>NW_026643123.1:0-5578975 GCF_028827895.1 Penicillium longicatenatum
CTAACCACCCTTGCTACCGGAACCTATATTGAACTACTATAGGCACGGTGGTTAGGGTAACTATATTAGGGACTAGGTTAGCCTTAGTCTTAGGACTAGAATGCGTGATTAGGCGCCCTAGGGATGCGATTGGCTATGCTAGGGACTAGTCCCTCTTAGACGTATAGGACTCTACTAGGGATATGATTAGCGCTGCTAGGGACCCGATCTACTTAGAATCACCGCTCTTTATTGGCGTAGCACCACGGGCTAGATAGGGTATATACTTGACGCTGCCGTCTAGTATTGGGGTCTTATATCGAACCTACTCGCTATAACACCTATCGCATATGGACTTATTGCCCTTATACTACTACTAGATATACCTATCTAAATATTCGTCTAATACTACTCGACGGTATCTACGCGGCCTATCTACTAGAAATATATATCGCTTAACCCGCTGCTACTCTTCCTCCGACTCTGGTATCTATAGTGGATGGTGTTAACACCCGATATTCTCGCCCTCTGGCTAGATGATGATCGCCTTGTTGGGTAATCTATCACGACCCGCACGCCCGCTCTCTTGTGTATAATCTAAAACTGTTCGGGGCGACCCTAAATAAATCACACTCTGAATATCTAGGATATTAATCCCTATCCCTAATGCGTTGGTCGCCACGATTACTGACCTAGCCGTCTGCTGGAACCGCGCTAATATCCTATCTAAATTATGCTACTTACTAAAAAACGCATTATATCCTAACTGGTCCGCTATTATCTGAATATATTCTGTAATACTGCTATATATAATTATACGTCCCACCCTGGCCCGCTAAACCCGATGCTAAATGAACTAGATTACCGTATCTATCTAGATCTATTGGTATTGATGGTTATATCTATCTTTAATCTCTAGACGCTATATCTGGTATGCCACGTTTAGCTGGTGGGTACGGGCCTGATATATCGCTACTTACTCCTGTGGCTATCCTATCTAGTAAAATAACGTCTTCTCCGCTGTGGGGGGTAATGTGGCCATTAATATGACTATTTGCGTCCGCGCGGCCCGTAACTAACCTATCTCTTGTAACTATGGCTGAAAATTATCTTAATTATTTAATACTATATGGCACTCGTTAATTACGATCTGTTCTAACCGCTGTAATAACCGCTGCTGGTTTAAAAACGTCTGGAATGCCTGGCTACGCGTGGCCTTAGGCGTCACTAACACGATCGATGCTTTGTTAGGGGGCCGCTGGCTGTTATATGCTATATATGAAATCCCTAATTGCTTATACTAAATAACTATATCTTGCTATAACGTAATTAATGGCACTACTACCACTATTAATCCCCCGCCTACCCACGCGGGTAATATAAATAATATACTCTTGCCTCCGCCTGTGGGTATTACTACTACTACTAGACTCACGCCTTGCTGGATCGCCTGTAACGCTGGCTCCTGGACCCTATGGAATATGATCTTGGCCTGGCTAACTATCTTCTAGAATGATGGTAATATAGGTGTGTTAGCTAAATTGTATCGTCGCTGAATCTGATTCTCTTCCGCGTTGACCTTAAATAGATTCTGGGTACGCTTGCCTAATGCCCTACTATGGACGCTAGACGGGAATCCTAAAAACTGATGCTAATCCTCGCTAGACTACTAAAACCGCTGCCGCTGGCTGGTTATGCTGTTAGTGGGCTCTATAATGGTTTGACTATATATTATCCTGGCTATATGCGATGAATGCGTGGCTTGTAAATCTATAATATGCCCGCGGAATTTATCCTTGTCTATCCTACTCTCGTTATCGGGATTATACGCTGGCTACTTGTCGCTATGACTGGCTTATATATTACTCTTAAACTGGCTCTTGACCCGTAAATACTGATGGCTGATGGCGATGGCGATATCTTGGTATGCTGTTATATGGATTAACTGCCTATGTAACCTAGCTAATGTCGTGGATTCTAACGCCTTCTAGAATTAGATATTGGTCTACTCCTTCTCGCTACTGACGTTGGGGCCCTAAATATACTTGGTCTATTAGGGTATGGTATAAACCCCTCGCTATTGCTATTGGTATGCCTGTAATATCTCTATAAACGGTAATACTAACTATATATACTATATAACTAACGCCCCTACTTCCCGTGGTAAATACCGCTAAATCACTTTGGTGTTATTACTAATGTGGAATCCTTTATAGTAATGGCTAATAAATACCACTATTCTATCCTTAATAAATATATTATGGATCTCTCGCTTGCTGTTTTGATACTGGATGCTTAATAACTTAGGTATATAACTAGGCTATCTAGCCGTGATATAGATGGTAACGCTTAATCGCTCCTAGAATCGGGCCACCTTAGTGAAATACTAGTTAATCGCATGTATCCGAAACCCTTACTTATTAGTCTTACTGAATCGTCGTTGTAATGCGGGCTTATAGGCCACGTGCTGTACTAACTACTTAGCCCTGTCTACTGGCTACTATATCTAGGAATCCTTTATAAAACTCTAATCCACGGCCCGTTACGTGGGATTATTATATAAATCCTGTAAATTAATGCTAGATATAGGCGTGCTCTCTATATATAATAACTAGTGGTGTAATTGGTTATGTATACTATTAACTAATCTATGAACTATCCTATGGAAATCACTAATGGTGAAATGTAACTGCTTATATAATAACTTATCCTCTCCCTTCTATCTAATATGCCCCTTGGCTGGGATATTAAAATATACCTTTATGCTATATGTGCGTAAATCTAATAACTACTGGACGGGCCTATTGGTCCCCTATACCATAAACGCGTCTATTATTAAACGTAACTATTTGGGGAATGGATAGGTAACTCGGCCGCTATGGGTTGGTGTGGGGGACCTAGGTATGGAACTAGGAATAGTGGTCTCTGGAGCTGGACTCCCCTTATCCTCCTGATTAAATATATCTCTGTCTATAATGCTGATATTATCCCTATAAAAATAATTCTTGGGCTTCCTCTGTACTAACCTATGTTGGATGGCTAACGAATCGGGGTCTAACTAGATGGCTTTATGTAATACTAAAAACCGCGTAATCTTGATTAAACTGGAAATCTTTAGGGGGTAATCCTCTACTATATCCTACCTGGATAATTTCCGCCCTAACACGGCTGATGTATAAATGAACGTATACCCGTACTCGTGGTCCTAGATCTTCTGACGTAATAAACCGATGTAAAACTCTATTACTACGCACTCTAATGGCTATAATTTATATGGCTCCGCGTTAGGGTCTATTAGGTTAGGGCTGGCCTGGGTGGTGGGCTAGGTAGTTGCTTAGGTGGTTGCTTAGGTGGTTGCTTGGGTGGTTGCTTGGGTGGTTGCTTAGGTGGTTGCTTAGGTGGTTGCTTGGGTGGTTGCTTGGGTGGTTGCTTGGGTGGTTGCTTAGGTGGTTACTTGGGTGGTTGCTTAGGTGGTTGCTTGGGTGGTTGCTTGGGTGGTTGCTTAGGTAGTGGCTTAGGTGGTTGCTTAGGTGGTTGCTTAGGTGGTGGCTTGGGTGGTGATCTGGGTGGTGGGCTAGGTGGTGACCTAGGCATGGTGCTAAACGCTCTCCTATGACCGCTGCTGCTGTGATGTGAACTGATATATAGGGCTCTGCTAATTATGTGGCTGCTGGGTGCGTGTGAAAAACATTAAAATCCGCTGCTATGGCTTAACGTGGTCTATCATCTCCGCCTTATTTATATACGCTAATAACGGCTTATATAGGGATTCGGCCTTTTAGGTGCGTGCGGCCTTAATGCGCACTAAAAACCCACTAGCCCGCGTGATCTACTGGCTTATAATAGCTAATCGCTCTATTGCCTGCTAAATGGCGTATACGGCACCCTTAGGGCCCTCGCTGTCCTCTATGGGCTGCTCTATGGACTATACTAATAAGTTAGCCAGGATGCCCTATAAATAACCGAGCTATCTAGTGCGGTTTAACTATAATGTGGCCTTATCTAATTTACTAGCTTAGATGTCGGTCCCTTAGCTACGTGTCTGCTACGCCTGAAACTCGCGTACACGCTGAACTAACTACTTAATGGTATTAGTGGGTGGTATAGGATCTAGTTAGGTAGTTAATGGGTGGACTATAATAAAATAGGACCTAGCCCCGTGCTTGAAAATCCGCTGGCATGAAATATATATACTATTGCTGTCGATCTTGGCCTAGATGCCTATAATCTTAGATGGTTTGGGCTAGCCTTAGTGGCTACTAGGGGACTATTGATGCTCCTTGGACTAATGGTTTTTGATAACCTTAATATCTTGGTAAATATATACTAAACACTTTAAATATAATAACCTATTATTATATATAGTTAATCCGGGAATGGGCTAGTTGATCTGGGTTAGCTAATTACTAATATTAGGCTCCTCGATATAGTCCTATTACTAGATATATTACTTAATATACCGCGCTATGGAATAGGGCACTTAGTGATAGGTGCTGGTTAAATGGGTGGTGATGTTATCCTTTTGGACGGTATACTCATATTTACAGTAAATCATAACCTAAAATTCGACGTTGGTGGAAAAAAACTCGCTAGCGTTGGGGGTGGTATGGGATATGCTAGAAATGGAAATATATATCCTAGAATATATAGGCGGATTCTAGATAATTAGAAAACTGGATCGCTAGAACTTAGTTAATTGGCCTTAGAATGAAAATAGGAATATGAATGAAATGAAATGAATCACCCCCTGAATTTTCACCTTGAATAATCCTTGTTATGATATAAACCCTATTGGGTCTGTGGTGGTGGTTGTTATACTATGATACATTATGGGCGGGCGGGGTTAGCACCCTATTAAAAAAACTGGTTAACTTTGAATCCCTGAAAACACCTTTTTTGGTGGTGGGAATGCTTTAAAATTCGTTCTGGGCATAAAATGGAGGGTGTTGCTAAATATATAAAAATATGAGCTGCCCTAGAGGGTAGAATATAAATCTATTGGTGTCATGAAGCTTAAATCTATTGGACCCCGACCTACTTTTATTTCCCTATACTAGAGCCGCTTACCCTAAATCCATTGGTGTCTAATGGATTTACCCCTATGGGTTAGCCTGCTTAATCCTATTATATTCTCTCCTTAGCCGACCTACTATTAGCTCGCTTCGCGCGCCGTCGCCTCTATTATATTCTTTATTTTAGAATCTCGAAGTCTTCTTTGCCATGAACCTTTATCGGCCTTCGCTAGACTACTCTTTATAAGTCTTCTCCCCTTCCCTTATTATCCTTACCTCCTGGCCCTTCCCCTTATAGTAAACCCGCGCCTAACTAATACCTAAGAGATCTAGCGGTGTACTATACTTTGCTCTTCCTCTATAAATCTTAAAGTAGTTAATGACTTTCTCTACCTTTGATATTCTTTTGAAATATATATATCGGGAATCTTTTTATTTATCACCTTCTAATTAAAGATCCCCTAATTGCCGATGCGCCTTGTGTAACTAGATAAATGCCGCCACTAATTCTATATAGATCATCTACTACCCTAGTGCCCGTTATCCTAAGAATACCGCGATGGCTACCTAGTCTTTATGATGAACCCTATATGTAGCTAACCGCCTACGCTATTTATCTTGGATTTCTTCTAATACTTTACGTCTAAATAGCATTATTATAACTATATTAATTAGTAAGTGCCGATTAAACTAATATCGCTATATGGGTCCTGTTTGGTTCCGCCTTTCTGGTTTCTAGTTCTTATATACTATCTATGGTATCCTGTAATCGTAGTACGCTGTGAACGCTGTATATTGGATCTTACGCCCGATCTCCTCTTTCTAATTACGCGTATACCGTGCGTCTAGCTACTGGCACTTCTATAACTTATACTTATCCTTACGACCTTCCGTCGCATAAATCTAGTACTGGTCTTGCCATCGCGTCGCATCTTCTAATAATACTTTATGCTCTAACTATTTATCTGCCCTATGCTGCCGTCGTTGGGCCTATTGGCGCTGGTACTATGTGTTAAGCTCTTTAAACGTTGGCTATGTGGGACTAGCGCTGCGGGATCTTCTCCTACTGGAATCTCTTACGGAGATAGCCTTAGCGTGGCCTGTCTTAACTATGGCGGGCGATGCTAGTGATGTAATTGATATTGGTTTATCAACTTTATTATGGATTAGTCGCTGATCTGGTACTACCTATCGAACTTAGGATTAAATGCTACTGGAATCCTCGCTCCGCCCGCTATTACTGCTGTTGTCTACTAAGTTGTTATTAGGTAGCTACTGGGACGATATGGATATTTCTTGCCGAGGTTCTAGTGATACACTTAATGGCCTGGGGGGGTAGCCTACCTAAATTAGCCTGGATTTATATTAGGTTCTATTAATAGTGTCAGAGAATGGAGTCCTTACGTGTTCTCTGAGTTCGCACTTTTTTACCGGAATTCTCCGCTATTTCATTTATGTCATATCATGTGATATTTTACTTGATTTGTTTGTTCTGTTTGATTTCTTCTCTAAATCTCAGGTATTTAGTTCTCGTATTTCGGCAGAATAGTTTGAATCTCATGCCAATTTCTTCTCCACTTTCTATCCTGAGAATTTCCTGAGAAGACCCTGAATTAGCTCAGCTTGACCACATTGCCTTGTTCATCTGATCTAATTCCCTGAGATTGGTAACCAGTTACCCTGCCAATCTCAGACAGTTATGAGCCCGGTGTGCCCTTTCTAAGCACAACAATATCCTCATATTTTGACGCTATTCGTGTCGTTTTTTCCTAAGATTGGTAACCAATTGCCCTGCCAACCTCAGACAGACACGATTTAGGTCGTTTTGACCACACGTAGCTGTACGTGTGGGTTATTCCGAGATAGTCTCTAGTCTAGAGATATCTCATATTCTATTCTGTTGAGCCTGCTAGTCAGCTAGAGCCTCATAGAATTACCTCTGAATTGTGATATTTTCACATTTCACCATTTTTGACGCAATTCTAAGTCAGAATTTGTGTTCTCTGTCCACACGTGTGACGTGTGTGTTACCTACACGTATCTATACGTGTTTGTGTGTTTGTTGTTTGTGTGTGTTTGTGTGTGTTTATGTGTTTGTGTTATACAAATACATAAATTATGTGTTTGTTGTTTGTGTTTGTTATTTGTGGGTGAAAATTCTGTAAGTGTGCTGGAAAATTCCGGCAATATCCTGCTATATATACCCCATTTTCGTGTGGAGAATTCTTCCTTCTTCATATATTTTCTATTCTATATTCCGTGGAGAATTCAACGTTGAATTCTGATATCCCACCTGGTGGAGCTCGGGTGGAGCTCGGACTGATCTTGTGGGCCTACCCCACAATATTGTCTATTATATTCTTCTACCTCATCTCCATATTCGCCAAAATTGAGCTCGTCAAGCTCAGAATTCGACAATTTGCATATCCTCGAACGTTCCAGAACGTCCAGAATCCTCAGAATCCTCCATACGAATCTCTAAGTCCCCAAAAATCACGTCCTATCCTTCAAGCCTTAATTATCTCTCACATATCTCTCACTTTGACCTCATTTTGACCTTACTTCCACCATGTCTACATCCATAGATGTGATTCTAACGGGTCCTACCACCTGGTAACTCTGGTATACCTAAATTAAGCGTCTTGCTAAGCAGCAAACTGTATGGGATTATATCAACCCAGAACAGAATGCACCTCAAGTAGCTTTACCTAGGGTACCAGATATCATAGATATTAACGTGGACGATGCATTATATAATAGACAAGTTAAACGTCGCCTAGAGGTTAAAGACGTGTCAGAGAGAATTCGTAAAGTGGAAATTGCCCTATAATCTACGATCAATAAGTCAATGAAGGAGTTTTTGATTAATAAAACAACTGGATTTGAGATACTGCGAGCATTATATCTCCTATATAATCAGCGAGACGTCTTGCACTGGAGAATAGTCGAAAAACGGTGGAGAAAGACGATCCAGGGCCCATCTCAGGGTCAGAAAATTGAGGATTGGGTTATCTAGGTGCAGACAATATATCATGAAGGTGTTATAGAGGGAATTGCCATCATATAGACGACGGATTGTGCACCTCTAGACTTTATAGACGCCGTGCACAATATTACCCTGTTATGGCATAACCGAACCTATAACGAGGTCATATCAAAGATCAAGAAAAATATTCAAGTGGATTTTGACGAACTTTGTCTAAGTTTTAGCTAGAATCTCGATATTGAAAAACCCAAGACGACCTCATTCCGCCAGTCACATGCCACGTTCTAGGATATTCTAGACTAGGCAGAATAGTCTAAATTAGGTAAATCGACTAAACGGACACCTCGCTGTCCCTGTTAGAATGTGCTAAATGATGGAAATCACCGATTCTAGGACTGCGCCTACCTTAATCCGTTAAAGAGACCAGCGAATTATATATAGGATGAAGACGTGGATTCACGCTTTGAGAGAGTAGCTAGCAAGAGCTTGCTATTCAAGATAGCCTTAGACAAATTCAAAAAGGATAATATGGGTGCTAACGCGGTCAGCATGCTAACTATATTCAACCAGATCGGGTTGAATCAACCGCAAAAGACCCCAATTCGGACGTCATACCACGTTACAGCACCGCAGAATTATCTAGATTGGGCCTTTGATATAGGGTCAAACATATATGTATGCAACGACAGATCGCTATTCTCTAATTTCGTGGAACGGAGTACATACGTCAAAGTCGGAGATACTAGAACGCCGGTTCTAGGTGTTGGATCAGTCTCGTTCCAGCCAACCGAGGGAAATAGCCGCTTCGACCTCCATGACGTCGCATATTCCCCATCATTCCACGTTAACCTCATTTCCGCCTCGCGTGCACGTATAGCAGGTATATATCTCAACGACCGGACTGGCTACCTTGAAGGCAAAACTGGTAACTGGTTATACAAGGTAGATTATCAAACTGGCATATTACTGGTTAAATGGGACAAAGAGAACGTGTTTTAGAACGCATTTCTCACATCAAACTACCATATTAACAGCCTCCATAAGCCTGATATAACTACCACACATGCACAATCAAACGTCTTGCCAATTCGACCAGTTGCCTATGGGACGTCGTCTAGTCCCCATATAACCAAGGCAACCATAGAGCTCGTCCATAAGCGTCTAGGTCATATAAGCAAGGAAGTGGTGCAGCACGTCCAGGATTCGACAACTGGCATCGAGATCGACAAGACGTCGATATTTCCACATATTTACGAGACGTGTCAGCTCAGCAAGGCAAAACGTCAGATATCAAGGCGTCCCATGACGACCAGAACGTCCCCATTTGAGGCTATCCACTAGGATCTCACCCATATACAGCGCACTCACAATCAGGTGCAATATATCAGTCACGCATATTATCCCGTGACTAGTTATCATATTTCGACAAATTTGTCAAGCAAAATGGATATTGCAGACGACTTAAGAGCCAAGATTGCCTTTCTAAAGCGTCAATTTGGAATTCAGGTCAAGGTGCTCCATATAGATAGTGACACGAATTTATCACAATTTACCTAAATTGACTGCATACGACTCGGAATTCAACACCATTATACGCCACCTGGTCAGCCGGAGCAGAATGGATATTCTGAGCGTGCTGGAGCACGAATTGCTGAATTATGCCGCTCCATGTTGATTGAAGCAGGTCTTCCAAGCTCGCTGTGGCCTGAAGCAGCGAATTCTACGGTCTATTTGCTGAATCGGACCCCCATGAGACGACTGAATTGGGCAACGCCCCACCAAGCTCTATATGACGCGCTTATGGAGACTGGGATTAATCCACCTGGATATATGGACCCAAAGCCGTCTCTTTCCAATCTCCGAGTCTATGGGTGTAAGGCATATATGCGCATTCCATCGACTATACGATCACAGAAAGTTGGTCCAAGAGCCCAAATTGGCTATCTAGTTGGATATGTGGCTTCAAATATCTGGAGAATTTGGATCCCATCCCGCAACAAGGTTATTCGTGCAAGAGACTGTATTTTCGACGAGACCAGTTTTTTCAAGCCAACTAACTAGATTGAGCGCCAGAAACATGAGGTTTTTGACGATTCAGGGTCTATTATCAACTGCCTTGATGAGGCAGAATTTGACTCTCTAATCACAGATCTCGATATGCTAGATAACGAGCAGAGAGTGGAAAGTATGGAAAATGTGACGTCAGAACGAGCAGAAACGCAGGATATGCGTTCTGAGGGGGATGAGGAGGATGAGGTCTTGGGCGATATTCCATATACACCAGAGACCATGAAGGGATCACCTGACCAGTCCCCAGAGCCGTCTTCTTCGGCCGAAATCAACCAGCTCCTAGAACCGTCCTTTTCGGCCGAAACAAACCAGGCGGATAGACCCGCTATCTCGGCAATGAGACCCATGATCCTGGTTGATAATTCACGATTTGACGTGTTAGAATATCCAATATTCAACGACAATCCTGCCCATGATTCAGACGACTCAGAGTCCATAGAAGACGTGGTGAATAACCGCCTGAAACGTGCCTCTGATAGCACATATAATGTGGATTTTGAGGATTATGACGCCAAACGTTTCAAGTCGAATCTTGCCCTATTTCCATTTATCCAGGCGTTCTCTGCCGCGCTGATGAGCCAGCCAAAGAAGGCTCATATTGAGGATATTCCACTACCTCTAGAAGGTTATCATGATCTTGAAACACACGAATTTCGAGTCTAATTCAGAGAAGTAATGGAGGTAGAATTCAAGAAGCTGGAATAAATGAAAGCATGGATTCTAGTCAAGAAAGACCTTATTTCTTAGGCTCATATCAAGTGTGGACCCATTCCACAGAAATCGTGTCTGACACACCAAATCCTACCTGTCAGGTGGGTATTCGCCTATAAAACGGACCCAAATGGGTACGTTGTAAGGCACAAAGCGCGCTTATGTGCACGTGGAGACCAGCAGATCATGGAGGATCGTGATACGCGCGCCACCACGCTCGCCGCTACCACATTGCGTATTCTATTGGCTATCATAGCCGCATTCGACCTTGAAACCATGCAATTAGACGCTGTCAACGCGTTCTTAAATAGTCGGCTGACGGACGACGTTTTCTGTCATTATCCACTAGGATTTGGACGGAAAGGACACGTTTTGAAGCTTCTTCAAGCCCTATATGGTCTCCGAATTGCCCCATTTCTGTGGCAACAAGAACTCCGCGAAGCATTAAGAGCATGTGGTCTTAACCCAATTTCGGAAGACCTATGTCTATATGTAGGACAGAACGTGATCATTATGGTCTTTGTGGATGATATGCTGATAATATATTATCGGAAACACGCTGAATCAGCGCAGAAAATCAGGTCATTCCTTTATGACCGCTTTGAGATGAAAGATTGTGGAGAATTGTCTCATTTTATCGGGATGCGAATTATCCAAGAACGTGCAACTCGTCGATTATGGATCTTGCAGGACGCATATATTGACAAAATTACTCACCGTTTTAACCTCACTGGATATACCGCACCTAAGACCCCATTGCCGTCTAAAAGACTAACGGAATTTGAGACTGAACCACCTCTATCACATGCCGCTCTAAACGGATATCAACAGCGTGTTAGAAGCCTTCTTTTTAACGTCATATCCACACGACTAGACGCATGCTTCTCATCACAAGCTCTATCCACGTTCTTAACTAAGGCACGTGCGTCACATATTACTATAGCAGATCACGTCATTAAATATCTATATGGGACGAAACACCTTGCCATTGAATTTAATGGGCGCAAGCCAGCTGCTCAGCTATTCCGGGCTGCCTCAGACGCCAGCTTTGCGGATAATCCTGATCGAAAGAGCTCAGAAGGGTATATTTTCTCGTTATATGGTGGAGCTATTGACTGGAAATCGCGTAAGCAGCGCACTGTTACCACGTCAACAACCGAAGCCGAGCTTCTATCCATAACAGCAGCCGCTAAATAGTTATATTGGATTAAACGGTTATTTCGATCAATTAAGTTCGATCTTAAAGAGCCCTTTATCCTATAATGCGATAACTAGCAAACGGTCGATCTCCTTGTCAAGCAGGACTCGATATTTAAGACTAAGCTAAAACATGTGGATATTCAACAGAACTGGCTACGTCAAGAAGTCCAGAATGGAAACTTACTAATTGAGTGGGTTCCAACCTTAGAGATGCCTGCCGATGGACTGACTAAGCATCTTTTATCCCAACAACAACAACGCTTCGTAGAACAGCTTGGTATGGTCAACGTGCAGCACCTCATATCTGACTAGTCTAGTCAATTTTGACGGTTTAACCTGTTATATTTCCTTGGTTATATTCCAGAATTTGATAAATTTTGTGGGATTTGCTTACTAAATATGCAGATTTAACATGCTGTTAAATCTGGGGGGGTATGTCAGAGAATGGAGTCCTTACGTGTTCTCTGAGTTCGCACTTTTTTACCGGAATTCTCCGCTATTTCATTTATGTCATATCATGTGATATTTTACTTGATTTGTTTATTCTGTTTGATTTCTTCTCTAAATCTCAGGTATTTAGTTCTCGTATTTCGGTAGAATAGTTTGAATCTCATGCCAATTTCTTCTCCACTTTCTATCCTGAGAATTTCCTGAGAAGACCCTGAATTAGCTCAGCTTGACCACATTGCCTTGTTCATCTGATCTAATTCCCTGAGATTGGTAACCAGTTACCCTGCCAATCTCAGACAAATAGACTGCTGGAAACCTCGTCTTCTATGGCCTACTAGTCTGGCTCGTAACGATTATAGAGCGCCTTGACCTCTTAATCGCCGTAGCGCTGCCAACTATAGCTATTAATCTTACTGTCTAGATACCTGTCTATAATATAACGACGGTAATCGCTATCTAGGACGCCTAAATAATCCTAAACAAGCGCTTAATCCTGGGCCAGCGCGCTATAGATCTAATACGGTATCTTATTTGAATCGGGATAAATGATTATTACCTCGCTAGGGTAGCTATCCTGGCCGGCACGCCTACTCTCTTATGTATATTCTAGTAAGGAACGAGGTAATCCGAGATAAATGATACTCCATATGTTGGGAATATCCATACCTATGCCTAAGGCGCTTGTGGTAACTAGTAACTATGATGGTCCCTTCCTAAACTAGGCTAATGTGATTTCGCGTTATCGTTTGGATTCCGTACCGCTAATATATATATCATATACTAACTAACTAGCTATTATCTATATATAGGCTCGCTTATACCTATATATGATAACCCGACCTTAGGGGAAACGGCGAAGGCGGCTCTGGATAAATTGGATAACCGTGTCTATCTAAATCCACCGATCGGGACCTTTATACCCACGCTTAACCTGAGGTCGCTATACCTAATATAATATATTTAGACGATGTGTACGACTATGGAATAGGTTAACCTCACTACGGCTGGTATTAATACGCCTTTATAGTCTATCCTCTAAGCTAGGAGGTAGGGTGGCCGTTAAGTAGACCATCTAACACGCCGCCTCTCCTATATGGCGGGCGGTCTCCTTGATCATAGGGCGAAACGTCCTAGATCTACTTAGTAGCGTGTGGTACTCGTCGATCATAATTTAATCTAATCGTTGATCCTGCTACTGTCGGTTTAAAAAGTCCATGAAATCCTGGCTCTATGCCGCCTCGGGGGTTACTAGCATAATAGATACCTCGTCGGGATGGCGACGGCCTGCCTACTCCACACACGAAATACTAAGCTCGCTATACTGGCGTTAGAGATCCCCGCGTAGTGCGATAAGTGGGATAACGATAATCGTTATACCGCTCCCTACCTATGCGGGTAATATAAAAAGTATACTCTTACTAGCCCTAGTAGGCATCACCACGATAATATTGTTGATACCGTGCTAAATGGCTAGGAGAGCTGGTCCCTATATACCGCGGAATTGAAGCTGGTCATTACCCGTTATCTTATGTAGCGCCTCTATTATATTAGTCTTAGCGGCTACCTCAAAACGACGCTTACTATCACGGCGTGACCTCTGGGAGCATTCAGAAGCTAAACCGCTGCGCTATCAGCAAAAGACTAGTATGTAAAGCCAAAGCTTTACACTGCTCTCGCATATATATACCTTAATCTATAGGCAGAACTCAGGCAGAACGGTTGTACGCATACACACCGTGACAGTACCCCTCTTCTAGGTCACGCTAGTCCCTTAGCGCTAGAACAGGACAGAAAGGATTAGGTAATATATGCTAGCCCCCAAATCTAGGCAAGATTTGTAAGCCATGAAAATTCAATCGCGCACACTGGGATTCGAACTCATGACCTATAGGGTGGCTTTACATCCTGTCACGGCGTGACCTCTGGGAGCATTCAGAAGCTAAACCGCTGCGCTATTAGTAAAAGACTAGTATGTAAAGCCAAAGCTTTACACTGCTCTCGTATATATATACCTTAATCTATAGGCAGAACTCAGGTAGAACGGTTGTACGTATATACACCGTGACACTTACGCATCTCTCGGGCCATATCCTTGAATGGGTTCTTTTGTTTCCCTAGAATATGGGAGAGTCCGTCTTCGCTATCTATAAATCCTAAAAATCGGTGCTAGTCTATGCTAGATAGCTGGAACATTTCACGACGGTAGGTGGTGGTGCTGGCTTACTCTATGATCTCGCGTCTATATACTATACCCGCCACGTGTGATGAGTGTGTAGCTTAAAGATCAGCGATATGGCCTATGAAGTTCTTATGGTCTATGGCCTCCTCGTCGTCTACGTCTATTGTAGGGGTCTCTTTCTGCTCGTTATGTTAGTTCTTAGGGAAGACGCTAGACGCCCGTAAATAATGACGACTAATGGTAATAGCGATGTCCTGATATGACTAAATAGTAAGCTAATACCTATGTAAGCTAATCTAAGTCTCCCGCTTTAGTATATCGCGGAACTGATTAGACGTCTAGTCTTTCTAGGTGATGGGGTCTGGACCCTAAATGTATGGTAGGCCCTATTAGATCTCCTCCTATAATGTAGGGTGTGTGGAATATAGCTTAACCTATATAGATTGTAGCCACTTAATAAAGGGTAACACGAGCCAAAGGTACTAAATAAGGATCTCGCCTACCTCTTATGGGAGATACCGATAGATAACCTTAGCGTTATTACTTATATGGAAGCCCTTATAGTATGCCGTCGCCACCGCCACTATACCATCCTCGATAAAGATATTACAATGTCTATTCGCCGTGTTGCGGTGGCGTAAACTTAGTAGCTCGCGAGCGCGGGCGGGCTGGCTAGCGGTTATGTAGATAAGCACCGCTAGACGCTTATGGAAACTCACTATCTGGTCTATATATCGCTTCACTACGGAGAAGCGGAGACGGTTGGTGGTAGGATTAACTAACTTCCTTAGCGCGGACTCGACGGGCATCCGATTAAATATCTACTATGTACTAGGGACGGGCCACTATATCCGCGTGTCTTAGAGGAAGCTCTATCCTGGCTTCTACTGCGTGGGATCGTCCTGTATGCTATCCTATGGGATGACGGGGATAGCTATATAGTCGCTGACTAGTAGATCGCGGAATAGCGTCTTACGCGTAATACCTAGAAGCCTATATAGAAACCCATGGAAATCTCGCATTGTAAAATGAATATCCTTGTAAAGGATCTTGTCCTCGCCGCGCCACGCTATATGACCTATCGACGTCGAGTTTATTGAGATCTTTATAGTATACTAGCGGAGGTTTAATATCTAGACTATCGGGCTCTTTATGCTATAGACTATAAAGTGGTCGGTTAGTAAGGTGACCTATTCGCCCTATAATCGAGGTTTTATCCGCTATACTTAGGTAATATTCACTAGACTAGAGTCGCTTATAGGTAGTGGTGGACTACTAGGAGGCTTAGGGGTGTCGCGATTACCGCTGTTGCCCTGGTGATATAATAAAATATACCTATTAAGGTCGTCGAGTACACTAACCTATTCTGACTAACTAAACCGCTTACCCTATATAAATGCCGTGATGATCTCTAAATAATATAGATTAAGGCGTAAAGCCTAATAGACTACTATGAATCGTGCGAGCTTAATAACCTTAGATAGCATTAGAGAATAGTTAGTTAGTGGGCGCTATATTATCTTGCCTTGTCCTACTATAGCGAGTGCGTATACTAATGCCAACTTGTAGTTATTATAGAGGACCTTCTAGCCTAGGAGCTCGATATAAAACTTGAGATAGTGCGCCTAGAGTAGAGTCTATAAATCGGTAGGCTTATCCTTGTTTGTAGGATTAGAGGCGTGACGCTGGTCGGCTATAGCTATGGCCGCGCGCTAAAGTATATCCTAGGCCTATCGCTGCTGTCGGGAGAACTTATATATAGGGCTTAGATTGTTATAGGGCTACTAGCTCCGGGCGAAGAATATAAGTATATACTACTAGATCTAGGCGTGCTTGGTTACGTAGTTACGCTATATATATAGCTAGAGTGGCTTAGGCGCGGCGATCTCTTTCTCTATGCGATTAGCATCGTAATAGATTATGTTACTAGCGAAGGATGTCGCCTACTAGCTAATCTGGGCCATATCCGCTATTGCATCCTAGATGGCTTATAAGGGACCCTCGCTACTCTAGTAGCCCTTGTGGGGGTGGTTGGTTAGCTAGCGTAGATGCTGAGGCGCGATACTGGTAAGGTATCGAGGCCACTCGTTCTAATGGAGCTAGGAAATTGCCTTAGTGATGTCGTCTAGGTGGATATAGTCCACGCGATTAGGTACGAACTTGGCCTAGACACTTAGAGCCTAGGTGCGAAAGTTCTATATACCAACCTTACTCAGTGGTGGAGGCTCGGGCTTATGGTTGACGCTAGGCTTATACACGCGAATATATCTAGCCGCTTTACCCTATTTAAAGAAACGTTAGCAGTAGACCCGCTCCATGGCCTAGTTAATGAGCTACTCTCGGGCATAGCGCTCGTCTAGGGCCGGTTTCCCGCTATTCCTATATAGAGAGAATCTATGCTCTTGACGCTAATGCCGACGTAATATATGGAACGTTCGGACCATATACTTATATAACCTCTCTTAGCGGCACTAAAATCCGTCCGAAAATAACAGTAAGCCTTCTATGGGAATATGGAGCGTTGAGGGTACAATGCTTACCTCGTCCTATACGAGATCTTGCTAGGGAGGCTAGGTTTATATCTAGTCAGTGATCTATTAGACCATGGCGGGAGCGATATAATATAGCTGCTTAGTGAGGTGGCTCTTAATCTTAGCTAGACGGACCATGTACTAGCACTGCCGATAGATTAAGACTAGGAATGTGGTGTTGTGAAGGAAAAACTGCTAGGGCGTCGAGATAGTTAACATATTATATATAGAGATATATATTCACGTTAACTAGGGAAAGGTTTGCGTTTTGGGATAAATGGAATCGTAATTATAATATAATGATTTGACTATAGGTAATAAAAATATCTAAAGAATATCCTACTAATTACCCCTAAAAGTCTAGTCTAGCTAGAATAGAGATAAGGGCGTGGATAGGTCAAGTCTAGTGGTTATTAATATTCCTTATGATATGATATTGGTGCGTACCCTATTAAAACTATCTCTTAGTTTCTAATCCCTGTAACTACCTTTAAATAATATTTAATATTGCTTGAACCACACTTGTTGATGAAAGAAGCATTGATCTATAAGCTAGCTGTCTTTAAACTGAACCGCCTATAAATTGGCTAGAAATCCGAGGTCTTAGTGTAACTGGTCTTAGGGTACCAGCCCTACTTTTTCTACTATACTGAAGACTTCTACCCTAACTAATCTTAGCCTCGATCCAGCAACCCCTATGGGGTAGGCCGTTCTATGGCAGTTAGTGCGAATATAGTAGTTCTAGAGGAGATACCTAGATAGTTGGTTCGTGGTGGACACGGCAGCCGCCCAGGATTCTCAGAAGCGCCCGTGCCTAGTTGATGGCGATGGTGACGCGGGGAAGCGGATACGGCGAAGTGCTTGAGTCAAAGCTACATAGAAGCACGCAGAAACGCTCCCCAGGACTCTAAGCCCTCTATAGATTAAAGATAGCCCGTTGACGCTAGACGGATCATTAACGCCAGGAAGAGATAATATGCTAGAGGATATACCACTTAGTGCTTAGATAGGGGTAGATAGCGTAGAGGCTCTAGTGAATGATATTGCTATCTAAGAGACGCCGCCTAATCCTACCCCAGAGGTGGAGATTATTAAGGAGACCCCGCTAGCGATCGACGAGGAGGCTAGGCTAATAGAGTATAATACTATGTCATTAGCGATAGTACTATCTAGTAGTGTCCCTATGGCGGAGAGGCTAGCCATCGAAGCTCCTATAGATAAGGCTTAAGGGGAAAAGCCTCTACTACTAGAGGTAGTCAATACGTAAGTGATTTACTATAAGATGGATCTAGGGCGAAAGGCGGCTATAGATATAGTTAAGCATACTGATGCCGCCGTCCTATAAGCTTAGGAGCGCGCTTAGTAAGCTCGAGAAGAACTAGAAGGCTTATAATCCTCTTAATTCTCTAGAGAATTTAACTATAATAGTCGGGATTCCGATAATAACTATAATATAAAGAGTATCGTCGTGCTAATAGATCTAGATTAGGTAGGTTTAATGCTAATAGAGATATTAGGTGCTAGGCTAACTAACCTTATTCTAGGGTAGTAACTCTAGTGTAAGGGTTTAACCTCATAAGGAGGAATTATATCTAGAGCAGGCCTAGCGTCTCCCGGTCTAGGCGTGCCATTAAGTGATTCCCGATAGTTAGGATAAAGCTAAACCCTTAAGCATTTAGGATAACCTCGTTAACACGCCTACCTATTAGAGAGTACTTATACCACTATAATCGACGTTATTCCTCTATTCCTCCTAGGACAGTTTCCCTCCCTATCTCTAAGTCTAGTGTGGCCTACTATTTAAGCGTAATATAATAGGCGTCTTTAGGGTCACGAGGTAATCCTATAGATAGAGCTAGATCATATCTAAATATTCACTAGTTAGTGTAGACTTTATATACCTTCTTTCACTTTCTTTTCTTAACCTCTACCTATCCATACCTTTCTCTTTACTATTTATTAATTATTAATATTAATTAACTAGTTATCTTAATGTTGATTCTTACTCGAAATATATATTATTAGTATAACTAGTATCTACCTTAGTCCTAATTTAGTGTCTTTTAATATATAATAGTGAACTTAATATACTTTTATTCTATCCTAATTTTAAGTTATAGTAGGGAGAATGCGACCACGTAATAAACTAGGAGCTCTAGATCTTAATAGTAGATAAGCTTCCCTAGCTAATATAAGAATACCATAGCGAAGGCCATATAACAGGTGCTGATAAACTAGGGCCCGAACTTTTCTTTACCATCTCCTAAATTCAAGTATGCATAACGGGATGATAAATAAGGGTTAATTCGATCGAAGTGAGCATTATTTAGAAGGTAGCACTTAGGGCTCTAATATACTCGAGTCTAAGCGATTTAAGTCTATAGCTAGTAATGGAAATGATGCGACGGACTTTAGTGGTGCTATTTCAAAATACGAAATAAGGGTATATAGGGCCTAAGCGCATGCCGCCATGACCGTAATTAATGTAATATATCTAGAATTACTGACTAATTTGGCCCCTAAACCACACCAAAAGTATCGGGATTATGGGAATCTGGTCTTATGTCTCAGAATGAGGATATTATAATCGGAAATTCGTGGACTGGCTATCTTTGATGGTAATGGATCATGCATCTATTTAGAAGCGAAGAAAGTGTGTGGGTGGCTGAGAAATATGCCCCCTGTTTTTTGGTGAAATGAGCCCTGGTACCTGAATTCCCGCCCATACTAAAGAAGCTCTAGTATGATGGAATAAGGGTCACTCCGCCTACTCCTATCTGTTAGGATACTCCTGATGTTTCATGTAAGTTACCACGCCTTCCTGCTTCGACCGAGGCTCTAACAACTCGAAGACGAATGGAAAAAACAGGCAAAAGATCTCAAGAAACCAACAGCCCCAGGGTACGCTTTAGGGGAAACGGTAGAGGATAGTACTATGAGTTGGGAGCAGATTTACCGGAGAAACCCCGAAACCTATGTCTGGTTCTGTGTGGGATATTGGTACTTTCAACAGACATCGTGGGACGCCAGATGGACCTTTGAATCGGGCGTGGGTGCGAAGGTTTCTATATAGACATGTCACATGGGTGGCCAGAAAATGAATTAGGGAGATCCATTCAAGTTCCACAGTTATGGAACTAACAATATGGCCCTAGGCTCGATGATAATAATAGGTGTCTATATTAGTAGAAGGGGGGGGGGGGGGGGGGGGGGGAATTTGATTTAAAATAATTATTATACAGTCAACGCCCGCTTATTGTACACCCGCTTATTGTACACCCGCTTATAGAACACGCCCGCTTATGGTACCGCTTTCGCTTGGATGGACCCACTTTTCCTTAGTTCCCCATACAAAACATTCGCTTTTAGAACGCCCGCCCTTGTACACTCCAATTTCTGCTGAGTCATTCACTTAGTCATTTTAGTCGGCCAATAATATGTCTGTAATCTCCGCACGTGATCCACCCCTACCATACTAAATGTCAGACCGGCCACTGAGGCACCTACTACAACACCACTACTAAAGCGTGCTATAGTAATTTCTAAGCTAGTGTTCATAAGTAATACTTAAGCGATATATGATAAGGTAATTAAGAGGCTAAGTCATGATGATATATGAATTTTTTATCATCTTATTCAAATTTTTTGATCTTACAGGGGAAGATATTAGGGAAGATGAGACCGATGGGCAAGATATATATCTCAGTGTAGAGAGCTTAGAACCGTCAGGTGACCTTAGGAGGTAGGGAAGGAGGCCTGGATAGGCAGTAGGGCTTAGGGCTAGCTTATGTCATCCGCTCACTTTAGAACACGCCCGCCTATAGTACACCTTTTTCCTTGGATGGTAGGGTGTACTATAAGCGGGCGTTGACCGTAATATAAGTAATATATAAATTCAAAAATTCCTAAACTTCACTTATAAAGAGGTAGTTAAACGTGAAACCTAGTAAATAATTTCAAACGATTCTCGGAAACGAAACGAAAGTAAAAAACTCCTCCTTCCACGTCACTGGCTTTAAATCTTCTAACTCTAAAATGAACCTATCCCTCACGGTCGAAGAGCTAATATTACCACCCTGTCGGATATTCCGATACTCAGCCTTTTCTTCATTCCTCCAGAAATGTGGCCACATCATTAACTGTGTTTCCTGTCCATTCACAATTTTCGTTTTATTTGCCCATATTTTTGCAGGGGCACGTGCCACAATCAAATCTTTCCGGGGGACTGAAAAGCCCATTGGTGGTGGATTGATACCTTTGGACTCCATGATTTCGGCCAGCTGGTCTTCATCCAAAGACGCGGGGAAATAGACCCAGAATAACTGAACAAAGGATTTATCCAAGTAATTGACCCAGTTATTGCGGTAAATAGTCTCGTGGGATACTAGGCGTAAAATCCCTTTGCTGGCAAGATTCTCCCAGAAAAGCTGGGCGTCCGGGGAGTCCTCGAATTCCCTTAGTTTTAACATGCAGCGCCACACTACAGTAGATGGATCAGCAATTTAAATCTAACAAATTTTCTATCCTTCTTCAGTCTGGACTCACATGTCAATAGAAGAACCGTATCAGGCCGCTCGCGAGACCTTGCCCAGTGGCATTTAAAAGGGCCTGCAATTTGGACCAATAGCTGGAAATCTCTTACCCATTGATCGGTATCGGACTCCATATTAGGAGGTACTTGGAGCTCATCCCAGACAAGGATCCTCGAGTCTCCCGCATTGTTGATTAAATCGTCTCTCCGAGAGTGTTGCGACATGATAAAATGTTCCCGGTTTTACCAGAGGAGACGAAGGAGTCAAGATAAAGGAGTCAAGATAAAGGAGTCAAGATAAAGGAGTCAAGATAAAGGGGTCAGAATTAAGGAGTCAAGATTCAGTAGAAGAAAAGTCTGGTAAAGCCTTAGAATATTTTTGGACCCACCCAAATTATTTCTAGTCTAGATATCTCACTCTAGACTTAGCAACAATCCTGGCTAGACTAATATATATTGACCTGCACTGAGTCTCATGTATCCGTCCGAGCGTATCTTGAGTTAGGTTTCCAACTTCCTGTCAGCATATTAGATGATGTAAGCTAGCTAACGTAACTTAAGCGAGCTGCGCATGTAAGCGAGCTGCGCACCCCATCAAAAACGCGTGGATTAATTAGACCGTCTATCTCCAACCACCCACCATGCCCCCAATTCGCTCTCAAAATCGTCAAAAATCGACGGAACAAGAAGGTCGGCTCTTACTTGCTATCTAGGCTATTCAAAAGTAGGAAAATCTATTAAATCGCGAGGCAGCATGTATATTTAACGTGCCCGAGTCCACGCTTCGTGCGCGTCTCCGCGGCGTCACTAGACCTGGACAAAACCCGCGGGAGGTCCTAAATTCTTGTCCCGTGCCCGCGGGTCCTTAGTCATACGGGCCGGGATAATATGGTTTTGACCACCACGCCCCACTCCCATGGGATTTTTTTTTTACCGATTTCCCGTCCTGGGTATACCCACGGGTTTCCCATGGGAGTCGTAAAATTACCCATATCTACATAAAGTCCCTGTATAATCTGCTGACTAAGAATACTGAAAGATTGGTAATTTAAGCTGTTTTGGTATGTAATATAGAGCTAGAATCGAACTTAAAACCTTAAAAAAAGGGTAGTTCTAGTGGAGTTATATAGTCACGTGCGTATATAGATTACTACTAAAAATACAGAAAAAATTGGATAATTAATGCATGTCTAAAAAGGGTAGGTTTGCACTGTTTACAATACCCGTGGGAATACCCATATCCCATCGCGGGCGGGATATACCCCCTAGTCCCGCCCATGGGACGGGATAAACCATTTTTGACCACCGCGCCCCACTCCCGTGGGACTAGTTTTTATGAAATTACCCGTGCCACGGTCTATCCCATGGTGGGAATCCCGCGGGTTTTGTCCAGGTCTACCCACAACCATGATCAGACGTACAGTCTTACCGTGGTACGTCAGGATAGAAGAGGACGATGAGTGCTTTGAGACTATAGAGAGTGGCAAGTGGGAGGACGTGGCGAGGTCTCATCGTGACCTTGCCCTATCTAAGAAGACACCGTCGGGTATAGCTAGTGGGCACTATACTAGCCCCGAGCAGGTGTTTCCAGCGACTACGTAGATGACGGGACTAGGTGCTATCTCGGACGCCTTAGTCGGTCGTGTTCGGTGGAGCTCAATTAGTGTAACTAGCGAGCTAGACGTTCTCTTTAGAAAGGACCAGGCTGCTAGGATCAAGTTCATATAAGACTGGAGAGCTAGGGCTGTCCTCCGGTATAGGCAGCTATTCCAAGAGGTTATTATCGCAGAAAAGCGCATTTTTGGAGAGAATTCGTTCTTCTACCTCCATGAGACTGGAAAACCTATTCCGCCACCCTTTCTGGTGCCCCCGGCTGGAGAGCTTACCTCAATAGAGGTTTCTAACGAGGAGATAGAGGTTGAGGAGTAGATTCAGGTCTCTTTCTTATATTTTCTGCATGTTTTCTATATGTTTTTGGTGCGTTCTTGTTGCGTTTAGGCTCTACTATTTATGTTAGTTGCCTGCGAGGGAACTCCCTGTTACCTGTTATTACGGGTTCTTGCGGAAAGAGTTTTTCCGAGGGTTTTTCCGGTTCGGGCCGTAACCAATAGTTTTCAGTACGTGGGCAGGTAGGCCCAGGATAGTATAACTAGCATCTAGTAGATAGCATGGAATAACACACTCCTACACCTCTCTCAACGGACCATGTGGTTTTCTCGTACGTCCTGCGGTGGCTTGTGTGGTTGTTCTGCGTGCTGAATCGACCCGCACATCTTCGAGTGTGCTGCCAACGAGCGTTCCCCTCTTCAATATATAAAAATATTAGCTTCCCCCGAGGGTAGAATGTAAATCCGTTGGACTCATGAAGATTAAATGCCTTAGACCCCGACCCACTTTTATTTCCCCATACTGGAGCCGCTCACCCTAAATCCCTTGGTGTCTAAGGGAATTACCCCTATGGGTTAGATTATTTATTCCCGTATCCCGTTATAGTGGCGTTCTCCGGCGGCTCTACTTAGGCTCTCGCTGCCTTAAGGTTCACCTACTCCGGGTCGAGGTTCGCGTTAGGGGCCTCTCCTACTGGGGTTGTGCCCTTAGTCGAGGACTCCTGCGCTCCTAGGTGGAGAAAATCTCCTGCTCCAGTTCCTTCTTATTGCTCTTCTATGGGGTTATCAGGTCCTTCGTGCCTTATTGCACGGTTGCGCGTGTTATACGATATATCGTTCTTCGCGAGTTCTTCGTATCACCGGTCGTATCCTTGGTGAGAAGTGATTATAATGTTAAGGCGTGGGCCTTATACGGTTGGATTGGATACGAGTGATGACACGAACTGCAGCACACGCAGTGCTGTTGTCATATTGATAATATAATCACTGGAGAGCTCCCCTGGATCTCTCCCGTGAGCCTACTTCTGTTGTGCGGCTTATCTAATTAGTTACCCGAACATATCGGAATAACCTTTCTCTAGCATCTCTAGCTGGTAGTAGCATACAGAAGTGTTCTCATGCGCTCATACGCCTGTTCTCTGCCTCTTGTATGGCTCTTCCATAGACGTGTCGTAACATGTGTCCTATTTAACTGCCAGATCACATTAGAGATCTTCGGCGGGATCTAATCTAAGGTAAAGCCAGGCCCCAAGTAGGCTGTGTCTCTAGCTATTTATTTAATGGGACATTAAATCCTGCTTTTTTGTGTCACTCGACCTAGAAACTATTCCCTGCTTGCAGGAAGGCGGAAGAATGAATCCGGATAGAGCTTAGTCGCACAAAAATACGAGCTTCTTGATTTACTAGTGATGCCGATCATGTAGATCCCAGAGTAGCGATTCTGGTGAAGATTGACTATCGCCTGATTCACCAAGGATACAACTTCTGAATCTTTCTAGCTTTGACCTCACTATCGCAAAACATTCTCATCGCGTGAGTAGCGAGCGTCGGAATAGGGGCTTGACACCGTTAAATACTTAACTCCTTCTATTAGGCGCACCAACGATATTGAAACTGAGTCTTAATGGAGTTCCGCGACGCCACCTCCCTTAGAGGGCTTTTATCCTACAGCCTGCGGCACCCTTTAGAGTCACTATGTAGCCTTGGCCCGACTCTGAACGAGGCTACATTCGGCCTGCTTGGCAATTCATTCAAGCCGGAATACGATATCCTTAGCCTTGAGGGCAAGGTCATCTTAATCACCGGAGGTACTAGCACTTGTTCTTTTATTCAACACCGACCACTGTTATAACTAACACAGAAGCTCTTCATAGGTGAAACCGGCATCGGCAAAGAGACTATTCTTCAGCTCGCAAAGCACCACCCAGCTCGCATTTACATCGCAGCGCGTTCTGAAAGCAAGGCACGCGAGGCTATTGCCTCAATCCAGATACAACTCTCTTCTCCCGTCGATATCAGATATATCTCGCTTGACCTTTGCTCTTTCCGGTCTATACGCGACGCAATGGACCAGTTTCAATCGGATTGTGACAGGCTGGATATTCTGATCCTCAACGCAGGAACAATGTGTAACCCGCCCACAAAGACGGAAGATGGAATCGAGACCCAGCTAGGTACTAACTACATAGGCCATTTCCTGCTCACGAATTTGCTTCTGCCTACGCTACAAAGAACTGTCACCCGTATCGAGGCCAGTGGTACGACCCCCGACGTACGTGTTGTGACCCTAGGGTCCGCAGCCCACGTTATGGGCCCAGCCTCTTTTGAAGGTCTAACTTCCACGTCCTTATTGCTAGCTGCTAGCACGTGGAAACGTTATTGTGCTTCTAAAGCGGCTATTATCCTATTTACTGCGGAGTTCGCCCGTCGGAATCCACAGATCTTGTCGATCTCCGTACACCCGGGCGTTGTAAATAGTGATTTGTTTATGCACGCAAAGGCGACTGGCTTCTTCATGAAGTATAGCCTCAAGGTTGTGCTATGGTTCTTCCGAAATGTAACCACCGGGGCACTCAATACGCTTTGGGCAGCGACTACCAATCAAGACAACTTGGTCAATGGGGCCTACTATACTCCCGTTGGGTTTCACAGTCATGGAGCCTCCTTTGTTCAAGACGCCGATATAGCCCAGAAGCTTTGGGACTGGACTGAGGCTCAATTTCCAACCCTTAATTATACTCTATGCGGTTGCTCTGGCTAGACCATCTAGTTCCACCATGCCATACTACGACCTGATATTTCCCCAGTTCGCCGCCCGTGAAATCGCTATACCTTATTACCCACAATCCGACACATGTTGAATGAATTTGGGCCGGTACAAATGTGAGCTCTTATTCCAAAGTGTTCGAAGACACAGGAACGGCTACATGTTCCTGGTCTCCGAAAGATTTCTTGTGCTGGTCGACAGGGGATGATCCAGATATTACTCTACGAGCTCTCCTCACGGAGTATGCCTAGGGGCAGCTAGCAAGGCTATATAGATAAACACTTTCATTTACACATTTTCTTCGTTGCCAAGCAAATTGCCACTGAGTGTGGCCTTTGGTCCTTCTACGTCACAATTTAGCTTTAAATAGCCTATTTCATAAACCATTATCAAGGCTCCTATACAAGTAGCATAGCGCCGCGACAATTTTGATGTTGAAATATTGAGAGAGCTCACGGTGATGACGGTTGACTATTTTTGATCTTTGGACATTCCTGGAGAGTTATCAAACATTTGTTTTCTCTTTTGTTTGACTCCTTTGCAAGTTCCACGCAAGACCAGGTTGAATTCAAGCACCCGCCGCGATCTTGATGTCCACTCCCCTGACCGACTTCCACTCAATGCAGAGGGTACTAAAGAAAGAGAGTGATGTCACGGCGACCGACACGTAGAAAGTATGTGTCAACGCTTGGTTATAAGCAGTCAGCACCACCGGCAGGAACTTGTGTGGTATCAGAGTTTGAATCTGTGTGGCGCCCGCCTGGATTACCGTTTTCGGGTCCAGGCCACTGAGTTGGCTAGCAGCAAAATTAGAAACGAGCTGGTTCTGGAAAACATTCTGGGCAACCGAGATACCAAGGGCTCCCCCTAAGGTCTGTGAAAACATCATGACGGCTGCCCCCACCGGGATGTCGGCATATGGCAGTGACGCCTGAACGGCAACTATGGTCTGCTGCATACCACAGCCCACGCCAAAGCCAAAGAGGACCTGGTACCCAATCCATTGAGCGGCATTGCTGTTAACCTCGAAGGTTGACATCATACCCGCCCCCACGATCATCAGAATCGACGACAGCAGCATGAAAGGGGTGTAATACCCGACTATGCTAACAGTGACCCCAGAGACTATAGACATGATGACCAGAGACAGAATCAGAGGTAAGTTCATGATCCCTGACTTGACAGCCGACACGCCCTTGATCGATTGGAACCAAATAGGGGTCTGCAAGACAGTCAGCTTACTATCAATTTGTTCGGCTGCGAGGATGTGGCACACATAGTAAACCATCACGAAGAAGCCCGCTCCGGAGAAAGCACCAAAGAGCGCACTGCCCCATACGTTGCGGTTTTTGAAAACTCGCGGAGGAACTGTTGCCTTCTCTTGTTTCCACCGCTGGATTAACAAAAAACTAGTAATCAAAACTCCAAAAACGATAAACAAGGCGATGATCCTCCCACTCCTCCACGGGTATGTCGTTCCACCCCATTGCAATGCCATCAAGAGGCAGGCTATTCCGGGGACGAAGAAGGCAGTTCCTTCTAGATCCATCATGCACAGTTTCTGCTGGAGTGTCATAGTATTCTTGGTATTTTTACCTGCAGTCCTGAAGAAGGTAATAATAAACACTGTGGTCACCAAACCCAAAGGTAAATTGATATAGAAGCACCAGCGCCATGTGACATGGTCCGTGAAAGCTCCTCCAAGGCTGCATTAATAGATCAGTTAGCATTATCTCGCTTTCACATCAAGAAATTGACTTACAGAGGCCCTGCTACAGAGGCGATCCCATACATGCTTACAACAAGACCCATATACGCGGGACGCTGGTGAAGGGGCACCGTCTGGCTAATTATCAGAATAGCGCCAGAGAATATTCCCGCCGCTCCCATGCCAGCTACTGCTCGGCCCAGTAACAGTCCAGTCGAGTTTGGGGTGATTCCGCAGACAAAAGAACCAAGTTCGAATATGAAGAGAGCCGTAAGGTAGACCCGTTTGACTGAGTAGAAGGCGTACAGTTTTCCAAAGGTCAGCTGCAGTGAGCTGGTAGTGAGCAGGTAGGCGGCTCCATACCAGCCGACATCGTCCAGCGCCTGGAACTGATCTGTAATCCTGGGGATGGCGGTTGCAATGATAGTGTTATCCTGTCAACCGATACACGTTCAGCACCTTTAATATTCAAGTGATTATTCAGATGTGGATTCGCTCGTACCAAGGCCATACAAAACACTGATGAGCATAATGCAATCATTATCATGGCTAATCTCCATTTTGAAGGGTGTTCGTTTTCATTCCTTTCATCACTCTGCTCTTCGCGTTGCGCAGTCCCAAGTTTTGTTTGGGCTTCAAGCTCAAAGGGTCCATTTTCAGTGATAAGAGATGGACTGACTGCTGACTCTCCCGCAGTGATCTCTTCTCCTGTTTCATAGAAGCCGATATGTGCCTGTCGCATTTTAACGGAGGCTGAATTGACCGAGAGGACCCCAGCCAAGCCACCTACTTTCATTGTGATTGTTTTCACTTAACCACTCTGCAGGAGCTAGAACGGTTTTAGATAAATGTAAGAAGGTTAACTGACGTCATTCAATGTAGTTATTCATTTCTCCCCTAAATATCCCTTAAATATCCCTTCCAAGGGAGACTCTACTGTTGGCTGTAGGTCCCGCTCTGAAAAAGGAAAAACAAAACCATCAAAGATCAAGATCAGTTGTTGAGTATGGTGTGACACTGTGCTTATGCACGTCCCTCCATTATTGAACTTTCTCTAGAAAGGCGGACCCCGCACGAAGTTGGATAGGTCACATAACTTCAAGCACTCTCCCGATTTCAGACGATTAATAAGGACTGGTTGCCTATGGCTTGGTTTATTTTAGACTCTTTCAGATCCCTACTGCTATTTGTATTTCTTATAATCCACAAATCGCACTTGCTTTACCTAAATCATTCTCGAATAACACAAATGTCAAGGGGCTTGGAGATGGGTTTGAAAGCAGAGCTGAAGCGAAGCGGTATGTTTGCCCGTATTTTCCCTGTATATCGGTTTGCCACATTCCCCCATCTTCATAGTGTCTTAGCCAAATCGATGGGCATTCTTGTGATTGCCTTTGCGATAAACTCTATTGGATATCCGTGACTAATATACGCTGCACATGCGAAGGAAAAGAAAAGGCTACAATCGATAATAGCATGGCCGAGTTATCAATTGCTGCTGTGTTCACTCATGTTACAGTCGATGCCTGCGTCCTGAAGTTCTGGCTACTTCTTTTGGGCGGCGTGGTGGCCTTCTTCGGTTGGATAGTTCTTGTTTCTCGCTATGCCCAAGTCTGGGGGCCCAGTCCCTCTTTTGAGGCTGCTACCACATTCACCACGCTCATTAATATGACTAACAGCAGTCATTACAAGATTGCAAATCCTGCTAGTCTGTTCTATGGTGATATTTGGTGTGCTTTGGCGTTAATGGCCGCTATTGACGCATCTACCATAGTCATGAACTTCAACCGTTCGCTCATTCACCAGTTTCACTACTTCATCAGTCTACGTATGACATCGCTAGCTTTCATCATTTCCGCTCCATTTCTCTTGCTACACAGTGACGGGCACAACAGCTCAAGTCTGGTCTACCACCCGCTTGCTATATTCATGGTGTGTTGTATTGTATATATACTGGCTATTTTTGTCACCAATAAACTCCACAAGCTGCTGCCCGTCCGCGGCGTGGGGGCTTCCAGGGGTTGCCTCGAGAAATTCAGCAAGCAATTGTGCCTATTCGACCTGCCTTGGGTGCACAACATACTTTTCGCTGCCATTAACGGAGCAGTGGGGTTAGCTTTGGCAACGATAAACCCCTCCGAATGGTCAATGATGAACCCTCTCATGCTTATCACTTGGGAGGTATGACATTTCTACGCCATTCTAGTGGATTTGCTACTTTTACTCACCAAATTTTCCGTTCAGGTAACATTCCTCGGCCTGATGGGAACCAAGCAGACACCACGCTATATTTGGTTCGCCACACCAATCGTGCAGGCCTTTGTATTCACGGATTGGGGCTTGCGCCAGGTAGTTGCAGCTCCACGACTCGTCATGGCTCCCGGGGTCTTCCTATCAGTGATGCTCACCGGCCGCCTAATGCTCGACCTGCATTTGCGCACTATGTTCTGCCATCGCTTGGATTTCCAGTGGGCGCGCAAAGTGGTTCTTATTCCAACCACTACTCTGATTGAGTCATGTGCCGGGATGTTGCTGTTAGAATATCTCGGTATACCAGTCGCCTCCTTCATCAAGCCGATCGCTGTGGTCAGTCTCCATACGTTCGGTGTGTTAGTATTCCTCATACCAGCCTCATATGCCATTGCCTTTGATAAGATCGAGACTATTCGCAACTAAAGCTGGTTGTTGCTCTGTACATTTAATACCCGTGGGAGCGCACTATGGAGCTGGCCGCCCAACTTCCTAGGAACTGCGAGATCTCGCTGTCTCGTGCGTTTCAGGATTTCAGATCGTTGTAGGAGAAGGGCTCAATGGGATTTGAATATCTACCACGTCTCCAGACGAGCAGGTCAGACACCCATTCGTTTGGCCTTCTTGCAGGATCAACCTTCTAGAAACCCTTCTAATACAGAAGCTATTGCCCTGAAACGAACGAAGTGAGAGGAAGGGGAAACATCCCGCACGTGACAGGACTTTGAAACCTTATTTTTCGGGAATGTTCGTGAGACTGCCAAATACCAAATGCCATACAATACAAAATTTGACGCGAGATTGAACCAAAATCGCAATGAGTGTCTCGTCGGGCTTCAGTATTATTCGACGGAAACATCGAGCATTATTAGTAGAAGACACTCTCTATTATTGGAGAAGATTTATACCGAAATCGACTCTTGTTATCTGTTCTATGTCCGATTCGCTCTTTGCTATCAAATATATCATATCGGATTCGGCTGTTTCCTTCCAGAACTTTGTGTGGACTAAAATTCAAGTAGGTCCGAGATATTTGACCATTACTTCACTCTCTTGTTAATTTGTATTCCTATACTACTTTTATCCCGTACAGACGGGCCCTTGCTCTAATATTTTATCCATTAAGGTCTCTTAGTCTGCTACCTTCACGTGGCAATTCTCACTTATGGTGACGAGTCCATCTAATTTCTGCAAGAGTACTTGTTGGTCTCTTCGCGTCCTTGTGATATGTTTCTTTCTTTAATCCGTGGACACAATATGTTTGGCTTCATGACTGCCTTCTGCCATGAAGCTATTCTCGCCTCACCTTGTTAATAGTATCATGCCGATATGCGCCGCATCAACAAATGCCCTGAAACGAACAAAGTGAGAGGAAGGGGAAACGTCCCGCACGTGACAGAGCTTGGAAACCTTATCTGTCGTCAACATTCGCGAGACTGCCAAATGCCATACAAAAATTGAGGCGAAATTGGACCAAAATCGCGATGATTGGCTCGCCGTGCTTCCGTGTTATTGGACGAATGCTTTCAGTTCTATTAGACAAAGGCTTCTACCGGAAACGACTCTAGTTTCCCGTTCTCTGTCGAATCCGCACCTTTGTTAATGTTTTGTAGCTTTGGGGGTTTTTGCTGCTATTTTCGTTTCGGGGATAGCGTTTACGCTTCCCTGATCTAAACGAATCTTATCGGATTCGGCTGCGCTTTTCCGGAACTTTAAACATGCCAGGACCCATGCAGCTAGTGTCCCTCTCCTTATTAGGCTCGTATCCTTATGATGAGGAGCGATGTTTAAGTCCTTGGCCTAGTATTGTTGATATTATTAGACCTGGACAAAACCCGCGGGATTAATATATCAAGTCGCTCTCATTCTTTCGTTGAAGAGTCAACAAATACCATGAAACTCCGCCCTTGTAGTTCGTGCAAACGATTGCATCGAAGATGAGATGACCAGCGTCCATGTACACGTAGTAACAGTCTTCATATCTTATGTAAACCGTGAGTTGCTCCATTTCAGGAAACCTTCGGGGCAGTGCATGACAAGTATTAATTGATCCAGGTTGCCACAACACCAGTTTGCTTTCTCAAACACAGAAAAGCAGGTATCACTTGACACGAAAACCGATAACCCCAAACGCAAATGTCTGAAGACCATGAATACCTTTTCGAAACCCCTACAGAGTCGTCATCTCCCGACGCTGATGGGAAATTCGAGAATACTCAGCCAGAAGTGCCGACCCAAGACTCTATACTCGAGAACTGGGAGGACGACTCTCTGGGATACAACTCTGTCAATATTTAGATGCGGTGGATAGCAAAGTAGAGCGAGCACTGGGCGAGCAATCCCTTGCTAAGGACGTTAAAAAGCGGAAACGGTCGGAAACACCTCCCGAAAATATTAGGGCAGGTGATGAAGCAAGGTATGCCGAGCAAGAGGAAAGAGCAGCGAAGCGCGCGGATCATGACATGGACTACCAGGAGAAATCATCAACCAAGAGCATCTCAGACTAGAATACCATTTGTTCCGCTCTGCCGATGTGCTGGAAGGACAGGAGGCGAACCCAGGCAGCTCGCGCCCCAACAGATCACCAGTCGCCACAGCTAGGAAGCTTTGAGAATGTAATATGGTCTTAATTACCCAATGAAACTATTACAACAGTCTAAGCTGGGCGCACATGCGCAATTTTATGATCTAGGATTTAAATCTTCCTTTGTGCAGCTTCAATACCACACCTGAAGCTAACACGTACGCGCTCAACTTTGCACTCCGCCTTTACTCTTCTTCGAGTAGGGTATCTTGGCAATCTTTCACCCTTCAACAAACACCATTCGTCTACGCAGACGCCCTCTTCGTCGCCTTGGTTCGCAACTTCATCATCAAGAACACCAGGGCGTAGAACACTCCAGCCCACAATACAACCAGCCCCGCATTCCTCCAGCCGTAGTACTCTTCGTTCAAGTTGAGAGTCTTCAAGTAGCCTTGTCCAGTAGTGTATCGGCACACCTCGCAATTCTCCGTAGCGCCAGGGTTCAGAAGGTTCGTGCCACGTCCCATGCCTTGCTGATATGTGGAGAGATAGTCGCCACATGTCTCGTTCGCAGGAGGATTGAAGACCGCAAGCTCGCCCCGTTCGCAAGTGATATCGACGGAGAAGGTGGTGAAGGTGAGGAAGGCGCCGAAGAGGTAGTTGAATGGATCGAGGTAGTAGATCCTAAAATGTGATGTTAGCATTGATCTCGTGGGTGTTGATAGTCGTATGAGGCTTACCAGTATCTCCAGAACGCCGTGATCTGGGAGTAAGGAACGAAAACACCGCAGAATGATACGAGGGTGGTGATGACCAGCGGGTTGACGAGAGATGCAAAGGTTGCGTTGGGAGCGTACGCGGCGATCGATTGTCCAATACCGGTGTACAACATCTCGTAAAAGATCTAGATGGTTTGTTAGTTTGGAGTGAGAAGTCAACCAAAGAAGAGAAAACTTACTGCGACGAAGAATGTGCTGCCTGCCCACTTGGTATCGTTTGGCAATCCAGCAGTCCAGTACCAACACACAAAGTACAACACACCGCAGACGACGAGGTAGGGCAGCTCAGAAACGATCAAGCCAGTGACGAATGGCACCCAGTGGTAGGTCTTACTCTTCTTCTCGCGCGTCTCATACACGTTGCGACGATCGATGAAGATAGGCTGAAGCTGGGAGATGAGACCGGGGGCGACAAACAGGAAACTGAAGACCGTGAAGAGACGTTGCTGGAGATCGCTGACGCTGTTACCAATCGACCAGAACGAAAAGCCGTTGTAAAGAGACAGGAGTATATGCAAGATGAGCTTGTTGTTGATGTACTCGGTGTTGCGGAACAAGGAGATGTTCATGCGGTGCGTGACAAGCTTTACCTGCTCCCAGATGGGCGCTGCGAATTGATGGCCATCGTCGACAGTTCCAGGCGGTTTGGTGGCAGCATCGGCGACAAGAGTGTCAAGCTCTTGAGTGATCTTCTCATGTTCTGGCGAGTTGAGCCAGACTTGGTTCCAGTCCCTGCCCTTAGAAAGACTCCCTGATACGACTTCAATCATGTGCTCCGCAGGGTTGGCCTCTCGGGGGCACGGTGCGCCATGATCAGCGAAGTATTTCTTGACGGTCCTTGCATGATGGCCGATATCGCCAAAGTATACGGTCTTGCCACCCTTCGCCAGTAGGAGGAGGGTATCGAATTGGGCAAAGAGGTCGGCTGATGGCTGATGAATCGTGACGAGGACAGCTTGTCCGACTTCCGCGAGTTTGCGCAAGAAGCGTACCGTGTTGTTTGCAGCTTGGCCGTCGAGACCAGAAGTAGGTTCGTCGAGGAAGATCAAAATACTGGGCTTAGCTACGAGCTCAACACCAATTGTGAGACCTGATAAGTTGTTAGTGTCTGTCTCGACTCTGTTCGATGGATTCAGACTTACGCTTGCGCTGTTCGACAGAAAGACCGGCACCAGGGCGACCGATGAGGGTGTGCTCGAGATCTTCCAACTGTAGAAGCTTGACGATCGTGTCCACATAGCGGAGCTTCTTCTCGCGGGGAATTTCACGATTCTGACGAAGAAGAGCAGAGAATTCCAAAGCCTCGCGTACCGTGGACAATGACTCGTGGACATCCATCTGTTCGACGTAGCCAGCAGATCGTTGGAAGGACACAGGGAGCGGGCGACCATCGACTAGGATGGAGCCATGAATGGTACCATCAGTCTTGCGTTGAGCTAGAACGTCGAGCAGTGTAGTCTTTCCGGCCTGAGTGAAAATGTTAGCATATATCCAACTGTCAATCGCATTGCTAGTGCACTTACACCTGAAGATCCCATAAGAGCACCGAGCGTACCGGGCTTGACAAATCCTTGAACGTTGTCGAGAAGAAGACGATCGCCATTCGGCGTCTTGACGGTGTAAGTCAGATTCTTCCAGGTAAAAACCGATGTATTGTTGACGAGCTGGTTGTCGATGGTTGTGTCAGACTTCTCGGAATCGGAGCCGGAGTTCTCGGATGGCTTCTCGACAGCCTGGGATTCCTCATCCGCAATCACGGCCTTAGGTACCTTCTTCTGCTTCTCACGGGGGATGAGGAGGCCGCGACCACCTTCGCCCATCTGCTTCCACCTGGAAGTGAAGAAGACGGTCATTGCCACGAAGAAAACGTACCAGGCGCAGAGAATGCCAAAGTTGCGCCAAAGGTTGCTGTGGCTGAAGGACATGGAAGCCAGGTATTGGTCACCAGTAACGCTGGTTGCTCCAGGAGGCGCACCACGGACGCCAGTACATGCTTGTCCGCCTCCTGTTTCGGGGCTGTATCCTTCGCCATTTGGAACCAGGAATGGGCCCACACAAGGAATCACCTGGTCGTGGAACTCGTTCGCGAGCAATGCTTCGAACGCGTAGGCCATGGGGTCGATCCAGAAGAACCAAACGAACCAAGGGTGCATGTCGGGCTTGGGGATCATGTATCCTGCATATGTGAAGGCAGCGACGATGGTGAATCCAGAAGCTTTAGTTGCTGCGTCGAAATTCGGGAAAGCGGCACCGATGAACCTGAACAGCTGTGTCATAGCCAGGGCCGAGATCAAGTTGATAAGCCAAAAGATGAAGAAAGCCTGGGCGGTGTACTGGAATCCAGTCATGAAGTACAGCACAATTCCAAAGTGCGAGATTTGGAAGAGCATGATCGGGATGTCGGTAATGACCTGGGCGAAGACAAAGGCAGATGGATGGTGGAGAGCGAAGTCTCGGTGTTTGGCTAAGACGGGTCGGCCGACGAACGAATCCGTAACCTCAGCGAGAGCGATAAAGGTGGGATATAGTAGAGAGAAGAAGAGTGAGCCTCCCTTGATGAACAAGCCCGCCGTGTTGTCCGGAGCATTGTAGAACAGTGAGCCACCGATCAGCACCTGAACGATAGTTGTGGCTTGCTTGATGAACAGAGTTTGCTTGTCGCCCCAGAGGATCTGAAATTGGCGTATGGTAGCCGTCTGCACCTGATGGAAATATCCTGCAGACTCCGCAGCTTTCTTTGGGAGGTTCTTGTGCTTGTCTTGAGCCTCCTGTTCCTTGAAGTCCGCCGTATTCTGCTGAGCTTCGGGGCTATTGGGGTAGTCGAGCTCGGCCATCATCCTTGGCTTGATGGGCGAGTTGTTATAAGCAGCGAGCAGCTCCTCTGTTGATCGAGGAAATCGGTCCTCAAAGTCTGGGGCAATTGTGCGTACAGCAGGCGCCGATACGCTCGTGAGGAAATCTGACTTGTTGGCTGCAGGGCCGCATAGGAAGCCAAGATCCTCCATGTATGGCACAGCTTCATCTCGAGGTCCGTAAAAGATCTGCTTGCCGTTGTCGAGAATCAGAATCTTGTCGAACTGCTCGTAGATGCCATTACCAGCTTGATACAGACTGGCAATTGTAGTGAGACCAAGAATATCTGTCATGGCGCGCATGGCTTTCGTCCAATCTAGTGCAGTGCTCGCGTCGAGACCACGAGTGGAGTTATCCCAGGAGAAGACGCTGCCTCTAGTCGCAAGGCATTCGAGAATGGACACTCGCTTGCGCTCGCCACCCGAAACACCACGAATGAACTCATCTCCGACCTTGGTATCCTTTGTGTGTGTGATACCGAGAGACTTCAAGAGGAATTCTTTGTATATTTTGGCGTACTCCTCCTCGTTCTTGATGTCCGGTGGCAGGTGGAAGGGCACCTTCAAACGTGTGGCGAAGTCGATGGTGTCACCAACTGAAAGAGCTGGAAAGAAGATCTCCTCTTCTGTGTTCATGATGATCTGACCACGATATTGTTTGGCTTCTTGACTGGTCATGGAACCGAACGAGACGTCGCCAGTAATTTCTGCGAAGCCATTTCTGTGGTTTGATAGAACGCTAAGCAGTGTTGTGCATCCGGCTCCTGGATTTCCAAGAATAAGCAACATCTCACCGGGCTTGACACATCCAGAAGAGTTGTCGATAATAGTCTTCACTGGTGGGCTTTTACTGCCCTTCCCGAATGGGTTGAATTGAGAGAGAACATTTTCGTTGCAAAGCGCATCAATGCTGATGCCCTTTACTGTGAGGTTCTGCCATGTCACACCCAGCTTCTTCGATTTCCCACCGTAATTCTCGTTACGTTGTCGTATTTGTAGTATATCTGGAGTGATGGGCCATTGTGAGATGTCTCGGGAGTCGGTCTTTGGGCTGGATTCGTCGTCTGACTGCTCCGCGCTGGAGTTGACGATAGGGTCCGCTATTGGGGAGGGAGATCGTCCGGAGGGCTTTCCGAGCGAACTCGCCCGGTACATAGCTTTCTCGGGGTCGCGATTGACCTCCATGTTGTAGTTCTTCGGATTCGCTAATTTGCCAGACTTTGACAGCAGAAGAACTTCGATGGAAAAAAATGCTGGAGATCAGATGACTGGAGTTGCCGGTGAGAGAGTAGCAACATCACGCAGAAGATATAAGAACAATAAAGTAATGAGATATATGACCATAACTTAGCTTCTGATTAATAATCTGACTCAAGGCCCGGAACCCAAAGAAGCCCTCTGTCTCATCCCTTATTAATGTGCTGAACGAAAAGCATGGGACATCTTTTCGACGGATGGAGTGATTGGTGAAAATCTCGTGTATGAAGGTTTTCCTAACAGTGACGGATAGGGTTTTTAGTGAACATCTCGTGCATTAAGATTTTCCTAACAGTCAGTTCAAACGTCTTTGTTGAATCATCAGGCATATCCGCTCGGATTGATTACTATACATTCCTAGCTCTAGTTAAGTTAACTAACTCACTAACTCATTACGGAGTAGATACGATGACTAGCGGGGCTTGATTGCTTGAGCCCCCTGCCCTATTTGGGCGGGTCTAACCTTATAAACTCTAGCCCCGTAGATGGACAGTTAGACCGACTAATCAATTACATTCATTGCGAGCTACGATGATCGAACGACTAGAATCAATTCAGTGCGTCAATGAAGACCGACTGAACTCACTTGTCCCCAATGGTCATACTCATCTTTCTCCCATAGGAATTTCTTTCCTGATCCCAAGTTGTTATTAACTAACCTATCCGCTTGATTATTAATTTGCTACCGCCACTAACTACTACTCCCTTCTGATGAGACACATTAGACCTTTGCGTCGAAATGTTTATTCATATTTCCGGGTGGCGCAGCATTAACGTAACTCACAAGCGAGCTGCGCAGCCCCACTAAACGCGACCGCATTTTAACAACCCACCAAGTTCAACACCCTACCATGCCACCAGTAGTTCGTTCCTAAAAACGTCAAAAAGGAGATGAACAAGAAGGTAGGATATTAATAGCCTTACAGGCTATTCAAAATGACGAAATTCCATCTATACGTGAAGCAGCGCGTCGGTTTAATATACCCGAGTCGACACTACGGTCGCGTCGAAAGGGCATTCAATTTCGCCACGATATACGCCCCAACAGCCATAAATTAAGCGAATTGGAAGAGGAATCGCTTGTTAAATGGATACTCTCAATGGACGAACGTGGTATGGCCCCTGAGTATACTATGGTGCGACAAATGGCCAATATACTACTTGCGAAACGTGAAACGAATACACCACCAGTATTGGTCGGCATGAACTGGGTCTATAACTTCATACGCCGCCAGAGTACTCTGAAAACACGTTTTTCACGTCGATATGCCTATCAGCGTGCAAAATGTGAAAATCCTAAGCTTGTGAGGCAGTGGTTCGATTACTATAATCTTACTATTGCAGAGTATGGTATTCACGACGATGATATTTGGAATTTTGATGAGACTGGCTTCTCAATGGGGCTCACAAGCACTTCAGAAGTTATTACTAGAACGGAGTAATATTCAAAACGAAAACTCCTAATGCCTGGCAACCGAGAGTGGGTAACCGCTATTGAATGCATCAATCGATTCGATGTTCTTCCTCCGACTATCATCTTCAAAGCCAAGAACTTGAACTTAGGTTGGGCTACTACTGTTCCTGGGGATTGGCGCTTTGAAGCTAGTGATAATGGCTGGTCTACTGATCAAATTGGGCTATCTTGGCTTCAAAAGCACTTTATTCCGGCTTCAAATAAAAGGCTACATGGTATATGGCGGATGCTTGTGATGGATGGCCATAGAAGTCATTTAATACCACAATTTGATGATTTTTGCAAGCAAAACAAAATCATTCCTGTCTGTATGCCTCCGAATTCATCTCATCTATTACAGCCACTTGATGTTGGTTGTTTTGCTGTTTTGAAGAAGAAGGCATATGGCAACCAAGTTCAAGACAAAATGCGAAATGGCGTCAACCATATTGATAAACATGACTTTCTTGCTTCATATCCTATGGCACGCGCAGAGGCCTATAAAACAACGACAATTGCCAATAGCTTTGCTGGAGCAGGGCTTATACCTTTTTGCCCACAACGAGTGCTTGATACAATGGATATCCGACTATATACACCTACTCCGCCACCATCTCAGGGTAGTACTAGTAGTCGTGAGTATGTCCCTAAAAATCCAGCACGGGCAGCCGATATACGCCGACAAACAACCTCAATTAAACGTTTACTACGCTAGCGTTCTTATTCGCCACCCGAAGAGCTTTTAATGTTGTTAGACCAACTCGCGAAAGGGGCAGAACAAACCTTTCATTTAAGCCTATTCATTAAGGCTGAATGTGAGCGTTTACGTGTTGAAAACACTCATCAGGCTAGAAAACGTCGAATACGTAATAGGTTAGTAGCCAACGAAGGGGGGATTACTGCCGAAGAGGCCCAGGTTCGCCTACAAATAGAGATAGAAAGCAATATGGCAGTAGATGCAGCACCTCTGCAGGCAGCTGAATCGACCAATGAGAGGCCACGGCAGCGCTGTGGGAGCTGTAGAGAGGTAGGGCGCAAGCGGAATAGGTGCCCTAACATTGTTTTAAATAGTAGTAATTATACTATTTTTGGTTGTTGAGATATATGGCTTTTTATACTATAATTGGTGGTGGGTGCGCAGCTCGCTTGTGTGCGCAGCTCGCTTGTGAGTTACGTTAAATAAAGTTGATGTCATTAGTCAAAACAATATCTTTTTGGTCCCCGGCTGCGTCGCTACTAATCATAACGTCCTGATTTTTCATAGTAGATTTGAGCGAGTGTGGGTTGTAGTCGGCCCGAATGACAATTAAGCCTTCAGAAAAAAATGTCGGGGAGAGAATAGTGACTAGAAATAGAGAGCGGCGTAATTATTAGAGGACGGCGGGCCCGAGAATTCCGCCTAGGCCAATCCCATACCATTGTAATAGAAAACTCCACTTTTCTCGACAGATCTCTCTTAACTATTTCCGATTACTCAACAATTCCGTATCGTCACTCTCAAAGCTTCTCAGGTCACAAGGTCTGAGGAGTTTCGGGATAATGAATAAACTAGATTGAGATATCCGTCTTCATGAGCCGCTTGGGGCTTTTATCTACTTCTATCTACGAACCCTAGATCCACTTTCTCTCATGAGCCACAACCCAGCACAAATTCATTAAATGATGGCGGAAAAACACAAGGCAGAAGCGGTCCAGGGGAAGGGGCGTCCTGGGGAATCCAAAAGCCGACAAGCACTAGAGGTGGGTGACATGTAAAGAAAAAAATGTATTCGATGACTGATTCCTATTAGAGGCGTCGCGAACAGCTACGCATAGCGCAAAAAGCGTATCGCACGCGAAAAGAGAACACCATTGGCAACCTCCAGGATCGTGTCCACGAGCTTGAGGGTGGCATTGAACAGCTCAGCCTATCCTTTCTGACCTTCAGTAATCTGCTTCTGGAAACCGGTCTGCTTGAAAGGAATTCACTTGTCACGTCAGCCCTTCGCAAGATAACTCAACAGACCCTTTTGCTTGCTGAAACTGGATGTGCGGACCCGGATAATGGCGCTCTCGTCAAGGTTGTTGGTGCCACTTCATCCACTGCAGTTGACAATGATGAAAAATGCAGTGATAGTAGCCCAAGGGTTTCGTCAAAGGAACAAGTTCCTACCGGACTCTCATCAACCCCGACGCAATGGGATGATTTGCCACCATTATACACACAATCATCCATTTACCAAGACCAACCGAAGCCCCCTATCAGCGTTGCCATGGCTCCGCTCGCTGATGAGTCGCATAGTCCGTTCTCATCACTACCAGGCCACTACCCAGCCGTTGCTCTCGCTACCTCTACCAAGGATGAGCAGTGGACCTTCTCACGGTATCTAGTAAAAGTGTGTTGTCAAAATGGGTATCAGCTCCTCGTCAACACTCCGAACGACTTTACGAAGATTCAAGAAGTTTTCGGGCCATCTATGCCTCCAACTAAGCGCAATAATCTCCTTTCTTGTATCCATGCTGGAATACATGACAAGACTGGAGGCCTCATTGATCTCATGGCAACGGTACTCGCCCCCTTGTATTCCAAGAGAGATGGTAACGCCTCGGAAGAGTTGCCAGCCCTGGCTGAAGAATTGGGAGACAGCGAATGGCTAGATGCGAGTGGTGTACAGAGACTTCTCAACGAGAGGGGACTTTACACCCGGCAGAGTGGTCGCCCATTGTTTCGCTCAAGCCTTATCTCCTCACCTCAGGTTGCGGCACTTGTTCAGTGTGAGTATGTGGCGAGGTATACATTGGCTTCAAACACTAATGAATATAGACCTTGCTACTGAGTGCGTTTGCTTCGGAATTGGCCCGGCATTTCGACGCCAAACTGTTGCGGCTGCATTAAACCTTTCAGGGATGCCATGAAGTTCCTTATGCCCGCTGTGTGGCTTCAGAAATAGTTTGTCCTTGAGTCGGCGGGCTGTAAATACCGTCTATGTTATTGAGTATGAGCCCATTGTGGGGGTATCGTTTGGCTGGTCAGATTCGAGAGTACCAGTCAAGTTTTATCAAGCGTAAAAAACCGTCAGGCCTCTTGAATTAGTAAACATTCTCGATGACCAAGTGGGGAGGGGTATTCTGGTCAAAATGACTTGAAGATTCAATAGTAACTGTTTTCCAAATATGCCTGTGAGGGTAATTTGTCGCATGCAGCATCACTTGTCACTGAGCTAGCTCAAAATTATCCATTTTTAGGCTTTCAATGATCTTGGCTGTTCGAATATCTACCTGGCTTTTACGTTTATCATCGGCAAAAAGTTAGCCATCCTATGAAAAGGCTCTCTGACTGGCAAGTGCCCAGACACTCAACCCAAGAAGATGAGACTAGATGACCACAGATGATACTACATTAATAGATTTTTGGCTCCCCCGCACCTTTTTCCCCCTTCAGAGTTTTGTCACTTTCTCAAGAGTAGAATCGGGCTTCTTAATTTCAAAGCCGATCATCCTTTTGACGACGCTGTCCAGCATGTTGCTCCACCCAACAAGATTCAAAAACCAAATCACCCAAGCATTGATCCCTTTCCACAGGAACTCTCTCTTTTCAACCTTAGCCAGGATAGCTTGAACAAGTTGCTTGGCAAACGCTTCTGGCTTCATGCTGTTATTGGCATAATTCCGACTTCGTTCCTTGGCTCCCTCCAAAGCAGCGGTGAAGATACTCTTGAGGTCAAAAGAGATACTGTTAGGCGACATGAGGTTTGTTGAAATTTCTGTCATAATGAGCGTCATAATGAGCGCAACAACTTTGTTATCGAGTGGGCCAAGTTCATTTCGGAGTGTCATTGTGAAAAGCCACGGCTGCTTTCGAGGCGTTGTATACGGACGAAGAGGCAAACGGCAAGCGTGCAAGGACTGAGAGGGGATTTATGATGACTGGCGGCGTGGTTAGGATTGTAGTGGAGGCTAGCAAAAGAGGAATAAACGTCGGGAGGCCAAATACGTTGCTATCCAACATTTCAATTTCCACGTATACAGGCCGAATCGGCTTCGATTGCCGCACCCCATCAAAATTTATCTAAATTCTGGCCGCGAATTATGCGACGACCAGGAAGCTTTGCATACTCCAAAGCAAATGAGAGATATAAAAGATCGTCTGATATAATTGGCAGAACTTTAGAGTGATCGGAGCTGATTAGACCTCCGCACCCTAGCGAAGAAATTAACCTGAACCCAAGCGGGGCCCACTTTGTTACACCCATAGTAAAGCAAAAACCTTGACCTACACTCCAGTAGAGTGCAAGCACCCCGGTGGGATAGGGCCAAGTGCTGCACCAGACAAATCCTATCGTCACAAACAATTGGAGAACTTCAAGCAAGATACGATCGAAGCCAATTAAATTGCGATTGTATCCAGACGGTGAGTTGGGGATGGGGCATTCCATCAGTAAGCCTCGGCGCTTTGTTGAAAGATCATGAAAAGAGAGCTGAGCCTGTGATGTTGTTTACTATTTCCAATGTCCAAAAGTTTAGAGGGAATGTTGCACAATGCGTCTAGGCCGCAATATGAAGCACGATGTGGTTTCAAGTTTGACTTGGGGCCCTCGGCAACTGGTTGAGCTTCGGACTTCGAGCTTAGTCGGTTAGGTCATTGGGGTGAGCTTTCAATTTCAATTAAGTGCTGCCGCAGAGGTGCTTGACGAGAGTCTACAATGTCGCGGCCATTCCCAGCCGCACCGGCGAACAAGCTGTGCTGACTGAGGCGATCGCCGACACCGCAGGCCCTTCGTCGCTTGGCTCAGCCCATGACTGCGGCTCTAGTTGAACTAGAGCGCTTCAGAGAGCTTCTGAAAAACCTGCCTCCCTGGACTGGTGTCGTGGTCTTTACAGCATCGAGTGTCTTGCCGCTAGGCGCAGGGATAGGGTCCCCGTAGCTAAAGTTCTGCGACAAACCCTCCCGAGAGGTAACCCAGATCCCAGTTATAATAATTAATGTGCGTAGCCCATCATCAACTGGAACTGCGTTATTGGTATTCACCGGTGCTTCATTATCGGACAAGTTAGTGACCACAGACATGCCTGAGCTTGGGGTTATGGGAGCGGTACGAGCAAGCCACTAAGGAACATTCATCATACACCTCCAGCTGGTTCTTGGTCATGGAAGCGATCACCGGGTGCCGACGAGTGTTGGAATCGATGATGCTGAACGTGAATCGCTTGGTGTCATCGCGCGGTTGAGTTCGTGTCGTTGCAGATGCGGGACGAGTTTTCCCTCTGCACAAGGCCCATCGCATGACCCGCAGACCATTTTCTGTGCGGGCCACGAACTCATATGAGCCACTTGGCAGAGGAGTCGCTTCTCACTTTGGCCCAAAATTCAACGAGATCTCTGTCTTCCCTTTCAGACGACCATCCTCATGGAACACCTGGCAAATCGTAGCCACGGCTTCTCGTTGATTCTCGTCGCCTTCTTCGGAGCTTATATTATTTCCGGGGAAGCTGGCCCCCATGTGCGTGTGTATTTTGCTCACCAAAATGAATAAGTCGCTCGGTTCCAGTTTGTTCTTCTGGCAGAATATGGCCGGAAACTTTCGACCAAACCGAGGCAAAGATAATGTAGATTTTTGAACATCTAAAAGGGGCAAAGGCCGGGGAGTTTGCGACACCTGCTGCACTTGCAGTAGGAGCCTCGGCTGAAGCTTGCATCGCTTGTGACGAGAATGAGCAGCAGGGTAAGCGAACTGGTACAAAACCTTGGACCGCGAGGTTTTGTTGTTGGTATATGGAGGGTAGACCCGAGGCCGGGCGAATGCTAATGGCGCGGTCTTGGGGGATTCGCCCTTGCTCGGCGTCGATGTAAGGGCGGCGCATGCAGTTACTGCGGGTGGAGAAGGGCTACTGGACTGCTTCGTCCGGTTATAGAAGGTGCCAGCACAGAGAAGCGTTGATAGCGAGAAACCGGACGAGTAAATAGGGTTAATAGATAGCGGGGATTCCGACTGGGCGCCGGGTTCGTTTGCATGGGTTACCACGGCATCCGCTGTGAGGCCAAGATTCAGTAGCATTCTTGAACTCTAGCGGATATGCGTGGAAGGAAGGAGCAAAGAGTGACTCTCTATAGTCCGATTCAAATGCAGTACACAGATCCGTCCCGGTGGAAAAGGGAGGGTCAGCTTTATATGTACAGTACCCAAAGAATAATATAAGAAACTTAAGGTACATAATAACTTAGTCAATTAATTACGTCCCTTCAAGTTCCGCGTCCTCTTGTCATGAATAAATTACTGCTTTTTGAATAATGATGAATAAACCACAACTCAGTCTGATGAATAATAATATATGTCTTTGACATTTATGTCGACTAATATGGGATATTTGTCTTCCCGGACTTACTCTACAAAACCCTTCCCTATTGCAATTACTCTTACTACGGGCCCAGGAATATACGGCTGTTTGGGTAATATGCTTTATCTTATTTACTTTACTAGTCTTGTGTCTGTTCATCAGACTTGCATACAGTAGTACTGTAGTCGAAATCAGATTTACCACTACACTCTTCGACTTGAACTTCCAAACTCTAATGTGAAACACGCTAATCAGAATAGGGCTTAGGCGTCGATCCTCTAGTTTCTAGAATAGATTTTGTAATTTTCATGACGGATTCATACAATACCAGCGGTACTATATATGAAATTGTTGTACATACGCAAATACTTTGCCTGATTTCTCACTAAACCGATTTTTCCTTTCGCCATGACTTTTTAGTGCCGTATACGAGACTCATGATATGGCTCCGAGGCTCCCTCCCTCAAAGTTGTAGCTTATCCGTGATATGATCGAGAGTCGGTCATTTACCATATCTTAAATGGCCGAAGAGGCCGAGTGTAGTAAAGTCATGATTATATATAAATATTCGTAAAAACTTGAGGCTATTTCGAAACGTCTACGTATGCCTAACCCGAATAGGCTAGAGACCGATAGTTACCCTACTAATGGTCGAAGCGCTTTGCGATCACTTATCTACGAAACCAGGTCTGTACCTTGATGAGATGGTCGTTTTCCTATGGGACGAGTTTCATACTATGATTACGACCTTAAGTATTAGAAGAGCCCTGAAAGCTAAAGGTTGGTCTAAAAAGACGATCTGGTAGCATGCTAAAGAGCGAAATGTCGATTTACGAGAATTATATCTACATAATTTATTAAAGTATTAATTATATTATCTAGTTTATATCGATGAGTCTGGATGTGATAAGAGAGCTAGGTTTAGATAGATAGGCTAGTCACCTCTTGGCATAGCGCTATTGTAAGTATTATAGTTTCATCGTGACTAACGATACTAGATACTACTAGCGTATACCTAGGACGGTATTCTACTTTCCTATGTCTTCCGCGGTGTAATAGATACTATTATATTCGAAAATTTCTTAGCTTAGCTACTTTAGCACTGCGGAAGATAGCTAGAGACCCTAAGTCTATTTTAGTTATAGAAAATGCTTCCTTCTATCGCTTAAGATAGGTCTCGTAGATATGTGAGGACGCTAGAGTGAAACTAGTCTATCTACTACCTTATTCTCTAGACTTGAATCCGATCAAGGAATTTTTTGCTGAGCTAAAAGCCTTTATTAAGCGTAATTAGGCTTACTTTAAAGTGGATCCTGATTAAGGTTTTAATATCTTTCTTTTATGGTGTATTGACACCGTTGGTGTAAAGGAAGAAAGTGCGAAAGGCCACTTCTAATATGTAGGCTTAAATATTAAAGAATTCGTAGAGTTATAGGTATGGCCTTAGTTAAGGAGCATTTTAATATAGCTCGAAATTTTGTAAAAAATAAGATTCGTAATCTATTTACTCTTGAAACTATAGGTTATTAAAGAATTTATCGCGCTAACGCTCTTATAGATGGCTTAAAATATAATAGCTTCCCGATGTTTACTCCTAGCCTTAAGATATTCTTTCGTTAAATCGGGGTTATATAGGCCGCTAAGTATACTTTATCTAGCTATTTCTATAAGTTTAGCCTAGTATCTTTGTGGCTTGGACCCTTGTTTATTATATCTAAAGTCTCTTGCCATCTTCTAGGTAGATTATCGCTTTCTATCTTGTATATCTAGCTAATAAGTATCTGAGATGTTAGTAATAGGTTCTTTAGCGATACCTACGAATTTCTTCTTAAGCTCTTTAACCTACTAAGGCTTATAGCCGCGACCGAAGATTATTGCGCGAGGAGGCTAGCTATAATTATGGGTTCTGATCTTATTAGGGTTCTGAGACTGAGGATCGCGACCTGTAAGTAGATGCGGGAGCTTAGCCTCTATAGCCTTATATGATAGGATGAAGTGGATGACTAAGGAGTATTAGCACTATGCTTTATTTATTTTAGGAATGTAGACTAAGAACCTTTATATTTAGGTAGTAGGTGCTGGGAGATTGATTTCCCTATTGCGGGTATTCTGCCGTAGGTAACTACTGGTATCGATTAAGTGAATGAAGATATGTTGCGATAGCTATACGCTGTACTCTATACGCTGCGGTTGAATATATTTTGGAGTATTGGAGATAGAGAATAATGGAGTAAGCTGAGGTTGAGGATTCGATTTATATTCCTCGTTATGGCGCCTTGGTCTTGTTAAGTCGATGACGTTTAGATAGAGTATAAGAGCCCGTTATGTTTAACTCTAGCTAATCGTGACGACCTACTTTTTCGATTATTTAATAGTCCTGATACCTTGACTTGATAAGTTAAGTAATCCCGTTATGTCCTTCTCGCGTTCTTAGATTATCTCTTATATTACTGTATGTCTTTAAGATAAAGAAAAAGCCTTAAAAGAAATACACGATGGTTGGAGGAATGACTAACGCGCCCGCTCCTTATAAGAGAGGCTGGCCATGAGCTAGGATGGATAATTAGTAAGGCCCTGAGGTAGGTATATCCCGAAATAACTATAGTGTAAGTTAGAACTAACTTAAGGAATCTAGAGACGTTGAAAGTAGCTTCGCGTCGCGTAGTGATTATATTGTAAGAGAAAAGATACCACGATCGTTAATTTATAATCTTATATATAGAAATTCGAGTTAGGCATTAAAGAGGTTAGTGAGTTATTCCTTTCTTTTAGTGATCTTCTATTAGAGGCTAGGATTCTCTAAAATCAGCCTTATGTTATAGCTACTTTATAAAAAATTATATAGTAATATATATCGCTTGCTAAAAGTGGCTACGACGAGGCTAAATAGGTATCTATAGCCCTAGTGGACGTATCGCGATTAACGTCTCCTACGCTTAGTAATATATAAGATATAATCTCTAATTATAATTCGCTTATAATGTAACTTGATTTATGGCTAATAATTGGTGACGCTTTCTAGCCCTTATTAGACCTTATGGCTTAATAGGCTAGACTATTATAACTACCCCTTATACTATACTTCTAAGAATAAGTAATTCTATCGTTTAGAATAGGCCTATTATCTTTAAATATCTCTTTCTTACCTATCTATAGTCCTACCTTAAATTTTCTGACTATAGTATCGCCCGATAGCCTCTTAAAGTAAGGGCGCTAGGAGCTCTTATACTAGCTAGTCTAATAATGCTACGAGATTAGTTACTATCTATTAATAAGATCATCTATAGACGATCTAAGAGTTATAGTAATCTTTAGTAAACGATTAACTATTAATAAGCGCGACCGCTTTATCTTTAGATTCTTCGCTAATATGCACGACGAAATAGGAGATATAGTTAAGTTAAGTATAAAAGTTCTTAGTTTAAGGAGGAATAGCTACTCTCCTAAATAACTTATAGTTTCCTTACGAGTGTGGTAAATTATTAATGAATTAGGTACTAATGAGTGGATAGATATAAGTGGTGTGTAAAGGCTACTTGTTACGCGGTGCTAACTGGTCATAGTGAGTATCGCTCGTATGGTTCCTTATACGTACCGAGAGGCTCGTCCTTAAGTCTCACACGTAATCGTACTGTTGCCGTTGGGCCTTACACGGGCTCGGATCTATAGAGTAGACTCTTGTTGGGTAGTGCTAGATAGTAGCGCCTAGTTAAGCTATGCTTAGGATCTGTGTCAAGTGATAAGAGACTAAGTATACCTCTCCTAGTAGGGTGGGTTGTCTTAAATACGAAATAAGTTGTGAAGCTAGGGTTGTAGGTCCTAAGTAATAATGTGTAATTGAACGCGAAGAACTAAATATATCTGTGGTAATGACCGTTCCTTATATATCTAATCCATCGTATCGCTGATAAGTCCGGGACTTATCACTGATCTGTTCTGGTCTTATCGCTGATGAGCTGCACTTATCGCCCGATGAGTCGGCACGTGATCCTTCCCTAGGATCCTTGTCTTCTTGGGATACTGAGCTTCTTAGGATCCTTTGTATCGTAGGATACTTCATGGTTATTAGTAACTATGGCCTGTTGTAGGGTGTTGTCGATCCTGGGATACTCTGTATCCTAGGAATCTCCCTTTTGGTTCTAACCTGTGGCTTATCGTGGGATATCTCTGATTGTAGGGTAGAGCCCGTTGTAGGATCTTCCCTATTGGCGATAACTATGGCCTGTTGTAGGATACTCCTTATCCTGCGATCGTGCTTATCGTGCGATCATTCTTTTCCTAGGATAGTACTAAATCGTAGTGTCCTTTAGTTATTATGTATTGTGTATCCTATTGTGAAGAGGCTATAGTTCTCCGAACCATGCCTTATACGTGATCTATACGTCGTCCCGTTCATCTAGGATGATTGGGTATAAGTGCCCCGCGGGTGGTGCGGCCCCTTGTAGGTCCGTAATATTACCCCCTCCTTTCCTAGGTCTTTATCCCTAAAGACTCCTGTGTCTTATAACCGCCTACTCCCCTCTCTTGGTAAGTGTTGGTTCTTATTTCCTTTCCTACCCTTTAGCTATGACTCTGTCGTTATGCCTTTATCTAAGTCTTCTATCTAGAAGAATTAACTAAGTGATCGTATTTCCGTAGAAGGTTATTAATCCGTTATTCCCTGTGATTGTTATGTTCGCCTTAAAAGAGTGTGTGTTCGTTCTGACTTCTTGGATTGTTATGGTTCTTGTGTGAAGGGTGGTGGTGGTGTAAAGTGTACTATGTCTCGTCCTTTATATTCTGATGCTGAGTGGCGTCGCCTCCTTAGCGCTCGTTCTTTATTGGCTGATGAGAAGTGTGTAGCTTTATCTAAACTACTCTGTCTTAAGGCCTAAGAGTAACTATTGCTGAAGCGTTTGGGTGATTTCATTGCTAGGGATTTTAAGGAAATCGCTGAATTAGAAGAGCTTGAATGTCGCGAAAAGGAAGAATTAGATCGTCTTGAAAAAGAGCGTGTTAAGGCTGATTGTGTAAAAGACTGTGGAAAGAAGGCTGCTCTGACCGCTGATGAGTATTCTGGCCTTTCTTTTATCGAGGACACGTATATCCTTGTGGCCACGTTAGAGGACTCTAGTTAGACGTAGACGACTATGTCTAACCCCTTACTTTTGGTGGACTGGTTAAGCGTTGATTTCGACGCTTTCTTAGCTGCCGTCCCCTAGGGGTCTTTTTCGCCCTATTATAATACTGTTAAACTAGCTAGTGGCAGCCCCTTAGGTTCTTGATGGGTTCCTACGTATTTTCTGAGGTAGGGTACCCCTACTATTTAACTAAAAGCTGTTACTAACTGTTATGCCATCTATCCGCTAGGATTTCTTCTACTTTGTATTCTTCTTCGCTGGCGTCTTTGATTTCTATATTAGTAGTGGTTTCTATATTATCTAGCGCTTTCTCTAATAATGATATATGAAATACTAGGTGAATTCTGTCTATGCTTTGCGGTAGCTTTAGCTTATAGTTTACTAGTCTAGTTTTTTCTTTAATTGTAAATGGTCCTAGTCGTTTATGGTCTAGCTTATCGCTGGGTCGTTTTGTTTTTATGTTCTAATAGAGGAGGTACACTTTCTCCCCCCTTTGTAGTTCTAGGCCCTCTTGGTGAGTCTTGTTATAGTATTTTTTTATGTGTAGGTTAAAGAACTTAATATCCCGTGATATTTAGAGGTGTAACTGCTTAATTCCTATGGCTAGGATTTATGATGTTTCTGCCACTGCGTGGTTATTAATTAGCTCTTCGATAATCGTGGGATTAAACCTATAATTAGCGAAGAATGGTGATTCCTTAGTTATCGCATGCATCGCGTTATTATACGCGAATTACGCGATTAGTAGTAATTCTAACTAGTTATCCTGCTAGTAATTAATATAGTGTCGTAGATATTGCTCTATAGTCTGATTTGTTCGCTCTGTTTACCCATTGGTTTATGGATGGTAAGTGGTAGAGAGTCTATGCTTAATGCTGATTTGGTCCGTGAATGAACGCTATATATTGGAAGTGAATAACTTATCTTAATTAGACGTGATCTTTCTAGGTAATCTGTGATTGGCGAAGATATTTCTTACTAAGATCGCGGCTATCTATTTTACGTTGATCTTTTCTATGGTTGGGATTATGTATGTGTACTTGGTTAGCTTATCTACGATAACTATAATTATATCGTTTCCTTTTGATTCTAGTAGTTTCGTGATAAAGTCTATTGTGATCTATTCCTATGGTTTCTTGGGTACTTCTAAGTTTTGTATTTCCCTATATGGTAGATGTCTTGTTAGTTTATCTTATAGATATGTGTTATATTTGCTAATATATCTTCGCACCTTCTTATATATATTTGGGATATAGAAGTGGTGAGTGATTAGTTCTACTGTCTTCTCGATTCTTAAGTATCCTCTAGTAGGTTTATCGTGATGTTTCTAGATAATCTCTTCCTGTATTGGTCTAGGAACGTAGATTAATCTATGTATTAGTAGTATTCCGTTGTCTAGGGTTACTTAGCGATTTTTATGGTTAAGTATCTAATCTAAAGCTTCGTCTTTAGTAGTTACTTCCTTAATTCGTTGTAGCTAAGTGTCGTCCTATAATTCGCTGGTCGTGGTAAGGGTTTAGTGATTATATACTAGGTTCCCTTTCTTGTCTTTAGTTAATATAGCTGGTACCGCTTCTTTGACTCTGATCTAGTAATCTGGTCTTCTACTGAGTGCGTCTGCTTAGCTATTACTAGTACTACTATAGTGTTCGATTCTATAGTCGAATTATAATAGTGTTTTAGCCTAGCGTACTTGTCTTCTCGTGAGTTCCTTTGTTGTGGTGAAGTAAGTTAGGTTCTTGTGGTCTAATTTAACTAAGACCTAATGCTTTACTCCCTTAAGGTATGGTCTCTATATTTTAAATGCTGATACTATAGCTAGTAATTCTTTATCGTGGATATTATAGTTAAGTTCTATTGGTGTTATTTTGCGTGACTAAAAGGTGATTGCCCTAGGTGCCTTGACCCTATTAATAGTTATTATCTATGTTAATTGTGCTCTAAGCGCGAAGTCGGATATATTAGCTTCTACTATAGATAGTAACTCTACGTTAAACGTATAAAAGATTAGTCTTACCTAGAAGAGGTTCTTAAGTCCTTGAAACGAGTCTTCCGCTACTTGGTTCTATTCCTACTTCCTTTCTTTCCTGGTGAGAGCGTCGAGTCCTATAGCTATTTCTCCGAAACTGTCTATGCTTTTTCGGTAATAGTTATATAGTCCTCTAAATTATTAAATATCCTTTACGTTCTTTAGTTAAGGCTATTCTAGGATGCTCCTGATCTTTTCTTCTTCTATGCTAAATTAATTGTTACTAATGATATATCCTAGGAATCCGGTTTATTATATATAAAACTCGTACTTCTTAAGTTTTAAGGTTACCTTAGCTTCCCTTAGTCTTAGGAGTACTTTTTTTACATATTTCTAGTGTTCCTTAATGGTCTTAGAGTATACTAAGATATTATCTAGGTAGGCTACGATAAAGATGTCTAGGTAGCCTACTAGTATACTAAAGATAAATCGTTAGAATGATGCTGGTGCGTTAGTGAGCCTAAATGGCATTACTATATATTTAAAGTGTCTAAATTTTGTTTAGAATGCTATCTTCTACTTATCCCCTTCTTTAATTCGTAGGCGATTATAGGTATCTATGATATCGAACTTCGAAAAGTACTTAGCGCCTTGGATCTAATCTTAGATCTCTTAGATTAGGGGTAGTAGGTATCAGTCCTTCTTCGTAATCCTATTTAATTATTAGTAGTTAATATATAGTTATAGACTTTTATCCTTCTTTAGTATAAATAGAATAGGATATCTTACTAACGATATGGAGTATTGGATGTATTTCTTTTTAAGATTAGTCTTAATATACTCCTTTAGGGTCTAGGATTCTTTTTCTAATAATTAGTAGATCGGTATGTGGGTTAGTTCTTTACCCTCTATGATTTTGATCTTATGGTTATGTGGTCCATGCTCTAGTAGCTGACTAATAGGTGGTGGTGTAAATATATCCTAAAACTCCTTATATTCCTTAGGGAGTTCTGGTGCTCCTTCCTTTATTGTATATAGAGCTACCTTATCTTTGTGGATTATGACGTATTCCTTAAGTTCGTTATCTATTATCTCTAGTCGCTATTCTCGTGACTTAATAATGCTTATGTCTATGATGCGTTAGCCTATTACCGGCGTTAGAGGTAGGTTTACCCTTTATGGTGCCTCCTTAGGCTCTCTTGCTCCTGTACTAAGGACCTTTTTAATTATTTCTCGCGATGCGCCCGACTATGTTTAGCTTGTTCTTCTATAACCGTAACTTATAAAGTAAATGGCTCTAGTGTTTTATTAGATTATTAGTTTATGTTTTTTTAGCTATGGCATTCCTAGTACTATATTATAGTTTCCTAGTGGGGTTATGTTAAAATAAATGGTTTTGAAGTAGGTTCCTATAATTATGGTTTAGGGTTCCGTTTTATAGGAAATGCCTAGGCCTAGACTTTCTCTATTTAGTCTAACGATAGGTCTGGATTGGTTCCTTTTCTATACTAGTATTTTGATTTATTGTATATATTATGGATCTATGAAATTTCTATATACTCCTAAATTAATGAGTACCCTAACTATCTTTAGGAGGATATTTACGTTGATCTTAAGGTATACTACCTAGTTAGTGGCTATAAGTTATTATGGTTTCTCTTGGTATGTGGACGTATTATCGTTAGCACTCTTATTGTTCCTAGGAGTTTCTTTAGGCGTCTATATCTCCGATCTTAGTTCCTATATGACTAGATCTTAGGAGCTGGTATTATTCTAGTCTCTATATTAAGTCTATCCTTAACTCTTAACTTCCTTAAAGTCAACGTCTAGAAATAGGTTTATTATCCTTTTCTAAGTCTTTTGTATGGCTTCTTGTAGATAGTTAAATTTTTCTTAGCGCTCCTTACTACTGGCTATTATTACTTTGAGTTACTATATCGCTCTATTAAGAGCGTTATCCTCTTCTCGTTTAAGCGCCTTCGCTCGTTAGTAGGCCGCGTTAAACCTTACGTTAATTGCTTCTGCCTTTTGGACCTTATTGCTTTAGGTCGTTTCTATTGGTTCGTCTTTAGCTATGGCCCGAAGTTATTGTGGTTTATTATAGCCTCCTCGCTCCTAAGTGGCTCTAAGTTACTAAGGTTACTCTTTACTTTAGTAATCCTTGATATGATGTCCTAGTTTTCTATATTTAAAACATAGGTTATTATTTTTACGTCTTTTCTATTCCTTATCGGGGAGTCTCGCTACGTCGAGCTCTATTAGTTATGGGCTATAATCGTCTTGTCTTAGTGCCCTATAACCGTAACTTCTGGGTTAGAAGCGGTTTCCTTATCCTAGGTTCCTTCTCTACTATTCGACCTCCTTCTTTTCCTATTGGCGGTTAAAGTACTAGTTATTAAATCGGGTTGCTATATCGATTAGTCCTATTATTATAGTTAGTCGATTAATGCGCGTAAGTTCGTCTTTTATATGGGATTTAAGTCCCTCTATATATCGCGGGATAAGGGCATAGTCATCCCATCCTAGCACTACTACGGTCTATATAAACTACGTGGTATAGGCTATAGTAGAAGTGGTCTATTAGAGTATTACTAGCTTCCTTTCCGCGTTAATGGTTGCATTAATTTCTCCGAATATCTTAGTTATATAAGCTACGAAGTTGCTATAGCTTATAAAGATATCTATTATTACTACGCTCTAATTAGGTCGATCTTTTTCGTAATATTCGCGGATATAGACTTTAAACTAGTCCTATGCTTATCCGCGAAGGTAAGTTGATACGAAGATGATCTTGCTTTCTTCGTCTATAAGTCGTGCTTAATTAACGTCGAGGTGTATTCTTATTTAAGTGAGAAAGCCTCTTAGCTTAGATCGAGTTCTATCGAAAGGCTTAGCTTTCGGGAGTTTCATGACATGCGTAGCTATGGCGGGAGCTGATGCTCTAACCTAGGTATTAAGCTGCGTGATGTGGTCCTATATATTAGGAATCTGATTTACATCTTGCGATAGGGCGTTGATTTAGCTAGTAAGTCCCACTATATAGGCTCTTAGCTATTGGATCAACTTAGTCTGATCCTTATTATCATTATCGCTATCTAGAGGTAGCCGCGCCGTTTATGACTATAGCGGCACTAGTAGTTATCTAGGTTTTAACATAGTTACTTATTACTTCATAAGATAATTTTATAAAGATAGGGCGTTTAATATGTTATACGGTGCTAACTAGTTATAGTAAGTATCGCTTATATGGTTCCTTATACGTATTAAGAGGCTCATCCTTAAGTCTTATATATAATTATACTATTACCGTTAGGCCTTACACGGGCTTAGATCTATAGAGTAGACTCTTATTAGGTAGTGCTAGATAGTAGCGCCTAGTCAAGCTATGCTTAGGATCTATATTAAGTAATAAGAGACTAAGTATACCTCTCCTAGTAGGGTGGGTTATCTTAAATACAAAATAAGTTATAAAGCTAGGGTTGTAGGTCCTAAGTAATAATATATAATTAAACGCGAAGAACTAAATATATCTATAGTAATGACCGTTCCTTATATATCTAATCCATCGCATCGCTAATAAGTCTAGGACTTATTACTAATCTATTCTGGTCTTATCGCTGATAAGCTATACTTATCGCCCGATAAGTCAGCACGTGATCCTTCCCTAGGATCCTTATCTTCCTAGGATACTAAGCTTCTCAGGATCCTTCGTATCATAGGATACTTCACGGTTATTAGTAACTATAGCCTATCGTAGGGTGTTATCGATCCTAGGATACTCTATATCCTAGGAATCTCCCTTTTGGTTCTAACCTATAGCTTATTATGGGATATCTCTAATCATAGGGTAGAGCCCGTCATAGGATCTTCCCTATTGGCGATAACCATGGCCTGTCACAGGATACTCCTTATCCTACGATCGTGCTTATTATGCGATCGTTCTTTTCCTAGGATGGTACTGAATCGTAGTGTCCTTCGGTTATTACGTATTATATATCCTATTATAAAGAGGCTATGGTTCTCTAAACCATGCCTTATATATGATCTGCACGTCGTCCCGTTCATCCAGGATGATTAGGTATAAGTGCCCCACGGGTAGTGCGGCCCCTTATAGGTCCGTAACACTACTATAGTAGTAAGGGATGTATATTTAGGACTAGAGCTCGCCCCTCTCTAGTCTCTAGTTTAATTTAGCTCTATAGCTTAACGCCACGAGCTTTACTAAATATGAGTAGTGCCGAGATTAATAGATCTTTATATCTTATTTTCTATGTATCTACTAACTTTACTATAGATCTTTTACTTAGCCCTATCTATCTTGGTCGTGGACTAGCGTTCTGAAAGCGCGATATTAAGAAAGCTATTCGCCTTATAACTCTTAATAGATGATCCTTAGGCGTTTAGCGCTATCTACGCGAAATATTATAAATTATATATAACTCTATTTACTTTCTATAATGCGATAATTATAAGTAGGATCCCTCTATGGAGTTAAGGAAATCCTTCTAGTATATATGTTCCCTATATCCGCGAAATTTCTTTTAAAAAGCGCCCTTTATATCCTGGCCCTTTACCCTTTATATTAACTATCACTTTAGCGTCTTAGGGCTAGCCTTTAAAAATCTAGGGGTGGACTCTAAAATAACCTATATTTCTATTTATATTTCCTCCCTTTTTAGGTTATATAAATACGTAGATATATTATTAGTTATATCAACGCTAAATAGAGACTCTATTATAGATCACCCTATTCTTATCCTTGCCTATAGCGTGCGTGCGCTCTAGCTACTAGTACCCTACCCTCTCTAGGCCCTTCTTACTAGGCTCTCGTAATAGGTCTATAATAATAAGACCCTTATTATTATAGAAAATCTTTTCACTAGGGTAGCTTAGGTGCTCTATGTACGCCTTAGAGGGGGAGGTAAATAGAGGGCTAGGGGCTAAAGGATTCTTATAATGGGGAGATTCTAGATAGATTAGATTGCCTATAGGTAAGGGAGTAAGGAGCTTAGTATATTAGAGAGCCTATTTAGGACGAAGCTTTAGGTCTAACGTATAGAAAAACTATATAATTATTAAAAGGAATAACTAGAAAGACTAGGGATCTAAGCTAGGTCGAAAATGGCATATTAATAGTCTAAAGATAGAGAGCGAAGTATCTTATAGTTCCCTAGTAGAACGTAGAGTATAAGTGGAGAGAAAATAATAGTTATAACGAAATAGAGTCTAATAGCGGCAGTAAGTATATATACTATGTAATTATAAATAATATTAAATCTATTTCGAGATACTTTAATTTTTTTTAACTAGGCATTATTAAAGAAATCTCCCTAGACGAAAGTAGTCTTCCCTTTCCTGGCTTTCTTATCTTGTACGCGGTACTAGCTATGGTTCTCCTTCTCTTCCTTCTTATATATATTAATAGCCGTGGCGCTAACTTCTAGGCTATAGGTATTATACCTAAAGCTCGCTAGTAAGAGTATATTAACTCTATGTCTATAGCCTAGTACTAGGGCCTTCCGCCTCTTACTATCCTAGGAAATAGGCCTAGTAATAGTGCTAGCTCGCTAGATTAGGGTGTCTTCTAGCGCGGGGTTAGGGAAGCCACGATCCTAGGGTAGATTATTACTATCCTAGAGGGAGGCCTAGCTATTAATATACTTATCGCCTAGATATTTGGCCTAGTATACTTAAATATCCTTAGGGTTAACGTTCGTAGAAGTCGTTATGGCTACGGGGTGGTGATGGCGTGTTAAGGAGATTACGTTTTAGTAATAAATAGGGTAGAAAATAAAAGTTTATAGAGTTATTAGAAAGCATTAACTATATAGGGAAGTAAATGATCTTAGGGGTAGGGCGTCTATTCTACTTATATATGCCTCTATAGACTTATAATTAAGTATCTTTTCGCTATTTCTAGAGATCCTTATTGATTAATTACCTTAAGCTTTAACTACGAACTAATAGTTAGTTAGGTATTAGGCCGAAAGTGAATTAACTAGTCTTTACCTATTTATTTATTATTCTAAGAGAGATCTATTGAGAAAAGTGGAGGTTTCTATTATAGTGATATAGGATTAGACTAGGTGGAAATCTTAAGCCCGCCGTCCTCTAAGACTTACGCCGCTCTCCATTTTTATTCACTATTCTTTACTAATATTCCCTAAGGGCTTAACTATTATTTAGACCGAGTATAGTAAACCACACTCGCTTAATCTACTATAAAAAGTTAGGGCGTTACGATTAGGTCTAACGTAGATAGGGACTAAAAAGATAAGTTAAGGTTTAACTAATAATATAAACTAAATACTATACTACCTAGAAATATAAATAAATATTCTAACGTAATAGCCTAGATATCTAGATATTAATAGGAGTAGTGGCTATGCCAAAATTATAATTAATAGGTTAGTTAACTAACTAAATTTAGGAGTAGATAAAGAAATTCCTAAAGAAGAAAGATAAGTATAACCCTTAAGGATAACTAGGTTTAGTTAGCCTTTATAGACGTACTAAATTAATTCTAGTCGTTCGATTATCGTAGCATATAATAAATACGATTAATTAGTCAGTCTAACCCACGATCCACGAGGCTAGAGCTTATAAGTTTAAAACCCGCCTAAATAGAGTAGATAGAAATTATCCCCTATTTATCATTGTATCTATAATAAGTTAGTAAGTTAGTTATTTTAACTAAAGCTAGGGAATGTCTAGTAATTACTCTAAGTAGATATGCCTAATAAATTAGTAAGATAGTTAAACTAACTCATTACGCTATAAGGAGGTGTTTTAATGTTGATTTATAGATAATACTTTCTGGTTATGCGACTGGCGAGGGATTCTCTTACTATATTATACTAAAGCTATAGGATAGCGTAGAATTAAGGCCTAAATGCTCTAGGTTAGAAAGCACTATAATAGGTATAATACTACTAATTACTATACCCTCTATATAATTAATATTTTAATATAGTGATAAGGACTTTACCTTATACGCCGCTACTAAATACCTTTTTAAATAGTCTACTACGCTTATATTCTCTCGCACGATATAATAAGATCGTCTAATTACTACTCGAGAAAGGAGCTAAGGTTAAGGCTTAAGGTAGAGAGCATTCCCACGCCTATTAAAGAATAGAATAAGATTATAGAAATCATCTAGCACACTAGGCTCCTAGTTAATCTATACCCCTCCCTTACTTTTATAACTTCTTTAATCACGTTATTAGATTTATAGCTTAAGTAGCTACTACTTAAATAGAATAAATTAGCTTAATAACTTACTATTATCTATAACTTCTCATAGATATGATTAGGTATATATAACTAAAATAATATTATGTCTTACTAGACATATATATAGAAATAATTATTTCTTTATAACTAATATAAAGAGGTTCCTTCACATCATTATTAAAGGCTATTTCTTTCGATTAACTAGAGACATTTTTAAATATCTATATTATCTCGCTTTATAATTTATATTAGCGAAGAATTTAGGACCCTTTTGGGTCCTAGAGGCCATAAGCCCGCACACTTATAAGCTTAAACTACCCGCTAGTATAAAGATCCACCTAGTATTTAACATTAGCCTACTATAGCTCGCGGCCAAGAACCTAATACATAAGTAGGTACCTAAACCCCCGCCTCTAATTAAAGTTAAAGGACTAGAGGAATAGGAAGTGGAAGATATCCTAGATTCCCGCTAGGAACGACGCGGTCATAGAGGCCCGCGCCTAAAATACACCATTAAATAGATTAGTTATAACGACCCTACTGAAGAACCCGCTGAATACCTCGCGTACGCCCGCGAAATCATCCAGAACTTCTATCGTAGATACCCCTATAAGCCCCGCCTTAATGGAGCTCGGCCCTAAGGGAGGGGGTACTGTCATAGTATAAACTATAAGGGTCCGCCCGGACCCGCCAGGACTGATAAGGAAGATATTGGAACATATAATCAGGGCGGTCAATCAAGGTCCTATGGGTATTTGATTCAATATATGTCTATCTGGTTATTCTCCTATCTCTATGCGCATACCTTATATGCTGGCTTACTAATCTAGCTAGCTTACATCATCAAAATTATACTAATATACCCCCTTAGCTTAAGCACCCTGTAATTAATTAAGCTAGACCCATAATTAGCTAATTCCTTTAATTCTATAATCTTCCTAATTAGCCTCTATTACCTAATTAGGCCATGCTACCTTATCATTCCCTCTATCTTATTCTATAATTAAATACTTAACGTCCACTAGGCCTAATAATTTAACGAATATCTCATACTTTTACCTTAGTAGTACCTTAGTAAGTCCGTCTACGACTATTTATCTAGTTAGAACCTATTAGATCCAAACTTAACCTTCCCTAACCTCTTATCTTAGCTAGTAACCATATATATCTGTCTGAGATTGGCAGGGTAACTGGTTACCAATCTCAGGGAATTAGATCAGATGAACAAGGCAATGTGGTCAAGCTGAGCTAATTCAGGGTCTTCTCAGGAAATTCTCAGGATAGAAAGTGGAGAAGAAATTGGCATGAGATTCAAACTATTCTGCCGAAATACGAGAACTAAATACCTGAGATTTAGAGAAGAAATCAAACAGAACAAACAAATCAAGTAAAATATCACATGATATGACATAAATGAAATAGCGGAGAATTCCGGTAAAAAAGTGCGAACTCAGAGAACACGTAAGGACTCCATTCTCTGACAATATCTATATATTGAAGCTTAGTATTAAATGGTGTATCTTCCACGTTAATTAGGTTAACTATATAGGTATTATTATATTTAATCGTGAGTTTATCTAGGTATTTAAACCCGATCCTTCTAAATAGTCTATCCCACCACTATAACGCTTTACTAGTATCTAAGAGACCTAATAACTCGGCCTTAGTAGTAGATATAGTAACTATTCTCTACCTTATCGCCTTCTAGTTAACTAGGCCTCTAAATATCTAATATATATATCTAGTAGAGCTTGTCTAATTACCGTTATCTATATATAAAGCGTCGCTTAATATCCTAACCATATCCTAGTTATCTTTAACTAGCCTATACTAGATCCCCTAGTATCTTATCGTGTAAAGGTAATATATAAGGTATTCGATCGCGGAGTGATACTTAGGCCCTAGGTTCTAAAGGAACTAGGCGAGGGTTAAAGCCTTCTTCACTATATCTAGATAGGTAATTATAGTGCTATACTAGACTAATCCTACCTTCTACTAGTAATTATATATGCTCTATAGACTCGCTTACCCCTTAAATAAGTTAAGCTTCTCTACGGCCCCTAGTGTCTATATATATACTCGTCTAGTGAGGTTATACTACTCTATAATACTTATAAAGTAGCTATCTTAAACTAACTAGAGTTTCTATTCTATATAGTTCTATAAGATTCTAATCCTAAGGAACTATTTAGTATCACCTTAATCTATAAGCTCCTAATATTTCTTAAGCTCTTACTTAAGCTACTATACTCATTCTCTTACTATATAATAACTCGCTATAAGGATATTATTAATATAGAAGAATATAATAATCCCTACTCTAATAAATATATATAGATCCTCCACGACCTACTCTAAACTAAGACCTTTTAAAACCCTTATAGCGTCTTACTACTAGAGTCTTGATATAATTCTTAGTCTATATAAGGCCCTAAGTAATAACTAGCATCTCCCTTAGGTCTTAAAGCCTTCTAGTATTAAGGTATACACTTCTATATAGAGCTTACTATTTAGAAATATAGTAACCGTATCTCGCTAATGGAGATCTAAGTTGTACGCCATATATAGGGCGAAAAGCGTCCTCGCTATCTAAGTAGTAAGTGTTACTACCCATTTTTCTTTAGCTAAAATAGATTATAAGTCTCTACGTATATATATCTATACCTTACACTTAATAAGAAACCCGTCCTAATCGAATTTATACGTGTATACCTATATAAGCGATAGCACTTACGTCCCTCGATCCTTTAGTATCTTAACTTCTTAGTACGTTTCCTTCGCTTATAACCTATCTAGTTCTACCCTTATAGCCTTAATAAATCCATTACTTAATAGATACTTCTAGACGTCTTTATAATATTCTAGCGGTAGTAGAAGATTATCTTAGTATTATTAGTATAAGGGCTTTAGGGCGTATAGACCTATTATAAAGGCTTAGAGGGTCATGGATATAGTATTATTATCTACTAACATCGTCGTGTGGTAGGCGAAATCCTTATCTCATCGCTATCTACGTATCCTCGGTCTATTTATGATATTCCCGATATCTAGAGCCACTCTATCTACGTCCTTAACCTCCTCTTCGTCTTTGTCTAGGTCTAACTATATAAGCTCGCTTATCTCTTATATTAATATAGGAGTCTCTAGCGTTAGATCCCCTCTATACCCTTTATTTTCCTTATTTATAACCCTACCTACCCCCTAATCTACGGTAGAGTCGTTACTAGGAGATCTTAGTGGCGTCTAAGATAGTTTAATATATCCATTTAGATCCATTTCCTTACTATTTAAATCATTTAAGTCCTATATCCTATCCTACTTAGGACTATCTTTAACGGTAGGTAGTGGCATATCTAATATATCCTTAGCTAGGTCCTACGTGTTATCTATACCCCCTACTATTAGAGATAGTTCTAGAGTATCTCTTCCTAAATCTACACTCTCTACTTACTTATTAAGCCCCTATAGAATAGATTTACCTTTATATCTTACCTCTATGATCTCTAGATACACGTTCTATAGGAGCGGTATGCGTATGACCTTATCTAGCTAGTTTTCGGCCGAAAAACGTTAAGACTTATTAAAGATAGCATCTCTCACCATATATATCTACCTATAGTATGGCATCTAGATCTTCTAGATATTTAATGCCACGTATCTAACTAGATACCTAATCTCTACACGGGATTGTATCTTATCTAGTCGTGGAATAGTTAGATTCTAATAATATATAAGAGATCTATATAGATATATATTCGCTAATAATATCTTTAGCAGCTCTAATTTATTGACGAACTATCGAGCCTCTTCCTATAGAACTATCTAGTTCCTACTTTCTAACCTTATTAACGTATAATTTAGTAGATACACCGCTATCGCGATGGCTTCGGGCTAGAGCTTATCTAGTAACTTACCTTCTTTAATAAGCGCTCGAGCTCGAAGCGTAAGCACTCCTCTAGAACGCTTACCTAGACTATTTATCTCTAGGGAATATAGGACCGTGAAGGTATAGATAAACCCTATCTTATCTAGAACCTTATGGATCTAGTCGTCCACGGTCTTCTTATTATCTAAGTGCTATACCTTAATTAGTAATTATAGCCACTTGATCGCAAACGCTATAAAGCTTTTAATAGCATCTTAATATCTATTCTTATTAATATATGTCATGCTCTAATAGAATCGTATACCTTCTATATAGAAGTACGTGATCCAGTAGTGCTAATTATATCCCATCGTTATCTAGATTAGATCAAAATAGACTCGACCGTAACGTCTATAGTGTTATCTAATAGGTCTCTAAGATATCTACTAGGGGGCATTTACTAAGCTATATACCTCGCATAGCTGGCTATCTAATCTGTCTAGTTACTCTTCCCTATCCTTAATCTTAACTCTATTAATAAGCTCCAGCAGCTACTAGATTACTCCTTAATAGACGTGTCTAAGACGTCTATGCTATATCTCTGCTATTATAGTTAATACCTGTGGTTATGCGGATCTTTATATGGCATACGTATGTTATACGGTCTCTAGATCTATTATATCTAGCCATAAGAAGACGTAGATGTCTCGTTCCCGGTAGATCCTAAGTACTGACTCTCTATTATGTATTATATACCCTTTCCATATATCCCACCACGCCCCTTTCTACTCTAGTTGTCTAAGCGACACTAGGTTATAGTAGAAAGAGGGCGCATGAAGATAATCAGTTAGTGTCACTATATAGGCCTTCTTTATAACTAGGTTAATACCTTCCATCACTACTGTTCTAGTTCCAACCGCTGGCGTCTAGCTCTCTCCATAAATATAGACTAGTCGTTATATATATGCACGCTCGCGCCTGAATCTAGGATCTATTACGTACGGTGGTGCTCTTTAACCGTTAATAGTATAGTTACGAACGCGATCTAAGAGGCATGATTTGCTATCTCTTTCTTAGACGTCTTACTGAATTATTCTTCTATCTAGATCTTCTACTCTAGCTCCTTTTTAAACGCCTTTTTGATAGCTTCTTGTCGCTTATGACCTACTTACTATCCTTCTAGACGCTTCGCCTCGTTAAATACCCAGCACTAGGTTACGCGGTAAGGGCCTCTATATAGGTAGTCTATACATTCTAAGAACTTAGTTATGGACTTTACTAGCTTCGCTTCTTAATATCCTTACTACTTTGATGTTGCGAATATAGGCTTACTATTTCCTACTAGTGCGGACACCTTCTATAGGGTCTCCGCGTATATTACGTAGAAGGACTCTAGTATTGAATTTATACCTATAGTCTCCTTATTAATCATAATCTATTAGAACCGGTTCTCCTACTATGACGGTAGAACCTCTTTAATAGCTTTTATAAATAATAGCGGGTAGAACGATACATTCTTATAGTTTAAGCTAATGACTTCTTTATATAGGGATTCCTACTTATCTAGCTACTTTAGAACGTCTTCCCCCTTCTTTAGTCCTTTTATTACGTCTTCTCTCTATCTTAGGAATACCTTGACGCTATATGTATTAGTTCTTGAGAACCTATTTATAAGGAAATGTATATGTTTATATGGTGTGTCTAGACAGTTAAGAACGCGGTTAAGCTTTAGCTCTATAGATGCCGTGATCGCTTGGTTGATTGTCTATAGACCCTTCTCTTATTTCTCGAACGTAGCTAATTAGATCTTATAGATATCCATTTCATCTCTCTAGATCGACTGGTTCTCCCTAAACTCTTCCTTTAGAGACTTTAGCGCTCTAGCCATGATCTTGTTGGGGATATCTAGAGTAGGTTATGTGGGCATATTTAGGGGTTCCTTTAGTTGAACCACTATGCTCCTACTTAGCTCTAGATTATATATATCCCATACTTATAGGCTTATTCTAAGGCGTCTCATGGCTATATACCACAAGTGCTACTAGGCAGGCCCCTTTAACTTCTCTCCTCTCTATGATAAGATAGATCTAATCGATTCTATGATATCTTGATCCAATGCCATCTAGATCCTAACGTATGCTTTAGAGGTACGTTCAGGTAGTTACACTATCTAGCTTAGGGGTAGGCGGTTCAGATATCTTCTAGATGCGTCTAAATAGCCTTAATTTCACCAATTCTAGTATAATCAGAGTAATTCTAGGCTCATAACTATTAGAACACGTAATCAGGGCGGTTAATCAAGGTTCTATAGATGTTCGATTTAATATGTGTCTATCTAGTTATTCTCCTATCTCTATGCGCATACCTTATGTGCTGGCTTACTAATCTAGCTAGCTTATATCATCAAAATTATGCCAACACAGACTAAAGATCACGTGCCCGGGATCTTCCTTATCGGTCCTGGCGGGTCCGGGCGGACCCTTATAGTTCACACCGTGACAAGAACGAGCTCTTCAGATCAAACCAGCTCTAAATAGCTACTATAAGCTAAATTAGGTCAAAATGCGTATCAGATCAGATAAATAGCGTCAAATCACCTATCTTTTACATATTACAAAGCCTTTCTTTATGTTCACTACTGCATTATATAAGATAAAGGATATCACTATATATAGTGTATACAATATCTACAATGCTTTGTTCCAGCATATCGAGTCTTCTATTACTAAGCTTTACCAAAAGAAGGTATATTTAACCTATCTCCCTATCTCCATAAGTCTATATCATATATCAAGATATCAAGATATCAGAGTCCCTATCTCCCTATCTCCCTATCTCCCTATCTCCCTATCTTCCTAACTAACCTTATAACCCTAGCTTCCATAGAAACAAGACATGCTTCAAGCTCTACAAGCAGCTACATCTAAGCTTCAAGAGTATTACTCTCGGACGATAGACCCAGCCCTAGGCAGCATATATACACATAGAACGATACTTACCCCACAATATAAGCTTCAATTCTTTCAATCTAAAGAGTGGGAAGATGAGACGATTAATTATGCAGAGATGTATAGATCAAGCTTACAGGATCTAATTAGATCTTATCAACAAGATAACATAATCTCGAGTCCACAAGCCCGGAGATATACTACTATAGAGCTAGCAGTCCAATCTATGATGCCTACAAAAGCTAGCATAATACCTATACAAGTAGATAAGCTAGGAGATTACCTTCAAGCTAGTAGGTCTATCCTTCCTAACCTACCTAAGGTATCAAGATATCAAGATATTATATATCATATATCATATATCAAGATATCATATATCATATATCATATATCAAGATATCAAGATATATTACCTACACTTCCTACCCTTCCTACCCTTCCTACCCTTTACTAACCTAACTAGGGCTTATTAACGAGGAACCCTCTATTTTCTAGCGGAATAATCAGACCAAATACCCTACCCTAGCTTAGATAGCTCGCGATCTCTTCTCTATTCCAGCAACTAGTACTAGTGTAGAGCGCCTGTTTAATACAGCACGTGATATATGCCACTACCGGCGTGGTAGGCTAAGCTCTTCTACTATAAAAGACCTTATGGTGTATAACCGCACTATAAAGTTTGATATAGATACAGAAGAGCTAACTTAGCTAGTCCAAGCTCTTAAGATTGAAGAGGAGGCGGGATCAAAGGACACAGAAACTCGAGTAATACTCGAGGATATCAGTGACCTTGAGGACCTAGACCTAGATAGCTCAGGTAAGGAAGAGTAGCTAGTCCCAATTCAGCAGCCTACAAAGAGAACAAGGGAGGTTTCATCCGAAGATTCTTCAGATGAAAGATCAGATGATGGAGAATTACCTTCAATTAGGGTTTCTAGAAGGGCTAGAGCTACTAGGCAGACACGGGATAGTGCAGAATGGGCATATCACTGATTAATAAGATTGGTTATGCGTGCTTTATTTGATTATAGGTGCTAGGGTGTTAGGGTGGCTTATAGGTCTTGCTTTTGTATATAAAAATAATAAAAAAATTGAAAAAATAAGGTAGAACTATGGAGTTCATACCTTTAAAAGCTAAGTTTATATTATCTATATGTAATATATGAGGTATTTAAAGTGGTATTTTACCCCTCTAAAACCAATATTTCTGCATAGTTTATGAAAGATACACATAATTTAGACCCACCTAAAATGGGGGTAAATGGGGCCCATATGGGGGCCTTCCCCCATTTCAAAGGTAAATGGGGGCCCCATTTTACCCCCACCCCATACCACCCCATGGGCCCCACCCCATATGCCGAAGCCTAAGAGCCAACCAGTCAAAATCCAGGTCAAGAACCACGACGTCGGGCTCCACTAAGGTGCTCAGAATGTAATATCCAGGGGCATAAAAGAACGCATTGTCCAAAACTGGTTAAATAGCTTAGATATTCAATATTACGTTATTTCGGGTGAATTATGCTGGTTTGAATTAATTGAAGTTGATGGGGTGTCCCGGCCGACCGGGTGTCCCGCTCGCTTGTGAAATACGTTATAGGGTTAATCACTCGCTTATTAAGAGAATGATATAAAGATAATACTACCAATATTCGTCAACCGATGGACTTAGATTAAAGTGTTGGTGACTATTTTTGAAGGGAAGTATAAGCCAGAAGACTTGAAATCAATGGCTATGTATGATCATGCCGGCTTGGTATACTAGATGGATTCTGGGCATATACAACATTAATATATATATATCAAATGGACTCAAACAATGAAATAAGTTTTTTGTTGTGTACCCAGCGATTACTTGCTATGGAACTGATGCAGTCTGAATTAAGAAATGAGTGGTGACTCAAAGAAAGAAAAAAAAAAGAAAAAAGAAACAATAGAAAGAAAGAAAGAAAGATCCCAAAGAATTATTTGCCCTTATGCACTCGAGATCTGGGAAGTCAAGCGCACAGAACGACAGTTCCGCCAATCAACCCCAAGACGATCAAGGCTACCTTGCAATCGTCTCTTCCTGAAGCCCTGTCGCCGTTGAATGTTCCCGTCTTTGTCAATTAAATAAATGGTAGCGTAAAGCCGTAGTCCCTTGTTAGTCTTGCATACTGTCGGGTACCAGAGATCAAGCCTGCTGCTGCTAGTGAGGATAATACCGTACGTTTGATAGTCTGTCTCGTCGGTTTTCAAAATGGCCATACCACTGCAGTAGAGAATTAGAAAGTGAATCCTCACTGGGTTATGGAGTGTACTGACGCTGCTCGCTCATTGGATGGTACCTTCGATGGGTCGTAGACTTTAAGCTCCATCGCGTAGCCCCAAGGGCCATTGTCAGGGTGGGCAGACATGATGCGCCCGAACACGTCTAAGTTGACGGTCTGTGAATCGACATCAATTGTACCCCAAGGGGCGCTAACATCGTAATTTTCCTCTGAGTTAACCAAGTAAATGTACCCATCTTCACCGGAGACCAGTATGGAGGATTTCTGTTCATCCATGATAATCCGGAACCCTGTCTTGCTGTTTGGCTCTTTCAAGCCACTGGCGACATCCGTAATCGTGGGCTTATCGTTTCCGACGCTATCTCCGCCGAGTTTGTCAGAGACTTGATTGAAAACGGATACATCCGGCTCCACTGCATTGGTATCAAATCCATTTGAACTGCGCGATCACCAGTTAGACTTCAATTGAGAGACCGTAGAAAGCGAGGAAACTTACGTGACACAAGAAATGCCCTTTTCGTATAGAATGTCAGTGCGAACATCATAATCCCACTTATCTAATGCAGCTATGTAGATGCGGTTCTTGACACCAGCGCGTAGTTCAACACCGTCATTGCACTTGTGGCCCTCGTCATGAGAGTAAGTAGCAGATGCGTAGACAGATGGCTTGTTGATGAGCCCAACTGTCTTCTTGAATTTCCCGTTCAGAATGTCAAGCCCCACTTCGAGTGCAATCGGTAATCCCAGCTCCGCTGCAGCAGTGATTGCTCCACTCGCCTGTCTTCTGTTAGCTTGAATCAGTCTAAGAAGGATGATAGGCGTACTTTGAGGACTGGTGAGAACTTGGTGCTCAGTCCATCCAGTTTATTCTCGTCCTTATTGACAATACTCAATGCCACCTCCCCAGGGTCTATTGTGAGAGTGCCCCCAACAAGAAGGTCTGCCTTTCCGTTCAGGACAAGATCAAAGGCAACACTTATTGAGGCTTGAGGTCCCAAAGTAATGATACCTGGGATAGTCAAGGGGCTAAGCGGGACTGCTCCAAGCTGTCTTGAAAGCTCTTTCACAGCCTTGTCAATCTGGGCCTCAACGGTGATGCCGAACTGGGCATCAATAGTAAAAGGATCATGGTTTATCAAAGAGACCTTTCCTTTAGTGATTCCCTCCTGGATGCTAAACGCTAGACTTCCATCCACGGTAAAGTCACCGTGGATACCGCATTTCGCACACTGAAGGCTAAAAATTCCACCGGAGCCTGCCAGGTTAAAACCCTCTGTGTACCCAAAAATCGTTGGCGGGCGGTTGCCACTCTTAGCTTTTAGGTAATAGTCAAACTCCACATCATTGTGGTAGGTATGATCGAATGGAACTCCAAAAGGAACAGCAATCAGCTTGGCAGTAATAATTGCTTTTTCAATGACAAGAGTCGCTACAGTGCGGACGACTCCGGCGGCAGCTTTAAAGAAGTTCGCAATGCCCTAGAATATGGTAAGCAGTGTCACAGGGAAAAATTCTTGTTTAGCTCCTTACCCCAAAGAAATCTTTGATGCCATTCCAAAGCCCCGCAAAGAATTCCTTAATCCCACGGCGCTCCATATTAACAGCGTGTCGCCGAGACAGATTTCGTTTGACGAAAGTGCCGTTATAGTCAACAAAGTCGGGGTCTTCATCTTCAGGCACTGGCTCATCCATGTGGCTAGTATCGATATGAGGATTCTCAAAGAAATTCTTCAAGGCGGTAGCATTGCGGTTAAGATCAACAGGCTCTCCTCGGGTAATATTCACAAATGACTGGTTGTAAGGGTTACCGGAGACAGTGTCAAACTGCCTACCCGAAGGAGAAGCACGGACATGGCCCTTGACAGGAACACGCTTCCGGTGATCAGGGTGCTGGTATGTGGCCCAATTGATCTCTCCAGAGTGCAATGCGTCACCCTCGTCAATTGGGACGACGGCCATTCTCACACATGAGGTCTGCTGGTAGAACACTGGCAGTTTGGCATTGAAGAAAGAACGTTTTCCTGATGTCTGGTCACCGCACCCAACGTGGTATGTGACCAAATTGAAATCTGTGTAGTGCCATTCACTCTCCACCTTTCCGAATGCATGAGGAGTAAAGCAGGCCTCAATATGTCTGTTGCTGCATTTGATGTTTCGAAGATGGCTGGAATGATCCAGTACGACTGTCGGGCGGGTGAAAGTCGCTTGCAGACTTCCATGCTTTGCACCATGAAGAGCCGCTGGGTAGTATTCTAGTCAGCACTGATGCTTTAATTGTGAGGGTTATTTACACTTACGCCGGTGACCCTCTTGGCTATAATAGAGCTGATTAGATTCTTTCGGGGTCAGATGTTCAAGGTTATCGGTATTATGGTCAGGATGAAGACCAGGATACAAAGTAACGCCTTTCCCAGAGAATGATGGAGGAATCTGTAAAGGACTCCTTGTTGACATGTGAAGCTGAGCAAGGCTGGTTGACGCAAGCGCCAACCAGCCCAGGATAGTTGACTTGAGCGCCATTGTCGTTGACCAACGAAATCTTATTGAGACTATGGGCTCTTCAGTCAGTAGTGTCTGAAAAACATGGAAATAAAGTGGAAGGCCACTCTACTTATATATCATGATTTTGTAAAAGACTCAAATTTGAGGGGAAATATACTAAGTACACAAATACAGAACAATGGGCCGTACTACACAATGTGAGCCACCAATTGAGGGTTGGCTATGAGAAATCCTTGAGTCACATTGCATATGGGAGTGGCTAGTCACGCATGGTGGACCCTTGTCTCCACTCCACTACAGTGAGCTTTTGAGCAGCGCACTGTGTTAATTTCAAATTCCATGTCAAGGAAGAGAAAAAAAGCAAACCGTTGAAACCGCATGACTGAATCTGTATTTGACTAATAATGGGTGGTGACTGAAGTGAAGAGGAGAGAGAACACTAGCAGACGAGAAACGCTTTACGGGCCGAGTTTGGAAATTCCATCTTATACATATATGACTTTCAACCTCGCAGGATTCCTCCCAAAAGCGCATTGTATGATTTGCGGTGTGAAGGCGAAATCAAGGTGAGAAAGCTGGAACGAAACTTTTCGAGGACATTGAGTCTAACTTATCGCATCTATGGATTTAACTGATCAGTTTGATTCCAAGCTAGCATAATCAAGCTTCGGCCTTGGTCGATCGGACCCTTCTTTTCATCATGTGATAAGCAAGATCATTACTTGAATAATCGGTATGGGTTGTCACGTAGCTTATCAGCTTGAGCTGAGAGGATAAAAAGTGTGGGGCGTGCTATCGAAGCAATGCATAAATAGCGTGGTTAGTGGATATACATAATATTTGTCAGGCGAACGTGATCATTAATTAACCGTGGAAACTAGAACCATCGCGGTGTAACCTGAGCTCCTCAACTTGTGTCTCACATATGATGTTCGAATTACGGTCCCTCATTTGAATTCCAGAGCACTAATCGCAGATATTAACCGAGTAGCCGGCCCAATTAGATCGAAGCTCGCCTTCCTCTGCCAGATGAGGGCAAGGGTCATTGTAGTCCAAGAGGGGAAACCTGTCGAAAAGTTTGTTCAGTCACTACGCCGAATGTTGACATGAGAGCTGGGGCGATCATCCAGAACACGAAAGATCAGTGGTTGTGGAATTTCGACCAATTGTGACCCTACCGGAAATTACTTCACGCATTGAATGGATGACGTACGCACGAGCATGATACTCTTGAATGTGTCCCAAAGCAACCGGAATGGTCCCGTAATTAACTGGCGGATGCAGCTTGGTTTATGGGAAGGTTCTTCGCAGCCTTATCGTGTTCCTCACTGGTGGGTTGTTATCAATCTTTCGCATGCGAGAGCCATTGGCGCTTGACTCCCTTTCTTGCTCTCCATAAGCCCATAGTCCTTGCTTGACATTTGGCAGACTAGCAGGAAAATTATGTTTTTAAAAATGTCCTCGGGAGTATTGTCATGTTATCTCGGAGGTTTCAATTAGAAAAACTTATTAAACTCGCAATCGTCTTGCTCGTCGCAGCGGAGGCTCTTTGGGTGCTTTCAGGTAGTCCAGCCCCCTGTTCTTTTCCTTTTCTCCACACAGTGGCTCTTCTGCTTTCCGAGATGAGCGCTTTACATGTTGAGGTTAGAACTCCGGCTCTGGCGCGGGTGCGAGTTCTGTCACCTTTGCCGTGCTGCTCTTCGATCGTCTAATTGGAGTTTAGGCTGAGCTGGGGTGAGAAAATCCAAGAGGTAGATAAAGTTTCAGTATCTGGTTGAGTCGGCAAAGCCATCGCAACGGGGACAGGATGTGCCTCCAATAGGCGTGGGTCAATATTTTCATCTTGAGGTCGATGGAGGATGCGGGAGTCTCAGTCCTTTGTCGATTCTCCGACACTGAAGGCGTTTCTCTGGATGATGTGTCGCTGCAGTTTGTTTGTGATACCCGCGGGAGATGACACAATTTGATTTTGATATCATATGAATGCTCAGTGGAAGCATGGGCCAAAAGTTTTGTTGACATCGCTGAACTGGGGAACATTACTACAGGCTTCCCAATTGCAGCTAATTCCATCGCGCGCATGAACCAGGTACGTATCAATCAAGTGGCGACGAAGAGATTCCTGTCTATTGGGAGAAAATTTATGCGGAGGAGGGTTCGATGATGACTGGCGAGATAGACCACAGCAAATGATGCATATATTGATTGGAAAATTCATAACGTCTTCTTCAAGGGACGGTGATTCTTCTGGCTAGTCAAACAAATCATCTTCATCGTCAATGTTCCAATTGACTCGATTTCCCCGCCTACTTGGTTCGGAAAGCCGCAGTAGCGCAACCATATCCTTAGTAACCTAGATACGTCGAGCGAGTAGCTTGCTCTCGTCGCAGTTCTACAACGTCATCATATTGTAATTTTCATGCGTTATGATCTCATTTACCCATGTAGATATGGACACCGTTGAACAGCGTTCTTTTTTTACCAAGCCATGCCTAACCGCATCCAAGTGGCGCCAATAAGAGCAATGCTGTGTACTTGCTGAACGGTCCGTCATACAGTAGGCATTCGAGGTAAATATGATCCAACAGTCCTTGCGGTTTCAGAATGCATCAATTACCTATGCACGAATATCTTTCTCGGAGATGACAGTCCTAAAACCATCCGCTAGCTCACTCAACACAACAGACTTCAAATTCCCGGCCTTAACACCAGGGATATGCCTGTCACCAACTGCATCCCTCACTACGAGCACATCATATCCAAGCTCAGCAGCCGCTCCGGTAGTGGTGGAGACACACACATGTGCTATATAGCTAACTAACACGACTTTCTTTCCTATATTACCTAGACCTTAGAGATAGGCATGTAGATTAGTCTTTGCAAAATGAGCTAGGGAATTTTTTGGTGACCACTTTCTCTCCCGCTTTAGGGGTGAGTTCCTTAAACTCTTAGGCTAAGGGGGTCTTTAGCGTGAAGATGGGTGCGCCTTTAGGCACCTTAAAGACGACGTGAACAATATTTTTGCCGTTACGGGCTTAACGGTAACGTTCGAGTAGTTTGGTAATAGATTTACGGGTTTCTGTAACGTTTTCGGTCTTGAGAGCGCCTCCGGTGTATTCGTTCTAGGTGTCGATAATGATGAGAGTCGAGTCCTGCGGGGAAGCTAAGGGGCGGGGAATTCCGACGATCTCACGGAAGGATTGAGCGGTAGAAGACATTATAAAGTGAAAAGATTTTTGGAAAATAGAATATGGGATTGCATTGCAGTAGAAACTTTCGATATTCAAAAGAAGAGTGGGTTTGTATGTGTTTATATGGAGGTACATTATACTTAGGCTATTGAACATATAGATAAGGTAGGCTTTTCATCAGAAAAGATAATCTAGTCTCTAACCATCGGCTGCCATTTCCACTCCATCGATACCCATTTACATGTATCCTTGGCCGCTTCAACCTGGTCTGCTTATAAAACCTTCTTCATCGTAATCGCGATCGCGTCGAAATCCACATCGTTTCCTACTTTACCCGTCCGGAGTAACTCGGCTCCTGCTGGGTCCAAGCGCTTAAAAGGGTACGTAGATAAGGGCGTTTCGTGTCCATATGGCGCATTAAGGATTCAAAATCTTCATCTATGAGATCAGGATCATCACTGAAAGAATATAAGTTTTATTCTATCCCTATGACCTATGATGACATACATAATCTACGGTAACGACCTCCCACAAATTGATAGAAAGCCTTTGGTGCGTCTAGCCAAAGACTTAAAGCACTCATCGACACGGAAGCCAAATTGTGCAAACATCAAGGCGAGAAACTGATCAAATTCTGCGGACTCCATAATAACAGTCTAATGTTACGGTCTTTGATAGAGGGCAGTAGAAAGTGATGCAGAAACTCCTCTTTATATATTTTGGGTAGCCTTATACCCGTCTATCAAGATATCAAACTCAGCATTCATCCTAACACGCTTGCTCTCTTTGGTACATAATTGAGTCGTGTAAAAATTGTTTTACTTCGATATTCTTGCCCAACGATTGAGCATGGATTTTACACGAGAACCAGACCGCAGTCCTCTCAGCCTTTGAACGTGTAACTACGGCCTGCTTGTTTGGCGCATTCGATTTACTTGGTGTGAATTATTATACTAATTGAACTGGCATTTAAATAGACTGAAAATAAGGTTTAGCGTATACTACTGAATAGTCTATAACTTAAAAAGGCATGTGCGAAGATGAAGCTTTTTATCCACATAGTGTAAATTTTTTAGAGAAAAAGTCGAACCTAGGGCAGACCGTTAACACACTAGCCACTAATTCGTGCGGCAGCTTTGGCTGAACACAAACGGTCAAGAGACCCGAAGTCCTTTTTTGCCGCACAACGTTGAAACCCTGCCGTACGCTGACTCCGTCTCCTTTAAAGAAACCAGAATGAAGGTATACTATGTTTGGATGGGAACAGCCTGACCAGGTTTACGGTTTCGCGAGATTCTACGGTGGCAGAATATTACAGTTGCACCTAATTAATCGTTGCTGTCGGGAGTGCGGCAGGATAGATCCGTTCAAAATTGACGAGACACTTGGCTTTCTCGGTCCTTTTGAACTGAATATTAGTCTCTAGCGCCGCGAAGAGATACCTGTTTCTGCGGGAGGGCAGGCGCGAAAGGAACCTTAGGCTTCTAGCACAGCGCTGACCTGGTATGACAAGGTTTGCATAGAGCAGTTCCATCACCACTGGGTTTCGCCTTGCATGTGTGGATAGGCGCGGAACTAAGTCATATACCTTAGTTAGGGATAGCCTTCTCAACGTTTGACTGCGCGACTTCTGAGTGGTATTTCACCATACACAAACCAACAAAAAAATCTAGCGGCGTCAATGTTGGTTGGTCAACGCGGTTAACAACCGCAGTTATCCTGAGGCAGCGGGTCAGCTAGACCCGCTTTGCCGACACAAAATTTTGCAAAAATCTAGCCAAGTCGAGGAGACCTTTAGCGGCAACAAGGCCGGTCAAGCAATTTTAAATACCATACAAAACCCTCCTCTGCTCGCCATTGCATTTCTGTTCTTTGTGGGTGCAATCACGGGTATTCTACTGTTACTTCGAGTCCGCAAATTACGAAGAACTTACACATGGCTCATTAATAAATTATTCACGTAAGTGGTCTGGAAATTCAACTTGATGAAACGTCACACGCTCACCATAGGAAGGCCAGCAGCACTAAATGCGGCAGCAGGGCTGCTCACTACGCTTATCAATATATACACATCTCGGGGTGGTCAGTGGTCTATAATGTCAATTGTCACAACTGTTATTACTGGCCTGGCATTCTGTACTTTTTTAGCCTTGCTAGTTTTTTCCAAATTCTTTAAACTTAGGAAGGTTATTCAGGATGACGAAAGACATTTGGCGCAGGAAAATGTCATCTCGTAGAGAGGACGGAATTTACCAGAAATTCCAGACTTATCTATAGTCATTCCCTTCACGTTATCTGTTATATATTGTGTATGTAAAAAGTCTAGCATTTCACATCGCGCAGAGACATATATGACCCCGATTGCGAGGATCTTAATGACACCACATATGCCCAGGAAGAGCATGAGGGCCGAGAAACGAAAGGCCGATCTCAAAACATCATTATTTGTCTATGAGTATGAATCAACTGCCGAGAACCTATCGGCCTCACCAGGTTGTCTTCTCGTCAATCCAGCAGATACCTTGGCGGTAGAACGAGTTGCGGAAAACCATTTTCGGAAAAGGTATTCTCTATATGATCTTCCTCATGGAGATCTCAGACCAGCTCAGTGTTAACAGGCAACCACGAACGAGGGCAAGTATGCCATTTTTATTTCCTCTAAACATGAAGAACAAAAGCTAATGGCCGAAGGCCTACTTGTCTAAGACAGACGAATTGTTATCATGGCTTCCTTGTACAGGGCAGAGGATACATCACCGGCTGTTCAGTAAAGCCTAGGAGATCATGAGTCATGACAGAGCCCTTATAGACCAAATATAAGTCTGTATAATTCAGAATTGGAGGCCATGAAAAACATGAGCCATGTCGCTCGGTGAGAGACAAATTGGGGAACCGACAGAAACGATAGCAGATGCTTGTGTGAAGTACATATGGTAATGTGTGGAGCGTATTACTAGTGAAATCGTGAGAATCGTTAATTGAAGGCTGTTCTTGGTAGATCATTCTAAAGATCACGGACACCTAGAAGCTCAGGGCCAGGAGCTTCGTTTTGAGAGGGTCCGGCTCATGGGAGAATCCTGTCAAGATGAAATTAGTCACAGTATGGCCTACGAGCACAGACTGCATAGAATGCTACACGTCATATGAGCTGGTTCTTCGTACTCAGTCTCTCCTAGTACAAGCATGGTAGGCCTAGGTTAATCTTTAGATGACCCGCAGGCCACCCGCGGGGGGCAGTGAATCATCTGGGTTCGAAGCAGCCAACTGTTCCCGATTGATTTCATTGGCCGATGAAAGGTACTGAAATGGGCAGTGGGTGGTGGCCTCTTCATCAGTGTCCGGGACAAAGCGCGCTTTGGAGTAGCACTACAAGCCCTAAGGCGCTGCCTATGTGGATTTGATGATGCGCCATCCTCTAGCGAAATTTTTATCTGTGAAAAATGATGCGATTGTATTGTGATTGAACTCAAACCAATTTGCCATTGTCAGAACTTTAATGGATCTATAGTGGAGTCATGCCTAAAAAGGGCTATCCCCACGAGAAGATTCGGTACCATCTGTGAGTTCCTCAAACGCCGTTCAAAAGGCTCCAAGAGCTAGCTTTTCCATTGAGCCACCAATTGAATCCATAAGAGAATCGATGGAAACTTTGTACATCAATATGAATACGACAGTCAAACCGTAAAGTAGATTTCCAATTGAACTTCGCTAATAATGACGAAACTGTTGTAGAAAAAATCATTTGGTTCAACTGCAATACGAATTTGCACGTTTCGCTCTTGCCACAACTTCGCGAAATCAATTGTCAAGGGCATATTGAGCTGAGGGTGCATTTCTAGCTCCTCCAAAATTTCTGCCTCTACTGATGTCAGTCATGTGCCAGATTTTGAGTTCTATGGACTGAACGAACCATCAGGGGTGATGTCTCCAAACTCAAAGTCCGTTGTTTGTTCAACATCGACGAGCACCTTTGGACGGCCGCGAAGCGGTCTTCCAAGTTGCCTCATAAATTGCTTCTCAGTATTCTCTGGAAACTCAACTGCGTACGTAACGGCCTGAATGCGAGCCCCTCCGCGTACTTGTAGCTTCGCAACAAAGCTTGTCATTACAACACGTTGTGTGGGTGCAAAAGTGCCGATTGTGTTCTGAAGTAAATCGATTAAAGATACTTCTCCCCAAAGGTACTCTTTTTTTTGAGAAGAAGGGTCGAAGCAAATATGAATACCCAACTCTGGAGCGAGTACGTATTGGTCTTCATACCTGACCAGTCGACTTGGTATTAATTCAAACTTGAAAGTTCTCTCACTATTTCGAAGAACTAATGCGTCAATCAATTTTTCGATTGGTCGAAATGCGTAGCTGAAATAATGGGTTTTCATTCTATCTCAATTTTGTTGGCTGGGTTTTATGTTGCATAATTTCGTGCGTAGGTCGTTTGCGAGCGACGCGGCTTGCTTAGTTATAATACACATGTGCATTCTATAGTGCCTTACGCGTAGCCTTAGACTATTTGCGAACACTACGAAGAGATTCGTTCAGAATCTTTAATTGATTCTTGATCAAAATCCGTGCTACGGTCTTAGCCTTCGCGAATTTAAAATTCCCTAGCATCTTCTCCACACGCAAAACTTGATAAATGACACTTCAATTCACCTGACTTAATTTAATTCTTGCGCAGCACCGGCATACAATCTTGAAGGTCAGTTTGTTTTGTCGAGAGCAATCACATATTGCAGCATCCGCAGGCTGAGTGGGCTGTTCAATCGAGGAGGCGTTAAAGTGCTCAGTCAACACCGAAAGTTACAGCAGACATCTTTCGTAGCAGTTCAATACCTCAGTGAAGTAATACGACGTGGAATACGTGGGGTAGAAAACGAATGACAGGCTCCTTCATTCCACTCAGACAAGTATAGTGGTGATTCGTGCCCGAATAGTCGGTTGCTCGCCGCAGTATTCTAGCCGAGTCTCAAAAGTCGGTAGCTCACTGAACAATGGCCAGCCATATTAGGTTAAACGGCTTTTTTTTCTGGCCCTGTTTCAACGATCTAAGTGGATCTGATTGCGACCCACTTCACCTTACCGCCTTCAGGTCAAAACGGTTGTTAAACGCATCGAGTACGGGTCGAATTTTGTTGGGTTTGATGTGGTGAAGAACCGCACTGAAATTGTGAATCAAGGTAATAAGATGAACAGCGATTGCTAAAAAGAATATTGCTGCACACGTCGGAGCATCTTTGGCATACACGACTTCGCGACAGTGAAGGAGAAGCTGGCTTGAGGGGATAAATCGCCATTCCGCCGTTTCCAGCCAGTCTGATGTTGACCGCGTTGCTAACACGTAGGTTCTGGGGCTGTGTTCGTTTGGTAAACGTAGTCACTATCTAGTGAGTGGGCCACATGAGTAGGATTGCATATCTCCACTAACACGGTGCACGTTGGAAAGATCACCCTTCGTTATCAAAGGCCCGTGCTCATCAAGAATAGGACGTTTGTCGAATGCTACTAAGGCCTTATACAAGAGCTCTTTGACCCGAAAGATCCTAGGCCCAACTACTGGAAAGTCTGGCGACTGCAGGGTAGGCCTTGAAGCAAATAACCTCTGGAATTGACCGTATCGCCAGGCTAGCCGAAGTTCTCTACGAGAACATTTACAGGCCAAGGAGAATGGTAGACCACTTGCTCAAAGAACGTGGGGTCTTGCAGAACAATCAGGAGCCGAAGTCATTTTAGGCCATGTTGAATCTGTTCGGAGGGGAATGGACGAAGATGAAGAAGACGAACCCGGTATTCATAATCTTCCCAGCGATCCTAAAACACAGCAGGAGGTAGAGAAAAAGGGCTTGTTGACTATTCCTTGATAGCCGCCCACTAGCTGACGGTGTGAATTCTGAATGAACATGAGAATATCACGGACCCTTAATGCATTGCTTTAACAATACAGATCTTTCAACATAAGGTCTTCTATGCACAGAGCCCATGAGAGGCCCACAATATTCTTTCTTGACCCTGGAGCTAAGTCATGCACTAGCATGAACTGGCTTCCGGGCTGTCTGGCAATCCGAGAGGCGCGGGATAGATCCATGAATCTGAGAGTGAGCGCACATGACGGTCAACCGCTCCATCACCAGAGTACCTTTGGACCCCACGGACCAGTTTTGACGAATACTAGCACACTGGAAATGCCAAATAAACAGGGCTCTGATCCTCGGGAGGCGAGTGTGTTCTGGAACAGTCAAATTGGGAAATTAAATGAGAACGAAGCCTCTCGAGTCTATAATTATACCTAAAGAATGAAATTGATACGCATGCGGCCGTTTGCATAATAAATTGGGAAGCAAAAAGAGAAAGTCGATGGTTTACAGACGTCTGTATCTAAAAACAGTTCTTTTGCCAAAAGAAATACCGAATCTGAATTTGACTCCAACACAATATACTAGTTGTTAAGTCGATTACGCCCAAACCACCAAATTCATGATAGCCTCTCCTATCAAATATTACGTGCCATTGCTAGCCCAGCCCATCGTGGATCACAAGCGGCACAGATTTCATTTACCATTTTGCGCCCCGGCTGATCAATCTTTGCGCGACATTGTGGTAGTTCTCACGAATGGAGACCGCTAGCGCGGTTTCACCCTATGCATTTGTTGCGTGGAGGTCAACATTGTCAAACTCGAGTATTTTGTCGACCAAACTCAAGTCATCCTTGCGAGCTACGGCGAGGAGATAAGTGTCACGGCTCTTGTTATTCTGACAATTAATGTCCAGTCGCTCCCTTTCATTTAGCAAACGCTCGATTACTGAGGTGGAACGCCTCTGGATCGCGAGCCATAAGGGGTCATCTTCGCCTTCTTTGCTCGCATTGATCCGAATATTAGTGGCCCGTAGAAGGACCTTCACCATCTCACGGGAGCCTAGATATGCTGCAGCCCCGACGGAGCTCCATCGATGGTCACCGAGAATGTTCGGATCAAGTTGGGTTCTTGAGGTAGCTGTAAGCATACGGGAAACCAATGGCACGTTATTTGACATGACCGCTTTGTAGAGAGGAGGGGTCAGCCAACGACGATTGAATTGGCTGCTTCCTTGGATGTTTGGATCTAAATTGCCGTCATCTAGAAGTTTCTCGCTAATTTCACTGTGGCCCAGAGCTGTCGCCCACCAAAAGGCGGTGTTGCCTTGGCTGTCCTGGCAATTGATGTCAAGTCGTACACTGGAAAGAAGGAGGTCCACTATTTGCGGATGATTTCTTCGGACAGCTATATGGAGCGCCATAGATCCTTTACGATCCTGCCTATGGAGGTCAAGGTCACGTCGATTGAGTAACATTTGAATAGCTGCTAGGTCTTCGCGCCGGGTTGCTTGGATCAATGGTGTTCCACCCTCGGAATTCTTTGCATTTACATTTGCATCCAAGTCCAAGAGCATTTCCATGATCTCGCTATTATTGGGCCTTTTTGAGTGTCTCAGGAGTAGCTGCTCAAGGGGTAGTCCGTTTTGGATAATTTGCGACGTAGACATATCATCTAGATACGCCAGCATAAGGGCTGCCATCGGGCTCTTTCCTTTTTTGAGAGCGACTTGCAAGCATGTCACGCCCAAATAATCCGCCACGCTAGGATCCCCACCACATTTGAAAAGGAAAATCACTTCGTTGATGTCCCCACGATCAACGGCATACCACAAAGCTGTTCGATGACAACTATCAGGATCGTTCAGTCCCATGTTCAGTGCTTTCAGGGCTTCCAAAAAAGCCCGGACATCCCCTTGAGAGAAAAACTTCCGGAGCTGACTGAAGCGGTGCAGTTTTTCACTAGATGCCTTCTCAAAAGTCAGCCATCGAACATTTCAAGCCGGCTTCAAGCCATGTGAGACCTACCATTCCAAAAGTTCGAGTTACGAGTAGAAGGGTCGATGGGAGTGTGAGTGGGCAGAGCAACAGGGCGGACGGGCGATAATAAATAGACCATCCCTTGGCTCACATTTATATCCTGTGAAGTGAACAGGTTGTGCAGTTGTACCACCTCCTACATACTATTGGATAAATTTTCAGTTCTTGCTTCCCAGAATCTTCACCATTCCTAGAACTCGATTGCGCTGTTCCCAGGCATCTCATCAGCGTTTTTGGGTGTCTGGGTTTGATATTCAGACACGGGATTGGCCAGTGCGAAGTTGCTGAACCAACCACAATATGTGCGGATGTAAGACCGTCGCAACGACCCTTGTTCTGGGAACTTGAAGGCTTTTAGGAGCTCGCAATAGCATCCCAGAAGCGAGTAAGGGTATTTCAGGAACATAGTCTCAGTTCCCAGGAGCCCTTCAGATCCTAGAAGACATCGGTTGAGTCCCCTATGACGGTCTCCTATCTGCATGTACTGTGAGGGCTCATCAAGTTGGAGTTAGTCAATTCCGCGTCTGAAGACGGAGAACTCAGTCTCAAACACATACTTCTTTCTCATACGGAAGCTTGAAGACTCCGCCGCAATTATAGCTACTGACATAGGTGTGAGGATCTTGCAAATTTCACCATGCGGACAGTTTGGCCAAGCGCATGTTTGCTATGAAGAACAGTACTCCAGACTAGGATACAGACTAATATTTTTATAGAGGGGTTCGAGATATAAGTCCTGTATGTTAATAGTAGAATTTCCTTTAATGGTAAATCTATTTTAGATCCATGGTCTATTAAGACACAGGTAGGATATATAAATTGGCAGACACCCTTATTGGTTTAGCGTATAACTGGTCCGACACTCGCGTGTTTTGTTTTTCTCAATCTTTATCTTAGGACAATATCTATCTCAAGACACTCTTTGCCTTAAGAGGAAAACACGATCAATTCTTATTAAGTAAAACATTGTCCTCGACTTCGTCCGGTTATTGCATATATGTATACGCTGTGCAACAAAAGCCGCAGGTGGTGGTGACGTAGATTATTACCAACACTACGGAGCGGTGTGGCTCTCGAATATTTATTAACTGGCAATGACTTAAGCCACAGCCGGCAAGCCCAAGGGGCGATAACTGGTTCTAGCTTATAGCTAAGGTGTGATAAACTACGCATCGGCGCATAATGTAGGTGAGGAGAACATGAGGACCCTTTAATTTAAAATACACTTAAATTGAGAAATAAAACTATAATTATAGCTTCGATTCCCTACTCAACCCTTTAGCAACTATAGTCATTTTGCAACACACCTACTGCGACAAGTAGACCGCAGAAATCATATATCATATAACATAGCTTCGCCCTCACCCGCATTTAATAATAACCGTATCTAAAACCATAATGATAAGATATTACTAGCGCGCATTGATAAGTACTACGCCGCTTTCACCGATGCTAATACCGATAAAATAGATAGTATAGTAGCTGATGATTATCGCATGTCTAATATCCATAAGAGCTAATTTCCCTTCTCCCTTTTTAATCACTATTCTAATACTTTATTCTTATATAGCCCTTAATATTAATATTATTAGGTTACCTAAAGAGGCTTAGTACTAATAGAATAAGGGATTTAGCGGTCTTATAATGAATATCTTAGTTAAGGCCATTTCGCTCCACAGTAGTTCTAAGCCTAGCTCGTTTGCGGTCTTAGAGAATATAGTACGGTTTACATTAAAGGTTAATCCTCCCGAGGCAGGCAACCCCAACCTTCCTCCTAGAATTAAGAAGGGTGATTCCTCGGGTATGATTATGCTATCTACGATATAGTGGAATAGTGAGGGAAAATTTTCCCCGAACTTAAGTATGGAAAGCTATTGTGGGAGGGCTTTAATATTAATGACTTCAACATACTTTGATAACGAGAGGAACAAGCATACGAAGTTCCTGATGGGATTTGAGAAGTGTTTTAAATACGGATAGGCCGTTGGGGGAAGTATGGTAGCATGGAACGCTAGCCCAGTTAGTCATTACACTAGTCACAGAGCCGTGGGAACGGTATCAACAATTACCATGTTCGGCTGGATGGCTCCTTTTTTGGTTAAACATTTCCGCACTTATAATAGATCAAAGCTAGGGTTCTGTTTTTTCCGCTTCATTAATCGTTTTAGGGCATATAGCGTGCGCCAAAGCATTTAGTAGCTAAAATTTGCTACTAGCCGTCTCTACGGTCTGACCGTTCACGTCTAAGCTCGGGTTTGGTGCAAATTAGCTATCCTTTCTCCTTTACAAGGAGCACCTGGCCTTGCACTTGGTCAATATACTGTATTTAAGGGCTGCATCTAATTAATGGTAATTCCAGGTATAATCCATTTGTTTCTTTTTTTTTCTTCTTCACATGGATCTCTCGGGTCTATCGATTCCATTCATTCATGTAGGCAAATCAAGGTATCGATGCAAGGAGCGGGAAGGGACTGGCGGTGACTCCGGTTACACAAGATGCATATAAGATTTTGCTGTAACCTAATGGACAACCCGCCGAGAAGAAAAAAAAAGGAAAAGGAAAGAAAGATATTGTAGGAATGTACAGTACGGAGTACCTACCTGATGATGTAACCAATACTTTTGCGTACCTACATACTATACAGTGCAGTGTATGTACATAACTACTGTACAGTGTCGGTGACTTGTCGTAGATCCACATGTCGAACGAATTGAGACACGATGATCGATCTGCACGACCCAAAGTGATCTTTCATTATTGGGAACATGGGTCTGGAATAGGTACTTCATCTTCAGTAATAAATGCCTCTTCTCCCCTTTCCCACCTTAAGCCTCGGATTGCCTCAGGAGCGACGATAGATTTCAACTATGAAATACCCCTTGCTTCCTTCCCACCATCCTTAATGTCGAGGATGATCGCCGTCCTCCTCCTCTTTACCGCCGCATTTTGTCTTCGCCGAATCTGGAAATCTCAGGATAGTCAAGCACGCCGACGAACACCCCTTGACTTCACGAGGAAGTTGACGTTCATTTCCTCGGCCGTGAAACCAACCGCCAAAGAATCAGGGTTACAAGAGCTGGAATTTTATAAAAGCCTCTTTTTCAAACTGCAAAATAAGGAGTACTATCTGGAAGCTTCCCCACTTGCACGTCAAGCAATCCTGTTTCTCTTGTCCGAAGCGTTGAACGAAAATTTAAAAAAGAAGTCCAATTCCAGTATCCTATCATTGGATAGTTTCAATAAAAATGAGCTTTCCCGCTTTCTCTAAGATCATAAAAAGAACGTCACGGATGGATACGGAGAGTATATTGCGTAAAGGAAATTGGGTGGCCCTCGCTAATTGGTTCGCGACCGACAAGATGCCGAATTCTGGCTTAGGAAGATTGCCCCGTTGAAACTGGTTGATGGGGCTTGGCTGGGTCATCTGAATAAAATAACGCTACCGTTTGCTTTACGTCTAATCATGAAGAGAACCTCGTAGGTGTTCACTGAGGAGCTAGGTGATGGCAATCTCCAGCAGCACCACGTTCATATTTTCGAAGAGCTTCTAAGGGCTTTCGAGCCAGATTTACCCTCGCCGACAACAAAAGAAATCCTCCATCCTAGATTGAATTTTACCAGCATCAAACATTGGAGGGCTGCTGTTGCTCAATTGATGATCGCTACGTGTTCGGAAGAATTCCTCTCGGAGATATTGGGGTTCAACATGCACTTCGAAATGCCCTAGCTGGATATAATGCAGGCAACAAAAGAGTTACCAGAAGTTGGTCTCAATCCGTACTACCATGTGTCCATTGGCAACATCCATTCTGGTCATGCTGCTATGTTAATGGAATGCGTAGTGGACTATATTGAAAAGGTCTCGGAAATGGAAGGGAAAGATGCCACTCGTACTGCGTGGCGACGAGTCCAGGCAGGATACACATCGAGTGAATGGCTAGGATCTGAAGACATCCAGACAGCTGACATCTCTCTTAAGCTTGACTCTATGCCTTGTAATTAGCTTGAATCCAGGATGGGTCATATATTCCGCGCCAAAGCTCAGGCTGCACAGGGAATCCACGCTGGATGCAAGGCAAAGATCGGAAATCGCTCTCTAGATGACTGGCTGAGTCTGAATAACTTGTCGGATGAGAATTGGCAATCAAAGTTTCTCCCAGCTCTGGCCGCCTCTAAGCCGTGGATTTATCCCGGGGACAGTAACAACAGCAGGCTCGTGAAAGAACTACGCTGGGGGCGGGGGTAAAATGTTCGGCACTTTACAAGGGGGGAGCTGACTAGTCTATAACAATGGATAGACTATCTTGGGCTACATCGCATCCCATTTTACTATCATTTTGTTGGTCTCTCTGAGGATGTCCATTGCCAGGGCTGCAGCAGCTCGAATACGCCCTAGACAATACCTGAATCATCAGAGTCCACAGACCTGGTAAATGAAATTCCACCTTTGCTACAGCACCACGAGCGCCAACCATCTACCAGGCCAAAAGTCAGAGCAGGTGATCTTGATTTAACGCTTTTGCTGCCTCTTTGGTTCTCCCAGTGCAGTCTCCTCGAGTCATTTGTTTACGCTCCGGGGAGAACTGCAGACCTGATGGGCTGCGCAGTGGTGCGCTTATTACGAGCTCAACTTGGATTTGAGATGGAGCATACGGTGGTCACAGGGATAGATGAATTACACACCCTAAACGACAATGGCCTTGTTGGGATTGGCCTGGACATGATTCAAAGGGCCTCTCTCCCTGTGCCCTCTGACCTGGCGACGCTCCTCACTCGTTGGCCCTCTAAATTTGCAGACAAAATACTTCGGCTTTCTTCAAAGCTGCTGCAAAATTTGGGAGTTCTACTTGGCGTCTCCGCCACGCTGATTGAGCTTCAGGGAGTCATCTCAGAGGCTCCTAGCGTTGGGTTACTCTCGCCCGAAAGCTACGTTCATTTACAAATCCTTTTTCGGCGGCAATATCACTGTTTGCAACAGTGCCAGCAATACATATCTATAGATGAAAAACTACTTATGGACTATGCTCATGGCCATGCTATGGCGAAAGCAGCGATTGACGATTGTATCAAGGTTAATGTACAGAAATAGAAATGACAAAAATTAGAAAGCGGTCCTGTCATGTTCTTTGCGGAATTACTCAAGCATTAAAATGGTAGCATTTGGAGTGGAAGTCAACTATCTCGGTCTGTTTCTCGGTCTGTTTCTCGGTCTGTTTCTCTCTACGTACGAGCTAATGTGTATGCGACACAACTCCCTGCGCCCGCCCGGGCTGCATGGAAGTCGGTGTCCTAATTGCGCGTGTGATGAACGCTCCATTTATCGCCTTGCTACTCCGTACAGAAGCCGAGGGCGGACACCCTTGCACCTAGTTCTTGGTATACAGTAAACCATGGGCTTTGTGTAAAGCATTTCGCCGAACGCGGCCGTGCGCCAAGATTGATCGCGTCACCTGAGCATTCCTTGCAGTGCCCACGAAACACGCCTTTTTGAGACTTTATGCATATTTTGCAGCCCCGATTATACAACGCACTTTGTATTTGCTTGGCTTCACTATATTTCAAGGATGTGTACAAGGAAAATGCATGTGGCTGGGGAGAGATGTGCGTAACAATGTGGGACACTGCTTTGGGAAGTCCGAGTCGGGGTACCCGGCTCAACTACAGTATTTCCTCACTGCACTGGCTAATTCTCACTCAGTTAGTCCCCAATCTTCGGGCACAACCCAAGGTCCGTCCATCCCTGGATTCATCACGGCCCGGGGGGAGAGTACGGGTGCGGATACGGGTAGAACCCAATTCTTTGGACACAATACATTTATTGTACATGATTAATGGTAATGCTCACTTTCTCATATCTACCCAACGCTTTCTCCCGGAATACCCAGTTGCACAAGTCTCCCGCAGGCTCGGGGTGTCTCATTATCAGGTCTCTGTTCTCTCAATCCGATATACTAAAAAATATAATTAAATATCCTTGAAAAACAGTCCCCTTAGAATGGGGTTCTCAATTGTCTCAAAACTCGAGCTACACTACGGAGTACCTCCACTTTCTTGTAACCGTGCTGCCTCGCTTCACCCGCCCACCCCTCACTATTAATTCAGCAGCAACATGGACATGGTTGATATCTTTTGTGAATGACCGAAGAATCGACCTTCATTTGTGGAAACAGTATTCTATCCCGAATGGGCAATAGCCCTTATAGATTAAGGCTCATCGTAGAAGTACGCAATTCACCCCTTGTCGCTTTCCGGTTTACTCGGTGTCACAGCAGGTCCAACAGCCCTATAGCGCAATTAGTTTCAAGTTTCATCGTTTGGATTGATGTATTAATTCCTCATTGTAGGGACATACGCTAGAAAGCTGGGTTTCTTCAGTGCCAGGGGGGCATGAGAGGTTGCTTGCTGAATCTTCGCAGATGTTGAAGCAGTCGGTCATGGCTTGTTGCTTATGCTCACCGCGGGCAACGGCGCCAGAAAGGGCCAAGGCAAGAGTGGCAAAGAGGATGGAGTAAAGATGCATTTTAGTTATGCGTTTATGGAACGTTTATGGCAATTTGTTGCGTAATTTGTCGCGAAGATTACCACCAGCATGATGAAAGGTATTATTTATACAATTCGAGTGGTTCGCCAAGACTTTCAAATTTCAATGATTCATCCAAAAACATTGTAGCTCTGTGCGATCCACACACCGCTCGAGCCCTGCAGTAAGGTACGTCATCACTGTCCATAACTCGGGTCCCCATAGTTCCTAATCGCTGGATCGTCCCACCAGATATGCAGGGGGATACCCGCAGCTCAGCTACACATTCTGGGATCGTCGGGCCAACTTTGTACAATGACTAAAGTTTGACTAGTCAGTAAGCATTCCGTGCGTAATACACAGTTCTGGCTCCTTCTAGATCATACTTAGTAGTACAATAATAAGTCGAAAATTTTAGAAAATGCTACACGCGTTACCAGTATCACCATGGTTCCATTGCATGCTCCAAGTTGCTCCAATATTGGTAGGGGGAAAAAAAAGAAAAACTGGTGACATCAGCCACTCAACTATCGCGTGCGGCTGCATGCAGGAGCATTTCGGTACTTTTGAAGGCTCATCGGATCAACTAGGCTTTTCTTTTCCGTTGCACCCAATCTGATTGGTCGGTTTTTCCAATTCATGCATTGAAGTGGGGAAATATGGCTTCCAATCTGTAGGTGAATGCAGACGCAAGCAGACAATTGGGGATCTCGAAGCAAGTGCAACTTCAGTACGAGTTGCTGCGGGGTTGTGTGTAACCGATCGTCGACAGCTTCGTGCATTTAACTCAGCTCTCGATGTAGGTAAAAATAAGCAATTCAGCTCGGATAACAAAGATTTATAACTGCAGATCCCTTGGCACAATTTGCGGTCAAGTAGCGTAGTTTGCAAATAATCTACCGAGAACTCATTATTCCCTCGTATTGTAGCCTGTATGGTACTGTTTAAAAACAAGTTCAACCCGAATTAGCTCAAGTCCCGCGTGGATATTGGATCGTTATCATAATTTTCGACTTTTTCGAAAGTCGAGCGGGTACAGGTAGATTGTTATGTTCCATTTCACGCAACCTATCTTGCTGTTTTTTTGTTTTATCATTGAAGGGACTACCAATATATAATCCATCCCCGCATAGTACTACTAGTAGTAAGTAGTAACCGTCCACTGGCTATACCTCCAAGTCAACATCCTCATGACTTGTATGTAGGAACAGATTTCGATATGACCCGAATACGTCCGATTCGAGTCCCAGATTTTAGAATTCAGTAACTTAAGGTGGTCGAAGTACCTAAAGCTGGGAAAGTTCGGAACGCTATTGTATAGCAAGTTTCATAAATATTGGGCTCGCAAGATGCCATTCATCTGACTCCTTACTTCGATGATCTCATGAGACTTATCTAGAATTGTAATCGTCATTCGCTACCATTCACATCCCCGCATGCATGGAACAAATTACTGTCGCATAACATAGCTAGCTATGCATTCAGCGCCCGCCTCTCCGGATATTTATTTCATAATTGCTTATTTTCACCGCAATTCAGGGTTACACTGATATGTTACAATTACGTGTTGGCATATTTGAACTCTTTCCTATAAAGATTCTCTGGTTTCTCGCACTCCAATGTTCTCTTCATCAGGTTTTCAAACAGGTTGAAGAGCAATCGACTAATTTACTGAACTTACCAAATCCTCAATCAATCACTCAAAATGGTAGACAAGAAGAACATTCAGGGAGACACGTGGTAAGTCAAATAATATTCATATTCATAATAGTCTTAAACTATGGTTATTATGTGATTACCGATGTGCTATGAGATTTTTTTGGATTGACACAATCAGGCCTCGTCTGCCTAAGAAGGCCGAAAGGTTTATCTTCTTTCGAATTACAAACGCGGAAGAGTTCAAGAATGCGCTCCCTAAGATAGTCGGTTTTATTACCACCGCGTATACGGCTGAAATGAACCGGAAAAATATCTACAAGCAGAAAGCCGATGGTACTCTCAAAGGTCTCGTTAGCCTCGTTTCGCTAAATATTGCTTTCTCTGCCAATGGCCTAGCTAAGGTAAGCACCGAGAATACACTAATAAGAGATGCACTATCTCATATTCAATAGCTTGGGGCGGAAAAATTTGACGACGATATCTTTAACGGTGGTCAATTTAAAGACATGACTGCCCCTTCGGAGGGCGAATCAGATGCAGACCACCAAGGCCTCGATCCTCAAGAAGATTGGGTCAATGAATTCAAACCCAACGGTGGTGGCATCGACGGTTGTCTCACTGTGGCTGGTGACAGTATCGAGAGTATTGAGAAAATGGTCAAGAAGTCATTTGATTGGGTGTTCAACGTCGGAAATGACAAGCAGAGCATTGAGATAGTCTATACCAAAGATGGCCAAGTCTATAAGGAACACCTCGAACAGTTAGTGATGCGAAGTCCCGCTCATATTCACTTGCAATCGCTAATCTCTGTGATGACAGTTTTGGCTGGGTGGATGGTATTAGCCAGCCTATTGTTAAAGGATTGGACCCTACTGAGGCAGATGATGGTAAAGGAATGACACCAATTGATCCTGGGTAAGGAACTATCTTCTTTCCTTGTCAAACGAGGGGCCAAATCTAATTCTGGTTCGTTAGCATCATTTTCGTCGGAAACGAGGGTGACGACAGCAAGCATCCTGCATGGGCCAAGGACGGTAGCTTCATGGTCTTCCGTATCTACGAACAGCTGGTCCCTGAATTCTACCGGTAAGTTGCTACATCATTGTCATCAGCCATGGATTTGTTCCAAGTAAACTAATCTGCTGTGCATAGTTGGGCTGCTATCAATTGCTCTATTCCTATGGCAGAGATAATCAAGTCCATGCAAGAAACAGGGAAACCACCGCAAGGCTTCACTCCTGATGCTATGAATCAATTGGCTCTGTTTTCCTCACGACTAGTGGGACGTTGGCCTAATGGTGAGTACTCTCCTAGAGAAACCACTTCGTGTCCTTAGCCAAGTTCTCAATACTGAAAAAAATGCGATACGTTAGGTGCTCCAATGGAGCTTCATCCTCAGGAGGACCCTAACTGGTCTAAATTCGAGAAGAAGTTCCAAGAAGCCGATTTAAAGACCATGAATTACACGGATGCCTTCAATTATCGCCCTACTGACCAGATCAAGTGTCCTTACGTATCTCACATGCGCAAGACTGGCCCTCGGGATGACTACCCCGGTTACGCCAAACATGTAATCATGCGTCGAGGAATTCCTTATGGAGATGAGTGCGAGTTACCGGAGAAGAATTCTGGCATTACACAGAAAGAGCGTGGTCTGCTTTTTGTCTGTTACCAGAGCAGCATTGAGAATGGGTTTGTAACCCAGCAGAAACGTAAGTATTTCTTGTTTATCTTAAAAATACCCCATTATCTGACACTTTGCAGGCTGGGCCAATGCTTCTGATAGCCCAACGGACATGGCTAAGCACAGCGGAGGAACCAGCCAGGGTATTGATCCTCTTATCGGCCAAATTCATCCAAGCCGACATGCAAAGCCTACTGATGGTCAACGGATCAACCCCAAGTATCAAGATCCTCCCGTAATTCCCTTCCCCGATTCTGATCTGGAGAAACCCGCTCCCCAAGTCTACGAGAAAAGTCTTACGCTGGAAAGATTTGTTGTTCCGCATGGTGGGGAATACTTCTTTACTCCTTCAATTTCAGCGTTGAGAGATTATTTGCCCAGGGCATAGGTTGACTTGAGTGACTTTTTCGGTTGAATACTTCTCAATGCTGCGACATTTGCTTATCGCGTTTTTCAAATCATGAAATTTGTACCGTCCCCGAGATCATAGGGACTATGTCCGTACCCCTTGCTTAATCTCGAAATGCGCCCCGGGAGCCCGGGCCGGCTAGTTTGCCTGTCTTGGACAATACTGTAGCTTCGATGCCAACTTTACTGAGGCATGTAGCTCTCAACAGCCCAGTTGCCCAATTGTAGTATATGAACGGAGTTCGCGGAGCGACTGAAGACGAATCAAGGACTGAAATATTCACCTCGTCAGTCTCGTTTTCAAGATCCATTATTCTATGGGATCTTTGGCCATCGGCAGGACTTTGGGAGCCGAAAGTCCAGTCAGTACGAGCTGCGCTCGCGTAGAAGAATAGGCGATGGTAGCGGCTGTGACAGCATTGGTGTCGGACGCGCCGAACGTGGGTTTCCATGAGAATGGGCAGGAGGGATTCAGCAACCTGTCCCACGTCTCATCTGTCAACACGGTTGGGGACCGCTTATGGTGTTCACGCCCATGAGGCATCAGCTGTACTCGTACAGCAGGAATGAGGCAGTTATTGGCAGCGACAGTGGTCGTGTCGCACGCGTCGGATGTGGCCTCAGACAAGGAGGCGCGAGATGTTTCCAAGGAACCACTCGGCGGAGGTTCAGCCATCCACACGGTGCAAGGGCGCTGATGATTTTCACGCGCTGGATGCATCTTTTGAAGTGAAAATTAATTGACGGCCAGTGAATATGGGATCTCTTCCTTTATAGCTAGACATCGCTGATTGCCAGGCCGAGCGAACCAGTCGATTGGAAGCACGTAAAAATGATAGAGAAATCCAATGGAAAACAGCGCTTTGGACGTGCTGTGCCACTGGCTTGAGCAGTTTATTTACGCCCACTGCATAAAAAATTCGCAAGTGAAGTTGCAGTCAAATTTTGCGGGCCCGTTGGATGACCGAATCCCAGGACCCTAACCTTAACTAGGGAACCGCTTTGGCTGTTGGGCCCATGCCTGGAGATTAAAATCAGCTTTTGTAAAGCGTAATCTTTCTTAACTGCACTCCCGTGCTTTCACTAACATACATGCCATTTAGAGCCCAAAATTTGATTTTGCAGGCAATACAAGGATATCTCAGGCGACATAGTCATTCACTTTCATAGCGTGCCGCGTGGGATCTTCTTGAACTATTAAGTAGGCCGGGGAGGTGTTGGAGGGTCTGAACTTCTGACGGGGAGATATGTGGAATTAGGGTTTGTGGGGGCTAAGGGAAACAGAGAATAGAATACGGCTACAACGTAAGTAGTAAATGAGGATGTTGATGCATGTTACGCGAAGGTCTGTTACCTTAAGCGTTGAAGTGAGAGTGTTACGGCGAAGACCCCATACCCGCAACCCCGCCAAGGCTCAACAGGAGCAGTTGCATATCGGCTGCAGAACGACAGGGATCTAGTAGCAGATCGCTCGCGTAAAGTTAGGTTTAGTCCTTTACAGTTTTTAATCTAGAATCCGTCAGGAATAAGTGAAGTTCTTCCAAGGAATCAAGGATTAGGTTCTATACCATTTCGGAATATAATCGAGATATATTCTACAACGCCTCTCATTCTTTACTTGATCTACCCTACCCTTTATAGTAATATATTAGAAATAATTATTAAAAAGATGCCTATAATACTAAACTAACTTATAGTTTACTTAATCTTTACCTCGCACTTCTCTAAAATTATATATAGGATACCACTAGGAGCAAAAGAGCAGTTTTTTAATATTTTAAAAATAGCTCATAGCTATAAGAATAATATTATAATTAATCACTAATCATCCCCGAATTTCCACATTAGGGGACATTAACATTAGACTCTTCCTAGATAGTAAATAGCTATAGCTCCTATAGTTTTCACAATCACCGTTTTAACCACACGAATTTTTTATTAAACCCTAACCTAAAAGCCAAATATAACGCAAATGAAACTATTCGCATTTTTAAAGCCGGCGACATAGTTACTACCAAAGTTCATATCGAACTTCGGACAATCCCAGGTCCCCGCGATGTCCTAATTAAGGTCCACGCTACTTCGCTAAACTACCGCGACACGGCCCTTTCAAGGGGTGAATCTCGTGTAATCAGAAGTTAGCCTATGTAGTTACACCCTATTAAAATAATACTTAAAACTCACTATTTTTAAACCACTCCTATACTCTATCTCAAGCGTATAAAGGTCTAATAATAAATTACGCTCAAGAGAATTTAACTTAGAATTTCCTAAATTTTTAGCGTAGGTGTACGAGAAAAAGTGCTTATAGTCTACTTTTGAAAAACACTTACAGTCTGCTTTTGCTAAGCTTTTTTCCTTATACTAAAGGGCCTAGGGTGGATTACATTCTACTAGACTATAGTGACCCCTATTGGTTAGATTATGTTAATTAGCTTAACGATATCGGGAATGATACTCTAGATTATGTGATTTGGTCGGCGTTCGAGGTAGAGATTCTTTTCTGTCGCCACGATCGCGAGCACCTATAGAATGTTAGCTAGGTAGTCGACGAGTATGTGGATCATGACAGTAGAATTTTTTGGAATACTGTTTTTGATTCTGAGAAGGAGTAGGGGCCAGCGAATGCGAAGAGGGATCGAAAAGTTCTGGCGAATCAAGCAGCAGGGTTGTGCTACGTAACAGCAACATCAAAGTTAACTGGGAGACGCGTGCTGATGCACGATGTAGGTCCTGTAACGACGTGGCACAAGCTAATCCTGAAACGGAAGTTGACTGCATGAAATGAGGGGCATCATGTCAGACTCTGTAAGAACATGAACATGCGACCTCACAGCCCCTCCTATCTGCGCGCCTAACTGCGATGACTCGAACAACAAATGACCCTTTGGATAGCAAGCTGTCCGCACTATGGCGTTCTGCGTGTGACGATTATGCTCAAGAAACGGGAATTGCCCTTACCGATTGCGACTTCCCTAAGGTCCGCGGTCCCGAGGATCTGTCCCGTCAGTTAGACGCAGAAAAGGACCATTTTGAAGACTTCCGGATGAAGAAACGCCCACTATTCCATGCTATGCAGATGGTCCTGGTGCCGTTTGAGAATTGGGGCGATCTGATTGCGGGTACAGCTGCCGCTGCTTTTCCACCAGCTGGTTCCATCATGGGCGCCATGTTGCTCCTGATTCGAGGTGCTCGCAGGGTCAGTGAATCTTTCAACATGCTTACGGAGTTGTTTCATAAACTTGGCCATTTTGCTCTCCGTCTGGACTCGTACAGTGATGTTCCTCTTAGCGAAGGGATGAAGACCATCATTGTCAAGGTTCTGGTTAATTTCCTTCGGGTCTGTGCGGTGTCGCAGAAACTACTGAGTCGGGGGTCACTCAGAGCAAGACTTACAAATTGGACCAAGAACGTCCTGGTTGAGGATACGTCGATTAGCTCGCTCCTAGGCGAGCTAGAGGAGCTGACTAGCCAGGAACACAAGATGGTCTCTGCTCACGGGCTCGATCTCACTCATCAGGCGCTCAGAAATACAGCAGAATTACTCGAACGAGGCGACATCAGAAATGACCGTGAACGACTTGATAGAGTGCGGAAGGCATTAGATCCCGTCTCTGCATCCGGCCGCGTCTTCTCCGCGATCAACGAGAATCGGATACCTGGATCGGGCAGCTGGATTGAAGATAGGATCCAGTCCTGGTTGCATGGACCCGAGCGTCTCCTATGGATTCACGGCGGCCCAGGTGTGGGGAAGTCCTATCTAGCGTCGAAAATCATCAGCGATATCGCGACGGCAGAACCATCCGTCCCACCTGCACCTATTGTCGCCTCTTTCTTCTTCAAGAGCAACGATGTGGATCTGCGCTCCTTTAACAAAGCCCTGCGGACGCTGGCATGGCAAATCGTTGTCCAGCGATTGGGCTTCGCGACGCATGCCGAGGAGTTCTGTCAGAAAGAAGACCCAGCTAACAGCCACGTTGTTTGGAGGAAACTCTTGCTCGACTACTTCGTCGCGTCTCCACCGGACGCCAAAATTTGCTTTATCATTGATGGTGTCGATGAGGCCGACCCAGAGGAACAAGAGATCCTTTTCAGCCTCCTAGAGAGGACGTACGCGACAGAGGATCAGATGGGCATTCCATCAATCCGAGTCGTGCTTTTGAGCAGGGACTCGGTGCGCGGCATTCTCGACCACCACTCCCTTGGGTGGATTCCCGAAATCGAAATAACCAATAACCAGAACAAGGACGACCTTTCCGTATATGTCTCTCAGAAGCTGCAGAAGACCAATTTGTTTCGCGGTTCTCCAGACTTTCAAGCCGAGGTCGTCCGTGATATATGTTGGCAAGCAGAAGGCCTTTGGGAATGGGCCAACCTTGTCATCAAATCGGTTCTGCGCTGTCGGACCAAGGAGCAGATTCGGAAGGTAATCCGGACGATGCCCCGAGGGATCAGCGCAATGCTGCATGCGGAGCTGGAGCGCCTGGCTAGAGAGTTTTTGGCCTCGGATACGGTGGCGAATGGATTGCCCGACGAGCTGTTCGATGAGGAAGCGACGGGGACACAGATTCAACAGCTTGACATCTTACTTTCATTTGTGACGAAGGCTCAGAAACCGCTGACGGTGGAGCAACTCGACCTTATCCTGGAGGTCATCCTTGAAGAGGAGGTCCTGAATCTTGAGGACGACCTTCGCACGGTATACGCATCCCTGTTTTCGGTCCGGCCCGCTGGGGATGATGAAGAAGTAGAAGAAGGCAAAGACGCGGCAATTGTAACTCTGCGTCATAGTTCTTATTATGAATTCTTCAGCAAACCTGTGGAGGCTGGACCCATCCAGGTCGACCCCGACCGAGCTGAGGCATCCGTTGTATTTGTCTTACTCTACGCTCTCCAAAGAAACATCGCACCCGTATCAAAAAGGTGGCTAAGACCAGTCAATAGGTATGCTCAGAAATTCCTACCGCTGCATCTGTCGCGTGCAAATCCAGAGAAAGCAGCAAATCGAAGAGAAGATATAGCCACTCTGCTTGCCACTCTCTTCACCGAGAAGCCGGCGTTCAAGCCCCAGCACTGGCTCATTGAGAATTGCCGCGCGAGTCGCCTTTCTGAATACATATTTTACCCGTCGTCCCACCCAACAGAGATCGCCCGTTACTGGTGGAATACTCGAGATCGTGATACGGCGAATAAGAGGGCAGAGTTGGTACTGAATTGGCTCTCCTCGGATGCGAAAAAGCTCCTGCAGGATTGTGCTCGGTCTTCGGCGGTGGCAAGTGATGGCTGTCCTTTCACGGTGCTTTTTTCTCGTTTGGCAGAGTATTTTTCCCGACTTTGGCTGGCTCCGAAAGATATCAAAGAGGAGGATGGGTTACCAGGGGTCCTCTCCTCCATGCTATTTGTGTACTCTCAAATGGCAGCCACTTGGCCAACCCCGGACGGAAAGCTGAAGGTATTGGTACCCGGTCTGGAGCCTCGCAAGATGCTGCACACTGCCGAGATACAGCATCTCGAGAAGACGCCTATATGGCATGCCCGACTCGCCCAGGCAATCCTCCTGAATCATAACTATGCGGCATCCATCGAACAATTCCAGATCGCTCTCAGTGAACATCATAGGGAACCTTTCTTAAGCAAACAAGCGCTCTTTGTGATCCACAGAGACATGGCTCGTGCATGTGCCAAGGTCGGAAGGTACAGGGAGGCATTAGAACACTCTGACCTGGCCGAGCTGCTGTATGACGACTGCTGGGACCGTGGCTGGCAGGATTATATCGGCAAACTGCTGAATACTGCGCAAATGGAGCACGTAGCGAAAATGACCGACAAAGCTGTTGCCACCGCAAACGAGGCCTGGGAAGCATTCGTGGCACAAAAGGATGATTACCGAGACAGGGATACGCTGCATTCTTTCTTTTGGCTCTTTCTGCAGCTGCACCAGACACATCGTGTTCAAGATGTGTTCGATTTTGCCGTCTCACTTAGATGGACCGAAAAAGATGATTTGATCGAGTTCCTCACTTCGGGAATCATTTGGGCGCCTCGGCTAATATATCGGGTCCTTCACTATGCGCTGATGCGGGATGACGGGAAGCATATTGATCTTATTGCCTTGATTCCGGGCAGAGTCGCGGCCTCAAGGGAGACTCAAACCGATAATCTGGCGGCATCGAAATACCTGCTCGCATCAGTGATGTTCGAACACGGCCTGATAAGTGCAGGAATCCAAGCTTGGTACGAAGTTGTCTCCCTCGATAACCCTGATGGCTGGAATACCGAGCCGGCTCAAACGTGGTCAAGGAGCCGTTTAGCAACGGTGTGCCTTTATCATCCAGAAGCTCCATTCTGCGCAAAATCCCCTTTGAGATTGAACGAAAAGACTAAATCGGGTGATATCTGCTTGGTCATTTCGAGTTGGCTGCGGGACCATGGAGATATCACAAACGCTAGAGAAGCTCTTCGCGGTCGTGTGAAGAGAAGTATCGAGCTGTTATCGGACGATGGTCCTTCTAACGATGATGAGGCACTTATGATCCTCTTTAGTACATTTTTGGTGGCTGCGGACAGCTACGAAGATCTGAACGGGGCCTTGTATTTGCTCAAGGTCTGGCATAGAGACTGTTTGCGGCAGGCAAAGCGGCATCTTCCAGATGACGGAGCCGAAGGACCGGACGATGACAATTTTCCATTCTCAATCGACCAACTCGCCGAGTGTTCAAATTGCAAGCGTGAGATGAACTCAATATGTCATTGGTACTTCTGTCGTTCTTGCCCTTTGACGGCCATTTGTCAACGGTGCTACCACGGTATCCGGTCCACGGCATCCCATCTTAGGGGCATCTGCGATCCCCGGCACGATTTTTATTATACCGGCCCTCCCCTTCAACCCTCTGAATGTGCGCCGAATGGAATGATGGCGCTTGAAAGTTCTGATGGCAAGAGGCAGACGATTTGGATTGAAGAATGGCAGAATAAGCTTGCAGAAAAGTGGGGGACGGAAGACTTTGCCTTTGAGGGTGGACTGTCGGCTTGGTGTATGCGAGTATTGCCAGAGCCCCAGAGATCTCGGTGGGCAACATTTTTCAGGTAGCGTGTTGGAGGATAAGCTGGAACCAGGTATAAGTTGCAATACTGAATATCCCGATACTGGTCTCGGGGCTCGGCTGCAAATGGAAAGAAAAGCAGGTTTGGGGGTATTTCTCCATCCCAAAGTCAGATGGTTTTATCCATGAATATCTAATGGTTTTTATCCAACTATCAAAGCCTAGCTAAAATCACCAAATTTCCATTAGATATGATACCCCCGAATCTTGGTAGCTATTTATTTACGTTTCAAAATTTTCGGGTGCCAATAAGCCCATGATACTTTAGACAAATTTTCGTTTGACAAAGTAGTAGCCTTCCAGTACGCGTCAACGAAGCGCCTTACTATTCAACGAGGGTATATGATTCATATTAAAAGGCCAAAATTCAGCCAACGGCGAAGATAGAGCCAGGAATAGATTACTGACAAAGATATCTACTAGTATGACCTGATTGCTCACAAATCTCAAGGTTGACTGCGCGCTTTCTAGGTTCCAAATTTATCAATCGGAAGACGATAAGCCCCACTAACCACATGCCGCAACAGATCGGCATTTGGGATTCGAGCGATGCCCAGGTGCAGGGACCTACGCCCTATCCAAAACCTCTAGTGGCTAAAGTCAGCTGGTTCTTTATTTTTCATAATAAGTGGTCCTAGCCTGTGCAGATCGCGATTGGGGGCCAAAATGCTAGTATGGAAGATCTGATGTGGCGGCGCTCCCAGCAACATGTGTGAAAACAATAAATAACGCTCAAAAGGTCGCAGACTCAAACAATATAATGTTTACACTATATATTCCGAGCGAGGTACTGATTATACGGGGCCTAAAGCTGAATTAACACAGCGAGCTGGCATGTGCGTAATACATCACGCTAATCCCGGTCGCATATGATGTAATATCAAACATGAAGGTCATGTACAAGAACGTGTGGAGATTAAGAAATCAGCCTGAGAGCGTATTCCCTTTATTCTCAATTCTGGAGCAACCAAGACCTGCCCAATTTTAAGCCCAACCTGGTCTCTGTGTTTCATAACCTCACCTGACCGGGTAGACACCTCTTCGTGTGTTCAGACTTGAGCCCAAGATCAGAACAAAGCTCAGTCCACCACAGTCCGAGACTTCGTGGATAGTTTCCGTTGTTTCTTCCCGTAAGTCTCATTTACTTCAGTGAATTTTTCGCACAGAGAAAATCACATGAGAAGTGACGGCGTGCGAGTTCTCCCCTTTGATTATCACTTTGCACTTGGGCTATATTGACCTGATAATGCTCAAACAAAGTAACCAATAGTATTTACATCTATTCTTGTTATGGGGTTTGTCACGATAGCCGCCGCAGCTATTATACAGAGTATCATCTGCAATAATCTATCGCCTCACACGATGCCTGGCTTTTTTCGTGGCTTATGCAATCGCGGAGATATAGCGACTGACCTCGGTCCACATTTCTCTCCTGGTGCCAGTATTTGGATTCCAGGGTCGCCCGACTTCAGCACTGCCACTAAGCGGTGGTCCACATTGGGCGCCCCTAATGTCAGTGTTGTTGTTGAAGTCGCTACTGAAGATGACGTGGCAGCAACGGTACGAATAACTCACTCAACGCAGTGAAAGAAAGTAAAATTTGACTTTTATTAGGTGAGATATGCAAAAGAGAATGGTATGTCATTTCTGGTATACAATGGTGGACATGGTGCCATTGAGACACTTGGTGCAGTCGAAAATGGTACTGAAATCTGGCTCAATCAGCTGAACTCGGTGTCCATTGCTGGCGACGGTCAGACAGCTACATTTGGTGGAGGTGTCAAATCAAAGCACATCACAGACGCGCTATGGGCAGCTGGGGAACAGACAGGTCAGTTGATCAAGCATTTCCAGTGCTTTCCATGTTTTCATGAAGCAGCTAATTGATTTTCAAACAGTTACTGGCGGATGCGAATGTACGAGTCTGCTCGGACCCGGCCTTGGTGGAGGTCATGGGTTTTTGCAGGGTTGGTATGGTTTGATTGCAGATCAGTTTATGTCAATGAACATGGTGCTTGCTAATGGCTCTCAAATTACCGTTGACAAGGACTCCGAATTATGGTGGGCTGTCAAAGGTGCCGGCCATAACTTTGGCATTGTCACATCGGTCACTTCCAAAATCTATGATATTCCGGACGACGGGCTGTGGTCTTACAAGAGCTTCTTTTTCACGCATGAACAGGTTGAGGAGCTTTATGATGCAATCAATCTCTACCTCCTTAAGGGAGGGAAGCAGCCTGTAGACCTGATCAACTACTCTTTCTTCTTTAACTACCCTGCTGTTGATTCGAAGCACGTAAGTCTCGCTAAAAGAGATCGAAAATTCCTTAAGCTGATCCATCTAGCCCCTTATTGCCTTTTTCATCCTTCGTCAAGGGGTCGAGGCTGTTGAAGAAGAGTACGCCGATCCATTTGACAAACTCGGTCCCGTGATTACGACAGGCGGCAAAGGAACATACAAAGATCTTCCTGAATGGACTAGCAATGCTGACGACTCGCTTCCGTGTCGGAAAGCTGACCTAGCTAACGCTCGCTTTCCTGTGGATCTCCAAAGCTACAATCCCACCGCCCAGCGTTTCGCATTCGACACCTTTTCCAACTTCACTCAAAAGTTTCCCGCTTTCAACAATTCTCTATTCCTTTTTGAAGGCTACTCATTACAGGGTGTTCAGGAAATTGAGGATGACTCTACAGCTTTTGCCCACCGTAAAGCCAATCTTCTGGCGTCGCCTTTGATAATCTATCAGCCAACAGACAAGAGACGTGATGCTAAGGGTATGAGATTTGGAGAGTACCTACGTCAAGTTGTGTACCATGGCAGTGGACAGGATGAGATGTTTCCGTATGTCAATTATGCGTTCGGGAACGAGGGTCCTGAGGCCTAGTACGGTTATAAAAGTTGGCGTCTGGAGCGTCTGCGCTCATTGAAGAACAAATATGACCCAGACCGTCGGTTCAACTTTCATGCCCCCTTCCATTAGAAGGTTTCCCAGCCATCTCTTACAGGATACAAACTCGCGCAAATTGTAGGCAGACTTTTGTGGTACCAAGAAGATGGGGTATGACGTGCTCAGCAGCTCGTACGGTTAGAAGACTTGGTTCCAAAATATGTAACTAGCTTAGAGGGGAGTGGATAAAGGAGGCTCTGGTATAGTCTTGGCCTGGCTTTTTGACACGATTGCCGTAATAGGCGAAATGTTGGTTCATTTTGAGCAAGAACATTCAGATGAAAGGAGACTGTCTTTATTACCAAGGCACCAAGTACTATAAGTATTGAGTAAAGCTCGAGCTAGTACGATTAGCATCGAGAGCTTCAAAGTCTTGGAACAAATGCGCTATACGCAGGCGAGCAGGCATGCCGCCAACTTCGTACCAAGGTATTTCCAAAGTTATCACACACAGGCAAGAAAATAACTGTGGAGCTTCGAGATTACGTTTGCATCAAAAAGTGCATTTATGCAAGCAGTACAGAGTGAAAAAAAAAATTGTGTATTTCAGCCCCGCCTCAGCCAATCTACCTGGAACCGCCCATGTGCAACGTCAGAATAGAGGGGGCTTGAGGCCACCAAAAGAAACGACATTCAGAATTTGAGAATTATCTTGAGTTTTCACCCACTCTATAGCTAGATACTCTTTGTGGAATGTTCTTGGGGCCGTAGTCGCACTTTACACATTGAATCCGGGAACGCTAGATGTCAAGCACACTCTCGGGTGTGCAGGTCGATCTGACTGCATAACCAATTACCACAACCAAGCTGTTTGTCAGTAGATGAAGCGCGAGCTCAAAGATTCTACGAGTAGAATAGATTCAAGGTTCATAATTACATCCCTATCTAGGTGTTGAATACATCAAAACCATGCATTGATCTTCCGAGAATTATATACAGCCTCAAATATCTGTCTCGCATAGTACTCGGAAACATTCTCCTATAATACATATAAAAACCACAAATATAGGTACTGTACAGCGTACATATGTGCACCCATGCAAAGACACGTCCGGCTGTGCATAATGCAACGTCGCTGTGGCCATGTGATCAGCCCTGATGTCTCGATGTAGTGGAGCCCACACCGCCTGCTGCCTCGTCCTTCTGGTTTTATGCAACCTTCCTTGATAATTTGATTGAACACTGAGTATGTGGCTCGAAGGTGGAATGAATTGAGCCGCACAAAGCCGGACTGTGGAGTCTGTCCAGCCAGTCCGCACGAGCGTATTAGATACTAGTACAAAAACCCACTCCGTACATGAATAACCCATTCTTGGTCCGTCAGGACTTGATCATGAAGCACACGGGCCAATGTCTACTAGTATGTGTTCATTCATGAGATGATGTATCGCGGTGGAAACAAATCAGCGGACTCCACCCATTGAGGATGGATCTTTTGGTCTATGAAGATCAATCTGGTGTCCAAAATCAGAGCTACAAAGTATATGACTCGGCTACTGTACACCGTCCTCATACCATACCCGTCCATAAAAATTGACCCACTCCACTTTTCCGGCTAATAACCACCCATATTCTTTTCCCTCTCCAATACCACACCAAGTAGTATATAGATGTGCTGAATAATTATTTCTTTCTAATCTTTACACCTAGAAGAGCCTATGAGCAAGGAAACGCGAGTATTTTTACCGCGTACGTGACGAGAGACTAGTTGAAGGAGCATAGAAATCTTATGAAATTTAACCCGCCTAACTAAATTCAAATCGTTGTATGTATGGTTTAAGCTTCACCGATTTTAATTATATCTTAAGCCTGTGAATATAGGTCAATCGAGGACTGATTAGGCATATTTTAAAGTATGTATAATGGATGCTTGGTGGTTGTCTCCTCAAGAGTAATTGATGTTTTAATCTTGAGCATGCCGAGATGGTTGGCGACAGTTTTAAGAGCCAGAAGGTATTGTACGCGGTATGAATTCTCCAAATTTAAACCGAAAGACTGTGCGGAATTCAAGCTTTGCAAGCATGTAATTATATATAATTCATTTAGAGTATGGTGATGCAATGCACTAGATTGTAGATATATATACTTCGTGGGGTGGGGCTAAAAATTGAAGTGGAACAATACTTATCAGTAGGTTGTGTATACAGTCGACTCCCGTCTTTAGCACACCCGCTTATAGCACACTCCCGCTTATGGCACACCATTCGCTTGGATGGACCCACTTTTTCTTGATTTTACATACAAAACTCCCGCTTTTAGCACACTCACCTTTGCACACCTCTTTTTTTGCTGAGTAATCTGCTCAATCAGCCCCATTATCCAATCAGAGTGCCTTAAAACTATACTTCCCCCACCTCTACCAAGACCGGCCACCTAGTTTCTAAGCCTGGATTAAGTGGTGAGATTCAAGTTCTATGTAATTAAGTAATGAGAAGCTCGGTTATGATGATATTATACCATTAAATCAATTCTTGAATCTAATAGAGGAAGATATTGTAGTTGAAAATGAGACCGATGAGCAAGACATATATTTGATATGCAAAGCTCAAAAGCACGAGATACTGAAGAAAACGGGCCACCACCTAAGATATTATCCAATTCCGAGGTAATGGGTTATCTGTAGGATATATTACTATGGGTTGGAAGCGAAGGAAAGAGCAAATCAGACCATAAACGTTAGGTTGAGAGTTTAATCGGCGAGTTTAGCAGGATTTTAGTCGAGGAGAAGCGGTAGGTGACCTAGCATAAATAATATTATGTCATCCTCTCACTTATTGCACCCGATTTTCCTTGGATGGGAGGGTGTGCTAAAGGCGGGAGTCGACTGTATTACTTCCCGTCAGCTTGAAAAATCAGCCCCAACTCGCGTTACACCGCATGAAATTGAAACACAGCGTAGTTCCACTAAGGATGACAGGTTTAGTCGATGAGATAAGTTGACAACTACTTCTCGCTGCATTCTATTCTCTCCTTCTCTTTTCCAGTCTGGACTATTCAACCACTCTGAGCATAGGAACCCACGTTATCTGCTTTCCCCCGACTTGAACAAAGCGCCAAATCATGGGTATTCTCGCGGGACAAATCGGGCATATGACAACTGGAAAAATAGACATTGCCGTGGAAACTATTTTCTTGCTCATAGCTTTTGTTGCGGTTGGTGGACGGCTATGGTCAAGGAAACTTCGACGGGTTGGATTTCAAATCAATGACTGGGCAATTCTAGTTGCAACAGTATGCAGTATTCTCAACGACCTTTGCTTGACATTCGGAAAACCTGACATCACAGATTCTCATGACCAGTCGTTACGTTGTCGAGGTCATCGTCGTCTTATGGTGTGGCCTTGGTCTTCATGTTGAAGAGGTCATGAAGTACGGAGGGCCAGATGTTCTTGTTAGATTTGGGAAAGTAAGTCAATTCACATGAGACGTTTTGACCTTGAATACTAATCTAGCGTATCTAAAAGCTCGAGTACGCCGATAACCTCCTTTGGGTTACACTTTGTGCTTTGGTCAATCTCTCCATTCTTCACTTCTAAATAAGCTTGTTCCGCAATAGGGGCTTCGTTCGTGTGAGTTGCATTGTAATGGGATTATGTGTGGCATTTTGGATCGGCGGATTTTTTTCGATTGCTTTCTTTTGCATTCCGGTATCGAAGAATTGGTATTCGGAGCTTTCAGGGAAATGTGGCGATAGCCATGCCCTCTACGTTGGCTGTGCAGCTACTGACCTCATTATCGACATCATCACAATTCTCTTACCTATGCCGGTCCTGTGGAACTTGCAGCTTCCAACCCGAAAGAAGCTTGGGCTTATGGGTATCTTTGCGCTAGGATTCATGTGAGTATTCAGTATGACTCTCATCCGGCTATGTTAATCTAACTTGAGCTCGCAGTATTATAGCCATCACTTGCGTACGTCTCAAGTACATGTTCAGACTTGATGCGCTTGATGTAACATATAGCTACAGAAAAATAGCTCTGCTTTCAAGTCTTGTCCCGCTTCTGGGCATCACCAACACATGTCTACCAATCTTGCCTCCTGCACTGAAGAGGATTTTCAAGATAACAAAGTTTGCGTCCTCAGCTCATGGATCTGAAGGGTCATCAGGAGAAAGAATTTGGAGACGTGCATCATTCACACATGAACGAAAGACAATTTATGGACCTGATGTACCTCTTATCCCGCCAAGTCAGTCTACTGCACACTCTGTGTATCGGAAATCCAGTGGCCCATCGAACATCAATATCCAGGTCACATCAGATTGGGAAGTTCACTCGATGAATGACTCAACAAAGGACGATGAATTAACCGTTGGGTCTGTGTAACTTGCCGGGTTGCTTTAGTCTCAGGTTCTCGAGCTATTCCATTGCTCACTCGTTTCTTTTTTTTCATCTCTTTTATTTCCAGTCCGCATTGACAGAGTCTACACTGTATACGAACTTCCAACTATCTGTTTTCACCATGCCTGTACGTACCATATTTGATTAAAAGATGTCGAAGAAGAGTTACAGTCATATTGAAATAATGTACAAGCTTACTAATAGCGCTATCGGGGGAAGGAAGAAGGGAATACCTAGGGTCGGACGCATCTATGAAGTTAGTTGAAAATAGCTTGTCAATTTAGCCCCGGCAATGCCCATCGAAATCACTGGAAGTCCAAGCACAGTCGTGCAAATTTTCCAGAAAGCAATATGCTACCACTTTCGATTCAAGAACGTACCTACAATTTGTCAGTAGAGCTTAAATATATAAGTTGATAGAGATTAGCTGCCGGTAACTTTATTCAACCCGGCAGTGGTGCATATCCCGGTAACGCCATGAAACTACTTCGGTCATAAGATTATTCCTCCATAATGTCCACAGGCTCGGAATATTTTACACAAAACCAATCATCCACCTCATAAATGGCGGATCGAGCTCCTGCCATGCCTCAACGAGCTTCCCGTCGTGGTTTCATTTTTCTCTATCACGCCCTTAATCCTCTGGGATTGGTGTACTCGATAGCGTTTGCAGCCACTGCTCAGATTCTTATTAACCACAATAACTATCCGGCAGCCACAAACCTATCTCCCGCATTGCTCTAAATGATATAGGCTTCAGAAAATAATCGTATATTGTCTATGAATGTGCGGCTGATACTCAGCTCCCAGAAGGCCGGGCCAATTTCATCCATACGCCCATTTTGAAGGCAGTTTTATTTTCTTGTCAGCTAGAAATCCACTTGATGTATAGATAATAAGTATTGGCGCAATTTCTAATCGGGCAGCTTCAAAATTATGTTAGTAGAAGAAGAGGGAGCCAGACCGGTTATAGGCGGAAGGGATTGTCATTTACCACAGAGTTTATTACCCTGAATTCTGATCTTTGCGAACTACCCCTGGGAAATGAAACGGAAGTTCCTTAGCGCTCTCTCTCGATAAAAGAAAGCCTAATAAGCCTTGGCTCATCTTCAAGTTTATCTAGATTCTTATTCATTTAGGCCATATTTTAAGCTAATACGTCTCTAATAGAGGAGACGACTAAGGACTATAGCCTACAGCGCTATATATCTAACCAATAGGGGTCACTATAGTCTAGTAGATGATAATCTACCCTATGCCCTCAAGTATAAGGGAAAAGGCTTAGTAAAAGTAGACTATAACGTAATTCACCCCTAAGCGAGCCACCCCCCCCATCCGAGCCACCCCATCAACTTTCGATAATTCAAATTAACGTAATTCAACCAAAACAACGTAATATTAAATATATAAGCTATTTAGCTAAATTTGGACAATATGTTATCTTATGCCCCTGAATACCGCATTTAGAGCATTTTGGTGGCGCCCTAGATCGTCGTCCTTGTGCTCCTAGTTAACCGGTCGGCTTACTATTTTAAGGTTCAAATCGAGCTTTTCTAGTAATTTTTGCTAGCTCTTTAAGCTCAGCGACGGATACACCCTCTAGATAAGCTATCTAGAGCTTAGACGTTGCTTTTTTTTGCTTAATTTTCTCGTTTCTAGCACGTAAAAGCTCGTTTTCTCGAGCAAGAAAAGTGGTTAATTACATTATGATTTAACAAGCTTTTAGCACCTAATCTATAGCGGAATTTAATGGACTTAGAGGGCTCCTAGAGTATTAATTTAAGAGCTTTTTAATCGAGGAAGCTTACTTCTAGAGCTACTTATTGTTACGGACCCACTTAGTCCGCACCGCAGAAGGAGGACTACGGGCCAACTAGTTCGGGATAAGAAGGACCCAAGAACGGGATCACGTGCAAAGGAGGGACCACAAGGCAGAATCACGGACAAGGCCAAAGAGGCTCCTACAGGGATCAACATCACGTGACCGTGACTCCCGCGTCGACTCCCAGAAGTATACGCAGGAGTATACGGTGACTCTAGGATATACTCCCAGGAGTAGATCCGAAAGTAGGAACTCGAAGGATATATAAGAACACTCATTACCACACCTGTATTTAGTTCTTCGCGTTTAATTACATATTGTTACTTAGAACCTATAGTTCTAGTCTCATACTTATTTCGTACTTAAGATAACCACCCTACTAGGAGAGGTATACTTAGTCTCTTGTCACTTGACATAGATCCTAAGCATAGCTTAACTAGGCGCTACTATCTAGCACTGCCTAATAATAGTCTACTCTATAGATCCGAGCCTGTGTAAGGCTAACTGGTAACGGTACGATTATAACTAAGACTTAAGGACGAGCCTCGACGTATGTATAGCACCACTACGAACGATACTCACTGTGACTAGTTAGCACCGCGTAACACATTAAACGCCCTGTCTTTACGAAACCACTCGTGAGAATAGTTAGTATAGCGACCCTAAACAATACTTAGGCACGGGTAGCCGCTACGCCTATGTAACCCGCCGTGACACTAGCACTAACGCCACCACCGACGAATAAGTAGCTTATGTCGATGGTTAGCTAACTTTAAGAATAACTAGTTAGTATTAGCTAGCGAGCACTACCTATTAAACTACTAAAGCTAGAATATTTCCATAGAGAAAGAACTAAGCTATAGGCCTTTATTATATAGATGGAAATGTAGCTAAGGATCATTTAATGTACTAGTAAAATCGATAAAGTGGTCTATATATCTACTTACCTATAAGGGGCCGCGTTTAACTAGTTTGAGCCTTTTATGAGAGAATTCTACGAAAAAGCGAAAGATAGATAGAACGATAACACGAAAGAAATCTTCGCCTCTTACGATAACTTCAAGAAGAAACTTAAATAAATATTTAGCGATATTAACGTAGTACGCACTATGGAACGACAATTAGACTAGCTTAGGTAGACGGGATCCACTAGCGCGTACGCTGCGGAATTCTAGTAGATTATTTCGCACTTAGATATAGATAACGATACCTATATCTAGTTATTTAAGAGAGGACTTAAGGAGGAAGTTAAAGATGAACTTATAAGAATTAATTGACTAGACGAACTTACTAAACTTATTAATATCGCTATTAAGTTCGATAACTAAATCTATGAAAGAGCTTAGTAACGGCGAGAATATAAATAGTGGAAGAGTAATATTAGCCGACTATATAGTAACCGACGACCTAAGAGACGCTAGGATTATAACACGCGTTAGATATATAATAATAACCCTTACGGTCCACGACTAATAGAGCTCGATATAGCGAGACTCCCCAATGAAGAATAGAAAAGACGCAAGAATAATAACCTATGCTTTAAATACGGAAAACCTAGACACCGTATTAAGGATTATAGAAGTAAAGAGTAACCTTAATAACTTAGAGCCACTCGAGAACGAGGGGGCTATAACGAGCTATAGTAACTTTAGGCTATAGCTAAAGACGAACTAGTAGAAATAACCTAAGGAAACGAGGTTAGAAAGGTAAAATCGACCGACGTAGGGTTTAATACGGCCTACTAATAAGTAAAGGCAATAAACGAAGAAGAGGATAACGTCCTCGATAGAGCTATGCGATAACTTAAAATAATAATAGCTAGTAGTAAAGAGCGCTAAGAGATACTTAGTTAGATATAAGAACTCGTATAAGAGACTTAGAAAAAGGTAATAGACTTATTTCTAAACGTTAACTTTAAGGAAGTCAAGAGCTAAGGATAGACTTAACATAGAGACTAGAATAACACCAGCTCCTAGGATCTAGTTATATAGGAACTAGGATCAGAAACATAGGCGCCTAAGCAAACTCCCAAAATAGATAGTAATACTAACGATAATACATCTACATACTAAGAAGAACCATAATAACTTATAGCCACTAAATAGGCAGTATATCTCAAAGTCGACGTAAATATCCTCCTTTAAACTATTAAAGTACTCATTAACTTAGGAGCATATGGAAATTTCATAGACCCTAAATATATATAATAAATTAAGATACCAGTATAGAAGAGGCGCTAAGCTAGGCCACTTATTAGCCTAAATAGAGAAAGCCTAGGCCTAGGCATCTCCCACGAAACAGAACCATAAACTATAATCATAGGGACCTACTTTAAGACTATCTATTTTAATGTAACCCTATTAGGAAACTACGATATAGTACTAGGAATACCTTAGTTAAAAAGGCATAAACTAACGATTTAATAGAATACTAGAGCCATTTACTTTATAAGCTACAGCTATAAAAGAACAAACTAAATATGATTAGGCGCATCACAAGAAATAATCGAAAAGGTCCTTAGAATAGGAGTAAGTAAACCTAAGGATACACCATAAAGGGTAAATATACCTCAAGTAACGTTAATAGGACGACGACCTATAGATATAAGTATCATCAGAAACCTAGAACATAGGCTAGGCATAATAGACGATAAACTTAAAGAATATATCATAGTATATAAAGAATTAATATCCTTCTACGCGACAGGAGAAGAAACACCAGAATTACCTTAGGAATACGAGGAATTCCAGGACGTGTTTACGGCACCACCAATAGGCCAGCTACTAGAGCATAGACTACATAATCACGAGATCAACATCAAAGAAGGTAAGACGCCAAAATATATACCAATTTACTAATTATCTAAAAAAGAGTCTTAGACACTAAGAGAATACATCGACGCTAACCTAAAGAAGAAATATATTTAACACTCTATATCATTAGTAGGATACCCAATCCTATTTATGCCTAAAAAAGATAAGAGCCTATAGATATATATGGATTACCAGTAGTTAAACTCGATCACTAAAAAAGATCGACACCCACTCCCACTAATTTAAGAAATATAAGATTAAATCCACGGAGCTAAATGGTTCTCTAAATTCGATATCACAGAGGCCTATAACCACCTTTAGATTAAAGAAGGGGATAAATAGAAAACGGCATTTAGAACCAAGTTTAGCTACTATAAGTATATAGTAATGCCATTCAGGCTAACTAACGCACCTACGTCATTCTAATAGTTCATCTTTAGCGTACTAGAGGATTATCTTAATGTTTTCGTGGTAGCATACCTAGACGATATTCTAGTATTCTCTAAGACACTAGAAGAATATAAGGAACATAATAGGAAGGTACTATAGAAGTTACAAGAGGCTAAAGTGACTCTTAAACTTAAGAAATACAAATTCTATATATAAGAAACTAGGTTTCTTAGATATATTATTAGCGGCGATAAGTTTAATATAGAAGAGGAAAAAGTCTAAAGCATCCTAGAATGGCCATAACCAAAAAACCTAAGGGAAGTATAATAGTTTTTAGGACTATATAACTACTACCGAAGAAGCATAGACAGTTTCAGAAGAAGGGTAGTAGGACTAAATAGACTCACTAAAAAAGACTAATAATTTAAATAGAACGAAGAGGTAGAGAAATCCTTTACGGAACTTAAAGAAGCGTTTATAGAAAGACCACCCGTCTATATATTTAACCTAGAACTACTAGTTATAATCGAAACCGACGCATTAGACTATGCTATAGGGGTAAGAATAACATAAGAAATCACCATTAACGGGGTGATGGAAACACGACCAATCGCTTTTTAGTCGCGAAAAATAATACTAGCAGAGCTTAATTATGACATTCACGATAAAGAATTACTAGCTATAGTGTTAGCATTTAAAATCTAGAGACTATACCTTAAGGGAGCAAACCACTAAGTGCTAGTTAAATCCAACCATAAAAACCTCACCTTCTTTACCACGATAAAGGAGCTTATAAGAAGATAAGCATAGTGGTCTAAGATACTATCATAGTACGATTATAGGATCGAACACTATAATAGAAAAGCTAATAGCTAAGTAGACGCACTAAGTTAGCGACTAGATTATAAGGAAGGAACTAAAGAAGCTATACTAGCTATATTAACCTCCAACGAAAATAGAAACTTAATTTATAACTATTAGACCCTCGCCGCCACTAGTGAACTATAGGACGACACCTAGTTATAACGAATTAGGGAAGTAACCGCTAAAGATAAGAACCTATAGTAAATACTTAACGACGAGAATCGATAGATAACCTTAGACAAAGGACTACTATTAATATATGGATTAATCTATGTTCCTAGGGTAATATAGGAAGAAATTATCCAAAAACATCATAATAAACCTACTAGAGGATATCTAGGAATCGAGAAGACTATAGAACTAATTACACGCCACTTCTATATTCTAAACCTATATAAATAAGTAAGGAAATATATCGGTAAATACGATACTTACCTATGGGATAAGCTAATAAGGCACCTACTATATAGGGAAATATAAAACTTAGAAGTACCTAGGAAACTATAGGAATAGATTATAATGGATTTCGTCACGAAATTACCATAATTAGGGGGACACGACATAATTATAGTTATTATGGATAAATTAACTAAATATGTATATATGCTCCTAACTATAGAAAAGATTAACGTAAAATAAATAGTATTAATCCTAATCTAAAATATATTCGCTAACCATAGAACACCTTAAAGGATCACGTCTAACTAAGATAAATTATTTACCTCTAATATATAGAGATCATTTATGGACTAAATTAGTATTGAGTATAGACTCTCTACCGCTTACCACCTATAAACTAATGGATAAATAGAACGAATAAATTAGATAATAGAATAGTACCTACGACATTACGTTAACTATTAATAGGATAACTAGTTAGAACTACTACTAATTACGTAATTCGTATATAATAACGCGATATATATAATAACGAAAGAATTACTATTCTTCGCTAATTATAGGTATAATCCCACGATTATCGGAGATCTAATTAGTGACCACGTAGTAGTAGAAATATCGCGAATCCTAGCTATGGGAATTAAATAGCTACACCTTTAGATAGCACGAGATATCGAATTCTTTAATCTATAGATAAAGAAGTACTACGATAAAACTTATAGGGAGGGCCTAGAGCTATAGAAGGGGGAGAAAGTGTACCTCCTCTATCGAAATATTAAAACTAAATGACCTAGCGACAAACTCGACCATAAATAATTAGGACCATTTTCGATTAAAGAAAAAACTAGACCCGTGAACTATAAGCTAAAGCTACCGTAAAGCATAAATAGAATTCACCTAGTATTTTATATATTATTATTAGAAAAAGCGCTAGATAATATAGAAATCGCTACTAATATAGAAATTAAAGACGCTAGTGAAGAGGAGTACGAAGTAGAAGAAATCCTAGCGGATAGATAGCATAATAATTAGTAATAACTCTTAGTTAAATAGTAGGGGTATCCTACCTTAGAAAATACATAGGAACCTATTAAGAACCTAAGGGGCTGCCACTAACAGATTAAGTAATATTACTAGAGGGCGAAAAAGACCCCTAAGGGACGGAGGCTAAGAAAGCGTTAAGGTCAACGCTAGACTAATCGCTAGACCCTAACGCCAGATCAGACGTAATTATCTACGTTAGAGTAGGGCCACTAGACGTGGCAGCTAAGACCTAAGTATTATTAGTATTAGCTAGACGATCTAGCTTAGTAAGATCCTTAGAACTAAGAGGATCCTTAGAGTTAAGTACCTCCGTGATAGAAGAATCGTGATCTAACATCTAATCGTTTCTAGTACATAAGAACTAACGTTACTTATATAGTCGAATAATTTTTACCATTAAGTCTATTTACTGTTTTTCGGCCAACGCGAGTTCCTTATTAATCCTCTACTAATCACAAAGAACCCGTTACTACTCTATCTCACTATAAAACGTCTTTACGCATTTATAACCGCGCTAAGTACATTTAGCGCAATTACGGAATTTCGGATCTATCATATAGTTAATGAAGTGAGAAGTGTAATATTCATAGGGGGATTTAGAAGGATATCTATTAGTTAGAATTGATTTATACTAAGTAAGTCTATTCTATTTACGTGTTTGATTGTTAGAAGGTATAGTGCCAGAAAACATATAGACCGCATAAAGGAAAAAGGGAAAAATAATAAAGAACGGGGGGGGGGATACACCTACTTAAGAGGGGGGGGTAAGCGTCTATAAGGGACTCTAATGGCCCTTTAAGTAAAATAAAAGAGACCAAAAAGAGGGGGAAGTGATGTTACGGACCCACTTAGTCCGCACCGTAGAAGGAGGACTACGGGCTAACTAGTTCAGGATAAGAAGGACCCAAGAACGGGATCACGTGTAAAGGAGGGACCACAAGGTAGAATCACGGACAAGGCTAAAGAGGCTCCTATAGGGATTAACATCACGTGACCGTGACTCCCGCGTCGACTCCTAGAAGTATACATAGGAGTATACAGTGACTCTAGGATATACTCCTAGGAGTAGATCCGAAAGTAGGAACTTGAAGGATATATAAGAACACTTATTACCACACCTATATTTAGTTCTTCACGTTCAATTACATATTATTACTTAGAACCTATAGTTCTAGTCTCACACTTGTAGACATCGCCAAAACCCACAAAGCCTAAAGCCCAACCCAACCCAACCCACGAATGGGTTAGGTTTTGGGCCCGCTGCTCAGCCTATTTATGGGCCTTAGGCTTTGCCTTAGACCTAAGGCCCATGAATGGGGGCCTATTGGGGGCCCATTATGCTTTAAACAGTATAAACATCTACTTATTTTAGTATAACATAAAAATATGCATTTTTAGTCTGTATTTTTGGGTATTTCATATACACAAGCTTAGTAGCTATAATTGATTTTAGAAGTAATTCAATTAAAGAATATTAATATTGATAAACTATTTAAGGTCTAGGATAAATATATTGGTCATCCTCAAAATGCCTAGGACGTTTCCGCGTCCTTACTAATGTGTGTATCAGGGTATTTTCTTCCTCTATCACTGGAAGAATTTCATCATCATCATCACCACTATTCTCACTATTCTCAAGGAATATTGTTTCTAACTCCTCAGGCCCCTCCTCCTCATCACTAATTAGGTTAAGATCCTATATTTCTGGTGAAGTATCTTTTTCCTCCCTTTTTGACTTACTTTTATCTAGAGAGTAGTACTCTTATTGGAGTATAGACTCCTCTTCTTGGATATCAAATCTTGATATATATAGGAAAAGCATTAACTCTTAGATGGTTTTAGAACTCAATCTACCACGGCGATAGTGGTAGATATCTCGCGTAGTATTAAATAAACGCTTAACACCAGCACTAGTTGCTGGGATTAAAAGCATATCATGTGCAAGGGCTATAGTTACTGGGAATTAATGCTAGTGTCTTCTCCAGAAATCAAGAGGTAATTCATCAAGTGTATCTAGACTTCTGTAATTAGTATTTTAAAAAATCTCAAAAAAGAAATAAGAGCTTACTTACCGCTATCTAGATACCTAGTAAGCTTATCATTTTATATGATTTACTTTGGCTTATCTTTCTTTAATAGGTCATTAAGGCTATTACGTGCTATCTATTAAGTAGATACTGGCGATGTTACTAATCTATTTTTGTTGGTAAGGCGTTCTTGGTAGGGCGCTAGATAGGTTTAAAAGCTCTTTCGATAGCGCTGACGCTATTTATTATCCTAGTTATCTATTAAAAAGAATTTCAATTTTTTAGATGGTGTAAGTATAGTACTAATTATGTAAAGATCGCCCTTAATTAAATCTATCGCTAAGTAGTATTATTTAAGCTTTTTAAGAGCAGCCTTAAGTGCCTAATGCATTCTCTTTTTCTATAGAACCCTTTTTTTGGCTAGTTAGGAGATTGATTCCTCAAGGTGTTTAAAAAGTTAGTTATAGATCTTAAAGACATAGTGTGTTATAATGTTCTTTGTCTTTAAGAGCTATATAGTGAAGTTAAAGAATGGATATATAATCCAAAGAAGATAATCAATCTATCGCCACTTATCTTCATTAAGTATAAGGTCTGAACGATCCTATTTAGTATAGAATTTTATAAATATTAATCTAAGTCGTTTCGCGCGTTATAGCATCAAAAATGTAGAATTCTAGCGTGTCTTAATATCTTAAATTAGATAGATTTTAGGGGTTTTAGTCTAAAGGGAAAAGAAGGTATCTCGACGTTAAGGGCTTATATTTATATAGATTATAAGGGACCAAACCTAAGGTAAAGTTAGTAAGATATAAGAAGATCCATAGAATATATATTAAGCATATATAGAGTATATACTAAATATATATATAGATAAAGAGAGGAGAATCAGGAGATAAAGGTAGTGTATATAACTAAAGTAAATAGACTAGAGAAAGGTAAGCATACCTTATTTAATATATTATAGATATCTTACTTTATTGTATTTATATAGGCATATTAAGATTGCGCTAGAGTCTATGTTGTTTTAGCTATCTTATTAGTTGGTATGGCGTTTATCTTACCAAGGAGATTATTTAAACTTAGTTAGATAACATATGCGAGGCATAGAACACGGACTAATATTATACCCTTAGATATTAACTACTATAAAGTACTAACTAATGTATTATTATTAGATACATTATTAGTAGTGATCGCTAAAACCCGATTCTGGATTTCGTATTTTTTAAGGATATTAAGGATAATAGTACTAAGATTAGCACTAGTATATCTACCTATAAGTGGCTTAAACCTAAGTAGTATTTTATAGTATTACTAATCTTAATCGATAAAATAGCCACTAATAGCTATAAATGACTAGTTAAATAGGGATATCTAGCTATCTAGTGCAATTAAGAGCTTTATATTAGCGGGAAGCTTATAGAGGATATCCTACTATCGGTTGTATATAGAGGTATGTAGCTAGCGCCATATTATCTTTATAGAAGGAATGTGAGGTATAGATAGGGTAGATTGGGCCTTTTAGATAAGCCTATGGAATCTTGGACTCTTAATAAGCTAAAATGGAAGTCTCTCAACTGCGATAAAGGTAAGAAGCTCTTCTTCCTAATCATCTTAATAGAATTCGTTTTTTATAGAGGTATCTAGTATCTGTTTCCCTACCAATATTAGTATATAATTAGATTTAGATTAGATTATTAGTAAGTAATAGGTATAATGGTTCCTTACCTTCATGAACTCTATAATAGCTCTATAAGACTTTTGGTTAGTGTGAAGACAAGTAGAGGTTTTAACATATCTTGCCATTATAGAGGTTCCTTAACGGGATTTATTTACCTATGCTATATAAGGATGCTCTAGAATTATACTACATCGCTTATATATCACTTTTAGTGCACCACTAGTACTATATGTAACTTGGTTAAATTGTTCCTATATATCTAAGGAGTGATTAGAGTCCTATTAAATATCTTTTTTCTTCCCAAAATCAGTCTTAAGCCACTATCTCACCTACTCCACATGATTCATATCCTAATAAAGTAAATAAACTTTTTTAGGATTTAGGCTAACATGGGTAAAAGAGGAGGGGGCTTATGAGGGAGGTGTTTTGAAGAAGTTTAGCTTAAAGGGATCCAAAGTATATTAGCTACCAGAGAGGTCAGGGGTAAATGAGTCAGCGGCATTAGATAGAAAGTGAGGGGGTGGGTCATCGAAATCCGCATTATAGATTAATAATAAGAGAGCGTTACTTTATTAACTCTAAGACATAATCCTAGTAGGTAATAGAGGGATAATAAAAAATAAAAAGAGATATATAAATAATAATAATCTAAATTTCAAACTTATTAATAGAATAGGTCTATAGAAAGCCTACCTACAGAAAGCCCATAAAGCCCATAAAACCCATAGAAAGCCCACAGAAAGCCCACAGAAAGCCCATAGAACCTATAGAACCCATAGAAAGCCCATAGAAAGCCCATAGAAAGCCCATAGAACCCATAGAACCCATAGAAAGCCCATAGAAAGCCCATAAAACCCACAAAAGCCCACAGAAAGCCCACAGAAAGCCCATAGAAAGCCCATAAAAAACCCAAGTATAAGCACTTTATCCTTTATATATTATAAATATATATTTCTACTATACTTTAAGCTTATTTCTACTATATACTTCTCTTCTAAAGGTTTCTCTTACTATAAAAAGAAGGTATGGTCCTCTAATTATAAAATATAAAGAAAAGGAAATTAAAGTTTTTAATAGACGAAATAAAAAAAAGAATAATCATTAAAGGTATATAAGAGTGTTCTCTACTTTAACCTTATTAGTCTACTACCATCTTTATTCATCACGCCTGGTCGCATAAATATATACTCTACTTCCCAAGTTTCCTTAGTTTATTTAAAGATAGTGGCGTGGTCTTCTAATTTTAGTTTATAAAGAAAAGGAAATATATCAAAGGAGTAAAAAGTATTCTCTACTTTAAACTTATTAGTCTACTACTATCTTTATTCATCACGCCTAGTTACATAAATATATACTCCACTTCCTAAGTTTCCTTAGTTTATTCAAAGATGGTGGTGTGGTCTTCTGATTTTAGTTTATAAAGAAAAGAAAATTAAAGTGTGGTTCGAGTAGGATTGCATGTTTTCTAAAGAGAATCCTAATGATTCTCTTCTTAAGGGTCTGGCCGGAGGCGGTGTGGCTTAGCAGAATCCGGCCGGATTCTGCCGGGCGGTAACAGGTCGTCCTGTTACCTCATCCTCCCCCACTAGACCAGAGCATATTCTGCGCTCCGTAAACTGAAATTTTCTAAGTACATAAGATCCTGCCTGACAATTCATCCTCCGTGCGTGCCCCACCGGACGCGGCCAGGAGAGCCAGCATCCTTCTATGATCTTTTCAAGTAATATAGGGGAAGAGTAGCTAATTTTAGATACATGTAGGGGTTAACACACATAATTCATTGTGATCAGGTCTTTATACATATTGTAGATAAAGGAAATCGCTCGTCCAGAGCTTGGCGTGACCAGGAATAGGCGCACGCGTCTTTAAGGATAGGGCTAAGTGTTTCAGCTCTTATAAAGGCCTTAAAAGCGGCCCTTGTCTTCGAGATCTATTCCGATAGACTCGGTAACGTCTTAGTCGGGGCTGAGCCAAGGATCTCAATCGTCCTCGCTCGTGACTAGCCCGTTGATGTTCTTTGTGTTTGCTTGCTAGGAACGGAAAGTCCCGATGCTAGCGAGGTATAAGAGGACGCAACTTGCCCGTCTTCCTCTCTCTTCTGTTCATCACACTCCATCATCATCTCCTGTAATATTTCCTTATTTAGATATCTCTATTCCAGTACCGATAAGCACCATGTCTTGTAAGATGTCCCTCTTTCTCGTGTCGGTCATTCACTAATATCTCGATAGCTATTACGGGTCCGTCCGGAAGCCAGGGCAAGGAAACTAATCCCACCAATCCCGAGGATAAGGGCAAGCAGCCCGAGAATATGCCTAAGAAGCCACGCGGAGCTCCTTTAGATAAGTTTAACTAACGGGAGGGCATCACCGAGGGCCTCGATGACTCGAATAATCCATTGCTAATCTTTATAGCGACTAATATCGAACGTACGCTCACGTCGACTCCGGCCGACCGGGATGTCGACTAGCGACGATAACAACCTAAGCGAACGGTTTCGGCCGTGCAACGCCGTGCTGCGTATGTTCAGCAATTCGGCGTTACGGCTCCTCTAGGCGAGGAGTGCGAGTGCTATGCCGATGGTCTAGGTCCGTTCGAATCCTACGTTATTAGGTTAGTTGGCGATACTCCTCATTTTGGCGGAGCCTGCGGAAATTATGGCTGGGGTGGTTCGACCTCGCGCTACAATTTCAAGATAGAGATGCCCGACTTTGTCGTTAACGCCATCCAGGCCGTTAACCCTAAATCGGCTCGTCTTAGTAAGCACCGTACCCCTTCTAAGTCGGAGTCTCCCGCTGTTAAGCGTTAGAAGCAGAAGAAGCGGGCTCGCGTTAAGGCCGAGGCTTCTGACGATTCGGCTAGATCAAAGCGGCGACGTAAGGGTGCGGCCACTGCCAAGGGCAGTTCTAAGAGTACCTCTAAGGAGGAGAGGAGAGCAAAGAAGCTTCCTAAGGGTCCCGATTACCCTAAGGACATTTACAACACCGTGCTAACGCGTGATAAGCTCTTTAAGTAGGACTAGAGTAAGGTCCGCGCGCTCTAGAAGAGGCTCGACGAGGTTACTACACGTGTCGCTTAGGAGAAGGAGACCATTTAGAAGGTTCTAGAGCATCATAAGGAGGCCGATAGTTCTCAGTCGTCTGAGTCTAAGGATATCGGTGATCCGTTCGCGGGTATCAATTTAGGTTAAAGAGTTTCTATATTAATTTCTTTCCTATATATAGGCGTTTGTTTCAATTGAATTTCTTCTTGCACCCAATCGGATCTATTCGCGTTTAACAACGCTAGAGATAACCCGTAGTTATCCCCCCCTTATACTTTACCATATAAGACCTACACTTAACCGTGTAGCCCGTACTTAACCGTGCGTCCTTCGTACCCGATAGTACTAGAGATAAGCCGTAGCTATCCCCCCCCCTTACGTTTTTACCACAAGTCCTGCATATACCTATGCATACCACACTTAACCGTGTGGATAGTGATTAGATCACTACCGCGAATGGCCCTTCGAAGTAGACTAGCTGTGGCCAGACGGCGTCCCGATCCAGTCGCACCCTTATTATAGTCGCTTCGTTAGCTTCTTCGTATTCTAACTCTACCATACTTAATACGACTAATTCGTAATCGTTTACGCTAGAGTCCCATTCGTCCTACTCTATAGTATCGGCTATAGGTAGTGCAGTTACTATATACCGGCCTTTCCTTTTAGCGGTCGCACAGCTCTTCGCGAGCACGCGCTCCACAACTACATTTTCCTCCCCCACCAAACCCGACTATGCACCTGCACGTCGCGACTACTCCCACTCTAGCCGAGTGAAGGTCGAAAGGTCCGAATATATTAGCTAGGAGTCGTCCTCGTCGTCGAGGACCCTTTAGAGCTCCTCCGGCTTCTATAGGCGGAGGCCAGCTCTCCTCAAAGCCAAACGTGACGCGGACAAGGCCCATAGGGCTTTAGGATTATCCATGTTCGCTTCGATCAGGCGCGACCCATTAACGAGGTGGCGCAGTACCCGTCTAGACGGTTCCTCTAGGGCATAAGTTCTAAGTGGATATGACTAAATGACTCTATATAGGCCAAACCACTTGCTCTCAAACTTTTTCCTAGACTCGTTACGGACGAGCACCCAGGCCCCTTCCTAGAAACTAGTTTTCGTGACCACCGAGTCACGAATGCGATTAGTGTGGATCGCACGGTTCAATAGGAGCTTATTCGCCTTTAACCGTGCATCATTTAGATCCCGCAGCACCACATCGCGATCCTTCGTATCTGTGTCCAGCGACGCATTATCGCTAGGGATCCACGGGTGGATTCCATACACTAGGTAGAATAGACTATAGCCACTAACAGCGTGGCTCCTAGCCCGTGCGGAGAATAACGCTTACGATAGGAAAAGGTCCTAGGCCTTTGTCGGTTTACCTATAAGATATTTAGTGAGCATGCGTCCGAGAAGACTATTAAGGTTCTCGACCTTTCCATTCGTCCTTAGATAGTAAGGCGTTATTATGCGGTAACGCGTTCCGAGTATGCGGACGTAGTGGCGGATAGCTCTTAAGAGCAAGTTCGGCCCGTTATCGGATATTAACACCTTCGGCGCACTATAGTGCGTGAAGATATTATTATACAGGAACTTGGCAAGTGTCTCTTCTATCGCGTCCGGAACCGCACGCGCGATAGGCCATCCAGTCGCGTAGTTAATCGCTATGATAATCCAGCGATTACCATTAGGGGTAGTCGGAAGGCGTCCAACAAGATCAATCCCCCACTATTTAAACGGCTGTAGGTCCCGTGTGACTATATACTAAGCCGCTTCGCGTTCTAGACTCTCCTTTAAGCCTTATGACACTTAGCAATTTAGACACTACCGTACTTCCTCCTCTAAGTCAGCACGCATTACGGGCCACTATGCTCGTGGTTTAATAACACCACCGAGCCTAGGTAAGCTAAGATAACCGAATTCCCTATATAACTAGGCGACCAGGTCCGGCTAGAACGGGGCGTCTAAGTATAGAGCGGTAAGACCATCGTCGTACTTATAAATCAGACGCTCATTTACTTCCACGGACCCTGGTGCTAGAGATAGGTTCGGTACGAAGTGCTTAACCGCTTTCCATAGCGGCCGCTTATTAGGGAGCTCGCCTATATATAGGAACTCTTTCGTCGCCTTTAACTAGGCATCCTCGGGCACTCGTTAGACTAGCCGTGCTACTAAGAGTACCGCAGGCCATATTAGCTAGTTCTAAGCGACATTAGCAGGACTACCTTCCATAAGATCCAGGCGTCGACTAATGGCGTCGGGAACGATCGCTTCTACGCCCTTCCAGTACCGTACTTCTAAATTATATTCTTAGAATTCCTCGATCCAACGGGCTAGTCTTTTACTATACACGGTTATCGTCTATAGATACTGTAAGCTCGCGTGATTAGTGATGATGGTCGTCTTCGTCCTATTATCGATGAAGCGGTCCTAGAGGCGAAGGGCATACTTAATCGCTAGGAGCTCCTTCTCCTAGGTCGGGTAGTTAAGTTCCGCTCCCTATAACTTCCGTCTATCGAAAGCCACTAGATAGAGACGTCCGTCCATTCTAACCTACATCAATACCGCGCCGATCGCCCATTCTAACGCGTCTATCTTAATCATAAATGGTTTCGCGCGATCCAGTTAGATTAGGACAGGGGCCGTCACGAGCTGTTACTTTAATCTCCTAAACGCACTAGCATAGGTAAGTGTCTATTAGATAGATCTAAACTTCTTCTTCCTCATTACGGCGTCTAACTCCTTTAGTAGCTCTAAGAGGGGTGCGGAGATATATAAAAACCCCTTAATGAAGCGTCGATAGTACGTGGCCAGGCCTAAGAACTATCAGATCTTATAGACATTAGTTAGTGTCGGCTAGTCACAGATCACGGCGACCTTAGCCAGGACCAGGCGGATGTATCTATTGCTAATGACATATCCATAGAATTCCAATTCCGTGGTTGCGATCTCGCACTTATCTAGGGACGCGATCAGACCTTCCTTTCCAAGGAGTGTGAGGATCTAATCTAGATATTCGCAATGTTCCTCTATCGATTCCGAGAAGATCAGGATATCATCGAGGTAGATAAGGGCATATCGTCCTAGTGCGGACCGTAACGTCTCATTCATTATCGTCTAGAATATAGCCAGAGCGTTACATAGTCCGAACGGCATAACGAGCCATTCATACTTTCCCTAAATAGTATTAAATGCCGTCTTCTCAACCGATCCCTTATCCATCCATATCTACTAGTAGCCAGAGATAAGGTTAATCTTCGATAGGACACAGGCGGGTCCGACCAGATCTAGTAGATCTTAGATACGCGGGAGCGGGTATCCATTCTTAGTCGTGACACCATTTAGAGCCCGGTAGTCAATGCACATCCGCCATTTATCATTTAGTTTCTTCACAAAGATCACAGGAAAGCCCTAAGGGCTACTAGACGGACGTATCAGGCCTAGTTCTAGTAATTTCTCGACCTACCAAAGCTATTCATCCAGCTTATCCTTCGACATTAGATAGGAGTTAAGATTAACAGGGTCAGCCGTGCCAGTGTCAATTTTATGCTCCAACAGACGCTCTAGGGGGAGTCCGTCCGGCAGGTCTTTCTAGAAAACCGAAGCATATTTATCGAGAACGGCTTACACTTACGCGTTCCTATGCCGTGGGACTTCATAGGCTAGTCCGTTAGTTTCCGGGCGGCCTTTATCACAGATAACAAAGAGCATAGACTCTACTCTTCTCTTCCGAAAGGCCCGTCTCGTCTACTTTCCCGTCATTAGATTAATCCCAGCAGCTCCGTCTAGAGCTAGGTGGATGCTTCTAGAAGGAAAGATACGGTGACGTCTATCTTAACTATCTCTTAGCGTCATAACGGACGTTATCTAGTCAAATTATGGGTTTTCTTAGCGCAAGAAGTCATAACCTAGAATAAACGAGTGTTCGACCATTTCTAGGACCCACATCTTAACATAGCTAGTCCACCTCCCGAACCGTATAGGGAGATAGACAGCGGATCTCGTCAGCAGAGACTCACCATTTGGCAGCGTGACTTTAAGCGCCTCCGTCTAGGTCTAGACGGGAATATCCTTTCCTAGTTTCTCTAGGATACGAGGGGTAATGAACGAGTGAGATGCCCCACTGTCGATAAGGGCTCGAATAGTGATCGGTGTATTAATGCCCACTCCATAATTAAAGTGCATAAGCGAGTCGCCCATGATATTTAAAGAAACTTAGACTTATGGGGACTGGTCCGAGGCTAGATCTATCGGAACGGCTGGTCCTAATTAACCGCGATAACCCGGATTAAGAGGATCGTCCCCCTCTAGATCTGGTATATGGGAAGCCTTCTTCATGCGGTCGACGAGGGCTTCCGTCGACCTAACTAGTTTCCCGAGCGCGTCTGGGTAGACACGGTCGGATTCTCGCTTCCTTATTTACAGTCTCTTCTAATATAACCGGGTTCGTTACACTAAAAATAACGGCGTGTCCTCTTATCTCGACCCTCGGTAGATCTACGCGTGTTCGTAGATCCACGTGCGGGCTTTAAGGGGAGAGCGGATAGGTCCATTACGTCAGGGTCAGTCTCTACTACGTGTCGACCAATATAGTTTAATAGCATCTAACCTCGTTCGAACTCGATCAATCGTTACTCAGCTTCGAGGAAGGTGCGTAGGGAGACGTTCATCTCCACCCAGCGTTATTACAGAGGTACGTTAGCTCCCTTCCGTAGGTATTATATCATCACCGCTTCAGGGATATCAAATCCAGTATCTCTTACAGCTCGGGCGAGGTCTCTCGCATACGCCTAGACTCCCTTCTTTCCCTACCAGAGGCTGTCGAAGTAGTCCCATCTCTTTTCAGGACCGAGGTGTTCCGAAAACTAGGTATTAACCCACGTTTTGAACCCTTCGAAGGTCGTGATAGTCTCTTCAAGGTGGTTTTCTCAGTGCGCCTTCTATGCCTCCCTAGCCCTTCCCGTGAGCTTCCCGCTCGCCGCGATAACCTTATGCTCCTCCATTAGGGCTTGCTATATAAGCACGGTCGTATCATAAAAGTATCGTTCGCAGTCTTCCAGAAACTTTCTTGCCGCTTGGTCTTACAGTTTGCCCTCATACTAAGTAATCGGGGTTATATCCCTCATAAGTAGTTTATTTAGCTCTCTCTGGCTATAGTCGGGCCCTTCGTTGACTCTCCATGTATGGTCGTGATCGCGTAGTGCGAGGCGGATCAGGTTTTCCATGACCAGTACCAGCATCGCAGGGTCGTCCAACGTACGCCACATTTCGTAAATAGAGGCTACTATAGCTACATTCAACATGCCTAGAGTATTCCATACGTTCTCGGGCAGTTATTCTCCAGTGCGGTGGTGGTTCTCACTAAATAATACCTAGGCTGGTCGTGGGCGTTAAGGTTCTTACGAAGTCGCAGGGCCCACACCAGAGGTGTCCATCTAATCGAGCATTATTCCTTAGGAGATTTCGAGGGCGAGCGTGGGATTGTTGGTGACTCAGGAGTGTTCCAAACACTTTCTAAGGATGCAGTCCTCTAGAGTTATTTATCTTATTTATGTGCGTTCTCGGTAAAGACCGGTCGGATCCGCACGGACACACAATAACTCTAGGGCGAATTTCCAAGTTGGATCTGGTTCACTAGAAGAGTATTTTCTTCTAGTACATATACTATAGAATAGTTATATGGTTTTTGGACATGCTCCCAGATGTGGTTCGAGTAGGATTGCATGTTTTCTAAAGAGAATCCTAATGATTCTCTTCTTAAGGGTCCGGCCGGAGGCGGTGTGGCTTAGCAGAATCCAGCCGGATTCTGCCGGGTGGTAACAGGTCGTCCTGTTACCTCAAAAGTGATTCTAAATAGCCAGAATCAAACAAAAATAAATCATCCTAACTAAGGAATATAGAATATAAATCTAGTACCTACCTCCCCTTATAACCTTAATAATAAGAGTTTCGAATAGACTATATGACCATTTACCACGTGACTTTTTATCTTACTTTCAAATTATTAATATATCATAGCTCTCATACCGAGATAGCCAAGGAGTATAACTTATTACATTTAAACAAGTTAAAGTCCTCGCTTCTAGAAACCCTAATCCATTCTAGGGATATACGCATGGTAAGAGCCAAATAAAACAAAGATACACATAAGCGAAACATATACTAAGCTTAAGCAGGCCCAATCCCTAATAACAACCCTAGATAGTATCCCCCAGTATAGGTTTAACTAACTCCAGCCCAGCGGTTATCATATAAATTCCCAGCTATAGATATCAGTAATAAGCCCGAGCATCCAAACTCCCCCCTAAATAACAGAGTTATTCTCAGCAAAGAAAATACTAGGGTATATAACATCCTTATCCAGGGGGTCACTATATATAGCCAGGTTTTTAAAACACAGGGTGCGTTCCGTTGGCATATAAGACAAGAGCATTTAGGCGTAACATTCATGCCTAATAGGAAGCCAAGGCACCCAGAAGAGATAAAAGCCAGACGCAATACTATTATATATTAGGTGCTCACAGGTAGCTAGCGAGATACGGTATATCAATTTAAGCCTAGTTAAGGGGCTAATACCAGTTTCATTAGGCATTAGTGTGATGGACTTAAGCGGATTACGTATGTTCTTTTTATATTCTACTAATTCCTTCTATATAGTACTAATAAGTTATGACTAACTTAGAAGAGAGGACTCTACCTTCCGCGCAACATAGGGAAGCCGCTTCTACCGATTTCTCGCCCCTCCAAACAACTATACACCATATACGTCCCGTCAGTCTGGCCCCCAACCACCTATACAAGCAATCCCCTTTAGCCTATCCCCATAGGGTCTAGGATAGGATACCTAGGATACTCGGGCTTAGGTTACTCAGGCTTAAATTACTTAGGTTTAGGCTACTTAGCGTCTAGCTACTAATAACTAGGCCCTTTAGGACCAGGCTATCAGGGACCAGGCTACCTAGAATCAGGCTACTCGGGATGCCCGTGCTACTAAGGACTAGGCCGCTCGGGAGGCCCAGCTTACTTAGGACTAGGCTAATATAATTGTCGAGACTAATTAGGTTACTTAGGAATAGCATAATCGGGAGGGTTAGGGACTAGCTCGGTTTTAGAATTTTAGGGCTACACTCGCTGCTATAGCTACTAGGGCTCTTGGACGAGCTGGTTAGGGGGCTAAGGCTACTTAGGCCCAGGGACAAGCCAGTCGGGATGCTAAGGCTGCTCAGGCTCAGATACAAGCTAGTCTAGATGCTAAGGCTACTCGGGCTTAGGAATAAGCTAGTTGGGATGCTAAGGCAGCTCGGGCTTAGGAATAAGCTAGTCGGGATGCTAAGGCTATTTAGGCTGAGATATAAGCTGGTCGGGATGCTGAGGCTCTTTAGGCTCAGATTCAAGCTAGTCTGGATGCTGAGGCTGCTTAAGCTCAGGAACTAGCCAACATAATGGCTCACGGTGCTTAGACCTAGGAACTAATTAATAAACGGGCTTGGGTTTTAGTAGCTAAGTCTTAGGCGAACATAAAGGGATCACTACATACGCCTAGAGGTAGAGGAGGGGACCTAATGATAGGACTGCCTATACCCTCATCAATGATAGCCAGACGATATCATCCTTATAATACACCAAGACAAATAATACCGTTAAGGATTCCTAGTCCTACTTAGCATAGAAGGGGTAATTAGGGTTTAAGAAGGATAGATCCTAAATCTCTACCTCTACCTCGTTCTAAGTTACTATATACACTATACAATCTTTAATCTTCAGATCCTACTTAGGATCCAAGAACTCCTCAAGTTCCAAGAACTCCTTAGGATCCAGGATCTATTTAGTATCTAAGGCTATCTCAGGATCTAAGACCTTCTCTAGATCCAATACCTTTTCTATTACCAAGACCTCGCCAGGACCCAAGTGCTCAGGATCCAAGTGCTCAAGATCCAAGTGCTCAGGATCCAAGACCTCGCCAGGATCCAAGTGCTCAAGATCCAAGTGCTCAAGATCCAAGTGCTCAAGATCCAAGTGCTCAAGATCCAAGACCTCGCCAGGACCCAAGTGCTCAAGATCCAAGTGCTCAAGATCCAAGTGCTCAGGATCCAAGACCTCGCCAGGATCCAAGTGCTCAAGATCCAAGTGCTCAAGATCCAAGTGCTCAAGATCCAAGTGCTCAAGATCCAAGACCTCGCCAGGATCCAAGTACTTAGGATCCAAGACCTCGCCAGGACCCAAGTGCTCAGGACCTAAGTACTCAAGATCCAAGTGCTTAGGATCTAAGTCCTTTAGATTATTAGATTAACTAAGAGAAAGAATCATACAATTTTTCATTTAATAAAAAAGCATTTAGGAATAATATACTTATATTAAATGTAATTTATAATGGTACTAAATTACATAGTATTAATCAGCAGTTTTATACATGCTAAGACCATAGTTTTATGCAAAGATGGGCTTTTTATGGGCCCCTATGGGCCCCCATAAAAAGCCCAAAGCCCATAGTAGGTTGGGCTTGAGATTTACATAAAGCCCAAAGCCCATAGTGGGTTGGGCTTTGGGCCCGACTCTGGGCCCATTTTCAGGTTTTGGCGATGTCTACATACTTGTTTCGTACTTAAGACAACCACCCTACTAGGAGAGGTATACTTAGTCTCTTGTCACTTGACACAGATCCTAAGCATAGCTTGACTAGGCGCTACTATCTGGCACTGCCCAACAATAGTCTACTCTATAGATCCGAGCCCGTGTAAGGCCAACTGGCAACGGTACGATTGCGACTGAGACTTGAGGACGAGCCTCGACGTACGTATAGCACTACTACGAACGATACTCACTGTGACCAGTTAGCACCGCGTAACACTTATAATTCGATGGTATCTTAGGCTCCCATACGCTGCTTTCGCTTCCTCGAGATAGTAGTAGGGTAGGCGTATAAAGTTAAATATTAAGCTTTGAAATCACTCGATTTAGATTATATAGGACTAATCTAGTTACTAAGAAGCTATTTCTGATCGTTTCTACTTTAAAAGCCTCGTTTCGAGCGATTAGAAAAGCGTTAAGAAAGTCTAATTTATTAATATAATTTTAACCTATCTATATAACGTTTTTAACGTATTTCCTATACACACGCTTTAAGATAGCAAAATAACCTATATTAAGAGGTTATAAAAGATATAAAGAGTGCGCTAGCATATAAATTAGAATCACGTCATTTTAATAGTAAATTTCGTCGAATTTTAGAGTTAAATGGCTTCTATAACCATCGAGAACTAGAAGTCAATATTTCCCCTTTATCCTCAAGAAAGTTAATAGAAGAAAGATCTTTTAAAGCTAACGAAGTCTAATCTTATCTAAGGTCTATCTATTTAGACTAACCTTAAATTACTAGTTATCTAGAAGGCCTATAGTCTAACCTTTATTAAAGAGTTTAGCTTTAAATATCACTATTAGAGGAAGGCTATATCTAGACGCGCCTATACACTTAATTAAGGTTATCTATTTGTCACGGTGTGAACTATAAGGGTCCGCCCGGACCCGCCAGGACCGATAAGGAAGATCACAGGCACGTGATCTTTAGTCTGTTTATCTACATATCTATCCTAGACCCTATTATAGCTCTTCGAGCTACGTCTTATATAAAAGCTTACGCTAGTCTGCCCCCGTCTACCACCTGATTAATTAGAATCCTTTTGGATACGTTCTGATCCTATCGATCTCCTCCTATTACAACCCTACCAGCCCGCGCCCTGATACTACGTAGCTCCTTCCCTTCTTAGGAGTTGATTATCTAAAGATATCTAACCTAGTCCCGTAGCCCCCGTTCCTGCTAAGCGACCTAGAGTAGTTCGCTAAGCATATAAGAGACCACCCCGACCAGTGGTTTGAATACTGCCGCCGCGTGTATGATTATATCGAAAGTGTCTACTTAGATGCGACCGACGCCCGTGAACGCATAGACTAAGCCGAACTATAGCTATAAGCCATGAAGATAGAGATTAACCGCCTCACGAACGAGCTAGCCATGGCCGAGCGTAACCGCCTACGAGATACTGCTATCCTAGATTACTAGAAGAAGCTCTATAACGAGGCATAATAGAATATTGCCCGCGTAGAAGCCACGTGGATATATGCGGCTAAGCTCGCTATTCCTATAGTGAATACCGTACCCGCCCCTACCCTTAAGCCTGCCGCTAAGCCTATCGTAGCTACTATTATAGGAGCGCCTCCGTCGCTTACTCCCGAGTCTTCTAGCTCCTACGTACGATTTGAACGTCTTCCCGACCTTGATAAGTTTGAAGGGGAACGAAAGGACCTCCGCCGATTTATTTCCTAGGTTAAGGAGAAGCTGAATATTAACCGTGACCGTTTCCCGACCCCGTAGTCCTAGATGATCTATGTGACTAACTATCTAAAGGGCGTCCCTTACGCCTAGATCCTACTATATATCCGCGAAGGTATCTACTAGTTAAACGACTTTACTAATATCCTAGATATCCTAGAACGGGCCTTTAGAGACCCTAACCGCGCCCGAAATGCCTAAAACGAACTCTACCGCTTATGATAGGGAAATAAAGAGTTTAGTCTATTCTTCGCGGAGTTCTAGCGTCTTGCTATAGAAGGCGAGATATATAAGGAAGCCTTACCCACGATGCTTGAGTAAGCGATTAACCGCGAGCTAAAGAGTATGCTACTATACCATGAACCGCTAAAGGGAGACTACCTCGACCTAGTATAATTCCTTTAGAACCTAGAGAATTATTGGGCCTAGTATAATAGTAGCTAGTTAGCTGCCCCCTAAACTTCCTCTGTAGCTATAAGGGCCGCCCTAAAGGCTACTGAGCCTAACTCCTGGAGATAAGGCCCTAAATGAGTTCTAACTCCCCCGCCCGCGAACCCTAATGCTATGGACCTATCTACTACCCGCCGCTAGTTCTCCCCTAACCGCTAGAACCTATCCCGCTATAAATAGAACGCCTGTTTCTACTATAGCTTGAAGGAGCACTTCGTCCGAGACTACCTATAAGCTAATAAGCGCCTACTAGTGGCCCGCTAGATAACTGTCTTCTCCTGTTCGCCCTTAAATGGACCCTGTTCCCCCTCTCTAGGTAGTAACCCGCGCGGCCGCTCTACCTTTAGCCGCTCGCTATCCCCTAAGGACTTGGTAAAAGGCGTTAGCCTGGCCTAAGTCGCGACTAGGCGCTATAACCGCGCGTTATCTATCTATCTACCGCCGCCCTGAATGGCCTCTCTATTAAAGAGGAAACCCGCCGATCCAATCTGATGATATTACCTATTACACTATGCTAAAAGGAAAAGGAACTCCCGAGTTACGCTATGTTAGACTCCGGGGTAGAAGGAAAGAGATTTATTAACTAAGAGTGGGCCTGAGAGAACGGTCTTACCCTCCTACTACTTACGAACGCGATCTAACTAGAGGGATTTAATGGGTAAGAAGCTAAGAGTGGCCTAATTACCTACTACGTGTAGATGCATATCTGTATTAATAACCACTGAGAGAGAAGAGCTTGCTTCCTAGCTATATAGCTAGCGCACTACCCGATTATACTAGGCCTACTATAGCTGAAAGTGCACGACCCCTATATTCGCTTCGCTGAATATACTATTGAGTTTAATAGTGACTACTGCTAAAGGAACTGTAATATACCCTAGCGAAGCGTGAAGACCCGAGCGCTCTATAATATACCTATTAAGACCCGTCTAAAGTCCCTGCCTACACGACCTATTGGTCTCGAGAAACGAGACGTGGCGGCCGTGTCGTTATCCGCGTGTGCTGTATACGCTAGAAGGAACTACTGAATGTTCGCTATAAATACTAAAGATATTGAAGCTATACTGAACCTGAAGACCACTACTAAGCCCGACCCTACCTCTATATTGCCTATAGAATTCCGAGACTTCGTAGAAGTGTTCTCCCTAAAGGAAGCCAATCGCTTACCGCCCTATAGGCTATATAACTATAAGATTATACTATAGGAAGATAAACCCCTGCTGTTCGGACCCCTATATCTGATGTCCTGGAATGAGCTCGAAGTCTTGAAGGACTGGATTAGAGATAACCTAAAGAAAGGGTTTATCCGTCCGAGCTCCTTGCCTATAGCTTTATCTGTTCTATTTATTAAGAAACTGGATGGAGGCCTCTGTTTCTATATGGACTACCGCGCGCTAAATGCGATCACTACTAAGGACCGTTACCCGCTGCCGCTCACGAAAGAGACCCTAAATAACCTAAAAGGTATGAAATACTTCACGAAGATTAATATCATCTCCGCTTTTAATAACCTATGAATCGCGAAAGGATAAGAATATCTAACTGCGTTCTATATAAGGCTAGGGCTCTTCAAATCCCTAGTGATGCCTTTTGGCCTAACTAGGGCGCCTGTATCCTTCTAACGGTTTATAAATGATACCCTACGAGAGTACCTAGACTACTTCTATACTATATATCTAGATAATATCCTGATTTATAGCCGCACACGAGTAGAATATATTAAATACGTGCGGAAGGTTCTATAACGCCTCTAGGAGGCTAGCCTATTCGTAAAACTATCTAAGTGTGAATTCTATATCTATAAGACGAAATTCCTTGGTATTATTATTAGTAAGGATGGTATTTATATAGACCCTAATAAGATTGAGATGATTATGAACTGGCGAACCCTGACCTATCTAACTAACGTGTAAGCCTTTATTAGCTTTGGTAACTTCTACCGCCGCTTTATCTAAGACTTCTCGAAAGTTACCGCCTTACTCGTGAAGCTCACGAAGAAAGGCGTCCATTTTAAATGGACCCCTACCTACTAGTTAAGCTTTAAAGCTTTAAAAAAAGTGTTTACGTCCGCCCCTATCCTAAAACCCTTTAACTGGTCTAAGGAGATAATCCTAGAAACGGACGCGTCTGATTTCGTTTCTGCTGGTGTCCTGTCCTAGTATGATGACGCTGGAGTCCTATACCTTATCGCTTTCTTTTCTAAGAAGTATTCTATAGCTAAATGTAACTATGAGATATATGATAAAGAGCTATTGGCTATTATCTATTACTTCGAGGAGTGGCGCCCTGAACTAGAGGGCACGTCCTCGCCCGTTAAGGTTATAATGGATCACTATAACCTAGAATATTTCACGATAACGAAGCTTCTAAACCGCCGCTAAGCCTATTAGTCTAAATTCCTATCCTATTTTAACTTTAAAATCATATACTAACCTAGAAAGTAGGGTGCGAAACCTAATACCTTGACTAGGAGGTTAGAAGATCTCCCTAAAGAGGGGGATAAACGCCTATTATATTAAAGCTAGACTGTCCTGAAGAAGGAGAACCTATAAGTGAATATCTTAACCCGCTCGGGAACGAGAGAACCCTTAATCACCCCGCTAGACCTGTCTAGAACCTCTAAAGAGCCGCTAGCCACGACTATATACGTAAGGAGAGTCTGGTTCGCTGATTATAGCTTACTAGAACTACCGCCCGCGATTAAAGACCTACTAGCCGAGGCGTATACCTAAGACGATATGGTATAATCTATCCTAAAGGCGTTAGATAGTAACGCGAGCCGCTACCCTAAAATCATACTTACCGACTGTGAACGAAAGGGTAATTACCTATACTACCGAAACCGTCTATATGTCCCTTATGACGATAAACTAAAGGCTGAAATCCTACGCTAGTGCCATAATAAGCCTATTACTAGCTATCCTGGCCGATTAAAAACGTACGAACTACTATCTTAAGAGTACTACTAGCCCTAAATTTACTAATACGTAAGCGACTAGACTAAGAACTATCATATCTACCACTAGGCCATACCCGCCTAAGAAGCCCGCTAGGGAATTCTAAGATAACTATCTATACCTAAGAGAGCCTAGCTAGATATTAGTATGGATTTTATTATATATCTACCGCTAAGCTATGGATATAACGCTATCCTTATCGTTATGGACCGCCTAACTAAAATGAAGTATTTTATACGCTATAAGGGAACTTATAACGCGGAAGAAGTCGCCCGCCTATATACCTATTATATCTGGAAGCTATATGGCTTACTGAGTACGATCGTGTCTAACTAAGGGCCCTAGTTTATGGCCTAGTTTTAGAAGCACCTAACGAGACGCCTATGAATCACTAACTTACTATCCACCGCCTATTACCTAGAGATAGATAGTTAGACTAAGCGTGCGAACGCTATCTTAGAATAATACCTCTAAGCGTACGTGTCCTATCTATAGGACAACTAGTCTAAATAGCTACCGCTAGCCGAGTTTACCGTGAACTCCTACTACTCTAAGAGTACGTGAGTCTCCCTATTCTATGCTAATTATAGGTTCCACCCCTATATTGGGTTCGAACTATCCCTGCCGAGTGGCTACCCTATAGCCCGAGACGCTAAGAAGTTCGCCGCATATATAGAGGAACTGACTGTATATATCCGCGCTGAGATACTATCCGCATAAGCCTATTATAAAGAGTAAACGAACCGTCACCGCGCGCCTACCCGCCGCTACTGTCCTAGATAACTAGTTTAGCTAAATGCTAGGAACATTAAGACCCTCCGCCCGTAGAAGAAGCTAGACTAGAAGAATTTAGGACCCTTTCGGGTCCTAGAGGCTATAAGCCCGCACGCTTATAAGCTTAAACTACCCGCTAGTATGAAGATCCACCTGGTATTTAATATTAGCCTGCTATAGCTCGCGGCCGAGAACCCGATACACGAGTAGGTGCCTGAACCCCCGCCTCTAGTTGAAGTTAAAGGACTAGAGGAATGGGAAGTGGAAGATATCCTGGATTCCCGCTGGGAACGACGCGGTCGTGGAGGCCCGCGCCTGAAATACACCGTTAAATGGATTGGTTATGACGACCCTACTGAAGAACCCGCTGAATACCTCGCGCACGCCCGCGAAATCATCTGGAACTTCTATCGTAGATACCCCTATAAGCCCCGCCTTAACGGAGCTCGGCCCTAAGGGAGGGGGTACTATCACGATGTGAACTATAAGGGTCCGCCCGGACCCGCCAGGACCGATAAGGAAGATCACGGGCACGTGATCTTTAGTCTGTTTATCTACACATCTATCCTAGACCCTGTTATAGCTCTTCGAGCTACGTCTTGTATAAAAGCTTACGCTAGTCTGCCCCCGTCTGCCACCTGATTAATTAGAATCCTTCTGGATACGTTCTGATCCTGTCGATCTCCTCCTATTACAACCCTGCCAGCCCGCGCCCTGACACTATTCACGATTCCCGGGCTATAAACGAGCTCACCAACTGTAATATTTAGCTCTCGTTATAACCTTTATAGTCACGGTTAAGCCTATTGCGAAGCCTATCTCATTAAAGTTATATATATTATCTTCGTGGATCCTATACTCGGATATTATCTATTAAACTAGGTTAAACTATTCTTTAATGATTTCTAGGTCCTCGCACTTAGCGCGCTTATAATTATAGCGTCTTAAGAACCTAGTAACGAGCTCTAGGTAACATTTAACAAATTTTATAACCCAATTTTTACCAACTATTTAAATCAGGGTCGTTCCACGTGTCGCTAGCAAGAGATTAGCCATTTCTTGCACCATAGAAGGTCGTAGGGCCGCTCCACATATATCCATAGAGATTATCCATTTCTTAAGTGAATTCTCCTCGATTTTAGTTAATTTAAACGTTTTAACGCGTGATTCAACGTGATTTTGACGTCCGTTAAGACGGAATTAGAGCGTTATGCGAGGGATATCATATATAAGCGCTACTTGACGAATTGTTAATTTTTCCTGCTTTTCAATAGCCTGGATAGCAAGTAGAATCCGACCCTCTTTTTAAGTCAAATTTTGACGATTTTAAGAGCGAATTGGGGGCATAGTGGTTGGTTGAAGAAGGGTGAGACTAATTAATTGACGCGTTTTGGTTGGGGTGGCTCGGATAGGGGGGTGGCTCGCTTAGGGGTGAATTACGTTAAGCACTTTTTCTTATATAATCGCGCTAAAATTAAGGAAATTCTAAGTTAACTATTTTCCTCTAGCGTACTTTAATATTAGACCTTTATACGCCCCAAATGAAGTATAGGACTCTACCAAACCCGTGAGTAGGAAGAGCCCACCCTCCGCCCGTAAAAGTGCGGGTCTGTAAGCGGTCCTTAGAGGGTGGCTCGCGGGCGGGTTCGAGGTTTAAAAAGAAGTAACTCTTAAGGGGTCGTAAGAGTAGAATCGGGGAAATTAGGGCAGAAAGTGAGGTAGAAAATAGGCTAGAAGGGAGATTGGGAAATCAATAAAAGCTATATATCAGTCTTCTCTAAAGACCTTGGAAATCAAAACAAAAACCTCAAGAATCTAGTGATATATTGACATTATAGGCAGATGGAAGATAAAGCCATGTACATATGGCCATAATTTAAAAGGGCATAGCCTCTTCCTAGTGTGTACAAATAGTAACACCAGTGTACAATTATCAAAATAAGTGTACAATTATCAGAACCAGTGTATAATTATCAGTTCTCATAGAAAAGATAGAAAGGATATTTGAAACCAAGGCTATATACCTACTTTTCATGAACATATAACCAGTAGTGATAGAACCGGATTGATGAAAACTTAAGCTATTCTCTCAGCTTAGATACAAAATCATATATACTCAGGAATCTTGATCTTGGCCGTTGCCGCCTTCCAGAATGGACTCTCGCGCATAACGGATACTGCATCGAGACTGTTCATCTCTAAATCATATTCTGCAAGCATAGTGAGGGCATCTTCCTTCTTCTGGATGTCCTCACCCAGTCTGTTTGCCTTTTCTGTGTCCAATAAGCCTTTTATCCGTTCCAACTTGGGCTTCAATACCACCCAGTCAGGTCCGAGGGTCTTGATGGTCAAACGGATCCATCGTAAAATGTATGCTTTCCGTTCTTTCACTCTTTCGTCATGATCCTTTTCGATGACAGCGGCGCTGGCTTCCTTTTCCTTGCCCTTGCTCTCTTCAGCGAGCTTGTTGGCTTTTGCTTTCTGCGCTGCTGCCAACGCGGCCGCGGCTGCTTTCCTCTGCATGACGATCTTCTGTTTATTTGTCTCATCGCAGTAATTAATCGTGAAGACCATTTGTTGCAAAGACACAAATTCGTTCATCACTTTCTGATGCTCATCCCATTCTTTCTTAAGCGTCGAGTAGTCTTTGTCAGCCTCTGCAGCGAGGCCCTTCAGTCTCTCTTGCACTTCCTGGTCATGCTTTTTCCTTCTTTTATGTATACTTCCTTTTCGTAAGCATAATCGGCCTTCTTTTTGTCGTATATTTTCTTGCGCCTCTCGACCTCCGGTATCTTCTCCCATGGTTTCATCCTCGCGTAATTCCTATAAACAAATGCAAACATGGTGTTTGGTGGACCAAATATTCCTGCTTCCTCAGATGTAAATTCAGGGCGTTACCAAAGGACCCTCCCCTAGCCCACCCTACGTAACAGGGAGTTCCCCACTACACTATCTAGCCCCAAAATATGCTCCTTTTTTCGGAAATCTTCAACCAATTCAGCCATACTCTCTGTAGCTATGCGACGTCTACAGATTGATCTGGAGTTGTGACAGCTTTAGCTTTAGTCAGAAGGAGGGTTGTTAAAGGAAGGTTTCGAGAGTAAAATAGAAGCAAAGATCGCGATCTAAAGACAATATGGCTCACTTTCGGGGAATACAAAATCGACGGAGTAGGAGGAGACCGGAATAGACTGCCAGTGGACAATTTCGTGGCGACAGGAGGGTGTGTGTTCGTCGACCCGTAGACCCCCTTTAAATTTCTCGAGCTCCGACTTTAGCGAGTTTACTATGTGTCTGAGGTTGGCAGAATGATTGATTACCAGTTTCAGGGATTTAGGTCAGATGATCAAGGCTATGTGGTCAGGCTGAGCTAATTCGGGTCTTTTCAGGAAATTCTAAGACGTAGAAAATGGAGAAGAGATTAGGCATAAGATTAAAACTATTCTACTAATAAACAAGCACTTTATACATAAGATATAGACATGGACTCAAACAGAACAAACGAATAAAGGTCATATGGCGTTCATATAAGCGGAGGTAGCGGAGAATTCCGGTAAAAATGAAGGATAAAGTGCGAACTCGGAGAATTCATAAGGACTCCATTATCTAACAGCTATGGTCAGTCCTATAAGGGAAATCTCATAGCTTTGTTAAGGTCTAGTAAAGACTAATATGGCCCCCAAGCACGACCAGAGTAATCCCACCATTGATCTCCCTCTCCCCGACAGCTCTCAATAACGCAATAGAAAGAACGTCCCCCCTTATTACCATTATTAGGTAAAAATATGATATAGGGTGGGTGCTGATAGACTATTCCATAACATGGATCTTGGTACCAGTTTTCAACTGTATAGGCCGTGTGGGCAGTGTTATACCAAACACAAACAGTGTCCCCTCTACCACCAACACAATTGTAGTTATTTCCAGTCTCCCAGCTTTTGCTCACGGAAAAGCCGCCGGAGATCCATTCAGTTGCTTTTGTCCCAGAAGAAAGAGACCACTCGATTGTATATGAGGTACTCTCGCTGTGGCCGACTTCACAGCTTTGTGCGTTTTCGCAATGTAGAACTTGCTAAATTATAGGAGTATGAGCCAGGTTGTTCTTCACGATTCTGTTTGAGGGAATACGGCTTACACTGAGCTGCTTGTTCAGGTAATTCTGGTGCGGGTTGCCATTTCCAACCGTACGGGTATCGCTTAGTGGTTCACAGGGAGGACCTTTCTTCTGCATGATGTTCCTCTGCGTGATATTCTGTTGTGCGATGTTTCCTGCCACGGGAGAGGATTTCTGTTGTGTAAGAATCGAGTTATAAGCTCGGATCAGGTATGGATTTGAGGAATTGCCAAAACAATTTACGCTCTCCTGTATGACAGGCATAGACGGAAGAGAACCGGGTAATGGCACAGTGCAAGTCACGAAGCGCTCCGCGTCATTATACATTCGAGTACATGTAATGCCACCGGAGATATTGCGATTTTCATGAATAGCGTAGTTGTTGGCCCCAACAGTCAGACTGCCAGCTCCGTTTCCGTTCACGTCGGCAGTGATAGGTAAATTAGCAAAGGCGCCTGATGCAAGTGTCTGGAGAACAGGAGTATCCCACGAGTTGTGAAGTACTGCTGTTCATAACTCTGAGGTCTATCCCGGAGGTGTTTTTCATTCGCTGAAATCAAAATTTGAACTTCTCGAGTCCCGTGGGCTATAGAAATGGCAAAGGTGATGATGGCAAATCCTTATAAGAGACTAGTCACCGAGAAGTACATCTTGAATAAGAGTGGCCTAATTGTTTTTTTCCTTTGGGGAATGAATTCGGTGATTAATAAAGATACTAGCGACAGCCTGCTCCATAAATTATTCCACCCCTTTATATATTTATCTAGTATTCTAAGCCTTAGCTTTAAGGCATATGGAACCTAGTTCCATCTAAGAGAGATGTGTCACATCGAGAAATCATTCAAGCAACTCGATCTAGCCTAGTCTTGAATCCGGTGGTGACTCATTAAGAGTCCTCCCCTGTAGTATTTGGCGATAACTAGATGTTTCATAGTTTGGACCCGAAATCAGCCTCGCCAATGCATTCTTTTTCCTTTTTCCGCCATCCCTACCCCGGTATACGCTGACTTATATCTGCCTAGGCTATTTATGGATGGGATCACATAGAAAGCCAGTTTAAGTGAGGCTAGCCTAATGAATTTGTTGTTATGCTAGTGTAATTATTATCACTACCCTTACTCCTAATAGCTTACTCCCCTAAGCTCTTCCTTTAATCATTGTTTCTCAATCATGCATTCATAGCAATAATATTGGCCAAAGTAGCTTTTACCATATTTCAACTCTAATGATACTAGCCTGTCCATACTCACTTTTATATGTTATATATCGATGGGAAGTATCTAACTCAAAAAGCGGTAAAACAAAATTATCTAACTGCCAACATGGTTATCCATCCCATACCTACATTACCGTAGTGCCTTGGTGATAAACCTGGTCAATTCAGGATTCCGGCGCTGTAACAAGCCAGTACCAGCCCCTAGGATTATGAGACGCACTCAACAACGATCTCCGAGGTATCTATTCAATAAACTCTCTTGATTGGTTCCCCAACACTGGTGCGTCCAGTATCGTTCAATTCAAATTGTAAGCTCTAGCCAGGGAACCTGCCGGACATGGTGAGCCCGGCATAAATTAACGTTACTCGCAATTAGGAGTCTTCGGGGTGATACAAATAAGGCCCCCAGTATAGTATTCTATCAGGCGTGCAGTGTTCATCGGTCCAAAGTATTGAGGAAACATTGTGACTTAGGTGGAACCGGGTAGAGTGATAGATGGATAGGTTTCATTACCCTTGGGGCCTTCGGAACTATGCGAATAAGGCCCCTACTATTGCCCACGGAATCCGTTATGCATGGGCAAGCTATGATCATCAATTCACGCTCCGAATTTATTAGACCATGAATTAAGACTAAGGAGGCTCTTACCTTTGAGCCTTTCGAAACCTCCATATCTAAATATATCTCAGCTCAGTTTGTATCACCAGGGTCTGCCCTTGAACCGCCAGGCGGCAAGAGTTCAAGAGACAGCTGGGCATCAGTATATGGATGGAGTATTCCGGCAGCACTCTTCCCCCCACTTGGGCTTGATGTCGCCTGGTGTTACAATGACCAAACCTAATGCAGGAACTAGGCTTTTGGCTTCATAGCCATCTAAAACTAAAACTATAGGGAAGGTGGGATCCTCAAGGGCCAATAGGAGTTGATGTAGCATCAAGAGGTAACCTCGTCCGTCCCATCGTACATGTGACGAAATCAAAGCAATTTAGCTTGCGGCAGGGAAATAGTGAAGCGTAGCACGAGGCTCTGAACGATGTTGTCGAGAGAAGAATTCATCTACCGACAAAACTTGAATGCGGAATGCTTCATGGCACCATGCTTTTAGTGCCTGATCACTGGGAATATTAAAGTATCGCTACGCCCTCTCAAGGACCTTTTGGCTGATAACAGGTTAGCGGATCCTCAGTTCTTTCCACGCTTTGTGAAGCTGAGTCACTATATCGTCATGTCCTGAACAGTCAATCTGGGCATTTATCATAAGAAGCCAGCTTTCTCGGTTGAAATGGGTCCCTATTCTACACAAAACTTGGAATAATAGGTTAGCAGTCAAATGGACCAGCTCCAATCGTCATCTTTCTCGGTCCACGACATGGGCGAGTGGTAAATGTTGAGGTTTCAGTTTGGAAGATTGAAATGGAAGTGATGCTCGGTCTTAGAGCAATTCCGTGGAGATGCTATGGAAGCACGAATAGGGTCAGTAAAGCGGATGGCTGTTTACCTTCCGAGCTGCGATACCTACCTGAGCTGGGATAATGGCTGTGATTGAATCAGTCAGCAGCCGTTCTCTTTTCCTAAACAGCGACATGAGGGCCACAAAGAAAGCGCTGAGGTTTTCGCTTATGGCTCATTCCGGGATGGGAGAAGTGACAACTCATTATAAGTACGGTCCTTTTGTCTCTTGCTGCTCTAAGAAATATTGAGTATTGCACTAGTCGAGATAGAGAGGTAAAGATCATCTAGGTTGCCCTAATACAATTTTGTCCCTGCATCCTACGAATTTTGAGCACGTAACGCAGAGACAACTGCCGAAATGAATGGTTTCCATGGGTAAACATGGACTTCACTGTGCGCGATATATACTATTATTGTCGCTTTGCCCTAATATCGAAGGTGTCGATCATTAACTGGAGCAGATTTTTCAGTGGTTTCTTGCAAGAATACTTTATTAACCTGCGCGTCGAAATCCAGCCAATCTAGCTCCTTGCTTTCATCATGCCACTGTGTCAGATTTAACTTGACACCAACTCGAGGATTGGGTGCTAATTTCAGCATTGCTGGAGCTTTTCCCCCATCTCATATTATCTGACCGTTCCCTCAACAGGGCAATCAAGATACTGGTCATAAATGTATATCTATTTCGTCTGTTTACTTCCTTCTGTAATGAAAGTATACTTAAGACTACCACACCATTTCAATACTCAGAAAGCCTCAAACAGAAGATCATGACTATTACCTATCGTACCCCAGGTCGTATGATTAGCTGGGTTCATCCATCTTTCCTATGGCCAACACCATTTATAGAACACCAATAGTGATATTCATTACTCACCTATATATCTACTTGAACCAGTGGTTCAGGTTGGCTCACATTTGAGGGGGGGAAAGGGGAGTCTGGAACAGGAATAGACACACTGGAGCTTGATTAAAAGTTCCAGTTTCAGGTTAGTGTCTGTCCATCGAATCAGTCTCTAGAGTTGAGTCCTGTCCGACAAGTAGGCTCATTTCACCCACGCCCGATAATTTTTGAGCATTTCGGAAGACTACATCTTTGATTCACGGGTAGCCTCAGCGAGGCTCAATCCTAAGGTGGACGACCCTTCAAACCGTATGCGGGAAGGTTGTGAAGGTCAAAATTTAAGCTCTCAAGATCAATATAAGACGAATTTTATATTTATGTATCCAAACCGCAATTGCATAAGCTTTAGTCTTATACTTGGCTCCGTCCGAAATTTGAATTTCTAACCTCGTGAACAAGCATCAATGAAGCCTATCCCTATGTTATTCGTAATCCTAGGGTGAAACGGTTTATGGTGAATAAAGATTTACTTTTACTCACCGGAACTCGAAGCAAGTCAGGGTTTATTTTCCTTGCTTTCGTTTCCCGAGGTCTAGTCTGGGGCTTGAAGAAAAGATTTCGTGTTCACCTACGTGTCTACTTCAGTGACAAGGCGTTTCAAAACGTTATGGACATTGTTTCTTTTGCACACTTGAGTCATTTAACAGCCAATTTTCACAAGTCATTTGGGAGTACGTATATTGATTTTCCGATTCAACCTCTCTGGAGATCATTCAAATAAGCGGTCACCCTTTGCACTAAAATGCGCCTCGGCTCTGCTTGGTCAGGGTCACTCAACTGATGGGAAGCATTGGGAATAACCAAACTGCGAGGATCCCAAAACTCCTTCTCACCAGCATCAATAGCTCTTTCCCACCGTTGAAGAAGGGCACCCTTATTGACCCAAGGGGGAACGGACTGATCTCGGCCGGAATATAAAACCAGCAGTTTTTGCTTCAAAAGGCCTCTAGCCCCAACCATTCCAAAAGTCTCAGCAAGTCGCTCATCGCTCAAGTCCGAACTAAACAGATCATCTTCCTCGGGTTTCTCTGGGCTGTCGGGACTTGTCAAGCTCAGAAAGCGCCGACTGCTCACCGGTGTGGAGGTGGAATATCCAATTCGGCCAGTCACCGACAGTGGTACAATAGTATCCACAGTGTCGCCATCCTCGTATGTTTTATTTCGGGCTTCTTCGACCGCCTTGTCGTAAATCTCACGCATTTCAGCAGGACTGTTCCGCTCAGTCCCATCCGACAAAACCTGAAGAATACCTTCACGATCTGATACTGGGGATTGCATAATAGCTCCGTCAATAGGAGCACGTAGGATAGGCTCCCAATCGTGATCAAAAATAGGATGTGCCGGTCGTGGATTCGGGCAGTTGATGTAATGCATTACATCTTGACATCCTGTAGAAGATCCCATAATAGCCACCTTTCCGGTACCATAATGTGGCCCCTTATATTCCCGAACATAGTTCACGCATTGCGCAATCTCGTCGATATCCTGACCAAGTCGGCCCATGCCCCAGCCTCCATAAGAACAACCCAGGACTAGGTTGAATATTGTCCATTCGGATCCCTCCAGTGCCGTTGCCAGATCAGCTACGTATTCCACTGTACCAAGACCATCGCCCAATCCGCCGACAAAAATAAGGGTATGTGGTTTGCGGGGGGAACCGCGGGTGTGTTCGAAAGCGACGAGCCGAGAGGTCTGCAAAAGAGATGCACAAATATTAGTAATTGGCTAGGCCCAGTGAAATTTGTGGAGAAATTTTGCGAGAGCGAAAATGCTCACAATATGGTGCAGGACACCTGGCTGGCCACGGGCCAAGGAGCTAAGAGCTTTGATTTGCATCTCGGTAGTAAGAACCTGTAAGGTAGTAAGGAGGAGTTCAAAGGATCAGATAAGACTCATCAGATAAGCAACCGACAACGGAGGAAACGCAGGAAAACGGGCGCGTTGGATGACTAATTATACAGGCACCAACAAGTGGATATGCATATCCAGTCCAAGGGTCTTCGTGAATGCTCTACAGCAAATTCAACCGCCTCATGTGCTATAATTCAAGAGTTTACTCTTGCAAAGTAGGACATGGGAGCTACTGGAGGGTCGTACCGGGAGACCCCGAATAGCTGCTTCACCCACCTTGGTATTCTCCACTGTCAGGCCTGCATACGTAGCAGTCATTGCTTAACACAAATACATATCAATCTTCTCTACGAGCGCAGGCCTTTCAATATACATTGTCATGAGCTTTCTCATTCTTTCCTAGCCAGATTAGGCAAAGCCGTGAACTCTTTTAGGATGTGTATTCGTATAATCCTATTCCGTAGTAGAATCATGTGTCATATCCATGTAAGCCCCCGTCTAAGATCCACGATTCATTATCATCATTGTCATCTTGGACACGTCGCCACGTCTTTTTCGGCTCAGGTCTCTCGGATTTTTCAGCTATCTTGCCATCTGGGGCGTGCCAAATGGGTCTCATTAACCCACCAGCCGCAAGAAGCGGGTTCCTACTAAACGCATGTCGACCGGAAGACTCCAAGGATTCTTCGACGTCGAGGTCTAGCAATTCCGGCTCGTTGTTCTCCGGCGTTGACTCCACGGCCGCAGATTGATAGACCCGTCGAACCTTTCCACCCTTGATATCAAGGCTCATTACGGTCTTCTTCTTTTCCCACTCCGGACGGGCCTTTTCTTCCAGCTCACGTTGAATGCGCTGCTGCTTTTTCAGTGCGAGCGCTCGCTGTGCCGGGCTCATCCACAGCGTCGTGGCGGTACTAGGGGTCTCAAAATCGGCCGCTTCGTCGACCACCTTGGTCCGCTGAGCATTCTGTGCTTGGAAATTAAGCAGTTTGTCGCGGTGGGCCCTGGCAGCGTCAAGTTTGCGAGAAGCTACCGATCCAGATCCAGAGACTAGTCGTGGCCCCCCGTCGGGATGGACGCCTTCGTTGTGGGCGCGCATTTTCTCTTGGCCACGCTCGTTCCGAAGTTCTCGTATCATACTTTGCACTTCTTCAGAGGATAAAAGCGATGTGCCGCAGAAGGAGCATGGTTGTAAACCTTCTAAGGCGCAGATGATTTTGCCGCAGTTGAGGCAATTTGGAGCAGGGTCAAATAATGGGTGTATTGACGCAGAGCACGCGCATTTTCGTCTCTCAGTGCTCAAGCTAGGGTTGGTTGACACCTCCAGGGCAGCGATGGCGGCTGTCAGATCGGAAATACTGTTGGCTGTGAGAGACTCGCTTCCTTTGGAAGATCTGGCGTTGCCGGTTCTTCGGGTCGATGTGCTCGTTTTGGACCGCACATTCGGCAGCATATCTGACAGCACCGGACCAGAAGCTGACGGGGGGTGGTTGGAAGAGGTGGGTATCGGCGACTGGTTGGGCGATGATGCGGACGAGCCAGGCACCGAGAGATCGGGTGATAGTACCGACAAGGGGGGTTTGCTGGCAGACATGTAGTCTTCCACCTTATTTGCTTTGATGTATCCTCCTCCCATATTGCCGTAGTTATCTGGACGGCGTGGCGGACCAGGGCTATGCAGCGGCTTCTTTTCCTTCTTATTTCTTCCCCGGGGGTGATCGCTGTTTATGGTTCCGGCATTGGTGGTTGAGGAAGTCGCCGACCGTGCATCGCGGCGTGCGTTGAATGAGGTGATGAACTCCAGCGCTGCAGGGGAGTCGCCGAGGAGATTTTTCAGGTGATCGGCACAAGCATCTTTGGCGAGGTCGGCTGAATAGTTGACGATCTGCTTCAAAGATTCCTCATCCAGCGGGAGGAGCTGGCTGAGCCGAGGAAGAGCCCAAGCTGCAAGGTCGGCCATGGGTTTTTACGGTAGAGGAGAAGTATTGAAAAGCGAATGCGGAGATACAAAGTGGGACCGTATGGTGTGGAATTGCGGGGAGTTCGGAAGTGCAGAGTTGAAGTAGGCGCAGTGGGCGCATGAATCTCGAGGGCGGTTGGCAAGATATAACGGAGCTTCCTAGTCAAGCCCGACAGAAGTTGGTCTCTTGTCAAGCTGGAAGCTGTCGTTGTGCTTGGAGAAGCTGGTCGTGCCAAGGAGATCCACGTGAATTGTTATCATGCTCCTTACCGCCTCCACCTGAGTTGTTCAATCAAAGTATTTTCTCTTGGCAACGCACTTGGCACCATTTTCCTTATCAGGCCAGCGTAAAGGATATCACTTGGTAGAACCAAAACCTTAGAGATAAGCTCTTGCATGTTTCACAAAGTATATGTAACGTGTTTTCTCTATCAGCTCTATAATGACAATGACAATGATGTTGATCTATTCGATAGATAGTCGGCAAGACCTAGAAAGCCTGGGATTTCAAAGCGCGAAGCAGAAAACCCTGGCTGAAAGAGGAGAGAAGAGGACCCTGCATCGTCTTTTGCGAATCCAAGCATTCAAGCTACCGCTCTTTTCCATCATTGAACCTTTCCTCTCGAGTCCACGGGCCAGATTTCCTCAATAACGCCTTTGCGGTAGGCATAATAGAAGTCGTGCAAGTTGACCGTAGGATCAATATGGCTAGGGACCATCTCCACACGATCACCAACTGCCAGTACCGGCGCACCATCACCCCAGCTAAGTGACCCTTGCTCATCACCTAGAACTCCATAAATATACCTTGGGTCCTTGCACTCGGCCAGGCCACTATCCGTTGTCAGCGACTTTAGTCCCGTGTCGATCGTCACAATTTGAGGGCCTTGCTTGCTCAAAACGGTGGACAAAAGGGTGAGGCTATTGGAGTAGAATGTGCCTACGGCGTTTCGGTAATCGGTATCCATGAAGATGAAAGAGCCGGGCTGGAGCTCCGTCACACCAGGAACTGTTGCACAAAATTCCGCGGTGCCAGTTCCCCCAGTGGTAACGACCTCCATGTTGAAGCCAGCCTTGCGTAACGAATTCGCCGTGTCGGTAAGGATTTTCATGGACTGTAGACATTGGCTTCTACGGTCCTCTCTATCATGCAAATGCTGCAGGTGGCCCTCGTAGCCTTGCACTCCGATCAAATTCAGATGCTTCAACCCGGCAACATGCTGCGCTAAGGCCATGGCTGGCTCGCCCGGCTTGACACCCGTGCGGTGGAGACCAACATCAAGGTCAATCAGGACAGTGATTGGCTCTTGAATGCCCGATGCTTTTAGCGCCTCATTGATGGCGGTTGCGCCAATCTCGCTATCCACCACGATTCGAATGTTTCGGTGATTGCGATACAGCTCCACAAGCCTCTTCACCTTCGCGGGGCCGATGATCTCACATGTGATCAGAAGGTCATCGAACCCAGCTCCCGCAATAACTTCCGCCTCGCTCACTTTTGCGACACAGCCTCCCTTTGCTCCAGCCTTGGCCAGTTTTTTTGCCAGCATTACACTTTTTGTCGTCTTGAGGTGGGGGCGAATGTTCAATCCCGTGGGGAGGAGCTTGTCCATTAACTTCTTGATATTGGCCTCACACAAATCAAGGTCAACAATCATTGAAGGCGTATCAAGGCTGTCGATGTGATCACCGACCTTAGGGCAATACATGGTTCTCAATGCCAAGTGGCTAGGGACGATTTGTTGTAAAACGGTAGGGAAAGAATTCGTCCAGACTAATGCTTGAGAAAGAGGAGATGCTAATACCAGATGATACCCCTTTTTATCCCTCGCTGTGTGGGATCACCATAGAGTCATGCGGGGTACAAGGCCTGAGCGCCTAAAGCAAATCTGGATCATGCCTGAGGCACACGTCCTATGCATTTGATGTTCCAGTTAAAGATCAAGTGGGGAAAGGAAGTATAATGAATTGGTATCATGCTGGATAAGGTGGTAAAATGAGCTGGGTGATTCAAAGGGTCGTGCGAGCGACGAAGTTGCGGGGTATTCGGTTCTGGTCCTCGGAAGTCAGAGGTGCAGTTGCGAACGGCAGATCTCCAAGGTGGATTTGCTTCGCATAGCAGGAATCCTAGTTCAAAAGGAAGCTAGAAGTAAGGTTTTCTTCGTAGTTGTTTGAGATGGAAAGCCGGAGTTACCCGTTAAGAGTTTCAAGGTAAAAAGGAAAAGGAAGCAGTCAGGTTGAGGTGTCACTTTGTTTGTTTTCACTCTTGGCATGAATCAAGGCACCACTTGGTGAACGCTTTCGAACGTCCCAGGTATAAGCCCTGGAGTCCTGTGACCGTGCTCTTTGATTTTGCCGACTTAGCAGGTCTCCAAAATTGCATCTGCATCTTAAGGTTTGAAATCGCCAAACATCTCGGTACGCCTCTATTATCAGTCCTGACTCCCCAACACATCCGTCAGAAGATCTGATGCCCATGTTCCGTGGCATAGAGGATTACCTATTGTGTCATCAAGAGGCTATGCGAAAAGCACTATTCTCTCACTATCAACGTTTATCTTCTTGGGACTGATCCATTGATCAACCATTACGGATATTTCTACGGAGAACGTAGTGGCCTCCCGAGGCAATCTGTAAATCCAGACCAATCAAACATGCCCTTGGAAGGCATCAACCAATTGGAATACATTTTTGGGGTGAGGGCCCCACCTGGCGTCAGCCCCGAAAGCATCATTGCTTATTTCTAACAGGGGTCTGCTGGCAAAGCATGTTAATTATCCTTATTTCATACATACTGGGTGGCCATCGTACAGTCATATTCAGAGCGAACGATTTGCCATTAGTTTCTCGGATCTGGGTTTCATGAATTAATAGCACTTTGAGCTCCTGCGGAGGGATTCAAGCGTTTGGCCCATTGAAGTATAAGCAAGATAGAAATCCACTGCGTCGAAACGGCTCGAGACTGAGCTGTATGTGCGTTATACTGAAGCTTTAGGAATTTCTCCGGTGGATCCGGCGTTCGGGCTCGTCTTGATATAGAGAGCAAATTTTCAAGCTTCTTGAAGTGTATGGGCTATGTACCTTTCCCCCACTGGGATACATGCCCATCTGATGAAAGAAAAAAGAAAAAAGAAGAAAGAAAAAAACTAATCTCTGCAGGCCAAGGAAGGAGGAAGGTTAGTATTGTTGTCGACAGGATTAGCTTTCATCTGGCCAAGAAACGGCTAAAAGCAAAACTGGATTACATGGGCCATACACGGGACTCGCATGATTCGGCTATTGAGGTATGCCTGTCGAATCGATGAAACCAACTCGAGGTTGGAGGTCCACTTGTGATGACTATGATCTGACCTGATAAACTATTTGCTGTAATGGTCTCAGTCATTACCTGGGTTGAGATGTTTTTATCCTGGCGAATGATTACCCAAATAATTTCGCAAATGAGCGCTTACATTACGGCTGCCGCAGGCACACACACCTGATAAAAGGCTGGTCTCACAGGCCACTGCGCCTACCTAGTCATGTTTGTACATTTAGTGCCTGACAAAGCATGTTCTTCCATCAAATTTGACGGATAGATTTGAGTCTCGGTAGACTCACTTCTTCAAACCAATCAAAGAAGATTTTGGGGCAGGAAAGAGGAAAAGCTAATTTCATGGTACTTGATGCCCTAGAAATATGGCATTAATCGTGTTTCTGCCTTACAGATAAGGGAATTGGTCTAACCCGATTCGTGCCAGTGGACTTCATATCGGAAATAATTGTTCCGTTGTCTTCATTTTCCATTTCAACGGGCTACAGATTTGCAACAGATCGTGACAGACCAGAGCTAAATTTGAGCCTTCATTCGGCGATGGCTACTGCAGGTACAGGTTGGAGCAGAGCTCTGCGCAGCCGATTGCTCCAGCAAAGACTCCCACATGGCAACGCTAGTCAACAGTTTGAATTGCGAACCGCATCCAAAATTCTGCGAAGCTATACGACAGCAACTGCGGGCCAAGATGAACCCCATGTCAGCGCAGACCAGGAGACCTCCCTTGCACCTCTATCTGTGTCGCGATCAAGTGCCCCCGAGAATGCCTTCGGTCGGAACTCACGTCGTCCCAAGGTGTCTTCGGGTGAGTCTGAAGCCAGAAAACGAGAGGATTTATTGATGGAGATTGCGCAACAATCTTCATCTCAGGTCAATCGCAAACATGTTCGTTTGGAAATGGAGTGGGTGCAGGATCCGCTTCTACTGGCACAGCGAGTCTCGACGGCCTTAAGAGGGGGTGATCCTGCCATGGCAGTGGCACTCGCTCGGGAGGCAACGAAGCAAATCCCAGGGACAAAATTTGTCGTGGCATGGAATCGGATCTTTGGGTATTGTTTTGATAAGGGTCATCCGAAGCCGGCCCTGAGGTTTTTCAATGATGTAAGTTTCACCTATTATCCATCGAAAGGTGGTCTTGAGACCCCACTCGCTGACCTCAATCGCGACCTGATAGATGAAAAAGCGCGCTGGAAAGCCAAACCCCCAAACATTCACCATTCTCCTCATGGGGCTCCGGAAATCCTCCAAAGTTCCTGGCTTCAATGTCGTACGAACCGCGGAAGCCATTTATAACTCAATCTCTGCCGAGAACTCCGAAGTTGAACGCGACATAATTCATACCAATGCGATGCTATCAGTCTGCCAGTACCACGGAGATATGGACACACTTTGGCGCATTGCTGGGGGTCTCCCTGAACAGGGACCAGGAGCACCGGACATGTCAACTTATACGGCCATCCTGGGAACCCTCCTGTTTGCCCATCGCAACAAAATCAAGACCATGGATGCCAGTCAGATCGACCATATTTTTGCTCTCAAGGCTCAGCTCATCAACGATGGCAAAAGGATATGGGCCGATATTCTCTATCGATGGCAAAATGACGGCCTACCTCCTGACGCTCATGTGGTACAGTCCATGGCTGCGCTGCTGTTGGAAGGCGCCAGTGACCATGATTACTACGATGTTTTCGCTCTCTACCATCAAACCATGGCGATTCCCATTTTTTCAACACGCCCGCCCGAAAGCGCCAAAAATACGCCTACCTCGACATGGAGGTTGAAGCAAACCAAACTTTCCGAGCCGCCCGTGGAAGAGGATGTTCCGTTCGTGGATGAAAACAATCGGACATTGAAAATAAACAAGGATGGGCAAGAGGAGGAAAAGCCTTCTATCGAGAAGGAAGAGGAAGACTTCGACTCGCTCTTTGATCCTCTTCCCACGGGGCCTGTGCCGGGACTCCAGCCTGGGAACAAAGACCTCACAATCATACAGGAGGCGTGTCTCAATATTACCCAAGGGAGTAAATCCGGTTATGAATACTGGAAACATTTGACATCGACCTCAACGTCACCACCCATCGAACCAGACGAGGTCGCTGCCATCCAGTTTCTGCGTCTTCTCCGTGTATCGCGAGCAAGTAACAAGGCTGTTGAACTCGTCCGAGGCCAACTGATCCAGTCGGGGCAAGTTAGTGGGAAGATTTTTCATATCGCTCTTTCTGTCTGTCGTCGCGACAAACACAATCATTCGTGCCTTCTACATGCAAACAAAATCATGGACATGATGGGCGAATCTTTGGTTCTCCCTGACCTCCGAGCGCTCCAGGGATATCTCGAATTGGTCCAGGCACTATCACAACAACCAGGTATCCTCATGTACCTGAGAGGCTTAGGGATCGAAGAAGGACGCGAGGCACGTACCTTGCGAACCATGGGAAAGAAGTTGCAAGCGAAGCTTCACCTGTTTGCGCTTGCGACTCTTCGACCTCATTTTGCTCAGCTTCACGAGGCCATTGAGCGAGGAAAGCCACTCTCAAAGAGTCGTTGGGACTCTGTTCGCAATGGGAACGGCGTCCCGGGGGCTCTGGCTGTCAAGATAATGGCCCGTATTCGTCTGATGATCGACGAAGTTTTGAAATCCGAATACTCGACTTTCGTCTCCAAAGCCGAGCGCGGAGTGCTCGAATCGGAGTCCATCACGCTGAAAAAGTACTCCGATCAGAACGTCATTATGAAGTTGAGCGCAGAAACTGTCTTTGCTACACCAAAACAGCGCAGCGTGCACCGTGAGAGAAAAACGATTCCTGCGGTATCGGATACGTGTGAACTTGATGAGCAGAAAACTGAGAAGACGTTGGAATCTTCGTCTTCTCGCCCGGCCGAATCTGAGCCTTGACCCCTCGGCCTTCTTGGGTGACTTTGCCATATCAGCGAAGTTTCTGCCTTTGTACAATATCTGTATATTAAAACTTTGATTTTGTGGCGTTTCGGTTCGCATCTGTACAAAGAATCATAGATTTTTCCCTATTTAGCACACATAGAATCTTTGATCCAATACCACTGCATATTTGGCCTTCATTCAAATTGGAGGAGTTTTCTGTCGTAAGCCATCTCGTCTTCGCTTCATTTTGATAGACCCCAGTATTGATCACCGAAACAACCTTTGAAGGAATGAAACATTCCTGAATTGCTCAGACGAGCTTGTATATCAAACTCCAAGCTATTGTTCCAGGTCAGGGTGACTTCGAGTACACTGGAAGTAGTAATCAAGGTCATCCCAAGGCTGTCTTTTTAATAACAATCTCTGCAATGGCTACGGTGACAAGAAATCTTGCCTTTGGCATAACAGCCTCCACATCTTTTGAGCAGCCGTTCTTGCTTGCCAAGCGAGTTTCTGTCTTGGACCACCTAAAAATTGACCGAGCAGGCTGGAGCGTCGTGGCATGGTATAAGAAGGCCGTTTTAAGACCATTGGTCTTGACGACAGTCCGGTTGAACATGACTGGCGGTACCGCCATGCCGACAAATATTCGAGAGTCCTCTATAAGTGATGAAGGCAATCCTCAAGGGATTTGCGAACTTACGGGTGGGATACTGGCCAGCGATTTGAATCACAGACTCTGGGAAAACTCTTGGCCATCATATGCATTCTCACCCAATCAGGAAACTGACTCTACGTTGATCCTGAGAAGGCCCGCACAATCAATCACAAGAGAAAGTACTTCTTGTATAACCCCGACATCGTCTATCCGTCTCCTCGATTCACACCGTTCCCACTCAAGCAGGTATCTCGCCCGCCAGACTGAGCTTTGCCTCGAGCCACGCAGAAGCCATTTTGTTTCCTCTCATCCACCCGATATTATTCGACCCCAGAGAGAATCCGCAAGCATAGAGCGTAGCCAGGCTGTAATCCTCAACTCATCAAATTATTTGGCACATTCACGCCCATCACGTATCTCCTTGAAATCAACATGGAAGGTCTGTTTAGAAATTGATGATGTTTCAGATGTGAAGATCAGCTCGATACATACAAAACATGAAGAAATGCGGGGAAATTGGTAACGTTACCATGTTATGACCAGCACGGGACTGTAATGCCACTCTAGCCTTTCCGGGAGAGCTTCCAAGCCATCAACAACTACGTTGTACTTCACTTGCCACACTATTTGGTGCTTGAAGGCTCAGCCGATGCTTCTTCAATAATACATTTTAAACTCAATTTTCCATCTCTCGATCACAATCGACGCGAACAATCATGGCGACCGTGCAGCACGGCCAGTCGCACAATGACCTGCACGACGACGAATCCCTTCTAGACGATGACCTGATCGATGCCGATGATGGTGAGTATATTCTGCCCATACCTGATCTTGAGATTGTTCCTCAATCCTTTCACTCATATTAATTTATTGGGTCTTTAGCCGTCGAGGCCGATGATCCCCTGCACGAGACCTCCGACACAGCTCCTCTCCGAGGTAATATTGAATCCGACTCCGGCCCACGAGGGGGTAGTCGATCGGGCTACGGGAATTATCTCACATCCTCCATCCCTGGTGAAGATCGTCGTGCGACTCAGAATACCATTGATGAGTCTGTCTGGGCCACTTTGTCGCGCGACTTGGTGGCCGTCGGGGAGAAGATGCGCCAGGTGCTGTGGCCGAAGTACCTTCTAGGAGGCATGATGCAACGCGGCGGTGGTGGTATTGGTGGTGCTGCAGAGAGAGGCGAGGCTTCTGGATTTGGTCATAACCTGCGCGGGCTCGTTGGACGCTGGCCGGATGCCGATGTGGTCTTGCAGGGTGGAATGAGTGATGGGCTGCGCGACTGGGACCTATGGTATGTTGAAGGTATTCTCCTTTAGTGGTCAATGCGGGCTTCCACGCTAATGATATCTTTCTTAAAGGGGCCCGTTGATCTTTTGCTTAGTGCTCAGCTTGTTCTTATCCGTCGCTAAGGGTGACCAGTCATCGCTGGTTTTCTCGGGTGTATTTTGCATTGTCTGGATTGGAGAGGCAGCCGTGACACTTCAGATCAAGCTTCTTGGTGGTAAAATGTATGTTCCGCGTCCTGGTGTCGTCTTCATGTTGACGTGTTGTACTAATCCTCTGACTCGCTCTTCAGTTCTTTCTTCCAGTCGATCTGCATAATCGGTTACACGCTCTTCCCACTCGTTATCGCTGCCCTGCTCAGCGCACTCGGACTGCCTACTATCGCCAGAATACCTGTTTATCTCGTCCTTGTGGCTTGGTCGTTGGCGGCAGGAGTGAGCATCTTGGGTGGCTCAGGTGTTGTTCGAAACCGAGTAGGCATTGCCGTGTATCCACTCTTTGTGTTCTACATTGCAATTGGATGTCTCTGTTTTATTAGTTAGTGTTGCAGAGATAAGTACTCTTTTCGCCATTAAAGAGTCTCGGTCACGGTGGATTCGGACTGCAGCGGAATATTGGAGAAAACCTCGAACGAAATTGCAGTGCAAACATGTATACATATCTTTCAAGCTTGAGTTATTTTCTACCATGACTTTACAATCACTAAGGTGCCAGGAAATTTCTTCGAGATGCTTTCCAGGATTGTTATTCCCGAGGTCCCGATAGGTTGTATGCTGCTTCAACCCAATATGCACTAGTAACCAGACTTCAGCTATTGGTGTAATCCACCATAGCAATGGGTCAGAAGTTGTACGAAGGGTATGCCTCCTTCCTTGATAGAAACCTATCTTGATAGAAAACTATCAGCATAGTGAATTCAATATTATTCTCTGATTTTTTCCATTATTGATACCTTCTAAAGTGAGGCCCAGGTTCACTGCGGGGCGAAGCGGTGACCGGAACAACACTCAAAACATCTTCGCCGCTTTCTCTTTCTAACTTCATCTTTTCTGTCCCAATCTCTACCACGTGAGCTTCGATTTTGCTCGTCTGAATCACATCTATTGTCAAATCTCTTGCTTTGCTCCAATTCCTTTGAATCTAACCCTTGTCTACTGACGGACATATACAACCCTTGTGCCAGTCTCCACCTCTTCCTGAGAGCCTGTCATTGTTATGGCCTCCATGGATGAAGCGGTGCCCGCGACGGGTGAGTGCTTTTGATCCCATGCCCTGCCTTTGTGCGCCTTGTCTCGAGTCTATTGTGTCAATTTGCACGTCCACTGGTGTGCGTGGAAGCCGTGGATAAATGCCGACAGGTGGACCTCGAGGGAAGCGATAACTTCCTACATCTTGGCGCCAGCTGCGCATTCCTTCCATGTCTGCTGCTTGCAACCTACCTCTCCTCTGTGCGGTCTGAAATGTTTTTTGTATCGTGTTGATGAAATTTGCATAAGCTGACAGTGCTTTCTGTTTGAGCCCCAGCAACTGGTGGAGAATCTCCTCCTTCCGACAACGATGGCGGCGAGCGTCCGGTTCGCAAGCAACTCAAGGAAACCTCCATTGAATCCGCCCCCATAGCCGCGAATGAGAACGCCAGCAGTCGCAAGCGCTCATTTGAAGAATCCCGCGACCACCAAGATGACCCCTGCGAGAACGGCGAGAGCCGACGAAAGCGATCGCGAGAGGGCACACCGGAAAGCACTGGCAATGCCAAGTTGACTACGGGCAAGGATACAAGCTCTGGTGCCCAGTCATTGAAAGTGAATGTGAGTGAACACGATATTTTACAAACACCTTTTGGGCCGCCTCCCTGGACTTAGACCTTTCGATCATACACCTCATGGATATCCTGGATGATCCTCTCGACGAGGATGAACACTGTGTCGAGTTCAATGAGATCGGCTGTGGACTCTCGGCAACATGCGCATTGGTCTGGAAGAGGCCGACAAACACCATGCAAACCGTGAGGGGAGAAGGCAGGCTGGATAGGGTGCTGGAATCGGTGGAAGAAGAACCTGCCCCACAGTGGACAGTGGTGGACTCCAGTCATTCATACACCCCTGAATCTGGAAGTGACCACCCGGCCAGTTCCTCTACTCCGACTCCCAAGTCCGTCACCGAGAGCCCGGAAGAATATTCCAGCCCAGTCACTGCACCCAGCATGCAGACCACACCGGACATGCACAAAGAGATTTATAAACAAAATACCAACAAACTCTCACAGGACCAGACACCCCCTACGATCGAACACACTCCCGAAACCATGGACGACGGTTCCGCAAAGTCTCTGACGAGAAAGAGAAGTCGCGAGCAGCTTGAGGACGGTTCCAAGAAAGCGGATACGACAAACGACTCAGCACCAACCCCTATTGGTCTTGCCGACGCCAAGCTCACTTCCGATGGAGAGCCCGAGAAGAAGAAACATCGTGATGATTCCCAAGAACGGGATATCAAGACCGATAATGTTTGTCCATCTCTTTCTTTAAAATTCCAACCTGCTAATGCTCTCTTTTGCACAGGGATTCGCTGCAAGCGCTTTTGGGAAGGCAGCCGCGTCTCCATTTGCTTCGCTAAACAATATCAAAGATTCAACGAAAGATTCTCAAAAGCCGGCTTCTGCCTCTGCATTTGCTTCGTCCAGTTTGGCCGCATTTGCAGGCTCCGAGAGTTCTCCGTTTGGTACTCTAGCCGGCTCAACTCCCTCTGTCTTCAAATCTGCTGCCTCTAGTACAAACAGCTTTACAGGCCCCTCTGGGGCTTCCAGCTTCGGTGCCCTGGGAAATGGTTTTACTGGTGTTGGTGGTGGATTCGGTGCTGCTGCTCAAGCAGGTGGCCTGACCAGCTTTGCATCGAACAATGCCACTGTCACTCTTGGTGAAACCAAGGCTAAGCCTCTTGGTGCCGAAGATTCCGATGGTGACGAAAGTGGCAGCAACGATGAAGACACCACAAACACATTCGAGGCGTCTAAGACTGATGAGCGTTTCTACGCACAGAACAGTATGCTCATGTGAAACCATTCTCTTCAATATTACTGTACTAACTGCGGTCACTTAGTTGAAACTGGCGAAGAAGAGGAAGAGACCGTCTTCTCCTGTAAGGCAAAGCTGTTTCATTTTTCAAACAAGGAATGGAAAGAGCGTGGAATTGGTACTTTCAAAGTCAATGTTCGCCAGGGTGCCGATGGCAAGCAAACTGGCCGCATGCTCATGCGAGCCGATGGTGCCATGCGTGTGATTCTGAACGGCCCGATTTTTAAAGGCATGAACTATGGAGATGCGAAGAATCAGGCGCCAACCAACAAGCAAATTCTTCTGGCCAGCGTGGAAGAAGGTCGCACTGTTCCTCTGTTGTTGCGTGTAAGTCTTTTCGCCCCTCCGTTTCTTGAGTATACTGACCCGTCTTTTAGACTGGGAACGAGTCATATGCGAGGGATCTTTACGACATTATCCATGATCTACTCAAGGACTCAGATGCATAAAGTTCACTTGGCCGATTGAGAGGTCCCAGGAAACGGAAAGAGTATAGCAGGGACCAGGTGCACAATGGAGTTTACGCGGGTACCGTGTGTGATATCTTATTTTAGCGTTCATCAATTTATTTACATCTTTGTGCCGCTTGCAAGATGGTTTCTTCTTTTCAAAGGATGTCAGGTGTCCGATCTCGCTGCTGCGCTTCCGAAATTCACATTTACAATTCAGATGACCCTGATTTGTTTTCAGCTTCATGACAATCCCTTGGTTGACTTTGAAGGAACCAGACGGGAGAAGAAATGGCATCTCGACTCCACTCTCCCCCGCGTTATCTCGAACAACCTACGCCCAAAGTCACCTCACTGGCATTGATATCCACATCCTAATCAAGTCCAATCCCCATTGAACGACCATTTTGTTATCGCACCTGCGCACTTCGCTCACGTCTCTCCAATATATCGTCAGCCAAATTCACTAAGTTACTCTTACCATATATCCATCCATGCACGGTACCCGAGCAAAGACAAGCAGTTATCGCCAGCTTCTAACTGTTTAGAATCCTCTTCACCGCACGTGAACGCACACCCTTCTCCGCATCATCACTGTGGGAATTTCCCAGCCCTAAAACTCCTCGCAACAGAAACACAGTTCGAAACGTTCGATTTCAGCACTGTCCGTGAGTTTGGCATCACCATAGTCGCGGCAGATGGAGAAACATTTCCCGGTCACGTCGTGAGTCCCAAACACGATATCAGACAGGGTAGGAGTCGTCTCGCGACGTACCACACATGGGCTCTCATCTGGGCGCTAGCGAAAAATGCGGGGGCAGAATATGCCGTAATGAAACGTGCGTATCTGAATGTTACCCGTGCCTGGCGGACTGGATTAGCCAAAGGTCTGACGATGACGACTGTCGGGGTGCTTGGGCTGGGAAGTCTCGGTGCTGCGGTAGCCTGAATTAGAAGCTTGTCATATGGGATGCAAGTCGTTTCCTAAAGTGGAGCAAATATTCGACCCAGGAAAAGGCTGATCAGAAGGCCAAAGGGATGGGGCTGAACGCTCATCAGCTAGATAAACGGACCATTTTGTGCTCAGTGAGCGGTCGAGGGGGGTCGTCGGGGAACCGGAGCTAAGGCGCTTGAAAGAATTTACTTCGCTGCTGAATATCTCCCGTGGGCCGTTGATTGAGGAGGTCGCTTTGTGCAAGGCTTTTAGACGGGGCAGATTGGAGGTACAGGGTTGGTTGGATGTCTTTGGTCTTGAGCCGTGACTGGTGGATAGCCCGTGGTGTTGGATAGACTGGGGATTTGCTGGACGGAGTCGATTACTGTTGACGTCCCATATTTGGTGTGTTTAGGAATGAATCATGCAATTATGATGTGAGAAGACGGCGGAGGATTTGGATCGATGGTTGGACTGACAGGAGGTTTTCCATCAACTTAATTAAGATATACAGTGGTTGCTAGACTTGAAACATACGAAACTTGTTCATGCAATGGCCGACGTGAATTTACGGGCAAAGTACCAATCCCGAATCAGCTCTTCACAGCAACTACAAACAACCGTGGGTACCGAAGCAAGACTCGACCATCAACTGACGAGGGATATGCTTCCCCCAAGCGCCTCAAGTATTCTTTCAAGAAAGCATCTCTTTCTTCTGGCTGTAATGGATCCATGTACGGTCTCAGCCCGGTCCCTTTGACCCATTCGATGATAGATTCGTGGTTTTCAAGCGAATGATAATAACTGATATGGAAGAGATTTACCTCCGAACAAAGCGGCTTGAGCTGATCATAAATCTCCTGTGGCGACTGGAACGTGTCCCGGCCGACCGATTGCAACTTCGCCGTCCAGGGCCCAGCTTTGGACGTCTCTCTCATCAAGACATGGGAAGGTTCATTGAGATTATCGGGAACCTGAAAAGCAAACACTCCTCCAGTGGGTTGAGTTCCAATCAGTCTCTTGATGACTTCAATGCGCTCTTCTCTTCCGAGCCATTGGAGAACGGCATTGGAGTAGTATAGATCGACTGGCGCCTCGGGTGTGTAAGTTTTCAAATCTGCGATATTGAATTTTAAATGGGGGAGAGTGGATTTGGCTTGGCGGATCATGTCCGGGGATGAATCCATTCCGACAAGTAGTGCGTCGGGGTAGCGAGACTCTAGGACGGCCGTCGAGTTCCCCGGGCCACACCCCAAGTCTACCACGCTTTTCGGTGTCTGTAGAGGAACCCTGGCGAGAAGATCGCGGGCTGGTTGGGTACGCTCATCTTTGAACTTCAGGTATTGTGCTGCGCTCCAATCATGGGCGGGGTTGGCGGTGGACATGGAGACGCACGATGATGCGGGGATCCCTCGGGGTAGCGGTCTTCTGAAGGATTGACGGAGGAACATGTCAAGACCTCAAGGTTTCTGTGTAGAGCAACGGCCGAGATAATGACAATCTCCCAAAGTTAGGGAGCAGGTCTGGAGTGTGGTAGTAATTGAGAAACACGGGGATGTCGATCACTTCGAGCGATGCGATTAACATGGCACACAAGCTCCCAGGCCAATATTCGTCGGACTTCCAGCAATTTAAAGAGAATGATATGAGACGATCTGACTCAGTTGTCCGAGCTTGATTAAATCTAGAAATGCCGATTTTTACATTCAAGTGTACTTCTCAAGTCCTACAAACTGCCGATGATCGGCAATGACACTTGATCAGACATCGGACCTCACCTGGTGGGATCTGGGCATCAGAAATGTATTTTTGAATCTCACATATGTACTCCGATGTTCGCTGCAAGCCTTGATTGAATGCACACCTTTCAAAGACCTGCATTCACAGCAGTTCTGTCGGACGCGATGGGCATGACGTCACTGAAAACTACATATTGGGCGCGTACTCCGTCATTGCAGATTTCTTAGGTTCTGCAGACTAGTAGGGAGTCGCAGCCTAATTACATGCCCAGATCTTGAACATGATCGGCTAGGTGAGCATAGCTTGGAGCGATTGAACAAGCGGGTTCGAGATATTGATGGATCGCACCCTTTGGGTTATATTGGTACACGTGACATCGCGTGTCGCTTCCGCGAACTGACGTTTCCCAACTTCTCCCTGTACACGACAAGGCCTTGAAAGCATTGCCCAAGATCGCGATGGCGCATCAAAATGTCAGAACACCCATCAAGCACGTCAAACACTTTGAAACGAAAGCAGTCTCATGACGATAAGCGGGCCGCTGGGCCTCCGCCCTCATCCCTTGACGCGTGTCTAGAACCTACCGTCGAAGCCACAACAGGTGATTTTAGCCCCCGTATGTCCAGAACGCCATTGGAAAGCGGAGCACGCAAACGCAAAAAACCGGAGCAAGGGAAAACAGCCACACCCACCTCTGCAAAAACCAAGGGCCCGAGAAAGAGATCCCCAGTTGCGCCATGGCCCGATGTACTGAAGCGCTTGTCGCAGACCCAACGTGCACTGAACGTAGTGTACACCTTTTGCTGTACGCGGAAACACTTTGCGACCACATTCGACAATATCAAGAAAGCAGTGCAGGCACAACTTGGTCAAGATCGAGAACTTACCGTTGAAGATGTTGCGCGGGTAAAGGCGCTAGTCCCCGAAGCGGTGCGCTTTGAGTATGTCGACGAAACAAAATTGGAGTTGACTGCTGGGGAGAAGGACACTGCCGACTATGGGGTGAGCCATCGACGCAGTCTTTGGAAAGCCGAGGATTTGAAGGACAATGCAACCTCGAACGAAGAAAGCCCGGGAGTCACAAGGAATGTCCTGCTATTCGAGTTCGTGGATGGAGATCTCAAGCGGGAGATCATAGACCCGAGGACGGGAGAACCAGTCAAACCAGTGCGCCGTATGAGAGACGAGGATCTGAAAATGCCAGTCTACAGTCAAAAGCAGATGCTGAAGCTGATTGAAAAACGCAATGCTAAGTTTTCTGACGCGATTGATGCATTTCTGATTCGCTGCGAAGACCAAGCCATCGATCCTGTGTTTCTGTTGGAACAGGAGAAAGATTTCTATATTCCTTCGCCTCCTGGTAGTGGCGCTACTACCCCTGCCGCGGCAAAGGCGCCTGTGACAATCCCCAAGGACCGTCTGCCTATAGCTGATATCATCGCGGATATCCGCAAGATGGATTGGTATCATGCTCAGATCGTCCCAGAGGGTCATCGGGTATTTGATGCCCAGCCTCCTGTTTATGGTGACTTGACATTCCGGCTGTCGCAAGATCTTGTCAATACCTTGTACAATACCAAAGGCATTACCCAGCTATACTCCCATCAAGCAGAAGCAATAAATCATCTCTATGAGGGTCATAATGTGATTGTTTCTACTTCGACCAGCTCGGGCAAATCACTCATCTATCAAATTCCTATGCTTCACGAGTTGGAAAAAGACCCTGATAGCAGGGGCATGTATATTTTCCCTACCAAGGCTTTGGCTCAAGACCAACGACGCAGTATGATGGATCTCTTACAATACATGAATGGTCTACAAGATACCATGGTGGAAACCTTTGATGGTGACACGCCGATGGAAAGTCGCAATCTTATCCGCGATGAAGCACGAATCATATTCACTAACCCAGACATGCTACACATCACAATTCTGCCCCAGGAAAGCGCCTGGCGCACGTTCCTGAAGAATTTGAAATTCGTGGTTGTCGACGAGCTACATGTCTACAATGGCCTATTTGGGTCCCACGTCGCGTTCATTATGCGACGACTTCGCAGAATCTGCGCTGCCGTGGGCAATCGCCATGTCAAATTCATCTCGTGCTCTGCCACCGTTGCGAACCCGGAAGCGCACATGAAATCCGTCTTCGGTGTCCAGGATGTGAAGCTGATAGATTTTGATGGGTCCCCCTCGGGTCGGAAGGAGTTTGTCTGCTGGAACACTCCATTCAAAGACCCGGCAGATCCAACCTCAGGGCGTGCTGACAGTGTTGCCGAGACCGCACGTCTGTTTTGCCAGTTGGTACTCAGAGGTGTCAGAGTCATCGCTTTCTGCCGGATCAGAAAAATGTGTGAAATCTTACTACAGGCTGTCAGGAATGAGTGCCAGGCTCTCGAACGTCCTGAGGTGGGCAAATTGGTGATGGGCTATCGAGGTGGCTACAGCCCCCAGGACCGACGTTGCATCGAGAAAGAGATGTTCGAAGGGAAATTGATGGGCATAGTGGCGACAAATGCTCTCGAATTGGGCGTTGACATCGGATCCCTGGACGCAGTAATCACTCTGGGGTTTCCCTACTCGATCTCCAATCTACGTCAACAGAGTGGCCGTGCTGGACGACGCAACAAGGACTCTTTATCAGTGTTGGTCGGGGACAGGTACCCAACTGATCAGCATTACATGCAGAACCCAGATGAAATCTTCACTCGACCGAACTGTGAACTTCAGATCGACCTTGCCAATGAGCTCATCCTGGAGGGACATGTCCAGTGCGCTGCATTCGAAGCGCCCATTTTCCCAGATGAAGATTGTACCTATTTCGGGGAGCAACTCTACGCCGTCGTAGCAACACGTCTTATCAAGGATAGTATGGGCTTCTACCACTGCCACGAGCGCTTTCGACCCCAGCCCTCAAGATGCGTCTCGATCCGCGACACAGAAGATCAGCATTTCGCCGTCATCGACACAACCAATAACCGTAATATCGTCCTCGAGGAAGTAGAGGCCTCCCGCGCCTTCTTCACCATCTATGAAGGTGGGATCTTCCTACACCAAGGCGAAACCTACCTCGTCCAAGAGCTGAACACAGAACGCCATTTTGCACGCGTGACCCGCGTCCACGTTGACTGGAGCACCATGCAGCGTGACTTCACCGATATCGACCCCATCGAGACAGAGGCCATGCGCTCCATCACCGCAGATCCGTCCGGCTGCCGCGCATTTTTCGGAGCAGTCCAGATCCACGCTGTCGTATACGGGTTTTTCAAGGTGGATAAACGTGGCCGAGTGCTCGATGCCGTAGAGGTTGACAATCCGCCCATCGATATCCTGACCAAGGGGATGTGGCTTGATGTTCCATCGCGCGCCATCAAGATCCTCGAATCACACAGACTAAACATCGCAGCCGCAATTCACGCCGCAGAACATGCAGTCCTCTCTCTTCTCCCTTCTTTTGTCATCTCCTCACCCGGTGATGTTCGCACAGAATGCAAGGTCGCCAAAAAGGAACTTGGTCGTCCGCTCCGTCGCGCAAACGAGACTTCCATGTCCGACAAAAGGGAACTTCAGAAACTCCTCCAACCGCCGTCCCGGCAACGGCCCGCTCGTCTCACGTTTTACGATGCGAAGGGTGGGTCGTGTGGGTCCGGTATTGCAAGTAAAGCATTCGAATTCATTGGCTTACTCCTTCGACGTGCCGTTGCACGCATCGAGGCATGCGCCTGTCTCTCGCCGCAAGGCTGTGTGGAATGTGTATGTGACGAGCGCTGCAAGGAAATGAACTTAATCATGAGCAAAGCCGGCGCGGGTGTGATTTTGCGATGCTTACTTGGCTGGGAGGTGGAGGTAGACAATTTACCATGGGGTGAGGATGTTGACGGCCACGACTTCGGCGTTGGGGGTGGCGAGTTAGCGGGTGGGTATGAGACGGTCGTCTTGCCCAACGAAGTTCCGTGGAAGGCCGGATGTAGCCCTGGCGAAAGGCACATCTGACCAGTCGTTTGTGTTCACTGTCATAGCATATTACCATGTAAGCAAGGGCCTCAAAGTTGGGTGCATAAGAGAACTTCCACATAGTTGATGCTCCTGTTGAATATATTCGCAAGTTTGTATCATATCGAAACTCTCTTATGCAGCTGCCCAACTAAAATTTCATGCGTGCAAAGAAACAAATAATAAGAAAAAAAAAAGTAGACAGAAGAAACACAGACAGTATAGATTAACACAGAGACAAGCCCAAGAAGATGCGGTTCATATGATTTCCTTCAATAATGTATACTGTCTAAGCAGTCGGGTATATATTCAACGTACACGTCAAGTCATGACCAAGAGAATGCCCGGGTATAGGGGTTGCAACGGGAAGAGACAGTAGATTAGGATAGGGTGGTAAAAGGTAGGTTGGTAACAAGGGAATGGGTATAAGAGTACGGAGCGGGATGAAAAGGATGAAAATGATGCGAGAAGTACGTGTTGACCTGCGGCATGAATACTCCGTTGGGTTGTGGTTCGACCGGAGGTGGCCGGCCACCAAGAGGCTCGATGTTCAACTGGGACAATTGAATTGAGAATAGTGGCTCAGTGGACTTTGGGAAGTTTGCATGGGAGTGTGGCTGACAAGTAAGACTTGGCAGGGATGATCACAATGGAGGATCCTCCAGCTTCCTGGAAACAGGGAATAGATCCAACGCTCCAAGCAACGGATAGGCCGAGCCCACAACCCGAGAGACAATATAGGCTAGAGCAAAGACAAGGGACAGATCATGACGTCGATGAGTTCCGAGCGGCTGGCAAAAGCGTCACCACAGCTGGGATCAACGGTCAGGAAGGAAGGCTGCCCTCCTCATGAGAAGCCACCGTGGCTACTATCATGGCTGCTCCCAGGGCTCAGCTCATCTCCCTCGTCGTTGACATTCAGTTTCCAGAACATGGCTTTCATGTCGCGTACATTGGAGCGGAAGTCATCACGAGGCTGCTCTAGGCGGTCATCAGTCATGGCGCGGACTTCGCGGATCAGATCCGGGTAGCCTTCATTGTTGGGAAGCCACCAATGCATGAGTTCAGGTAATTTCCAGAGAGTGGAGAGGACTTCGCGGAATTTAGGTTGCATGATGTACCTAATTGCGCCGGGAAGGGTGAGCCTCTAGATCAAATTGCAAGATAGAAAAGGAGAATAGAGGGAGAAAAAAACAGAAAAAAAAAGGGAGCTTACCCAGTCTGTTCCATCTGGGCGATCCTGCGCCGACACCACATCTGATTCCTGACGTCTCCGGGGAGGAACATGCTCGTGAGCCCTATACTGTTCTTGAACCCGATGCAAGCCCCATTTCCTTTCTCTGGCCATCGGTTAATCGTTTCCATCAACTGGGCCTGTTCCCAGGCCAGCTTTGTCAATTCCGGCAGAAGAGGTTGTCTTAATGCAAGCATGGTTTGATATTTATACATCAATTCGGTCGAGAGGAGGTCAATCCAGATATAATTCGCATCCCATAGAATTCCCTGATGGATTCGACCAGGTACATAGGGATCCACGATATCATCTTCAGTTAGAGGGAGTTGATTTGGATAAGAGCGTACGGTGTATTCACTGTCGTCGAATGTTCTCATTATGTTCTTTGCCCGTTCAATCGTCTGCCCGAGCCGCTCGTTCTGCACCGCAAAATCTTCGAAGGGAATCATGCCACGAGACAGTTTGGCATACAGGGAAGCCATGTCCAAACCAAACCTGCGATTGATCGATGCGACCAACGAGAGTTGTTTGCCCGCGTCGTCGGGATCGAGAGCTGCTTGCTCCGCGTCGAACTGTTCTTTGGCGAGATACCAATCTCGACTGAGGATCGCCTCTGTGCCGGCCAAAATCCCCGCAACGACGTCGAAGCGCGCGTACCAGAGGAAGATGTTCGTATGTAATTCGTTTAAATTGGACGAGTCCGGCGTCAGCAGTTCCCGCATTAATGCGTGGGCGGCTTGATGATGATCGATCAAATTCACCCAATCACCAGTGTATTCCTGATGGAAAGGGACATCAGCAAGGAGGTTGATCAGTAAGAGAATGATTGGGAGGGGCACTCTACCTCAAAAGTGGTCAAGACAAGAACTGTACACAATGTGGCCTCGTTATGTTCCTCGCCAGAGCCGAGCGATTTCCGCAAGAGAACCAGCGCTTTGTTATAATATTTGAGGAATGTAAATAGTTTCCCTCCCGGACTATGCAAGGTATGATGATATGCCGCAAAGCCTACGAGGGCATATAGCAAAGGCTTATACTGCAGGGCAAGTTCGATGATGCTGTGTTGAATAAAAGCCCGGCTCGGTTGTCTCAAGAAAAAATGATCGGGTGTGATAAACTCTAGGTGAAAATTCAGATAAAATCTCAAATCGTCTGGAAGTCCGGCTGCATTGAGCATATCTGTCGTGGACTGAGTGACGCTAGCCGACCGCACGCTCACCGACTCGAAGCGTGACGAAGACTCCGTGGAGGGCGAACTGCCCAGATCCATATTGAACGATCCGGGCTCAGAGGTCTGTTTTAAACTCGGTTTTCGGAGTGACTGGGCACTCTGCCTTCTGTGCAGGTCGGGTCGAGACGTGCTAGCGGGGCTGGTGGGCGACCGAGAACCTAGCCCGGGATTGTCGGGTTCCTCCTCATCAATGATCGGCTCCAGGGGACTGATTTCGTCGAATTCCAGTCGACCTGATGAATCACTTCCTTGTGAGGGAGGACGTGTACCACGCGATTTGGCGGACGAGCGGGCGCCTCCCTTGGACGGTCCAGACGAGGGGGATGGGTAGATGCAATCCCGACTTCCCTTGCGGCAGCGCTCGCAGATAGGGCGAGACTCGTCGCATTTGATCCGACGAGAGCGGCAGGTGAAGCAGCCGCTCCGGGTTCGTTTGTGTTTCTTTGGATCTGGGAGAGGTTGAAGCAAGGTCGATTGCTTCGGGTATGACGGCGCGGACACGGTCATGGCCGGCGGCGCGGCGGAGGGATCGTGCCATAACGCAAGATTTTCGGGATACTGAGCTGCTCCGAATAGCGAGTAGGCAGACATGGTTGAATCCTGCTGCATTGGATCAAAAAAGCCGGCCAGGGCGGCCTGGGATTGATGATATGATGATTGTTCCATGATGGTTCGTCCCAGCAGTTGAGCTCCGCGCAGATCTCCCCCCGCAAATTTAGCGTGAAGCTCCTGATTATTGCATCATACAGAACCAGGGGTAGTTGCAAGTCAGAGAGATATATGGTAGAATCCTAGGAAGCAGACGGCAGTGAAAGTGGATATGAAGTACAATGTACAAGAGTGGATGTGGTGTGTGTAGGGGGTGGGGTGAGGTTGACCCGGACTATTGGATGTTGGATATGGGCGGAGATTAATAGAGCAAAACTCCCTGTTTTTTTGGGGTTTTTCTTTTTTTTTCCTTTTATCTGTTTCCTTTTTCTTTTTCTTTTCGTCTTTCTCTCCATTTTGCTAATACAGTACAGTCTCTTATGTTCGAATCCGTAGCTCAGCATTTAATTGTCTTTGGTCTGCTCTATGCTACTTTGGGGACATTCAAGCGGGCTTCAACTACCGATCGTGATCGCGATGATCGGCATATCCAGGGAAGGGCATACGTATCATAATATAAAATCTAAAAATATGAAAAATACATGCATATGAAATGGAACGGAGTAATTATTTCAAAATGATTCCAGGGATTTTCTTTTCCAAACTCAGCTGATGCAGGAAGTCTAGCCTCCGCATCGTTCTTACTCGGCGGAGTAGGGCGGAGGTCGCGGAGCCACACACATTCCAATCCGGACGAACCAAGGCAAATTGGACCCCCAAAGAAACAAGAAAAAAATATTAAACGGAAAGAAAAAGAGAGAAAAGAGGAAGGGAGAAAAAGGAATAGTAATATCTAAAGCAATCAGCGGGCTCAGTTCATGTAGTCTTAGCGGAAGTCGAATTGTGAATGGCTCTTTCACAATTCCCCACTCTAGATCAGCCACTTTGGGCTTATTTTTATCCTTAATCCCATTAAAGGAGCCTCGGGACTCGGTGGAAATGTACAAAACGAAAAGGAAAAGAAAGGGGGCTGTTGACGATCCTCTCTAGCCACAAGTGATATCACTGTTGAACCTGGTGGCTCGAGCCCTGACTCCATAGTTTCCATAGTTCCATAGACCTGAGGGGATCCTGTGTGATCAAAGCGCCTGTCATCCGGTGATCAACCACAAACAAAAGCCTACGGAGAACCCTAAACCTACGGAAGGCCTGACTCTTGGTGTTCTGATTCTTTTCGATTTATTTTTCATCATGTTTTGAGCATTCGTACGGACCCCGTCCGAAATCCGAAGACGGGGCAGGCGATTAGTACTCGACCATGATTGCGCAGGTGGAACCCCCAAAGGATAATCAACATGGGGCTCTTGAGGTGATTTCCTTCTTGGCAAAGGAACAGAGACTCTAACCAAAAACGAACAGGTCGCCACAGATATGATAGCACGGAGTGTCCCGCGCAACTACTCGGCAAATCTGAAACTTTGCCAGTCATAGCGCTGCATCGCAACCAAAATGCCGAAAACGCTCTGTTCATGACGGCGATCGGATGGGAAAAGTGGGGCCTGACTAAGGGACTCACGGATTCCGGTGGAAACTAAGCTTCATTTAGGGGAGTTATGATTCATGATTGGAACGCACGCTAACCAAGCCCCGTTTCTGGAATGAGAACACGGGGAATCCGGCAGAAATTGGGGAAATAACCAGGGAGGAAGGGGGGGGGGGGGGGGGGTAGTTGCCCCTAGTGTTGGGTATTTTCTAGAGTATCTTTTTTTTTTTTTTTTTTTCTTTGTAACTTCGACCTCTTAAATATAGACACCCAGGTGGCTTTCCGAGGGGATTTCTTTTCTTTTTCCCCTTAGTTAAAAAGAATCTCGTGCCTGATCGACGAAGATTTGACAGACCCAAAAGGTGGGCCATTAAACGGAAAAAGACGCTAAAGTTGGGACTCCACTGGGGAAGGAAAAAAAAAAAAGAGATAACTGTACAACAAAATACGGAGTATTTCCCACAGAATTGAAATTACAGGAATTAGACAGATTGACCGATCACGACAGCTGGGCGGATCATCATCCTATTCGTTTAAGGAAATTGCAGGGACCGGGAGTGTACATGGTCGCCATGTGGGTGAAAGGTGAGCCGGCTTTAGAAAAGTCCATGACAGTGGGGTTCTGGTCCATCCGGGTCCCATGTGGCCCCTTGAATGACTCCCCAAAAAGAACCGGGCGATCCAGGCTTCCGGTGCTGGTCGAGCTAGCCATCACGCTGGGCCAGGATGGGTAACATCTCCGTTCAGATCTTATTTAGACTGCTGGACCGGGACTTGGGGAAAGGCCGTCTCCACTTCCAGAGGTTGCTGGAGAGGCAAGAAAGAAACCTTGGAAAGTAAAAGAGAAAGGAAACGTAGCCTCATCAATGGCCAGAGCTCGATCTCGGCCCGGTAAAATAAAAATAAATAAAAAAGGGGGGTGAGTGCGTGGTCTGAAGCTCGTATAGTTCGTATCCGTCATTCTCTCAGCCCTACAAATTTCAATATCATACACACTCGGTAAATATAACCCTTGACTCAATTACCGATGCCCCCCCCCAAGTGCAAATCATAGACATAAAATGCATACCTATCGCATCGTAGACAGACTCCTTGGTGAATTCTTATGGAGCATACGGACAGGACAGTATACATCTGGAGTAAATGGGGAATCTCCAGGACTATATGGGACGTGCACTTTTGTGTTTCGGATAATATCTAGGTCTAGAGTGTACATCTGACGTGCTTTTATCAAAATCCTGTGGTCTTAAACCAATGAGAATTAATATGCAGGGCCCAAGCGCTGGTTGATGAAGATTTACTTCGAAGTACTCTGCACGTTAGAAAGATCCCTCCCAATGGTAGGTTCGGATAATCATCGGATCCCGAACAAAGCTTGATACCGATTCAGATGCTGTAAACATTTATGTACGTGGTCCGGAGTATACGAGTACGTTCATAGAATTAACCAAATGTAAAACGCCACGCACCTATGGATTTATCTCTCCCAAAGAGGCATAGAGATCGGCGGTTCCCAAAACCTGTCGGATACAAATGCCCTCAATTGAGTTGGCGCCGGCCGTTTGAGCTGTGGCCCTCGTGTCTAGCGCCATGAAAGTTTGGACACCTCTTTGGATAGCCATCAACTAAACCCACCCAGGTACATGCTAATCCCCACTTATCCACTAGTACCGTGTCCTGGGGACGCACTACAAACTGACCTTTGCCTTTTCTGGGGGACCTACCATAGGACAAAAGTACTAACGCCTAAATCCGTACTATGTAGGCGCCAGCGTCTCAGAAGCCTTGGATTGGTGCAGGAGTTCCGGACTTGGTTCTGTCCAGTATGCCACTCTGAAGATCATTGACTTGATTGTTCTTTTCTTTTCTTTTTTTTTTTTTTTTTTTTTTTGGTTTTTATAAATATCGTCGGATCGACATGTCCGTTAGCTCCGAGGCGAGCCACATCGATCATGATGCGTTAAACGGTGGCTCCAGGGGTGCTGGGGCGTGATTGTTGATCCTCGAGGTTGCACTGCAGCAACATCCACCTTGCCAGTGGCTGTGAATTTTGCCTCGGACTCGGATTCGTGCAAGGAAGATGCACATGTGACGAAAGTTCGACCGGTGAGATGGATGCAATTTCACATCCCTGCCAATTATGCAAGCCCCATCATTTGACTTTTGGGCGGGTTTGGGTGGAGGTGGATGTGGATTTGTAGTTTTGACTTTCTGTTGATGAGCATTGTTTCAATCTTTCTTTCCGCGGCAATCTTGGCTTATTCTTTTCTTCTTTTTCTCTTTGGTATGTTTTCTCGGGCTTTTTTTTTTTTTTTTTCCCGGTTTCGATCTCGGGGATGTATTATCCAGATTGATTTGCAAGGCTTTCAATAGTCAAACGAAAATCATTTTCCACCGGCCTCATTTCTGGACTCCCTTCATCGTGTGCATGTTTTCTCGTATACTTTGGCAAATTCGTGCAGCTGAGCGCTTTCAATTGCATCATCTGTGTCTCCATTTTTCTTGGCTCATTTCCTCTCGGCACTGGATGGCGGCAACCTCTTATCTGGGGGGAAGGGGAGTAAGAAGGACCAGTGGAACCGGAATCAAGGCGGATTTCCGATTTGTTCTAAGATTCGTACATGATGTTTTTTCTTTTGGATAGAGTCATAAAATCGTCAACAGCCCGATGATCTACATCGATGAAAGGGCCCGCCTCTGGTGGCAAGTGGTGTTGCTGAGTAGTAGTGCTGATGCTCAAGGTGCTGCCGGCGGCGCTAGACAGATAGACAACCTTGGAGAAATACGATGGTCCGCTCTAAGCTGACTTCCGAGCCGCCAGTTCCTTGAGCACCATGCCCACTCCCTCGATTACGGTGATCCATTCTGTTTCGTGAACTCGCTTCCCAAATGCCTCCAAATCCTCATCCTGGCCCTTTCGGAAGGGAATCTCCCGGACCAGGATGGGGTGACCCATATCCACCTCGGAGATGACGTCGTGGATCATGACGCCCGTCTTGTCGATCTTGCCTTCCATCCAAGCGGCATGGGCACGCTCAATCGCATTCTGCACCATTCCCATATCAGCAAATCAGGATGCTTTTATATCATTCACCCAAAGTCTATGCTCCGCTCCTCATTGAAACTTACCACACCATTGAAAGCGCCTGGCAGCGCTGGATGCAAATTGATGATTCGTACATTGGCCACCTCCAGTGGCCTGAGAAACTCCGGTGAAAGGATGTGCATGAACCCAAGACAGACAACTAGCTCAGGCTGATCGGCAAGGATCAAGCGAGCCAGCTCGGCATCGTACTCCTCGCGTGCGGCCTGGACACCCTCAGGCGTGGCAGGGTGCTGCTTCTTGTACTTGACAAGGTTGTGGTATTCGGTAGGAATATTCGCTTTCTGGGCCCGCTGGAGACCGAAGGCATCTTTGCGGTTGGAGAGGACACGGATGATGTTTGCGTTGAGGGTGCCGGCTGTGACTTGGTCGATCATTGCTTGCAGGTTGGAACCATTGCCGGAGATGAGGACCGTGGTGCGAATTGGTGCAGTCATTTTTGCGATATGGGATGTTCTAATTAGAAATCTGGACTTTTCATCCACTTTTTTTTTTTTTTCGAGGTCGGAGGGGTGAGGTTCGCGGGGTTTGGAGTTTCTCGGAACTAATCATATTTTATTTATCAAATTAGTGTCGGACCAAAGCTTGCAGTGCCGATTTCGAGCTCACAAGGGATCCAAGTGAACAAGATTCAAATTAATGCAATATTTACATACCTGTGCAAAATCGATGGCGAAAGCTCACGCAAAATGAAGAGCCTCGATACCGCACTGGGAAAGTTTTGCTGCACGTGACCCGCGGGGGCAGCGGGGCACATACAGATAATAGGCGATAACGACCTCGGCCGATTGAGAAGAGAATTGTATGAGGATTCAAAATGATATGTTTATTGTATACAAGGTGGAACAGCCCAGAAAGGTCCCAATGTCCCTTGCATCATGCCATCGAATATGATACTGTCCTAAACAGTCAAAATGCCAACAGGAACTCAACGGGACTCAACATAGATAAACCGAGACTAGATGCTGAGCGGATCGAAAACAAAAGTGGCCTCTAGGCCTCAATGGCAAGATCAAAAACATATGAGAAAGGAAGACGCCAAATAATGAGCGGAGACTACATGCCGAGGGGATATCAAACGAAAAAAAAAAAAAAAAAAAAAGGGGGCGTTAGAGCTCTAAGCAGACGCTGAATGCTAATGTTCAAGGGAGAAGTCAAAGAGAGATTGTGGATAATGCAAGGCTCATCAAATAGCTGTACCTTCGGGAGTTGAAGCTGGAACGGCGTCGGCAGGACCAAAACCACCGTTGCTAGGTGTTTCATCAACGCCCTCACCTCGGCACAAAGGACAAGAGTTGCGTCCAGTAGTCAACCACTAGTTTAAAGAGTCAGCAACACGGCATCTAGCAGATTAAACTAGAGAAACACATACCTGGTCAATACAATCCCGGTGGAAGACATGCTTGCATTTGACAAGCTCTCGGACTTCTTCGGCCACCTCGTAGTCACTCAGGCAGATCAAACAACGCTCGCCATCCTGGATATGAATGGCACCGGCGCCATTGATAGACTCGGCCACTAGCGAGCCATCATACTCAACAAGCCGGAATAATCCGCCTGCGGAATTGACATCAGCTTGAGTTGCAACAGGAGGCTTTGCTGGGCCCAGAAGCGACGAGAGAAGAATCATGTCCTCATATGTGGGGTTCTGGATACATGTTAGTTAGGCGATGAGTCAACAGACAAATAGGTCCAAAGGGGAGAAATACATCAGTGAACAGACTGGGAGTGGTGAGAGCCGGGTGGTTCTCTGATAGATTGGTTCCGACAACGTAAATCAACCAGCTTCTACCTCCACTTGGGGGAGGCTGATCAGGTTCAACCACACCGTTACGACGAATGGACCCAGAGCCAAGAGCACGATGCCGAGCATATTCGGAATCACTTCGACGACGCTGGCGTGCAGCACTAGGCGGTGGGACTGATTCATCGGTAGGCTCTACAGTGGGTCTAACGGAGTGATTCTCATGCAGCTGAGGCAAAACACTAGATGTCATGGCCGAGGCGGATGAGGGCCTGCGGCTCGGCGTCGAGGTGCTAGATGACACAGCCGACAACCCCTGCTCGGCGGGTGTTGAGGGAGGAGGGCGGGGGGCTGGTGGGCTTTCAGACAAGGCAGAAAGAGGAAAATTTGGCAAACTGGCGCGAGAGCCAGCATCTGATAATCTCCTGGGGCCATTTGCGCCTGGGTTCCGTAGGAGCTCGGCTACGCTAGGGATAGAGCCTGGAGGGCGTGGGACATGCAGTCTTGGACGTCCATCTGCCCGCTGTCCAAGATCACCAGGCGCCTCCTGTGGCCGTGGAATGGCATTTGGTGAGAGGAAAGGTAGTCCAAGCAGAGCGTCCAGCCCAGGGCCCCCTGGAGCCGATGGCCCTTGTTCACTAGTGCCTCCACTGCCAGCTGGAACCGACCTAACACCGACAACGACCAAAGTCACTGTACGTCCTTCCGCTGTTTGTGGGGGCTCATCAACAGACATTCCATCTGATGGCGGTTCAGGATTCTCAGATTCGTTGGGGTTGCGACCAAGTGGATTAGCATCAACTGGAGAATCAGCGTTGGCAAATCGGAAGACTCGTAGAAAATTTACTGGGGGCGAAGGGCCTTCATTTCCGGTGTTGCTTGATCCCTCTGCTGATGCCGTTGGCCCAGCTTGGGTGGATGTAGCACTCTGTAAGCTCTGAATGAAAGTCTCTAGTGACCCATCCAGTCCGTCGTTTCCTAGTGCTTGAATATTTGGCAGGGGAGGCCCATTGGCACCAGACAATTGAGCTGCAATCGCCGCCGCAGCAAGTTGAAGCACCCGAGAAAGAGGAGTCTGTTCTTCTCGTCGCAAGGATCGTGCTGATCGCGCTCTCAGAAGACCAGGTAGCCGGCGCATTAATTGGGGATTGCCAGAAGGTGTAGCTCCATCAGCGTGCACGTTTGGCTCAACCGAATCTAACTCATGCAAAGGCTCCCCGAAATCTAGGCGAGTGTCCATGGCACTGGGAAGGCTATCACTCAGAGATGGCCGATGTAATATTCGTGGAGAGTTATCGTGTTGTGACGGGATAGTTAACGAAGGTTGACCAAACATATGAGATATGGGTGTTGATAAAGAATGGCGCACCCGATGCAGGCGACCACTCCGACGCCAAGAGGCTCGACCAGGCTCAGCCAGACGGTCAGTGGCATTATCGAGAAATGACGGACCACTTGCCGCATCCGCTATGACTGACGATTCGGCACGCGGGGGAATTAGATATGGCCCCCGAGCGGAACGTCGGCGGTTGATCCCCCGGGAACCAAGGGCACTGAACGGACTGAAGCGGCCACTGCTATGTGTCGATTCGGATCTTGGCGGGGTCCTCGATACCAACCCATGTCTGTGTGCATGGCCCTCTGCAGGCGTCTCTTCCTGGCTACTGAGAAGACCTCGTATGACCGAATTGGGTAGAATTCTGGAACCCAGCCTCGACATGGTAGATTGCCTTCTCGCCGCCATCCGCGTGATAGCTGCAGAGCGAGAATCCCGACCATTTGCCTCTAATTCCGGTATATCTTCCTCTTCGATGCTTCGCATTGGATGCGAGCTCCCCCAGAGCGCCTCGTGGGATGTTGCCCTGTTTCCGGCGGCTCGTTTGATTGGTTCAAAATTGAATCTTGTTGACTAGTTGGATCCATTTCCGCTGTGGGCGAGGTACCAGCCTCTTCATTTTGTTCAGATAGTTGCCTGTGGTTCATGTCTTCATCCCGCGTTCCGAGGTCACGCAAAATCGAAGCCGGGGTCAGATAATCCGGAAAGCCAATATCGGATGAATGTCGTGCCGTAGAAGAAGATTGTCCCATAGTAGCAAATTCCGGGAACGGTGATTAATTATAGAGAGGATTAGGTACCGTCCACTGCCATGGGAGTCCCGAGTTGCTAGAAGCGACCGTCTCAGCGAAGTACACCCAACGATGAGGCAGAGTGCTGGAAAAATAACGCACCCAACAATTATCTCAAAGTGATACAAGATATTTGCAACGCTCAAATGTGGTGTCAATCTCAAATTTCGAGCAGATGGAGTGGGTGTCAACCTGGGGATAGGTACGGAGCACCAAGTGACAAGTGGGCGGGGATCAATCGTCTCGGAATTTCGGGAATGGCGAGGGAAAGAACCAAGGGAACGGCAAGGAAGCGGCAAATGTGTCGATAAGCAAGCAGTGAAAGCCGAATATGTGAGACAATTTACTATCTAACAGACGAAGCAGAGCAGCCGCAGCAGTCTTGAACGGTCTGACGAGCCCACAGTCGAGGCTACAGATACCCGCCGAGCCTTGGGAGAATGTAGTGATCGGGGGGTCCGCTATTGACGACGCCCAGGGGCGGCGGAGACTGTGGGAAACGACAGGAAACGGTTTGAAATGAAGAAAAGAAGGTAATCAATAGAAGAAAGGGGTAAAGGGAGGGGAAGGAAGAGAGCGAAGCCGAGAGACAAGAGGCGCTGCGATAAAAGTGATGTTTGCTTGCTTTGCTCGAGGCTTTCTTAGTCAACCAACTTCAGCTTCTTTCAACAGTTTTTACTTTCGTCATTTCATTCGTGTTTCTCCACTTCTTTGGTCGAGAACTTCCAAAAAGCCCTGAATGAGGATTTTGACACCGTGAGACCGGGCACATGGATGCTTCATTCGTTTCAATCTTTTGCATTGCCACTGCTTGAACCTCATTGTGCTCCAAGAAAAAAAACAGGATGACTCTTCCACGTCCATGGGCTGACACAGAGTCGGAAGGCACCGAGCCTGAAGACACAGTTTTTCCGATCTTTGCATTACCACTGCCTCCCTGGCTTCAACCTCACTATGCTCGAAAAAAAAGGAGAAATCGACCACATCCATGCGCCGACACAGAGTCAGAAGAAACGACACAATCGGTCTCGGCGGGAAACCCTCTGACCCTTACACCAAATGAATCCCATCAGTATCGAGTCGCCGGTCTTCCTCTTGACCATAGAATACCAGGAGGTGATTTTCCCCACGGGCCCGCTGAGGAGACAAAGCTCAAGAAGGTCAAACATAAGGCAAAGTCAGTCTCGCGAGGTTCGGCAAAGGGTCTAGATTTACAACACCTCGCAGCACTGAATGCCGTGCTTCATCGTTGTCTCAAACATGGTGATTACCACCGAGCAGGGAGAGCATGGGGCCTCCTTTTGCGAGAAAATTTCAGAGGATTTCCAATAGATGTGCGTCATGCTGGAACTCAAATAGGAGAGCTGATCTTGTTACACCGAGGAGTCAAGCACCCCGGCTGTGCCAACGAAGTCGCTCACACTCCTGCGACATTCACCATTAAGGGATTTGCGGAAGCGAAAGTCTACTATGAAAGGTTGATTCTCGCTCATCCTTATTCGAAGTCTGCTCGGCATATGCTCTCTGCGCTCCATTTTTATCCTGTCATGTTCGAGCATTGGATCTTAGTCGCCCAAGAGGACAGTGGTCTGGAGAGAAACAAAATAGAAAAAGATGAAATGTCTGACGAGGAAGACTTCGATTATGATGATCGAGCATTACACAAGAAGCAGACACGTATCTCGGCTGTTCGGGCCCAGGAACTTGAGCAGGCTCGGCAAATCTCCATACGCATTGACGCTCTGCTTGCAACACCTCCTTATTCGGACTCAGCAAAGTTGCTAGAAATACGAGGCATGGTGTCTCTTTGGATTGGCGATCTGCTTATTTCTTCTCTAGAACCAACCCCATTTCAGCAGGGAGCGCAGATTTCCGATGCACTCCTCACGGATGGCTCGTACAGCTCGTATGAAAGACAGCTCGCTCAAAGTCTGGCAGTGGAGAAAAGGAAACAGGCAGAGGAGCAAAGGCAATTAGAAATTGGCAAGGCCCGAGATTTCTTGCAGCAAGCCAAGCGACGCGGAGTTGAATGCGATCTGGATGATCCCGAGGAATTTTTGGGTGATTCAGAAGATATTACTCATGAAACAAGTATAAATACTTTGAATGTATAAATGAAACCCCATAGTAAATGCATATGTATTTTTGTCCACAGAAGGGTCTCCGCACTGATTTTGGTTATACATGTCCCGATGCTTAAACGCCTTTTCTTAACTTTGGAAGCTTTTGGAAGGAAATGCCTGGTCGGGTATTGATGAATCTCATCGTCGAGCTAATAAGAATGAAAGCTCATTCCCAATTGATTTCCCTGGCCACGTGATCACGCGGCGATCTCGCGTCGGGTCAGCCGTCAGTGACCATTTCATTTTCCATCCCCTGGGCAACTTTTCTTTCTTCTTAGAGGGCTCCCGCTGCTATATTACAGATCTCCGGGCTGGACTGGACACTGCTTAGGAATCTTTGTCATTCCATCATGGGAGTGGGCGACTACGTCCACTCCAAGGAAGCTGGGCAGCCTCGTGCACCTGACCTGGGACCGTCGCAACGCCAATTGCGAGCCGCACAGGCCAAAGTCGAGGTGCCTCTCACGAATGTGGGGAATTCCAATGCGCATGGGAGGATTGCTTCATCAAAGTTCTTGGAAACAAGACCTAGTCCACATCAACCCTTTCCTACACACACCGAAAATGGAGTGCACCGGGATGCCTTCGATACGGATGTGGAGGGAGTCGATGATTCAACAATTGCGGGAACTAGTGTTTTTGGATTTGACGATAGCCAATCCCATGCCCAATCCAATCTCAATGGTCGCTACATAGATACCTCGCCACGTCCGTCTTACTTGCCCCGCCCTTCTCGGCATTCACGGCCATCCTGGTTTGACGGCATGGGTGACAAGGCTATGAAGAAAGCGGGCTTTGACTCTGATGACGCCGATGATACTTCCAGTCAAGTCACTTCGACGGCCCCTGCAGACGATGAGAAGACCGAACGACAAGAGCAGGAACAACAGCCAAGCAGTTGGTACCTGGCTCATAAGCACCGTTCGACAGAAGAGCCACTAAGCAAGCGCCTGGAGAATTTCTGGTCTGCTAGTAAGAGAGCACCCAGATCAACTGATCAGCAGCAGACGGATACTTGGCAAATGACTTCCGTGGAGACAGCGAATGAGCCTAGCCCGCCACGGAAACTGGGACACATGTTGCCCCCTACAGCGGCTAGGAAGATCATACTCCCCCACAGCATGTCAGCGACGCCCAGGACGCGCTTCAGTCCACCTAAGCCTTCCCTGCTGGACCAATTAGACATATCCCCAACTCGTCACGGGTCTGAGCAGCCACCACAGGCCGGGCGAACTCTCAGTATCACAACTTTTGCGCAGCCCGACCACAGTGACGACGAGGCCGGCATCGATGAAACGATTCGCCTGAGCAGCAGACGGGGTAGCGAACACTCCTCTAACATCTTCGGTATCACGAACATGTCAGACTTAGACTGCGATGAATCTGTGATCGAAGCCGGACAAGATCCATTATTTGCTCGGTCGACCTCCAAGCGCGGTCGTAGCAATACAGTCATTCACAACAACAAGCGGCACCTTGAATCAGATTATTCACCGCAGCAGCTGTACCAAAAATCGTTCACTGATCTCCAGGCTGAACCATTCGAAAAAGCGCAAACACCCAGTCCACCCCCTATCAAGTCACCTTCATTGCCACCCGAACCCATTTTCGCTCCAAATGGCGAGTCACAAGATAACGCAGTGTTTCATCTTTTGAACCTTACTGGCCAAGACCGCCAAAGTTATCTGTCTCGCATGACCGTGGATGAGTGGGAAGACTGCGGAGACCAAATCATCGACCAGTTCAGCCACCTTCTCATGCAAATGAAGAAACTGCGTCGCGCCCGTCGACAAACAGCTCGAGTATTTGAAGACGAAATCAAGCGTCGACATGAACAAGTCGAGACGCAAAATCAAGATCTTTCTGCCAAGCTGGATGAAATGAGAACCGGAGGTGCCGAGGTACTTCGTGGACGGAATCAATGAGCTTATGATTTTTCTTTGAGCCTTTTCTATCTTTCATACCAAATTATAAGCCTGGTATCTTCTTTTCTTTTCTATTCTTTTGATTCCATTTTTTAGTCTACTTTTTTTTTCTCATGTGTTCTCCCACGAATCCAGACATATCTGTCCATGCCCGATACCCCTTTATGCAACAATTAACATCATTTCGTGACTGCTGCTTTTTACGTTGAAAATGGGTCTAGGTTTCTTTCACTGTTTTATTTAGACAAAGTCTTACCGCATAGTAGATAATATGGACAGCCACCGTGTTGGGCTATCATGAAGAATTTATTCCCGTAGATCCTTTCAGGGACATTGATCTAGTATTACAACGGAGGAACATACGCTTACCTAGGTACAGTCTTCGGGACACGACAATATCAAAAAAAGAAGTTAAATTCGATCAATGTATCTAATCCACACTCGCGGTTAGTTATACGAAGTACAAATGAGTGCCTGTAACGCCATGACTAGCCCGCAATGCAATAACCGTTCAGGAAAATGCGCCCAGGCAGATCTATGAACATAGTAGAAAAGAGATAATAAGGGAGAGCAATGGTGTCTCAGACTAGGAGAGCTATATGAATGATAGTATAGCAAGCTCATCAAGGTGCTGGTCCAGACTTGTGAAGGGCAGCCGCGAGTCGTTTATAATCTTCAAGTAGAGCAGCTACATCTCCAACACGCAGATCTCGAGCATCTTGAGTTTCAACGAACCTTTGGATGGGAGGATCGATCTTCTGTGTAGGTCGTGGACTCGCAGTCTCTGTCGAGACAGGTGATATTCTGAGGCGATCCATCGCTGCAGGGGACAGTGGTCTAAGATTCGGTGTATCTGAGCCATTACGAGCATCGGGACCGGGGGCATTACGGCCAAAGTTCTTGATCATGCCTGGGATGTGGTTGAGAGGGTTAAGCGAGTTCCCGAAGTTCCGCATTGACTCCAGTGGGTTTTGAGGTGTAGCTGAAGATGGACTTGGCATAGGTTCGTCTCGCAGAGATGGAGCGATCGACCTTTTGCTGCTGGCTTGTGTCCGTGCACTGTCAGTGCTTCGGTCGCGCGGGGTGCGACCGCCGCTGGATAAGCCTGTGGCCCTTGAGCTACCTGTTGGCTGAGCGCCATCGTCAGATGGAATGGAGTTTATAGATGCTATATCATCTTGGATGTTTTGCTTGTTGGCCAGAGGTTGGGCGACTAGGCGACGAGCCTCAGCCAATGTCTTTGGCAGCACAGGTCCATTTGTATTAGGGCCTTGGGTCTGCAATTCTTTTAGGCGACCGAAAAGGAAGTTGAAAGAGTTGTCAAGAGAGGCACCAATGTTCTTGAGACTCTGGTCTGCCGTGGTACGTACTGCATCATTTGCCGCTTCGAGTACCTTGGCAGGTGGTTGAAATAAGTTACTCAGGCGTCGTTGCTGGGGCGCTGGAGAGGGGCGAGGCCGAGGCAATGTAGATGACGCCGGTTCCTTAGTCTCCGGTTTGGATATCTCAGGTGAAGCAGACACAGTCGTAACCGATGATGTGGTGGTATCTTTGGCTGGTCGGAAAGGATCGGTTCGCTCCGAAGATGGGGTTGCTGTCTCACTTGGGGTCCGCAGAGGTCCCTCCTGCAGCTCATCTGCTCGCAAACTGGATAACTCGACATTCTCCAGGAAACTGATAGCCGCTTCAAGATTGGTCAAGCAATATGCGGTCTCGCCATCGATCTTGTTTGATGATCTGAACCGTTGAATGAAGAGTAGGTTGCTGATAATGTTAATCCCGTCAGCCGGACAGGTGATGAGTGAGTAGATCAGTGTGGGCAGGATCTCATCCGCCGATGAGGACGAAGGCAAAAGTTTAGTCAATGCATCGACAATAGCTTTATGAGCGGCCGCTAGTTGTTGAAGCTTGCCAAGAGGGTATTTGTACTCATTCATCTTTTCCAAAAATACTCTTGCTTGAGCCAAATAGTCATTCGCCTCCTGTTGTTTCGTCTCTTCAACTGCTGATAAGTCGATGTCAATGCCCAGATCTTTCAGATTGATGCCCACCAGCAGCAAGGCGGCAGTTTTGGAGCGTAGTTTCTCATCCCGAACGTCATCCAAGGTGGTTTTATGTCTCCAAATTTTGTTGTAAACCAGTTCACAGACTCTTCGCTCGGCAGCCTCCTCCATCACAGCACGTTTGTATTCTAGAGCTTTCCGCGCTCTCCGCCTGTCCGCAACTTCTGATGCCGTCAACATTTGCCGACCAGCAGCACCTTGCCGAACGTCATCCTGAGACCTTTTGTTGCCTAACTTCGAGAACGTACCCCCGCGGGAGACTGGAGCCTGCGGGGCAGGATCCCTATTGATTCGAGAGGCAAGTGCGGAGATGTGTGTAGCGATGTGAGATTCGGCGCGATCATAGAAGACTTGGAAGAGAGAAGAGATTTTGTCGATCGTAGGAGGAGAGTTGTGTACTTTTGCGCTCAATGAGTTGATGAATCTGGTGACGAATCCTATATCAGTTCGGTGTTCACGCGTGAAGACACCATGATTCAAACCTACCGATCTGTCAAGCTTATCAGCTCGATGGGAAGCTCTTCCGAGGGGTCTTGCACGCTTCTTGAAAGCACAAAACCCTCGTCAGCCTGGCCATCGGCACCGGTTGAATCAGCGGAACCTCGTCTTTCAAACACATCCGATCCATTTTGCCGCTCTTCAATATCGACGGATAACGACAAGGGTTGTGTGTCTCGATCGGTTGTTACCCGCGCTGACGGGTGGGCGTCCGAGCTTTCCATTCTGGTGAAGGGCTGGGTATATTGCAGAAAATGGCCAACGCCATCGTCGGAGGGGCCAGACATGCTCTATTACAAGGGGGGCGACCTGGCCCTATGGCGCTAAGTCGTAAGTGACTCCGCCAGGTCCAGCTGATAGGCTCATGCGGATTGATGTCCGGTCCGAGCTCCGTGCGGCTAAGTCCACCCTCCGGCATCGTGAATATGCCAAAAGTGCAACGCCTGGAAATCGGGCATCTTAGGGGGATTTGGTGTGGTGTTTTTCTATCATGATTCGTAATTCTATTTGACTGGGACTCTAATATATACAGCTATCAATCCCATATTGGCTCTACAGACGCGCCACAGGAGTGACGTTGGCCTCGGTAGCAGCTTCAATTCGAGCACCAAGATCCTTGTTCACACGAGAAAACATCTGGTAAGTCTGCTTGCGAACACGCTCATGGGCACCACACAGGTGTCCTGAGACGTTCTTGACAAAATTCTCCTGTTGACCAGACTGGCGACCAAGGACATGCCAGAGACCATTGGCCTGCACGTAATCCTCGTCAGTAACGGGGATCTGTTCAGCCATGACAGCACCAGTCCACTTCTCATGCTCCTGGCTCGCCTTGACGGGCTTGTAGGCCAGTGGACGGAAGGTGGAAGGATAGTTAGGATTGGCACCATAGTTGCCGTTGACATTCATGGGGCCGTCACGATGCCAAGGGCTGAATCCGCGGATTGGACAGTTGACGGGTATCTGCTCGTAGTTGCCACCCAGACGGTGACGGTGGGTATCTGGGTAAGAGAAGAGACGGGCCTGGAGGACAGGATCGGCGGAGGGTTCAACGCCAGGGACCATGTGTGAGGGGGAGAACGCAGCCTGCTCGATCTCGGCGAAATAATTTTGCGGGTTCTTGTTAAGAATGAAGCGGCCGAATCGGCGCAGTGGCACCTCATTCTGCGGCCAAACCTTGGTCAGGTCGAAGACGCTCCAGCGGAACTTCTCAGCCTGCTCGGGGCTGAGGACTTGGACGTAGCAGGTCCATGAGGGGTTCTCTCCACGCTCAATGGCGTTGAACAGATCTTGTGTGTGCCAGTCAGGGTTCTCAGCGCTCAGCTTGGCGGCCTCTTCGTTGGTGAAGGTCTTGTTGCCCTGGTCGGTCTTGCAGTGAATCTGGACGTAGTTGAAAGTGCCATCAGGTTTAATCCACTTGTAGGTGTGACCCGAGTAGGCGTTCATGTGACGATATGAGTATGGAGTGCCGCGGTCACTGAACAGGTGCATCACCTGGTGAACTGCCTCTTGGTGGGTAGAGAGGTAATCCCAAAATGCGGTGGCATCCTTGAGGTTGGTCTGGGGGTTGCGCTTCTGGGTGTGAATGAAGACCGGAAACTTGGCAGGGTCACGCAAGAAGAAGACGGGAGTGTTGTTGAATACCCAATCCCAGTTGCCCTCCTCGGTATAGAACTTGATAGCAAAGCCACGCGGATCACGAGCGCTGTCTGCAGAGCCCTTTTCACCACCCACGGTAGAGAAGCGAGTGAGCATCTTGGTCTTCTTGCCAACGCCCTTGAGCATGTCGACAGTGGTCTGGGGTATGATGTTAGTCCAACAAGTCAAAGATGCTCTGCGAGGTACTAACGATATCGCTAATGTCGTCGGTGACTTCGAATTCGCCAAAGGCGCCAGCACCCTTAGCATGAACCACACGCTCGGGAATGCGTTCACGGTCGAAGTGTGCAAGCAGGTCGATCAGGTGGAAGTCTTGCAGCAGCAGTGGGCCGTTGGGGCCTACGCGCTGAGACGCCTGGGGATCCATGACCTAAAAGAGATTCACATTAGATCGAAAATTCACGTTGCCAGATGCGAGAGGGTCCTCCCGTACAGGACAGCCATTAGAGGCTGTGTAGACCGGGGTCTCATTGTAACGGTAGGTCTCTGCAAGATAGTCAATATCAATATCGGAATATTGTGTAATCGTGATACCCGGACATACTAGGCTCGTCAAATTTCCCCATGGTGGCGAAGAGGGATCTCTACAGTAGATGACAGGAGTCAGAAGCAAGCGGGGAGTATCATATATAATCTCGACGAAAAGAATAGTGGGGAGCCATGGAAAAATTGCCATGAAACCATAGGACCCACTCGCGTTGCTCCAGGGCCTAGGATGTCGAAATCATCCACAGCTCATTGGCCCACAGATAACGGCTCGGGGCCGCGTGTTTACTGTCGGAAATAATGAAACCAAGCTCCATGTGGACCGAATCTCGGGAAGTCACCGGTCCCTGGTTGTTTTCGGCAGGAGAAGCCGCGATTCCGATCTGACAGACCCTGATCTACACACACCCATTGAATGAGACTTAGATTTATACAAGATGAATCCGTGAAAAACTTTATCCAGCATTTCCATGGATTTGGTAGTCAATTCCAAGAGCTTTTTGTCGTTATTTCTTGAAGCTTCAATGTTCGTACTACGATCAGGCGGAATCCTCCGGTCTCCGGCTCGGGCTGCGGAATCCTGCCGAACCGTCGAGATAAGCATATTTGAATGTTTCCACCCGTGAGAAATGATGTTATCATTCAAGGTCCTCTGGATAGGTCCTTGCGCTTTAATTAGACTTGACTGTCGAAAATTGAACTTGGCTATTTCAACAAAGATTGCCAACTACATAGAGGCATATCTTCCAGGGGCACACGTGCAGATGAATCATTGAAGAAGAAGAATTAGATTATCGTTCCCGACTTCGATTCAAGCACCAAATGAGAAAAACCTAGAATGCATGAAATGACCTAACAGTAGGTAGGCTGGGATTGGAGGCCAACATTCCTTGTTCCTCGACATCAAAATCTGTAAGCTTGCGCGCTGATACCTAGAAGATGATATTATCAAACTAGTCGAGAATCCAGCTGACCCGTCCCATTCGAAGATACCTCGCATAGGCCTGACACGTGGCAGTCACTCATCTGCCTCAGGTTCTGCGCTCCTCGCTCATTCTGATTTGATACTGGGGGACCGATGTTATAACGCAGATGGTACCAATGCAAGTCACTTCTCACATGTCTAGGAGTATCAGGCTACAAATTAGTAAATAATCAAGTGGTGGAGGAATTTGCGCCGTTCACACTGGCCGAGGTTGGCCTGGGCACAATGAAAAACGTTGCAAGCCGATAAGCTAGAGATCATAAACATGCAATGAGGACCGCGGCTCTCCACCTCTACCTCCGAACCGTGCAGGAAAGAATCGGAAGTACAGGTCCTGCACAGTGGATTCATCCTACAAGCGGGCCTCTCAGGCGACAATGGTCAATTGTGGTTTGCGTAGCCCTGATGTATAAGCTAGCATGTGTGACGAAAATGAGGCCCAAATGTCGTGGCTTTTCTCGGTCTTAGCATGCATGGAAACCCTAGACCATGAAAACTTCTCCCCGGTGTCCCACTGATCCCCACTGACTTCCACGTCTCCGGTAATTTTTACCGAACATTGATCATCTCAGGCGAAGGTGTCAGCTCGTTTGTGATTGGACAGTCGTCAGAGCTGTATGGTTAGAGTATTGTTTATCACGGTAACAATATTATCGTCGTTCTCTGCTCCGTCGCAGCCACTTTGAGCATCAACGTGTCCATGCTGCAGGCCTTTCGCTTTATGAATGGCATGGGAATCACCAGTCTCACCCCCGCTCCAAGCATCATCAAAGAATTTTTCGCCAAAGGTAGAAAGAGGCACAGCTATGGCTTTGGCTATTGCACTGCCTCGGATCGGACCTTGCGTGGCCCTGATCGTCGGTGGTTTTGTGGAAAGCTCCCTCGGATGGCGTTGGGCTGTCTGAATCATGGCCATTATGGTGGGAACTGTGGCTATATTTTTCTTAATTCCAAAAGGGCTTATAGATTTAAGGTTCCTAGGCAATCTCAAAGAATAGCACGGCTTGAATACTGCCAACGAAGAAATACCTTGTCAATGCATTCGCTTCGGTTGGAACCTCTGCATCGATTTTATGCGCAGCTGCTACCGTCTGTGCCTTATCTTGGACAGTATATCAGTAGGCCGGTCCACTATTATATCAGTGAGTGGGAGCTGATTTGGCAATTAGATCTTGGCATTTATTGCGTTGGTGTTTCTTCCATTTTCGCTGTGCTTGGTTGCACGGCAAAGGCCTTGGAGGGAAGGGTGGAGCTATGCCAAATGACGATGAAGTAAGAAATGGGATCTTCGTACAAGTAGAAATGCAAGGGCACCACACGAAGCAGAATACTACGTATGCATGGTCATGGATAATGCGGCAGGGAAGAAGAAGAGGATTTACGAGGTGAAGCCTGATTATCAATTAGAGCAGGAGGGAAAGGTACAGTGAGGACAAAACACTTTGAAGGATCTGTACTATTTCTCAGGTTTTATTTGACATGAAATGAAAAGCAGCGAGACAGACTGAGATCGAAAGAAAGTAGGTGAAAATTTTTGAACGAAAAGACACCTGAGTAGAAAATACTGCGCTGAAGAGGGTTGCACCCGTGGACGTCGACGTTGTCACATAGTCACTATTAGTTGTTATTGCTATCTGGATAACCTGGGAAACTAACGAAACCGAATCCACCCAGATGCAACGTTTTATCACTAGTACAATTTGATTGATCAAAGAAGAAAACCCGAATCAAGATGATATGAGGGATGTGAAAAAAGAAAGAAAAAATAATTGCATTGACGGGGAATCGAACCCCGCTCTGCCGCTGTAATACAGATGTATGGAAGGCGGCAATCATAACCACTAGACCATCAATGCTATTTCTTGCTGTTATCAGCCACTATTTGATTGTAGTATCCAAATCATTTGTTATTGCAAGTCTGCTTTATCTTGTTAGCAGCAACCATCATCTGGGCATATCTTATGTAATTTCTTGTCCACGCGTCTTCTATCAACCAATGTTGCTTTGCCACTGTCAAAAACAACTAAATAAATTAGTCGGCACTAACATTGCTTGGTCGAGATTCCTGGGTTAAGGCAAAGGCAAAGAGCGTGCATCAAAACAACACTAGACTACAGTCTACTTTTGAGAAAGCCTGAAGATCCTCGCGGAAAATTCCCTTGGAATGCTTAAAAAGGAATCTAAGGTAATTGATCAGGCCCGCATGTCGATGAAGGAATACGTCGATGTTTTTTTGGCGCAGGAAACAAAGATGACCTGGTTTACAAATTGAGTCAACGAGGGGGGAAGTGGCAGAGGCTCCGTTGGCCAATACAATATGCCGTGCGATGTTTTGGCAGAATTGAAGAGAGAGGCCCAAGACATGGGCATTTCTGGCCTTCCAGGACTGGTGTACAAGTTTTTGGCGAAGGATATCATGTCACGGTATAATGCCTGGAAATACGACGTATTTGCAAATGGGAAGAGTCAAGGCTGGGAGACATGGCTCTCAACCGAGCTATTGAAGAGAAATGAACGAGGCGCAGAGCATTCCATTATTTTCCCACGTCTTTCGGGTCTATAAGATATTTCTCTAACGATTAAGAGCAATAACTCCATCTATTCATCCAACCACGCATATAAGCCAGTAAGGCAGCGTTCAGTGGGGCTTCTTCTTCCCCGCCTATGCAGAGTTGAGAGATCTGCAGGCTAATTACGTCTAACAGAATGATATCCAGAGGACTTTTGTCCATTTATATATCTGCAAATGCTGTTTATGATTTGATTTTCTTGGCGCGACTATGGAGGCGTCCGAAGACGGCAAGTGGCATTGTACTCCCCAACGTAAGCTACGGCGTGACTCGATCTGAAAGATTAAGCGCAGTTTTAGATCAACAGAACAGCACCTGCATGACGTACTTTCACCAAAATATGAACCTGCCATTTCATGTATCTCTTCATCCTTGTTCTCATCTACTTCTTCTATACGTATCCACACGTGCTAAAGTACTGGTTCCGCCAACTGCTTTCCTTGAATAACCCATCTCTCCTCGATCTCGCTTCACCTCTTTTCTTTGCGACTTCAATCGAAATTGTGTCCGACGATGACTCCGCTCCGAGCTACGAGGCTCCGGCAGTTACCATCAATAACAACGGCATTGTCCCCGTCGCAGCCGATGTACAGAATCAGGATGAACACGACCCCACTTCACCAAAACATGGCTCAAAGAAGCGTGACTTCGTTGACCAACTCTCGCGACAGCCGAGTTTCTTGGAGCATTTGGCAGACTCGAGGGACTCACAGTTCCCCGTACAAGATAGAGGCGAGATAGAGAGATACTTTATATGTGGATCTCGGTGAAGACAAGTTGGCATCTCATAACGGGTACATAACTAGCACGGGCCCCGAGACATGACTCAACACTCCAAATGGCCAATCGTCATGCGACTTCAAGGAAGCATAATGCCTCAGATGATCCTACCGCTACTTCTTGTTGGTAGCTGGGCGACTCTTATCACCTGCATTTCTCATTTTTATCACAATCGTATGTAATTTCTCAGGAGCACGGAGCAGAGACTGACCCATACCCTATGGGGTGAAGTAGTTGGTATTAACAATATCTTGCTTACTATTCTTGGTTTCGTGGTGGGCTTGTTATTGTCGTTCCGCGGTTCCACTGCATACGAAAGGCAGGGCTATTTAACGTCTACTTGGTAGCCCAAATTGACTTGATTTAGATGAGCAGACGGACGCAAATACTGGGCTTCGCTAATTCAGACGTCATGCAGCTTATCCCGCATCATCTGGGTGCACTTCGGTGAGCGAGAGGGAGAAGAGGGAAAGGTGGATATACTGAGGAAGCGGTATGTAAAGCCCGTCTGGATGATCGATGGATGAATAACTACCGTGCATAGGTCTGCCATGGACCTTATCCTCGCTTTTGCCGTCGCTTTAAAACACAAACTTCGCTTCGAGCCCGATGTCGCATACGAGAATATGGCTGGCCTAATTGCCCATTTGGACACCTTTACCATTCAAGCCCATGACCGGAGTATCGTGCATCCCCCATCAAAGACGCCATGGAAGTCCGTCGGGGAGTATCAAGGGCTTTCATTTGCCAAGTCAAACCCACGAAAATTGATTAAGAGGTCGAAGAAACCACTGGGACATCTTCCCATTGAGATTTTAATTCATTTATCTGCCTATATCAAATCATGCGTGAGAAATGGCACACTCTCCCTGGCTCAGTACCAGGGCCAAGCAAGTAGGTGCAGCAAGGCCCTCTTTCTGGGAGTTACTGATCGATTCCCGCAGTGACAATGGTGTCCACACTAAATGAAATCCTGACGGGGACAGAGCGTGTGTTAGACACTCCATCACCGGCAGCATATAGTATCTCCACCTCGCAAATCTCTTGGATTTATGTGCTGCTGCTTCCATGTCAACTTTACAAATCCTTGCACTGGACGACCATTCCTGCTTCCATGGGTAAGCCAATTGTGATATAGCTCTGAAGTAGTGTCGCTTATGACTTCTATCTATAGTTGCGGCGTATATAATCCTTGGCCTGCTCACCATCGGCAGCGAGATCGAAAATCACTTTAGAGAGGACGTCAACGATCTCCCCCCCCCACCACATACTGTCGTCAGATTGCGAATGAGCTTGACATAATCACCGCCACTCCACCTCCTGATGTAGAGGACTTCAGGAGCCGCACAGAAAATCTCGTCTTGTTCTCCCTTAGCCAAGAGGGCTATCCCTCCTGGAAGGCGCGCAGCAAGGGGGACATCCGTGCTGCGCTTCGGGCTATGTCTGTTCTGAGCCCAAGCCGAGAACCCACTATAAGTGAATCGAATGTTTCCACACGAACGATGGGTTTCTCCAGGAATACCACAGAATCTGTTTGAATTGACCTGGGGGATTGTCACCAAGTTCTTTCTCCCCACACCAGAGATATAATAAATGGGGAGTCACTGAGGAAATATGCTTCAAAGTGTAGCCCGTGAGAATTTGATGTTCCACTTGCAATAAAAAGCTTGAGTTGTGTCATTTTGGCATATTACGACAATGCGACAATGCGCTCAAGACCCAGAATTGTCAGGAATTGGCTTATGATTTTTCAAATTGCGCAAATTATACATCCCTCCCCCTCTCTTCTTTGGTTTTTTCTCTCTTCAACAGGACTTTTCAGATGAGTCTGAGTGGGTTTGAAATAGTGTGCTATGTATAAACGTTATTGTGGTAAAACGTTGATGAGATAATATCAGGTGTATAACATAACGTTAACTTAGTGATCACTGATAGTTGACTATGCCGTAGAAATCACACAGGTGGTTTAGCAGTCTTGGATGACTCAAAAAACGAGGTAGCCCTTGTGCTCTCGATAGCCAGGACCAAATGCCCAGAATTATCTGTTCACACAGTAACCATACAAAGGAAAGGACCTTTGCGCTAGACTCGCGAATCCATCTTCGTGGTGGACTCGCTTATGTAATCCGCGTTCGCGATAGGGACGCGAATCGCGACAACCTTGAATCTTCAGATCTCGTCAGATCAGTCATGGCCAAGTCACAAGGGCCTTCGCATAAGCATCAGACATGACATCCCTGACTTTCACACTGGATCCGGATGCCATTGTTCGGTTCCATGATATCTTCGTATGCCTAGCCAAATTCAGTGATACCGTCGCCCTCGAGGCCGAGCCAGACCTTGTAAGCTCCCCTCGTTGACCTGCCGTCAAAAAGATCATTAATCCTGATCTCTGAAATCAGCTCCGATTGAGCGTCCTCAATTCTACCAAGACAGCCTTTGCCTCTTTCGTGTGTGACAGGGAAGAATTCTTCCAGAAGTACGAATTTAGCGTGAGCAGAAGCAATGGGTATTCGTTCCATGGCCAGGGCGGCGGCGATCGATTTTATTGTCAAATACTGCTTAAGGTATGGACATCACTGAGATACAGCTTTGGTTTTCTCTATTGCAGCGCGAATGTCTGCTAACCTTATTGTTCAGGCGCTGCTCTCTGTTTTCCGAGGGAAAGTTGATCGAGGCAAAGAAACGGCGATAGAAGCCTGTCATATAGAACTTCATGAAGACTACCACCAGACGGAATGCCGACTTAATATCAGGATGGACTGCGCCATGGGTGTGATCAGATCATATAAGCTTACTTATGAACCGGCTGCGATTCAGCATGCCATGTTTGATCCAAGCAAAACAACGAATAGTTGGTCTGCGGATCCTCGATATTTGAAGCAGATCGTCGATCACTTCAGTGCATCTGCAGAGCAGCTGGACCTGTATGGCGATGATGAACAGGCTGTGTTCACGAGCTTTACGAAGAGAATTGCAGATGGAGACGGTACGCTATCGCTCAAGACTCTGATCTCTGGAATTTTCTTCGTCTTGACATGTCTAATGCTGTGTATAGAAATTCTGAAAAATCCGATACACACCTCGGTTGCCGCCGCCAAGCTGGATTTTGAAGAATATTCCGTGGAGGACAACATGCACATCACTATTAATCTGAAAGATTTCAAAGCGGTAGTGATTCATGCTGAAACGGGAATGGCCATAATCACAGCACAATTTACCCGACCCTGTAAGCCAATGCAACTGGCCTATGCAATTCCAGGTATCAAAGCGGAGTTCACCCTTATGACTCGCGGTGAAGGAGACCCCGACGATGCACCGTCTTCATCACGAGCGACGATATCGCAGCTCTCGCGGCGGACACCCGCTCCTGTATCTACAGCTGCTCAGGCTTCGACAAGAGATGATTCACTCCGTGCTTCAGAGAATACACCGATGCCACCCCCTCCGCCACGGAATAGGCCTCTACGTCCACTTCATGGGTCTTCAACGCAGGACCGTCTTTCTCGCAACCCCCCTTCGCAAAGACCCTCGGCATTGGCAGCATCAGAGTCGATGGAGTTTGATAGCCTCTTTGTGTCACAAGATGATGATCAATGGGATGAAATGATCCCCAAGGAAGAGCCGCAGGATATTCTTGGGTGGGATGCAACTGGTCAGGTATGTTGAAGCGTCTATTTGATTGAGGGATTGTATAGCTGATGTAACGCAGACGCCACTCGAAGGAACTCTTCGTGATGCGGAGCCAGATTTCCCGAAGCCAAAACGACGACGAAATCAGACAGCAGAGGATGACATGGGCATCCCCCCAACGCAACGCATGTCGCAGGTAAGTTTTTTCATTCTATACTTGAGGGGGTGGTATGTCTAATGGCGCCTAGGTTCGCGGCATGGGTCTTTTTGACTAGAGTTTGTCATTGAATTTATTATGTCGACACCAACTCCACTCGGGTGCAAGCTCCAAGCTGTGATCATTCCACAATCACCCAACTTGTTGCACATCCAGCTCCAATCTCAACGACCCTCCCACCAGCAGTATGCGCAGCATCTGGTAGCGAAATCATTTGAAACGTGCCAGCCACATTGCCGTGGGGATCCGTATCCGGTCCACAATTTCCATGCTCGCCCCACCCAAAGGCGGCCACGGACCCATCCTGTAAGAGCGCAAGGACATGCTCACTGCCAACGGCAAGCCTGTTAATAGCAGGAAGACCAGGCGGTGGAAGTTGACCGCGATCATTGCGGCCCCAGGCAACAAGCGAATTCTCCTTTACAACGGCAGGGGATGAAGAACCTTCAGCTAGCGCAGCCACATGGACATAAATCCCATGCCAACTTGCCCCAATATCCTCAAATCCCCACAATGCAGCCCCACTCCAAACGCTAGTAGAAGGAGCACAAGAGGAATCCACACTAGCTTCTACGCCTTCTTCACCTCGTATCCGTACCCGTAAAGCATCAGAATCCTTCACATCCAAAACTCCCCACCGATTTCCCTTATCGCCGAGAACCAAAAACTCCCCCTTCTCCCGCCTTCCAATCACAACCGTAAACTCGCGGCCACACACAGCGCCCGTAGCAGGAAACGGAATTCCCGAGATTTGCATTGGCGACCATACAATCTTGGCCCCCTTGAGTTCCTCGCCCAACTGACCCTTCCGGGACCCGCCCCATCCGTAGACATCTCCGTTCGAGAGAATAGCAACTGAATGCCCCATCCCGCTTGCCAGCGCAGAGACTGTCGTGCCGAGCGGAGGGAAATTAGGTATCGACGTACCCGGTGTCACGGACGTGCCGTGCGTTAGGGTGTTATCGCCGAGGCCGAGTTCACCTTTCAGAGCCGATCCCTGGACAAAGACTTTATCATTGTAGATAGTGTGATCATCATGATTACCGGGGGTGTTGATCCGTGTTGATACACTGGCGATAAGGATAGACGCCTCCCATGTCGCGGAAACGGATTTAAAGGTGTCAACGGTACATCCAGTTGTGGAATCCGTGAGAATCACACGCTGAAATTTTAAAATGTTGCTCACTTCACTTTGAAGTCTCGTTGTATCGTCTTTTGCTTGGTCGTTTGAGAGGTCGATGTGTGTATCTGGTCCGCAGCGTCCATCCAAATTGTACCCCGCCGCATAGACATGACCCTGTCGCGTTAAGAGGAGTGTATGGTTTCCTCCAGCGACGATCTGAACGATTTTGTCTTTCGCATGGCTCACTGGGTTTTGGCCTTGATTCTCAGCGGATGCTGCAAAGGGTGCTGTGAAGAGGCATTGTGTTGGGGTAGACACGTCTTCTGTGTGGCCAAGACCTAATTGTCCGGACCCATTGGAGCCGAAAGCAAAGAGATTCATCTGCGTGCTGATCTTTTTGCCCTTTCAATTTCCACCTTCTATGTGTTTGTTCAGCCTATTTGCAATTAGCGTCGTATCAAGCCGGGGACGATGCTTCATATCGCATTTTACGCTTCAATGGCCATTCCAGTTTGAGATCCACTTCTTGCCGCCTTAGTGATTACATAACAGTAGGAGCGGCACTCATCTAGTTAACTACAGTAGGCATCCAACTCATGCATCAGCAGGCTTGACCACAACTTGTAAGTCTCTGCAAAAGATACTCTGTCCCAGTGATTTCATTCGGGAGCGTGAGATCGGCTGACAAGCTAGTAGTGAGCTTAAGTCAGGTATATTCGCTTTCTTTTTTGCCGCGATCGAGCGGGCTGACCACATCCCACACTTGAGTTCTAGATTGCGGATTTTTACAAAATCAAGGGTTGAGAATTCGAGACTAGATTCCAATCAATGGAATCCATGATCATTCAAGCCGAAGCTGGGTATGTGAAGGTATCAACATCTAATTATAAAACAGGCGCCAAATCAATGCAAGTCATGCAATGTCCAAAGCAGGCGGTGAGCCGCTTGATTCAATGTAAACAACCCAAGAACACTTTTCCTAACGTCCCAAAATAAAACAAACAAGCCTGCCAAAAATGTATGGAATATGTACTGGAAGATCTCATTTGATCATCCTATGAGTGTTTCTCACTCGACGAAAATGTATGTGACTCGCTCGAGAGCGTGCGCTGCTCGCTAGTATATGTATGCCCGTTGGCACTGGATGATGTGTTTTGTGCCTCGGAAGTGGCAGGCACGTTTGCGGGGTTATCGTGTCGCTCGGCATTGGTGTAAGCATCTTCGTCCACCTCAGCAGCGGGCGGCAAAGTGAAGTCATCTTTCCGGTTGGAAGATCCAGGCTTCTCCAGGGGACTCATGCCCTTGAACATAGGGCTAGTACGGTGGAAGTAGGTGTGGACATGGCCCTCGAGCAGCGAGTCATCAGTGTCCTCGACGCTGTCATCACCGACTTCCTTCTCAGCGTACTTCGAGGCCATGGCAGCCTCCCACTCAAGGCGGTACTCCTCAACCTTATGCTGGTAATCCTGCTCGGCATCGTAGTTGCGGTCGAGGCGCAGGACAAAGCGCTCATACCAGGAAAGGTGCTTGGGGTGGACGGCAGGGCCATGGTATTCTTGCTCTCGACCCTCCCGGAGATACTGCCAGCGACGCTCCTGTTCCTTGAGATCCAGACCAGTGGTATCCGGCAGGAAGGCCAAAGTCAGAACAACACCCGCCAAACCGAACCAAGGGACGACCAGGAATTTTGTTTGGTCAGAGATGTAGTTGTAGAGAACGGCTGCCAGGAGAGCACCGGATTTACCAGCCGCAGCAGACAGACCGTGAGCAGTAGCACGGATGGGTGTGGGGTATACCTCAGCAGCAACCAGGAAGGTCACGCTGTTCGGGCCAAACTGGTTGAAGAACGAGCTGAGGAAATACATGGCCTGGAATTCCTTGATGTGTTCGGGGGAGGTGTAGTACTCATAATGGAAAGCGGGCACCACAAACAAAACAAAACACATCAAGAAACCGAACGTCTGCATCCACTTGCGACCGTATAGCTTATTGTCGATGACAAAGGAAGCACAGTAGTAGCCAACGAGGGAGACACCCACATTGACCAAGCTCCACAACCAAGTGGGCATTATTGAGTCACTGGATGGACTGATCACAGAGATGAATTCACTCTGGAACAGCTTGTTGCCGTAGAAAAATACGTCGTTACAGAACCAGGCACCAGCAGTCGCAATCAGACGGGGACCGAAGTACTTGAAAGTAAGGCGCAGAGAGTCGACGTCGTAACCAGTGACCGAGGACTTCTTCTTTGCGGAGGTCAATTGCTTACTCGCCGCCTTCATGTGGTAGGCACGGTAGTAGACAAGCCACAGGGTCCCAACGGCCGGGAGGGCGAAGGAGATACGGTATGTCCATTGGGTCGAAACAGCAGAGTAGGGGTTGTTGCCGCTGCCGTGGTGGAAAATCAACAGCAGGAGAATAAGCAAGGCCTGGTTGAAGAATTGACCCCAGCCCTGCATCAGAAAAGCGCTGGTAACCTTGCGGCCTCGGTGGAGGCGATCTTCCTTGGTCGAGATCTTGCCAGAGCCTACTGCGTTCTCCATACCACTGGTAGCAGTCATCGGGTATTCGCCGCCTAGTGATTTGTTAGTTCCACCAATACTGCCAAGTGGCGAATGCTGAGAGCCAACTTACCAACTCCAATACTGTAGAAGAACAACGACCAGGCATAGCAGATCACCCAACCATTCATGGTTGTGCCCCACGCAGCCGTAAGCATGATCAGACCGAGAAACATGATAGAGGCATCCTGAATCAAACCCCACCGACGTCCCAACCTGTATCCTTGTTAGTCTTCTTTGTTTCTCTCGCTGCCCTCGGTTGGAGACATACCAATCACCGATGATTCCGACCAAAATCTGGCCAACAATGATACCAATGATTTCCAAATATTCGACCGCGTTGAGCCACTGCTGATTGCACGTAGTGGCGGTATCCCAACATTCGGGGAATGTCTTCTCGAACAACGGCTTGATGTTGCCGATGGAGAACAGCACATAACCCTCCAGACCAAGACCCGCACCAGGCAGGACCATATTGCGGAAGTAATATGAGAATGGCGAAAGGGGATCAACCTTGATCATTTCCCAAATGCTGGCAAGTTCTCGCCTGGTCTCAGCAGCATCGTAGGAGCCGACAAACTTGATCTTTTGACCAAGTGGCAAATCAGCCCAGTATGTTCCATCCTTTGTATAGCTATCGTCCGGACGAATCAATTCGTCAAAAGCACCCCTCTCATGAGTATCCATATCCTCCAACGGGTTGTGGGTGCCGGTCATGTCGGGCCCATGAGGGGCCCGTAATCCAAAGTCGGCCATGGCGAATTGTGAAGCTCGATGGGCACGAAGGATTGGCTGTGGACAATAGTCCAAAACCGAAGAATGTTCGAGGGAGGGGGAGGGGATGTGAGGAAGCAGGTGGTTTGACCACAAAAAAAAATTCGGGGTGACCGAGCCAAATCCGGCGTGGATTTCAAGATCTTATATTTTTTGTGAAAAAAGGTAACGGGATTCACGGAAGAGACTGGGCCCCGCTCCAGTCAGCCTTAATGGTAAAGTGGCAAGCTCCACCCATTCTCGCAGCTTCGGTTTTTCGACCAAAACCAAGAAAAACCAAGAAAACCGCCCTCCGAGACTTCTTTAACTGCGGTTCGCACTCGAACGAAAACAGAAGGTGCAAGTGGATCCTGATGGAGCAAAGTGAGGAATCTCAACCAATGATCGCCGCACGTGGTGGCAGAATCGCTCAATCTCTGCGCCCAGAGACTCCACCGCCTGCGATACTGGGAACCAGGATCGGCGAAGTGGGGAACACTGTAGCTCTGACTCCCGACTCCATCGTAACTTGCGATTAGCCCCAGACCGACAAAACTGCTCGCGTGAGGTCTTGTCAGGATCAGTTCAGTCACAACGCTGTTCGTATCCGACCAACAACAAGCGATCATCCACCAGATCAGCTCGTATCTGTTGACCTCGATGACGAACCTTCTCTCACAGTCCGGGGAACCCTCGATTTCATGCATTTGGGCGATGCAATGACAGCTCGCGTGTGCACACGTGCGCACTTTCCTCTCTGTTACTAGTGCGGATCACCCGGAGTTGCATCACTCTGCCTAGTGGTTAGGTGCATTGATGGATCCCCGTCCTTGCATGGCCTGTCGGACCCTCGAGAGATCTGACGTCGCTGGTTGGCTTTTTTTAACTCCACGCTAGCATCTGGGGGAAAGGTGCCCCATCGGCCAGTCATATCCCCGGATGCGCGCACATGGTACCCTTAGCGCCGGACTCCGTTGTGGTGCCCCTCCTATCTAACGTGTTTTCTCCAATAGCCCAAGAAATTCCCTGCAATCTCGGCCTCTTGGCCCGACTCTGCGCGTCGCATGGGGCGGCTTCCCCTGTGGATGTGCTCTCTGTCAAGTCAATCTTCCGCGCTTGTAATTGCTGCGCTCGATGGCTCCACTGACCCGTTAGATTTCCATGAAAGACTGCGGGACCGCACAATGAGTACATAACTGTGTGCTCGCGTGATATCTTTGCCATTACCCTCACTCACTGCAATGAAAATTGGAGCCCAATGAGCTGTCTTCCAAGGCGCTATCCCATTTAGCATATAGAGCTTTGTGGCTTTTGTTTTTTGTTTTTTGATTTCTTTTTTATCTTCTATCTTTTATTTTTTATTTTTTCGATTGTTGGACACGTTCATCTCAGCCTAGCTATAACTATTGGGAGCCTAGCTCACCTCGTGTTGCGCCCGAGAAGGCAACTACCATGAATCCACCAGAGGCTGACGCAGGTCTGGGTATTAGACTTTGTTTACTTGAATACCAGGGGTCTGCACCGGGAGCTAGGCGATCGTCGAGCAGCTTGCACGTGCCCAACCAATAAGATTTAACGAGAATGACATGTACCTTCTCTGCGCCCCAGGGGATACCGATCCAACCGAGCCGCAGGAACCGCCACCCGCTGTACACGATCACGCCTCTGAGGCCCGACCGATTTCTAGAAGGTTTCCTTGCTGGGGAAAGTGCTTACCATGTCGTCTTTGATTGCCGAAAAGCCCGGCAGGCCATCAGTTTCGCGCTCCCTTGAACCCGATGATGAGTACATACTGTACACTATGGGCCGGGCCCACTCAAATCATTTCCAAACACACGTCACACAGCCTCCCTGGCCTAATGCATATCCCTTTTGGAGACACAGCGTCGGGCTGTTGAAGACGCGAAGATCGGCAACTAACGATATTGACCGGAATTTGCAATTAAGGCCCCCTTGTTCTAGCTGACGATTTCGGAAAAGCGGCACGTCTTCTCGTGCTCTTCCCTTCTTTTGCCCCTGACTCTACCATACATTTGGATGATCGAAAATGAGGATGCCGATCGAGATAATACTATGGTTCAGCCAGGGAATTCGTGCCCGACAGCGGAGAGAAATAAACCCGTAAACGTGACCAGCCCTGCTCCCCGGGCCCCGTTATCAAACTGGGTGTGAGGACTCTGTAAAACAATAGAACAAATGAATAATATTACCCATTTCTTCTACATGCAGCAAATTCAGCGGAGATCTAGAACTCCACCCAACACTGCTACCTACCTTACGCGTGAATGATATCGGCCCATGTCGCCGTTACATTCCAGCTTTCTCCGTCATCCACACCCTGGTTCCACAGCCCCGCGCTTCTTATTCACGAATACAATGGCTTCCATTTTTCATGTGGGCGAAATAAAGGCCAATGAGTGGCTCAGCAGTTCATTAGGTTTCGTCAGATTTCGTCAATTCCATGCATGGACTTCATGGTCAAGGTTACACATCGTGCTAACAACGACCAAATGAAATGGATTGATTGCAAGGATGCCGGAAAACCCTCGGAAGCACCATCACTGGCCTTCAAAGACTATATTAGAATCGCAGATACCTCCGGTAAAGAAGTCGTGAACAGTCATGATCCAATGACACCAAAGAAAAGTAGCCATGGCCAAGCACAGGCACCGTTGATATTCCGACATTCGATTGGTTGATCGTCACCACTGACCCGTTCCAATGGGAACTTTCATGCCTGAGAAACCAGTCAAAAGTCCATGACATGGCCTCCTGCGCCACCACCGGGCTTTCCGCCATCTGGACACGAGATGAGTTTTAATGCTCGTAAAAGCGGCGGCCAGGTCCCCTCTTAAGAGTCAAAGACGTCAACTGGTGCGCTGAATCACCATATTTCCCGATGGTGTGATGCCGCTTGAAACATGTGGATTGCAGTAGACTAGCTAGCATGAGAAATTGTCTAACAGGGTTGGCACTTGAAGTCAAAGAGGGTGAGAAACAAAAGGAAAATATAAAAAAATTGGAAATTCAATGTCATAGTCTATGAAAATGCCGGGATCGTTCGAATCATTCATTTCGCCACAAGCCAATCTTGGGAATACTACCTACCCAACAGACTTGAGATTATGGCTACACCCAGATTCAAACACCATCATCGAGATCATGTCCCATCCGAGATATGTGTGATCATGATTCACTCCGCCATACAATCCAGCATACTTCGCATGCAGATCCCCAAAGAAGGAATTGTCATCAATGACAAAGCAATTAGATCTAAGTCATCTGATGATCTTCCAATGTTCTCGAGGATGTAAGACTGTCTCGACTGAGCGATCTGGCTCTTTCAATCAATGAGGGGGCATCCCCTGGTTTCCTTGCACGGGTCGGAATTGATAACTGGACGACAGGTGGAGTCATCAAAGAAATTATGTTGAATTAGGTTGCTGAAGGCCTGGATGTCAATCGCGACGGTTCATGGACATTTTGGACAAATATAGTATCAATAAACGTAGAACGGTCAATAAGTACGAGAAAGGCAAGATTGAGTCCGCAAAAGGTGGCACCGTAGTACATGAAAGTAGTATATTGTGTATAGCCTCATTCCATACCCACAAAGGAAATTCCCTTTCACCATCGCTTCCATCCTATGACTGTATGCCCGCCTGGGAATAGAATTACCTGGGCTTTGTCTAGAAATAAGAGTCATAAAATGTTGAGCTCAGGGAAAATCCCTACTGTAGGGGTGTCATATACCTGCGTCTATATTGACGTCCAGCTGGTCCCGTGGGCTTGCTGCGTGATCATTGGCAGGTATTCCTGTCCATACACATGGCAGTCTGGAGGCTAGCCCTACAGTTAACGCATATCAATTGTTAATTAGAGAGGCTATAGCTCAATTGAACACCGAACTCTACCGAATTTGGTAGTTTCTATAACCTGCATTCTTCCCATGCGCAGACCATTAAAAAGCTTTTCCCATGATTGATTTTTTGTCACTGTTTTCTTTTTGTAGTGAGATGCGAGTTGAAGCTTTCTGTAGTGCAAGTTGACTATTCCAAGAGGTGTAGCTGTCGACATGGCGGAAGCCCCCTGCCGGGATATAGTCTACATGGAACTACTCAACCCAAGCAACAAGGCACAAATTTGAAAGGGGAAAACAGAAATCATAATCCTCAGCAAAGCAATAAATCAAGAATTATAATTAAGGATGCGTGACCTAACAATCCATCCTCAAATTACCAGTCGGTGGTGTGCAAGACCTCCAGTGGCTGGCAACATTCCTCAACCAACCCACCCGCGAACCCCTTCCAACCCAGCCAAACACAACTCAGGATCCCCATCGGATAATGGATCTACCCTGACCCGGTCATTCTCATCCCCCGATGAAAATGCCCCGGACGATTGATCCTGAATCCCCGTGATGACAGCCCCCCGACATGTGGGATCGCGCTCCTGGCATCGCATGCTCCTACCTTCTAGCCCACATTGAGAATGATGGCGTGCATTCATGGTATAGGACTGTGTGGTGATATAAAGGGTCTGCAAGCTGGAAAGTCAAAGTCTTTGAGTGTGAATCAGGAAGGTTTTGTTTTAGCGTCTTGAGGTAGGTTATTCGATCATAGTATGTTTTCCATATACTAATGTGCATCTTTGTTTCTATGTAGCTTCGGGACTCCGATTAGATCTTGTTTATTATCCGATCTTTCAGTCTGTCGTTTAGTCCTCTGGGTTATACACGGTCTCCCTGACGAGATTCTTATGCCGGTACTGACAATCATAGCCTCATTCAGCTGAAATGGCTCGACCCAATTTGAAGGGTCTGTTCCCAGTGGCGGCAGCGTTTATCGCGTTCATCCTCACGCTTCTCTGCCTATTCGCAGGAACGCAAAGGAACCTGCTCGATGGAGCGGACATTCTCACCGTAAGTTGCGAATGCACTTCAACCATCTCCCACGCAAGTTCAAGTCCTCAAGCTGATCCATTCATCTCACAGCTCTACACCCCCGAAGGCGGATCCACCTCTGGTATCCATGAGTTCTACTCCATCCATGTCATGTCATACTGCCAAGGGACATTGGGCACAGTCGAACCAGGTACGCCAGGTAGCGCGCGCAACGTGACGCAGTGTTCGGACCGCCAGATTCTTTTCTCATTTGACCCGACCGACGCTTGGTCGGAAGCCATAACACATGGACCTACACTCGAATGGCCACGCGTGATCAGCGACGACTTCCACGCCTTCCGCCTCACGACACAATCAATGGCAGTGCTGTACTGCATCGGCGTGAGCGCGGTGGGTGCCGTTCTCCTCGTGCGGGTGTCGTCGCTCATTTCGCGGAGGGTGCAGCGGGGGCCATTTGAGTTTGGATTCTTTGTGGTAAGTCGCAATCCATTTCCTTGTGCTCGCACCTCTGCCGGTGAGACAGATTCAGCTAACCATGTCAGCTGGGATCCCTGAGTATGAGCATAGCATCTATTATTGCGACGGTAGTAGCGTTCGAATTTGTGGCTTTGATCAATGCCCACGGGGACGGATCCAACGTGTCGGCTAGCTACGGGTCGAAGTTCCTCGGCATGACTTGGGCGGCTGCTGGGTTACTTTTGGCGGGGAGCATCGTTAGTTTGATTAATGTTATCCGGGGTCCGCACGTGGAGCCGCCGAAAGATGAGGAGGAGGGGTTAAAGGAGTTGGAGGGGTAGAAGAGGGCAGTGCGCTCATGCACTCCCATCCCAATGGGTATGAGATGCAGGGTTCGGGGAAACTCGTCCACTGATTCAAGCGTAACTCCTTGGACTGATTTCGGAATATGAGATGATGCCACCTGAATGAAACCAAATTACCGTGTTCAAACCAATCACATATGGTCCAGTTCCTGGGGACGGAAATGAGCCAAGCCTAGACTGTATGCCAGAGTCCTAAATGGCGACTCGACGGAGTAATTCTCACCCAATCCTGCGCTAGGGGAGGGAGTAACCAATCGAAGAAAACGCGCGGAACGTATCTCTCGGTAACAGGATCAATTAGGCCATGCAACCCGGAAGGGAGAGAGACGCGACGACAAAGTAGACTCGAATAAACCTCGGAACCAAGTCGTGCTCATCTGCGACTAACGGGGGAAAACTGGGGCTGGCGGCCTGTCAGCCGTACCAAAAAGGAAGTGGGGAATGGGCAGTCGATCAGGTTCAATGTCTGTGGGCGATTTTGAATATCAGATTCGACAAAAGCCCGCGCAGGAACACAGTGCTCCGGAATCCCGGGGTTTGGGTCAGGTCCGGTCGGCGCGATGATTCTCGATGATTCTCGGGCGGAGTTCTGACGTAGATACGGGATTTCCCGCGATCACGAATTTGAGTCTGATCAGTTTGGGATGCTCGGGATTCCCTTGCGCATGAGCAAATCATATTGGAATCAGAGACCATGAGGGATAAATCTTGGAGCCAAATGAGGGCAAGCGTCCACCGTGATTTCAGGTGCCCGACGTCAGGCCAGTGACCCTCTGGTGCCTGGTATCATATACCCCAGTATCATAGATCAGGACTTAGATTAATACCCTCTTTCAGGGTGGGACATTCCAAAATGTTACACTACGGGATTGTTCGAGAAGGGCGGAGTAACCACGCGAAAGCATAATGATGTTCTCATTGCTGATTGGGACCGAAACAAGGCGGAGGCTTGTTCCGTGCGCCCCCCAATCGATGAAGTCATTCACTTGGGATAGAGCCAAACAGCAGCTGCGTTCCTTGGAAAACTCACGAGAATTCCGTTCTTTCTCTTTTGGTCTGTAAATACAAATAAACCCCTCATTCCCCCTTACACTTTCCTTTTTCTTAAATACTGCAAGCCTTTCCCCTTCCCATTCCTCACCCACACCCTTTTCTGATCTGGATCTATACCATTGCCTCTTATTTCATTCTCATCCTACTATCCAATCATGGGCAAGAAAGCGATCCATTTTGGCGGCGGCAACATCGGCCGTGGCTTTGTGGCGGAGTTTCTTCACACGGCCGGCTATGAAGTCGTCTTCATCGATGTGATGGACAACATCATTTCCGCCTTGCAATCCACTAAGTCTTACCAAGTCACTGAGGTCAGTGAGGAGGGGGAAAACACCAAGACTATTACCAACTACCGCGCCATCAACTCCAAGACCCATGAAGAAGATGTGGTTCAGGAAATCTCCACTGCCGACGTTGTCACCTGCGCCGTGGGCCCCAACATCCTCAAGTTCATTGCGCCAGTCATCGCCAAGGGTATTGATATCCGATCCACCCCTAAGCCACTGGCTGTCATTGCCTGTGAGAACATGATCGGTGGCACCGACGCCCTGCACGGCTATATCAAGGACAACACTGACCCGGCCCGAGTCGAGTCTCTCGGCGAGCGAGCCCAGTTTGCCAACTCGGCGATTGACCGCATCGTGCCCGCCCAGCCCGCCGACGCGGGACTCAATGTGCGCATTGAGAAGTTTTACGAATGGGTCGTTGAGAAGACTCCCTTTGGCGATGTGGGACACCCCGAGATCGCCGCGATTCATTGGGTCGACGATCTCGAGCCCTACATAGAGCGCAAGCTGTTCACCGTCAACACTGGTCATGCGACCGCCGCTTACTACGGGAAATATGCCGGAAAGAAGACTATCGCCGAGGCGATGCGTGATTCTTACATTAAGGGTGTTGTCCGGGATGTCCTGAACGAGACGGCCTCGCTCATTGTTGACAAGCATGAAATCACTGCCTCGGAACAGCAGCACTACGTTGAAACTATCATCAACCGGATTTCCAACCCCTACTTAGAAGATAGCGTCGAGCGTGTTGGTCGGGCCCCGATGCGCAAGCTGGGTCGCAAGGAACGATTCATTGGACCTGCCGCGCAATTGGCGGACCGTCATGCACGTTTCGAGGCATTGCTGGGATCAGTGGAGATGGCGCTACGCTTCCAGAACATCGAGGGTGATGACGAGAGTGTGGAACTAGCCAAGATCCTCAAGGAGAACTCCCCGAGTGATGCCGCTGTTCAACTGACAGGCTTGGAGCGGGAGCACCCTCTATTCCAGCCTGTGGTGAAGGTGATCGACCGGGTGCAGTCCGAGGCAAAGTAGGTTGAAATCTGCCTCCTGCATTGGGGTTGAGACTAACTGATCGACTATAGGGCTCCGGGTCAGCCCCGCATCTAAGAAGCTTTCTCTATGTATTCTTCCTGTCGCATGGAATAGGGCATACACGGCGCCACGGTGCAATGGCTTTTGTGTTTGTTTTACTTTGTGTTCACTATTTTTATTTGATGACTTTACGATTCTTGCATGTATGAATTAGCCTGACAATTGAACTGAAACAATATGATATCACGATGATCTCGTAGTTAGGACGGGGTGCTCTTCCCATTGCTGCCGTAACCCATGATGCATGTGGTTTTTCGTACAACGCTGATGCAATGCCTACGCAATTCCCAGGGTACCGACAGGGATCCACCCCTCGGCATCAACCCGGACTGTCAACCGGCCTTGCCCGCAGAATTCTATATCAAAATCTGATATAGAAAATGACGGCGTGCCAGACTGATCTCGAATTCCGAGAATCACCGCTTCAGAGACCGAAACCACCTTTGCATCATAAGTTCGACTCCACCTACGTAACATCATTCGCTTCAACATGTCGATTCCCCTCTCAGCTCACCGGGTATTATTCCTACGTTGCTGCCCGACACTCCAGGTTCAGCTCGGAAAAGTAATATTCCTTGGATCGGCGAGTAGCCAATTACATGTCCGTGTACCCAGGTCTGTTTCACTAACATGCGCCACCATTAACCTTCCTCCACTAGTGCACCGGTCAATTGCGGGGAACTCTGAAAACATGTAGATATTGGTAGCCGAGAGGGCCTACCTGAGAGAGTCAAAAGTAAACCATCATTTGATGTATTTCCGGACCATAATCTGATCTCATTGAAACCATCGTGAGGAATGTTGAATAAACCAAAATCTCGAGCTCTTCAGCATTACTCCCATATCTGCTGAAAGAAAGCAACTGGTATCATCGGGTAACGGAGGTTCTTCGTCATTCATCCCTGCTCCTATTTTCTGTTTCCTGCAAGATGTTGCTGGGCAGCAAGACCCCGAGCAATAAGGTCCTCGTAAGCTATACCATCATCCTGTCAGCAAAGATCCAATCAAACCCGATCAGTTCATACCTTCAGTTGGCGGCGTCGCAACATGCTCACCGACCGGTACATCAAGATATTTGATAGAGGTTTCCGGAATAGAGATCTTCAATCTTATCAACAAATGAATACTGTCACGAAAAGTCCATAAACATACATTATGAGCCTTAAGATCCGCATAAACCAAAGTAGCAGTGCGCTCAATGTTTTTTGTCAACGCCCTCAACTCGACCGTCGGCGAAGAGCTCCAAAAAGCCGAGATTCGGTTCTTGCTCTGGAGCTGCTTCCAGCTATACCATTTCACGGACGTTGAGGGGATGGTGTAGTTGTGTTTATCCAGCCAGGATAGAAATTCCATGTGATTATAGGCGAGAAATAAACCACGGTTAGCGCAGTGAGGCTCTTGTCTTGCGGCATTCATCAACTTGCCATCGGATTCGGCACGAATGGAATATTCGCTGAGGAGTTTTTGAAATTCTTTCCTGTCGAGTCGGTTGTGGAGGAGATTTGTTCTGATTGTTTCGATGATGCCTGCTGTTTTTGCCAGGAATTCAACCGCCGTTGTGACTTCAGAAGTTTCAGTCATCGCAATGTCTCAAGACGTCAAGTGAGATTTGATATCTGGTGTGGTTATGAGAGCAGGGGGTGTCAAAGTCTAGATATATTAGCTCGTAATAAAGCAGCTGATCAGACACGAAATGACCAAGGGCCAAAGGGCGAGAGTGGTCGATCTCTTGAGCCACTTGCATCGTTGATACGGGTGTCGAACGTTGGTTATAGTTTGCTGTGAGACTCAACCATGGTTGATGTCGCATCTGATTGGTTCGCAGCTGACCAGGACTTGCCTGCGAATCACTCACACCTTGACAGACTTTGACAATGTCGGACTTGATGATCAGACAGCTCAAGATTATCGCCCAGCTTACTGTGTCCTTCGGGAGTTGTTGCTTCCTGGGTATGACCGTCGCCTGGATTATAATAACAGTCTTTACCAGACAAACAAAATAAAACTTCATGATCAAATGCCTGATCTTTGGACTATACATGCAACATCTTACGATATCTGGGAATTTATCTGATTATACATTCTCACTGAATATCCTTCCGCATGAAAACGATCTCAATGTCCCACCTGTCTCCGTTCGCATCCCACACGTCGTAGTAGTTTGGTACGATCTTAATAGGCATATACCCCCGACGACCATACCAGTCTTGGTTTGTGATCTAAAAGGGTCAGAAATCGAGACAACTTTCAAGGTTAATACTTTTAGTGCTCACCTTTGGAACGGCCCCGTAAGTGGAAATTGCAAAGTCCTCTCGTTGCTGGTGCTTACTCGTCACCGTGTCCAGCATGAGTGTCTGCGCACAGAGTGGCTCGCGAGTCGCCATATTCTCAACTGCATCCATCGCTGCACGGCCAATTCCCTGGCCTTGGATGGTCTGCAAGATGAAAAAGCTCTTGATCCAGAAGACCCCTTCCAATGGGATATCGAGACCAACTCTGTCGGCATCTTTGTTCTTGGAATCCAAGGAAATATGGCCAATAGGAGCAAAGGCTTCTCTCGATGCTACTCGTGATCTTCCATTCACGGAATCTGCGGTGTCATATAGCACTTCTTCATTCTCTTTACTGACCGGTTTTATATCCGAGTCATCAGAGCAACGGACCTATGAGTAAGTCAATACAAGGCTTTTTCGCAGCCAAGTAGGAATCAAGAGAACTCACGATCCAGTACATGCATTTCGTGCCTTTTATCTGTTCTTCACGCCATTCCTTTTCCACCTTTTCATAGTCCCAGTTACATTCAACTCGTTGCTTATAGAGCCATGCTCTATGGGTTGCACATTTGGCATCCCAAGGGAAAAGCGAGATTATTGACTTGGAAGCCATGGTGAACTGTAGATGACAGGAGGAGACGCAAATTCTATACTTAAATTCAGAATTCTCACTGTCGGCGTCTTCCGCCATCTGATTTCAAACGCCGGTAGACTAGTCCTGATTAGGAAAGTGACAGAGCGAACCCCGGAATGGCCCAAGTGGGAACACTGGGTGATGGATTAGGAATTAGATCCTGTTATCGTCAAATAGAGTCAAATTGATGGATGTGCTGCAAGTATATCCATGGATATCTCTTATGTCAGAACTACTGCTCAAATGCTTGTGGTTCCAGACTGTATCATTGAGTACCCGTTGCATTTGTCAATCGCATACAATGGATGGAGAGTCATCATAGCTTACTATCCTTCCAAACAGGCGCCCTCTTCTCCACAAAAGCCTGCAACCCCTCCTTAATATTCTCCCCCTCATACAATCTCTTAACCCAAGTCTCGGACAACATCCCCGTCGCCTCATCCGCCCCGATGCCCTCCCAACCAAGCTTAATCCCCTCCCGACTGACCAGCACCGAATCAGGGCTATTACCAGCAATAATGATAGCAATAGCTAGTGCACGCTCCACAATGATCTGGTTTCCCTCTTCAAGCGAAACGTCCTTACCCCCCACGTCCACAACCTCATTCACAAGCCCCCATCTCTCCGCCTCATTAGGAAGAACATTCCGACCCGTAAGCGCCATCTCCATCGCACGCTGCTTCCCAACTGTACGGACAAGACGCGGCAGTGCACCTGCGAGAGCGACCACACCCCGCTTCACTTCCGGTAACCCAAAGACACTGCGAGAAGACGCAATGACCAAGTCGCAGTTGATGATCATTTCCGAGCCACCACCGAAACAGAGACCATTCACCGCGGCAATTACGGGCTTTTTGCCCTTTCTTCGGGCGAGGCCTCCGAAGCCGCTGTTGGGCATGGGGCTACGGCTCTTGGAGCCAGCGTTGTCATTCCATTCTAGATACGGTCAGTTCAATTATTCTCAAATGTGATCAACCCCCAGCAACGAGCGTAGTAGAATGAATCATGGGCAGTCGAGTTAAATTAAACTCAAAATAAACCACATACCTTTCAAATCGGCACCGGCGCAGAACGCTCTCCCTGTCCCGGTGATAACACCCACTCTCAAACTCGGCTCCTCGTCCATCCACTCCCAAACCCCATGCAGGTCTACATGACCTTGTGAATTGATGCAGTTGAGATCGCGAGGTCGATTAAGGGTTACTAGTAGGACATGCGGAGCTGGAAAGGTGAGAAGGGCATGTTGAGGAGCAGGGGGTGGGTTAACGAAGGGCATTTTGGGTAAATTTTCTCCCTTGGAGATATTTGAGTTTCAAAATGTATCAGTTTGTTTGCAAGAGACACAGACGAGGTGGCCTTGGGTTCAATGCAGAGTTATAAGTTGGAGTGATGTTGCGGGTCCGATAAATGCGGAGAATGATGGAGATGCCGAGGGCCGATAGAGCATCAGAGCCGACTGCCTTTTTCAAGCCGCCAACGTTGATCTCCCGTACTAATTTGATTAGTTGGCTCACCTTTCCCAATTGATGTCATGACATCAAGGATGTATATGATCTCTGGGATTTTGCCCCAGGTCTCCCTCCAGGATCCTCAAGAGTCTCGCACTGATGAGCGTAAATCCTAGATAGGAAACTAACCGCGTTTTCTTGAACTCCGCATCTCGGTCGTCCTGGACACCAAGACAAGGATACCAAGGGTTGAACCACGGGCCTCCCCACATTGCATGGCTTTCTCGGAAAAGCGGTATTATGACGATGGTGATTAGTATCAATAGTTACTTTACTGTGTGCCATCTCGCGCTTGCGAAGACAATTTTGATATTATGATAATATTCCAACTGGTGTCATTACCACCCGGGTACCTCGATATATGAACATCAGATCAACACCTCCCCATCTCCCGCATTGTAAACGCCCAGAAAGTAATAACGCTCCCAATAAAAATCACAGGTAGATATTGAACAAACGCACAGTCTCAGGGAGGGTATAAGATCAAAGCTAGCCCTTGTTGATCCATCCACTGTGCACCATGAAATCGTAAATGCGGCTGGTTTTGGTGCCCTCGATCTATAAGAAGTTAGCAAACCCCCGAGATGGCTATGCGCATAGATAATCTCTCACCTTGCAGATCGCACGTGCATCCTTCTTCTTTAGATTACCGCCTTGTTTCATTGCCTCCTTCAACAAAGTCTCTTTCACAACTAGGTATGGCTTTGGCATCAGGCGCAGCATGTTGCACACCTCAACCTCTTCTTTGGTCAGGAGATGTAGGTCGGCTGCTCCTTCGCTGTCTAACTTCCACGGGGAAACTCCGCTTAGCGGCTGCACAACATATTTCGTCTTGGCTAGCGGGGGTGGAGCGGCATCACCGAGGAGGAACTGATCAAAGTCGTTCGGAGTGACATCAGTCAGATCAGGCAGCTTGTGGGGGTTTGCTGCGCTTTGGAGGCGGAGAGGAAGTTCAGGGGTAGTGAGCTGAATCGCGGCGGTGGGCGTCTCGGGAATTTGGCTTTGCTTGGGACGCGCACTGGCAAAGCGATCGAAGGAGCCCTGGGGCAGTAGTCGTTGCGCACGTTGCTGTTTGTCCTGCTCGTACTTCTCACCCGCCTTCAAATCCCCAATGCCCATCTGGCGCCATTCCTGAAGCTGAGCGATGGCAAGACGTAGATTGTGCTCGTACTCCAGTCCCTTGTTGAGGTCGTCAAAGTCCTTCTCGTTCATCATCCGGGCCAGCGGTTTCGCTTTGTTCAGTAACTCCCGCTCTTCCTTGGACCGTTTCTTCTCTAGCGCGGTGTTCTTTCGGTACTCAAGCAGATTGTGCTCGAACAGAATCTTCTTGCGCTCCGTGCGTGCCGTGAGGCGCGAGTTATAGATATCGACAACGGTCATCTTCAGCTCGTTCTCTGCGTCCACTTCACCGTTAGGGCCGATGCCCGCACCCGGTTCGAACGCCATGTGTTGAACCGCCTCCTCCGCATCGTTCAGGAACTCCGTCTCAAACTCTAGCCGACCGGGCATGTAGCCTTGTACCTCGTGACATGCCGGAACACTCGCCGTGGGTTTCTGTTTCGGGGTTGTGGGGGGTGCCGCCTTGGCTGCCTCCTTGCGCTCCTCAATACGTCGCTTCTTGCGTGTTTGAAACTCCTCCTTGGGAATGGCATCTTGGAGGCTGTGGTCATCCGGATCGGCACGGTCGGGAAGAGGGAAATTGGAGCTATTCACATAGGTATCGATGTAATGATCGCGCACTTCATCCTTGCTGCGATAGCCACCGATGTGGTCGGCGATATCGGCCCAAGAGCCAAGTCCGTAGATCTCGGCGCCTTCGAGTAAAAGCAGCTCTTCATCGGCGCCCCAGTCTTCTTGGAAGATGGGAACGGAGTTCTGTTCTATGACTTGAAAGGGGTGGGAGGATGGGTCGTGATTCTTGGATTTCTCGCCCGCCGCAAAGCATGGGACGCAGAGGTCATATTCATGGCAGTTGGGGTGGGCGCAGGAGATACGGACCTAATAAGGGGCTGATCAGGATTTGAATCGCACACTTGGAAGCTCAAATAGACTCACGGTCGATGTCACGTCCGCCGAACAAACATCACAATGGAACTTCGTGCCAGCCTCGGTGCCGCGCGAGGCGGTCTTCTTTCGTATTACACCCATCGATCCTTGGTCATTATCATCCTCCACTGAGTCCGAAGCCGTTGCGAGATCCCAATATCGCCCTCCCGAGATGTGAGAGGGCAATGAGTGGGAGAGTAGAGGTAGGGGTGAGAGCTGGGGTAAGATCTCCGCGCTGACCGGGGTTGGGGGAGATTAGTCCGCGTGGAGGCAATTGGCACAACGCAGCTAGAGGAAAGTAGATAAGCAACAAGATGAAGATGTTCAAGTTTCCGTGTCGACTTTATGGATATTACCAAATGTTTCCGTCTCAATGGATTCATGAGTTAAACGTTACGGTTTCTATGATAAAATGGATCCCTTTGGTGGCTGATACATGCACTGCCTCGTTTGTGGCTGGTAATTTCCTATCCTTACGGTCACGATACCAATATTACCAAAACTGACAGCCCTATCGCACTTTAAATCCCTCCCGGGGGGGTATAAGTAGCGTAATCGACATACGCCACTTTCCCCTCTTTCTTTAAGTTAGATTTCTCGATTTCTCCCCTGGAAATTCTTCCCTGATTCTCTCCTTTTTATATCTTCTGGCCTTATTCTTGAATTCTTTTTCCCTGAGCTCGATATCCAAGTGCTTTCAAAGCCATTACCAAACCAGCGAGAGAAGAGACCGTGAAGGTAGGATCGTCTCTTTTGCGCTGATCCGATCCCGTTGGTGGGTTTCAAAGGGAACTTTCGATGTTGACTTTGTTTGGTGACCCCAGTCTACACAACCGCGGTCAACTTTGGTCTTCGATCTTGTTGAGCAACCCCCTGGACAAGATACAAAGAACATAAGTCAACAAAGACCGCCATCATGTCCTGGAAGCTCACCAAAAGTATGTTCAGTTGGTCTCCCTCCCTATTTTCCACCCCTCAAAATTCAATGTGACACCCCTCCTTGAACAGTGGAGGCGGTGCATATGCAACACCCTCAGGGGAAATAAGATGGACTAACCCACCCATATAGAACTGAAGGAGACGCACCTTGCACCCTTGACACAAGGTTTCGGTCGGTCGTCGTCTACCTCAACAATCAAGGGCGACTCAAATGGCGGTGGTGATGAAACCCCGGTGGCCACACAGGCCCCGAGCATCCCCCCGACCCCTTCATCAAATGGCATCGGTAAGGAACACCGGAAAGTTGGATGGAAGTATTTTCCGAGATCAATGCTAATTCATCCGGTTCATACTCTCCAGTCGCCTCGGAGTCCCTCGTTTCCCCCCCCTGTGGCTCAAGTGAACCCAGGTATCCTCATCGTCACCCTCCATGAAGGCCGAGGATTGGCTTTGTCCCCTCAATTCCAGCAGATCTTTAACTCTCATTTCCAAAACAATTCCTACGCTCCCTCGTCACTGCGCCCTAACACCTCCTCTTCGTCACATTCGTCGCATGGACAATCCGGTTCCTACGTGCAGAATGCCCGACCGCAGTCCACTAGTGGGGGTATCAATGCCGCACCCACCATTCACGGCCGCTACTCGACCAAGTATCTCCCGTACGCTCTACTTGATTTTGAAAAGAACCAGGTCTTCGTCGATGCCGTGTCTGGTAACCCGGAGGCCCCTCTGTGGGCAGGAGACAGTACGGCCTTCAAGTTCGACGTTTCCCGGAAAACTGAGTTGAACGTGCAGCTGTATCTACGCAACCCTGCGGCCCGCGCTGGTGTCGGTCGCAGCGAGGACATCTTCTTAGGCGCCGTGAAGGTCCACCCCCGCTTCGAAGAGGCGGGCCAGCCTTACATAGATGACCCCAAGTTGAGCAAAAAGGACAACCAGAAGGCTGCCGCCGCTCATGCTGAACAGGAGCGCATTCGGGGTCAATCTGGTGCTGAGTGGCTGGACCTTCAGTTTGGAAGCGGCTCTATCAAGATTGGAGTTTCATTCGTCGAGAACCGGCAGCGCAGTTTGAAGATGGAGGACTTCGATTTATTGAAAGTCGTTGGGAAGGGAAGTTTCGGTAAAGTCATGCAGGTCGTGTAAGATAGCACCCCAATCCCCCGGTTTGACCGTCCTGCTAATGACCCTTTCGTGGAACAGGAAGCTTGATACCGGCCGGATCTACGCCCTCAAGACAATCCGCAAGGCTCATATCATCTCGAGATCCGAAGTTACCCACACTCTTGCAGAGCGCTCAGTGCTTGCGCAAATCAACAATCCTTTCATTGTCCCCTTGAAGTTCTCCTTCCAATCTCCTGAAAAGCTGTACCTGGTGCTGGCATTTGTGAACGGCGGAGAATTGTTCCATCATCTGCAAAGAGAACAGCGGTTTGATATTAACCGTGCCCGGTTCTACACCGCAGAACTGCTATGTGCTCTTGAGTGTCTCCATGGTTTCAAGGTCATTTACCGTGATCTTAAGCCCGAGAACATTCTGCTCGATTACACTGGCCACATCGCCCTTTGCGATTTTGGCCTGTGCAAGTTGGATATGAAGGATGAAGACCGAACAAACAGTAAGACTTCTCGTCGTCCTCATTTTAAGCTCTTGGTAACTAATCCTCTTTCAGCTTTCTGTGGAACTCCCGAGTACCTTGCGCCTGAACTTCTGCTTGGTAACGGCTACACCAAGACCGTGGATTGGTGGACCCTGGGTGTATTGCTTTACGAGATGCTGACTGGCTTGCCTCCATTCTACGACGAGAATACCAACGAGATGTACCGCAAGATTCTGCAGGAGCCTCTGACCTTCCCTAGCAGTGACATTGTCCCGCCCGCTGCTCGGGATCTTCTCACTCGACTGTTGGACCGCGACCCCCAGCGCCGTCTGGGTGCTAGTGGTGCAGCAGAGATCAAATCTCACCACTTCTTTGCCAACATTGACTGGCGCAAGCTGCTTCAGCGCAAGTATGAGCCCAGTTTCCGTCCCAACGTGGTATGTATCCCCCTTTCCCCGGTATCGCCATGTTGGACATTTGTTCTAATTGCTTGATTTAGTCGGACGCCCGTGATACGGACAACTTCGATGAGGAATTCACATCGGAGAAACCACAAGATTCTTATGTCGATGGGCCAGCCCTGTCACAGACCGTGCAGGAACAGTTCCTTGGATGGTCCTACAACCGTCCTATCGCCGGTCTCGGTGACGCCGGCGGCAGTGTCAAAGACCCATCATTTGGCAGCATCCCCGAGTAAAAGCACAAACCATGCTCCAGGCTGCCTTTTCGACTAGATCGAGAAAGATCAATGTGCAAGAGAAGCTCATAGACGATTCTCCTTTGTGCTGTGTTTTTTTTTTTTTTTTTTTTCTGTCCTGGTCCACTCACATATCACCAATCTTGATCATTTTTCCTCCTTTTTTCTGTCTTGTCTTTTGTTACTTTCCATCCCAAGGAGTCTGTGGCATCCTAGTCTCAAAGTTTCTCCAAGCTCGGAGACTTTTGTGTGATTCATTTTTTCCCATCTTTCTTGTTTCCTCATCTCGCCTCCCCCATTGAGCGCTTTGGTTGTTTTTTTTCTTCCTGGTGAATCCATCTCAGCGTCATCGAAAACTCCTTAGGCAGGTTCCTCCTCAACCCTTGTTTTTCCGTTCGACATTCTCCAGCGGTCATTACCTCTGCCTTGACTTTCTGTTTGTTTCGGGCGCGAGAATGATTTTCTGTATCCTTGACGGTTTACAATGGACAGTACCAACACATCTCCTCGAATTGACGATATGCGTATACGTGTCATCCTCTATGCTAGATATTTTCTGTTTATTCTGTTTCTTTGTTTCTTTTTTTCTTTTTTCTCCGCTTGGTCAGTGCCAGTGAGGAATTGAGAACCGGAGATCGAGTTCAATCCCAATTGACTATTGATTAGGCATCACAACTTTGTGGTAACAGTTTAAGATTTGACAATTGTAGTTCGAAATAAAGCCTGTCTATAAATCCTTGGTCTATGACCATGGAAAACCAATTCTGTTCTACTTTGGAAACCATTGTCCAAGGGTTTATCCAGGCTTCCTTACATGAGCTAAGGACTAAGTGACAACTTCACGAAAGATGCTGGGATCATGGATGAGACCGTATCATTGTTCTATTCGTTCAATCTCAGGCATCTCGCCAAGATTGAAATATGGCCAAGAATTACAACAGTAACGCAAAGGAAATAGTAGGGGCACAAAAGAAAAAGGAAACAACAAAGTCGGACACACGTTAAGACGCCGCTCGCAATTCAGAAGTAACCGACTTCGGCAATTGGAAAATAAAATGCTCTTCTATCAACGCTTCGCCCGAGCATGTACGAAAATAACCTGACCATTTTACTCCTCAGCCTCAGCATCGGCCTCGGTCTCCTCCTCCGCCTCCTCTCCAGGCTCGGCTTCGCCTTCCACCTCAGGACCCCCGTTTGTCGCACTTGCGGGCTCGTTATCGTCGTCCGCGTTAATATCGATCAGAGACTCGGATGACGGAGGCTCGGGAACGCCCTCTTTCTCCAGACGGATGTACTCGTCCCACTCTGGGAACAGGTCATCGTCTGTCGAAGCAACATCAGGGGCTCCTGGTGGAACTCCGATCAGACGAGCGACCTTAGACTTGCCTGAGGCATCAAGAGACTCCTTCCACTGGACAACAAGTGCGGGTGCACGGCTGGGCTTGTAAGTCTGGGCGAAGAAGACAGCCTCGGCAATGCGGCTGGTCTGGACGAGCAGGTCGATGCCACCATCGACATCACCAAGGGACCAGAGAGCAGAGAAGGCAACGTTGTGTAGGCCTGCCTCGGAGGCTTGAGCAACGAGGGCACGGAGGCCTGTACGGTTGTTGCTGGCAGTGTGTAGCAGTAAAAGAGAGCCGAAATCTTTCGAGTTGACAAAGCACTCCTCAGCAAGAGCAAGGTTCCAAGACTCCATAGACTTGTCGCCAAGAAGCTTCCATCGGTGGCTGTTCTCGACCTTCGCGTCGCGAGTAATCTGGAGGGCAGTTTCAAGATCGTTAAGTGATAGGGCCAGGTCGAAGCGGTGTTCGGGATCTGTGGCAACTTCAAGGGCCATTTCCTTGTATCCTTGGCCCTCAAGGAAACGGGCGACCTTGTTCATTTGATCTTGGGGCACATCTTCGAGTAATTCGGCGGCTGTTTCCATATCACCGCGCAGAACGACAGTCTGGTAGCTAACCATGCTGAGGGACAGGCCGAATGAAACGACATTAACGTCCTTGTCACATAAGTAGATTCGACCATCACGAGGGAGATATCCAAGAACATAGGCCGGTTGGTCCATGTGGCTGATCGAGATGACCTGGTCTCCAACGAGATAGTTCAAACGGTTTGTAGAGCTCGAGAAAATGAGAACGTCTCCCACCCAGCAGGCACTTGTGATTGTCTCGTTAATAGAAGCGACAAGCTCGACAGCCGCCTCGACACCATCTTCATCGGCCTCCCCGTTGTTGACACCTTCGATAAAGGCCTTTTTCGAGTACCTCAAAACGTAGAAAGCGTCCTCACACGCGAGTGTGACAAGTTCGCCAGACTCAGACCAGTAGACCTGTTCGAAATTGTCAGTTCAGCGCATTTTTGAAGCTCCATTGTATTCCAAGCTTACATTCTTAGGGTCAACTTCAATTCGTCGGACCAAGCTACCGGACTCCCAATCGAAAAGACCAATGCCACCTTGGCCCTTGACGCCAAGTAGCACACCATCAGTCAGCCCCTCGGCTTGGAATCCGACGTCAAGGCCACCGGGTTGCTCCTTGAAGTTCTTGAAGATTTTGACACTTGTTGCGGATTCACGGATGGCGTAATCATTGCTGTTGTCCTTGGAGCCCCAGGCAAAATCCAGAGCTTGACCGAAGGCCTTGTTGCGCCATGCTAACGCTGTGTAAATTATGTATTCGCCATCGCCACAAACGGAGACGAAACGTCCATTTGGTGAATGGGTCAAAGTTTGTGGGTATACCTCGCAGGTTCCCAGATCCTTGGCCGGCAATGAAAGGGGTTCACCGTCCTTCAGGCTCGCTTCACTACCCTTAATGACAGACGAGACCACCTCGCTGTGTCTGGCCCAAATGAGCTTACCGGATCCGTCCATCGAGACTGCGGGTTCCTCGCGGCCCATTTTCACAACAACTGCACCATCGTCGAAACCCATTGCAACGCCCTGTCGGCCCCTCTGGTAGGCAACACACCATGCGCGCTCCAAACCATAGCTTAGTGACTGCTCCAGGCGGTAGGTGTTCGCGTGCCAGATCTTGATTGTTCCATCTTCCGAACCTGAAATAATGACGGGCAATTCAGGGTGGTAGCACGCAAAAGAGACATTGCTAGTGTGGCCCTCCAATGTTGCGACAAGTGCTTTGGTGGTGTAGTCCCAAACTTTGATTGTCTTATCATCGCTGGTGGTCAAGAGATATGGTTTATCGGCTCCGGGGTAGTAGTCGACGTGGTTTACACCCTTTGTTTCGTGCGCCTCGAGGGTCGAGTTGGCGTGGGGCGAGCCAAGGCTCCAAATTTTGACAGTTCGATCAAGGCAAGAACTTGCGAAAGTGCTGTTTCCTGGTTTAGTGAAGTGCCCTAGGTATAGAGATACAATTCGCTTACTTCGTGTCCTTTGGGTTAATCGCCATTCCCATCACATAGTGGCTGTGACCCTCAAAGACCTGAACACACTTCCAATTCTTCTCCCAATCCCACAACTTAATGGTCATATCATCACTGGCGGTGAGAATGTAAGGCAGAGTCGGATGGACAACAATTGAACGGATGTAGTCCGGGTGTGCTTCGAAGGATGTAATCTTCTCGGAGGTATTGTAGTTATAGACACGGAGCTGGAAGTCGTCCGAACCGCAAACGATCCAGTTCTTCCGCGCGATGAATCGACCGGCACGAACAGGGACATCGGTGAGCTCGAATGTTTTGATAATTGACTAAATAAATGAGAAAGATATTTAGCTTTTGTCAGCATGGTTGAGCCAGGCGGAACGTACCTGTGTCTCGTATGACCAAATGTAAACGTGACCTGGCGCAGGGAACGGGTTAGAAAACGGAGGCACTCGCAGGCAACACCATGCCAAACATACCGCTGTACAAGGTGGTCAGGATCTGACGAGGTATTAGTATGAGTCAAGACATCAGGGGATTATCAATGAGACTTACCCATGGCTCTGTGGGGTGGAAGTCGATACCCTTCACCCGCTCGGAGCGGGCAAAGAGTTGCCTCTACATCATAACACTCTCGTCAGCAATCTCACCAATTCCAGATTCCAATTGTCTCCGCATTGGCAGGATATCGCCTTGCTACCAAGGGCAGCCACAGCGGAATAGACTCTGCGTACCTTGATGTCGAGCCGCATGTTGTGGGGTGGACGGGGTGTTTGTGTGATGCGACGACTGGGGGCGTTGAGGAGCGAGAAATCCACGAGCCGCTCAGACAGCCCGGGGGAATAAGTGACAGGCAAAGCTCGGGATCAGCAGGGGAATTAAGATAACACAGAGCTTTTCCTAGGAAGAGAGCTTAGCTGGAGGGGACTCAGGGACAATCAATGTGTCCACAAGGGGATTCCCGCTCTCACCGCTTTCACATCTTTCAAGATCTGACCCGCATGTAAATACATAGCACTTCAGCTTTAATGCTAATTCAGCTATAGTAATTACAATATTATTGGTAAAAGAGACCTCACATTCTGAGCACCCGATCAAGTCCACGGTCTTACATCCTTCTAAGGTTACCATGTTTGGCATACAAGGCAACAATTTCCAAGTGTTGTATCAGGATGTCTACAGCCCTGGTCACAATATATACAATAGAGGTCTAGAGGTTCTGAACATTGTTAGGTGCATAAACCTTGCACGTGTGCATTTCTTTTTTTCAATAAGCATCGATACTATGAAGTGTCTATTGCAATCAAAGATACTCTACTGGGTACTACATACATGGATAGGTAATAGCATAGTATGAACATCTTTAACTATTTTGATGGGATTGGTATTATTGCCGTCAATTGAAGGTATTGATCAAGAAAAACGTGAAGAAATTTATTCGAACATCCCATCCTCTAATAGTTACAGAAACTGGCATTCCAAGCCTTTTTCCGGTATCTTCTTAATTACCGCGCTCAAAGTAGGTCCATTGACCGGGGGCAGGCTTTTCCTCAAGCTCCTCCCAACTATACAAACATGTCAGCGATCCCCTATGAATGAAAGAGTTCAGCTATTACTCACACTTTCGCCGTGTACAGCTCATCCACAAGCTTGGACTCGGCCTCGGCAACCTGGATGATCTCCTCGATGAGGCCTGCACCGATCTTCTGCTCAATCTCAGAAATCCTGTTTCAATCATTAGCCTCTGAGTTCTATTTACATAAAAGCTCGGGGGATGGAATCGCATACTGGTCAGCCTCCAGGGCGGGTTCGCTCTCCCACTTCATGGAAACTTCGTGGAAGTCAGTCTCGTTGTTGGCTGACTCGCTTCCCTCCTCGATGATCTTAATCCACTCGGCCTCTTCCGCTGGGGTACGGGTAGGACCCTCAGTTGTAGCGGACAGACCCTCGCCATCCCACTCCTTGCCACGAGCCTCGTCACTGAAATCCCGCTCTTGCGAAGCGGCGTAGGCGAATGCGCCGTTCTTAAGCTGGAGCTGAGCGAAACGCTCGGGCTCAGCACCAATGGTCTTCTTCGCGCGCTCCAACCATGCATCAAAACCAGGGGGCTTCTGTGATTCAACGATCTGAAGACGGTGGCGGGTCAATGCCTCGACGGACTGGCGGTATGCAGACGTTTCGGGAAAGGATTGCAGCTTCTGAAGGGTGTTGGTGTAAAGGAAGATCAAAGTCGGCCGGGGGCTCGGGTGGGTGAAGAGGCCAGTCAATCCGGTGGGAGCAAAAGGCTCCAAGTACCGGGGCTTGGCATTGGCCAACAGTCGAAGTGTAGACCTCATTGTGGTTGTGGTATGAATGATATCTGAGAGATGCTGATTGCGGAGAGCCCAATTGGTCAGGGTGAGACGGCGGGCAAGTTCGATGGTCGGGATCCGGATTAACTGAAGTCCCGTGACATGAGGAAGCAGGGGCAACACCGTTTTGTTCAATTGTATTCCTCACGTCCGCTAAAGTTGGGACATCACCCGGTGTGTTGTCTGATTTTGTTCTTTCCACGGCTCGGGGCTTGGTCAATCCTCCCTGCTGCTTTCACGCTTTTTCTTCGGTATCCTGCGCTCATCTCCTCCGGTCGTCCAATGTGCCACCTGTGACATTTCGCAATTTCACCCTTCGACCTCTGTCCTTCGTTTAAACAGCCTCGAAGGCTTCCATATTTTTCCTCTTTCAACTTTATTATCCGAGGCAGAACTACTCCTCACAATCCGCCAGAATGAGAGCCTCCTGGTTGGGGTGGTCCCTCATCTCTCTACTAGCCGTCCCGACACTGTCCGCACCCTCAGACGGGGATTTGAGCAATGTCAACCGATTGCAAAAAAGATCCAGCAAAGGACTTGACCCCGAGGAGCCATCTGTATTCAATGGCCTTGATGTGCCTCCCTTGTTTCAACTGACACAGAGTAATTTCGAAGAGACGACCAAAGATGGCATCTGGTTAGTACCCTTCATCTTGTGCCGATTACATCAGGGAGACTCGATGATCCTAACAGCCCTAGGATGGTGAAACACTACTCTCCAGCCTGCACGCACTGCAAAAAGGCTGCGCCATACTACCAAACAACCTACGAGTACTACTACGTGAGTGATCTTCCTCCAAGATCAATACCCCTCCCCCAATGCTAATAGCCAGTTCTAGACCTCGAACCCTATAACGCCATCATCTGGAAAGACCCCGGACCCTAAATCCATCAACTCCTTTACTCAATACTACAACTTTCACTTCGCATCTATGAACTGTCTCACTGACGGCGACCTTTGCGAGAAACTTGGTATCAAAGCCTACCCAACCTTTGCTTTTTACGAAAATGGCGTGCAAAAGGACACTTTCGTCGGCGCGAAGAAAATTGAGGATCTGAGCAAACTTATCGAAGAAAGACTCGAGGCGACCAAGCCGGGGTCTCGTCCTCCGCAGGGCATCAAATTGCCTGAGGTTGGCGCACCTGGTGTGGACTCAACTGCAGAGCCCGATTCGCCGGTTGCTAAGGACAAGGACCCGGAAGCTGGAGTCAAGGCTGGCGAGAAGCAGAATGAACTGGTTTCCCAGCAAGCTCCGCCGTCATCTGTGAACACCAAGTCGGGCGATACCACTGTGGTCAAGACCAAGCCGAAGAGCGCACCTCCCAACCCGCAGGGCATTTCCGTTCCCCTCACTGCCGAGAGCTTTCAAAAACTAGTGACTACGACGCAAGACTCCTGGTTTATCAAATTCTACGCCCCTTGGTGCCCCCACTGCCAGGCCATGGCTCCCAACTGGCAGGAGATGGCCAAGGAAATGAAAGACACACTGAATATTGGTGAAGTGAATTGTGATGTTGAATCCCGCCTTTGTGAAGATGCGCGAGTCAACGCCTTCCCCACCATTTACTTCTTCCGTGGTGGTCAGCGAGTTGAATATACCGGTCTCCGCGGCCTGGGCGATTTGCTCTCGTTCACTAATAAGGCCATTGGACCTTACTCTGAGATCGAGGATGTGGATGCAGCCACCTTCAAGGAGTTGGAGGAGACCGAGGAAGTCCTGTTCTTGTACTTTTACGACATCGCTACCACATCCGAGGACTTTGCGGCCATGGACCGTTTAACTCTGAGCCTTGTGGGTCACGCCCGGATTGTGAAGACTAGCAGCGCTGCTTTGGCCGAAAGATTCAAGATCTCGACCTGGCCACGCCTTTTGGTGGTCCGCGATGGTCGCCCTAACTACTACAACGCCCTTGCACCCAAGGATATGAGAGACTTCAGGCAAGTCCTGTCCTGGATGCAGACTGTTTGGCTGCCAATTGTTCCTGAACTCACAGCTTCCAATGCCCGCGAAATCATGGACGGCAAATACGTCGTCCTGGGTATCCTCAGCCGCCGGCGCTCTGATGATTTCAAGCAGTCCAGGCGAGAGTTAAAGGAGGCTGCTTCCGAGTGGATGGACAAGCAGATTCAACTGTTCCGCCTAGAGCGATCTGAACTTCGTGATGCCAAGCAATTGCGCATCGAGGAAGCGGACGACCGCAATGATCAGCGCGCGCTACGGGCCGCCAAGAACATGCGCATCACCATTCGTGAGGATGACAAGAAGCCCGTCCACTTTGCCTGGATTGATGGTGATTTCTGGGAGCGCTGGCTCCGCACCACTTACGGTATCGATGTTGAGAACGGTGACCGTGTCATTGTGAACGATGAAGATGTAAGCGCCTATGTTGAACCCATTTTGCACCACTGATTACTAACACCTCACAGAACCGTCGTTACTGGGATACTGCTTCCAGTGGAGCTCCCATTATGGCCTCGCGTACCTCTATTCTCGAGACCATCCCTCTTGTTATTTCGTCCCCTCCCAAGCTGTCCCCTAAGTCCACTATCGGTACTTTGGAGACTTTCTTCTTCTACACTCGATCCTTCCTTAGCAGTCACCCTATTCTCTTCTTCATCCTTTTGGGCCTGACGGTGGCTGTGGCCGCAATCTTCGGCCGTGGACGCTTCCTGCGTCGCACTGGTCTTGGTCGTGGTGGCATTCTGGGCAATTCTAACGGTGGCACCAGTGGTGGCTTCTTCCATCTAGATGGAAAGGAGGGATTCTTGAACGGAGGCTCGACTGGAAAAGTCGACTAATGAGAGCATGTACAGTTCAGCTGTTTGGCTGCACAGTTTCTTATAATTTTCTGTTACTTTAGACTGTATTTGATTTCAGGCTATCTTCCTGCTGCCAGTCCCTTGGTCTTTGCACGTTCGACCCTGGGGTATTGAAGCACATACTTCTTTATTATTAGTTTCATTCTGTCTTCCAGCAATCCAACCCCAATTCCCCGATTTCCACCGTTTTCTAGCGTTATTGATTGTATACTTCAACCTTCCCCAGGTATTTGAATCAATTATCCCGCCTGTGATTGGTGGACAGGCCATTGATCACGTGCATCATCCCATACTGACCGATGATTGGCTGCGAACTCGGGCGCTCCCGGTTTTCGTCGACCAAGTGCCAGCTCCTGTCCCTTCATCCATTGTCCTACGATCTGCTCTCGCTGACCACAATGGTATGTTCTTGCCTAGGCGAACACTTCTATCAAGTCCCCACACCTTTCACAGACTCCGTTTTCATTGAGTTCGCAGCCGGGGGTCCGGTCGCCCGCCTCGCGTTACCGACAATGACCTCCCGGGATAGACGCGGAACGTACGATTTTCCTTGAAATCAATGCTAACGCTGGCCCTTTTCTTCAATCCACAGGCTTTCACTCCTACCCTCCGCCGCGCTGCGGCCCAGGCCACCAGCTCTGCCTTTGCACCCAAGTGAGACCCCCCAAACTCAACTCTTGTGCCCGTGCCGGAACCCCGTGGACGATGCACCAAGTCAAACAGTCACCGGATTGGATATAGATTGGTATCCTTAATGCATATGAAGGGCAATCTGCTGCATGAATTTCTGTTGAATGTGGCTGGAGCATGGCTTAATCCCTTCCAGCGGACTGTGTAGCCGGTGCAAAACTTCGTCATCTCGGAGTTTACCGTTTGCTTGAAGGGTTACACGATTGCCTAATTAGGGCGACCCCAAGGGAGAATAATGCTAATACAATCTGTGTAGGATCGACATCACCCGCCGCGTTGCTGGCTTTGACATGACCAGTGCCGTTCGGGCGTAAGTCTCCCCCAAGTCCATTGAACAGACCTTATAGAACTATAAGACTCACATTTGATTATAGTGGTACCCTTGCTGCTTCCTTCGGTGTCTTCGCCGGTACCGCCGCTCTCTTCATGTTTGGCGAGGTACCCCGTGTGCGCCGTGATATCCTCCAGCAGTTCCCCTTCCTGGACACCTACTATGACCGCAAAATTGCCCCCGAGGACAACGTAAGTTCTTCTTTGGCTCTTTTATTCTGCTATAAGTCTTCTCTTCTGCTGTGGGTACTGACTGCCGGTATAGCCCTTTTAAATGATTTCGCTTTGGTGGACAACGGGCGACATGCCATTGCCCCGGTACTGGAGATCAGGGGGAAGTTGTGTAGAATAGTGATGATAGTCTTTTATGTTTTGAATAGCACATAGAGGCAGCTGTTTTTCCAAACCAAAATCCATACTCAATCTTTGTAGATGTGATCGTTACTGATCTAGACCTCTCGCCTGGGTCGTAGTGATCTCGAAACGGATTTTAGTTCACCCTCTCTCAGATATGATCTATTGGTCTAAGCAGATCTTAATATAGTTGATTCTGATGTACCAAACGAAGGGAAGTATGAAAAGCCACTTCTCCTGAGAGGGCAGGTCCATGCATTGTAGATAAGCATCGATGTATGCGAGTCCAACATCAATCTTATCTCTGACCCCTGATATCACGAGATAAGGCACATTCGCCTCCGTCGACGCCTGAAACTGCCCTGATGGGTTTGGTAGCGTCCTTGCCAAGCTAACTGGGGTAGCACGGATCTCATTCATTCAAATGACAGGGCATTTAAGTTCCATGTCTACGAATCACAAGCCTCGTGGTGCGGAGAAGCCCATGCGCATTGCCCGAATCAAAGGATCCCTTCACCTTCCGAGAAAGCCATCGGCCCAGAGATTGGTCTATCGCAGAATAAATCATCTGTATTACGGCATCCATTCTGTGATGGACCAGTCGTTATCATATCGCGATTTGTGGAGAGGACCTTCGACCAAAAGCAGGTCCCTGTTCGTCCCACCCCTCTTATTATGTCCTTCTAGCGGCCTGCCGCCCGCTGCAGGAGGTTCACATGGCTTGATTGGCCCAATCTCAAAGTGCCGTCATAGATAGATAACCATAGCCGAACAGCCCCCAGCTTTGTAGCTTGAAACCTAGATCACAGCTAGTTCATAACGGCCTGAGTTCCCTTGGTCGGCAGGTCCGATGCCAGACCTCTAGCTGCGCTTGCTACTGCCGATTTATCAACTTTCTCTCTCCACATCTTCCTTGATTCTTTATTGGTACTCATATTCGTGGAAGATCTTGGCTCTCTATTATGCAATCAAAATCATCTGATTCGGCCTATAAACGGCCCTCGGTTTATAGTGGTACCCAGCATGCCCCTGTTACGTCGATATTGGCAGATGGCGATGTGCCATATACGGACCATGAGATGGACGCAGACGAGCGGGTCATTATGGCCTTGGGCTATAAGCAGGAGTTCAAGCGAGAGTTCTCCTTATGGACGACTTTTTGCGTCAGTTTTGCAGTGCTCGGATTACTTCCATCATTCGCAAGCACATTGTATTATGGTTGGTTTCTTGCCAGTCCTTGACCATGGTCCTAGTCACCACTAACATACTTGAGCAGGTATGGGATATGCAGGAACGGCAGGTATGGTCTGGGGCTGGATCATCGCGATGCTTTTCATCCAATGTATTGCAATGTCTATGGCGGAGCTGTGCTCGGCCATGCCTACAAGGTATGCCATTTTCACTTGTCTTGAACCCCTCCCGGCGTATATTGACTTATAAATTTTACTTCTAGTGGCGGACTCTATTATGCTGCAGCTGTGCTCGCGCCCCCAGGCTGGGGTCCCTTAGCTGCGTGGATTACAGGATGGTCCAACTGGATTGGACAAATCACCGCAGCACCGTCAGTTGACTATGCGCTGGCCGCAATGATCCTGGCTGCCGGTTCAATCACGAACCCAAACTACGTCCCGACGAACTGGCAGATCTATCTTCTAACGGTCTTGATCATGATCATCCACACGGTAATCAGCAGTCTACCCACGAAACAAGTAGCACAGTTCAACTCCTGGGGCTCTACGTTCAACGTTCTTGCGCTCATCACCACCCTGATTGTCATTCCTGCGGCTACAAAGAACACTCCTAAATTTACGCCCTCTCACGAAGTCTGGAGTCACATCAAGAACCAGACCGATTTCCCCGACGGCATCGCCGTACTTATGACTTTCGTCGGCGTAATCTGGACCATGTCCGGCTATGACTCACCCTTCCATCTGAGTGAAGAGTGCTCCAATGCCAACATTGCCTCCCCGCGCGCCATCGTCATGACATCTGGTGTCGGTGGCGTAATGGGTTGGTTCCTACAGCTTGTCGTTGCATACACAGTCACAGATATTGACGCAGTCATCGGGTCAGAGTTGGGCCAGCCGTGGGCTTCGTACCTGCTCCAGGTTCTACCCCAGCAGGCAGCACTTGGCATTCTCGGTCTGACGATTGTCTGTGGTTTCTCCATGGGCCAGGGATGCATGGTCGCCGCCTCACGGGTGACATATGCCTATGCTCGGGATGACTGCTTCCCCTTCTCGAAGTACTGGAAGAAAGTAAACAAAACTACTCAGACGCCCGTGAACGCTGTAGTTCTCAACACTATCCTAGGATGTCTAATGTGTCTTCTGGTCCTTGCTGGCACCACCGCCATTGGCGCTTTGTTCTCTATTGGCGCTATCGCGCAATTCGTTGCATTCATCATCCCCATCTTCATTCGTGTCTTCTTTGTGGGCAACCGGTTCCGCAAGGGACCTTGGAACCTCGGCCGCTGGGGACCCCTGGTCGGTGGTATTGGATGCTCTTTTGTTGCGCTCATGGTGCCTATCTTGTGCTTACCCAGCGTCACCAAGAAAGATTTGACTCCGGATCTTATGAACTGGACTTGTCTTGTCTATGGTGGACCGATGCTGGCCGTTCTGATCTGGTGGTTTGTTGATGCCCACCGGTGGTTCACTGGTCCCAAGGTCAATGTAGAACATGCTATTCATGCTGTTCATGTTGAGCCAGAAGTCAGTGAAGGCGTGGAGCCGGAGCATGTGCAAGAGACCGAGAGGATGAAGACAGCGAAGTCTGATGAAACTCTGCCGAAGTAGTATAAGAGATGCGGACTATTGAATTTCTTCTGTTCTTTTATTAGGGCACTCGGTGTCTATAGTTTAATGTCTGAGCATGTTTACCATCACTCTTTCTCAGTCAGACCCAGCTCTCCCTACGTTCCGATATTGATTCATTTCTGATTCTTCGGACTTGTTTGCTTAGCCGGGAGATTACCTCTCTTCGGATAATGATTCAGCAAGAAATCTGACTGTGTGACAGTAATGCTGACATGGCTTGCTATAATGAAGCTCTGATATCCCCTTCGTTCCTACATTGTCGATCAAATCCACAGCATCTACATTTCACGCCGCAATATCTCCTCGCATTAATGTGTTCTCCGTCCATTATTGGCACATCCGCAGATGGAGCTAAGGAGGCAATTTGAAATGTGGGGGGGACAGGCGTAGTTTTTACCATGTATCAAGTTTCGAGGTGCAGAGGTGTCGAGAAATGCTCGGCTCAAAATCTTAGAACATGAATTGCACGCGTTAAACATGGTTCAGACAATGGCGGAGGGACTGGTCGTAATCGCGACGACGGGATTAGGCACGGAGACGCTGCAGCAGTTTATTGAAGCCGTTTTCCCCAGTGCGTATGTTTCCTTTACGGAATGAATGTGATGTGTTAATCTCAAAAGCGTGCAGAGCAGCTTTCCAATCACTGTTGATTTGGCGAGTGGCTTTGGGCCCATGATGAGGGGGTACTATCGGCTGATGAGTTTGTGGAAAGTGTTGAAAATGATAAGGGTACTCAGCGCGATATGGCTGGAATCTATGTTGCCGTGATGTCACGAGATTCCCGGGTAGATGGGTGGAGTATGTAGGAATACATTTGGAGATTCTTCATGTGATGATTACCGCATTTGAATTGACTTGACAGTTTCTCCATATTACCCACTTTGACATCGAGATCTGGGATGCTCCAGTGCCCCATCAGAGCTCATTTTTTTGGGTTCCGGTGCGATGGGCTCTCCCGTGATGGAGGTGTGGGCTACTCCACCAGCCCCAGAAGGTTGGACTATACCCGCTGCAATCTAGATAATTTCGAAAAGGTCAATTGTGGGATTTTTTGAGGGAAAATCAATTATGGAATGTTAAGTTTTGGGGTTTCATAAGGTTATTATTTCATTATTTTGGTAGAGGACACATTTCATTTCATGCCCGGTTACTAGGCAGGAGATAGGATTGATCACCACGATATATATCCTGGTGCTTCCAAGATTGTGCCACCTCCAGCTGCAGCGCTCAGATCCCCAGGGCTCACGCTACACAGTAGCGGCAGAAACACAAATTCTCCGAACTTACAAGCCAGCGAAACGGACGACAGCCTGAGCCCACTCAATGCAAGTGCTAAGGGAGGGAGATCATTCTACAAGGTATCAGGTACAACGGACCTCGCAACGAGGCAGATCCCACGCTGCAAATGAAAACACTAGAGGACCAATCACGCGCTCAGATACAACACACGGCCAGCAGAGACCCCTAGTGAACAAAAGACCTACCATTGTCTCATAAAAAGACAATGCCAAACACCAACTTTACTTCACCCGCTAGGTACCCTGTACTCGTATCTCAAACGCTGGGATCCCCGGGGAGAATCCTGCAAATAGATCCACTGGCTCCCCCCTGAACAGACCCCACCGTCGCGGTGGGCACTGGACATGGATGTAACGGAGAAATAAGTCGATGGGACACACAGATATGCTTAATCTGACTCCAGATGGGGAGGGGGGGCAACCCACACCCCCTCTTTCTTTTCTTTTGTTTCCCACGAGATATGCGACACGAGAGGATCCACAGTAGATGAACTCTATCTCCAATGATGCCTTTCAATTAACTCACTTCCATGCGCTATTTGTTAAGTTGAGTTAGACGACGAAGGGCACAAAAAAAAAAAAAAAAGAAAGTTTCAGAGACGGATAATTGATGATTTCTCAGAGACCATTGAACCGGTGAGATAATACTGAACTTGGCATTGGTATGTAAGGTTCAGAATTAGTGTATGAACTACTAGTATTGTCGGCCCATTCAGGAAACCTAACTTTCAAGACACGGCTCATATTGCGCGCAGCCGTACCCGATCGACACTGTCAGGGGCGTGACTGGCGAGTCTTGCCGACGATGATGTGTCCGGTTCCTGGACTCATCGGGTCTTTTGCCTCAGTGGAGTCATTGGCGACTGTTCCTGAATCGGGAGACCCATTTCCCGAGGATTTCCAGATGGATGAGAGTTACGGTAGGGTAAATTATCGCGGTAAGCGAGGTGGCAGAGTGCTGAAATGTATCATGGCGACGACATGGTATTGTGTATTCGGCGAACGACCCATTTTGCCGTTCTTCAAAGCCCGCCACTCAACAAAACGAAAATTACTGCCCCGAATACCCAATGAACGACATGCACATTTCAGGCAGCCATGGTTATTTTTATGATTTTGGTGATTTGGAGAATTCGACGAATTTGAATTCCCTCCCGAGCGACATTCCGCGTACGCAAACAGCCATCGAGCAGACAATTTCGTCCATGGCTCTCAAAGGTGTACCATTTGCCTTTCAAATCATATCTTGGTACGAGCAATCATAGCAGTTGATGAGTTTCTGCAGATATTAATATCCTTATGGTTCCATCGAAATTCTATCCGAAACGAAATCCCATGACGCGGCAGCCAAGGGGGAATTACAGTACAATAATACGGAATATTGGATTTTCGGAAGTTTTTGAAAATTTCAAATTTTTTTTACCTTTATGGGAATCCCAAGTCCACGGTACACCAGATGGTTTTATAAATTATACATCCGCGGCGTTCCCTAACCCCCCGAGATCCAAGCCGATTCACCTTTCAAAACACATGGTTGTAAAGAAGCAGATCGAAAGCTAACGGGAGAATAAAAGTCTTCATACCCGTACTCCGTAGAATGATCTGAATCAGTATGATGAAGCATGTGATGACCGGAGTGAGAAAATCCCAGATCAAGTGAGCTTATGAGGTGGGTGGCGCCCTCGAACCTCTCGTCCGCTGGGGGCGGTGTGGCCATGTGATTGGTTTTCAAGCATCCTGAAACTTGACGATCCGGACTTGGCTATTTTTCACTGCTTTCCGGCCTCTGCCGGGATGAAAGGCCCCCAAGAATCGGATGAGTTACTGTACCGGTTAGGTTTGTTCGGAAGTACCTGAATATCATTCCGTACTCTGCTGAATTGATTCTAGATACTGAGCCACACTGTACAGAAATCTCTAGTCTCTGTCTCTGGCGGTCAGCGGTGGGTACGGCCCGTTCTGTCCTCGTGAGGTCCTACCAGTTCGGCCGAGATGGGGACGGAGAAGACGGGGATCATTATGATTTTAAAGCGCGCACTATTTTACAATGGTTCCATTGACTATGTACTCTGCAGCCCCGTTCGGATATAGCCCTACGGGTGCTACGGAGACCCGAAATGCAATGGTCGGCACATGGGGGCAAAGGCTCGCCGCGCAAGAACCAAGCTTTCAAACAGAGGGAGACAAAGTAAGGAAAAAGAAAAATTTCATGACGATCCTCAACTTTGGAAAGTGGGTTGGATCTCTACGCTACGTTAGTGCTGGATAATGGGGACCTCTGGGCGGAGTTGGATTCTGCAGTCAAGTCCCAAAGGAGTAAAGGTTTTGGGCTAAAGGAAAAGAGAGGAGCCGGAGAACCGTCTCACCGTAGTTTGCAGGATCAGCCACCTTCTGATTCCCCTCTATCTACCTACTTAGTCTGTAGTAGCTGGAGTCTTAAAGTGCATCACTCGTGGACCGAACCGTCTCGGGAGCCCCTGGGAGTGGATCCTTGCCAATTCCCGGCTATGCTGCCGAGTCTCCATTGTGAATCTTGTATGTAGTACGGGCCTGTAATTTGTAATTTGTATTTTATATTTCATATTTTATATTTTACATGTCCCTTTCTCTATTCTGGTCGGATTTATTGTTAATATTAGTCAATCGACACCTTGTAGCTCAATTCCCAACACATGCAAGTCAAGCCACGAAAACAGATTGTCATCCCGGAAACCGCCATCCGGGCGGCGCAACATACCGAGATAAAACGAGAAGGTGAAGCGAGGCATTTTTGGTCTGTTTGGCCTGCCTTTTTGGTCACTAGCTTGGTAAATAAAAATTAGTCTCCCCCTCGCACGGATCATGACCGACTCCGCCAAGGATCTGATAGTTTCATGGCAAGTCACGAGGGGATGGTCAGATCCGATCATTAATTTCTGCAGAACCCTGGTCGAAGCCTTTTGTAGGTCCACAATCGAAGCGGGAGAAGCTCTTGCGAATTTCTGCTGGTGGAGAACAGGGAGGGGCCAGGGTCGTACCTGGACAAGAGTTCCTCATATCTGATATAGAATTTATCTCTCACATCTGTTCAACTGTTGGAGTCCCGGTCTCCTTAAAATAAATAACCAGACATAAGAGTTGGCTGAGACATCGTACCATTCCCCTCCCCAACCAACCCCTGGGAGGGTGGCATTGCTGGAAATTAGGTAATAACAGCGAGTCGAGGTCGGGCGAAAGTCCTGCGAAAGCCGGAGCTTAGGACGAAAGTGGATGGTCCAATGGCAACCCCTGAATCGGTCCTAGCGGGATTAGTTAGGAGTTTTCCCGCCAACGTCCACAGTAAAATGTTTACCCATTAGATTCAACAGTAGTGCGCCCTATTACGGTACCGCCGCTAAACTAAAGAGGAACGAGAGGAGAGAGAAAGAACAAAAGTACGTTTTAAGTAGAGGTACAGGTCGTTAGCTTGAGGAGAAAGTAGGCGGCTACGGCGCATCCACTAAAGGCAACAATGCATAGCCGTTACCGAAACACGTACCTTAGAGTTTGTGCCAGAAGACTCCAATTTTTGAGTACGTATTCTCATTAATGCTGAGAATTATGACCGAGGATCCCGCATACGAAAATTGGTATGCAAGTTACATGGGGAAGGAAAAATCAAATAATAATCGGTAATTCACAATGAGGTCTGGTATCATGTGTATCTATGTAGATGACGTGCTGTTTTCCCGTTAGAAGAGATCAGTGCGAGGGAGCTCGATCGTTCGCTCAAACGCTCGTGAACTGACTAGCGCCTGGTCACAGCGAAAGCAGGTCGTGAGCTCGAATGTGGGCCTCTGATTGAGTGATCGAGAGGAGAGTGTGCAATGGCACTGCATCTCCCTGCATGAGTGAGATGTGTGATCTGTTTACCTGCGGGGCGTGTCAAGCCACTGCGGAGCCAGGGTCAGGATGTCAGAACCACCGAGTCTCCAACTCCAAACATCAATTGGAGTCCTTGTGCAGAGGACGCTGTGCCCGTAGGAAGTTGATTCATGATTGTTGCACAGTCTAGGTCTGGGCTAGAATCATTCTGCTCAAAGGTTTACCCCTTTCCCAGTCAATTTGTTCAGTTTTAGCGCAACATTCTCCATTGTAGTGAATAGGGAAGCTCACTCCAACGTACATATCCGTACGGAGTACATCGGACAGCGCCGCGATCGGGTAAACAATGGAGCCCTGAACGCATGTGGCAGTGGACTCGTTGGATCCTTTTCCCCCAGGTCTACGATAACAGATGTCAACTCAGGAATGAATCTGTTCCAGCTTTCTCGTTCCAAGGTCACTATAGCCACCTCGGCATTCTTAACAATGAATTTGATACTGTCTCACGTCAAGCCCATCGACCTCATTAGGATTCAAGTGAGTATATGATATAGTTCATTCAGCCATAAGTAATATGTAAATCGGATCTGTACACGTACTCCGCTTGCGAGCAGGTGCGATCGGCCATTCCTCTCCGGGCCGTCTTCGGAAGACGCCCGGCATATCGTCATCGTTCCCTGTTCTGTACCAGAATTCCGCGCCTTTTGGCTCGTATTTTTGGTAACAAATTTACCTTTCAATTTTTTTTTTGTTCTCTTGTATTTGAGTTCAATTCAATTCTCTCTTCTATGGTACCTATTCTTTGCCTCTCCCAAACTAACGGTTCCCCTCGTCACCAATCATCTGAACATCTTCGGTTCTTGGAATTTTGGTTCTGTTTTTTACATTTTTTTTTTTTTTTTTTTTTTATTTCGAAAATTTTTTTTACTCTACATTTTCCATCTGAAACTTTCAGTGGTATGGTAACCTTGGTATACTGGTAAGTTTGCCCGCCCCCCAATTCCTTTCCTTTTCCCTCTTTTTTTCCCCCCAATTCCCCGTTCGCGATCGAACTGTCTTTTCTCTATTCCGAGAAAAAAAAAATTTCCTTCCTCCTAACCATCCCCATCAATTCTCATCTAATTGAATCTTGTTGTCAAATTTTTTTTTTTTGGGCTCGACCTCGACGCATTCTTTGACGCGAAGCAGATCTGACTAGTTGTTGTCCTGCGAGTTGCAGACCCACTTGCACGCCCGCTTCCTTGGTGGATACAGAACCCATCGACGGTGACAACGTGCGGATAACACCAAAAAGTTCCCACACGACTTTCTTCGGTGGGTGACCGTGGGGAAATCTCCTCAAACCTTCCTTCTTGACTTCTTCTTTCTCCTCCCCCTCCTGGCCTTCTGTGACTTACCTTTGTGTGGAGTCAGACGTCCCTAATTGATCTGCCTCGTGACTTGGCACCTTTCCGCCTCGGGAAAAATTTCTAAAGAAACAAGGAGCAGTCTTCGGTTCAACGAGAAAGACAAAGAAGAGGAAAAAAAAGAGCTTTGCTGTTCGATGATTGCTTTGTGATCGTCTTCGACCATCCTACATTTCTCTCCCTTGACGCGCTTTTCCTTCGTGTCCATCCAATTCGTCCTGCTTCAAGATGGATCCCCGATCGCACCCTTCGCGGCCTCCATCCACCCTCTCCCAGGGCTCCGCACCGCTCTCCTCGACCCCCATTTCGAGTATGCCGATGCCTCAATACTCCATGCAGCCGCAGTACCCGGTGTCGCAGCCGCACACCCTGCCGCCGCTTCAGCCTCATCACACCCAGTCGCCCGCGCCGCATCCCTACATGAGCCAGCCATACCGGCCGGACCTTTCACGGTTTCCCGCGTCGACTCATGACGTGTACGGGGCTTCGACTGCCCCAATCATGCCCGGCATGCACACGACCGTCGGTAGCCAACCACCGTCATTTTTGTCGCATCCTAACCACCAGACACAGGCCCACCCCTCTCAGTCGTACCCCCCGCCTCCGAGCGTGTTGCCTCCCGCGTCGAGCGCGCAGAGCTATCCCCAACCCATTGCTCCGGCCCCGCCGCGTGATCGTCGCGACTTCAACGGTCTTCCCTCCGGGGCTTTCAGCTACTCCGATGGCAAGTCCTGGGGCATGAGCCCAGACGTGAATGGCGCGAACGGCTCGCCCTACGGGGCCAAGGAACCACCACGCACGCAGGTCGTGGGCTCTCAGGGCCGCCGTGGTATTCTGCCGAGTGTTCCGGGCCGTGCAACTCCGGTCACCAACGGCATCAACGGTGCTGCAAAGAGCACCACTATTCCGGCCAAGGATGCGGATGGAAAATTCCCTTGCCCGCACTGTAACAAAACCTACTTGCACGCCAAGCACCTGAAGCGCCATCTGCTGAGACGTGAGTTTTTTACCCCTCGATTCTTCACATCAGTCTTTCGGCGTTTGCTTTTGCTTGAAAAATTTTTTGGCGTGTTTTTTTTTTCCTTCTCTCACTTTGATATGAGGCTAATGACGCGTCTTTTGTTTGGGAACTAGACACCGGAGATCGGCCTTACATGTGTGTCCTCTGCAAGGACACTTTCTCTCGCAGTGATATCTTGAAGCGCCACTTCCAGAAGTGTTCAATTCGTCGGGGTAACCCCACGGGTGCGACCCACCTGTCGCACCCTCAGGCCCATCTGAAACGGTCGTCGCAGCAGGCGGCGGCGGCAGCAGCAGCGGCGAACCCCGCTAAGCCTTTGGATGAAGTTAGTAATCCCGCCCCATCTTCCAATGGTGTTATGGGTGCGCAATTCAGCGACGGGCACGTGAATGGGAATGGAATGCCTGTTGGCCGTCCCACTTTCCATGAGCAGCAGCATCATATGGGGTTCGCGATGTCGCCGGCCAACGGAATGAGCCGTGGTCCGAGTGACAATGCGTATGCCGATCAGGCATCCGCGCGAGCTTCCTGGATGGCTGCGCCCAAGCAGAATCCGTACCTCATGCAGTCCGGCACCGATGCCCATGGCCAGCAACTGAGTGTTGATCGTCCTCTTGAACAGGTAAAGCCCCTGGTCGTTCCTGACCCTAAACATCCGGTTATGCCCGGCCCCCATTCGAACCAGCCTGACTGGTCGATGTTCCAGCACGGTCCGTCCGACGGTTACATGAACCCCGTTTTCCCCCACTCCATGGCTACCGGCCAGGAGTCGATCCACGCCCCCGTTGATGCCGACCGCAAGTTCTACCCTGCCACGACCGCCGGCGGCCCCGAGAGCGGTATGAACGGATTGTACCTGGCTTCGACTACCCTGAGTGGTGATGGTGAGTAAACCCCATTTGTGATCTGTGGTAGCAATGGCGAAAAGAAACATGTGGTTTTAATGCGATTCCTCTACAGGTACCGTTCAGCCTGCACGACAGTAAACAGCTTCGGATCATACGACGCGATGCGCCAGCCCGGGAGAGATTTAACCCCCCAAAAGTGAAGGCCTATTCTGACCATCGTGAGGACTACTGGTGCAGATCCCCCTCGCACGCGATGGATGCGATTTTTCTCGTTTGCAGCCTTGATTTGATATCTTGTTCGAGGCAGCTCCAGCCATGGCTCTTCGCTTTTTTCACCCCCCTTTAGACTTTGTCTTTCCTGCCAACCAAAAATGATCGTTTCTTTCTACTCCCTGCCGCTTTCGCCCTCCCTGATCCGTCTCTCCGCTCGCAGCGGCGTTTGTCCGATTCTGGCGTTCAGTCCTTGGTTTTCCTTCGATTGTATTCATCTTTGATGACTCTTTTTCCCTCTGGTTCAGATCCCATCTGGTGTGGGACCGCATTCTTCACTCGGCGAGTATGATTATACGGTCGATGATTGCGAGTCTGGTTGATTTTTTATGCCCTCTTTGATGAGATGGGTAGGGTGGTTTCGTTCGGCGTCCACAACTATAGACATGGGCATGTGATTTTGCGCGAATGCTTCAGCAGAAAGAGAAAAGTCTTTGTGGGAAGGCTCTTGTCGAATTATGCAGTGTTTCATTTTTTTTCATTTCCCCCTATTCTCATTTTCATATTCCTTACTGGTTGCTCGTTTTTTGTCTTCCCCCCCGGTGCATCTGCATGGCCTGTAAGTAGAGTCGAGTCGGCACGACACGAACATACATGCACGCCTCGGGTTTGGTGTGATTTAGGGTGTTACGTTTCCTTTTACGTTTCTTGTTCTCCCTTGTTCATTTTTAGGAGGGATCCTGCTCTACTCGAAAAGCATCTAGAAATAGAGATGATCGTTTTTCAGACTGGTGCGCCTGTAACTGCATGAACCGCCGAGCCGCGAAGATCCGACGATCATGCCATAAAGGCCTTCAACGTGCTAGATAAACAAAGCAACTAATAATAAATCGTACAGAATTCATAATACACGCAAATAATATTCTAGAAGTCTCAACCTGTTCCCAGCGCATATTTTCACTCCGGGATTTCCCTGCTCGACGTCATGTCCATAATCCCCCGCATTTGATTGGAGCGTCGCCGCTCGGAACAAGTTGGATTCGGGATCTCTGACTTTCCCCCGCCGTTCAGACCCTTCATGTGCTCCGCTTTCCTTGAATTCTAGCCCGGGTCAAAGGAGTAGTTTACACACATATCTATTGATCAAAGATCCCCTCAACCCCGCCAATCCGGCAATCACTCTCTCACCATACCGCCAGCCTAAGCCATGTCCACCAACAGACCATTCCTCTCTAACTTCCTGGCCGCGTTCCGCGCCCAGTCCACCTATAAAGCCTCCCAACAATCAACAGGCACCTCCTCCTTATCCTCCTCAACACTCACCCAGAGCGCCCGCGCAATAGCCTCCAAGGCCGCAGGTTCCAGCTCAAACCCATCGTCCAGTTCCGCAGCGAACCAATCTACATCCCACGCGCCCTCAAGTGGGAGTACAATCCCACCGGGTCCTGCATCCACATCCACACCCCCGCCGGCGACGGCCTCTCAGCCTCAGCACCATTCCCACCATTATCACCATACTCCTTCTTCTGCCTACTCAGCAGAGACATCTCCTCCCCCGACACCATCTTCTTCCACGCCAATCCCCATCAATCGGGGGCCGGCAGATCGCCAGCGTCGCGGAAGCGATAGTTCTAGTGGCTCGGGCGGGTTCCGGGATGCGTTGGGACCGGAGAAGTGGTATATCGGGGGCAAGACGCCCGCCGGCGAAGAACGGTTTTATCGCTTGGGGATGGTGACGAACGGTGGGGGGAGACTTGGAGGTGGAGGGAGAGTAGGGAGTATCGATCAGTTGAGTCTGTGATGAACAAAAGTCCACTTTACCTTCCAAGGGGTTTCTGATATCGCTTTTGGGTGGTTTTTCATACGTGCAATGATTATGATGCTCATGTCTATTTGTCTACTTCGGTTTTCTCATGGCGCTCTTTTGGGTTTGGGGAGTTTCGAGGTTTCTCTGGAGTGGATTGACTGGCTTTTCTTGGATTCGTGTTCATGATACAAGAAAAGAAAAATATAAACAGTAAAGTTATCGTGTCTGATTTACGTTTCATCGTTGGCATATCGGTCTGTGAACAAGACTGTCGTTTTATGGTTGAGTCGATGATCTCGACAAGTGAAAGAATACAGCGTATGTTGATGCACCTTGAGAATATCATAGATTGTTCGTATGACTTGGCCCAGGCACGGGGCTGATGAGAGGAGATATTGATGTTCCAAGCTGAGTCACAAGTTACGAGTCCATCTCACAACACCTGCTGTGTCGTACAGTGCAACACACCACCAGTTCTCGGCAAAGCATTAACAGCCACTTGCCTTACTTCGCGCTCAGGAACAAGACCCTTGAGAATCTCCAAGGCCTTCCGATCCGCCTCGACATCCCCAAAAGCAGGAATCACCAACCCCCCATTCACAAAGTAGAAATTCACATATGACGCTGCCGGGCCATCTTCCTCCCCGGCAACATCTCCCTTGACCAGCTCCGGATCTGGCTCCTCGATATCATACACCTGAAGTCTCCGTCCTTGCGCATCAGTAGCAGCTTCCAAAATCTCCCTCGCCTCGCGATAGATATCCCAGTAAACTGACTCGCATTTCGCATGGGGCTTGCAAACAACCACAACGCCAGGCCTCACAAACCGCGCCTCAGCATCAATATGACAATCCGTAATGTCCAATCCCTCCCGTCCAGGGATCCAGATGAACTTCTTAATCCCCAATAACCGAGCCAGCTCGGTCTCGATATCTTCGCGCGAGAGACCTTCATTCCGCGAGGAAACCAACACACTACTCGCGGCAGCCATAAGAGTCCCCTCACCGTCCATCTCGATACCGCCACCTTCCAGACGGACGGAAGATTCGACCCGGATAACGGGCGGATGCCTCCCATCTTGGTTCTCGAGTTCAAGAGCCCGGCGCGCGAAAAGCGTATTCTCTTCCCGTTGGGTGGAACTCATGATTGGCCAATCGGCACCCTCTTCTGCTAGTGCTGCTTCTTTATCGGCGGAGCTATTGTATAGTAATTCCCCAATCTTGTTCCCCCATTCGCAGAATTGGAAGTCGATTGCGTATCGCTGTTGCGGATCTTCAACTCCGCGCACGTACACGGGTCCGGTATCGCGGACCCAGCAGTGATTAGTTGCGGCGGGAATGAGAGTGATGTTTGATTCTTGAGTGGGTCTGTCATAGCTGGAACTTGATTCTAGGCGCCTGGAAATGAGGTCCTGGGCCTTGGAGACGTCTTCAGGGCGCGCGTGGAGCCGCACAGGCTCAAAGGCTGCGATTGTGCATGCTAGATCGATGATCTCGGTACAGGTGCTGTTGTATAGGGCTGGGAATGTTGAACAGCGAGTGGGAAAGCCGAGCATTGTGGCAAGGTGGGGAGTTGTTTCGGCGAGATAAGTATATTGTTTTGTCCGGTCTGTTTCTGTGCGGAGATTCCCTGTGATTGAGGCCATGGCTGTTGAGGAAGTCGTGATATGCCTGATCAATGGGAAGTTACGTTGTATTTTGTCAGGTTTTATGTGCTTTGAGAGATGTGATGAAGGGTTGAAGTAACGCTATACTGTATGTCAGTCATATGCGACGTAGGATCAGAAAAAATGAAACCACCCACATCAAAAGGACGTGTAGAAGCGCAGAGATTGCGTTTAGTACAAAGACTCAGAGAATGAATCAAGAGATTTGACATTGTTGAGACCGCATAGAATGACGAACTGCAGAAGTATTTATGCAGAGGTTGAAGTAGAAGATAAGAAGCTGGCGTAGATCGGGTCCTGTCCCTTATTGCCCGAAAAGGGTAAGATGAGGCGATGATCGGGAAACTCAATTCGGTTGCCTATTTCGTACATCCAGCAGAGTTCCTCTCCTTGCAACAATGATTCTCCTTCTCCTATTTCTCCTTCGTCTTCTTCATCCTGATCTTCAATCCCCATATACACTTCTTTAAATCACCACATGAGCACTGCTGTCAATATAGCCAACCCCCAGTGGCTTGGTCATTGTGCCCCACCCGAATCCATACTCCACAAATTCACCCCAAAGTGGCCCTAAAAGCAACCCCGCAAATTGACAAATGGTTTGGACTTCATAGCATTGTGCGACGGCTTCCTTGGGCCTATAATTCCCTGGTGCTTCTGCATGACTGTGAGTGCTTGCTGTGTCTCGACAGCCATTACTAGGGCACATGCAGAAAGATACCGATCAGAAATTAAAGTGTGATCAAAAGAGCGCTGTATGGTGTATCATCTTGCTTGATAAAGCGCAAACAGATTATTGCCAGGGAAAGTGGACCGAATCAGGCACAGGACTAAATGAGCAGCGCAGCGTCTATGATGATTCCTGACGGAACATCAGAAGACAACGGCACAGGAAAAGAAAACTTTTTTCAAATAACTATGAGTCAAGGAAGCTGAAGTAGCCATCAGGAAGAATGCGAGACTCATACCAAGCAGACCCGCCATGGCGCGTTTCAACGAAGATGGAAAGCGTCTGTACCACGTCAATCCTCAATTGCCAATCGAAGGCAACTGACTAGGCACATATAGCATCAAATGCAGACAACAAGATTTTCTGCATCAGACTTGCTCAAAGGAAACCAATACTTGACGCTGCTAGCGTATCCGAAGCAAAGCAAGGTCAGCCACTCTGAGGACCAAGATCCCTCTACTCACACGACAATGAGACTCGGCCTCGGGAGTAGCAGCATCCCCGATTATATCTCCAATGGCCGCATTCGCCTTGTGCATCCACTGTGTCATAGCGCTTTTCCAAATCATACTTAACCTTACTGACCGGCAAGCTGAAATCCATTGTGGTTTCCTTCAAATCCCAGTCCAGAAGTCTAACAATATACCATATCGTTGGATGAACGTTGCAGAAATGAGGCCACCGATTAAACTACGCCTCGTACGGCGGAGACGAACGTTTCTCCGATGCGAGGATGGCAATCCAACTAAGCGTTGACCTTGTGTGGCGTTTCTCGTCTGCAGAACTCGGACCAAATGACTGTGTCTCCGGAATCTAGTATGAATGACCCAACGGATTGCAGTATCTGAACTTTACCTGCTAGGTCACAACCCCATCCTAAAGATGCTGAAATGGTAGTAGCGAAGATTTCTCCTATGAATTAGATTGGCTACGGCCTGACTATGAGATAAGACTAACGGGAAAGTCCCAACTCCCCTTGCGTCCCTAAACCCGGAAGCTGCAGATACTGGTAGAAGCTGTCTCGCAATTGAACTGGTAGAGCTGGGGAAGAGTAGAAATAGTTCAAATGCCACGAAATTTGACCCGAACGGAATCGAGTCCACCAAGGTTATGTATATGACAGGGTAGGTATATTGTGAGATTGCAGATATGCAAATGGAGAAATGAAGGTTTACAAACCTCGATTCGTCCTAGGGTCTAATGCTGATGTTCATGCTGATGTTCATTCGGAGTTCTTATAGATCGGTAAAGACACTGGAAGATGACGTATGATTATTGATGGATTTATCAGAATGCATTGAAGTCGATGCAGAGAAGTTTTGCTTGTCGTCAATTTCGCTTTGTCTGAGTCTCTCAGCGGACGTCTCTTCATCACGATCGCAGTTGCCCGGTGGAGATCGCCGATTGAAACGGGATTTGCTTCATCTTCACAAGGAAGCAAGGGATTTGAGAGCAACATCGGGCGCCGGATTTTCGGGATTCGGGACTTGAACTTAAGTCCCAGTGGAGACTAGTCGATGCGTAGAGCTGGTGTGTAATAAGCTCTGGCGGCTCGAAATCCAAAATCTGGGGCAGAAGTCGAGGATCATCCTTGACACCTCTGCTCCATTACCATTATAGCCTATAGAGGGCAGGTCCACAAGTTCTAGCTTGACACTGGTCAAAATTCTCCCACATTCCACTTAGAACGTGCTGTGTAAGTGGTAACCAGTGTTATCCGAGGGAAATGCCGCCTCAACGTTTGCGATAAGATCGGAAGTGGGGATCGGCCACTCGCGGGCATCGGAGGTGCCCGACACTGGTCGCGGACGAGCGCATCAGCCCATTTTTTCACTGAAATAAATAAGAATCGCTTTCCTAGAACCACTTCCCTTGATTGTAAACTGATCTCCAGCTTCCCTTTAGCTTCTCTTCAGCCTACCTCCCTTCATCCATCTAGCTATCTCCCATCTCCGCTTATCCTCTTATCTCCAACCTTCAACATGAGCTCCCTCGCTGCTGCCCGCTACGGCAAGGACAATGTCCGCGTGTACAAGGTGCATCGCGACGAGAAGAGTGGTATTCAGACCGTTGTGGAGATGACCGTCTGTGTTCTGCTGGAGGGTGACATTGAGACTTCGTGAGTGCACCGAACACCCTTATCGGTGGCAATCGGCTCTCAATAGCTACAAGGGACCAAGCTAACACCGGATCTCCCTGCAGCTACACCAAGGCCGACAACAGTGTTATCGTTGCCACGGATTCCATTAAGAACACCATCTACATCACTGCCAAACAGCAGCCCGTCACTACCCCCGAGGTCTTCGGCTCCATCCTGGGCTCGCACTTTATCGAGAAGTACAGCCACATCCACGCCGCACACGTCAACATCATCACTCATCGCTGGGTGCGCATGAACATTGACGGCAAGCCCCACCCCCACTCCTTTGTCAAAGATAGCCCCGAGACCCGCAACGTGCAGGTCGACGTTGTTGAGGGCAAGGGCATCGATATCAACTCCTCCATCAACGGCCTGACCGTACTCAAGAGCACCGGCTCGCAGTTCTGGGGCTTCCTCCGCGACGAATTCACCACCCTCAAAGAGACCTGGGACCGGATTCTCAGCACTGACGTTTCGGCCAACTGGCAGTGGCGCCGCTTCAGCAATGTGTCGGACGTGAAGGCCAATGTCGCCAAGTTCGATGCTACCTGGGAGGCGGCCCGGGCTATCACCCTCAAGACCTTTGCTGAGGATAACAGCGCCAGTGTTCAGGCTACTATGTACAAGATGGGCGAGCAGATTCTTGCTACCGCGCCTCTGCTTGAGACTGTGGAATATGAGCTGCCCAACAACCACTATTTCGAGATTGGTACGTTTTACACAGCCTTCTGCTTTTAAAATTCTTCTTCTAACTTCATATAGATCTCAGCTGGCACAAGGGAACCAAGAACACCGGCAAGGACGCCGAAGTGTACGCTCCCCAGTCCAACCCCAACGGCCTGATCAAATGCACCGTTGGCCGTGCTGGCCCCAAGGCCAAGCTGTAAATGCCTACAAAGCCGAACTCTGGAGTTCCCTGCATGATTTGTTGACTTTCCTTCTCTTGTACATAATGTCTCTATATACCTCCGGGAGTGAAACCCCCAATTTCAGCTTGACAAGACGTTTCTTTTATTTTCAAATAATTTGCTATATAAGTACAGACCGATGTAGAAAATGACCCATAGGTCGAATTCGAAAAAGAGTAATCAGCAAAAAGGAGAATCAAAAAGAAAAATCCCCAAAGATAGACTCCACACCCATGCGCTTGCGGTTTTGGATCATAACGCAGAAATAAATTACATCGCAGTCAAGGTCAAGGAAAATAACCGATAAAGGTAGAAATACATGTTTAAGCGGGAGTTTGAGCCTCCTTGGCCTCCTTGAAAGCTTCTTGGACTTCCCGGGTGGCACCAATGACCGATTCGTTGCCGAACTTAACAATGTTCTGCTTGTAAGGATGGGCGAGACCCTCGAAGGCTAGAAGAGAATAATCTTAGTCGCCTGTCTAGAGGTGTGCTGACATCAATTCCGGAGAAACTCACTCTTCAGTCGTGCCAAACGCGGCTCTTGCAGACGGTTCTTAGGCAACATGCCCTTCACAGCGCGGCGCAGAACCTCACCACCACCCCATTTCTGGAACATCTGATCCATAGTCATGCTCTTCAAGCTACCCGGGCGCGTATTGTGTGAGTAGTACATCTTCTGGAAACGCTTCTTGCCGGTGGTCCGCAGGTCGTGACAACCGGCAACCACAACGTAGTCTCCGCAGTCCGTCGAGGGGTCGTAGATCGGCTTGTGCTTGCCCATAAGAACAAGGGCAATTGATGATGCCAGGCGTCCGAGTGAACGGGAGTCAGCGCCGGCGTCGACATAATGCCATGCGCGGGAGTATGCAAGACGGGTCTAGGAAGACATAACGTTAGTATCACGAGGGCTGTATTTGGTAATTGGCCGAGAAAGATCAGTCCATGCAGCAGAGTGGGTTTGTATTTACCTTGCCGACTGTTTGCGACATCGTATCGGATAGGTAGGATAGAGTGAAAGTGGAGGACAACAACAGCAATCGCAACTCAAGCAAATCCCCGAAGTTCTGCGCATGCCAAACTCGGACTCCGCCTGGGCCCGATCCACGTGACTGCACGTGAGACTCACAACTGTCATGTGATCAAGCCCTAAGCCAGGGAACCCAATTAAGCCATTTCGGGACTAGTGCATCCTAAGCGAAACCCGCACTAACAACCAGCAATTCAGGCGAATCACTGCAGTGTGGGAATTCGCGGTCGACTTCTTTTCCATCTCCCTCGACAACACACTCCTCCCCCAACGACAACCCACCATGGCTTCCGTCCCGAGTGTGCAATGCTTCGGCAAGAAGAAGACGGGTGAGTCTTGCGATTTCGATATCTTCATTCCGCGTTGAATAATTGCTGATCGAACTTTTTTCAATAGCCACCGCTGTCGCCCACTGCAAGGTATGAAGACGATGCCTCCCCCTCCGCTCTACATCCTATTGCGTCAATCAGATCTCGATGGAACTGCCCTGGAAAAGCTATCACCAATGGAGCCGAAAGAAGAGTCGTGGAGTTGGAATCTTGATGTTGGGAATATCTTCGATGGGCAACAACGAATCGATGGCGCATGGGATATCACACGAATGAGAACAGCATACTGAGACTTTTCCGAATTTACAGCAAGGCAAGGGCCTCATCAAGGTTAACGGCCAGCCCCTCTCCCTGGTCCAGCCCGAGATCCTCCGCTTCAAGGTACGCACTTGGAACTTTTCCCTCTTCGCCAAACCCAACAACAAACCCTATTGCTGTAAAGCAATGATTTCTGGGTGGACGGCTATTACTCCAAGGAACGACGATACTAACCTGACAACCTGACAGGTCTACGAGCCCCTCCTGATCGTTGGCACTGACAAGTTCGCTGGTGTCGACATCCGCGTCCGTGTCTCCGGTGGTGGTCACACCTCCCAGATCTACGCCATCCGTCAGGCTATCGCCAAGTCCATCGTTGCCTACTACCAGAAGTACGTCGATGAGCACTCCAAGATCCAGCTCAAGCAGGCTTTCGCCCAGTACGACAAGACCCTGCTCGTTGCCGACAACCGCCGCGCGGAGCCCAAGAAGTTCGGTGGTCGCGGTGCCCGCGCACGTTACCAGAAGTCCTACCGTTAAATTCCCACTTTGTCTTCTTTTTTTTACAAGAAATACTGCGGCGAAGGGAATTTACAAAATGGACGGAAAAATTATGGGGTTTTATGGAAAATCATGTCTTCATTTCATCATTTCACGACTTGTTTTCCATTGAATCTTATTGGACTGGGTAACTAGGGAGGATCGTTATGTTGTTGCTGCGAGTGGTTTCAGATATTCTCTGGAACCGTTCGTAGACTGGTGAGAACAGGGTCGGTGTCGCGAGATGTCTGCGGTCTACAGACTCTCGTTCCCGGTGCCGATGCTGGATGTGTTGTGGAGAGAATGGATATTTTTCCCCTGGCGCGGTCATGAACGGCTGGAAAATATACCTAGCATAGGCCAGGAAAATCTGCTCAAATACACCGGGTTTTTATTGTTCATCTCGTTGCCTAGGTTGATGCTCGTAGGCCATATTTCGTACGCACGGCATTTTGTTGCTTGGACGTCATGTCTATTATGACATTGTTTACTGCATTAACTTTTGGAAGGAATCTAGGTTGTGAGCACCTGCTGAGATCGGACGTGCTCATATGACCGAAAGAACCTCCCAAGCATCGATTCAAATGACTCGGAGTTTTCGTTTATGGTTATTATTCAGTGACCTATTAGCTTTACATTATATGCATTCAGGTACAAACATCATATGGCAAGATATGTTTTTCAATTTGAGTGTGGATCATATTCGCTTCCGAGACCTGGCGAAAGTGCCATAATGAATGGAGATATTTCATTTCTTAATTCTTGGAGTGATGGCACCCACAACCTATGGTAATTCCCCACATTACACTGCATTATCGAACCCCCAGACCGTCCACGCCATATCTTACAGTGCTCATCTCCATTTTACTACATCTCCTTGGTGATCCATGTCTTCAGGGTCAGCACTACCTACGGACTGTACTGATGCTGCCCCTTCGCGGCTTTATAGTCGATATCATGGGGAGCGAAGGATCTCGGCACTGGCTATACGCATCCATTCTCATCTTATGTCATGAACAATTATTGTTTATTCCCGGCGGGACTGCATCTAAGTACGCGCATCATTGGCATCGCTGACTGAGCTCGTCTGAACATTAATATCATCATTTCGAAGAAGAACAGCAAGAACGATAGCTTCGCAATCTATGTGGGCCATATCATCCCAAACCATATATTCTGAGATAATACAAATGGTATAGCGCAGAATTACGGAATGCCTTTTCTTTCGCGATCCAAAAATTGCACAGAGAGAATTGGGGCTCTCGGGCCCATTCAGCCTTGGCCTAAACAAGTTAACTCAGGACTGAAATTTTCGAAGATGAGTATCAAAAGAACGAGAGAATGTTAGAGACGAGAAGATATAGTGAAGTTACCCGAAAATTTCTAACGGAGAAGGAATTGATGCCCGCCTATTGCATGAACGCGGTGGTATTCTCAACTATGAACAAAACTTCTCCATCCAAAACACCTCGGCAGCCCATGTGGATATTAATTCGAAGCAGTGGACCGCCGCATTACTCTGATACTATTATTCGCTTTTGGGACCTTTGCCTCAAAAGATGGATAGCAAGCACTATGCCGAAAATTTACAAACAACATGCCCACCTCGAAAGTCGTTAGATTCAGAGTGGGCAGTTTTGGAGAAATGCGTCCACGGCTAGTGGTGCTTGAAGGGAAAATATAGATATGTCTGGATAATTTCCTATTTATACGCTTGCTGTTTCTTCCTTCAGTCCCTTGGGGTTCAATAATCGAGGTACTTCAGTTGCACTCGAGTGTCTAAAAGCTTCATCATGACTTAGATAAAGTTTATCGTAGTATGTGGCAGCAAATCCCCCCTGATTAATTTGAAACCAGGAATGAAGTATTTCTAGCGTACTGATAAACTGATAAACGAGTTAATCTCAAAGTCCAGGTATATTAGAATTGGCAAAAAGTCGATGTCGATTGGATGAAGGTTTAGGGCACCACAGTGGTGCCTGACTGCCTTAGTGCCTGAAATTACCTAAACCACTTAAACGCGTCCACGCGAGGCCCACAGCGCGTCGCGCCCTGGATTCAGATCGCGATCCCTATTCTCTCCTTCCCCGCAACCCATTGTCATTTTGTGTTCCCACTGGTGAATGGACAATCGTCCATCATAATTAACAATCATGCCGTCAGCTCGTGACAGACTCGCCGAGCTAAGGGCCCTCCGTGCCTCTGGGAAAAAGCGCCTCTCCACATACGAAGTCGAGGAGCAGGGTGATATCTATGAAGAGGTCGATGATGACGGCTACAAGAAAATAATTCGTGGCCGACTCGACGAGGACGACTTCGTCGTTGACGACAACGGCGCCGGTTACGCAGATGACGGTCGGGAAGTGTGGAACGAACGAGCGCCTGAATACGATAGCGACGACAGTGATGGATTTCCTGCGCGCGGAAAGGCCGCCAAACGGAAGCGCGAGGAGGAGAAACAGCGCAAAGAGAAGATGAACAATGGCATCTCCAAATACTTCAACGCTGGCAATGCTGCTGCGACTACCGCAGCCAAGCCCAAGGTGAGTTTTCCTCGCAGGCCCCCTGCAATCGTGGTTCTGACTTTCTGCCTAGCCGGTTGCGACTGCTGAAGACGATGCCTTCATGGCGGATCTCCTCGGAGAAGTGGATACGAACGTGATCTCTAATCGTCCCCCCACAAGAAACATCGTCAAATCGGAAGCCCGACGAAAAGTTCGTGTTCTCTCCCCGCCCACACTTGAAAAGCGAAATCGAGAGAACATTGGAGCAGGAGACGAAAATAATGTTCCAAGCTCCCCACCGAAGCACCAACCAGCATTTCAGTCTGACGACGATCTCGATGATGGCCCGCTCCCGGCAGTGGATGATGATGACATCTCCATGGGTGACCCGATGCCCTCCTCTCCGATAAGTAAGGCTGTAGAACGCAAGATTGCCGTCCCAGTCAAGAAAGAAGAGTCAGACGAGGAGGATGTCGACATGATGGACATTGCAGAAGCTACGGTATCTGCCAGTACCAAGACCGCAAACATCAATATAACAGGAAGTCGTCCTCCTCCAAAGCTCAAGAAGGAGGAGCCCACCACACCTGCGAGCTCTTCGCCAACCAAGCCCATGCCAGAGCTGTTGGATGCCTCTTGGAATGACGTGAGAAACAAATTGAACGTCCTCAGCAGCCCAGCACCGGAGATGCGTTCTTTTGGGAAGCTGCGTGCCCAGGATGTCGTTGAAGAGGATGGTAGCCTGCGATTTTTCTGGATGGATTACACTGAAATCAATGGGAGTCTGTGCTTGTTTGGAAAGGTGAAAAACAAGCAGAATGACTCGTACACAAGTGCTTTTGTCAAAGTTGACAACATCCTTCGAAAGCTCTACTTCCTTCCTCGTGACCAGCGAGTTAAGCAAGGAAGAGAAACAGAGGAGGAAGTTGGAATGGAGGACGTTTATGCGGAGGTGGATCAAATGATGTCTCGGCTGAAGGTTGGCATGCACAAGATGAAGCCTTGCAATCGAAAGTACGCATTTGAGATGCGTGGCGTTCCCAAGGAAGCGGATTACTTGAAGCTGCTCTACCCATACGACAAACCAGCGCTGCCAATGGAGGCCAAGGGCGAGACGTTTTCCCACGTGTTCGGTACAAACACTTCTCTCTTTGAGCAGTTTGTCCTGTGGAAGAACATAATGGGCCCTTGCTGGCTCCAGATTGATGAGGCCGACTTCTCTGCTGTTAACAATGCATCCTGGTGCAAGTTTGAATGTCAAGCAGCTAAACCGGCACTTATCACGCCCGTTCCCGAAACAGAGAACATGGAGACCCCTCCTTTGACCCTCATGTCTCTTGCCTTCCGAACTCAACTTAATGTGAAGGAAAACAAGCAAGAGATCTTGATGGTAAGTGCCCGAGTGTATGAGAACATCTCGCTATCAGATACTACACCACCAGACAAGCTTCCCTGTAAAACATTCACTGTTATGCGCCCCTCCGGCCAATCATACCCCATGCACTTTGAGGCCGAATGCCGAAAGCAGCGAGGTACAATTATGCTTGAGAAAAGCGAACAATTTCTTCTTAGCAAGTTTTTGGCCATGTTTGAAAAGATGGACCCGGATGTGATCATGGGCCACCAGTTGCAGGATGTCGACCTTGGCATCCTCCTCAACCGGCTCCGAGAAAAGAAAACCCCTGGATGGCATAGAGTCGGTCGACTCAAGCGTGGAGAATGGCCAAAGAACTACAATAAGAATAGTGGTTTCTTTGCAGAGAGGCAACTCATCGCTGGTCGACTGATGTGTGATCTTGGAAATGATATGGGCAAGGTGAGTTTTTCTCGGGCTTGGATGCCCTCGATAAGAATGCTAATGTAACCTCTAGTCTTTAATGATGAAATGTCAGTCCTGGAGCTTGACAGAAATGTGTCAGCTTTATCTTGGTGAGGGCAATGCCCGCCAGGACCTGGATGTCGAAGCGGCTTTGAAGTCCTGGGCCTCAACCAAGGATGGTTTGATGAACTTCGTTAACCACTGCGATACCGATACCTATTTCATGGCTGCGCTGGTTCTTCGTCTGCAGATGCTTCCTCTTACCAAGGTTCTGACAAACATTGCCGGTAACTCGTGGGCACGCACCCTCAGTGGTACTCGTGCAGAGCGAAACGAGTACATTCTGCTTCACGAGTTCCACCGTAACAAGTACATTTGTCCCGACAAGTATTCCTCCCGCTTACAGAAGGCCGAAGAAAAGATGAACGAGGATGAGGATAATGCGGGCGATAAAAAGAAGAAGGACAAGTTCAAAGGTGGCCTCGTTTTTGAGCCTGAGAAAGGTCTTTATGACCGGTTCATTCTGGTCATGGACTTCAACAGTTTGTACCCTTCGATCATTCAAGAGTACAATATCTGTTTCACCACGGTGGATCGGACTGCTACGGTATGTACCCTTTAGTCTGCTTGAAGGCTACGGGCCACTTTCTAAACTTGTATAGGCGGAAAATGAAAACGAGGAGAGCGTTCCGGAGGTTCCTTCTTCGGACCAGGACCAAGGCATTCTGCCAAAGCTCATTGCAACATTGGTTGGTCGTCGGCGTGAGGTGAAAAAATTGATGAAAGACAAACGTGCAACCCCCGAGCAGCTCGCTCTGTGGGACACAAAGCAACTTGCTTTCAAGCTGACTGCCAACTCCATGTACGGTTGTCTGGGATACACGCAGAGTCGATTCTATGCCCGTCCCCTAGCCATGCTCACCACATTTAAGGGTCGTGAGATTCTGCGAAGCACCAAGGAATTGGCCGAGAGCAGACAGCTCCGTGTTATCTATGGTGATACCGACTCCGTCATGATAAATACCAACATGGACACCATTAGCGAGGCGCTTCAGGTCGGTGAGGAGTTCAAGAAAATGGTCAACGAGCGCTACAAGCTACTGGAGATCGACATCGACAATGTCTTCCGCCGACTACTCTTGCATGCAAAGAAGAAGTACGCCGCTGTGAATTTGACAGAAGTGGATGGCAAGTACGTTGAGAAGCTGGAGGTCAAGGGTCTAGACATGAAGAGACGTGAATACTGTGCGCTCTCTAAAGAGGTGTCGTTCAAGCTCCTGAATGAGATTCTTTCTGGAGAAGATCAAGAGCTGGTTCTTAACAACGTTCACAACTACCTGCGCGAGCTGGCAGAGAAGATGAAAGACTTCTCGATTCCGAACCAGAAATATGTCATCTACACGGTATGTGAAAGCTCTCAAGGCGGCATTGGTTCTTCGTTACTGATTTTCGACAGAAACTTTCCAAACGACCTGACGAGTATCCGAACAAAGAGACAATGCCTCCGGCGCAAGTTGCGCTTCGAGATATTGCCCGAGGTAAGACAATTCGACCAAACGACGTCATCTCGTACATTGTGACAAGTGGCGACGCGGAGACATCCTCTCTCGCGCCAGCCAAGCGATCGTATAGTCCTCAGGATGTGTTGAAACCAAACTCAGGCCTCAAGCCTGATATTGAGTTTTACCTGCTCAAGCAAATATTTCCTCCCATTGAGCGTCTGTGTGCCCCCATCCCGGGAACCGACGCCGTCCGTCTCGCTGAATGCCTGGGACTCGATACCCGCAAGTATCAGATCAACACCTCCAGTTCCAACAGCCAACAGAACGCGGAGATCTTCCCACTTGAGTCACAGATTCCAGACTCGGTCCGTTTTGCCAACGCCGAGCGGCTGATTTTGATGTGCCGATCCTGCAAGGAGCAGTCAGTTTTCGAGGGGTTGACGGGTTCTCCAGATATGTGCACTGCAAATGGCATTATCTGCTCCAACAAAGCTTGTCAAAAACCGTTTGCGGTCATCACCGTTGTCGCACAGCTGGAACACCAGATTCGTGAGCAGACCAATCGATACTACGATGGCTGGTTGGCCTGCGACGATTCAGCTTGCGGCAATCGCACACGCCAAATTAGTGTGTACGGGCATCGCTGCCTGGGACCAAAGGGCCATGCTGAAGGTTGCTCAGGCCGCATGGTGTATGAGTATTCGGAGAAAGACATGTACAACCAGCTGCTGTATTTTGCTGGTCTGTTTGACGTGGACAAGGCTCAAGCCGCTACCAGCAAGGAGTCTGGTGAGACGAAGGATAGCATTTCTGCTTTGGCCGAATTCAACCGAACTCGATTCGAAACTATCGGGGAGGTGGTAGACGGCTACTTGAAGAAGTGTGGCCGGCAATGGGTTGAGATGGATACCCTTTTCCAGTTCATGATACAATGAATGCCCCGGCGGCGTTGATTTGGAAATTCAATGTTTGTAAATAGCTACTACTTTCTTGGGATTGGGGTATCCTTTAACGATGGATTTAAGTTGCATAATGTTATGTTCAATTTTATAAAACAAGTTATAGGTTTTGTGGTGATATGCAAAAAGTGCTCTTATCTTATCAAACCTCCCACCATCGGATCAGTGCCCCCCGCTCTTCACCTACGGCTTTTCAACGAACCCTGCACCCTCGCCCAATTGGCTCCTGTCAGCATGTCTGTTAAGCGGGTCCTGGTTATCGCGGGCTCTGACAGCTCTGGTGGCGCGTAAGTCTTTTTTCCATCGATGCATGAGTATCGCCCGTGTGGAGCCATTTGCCGGGTCTATCGGCAATGGCATCTTACCAGTTGCTTTCCAGCCGATGCACCAAGCATGAAATGATCATACCAGTACTAATTAGATAACAGTGGCCTAGAAGCTGATCAAAGAGTTCTTGCCGCCCATGGATGCTATGCCCTCACAGCTACGACGGGGTTGACAGCACAAAACACACTCGGTGTGCAAGACATCTTTGTTGTCCCATCGGAATTTGTGAAAAAGCAGATCAATGCAGGTCTGGAGGATGTCGGCTGTGATGTAGTGAAACTTGGTTTGTTGTATCATGCTTATATGTTTTCCGGGCTACAGCTTACATTCAGTAGGCATGCTGTCGTCCGCGGAGACAATTGATGTCATTGCCGAGACATTACAAGCGCATCAAGTTCCCGCCATAGTGCTCGACCCGGTCATGGTATCTACTAGTGGAGCGCAGCTTCTTCCAGAGAAAGCCGTGAAAGAGCTTCGGACAAAATTGCTTCCGATCACTACCATTCTCACACCCAATATCCCAGAAGCCCAGCTTCTACTAGAGGATTCTGGTGAAGAAGCTTCTCAACCTGCTGACCTTCCTGGATTAATTGAGCTCGCAAAGCGGATATGTCTCATGGGTCCAAAGGCAGTTCTACTGAAGGGAGGACATCTGCCTCTCACCAAGGATCTCAAGACAACTCAGAATTCCAAAGATGCAACCACAGTCATCGATATTCTTTATGATAGCGTAACAGGAGAAACAGCACTTTTCGACACAGAATACTTGATTTCCAAGAACACTCACGGTACTGGCTGTTCTCTTGCCTCGGCAATCGCCGCTAACCTTGCCATGGGTAAGGATATGGTGCGGGCGGTGCGAAGTGCCGTACGATTCGTTGAGGCGGGCATCAAAACTAGTGTGGATCTGGGTAAGGGAAGCGGTCCGATCAACCACTTCCACTCGGTTTACACTATGCCTTTTGCCCCGTTGGTGATCCTTGTCTTATGACCACGCATAGAATGATTTGCTGACACAAATTAGTGGTCGATTCGTTGAATATGTCCTGGATCACCCGGATGTCCAACAAGTATGGAAGAAGTTTACCCATCACGAGTTTGTTGAAGGTCTAGGCCAGGGTACGCTACCTATGGAGCGATTCAAGGAATACCTTATGCAAGACTACCTGTATTTGGTGAGTACTCATCTCGGCACTGCATGTTTGTAACAATCTAACGAGATCCATCTAGGTCCAATTCGCCCGAAGCAATGCGCTGGCATCATACAAATCGCAAAGCATGGAATCAATAGCGGCGGTAAGTAATCCCATTTCTATCGCAGGTAGATTTCTGGTATCTAACTCTCGTGACTCAGTCTGCCCAAATTGTCCTCCATATTCAGCGTGAAATGGCCCTGCATCTTGAATACTGTGCCTCTTTTGGTCTTTCCAAGGAGGAAATGGACAGACACCCCGAAACAATCGGTAAGGGGTACCCGGTCCATGATTTCCAATCCTTTTCAGCGTCTAACTACAGATTCCTCAGCATGCACTGCGTACAGCCGATACATTCTTGATGTGGGCCAATCCGAAGATTGGCTTGCACTCCAGATGGCCTTAGCTCCCTGTTTGATCGGATATGGCGCCATAGCCAAGCGGCTCCATTCTGAGAAAGGGACCCTCCGTGAAGGAAACTTGTTCTGGAAATGGATCGAGAACTATGTCGCCGAGGACTATTCTGAAGCCGTCAGGCTCGGATCAGGTAATAAGATGACTCTCTATTGAAATATCTCTTGAATAAAATTGGACTAATTGTTTCTTTTCTTTGTTAGCGCTGTTGGAGGAGCACATGCATAAGGTATCCCCCAGCCGCGTGGAAGCTTTGATTAAGATATTTGTCCGAGCGACTGAATTGGAGATCAGCTTCTGGGACATGGGATTGAGTGACAAGAAGGTGTGAAGTAAACAAATAGAAAGGGATCAATATCCCATGCAATATCAAAATTCATTTTCTATTTTGTCAAAGTTTAAAATTGATTTTCGTTCCAAAACCAATCTAGACTAATCACGTGAGGACTAGTCCCAATCGAGGACGGTGGTTTTTTTTTTTTTTTTTTGTCGCCTCCTTCCGCTTTTCTCCCCTGGCGCGACGACTTTTTTTCTGTTCCTTCTAAGTTCTTTCAAGGACTTATCTTCACACACCCCTTCCTTTTTTCCCTCTTCATTTCCTCTTGGTTTCTTTTCTTTTCCCAAGGTCAATCCTCAGAAAGTCTACGAAACCTTCTTTCTCTTATCCATCATGTCTTACGGCGGTGGTGGTTATTCGCGCGGTGGCGGCGGTGGTGGTGGTGATTCCTACCGGTACGTTTTGCTGAAGTTTCACACGCAATTTTTTTTTCTATTATTGTTCAATCCATCTCCCTGTGTCCAACTTGCATCAGGCTTCTACTGCATTAGTCTTTCGTTGGACGCGTATAGCACTGATAACCCGGCCCTGATGTATCAGGCGCCATTGGGCCGGTGGCTATCATCTCTTTGTTATGACTGTCCATTTTCTTTTTTGCCTATTTCCCTATCTTTTCCTTCTAATCCAACAATGAAAACCTTAGCTAACATGTTTTTATTCTAGCTCCCGTGGAGGCGGTGGTGGTGGCTACGACAACGGCTACTCCAACGGTAATGGCTACTCCGGCGGCGGCGGCTATGGTGGTGGTGGTGGTGGTGGCTACGGCGGTGGCCGTGGTGGTGGTTTCGGCGGCGGCGCTGGTGGTGATCGGATGAACAACCTCGGCGCTGGCCTGAAGAAGCAGGACTGGGGTAAGTTTCAAATCCATTTTGACGATATGGTGATTCCCGACCGCAGAAAACTAACAACCAGTCATTAGACCTTGAGAGCATGCCTAAGTTTGAGAAGTCTTTCTACAAGGAGCACCCCGATGTCACTGCTCGCTCCGATGCTGAGATCGATGAGTTCCGCAAGAAGATGGACATGGCTGTTCAGGGCCGCAACGTTCCTCGCCCCGTCGAGACTTTCGATGAGGCCAATTTCCCTGCCTACGTTCTGTCCGAGGTCAAGGCCCAGGGCTTTGAGCGCCCTACTGCTATTCAGTCTCAGGGTTGGCCCATGGCTCTGTCCGGTCGCGATGTCGTCGGTATTGCTGAGACTGGTTCCGGAAAGACCCTGTCCTACTGTCTTCCTGCTATTGTCCACATCAACGCTCAGCCCCTCCTTGCCCCCGGCGATGGTCCCATCGTTCTGGTCCTGGCTCCGACTCGTGAGCTTGCTGTGCAGATTCAGGCTGAGATCACCAAGTTCGGAAAGTCCTCTCGCATTCGCAACACCTGTGTCTACGGTGGTGTCCCCAAGGGTCCCCAAATCCGTGATCTGTCCCGTGGTGTTGAGGTCTGCATTGCCACTCCTGGTCGTTTGATCGACATGCTGGAGGCTGGCCGGACTAACCTCCGTCGTGTCACTTACCTGGTTCTCGACGAGGCTGATCGCATGCTGGACATGGGTTTCGAGCCTCAAATTCGCAAGATCATTGGCCAGATTCGCCCTGACCGTCAGACTTGCATGTGGTCTGCTACCTGGCCCAAGGATGTCCGCCAGCTGGCATCTGACTTCCTGAACGAGTACATTCAGGTCAACGTCGGTTCTACTGACCTGTCTGCCAACCACCGTATCAACCAAATCGTTGAGGTGGTGTCCGACTTCGAGAAGCGTGACCGCATGATCAAGCACATGGAAAAGATCATGGAGGACCGCTCCAACAAGATTATCATTTTCACTGGCACCAAGCGTGTTGCTGATGAGATTACCCGTTTCCTCCGTCAAGACGGATGGCCCGCACTTTGTATGTCTTTCCCAAGGCTCATTCGCTCCATTGATATCATTTTGCTAACCTTCCTCTAGCCATTCACGGTGACAAGCAGCAAAATGAGCGTGACTGGGTCTTGAACGAGTTCAAGACTGGCAAGAGCCCAATCATGGTGGCCACTGATGTGGCTTCCCGTGGTATCGGTATGAACAAACTACAGCCCCCCTCCCCATTCCTTCCCCCTTTTATCCCCCCCCCTGAGGGGCCCTTGAGAAAACTCACCCGTGTTGAATGTTGAATTATACATGTGGCGCGGTGCTCAGCCTCTCTTGAAGCGTGTTGGTGTATACAACGACTTGTCCAGGTGGAATGTCAGGTCATCTTAAATGGTTATCATGCCAGGAGGACCTTGGACTCACAGTGCAGCGTAACAGAAAGCAGATCTGACAGGATTTTTCTCCGACTCCTTTGTTGCAGAGACTCGCAAGCGAGTTGGAGTCTTCACATCCCGACATTGTTCCTGAACTGTTTTTGAAAAGCTGCATTTATCCAAGGTTACTCTAGGACCGCGGTCTCTACCGCCACTTCCCATGGACTCGCTTCCCCCAGGATCTTCTTGAAAGAAATTCCTCCCAGAGAGCAGTGATGCATCAAGTCCTGCACGACTGAGAATAGGGCCTTCTTATGGCTCATGCTATTATTACCCCCACTAATGCTCCGATTTGCTAACGAACCTTTTGTAAAAAAGATGTGAAGGACATTACTCACGTTCTGAACTACGACTACCCCAACAACTCGGAGGACTATGTCCACCGTATTGGTCGTACCGCTCGTGCCGGTGCCAAGGGTACTGCCATTACCTTCTTCACCACTGACAGTATGTTTTCCCACCCATTGCCGTTTGCCATATGGATTACTAATTATTTTCTCCTTTCTGCAGACTCTAAGCAGGCTCGTGACTTGGTCACTATCCTTACTGAGGCCAAGCAGCAGATCGATCCCCGTCTCGCCGAGATGGTCCGTTACAGCGGTGGCGGCGGTGGTGGCCGCTGGGGTGGCCGTGGCCGTGGCCGTGGTGGCTGGGGTGGTCGCGGCGGCGGCGGCGGCGGCGGTGGTGGTTTCACTCAGGGCAACTCTGCTCCCCTTGGTGGCAACCGTCGCTGGTAAATGTCGTTTTGCTTACACTCATGAGCTTGTCTTTGCGTCACCGGTAGACTTCCCTTGTTGTTTTATTTTTCTGCGTAATTCGGTACGGACGGCGTTATTTTCGATGTCATAGACAGTCTTAACATGATTTTACCGGTTTATGGAGGGTCCATTCTGACACCTCATAAACGACAATCCTAGACCTGGGATTCCACGGCCTCATACATGTCGATTCGCAAAAGTTTCTTGTTCTGTCTCGGTGGCTCACTACCTGTTTCTTTATGCAGATGGGAGTACAATTGTATGTCCATAATTCAATTATTTACCATTCATCGCGCTTCCCAGTAGACGTAATTAGAAGTCGAGGCCCCGTATCCTAGTTCTCGAGCCACTTCTTTAACTCCGACGCCAACAGACGATGGGTGTGGCTTGTCATATGCCCGGTGTTATACCAAAAGTACTCCTCCAGCGGTGTGGGACACCCATAAGCCTCATAGTTCCACGCAATGTCGGGTTGATCATAACCAGCGCAATAGCCCGTTGTATTCACGATCCCAAACTCGGACGGATGATCCAAAATCCAACTCAATCGCGCGTGAGCATCAAATACTCGAATTTCAACATCTCTCTTCTCAGCCCCAAACTTCCCCGCTCTCTCCGTCAACGCAGCATTATACCACGCCACCTGCGTCACATTAGGCGTCGGATAACTGCTATCCACATTGCTCGGGTCCCGGTTCATAGGCGGAAGATTCATGATGAGATACGATCTATACCCAAGATCGTATAAAGTATCGATAGAGCTGAAGAGCGTATTCGTCAGATTAGCATAGAAAGTAGGGAAGTCGACGGCGTATTTCGCACTATCACCGACGTCGTTTATACCGATCCAGACTGCCACTAGTGTTTCGCTTGTCTTGAGGAACTTGGAGAGAGTATTGTGGCCGTATGTCGCGTATTGCTTTATTTGATCTACTATTGGGACGGTAAAGTTGTGGTGGAGAGGTGTACTTGTATGTGTTAGTATTTTGAGAAAGAATATGACCTGCGTACTTACTATTCGGTTGAGATGTCTGCCCCTGCGAATGCAAAGTCCCAAAGCTGCTTCTTGCATGATCGTGGTGATGTTAAACCTGGTTTTTCTCCGCATCCCGTGAGGTATTCCACCCAGTTTGGGCCACCTTCTGCAGTTCCGGTCTATAGGAAGAAGGGAATTCAATATCTGTTTTTATTTTTCTTTTTTACTTTGGTTTCTTACCTGGTTCTGGACAATCATGTCGGAAAGCAGTGTCTCTTCATCATATGAGAAATTGAAGCTGTCGCCTATGAAGCTATAGTTCTGGTGGCCATGTGTTCCTTGGACGTATGTGTATGAATCGCCAAACGCGAGACTTAATCTCTACTTGTCAGCCAAATGATTTCCATGGGCTCCGATTGGAAGGAAGACCCATGTGCTTACAGGGCTTTCTTGGACGACCAATTAAACTTCTCTGATGGCCGTGGTATCACAGATGCAACGACCCATGGGACCAAGGAAGTTGCGACTAATAGCGATTTTGGAGAGGCAATCATCTTAAAAATATTATCAATTCTGTCTCAAGCAGTTCCAAGTCTTCAATGTTGATTGACGCTGTCTTGGCTCTGCCAAGATTGTCTATTATATAGATCTGAGCCTGTGCCCAACCCCGCAATCGTGGAATCAAGATCCGGGGCAATTCTGTGAGATCGACGGAAAATATTTCTCCGTCGGTGTTGTTTGCCCCAGCACCGAGGAACTACCCTGTTGCATTCATGCATCAAGAAAGGCGGGGATACAAGGATGTTGTTTAGGTAGCCGGGTGGGGTCTCCAGGTTGGTGCTGAAAAGATGCGCGAAGAGAATACCTGAACGCCTACTACTCTCGTAAAATAGCATCAGATCGCATGACAGTACAGTCGCTTTGCGGTTTGCATTTGATCAAGTATAGCTTACTGAATATGGAAGTTGCTTGAGTTCTTTAGTGGTAGCTGTCTTGTGACGTGTTTTCCAGGGCAGCAGCTCGTACTATACTTTTAGAGATTGTCGAGTATAGAAAGATGGTGTTGGCAACCTTCAAAAGTCACTTGCAAAGGAGGAGTAGGGACCATAATCATAAGGAAAAAAAGCACTGTATGCTGGATAGTCAACAAATCGGGGGTCTTGGTGAAGCTTGGAAGCCGAAGCCGATGTGATGCCTGCCGAGAGATAGTTGAACCTGTGAAGCTGAGATTGGCGGTATGAAGTGTCAAATGTGAGTCAGACTTAGGTGCATAGGTGAAATGCTCATAACAAATCGATCCTGCTTAATACACTGGTTTCGCTTCCAATACGATACTTTCTTGCAAAACTGGGAAATCGTCTTTCCCACACCACATGAGACCCGTTCCGAGAGAGTAAACAAGTGCCACGGAATAGGCAACCAAGATGAGAGAAGCAGGTTGCTGTGATTGTTTCCCGAGCCTTAAGCCTAGGTGCATAGAGGGTGTTATTATTCACAGAGTCGCTGCTTGGGCTTGGGCTTGGGGAAAATGCGGCTACAGCCAACCGATGCAATTCAAATTCATGGGCGAACGATCTCAACCTCAACCCTGGAAATTTGGATTGGCTTTGGTTGTGGCTTGGGAACATGAAATTGAAAATAAGATGTCTCATATTTAAAGGTTTCACACATACAAAGGATAAAGGAAATCTTTGCCAAAGTTTATGTGGTGGACAGCTACCATAGTACTAACCTTACGACTGATGGTTCATTAAAACAGCCACTCAAACATTATTTGGAACTGGCCCTTACTATATCGAAGTAAACCCGAATTGACACCCCGTTACCACTTATACACAAATATATCCGAAAGTACGAAATATAAAGGATTGTGACGAGATCGCAATGTATACGAAGCCATATATATATCGACTTCCGAGGTTCAGCCGCAAGGATTTAGAATAACTCAAAACCTGCCGAGTGCATGAATATTGACGTGTCAAATACGAGCCTTATATGGCTTAGTGGTCCAGTCTGAAATCCCGATGCTAGTTCATGGCCTAACGCTCAAAAATTATGCTTAAATGGCCCACAATGAGGCCGTGCGATGCTAGCTTTCCTAGTAGGTTCCACAGCATCGACTAGGCTTAACATGAGAGAAATAAATAAATAAATGAGAAACCGCTAAGCACCGGGCGCGGTAGAGTTGGTCATTGCTTATTGTTTAACGTGACCAGTCATGGTGTTTAACATTAAGTTACGTGGAATCCACCGCCAAAAGGGCCGTGAGAATCATGACTTCGAGGATTTGCCCGACCAAGAATTTACAACGTCCACATGGGAAACAGGGTCACAATACAAGTGGAGAAAGCATGGATAGACACGCGAACCCCAAATTCCAAACCCACGCATCGATCGTCGCCCTCAATATTAAGACGTGCGCTGGTACCTCGACCAACTCACCACGAGTGTTCATTGCCGACCGGCTGCATGTCTCATGCACGTCTCCCAAAGTTTCTCATTGTGCATACAACCACTGCACACTAGAATCCCAAGATGGCAGCGTGCAGTGGACTAAGACCCCATGTATGTCGCGATTGCATAAACGCCGTTGACGTATTGCAATACGGCAGTACAGGAAGAACGAGGAGTTCCCGCGAATGAATCCAGGCAAACACAAGCGACGGAGACCAAAACAAGTCAAAAAGCTAGAACGATACCAACGGTGTAAAAGCACCAAACAATCCAATCCGTCGGGCCAGATCCCGCGTTGGGCCTGAGCGTCAAGCCGTCATTCCCGGACGCCATGCGCTAAACAGCGGCCCCTGTCAGGTCATGGATGCTTGACCCAATTTCTGTCCATGTACAGAGCAGGCGAAGAATATGCATGGAAAATGTAACACTAGTCGGGTGGCTCCGATATCGATCGGAATGTTCAGTTGCCTCGTGCTTTTGACTTTTTCCTCATTTGCCTAGAAGCGATAGGGTATACTAGATGAAGTCATTACACTACCATAGAAGGAATTAAAATCCTGCTCAACCACAGGATTTGACTTTGGCACTCTGGGAGACGTTAAGAATAATGTCATCAATTTATCCAGACTGGGTTGACGGGATTCGGATCCTTGACCTGATAGTCTTAGTGGCTGCTTTTCCCCTCTCTTCGCCCCCTGATCTTAATTGGATCTCTAACCGAGGACAGGACCAAAATAGTACCTTTGATATAAGGGGTACAGAGGTCATCCGGACATGAATCAATTTTCAAAATCCCACTTTCAATCTCCCATTTTGATTCTTTTTTTTTTATTTTTATTCCTCTTGAGGATCATCAGCTGGGATTGTTTTGATTACGCTTGCGCCGAAGTGGCCTAATTCGATCTACCGAAAGACGGGTGAGACTTACCGTGTACGGCGTAGTACGGCCGCTAGTCAACCAAAAAGCAAAAAGCAAAGGCACACGGGCCACGAAGTGGAGCCCGCAGGGATATTTCCTATTTCCCTTCTCTTGAGCACTAAGAGCGCACGGGGCACCAATACCCGAATGGAGACTCGGCAAGGAGGCAAAGGAAAAAAAAAAAAAAAAACCAGCTGAGGTACCCGAGGACCCAGTACCCACTGACAGCTTTGCTTGTTCCCTTCATTTCGTTTCGCCATTGGGGCCTTGATCATCCAGTCATGGTGTTCCCAGACTTGAGTCCTTTGATGGGGCCCTGGGGAACGGTGGGATCGTCTCGAGTCCTTAGCTTTCTCCGGAGTTGACCCGTGGCTCGACCAGTCCATCGTTAACACGTGCATAGGCTCGGACGTAATGAAGCCAAAGTCCCAAATGACCTAATTACCCAAGTAAGATGCTTGACACAATTATTGATAGGCCCCTCTCATATATTACAGGGACCTTCAAATCAAGACCAGAACTGAAAAGCCACAACCGCGGAAAGCGCCTCATAACGGTCGCCGTTATGTGCAAGGGAAGGTCCAGGGAACAGAGCATCTGTTATGCGCTGTATGACCATTTGATTGGTAACCGCACGGAAAACAAAAAGCTGACATCTCAACACCTCAACACCGATGCCAAGCTCTCCTTGGGCATGGACATGAAAACTGGGGACTGAAGTCCACTTTCGGAGGGATCGTCCGAGGTTACAGAGGTCCAGCATGACCTTCCGTATCCCGCGTACTGGAGCCCTGCGGCTGCGGCGTCCAATGACTGACGCGCCATACGGATTTGATATCGATCATCCCGGCTCGAGTCCGGATATCCCGTACCTTGGCCTGTTGCGTCTTTGCCATTTCCTCCCTCCGCGGAGCTCTCCGCGTAAGGCCCACTACGGGCCTCACGGAGACGACTAGATTGCCGAGGCAAGGTCTCTTATCATCGAGGATGGAGAAAGGGTGACAACCTGAGAAGAGGAGAATTTCTGCCGTGAAAGATTGGAGAGGGAGAGGCGCGCAGGATTAATTTGTGTAGACTGCGTATACGCATCAGCAAGCGCCCCGGTGGACAGCGTACTAGGAAATCTTCAATATTCCGCCCCAATCGCCTTGTCCTCACCGGCAGTGAAAGAATCAACAGGTTTCCACTGCGCGGGGGTCGAGATCAAGCACACCCGTTTCTACACCAATCATGGGCCAGACGGCGAAACATGAGCAGTCGTTTCCGAGAAGGGAGCCTTGCATCTATGACCACCAATTGGCCGTTGCTTCGCTATCTAAAGGGGAGAAAAAGATATTAATCTTAGAGTAATTATTACACAGAAAAAAAAACAGGATCCACTTTACCTTTGTCCACGAGGATCCCTCATAGGCCACAAGAGCCTTCAGGAGGCGCCCGGAGAGCCGCCGATACTCCGCTCACACCACGACGAAGCTCAATGGCAATCTGGAGTAAAGCAGACCCGCTGGTCGGTGACCAATTACTGACCAATTGCCCAAAGCTCGACAAGATCGGGGCTTGTTCCACGGTACTAAACCGCCCCCTTTTTACCCTTTGGGGATTTTGGGTTTTGTCCCAAGCTATAATTAACATGATTTCATATCGTATGATAACCTGGATTCTGTACAGAAAGATCAGAACCACGGTAGATGCTTTCTATCAGAGGAATTGGATTCGGAGAAATCTCCTTGTGGGACCATGCAAGGAAAAGGGGGAATCATGTATTTGGTAATTGGTATCGGGTCTCCCCGCTTGCTCGAGGGTGTGTAGAAGCACGCAGAACGGAGTCGAGGACTCCGTAGAGAAATACATAACTCTCATGAATAATGATAATCCTCCTTTAATCCCTAGGAGGTGTCAGGGAGATAGCCTCCGATCACGGACAGTGGGGTTTTGTTGTGGTCTTTTTTTCTTTTTCTTTTTTTTTTCTCTGGGATCCACCGACGCGTTCCTGAGGTACTGTTGATACAGTACGCGAAGAGCCGAGTGGTAAAAAACCGCCCCCAAATCCCAAATCCCATTGTCCATTGATTTTGAGAGACAAAAAAGATCTTATTCAAATAAAAAGGAGACCATAAGCACCCTATGTGATGCAGATATGCCCCCCTTTTACTATAGTCCTTCTGCTCCTCTTCAGGACTTCTACCGAGGTAATCCCGTATATACACCTTACCTTGGAAAGTTATCAATGACCCAAGTAATCACGATCACCGATCGATGCTTCCATGTCGTATATTCTGCCATCCCAGGTAAGTGGATATCCTCTCCAGCAGCAATATCAAGTACGATACCCAAGGTACCGGCTTCAACCGCTTCGGCTTTCAAACCTGCCAGCAAACTTTGGGGCTAAACCTAAGCGGGCCAGGCCCCACACCACACGCACACTAACACACTAACACGCCAACACGCTAGCCACTAGCCCTGGTCTTCCCGAGTTCCATCGCTTCTGCTTCCCCCGTACGCTAGTCCCCACTTAGGTTTAGTTGCTCGCTACTAAACCATTTTGGGTCTCGTTTCCATCATTTGCCCCGAGGTTTTGAGATGAGGTTCTGAGGTTCTGAGGTTCCTCGGGCACGCCATTCCTTAGTTTACCCATGGCCCCCTCCTTTTAAAATTTTTTATTTTCCTTCTTTTTATTTTTATTCATTTTTTATTGTCATTTCTATTTCTTGGTACATACGGTTATTTTGGTTTCCCCCCTGCCCCAAACCCCTCGCACCGTGACACGATCTTGGTTGGTACCCACGGGCAGAAGACGCTAGGTTCACCGTCTTGAGACGCACCCGAGTTGCGGGTAGACTAGTCTGATGAGAGGCTAACCTTTATCACCACTTCATATAAACTGTTATAAAATCTCCCTCCGTTGAGAATCCGTTGGAAGAAACAAGAAAAAAAGAAAAGAAGGAGATTGTATTTGGATTTCGTCACATTTACGTCTGTTGGAAAAGGATCCGCTTTTTTTTTTTTTTCTCCTTTTTTGTTCCCTGGCAAAGAGAAAGGGAAATAATAATGATAATTCCAAAAGGAAGAAGATATTCATATCAAATTCCATAATCAGTAATGGTAATAAAAAGAATACATTATCACACGGACATAGGGAACACTTAGCCGGAAGTTGTGAGGGGAAAGGGGGCCCAGTCCAGTCGGAGTAATGAGTGAAAAAAGGGAAATGTCCGGCCATGATCTGATTTGGTATTTCTGTATTATATGCAGATATCAGGGGGAAGAAGAAGAAAACCTGGATCTCACAATTTTACGTTGCATTCCAAGCAAGTTGACCTGAGTCAGTAGTCAGTGGATAATAAGATAAAAGAGATAGGATTTAATATTTTTCGGTATCGTATTTGTGGCTCCAAAAATACGGTCCACCCGGATCCACAGCATCCTCGGATCCCACGAGGACATTCACCCTGCGAATCGACATTTAGGTGCTTGTGTGCCAGCCCCTCTTGAACTTCCTTTTTTTCTTTCGAGATATCTTTCGTTCCGTGTCTATTTTTCCGCGCCGGTGCCTCGTGCTTACCGCCACCTGCAAGGCATCCTCGTCCTAAAAAGCGAACTAAGATTTAAGCATCGGGGTATCGTTTGAACGCGCTTTGACAAGAACGCGTCGATCCGCCCTTCTTTTTCCCTTTAATCTCCACCCATCGATCTGCGTTTCTTCCTTCGTCTCCCCCGGACTCATCTGTAAGTCATTCTGTCGTTTCTCTTTGTCCAACGTGACTTGTCATCTTGCTCCCTTGCTTTGTACCGATCAAGTCAATTTCCCCGAGATCGTTTTTTTTTTTTTTTTTTTTTTTTTTTCCTTTTTTGCTCCGTTCCAAACCCCTCGCTAACTCGTGGATTCGGGAATAGGTGAAACCCGGTTAAATCACTCCTATCGACTCAATTGCATTCCACTACGCCAATCTTTATGGACAATCGGCCTGCCTCCGAGTACGCACAGTCAGGTTCGCACTTTCCAGGACTCCAGCAACCGGCCTAAACCACCGCGCGCATCATACCAAAGAGACCCATTCTGAACTTCTTCCCACTCGCAGACCAGACTTCGACTGCTGCCAGTGCTCACTACTCTCACAATCACACCCCGCAACCCGAGGCTCGTCCACCTCAGTACACACCTCAACCTGACGTGCGACCTCCCACTCTTCCGGCTGCGAACACACCTCAGTCCGACTACAGCCTGAATCCTCCACCTACTCGTTCGCCCGCCTACCAGGACTACCTCCCTCGTCCTCAGTCCTACACGCCTAACTCACAACCCGGCGGTGTCCCCAGTATGGCTCAAGCATCAAGTTCGTCCCTGCCTATGCCTGCAACCTTGCGCAGCCCGAACCTGAAGTCTGACGCCGTACCTCTAGATCCCTCGCTGCCGGCCAACAGCCCCACCTATCCTCCCCCCTACTCCCCCTATCAGCCCCAGGGACACGATATGCAGTATCAGAGCCACCCGCCGCCTCCACATCAGATGTACGCGCGCCCGGAATGGCCCGGCTACGGCGGACACTCACATGGTTTACCGGGTCCTTATACTTCTCCTGCTACAACGGTTGGTTCCGCCTCCCCTGGGCCTGCTTCGGCAGGATCGCGTCCTGGCCAGGTATGTTTTTGATGATTCCTGGTCCTGAAAAGGCTTCTTTCACCGTTGTCTTGGACGCCTCTGGGGCTTTCGACTTGGTCCTCCGGTCTCAGTCGCCCACCCAGGGATTGTCAAAAACAGCGCCTCCCGTCACTCATTACTTGGGTGGATTTTCTTGCCAATTTTCGATCGCGTGAGGTCTCCCTTGATCGGGTCGCTAATATTATTTTTTTCTCAACCTAGGTCTACTCTTTTGTTCCTATTCCTGGTGCTCAGCAGCACAAGCGTCCTCGTCGCCGGTACGAGGAAATTGAGCGCATGTACAAGTGTGGCTGGAATGGCTGTGAGAAGGCATATGGTACTTTGAACCACTTGAACGCACACGTGACAATGCAATCGCACGGTGCGAAGCGTACTCCTGAAGGTGGGTTTTAATTGCGGTGTTTTTAAATCTTCGCGCGCGGTCTTTTTTTTCTTCGCAAACCCCAGATGTTGTCGCAAATCGCTGGATTGGGTTAGCGCCGGCTGGTCCGCGCTAGTGAGTTACACTAGATCTCGCGGGGCCGCAGTAGCGTGGTCGACGGCGGAGGTTAGCTTGCATCGCTATCCCTTCCCGCCCCGCCAGATTCTTGATCCATGTCACGGACCATCCCTTTTCCTTGCACATTTCCACTTGGACCTTCTTACTTTGATTCTTGTTTTATGAAACCCCTTTACTGACTTGGTCTCCCAGAATTCAAGGAAATTCGCAAGGAATGGAAGGCCCGCAAGAAGGAGGAAGATACACAGCGCAAGGCTGCTGAGGAGCGTGAGCGTGCTGCCGCTCAGGCACAGGCCAGCCATGTCGACGCTCCCGGTGGTCCTTCCGACCCTCAGGCTGCGCAGCCCTCCGCTTACGGTGGTGGTGTTCGCCCTCAATTGCCTCCCATCGGCTACCAACCCGCGGACAGTCAGGTCCCTGGTCAATATGGAGGCCCGGGTGGTGGCTTGGTCTACCAGAGTAACGGACAGATGGGCTACCCTCCCAACTACCCACACTCCCCGTATCCCAACGGTCACGTTTATCAGTCACGTGAGTAAAAGAAACATCAACAACCCAGCGCCATCTTTGCCCGGATCAACCATCCCTCCCCTTTAGGACCTGAACACCTTGATCTACCTTCGACCTCCAAGATCGGTCGGCTGATGACTTCGCTACGGCTCCCCAGAGACCCCAACGACCAGCTACCCCCAATAATCCCTTAATCGACTCTCCCAACGTTGTGAAACGGAAACTGCATCTTTTTTTTGTCTTTTTTCCCTTTCTTTTGTTCTGTCTTTTAATTACGATATCCCATTGCCTGTGACTCATGTCGTCCCGGATTCGATCCCCTCCTTCTCAAGTCTTTTCCCTCGATGATACCAACCTCTGCGGCTATAATCCATCCAGTCATAGAGTGGCTTTCCGACTTTGATCTCTCTTCCTGCTATTCTCCTTGTATTAGAGCGCTTCCAGGCTCCGCAGGAATCTCCACTTCACGAGAAATGTGCTGGAGCGCATCTGTTTCTTCGTGTTCCCTTCCGGTTGCTTGACGCCAGGGTTGTGGCCTCAAGGAATGGTCAGGTGGCGGGCTTTTTGCATCAGTATTTTATGTTCATTGCTTGTGGTATTTTCTTTTTTTTGGTTCCTGTGGGGCATTCCCTCCCAAAATGGAAGGTTTTTGTTTTTTCTTGATCTATTGGGGGGTTTTGTCTTTTGCTGTTGCTTGTGACTTGTGACTATGACTTCACTATCTGCAGGAGTACTCATGGTCTCCTTGCCTCTCCACTTTTTAACGTATATTTCTGATCAGGTTGTTTTGCCTGGAATGTTACCTTGTGCATTATTCTGATCCTGATTCTTCATTTCTTTTTATTTGAGGTTCTTGCTTCATTTCATTCTAAGATTTGCTTTGGCGTACATATCGAACTCTTGCTTATCAGGGCCGTGAGTAGGTCAGCACCGAGTTAAATCGAGTCATAAGTCGAATAAGATCGATGAAAGAAATAACCCGGGCCTTTTCCTCTCTATATGAGTAAAACTTCCAAAACAAAGCACAACCCGACAACAACATTACACAAAGAAATCCGCAACAAGTCGTGGGCCACAGACGTCATCCGCCATATGTTAGTCAGTTTATTCTCAGCCACCAGCTTCGTACCAAACAACATGACAGACCCCGCTGGGGATCAATTTACCCGTAGCCCTAAGCACTAGGCACAAGTCACTAGTATCAGCTGGTCGTAATTTTCAAATAAGGTTATTTTAGAGTTACCCGCCGGTGCCATGGAATAGAATTTTTTTCCCGGTTTTTTTCTTTTTCAATTTTTCTTTTTTCGCTAACCACACTAACCGTCCAAGGCTTGGTTTGGTTTTGGTTTTGGTGCCTTGGCTTTCATTAGCGTATGTTAGCTGACATACATACCAATCACGGGATACTGGAACTAGCGTGGATTTCTGTGATGACATGTTTCATTTGTGTGGGATCTAGGTATCATTTTGTCACTCCGGGATCTCCAAGGGTTAGGTATGCACAACATGAGTCTGAATCATCGATTGATCACATATGTGGAGTTTGGGATCACTTTGTGGGATTTAGGAGCACTATGTGAATTCTAACCATTTCTTTTTGTAGACAGAAAGGATGTTCGTACCTGATTGTACAAAATATACGGATCTTGGAACAGGTTACCTGAAATGTACGTACATTTTCGCCTCCAAAGGTACGTACCAAAGTCAAGGTTTAGCGTGACAGCTAAAGCGACCTACATGAACGCATGAACTCTATAGTGCGAATCTGCAACCAGGAATAAAAAGTACACTATGTGGCTGAGCTGCAGGTACAGCTCGATTGGGGTTAGGGCGCCACGTGTTGAGGTGGGTCTTGAAAACCCTGTCGATCGTCGGACAATATATTCTCTTTTCTGAGGAATCTGAGACTCTACATCCCGTGGTATGATCCTGAGGAGTTGAAAAAGACGATTCCACTTTGGGGGTGGCGTACCTCTGGGAGACTTGATCCTTGATAGAGGCTTAAGCCAGTGGTCGTGGATGGAAAGGCCAACCCCCGTATAATCTCTGAAAGTGTGGGCGGCTCTGGGTGAAACAATGGGAGTTGCTTTGGGGGTTCTTTCTATAAGGTGGAATGAGAAAAGGTAAGAGCACACATAAAACACTCAAGTTAAACATGCAGGGATAGGAGCCACTTCAGTTTGGTCGTTGAGATATGCCCAGTACTTGGTTTCATTGTTAATCTGAAGGTCGCATTACATTGCTTCATGAAAGGACTCATTTGCACTAGAATTGGGACTCAAGAAAGGCTCTCCAGCTCCCATGATGCGAGTGAGAGATTTTCTTGTAAACCATCAAGATATTCAATCCATCATTTGGACACTTGATGAGGGGCGTTTCTTGACTCAAATGAACATCATGAGAATTTTCGGGGGTCTACGGGGGGCCTATGTCTGCACGCAAATATCTCCACCGACGCAGATGCAAGTATCTACGGTATCCAACGATGGTCTGTATACGCATTGTGCCGATCCTCCCCCGTATGTAAGGCATTCAACTTGAGTGATTGCACAGGCGACGTTGTACAGTCCAATACATCTGTGGAGTCAGCACAGTGTCAGGCGCACAGAGACATTACTCTGCCGGAAATTGAGTGTAATTCTATCAGATGTGAGACAGTCACGGAAGCGTATAATGAGTAGGAGAGATCTGCCTTAAATCTTTGCCGGAGGAATTTAGGAATGAGGAAGCCATGAGAAGGGCTAGGATCGTTTTGTTTCATGAAATTGCCCGACTCTCGACTTTGATCTTGGCTTCTGTAGCACAAGTAATTTGCTTTTGCCTCCGCTATCGTTCCATAAAATCATACAACAGATGTCAGTGCCGGCCTTATTGGTGACATGCTACACAGTGGCACAGGGGCCGTGATGGGGGCCATCTCATTGTAAAACTTTCCTCCGACGAAACGGATGGACGGAACATTAAAATATCTGACACACTGTAACGCGGTCTTGGCTAGGAAGGTACTGTTTTTCTCAGTTGGCTGTCAAATTGTACAAGGTGGAGATTGCCCGTAGGCAGCAGAGTTCGTATCACGTATTGAGATATATGCCAAGGACTTTTCTGCCTTGTCAGACTATGTAAGGATGAAGTTGTTTTACCTAGTTCAAAGTCAGGCCTCCAAAGTACAGGTAATTTATTAGCTAGGGATAGACCTCATCTGGTAAATCAGGGTACTAAGAGAGCTGATCAAGTATTAGTTCCCTATGTCCAAGGACTAGAAGCGAAATTCTCTATAGGAGACATTATGGAGTGGACGATTCGATGACAGTATATTTCCAAAATGGGCTGCGGCGATATATCTATGGCACATAATAGCATATTATGGAGTTTTTGTTACTAATATCAACACAACACTTGTTTCAAATGGGGAATCCAATAGAGTAATGTAGAAACGCTCCGAGGCCAGCCTTATGGGATTTCTGAGGCCAAGACGGAGCCTTGCGGTAAGACCTCAGAGATCTACGGGGAAACTGGGGCTAGCTTGACGACAACAGATAAAGATCTACATAGAATCCGGAGGCGCAGGTACTGACCCCAAATATCTTTCCCATCACTGATTGCCACAAGGGCACATCCGAGTCGACCAATAACATTCAGTCCTCATTGCCACTCTAGATCTTGAAGGAGGATAAGAACCAGGACCTTCATCATGTATTCAGGAAAAGAGAACAAACCAATTCTATATCTCTTCCTCTACACTTCTTGTCTTTATTAATTTATTTCTTTGTTGCTTCTTTCTGTCTTTTTGTTATTTTCCTTCTTTGTTTTGACCTAATATTTATGCGCAACATGATCGAGATCAAGTACTCCGCTCGAACCCAGGCTCTTGCACTTCCCGAGATCGTCATATCTATACTGCAACAAATGGACATGCGCACTCTGGTCATCGCTCAACGGGTGTCTCGTATGTGGGTAGATTTGATCCGTGGATCAACTTCACTCCAGCAGTGTCTCTTCTTTCTGCCGGCCAGCGAGAACCGCTCCCCAGCACCTCCAATGCCTAATCAACTGCTTGGGGAAGCATTCCCTTCGTTTTTTCCGTCCAAAGATATCAAAGCCAGTCCCAATGGCTTACCAACCGACGAAATGAGTAAAAAGCTCGAGTATGTCAGTCTCCAACACCTCGAGTTTGTCCGAAACCCAATGAAAAGAGACAAATATCTCCGTCCTGAGGCAAGTTGGCGCCGCATGTTGACCCACCAACCACCCATTCACACCATTGGGAATTTTTCTACCATGCCTGCCCAAGAAGGCTTTGAATGGAAATTATTGCAATTGGCCCGACAGGAAGATGGACTACGAATGGAGATACTTTTGAACTGGCTCATTGAGTTGGAATGGTATGAATGGAACAGTGCATACATTTCAACCTGTCTGGGGGGGTCACCCGTCGATGCGCCGGTGGTTTACCTCAAATCGTCCGCGGGCGTTACCTCTTATACGCCTTCCCTATCAGCCACTGCTTGTCACCGTGACACGGGAGGAAAGGCCTAATTACGAATTGACCTTGCTGGACAAGGCATCTTCGAGACCATTTATTGACCGGCTGGACCGGCGTCCTTATTACCGCAGCTACGCAATAAAAGCGACTTTGCTAGCAGGCCTTGCTGGATGGGGTCTTGGCGAGTGTCCTTTTCACACCGGCTGGCCCGGGGTCCTCATAGTGAGGCAGGAGTTTCTCTCTGCTTCGTTTATAATTTTTTAACATGCGATCCTTATAATCGTCGGATTTTCGCGACAGAGCAGGCAAAAGCATATTTTACGAGCCGGCCTTGCTGGTCGAGGCCTTTCGTGTTCCTTGGGCCGGCTAGACCGGCATTTTCTGGAGTGGTCAAGAATTTTTTGTTTCTTAAAGCTGGCTCTTGTCTTCTCTACTTGTTTGTTATGTTGTGACCACCCTTGATTTTAGATTTCAGAAATCGAATTTCTCTAGCCTTTCTTCCCGTATTCACGTATCTTTAGCTTTCTTCTCGTATTGGATACGTAGCATGTAAATAGCTCGAATTTCAGGAGATACAGCATAAGGGCACACAAGTACCAATTATGTATTAATACGATAAATATAACGTGCGAAGATCCATGGACATACTGCCGAGACTATTTTGTCTTTATTGAGTCCCAAGTAAACCTAAAAATAAGGTTTCATGGAGGCTCATCAGAAAGGGACGTACTCCAGAAACACCATACGAGCTACACGGAGAAGCAGGAACAAACCAGAAGTAACAAGAATTAATGGAATCTCTATCGAAAACCTTGGAAGTGCTTCCAAGGTTATTCATATATGGCGCCCGAATGGTTATGATTGGAAAGTCCGACCTTTTAAATAATTGGATCCAACATCTTAATATAGAATGCGTGGCACGACGGTCTGAGCGGCCAATATGTATTTGCCAACAAATAGTCGCCTCACTAGCGCTAGTGCTCACGCCAATTGCTTATCTGACATGTCTAGACAATCGCGTATTCGGAACTCCGCCGGTAACATCCCACAAATAACTGGGGATACCCTCTTTCGAGAATTGCGCAGCACCTATTGAGCATAAGGCAAGGACTTAGAGAGTAATATCGTGAAAAAAACACCCAGTTCGCGTTTCAATTGCGAGCCATGCCCGTGTTTGTATCCGACCCAAGCGGCAAGAAGATTTGGCCCGAGGTGGCTGGCTGACTTGGACTGGCCCCCCACAATCTTGCCGTTGAACTGTGTGATTGGAGCGCTTTCGGCAATAATTTATGGAATGGATGACATCTCACTCGGGACCCCATGTAGAACACAGCCTCGTCGGGTCGATAAATCATTTCTGAGTACCTGGGCCGGGGGGCGGAAAACTTCTCTGATTGGCTCACTTCCATTTATTTACTAGCCATCGATCCCGGTGCAACCGGATCAGCATGTTCTCCAGGATAAAAACATATGACATAACAGAACTACAGAACAAGTTTCTCCTCGAAAAGATGAATGACAATTTGATGTTATCAACAGTGCAGCCTCAGCTAGAGGAGCAGGATGAAGACGAGGATAACACATGGTCTCCCCTTCAGCTCGCCGCTGCTCAAGGGGATTTACCTCAAGTAACGAGGCTTTTGGCCCAACCCTCAGTGGACCCCAATGAGTCCGCCAAAGGCTACTATGGACAGACCGCCCTTCAAGCTGCCTCTCAAAAAGGGCACCTCGCCGTGGTCGAGACACTATTAGAGGCTGGGGCAGACGCCAACGCCCCGGGGGGAAACAACGGCGGAAGAACAGCAGTGGTTCTAGCCTCTGGAGCGGGCCACCTTAATATCGTCCGTCGCTTAGTCTCCGCGGGCGCGGAGATTAACCACCCACCCCATAGATATTCGGGCCGAACGACTCTTCAGGCCGCTGCCGAGGGAGGCCATACCGAAACTTTTCAATGGCTGCTCAAGCAAGGCGCAGATATCAATGCACCTGCCGGTAAAACTGGTGGTCGCACCACGCTTCAAGCTGCAGCAGCAGGAGGCCACGCCGATATTGTGGAAATGCTCATCCGACAAAATGCTCCCATAAATGCCCCTGCGGTGAGGCATAAGGGCTTCACGGCCCTCCAAGCTGCAGCTTTTGGAGGTCACCATAGGGTCGTCCGTCGATTATTAGAAGCCGGAGCAGATGTGAATGCTCCAGGCTCATATTATGAAGGGTATACGGCACTTGCGGCAGCGGCAGAATGCGGCCACTATGAGATTGTTCGGATGTTGCTGCACGCTGGTGCAGATGGATCTCTTACGTCTGGAAATAAAGGATGGACGGCAACACAAATTGCAATTTTTAGAGGGCACAAAGACATCGCGCAGCTCCTTCAACACACTGAGCAGACGGTACTTGGCATTCAAAAAAAATTATCGTCGAAGGAGAGAAAGCCAAAAGCACGGAAGGTTGGGTGGATTGACTATCGTGAGAGAGAGAAGAGAGAAATGTATCTACAAATGACACCCCGGGCAAAGGTCTGACCTGCCCAGCACACCGTTAACGCCACGAAAACGTTGAAGTTCAGGAGTTTCCCCGGAGCCGCAATCTTTTTTTCTTATAAGTGACATGATTTCTTCAAAGACCTAGGCCAGCTTGGGGCTTATATAGTCTTCGCGCTACGTCTCACGGATTTAATATCATTCAAGTTTAGTCAGGGCCCCTCTGGTCCTGTTCAATTCGGAATATAACACAATCGGGTAAAATCCATTCAAAGTGCTACATTTGAGATATGGGCAAGCAACCACAACTAAATCAAAACCAATCGACCATGAAAAGAGAAGGCAAAAATGTAGAGAAACACGAATAAGACTGACATGAGGGAAAGTTGATCCAAGAAGTGGACGAGATTCATAAAGTCTCACAGCTTAACCAAAGACTTCAAGCACGGACCTGCAATCAAGTCATGTTAGCAAGCGTTTGTCAAATTTCTACAAGATCATCACCCCCTTACATCAGGATTGGAGCCTCTTGTAGAAATCAGGATTGCGGGTTGTGATAAGAGCATCCAGATTTGTCGCCTTGAATTCGTTTACAACGGGAGTGGAAATGGACCTTGCAGAATTCTGCATGGCAGGGGCAAGATGTTCAATGGCACTCACCTCCAAAGCAGAACCGGGGTTGTAAGCGGCATTAATATCAGCAAAGGATCGTTGCTTTCTGACGAGCGCTGGTGACGGCGAGAGACCATCGTTCCTCGAAGACGATCCCGCGATCTTCTTGCCCAAGGCATCTGCCGCGATTGGCAAAAGAGTACTGATCACTTTCGGTGCGGCCTTGGAGACGGCACTGCCAAGGACCTGGACCATAGACTTGATGCCGTCGAAAAACCCCTCAGGGCCAAACAGTGACTCTGTCTGGGAACTAGAGGCGCGGTCAAAGTCATTCTTGTCAAGTTTCATGACAGCACGAAGGGCAGCCTCTGCCATAACAGCCCGCTTGGTGAGCAAGGTGGCAGCAATCAGGTCATCTTTGTCCTCGGGCTGGGTTTGGGACACACTTTCCTCTCCAGATGGTGCCAATGCGTTGTTGAGAAGCTGCAAACCGATCTTGGCACCCTTGAGAGCAAATGGCGCCGCCTTCGTCACGGCCTTGCCAATGAAGGATCCAAGCCCGTCGAAGAATCCTTCCTCGCCGTCGACAGGTCTGGTTGCTTCCAGCAGACCCTCCACAAATGGCACTTGAATCGCCTCAACAGCGGACGCAGACTCTGCATCATTTCTAATACCCCGGCGAGCGCTAAGCTTCACATTGTCTCTCTTCCTCATGTAGTCCTGGGTGACAGCAATTCTCAGTGCGGAATCCTTCAGCAAAGGAGTCATCTTGGGGGCAAGGTTGGTGACATGCGGAGCCAGCTCGGAGTAAGTGACTTGCATGTCCCGAAGGAGTTTCTCTGTCAGCTCCGGGTCTTGGATTCTGAGGACAGACTGCAGTGTTGCCTCGGCGAGCACAGCACGCTCCGTTGCTCCCTGGGTTGCTTGTGGGATGCTCACGGTGGTAGACTCAGCGCCAGTGGCACTGGCAACAGCCGACAGGGCAGCACCAGCAACAGCAGAGAGGGGCCCACCGAGAGGCCCAAGCAGAGGGGAGGCAATTGGAAGAGCGACTTTTCCTACCCGAGCCACAACACCAACGACAGACTTGAGAGCATCCAAGAAGCCCTCCTCTCCTTCAAGCATGAGATCTGGGGACGGGATGCCATGATAGGGGAGATCAGTGGGGATTTCACGACCTGGGAGAGTGGGAGCTACGGTGGTAGTAGACAGAGCGTTGGGCTTGACAAAGTTGACACCAGCAATAGATGTGACCGTTGGGTAAGATGTAGTCAAGGCCGAGATGTAGGCATTGTAGTCATTCCCGAACTGACCTCCGATGGGACTGGCAGAATTCTTGTCAGCTCCACCATAGCAGTGGGCTCCAATAGACACCTGAGGGGTCTTCTTGCGGAGAACGGGAGATCCAGACTGGCCTATATTTGGCAGAAGAGTGTCGTCAGTCAGCGATTCTTGCCAGAGAGGTTGCAGCATCCGAAGTCATGAATTTACCACCAAAGGTAGACAGGCGGTATTGCAGCATCTTGAGAGCGTTATCTTCCAGGTTGTACTTGATGTCCTGGAATAACTCATACATCTGAGCGCCGATCTCATCAATTCCATCGCTATCCTCGAGGTGCATATCACCCGGATATCCAACGACACCGATCATCTCGGCTCCCTTCATCGGAGTGGGCGCAAATGAAAAAGTGCGAAGGTTGCCTGTGAATGGTGCATCCAGCTGCACAAAGGCAACGTCGCGATGACGATTATCTCGGCTGTCGATCCACTCGCCAGTGGTCACGATCTTCTTCGCAAATCGAGTCTGCACAGACGAATCTTTCAAAGAATCGCGACCATTGTACCCAATGTGGCACTGCATGATGATAACTCGGCCAAATCCTTGTCCATCGTTTCCGGCGTGGTCGTAAACACAGTGTCCAGCAGTCACGAGGATGTCCGGGCGGATTAGCCAGCCTGTACCCATGGATGCCATCTCAGCTCCGGGAGGCATCCCCTCGTAGGACATTTCCAGCTTGACGATGGCTAAGGGGAGAAATTTAGTTTTCACATACTTGATATTTATGGCGCGGTATGGTACTCACAGCGATATTTGCCGCCATCCTTGTAATCAGTCTGATCAACCTTGGCCCGGTGGTCAGGCTGGAAGACGGCTTCGGGATTTCCTCCCCCTGAAGTAAAATAATACTCTCGGTCGGAGGAGCCTTCCCTGTTTCTAAGGTCCATGTAGCGGCAAGGCCAGTATATTGAGAAGGAACTGCCATTGTGATGACTCTTGAGCTCAGTGAAGTTATAAGTAAGAATGTTGAAGAAAAAGCAGAGTGCTTGGCGTTGCTTGAGTATTGATGATATGAGAACCAGACGTGAAGAAGTAGGGCTTTATATACCTATTTGATTCTGCACGCCTGTCTTCGTCAAATGCCACCTCGATTCCTTCGATCGGCTAGATTGGCCAGCAGTTCGTCCTTTCTCGGCCAATTCTGCCTTCAAGAAAGTATTCATACGCCCAGTCTCATTCTCAGCTCGTCACATTCAGCCATATTGCACCGGTTCGGTGACGCCGTGTGGATCTTTCCCCGCTAACCTGTTTGAAAGGGCGATGTGAACTTAGTCCACTTCAATTAACGAGCTCATCAGGAGAGAATGGGACCAAAAAGCCGGACTGTAAAATTCATTAAGCTTGAAATTGTCTCGTGGTTTGCAGAAAACAACCAATGGCGAGGACACGGTGCCATATCCACACAGGTAAGAATGCCCGGGTGATCAATTCGCCAGACGGGTACACCTGGCTCGTCGGATTCTGTGCAAAGAAGCGACTAGTAGCAGACAAACTTGCGAAATGCATGTACTTTGGCCTTAGTCCAGGGCACATATGTCAGGTACAGGGACCGATGGCGCCGTGCGAACAACTAACAGCTCGACGTAAGCCCACAAGTGCTCTGCATTCGAACCCATGGAGTATGAGTGGCAGTGGCGCCAATAGCTCAGTTCTAGGCCCTGTCATCCGCGGGGCTAATTCTTCATGAAGGGCAAGCGACCGAGGATCAAGTGGGGCACGAAACCGATTGTGGGGTGTGAAGAACAGAACCGGACATGGACGAGATTTGGGGATTTTGCCGGTTAGTTTTGCCGATGATTGCTCTTTGGGCCTAGTAGGGTCCATTGACGAACTCTGCAGAATGGATTAGTGAGAGGATACCCATGAGCGTTTGAGCTTAGAGAGGAATTGTACAGTAGCAATTTGTATCGTGGTATCTAAATTGCGTTCGGGTAACATACTAGTAGATAATGCAAGGTACGGCTCCTTAGCAAATCGCCACTTTCCACGGTTTCTTTTCGTTTTTATCCCAGAAGCCCCATAGTCGACAGGGCCAAGAGCACCCTCAGGCAGCCTCTATCACCACACCTGTGGTTAAATTGTCAACTTTGGCAAGAAAGCACCCGACGGATCGGGCCGTTTCAAGCCACGAACCAATCGGCAATCATTGCCATGTTCCACTCCGCTGGAGTCTGGTCTCTCACGACACAAGACATAGCCCTGTCGACCGGATATCTCTTTCAAGGTATTGAGTGTATCCGATTTGTTTGCCATTCGAGGAATCTTCTCAGTTGGATGAAGATTTGCGAAGAAGATTGTGACCACTGGCGAGTGGATAGACAGAGATTGTCTTGCGCGAAGAAAGCGATGGCTCGTCGGAGGATTCGTGTATAGAGATTATTACCTAATGTTTGCAGCACGCTGCCTTTCTTAGCTGTGTCACTTTTCAGCTGCTTGCCATGCACCATCAAGAGTAGTGTTCGAATTCAGCTATACCTACACACATTTCCAAGTAGTTTGCTGGGAGATATACCCGATAGACGTTACGTTGGATCACCGACACCCATAAATCGGGGGGGGAATGAAAATTAGAAAATGGAAAACAAAACATAAATTAATAAAAATAGAATAGACAAAAGTACATGCTGTTTGGTAGCCTTGATTCTCTTCACTACATTGGGATAAGAATCACAAGATCCTCTAGTTCAATAGTTCAACCAGTTTTCCGTCAAAATCACCTCATCGCGTATCCAAACACAGGGGTCTTCTGTGAAAAGCGCGTCCCTTCCAAAGGCCACGGGGTGGCGTAGGTGCTCCAACTGTCCAGTATTCCATATGTGCGGTAATTCAATATTCTTCCAAGATAGGGATTCCTCCTCAGTTACAACAGTGCGAATAATATCTCGGTGGTCACTATGACTTCGGAGTGCATCCGGTATTACAATCTTGAATGAGAACGAGATTGTGCCCCGTGGCTCGATAGATGCTGAGGAATTCTCGGTTGGATAAAGCTGCTTGACATGAAAGCCAGGCCCCAGGACAAGAATGGTAAAGCGAAGTGGGCTTTGGGAGTGGTTGACTAGTTGGAATTTCACTTTGTTTGAGATGTCCCAGGACGAACTTGCCTTGCCTTCTCGTCTAATGCAGAGGTCAAAAGGTGCACGTAGTGGGGAGCATAGCGTTTGGAGGTTGAGAATCTGTGAGAATCGACTTAAATGACTCAATATAGCGGCGGCCTTTCTTGCAAGCTGGTCAAAGCCTTCGTTTACAAGGCTGGCTCCTCGTAATGGGCCATCATACCCCATCAAACATGATGGGCCAAAAATGGCAATGCCACCATCACCACTTTTCTTGATCCTAAAAATAGTGGTATCTAGCTCGTCGTCGTCGTTGTCCATATCACAGACTTCAATATTTCCAATGATTCTCTCTTGCATAGCCCCGTGTAGGGTCCGTCGGAATTCATACCCTAGAGTTCGATGGACGTATACACGGAGATTATGACCTCCTAGACTCCAACGTGATGGAATAAGCTCACACATACACTGCTCTAAGACCCTTGCTTGAGGTGTTGTAATAGAAGCAGTGCATTGAAAGTCATCAACGTCATCAATTGACAATACCATGTATGGCATCCGGTAGGTACTGAACTCGGACCCTATGTTGACGCCATGAAATTTTCCAATGGGAAGAGTAACACAACGATGCTTTATCCATGCAACAACTGGCGTGGCTGAGAGGGGTTCTGTGTTGCTAAAGAATAAAAGCCCGTCTCGACCGTATACCCGAGGGGTCTGTTGATGGAGCTCTTTGGAGATCTGGTCCCGAAGACCACGATAAGTGATAGGCACCTTGCTTGGTGGACTGTTTTCCAGGCAAGCCAAAAGTTCATAAGTGAATGCACCATGCTGTTTATCACCAGCCATCGTCTCCATCGCCTTTTGATGGCTTTCACATGCTGCCATAAGGGTAAATGCCTCTGGGTTGATGCCCCACAACAATGGTAGCTCGCCATCACGATAACTTGTTTCACTAAATGTCTCTGTGATAACGTCTTCGTCGGCAGTGGTATTAGGAACATTTGTCCAGTCTTCTGTCGTTCGAACATTCATGCCATCTCGCCAACCGCCACCAGAATAGCAGCTATCAAGAATAACGACGGTACGGATATGCTTTTCATTAAACTTCTTCAACCACTCATTCAACTGCCATCCCCTTATCGCAGGTTTCCCATTGCAAAAGTCCACGGTAATTAAGGATGGGTCAACAGAACGCCCCGGGGGAGACTTGCTAGTCGGTTGCAGGCGTGATCCATGTCCGGAGAAATGAAAAAAGAAACCATCACCAGGCCTAGCCAGCTCATAGATACTATCAAATTCCCGCTTTATGTTATGGAATGTTGGCCACATACTTGGAGGTTCTAGTGGGACGGCATCATGTGTCATTACAGATGGGGACGACGCTGTGAGAACACGAGAGTCATCTAAGCGGAACTCCCGCTGAAGGTATTCTTCGATTGCGTGGACATCATTGACACAGCCACGAAGCCTCGAAAAGGACAGACGGCCATTCTTCTCGTTTTTCCTTGAGCCGTCATTCAAGTACATATCGATACCGACAAGCAAGGCATATTGTTTTGGGAAATCCGTTAATGTCATGGTCGCAAGCTTTCGTCGTAAGGAATGTACGTCTCTTGCCGCGAATCTAAGCGAGGAGAACTTTCGGTTTTCTAGCTTCAACATAGATAAGGAATAATGAGGGGTGTACGCGCTGACAGCCATTTGTAATAAATGGGGCGGCCCCCACCTATAGCTCATTCTCAAAAATGCAGCACACGTCTAGTCAGAGCGTTCATAATGGCACAGGAGTGAATCAATGATTTACTGCCTTCACCCTCGATATTTACCATCCAACAAGCTCAATATTCAATCTTCTAAGCCTATGGAATGGGCGGCTACGTTACCAATCGGATGCTTGAATCTGGTATAAGTGCTCACACAAACTCACGTGGATATTAGTTAATCAATTTCAATTTGTCATTCTCCACTAACCTAGCTAAGACTTCTTCTTTCCTCATAACATAACTTCATATATCAGATCTGGCACTTTCTGTGCGCTCCAATCGTACGTCCATGGACAGTTAACTGCCGTAATGGACATAAGGGACCCAGTGCGGCCGCTTTCGGGGTGGCTCAACATAATCCATCTCAACATCTCGTTGTATCAAATCCCGTGGTCTTCCAGACGAAAGCCCTCCCTCGCTTTCGATCCATTGGTCTCGAAGCATTCGAGTGGCATGATGAAGTCCGTGGCTCACTGATTCATCACTCAGCCCATTGTCACGTAGAAACTCGTAAGTTATACGAGCCATATCCACTGATAGTTCATCGTCAACACTCCAAAGCGTGCCTACTACATGACGAAACCCAGCTAGCTGATAAGCACTAGCCAGATGAATGCTTTCATCGACAGACCTCTCATCCGAGATCTGGCTAGTTCCACATGCCGAGAGGTAAGCTAGGAAAGGCGATTTTGCGGTGAGATTGGTCTCTAAGAGGCTTTCTACTGTAAGTGGCTCTTCCTCCCAGTCCTCAAGAAGCAACTGGCTGTGTAAAGGCTCCACTGGATTCGTCTGACCATGGCCAGCAAAGTGGAAGATCCAACAAGTCTCTAAAGCCGATAGGATATCGGCTTTACACGGGCGAGGTTGAATGCACGGTATCCTCATCGACTCACAAATATCTCGCACAGTATTCGTTTCGACGGCTGCAAATTTTAAAGATCCTTGTTTTGGAGTGTGCTGCATGGTGACGATGGTGGCAGCTGGGAGATCTCTTAGCTCCGAATGCTTTTGCAGTTTTTGTTGACGACGATGAACAATTGCTCTAATAGACGAGCTATATGATGATATAACTCGATCTAGCGTTGTTTTGCCGCTGCGCTGAAAGTGATACCCCGCTGCATGAAGTGGAAAACGACTAAGTATACCGGTTGGAACCCACCATATACGGAACCATCGACCGTTCTGTGAGGGCTCGGTGAGGCCTAGTGCACTAAGGATAGGGTGAACAACAGTATCCCAAAGCCATTCAAGTACTTCAAGTGACTGCAGCTTTTCCGCCCATACATCTAGATCTGCTCTAGAAAGAAGTGGTAGCTCGAGGAGTCGAATGCTAAAGTTCTGAATGATCAAAGCATCACAACGATGAGAGCTGACGTTGATAATTACTATTGGTCCAGTTGATGCGGCCTCCAACATGTCGGCTTCCGTTGAGGACAGGAGAAACCGCTCAAAACCTGGCTCTAAGCGAATTTTTTCCAAAATAGTAGCTGCCTGGAGCGAATGTTCACGATTTTGATCATCTTCCAACTGCACATTTGTGTCAGAGTACTTAGCGATATCAGAGGAAACCCCGGAGGACGATGGGTCGGGGTTGTCCCGTAAAGCATTGAGAGTGTGAGCCAGCTCTGGGTGTTTCTTTTCCAATTCGTGTGTCTCCAATCGCTCAAAAATAGAGGCTGCGATGACGCCACGGCCAGTCTCAAGAAACTCAATCGCAGCAACTAACCCTTTTTGGCTGGACAAAGCAATGGCAGCCGCGTCACAGGACAGCCCAACAACGGCTGACAAAAGGTGCCGTTTATCAGAATTCTGGAGGGAGCGAAATGCTAAAAGGGGAATCATCTCGATTGTCGTCTTGCTGATAGAATAGGCCTGGTTGAGGTCTTGAAGGATTTCTGGTGACGATAAAAGATGGCGACCAGCATCTACGCGACAGCTAATGACGGCTGTGCGCTGATAAAGAGCAAAGAGAAAGCTTTGTTGGGACTTCTCGAGGTCTGAAGCTACTCCAGTCTGCTCATATCTATGTTTGAGAAATGACCCAAGATTTTTCAGCCATATAGGTCGATCTGGATGCTCCTGCGGAGTATTATCCACGGCTTCCTCGGCCATGCGAATAGCGTCTTCGAGATCCGACATCGCTCCAGTCAGTGAATACCTTTCATCAAGACACAATCCAAGAATATTCAAGCGATGAGGGCGATCTGGATGGTCGAGCGTGGTGCCATCTATAGCTTTTCGAGACGTAAAAATAGCTGCTTCAAGATGCACTTTTGTTTTTGTGGCCCAATAGCGACCCCATTGGTGTATTGCGAGGCTTTTCAACCGTAAGGCATGTTCTGAATGGTCTGGTGGAGTAGCGTCCACAGCTTGCTGGGTGATGCTACTAGCGTCTTCAATATCCAATATTGCTCCAGTTCGAATATATCTATCCGCTAAATATTCCCCAAGACGAATCAACCGTACGGCCCTTTGCGGATGATCTAGTGGGGTGCTATCGATGACTCTTTGGGCTAGACAAATAGCTTCTTCGAGATTCGATAGTTGTCCAGTCCTCTTATACCTATTGTTTAGGCAAATCGAAAGATTGATCAGTGGTTTGTCGTGATCTGGAGAATCTTGGGGGATGGCCTTCACAGCTCTCTGGGCTATATGAATAGCCTCATCAAGATGTGACATATTTCCAGTCCCCTCATATCTATCCAATAGAAGCCCCGCAAGGTTATTTAGGATCCTAGCCTTGTATGGATGGTTTGGTGGGAGCGAACTAGTATCCATAGCTTCCTGGGCTATACGGATAGCACTTTCAAGATCCGACACCTTTCCAGTCTGCTCAAATCTAACACCAAGGTATAGTGCAAGATTAATCAAGTACCCAGCTCGCTCTGGATGGTCTAGCGGTGTTTCATTCAAAGCCTGCTCGGCTATATGAATAGCATTCGTGAGATTTGCTATCGTCCCAGTCCTCTTGTATCTGTCCTCTAGACATGTCCCAAGAATATTCAACCGTGCAGCCCTTCCTGGATCACCTTCAGCAGTGGCATCCACAGCCTGCTGTGCTATGCGAATAGAGTCTTCGAGGTCCGAAATTGCTCCGGTGCGCGCGTGTCTGTTACTTAGACATAATCCAAGAATGTCTAAAAATCCTACTTGGTCAATATAACCTAGCGGAGTAGCATCGATAGCCTGCTGAACTAAACTGATAGCTTCTTCAATATCCAATGTTGCTCCAGTGCGAAGATATCTTTCCCTTAGATACATTGCAAGGTTACCTAACCACCCAGGCCTGTCTAGGTCGTTCAGTGGTGTTGAATCCGTAGCTTGTCGAGCCATATTGATGGCATTATTGAGATCTGACATTTCGTCAGTCTGTGCGTATTTATGATGCAGGTGTAGTCCAAGATTATTCAAGCATCTAGCCATATCGGGATGGTCCAGTGGAGCGGTATCCACAGCTTCCTGGGCTATACGAATAGCATCTTCAAGATCCGGCATTGATCCAGTTCGCAAATGTCTCTGGCGCAGATATAATCCAAGATTGGTTAAGTATGTAGCTCGGTTTGGATGACCTGATGGTGTTTGATCCAGAACTTGTTGAGCTATATGGATAGCATTCGTGAGATCCGGCATTGCACCGGTCCTTTTATATCTGCTCTCTAGGCCTGATGCAAGATTGTTCAATCGTGGAGGCATTTCTGGATGATCTAGTGGAGTAGCATCCACCACCTGCTGTCCTATACAAATAGCGAGATCAAGATCCGAAATTGCTTCGGTCCACTCGAATCTATCACTAAGATAGGCTCCAAGATTATTTAAACATCCAGCTCTGTCAGGATGGTCTACCGGAGTGGCATCGACAGCTTTTTGTGCCATTTGAATGGCTTCTTCGAGATCTGACATTGCCCCAGTCGATAAGTATCTGTTGTATAGAGACAGTCCGAGATTGTGCAGCTGTCCAGGGAGCTCTGGTGATTCTATCTGCAGAGCCTTTTGAGCAGGGCTCTGGAGATCTGCCATAGCGAGGTTATTTCTTTCGTAGCAGATGAAGAAATTTCGGGAATCATGTATCCTCGAGTCTGAAATATCACTGCAAAGCGGTCAGTCTTTTTTGATAAGGTATTCGAACCTCTGACTTCGACTTCGCCTGTACTCCAATAGATGATTCTCCAAGTCCCTAGTCTCAGGCGTCGCAGCTTCTTTCTGAAAAGACCAAAGAACGCTAGCTTGCTATTGATATATTAGGCAACAGTTCACTGAGCACTGCCTAGCCAGAACTTTGAGTAACAGAGCGGCAATGTGGGAAGCAGATCTTCACCAAGTGATGTGTTTCAAGTTTCAGAGTCTTTTGGCTGGTTCGCACCTGCCCAGTCACTTCAGTGCGTGAAAAATGATTATTTGGATCACCACGCGTATTGTTGGTCCATTAGCCAGCTTTGCCTCGCGTCCAGCCATCCAATCAGCCAATCTGGAATATGCGGGCGCCATGGCCTTAGTTCCGTCTCTTGGTTGCCTCGTAGTTTTTCCGTCCATTAGGCGGTATACACGTGGCGGTACACGGGTATACGTAAACTGCAAAATATCTCGCTTTATTTTCAGACTGATTTAGGGTCCTTCTTCTCTAACGTGGAGAAAAGAGAGCGCACCTACACTATTTAGTCGAAAGGATTTCACCAAATTAGTCTTCGGGCCTACCCATCAATTATACACATTCACTAAATAGTCCACCGCACAACCATATCTTACTGAAATTCGATATAATTACGCGTACTTATTAATACCCATCTAACGCACAGTTCTGTCCCTTGATATTCTAAAAAGAAGAATCAAAAAAAAAGAAAATTCACCCTAAGCTTTCTAATTACTAGTAATTGTCTCATCACCCTTTGTACTAGCACATTAATAGTACCTATAGTATTACTCACCATAATTCTGCTACATACCTCTTCAGGTACTATTAAATACTATTATATTTACCTTTTTAAATAAGCTTTATATAAAATCTAAGTCTAAGAGGCTCTTGTCTTAACAATATGTAAATAATGTTGAAGGGGTTTAAAAGCCCAGTGAATGCCTCGGCGGGTCCTCCATATTTACACATCAACTTTCAAACCGCTCTATCGTCACCAAAGCTAGATGGATCTTCGAACTACCTTCTCAAAAAAATTCTCTATAGTTATGGGTTAAAGTGAGACTTTTTTGAAGCGAGCCCTCTTAATACTGAGTAATATATGTCTTCCCGAAAGTTGGTTGTTGGGTTGACCCTACCGGACCCGCACTTGGGGAAATACTTAAGGTCCCCATTGTATTAGGATTGCATACCTCTTCTTGCTTTCAGCTGGGATTAGAGCGGAGGAATGTGAATAGAACAATGCTGCTGCGACGAAAAGTCAGCATAGAAGTAGAAGGGCAAGTCGGCGCTTCAGGCACGCACATGGTCTTCGGGTAGTGTCCAGGGCTACGAGGAGTTTCCAAATATGCCACAAAAGTAGCAAAAAGAGAAGAAAAACATACAACAGTCCCATCTAAGGTTGTGGTTACCTAGCGCCCACGATTCGGCCGTGGGCGGCTCGCCGCTCTATTCAGGCCCCTTCAGGGCAATCCGGGCGGATCTTCACCCTCCTGAATAATCTTCATCCGACTAGCGCGGCTCTCTCATCAACATGTACATTGTAACATTTTGTGTAATACGTAAATACCGCCCTTCTCTCCCCCTCTTTTTGTTGCATTCCCCCTCTTCCCATCCCTCTCCAAGCTTGTTTGCTTACTATTCTTTCGGTTACTCGAATTTGAAGGGAAATGAACCACATCCCTCAAACCAGATCGAAATTTGAATGACGTACTAGGACTTTCAAGGTTCAAGGCTCATCCCCCTGAAGCATGGCAGCTGCTCTTTGTTCCACATGTTCTTCTATACCCACGGATTCAAATGTTGGAGTTTGAGGAATGATAACTGTATCACTGGGCTCCATAAATTGATTTAGAAATTTGGTGAAAGCAAACTGTTCTCCTGGGGAGGGAAAACCACCTTAAAGCATCCAACGGCCCGATAGTATTACCTTCTGGAGCTTCACTCAGTGCTCTGCCTCCTGCTGCTGCCTCAGCCACGATCTGCAGAACCTTGGTAGACACTAAAATATAACGATGCCCCTTCTGTTTGAGAAAAACAAAAGTCAAAAAGCAACATTTAGGGAAGAAAAGTCAAATGAAAAGAAAAAAAAACCTTTCGCTTATGTTCTAATCTATGCTTGGCTTCCTTTGATGTTCGGTCCGAGTCTTTGTGTGGTACATGTCAAAGGTGATGTCAAATGATGGTTATCTTTGTCTGGCTTTTATAAACCCATTTCGTCCAGGCTAATCAGATTGTTAGTGTTTTCCTTCTTGATGTCCTCTGGTGTAAACCACGGAATTTAGAAATTAAACACTCACTCAAATATTCTTGATAAAATCATGATACGCCGACCCCCGGCCAATTTCCCTGTCATTTGTTTCATTCAACCCTTCTTTCTTTAACACGCAGTACTAAAACAAAGAACATTACACAGCTATGCGATTACGGCACTTGCCTGTACAAGAAGGGTGTTCAGTATTCCTTTCAATTTCCCTGTATAGACCAGTAACCATCCCCATACTCCCCCTGCCCTTGCTTATATATCGGGATATGTAAAACCTCAACCTCATGTGTGCTAGCATTTCAAGGATGCCTCAAAATTATTATAACAATCTGGATATCCTACTATAGTGCGGTATATAGCGGACAAACATCTGGATTGGTCGACAATTTTAGTACTAATCGATATTTCTACCTACCTAACATCGCAAGCTCATTCAATGTTTATGGGCTATTGAAATCCCCACAGCATGCGAAATCAAACAAGAACAACACGAAAACCTTGGTCTGGTTTGATAGTTAGCAGAACACCGCTAAGGAAACATTTGAACCCAATAATCCATCAAAACACTCTGGGTTTGTATGTCAGAAGTCCTGGCAGTCCCAAACCCTCCTAGCTAACTTTTCGAACATCTTTCGGTCAAGGGATATATCCTTTCCCAAGCGGCCTGTGGGATTTCGACGAAAAAGGAGATCAAAAGGGATCTTGAAAGGGACTCCTGTGATGGTAACCTTGTCCCCAGACTGACTCTCGCAAATAACAACTGTTCTTCTGCATTGGGCTTGAACACTTACTGGATCCCATGTCCACATCTCAATCGTAATCTTGGGTCTTCTTCGATCGACCTTGAGCATCATGGCAATGTTGATTCCTCCCCGGTTTGGATCGGTCCACATCTGCGCATCTCTGCGCAACTCGGCCATGCTCTCTGATAGCCCGACTTCAAGGATCATTGTTGGTTTCGATGGGGACCCAGCGGGGACTGGGTTTAATACCCATTGGCCATCCGGCTCCCTGCTTGCGCCTCCAACATCGATTCCGGTTGAGCCATCCTGCTCTAGCTGATCTCCCAGGTTCATGCTCGACAGGAGTGAGTTGATTGCTTTATCAAAAAAGCCTCGCACGACTTCGTGTGCTGGTTTCGGCATGGTGATTTTCGCCTTGTGACCTAGGCGGTGCTGCGCTCTTAGTGAGGATGGGGATATTTGTCCTGTCTGCGGTGTAAAGGTTTGCTCGTGCGTATAGCGATGGATTGTCGAGGTCAATGTTCGGCGGTCACAGGTTTAGACTGTAGGGCGGTGCAAATCGTCGGTCGTCTCCTCTTGTTAGCAGCGTGGCTATTGGACGTCAGTATGTATGTGAAGAGAAATGAGAAAAGGCAGAAGTGGGTAGAAAGAAATATTTGAGCCTTTTATAGTCGGAGAAAAGTCAACATAAAACGGTATTCCAAGAGTCAATGCTCAAATATTGCAGTAACATTTGAATACCCAGCATTGAAAGTCTTAGCAACAAGTCTCGCGTCCGCATATGGCTGTCTTCTCCAGAATTGCACGACGAAACCCTATGTAGTAATTTCTGAACTTTTAAGTCAACACATCCCACAGGCCGCCGGGAGAAGTCTGCAGGATGGTAGTATCATCGATTGATTCTTCCATCCTTCCAAGATCTGAAGGTTTCAAATATAAAGCTCCCCAGTACTCAACTGCTGCTTCAACCACATGTATACCCCTGCCCACTCCTTTGCCGCCCTCCTATCTCCCCGTATCGAGATTGGGTAATTTGCGCGCCTGTTGCCTTTGGAAGAGGAAAGGTCATATGGCTAACCGCCTTTGGTCCTGTCCCCTTTTCTTGGCAGCCCTCTCTCCAAGTTTCTTTCCTCTCTATCTAGGTACGCTTTTCTGTCCTCACAGTCCTTTCCTAGCCTTCCTTAGATGTGGTGGCCATTTGCAAGGTTCTTCCATAGCTCAATGCAACATCAATATATATTACACGTTCTTTCCATTTGTAACATCTGAAGTCTTTTGTATGCCCACGTGCAAAACTCAATGTTGAATTTCTTTAGCGGGTGATTCAAATGTTAGACACAACATTTGAAAGATAATAGATCCAAGGGGACGTGTTAATAATCATTCTGTCTTTATATCGACGGTGTTCTGTTGCTTTAGTATACAGTAAAACTGATTGAATATTTCTACACTCGTTTTCGTCGTACCTTATACCCATTGATTGGTTGAATACCCAACTCTCTTCTTTGGCAGGAAATCCCAGAATTCATTTGCCACATGTGCAGACGAATCCAAGTGTTTTTGGCCTGAACATGTGGGTTCCTGCAAACTTAGATTCCATCCATGTGGTTTAACCGCCTAGGTCGATACCGTGGCACTGATAGTGGTCAACCTCCTACCTAGTTAATGACCGCAAGGTTACATCACCGTGGTGTTTACGGATGACAAAATTGGAATTCGCCATTTACCATTTGTCTCTTTACGCAACAAACCCGTGAGGACTTCTAAGCCTATACGATGGCAATCCATTTCACCTACCATGGGGTAGAAAACTTTTTGAACGTCTTAGGGGAACAAAAGCGACGTGCCGAGCAAGACGGATTTGATTTATTAGCCTTCTCACAAGTCGAGTTTGACTTCCTCCGTCGCCATGAACTTATGATAGAGCGACAAAAGATTCGAATATTTGAGTATGCGCCAGATAAACAACAGCTCATCATCAAGATGCCCATTCGTGCTATCTTTGCCGCCCAGGGAATGATATTCAGATACTTGACAGAGCAAATGACGAAGGTCGGGATGGAAGATGACGACTGGATGCTTCTTAACGGAGGCGATTTTCAACTTGAAAACGGATGCACCGTCGAGCCAGACTTGGCGCTTTATTGCATGGCAGGTGGAAAGGGGCTGCCACCGTTTCCGCATATCGTATTTGAGATTGGGATTTCGCAATCCGTCGAAGATTTAAGAAGCCGTGCAGAGTATTATATCCGGCACTCCATTGAAGAGATCAGTGCAGTAATTTGTTTACATGCGCCACAGAACCAAAGTCACGTCAGCTGGGCAGTGTACAAGGCGTTTAGACCATCTAAGCAGGATCAGGATTTTAAGTCTGTCATTTGCGGCGATGGGCTAATCAGCTTCGATAAATATGATGGCAGTGGGGAGCTCGGTCTGCCCGCCAATATTACCACCACGGGGCCAATGACCATTCCTATCGGAAAGGGACCTCTAGGGACCCCAGATGATATCGAGTTGATTGAAGAAGCCCTCGTCAAAATCACCGAGAAATTAACTTTGAGACGCTGGCAATGGTAATTCAAGAGCCTTGGAATGAAAGACGAACAAGTTGCCAAATTCAACAATATGTACGCACGTTTGCTCATAAAGATTGTGGGACCTGCAGCAGCGGAAGTTCCCAGCGAGCTCCAAAATTTCAAAGATTTGAACTTCCAAGGATCGGCATCCAAATAAGCGATCATGTCTCCAATTTGATTTATTGGCAGTCAACACTTTATCGCCCAGAAGACCCAAAAGAATTGGTTTATTTACCCATAGAGCAATTGCAAAATGTGGTACGATACCCACATGCCATTTTCATGACTGGGTTCCAAGGTTTATAATGTGAGTCGCATCTTACAAGACTTTGGTTGGAATCTTAGGGTCGCAGTATTCGAATTGTCATTACTCCAGATGAGCCGAGCGTTGATAGTTGGATGTGTTAATTATTCAATTCAAATGTTTGCTTCAACTTCAAGGTGTTGAAATGTTTCAACTTTCTTCCGAACATAGTACATGCCAGTACATATGTGTCAACCGGCACCTAGGTGTATCAGCACTTGAAACAACCAGTCGACCCTAGATATCTGGTACTAAACCTCAAGTGCTTGAGAGATATGTATTTCAGGGTACATATCTTGAAGATGTCCGCTACACTCCAAATGCCCAGGTGCCAGTGTAGAAATATAAGTAAGATCTTGCACAATGTTTATCTTTTATAAGCTTCTTTTTCCAAATGTCCAGTTTATGTATGTGGCACTGGGATTGTAACTTGGGACATGTAGTCAACTGCAATGCAAATTGATAGCAACCTTTGTGAGCTGAGTTTCACAGAAGAAACAAAAGCAAAAACATACAACAGTTAGGATTCGCATGTGGTCACCCACCATACTACTAACTAACCGGCGTGTGGCTTAAGTACGGCTGAGCGGACGGGAAGCCCTGTTCTCCACACCCTATGGTCGTATGTACTAGATAAACAATGGCAATGGATTATATAGTGCAGGGAAGTTGCTCGAAGACATGAGTAAAAACAAGGGATCTAGCTACATACATGAGATGAGTGAGGTTGGGTGGATAACTACCTCGTCCCCAACAATACTCGAAATGAAAGTTAGAACAATTCAACCAAGCAATGCCCGTTATGCAAATTTATACAAGTTTTCAGGGGTCAATACTTTGCCACTGCCCTTGTGGGCCATATTGGACTGGAATCCTAGGCCATGAATCCAAACCGTCCAAAATCGCGAGCCTAAAGTAACAGGTTAGCACACTTGATGTCATAACCGTATACGTATCGGACACATACGCCATTCCTCCCGTCAGATGTGGGTCGATATGACAGTGAAGCAAGAATGCCTGATCGGTTAGTTATGTAGATCGGTATAGGTGTTGAGAGATCAAAATTTCATACCCCTGGGTTTTGTACTAATGTAACAACAAAAATTAGCCTAGAAATTTCTATCCAAGTCGAAAGCACATACCATGATAGCGAATTGCCATCCAGCTTTCACCTTTCCAAGCCGGAAGCGTAGTGAAAGTATCTAATTTTGATTAGCTACCGAGATGCCCATGCGGTTAGAGCCTCGAACCTCTCATAGGGGGATTGATTAGGTTGAAGCTTTCTGGAATGGCCTTGACGGCGTCGGCGACCGATGTCCACTTGAAGCTGCCGCTGCCGGAACCCTTGAAGTTGTGAGTCAGCAACGTTGGAGCCAGAGCTGGGTAAGATTTCTTTTGGCGCTCACTAGAACATAAACTCGATTGGAGTGCTTGTGGAGTGGATGACCAGGCTGGAGTGTAGAAACATTGCCAGATAAGGAAAAAATTATATCAACCCAGGTACCATTTTTCGTCCCGATAGCCAAAGGGCTTTTAGCTGCGGATCGAGGGTCCCACAGAAAAGGCCTATCGGCTTCCATAGCAAGGCCGAAGGTGTGATATCCGTTCAGAGACCATTCCCAGGCCTTTTTAACACGACCAACCGTAAGAATGTAGGTCTTATCCGGCTGCTGACTAGGCTGGCTAGGAGTCAACATTTCAACCACGGTTGCGTCCAGTGACACAACCCCTGTGTTTGTTGCGACTCCACCATAGTTAATCGAAGGCATTGATGTAACCGAACGTCCATGCTTGTAGGACAGAGTAGCGAAGCCCGCAATCTTTTGGTTCAATCCCGAATTTGCCGCTGTTATTGAGTAATTTCCAGGAATCTTGTTCAGTTGTATCAAACAGGAATAGCGGCCACCATTGTTGATTGTTAGCGCCTAGGGGGAGAACTTTCGTCAGAAATGGTTCGTGAAAGCTGCTGTCCAAAGAGTCAAAGGTATCATACATCAACTTTAACAGGCTTTATGAATGAGCCATCAACCTCATAGACCCAAAGTGAGTGATTGTTGATAGACACTTTGATGATCAGTTTAGTAGCTCATAAGAATTTGGCAAACTACACACCTGTCAGGGCTGAGATCGATGCCGCACCAATGAAATCAAAGCTCGCCCACCCATTGAGCGGGTCAACTTCGATGACCTCTTCTGTCGATTTGGTAGCGTGACATTCGTCAAATAGGGTGGGTGGAATTTCACTGAAGTTGTGTGCAAACGTTGTTTGGGCATAGGTGTTTGTAAGTGGGAGACAACTTGGTTTTCCAATTAGCACGGATATCTCAGACAGAGTGTTAGTCAACAGCATACCCTTTAGCCGTAAAGTTCATGCCTTGAAGCACAGGCTTCATCGAATCAGGGACCATGTTAGTTAAAACCCCAGGATCGCGGCAATTGACCCGCCCTTTCCCGTTGATCAGAATAGAATCTGCGCACCTGAACGCCATGTCAGTTTCATCAAGCTTCAAAATCCTCACGTCAAACCTTTAGACTTACAAGGTGTCAATGTCTGCAGACACTGCAACATCCCGGAGTTCTTCTGATGTCATGTGGAACCAATCAGAAAGGACCACTAGGTTCGGTGACTGAATGGCGTTATAGATCTGAGTCCGTTGGAATGTATCATTTGTGATTAAACTCAACAATTTCACAGGAATATTTCGAGGCCTTTATGTTCCCAATATAAGTCATCAAAATTTGCGCTTGGTATCAAGGCAGACAAACCTGATATAAATTGGACCATACAGGCCATCCATGATTTGCCCAGAAGTATGTGAGTGGTACCTGCAATTCTTTAACACATCTGGAGGTCTCATTCAGCATTATCGACTCACCAATATGCACCATGCTGCTGGACAGTGAATTTGGAGATAAATTGTTTGCAAGGGGGAATGTGCCTCTGGGAGACTCCGGGCACACCATCCGACCAAGGCGTTCCGACTTGCCTATCAAAATGTTATTATATAGGCCGGTGTTGGTCGAGTTACTGGAGGACCCACTCGATTCCGTGATAGTGAATTGTGGTATTGAAAGGGCTGAAATTATTCACGGTCACCTCGACGTTGTCTCCTTCGTCCATGATGAGTGGTGGCCCAGGGAACTGGCCATTGACCAAAAATTGTTTCCGTACGACCCCATCGGCAGCCCACGATTCCCAAGTCAAATTCAGCTCAAATTGCTTGGTGTGTGAAAGCTGATTGGCAAGAATTGGGCGGTTCACTTCTACGCCAGTGGTAAGACTGACGCCTAATCCCACAAGGTACATCAGCGCGACCAACTTCATGGTTGCTGGAACGATGCTATACACTTGCAGGTGAGAGCTGGGACAACCACGAGGGTAATGGAAGCTCAAACTCAATTTCTGGAAAAGCCCCTAGGGGCGTGTACACATAATCATTTCGTCTGTCATTGGAGCAGACAAAACCAATAAAGTCACCGATGTCTCCACAAGCGATCGCGCAGCGGGATTTGCCTGACGATCCGATCAGGGATAGTCGATTCGGTGTTTGATCTCATAGTCTGCATTCTAGCTTTCTGAGCATCTCCACTTTTTGCAGATCTCTCTCAACACGAGTCAGGCTTGGCCTAAGATGGGCCTCCCCCTATTCTAAGGTTCTGCCTTCAAAACCAACGTGAAGTCACTTGGGCATAATTGGAAGACGAAGGATGGCACTGGCTGCAAGGTCTATCACAATCCTCTTGGTCGAGAGAGTTGATTGGCAAGAAAACAAAACGAGCGGCTGGTCCGTGCATCGGAATTCCAGGGCAAACATGCAAGGGGGATCCAGTCCGGGATTTTCTCACTTCGATCCACTTGCCCTTTTTGACTTCGAGATCATGATTTGCATTCTTCAATACTAAAGTAGTCGTCGGACATGCTCGGAACATAATAAAAAGGGGAAAAAACAGTGAGAGGGACCCTTTAGAACATGAGTCATGCATACTCGGTCGAACCGAGGCGGGAATCTACATGGTCTCTGAGAACATCCAATATCTGAAGATTGGCAAGCAGGCTCATGTGTGAAATCATAATACGAGGTTTGGACACATTCGCAAAGCAACCGAGAGGGATTGGTTGCTTATCTGCACGAGGAAGCACAATGTGAGGAATCTCCTCGGAAGCAAAATCAACGGACAACCCCACATCTGCGTCACTTATATACGCGACAAATTGCCCCTGCCGAGAATTTAGTACTGGCTACATCCGATACTTATTCTGTTATCCTTGAAGTCGGTGGGGAGATCACGGTGGAGATACCAGGTGCGATGAGGCGGCAATGACATATGTAGAACCTCATTTCCATCCAGCGTAGAGTGAGCTTCGCACACAAATTGACACAAAAAAGATGGACCGAAATTTTACCGGAATGCGTCTCATGTTGAGATCTAGATAACAGGGAAGGCCCAACAGAAACTCCGATTTCTACCAAGCGATCCACGAGTGCGGAGTACCACTCGTCTAGCAGTGTGAAGTGCGCGCGACTGATTTGCTAGTCAACATTTGGACCACAGAGAGTTTGAAGTGAGCGGTCTGGCCGTGGACTTTGTTCACTTGTCAAAAGTGGTCAGCTTCGTATTCACAGGTGCCAAACTAGGTACGAGGTATGTACTTTTCGATAAAGTAGTCTGCTGCCGACCTTGTTCGTCTTTCGAGAGAAAGACAAAATAAATCAACCAGGCTCCTTTTTCTCTCCGGCTTTTGTCATCATTCGGGCCGCGAAGAAGCACCGTGAGACTGACAAGCACACATGATTGACAAAGGCAGTTCAAGCTTTTCTACCGCGTCTGAACTGTTTATATGTCAAATACTAGGGAGTCTCCCGGTTGGAGCTATGAAAGAACAAACTCTCTTCTTGGCATAATGTCCCATATTCATTGTTTCAATGTTCTAACTGTCAATATTTGGCCCATCTGTGCGCAATACATCAAAACAGATCTGAAATCCGGCAAAAAGTTACCGATTTGTCGGTAATGGTCTATGGTCGGAACAAACCTTGCCACTCTTTCTGAGATCGATAATATGTAGCCCATAAATGGGAATATTGGTAAGTGCTGGTGAAAGCAAATTGAGTAAGATCGCGTTACGATAATACTCAATGTTAAATAGACATGCCTTTTGGGTGAGGTTTTAAAAGTACGTAATACATCGCATCGGCACGACTACTCAAGAGCCGAAGACCCGAAGAGCCGGTATGCTTGAAACCCTTCCACGGCAAACCCAAAATAATGCCTTCGAGGGCAATTGATTCGATTGCTTGGCCTAAGACGATCGGAAATATTAAATGTCGTTTTGGATAGCGGCGTAGCAGGATTAATAAAGATGGAGGCCTATAGCGATCTGGTTCTTTAGTACTTGAGAAATTACCTGCCAAAACCCCATTGAGAACTTGCTCCATACGCATTCATACTTTTGATTAACGGTCGTTGGAAATAGGTCAAAAAGACCCAAGATATCTGGTTGCAATGGTGAAATGATAGTAATTCTTGGTGAGTTGACTGTCGAGACAATTTAGGTATACGGAGGTCTTTAGATTATATCCATACGTCATAATTAAATGGACTGATACCTATTATCACGCGAGAAGTTCCCCTTCCTCTCCATGCAGGAATCACATGAGTCGCTAGATATGCGCCCGACTTTGCCTCATCCTCGAGCTCACGTATGAGGGTAGCCACCATTTGGCGAGAGGTACTGTCCAGGTACAAAAGCAGAATGATCACTCAAAAGAAACACCACCGAGTCTGCAATCTCCCGCGGCTCGGCAAATCTCTTCAAAGACGACTGATTTCTTAGGGTAGCAACGATTTCACCCAATTGACCCTGGGCCAGAGCATTCATCAACCCAGCCGATGCCACCACACCTGGCAACACAGCATTACATCTATCCAGTACGGCGCCAAATCGATGGCCCATGTGCGTGTGAATCCCATGACAGCGTGCTTAGCTCCAGTGTAGTGTGGAGATCCTGAGGTGCGCATGATAGATGCCGTCGATCCAATATTGACCACGGACGCGACCTGCTCGTTGATGCCAATGTCGGTCTCCGGTGGATAAGGCTTGTTTTTAGCCATGTAATAGCGGAAGAGCTCGGTGGCGCAATGCCAGGTTTCGTATGCACAGACTTCTATGGTTCTGTAGAATGTCTCGTCGCTCTGGAGGAAGCTATCTTCCTTATCTCACAGATTGACACCTGCATTGTTCACAAGACCGTAGAGGTTTGGACTGATACTGAAAATCTTCTGGAACGTATCGCGTACGTTCTGTCGGCTCGTAACATCCACCCCGGTGTACACATAGAATTGGCCACTGGTAGTTGGGTAAGGAGCGTGTACCTTCTCGTCGAGTGGATTCAAGTCCAATATATGCACAGTCGCCCCAAGCTCCAGAAGTCGCACAGAGATGGCATATCCTATGCCAGATGTGCCGCCAGTAACGGCAATTGCCTTATCTTTGAAGAAACGGTCCATGCTTGCAAGATTTCGAGCTGATTGATGACGTTAGAAAAAGTTTAGCACCAAATGGCGATGTACTGTACTTTTCTTTGTTTCAGCAAGTGACAATCGGACAGAAAGTCAGAGACTGAAGAGTGAGGGGCTTTTTGTTTATTGGATCGAAGGCAACAGTGAGCATACCAAACCAAAAACTTGAGTCTCAGCTTTCATCCGCTGATGATCATCAGTTAGGTATATCGCTATTTATGTGTAATGGTTATCTGTGCACGGCATTCGAATACAAAACCTCGATCCAGTGCATTTCCGGTAGTTTCGGCTTTATTCCAGGAGAACCCAGGTTTCTGCTATACAAAGTGAGCGTGCAGACGAGTGTCTTTGCCGGTGATAGCCGACCGGGTAGGGAAGTCCTTTATCCGAACTAAGCTATCACAAAGGTCAATAATACAATAATACCATTCGTTCTAGAGATGATTTCGGCCTCGCAAGATTGGAAACTGGCAGCCTTGGGCGAAAATAATGAGGAAAAGTCAACAAAATTACATAACAGGGTCCCAGCCTCTGACGAATCCGGATGGAAGCAAACCATGTATTCCGGTATTGAAAATGCGGTGAACACATCCCAAAGGATAAATTTAGAAACATCTCCAAGAGACGAACTCGCCTTCAACTGCCGTTTTGTACAAACCCCGGCTATTTGTGATTTATTTTATGATTTCGGCAATGGAATTGAGTTCCGTAATCATACGAACCTCTTGAACGAGATCGAAGCTATTGAAGCGGATGCAAGCCAAACACTCAGAGTACCTCGTAGAGGGAATGAGAATCAGTATATACAGAAAACTTCAGTTGTATGAATTAATGTCCATTCCTATATTCACCAACGCAATCTTTTGCCGTAAAACCAAATCCTCTAGCAAAATGAGAGCTGAAAACATCGACCAAAACAAAGAACATGCTTTCCGAATCACGCTTCAAAACATCTGTACCACGACCTTTGGCTACCTGCTCATACACCATTAGGCCGCTCCTTCGGGTCCATTTCCCGTTCCGGAGTGGGCTTGACAAAGTCCGACGCCAGAATGGCCGACACGCCGAAGACCATAGCAATGACCATGCAGATGATCTCTTCCAGAACAGACATGCACAGATAGACAGTGACGCTGGTGTGGTCATTTAAGACCAGAGATTCTATTGAAAAATGGCGATAAGAGGTGTAATCACCGAGGGCTGAGTAGATCAGCCGAACCAATAGAAAGGGAGCGGACAACGCAATGCTAAGGAACAGCTTCTTCTGATAGCTCAGCATTGCCAAAGAGAATGAATAAAACAGCCAGACCGTGAGGATCATGGTGATGGCGTATACGGCGAGAAAGAGGCCCATGGCTGCTTTGGTGAGGTTGCCCGGAGTGTAACCACCATTGTTATCGGCGGTGCTGACTCCAACAATACCGAGGATCAGGCCGATAAAGGCCATAAGAGTCACCAATGCGAGAGGACGTGGAGGGATCTTTTTCTCCATATCACTAAGTAGATGTTCATTAGACCACATCCATCAGGTTGAAGAGCTTTATCGCCATCAACTCACATTAGTCTCAGTATTCCGACATAAGCCAGCAATAGAGGCGCAATGCCAATCAGCTCGCACACGAATATGGCAATTTGGACATCCTTTGAATCATTATTGATCGAAATGAGGGTAGCAATACTGCCAGCAAGACGAATGAGCGAAAGGGTGAACGGATATCGCCAGATCTTGGAACCGACTCTCCAGCCTGTTCGTTTCCAGATGAAAAGGGAAGCGACAAGGATGAAAGGGAAAATGATGAGCTGGAGAATAGCTATTCCATCTTGATATGTAACGGACCCCATGGTTTGCTTAAAATGGTGTTCTAGGGCAAGCAGATGTTGTTGTAGGGGGTTGGAGAAGTATAGGAAGATCGGGTTGGGCACTCCTCTGGACGGACGATTGGGGCCCTTTTATGTGTTTCTTCATAGATATACTGACATTATTTTTATAATAGCGGCCCCATGCAAGGCCAGCCAGCCCTGAGCCTTATTCTTCCCGCGACCAAGTTTGGCGGTGTTGTTGGCATCTTCAAATCCGCGTTGACTGGTCCAGCATCGAAGATACCAAAAGAGGGCTAGCGTGGACGGGGAGGGTGGAGGATTAGCAGCCAATCACCACACTCACTTGTCAGCCTTAAGTGGCTATGGCCAAACAGCTGCTTCTGGGATTCCCCTCTCGGTAAAAGAGGTGCAGATCTGCCTAGGTTAGCGCCTCGCCATTGCGCAACCTCGCAGCGTCGCTGGTGGGGGCGAGAGGGGGCCACTTGAGCTTCCTTTGACTTTCTTCACTTTCACCCCACGCTGGCCCCGAGCCCGCCAAGAGCTTGAACCCTTCCTCCTGTCGAATAAGCACTCAAAGGGGCTGTGTACCGTAGCTTGTTTGCAAGGCTAATTCAGCTGTCTTCAGCTCGCTTCAGCCCTGTGGAAAGGCGATAGTCTTCAAATAGTAGCCCCTGTTCCGCTTCATTGTCTCATTGAGGATCTCTGGTCACTTTGTCAACGCATGCTTCAAAATGCCAACTCTCAATGCACCTCGTGCAAGGACATCCAAAAGCTGCGGCAACTGCCGCGCCGTAAAACGACGCGTGGGTCTCCCTTTCCTATTCTGGCGATGTTTGTCATTAACACGGCCGCACAGTGCGACAAGCAGGTTCCCCATTGCGGTCAATGCATTCGCACCCGCCAATCTTGCCCTGGATACCGTGATGACTGGGATTTAGTCTTTCGCGATCAGACAAGCCACACAATCAAACGGTCTAAGAAGACACTAGAAAAGAGTGGGGCCTCAACCAAGGTTATCCCCGTGGCCGCACCGGCCCGTGGTCCGGATCCCAATCTTGACGAGATAGGCGTGAATTATTTCCTCCAAGACTTTGTTGCGGGTGGCCGCTCCCCCTCACGTGGATATCTTAACTACATTCCAACTGACTATTCCGCCGATGCCGAGCACCCGACCCTCTTCACCAGCATGGCGGCTGTGGGCCTTGTGGCGTTGGCCGCTCGTCAACCCGAGCTGGTACGTCACGCGCGCGCCAAATACTCCGAGGCGATTAATCATGTCAATAATGCGTTGGCATCCCCTGTTGAGTCACTCAAGGACAGCACCTTAATGTCGGTGATTTCGCTTGGGATTTTCGAGCACGTCTCAAACTTTGAGTCGTGGGTTCGACATGTCAAAGGGGCTGCAGCGCTGGTGATTGCCCGAGGTAAATTTCAATTTGCCCGTCGGCCTGCCATCTTGATGTTCAACCAGGTGCGCGCAGATATGACGACTGCCTGTATACAAAGTATTCAGCCGTTTCCAGACGACATGCGTGAACTGCAGGAAGAGGCAACCAAATATGCTGACCCTTCTGATGCATTCTGGCTACTTGGAGTGCTTGCTAGCCGGTGTGCGACTCTTTTCGCAAATGTCACAGCGAAACATAAGGGCTTCCCTTCGTCAAAATCTTGGTCTGATTTCTTGAAAGAATCGGTCGCAGTTCAGGATGACTTCGAATATGTTCTCGATGTCCTTGCTAGACAGGAATCGTATACAACCATCCAGGAGACTTGTGGGAGCGCGGAGTTTATCTCATATAATGGTCAATACAACCTATACAGGTCATTTTGGGCAATAAGGCTTTGGAACAACTCGCGAATGGTTGAGATCATCATTTGCGAGATCATATGCTGGCTCATCAAGAAGGTTTTTGACGAGAATATGCCGTACCCCTATGAGGGCCAGCTTAATCTTAAATCAAAGCTGCAATATGCGATGCAGATCGTCGCAAGAAGAGGAGAGGAGATATTGGCCAGTGTCCCACAGGGGCTAGGGCTTGTATTGTTACCCGATCTCGATAATCCCCAACAGCCCAACGTGTCGGGAGGTTATATGCTGATTTGGAACCTCTATACGGTCGGAAAGTCTCCTGCGACTAGTCATCGAAATCGACAATGGATCATCAAGCAACTGAAGGATATTAGTAAAAGTGCAGGTATTACCATGGCGTTTCAGCTTGCCGATGACCTTGTTAAAATAGAACAAAGTATAAGTTCATAGCATTGTTTCTCCACAATCTGAAAACTCAGGGTGGAGCAATTCGGTATGAGATAAATCACATGTCTTCGAAATGCATTTTCAGGGCCATATAGAGTCCCCTATAATCAACGTAGCCTAGATGCCCTTATCAAAGAAGATGGAGACGAAACCGGTGACATGGTGGGCTTAGCCGATGATTTTGGCTATTTCGTGCCATTTCTTTCTCCGAGCCGTAGACGTGCGTGTTGCTGCCATTTGCCATGCACCACCCTCTGCTTTCTGATCATTGGATTTGAGATCCACTGGTGTTATATTGTGTGGCAGACCTATATGGCAGACTTATTTCTTCGGGGGTGATGAAGGGTTAAACCTTTTTGAAAAGCCGTTGGGAGTGGAAAAGGTATAAAGCGCGACGAGTTTGGGGTAGGCCGTTGTCGTGGGTTTCTCGGTTTCAAAGAATTCTACGGTATGGTAATGGAACATGGTTGATATTCAATCACATATGCTGCATACAGCTCAGCATTCATTCGAGGCAAAGATAACCATTACGGCGACAAAGGGATATCTAAATAAACATGGTCATTTCTGTTACAATATCGTGTGCGGTTTCTAACAGGCTTCAAAAGCTGGAAAATATTGTTTCACAAAACGGTCCAGTTGCTTGATGACGACAGGCTTCACAAGGTATTCGTCCGCGCCGGCATCATCTGCTGCAGCTCTGTCCGATGGACTATCCTGGCCAGTCAGGATGAACAAAGTGCTCCTTTCCCATTGGTTTCGTTGCTCCAAAAGTCGTATTTGCTTGGTCGCTTCGATACCATCACACACAGGCATTTGTAAGTCCATGAAGACCAACCCAATTGGAGCACCCTTGCCAGCAACAGAAAGTGATTGACACTGTGAGAAGATCTGAACGGCTTCACAGCCGTTGATGGCGGAATATGATGGCAATCCTCTTTTGTTGCAGTACATCTCTACGATGCGAAGATTGATGGCATTGTCATCGACTATTAGAGCTGTGGGCCTAGAGGAGCTTGTGAGATCGAGGAAGAATGGTGTGGCTATTGTCAAGCCCATAAGATCTGCTGCATCGGGTTGGGATGCTGGTGGTGCAGTTTCATCTATGGTTTCGTCTGACCCGGGATTATAAGGGGCAGATATGGCGGATTGCTCAGACGAGGCCGCGAGATAGGTTTGATCGGGCTCCAGTAAGCCCGAGTGGGAGACTACCGTCTTCACGAAAATAGCCTGTGCTCTTACAAGTGCTGAGCACATTATTGACCTCGAAAAAGGCCCGCGGGCATAGACAACATTATTTGCACTATGTTCAAAAGACGGCTCTTGTTCTGAGTCAGGAACAATGCAGATAGCAACTTGTCCAACTGGGATTTGAGATAAATGCATGCGGTGCATTTCTGGGTCGGGCACAGCATCAAGAAGGACAATACAGTCTTCGATACTGTCTGAGGCAGTGAAAGAATTGCGAGTAAGAAAGTCCGCAAAATTTCGACATGACACCGATACGCCATCAGAGTCAGTCACCAAGTTGAAGTATTTCGAGGATAGATTAATCAATTTCGGAGTCAGTGACTGGGGTGGAGATGAGAAAATGAATTGAACTTCACAAAATGTGGCTCGGAAGTGGGAACCGCGGCCAACATCCGATGAAATCAGATTGACAGATCCGTGAAGTAGTGTTGCAAATTTGCATGCTAGAGTTAGGCCCAGTCCAGCACCCGCCATGTGCGAATTGACTTTTTCGTATGGTTCAAATATGCGTTGTTGATTATCGGGGTGGATACCTTGGCCATTGTCCTTGACGTCGACAATAAGTTGTCTGCAGTCCGGACGTATTGAAATGGCTATTGATACAATACCTTCAGGTGTATTTTGGATCGAGTTGATGATCAACGGAGCGATGCTGTCTCGAAGTACGCCGAGATCACCCCGGAAGCTCTCAAAGCCTGGCGGCAAGTGTTGAGTAAAAGAAACAGAGGTCTTGTATCGTGCGTCCCCCAAAGTCAGCTTTAAAATCTCGTTTTCAATCTCGGCCTCGAGCTCATCAACAGTATGCAGGTCATACTCCCGTTCTGTCATGGCAATGTCTGCCCATCTGTTCAAGGTAATTAGGTTGTTGACGATCGAAGTCAAATCCCGACCCGCCGTCTTAATTATGTTGAGGTACGTGGAAGGTTCACGTGGATTAGTCGGAGGGTTTCCCTTCATCAATTCCGATAGCGAGATGGCGGACTCTTTGGAGTTCCGCGACTGGAGCTCCTCGGCTAGCAGTTCCACAGAGCCAAGGATGCCGTGAATTGGCGTTCGGAGCTGATGAGAAATGCCCTGGAGGAACCTCTCTTTCGCTTTTATTGCTTCTATCAAAAGACTTTTGCGCCACATCTGGGAGAGCATACCCGCACAAGTTTGAACAAACCATGAATCCACATCGTCAAACACCATGCGGGCATCCTTAGATGCCACGACTAGTAAAGATGATCCCGATATGGATTCGCATGGGGCGGTAATTATGCGTATTACCCTATCAGACGGGGGATCAAGGTGGTTGTAATTTGCAATGAAATCGTCGAAGTAGTCGTGGTCTTCCCATAAGCCATCTTCAAGGTCCGATATTGGTATCGGATCGCGCCCTTCAACCTCGATTTGGCTTGATATGGACGGTTGTAGTCTTATTAGTGCATTGGGGTACGCGGTTTTCAATATCTTGAGAACTGGCGCATCAGAGACTGTGTCCTCGATTTCCTTCTGTGCTATGACAAGGAGTTCGGACATTTGACGTCGCTCTCGCTGGCGTCTTGCTCTTGCACATTGAATAAGGTCGGATACGACCCAGTCGGCTAGGCGAATCAAGGCCTGTTGCTGCGATGCTGTCAAAGGCTCTTCACTTTTGCTTGAGGCCACACAGAGGGAGCCAAGACCAACACAATCCCCGTTCTCGTTCTGCAAACGAAGTGGTGCGCCAGCGTATGCGAGAAGGCCGCCGAGCTCGAGGTATGGCGACTCTCGGAATCTCCAATCCTCCATCATGTTGGGTAGAAGAAATACGCTCTATATGGAATGTTCAGCGATTTATAAGCAAGGGACAGGGACCCACAACGTACACCAGGAGGTTGAGTCACCGTATGGGCGCAAATAGTTTCCCCACGCGGAAGGATGCCTAACTCAAGCCCCACTGTGGCCAAGCGGATATAAACGTTGACATCGAGAATGCCGATGATGGAGAATTTCCAACCCGTGGACTCTTGGGCAAGATGCGCTTTCTCCTGGAGTCCGGACAGAAACTCATCCTCCTTGAGAATGTCACGTGTATAGTACCACATCATGGACAATCTCAGTCGTTCATTTTCGGAGAGGAAGGCACGCAGGTATCGACCGGCGATCCCGGGTGGCTTTTCGGGGATTTCTGCCGGCGCATAAGGCTCTGTCTTGGGATAGAAGTTCGTTTCGACGTCTGAGGGCCATGACCCGATCGGCTGATCGACATTTTCCCGATCGAAGATGGGTTCCACGATCTCCGGGCGAGTTGGCGGGGGCGCACGCTTCGACGTCAGAATGGCAGCATCCGCCTTGGGGAAGAACGCGATGCGTTGCCCACTGTTGGGGGCCATGTTTGCGGCATCACAGACTGTTCTTCTGGTTAATTCGAGATGTGCCGGTAAATGCACGTGACTCTGCCCCCGGAGTACGACCATTGTCGGCTCCGATCACCTTTCGCTTGATTCTAGACACATCTTGGAACTTCGTATGGGGTCTAGACGCATCTATTTTGATTTCTGGTATGAGTTTCGATTTTTCCGTGATAAATCAGTGAACCAAAATGGCTTAGTCCAGGCCATGTTTATTTCGGGGGTGGGACCGTTTTTCCAATGTGACAAGCCTCGGTACTCATTTATATAGTTTCTCAAGATTCACACCTCGTATAAGTGACCCGCTCATTTTGAAGGAATTTCAAAAGAGCTTACCTGGAACATTGAAACATGGCTATTGAATGATTTTCCATGCAGCATCGAACATTTGAAGCATCATAAACTCCAAAATTGAGGGCTTGCATTTGCCAGTCTATTCAATTAAGTCAGATACACCCAACAAGCCTATCGACCAGCCACATACCATGGGTATCCAGCCTCATGAAAGATACTTGGATTCTATGCTTTTCAATCCGATGGAAATATAAGGTATTGCTTTGCTCGGCAACATATCTTACAATGACACCAGGCTGCAGGGGAGTTAGTATGTGAAGTATCCACCCGGGTCATAAACATGTGCATACTTGAATCCCAATTCTTAGTGTATTGCCACTTAGCTGTACCTACTATCGATGATTAATACAAGATCAAAATCCAAATGATAGCGTTCTGGTCTGGATAGCCGTCGACGGCTTCTTAGCAGCTCCTCCCTGTGCGTTGGAAGTTAGAAACACTGAAAGCCTTCTAAGCAATGTCTTCCCAGTACAAATGGGCATGAAGTTGCACATAAAAAGAAAAAGCAAAAACATACAACAGTTAGGATTCGCATGTGGTCACCCACCATACTACTAACTAACCGGCGTGTGGCTTAAGTACGGCTGAGCGGACGGGAAGCCCTGTTCTCCACACCCTATGGTCGTATGTACTAGACAGTGCATGACAATGGAATATATGGTGCAAACCTTTGCTCATGAAACAAACATCTTCGAGATTCGACTGGAGGAAGATAGGCAGAGGACTGTGGAGAAGTATAAAAGATAGTGGATTAAATCCAGATCCTGGTTTCTATTCGCTCCATCCGCCGTCTCCAATGAAGTCGGAACATGTGTCACACATGCAGCTCGAATCACAAGGTACACATCCAAAATTTTATTCAAGGAATCCCGAGCGTTGAGTTACGAGGATCACTATGGCAAATACCTAGATCCGGGTATTATCCATCATCTTCACGATGGGAAAGTCTATGCATACAACCACTTGAATATACACATCCATCAGATCATCTTCTTGAAGGTAATACTGGATGAGATGACTGCTCTTATGAAAGCAAAAGGGGACTCCCAAGGTAAGTGGACGTGGAATTTAGTCTTGTCAAGGAACATTGCTCCGTCATACCTGCTCCGAAAGACTGGATACAGTATGTATACATCCTTTCACTTCATTCTTCCAATTTGCCACCAGGTAGGAGACTATCCCTGCCTGACGTGTCAGCTGGCGGTCGGAGTTCGAGCTTTTCCTAAGGTCATTACGAAACGAAAATTCGCATACTACTTTCGTCCTCCCTCAAACAATCTATGCTACATCTTTTGCGCCAGGTCAATATTTCACTGTTTAAAGTGAGAAACTTGATATTTGGCCTTATTCCACTTTTCGATTCACTATTATGGCTGGCTACGATGTACAGGGCAGAAATCAGCAGTGAACATGGATGATGTGGCTTGAACTATATAAACAAGATGATGTATGGAAATCATCATAAAAGAGACTGGCTAACAAAGGCCACGGCGATGAAGCTGGGCCGCCACTAGGTATAGCTATTCTTTCAAACTTTCACCCGAAAGACCCCGAAAATATGACAACACTGTAGAGACAGAAGTATTTTCTCGCACAACTTATACATGGCAAATGCATGGTTTGCCGAGGCTCATCTCCCATTCTAGTGGTGGAACACCTCCTTCATCGAAGCGTACACCTTCACCTTCAGGCGAGATGACCACGCAGGAGTCTGCCCCTTGTTGACGCTATACGACACGGATTGGGCAACCTTGCCTTCGGCTCGCTTCTCAAAGTATAGGGCATGCTTCCAGTCGATAAACACCTCATAACCATCACCTTGGTCATGAATGAGGATAGAAGGCGTTTCACCCTTGAACCGCTTCTCCAACGAGATACGGACTTCCTTTCCAAAGGCGTTGTCGATCTTGGTGTTGAAGACAATCTGGTTCTCAGCTCGTCTGATGGAAAGCAAGAACAGGACATTGCCATCTCCATTCTTGCCCTCGTTGAGGAAGATCTGAGTGTTATCGATGTCCTTAGTCTTGGCCGGGGTAAGATCCAAGCTGGCTGAGTCGATGATTACCACGCCATCGGCCTTGAGAACCTCCTTGAAGGGCAGGAAGGAGTTGACACTGAGAGCAGCCTTAGGAATAGCAGGCACCACCGGGGGTGCAACTGTGACGGGCTGCTTGAATTCGGGATTCAGGGCACCACCTGGTCCTCCAGAGATAGAGGGCTCTTCCTTGAAGTTTTCCAGCTTTGGAGCCTTCGTCGCGTCGTTGTAGACGGTTGAATCGTTTGTGCTTCCGATGATCTTGAGGTCGAGGGCTTCCACCTCATGGTGTTCCAGCTCCTTGGCACCCTGGAACACTCTCCAGTAAGCCCTCTCCTGGATGAACTTTAGAACGTCATCCTTAGCCATACTGGCCAGGTCCTTGCCCGACTTCAGAAGGGAGATCAAGATCGGAGTAAGAGAGATGCTGGCAGTAGACCTGATATCGTTCTGCTTGTTGTCCTTGCAGTTACTGCATGCAAGCTTTCCTGAATTGTCTTCTGGCTTTTGACTGAAGTTGTAAAGTTCAGTAATCAAATCCAGGCTTGCGTTTCGCGTTTTGCCATCCTGAGAAAGGTAGATACGAATCCAAAACGGTTCACCCCCACCAATGGCATATTTGCGGTAACGAACACTGAACGAATAGTCAAGAGACTTAGTACCGTCCTCCAAGTACTCCACACCCTTGATATTGCCAGTTGCATCAATCAATTGCTGTCTTGACATGCCGTAGAGGTCGTTGATAGTTTTACGGAGGCTTGCAAGGAAGGGCTCGGAGGTGTAGTTCTCGGGCTTGTACTTCCATGTCTGTAGCTCAGGGTATGTGTGGCCAAGCTTGTAGGGATAACGAACATCCGCGGGCTTCATCGGAGTTCCCGCGGTATCTTTGTGAAATGGGCGTAGCGGAGTGTTAGGGGTGATCGTGCTTCCAATGGGGAGGCCAATGATTGTTTGGAAGAAAGTGTTGACTTTCGAACTCTCAAACCACTTGTCCGGGTTCAAGGCCTGCCATAGGGCAAAGATACGGTCGATGTTACTAGGGATTGGTTAGCGATTAAGTATATTACCCATAGAAGTAAACCTACCAATGGTGAAGCCAAAACATAGGGTCAAATGATGCCACTGGAATCTGCGACATGTGTCCGTTCAAATCACCGCCAACCCAGCCGTGGATGTTATTATGGACTGAAAACTGTTAGGCAACGAAGAAGGATTTCAATTTCAATGAGAACTTACTGTACTCGATGTTGATGTCATTCGCGATATTCTGATCCTCTGTCAACTGAGCGGTGGTTGCAAATGTAGTATAGTCCATAGGAGTTGTCAACAGACGATAGACCATCTCAGATGGCTGACCGTAAGGCGAATTGGCCACCCAAGTTGGCTTCTTCATTGCCTCTTGCACCTTATAGTTGTTGACCACACCGTACTTCCATGTGTGTGAACCCGAGGCAGTCTCGCCCTTATCAGGCCAACGAGTGGTTCCAATACATTCACCGTACTGGCTTTGATTAGAATACGTATGTTTGCTCTTTTGGGAATTGGAGACTTACGAATAGCATATCGCCTTTATCATCCTCAACCCAGGGATCCTTGAAGTTGTCCATTCCAAATGAGGACATAGGCAGCATATTCGGCATGCGGAATTGGAAAAGAGGGTTGTTGATGCTCTCTTCACCGGTACCATCCGCGGTTGGGACAAAGGTGTATGGGTATTTGCACAGATCAGGAACCGAAGTAGTGATACCCCAGTCCCAGAAAGGCAGACGCCACGTCTGGGCAGCTTCCTGCCATTCGGCGCGCACGTCCTCAGCGAAATTGGGGACAATCTCTTGATTCATAATTTCGGAAATGCGTTGCTAATGCATTGTCAGTCCATATCAACCGCGGGCCGTCAATGCACGTCATTACCTCGTAGAGTGCTAGATAAGCACGATGCCAGATCGGGAACAGAATGTTGTTGTGAGTGCAGTATCCCTTGCCCTTGGTGTCCTCATCAACTTGCTCATCCCATAATACATTTGGCTGTCCGTGAATGCCAGCAATTTGGAAGTATGACTCCCGTTCTTTGGGGTCAATCTGTTGGAAGCGATGCAATGCCTTCACAAACAGCTTGACTTGCTTCTCGTTGGCAGGGTTGCTGCTCCATGAGTCGATCTCCTGTCGAACAGGAACAGGAGTCTCAGGACCCAACTTCGATGGGTCCTGAGAATTCACTGAGATACCCGTGATGGGGAAGTACTTGTGGTCAGAGACTGACTCGGAGGTAGACATCTTGGAGGATCGGCGCTTTCTTGGTTTTTGATTGGTTTGGGCAAGGTGTTTGAGAAAAAACATCTGGTGAGCAGATTTGCGTGGTTTAGATATATTATTTATATCCAGAGAAGAATCCAAATATGTAAGATATAAGAGCCATCGATCCCCTTTCTTTTCCTTTTCCAGTCAGGGCTGGCTGGAGCTACAGCTGTGATGGCGTAGTATGCACGAGTAAGTGGGGACGAGCTAGCCCCCCTGCCTGATCCAGGTGGTACATCTGGACGTCTCCATCGAGATGCATATATGTATTGTACCTGGGTTTCCATACCGAGGTAGATCATAGGGTGCATGAACCTGATTATGTTGTGCAAATATGCACAAATATCGCTAGTGTATGTGTCCCAATGCAAGGGCTTTTTCTCTCGATTTACGCAGTTCTAATAATCAAGCAACTAAACAGAGATACAGTTGAACAACCATGTTACCCAAGGCAGGGTGAAGGTACAAGATACAGACCTCGGAAAAGCAGCGAAAGTCTCGGAAAACTTCGGTCGCGACTTGCAAAGCTCTTTGCTTTTTGCTGCGGTAGTGTCGATCAATGCCTTTGAGCTCAGCACGCCACTGCTTCCTGCTCCCGAGGCCATTGGTGACGTCGGCTGCATGGCCGTGTTACACGAACCCCACATTCTATGTGTCTGTATGTACTACATCATTAGTGTTCACAAATGGGCAGCTGTAGAGGATCACATCCCATCGTGTTAGGACTCGGTCCTCCGACAGGATACTAATTTGGGTGGTCGATTCTAACCACGGGCATTTCTTTTCATGCAGAGTGATGATTTCCCTTGCATATAGCTGGGGCAATATGTAGCTGGTACCACGCTGGGGCTGAGGAGGCGGCAGCTGAAAATAAGTATGTCACATGGAGAGGCAAACGAGCCACCGATGCCCGCATGTGCAATGTACTTTAGTACCGCTAGAGATGAAGAAAGGACAAAAGTGAAAAAGAACCTTCACGGGGATTCTGAATATAATAGCCTCCTTGTCAACTATGGTCGGCTTTGGTGCTAGTATGTGCTCCCCTTGGCTCTATAGATTCTACTGTACTTCTTCGACAAAGATTTTGCAAGCATGCTCGCCAAGGAAAAAATAAAAATAATTTCGCTGTCTTTGATGGCTCTGGATATGGAGAAAAGAGAGCAAAGGAGAACGCCAGCAGTGCTATGGGTCCGCATCTCTGCAGGGGCAGCATCATGCATGACGGCTCGCCAAAATTTGCCGTCCTTCGTCACACAATCAGAAGCAATACTCACTACACGCGCGGGCGTTCATGCAGTCGAGTGGGGTAGGGCGATCTGCAAAGTTTGGATCGTCATCCCAATCACAGTGCAGGCCACGGGAACTCAACATTACTGTGGTGGTCAAAAGTACACCATATACTCGTCAGGCCGTCCTTAAAGTTTCTCTTCAGGTGGATCATGTTGTGTAGGGACTTGACCGTAGCCATATTATTCTGTCGCCTATGGCTGTTCATGGGCCCACATACATTAAATACAAATTAAAGAGACTCCATCAATCACTCTCGTTTATCTCGTCCGTGTCGGCTTTAGGTGGGGCTGCTGAAATGGAAAAGAATGACGAAAGACCAGCGACAAGACATAGAATCCCAAGTACGAGCGTCATGAACCCCCAGCCCAATTCATGTTTTATGAATCCACCCCCCATAGGGCCAAGTGTTTGACCAGCCGCAAATGCCATGTTACAGAGTGCGTAGCCCCGTCCTTGTCCGCTGCTGTCCTCCTCGGCGATCCCATGAAGGCTTTCAATTTTCCGGACTGCATTAGAGACATCCCCCATAATGATTGCTTGCACCGTGGTGAGGCACACTGCAATGAGGAACAGCAAGCAAATAAGCGTGATTTCATGGTTGATCGTATTTCCTTGGGCCCACCGCAGTGATATCATTGGTACCGACATCAAGATAAATCCAGTCACCACAACGTTCCGTGGTACAAGGCGCCTCACAAAGTGGGCAATTGGAATACTGAGAACAGAAGGTACAGTCATTGGGAGGAAAATGAGCCCCGCACCCAAACTAGACCAATGGTATGTGTCGAGGACAAATAGGGGAAGGGTCTACCTCGCTGTCAGCTATGAAATTGCTTGTCTCATGGGTGATGCCAAATACCGTTTCAAAAGCAGATAGAATGGAAGAGATCGCGAAGACACAAAAAATCACCCCTAGCATGATTGGGTGCAAGAAGTTGTGAAAGCTCAACGAAGTTTCGCTGGAGGTACTGTTTGCTAAGAGAGGTGAATCCTCCTGCTCATAAGCTTTGGTTATATCTGTGTCTTCTTTCATTAGCGTCTGATGACATGTGAAACGGAGATGACAAACCTCTATCCTCTTGTACAATCAACATGCGCAAAACAATGTCCACCACAAGCAGTGCGATGGGGACTCCGAAGGCACCAAGAGTGCCAAATTTGGAGAATCTGTTTTTCTTAGTCATTCGTATCATCAATGGAGTAGATCTGTCAGAAAACCTACAGAAAACCACCCGCAATAGGGCCACAGAGCATCCCCCATGTTAATGATGCTGACCCGCAAGCCATACGTGGGCCTAAATTTTCCGGACTGGATGTTTCGGCGATCATGCTCAAGCCCAACACCCCGACCACGGCGCCTGACAGGCCCTGGAATACTCGAGCTATGAGTAGAACCCACACATTACCCGCAAAGATGAAAAAGAGGGTTGCTAGGGCCATGGCGACGAAGCCAGTGACCAGCGTTGCTTTTTGAATGCGATATTTGTCGCAAAAATAACCCACCATAGCTATATCTACAATCAGCTCACGAAGAATCAATTGGTTGAATATACACCCACGAGAGCCAAGTAAAAGAGCAACTCCATAACTCGCGAGTAACAGTGATGTCCATTGTTGAACTAGTAGGAGTCAGTCAGGAGGTTAGGAAGCCATGGAAAGAGACGAGCATTACCGTCATCCGAAGACACGTTTCCATGACCGATCAATAGAAAGGGCAAAATTGGTATGATCTAGAGGCTGTGTCAATTCCCGCATGGATTTGGGGAGATCATTGTGATATGCCGAGACGGATCAGAAATACTTACAATGCCGTAAACAAACGTATCCTACCGTAACCGTAGTCTCAAGGTTAATCGATGATCATGCTCGAATTCAAGGTCACGTACTGTGAATAGCGCAAAGCATAGAGCCACCAATATAAAGGTGCTGGAGGATCTCCATTCCCTCGCGAATAACTTTTGAACCCCCATGGCGACTGGACTTTTCGAGCGTTGTTGAGTCGGAAGACCGCACGACTCGGGAGAAATAAACCAACTCGGCGCCTAGGCTGGGCGGTATTATGAGGAGCTGAAGGGTCGAGGACCCAGCTGAAAGGACAAAAAGAAAACATGCCAGTTCATGGGGGAAACGCGGAAACCCGGATTTGGCTCCACTCGGGTGACACAGCTCCTTGCTGCCAAAAAAGAAATGAAATCATACAGGTTGAGGCCGCTCACATTATGCACCCGAGGGGGAGATCATGCAGGATGCAGGATGCAGGAAACCTCTTTGACAACAGGAAAAGGTAAGACGCTAAACTTTAGCGAGAACGAGACTCGGGAGAATAAACCCAATGAAACCAGCGACAAGTCTGACCCGAGCATCTGCTGCGTGCAGGGCCCTGGTCCTGGACCTTTGCTGCTGTGTGCCCCGCTGGGTCCGAAGTGGATTCCAAAGTGGAGCCACCGACCTCCGTATATGTAGTGTCGATCACCCACATTGTGCATGAGCTATCCAGCTGAACCTGATTTTTAATAATATGCACGACGCATGGGCATGATCCACCACATACGTATATACCGAGAAGCTGAGCTATGTAACACTTCCTATCCCCTAGTGTCAAGCTAGACCTCTATTTATTCGGCCAGGGGACACTTCTAATGGTGCACGACTCTGGACTAGATTTGACGAGACTTCCTCTCCATTCACTCATTATCCATCATGGCGCCCTCAATTACAAGTCTTGAGCACGGGCCTTCGGTCATCCCCATCAGCTCCGTGAAGCTACCCAAGAAAGTCCCCACGCAGCTGCCCCAAGAGTCTGTCGATCTTTCCCTGACTCTCAGCGATTCCCATATCCTTGAAGCTGCACACTCTCAATATCTAGAATACTTGACGCCGGAATTGGCTCAAGAGCTGGACATCGAGTCCATTCTCGTTGTTTGCTGGTTGCTTGTGCTACATGGGTTCTCTCCCGTGCGAACTATGTACTTAGAGTTCCACCCGGGATCCAATTTGTGCTATATAGATGGTGAACGACAGGGAATCGACTCGTGTGCTTTGGAGTTCTCTTCGGAGCGTCCATTAAAAGACCTCGTTCAGGATTTCTGCCTCGTCAAGGCAGGCACCGATTCCACTGACGCTGACGAAGGATCGGCCTCCGATGGCAGGAATCATTTCCTCAGCTCGGCAATCCGCTATGCTGGGGACCGTCCAACTTTGCAAGAAGCGCCAACGTCGGCCAACTCAAAGGTACCATTCACCTGTGTTCCTCCATACATCCCTTCCCGCTTCCGCCTTTAGTCACGCTGACCTCACCTCCCTCTAGATCCCCAATCCCAAGCTCATGCTCAACGTGAAAAACGACAATGGAAGATTACATGCGAGTCTTGCCTTCTCCTCGCCTGAGGTGTCCAAAGAATTCGCAACGAGCCTCCTCCACTCCCTGAACAAAGTTGTCGCATCCATCTACCGTTCTCCCACAACCTCCTTAGGCGATCTTGATTTGTGTTCTGATCTCGACCTCATTCTTTTGCAAAAGTTTACAAAGGAGGTTTCGGACCCTCACGAGGTCCTGCTACATGATATGGCACTGGAGCATGCACGACTGACCCCCGACGCCCCTGCAATCTGCTCGTGGGATGGAAACTTCACATATCAAGAGTTAGATGATGTCACAACCCGTCTTGCCCTTCGCCTATCAAATATGGGCGTTGGTCCCGAAACCTTCGTTCTTAGCTGTTTCGAAAAGTCATCGTTCGCAATTATTGCTCGCCTAGCCATATTGAAGGCCGGCGGGGCGTATATTTCTATCGATGCTAGTGACCCTCCCATCTTCCTCGACTCAGTTATCAATCGCGTCAACGCTAAAGTCATGCTCACGTCCCCGGAGTATGTATCAAAATACACGTCCCTTATCCCAGATGTGATTGCCATCTCGGGAGAAATACTCAAAGAGCTTCCCACAGGGTCTTTGACTTCCACGGTCAAACCGGACAATGCCTGTCTGATTCTATTCACCTCCGGAAGCACAGGTCAGCCCAAGGGTATTATCCAGGAACATCGGTCTTATGCCGTAGCAATCCGCGACTACAACAAGGTTCTTGGTCTCGGCCCACATAGCCGCGTATTTCAATTCGATGACTATGCATTCGATATCAGTAACAATGATTACCTCACAGCTTTGGCCGCCGGTGGGTGTTGCTGTGTCCCTACACCCGAAAAAACCATATCTGGCCTGATTGAAAATTTCAATCTGACAAAAGCCAACATGAGCTTCATGACACCAACAGTTGCTATTCAGCTCAACCCAAGATCTCTCCCAACGTTGGAGTTACTCTGTGTTGGCGGTGAGCCCATGTCTAATGATCTACTCATGAAATGGGGTCCTCATGTGAAGCTCGTAAATCAGTACGGCATGGGTGAGGCTGCCACCTTCTGTGCGTACAACGACAACCCGAAAGCAGGCCACAATGCCGTTGTCGGAAAATCCGGCAGTGGTGCTATTTGGATTGCGAATGCTTCCTCACCCGAGCGGCCCGTGCCCATCGGCGCTGTAGGCGAGATCTTGATTGAAGGTCCCCACCTCTCTCGCGGGTACTTGGATGACCTCTGCCAGAAACCTGACGTAGGATTCCTCAGTGAAGTGCCACGGTGGATTGCGGATCTGCACCCGTCACGAGTATCACGTACTCGCATCTATCGCTCTGGTGATCTGGGTCGGTATCGCCATGACGGCACAGTGGAGCACATGGGCCGAAAAGACACGCTTCTTAAACTCAACGGTGGTCGCGTTGAGTCGACCGAAGTGGAGTACGTTCTTCGAAAGGCTCTTTCACCGGGCGATTTTACCGTCGTCGATATGCTTGGCGAGATTGACGGTACCGACGATCCTATTCTAGTTGCCTATGTTTACCTCGCTGGGAACCCAGCAAATCTTCTTCCGGGAATTTCAGACCACGAAATGTCGTTTCTTCCGATCACAAATCGTGTCCGGGTGAGCAGCTTGGTGGAGTCAATGCAGAAAGAAGTTGATAGCACGTTGCCAAAACACATGATGCCTAGCATGTTTCTCCTTGTCGACCGAATTCCACGTACAAGGTCCAACAAACTTGATCGCCGAAAGTTGCATCAGATCGCCCAAAAGTGGTATAAAGATAATCGAGATCTGTGAAAGCTTCTAGCTTTTTTTTCCTCCGAGCTTTTGGTTTCGGTTGCGACTTTTGTTTTTTCAGGTTTGTGTGCAAAGCTAGCATATCAGGCCAGGTTTATCCGGACCTTTTGGATCCAATAGAGCAACGTCCTTCGATCATTTTCAAGGGGCCATATCACCAGCTATTCTCGTGTTACTCAATGTTACCCTGCATCTCGATGGTTCATGGGTCATCATTAAGACTGGGCAATACTGTACTTTACCTGTCATACTTCCGAATATTGTTGAATTAAATTGAAGAAAAAAGATTGATACAGAATTGGATAATCCTACGTAATTACCGGTATAAGTCAGGGAATTTTGACCAAAAGCCTACATTTCTTCGCTTCTCAAGGTTCTAGGACCTCCATTTTTGAATCTATCACTGATGTAAAGTAAGGTGCTGACCAGGCTTATGTACTCTCGCCATCGTTGGGACAAGTGGTGGTTGATATTCTATATATAAAAGCCGAGGCAGACAGTCCCGCATACAGCTGTTTGGTCTCCTCGAGTCCCTTCCCTGAAGTTTCAGGGAGCCATATAATGGCAAATATTAATCCCAAGAACGTAATACCCGAAAAGAACCAAAATTTTCCAGCTGGTGTTAAAGCTGAGTTCAATAGCATCGACGGCGTTGCCTTAATATACGTTAGTTAGCCACCAGATAAAGCACATTATTCAAATACACCTTTGAGATACCAATTCGGTCACCAAAATGAATGCAAGTCACTAGGCTTGCACTACTTAGGCGAACACGTAAAGGAAATGTTTCGGCCGTGACGAGGTACTGGATAGAATTCCATCCCATCGCCCAGCCAACGCCGATAAAGTACATAAAAACAATGGACCCAACTGCAGCATGCACAGCAGGACCAGATGAGCGGGTAGAATCAGAGATATGTGAGTAAACGGTCAAGAAAATTGAATCATATATGAGAGCCACGAGCTGAAGAGTGATGCCAATGTAGAGTGTCTTCTTCCGGCCCAGTTTATCGATGAGCAAAACCGCGCCGAAGAATGCCGCGACAAGCTTGACCAGCCCAAATATTGCCGTGACAAAAAGCTTTTCATTTTGTCCAGTGATACCGAAGAGACTAAACAGCTCCGGGGCATATGCTACACAAGTACTGTAAGCGGAGGACTGTATCGATACACAGAAAAGACTCACTTGTAACCGAGTTTGGGCCAGACCATTGGCTAAGGAGCTGTAAGGTAATAACAAAGCCAATGCGGCGCAGATTTTGACGGGTCATTAATAGCTCTTTGAACGCCGATATCCAAGACCGGCCACTGGATGCCTTTTGCTCTTGACTGAGTTGTTTTCTGGCATTTTCCATTTCAAATCGAATGACTGGATCCATTGGATGAAGCTCCCATAATCTCCCAAAGATCTCGCAAGCTTTATCCGGTAGTCCTTTTTTGCAAAGAAACCGTGGGCTTTCTTCACAAGGCAAAGATGCAATGAGCAAGAGTACTGCCCACATAATTTGAACACTCTGGGGGATAATCCATTGACTGGAGCTGGAGTCGGAAATGTGAATGGAAGCGCCCCAGATTGAGAAATACTGCCAATTTTTAGACAAATAAACCAAAAGATGCGCCTTGACACGCAAGAGAAGGTGGACTTACCCCAATGAAGACCGCAAACATAGCCTCTTCGCATGGTCTCCGTGAGTTGAAACTCGGTGTTGCCGGATGATGGCATATTTTTTTTCGATATACCTAGGTATTTGACGCCAATTTCAATGTTGATCATTTCTATCCATTTGCGGGCGCTGTATAGCTGCTTGAACAGATGGTACAGTTTGAACATCGTGCCTGACTGACACCTAACTACGCTTAATTACGCCTATTTACGCCTAATGTCTGCCTGAATTAAACCTCATTGACACCTCACCAACCTGATTGACACCTAACCAACCTGCTTGACACATGACTGACACCTAAGTCATTGACGCCTATTTTACACTTGAAATCTGCCTGACTTGCTCATCTCTACGCTGCGAAGAGAAGTCGGAGAAATCGCCAGCTTTTCGTGATGTCGACATCTAAGTTACAAAGATGTCCAAAGGCCCGCATGATGGAATGTCGTGCGCGAAAGAAGGGGGATGCGAAATTTGCATTAGCTACCTCGATCGATGGTCTTCTGAACCGTTCTCCAGCCGCACATGATTTGATGTCTCATCTACGGTGGTACAAGCACGTAGATTTCGATGGATTATGGGATTTGCTTGTAAGGGTAGGACAAGACTGAATCTATTTATAATATCGGAAATATAGCGCCAGTGAGAAAGATGGATGTTCTTCATGACGTCGCCCAATCCGATCTTAATATTTGAATCGCTGGCCGAGACATTGAATGGATGAGAATGGCCAGCTGGCAAAGACACTGCTATCAGTGGTATGTTGCACTCAGGTATAGCAGGAGTAAAAGGGACTGGTAGAAATTAGCATATCGCCGACAATTACCTGAAAATAGGAAAAGTAACTCACTCAGCCTCGCCTCTCCATCCGACGCACTTCCAACAATCAAATATGTGAGTAGGATCATACCGGTTCTTCACATCCAAAAGCCTGTCGTAGAAGGAACCAAAATAAGTGTATTCCCAGTCAGGCTCCAAATAGCTTGCTTCATTCAAATAAGCTCCACCACCAGGACTCAGCTTCTTCAACGGATCAACTGTGTGCAAGATCCCATCAGCGACAATTTTCAACTCGTGATCATCCAACGGTTCGAGCCATTCGCCAACATGAATGACATGCCATAGAGCATCCCGCCACGCCGGGTTAACGGCCGATGATTCGTCTGCATTCAAGTTGCTCACGGGTGTCTCGGAGACAACCTGGGTCCCGGTGAGATTGAAAAGACTTCTGGCCGTTGCAATTCCCTGCAAGACACCTTCAACCAATTCATCAATGGTTTCCGGGTCAGCGAACACCTTGGTAGGTATCAACCGTGACGAGAGAAGAGAGAAGATTCCAGATGGCTCCGTGACTTTGGCATCGGCCGATGTCACTGATAGGTAATTGGCGTAGCTGGAGTAGGAATTATATTCATTGGCGGACACGGAAAGATCCGTGCGATTGGCGAGGAACTGGGCAAATCGGGCGGTGGCGGACTTTAACTTCGATCCATTGTCTCCATAAGGCAGTACCAAGCTGATGGCAAATTTCTCAGGAAAGTACTCGATCTGGCCTGTGACAAGCTGGGCAGACCAGTCCATCTGGTTCTTGGCGTGAGCGGTCAGAATTTCACGGAGGGCAACATTCTCCGTCGCATTGGTGTGAGGGCCAGCATTAGTGAAATTTGCTGTAAAGGTGTAGGTGTGGATTGGTAATGATGGGTAAAGCTGAACACGATACTTGGTAAGGACCGCGTAGGTACCGCCTCCACCGCCGCGCATGGCCCAGAAAAGATCAGGATCATTACATTGGTTGATCACGCGTAGCTCTCCATCGGCAGTGACGACTTCGAATTCCACGGCATTGTCAGCCATGAGGCCATAAGTTGTGGTAAATGACCCGACACCGCCTCCTTGAGCGAATCCGCCAGCAACGCCGACAGACTCTTCATACCCTCCCATAATATCCATTCCGTGATTATCGAAGAAGCGGTAGGCATCTCCCGCGACAACACCAGCGCCAAGCTCTCCGACATTTTGACTGCTCGAAGTGGGACAGCCCTGAGCGGTGAAGTTGGAGTGGAATATCAGACTGTCGAGATTTTTGGTCCAGATAGCAAGGGTGTTTGGAACAGATGATCTTCCGTAGAAGTCGTGGCCAGTGTTTTTCACGCTGATGCGGATGTTGTGGGTCTTTGCAAACTTGAGTGTGGCAGCAATGTGCGATGGTTCATGAACATCAACATAATATGATGCTAGACGACCAAGAGAGCAATTCCCATATGTAATCTCGGTTGGATCAGATTCCAGAAGCGCACATCCAGAGTCATGACAAGTCTCCCAGTTCAGCCAATAGGTCTGTCCGAAGTGCTCTCCACGAGGGATACTATCGCCATAGTATTCCTGAACAATATTGCAGGCATCTGGGCTGTAGTATCTTGAAGTTTTGTAGCAGGAGGCGGCAATTGGAATGGTTTCAGATAAGCGACCATCAACGCTGGTGTTGAGTTGCTTCCATTCGCTCAATGATGGCCAACATTTTTGACCTGGTCGACAGTCGTAACTGGCAGCAGTGACGGATGCTATCAGAATAAAAAGGACGAGAAAAACGGAAAAGAGGGTTTTGGTCATTTTGTGCCAGCCAGAATGTCAGATGTGCTTTGGCAATATTGAACGTTTAAATTTGTAGAAGAATTGACAATGTTGAAGCTGATGAGAAAAGTCTCTCCTGGGCATCAATGCCTTTATATAATAACTTCCTATCACCAGCACGTCGGTCTCGAATTCAAATATTCAAGGTTTATAATCTTCATCCAAGCATGAAGGTCATTGATTTGAGATCAGCATTCCGCAAAGGGAAACACGCGTAAGCAAGGATTCCACTACCCACAGAAACGAAGACTTCGAACCGTTGTCGACAATCCTTTCGCTACTTCGCCACGTCTATTGCCGATCGAGCAGATTCAATCTATCACAAAAGTCTCAGAAGCTGCGGCGTCACCGAAATTGCGATCGTATATGCAGGGCATCGAAACTGCTTCCCGTTATGGTAAAGTGGGGCCGCGTTGCTTATTCTTAGTCTCGGAGGGCCCGAGCCCAACCTTCTTTGCTGCGCGAGTGGGTAATCGACGCCTCTCTTTGACAAGGTTTGCTAGCTCTGATGGACGTGGGTGTAAGCTGATGCGAAATTTGACTTTTCCTCAATTCACGGAGAATGCGATTTCAAGATCGAAACCAATATCCTCTTTGGGAAGCATCGCATCGTACACAGCCGTTCCAGCTTCTAGATGAAGCAATGTAGACGTTGTAGGCTTTGGCTAGGCGCAGCCGCAGTTTTCAGTGCACCAGAGAGCGATACGATCGAATATAAATCACCATGATCGCATCAGACCAGATCTTCTTTTTGTCTACACTCCATCCTTCACAAGACTCGCCTACCCCTTCTGTGATATTTCTAAGCACCTAGCAAGACAATGGCTATCACTGCTGAGCACATCGCTATTGCAGAGCTGGTTATATACATACCCGTCACTTTACTTGCGATCTTCGTGGTCTTCCGTCACGGATTCCACAAGCAGCTGGGATGGATCTATCTCTGTATCTTTGGTGTTATCCGCATTGCGGGTGCCATCATGGAAGTCCTTAGCACCAAGAACCCCGATAATGACAACGACAAAGAGTGGGCGGTTATCCTTCAATCGGTTGGCCTCTCACCTCTCCTTCTATCGACATTAGGACTGTTAAAAAGAATGTGAGTGTAATCTGTGGCCTTCGCTTGAAAGATTGGAAGGATTCCTATTTCTAAACTTCAGTACCTAGCTTTGACGAGACAACTTGCCATCTCCCATCGGATCCAAACTCGAAAAGAAACCTCATAGTTCAGGGACTGAGTGTTTTCCCTGGCATAATCGGTAGACTGTGAGTGCTCACGTCCACACCCGCTGCAAAACTTGAACCCTAATCCCCTCAGTGTATCCATCTTCACTAGCAGGGCAACCGCCACATCTCGTCGCAGCAAAATCGTCCAACTGCTCCACCTCCCCGCCTTAATCGCCCTGATCTTGGCCATCAGTGGCGGAACCGACGAAGCCTCTTCCAACATCTCTGATCACGCATCAGGAAAATCCGAAACCCGTGCCGCGATCATCCTCTTCCTCCTTATTTACGTTGCTGCCTGTATCCTTTTCCTCATCACTATGCGCAATCTGCGGACTATGGCACCGAGCCAGCAACGGATTTACATCTGCATCTTCTTTGCGTTGCCGTTGATTGCGGTTCGGTTACTCTACAGCTTGATCAGTGACTTCGGGAGCGATCCTAAATTCTCGTTGGTCGATGGCGACCCGAGTGTTCAGCTAGGTATGGCCACCATTGAGGAATTCCTTGTTGTTTTGATGTACACCATTCTGGGGTTGGTGACTCCTCGGTCTATTATTGACCCTGCTGTCGGGGGTGGCATTATTCCACCGCAGAGCTATACAATGGAAGGATCAGGACCTTCTGGCGGGCCTTCCGAATCTGGTATGGCTTACCAAAATGTTGCATATGCAGAGGCCGGAGCTCAGAGCGCGTACTCTCAGCAGCATGCACGACGGAATTGGCACCAATAATGCTGGAGGTGAACCACAGCAAATAGCCGAGTTTATGATCAACGCATGAGTTGCAAACTTGCATGTATAGAGCCGGAATATGAATATATCGAGATAAGGGAGGTAACACTAGAAATTGTCAAAGCAATAATGCATAGAAAGCGTGAAGATAGCAATATTAATTATCTTAGTTTGATCTATTCCCTATGATCATGTTCAAAAGTTCTAAGTTGCTCTCGTTGCATCCAATAATCTATTCAATCCCTTCAAATTTCTATATGGTCATCACTGCTTGGTGTACCCTCTTGCGACAACCATGCTCGGGAACGCATTCCTCGCCGCAAGAGATGTGCCATTGCCAAAGCTTGATTGATGCCCATAGAATGGCCAATCTTCTCTAAGCAGTTGATAATCCACTGGCGAAGGTCCTGACAGGCAAGGCCAGAGTTCCCAGCAATCAACAGCGGCCACATCAGGCTGAATCCGCCCGCCCCTGTCACTTTGAGTGGGGCGGAATCCTCAACGTCGCTTTCTTCATTGGCTTCTATCCCTGCACCAAGATTAAAAGGAACACTGGCGCATATATCTTCTACCAGCTGATGTGCAACAAGTCGGCTTTGACTATCCAATGCACGCTGTCGGCGACGGTCAGTATCTTCCAAGGTAGATGCTTCAAGTGTCTTCACAGCATCGATGATCAGTTCGTGCACCAGAATCCTTGCTGATCGGTAATTATTCCACATGCTACTTGATGCAAGGCTTTCATATATATGGTAATTATCTCCCCAGACGGCTTTGGTGATGGCTTCCCCATTGAACAGTGGAACTTTGACGGTTCTGTAGCTCCATGCGAGAGGCACGCTGATGAAAAGTGATGTGAGATTTGCATCGATGGTCAAGGCAGTACGAATGATCTCGCCAGGGTCCGTAACGCTTCCATCCTTCATCGAAGCGCAGAAATTACTCAAGCGAATGACTTCGAGGCCCAGTTGGTCAACAATGTGGTCGTTTGAGTTTCGGTATCTCATCGCATTCTCTGAGAGCTGAAACAGAAGCGGCGAACTGTATCTTTCCTGGTAGATCTTGCCAATATGCTAAGTGCATTCTTGGTTAGGGACTTTGATGGATTCAACAACAATATCTTTCAGACAATGAAACTCACTATTTGTGCGCGCAATTGGGTGAACAAGTCTAGCCCTTCCCGGCGGACCAATTGGTCCACACCTCGAAATTCTATCAATTTTGTGGCGCCTTCCATATGCTTCATCCAACGGTCAATGAAGGAGCCGTCAGAGCAAGTAATAACCTGTTCGGTCAGACACTCCGTTTCTCTGATCGGATCAACTTGTCAAACATACTTCAAACATGCCCAGTAAGACGACTGCCGCCAAGGTGTCATCTCGCTTGGACATGGCGATACTAGCCAATGCCCGGTTGGTCTCTGAAAGCGCATTGGTGTACTCGCGTCGGGCTTTCAACATCATTTGAGGCGACAGCCGGATGTTAGATAAAGCCGCCAGGCCAACCGCATTGAGAGCGGAATTCACCGCTACATTCCCGGGGTCAGCAATCAAAGGCAGGAGATATGACATATGCCCCCCTTCGAGACCACCAGTAATATAGTGAGAAAAGAAATAGCCTTTCGCTAGATCTTGCGCCGGGAACTCTATATTGTTCCTTGGCGAAAAGCTCAAAGTGCTAGTTGATATAGATTCCTCCGTGCTGACGGGCGTTATAGCGCCAGACCGCTTCTTCCGCGCGGAGCGTTGTGCCCGGCTGATGACCTCTTCATTCTGGTCTCGGAAGCCCAGATCAAGCCTATTTCGATACCCAGGGCAGTCGACTCTCGCCCTGATACATGAACTGCAGGATGGTATACCTTGGTCGCACTAGTAAGCTAGATCAGCCCTTGCGCTGCATTTCTCGGGACTACATGGTCAAAGGGCGTCATGTGGATCCAAACTACCTTCAACCGTCTCGACCGACAACGCTCACAAGCACCGCTTGGCTTGCCTCGATACACCATTCAACCAGCTGTCAAATATAAACTGGCCGATTGCTTTTGTCCAAAAGAAGTTACCAGTTAGTCGTACCAACTTAGCGAACAGATCACCTGGTAAACATATATGACGCGATAGATGCCTAGAGCCAAAACGTGGAATGTGAGAACAAGAAGTATGAAAGTAGGGAACAGCTTTGGGCAAGTACTTCGACGGAGCGGGGCCAAGCTACCCAAGATGCGTGGTGGCAATTGGGCGCAGAATGGTGAGCTTGTATACTCTGATCTTCCGCCTAGCTCGATTGGGCAGGTGTTTCGATCTGACTCATCCATGCTGACCAATCACAGCCCGGCAGCTGATTATGTGGAATGCTTCTTCGTAAAAACACCCGGACACCAATTGCTACATCCGGCTAGGAGAATCTATAGCGCAGCGGCTACCTCAGATAAACTTTTCCCGACCAATCTCCAGAAAGAGATTCCTTGTCCGGAATTCAAGAACAACACGTTCCAGGCGGTTCGTTTCTCCTCTGGAACTCACGTATCCATTGTGTGACAGCCTTACCAAGAAGCACCATGATGCCTATATAAACTAAGAGCACAAACATCTCCCCTAAAAATCGCTCCCACTCGTCTTCCACTTCATCTTCCTCTGCATCTGTGGTCCCATCTTCTTCCTGGCTCTCGGGTAAGAATGATGCAGCTTCGCATTTCACACACAATGCGTGAGGCTCGTGGTAACTGTTTCCATGTATTATACATGCAATAGCATGGCCTTTAGCGAAGCATCTATCCACAAGTCGATGGGTTGGAGGATGTATAGGGCAGAAACACATTTCTATTTTTTGAGGAAATGTTTTGAAGCCAAGTTGAAATAAGACGTTTGTGTTGATAGTACTTGAATTTGGAGATTTCGTCTCTTAATAAATGCTGACTGAAACTGCTCACCTTGGACTATCTGACATCCTTTATAAGTGCATAGGTATGTCTTAGAATCAATAAAGGGTCAGGTTTATCATAATGAAATCATGGTACGTCTTAGATGGGCTAGTGAGTTGACCTGTCATTGTGGGAATTTTCAACAATGAAAATTTAGAACAAAAGCCATGTCCAGGACTCTTTGTCATACCCCTAAAAGAAGTTCATTCATTGAAGTAAAGTCGTGAAGAAGCATATCATAAGAACTTTGCTGGGGACCCTGGTAGCTCTCTTGTTGATTCGAAAGGTAGATGGTAGTCTCATTCTGTAATAGAGGATTTTACCCAGTAAGATTGTATGAGATGAATGTGGTAAAAGAAATAACAACGACTTTGCCTTCTTTTAAGATATCCTGAAAGGATGTAATATGCGGATCGAAAGGCAGTAACATAAAAACTGATTCTAGATGTTACTTTCCGTGAGCTAAAGGCTATACATAGGGGAAAAAAGCGTTTTAAAACATCACAACTGCACAGCTTGATGCAGTCTGATGCGATAGAGTCGCATTCTTTGGCGGTGATCATAACAACTACCTAGAAGAATGCCGTGGCATCCACGTCGTTCTCTCCAAGGTTGCCCAGGTCCCAATTAGTCTCCACAGTCTTCAAAAGACTGTAGTGGTTATATGCAGTGTCGTCTTTCGTACCAACCTGCGCGCTAGAGACCGCACCACCCAAAAGGACAGCATAGATTTGGTTCGTTCCCGTGGTCAAGCCCTCGTCAAAGGTAAGGATGATCAAAGTGCTATCAGTGTTAAAGTTCTCATTTGAGAGCAGAGGAGTCAAAAAATTACGAGACCAAAGTCCAGCTGTGGCAAGGGAGCTATCGTGACCATCGTTGGCTGCCAGCCACATTGAAGTCAGTATAATTTCAACAGATTTCCAACTACAGAACAAAGAAACACATACTCATGTTGGGGGTGATGAACATCCACTGAGGCAGCTCGTTGTTGTCCAGGTCTTTGTAGAACATAGTGAAGTTCTTCGATTTAGCAAGACGGTCGGTATCCGATGTGACCGAGTTGTAGCTCATCAGGGGGCTTGGAAACAATGTATCAGTAACTTGGTGCTCTCACAAATCTGGATGGTGGGTGACTCACTTGTGCTTGCGCATATAATCATTCGCACCAGTCTTTTGGTTCTTATAATTTGCCTCGAAGCCAGAGTAAGGCATATCCTCTTGATACAGACTCCAGCTAACACCAGCATCTTCCAGGAGATCAACGATAGTCTCAGTGCTCGAAGAGATATAGTGTGTAGAGTCGTCAGTGATTCCGAAGGTGTTACCCCCAACAGCGGCCACATAGTTAGGCTGCGACCTCATGTGAGAAACGAGGAATCACTTGAAAATCTGGGCGAGTCATCTTACCTGAGAGGGGTGGGTGATCGCATAGTAATTTGTAAGTGTGATGCCTAGGGACGCGAGGTAGGCGAGGTTGGCTAAATACCAGGTTAGCGATATGCATTATAATCGATTGTCATGCCATTAATGAGCACTTACTATCCTTAATAGCAGCACTGTAATCCTCATTCTCTAACCAGATCTGAACAAAGCGATCGAAGGTCAGACCGGCGACACTCGAGGTAGGAGATAGAGTTAGCGCAGTGGCAGCCGCCTTAGCTACGGCAGCCGTGGCAGTAGAAGTATACTGCGACTGGGCATAAACCGCCGAAAACAGCGCAAAAAACGCTGTATTCCTTGAGAAGGTCATGGTGCTTAGCGAAGTGGTAATGGTGGTGAAGGGATAGAGCTATAGAATACAATCTAGTCGGTGGCTACATTCTCTCCCTATATATAAGCATCCAATGCCAGGCCCTGTTAGATAGCATTGGACTGTAATTCGTATTTCTTCAGGTCGCGTCACTATTCAACTTTCCGCAGAGCTAAGCGAGGTGGTATCGCAATATCAATTTATCGTGTTATATCCTGGCAACCGACCACGTGTAGCGGCACAGTCCGTAGCACGAAACCACGCTAGGGACTTGCATAACACCTTTCAAAATAGTGTAAGTTTCTGCAGGCACGAAGTACTCTGTTCACTTATAGACGGAAGTGTGCGCCTACATGATTAACAATACCATTTCAAGAGACCATCTCACCATGCTCATGATGCAAACAGGCAGAGTGGAAAGTGAGATTCGGCAATTGTTACAGGGTCTAGCGGGACACGGAGTATCCCGCAGCATCGCGGGGATGTCTGCAAACCCTCGGAAGCTTTTAGGCTCTTCATATTGCACGGCATCGAAGCTAGCTCCCGTGTATTCTCGCAAATCGTATGGCGACTAGTGTACACGTGTGCCAAGGACTTGTTTTCGATCTTCTGCACATTGTCAGGCTAACAATGCGCCGCGGGATCTTGAATACGTGCGATCTGCAGAACGCCTAGGCAGGTCTGCAGACTGTTTTAGGGCACTTACAAAGTTAAATCCTCCTGACGCGCCAATGGGACTTTAGTTATCGCTCAGCATATGAGTCAACGTGCCTGACAAGTTCCTCGGTTAACGACGAAGCAGTTCAAAATACCGACAGTCTCGTTTGCACCCTCGTGAGACTGGTGGCTTGCCTTCTTCAATGCAATTTGATATTGAAGATGACATTATTCGCTTTGAGCTCCACCATAATGAAGGCCAGGGTGTTAATAGGCGAGAACAATGGCTAGCTCTCTAGAGTTACGAGTGGAAAGGCGGCCGATTTTAGCGCTAGAGGCTATCAATCTTCGGAATGTATTTCATGTGCCCTCGGATTCTATATGTAAACCTGCTTTGTTTATGATTTTGGGACTTATATTATTAGCATTCGGGTAAGATTAAGGAAAATCAAATATAAACGAAAACGCTCATGGGGAATCAACACTCTTTCAGGGAGTGATCTAATTAGCAATCAATGCACTTCCCGATACGTCAGAACTGTGCGCTCTATCCAGCATTCTCTCCTAGACCTGCCACCGGGGGTCCCTCTCTATTAACTCGACTCACGTCGCCGCTATTGTCAGGCTCTCATGTTCGCGGCCGAGTTTGTGGAGGAATAGGTTGTGGGAACTGTAATTCCATTGCCTGTCTTCTCTGGCGTCGTCCTGTGCGTTGGACCTGTAGGAAATTGACACCCACCTGGGCAAGGAATATCGCCAGGAACGCACCCATGACGAGGGTTTGTGGGATATAAGTCTGGGATGAGTTCTCTGCGTTGGTGCTTGGTTGTTCTTCGGGGTTGCTTGTCTGTCGTATAGTCTCCTGAAAAGGCGTTGAGCCACCGAAAGATACTGAGATCGAAAACGTAAAAGGGGTGAATGACGTAAGCACATTGGGAGTCAAGGAGTTGACAAATCTTGAGAGAGGTTTTAATGCCAGAGGTATAAGGCAAAGGACGAGGAGAGGAACGGCTAGTCATAAGACAGAATTTATAGACGAGCGAGATGACCTAGAAGACAGAGTTAGATGGATATTGTGAACAGCATGATTGATAATTACCAGTCACGGGCCTCCAGTTCCCTTGCCCATCGCGCACAGATCTTCAGTCGCTCCCTAACGCTCATCGCGGACAGAATGGGATACTTTTCCTCTTCGGCGATGGGTAGAATACTGGCGAACCACCATGGAAATCGGGCGGCATCCGTGGGAACAGGTCCATAAGCTAACATAACGCGCGGGTGTAGCCACGGGGCGCCTGTTTGGCGCTGTTTACGAATGAATTCCCGCGTCAGCAGCATCAGATCTTGAGTTGACATCGACTCTAATGGGGCTTCGACATCAAGTCCATCCGGGGATGGATCTAAATTTGCATTTGCCGCTGTCTCCATTGCCTCGAGTCTTTCCTCTTCTGCTAAAGAGATATCATCCATGCGCTCAGTTCTAGCCACATGATATCCATCGAGCATGCCGGCCTCCAGCACTTTGAATCGTGATACTCCGGTGGCAATGACAAGGCTGCGCCCATCTGGCAACAACTCGTAGCGCTCAACCATTAGCAATGTTCCATACTGCATAAATGGAACACCACCGATTTCATCTGCTTGTGGCCGGCCCCGGCGGTTATACATGACCATGCCAAACTTGCCATCCCCACTCTCAACAACTCGCCGTATCATAAGTCGATATCGAGGTTCAAAGATGTGCAAAAATGTTGGCATGGTAGGAAATGACAAAGTGCAAACGAATAGCGGCAACTTTTTATCTTGGTCCACACCCAGTTCATCTTGGGCGACAGCTTCTCTCCTAGCTGCGACCTGGTCCGCGAAAAGTTCGTCAATCAGCTTTGAGAGTACCCAGTTTCTAGGCTCATTTTGCATGGACGTGGGCATTCCAAGTTTGCGGCGGCATATCGGACAAAGATCGGAGTGATCCAGCACTCGAGCAATACATGTTCGACAGAAGGTATGGCCACAGGGCAAGGTCAAAGGATCAAGTATAAGAGCATAGCAGACCTGGCAGTCTAGTTCGCACCGAAGCTTTTCCTTGAATTGTTGGAAGCAGCTGCGATCTTCCTCGGTATATGCTTGAGGTAGCGACGCTCCACCAGAATCACCACCGGCTTCTTCATAACCAACATCAACGGCATCGTAAGGGAAGTCGCCCTCATAAACCGCCTGATATAAGCCATGGAGCCATGTCCGCTGACCTATATGAAGGCTCTGTTGTTCTGAAGCAGGCTCTGAATCTTTTGAACCTTTCCTCCAACAGATAGCCCGGCCATCCGCATCGCGCGCATTCCGGGCATCCTGCCTCGCCATCAATTCCTCTTGGAAGATCCCAACCACGAAGCAAAGTACCACATCAGTACCGCAGTCTCCAACGCAATGTTCGCCAACGCAGCCATCTTGACCTTCCCAGTAACATGTAAATCCCTCTTCTCTACCCTGCGCCACGGGGTACGTGATCCCCGTGCGCGGTCGGACGGGTGGCAAACATTCCCGACATACAGTATTCCCGCACGGTAATCGGCATGGGGCGCGCAGGGGTTTCGAGCAGCGATAGCACTGAATCAACCGCACGACGATGTGAGGGGCAACCTTTCGTTCGGAGGGATCATGTTCTTCGGAGCTGGACATATCCGAGCTCTCCACGGTCGCAACGGGTTCGGCCTCGGCTGGCGGCGGGAGCGGGGGCGGGGGCGGGGATGGTTCTTCAACATTCTCCATGGCTTGCCGGTGAGAATGAGAGGTCGGAGAGGTCGATATTTTTCCAAAGTTCTTGAGACATTCGAGGAGAGAGACCATGGGAAGACCGGGTCGAATCTCTGGGGATGAGGGTGGGGATCTGCAATCAAAAGCGGGTCTCAGTCACCATCTTAGATCAAAATTTGCGTGCGCTGAACCTGCGTCATAGGGAGAACTTTCTTTTACACGATACTGGGATTTCAGGTTTTTAGGTCAAGTAGATTGTTTGTACATGAGGTTTGCTCTATACTGACTATTTCTACCCGGTTTCCAATCGTCAGATTACCTATCTTGATATTGACTACAACGGCATATAAAAGCCAATGCGCGAGGTACGCAAAATATGTGATTGATATCATTCGTGTCTCATTTCCAAAGCCAGTCCGCCGCCAGATATGATGCAGAGAGCAAAAAAACGAAAACATGAAACCAGACCATGATTCAATCCTTTGCCGAGACTCTCGGTGCTTATAGATTGGAAATGTGTATAAATCATTGACGCCACGCCACTGGGAAAAAGGAAACAAGCAAATGAATGGTCATAAACCCTGTCAACGAGGTGGAAAAAGCCGCTTCATCATTTGGATATCATGAGCACTATGTGGAACAATCTGAGTCAGACTCAGAATCTTCTTCAAGAACTATGCGCCTCATAACACTCTTGTCGAAGAGGTCGAGGGCAAACCGTCGCGCTGGTAACCGGTAATGATGGCTTTCGAGGATGCAAAGCGTCTTTCGGAAAAGGTGAACTTGGTGAAACCTTTCAGGTTGCTTGGATTTCATCCTAAATCAATCGTGGTCAGCAGGTACTATCGAACAAGAGGAAAATAGTAAATTACCCGTGTAGGTCCGACGCAGATCTTTTGGATAAAACGGTATTTCCCATGTCGACAACCAGCTTCAGGATTTTTTGGTTGATGGCATCGGGATCGGTGGTAATCTCCTTGATTTTGTCTTGTGGGGTACGTTTGGTCTCGGAATCGTAACCAGGGAAAGAGATCTAGGCCTGTTAGTGGTGGGATATGATGACACTGGCACTGCACGCTTACCAAGAACAGCTTGCGGAAGTCGGTGGGAAGACAAAGACCTAGCGAATCGCCTTCATGATTGATGGCTGAATCCCATCCCATACCCCGAAGCACCTCGAGCCCGTGACGACTGCGAGAGATCAAGCCGAGGACGAAGAAGGCAGTTCCTCGCATAGTCAAAACTCCGGCGCTCTCTGCAATGGCCACAATGCGTTGTACGATTTCTATTTCAAGGAATGGTGCACCAAGCTCCATGGATCCAACATTGCCAACGGCCCAGAGGCATCCTTTCACCTTGAGAAGCGCCTCGTGATCTTCCTCGTCGAGGCGAAAATCGCGGATTGTCCAAGCGAATTCATTGAAATGACCGGACTGCTCCAGTAGCTTACAACCTTCTGCGGTGCGGGCAAGTTCACGGTAGAAATGAGGTGGGACCACTCCAATGTCCTGCATGTCGACCAAATCCTCCGGCGCAAAACTATTGCGACGTGGTTGATCAACATAAGCTCTGGATAAGGCGGCCTCCACAAGACCAACGTAAGAGTCGTTTCGACCAAGGAACCAGTCGTCCATCTCCTGTGTGATATAATCTAGGCCATCCAAATAATGGTAGCCGACCGAAGTTGACAAAAAGCGCAGAAGAAGCGGTGCGCCAATCTCTCCTAGATGGTCAAGAGACGGTCGGCACTTGACCACGAATTCAAGATAGTCTCGCTGGTTGCATGCCTCTTCGAGAATCTTAACAGCGACCTGGCAAACTGTGACATCCGGATCGTATAGCTGAGTCACGAGAAGCTTTACTACCCATTCCGCATTGCCAATCGCCACTTGAGGAGACACTGTGAGATCGCCGACCGCATATTTTCGGAGAAGGCGTGTGGCAAAGATACGGATATCTTTTGAACCAATTGTGAGCGCTTTTGAAAGCATGACTCTAAGATGGCTTTCTCGACTATAGTCCATGTTTCCCAAGAGAGTCTGGATCAGGTCATTTCGATCTTGCAACTCGATGATGTGATAGAACATGTTCAACATGTGCCATCGTTCCATCATGAGGAGGCCGTTCGCGTCAGCGCTCAGCGTTCCTAACATCGCAAAGTATCCTCCACTTAAGGTGTTTCCCATTTGCTCCCGGGAGAACAATGGGGAGGCAGAGGTCAATCCACTCATGCGATCTAATTGCGCAAGACACTCAGCAACTTGCCGCAAAAACTTGTTCTCAGCAAGATACTTGGTTCCCTCTGCAGTCTGAACGAGAGTGCGCATCAAGGCGCAGCCAGTCCGGACATAGCGCTGGTTTGGCTTGGTGTTTGGGACCATAGAAAAGCGATACTTGAAGGGCCGGTAAAACCCAACAAGCCGTTTCATGAATTTGGAACCCTTGATTGCCTCGTCCATTCGCTTGGGGTTGGTGAGGGGGCCTTCGACCAGACGATGGATGAGATCCCACTTCCACTTTATATAATTAACAGTGTTTAAAACATGAGTCTCCAAAATGGCATTGCGAAATTGAGTCTCATCCATGGAATAGGTCAGCTTATCTTTACTCTGATCAATTGGTAGCAAAGAAGCTGATATGTCGGTGTCCACGTTGTAACGCCCTACTCCATTGGGGACAGCTCCAGAGCGTGCCAATGTTCGGTTGATGCTTTCAATTTGAAAGATGGTTGAAGTCGAAACATCATGATTCTCTGTGTCAAATTTTATTGCAGCGGGAAGCAGATGTGGAAGGACTTGCAAGTTTGCACTGACGGTCGCTGGTAGTGAGTGGTGGGCCAGCTTAAGAACTTCGGTTAAGAGGAGAGTAGCTTTGCGCCTAAGTGAAGGATCTGTTTCATCCTCAATCAGATCAGAAAGAGCCTATGATCGATTAGCATTGTGCAGTTGGTCTAAATCTCAGGCAATTCCCTACCTTGGGTAAGCCTGCAGCAATCAAGGCTGCCAAGATAAGGGTGGAAAAGTGAGCCGTCAGGTCAAACTTGTTGGCAGTGCCATCTGCAAAGCCGCGCGGGTGCTTAGGGTCGGTATCAGAGCGTAGATTCGACACTCGACCATAAGTGGTGAGTCTCCTGCCCGCGAGGAAAGAAGATGACCAGGACGGAGGCTTTATTCGCAGAGCGTCGAATAGTAACTCCATGATGAGGTCGCGAGCTTGGGAGTCAGGGTACTGAAGTGATTCAAGGAGAGACCGCAATGGTCTTGCTTGGTGTCTTGCAAGGATCACTAGGCCAGGCCATGTCTTGAGCATTGCGGAGATTGCTCGGGCGGCAGATTTTAAGCGGCCATTTCGTAAAGAATCGGCTAAGGAGTCGGTAAAAGGCGCTAGGACGGCTTCTAGTTCGCAGCCTTGCAGGTATTTTCGGCTTCGTGGTGTATCAAGAACATGCAAAAAACTTGAAATCAAACTTTCCGAAGCACCAAATGTGCCTTCAGACAAAGCATCATGTAGAGCAGCAAATCCGCCTGCGGAAGCTACGAGTTCAGGATCTTTGACTAACATCTCTGCCAATGTCATGATTGATATGTTCCGTAAACGATCATCATGATGCTCTGCAATGGAAACGATTGTACGCACTATGGCACGAGATATTTCCTTGACTCCGTCTTTCACGTCGAGAAAAGCTCTCACAAACTTCAAAGCTTGCTCTCTTTCGATACTGGCTTTGCTTTCCTTAACCAGTGATAATATCACCAATTCATCCGTGTGCAATGCCCGAATAGTCTGAAGTGATTTTCGGTCCGCAATGGCGTAACGAGTCAACCGATAGCCAGCAGCCACCACTTCTTTGCTGTCACCAAGAAGCATGACTTGAACGCGTAGCCCAAAAACAGACCATGCGAGATCATATTTGAGAGTGGGGTATCGTTTGAACAGCTCGACCAAGCTGTTCGCGCGCTCAACATAGAAATCAGGTGACATTCCCTCAATCTCAAGGGCCTGAAGAGTCTCCGTAAGAACATAGGTCGGAGACTCTATTTCTCCTTCCCCATCTTGTTGTCTCTCTTCATCGAAGGGTCCAGGAGCGTTGAGGTTGTGACTGCGGGTCGGTGAACGCATAGGGCTCCCTCTGAATAGGCTCGAGAGACGACTGCGCGGGGGAGTGGTGGACGGCGCCTGTGCGCGTAATAGCTCCTCTTCCAGCTCATTTTGTAGCTCTGCCAGTTTGCGGTTGGATGAGCTCAATTCTGATTCCACTCGTAGCCGCTGTTCCTTGGTCTGCTTGGGAGGCTTTGCGTACAGCGCCTCGAGCATGTTCTCAGTCCCGGTCTTGATCTTCATTTCCTTTGCAATCTTATCTCGAATAATAGCCTGACGCTCCTCCGTTGTGGGTAAATCATCTTCGCCGATCGATCTGCTTGCTCGTCTCGTATAGGTGCCATCAGGGCGGGGGGTCACGCTGCGGGAATTCATGCTCTTGAGCTCCGCACTGAAGCTGCCTGGCCCGCCAAACGAGGGGGCCAGTGATGCTCCACGAGGAGCTGTCGAAATGCTGCCTCCAGACCCCGACCTTCCATCGCGTACTGATCGGGCAGCTCCATCAATATAGCTGCCATCCGCTGAACCACCATCTTGGCTGAATGACGAGCGACCATCACCCAAGACGCGGTGCTGGGTCGACGCGGAGAACGCTGAAGTGTGTCCGGAAGCCATAAAGCTCCATCTAGCCACAGAGGCAGTCTATCACCTGTGGCAAATGTCCTGAGTGTCGAGGGGCTGCATTGGTGTACGGGTTGGGAGGTCGAGTCGCGGCGCAAGGGTTCGGGGATATGGGGAAGCGAAATCGTAAGGGAGGGGGAGGGCCTCCGCACAGTCACGGGTTGTAGTTCTGATGATCACGGAGCATTCGCATTTGCCATAACCACGAATCGTATAGCACAAGTAAAAGGTCACGTCTCAGGACGATCACTTCTAATACGCTTCTGTCCCACTCGGATCGGTTCAGCCTGATCCACGAAACACATGGATGACTAAGGCTTCATCGGCCACTCGAACACTGCACTCAAGGCGCAATAGGAGATGGTCATATTAATTAGGCCTAATCATGGCAGTTATTCTAAAATCAAATGTCTCATAATCCCCGTATATGTCTCTTTTTGTTGTACTCACGAACGTACTCTTCTCGTGATGGTCAAGTTTAGATTCAAGGCTGTTTCCATGGTTATATATTTGAGGATACATACACCACTAACAACGAACGTATCAATATCACAGTATATACTTCTGAGCTTGGAAGGTGAACTACTACTTAATGATATTACATGTACACATATTTGAGATCAAAAATATTGGATGGATCGCACCTTGTGGTGCATACATACCCCGCGTTAAGCCTCGATCATATTGTCTCACTCATTGCTGATCATAGACCTTTTATACCTAGGTGGAGGCCCGGATGACAGCTATGTTGTAGAGTTTAGAAAGAGTAAACATATCCCCTGTGGCATATCATACACCGACACCAATTTCTCGTTCAACTGCACCGGGTCTCACGTTTCCTAATATCAAAATTAAGATTGGTTTGTGGTCTTCTCCAGGATCGTCTTCATCATTTCGTTTCCAAGGGTGGCCGCCTCAGGGAAACGAGGAGCAAAGTAGTCAGCGATGCGCTCGAAGCGGTCGCGGTAGCTCTCAAAGTCTCCAAAGGAGACACAGTCAGACCAAGCCTGGTGAAGATCCAATTCGTCAGTATCCCAAAATGCCTCACTGATGATACAAACTTACCCGTGCAGCGAATGTAAATTCGAGATCATCCGAGCGAAAAGTGGTCGCATCGATGGCAGTGTCCAATGCTTCCTCGAGAAGTTCGGCATTGCGGAATAAATATTCAGTCACACCCAACCAAAGACGGAAAAGCTGCAAGATTGTTAAAAAACGGGGTTTAAGCTCCACCATAAGCTATTCGTCACATACCGGCGTAGAGCAGATCATATGATCATAGGGCACGATGCCAAGCTTCGACCAGCAGTCGACAATGGCAAGCAGACTCAAATGGCTGTTGGGTGGTGACTTTTCTCGGGATCGGTTGGATAGAGAGAATCGATCCAGCACTTCGTCTTTCAATAACAGATCTTGTCCTTCGGTACCTTCCCGGAACACGTATGCACCGGCAGCCTTAACCCGTCGCTTAAGCTCTTCCCGGTGTCCCCCAATCATCAACTTGTATAGATCCGTCACCGATTCGGCATACTGTCGAATCTGCTGCTTGGCAGCTGGATTAAGGATGGCGAGACCAGCATAGACATGCCATTTATTCGAGTAAATGCGCAGAGTAATATTGATCTTCACATTCTCAATACCACCGACCCACCGGGACATCTCCCAGGGAAATTGTTCGTTGGCATGCCATGCGGTGCCCATGCTCAGGAAGGCTGCGTGCGTAACGGCTTGGGTGTCGGCCGTGATTCGATCATGCATCTCACCGGTAAGGTGCACATGTTTGGATCCAAATGAGGAGAGGATTTCTTCAACAAATCGGACACTTTCGTCAGAAGCACGGTGTTGAATGATAACCTAGTTTATGCAGTGTTAGTTCCCAGCCTCTATTGAGATCGGGTACCGACATGAAGTCCCTACCAGAGGCTGTCCTTTCGGATTGACTTTGGGCCCGTGCAGCGAATGGCAGGATACGATCTCTACATCCGCCGGCAGGTGCTTTTCAAATGCGGCAAGTTCCGGAGCCTTGCAGGACGTCTGGCCACCGACAATGGCGCCTTGCTTGGTAGCTTCATTATTCCACGAGTCAGACAAATACTGATCTTTAAACTGGCTTGGGTCAAATGGGTCCGAAACATACATGGCCCGTACTGTGCGACGACACGGTCGATCACACCGGCTTCTACACTGTACAGAATGAAATCGCTAATTCTGGAAACCAAATGACCATTGGGAAAGATGGTGACCCTTTGCTATATACGATGAGTGTCTGGGCGGGATGATCCCAGCGGGAGACGTACTTGAGAGGCAAATTCTTGTTGTAAAGATTCATAATTCTCAGGTCTATCACAGGCGTTTATCCTTTGGAAATGAAAAATCAAATGTTAGTAACTGATAATTGCTGTTGTCGTGTTTCGCATGAATAATCATGATATCAAATATTGAGTATGAAGACCTATTAGATTCACTGATTAGCATATATTCCCGAAAGCAAGTATGAGTGATGGAATATAGACAAATTCGATAAGTTCAAAGAACTTTCAGACAAGAAAAATTAAGGTAGCGAGATATTTACATCATCGACAGTCCGGCGTACACTACCGACCAAAAAGGCTAGGCAGCAACCACCGAACCATACTCGAGCCAAATGCACTCAGGTCATCATTCGAAGGGGGGAGGGAAACAAAGCAAGAGTGAAAAGCTTACCTGATGAGGGAAATTGCGTGTAGGTCGAGAGAACACAAAAACAGGTTGTATTTACCTCCATCCTGCATCACTCAGGCGCTGGGCATACATCTTGCCCATATCGCCCATTCCAATGATGCCGATCGAGGCATCTTCCTTGGTGCGTGCCATCCTTGTAGACTCACGCTAGCAACCTCAACTGGGTATACTGCGTATCTTAATGACGACCACGTCGTGCAGGGTTAGTAAACTGTTTCAATGTATCTTAGCAGTCCAAGATACCGGTGTTCCACGGTATCTGCAGAGGCTTGGAAGATGAATTGCAATGATCAGAGGACGTAGGACGAGGCCGCCGAAAGAAAATTTAAATAGACGTACAGAGCTAAGCCCTCACCGCCTTTCGGGCCGACTGCAGCCCGTGTACAACGGCACCACCTTAGTCAGCATCTCGCTTGCTCGCTATTGCCCAACGAGCCAATCAGCGCCCAGCTGAAGCCGAGGGCACACATCCACTTTTTTTTTCATCCATTTCCTCTTCTTCCTTCTTCAGTTCCGTATTCCATCCACGCCAACTCCATCCAACAGTCGCAATGGCCCCTACCAAGAAGGCTCCCGCCGCCAAGGAGAACGTCTCCCTCGGCCCCCTCGCCGGTGACGGTATGTCGAAATTCTCGATTTCAGCTTATGATCATAACTCTGACAAGCGCATACAGGCAAGCTCGTTTTCGGCGTTGCTCGCATCTTCGCCTCCTTCAACGACACCTTCGTTCACGTTACCGATCTTTCGTACGTTTTCTTTCCAAAACCCTTCTTTGAAACCCCGCGCCCAATCTATTCAATTTGGTGGAATTGCGCATAGCGGGGAATCGAACACTACGCAAAAGTTCAACAGCTAATTTCTACTTCAGCGGCCGTGAAACCATCACCCGTGTTACCGGTGGTATGAAGGTCAAGGCTGACCGTGACGAGTCCTCCCCCTACGCCGCCATGTTGGCTGCTCAGGACGTCGCTGTCCGCTGCAAGGAGCTCGGCATCAACGCCCTCCACATCAAGATCCGTGCCACTGGTGGTAACGGCACCAAGACCCCCGGTCCCGGTGCGCAGTCCGCTCTCCGTGCTCTTGCCCGTGCTGGTATGCGCATTGGTCGTATTGAGGACGTCACCCCCACTCCCTCCGACTCTACTCGTCGCAAGGGTGGTCGCCGTGGTCGTCGTCTGTAGACGTGTGCAGGTACGTCTCATCCTTCCTACTGCGTCTCTATTGCGTGGTTGGCTTGGTGGCTACCGGCGGGGTCTACTCGCAACTGTGGATGGAATAAACGCGAAGAACGGCCCTTATTGCCTGGTCTTCAATTTTTTTCATACCCTGAAAAGAAAACTTTGTCCTCGGTTTTAGCTATTATGTTTGAGTATTCTTTCATTAATTGACTATTTCTGAGTTATTTTTGTCCTTGTCGTAACTGTCTCGTAAATTCTAATAGTCGTGGAGGTCAATTCCGAGTTATGCACGTAGCAGTATGGCCTGAGGCTAAGACCGCTAATACCATGCGGGTAGCTTATCGCGGGGCTGATAAAAAAAAGTATCCAACTTGCGCGTCTTGCAAAACCTTCAAATCAACTCTTCCCGACACTGAAACCTATTCTTCCTTCTAAATATACTTCTCATGCTTCTAATGTCTCCTGCTTGAGAAACAAAACCATACCATTCCAGGAAACGCGTCCCATTCTCCCGTCTACGTCATTTTACCGACCTCACCACGTTTCTCGCACCATTCGTAGAGCAGCTTGTGCAAGTTCAGATATCCGGAAACACATCATATGAAATATGTCTTTACCAGTTCAGCCATCGCCGACGATCCTTCTTCCCCAACTCCCACCTAAGACCTTAGTCGGCATCGATCTCATAACCTTCACCTCTACCGCCAAATTCCACGGAATCAGAGACCTCCCAGATGGATGGCACTTCCTCTATACCGGCACGACAGAAAGTCTTTCCTTACGCTCCGGGGCATGGTTTTACATTGGAGATATCAATACAGTCGGATATGGACACAATGAATCCGCACTCGTATCACATAGACCAAAGAAAGGCCAGAGCAATGAACCCGAGATCTACATCTGGAAATGGAGTGCAGACACCGAGTCTCTCACCTCGCTGAAATATGACAACGATAGGGACTGCCAAGAAGCTATGCGCTACAAAGCCAACTTGGGTGCGATCTGGCAGAGCGGAGGCTTATTCCGGTATCGAAGCCGTGTGTCCAAATCAATGGTCCCGAATGCAGATGCAACAATAAATGGAGAACCAGCACAGCTAGAAGACGACGATGAAAGTGAGGAAAGCGGCCGCAAGAATTGGCGGTGTCTTACAAATCGAATTTTCCCTGATATCCTGACACGAATGATCGGAAATCCGAATTACGATGTTGATGCGCATCCAAGGTGGATGGTTACCTCGGCCAGTACGGCAAACCGCGATGCTGATCATATCCCTGGACTTGACCCGCAGAAGGTGGGAGAGGACGGTGTTCCGGAGACTTTGGGTGAACAGGAACGGGAGTTTGGGTTTCTTCCTGTTGACCTGAAAAATACCTGGCGAGAGGGTGCCATTGGGCGTGAAAGGACCGAGGCAGCTCAAGATCGATCCTGGGCGTTAGGGGATTTGATAGATCGATTCTCGAAGTATAAACATCCAGGAACGGGAGAAATACTATCTGACGAGGAACTGGGAGAGGCGCATGTGCTCGGAGAGTTACAATTCACATTCTTAATGGTATTGACCATGATGAACTACTCTTGTTTACAACAGTGGAAGCGGTTACTTGAGCTCGTCTTGACATCCCGTGCGGCCATTGTCGACAAAGAAGGTTTCATGAGTGAGTTTGTCGGTTTACTGCTGCGGCAATTGAAACGATGTGATGATGTGGAGGGTGGATTGTTTGAAATGGACGGGGATGATGGCGGTGCATTCCTTCGCAATTTGCTGAAGAAATTCCACCGTTTGGTGTATCAAGCTGTCGACGAGAACAAGGGATCCTTGGTGAAAAAGGAGCTTGCGAAATTGGAGAGTTGGGTGAGGGAGGAATTTGATTGGGAGCTGACCCACGAGTCCATTGTCAAACGTGGCATGATCCAATTGGAGGATGGCGAAGAAGTCGAACTAGACATGGATGACAATGACGAGGACGAAGAGACCGGCGAGTACGCACCTATGATTGTTGATTCGGAGGAAGCAACTCTCTAGGCTTATTTCCATCTTTTAGTTCCGAAATCTTTGGGACTTAACTTCATCTAACGAAGCCTATGTTTCAATACCAAATATTAAAGTATTTCCAATTTGAATGTTGAGTAATTTGATTATGATTCCTGGAATCGGTCGTAAGTTGCTCATTTTGAAGAGACAATCTTGGCTTGTCCCACTGTTGCGTAGTGCATTTCCATTGCTTAGGTGAAGTCTATGTACCTTTATTCTCTAGCCTAATAGCATATTGGAGAAGCGTCTAACCCGGACTAGAAACAGAATGCGATCTTAAACAAAGAGCACTTGTCTATTTCTCTTCATGCTCAACAATATAGGCCCAGTCATGCTCTTCCGTGCCGTACATGATAGCCTCCAACCAAGACTTAATCTGCGCAGCATAACCCGCAGCCTCGCCCTTCGGACCCAAAGTACTGATATCGGTTTCAATGTTGCGGATCATCGCAACGGGAGTGATGAAATACTATATACGTCGTCAGCATCAATAATCCACTATAAGATCCAAGACTCAAGAAAAGGACTCACAGCAGTACCCGAAACAAAAGACTCAACGATCCGACCCTCAACCGCAGCCTTCTCAATCTCCCCAATAGTCAAAGTCCGCTCCACAACCTGCAATGGCTCCAGAGAACCAACCGACTTCTTAGAAAGCTTCTCAGAAACCAAATCCAAGACGCTGCGTCGGGTGATACCAGGCAAGATCAACTGGTTCTCCAGTGGGGCAGTCACAAGTTCCAATTTGCCCGTATCAGCATTATGCCAAATAATAAAGAAGTTACTAGCACCGGCCTCAGTAACCTGTCGGTCCTCTCCGAATAGCCAAAGGATCTGGTCAAAGCCCAACGCCTGTGCCTGTCCGTGCGACTGTAGTGAGGGGCCGTAGTTGGCACCGAGCTTGGCGTATCCGAAGCCGCCTGGCCAAGCACGAATAGTGTTGGGGTTCGAAGCGTACAGTCTCAATCCCTTCGAAGGCTCGGTCTGACCTTCTTTCTTCATCTTGGTAAAATCAGGCCAGGGGACAGCGATAATGTAAAGCAGGGCTTCCTTGGGGACTTGGACGCCAAGGTGAGCACCGTTGCCAATCAAAGTAGGACGGATATAGAGGAATGAGCCGGGGCGATCCTTGGGTAGCCAGCCTGTTTGAAATATTAGTTTTTGGAATCTGAGTCAAGTCGGATGAAGTCAAGACATACGTGCGCCGTCAATTTGCATCAGCTTGCCAACCAATTTCTTGAGCTCGTCGTACTTGAAGCTGGGGAGTGAAGATCGCAGCGCACTGGAGTTTAGGCGTTCGCCGTTGAGATCAGGACGGAATAGACGCAGCTTGCCGTCGTAGCCACGGTACACCTTCATACCCTCGAAGCACTCTGTCGCGTAGTGAAGGCAGGAAGCTGTCGGCGGGATGCTAAGATTCTGGTAGGGCTTCACCTCAGGTGTCTCCCAGCCCTTGGCTGCTGTCCACCTCACGGTGACCATATGGTCAGTACAGTATGAGTGACTCAGCTCCTCTGGAGAGCCAGGGAGAGGGACATCCCGCAGGTTGGTGGATCTGGTGATGTTGAAGCTCGAGCCGTCGAGCTCGGCCACATTTTGAGCGATGGAACCCATGGTGAGTGAATGGGTGAGTATGTTGATGAGCTCGTTAGGATTGATGGAAACGAATTAATCTGATCCCTCCAGTCAATGGAAAGAAAATTGCAAGTTTGGTCGAGTATGAGTCACTCGTGGATTGATTATTGAAATTGAAGTGGGAGGTAAGAAGTTTGTACTGCACCACTAGATAATTGAGAAGAGTTATTTATAGGACTGAAATGTCATTAGAAAAACAAGGGAAGGACTCTTATTATATCTCTCAACCTTGGACTTGCGGTTTGCCCCGGACTTTGGACGGAACCGGGCCGAAGAAATTTCTTCGCCGGGAATCGAGAAATTTGCCATTGGATCGGACCAATTGGCAAGACTTCAAAAGAATTCGTTTTGAATAATCAACAAACACAGACTCGCGCATATTGCATTTATTTTTATAAGTTCCTCTTATAGTAGCGATCTGTATGCAGTCTTGGGGATGTTGCGCCCTGTACGGATACATGCCATTTTGATAGTTCGCCCTTATCAACGGGCCCACTTAGTTGGCACATTACCGATAATAGCCGTCTGGAATGTCGACCGAAGATGCTAATAAGCTTTCTGAAAAGAGTATAGTTGAAGTCGGCCTGAAACAATTGACATACAGATAAGATTGGCGGTTTGCGCTGCATGTGGTTGTGAGTGGCTATCTATGGAGGCATCTGTCCGCAACGGTTCAGTGTAGGGGAAATAAATAGAAATTGGTGAAACATGACGCATTTATATTGCAACACAGGGTTTCACGGAGAGTCTGCTAGCATCAGTTACTAGATCGAAATTGCTGATCTCGACAGAACAATCTTCTTTCGGAAAACCAGTATGCATGTCGCTAAAAGAGGTAAACACATGGCAGAATCCTCATTAAAACAACTGGAAGATGAATCAATTTTATCAAATAACATATGGATCGATTTCGTGAATATTGCCTTCTATTGCTGTGTTTCTGCCTCGTTTCACATCAATGAGACAATGCTGCACTTTTTAGACTTCTATGCATATGTATCTCTCCTTTTGTCACCCTTGCCCAATATGATGACGATTCTCGCAAGATCATTCCCTCTGCCCCGACTAAAGAGCCTGCTCTGCGACTTTGAAGCTTTGTCGTGAGATCAATTAGCCCCGGTCGTTTCTAGATAATGTTGCGCTGCGATGTAGATCTAACAATCATCCTCTATGAAGCCAGGGACGGAATTGATGAATCTATGTTCAAGGATAATAAAGACGTTCTTGAGGTTTCTTTACAGCGATTGATGCATGTTGTTTCTCAGAAAATTCATCTCAAGGGATTTGTAAGCAGCTCCTGGGAACAAAAATCCAAAATCAGTAGTTGCAATCTCCAGGTGTCATCGCATGCTGTCAGGGTGAGAACAAATTCCTGCTTAGCGTATTGCTTCAGCTTAGCGATCATGAACCAATTGGATATGGTATATGATCTGACATGTAAGTAGCTGGCAGGGCAAGTTGTCAGCGAAGGCCAGTTACTTGAACAGGCTTCGACAGTCAAATCGATGTCTTCCTTCCTTTCCGGGGTACCTTCCCTTCTCGCCACGGGAGAGTCCACAATCTTCAGCTTCGGGTGCCTCTGTGAAGTATCATCAATAGGCGCGGTGGTTTTCTTTTTTTTTCAAGATGTCCGAATGGATTGACGCCTAGAGAATTCTCGTTGGGCGGGGCGCATCCATCCAGTGCGACTCCGTCGACAGTGTATCTCCCCGTATAGATCAATTTAAACATCACATGAATTAGATAGCACTTGTGTCTTTCAAATTGAATTCCATTATTTTTCTGGATTTAATTTTCTTGTTAGAAGTGGCTTTCCTGGCAGGCCTTATAGAGAGACGTGCCTTAAATTCACCTTTATATTCGCCGCTATAGGCTTTCTTGAACCAGTCTGGTCGGAAGCAGGCAATTCCCTTACAAGCTGCGAGTGTGCGATCACTAAAGACAATTTTCATGTGCTGTACGCATTATTGAGAAAAAGTCTGGTTTCGCTTCGTCAGTAGTGGTCAAGAAGTAATACGTAGAGTGTTGAGCTTACCAATTCACCAGACCGCCCAAGGAATTCATGTTGCCTAGAGGTGGAGGGGCAATTGGGGTAGTTTGCTTCAGGACTGGAGCTAGTCGTGAGGACGAAGTCATTATAGGACTCGGTCAAAGGCTTCAAAAATTGATGCCGACAAGCGAAAGAAAGATGGGAAGAAGATTGTGAAAACAAAAGGTGAGAACAAAGAAGATTGATAGAGAAGGTGGTGAGATCCACGGTTTAAAGGAAGATGGAATGCCTTGTAAAATCAATGTCGGAGAAGCTAGGGAAGTCAAATGGAAGAAAAAGCTAGAACAATAAACAAGAGACCCATCTGATTGCCTGTGAGCTCATGTAGCCGCGTTATCAAAGTCGAGACAATCCCATGTGTTCGGTATGGTGTCTCAGTATGAGAAACCTCTTTGTTTCTCTTGAAACGCGTCATTGCCAAATTTCAGGGCTGATGAGAGTCACTATAACAATGGAGCTCTCCTATGTGGCTTATTTTTCCGCAACATATCTTCCAGGAGAGACAAGTATTTCATCAGGCTTCGAGGCAAAGGATTTCCATAGACTTAGCAATCGTGACTCGATACTGCGATATAGAATTGGGTCGACGGAATTAAGCTCCATGTTGAAGCAAGAATTGTTGATTTACCCTTAAGTAAAAGCTGCTCAAGTGGCTAGCCATCTAGTTCAACTTGCTTTCATGTAGAAATGACATATATAATCCCAGCTTTGGAAGATATCCGATCATAGGTCTATGCCACCTAGACTTTGAGTTAGCTCAGTAGTATCGTGAGATTTGAATACCCAGATACAGTTGAATAGTACCTAATCTAAGTGGGTCAGTAGAGATATGACTTGGCGTGGTCCACGGGTAATTATCTTAGATCCAGTGCCAGATCAACTGAGCGCTATATTGCTAGTCCGGGGTCTACAATGATCGATTATTAACCCACATTAAGACCCTGGCCCAAAGAACTTAGCTTTCTCCAATATACATCTTTTGGATGCCGAGACAATTCGGCAGATGATGACTAGCTATCCTGGCACACTACAACACACCCGAGCTCCTGGGTGCCGCGCGTCAGGTAATATAAAACATTGATCACGGGTAACCCACTGAATGACCCACAGGGGTCCACGCAAGATAGGCCAGGAGCTCATACACCTCATCTACCAATATAATGGACAGCAAACACGCAAAGGCCCCTTTGGGCAGGTTACAAAAGTACGAATCTAAAAGTTGAAACATTGGCCGCCAAACCCCGAAACCGGTGGGTTGGGACGTATTCGCAGGAATCCACCTTCGATCACGGTCAAACACCACAAGCCATGCAAAACAAGCCCAATCAGCGGCCCTTGTCTGCCCACTTGTGTCGCCCCGAACCAAACTCCCCATGTTTGCACCAACCAGAGTAACGGATCCAGCCGCTCAGCCTATGCCAATGCAACGGAAGAGAAGCCCGCGTTGCAGGGTTTAGTTCGTATCTGTTGTCGAAAAAAATACCACCACTTGGGTGAGAGATCGCTTAGGATGACGGCGGCTTTGCCCAATTAATAGATGTGCAGGTGGCGCTTAAGCTAGACAGGGATTATATTTCCCGGCTGAATGGTAACCCAACTATACACCCGTGTCCAGGAGCGGAAATGACCCACCAAACATCCACCCATCATGCGGCATCACTGTTTCTTTTTTTGTCCTGCTAGGAAGGACCCGGTGCTTTGGGTACGATGGCACGACGGCGGTCTTGTTTATCTCAAGACGTATGTGACTGTGGAGAAAGCTGTACGAAGACCAAGTCGTAGTGCCGATACCTGTCCTAGAGACTAAATATCCCGCTAAGGCATTTTCTCATATTTGCTGGTCCTAGGACCGAAGGCGTTTGTGGGCCATCACTGTATCCGTATGGGAGGTGAGAAACGAAGAAATGAAATCAATCAAGGAAGAAGTCCAACAATATTACAGTGAGATTTTAGAGTTTGGGACGCGATGTTGATGCTAATTGAACCAAGCTTGGGGCCGTGCAGGGTGGAGAACCTCAGTGTGACACCGTTCAATGCGGTCCACTGTATGTGTCAGTGATATCAGCCTCGTAAATGATTTTTCCCTTGGGACTGACATATGCCCACCTGCGGTCGCATGCATGTTTGGATCTGCGAAGCGTCTGTGAGCCCTGCAAAGCTGGTCCATGATATGAGTCCTGCCCAATTTTTCAAGTTGAGAGTAGCTATGCAGCCATGGATCATTTTCATCTGGAGCTACAATTCCTCGCTTTCATTCTTCATTCCTACATTCCCTTGTCGGATGCAAGCGCTGTGGGTCTTCTCAGAAGGATTCGGTAGGTACATAGCCCCGTTGCGAGGTACACAGTGGCCCGTGTTGGGTGGAGATTGAAAAGTGAGATGTGCGGTTAAGCGCAGCTCTGCTATGCCATGCATAGGCAAGGGCAAACTATGTAGGAGGGGTTGTCTGGTTCGGTCAAATTTAAGTCCGCGGAAGTAGTGATTTGGAATTAAAAAAAATGGAAGTAACCATGGGACCGAGACCACGATTAAGTTGAATAGGTATAGAAAGAGCCTCGCCAATTTGTAGCTAAAAGAGAGGTCATCCACGGCACATAGATCTCTCCGATACGATCATGCCTGGCCCTGGTTACGTTGACATTATAACTAGTACCCTAGAGGCCCCCTTGGGTCAGAACGATCCTGACCAGTCGGGAAAGAGAAGAACGAACCATGAAAATAACGGAAAAGAGGAAAAGATTGAAAAACAGGCATTCTCCAGCGAGTCAGCTACTGTGGGTTAGTGCAACGCGGAGCAAGTGCCAAGGGAGGAGGTGCCCATGCGCCAAACCCGATTGGACGGCAATCACCCGGCCAATCAAACACGCCGGAAAAGAGTTGACTGGCATCTGGGGAGGCTGGATCTGAAAAAGTATACCGTCAAATCAAGAAAAGAAAAGTTAAAAAGTGATCCATAACAGAGCTCTGGGACGGTGGGTGCGGAGATCGTCCCGGGCTTTCATCAACTACTGTAATGTAATGATATCAATGATCTACGTGGGCGTCGCCACCAGACCAGCCGCTTGACTCGAAACTACTGGCAAACATCCTGTAAAGATCAAGGGCCACGTTCTGTTCCCCACCCTATACAAAGCTATACCGGCTATATTTATCACGGCTTACCATGATGTCAAGCGTTGATCGAGGAGCGGAAAGACTTTCGTTGTTTATTACGTACGTGCTGCAACATTCCTGATCAGATGGTGGGTATCGAGATGTTCCTGCTTGCGACATCGTACAGACGCCCCAGGGTCAGCCTTGATGGCAATTCAGGTACATGATGTACATGGCGTAGGTTCTCAGCCAAAAGTGGGCCCAATGTAAAAAATGGGAAACTGGTTGCGCATGTACCGGCGCGGTAGTCTTTCCCGTCACCTCATGAAGGCGCTACCGGGCCACATCGGTGGTACCATGTGGAGTAGTATCAAGACATCGGAGGTTCCTTCAAATGAGGCCACGTGCGGTTGGGATAAGTGGATATGGGAAAATGGCAAAAAATCTTACAGCCAGGATCATTGGCAAAACAGAGAATAATGGGGGCAAAAGAGTCCGGGGGAAAAGACCGAGCACACCGATTTTTGGGATGCAAAACCCGCATGCCCCTGGGCTTTCATATTGGACCCAGCTCGTACCATGGAGGGAGCTCAAGAATCCTGCGATTGGATTCGACGGAAAGAATGATCATCATTCGGGCGCAGTCTTCCGAGGCGCTCTCTCTTCGACCTCGTGGTAATGTATAATGATGAATGCATATTAGCGTCTTGTTTCCCGAGAACCCATCGATTTGATTGGTTAGTTTTTCCTTTTTCTTTTTTTCTTTTTCTTTTCCTGTCTCTCGTTTCCGATGGCAAGCCCTTTTTTAAGCCGGTAATTTGACTGTTCCCTACTTGGGCCGTAGCGGTCATGATCGAGCGCGCATCGGCTCCTTCGCGAATCTCTCGGTGAACAAGATTCCGGTCTAGGCTCTTCCTGATGGAGACCCTACACCACCCCTTGTCTGGTATGCCGACGTAAATGTTGACAGGTCTCTGGGTATTCTCTCCAATCGCTGTCCTGTGTTCAATCTTGGGCCACTAGGGACCCGGTTGTGTGACAACCGCTGACCCCGGCATGTTTGCGCCAGAGATGTCGCCCCCCTCAGTTTAATTTGTGCTTTATAATCTGCAGGTTGAATCTGTCATCTGCGTGGAAGCCATTGCTCTCCCACGTTCCAATCTTTGAGGTCATAACGAGGCAAACAGGATTGTGACATCCTGATCCGGCATGCCCCCTTGAACTTCGTCCGCATACAAATGGAATTGTGAATGCTTTAAATTGATGTTGCGCCATATACCAAAAGGCTGGTGTTGTAATGAGGCTATAAGGGTCAGTATTATACCCCTTCCCTCCCCTCTTGTGATGTGTGAGGCGAGCGGCTAACGTCTGATTTAGAGCTTGCATCGCTAAAACAGACTGGATGGCGGTAGATTCCCAATCAGCTCGCCAGAACCAGATGGCCCATGAGTTAGGTTATTTTTTGGCGCAGAAAATGAGCCACCATAACTCTTCGAGGTCTTTCGCTCCGCTAGCGCCAGGCCCACCACGCGTGGTCGCACCACAATCATCGATGGCCGTGGGCAAGCCGAAAAAGAATTCTACAGCATGTCTGGCATGCAAAGCAGCCAAGAGGAAGGTAAGTTCTAAATTCGAGGAGTCTGACGAAAACATGTCGCAGAGCAAGGCGTGAGCTGACAGCCAAATCTCTCTTGAAAATAGTGCTCTGGACCTCCTTCCCCATGCAAAGCTTGTGTCAGCGCCGGTGCCGAGAGCGATTGTCATTTCGACCCAAGCAAAGATCTGAGGCGCCGAGTCGCCGTCAAACGAACGATCCAGGAGTTGACAGATCACAAAGATCTGCTCGACTCACTGTTGGCAACATTGCGTTCGGCACATATGGATAAGGTGAACGAATTGGTGATGTTGGTGAGGAGCAATGGGTCTTTAAGCGAAATTGCCCATGCAGTAGGAAGCCCCGTCACGCGATTCACAGATTCAAAATTTTTGTCAGCCGCGAGTCTGTCATTGTCAGAAGATATGGATCAGCACCTGGATGCGGGACTCATAGCGCAGCTCCAGCGAAGGAGGGGTTCAGACCTTGAGTCGGCTACCGGTTCTTCAGAGCAAGACAAGCTGAAGGTCTCACCACAAGTCGCACTTGATCCTTATGCACGAGTGACCTTAGAAAACCTCTGCGACGTTCCCTTATTGGAAGTCCCGGCCACGCCGTGGACAGACGTTACGGATGACAATGACCTTGTATCGCATCTTGTTTCGCTGTACTTCACATGGGATCATCCATGTGTCCAGTTTTTGGATCAAAACAAATTTCTTGAACATATGAGACGAGGAGTGCTAGACTCCGAGTTTTGCTCTCCGATGCTGGTCAACAGCATCTTGTCCATGGCCAGTGTATGTTGCCTTCTCCCAATTCTTGTCGTTGTAAGAAGCTTATTCATGACCCAACAGACTTATTCTGATCGGCCGGGCGCGTTCTCAGATCCTGAGGATACATTTTCGCGTGGTCAACATTTTCTCCTGGAGGCAGAGAGGTTGTTCCGGGCTGAGGAAGGAGCACCCCGTTTAACAACTGTCCAGGCTCTTCTTTTGATGAGTTGTGTGTATGTGAATCACCGCGTTCTTTTGCAGTTTGATGGTTTGTAATCAGAGGCTGAAAATTCTCAACAGGATGTCGTGTCAGGGTAAGGCCAATATGAGTTGGCTGATGCTGGGACTTGCGATCCAAATGGCACGGGATTTGGGTTTGTTTGGGCAACGAAATGGCCATCATTGTGGCGAAGATCAGTCGAAGGAAATCATAGAGGTTCACACCATTACGGCATGGAGCATATTCAGCTTGAACCTGTGAGTGGTTCTCTGGCAACTCAAGGACCAATTCTCGCTAACCAACAACCAGACAAATGTCAACGAGGCTTCAAAGGGAGCATAGCTTAATACAACCCGTATATGGTATTGAAGTTGGAGGACACAATGATTGTGATTGGACCCCGTATCCGCGGTCAAACCAGGTCACTTTTGCGACCCAGCCCGCGCTTCTCCCTCAAATGCGAAAGGGGCTCTCCAATTTAACCCAGATTCAGATTCACATCCATGGCATTATGAATGAGCACATGCGTGGGGATTTCTGCATTCTCCTGGGTAAAGCCGAGGGCCCATATAAAAGTTTACAGCAATGGCTGGCTACTTGGCCAGATACCTCACAGCTTAAGAAAGAGCCAGTCCCACAGCTTCTGATTCTCCGGTGAGTGACCCATCAATGTCATGCGGGTGCCTCGACCGATTTCTCATACTGATTCATTCACAGTCTCCAATGCTTGCAAGCGGTCACAAACCTCCTTGAACATCTGATTGAACGTGATTCACAAGTATCCGTGGCCCGTGATTTGCGGCAGCAGTGGTGCGAATACATGGAGGAAATGAGTCGGTGTCTTCGTATCTACCGCACTTCATATGGGCTCCGGCATATCCCTAGCCAGTTGGTTGCAGTGGTTCAATCAGGTCTTCACGCACTCTTGTATCAGCTAGACGAGTCTGTCGAAGCAAAGGATGTATTTATAGAGCTTTCTCGTCTTGCGATTGGTCTGAGTCAGAGGTTCAAACCAATAGCAAACTCAATCGACACAATTATATCGTTGTCCCAACGCGGGACTGCGAACCTCCCCCCTGAGGCCATTGCGGTCCTCGATGGCTCGGAAACTTGAGGACGGGGTGTTGAAAATAATATTTAAACTAACCAGGTAAATCTAACCATGGTTTGAAAAGCTCTCGAGTCAATTAGCATTGGAAAAAAAAAAACTGCCGGTGGTACTTGTGATGTCGGCGCGTATCACTGCAAAAGAAGTGGCCCCAATTTTTAATGGAGTCGGCCTGAATGGAAAGATATGTGAAGCATGAACGCGTGTGTTTGGATGATACTCGAAGGTTTGTTAAGTCGCCGTGGCCTCAGGCCGTAAAGCGTGTTTTGTTCTGGCTCTAGGGATCTAGAAGAAGGGGATTCAGGTATAGATCCCTATCCAACAGACACGATATGATACCTCGTCCAAACTGAAGGAAAGACCTGGGGTGGAGGTGTTAAGGGGGTGAATTTGAGGAATAATTGGGCAAGCAGGCGTCCTTTGAGAGATGAGAGAATGGCGAGCCCGTCACCTCGCCTCCCACACCCGGAATACTTTTCCGGTGCAAACAGTACCACTGGGAACACAGCACCAAGGTCTACGTAACACCAGCACCAACCTCACCTTGCTTTGAAAGGGAATTGGTTGGTGGGATCTGGCCCCGGGTACCTTTCTATTCCCACTTTCTGCGCCTTACGCTCTTGGGCAGGTGCCTAGTGGGAGCTAGTGCATAAAAAGCCCTTCAGAGACCGGTACTTTACTGGCCAGGCAACTTGCAATCTTTTGTTATAGAAAATGAAATCATGTACACGTATAAAATAATGTACCTACAACTGGTTTGTTTCCCTGTGTCAAATAGGCGACCCTGCCCTTGGTGGCCATTTGTTGCTTCGATGGATTCAGCCTAGTAGTGTTATCATTTGTTTTCTAATCTCCAGCAAGATCAGCCAAATGTCTATGGCGGTTTTGAATGTCGATTTTAATAGTAAATTATGAGGTTATGGACAGTGTCAGGCCATGGAATAGACAGATCCTGTCACATTTGAGTAGGCGCAGCAGCTAGGTACCACGGTACCATGTACCCTGTTCTTATTTCCATTTTCTGCGCAAATCACGAATTAGAAATCCAAAAGATGGAAATCCGAAGCCAATACTGACAGTCTGCAACATTGATATGTTAATCAGACAGGCCAGGGATTCGATATATTTCATGACTAGCCCTGAACTATGGACACACATAACTACGATTCGAGTGCTCCTTAGCCAGTCTTTCAACAGTGCATGACTTCAAAAGACCACAAAGTCATGCGACACTCTGATTCAATGAGTAAATGTATCGCAACAATTTCAATTCATCTCAAAAACTATCTTGTACATACAGACATTCCGCTAGATGTTGCTCGTGATCATGCATAAATACACATAGCTGAGTCATCCAACGATTTTATGCGCAGATAAGATAAGCACAAACACCGAAGCGAAAACCCTCAAAATTCAACTTCTAGTGGTAAATCCCACACGCCGACGACGGACGTGCACCCCCACCACTCAACCCTTCCTTCCGCCTCTTGCCGTCATCTCGGCATCTCGAAGCAGAGAATCTATCCTTCTCTCTTTTTCCTCCCATACAACTCGCAATCCCTTGCCTCCTACCACTCCCACAATGTCGTACGAAGACCGCGCCAATGCGCGCCCCAACCTGAACGACGAGTCTGATGTTGAGGAGGAGACCATGGCCAACGACTACCGTGAGCAGGTCAACTTTGATGATAGCATGAGCGAGCTGGACCGGACGACTTCCCTTGGTGGTTCACAAACCCAGGACATTCAGGCACAGTTGGCTGCTGCCGCTACCCCGCTGGAATACCAGGCGACTCTGGAAACCAAGTTCGCTAGCTACGATAACTACTGCAGTCTCTTTCACTACATCCTGAACTCGGAAGGCCCCGTGGATCTGGAGGTCCCCTCGGTAGGTGCTTTGGATGACTCTCAAACCCGATCTTTAAACAAAGAAAATGAAGCTTGGCAAATTCGTCTTGCGAAAGGAATTGTGGACAGCAGGCTAACCAAAATCCTTCATATATAGTACTACTGGGCTTGGGATGTCATTGATGAGTTCATTTACCAATTCGAGTCCTTCTGCCGCTACCGCAACCGGATCGCTCGCACGGGATCCAACGAGGAGGAGGCTCAGGTGCTCCGCGAGAACCCCAACACATGGGGATGCTACTCGGTCCTTAACGTCCTCTACTCGCTCATCCAGCGCTCCCAGATCAACGAGCAGCTGGCTGCTATCAAGCAGGGTGAGGATCCTCTTGCCGTTGCCGGTGAGTATGGCTCCCGCCCTCTCTACAAGATGCTGGGCTACTTCTCCATCGTCGGTCTGTTGCGTGTGCACTGCCTGCTTGGTGACTTCAGCCTCGCCCTGAAGACCCTCGACGACATCGAGATGAACAAAAAGGCCATGTTCGCCCGGGTGATGGCCGCCCACTTCACCACGTACTACTACGTCGGTTTCTCCTACATGATGATGCGCCGTTATGCCGATGCCATCCGCATGTTCAGCCACATCCTGGTCTACGTTTCCCGGACCAAGAACTTCCAGAAGGGTGGTAACAACTACGATGCTATCGCCAAGAAGAACGACCAGATGCTCGCTCTGATCGCGATTTGCGTGGCTCTGCACCCCACCCGTCTGGATGATACCATCCACTCCGCCGTCCGTGAGAAGTACGGTGAGCAGTTCCACCGCATGCAGCGTGGCGGCCCCGAGGCCCTGCCCGTCTTCGAGGAGCTCTTCCGCTCCTCCTGCCCCAAGTTCATCAGCCCCACTCCTCCTGACTTCGAGAACCCCGCCTACAACGTCGACCCCGTCGATCACCACACCGCCATCTTCATGGATGAGGTCAAGAACACCCTGTTCAACCCCACCATTCGCTCATACTTGAAGCTCTACACCACCATGGACCTGAAGAAGCTGGCTGGCTTCCTCGAGGTGCAGCCCGAGCAGCTCCGCTCTTGGTTGCTGGTGAACAAGCAGCGCAGTCGCCAAATCCGCTGGGTTGAGGGCAGCCTGCTCGAGGGCGACTCCGCCATCTCCAACGATCTCGACTACGCTCTCGAGGACGACCTTATCCATGTTAGCGAGACCAAGGCCGGTCGCCGCCTGGTGGACTGGTACCTGCGCAACCTTGCCCGTGTCTACTAAGTGCCCGTGCCCAATACACATCACGTTCCATTCCGGATGTGTTGCTCTGCTGGTATTCTGACAAGTTGTCAAAAAGAAAAGTGAAGAATGGACTTCTACATGCAAGAAAGAACGGACATGACTCGAGATGATTTTTTCTTTCATATTATTATCCCGCTTCCCCTTGTTTTTCTCCCCCATTATCCATATTGCCCCCATCGCCCTGCTTCCGATACGCTTTTTACCTTTTTTTTTTCATTTTCATATTTTTGTGAATCTTTTTGTGTTTCCCCTGGTCCTTTGGTTTTACGGAGTCCGTATGGATTCAAAACCATGTCAGGCTTCTGCGATGGCTTGGGAGGGCGTACGATTTCTCACATTTGCCCCGGTCTGCTGTTCTTCTTTGGTCTTGGGCGATTTGGTCCCCGAGGCGAGTGTCAGGTGTGAGGTAGAAGAAAAAAGACTTGATGAAATGCATAGACGCAATGATTCTACTTGGTTTTCCCATATGTAGCCGTAGTGTACAGCCCGTAGTGTTTTCTGTACTTTAATACGGGAGTGTATCGCTAGGTAATGGGAATTGACGGTTTCAAGGGAGAGAAGAGGGGTATAACATGCAAATTAGTCTATCTAATCGCCACGCAAATGCCATAACTATATGTACACGCCAAAGCGAAAAAGAAAATAGGGTAAATGTAATACAAATATAGAAAATCCCAATGTTTTGATGTCAATTCACTCAGCCCATCACATCGAAGCTCGTTCCACAACCACAGTTACTGGTTGCTCGTGGATTATCCACAATCGTAAATTGGCTTCCAATCAACTCTGTCGTGTAGTCTACTGTACTGCCAGACAAAAGCTCCAGTGAAGGCTCGTCCATAACGACCTTAGCTTCTCCGGCTGCATCCGCTGGTGCGCCCTCAGCGTCTTCTCCCTCAAAGACAGTGTCTTCCTCGGCGTCAATCTTGGACGCTGACTCGAGCGACATCATGTACTGGAAGCCATGGCAGCCACCACTAGTGACTGTGATGCGCAGGTGGTGGTAGGGGTTCTCTTCTTTTGTGGCTGAGGGAGAAGAGGATGGATTGGTGATATCGCGAAGACGCTAAAGTAAAGTCAGTTTATGGAAATAATGGGGAAAAAAAGAAAGAAACAAAAAGAGAAGAAAAGCAAAACAGAAAGATTTTTAAGAACAAAAGGAAAAACATACAACAGTTAGGATTCGCATGTGGTCACCCACCATACTACTAACTAACCGGCGTGTGGCTTAAGTACGGCTGAGCGGACGGGAAGCCCTGTTCTCCACACCCTATGGTCGTATGTACAAGGATCATCATCAAACTGGCTTAAGCCGAGCCTCGACTTTCCTTGTACTCATAATCAATTGGAATGAAGCAGCTTCCCATCCCATCAAAACAACAAAAAACAAGAGTTGAAAGAGACTAGTGTGAACCTACCTCAACAGCACGAGGAGAAATATTAATCATGAGCGTCTCCCCATCATCTCCAGCCCTCGGATTCTGAGTGACCTTGGTGGCTGACCGAACGGACGAAGACGAAAACGAGGCAACAGGCGCCTGTAAACGAGAGCAGGCAATCAAGGAGCGTGGAATTGAGGGTCTGGATAGGGATGCAGAGGCGACAACTGTTTTCCGGTGAGGTGCGATTTCGCCGACGGAGAATGCGGAGAGGCGTGTAGCGGGCCGAGAGGTTGAAAGGAACCGACGGCACGTTTGCTGGGATAACTGGCGGGCGGGTGTGGATGAACGCAAATATCGAGTCATATTGGAGACGTGTATTGTGCGTTGTTCTTCACTCAGGGCGTAGGCAGAGAAAGGTGGAGGTTTAGTTATGATTTAATCGCATCGTTCCATCTAACTAATTATCTCGGGTTTGTCAGATCGGCAGTGGCGCGATTGGTCAGCGAGGGCGGAGGGTGGTGGCAGAATCTTTTGTTGGGATGACTGGATCGCGGGGTGCATGTGCTTGCCTTCAACTAGGTAGTGTAGTGCCTGTGGACCTATATGCCACCTGGAGTGGGGAAATTGGATCGATGTGTTATGCAAAGAACACTAGGTACTGATCTTCAAAGGAAGAATTGTAGTATGTAACCCGAAATTTTCCAAGGAATATATATTTACTATGGATATATCCGAACTGGTAGTGCCCCTTGACTACTTATCCTGGTTTATCTCACTTAAATATCAGCTGGCAAAGCGGGGCTCTCAATTGCCTATGAGGATTGCACCAGCCTTGCAAGTAGGATTCTTATTGGAGGTACAGAGGCCGTCGTTGAAGACATATCCAATATAGCAGATAGGCTTCGTGTGGAACACACTTCTCGCCATCGCGAGAGCTTCCAAGAGGGCAAATTGGTATGCCTAGGACACAGGTTTGAACATCAAACCCCGTACCTGTTGGACAACACTTGACATGTCCAGAGGAGTGATCGATGGTGGGCACTATGTCGTCAACTTTCAAGTGTATATTGACGGTGAGGGGTTTGGCCATTCTGCTAGGCCTGAGAGAGAGACAATGCAAAGAAAAAGGCCAAGGCCCTATGAGTCTTTACCATGCTATTTCTCGTTGTCCTTCAAATGAGTGGACTTGGTTGCTTGCTTCACACTTTACAGTGCTGTCAACACGGAGGGTTATATAGTAACTTCATTTTCGACTAAATAATGAGTCAATAATTACAAAAAAAAAACAAATATTGACATCAAATCCAACGAAAGGAGAATAGAGAGTTGGTTACGTGACAGGAATCAGTGGCTTTGTCGATTTAACCCATTTTGTGATGGCATTGCATCGCCCATGGCAAATCTCAGAACATACCACATGTATGAGTTGAAGCAATGGTATCGGACGGTTCTTGGGCGGTTTCATTCACAACGATCAATCATCAAGTCAGCTCTCACGATTGGAGACATCATCTGCAACTACGTGTTTTATTGTATTGGTCAAATGCATCAAGGATAGGGAAAATCAAAAGAGCGTCAGCAACTTGCAGAGTAAAATGAATGGACTGCGTTGGCTAGTGATTTTCTACATTGAATGGCCAGAAAGTATAGTTGATTGGCATCAGAATGACAGGAAACAAGAGCCGCCTGAGCTGAAGTTGCACGTGTTTGGTCGATGCCACGCTATCTGTGGAGTTGCCTGATTTGTGGAGCTGTGGTTGTTACACGATGCCCCGTATCATGCAGCTTCCCGGCTGATCGCGGGGCCGCTTCGCCCAAAGATGCATGAGACTTGTCTTTGCGGAGTAAAAGGTCCGCAGGATGCGGGCCGACGCGCGAGAGAACCGCGGCTGCATGCTCATTTTGGACTTGCCTTGAGAACAATGCCAGCAGGTACAACCGTGGTGGCGTATTGGCCGGTGTTGGCGGCGCCGTGAACCTGGTCTGCAAGGGATCTAGCGTCATACCCGTAAGGAAGACCCTCTCTGGTACTGATATCCAAACTTGTCAAGCTCTAACACTCATCAGAACTTCCTGTCAACGGTCGGTACCATGTCTCTTCACTCTTGAATCAAAGACCCGGTAATGAGATCCGCTTTTTCCCGCGATTGGGGCTGCTCATTAGGTCTTGGAAATTTCACCGTTCAAGATGGCATTGATCGGATCGTGGCCTCGATTCAGGTTTTTGCGAACTTTGTCTGATTTTCCCTGGACTAATTTGTGATTTTAGGGGCTCTTTCGGGATTCTGGATGAATACAGTCTGTAATCGTCTATCATCGTCTGTCTTGTTTCATCATATCATGAGGACATAGTAACTTATTGAGTAAGCTTATGAGATTTAATTGGGGCAGAGATCATGGGTGTTTCAGAGTCAAAATCAGTGGATGCACAGATATCTAACCATCCGTAGCATTCTCATTCCAACCTCTTATCATGCTTCATAGTACATAGATGCCAAATCGGGAAGGTGGTGAAAGAGCGGGAGTTGATGGCAGAATATTCAATCAGCCAAGTGAATCGCGGGGTGCTATCTTTCCAGCGCTGTAGTTTATTACTTCTTGTCCATTCCATATTCAGCAAGATAGACCAACCTTGGAAGGCGGCTCCCCGTGAAACTCAACCCTATCTCCCACCATGGGCTCGCGGCAGCATCTTCGTGATATGACATCAGGCCCCCCACTTCCATATCAGGATGATATCAGAGCCTATAAGAAAGAATATGCCGAGGCTCTCGATGCCCAGGATCCTCTTCACAAATTTCGGGACGAATTTATCATTCCATCCAAGAAGGACTTGAAGCGAACCACTCTAGCAGTGGATGAAGGTAGGTAGTGTGGCAATGACTTGGCTTACCTGCGATGGATATTGACCTATTTACATAGATGTCAATGAAGCTGCAGACCCCAGATGTATCTACTTCTGCGGCAACTCTCTTGGTGTTCAACCTCATAGCACCCGGAGATACATTGAACAGTATCTACGAACCTGGGCCACAAAGGGCGTGACAGGTCATTTTGTCCCTCATGACGACGAACTTATTCCTCCATTTGTTGACGTCGACACCGCGGCGTCAAAGTTAATGGCTCCGGTTGTGGGAGCTTCGCAAAGTGAGGTAGCAGTCATGGGAACCCTGACTGCCAATCTTCATCTTCTCATGGCCAGCTTCTACCGTCCCACTCAGGGAAAGTATAAGATCATTTTGGAAGGCAAGGCATTTCCCAGTGACCATGTATGTTGTCTAATATCAATGATCGTCTGTGACTGTCTATGTATAAACTCTAACATGAAACATAGTACGCAATCGAGTCGCAAATCTTGCACCACAATCTTGACCCAAAAGATGCAATGGTCCTGATTGAGCCCAAGGACCTTGATCACCCCACCTTGACAACAGAGCAGATTCTTCAGGTGATTGATGAAAATGCCTCTAATACGGCATTAGTCCTGCTCTCTGCAGTTCAATTTTACACTGGTCAATATTTTGATATTGAGCGCATCACAGCACATGCCCAATCAATGGGCATTTTAGTTGGCTGGGACTGTGCCCATGCCGCTGGAAATGTGGATTTGCGCTTACATGACTGGAATGTGGATTTTGCAGCGTGGTGCACTTACAAGTACATGAACAGTGGACCCGGCGGAATGGCAGGGCTATTTGTTCATGAACGCCACGGCCATGTAGATGAACAGCAGGACGGCGAGGAGGGATACCGTCCCCGCTTTTCAGGCTGGTGGGGTCACGATAGCAAGACCCGCTTCAAGATGGTGAACAGTATGTTTTGCTTCTGAAGGATATGACCTTGGAGATGTAAATGCTAATTAACTTAGAATTCCTTCCTCAGCCCGGTGCCGCAGGCTTCCAACTTTCGAACCCCTCCGTGCTGGATATTAATGCCGTCATTGCGTCTCTTGAAATTTTCAACCGCACGACGATGAAGGAAATTCGTCAGAAGTCGTTGAACCTCACGGGCTATCTCGAACATCTACTAATCAAATATCCACTTGATTCTCCGCCCGAAGAGAAGCCATTTACCCTCATTACACCATCGAATCCAGCCGAAAGAGGTGCTCAGCTCAGCTTGCGGCTCCAGCCCGGACTGTTAGACCATGTTCTTCATCACTTGGAAGAGAATGGAGTCGTTGTCGATGAACGAAAACCTGATGTGGTTCGGGTAGCGCCTGCGCCATTGTATAACACCTATGCGGAGGTGTGGGAGTTTTGCCAAATCTTTTTGCAGGCGTGCCGAGAGGCTATCAAGGTTCGGCAATGATACCCAGGTGTATATGTATGATACGAATCTGTGGGTATGTATGTATTAAATGGGAAAGATGAGCTACTTGGATACTTGAAATCCTATTGGAGATTCGAATACATCAATGATTTCAAAAAGGCCGAGATATGAGCAAACGAACCATTGAAAAGGATCGGGACTCAGGCATCTGAAGTATCTGGTATATGGGTTCCGGTTTCGGTAGGAAGGCACGGACCTAAGGGTCCGGACTTAAGCCGGCGCTGATAGGCGTTCTAAAGTAGAAGCTTCGGGTACTCGGCATTTGGAGCCCCACAATTGGTTGGAACTTAAATGATTTTTTGAGGTTAGGATCTAATCCCATGCCGGATAGTCATGCCAGCATAACCAAGGTTCCCTTCATCAAATATTTCCCTGGGATACTTACTTCTTCGCGTCTCACGGACATGGAGAAATCTACTACGGTTGACTTAGAAACCTCGCAAGACCATGGAGATAACACCGAGGACAACACTGGCGACTATTCCGTCTTTACACAGAACCAGAAGCGGTTTATCGTGTTTATAGCCTCCTGGGCGGGGTTTTTCTCCCCGGTCTCTTCACAGATCTACTTCCCTGCGTTGAATACTCTTGCGCAGGATCTTCATGTGTCCAATTCACTTATTAATCTCACTTTAACGAGTTATATGGTTTGTTCCTCCAAACCTCCAGGATTCTGCAAAAAAAAAAAAAGTTGAGTCTCGGCGATGAAGCTAACATGCCGAGCACAGATTTTCCAAGGCCTATCGCCGATGTTCATCGGAGATTTTGCCGATAAGGCCGGGAGACGACCGGCTTACATTGTCTGCTTTACGCTCTACATTGCTGCTAATATTGGCTTGGCCTTGCAGAACAACTATGCTGCTCTTTTTGTCCTTCGGTGTTTACAGAGTGCAGGAAGTAGCACAACTATTGCTCTCTCCTCTGGCGTTGTTTCTGATGTCGCGACTGTGGCCGAGCGAGGCTCATACATGGGCTTTGTCACAGCAGGCTCCCTATTAGGTCCCTCAGTTGGTCCGGTCATCGGAGGTCTACTAGCTCAGTATCTCGGATGGAGAGCGATCTTTTGGTTCCTCACCATTTTCGCAGGTGCTTTCCTTGTCCCATTCCTAATCTTCTTTCCCGAGACTGCTCGTGGCATTGTCGGTGATGGGTCTATACCGCCGCAGAAATGGAACATGTCTCTGATCAGCTATCTCAAGACCCGCAAAGCTAGGGCAGAAGGAATTGAGTCCCCAGCCAGTACGAAACAGCAGAAGCTGAGTTTCCCAAATCCCTTCAAAACACTCGCCATCGTGTTCCAGAAGGACACCAGCATCATTTTGGCATCCAACGCGATTCTGTTTGCGGGGTTTTACGATGTCAGTGCCACTATTCCCTCGATCTACAAAGAACTTTACGGGCTGGACGACCTCCAGATCGGCCTGTGCTATATTCCCTTCGGCCTTGGGGCTACCATCGCATCTATCCTGAACGGCAAATTCCTGGACTTCAACTATCGCAGACTGGCAAAACAACTGAACTTCCCATTGGTCAAGAACCGCTTCGTAGACCTGCGCAATTTCCCCATCGAAAAGGCGCGTCTTCAGATTGCATTTCCTCTCCTAACGATTGGCAGCCTGAGTATCGTGGCCTTTGGATGGTGCTTGAATTATGGTGTTCATCTCGCTGCTCCGACCACCATTCTATTCGTGATGGGGCTTTCTCTAACGGGGTCTTTCAATACTGTTAGCACCCTCCTAGTGGATCTATATCCGACACAGGCTGCCAAGGCGACTGCTGCTAATAACTTTGTCCGGTGTTTGCTTGGAGCTGGTGCTACGGCCGTTGTGGATCTCATGTTGTCATCCATGGGCCGTGGCTGGTGCTTTACTTTTGTTGCCCTTGTGATGCTATGTACATCACCATTGCTTCTGATTGTGATCTGGCAAGGACCGAAATGGCGCGAGGAGCGTCGTTTGAGAGAAGACTCTAAACAAGCTGGTCAGTCTGCCGCATGAGAGATTGGAGATGTCAAAACCGGCTGAGTTTTAATGCGCATATTATTGCCTGTTACCGCATGATTGTCAACGCCGTTACGACCAAAATATTTGCATAATCATATGGATACCCCTTTGCAGTTTTCAGTTCATAATATACACGCTTATTCAAGGGCCTGAATCGTGATGAAATCAACTCCTGTTGCCAATTTGCCATATTCTGCAAGCACTCTATACTAATGCGAGTATCACCTAAAAGCAAAATAAGCCTGCTCCAAAGGCTGCCGTTCCGATTCCCATGCAAGCCAATCCGATCTTGTTGTCCTAAAAAACTGTCAGTATCAATATTAGAGATCTTTGCGGTGAAGACATACGGCAACAGTCCCATGGCATTGACCTTCCAGATTCCCAATGCCAATAAACCCAACTGCATAAGAATATAAACAGCCTTCACTCCGTACAGACGTCCATGCGTAGTTGGAGTGTCGAACTTGGCAAACATGACATTAGTGTTGATGAGACCCTGGATAGGGCCCTTGAACAACATGAAGACCATCATAATGCTGAAAATCTGAAGGCTGTTTCCGGACATGTACATCATGATCGCGTTCATGGGAATCTGCTTGGATGGGGCGATGGCGATCTCCCACGCTTTCTTGAGCTTCAGAGCGTCGGTCTCTTCGGGTTTCTTCTCGGTCGGTTGCTTCTGCTGCTGCTTCTGCTGGTAAATTGTTAGAATATCACTAAAAAGGCCCCACAGAGGTTTGTTCTCAGGTTGAGTGTGCTCTCACCTGTTTACCTCCCCGGGTGCTGGAGAAGCCTGGTGGATCCTGAATGCTGGTGGCAGCTTTGGTGGGACGTGGCATGGGGGAGTTCAGCGCGACCACCCATTGCGGCGGGGGCGGAGGAGGAAGAGGCGAGGACATAATGTGATATGAGGCGTGATGGTGTCGCAGATAGGATGTGGTGGAGGTCGAAAAGTGGGAAAGGATGACGGGGCGAAGGGTTCCCTCCGCAGCTCCCACTCCACTCCGCCTTGAATCTCAGATTCTCCTTTCTCTCCTGAACTCACCTTTCCACCCAAACTTCGATTCTACAGTTTACAGCTACCTTCCGCCCGGGTCTCTATGCTTGATCATGTCCAATCGATGATTTCCGCTGTCTCCGAATCCCCTGAACCCACCGTGGCGCAGTGAAAAAGCCGCGCCCTTTTCTCGAGGCTTACATCCTACGCCTACGAACTACACCTTCATCTCGATCTACTCTCTCCAGACTCGCCCCAAATCGAACCCTGAACTATATTTTACCTCCCATATCTAATATTGTTTGCCTTTCGACTATTGTCAACTCAATCTCGCATGTGATTGATTGGACCGACGCTAGAACCAAACCTACAAAGAAGGAACCGCCACAGAATCCCCTGCGATTCGCCCACGCCGCAGCCATGAGTTCTGGGGGAGATGCGAAACTATTCGCTAGGGTATGTACCCTCTCTTATCGTCTGATCCTCCATCAAAAGTCCTAAAATGACTTTCCCCTCTTCCCCGCACATCACACACCTTGCACCTTAAATGCGATGACCCTTGCGGTTTATACCGCTTGGCTTTTGCGATCTGCCTTTTTACATTGAAATTCCCCACCCGCGAGTCCGCCATGTTTATCGGGTTCGCCCCGTATCCTCCAGGATATAGCTCACGCTTTTCGCGCAATCCACAGGGCAAGGTCGCCGAGCTGCGAACTGAGCTTCAAAGCGGAGGCAAGAAGGACAAGAACTACTCCGCCAAGAAGATCGCCCTCAAGAAGATTGTGGCCAACATGACTATGAGCAACAACGATATGGTTGCGCTGTTCCCCGACGTGATCGAGTGCATGAACCTACCGAGTTTGGAGATCAAGAAGATGTATGTTGGAATCGAGCGACCTTGTGGCCACTCGGAAGCTTATTGCTGACCTATGCTTCAGGTGCTTTTTGTTCTTGGTGAACTACTCAAGAATGAAACCGGAGGCTGCGTTGAAGGCGCTGCCCACTTTGGTCGAGGTATGGCGTCCACCTGTGAGAGTAATGGAACTCGAAAGATGGCTGATCAGCTCTATAGGACATGGGAGATAACAATCCTCTTGTACGAGCGCTTGCTCTGCGAACCATTTCCTATGTCCATGTGCGCGAATTTGTCGAAGCGACCTTCCAACCACTCAAGCGCCTCATGCAGGACAACGACCCTTATGTCCGCAAGACAGCCGCTTTCTGTGTTGCCAAGCTGTACGAACATGACAAGAAGATGGTTGAGAACTCAGATTTGATTGATCGCTTGAACCGCATGCTCAAGGATGAGAACCCAACCGTTGTCTCCAGTGTGCTGGCTTCTTTGGTGGATATTTGGGGTCGCAGCGAATCGATATCTCTGACTATCGACTACACCAGTGCTTCAAAGCTGGTTTCGATCCTAGCGGACTGCTCCGAGTATGACTTGTCTTTTACTACTAATCCCTAAATGCGCGCTAACATTTGTCTAGATGGGGTCAAACCTATATCCTTGAAGCCTTGATGTCATATGTGCCCCAGGACACTGCTGAGGCACTCCTACTGGCAGAGCGAATTGCCCCACGGCTATCTCACTCAAATTCTGCGGTCGTTCTTACGTCCTGTCGAGTACTTCTTTATCTAATGAACTATATTTCCGACGAAAAGCATATCACCTCATTAAGCAAGAAAATGTCACCGCCCCTCGTTACTCTCCTCGCCAAGCCTCCGGAGGTTCAATACCTGGCCCTGCGCAATGCCATTCTGATTCTCCAGAAGAGGCCGGAAGTTCTCCGCAATGATATTCGCGTTTTCTTCTGCAACTATAACGACCCAATCTATGTCAAAGTGACCAAGTTAGAGCTGATGTTCATGTTGACCACGAAAGATAACATATCTGTGGTCCTGGCAGAGCTTCGAGAGTAAGTCATGTCTCTGACTCTGTCCTTCATTTGTACTAATCATAGACCAGATATGCCACTGAAATTGACGTGCATTTCGTGCGTAAAGCAGTTCGTGCCATTGGAAAGCTTGCAATCAAAATCGAGTCAGCCGCACGGCAATGTATCGAAACATTGCTAGAACTGGTCGACGCCAAAATTCCTTACATTGTCCAGGAAGCCACCGTTGTGATCCGCAACATCTTTCGGAAATATCCCAACCAGTACGAGGGCATCATCGGCCACGTGATTAGCAACATTGACGACCTTGATGAGCCCGAAGCCAAAGCAGCCGTCATCTGGATCATTGGCCAGTATGCAGACCGAATTGAGAACTCCGACGGCCTTCTCCAGGACTACCTGGCTACCTTCCACGACGAAACGGTCGAAGTGCAGCTGGCTCTGCTCACGGCCACAGTAAAGCTCTTCATCCAACGACCGACCAAGGGCCAACAGCTCGTACCCCAAGTTCTGAAATGGTGTACTGAGGAAACCGATGACCCTGACCTTCGAGACCGTGGCTACATGTACTGGCGTCTCTTATCCACCGACCCAGCAACAGCCAAGCAAGTAGTCATGGGCCAAAAGCCACCCATCACAGCTGAAAGCGAGAAGCTCGACCCCCGCACCTTGGAAGAGCTTTGTCTCAACGTGGGCACTTTGGCAACCGTCTACCTCAAGCCAATTCACCAGGTTTTCCGCGCTGCACGACCCCGCCGACTGCAACCCAGTCCGGCTCTCCAAAGGCCGCGCGTCGAAGACGGTACAGCTAACATGCTCGAATACAACCCGCCAACCGCGAATCTTGCCCCCACCTCCACGAGTAACAGTGGTCTAGCCACTATCATTACAACGGGTAACCCCATCAGCCCTGTCAACGCTCCTCCCCCTCCTACATTCCCCGTCAGTGCGAACCCGGTTCCGGGCGGTCTGAGTCCCAACTCTGCTGCTATCAACGCGGCAGACTCCTACTTCAATAATATCGGTTCTCAGCAAATGGCATCTATGAACCTAGGTGGCCGAGACGATGGCGATGTAGGCGGTGGTGGTGCCCAGACACAATATGTTGTGACGCAGAACTCGCAGCAGGTGTATCAGCCACAACTGGCTGGTGGTGCGGCTACGGGTGAGTTGTTGTTGCTATAATCTCTTGAGTGTGGATGTGTGCTAGGACTGGAACTATGTTGTAATTGTAGATAGCATATCATGTCATGCCTGCTAGGATGATAAGCATAGGGAGTGTATGGTTACTTAATCTTTATTATTCTTGTTTATTTGGTTTGATACTTGGATTGACAATACATTGGTTTTTGGTGGCCGGGCTTCCCTCCGAATGAATGTACGTATAAAGTAGTAAAAGGTAAAACCTAGCACTACTAGGGTTCAAATTTGGATATCGTCGCTAAGATAAAGATAACTAAATACATGAATAAACCGAGGTATCATAGAGGGCTTGCAATGATTCACGACGGGGGCTAGAGATAGAGCAGAGTCTGATAATACATTTTAATCACTCTTCATCCATCTTCGACAAACCACCACGACTGCGACGGATTCGCTCGTCGAGACTATCCTCCTGCACACGCTTGTGTACTTGCGACATGAATGCACCACGGTCAGATCGCTGTCGATCATCGGCTTCCCTCTGCGTCTCTTCCTTCTTGTCGATATCGGCGATACGCTGTTGCCGGTCTGATTCCAGCTCGGTGGCATTGGATTGCATCTCTGCTAGCTTGCGAGCACGCTCCTCCTCAAGGGCTTTGGGATCAGGTTTGGGCTGTGCAGGACGAGGCGGTCGGCCAAAGTTCTCACGCCTGGTATTGAAGTTGTCGTTGCGTCGAGGATAGTCCCGACGGCTATCTTGATCATGGGAGCGGCCATTGCGATCTTGGGTCGGGCGTGGCGAAGGGCTGCGTCGACGGGGAGAGGCGCGTCGAGGAGACCGGGCACGGTCGGTATCGTTGTCGGGCTTACGGCCACGATCTCGTCTGTCGTCTCGGTCATTGGGGCGGCTGGGGTATGAATCTCTTCTCTCTCGGTACTCGCGGCGACCTTGATCACGGTCTCGGTCCCGGTCATCACGGCGAGATCGCCCATCGTCGCCTCGACGATCCCGATTCTCACCACGGGTTCGCTCATGATCTCTATCGTCTCTCCGATCCCGGTCGTCACGATCCCTCTCGCTGCGGTGTCTGCGTGAAGATCTTTCTCCCTCAGCAGGCGATCTGGACCGACGCCGATGTGAAGAACGATGAGACGGACGTCTTGGATCATCCTCCACCTCACCGCTATACCGTTTGCGATTCGAATCATGGTCCCGATGTCTCCGCTCCCTCCCATGGTCGCGGTTCCGATCCCCACCTCGCCTCTCCTCTCTCTCCTTCCGCTTCATGGTCTCTTTGACCATGGCCTCATACGCCGCCTGCTCTCTCTTCTTAACCTCGAATAGCGGGTCGGCCATCACCTTCGCCATGGTGTCACGCGCCGAGCCAATAGATGGCCCCGCAACCGCAGCTGCATTTGCACCGACAAGATCTGCGCCCTTCTCCAATTTTTTGTTATCGGTGTCCTTCTTCAGCAAAATGCCATCGATCCGTCGCTTTCCGAGCAAATAACCTTCCATCTCTTCGGAATACTGGCCCGTTGCGCTCGAGGGTGCCTGGTACATCCAATCAACGCGATTCTGGGTCTTCTGCTTGCCGGATGCTTCTTGGAGGCGCTGTAGCTCTTGAATCTGGCGCTCTTCTTCACGTTCGCGGCGGAGTTGGTCGATCCGCTTGCGCTCCTCGAGCGCTTTCTGTTCTTCCGACCATACGCGCTCTTGGTTGCGCAGCAGCGATGGGTGCCATGACCTGGAGATTTGTTAGTGGATATCTCGATTTTGCGGGAAATGCTGTATGCCTTGTCGGAAAACAAAGAATTTGCAGGTTCAAGTAACTTACTTCTTCAGATTCAGATCACCACCCATGTTTGCAGCGATAGGAGAAAGTTTTGTGGAAATAGAAGATGCAGGACAAAAGTCGAGAGATGCTGCCCGACACGATAGACATGGAAGTCGCGTTCGTTGCCTAGGGCATCCACGCGGAAACTTATCATGTGATTGGTGCCCTACTCACAAGGCTGCATACCTTTACTTCTAAGGTGACTACTAGTCTACATAATCGTGCTCTACAAAAATGTCTCGAATAGAAGATTGGTTACATTGCAAATAGGTACAGGCAAAGAAAAATAGGGGAAGGGCATACAGAGCAGAAACAACATCTGCCTGGACGAGAGAAAAAGAGTGCACGCTCGCTCAATTCTCCAAAAAGAAAAAGACAACCATCCCGCCTGTTACTCATTAACACATAAGCGGAATGGCCGAGAAAGGTCAATAAACAAGATGGAAACAAAGTAAGAGGGGAAGAGAGAATATCGACCTAAACTCATACACGAACCCACCCGATCTACAAAAGAAAAAAAAACTCGTTTCATTGAAGGGATGCTTGGGACACAGTGGAGCGTATTACTTGCTCATTTGTTGTTTTCCCAGCCAACCCAGCTGCGTGGCATAACTCGCCAGACCTTGCACTCACCACTGCGCATGTCATTGAGCTTGAAGCTCTCCATCTTCACCTTTTTGCTCTCGCGCCCTTGCTCCCAGGCCCGGATCTTCTTCTTGGTACCATCCCAATCCACAACGATGCCAACGTGGTCAGGCTTTCCAACTTCAGAGTTGTATTTCTGGTGCATAGTGCCACGATGGCCTTGGAATCGAGCATTGCGGAAGCTCACAATATCACCAGCGCGGATCTCGTCATTCTGTGAGACCGACGCATTTGCCAAGTTTGAATAAACCAAAGCACCGTACGCCCGGGTGCCAACGGGTAGCAATGCATCGGCCAGAGGGTTCAGGAGATGCTGAACCAGACCGAAAGGAGTACCATCTCCTACAGTAGAATTTTGATAGGAGTTAATGGACTCGGAGATCCTGATACCAATCTGGTTGTGTGCCTGTTCCAACTGGTCCTGACGGGGCTGAAGCGGGGGCGGCTCATGGCGTTGCTCCAGGGAGACATCTGCAGGGTTCCTGGGATCAAACTGAGCTGCTATAACGGTCTGGGAGTAGTCCATGAAGAGGATATAAATGTCCTTGGAGACAGTGGTCTTACCACCGCGCTTTGAGGAGGAGGACTCTTCAACCTCAAAGAGTATATCCTTTCGATTTTGGATAGATGGCGGCGGGGTGTTCGGCTGTGTCCACCAGAGGGTGTTTTCCGCATAATCAATGTCAGTGGCAATGAAGCCCTGGTCAGTGGAAGGGCGGGAAACATCCATGGAACGCCGGATATTGGACGGGCCTCTTGCCATGTCCATAGAAGGGCGCGTGCTGCGCGTTGCAGAAGGGGACGGCATAGCTGGGACCTGGGATGGGGGAGGCAGTGGGGCTAGAGATGCACGCTTTTGAGACATTGGTACAGGTGGCGCCTCATTTGTAGGGCTTTGTACAGGAGATGTATCATACAAATCATCAAAGCTCTCTCTCACTGGCTGTTGCGGAGGAAGAGGAGGCGGTACCTCTGGGCGACCACTGGGAGGAACCGGGGGTGTAGGCAAACCATGCCGAGGTTCAACATAGTTGAAAGGGTCATATTCGTCGTCCCCACCGTATGGTGGCTCTCTGCCAGGTGGGGGCGGAGGTGGTCCTCGAGGTGTATCCATAGAGGCTCTAGCATTGCGAGGAGGCTGGCTTGGGGGCAGAGGCGGGACTCCTCTTGGAGCGGCGGTTGGAGGAAGGGGTGGAGGAGGACGAGACTCCGGAGGGCTGCGAGGGGATTGAAGAGAATACTCATCAGTCATCATGCCCTCGTCAAAGCTAGAGTCACGCTCATGGGCTCTCAGTGCATCCTTGTGCTTGACACCGGACGCAATGTCAGTATCGTAGTCGCCATCGTATTCCGTCACTTCTCCTTCAACATCTTCTCCAGCTTGGCGGGGGGCGGAAATGGCACTGCCGCGACTATCCGCAGTGGATCGTCGACGTGGCTGGCTTGGAGGAGGTGGAGGTGGGGCACGGCTTTGCGCTGGTGGCATGGGTGGGTTTGATGGAACGGGAGGAGGGGGCCGACTAGCTCTCTTTTCGGCAGTTGACGTCTGGGGCAAGGGAGGTGGTATGTCATAGGTTGAGGAGCGACGAGAACCAGTGTTTTCAGAGATTGCAGGAGCAGGTACAGGCGGGGGAACGCCTGCGACAGATTCCAAGGACAGGTTGTTTGCATGAATAGATAACTCATCGTCGGATTCATTACCGGCATCAATGCCAGGTGGTCTGAACGAAGAAGGGAGAGTTCGGGCTAAAGATTATTGGTTAGATTGTTTTTCAAGTCACAAAGGCGGCATTCACTAAAATGAGAACCTACCTCCGGGCACTGGGGGCGGGGAGGCCATCTGCTCCGTAGGCACAGGTGGTGGAATGGGTCGAGACTCCAAAGGTGGAGGAGGAGCAGCTCGTTCTGACAAAAGATTAGATCTTTCTTCCACAGACTATCCGAAGGAAGAATCACTCACCACGGTTAGGGACAGGAGGACGTTCCGTAGAGGAACGCGGGGGAGCACCTTCATGGACAACATCTTCGACGTCTGGCACCTCTTGCGGGGTATGTTGCTCTTTGATAGGAGTCGCCAAATTTTCCTCTTCTTCCTTCTCAACACCAGCAGGCGGGCCTGGTCTAGTACCGATGTTCATTCCAGGAAGCGGAATCATTGGAACTGGAGGAGCATGGCCAGGGGACGTCGGTTCAGGCTCAGCAAGCCTCTTCTCTGACTCGCCAGGAGTCTTGGGCTTGCGAGGGGCAGGAGCACCCATGCCGGGCATGCCACCTGGGGGACCGAAAAGGCCCATCATACCCATACCACCACTCATCTTGGCCATTCGATTACGAAGCTCCATTCTGCGTTTGGTTTCGGGGTCCATTTCTTCCTCTTCCCCCTCCTCTTCTTCGTCAGCATCCTCTGACACATCCTTCTGCTCAGTAGTGTGGGCGGGCGGAACTGGAGCTTGACGTGGGCGCTCCTCATCATCTTCTCTGCTGGTAGAGGTCTCTCCAGCATCCTCGGAGTCTGCTGCGGCAGAGTAGTCGGCATCATTCGATTCGCTGGCGATCTCTTCATGAGGTGAGAACGGAGGGGGCATGGTGGGAGGAGCTTTGGTTCTCAAAGTATCAACACTGGGGTCTCGTGGAGCTGTCGGAGCTTCAATAGGAGAAGCCACCTGTTCTTCGTCCTCATCGTCTTCGGCTGCCAGTGCGGCAGTTTCCACTGGCTGCTCAATAGGCTGCTCGACAGTCTTCTTCGGAGGCTTCGGCTTCTCTTTCTTTTGAGCAGCCTCGGCATGGCGCTGAGCTTGTTCAAGCTGCTGCTTTTGAAGAAGAGCTATCCGGTCCTTCAGGCTGGTGGGCTTTGGCTGGTCCTCTGCGCCTTCCTCGGCATCCTGTGCCGCCGCTGCCGGCGGGGGTGGTGGTGGTGGTGGCCGGCTTTCAGAAACAGGCGGTTCCCGAGCAAGCTGTTCCTTAACCTCCGGGTCCTCCTCTCTCTTGTAAATTTTTGCAGCAGGTTCTCGCGGTGGAGCCACGAAGGAGTCCTTGCTTGGGGGCGGAGCAACGAACTGCTTCTTGACAAAGGAGGACGGCTGCTGACCACCAGGCTTGATAGGAGCAATTGGTGCGGCAGCGGATCTATTGAATGCAGCAATTCGATCTTTAAATGAGTTCCCTGCAGGCTTCTCTCCCACGGCCGGTGGTGGGGGCTTTGTAGATGCCTTCGCTGGAGGCGGGGCGGGGGCAGCAGCAGCAGCAACGGGGGCAACGGGAGCGGGGGCCGGTGTAGGCTGAGGGGGTGAGGATGGAACCTCCACGACCGGAGTGGGGGGGGTTTGGAGGCAAGACTTGGGCTTGGGGAGCATCAGCTTGTTGGAAGCCTGTTTCGGGTTCCTCCTGTTCCTCCTCGGGTTGCGCCGTTACCTCGGGTTCTGGCTGGACTGGGCTCTCAGGCACAGCCACGGGAGCTTCCACCGGCGCAGGTTCAGGCTCCTTCTTTGGTCTGGTAGGACGGGCTGGTCGCGGGGGTGCCGGAGGTTCATATCGCTCGACGAAGTTCTTGGGGAAGATACCCTCTTGCTTGGCTCCCGAGCTGTCTGTGTATTCGCCATTGTACCACTCGGCATCCTCCTCGGAGGTGACGGTTACGATCTGACCGATTGGGAAGCTAAGGTCGTCATCGTGGCCCGAAGCATACTCGAAGACCGCTCGAACCGTAAAAGGCGGGTTGGACATCTGGCAAAACGACCTCGTTCACGGGGACGGAAGAGGTAAAGAGAACGCTAAACAACAGGTGTGTAAGGGCAACCGGACGAGAACTATACAGGGCCGAGCACCAGCTCAAGTACGTGCAGCATGCAGTGGTTGTTTGACTTCGTGGGGGAAACAGTTTTTTTTGCGCCTACAGGCTGAAGAGTCGGTCAGCGTGGGACACAACGGGTGCCTAGTAGGTCGGAGATGAGGGGGTTGGAGGAGATGACGAGGGGGCCGTTTGGAAAGGGGAACTCACACAGTCAAATAGTATCGATCACCCTTAGCAGAATTAAGGATTGAGAGCGATGCACAGGGATGATCGAGTGCAAAAAAAGGACACAGTTGGGGACAGAGGGGGAAGTGGAAGGAAGGGAAGGTGAGGTGGTCGTCACTTGGCGGGATGAGGGAACAGAGGCTCCACTGACGATCGGCGGCTAACAAGCAAGCAACTGAACCAGGGTACACACATCTGGTATAAGCAGTTGTTCAAGAAATGGCAGATTATGATCAGTCCTTGGGCATCTTCGACTCTCGTCTAGTAAATATACATTTAGGAGGGTAAGCTCATATAGCTTCTATGAAGTCATGCAGCCTTCCAATCACGCAGTAGGTATACGTATGTGCACTTCTGATAAAGAAAACAATCAAATTCTTTGTCATAGATTTAGATAGATCTATCTATACCCAAGCTAAGCCCCGCTGCAGCCCAATGTGCGAGTGAAGTGTCGTGACTCTTATTGGCGACATCATCGCCTCGCAAATCCCGGGGTTTCATTGCTGGTTCCCGTTGCTCCGTTTTTTTGGGACCGAAGACCCGCGAACCATAATTTCCTTCCTCTTGCTCTGTACTTCTACCTTCTTCAAATCTCGCCCATAAAGCACCGATTTAGCTGAATATTGAGCTCAACTCATTCAAAATCATGGCACCCTCACAAGGCCCCCCCAAATCTATTTTAAAAACCTCCCTTCCCTCTGCATACGCCGCCGTCAACGCCGAACAACCAGCGCCACACCACCCGTCCTTGTCACAGGAAGAACAAGATAGATACCTTCAGGGCCGACCTGGCGCAAATGCACGTCACTTGGATATTGCACTGCAACATGCGCAGCAGATCCAGGCCCAGAAAGATGCCGAAGAAATGATTCTAGACCGTACAGTCGAGCTTCTCGCCATCCCCGCCTCCTCCTCCGCGGACCCGGCTTCCCCCTCACCAGACGAGGCGCGGACTTTCAAATCTGCACTGGTCTCATTCCGACCGACCGATTACGATAATTATATTGTGGAGCGAAACTACGAGGATCTGTGTGGTTATGGGCTTTGTCCTCGAAAGAATCGCAAGGAGGCATCGAACGCCCGGGGTCAGACCTTCCACTTTAAATATGGCGCCAAGGGAAGCGGACCCGGTGGTCGTGGCCGCAGCATGGATATTGTACCTCGAGAGAAATTGGAAAAGTGGTGCTCGGACGAGTGTGCAGAGCGGGCACTCTTTATCCGTGTGCAACTGGCAGAAGAGCCTGTTTGGGAGAGGCGTGCCAGTGATACTCGAAGCATGAGAATTCTTTTGTTGGAAGAAGCTCGTGCGAAGCGCCAGAAGCAGCCTAAGCCCGAAAGCTCATCCGCTGCGGCAGTCACTGCTGAGATGGAGAACTTGAAGATTCATGACCCCGATCGCTCACGCGAGCTTGCTCTGGAGCGTGGCGACAATACCGTCATTAATCGTGATGGTCGGGTGGACATTCAGATCAACGAAAAAGAACTTGGGTCTGGGCCTTCTGCTAGCGCACCGCAGTGGCGGCCAGAGGACGCTTTGGGAGGATCCATCGAAGGACATGTTCCCCAGGAACTAGGAAGCAAGCGCTCGACTCAAGACGAGGGAGATCTGCTTGATCAAATTTGAAGGCAGAGGCCATGGCATCATTTGGCGTTTTCGAGCGGTTTACAGATAATACCCTGTGGAGGCATATCATAGCATACGGGAACATGAAAAGTCTACGAAATGACCAACTATAACTTGATCTTCGGCTGCACGACGACCAGCATGACACCAGTATCTGAGCATAGCCTTGACCAATGGTCTGGGCCTTCCGAATCAGAGATCCAGGAACCCCTACGTAGTTCCAACCAGGGGACAGATGTCCACGCAGGTCTAAACACGAGAAAAAAGTTTTGGCAATCAAGCGTCATCCCCAAAGGGGAATCGGCGACACCTTTGTCATAGGGAATCATTTTTTCATTCCTCATCCATAGATAGCCTCCATTATCATGCTATAACCATGATAGCCGGGAAAAAAGCCAACCAGAACAAGTATCGGGTAACGCCGGGGTGTCGACCGAAGACAAGCACTTTTGGATATTATCGAGGGTGCTGAATTTAGCGGGGACCGAAGCGGCGGGGGCGCTCAGCGTTCTGCTGCTGGGAGACGGTGACGACGTTGACCTTGAGGTTGTCGAACTGTGGGGGCATCAGGTTAGATAAAACTTCCCCAATATATGAGCAGTGTCGGGGTTAACTTACGCCGAGGTTCTTGAGCAGGTCCTTGGTCTCAGCGTCGACGTCGAGCTGGCCAGACTCGGTCTGGGAGACGTCGAGGGCGGAAACCTCAGGGACGTACTGGTCCTTGCGCTCACGCTCCTCCTCCTGGAGCTTGAAGGAGATACCGCGGACGGGGCCACGCTGGATACGCTTCATCAAGTGGGTGGTGTAACCAGCGATCTTGTTGCGGAGACGCTTGGAGGCAATGATGGCTGCGAATTCGTTAGCTCACAGATACAATGCAATATTCGCGATGGAGAAAAAACTAACCGATCTCATCGCAGATGCGCTTGTTGGTCTCGAAGTCGAGAGTCAACTTGGGGTAGTAGCGCTCGATGATGACCTTGGCGGACCGCTTAACGGTCTTAGTACGGACGCGACCCATTTTGGCGAATTGTTGGCTGGAAGGATGTTCGAAGAGGAAACTCGAAGTATCACCAATTTGGATAAGAGTTGGCGGTTGCTCTCGCTTAGTCTTTTGTGGATCACAGCCCTAGCCCAGCCCTAGATCACGTGTGGGACATCTTGTCTTGTTATGTAATACAAACCATGGCTTCTTGCCTCAGGCACTAATATCGGCACCTACAGTCTGTTTGCTAGATATCCTAAATTAAACTCTTCTTCCTAGTTCTAGTGTATGATTAGTAATGAAAGACCTGCTATGAAGACCTGAAAGTCGCTCTACCGTGCATTTTGCCATTAAAAAGGTCATACTGCTCTTCCTGAGTACTATTATTGCCTCAGGCCACAAGGTGATGGTAGTAACCTTTCTATCACACTATGTACTTATCTAGGGGGCTTGTCTTGTACAAATACTAGCTTTGGGGACAAAGCTAACCGTTTCAGCAGCTGCTCCCATAAGTGACACTGTCATCGATGGATTGCATATACTACATTTTTCTCCGCAGAGGGAGCGATGTGGACCAATCCGGTAAGGATCACCTCGGACCCATCTCTTAAATTGTGGGTCCTCATGCATTGGTGGAGTACTTTCATGGCCAAACCGCAAGCCTTCAACCTTCAAATTATACTGCATCTCTGATTTGCTGACTGAAGACTACCTCAGACTCCGCAAGCTCTCACGGATGATGCAGAAATCACCCAGTCTTTTATCTAACACCAGATGATTTCTATATCTTACTCCGCGACCATAGAGACGTTGTGTTAGGACTGAGAGGCATCGAACTCACAAGAAAGTGCCTTTGTGGGAAATGAACATGGCAATTTATCCATTTGTCTTGCTATACGGAGCTGGCAAACAATTCCTCATCAATATTAAACACTTGCATGCCGCAAAATGAGTCAAGGCTATCTTCACTCAGTACTCACTGACATATGGATCATGAAGCGAATTCTTCGTGCTTCAGTGACAGCCTTTTTTCATATAGCACGTCCCAAGAACTTGTGGTACCTCAGAATTGTCCAAGCGACAGAAGCACGACGACCTGATGGGAACATCTGCTACTGCAAGAGCCAACTTAACCGACTGCTCGATCACAGCCGCCTCTTCCATCCTTCCCAGGCGTGTCAGGCACTCATGATACCCCTTGAGTGACCACACATTGTTAGGGTGCCGACGGGGACGAATTATGGAATTGTCCAAACCCAGGTCCGCACGATATGTCTTCGCCGCTTCTTCTAGATGGCCCTGTTCCATCAGCAAAGCAGCATATGCGTGCCGTACAGGCTGCATCCACGACCAAGGCTCGCTATAGGGCAGTTCGTCTTCGAGATTGATTGCACGGCGGAAGGCAGCAAAGGCGATGTTGTAGCTAGCGCAGCGGTATTGAATCTCTCCCTCCAGCATGGCTGCGGCTACCTTGAGCACATCGACCATTTTGCCGTTATACGCGCGCCGAGACTGGGGTACTCGTGACCACGCTTCATGGAAGTTATCTTGTTCTTTCATTGCTGCGTCCACGTCTCCTAGGGCGGCGAGTGCTATTCCTCTGGCATAATGGGTTATGGCGGTGGTGCTTGAATATAGTACCCTATCGTGAGGTAGCTCTTTGGCCTTGAGTTCCTTCCACATACCAAATCGCACCATTACATGGATGCCAACAGACATAAATTGCTCTAACCAGTCAGCCATCGGTGGTGACTTAATTCGAAGGACTTCTTCGGGAATTGTTGACTCCATGCGAGTGACCGCATTGAGGGCAGTCTTCGATTTGCCGGCAAACATAGCCGCATAGATCAAAGAATGATAATTGTGCATGCGGTAGAAAGTATAGAAATTTTTCGCGCCTGATCTTTTGAAATATTTCTCGTCCACGAGGGTTGCTTTGGAGTTTGAGGCGATTGAGCGCCGCCAATCTCCGATCAGGATATCTAGGTGTGTAGGCATATGGTTGACGTGTCCAGCTTCGGGAACAAGCTCACGCAGATGGTCGGCTACGTTGATGCCCAGCTCTGGAGTGGGTGACATCTCAATGAAGTGTATATACAGGTGAAGAAGTCCAGGATTCAGATATGCACCGTCCTGCTCCTGTGCCAGCGCTTGTTCTAGCACAGCTTTTACCTCTATGGTCGGGGCCTTCGGATTTGGTTTGCCTGTGAATAGATCCCACAAGGCCCAAGGGGCCATGTTCATCAACGAATCGGCATATAGAGTCGCAATATTTAGATCATGGCCGAATGCGTCGTACACTGGTTTCATGGCGCTGGCATATGCTTTATTGACGGCGTGGTAATCAGTCGCAGGTCGATCTGTCGGGAAACGCGACTGTATGGCCACTATTAGACCTTGTTCGAATGCATTTGCCCTTGCAGCGAGCTCTTTCGCAGTTCGGGATGCCTTGTAGCCTAGTTTAACGGATGTATGGAGATCATCGTGGTCGAATTTGTGCCATGCCTTGTTGTAGTTTGGTCCAACGGCATAAGCGATGCCCCAGTACGCCATTGCACAAGCAGGGTCATGCGCAGCAGTCTGTTGAAAGCAATAAGCCCCTTCTGCATGGTTGAATGAATATACCCAAACAAGGCCTCGGTTGAACCAAATCTGGGCGTCGACGCTAGTGGTAGTTATAGTAAAGTTAAATGGGCCTAGATTATAGTACTCGTCGTTGGCTGGAACAGGCGCGACAATTTCTTGAGCCATGGTGGAATTCGCTCGAGGTAAAGAGCAGGTTCAAAGTGATTAAACAAATAATTGCCAGAGACTGAGATTGTAGAGTGTTTATGTAGTTGTGGCTTTAATAGGCTCACAAAAATGTATAATTTACGAGGAGATCACGTCACAGAACGATCTAGTCCGCCACTTGTCGTGTCACTTGATCAGACACCGTAATGCAACAAATCAAACGCCGGAAATGGAGACACGAGTTCGGTCACTCAGGTGAGTAAAGAATAACTTTTGAGCTCGGAACCTTGTAGATATTTGGCTCCAGATGTGTTGTGTGGGGTATACCCAGATAATCATTCTTCGAATAAAACAACCAGTTTCGATATATACCATTGAGATAATAAAAAAACATAAGATTGATGCATAGGATTTATATCACATGTTTAAAAAGGATAATGAAAGTAGCTTTACACAAGCACCAGATCTAATCGTACAATTCGCAGTATATTTTCGCTCATCTTCCACTCCGTTTATTGCTTTGAGCTCAAGTTCTGCATGAGGCTGCGGGCAACATCCTCAGTAGCTTGCTTAGGCTGCCGTTGCTTATAATCGCGCGAGGGTCTGAAACGCGCCTGGTTGAGATCTCTGTCCAGCCGAGGGACAAAGCGAGCGTCGCGGCGGGCAGCTGATGAAATGCTGGTAGCACTCTCCTTCTGGAAGTCTTCGATTCCGTACGGCGCCTTTGCAGTGGCACTTGCGCGGTAGGAGTATAGGCCGATACGGCCATTGGAGTCGACAGAGGCTCGGATTGGAGTGACATAGTATTTGGCACCTCCGGGGATGGTTGCGTCGAAGGAAGTCAAACCAGATGGGGTTCCTTGGTCAACGAAGGTCATGGCGTTCAAATCCTCCACGGCAATACCACCAACACCAGCGATGGCCTTGGACGACTGGCCCTTGAAACGGCCCTTGGGTCGCAGGATACGGGCCTGGACTGGACGCTGGTAAGCCTGGGGGCCGTGTTGCGGGTGGTTGTATGTAAGTGCGTGAGATCGGGTGTATGAGAGACCAGCGGAGGGATGTGTCATGGGGGGACCGCTAACGGCGTATTCGGCAGCAGACAGCTGGGTTCCGGGGGATTGGTAGTATTTCTGTCCAATTCGCTCGCTGGGGACAGCAGGGGGCGACGGAAGATCAAGCAGCTCAAATACGGCGGGACCAAGGGCGAAGGGGTCCTCACGCAGAGACTTGATATGTGCCTGGAATTCCTCATCGGTGACCTTGACGGGTGCGAGTCCCTCCAAATCACCTCCGTTGTCCTGTGCTTGTTTCCGGGCCTCCGCAAAGAGCTTGGCCTCCAACCGCTCGCGCAATTTCTGCAGCAGTTCGGGCTTCTGGTTCCGCACTTGCTTCAGGTAGGCCTGGAACTCAGCCTCAGTCTGTCCAACCAACCAAGGTCCAGCGTGTCTGAATTGTTTAGAACCGGGTACCTCACGCCCCTTACTAGTCTCTGTGTTGTCGACATGTGCCTCAAACGGGCTCTGGTGACGAGGAACGATGCTGGTCGCATAATTGACCTTGGAGGGAAGAGACATCGGCATGTGCAACTCTTGGAACTTCTCCAGAGTCATGGTGTGATCGGCCGCGGATTCGAAGTCGGTGACATGTTCGTAAGTATCGAGAGCCTGGATGCGGACAACCGGTCTAGCAGACTTCTCGGAAGTGGACTTGGCCGGAAGTGGACGCTTCAGACCCCAATCGCCTCGAGCGAGCGATTTGGGCGGCGTGACGATGGCGGCTCGGATGGGGTGAGGGAGTGTTGCGGTGTTCGACTCGAATACGGTCCTCGAGGATGGCGGTTCTTGTGGGGTTTGCAAGGCTTGGGGGAGTGCAAACAAACGGGACTTCCGTAGAAGATTCGCCGTAGGCGAAATCCGAGCGGTCGCCATCTTTGCTCAATGCCACGATGCAATGGAGCTGAACGGAGATCGCGAAGAAAAGTTGACCGGCTCACGGGCCATGCGGCACGGCCGACCACAGAGACCTAACGCGCAGCAATCTACATCTCCACATTACTCCGTATCTATTATAGAGCCCGCTCCACCAAAATTTGGGTTGTTTCACCAATTGATGGATTTTCAACAGTGTATAGTATTTTGTCTATTTCCTTCCAGTCTAACTGAATAGATGAGAGACATGAGTTGCCGAAATGTAATCAAGCACCGACTTCCAAGAGAGAGTCAGCTGTGTCCGCGATCGTCTGCTTAAAAGGCCGATAGTTTAGCCCCAAGATTTCCCGGGACTTGCTGTTATCAAATTCGAATATGTTACTAGGGAAATCGTCTGCCTCATCTGGAGAAGGAAGCTTTGCCTCCAGCTTAGGATGTGCCTCGCGAACGGCGTCGACAGCACGCTTATTAGAGAAATACCCAGCCACGACGAAGAATCTTTGGCCACCTGCCTCAGGGACCTCAATTGCCTTGACGTGTGCCAGTGCAACATCACGGACATCCACCCAAAGGAAGGTGCCCGTCGGAGGAATTTTCTCCTTGAATTTCCCTTGAATCATATCCCGCACCCGCTGGTTCGAAGTGTTGATGGCCTCCAGAGAGTTCAAGTAATGAACAATGGGACCGAAGACCAGGGGTGGGTTGATGGTTGCAATGTCAAAGTTGGGCTTCTCCTTTTCAACAAAATCCCATGCTGCTTTCTCAGCAAAGGTCTTGGCAAGGTGATGCGTTAGCTGAACTGTCATCAGTTCTGTTGTGAAGGTTTCAATATCTCACCTTGCTGGCCCGGTAGACTTGTGAATGGTCCATGGCCTCTTCCCATGTTACAGGGTTCCACTCTTTTTCACTATAAACCTTGGGGTGCTTTTTGCTATTCACAATGGCCGCGAATGACGATGTGACCACAACTCGCTTCACGGAGGGGGCGTAGGCCTTGATAGCTTTGAGGATACCGGTAGTTCCCTTGATGGCTGGATCCAAGAAGTCCTTCACAGGATCGTTGATGGTAAAGTGGAAAGGCGATGCCGTGTGGAGAACATAGTCAAATGGCGGGTTTGACTTGACGGCCTGGATTGAACAAATTAGCTTGGAAGGGGTCATTTAGTAACTTTGAAGCCGATTACCTCGTCAAATGCACCATCCTGAGCAACATCTTTGACAATAACATAAGAAAGCTTCTCCTTGGGCGTGTCCGGGTGAGCGTCCAGAATGCGCTTGCCCTTCTCCTCCGATCGAACGGTCACCACAGTATCGAAACTATTTAGTAGATACCATTAGTGAGAACTATGATTTCCTAGCCTTCATTTCATACCCATGATGCAAAAGTATATCAACGATATGAGCGGCGATAAAGCCACTGCCGCCTGTTCGATGGATGTTTAGATAGATCCATAAGGAAGGGGGTCCAAGAAGGAAGTCATACCAGTGAGTAGAACCTTGACCATTGTGACGATATGGATAATAGATTTGGTGGAATTGTATCAATTGAGGATGAGAAGCTTTGGAGGGCCCGGGGAATTGCCCTCGTTTTTATGGTTCTCCATACCCCTCGATCCCGTCATCGATCCCCACCATCGGTCCACTCTATCGGCATCGTCGATTACAAATGAGCATTTGCCTTTCAATCTTGCTGTTCTCTCGCTATTCTCGCCGGGGAGTTAATCAATAAATCCGAGTAACTCCGTTTTTAGTTTAGACTTGTCATTTTCTTAGACACCCCGAGGACGATCGGTCAGCACTAATTCCAAACGCCGGCAAGCTAGCCGTGCGTCTTATCAGAGGCTACAGCTCCAAGCAGGTTTTGTCAGGCTTTGTCTTTCTGGCTCGTTCGCAGACTGTAGGCCAATTACAGCCTTACAGCTTTCAATGCCATGTGGAATCGGGCAGTATGAAGCACCACCCGACCTGTTTGCGGATGACATTCTAAGCCGCGCGATAGGTCACTCTTTTTTGTTTTTGTTTTTTTGTATATAGCCCTTGGAAGATCCTAGGCCAAAGTGTAGCTTCGTTAAATTCAAGGTGCAGGTTCTTGTGAAGTCCCCCGCGTCGTTGCAAGTGAATGTGCTGAATTCGTTCCTAGATTGAACTCCTACGTGTTCCCCGCAATTTATCATCTATCATGCTGTGTACAGTTATGGACACATCTGCCCGAGGCTTTTACATAAAGTCCCACACAATTGTAGGCAGTAGTTACATGCACAAATTGAGATTCCCTCTTAGGGCTGGAGGGGCCATCCATGGATTTCTACATAATCCCTACTTCAGGTACTAAGAAGGGATAGTCGTTACCTAAATGGTCGACAGTGGTTTGATCGAAAGTAACCTTAGGAGGAAAGGATGAAACTTAATTGATGCAAGACGCTTCCAAAACAGCTTCATACCCCCTCGAGGATATTTCATCTACCTTCAAGCAATCGTTTCAAGGTTGGTGAAGAAGAGTTGAAGCTAAGAGTTGAACGTCAGGTGGTTAGAAGTGGTCTGTGCGCCGGCCGGCCTTCGACCTGAGCCTCACACATGACCTTCTCTCACCATTAATGCGTCTTGCGCCTCTGCTTTTCCCACTAGGTTGGCTTCCAATGTCCACCTTGGGGTGCAGCTCGCAAACATGGCGCAAGCTGGCCCGATCACCGACGTAACTCAGAGGCTCTTCGTGGAGCTGAAGTCGAAGAACGAGGAGACCCGAGCCCGAGCTGCCTACGAGCTCTATGACAACGTCTTATCAGTCTCACGAGGTACGACTCTCACTTGCCCTCTGATAAGTTAACTCTGGACGCGGCTGACCCCCTTTTCATTATAGACTGGCCTTCCGAGAAGTTTGTTGAATTTTACAATGCTGTTAGCCAAAGAATTGCCCAACTGGTGGTAACGGGGAGCGACGCAAATGAGAGAATCGGTGGACTCCTCGCCCTTGACCGACTCATCGATTTCGACGGTGTGGATGCCGCCCAAAAGACTACCCGTTTTGCCAGCTACCTACGGAGTGCCCTTCGAAGCAATGATAGCGTGGTATTGGTGTACGCCGCCCGATCGCTGGGCCGACTGGCTAAGCCGGGCGGGGCACTGACCGCAGAACTGGTGGAAAGTGAGATTCAGTCCGCATTGGAATGGCTACAATCAGAACGCCAGGAAAGTCGACGTTTTGCCGCAGTACTTGTCATTGGGGAGTTGGCCAAGGGTTCCCCCACACTCCTGTACGGCTTTGTCCCGCAGATCTTCGAGCTCATCTGGGTTGCACTTCGTGACCCGAAAGTTCTTATTCGAGAGACTGCCGCCGAGGCCGTGGGCGAGTGTTTCGAAATCATCGTAGCTCGAGATGCACAAGTTCGCCAATCGTGGTTCGCTCGGATTTACGAAGAAGCCTTGCTAGGCTTGAAGTCTCACAACGTCGACTGGATCCATGGATCTCTTTTGGTCATGAAAGCACTAATTCTGAAGGGAACCATGTTCATGAATGAGCATTACACCAATGCCTGTGAGATCGTCTTACGTCTCAAAGACCACCGAGACCCCAAGATCCGCACCCAAGTCGTCCTTACCATCCCCATCCTCGCATCCTATGCCCCCACCGACTTCACCGAGACCTATTTACATCGCTTCATGGTCTACCTCCAAGCACAATTAAAACGAGAAAAGGAACGAAATGCCGCTTTCATCGCCATCGGAAAGATCGCCAATGCAGTTGGACCGGCCATTGCCCAATATTTGGACGGGATCATCATATACATTCGAGAAGGACTCGCGATGAAAGCGCGGAACCGAGCGGGCACTAAAGAGGCCCCGATGTTTGAGTGTATCAGTATGCTTTCTTTGGCAGTGGGACAAGCCCTTAGCAAATACATGGAGGCTCTATTAGACCCCATTTTTGCCTGCGGCTTAAGCAAGTCATTGACTCAGGCTTTGGTTGATATGGCTCACTATATTCCTCCAATCAAACCCATCATCCAAGAAAAACTGCTAGATATGCTTAGCATTATCCTTTGTGGAACACCATTCCGCCCACTGGGCTGTCCAGAGAACCGCCTTCCTCCCATGCCATCATTCGCAAAAGATTTTGCGCCTCAAGATCTGCAGTCTGATGCTGATATTACATTGGCTCTTCACACTCTCGGCAGTTTTGACTTCTCAGGTCATATATTGAACGAGTTCGTTCGTGATGTTGCCATCAACTACGTGGAAAACGACAATGCTGAGATTCGAAAGGCCTCGGCCCTCACATGCTGTCAACTGTTCGTCCACGATCCAATTATCAACCAGACCAGTGGTCATTCTATCCAAGTTGTCAGTGAAGTCATCGACAAGCTATTGACGGTTGGTGTTGGTGATTCGGATCCTGAAATCCGGCGTACAGTTTTATGGTCATTAGATGCGAAATTCGATCGACACTTAGCACGACCAGAGAACATTCGGTGCTTGTTTCTTGCTGTCAACGATGAAGTGTTTGAAGTCAAAGAGGCTGCCATTTGCATCATTGGACGTCTTTCCAGTGTGAACCCAGCTTACGTCTTCCCGCCGTTGCGAAAGTTGCTGGTCAATCTCTTGACCGGATTAGGCTTCGCGAACACAGCACGCCAGAAGGAAGAGACAGCACAGCTCATTAGTCTATTCGTCTCGAATGCGACTAAGTTAATTCGGTCGTACGTGGATCCAATGGTGACAGCGCTACTACCCAAAGCCAGCGATAACAATCCCGGCGTTGCTGCTGTCACATTGAAGGCCGTTGGCGAGCTTGCCAATGTTGGCGGAAGCGAGATGAGGCGGTATCTACCCGAGATTATGCCAATCATTCTGGATTCTCTCCAAGATTTGTCCTCACATACCAAGCGAGAAGCTGCGCTGCGGACCCTAGGACAGCTGGCCAGTAACTCTGGTTACGTGATCGAACCATACCTCGAGTACCCTCATCTTCTCGATGTATTGATCAATATCACAAAGACTGAGCAGACCGGATCTCTTAGAAAGGAGACTATTAAACTAATCGGTGTGCTTGGTGCATTGGACCCCTACAAATACCAACAGATTAGTGACGCGGAGCCCGATGTTCACCATATCAACGAAATTCAGAACGTCTCGGATGTTGCCTTGATCATGCAAGGCTTGACACCGTCGAACGAGGAGTACTATCCAACCGTGGTCATTCATACTCTGCTGCAAAACATTTTGCGTGAAAACTCTCTGGTCCAGTACCACTCAGCCGTTATCGATGCTCTTGTTACAATTTTTAAGACACTTGGCTTGAAATGCGTGCCATTCCTCGGGCAGATCATTCCCGGCTTCATTGGGGTCATTCGAAGCTCTCCTGCGAGCCGTCTCGAGTCCTACTTCAACCAGATGGCTATCCTGGTCAACATTGTGCGACAGCACATCCGTGCTTTCCTCCCAGAAATCATCGAAGTTGTTCGTGAGTTCTGGGACACATCATACCAGGTTCAAGGTACCATTTTGTCTCTAGTTGAAGCTATCGCCAGGTCATTGGAGGGAGAATTCCGAAAGTATTTAGCTGGTCTGGTTCCAGCAATGCTGGATACTCTTGAGAAAGACACAACACCCCGCCGTCAGCCATCAGAAAAGATTCTTCATGCTTTCCTGATCTTTGGGTCAAGTGGCGAGGAGTACATGCATCTTATTATTCCTGCCATTGTGCGTCTTTTCGACGGATCACAACATCCTCAAAGCATCCGCAAATCTGCTATCGACAGTCTGACGAAGTTGTCCCGACAAGTCAACGTGTCGGACTTTGCATCCCTCATGGTGCATTCTCTTTCCCGCGTTGTGGCAGGCACTGACCGCGTGTTGCGGCAAGCTGCCTTGGATTGCATCTGTGCTCTGATCTTTCAGCTTGGCCAGGATTTCACTCACTACATCCATCTTTTGAACAAGGTCCTCAAGCAGCACCAGATCAGCCATGTTAATTACCAGATTTTGGTGACAAAGCTTCAAAAGGGAGACCCGCTTCCCCAAGATCTCAATCCGGAAGAGAACTACGCATTCCCAGTTGACGATACCAACTATGCAGAAATTGGACAAAAGAAGATGGTGGTCAATCAACAGCATTTGAAGAATGCATGGGATGCTTCGCAAAAATCTACTCGTGAAGATTGGCAAGAGTGGATTCGCCGATTCAGTGTGGAGCTTCTCAAAGAGTCGCCCTCCCCTGCCCTAAGAGCGTGTGCCAGCTTAGCTGGAATCTATCAGCCACTGGCCCGAGATCTGTTCAATGCCGCATTCGTCTCATGCTGGACTGAATTGTATGATCAGTATCAAGAAGAGCTTGTCCGATCCATTGAAAAGGCGCTCACTTCGCCGAACATCTCACCGGAGATTCTGCAGATCCTTCTCAATCTAGCTGAGTTCATGGAGCATGATGACAAGGCTCTTCCCATCGACATTCGAACCCTTGGAAAGTATGCGGCTAAGTGTCACGCCTTTGCCAAGGCCCTTCATTACAAGGAACTGGAGTTTGAACAGGATCAGAACTCGGGTGCTGTCGAGGCTCTCATTACCATTAACAACCAACTCCAGCAGTCTGACGCTGCAATTGGTATCCTCCGCAAAGCGCAAGCGTATCGTGATGTAGAGCTGAAAGAAACCTGGTTTGAAAAGCTTCAGCGGTGGGATGAAGCTCTCGCGGCCTACAAGAGACGTGAGAAGACGGATCCGGACTCTTTTGGTATCACCATGGGTAAAATGCGTTGTCTACATGCTTTGGGTGAGTGGAAGGTCCTCTCAGATCTTGCCCAGGAGAAATGGAACCAAGCATCCGTGGAGCATCGCAGGGCTATTGCCCCACTTGCTGCGGCTGCCGCATGGGGTCGCCGACAGTGGGAGCTGATGGACTCCTACCTTGGCGTCATGAAGGAACAGTCTCCCGATCGATCGTTCTTCGGTGCCATTCTTGCTATCCACCGCAACCAGTTTGAGGAGGCTAACATGTATATCGAAAAGGCACGCAACGGACTGGACACCGAGCTTTCTGCCCTTCTTGGAGAGTCCTACAATCGGGCTTACAATGTTGTCGTCCGCGTGCAAATGCTTGCTGAGCTTGAGGAGATTATAACTTACAAGCAGAATGTTGGTGATCCTGAGAAGCAGGAAGCAATGCGTCAGACTTGGAATCAGCGTTTGCTTGGTTGCCAGCAGAATGTGGAGGTATGGCAGCGCATGCTCAAGGTCCGCGCACTCGTGACCGCGCCTCAGGAGAATCTTGATATGTCTATCAAGTTTGCCAATCTTTGCCGCAAATCGAACCGCATGGGTCTTGCCGAACGGTCTCTCGCCGCCTTGGAGACAGTGGTTACAGACGCCACTGGAGCACACTCTATCGCTCCTCCTGAGGTTACCTATGCTCGACTGAAATTCAGCTGGGCCAACGGCCACCAGAAAGAATCCCTTGAGATGTTGAAGGCATTCACATCTGAATTGAGTGATGATCTGTCCAAGTTCAACACGCTTATGGTGTCTCACTCTGAACACAACGCTATCAACGGTGTCAATGGTATGTCAGATCCGAGCCACCCCGATGCTATCAGCCTGCGTGAACGCATTGGAGATGTTGGCAAATTTCGAAAGCTCCTTTCCAAGAGTTACCTCCGACAAGGTGAATGGCAGACTGCTCTTCAGAAGGGCGACTGGAGACCAGAGTATGTCCGTGAAGTCCTCGGTGCCTACTCAGCAGCCACGCAATATAATCGTGATTCATACAAGGCTTGGCACTCCTGGGCCCTTGCCAACTTTGAAGTGGTCACAGCGATTTCCAACCAGGCAAGTCGCGATGGCAAACCAGCGCCAGTTCCAGCTCATATTGTCACGGAGCATGTTATTCCCGCTCTCCGTGGCTTCTTGCGATCTATCGCTTTGTCCTCAGCTTCCTCGCTGCAAGACACTCTGAGATTGCTCACCTTATGGTTCACTCACGGAGGTGACCATGAAGTCAACACCGTCGTCACTGAAGGATTCACTACCGTCAATATCGATACCTGGCTCTCTGTGACACCTCAAATTATTGCACGCATCAACCAACCCAATGTCAGAGTTCGGGGCTCCGTCCACCGCTTGCTTGCCGAGGTCGGAAAAGCACATCCTCAGGCTCTGGTGTATCCGTTGACGGTGGCCATGAAGTCGAACGTTGCACGCCGCTCCCAGTCTGCTAGTAGCATCATGGAAAGCATGCGACAGCACAGTGCTAAGCTGGTTGAACAGGCAGACCTTGTTAGCCACGAATTGATCCGAGTTGCTGTCCTGTGGCACGAACTCTGGCATGAAGGTCTGGAGGAGGCGTCCCGTCTCTATTTCGGTGATCACAATGTGGAAGGCATGTTCGCAACCCTTGCGCCTCTTCATGATATGCTGGACAAGGGAGCAGAGACGCTCCGCGAAGTCTCTTTCGCACAAGCCTTTGGCCGTGATCTCGCAGAGGCTAAACATTATTGTGTTCTCTACCGCCAAACGGATGAGATTGGAGATTTGAACCAAGCCTGGGATCTCTATTACACTGTGTTCCGCAAGATCAGCAGGCAACTTCCACAGCTATCTATCGTTGACCTCAAATATGTATCTCCCCGCCTCAAGGATTGCTCCGGCCTAGAATTGGCCGTGCCAGGAACATACCAGAGTGGTCGCCCGGTTATTTGCATCATGAGCTTTGATCCAATTCTGCATGTCCTCCAGACCAAGAAGAGACCACGACGGATGACACTCAAGGGCAACAATGGCTGCTCTTACATGTACTTAGTCAAGGGTCACGAAGATATTCGACAGGACGAGAGAGTTATGCAGCTCTTTGGCCTGGTCAATACTCTTCTCGATAACGATGGTGAAAGCTTCAATCGTCACCTTTCTGTCCAACGTTTCCCTGCCATTCCCCTGTCGCAAAGCTCTGGTCTGCTAGGCTGGGTGTGCAACACTGACACATTGCACGCTCTCATCAAGGAGTACCGGGAAAGCCGTCGCATTCTGCTCAACATTGAACACCGAATCATGCTTCAGATGGCACCTGACTATGACAGCCTTACCCTCATGCAAAAGGTTGAGGTCTTTGGATATGCCATGGACAATACAACCGGCAAGGATCTGTACCGGGTATTGTGGCTCAAGAGTAAGAGTTCCGAAGCATGGCTTGAGCGGCGCACAAATTACACCAGATCCCTTGGTGTCATGTCAATGGTTGGCTATATTCTTGGTCTGGGTGACCGACATCCTTCGAACTTGTTGTTGGATCGGGTCACTGGTCGGGTAATTCATATCGATTTTGGTGACTGCTTCGAAGTCGCCATGCATCGCGAGAAATATCCCGAGCGAGTTCCGTTCCGACTCACTCGGATGCTGACCTTTGCTATGGAGGTCAGCAATATCGAGGGAAGCTACCGTATTACTTGCGAGGCTGTCATGCGTGTCCTTCGAGAAAATAAGGACTCATTGATGGCAGTTCTGGAAGCTGTAAGTTTTATTATACTGACTATGAAGGGATCGCAATTCTAACTCATTCTCTAGTTCATCCACGATCCTCTGATTAATTGGCGGCTTGGAGCTCAAGAGTCCCCCGATCGCGTGTCTCTCACGGCCGAACGCCGCCAGTCGATTATCGAAGGCATCAACCTCGCGGACGGTGTGCAACCGAGCAACTTCTCTCGTCACCGCCGACCTTCAATCCTAGAAGGCGGTATCCTCGACACTCAAGAAGGCGTCCCCGCCGAGGCTCGAGAGGCCCAGAATGCCCGCGCCGTCCAGGTACTTGCTCGTGTCAAGGAGAAGCTGACCGGACGTGACTTCAAGCACTATGAGGAACTCAATATTACCGATCAGGTTGATAAGCTCCTTGCGCAAGCCACTAATGTGGAGAATATCTGTCAGCACTGGATTGGATGGTGCAGTTTCTGGTGAGCTCGGTTTGTCGAGCCGGAGTTTGGTGTGTTCTGATGCGATATGATTTATCTTACCTTCCTTGTGCTTTTTTCTTCTGCTTGTACCTACAGTGACCCTGCTGTCTTTTTGTTTCCATAAATTTCTCGTTTGCCGGCACTGTTGAATTTGTTGCGGTCTGAGTCCATAATGTTCTCTGGACTGGTCGCGTCTATGTTTGTCGTATACAATAAACCGAGATATCCATTGTACTGAGATTCGAATTCGTTCTATACACTGTAGGCTATATACACTCCAGCTGTAGTCAACTACGTTCGGCATATCTAGCCATTCACACTGGCGTACTATTGGTCCATCCACCAAGCCGAGGTCGGTCCACATGGCCCGTGTGTTCAAGCGGAGAACCTCTCCACCCCAGATCTCACCATCTCAACCTTACCTGATTTCCAAGGTCAGGACTTGGGACTAACTTCATCATGTCAGCCCCGGTTTCCTCCCCGGGGGTCGTCGTGCCCGATCCTGGAGATGTGAAAGATGTCCGCCCCGCCGTGCGCAACACCGTCCGACTCTGCCTCAGTGCGAAAGAGTATCGAGTCCTCTACGACATTGCCGTCAAACGCGCCCCAGCCCTGAAAGGCACACTACCTTCATCCCTATGCGATGATCCTGCTGCTGTTTCACGAAACCGCCATAGTCTGGCAGCCGTCCGCGCATCGCTGCGTGTCTTTGTTGGCTCGAGTGTCGCGTTGAAGCTGGTGGAGATCATCATGAATCGAGTCAAAGGCAATGCGCTCCAGTACGATATCCCACCGAGCTTGATTTCAGGCAGTAAATCTAACTAACTCTATCATATAGGAAGAAAACTCGCACCCCGCTTCTCCGCTCCCCAAATTTCCGCCTCTCGTTCTCTCTGTCACTCTTACTCCTCCTCCACCGTCTCCTGTATCGTTTCCTCGTGAGACTGCGCGCGAATCTCGGCACCGATGATGCCCGTTCATTCCGCGAGCGAAATCCGCGGGTCTCGCGCGCGTTGACATCAAAATATGCCCCCGCCATCGGAGCCAGTCTGGCGGGCTTTGCGCTAGGCGTTGCCCCACAGGACCAGCTCCGGTTGACGGCTGCCATTTGGGCCTCTACGCGCAGTCTGGAGTATCTGTTCAATGCAATGGATGCAAAGGGTTGGCTGGATAGTCGCCCGTGGTGGTTCGGCAGCTGGCTGCTAATGCCGGTCTCGTGTGCACAGCTCTTTCATGCGTTTGTGTTTGATCGCGAGACAACTCCCGGTGTTTGTGATCCTATCGTTGATTTACGTGTTGATGATGCTAATATTTCATAGTGGTTTGGGAAGGTTATTCTGAGACTATCCCCCAGTTACATCCCCAGCCGACCGGAGTCACTCCCTGGAAATGTCCCTTGGCCGGAGAAGGAGGAGATTGTGGACTCGCTTGCATCTATTGCGGATCTGCGTTGGCCGTAAGTTTGATCACACCGGCTTTCCTTGTATACACTGACATGATGTTAAGGACCTTTGTGTCTCCAATCCTCCACCCGACCGACCCTAATACCTTGCCAGCAGCGGTCAAGTCCCTCTCCCCAATCACTGGACCTGCGCATCCCTCGATCGCGAGCCTATCATGCGCAGTGCTCCACCCGAGTCTGCCCAACTGCAGCACGGCGTTTCTGCATCACCTCTTGCTCTCGGTGCCCCTGCTCGCCCGGTTCCTTACAACAATCACTCTGGCACTGAGCATCCCCAAATTCAAGAGCATCCTCGCACAACCCGTTACGTCTATTAATGCGATCTCGAAGAAGATCATCCTGCTGACCGCCGTTCTCTCCGCCGCTATTGGTTCGGCCTGGGGCAGCGTCTGTCTGTTTAACAGTACACTCCCCCGAGCAACACTCCCCACCAAACGCTTCTTCTTGAGCGGTGCATTGGGCGGTCTCCCATTTTTGCTCATGGGCAACAGTCGCAGCTTATTCACGTATTTCTTCCGTGCCGCTCTGGACTCGGCCTGGAAGACCGGGATCAAGCGCAGACTGTGGAAGGGAGGACGTAGCGGTGAGCTGGCACTCTTTGTGATGTCTTGGGCGCTGATGGGATCTATTCTGGAGGCAAACCCAGACGCAGTTCAAGGTGGCGGTCTGCGAAAAGGATTGACTTGGCTGCGGGGTGACGGATTCGTCGATCCCATCGAGATGGAGAAGCGCAAAGCTCGTCGCGCAAAGAAGACAGACGGATGCTGAATTCAAGTCAATAATCTGTCTGATCGTGTGTAAATCGGTTGTCAATATGAAGGAACTCAGTTTCCGATCCCGTGAACAGCGCGAATTCCGGGGTTGATGGAGGTTCCCACTTTCCAAGTTCCAAGTCCCACTTTCTCCACTTTTCGGATTTCGGCCTCCGCACTTCACCATTAAATAGTTTCACTCCAACAATTCCTGATCATAGCAATTCCTGTACATTCTTTATACAATGGTCCAAAGACTCAAAATTGGTTGCGCCGGTCTCGGTCGCATGGGCAAGCGTCATGCCCTCAACTTCCTCGAACGAACTCCCCGAGCCGAACTCGTCGCCGCCAGTTCGCCCGATCCCGCCGAGCTAGAATGGGCCAAGACACACCTCGAGCCGTTCGGCGTCCGTCTATACCAAGATTACGATGAGATGCTCAAGCAGGAGGGTTTGCAAGCAGTGGTAGTCGCCTCAGCCACAGCTGTCCATGCCGAGCAAGCAATCAAGGCTATCAATGCGGAGAAGCATGTTCTCTGTGAGAAACCACTATCAACCAGTGTCGAAGTAGTGAGTGCCACAACGACTACCCAGGGATAGTTCAAAAAAGCTAATTGACCCCAGTCCCAATCCGTTGTCGATGCCGCCGCCAAAAAACCCCATATCAAAGTCATGTGTGGCTTCTCCCGCCGCTTCGACCTTTCCTACCGAGACGCCCACAAGAAGATGACAACCGGCCAAATCGGTACTCCCTCCGTCCTCCGCAGCCAAACCTGCGACAAGCTCGACCCATCTGGCTTCTTCGTCGCCTACGCCCAATACAGCGGCGGAATCTTCGTCGACTGCTCAATTCACGACATCGACCTGGCCCTCTGGTTCTTCGGCGCGAATAGTAAAGTCAAATCCGTTTCGGCAGTGGGCATCACGGCCGTCGAGCCTGATCTCCGCAAACACAATGACCGCGACAATGCAGTGGGACTGGTGGAGTTCTTCGATGGCAAGATTGCTTATTTTTATGCTAGTCGGATGATGGCTGCGGGTCAGGAGGATACGACCGAGATTATCGGCACGAAGGGGAAGGTGGCTGTGAATGCCATTCCACAGATGAATCTTGTGCATCTTTCTGATGACAAGGGTGTGCGGAGGGAGATACCGCAGACATACTGGGACCGATTTGAGTTTGCTTTTGTTACGGAGGCGAATGAGTTTACGGCTGCTGTTTTGGAGAATCGGGAGCTGCCTTTGAAGCTGGAGGGTGCTGTGCAGGCTGTTCGAATTGGAGCTGCATTGCAGGAGGCTATGGTTTCTGGAAAGAAGATCTTCTTTGATGAGAGTGGGAATCGGGTTGAGAGTGCTCGTCTGTAGATGTGTTACTGTGTTATCCAGCAAGGCTGGCGTGGACCATAAAGATGGAATTGTTAGTAAGAAAGCGCACTATAAACACAAAGACTATCAAGGTCATTTCAAGGATCCACAAAACTACTACAACTTCTATCAAAAGACCTTTCATAGGCAACCACTACTCAGCATTATAAAGACCTTCTTCCTCTACTCTTTTTCTATTCTTCTTCCACAACTCACCTCACCTCACTCCATAAATTGAACCCCACCTCATCCTCCTCATATCAACATGAGAAGTAGGTGGGGTGTGGACTGACACAAGTCCACGCAAGAATTCTCAAATGGGGAATGCAGGGATCATCGACACGCTGATCCGCGAGCAGAAACCTCATTTGTTGCCTCATGGTTGTACATCCCTGAAAAGTCTCACAAGAACTTCAAATGAGGCTGTATGCACAAATAGGTTTTTCGACCCTCTTATCCTTTTTAAGAATTTTCAAACTGACGGATATAAGCTGCTAGGAGGGAGCCAAAGCATTGATCGATGGAGCTGGGTCTTCTTTTCTAAGCAAAGTCATGCTGCTGGGCATCAAACATTAATCTTTCGCCATGGCCAAAACACTAGGTCCGTGGGTGGCTGCGAGCAGATACTCGGTATTGGCGAGAACCAGACAGAATTCAAGTCCACCAGGACCTCGCATATCGGAGTGCTGTCTTGGAACAGAATGAAGGCCACATCATTTATGTGTGACCTGGAAAAAAATCACCCAGAGCACTTACAATGGCCTGAGCGGATCCATACACGATCACAGCTAAAGGCAGCATCGGTGAGAGGAATAAGACCCTCCATGACATTGCGTACATCCACCTTTACGTCTTTGCTGGTTGACATGGAGACACCTTGTTGGGCTTGGCGAGATGTTGTATCCCCAATCTACTAGATAGAACGTCATGTTCATAACTGGATATTTTGTCTCTTACAAGTAAGAGTGGAGACTCAGGTCCGAACAATGCAAGATGGCGTGTTGGCTGATACCAAGCCCTGACTGATCTTGCGGTCTACTTTGAATTGCTCTAAATGTTTCAAGGAAATTGATCATAATCTGCCGCTTGATTGGCTATACGCCTTAACTTGTTATACTCGGAATCATGAGTACAGAGTTTGTTTCCGATGTAAACACGTCCAGCATTTGCTAGACTTCATATTCATTCATATAGTGTATGTGTTTAGATAACGCTTCATAATAAAAGAAAAATGGGAATCTCATAATGAACAAAAGAAATGACCAAGCAATGTTTATCCAAGTGGAGTTCACCAGCGAACAACCTTGTTAGGGAAGTACTCATTGATGAGCTCCATGTAGTAAGGCTTCAACTCCTCGGCACTGGGGATACCATCACTCTTGCTGTACAGGTCATAAGGGTTGAAAGCCTTGACAGCACGCAGCATCGCCTTATCATGGTCATCCATCAGCTCGTGGTAAGCGCCGGCATTGTGCCAGGGGTAGAACGAGTGGTAACGGATCATAGCGAGAGCCTCGTCAGGGAGGGTAGACTGCTCCTTGGCGATATGGTAGAGATACTCATCGTGACCCCAGGAGAGCATGACCTTATCGAGACCACAGCCCGGGCTGTAGATACCGAACTTGGTATCGTAGACATGGTGTCCGAAGTCCTCGTTATCCTTGAAGGAGTCACGGCCGTAGACGATCCGCTCATCAAAGGCACAGCCAACGGGGAAAGTATCACCGACAACGTCCCATTGGCCCTGGGCATTGTAGAAGAAGAGCAGCTTGCCCAAGTCGTGAATCAGACCGGTCAGCTGCATCCAGCGAGGCTTGCCGTCGCGGCGGATGGCCTCTGCGGACTGGAGGAGATGCTCGATCTGGGAAAGGCTGGTGTCCGGGTCGGACTCGTCGATCAAAGTGTTGAGCTTCTCCATGGCCTCCCAGATGGTCATCTCGGCGCGGGTCTGGGTGTGGAACTCGTGGCGGGCCTTGAGGTTGTAGGCAACCGTCTGCTTGGTGTGCTGCTCCTTGTAGAAGTTCTTGACGCGGTCGCAGGCGTCCTCGTACTGGCGGAATCCTGTCTTGTCCTTTTCCTTGTCGAACTCGGACTCCTCGTAGAGACCCTTCTCTTCGGCCTCCTGGGCCTTCTTCATGTTGACCTTGATGACGTTGACCTCATCGATGGCATCAGACATCTCTTCCAAAGCCTGACCATTCCGCTTGGCGACAGCGGGAGGAGGGCTGTTCTCAATAGCGACTGGTGCCATTGTGTGTATGTGTGAAGAAAAGTCCTAGTGCTGAGGACTTTTGTTTCCGTGAAAAATGATAGAAAGATGCACAAGTCTGTTGCAACGCTCGCTCTTTTATAATCGAGAATGAGAAATGCAAGTCTTCTTATTTGCTTGGGAGAGGATGCTAAACATGAATCTGGGGGAGTCCAGATCCATATATAGCATCATCGCCACGGCTACCCAGTAATCGCGTCTAGATTTCCGAGCCTATCACGGAGAACATTTCTCTTCGTAGAAAATCCTTCCCCAGAGATCGCCCATGATTTGCAGACATGGTGTGTGAATCGGCCTCGTGGAGCATGGATCACGGATTCCAGAATCCGTGCCGACAAAGCCCTAGGTGAGACCTGGAGGGCTCCACTGTTAGGTAACGCGATGGCGAGCCATGATTGGCGGTGGTCTGGATCGTGGGGAATATGATGTCAGGCGGGACCAGGAAGGACGTCGCCCAGGATTCTGGTTTCCGGGACTTGCTGCATGCGTCGCTTTAGGCAGTCGGCGCCGAATCTTGTCCGCATCAGGTATGTTGTGTTGTATACTTTCATCTATGCATTCTTGGAAGAAATTTGCATGGTTTTGAGGGTCGAAACCGATGGAATCCTGTCGATTCTGATTGATGGGAAAACGCGGGGGTTACGGGCAAAGGGCAACGGGCAATGGACGACGGAGGAATAGCGGGGCAGTTTTCAATGGTTTGGCAACCCCGCGTGGGGGGTGCGACTCGGTCTATCTTTACCACGAGAAAACTACTTCTTTCTGCGGTTTTGATTCTTACTTTCTTTTTTTCTCTTCTCTCTCTCTAGTCAAAATACTTCAATCACACAACACAATGGCCGTCGCAGATATTCGCTTCAAGCTTAACACCGGTGCCGAGATCCCTGCCCTGGGTCTGGGAACCTGGCAATCCGCCCCTGGAGAAGTTGCTCGTGCCGTGAGCCACGCCATCAAGGTTGGCTACCGCCACATTGACACAGCTCTCTGCTACGGTAATGAGCACGAGGTTGGCCAGGGTATCAAAGAGGCCATTGATGCCGGCATCGTCAAGCGTGAGGAGTTGTTCATCACTACCAAGCTCTGGTGCTCCTTCCACGCCCGTGTCGAGGAGGGTCTGGAGGAGAGTCTGAAAAACCTGGGTCTGGACTACCTGGACTTGTACCTGATGCATTGGCCTCTGGCAATGAACCCCAAGGGTAAGAATCTCGCAAATGCATTTCTCCCGACTCCAGCTAACGAATCGCAAAGGCAACCACCCCATCTTCCCCAAGCTCGCGGATGGCTCTCGGGACATTGACCACAGCCACTCCCACGTGACTACCTGGAAGAGCATGGAGAAGCTCGTTGGCTCTGGCAAGGTCAAGGCAATCGGTGTCTCCAACTGCAGTGTCCCGTACCTCGAGGCGCTCCTGGCCGAGGCCACCATAATCCCCGCTGCCAACCAGATCGAGAACCACCCTTCTCTGCCCCAGCAGGAGATTGTCGACTTCTGCAACCAGAAGGGCATTCATATTACCGCTTACAGCCCTCTGGGTAGTACCGGTAGCCCGCTTTTCACTGCTGAGCCTATCGTGGCCGTTGCGAAGAAGCGTGGCGTTACCCCTGCTACTGTTCTGCTGAGCTGGCACAGTAAGTTCCTTTCCTCGTCATTTTGGTTTGGTGCAAGATGCTAACATGTTTCTTTCAGTTGCTCGTGGCTCTTCGGTCCTGGCCAAGTCCGTCACTCCTTCCCGCATCGAGGCCAACCGCGCCGACCTGATTAAGCTGGACGCCGAGGATGTCGCCACTATCAAGAAGTACTCTGATTCTCTGGCAGCCACCAAGTCCTTCCAGCGTTTCGTCTTCCCTCCCTTTGGCAAGGACTTCGGTTTCCCCGATAAGCAGTAAATGTTTTCTGTATAGATAAGGCGTGACTGTATATAGAAATGACTGATGATACCTTGGGCGGGCAATGTACCTGCGAATTGAAAATATCACCAATAATATGACTTGCATTCCATCCTTCATACGAATATCTCTATGAGAATGTGCTTCTATATTAATCCCGGAGCAGGGTGAGTCGTAAGAGTTTGATGTAGTCGATAGCCAGAAACTCGTTCAAATGGCAATTGTAACGAAGGTTTCACTGCTCGGGTAGCATATTTGTTGCTTCGTACCGATAGGTTAGAGTGGAGGTATTCGGGCCGTCAAAAGCGGGAGGCGAGACTCAGGGAATAGATGCGGATGGAGTAGTGCTCTATTGATAAATCCTCCACGGGCATAGGCGAGAACAAGATGATTTTGGTTAAGATGGATGTCAGTGGCAAGAGTCGATTTAGCAGATACGATCTACAAATCTAACTACAGATTCAAAGAAGCAGGAAGATTTGACGGAACGACCTATCTTGGATTTCCAGGCTTTTAGACCTGGACAAACCGGCAACAGTGATCAAATCCGTTGCTTACACAGCTATCGTACATGACATCCCCTTTTCACAAAATCTATCATATCTTGGATTTCCAGGCTTTTAGACCTGGACAAACCGGCAACAGTGATCAAATCCGTTGCTTACACAGCTATCGTACATGACATCCCCTTTTCACAAAATCTATCATATCTTGGATTTCCAGGTTTTTCACACCTGAACAAACCGGCCAACGGGGATCAAATCCGTTGCCCACACAGCTATCTTACATGCCATCCCCTAGTACAGGACACCCCATTCAAACTCCATCATCCCTCCTGCGCCCTCAACCACTTTCCCGACTCAACATCTCACGCAAAGCGTTCATCAATGTTGAGCCGGGTCAGCGGCCAGGACACACGGCGGATATGGCTCGCAGCCCGCCGGGTCGAAGCAAACGGGGAGAGAGAAGGAAGGGCAAGGAAGCCGGGTGGCTCAGAGAAGCACCCAGAGGCACCACTTGTCGGACGACGCATCTCCTCGCACTCAAAGAGCGAGGGGGCGGCCGCCTCTGTGGGCATGGGCACTTCAAAGGCCGAAGTCTTCTTCAGAACGGGTGTGACGGGCCCGGGCGGAGTAGGAGTAGGGGGAAGGGGCGGGGGAGGTGAAGACTTCTTGCCCGACTTCTTCTTGCTCTTCTTCTTCTTCTTCTTCCGAGTGCTTTTCATCGGCGTTGTCAGCCTCGCGGCGGACTCTGCCACGCTCTCGGGCTTCGGGATGGGCTTCTTGGCAGCTACCACGGTCTCCGGCACCGAGGCGGGCTCAACCACCTCCACCTTCTGGCCCTCGGGGATGGACGCCACGGTTGACATCTTCTCAGGCTTCAGAACCTGCGCTTTAGCCACAGGATTCTGGTTCTCAGCCGCCAGATTCTGCTGTTCGTACATCCACTGCTCTACCCACCAAGGCTTCATAGGAGCAGGCACTGGTGGGTAGGGGTAGTTGCAGTATTTCGGATAGTGGTAGCAACAACAAAACCGGAGGCTGCCCACGCACTCAGGGCACCAACAGGATTTGGCCGGTTGGTGTTGAGTGCAAGGCGGGTAGAAGAGACAACACGGGGAAGCGTCATCTCGCTCGAGGGTAGCCACGTCGACAGGCTCCATATGACCGTCCTCATGCTGCCAACAGAAATATGATTTTCCGTGGCAGGCGATGTGCCAGTATGGTGGGTACGCTGGACACATCGCGAGGTCGAAGTCGGCATATGTAGCTGCTTCGGCGGGCTGTAAACAAAATTATTAATATAAGTGAGCACACAATGAGAGTGATAACAGCGTTACATACCTTCGTGGTGGGAGTGGGGGTGGAGGGAGATGCCGCAATCTCCATCTCGGTGATCACATCACCAGTGACCGCAACCTCAGCAGTAGAAGCTGCTGTGGTGGTCTGAAAATTATGTTAGTAAATGAGATCAATCAGGGAAGCAAGAAAAGAGTAACCTACCTTGCAGGTGAGAGGTGATCCTGCCAAAGGAGACAGCGGCATCTCCACCTCGACGTCGACCGCAACGTCACCAGTGACCGCGACCTCGACAGCAGGAGCTGTCTTGGTGGCCTATAAAAGTAATATTAGTAAGTAGGCTAGTTTTGACGGCAAAATGAACTGAACATACCTCGAAGGTGAGAGGTTGCGGGCCCGGCAGAGAAGTCAGGGTCTCTGACTCGGCCTGTACCACCATACCAGTGACCTGGACCTCAGCAGTAGCAGCTGCCAAGGTGGTCTAGGAGTTTGAGTTAGTATAAGTGATAAGTAAGGTAAGCATGAGGGTCATTGCATACCTCGAAAGCGCGGGGGGTTTGCGGGGCCGAGGGAGACGATAAGAACTCGCCGGTGACCGGTGTATAAATCACCGTCGACGTCGAGGAGGGAGTTTGGGGTTGGCCGAAGCCCTCGTCGCTGGAGGGCCCGGCCGGGTTGATGGCAGCAGCGGCCATCTTCGCCTTTCTCTCTGCCTTCTCCTTCTTCTTCCCCTTCTTCCCCTTCTTGCCCTTTGTTTTCTTCGAGGGAACAGGGGGCATTTCAGAAGAGGAAGGGGGGATTGGAGGCAAAGAAAGAGAAGACATGGGAGAAAGAGAAAGGGGATTGATGGGAGGCGCTGCTGCAGAGGGAGAAGGCGTTGAGGGTGGATAGATGGTTATGTCCGGGGGCGCGTAGATGGGAAACGCGCTGATGGAGAGAGGTGGAGAGTAAGAAGGAGAATAAGGAGGACACTCAAGTGATGAAGGGTCAGCACTTGTTTGTTCGACAGGACCAGTGCCAATAAGAAGGCTGTCCGCTTCACTGTAAGCAGGTGGTGGGATCGAAGGCTCAGTATCTGCAGGGGGGATGTTGAGGTATTGAAGGTCAGGAAATGAAAGAGGTGCAGAGTTTTCAAGTCGCGTCAAAGTCTCAGTATTTCCAGGTGGGAGGTCAAGGTGCTGAGATTGAGGAAGCGGAAGGAGGGTGAAAGAAGTTCCAGGCTGGGTAGTAGTGTCTGAACAAACAAGCGCCAACTTTTCCAACAACTTTACTGCCTCATCTCTGATAGCTTGGTCACGACCCTCACCAGGAACTATTTTCATTCCATGTTCATTGCCATCACTGCAGAAGATCCAGTGCGCATCCTCATCTGCAGCCAAGTCAGCATTGGTTCATACATCCTCTAACTATAGGAGTAGACAAACCAAAGGGAGGTATCACGTTCTTAAGCTCTTCAGGAATGTCCTCATCTTTTCCAAGCCGGCCCAGCGCACTGTCAACTGGCTGAAAGCCACGCCATCTATTGAAACACCATCTTGTTGTTTGAAATCCATACTTCTCTTCTAGGTATATGATTTGTTGGTAAGTCCGGTCAAATTGATTCGGCAGATGCCAAACATTCCACGTTGCAAGGCAAGCGCGGGTCATGAGCCTCAGCCAGTCAAGGCGCTCAGGTGAATAAAAGTAGGATGTGCCTTGCTCACGTGCAAACCGAGAAGGAGCAGGCGTCATCTCGAAGAATTAAAAGAAGCAAAAAGGATGAGGGTCGATGTGGTCACGTGCGTCGTGTTTAGTGGGGTGGCGTGGAAGGAAGAGGAGTGAGCCGGCAATTAATTTTTCCGGATGTTTTGATATGGGTGTTTTCGGTCTAACCAGATCAGGAGTAGTAACAACGCATTCTTTTTAAAGGCCACGCACGCATTCACTTCTAGATTCCAATCCAACACCTCATACATTCAATGGTTTTCTTGAGCGCATCTCCTTTGGCCTTAGGTAATTTCATTTTATTTGATTCTCGACCTTGAAATGATCCAGGCTCATAGAAAACCCCATCAGCTGTAGATCTCGCGGTTGTCTACGAAAGGACTCTTAACTTTCAAGGGCTAAAGCCCTCACGTGATGCGTTGATCCGCAAATGGTGAAGCCCTCACGTGATGCGTTGATCCGCAAATGGTGCACCGTTCTTGAACTTCTCGGCGATGAACTGTTTAATGTCGTTAGCTTATGGAAGAAATTTATCATTTCATATATACTGATCAGCCATGCAAGTGCCCAAGGTTGATTAAGTGGATCACCGGCCAAACACTTTGCTAGCAGTGTAAGCGCTGTTGAAGCAGGATTTTTCCTTTGATCATACGCGGGAAGAAGCATGTGTTGTGATCTTCTGAATAATTCATTATCCACAGGAACTCAAATATGTAACATGTAAGCTGCAAATACACCTGGTTGCACCTGTGCTGGATATTGGAAACAAAAAGCAAAAATAGGGTGCAGGTAGAAGACAGACGCTCATGAATGCACCAATTGGTATAAAGGTCGTAAAATGTGAAGTCAAAGAAATTAGACCCCTAGGGTCTCTGGCATAATGAGGGCAAGGGATATGTGCTTTGGGACAATAAAGACACAAAGAAAAATGAAGATAAAGAATGACGATCGGAGATTAGAACATGCCACCATCGACCGGAACTGCAGGGGGTGGGTAATGTGGGATATCCGGGACAGGGCTCATTGCCTCTTGACGGGCTCGCTCACCACCCTCAATCGACTTCTTGCGAAGACGGCTGCGGGATCGAGGGCGCTTCTCATCATCCGGGAAGACACTGTGCTCATCATTAATGCTAGGAGCAGGGGATGAGACACGCGAATCAGCCTTGAACGCGGACAGAATGGTCTGGGTGCCTCGGCGGCGTCGAGGGTTCATTGGTGGTACTGGGGGAGTCGCACTCGGAGCCGGACCTCCTGGAAGACCAACAGTGGGAACATTTGAAGTACAGGAGACGAAAGTCGGCTCTGAGATGGTCTTCTTGTTCACTGGTCGCTTCTGAAGCGTGTTATTGCCCGGACCACGCTGTGGCAGGCTTTGCGAGCTGGATGCAGCAAGACTGGCTGTTGATTGATCGGATGGAATCTCATTCAGCGGAGGGGTGGCGTTGGCCGAATAAGCAGGGGTAGCAGGGGATGGTCGAGGCGGAGCGCCAATTATAGAAGGTGGGTGAGACGCCTGGGTGAACTGGAACGGTCGCTCGTATTGGAAACTCGGGGTTCCTGACCGGCTAGCACTACGATATCTACCCGACGCGGCGGAGGCAGACCGGTCGAAAGGAGCAGACTCAGGAGCCTCCATGGATGGACGTGCCGAGCCAGCAACCGAAGCAGGTACAGGTGGCTCGAAATTTTCAGGAACAACAAAGTTATCATGGGCGATGACTGCACCCTCCTCCACAGTTTCGAGATCGTCTCGATCTCGGTATCTGGTGCGACTCTTGGATCTGCCGGAAGCATCAGAGCTCGAGCGATCTCTAGGAGCCCGGAAACCAGGCTGTGGGGACGTGCCGCGGCTGCGACTTGATTCTCGAGATGCACTGCGACTGAGAGTCGGCATCCGAGATCGGAGGGATCGCTCTGAGATCTGGGGAGCGCTAGCATTGGAATGACGGCTGAAGAGAGATGGCCGTTCCTCGCGCGGCGAATCCTCCGCAGCAAGAGAAGGGGTGGAAGAACTGTAGCCGTATAGGTCGTTCTTTGAGACTCCCTGCTTGCTTGACTTGTGCTTCAAAAGGGAGAAAGCATTGCCAGCCTTGATCTGAGAGTCGGGGGTCTGTCGACCAGGAGTGGGGCTACTAGAGCGACTTTCACTCTCTGCGACACTCCGGAGCTTCTCTTGGATCTTTCGGCGTCGCTCAGCAATTTCCATAGCGAACTCTTCACGCTCCCGTTGGGTCTCCGTGCTTCCATCTCGGCGGTGGTGGTATGCAAGCTCTTCCTTCCACGACGGCATACTGTCAGGAATAGCACCATCGGAGGAATCTTCACTACCACGACTGGTTGTGATCTCTGCGGATTGTCTGGATGAATCCCGGGTGCTTGAAGTTTCCGGCTCAGTCAGCTCCGCAATGGTATCGACGTGGGGCTGGTTCTCTGAGGTAGGGCTGGGCTGAACCTCAAGGACAGACACTTGAGGCTCAAGCTTCTTCGAGTCGGGCTCATCCATGGGCAGTGTTGGGGACGGGGAACGGAAGATTGAAGATTTGTCACTTGCAGACCGCAAGTGTGACCGAATTCCATCCATGCCAAATCCAGACGGTTGGATTGTTGGAGAGTCTGGGCGTTCGGGAGTCACAGAGCCAGCGATGTCAGAGGGAGTCTCTTCGGGAATTTCATCCTCGTCAATCGGTTTCAGATCACCAAGATCCGAGTACCGCACTTCGGGCAAAGTTTCAAGATGATCCCCAGTAGGAGTAGGCGGCTTAGACGTGATGCTGGGGTGGTAGAGGGGGTTACCGTAATCCGTGGCTGCAGATGCCACCGAAGACAATTCGTACGAGCGACGATCCTCTCCTTCATCTCCTGAATCACTCGTGGTCGAGGTAGCATAGAAAGTTTTGTTCCCAGGGATGCGGGGAGACGCTTCCACACTCTCCATACCATGATGCGCATCACTGCTGTAGTGCGAGGAGGCTGACTCGGCTCTGGAGCGGTAGCTGGACTTGGAAAGTCCGCGAAGCCGGCCGGGCTGATCGGTTGGCATAGCACGAGGGGGCGAAGAAGGTCGTCGAGGAGGAGGGGTGTCTCGGCCTTGATGCAGCTGGAGCTGACGGCGAACGAACTGTTGCTCATCGAAACCAGTAGCTGGTCTGTTAAACAGACCCATGGCTGTTGCTTTTCCGTGGTCTTCTGGATTGAGCGCTGCAGCCAGCAAGGAGTGACTATCGTCGGTTTCGCTTGAAGGTGGGCTCAGTGGAGGTGCACCGAAAGAGGCTGCCGTTGGGGAAACGCGCTCCATAGGAGCAATTTCGATATATGGTTGCTGCTTTGGCGAGGTTGCCGACGAAGGAGGACTGCTGGGCCGAGGGGCAGATGGTTCAGTAATGGCAAGTTTCTGCAGTCGGTCACGAAGGTTGGTGGCACTCCTGGAGTAATTGCGGTTCAAAGGCAGAAGATCTGGGGTACCAGATCGTTGACGACTGAGGCTTTCCAGGCGATGCAAGGTCGAGTTTTGTTGATTTTGTACGTTCTGCGTCAAACCCTGACCATAGAGACGACGAGATCGAACCGAGCCAGTTCTTGGGGTTGACATGCCAGAATGTGGGCGGGCGTCCATTTGAAATTCTGGAGCTGGAGCGGTGTGCAACGGACCTGTAGGCTGCAGATGAGATACGACGGATTGAGACTCATCAATTGAAGTCGCTGCAGTTGAGAAGCGTGCATTCGCTGTGGGGCCAGATGCAGTTGATGATAGGGTGGTTCGATTTGCCGATGAAATAGAAGGAGTATCCTCAGAGTCCGGTAAGGCGGTATCTAGGGTTTCTTCTCCCTCTGCTTCTGCTGCTGCTGCCGCCGCCGCCTCTCTGTCTTGCTTCTCTTGCAGTCTCATCCGTTGGAAAGCAGACATATTCAAGTCATGGTCATATACTGCTTTGCCCATTCCTAGCGGGCTCTCAGTGGCAGGCGATGACCCTCCTGGAGACCGAACTGGGATGCGGAATACTTTTTGACGGCCACCAAACAAATTATTCCCTTCAGCTCGGCGAGCTCGGCTCATGATGCTCCCATTATTTGATCGGTCATCGTCGGTACCATATCCTCCATCCCCGCCAGATGCATAGGAGTCGGTACGACCCAAGACCATAGAAGGTCGGCTACCGTCATTTGAGGAAACTTCGTCGATATCTGTCAGCATTGCTGGGCTGTGTCCGAAGAGGTTCAATCGCGAAGCTCGCTTGGGGAAGAGGACGCTGTCGTCACTAGCTTTGCCGATCTTGGAGGCCGGGTCGTCCTGTTCTCTCAACATGCTGAATCGAGCGGAAAGCTTTGGCATGAGCAAACTGGTGCGGAAATCATCTGATGGTGGGAGGGCATCCGCTAAGAGATTCAAATTCGGTGGCTCCTCCACCGAGTCCTTCTTTTTTGACAGCTTCAAGCTGAATGCAGATGTGGATGGGCCATTTTCCAGCTCATTCAATGTGTCCTTGACCTCCTTGGCCTTTTTATTCTTGCGAAACCGGTTCATCATCGGGACGATTTGTGGGGTTATTTAAAGGGGAAAGAGCGGTTATAGTTCGTAATGCGGATTTAACGACGAACGGCAACGAGCGACTAGCGACTGGTAGAACAAGTTAGTCTCTGGGATATTTGAAGACTTCTTCCCCAGATACCTACCAGGCAATGCTTATCCACGTATACAAAAGAGCGGCATGACCATTAAGCGCCAGGTCAAGTTGGTTGAGGGAGTAGATAGCGACTCCTGAATGGAAAATCGAGTAAGGAATAGCCCCCGCGGTTGATTTATTCTTGTTCGCGTTGTCTGGACCGATTGGCAAGCAGGACAAGGGGGTTCGAGCACCAATCAAATATAGCTGAGGGGGCGAAGTGACCGGCGAACAGGCTTGATTGATCACACGAGGAAACGAGTGGGCGGGATAGGAGTCGACGTGCAGGAAATGATCGGGGGCGTCGCAATTGAAAGTGCAATCGATAGATTTAAAGAGCGTGTGGAATAACAAGTAATCAGGAAAAAAGAAAAGTCAAATATGACAGGACGACCTCGTCAAGGAATGCAATGATTGGAGATTGAGAATGGGGAGAAAAAGCGTCCAAGTACGGGTACCAAGGCTGTATTGACTGTATGACGCTAGAAACATCACAGAAAAAAAAATCCAAAAGTCAAATTTTATTTGAACAAAATAGGGATCTGGATCCGGATAGTCCCCGATATGAGTGTCCACCTGTTCTACAAGTCGATCTATTACGATGTGCACATGAAGTTTTGGACGGACTTTGTTTATTTACAGCTGCCATGCCCATGAGGTACATAGGGGCTACCCGAAGTGCATCCATGGATGGAGTTGAGACATGGAGATACGGTACTTTACATCACAATCTTCTCTTGTACATAGCTGGAGAATTATTTAATAACCCGCGGACCCAATGGCCGGGTCCCTTGCAGGAAGTCCAATAATACCGTAATTACCTGGTAAGTTTCCTCGTGCGGCATGTGGAACCTGGGGCTGAACGCCACTGCAGCGTCCCAGGCGCGTCCAAGGTGTGTTTTATCATGATTAAGGATGGGGAGGATACCCATACCGGCGCGGGGCTTGTTTACTGTTTAAAAGTTAATTTGATATTCTTCATTTCCATTAAATGGAGACTTCATAACCGGCATATGAAAAAAAGGAAGGTCAATTTTAATCCACTAGCTTGCTTCCGAGAGTCTGGGCACGGGAACCTTGCCAATGCGAACTGGATTGACCGATCTCCAGATGGATAGGGGATACAGATGATCGCAAACTCGATCCCTTCGGTACAACCGGTGGGGACTTCTGCCGAACACTACAACCGCTGTTCATGGCATATAATGCATGGAGTGCACACAGTACATGCAGTATATCTGATTCCCCTTGCATGGCGGCCAACTTGAACAATGAAATTAATCTCGACCATTCGTCTATCAGATGGCTTGCAGGGGCCTCTTCTCAGCCACCTGCAAGCCAACTCATGGATAAAAATTACTAGCTGCTGTAATCTGCAGGTTATTTCTCCGAGAGTCTCCTGCGTCGTGCAGCACGGTTGATGCCGTCGCGCATAATTCTATATGATATCGACATGCTGTGCCACGCTGGCAGACGCCCATGCCGTGGATCCGCGTAAATCGCAAGGAGAACAGCCGAGGATCACCTGGATCCATTGGAGCTCCGCTTCGGTGAAGAACTCTTCGGCCCTGCAGAAAGAGTAATTGCTTGTTTTGATTTCTCTTCCGACGCGACCCAGTGTTGCATCATCGATGAATGATTATGAATCCAGAATCCGGATCTCATCCCAGCCTTGGTGGAACCGATGAGATCATGAGCACAGACAAGGAGGAGAGCAGTTGGTCTAACGGAAAAGGCCCCAAAGGAGCAACCTTCATTTAGCGCGTTTCTGGCTCGCGTTGTTTTGGAGCCAAGATTGACAGCCGTTGTTGGGACCCAGCCCGTAAGCTTTGCCCAGGCATTTTGGGTCCCGCGGAGAACCTTCTCCTCTCGTAGTGGTGGACCGAAGGAAAGAAGGGCAACAGTGGGGAAGACAAACTCGCTTGGGTACGAGGTCCTAGTGCGTGGTGGTTGGGTCCCCACAGTCAGCTTGCTCCCGCATCACCCTTCTTTTCGTTACCTCCACGCACTGGGCCCATCTACCCAAATTATGATAGTTTGGGCCTAAAAACTGCCTTTCACTTCCCCGGGGTCGTGGATTGGCTGGGCGAAGCGGTGCCCCTGACTAGTCTTAGGGCGGATTCCTATGGTAATTTTGATATGCACATGCACGACTCCTCTGCATCTCTACTTCCCTAGACCCGTCAGGTTTGCAAGTGGTCAATAGACTTTCTCAAATCATCGATGATTTGTAAAAAGGGGAGCTAAAGGAATTGGAATTTTACACTCGAAGTGCCTGTACCTGCATGTTGGTACCGGTACCTGGTATACCTGGTGGGGCAGCCGGTATTGACTCCACCAGTACCAGTTTACCCAAAAGTACCTTCCAATTCCCGATACTCGCACTTGCAAAACGGCCCAAAGTCGAGGCTCTCGAGCTCGATATTAATTTCCGATCTATCACACTTCTCGGAATATTGATTCAACGGATGTAGAATCTCGTATTGAGCGCTTGGTAGAAAGTCAAGCGTCATACTTCATGAATAATTGATTCATACATTCATTGATCTCTGAATATTGATCGACGGGAGTGCATATCGATCGGTTCTTGAACTCCAGGGCCCAGATTCATCGATTTTGTGTTCTTGCGAAAGTCTAAGAAGATTGAGGAGGAACGTTGGGGCCGGAAGTATGATCCATGTTGGTGGGTGCCAAACCACCAATCCCAATTTCTGGCTCCGCACTAAGAGAAGATTGTAATTCAAGGCCCCGCGCGCCGTTGTTTCAAGTGTGCGATCAATTTTCTTCCGCTCATTCTCGGTGGTATATTTTGATTGGAGGTCTCGGTTATCGGATTGATCTGAATGCCACGCGGTGTTAGTTCCTTTGTGTAGGAGTAGATATGATTCCGGGAAATGATGGTATTGGTGGAGCTTTGATATTCAATCTCGCTTGTCCAAGGTCCGGAAAGAGCTTCCAAAGCAAGGTTCTTTGATTCAACAATTTATTTCAAACAAAGCACAAAATTAAGAAGATCTAGAACATCCAACCTTTCCAATTATATTTAAAAGGACGTAGTCAAGGTATTAAGATCACAGGATGAGGTCATGAACGGATACAATCCGATAACCTACAATTGTACGAATTGCTCGTTAAATATATTTCAGTTGCCCCAGTGGAGTACCAACAGTTCGAAACGGCACCGGGGGTCTTCGAACGCCTCACTGCTGAAAATAGTTTAACTTTGATCCTGCAACTGCGTCTGTATTTTGAGCTTCGAGGTACAAACATGGCATTGAAACGCTGGTATGGTTTCCATTAATGCCATTTTTGCGCCCCAGGGCCGCTGGAATGAAAATAAGCAGGACACAAACATGACGTAACGTACGCACAGAGTCAGGCCCACAAGGTAAATCTCAGTCTGGGGTCCGTGCTCACGAAGAAAGTATGATTGGCTGGACTATGTTATCACGTGATATCCCATTTCAGCATCAGTCGCAAGTTGAATTTTGGTCCCTACTTCCAACGGTGAAGTATCTATTATGTGTAGCTGACGTCGCTCTTTGCTACACCCGGCCATTTATTGACATGCTCATTCCAAGCCTCATGTCTGAGCTGGCGGTCCGCCAGAATTTGGTAGCCTGCAGTTGCAAGGCCCTTTCCAACGTCCAAGGCTCGTAGAAACGAATCATATGTGCCTGCTGCCTCTGCAAACCCGGGTGTATGCGGTCCCATGTCGCCTTCTGGAGTAGGTATCACAAACATCGGATGGATACCGGGGATCTCGTGGGTCACGTTTCCTAGAAGCAGACACATTAGAAATCCAGCCATGCAGCCACCGTCTTGAAATGAACATGGTACCTTGATCAGTTGAGCCTCCAATATTGTCCTCCAATTTGTGTTGGAATGTTTTCCCCATGGCTCGCATAGAGTCGGTAAAGACCCTTGCGATGGTCTCATTGTTTCGCAGGTTTTTATATGCCCGATCCCTAGCCTAGGTTAGCGTGATCAATACGAACCAAAAAATTCGGTCTCACCATGTCAATTCGACTTTGCATCCGGCTGCCTGCGCACCGCCATGGATGCAGCCTTCAAGTCGTTTGCAAAGTGTTTCTAACTCTGTATCGGTGGCAGCCCGCGCATAGAGCTCAATCTCCGCAAGTCCGGGAATGATGTTCGGTCTTTCGCCGCCATTGCTAATTATGCTGTGAACACGATCTGTTAATGGAAGCTGTTGTCGCAACATCGCGATGTTATTGTATGTTGAAACAACAGCATCGAGTGCATTGACTCCAGCCCACGGAGAGGCTGCAGCGTGGGCCTCCTTTCCATGGAACTTGATCTTGACTGAATTAATGGCCAAAGTCTTAGGACAACTGATGCCATCGAAGGATTCGATGTCGTTGGATGGGTGGGCCATAAGACTAGCATCCACGCCGCGATAAGCTCCAGCTTCGATCAAGTCAATTTTGCCACCACCCGACTCTTCAGCTGGTGTGCCCAGCAACCGGACCCGGCCCTGGATCCCCATCTCTTTGAGCAAGCCCGCGGTGAACAGGAAGGCGGCAATTGAGGAGGTGGCGATGAGATTGTGTCCGCATGCATGGTGGTACTCGTCGTTTCCACGAGGGAGGGCATCGTATTCGGCGTTATAACTCACGAGCCCCCCTCCGGTGCCGAACTCGACTTGGAAAGCTGTTGAGATTCCGTATGCATGAGGCGCGGCGGTATACCCAAGGCTTTCCAGCAAACTGCAAATGTTGTCATGGGCTTGCACCTCTTCATAGTGTGGCTCGGGGTTTCCGTGAATCTGGTGGTGGGGAAACGGGTTAGAAATCTTATGAGCACCGGAATGACAGATTGATCGACTTACCTGTTTGTTCACACGCCATAGATCATTCTTATGAGTGTTTGCCAGGACATCGATTTCGTCCTGAATTTGACCGGGGTCAGCTGGGGCTGGTAGAGTAGTTCTCATAGCTTGCGATCTGGGCACAATGTGTATGGAGGAAGGGAAGAGATCCCATAGACTCACCTGAACCCAATTTATAGGGGCCGTAGAAGACGTACTGAATTGCAGCAGTTATTTTCTAGACCAAGTACCGTATAGTGAAGCCAACGTTTACTTGTCCCCCGATTGGCTAAATGAGAAATATGACTCTGACCTGTGATTGGCCAATGCGGCAAAAGGTACACAGATAACAAGCCGGGGTAAGTCGGTGTTTACCGTCCCCACACCTATCACCTGGTCACTCTTCTCTAAGCGACCTAACCTCGTCTAACTCTGTGCTAACCCAATTGATGGGCTCCGAGAGAATCCAATATGTCGGGAAGAAATGCACCCCGCTTGAAAAAAGGTCAGTATCGCTAGGATGCAATCCGCTCATAATTTAATCATCTCATGAGCAGGTTGCTTGTCTTGTCGTGTGCGCAAGCTAAAGTGCGACGAACAAAGACCGGAGTGTCAGCGCTGTACTAGTGGCCATGTGAAATGTGACTGGGACTGGGTGCCGGTTCCTCGGCGATCAACACGCAAGGCAGCAGGACCGCGTGGCATTTGTCGTTCAATAAAACCATTGATCCATCGTGCACCAGCTGCTGCCACTCCCACTTATCAGATCGACCCATATCACTACATCTATAATTACCAGCCTCCTCTCATGAGAAGCCTAGGGACAGACCATATCCCGCTCCAGAACTCCGTCATACTTGACCTAAAGGACCGGGAGCTGTTCCAATTCTTTCCCCATTGCATTCTCGCTTTCAACTACGGTAAAGCTTGGGAGTGGAGCGCTCCAGCTTATATTTACCGGGAAGTAGCCATAATGCAACTCCAGCGTCATGCATATGATCATGGCCATGGGGGCGAAAGAACTTCAGTTACGACAGACGACATATCCGCATTCTTACACTTCCTTAACGCCAATAGGAAAGGCGGGAAAAGCACATTATTGTCTTGCCCTGAGCGAGTTGTCACGTCTGTTACGTACGCCGGCGCCCATGACAGATGAGGACATCGATGCGATCTTAACTGTCTTCTATCTCATGGTGTTTTATGAAGCACAATTCAGTAAAAGTAATGCCACTACATCGATACATCTCCAGGGATTGGCGTCCTTTTTTCGTAGCTCCGAACAGCTTTCTGGGACCAGTGGAGATCAATTGTCAATTGACTGTCTTCCCCCGCTGTCGCAGCATTTGTTGCTTCTTACTCTGTACGTCGCATTCTAGTTGATCGCTAACAATGGCTTATCATAGAAATAGTGCATGCAATTTGACGATCCTGCCAGAGGCCCCAGATGCCAAAGCTTCGTCTTATTACTTTGTCGACGGCGAGAACCCCGGCGTGTTCTACGATCAGCTTTTTCAAGCAGCGCACCATACATTACCCCGAATCTGGGACACTCGGTACCCAGCTGAAGAGCTTCTGGATGACCTTGAGAACCTTCGAGCCCTGGACCTCACCCATGAGTGCAACAAGCTTCATTTCAAACTGGAAACTCTGGATCAGAGCTCACCGGGCCTGTCCCTGAACATTTCCCACATGACAGGCATATGCGAAGACTTACGTCAGACCAAAGAGGTGCGGATCTCTCCAATCACGCCTCAGTGGCCAAGTATATTGTACTAATCAAGAGCAGGAATTTGACGACCTTCTGCGAATAGCGAAGCTTGCGCAAGGACCTAGCTCTGTATCGCGCCGTGTAGTACGTACGACTCTAATTGCCGTTGCCGATTTATATGGAACGGAGATATTCTGTCACCGAGTCGTTTGCCGTAGATTATCAAAGCATGGCTGTCACCAGTCGTCTTTGAAAAATCTCATGGAAACGGCCAAAAAAGCATTGGATATTGATATGCGACTTTTAGGACGCATATGCTGGCCCATGCTTATGGCAAGTATGGAAACGAAACGCTTGGCTGAGCAGAGTTGGATTTGTAAGATATTTGAAGAGATGACCTCCAAGCATGGAAGCCTTTTAGGCATTGAGAGGCGTTTGAATAAGGCATAATGCGCAAAGTCTTGAGAAGATATAATAAACCAAGTCGAAATTTACCTACCTCTTCGCCACTGTTTCAAATGAAACTGAGGAGTCCAGTGATGATCATGAAAGGCAATGTTCACAACCTATCGCAAATTATCTTCTCTATAACATTGAGTTGCTACCAGATCCGAGAAAAAAGCGTAATCCATTCCGCAGGTTCCTAGAATCTCAAGATAGAGGTAACTTGCATGCGGCGAATAATTGTGCACGGCTCCATCCCCCGCCATTTGCCGCATTAGCCAATAGGCACTCGCGCCAAGATCCGTCTAATAGGACACAACTTTTGTTGCTAATAGTCTGAAGGCTACCTATTTTTCAAAGGAGGTAAAGAAATACATTCGAAACCGTAGGATACATTCAGTAATGGCCAAATGGTATAAGAACCAGCTCAATACCCGAGCCCAGATCAAAGTACTCAACAGCTTCTTCAATCCACAAACGAGCAACCATGGCCCCTGGCAATGCATGTGACCGTGACCCGGACTGGCCGCCAGGTACCGCTCGAATTGAAAGCTTACGGGGTACTGATTACGCGCATACGCATGGCGAGATAATGTTACAGCCTCGTCCCACGTCGGACCCAAATGATCCCCTAGTAAGGAGCTATATTCCCTTCCATCTACTGCGAGACAACCATCTGATACAACGAACTTGCAGAATTGGCCACTATGGCGAAAACATCTCAATTTTTTCCTGGCATCCTTCTATTCCTTCATGGTCTGGGCATTGTAAGTATCCACCATCCCTTTCTAACCTGCGATTGCTGACCCTCGAAGGATTGACGCCGCTACACTAACTTGGCTTTAGCTTTGAGATACTCGAGGACTCATATGCAGCCGGATGTGAGAAGCTTGTGCATCGAGGCGTTCTTCATGATCCCATTTGCTCTGGCAATCGGACGACGCCCTGTCTACCTCTTCAGCACCGCGGCGCAGCTCGCCATCTGCATATGGTCTGCAAAAATGGAGACAGTTGCGGATCTTATGATGGTTAATATTCTAAGTTGTTTCTTTGGTGTGCTTTCTGAAGTCATTGTGCAGATGACCGTCACAGATATCTATTTCGTTCACCAACGTGGCTTAATCAATAGTATCTACGTCTGGTTCATGAACAGCGGTTCTAATTTGGCGCCATTGGCTGCGGGCTACATTACAGTTGCCCAAGGGTGGCGCATGGTCTGGTGGTGGATGGCCATATTTTTTGGTATCTGCTTTGTTGCTTTTATCTTTTTCTACGAGGAAAGTTTATACAAGGTACCCGTCGGGATGATCGATGGTATTTCGACATCTGAGAGGAAGGTTGAGGCATCAGAAACACATGGCGCCACCAAAGAAAATGAGAAAATTGACAGGATTGGCGATTGTTTGGCACGAACCAGCTCCAACTGCGACATCGCGTCACCACAGATCGATATTTCTATCCCTAAGAAAACATACCTACAGCGTCTGGTGCCTTTCACAAGACCTCAAGGCACCCTGCATCATTTCTTCCGGCATAGTTACCAGCCTTTCCTCATTCTCTTTACGATTCCGTCCGTCCTTTTCATGGCTCTCATATACGGGGCTATGACAGCATGTTCAACAATCATGATCACCACTCTGTCATCATACAGGGCCTTGCCGCGTTATAGCTTCAATTCATCCCAGATAGGCCTGATGAGCCTCCCTCCGTTCATTGGGACAAGTCTGGGGGCCCTTGTGACGGGCCCTCTGAGCGACTGGATTATCCTCTTTCTTGCAAGACGAAACCAAGGCATCTACGAACCGGAGATGCGTCTTTGGGCCATTGCCGGCTTTATTCCTCTTGTCCCGGCAGGAATACTGATGTTTGGCCTGGGCCTGAGCCGAGGCGCTCCTTGGCCAGTCTTGGCAGCAGGATTTGCACTTTGTGCATTTGGGAATGCGCCCGCTAGCAGCGTGTCTTTGACTTATATTACCGATGCTTATGGAGAGGTATGCAACTAAAACCCTCTTAGTATGAAATACAAATCAGTGACTAAACTCATTTGGCAGATCGTTGCCGACTCATTGGCTGGGGTGAGTTTCGTCCGCAATCTTTTCGCAACTGCTTTGGTGTTTTCCCTTTCGCTATGGATCGAGGGGGTTGGCCTGGCAAATGTCTTTGTGACAATTGCAGTTTTGATGACTACCATTCTACTTGGCACATTTGGGTTTATCACTTACGGTAAACGGCTACGGCATGCAATGGCAGGTCGCTACCAGTACTACGCCGAGAGACAGCTTGATTTGAGACGTTGATTGGTATGGTCGATCCCAAGGAGGCAGAAGCAGCGGTGTGAATTATAATGCTATATCTTTCGAGTAGAATTCTTACTGTGGTCATTTGCCAAGCCCGTATATCCAGGGAAAAGGAAGCCTACCAGGCTGCTGCTCTCTGGTGGACCCACTTATGTAATACCTAGCTGCTCACGTGTTCGGTTCAAAAGGGCAACGACGACAAGGTATGTGCCTACGTACATACATCTGTAGCTTTAGGCTGTGAGTGTCCGAATATACTCGGATGAATGAATAGCTTGTTCTCTTTTACTTGATGTAATGACATCTGAATGGTTGACATCATATTTTCTTTTATTTTTTATTTTTATCTTTTCTAGAAAAAAGGGTCCAGAGAAGACCCTAATTTCTGGTTAGCGTAGGTCTAGGCGTAGGCTCCCACACCTGTCGCCACGGTAGCCTGTTTTCTGTGTGCCTTCCAATGTTTTTGCAGCTTCTGCGTCCTTGAAAAAAGACTATATAGTCCAGCTCATGTCGCCAGATTCACACAATTCACCAACTCACTCAAGAGTCAAGATGGACCCGCGACTTAAGATGCCAGGATTCAATTCCGATCTCTATCCCGAGGTCAGCCTTTTCCCCTTTGAATGCAAAGACTGCAAATGATACTTATTAGTCCCAGGTGGTTGCAGCGGGTTACGGGAGGTCAGCTGGGTTTCAGAATGCCTTAGATCCAAGCTATTGCAGTCAAGAAGATACAGGGTAAGTACTTTGGAATCGCGTTGAATTCCGGAGCTGACCGGCTTGTTGCAGTCTTCTCTTTACGCACAGAGAGATCCTGATGATGCGAGTGATGAATACCATTACTGACAAGCCTGCATGGGATCAAAAGGTATGTTTTGGCCGCGTGCATATTGTGAACTCGGATCTGACTCCATAGGTTTTCGACGAGCAAATCACTGCCAAATGGCGTGAGGAGATCTCTCAAAGTGGCCAGGATGTGTCCTCTAGAATGATGGATTGGATAATTGATGAGCTTCAATGGAAAGCTAGAATCTACAAAGAAAAAGGAGCCATCCATGTCTTCGATTCTGGGGTGGTCAAGTCCGACATCGCGATCTCTCAGCAGATCCAACAGGCTTTGAAGGACGCAGTCGCCCCCATGGAACACATCCCCCAAAAGGACAAAGACTATCATCCAGGCTCGGATCAGAAAGTTGTTGACCTGGTGCATCCTTCGCTTTTCCCGGTGATCTACGGTCGAACCCGTATATTACCAGACCGTGTCATTGGTCTAGATGACTGTCTTGGTAGCATCGGAGAAGGCGACTTGATACCAATCCCATCAGAGAAAAATTCAACCATGCCGCCGCCACCATCAAGATGGCATGAGGGTCCCTCGGTACTGAGCGGAAGATTCCAATGGCTCCCTTGCGACGTCGAAATGACAGAGGGTGATGGTTGTCGAATCCTGTCATACATCAACAACGCTCATCCTATCGAACATCGTGCGCTATACGAAGTCATTGAACAGATAATCGCGCGAACGATTCCCCTCTGGGACATGAGTCTGATACAAAGAAATTATGGACATCGACACAGAATTGAATTCCACGGAGTCGAGTATGGCGAAGCTCCCACGCCGAAGCCAACAGAGCCAGAGGGGGACTACGACGAGGACCAACATTGTGAGGACGATTGGGCTTGGCTGGCATCCAGACCGATCAAGCAGCCCGAGCCAGGCCGGTTCGATAGAAATTACGCGCTAGATTACTACGATGAGCCAGTCAACCTGCGAGAGCAGTTCAAAAATCAGAACCTCCAGGTGATTGTGAAGCTGGCGAATATCGAACTGACACCCGACAAGCCCGACTATGAGGGTGGCACCTGGCACATAGAGGGCCAATTGGTGAGTAACTTACCCGCTTTCTACAAGTGCTTTTCTCATTTCTAAAAATCAGAACGAACGAATTTGCGCATCAGCGATCTACTACTACGACAGCGCCAACATCACGGAAAGTACATTGGCCTTCCGTCATCGAGCCATGGCCGAATTTGATAACATCGATTACGAGCAAGATCTCCACCAATTTCTGCAGGTTATCTTTGGATTTCCACCCGAGGTCGACGGACGTAATCAGGATTATAACAAGACTCAAGTCGACGGAGACATTGTCTGCAAAGAAGGCCGATTAATCACGTTCCCGAATATCTTGCAACACTGCGTCTCTCCCTTTTCATTGGCTGATCGGACCAAACCAGGACACAGGAAGATTCTTGCACTGTTTCTTGTGGATCCTCATCGACGTATTATCTCGTCGGCAAATGTTCCACCACAACGGGAGGATTGGAGGGAGGGTCAAGGTGATTGGGGGATGAAAGGGTCATTGATGACAATGGAGGAGGCGAAGGGACATAGGCTTTCGCTAATGGAAGAGCGGAGTGTTCGGAAGGAGAAGAATAATCGTGAATTTGCGAGAGGGAGTTTCTCCCTTTGTGAACATTAATATGATAGAGAAATTTGTTCGATATCGACAATATAAAGCCTGCGGTTTCATTAATCTATGTCTGCCCCAGGGCGGATGGAGCTTGAGTACTTCGATCACCTACTATCTATTACTATACCCTTGCTCGCAGGGAAATGCCATTGACATCACTGGCAAGCAATCTATTTAGATTAAAGTATTTACCGAAGTGTCTTATTAAAGTTAAAATCAGCCACCTCACCTTACCCCGAACTAAGACATGCTTTATATTGATTAAATGATAAGCCAAGCATTGCCCCACGCATGCTTGTTCAGCACAGGTCTAGGTGGATGCAGTCCATTGGACCAGAATGCAGAGCGGCCTGATGGTGAAACTGCTTATCCCGACCGAGACCTGGATTTTACCGATGATCCCCCGAAATTCAGGAACGGACGACCGTTTCCACTTTTCCCCTGACATCCCTGAAGATCGGCTCGTGCCATAACCGTAAGAGGAACAGACCATTCTTCACAAGGTTATGATAGACACTGTGGAGTTCTGTCAGGGCTTCGGATAGATGAGTTCATAGATTGTGCCAGAGTCGAATGCGAAGCGTCTCGGATAGACGGGACGATCTTTTTTCCCACGTTTCATGTTCTGCTGTTATCAGAAACCCCATATATACTGAGATGATGCCCTACTTGTTTCTTGTTTCCTCCACCGCTTCTCTCCTTTCCTTTCCCTTTTGTAGATTCGAGCTAGACTCAACCTCCACGTTCTTTATACCGTCTGTTGATCAGACCCATATACACCATGCGCACTTCTCTGATGTCCATGCTGGCCCTGGGCGCCACCATTGCATCCGCTGCACCGGCCCCTTCTCGCGTTTCGCAGATGAAAAGAGCCACCTCCTGCACTTTCAACTCCGCTGCTAGTGCGAGCGCTAGCAAGAGCTCCTGCACCACGATTGTGCTGGATAACATCGAGGTGCCTGCCGGTGAGACACTGGATCTAACGGACCTGAGCTCCGGCACCAAGGTAAGATCCCGTCGGTTGGCTCCAACGCCTGAACTGCCCTCTAATATCATCATGAAAGGTTATCTTCGACGGCGAGACCACTTTCGGATACAAAGAATGGGATGGCCCTCTGATTGAGATCTCGGGTTCCAACATCATTGTTGCCGGTACTTCCAACCACACCATCAACGGTGGAGGAGAGCGCTGGTGGGATGGCGAGGGAACCAACGGTGGCAAGACGAAGCCCAAGTTCTTCTATGCGCATAGCCTGGATGACTCGACTATCACCGGTCTGAGCATCAAGAACACGCCTGTCCAGGCCTTCAGCGTCGAGTCAGACAACATTGTTCTTAACCGGATCACAATCGACAACTCGGATGGTGATTCGAACGGTGGACACAACACCGATGCTTTTGATGTTGGCGAGAGCAACGGTGTGACTATTCGCAACGCTGTCGTGAAGAACCAGGATGATTGTTTGGCAGTCAACTCCGGCTCTGTAAGTGCACCCCCAAAAGAAAATTGCTCGGCGTAACTAACACCCTTTAGAACATCGTCTTCACTGGTGGTACCTGCTCCGGTGGTCACGGACTGTCCATTGGCTCCGTTGGTGGACGTTCCGACAACACCGTCAAGAACGTCACCATCTCCGACTCGACGGTGACAGACTCGGCAAACGGAATCCGTATCAAGACCAACTCTGGAACTACTGGCTCTGTCTCTGGTGTCACCTTCTCCAACATCAAGCTTTCCGGCATCACCGACTACGGTATTGTTTTCGAGCAGGACTACGAGAATGGCGACCCGACTGGTACTCCCACTGACGGTGTTCCTATCACGGATCTCACCGTGGAGAAGATCACTGGCACTGTTGAGAGTGACGCGACCTCTATCTACATCCTTTGTGCTGATGGGGCCTGTTCGGACTGGACTTGGTCTGATGTTAGCGTGACTGGTGGATCGAGCAGCGACGAGTGTGAGAATGTGCCATCTGGTGCTTCCTGCTAAGCGCTCTGCATGATCATATCAATCGGGTTTGGTAATTAGTAATTGTTGAATCAATTGGGTCAATGGGTGCCGAGTTGGATCCCATACTGTACATAGTGGGCCGGGCCTTGACTGGCGAACAGCTCATGAACAGGACATTGATTCCATCTAGTGAATTGAACAGGGACAAATAATCATCCTGAAGCAAATTTAGCTTATTGGATGATTTTTAAGTCTCTTACATACTGGTAAACCCAAATATCGATTATAATCCAATCAGATCCTTGTACAATCCATAACGTCATAGCTGAATGAAGCTCCCCGCAGAAGCTTCAAAGACCCCCCATTGTCCCACATCATCTTCTCTCACACCTTTCCCAAGCAACAAACTTCAGAATAGTCAAAATGCACGTTCTTCTTCTCGGTGGTCACGGCAAAGTCGCCCTACACCTAACCCCACTCCTCCTCAACCGCTCCTGGAGTGTCACTAGCGTGGTGCGCAACCCCGACCACGAGAGCGAGATCCTAGATCTCGGCAAGGGTCGGAAGGGCAAGCTTAATGTCTTGATCTCCAGTCTAGAAAATGTTAAAAGCGCCACGGACGCCCAGAAGATCCTCGACGCGACCAAACCAGACTATGTAGTCTGGTCGGCAGGTACGTGCCCCTCACCCCACTTTCCACACCCCCATATCCGAGTCCCGAGCATATATAAAAATGCAAAGAAAGCATAACATAGGATCGGGGATTCGCTCAGTACAAGACCAAAAAGGGTCAATAAGATTCCATAACTAACAATCTACCAGGAGCCGGCGGCAAGGGCGGCCCAGCAAGCACAATCGCAATCGACCAAGAAGCCGCCAAACACTTCATAGGCGCCTCATTCGCCTACCCAAGCGTCTCCAAATTCCTAATGGTCTCCTGGCTCGGCAGTCGCCGTAAACAGCCAAGCTGGATGAACGACGACGCCTGGGCAAGCATCATGCGTGGTAAAACCGAAATCCTACCCACCTACGCCGCAGCCAAGCTGGAGGCAGACGAGTACATGACTGCACTAGCCGCGAAACAGAAGAAGGAAAATTCCCGCCCGTTCCAGGCTATCAACCTGCGGCCTGGTACTTTGAAAGATGATCCTGCGACCAGGAAGGTGGATCTGGGAATTACCGGTGAGGCTAAGGGGAGTGTGACCAGGGAGGATGTGGCTATTGTTGCGGATCAGTTGCTTGCTCGGGCTGATGTTGAGGGATGGATTGATCTTGTTAATGGAGATGTTGAGGTTGAGGAGGCTGTGGAGAAGGTTGCTACTGAGAAGATTGATGCTGTTGCGGAAGAGGATGTCGATGGAATGGTTAAGAGGTTCTTTCCTGAGTAGGTAGATATTCTTTCATTCAGTTGGCTTAGCCTTTCGGTGTTAGCTACCTATCTTTTCTTACTTCCCGGGGATAAATGGATGTAAATTCTTATCATAAAAGAAAAATAACAATGAGAAATTCGAACGTGTTGAACGACCAGCAAAGCACAGTCTGAATAGAGTCCAAAATGGTAAGTGTTGGTGGGAAGACACGTACGGAAAGGAAAGAGCTTGGAAGAAGAGCAAAGCAAAGTCTGAAGAGTATGAAAAAACAAGAACAAAAAGCAACTGTCCGCGTTGACACATGAGCCAGGTGACCTCCAACTGCACCTAGACATTGAAAATTATGAAGTGAAAAGTTTCGCCTACTCCTCTTCTAGTCATGTCTGCAGCTTGGGATAGATAGTCTTGTATTGTGTATGGTGTATGTTGTATTGTGTATATCCAATTTCTATCGGTGCCGAGAATCTACAGCTTGGCTTTGGGACCCTTCAACTCATCCTTGAATTGCTGCTTCAGCATACGGCGAAGGATCTTCCCACTGGGGTTCTTAGGGATCTGATCCACGAACCGCACGCCACCACGCAGACGTTTGTGGTGGGCAACCTTGCTATCTAACCATTGGACAATCTTGGCAGCCTCATCCTTCTCACTAGCACCAGAAGACTTGCTCTTCGCACTGCGAACCACACAAGCCATCGGAACCTCGGATCCATGCGCCTCACTCTCAAGACCAATCACAGCCACATCATCGATCGCCTCATTGTCCACCAAGATTCCCTCCAGCTCAGCAGGAGGCACCTGGAAACCCTTGTACTTGATGAGCTCCTTCACCCGATCAGTGATGAAGAAGTTGCCCTTGGCATCCTGGTAGCCCACGTCACCAGTCCGGAACCAGCCGTCAGCGGACAAACACTCCTTGGTCGCAGACGGGTTCTTGTGGTATCCCATAAAGACATTCGGACCACGGACGTATAGCTCGCCGACCTCGCCGACGGTGACCTCCTTGGGGTCGGAGCCATCCTCAGGCATGGTCATATACTTCGCCTCCATGCTCGGCATCAAGCGACCCACAGAGCCGATGTGTTCCCGCCAGTCCTCCCATCGCTGGGAGTGCGTGGTAGGGCTAGTCTCACTGAGTCCGTAGCCTTGCTTGATACCGACTTTGATACGCGAGTATACATTCTCAACCAGCTCCTGGGTGAGCGGTGCAGCACCAGAATTCATCATGCGCAGACTGGAAAGGTCGTACTTGTCAACCACCGGGTGCTTACCCAGCAACAGCACTACTGGCGGCACGACATAGCTAAAAGTGGCACGGTAGTTCTGAACGTGTGCGCACCAGCTCTCAATGTCGAATTTCGACATGACAATAAGGTGGTATCCCTTGTACAAAGCTTGAGTGATCAGGCAAGTTAATCCTAAACGCGCAGTCAGTGACTCAGTCCAAGTTTCCGTTCCCTCACAATGCAGACAACATACCGTAAATGTGGTAAAAGGGCAAAAATGCCAAGACACGATCTCCTTGCCCATCTGGACCACCATTCCAGCTCAAGTTACCACCTTCGCCAGTAACCTGCTGCAAGATGTTGGCAACGATATTCCGATGAGACAGCATAACACCTTTGGGCACACCAGTAGTACCGGAAGAGTAAACCAAAAACGCGACATCAGACTCAGGCGAAATCTTCTGTCTGCGATACCGAGTTGCGCGAGAGATATTGAGCACAGAAGTAAAATGCTTAAACCGAGCTTCCGGGTCGCGCTGGTCACCGAGCAGGATAATATGATCTTCTGGGATACCGGCCTTTTTCGCAGCTTCCCTAGCAACGGGCAAGACAGCGGGTTGAGTCGCAAGGAGCTTTGCGCCGGAATTTTTCAGTTGAAAGGCTAGTTCTTCGGCTGTGTAGGCTGGGTTTGCGGGGGAGACGACTCCGCCGGCCCACAGAGTTCCCCACGTCAAGACTGGGGTATCAATTGTGTTGGGTGTGAAGAGGGCGAGAACATCGCCTTTTTTCCAGTCGTAGTTGGCTTTGAGGCCTTTGCCGAATTCCAGGGAGGCATCTCTGAGGGTCTTGTAGGTGTAATGACGTTTAGTTTCGGCGTCCTGGTAGAGGACTGGAGTTTGCAGTGTTAGTAAGGCGGATTCATAATTTCACTGATAATTTGTAGTGGAATGTGTCTTACTCTTGTCATCGGGAAATGGCCGGTCCTCTCGCTCGAACAGGAAAGACCAGAGGTCGACGTTGGGGACGTCGACCGGGGGATAATTGGAGGAAACGGGCATATTGCGGGGATATGTAAGCCAAGCGCGCAGATCCGGGGTGAAAGGGTAAAGGGTCAGGGTATAGAATCGGCAGTCCAGATGTGTTATAAGAAGAAGTTCAGAGAGTTTGGAAGTAGAAAAAGAGAACCGGTTCGCCTTTCACTCCGCACTTCTCGGTACTTTCGCGCCGGTCAGCCTCGGCCCATTGCTCGTCCAGTTCGGTATACCCGAGTTGGCCTCCACTTGGTACTGGGGTGAATGGGGTCCGTGGGTTGGGGTAGATAAGCCTTGGGAACGTCATATTAATAAGATAAAAAATTACTCTGGGCTTTCCATGCAGAGTGATTTTATCCACCACCCGAGACTCCTTGGAGAATGCCTGTTGGATGGTGTTCTTTGGTGAATGCATTATTTAAGTTTCGTGTGGGTGCGAGGCGTTATTCGCAGATCCCTACTACATCCATGGATATATATAGTTGCTCCTCCATAGCCAACTCTCACATCAGACCTCAAAGCTCTTTGTTCACATACCATGAAGGAAATCCACAAGTAATCTAAATAATGTCGCAACAAAATTGCAAAGTTTTAGTTAAAAGTGACAGATATGAAGTCAGCCAACTCCAGTGCTGTTGTCGTGATATGCACGTAACACTGCATGCCGAAAATCGCCGACTCACATCTGAGGTCAAAGTGATTCTGCATTTGAGCAACATTAAACTCGAGGAAAAGGTACCATGCAGGTAGCGTGGAAGTAGTATTACCAGTCATGAAAACGGATGGATATATGGACAACCCAGAGTTGAGATGCGCGGTGCAGTGGACCTTGAGATACTACTGGATCTACATTACGATGCGACAAGAGTGAAATTTATCATATCGTGAATTTCACCCTCCTTAGCAACATCACTGTAACTAAGGAGAGCACTGTTTTGCTTCGTCACTCAACGAAAACCGAAAGGAGATACATCTCCAATTTTTTATGCCGACAAGATCTTAAATTGAGCTGGAAACAGCTGGCCCGCACTGGAAATACAAGCTGAATAAAGCAACCCAGTTGAGGGTGCTGATTTCCATTTTTGCTATCCCAGCACCATCTCCACCACACGCCACTCCAAGGGGAATCGTTCGAAATCGTTTACTTCAGGGGAATGAAACGGGAAGAGTGGGTGGCACCGATACCGGGGCGACCGTGCTTGACGGGCTTGCTGGAGGGTTGTTAGTACTATTCCATAGGATGCAGACATAGAAAGCAACGTACTAAGAGATAGAGAACTCAGCCAGGTAGTGGCCAACCATCTCAGGCTTGATCTCGACCTGGTTGAACTCCTTTCCGGAGTAGATACCGATGACGCTGCCGATCATCTCGGGGACAACGATCATGTCACGCAGGTGGGTCTTGACGAGGTCGGGCTTCTCGTTGGGCTTGGCCTCCTGCTTAGCCTTGCGGAGCTTCTTGATCAGGCCCATGGGCTTGCGCTTGAGACCACGGTTGAAACGTCTGCGGGCACGGGCGTGGACAACATCGCGGAGCTGCTCGGACGAGAGGTCGAGGAGCCTGGAAAATTTAGTTAGACACTGCAAAGCAAAAATTTCATCGCCCGCTTTCCCATCCCGCAGCGAGCATCTGGCAACAGGGTGGTGTAAGAGGAGTGGTGACATTCATCGTATCCTCCTTCAATGAGACTGGGTGCATGCTGCGAGTGGGGTGGCGGGTGGATGGTTGACGGGTAAAACGTACTGGTCGAGGTCAATACCGCGGTAAGAGAACTTGCGGAACTGTCTTCTCTTCTTGATCTCTGTTGTCGAAATTCCTGTCAGCGATTTGGGCTATCGATGGTGGTGTGTGTGTCGTGCAATCCCTTCGTCAAAGCGATATCGAAAATCCGACCCCTCGTTCTTCGTCGTTTATCATTGTCGTTCCCAAAACACTCGATCCAATTTCCTCCATCGCTTGACACTGATCTCTGGGTATGGGTTGGATAAGATTGATTCAAGACGTACCGGCAGCCTCCTCGGCGTTCTAAGAAGAATTTGTTAGCTATTGATACAGGGCCTGGTCCCATGAGAAAAAAAACTCACGTATTCGATGTCAGCCATTTTTGCGGTTGTTTCCTTGGAGCTCGCCTTCCGAACGGTATCTCGAAAAGCGAAGGAAGATGGGTTGTCGGGTCGTCGTGTCGCGGGAACGATCTCGCTAGTACACCTGGGACTGGTGAGGTGGGCAGGGGCTCGCCTAAGCGACGGGTAGGTTAAGCCCTAACCCACTAGTCCGATTTGGGTAACCTGTATTACAGTAGTAATTTACCGTTTCTAATCCAATGAAAGACCAGAAAATACACCATATTTGGGTCATTTCACCACGTTATATAAAGTATCTCTAAAATACTCAACGGCGTATTTTTATTACCTCTTGTCCCAAGCACCAGAGTTTGGTCTGTATTAACCGCATGTTTGATATCAAATCAATGCTAATCGCAATTCCAAAAGCCCTTATTACATAGATCATATCACACCCTTGGAACTAGTTAGGCTAGTCAGGTAATTTTTATGATCTTCGTTGGATGGGAGTAGAATAGACAATGTCCTGTTGGACAGGTCTACTAAAAGCTACTTCGTACGTATAAAACAATAGTGGAGGTCAGATAATCTGTATTGGCTATAAACTGTTTCCAGCTCATATATGAAAAACTCGTAACTGCGTTAGAACAGCCTGAACAATGCACACTTGAGAAACCAGTCGCTGGAATTCCTTCCCGAACTGACTAGACCACTCAGATATCTGTTCCTCCAGATTGTTCCTTTTGAGACCGTGATGAGGGATGCATTTAGTCGAACAGACCGAATCCCATGTCATCATCGGACTCCTCCTTCTCCTCCTCCTTGGCGGCCTCGGGGGCAGCCTCGTTGGCGGCACCACCGGCAGCGGGGGCAGCGGCAGCGGCACCAGCACCACCGGAGGGAACGGAGGCGAGCTTGGCGGAACCCTCAGCGATCAGCTGTAATGGAAGTGTTAGTCGAATGTCGGGTAGTTCTCAAGCTTGGGGGTGTTCACTAACCTCCTGGAGGTTCTTGCCCTCGAGCTCAGCGATGAGCTTCTCGAGGCGCTCGGTCTCAGCGTCAATGCCGACGGAGGAGAGGACAGCCTTGATGTCAGCAACGGAGGGAGACTCGTTGCCGGCAAGGGCAAGGAGCATGTAGGCGGCGATGTGCTTCATTTTGATGGTACTATTCGCGAATTGGTTATCAGTAAATTTGGTTCATTGAAAAGTCTGTGCTGTGCCAACAGGGGAAAAAAAACTGTCGCGTAGAATTCGAGAAGAGCATTTCTGGAGACTCACGTTTTCTTTTAGAACAAGAGAAACAATCGATTTAACCGCAAGTTTGGGCGGAGACTGCAACGTCGAGTTCGGGAGGAGTTGGTTGAGGATCAAGATCGAGCGCACGGAAATCGTGGGAAAAAGTGCGTTGCGGCTCTCTGTGGCGGTGTTACCGCCCGGCAGAAAAAAGACTAAGCGAGTGTGGCGCAAACGTCACGTGGGATATCCCGTTCGGGCCAAGTTGAAGTGAATCATGGATCAAGCGTGGCCAACTTCCCCCCGCTATATTCACTGCGATTCCACGTCCATAGAAGCCCTCGGAACCCTTCTGAGTGGCTCGACTTCGCCTTCCTCACCGAATCTTCTGTCTCCCTTATCACCCGTGTTTTTCATCAAGTTGCGCATCTTCTCTCTCTCCGGACGGAGCTCCATTTTCATGGTCTCGCGTTCGGAGTCATGAAGCTTCATACTTCGAACTAAACATAAATCGGTGACAAACTCTTTCTTTGCTTTTTTTCATACTTGCAAACTGTCCAACACGGACTCCCCTCTTTTCGCATTTCAAATTTACAAGATGAGTGTATGTTCAAGTTTTCTATGTAATTCGCATGTTCTTATCTGACACATGGCATAGTTCCTCGACTCGGTTCTCACCTCGCTCGAAACCGGCAAGCCCACCAAGCTTCCGGTTTCTCAACCCCCATCTCCCCCCAAGATATCTTCCCCCAAGCGCGATGATCGGAAACTTGGCTCGTTCCCCCAACATGTTTCGACCATGAATGCAGGAACCAAGCGCAAGGCGGAGGACCAGCTGCCTCGTCCTGTTCGCCCCGAGGGTTCAGTCTCTACCAAGTCTGGAGCCAAACCTGGGGCTTCATCTGCAACATCGAAGACTGCGCCGAAACCGATTTCTGCTACCAAGCCTGTCCCCAAGAACAGCACCGTCGGCGTCAAGAAGACAGCTCCCACCAAGCCTGTGTCAACCAAATCCGTTCCATCCAAGACTGCTGTGGCTGCTCCCCCCGCCAAGGCCCCACCGAAAGGTTCGTATGCCGACCTAATGGCGATCGCCAAAGCTCGACAGGAACAGGCCCCCCAAAAGGTTGGTTTGCTTCAACATCAGACCGCTCCTCGCGAGCACCTTGGCCGCCATGAATTGCGACGCCGCTTGCAAGAAGCCAAGATGCGAGCGAAAATGGAGTCGAAGGGAAAGAAGTTTGAACCAGCTATCGCCCGAAATGGCCACAAGCGATCCCCCGATTCCGCTAAGCAATCTCCCGAAGTTCCTTCTTACAAAGGCACTGCCAAGCCAGCCCGGACTCCCGAGCCGCCGACTTACCAGGGAACCGCACGTCTCCCTGGAAAGCCTGGCACTAATGACCGTCGCCAGCATGGCAAGCGTCGCATGAACGAGTACATGGGAACCGACGAGGAGGACGAAGGTGACTACGGTGGTTATGACGACTACTACTCTGACGCATCTTCGGACATGGAGGCTGGCTTTGACGATGTCGAGCTTGAAGAAGGCGCTGCCTTGAAGAATGCTCGCAAGGAGGACGAGGAAGAGCTGCGCTTGGAGATGGCCGCTAAGAAGGAGAAATTGGCACGCCAGCAGAAACTCGCCGCCCTTGCATCTCGCAAGCGATAAACTCACAACTTACGGGCTTCCAAACCCTTTGATCTCATCATTGTTTCATTTGTCTCTTTATTTCCTTTGTCTGGGGGGTCTTTTTGCGGAGCATTCTGAGCGTTACGAGGTGTTGATACTAGATTTCCATAGTCTTCTGAGCACCATCCATAGCGGGCGTACAAGCAATACCACTCTGATTTATCTTTCGGTTCATTATTTCGTGAGGTGCAAACTACGCTCTTCCAGTACAGACCCAGTTTTGACAGACCCCGTCTGTAACGAATACCTGGTTATAACGGATGGATTCCTGGGTTCCACTAAGTTGACAGCGAATTAGTTAGCATATAGCGAAAAATTCGTTACATCTTTTCCTCCCTTGAATAAACTCATTTAATCAAATGTTTCGTCCAATTACACAATGGGGCGCAAAGCTCTTGAACAGCCAGAAGCAAGCTCCGGAAACAACGGAAACTCCATCCGAAATGGTCCAATCTGTTGCTTCAAAAGTGGGTTTTAGACACTTTTGACCACCACATATCAACTTCTACAACATCCGATATCCTTTCATCCCGTTATACTTACCTCGATGATGACAATATTGACAGTCGGACACTCGAATCAAAACGGCAGCGTGTTGCCTACTATCGAAAACTTGAAAGTGCGTTGCATTTCTTGTCCGTGGTTTACACAAGCTTGACGTTCTGCAAGCCCCACCTGGGGTGACATCATCCGAACACTTATTCTTCTTCTGACCACTGTCTCTACATCGAATCTTTCTCTCTTCACAAGCTTGTATCTAACATGGAGCCAGTTCATCATGTCACGACCTCATCGAAGGTCCTCTTCAGAAAGGTCCGCAACATCATACCGCCGATGTTGGAGAAGTTCCACAAAGGTATGTTCCCCACGGAATCCTAGTCGTTTCCCCACCGTACACCTTGATCTCGAGCAATCATGCTAATGCTCAAGTAGGACAACTCGGTCGTGTGGCAGTCATTGGCGGTTGTGCCGAGTAAGTCGCTCGATACCAGGATTCTCCGTCCGGGCTAACCGCGAAACAGTTATACTGGTGCACCATACTTCTCGGCCATCGCATCGGCCAAGCTAGGTATGTCACTCGGTCACTGCTCAAAGAGGCCCAGTAGCCCAATCAGCTAACCAATACCAGGATGTGACATGGTATGAATATTCGACATAAGCAATGAGCCACAACTAACATCTTCCAGAGCCATGTTCTCTGTGAACGCTCCGCAGCTCCGGTATGGTCCCACCTGCGCAAATTAGTATACAGTAACTCACACCAGCTATCAGGTCATCAAGGCATATTCGCCGAACCTAATGGTACACCCATTGCTTCCCAGCACAGACACAGTCAAGAACCCCAAGTCAATCGATGCACCAGCCCTCGCAGGCCCCATGATCGACATGCTTTCCCGCCTACACGCCCTCGTTATCGGCCCCGGACTTGGCCGCGATGGCGTCACCCTGAAGGTAGTCGCCGAGGTAATCAAAGCAGCACGCTCACGGTCTATCCCGTTCGTGCTCGACGCAGACGGGCTACTAATCGTGACAGAGGACCCCAGCCTCGTCAAGGGATACAAAGAATGCATTCTCACCCCAAACGTTGTTGAGTTCGGGCGTCTGGCGAAGGCACTGGGGATCAAGGTTCCCAGCCAGGCTGACGTCGAGAAAGAAGGAGGCGACAAGACAAGCAAAGTGTCCGATGCATGCCAGGAGCTTTCCAACGCACTGGGGGGCGTTACGATTGTGCAGAAAGGTCCTCGCGATGTGATCTCCAATGGAACTACCAGTATCATCAATGACATCAAGGGTGGACTGAAGCGCAGTGGCGGCCAGGGAGATACACTTACCGGATCTCTGGGCACGATGCTTGCCTGGCGAGCGGCATATCACGATAAGTTGTGGGACTCGGGCGAGAAAGAGAATGAGAAGGAGGCGCAGAGCAGAGCGGAGGTGCAGGCTGAGCTGGAGTCTGACGCACGCATGTCTCCCGGTACTACCTTGCTTCTGGCTGCGTGGGCAGGTAGTAGCATTACAAGGGAATCGTCGCGGAAGGCTTTCGAAGAGAAAGGGCGGAGTATGCAGGCCAGTGATCTTACTGATCAGGTGCATGGGAGCTTTTTGCGACTGATTGGTGAGCCTGAGGAAGCTCAGTCTCACCTGTAAATATATACTGGTCGTGATTGGTTACAAGGAGTTTATGTAGAACAATATCATGACTTGATTCATGTTCTACCGAGGTAATTGTCCATTATGTCTAAAGCCGTCACCTAATGCCATGAGCACATAATAAGCACGTAAGGGTGATATTAAACAATGTTCAACGCCAAATCCTTTGCCAAATATTAGAAAGGTTAGAGCTAAAGATGATGCTGTAGGAGGCCAGGAATGAAAAGCGTCAGCGTTGTAGGCTCGATTTCGTCCCCTAGGTGCAGATATGGGAGATTTACTTAAGGTTGGAAGAATTGGTAGAACAGATATCATTTTCGATATGGCGAACTGGGACGTCTACACTGGCGAGAGCTGTGCCGCTGCATCATCATAGCTAAGTAGTCTACTAGGCTGGACCTACCCTCATTGGATAAGAGCCGCACGCCATGGTCGCGGCTATCAAGTAGATCAAAGCTCTTTTACTGATTTGTAATATTTATTGACCCGGCAAGAGTTTTCTGGTACAACTCTGATGACCTATAGCCCGGACATGCACCAATTAAGCCCACCGCGGGTTCGAAGCTAATAATGCGATATCCACTTATACATTCCTCACGGAGATATCTGTAAATGTTTGCAGGTGGAAGTAGCTTCCTGTGCTGACTGGGCTGCGTATAATGAACAAGCGATTATCTCCCTACTATGGTAGCTTAAGTATCCACAATCATGTTCTGGCAGCGTTGGGGCGAAGTCACTGGGTGTGTACACTATCTAGTCAAAAGTATTTCCCCAAATCAGTCTTCGGGCCTACCCCATCAATTTCAAGTATGTTATTACTCACCATAATTCTGCTATATACCCCTGAAGGTACTATTAAATAAATTTATATCTTCCTCTATATATAAGCTCTAGTTACAGTCTAAGAAGCTCTTGTTTTAACAACATATAGATACTGTAATCATATACACATTAAGTTTTGAACCGCTCTACCGTCACCAAAGCTATATGGATCTTCGAATTATCTTCTCGGAATACTTTTCTGTAGTCATGGATTAAATTAAGAGTTTTTTGAAGCGACCCATTTTTAATAATGAGTGGTACATGCCTTCCCAAAAGTTGTTTGTTGGCTTGACCCTACCGGACCCGCACTTGGGGAAATACTTACGGTCCCCATTGGGTATTTCGCATTGCCCCAGCCAGGAGTGATGAGTAAAGCAATTGGGCATATGAAAAATTTAGAAGCTCATTCTACTGGTACATGCCGAAACTAGCCCCCAATTTTCAAATCTAAGCTGACGCCTTCGCTTTAAGTCTGAGATCTCAGGGCGGCAATTCTTACAGGACAACGGTTATTGGTTGATCGTCGGTGCAGCCCATTCCAGCTTAAAGTAACCCCATTCCATTTCCATGCCACGGGGCCGCCTGTGAACACTTCTACGTATCAATTGGGGCGAACATGCTGAAGGAAATCATTGTATTGAAGTTGGTGGGGAATGCCTGGGTATTAGGAAATGCGAGTGGTTCTGGGCGGAGACTACTGGCTGACCAACAATATCCAGTAAGCACCCTGCTTACTAGCTTATCTAGCGCCGAGAAATTTGCGAGGTTGGGTACTATAATTAGCGTGGGGGTGGCATCATATAGGTTCTGAATCCCTCTAGCGAATATTTCTTTTCTCTCGAGAGCTAATTTTGAAATTAGCAAACCGGATTTGACCTCCACATATTGCTGTCGCTGCAAAATATCAATTTCCGATGCATAAAACTCCCAAAAAAGACCCAACATGAGAGGAAGCAAAGGTGTGAATCCTGAGTACAAAACATCGAAGATTAGGATCATTAATAAGTTATTTAGTGTTATCTTGGGTGAGTCTAATGACTCTGCACCAAACCACCGCCCACGCCGCACAGTTCAAAGACTGGTATCCGTTTTACATTGGCACCCTCACGCACGGTGCGGTTAATCACCAATGCTATGCCAGTTATAACCACAATATCACTCTATATGGAGAGCAAGACTCAGGAACATGCAAGAATATGGTCGATTGTCTTATGGACAACGCCGGCGCGGTCAACGAAGCAGACTGGTCCTCTGCAATTGTCATACTCGGCTTGACGCCTACCATCTTAGGCGGACTTAGCCCTACTCTCGAAGAAAAAGCTAGAATGAGCTGGGAAAGTCCAGCTCTTGGATTCCTATGCGCTCTTGGGGCACCTTCAAGTCCATTTTCGAGGCCGTGGACAAAAATGACCAAGATGCCGGTTCGTGCCTTTGGAAGTAGGATTACCCGCCCCAATGATGTCACTTCCGCTGCAATAGTCACAATGAAATACCTCTTTGCGGCGGCGGCGGCGGCGAATGTCCTCCAGAATGCTATCATGTTGGGCCGACAAACTATCCTGAGCTGGAAGTGTACTTGGTCGTATCTCGAAATTGCATGGATTTTTCTGGCTCTTGTACCGCTTGGGTTCTCAATTGCAAGTATTATTGTAGCGAGAAGAAGCGCAGGGAAGCAGAAACAGGATAAGCAAGTTGTTCTCTTGGATTCATTAGCGAACATCTTTGGTGCTGGGCACGTCACGTGTGGTACTGTGATCCTCTCGGCGGTGCTTTTTATCGGGACTCTTGATGCGTTAGGGGTTTTTGCGAGATTTGCGGCTTCGGCTCTTATCTGTCAGCTTATTACAGTGCTTGAACTAGATGACACAGATGAAAGGAAGGAAGAGATATGGCTACCGTTGAAACAGGGCCAACATGCGGTGGATGGGAATTAAACATGGCGCCATTACCAACATTTATAGATGATCAAGCATAGATTGATGGTATAGACTAATACTTAAGATTTAGGGTCACCCTTAACCAAAATAACATTATGCCAAAAGCACGGCGAAAAGGTAGAAATCTAGTCTGCTACTTTCAATCCATGTCATGCATGGAAACTCATCAGGCCTTTAGGTCAAGGCACGGGTGTGACACAATGCCGCGACCAATCCAATGTTGTGTTGCACCGGAACTAGATTTGTCTGGCTAGCCGAGATGTATAGATAAATTGCACAACAAAAAGACCTGAAGGAGGCTCGCGGTTTTACAAGTAAGGCTTCCGAAGACGACATTCGGTTCAGCTCACTTATTTTCTCAAGATATTCGAAACAGCGCTGGAAGCTCAAATCAACCATGATGCAGATATTTTCAACCAGCTTTGAACACCATTGGACCTTCAAGTTTGTTTGAACGAAGACCAAGCATTGTGTACTATCGCTATGATTTTGAGAAGAAACGCGCCATATGCTTGCTTCCTGAGAGGCTCCAGCGTCCCAGGATTTGTGCCAGCATGAGACGGGACGATTTTCAATACCATAAAATTATTCGCGACTGCTTCTGAGTAAAGACGCATGTGGCTGCACCCCTTCTGGATCCATTTTGTCATCATTTACTACATGAATAATTGCATAGATCTTACGCTAGACAAAGTTTCACAGAGACTACTGTTCGATATTGAAGCACAGCTTCTCAATGGGTCTCTCATCAAAATGATCACAATCCAGGGGTTCAAGGCGTATCTCTAATGTTGGCGCTCGACAAAATACTCTTATAGCGAGAGAGACAAAGCGACAGTGAGACCATGAAAATCATTGCTTTTTTGCTTGATCTTCCTGCGTCCTGAGTGTGCAGTTTCTTGGGATCAAATTTTTGCTTATTTCAAGCAAACGGTGGCAGTCGTCCTCAGTTTCCAATTTCAAATAACATTTGGATTCTCTTTCTGGTTAGTTGATGCTTACCGGCCTCACAATTTTCTCATGGAATGGAGGAGGAGGAGGAGGAGGAGGAGGAGAAGAAGAATCAGCTGGAGAGTGTTGATATTTTATGAATCACATTTCGACTTGAACCACGGAAGCAAAGTTCAAGCCTTTTATGAAGATCTGGATAACTGAGCTTGAATTCCGCGACTGTTGGCATGGATCCAAGGATGGGATTGGTGGAACCTGGACAGGATCCACAGGGATAAGCAATTTCCATGGCTCATCGTCGCCAAAATCCACCTCCTCGCTTTTCCCTTTAAATAAGTAAAAAAATCGAAAAAGCTGAAGGATTTCCATTTCACGGCATTTGCAATGCAACAGAAAGCCTGGATTGTCTCCCTCCTGTTTACTCTGGCCTATATCTGGTTTCGCCATACCAATCCCATGTCTTCCGTACCTTCATACAATGAAAAAACAATAATCACCCAAATTACCACCATTTATAACCTGCTTCTTAGGCTAAGCTACCTCCCCCCCCCGATCGTGTCACTTTTCCTCCAGAAGGTGGCCACATCATCAACGAAGAGCTATGTCATTCGCTGCATCTCGCCCCGGAGGTGATATCCCTCATGAAAAAAATCCCCTATGTGGTGGACGGCTACCATAAGCCGATTATGTGGCAATCACGCGCATACGAGTACCTTCTCGATGAAGAGATCCGGAATGGACGTGATCCTGGATTAACAGGCGCAGTCGCTGACGACGAGCTAAGAATGGACTTTTTGCAACCGTGCGAGGTTGCGTTGACCTGTTGGTTGGATGATGGGATCTCAGTCATTTTGGACACTAAGTCAGGTACATTTTACTTCCTTCCTCCACATCCCTTCTCCTTCCCCCTTGGCGCTTCAGTACCAATAATGGGATTAAAATGACCTAGACATCATTCGAATCATTGATGAATCTGAGCCACCGGAAAATGACTTTCGGGAAGAAAGTGTGGCTCATAATGCTCCCACCTATCTCCAGAACGTCATCGATGACATTCGGAATTTAGAGGTTGTGTATTTTCCCGGTGGAGAAATTGGCTATATTCACCTACCTGGGTCGTGGGAGCAGATTGAAGTGAGGCGGGTTCTGACCGAGGACTTTGGTTGGGGGACGGAAGAGTTCCGGGAGGAGGAATGGCGTCAAGAGGGAGAGGAGATTTGTAAAGCGATTGGGGATGAAGGGCTGGATAGGGCAGAGAACCCCGAAGCTTGGTCTAGTTGATATATGTACATTTATATTCCCACAGTAATAACAATTCGGCTAAGTACGTCTTGCTAGGATACGATAAGCATAGATATGCATGGAAACGGGAAGAACGTTAAACCTAGAAAAGTCGGTGTGGAAACCCGTGATCTTGCAGCATACACTAGAGGTCTCTAATCTCTGATAGTTACTGTATCCCTATAATGTCAGACTTCTTCTATCTTGTACTTTTGACCCCATCCACAAATTACTAATTAGGTAACTAGTAGCCGATCAATCCTCCACCTAGATCCGACAGATAGTGCTACGAGCTTATCTGTGTTTGGCCTGGAGAAGCTAAGATTTACCATGGCGGAGAAAAAGATCATCTGTGTCATAGGAGCCACGGGAAACCAAGGCGGGTCTGTTGCTCGTCGGTTTCTTAAGGCGGGTTTCCGTGTCCGTGGCTTGACCCGCGACACATCGTCCCCCGCAGCACAAAAGCTTGCGACTGATGGCATTGAAGTTATGAAAGCAGACCTTGACGACTTGGAGACCCTTAAGCCGGCTCTAAAGGATGCTAATGTCATATTCAGTGTTACAAACTACTGGGAGGCGTTCTTTCGCCCGGACTGCCGCCAGAAGGCCAGTGGGTTGGGCATCTCACCTGCTCGGTTCGCGTACGATGTCGAATATCAGCAAGGCAAAAATATTGCCGACGCAGCAGCAGCGACGTGTGATTCTCTCGACTCCAATGGTTTCTTAGTGTCCACGCTAAGCCATGCCGCCAAGTCTAGCCAGGGGAAATTCAAAGAATTGTACCATTTCGACTCCAAAGCGGATATCTTCCCCTTCTACGTTAAAGAAAGGTACCCTGACCTTGCGGCCAAGATGTCCTGCATCCAGACCGGTTACTTCTATACAAGTTTTAACATCTTACCTGGCTCGTATTTTCGCAAGGCAAGTAATGCCCCCTAAATGAAGAGTTTGACTAATGATCGTCAAGCTCCCGAATGATTGTATTGAAATGAGCTTCACCACAGCCCCAGACAGGGTTGTGCCACACCTAGACCCTGTCGGGGATATGGGCACTTTTACCTTCGCTGTCTACCAAATGCCGCCCGGGAAAGAGTACATGGCTGAAGGGACGTCATGTAGTTGGGCCGATTGGATCAAGACCTGGAGCGACATAACTGGCGTGCCAGCTTCTTATCGACAAATTACTCCTGACGAGATGATTGAAATGACGCCCGATCGAGACTGTGGCATCGAGGTAGCGTACATGTTCTCTTATAGTACGGACCCAGGGTACGATGGAGGTAGAAATCTTCTCACTGCGGCGGACATTCGTAAGGCAAGTTAACCTGTGTCCTTAAAACCATAATGGCCCACTCTAACAGAAGGTGACAGACTGGTATCGACTGCCCGATGACGAGTTGGAAAGAGTGGGCAAGCCGCCAAGATTGGTCTGTCGTGTTAAACAAAAGTAGCTAGGTAACCTTGGCAAGCGTTTCGGGAAGTTCCAGAGAAGCTCATGAATACTCCCCATATTCTAGTCCAATACAGTGGTTCCCGGAACTGGTGTCACCACCTACACTCTTTGATCCATTGTCAACCTCTAACTGCCAAGATGGACTTGACTAAATTGGTAGTTCTTACAGAGTACCCTATCAGTGAAGGCTGTATTATTTTACTGGAAGACGCGCACGTCGCGCGCATCAGCCCTGAAACACCAAAGCGAAATTGGAAGTAAAAGTGAAAGTGGAAAGTGGAAAAAACCGTGAAGGTATCTGGATTGAAGCCTATATGCAAATGGACTAGTAAAAGAGACGCTCCCTGATGATTGATAGGCGTAACACGAAAGGACCTAGGCAAGTTTCTAATATCTTGAATCATCGGTCACTATTAGTCTTCCTTAAAGTAGTAGCGCAGCCACTACTTACCCATAGTAAATTCTTAGCGTCAACCGCCGTTTCATCCCAGAATGTCTATGTGCTTTCTTCGTCCTCGTGAACAGGAGTATTAGCTCTAGTAGACCTTATAAGCTACGGATTATCGAGAGTAGATTCCTTCAAGATATCGATTTAAGTTAGGATTTTGTTGTTAAAGTAGTGTCCCCATTCTAGAAATTCTCGACCAAGACTAGATCATACTTCATGACAACATAGCTAGAGGAAAGATCTCAGCATATAAAGAGGAAGTACACGTCAGCGCTGCGGGCGTGGACACGATACTCAGGTGCAAAATAGTGGTGTTCCGGGCATTCAGGTGAAGCGCCCAAAGGGGCTGAAGGCTAGAGCGGCAAGTCAAAGAAAGTATCCGAATAAATCAACGATAAACAAAAAAAAATAAGCAATAAAAACATACAACAGTTAGGATTCGCATGTGGTCACCCACCATACTACTAACTAACCGGCGTGTGGCTTAAGTACGGCTGAGCGGACGGGAAGCCCTGTTCTCCACACCCTGTGGTCGTATGTACTGTGATTTCTAGGAAGGTGGACTGTATAGTATATTGCAAGAAACACCTTACTCAGGTTATCTGAGTGCCCAGGTGATGCGTATGTACTGATGAGGTCCTTCCGGATCTACTGCACCAAAGTATGGGACAGCAAATAATACTGGGCTTATCTTAGTACTGAGTATACGGACCCCGGGGGTGTTCGTTTGTCGGTATATCCTTGATGGGTTATAGAACTCAAGCGACCAAGCAGAAGAACGGAAAGACGGGTTTGTATCTTGCCATGGATGATGATCAAAGGGGAGTTGTGATATCTTGCTCCTGAATGGCACTGAACAGACAGGGCTATTCGACATGAGCATAAACTATGAAGCGACGACTGGAAGAGCTGACTTACTTTCTCGGACCCCCTGCGCTCAATTATTGAATTTGCGAAATGGAACTACAAATTTCAGCATACGGGGATCGTGATCTATCCAGCAAATGTTTTACTGTAGAAGCACTTTGAGGGCGGAAAACCGTGGCCTTTCGTCAGAAAGGCAGGGGTACGCAGCATAGTTTGAGGAGGAAGAACCGTGGTCTATCTCAAGAAAGACGTAGCTAATTGGGGAGCATAGAAAAGAGGGCCATGATCAAGCTCGTTTTCCCTACACCAGTTCCTCTTTGCACCGGATGGTCCTTATACTTGGTCTTGACTGTTCCATATCGATCAAAGACATGGAAGGCCACATCGCACGTTTCCTTGCTGGGTTCTTCCATCCTTTCCCAGAGTTCAGAGCGCATGCCCTCTCGATAAATATACCGGGCTAGAGCGGTGGCGACAACGACGCCATCACAAGTGCATTCGGCGACAAAGTTTTTCATCCACTCGAAGTCGCTCATTTCCTCATCGGTCAAAAAGAGCCGAATCTTCACCGCTCGTGCCGTGTTACCGGAGGTGGTATACTCATGCTCCTCAATGTCTTCTTCAAAATCCAAATCTTCGCTCTTATCTTCCCTCCACCATTCTTCTTGCTCGGAGTTATCAAATCCATTGTATTCAGAGCCATCATCTGTCGACTCATCGTCTTCGAAATCCATTCCTGGTCGGCAAAGAAATGTCAGTATGGCTCACAGCGCTTTGAGATTGTGCGCTCAATTTGTGCTAGTGAATGGAAGGAGAGCGCACTGCTTCGCTTGAGGGATACTCGGCCTCCCTCCATTTTGTCTTCATCGTTTTTCATTCTTTGTTATCAACCTTGCTTTCTAGATTGATTTTGGTGAGGTCTTTATGAGGTAGGAGAAGAAAGGCAGGAGCGGCCGGAGAGATAAGAAATTGGACTGTTAAGCGCTTAGAAATGGAAGGAAAATCGTGGACAATACCAGGATAGACCCAGCCAGGCGCTTAGAGGGGGCCAGTGCCCCTCAGCTGGTGAAGCGGCACAAAGAAGTGTGATAAACTCATGATCAATATACGGTATGATAGTGTTGAATATCACGGCGGCTAAGCTTATGGAGTAGATCAGGGTCGGAGATATAAAGACGGGCTACCCCTCTTCTGTAAACAAGTTAACCAGAATCAATTAGACAATCACTTATCTCAACAGGATCATGCAAGCTACTGAGAATCCTGTCTCATATTCAGGTAGATCTCAAGATGGGCCGTGCGTATTATGATCAGATGATAGAGCAAATAAATATAACTGTTGGTTGTCGGGTTCCTTGGCGACTATTTCTTGTAACGCAGATCAGGCCTGTTGGATTGGGTCGCCATCTTTCATCGCCAGTGGATAGTTCTTACGTCGTCATAATTGGCATTACTGATCCTCTCTTAGCTTCAATAGGGTGAAGACGCGGCAGATCAACCAATAAGGAGACCGCGACGCTTCATATTATGTAGGCCACTTTGCAAGGAGTTCGTGTTTTGTGCAAAGTAGGAACTATATACTTTATGACTTCTGATATTATCACATAGATAAGTCGAAAATCAAGTTTATGCCCTTTAGGCTTAAAAGCGGTTTGGTCCCCCGCTCCCTTTGCGAGAGACAACTTGAGACAAAATCTCTCACATTCTCTTTCTTGTGTTGAGGATAAGTAAATGAAGCTCATTTCCTCTTTCAGAGCATCGTCACTTATTTTCGCATTACCCGTATCCTTGTCTAGGCAGCCTGCCCACCTGAGAGAGAGGGCACGAAAAAATTGGGGACTCAATTGAAAGAGAGGTTCGACGAAATGTGTCTAAGTCTCACTGTAGTATCCGTCCCTACCCTACTCTTCTAAAATATAACTTAAAGATAGGTCGAATACGATTGAAGTATGGAGCCAGACCCTACAGTAGATACACTTTGAAATAAAATTTGAGCCGGCGATCAGCGGCACTAGATCGCCACTGAAACTACATACGCATTCATCTTAGAGATTCTGCTGGCAATACGTGGCACTACAGACTTACCAGCCATCCCAGGCCCTCCTTTGAAATGGGATTAGAGAATATAACAGCAATGATGCATGCAACCAAAATTTGGTTCAAGAACTATAACCAGACCGAAGCTGTATTATATGCACACCTTTGAGCTGCTTCACAACTGCCTCATGCCCGTATGCTTCAGCCCATGCGAGTGGTGTACGACCATTTTCGTCCTTCGAGTGCACGTCCACCTTGCCAGTCTCGAGCAGCAGCTTCACAACTGCCTCATGCCCTTTTGCTGCAGCCCATGAGAGTGGTGTCCGATCACTTTCCCCTTTCGAGTCCACGTCTACCTCGCCAGTCTCAAGCAGCAGCTTCACAACTGCCTCATGCCCGTATTCTGCAGCACATGAGAGTGGTGTCCGACCAAATTCGTCCTTCGAGTCCACGTCCACCTTGCCAGTCACAAGCAGCAGCTTCATAACTGCCTCATGCCCGTTTGCTGCAGCCCATGAGAGTGGTGTCCGACCATCTTCGTCCTTCGAGTCCACGTCCACCTTGCCAGTCTCAAGCAGTAGCTTCACAACTGCCTCATGCCCGTTTACTGCAGCCCATGAGAGTGATGTCCGACCATCTTCGTCCTTCGAGTCCACGTCCACCTTGCCTGTCTCAAGCAGCAGCTTCACAACTGCCTCATGCCCGTTTACTGCAGCCCATGAGAGTGATGTCCGACCATATTTGTCCTTCGAGTCCACGTCTACCTCGCCAGTCTCAAGCAGCAGCTTCACAACTGCCTCATGCCCGTATTCTGCAGCACGTGAGAGTGGTGTCTGACCATCTTCGTCCTCCGAGACCACGTCCACCTTGCCAGTCTCAAGCAGCAGCTCCACAACTGCCTCATGCCCATTTCCTGCGGCCCGTGAGAGTGGTGTCCGACCATATTCGTCCTTCCAGTCCACGTCCGCCTTGCCAGTCTCAAGCAGCAGCTTCATAACCACGTTATGCCCGTTTGCTGCAGCCCGTGAGAGTGGTGTTCGACCACTTTCCCCTTTCGAGTCCACGTCCACCTTGCCTGTCTCAAGCAGCAGCTTCATAACCACGTTATGCCCGTTTGCTGCAGCCCGTGAGAGTGGTGTCTGATCATATTTGTCCTTCGAGTCCACGTCCACCTTGCCGGTCTTAAGTAGTAGCTTCACAACTGCCTCATGCCCGTTTTCTGTGGCCCGTGAGAGTGGTGTCTGACCGTTTTCGTCCTTCCAGTCCACGTCTACCTTGCCTGTCTCAAGCAGCAGCTTCACAACTGCCTGATGCCCCTTTGCTGCTGCACGTGCGAGTGGTGTCTGACCATTTTCATCTTTCCAGTCCACGTCCACCTTGCCTGTCTCAAGTAGTAGCTTCACAACTGCGTCATGTCCGTTTTCTGTGGCCCGTGAAAGTGGTGTCTGACCGTTTTCGTCCTTCCAGTCCACGTCTACCTTGCTAGTCTTAAGCAGCAGCTCCACAACTGCCTCATGCCCGTTTTCTGCGGCCCATGAGAGTGGCGTCTGACTATCTTCGTCCTCCGAGACCACGTCCACCTCGCCAGTCTCAAGCAGTAGCTTCACAACTGCCTCATGCCCCTTTGCTGCAGCCCATGAGAGTGGTGTCTGATCATATTTGTCCTCCGAGTCCACGTCCACCTTGCCAGTCTCGAGTAGCAGCTTCATAACTACCTCATGCCCGTTTTCTGCGGACCGTGAGAGTGATGTCCGACCATATTTGTCCTTCGAGTCCACGTCCACCTTGCCTGTCTCAAGTAGTAGCTTCATAACTGCCTCATGCCCGTTTTCTGCGGCCCGTGAGAGTGATGTCCGACCATATTTGTCCTTCGAGTCCACGTCCATCTTGCCTATCTCAAGCAGTAGCTTCACAACTGCCTCATGCCCGTTTGCTGCAGCCCATGAGAGTGATGTCCGACCATATTTGTCCTTCGAGCCCACGTCTACCTCGCCAGTCTCAAGCAGCAGCTTCACAACTGCCTCATGCCCGTTTGCTGCAGCACGTGAGAGTGGTGTCTGACCATCTTCGTCCTCCGAGACCACGTCCACCTTGCCAGTCTCGAGCAGCAGCTCCACAACTGCCTCATGCCCGTTTGCTGCGGCCCGTGAGAGTGGTGTCCGACCATATTTGTCCTTCGAGTCCACGTCCACCTTGCCGGTCTTAAGCAGCAGCTTCATAACTGCCTCATGCCCCTTCTCTGTAGCCCACCACAGTAGTTCGACCTCATTGGAGACGGCAGGATATTTTCGTATTAGTAGCTGCACCTTTTCTTCGTGCTCATGTTCCAGTTTACTATTATTGAGCAGAACCATCGCTGCCCCTGGGTGGCCATTCTCTGCCGCTAAGTGCAATGCCGTCTCACCTTTCTCATTTGTCGCTAAAACATCGGCTTGCTTGTCAACAAGCTTCCGAATTATAGTCTTGTGGCCGTTCCAAGCTGCCCTATGTAGCGCCGTCTGACCATCATGATCTTTGGAGTCAACCTCGACTTGCTTCTCAATAAGTGCTTTCACCACCTCTTCATTCCCATACTCTGCTGCCCAGTGAAGGGGCGTTCGTCCGCGAGAGTCAGGAAAGGAGACGGCGTCGGCGTTCAAGCATAGCTCCTCTACCACCTCATGATGACCTCTCTCTACCGCTTCATGCAGAGCAGTCCGGCCGTCTCTACTGCACACGCTAACCTTTATTTTGTTGTTTTCTTTTAGCAAGGTTTCCACAGTTCGCTTGTCTTTGTGTCTTGCGGCGTAATGCAGTGGTGTTTTCCCCATCTTATCTCGTATATTGACGTCGATAGTTGGATGGCTAAGTAGGGTTTCCGCCACCTTTGGGTACTCATTGATCGTAGCCCAGTGCAACGCCGTCCTGCCATCACGATCTATGAAGTTGATATTGGCTCCATCCCTAAGAAGGCCATTCACCTGGTCGTTGTCCCCTTTGGCGGCAGCCTCGTGTAAAGCGGTCTTCTTTTCCGACTTAGTTCTGAATATTCCAAACATGTCGACCCATCAATCTTAACGGCAATATATAAAGAACGTCGTCGTGGCCGAAAGTATGCTGAGGAGTCCAGGTTGATGTCAATCTAAATTGAGTCTTAAGGACGCAAAAATGCCTTAGTTATTAAATTTCCGACGGACTTTTAAAAGGGGCTTAGTTGCCACGTTGGCATGTAGAGGTGGCGTTCCGGCTTGACGCGTTAACACGTGTCGAGAACAGTGTGATGTCCAATATCACTAAATGGAGTTGGTATACTCACATGACTTGACGCTGAGGCCTATTTTGTATGTACGTTAGGCCCTCTGGGCACTTCTGAGGAGCGACCCTCGGGCGCCGTGGCGTCTATCATTCCGCAGGAGCCAGTCTCACCGACATACAGAGGTATATATGTAATATGTAACATATCCTCTGATCCCCCATTCTTTTGATGTCTTTTCTCAATCAATTCCATCTGGTCAATCCCATTTGATTGGTTCCCCCTCGTATTAGCCCACTCTATGCATACTAGTCTATACTGTTTTGCACAAGCTTGACAACACGCATGAGCCCGCATTGCCTTCGTATTTGCCTATTGTACAGTGATACCTATAATTTCCGACCCCCACTTTGCAGAGGCCTTTCTGCAACTTTTCTGCTATTAAAAACTCCATACCAAAATTATTTACTCCTACTACCTGGTATTTAGAGTAGTACCACTCTACCTTAAGAATAGCCACTACCCTGCCAGGCATAGTAACTGACAGAGTAGCTAAAATACTCAAGCCGTTCAACAGGCATGGTAGCGCGCAGCAGATGGCGGGAGTCAGGGGTGTAGGGGTTGTCGGAAAAGTACGTGGTGTACCGCTGTAACTTTTCAGATTAGTAGTTCAACAAGCGGCCCCTATATCATGTGATTTAGGCAGCAACTGTATGTGTGTCTAACGCCATTATCTCGGGATAGAATAACAGACAGTAATTACAGGTTGTTCATTGTTCATCAAGCAAGCATTGAACCACATTAACTCTTGAGATTAAATTCACCAGAGAACTACTGGGCGGGCTAATAACAGCGCCATTGCAACGTAACTCAGTTGCATTTGCAAGCACACGAATAGAACACCGTTGAGTGTCTCCACCCAGTAACACGATATCGGCATCAGACTTTCTTCCCATGGCCGACGATAATGCTGCCGTTGAATGGCAAACGAGCCCCAGTCGCCGTGGCACACTTACTATCATCGAAAATTCTCTCTTAACCATATTTGCCTGCACATGGAGCATTCAACATCTTAATGTTCCAAAACGATGCGACACTCTGCGGCAAACCCTGCCACGAAAGTGCAAGTGGGTAGTTTTTACCATATTGTTCCCTGAAATCCTCATGGCGCACGCAATTCTGGAGTTTGTCATGGCAGTGGACGTTATGAAATCATTGGACGAAACAGGACGGCTTGACGGTCATCCTCCCTGGTGGTTTCGCTCTTCTCGACGGCTGCCTAAAACTCACGACGATGAGGAGTCCGCCCGTGGAAGCCAGCCAGGTGCAACCGGTGGAGGCTTCAGGCGACAAGAGACCAAATGGACACTCACACACTGTTACTTCGCCAACATGGGGGGCTTTGAACTTCTAGAAGAGGCCAGCTTTTCTTCCAGTATCAAAACGCATCTGTTAACTGCTCGTCATTTCGCCGATTCCTGGGAAGCTATTGAAATCCCTAAAATCTCAGAAGACGATCTTAATGATAAGAGCAAAACAGACTATTTCACTAAGGTCATAGCCGTCATACAGATAGCACAGTTGGTTTTATCTCTTGTGGTTCGAGCAGCTCGACATCTTGCCTTTTCCCAGCTCGAGACACTCACTTTGGCATTCGCAATCTGCGGCGTTCTGACCTACATATGTTACTGGTATAAGCCACAGGACGTGAGAAAACCCATCCGAGTCCAATTACGACTCCCTGGAAAAGAGTTACCACCGAATTTTCAACAACGAACTTTTGATAGTTTGTGGGAGCTCCTGACCAACTCGAGGATCAAGGAAGATGACCATCCCCTAGATCGGATTCAAAACGACAACATACCAAAAGTTGCTCCACAAACAACACATTATGCCCTATATTTATTGACGATATTTACGGCAGGATTTGGAAGCCTTCACGCTATAGCTTGGAATTTCGAGTTCCCGACTTCCGCCGAGCGGACGCTTTGGAGAACTGCGACTCTGGTATCAACAATAGTACCCCCGCTTGCCCTGCTCGCCATCCCTCTCTCCCAAATTCTCAGGCCATGGGGAGATAGTCGTGACTTTATGCGTACCTGTTTAAGTGTTATGAGGGAGTATTCTTGGCACGTTACCGACAAGGAGTCCGTTCAGGTTGCAATGAAGAAGTTAGAAGACGTCTATGATAAGATTGACAATGACAAGTCCCATTATCAAGAGATATTTGGAGAAAATCTTGGAAAGCAGCTCCTCGGTTTTATCGAAAAGGCTGGGACCTCAAGGGACGGCAATCCTCCAGTGGTTCCGGATGACTTTCACAAGAAGTTCAAACGGCTCGTGGAAATCCTCGAAATGAAAGCCGGGCCGAAAAGGCTCAGCGACGAAGCTCGGACAAATATATATCCCCAGAGAGTCTTATTTACAGAGCCAGTCAACCTTGCGATTGTTTACGCAACAAGCATCTTATACTGCCTTGCACGGCTGAGCATCATTGGAGTTGCGTTTTCCAGTCTTAGGCGGATGCCCGATTCCGTTTACACAACAACTTGGACAAGCAACATCCCAAGCGTACAATGAGGCCCTGGGGTACGCCGGTGCGTGAATCTCCTGCAGTTTTTCAGAAAACAGTCCGCTTACTATGTCAGACTGAAATATCTCAGCCAATAAAAACAATCAATAAAGCATTATTTCCTTTTAGAATGGCCCTATTCTTCTTAGGGAGCTTCTGGACAGTATTCTAATCTGTCTTCTAACACTCTGTCTGCTCAGAAATTAGTTGACCCGAACGCATGGAACTCGATCCTCCAAAGTGACGAGTGGTCTCTAAAGATGGCTAAAAGCTGGATGCACCATTTCTTTTTAGACCATATCTTACTGAGTTTGGGCCACAATTAAATAAGAGTAAAACCATCTAGAAACCCTCTCCCCGATTATATAACAATTCAGTACGGCGATAAAACCAGAGACCCTGATTATTACTTAGAATTGTTCATGAATGTTCACGTCCACAATAAATACGATCGTCAGAGAGGGGGATGGGATTTCATTGGGGTATCATACTTGACATCTGGAGATCGAAAACCGGGAGGATGCTATTGGACTGCATGAGGAGAGCTCTATTAGCGGAAAAAAACACTACTTTGGTTAGGAATACATCACAAATATGAGTGGATGACCACGAAGCGCATCTAATTGTTTTCTGTCGATTTGGTGGAATACTGAATCAGACCGTAACGCGCTATGCTAGAAATGGCCTAGAGCGTAGGCGAAATGTAGAATGCTAGATGTTAGAAAAAAGTTATAATGTCATCTGCGTAAAGATGTCAAAAGCATAACATACTGCCTTAAGTTAGTTACCCGACTATTTGTTACTCAGCATACCACTTCCGGAAACTATATGGCTAGTGTAAACGTCATAATGTACAGAACAGACTAACATCAGTAAATGAGATTGCAATGTTAGTTCCATGGGACAAGAACTATCCATCTCGTTGTTGTTCAACATCGAAAAGGCATCTACATTGAGAACTTTCACGTAATAGCCCAAGCGCCTTGAATTACTGCTTCTGGTTGACGGAGAGCTGGACGATGACACCCCGAGTCCACTTATTTATGGTAACCTCAAGGGCTTTCTATATATCTTTTTCCCCATTGATATAGCTTATGTAGATAGGAGGAATTATAGCAGACCGATGAGAAGGCCCCAGGCTACTAATTCATATTATTTGCATTTAGAAAAAAAAAACAAAGGGGTATACTACGCTAGGCCCCATCACCCGCCTAGGTGAGAAATCTCACCCCATTCTCACCTCTCTCACCCATATCACCCACACTCAACTAGTATCAGTTTCATCGCCGCTATAGAGTGCTAAGGCTATATAAAGAACTAGCCGTGCGGATATATGTGGCTTAAGTACGGCTGAGCGGACGGGAAGCCCTGTTCTCCACACCCTATGGTCGTATGTGATAAAGCAAGTTTTGAAAGGCCTCATATATTGAGAGCTTGCGATATGGCAGTGGATTGACAAGGCAAAATTCCGAAAGGGTCTTCAAGAAAGTCCTCTCTCAGCAATCTATGAGACCGCCACATACATATTAGATCAATGTCAGGTAAGAAGATATCGTAGCAGATGAGCTCACCTAGCCTATGGATAACCAGATCATCTTACAACACTATTCAAATATTAATATTGTCTATCATGTCAAGGAATCAACAACTTACATCAAACTTTCCATAAAAGGCCTTAATTCCACGCTCTAAAACTAGCTCTGTTGATTCACGCTCGATCCAGGCTTTGAATTCAGAGTAGGACTTTTTAAATAGATTGTCGAAACACAATTCTGGTTGGCCTATCCAACTAGAATTCACATCATTGTTGAAGAAGATTGGCCTCAATGCGTGGATCTGTTCAGGGCTACTGACAATTAAAAATCCCCTCAATAATTGACCACGAAGGCTGAATGTCACTTGCCCTCCTGGCAGGCGATATCCAAAGGTTATGTTTGCCACGTCCTTTTCTCCACTCACTAACTCGAACCCAGTAATAATAGTCTGTGGACCTGCATATAGAATGGACACTGCCAAGCTGACAACTGAATGTTCTTATGGAATCGCTTGGATGATAGGACCATGCTCAGCCCCGCGGCGTTTATATAAAACGTTGTCCTTTCCTTGGCGCGATTCCCTAATGCAACATAATTCAGCATCAAACTCCGTCCAATATAGTTCAGAAAGCAAATGATCATAGAGCGTAATCTGCTCATAGGAGGCTTGTGTCATTGAGTATCTCTGTCCCAACCAGTATGCATTCTCCCATAGAGATCGCAGAATCCAGAAATTCCAGATGCTTTCATGTGTGCATGAATATTTGGGATATTTTCTTTTAAGCTTAAGATCAATATTCGCCGTACAGCGATACATGAACCGCCAGTCTGTAGTTTTATCTTCCTTATTGGTCAGATAGATGAGGAAGCCTCTATCATGCACCCCGTGGAACCTTGACTTCCAGAAAGATTGGACATCAAAGACCTTTGCCATTGATCGCGATGCATATCGAAGAGTTAGATAATCGGCAGTGGCAAGATAAGTAGCAGTTTGCATCCTTGTCTCCATGGGCAGGCACAATGAAACAGTCTGTTGAATATCCAGATATTCCTTGAGAAACAGCCAGTGCTTCTTTAAGGCTTTGGGAAACCCTTGTGAAACGTATAGGCTTTGGTACTATGGGCTGTTTCTTGAAATCGAATTGTGGATATGGATGATCTGATCAAAATTTCCATTAACGTAACCGGTAAGCGAGCTGCGCATGTAAGCCAGCTGCGCAGCTGGAACACCATAGTAAATGCGATAATTTACAACTTCATATCTCATCACCCACGAGTCTTTTTTATTTGATTATGTATAGGCTGTCTTCAATAAAACTACTCGACATAATGTATTGATTTCAAGGAAATTCAAAAGCTCCATTATCCTGATTCCAAAAATTACGTTAATTACAATCCTCAATCTATACATCTTTGGTATTTACCACCTAGATAAGGTATGATAATTCTTAAATACCCTTAATTAGCTTAACATGGCATGAAAAATCATTGTATCTCAAGGAAAAGTTATTTCATATATTCGTTGTCGAGATACTGAGTTGTAATTTTTCGCATTTACTATGGTGTTCCAGCTGCGCAGCTCGCTTACCGGTTACGTTAGTTCGAGCTTCCATTAGATAATCATAGTATTCGGAGACATACCAAAATTTCTAAATCTGAAACTCCATCTCTCTTGGCAAACAACAAAAGTTTATCCAAGTCAATATTTTCACTTTGCATATGTTGAAGCAAGAGTGAGTAACAATATTCATGGATAAACATGGCTTTCGTAGGTCTGGCTCTGACGATGATATAGCAGGGACCCAGATTATCAGCTACAGTCGTAGTGTCTTTTTCAATCACATATTTCATCCATTCAACCTCGGTTTCATTGACATCTGATGGCTGGACTCTCGTTTCTGCTAGACGGACTGTGAGAAAATAGAGACAGACCGTAAAGACCAATGATGTCACTTATCCAAGCTTGCTTTGGCGACACTTTGACCGGAAATCGATCGGAATTGTTATGTATACTCGACAGCATATACAAGAATAGTATCGACTTTGGAGATGGTATACTCGACAGCAAATACAAAAATATTGTCGACTTTGGAGGTCCCAAGCAAGATCCGCATCCATTTCGCGCTTTGATATCAGTGGAAGAGTGTTGTTCGGTGATTGGGCATCCATATTGACATTCAGACACTTGTGACAGTGCATAGACGAAGAAGCATGCTTGGTGGGAACAAAAACCTATTTGGTAGGGATCTCAGATAGATTTAGCGCTTCGCCCAAGTCAGGGGCTCATCATGACATCAACTCTGAAATCCATAGGTAAAACCCAAATATTACCAGGGCTTGATATTAGGTTTTCACACATAGACGTCTAAGGGTACCATAATGAAACCCTTCTATAAATGAATTTTAAATATAGCATTTGATGTGGTGTATACTACAATATCAATAAAGTCAAATTACTTTAAATTTAATGTCACTAGAAAGAGAATTCCTTTTGATTTTTATAACCTAATATCTATAAGTATACTCAGATTCAGCCTTCCTCTAATAATAATCTTTAAGAGTAAAGTACCTATAGAAAGCTAAGCTAACATACTTCCAGATAGCTAGTCAAATAAATTTAACTGTTATGGCAAGACCCCATATTATCATCCCGCCAAGAGCATTCCAAATCAGCTGCATATCAGCCGCTGAACGACCAGGATTAAAGAGTAGATCATTCGCTTAAGTAGAGTTCGACTCTTGATTATATATATCCAGAATTCTTGACGAAGAGTCTAGTTCGTCAAGGATTAGTTTCTGTACCGTCTCGACCTTATCCAGATCCATCCTACTTTACCTTTTGTCCTTGCCTAGTCTATAACCCCGACCTTTACATTAACTATAATAGATAGACATTGGATGATATCAGACTCTACTAGCTTTACATCAAAGGTCTTGCTTCTTAAATTTGCCGACACTGGTACTAGCGAATTTCTGCACCACCCAGTTACTATGCAAAGCCTTAAGAGGCGGAAGATCTGAATTTAGGGGAGCCATGACCAGATCAACCCAAAGATAGCTAACCTTTCGAAGAATAAAGGGAAAATATTTAAATTAAGTTTTTAATGATTATGGAAGTATACGTTATGTCGGTAAGTGCGTGGCTGATACCGGCGACGCGCTCACTCCCTTGGTTGGGGGTCCGTGGGGTATTGGATATTGCACGTGACTTGTGAGTTTCAGTAGCTACAGGAACTGATTGGCTCTTGGTGGATCTGTAAGTAGCGGCTGCAGGGGTAACACCTCCTCTCTTCGGCCGGCCAATAAGTTAATGGTAGCTCTTGGTAGTGCTGACTGGTCACCTCTCTTAGATGAGGGCCGGCGGTCTCATCACCAATTGATGTTGAAGCATTTTTTTGGCTCGAATCATTATACACACTCACACTCAGTGATAGCCGATTTACGCAAAATCCGATGATACTTTATTACTTCAATGCAATGTTAAATGAATTTATCTATCGTCGTATAATTAGACATAGACGTATTAAACACGACTTTGTCTTACTTCTGTCGCAAATGAGAGTACGATTGACTCCGAAATCAGTTTCACTTCCAAATAGATACAAACTGTTTCCTGTAGCTATTGCCGAAACACGCTACGCCATATCTAGTTACTCCCAAGAGAGGTATCCCTGTGGCTGTATTAGAACAAACAATGAGATAAAAAGAATTACTGTACAATACTCCTAAGGTTCTGTGGATATTTGGTGTGAGAGAAAAAAACAGAGCCAAATGGGAACAGCTGGGTGCCGCACAAGGCTCGGATAATGAGGCAACAGGTACTCGCCGCAATGCTGAGCGACCAGCCATTGCAGCTAATTTGCCTCGCGGTTAGGAATATATTCAGTTTGGCCAGATTTTCTCGGTGATACAGTGGGGCTGTCTGCCTGTGGTGCGGGATTTAGCGCAGCGATAAGTCAATCACATGATGGAAGTGCTGAGCTGAAGGCATTGCCACCAACGATGTGCTTGAAATTTAAACTTCCCAAATCGTGCCTTACCATTATCATGACGTCTGCCATATCATTCGGCGGCTCAAACTCAGGATTTCAACTAGGGAACAACAGCGGCCAGGTCACTGCACATTTCCATCTTCCCCAAGGTAGGCGAGGATGAATGATTTCCCATAAACGCACTAATAGCCGCTTCCACTCCAGAACAGCCAGAAACACCACCGGACCCTTTATCCACGGTTCCATTCCGCCGTAACCCGGACTTTATCGATCATGGGTCCCTACTTGACCAGGTCCACACGAAATGCTCAGCACCGGCATCGAGAGTAGCGCTTGTCGGCCTTGGCGGCATTGGGTAAGTCAAGAAAAGTCCCGTATAACTCACAACTAACGCCAAGAAGAAAGTCACAGCTTATTATCGAATACTCTTACCGTATCCGCGAACAATCACCAGAGACATGGATTTTCTGGATCCATGCGAGCAACGCTGCCCGTTTTGAACAGAGCTACCGGGAGATTGCCAACCGAGTCAAGATTCCTGGCCGTGAAAATCCCAAGACCAACATATTTCATATCGTCTATAACTGGCTCCATGATTTGAAAAGGGGAAAGTGGGTTCTTATTCTCGATAATGTCGATGATGATAATTTTCTTTACGGACCCCTCCCGACGAAGCAAGAGGGTGAAGCAAACAGTCAGAGCAGCGCCTTAAGGCAGCCACTCCTGACGTTCCTCCCTCGAAGCCCTCATGGCTCTATTGTTATAACGACGCGAAGTAAGCGAGTTGCATCAAAACTTGTCTACGGGGGCGATATTATAACCGTCGAGCCGATGGGTAAACTATATGCACTCGCCCTTATGCAGAAGAAACTCAGTCTAGAAGCAAACAAAGCAAACGAAGCAAATATTATGAGGCTTACGGAAGCGCTTGAGTTTATACCACTGGCGATTATACAGGCGGCGGCCAATATTGAGTATCAAGCGGCCCGTTACTCTGTGACGCAGTACCTTGAAGATTTCTTAAAGAGTGACGACAAACGGGTAAGGCGTCTTCATTATGAAGCCGGACACCCTGAACGAGACTGGGATGCACAAAACTCGATTATGGTTACGTGGCAAATATCCTTCGATCATATTAAGCAGGTTAGACCGTCAGCATCAAACCTACTTTCTCTTATGAGCTTCTTCGATCGACAAGGAATCTCCGAAACGCTACTCCGAGTTACACCTAAGAGAGAGGTAATGCACGGAAATGAAGAAGATAATGTCGCAACCGAATCTGATGGAGACGACGAATTCGATGATGATATATTGACTTCAAAGGATTTCTCATTCATCTCAATAAGCCAAGATCCAAAGGTTTTCGAGATGCATGGACTCGTACAACTCGCTACGCAGAATTGGCTCCAAATCCATGGACAGATTGAGAAGCACAGGGCGCAATTTATTAATAAGCTTTGTCGCGAGTTTCCAGATGGTCAATACGAGGACTGGAAAAAAAGCCAGTCGCTTTTTCCGCACGTGAAAGTAGCAATGCTACAACATCCTGATTCAGAGGAATCTTTTCGAGAGTGGGCTATGCTGCTCTATAAAAGTTCACGATATGCGTGGGAGAGTGGAAATATAGTAGATATGGAGCAGATGGCGATGAAAGCGAAGGTGGCAAGGGAGAGGGTATTAGGCCCCGAGAATGAGCAGACTATTAATAGCGCTGCACAGGTAGCATTGGCATTTACGCTTAAAGGCCGGTGGCAGGATGCTGAAGCAATTCAGGTACAGGTGCTAGAGACTAGCAAAAAAGTGCTTGGAAAGGTGCATCGTGGTACGCTCACCAGTATGAATAACCTGGCATTGATATACCGGAACCAAGGCCGATTAAAGGATGCTGAAGAGCTCGAAGTGCAGGGGCTGAGAACTTGCAAGACTATGCTTGGAATAAAACATCCCGACACACTCACTAGTATGGCAAATCTGGCAATGACATACTGGGGTCAAGGCCGATGGCAAGACGCTTAATCTCTCGGAAAGCAAGTGCTCGAGACTCGCAAGATCGTGCTAGGGAGCGGCATCCTGATACACTCAACAGCATGGCCAGCCTAGTGTCAGCATACCATAATCAAGGCCGATGGCAGCACGCTGAAACTCTCGGAAAGCAAGTGCTCGAGGCTCTTAAGACCGTGCTAGGAGAGCGGCATCCTAATACACTCACCTGCATGGCCAGCCTGACAGTAACGTACGGGAACCAGGGTCGATGGCAGGATGCAGAAGACCTATTAGTGCAGGTACTAGACACTAGCAAGATGGTTCTTGGAGAGGAGCACCCTGACACTCTCCGGAGTATAAGCAGTCTGGCATCAACGTACTGGCAACAAGACCGACAGCAGGATGCTAAAGAATTACATGTGCAGGTTCTGGAGGCTCGCAAGAGAGTTCTAGGAGTCCAGCATCCCGACACGCTTTGGAGCATGGACAACCTAGCATCAATTTACATGCATCAACGCCTATGGCAGGATGCAGAAGCACTCGAGGTGCATGTAATTGAGAGTCGCAAGAGGTTGCTCGGAGAGGATCATCCTGATACGATCGCTAGCATGGAATCCCTGGCATCAATTTACTTGTATCAACGCCGACGGCAGGACGCAGAAGCGCTCGAGATGCAAGTACTTGAGACTCGCAAGAGGGTACTCGGAGAGGATCATCCTGATACGATCGCTAGCATGGAATCCCTGGCATCAATTTACTTGTATCAACGCCGACGGCAGGACGCAGAAGCGCTCGAGATGCAAGTACTTGAGACTCGCAAGAGGGTACCCGGAGAGGATCATCCTGATACGCTCGCCAGCATGAAAAACCTGGCATCAACGCGCCGGTAACTGGCCAGTGATTATAAGAGTAACGTTATAACATAACAGCTAGCATAAAAAGCCTGGCTGTCACTTTGAACTCAATTGCTAAATCAACACACTGCTATCATTAATTCAATGACGAATAGTGTCGACCTGCGAATACAAGTAAATGCCAATCATCCTCATGCTGCATGGCTTTTTGAGAACTTCACAGTAACGGAAAACTATAAGGCTAAGGATGAGTGCCTGAGAGTTCAGGTAATTGACTTTCTCCTGCATTGATGTCGGTACTTTTTGCAGACTCTACTTTTGAATATCTTTATTCTTAGACCGTATTTGGAAAGAATTTTGGGCCAATTGGGGTGTTATTAGAGCTCTGTTTGATATAATATGAAGTCTCAGCTAATTATGAGTGAGGGCCATTTCTTTGTGGGAAGTTATGATGATTTTACCAATAGCTGCCGATTTGGTCATTCATTTCCTTGGAAAGAGCGGGCGTGACTGAGGTGTCCGTATAAACTGTACGGGCAATTCATTTGCCTTACAAGGTCAGACATTATATGACATTCCTAACAGTGCCTTTCAATATTTCAAAACAGGCCAAATCAGGTATAGATAACCATGTTTCAAGATAGTATTCGGAAAAGAATCTAAGTCAATAAAGTGGTGAAGCTGTTTTCAAGCTGTCCTTTATCTATAGAAGGCTTTTATGAGCGTTTAATACCCTGTCGAATCGAAATCGTTTCAAAGTGTCTTCGTTGACGACTGATAATATACAAAAGTCGCGCAACGAACCATGCCTCCCAACCTAGCTAAGTCTACGCTCGAGTTAATTCATGATACAGTGGTCCGGAAACCAGTGTTGTCACCTACACTCTTTGATCCCTTCTCGAACCCTCTTGCCAAGATACGCCGAGCTGCTTCCGGTAATATCGGTATGTTACACCGTGTCAAGGCTTGTCTCGTAAACCATAAAAGAATTTCATAACCAACGTCGATGTATGTACATTACCTGTCAAAGCCATACAACTCTTGCCTCAGTACCTCAAGCCAACGTTTCCCTCACATCTCCAAAGCGTATCTGCTGACAAGTGGCACAATGCCTTATGTTACCAGATTAAAAAACCACTCACTCGAGCCGGTCCATGATATGGTGCGCAGTGGTAATTCACTACCCTCAAGGCGAGTAAAGCGTTGACTGCAGAAAGGTACAACAATATTTGAACTCATGCAAATATCGTGCAATCAGAATTGCTTTTGAGGGTAGGGGTTTTAACCAAAAATAATGTGGTGCGCGAGAGAACGCTTGATGAAGAACATCCTGATCGGCTGGCCTCTCAGCGCACGCTCCAAGGCGTAAAAGGAGCGATCAAAGTTGAGATCGTGGAGAGCATGTTCTCATCATCTTCCCCTGACATTTGACTTAGCCAGAATGCTCTTTCTTTCAAAAACACATTGTAAATAGTTGCACTAAACCTTATGTATCTATTTCTTTGAATTGTGAAAAATACATCATGGCAGCTCCCATGAGGAAGATTGTGGTAGTTTGTGAAGCTGGAACGAACAAGATTATGGTTTGTTACAATACCATGCAGAGACTAGCTGACATGGACACCTCAAGCACTGTCGTTGTATTTAGAAATGACACGGAGCCCAGATCATGACGAGCCAATCTCTCAACCGATGCGCCCTAAACAGAGGAACACGGCACACACAATACGCGCTCTAAATCCTACATATCTTAGTAGTCTCTACGCAAGGCAGTCTTACTATAGCGTCCTTCGTAAAAGCGTAGCCGAGGCCAGACCATACTACTAAATAACCGGCGTGTGGCCTATATGCGGCGCATAGTCAGATGTCGTCCGAGTGAGAAGTGGGTGAGAAGCCTTCGGAATCGTGCAGTGGCCGCTCAGGCCGCTTAGCTAGGCTACGGCGATACGTTATTGGGTATAGCGGCTAGACCTAGTGCAGATTCAGGGGCCAGGAAAGCGCCCCGCCATCGCCTAACGTACTGTACCATCAGGTCGGAGACTCGGGCGGAGGGGCAAGCGTCGAGCGAATAGCAGGTACCAAAATAGGAAGGACGGTCAGAGTAAGATTTGGAATTACTTAATGGTCATAAGTACCCTTCCGCGGGCAGGAAACAAGGACGCGCACTGCGCATCCTCTTGCGTTCCCTCTCTGCTTTCTGTACCTTGCGTCAGGATGCGGCTTCTCAGTATCAGCGTCCTGTTCCTAGCAGCACCGGGTATCGAGGTCGCTGCCTATACCTTAGATCAGGTTGAGGCTCAGTTTTCCTCGTACCTCCAGCTCGCGGAGAACGGCTGGCTGAGCAATCGAGGCCGATTGCCCTTCGGCTGCACGCTCGCAGTCAGAAAGCCCTATTCCGCTCTGTGCCGCTCGCATCTGCTGACCCATCCCAGTGCGGCTTTCTAGAGTTTGCGCTGCCATCGCAGATCTCGTATCCGAACAGCACCACCTACAGCCTCGAGGAGTCGAGATACTGGTCGCAGCAGCAAGCATTGACGGAGCCGACCTGTCGTTTCTCCCCCGAGTCCGCGCTAGATGTTTCATTTGCAATCCTGGCCCTTCAAGTGGCCCAGTGTGAATTTGCCGTGAAGAGTGGTGGCCATGCTGCGTTCGAGGGAGCGTCGAACATCCAGGGTGGGATGACAATTGATTTGGCCAATCTGAACGAGATTACCGTGCGGTCTGACCGGGCCCAGACGGCCGTTGGTGCTGGTAATACCTGGTATGACGTCTACACCACGCTTCAGCCCATGGGGCTCACTGTGATCGGCGGACGAGTCTCGGCCATTGGCGTAGGAGGACTGACCCTAGGCGGGGGCATATCATTCTTTTCCGGCCGCTACGGATGGGCCTGCGACAATGTCAACAACTACGAGATCGTGCTTGCGGACGGTTCCATTCAGGAAGTGAGCTTCTCCTCGCCATATTCCGATCTATACTGGGCGCTCCGTGGTGGAGGGAATAACTTCGGCATTGTTACCCGTTTCGACCTCATGACCTTCCCCCAGGGCGATCTCTGGGCTGGTTCGGAAACCTTCATCTATACCCCCGAGACAGCAGCAGCCATCAACGATGCATTTTATTACCTTGGCGTTAACGCTCCATCCGATCCTTACGCGCAGGTCATCACTGCCTACGCGTATGCACAATCGGTGGATGCTTATATCATAGCCTCAGATTTACAATATGGGAAACCAGTTGCAAACCCACCTATCCTGCAAAACTTCACAGCTGTCCAGGGTGCCATCGCCAGTACTCTCCGCATCGTCGATCAAGCCAATCTAACCATTGAATTCAACAATACCAACCCGGGAGGTTTCCGGTATGTTTCTCATCTCAGGACACTAACGATAAGCCTTTACTAAATCAGGATTATAGACAGACTTACTGGACCCTGACGGTTGGGAACAATGCTAAGTTGATGGCGGACATGATTGCCATCTATATGGATGAGATCGAGCCACTCAAGACTGTTGCTGGCATTGTTCCGTCGCTTGTTTTCCAGCCTATAACCACCGACATGATTTTGCACTTCTCAAAGAACGGCGGCAATGCCCTTGGACTGGATGATCAGGGCCCCCTCAATCGTATGTGTCCCTCAGCATCCTCTGATATGTCGTACTGATCCTCTCAACAGTGGTGCAAATTGATATATCTTGGTCTGACATTGCTGACGACGATCGGATTCTGACTGCCGCACAAAACATACTCGATGGCTGTCAAGCCGCTGCGTCTGCTGTGGGCCTGCTCAATGAATATGTGTACCAGAACTATGCCTCTGCTGGACAGGATGTCTTCTCCGGTTACGGACACAAGAACCTGGCAAGATTAAAAGCTGTCAGCGCAAAATACGACCCGGATCAGGTCTTTCAAAAGCTACAGCCTGGATACTTTAAACTTAATTGATTTGAAGCATAGCATAGGGCATCCGCACTCCAGATTCATAAAGTTTAATAAAAGTATCTATCGACAAAAGAGGGTCGCAATTTAACTAGTGCGCCTGAGGAATATTCAGCGCCCCCATTCGCCTGACTTCAACCATGGTTTGTAAAGCCTTCAATTTAAGTTAGTTAATTTGAAGGCTTTTTGTTGATATCAATTCTGGGACTAGTGCCTTTTTTTGACTACTTAAGCTTCACTTTCGTAGACTCTTCTTCTTCCTTCCTTGTCGCACTCAATATAGTCCATTCCTACTCCATTGTTCTGCTTCTGCTTCCATTCTCGCTTTCTGCTCTCATTATTTTAACCGCCACACCCCACTCCCATGGCGTTTTTATGGACTATTACCCGGCCTGGGTAAACTTGTCATTACACGTTCTTTCAGATTGACCCACTCTGGTTTTTTGATTACAGATGATGGAAGGAGATATCTATCCTGCATGTGAGTTAACGTCTTTCGCTACTCCCAAGCCTACGGGCTGGGCTTAATCTCTCACTCGGCAACATCAACCGCATCGACAATATGACGATGCTTACCACCTACCTCCATGTGGAATTTAGAGCGTTTCGATTTCTACTTGAGGAAACCCCGACACCAAATCGGTATCGAGTGAAGAAAATTCCTAGGATTTCTGGTCACTACAGCTGTATGCTCCCTCCCACAATGACTTTCATCAACCACGACTCTCAACACGCCCTACCATACCCTGAACTCATTGTTGTTCATGCCGGTATTGGAAAATTTCTACATGCCAGTGGCCGCGGCGATAAAATCGAGAAGCTCATTAGGGAGCTTGGTGAGGGCGGGCAAATGTTACTCCCTGATGGAACCACGAACATTAGTGATCTTCTCTCTGTGACTGGGCTCTCTACCTTGTTGTCCGCTTCAAATGCAGCAGAAGACAAGCATGAAAACGAGAAGCATAAGCAACGACGAGCTTCAGCTGCTCTTCCAGGAGCCGAGAATCAGCGGTAGCTTACAATCCAGTATCAAATAAAGAGTAACATTATCGAGTAAATGCCCAGATACCTACTTTCTCACATCAATCTGTAGACCACATTAGAATTGAAGGTGACTAAGGAGTGATACCAACTGAGCCGCCTTTCTTACCCAAAATTGAATTGCTAATGCCTAGCTGGGCTTCATCGAAGCGTTATTTTACATGTTAACTTGAATCAAGCGAGGTCCCATAGAGTTCCTGCACCAGTTGACTTTTTTAACCGAATTACTACATGACAGAGAGGGTGTAGGAAAAGACACTGTATTGAGTTACGAAGTTTTTCATTGTGTTCATATTATATACAGCCTTTGCCGCTGGAGCTATGAATCAACAGCTCTAATTAACAACCTTCGGGTCTTGACAGAGGAGATCGTCATGATCCAGGTCGCTCGCATCCGAGGCAATTACAGCCTTGGGACAGCACCGAGGTGTGGCAGTGGGGTTGATTTGACGGCAGTTCTCCTTAAAGTCGGCGGTAGTATCTGTTTTCGTAGCTATTTGGTGCAGGTCAGCAAGACTTGGTCCCTATTGAATATACATGTGGCGGGTGGGGGTATCTTACCCTTCAAGCAGACGACAGCAGCATAGCTTGGTCCAGACCGTTGCGTATAATAACAGCACGCAGCAGTAGGCTCGAAAGGGTTGCCATACGTGGGACAGACACCTGTAGAGTAGCCACGCTCGGCGAGGGAAGCAGGCTGGGCCAGGACGACACCAGCGGAGGCGGCAAGAAGAAGAATAGAAGCCTTCATGTTGAAAATTTTGATTGTTATCGGAAAGGGTAATGCTCCAAACAGCAGGTGCAAGTTCAGGATATTTATACATAAGATCAATCTGATGAGTCCGCTACGGGTTATACGCTTTCCCGTATATTGATTACTATCGGCAGGGTAGTCGACGATCTAGTTAATCCCTTCCCATTCAAACTACAAGTCAGCGGATACATTCCCCAGCATTGCGAAATTCTGGAATAATAATGTAAATTACTCCATATCTTACCCCAAAGGACCTCGATCTACAGGTGAGGTGGCATCACAGAGATTATGGGTGGGTCATAGTGGGGCAGATCAACTGCAGAACCCGGCGATCGCGAGTTCAGCCGCACCCAGCGAATTTTCGAGGCCCCGCCACTATACAATTCATTAGGAAAAGGGGGCGCATATCAAAGAAGCAGTGGAATTTTCTTGCGATTAACCTATTACTGTTACGTAATATTTAGTTAATTAGTCGCATGGCTTATTTACTTTATATACCGTTTTACGATCTCAAAGTAGGGGTACGCTACATAGATGAAATACATGAGCTTTTTGAGTATCACGTATGCAGGTTACAGTACTTATTGTCGATAGTTTCTCATAGCCTAAACTATCGATACGACTACAGATTGGCGGTGGGGCACGAGTACACTCGGCTCCTACTCCATAGATTTAGACGAAAGTGCTAATTGGATACCTGAGAAAAACCAAACATAGATATCTGTCAGAGAATGCAGTCCTTACGTGTTCTTTAAGACCTCATTTTATCCCTCATTTTTACGGAATTTTCCGCTATCTTTGCTTGTTTAACGTCACATGACGTTTTCCCTGTTTTGATCTGTTTGAAACCTTCTCTAAATCCCATGTATTTAGTTCTCTTTTATTGTGAATTAAATCGCCATCAGGTGTTGTTCATTTCTGGCTTGGTACGTATTGTGTGCTTTTGTTAGCTCAGATCATATGAGTTCGTCGGATCTCGGTACCTCTCGAGATCCGAAAGTTAATTCTTGTAGATCTCCAGTGCGTGCCGATTAGGCGACCTGAAATGGTTCTCAGCTCTCACCGTATCTATTGCGCATCTATCCTCACCGCCGTTCGCACGACGCTAAGGCAGCGCTCACCTTTTCTTCATTGCATTATACGGCTCAATCTATCGGCGAGTCTAGCACATATAAACGACCATAGGATGTAGAGAACAGGGTTTCCCGTCCGCTCAGCCGTACTTGAGCCACACGCGTCGGTAATTTAATAGTTAAGTGGGTACTCATATTGCAATGACATGCAAACCGAACGGCGATCGCATTATTCGCGATCATTGCACTGAACCCCCCTAATCTCAAGTCACCTTTGTCCGCTGAAGAGCTCTTGTTCGGGCTCCTCTATCCTATGAATAGTAAGCGCTAGGTCAAGGTGGCGGAAGCCTGGTTGTTTGAGTATCGTAGTGAAGTTTTCATACTCCTCGCAAGGATCATGAAAGATCGTACAATTGACTCCTGTGCGAAGCTGACAAGCATCTATGCTAAGATCGATAATTTTGTGGCTTTGGTGAGCAAGAACGCGTGTCACAACGCGAAAGCCGTGATATTTGTCTTTGGGTTTTTCCAGGGAGCCTTTGCCAAGAATAGCAATACGCTTCCTCTGGTTGATCGCGGTATGGAGTTGGCCATCCACGGGGAATTGGGTAATGAAATCCTTGTGGGAATTGCCGAATCATTGGTGTTTGATAAAGTGGTCTGAAAAGCACACCATGGGCTGCAGGGGTAACAGTCACTTTCTTCAGAGAAGGAAATTTCCTCAGTCCGTAGATTAATGCCTCCTCATTATACTTTCCGGCAAGAACATCATCTTGCTCTTGGATCAAGTTGCGATAAAACTCCCAACACTCCCCAAGCGGACGCCCCATCTGACCTAGCTCTCTGTAAGTCTTAACGCCCGGGTTCGAATATTTCACACTACCACCGCTTCCCTCGCGCCGGAATTGGAGATCCACACTGTAAACACATCCCTCTTTGAACCATAAAGGGCAGTTTTGGTTCTTGAAATTATCACTTTTCGGCACAAGGTGAAGATCATCATCATCATGCTCGAAACGCATGTCAGCATCCTCATCATCAGATTCAGGTTCAGAATCAGAATCAGAGTCGCGGAAGTTCCACTCTGAACTCCAGCTTGGAGCGTGGTCTTGGCCAGCACGGTGTTCAGCTATAAAAGACTCTTCAGTCTCCTCATCACTAACATCTAATTCCCCACCCGGAAAGTCCGTCCATATCCGAGGGCCCCTTGAAAGGTGAGCATCGTCCAAATGATCTCAGTGACTCCATGACGGAATACATCGTGATCTGCGATAGCACGAAAGACTTTGATGTTCAAGGGGTTGGGTGACAAAAATACTCGCCCAAGCCGGGGTCCCACTGGGAATTGCTTTGACGCGAGGCGCATAGATTTGATATCGCGGTTTGGTAGGTACGACGAAATTTCACGCCACAGCTCCAAGGGGAGGTCGGGGATGTGGGCAGCTGAAGTCATTTTGGTCAAGTTGGGAAGATCCGGTGGCGTGGGGCAAGGTGAATCACTAACAAAACCATAACAAATTACAGCGAACGCCCGAATTTAAACCCTTAGAACCTGAAAGCTGACCTGTGCTCCATCTCCAGGCAGACCCCACACCATGCCCCGCTCTCGCTTAGTAGTACACCGTCAAGGTTTCACCAGTCTCCACAGGCCTGAAACTAGCATATTTGTACACCTTTCTTCGATCAATTCAAGCTCAGCGGAGATAAGGGTCCTTCGTTTTAGAGAGCCCAGGAATAACATCACATTTCCGACTGGTTGCTAAAGATGACCCAAGTGCCGAGTTACCTAGTTCTGCACACCGTTAAGTCCAAAAAACCGTAAAGCATTTGGGTAAGAGATAATAGCCCTGGAGTTTTCGTTGATTTTAAGCGAATCGAACTAGTCTGCGGCATCATCATTACTTTTATAAGTAGGATTCCGCACGACCCTGCGGGACCCGGACCCAGACCCGGACCCAGAGTCTAATCACCCCCCAGGTGAGAATTCTCACCCCTTTCTCACCTCTATCACCCACACTCACCTAGCGTAAAATCGTCGCCGCTCTAATGTAACAGGGTCATAGTGACAATTAGCCATGTGGATGTATTGTGGCTTAAGTACGGCTGAGCGGAGGGGAAGCCCTGTTCTCTACACCCTATGGTCGTATGTACTAGTCAACTAATAGATATGAAATATAGCATAGAGCATACGCATCCCATAAAGTATAATAAGGGTATCTGTCGACAAAAGAGAGTCCCAATTTAACTAGTGCGCCCGAGGAATATACAGCACCCCCATACGCCTGACTTCAACCATGGTTCGTAAGGCCCTCAACGACTTTACTAAGCCTACATCTCATTTATTCTGTCTCTTCGATAGTATGTCAAAAACCACTCTCTCAAGTACTCGATTGCAACAGGGAAAACCAATGTTGGGTCTCCAAGCGTATCATCAGTATAATCTTGGCAACTATTCCTTATTAGGACCAAGACCGCACACCGACCTGTTAAGCCACTTCGGCCAATAAGATCCGTTTCTGTCTCTTCCGAAGCGGTGATACTGGATATGAACATTATTATATAGCTAGTCGAGCTTAAGTCACAGCCACAGAGGAGTAGTATAACGCATGTGAAGCAAGACATAGGCGCGAAGAGTGCGGAACCCTGAAAAGTTGCTTCTATTTAATAATTGGGCAGTCTGAAAAATAAAACGCGCTTCAGGTCTTCAAACATTATATTTTCATTTCAACTGATACGCCAGCCAAACCACAAAACAAGCCTGAAATCTGCTCGGTCTAGACTATCTCCTTACAAGGAAATATCAATGCCGCTCTATAACTTACCTTTAGAGCTTCTTTGGTCAATCGCTACATTTCTCGAGGTAGAAAGCGACATCAATTCCCTATCCCAAATTAACCGAAGGTTCCACTGCCTCTTTAATCCCTATTTGTACCGACATAATGCGCGAACATCAAGAGCCTCAGCGTTGCTGTGGGCTGCAGAACACGGAATCAATACCACAGCACGAATCAGCATTCGGGAGGGGGCTGAAGTTAATACGACAGACGATTCGGGTTTAACCGCATTTTCTTGGGCCGCAATGGGGGGGCACGACGAGATAATTAAGTTGTTGATTGAAACTGGACAGGTCGACTTAGACTGGAAGGAACCCGATCATGGTCGAACGCCGCTATCCAGCGCCGCGGGAAATGGACATGACGTCGTGGTGAAGCTGCTTCTCGAAACAAGACAAATTGATTTGAACGCAAGAGACTTTGCACTTGCAACACCGCTATCATATGCTGCAGAATATGGACATGGGGCGATAGTGCAGCTTCTCCTTGAAACCGACAAGGTAGTTGTCGACTCAAAAGATTCCACCGGTTCAACACCTTTATCTCATGCTGCAGAAAATGGCTGTGAAACAGTGGTCAAGCTGTTACTTGACACCGGACAAGTTGATGTGGACTCGAAAGACTTTGGTGGTCAAACACCGCTGTCCTGGGCAGCAGCAAATGGATTTGAGACAGTGGTCGAGCTGTTACTTGACACCGGGCAAGTTGATGTGGACTCGAAGGGCCCGGGTGGTCGAACGCCGCTGTCCTGGGCAGCAGCAAATGGGTCTGAGGCAGTGGTCGAGCTGTTACTTGACACCGGGCAAGTTGATGTGGACTCGAAGGGCCCGGGTGGTCGAACGCCGCTGTCCTGGGCAGCAGCAAATGGGTCTGAGGCAGTGGTCGAGCTGTTACTTGACACCGGGCAAGTTGATGTGGACTCGAAGGGCCCGGGTGGTCGAACGCCGCTGTCCTGGGCAGCAGCAAATGGGTCTGAGGCAGTGGTCGAGCTGTTGCTCGAGACCGGACAAGTTGATGTGGACTCGAAAGGCCCTGGTGGTCGAACACCGCTGTCCTGGGCAGCAGCAAATGGGTTCGAAACAGTGGTCGAGCTGTTGCTCGAGACCGGACAAGTTGATGTGGACTCGAAAGACTCTGGTGGTCAAACACCGCTGTCCTGGGCTGCAGAGAATGGGTTTGAGGCAGTGGTTGAGCTGTTGCTCGAGACCGGACAAGTTGATGTGGACTCGAGGGATCTTGTTGGCTGGACACCATTATTTCGCGCCATGGTAAATGGACATGAGTTAGTGAAAGATCTATTATTGACAGTCGGCCAAGGCCGCGATTAGTCTTACAGGCTTAACATCACCCCTTTAATCCGATTGATATTATATGCAGTAACAGATATAAGCCAAATCGAACATTTCCATTGGCTTGGCTGTAGACGAAGATGATTTAGAGATCCTGCGAGGCTCTTTCAAATTGGTCGAATAGAATTGTATTCTGGTTTTGTAGGTCTTTAATCAGGCTGTTCGCGAAGCTTTTGTCGAACCTCTTGCGAGAATGATTCAAGCAAATATGTAACCAATTTAGCGTTCTTTGCCTCTACCTAGTCCTTCAAGCTTGTTAGGACCGCTATATGAGCTCAGCAATCGAAACATGGACAAAGTGATTACTATGAAACTCTTCAGCAATCATTTATCTATTTATGCCTTAGGATTTCCACAATCTTGATGTCTGGCTTCCGCATTGCTTCGTTATGTTTAATCTTTCCGTCTACGTTTTCTGGCTTCCCATCTAAGTTAAAATCCGTGGCAGGCTAAGGATGCGCCGCTGTTCATTTCATCGGACAAACCGACATAGGAAAATTGCTGGACAGTTTCTCGCTCAACGCCACATGTGCACTGATCGTTATCACTTTGGCTGTTTTCGATAAAGATACTCGTTCATTCTTGCGTGCCCGGTGTGGGTTGAGCCAGTATCGAGGCATTTTCCCGATCCAGACAATCATAGAGGTAATTTATCTCACTAAGTACATATATGTTCCTGGCGGTCGGAGGTATATCTAAGTGTGCTTCATCGAGCATGAGTGTGGCAGCCGCCATTTCAAAAATCCTGTTAAGTTGCATAGAACCAGCTCCGCTTGAAACGGGCTTTCGAATATGACATCGTAGCCAAAACAAAGCAAAGAGCCAATACTTCTGCTCGATAGAGGATCTGCCAATCGGGTCGCGGAGTATTACCCGAAAGTGGGTCTCGGCTAGGTTCTTTGTTCGCTGTGGATGATTCTGTCTGAATAATCAAGCAACCTGAGTCTTACCTCGGAGTTTCCAATCTTCTCATATGTTCTCCTAGGTTCTTCATTTCCAGGACCTGAGTCCTCTTGTGCCTACACTTTTCACAAGATGTCTGTCATCTTTTATCTCGTCTCGCGATGCCGAAGAACAGTTCATTTCGCAAGATCCTGCCCGCAAAAAGTGGAAGAAGCAATCTATAGCATCTCAAAGCTGACGTAGCGACAAGCAAATGACGCAATGTGTCTTTTGCTTGTGCGGAGTGTTAGAAGGAAAAAGCCAAGGCCGGAACCACCATTCCCGCTTATAGCGAGGGAGCGGACCTAATATAGTGCTCTGGAACGACCCAATACACGAAGTGCGAGACTGAACAGTGCCGGTGTATCTATGATCCCGCCCGCGATCGTAGACGCAAAGCTTATACCGCTGACTTGGTGAGATTTCATCTCGCTCTCTGCCGAGTGACAGCCAAGCTCCACTCTCGCAACCCCGAGATGACATGGCTTATCTGTGGGCTCGTAGATTGTCGATAGACTAGTGGGCAGTCAATCACCTGAATTAAGCGCTAGAAGAATAGTGGTCTGTATAGTCTTTTGGTATGTTCATTTGCTTGAAAGGAAGATGTATGATGGGTTTAAGAACAATTCTGGAATTTTACTTGGCTAGGTGTCGACAGAGTAAATACTATATGGAAATAACTGTTCTAGCTTAATATTGCCCTGAATATACATTCGAGACTGACTTTATATTAGGCATTAACGTAGATCATTCCAGTTTCCTTGCGGGGGTGGTAACGGCATGCGTGGTGGCATCCTTATCGAAAATATATTATGAGGTACCCTCGTCGTATTTGGGGTAGTATCAATGAGATCTTCCAATGCGATCAACATTGGAAAGTGTCTCTCTAAAATTTTATATAGTATAGTATAGTAAATTTATATGTTTCCTTTAAATATGACACCTAGTCCTTTTCTACAGTGCTACGGGATCTAAACATGCTGTGAATGAAAGGTCAATATAACTTCAGTATGGCAAACTTTGGGTAGGGAGGTGAGTGGGGTTATCACGAGTCAATGGCCTTATGTAGACGTTCGACTAACGGGCGGTCCCGAGATATCATCGCGCGACCTGGGGTGATTCTTGTCCAAATTCTCACCTTGTCTATTGCGCACTCACCCTTCTCACCCGGCGTCGCGCGACTGAAAAGCGGCAATCACTCCTGTCTCCACCAGGCCAAGCTAATCGATTCGCTCAAATGGTTGTTCAGTGTGACGCTTAAGGACGGCTGAGCGGACGGGAAGCCCTGTTCTCCACACCCTATGGTCGTATGTACAAGGACGACCATGAGAAAGTTTCATATCCTACAAATAAGATGAAAAGGTAAATACCAAAGTCTCCGACTAGAACTTTATTCCTCGTATAGTAAGCATTGGTCATTCTTTTCCTCGGCAAGTTATATGCGAGAACCGTTTATTACAGAACTGAATAGAATGAGACTTTTCATTCAGGGTTCTGAATTTCTCATAAGCTCCGAGTAAACATCGGCTTATGCACTTTCGTAAGGCACTCAAAACGCCCCTAAAACCTGAGGGTTCCACTGATCTCCTTCCAAAACAGGCAAAAGATTATCCAAAGCACTCCACTGCTCAATCGAAAAAGCCATCTGGAACACATCCTGCATGGGCATCATGAGCGACGGATCAAAACCAGAAGTCTCACCCATCAGACTATCCAGCCATTCCATACTAGCCGCCGGCTTGAGAATCCCCTGATCGATCCCATCATCTGGTATTCCTTGCATTTCTGAATGGGATTGCAACAAGAAGTTGATTTTCGGGCCAAGATTCCGTAAGATGGTTGCTGCGCTGTTCGCAACGGAGAAGCGTTCTCCGAATATTTCGCAGACTGTTATAGCGAGATCAATTGCTTTGATGGCCTCTGGTGTTAGAGTGCTTCTTGGATGGGCTAGGATGAACCCGACGAGGGTCATTGATGCGTTCCATTGCCATTGGAATGCTTCATGCCAGCCTGTTAGGATGGTGGTTGAGGATAGTGTTTGATGCGTTATTCTGGTAATTTCCATGGCGTGTAGAGCGCATTTAGTGGCTAGTTCCTCTGTTAGACTTGATGGTTGTCCTGCGGCGAAAGAGATGAATGGTCGATGGATGTTGATGCAGAGATTGTGATAAATCAATTCCAGGTTCAGGCGTTGACGTTGAAGCCATACCGGTGCGAATGGCTCAATGTCCAGTTTTGATCCATCTGTGGAGAAGGATGTTCCCTTGTCCTGGCGGCTGGTCTTGAGCGTATTGGGCAACTCATCGACCCACTGATCTAGAGATTTGGCACGGATCTGCAAGAACTCTGCGTGGGATTCTAAAGCCTGGGGATCATCCCAAATGGTTTGACCATGGAGAAGATTCACATCCCTTGCGTAAAAAGCTTCATGAATCTCCCGTGCAATAATAAAAAGTTTCGAGTTTTCAAGATGGAAGCTAAGCCATGATTTGTTTTCGCCTGAGTTAGCCAGGTGAGAACCGGATAGCTTTGCAGTTTCAGGCTGGTCATCTGGCAGCCCTGGCTCGGTAGGAGAACGGTGAAGAAGGAATGGCCGACCTAGTTTCATGCCGATTTTGGCGTCTAGTTCATAGAGAGCCCACCATAGACGCTTTCTCAGTTCCCGTTCCGGTGCTGGAAGGTCGTGTGAAGGGGCTATATGAAGACCGGCAACATAAGCCGCTTCCGCGGCCATACCAGCCCATGTCGCTGACATATTCTGAAAAGACCCGTTACATAGGTATATGGAGCAAAGCATCAGCGTTTGTACCGTCGATACTGTGGGACTTTCAAGCTGGTAGGTGACTAGCTGTTGACAACGACGGAAGTACCAACGACCGGCGACACTAGGGTCTCCCCTAATTATAGACTTTTGTTGCTCGGGGGATAGCTGGGAGACACCATGCTGCATGCAAAGAGCAATCACGACGTCCACAAGAGCAGCAGGCCTTCTTTTATCTCCTGAATCTGCCCACAGTGAGCGATAGTGGTTCATAAACTCTGCCTCATTGATGATCGGGAAAAGGCATGTGTGATAAGATTTCCAAAAGAAATCGAGAAAGTATTCTTCCTGGATTGGGCTCAGGAAATGACCTGCTGTAAATGGGTCCTCTGCGGAAAGGGCAGCTTGATGCGAATCATCCTCATCCTCCGGACTATTTTCGGTTGTACCATTTAATAGCGTGCTTGCGGTTCCATGAAGAACCATTTGGTTGCTCATTTGGGTCTGCTGGAGGATTCCACCCAAGTAGCTGTTCATGCGCCCGATGAAATGAAAGAGCGACGACGAACCGTACCACGACGAGTTTGGAGAGCGAGCAGTACCAATTTGGATTCCTTCCCAAGGACTAGGTCGATCGGACTTCTGTGCTAAATCCGGGGGTGAATGGGTGGTGCGACTGGACGACCATTCTAACCCGGGTAGAGAAGTCTGACCAGGCGAACTCTCCGACTGCAGGGAGCATTGCAGGGAGCTTTGCAGGGCGCCTGAAGGAAACTGGGATTTATACCAGAGCAATTCATCTTCAGTCTCCTTGATATGCTTCTTCAGCCTGTCTATCTCTCTACATACCATTAGATGCTAAAACCACGCTTCACACCGTCATAACACTCACCTCATGGCCTGTGGTAATGTCCGAGGCTCATCCGATCCAGTCTGCAAACAGGGTTCATTCCTTCGAACACAGACTCTACACGGGCGCTCATTGTCGCATTTGGCCCTTCTTGCGCGGCACCCATCGCAGGCCCGTCCAACTTGCCTTCGTAGGGGTTTCATAGCGCCCTCTGCCGCATCCCGTCTTCGGACCGCCGAAGCATGCATGGTCAAGGCATATACGTGCAGTGGAGAAATCAGGGACAATAAGCCCCAGCATCCCTAGATATGCGAAGAAAGAGTGGCGGGGGGTGAGATTTGTAAGATTGCGGGCCGACCGACCAATACAAAGCCGTGGATCCTGTACGGCTGGCCAAGCCTCTTTTTATTAGAACCGAGTGGAATAATTTCTTTGATTCGTAAATCGAACGGTAAAATGAAATGGATTAAATTTCAAACGTCAAAGAAACGCCCTTGGGCTCTCTAGTATAGCCTATCTAGACGTCAAGAACTATGTACAGTGTAAACTCGCTGATATACTAACAACTATGCCTCAACCATTGGGTGCACAGCATCTGGGTGCGCCTTCAAGAATTCCGGGCTAAATGGATAGTCATTATAGCCCTCCCATGCCTTATACGTGTAGAAAGTCGGCCGGTTGTACTTTGCCAGAGGAATGTTCTCCTTAATCCTGAACACCAAGTCAGGATTGGCAATGAAATGGCGACCAAAAGCGACCATAACATCCCATTTCTGGTATTTCTCCTCCACGGCCCAAGCAGCGGTATCTGGCCGGTAACCACCCGCGACAATGACAGGCGAGAGATTGTTCCAAGCCTCAAGGATGAAATTCAATGACTTGTCCTGGTGAACCGCCTTTTCGTTGAAAATCAAAGCGCCAGGATCACCAGTTGCCTCCACAAGAGACAAGTAGGCAAACTTGACATTCATCTTCTTGAGCTCCGTAATGAGATACGTATATAGCTCCAGATAATCGGTCTTTTCAGATCCTTGGAATCCGGCATAGGGAGAGAATCGAATAGCCACTTTCTCGGCACCGATGGCCTGAACAACAGCCCGGACAACCTCGAGCGTAAGTCGGGCTCTATTCTCAATAGACCCACCCCACTTATCCGTCCGTTGGTTGACACTCGAGGTCAGAAACTGATCGAGCAAATACCCATGTGCAGAATGAATCTCAACACCATCCGCACCGGCCAAAATTGCCCGCTTCGATGTGTCAACAAAGCTCTGAATCGTCTCCAAGATCTCCTCCTCCGTCATGGCGCGAGGTGTAGCGTCGGAGTCTTTCAAAGGCACAGCACTACTCGACCTATAGGGGAATCCTCGAGCTGCTAGTAGATCAGGAAGAGACGCCCGTCCCATGGCCCAGATCTGGTGGAAAAAGAACGATTTGTTGGCGTGGACCGCATCGATGATTTTGCGCCATCCCTCGACCTGTTGATCACTAACCAAGCCAGGATTGTTCCAGTCACCCTCTTCACCGTGCGCAATGGCGGTGGCCTCTGCGATGACTAGAGTCCCGGGCGTGGAGCCGCGGTCGGCGTAGTATTTTTCCATGAGCGGCAATGGGACATGGTCATCATCATTTCGGTTCCGGGTCAGAGGAGGAAATACAATGCGATGCTTTAGCAAGCAGTTGCCAATTTGTAATGGTGTAAAAAGTCTAGACTCCGCGGGAGTATAGGTTGCGATTGAGCCCATGGTGACTTTGAACCTTGCAATTGGTGGAAGTATCTTAGTGTTTTCTCAGATTGTGTGCTGATGTGATTCAGAAGCAAGTGGAAGAGCTTCGAAGGCTTCTTATAATCTCCTCTACCGATCACGAACATGTTCTCCGGTCACATAACCATCTTCATCGAAATGTATGAAAAATCCCGGAGTTTCGGAGTCTGCACCATGTCAGATCCATATGGTTGGCGGAAGATCCCGATCTGGACCCCACATCTCCGCAATTCCGCGACTCCGGGATGCGCGAAACGCTCTAGATCCGGAGCGCCGCACAGCTGCGGCGCTGTCATCTTCCTAATCTCCGGATCCAACTGCGAGGGGATTCAATCCCGTGCTGACTACAGAGCCGCGGAGCCTAGGAGTTGCGGCACCTGGGTGATTCAATCTATTGCCGTCACCGACCACGTCCGGAATGTCATCTCACTTGCATGGCCTAGCCCAAATGAGCTCCTGTTCTCCAGGGCTCCCAGGGTATAAAATGGTGCTCACCCCTCGGTCAAAATGCAGAACATCAGCAAAGCAAATCATCTGAACACAGCTTCATACCAACAAAACAACTCTCAATTCTCAAGTTTCAAGTTTCATTACTTTACCAACCAAACAAAATGCCTGCCCGCAAAGCTCTCATCGCCATTACCTCCGCCAGCGCGGCCCTCTTCAACGGCAAGGAGACAACAGGTCTCTTCATCAGCGAAGCCCTGCACCCCTTCAATGTCCTGACGGCCGCTGGGTTTGAAGTCGACCTCTCCTCCGAGACGGGTAGCTACACTCCGGACTGGCTCTCCCAGCAGCCCGACTTCCTCAACGGCGCAGACCTCGAAACCTGGAACGACAAGAACAGCTCCTTCCGCCAGAAGCTCGACAACATGACCAAGGCCGCTGATCTCGACGGATCGGCATATGGTCTTTTCTATGCTTCTGCGGGTCATGCCGCGCTGATCGATTACCCCACTGCTCGGGGCTTGCAGAAGATCGCCGAACAGGTCTGGGCGAGTGGTGGTGTTGTGGCGTCTGTTTGTCACGGGCCTGCTATCTTTGCGGATATCAAGGACGTGACTGGGCACCCGATTATCCAGGGCAAGAAGCTCACTGGTTTCACGACTGAGGCTGAAAACACCATGGGGATCATGGGTGAGCTGAGGGGTCTTGGAACGGAGATGGTTGAGGAACTCGCCTCGCGATTGGGTGCTACATGTGAGTACATCTTTCTCCTCTGGTGTCGGCTTCGATTTACTGACTTTGTTTAGATGAGCGGTCTTCCGGTATCTGGGATGATTTCCATGTTGTCGACGGTCGTCTGGTTACTGGTCAGAACCCTGCCAGTGCTGCTTCCACTGCGAAGGCAGCTGTTGAGGTCTTTGATCAGTTATAGATGGAGTGGTGGTAGTAACTCGAGTAATTTGACTATAGAAGGAGATTGATAGATCATATCTTGCTGTTTCTGTCTTTTACTGAACTGAAATAATAATGCAACTTATACTTGACTAGAACTGTCATGCTTACTTCCTCCTTATCTAATCCCATTTGCACTATTTCGACCTATGGGGTAGGTTAATCCCGATTTGAAAAGCCTCTCGGATCACTACAGTACGGATATGAGGACATAGGCTAGTACCGGATAAGTCCAAGACCATAAACTCTCAGGAACCGACACGTCACCACATATCCATAGTTACAAGCATCAGAAACAATACGGTCACCAACAATACATTTAAACCCCATACTAGTGGCCCGGAAACCAAGCGGTGAGATACTTAGTACCACCATCCCCGCATTTCCAGCCTTATACAGCTGGACTAAGGCCACGAACTGAGACATCCACCCCATCTCCACTCCATCACCCTAGGACCCGAATCAAACCCCGAGAATACGATGGAAATCCACTTTTGGCTTCAACCATACTATATTTAAACACCAGCCACCGATCCAAACATCGACATTGGTGAGGTCTCTAGACCCTGTTCCAGATCTCGTATTTTGCCTACAACCCCGGATTCGGGCCTCTACCTCCCGGCCTATCCGACGCGAGAAAGCAGGGATGGTAGCAGGGGAATTGACCAGCTGCTGAGGCCTGAATAATATGATTCTCGTATGTTTGCAGACAAAGTTCCCGTGTTGAGGGCGATGTCTGACTTGTTTGTTTGGGATGAATGACGGTGAGACCCTTGGCTGACCTCGTGATGCTTTGTTCGGCTTGAGTTGGCATAGAAGTGGTATTGAAGCTGAGCTGGTAAGAGAGGAAAAGAATATAAAAGGACCACCGCCCCTCGACAAAACTTGACATCAAGTCCAAACAAGCCCCAAGCCAAATTCTTATCAAAACAAACAAAACCACCTGATTTCAAATTCTTAAGATTGTATCTTGTCCATCTACCACAATGCACTTCACAACCATCGCCATTCTCCTGACGGCAACAATTGCCCTCGCAAACCCGGCACCCCCAACATGCGGCACCTGCAACCCACTCTCCGGTCAGAACAGTTGTGACGTAACCACCTCGTGCATCAACACTGGCTCGACCTTCCACTGCGCCTGCCGCGCGGGATACAAGGCCTCGCACCAGAACAAGAATATCAACAAGCAGTTCCGTCTTGACATGCCGAACTATGAATTCTTGGTGTTTGTGCCGCAGAATACAGTCTGTGACACGCTTTGTGATGATCCTTATGGAGCTCCGTCTACTATTTGTAATGAGGTGCCCATCTACAACAAGTGTCAGGTTTAAATGGAGTACCCAGGTGGAAGAGAGATAGACTTGGTGGATATTGGGGGATTCAGGCTATGATGGGTAGTATTTGTGGGAAGTTGAAGTTGAACTGTATCTAGTCAGGGCATCACGATCCCATCACGCTCCTTTGGAATCGAATTGGTCTTTCACTATTATATTGAGACAATAAAGTATTTCAGGCAAATCATAAGTAGATTGGGAATACGATTTTGATAGAAAAATCACAAGAACCAGCCTCCGGTCCACAAGACACCTAAACACCCTTCGCCATAATCTACCGTTTTCACAAATGCAGCTCGAGACGCAAAAATAAAGATCAGTCAACTCAAAGACAATTAACCCATCATCTCGTCATCCGCGTTGACGAACATCAGACGCGCACCGTTGTCCGAAGTTTGCCAGACCTGTTCAGAGAATTAGTATCAAACAAGAAAAAAAAAAAAAAAAAAGGAAAACAAAAAGTTGTGGGGAAAACTTACGTTCATCTCTGCGTACTCATGGATGGCAGTAGTGAGCTGGTCCTCGGTGAAACCCTTAGCTAGCACACGCTCGCGAATACGGCGGATGCTCATGGCGTTCTCATCATCATCTCCCACAGCGGCAGCACCACTTTCCCACAGGTTGCGGATCAGGGTGTAGATCTTGCTAGTGGGAGTGTGGTCAGCACCGGCCTCCCGGTCGTTGTCGAGAGACGATCGGCTGACTTCGATGATGCGCAGGGCCTCATCGACATCCTCGCGGACAACTTCCTCGCTGAACCGCAGACGGGCCAGTGCCTGTGAGAGACGAACGATACCGAGCAGAGTACGGGGGGTCACGTGCGAAAACTGCTGCTTCTTGGCCTCATCCTTCTTCTGTCTCTTACGCATGGCGACGTAGGCACCAACCATGTACTCGGAGACGCTGGAAGGAACAACGGGTCGGAAGGTGCGCGCCTTGGCGATGTATTGGCGGACCTCATGGGGAGTGAACATGATACCCGAATCCTCAGTCTCGGGGTGCTTGTTGTGCATGTGGACGTAGGTAACGTGGTTGGCCAGCTCCTCATCAGAGTCCCGAGAAGGTGTATCTAGGAGCAGGAACATGACATCGAAACGGGAGAGCAGGGCAGCGGGAAGGTTAATGTTTTCAACGGGGGAAATGCGAGGGTTGTATCGGCCATACAGCGGGTTGGCGGCGGCCAAGATCGAGGTACGAGCGTTGAGGGTTGTGTTGATACCAGCCTTAGAAATGGAAATGGTCTGCTGCTCCATCACTTCGTGAATGGCAGTTCGGTCGGAGTCTTCCATCTTGTCAAACTCATCAATACAGCAGATACCGTTGTCAGCGAGAACGAGAGCACCTCCCTCCAGCACCATCTCGTCCGTTACCGGATCTCTCATGACAGCGGCAGTCAGACCGACACCACTGCTACCACGACCAGTAGTGTACACACCACGAGGAGCAACCTTGGTAATGTATCGAAGCAATTGAGATTTAGCCACACCAGGGTCACCCATCAAGCAGATGTTAATATCACCACGAATGTGCATACCGTCACCCATCTCCTTGGTGACACCACCAATCAAAAGCAGAAGCAGAGCCTTCTTCACATCAAGATGACCGAAAATCTCGGGGGCAATAGAGCGGGAGAGGAACTCGTACATATTGCCTGAGTTCTGGTACTGCTCAATCTTGCGCAGAGTGCGAGCATCCATACCCATGTCTTGGTAGGACTTCTTGTGCTGGGTGATGTGTTGAGCCTCGAGGTAGGTATCGGTGAGGAGACCAGCGCGGATTGCGCGAAAACCAGTGTAGGGAGTGGGCAAGAAAATACCAGCGATATCCACGATATCACCGGGGTTGACGGTGCGAGTGAGAGCTCCGTGGCAGTGAACAGTCAGGGTCCGGGGGATGTGACCGACAGGCACTTGGTCTGCCATTTCCTGGATCTTGACTTCCTGGAAAGGAACGAATTTCGAAGCACGGGTAGAAAGGAACAGCTGACCCTTGGAGTTGTTCTTCTTGCAGTCGTCGGACAAACACTCAGAAAGGGGAGTGAACTGCTTGGTGACGACGGGCTGGAAAACTTCGGAACCACATCGGTCGCAAGTGTAGGCATTGATCTGGACTGCCGGCTTCACGTCCGACACACGAGTTGTGATACCGCGCACAGTGATCAGGCTACCCAGGTGCTCGCCGCGCACATTGCGAACCGCAAGCGCCTTGCCAGCGAGGTCGCTACTGGAGCTGGAGGGAGTGAGAGGCTTGAAATTAAGGGTGTATCGGCGGGTGAGTTCCGGAGGGAACAGGCTCGCGGCGTCGGCGGCATCCATGTCAGCTTCGGCGGCCGTTTCAATCGTCTCGTTGCGCTTGTCGCGCTGCGACATGATCACATCCAACACATCATCCTTGAAACTAGATCTGGTCAGTAAAGAACTCTACTTGTTGAAGCATTGGCGATATCAAGCGACATACGAGATATCCTTGTTCCCTGCGGGCATCATCGCATCCACCGCCTGTGAAAAAACATCGATATAGCGCTTGGTATTCTTTTGAATGGACTCGACCAACTTCAGGGTTTGCTGTTCCTCGGGGAAAGATTTCTCAAACTTGATTGCAATTGTTAGCATTATCCAGGCGAGGACAAAAAATTGGCGGTTAACGCACAGTCTCAAGATCATCCAGCTCAATCAGGATGTGCGAAGAATCTCTGTTGGCCACGTCCATCAACATATCCATATACTTGAGTTTGACCTGGCGCTGCTTCCTTGCGCTCCGGGTCTGGGCACCATCCTCGAGGTCATCCATCATATCGTACTCATCGCTGGTGCGGTTGCCATCGATGTTCAAACCCTCCAGGGCCTCGGTCGCAGCAGCCTCGTCAGTAGACTGCATGGTCTTGAAATGCTTCAAGAAGTCCTTGAAGCCGTCCAATTGGGCGGCATAATCAACCGGAGCATGATATTGTTGCAAAGCCATCTTTGGTGGTGGGGGGTTGTGAGATGCGCTCGGTTGAGAAGGAACGCAAAAGTGGTGGGGAGTGGTTTTTGCGGCGAAATGGAGAGCCCCTAGACACACGAGAAACACGAAACGCGTCCAAGACGCGCCAAGGAATTTTGGGAAATTGATCTGATTGGACATCAGCGGACCCACTAATACTTAACCGTTGATCGAGCTATGCTACGGCAACAGTGTAAGCACAGAATCAGTATTAAGGGGGATTTATTGTATGAATTTTATTGTGAGTCTGTCTATGGTCTGATATACATGGTACACGTAGGTCAAAATACATATATCCTATTTGTGGCAAACGGAGCGCAGATTAGCGGTAGTCTTTGTTGAATAAGCTTAAATGTGAACTATAGATGCAAGGGGATTGCATCGGATTTTGACTATTAGTTTGTGTATATGAAAGTTGCGAACGAAAGACCCTGGTCGACGCTAAAGCAGCCTTCACAAATTTCACAGTAAATTTTGCCCCCATATCTCCCTTTAAAAAAAGAAAAAAGGATGTACCTCCTGAACACCTGTGCAAATGGCCATTCCACCAGCATGATTACCATGAAGCCCAGACGAGGCAGCCAGAGATCCCGATCAGGCTGCATAACATGCAAGTATGTGCCCTGCTCCAGATATAGAAACGATCGCTAATGCAAGGCAGAATCCGACACGTCAAGTGCGGGGAGGAAAAGCCATATTGTCAAAAGTGCATCTCCACGGACCGCCAATGCGATGAATACGACAATTAAACCCAATGGGACCATCGGCGCCGACTTGAAGCCTCTCGTGGTCCTTCCACGATACTCAGCGGTGACAACCGCATGGTCTTAGCCCCTGGCAGCAAAGAGGAACGCCAGCTTGTCTATACATTCTTCACACAAGCGTCAGGATCAGTAGCTGGGTCTATTCCTTCCGATCTATGGGCTCGTTTAATACCTCAACTCAGCCATCATAGACCCATGGTTCGTCATGCAATCGTGGCTGTGAGCGCTGCTTACATACAGCAAGCCCAGCCAGCTGGACTAATCTCCGATCGAGCTGGCCGATCTATAACGCAGCAATATAATAAAGCGATTCAAGACTTCATCAAGCCTGCATCCCGGAACCAGTTCGACGAGCTTGAGTTGTTGTTGACCACCTGCGTTTTGTTCATCTGCCTGGAGCTGATCAGAGGAAACCAAGGCCAGGCAATCAATCATACAGAGGGCGGGATACGGATCCTTCAGACATACCAAGCGAAGGCAATTTCCATGGGCAACCTGGCTCGCGAAATATCTCAGTTACTTGCCCGCTTCAACAATCAACTCCCCTACCTGGGCCGACCGCTCATACTCCAATGCGAACCCAATTTGCCGATATATGAGGAAAATTTGCCAATTTGAAAGCGTGCACCAGGCCCGACAAATGGCTGCAAAGCTCAATCGAAGGACCTTGAAATTCAACGAGTCGATACGTCCGAATGAGAATGGTGGATTGATAGATGAAGACCAACAACAAGAATACAAAGCGCTTCTACAGGAGTCAAAGGGCTGGAAAGTGGCCTTTGAGAAACTGATGTCAGATCCAATCAAAAGAGCCCAAATACCCGACCCTCGCGCACCCCTGATCGTCGAAATTGCATGGCGGGTATCTACAGCCTGGGCAAACTGCTGTATACATAAAGAACAGTGCGCTTATGATGGCGAAAAGCCTCATTGGGAGGCAATGGTGAGCTCCGCAGAAGAAGTGCTCCGGCTGAACTCAGATATGGAGTCCAACGACTCACCTCTCACAGGGCTATTCTTTATCGAGGCTGAGATAGTCCCGATGATGTACTACACCGCAATTAAATGCCGTGATCCTTGGATTCGGCGCAGAGCTATCTCTGTCTTGTCACGACATCCCAAAAGAGAAGGCTTTTTCAATGCGACGCTATACCGTAAAGTTGCGGGAAAGATCGTGGAGTTAGAAGAGGCTCCGCTTGCTTCTCTTGGTATCAAACAGAGGGTTCCGCTAGAAGAACATCGTTTCAGCCTGGTACATATATCTCCTACAGATGGCGTGTATAGGAACCCGGTGCCTGTATTCTTGATGATGCAACTACTCGGCCTCGATCATGACGCTGTTACTTGGTGGGAACATGTTGATTGGTAAGAGTGGTCATGGGTCTATTCTTCATGCCTCTGATCTACGACTTTGAATAGGAATGCAACAGAAAAGATACCCTATGTAGGTAAGCGCTACTATTCAACACTACATTATAGAAGCTCATTATCGATAATACTAATGGATTTTGTGAGTCCTCGTAAGTACCATAATTTAAATATTAATCAAGTGCTAAAACGCTGTGAAACATCTTTTAGCCGCGGGATGTATTTCTACATATGAAGCGGATGAGTTCGATGAGGTCCCAATGATGACGATTACTCCCGATTCAATGGACGTGGACGTGTGAGTGGGAGACTAGATGCTCCAAGGGCAGTTTGGGGAGGAAATGGAGTATATCGCCGCGGAGGCGAAGATGGTTCAGTAGCAGGTAATTCAATCGGATCCCGATCAGCTCGCAATTCAACCAATGGCGAGGACAATACATGTGATGGCACCAGATGCTGTTGAATCTGCCAATTTTGCGTCTCTTCAAGCGATGGAAGTTCAACCGGCACCTGCTCAAATTGAGTCCCAGCTGATTGGCGCCTATCCTGACGAATCTGCTCGGGCGAGGGCAATTCTGCTGTGAAATGCTGTAGATCTCTGAATTCGGGCATTGTAAGGTCGCGACCGAGATGTCGTTTGAGGAGTTCATGGAGGATGAAGCGCTCTGCAACGTTTCCTTGGGCTTCAACAAAAGAAATCCGGGGATTGATCTCGCTTATACGTTGTAACTTGTTTGCATGACGGTGGTGACTGAGACTGCCTTCGACGCCGATCAGAAATATAGTAGTATATGCCCAAGAGAGACCCAGAAGCTCGAGTTCAAATTCATCCATGTCGCTTGCTTCGCCGTCAAGTATGAGAAGTAATCGTAGATTGGGTGTTTCTGGGCCAGGCTGCCATCCATAGATTGGATGGTATTTTGCTGTGTTGAAGTGTTTTTGGAAATGCAGTTCCTTTATCTTTGCCCACCCTGTCATGACTCGCGTCCGTCCACCAAATTTGACCTTTTCCCAAACTTCATTCAAATTCCATCCATTGACGGACCCTAAGTAGCTTGCCTGGCTGGAAAAAGTGACCAGTGGATAGCCTTGCCATCCGTGGTCATGATTCCCTAGTGCGTGAATAAAGCGACGAATTATTGTTTTTGCAAGATCTGAGTGTGAGATTAGCCAATGATATGCAGGGGAACACTTGGCTAAATTTACCTTTGTTTTTTGGCTGGCTAGTTTTGACAAAACCAGTGATGAGATATTGATTATAGTTTGGCCGTGCGGGGTTGAAGTCCATAGAGCCCGAAACATCCAATAAAATCATTGTCTCATCCGTCGACGACATCGGGGTGTTCCACTTGAAAGTGGACCTGACCTGTTTTGAGTAGCCATGAGAGGTATTCTGCACATGACAGATGTCCTCAGGATCGTAATATGCTGGTGGTATATCCAATGCCGACTCCATTCGAGTACGAGCCATGTCTAGCGCCGAAATAATATCGGGCTTCATAACGACACCGCCTCCATCCCGGTTGCTCAGGGTCCAGTACAATCGTTCTTCGGCGGTGTTGTCATAGCCTCTCCATGCAGGCGTGATTCCTCTCCATCCCACGGCAGCATCGATGGAGAACCTCAAGGGATTAGATGTCTGTGTTTCTTCACTCCAGGATTTAGGAATGGGCTCAAAATATCCCGCCCGTAGGAGGTGGAGATATTGAAGAGGTTGATGTGTGCGAAGCTCGTAGACTTTCAATGAGATTCCAACAGTTTGCTGGTAGACCGACACAATATGTCTATCATAGTCGTCTGGCCATCGGCCTTCCTCTTCAGCGAGGATTTCCTGGCGACGCTCGAGTCCCCCCGAAAACTTTCTTTTAAAGTTGCCAGCAGCTCTTTCATCGGAGCTCTTCACCGACAGAGCCTTCTTAAAGGTTGCACGCTTTGAAGGTTTATCACTTTGGTTGTGAGCATTTGCCATATTTGAGACCAAAGACTCTAGATGTTCAAGATCCCAGATGTTAAAGGATGGCTCTAGGGCCTGGACAGCGATCTTTGCCTTTGCATTCAGACTCGCATCGAGTGCTATTGTCTGCTGGAGAAAGGTGGCGTGGTTCTGTGGATCAGGTCGGACGGTACCAGATAGCGTTGCTCCTGGGAGTCCATATGGCGAAATAATCACGGTTGAGTACGGGTTGTTCTTGAACAGGCGCAAATGTGTACAGTCGTCGTACGGCTTTTCTCCGGGATATATGACGGCTTTAGACCACATCTCCTGAGTTTGAAGGCGATCAATTTTCCGTTTCAGGTATTTGTGCACGGCACAGTCGCAGAGCTCATTTGTCTCATGTTCGGGCTCGATCTCAGCATTCCAGATCTGACAGGATAGTTGCACACTGTGAAGTGTGTTTTGCATATCCTGCTCATCTTGAACTCTAATATTTGCAGCTTCAATCAAAGCATTGCTGTGAGATCGGCGTGTCCCGTTCTGGGTTGTTGTCACACCAGGTGATTCCAGGCTTGCATTCGTCACGCTGATTGATGCCCTCTTACTCGGAGGGCTGACGGGATATGACTGATATGCTGGAGGGGGAGAAGCGGGCGGCGTGACCGTGGCCACTACATGACTGAAATTGACGGAGTTGATCGAGCTGCGCATAGAGGAAGGTGGTCGGTGATTATTGTATCGGTCCATGTCGTAGTATTGATCCGCGACACTATGTGCAACACGTTTCAATTAGTTGCTTGAAGGATCAGCCAGCCCTTGCAGGAGGTCTCTGTCAGAGCACACACACAAGCCGATGCCGCGGCGTCCGGCACGAAGGCCAAATTAGGATTGCTATGCTCGAATATGCGGTTGTAACAGTATAACCAGTCGACATTTATTCCAGCGGATGGACAGCTATAAAACGCCGGGGCAACACTAGGCTCGTGCTCCCGACTTCGTCAGAGAGCGACCCCTCGCCCCCTGCATGCCATGTGGCACAGTCACCCCCGTCAACGATATCCGTCTGAACTAAATTTATATTACGCGCACGTGGTGGCAGGCCGTCAGATTAGTGGGTCGGCGCGGTGGATCCCTTGCGGCTCGGCGGTCCAAGCACTGGCCAATTTATGCGATAGGTGGGAATGATCGGAACATTACGCATTTCCATGCTTTGGAGCCGCACTCGTGGTATTCTAAATGTTCTCTGGGGTTTCTCCTAGATTCAGTCGAAGGAACAGCTGTCGTGGTCCTCAAGTGCCCATCGCTACTAGACCCTCTCGGGGTACTTCCAAGGTTGGCACCTGCTACTGGAAGCCTGTAGAACTGATCTTAGGTGCGAAGGGGATATCCTGGACTCGGACGTATTGCACGGTCCACATCGGCTGTGGATTACATCTGAGATCGGCAAACCTTGGAACCCATTTTTAGCGACTACGGCGACCTCCATCCACTTATTCAGGTGACATGTCCAACCTTAACTATAAGTCGGATTGTTATTGTTATACCTTCTTGCATAACCTTCAACCGTTGACCTTTTCTTCTAGCTGTGCCTACCTAGCCCCCACTTTACCATGTCGACAAAATGGAATTGGATTATTGTCAGTTGGGGCGGTTGTTTGAAACAATATCTGATCTGCTCAGAAGGCTCCAAGATTAATTCTGTGTTTTAGGTAGAAGCGCCAAGTCTTGAAAGCGCGACAGGCTGAAATTATACGGGCGGAACATATCACCAGACTTGGACCAGATCGGTCTTCTCACTTTCGAAAGTATCGCGAATAGAGAACTCAACCGCCGCGATAATTAGAATATCATATAAATAGTAGCTATTCGTCTGAATTAAACATAGATCGAAAAGCAGTAGGCGAGATATTTCTGTAACCTTAGAAAGTCGGAATAAGCTGCGATATGCAGAGATCAGGATGGGTTAGTGAATGTTCGCTTACAACCAAAAAGTATGGGAAACTTTTCAACCATGAGCCCTGCTGGCCGGGTGGTCTGTGTCCCTGGGCAGTTCTTGGCCAAGTTTGCTTGGTACTCGGCTGCTAACTGAGGTAGTTTCGGTCTGAGAGCGTGGCTCAGGGTAACTGGAGAATGGGTTCCGACCTACATGCTGGGGGAGTGACCAGTATGCATCTTCTTCCTGTCATAACTCGCTCATATACTTTGACTGCTTCCAATGTTCTGAGTAGACCAAGGCTGGCGGCTTATATATTGCTCCAGTGATCTTTTTTGTGGGCCATGTTATCCATTAGAATTGACTTTTGCCCTCTATCTAGCATTAGTAAACACGACAGATAACTTAACGTATTTCACAAGCGAGCGGGACACCCGGTCGGCCGGGACACCCCATCAACTTCAATTAATTCAAACCAGCACAATTCACCCGAAATAACGTAATATTGAATATCTAAGCTATTTAACCAGTTTTGGACAATGCGTTCTTTTATGCCCTTGGATATTACATTCTAAGCACCTTAGTGGAGCCCGACGTCGTGGTTCTTGACCTGGATTTTGACTAGTTAGCTCTCTATCTTGAGGTTGAATTTACGGATTTTTAACCTTTTGGGCTAATTCTTTGAGCTCTGCCACTGATAGACCTTCTGAATGAGCTATCTATTGCTTTGATCTTGCCTTTTTCTGCTTCTTTTTTTCGTTTCTAGCACGTAAAAGCTCGTTTTCTCGAGCAAGAAAAGCGGTAGATTGCATTATGATTTAGCAAGCTTTTAGCACTTGATTAATAGCAGAATTCAACGGGCTTAGTGGGCTCTTAGAGCGTTTTTCTAAGAGCTTTTTGATTGAAGAAGCTTGCTTCTGGAGTTGTTTATAATTTGATGGTGTTTTTGGCTCCCACGCGCTGCTTTCGCTCCCTTAAGAAGGTGGTGGTGTGGGTGTATAGAGTCGAATATTAAGCTTTGAAATCACTCGATTTAGATCATATAGTACTAATCTAGTTGCTAAGAAGCTATTTTGGATTGTTTCTGGCTTGAATGCCTTGTTTCGAGCGATTGGAAAAGCGTCGAGAAAGTCTAATTTGTCGATATGGTTCACTCTAATCCGCATCAAATTTTCAACGATTTAACCGTACGCGCGCTTAAGAACCGTAAAATAACCTATATTAAGAGGTTGTAAAAGATGAGAAGAGTGCGGTGGCATATAAATCGGAATCACATCATTTTAATAGCAAATTTCATCAAATTTTGGAGTTAAATGGCTCCCGTGACCGTCGAGAACTAGGAGTCGATATTTCCCCTTTATTCTTAAGAAAGTCGATGGAAGAAAGACCTTTTTAAGCCAGCGAAGGCTAATTTCGTCTAAGGTCTATCTATTTAGGCTAACCTTAAATTGCTAGTCGTTCGGAAGTTTATCAGCCTAGCTTACGATAAAAACTTTACCCTTAAAGATAATCATTAAAGGGAGGCTAAATCCAGACGCGCCTATATACTTAATTGAGGTTACCTATTCACGATTTCTAGGCTGTAAAAGAGCGCGCCGACCGTAATATTTAGCTCTTGTCATAACTTTTGTGGTCGCGGTTAAGCCTATCGTAAAGCCCGTCTCATTAAAATTATAGATATCATTTAGATCAATCCCGTTATTATGAATCGTCTTTTAAACGAGATTAAACCATTCTCTTATGATTTTTGGATCTTTATATTTTACGCGTGCGTAATTATAGCGTCTCGAGAACTATATATTAAGCTCTAGGTGTCGTTTAACATAATTTGTTACCTAATTCTTGCCGACGGTTTGAATCGGGGTCGTTCCGCGTGTCGCGAGTAAGAGATTAGCCATTTCTTGTACTATTTTAGGTCGCGGTGCCGCTCCTCGGTTATCTATAGAAAGTACCTATTTCTCTAGCGAATTCTCCTCGATTTCGGTTAATTTAAATAAATTCGGGCGGGATTCGACGCGGTTTTCGCGTCCAACAAGACGGGCATGAAGTGTTGATTTTGGAACGTCATATATACGTGCTGCCTCACGAATTAATAGCTTATCCTGCTTTTTAAGAGCCTGGATAGTAAGTAAAATCCGGCCTTCTTGATGTGTTAAATTCTGACGATTTTGAGAGCGAATTGGTGGCATAGTAGGTGGTTGGATAAGAAAGGTATGATTAATTGACGCGTTTTGGTTGGGGTGTCCTGGCCGACTGGGTATCCCGCTCGCTTGTGAAATACGTTAACGTATTTCACAAGCGAGCGGAACACCTAGTCGGCCGGAACACCCCATTAACTTCTAATAATTCAAGCTAGAATATTTCAGCCGAAAAAACATGGAATTCAGTATCTAAGCTATTTAATTAAATTTAGACAATGCGTTCTCTTATGACCCTGAATATTACACTCTGAGTACCTTGGTAGAGCTCGTCGTCGTGGTTCTTGTGCCTCTACTTGACTGGTTGGCTAGTTGATTAGAGGTTGAAATTGAGCATTTCTATCATTTTGAGCTAATTGATTAAGCTTAGCGATAGAAAGGCCTTCTAGAGCTGCTATCTGGAGCTTAGAACGTGCTTTTTTTTGCTTAATTTTCTTATGCCTAGCCCGTAATAGCTCGTTTTCTCGAGCGAGGAAAGCGGTTGATTGCATTGTGATTTGGCACGCTTTAAGAACTTGATCTATAGCTGAATTCAACGAGCTTGGTGGGCTCTTAGAGCGCTCTTTTAAGAGCTTTTTGATTGAATCAGCTTGCTTTTGAAGTTGCTTGTAATTTAATGGTGTCTTTAGCTCCTATGTGCTGCTTTGGCTTCCTCGAGATGCTGGTGGTGTGGGCGTATGGAGTTGAATATTGAGCTTTGAGATCACTCGATTTCGATCATATGGGACTAAGCTAGTTGCTTTAAAGCTATTTCTGATCGTTTCTGGCTTAAAAGCCTCGATTCGTGCGGTTGGAAAAGTGTTGAGAAAGTCAAGCTTATTAATATGGTTCTGACCACATCGCATAATATCCTCGACACACTTCCCGTACGCACGCTTTAAAATAGCAAAATAACCCATATCAAGAGGTTGTAAAAGATGTGATGAGTGTGGTGGCATGTAAATTGGAATTATATGATTTTGAGAGTAAATTTCGTCGAATTTTAGAGTTAAATGGCTTCTATGACTGTCGAGAACTAGAAGTCGATATATTCCCTTAGTCCTCGAGAAAGTCGAGGGAAGAAAGACTTTTTTAAGCTAATAAAGTCTAATTTCATCCATGGTCTATCCTCTTTTACTAACCTAGAATTGCTAGTCGTCTGGAAGCCTATCACGCCAGCCTTAAATAATCATTTTACCCTTAAAGATAACCATTAGAGGTAGGCTATATCTAGACGCGCCTATACACTTAATCGAGGTTACCTATTCACGATTTCTAGGTTATAAAAGTGGACAGCGCTAACCACTAGTATCCACTCTTATGATAACCTTCGCGGTCGCGGTTAAACCCATCGCGAAGCCTATCTTATCAAAGTTATAGATATCGTCTTGCTCAATCCCATACTTAAGAACTGTCTTTTGAACCAGGTCAAACCAGCCATTAATAACTTTAGGGTCCTCGCATTTAGCACGCTTATAATCGTAGCGTCTTGAGAACCTTGTTTTGAGTTCTAGGTGTCGTTTAATAAAGTTCGTAACCCAGTTTTTGCCAACGGTTTAAATTAAGGTTGTTCCACGAGTGGTAAGTAAGAGATTAGCCATTTCTTGCACCATAGAAGGTCGTGGGGCCGCTCCACGTATAGCCATAGATATGACCCATTACTTAAGCGAATTCTCCTCGATTTCAGTCAATTTGAACGAATTTGCGCGTGATTCGACGCGGTTTTAACGTCCACGAAGACGTGCGTATAACGTTGTATGGGGGATATCATATATAAGCGCTACTTTGCGAATTGAGAGCTCTTTCTACGTTTCAAGAGCCTGGATAGCAACTAAGATTCGTCCTTCTTGTTCTATCAATTTTTGACGATTTTGAGAGCGAATTGGTGGCATGGTGGGTGGTTAAAGAAGAAAGGTCTAATTAATTGACGCGTTATGGTTGGGGTGTTCCGGCCGACCGGGTGTTCCGCTCGCTTGTGAAATACGTTAACTAACTTTACAGTTTACCCCGGATTGATGCCTGGATGCCTGATGCACTTTCAGCCGAGGTTCACCGCAGACCGATTCCCGGGCGGTGACCTTAGAGTAAAGACCCCGGGGAATGCCCCGTTCCCCACCTCCGTCTTCCTGTGAACAGCTCTGAACATGGCGCCCAAGAAGCCCTCGACGACGGCGGAAGTCGCTCTGATTCCCTTGAAGAACTGTCTCGTCAATCTACCACCATCTCTTGTCTCCTTGCTGGTCAATGCAAACACGGTGAGTTCCCGAGGCCGCTCTCGCTCGCTTTCCCGGCTAATTCATGTGATTGCAGACTGCCCAGAATGTCATAATTGAATTACAATTCAAGTCCACGACTGGAAAATCTAATGGGGCTCCGCCACAGCGATCATGCTTCTTGGGCTGGACAGGCATGCCGAGTAAGCGCAGGCTTGCGCCGGTAGTGGGCCGCGACGGTATCAGCACCGGGTACAACAGAGAGCAGCAGGAGGTCTCGACCGTGGAATTGGACACGACATTCGCAAGGCTTATTGGCCTCGTTGAAGGGCAGAAGGTAGGTTCTACGATATCATCGGTGAGCTCGTGTGGATGCTAATCCCTTACAGGTTGGGCTACTCGTGCATCTTGATCCACCCGTCGCGCATACTATCAACATCGAGCCATTGACACCAGAGGACTGGGAAAGTAGGTTTCCATGAAATCCAGAACTCGTTGATCTCGGCTAACTTACTGCTTTATTAAAGTTATTGAGCTGCATGCTACCTTTTTGGAACTCAACCTATTGTCACAGATTCGCGCGCTCCCAAATCCTTCCTACACTGAGGCGCAATCGGAGCACATGCATCCGCTTGCCCTGCATCTCTCACCCACATCGACCGCGAATATCGTTGTCACCTCCCTTGATCCCGCACCGTCATCTACATCACCGTTCGCAAAGATCGCGCCCGATGCAGAGGTCATTGTTGCTCCGAAAGTTCGATCGAAGACCAGTAAATCATCACGAGGGGACAGCCGAAGTAACGCTGGAAGCAGCAGAAAGAGCGCTGGTGGTCGGAGTGCTTCAAGCACAGTCCGCCCGAAGAGTAGTCGATCTGACTCCAGCAGTCGAGGTGCTTTGTACCTCCGCGGCATAGACCGTCAGGCGGCTGATGAACTCTTCGATGCTGAAGTGGATGAAGACGAGAATGACGGGCTGCGTATCTGGGTGGATCCGGACATGTTGGCCTCTCATGAACTTCGAGGCGCAAGCTGGGCGTGTGTCTCGATTGTGCAGCCGTCGGGGCTCAAACCTCCGGTTGATCCCCAACAACAACTGGCCCAGCAAGAACAGAAGTCTCAGGAAGCTGGCTCGCCTACCAGTAAACTGGTAGCAAAGCTACTTCCATGGGAAGATGCTCCAGACAATCGGCACGTTGCGATGTCCACGTTGTTGTCTACGGCCCTTGGTGTGGAAAACATGGTGGGTGGAATCGTGCGTGTGGAGGCGGCCCCACCACAACTACATCGCTCAGCGGTTAAAACACTTAAGGTGTACCCGTTTATGTTTGATGCCTCCAAGAAGAAGGACGGGCTCAAATTCGGCTCTGACACTGCCGCTTCTCGGGATGCCTTGGCCGAACGTCTCAAAGTGATCTACGGCAGCACTGGGTCTGATGTTGGATTGTTCTCAGGGCCTTTAACCGATGGCATGATTCTACCCCCGGTTGAAAACCATCCTGCAGTATCTTCCTTTGATGGGGCTATCCTGCGATTCGATCCCCCTTTAAAGGGAGGATCGGATGAGACGAAGTCGATGTTTGGGTGGCTCCTAGGCTCCGAAGCTATACTCAACCTTGAGGTACAAGCCGAGATATCCAAACCATCCGATTCGGCATCATCGGCTCTCCCAACCGATGATCCAATTCCAGAGAGTGCACCTCAACTGGTGGGAATTGATCCCATCATATCTCAGTCTCTGGGTAATCTGACGAAGTCTTCGTCTATCCTATTGACCGGTGGGCTTGGCGCTGGAAAGACGGCGCTCGCGCACCTCCTGGCCCATCGCTTGCGTAAGGACCATCTTTTCAATGTCAAGTACTTCTCCTGTCGCAAGCTTGTGACCGATGAGACTCGTATCTCGAACATCAAGGAGGTTCTCAACCGCCTTTTCATGTCTGCTTCTTGGTGTGCTCGTCTCGGTGGACAATCTGTCGTGATTCTGGATGATCTCGACAAATTGTGCCCCGTAGAGACCGAATTACAAGTTGGCGGAGACAACGGACGCAGTCGTCAGAACAGCGAGGTCATTTGCTCCATGGTCCGAGAATACTGCTCCTTGAACTCCTCAGTTGTCCTGTTGGCCACGGCTCAGGCTAAAGAATCTTTAAATAATGTGATTATCGGTGGCCATGTCGTTCGGGAGATCATAAACATGAGAGCCCCTGACAAAGAGGGCCGTCGGAAGGTGCTGGAGAAACTTACCAGCCAGGACAAAGCCACCGAGACCCTCAATGGTCATACACGGACGACTAGTTCCTCTACGCAGGACTCGTGGCTCGATCCTTCAAACCCTGGAAGTCGTCCCAGTTCCTCTGGTGGAGATGGCTTTGTTCTCGGCAGGGACGTAGACTTCCTTGAGCTTGCTGGTAAGACTGACGGCTATATGCCAGGCGATCTCGTGCTCTTGGTTGCCCGGACTCGCAACGAAGCCCTCATCCGCTCCGTTCAGGATTTGTCCACCGACTCGAAGATGATCACTCTTGGGCTTGAAGATTTCGAAAGCGCATTGAAGGGGTTCACCCCAGCATCTCTTCGTAACGTCACCCTCACTTCATCTACTACTACCTTCTCATCCATCGGTGGCCTGTTCGAGACCCGCAAAATGCTGCTGGAGACGCTTCAGTATCCCACAAAGTATGCACCCATCTTTGCGCAGTGCCCTTTGCGACTTCGATCGGGTCTTCTTTTGTACGGCTTTCCCGGTTGTGGTAAGACGATGTTGGCCAGCGCAGTGGCAGGCGAATGTGGCTTGAACTTTATCAGTGTCAAGGGTCCTGAGATTTTGAACAAGTACATTGGTGCCAGTGAAAAGAGCGTTCGTGATCTGTTTGAAAGGGCGCAGGCCGCACGTCCTTGCGTCCTGTTCTTTGATGAATTCGACAGTATCGCCCCGAAGCGTGGACATGACTCCACTGGTGTCACTGACCGCGTGGTTAACCAGCTTCTCACCCAAATGGACGGAGCGGAGGGTCTCTCAGGCGTGTATGTCCTGGCTGCAACTTCTCGACCAGATCTAATTGATCCGGCTCTTCTTCGTCCCGGTCGTCTGGACAAGTCTCTTCTCTGCGATATGCCATCCCACGCGGATCGGATCGACATTATCAAAGCCGTTAGCGAAAAGCTGAAAATGAGTGACGACGTTGCAGCTCGCTTCGACGAAGTCGCCGCCCAAACTGAAGGATTCTCCGGCGCCGACATCCAGGCTGTGGTGTACAATGCGCACCTGGAAGCCGTGCACGACGCATTGGGTGACCGCACTGCCGACAACACCAAAACTAATTCGAAACCCGCCTCGAAGTCTTCCCCGAATACCTCCAGCAGATCATTCATTCAATTCCTCTACTCCTCATCCGAAGAAGCGTCCGGTAAGGTTTCCATGCCCGCTCCAGCCATGGTTGCAGCGAAGCTAGACGCAATCAAGAACTCGCGACGCCGTCAGCGCCAGCTCGAGAATGGCACTGCTCCTTCCGGGCCAGCGAATCCTGCCCAAGCTAATGGAACCGAGTCCGGTCCGGATGAGCTCCGTGACGAGATCGTTGTCCGGTGGGAGCACGTTGAACGTGCCCTCAAGACGACCCGTTCATCGCTTAGCTCTACGGAACGCCGGCGGTTGCAGGGCATCTACCGAGAGTTTGTGGTCGGGCGTAACGGCGAGATGCCCAATGGTGAAGCAGGAAATGAGATTGGAGGGCGCACGAGTCTGATGTGATCATCGCTTGCAGGCCTTCGCCTACAGAGTTCTGTAGATCGGGACCTTGAGAGTGTATTTATTTGTATATATTACATTTGCATGTTTTGAACTATCTCTTTCCTGTACCAATTGATCCTGGCATGAACATTCCCAACAGCAAAGTATCTTTCCTCGATGATACATGTACTTTTGTACAGTAACTTCCATAGCTTTCAAGTCAATTGTCCGCCCTAAATGGCAAGTTAAAGCCCGTTATTGGACGCTACTCCTATTTCGACCATAGCGCTCTGTGACCGCTACCTCTCATGTCAGATCTCGCGGGAAAGCCGTCGGAGGGAGTCGTCAGTCTCCACCTACTTTTAAAATATTATATTACGTTTCTGCCTGTTCAATCAGCCTGATCGGTGCTAAAAAATGTCCGTCGAAGGAATGCAGAGAGTTTTAGGTAGGGGCGGATAAGCATTCTAGAACCACCGAGACGGAAATTTCCATGAAGGATCGGCAAGTCCACAACACCCCAGGTTTCAAGCCTCCAAGCGACATTATTATCGATGTAACCAAGATCCGTAATCCGACGCCGTAGAAGATCCGCCTTCCCATTGAAGAAACCCTTATCTTGGCAGGATCTTGATAGCGGCCGGGTCCCACGCTAATAGAATCAGCGGCGGACAAGATCGGAAACGTCCGAGCGGTCCCCATCAAGACCTCACTATAGTATAAGCCACGAGAGAAGAGAATCATGCCCTGAATGATATCATTGGAACCCAGATCACCTTGTCATTTCCTAAGAATAGGCATACATCATAGGCAACGAGAATAAGGGTGTGCGCCACGTTGGTTGACGCAAGCACCCATGACCAGAATCTTCAGGTTGGACGACTTGGTAGGTACAGATGCAGGCACCGACGCCAAAAGTAAAAACCACGGCAGTAGTGGCAACGCCAAGGACCCTCGCGGACTCGGACGGATGCTCCGTACGGATAACCCACGCTTTGTCGCGATGTGGGGATGCCAAGGGCAACGGCTGCTTATTGCATGCCTTGTCACTGGGGAATCCAGGCTTCGGTTATTCTCAATCCTCAAAGTGACAGGTTTTGTGTAGAATGCCAAGGAGAGGACACATCATTGGCTTGGGGAGTGGAGTTGATGAGGTGTAGAATCTTGAATCTGGTGATGGTTTCGCAATGGTTCAGGTCTAGAAAACCATAAAATGGGAAAAATGATTCCATCGGACATAGTTACTTTTTCAAGCGGTGGAGCAACAAAGCCCAAGCAAGGTTCCAGTAGTCTAAACAGACGATGTGAGGGGAGACAGTTGAACAGGCAATAGTTCGGAGATAATGTAGATCGAATAGAAGAGCAGCCAGTTCTATTGCCAATTGTGTCTTGTTCCCTGCACTTGTCCAGTACGGCCTAGTATGCTTGATAAGGATGGGATTTACCAGCTAAGCTTGTTACGTACGCTCGGGGCTGGTCCCTTGGGAAGGGATCGACAACGCTAACCATCGTCCCATGACGCTCATTGGTCAAAGGCGGTGGCATTAAGTCCGAGACCCTCCTGATCCTTCTGCAACTTATCAAGTGGGTCCCAGTGTTAAGTCATACCAAGATGCATTCTGAAAGGCAGCGAGGATTACTATACCCCAAACGCCATTGCTCAATGCCGTGGTCCAATGAAGGATTCTGACTTGCAGAATTGCCCGGGCCGTTGAGGCTGGACAAGCCCGCACAGCCGAAGCGATGTCGCGTCCTCCCGGGTGCAGATCCCAATATACGCTTTCTCGGGGTTACTGGGAGTGCAGAACTCCAGAACCCCCTTCAACGGAGGAACCGGGGAGGAGCCCGAGGTGTGCCAAGTGGAGAAAGCCAAGACGAAGCCTTTCATACTTATATCCGCGTCAATCCTCTCCATTTCTGGGCTTTTCAACAGCATCCGCCTTCATCTTTCTTTCCCAACTCCTTTGTCTTTATTTGACTGGGCGAGATGCGATTTTCTGCTGCTCTTGCCGTTGCAGCTCTCGCAGCTGGCTCTAGTGCTGCCAGCTGCCCCTATGCTGAGCGTGCCGCCGCTGCCGCTGCCGCCCCGGGCTGCCCATATGCGAAGCGTGCTGCTGAGGCTACTGCGCAAGATGCCCAGGCCCCTCGACTTCCCAAGCGAGGACCCATCGAGGGCAAGAAGGGTATCTTTTACAGTGAGTGCTCCCTGTTGAGTCTATAGGAGATCTATACTAACTTATACCAGTGAACCGTATCGGACCTTCCGGCTCACAATTATGGATTGCCAATTCCGACGGTAGCAATAAGACTCAATTAATGGGCAACCAGACCAATGCCTTTGACTACCATCCGTCCTGGTCACAGGACGGCGAGTGGATTGTCTTCACAAGCGAGCGTCGTGGAGCCGGCCAGTCTGATTTGTACCGCGTGCGACCAGATGGAACCGGGCTGGAGACTCTTGCTGATACAAACTCGGTCGAAGATGCCGGTGTGCTGTCGCCGGATGGCACTCAGCTCGCCTATGTTTCGACCCAGGGCAACTACACCACCAACATTTGGGTCAAGGACCTGAAGACCGGTCTCGCACACAACCTGACCGACACCGCTGCTACCCGCAGCAGTAACATCTGGCCTTCTGGTCACTTCCGTCCGTCTTGGTCTCCTGACGGAGAGTGGATCACCTTCAGCTCTGACCGCGATACTGATTGGACCGGCCACAGTGACGGTACTGGCTGGGAGCACACCCAGAACCTGGGTGTGTACGTGATTAAGAAGAACGGCAAGGACTTCCGCAAGCTGGTCTTCGAGGATGGCTTTGCATTCGGTACCCCCCAGTTCTCAAGCGACGGCAAGCGTGTCATCTATAACAACATCACTCGCGAGGGTACGTACTCTGCTCACGGTGTCTCCGAGCAGCAGGCGGCCATCGAGTCCCAGATCTACAGTGTCGACTTCGCTACTGGCAAGAAGATTCTCGCCCACACTTCCGGTAGCTACCCCAAGTTCGGTCAGCACCAAATTGCCAACTCTAGCAATATTGGTTACTTCATCAAGGCCGGAGACTACGAGGGAATTCACTACACTAAGCCTGATACTACCCACAAGACCTTCAACCTGACCAACCTTCGTGACCCCTGGTGGTCCCCCGATGGTTCCAAGATTGTCTACAGTATCCCCAACTGGACCCAACAAGCTGCCGACCTGGAACTGTTCAGCTACAATAATGACTGGGCCTACCGCTACATGGACGTCTTCCCCCTCCACAACACCGTCGTCAACCGGATCGCAAGCACCCAGAAAGTCCTCGGTAGCGCCAACGGCTCAGCAGTCTCCTCCGACCCCCTCTATAACGACGTCGTCGCAGCCTTTAACTCCTACGACATTTACTCCACCAGCAACTCCTCTGAGGTCCTACTCCTAACAGAGGGCGAAGCCGGTGCCTTCCAGCCCACCTGGAACCCCGACGGAACCGAGATGCTAGTCGGCTTCGGCGGCTGGTTCGTCGACCGTGTCGATATCCCCGGAACCATCATCCACGCCTACGCCAACGGCAGCTCCTTCACCAGCTTGACCAACACCTCCGAGAACTCCGGTTTCCCTTCTTGGTCCCCCGATGGGTCGGCTTACGTCTACCGTCTCTGGAACTTGGAGACTGGTGCTCCGGAGGGTCTGAAGATCCACAACTTCACCACTGGCAAGACTCACAGTCTAACCGATGGCTGGGATAACACTCCCGGCTGGTCTCCCGATGGAGAGCGGATCGTGTTCACCCGTAACAACAACTGGACTGTCTCGTACGGATCCCGTTGGTACGCGGATCGCTTCGATATCTACACTATCCGTCCTGATGGCTCCGAGTTGACTCAGTTGACTGACAGTCTGTCAAACGATGCCCAGTATGTCTACCCCAGCCCCATTTATCACCGTTGATATGTATCTTATACTGACTTTTCCTTTAGCGCTGTCTGGTCCCAGGATGGCCGTATCATGTGGAGCACCGGTATGTACGGCTTTAAGGATGAGAGCTCACTCTTCGACAACACTTTCCAGCCTTATGGACAGATTATGGTTATGAACTACGATGGCACCAACAAGACTTTGCTTACTGATACTATTTGGGAGGATTCAATGCCGCTTTATATTCCCAACGAGTATCTTGAGTAGCATTGCTGCAGTTAGAATTGATTCCAAGTGTATATAGTTGATCTCATGAAATTGTGACATTCCAGTCTCAATAAAATTATTTTCACGATTACTTAAAGTCTCTAAAAATTCTAGTTTCAAGATTATTCCAAGAGTTTAAGGATTATCCTCCTGTCTAAGTCTATGGAGTCTACCTAGTACACCCGATAGCCAGGTGTTCGGTGAGCTACTCCCTCTCCAAAGCAACCTCAACAACCTTCTCAAGTTTCTTCCAAGCCTCGGCAAGCATCCCCTTAGCCTGCGCATTCTTACTCAAATCAATCCCTTGCGCCCGAAACTGCTCATTTACCTGCCCGAAATTCGCCCCAACAAGCCTCCTGAACCCAGGCACAGTACAGCTTTCTAACTGCCGACTCGCCAAATCAGCAAGCACATACCAAAGCACAAAATGGAAGTTAATCCCATAATCCTCTAGCTTGACCGGATCCAGCGGGCTATTCTCGAAACTCTGCGAGAGGTAGATGGCTAGTTTAGCTAGGATCCACGCGTGGAGGTGTCGGATTGGATGGGCGGGGCTGTAGAGTACGGGATCAACCCGTAGGTAGCGGATAGCAGCGTGGATAAATGCGGCACTGAAGTTGTTGGTTGCGAGGTAGGAGAGAATGAGCTGGTCCCGGAGCTGAGGGTATGGTTGGCGGGTTAGTGGCCAGTGTGGGTGAGACGCCAGGCGGTTCAGAGCTGAAGTTAGGGATTTGATTGCGTCTTGCGGGGCTTCGTCTGCGGCGGATTGGAGGAGTTGGAGAGCTTCGCGCTCTGCTACGTCAACCAAGGCCGTTGGGTCGTCTGTTCCGGCTGTTGAGAGGGTTTCGCTTTCCGGGGCATTTGTGCATTTTGGGCACTCGCATGTGAAAAAGTAGCGTTCTGAAAGCTCGCCGCGGCGGACGTGACAGGGGGTTGTGGTGTCGATGTAGGAGACGAAGATCTGTTCACCCTTTTGAATGGGCTTGAGAGCTTTGATGTAGAGCTCCTCGCCGTCGAAGCCGACTGTGGCGTTGTAATCGCAGCTGTGGTTGATTAGAGCTGCGTATGGATGGAAATAGAGACCGATGCGGTCGTATAGAGCTGTTGTGAGGTTGAAAGAATTCAGGTCTAGCTGTTAGGGTCTCAGCATATATCCTTAGGATTATGTTGAGGCGCGGAGAGACATACCCGGGCGGCATAAGCAAGTATAGCTTCCTCGGTCATGTCGGTTTCGGAATAATTCTTGACAGCTTTGGATGTGAGGGTAACACGCTCCATTTGCGTCTTATTCTTCCGGATCTCGGCGATATGAGTCTCCAAGTTTGAGAAAATGCCCAATTCCTGAGGCGAGTATTTGCCCTTCCCAGTGCGCAAGACCATGCGCAATAAAGCGCGAGCATTGTTGGGCAAGATCTGAGGCTGCAGCTTCTGGAAGATTTTACATTCCATAGAATGGGCAAATTTCCAATCTTTCGATTGACAGGCCTTTTAATCGGAAATCAGTACTGAGCGGGAGAATATAACATATTCAAAGGAATGCAAAAAAGGGCAAAATCAATACATCCCGCAATCAACCCAACTATAGACCGAGACTACAAACTCACCCGATCACAATACCTAACCACTCGACACCCAGTGCAAGCTTTCAAATCGGCATTTCCCTCCTGCATCTGCCGTTTGCCGAAACAACCAGAGCAGGTATCGTCTAGACGAGAGGAATCTAGAACCGCGACGAAAGGTGTTTGGGCATGCACGACATCCCCACCAACCTTGATATCCTCGGTCGCGAACAGACCATTGCCCATGCCATTAGGGGCAGGGCCTGGAACTGTCTTGGTAGTAACTGATGGCAGGGAATTTTGAGACGACATTTTGAGATTTTAAGGTTGAAGTGATTGAGATGGTTTCAATGAGGTTGTTGATGAGCTTAGTCAGCCTCGCTTGCGCCTCTGAGAAGAGTCTTGTATAGACGTCATTTGCACAAGAGCAGACAGAGAAATTGTACGAAGTTGAAATACATGACTACAGATCCCAAAGACTGTCGGATCGCATAGCCAATACTGAATTAGATTTCATACCTGAGCTCGGACCGGAGTGGCCAGTCGATCATGCTCAGGAATGGAATTTAGCACATGATATCGATGTCATGATCAGATCAATGTGCTTTGTTTGTTCTTTGGGAAACAATTCGTTGTCTGCTTTCCAGCTGAAGAAGAGACAGCACGTCCCATGCCCTACATCAGGTGACGCCACAGCGCTAAAGCTCGTTATATGCTGTTTCTGACACAGTCTGGTCTTGATGAAGTGGAAATTGATACCAAACTAAGATATAGAAGATGAAGAAAATTCTTTTGTCGCTGAAACACAATATAAACCAACTACAAGGAACATACCCCAAAAATAAAATAGTAAACAAGCAGACCCCCATCAAACCGGGGAGAACCACCAGGGCTAGATCAGTGCAGCTCACTATCCTAGTATTCGCCAGAGGTAAAAGAAACCAGACAACCAGACCGGGGAAAATATATCAAAGAAATGCACGCCATCTATCAACAATGCCCTCCCCGCTCACTTGTACCATACAGAAACAAGCGGGGACAATCAGTTGCGGAATAGGCGTTCTGGCTTTTGTGCAGGGTCATGATTTACAGGGCCTTGCCACCAACGAAGTTGGACCAGCTGCGGACCTCGGAGGGGATACCATCAGCACGGGGCATCTTCTCGTTCATGCACTGAGCGAAGAGCTGGGCAGTCTGCGGGGAGTCAAAATTAGCAACGAAGAAGATTAATGCGGGAAGTTGAACGGATAACGTACCTTGGGCTCCATGAAGAGAGGAACGCTGAAGTCGACAGCGTTACGGCGCATCACGTAGTCCTCGTCAAGCTGGGTCTTGCCACGGGTCTTGGCCAGATTGAAGACACCACGGATGTCATACTTCTGGAAGACCTCACGCAGAGCACGCTTGTTCTTCTTGGGGAACTCGATGACCTGCACGGAGGCGTTGCCCTTGCAGGTAGCCTCGATGTGAGCCTTGACCTCGGCGTTGGCAGCGTAGAACTTGAATCCCAGAGGGTTCAAGTAGTCGACGATGGTAGCCAGGTAAGGAGTGGTCACGTCACCACCGAGGAGGATACCCTCACCGGCCTCGGGGACGCGGAAGTTCATGGTGGACTGAAGAGAGGTCCAGTAGGCCTCAACGAGATCGGTACCGAAGCAGGCAATCTCACCAGTGGAGGACATCTCGACACCCAGGAAGGGGTCGGCACCGGCCAGACGGGTCCAGGAGAACTGGGGAACCTTGGTGGCGAGGTAGGGGCGCTTCTCCTTCATCAGGTCGACGGGCTCAGGGACGTCACGGCCGACAAGGGCCTTGGTGGCAACGTCAATGAAGTTGGTGCCCAGGACCTTGCTGACGAAGGGGAACGAACGAGAGGCACGCAGGTTGCACTCGATGACCTTGAGCTGGGACTCAGCACCCTCCTGGTCAGCCTTGATGATCTGCATGTTGAAGGGACCGGTGATGTTCCAGGCCTTGGCGACCTTCTCAGCGATATCCTTGACGCGGTCCATGATGGACTGGTCCAGGTTGGCAGGGGGAAGAACCAGAGTGGCGTCACCGGAGTGGACACCAGCGGGCTCAACGTGCTCACTGACGGCGTGGAGCAGGAGTTTACCGTTGGAAGCGACAGCGTCAACGTCAATCTCCTCAGCACCCTCAATGAACTTGGTGATGACAACGGGGTGATCGGGGGAGACGGCAGCAGCGTTCAGGAGCTTCTCCTTAAGCTCATCAACACTGTAGATGACGTTCATGGCGGCACCGGACAGAACGTAACTGGGGCGGACCAGGACGGGGTATCCAACGGAGTCGGCGAAGCGCTCGGCCTCAGCAACGGAGGTCAGCTCCTTCCAGGCGGGCTGGTCAACACCAATGCTGTCCAGGATCTGAGAGAACTTGTGACGGTCCTCAGCCTTGTCAATGTCCTCGGGGTTGGTTCCCAGAACGTGAGCACCACCGGTCTCCTGCAGACGCAGAGCAATGTTCTGCGGCAGCTGGCCACCGACAGAGACGACGACACCGCTAGCGGACTCGAGCTCGTAGATATCCATCACTCGCTCGTAGCTCAGCTCCTCGAAGTACAGCTTGTCAGCGGTATCGAAGTCAGTGGAGTAGGTCTCGGGGTTGTAGTTGATCATGACAGTCTTCTTGCCCATGTTGCGCAGGGAAAGAGTGGCATTGACAGCACACCAGTCGAACTCGACGGAGCTACCAATACGGTAGACACCGCTACCCAGGATGATAGTGCCGTGGTCATCGAAGGTGACATCGTGCGAGGTGGCGTTGTAGGTGGTGTACAGGTAGTTGGTGTCGGCAGGGAACTCGGCAGCCAGAGTATCAATCTTCTTAACCCAGGGGGTGATACCGAAGGACTTACGGCGAGCGCGGACCTCGTCCTCAGTGGAACCGACCAGGAGGGAGATTTGCTTGTCAGAGAAACCAAGCTTCTTGGCCTTCATCATAATCTCCTGCTTGACGCCGAAGAGGCTGCCAATCTCCTTAAGCTCGTGGTGGCAGTCGACAATGTTCTGGATCTTGTACAAGAACCACTTGTCGATCTTGGAGAGCTCGTGGACCTTGTCCACGGAGTAACCCTCGTGGATCATGGCCTGACCAACAGCCAACCAACGGCGATCGGTGGGGTTAGCGAGAACCTCATCGAGATTCTCGAACTGGTCACCCTGGAGACCAAGGTAGCGAGGGTCGACCTGGCGGATAGCCTTCTGTAGAGACTCCTCAAAGGTACGGCCAATGGCCATGACCTCACCGACGGACTTCATGGCACTGCCAATGTCGCGGTTAACGTGCTGGAACTTGCTCAAATCCCAACGGGGGATCTTGGTGACAATGTAGTCCAGACTGGGCTCGAAGTTGGCGGTGGTAGTCTTGGTGACAGCGTTGGGGAGCTCGGGCAGGGTGTGTCCGAGACCGATCTTGGCAGCAGTGTAGGCGAGGGGGTAGCCGGTAGCCTTGGAAGCCAGAGCAGAGGAACGCGACAGACGGGCGTTGACCTCAATGACACGGTAGTCGAGTCCATCGGGCTGCAGAGCGTACTGGACGTTGCACTCACCGACGACACCAAGGTGACGAACGATCTTGATGGCAGCGGTACGCAGCATGTGGTATTCCTCGTCGGACAGAGTCTGACTGGGGGCAACAACGATACTGTCACCGGTGTGGACACCGAGAGGGTCGAAGTTCTCCATGTTGCAAACGGTGATACAGTTGTTGGTAGCATCACGGACAACCTCGTACTCGACCTCCTTCCAGCCCTTCAGAGACTTCTCAACCAAAATCTGGGGGGACAGAGACAGGGAGCGGGAAGACAGATCACGGAGCTCATCCTCGTTAGCGGCAAAGCCAGAGCCCAGACCACCAAGAGCGTAGGCGGACCGGACGATGATGGGGTAACCGACAGTCTCGGCGGCCTTCAGGGCGTCGTCAACCGAGTTAACGGCAATCGACTCAGCAATGGGGATGTTGATCTCGTTCAGAGCCTGGGAAAAGAGGTCACGGTCCTCACTGGTCTCAAGGGTCTTGATGCTGGTTCCGAGCACCTGGACACCGTAGCGCTCGAAGATACCCATGCGGTTCATCTGGACACCGAGGTTGAGAGCGGTCTGACCACCGAAGGTCAGGAAGATACCATCAGGACGCTCGCGCTCAATGACGTGAGTGACATATTCGGGAGTCACGGGGAGATAGTAGACCTCATCGGCCAGCTTGTGGTCGGTCTGGATGGTCGCAATGTTGGGGTTGATCAGGACGGACTGGACACCAGCCTCCTTCAGGGCCTTCAGGGCCTGGGAGCCTAATTGACACAAGGACTAGATGTCAGTGACCAAACAAGACGGCTTTCTGGGGTTCTTGTGGGGACCAACGAGTCCAATGCCATTCCCCGCGGGGAGGCATGAAAAGAGCAAGCTCTCATGTGCCGCTCCAGGGGATTTGGATTGGATTAAGTACAAGGCATTGGGAGAAAACTAAGCAATGAAAAAAAATCACCCTCTACATACCGGAATAATCGAACTCTCCAGCCTGTCCAATGCTCAGACCACCACTACCAATGACCAGCACCTTCTTCACATCGACGAGGTTGGCGGGCTTGACAGCACCGCTAGCCAGGTAGGCCTCGGCAGAGGGTCCCTTCTGGACCTCAGCAAGACGGATGATCGAGCTGGAGAAGGAGCGCAGCTGCTTGGAACGAGCCGGGGAGGGAAGCTTCTGCAGGCGCAGAGCAGCGGCCGTAGATCGGACAGATGACTGGGAGGAGAAGGTGCGGAGAGAGAGAGGACGAGCCTCAGCGAGGCATCGCGATCGCAGCAGGGAGGCTGCCTGCCCACAACGAGCTGCAAGAACCATCGCGCCGCAAGTTCTGAATGAGAACTAGAGAGGTTCAATGGCCCGAAGATGGGATGATGGGGTGTAGAAGATGAGTCGCCGACGGGAGGTCTTTTTTTTCCCCCACCGGCCTCGCTAATTGGTTCGTTCCCTTCACCGTACCGGGTCCACTTCTTTTTTTTTTCCCTTGAAGGACCAAAGAGAGGAAATGGATGAAGGGGAGGAGGGATTAGGGATTAATTTTATAGAGATAATTGGGTATGAGGAAGAAAGAAAGAAATTAAAATTTAGGAGAAAAGAAGGGATTTGTACTTCTCCGGATTTCTTGCTCTATTTTTTCAGTTATGAGTCAAATCGTTGAATTTGGTGGATTTTAGGGTAGTGGAGACCACCATTTCCCTCTGTATACTTCAACCTCCATTTTTTCTTGTACATAAAAGAAATGATCATCTAGACAAAGGACTAGATCAATTAGAGCTACCGAACCCATATAGTCAATATTGACTGAGAAAATCCTGTTTCCTCAAGGCATAAAGTGCAAGTACTTTGTAGTCCGATGCCGGAACCTAGCCGGTCACACACAGGCGCTATCTCTTCTTATCCGTGGGGATCGACGCTAAAGAGGCCGGGAATGTGTTCGACTTACGAGAGAGTTTGATGCGTCTCCACGCCTCAATCAATTGAGAAATAAATTCAATTCCTCAATCTACCTTATTTTATACAGATGTATCACACATGACTTAGGATATAGTCTCGAAGACCTAGGAAATAACATACACCATGCAAGGATCAACAGACTTTTCACCAAGGCTATTCTAGTCCAACGCGCCCGTGCAGTCCCGACCAGGGTCCGTTTGGTCTTTTCTCCCGGGACCCACTATGGTTGCCGACCCCTCGCGATGTGTGAGCTTCGGAGGCCCAGATATCTGACGTAGTCTCGGGATCCGCGTCTTGCATAACACCCAAATCTTGGTTCAACATGCCATAAACTTCGCCCAACGTCTTGCGTGCATCTTGTGCGACTTCAGTTCCCAGTACCACTTTTTGTTGCACACGATCGCGCTCGTTCTTGGCGGCTGCTTCCGAGGCAAATGCCCACGCTTCTGCTAGACCCACAATTTCATCGGGCTGGTTCTGGTCGGGGGATTGGGATTGGTTGCGTGAGCTGAGGGCAGCAACTGCGTGCTTGATTCGTGGTTGGTGGGCGAGAAGGGGATATTCAGAGAGGAGGTGGCTCTCATCTCGTATACGGTGTAGGGCGCGTAGAGTGGTAGATTTTTCTTTGGCGAGAAGTCCAGCGAGATAGGACTTTTGTAGAGCCAGTGATCTCTGACTCTTGGAAAGCGGGACAAGGTTTTCACTTGCGTAAGACAGGACATCCAGCGGGCTGGGGGCCGGTAACTCCTCAGCGACAATCTCGGTTCTGTGGGTTGACCGCGACGGAGGTTTCGGGGTCACAGTCACCGGTTGACAGGCCGTGGAAGCAGCATCAAGAAGCTCTCGTCGTGCCTGTAGATAGGCAGCATATTGCTCCTTGATTTGCACCTTATGTTGTTCTAGTAGACGCTGGCCTTCCTCAATTTCCTCTGGTGACAGGTCTTGTACCATACTCTCGTCCGGATCTACTTCCGTGATCAGTCGTTCTTCGACCCATTGCACGAGTTCATCGCGTGTGCGCTGCAATGCTTGGGCCTTGACTGCAGACGGCACCTTGTCGGAAGCCACTTCTCTAGCATCATGCTGCGTTTTGACCTTCTCGAACAACCGTTTCTCCCGATCCAATTGTGTTCGAGCACGCACCACAGCCCTTTCAAGCTTATGTACCAATCCCTCCATATCTGTATCGGGGTCTTTTTGGCCCGGTCCGTCCGTGTCCAGCCCCTCAGGTAACAAGACCTGATTTGAATCCTCGCTCAACTCTAGACCAGTCGGTTCCTTTGCCTTGAGCTCTTCTAGATAATGCTGGAAGACCTGAAGCTTCGTATAGCGACGCCGTTCCCGCAAAAGTGAAACATAATCTCGCAGGTCCGCGCCGGGTTCCTGCGGATCAGCGGGGTCAACATTGGGAGTGCGGGATGCCCTTTGGCGTCTCAGCGAAGCCACATTGTCTGATGCAGCACGGAAATCCTTCCGAGCAGCAACGTTCGCCTGAAGTGCCTCTAGGTACTCCTTCCTTAGTCCTGAAATATCGGATGGTATTCGCTTCACATCGACGACGGCATCGATGGGTGCGCATAGAGCGAGGTGGGAGGGTTGGGATGTGTCATCGCTGAAGACAATTAAAGAACGTAGGTATGAAGTCAAGGCCTGGCGAATGCGGAGAGCTTCTTGCTGGGTCTTGACGTAAGGAGTGAGCTGTTTCACGAAGGGTGGAATGTGGGTAGGGGGTTCGTAGGATTCGTAGGGTTGGGCCATGGTGTCATTGGTTGGGAGGATTTCCTCAGGTCGTCACAGGTGGGTTCATCAGTGGAGAAGGCGAGTTTCATCAAGTCAGACGCTCATTCTTGCCATGCATGACGAAGTGATTTGTTTGGATCCAAATATCAAATGTTTGGGGGATTCGCGGAGGCTTATGTAACCTGTAGATCGCCGAGCTTATTTCGGTTTGTTTACATCGAGATATGGAATATAGTGCATGATAGTCTGTGTCATCTGGTTTAATGGATCATTTCATTTGCCTGCTGTGAGGAGCTTTGAAATAATATTGCAGGTTACGTTATCACTATTTGTTTTCTACTGATCATCAAGTTGGTTCCGTCACAAACTCGAATTGAGACATCTCATCGAGGCCCGAGCACAAGTATCTCGTCATCTAATCCGTCTTGTGCCTTAACAAGTTTTTCGTTGCTAGCATTGCCGATCAGAGGATCGGAAAGACTGCAGTCTCCCCTGATGGAATGCCAAAATAGAGAAATAAAATAGCCTCCAAACAACTGCTGGGTGGACTTCGTATTCATAGATAAGGTACTTAGATCAGGTGCTTATGATACCTAGATCCACGGCCCAATAAAAGCCCGAACAAAGCGGTTACAAACTGTCCCTTTCTGCATCCTTTCCTGTACCTTCCTGCGTCAAATGAGCTCATCTGCATCCATGCCTCGCCGCCTATCCCGGGAATGTTTCGTGGAATTCTGATCAAGGGGTGTTTAGCCTTCCTCATCGCTGCCCGACGCTGAAACACCCGCGGACCTTTATAGTTCCCCGCAAAGCCCCGGTTCAGGTCAAACATGCCTTCTGCTGGCCCAGAGGAGCTAGATACCCGTTTGGATGCCCCCGTCGCCATGACTTCCGATCTTAGCCTCTCCACGCCTCAACGGCCTAGAGCCGCAACTTCCACCCTCCCAGCCATGCCTCAATTACCCACTTTACAACAGTCATTGCGAGGCCCCAGATCTGCTCATGGGGGAAGCCCACCACTGGGATCAAATGAGCAAGAGGTGACCAGATCGGCCCAGGGTAGGTCCATCATTCTCTGATCTGATATTGAATTCCTTCGCCTAACCACACCATCATTCACAGGGCCACTACGACATCCAAAGCCTCTAACTCCTTCAGATCTGCATCTTGTCCTGGAAAAAGAGCAGGAGGCGATGGTGAGTAATATCACATGATCCATCAGAGACAATCTACTAACAAAACAGGTCAATCGATTAACGCGCGAGCTCTCCCTTCTCCGCCAACAGACTGCCTCCGTGGCATCCACAACATCTTCCACCTCAACCTTGAATGAATCCACCGAAGGTGTTCATGGCTCTCCGTCTTTGACCGGCTCTACAAATTCCCTTTCATCTCGTCGACAGCGCTCCTCCTCTAGTCTGGGCTCCCACGCCCCCTCGGTTCATGGAAGTCAAGCAAGCGTCACAGGAATAGCCCCCTCTCGAACGGCGGATCCTCACCGATCCACACGAAGCCGTGAACCATCGCTCTCTCATCGCCGCCCATCGGTCGGATCACTCAGCTCATACACGCAGCATCCCCACCCAGACCACATCGCCCATTACGGAAGTCCCTCTATCTACCCCCATCGTAACTCGGTCTCCCAGACTCACCTGGGCCTATCGAGTAGCTCTCTCGCTCGATGCGAGGAGGTCGCAACGCACAGATCGGAGCTAGAAACCGCCAGACGGGAGAATGAACAGCTGAGACGGCGTGTTCGAGAGCTTGAACAAATTTTGAAGAAGCAGAAGGAGAGACCTGCCGATTCATAAGACAACCCGTTCCTTGGGCATCAAAGACCTCTGGTCCTTTTTCATTTTCTTCTACCTGCCGGGAGCAGTACCTGGTCTTTCCAATTTCCTTTCTATTCTTAACCTCATAGGCCTTGGTTTGCAGGCAGACATTCCATCCTTGACTCCAAAATTCAACTTTACTCATTTGGCGGTCATATTTTGCAGATGTCGATACTAGGCAGTAGAATAACCTTGGCTGGTGCCCACTTTAGATTATCGATATAGTAACACGAGGCGGTGCAGCCCCGCTCTACGTCACCTGTGGCGCAGCTCCATAAATAGTTGACCTCATCCTGTTCTCCTTTTCTTGCTCTCCAAATAATTCCTCTCCTCAAAATTCTCCCTTAACAGATTTACATCTTCAACATGTCTGGTACCACCGTCCACGTTTCGGGCATCGCCCCCTCCACTTCTGAGAAGGACGTCCGTGACTTCTTCAGCTTCTGGTGAGCATGCCCCTCCAAAACAAACACAGCTGCGCAATAGAACTATGACAATGGACTTTTGAGCTAATAAATTAATACAGCGGCAAGATTACCTCTCTTTCCATCACCCCCACTAGCTCTGAGGCCGACTCGCCCAAGTCCGCTAGCGTCACCTTCGAGAAGGAAGCGTAAGATAGCTACCCCGCACCGCGCGTCACCAAGCGGTAACACTCTATAACCCAATTTCTAACCCATAACACAGCGCCGCAAAGACTGCTCTGCTCCTCGATCAGACCCAATTGGGCTCCTCCTCAGTCCACGTGGAAGCCGCCCAAAACATCGACGACCTCGCCGGTGCCCAAGCCACTTCCGCCTCCGAGAAGGAAAATGAGCACGAAATCGCGCAGGAAGACAAGCCCCGCTCCCGCATCTTCGCCGAGTACCTCGCCCACGGCTACGTTGTTAGCGATGGCGCAATCCAGAAGGCCATTGCCCTGGACCAGAAGCACGGATTCTCCAACAAGTTCACCACCGCCCTGGGCAACTTCGACAAGAAGTTCAACGCTACCGAGCGCGCTAAGGGTCTGGATGAGAACTACCAAATCTCCAACAAGGCTGCCAGCGGCTGGTCCTCACTGCACAACTACTTCGAGAAGGCCCTCGAACACCCCCACGGCCAGAAGCTGCGTGATTTCTACGTGCAGACTGATAAGCAGGTGCGCGATATCCACAACGAGGCTCGCCGTCTGGCCGACCTGAAGCTTGGCCGTAGCCAGGAGGGTGAGGCTGCCTCTGCTCCTGCTGCTACTTCTGCTGAGGGCGCTACTACCGCCCCTGCTACTGTTCCTGCCACCGAGGCTGCAGGTGCTGCGCCCCCGGCTGAGCCCAAGGCGTAAGCTTAATAGTTGCAAATCGATAGTTTGGTTAGCGATGATGAGGATTTGCGCTGGCGTGCTTTCTTCGTGTTTAATTATTTCTGCTTCCGAGCCCATTCCCCGTGTTTTATCCACGAGCTTACGATTTGTGTGACGACTGCGGCAGATTGATGCCACTTGATTTTCAATGGTTTAGTTTCAAGCGAACGAACATACGATTACTTTTTTTTTTTTTTTTTTTTTGCTGCAGTTCAATTCCAAATTAAGTAAATAAAATTCGGCCAAACTTATTGCTAAATTTGTATTCATTCAACACGTCATAAACTTCTTAGCCACTCGTGATAATGTGCTTTAATTCCCGGGTCCCTTCTTGTACTTCGCCGCCTCGATCTTCTCCAACGGATGCTCGGGGTTACTCGTCAAAGTCTCACTCTTCGATCGGTCGGATTCTTGCTGCGCAAACTCGGGTGCTGGTTGGGAGGATGAAGCTCCGATCTTGCCGCTGGATGGAGGGTCCTGCTGCTGGATACCAGATTGGCGTTCCGGAGGGGGGGATTGGCGGCCTGCGTTTTGGGAGGACATATTGAAGTCGTGTACTGAGGTATTGAGAACTGTGTGGAACTGTTTGAGGATTAATTGTTGGTCGACGTTGGAGAGGGTGGCTGGTATGCACCTTGGATATAAAAGTTCTCGTGTCTCGTTCAGGTGGTTTAAGGTAGTATAAAGTATTTATGAAAAACAGAAGAAAGAATTTGGACAGAATTGAGTATAAGTATTCGGCATTTAAGATGTTTTCATCATTGACGTGACTTCCCCGAACCGGTTGGGGTGTTCATCATTATGACGTTATTTGCACCTGTAAGCTCTCAGCTTCGGGCCTGCTAAGTGGAGGATCCCATGGGGAATGACCATTTTAGGCTCACCCAGACTTTACCTTGAATTGAAATAGAGCGAGACTGGGTTTTGGATGTCCTTGGATGATATCACTCCTCAACCCTGTACTTGGTCACGTGTAGGCAGTCGCTGTAGAATTGCTAGATGATGGTTTGCAACAATGGTACGTTGGATATCCAGCTATCTCGCCAGAACTGAAATAAAAATATTTTCTGGCCTGCAGGAGCTTCTCAATTGAGAATTACTTTTCTTATTTGGAGGTTTACCGCCGGCTAGGCGCCGAGTGTCTCTCGGCTTGAGAATGGATGATATCGCCAAATCATGTCCTGTTCATAGCTCGAACTAATTCTACATTACCAGAAATAAGCATGCATTGAATATGTGTAATGCGACTGATGTGCTAGCTATACCAAACGCGAAACTATCTTTGGGGAGGGGAATCTGTGCAATGAGGCGGATTATCAATGGGAGCGGACGGGTAGGGACTTTTTTGCAAGCACATCAGTGAGCTGAATGAATAGGAAAAGGGGGGGAAATAGACAAAACAGCAGATATAAACGGGGAACAGGCATGATCTAAACAATGGGAGGAAAGACATGAAAAGGGCATATGTCTCGTGAGCAAGGAATCAGAGAGACCTGGCAAGGGTTCATCCAAATTAATGGATGAGGGTCATTGCATTTAACCAGTCTATTGGTTGCCATTGGCCTGCATGGCTGCTGCGGCAGCTTCCGCATTCTGCTGGGCGAGCAGCGCCTTCTGGTCGGCCTCGTGGAAGACGGCCTGGATGATCTGCTGTTCCTCGGGACCAAGAACCTTGGTCAAGTTTTCGTAGAGCTGGGGCTGCTCGGACTGCAGGTCTGTAGAGAGAACAATCAGCTTGGCTTCAAGTGGTGTGTGGCAGGATGACTTACTCAAGAACACTTGCTTGAACATGCCGTACGGCTCGACCTTATCCAGGGGTGTCTCAAGGAGACTCTCCTCATCCATGTCATCATCATCGTCGTCGCCGTAGGCGCCGAACTTCTGAGCCTCCTGGTTGAGGAACTCAAGGTAGGCAGCACTCTCGTCGGCAACATCGTCGTCGAGAGCCTCTTCAACTTCCTCCTCGTTCCACTCAACTTCACCATCCCAGTCATTCTCCTCGTCATCGTCATCAAGATCGTCATCAAGGGTGAAGTCAGACTCCTTAGTAGCCTCCTCACGAACTGTCACGATGGTTAGCAAAGAATACCACGTCAACATATACAGAACGATACATACTCTTGAGTGCAGCAGGCAAGGTCTGGAAGAGTCTTGTCACACCTTGCAACAATCTCGGCCAGCCCTGCTGGACGCTGACGGGAACATCACCCGCCGCCATGGTAAGCAGCGAGCTGATCGCGGCAATAGACAGCTTCTTGTCGTGAACACGACGGAAGTTATCGATATTAGAGAACCAGTTGCTGAAGAACTTGTTGGTCCAACCCTTAGACTCAAGAACCTGGAGACTGAGAACCGGGTTGTAGTAGATGGCGTTAATGACCATCTCCATCAGGTGAATGCGGTAGGTCTTGGTGCGAGCCTCGTCAGCATCAATGACAGTCATAGCCAGCTCAATGAAGAGCGGGATGTACTGATCAATGTGGCCACGGAGGTTGAGCATGAGAGTCTCGGCAAGCTTGCAGCCGCAAATGCGGTCAACACCGCCGACCTTGTCATCGCGGAAAATATCTTCAACCATGCCAACAATAGCACCCAGATAGGCCGGGTTCTGCACGAGCATGTCAGATCCGTAAGCGACGTAGTTGTCAAGGGCAGGGAGCATGTCCTCCAAGTACAGCTCAGCGCCAGCCTTGAACGTCTTGTGAATGAGCTCAAAGGCTTGCCACATAGTGCCGGAAATGTTCTTCGAGGCAAAGGTGCAGCTGTCAATGATCTCAAAGATCTCGTTGTACAGATCATATAGCTTATTCTCCAGAGTGATGCTGATGATAGGCATCAGGATGGTCTCCAGATGCAGGAGCACATCGGGGGTGCTCTCGAGAGTAAGGATGAGAGTTCCAATGGTCTGCAGAACACCGAGTGCGGTGATACTCTTGTCGTCCAGGAAGTCGCCGAACCCATCATCATCGCCGCCCTTGTTAGCATTGCGCTCCAGAAGCTCACCGATGATACGCATGTAGGTATCACGGAGCTGCTCGCTCAATGCGACAGCGAAGGGAGTCAGCTCAGCGGAGAAGACCTCAACGAAATCCTCCATGACGTTTGCCAAAGCGTCAACGTCGACCTCGTTGGCCAACTTGAGTAGCTGCTGCATGATCTGGGGGATGTTCTGCTGCATGGAAGTCCGAATGATATCGTGGCGAATCAGAGGCTGGAGAGCCAGAGCAGCCTCAACTCGAACAGGAAGCTCAGAATCGGCCATGGACTCCAAAATATTACGGTAAATGACCATCAGGTTGTTAGGATCCTTGAAGTCGAGTTGCTCGAATTTCTCCAGGGTGTCACAAGCACGAGCACGGAGGAAGCCGTGGGGGCTGCGGAACTCGGGGAAAACATGGCGAACAAAGAAGTATTCAACCTGGTCAGCAATAGGACTCTTCTTGCCCAGGATAACGGAGGCGAGCGATCCAATCATGCGGAGAGCACCCTCCTTCTCTCGGGGCAGCTTCTGGTCCTCAGGGGCAGCCTCGTACTTGCTGACAATGCTATTAACAAAGGTCAAGATCGAGAAAGTCTGCTTCTTGCGGTTCTTGGTGAGGGACACCAGGAAGTTTGTGGCGGAAACATCGGGAGCGGAAACCTCCTCGTAAAAGTTCAGCTTGCGGTGCAGGTACTCTGAAGGATCCTCCTCGAACAGCTCAATATCCTCATCGGACTGGCACAAGATGGGAAAGACGAAATGGGCGATCAAGTTCTCCATGTGTGGCTTCAGGTGCTCCCACATCGCCTTGGGCTTGACACACTCTTCCATGTAGATCAAAGTGTAAGAGATGGCGGAGTTGCTCATCCATTGGGACTTGGAGACCCACTTGTCAATCTCCTGCAAATATCCATTGAGGATTTCGGGGGCAAAAGTGCTGATGAAAGTTTTCGCGTACGCGGTGTAGTCGGGAGTAGAAGTGGGCTTCGACATGGTGGTGGGGTTTCCGTAGCTAGAGAGAAATCGTAGATCAATATGACAGCCCTAAAATCTTGACACGGGGCCTGAAATCGTACCGGATGAAGAGACGGTTCAAGTTAGCATATGACCACTTCTTGCACTTGAACCAGTGGTTCATCTCCCTGTCTTCCTTCGACTCGTTCATAGCGCAAGCCGGGGGTGTCTTGGAGATGATGCGCAGGAACAATGTGCACCAGTCCACTGTAGCCTGGTGGGTCTGGAGAGCAGGGGAAAGTTCAAACTAGACATTGCGAGTCAGTTTATACATCCGGAATCCTTGCATCGAGGGGCATGGTCCACCCACGTAAATAGCATGCTTATAGGCCTTCACAATAATCCGAAGCATCTCCGCCGCCTCCAAGCTCTCCTCATCAACCAACCTTTGTCCAATGCTCAGCAGCTGGGGGAACGAGTGCTCCACGATCTTGTCAAACTCCTCGCGCTTCTCCCCACCCTTGAATCGGTACACACGGCAAATGGCCAGCAGACACTGCAGACCCGCATAGACGGTGTTCGCATCGTTGGTAGCGAGCAACTGCAGGTTCAGCTCCAGAAATCCGGGCCACTGCTCGGGGAAGTCGTTCTGCAGAATCTTCTGAAGGAGGGGAACCAGTTGAGCGCGGACATTGGGCGGCGTCGAGGCCAAGGCAGGGATAAGTCGCTCCCGGAAAGCAGGCTTCTCGGATTCAGGAATCGGGGTTCGCGATGGACTCTCTTCGATGGGGGCCCATCCTCGGCTAATACGGTTCTTCAGGTAGACACCAGCTGAGAGGCGGGGTTAGCGACATTATCATTCCAAATAGCTATTTGATATAGCTGCCTGTTGGAATGAACATGCACTACATACCAGACAGCTGAACTGCGTTGTTCTGTTCCCCCTGCAGGATATCTAGCAGCGCATTGATAAAACCAGGCTGCGTCTCGGCCTAGAAAATAGAGGGGGCCATGAGCCCCCCACGAGGTCAGTCTCACGCATCAACCCCGCCCACCAAAAAGTATAGGAACATACATATTTCAGATCCAACTCCGCTTGTCGGCGATTGTCCGCATTCGCGTCTAAAGTAGACTGGATGCGGTCTCGAAGGGCCGTGACATCCATATTCGCACCACCCCAGCGCCAGAAAAAAATATCACAAATAAACTCCGAGTAGGGAACCCCGGGGAACCACGTGAGGGCGAAGGCGAAGGTATGCGGAAGGGAGCAAGGAAAATATATTCCCTAAGGATCAAATGAGGGTGATTCAAAGATCAAAAAAAAAAGTTGTCGAGGGGGAGAATGGGAAATAGTATCTGGGATTTTCTAGGGCGGTCGCCCCGCAGCTAATCAGCGGCCGCACAACATGGATTTTAGTGACTCCACATTCTCCTTTCACAGACTGGGACTATACTATACATCCCTTTGACGTGTAGCACAACTAATTTCAACATATCTGTGTTTTTTTTTTTTTTTTTTTTTTTTTTTTTATCTGAGGTATCATCTCATCCATAAAAGTAAGGTACAATGTAGTGAGTCATAGTCATCAATGCTCATCCGGTCTCTAATGATATTTCATAATCATGGGTTGGGAACAGTTGGGCACATAGACCCTAGAAGTATGGCAGTAGTAGCCCTCTCACATGTACAGAGATGCGGCGAAAATCACATCTCGTTTGATCAACTCCTGCGCCGCCTGCATCTTGGTGTAAAGAGTCGGGTCACCAACAAGCTTGGCTGCATTCTTGACCTCTCGGCAAGTCTCATCCAGTCGAGTGATACAACGGACAATAGTACCTTCCATGACATCGGTTAGATCGGTGATACGGTTGAAGGACATTCCCCTGGCCCATTCATACACCACCTCGGCGAGCCCAAATCGGGGCTGGCTGGCGAAATCATTGGAGTCTTCACTGGATTGGATCACCTGGTGCAAGACCTGGAAGTCGTTTACCTTCTCAGCAATTCGGATGATAGTCTTTTGACCAGCTTCCAAACGGGGGGTTAGGGTTGGGACATTGTCGGTCTTCTCCTGGAACACAAAGGCAGATAGGAGCGCAACGATCTCCGCCGGCTCGAATTCGGCAAGAACGTTCTCAAGAACTAATTCGGTCAAGACCAACTCGTCGGCGGAGTGGATCTCACAAGCCACCTTGCCCTTCAATTGCACTCTGGATTGCTCGTCAACGAATCCGAGCTCTCTGAGAACGTGAATACGCTGTTCGTAGTCGGGAAGCAATTGAAGATTTTGGTCGGACATGAGCTGCTTCAGCTGCGAGATGTTCGCCTTGATTTGCCACTCGTCATTTTGCATTTCGAACTATGAAAAAGAATGAGCAATTGACCTCGTCATCGGCAAAGGGTAAAATCCACTTACATGTTTCAGGAAGTTCGGACACGAGAGGCAGTGGCACGACTGGATGATTTGCACCTGGGCTTCTCGCTGAGCGAGAATATCGCGCACTTGCAACTCTTTAACCTTGGACCAGTCTACCTCATCCCATGCCGAATTAAGCCATGATTTGGTGTATTTGGTCAATTCCTTTTCTGCGAACTTGGAAGACTCTGTTTAAGTTTTTGGTCAGTGCAGTCCTGGGGTTTTCATGCGCGTGGGTGGTGCTATCTACCTTTCTTGATGTTCAGGTACCAAATAGGTCCGCCGATTTTGACCTGTGTGTTTGTAACGCATTCGACGTTTTCTAAAGGAACCTTGACGGCCTTGAGATGCATAGAAGCAGCGCTCGAAGGCAGTGGCTGGAGGTGTGGTCGGAAAACGGGCAGGAATGGTAGAATGTCGCTGGGGTGACGTTTGCTGCTGATTGTGCCGATTTCAAGCACCTGGATGCAAGGCAAAGGGCCACCCGATGAACCACCTGATATCCCCTCTTTCACGAGGACACCAGCAGTTCGTAATCCATCCTAAAACAGGTCAGCGTGTGGTTAGATAATTTTCATCTTTGCAACTTACCTTTCTGTATACGACTAGGCTTTTCATGGAAAATAGTCGTTTGCCGATGGGAGATGCCATTAGCCCCGTGTGCAGCTCAGTCGTAAGCCTCTGGTATTCCATTGCGGCATCATGACACGCTTGGAGATCCAAGTCACAGATTTCGCAAGGCTCCCGCTTAATTTTTTCCAGACTAGCCTCCGAGAGTTGGACTTGCTTCTCGTGTTCCGGAAGCAGAGCTTGGGTGGCATTTTCACTGAAACTCCGTTTGATCATCTCTTCAATCTTGAGCGCTTCAACACGAAGAAGGTTCAGAATCATGTTGTATGTAAGTCGGAACTGTGACCTGAGCTTTGTGGGATCTCCAAGAATCATATTCTTCAAAGAACCAGCCGGTGGGGCTTCGTCTCTCCCAGTAGTGACAAGAATCACGTACCCCACCGTGTCAAGACCACGACGTCCTGCACGTCCCGCCATCTGGGTGTACTCACCGGGTAGAAGATCCCGGAAAGACTTGCCGTCATGTTTGCGGAATCCAGAGAAAACAACCGTTCTAGTTGGCAAGTTCAGCCCCATCGCGAAAGTCTCTGTCGCGAAGAGGACCTTAACCAAGCCCCTAGCAAACAGAATCTCGACAATCTCCTTCATGATCGGAAGAAGACCACCATGGTGCACAGCAACTCCTCTACCCAGGAGCTCTCGAAGCCGAAGAATTTGGGGGAGCGTTCGGTCCTCAGGTTTAAGTCGGGTCAGTGACTTTTCGATCATCATATGAATCTGACTCTTGTCGTTGGCAGTGCTGAAATCTTGGTTAGACAACGAGTCTGCGTTCTCTTCGCACCGTTTCTTCGAGAAAACGAAGATACAACCCGGTAGCAGATCTTCCTTGCGAAGATGAGAGACAAGGTTAACCCAGGTGGTTTTATCCTGGGCGGCAGTCGTACGGAAGCCTCCGCGCCCAGTACGAGCAATGTTCCCTGTGCCACGATTGGATGGCGCTCCTCGGCCGCCTTGCCCTCGGCCTCCTCTCTGCTGCGGGCCTCCACGCTGTCCATTGCCCCGTGGGCCGCCTCTGCCGGCAGGCTGACCGCGTCCTCCTCCACCTCGGCCGCCTCCTCGCTGGCCCTGGCCTTGCGCCTGGGCCTGAGCCTGAGCCTGGCTTTCTGCCTCCTTCTTGGCCTTTTCTTTGTCTTTGCCAGACAAGGCATCATTCGCCTTCTTCCAGCCAGGCTCAAGGAACTTTTTGTTGGAATCAACAATCTTGTACTTGTCTTTTCCACCCCAGAGATAGTGTTCCAACGGCACGGGCCGCTTGGGAGTTGAGATCACATAGATGTCCTTTTTCTTGGTACGACCGACCCAGGATGCAAACTCATAGGTGTTGGGGACGGTGGCAGACAAGAGGATCAGGGTAACATGCTCAGGGAGCATAATGATTACCTCCTCCCACACAACACCTCTCTCGAGATCGTTGACATAATGGACCTCGTCAAAGATGACGAACTCAACATCTCGGATAAGATCTGCACCACGGTAAAGCATACTCCGCAGAATTTCGGTTGTCATAATCAGACAGCTAGCTTCTGGATTGATTTGCACGTCGCCGGTAAGGATACCGACATCTTCAAACTCGGTACGGAAGTCCCGATATTTCTGATTGCTGAGTGCTTTGATGGGTGATGTGTAGATGGCTTTCGTCATGTGCTTCGCAGCTAGCGCAATGCCATACTCAGCGACAACTGTTTTTCCTGCTGATGTGTGAGCTGCAACAAAGACAGAATCACCGTTTTCCAGGTGATAAACCGCTTCTTTCTGGAAAACGTCCAACTCGAATGGCCATTCTCTAGCCATATCCGGTACCAAATCATGAAAGTTGGGGATTTCCTTGTTGATGTCCACAACATGTGCCCATTCCCGGCCCTTCTGTTTCTGGATACCAGCAAGTAGGGGATTGCGCGGCTCAAGTGCAGGGAACTCTACCGGCAGCAAAGCATCAATATCTTGCTCATCCTCATCACTGAGTTCCCCGTCTGCGGTATCGACCTTCACGCCTCCATCTTCATCTTGTGTCTCATCAGGCTTATCAGCCTGTATCTCACTCTCCTCCTGGTTGAGTGCGTTTTCGACCTCCTCTTCTCCCTCTGTGACCTCTTTGGACTTTTGTTCTGCGAAACTCATGCCACGGTCAAACCCAGGGGGTATGGTCAAAAGTCCACCCTCTGAGCCAAAGTTGATAATGCGGTCTAGACCCCCCTGTCTTCCAGAGCGCGATTGTTCCACAGATTCTGCATCTGCCTCCATCGCGGCAAGTGCTTCAACTCCATCCAAGCCACCTGGTGCAAACGGGAAGAACCCCGCTGCACCGCGAACAAAGTCTGCACGACCAGCCGGTCGGCGAAGAAGCGAGGTTGAGTTCTTTGCATTGATGCTTGAAGCCGGGACTGTGACTTCCTGGTAGCCGGTGACCCGTCCTTCCAGTCCTTCTCGTGTAAATCTTGTGACAGTGCGGGTTTGTGTCGGGGCAATCTCGAAGAGGTCGGTCGAGTCCATCGGAACATCCCATCGCCTATGGATATTATTAGCAGTGCTCAGTTGACCTGTCCTTTTTGCACGTCATGCATTCACAGACTGGCTTACTTTTGCAGCTGATTCAGCCATTTCGGGCTAAATGTAGCGGAAGGCTTCAAGAAATCATCTTCCAGATCTTTTAGAAGATCATCCGCGCTCTGGCGACTTTGTTTGCGGGGCTCGCGTCTTTCGAATGTACCGGCCTCCTCCTCAGCAAGCCGCGCCTCAACAAATGCTGGTTTCAAAGCTTTGGTGTTCAAGCTTAGCTCGTTCAAAGCTGAGGCTAATGGGTCCGCCATTTCAAGATGTGGTTGTACAAGTCCGGAATGTTCTGCGGGAACCCGTCGATGTCGAAATCAATTCGGCGGACAAACGCGGCTGGAATTGAACCGGGAACTTAAAAAGGAGACAACTGATGCTTAAAAAAGGTGCGGAGACAATTGAGGCAGGGGAAAAATGCAGAGACCATCAAATCACCGAAACGCACTCAGTCCAGAACTGGGCACCCCACCTTGCTTTTTGCCTGTTGGAGCTTTGGGCCAGTGTCGGGGCGGTGTCGACCGGCATAATATGCCCTGTTGACGTAGTGTGGGGCATCGATATCGATCCACCCTACGGTCGATGGATTGACTTGTGTCTTGAAACTGGCATACACGCAATACGCAGACTAGCCTTTGTCTATGAATGGTTCCAATAATTTGCATTTCAAGAAGATGTCATCGCCTGCAGGCATATATCTATATACACACCACCCCAAAATTAGACAAACCTAGGATTGGAATATATATATATACTGCACTAGGTTGTTTGAATTTCCAACACTGTAGCACTATCAAATAGCCTGGGCCCCAGTATTTTCCAACCCTGCCCAGTATCAACCAACACCAACGACACTCAGGCGTGGAACTCCCAACCTGGACAGGCGGGTATAGGTACCAGGGCTGCCGAGTAGGTACAGTAGCCCGGGAAAACCATAGCATCCGTGGACTGCAGGCATATATACGTACTTCCTTACACAATATAAGAAGATAAATACATTATTCCCACACATACGGGATTGCGCAACCCAGCTCTGGAGGTGAGTGATTCTGATGATTTGAGACACCTAAGCCTTCAACACCCATATTAAAAAACTCAACCTTGGAATGAGAAAACTTGAGAAAGCAGGCTCCCATTTGCCCATGCAGATATACTTATCACAGTCACTACATATGCATCAAGCATGAGATTTGAAAGATAATTTTGGAAGTTCTCGTGAGTATTGGCATTAAAATATCATACGCTGTAGAACTTTTGTACCGGAACCAGCCAATCAAAAGGAACTGTGCAAAACATAAGACAGAAAGGCTGGAAAGAAACCACGCCCGGAGCGCCTGAAGTATACCTATGCAAGAGATGAAACATACCGAAGGCCAAATCCAGCTCGGAAAAGATAACAAAGGGGAGATGAAATAGTGGCCTCCCAGAAAGTGAAAAGCGAATCAGGAACTGACACACTTCTCTCCAGATGATGACCGATGAAAGTGATTGCTTGCTTTGATCAGCCTCCATGCTCTGGAACAGTGAAGCAGAATGGCGTGAGGAACAAGTCATCGATTATAAGCTTCATCGGTATGAGATTGACGGGAAAGTTCGTCGGTCGTGGATGTTTAATTGAAATTCGAAAATTCCTTGTACTGTGGCAATGTACCTAGTGAATAGTGGGTCAGGACCTGCTATAGAAGACTGTAGGGGCAACTAGACTTACAATGTTCTCCCGTCAGCGCCCCAGCCTAATCCAGCTGTAGCGTCTGGCTCACCGGCACCGGAGCCATGGATCAGGCTTCGGTCAGGCAGGTCATTGATGATGTTCCTGATCCAGCGGGGCGAATGGGCCTGTTCAAAACCAAGAAATAGTTGGCGACGTCTTTGTTCAGGTTCAAGAGAGGAGCGGTAGGTATGTACCTCACTGGCCATTGGGCGGCGTCGAAGACGCTCCGCCGCAAGATTTGATCTTATTTCATAGTTAGATGGGCGAGAACTATCATATCTGCGTTCGGCCGCGGTCTGAGGTCGTTCCGTTCGCCGTGGGGCTGAACTTGATTGCTGGGCCCTAAGTCTAGCAATACCCGCCCGCTCGAGGTCAATTGGTTCGGGCCCAGGTCTGAATGGATCAGGAGTTCTTGGACCTGAGTCGTTTTCATGACTGACAAGATCAGGGTCAACACCCTGTGAAGCGATGTCTGGTCCGGCAGACAGAAGATCAGATGGCGACGTTGTCCAGCTTAGGGTAAGGCTGGGCTGGGGATCATTATTAGAGTTTTCAGTTTCTGAAGATCGACTTCCCTGTGAGAGAACGATTGAACTTTGACGCCTGGCGTGGTATGACCGCTCGGTAGGGCCCCCCGCGCGTCTGGAATGACTCATGCGCGGGGGTGGAGGTAGCGGGGGCGGCAGAGATATTTCTCCATCGACATCTCGAGCCGTATCTGAAGAGTCATATGGACGTGGGGGTGAGTTAGGAAGGGAGTTTCGAGCAGTCCCATCCGCAGACCCGAGGTGTCGTGCGCGGGCCACATGAGAATGCAAGCTTGCTCTGGCTGGTCGTTCTGGCCGTTCTGGCCGTTCTGGCCGTTCTGGCCGCTCAGTTACCCCTTCTTCCAATCTCCCTGTCCACCGTGCTGTATTCAAAAAATCCATGATGATTCTCTCCCGCTCGGTGAGATCCTGTATTAAGTTCTCACGCAGTGAAGAACGTTCGGTCTCTCCGGCGGCTCGCTCAATTGGGGGGTCATCGCCATTGATTCTCAAACGAGGCGGGGGCGGCAGCACAGATAAATCGTCATCATCCATGGACTGATCATCTGATTCGTCTCCCAGTGGCTCCAAATGAGCCCCTTGCAGCTGTGGATCATCAAGATTCAAATGGAGAAGCTGCCTTCGGAGAAAAAATTGGCGAACATCTGCGATTCCAGCTCGGCCATGGCCTTCAAGCCATACCAGCAGGTCCCACGGTTCAGGGGAAAAGATCATGCAGCGCACAGCGCCACCCTCCTGGCATGACCTGGAAGCCAGGAATTGGTGAAGAATCGGGTTTTCATCTGATTCAAAACCGCCGGAAGTCTGGCGGATGACCTCTACATCTATGACTGTGATGACTCCTGATTGGGAGCCGATGGCACACAAATGGCTCGATGGTGAAAAGGCAATAGTAAAGCAGCAAGCGTCATCAGGGCGACCACCGATGTCTATCTCGATGCATTGCAGCATTTCCCATTCCCAACCCGCGAGTTTGCTACCTGCTTCTGTAGATGCAGATGGTCCCCAGTCTCGCAGAATCCGATAGAAATAAACCTTGTTCTCATCACCCACTGCAGCCAAGATGGTCTGGTCTGGTGAGATGGTGGTGTAGTTCATACAAGTTGTGTGTTGCAGGATCTTGAGAACTTTGGATCGGGTCAAGGAGTAGACGGTCACGGTATGATCGTTGTTGCTATCGAGGCGTGGTTAGCAATAGTCTGTGCAAGTTCTTGAACAAGGATGAAGAGTAGTACCTGAGGACCATCACATCTTCATGGGAGGTGCCTTCACCGTTGCTGGGGAAGCGATGGATTGTCACCGAATTGACAATACTGCCTCCGAATTTGTGTAGGATGAGTTCTGGCAATGATCGTCTCCCCGGCCGATATGCCGGGGTATCCCCAGAGGTTCCCGGCGACGGGAGCCGGGACGGTGGCTCTAGGTCGAGCGGAAGCGCACTATCGACATCGGCGGGGTGGAGTGGAGATGTCTCGTCATGAACCTGCAGTCCTCTCTCATCGATTCTGATGTAAGCGCATTCACCATTGTCTGGCCCACCCACCGCGATCCACCCGTAACCAGCCGCCAAGCATCGCGGCTCGAACGGAATGACGGCTATGCTCTCCCGCTTTTGCGCCGCAATGTGAATCGCAACGACAATTCGTTCGACGACGACATATATGCGATCCGGATCGGCCGTGCTGATGTAGTGGCGGAGCTGGGGGTGGCTGTGGCGTTCTTGTCAGGTCATGAACTCCGAAATGTAGGCCAGGGAAGGAGAGTGGAGAGGGGGATGTATACAAGTTCGGGATCTTCAAAGGAAAGAAGCGGCGCTTGTTCGGAAGGATGAGGGACTCAGTCGGGCGATGCCTAAGATATAAATGTGAGAAGGCCCGATCGCCATGATACGGGGTAAAGAGCGCTGGGGGGGGAGCGGGACCGGAGACTCACAAGAGCGAGTCCGAGGTCATGGTGAGCAGCTATGCCCGCGGCGACATTGTCCGATATATAAAAAGGGCAAAGACTGAGAGCGCCACCAGACCCGATCGAGAGCTTTGAAGAGCACTTAAGCTGAACTTGAGGCTAAGTAGCATGCGCTTTCAAACTGATGACGTAAGACTTGGGTGGAGCTAAAAGCCGGGGAGCGAATGCGGTTGTACCGTAGTATGGGGAGCTCATGAAGGGAAGAAATATGCAAATGCCGCATGCAATAGAGATAGTAACCAAATTATCAGATCTGATTGGATCCGTCGATATTTATTTGATCTTTTGTTTTAGGTTTCTTGATGAAGGGAAATCTAGATCGGATAAAGGTAGGAAAGGGAACAGAATATTATATTTATTTTGTGAGAAGTTAAATGGAAATTTTATAACCAAAGCCGATATACCTATATCCCTCCAAGCTCCATATACTCTAGACTACTCCAGTCGGAGCTATTTCATGCCGCCATGATCGACATTTCGACCATCGTCTGCTTCCCAATCGAGGACCAGGGACGGTCACACGACACTCCCCGGTTGGACCCCAACCCCATAACAAGAATGCAACACAGAAATATCGAACAGGTCGGGCTCCACGGAGAACCGAGGCAGTTGATTTGAGATGAATTAGGGCAAAGAAATGACAACAAAGAGCTCTTTTCAGTTTCCTAGCGGTCCTTTCTACACCTTTTTAGCAGGGTTTTATGGGGGTTGAAGCCCGACCGCTAGAAATGGAGTTCCCAATTGGATCACCCAAGCTAGAAATCCATTCCATAGTAGCCGTTAATTCTAGCTTGACCGTAATACCTAGCGACGTAAAAACCTCCGAATTCCAAGCGGAACTCTAGTGGCCGAAATTCGGCCAACCTCGCAATTACGTCACGTGTACACCGGGCGGTGAGTTCGGTCCCCCGGCAATGTCCCGTGATTCCATAAGCTTCCAAACCGTGCAAAACCTTTCTCTCTCCTTCTCCTTCCTTTTCTCCATCTCCATCTCCATCCTCCTCCCCTTTTTATACCTCTCCATCACTCCGCGATTGATTCGTTCGAGTGTTCTACCTTTTCTATTTTTTGTATTACTTAATTTAACTCACAATGCTTCCTTCTCGCATGTCTCGCGCGGTAAGTCTTTTCCCTTTTTTTGGGCGACGGATAAAAGCCGTCACGCGTCGCAACAACATTTACTAAACTATTCTTCTAGCTCCCGCGCGCTGCTTTCGCTCGCACCCCTACCTCCAGAGTTCCCGGCGCTGCTTTCCGCCGATGGAACTCCACTGAGGGTGGTGAGGAGAAGGTCAAGGGCTCAGTCATTGGTATCGATTTGGGTAAGTCACGAAGGCAACCTTGAATACTTTTCCTCAATGCAATTATCTAACGACATTGATGATAGGTACTACCAACTCCGCTGTTGCCATCATGGAGGGCAAGACCCCCAAGATTATTGAGAACGCTGAGGGTATGTGAAAAATTTTCCCTTCGTAGTCATCGGTAGCCCATCCGAATCAGATTCCGGACCATTCTGCCGGTGATTGCCAACAATCATGAACCCCCTATAACTAACATGATCTTTTCACAGGTGCCCGTACCACTCCCTCCGTCGTTGGTTTCGCTCAGGATGGTGAGCGCCTTGTCGGTGTTGCCGCCAAGCGTCAGGCCGTTGTTAACCCCGAGAACACTCTTTTCGCTACCAAGCGTCTCATTGGTCGCAAGTTCACCGACGCTGAGGTCCAGCGTGATATTAAGGAGGTCCCCTACAAGATTGTCCAGCACACCAACGGTGACGCTTGGCTCGAGGCCCGTGGCCAGAAGTACTCTCCTTCGCAGATTGGTGGTTTCGTCCTTAACAAGATGAAGGACACCGCTGAGGCTTACCTCGGCAAGCCCGTTAAGAACGCCGTTGTTACTGTCCCCGCATACTTCAACGACTCCCAGCGTCAGGCCACCAAGGATGCCGGTCAGATCGCCGGTCTGAACGTTCTCCGTGTTGTTAACGAGCCCACCGCTGCTGCTCTTGCCTACGGTCTTGAGAAGGAGGCCGACCGCGTTGTCGCTGTCTACGATCTTGGTGGTGGTACCTTCGATATCTCCGTCCTGGAGATCCAGAAGGGTGTGTTCGAGGTTAAGTCCACCAACGGTGACACCCACCTTGGTGGTGAGGACTTCGATATCCACCTTGTCCGCAACATTGTCGAGACCTTCAAGAAGGAGTCTGGTGTCGATCTCAGTGGTGACCGCATGGCCATCCAGCGTATCCGTGAGGCTGCCGAGAAGGCCAAGATTGAGCTGTCTTCCTCCCTCCAGACTGAGATCTCTCTGCCCTTCATCAGTGCCGGTGCCGGTGGTGCCCTCCACATCAACCAGAAGATGACCCGTGCTCAGCTCGAGGCCCTTGTTGACCCCCTGATCCAGCGTACCGTTGAGCCCGTCCGCAAGGCCCTCAAGGACTCCAACCTCAAGTCCAGCGACATCCAGGATGTCATTCTGGTTGGTGGTATGTCCCGTATGCCCAAGGTCACCGAGTCCGTCAAGTCCATGTTCGGCCGTGACCCCTCCAAGTCCGTCAACCCCGACGAGGCTGTCGCTATTGGTGCTGCTGTCCAGGGTGCTGTCCTGGCTGGTGAGGTTACTGACGTTCTGTTGCTCGATGTCACTCCCCTGTCTCTCGGTATCGAGACTCTCGGTGGTGTCTTCACCCGTCTGATCAACCGCAACACCACCATCCCCACCAAGAAGTCCCAGACTTTCTCCACTGCTGCTGACATGCAGACCGCTGTCGAGATCAAGGTCTTCCAGGGTGAGCGTGAGCTTGTCAAGGACAACAAGATGCTGGGTAACTTCCAGCTTGTCGGCATCCCCCCTGCCCACCGTGGTGTCCCTCAGATTGAGGTTGCCTTCGACATTGACGCTGACTCCATTGTCCACGTCCACGCCAAGGACAAGTCCACCAACAAGGACCAGTCTATCACCATTGCCTCTGGCTCCGGTCTCTCCGATGCCGAGATCCAGTCCATGGTCGAGGATGCTGAGAAGTACGGCGAGTCTGACAAGGAGCGCAAGGCCGCCATTGAGGCCGCTAACCGCGCCGACTCTGTCCTGAACGACACCGAGAAGGCCCTCAAGGACTTCGAGGACCGTCTTGACAAGACCGAGGCCGAGACCATCAAGGAGAAGATTGCTACTCTCCGTGAGTTCGTTGTCAAGAACCAGTCTGGTGAGGGTACCGCCACCGCCGAGGAGCTCAAGGAGAAGACCGATGAGCTCCAGACCGCTTCCCTGACTCTGTTCGACAAGATGCACAAGGCCAACAACGAGCAGCAGCAGCAGCAGCAGACTGGCGAGCAGCAGGGTGAGAACAAGCAGTAAACGCTTGTCTCCCGTTGAGCGCTCCCACCTCTGGCCACTAGGCCCATGTATTTTTCCTGTGTTTTTCCTTTTCTTTTCCTTGTGTTAGAGACTCCCTGGTCTCTTTTTCGCATCTCCTTTCGCATCAACTGTACACATACTTCTCAAGGCCCTTCTATCCCCCTTTCTTTTTCTGGTGTATCGGTGTTTGATTACCAACTTGTATGATCTATTTTCTTTTTCTCTCTATTTTCATATCTACTCCCATCTACCCTCTGTGATTGGCCCATAAGCCTACCAGAGAGTATGCCGGGATTGTCTACCATTGTATTTAATGACATTACGGCAAAGGGGGGCTACCAAAAAGGATGCAAGCTTTGGCTTTCTGGGTGCATGTGACAATAGAAATCGGACCATTCTCCTCTCGCTTTTGAACATTTTCCCTCCATAGTATCTCTTTCCAAGGTTGAAGCTGTCAGACCGTTTTTGCGTAACCTGACTTCGGAGCACGGGGCATTGACATTGCTTGTGGCTCTCAACGCGCCACGATGGTGATGTCCCCCCAAAAAGGCTTCCAGTCCAATGAGATTGAGTGCCGGCTGTATGCACTGCTCATCCGAAATGCACCCTGCAAGCCTCCACCACCAGACCTCTGAAAGGCCAAAAGTACGAAATTCCATCATTCCCCAGCCTCGTCAACGCCGATTCCTGAAAATGATAGGTCGGAAAAGCTCCCCTGCCGTATGCAACTTGACGTTTGCGCCCACCCTGACGGGTCATCCGCTCATTAGCTCGAAACTATTGAGGTCCGTTCCAATGACCAATCTATTTGGAAAGAATCGGAACAAAACAAGAAAATTTAATATAGGCATAACCATAATTCGGATTGAATTTGGATCCGGGCCCCCATGAAAGGCCAGTCCAAAAAGCTAGTGCAGTGTAGATGAACCAATCGCCTCTAAACCCTCGATCTCTTGCATGAAACGACTGCGGCCAGACAGTTTTTCCAGATGATTCCTGATTCCCCTCTACACGCTACTCTTCTCGGGCGAGATCACCGGTGAGAGGTGGCGTCTTCAGTTCAGTGTTTGATGATAACTCGAAAGCTAGACATTATCAAACGGAGCTATACGCCACTCGGTGGAAGGGGGGAACGTCTGACGAAGGATAATGTCAGCTTTGAAAACGTTCTAGAGCAATCGATTTGTCTGCTTGTTTGCATCATTATGAACCAGGATGAACACGAGCATCTGTTGGGCCTTGGGCGCGAGGCGCTGGTGACAGAGGCTGGTGCAGACTTCCCTGCAGCGACGGGCAAATCATCGTTGTACACACCAGTTGGGCTATCAAGTGGGTCTTGACTACAGTATGATGTTTGTCCATTACGAGGCCTGAGATCTTTGGATCCGGGACTGGTTGAATTTAATCTATTAATCTTTAATCTATTTGTGAAGAATGTGTTTGATCTACTTGCCCAGGAAAGTACCGAATGCCGCGCACTGGGGGAGTACAAGTGGTCTTCTCATGGTAAGAAAATCCCAACGCCATCACTTTACCCTTCAATCATTCGTCGATCACCTGTCTTGTGAGACCATCCGCCTTAGCGCGCCCCTAGTGCTGTGTATGATTATTTCCCACGGCTCCACTTTTCAATTGATTTCCACTTTTCAATTTTTTACTTTTTCGTAAAGCCCTGGCGTCTACTCCAAACAAGAATCTCCCCCCTCAGAAAGCAAATCTATCCAGCACAGGATGGTTCAAAAACTTGGTCACTTGATCTCATAGATCCATAATTAGGATACATTAGGGGCGATTAGTTAGCGCTGGGCGGGGAATATGCTAGCACCTAGTGGGGCAATGCAATTTCCCATTGGAATGGATTGCCTTGTCATCGCCTATTCGCCTACTCGGTTCAATGTGAATTTGTGATGCCCTTACCGCACTTCAACGATCCGCCCCCTTTTTAGGCTTTTGAAAATTTAGGCACAATCTAACATAAGGTTACGAGAGGGGCTGCAAAGGACTGGAACACTCCTTCCAGGAATCAATAGATCCATGCCACACAGACAATAAACGGAGGACGGAGTACCGGAGACAGGTATTCAGGTATTCATGTACCTATCCGCGAGAAGACGTGGTATTTTATTTTGAGTTGCTGATATTTTCTGTTCCCATCCCATGGAACTGCACCAGGGTCAAGTTCCCCTGTGTTACATAATTGATCTTCCCAATGACGCTGCGTCTTGGCAACTCCTGACGGTAGATCTGTGCTTTCCCATTGGTTGGGCCCGGAAAGATTTGTACCTATTGGGTAGAGCTGCTTATATTACACTGAAAATTGAAATTGCAGTCAAATCTGGAGCCGCTTGCTTTACCCATCTGAGTTTAACTTAGGGGAAAAGGTGATAGATCAACGATTCCCATCCTCCTCCACGGACACCCTCCGGTATTCCCAATGAAACTCGAATTTTTATTTTTATCGTCATCATGGGGGACTTGACGAGTACAGTGTCCCCCTAAACCCCCTTTTTTTTAATTTTTAATTTGTATTATTATTTTTGGATGCAGCTTTACATGATACATATTGGGACTGGTCATCATGCAGCTTGGGTTTAGCCATAATAAGGAGGTAGCTATTGTGGATGAAGTGTTCGGCGAAGGAATATCTGGATTCTCTGCATCCACGGTGGGTATTAGGTGGAGAAGGGGTCAGCTGACTTTGGTTTCTGTGTGTTTGAGGAAATTGACTGAAGGTAAACATAGACGGGTAAGAAGGACGGAAGGGTTGTTACCAATAAACGCCTGGCGACAGGGAGTCTCGAGATGGAGAGTATAGAGTGATACATAATAAAAATAGATGCCCCTAAAAGTGACTAAATCTCCACGAAAGAAACTGTGATGTGATTTGATTACATCCACTAGCGCCGAGCCAATCCATGGAAGTATTTGCCCACTGACCGCATCGGCCAAACTGGTTTTACTCTCCAATCGTCACATCTGAGATCCCTTACTCGACCGTTACGGGAAATTTTGCACGATAACGGGGGTGCAGCCCAAGGGTCGCGCTAGTGGCTTCTTTCCTTCTGATTTTTGTGCCATTTGCATGTTTTGGGCTGTTTGGGGGCATTTTTATTAGATTTTATAATGGAGACTTGGTCAATCCTTTCCTGACGACCCATAGATCGGAACTGGGTCTTTATTTTTATTTTTTTTTTCCTTTTTTCTCTCCACTCTTATTTCCTTGGACCGTTGATTGTTTTGCTTTTGCTTTTGTTTTCCTTGGTTCCATCTTCTCCCTACCCTTGACCCTATACTGGGCTCTGAAGAACAAGCACCTGCAAACCCTAGAACGTTAATTCTCAGAGATCGAACTCCGATCTCAGTATGACGACTGCACCGCTGGTGCCTCACCCTGTCACCGACAGTGGTATCAATGGAGGCCCGGGACATCTGAACGGTCTACCACGCTATCATCCCATCGCCATGAACCCAAACCCACCTCCACACCCAGCAATGCCACCACCAGATCAAATGGTGCAGAATCATCATTTCCGTCACTTTGCACCGCCGTTGCTGCATGATCCTCATGCTGGGCCCCCACCGGCGCCACCAACCCCGAGCCCGACCTCGTTGGAACAGATCGAACAGCGTCTGCGGCAATTGGAACATGAGGAAATGAACCGAATGGCAACGCGCAGCCACATTCTCGCCGTGCGCAAACGGGAAGATGAGGAGTTTCGCAGATTGACCGAGAGTGCAGAGATGGAGGAAGAGGTAGGCTCGATGTGTCATACGCGTCAGGAACAAATCAATGAACAAAATCACTAACCATGACTCAGGATCTTCGACGACAGCGCAAGCGGATGAAGAGAGAGTCGATGGGCCTGGGATCTAACAATACGGCGGACTCGCCGCCGTTGCGCCCTACACCACCTCGTCGACTATCAGAGACCAGTGCAGCTACGACACTGGCGTTTTTCAAGCAGCAGAGTCCGCCAGAGCCTCGTCAGACTCCTCTTCCTCCTGCATCACAGCCACAGCAACAACAAGCGCCTCCTATGCCCCCACCAGCTCATCTTCATCAAGCCCACCCTTCTCACCCACCCCATCCATCTCATCCATCTCACCAACCACATGCACCCCATCCACCTCACCAACCTCATCAACCTCATCATGCGCCCCCTCCCCAACCTCAGCACCATATTGTTCACCATGATTCTTTGAACGGCCCTGGATCTATCCGGCGCAAGCAAAAGTACACTATCAAGAACGTCGAGGCATGGGGCGAGCGTCACGGCCGCCCAGCAGCCCACGACCCATCAGGCCGAGCCCTATGGAAACGGCCTTCAGACGGCAGCCTAGTGTATCTGACCTGCCCAATCTCAGGCTGTGGAAAATCAGACTTTGTCACTCTCCACGGCTTCATGTGCCACCTGACCAAGAAACACAAAGACCGCACACTGGGCAGCCAATCGCGCGCCCTCGAACTCTGCGGTATCGTCTTTGATCCCAACTCTCCATTGCCCCCAGTGACAGCCCACCGTGGCTCGACAGAGAGCGCAACGCCAATGGACCACGACGGAGACCAAGATGAGGATCTGGAGTCCGATCCCGAAGAAAGCGAGGACTCCCCCGAATCGTACCGCGTCAAGACTGAAGGATCCGAACGTCTTGGACTCTCAGAAGTCCAGGACACACCCGGTCCACACGACATGTCTCCGGTTCCGGTCCAAAAACCCGTACTGAACGGTTCAGTCAAACAATCCATTTCGTCCATAATCGACCGAACCCCCGAACCAGAGCCTAGAGAAGCTCTGGCTTCCCTCGCGCCTTCTGAGCCCGTTTCCCAAAATCACACACCCATCTTGGAACAGACGGTGCCCGTGAAGCGGAAATTCGAATACTCGCCTGAGAAAGAGAACACAGAACCGAAGGAGGGATCTGCGACTGAGTAATCTCCTAATATCTCTCCATCTCTTTCCTCTCTATCCTACTTCATATAATCTCACATAATCCCGTGGTTGTCATTTAGCTACCATGAGCCATACATAGCATCGATATGACAAAAAACATCATCTTGCATCAATCATCAGCACTGGTTCAATCGACCTGTCATTCATTATCATCTCTGAATACCCTTTTGTCTTATTTGGGTGGCTTGCTACTACTTATTGTTATGCTGCCATGTTCTTTGCCGCATATTGTTAGAATGGCCCTTTTTGTCCATAATTTGCATATTAAGCATATTAATGATATTGGAGATCAGCGGATCTAGACTTTGATGCAAATGAAATTCATCAATGAATAATGTACTACGCTTGCAAGTATGAAGTAGGGCTTGGGGGAAGTTGCCTTAATACAGTATTTCCGTATAAGTGGCGTCTTTCGACAAACAGTGGTGAAAGCGAGCAGGTGTAGTATGTACAATATCTAAGTCTAATGGATACATAATAGGAACATCGACAATGCCCTTCCACTGCGGCCTCCATAGTGAGCATACAAGCCAACATCATCACCTCTCTCTAGCCATTATCAAATGCACCAAATACCCCGATCCACCCTTCAACCCATCCCCTAGCACCTCATCACTAATCCTCCAAACCCGAAATTCCTTCAACGTCTCCCTTAACCAAGTGTCAAACACCTCCGGATTCCGCTGCATCTGCGCAACAATACAGACCGTCGGCCGACGAGCCGACTCCTCCGAATCCGGGTTATACGCAGGTCGTAACCGACAAATCTCAGCGCAGGTACGCACAAACGGCGAGACGAGCGCTTCATTATAAATACAATCACAAGAAAGAAGAAGGTCGAAGCCTTTATCTTCTGGATCCATTTCCTGACGCGAATCAGGATCGATACACTCCTTTAATAAACTGGGCTGATCAGTCTCCCAGTCTAGTGTCGTAAAGGTAATGTTCGAGCTTGAAGGTACAACTGTAGCTGATGTTTTTGAGGCAGGCTTCTTTTTACTACTCCCTTTTGACCTTCCGGTCTTCTGCTTTGACTGGCCGGTAGCATTTACAGATGCGTTCTCGTCGAGGTTTGTACGGAAGAACCGGCGCACGTATTCTTGGTCTGTGGCGACATAGTGTTGTATTGATGGTGCTAGAGAGAGGGGCAGTAAGGCTGAGATGCCGCATCCTAGTTCAGCGACGACAGAGTCTGCAGTGAGGATGGAATTTGTCCATAGCGGATTGGTTGGAGAAGAGATCCATTCCGCAAAGGGTGGAGTGATTTTCCAGAGGACTAGGAGAGTTAGTATACGTCCACGTATAGTTGGATGTATAGTCACAATTCCGGTGATGACATGTGTATAGCGGCAAGCAGTAACAAAATAAACCAATCAGACGATCCCAGATGACATCAAATGATGTTCGAAGCGGAGCCTCGGCTCATCTCAGTTCCTGGACCGACATTTACAAACTGCGGGGTGTTGAGTCCGTGCTCGGGGATTGCAGATCAGAACTTACCGGCGCCAGTGGTTCCTCCGACTCGAGACGAGGAGAGTAATCCTGGAGATTGATGGATGGTGTATTCATGATCCTGGATTGTCACGTCGACGGTGGTCGCACGCGAATCTAGGAATCCTAGATTGCCGGTGGCGATCTCCTGGCTGAAGAGTAGGAAATATTCTAACCGGATGTATGCAGTGAGTTACTGGGGGCTTGAAAATTGGGATTCGTATCATCCGTAGATTTTATTGGTGACTGACCCTCTTCGGCGTCGGTGACTTCTTCTCCGATGGCGAGAAGTGCGCTGATGGACATTGTGTGTTAAAAGTCTCTTAATGATGCGTTACTGAGAAGCTACGTCTGCGTTTGGATCACGTGGATAGGAACTCATCATATCGCAACTGAATCTGCTCTCCATAGATTTGAATCGGTGGTCAATTGTACAGACGATCATAGTTTCCAAGATGTTGGGCTGTCCCAACAGTTACAGAAAAGAGTAATTGATCTACAAGACTAAGAGAGTTTGCAAGTACGTTCGAGGACCATATATTCACAGTCGGCTATACACTCCAGCCTTTTGTCTTTTATTTAGATGCAGTCTTTATGCCAAGGAATATGTATTGATTAGTGAATTGCATATTAATAACAGATAGAAACCTCGTCATTTAAATGGATGCCAAGTGCGTCATTCGTGAAATTACGGGAGAAACCAGCCACAATAAGTACTAAGCGCATTGTTGTGACCTGGAGCTCCGGCCTGACCTCCTCATTTTTTTGCTTTTCTGTTCACGAGTTTTGCTTCTTCTCTTTCAAAGTCCCCAAAAACTGTCTGAATCATCTGTAGAGGTTAGTTTTACGATCATTTCCACCGGTCTGTTCCGGGTAAAGCTTTGCATTTGCCGACCAAGCTTCCCTTGTTTGGCCCCATTCGCTGCCGCCACAATAGCGCTAACGTCACTGGTCCCAGGCACTTTTTCCAGCTACTCTTCTTCTCTCCCTTTCTCTACTCCCTCCTAATTTACGTCCTCCCACACACTTTCAAGTCCCGCCATCATGTCGAAGCGTGACTTGACCGTACTCCAGCCGCGCATGGTCAAGAAGGGGCCCTTCTCCGTCGAGGCCCCCGGATATGAACCCGTCGCCGGAGAGACCATTCCCCGCCGACACCCGTTGGCTAAGGATGGTCTCATTTTGCGCCCTTCAGAGGATGTCGCGACCACCTACGATAACTTCCGCCGCTCCGCTCGTCTGTTCGGTAACAACAAGGCCGTCGCCACCCGCAAGGTGATCAAGACCCATGTCGAGAACAAGAAGGTCAAGAAGATCGTCGATGGAGTCGAGACAGAGGTGGACAAGCAATGGACCTACTTCGAGCTGAGTGGATACACCTACATGTCGTTCCTTGAGTATGAGCAGCTCTGTCTCCAGCTGGGCGCTGGTCTGCGCAAGCTTGGCCTGGAGAAGGACAGCCGCATTCACCTCTACGGAGCTACTAGTGCGCACTGGCTGGCCATGTCGCACGGTGCTGCCTCTCAATCGGTGACCATCGTCACTGCCTATGATACCCTAGGGGAGGAAGGCTTGGCGCACTCGCTCAAGCAAACCGCCTCCGACGCGATCTTCCTGGACCCCGGCCTGATCAAGTCCCTCCTCCACATCCTGAAGGACATTCCCTCAATCAAGCACATCATCTACAACACCGACACCGAGGTGAAGCAGGAGGACCTAGACACGCTGAAGAGCGACTTTAGTCACATCTCGGTGCAGAGCATTGATGATCTGCGCAAGTCCGGCGAGGAGAACCCCGTGGATCCCGTGCCCCCCAAGCCCGAGGATCTTTGCTGTATTATGTACACCTCCGGCTCTACTGGCCCGCCCAAGGGTGTTCCTTTGACTCACGCCAACGTGATTGCTGCCACCGCCGGTGTCAACGCAATTGTCGGCCCTTGCATTAGCCCCACAGACTCTTTGCTTACATACCTCCCCCAAGCGCACATTCTGGAGTTCATGTTTGAGAACCTCTGCTTGTTCTGGGGAGGTGCCATGGGATACGGTAACCCTCGCACATTGTCCGATACCTCGGTGCGGAACTGCAAGGGTGATATTCGCGAGTTCAAGCCGACTGTCCTGGTTGGTGTCCCGGCAGTTTGGGAGACCGTGAAGAAGGGTGTCTTGAACAACCTTAACAAGACCAGCTTCATTGTCAAGGGCATGTTCTGGGGCGCTTTTGCTGCCAAGAGCTTCCTCTTGAACAACGGTTTCCCCGGTGCCCACTTTGGTGCGGGTATCCTTGATGCGGTTGTCTTCAAGAAGCTCAAGGAGGCTACTGGTGGTCGGCTTCGTATTATGATGAACGGTGGTGGCCCCATTTCCAAGGATACCCAGAAGTTCCTTTCCATGGCCATTGCGCCCATGATCAGCGGTTACGGGTTGACCGAGACCTCCGCCATGGGTGCTCTGAATGACCCCTTGGCCTGGAACCCCGAGGCTCTAGGTGAGGTGCCCGCATCTGTGGAGATCAAGTTGGTCGACTTCCCCGATGCTGGATACTTTAGCACGAACACCCCTCCCCAGGGAGAGATCTTCATCCGTGGTGGCAGTGTCACCTCCGGCTACTTTGACAACGAGGAAGAGACAAAGGCTGCCCTGACCGAGGACGGCTGGTTCATGACCGGTGACATTGGCGAGTTCGACTCCCACGGCCACCTGAACATTATTGATCGCAAGAAGAACTTGGTGAAGACCCAGAACGGCGAGTACATTGCCCTTGAGAAGCTGGAGTCTGTCTATCGCTCGTGCCCTGTGGTTGCCAACATCTGTGTCTACGCCGCTGAGGACCAGGACAAGCCAATCGCCATCATTGTCCCTGTGGAGGTTGCGATCAAGAAGATTGCCAGCGAAAACGGCATCCAGGGAGACAGCCTGGAGACTCTCGTCCACAACGAGAAGCTCCAGCGTCTTGTCCTGCAGCAGCTACAGAACAGCGGCCGTTCCGGCGGTCTGAAGGGTATTGAGATTATCAACGGCGTTGTGCTGTCCGACGAGGAGTGGACTCCCCACAACGTAAGCGTTTCACCCCCAGAAAGAGAAATCCAGGCGATGCTAACACTATTCATAGGGCTTCATGACTGCTGCTCAGAAGCTGCAGCGCAAGAAGATCGTCAAGCACTACGAGGCCCAGATCAACAAGGCCTACGGCAAGAAATAAACCAAAAAAGCGACGGGAGATCTGATATCTAGTTGAATGTTTCCGCCCATCTATGTTCATGTTCATTCTTCGCTCTTCTTTTTTTCTTCTCCTGTTTCTTTCTTTTCCCCGTTACCCTCTCCGCGTTTGATTTGATTTGCGTCTCAAGCCTTTTTTGATATGCTATTCCCCGTGACGACATTCTGTTGTCCTCTCGCCCTGCCACGATTTAGACGAGATAGTGCTGAATACAGACATGAAATTGCGATGGGCTGTTTCTAGCTATGGTTGATGATAGTAGTGTGTTCTACCTATTTAAGATGTACATGACAAGTCCTCATTTATCCACGATACTTAAGCCACAGTTACACCGCACTACCAGCAAAATCAGATCGACCTCACGTCGTGGTACCGGTACCTGGCAGGAACCTCAGGAACAGGAACACAGAGCCTCACCAGATCGGGTTAGATCGACAGAGCCAGAGCACGTGATCTGGAGCTTCAACTTCACCTTCATGTCTTCTTCGCAATGAAATCCCCAGAAACCCACTTCAATTACTACGAGCACAACCGAAATGTCTTTGTGGAGGTACGTTGCACCTGATGAGAACCGTAATTTTAAATTCCCCCATCTAACACCTCGCGCAATAGCACCTACCGCGGACTGACCCCGAAAACCCGGGCCCTCTTCGGCGTCGGCGTGATGGCCTGGGCGACCATCGGACTATGGACTACCCCTCAGGTTGAGAGTGCACTGGGCATGCAGTCGACCAAAGAGGAGCAGGAGGCTCTGGATCGGCAACTTGCCGTTCGGGTCTCCCGGGTTGGGGATGAGAAGGGGGATGGGCTAAACTGAATTGAGCAACCTGGGAAGTGAACGACATTTGATCCAGGCTTGCCACATGATGGACAGATACTCTCCGAGGACCGGTTCTCAACGACGTTGGAATTCGGGCTCTTCAGTTTGGGATATCGCCTTGGATACGATACACCTTGAATACAGCACAGACGCAGACACGGAGATCTCGGAAGCCAGAGCTCGCATACAAGCGGTTGACATCCAGTCTCATCTACCATCGATGGTGATGTCTTTTCACACAGCCCTCCTGGTCTATTCTTCCAGCTAGGTCGTCCGGCAATACCGAACCAGCACCTCACCGTGCGTCTGTGCCATTTTGCGTGCTCAGACCCTACCGACGAGAGCCTCTGCCCATGCCCATGCCGCATCAGTCTGCTAGCGCATGTCAATGCATGCACATGCATATCAACTGAAAACGAAATATTCATATCCGTCTCTCTCAATTGCCCTGTTCCCCAGGGGACGAGACAATGCCAATCGCAATTCTGCGTTGTCGCGAGTCCGAGAATCATCCGTTCATTTCCTTGGCGGCTGAGCAGCGGTGCCTCCAGCCCAGATCGCAATCCTGCTAGTCAGCGCTTTGAGAGGCCAATGACGGCGCATTTTATTCTCCGGGCTTGATGGGGTCGGAATTGAGATGCGTTGCGAGCCGCATGATGTTTCGGCTTGTTCGGTCAAATCGTGGTGGGTTAGGGATGGAGGATTCAACCCCTGGTATTGCTTTGCGGTGCTTGTCGTGTCTATGGTGGTGACCTATCCTTGTCTATTCCTGTTGTCTTGTCTATCAATGGCATTTGACATTACAAATCAATTATTTGCTAGTCACATACCACCCTTCACCATTCACCTTCATCCATACCCCCCTTTCCCCAGTATAATCATATCACCCCGAACCCTCGTCCAAACTCCAATCCAACTCCCCGAAAAACCCAACACCTCACGTGCTAAGGGTCCAAGCCCGATTATCTCTCGTTGAACAAAGCCCAAGCCTCAGAGTCACGACGAAGATCTCAGGAGCCGTTGACGTGGAACATCGGAGGAAACCACCATCCCGGCTGGCTGTAGTCAGGGGACAGAGTCGGTCAGGTTCGAATCCCGATCCAGCGGCCGCAACCCGGTATCGAATCCAGGTTGAGATTGGAATGCGAGTGCCATGAACATTGCGATGTCTTGAAGTGGAGATTAGGGCTGATACATGTGGGTTGGGAAGTTGTACTTTTGCGACACCTGGGTTCACGCAAGACAGATGCAGTAGTCCGATCGAAAGACGGTAGTTGATTCAAACCAGACACCCACATCTACGCTAGTCAACTCTCATTGGCACGAATGGGTTGACCTGGAATATCAGCGTATCAGGTGCGCGACCTCTCCACGGCTCGCAATCACGATCCCGGCCTACCCTTTTCGCAGGTTACGCACAGGACGATGCCGTTGCACGAGCAACCCAGCGTCCAATGTCTTGAACAAGATGCATATGCTCGACGGACTAGGATCTAATAGTCCCGAAAAGAAAAAAAAAACCCAGTTCTTGACAACTCACATCATCTCAACATCAATGCTAGGCGCCCATTGGATCTTCGCATACAAATGAAATCATCGACCTTGTGGATCGGATCATTTCATTAGGCGCTTTGATTCTGTGCAACCCGTCAGAACCAACCCTCCGCCTCTCGAACGACAAGGCTGATTAGGCATCTGTATGCGACCAGGATGATGTGCACATGCTGGATGGGAACATCCTCTGACCTCTTCTGCCGTCGGGTTTTGTGCTACGGAGAAGGGCACCGGGCGAGGCTGATGGTATGTCATTCCGTTTCCCTGAGTGCTCTGCAAGGCCAGTAAATCCAATTAAATTAAATTATCAAAAATAATTAAAAATCAAAATCTAATAAATTCCATCAAATAAAGATAATCCAAATAAATCCAAATAAATCCAAATCCAGAATCATCCATATTCCCATGCCCAATAGGCCCCCCAACCGCAACCCTAGGGCAAAAGTCCGAACTTTGTCACGGGCTTATTGCCACGGTCTAACTAACGCCCACGCCCGATGCCAGAGATCATACTGTAGTAGTGGCAGGAACCCCACGACAAAAGTACGAAAGGCCCTTGAGGGTTTTTCCCACTGAGCATCGCCCTGATAACCCGCTAAAGGACCAGGGTGGCGTAGGCACTGAAACACCGGAACTTGCCGAGCCAAGCATCACGAGCGCGGCTTGTGCAACTCGACGACGATGCCTCCCACGTCCGCATCAGGCAGTTCCTTCCTCGCGTAGTCAGCACTTGCCACCGCCCGGATGGCAACTGGGCTGAGCTGAGACGTAATAAATCAACTGCACCGTCGATCCGATATGGGACATGCATAATCTGCACCTGCACATTGAATTTTAATTTGGGACGGACTAGTACCTGGACGAGGATCCAATAACAACACATGATGTGTATAGCATGTGGGCTTATACGTTGTGATAACCCTAGAACCTATAATACTTGGTGGTTCTATGCTCTCTCTGCTCGTCGGTCCATACTTCAGCAGCACGGACACATCCCCCGCATTGAACCCTTGCCTGAAATTACGACAGGTCCTTCAGACACATAAGCACAAAGCATAATCCTGCCGAAGGCGCGCTGCCCCGGTCTGATTGGCTCCTCGACTCGTGCCGTGCTAGTAACCCAGCTCGTTAGGGGTCGGCAAAGAGAAACTTGAGACGACGCCACCATTCCGGGGTCCATCTTTTACCCTGGCATCTTGGACCCCTTCTGTCCGCTGACACTGTGGGTGGCCTAGTATGCACTCAACAAGCCATAGTATCTGGTAATGGAATTTAAGATTCTCTTTGTATCCGTAATTAACACCGCCCCAGTACCAGTGGGGCACCAATAAGAAACACATCCCGTGGAAGCAGTCTAGTCTAAATTAGTCTACCGCAGAGGGAATTGTGGATATGTCCCCAACCTTGTCGTCTCAGTACTCCCCAACATCAGTCGTTCCCAACGACCATTCCAACCGGCCCTATCCCTACCAAACTCTGCGCAACCCGGGTAGATATCAATCAGAACCGGAACCGCAGCAAAAAACGGTTCCTGGCGGGTTAGGCGAATCGGGGAATTACGCGGAATGGGAGAACGCAGGCAAACATGTCCGGCGAAACGCTCATGTATGGTAACTCATTAGGGCGATATCTGGTATCTGGATCTAGCAAGGAGACAAAGTCAATAAAAAAAAAAAAGCTAATAACATTCTGTATTCCCCATTCTTTTGGTAAAGAGAAGGTAAGTTAATAAGAAAAGGTAAAATGTGAATGGGAATGGAAACGAAACGACTGCCATATTCACGTCTGCTTATGGCAATAGTCAGCCTTGGTGGAAACCGACAGAGATATCCAATGGAAATGAGCAAGTGAGAAGAAACCGAAGTTCTCAATGAGATAAAAATAAGACAAGAAAAGAAGTTGACAAAAGGGCCGTAAATTCGTCTCCTGCGCCATTCTGCACCGATCCGTAAACCCCTTCCAGCCATTCGTAAAAATGATTCCTCGAAACATAAACCTAAGTCACAAAATTGAGAGATACACTAGTAACAAAGAAAGTAAAAAAAAAAGAGCCAAAAGAAAATAAATAGGAATCAAATAAAATAGTAAGCCTAGGGCACGTTAAGTGCAGAGGCTATGCGGGTTTTGGATAGGGTCGTAACGTCCATAGTTCGAAGTCGAGTATACGGGGTCATAACCACCACTCCCCGTACTAGATCGGTGATGATGTGGAATACCAGTAAAGGGGTCCTGGTAATCAAGAGTTGGGGAAGTTTTCAAAGTATCCATGGGATCCATGGTATCGCTAATCATGGAATAATCAAAGCCAGACGAAGACGAAGAGGAGACGAGCGGACTGTCACTCAGAGGCGAATGTGAATGTTCTGCTTTCGGGATCTGACGGTAATCCGTTCGTCCATAGGGGAGAGCGCTTCGATGTGCAGGGTCGTACATCATGAGATGTGAGCGCGTGGACTGTCCCATGCCGTGCGGAAGCCCACCGTTGCCGTCGCCGCTGCTTCCATCCGGGCCCATGCTCGCCGTACTGTCACGTCGACCATCTTTGTAGTGGCCTGGGGAACGGCCGCGGACAACCATACGGTGCGAGTGACGCCGGGCGACCAGGACTGGCTCCGTTTCCCCGGTCACCGGGTCTGCGATCTCGGCGTGAAGCTCTACGACCAGGTTGTAGTACTGCTGCTGAGCGCGGCGTTTTCCGTTGTTGGCGGTCGCTTTTTGGAATTGGATGCGTTCGAACATGTGAGAGGTTGGTGGGTGGCAGGGCTGGGGGGCGCCCGAGTATGTAGAGTTATAGTCTAGAGACTGGGAATTCAGAGGGAAGTTCGAGTGCCCGTTTCCTGTTGATCCTGCGGATAGAGATGGCGGCGGTGCAGGCTGAAGAGCGACGGGACCCGGTTTTCGCTCGGATTGCTTGTCTCGTTTCGGTGTGTGCTGGACCAGCTCCCGGGTTTCTGAGTACTGTTCGTTCACGATCGCTGAAATGGACATTTGGAAGCCACGGATTGGCGTCAATGCTCCCCCATCGTGCCGAATGTACAGTGGCACGGCTGACGTCCATGGGTGAAGACTGAAACTGCAGGTCACGGCGAAATAGTTCCGGCGATAGCACGTCCATTTGCCGTCAGATGCGAAAAAGCCCCGTCCGATCTTGGCTTGAATGTCAGGCTTGACCACGGTTTGGGTGGTTCCAAAGTCCGCCACGATAGACTCGAGAATGCTGGTATCGTTGAAAGGTGGTGCTTCAAACTGCGGTTGTGATCGTGGTGATGATTCTACCATCGGCTGCTGAAACATAGCCTGGGGGCGATCTAGACCATCTAGAGTCCGGGGTGCGCCCGAATACTGATGGGAGCGGCCAACGTCATTGACTCCTGATAGTGACAGACCTATGCCGCGCTGCAGAGCATAAGAAGAGGAATAAGCGTGACTTCGCCCCATCAAGGCTGGAATGGAGTTAACGGCCTGTGATGGGGCCTGCATAGTAGTAGACATGCCGGTTGGAGGTTGGCTATGTTTCGCAAGCCCTATCAGCTTTGCATCTGTTAGAAGGATTCAAAGGCAAAACTTACAGAGCTAGCCCCCGAGGGAATTCGTTTATACGATTAAAAGAATGTTGCTGCTGCTGAGAAAGGTAGGGGAAAATAGGACCAGATGTGGGAGAGAAAGAATCTGTTCAATGCCGCACTGATTAGTACGGAAACTCGCATCCAGAAGGGGAATCCATACCGGACACTGAATCTGGAGGTGTCATAGCAAGCACAGAAGAGCCAGAGTAACTATAAGACATATTCTCTTAGTACCTCACATTACCAATGGTTTGAAGCAAAGCAATGGGGTCGAAGCAATATTAAATCAGAAGTATCACTCCAGTCATAGCGGGAGAAAGACAAAACACAGGTCACCAAGCCATGGCAATGGTAGAAAGAAAATCACCAGAGGCACGAGACAAGAGCAGATAAAAAAAGGACAAAACATCGGAAGAAACGCATGCACGCAGCGGATCGGTATGGAAGGTACTGAACCAGGCTAGACTAAAGTCCAAGCTGCCCAGACCCGGAGAAAGCGCAGCGACCAGGGCTCGAGCAGTGGAGCCAAATTGGTCCAGATTAAAATAGAAATAACTTACTGTAAGTCCTGCATCGCAGGCTGCTGTGCGTGGTACCGCACGCCGTTGGTGACAGGCATGGAGGCGAGGCCTCCGACTCGCTGATGGTCATCCTCGTCTGGAAATCCTGTCACATGGGAACTGATATAGTCACGCTCTGTGGTAACGGGGCAGTCCATGGAAAAAGATTCAGGTAGAAGAGCTGATTCCGCGTTAGTTGCCGAGTCTCGTCCGAATGATGCCAAACATGACCGGGAGTCAAAGGGCCCGCAAGAGAAAAGTACCTACATGAATTCATCATGATTCAGATGTTGCCAGATACTTCAGACCCTGAAGAATGGCTGGTCCAGGTAACACGGATGGCCCAAACTTGGTCCTTGAATGTGCTGTGGTAGAGCGATTGTCTAGAGCCCCGTCGTCTGGTTAGTGACTCAGATACAGATCCAGTAGTCGGTTGTTTTCACAAATGAGAACCCAAGTCTCCTTTGAATTGGAAATTGAGGATGTGCCCCGGGTCGCTGAAGTATGGAATGAATGATGGGGGAGTGTGCGTATGGATAGAAGAACGTGCGTGCTTTCCCGGTACAGTCCTCCAGTTACGAAAGCCAAGATTTGATTGCGAAAGACAGAGGCGGGACCAAAGACAAGCAGAAAGGAAGGGGAGAAGACGGGAGCTTTAACCATAAATCAGAAAGTGAATGCAGAGGGTGAAGATGAGAATAAGAGAGCATGTCTCAGAACAATCGTGAAGACGAGTAGTCAGCATAGAAGTATGCGCCAAAAGGGGATGCGTCAGTTGGTATACACAACACATGGGCCCCAGTAAAATAAAAGCCTGAGAACCTGAAGATCCATGAGAATACCCCCGAAAACAAGAAACCCAGATGATGACAAAACTGGAAAATGGCAAAAAAACCACGAATGAAAAGGGCAATCATGTCATCGGGGGCAAAAAGGGAAAAGCAACGTACCTTAGGTGGGAACAGGTATAGACCAACTCTATCCTTTGATTCTTTAGAGTTTGGGCGACACAAGGTGCAAGTGTGAAGAGCCTCCCCGAGGATCGATCCGAATAATTTCTTTTGGAGTGGCTTGGCTGAGGAAAGGAAGCTTCCTTAAAGAATTGATATGTGTTTTGCTCGTCGATGGTCCAAGCCGTCACGGACGCATAGAGGTTATCATCGGCCGAACATTCTCGCCACGAGCTAAGGAAGTGGGCAGTCCCTGTCAGGGCGAAATACGTTGTATTCAAAGTGGGTGGCAGCAGCTAATCTGCATAAGGGGTCCAACCATCATTGGTACAGAATATCCGGATTTTTCTATTAAAATAAAATAAAATAAAAATTCAGAAAAATCCAAAAGGAAAGGCATTTTCGTGTAATCCTGGTCCCGGTCAAAGGGTGTGGACCAGCAGTAGTAACATCACATTGGTCCGAGCTCTCTGGACAGTTTGATTGTTCAAGGAGCATGGCATTGGTCAGATTTTCCATGTTACGTGCCCTGGGAGGACCCGAAAAAGCTGCACGGACAGCCGATCTGTGGGTAAGGCACGATACGGCCCTGCAATGACAATAACCCTGGATGCATTCTCCACTGGTCTCGATGAAGTCAGATGTCCCAGCGCGAACACCCGAAGCCGGGTCGCTGCAGGTAAATCCAAATAAGATGAAACTAGGATAGAGAAGATCAACCCCCCCCCCCCCACCACCCACCCCCCATACATGTACCCGTGCAGACTCTCCCACCTGATGTATCAGACTGTGGGGATCGGCAAGCCAATAGACCTTGGGCTTCCTGCAAAAATTCATTCATTCGCCCGTGTCGATAATTCTTGCTATAACCTCTCCCAGAACATGGCCCAAGTTGCTGGGATTACAAAAAAAGAACCTGTCGGAGTGATCCCAGTGGCTATAATTTTTTCTCTTCTTGGGCTTAAAGCACGGTTCTTGCATTAAAAAGAGAAAGGAAAGATCAGGCGATCGGCAATATTCATTCAGCCAGATGCATTGTGCATGTTGGCATTGCTTTCACCGACATAATCTCGGGAAAGGGATTAAGGCAGAGAGATTTTTTTTGCCCCATTTAATTTTTTCCTTCCGGGACAATTGTCCCGAAGAGAGGAGCCCAGGACCGGGCGTTCGAGACTATGGCCGATGTAATCACGCCCCGACTAGGAACAGCAGCTCCACCGTTGACCCAAAACAGCTGCAGCGGGAAGGATGGTGGTGTGCGGTCCGTACCCGGTAGCTTTTTCCAGAGAGAGAGAGCTTGAGGACCCACCGGGGAAACCAGCAAATTGAATTCTCCTCCAGAAATGAGACAAGGCAGGAAGGAAGGAACCAGCCCCCCTAGTCACATCGGGGGCTTTGCTGAATGTGGAGAGACTAATATCATAGATCCAAAGACCCCGATCCTGGATCCCATGAGTGGAACCGCTAGGTCTGATCGTGTCGAAAACTTCATTAGTGGTTGGGAGATCGTCAATCCTGCAGCTGGGCTATTTGGCCTAGTTGGTCCAGATGGCAAAGCGAAAGCGGTGCTAAAGCACCCGACTGGAAATGATTGGTGGGATAGAGACTGGGTCGATGTTTTTGGGACCAATGGTGAGCATTAGGAACTGGTATGTTATGCAGCTCGTTTCCACCTCCACACGGACCACCCTCTGCATGGCACCGAACTCGGTACCAAATGCATGAAGAATCCTTGGAACTTTCAAGTGATGAGTGAGAGGTGACGAGTGATAGTGACTGGGCGAATGAGTTTCGACGGGCAGATCATCCGCGTTTCCCGTGTATTGAATACACGTGGGGCGGTGAAGGACCACGCCGCTGGGTCCCGATCCACAGACTCAGTTACGTACGTCTTTACGGTATCAATTCTCAATGCCAAATAGTGGGGGTGTATGTACAATTTAAATAGTGCTAGGATGTTCATTGCAGGACTCAGAGACGAAGAGCATTGTCCAGCCAGCCACTAATGCCCTGGAGCTTCAGCTACTATCAGATCGATCCACTCCGTACCCGAAAGGGATCCACTGGCCCGTAATCTCGTTCCCGTAGCTCCACCATTTCCGAGCTATCACTTTGCTCGGGTATTGGGCCTCTCTGTATGAGATACATCATAGAGAAAGAGAACGAGGTGTTAATTGTCCGATCCCAGGAACATGCGGAGTAGCGCACTCCTCAAGATTTGGCCCGTGCTCGCCCTATAATGATTTCTGCAGGTACCTATTCTCTCCAAACTGTAATTTTCTTTTTTCGACTCCCATGCTAACATTTTCATGCTGTGATTTGAGTTTCCCAAGAGCGATATTGGTTGACTTACGTTTTTGGCATGAACTCCTAGATTCAACCGTGGTTCGGCTGATGCAAATCCCTCGGGCAACGACTGAGAGTTTCGGCTTTGGCGTTCTATAGTCTCCTAAGACAGCCTCAGACGCGGAATTTAATCCCTGTCCACTTAGCGTTGAATCCTTTGCGTTGAGGGTTTCTCGTGGGCACGTGCCCCCGGATCTAGTGGGTTAATGATCTTGGCGTGACGATCGGGGGATCGACCGAGCCCCAGGGATGAATTGATATTTCAACGCAAAGAAAATGGGGAAGGATGAATGGGGGAAAACGCATTTCCCTTCCCTGTACGACTGGCATTTCGCGCGCGCAAATGACATACCGTGGCCCAGTTCCGCGTCGATTCCCGGGCTGCACCCGGCCGAATGCCCAGTTTTCGACAAGGAAGAAACGAGAAAAAAAATTGTTTCTAAAAAAAAGCTGAAAGAAAGCATCGCGCAGCCATTAATCAAAAATCAAAGAAAAGAACAATCCAACCTTTCTCGGAGGTCGAGATTGCAAACCCCATCCTTCATTGCATATATGCAGTTTTTAACCTTTCCAACCCCCATTGGCCCAAATGAACAAACTTCAGAGACTGGACGCATATTGACAGCCGGTAATATTCTAGACTGAGATTCTGTTTGTCCCGCAATCCTAGCTCGAATATGCCCGCTTTTCTAGGATATGATCCCGCACTTGAATCCGCCAATGACACGCGTGGACATAATCCCGGTCCGTCAGCATCGCGCCGAGAGACTAAGAAAAGACTAAAAGTGAACAGTAAAGTAAAAAATATTAATTCTCCTGATACCTTTCACCAAAGACAGAAGCCGTTGGACCCCACGGCCAAATCCGGCGAGAATCGAATAGATGTTGAATTTTGCCCCCATCGAGGATCCATGGTTCTCACTCTATAATTAAGTTTGAGACATAAACCGATGTCACTCGGGGAGTAAAAATCTCCACAACCGGACTTGCCTTGTATGCTAATTTGCTATACCAGAAACGAATGACGGACATGCCCGAGGACTCGACCAGCTTTCCTGGTTCCTCGATCCCGTTTAGCCATTTGTCAATCTGAAGCACTCCAATCCCAGGCCCGCGAGAGAGAAAAAGTATACTCCCGGGTAATGCATTTTCTGTTTTCGGGGACCGTAGATTGTTCATGAGCACAAACTCAATGCTAGCAATTACTCTTCTCCGTCTCGTCTGGATACAAGGTTCTGTGTGGCACGTGTGGCAAACATTGAATGGTCATTTGGAGCGACGCTTGACCCCATCGTCGGTAGCCCATTCTTGAGACGTTACCTTATCGGGGTGAAGGTGAAGGTCTACGCAAATAACAAGGGGGCGTCTGAGGAGCAGAAGCTCCCATTGGTGCTTTACCCATCCTATCATCACAAACTTTGATCGACCTGGGATCTCCAGCTGAGCTGCCGATCATAGCATGACCGTGAACATCCTAGCTACAGTTTCGGGCCCATGGAGACCCAGAATCCGCCTCAACGCCTCTCAGGCAGCAAGAGCGGCAGGGATCGATAAGTTAATCTCCCCGAGCAGGGATCGGGATCCAATGTACGTTGGTATAGGCAGGAAAGGCTGTCTGGGAGGATGACCACCATTTGCATTCAAAAACAGCCTATTCGATGATTCGCCTCCAAAACCTGGACAGTAAACAAACGAACCTGAAAGCAAAATTGTACCCTCGACATGGTCGTTCCTTCCTAACGCCGTGGCAATCAGCCATCGCCAGCTATCCCAGGCCAAAGCAACACCCAACCCGAGAACGAGGTCCGGTCACACGGAGAATGAACAGCCAAGAGAAAACCTGCTTATCGACATGAGGCCAAGATTATCCCGTGAAGAAATGCCCTTCTAGTCGAATTGGCTTCGCCTTCGTCTTACGGGCCCGCAGATGCCGAATATGACAGGCCGCCACAACGTGGATGCAAGAATGACACCGGGACATCGAAACACCACGAACGCCTTTCACATGTATCGGGTCTGTCATACAGCATGACCGCAGCAGCAACAACGGGATTAGGATAGGGGTTAGCGGACGCCGCAAATGCCGGTGGCCTAGTGATAGTGAGCAGCAGGGAAGAGAAGAACGGTCAAGAGCAAAGAAAGTTTAGATCTATTCCTAACCTGGATGCGATGTACCCCAATTCTATTCCCTGCGCTGAAAAGCATAGATTTGTTTCGTCAGTCGTTCAGAAAGCCACTCAGAGTCAAGTTGACAAATGTCCGACAGCCTACCCCAGTCGCAGGTAAGCTTTGTTTTCTAAGCCTGCTTGCCCCAAGTCTCTTTCCTAAATGAATCACCGGTGCAACGTGATGCAACCCAATTTGCATAGGGAAATTTAGACGGGCGGTTTCTGTGTTCACTAGAACAGGAGGACAAGATAGCCGGCGACGCTGAAGATCTAGATCTGTGTGCTGTTGCAATTGAGTGCGGGATCCGCGAGCGGGTGTGACTTTTGAGGTCTCTCGAGTCTTCATCTCGCCGTTAGGCGTAAGGTTCAGTCTAGTCTGGTCTAGTCAGAGTCAACGTCAAGTATAGATGTGTACTGTCGGGGTTTGGTCTAGAAATGGGTCTCAAGGTTTACATCTGACGGCAGGGTATTGATATTGCCTCATGTCCAGCTGCCTCTGTCGTTGGGGCCTGGTGTAGACCCTGACAGATGACAAACCCCCCAAATAGCCCGGGGGCTGGATGTCTATGGGTCTCCATATCTTTCAGCTTTGGGCTGAGCGGATGATGGCGGGTGATCATTTTATCCTGGCCAGAGCAGGATGACGAGGCTTGGAGTATGTTGTACCTGGCATGCACTGCGTGCAATAAGTTGACAAGGAAAAGGGATTCGGGGTCTAAAATAGACAGCTGAACATTCGAGAGGGATCTGCTGCCACAGCTAGGCTGTAGCAATCTAAACATAGCAATCATGCAAAACTCTTCTAAACCATTGCTTTTGTATAGACTGATGCATGTAAATGACATGGTGGTTGTCTTTTTCGAGAATCATCATTATCGATCATACAGTACAAAGGAGAAGAGCACCAGCCGATAATTAGGCTCGCCTGAAAAGAAAAAAGGAAAAGGAGAAATGTCGTGACAAAGCGAGAAACGATTTTAAGTAGACCGCTTGGCGAACTCGACGTGAAGAATGAGATGGCGGTAACCGACTAGAGAGAGAACCTGTTAGCATCCCATTATATCCATCTCCAATCTCAGGTGTATACGTACAGCCGTCCAATTTCTCGCAGGCGCTCGCGGCGTCGCCCCGATCCGCGTAACTGATGAAGGCAAAGCCCTTGGCCCGCTGGGTCTCTCTGTCCCGGGCAAGGAAAACTCTGGTAACACGACCGAACCGCTCGAAGAGATCCCGCAACTCTTGCTCCTCTGCCAACTCGCTGACCTGTTGTAGAAAAATCCGTTAGAACTGAACACGAAAAAAAAAAGCCATCTGGAACGCGACGCATCCAGCTTGAAACCATGAATAACATACGTTTGTAACACGCAGAGTCGCAAGATCGTCCTTCTCGAAACGACCGCCCATCTTCTCGCCGCCAGCAGCACCGCCATTCCGCATGTGAGGAGGCACGTAGCTGGATTTGCCCGCACCGAGACCGCCGGCCTCCTTGTCGTCCGCATCCACACCAGCACCACCAGTAGCCTCCTCGACGGGAGCCATAGTGTCCTTGAAGGGACAGCGGGCTGTAAAGTGCTCTCCGGAACAAATACGACACTTGACCTTCTTGTCCTTGAGCTGGTCCTTCATGCTGCCCTTCTCGCCGCCATCCTTCTCGGCCTCCTTAGCCTGTGCCTTCCAGTTGATACTGGGACGGAAAACCATGTTCTCGCCGACGGAAGTAGTATCGAAAGTAGGGCCCGGGGGGTGTCCCTTCTCGAGACCGAACTTGGGCCAGGACCGGCGCTCGGCGACCTGGGGGTTGACATGTTCGCGAACGGTGGTGGTCTTGATCCGGCGGGTAACCTTCACTTTCTTGTTGTCATCGTTGAAGCGGTAGGAGATAACGGTCTTGGTGCCATCTTTGTTGGTAATCACTTCTTGCGCGGGGAGCGCGGAGGGGTCGTCAAACTCCTCGTCGTCGGCCCAGTCGGCACGGCTGGAAATTTTTAAAATCGGTTATTAGAGAAAAACACGGAGATTAGTCCTGGGGTCATTACTCACTTCCCAAGTCGAGACATGGTGTGTGGTTGTGATGTGTTGCGGCGAAAGCTGAAATTCTGGGATTTCTTTCACAGGCGAGTCCGTTGTGGATTTCATTATTCGCGGCGATTTTCTTGTGGCGCAGGGTGTGGCTGGTGCACATCACGTGACAAACTCGTTCCTGAACAAACACGACAAACCGCAACCGCATCGTGTATACTACCTTGCCGATTGTTTTTTGAACCTGATCTTATTCATAAATTCTGTGCCTTTGATCTGTGGCATCTACTGTGCTGAGCTAATTTCATATTCACCCCCAAGTACCACGATACTCGTATCCTACAATCACGAGATATGGTCTATGTGTGCAAAGACGTTGCCATGTTCGCAACCTGTGAATTCTGGGCAATGGGCGCAAGCCGCATGCTCTTTATATGAGCTCTTTTTCTTTGGTCTTTGGGGACCAGACTTAGGCACGATGATGAGAAAGTCAATCTCATTGATGCGATCTTCCATCGAGTCCACCTGCATTGTATTGAAGCGGATGGTCAAAGCCCAAATTTTATCGACCATTAAACTGCGCTTAGTCTTGAAATCCTTGACAGATCTCAAAAGACAGCACTGCTCCTCCAAAGCACAAGCTTCAATCCGTAGTGTATTATCTACCTAAGTAATACATGCCAAGTCTCCCCGGGCAGGCCAAGCAGGAATTGCCGTTGTAAATATTCAACCGAGACTAAGAAAGTTGGGAGGTAGTAGTCCACAGCAGAGAATTTTCTAGAGTAAGACATCACCAGATGAAGAACACAACATTAGACTTCACCTATCCCAGCTTCTTTTCACCTCCAATCCTTCCATTTCGCAGCCAGCACTCATGCGTCCTGTCCTTTTCGACGCACTCAAACACACTTTCGGCTGTTCGATCCTCTCCTGGTCACCCATTCGTGCTGTGTCCACTCTTTCATCGGGTGAACCGCAGCTTCTGCCGCATACGCCCCTCAATCATCTAGCAGTCAAAGATTTCGCCCCAGTGAACCAATTCTGCGCAATGACAGATGCAAAAGTCGACATCAATCAGAGTCGTAGGAAGGTCGCCGGGTCTCTGAACAGTGTTCAACTTGAGATAGACGTCCTCTATCAGATGTACGAGAGTCTTCAATCCCAGCATGCTGAGGCAGAAGCAGATCTCAAGCGTGCACAGGAACGAATCCAGCTCTTGGAGGCTGAAGACGAGAGCAACGCAACCCGAGTAATGCAAATCATCAAACTTGGCGAGATTAATGATGATTTGCTTTCAACGAGACTCAACAAAATCTACGATAGCCTTGAGGACTGGTCATGCACAGTCGTACCTTTTGAAACCGATCTTTCCAAAAAGCAGTTCTTGATCTCTCTGTACCTGTCAAAATATGACCTTCTTCAACCCGGAATCGATACCTTCAATAGGCACCTCAAGGCTACGAATGCGGAGCTGATTTCAGCCATCATAATGGCCATTCTTTCAAAGACGTTGTTTCCGAACGTAGTGGCCGGTATGTTACCAGATCAGGTCATCGTCCTACACCGACTTCTGGACAATATCTCGCACGTTCGACCATACAAAAGTAAGACCAAAACCTTAGGGCTGTCTTTTCTCAGGTTGCTAATTCATACCTTACCGTAGACGCCGTTTCTATTAGGCTTTGGAAAGTCGAGGTGCTTCGTGCTTGGATGCAGTCTCCCAATTTCCCAGCACACTTCTCCGCAGGCTGCCTTCACATACTGTCCATTATCAAGGATTTCTTTCACAAAGTGTTCAATATTCAGGGTGACCTCTGGGACGAAAGATTCGACCGTCTCCTGGATAATGTGGTCACACCTGCTGCTCAGCTCGCGACCGAGATGCAAAGTTCCGGCACAGAATATCAGTTGACATGGAATAGATTTAGGCCAACCGCAGGATTGAAGTTACTTGAAGAGTGCCAAGTAACTGACTTCCAGACACGTCATCAAGTCAAGGAGGAACTGGTGCGCGATCTTTCAAAGAACACTCCGCTAGGCGCCTTTGTCCTGACCACTCTTCCTGGCCTCTACCGCTTGAACCAAGAAACCGGTGAGCGGTCCCTCCTTGTCAAATTCCGAGTTCTCGTCAAATCAAACGACGCGATACCTTGACTTCCACGAGATGCCGGGTCAGCATGTTCAAGGGCCTGAGTCATACAGACAAGTCGACCACGGAGAATTAGACGTCATGATGAGCCATTTGCTTTCGTGGTCTCTTGAGGACCCCATGTGGCGGGGGCTTATTACCACAGATGTGGATGACTTGCCGCAATAAGTCGGTTGAGCGAGTCACAGGTGATTATCTGCCCACCTTCTTAGTCCTAGACCCTATTTCTGAGTTCACAAACTTTGAGACCTACAATATTCACGTCCCTTTCCTAGTAGTGTTTCCTCAAAGTAACCGTTTGCTCCTCATGACCATTATTCTGTACATGTTGTGTTATAGTCTGACAGGTAATGATTTCAACGGTTACGGCCATGTTAACAACCATGCCGAGTAAGGGAACAGAAATGACAGCTAAATTGACAGCTCCGTGTATGGAGCTTGCGCTGGAATGAAGGGAAATTAGTTGAATGTAGAAACCTATAGCAGGTGGCATAAAGAGTAGAGAGTGAAGCGAGAGACAGGAGAGTAGATGAGAACAGTCACCCCGTCACCTGACTGCTAAAAATTCCAAGATACCAGATTCAGTCTCAGTATCAAGAGTACCAAGGACCTCAATGACAAGCCTTCCCATACTTCCTCAACCTAACATAATTATAAGGCAACGGAGCCAGAAATCCCGCACAAACAGAAACCACCGCCGCAACCCAGAACCTCGGATCCTCAAAAGCCACAATCCCACCGGTAAGATGATAGTCCACGGCATTTTCAGCAACCTCCATCGCAATCATAGACACCATACTCATCCCCATAGCCGTACGCGCAGCTCTACTCCATGATAACGCGTCCGCACCACGTTTTAGGAGAACTGTTTCCAGTATTATAGATGATGTAATCCCGGATGCCACTTATCACTACTATCAGTATAATCGCTTTTGAAGGATGAGCAGAGAACGAACTGGAAACAAGCATGATAGTATTCATCCCGAGCTCGGGATAAAAGGACTGCAGTGTCCACATCGCAGAAAAATCACCGATTGTACAACCGAGTAAACAGCGGAGAGTGTTGATTCGGGCTCGTTTCCATGTTGAGTTGCAAGACCAGAACTTGCGATTCAAGATGGAGGTGTTCGATGATGGGGTTGAGATTTTGTCTTGATTCGACGGTTTGTGACAGGCCTGTGCAGTGGTGATTTTAGAGAAGATGCGGATGCTAGGTGTAGAGGACCATATTCGGTGAGTACTACGGAGCCTTGGTAATTGATATGAGCGATACATTGTTGAAGCTTGGAGTTCTGGAATTAACTATGGAAGGAGGCGTCGTTAAGACATGTAGAAAACGCGAAAATGGCGCAGGTCTTGGCGTTTCGGAAGATACTAGCACCGCGACGGATATTACGATCGTGATTGACTGCTTACGTAGGAAGTTGATATATACCAAATTCAATAAATGCAAGCTCAATTATATTTAATCACTAATGCGGAGATATGCACAATATCTATGTATAACACCAAATCCACCATCCAGCTCCCAAACTATCATATACAAACAAAATCCGATCTACCGACCGAAATAACGAATCTCAAGAGGGCGCAGCAGGCAGTAGATAGTGAACGAGAAGGCAAAGCCCAGCTCGAAACCAACGTCACCACCGAAAGGCAAAGCGCCAGCGTGTTTGGCAATGGGGCCGACCCACCAAGACTGACTCATACCAGTAATCATACCGGCAACACCGAAGCAGAAGGCAATAGTGGCGGCGATACCGTAGGGAAGCTTGTGGGGCTTGTCATAGTTCTCCGGGGTGTAACCACCAAAACCGCGCTTGAAGACGAAGTGGTCGGCGACACTGATACCGGTGTAGATAGCTAACCAGTAGGCGATGAAGTTCATGAAGTTCTCCAGGACAGTCTGGAAGTGGGAGTAACCGGGAATGGCAATGGCGAGCGAGACACACGATGCGAGGAAGGTCCAGACAAAGCGGGGAACTCTCTGGGTGTAGCGGTGAAGCACCTGGAGGGTCAAAGAGACGGAGTAGATGTTGGGGCAGTTGTTGGCGATGATGGAAAGAGCCAGGATGACGAGACAGAACTTGCCGAATCCACCGAGAGGCTCGAGGACGGCATCGATCAAGCCACCGTTACCGGAGGCAAGCCAACCTCTCATGTACTTGTTGTCTTGGCCGTTGATTTCGATGGCGGTGATAACGGCGATACCGAGGAATTCGGTGAAGATGAGAGGAATGATCAGACCGAGCCAGGTGGAGAAGAAGACCTTGCGGCGGCTGCGGTCCGCGGGCTGATAGACAGTGTAGTCGGCAGCATAACTGGTCCAGCCTGTTGCGAAACCGTAGATGGTCGAGCCGAAGGACAAACAATCGCCCAACTCAGAAGTTCCGATGTCCATGGGAAGGTTGCGGAAGTCGCCAGAGTGGGCGAAGCAGCCCAGCACGATGAAGAACACAATGCAGGTCGGGATCCAGCTGTAGAATTCGTAGTAGTGGACGACCTTGTATCCGGCGAAGGTGATGAACAGGGTGCAGAAGGTAATGATGAGGATACCAGCGTAACCGGGGACAGTTCCGTTCACAGCGTTAAGAAGCTGTGCGCCAACAATGGCATTGGAAGCAGACCAACCGACACAGGCAATAACGTTAAGGATGGCGACTATGAGAAGGCCGATTAGCGATTACCATCACTGCGAATGAATACCACGACTTACTGAATCTCACAGGCCACCATCCGAACCAGAAACGGGACAGAACCATCTGGCGCAAACCAAAGGCGGGTCCGAAGCAGGAGAAAAAGCACACGGACATGACACCGAGCAGGTTAAAGAACAGGCACACGAGGATAGCATCCACGAAGCCCAGGTAGAAAGTGGTATGTCCGAGGACACCAATGGCGAAGGAACTGACGACCATGTTGGCAGCAAACCACTAGGTTTGGTCAGTGGGAAGCCCACGGGCTCATCGCAAGATTTGCAAAACACACCATGCTACCAATATTCAAGTAGGAAGTATCCGTCCGTTCATTTTCCGGCACACGCTCGACACCACGCTGCTCAACATTCAACTTGCCCGCAAGACGCTGCAACCGCGCATAGAGTGAGTCACCATACTCGAAGCTCTCGCCGGGAACAGCACCGTCGCTGACATTATCCCGGTTGTCGTGCACGTTGTCGTATGTGGTATCGTTGCTATGGCTTTCATAGGCATTGTCGACCTGAGGGCCTTTCTCGATATCGGCATTCCCGCGGGAACCGAATCCGAATTTGGAGGGCATGATGAGCTTGCTTGCCTCGACGGTGTCGCAATTCGGAGTAAAAAAGGGTCTGGGACCTAAAAATAAATGTAGTAAAGAGAAATGCTAAGAGCTCTTAAAGCTCAGGCAGCTCAATCAAGAGATAAATGATGCGTGTTGACCAGCCCAAATCCACATGTTTCTCTTTCTTTTTTTTTTTTCTCGATCCACTGGCAGGGCCATCCTTTTAATATAGTCGCGGTCAAAATTCTTCCAGTGCGCGTCGCCCCACTCGCGCAGCGCAGTGGCAAGGGAAGAAGATAGGGCCGGGAAGTGTCGCGTGGGGCCCCATCAGAGAATTTCCAGAAGCAAGCAAATGACAAGCCTTGCCATGCGTCCGACACATCCTGAGACCCAATCAGCGAGAGGATGGTGGGTCTAGCTTATCAGCAGCCCGAGGTTTCACTGCTCGCTTCCATCGGCATCTCTCCATTGGCCGGTCGGACCACCGATAAGACCCGTGCGCTGATACGTATCTCTGTTTCCCAACCTCTGTGTCATCCGTCAGCTATCGTTCACCCTGGAACCTTCATCTGACGTTTTGATATCCCAATTTCAAGCTTCACTTGCATATCCAAAAATAAGCTTTCGTCTTGGTACGGGAGCCGCCGACATGCGTATCCCCATGCCCCTATGCTCCCATGCCCCCATGTTCTATGAGTTCGTGCGGGGGAAGCACATGTACAACTCAATTCGGATGTAACGGGGACAAAGCATCGTCTCTAAGTTGTGATCCCCCGACATCTGACCACACTGCTCGTATCGAAGAGCCCAGACCGGAATGTAGACCACCAATTCTCAATGTCGGAGACACCCTGATCGAGTAGCTCAGCCGGGGCAAATTCAGGAGAACCTACGTGCTAGCATGCATAGTCTAGCCCCAGATAACAGATCATCGGGGCAGTCTCCAGATCTTGTCCGCAGAACCTGCAGCTTACTCCATCCTCGTGGAAGCGGAGATCACCGTAGACAATCTTATTGGACAATCGGATGCATCCCCGGATCTACTGATACCGTAGATCTAGTGTTGTAAGGCCATTAGTACCCCGATTGAAATCCCGGTGCTGTCATTGGTTCGACCCATCTTGATGATGCCAGGGTCCGTGGCGGCAGTTTGTAGTTCGTGGGTGGGTTTCTAATCTGGGGCGTTGGGGCTTGCATGGTTGCTTTTACCTGCATATCTCCTGCATCATCTACGCATTCTTCTTTGATACTAATTACTTCGGAGTCTCCCGACGCTTTCGATGTTTTCACGATGACCTGCGAACTCCGATCTCTCGGACATGTTCGGTCTACCAAAGTTGGCGGTAACTGCGGCCGGGAACAGAGCACGGAAATAGACATGCCAAGCGCGACAACATCATTTACCACATACGGAAAGAGATTGAAAGAGACGTTGAACGCTGAATTACAGAAGGAGTTTTTTACCCGAAGCATGATGCAATCGAACTTGACAACCAGTTTTATCATTCTTGATTCTCGGCCTTGAGCGGGTCCAACCACCTAGGCAACTTCCGATATTCAGCACTATCACTTCACTCTACATCATCTATCTATCTATCCTAGATACTCATACTGAAGCTCGCCCGCACCCGAAGCGGGTCGGATTCCTGTCTAGCATCGAAATCGGCTTCGGGCAATCCACATTCGAAAGCGTCACCGAGAAATACTCATGCATCCCCCGCAGGGAGCTTAAGTCGTCGATATCACTTCGAGGTCCAACCCTGTTCAATTCCGGTAGAGAGAGATAGAGAGAGAGAGATATGTATAGGTTGGACTGTTCCTCTTGATTTTCGTGGGGGGTATTTAGACGAGACTTAATGTATGACTTTTTCAACTATTATCCGGTGCAAAGCTCTTCCAGTGTCTACATTGCGTTTCAGAGTGGAATCAAACGAGAAGAATCAGGAGTAGAAAGAAAAAAAAAGATGGTTTCTCGAAAAGAAGGGGTTAATGCTCGGAAAGTACGCCTTCCTTATTTGGGGATTTCGCGCCTTTGACAATTGAAACTTCATCTGCAAATCAATCCAGCACTTACAACGCAAAATAAAATATATGAAGCAATTATTCACGCAACGAAATAAGCCGAGACGATCCATAAGCTGCTCATAATATTTACAATTACTCTCTAACATATAGCCCATTCCTTGGTTTGTGCCGATAAAGCTAGCCAATCACCTAAGCAGCGCTAGCGGGAACCTCGAGATCTCTCTGCCCCCGATGCATCCAGTGGAATATCGTAGTGGGGTCGCAGGCATGTAGCTTCATACGAATTGGAGCTGTAGCTTCACTGCCAGAGTAAGAACATAGTTGCACGTATGTTTTTTCAGGTTTTGCATCTTACCTAAGGTTTACGTTTTAGGTTCAATATTAATCCACAGGTGGATCAAATCTCCAAGCTTTTTTCAGATTCACTTTGAACCTTCTTTCAGTCCGTGGAGATATATTTCATGTCTTTCTGTTTATGCGACCAATGAAATTTCTGTAACTTGATTTAAAGTTTTTGGTCCTAATGCTTCAGTGCACCTTGCTTGTCAAAAATGGAGCATATTTCAAGTCCACCTTAAGATGTTAAATGTTCAGCTAATTATTTGGTTGATATTTGCGATGAGAGCATTCAAATCAAGAACGAATCAAATTGCTGAGCCCACCTCTCGAAGGCATAGCGGCATTGGAGTCGAATACGGGTGGGGAGGACATAGCTCAATGAATGCAATGATAGATCAATTGATGAATTCCCCCTCGGATGTCTCTATAAGTGTTCGGCATCAGTTTGACTGTGTTGTTTCTAAATTTCGAGGTTATTCGTCACTAAGGATTATAATAAGAGTATCAGTAGATGATTGAACGGGAGGACAGAAATTGTATACGGAAGGACTTGGTTGTAATTACAGGCGGACGACATTTTTCTAGGTGGGAGAGTACAGTAGGGGAGGCCGAGGTACCTAGGTCAAATCAGCTAAATCGGATATTCAAGCGGCAGATAGCTTCGAGCCCTTAATCTAGTGCATAATAGATCTGGCCTAGCTTTGTGGATCACCGTTCCACACTTGACGTGGCCTCGGTCCAATTGTGTCCTCCATTGGCCAATATTAGCGACATCGATCCACTGGACCCGCTTTCAATGGATCCAGCGCGAACGCCCTCGGCAATCACGTCTGCAGGGCCAACGTGAATGGATCCTAGATGGAGATCATCAGCTATATCAGGTATCGTCAGCTAAACATAATGCCCACCAATGTGGCAAACAAGCCCCTCGGATATACGGGTATAGAGGACATACAGTATATTAGGCTCTTTCCAGCTTGCCCCTCTCTGAGTCAGTCAATCTACAATTCTCTCCTTCCTCCAAGACTATCTATATTCTCACTCGTCAATTAGTGACAAATCGGTAAGAACCTGCGAAATATAGCTTCAGTATCATCCTCGAACCTTGTAATAACCTCACGTTTCCCAATGCAGGAATATAAATTAACAATGCCTAAATACGTTTTAACCGGTGTTGGCGGAAACATTGGCCGCATCGCAGCCTCATACGCACTGGAAATCGCCCCATCAGACACCACCCTTGTATTCACAACATCCGACCCAAGCAAAATCCCCTCTGAAACCCTCGAATCCTGGAAAGAGAAAGGCGCAACGATAGCCGCAGCCAGCTATGACGACGTAAGCAGCCTGGAGCGTGTTTTCGCTGGCGCGGAAGCTGTAAACCTGATATCGACCTGGGCTTTCGGTCGCCGACACGAACAAACGCAGAATGTGATCAATGCCGCCAAAGCATGCGGTGTGCGCCGAATCTGCTACACCTCTTTTGTGGGCGCTGATGACCCTGCTCCGGTGGAAGAGATGCCCTTCTTACCTCGAGACCATAAAATGAACGAGGAGCTGATCAGGGCATCCGGGTTGGGATACAATATCCAGCGTGATTATCTGTATATTGATAACATCCCTAACTTCTTTGCGCCGTCTTGGAAGTTCTGTGGGGATAAGTGGTTCTTCAATTCGCATGGTGCCGCGGGTGCGTACGTTACTCGTGAGGACTGTGGAAGGGTGCATGCTGCTCTTCTTTTGGGTAAGGGCGAGCCGAATACCGTGGTTGATGTTACTGGTCCTGAGGCTGTGACCGACCAGCAGGTCTTTGAGTGGATCTGCGAGAATCTTGGAGGTCATGGTCAGTTTGTTGATTTGCCGGATGATGAGTTGAGGGAGTATTGGGTTAAGCTTGGACTGCCTACTTCTGTGACTGAGCCTTCGCCGCTTCCTATGAAGCTTTGTGTGGATGATCTGTTGTGTTGTGGTGAGATGGTCGCGAAGGGCTATATGACTAAGACTAGTGATGCTGTTGAGACTCTCACTGGAAGAAAGCCTGTTTCCTTCCAGGAGGCTTTGTTAAAGTACAAGCAGGCGTTCGCCTAGGTGAGAAACTTGGTAGCGGCTTATCTTTGGAGGGATCTCTGCCTTGATGGCCTCGTAACCTCTTATACGACCTACAAGCATTCTGATAGTTGAATATAGCTGTTCAATTCCCTCTTCTTAGTATAAAATACAAATATCATCGTTTGACTCAGGAATCCGAGTCTCAGGACTCCCATTAGTGTTACTTTACTGTCCCAATATACAAAGATTTTAAGCAGAATGTCAATTGAATAGCGAAACAGTTTATGTAAATAATAAGGAGTGTCCAAATAATATCAAAGCGAATAACTTCCCTCCAAATCACAGTCTTGAATGTTGAACAGCGATATCTCTATTCCTTCCCCTTATGGACGGAAGGCCACTTAGTAGTTTACCAGCAGGATCCCCGGACTTGAGTTTGAGGAGGACCAACATCAACAGTGTTAGGACCAGTGACAGAGGTAACAGAGTTATCGACACCATCGAATGTGCAAGAAACACCCGCCTCATCCACTTCAATGTGAGAAATGCTCAGGACGTTGGCTATAAAAATACTGATTAGTATTCCATCCATCTAGTTTATAGTCAAAGGGGACATACTGATATCGTAAGTCAGCCCATCCAGAGGGAAACGCTGAGCAAACTTTGCACCGGCAGCGCCAATGAAGGTAACCTTAGCACCGCCGTAAGAGCGACGGGCCGGGGTGGGCAGCTCAAAGCACTGTCCAGAAACTTGGGTCTGAGGGGGTCCAACGTCGACCTCGACGGCACCATCAACAACGGTGTAGCTGTTGTCAACACCGGTGAAATAGCACTCGACACCGTCATTGCTGTTTGAGATGTGAGAGATACTCAAAGGGTTGCCTGAAACAATTAGCATTTATCACTAAGGGCCGGTATCGGGCCTCAACTCACTAATTGTCTGAACAGTGTCATCAATAGGGAAACTCTGCGTGAACTGTGCACCGGCGGCACCGATGAATGTAATCGCAACATCTCTGCTGCGGCGGCGCTGCGATGGCAATTTGAAGCATGTTCCGGAGACCTGGGTCTGAGGAGGTCCGACGTCACTCGAAACGGCGCCATCAACGGTCGTGAAGCTGCCGTCCACGCCAGTGAATGAGCACTCGACGAGATTAGTGTTGGATGAGATTTTGGAGATGCTGAGCGGGTTGTCTGAGAGGGTTAGCAACTCAAGACCTTCGATATGGGAGCATAAACATACAGATGGAAGTAGTGGTGTCATCCGTAGGGAAGCTCTGCGTGAACTGAGCACCGGCAGCACCGTGGAAGGTAATTTCGACGGTATCAGTGCGCTTCGCGGGAGCAGCAGTCGCAGTGGCAAAGGCCACGGAGAAAGCCAGGATCTCAGAGAACTTCATTTTGAATATACGAGATGTATGAGAATGACACTTTGGACTTGATTGATTGATGAATGCTGTACTTGTTGATCTGAATGAATACTCCAAGTACCGGATCTCAAGGCCCTTTTATATTCAAATCCACCAGCATCTCATTTTCACGAAGCCTTTCACAGCCTTAGAATCTCGTCATCGTACTTCCAATGGTTGGCCTTACATGGACATACGAGTAGAAGCAATGTCATTAGACCGTCCGGTAGATGAGACAATCTCAGCTCGCGGGGCCGAAATAACCTATAGGAAAACAAAAAACAACAAACAACGAGGCTGAGAACCTAGTATAGCTACTCCGATCATCAGCTTATATTGATGTCCAGGGATGTACACCGGGTTCTTCGTATGTATAAGCCAGCTAAATATAGTCAATCGGTCAACTATAAAGTCACGAGGCGCACGGCCCAAGGCTGCGGTTGGCGGTGCAGCTTATCCCGAGACCCGATCCCCGCAATTCGTTGCTTTTAGCCCCACGTATGAACACTGACCTATTATAGAAGTTTTTAGGCGACCATTTCGTGTATTTATGGTCTTGCATTGGGGCTAAGAGATCAATTAATAATGCCAATGGTGCATTCGCTCAGTCGGACCCGATATACGCACCGCTCTTTCAGAGTTGTATGAGATGATAGTAACAAGATTGCCACCATAAGGCGGGCTGTTAGATCCCCAGATCTAGGGGATTATTTTGAGTAAAACGACGATTGCGTATGTCGGAATATGCACCATTGTCTCAAAGCCAGCATGTGGTGGCTTCGGAGCTTACGGTTGGTCTTTGGACCGTACTATGCTCACCGAAACTTCTCCAGTAGCCGTGAATGACGTCTATACTTTGAGTCTCGAATATTTATTTGATCCATTCTATTCATGTCTCGGGTGAGTAGAGGCGTGATGGGAGAGGGGATGGACCCGGCCCATGGGTGGCCTCATAAGCTTTCGAGTCTATAGACTACACCGCTGCTTATTGTCTTGGACCAAAATTGACTTGACTGGGATACAACAGATGGTAGAGACGCTTGGGTAGCTACTTGAAATACATTGTTGTCAGGCTCCCATGCGGTCCTCCGTTTGCTGGATTATCAACTAATGGAGAAGCGATGGAATCGTCACCTAGATGACTGACACGACACCGAACAACAAGAACACTAGATTGAAAAACTACATAATAAGTAGGTCGTCAGAAGCTTGGGTAGGTAGGTATGCACATTCTTTATGATAGTCAAGTCTATGTAGTATGCTCATATCTCGACCTTATACCCGAACAGCAAAGCAAGACCACCAACAACAGTAAATCCAGCAACAGGCGCAATACCAACGCGATCACATATTCTATATGGAACTGTCCTTAGTTCGTGTGGGGGAATACGCTGCGAACCCGGGAACAAATGCACTGTTGATACGATACCCAACCATGTAGCAACCCACAAGTATCCAATAACCCGCTTCCACTTCGAGACGATCTGTACTTCGGGACCTTTAATTCGTTTATAAAGGGCTTGAACGCAGTCTTCAATCATGAATCCCAAAACGAAGCTCGTAAAAAATAGGATAGCGCCAGAGTACTGCGCGGGAATACCCATGACTATGTCGGTAACCAGATGAAGTACACCTGACGCGAAGAATACGAGAAAGATATTCGTGTATCGTTCCAGAAGTGATGGTCTGGGAAGATGCATAATATCACGTGTGACCAAGTTGCTGACTGATGTGAGTGCCTGGCGTAGACCTTGATGCCAAAAAGTTCTATATGCCGTTAGACATTGACCGGTATTCGACTGTTTTCGAACAAAAAGAAGAGAACTTACCCCCAGTAATTCCGTAAAGTATAAGCATCAGACATGCTTCCAAAAATCGGCGACCAGTCTTGAGGGGAGTTTATCCCCAATCCCACAACTATAATCGAGGCCATCCGGTATCGGCAGTCAAGGCAAATGCGAGCAATCAAAAACCAAGAAATTAAATTTTCTGTAATCCGTTGAATCCAGATATCAATGGGCACATTCCACTCAAGTTCTGTAAATATCTCACCAGTCATCGACCTCACTGGCATTCGGTGAGCAGAAAACTGAACAATATCAAGTACAGCATACTGCCAGACGAAAATAGCAAATTGTCGCAACAAGAAAGAGCCCCGGGAAACGACATTTGTGTCTTTCTTAGCATTATAATAATATGCCGGGTGCGGATGAATACCCTTCACCTGTCTCGGGGTACCAATAGCTCGAGGTTCAGTTTGCTGCTCAAACGCATAATAAAAAAGGCCAATGGAACTTTTTGTACGGCCTGGATTCTCATGGATGAGGTCATTCGCATCGAGCGGGTTGATCAACAAGATGGTGGCGGCTTGAGGGATAGCCATGAATATTGGGCCAACGAGGAAAACAAATATTTGGCAGTAGTGATCCATCGGGCGCACATTCCAGCTGAAAATCCAGATCATGCATGGGATTGTGAGATATCGAAGAAACGATTTTTTGCGTGTTGTGACGAGAATTATTGTTGGAATCAATGCCTGCAGGGCTAAGCTCCCACTAACGAGGTGAAGATCTGGTAAAATTGACATTTTCAACCACGTTGTGGACTTCGAGGTAAAAATAAGAAGATATGGTTCATGAGATGTGGACAAGGGAATCCTTACCGCGACCCCCCTTTTGCTTAGAACGACCCCACCCCCCTGCATGAACTTGATATGGTAGTACGGTAAGAAACTTTACTGAGTTGTGCATATGCAATCATTGTCACTACAGTGGGCCCTAGCACCACTTGATCTACCAAATTATTGGCCTGAGCAGCATTACCTAAGTAGCTTGATCCACCCAGTGAACACTCGGTGGGCACGCACCAGCGTCGCCTGAGCAGCCTACTGTAGTCCACTCACTGCGCACTCAATAAGCAAGGTGCGGGAGCAGCCAAGTCAACAGCTCGCCTCAGTAGAATACACCACGTTTTACCCATCTAAATGCAGCCGTTCACCCAGTAATCCTGACCCTTACCCCCTTCATTAAAAGCTGGCGTTATTTGGCGGTCGGTCACGATGTTTCACCTCTAGCTGGGAGGCAAATTCATAGGGGGGGGCCAAGTTTATTAGCATTACTATGCTACGGTATTTAGCTCGCCATGTCTCGCACCCGCGATACGGCCTCTTAGTTGCGGGAAAGATCCAATCCTCCATTTTGGCTCCATAATATCTAAGAATATTTCGAAACCCTATCTAAATGGTTTCTTAATCTAGTTCAGGGTATTATTCTGATTTTTTGCTCGATTTTTTAAAGATCTATCGCTTTTGCTGCCTGCCGCTTCGTCCCTTGGAATACGACTTTTAACTCTAGCGACCTAGATATCCGTAAGAATATTCTAGACCTGTCGGCGGTATCTACCTAATGACCTACCCGCCTATAATGAGATTTGCGACCCCTTACTTGCCTAAGGTACTCTAGATAGAACTTAAAAATACCTTATCCAAATTGAATAAAGTCTAATGGTCTTCCTAGGAGCTTTTAGACCTTTCGTGCCATAGCATGGTGATTAGTAAGATTTGCTAAGCGTGCCTATAAGTGAAATCCGATGTTTGCAGCCGGATCTCATAGTCTCATTGTAGCTCTTAGGCTCTGATTCTTGATTGAATGAAAGCTAAGGGTTTCCAATATTACGTACTGTTTCCCACTATTGTTCCGGATAGTAGAATTTGATAAACAACAGAAATGTACACTAGAGGTCGCTTACTTTATTATTATTCTGGCATTGTAAAAGTGTGGAATGCAAAATGATTGGTCACCCGTATATCTCCATAAGTTTTCCTATAAGCGCCTTTGTTATGGAACCTTAAAACCGCGCGGAAAACAGTCGTTTAAAGTGACGGTATAGGGCCGTGGGTGGTGGCATAGTGGGTCTTTGGTGAGACACAACTCGAGCTTTACTCTTAGTGTCAACCTCTGCCTTCCTAACTAAACATTTTCCTGTCACTAGCCAGAAACGTTCCAGCCGACAAGCCATGGCCCTCTGCGATTTACCGAATGAATTACTTCATCTTATAGTGGAATTTCTAGACTCCGAAAGTTCCATAAACGCACTAGCACGCACCAAGCTTGCCTTTTTCGTTCAGTTCAACCCCTTTCTTTACCGGTATCACGTTTCACGTCCACCACATCATCTTCGGACCTGGGTTTATATCCCGGCTTTGACTTGGGCAGCGGAGCACAATGACTTAGCTCTCTTAGACAAGCTCGTCGACGCGGGAGCGGATCTCTTTGAAATCTGACTTTGGCGCTGGTCTAGGCCTCTTCCACGCCACCCGATGTGGGTTGCTGCTAAAAGGGGTCACATTGAATTTCTCGAAGCTTTGCTAGATAGCCATGGTATGAGCTCCCGGTTGAGGGAGTCACATTACGCCGAGCTTGTTGCCACGGCCGTGTTGAAAAACCAAATTCATGTTGTCCGGATGCTCCTCGCGAGGGACGTTGACCCATGGTGCGCTGGAGACAGAGCTGGCATCCTTCTAAGCGGGATTATCCGATGGGGAAGTCCCGAGCTCTTTGAATTACTACTCTTAGACTTCAAGCAGCGAAGCCCTCTCCCCACTATTGCACAATGGACGGATGCTTATAAGGCACTGAAGTATGCACAGGATAGCGAAGATATTACGCGGCTATTGCTCACGGCTGGCATAGATGTTAATCGCGCACAGCCAGGGTCTGGTGGAGTGGCAATATGGCGACCCCTATATTATTGTGGTCATCCAGGACCAGCTCGGCTTCTACTAGAAGCGGGCGCAGACCCGAATATCGACAACAACGACAAATGGGGGCCACTGGCAAGTGTGGTGGATAACTTTCGGCCTACCATTACTTTCAAAATCCCTTCTCAGAAACAAAAGGGCCGTCGCATGGAAATGATCCAACTACTTTTTGAGTATGGAGCGGACCCGCAACGAGCCGGAGGGGGTTGGGCCTTGCATGGGGCACTAAGGGACCTGGACTTTAGTTCGGCTACCTTTCTTGCGGACAAAGGTGCGAGAACAATTCTCTGAATTAACGGCAACCGACCAAGCACTATTGGACCAAGCGGTGATAAAGCATGAATGGGGAATAGTTATGGGACTGACCCCACTAAACTGGTCCCTTGTCAACTACGCTGGTCCAGGCTTGGTCTACAACGGAAATTATATATCGGCGTATAGGTTGCCGCCAGTTGCGAGGGGTAGTTTGCCACCTTGGATGAAAAGCGAGAATTGTCTGATTGATGAGAATGACAAAATTCCACTGCCATCCCCCGCGCCGGGTAATAATTTGGATGAAAGTGGAAGTACATAGAAAATTCCTATAAATTCACTCAATTATTCAAAAATCGAACATTCTAGATACAATAAGGGAAATTTTTGCCAACGAGAAAAGAAAAATTTGGATAGTGCATCTTCAATCTTAGCAAAAATATAGTCATTACTAGTTGACAAGCTCGCTTAGTAGTGGAAGGCCCTCATAAAAGCGGTGGCGGCCCAGGTAGGAAGGCCCTACCCAACAAACATTATCCTATATATACATATAGGTGCATATAACGCAATAAGTCTCTTTATCCTAGACAAGTGTAACATATTTTTCACCATCCACACAGCCACACATCATATATGAATCTTACTTTCATTGACTAGATGCGATTATAAAAGTTGGTAGTAGACCTGAAAGACTAGTCTAGAGACTAGAAGTCGAATCTGTTAAGTACATATCGTACTGTAGTACAATAGGCACCAATTTCTAGCTTATATAAGTAAATCAGGCCCAAAAAAGGCAGGAGGTGGGTCGTTCTAAGCAAAAAGGGGGTCGCTTTAGGGCCTATCTAAATTCACCTAGCAGTTCATCATATTAGCCTGAAGCACCTGCTAGAGAGAGGACTATCCCTGGATTAAAGTCCTTTTTTGGGAGCGTACAGCATTTGAATACAATCAATCGAATATAAATAAAATGCAAGCCAAACGAAATAGGCATGGGAATCCCAAATACTTGAGTCGTGGGTACTGTCTGCAGTGTATTGTGTATGTGATATATCAACAACCAGAGTTGAGGCTAGGTGCCAGCTTCTAACAGATATTAGTCTCTTTCACAAACTTGGGAAACATAAGTGAGAGGGGAACGTGGGTCTCGTACCGTAAGAGTCACTTATCATGTGCATATACTTGATACTAATTTTGAAAGTTACTATCTGCCGCAATGGGACCGCAATGGGAGATGACCGTTGCATTAGTACCCTTGGGCACTATGGTAATGTATCCCATCATCATTTTGCTCACAAGGCAATCGAGAAACCGATACATCACCTCACTGTCTTCCTTGCATAATTCCTGAGCTGTAGCTGTCGTGTATTCTGGAATGAGTTTTCGGCATTCACTTGTAGCTCTGCCTTCAAGTTCGGAAAATTCGGAACTATCCATCCACGGGAAGATCGTTGATTGTATTAAATATTCTGTTTCGAAAATGGACTCTGGGACTTTTCTCTCTTAGCCAGAATAATGGCTTCTGAAGATTACATCTACTTCCGAGCAGTACCAACCCTGCATTGCGCTTTGGGTTACCATAAGTTGCTTTCGACATTCTGATGGTACCATTGCATCAGGGACCAAGAGGGAAGTAGATGTATGCTCTTCACATATTGATGGTATGCTTCCCGTAGGGATCACTTGAGGGGTAGATGGGAGGCCACGAACTGCAGTGGTAGGAATAACAAAAGTAGCGACTATCGAAGCCAAGTTGAAAAAGCGCATCTTGTGCAACACAAAAATGAAAGGTCTGAACCGGTAGAATGAATTCGACTTGGGGGAAAGAAATCGATGATTAGACAGGGGTAGGTAATAACGGAGATGATATGGGAGGTCTCACCCTTGTAACCGTATTCATGCTATTTGACTGGATAAAGATTGAGTTTCAGAGATAATTGACAAGGCACGTAGGATATATCTTTAATATTCTTCGATTTAAGATGATCAGTAACCAACCTTGTGTAGCCACGGCTTATGGCTAATCCGGTGGCTCATTTGTAAGCCACGCTATGGGTAATAGAAGACAAAATTTGAACGAAAATCATTATTTACAGCTTGGCCAGCATCTGGCTGCCCTTCTTCATAAGAGCAGCAGCGTCAGTGACGAGTTCATCCACAATGGCCTTGGCGGACTTCTTCTCATCGACAACAGCGGCCACCTTGCCCATCAAGAAGGGGCGGGCGTTATCCAAGGTATCGTCGTCAACATCATCGGGCAGGTTCTCGAAATCGTGCTCAACGGGGATGATACCCTTGGCGGTGAGCTGCTTGATCTCTTCCGCACGGTTGTTCTCCCAGTTCATGATGTAATCGTTCTTACGAACACGCAGGGGACGACCCTAGAGTACTTGTTAGTATAACAGCTGATGAAGTCCGGAGAGGATACACGTACAGTGAAGATAATGGTGCGGACGTTGTCCTCGAAGCCAGCAGTGCGGACAGCCTCCTGGTGAGCCTTGGGGGCACCGGCCTCCTCGGACAGAATGAAGCGGGTACCGATCCAGACAGCGGAGGCGCCGAGCATCAGAGCGGCGGCAACCGAGTTACCGTTGAACAGACCACCAGCAGCGATGACCTGGACGTCCTGACCGGTCAAGGGGCTCTTCTTGCCCTTCACCAGCTTGGCAACAGTGGGGATGAGGACAGTGGTGGGAACATCACCAGTGTGACCACCACCCTCACCACCCTGTGCACAAATGATATCAATACCGACGTCCAGAGCCTTGGCCACGTGCTTGGGGTGGCCGATCATGTTCATACAGAGGATACCGGCGGAGTGGAGCTTGTCAACGGCGGTCTTAGGGGGAACACCAACAGCAGACACGAAGAGCTTAGCACCGCTCTCGATGATGATATCGATGAGCTCGTTGAGCTTGCCCTTAGTGTAATCATAGCTAAATGACGAGTATATTAGTCGCGTGTTTCCGGGGCCGTCAGTTTCGTGGGTATACTGACTTGGTCTTACGGGCGCTGCCACCAACCTGGGGCAGTAGCAGGTCGACACCGAACGGAGCATTCTTGTCGTGAAGATAACTCTTCAGCTCGGCAACCTGCTCGCGCAGCATATCGGGTGTGTAACCGACTCCTCCGATGACACCGAGACCGCCAGCGTTGGTGACCGCGGCCGCCAGCTTGGGGCCAGCAGCCACGTTCATACCCGCTAGCAGGACGGGGTGGTTGATCTTGAGCAGATCGGTGATGGGGGTACGGATTACCTCTGCCGGGGCCACATGTTAGTATGGTCTGATGGGTATGAAATCATAGCTGAAACCCCAAAACAGTGACATGCAGGAATTAAAACAACATTGAAAAAGCAAAAAGTGGATACATACGAGGAGAAGCCATGGTGAATGAAGTATGGAGTTGAAGAAAAAGAAAGAGAAGAAAGTCCGGGGAAAGTGGACCTATAAAGGGAAGCAACCGAGGCGCATTCACCTTCTGACCCTTTAAGCCTCGGTTCATCTGAACCAAATCATTCAGGGCGGGGAAAGTGACACCTTGACACCTGGTCTCCTGGCCTTAACACCTGAAAAACCAGGCCAAAGTATGCCGTTGTAAGGCATAAATCTCACCTGACACGCGATAAGATCTATTGATTGTAACGTCAATTCCTTCAAAACTCAGGGACGCGACATCGTGCGCCTCGACGGAGAAATGAGCTTTCAAGCCTCCTGCCACCGTGTCTTTCCGGCCGGGGCCATTCGCGGTGCTTCATATTCGCGCGCATTACGATCACCTCGGTTCCCGTCATTACCGACCCCGAATGCAACGCGGCAGAGGGATCGGCTTTGGCACGGACTCTGGATGAGAAGGTACCAATTTACTGATTACCATATCGTTGCCAAGCGGTCACATAAATTCTAACGTCAGATTATAGTATAAGTTCTACCGCAAGCTCGAGTAGGTTCATCACAACTTCGCCTCTTCCGGCCCCGCCTTATCTGCCTTTTATCGGCTCACCCAAGGAAAAAAAAAAAGCGGGACACCATGCACGCTTTTTCTACTTCCCTACGTCCTTGCATAGCAGCCTTTGCAGCCAACAAACTAAGGTTATTTAGATTTCTCAATGGGTAATCCAGTGGCTATGCCTTCGTTTGATGGAAATGTTCAACCGAAGCGCTCTGGTCCACTATCGTATCTGAAATCATACGCGAGGCGATTCTCAAGCGGGTACTCGCCACAGTCAAGCTCCAGCTTGAACTCCACAAATGGAGCCCATGGGCTGCATCGAGCTTTTATCGCATTGGGCAGCAATGTAGGAGACCGTGTCGATATGATTGAAAAGGCTTGTCTTGAGCTGGACCGAGTCAATATTAAAGTCAAAAGAACAAGCTCCCTCTTTGAGACGACTCCGATGTATGTGCTTGACCAGGATACGTTCATGAATGGAGTTTGCGAGGTAATTTCCCATCACGTTTTTCATTCGATGTCAAACAGAATACTAACGGCTACTAGGTTGAGACAAGTCTCTCGCCAATGGAACTTTTGGATACGATCCAATCTATTGAGATCGAGCTGGGCCGAAAAAAGTTGATTGATAAGGGCCCACGATCAATCGATCTGGATATTCTGCTATATGACCAAGAGATATTCGCTCACGAACGCCTTAATGTCCCACACAACCTCATGTTGGACCGAGATTTTGTCCTTCGACCTCTTTGCCAGTATGTGGCAAACTTATCACAAGCTATCAAAAGTGCACACCACTAACAACATAGATTAATACCTCATGAACGGCCACCCTTGCCTGGGAAAAATGCACTTACATACAGCGAACATCTTAAGGCTCTTCCACCACCGGAGCCAACACCATATTCAACAACGCCCATCTCACCACATTTCCCAAACCTCTACGCAACAGACCCGAAGCGTCCAACTCACGTCATGGCCATCCTCAACCTGACCCCAGACTCTTTCTCTGACGGTGGCACTCACTCCCCCACAGACTTCACCCAACTCACCGAAACAGTCCGCCGATTCATCGCCCAAGGCGCAACAATCATCGACGTCGGTGGCGAAAGCACCCGCCCCGGCTCAACACCTGTCGGGCCAGGGGAGGAAATCGCCCGAGTAGCCCCTGCAATTCAACACATTCGCAAGAACATCCCTGAGGCTTCCAACATTGCCATCAGCATCGACACCTACCGCGCTGCAGTGGCCGAGGCAGCCTGTGCCGCCGGTGCAGACATCATCAACGACGTCTCCGCCGGTCTCCTCGATCCAGAAATGCTTCCCACGGCAGCACGTCTCGGCAAATCTATCATCCTAATGCACATGCGTGGAACACCGCAAACAATGACCAAACTCCATGACTACCCCAACGGCGTCATCCCCGAAGTTAGCGCCGAGCTTCGTGCCCGCGTAGCAGCCGCAGAGGACGCAGGTATTCGCCGCTGGCGCATCATTCTTGACCCCGGTCTCGGATTCGCAAAGCTGCAACCCCAAGACCTTGAAATATTGCGTGAGTTGCCAGCTCTGCGAGCGGCTGAGGGCTTGGACTGTTTACCGTGGCTTATGGGCCCAAGCCGGAAACGGTTTATTGGGAATATCACTGGCGTGAAGACACCCAAAGAACGCGTCTGGGGCACTGCTGCGACTGTTTCCGCTAGTGTTGCTGGCGGTGCTGATATCGTGCGCGTACATGATGTGCAGGAAATGTGGCAGGTTGCGAAGGTTGCTGATGCGATTTATCGTGTCTAGGCATCGAGGATGCCGTAAAATATGCACATACAACTGTATATTGTATGTGGAAATTTTTGTATCGTTATGCTTTCAACTTTGTACGATATACACTGGTTGTTTCTTCATTCATCATGGAGTTTATAGAGGGTTGGAGTTGCTAGACAGGCACATCGATTTCTAGCTGGACATACCATGCTTACTTTGATTTGATTACGCACCTCTTTTTCCATGTCTTTTGACAGCTGATGATTCAGTAACATTGCATTCCTTGGACCAATTCGTGAGTGAAAACCCTCCGGGGTTCCCAGGTTCTCGTCATTGTATACCGGAAGGCCTGTAAAAGTAGGAAAATAGCATGTAAAAACCAGCTACCTATTTGTACAGATGAAGCCTAGGGTTACTAATCTATAGCTAGACTTTACTCAGGGGGATTTGGCCTGCAAACGGCGAGCTTGTTTTGCAGCCTCTAAAAAGATTAAACGTTTACAGCGTCCATGGATGAAGCTATGGATTACGCAGTAAAGTGCTATGATGGACATTTATGACTCATTATCTACATAATTCTCTTATCACTCTGGGGAAGTTACATACAAGTTCAAGTCCAATGAAGGTAGATAGTCACTCGGTCTGCAACGTGTTTAGTCTATCTCTGAGGGCCGACTTTCACCTGCCGCTCTCACTTCAGGTCACAAGATCCTGTCTCTACAGGAGATCTTATAGTAATTCTCTACCTCAAATTCTCTAGCTACGCAGGTGGCCCACAGTCGCTGCGTGGAGTTAGACCTTGCATCTACGAACATAGAAGACGGCAACGAATATGGCTCTGAGGGTATCGTTTGAGCCCGCCAGTGGGCGATCAAAAATAAACGAATCAACCGGGCGGAACTCAAGGTCCCAGCCTGGCGGTGCTTTTTCAGAACTGACTATGAACTCGTTTACGAGGAGAAGAGAAAGGATGTGTTGGTCCACGGCGGTTTAAAGTGTGATGACTTATGCCTCCTGTACAAGAGGTGATACCCTGGCCATGGCATGCAAAAAGTCACTTGCCAGCTTGGCTTGGGCATCCGTGATTTGTAGGAATACACGGTAAGTGCACAGGAAGCTACATGGGAAAGTCATTCTAGGTTCACACAATAAAGGTATTGTCATTTGCAATGCAATTATAGCCCTAGCAATATGCATCAGTAAAGTAGTCTGCATAATAGCAGTGTCGATCGTGTATGCATTGTACTTTTCTCTATGACACAAGACGCCATCAATCCATAAACGGTCTGCATTAACTCGAAATCCTATCAGAAACACAAAGAACATGTCAAACTAACAAAGAAAAGCCTTAACTCATCATTACGTGGCTGCAAATGCCCGATGGAATCAAAGCTTAAGAAAATATCGTCAACCACCATCCACGCCAAACTAAATTTACACCAATTTGTCTTCGACCAACCGTGGCGGCGTTAGATGAAGCAGAAAGACATCGGAGGTTGGCGTGAGGCTTGGAGACAAGATATACGTCACGCATCACGGGAATGTGGGGGGATCAATGGGGCTTGCTAAGTATTGAATGTAACAAAACGCGTGATATCGGAGAAGAAAAGCCAAGGTGGCACTTATGAGTTCAGGTAGCTGCGAATGGCACCTAGGGAAAGTCAGAAACTGCACCCTTTAGTAAAATCACATTAGCCAACCTTGTAGCTTGGTCGCTCCTTCACCAACGAGGTGCGACAGGTTCTCAATATCATCTCCTGCGGTGATGCCGAAGCGGCGGACAAAGTCCTTGGCAGTGTTTTCCAAGTCTCCGTAGCCATCGTCCATCGGCGGAAGGTCATCCTCGGGCCGGCCGAAGTAAGCATTACTGGAGATAGAGGTCGCGCTGTCGAATTCTGTGAGGCGCTGCTTGGCCTCAGCCTGGGCGTTGGGATCGAAGCGGTCACGGCCAAAGAACTCGTCAGAAGAGATACCCTTCTGGGTACCGAATCGTGTCTTGGTTTGAGAGAGTTCAGCCTCTTAAAGACTAGTTAGTAACATGTTTATCTCAGGAAAATTACAGAAGAAAACTTACCATCAGCCGCAGATCTGGGAGCAACAGCACCGAATCCGAGCTTCTTGGGAGCTGGGGGCTTTGAGACCTGACCGAATCCAAGTCTGTTCATTCCCATGCCAAGACGATCGACATCGCTTGAGTTGCGCTCATCGTTCTTGCTGGTAGCACCGAATCCACCACGGTTGGGGCTAACCGGAGTGGGAGAAGCAATAGGCACCGCAGCAGTGGACTTGGCCTTGGCATCGGCCTCGGCCTGCTCAGCCTCGGGATCATATCCAAGCTTCTCAATGCGCTCGGCCTCCTCTCTGGCTTTCCGCTCAGCCTCCTCGAAATCGATGTCACTGGGAGCAACCTTCTTCGCGCCAAGCTTAGGAGCCTTCTTGGCTCCCAGAAGGCCCTTCTTCGCACCCCCAACAGTGGTAGTCTTCTTCGCGGCGTTGGCGCGAATGGCAGTCGGAGCGGGAGCTGCGGGCTTCTCTTCAGAGGCAGACAAGGGAGACTTCGAGCGAGAGCCGTTCGAGTTGGCGGTCAAAAAGGGAGATCCGGTTCGGCTCACGACGGGTGGCGTACTAGTGCGGGAGGGTGGGTTGCTCGGACGCTTAATCGAGGGCTTGTCCCAGGACGAGAAAAAGTCGTCGTCTTCTCCGGCAGGGGTAGCAGAGCCGTCAGAGGGGGTGCCAGCAGGGAGATCGGTGATGACAACCTCCTCGGGGTACCTAAACAAAGCGCCTGTTAACTTCTGCCTGGACAACCCACAAACGAGGTCGGAAATACTGACTGTTGCGCATCCGCTGCAGCCCGTCTCTTCAGTTCCTCCTTATATTTGACGGCCGCATTGGAAGTATACTTGACCTTGGCGTCCTTGCTGGCCAGCGCAGCAGATCCTCCATGCGACTGGAAGTATTTGGTTGCGGACTCATTGCCACCGACCTTCATCACCCGGAGTTGCTCCCATTGCCACTCTTTATGAAATAATTAGCCAATTTCCAATCGTAGAGTCGCGTCGCTCGAAATTTCCCCATCTTGGGAGAATACATACGGTCGAGGTTTGTGGATCGAACAAAGGAGATGTGAACGCCGAGATTGCGGTGATTGGATGAGCAGTCAAGGCACAGGTAGATTCCAAAAGGAACCGACGACCAGGTAGGATTCTTAGAGTTGCAGTCGAAGCACACCTATTCGCAAAAGTCTCGTTAGTGAACAATGGCCAAAATGCACCGAGAACGGCGGGACGGGGGCGCGGGGCGAGAACGCACCTTGTTTGCGGGCTTCAACTTCATTTTCTCAAAGAGTTTTTGAGACTGCGCCTTGGAGGCACTCATGATGGAGGAGAAGGCTATGAAATCCGGGGGAAAATAAGGGTTGAGGTGTGCTATGTGCTAGAGAACAAAGGCCAAAGTGATGTATCGGGAACGGCGAACGTGGTCGGACTCGGGAGAGTCCCTGTTCCTGTTGTAATTTTGCAGTTCTGCAGTGACCCCGACGGTGGAGCATGTGCCCCTTAACTATGGGGAAATGACGCCACTTAGGCCGCAAATTTACAGTACGGTATTTTATAAAACACGTGAGCCTGCCTATCGTTATCGCGGTCTTCATCTTCATCTTCGAGGTTGGAGCAGTCGACGATCGCACCCACGATGAATCCTCAGTACGTGCGTGCTTTGCCTCGAGCCACTTCAAGTGCTGTGGCAACTCTGCGCCCTTCTCCCCGAGCCGCAATAAGCCGACTTTACGCCACACAAAGCAGTCCCAACGGCACGACTAAGCGACGGAGGAACATTACAGTCTTGTCTGACGATGGACGATATGAGTGGGGTGATCTTAGCGGACGAGAAAAGGTGTCGCGTGCTACACAGCAATCGTTCAACTTTGTAGTTGTGATCGCAGGTGTTGTGCTAACGGTACGTTCTTGGGTACCCACCTGTGCGAGACCGAACATCAAAGGTCTAACTTTTCGATTCTAGGGCGGTGTCTTCTATCTTTTATGGACCGATGTTATCTCTCCGAATAGTCGGACATGGCAATTTGAAAAAGCCGTCGACCGTGTCAAGGATGATGCGCGGTGCATACAACTCCTGGGTGACCGACGCGAGATCAAAGCCTTTGGAGAGAATACCTCGAGCAAATGGGCACGGCACCGGCCTATTGCGTGAGTCTTTGGATAATTACTACGCGTTGAAAAGTTGGACTAATGGATCTTAGTACGACCGTTGGGAAGGACCGATTAGGCCGCGAGCATCTCCGCATGAACTTTCACGTAAGTCAAGCACTTCCTCGTTGCGGAACAATATACTCATTTCCTCTTTAGGTTGAGGGCCCTCTTAACTCAGGAGTCGTCCACGTGCATATGATCAAGCCTTTGGATCAGAACGAGTGGGAATACCAACTCCTTGCTTTGGATGTCAAGGGACATTCTCGTGTCGTCCTGGAGAAGGCTGTGGAGAAGCCCAGCGTGGCTAGCTCGCTGAAATTGTTTGGCATTCAGTGGCGCTGAATTCTGCTTGAATTAAATTTCATATCATGCTGCCTCAATCTCTACCATTTTCATGGGGTTTCATCTTGCATTATTGGTTTTGAATTTCTGTGAGCTCTTGTCCTAGACGCGGATCAAGGGCTTTTCAGGCCTACAGACTGGCCTACTGTCGCCAGTCTGTGGCTATGTTATTGTATTTTTAGGGCGGTCAACGAACCACCCAGACTGATGTACCATATTTCCACTGTGTATCGAACTCAGTACAATGAAGCAAATATCTTATAAAAATTCTTGGATCAACATTTTGGTAAAGCTATTAACATGAATAAACATAAAGACATAATATAAAGTTTTATACCACGCGAGGACCCTCCAGGATGACCTTAGCCTCCTCGGAGCGCCACCAGCTCTTGCCTTCCACACCAGGGAACTCGAACTCGTCCATGCTGTCGGGCTTCATCTCCACGCTGTACCCAGGCTCCATAGGGGTGACATAGTAGCCATCCTTGACACTGGACGGGTGGACAAAGTGCTCGTGCAAGTGGTCAACATATTCCAGAACACTCCGCTTTCCGGTAACAACGACATAGTCGATTGTGCTCAGGTGCTGTGTGTACTCGGGCAGACCAACGCCACCAGAGTGAGGCACAATGGGGACACCGAACTTGCGAGCGAGCAGCAAGATAGCAAGGACCTCGTTCACACCACCAACACGGCAGGCATCAGGCTGCAGAACAGTCAAGGCACCAGCTTGCAGCAGCTGCTTGAAGATCACACGGTTCTGGCACATCTCACCGGTAGCAACACCGACAGTTCCGTGAGGGGTGTTCTCCAGAGCCTTCTTGATGGCCGCGTGGCCGAGGATATCATCAGGGGAGGTAGGCTCTTCAATGAACCAAGGCTTGAACTCAGCCAGCTCTTGCATCCAGGTGATAGCCTCTGGGACAGACCAAACCTATTCGAGAACAGTCAGTACCAACGCCAATTATTCATATGCCAGGGACGAACATACCTGGTTAGCATCAACCATAAGAATATTTCCCTTATCATATCCAATTGCCTCCCGGGCAATTCTCAACCGGCTCTTATCATCCTCCAAGTTGCCACCAACCTTCAACTTGAAATGTTTGTATCCCTGCTCAACACTCTCCTTCAGCAACACCTTCAACTTCTCCTCGGAGTATCCCAGCCAGCCAGCACTAGTTGTGTAGGCTGGAACAGCCTTGCTAGCCTCAGCCTCAGCAATGCGCTCCTGCTTACCACCCTCAACCTCCTTCAACATAGCCAACGCCTCCTCGGGAGTAATAGCATCGGTGATGTAACGGAAGTCAATGCAACGGACGAACTCCTCGGGAGTCATATCAGCAACGATGCGCCAGACAGGCTTGCCGAGGGTCTTAGCCCAGAGATCCCAGAGGGCATTGACGACAGCACCAAGGGCAAGGTGGATGACACCCTTCTCAGGACCGATCCAACGAAGCTGGCTGTCAGAGACCAGGTAGCGCCAGGTCTTGCCCCAGTCGGCTGTTAGCTCGTCGAGGTCTTTGCCAATGACGAGAGGGGTAACGAGGGAGATAGCGGCGCAGACGATCTCGTTGCCACGGCCGATTGTGAAGGTCTGGATGGTGTTAGAACGCATGTGTATGCAATTGGATTGCTTGCTTGTAGTATACGCACCATACCATGACCGCTGAAGTCAGAGTCTGTGTTGATGATGCAGTAGGCGGCAGAGTAATCACCAGCAGCGTTCATAGCATCGGAACCAGTCTTGTCGAGGGAGGTCTAATGCAAGCGTTAACAACTGAGCCCATTACTGCCTGGACATAATCACATACCGGAAACCTCACGTCCCGCGTGGTGAAGCCAGTAATCTTAACCATAGTGACGGTTGATCAACAATGCTAGAAACCCAATTGAACACGTTCTTGCAATCGTAATTCAAAGATCAAGCTAGGAATGTGGGGAACTCCACAAGATGTATGGTATTTCGCTTGGAAATGTCAGGAAGATGGAGGGTATATAAGTCAGATTGCGACGAAAGAATTCAAAGAGAATCCGGAAGAAATTGCGACTCGCGGCCCGTATATAGTCTCTGTAACCCCCGCGCCGTTGGCACATTTGCCCTCGCCCCTCACTCCGCAGTCCCCGTTTCCGCAAATGCGGCGTTGTGATTGGGGGATAATTGCCCGAGTCGGGGAATTGGGTTTCTCCACCAATCAGCGGTCCGGGAGGTTGATCGGAGTACCTCCGGGGTTGACGTTATAGCCTATAGTGTAGGGAAATTGAACTAGAGGGGATGGTTATTTGAACATGCAGTGTAAATCAGTGTTGTCTGCCTAGGTGGATATATGGATTTACTTCCAACTAAGTCCTTGGATATTCACGGAGTAGAAATCCGAATCATGTAAGGTGAGAGGCAAGGATCAGCGTCTATATACATATTTCACTTTCTGTCAGAGGGTTTGATCCTTGGGCAGACAAATAGGAGCTGATGAGCCCTACCTAGTAACTCAAAAGAAGAAAGAGTAGGAGATATCAACCAGGTCTTGAACCCTTCGCACTCTGAACCTTACTATGTACCCTACATTCTGTACCTATACTGTACACGCTCTCTACTTTTTGTGTTTGAGTTTGATACGTTGAGGCCTTTTAGGGCAACAGCTAGGCACATAGGAACTTTGGAGTAGTTGAGGAATATGCATGTATTTTTCCCAGGGCCGCTTCGTGAATATGAATTTCAAAAACCTTAGTCATAGAGAAGATAGATTTGGACCAAATTGTGCAGCACCCTATCACTATGCCGACAATCCACGCTTCTCGCTCTCCGAGAAGAAAATGAGCATTCGCCATAACTTGCGAACCAGCACCTCGGCTTCCTCGTCCAGGGCCTAAAAATTTAATTAGTAAATTGTAAATAGAAAAGGATCATGCAAGAAACTTACCTCTGCAAGCTGATCCACAAGCTCCTGGGGAGAACCCTTCTGCCGAATATGGCCCTCTACAACGTCCACCAGCATCTGTTCCTGTACACCCAGGTATTCGACGATTTTCTTCTCCACGAAGGGCTTGATCTGATCGCTGAGAACAGCCTCGTCCACAAACTCCCACTTGACAGTCCAGTTCCACAGTCCCTCTTTGTCGGTAGGAATCTCTGCAGCCAGCTGGCGCGCCGCCTGTGCCCGCTCCTCGTCTGTGAGACCAGCAGCCTCGGCAGCGGTATCAAATTTGATCGGGATGAGAGGGCGGCGAGTGGTGGTGGCAGGCTCCTCCTCGTCTTCCAGCAAGCCTTCGACTTCGGCTGCAGTGCGACGAGTGGTGGCGGCCTGGGCCTTTTGAGCCGCAGCTCCGAGAGACAACTTGAAGCGTTGAGGCTCACGTGGCTCCTGTGTACGAGCTTCCAGCTCTTGAGCTTGGCGGGCGAGGAAATCGTCGGCAGCACCGCGGGCCTGCTCCTGTTTCTTGGCGGACTGGGCAAGCTCACGCTCCTCGGCGGCACGATCAGCCTCGTCCAAGCTGGCCTCGCGAGCACGGAATGCTGCACGGCTTCGGAGCCAGGCACCACGATCAGCGTAGTACTCGGCGGTTTTGCGGCTAGCCTCGATGTCATCGTTCCACTCTTTCATCCGCTCGTCCATTTCATCGTGAGCAGCCTGCAGCTTGCCATCATCCTCCTTGTCACGCTTCTTCTCACGCTCAAGAGCAGCGGTGCGACTTCGCTCTCGGTTGAGCCACCGACGCTCCTGGTCCAAAAATTGCTTCTCTTGGTCTGCGTCACGCTTGGCCTGGCGACGGCGTTCCAGCTCCTCGTCACTTGCATCTGAGTCCTCATCTTCACGACTTCCATAGGCTTGAGATCCATTAGTACCACCATTGACAAACGACACGCCCTTCTGGTAATCCTTCGGAATTTGGACACCGAATCCCTTGGGGCCAGCCGGAGCGTTAGGCATACCACGCTCACGGGGACCAAGAGGGATGCCGTTCGCACCACCAGCGGGACCGCTGGGTGCCGAGGCAGGAGGAGAAGCAAGGCGGTTATAACGCGATCCAGAATTGCGAGAACGCTCCATAGTCTCAATCTCTTCTTCACGCTTCAGCCGTTCAATATCGCGGCGGTTACTTCTCTCGCGGAATGCAGCGATTTCCTTGGCCACATTTGCGCGCATCTCCGGTGGGATATCGGCCAACTCATCCTCAACGGTAATAGGAATAGTGACGACCTCTCCGTCCTTTGGAGTATCGCCATCTTGCATCTCAATATCTCCTTCCCTGTCCAATGCAGAGGCATCTTCTTTCTGGGTGGGGTTTGTAGGGTGGAAAAGGCCTTTCAGAACGTTCTTCAATTCACCACGGGCGGCTTCAAAGCGCGCATTGATCTCTTCGGGGTCTTGTTCGCCACGGCTATCCTTAAACTGCTCCAAGTATTTCGTTGTGCTCTCGTCCACCACAACCTATAGATGGTCAGTAATGTAAATGATATAAGAGAAGACAAGGTCCTTACAAGCAAAGTACTCTTCTCCACTTCCTGTTCTTCTTCGCCCTCAGCGCGAGGCACCTGTCGCTTGACTGGGACCTCAATCTCCCGGAGCACCTCGACCGCTGTCTCCAGACTCTCTGGGTCATCGAACTCAGCAAAGCCAAACCGGCAAGGCTTCTCATCAGCATCTGTCGCACGAATCCATCGTCGCAGACGGCCCGCCGATTGCAGAATGCGCTCAATGCCATCATCACCACCGGCGCCCTCCGTGATTCCACCGACAAAAAGTGTTCGCACGATCTCATCCCGAGTAGGCGGTTGGGGCACCATCGCGTCACGACCATGGTGGCGCTGCCCTTCGCTGGAGGAACCAAGACCAGCACGACGTCCAGGGCCCTCTGATCCGCGCTCGCGGCCCATCTCAGGCCCTGCGGGCTTCGCCGGACCGGAAGTGCCTAGGCGGATTACTGGGGCGGAGAAGTTGATGTTGGGCATATTCGGTGGCGGTTGGAAGTTAGCCGGGAATCCTCCGCGGCTGGGCTGCTGGGCGTTCGTCTGTTGCATGCTCGCTGGAGGGGCTGTACCGGGTGCTGCCATCCCTGGAGGAGGAGCTGGAGATTGTTAGCGCTGCTCCAGACTTGAAGAATCGTCGAGAACTTACCCATACCGGGGGTGCGCCAGGCGCACCGGGGTATGCACCATAGTCCTGGGGGTGGCCGTAGGCACCTGGAGCTGAAAGTCAAGTCAGTATTTGCGGCGCGTAGGAACTTGAGCAGTTTTCGTTTCGCGACTGCTGATTGACTGGGAGCACTCACGTTGGTAGGGATTGTACATGGTAGAGGCGCGCACGTTGGCGCTGCGTGGATTTGAGTTAAGATTTTAATTAGAGAATGAGCTGCAGCTCCAGGCGATGTCACCGACAATAGAGCTTAAACTGAAGGAAAGAAAGTTGCGGTTTCTATGTGGGTCCGTGCGCTGATCTTGGCGGACAGCGCTGTCTTGTCTTAGGGATGGCTTTTGGTACATCGTGTCAATGGACAGGTGTCTTGCGTGTTTGGACCTTGTTAGCTAAGCACGGTATTTTTCCCTTTTTTCCTCGATTTGAGTAGGTCATATTTAGACAACTATACGGTGATGTACATAGAAGAATCGAGAAACCAGTCAGATGACCAAATGTCCACTATACTTGGGACAACTTTAACCTATATGATCATTCCATCATAACCATCAGCATTACCCACAATTTTATGAATTCATCCGGATTCATGCGGGAAAACAAACAGGAAGTCGGGATGGCGGACTACAAACACCCGAAACCCATCAGTCTCACCGGCCGGTTAAATTCCCTGATCCGCCGTATATCCCGACATGGTAGTACATAAGGATCTGTAGGTCACCTGGCCTGGATTGACTAAGTCCATGCTACCTGGGCATTGTACGGAGTCATATGCAGAGTTCATGGTGGTTGCATATTCAATTTGCAGATCTGGGGAGTTCTGCATGTATCCATGGACAGGATGGATATATACATGTAGCTTGAGATAAACCATGTAAGGAAGGACAAACTCAACCTTAAAAATAAACATCAAACTCGGATGTAATATGCTGTACATCAAATCTACAAAGGAACGGCAATTGAACCGGATTTTTTGATTAGAAAACAAACCCGCTTCCAGACCTGGGACGAATGCGGCAATGATGATGCTTGCCCCACGGCGCCCCTCCACCGGACCCCAGCGCGCCGGCCTCAACTCTTTTCTTCTATATCTTGATCCGAGCTTCCCTCTTGAATTCATCGTCTTGTAATACCCCATTATTCATCTTTTTGTCCTACTTTGTAAGTCTTCTGGGAATTCCCCGAGTCTAATCGCTCTCACTCCCTCTCCCGATTGCCCCGCACTGACCCGGATCCAAACAGCGTCATCGCCGTTCATCATGCCTGGTTTTTCGCAAGCCTCGGATCTCAATGCCTGGAAGGAGCTCCAGGAGCACCACAGCACTTTGGGGCGTAACATTGTCTTGAAGGAATACTTCGAGAAGGACCCCCAGCGCTTCCAGAAGTTCAGCCACACTTTCGCCAATACTGTGGACAACTCGGGCATTCTGTTCGATTTCTCCAAGAACTTCCTCACTGAGGAGACTCTCTCCCTGCTGGTGAAGCTCGCCAAGGAGGCCAATGTCGAGAAGCTGCGCGATGACATGTTCGCCGGTGAGCACATCAACTTCACCGAGGACCGTGCTGTCTACCATGCTGCTCTGCGCAACACCTCCAACGAGCCCATGCAGGTCGATGGCAAGAGCGTTGTTGAGGAGGTCAACAGCGTGCTTGAGCACATGAAGGAATTCTCGGAGCAGGTCCGCAGTGGTGAGTGGAAGGGTTACTCTGGCAAGAAGATCAACACCATCGTCAACATTGGTATCGGTGGCTCGGACCTGTAAGTTTGCATTGCTTTCCTTAGCAAAAATTTGTCCTAAGCTAATGTTTTCCCCTGTTAGTGGTCCCGTCATGGTTACTGAGGCTCTCAAGCCTTATGGCCACCCCGGCCTCAAGCTGCACTTCGTCTCCAACATTGATGGCACTCACATCGCCGAGGCTCTCAAGGACTCCGACCCCGAGACCACCCTCTTCCTGATCGCTTCCAAGACCTTCACCACCGCCGAGACCTGCACAAACGCCAACTCTGCCAAGACTTGGTTCCTCGAGTCGGCCAAGGATGAAGCTCACATCGCTAAGCACTTTGTCGCCCTCTCGACCAACGAGGCTGAGGTCACCAAGTTTGGCATTGACAGCAAGAACATGTTTGGTTTCGCATCTTGGGTTGGTGGCCGTTACTCCGTGTGGAGTGCCATCGGTCTTTCTGTGGCTCTATACATCGGCTATGACAACTTCCACCAGTTCTTGGCTGGTGCCCATGCCATGGACAAGCACTTCCGCGAGACTCCCCTGGAGAAGAACATTCCCGTCATCGGTGGTCTGCTGAGTGTGTGGTACAGCGACTTCTTTGGAGCCCAGACTCACCTGGTTGCTCCCTTCGACCAGTATCTGCACCGCTTCCCCGCCTACCTCCAGCAGCTGTCCATGGAGAGCAACGGCAAGGCCATCACCCGCAGCGGTGAGTATGTGAAGTACACCACCGGCCCGATTCTGTTCGGTGAGCCCGCCACCAACGCCCAGCACAGCTTCTTCCAGCTGCTGCACCAGGGTACCAAGCTCATTCCTGCCGACTTCTTGATGGCGGCGGAGTCGCACAACCCCGTTGAGAACGGCAAGCACCAGCGCATGCTTGCTTCTAACTTCCTTGCCCAGTCTGAGGCCCTGATGGTCGGCAAGACTCCTGACCAGGTCCGCGCCGAGGGTGCTCCTGAGCACTTGGTCTCCCACAAGACCTTCCTGGGTAACCGTCCCACCACCTCCATCCTGGCCCAGAAGATCACCCCCTCCACTCTGGGTGCTCTGATCACCTACTACGAGCACGTCACCTTCGTTGAGGGTGCTGTGTGGAACATCAACTCCTTCGACCAGTGGGGTGTCGAGCTTGGCAAGGTCCTGGCCAAGAACATCCAGAAGGAGCTGGAATCCGAGGGTGCCAGTGGCTCGCACGATGCCTCTACCAACGGACTGCTTGCTGCTTTCAAGGAGAAGGCCAAGCTGGCGTAGATATAGTGTCCCGATTAACAGCCGTGGTGGACAAGACGGCTATGACGAGCGATGATAACCTTTGACCTGTTAATTTATTTTCAAAATTCGGAAATTTCACACTTCATTCGTCCCATTGGTAGTTATGAACACACAATATTCATGAGTAGATAAAGTTGGCAAATGGGGGTTCAAGACCCTCAGGGGTGGATCAATTCCGATCTAAATAGCGTGAGTATGGACAGGTTGGCTGGCTCCGCAATTTTGTGGCTGAACATCTCCGTGTTTCCTCCGCACCGACTTCCAGTTCCACCATCTCGCCAGTGTGGGGGGTGACTGCCTGTACCATAGCCATAAATATCGACGATATGTCTCCTCTATGCTCATTGACCCGGTTCCCAACCACCGTCGCACTCTCCCTTGCGACAGCGCTGTGGCCTACATCAGTCGCGGGAACCAGCAGCGGTGGCGGGGATGGATACAGAATTGGCGACGAAGTCCCAGTATCCTGCCTCAATCGAACCCTGTACGTGATTCATTCTTCCAATTCCGGAACTGCAGCTAATCAGACATGTCAACAGGGAAGGAGAACATGTACGCAGCCAACCCTGACAAACAATCCATCCCAACTAACCACCAACGAAATCCAGATCACAGACAGCCTAGGCAAACTCCAATACATCCCCTTCGTAACCTGCAACGAAACATCCCGCCCTCTATCCCTCCGCTATGGCATCTCAGAAACAATCACCTGCACCATTCCTGAACTCTCAGACACGCTCTACCACCTCTTCGAATTCTACGTCCACTCCGACGTCCCAATGACCTGTCGCGTGCCTACATCCCCCCTCTCCTCAACCCCAAACACACTCCAAGACTCCGACCCGGAGTCCAGCGAGAGGGACCCTTTCATCGCGTTGAGCGAGAATGGGCCTCCATTCACCCCCCTCACCATCGCGTTGCAGGGTACACTCCAGCTCAGCCACCTACACATCTGGTCAGACATGAACATGCTCATGCACGACGTTCCCTCCGACGCAGCAGCGCAGCCAGAACAGGGGATTTCCAAGGGAAGCCAAAGCGGACAACCAGGCTACGTTATCGCCGGAACGGCATACTCGACGCCCGAGTTCGAAGCCGCGGTTAAGAATATCGAGTTAGAGGACGATGAGAAAGCAGTTGCCGTCGCGCAAGCTGCGCGCGAGCCCTGGACACTGGGACACGGGACGAAAGTGATTCGTGGCGAGCCGTTCACGTTTTCGTTCCATGTTGCATGGTTGGAGGGTGGCGCTGGGGTTGGATGGCCGGAGCGATCTAAGACGGAGTCATTCTTAGGTCTGGGTCCTGCTACTGCTCCGCGGAGCTCGGGGTCTGGCTCATTCTTCTCGCGCATGTTTTTCTTTATTATGGCTGCTTCCCTTGGTGCTTTGGTTGCTCTTTACTGGGAGCGGAATGGGCAGAGTTTCCGCGGGAGAGCCGGTTGGCGAGGCGATGGTATTTTGGGCGTGCCGTCTACTCGCGGTACGGGTTCCAGTGTGACATTTGGAAATGGTGGACGTATCAATGGTTATGGGGGGTACTCTGCTTCTGCTACTGCGGGGGCGAATGGAAACGGTGCTGGGTATGGAGGGTATGGAGGATTCCCTACTGGCAAGAGGGATTGATTCAAGATTGACGGATTGAACATTAGTATCAGTATCTATAGACCCGTGTATAGTGTGAATTGCACAAGGGGGGAAGTTGTTGTACGACTATCAACAAGCTGGTGATGAATCTCAATGCATTCCATGTCTAATGCAAACAAAATAGATAAACAGATAGTTATACATGTAAAAACAAACTAATGGGAAACAGGAACAATTCCCCAATTTAGCCTGAGACGCTAGATCAAGTCAAGCCATGCTCAGTCCAATCCAATCCAGTCTTAGTATATACAAGACACAGACCGAATTCCAACAAAAAGGGTCAACCCTTACCAGCCCTGAGCCTGCATTCTCTGAATCTTCTTAACAGTCTCATTAAACGAGAACTTAAACAGCTTCCGCCACCTCGACCGTCTCAACTCCTTCCGCTTCATACCCTTCCGCACATGGAATCTCTGTGCATTAGCCTGCTGCTTAATCTGATTGGCATTGCAAGTAGCCTCCAAAACCCGAATAGCAGCACCTAGATCCACACCCTTCTCCGGCTCAACATGCACTTGCCGACCAAGCGTAGGTCCAAGCTTCAGCTCCGTCTTCCGGCTGGCAAGCTGTCCGGCAACGCCATCGCGCGACGGAGAAGGGAACATCGTGCCGGAGATAGCATCGGCAATACGGCTGCTGCGAGTCGGGGCACGCTGTGATCCGGCGCGGTTACCCAGTTCGAGCTTGTTGAGGATATCGTCGAAGTCCGATGCGGCGGATTTGGTCGTTGCCTCCGTCTGGATCCCGGTTTCGGGTGTGGATGTTTGTGCGGGGGATTCGGTGGTTTGTGTAGGTTTAATTGGATTTTGTGGAGAGGAGCTTGAGGAGTTGTAGCGGAGTGTGGTGAGGATGGTGGAGTGCTGGATGCGAGGCGTGAGGAGCCATGGGGTCTGTCGGGCACGGAGGCCGCGGGCCAGGGCGCGGAATTCCATTGTGGATAGAGCACCTGGATTGAACGGTTGGTTCAATTGGCAGGTTTGGCTGGTGCTCTGAGTTGGAGGGAGTGAAGGGTGGAATGGCTGGAAAGTCGCGACAACATTTAGCGGAGTTCAAAAGAAAATCCGGCCAAATTCGAGGTCACGTGAAGTTTCGCATACCCAATGTGTCGGCGAGAGTACTTCAAGTACGTTCACTACTGATACGGGTTGTATTGAGGAGGACAGGCAATTACTTGTTCATACTGAAATTGGGGTTTTAATTCCGAAATGTCTTCTCTCAACATTGCGACTCTGCTGCGCATTAATCGTGATGCGCTAGCCGCTCTGCTCAAAGCCGGCACCACCCCCGCCAAGCTAGCAATCATCGATGTCCGTGATTCAGGTATGATGGTCCCAAATGCTCAAAGTTGCTGTGCATCTCATATTGACCTGTCTAGATCACGTTGGCGGACACATCCACTCATCAACTTGGGTTCCCAGCTCCACCCTTGATGTCCGCATGCCGGAGCTCGTGCGAACTCTCAAGGATACCGAGAAGGTAATCTTCCACTGTGCACTCAGCCAGCAGCGTGGCCCTTCTGCTGCCCTTCGCTATGCTCGGGAGCGTGAGAGTGCCCTTGGCTCTGAAGAGAGCCAGAAACAGCAGATTTGTGTGCTCGAGGGCGGCTTTGTGGAATGGCAGGAGAAGTATGGCAATGATGGAACCTTGACAGAGTCCTACGCGGCGGATATCTGGCAGGAGTACTAGATCCAGTGTTACTTGGAACTTATCCATGGGCATGAACTTGCGTGCGGGGAAAGACTAGAAGTGTTTGTGGGCGATGCTTCTTAGCCTCGCGTTTTATGAGATATGACTAGATTAGAGATACCACTAGGACTTGAAGGCAGTACATACCTAGATACATATTGAATATACAGGATGTTTCTGCAGAATTTCGCCTTTCTAGGGTTATATACGGAAGGTAAGGGAGTATGTCTGGTTCAAAGATTGGTATCTGTTCTACAGAACCAACCTTGGAAGTGGAATTGTTCACTATTGTACAAATAGTAGTATTACATATCTCATTCAGCTGGTTACATCTGGAGACCACCTCCAAACCCAACAGGGCGTCTCTTCCCGTCATTCTCTGGCACAATGGCCATGACCTTGTATATCTGACCCATAGAGGCAATGTCCTTTCCAACTAGACGCTTCCACCCAGTCTCGAGAATCTTCTTGTGCTCATCATCTCCAGATTTGCGAATGAGCTGCTCCATGCGCTCTGTGATACCCATTGCATTCAGGAAATCACCCTGCTCAATTGGGCCGTGGACCTCGACGCCATCGCTACCCTCAATGGCAGCCTCAGCCAGCGCAGTGAAATCAACATCAGCACTCACATCCACCTGACCGGGGAACGAAAGTGCAGGCACTATTTTATGGTCCCGGATTCCACGTAGCGAATTGATAGGGATTGTCGACATGCTTCCGTAATCCATGATCAAGGCTGCGCCAGAAGGTGTCTTCTTTTGCGGCGCACTGGGGTCAACGTTCTGCTTCGTTGCAGACGGTGTAGAAGCAGCATCTCCGCCGATACGGCGAGCGAAGTCAGCTGCATAGATTCTGCTTTCGGGGCTGACTTCAATAGTCGAGCCAGGCTGCGACTTGAGTGCACGGTAGCGTTCAGAGATCTCGGGGATCACGAGAGATGAAGGTGTGGAGGCCTTTGCCTTGGTTAACTGGAATTCGGGCTCTCCTTCAATGTTGTCCTCGACCGCCTTTGGGTTCAAGGTAACAAGTAACTCGCGCCATTGAGGAGTATTCTTGACCTTGAGAGGTTGGTGAAGTTTCTGGGGCCCGGTGGGAGTCATGATCTCCTTTTGTTCCGGGATTTCGTTCTCGGGAGCTGGAGGAACCGACTCAAATGCATGGATTGGGAGTGCATCAAAGAACTCGTGAGCGAAAATAAAGGGCGTTTTGCCTTCCTCTGTAGAAAATTTCCTGATCAGTATTTGAAATGTCTGTGAAATTAATACTCCACGTACCATGTGGTAGGAGACGGATATCTTCCACCCAGATAACAGGCACATCGAAGTATTTGCAAGTACTCCGGTGTCCAATGTCTGTCTCTTCCATGGCAGCTTCCCCACACAGCAGCTGCTTCTGCACCTGTCGTAGCGTGTGACTCGCCTCCACCAAGTAAATTGCCTCGACGCTAGAAGTAAAGCTCTTGAAATTCCGGAATGTCTACTCAAATTAGTAAACCCATTGTAGAAATCGGCATCACAACCACTCACCCGCAACATATCGTCCATCAACGTTCCTTTTCCAGGCCCAACCTCCATCAATTGAACACCACTTTTTTTCCGGCCTTGCGACATCCACTCAGCAATTGTCCAAATGCCAATCAATTCACCAAAGACCTGGGAGATTTCGGGAGACGTGACAAAGTCACCATGCTTTCCGAACACAGCCCCAGTCTCGGGTTTTGATGTGTAATATCCGCCTTCTGGAGAAGTCAAGACCTGGCGCATGAATGCTGCGATTGGGATCGGACCGGTGACCTGGATGTTTATCACGATCGTCAGGGCGGACATGTTTGTGCGGGGCTCAGGGTACACAAACCTTCATTGCATGGGCCAGTGTGCGGGCGAGAGGCGTCGACCATTCTCTCGTCTCGAAGGTAGTGTTCCATCGTCGCGAGCATGTCGAGAATATGGGGTTGCGCGATCTCCGGAGCGCTTGCGACGCTGCGCGCCGAGCTGTATACATATTTGTGGTGCGATTTTGGGAATTTTCGTTTTCAATTGGCACAGGAAATGAGTAGAAGAGTAGTAACAAAGAGCTCAACGGGGTTAAACCAGAGTCTGAAGAAACAAAGTGTCGAATCCAGCTTCCTGATATTTTTGTTCCTCTCCGATCTTGTCATGCCGACTCCGCGGAAGCTGTCACATGATGTTATCTTATCGATAAGCGGTCTATACTAGACCAGACGAGCAGAAGCAATCTGAATACAGTCTTTCAGAGATGAATTTTTTTAATGTGTGGTTTACCTATTAAGGAACTATAATTCAAAGTTGAACTTCTAGGAATGGTAGAGCACGATTGTCACTCGATGCGATAAATACAACTTTATTCTCAGTACACCGGGAGGACTTGTAAGACACCATCAGACTGGGGTCATCTGCTTGATATACAGACCTAAAGATGGGCAAAATAACGGCACTTCGGGCAAGCTACTTTTGAGATTATCTAGAATCTTCTTGAATGCTACGACTTCAGAACTCTAGTTACTCAATGTTCTGGAGAAGAACAATGAAGTCTGTTGGTCCTTTATATCATCTTATCACCGTTTTATCCCCAAATTCCGCTATATTCATAATTCTATAATGCAAAAGACAATAGACCTACAAGCTGTAGTGCACCAAGCTTTCTAAGTCTTGTTAAATGAACTATTAATATGTCATGCAGCCTATGCATGTCTAGGTTATCTAAATGTCTTCAATACCTCTACAACCAGTTTCGACATGTTTTAAGGCTTGGAATCTACTAGGCATGTCTCTAGGAGCTTCTAATGTAGATCTAACTCCAGATCATATACAATTCTGCTGTATGTGATGGTGAATATTGGTTGTGTGCAGCTTCTCGAGCATCAATCCATTGAACACACCCAAACGAGTCAAACGCCAATGCAAACGTAAATCAAAGTAACGCCAGCATCATGTAATAGAAAATGACTATAGAACGGCACGGTAGCGTCAGACCCGCTTGGTTCTTGTTGTGAATCCGGTGCGCACGAAACCAACCTTCCCGCCTTCACCTCTTTGATCTCATATCACAGACGTGACAAGCAACTCTTGAGCCTCCCACCAGTACCATGGATAGCTCTAGCCAAAGCATCGTTCAACACACGACCATGTGGTGTTTGCCTTGCCTGCGCTTGGCTGTCCAAGGCTTCAAGCCCGAGAATGGTGAAATGTTTGAGATCATATGCATGACTGACACGGCCCGCACCGATGGAAGATGCGTTGCCTGCGTCCCCAATCGTGGACGCATCTGCGAATCGGTACGTGCTCTAGTTGATCCCGACGAGCTTATATTAATCAAACACAGACCCCCGACGCCATGGATGGAAATGCGTGTGACTTCATCCGCTTCCTGAACGAACTTTCTCCAATTTGGGAGAACGAGGCGCCACTGCATGTGCGTGTTGCGGCAGCAAAGCTCCAGAAGGATCTGTGCCGGGCTTTTATTCACGTGGAAAGCCTGCACCGAAACGCGAACGGGATTTCGGGCCGCCGATTGTTCAAGAACCGGACAGTAAGTCATGTGGCCTTTGTATATTGATTCATGTCCATGCTTATCAAGAGGCTAGGGAGCCAGAGCTTATGAGCAACTTGTGGGTCAACGCCAGTATGACCTTGGCACGGCCCCAGCAGAGCCCACTTATCCGCTGGATATGCAGGCCATGTATTTCAGCTTTGGGATGCTACGTCTGTACGAGGGCGACGCAGGATATGATTTGTGGGAAGCTGCCATCGCGGACTTCAAGAAGGGCCAGAGGGAGATTCTCGGGCAGTGAGGCCCTGCAAGTATCAGATGTTAGGAGAAAGGAGACCTCACATGCTTTCCCTTTTAGCGAATGGGCTGTTTCTTTCGCTTCGCAAATACATTCGCACAAGTGTAGCTTTCTGATAGCGATAAGGTAGCAATGGAGGAATAACAAGCTAGCGAATTGCTCCAACTGTCTCATTTTACTATCATTCTGGCTTCGTGAATAACATTTGAGGGTTACCAAATCTTTGACTTATCTGGTTGGATTTCTTTCTGCATTTTGAGGGATCTCTTGTTACAAAAGGCATAAAAGAGGAGAACAATTTCATGTTTGGGTCCGGTGCATCAGAGCTCTTAAAGGATGAAAGGACATTGGTAATTGGAAGGCAACAAAGAAGTTCAAATTAGGTTGAGGATAGCCATACTGCATTAGACTAGACATGCAAAATCCTCGGAAAACCTTCCTAGAACACCCAAGTACTACCTACCTTGCTAACTGCTATAGTTCGCTGGCGAGGTGCATTACACTATAAAACTTCCCTGGATGGCTTCGTGGGCGATCTTCGCCTATAGTTGCACCATGGCTTGCTGACCCAGTTGCACCAAGGTATAAGACTGAGGCGAGCGTATTTTTGTTGAATAAGACCAGCGAGAAGGGTGGTCACCGAGAACCATCATAATAGCGTACGATATGTCCGAATAAGGTTTTTGGGAAACGCGCGACTTGTGGACATGTTATGGAAACGCAGTATGTGGGGCGCCATATTACACAAGCTGCCCTATGGAAACACGCCGGAACAACCTTGGAAGGAGAGAAGGCCCAGGATTGATTAAGCTATATTTGAGCAAATCCGGAACCTCGGTGATCAACAATAAAACAGGCAAGTTGAATTGGAACTGCCTGCATAAATCTCTGCTAAATGTCAAAAGATTTGGTATTGAATGCACTACCTACTAAATATTCATACATGTCATGATATTGGATACATTGAGGCTAAAGGGCAATTACAGAAGCAGGTTAAAGATAAAGCCCAGGATACTCGAGCCCGTCGATCTTCACAGGCAATGCATTAGCGCCGCCGGTTTTGGTTCTTCCGGGGTTGCGGCGCATCCACCATCATAGTATCGCTGTAAAGCCCAGAGGTCTGTTTCTTTTTCAACGGCTGAGCTCGCTCATCGAAGCCATAGCGGCCATCCTGCAAATTGGGTTCGGCCCGTCGATTTTGCCGTTCACGATCAGCCTGTACCCGCATGTCGCTGTAGTTATGTTGGTTGGTGTTGGCAGATCCAGCGGGCTTGAGAACCATGGAGAGCAGGCGCCCGTCAGCCTAGGTACAAAGTTAGCAAGCAAGTCTAGCAAGTCCTTGTTCGATTCAATCCATACCCGCTGGTTGTGGTAATTGGCAACAACGTTCTCGGCATTCCATTTGTTCTCAAACGCGAATTCGGCGGTGACGGTCGGGTTGTGCGAAATAACGCGGCAGCTGAGCATGGGACCCGACGTGGGCTCCAGGGCAGACTGGATATCGGCTGCTGTGGTGCCTGGCGCAAAGTTGCTGCCGACCACGACGAAGGGGCCGGATGCGCCCTTGATTGACAGGCCACCTCTGGGGGCGCGGATTGTCGCCTGACCAGATCCGGATTCGAGGGCATTCAGTAGTCGCTCTGCATTGGGTTGACGCTTGTTTTTCTTTGCTTGCGCCGGGGCAGCGGTTACCGGGGCTTTGGGCTTGTTGCCACGGAGGTTGGCGGTCGAGGCGGAGCGCTAAAGAACCGCGGACTCTTGTCAGCGGAATGCTTATTTGAATTTCTGGCGGGGAATGAGGATAAGGATTGATCGGTCTTACCTTGGGCACACCAATGCGGCTGGCCAGGCTCCCCGGTTTGGCAGCTTGCGATTTCTGGACCCCTGCGCTCGGCGCACTGGCGCGACGAGCAGTCCGATTCTTTCCGAGGATCGAGTTCGCCAGCTGTTCCCTCTGCTTCTTTTGGCGATCTATGTAGGGGTAGTCTCGGTCAGATTTGCTAGCAGTAAGGACCCCAAAGGGGAATCGCGAAGTGGTTACCGGACTGAATGATCTCGTCGAACGAGACAGGCTTCTTGGTCTGCTTGTTGGCCATGGTGACGATTGAATAAAATAGAGATGAAAGTTAATGAGAATCCAATCAAAGAAACTCAGGTTGGGACGGGTGGCGGAGAAGATACGAATCACGGAGGAGAAAAGAAGCTCCAGGCGGATTCGCGGGATCGGCGATGGCGGGTCTCCACAAAACAATGAACCTGTCAGCTATGAACACCAACTCACTCACTAACTTGCACATTTTATGTTAATGTCGGTGTTCCAATAGCTTTGAATTTGAAGTTTAATGCATTTTATCAAGTTCTATGATTCGATCTATACAGGCTAACACGCGAAGAAAATCCTGTAAATAGTGAGGCGTACTTTCCTATTTGGGACCTGTAGGGCTTCGACTTCTTCAATTTGTTGTTTACTGCATTTCCATTTGGCCCATTCAGTTCCCAGTACCGATCAACATATCCGCCAGTCTTATTTACATCGAGTTTGCAACTATGACCCTGTTGGAAGTGGATCCCGACAAGAAGGTCCAGTCTGGTCTCGCATCGCCAGGCTCACCAGCGGAACGCCGTTCAACTTTCTCACTTCCATTTGTATTTAAGACCCCAACAAGAAGGCTCAGGTAAATTTTGCAATGGATTACAAAGAGTATATGCTGAAAGACCTTTGCAGTATCATACACCCGCCCGATCTTTCACCAACTTGTGCCGAAAGAGGTCATTATCCTGTGTTCAATCCACTAGACCCACGGCACAATCCATCAGCAACGTCGTCATGGCGGCGCCAGGAGAGCCAGACTTCATCTTCTGACTCTCAGAAGCAATCCCACTGGGTCCAAGACTTCCCTCGCCGATCCCTCCACAAGGCTCGATCTGGCTTACTGGCTCTCAGAGCAGGCTTTCTTCGCCGCCACCGTCCAAGTATGAGTATGGAAATTACACCGGCTCGACGTCCAGAGGCATCGAGTGCTAGTACACAGGAAGATTTGAGTTTTGGCGTTGCTCTTTATCGAACCAATGTGCCATGGCCGCCAACTGAAGATGAGCCCAGCATCGATGTCCTGATGAGAGCCGCCGCATTCCATCCGCTAGCTAACATTGCATCAGCGCCAGAGGTGCGAGAATTCCCAGTTTGGGGATTCCATGATCCAGATGCAGTATTTTCCCATGACGTGAGTATGGTTTTTCACCAACCTGCAAGCAAAGTCAGTTGCGACGGTATCCTTGATTGCCAGAACTCACACTCCCATGAAGTGAAAGCCCACAAGGATGATCAAGAAACTGGCGATATGGAGCCAAAGACGACGTCAATTCGTGATGCTCATCCTTTGGCGTCAACAGATTGGGAAACAATAGAATCTTCCTCAACAAGCTCCACTGGTGGACAGGTGGAGAGCTCGAGGAATGTCGATAGTGCTCAAGCTGGACATTTGCAAGAGCAAATAACCGCTTTGCATTCTACTCGAAAGATACTAACCGACGGTGATATTTCCATGTCACACGAAGAGATCGAGTCTGATAATGGATATCTTGATTCGCCGTCATTGAATCAACATATTTTGGATAATAGAAGGGGCTCATTTATGCGACGTTCCTCTGGTGTATTGAGTACTCTCAGCTCAAACACTTCTCACAGGCGGAGGATGAGCTGGATTCAATCCGAAGCATTCGTAACCCAGGATCGGCTTTTGTTGTTCGACCAAGGACCACCAAGCTCTGCAGCTGGTACATGCTCTACTACAAGTTTAGGGCAAAGCTCCGCTGATGTCCCAGTCGCCTTTCCTGGTATATACCAGGCATTGTTAGAGCAGTGGATAGGCGACAGAGATAGAAACAGAAGCAGTGAGGATATAGTGGGCATCTTCATGTATGGTCTCGAAGACCTCATCACTAATGGTACACAGGCACCCATAACAGTCGCTTCACCCACGGTGAACTTCCTTTTGATACACCCCACCAGATATACGAAGAGGCTATGTTATTTGACCCCCTGAGCAGCAGCTCTCACCTGGTGGAGAGCATTTTCCCAGAGTCAGACCCAAGGAATGATTTAGCTCTTGAAGATGAGGAACTGAATCCAACAGAAGATGCGTTTACCTTTAATTCCAACATTGATACGCAGCCAAGTTCAGGACCCATCACTCAACCTGAAGAGCGCCGTCATTCATTTGGCCTGCATATTTCTATGATGAATGTAGGGATCTCGTTCACGATCACATCACTAGATGATTAACAAAGATGATAGGACCCTAGATTCGATACAAGCCGACACCAGATCTTTCCTCTCCAGAACCAGATGTATCAACAACAACACGGCGAGAGCAACTACTCTTCCGCCCCAATCTGGGGCTATGATGCCGCAGACAGCATGTTTCGAAACTCGACCCAGTCATCCATTTACACACGAGGAAGCACCATGTCCCCAGAATGCACGTCCATTACGTCCTTTTCCAATGTGTGCTCGCCACTGAACTCCCCAATTGACGAGGAAGTGCTTTTCTCAAATCCATTTAGAAATGAGTTTTGGAATGCAGATGGCAAGACAAGCTCCTTTTACCCTTATAGAGGTGACCAGCCAGTCAAAGCAGGGCTGCGAGTTGCCAGAGATGGAGGAGTTCACAGTGGCCGTGGTTTTGATCGGATTCCATCAAGCAGAGAACAACAAACCCCTGGAATCAGAATGCCACTCGCAGCTCCGCATTCATCTCAGAGTACTGTGCGTGCGGTGGTAATGAGGGAGGAAAGCGAATCTACCGATGAGTTCTACCCTGATTGTCACGTCCCTGAAAGACATTGCCGTTGAAATGATGAATGTGGTTTCATCGGCAAAGAGTTCGATTCTTTGCATGCTTCTGTCCTTGTGTCTTTTGTTGCTAGTCATGTATTCTTACGCGCTTTGTATGCACCAGAGCAAAGTGATTCTGATTCGGAAATCAAAATTAACAGCTTGTTGTCTGTTCAGTCCCTATTTGCCTTTCAAATGTTATACTTGTAGATTATTTACTTAGCCCAAGCGGAGGGTAAACCCTGCACCTGCCTCTCCTGTATCTCCACCTGTGGCACCACCAAACACCCCAGCAAAATCAAGTTGAGGTGCTGCCTGGCCATGCTTGGGAGCTTCAGGTGTATGATGACGCCTTCGCTTCTCCATTCCAGCCTTCGAAGGGAAAGTAGGGAACATCTCCTTCGGCTTAGGACGAGGATCCTCCCTGAAATAGGGATGAGCAAGACACTGCCGAGCCGTCGGACGCGCAGCCGGATTAAGAGCCAACAACTCTGACAGCAGATTCAAACCCGCATTAGTCAAGTACGGGAATCGCGAGCGAGGCAGCAACGGAGGATTTTTAGAAGATCCCGAAGTGGACTGCGGCAAACGTAAAGATTTGGCATTGGGCAAAGACCTGAATCCAGGCCAGATCTGCGAGTTTGGTGGACCTGTCAACTCGAAGATCTTGGAAACCTGATCCACTTCGTTCTTGCCTTGAAGAAGGGGTTCTTTGGTGAGTAGTTCGCCAAAAATACACCCAATACTCCACATATCAACCTCCGTACCGTATTTATCTGCGCCGAGTAGTAGCTCCGGAGATCGGTACCACAGCGTGACAACAAGCTGGGTCAATTTTGGCGGCGGATCTCCGTAGTATCGTGCCATGCCGAAATCAGCAATCTTGATCTCGCCGCGGTTATTCATCAGGAGGTTGGATGTCTTGAGGTCGCGGTGCATGATCCATTGGTCGTGCAGGAACTCGAGTCCACCCACTACCTGCAAGAGGAGAGTTTTGATTTCGGATGGGAGGAATGGTTCACGCATATCGTCGAGGAGGGTTTTGAGATCGTGTTCCAGGAAATCCATTACCAGGTATACGCTGTTCATTGTTAGCCCGTGCGTTCAAGGCATGTGGTAGGGTTGGACTCACTCGTCCATCTGGTTGCCCATCACTACCTCTCTTAGGAAGACGACGTTTTGATGTCGCGCTTCCAGTAGTGTTTGAATTTCTCGTAGACCAGTCACAGGGAACCCGTCCGGCGAGTTCTGGATCTTCAATTTCTTCAACGCGACTACCTCCCCGGTAGTGATATCCTTTGCCCTGGACACCCAGCCATAGGATCCTTCTTCGATGTGATTCAGCCGCTCAAAATTGTCAACATGTCTGCAAGTCCCCCACTCCCGTACTGGGAACCTCAGCAAGCTGGCCTGTTTCTTCTGAGCTTGCTCGCCCTTGGAAACTTCGGCATCGGCAGGCGTGCCATCGGGGTCATTCGATAACCTCCTTCGCTTGGTAGGAGGTCCTGAGTCCCCATTGAGCGATTGAGCTCTGCCATCCGTCTGTGTCGCAGTCCGAGCCTTACTGGCTTCCTCCAGCTGGCGCTGCTTCTCAGCCTTGGCGCGTCGTTTCTCCTCCTTTTCGCGTTTTTGTTGCGCAATGATCGCTTCAGTTTCGGGGTCCTCGTCAGCCCATCGCGATTTAGAGGCTGACATTGTGGATGAGTTGGAGAGATTTTCGGGATAAGGGCGGAATGACGTTTCTCTGGGGAAGGTTGGACGGGCCGAAGTGCAGCTCCGATTTGAAATCCAAATTGTCCCCGCCTAGTGTTCCTGGATTCCGAACCACGTTCTTTCTTACTCTCGCTTTTGTCAAAAGACTATACTTTTCATTTGCTAAACCTGATACCTTGGCTAAAATTACGTCCACATCCATTGGCCTTTAGCCTTTACTTCCTTGAACATTTGGCGCCCGGCATCGGATCTACTTCCCCACCATGATTGAACCCTTCCAGGTGGGTTTGCGCGGACTTCGACTGCCCAGGTCTGGAAGATTTGCTAATCCATATGGTAGACGACCTTCTCGGTCCCAATGACCTGCGAAAGTTGCGTCAAAGACATCTCCACCTCGCTATACAAACTTGATGGTACGATCCACCCCTCTCCGATGCGCCACCTGCTTTTAGTGCAAACAATCTCACCGCACCGGTATACTTTAGGCATCCAGAAAGTCGAAGCGAATCTCAAGGATCAACTTGTCTTCATTGAAGGGACCGCGCCCCCAAGTTCCATCGTCTCCGTGATTGAGAACACAGGTCGCGATGCGATCTTGCGGGGCAGTGGCACAACGGACAGTACGTACTGATTGCGTTGCACCGCTGAACATACCTTGAGAGACATATGCTGACCCGCAAATCCGTAGGCTCGGCTGTCTGCATCCTCGAAACCCACTCCAACACCGTCTCCAATAAGATCCGCGGTCTGGCTCGCATGGTCCAGGTTTCTTCAAACGTGACCTTGGTCGACCTAACTATCAACGGTATTGCACCAGGCAAATACTGGGCTACTGTTCGGGAAGCCGGTGATATCTCTCAGGGAGCTGCTTCCACGGGCGGAATCTGGGATTCTTTGAAGGCGAAGGTGCTCGGCTCAGAGGCAAAGGAGTCTCGGGGTATCTTTGGATCAGTGGACGTTGATTCAAAGGGGCGTGGAAGTATTTTCTTAGACCGACCGGTAGCTATCTGGGAATTGATTGGGCGTAGTATGGTTGTGTCTTCGAGTAAGGAGGGGCCATTCCGAAGGGAGGATGAGAACACATTGGTTGGTGTTATCGCACGCAGTGCGGGTGTTTGGGATAATGACAAGATGGTTTGCTCGTGCTCTGGGAAGAATGTATGGCAAGAGAGACAGGAGCAGGTTGGTCAGGGTATGGCATAAGGGAGTTGGGGACCTTGAGGGTTTGTATATCCTGGACGCTGACTGGATTGCACGTGGTGGTGATGATTTATGAGGTCAAGAAGTTGCATGTATGCTTCAAATACCCGAATTCAAAATGTTCATACAGTTCAGAAATTTTCCTACAGTTATAGTGGGAATATCTTATAGCGGAGCGACTGCATACTGTAGTTCAGAAACCACTTTGGCGATTGCCGATGTGGCTTATCACCAACGCACCATTATGTATAACAAAATAAATCGGGCGTCTGGTATATAGACTAATGGCGAAGTTTCTGGCTCATTTAAAGTTGTTCCCACATGTCTTAATCACTCTGTTAGTTGATGAATTTCCGAACTCTGCTCAAGTTTTATATGTGGCTGAAAATCATTTGCCCCTGCTCTTGAGAGAATCAGAAAGAACACTTCCTATGGATTCCGACATACTGGCTGTACTCACGGTAATTGCGCGAACAGGTGATCGGCACAAGGAATGACAAGTTGCCCCACCGAGATCTACTGGCCCAAAGGACCGTCATTTGATTGCACTGCTTTGTGCAAGGATTTTATGCCGTGTGCTATGTACAAGCCAATCGTCTCGATGGTACTTTTGCATATAAAGTCACCAAGACTGAGCAACCATCGCGAAGAGCTCGGAAGAAATGACTGGAGAAGGTTCATGCAGAGATCGAAGCATCCAGACCCAAAGGCAAAAGTGACTAAGTCAATCACGTGCCATGAAAATGAATGCCCCGTTCCCCGCGACTCCAGGACGAAATAGTTGATGTAGGGCCTTCTCCTAGTGTACAGCAGCAATGTTAGCCCCGAATTTCCACGTCAACGCCCCGGTCCCGCCGGACCCCGTAGGAAAGGCCCCGACATACTCCCCAGACGAGGTCCCGTCCTGTGGCGGCCACGGGACCCTCGAGATTCTGGAGGTGACCCGCTATCTTGAAAAGCATGGCATCGAGTGCTGTATTGTTGGCGTTTCTGCACTGATTTTCTACGGTGCTGGGCGTGTACGAGATGTATGGCCATCGAATCCTTTTCCCTGCGACTCCAAGCGGCCGAATGACCTCGGGATCCAGACCAGGCAACGATTAATTTGGAGTGAAACGAAAGAGTAGCTTAGCTGACTAGTCTTATATAGGAATGGGAGCTATGCGTCCCCGATGACAAAGTCGGCGAGGCGGTTGCTCTGCTCTCCGCCGACTCGATGGCCCACAAAATTCACGCTGTACCACCAATTCCGATCCCGCAACCTTCGTCTCTAAGTCATACCTACCACCGATTCAAAGGCAGGGGTATCCATTTCTACTTTCTTCTTGTTCCTGCATATCATGCTCATATTCCTTGTGGGCCCTTTCGCATACGACGCAGCTTAAATGGTGTACCATATCCAACATTACCGGTCCTAATGCAGAGCTTCTTGGACACGAATGACGATGTATCGCTGTGCGATTGCATCGACGGATCAAATGTGTCTGAAGAGTGGGGGGTTCAAAATCTCAATTTAGACGGGTCTAATGATCTGGAATGGACCCGGAGAATGAACATTGGGGCTGCAGAGGCTGCAAGGGGGAAAGGATGGATGTTTGTGCATTACTTCCCCACATCAACAATAAGCAGACGAGAACAGTGGGAATTGCGGGTGCGGAACAAGAAGGGGAGGTTAGGCTGGACTACTCCTGAGACGATATTCGAGACGCGATTCCGTCTCAGAGGGTCTCCTGACCCCTGGACTCAGAAGCTTATATCAAGTTAGTCTGCAAGCCCATGTTAAATAATGAAATAATTATAATTATCATTAATAGATAGTAAAAAAAATTCGTTGCTCATGAAGGGCCACATCAAAGCCCAAGGAGAATCCTCATGTTCTCCACTTGTTCGGGGAAAGTCGCATATTTGGCGGCATATTGCATCCAGAAATACTGTCGCTGCTCAACACTAAAGCAGTCTCTGAAAGCTGGTACTTGAATCGCATATTGGGTGAAAAGGAACTCCAGGTCCACGAAGTCCTTGCTATCTTGTTCGCCACGCCTGGAGAAAGCGTCTAGTTTGGCATAGATCTGGAAGACCAAACCGAGTACCGAAACGGGAGAGCCCAAGGGAGTTGGTCTATGAGGATTGATATGCTCGCGCGAGGACTGAAGGTCCTCTGGTGTCCCCAGGTTACCTGCAGTGATCACTATTTGTCAACCGCCTGTCGATTACTTCGGCGAACACCCCGGAATAAGCCACAGGCAGGAGGATCCACACTCACCACTAATAACAATATCCATACTGACCGCTAAATCTGGTACGTGGGGGAATTCCCCATCCACACTGCGGCCTGTGTCAATGAATATTTGAACGGAAGTTCGGCCATGAATAGCCGGGAAATGGATACTGGCAGCGGTCAACCAAAAAACGTCCCACACCATCACGAATAGACATGGAAGGAATAAAAAGAGTCAGGGTCCGCTCAGTACCGGGGTTCTGCAGTCAAAATCTGTCTTAAATGGTCCATCGAGGTGGCAACTGTAATATCGATGTCCTGTGTCCGGCGTCTACAGCCTCTCAAGTAAATAGCCCAGCCACCGATGAAGGCGTAGGTAACTCGACTCGACTCGAAAAGCGCCGCCACGAACCTCGCTGCGAGGCCTAGATGTAGGAGGTCGGCGGTATTGGATGGGTAATAGAGCTCCGCGAAGCGGTCCGTGTTATAAATCTCAGCCATCTTGGGCGAACAGGTTAGGGGCTTTGAGAGTTCGGAACAAGATCTGCTGGTACCCAAGCATCCGAGTTGCCCTCATTGTCACGGGGGAGGGGAAGAAGAAATGGTGGACCACGCTATCCGGTGAAATTGGCCCCCGGCGAAATGAAGCATTAAAGGAGAGCCGCGAGTACACGTGACATCAGTATTTAGCCGGGGACTTTCCATATCTGCATTCAGCTCTGAACCTTGCAAGTTCTCTATCTCCAGGGGCTATCTGAGAGCCTTTCAAGCTTCTTGATTTATTACCCCTTATCATCTGTGGATCCTGTGACGTTGGCTTGGAGGTAATCTATATAAAGTGACCATGCAGCTAACGAACACCTTAGCCGACGGCTCGCTCGGATGCCCTGCCTCTCAAATGAGATGGAGATAGAATTACCCAACTTGAGGTATATCATTAGCCGCGCGGGCAAGCCAAATCTCCGGTTGACCCACCAGATAGACTTCCGAGGTCGGCAGGCTATCTGCTTACGTGCATCCATGAAGTTGCATACTTATATTCAAACGTGCTCTCCTCCGACTACTAGATCTAGTTTCCAACTAGATCAACTGATAAGCAACTAGCACCATGGCCGCTGTGGTAGTTAGTATATTGCTGCAAGAAATAGCCCCGAGGATGACAAAGTAGCATTAGGAGGACTATTCAATCAACCCTTCGCCAAACCTTCTAAGCGACCTTGTAATAAGTGACCGATGAAACAAACTATATCCCTCAAAGTAATAAAATGGAAAGGCATCAAGTCTGTACATCTCCGGGGAAAAAAGCTCGACCAATCGCACCTGGTGACGTTGTTGACGGGCTCCACTTCTCTACTTCTCCAACTTGCACCTTGTGTACACCTTCCACTTTTCCCAACCTTCAACCCTCCCCACCACACAATGACTGACCTAACACCCACACTCAGCCAGCTGGTCTCATCCAAGCATGGCCCGACAATTCCTTCCCAAAAAGCCCTCCGGCCATCCACTGAAACAGCGGACGAATTCCTAAAGGAGGCATATCGCATCGTCAGCCACCCCTCCACCACCACCCAAACCACCAAAGCTAACCAAGACAACTAAACAGAACTCCCACATCCAATCCCTCCTTCAATACCTCCAATCAATTCGCCACGCCTACCTAACTACAACAGCCCCACAACGCCGTAACCAAACCACTACCCGCCAAGCACACTCTCCACCCCCAACATCCCAGCACCTCACAGAACCAGAGCGCGACGCAGTCGACTCTTCAACAGCCCTCCTCCTTCGCGATCTCGCAGCCTCAATCTCAAATCTTGCTTCCGCCGAAACCCTCCGCCAGGACACTGAAGCTACCATCCTCCGCAAACGCTACGGCCACAGCGCTGCAGGCGCTCTGCTCTTCCGATGGGCAGGCGGCGGTGGACCAGGCGACAACGAAGATGCGCAAGGGAAGTCAGCAGAGCAGGTACAGGCGGAGGAGAGCGCGAAGGTTCTCCGCACAGTGCGCGAGAGCGTGCTCTGGCGTTTGAGGCGCGGATTGGAGGGTGCGGCGAGTGTGCAGCGAGGGATGGTAGAGAAGAGGATTGACCGTGTGCGCGAGAAAGAGAAGAGTGTTTTGTATAAAGCTGCAGGTAAGGCTGCGGCGTCGAAGTCTGGGTCTGGAACGGCGCAAGGTGGCTCAGAACGACAAAGTGGCTATAATGAGAAACCTGCGTCTCTGCCGACTCCTGATGCGGTGCATCTGAGCGAGGCTGATACAGCGCGAATTGAGGCGCAGCTTTCACCGGAGCAACTGCAGCTCTTTGCCGAAGAGAATGATACTATGCTGCGCCATTATGAGGATACATTGAGCAAGGTCCAGTATGTTTTTGTCTTGTCTTGTTACTGTGCTCTATGGCTAATTTGTGCTTTAGAAATGCCGAGAAATCTCTTATTGAGATCTCGTCTCTGCAGAGTACGCTTGTATCTCATCTTTCTACCCAGGAAGAGTATATCTCGCAATTGGTCAGCGATGCTGATACGACTAATACGAATGTTGGGCGTGGAAACAAGGAGCTTAAACGTGCGACCGAGCGCCGGAGTACGGCGCAGGCCGTGTTTTGGGGGACTGTGGGCTTGTGTACTTGGCTTGTTGTATGGGATTTGGTCTTTTGATCTTATACCGTGGACATTGTGCCAGGACTTCGAGTGCATTAATGAGATATTTGGGCTTTTCTTAGCATTGGCCCTATACCGAGGTAATAAAAAATCGGACTTGCATCATTTCCATTCAGCAATGATTCCGAATCCTATTATTGTGAAAATATATTGTGATTTTAGTAAGGGAACCAAGTCGAATGACTGGAACTACCAACTTAAATTCTATCAAGCGCGGGAGAAAATCCTAAGGCGTTTCAAGCCTAGATCTACAAGTGATAATCGGACCCACTAGTCCAACAGTATACAAAAGAGAATCGATGATGAGCAAGATAGCCAGCCAAGGACCGAGATGTCATATAAAGACCATGTAAGGCATGGTTTTGGGGTAATCAGTGAGAAACAAAACGCCAACCCGACTTGGTTGTCCCAAGTGCAAGATGTTTTTGGATAACATCTACAAACTCTCACGCACAACACTATCAACAGCTTCAGCGAAGTAGTCGATATTATTTGTGTTCAGACCAGCCATTGAAATACGACCATTCTTAGTCTGCAGCGATCGATCATTAGTAAATCTCATGAAATCAAGGGGGGGACCAAGTACTCACCATATAAACATGCCACTTAGACCGCAAAGTCATAACCTGCGCCTCACTCAATCCCGTGAACGAGAACATACCAATCTGCGAGGTAATATGATCCCAAGAGCCAGGCGTCCCCTTCTTCTCAAGCCTCTCCCGCAAACCAGCCCGCATCTCCAGAATCCGACCACTCATTGTCCTCAAATCATCCTCCCACTCCTTAAACAATACAGGATCATTCAAAATCCGACTCGCAATTCGCGCCCCATAAGCAGGGGGATTAGAAATCTCCGACCGCTGCAGGATAGCAAGCTGACTAGCTACATGCGCAGTAGCAGTCGACGCGTCCGCACCAGGCGCCGAAACAAAATGGAACGCACCCGTGCGCTCACCGTAGAGACCGAAGTTCTTGGCGAAGGACTGCGCGACACAGAGCTCAAACCCTTGCTCGATGAAGTATCGGATTGACCATGCATCCCGGTTCAGGTCACCGGATGCGAAGCCCTGGTATGCTGTATCGAAGAAGGGGAATTGAGAGCGCGCGCGCATGGCAGCGGCGATCTCACGCCATTGGTCTTGGGTGGGGTCCACGCCTGTGGGGTTGTGAGCACAGGCGTGCAGGAGGATGACGGAGCCGTTGGGGGCGTTCTGGATAGATTGCATCATGCCATTGAAATCAAGGCCTTTAGTCTGGGTGGAGAAGTAGGGGTATGTAGCGATGTTTAGGCCGACATTGGAGAAGATTTGGTGGTGGTTGGCCCATGTTGGGTTGGAAAGGTAGACTGTTGGTTTTTGGGGGTGGAATTTGGCAAGGAAGAGGCCGCCTAGGTGGACGGCGCCGGTGCCCGAGATGGTTTGGAGGGTGCAGATCTGAATACAGGGATGAGATTAGCTTGTTTGGGTGTTGATTGCACGGGACATACCCGTTTCTCTTTGATGGCGGGGCTGTCGGCGCCGACAATCAGCTTCTGGGCTGCTGCTGTGAGATCGGGCAGACCGCCGATGGAGAGGTATTCGTGGTTGAGAGTGGGATCATTGTGGATGGCGTCATCGGCCTGAAGGGATGTTTAGCAAGAAACAAGACATCAACAAAGAAACCCGATAAGATAGAATGGAGCTCACCTTCTTAACAACAGGCAAGATCCAGGGCTTCGCATTGTTGTCGCGGTAGGCACCAATGCCCAGATCAACCTTCTTGTCCGAGGGATCCTCCCGATAAGCCTTCATCAGGCCAAAGAGAGGATCTTCGGGGGCGGCAGCCACCGTGGAGGTGGTGAAGACGGAGGGATTGGAGGGACCCATGATGTGTGAGGAGATGGAGGAAAGACGATCGCGAGCCGTCGAAGAAGGGGAAGCAGGGGAATTTGAATGTAAATTTGCCATGATTGTCTGACACAGAATATATTACGCGACAAACGTTTTCCCCGGAATTGTCACCGAAACCTTGCTGCTTGCGTTCACCGGATGAGGAGGAATGAGGGGGTGGAGTAGAGCGGTTAAATCAGGTTGCGGCGATTGTCAGCGTATACAATATACTTGAAATAAAATCAGAGGCACTAAGAAGAGGTATTTTGTTGCAGCGTGATTCTATATATACACGAAGCTATCGCCGAGGGAGTCCACTTGGAACCGAGGAAGTTCCGTATCTTCTTCGTTGTGATGGAGAGTGGAGTTCACATGCGAAACATGTGTAAATAAGGATTTACTATAACCTCGATGATCGATCAACTGACTATGGGTTACGGGGTCAGGAGTATCCATGTATCGAGGTATATAAGTACCTAAGTGAGTATTCAGTAGAGATTTGTATTCTGGATGATCATGAAATTTTCATTCATTAATTACTTCAAATACCAATTACCCGGTGGTCTGATGTGTGACCTCCGACAGGCTCATCCCGCCGCGCCGCAAATCGTGTGTCATCCAACGCCGAAAAAAAAAAAAAAAAAGACGCAGTGGATCCCTTCTGGAAAGAATCCAGACCTATGGCCTGATACCTAGTTATGTATTCTAGCTCGGTTTATAATTATCCGTTCTCGCTGTCTCCAAGGTCGCGTGTGAAGTGTTTTGCCCCTTACATATTCTCAAACGCTCCAGCGGTCTACAGTACCTGGATCATAACAGATAACCCTAGCAGAGGTATTGACTTGGAATCGAGATAAAAACATCCCTAGATCTGCGCATATATCGAGAAATCCCTATCATCTGAGTGTCCTTATCTTGCTACGGAATGCCATCGTTAATCGTTTATCCCCTCACCTGCCAGATATGCGATAAGTACCATACATTATCTTCAGAGTTATGTAGTATCGGCCAAGCCTTGGGCTGCACGTTCTATCCCTAAATCTCCAAATTCCCACCAAACATTAACAGGTCCATAACAAAATCCCTTCGTCTCGAGGCCATGAGGAGAAATGGCAATCAGGACGATCCCGGAACTCCGCACACAAACCGGACTTGCTCCGACTGCAGCCGTTCCCCGGAGAACTTGGGGAAAATCGGGAGGCATTTCCATGACATCAACGGGGGTTTGGATCAACATAACATGATTTCCTTCCTAGGTAAATAGTCCCTTATCCGCCCAGCGGAACAGGTATCCATGTCCCAGGGTTCTGAGCTGCTCATGATTATGTACCAAGTGTATCTGGAACCCGTGGACTTCATACGAGATATATGTTTTGCATTGCCCCGGGGCTGAGCGAGCCACCCACGTAGGGCAGAGTGGACGGAGATTTCAGGAAGGCTTGGATCCCCATTTTTTCCGGCTTCTTTGTTCATTTTCTTTTCCCCCCACACTGTCTCCACTGCCCGTTTTGCTTTTTGGTTCTTCCCCCCGCTGCCAAGGCGCGGAGATCCCTTTTGCCGATGTTAGGCTTGGGGTTGCGGGAGTACTTGCCCTAAATGTTAGTATCATGACGTCGAGCTCCTTGAGTATGTATGCTTTGTATTTCCTAATTTGCGGGATTTACATCTCCCTATGGCTCAATGTACAGGAAGTATATGCAAAGGTGTCAAGATCCACAAAAATGGAAAACAATGAAACAAACAGGAAAGAAACAAATTTTCCTCCGTATCTCAAACGCCTATGTCCAACCAAAATCCCATCTCTTGTAATTCGTAACGCCATAATCAGCTAAATCTGTGCAAATCAATATGTAAAGCTGGGAAAAAAAAGTCATCGAATCATGCAATCAGAATGACATGTGTCAGTTTCATCTGCTGGAGTTGGTGGGCAATCCAGCAGTTTCATTGGTTTGAGGTTCGGTTTCGGTCTCGGTCTCGGCTATGTGCGCAGGGGCCGGGACCGTGGGAGTCGTCACTGTCGGCGTAGTAGCGCCACTTTCACCGGGACTGAGACTCTCGACACCGTGGGTGCTAGAGCGAACGCGGAAGCGCTCGCGAAGTCGGGTGCTGAGACGGTGGCGGCTGGGGGCGGGAATAGCGTCGGCAGCATTGCCCTGGTTCGCAGCACGGACATGGCGGAGGGCAGCGAGGCGCTCCTCCACGGTGGCATTGTGCATACGACGGGCATTCAAGTAGTTAGTGAGACGGTGGTGGGAATGTCGGTGGGTTGTTGCATCAGTTGAGGTTCCAGCCTCCTCGGCCGGGGTTTCCTCCGGATGCTCGGCATTCTCATCTTGCTCGGCATTTTCTTCTGTCTTGGGCGGATTCAGGTCGATACGACTGAGGGGAGATTAGATTGTGATTACAGTAGATTTGAAGAGAACATACCATAGAGGACAGGTGCCGGACACGTTCACCAGCCAAGGATCAATGCACTCCGGGTGGAATTGGTGTTGACAGGGCAGTACTCGCAGATCTTGGCCCTTAATAAAGTCATCTGTGCAGATGGGACAGGAGAAATTGCCAGCATCCGGTGCTGCATCGGTTTTATGCTCGGGCGCAGCAGCAATAGGATGATCGGATTCCTGTTCGGGAAGGTCGGTCTCACGAGTGGTCTCCTCGACATCAGCAATACTCTCGGAACGAGGAGAGTGTTCATGGCCAGATTCATGGCTGACCATCTCAACGTCTCGCTTGGCGGCATCAACACCATCTCTGGGAGATTCATCCCCAAATTTGACAATGGGAATCGTTTCGAGCATGGCCCGGGCGATACCTCTTGCCCTACTCTGCCTGACACGACCTGCCACGCGACGAGGTCCATATCTCTCCGGATGACGATGAGCGCGGACAGCACCTGTGATAATGATGCCCAAGAAGAGGGCAGTGATAATACCGGTAATACTGTACAAGATGATCATTGCTGCAAATCTAAGTTAGCATACTGATGCAGATATATATCGGGGAATGAGTGGAACACAAACCAGTATTGGGACTATCTCCTCCAGTACCAGTACCAGTACCTGTAGCGCCGGTGGAATCGACACTAGCCAGCGGGGCCGACATACTGCCGATTGCTGTGAATGTATTGTTTGAATCAAAGGCGTCTTGTAGAAGGGTTGAAGCTCGCCAACTGATGACAGTGAAGATATTGCGATAGTTTTCCGCAGTATTATCCGTGGTCAAATTGCAGTGCGAAGCTGAATTACTGTACAGGATGATTGCCCCCGGTAAGGTCGACTGACTGTCAACAGTGTCGATGGTGCGATCCGCTTTGAACGGTCCAGGGTAATCGGCAGAATCACACGGGATACAAGCGATTGAGGAGGAATTCAGGCCAACCGAGTCTTCCGCGACTACTTTGGTGACGTTACCCGGGATATGAAAGTCCTGACAGAAAATGAGCCACGCGCGCCCGGGAGATTGGGGGCTAGATGATGGGGGCTGAGGGTACCTCTTTCTCACTATCCGTTAGGCGGACGAGGGACTGTGTCAGCGGGGCGAGGGTCAGGCCGTTCAGAGGACCCGAAGCCTGAAGACGAAAGCGAACGGAAGAAGACCAGGCCAAGTCCTGAGAATAGTTCGAAGGGAGGACAGTCACGGTCGCCAGCACCGAAACGAAGAAGTAAAAGAGAAGAAATGGACCCATAGCCGCTGATGTACGGGACTCAGCGGAAGCGTGGGGTTAACGCAGCATTAGTCAGGGCCTCAAAAAGTGGGAGTTGAACAGGAAGTTTGGGGGGAAGTGGAGTGGCATATGAACGAACAATAAAACAGGAAATTAAAAAAGAGGGGAGAGCTAAGGCCGATCATAGTATGGATCCCCGTGGAGAAAGTAGATCCATTGATCATGACGATAAGCCGGATGGTGGAAGTTCGGGGGTTCCATGGTCCTCGGTGCATGAACTTGATATCATACATGGATCATTATCGTGTCTAGGTAGTCTTACTCGGTCACCTGTGATCTCGATGTAAATAAGATTCGGTGTCCAGGGCTGTGTTAGTCGAGTGTTTGACGGAGGATCCATAATCCCATATGGGTTATCTGGAGCGTGGGGGATCCACACGATTGGCCGTTCTCGCTTCACGCACACAAAGACCCCAAGAGCACCTGTCCTAGTCCTATTCCTAGATCTCATTAATCAGATTGATCATATGTATGTAGCTATTTGTTTCCAACCTGACCCTGCATATGTAGTTGAGACTGGATGATTTACGAAAAGGGGTTTCGGGTCTCGGACCTCTGGAACCCTCGGGATCGTAGGTATCGTTTCTCTTTCCTTTTCTGCTCCCTTTTCCCCGCAGAGATGGCCTGGGATCAACATGGCAAAAGCAAAACTCGGGACTATCGGACGTGAATCGCCAACTGGACGACCGCCCGAACCTTAAACCCGTTCATTCTGATGATCTAGTCTTTTGTCCGGGCCTAGATGGTGTGAATGTCCTTCATAATGTTGCTCACGTTGTACACGGGACATATTCTCCCAAACTCCTGAGCCCCGGATATTCATTTGTGATTTGCGGAGAAGGCAGAGTGGAGAGAGGTCGAGGCTCTCATGGACCGACGTACAAGAGCAAAAGAGAGAGAGGGAAAGTGAAAAAATAAATAGAAAATGACGAAAGGGCATATTAATAGTGATTCCCTGTAATTCCTGCGTTTTTTTAGCTTTTTCCCTGAGAAGAGCGGCTGCACCCGCTCCTCCGCGTTCTTCTGCAATCCCTTCCTTTTCCCCTTCGCCTCTCTCGATCGGCAGATCCACTGATGACAACTTGATCATTATCACTCTCAGGGCGGGTGTGATGCGTCGCACCATGGCCCAGGACGATGATCCATCGGCTTGGGAGTTTCGCTTCGACCGAAAACCCGTTTCATCGTACGTTGTCAAAGGAGGAGAAAAAAAAAAAAAAAACCCACCCCCTCACACTTCTCACAGAAACCCCGTGATCGCAAACCTCGATATCGAATATAGTGAATTGGCTCAGTCATGGAAGGCCTTTATTCGCCATGTACCGGCTGAAAATCGTGTGGTATGGGAGGAGCGGCCTCAGACGGCTACCGATGTTCAGGCTCTGGTGCGCAACCTACACACCCTTTGGATGTCTCGGCCTCGCCAGCGGGTTACCGGCCTCTGTGATCGATTCGTCCCCACTATCGAATCTCATGCTCAGATTCTTGCTGTCCTTCCCGATGGTAATTTGTACTATACCCCGTTACTCTATGGGGTGCTGCAGTCGGTGATCAAAGTGAGTTGCAACCAGGCCTGGGCCACCATCCCCATATCTCCCCACCGTCCACTAACCCACTTGTTTCATCTAAAGGCATCGTCAAATTACCACCGGATCCTCGAAGGACTTCTTACCGCATTAAATAATATCACTAGTGCCATCAAGCCCCCCGCGGATCTCAATGCGTCCCACCGGGAGCCCGTGGCCGAAATCTACACTCTGATCTTTTTGTTCCTAAATGAATTTATGGATTGGTATGTGCGGAGGTCTACGTGCCACCTATTGAGGAGTTACAGCCAAGACGCCTATGCCCACTTCCACCCCCTAGTCCTTTGCATTCAACGGCAGGCTCAAACTCTCTCCGGGTCCTCGGATGCAATGGATGTCGATGATGGCTGGGACTCCGCATACAGCCCACGCGCCCTGTGGGAAGAGTCGCAGCTCAGTCAAGTCGGACGGGAAGGAAAGCGACGCCGACACGCAGCCCAAAATACCATGACCCGACGCCTGATTTGGGATATTCAACAAGATGCAGAGAAACGTGATCAGTTGAGGGAGACACGGGACAAGCTCTTGAAGCAGATGCTACAGAATACAACAGAACAACTAATTCCTGCAGAAGAGCAGAGCAACCGTATTGTGTGCTTGACTACCGCCGCACCGGACCTTGGTAGGAGACATCCCTTTTGGACGCCTAAGCATGTGAACTAACTCTACACCAGTAACACCCCTTGTGGAATGGTCTCGGGGGTCCAAGCGTCGTCTAGCCCGTCTTGAGCTTCAGAGTGAATCCAAGCATCTCCAGCCCTTCTTCGATTGCGAGGATCAGATTCCACACTGTGACCCGGACGCCAAGGTTGTGACGGAAGCCAATGTGATAACGTCCCTCAAGAAATGGGTCACTAGTCCTCGTTCCCAGGCTCTAGCCGTTGCCGGGTCCCAATCTGGAGAATCGCTGAGCCCTGTGTCCCTGATCGCCGCATCTTACGCCTTTTTCGCTCGCGAGGCGGACCTTCCGACCCTCTCTCACTTCTGCAAGCTTTCTTCCAAAGAGGTTCCGGGACAGACCCCTCATCAGCAAGGGCTGATTGCTCTGACCTATAGTCTGATCCGACAGATGATCGATAACTTACCGACGGTGGTTGATAGTGACTCATTACTTGATCTCACTGCGGAGCGGTTCCGTCCTATTGATGGCACTCTGGGTAGTTGGACAGCGGCCTTATCGCTGGTGGACACTCTGCTCCATTTTGCACCGCCGTTATTGGTCCTCATTATTGATGGTATTGATATAATCCACGATGAAACGACGGATGATGCTTTGCGAGAATTGATCCGCGTGCTACTCACGCACACCCGTCATCAACCGCCTAGCGGAGACAGTCCTGGCCCCACGTTCTTGTTCAAGGTTCTCTTTACCGTCGCCGGGCGTCCGAGCGCATTGGTCGAGGCCATGTCCGAAAACGAACTCGTTGTGAGCGAACCCACCCTGGCCGACGAACCCTCGGCATCAGAAATTGTTCTGACCTCTGACCTTGGTGCAGTCATGATGAATGCATAAGCCGGCGTCGTACGAATCTTCTTTTACGAATCTCCTTTACTCTGTTCTTATTTGCTCAGTCTCTTACGGAGGCTCAAAGACCCTTTGCTTCATAGATCTGCACATTGGGGTTGATTTGGGTCCCAGGTTCATAACGATTGCATGAGGTACGAAGCAATGGTGATGACTTTGGCAAATTCTTGGTTTTCTTGCTATTTTACTTGGGAATATCTTTTCTGGCTCTGGTGATACCTCTTGATCGTTCTCCATTCAACCCTGTTACTTGGCGTCTGGGATAGGCCCTGGATATAGGGACCATTCTCTTGGTCCCTCTGCACTTGCTTCACCCATGGTAGACTCTGTACTTTACTACTTGGTTGTGATACCCTTGTCTAGAACTACATTACTTGTTTTGATCGGAAACCATAATCCGAAGCCCAATGACCTTTTCAAGTGGACCAGCCCCAGCGTTGGATGTCAAAATGCGGGTCTAAGTGGAAGAAATGCGGGGAATCCCCTGGAGATTGGATTCCGACATTTCAATACTTCAATGCCCCGCAACACATAGGATTGAGCCCACATACAAGATGAATGGACACACATCAATCCCACCCCGCCATTTTCAGGCCGCTTCTATCCAGTTGAATGATTTCAAGCAGATATGCTCGCGCACAGTCGATATCTCCACCTACCCATTGGCCTGTGCGGTGGAGCGTAATATACCAATCTATGACCTCGGAGCTCTAAATGCAGCTTTAACTAGCGCCACTACTCTGCAGCTGCAGGATGAGTGGCATCACATCCTGCATACTGGGCCAGGTGTCTTCGTCCTGCGAGACATGTATAGCCCCGTCCGGTACAGCCATGTCCTATCCGCAGCGAACGCGGCCTTCGATCGAATCATTGTCAGGGAACGCGAATCCAATACCTCCCAAGGTGACCACTTCGCTGCTAGTGGCAGCAACGACCGAATTTGGAATTCTTTCAACAAACATGGCGCCGAGGACCCCGCATCATTCGTCGATTACTACGCCAACCCCTGGTTAGCCGCCGTCTGCACTGCATGGCTCGGCCCGGGCTATAAGGTAACCGCGCAGGTTAATGCAGTCCATCCTGGTGGGGCAGCCCAAGAGAGCCACCGTGATTTCCACCTAGGGTTCCAGGAGGCGGACGCGTGCGCACGTTTCCCAGCACCAACGCAGCTGGCAACGCAATTTCTCACCCTGCAGGGAGCCGTAGCACACACGGACATGCCCGTCGAAAGTGGCCCTACGCGCTTCCTGCCATTTTCGCAAACTTATGCGCCAGGGTATCTAGCCTGGCGTCGCCCAGAATTTCGCACCTTCTTTCAAGAGAACTACGTCGCGTTGCCGTTGACTCTGGGAGACGGTGTCTTCTTCAATCCAGCGCTCTTCCATGCGGCGGGAGCGAATGTGATGGACCCGAATAACGGTGGGGTTCGTCGCGTCGCGAACCTGTTGCAAGTGAGTAGTCCATTTGGGAAACCGATGGAGACCGTGGACTCGCTACCACTGGTGGAGAGCACTTGGGATTTGCTGGTCCAGCGGTATAAGGCTGCTGGAAACAAGATTGCCAATCAGGACCTTGATCCTCAGCAGTCGTCACTGGAAGCTCGCGAGATCAGGGCATTCATCCAGGCTCTCGCAGAAGGATACCCCTTTCCTACCAACCTCGACCGCCGGCCACCTGCTCCGAGTGGCATGGCACCCGAAAGTGAGCAAGATATTGTGATGCGTGGACTGGAGGCCGAATGGAGTCGCAAACAAGTGGTTGCTGCGCTGGAGCAGATTCGACGTGACGAGCGAGCATAACTGGATACCTGCCTAGGTACCGACCGATGTAGGTACGTACTCAATATGAAGTACCACGTACCTCCCTGATAGGCCTTAACCTGAAACGTGATATTGGGCCATTTCGAGGCTGGATGCTGTCAAACATACACATCGAACTGCACACATCACATGCCCTCATCTCGAGTCAGGGTGCTGGACCCTCGGATCGGGCTTGAGATTCACAATATAATTGGCTGGCAATTTATAGGGCACAGTGGGGCCGAGTGGGACCTGCGTCCATGGCTTGTCGGAGAACGAGTTGTTGGTGGCGATTGAGGGGAACAGGGGTACGTGTACACACCCACTACCATGCACTAGGCCTGATGTACAACCTTCAATTCAATCGTGATGAACTGGATTAATCTATCTGATCGGACATACAATATAATCCATATGTAGACCTCAGATCCGTCATCTGGAATGCGGCTATTGCCCCTGTGGATCATTTTATCTGCGAGGAATGGGTGTCTCACATTTTTGTGGCTTTCAGCCAACAACATTGTGAAACAGGAACGGAGTCGCGTTTTTCTTTCAACCACAACTCTATTGTACCGTAATTTGTTCACCTTCACGTCAATCTCCCTCATTTCCACTCGTTTGGGTATTCGAACCAGTCACTCTTTGAAACAATCAGGCTCTACTCGATCCTACACCCTCGGCTGTGCCGATCTTAAGCTCCACAGACACACCTGGCCCAGCAAGTTCTTGACAGGTAGATCAGTCCACGAAGACCCCATTGATTGATCGGAGAACCCTCAAGCCAAGTAAGACCGTCTCGAGCCGCGCAAGAGGTCTAACCTCAAGTTTTACTGGGTCCTGCAGCCCGTGAGGGGGGAAGGAAAAAACGGCCTATGGAGTTTTTTCCCACTAAATTTCTCCACTGAAATCCTCAATCGAGCCAACCAGGTTGAGAAATCGATCGTCGCCCCAGAGGACTTTATTTTCATAAGAAACCGCTCCCTTCCTTTCTTTTTTCCTTTTCCGAGATGAGGAGCAAGCTGGGAATCTCTCCCAAGCATTCGGTTATACATCGGTTTGAACAGATTCCCGATCAGCCGCACGACGGGATGCATAATCCCAACGACGTCACTATTGATATTCCCCTCACCGATGCCCCTAGCCACAATGGTACGGGGCATTGGGGCTCCGGATCCGGTTCAACAAAGGGCCTTGTCCCACCGGCGGAGGGGGAGAAGCAGGGCATTATCGCGCCTGGCCGCCGTCGCCGCATTGATTCTGATATGGATATAATGCGTGGTAAAGCGTCGGAGGCTTCCGATGATGGTACCATTAATGCGATTGGCCGGATCTACCAAGCTATCTACAATTTCTCGATTGTCACTCGTTACATGATCTATGTTGTTCCTATTGGTCTTTTGATTGCTATTCCGATTATCGTCGGAGCCACGGCGGCTCCGAATGCGAAAATCGCGGGTGTTCATATCTATTGGTTCTTTACCTGGATCGAGGTGGTCTGGGTCAGTTTGTGGGGGTGCAAGGTCATGGCAAAGTTCCTTCCATGGCTTTTCCAGTTACTGTGTGGTATCGTTAGCTCGGGTACTCGCAAATATGCACTTATCTTGAGAGCCCTCGAGACTCCGTTGACTCTTGTGTTGTGGTGTGTCGTCTCGCTGGTGACTTTCATTCCGGTATGTATTAGATACATCGTTAAGGCTGCGTAGGATACTAACTTGCCGTGCAGATTATGACTGAAAACCCCAACAAGCAAAATGATGGGGATACCAGCGAGAAGGCCTGGGAAAAAAGCGTCAAGAACGTCCTGCTTGGCTTCCTGGTCTGCAGTCTTATTTACTTAGGTCAGAAGGCCATTGTGCAGCTCATCTCGATCAGCTACCACCGCAAGCAATTTGACTCTAAGATCAAGGAGGCCAAGCGCAATGTCTACCTTGTTGGTCTACTGTTCGAAGCCTCCCGCAACATGTTCCCTATGTACTGCCCGGAGTTTAGTGAGGATGATTCGACTATTATGGACCCTATTCTCAGTCAGGCTACTAAGAAGACGAAGCGGTCCTCGATCATGCCCCTGCGTATGGTCCAGGATGTTGGTCGCACCGTCGGTCAGCAGGCTGGCCGTCTCGGTGACAAGGTGCAGGCTGCGGTTGGCAATGTCGCCTCTGAACTTACTGGAAAGCAAATGTTTAACAACAACACCACTCACGCCGTTGTTGTCTCGGCCCTGGAGCGTAAGCGCTGTGCCGCGGCCTTAGCCCGCCGTGTTTGGATGTCCTTTGTTGTTGAAGGCCGGGATTCTTTGTACATTGATGACATCGTTGAGGTTCTGGGACCCGGCCATGAGGCCGAGGCTGACGAGTGCTTCGCTATGCTGGACAAGGATGGCAATGGAGATATTTCTCTCGATGAGATGATCCTTACTGTTACGGAATTGGGACGTACGCGCAAGGCTCTCAACCACAGTATGCACGATGTCGACCAGGCTATCGGTGTGCTGGACGGCTTGTTGTTCTCTGTTGCTGCCGTTATTGGCGTTTTGGTTTTCATCTCCTTCGTGACCACTGGCTTTGGTACTGTCATTGCTGCTGGAGCTACTTCGCTGCTCTCCCTGAGTTTCGTGTTCTCGACCACCTGTCAGGAAGTTTTGGGTTCTTGTATTTTCTTGTTCGTCAAGCACCCCTTCGATATCGGTGACCGTGTTGATGTCAGCGATAAAGACTATATTGTGGAGCGTATTTCTCTCCTGTTTACTGTCTTCCGTTCTATCAACGATCACCGCTTGACCCAAGTCCCCAACAACATCCTGAACAGCTTATGGGTTGATAACTTGACCCGTGCCAATGCCATGCACGAAAGACTCACTGTCCCTGTCGCCTTCGACACCACATTTGCTGAGGTTGAGGCCCTGCGTGCCGAGATGGAGCTCTTCGTCCGTGATAAAGAAAACTCTCGTGACTTCCAGCCTGAGTTTAACGTTGAGGTGATCGGCGTCGGCGACCTCGACAAGCTCCAGCTACAGGTTGATATCCGCCACAAGTCCAATTGGGCAATCGAGGCCGTTCGTTCCTCGCGCCGCTCCAAGTTCATGTGTGCCCTAGTTCTGGCCATGCGCAAGCTCAAGATTCGTGCCCCTGGTGTCGAACGTCCAGAGGAAGAGTCCAAGGACGGCGAGGACGGCGATGACAAGGGAGAAAACCCCGATGATGTCAAAAAGTCGACATTGATGGAACCTGCGGCGGCCGCCGCAGTCGCAGACGACGCCTCTCTGGCCGCCGACACCGCGCAAGCCACAGGTATCGACAGGAAGCGCTCATCCGGCACACTCACCCAACGCGGTTCCACCAACCCACCTAACGAAGCCGCCATCGCGGCCGCCCTCAACACCCGCTCGTCCAACCTCGACCTAGGCCCAGAGGACACCAACGCCCTGCACCGCACCGCCACGAACGCCTCAAGCCAAGGTGCCCGCCAACTAAGCGTGAAAAATGGCGCCACTGGCTCAATCGGCCGCGAGCCCTCAACCGGCCACCGCAAAGCTGGTCTTCGCGTCTCCTACAACGAGCACGACCCTATGCCGGCTCCCCTCTCCCCTGTTCCCGCCGGCCTCACTCCTTCAACGAGCAGCGTCCCTATACTCCAAACTCCCGCTCCCCCAGGCTCCCGCGGTAGTGCTCGCTACGAGCCCACCTCTCACATCCCGAACCCAGACCAAACCCAACCTACAATCTTTCCCATCATCGGGTCTCCCGAGTCTGGAACCTATAACACATCCTACTACAACTCTCATTCGGACAACAACAACCACTACGAGTCTGTCGAGCTAGGCGGCTTCAATGGTGAACAAAACAGGCCTCACGAGTATCCCTCTGCAGGTAGCCAGAGCCACTACGAAGAGCGGTACGACCCCGTCTCTCCGCCTTCGATCTACTCGCCTCCGCAGAACATTGATGCGGAGAGTAGTGGGCGTCGGCCTTCGTTCTTGTCGCGTACTTTGAAGCGTGAGAAGTCGAACCAAAATGATGGGCATGACTCTTAGTCCTTTGTCACATTCTAACTTGCATATCTCATTTCGTTATTTCATTTCCACTTTCTTTCGTTCCTTTTTCTTTGGGAAAAAAGGTGTTTATAGGATGTTTTCGATCACGAAAATCTTTCTTCATTGTTTTTTTAATGTATGATACTAGAGCCAGTTAAATTTTCTCAGATTAGATGCATCGATGATTGCCAATGGATGTCCTACGGGACTCTCGGATTTACCACTTTTTCTACAATACCTGAATGTTTCTATATGAAGATTATCTGTCGATGAGCGGCAGAACGTGAAGTCATTTCAAGATCCATAGACATTCAGCAGTAATGAGTAGAGGCAGATATATTCAGCTACGCTCTATCTGCTAGAGTACAATCACAATATAATACAAAGGTATGCCCAGAGCAAGGTGCAGAAAAACCCAGCACCCGTCTAATGAAACACCCGAACCAGATCCAGTCAGCACTGAACTTCAGATCTACTTACTACCAGTCTCCTTCCACGGATAACCAACAGGATCATCCTTCCGAATCCAAATCTTCGACTTCTTCTTACTAACAACATGCTCCACAAACACCTCCCGCGTGTACTGGGCCTTATACTTCCGAATCCACCTAGGATCCCAAAGCTCACTCGCAATACCGAGATCCTTGCAGCAACGCACTAGCGCATTAGACCTACATCCCTCTGTAGCAGTGGGGATTCCATCAGGCGAGAAATAATCCTGTTCGCCACGGGCAACGGAGACGAGTCTGGAAAGTACATTAGTCATTGTTCCGAATCTAAAGCTGATCCATATCCAAGTAGGGAACTGACCGTCCATGACAAACAAGCGCATACTCCCTCGTAACAGTCTTTGGTGTAACGATACTCTCACTTCGCGGAACAAGACCCCAAGCTCCAGGTCCGAATGCCTGATTCAGTACACGTCTGTACTTGATTTCGGGTAGGTAGACGATTCCATCGGGCTTGATCTCGACTTCTTTTGGGTCGATCTCCGCGAGTAAGATATTAGCGGCCTTCTCTGGGAATGGTTCGGCAGAGAGACCGTGGAACGAGCGTGTCCAGTCGATCTTTTCTTCGGCGGCGCTGATTACGTCGAGGGGTTTATCGGCTAGCCCGCTTTTGGAGATGTTGTCTGTTGTCTGGCGGTTTGGGGTGGAGGTGACTTTGGATTGGGTGGAGGGCGTGTAGGGTGTGCTTGTACGTGTGGGCTGAGCGGCCGGTTTGGGTGCTGGGGATGGTGTAGGCGTGCTGTTTGCACGGGTGTTGCTCGTGCTGATGGCGCGCTTGCTGAGAGCGAGGTAGGGGGCTCTGGTGCGCGGAGCTTGAGTTACGCTGGGGATTTGTTGGATGTATTCCAATGCCCGCCAGGGACGGACACGTAGGTTTGACATTGTGGTTGGAATCGGGATGAAGCTGAGAGCTACAGGCTGCGCGAAGCTGAAGCTATCTGCGGAATATGTCACGTGATGTGATATATCATGCGAATTTACTAAAACGTTCGAGAATCCAGAACATTGAGGGGAAAGAATTGATTGAAGATTGGAGGGCTTAATTGTGTCAAGAGTACTAATACATGTTTGGATTGCACTACGCGTCCTTGCTCTCGGTGCGTTGGTCGTTGCCCTGGCGCTTCCAGCATTCACGGAAAGCTTCCATCTAGGTCGACTGTCAGATACAAGTATACCAATGTAATGGAGTAGCTTTTGGAGCATTCGGGCGCTTCACAATGGGATGTAATGCCACAAGTTGGCACTTTGAAGGGGTTGCGAAGTCTTAATAACAATCAGCTGACACTGGACTCACCTCCTCCTTGCAAGCCCGCCAGTCTTTCTTGACGAAATAGCAATCATTCATCTTGTCCTGCTCGGCTGTGACTTGTTAGAGATTGTTTGACGTGAATTATTCATCAATGAGCTACTTACCATGGCAGCCAGTGCTGAAGATGCGTTTGTCCCTATCGAAAGAGTCAGCTTAAGGTCTAATGAACGCTGCCAAAGCTCAATTACCACTCATCAGGCTCATCATCATCTTCAGGAATCACTTTAGGCTGTTCCGCGTTATTCGACATGATTGAAGTATGCAGGAGGAATGATCGGGGATCGACGGCTGGCGTCGGGACATCAGTTCTATCTTCTATCTTATCGCCGATATGATTCATCCCTCCCCAACCCACCCAACAAGTCAAATGGCGACGCCAACAGGCAACGATGCCAATCTCACAGCCAAAAGGCTCAATGTCCTAGTCTACTCCGGTTCGCTCAATCACTCCGCTTGGAAATTGAGCCGCTTTCTGACCGACAAACTCGACACAGGAACCGGAACCACCGTCGACTCCGTCCGCCATTGCGTCTACACCTTGCGCCGTCTCCTCGCCCAAAACTATGCCGTCACCCCGGTTACAGGTGATATGCTCCTCAATGAGCCGTGGACTGCGTCTTGCGCGCTGTTGGTGATTCCCGGCGGTGCGGACCTGGGATACGGCCGCACGCTGAATGGTGCGGGGAACAGGCGCATTACGCAGTTCGTGCGTCGGGGTGGGAAATACTTGGGTTTTTGTGCGGGTGGATACTATGGGAGTAAGCGCTGCGAGTTTGAGGTTGGCGATAAGACAATGGAGGTTATTGGTGAGCGCGAATTGGCGTTTTTCCCCGGGACTTGTCGTGGCGGGGCGTTTCCGGGGTTTGTTTACCATAGTGAGGATGGTGCGCGTGCTGCTGGGCTAGATGTTTCAAAAGAGTCGTTGAATGAGGGTGTTTTGCCTACGACGTTCCGGTCGTACTACAATGGTGGTGGTGTGTTTGTGGATGCTGCGCTGTATAAGGACAAGGGCGTTGAAGTGCTGGCAAACTACAACGAGAAAATTAATGTGGACCCTGGCGAAGGTGGTGCGGCTGCTGTTGTCTACTGCAAGGTTGGTGAGGGTGCGGCTGTATTGACGGGACCACATCCGGAGTATGTATATCTTGTAGCTTGTGAAAAGGAGTTGCTGACATCTGGTAGGTTTGCCGCTGCCAACCTTGACCCCAAGGCTGGTGGCCCTGAATATGCGGAACTTGTTGCTGCGCTGGCCGCTGATGACAAGGAGCGTACAGACTTCTTGAAGGCTTGCTTGTCGAAACTTGGGCTACAAGTCGCGAAGGACACCTCGACTGTTCCTTCATTGTCTTCCTTGCATATCTCTGGCCAGGACCCCGAGCAGTCATTAGAAATATTGTCGCTTCTTGCACCAGACCTGCAAAAGGAGAATCAAAACGAATATCTGAAAGATGAGAACGACAAATTCCGAATTGAGCGTCCAGGCACTTGGAATTTGAGTGACTTGGAGGAGGCCCTTCCTGACGGGGAGTCGCAACCTACCGAAGGAATTGTTGATTATCAAGCGATCACCAAGCGACTTGTGTTCCATGATGACCTCCCATCGTCGAAGCTCACACCTTACTTCAATCACCATGCATTCTACGCTAATCTCAAACAATATCAGTCCGAGTCTCGAGAGGGCGCTTCGGAATTTGGATCAATTCTTATGTACGGCGAGGTGGTCACTAGTACCAACACAATCCTAGAAAAGTGAGTTGTGATGACCGCAATGGCTCGGCCTATACTGACGTTTATAGAAACACACAACTTCTGCGCCGTCTTCCAACTGGATTCACTGCTACAGCCACTGTCCAAGTTGCTGGACGCGGTCGAGGTTCTAACGTGTGGATATCTCCAGCCGGCTCTCTCATTTTCTCGACCGTGGTGCGGCATCCAATGGAGAAGATGCAATCAGCACCGGTTATATTTATCCAGTACCTATCCGCTATGGCCGTTGTGAGGGGCATCAAATCCTATGCCAAAGGCTACGAGAATATCCCGGTCAAGCTCAAATGGCCAAACGATATTTACGCCCTAGACCCAGAAGACCCTGAGCAGAAGCGCTATACCAAGATCTGCGGCATTCTCATCAATTCCCACTTCATGTCCAACGAGTACATTTCCGTCGTTGGTATTGGTGTCAATGCCACGAATGCCTCTCCCACTACTGCTCTCACAGCGCTTGCCGCACGCTACGCTTCCGATGACGCTGCCACTACCTCCCCAGTCTCACTGGAGAAACTTCTCGCACGTATCTTGACTACCTTCGAAGATCTATACACCCGTTTCCTGCGTACAGGCTTTGATCGTGGCTTCGAGGCAATGTACTACCAGGACTGGCTCCATATGCATCAGATCGTGACACTGGAAGAGGAGGGTGGTGCCCGCGCCCGAATCCAGGGCATCACTCGCGATTACGGATTGTTGATTGCAGAAGAGCTTGGATGGGGTGATCGGCCCACTGGTCGGTTGTACCAATTGCAGAGTGACAGCAATAGCTTTGATTTCTTCAAAGGATTGGTCAAGCGGAAGATTTAAGCGAGTGTACTCAATATTGCATTGCATCATCTGCATGAAAATTACGAAAAGAAATAGCATATAGTGATGTAGCTTGATTGTGTGACATGTCATAAAGTCTTCTATACATATGTACAATGTAGGTGCCAGAACACTCTAAATCGAAGCTCGGAATGTCTATACCCTCTTTATATATGGATCCTGTCTACCTAGAGGTAGTTTTAAAGGGCAGGGTGTTTAGGAGTTATCAGCGCACGAGAAACTGCCATGGCCTGAAGAATTGTTATGGATGGACTTCCCAGAAGTATACAAGCCAAGACCACACTTGTCAAGAAGTTAGCAAATATTGCATTCCAGGGCATAGTGTGAAACCAAACTTACCAGGATAAGGCCAACGGAGATGGAGAAACAATTGAGGAACGTCAAAAGTGTCTTCTTGGGCGATGCAAACCACACTCCCTGGTTCATATGCAATCCAAAGATACCAGTAAAGATAAAGGTGAACCAACTTCCAAAGAGAGCAGTCTATTTGTCCCATTAGTATAGCTTCACCGAGACTCAAGACAAGAGAAGACATACAATCAAGGTGAGTAGATCACTGAACACCGGAATTGCCATTGCGATAATCCACGCAAAAATCCAGAGCCCAAAGGCAATGCTAACCCATGAACCAACGGCAACCCAATCCCGCTTGTGCATGCGGTCTGTACCGGCGAAAATGCGAATATAGATTGCCTTCGCGGCAACGTGGCTATTGATTACTCCTGCAATAACGATCTATCAAGCAAAAATTAGCTTGTGGTTATGATGCAGAAAAGTGTTGAGATTTTGACTCACCGTGGGAAGGGCCACGCCGTATGCTATCCTAGAAATCAGAGGACCGGCGGATCCCAAAGCAGGAGAGGTGACGGCAGAGCCAACATAGCGGTAGATCACAACCGATGCGATGATGTAGAGGGTCATGTCGACGGTCTGGAGGAGAGCGAGGGCTTTGGGGAAGTCTTTCGGGTCTTTGAGCTCGGCGATAAATGTGAAGAAAGTGTTGTGGCTCACTGGAAGATGTGAGTAACCGTCAAAGATACGGCGAAGGAAACGGAGACGAACCATATGAAAAAGCAATGTTCGCAGCGGACATGAACCCAGTCACCAGGTTCGTCTCAACAGTGGCATGAACGACAGTCCCAGGGTTCTGAATTCCAACGGCAATCATAGTGATCATAACAGCGGACAAGATACTGACGAACGCTATCAACGCATTAGCACATCATCGCCAGAAAAGAAGGCATATACTCACAAACAAGCGAGAGCCACGAAACCTTCGCCAACGTCCTAGGCAGCGACAGGAAACACGAAATAGTCATGCCAACAACACCAAACACCAGCGTACAAGTCCCATGCTTGGTAATAACATTTAACGCAACCGTAAAAGTCAAAATGTGACTCGCCATGATAAACACGAGGAACAGTAACTGAGCCGTTCCCAGCAACTCCCGACCAAACCGTCCCATCAAAACCTCACCTGCATCGGCCATACTGGAGATATGCGGGTGTCTCTGTTTGAACTGGCCAATGAGCATACCTGTGTACGAAGCAAGTGCACCCAGACCGATGATAACAATGAGTGATGGCACGAGACCCAGTCCTGCAACTGCTGCTGGGAGAGAAAGAATGCCCAGTGAGATAGTCTCCGCTACCATGAGAAGCCCTCCTTGCCTGTCACCACTTGTAAGCCTGCCAGCCCCCAACACTCACCAGGAAGAACACCGTATACGTACCACCATTTTAACACCTTGTACTTAATCTCAGCATGTTCCTCATCACCAAACGCATCTTGACGCTGAGGTGCCGGATCAGCCTTCTCTAATTCCCAATCCTTTTCAGCAGGACACTCCCGGTCTAGCACCGGCACATCAGGCTGAATATCCACGATCTGGGAACGGGACATTGTTGTCATTCTCATAATGTACGCAAGACAAAATGGGATAGATCGAAGAATGAGATGATGATGAGGAAGGGAAAGTAATATGACGGCTTTAATTAAGAAATAACAGAATCGAGTAAGTGACCCGGGGAATAGGGATACGACTAAAGGACAGGTACGGATACGCCCCGAACTCATTATTGCGGGAAACTATCTGATTGACTCGCCTTCCATTTCTAGAGGGTCCAGTTATATGATGGTTTAGCCAGAGACTGGGAATAGTGTGGATCTTTTAGAGGATCTTGCCCAGTGAGATAGATAATGGTGGTTATAGACACCTAAGCGCCGAATTGATATTACGGCACTAGGCGGAGGAAAGGCATGCCTATTGGGTTTTTGAAGATAAGGCTAGGATAGCGTGTTTATCTTTAATGTAGAATGTACACTAGGGCTAATTGTGTAATATGAAGCGTTCGTGAAACATAATCTCCTAGTTATAACGTTTTTCACATTTCCCGGGCAATGAAAGGGAGGAATTTATTCTTTGAAATTCTAGTCATGGTACGTGATACCCCAGACGACATTGCCCCAGGTTGCTTCAAATTGCGTGCCATTGCGTAAAATCTGGGGCATTGGGGCAATGGGTCTTGTTGGGATGCCGGAATGGCCTGCCTGTTACGGGAGTCACTTGCCGAAATCGGGAACCTGGTTTCTGGAAACACGTAATAGGCGTCATTTTTCTTATAAACGGATAAGATTTGGTTGCCGATTGTACACATTGCAAATATGATTGACATAGCAGCTCCTTTTCGGGTGTCATGATCGGCTGGGGCGATCTTGGGCATGAAATGCTTGACACATAATAAAGGACGATGCCAGACTGTATTGCCCCTTGCACGCGAGGAGATCTAAATATGTTATATCATTATTTGCGTCACTTCTCCTTATTTTGTAGCGGAAGGCATAGATATTGCGTATCTTTTTTCTCTGACCCTAAGTGTAGCATGCCAAAGATAACCCGAATGATATCATTGACCGCGGACCCGAACCCGGGCCATTGTTCGCTACTTTTTCGATAATACTAAGCAAAAAATGCAATTTACTTAGAGAATGATACTTTGGAATTTATGATGAAAGATCTTTTGATACAATAATAGAAATACGTAGCACGCAGTTAGACCAAAAAGATCAACTAAAAAGCACTAGAGTGTTGTGGCGTAAATAGAAAGCTGCAGCTAATATGTACGTCTATTCCTATTACGCGTTGACTCCTGGACGCGTCGACAGGAGTCAGGGAAATCACCATGGTGTGAAAATGGTGGAATGTGGAGAGTATCATCTTGTAAATATGCAATTGAGTCATGTAGTCTTTTGAGATTCTCTATATACAATGTTCAAACTCTACAGTCGGTTTCCCATGTTAACGTGAACAGCCTTAATCTGGCTATAGGCTTCCAATCCAGCCTCTCCAAGCTCACGGCCAATACCACTCTGCTTAACACCACCGAAAGGAACACGAGGATCACAGTCCTGGCTGCTGTTAACCCAAACCATACCTGACTCCAGTTCGGAAGCCACACGGTGCGCACGCTCCAGGTCAGTAGTGAAGACAGCAGCACCGAGACCGTAAGAAGTGTCGTTGGCGCGCTGGATAGCCTCCTCCTCGTCATCAAAGGGCAGGATCACGACTACGGGGCCGAAAACCTCCTCACGAACAATGCGCATGTTATCTGTGACATCGGTGTAGACGGTAGGCTGGACGAAGTATCCGTTCTTGTTCTCGGCCTTGGCAGGAACGTGAGCAGCACCTCCAGTAACAAGGGTAGCACCCTCGGTCTTGGCAATATCAAAGTATGAGAGGACGCGCTCATACTGTGCGCGAGTCACCTGGGGACCCTGGAAGGTATTCTCATCCCACTGATCACCGATTGAGACACTCTCAACAGCCTTCTTGAACTCAGCCAGGAAGGTAGGGAGGATCTCCCGGTGCACGAAGATGCGCGAAGTAGCAGTGCAAATCTGGCCCTGGTTGGACATGATACCAGAGTGCGACCACTTAACGGCCTGATCCATGTCTGCATCAGGGAAAACGAGCAGTGGCGACTTGCCACCAGTTTCAAGGGTAATATTCTTCAACGAACCAGCGGCCATCTTCATGATCTCACGACCAGTGGCGGTGGATCCAGTAAAGGCAACCTTATCGACCAAGGGGTGGCTGGAAAGCGCAGCGCCGGCATCACGGCCGTATCCGTTCACGATATTAATAACACCAGGGGGGAAACCAGCCTCAACGACCAAGTTCGCGAAAACCAAGATACTAAGAGGAGTCTGCTCAGCGGGCTTAAGCACAACGGTATTACCGCATGCGAGCGCAGGACCCAGCTTCCAGGCTGCCATAGCCAACGGATAATTCCATGGGATAATCTGACCGATAACACCGAGGGGTTGACGGAGGGTATAAGCGAATTTCTGAGGAGTGGTGTTGATAGTCTGACCGAAAGTCTTATCGGCCCAGCCGCTGTAGTAGCGGATGGTGGTGGTTGCCTCGACGAGGTCCTCCTCCATGGCGACATGGTAGGGCTTGCCTATTTAGAGTTAGCGGGGCCGTAGGGCTACGGAGAAAAAAAATGGATCGGGATCGGCATGCCGCATGTAACGCACCATTGTCCCACGCGTCAATCGTGGCGAGAAGCTCTCGGTTCTCCCACATTAAGTCAGCCAGACGGGCCATCAGCTGGCCTCGTTCAGTGGCGGGCAAGAGCTTCCATGACGGGTGCACGAGCGCAGTCTTGGCGGCCTTCACGGCGCGGTCGACATCCGCGGGGCTGGCAGCTTCGACAGTGGCAATTGGCTTATCGGTGCTGAGGCATTTATGAGTAACAAGGCCGCTTTGTCAAAGGCGTGGACTTACGCAGGGTCAACTGAGGTAATAGTTTGTCCAGATGTGGCGGAGACGAATTCGTTATTGATGAACAGGCCGGTGGGCTGTTTGTAGGAGCGCCCGTTAGGGGCGACAATATCTACTGAAAGACTCATGATTGAAATGTGAAATAGAGAGATGAACTTGATCGTGACCCCGCGTTGATATATGTTATCGCCGATATATATGAAAGGGTCAGATGAGAAGTTCTCTGTGGGTCTAATCCGTTCCAGGCAGGTATTTCCGGCGATTTGAGTGGAGAAAGGCAACTTGGGATTGCGCCAATATTGTCCCAGTTGATAAGCGTCTACCACACGACCATCGCGTATGCTTTCCCATTACGGAGCCAAATATGCGGCAAGTGATGCCTCTGTAGGTAGTTGTGACATGACAAAAGTAGCCACCTGGGCACCCTATTCAGCTGGTTCAAGGACGAGGGCATACAGGTAGTAAAGCGCAGAGACAGATACTGATCAAACAATGAATAGAACATCGCTAATAAAAATGCTCCGTGATCTCAACGGACTCGCTATTCATAAAATCATAAACATCGTCACGGAAGTAACAAAACGCACACCTATCTAGTCTAAATATCTTCAGTCTCAGTCCACTGATGACACCACTTGGCAATCGACTCTTCCTCAATAGGCCCCATCCCAGACATAGTAGGACTGACCGCCAAAGCCTTGTGGATATCAAAGCGAGCAAAACCTTCATTCACAATAGTCCGAAAGAAAGGCAAAACACGAGCCCTCTCCTCCTCCGCCTCCCTCGACAATCTGTTCGGAGGAAGACCAGATAGATGCTTAACCCATTCGGGATAAGTGACTAATCGCGGAGAGGAAATGCATCTTTGCAGTCCCTCCGAGAACTTGGATGTCGGAACTGGTCGCGGGTGCACAATGTTGTACAGTTGCACGTTGGGGGTACCTGTTTCGTGATCATCGTGCTTCTCACGTAGCGCAATCTCTTGTATCACACTCGCCATCTGATCAACGGGAACCCAGTTGATAAGAGCCGGGTTGATGGGTACCAGGCCACTAGCCTTGGAAAGGATAGCCAGCGAATGCAACCAGTCATGACTCTCCCACTTGCCGCCTTCCTCTATTTTGGTAGGACCGGCAATCTGCCCGATGCGTAGGATTGAGATTGGAATCTGGAGCTTGGCTCCTGCTGCAGCGAGGAATCTTTCCGCGACCTGTTTCGATTGCCCATAGCCTGTTGCCATTGCTGCAGCAGTGCAGTTGATCACTTCCTCTGGGACAGGTACGCTAGGAGATATGGCTTTCGCCCACCTGTGCACGCTGCCGATACTTGATGTGAAGACCACGCGAGGACGGGACGCAGCACGGTTCGCAATTTCGATAACAGTGTATACGCTCTTCAGTATTTCTGGTGTGAATGACGCCAACGACAGAGCGTAGTTCACTGTCCAGATGCTGTGGATGATGACATCAGCGTGCATGCAGATTTCCTCTAGGTGATCCTCTGGTACACCCATGTTTGGCTGGGAGAGGTCGATGGGAATAAATTGTAATCGCGAGTCCTTGGCATCGATTTTGAGACCCAGCTCATCCACACGCATCTGGAAAGTGTCCTGTACATCGGGTCCGCGATCCAGGCACTTAATCCCGGCTACTCGATCATCATCTAGTAAGCTTCTCACCAAATATGGGCCAAGGCGTCCATGGCAGCCAAGTAGCACCACTTCGATGTCTTCTGTGACCAGTGGTGGGGGTGGGGTTGTTGCTATAGCTTCAGGGAGATGAGCTATGAAATCGTCCACGAGTCTATCAACGCTTAACCTCCGCTGAAATTGACCCGTTTCACTCTTTCCAAAAGCTGCGTCCAGTGTGGCGCTTGCAAGTCCATCGATAGTGGGATTCTCGAAGATTGTTCGCATCCAGAAGTCGATAGTGTTCTTTTCCTTGTCCATACGACCGGAAAGACCAAGCTTAAGCTTTTGCCCCAGTTCTAATACTGATAAAGAGTCCATGGCCTTGAGGACGAAGAAATCGTCTGTTTCTCTGATATTGCTGTCAGGGCGAATGTCATGTACCACGGATCCAATGAATCTCTTGGCTTCGTCCTTCCAGTAATTTTCCAAAATTCCAATTTCACCTTGCTCGTCTGTGGTACCATCGACGAATGCTGCAGTGATGTATTCAGAGTACAATGATTCTGTGGGCTTGCGCGAGATTGTTCCCCTGGGCGCCCGAATAAAACCTAGATTTGGCTGACTGAGTGCGATTCGGGATCTCCGAATCTTGCCATGGGCGGGCGCAATACCGTTCGCTTGCGCAATCATTGGCCAGATAGCGTCGATAAACTCCTTCTTGCTCATGCGATCTACCTCGGGCGAAGATCTTGGCTCAACGAGTAGAAGGACTTCAGGGCGGCCATTTCCAACGACGACAGCCCCGGTAATGAGAGGGTCGCCAGAGATGATGGCTTCCATTGGGATAGGCCACACTCTTTGGTTATTCGAAAGCACAATAATATCATCTGTGCGAGAGTAAAAGCTCCAGAGACCTGGTTTTGTTGGGTGAGGGGTGAAAAGATCCCCAGACCGCCACGTTTGCACGCCTGGGAAAGTGTGGGAGAGAGTTCGGCGCCCGAGGAACTTTTCATCATTATGAAAGACTAATTCATAGACACCGTCATCGACTTCTTGCATGTCACATTCCTCGGCCGGGTTGAATTCCAAGTATTGCCAGTCTCCTCGTTGAGGGACTAGCATCTGGACCTGACCCGCCTCGAGACAACCGTAGATTTGGCACACGTCGGTCGCTTTGTTGAGTTTATCACCGGCCGCTTTTGCCATCGTCCCTCCGCCATATGCCACGAAGTCGAGACTCTCTGCTTGCTTTATCGCTGCCGGGTTCGAGATCCATTGCTCGATCGCTTGCGGAGGCAGCCAAAGGGCTCGAACTTTTTGTTCCCTTATGATTTGGTCTACTAGGGAACCGCTTGGAGCGATATGAGGAGGGCCTATCACCACAGTTGAGGTGGGGAAAAATGATGGGATAAGAATATATGCTTGGATACCAGCAATCTGACCACTCGTAAGCAAAAAAATGAATAAATAAATCGATGCAGGAAGATCTCTCTCCGTGACTTACATGGAAGATTGGGAAGGATGAGTAGTAACGGCTGGGCGTGTCAAACATAAATTGCGCACAGTTCTGAGCGCGTCTTCCTGTCGGTACTGATATCTTTGAATCGTTATCTGTACAGGAGAATGTGGCGTGGGTGTAGTTGACCAGCTTTGGCGGACCTAGTAAATTTATATCAGATTATGCTGAAGAATCAGATTTAAAGGTTTGTTTCATACCCGTCGATCCAGAGGTATGTAAGATCAGACAATTCTCATCTTTCAGCTCTGGCCAGGAAGCATCAAATGGGTATGAAGGCGATTCAGATTTTAATATCTCGTTCATGGACGGCACTTGCTTGCAAGATATCGATGGGTCAAATTTTTGCAAAGACTTGGCGGGTGCTCGTAATGTGTCTGCGTATAGAAGCGCAGATACATCGGACTGCTGCAGGAGACCGAGATTCAATGTGATGGGATTTCGCGGGCTGATAAAAAAGGTCTGTTGCGCGTCAGCGCCGAGCTCCAATTGGCCCCTTAATTCATATTACATACCCTCCACCGACATTTAATTGCGGCCAAAAAAATGACAGTATACCGTAGGTCGCTCGGACCAATGTATGCTAGGGTTCGTCGCTTATTGCGCGTCTTCAGGTTTTTGGTCAGCCACCAGGCCATATAGTTGACCGCGGTAGCCATAGTCTCCGCTGTGATATCCTCGAAGCCATTTTCCAGATCTCCCGACTTGAAGATCGACGCAAATACCCGATCAGCTTCATGGTGGGCATAGTAATCAATGACATGGGGGAGTAATCGTTGCCCCCTGTTTTTCTCCGCCCCCTCGGCCCAGGCGACCTTATCGTTGAAGGTCATGGTGTGGATGGCACAAGGTTAATTTGTTGAGGGGCAGACAAAGGGAAAAAGAGTCGATCCACCGTGGATGCTTAACCGACGCGCTTGCAGGGATGAATCAAGAGAAAACTCGGCTGCAGCTATCACCCGCGATGTGGGCTGGCACTAAGAGATGTAACCTTTTACGAACACGCTAATGCGGGTGTGCCGCTTCATGCCCGGGACCTTCAATTTCGATGATCTTGAAGATGCAAGTCAATTGTATTCTGGCTCTTCGTATTCGGAGTCCACAGCTGCAAATACTCTCCACGTTGATCAACCTAAAGAATGCAGATTCCTCCTTTCTTCGGCTGAACGATCAACAGCTGCCCCTCGTTGTGGAGACGGCGACTGTGCCAAGCGGGACTTGAACTCGGAGCTAAAACGAGACGAGAAAGTTAAAGAGTTACCCATTGGACAGATAAAGCACAAACAATCTGACTAGTGATTGCCGACCCCGCAGGCTCCCTTTTTAGGCATTGGTGCAGCCTTTGGTATTTTCTTCATGTCCTCCCTTGCTTCGATCGGCAATGGCGAACCTTCCGATTTAGCCACGTGAGGCGCGTTAGTGGACTTTGGACGAACTAGCGATCACACAAGCCAATAGACTGGAACAAGTGTGAGTGGTTGGACTCGGCTTCGCTATGATCTGGCAGGTGAAGTGGGGATCTCTTGTGGGGAGAACCACAATATGCTGGATAAACCGTTTACCCGCCATGATCCCTCAGTCGAGGCGTAAATAAACCACAAAATTGCGCCTAAATGTGTGACCACCACTGCGCCGGCTGCAGGTTTCCGCTTCCATGGGCGATCATTGCCTGAAGAGAGGCCCACAAATTTTCTATTCCAGCTTGGACTTGCACACGATCCTTGTGGGGGATAGAAGTTTTCAGAATGTAAGTGAGCGATTGAGAGGAAAGAAATAATATATAGCAGCCGAGGTACGGCCACCTGGCCTAAAGCATTTGACACTCAAGCCCTGTTACAAGGTTACAGTCATTGAAATCAATAATTGTTGCCAAGTGTTGGCATTTGCCTGAATCCGGTTAATTTTCGGACTAAGAGATACCGCCACCGCTAGCGTGGCCCTTATGAGATCGCTTTCCATTACACTCAATGAATTGGATTGCTCTCTCAATTATGTCATTCCAAGAAATAGTATCGTCCAGCCACTGCTTAGTATGTATATTAGGTATGATTGAATTATTCACAATGCTGCACCCACCGCAACTGCGGCGGCATCAAATTCCAGTTGGTAGGCGTTGAACACAGCGGCCCATCCTAGTTTCAACCATCTCAACACTCCTCTGTTTCCGAAGTTGATTGAGGCTCTAGTATGAGAGCCTCTTCGACCGAGGTTAGAACAAATTGCGAATATGACATGATTGGCGTTGTTTTAACATAGGCTAAGTGGGTCGTCGGATCCGAAGCCCTGCAAAGTCAACATTGGGCGCACTCTAAACTGGAGCTTGCTCAAGTGGTCTGCCCAACTGGTAAAATGCTGACTAAAAAAACAAGCTACACTCAATACAATAGAAACAGCCTTTCAGAATTATACTCGCTTCATTGACATTCTATCACTCAAAGAAATTAAATACATGCAAACTCATTATCTTGAACCGAAATCTGCTGAAAGCAGGGGTGTTGAAGCTATAGCTCAAACAAACCTCTGCATCGCCCTTTCCGTTCTCCTACTCAGGTCTGTCCAAAGTACTCATCCATCTAAGGAAGGTTGGCAGGGGTGTAGCTCTGGTCGGGCTTAACAACCTTTCCAGTATCAAGCTGGACATCGGTGTAGGCAGGGTAGATGATCTGGCGGCTGGCGTTGTCGACAACAGCCAGGGTGGTGAAGCCGTTACCGGGACCGAACTGTCCACTCCAGCCAGAAGTGACGGTGAAGTCGCCGCAGGTAGCGGGACCGCCGTTAAGCTCTGAGGCGGTGGTGCCCTTGACGACGAACTTGCAGGAGGTGGCGGTTCCGGAACCGGTGTCGATGCCGAAGGTCCAGGTGCAGGAGGTGTCGGCAGCGTTGCAGACACGCTTCATGTTATCAATGGTCCAGGTGGAGCTGGCGGCCATCATGGAGGTGCCAGCAACGGGGGCAGCCAGAACGGCTGGGACAGCGGCAAGGGAAGCCAAAAGGAGCTGAGAGAACTGCATAGTTGCGATTTGGAAGATTATGGAAGGTAGAGATAGAGATGTTTGGATTGAAGATGATTGTCTTGTAGGTTGTTTTGATGTGTTGATGAGAATGGGAATAAATTGGAGAGAACAATGGGGGTATTTAAGTATTTCCTTGGGCCCCCTCGATGTTTGACCTTGGCACTATTAAGCAAAGCCCGAGTTTGAATCGTGATGTGTTTGTTGCTTCACCGCAATAATGCACTCGAAATAGACCTTGGTAGACTGAATGAATGTAACAGTACACATTGAGTACCTCGATGACAGTGCGCTCCATGCTGGCAGCCGATGTCTCACTTATGTATAGGTGAGACATTGGCCTGAACGCCTGAACCAGTCTCCATCAGACCATATCATGTCCTCACAGCCCCAGTTATGTGGATGAAATGTAAGACAACTTCAAGACCCATCCAATCAGAATACTACTTGCTGCAGGGCCACCCGCTTCCACGAGCCATATGTCGCTTATGCATCATACATTTACCCCGGATGTGGTATAGCTTCAGTAGCCCCACATTTTACTAACCAAGAAATGAGCTGTCAGGTGCAGTCATACTACGATCGCTAGCCAAGCTCCGGGACCTCAGCACGGTCATCAACAAGCCAAGTGAGCAAGTGTGCAGTATGCAGAGCCTGATTAGTGTGCCGAATAGACAGTGGGTGAGACACGGCCAACCACAAGCCCCGCTCACAGTGACTAGTTTTACATCCGATCAAGCAAGATCACTAGGTCGATCTACCAAACAGGTTAGGCATTCGGAGTTATCAGCCTTAGGGGCTTACGATCTGCATGATTCCACTGCGATGTAACTGTGTCTTAGACTTTACCCCAGAATTGGGCGTGGCACGGCACTCAGGGTCCGTCGGTACGAGCGATTATTTCACCGTACTCCACCCTTGGCATACATCATCACGGTCGCCTTACCCATGCTAGTTGGCTATACGAGATATAAATATGCACGATCGGGTCGGTGACCGGTTATTGATCGGTCTTAGGCTTCCAGGCATGTTGCCCCGCTCCTCTCCGCCTACGTTGGTTGGAGGGAATGGGGAAGCTACCCTGGATGGGGAACGATGGAGCTAAAAATTTTCAACATGGATCGACGGGTTAGGAAAATGAACTCGAGTAATACAAAGATTTTAGGCATTTAAGCAGTCTGGGCAAGCTCCAGCAGAGAATCGAGATCCGGGGCGCCGCCAGTTAACGGATACGGCGTCCAGCTGACCACGGTTCATGGGCCGGATCGATGAACCAAGTTTGATTGTTCTAAAATTAACTCCCCAAAGGATGGGTGTAGATGGCCTAAGAGTGGCGGAGGAATTAACTTGGTTTGTTATATCTTCCAAAGTTTGATGAGGATTCAGTATTTCAAGTCCACCAAGGTTCATGCTCACTGAATATATTTTCCATCAGTGTGGTGCACAGCCCTAGCCCATGCAGGTGTGCTGATGGGGGTTCTAAAGTTGTGAAACCAAACAAACAATGTGGTAGTGCTACATCAATATTCAATCAATATTATGCAGCGATCACGCATTGAAGCTTTTTGTCTTTCTACATTATTTGTCAATCAAAGTTGCATGAACCACTAGACGGAGGTGGCGGTTGTGACCGATTCTGCGGATCGCACATTCCAGCTCAACCTGACCATGAAAATTCATAACAATGATTTTGTCAGCTCCTATAGGACGTTATTTGGTGAGTGTGATTTATGATCGATTAGTTCTCTAAGTTCTACAGGAAGTTGTCGCAAGAAATGCAAGTCAGCAGAGAAAAGACCCGTAAATATTAGTATTCAAAGCACCTAGCATCGAGTTCCATTGTGTTAGATGAAACCTTAACATGGACTAATAAGGTTCGCAAAAAGATCAAGACGTTCCACTTCAATCAATGAACTTGTTCAATACACCAAGCACAGAAGAACTCGGGCGAAGCGATTCGTCCAGCTCTTCTCCTCATATCCCTCGTCGAATAATTCAGTCGCTCGATATGTATCACCATGCTTGAGTTGACACACCCTCATGGGAAGACCTAAAGCCTGTGCCAGGGAAGATATGTGACTGGTCCTTGGGGAAGCGCAAGAAACAGACACAGATGTGAAGAGCTCTCGGCCATGTAATATTTGCTCGCGGGGATGGCTTATTTGAGCAACAGACACAAAGCCCCCGCTAGGTGTCTCACGCACTCCCTCATAATAATATGTGTTAAACCTGTCAAGCGTATGTCGGAAATCGGCAAGACTCAAATCCGTGAACTTGTGGTTGGAGGTGCTCGTATACGATCCATGACACAGTTCAAGACTACAGATGCTGTGATTGATTACCGGAAGTACTGTAAGATATGATGCAATAGGTTTTTGTATTTACTGTGGCTTGGTGGTTCTACTATACAATGCTATGTATGAATCGATTCAATGCATCACTAGAGGATTCCCCCTAGAACTGCTCGCTGGATGACGGGGTGTTTATTCCAAAAAAAAAAAAAAAAAAAAAGAATTCATGCTGAATCACTGCCATTTATTTCAGGCCCTCGGGGTTGAAAATGAGGGGTCCCTTCTCCAACGGGATATGACATGCATGATGTGGGGTGTTGGATCAGATAACATCCCAAGGTTGGGAAAGGCGTCAATGTGGCAATTCCGTAATAGGCATGGAAATCCTCCACAACCACATTGCCCTCTCGCACATAAAAAATGACTGACATGAATTGTGAGATAACCTTCTCTATTGTTCTTCTCAATTATGAAATACGTACAACTGAGTCCCAATGACGAGCCTGCCACTGTTAGAAATGACCCCGCACAGAATTAGGAAAGCGTCTCCGCCCGATTAGATAGATCCGCATCCAAACAGAAAGTGTTTCCGCATAGAGCAAGTGTATACATCTGAACGCCATGTACTTAAAAGACAGAACGCCTGACTCCATGAGACTTAACAATTTACAAACAACCCTCCAATACCCAATATCCAACCTTCAAACTCCAACACCATCACAATGGCTGACCTCCACGGAATCATGGTGGCCCTGATCACCCCCTTCACCGATGACCAGACCAAGATCGACGAAGCCCGCCTCCAAGCCCACATTGAGCACCTCATCAAGGCCGGCGTGCACGGTCTTGTGCCCGGCGGCAGCACTGGCGAGTTCACAGTCATGACGACCGCCGAGCGCAAGCAGCTTACCGAGCTCTGCGTCAAGTTCGCCGCCGGCCGCGTCCCCGTCGTCACAGGCACAGGCAGCACATCCTCCGCCGAGGCCATCGAACTATCCAAGCACGCCGGCGAAGCCGGTGCCGCCGCCGTCATGGTCGTGCCCCCCTTCTACGACCCTCTCAACCTTGAGCAGCTGCACGAGCTCTTCCAAGAGATTCACAACGAGTCCAAGCTGCCCATTATGTTCTATAATATCCCCAGTGCTTCAGGCCTGAAGCTCACACCCGCCGAGATCGCCGGTCTATCCAAGGTCGGCGTCAAGTATATGAAGGATACATCTGGTGATGCGCCTGCGCTTACCGAGCTGCTTGTTGGCTACTCTGATAAGATCACTGCTTTCAACGGCTGGGATAGTCTTACCTTCTTTGGATTGGCTTCCGGTGCCCCTGGTGGTGTCTGGGGTGCTGCCAACTTCATTCCTGAGTTGGCTGTTGAGCTTTACGAGGCTGTTTCTGTTCGCGGTGACCTGAAGCGTGGCCGTGAGCTTTGGGCTAAGGCTTGGCCTATTTGCAAGTTCTTGGAGTCGCACAACTATGCTTCTGCTGTTAAGACTGGTGTTGAGCTGATTGGTCAGCCTACTGGTGGTTTGCGGAAGCCGTTTGCGTTGCTTAAGCCTGAGCTGCGGGCTGAGCTTAAGCAGTTGATTGAGAATGCTGGTGTTAAGACTATTTAAGGATGCATTATTCGGATGGATCGTATTGGTTGTATAGAATAGAAAAGCGATACCATGGGAATGAAAATGAATTAACGTTTTGAATTTCAATACACCATGATCAGGGTTGGGATCTTCCATTTTGCGAACTTCAAAGTTAGGTAATAGAGGATCCAAGTCTTATCAAAGTTTGGTTGATTCATCAGGTTATGTATCATTGCATCGTAACTCATCTTATCGTACAGGTCATGTAATGTGGATAAATACATGAAATCGTAAGTAAACTCAAAAGAACAACGGCCATGTCTGTTCTTCTTTCACAATCTCGATCCATGATAATATCCGGTCTCCACGATTCCCTCCCAGATGTTCATCTTGCTTGCGCCAAACCTTCATCATGACATCTCGGGCCGTGGCAAACGAAGTACACCCGCATTTGGAACTGGCATTATCCAACCATCTTAAGACAGCCTCACGCCTGAATGTAGTGAGAGCCTCACTTCCCGCAATGAACATTGGCCAGGCAGTTCCGGGACCCGTTTGGGCATCTTGTGACAATGTATCATTGCACTCCTCTAGCGCGTTGATTACATTATCAACATGACCTTGTAACACAGCCGGATGGACTTCTCGAATCCGGCGATAGAAAAATATCATAAGTGCCTCGTTCAATGCTTCAAGCATGCAGACGTGTGGCTTGGAAAGAGTCTGTAGGTCGGTAGATTGTCCCCGTGTACGGCCCAAATTTAATGAGCAGATCATATTCTCTAAGCGCATACTTCGTCTTTGCAGCTTTTCCCATGCTTCCATACTCACACTTCGACCTGAAGTCCTTGCAGTTCGGAATGCTTCCATGACGTTTGCGAGTCTAGTTGTTTGGGATACTAGACTGAGCCATGTCTCTGGGATGCCGTAGATTTGTTTGTAAAGGTGCTCAGAGAAACTGCGAGAATCGTGTAGATGGATATCGTTGTATCCAGATGCATGATCTTTCGGTTCGTCGATGTTAAGGTCGTTATCAGAATTCTGATTGCCAAGACGAAGAAAGTCATCCAGACGGGAATTGGGCTCATGGTGTACAGAATTGCTGTTTGTAGCACTAGAAGCGTGGACTCGACTCGATGAGCCGAGATTGTCAAGGCAGGAATACGATAGACCATAGTCGTGCAAAACAAAAGTGCTCTCCCCGAGGATTCTCAACCAAGTGTAGACATGATGCAAGAGACGAGCCTTTTTAGAGATTCGGCTTTTGGATAATCCACGCAGACGCAGTAGTCGCTCAGCATCAATCAGAAAACAGCGTGCATGTTGCTGTTGCCCTGACAGAATCTGGAAAAAGTTAGTGAGGCTTTACTCGAATTTGCGTATCAGGGCTGCATACAGCATATTGCGTCAAAATGTTCGCAGACATCAGCTGGTCTTTGTACTTGGCCTTCCTCGGACCCTGGGTCTCATGTTGCAGTGAGATTTGCATGTGGTCTTTCGCATTCTGATATAACTGGCTAGCAGTGTAGTGCCAATGATCACTAGATTCCAACACTCCATCCTGTGGTCTTAATGCCAAATCAAGAGCGGAGCAGGCAATAATACCGTAGAGATTTGCGAGCCGAGCATGGCTGACACCATCTGTGCCAAGGAAAGTGGAATCTCCAAACGCGACTACTGCAGCAGGTAAGTTCAAAATCTTCCATGGTGATTTCAGCCCGAAGGGAATTGCCATTATGTGAGGAATCACGACATCCTGGAAATGCTTGAGAAGGAACTGAGCGTTTTGCAGAAGGTCAGTCGGGGTAGACACAAGCTCCATTGGCGTTTGCTGAGGAGTGGGAGCTTGCATGGAGTTGTTGTTCACTGTGGAAGCAAATGGTAGCAGTCCCGTGTCATTGTCCAGATTAAAGGACATGTCAGGTTGCATGCTCAGATTGGGATATGTTGCGAATCCTGATGGATCGAGATTAAACCCCAACAAGTCTGACCAATGCAGGAAATCGTCCATCTGTGATATAGAATCCATGATCGACAATGGGCTAGTATCCTGGATTTCTTCTGGGACAACGGCACCTGCCAAGCCCACGCTAGGACCAGGGTCTGATGAGATAGTCTCATCTTCTTGGGGCGCAATTGACTCAACTGATGACTGAGGAAGCAGTTGAGCCCGTGATTGAGCTTGTGACTCTGTGCTCGACGAAGAAAAGTTCAAGACTCCAAATGGCCCGATGACAACATCGTCATCGGTCGCGCGATCAGTATCTCGAGATCTCGACTCGATCTCAGCCAATGAAGCGTCAATGGAACCGGATAGAAGATTGGTAGTCAAAGACGCGCTCATAGACAGACGGTCCTTTTCTATAAACGGTTAGCTCATAGTGACTAGGAGAGACTATCCAAAAATCAGGCATACCAGTGTAGAGATGTCGTCGAGTTACACGACGTCCGTCATCCACCAACTCCTCACTATCGTCACCATGTACCCATAGAATCTGATCGGAGAATCCCTCGCATGCTACACCGATATTCCGGCATGTGCGACACACCGGCCGTTTCTGATCGCATTTCACATGGCGACGTCTGCAGGTGCCACATCCGCCCAATAGATGGGATCGACGCGCACGCGCTCGCGTAGACCTCGCCATTACTTTATGGAGTCACTTGCGAATATCGTATATATTGATTTCGGTATGTATCATCAAGCATCAATTAGTCCATAGAGAATCCAAGGAGGTAAGTACACCCTGAAGGGTTGTGCCGTCGGAATGTCCTTCCTATTTGACCGCGCCACTAACTTATCTAATCTACCCCGCCAACTTTTTTTTGGTTCTAGTTTACAATTTGCCCAGTCGCGTCGCCTCGGCCTTGACGGTTACCGGAATCTCCTGCTCCAGCGAGTGAGCCTTCTGACTCCACCCCAGGAATTTGGTTGCTCTCTGGGAGTGTTGCCAAGCGTTGGTACCCCAGAAAACACTACCCTTGCCGGTCAACTCATCCGCCTCGCTAGCACTAACGCTCTTGACGGAAGTCGAGTCAGTCAGACCAAGGCTATGAGCTGCCTCGGCAACGAGCTGAGAGATTTTGCCAAATGACTGTAGAGATCAGCATTCTGCACAATTGGGTTGGAAATGAGTGGGCTCAACTTACTAGCACATCAGCGTTACCAACAAAGTAGAGACCGTCCTGATTCCAGAAAGCGCCTTCTGCACCTTCAACAGCCTTCTCAACTAATCCAACAAATACGTTGGCCAAGTCGGAGATGTGAATGTTGCTCCAGGTGCTTTCTCCCTTGCCTACTTGGACAGTCTGGCGAGTTTGAATAGCAACCCGGGAAAGCTCTGGAATTTGAATACTGCGCTGGTTGACGGGGCCACTTCCTTTGCCATAGATAATCGGCGGGAAAACAAGTGCAGTCTTGGGGCCCTGGAGGTTGACAAGGTAGTTGTCTGCCACCCTGGTGTCTGCATTCTGTTTGATAATCTCGCGGATCTCAGCAGCATCCTTCACATCATCATAGACTTTACCAGCAGCCTCTCCGAAGCGATTGTTCACAATGTCTGGAATGGAAAGAATGCTTGCACCAGAGATCTGAACCCAGTATCCTGACCTGTATATTAGCAATGTCTTCCTGACATATAGCGTGTTCACTCACCAGGTGTGGGGCGGTTGGCCAAACCGCGAGCAATAGCTTCAATGCTGGGCTGGTGCTTATAAGTAGCGGCATCTAGATTTATGTTAGCAAATGAGATGAAAATACGTATAGTATAATCGCCTTACTGATAACCACATCGGCTTGACGTGCCTCCTCTTCAATCAGCGATAAGGAGTCGAGATCACCGAGAACAACACGGACGCGAGGATAGGCCTTGGAGACAATAGCAGCCTTGTCGCTGTCACGCAAGAGAGCAACACATTCATACTCAGGGTGTGTTGACTGCAGAGTGTGGAGAACCTGCCCACCAATATAGCCGGAGCCGCCGGTCCTTTATGAAAAGTCAGTACTTGCCTAACACCAGCACCGAGCCACATACAAAAAAATGCGAGTCATGGTCAATTGATTGTTGATGAATTTGCACTAGTACGAGGAGAGTTGAATACATGGTCGAATGGCCTGTGCAAGCACATTTTAATAAAGCGCGACGTGCGGGGCAGAACTAAATAGGGAAGGCCATTCCGGGGGTGGGTCATTCTGCGATAGGAAGTCGACATGAACTATACATGGGGAAGGTCATTGGACCATTTATCTACATTGGGATACAGAGCATATGATCTCCGTAGTTGTCCAACACGGAGCAAGTACTTATTGTCCCCCAGTCCCTATTTACACTTTTGTATACCCCTACATCTATACACAAAACCTTCAACATGTCGCACCGTGGTGAGACTCTTCACAAAGATGTGTGCTGTATCGCAGACCTCAAGGAGGCTGGAGGCAAGAACCTCGGCAAGACGTATCGAGGTGAGTTGTGTCCACCATACCCCTGCATCCCGGTACTCCGAGACTGACCCAAGCAGACTACTATGATGGAGGTGCAATGGACTTGATCACGTATGACCCTCACTCTCTATACACTCTCAGTAAGCTAACAGAATCAAAGTCTCAACGACAACGAAAAAGCCTACGATCGCTACAAAATCCGCCCACGAATCTTGGTCAATGTCGAGAACGTCGATACAAGTACAGAGTTCCTTGGCAGCAAGGTGTCACTGCCCTTCAGTTTCGGTCCCGCTGCCTCCCACAAGCTCGCGCATCCTGATGGAGAACTGGCGACTTCTCGAGCTGCGGCGAAATATAACATGGGCATGGGCTTATCATCGTATGCGACCTGCTCTTTGGAGGACGTCAAGGCGCAAGGCCTGGAGAATCCCTACTTTATGCAGATGTGCGTGTTGAAGGACCGGGGGGTTACAATTCAATTGTTGGATCGGGCAGAAAGTGAGTTCCTCTCGCACTCTTGCACAAAACATGAATGCTTGGGCCTGGGAATTAATGGGATGTTTCAGAGTCCGGATACAAGGCATTGTTCTTGTCCGTCGATGTGCCTGTTCTGGGAAAGCGGTTGAACGAATATCGCAATGAGTTCCGTATTCCAGAGGACATGACCTACCCCAATATTCTCAGCAGTGGAGCCGATACATCCGATCGCACAGACTACGGTATGTTCATATTGCAAGTCAAGGGAGGTGAGCTGACACAGTGGTAGACCCTACCCTTGATTGGGAGACAGCGATTTCGTGGCTCAGGTCGCACACTCACCTTCCTATCTGGCTCAAAGGAGGTAATTAAGCGCTGAGCGGAATATTTTCATCGGAATATGGTATTGACAATACTGGTAGTGTGCTCCCCTGAAGACGTTGAGCTCGCGATCGAGTACGGCGTCGATGGAATTGTGATCTCGAACCACGGCGGCCGACAATTGGACGGTGTCCCATCCACCCTTGACGCGCTCAGAATATGCGCCCCTGTCGCCCAGGGACGCATCCCAATCACAATCGATGGTGGCATCCGCCGTGGATCGGATATTTTCAAGGCGATCGCCCTAGGCGCCAGCCACTGCTTCCTGGGCCGGATCCCTATCTGGGGTTTAGCGGTACGCCACACCTAAGCCACCACGTTTCAAGGAAATTCGTCTGACAGCTTGCAGTACAATGGTCAAGAAGGCGTCGAACTGGCGATTAAGATCCTTCGCCAAGAGTTGAAGATCACTATGGCGCTAGCTGGGTACGTTTCCCCTTTATGTCTTATGCAGGGTATAAATTCTCGTATAACTGACCCGCTTCTAGATGCAAGACCATCAGTGATATCCAAAAATGTTATCTTTCCGTCCTGCGGTCCGACGGCATCCTTGCCAAGCTGTGAATCTCATCAACCGACCCGAACATCCAATCAAGTGGACTGCCAAGTGTCTTGGCACTCCGCCCGCCCTCTAGGGCTGAACGGCACACGCACATTTTTCGTCATCTTTGTTGACAAGAGAGCGCCCTTTAAAGGAAAAGCTAGCATGGAGTTATTGTGAAGCATGAGTGTATAGACCGATAGTCAAGGCCCATATTTGAGCTGTATATAGAAGAACGAGTACATATCCCAATGAGGCTGTTCAACCTTCGAATACTTTTGTTACTTTTGTGGCGGTGTATGGGCGCAGTCAGGCAGCACCATTCCGATTAGTCCGAGACACTATACTTAGCACTGGCCCTCATGCAGCCTTACTCTGGTGTTCATTGGCATGCGACCCTCTCACAAGACAACGCGCGCCCCCTTCGCCGTGAAATTGGTTGGGGACACTAGCCGAGTCAGTATTTAATTGAAGCCGATCCTCCACATTGAAACTGTAATTGCCGCAAATTTTTGAATTTTGCTTTCATTAGTTCTGCCGATCCCTCCGATTTACTTAAATTGTCCTCATCTCACCTTTCACTCTTCCACGTTCCATCCATCAACGCCAATATGTTCAACTTCAACTTCTTCAAGTCTTCCCCCGCTGAGTCTGAGTGCTCCCAGGAGAACTCCTGGAACGGCAACACTGTCGCTATGCAGCAGCCTGCCAGCCCTGCCGCTCCTTCTACCGAGAACGTCGTCTCCCAGCAGCCCGTACGTTAACCTTTAGGATGAGGGCCAAAATGAAACCATTGAAACTGATACGTGTTTTCAGGCAAACCAGGAGCAAATGTCCATGCAACTGCGCGGTGGTGGTGGTGGTGGTCTCTGCTGCGGAATGTAAGTTCGCAATGCGATTTTGTTAGTATTGACATTCAGGGGCTAACTTGCTTCAGCTGCGCCGGTCTTGCCTGCTTCGAGTGCTGCGAGATCTGCTGCTAGGTTACCACCACGATCCCGTACACGGAGACTGGAAGGTACATGTAATGAGCAGAGAAAGATAACTCGGTGGAACTGCCGTTCATGAGTGGAGCCCGCGAATTTCTTTATGTGGCATGCCGGATGTCTATGCGATATACCCAATAACAAATGCAACGATATTTTTTTCTCATTGAATTGAACGTAGTCGTGTATCACATGGTCATCGTTATCATCATTCTCGGCTTAAAAGTGAAAAAAAGGTTATCATGCGTTCAACTAAATGACCGCCTGTGGATCGCCGTCCGCAGAGCCGCTTCCACATCCCACAGTCGAAACCCAGGGGCTCGGCCTAGAATCCGCAAATTGCCCAGTAGTACTAAAAGGATTTAGCGCTCGGTTCGATAGGGTCGAGTCAAGTGGAACTCACAGTCAAAGAAACACTCAACATCAAGGACATAGGTCGACTGGCTCAGATAGCGCCAACCACTCCTCTCACTGAGCGAGTCGCTCGTTGAGCCATACAATTGCGACGCAGATGTATCTGAGGAAACACCATAAAGATCTCCAACTGTCGCAGCGGGTACCGCCAATGACAGCGATGACCCATCAAGCACAACACCCCTCTGCTCCAAATACCCCTGAACATCATAACAGTCAAACCAATCTCCATCAAGATCCAACGAGCGCAACTGCTCCTCTTTACTCATAGTTCTCTCCACAACAGACCGATGATCACGATCGGGCTCCGCATCCCCACTCCAATCCTCATCCCAATCCCGAATTCCACCCCGCCGCAAGATCCGCGCTAACCTGCGCAAGACCTTCCCTGGCCGTCGCACGTTCTTGGGGGATTTCGCACGCGGGTAATGCGTCCCTGCACCTCCGAGGGTATAGAAGGGGAGCTTCGAGCTCTCGAGCTCACATCCTATCTCAGATTGAAGGACGCGTCGGAAACTGCGACATACTCCGGGGATGTCTTGGATGCATGGGAGGAGGCCGAAGACGCGGGTTATGAGGACTGGGTCGGAATGTGGGTCTGTCAGCCAGCGGTACGTGTGTTCAAGGCAGAAGCGATGGAGGCGCCGGGATAAGTTTAATTCTTGGTGGCTGTATGTGTAGACGGTTGTTGTGGGGAATAGGCGATTTAGAAGTGGGGAGGGAGATCTGCGGATAGACCTGGATCTGGATCTGGATCTCCTGTGAGAGTTCGATTCGGATGCTTTGAGTTCTGAGTAGGAGACATGGTATCCAAATATATCCCCCGGAGTATCGCGGCTCTGCGTGATATGTTGATTGTGATCGAGCGAGATCTCGTCTGAGGATGATCGGGTTTTGTTGATTTCAGCTAGAATCAACTGCTTGGTGCGACTTTGGTCATGTGCGTACCCCAGGCCAGAATTATTGTCCGTACTAAGTAGATTGGCCACATTCTGTAGTGTCTGTTCCAACACTTCTACACGTGTTCTGAGAGTCTGAATTGTTGTCTCCTTTTTCTGTCGGTAAGTACGCTGTGCCCGACGAATTTGCATGCGTCGTTCCTGGAAAGATTAGCAGGCGATCATGGGGCGTTCATCTATGCAATCTACCTCAATTGCGACAGCATCCTTAGTGGTCTCCAGTCTAGGCCGACCACGTTTACGCACGGGTCGATCTGGCCCCGTCTCGGTCTTCTCCGACATTGCTGGCGGATTCTGCCTGGGCTGCAGGTGCGGGCCGGACCTGCCGTCACGTTCTAGAGCATTTTCAGGGGCGGATTCCAAGCTCTGAGGAGTTGCGGAGCTTTGAGATGTTTCGGCCACTAGAGCGATGTCACCTAGCTCGAGGTAAGACCTGGCTGACAGAGTGCCTGAGAGCATGTCGAATTGTGGGTCTGGTTCTGGCATTTAGCTTGAAAGAAGAATGAATAGGCTTAAGACTAGGTGTTGGATTAGAGAATCCATGGTGAGATGATGTTTGATTACGTTGATCAATAATCATCCTGCCTCGGCTCCCCAGACGCTTAGTCATACATGCCGCTAACTTTGTTAGATTAACTTACAGGGATTCATCAGGATTTAAACATCATCGTGCATACCGTTTTTTAGATCATTCCTAAATCCGACTCTGATGCCGCTTAATCGGCATCTGGACCCATTTCGTTATTCTACTCCTCCAGAGGTACACAGTTGATAACCTTTCTCCGAAAACTCTCTCCCGAACTCCGTGTTTCAGAGTTGTGGCGGTTCCTCAGAGTGTGGGGACGCCATTCCCTAATGCGGTGCAAGTCCGAGTGAACAAATCTTCCAGTCGGTCTTCTCCGGATTAACATTGAAAAAGTTATGGTTCCGGGCCCATATCTCCATCTCAAGTAACTGGCCCGTGATCACAGACCGGACGGAGTTGGAATTGAAAAGACTCGAAATCCGATGGCGGCGATCTAGCCTGACCTCTATTTCCACTCTGATTGGTCTTCATGCATGGATCGTCATAGCCCAGGTCAATGCACATTATCCACCGTATGACGGCAACGAACCGAGGTTGCAGTGTTCAAAACCATAAATATGATTGAAGGCCCCGTGTCCACTTAATTTCGCGGCGCTTCTGAATTATCAACAACTCTTCACCATGACGCCTACCTTTATCCTAGGCTTTCTAGGTGCCGCCGTGGTCCTACAGATCATTCGCCTGGCAGTCAACTCATGGCGACATGCCCGCAAAGCTCGAACCCTGGGCTGTGGCCCTGTACCACGTTTGCCCTGTAAAGACCCGATCGGAATTGCAACTCTTAAGGAGTCAATGGCAGCGGACAAGACGAAGACCATTCCTCTACTTTCGGAACGTCGTTGCAAAGAGATGAGCGAGCAGGAAAACCGCTTTGTCTCCACTTTCATCATGCGCAATCTCGGCCAAGACATCACATTTACCATCGACCCCAAGAACGTTCAAGCGGTGCTAGCAACTCAGTTCAAGGACTTTGAGCTTGGAGCCCCGCGTCGCCGCAACCTGCACCCCCTCCTGGGAACCGGAATCGTGAGTGACACCATGTTCTATCAAATGCTGCTTGCAGAACACTGACATCCTATAGTTCACCGCCGATGGCCAAGAATGGAACCACTCTCGCGGACTTCTCCGTCCGCAATTCACCCGCGATCAAATTAGCCAGCTGGAATTGGAAGAGACTCACGTTCAGAAAGCGATGCAGGCCCTGCCGGTCGCTGCCAACAAATGGACTGCCGCTACCGACATCCAGTCGATTTTCTTCCGTCTAACCATGGACTCCGCGACCGAATTTCTGTTTGGAGAGAGTGTTGAGAGCCAGCTTCAGGCCCTGAAGGGCTTGGAGCGTCCCGAGGACAACTTCGCGACTTACTTTGACAAATCCCAGTGGGTTTGCACCCAGCGCGCCCGGTTCGAGAGACTTTCGTTCCTCGCCGAGACCAAGGAGGCTCGCCATTCTGACAAGCAAGTCCACGCATTCGTGGACAAGATCGTCGAAGCCGCATTGAAGAACACTGAAAACGAAAAGAAGGTGCCTGACGAGGAGAAGGCTCAGTACGTCTTCCTCGACGCCCTTGCCGCTACTACCCGGGACCCCATCGAGCTGCGCTCGCAGTTGCTCAACATTCTACTCGCTGGTCGTGATACCACCGCTTCCCTTCTCAGCTGGACCGTCCTGTCCTTGGCCCGCAACCCCGAGATCTTCCGTAAGCTCCGTGAAGTCATTATCGAGACCTTCGGAACCTACTCGAACCCCCAGAACTTGACCTTCGCTGCCCTGAAGTCCTGCCAGTACCTCCAGTACTGCATGAACGAGGCTCTCCGTTTATACCCCGTTGTTCCTTTCAACCGCCGCTCTGCTACCCGCGACACCACCATTCCCCGCGGTGGTGGTCCGGACGGCGAGTCTCCCGTTTACATTCGCAAGGGCGATTCGGTCGCATACAGCACCTTTGTCATGCAGCGCCGCAAGGATATCTGGGGCCCTGATGCGGACGAGTACAAGCCTGAGCGTTTCGCCAGCCGCAAGGCTGGATGGGAGTACCTTCCTTTCAACGGTGGCCCACGTATCTGCATCGGTCAGCAGTTTGCTTTGACCGAGGCCGGATATGTACTTGTTCGTTTGTTGCAGCGTTTCGATCAAATCGAGGATGTCAACCCCGATCAGCCGATCCGCTACGGTTTGACTTTGACTATGTGCCCGGCTGATCTGTTGACTGTCCGCATGCACGAGGCTGATGATGCCTAAATTTCTAGTTCTAGGATATGAGTACTATCACCACTCTTCATTATTAATATGACATGGGGAATGTTTGCCTGTTGGATTTTTATTGGTATAATTCATGGAGCCGGTTGCACATATTTGCCTAGTTGGACACGTTTGTCTGATACGACGATTACGAAAGACTTCAATCTCAATACTACTTTTCTCCTCTTATCCAGTAGCCACTACAGTAAGCCACCTGAATCAACTTGAAAAAATGAGTTTCGTCTGATTGTTCGACAATGTGGAGAAGAAAAAAGGTGGATCGACAAGTATAAAATTGGCCTTGTTTTCCTGTCCCAATTTAGAGACCCGGGTGTGGCGCCGCCACATCTTGGCTTATGGATATGTACATATTTATAAAAACAGAGTTCTGACAAGAAATGGGTATTTGCTAACTCAGGAATGATAACGTAGTTACGGCAAATGCTATAGATAATCAAATGAATCCAGCGACATGAGCTTTCGAGCTATGCAAAAAGAAACAATAACGTTTGCACATCATGCTGCACGACTGTCCATTCCGAAAAACCGAGACCCATCACTCCATACATCTCTACTTTGGATCGTATCTCAGACTCGGAAGCAAAATCTTCACATACTCCTCCTTAGCCACCAACTTGCAAGCAGAGTTCGCATGCTTCATTGCTTTCTTATTCCAGCACCCATTCGTGGCCCAGAAAAGAACGGTACAACCCTTTTCCTCCGTCCGATGTATCGTCTTCATAAGAGACATCCACAGATCCTCATCCTCAACAGGAATATCTGTGTACCGGTAACACCAGTCATCCCTCATCCAACCTCTCATTAAAAAAGTAATCCCTTCAACAACAGAAGGATCGCTAGTCGCAATGATGATGCGTTCGAATCCTTCGGCGGCCCAGTCTCGGCATTGAAGAGCAGCGATAGCAGCACGGATCGACGCGCACTGAGCGGTTTTGGTGTTTCGCTTGCCATTCGGGCATTTGTCTTCGAGTGGGAAGCGGTACCATCCACCAGTGTCATTCACCATGAACGCGCAGCCGGCTTTGGGGTTGTTTGGCTCTTTGCCGTTGGGCTTTGACGTGCCTTCCGTGCAGATGAGGAGTTCGCGTGGGTCCTTGACTCTGGTGAAGCGACGGACTGGGAAGGGGGAGCGAGTGCTGATTGTAGGCACGTACATTGTTTCTGGGCCCCAGAATCCATAGGGTGGTTGGAATTCTTTTGGGAGTTTGCGGCTAGGGGGGTCGCCGGCCATATATGGGATATCCATATTGATGGCGGCTCGAACCCAGGAGAGGTACTTGATGAGATAGGTAGTGTTCTCGCAGTGGGGATGGTATGAAGGTGTGTGAGAAAGCGATTGAGTTCATTATGAAGAACTTCCTTATTCTATTTGTTGTTGGGGACTCAGGCGCACATTTATTTTTCGCCTTATTCACAGGTTTCCATTGGCATGAAGTGTGAAGAATGCATCGTGAGTTAAAGGCACTGTTATGGCAATGGAGGGCTTGCTACCTATGCTCGATCCCATTCTACACAATGCTTGCATCAATGAGACAATGACAATGATAGCCCGCTTCAAGAGTCTTTTGTGGGTCAAAAGTTTGCGTGGATAGAGTGTGATCGGAATTTATGTATATTCGATATCGATCAAAGTCTGTTTCATGTTATCGAAGCTAGGCCACCTTGTGTGATGGCTCCAGATTTTTCGTATGACATCCTATTGTTTAATCCTCTATTTTCCCGTTTTAACAAAGATATTGTATTTTCCACAGAAAAGCTCTTCCCACTCGAAGATTTCTGCCACTTATGCACAAGAAATAACTTACATGGCGTTCTATGCCGCTACCTTGCTACTGGCTATATGCGTACACTATATCTGCCATGTTGCCTATCTCTAGATGATTTCATCAGCCTATCTGGTCTTTTCCTGGTCTTGCATACAATCTTTGATTGCAGTTTCTTGCCACTTAAGCGCCTCTTCCTTACGTTTCCGTGGACGGCAAAAAGGGGATATCAACATAATAATGTAGAGTGAGAACCAATTGTCAGTGCCGACAGTAGTAAGATTATAGGATTATATGATAGATGTTAATGATTTAATTGCTTCAGGCCGACCAGTCTTCTGGAAATGGATCCCACAGTATTATTGGTCGCGAATCCAGCGCACGCCCCTCTAGCCATTGGAAAGTCTCAATCATTGGTATATCTGCTGAAATATATCTTATTAATGACGGAATCATCACAAAATAATTGCTAATTGTACCTCGATTGTGCTACTTGTACCCCCTTACAAAATGGCCATCCAGTTTTTGACCATGGCCATGCACGAAACAATCATGACCTCAGTCTTCCCTCCACTGACATTCCCACTCCGCCCCTCTGGCTCCGCGGCTTTTGTTTTGAATATGGCTGATATGTAACTTTCATTAGTGTTCTAATAATACATGAGCATGATATATCTGATCTACTTTTGAGCCCGATTTGCACCCCTCTTTCTCCTACGCTGACCTCGAATTCCGGGATTTTGTTGTTGCGATCCCTTGAGATTGCATCTTGTTGCGAGTCAACAATCTTAAACCGCGATAATTCACGACCAGTTGATGCTTCTGGAGCATCTTGTGACATGATTAGTTGTCAACTATCACCAGGCCACGAAAGTGCATTAGACTGCCGAGCACACGAATTCGTTCTTTCAATACTGAGATATCAAATATATTTGCGCTCGGGTCCATCCTCTACGAGTTGATTGCGTGCAGGTGTCATCTACGTGGGAAACATACTACTCATTTACTAAGCCTTAGCACTCGGACAAAGTAGGCAACTGTTTTATGGGGCATTTTTCAATATGTAGCAAGCTGACAATGCTGTGGGTAATTAAAGGAGCAAGCTATAATCCATTGACGCGTCTTGCAGTGCGGGGATAACTCAATTATATAGTGAAATGACCGAAGGCTTACGCTATTTCCGCGGAGGAATAGATTGACCGGGAATGCGGCATGGAAATGTCGTCAACGGACATGGCTCCGCGATCATGTCTCGCCGCACGGGCGCCTCGGGTGAACATGTACACCACTTGACGAACAATGAGATTGAGCGGCTCTACATTTGGCTTCGCGACACAACAGATGGAGGTTATCAAGTTGTTGCTGGAGAAATGTCGCTTTGATCAATTTTGAAATCTAGATAGTTGTGAGGATGCCCAATCGTTTGCCCCAACGATGGGTCAATGCACGAGGAATACAAGGATGGAATCAAACCGTCTATAGCCCATATTTACCCTTGTGACATAACTTATCATCTCTTACATTGGTCCGCGATTCGGCCTCAAGAATCCCTCGGAAAGCCAGGATGGGTTTTACGTGAGACGTGGGCCAGTCTCCAGAAAATTGGATCCTCTTCCCCACTATTTTCTTTTCCACAACTGTGGTCCCTGGCATCCAGTTGACCCCACACGGCATCAGCCACGAATATCAAGCACCCTCTACTAGTAAAACTGTCGAAGAGATTTGCGTGGAATGTCAGTCACGACAGAGACTCCAGATTGCCCAACGGCAACAGGGCCACCGCGAGAGCAGCTCGAAATTGAAGATGTTATTGAATATCCCACAGGGTTCAAGCGCGGGATCGTTATTTTTCCAATTCTCCTCTCCGCTTTCTTTGTCGGCCTTGACATGACAATTGTCGCAGTGGCCGTCCCTAGCCTCTCCACTCAATTCAAACAACTCAACGACATTGGATGGTACTCAGCATCCTACCAGCTAGTCGGCTGCTGTTTCATCTTCTTTTTCGCGCGTTTGTACACAGTATTCTCAATGAAAACTATCTTCCTGGTCTCCATGTCCCTATTTGAGCTCGGCTCGCTCCTCTGCACCATCGCCCCGACCAGTGCGACGTTCATCATCGGCCGCGCTGTTGCAGGCCTAGGCAGCAGCGGTATCCAGACAGGCGGCATTGTGCTGCTGACCAGTTGTTTACCCGTGCATAAGCGGCCCTTCTGGACCGGTGTCATAGGCGCAGGCGCAAACGTAGCCCTGTTGATCGCTCCCCTGATTGGCGGCGTGCTAATCGACGCTTTCTCCTGGCGGGCCTGTTTCGGAATCAATCTGCCCATCGGGGCCGTCACAATCGGGCTCATCGCATACGGGTTTCAAATGCCCGCGAATCCCCCACACGCAGCCGAATTGACTGTGTTGGAAAAGTGCAAGCGGCTCGATATCCCAGGGACTCTTGTGTTTGTGCCTGCCATCGTCTGCCTTTTAATCGGGTTGCAATGGGGCGGTGTTAAATACAGTTGGGGCAATGCGCGGGTAATTGCGCTCTTGGTGCTCTTTGTCGTCCTCATTGGCGTATTTGCGTACATGCAGTATCGCCAGAAGGAAGAAGCTACTCTTCCCCCGCGCATTATGACGCAGCGCAGTATCTTGGCTGGGGCTTGGTTCAATGCTTGTACCAATGGCATTCTCGCTGTTACTGAATACTACATGTCGATATATTTTCAGGGAGTATGTGGATTTAGTGCGACGAAATCTGGTGCTATGGGCTTGTCGCTATTTGCGGGCATGGCTCTGACGGGTCTCACGGCCGGGGCCGGGACTGCACGGATAGGGTATTATTACCGTGAGTAGTAGCATGTTCCCCTTCAATACGTGAGGGAATAGTAACTCACGTTGCTCATATCGACTACAGCTTTTATGATCATTAGCTCAGTTCTTACGCCCATTGCCTCCGGATTACTCACCACGATCGAATATAATGGCACCCTGATTAAAACCATCTTTCTCCTGGCCTTTCTCGGGGCCAGCGTGGGCCTTGGTCTTCAAGCGCCAGTGTTCGCCGTACAGACGGTTCTCCCAGACAAGGACATCGCTTTAGGAGTCGCAGTCACCGCGTTCACCGGGTTTCTCGCATCGTCGCTTTTTGTCTCGGTCTCTGCAGTCCTGTTTCAGAGCCGATTGGCCATTGAAGTGGAACAGTATGCGCCGGGAACTAATCAGAGCATCTTCGATCAGGGAGGTTTGGCGGATGTGAGAGAGCAGATTGGGCCTGCTAGGCTCGGTGCTGTGCTTTCTGGGTATGATCAGGCGGTTATTCAGACGCTTTATATCCCTGTTGCGTTGGCTTCTTTGTCAATTTTGGCGAGTGTTGCAATGGAGAGAAAGAGTGTTAAAAAAACTCAGTGAGTTTTTCTCTTTGTCTCCCTCTTATTTTTCTATTTCTATCAATTTTCGGGTACCGAGACTGCAACATCAAGAGTAGTACAGCATGTGCTCTGTTCTATTTACTTACCCGCGGGTACGAATATTCCCCAGCTGGCATACGGACTCAACAGTTAGAAACTTCGTATACTTGAGACTGAAATATTCATGTTGGTCTACATCGTCATGACTGAACTTAGAAGATCTATAAATGCAGCTTTGAGTTACTGTGATACCTACTCTGTCCACGGGTCAACATTTAGAAAACAGCTCCACCTGTGGAACCTTGGAACTTGAACTGAACCTTGGAACGGAGCTTGTGATTTTCCAACGGTTTACAAAACAAGTTAATTAAACCTTATATTCTACCGAATCTAGACAGCTGCCTCCACTTATCTGTATACAGTCTACCTACCTCAAATATTCCCAATCTATATCAGTGTAATTCTCTCTCCATCTAATATGAAAAGGCCACCACTGTGTCTTCAGAGCCCAAGCATTAGTCCAGTCGCAGAGACCCGTGAGCCTCAGCCTTATCCAGCGCATCGGCAATTCGCGATCCCTCGCCCTCGAAAAGGATACCGTCGTAGGTCATCGCGCCAATTACGCAGCCGAGGATTGGGGCGAAAAGAGGAACAACGAAATAGTAGCCATCAGTCGTGAAGACCTCCGACCCGTATAAGATCGCAGAAAAAAGTCTCGGACCAAAGTCTCTTGCAGGGTTAAGGGCCTAATAGTATTAGTACGACTTTCATAACCTGGTCACCGGATAAACATACATAGCCGGTCTGCCACCCCAGTGCCGCTCCGATCATGAGCAGGAGCAGGAATAGAGAGAGATGCGGAGCGGGGAATCGATGAGCATTTCCAGGATCAGAAATGCTGAGACACCCAAACATCAGCACAGCTGAGCCCAGCATCTCAGAAAACACGGCCTCCCAGTTCGACGCGAAGACGGCAGCTGGATAGGTTGAGAATATGCCTGCGGAATGGTGGCCCGTTGGGCTCAGGATTGATCCACCAGGAATGGTATACTCGGGATCCCAAGCCTTGATAGCTGAACGGTAGTTAACATACACGAGGGCAGCCCCGACAAACCCACCCAGAAACTGCGCAAGCAGCTTGCCAGGGATGCTCTTCCATTGTCCTGCAGATGGGCGCACAAGAGCCATACAGATAGTCACGGCCGGGTTGATCGTCGGACTTGGATCGGACAAGAAGCTGGAAAGGCAGACGGCTGATGCCCAGGCGATGTTGATGGACAACCAGGTGCCGTACTGGTAGTCAGACAGCAAGCATTGGGCGACAACACCATCACCGATGACGATGAGCAGGGCCGTTCCGAGGAACTCAGCCAGGTATGGCTTCAGTGCCCGGCGAGGGATCATTTTGGAAAATGATAATGATCCTACAATCCTATCTCCTGAAAATTCCAGCGTGTTTGTTTTAAATCAAATCTATGACATCATTCCGGCCGGAACTGCCTAGCTCGGTAACGCGGGATGCCGATACCTTCTCCAAGTAGAATTCGGACCGTGCAAACACCTGGACCCCGCCATCTTATGTCTGCACTATAGTGGAACTGTGGCCTCACCGCTCCCAATCGTGCGACGCTAAAGTGACACACTTCCCTGTTACTCTCCGTTTAGCTCCGCTAAATATGCACCGGATCTTATGTGAATTTTGCATATATATACACAAAAAGGATTTTGCTATTTTGTGCTAAATTGAGTAATGCCCTCTGAGGAACGACCTCGGACTGCTAGTGTAGTGTTGAGTGGGTCGACCGCTAAACTATATTATAGATATTGATCTGCGATGGGGTTCTGCGATCGACAAAACCATATATCGAGTTTATGCCGTAAAGCTCGTTCTTGCGTGACTTCTTTACTTTCTTCCTGATTTGACGAACCGCCTAGTGCCTGGAAAGGGGATTCATCTCTAGAAAGAAGGTTGCTGGAGTTCAAGCTGGAGATTTTAAGTTCCGGCGTTTGAGCTGCTTTAGCTTCCTCGGGATGGTTTTCACCGAGCCACCGACAGGACTTACTTCTCTATTCGTCAGATCCCTACGGCGGGTCGACACTATTACTGCGAGTAGTTCCGATTAGCGGGCAATCACAAAGGGTTGATTCTCACAATGGCCACCTCAGATTTGCCCCATGGGTTGAAAGCGCGAGATGCATGTCATGCTTTCCTTGATTGAATTTATCAAGTAACTTCTCAAATTCACGTATGTTAAGCTTCTGGAAAGCTTGATGGTATGGGTTTACGTATGATAAATTGGTAAGCTCCCGAAAGCAAGGATGAACCCCGGAAGATTCCCAGTTCACGAGAGGAAGAAACCATAATGTAGATATCAGTCTCTTAAAAACGATAGTTATTGCTAATGATATAAATGAACAAATCCAGACATAATAGAAAGAAGATCGTGAGATTAAAAACCTCATAAAGTGTACAAGAGATTTGAAAAGAATGATAAGAGAAAGAAAACCAGACTAGTACTGGCAAGGACAAACCACAGTATTATAATTCAAAACAACTGGCGTCAATGTATCCGCGTTTGTCGCATCATTCCAAACAGGCTGCCAATCTCCACTGTATGCACGGAAGTCCGTGTAGCGTAGCGCTGTTGGTGAGGTAGAATACCACCCACTTCCACAGCTGAGGATACCTGACGAAGTATCCTGCGAACAACTTTGCTTGGTGGTTGTGGAAGTAAAGCTGCCGAATTCGACCCACATATCCTGTGCGGGTGCGAGGACGTCCATGGAGGGAAGCGCGACGAGATCACCCGCGCATGTCAGGTAGAAGATACCCACCTCATAGCCGGCACCCCAGCCACCCCAGACGGGAGAGGAGCTGTTTTCAGACAGGTAGAGCTGCTTGCCATTGATATGGTCGGGACCGCCGGTGGCAGTAATGGTGAAACAAGATACTTGGGTCTGAAGGGGACAGCTAGTCGCGGTGGTGGCTGTGGCGGTTTGAGTACCGGTCACAGTGGTAGCGGTCTGAGAGACCACGATGCGCGAGAAGGTCTCAGTTTTAAGGGCACCGAGTGCGTCAACGGTGCTGTACACAGTGTTCACGACACTACCGGAGTAGGCAGTTGCAGTGGAGGTATAGAAGGTAGTGGTGGCGGTGCCAGTGGCGACCTGGGAACAGGCAAGAGAGATCTTGCTGGCGTCCCAGGTGGAGACCAGGGTGGGTTCGGCGACGACGGTACGTTTGGCAAATTTGGCGGCCTTGGTAGGGTGGGGAGCGGCGTCTTTTTTCTTGGTGATAGAGCGCTTCTTGACTGAGGAGCCAGTTTCAAGAGCTCGTTTCTTCATGTACGAGTCACCAAGGGATTGAGAGCCGGAGACGGTCACATAGGAGGTAGCATCCACTGTGGTCGTCTGTGTGAGGACAGTAGTGACGGTGGGGTATTCGAAGATAGTGGATGTGGTCGAGATGGTCGTTGGCACAGTGATCTGTGTGGTCGTGGGCCCGGTGCGTGTAGTCACAGCGTATGCGACGGAGGTGGGTGCCACGTAGCCTAGGTAAGAAGTACAGAAAGCAGCACCGACGCTGCGAAGGGAACTGACCTCATCTGCTGTCGGCTTGTCGTTGGGAACATTGAAACACTTGGTCTGGCCGGCCTTGTCACCAGACTGGGAGAGGACGGTGGTGGAGCCACCCGTGAAAAGGACCTCGTTGTTAACGCTGGAGTAGGAGGTCAACTCGAGCTCTCCAGCATTACAATATTCTCCATCGTCCTCAACGAGGGCAGCATTGAAGCCAATGGCTGTGTCAGAGTTGATGTAGATGGGCTGATGGCCGTAATTTGCGTTCTCGATCTCAACAGCGATGGCAAGCGATGTTCTCATGATAGGAATGAACGAAACCTCCGCGGAGGATGAGAACACGGGGTAGGTGTAATCCACGGTGGGTGACCAATTAGCGCTCTCGGTTGCGAGGCTGTTGGAGAAGTCCAAATAGATAGTGCCACTGTTCACGCTGATGGAGGCACCTGCGGTAATGTCGACAGCGGCGGTAGTGGACCATTGAACTCCCAGACTGTACAACACAGATGGCGCGATAGTGAACTCTCCGGGGACCGAGACGGGCTGGTTAAATTCGATGGTATCGAAGTTATAGGTCCATTCTCCAGACCAAGCGTCCGTGGTTTCGAGACCCATGACGACATTGCCGGTCCAGCTCATGGTAGGCGTCATGAAGGCGCTCATAACCTTACCCGTGGAGGTAGCAATCATGACACTGCCTACGAATTCAAGGTTGGAGATGCTCAGACCGCAGTCCACGCAACTAAGCTTGCCGACCGAGGATTGCACCAGCGTCTGCGCCGGGATTTCATACTCCACGCTTGCAGTGTAGGTAAAGTTCCAGTAGGTCGCGACAACTACCTCAAGGTAGCAACCCGTCCAAGTACACTCGATCGCATTACGGTTGGCGTAGGCCTCCTCGACATCTTCGTATAGATCTTTCAGATCACAGATGAGCTCGGCAAGAGCTCCGAGTTCCTCATCAAAAGCTTCAAGAATGTCGCCAACAATGTCGCTACAGGCACCTTCCCAGAGATACTTCCACCATGTCTCGTCATCAAGCCCGGAACGCTTGGCGAGCATGGAACGACGATGACGGTGATATGCTTCAGTGGGGTAAGACCGGCGGCGGGGGGGATGAGGTGCACGCTTGGTGTAGACAGTTGTCGCCGGAACGTAGACACCGTTAGAGCAGTGACCCGCGAGATCGCTAGCGGTTTTATTCCACATCGAATCCGGAGATGGGAGACCGGCATTCTGCAAGGCCTCTTTGAGGGCTGCTTGCTGCGTGGAGTTGGAGTTGGGGTTATAGATAGGGGTCGTGGTGTTTGCGGTGACAGCAGGCACGGAGACGGCGATGTTACCATTGTCATCGTACGTGTTATTCTGAGTCAGATAGGTGACGATGTTTTTCTCCTCGGGGGTCAGGTCTGCATAAGAAACCGAGCCAGAGCTTGAAGTTGGGGCGCTGCTGCCGGCGGCAGGATCAGACGCTGTACACGAAGGAGTGTAAGAGATATTGGTCGAGTTCACACGGCCCATGCCATAAGCGACCTCCATGGTCTCTGAGACGTCGGCCCAGACCTTGGCGGTGACATCAAGGGTTATTGTGAGACTGGCCTGATCTGTGGTGTATGAATGGACCATGTAGACACCTCTCTGAGAGTCTGAGTTGCAGCTACCAGAGTTGGTGATGAGGATGAAATTGTCCGTGGGCCACTGGCTGACAATGTTGAAAGCCGCAGTGGTGGTCACAGTGACGGTTAATGTATCACCGGAGCAGGTCACCGAAGCAATCTTGTACGCATTCTCAAGGGTCACTTGAGGATATAGCATATGGTAGGTCACTTGGAGAATGGTCGAGCCTGTGGTACTGGCATAGTAGAGAGTAGAATACGTCGAGGGGGACAGATTAAGGAGGGTGGAACCATCGACACTAGGGTCGCGGGCCGGAAGGACTGTGGTTCTTAACTCCGGGTCGGATTTGGCAGAGCACTTGGGGAGGGCAGTCGAAGACGGCGTGGCCGAGCGGATCAGCGGCGTGGAGGAAGATTTGGTCGAGCTGATCCGGGTCTTCGTAGACGATATGGCCGAGCTGATCGCCGGAGGGCTGGTTGTCGCATCGCCTCCAGGGCACATCTGGGCTGATATCTGTCAGTTTTGGGTTCTTCAATTGGTTTATTGGGGAAAGGCCGATACGTACAGTACTTCACGGCAGCAATAGTAACGGGGGTGCAGCTGGAAGGCGTGTTACCGCTGAATATAGCCAAGACAGTGTTATTAGAGACACAGAAAGAGGCGGCGCTATTCTTGAAGTCCGAATTTGACCAGGAAAGAGTATTATCCATAATGGCGAAGGTGCCCCGAATGGGTCCTGGGCTACTGGTTCCCTTGAAGGCCGCACTTGATGCGTCCTTTTCGGCAGAAATAAGCAGTTTATCATCATAGAGATGCCCCCCAGTGAGATAGAAACGGTCTGCATCGGCACAACTGGCTGTGATGGAGCCAGCGCCAATAAGTGTAGCGCTGTTGTAGGTTTGACGTCTGTGCTTTGTTTGGACCCGCTGAACATACAAGGCTAGCGGCTCAAGAGTTGCAGAGGGGGAAGCGGATGCGCTAGACTTGATGACAAGAGTCGAGCTTGTACGTTGGACAGAGCGAGAAGACGAGGTGAACGCGCCAGAAGTGAAAGTCTGAAGGGGAGCCGACGAAGGTCGTGGCGAGTTGGAGTGATGGATGCTGCTGGAGGCACCTGAACCATGATGACTATGACTATGACCATGACTATGACTATGACCATGACCATGACCATGACCATGGCCATGACCATGGCCATGACCAGACCCACGAATGGTACTTGTACGTTGGGCAGAACGGGATGAGGAAGTAGAGGTGCCAGTAGTGAAGCTGTGCGAGGCACTTGAACTAGAGCCAGAGCCAGAGCCAGAGCCAGAGCCAGAGCCAGAGCCAGAGCCAGAGCCAGAGCCAGAGCCAGAGCCAGAGCCAGAGCCAGAGCCAGAGCCAGTGTAAGTAGCAGTTACCGGACAGATAGTGGTATAATCAATGATAGTATCCGTGGTCACGTACGTGGTCACGTACGTGGTCTTCTCAGACGCCGGGCAGTCCTTAGCAGAGGACGGGCAGGCGGTCACAGTATGCACATCGGCGGTATAGACAGTAGAGGTGGTGTATCGATCATTTCCAAAACTACTAGCTGTCTTTGTGGGCCATGATTCGCCAATTTCGGCGGCAGAAACAGTGTGTGTAGCAGACTCAGTGACGGGGCAGACAGTAGTATAGTCAATGATAGTCTCGGTGGTCACGTAAGTTGTTTTTGCTGTGGCTGGGCAATCCGTAACAGAAGGCGGACAAGCAGTCACAGTATGGACCTTGGAGGTGAAAACAGTTGAAGTAATATACTCCTGCCCTGAGCTGGAGACATTGCTAGATCCAGAATCCACGCCTGAGCCTGAATTTGAGCTCGATCCAGAGTCGTTGCCGGACGTGTTGGTAAAATCTCCAAATTTTCCGGGGTTAGATTCCAAGGGGGTAGTGGGGGAAGATAAAAGAGCGGTAGTGCAGGGGCACACGGTATGCCAATTGGTTTTGGTCAAGGTGACGACCGCATTAGTGGCCGAAATACTTGCCAGGAGCAAAGTGCTCGTTAAAAAAGAGCGTGTAAACCGCATGCCTGACGGCTATGGGGGGAGAAGCAGATGCAGTTAATGACAGAAATGAGAGGGAAACCTCCCGTGAAGGAATGTCGTAAAAATGCCAAAAAGAGGGACTAGAAGTGTTTCTCAGAACATTTTGTCGTTCTGTTATGATTCTTTTAAAGATTGACTATGTGGGTAGTCTTCTTGCCGACTCCGGAGATTTCTTCGCCTGGACTAATGCTCCTATCGGCTGGCTGAACTGGAGATGGACGTTCTCATTTACTTTGTTTGTTTTTTTTTTTTTTTTTTTTTTTTTTTTTTTTTTTTTTTTTTTTTTCTCTCTTCAAATCATCTTTCTCTAAATCCTGGTTAGGTTGTGAAAGGGTATTCATGGAGCATTACGTGGCTGAATAGTGCAAGCCCCAGGGGCGACAGAGACCGATGCATACATAGGATGTCAATTTATAAACATATTCTCCACTTAGAAAAAGACCGACTTCAGTACTGGTGGAAAAAGCCGAGAGTTTATCCCTCGGTCACTCCGATCGACGCCATGGGTATGAGGGCTGATGAGCACTGGTAGAAAGAGAGAAGAAAATGGCTTAAACCAGCGAGGACACAAATCAGGTATAGTCCCACCACAAATCGCAGTATGTGCGTTAAGCTGCTGGTGGAGTACATAGTTGCTAAGGGGAAGCTTGGACAAATACGCGCTCGGCTTTGAAGCTCCTTGGGATCCTATAAAAGACGGTACATTTCCCCACTGGTAAATCCAATCCTGCCCATGGCAGAAACAGCCGAGCGAAGAGGGCCCTCGGAACTTTGGATGCCGTCAAACATTCTCCTCCCGGGGTCCTTAATGAATTACTGGGGCCCTGGAGGCTTTCCTGTGGTTTACTACGAGTTGAGTGGATTTGCGTCAATGTGTCCCTACGCGAAGTGCCTTCCTGGACGTGCTAGGATCAATGATAGCAAAATGGAACTAACCTTACTTGGCACTAAGATCTTGTTAATACACTAGGATCTTTTTAATATCTTACCGATCGAAAGTACGGAGAACCGCGTGCCCAAACTCGTTAAACTTTCCTGTTCCTGGTTCTAGTTCCTGACAGACGGAACTTTATTAGCGTGATGTGGCGGTGCCATAGCTTCTTCTCGTCACGCCATGCTATTCGTTGATTGAACTACGTATAAGATTAACTCATAGGCAATGTCTTACCCCTGCTCGTTCCGTCCCGAGAAAGGCAAATCTCCATTCAACGCGAAATAGGACATATGACAAACTAAAGAGGTCGTGGTTAATAGAAACTGGTTGATATGGGCCGGTAGGAAACAAACTACTCCTGTAGCCTCAGAAGTCCGCGATTGTGTCTCGCTTAACCTACTAGCTCGCTACTATTGTTTTGGGGTAAGAAAAAGATGCAAAGAAGCACTCGCAAATGTGGGGCAGTTCCTGGCGTCCGAGAGGCTGTGCTCAGGCTTTGATATCTATTGGCCACATCCCTTCAGAAGTGGACCCTAAGCCGGAGACGTCGGGGATACCAGCATCAATACAAGGTAAAATAGCCGTGGGCGGACCCTGGCAAGACCCTGGGAGAAGACCCTATGACACTCTTTCGTGACCAGACCAAGATAAAAACATAACTCTTAAAAATACATTGCATGGCCGGTGAAATCCTTCCATAGCAGGGCATGGTTGTTATTTCTCGGATATCGTCCCACTTCCCCTGACGCTAGCTGACGGACATGCCGTCACCTTTCTTCCTTGGCTTTTGTTTCTTACTTTTTTTTTTTTTTTTTTGCTTCTGCGCCGATTATGGAATTCTCTTTTCTCCACATGGAGACGAGGGCTTTTGGTCGCTTCTGCTCGTTCTGACTTTGTTTAAATGAGATAATTGTCTAAAGCCATCTATCTCAGTTAACATAATCGGTCTTTATTGATTTTGGTATTGATTTTCAATCAAGGACCTTCCTACTCTGAGGAGAACTTGCTTTTTCAACGGTAAAGACGCGATGAAAATGCGGTAAACAGTGAATAGTTACCATAATTTTCTCGACGGCGTCTTTTGAACGAGCTGCGACTATTCGTTCTCCACTCACGCCACATGTTCCCTTTGTAGATGCGAGATTTCTCGGGTGGTGAGAGCCGACTGGCTCACACGAGCTTTGGCAAGGCCCGACAAGAAATATTGCCAAAACTCTTCCCCCTAACGTATAGGCCCTAGGAAATTGTCAGAATGTGAAAAGAAGCAAACAGTTACTTCTTAACAAGTCGGGCTTCCGACATAAGCTTCTTTTTCCACCTGTCTGCTGCGTCCCCGCGAGACCATTCACTCATTTTTCTTTAACTCTCTTTGTATCACTCTTTTTGTATCTCACCATGCATATAAGGACCTATCTATTGGCTCTGTGCCAAACAGCATGGCAGGTTCGTGGGGTTACAGCCTCTGTGTATCAGAGCCGTGTCCAAGAAGTTGGCACAGTTTTCCCAGCACCCGCTGAATATGGTACCTGGCAAATGGTTCCCTACGAGTACAAATACGCCACTGGTGCAGTTTATAGTACTGTCGCTGGTCTTGCCTATATCCAAACCATCGGAACAAGCTCTGGCAACGTCGAAGTACAGATTACCCCGACCAATTACAGATCCATTTATATCGATGACACCACTGCGTTGACCGAGCAGAACAACGGAGTGTGGGAATTGGCCGATTACAATAACGACGGAACACTCGATTTGATCTACATCCAGAACCGAAACACCGACTCTGGCAAGGTGGAGATCACTGTCGCTTCTGGTGCATCAAATTTCCAGTCTTACCTCGCGGAGAATGTTCAGACAGTGTTCGACGTGCAGGTCGATGGCCGCTGGCAGATGCTCGATCTCAACGGCGATGGCACTCTTGATCTCGTCTACATCAAGTCCAGCAACACGGCCTCCAACTACGCTGAGGTCTACGTCGCGTCAGGGGCTTCCCAATATGCCACGCTTATTAGCAAGACTGAATCGAGTCTTTCTATTAGTAACGATGGTACCTGGCTTCTGGCTGACTACGGTCTGGATGGAACCTATGATCTATTTTTCATCCAGAACATCAATACAGCCTCTGGTTATGTCGAAGTGAATGTTGCTTCGGGTGGTTCTGGTTATCAGACCATCGTCCAAAGTGTTCGCACCACCTTCTCAGTTGAAAACAATGGAACCTGGATGATGTACGACTGGAACAAGGACAATGTTCTGGACCTCATTTACATCAAGCAGGACAATACTGCGGGTTCTGTTGAGGTTCATGTCGCCTCGGGCGCCAAATAGGTCACCTTGTTTGCAAGATATAGTTCAGCCAGAGACCTGAACTTTCATTCATTTTCTATACCATTGACAATGAGATTCTCCAAGTGTTAATTTTGAGGTGGAATGATTGTCTACGCTTTAATTCTTCCTTTCTTTCATTCCTGTCTTTCCTATTTAACCTTGATCAATTCTTCTTGGCTTTCTTCTTCGTTATTCTAATTGATTATGCCTATTGAGACTTTACTATATACTATCTCTATATTCTATGGTTTGCTTTTCGCCATCCCTACGAGTATGAGTGGGAATTAGTGTCACGTCCACTTTCACGCCCACGTAAGAAACGCACTACCGCCAGTAGTTCGGATAGGAGAATAGTAGCGAGGGACGGAATAAAAGATTTTTTGTATCCCTATGCCTTAGTATAACTATATCACCGGATGGCAAATTGATAGGACAAGCCTTAGGGCTGGGGGTCTGGAACGGGCAATGATAAGAGTGAATGATGATGGAGAAGCAGCGTACTAGGTATGCCGAAAATGGATTGGTAGTAATATAATCTCTGGAGAGCTTATGGGAGTTGTCCCGCAATTCTACTCTAATCCAACCACACATGATTACAACTGCTTCTTGACTCTTTTCTCTATCCCATTTTACTAGGACAACACCACTATTCTAATAATGGCACTAGTCTTACTCGAGAGCTCCTATAGGAGTTACATATGTCTACCCTCCGATCTTAGTACCAAGTCATTAACCATATAATGCCTTGCTAGATAATATATCAGTTTAGGAACGGATGGTGATGAGGGGTGATGTCCATAAATTCGGCACCCGTATTATATATCGCGGCTCAAATGAAGCGTTATATTACATGCTGGCTTGAACAGCAAGAGCTATTACGCCCCTGAACACCGGGGAAATCCGGTATATATGGGGGCATGGATTTTGTCTTTATTACAATTGCCATGCTACATCAGATTTCAACTATTGAGTTGTCTCGATTAATGTTGTATTGTTCAATAACATATATCCACTTGAAACCTCCCGTAGACCTTCATCAACACCTGGTGGCCTTCCTGATCGACTCTATTCACCTCTCCATGTGGGCAGCGCTATTGATCTTCCACCCGTCCTCTCAGTCGCGAGCGGTATACACTTCTTGGTTCCTCACAATATATTCCTAATTTACTAGATGACTAGTACATACGACCATAGGGTGTGGAGAACAGGGCTTCCCGTCCGCTCAGCCGTACTTAAGCCACACGCCGGTTAGTTAGTAGTATGGTGGGTGACCACATGCGAATCCTAACTGTTGTATGTTTTTTTTTTTTTTTTTTTTTTTTTTTTTTTTTTTTTTTTTTACTTGGTATATGTTGAAATTTATGAAGTGTTATGCAATCAGAGTCCAACAGGATTGGGTGAGAGTGACTGAAACAGGGCGTGGAGGCGCAAATGTTTATGGCCGCATCTAAAACATAAAAACGCCAGCACTGCGTGCTGGTCGAAGCGGTCAGAGACAGAAAAGGAAGCATATGAGTAAGGCGTACGAGTACGCTGAATTGACAAAACAGAAGAATCAAGACATCGTATTGTGACTGCGGTTGTCGGGGGAAAAAGAAAAGGCAAGATATGAAGAAGAGAGGGAGAGGCGCTGATCTATCTAACAGCGGGGTCGTCTGATCGCGCCACAAAATCCAACGGGGCAAATAATCCAAAGTCGACGTAAACATTCTTATCCCTAAGAGTCGATTTAATCACCTCGATCACTGAGTAAGAACTCGTAGTTTGGTGGAGAAATAATCATTAACATTTTATGCCAGAACATCCTCCTATCTCCGATAAAGTTTTAGCTTATATATTAAGATTGAGGCTAAGAAAACATAAATTTCAACGCTTGGAATAAGAGTCCCACAGACCCGAGCTTCCAAGCCAGTCCAAAAATACTTCATTCAAGCCCTGTCGCAACAACTCATCGCCCATATAAAAGTTTCGTTGCTTACTCCACACGTGCGTACCAAGGGTACTTTGAAGCGGACGTTTCATGCGAATTGTCTCGATGGACATTTGAAGATCCATCCAATAAAAACTTTCTGGCATCCAACCTCGTTCCTGGTCTGTGGCAGATGCGAGACTCTCGAAGTCGGGCAAATCCTGAACAGCTTCCCAAATCCTAAAGACATCATAATATGCGGCCTTGCCGTATTTATTCAAGATCTGCTGCTGGTATTCTGGAGAGACCATCTGACGAGAAGTTCGGTGTAAGTACTCAATCTGTTGAGTGATGATACTCTGCAGCTCCTCTCGTTGGTAAGAGGAGCTTGACTCATCCCCGGCCTTATCGAGATAATGAGTGATTTCGTCTCGCAACTTTCGCAGGCGATACCGAGTCCACTCAGGGTAGAGCGAGCCGAGATCCGCATACGGTCGGATATTGGTAATGTAGCTAGAGTCGTAGACGTTCGGTAATTTTGAGCGATAAGAAGTGATTGTAGAAATCCGTTCTTTTACTCCCTTGGCACGAGCGGCCAGGTGCTGAACTTCTCCTCCTTGCAGCATCACTGCGTGTCCGATCTGTGGACCTTCGACCTGCTTGGATTTTAATTTGACTGCCTTCCTCTTATACGACCGAGCTGCACTCACCTTTTGGGCTTCACCATTTCCCTTTTTTATGTATGTTTCCCCACCGACCATACCATCGGTCTCACTCAGCATTAGCACACAAACATAAGGATAAGAGTCATAGCTTCACAAATCAGTCCTTTACTTTCAACCAAGATTAGACGAGAAAACTTACTGCCAGGGTATTATAGAGGTTTCATCTTTCAAGGGGTCATACGCTCGCTCTTCAGGAGTCAACTCGAGTTTCTCTACTGACGGCTCAACCTTCAGGTTATTGGCCATCTCTGCAATCGTAGCTCCCTCGGCCTGGATGTTTGTATGTCCGATCTCAGTGGACATGACCACCTCTAAAGGTACTCCAGAAGCATCGGATACTATTCTCATTGTTTCAGGGTGGGTCCAGAAGTCCCGGATAAATCGAGAATGTTTGGCTGCATCACGAAGAACCAAGGTCCCGGGAAACGGGGATCTTGCGCACTTTTCAATCACATTCTGCTGGAAAAGGGCCTTTCTATAGGATCTGACGCCTTGTGGTGACAATAATGGGAATGGCACTGTCCCTGCAATAGGGGATGCGCTTGCACTTGAACTCAAAAGCAAATCTTGCATCGTTATCTTCTTTTCTGGTGGGACATAACTGAGATGGACCTATTTCGCAATGCCTTGAGCGTGGCCATTCTAGTCAAATTGAAAAGAGGGTAATAACACGACATACATACTGTAGGATTGAAAGGCTCCTCCTGAACGAAATCCGAGGTGGAGTATCCACTGAGTGGACGCGATTCACTCAAGAGATTCATCATGTGTGGGAAATGCCTCCTTAGTAATAATTTATATAGACGGGTTCAGATTGCCTTAATCTCGTCCCCCAAAATAGCAGATCAAAGATGGTTGTGAGAGAAAAATCACTAGCGTAATTCATTCAGGAAGAACTGATTTTTAAAGGGATCCGTGCTGCCGAGGGCTATATTTACTGCTACACCCCAGGTTTATACCCACACGCTATTCCTGTCCGGGTAATTCGGTCCCGCGACACATATCACAAGGGATCGCTTCTCCGCTTCTAGTTATCTAAACAACGGACAGGTTCCTTTGATACACTCGCATATCTGAGAAGTACCGTCTGCCGGTACTTTGTTTCCCAATGCTCTTCAATGGCTGGCCGCTCGCATTAAGATGCCTCTACCGATCGCCGTATCTACCGACATTTTCGAAACATCCAATCTTATCTCTACCACCGTTTGATAAGAATAAAAACTAGCATTCGTCAGTCAAATTAACCCCGCAATCCGTGTCGGAGGTCTTGAAAAAACCAGAGATACGGCTCTACCGACGGTAAATTTATTCTCCTTATCTTAATAACAACGAAAAACCCGCGACTGAAGAGGATTTTGAACATTTCATTTCTGAGTCGAAAGTCGCAAGACTTTGTATCTCAGTATGGTGGCTGAATCTTTAGCAGGAACACATGATCTCGAAGCACCTTCTTCAACCTTGGAGCAATTCGCCCTGAGTGAGGACACGAAGCATTCGATACTTGATCAGCACAACGAGGAAAATATCGCGACCAAATGGGAGATATGGGCATATTATGCGTGCGTTGCCTGCTCTGTCATTCAGTGGAGGCTTTGAGGGCTGATCGTGACTATAGTTATTACGTTGGAAATAACGGTCTATCGTTATTCAGTAAGTGTGAAATGTGCTCTTGAATCTGCAAAACATGCTTTCTACATCCGGACCAAAATGATGGACATTAGAATGTTTTTTAGAGATCGTTGGAATTTTCATGTTGAACAACCAGAGGGTTATCAACAGAGAGGAGAGAGATGCCCAGGGACCTCAAAAGAACCATCTTCACCATGATCAGACTATAATTGTGCACTAACTGAGGAAAATTACAGACTTTGCCCCCACAGCCTTCCAAAATCTTCTATATGAAGCCGCGGGAGACTCCAATATTCTACTCTTCGCGGGGAAATTCCGCTCAGTCGAAAGCATCGTCCTCCTATGCAATGGAATTTCTTTCGCTATTCAAATCGTGATATTTGTAGTGATCGGCAGCTTTGCTGATATTGGAAACTGGCGTCCAAACATCCTGATTGTTCTCTCCATCATTGCCTATGCCATAGGGTTTGCCTGGTTAGGCGTTCACACCAAAGAAAAATGGGAGATAGGTGTTGGACTGTACATCGTGGGACTTATTGCCTACCAGACCACACTGACCTTCTGGACAGCTGCATTCCCTTCACTTGCGCGGAATAGTGCTGAGATGAGAGAAAAGGCTAGTGATTTTGCGCATGGCAATATTTCCCGCGAAGAGTACGACTATGCCGATACCATGAAGAGAAGCCAGCTTGCAAATGTTGCATTCTATGTTCAGTCTGTTGCCGAAATTGTCATTCTTGCTGTCATAGTTGGCATCATGTTCGGTATTGATGTTAATACTAGTGAAGCAAAAAACAATTGGGGCCTGAGCGTCCTCATTGCCTTTGCGAGTGGTGTGTGGCTTCTTGTTTCCTTGCCGTGGTTCCTTCTGGAAAAAAAGCGACCTGGACAAGATCCTGGCTCTAAAAATATCATCATGGCAGGCTTGTCGCAACTTTACTTTGCAATGAGTCAGGTGTGGAAGCTGAAACAGAGCTTACTCTATCTTATCGGTGCGTATGGCTCCTATCTCCTTGTTGAAAACTGCGAAAATTGACCAATGACGTCAATTACAGGATACTTCTTGTTGGGCGATTCTTTGAATACTACGGTCACTGTGATATCGACTTTACAAAATAGCTTGGTGGCATACAATACATTACAATTGACATATCTTTTGATTGTGGGGATTGCAGCTCAGGTGCGTACGACTGACTTAGTGACGAGTGGAATGATATTCTAACTTGAATCTTCAGGCCGTTGGCATATATCTTTTCTGGGCTATTCAACAGCGATACCGTCTTGGGACGAAGACTATGTTCAACTTCATCGCTTTCGGTATTGTTCTCCTGGACGGCTGGGGAATGATAGGAAATTGGACAACCAAGTTTGGCTTTCACCATGTGTGGGAGGTCTGGGTAAGTTACCCTATTAGAAGAACGGCTGAATACTTGCTATTCCGGGATTACTCATGATCGCTTTTAGGTCTACCAGGCATTCTATGGATTGTTGATCTGCCCTTGGTATAGTTACTCCCAGATCATGATCTCAGAGGTGACGCCCCGAGGGTACGAGTTCCTTTTCTTCAGTCTTTTCAGTATTGTTGGAAAGACGTCGTCCTTCATAGGTCCTCTCGTATCAAGTGCAATCATTGATGCGACACCCTCTGGCAATGTGTCTGCACCATTTTACTTTTTGTTTGGGTTGAGCTTGTTGAGCTTTAGTATCTTGGTCATTGGAGTAGATTTGAAAAAGAGCCGGGCGGAACAAGAACAATTCCTAAGGAAAAAAGAGCGGAGATGAGCTAAAACTCATTCATGTTCCAACTGAAGAATACCGAATGAGGGAAACCGGTATTTTGGAATTACAATTATTGGATTTGAATGCCCAACCCAGATTTCTGCAAATATTGAAAGGTCATCTTCTTCATTACTTCTTGGGGGCGTGGGCGAACCATTGCAGGCCTCTAATGGAAGGGGTAAAGAAATATTCACCGCCTCGCTGATCCACCCAAGGACTGGTACCAAGGTCAAGCTTGTGGGTCTTATCTTTATTCTCCCCATCGTAGAGACAGATGTGACCTTCGGGATGATCTTTACGCTGTCTCTGGTTGATGAACGGATCCATTCCTGGACCATGCTCCGAAGCTCTCTTCTTGGACGTAGGGAAAACGCTGTTGCTGGCCCAACCTTTATGATTTCAGCAATGGTCAAAGAGGTGATAAAACGTGAGGACTTACGAGTCATGAGAAGGTTGAAGCCATCTCGAATATCACTCTGGTAGCAGGTGAAATACATACCACGGCTCTTGGTGGTCTTCTCCGTTTCATCTTTGCCAAGCTCAGGACCGAACGTGATACCTCGGCGCAAGATGACGCTAGCGTCTTCCTTGTCGGGCTCCCGGTCAGGCTCTTCGTCACTGTCGTCAACCTCAGCCTCAACACCCGGGGGTCTGCTGGTATCATTCTTTTGTGGATCAGTGAATTGCCCCTCGACGAAATCATCATCATCGCCAATATCGCCCTTATGGTCCGCTCTGGTGCGCATTTTTCGGGCGTGCGCGGCAAAAGGGCATCCCAAAATGCTCTGTTTAGGTCGAAAATCGAAGTCATTTCTGAATGCAAGCTTTGGATCGTCGTGGTCCGGAGTCAAAGCCACAGGTGCACCTAAAGAATATCAGTGTGGTGTGTGAAATGAAGAAAAAAGGGTCACAATACCACTCTTCCAGCGGCCCATCATGTGGGCGGCCAGCTTCTCGGCACCATTGTCTCCCTGATAGTTTTTGATTTTTCTTGCGGCATCCTTGACAAATCTTAAAGATGATCAGCAGGACATCCCTTCTCATGCAGGAATAGAGCATACCTGTTGAATTCAGGAACTTTCTCGTCTAGCTGACGGAAAACAAGGAAACTGCCTTCATAGGACCAAGGGGGCATTTGTTTTCTTCTTGGGTCCCCGTCATGACCAACAAAAATGTACCTATCTAAATTAGGTCAAAACCTTGACAACAGTTGAGATGCCTTACCCTGGAGGACAAGAAAGCGGCTCACGCGGCCCTGGCTCTGGATCTAATCCTTTGATTCGAGGCTGTGAGATATGGTCCTCGAACCCAAAGCTGAGTACAATGTCAGTACATTGAAACACGTCAATGAGTAAATTTCCACTTACTGCTCCCGGCCGCGAAGGCGTCCTGGCCGACGTTGTCTATTCTTCTCGACTACCAACTCCAGACTAGCCTTGTTCGCATCTCTCAGATGGAACTTGTTCTTGATTTTCGCGATACCTTCATTCAATTTTGTCTCGTCCGAAGCAGCTACGATAAAGACCAAATCGCAGCGCCAACTATCATCTTCAGAGTTGTGTCCAGGCGGAGGCTTGAACTCTGGGAGTGTTCTCTCCGAACAGTCAGCACCCTCGAAAATAAGATCGCTGTACATTCCTTTCTCGTAGAGTGCGTCGTCAATGTCTGCTCTACCCAGCTGATGATCCACATTTTACGTCAGCATGTTCTTCCTTGCAGACTGCGCTATCCAATAGATCCAAAAACAGCAAGCATACCTTCTCCAACCCCTTCTGGGTAAATGCGACATTCATACACATAATGGGAATGATGGGCTTGCCAGCTTCCTTTGCCTTAGCAATATCTGCCAGATGCTTTTCACTCCCTAGGCCAGTGGTGATATCTTCGATAATATCGCTGAGATCAAGGCTGAATCTCTCCACGTCGGTGATTTTGTAAAAGAGGTAGGACTCTAATTCTTTCGGCATGCGCGGCCAGATGCCGCCTTGGATGTTACCCTTGATCACTGGGTTCTCCAGAACCTCCGCCATCGTGTCAAACTTTCTTTTTCACAATTGAAAGAAAAATAGGCTTGGGCACGAATTTTGATGTGAGGAAAGGTCAGAGGGAAAAGGTTGAGGAAGAGTAACAATACAGACAGACAAATTATACCACGAGCCATCACATCACAATTCCCAGTCAGGCGTTTGAGGTCGGTCTATTGGGACAGCTTGCTTAACTGCCTCCTTCATGAATCTTTGCTGCCCGAAATTGCGCTCGGCAACTTCGATTGCTTCAGAGATCTGATTATCGCTGCGGGAAATAAACGGTTTCAAATGATCGAAATGGAACTTGCCAACACGAAGCTGGGTCGCCAGTTCTTCTAGGTAAACCGATCTCGCCTTTGGGGGCACTTTCTGAATTTTGTATGGGCCAGCCCATCGCGTTTCCAGTTTCCGACCCTTCACTTGGTCGAGCACTGCCTTTCTCAGGAGCACCAAATTCCCGGGCCTGAACGGTTTGGGCAACTGATGGCAAGCCAGCATGGCGTTCCGCTATTGGTAGTGAGTTTGTACCTTCTGGCGCATATGATCCAATCGCTCGGCTGCCGTGCCAACTGCTTGACTAAGATTCAAGTCTCCTTCCGATGCTGGCAAGTGCTCGATGTCCTCACGTAAGGCTTTCGCCAATACTTCAGTGCTCAGTTCCGATCGACCAAAGAATTTGGGTTGGAACCCCAGGAGCACTTCCGACGGATTGAACCCAAGACCCAGTTTCTGTGAATTGATTGCATTTAACGCCATCGGAACATACAAATCCCAATCGACCACCACATGAACATTCGCCGCAGCCATCGCTCGTAAAATATGAATCAATTGTTATACCAGTCTTTCCGAGAGACCGACGGCCCAAGGCGCTCGAACAGGAGCCAGCAGATGCTTTGTTTTTAGATAATTCATTTTGATAGTTATGGCGTTGATGAGTAAGTATTAATGTACCATTCGCAACCATACTCCGTCAGCTTTTTGGATGTATTTGGTCCGCGCTGACCATGGTGAAATGCACCGGGTGATCACGCCTGCTTTCTCCATCAGTGGTAAATTGCATCTCTACCAGGTAACCTCCTCCGGGGTAAAGATTGGGCGTTTCGCGGCAATTGGACGCATATGCGGGTGGGTTGGGATTCGGTGCGGCTTTCCCTCGGGACGTGGCTCATGATCAGTCTGAACCCGCTGAGTAGCCCTGGTAGTCCTAAATTTTAATATAAATAGACCCTTATCAGTTCGTGGTACCTTTGGAACTGAAATTCTAGCATAGAGGTATCCGATGTAGGCGGGTGTGGACGTCGTCCAGTAGCGACGACAACCTCTGCGGGATTTTCATATGCCTGAACTATTACTGAATGGAGATTCGCGCCATCTAGTCGGTACGATGCGTTAATATCGACAACAGCGTCTATCAGTTCGAATGAACTTCTTGGTTCCGTTCTAAAAGTCTCTGGTCGTGCGCTGGTAGGTATTAAAAACGTTTGCCGGGTTATATTCTTGGCCGGGAGCCCCTCCATAATCCTCATGCGTAATGTCTTCCACTCTAGCCTGATGAACTGCGACCGGGGGGTTTATTCCCAATTGCTGAGACAGCGGAGGGTCAATCTAAACCCGACCCTGGAACTGGCGATTCAATTCAGCATTTCGAATCCGTTGGCGTTCCGTATCAGGGAGGGGAGGGTTTGTGCATCCTGGAGAGCGATGGCCGGCAACTCCTCAATTCCAGCAAATAAAATCGTTGGTTCGCTGAGCTAGAGTTATACCCGCATTTCCGTTGATCGGTCGGTATGGTTGATTCTGAATCTGCTGAGTCTGAGGTTGGGATTGGGTTGGTTGCCAACTCGATCTCGTGGGTTTGAGGGAATTAGATAACGTGGCTTCCATCTTTTCTAGCACGCTAGCCATCCGGTCGGTGTCTGATCCTTGGCTCGGTGTCACTTTTGTTACCTCTCCCTGACAGCTCCGAGCAGCGCGGATAATCGCTTCAAATGTCACCTCTTGCTTGAAATATACACCAGTTTCAATGAAGGTTAAGGCGAATTGCACCGTGATTGGATTAGAGAGTCCTCGAGCCCATAGGTCATGAAAGGTCTCCGTCAATTCAGTTAGTAAATGATGCTTTAATCCCATGCCCTTGTCCATATACTGTTGGAAGGTCATGGCTCCCTGCTTTAACGAACACATCTGAGTCACATATTCGCGGGTGTCCTTCTCTCGGTCGGTCCATGGGAACCGTGTTGTCAACGCCGTAGAGAGGGTCACAAATTCTTCAGCCTCAGCTCGACTCAGACCATCCACAAAATCCTTGGCATCCCCAGTACATCCCATCATCACCGATGTTACTCTGGCCTCATTCAAATCATCTCCTTGCAATCCAGTTCCAACCCACTGCAACTTACAGCTGCTCAGAAAGGTTTTGACATTATCACCTGGGTTTCTAGCGAATTTCATCGCTGCGGTATTGAAAGTTGACATCCTGACGGTTGACCTGACGGCCACTACTGGAACTGAGCGATTGCTCTCGTCACCAGTTTTCAAATGATTCAGACTTTGGAAAAGAGCTGTCAATTCAAGGAATTCGGGTGTAACTAGACTTGGAGACTGTCTCTCTGACTGCTGAGATGCAGGCTGACGATGATCAGAGGTGGTGGTTGATGAAATTGAGAAGGAGGATTTGCAGCGGTAGGTGTCAAAGTAATATACAACGGCAGGTGCGGTTGTTGAGACATGTGATTCTGACGTTGCTCCTCGTCTAGACTGCTCCCTACGTGATGTACCCCGCGACCGTCTGAATTCAGGAGACGGAGGAAGTGGTGTTGAGCGCTGGTTCAATTGCACCTTTTGACGGACCGACACAGGATGAACCGGAACAGGGATCTGTGAGTTTTGAAGCATTCAGGCTTCCCTCGAACCTTGCCTGCTTGTACTCTAATAGGCTGCCTGCCACCCGCAGGTCCCACTTGGAGCTCCACAACAACAGCACAGGAACAGGGTGCAGATCCGAAGGCCCCAGTCTGATCACCAAATGACAAGTTCCTGCAAGGGGGTTCAAAATAAACTGAAATATGGCAATTGGGGATTGGATTCAATTTGGATTTGATTGCTGGCAATAGACCTGAACTCAAAAAACAGAAAACAGAAAGGTTGAACTTCTCAAAACATCATAAAACTAGAACCGCACTTAAAACTAACTCATCACCTGACTTCGCGCCCGACCGAATTATCACCGCAATTTTCAGGCAACTATTTTCAACCGCCCTAATATTGACTGATTTCTCTCGGTATGGGTAATTCCAGTATTCTAACCTTTCTGCCGGCTCAAAAATTCAGACCAAAAACGAAAAAACGAAAGCGAGGTTTGTCCCTAAAAAGATTCGGTACCCACCCACTAAACCCATTTGGCAATAGTACTAAACCCAATGTAGCTCTTTCACTATACTGCATACTTACTACTAACTTCCCACGCCCAGCTCTTCGTGTAATCCTCTATTCACACTCAAACTTCACTTCCTTTACAAGACAACTCCTACTACTACTAACTTCCCACGCCCAGCTCTTCGTGCAATTTTCCAAACACACTCAAACGTCACTCCCTTTACAAGATAACTCCATCAATCCACCATGGAAGCCATCAGCGCAGACCAAATCAAGAACGCAATAGCTCGCGCTGTGAACAATCGCAGCCGGGCTTACAACTTCTCTTACGCGCTGAGTATTCGATGGGAGCGAGACAACACGAATGCCGCTGCAGACACCGATAATTTCCAGACGATCCTGAGCACACTTAATCTCGACCAAGCTCAAGTTGAGATCTTGGCCGAACAGGAACGGACTCCGGGCTGGACATTGAATGACGCAATTCGGTCCATTTTCCGACGCGCAACAGAGGCACCCGGCAAATCCATCGTGCTTATTCACTATGCCGGGCACGGAGAGGTTAGAGGTGAAAAGCTCTGGGCTGTCGAAGGCCCATCCCGCCGAAGCATATGCCTCCAAGATTACATCGATACTGTGGCGGAAGGACATGTCCAGTACTTCGACATCGCAGATACAGACGCTGTCTTCGTCCTAGATTGCTGTTACTCGCATGTGGCAACGCGAACGTCAAATCCCGCGACTCGCGTTGTCGAAGTTCTTTCTGCGAGCGATGAGTATACTCCAGTGGCCCTTCAACCACCACGCAATACCTTAACTGGAAAGTTACGGGGCGAGATTGCTCGGCGTAAGCGAGACGGTCACTACTTTGTGACACTTTCGGACGTAATGGCGACTATTCGAGAGAATAGCTCGGTTGTTAAGCCAACACATCATGTCAAGTTAGGGGTATCTATCTGCTTCCCTTTCACTGGCGTCACACGCATTGACCCGAACACGATTGCCCCTACGCTGCGTGCAGTCTTTTCGGTTCGCATTGCCGAAACTATGACCCGGGAAACGCTGGACAGATTTCTCACTTGGATTGAGACCCTCCCGCCTGGGTTCGCTATTGAACTCGACGGGATCTACGCCACATCCTCGACTCTCCTGATATTCCAGAGCGCATATGCGCTGTTCACAAATCTTGCTAGGTATCACGGTGTCAACTTTATCTCGGATGTGACAAGCGCGAACCGCCGCAAACATCTCGGCCAAGAGCAGCGACAGGAGGCTCCTTCATCTACTTTGAAAGAGAACATCCCATTCTCTAAACGCCCCAAGCCATGAATTTATCCAGGAAGTACTTGCTGTTGTGGGATTTTTCGGATGCACTGGAGTTTTGATTCGTTATAAGTTAGCCCTGTGGCGGTTGAAAGTCAGGTGACGGATTAGCTTTTATTGGGATTGCAGTTTTTGTATTTCTTAGGTTATCATCCTTCCTGTTTGCTGTCTTTTGAGTTCGATTCTATTGCCCGCAATTAAATCCAAATTGAATCCAATCCCCAATTGCCACAATCACATCATTTTGAGTTCCCCGTTCAGGAGTTTGTCAGCGGTATGAAAGGCGGTGAGAGACATGTAACAGCAGCACGTGAATAAGGCCGATGCTCTTAGTAACTCATCTCCCAATCAAAATTTTACCTCAAACCTTCTGTGCTATAAGTGTATTGTCATCGTATTTCCTCGTAGTCTGTGGATTGCATCGTATTTATGCTTCAAGAGCAGACCAAGAAGTGTGTTATGTGTGTTTTGCGTCAATTAATTAGACTATCCTTCTTTAACCAACCACTACACGTGCAATACACTCCTCGAGCTCTCCCAGGAAATTCTTCTTTGGTGACATATTTTAAGCGTGAGAAAATTTATAGCAGACCGAGGAAAGGGCTCTTAGCTGTTGGTTTATATGTTTTTCTAAACCTAGGCAAGGTCGGTGTACTAGGCGGGGTCGATCACCCCCGTTCTCACCTCTATCCCCCAGTCTGCAAAGTTCTCACCTATATCACCCACACTCACCTAGCGTAAGTCTGTCGCCGCTCTAATCTACCGGGGCTTTAGAGACAATTGACCATGCGGATATAGTGTGGCTTAAGTACGGCTGAGCGGACGGGAAGCCCTGTTCTCCACACCCTATGGTCGTATGTGCTGGATTAACAATTCAAGCAATATATATCATCAGAGAGCAGGAAGTGTGCGAGTGCGCTATTTACCACCGAAGGTAGGGACCCGAGTGGAAAAACAGTAGGGATAGGGTCGATCGGGAGGAAATTATGGGATCTGGACATACGTTTATGGATTGCCCGAAACAAATCTCTCAAATTGAGATCAAGGTATGCATTAGCAGACGCCATTGTCGTCATTGGCACCCAAAAGTTGCAAGAATGTGTAGCAATCATTACAAGGTGTCCTTTCAAGTCCATATCAATTTGTAAAAGTCATTTAAATCTCATCCATTAAGATATATTGAAGACTCCCTAGAAAGGTAAGAAAAGACCGCAAGTACATAAACCGTCCCACCGATGACCTGGTAGTTGGCTCCTACTAGCCACTAGCATGCTCAACATGACAAAGGTCGCAGCTTGACAAACACGTGGCCTTTGTTTACATATACATTGCGATTCAATTTAGCGGGATGAAGTAATCAACTTTTAAACCATGCGGTGACATTGAATTGTGGGATTCATTCCGCCCCTATACCTAATGGCTCTTGAAAGTCGGCATGAGGTCTCTTGGCGACGTCTGCTACCTAGCAAGAGATGGATGGACTTCAATGTCACACATCTGGGGCGAAACCGCTGCAACTTAAGATGGTGAAGGCCCCATAGACGTTCTTGCTATGATGGTACCAAGGGTCTGAAGGGCAGGATTGGATCGTGTATCATGGCGGCTTTCGTTATATGGATCAAATCTTCGTTTCCCAGAAAAGAGTCCATGGAGCATTTGGCGGCAAACCCCCACAATTAAATATAAAAGTCGTTCTATTCAACACCCTGGAGTATCTTACCATGAATAGGCGCGAGATCATCGATTATGTTTGCAAATGGAGGTCCGGTACCTGCTTCTTGAAAATGCGGTGCGCGATGAAAATCCTGTAGCATTGGAACTAGCATGTCGTTGATTACGGCTACCGCCTGGCTGAGCGGGTTGAGCGTCCGTTATTTGTCGCCTTCCACCATTGGGGTGCTCTTTCTGTTTCTTGATTGCTCCAGAGCTGTCCTGACCTCTTAGAGCCTCCTTTGATCTTTTACAGTGTCGCTGATAACCTACTTAGGCACAAGGAACACCTGCTACAAGACCTGATCGACAAAGGATTTGACGAGTACACACAAGTTACTGCAAATCTTACGAGCAAGCTCATGTTCCGGCACCTGCTGAAGATGGTGTTATTGATTCAGACCAGTGCGGATAAAGCTGGAATATATATTTTGAACAAGAGCCAAGAATTTTGATTGGCAAGTTTGTAGGAATGTTAGGATACATCAGTCAATATACTTGTTCTGGGACGGCCTTACGTGTACCCGAAACGTAAGTCATCAGTGGGCGTCAAAGTAAAGTTGGATTTGCTGTCAAGGCAAGCGGGATTATTGAAGAATCTTGGGATCGGAGGGGGCTTGCTGGGTGATATACTGAATTCAAAAGGGGTCCAGCAGCAGAGGCATGAAAGGCTATGGCCTAAGACGTAGGGCGGGCGTGGAAAAGGACAGACGTTACTCTAAGCTACTGATATGGTTAGTTAGCTCAGTCGCATAATAAAATTAGAAACGCGGGTGACTTGCACCTCGAACATCAAGACTTACCAAATTCATCGATAATCTTAAAATGGTCAACCCAAGGTCAGATTGATCATGGAATTACCAAGATGACTACATCTACGAACGTGCGAGATAGAACGTGCGTATCAGAATGATATAAACAGTGAGTCTGAGTCTATCTAGAGAGAGAGGATATAGGTACTGCGGTCACCTAACCTAACACTATATAAGGGGGGCCCAAAGGGTTAATCTAAGAACTCTCATGACGTGCATCTCCCCAAAAATGGCCGCGCGCGCATACCTACGGTTTACTACGATTAGAGGCGTGAAGTGAATCAAAAGAGCACCTAAGCCAAAGTAAGAACATGTTAGTCGCTGGTTCACATTTTATTATTATTATGACAAGTCCTACTCTAACGGAACCTTGGAACATGATTCCCGTCCTTTGCTTCCTCAGCAGACCTGATCAATGATATCAACTATGGAACAGCCCGGAGGAGTCCGTCCTTTCATGGCTTGACCGGCTTCGATTTCGTCTCAATAGATACTCGCATTCCTTTACGCCTTGGGGCAGGCATTGGTGCGAAAAAGTCGCCATACGCATCCCAATCCTCGAGTTCAGTTTCGAAAAGCTTCATTTCGAAACCGCAATCGGGACCAAACAGCCGTGCGATCGACAAGTATAGGTCATGATATGCCAATTCCATGCCTAAGCAAAGTCGTGCACCACGACCCCAAGGTTGTAGATATTTCAGAAGCTGCTTGTGGTCAGACTCTCTTAGCCAGCGATCAGGGAGAAACGCTTCAGGGTCGGTGAATATTGACGAATCCTTGTGGGTGTCGTTCAGGTTGATCGATATGTATGTCTACTCCAGGTTTAGCAAGCTGTTATACATTGAAGAATATTTGATCCGATGAGCACAAACCCCACGAGGTAAAAAGTACTGCTGGTAATGAAGGTCTACGACCTCCGAGAATCGAGTCAGCCGTCCAGATACGGCGTTGCTTGTGCGCAATGCCTCATTTATCACAGCCGTAAGATAAGGCAGGTATCGGATATCCTGGTATTCTAACTTAGCTCCTTTTGCGTTGCGGGCTTCTGTGAGTTCTTTGAGGAGTCTGGAAAGGATTTCCGGATTAGAAAGAGCGTGATATGTGACAGACGTCAAAACGGTAGCAGTTGTTTCCTGTCCAGCAAGGATTATACTTCGGCACTCTGCCAAAATACGAGGAAAGCTCTTTTGTTCTAGCGAAAGATCTGCCTTGATCATACTCTGCACCATGTCCTGCGCCGCATCAAGCGATGAAGGGCGCTTCTTCATGGAGTATTCGGCACATTCGCTGACCATCTTTCAAAAGTTTAAAAGGTCAGGTCTCATTGACAAAGAAAGCAGGGGCCTAGCCGCAGGAAAATGACTTACCGCCATAAAAGTCCCAACTGCAGGGTTGAGCTTCCTTGAGATGAATTGCGGCAGCGACTGCAAGAGCTTGAATGGGAGCCCGAAAAGATATCTGTTAAATATACCGGTCCGGCCGTAGTCCCTGACAGCCATATTGAAATCCTCGCTGAAATGGGCGTCATCCAAATTACCAAATGCCTTCTGGAAAGCGAAACCTGTTGCCACGTCAATCGCAAGGCATCGATAGACATCGCCCAAGTTGACAATTTTGCCAGAGGAAGCAAGAAGGCGGTCATGAAGCCTATCGATCGTGGCCTGAACATTGGGTTCGCTTTGGGTAATGTTTTGCGTAGAGAACCAAGTTGTCAGCGCCTGACGGTAAATACGGTGGAGTTGGTCGGACTCTGTAGTGTTGGTGCTGAGAGTGCTGCCGAAACTCCTATAATACCACTTAGGCTTGCACGCCTTTGACGACAACTTATAGATGTCGTTCCAGTCGGGGTCCTTAATGTGAACTTCCCATGGGTTGATTCGCACGATTGGGCCTGCATAGCTGATAAGCAAATTGCGTTACCACCAAGAACTCGATGTTTATGACGTATCGACTGACCATATACCTCGTGCAGTCGTGCTACTTCGACCCAATACCGACCCCCGCCTTCTTTTGCCAGCTGAAAATAGGCCTCATACGCTCCTGTGGCGGCAGCAAGGAAAGGCCCTGGGACTCGTGCGAGCGGGTGAAGTGTCAGGCGGTAAGCTACAAGGAACAATAAGGCCACCAATCCAATCACCAAGAGCAATGCTTGAATCTGAAACATTCCGTATATCAGACTCCCGAAAGACATCATTTCAAAGTTGCAGTGATGCACTATGCTGTTGAAGCCCTATGACTGTTTAGGCGTTAACATATAAGCTCATTATGCGTGTCGCTTTGATATTTGAGGCCGTGAAATGGCTAGCGCAAAGGGCACCTACCCCGCTTCAACTTGTCAACAAAGCGAGTTTGCGACGAGTTCGCTTTATTTGACCTGGCATTGAAATCGCTGGTATCAGACAAAAGTCTTGCAATCTATCCATTTGACTCTCGGGGTGTCCAGCTCCATATTTGTGATAGCAGGCGCAAGCTTCGGCATGCATACGGCATTCCCTTGTTATTTTTTTCTAATCTTAGTATTCACGCGTGAAACCACGTGACTCGGTACGCGCAGTTTGCTCCGGGAGCAGTATCCGGAGATCTTTTGTGGTCGGCTTTATTTGCTCAAGAGTCTTGCAAATTCAAGGTGGTGTAATAATTGGGCCTTAGGATCTTTTATCCTAAGGTGTAAAGATGAACTCTGCTTAAGGTGTGGAGGCCCTCAACACGTTGGGTAGGATCGTCATCTCATCTCCCTGGCCTATATCACCCTCGAGCATCCTAAAATAAATTCAATCACTGTTCAATCACTGCTTAAAGCAATGTTCATATCGAATGCTCCTAGAGAATCAGCCGAAATTATTATGTGAGTGCCGTAGGCTGAGCGGGCGGGAAGGCCTTTGCTCCACACCCTATGGTCGTATGTACTGGATTAAAGTGTATAATGAATAATATTATAACACTCTGAATTTCCCTTTGCTTTGGCTTAGATTGAGATTTACACATCCATGATGAACCTATCATTTTATGTTTCAATTTCACTAAAGTAGTTCGGTATTATTGCCAGGATCTTCCAGTACTCACGCTATTTAATGAGGAAGCTCACTAGTAAACGATAGACTGAGCTATACGTTGTCTTCAATGCGCAGGTTTTGGCCTTCACTCCTTTTGTTCCATCCCTTCTCCTTTTTCGTACATGAACCATCCTGATACTGGCTGGATGGAATCAATTACAGCCTCTTCACCCGGAGGATGCGAACTACCATCATTCTGATCTTTTGTACCATCCGACAAGGATACACTTAGTGTTGCCTGAATTCCGATAAGTCCAGCGACCATCATTGTGCTGTATTCGACTCCATTGTCGTTGACAGTAACCGGAACCGAGGCGAAGCCAGATGGGATATCATCAATATCAATTCGACGCGACAATGTTTGATCTAATCCAAATTCAGTGCTTTGTTTCTCAAACTCGGGACTCGACTTATGATTTATTGTCTCTCGGTGCGTCCTTTGTCCATCTTCATTCCAGAAACAGAAGACTGAAAGCCAACCAGACAAATAGGACGGCCCACTGCCCATAGACTCTTTGTGGGCACATCTGCTCCAGAAGTCTAACCCAATCTCTGGGCTGTCGAAGCACTTAACAAAATTATTAAGAATTGGACGAAGAAGTTGAGCAAACCGTGCAGGTTCGTCTCCGAGCTGATGTAGCTTCTCGAGCTTCTTCACGAGGACTATCCAATCCTCACGCTCGCCTAACAGAGTGACGGACGGGATACCACACATAAGGAATATCTTATACGCAAAGTACTTCTGCAAAGAGCCCATCATTAAAATGGCCGCGACCACTTTATCGGATTCGGTTGTTGTGGTAAAGTTTGGCATAACCCAGGATCGTAACTCTTCATCCACCACGTTCTTTTCGATCTCCTCGGTCATACGCGAGGCCAAAGCACCGAAGTCCACGGTCGCAATTGACCCTATACCGCGTACTTGCAGCTCTTTTTGGCCTTCATGTGCAACAAAAGAAGATCGCATTTCTTCCGCATGTGCGTTAATGAAGAAGTTGAGCTGAGTAAGGATAGAGAACCACACATCTTCAGGTCGTATAGTCAAGTGGTGATGATAGCTGTATGCGTGGAACACGGCCCAAACGAACCCATGGTGAGAGGCGGTGATATGATTCGCATGAAAAATATCGTTTGAAAAGGATTGTTGTATCAGTCCCCGGCTACACTGATAATCCTTTGGACATGAGTGTTGGAACAGCTCTTCAGCAGTCGAGGCCTTCGGCTGTTTCCATTTCCGAGCTGTATGACTGGCGGTGGTGATAGTGATAGGCATTTTTTCGGAACCTTGTGCAAACGTGCAGAGTACAGAGGGATCGATGTACCAGCGAGATTGAAAATTGAAATGATGTTGCGTTGAGAAGGGAGTAATGAAGATATGGGGAGCGAACAAGATGTGGGGTAAGAGAGGAAGTATTTCAGGAACAGGATGTAGTTGATTTCAGGAAGCGGTTGGGGGCCGCCACACTTGGCCCAAAACGTGATCAAAACTTTCCTAATCTGGCTTAGCCAAGTGTGACGGCCTCCACTTCTCCTCAAATATTTGCATCATTTGACTGTATATTATTGAAACTTTTAAACATACAAGGCGGGACCTTGCCAAGACTAGGGCTTGCTCTCTCCCACCAATAGAAATGCTAGTAAGATGGGGTAGAAAAGGGCAAATGAGTGGCTGGGGGACGTCCCATAGACGTCTATGAGACATCTCTCTGATTCTCACTAGAAAAAGGAATAAGATATTCTCTGAGATTGGCAGGGCGACTGGTTACCAATCTCAGGGAATTAGATCAGATGATCAAGGCAATGTGGTCAAGCTGAACTAATTCAGGGTCTTCTCAGGAAATTCTCAGGATAGAAAGTGGAGAAGAAATTGGCATGAGATTCAAACTATTCTGCCGAAATACGAGAACTAAATACCTGAGATTTAGAAAAGAAATCAAACAGAACAAACCAAATAAGGAAAATAACGTTATCACATGGCATGACATAAGCGAAACACCGGAGAATTCCGGTAAAAAATGAAGGATAAAGTGCGAACTCAGAGAACACGTAAGGACTCCATTCTCTGACAGATATATATTATAGTGTGTAGAATATAAAAAATTATAAAGAAAAAATATAACTAAGGAGAGTAGTTAATTAGGAGATGTCTACTAAGCAGTAATCAAACCAGTAGGGTTCCACTGAGAACTCAGTAGGTTGTGGGCCTAGGTTCTAAGGCATAAGCTACTGTAAAATATTAGATAAGCAGTGTTTTCATCCTTACATTCCTGAAATGCTTGGCGTAGCCCTTGGTAACCCTTGGTAAATTACTAGTATTTATTTACAATCCCATCTACAATTCATCAAATATTTATCCACAGTGGCTTCAGACAGAAACCCCTATCAATCAACCTGGTAGCAGTACCAAAATATTGCTATCAGGAGGCTAATTGATACTACACCTCTCTTAATCAGCCAGGATATTGATATAGAACCTGGTCTTCAGCTACCTCAGAATGATCAAGAGGAGCGTTTGGTAGATGTTACGCGGTGCTAACTGGTCACAGTGAGTATCGCTCATAGTGGTGATATACGTACGTCGAGGCTCGTCCTCAAGTCTCAGTCGCAATCGTACCGTTGCCATTAGGCCTTACACGGGCTCGGATCTATAGAGTAGACTCTTGTTGGGCAGTGCCAGATAGTAGCGCCTAGTCAAGCTATGCTTAGGATCTGCGTCAAGTGACGAGAGACTAAGTATAACTCTCCTAGTTAACATTATGGGAGGGGAGAATCCTACTGAGAGCAGGGTGGTGACTGACAGTCCTACTGACGTCAGTGGGCTTAGGCTTGTGTGACAATGGGCGTAATGGGCATGAGCGATCAAGGCTCATGCAGTTGACATGTCAGCTGTCACCTGGTAGGTTGGGGAAACATCTCCCGAGCCCTGTTACCTAGCTTACACTCCTTTGCCTCTCAATATCATTGACTGGGGTAACCCGCTGCCTGCAGAAGGGGCCGCCACATTTCGAGCTATGATAGCTTGTGTAACTTGAGATGCATCCGAGGTGGAATGTTGGCCCAGATCGACAGCGCTGTAAGCGCCACTTAAGTTCCCCGCCTAGGTATGCCCTGTTGCAACCCCGCTCAAATTGGCTATATGTAACCTTGAAATAATTGGTATTCTCTCAAGTAGTCTTCGAGGCTGTCAACTTGCAACTCCTGCCAAACTACTCACACCTTTGTGACAAACTTTTATCTAAAATAACATTGAAACCTTGCAATTATGCTAGATCTCAATACCTTTACAGGACAGATTACAGGGCTTCTTTATGTTTCTGCAGCGATTTTGCCCCTGTGGTATTTGGCATCGTACCTAATTTCTCCCCTGGGCCAGTTTCCTGGCCCATTTCTTGCCGGTAAGCTAGCGCGTACCTACTTGGATAAATGTCTTTTAATGCCGCTCAGAGTTTTTTGTCTGACACCTCTTCTTCTCTAGGATGGACCAATCTGTGGCGAATGTATCATGTTCGGCGAGGAAATTATCATCTGGTAATCCAAAAGCTACACAAAAAGCATGGTCCTGTGGTGCGGATAGCGCCCAACGTCTTAGATCTAGATATTCCTGAGTTGATCAAGACTATTTATAACACCAAAGAGAACTATCTCAAAGTAAGTATATCTTACTTCGGTGAATGATTTTATCTCAAATCTCTTTTATAAATATAGCTAATATTCTTTTGCTAGACCGAGTTTTACCATGGTAGCAGTGCTGTGAATAACGGAAAGATTATTTATAATCTATTCAGCGAATGCAAGCCAGAAGTCCATTCAGCACAGAAAAGACCCGTCTCTAAGTACTTCTCTCTGAATGGGATTCTCACGCTTGAGCCTCATATCGACAACATGATTGAGTATTTTTGCCAACGCTTAGATGAGGAGTTTGTGGACGGATCTAATTCTTCCCAAATATGCGACCTTGGAGAATGGATTACTTACTGTAAGTCGACTCTGACAATTCAATACTACGACGAGGCCAAGGTTTATTGAAGTTTAACACGTCTAGATACGTGGGACGTCGTTGGCCAAGCTACATTTAGTCAACCGATCGGATATCTAGAAAAAGGCTACGACTTTGACAACACTCTCAATACAGCCAATGTTGCTATGGATTATTTCACCATGGTTGGACAGATGCCAATACTCGATCACCTACTTGACAAAAATCCAATTATTAAGCTTGGGCCACCCTCTTTCGGTACCATCACCAATATCTCGATCCAGCATCTAGTGGACCGTCTCCAGGGTAGTGACGCTGGATACCATGACTCGGGGAAGCCGGACTTCTTAGACAAATTTATTGAGGCAAAAGGAAATTTCCCAGACTTTGTCGATGACACGCTGATTATTTCTTGGTTGATGGTCATTATGATTGCTGGAGCGGACACGACGGCTATCACCCTTAACGCGGCTTTATATTACTCGTTAAAACAACCAAGTGTCTGGCAGCGCCTTAGGTCAGAAATCCCTGCCCACGATCCTAATTCATCATTTTCGGCGACTTCCTACAAGGATTCCAGGGATTTTCCATACCTGAATGCAGTTGTCCGTGAGGCATTAAGGTGCCACCCCGGCGTTGCCATGCTTCTTGAACGATACGTACCTAAAGGAGGTCTTAATCTCCCCGATGGACGTCATGTTTCAGCCGGCTGTGTGGTTGGAATGAATCCTTATGTTGTCGGGCGAAATAAGTCAGTCTATGGCGAAGATGCTGACACATTCCGCCCTGAGCGATGGCTTCGTGATGAGAGCCTGGAGACCGAAGAAGAGTTTCAGGATCGCCTTCGCCTTATGAATAATACGGACCTATCGTTTGGAGGCGGGAGTCGTATCTGCATCGGCAAGCATTTAGGTCTTGTTGAGGTGTATAAGGTTCTTGCTACCCTTATTTCTCGCTACGATATTAGCTTTGTCGATCCAACTAAGGAATGGTCAACCCACAACAGCTTCTTTGTGCGACAAAGTGGCATCGAAGTGAAGCTATCTAGTCGTACATAAGTCATTCTGGTCGATCAGCACTGATACTGTTTGTGTTTAGCCTCACGCCCTTACGGCAATTGACACACATGCTACCTACCTATTCTTTTGCTTATTTTCCTCGGAATATGATATACTGTCTTATCTTTTGCACCTCTTCCCTATATATCTATACATAGTTTATGGGCCCCCTTGTTCCGAGTCAGGGCAATTCAACAGGGCTGCTTCTCTAAACCCAATCGCCCTAAAGGAATGATATAATCCGATACGGGCACTCACGTCGAGTGCAGTTTTACGCCGACACTCCATAATTCTCCGATCCTGAGAGGTCAGGTGATGCTCTCTGTTGCCTAGATCAGTGCTTGTCTCTTATTTCTTCTTTTTTTCAATTGCTTTAGTTTTTTTTCTGCCAACCATTACTGGTGCGCTTCTTCCCTTTCCTTCGGCTCAAGCGAGTCTCCTCTGATATTTCTCCATCGTTTCACGCTGATACCTGATATTGTTCACCACTCTATTCCACGATAGAAGATTTTACAACATCTTATTATACTGATATTTCCAGGTACGTCACTTGTCTGCAACTACCTTTCGCACAACATTTAGTCTTTTGAGATCCACTTGTAACCGGACCAACAACATGCAGCATCTAGCATAAGAACCAGTACATTGTTGCATATACAGGTCATGTATACATTATACTCGCGACATGCAATTCAATATGAGAGTTGCTATTTATACCTGGATTCTGCTAATTGTACCTCGATTCTACTAAATGTACCTCTGTTTTACTAATTGTATCTCGATTTTGCTAAAAGTACCCTCCCACAGAATGGCCATCCAGTTTGAGTTGTGGCTCCGCCTAGAATAATTCTGTCCCCTTCACCAAATTTTATTTCAACCCCCTGTAAAATCATATTCCTTGACTACATTCCCGTAACATCCCTCGAACTTAAATCTTTTGTTTTAAGAAAAAGAAAAGGCTGGTGGATCAGGAAGAAGAAAATGGTTATTCTTTCCAAGTATTAGAGCGATGTCATAGTAATGTAGACAGAGCATACGACTTGAAAGGGGGATAACAATCGGTAAGGGGGGAAGAATTGTTCCATGCGGAGCCACAACTCAAACTACATAGCATTTTGTGGGAGGGCACGATTAGCAAAATCGAGATACCTATAGCAACTTTTTTCAAAACGACCAACTAAGCTATATGACTAATCTATGGTATTTGCCTTCATCCTAGTGCCATTACGAATTAGCCTACTTTCCCAGACGAAGCTGAAGTCTACCCTATATTAAAGTGGAAAAATAACCACCCTTACAATAATTATCTCTTAAATGACAGAAGAGGCAAAAACACACAGTTGATAATCTTATCACAGTCTAATTAGCTGATAACTCGGTTCTTACAAACATTACCATTCTATGGTCGGCGCCAAATCCTAATATTGGAGAAGATTTATCAATACTAGGTGCCGCGGCTCTTTTTTCCAATGCGAATGTAGATGCGACCTTTTAGTTTAACTAAAAACAAATTTACTTAGGCTGAATTGCTTAGTGGGTGTAATTGCGATATTAAGAAAATAGAAACACATTTCCAACAGGCTTCCACTTTCGTGCTTACCTCTTGTCTTTCTCGCGACAATCAACTTGTATCCAAGAGTCGAGAGCTATGCAGCTTATCAAACTATCAATTATGAGAATGCTTTGACGGCAGCACACACGATGATATACGAGTCAATTCAGCAAGACGAAAACACCTGTGACACAAACCAGTGCAGGTGATAAAAGAGATTAGGGGCAACTGCCTGAGGGGCCAGATCAGAGATAGGATATGAGGTATCTATACTTTATATGAATATTGTCAGTTAATGCTTCTGGGAGAATATTTCCAATGCAACTATCGCCAAGGTTTAACTAAATATGATGAGAGACTAGATAAGGGAAATATCTTGACTTATGAGCCAGTTCCCACACCCCAGTCATTAACTAATGATACTATGACATGTGACCAATGACGATGAAATATGTGGTTCTATATATCGCTGTTACGCTACTCATTGCAATACACATACAACTATTTAACTGGCATGCCATGCCATAACGTTGAATTACGTCGGCCTGCATGCCTAGAGTCGCACACCGCTTTTTACACCATTCCTGATGACGTAGATAAATGTACGTTAGCCATTAAATCTTGGTTCAAGAAGCTGCATAGACTGCGTCTCCTACCATTAGAGTCGGTGTAAAATGGCAAGATATGCTCAGGATATGATATTCTAAACAGGGATCTTGATGTAAGAATTGGATGAAGGGAGTATAAAAGGAAACAATTTGTTGCATATAAAAACCCTCCACAAGGTCAAACAATCACTTTGAAACAAAGGCGGCTCACTAATGAGACACATTAGTCTGTTAAAAAAGAAATCGATAGCTCAATCTGCTCAGCATGATTTCCGACGTTAGTTGATTATTTAACATGCGATTCTAAGCTAATGGCTCAATTCAGCGCTATCTGAGACCTATTCTATATGGCTACGACCCTTGCAAGAGTGAGGAACCGGTGCCTGATGTGGGTAGCTATCCTTTTTTTCGAATATGTGAATACTGCAGATTCTGTCTTTTTCGATCCGAAAGACCGAAACGTGCCGTGGCCAAGCATGTTACCAGGCTGTCGACAATCTAGACACTGGTGTGTGAGGGAAAGGGCCATGAGAATATTTTTAGAGGGTACAAGAAACACAGTCAGCCAACAAAGGGAGGAATCTACAGGAGTTGGCCGTTCGGTTCTCAAAGAAGGAGCATGAGCTCATGGACGCCTCACTTTCATCCAGCATCTATGCTTTTCTAGAAGGAAATAGCAAAATGTGCGGATTGATGGCAACATTATTACTAATGGCGTTTCTCCATGATGGTAATTATTCGCCAAGTCCATGAGAAGTGATCAAATGCTGAAGCCACAAAGATATAATTGAGCTATTCCCTGATGAAGTTAGTGATATTGACTTGATTAGAAATGGAGTGATGGAAATATTTACGATGACTTTCCTAGGATATGACTGTCATAGATGGCGGAGTGAAGAGCTGGCCTGGGAGCACAGTCGATCACCAAGAGTGCCAAACCCATCGATTAAGCATATTCGGTACAATTGCGAGCGACGTCCTCCAAGAAGACGCTATCCTTGGACAGGAAGTTTTGACGGCATTTTCGGTGTGGATGGAGCATACGCATACTTATAAGAACAACTCGCCTATTCCATTCGCATCAATGGATGATTATCATATTTATCGCTTCAAAGATGTGGCCATTCAGTTCGTACTCTTTGATCTTGATAGAAATCAACTAACTTTCCACAGGTTCATCATTGCGCTGGTGAAGTTCAGCAGCAATGCCCATGTACCGACGCCAGAGACATACTTGCTGAGCAATCTTATCCGTCTATTTCATCGACATATCTGCCTGATAAATGACCTCTATTCCTATGATAAAGAAGTCCTCGAAGCACAGGTGGATGGCACGATCATTGTGAATGCAGTCGATGTTCTGCAAAATATTGAATCATGCAACTTAGTTCACGCGAAATTGTCAATACGTCAAAAAATCTGGGGGCTAGAGCATGAGATGCTTGATGAATGCAGGTCACTCGACACCGTGGGTATACTGAGCCCCGATCAGCTTAAGCTGGCTCGCGGACTGCTAGAGTGCGCTGCAGGGAACATATTCTATTGTGCTACACAAAAAAGATATGGTGGTGACTCAGCACTTTTGACCGTTGATTAGACTGAGCCATATTCAAAAGCTTTCAGTATTACGGCAAAACCTTATGCACATCACTTCGCCAAGACTATACTCAATTAGCGTACCTAATACGCTACTTCTCCATCATTATCCTTATCCTTTACCTTCCTTAGACCTCAGACCTAATCTCACCCATTATTCTAACGTCAAGGGGTGCTAAATCTTAGACTGAGATGACTCGATTGGCTGTTGTATAATATCTTATTTCAAAAATTCCTCTCATCCATCGGGCACCATGGAATTAGCAAAGGATGAGCCATGTAGAGTCTCGGACCTTTAGGTATCAAGCTCAAGATAAAGCTATTAACTTGACAGATACAAGTAGATGTAGATTTCTTGCTTTATTATGATTAATTTTGTATTACAGCAAGAATGCCAATGCAAAGAAGCTCAAACCCAACCATCCACCACGCCCAGTTGCTTTGATCGCAGTATTGTACATCGTGGAAGTAGTAGCCGGAGTAGAGACAGAGCCAGAGGACGATGATGAAGCAGTGGAGGCCCTATCAGTGCTAGATGACACCGGAGTTGGCACCTGACCAAAAGAGCCTTCAGTGCCAGAGGACGTGGTCACTACGCTAGACGGAGAGGACGCCGTGACAGGGAAGCTAGTCTCCGGACTGGAAGAAGTGGACTTAGTAGATACCGACATCGTGGTGGTGGTGGTATCAGTGGCAGAAACTACGCTGGAAGTAGTCTCTGGCTGTGTCATCGCAACCGTTGTAGTCGCCGGCACTAGACCTCCAGCGAGCGGAGACACGGCATATGGTGGATCGAACAGCCCGAAATTACCACATGCGTTGCAAGGTGAAGCCCAAGATTTGACGGGCTCCGGAGCCACAAGGATAGGGTCACAGCGACCGTTGGGCGCCGCCGTCGCGATCACTGAAGGATCTTCTGACTGAGGACAGTCGGTACCGAGGTCGTTCAGTGTGAGTTGTTGCGTAGCCGAATTGACGATATCTATGGTTGAGACTTGATTCAAGTCGAGGGGGAACACTACACTGGTACCTGAGGGCCCAGTGCGACCGGCAGTGTTGTAGCCATAGATGGTGTTGACAACCATGTAGACAGATGGCGAGGTACTGTATGTGGCGGCAATTATTAGTTCAATAAATAGGGACGAATGGTGAATAGAAAGATCTCTCACAAGGTGTAATCGAGATGCGAGTCAACATAAGTGGACGGATAAATGCGGTCTGGCTGATTTGTTGGCCAGTAGAACAGGTTCACGGTTCCCACGGACCTTTCGAGACAGCGTTAGCAAACGTTTCGACATAGGTCAATTCGCGAGACCCGAATACTTACATGCTACAAGTGGTCGGACATGGATTTGGAGCTGCTGTAATGGTTGTTGGCACGATAATCGTATCTGTTGACGTGTCTATCGTCGTGACAGTAGCTGTATCCGTGGTAGTATCCGTGGTAGTATCCGTCGTAATATCCGTGGTAATATCTGTAGTAGTATCCGTGATAGTATCCGTGACAATATCCGTGATAGTATCCGTGACAGTATCTGTGACTGTGTCTGTGACTGTGTCTGTGATAGTGTCTGTGATAGTGTCTGTGATAGTGTCTGTGATAGTGTCCGTGATAGTATCCATGATTATGTCCGTAGTCGTAGTAGTACTTGTGGTAGTGGAAATCTCTGTTGAGACTATTGACATTATGATGGTAGTGGTGACAGTACTATCGAAGCATGCAGTGGATACGATCGAGGTGTTCCTTGGCGGGGGCGCTGGAAATGCAGTAGTGCTGTCGATTGTAGTGTCACTATAATAGATGGAAGAAGTGTGAAAAGTGTTGATGTTTTCCGAAGTACAGGGCGTCATCTGGCTGCTTGATGGATCGTGGCTAGGGGAATATGGGGTGTGAATAGCTTCACTATGTCAGCGGCGACGCAATGGCTTTTGTTTTGGTTGATAACTAACCAGGGCCTCTAATGCCTTCTGCCCAAGTGGCTAGCAGCCCGAGTGCCGCCCATAGTCGCAAAATAAAAAACATGGCGACAGACTTTTCCACAAGCACAGAAATTAGGGCTGATACTATGCAGACACGCAACTGAGATTCAGCGACAAGCAACAAGAAAGCAAGAGTCAGGCGCCTCTTAGTGGGATAAAGTAGCAGAATGAATTATGAAGGCGGCGTAAACAATGATCCTAAGAACAACACTAGCAACCTTGGCAGCTCGTCGTGTCAATGGGCTATTACCACTTGATGCAGTCATTGTGCCCAACACCGATCGGCGTAGTAACCTAGAGAGGTGAAGACATGCGGTCTGCTGGCCAAAAAAGGCAATGATGTTGAGGAACACCGACCGTTGATCTCTACATAAAACCCGAGAACGAGCATATACGAGAACGCTGGTTCCTGAATTCGGGTGGAGCAGGTTTTTGGCAGATGCTTGAGCCGGTTTTGCGTCACCGTCCGTGCGTGGGCCCTGTCCGTGCGGCGGATTCAACTCGTCAGGGTCACCCGTTGGTCCTGCTAGCTCCAATTAACAATGTCGATCTCAATGAATCAATGAAACCATTGGCTCGGAGGTCTTCAACTGGGCAGTGATGTGGCAGTTCAGACAAGAGCCTGCCGGTTCCTGTTGCCACACCAGCCACGCGGGACTTGATTTCTATTATTGCTGTACCCCAGGCAGTAGCTGGAAACTGCATTATTCTCTTCAGGGCTAATGTGATGCCTCAGCTCCTGAAGATGCATTCGGTCAGTCTGCTCTTAGAGCTAATCTTAATGATCTCTTGGTCGTTGGAATGTTTCGCGACTCGCATAGCCGAACGTTCCTCATCCGCCCTTGTTATCTCGCCCAGCGAATATTTGTAACTCTCCACCGAGGTCCATTGGATTGATGCTATACCGTATGCTGATTGTGGAGCTTAGTGATGGTAACGATGGTCCTTGGAGCAGCTTCTACCTCCAAGTTGGGACTCCGGAACAGTCCGTCCGAGTGCTTGTCTCGACAGCTTCCCCCGAGTCATTGGTTGTTTTGTCGGACTATGGTTGTTCGGACTCCGTGTTTCCCAACGCACCATCTGACTGCGCAGTCTCCAGGGGGACCTTGTTTAATATGAACCAATCTTCTACCTGGGACGAATTGGGTGTTTTCGGTATCAACCAGGATGGGGTAGGTCTCGAGGCCAACCTTGGATATTATCAAAGAGGGGAATTTGCCCTAGATACGATAAGTATTGGACTCACTGGACCAACTCTGAAGAATCAGACTGTGGCCGGAATTGCAACCCCCGAGCCTTTTTATCTGTAAAGACCGCAATGATTTCTCCGTTTCTGTCCATAGTTTACTGACCGGAGAACTAACAGTGGAACATTTGGCTTGAACTCTCAACCCGTGAACTTTACATCCTTGGGAAACTTCTCTTCATCCTCATTTATCACAACTCTTAAAGACGAAGGCACTATCCCAAGTCTTAGCTGGAGCTACACGGCTGGTGCCAAGTATCGTAAGTTTCCTCGTCAGAACAAAACACAATCACAGCGGATCTTGTCTCTAATCTCAGCTTCGCGCCGACATAGGCTTAAAGCAAGTTTATGGCCAACTCGTCTTCTCCGGTTATGACGCATCTCGGTTCACTGCGAACTCGGTGTCGTTCACCATGGCCGATGACGTCACCCGGGACCTGGTTGTCTATCTTCAGTCCATCAGCTATAGCGGATCAAGTTCCGCCACGTTATTGTCCGACCCAATTTTGATCTTCATTGACTCCACTGACCCCAACCTCTGGCTCCCGGAGAGTGTTTGCGAGGCGTTCGAAAAGGCCTTTGGTCTCACACTTGACAGTGATAGCGATCTATATCTTGTGAATGACACCCACAACACTGAATTGCTCAACTCGAATGCGCAGGTGACATTTCGGCTGTCCGATGTGGATCACGGTGGAGATGCTGTGACGATAACTCTTCCATATGATGCTTTTGCCCTGACTGCAAAGGCTCCGTTGGTCGACAATAGCAGCTACTATTTCCCGCTGAAACGCGCAGCCAACTCTACCCAGTATACATTGGGCCGAGCATTCTTGCAAGAGGCGTGAGTGCAGCATGTCTGATTTGAATGTATATGCTGACCTCCTCAGGTATCTCTCGGCCGATTACGAGCGAGGTGTCTTCAATGTGTCGGCATGCGCTTGGGATGAAAATGCCGAGGAAGACATCGTCACAATCACGTCTAAAGACTCAGACTCCTCCACTTGCTCTGGAAGCACATGCACGTCCAGTGTTAGTAGCTCTAATAGCTCAGATAACTCTTCGTCACTGAGCCGCGGCGCTGTAGCTGGCATCGCAATTGCGGCGCTGGTCGGAGTAGCCATTCTCGCGGCAGTCCTCTTCTTTTTCATTCGCCGTCAACACCAAAAGACAGCATACAGAGCGACGTCACCGAAGCCCGGTATATCTGAATATTTTGGTCCGATACACAATGACCCTTCTCTCGGCCCATCAATGCCATCTGACCCATCCGACCCATCTGCCGCACAAGCAACATTTTGGTCACCAGACGTGATATTTGGTGGTGTAAGTGACAGTAATAATGGCGCGAGTAGCAGCAGTGGTGGGAATCATGAGCAAAGCGTTGAAGAGAATCATATGGAATTAGACGGGCACGGTACACAAATTCAGCCAGTCTATCATGAGCTGGCCGGCAGTGAAGTCGAGAAAACAAGACCAGGGCTACAGGAGCAAGTGCCACGAATGCCTTACGCATAATTTCAAATGGGATAGCTTATCATTCTATCTTTTCTTCACGATGGATATCGCCATGCCTTTCCGGTACTATAGAAGGGCTGACCGCTAATGGGATAATGCAGCTTATTTGTGTTCAGGAAGTATAATATCTAGGCAAGAAGAGGAGAATGATAGTATTGGGTAAAATATTCCAAGACTAATTCTTGGAAAAGAAAAGAGGAGAACCTATCCTCTTTCTCTTTTAAGTATGGAACGTAGGCGATTCGCATACGAATCCGCTGGTAGGGCCTACATGCAGCAATACCCTATTCCATGCCTCAACAATATAACACCCCTTATTTCCCGTAACAGAAATTCCCTTCAGACAAGGTTAGTGCGTACTAGGCGGGGCTAAACATGCCTAGTGTAAGAATCTTCCCCCCGTTCTCACTTCTATCACCCAGTCTACAATGTTCTCACCCATGTCAAGCACACTTACCTAGCGTGGACCCGTCGCCGCTCTAGTGTAAAAGCACTTTAGAAAGGATTGACCATGCGGATATAGTATGGCTTAGGTACCGCTGAGCGGACGGGAAGCCCTGTTCTCCACACTCTGTGGTCGTATGTACTCGATGGGGTTCCAAAGGTACTCATGCTCCTCATTGAATTTAAAGGCTAGCAGCTGCCAATATGAGCATGGAAACCCCCAGTAAAGAGGTCAATTAAGAATAGAAGAGCGTCCAAATGTGTCAAGGCATCTGTAAATCGATAGTACAAGACTTGAAATGCAAGATCCCTTGATTCCGCGCACACTCGAGGTGATCAGTTCGCCCCGGCTGATTTCTTCAGTCTTGCACTTACCCACTCGAACTCTCTGGCGCCCCAGAAGAGCAACAGGACTATGGCAGGGCTTGTTCAAGGGGTGAGTATCGCGCCGCACAGTAACACCGTCGTCTCCGTCCACTCGTTTGCGCGAACTCGTCGGAGATCCCAGTAGGAAAGCACAGCGAAAGAAGTGATGGCCAGATTCAAGCAGAGAATACGCGTATCCTCAACGGACAAATCGATCGCTTGTCTAGCTTGGAGGAATATGGAAAAATGCGAATGCAGGCTTCGTCCAAGTAAGTACAGCCACCTAGAGGCCTTCCGCCTGTAAAGATGAAGCTAGCATGATGAATATTCTGAGAGACTGCACGTGGGTTTCTTTGCGACCACCTCGATAGTTGGCTCAATGGCTATAATGCGTTTTAGGAGATATATCACAATAAGAAAGACAAAGTGGGCGGTTTCCGTGGGCGGTTTCCGTGGGCGGTTTCCCATGCGCCTAGCCCGATCGATGCCGGCACAATCTCAGACCCTGCCTGCCAGGAAAGAATGTAAAATAGAGGAAAGTAGTAAGGAATAGAAGTTTCCATCCGTCGGTGGCGATTTTGGTTCTTGCTTGTGGAAATAAATTTGTCTTATCTCGAGACGGAATCAAGGTCTCGCGAAAATGTACAGGCAGATTCCTCAGTGTCAACAACGATGCATGCGTCCCGGCGCTTGGCAATTCTCAGCCGGCGCAATAATCATCATCCGAATATCGTTAATTTCATGGATGCTGCGACCGCTTTCCTTTATGGATTTTACATACGGTGCGCCTAGTGGCATAAGGAAGTCAACAGCTGAGAATTTGATATAGAGCAGCGTCAGAAGATCAATCACAACAGACATTATCATCCATGGAAGTAATTCTGCTTAAGAAAAGGTAAATTGGCGGAATCAATTTATGGCACCCAAGAATTATTGCAATAATTGTAATGTCAGATCTCCACGGATTTTCGCCTTCAGTTCAATCTCAACATCAAGGTTCAAATCCAATCTTAGCTTCAACTGATCGTTGCTTTTTGTATTTGTCACTGCTTCGGTGGTCTCTATCACTTGACCAGTTCTTGAATTCGCCTCATTTCGAGGAAGCTCTGCTTGTTGTCCCGCATTGTGGGGATCCGGAGCTCGAACAATCTCTTTATCCTTGACCTCAGGACTAAGCATCCGTCGGACGCGTGTTTCTCGTCTGTTTGCTTCTGGACTATTTGATCTTTGTTCGCGTTCGATGATTTCAACTTGATCTGGTTCGGCGGCTGTGACCGACTCACGTCGGATACTCGTTCGTTGGTGTATTTGCGGGTCGTCGGAATATTGCTCTTGGCTTGGAGAATTCAAACTGTCTTGGCTTTGGTCTTTGGTGATACCGGTTGGAAATCCCGATGGAACATTTGATTCTGATCTCTCCGATCCTGCGGTGTATCTCTGCGGGCTTCCTTCACTTTGCCTGTCTGACGGAGTTGTCCGCTTCGAAAGCTTAGAAGGTCTGAGTTTTGGTGGGCGCCGCTTTTGTGAGGAAGGGACTCCATTTGCGCTGGTGCTACTTATTCCGTCCTGCGCATCCTCTCCCGGCGTTTTCATTGTGACGAATTGATGAGATAGAGAAACCTTGACTACAGCGCATGTACTGCCATGTGTTTCGTGACTGGGAGCTAGCGATATTGTCTCGACTTGAACTATCTTCCAGCACCTGAGCATATGTGTGATAATTCGCCTCATGACGTCATTTACATAGATTGACTGTAGCTGGAAATGATGTCCGCAGAGTAAGTCTATTACGGCTGAGTGTTCTACACTTGGTAGAAGAATGCGTCATGAGTGTGGATACTTGTCCAAAAGTGAAAACTGTAAAACAGGACTGGAAACACACTTAGGCAAATATGACCGTCTCACTAAGTAGGATCCGGGGGACCTCACATCCCGAGAACCATAAACTTGCCCTTTATTGTATTTAAAAGTGGCTGGAAGGTTGGGCTAGTAAAGCAAAATTTGGAGCTCTTATTTCCTCTTATTAACCTTGCTTTAAAGTGAGAAATCATTTGAATCGTTTTATTGTCAAGATTCCGCACATTCCTTGAGGAAACTACAGTAGAATGGCCCCAGGACAAAATCTCGCTGACAGAAGCAACCGTTCTAAAGACTCCAGGCGGGATGAATACGATAATAACGAACCAAATCTTTCCTCGATATCTGAGATCACATCACACGACTATGATAACTCAAGTGTGGTCTCTGGTCAATATGATCAGGACTCCAGCACTGAAGACCTGCCCCGCGGGGAACTCGATCATAAAGTCACTGTCGAACGTGCACCGCGAAATGAAGGGATTAAATTTGATCGGCTTCATCCGAAATCTCCATTAAACCGCGCAGTTGTTCCAGGACAAGGCCTTCGTGGTGAAGTCCGAAGACAAGGTATTGAACCAATCCAACCGGTTCAAAGTTCACAAAAGCCGGCGAATACGGCATTGAGTCTGAGATTAGACCTCAACCTTGACGTTGAAGTCGATTTAAAAGCTAGCATACGTGGAGATCTAACCCTTTCTCTCTTGTAAGTTAATCACGTTTTGCATTTGGCTATCCTAACTGAAGCTTACACCTTGAAGGACTTGATCAGAGAAATAATGGGAGCGTGACAGATTTATATATCGGCCTGATAGCATAGTTCGTTTCAATTTTGTTGTTGTCGAAAACAACAGCATTCTCGTTACAACAGTCCACAATCAAAATCAGATAACATTTGCCGGTTTCTTGCCCCACTTTGAATGGCTAGTTTTCTGTAGCCGAATATGATAGCTCTGGGGCAGTACCGCATGAGCCACAAATAAGCCACCTAGACCAAGCAATTATGAAATGTGCTCTGACGAGTTTTGAACTAACCGGCAGATTAAAACCAGCTCGCATCTCAATGTTTAAGATGCAAGGGTGTCGTGGCATCCGAATTGCCAAGACATTCCAGCCACTCTACGGAATTTTGATCCGTGGTAGCTTGATGGCGGGAATGACGACAAGACAGACCTCTAGCCAGATTTCGAAATGTTTACCGAGCAAGTTTTCCATCACTTCAACGGAACTATGATTGGACTGATTTGCTATCATCATGGCATCGGGGCTTCTCTTAGTAACTTCAGCGCATTTGGTGATACGTCCGTGGCTGTGGTCTATGGCGTGTCCTGTGGCCTGTATTCGAAAGTACAAACCCGCAAAGGATACCCAGGCGCAATAGTCAACTGCCCAAAAGAAGTTCCCAAGTCTCAAATATGTCTTTGAAGATTTTCCGCTAATCTGAGAACAATACCACATCAAAAAACACCAGAAGCCAGAACTACTATACCAGGGCCAAAGGGCCTGGACGTACCTGGCAACCCATTAAAGAGGATGAAACCTTCTACAGGTGCTGCACACGATCAGAGAAAGCCGGGCTTGCCCAAAATCTCAACCCCTTTACAACGGCCGACTAACAGGGTTTTTACAAAGCCCTCCAAACATGCAGGTTCGAAGAAATTACGTTCGGCGCAAAACCCAATGTCATTCGATAAGGCAAGAAGAGAAAACGATTCTCCAAAGCCTCCAAAAGCCAGCCGAAAAACTTCCAATCTCACAAGAGCCCGAGGCAGACGGCGGGGTAAAAATTGAAGTCGTAGACATCGCAACAGAGTCTATCGAGAGGGATGAAGGCCCTTCTGGTTTGCTAGAAAATACACCCATTTCAATAGAAGAGAGAGCAAAAGAGGAACAGCGCGAGGGCGCCGCGAAGGAGCCACCTCAGGCTTCTGGGTCAACAGGGACATCGTATATCCAACGCGGCAAAGACGCCACATCTGGTCTTGCAGGATTTACAACCAAGGCCAGTAAGCTCCACGCTCAGCTTCCTGGCTCTATTAAGAAAGACGCTGAAAGTCGTCTGCAGACGGGCAGGCAGTGCATCACGACGACGGTCCAACCCGCGGCTGATGGAGCAAAAGGCAAAGTCGAGGAGATAACGCAAAACACTTCAAACATTCCGACCAACCTCTCTTCCTTGTCTGGGCTTATCGTTGGTGATGATGGAATGATCTTAGATTATGACGGCAATTACATCGGCCGACTGGTTGAGGGCGAAACAGAAGATCTTGCTGGTCAAATTGTCGGCGAAGGTGGAGAGATTCTCGATGAAGACGGTGATATGGTCGGGTGCGTGGAGCTTCTCAGTGGTGATTTAGCAGACGAGTCAGAGGCACCCGCTGACCAAGATGCCCTGGGCTTTAAAGACCTGGCAAATTCACCTCTCGGGGAAGATGGGACAATCAAAGATCGGTATGATCGAGTATTGGGAAAGCTCGTCGAAGGCAACGTGAATGATTTGGTTGGTTGGCCGGTAGATGAAAATGGCGAGATACTAGATGAGGACGGTAATTTAGTGGGCCGCGTTGAGCTTCTTGCTTCTGATAACGTTGGTGAAAGTCCTGAGCAGCTAAGCCACTCGCTGCTAGGCCCTTCACTCCTTAAGGGCAAGCCCATCAATGAAGAGGGGAAAATACTGTATGAGAACGGCAACCTGCTTGGCCGAATCAAAGGAAATCAAGAAGCGGAGACCATGGTTGGTAAATTCGCGAACGAAAAAGGTGAAATTATCAATAATTTTGGGCAGATTATAGGAGAGGTTGAGCTGGTTGCTGGAGGGGTTGCTAGCAAGGCGATGGCAGAGCAGCAAGGAGCGGTTCGAAAGGCCGAGAATGATATATCAATGTTAGATGGTCTTCAGGTGAACGAGGAAGGATTGATCACTGGCACCAATAGCTCCGTCATCGGGGAGCTGGACAGTGGCGATCTATCCGAAGCTGTTCGCATGACCGTGAACGAAAAAGGCCTTGAATTAGACGATAATGGCAACATCATAGGCAAAGCACGGTCAGGTGCCAAGGATGCTATCGAAAAGACCGAAAAAACCACCGAAGATTTCGTCCAGGGGTTGCCATCGCTTTCCACACCGGAAGATCTGAAGTGCAACAGACTCGGGAATATTGACAATGAGGATGGGATGCCTGTTGGTGAACGTGTCGAAGGTGGCCCCAAAGAGGTTAGTGGAGATGGTACGGAGCTTGACGGTCAGGCTCAGTTATGGGACAACAGGGGCAAAATAAATGGCAAAGCCCAATCTTTCTCCATCGATGGTGAGCAAAATGAAGGGCCATTTGCGGATCTAGATGAGCCTTTTGTGACTGAGGGAGGGTGGGTCCATGATGCCAATGGGAACAAAGTTGGACAAATTGTTGAGGGAGAAATTAGGAAAGTTCTTGGACGGGCCGTCGATGATGATGGTGACATCCTAGACAAGCGCGGGAATCTCCTAGGACGAGCAGAGCCATGGCAAGAGCCCGACATAGAGCCAGAAGACGTCGATATTACAGAATTAGAAGGCCTCACATTTCATAAGATTGGGAACGTTATAGGCCCAGACGGAGTTTCCATTGCTCGGGTCAGCGAGGGAAACCCGAAATTATTCGCTGGAAGAAAGATCAACGCTCAAGGCCTGGTATGGAGTGACGTTGGTGAAGTCATCGGAAATGTCATGTTGATCCCGTTGAAGGAACGAGAAGCCATGACACTCTTTGGAGGAATTGGGGATCTTGTGGTCCGGAAAACCGGGTATGTCGAGGACGAAACTGGTTGTATTGTCGGCAAAATCGTCGAAAGCGATCCTCAGAAATTGCAAGGCCTCCTTGTGGATGACGACGGAGACATACTTGACAAGCGAGGCAATTTAAAGGGACGGGCCGAGCCATATAATCTGCCAGAGGAAGAGGAAGAAGAAATGGAAGAGGATATATCCGTTCTTGAAGGGATGAAGGTCAACAAGTTTAGAAACGTCGTAGATCAAAATGGCTCTGTGTAAGGACGCCTCATCTATGGCAACGCCAAGAAGCTGGCTGATAAGCAAATCGATGCGGAAGGTCAAATATGGAGCGACGATGGAAACTTTCTCGGCTCCGTGGGACTGATTCCTTCGTCCGAGAGAGAGCAGGGGGGTGGAATCTTCTATGGACTTGAGGGCCTAGTGGTCACCAAAGGTGGAACCATCACAGACCTCATTAGCTACATCGTCGGAAGGCTTGTTGAGGGAGATATGCTTCGACTGAATGGTCGTGCCGTCGACGAGGATGGGGAAATCATCGACAAAGTTGGAAATGTCATTGGTCGTGCAGAACGTTGGATCGCAGAGGAAACGCCTCGCAATGGCTATCCAATGAGTGACCGAAAGATCAATCAGGAGGGTGAAGTGCGCAAAGGAGATGGAAATCTCATAAGTCAACTCATGGACGGCAATCTCAATTCCCTATCTGGCAAAGCAGTTGAGGAGAACGGCTACATCGTCGATAAAGATGGCGATAGAATCGGCGAGTGCACATTCTTGGCACATTTAGCCGAGTCTGAGCTCGAGCTATCGCAGGAGGAAGTAGAGCAGAAGGAAAAGGAGTAACATTCTCGAGGACTAGCGAATAATATCTCTTCAATCATACAACAGACATGTGACTCTGTTGAGCCTTTTTGTAAACAGATCACCGAGGTAATGGATTTCCCTTCATCCCTTATCTATGTCACTAACAGCATGACCAGCATATTGAGAGAGCCGATCGCACACCCCGAGACGAGCTCGATGAGGAACAGCTAGTCAAGACAGTGAAGCCTATCATCGAAGAAGCTGGCAACATACTGCAAGAATGTAAAGGGATATTGCGCGCCTTGGATCCCGATGGCCAAATTGCAGCGTCTGCCAAAGCCAGGAGTGTATCGCACGAAGTGACATCGGAAGAGTACCAGCTGGCCGATCTTCTCAGGCAACTTTCGCAGACAATCTCTACCACGATTGAGAATGGCTGTCGACGAATAGCTAATATGCTTTGAGCGAAAAAGAAGATTCATGCACTATGGTCTGTTCTTTCTGAGCCCCTTTTCCAAATCATTGCAGTCGTTGGCTTACTCTTAAATGGAGTTGTGGGGCTGCTCGGTAATCTCCTAAATGGGCTTGGTCTTGGAGACCTTATTCAGGAGCTTCTTGGTGGACTGGGAATTGATAGCCTTGTTAGTGGCCTTGGTCTACGAAACATTGGTGAGAAGATGGGTATGTCAGGTTGAGAATTATGATGCGCAAAATAGGCGTCAAGGCCACTCTCACTTAGGCTGCTTAGAATCTTCATATCTGTTGCGAGTGGAGTGACCCCTCCAGGTAGATAGACCAGCGCTTCTCTCTCTTCTTCCCTTCTTCCCTGCTCCTTCCTTCTCCCACCGCCAACCCCCCTCACAATACAAGGTCTTGATTCGTCTGTCTTGTCCTTTCTGCATAAGAGTACAAAGTATGAGTGGGCTAGAGAGAGAAGACAGACAAATCAATATGCTGTATTTTGAAGGAGTGGGAAGAAGAATGGAAGAAGGAAGAAGAGAGAGAAGCGCTGATCTACCTGATGGAGGTGTCACTTGAACTCGTAACAATATCCGTGTCACTTCACAAATAGGAACAAATAAGGAGGGGCAAAAACCGAGAAGTTTCTATTCGTACCTTAATTCTTTACTAATTGTACCTTGTCAGAAAGAACGCCATTCAGTGTCACTTTATTTCCTTCACACTGCTTCGTGCCACTATTCTGCGATTTTGTCCAATCGGGCGTCTAGTGATTGTAGCTGGCAAGTACTTCTGTCTACTTTTATATCCATCTACCACAATACCTCGCTTGTCGAATAGCATGTGTACCTCCTACGCTCGAAGCACGCCCCTGCTTACGTCGCCACATTCCATTCCCTGCTTAATCTTCTAATACTCGCTATGCGCTTATCTTAATACTTAATTAAATCAAGGCCTCTTCTCCCATTCAAGCCCCTTCCTCGCATAACCTCAACTTCATAAAGTTGGTACTATCTACCTAACTTCTCTACCCCTTTAAACCCTCCAGCTTCAGCCTCAGCAATCTCCTCTCGCAAGTTTTCCTCCTCGGTCAATTCCCGCTCTCCCCCAACACAGCATTGAATTACTTCCCTCGAGAACACGACAACCTCGGATTTCTCAATCGCCTTCGCAAATGCCTTTTTCACCCTCGGGTAATGCGACCCATCTTCCGGTGGGTAGAAATGACCGCCCCGGGCATCGGGGTAAGACTCGCAGGGAGGGACATATGCAGACCAGTAGACGCGCGTTTGACCGAAGCGACCGAAGTAGAGGTCGGGATTCTGTACCAGGGTCGTTAATAGATGGCCCATTTTAAGGGTTTCTCTTAGTTTGATCTTGGGAGTTGTTTTGGGTGTCTGTTGCTGTTAGTGGCGTGTTTCTTTCTGTCATTTTCCCCTTTTGATGATGACGAGGTGGGTGGGTAGGAAGGGAGGATAGAGGGACGAGCCTTATAACATTTATACGAATCCCCTCCCATCACATGGTACATTTTGAAGATGGTGACGCTTCCGTATACAGGCGGCTGGCGGAGGAGCATCTTTCGCCAGCTGGCTTCCTTTCTCATGTAGGCAGATTTCTTTTGGGGGGATGAAAGCATGTCGAGGGTTTTGAAGGAGAAGGTGTTCTTCTTTTTCTCCTTCCCTTCATGTTCAGTTTCAGTTACCTTTCCTTCGTTGTCGTGGATGAAGGGGTATTCATGGACTGATGGGAAGAAGGGTCGGAAGGCCTGTACTAAGAGAGGATTATATATGGGGCGTGTGTGTGAAATTTTGCATTCATTTATGCTTCCTTGGTCTAATTTTGTGTCTTTCTTGAAGGGCGATGGAAGGACATAATTCCAGATTGATTCTGCGTGCCATTTATCCTTTTTAGGTTTTGGAGTGAATGGTCGGAAGAAGAGCGCTTGTTGAATTGCGGGCGAGCTCTGGATTAGGGCTGTCCAGGTTTGGCATACCCGCTGGGCCGAGACGAGGAGTGTTCGGGTGTCTAGGTGAAGGAGGATGATCTCGAGAAGTTCAGGTGTGGTGAGAACTTTAATTTGGGGTTGCTCTTGCTCTGGCATTTTGGTTTCTTATACTACTTGTGAGTATTCTTTGGTTCTGTAGTTGTTGTTTTGGATAAGTCGATGGGTCCGCGTTAGGTTGATTGAATGGAGTAGCGGGTCGTCGATTGGTACTGATAAGGAACCCATGGAGACACGTGGGCCGTGGCCGCAAGGTGTCATGTGATTTCCCGTGTAATCGCTCCGGCCCCCTTTGGTCAGCTTTTCCATGTTCTGCATTCGTTTGCCATCAATAAGAAAGACCGGCCATGTCATACCTGGGGTCCTAGGTATGCTATGTCATTGACCAGTTTTTTACAATTACCGTTCTCATCATACATGTTAGAATATGTAAATTTATTTTAGCCTCGGGCTCTCTAGAATCGAGCGATATATATATACTGTATATAAAAAACACTTAGATTGATAACGACATGCATCACCTTTGACATGAATATAGTCTATATATGGGGGGTTTAAAATAAGACACAACAAGGGAGAGGATGAGGGAAAATCAAATCAAGACTTAGTCTATCTCAGAGTAATCGACTGCTACTGGAGTTCGAGACATGCTTCCATCACATTAAAAGTCGTCATCTCCGTCAGTGCCCTCCTCATTCGCAGGCAGATTTATCATTTCTCCGAGCTCTTCCGAGGTAACGAATGTCTCATACACACCGTCGTCACAACTATCATGGTCAAAGATCCGGAAGTTCTTCTCCTCTGGGTCAACATCACGGAACTTTACTTTCTCCACTGGCTCCTGCTTCAATGCGCGTGACTGAGGCAATATAGCCGCCAGCCTGCGATATTTGAAATACAAACCCCCGCAAAACACCACCTTGCTTTCACCAGGCTCGGTCGCCTCCGTAGAAACCCACCCAGCCTCCTCATGGGAGGTGTACCAGGTAGACGAAGGCGCAATTTCACCGATTCCAACGACACCCCCGCGAAATCCGACCGAAATCTCCTTCCCCTTTTGTGCCCAGGCATTCAACATCGCCAACCTGGTCCTATAAGTGGAAGTAACAATGACAAGACCATATTCTCGGACATCTGGCCATTTCCGCAAAATTGTCTCCGAGTTTTCTTTGCACCAGAGCCGGAAAGTCGTCGTACCGTAAACCAGATCTTTGATCACCGGAGTTTCTGTCATGAGAATTGCCCCAAAGCCATCGTCGTTGCTGTATCGGTACAAGGCCCCAATGTCTACGGGGATCCCAGATGGAATGAGTGCTGAAGCACTGGTTTCCAGATCAACCTTTCTTTGGATCACATGCCCGCTCAATTTTGGGCCCCAGGATCGTTCATCGGATGGCGCTGGGTGGAAATGCTCAAATCTCGTTAAGCCATTTTGAGTGAGACTCAATGAGTCGCCAAGGCTTATTATTTTCTGATCTATTCCAAGTAGTGGGGTCCACTGCCCTAGCTCTGTGAAGTATCCGCAATAGCCAGGCTGCAGGACTTTTGATGATTCCGGCTCGTAGAGGGCATAGCCATATGGGTGCTTCAGCATCGACTGCTGATAGAGTTTCCCCAGAGTTGGCATCGCAGTGGTGAGTTTTGGTAAGTATTTAAAAGAAAGGAAAAACAGCAAAGTATCAATCAAGCACAAATAACCGAAAAGGTGAGACGTGTCGTATAATTGGCTTGGCGTTGCTGCCTTGGAATACGAACCTGGGCATCTGGGCATGTTTACCCCTCTGCTGATTTAATCCCACACCAGAGATCAGCTGAACCAGCCTGTGAAAAGGAGTCACTTTTTCGAATTAATTATTCTCCCCCTTCGTCGGTCTTGTTGCTTATAACCATAGCAATGGCTGATGAACTTGCCAAAGAAGAAATCCACCCCTCTGTAATTGACGCTGCCAAGGCGTCTTTTGGTCGGGATCGGCCAATGACGGATGATGTCCGACCAGGAGATTTCTTCGATGACCCAGACTACCTAGAGACATTGCCCCACGAGGCGAAAGCCCTGATATGCGCTGTGCAAGAGGCAGGAGACCATCCCGACCGGCCTGGGCTGTGCCATATTCAATCTGAGCTTGCCTTTACACGATACCAACAGAGTCAGAGTGAAGACGATCTTTCTATGGCACTTGCTCTCGAGGCCTTGTCTCTCCGCTATGTACCAGCTCAACACCCTGGTCGAGGGAAGTCCAACCACCATATGGGCGACTTGTATGTACGAAAATGGAAAACACATAAAAATGATGTGACTCTGGATGAGGCTATCAGGCATTACAAGTTAGCTCTTCTTTTTGCCCAGGAGAAAGACGAGGTACTTTGCGAGTGGGCTTGCGACCTTGCGGTGGTGCAACTGGAGCGCTATAAGAAGACCAAGCAGGTCAGCGACAAAAAGGAAGCACATCGGTATTTTGATAGGGCTATTGAGCTTGCCGGACAGCTACCTGTACGAGCACGACATATTTCCAACAAAGGCCACTTCTTGTACTTGGTTGTATCTGGCAGCGACATAGAGAGAGAGGCGCAATTAACAGAGTCGATCGCAGTCCATCAGGAGGCAATCCAATTTTGCGACAATAATCCGGGTCTTTCGTCCCCGCCCCAACTCCCATATGGCATGATTTATCGCAATGCGGGCCTTGCTTACATAGCACGGTTCTCCATAGCCAAAGGAGGCAATGACGGCAAAAGAGGGTCGTCATTAATCGAAACGGCACTGAGCTACGAAAAGGCAGGCGATGGCCACTGGGAAGACTTTACAAATGAGCTTGCCAATGCCCAAAAGCTAATCGCGCAGGCTTCGGGAGATTTAGACCCGGATGAAATAGCATGCGATGTATGGCGAAGAGCCATTGAAATCAGTCCAACTGCCATTACCCCCAGAATACATTTGGCAAGATCCTATCACGAAAGGGCAGGGAATTTGGTTGATCAAAGTCTTGCACAAGAACTTCTGCAGCGAGCTAGAGGCCTTGCTGAAGACACCATTCGAAGGCTGCCACCCGGGCACCGAAATACCGGACTGGCTTTTAGCTGCTGCGCTTTAGTGCACTATTCTTTGTATGATGTGCGGGGTGAGGTGACCGATATCGATGCAGCCATCGAGTGTGCTAAGAAAGCCGTCCGCGATGAGAATGACGTGAACCTATGGGACCGGTACCGCCTGCTTGCTCAAGTGCTTATTTTGAGATATGAACGCTTGAACAATGGAATTGATATGCTAGATGCCAGTGCTGCAGCTATGATGGGCCTCTCCAAATGCCCACCAGAAGATATTCAAAGCAAAGCAGAGTGCATATGGGTAGCCGCTAAAATAAGTCGGGCGAATTATGACCAAACTCGAGATCTGGATGTGCTTAAGAAAACTTGCGATGGACTTTCTGGAATAAGCCGGCTTATGTCGAAAGGCTCTACATCAAGGGCATTGCTCTTGAATGATTTGGGTAATGCATACACCCAGCTCTTCAGCCATGAGGCATTGCCTTCGCAGCTAGAGCAGGCAATCGATGCATACGGAGAAGCATTGTCAGAGTTGAAGAGTCTCCATGGGAATGAACAACACCCCAATATTTTCATGCTTAACGCTGCTCTTGGGAATGTCATGACTCAAAGATTTCTCCATTGGAAGGCCACTGCCGACATTGAATCAGCAATTAAGTACTATCAGAGAAGTCTTTCGAAGATTGACAGACGCAACCCAAGATATTCTATTCGTGTGGTAAACCTCTGTTACGCGTTACAGCTCCGCTTTGACGTCAAAAGAGATCTCAAAGATTTAAAAGAGGCCCAAAAAGTACTACACTTGGCTCTAGAGGAGGCAGCGCCACTAAGCGTTGAGACAAAGAAAGGGCTATCTATGCACTTGGGGAATGTCTATCAGTTCACATTCAAAGTTACCGGCCAGCGGGCTGACTTGGAGAACGCCATAGATCAGTACAACAAGGCTTTAGTGATAGATGGTGCATCTTCCGCTTCAACACATGGAATGACCTTACTCAACAAAGCCGTTGCACTCCAACAACTTGCTCTGATGACTGGTAGTATTTCCGACTTTAAAGCCAGTGAAAAGACGTTTGAAAATGTCGAAAAACTGTTTAGTGAAGACGATCCAAATTTTTGGAAGGCTGTCTTGAACCACGCCAATCTAATCAAAGCCAGGTATGAGCGAAAGTTGGGAGCAAATGTCGAAGAGGACGCGTTCCAGGCGCTAGAGAAGTATGAGAATCTTGCACGCATGGCAATCATTCCGGCATCGGTACGCATTAGTGTAGCATCTATAGCAGCCAAGCTTGCTACCGATGAGCTGAATGATCCGCTAAGAGCTCGAGACAACATTCTTATAAGTCTCAAGTTGCTTCCAGAAGCTATTCTAATGCACGAGAGTCGATTGAAACAGTTGGAGTTTATCAGAGAATACCAGCTCATTCCAGGGGCTGTCGCTTCTTTGTCACTCAGCGCTGGAGACCCCCCGAGTACCGTGATTCACCGTCTTGAGGCTGCTCGTGCCTTCATCTGGGATCGCATCCAAGATCGACCAACTCGAATTGATGATCTGTTAGTTGAGCAGCCGGAACTAGCTGAACGGTTCCGCACATTGCAGCAACGAATGTTTCATCAAACTCGCAACTTTGAACGGTCAAATACTACTGATCTGACATCTGTCGGTTTGGACGATGTAGACAGAATGCATAAGCACCACAATACGGACTCCTACCGCGAGGTAATTGAGCAGATTAGAGCACTTCCCGGCTTTAGCTCTTTCTTGAAGATTCCGGATAGTTCTGCTGACATCCAATCGTACGCTCATGATGCCCCCATTGTCTTTATCAACGTCACTGCATATCGGAGCGATGCTATAGTGATCTCAAGAGATGATGTTCACCAGTTGGCTCTCCCCGATTTCAATATGGAACAAGTAAAGGCATACTTTATGCGGTTTGCGATAGCACTGCATCATCTCGGTAACGCGCAGAATCAGGTGGAGGCACTATCCGAGTACCAGGAAGTGATGAAGTGGCTCTGGGAATCAGCAGCGAAGCCAGTGTTGGGCATCATAAACTGGGGCAAATACGATCTAGGACCATTTGGAAAGCCTCGAATCATATGGGCGTCCATCGGATGGCTTAGCGTCCTTCCGATCCATGCCGCAGGAGACTTCGAAACTCCAACATCATCTGATAGCAACGAGCCAAGATGCGTCCATGATGTTGTTGTATCTTCATACACAAACTCTTTGAAGGCTCTAGACTTTACCAGACATATCACTAAGCAACGCAAAGACAAATCACGGTCAAGCAACAGTCCACAGGCCCTCATTGCAGCTATGGCAACAACCCCAGGCTTTGGCCCAGAAGCCGATCTAACTGTCGAGCCAGAGATCAGTGCAATAAGAAATATTATGCTTCCATTAGTCAATGTCGAAGTTCTCATGCAGCCCAGTTCCGCCACAATCAAGGCAAAAATCACTCCTGAAACAGCCATCCTACACTTTGCCTGCCACGCTCGGGCTGACGACAAAGATCCATCACGAAGTGCCATCCTGTTGCAGGATCACCAGACTAAGCCATCCCCCTTCTCAGTGAGAACTATTCTAAACCTTGATTTGAAAGCATGTGAGCTGGTTTATCTATCTGCATGCGAGTCAGGACTAAGTAAAGTTCTATCCTTGCGGGACGAAGGGATTCACATTGCAGGCGCATTCCATATAGCTGGGGTGTCGCATGTAATCTCTACGCTGTGGAAGGTATCTGATACTGTTTCTGCGGAGCTTGCTGAATTGTTTTATCTAAATTTGAAGGGGCCTTCATGTGACTGTTTGGATTCTGAGAGGGCACCGTATGCTCTTCATGAGGCAATCGGGGAAATGAGACAAAAAGGGGTACACCCTATTTTTTGGGCCGCTTTCGTTCATTCTGGCCCTTGAAGATTTTTGCATTTGATTGTTGCTTGTTATGTAAAATTTTCTTGAATGTATTGCGTCGACGGTACCCGCTCTATCATATGTGAATCAACACTATTGTGCTGTCGCATCCTAGCCCCCAGGGGTAAGACATTTATATTAGCCCGGACATTCCATACGTACAAATTCACTTGTAGTATCTGAAAGTCGAACACCCAAAAGAAGACCTACTGGTGCCTCAACGCGCTCTGGGCATGTACGTAACCACAAATTCCAGATATCGGAGATCTCACACCGCGATCGGCGGGAAGGTTAATGAAGCTGTGAAGCGAACCACAGGGGTAAAATACAAAAATATCTCGCTACTAGATAAATTCTGACAATCCTTCTTGAGATCGGAGTTTTTCGGATTTTACGAGCAATACAAACATGTTGAAGAAGAAGATGCACTTCAACAGAAGGGGTAGAATACGTTGGTTTTGGAACGATGCTTGATTTGTCACTATATGTATATTATATAGTGTTTTTCTTTGCAGTTAGCCAAGGTTTAGCGGGCCCCAAGTAACCGCCTGTTTAGATCAAATGGTTTGTTATTTGACTTGTCGTACATCCTAAACAACTCCGAGGTTTTCCGGAGCTCCGAACTCCTATGTCCGAATGACAACGGTTTCAATCGGCAAGGGTGACGAATTTCTGTCGTGTGCCTGTTCCACATCAAAATACGCCCTTCATAATTTGAACAGCTCAAGTTGATATTTGATAAACATTGATACTCCAGAATATCTAAGCCTCGGTCACTTCATCCTCAGCCATGGTTGACTTTGACAAAGTGGGAACGACCGTCACGTCACCGGTCAAGCTTGCCCACGTGGTGCTGCGAACCAAGCCAGAAAACTTCGTGCAAATGACCTCTTTCTACAAGACATTCCTAGGTGGTCATGCATCTCATGAAAACGATTTTCTCTCATTCATTACCTATGATGACGAACACCATCGGATTGCCATTGCTGCTATTCCGGGGTTAGGAGATCATGACGCAAGAACCTGCGGGTTGGAGGTTAGTCGCCCATGAATGACATTTCAAACCACCAAAAAGAAACACATGACTCAGAACTCGATCGCTAATGTTTTCCGGAAATGTAAAGCACATTGCGTTCACATTTGCCAAATTGGAGGACCTCCTTCTGGCCTACCGTCAGCGGCAGGCACAAGGCATTAAGCCGGTCTGGGCAGTGAACCATGGGATCACCATCAGTATATATTATCGCGATCCCGATGGTAATCAAATCGAAACGCAAGTTGACGGCTTCAATACTGTGGAAGAGGCCAACGAATATATGAAGAAGAAAGAATTTAGCGAGAATCCCATTGGTGTGGACTTTGATCCGGATGAATATATCCAGAAACTGAAGGATGGGGCATCACCAAATGAGCTACTGGTGAGACCTGATATCGGTCCCAGAGGCTTAGATACTGTCCCTATCATGCAGATTTAAGACATCAACTCCGAAGATACTGAAATGCGATAGGTGTCGTTAAGCAGGTGACATAATGGATCGATTCTCTCTCAATAACACATTTACTGCTCTCAAATTTTTTGCAGGAAAAAGGAAGGAAATAATTTTATCAAGGTGCCACCACAGAGGAATAAACAAGGTTGACTCCCAGCGCCATGATATCCTAAACCAAGTCGAACAATGATAACGTTAGTAATATTTATCGCCACCAGGCCGTGCCGCTCAATGTGCAGCTATTTTGAATTTGAAAAATCTTGAAACATTCAGACATGGGGTAACGGAGCATAAGGTTTTGGTAAGCAAGCCCCGCGTCTAAGCGAGGCCGTCAAATGCACATAGTGAGTGCGATCAAATACTACTTAGTGCCTTAAAGACTGACTTCAATGCGCCATTAAGCTTGTAAAAGATTGATAATATGTCTTAAGGGATGTTTACCCGCTTTTTGGAATCTAAAAACTACCAAGGTTGTTACACATTAGTGGTTCAAATGCCCAGGTGGGCAGATTCACGGGTTAGGAGATACGAAGGAAAGTTTACTACGGCGTTCCATCCGCACCTCGCTTATCGAATCTGTTATTAGTTTGTGCAGCGCCTCGACACGAACCGTGCTAAACCCACCAACCAACTTACCAGACGCCCCACATTGTATCGAGGCGAAGTAGATTGAAGTGGAGATCCAAGGACTACCACGTGATCCACTGACATCGTTAGTGGGGCCTATGTCCCGGGATCGCTGGAACTCTTGATCGAGATTCCCAGTGAAACACGGCAAATCCATAAAATAGCCGGTGGCTTTCGGCTTTCAGTGCTGACTGGGGGCACTTAGTGGTTTAGCCAAGGAAACAGTTCGTGATTCAAGATGCCCCAAGATCCACAGGGGATGGCTCTGCCCAATCAGATAATATTTGCTACTGGTCTAGCCACACTAAATACTACACCGAAGCGAACCGAAGGAAGAGGCTTTAAAAACCCCCTCTCTTCAGTCGAATGTCCCTTGTCAGGTGACAGGTGCCCCCACTCCTCCTTTGCCAGATGACCACATTTTGGCGTTTCTGCGACAATGGCCTCGTTTCAGAAAAAGAATAAATGGCATCAAGTGGACTCCTCACGCAGAGGATATGAATTTGATCGTCAAATGTGACATGTCATTAAACTTGTCCCTGCTTGATAGCTCTCCATGTAAAGGGATTCTAATTCGATCTTTAAAAAGAACTCGTTTGTAGGCGCATCAGTATCATGGATCTAGCTCATGAAGTCTTAATCTGGCCAAATCATACACGTCCGGTCCTCAGCTGCATTCCAAAACATTCGGGTACAGCCGACGCGCATGAGTTTTTTCTTTACAGGAAGGGTCGCTTCCCAGTTCCTGGGAATCGCTAATTCTTGCTGCAATTAGCGCTCCTGTCGGAACATACCGAATTCATCTCCTTGGCAACAAAAGATACTGATCTCGGTGGAGATCTTTCACGCAAGATTCTAGAAGAGAATAGATCAACCAATCAGCAAGGACAGCTAAAGTCGCTTCATTTGAGCCGCCTTCACTAAATCGAGTAATTTCAAGGACAATCGCGTTGACGGGACCCGGTAGCTCCGCAATGGTCCACCGAGCCCCGTTCTGTTTCGCGCCTGCAATAGTGATTAGCCAGATTACCTAGTGTCACGCTTCGACAAGATGAGATTAAGTGAAATTTGTCCGATGAGCTGACTTTTGAATCTAACTAAAGCTTTTACATCTAGTCTGGTTAGGCAGCCCCGTGGGTCCTCGGCAAAATTGACTAGAATCTTGTACTATGGCCCTTGGCATCCAGCCACATCGTGATACGTTCCTAGCTGCATTTCAGCGGGCCGAATTTTGCATCTAATGAGCACTTCTGGGCAATATAATTAGCGAAGACCCTGTTATCTCCATTCTAATTGATATGATAGATCTGTGCAGAATGTTCACTGGTGTGCGAAGGGTCGTGCTCGGCTTCGTCTGTACTAGCGATCCCTAAATCTTTCTGTCTTTTTCTCTACCCTTCTATCTCTGTCTCTCGTTCTCTTATTCCCTACGTGTAAAACTTCCTCTCCAAGCCTGGTAAGGTTTCAAAGATCTTATTGAGGTGAATAGTTCCTCACGCCCCTGATTACAGCAGAAGTCTCGAATGCCATATCCATTCGCTTGTCATCCATATTGCAACCAGCGTGAACCGGTGGCTCTCTAGCCTCATTTTCAGATTACTTCACCAAGCGCTCGTTGCATAGTGGCTATCTGCTGCCGACGACTTTTGCATCACACTCTCATTTCTTTTCGGCAACTCATTCGTTTCTTTCTTCGTGGATACACTTCCATGTTATGAAAAAGTCCATGCCGTCATACCAATTGTTGCTTTCCAATTTGAGGTCATAGAAAGCCTTAAATTACTTCCAACCCGAAATGGAGGCTGAGTCACCCATTACTAGGCCAGGGCCCATCAAAGTCTCTTCATCCGACGGGCAGATGTTCGTGAAGGGACCTGAAGAACATTTTGAGAATAATGTGCATCTACCACAGCATATCTCACCACCGAGACCTCTTCCATTGAGGGCTTTGCATTATATAGCTCAGCAGCCACTTGAAGATTCGGGTCCTCTGCGAAATCCAATCAGCCACCACCCCAGATACCTCATACCACGCAGTCATCTGACAATCGGAACCCAGCGTCCGAGCGAGAAGTCTTTGTCGTCAGTCGACTCTAAAACTAGCGGAAGTACTTCAGATACTACCCTGTCTCTACCGATACCGCCGCCCGGTTCGTTTCCGCCGTATGCAGCGCCGCCAACACAGCCCTCTTCAATATACGGATCCTGCGCGAGTCCCACCAGCACAATTGACTTGACATCGCGTACATCAATCGCAACCGAGCTCCTTTTCAGGCAATCTACATCCTCTTCATCGGTTATTCGCCTTTCTGATATCCCCCCATTCCCGCCGCCATGGTACCCGCCGCCATCGCAAGATCCCCCACTGCCCCAGAATGATCCACGCCTGCAAGCTGTAGGTCTTACATCGCCACTCAAGACCAGCCAAGCTCAGAACTCAGATGTACAACCCGTCTTTGCCATCCCAGAGAATGTCCCTAATCCCCGCCTCACTCGAGTATCCCTGGCCTCAAGTCAGGCTATTCCGTCCAGCTGGGGTTACGGGCCGACCGAACCAGTGAGCATCGGAGCCTGCTTGGATGCCGAATCAGGAGAAGGGCGACCCATTTCCCATCACCACAGAGCATGGCTTAACGCCACCAGTGTTGAGAAGAAAGACAAGCCGACAATACCCACGATTGCCAAGTCCCATTCTACCTCAATGGTCTCGAATCTGGACAGCCCACCACTCCCCCTGGGAAAATCAACATTCGTTCGTGAAAACATAAATTCCTCGTCACTTCTTCACTCTCAAGGGACTTTTAAGAAGGGGTTCGTTTGCACGCCATTCAACCAGTCTGACCAGTATATGAAATCTAAAAAGCCGCCCATCTCACGGGAACAAACCTTCGAGCAACACAATGACACTTGGATGTCCAAGCCTTCCGATCAAAAGGTTTATGCTATGCCCAATGCTATGCCCAATGCTGCGCCGACTTTAAATGACAAAAAGCTCACTAGCCTCAATTCTTTCCATCGGGAGACAAACGCTGTGCGTGATGCTGAGGCCCGTAGCACCACTCCTTTGAGTTTGATCGATCTGATTCGAAGTGCCACTGGGATGTCTTCGAGCTCAGAGGATGGGAAAACTGCCAGTCGGACTGACCTTACTGACAAGCGCCAAGATTTTGACCTATGGAACGCAAGTGAGTTTGTGCTCTTTCCTTTTTTCTTGTCATCTTAGAAGCGAAACATAACAGTTGATATCAGGTAGATGCCACCGCGACTCTGGCTCCTTTTCTGATATTCTGGCTGAGTTCCCCCCACCGGGCGTACCATTGTTCAAAGGCCGTGGGTTTTTGCCTATTTCTATTTGGCGCTCCAAACGACGCAATATTGAAGCGATCGAGTGGGAGAAGCATCACGACACGGGTAATACTCCCTCCAAGAGACCTTTTCATGGCCTGTCCCGGAGACAGCTCATCATGATCTGCATCGTTGTTTTGAGTACGATTGTCCTGGCAATTCTGCTTCCTGTTCTTCTCGTCACCCGATCCAACTCCAACAGCTCTACATCGTGCGAGAAGAATATGAGCTGCCAGAACGGAGGAGTCAGTGTGTCGAGTGGTAATGGGTGTTCGTGTATTTGTGCTAATGGCTACACCGGGACTCAGTGCACCACCATTGGGGATAGCAGCTGTGTAACGTCGGATGTCACATCGTCAAGAAACGCGACGATGGGTAGTTCCTTGCCTCGTCTCTTCGATGATTCGCTGTATAAATTCGGCATTGCTCTCAATGGAGACACCATCATGGCCCTATTCAGCGCGAAGAACATATCATGCAACGCTGAGAATACCTTCGTCTCCTTCAGCGGTGCAAGTTATGGCAGTGACACAAGCAAGACTCGCCGATCCTATAGGACGTTCATCAGCGAAGTTGAAGCTGAAATAGACCCTATATCTGTCTCCCTATCCGGTTCTAGTATAACTACTCCTCGGGCCCTAGCTACCATGAACGGCATCCTATATGACGACTCGACCACCAGCGAGGCCGCAACTACAGATTCTACGGAGATGGAGTTCATGAGCAGTACAGCCATTGCCTTATTCGAGGTAGTGGAATTCTCCCAGGTAGCTGTGCTCTACATCGTGGAAGAGACACGCTCGTTTGAATCCGCCGTCAGTACGAAGGAAACCATTCAATCGTACCTACTTCAGTCCTTCAAAAGCACAGCCCACCCATCGCTCCGGGTGTTGGGTGCGTATGACCTCGACTTTGAGAATAAGACCATCACGCTACCCGATGGTACGACGATAGGAGGGCGAATTTGAGTCATGGTTCATATCGAAGAAGGGGAAGAACATGAAGGAAATTACGTATGCATCCCATGGCTTGTATGATTAATTGATGAAATTATTACACTTACCGTAAAACATTCCTTCCCGCCGCTGAACAGCAAATTGCCATTTGCTGTTAAGAATTCTCGCACGGCTCTATTCATTTATCATGACACCCACATTCAGGTATTGGCCTCCAGTGAGCTGGTCATCGTGGCCCTCCGTGGCAAAGTACTCACTGCACGGCCCCGGGAACATCAGAAGGTCACATATTTGCTCTCGCAGTTCGGATATCGATGATTCGTATGCCTGGTTCAGTTTCATAGCAGTCATTTTCATGATGTGTGTACCGATCAAGACTCATGACGTGCTGTTTAGTATAGCCGGCGATTGTGGTGCAATATGGGCCGGCACTTCCTCTGTTCAGTGGCATTCAATTTCCGATGGATGACTATTTTCAAAATATCCCTTGCGTGGGAGTGGTACCATGAATCCCCCTTTTCTTTTTATTATTGGACTTGCATCCTGCCTTTCTCCAACCAGCCAAACTGGACCCTAGAGCTCTTGTAGATCTTCAATCGTCAGGGACAGTTAAAAGTCTCTTTCTTCGGATCCTGGCTGTAGGCGATGTTTTCCTAGGACCCAAGCGGATCCACTAACAAAATTATTCAAACGCGCCAATTTTTTAACGCAGAGTAAGTATCCAAGCCCAACAACAATCTTATCCATTTGCTGTTTCCATACATTAGAGTAGAATCGGCAAACACTTGAGCCCAGAAATGACGAGAGACCAAGCGGTTTGACTGTGCTTAAAAGATGTAAAAGTCCCAGCGTGTTCTGCATCAGAGAGTCCTCTAATGAAGGGTCATCAAAGAGCATTCACATTAACTCCCAATGAACACTTCTGACATTCGAGCCACATTCGATATGTGGATCATCAACATCTCTGGGTAAAAAACGCTGTTTCAGTTCATCCCGCGATATATGGACGGCATTTGCAACATCCGGGCGGGATGCTGTTTGAAACAAAATCATTATTGAGTCTCCGCAGAACCCTCTCGATTTGAGACGATTTATGGGATCTCTAGCTCTTCGTAGTATATTCACACATTCTTCTTAAACAAAATACGATATCAATGTGTGCAGTTGATCAAGTTATTTCGAATACTGACAGGTTGGCAATACATAGCATTATAAAAGTATCGAAATTATTACCTTTGTCAAGAATTAGTTTCAAACTTGTTCGTTCATGTCTCGGATCCCGGCTAGAGGAACATCGGTCTTTGGTACAGAGTCTCCAGTCCCCACACGGGGCTTGCGGAGCCGACGGGCCCCATTTTGCTCTGACATACATTGTCTTGCCTCTGCTTGAAAAAGTCCCGAGGCGAGTGGGACCTTAAGTATTCATTTGTTTTTCCATTCTTCATTTCCCTTTCTCATTTTTTTCTTTCAACAGTACGTTGACAAACAAGCGTAGATCATTTGGCAGCTTTGCAATGGCGACAATTGAATGGTTCGGTCGGGAGGCCAAGTGACCCCTCCGTTGTGTAGATCAGCTCCACTCTCTCTTCTCTCTTCTTCCTTCTTTCCTCCTTTTTCCCCCGGCAGCCAATTGTTCTATAATAAACAAATTTATCTATATGTGTTGTCTATCCCGCATAACTAATTTTCGTACTCGTACACTCCTTTGTCCCTATCTCTCCTCTGACCACTTCGAACAGCACATGACGTGCTGATAGGTTCGGTAGGAACTTCACATCACAACTTGGCTAACTCCTGGGCACTCTATGAAATTTCTTGGAAACAAGCACGTCCACTTTGACGAGTATTCTCGATTTGCAACGTATATAATTATTGAAAATTAAAGCAGGACGTAGGGAATCTCAAGGCTACTCTCACGTTCTCCCCCGAAATAGAGTACCTGCCGTCCTTTATTTCCAGTGACAAACCCGCCTCTTAGAGGCTCGAATTCAGCCAATGTCATATGATGGCCAGCAATCTTTAGTACAAGTTGTTCATCAGGCTCAAACTGAATAGCTGCTGGCCATAGGCTAATTTCCAACTTGACAATTTGACCCGGTGGGATCAGATCAAGCTTGCTATGATCGTGTGCTGGCCAGTGCGGCTTGCTCAAAATGGGATCCAGGGCTCTATGGCTAGCCCTTAGGATGCCAGTGGGTCCAAGGTACTTGAGTGTATTGACAGTCTGAACTTCTTCTTCAGAGTGTACACCCAGCTCTCCCAATGGTATGTTTACATTGCGGAGGATCTTACCATACCTGTCAGCTTTCCGGATTTGAACAAAAACGTCAAAGTCATCATGATCTGGGCAAGAGAGCCATAGTGTGGCTTTGGATGTCCCAATAAGTCTGGTCTTTTCTTTGAAGGTATGGCGGAACAAGATCTCCTCGTAGTCGTCATCGGTTTGTTGGCCAACTATATCTCCCTGATAAGAAGCATTTCCTTGTTCAACCGCAGATTGATTCACTGATAGAAGACCATTCGAAGATAGGTAGAACTTTTGGTACTCTGCCTCCTGAATAGGCCATTGGGAATATGGTATGTTCCTTAGCGGGGGCTATAATATCTTCCAGTCAGGAACGCGATGATTTGTATCGACAGGGCTGTGTATTATTTCCACGACTCACTTACCTGATTGAATCGTAGAACAGAGATACGAACACGCGGCGTCTGCTCCCACCCGTTCAGAATGCCTTTAGTATAGAAGTCGAGAAACAATTTCATATCTGCGATGCTATCTTCTTGGTAAAGATCGTGCCACTCCTGTGTGGGATGTATTCGCAGCCTATAAATATTTTAGTGGGTCTCAAACTTTCTGCCATTTGGCTGGATTTGACAAAGGAATCTCTATACCATTTCTGTTCATGGGGGATATCTTCGAACGATCGAAGTGAACCAATGGTGTGCAGTGCACTTGACATACTTGCAAGCACATAAGCAGGGGCTTTGATTAGATGGGCCTTTGCTCTTTTATCTTGCCAATAATCATTCATCAGTGGATAACGATCAATCATGGCAATAACGTCCTCTTGGTAGTTGTCTCCTGCTTCGTTGATTAATGATTGGTCAGATGAGTATGCAGAGTACCAGAGATTGATTACCAAAGAAAGTGCCCATTAAGAAGGACCAAAATGGTTTGTACGGGACTCCTCCTCGGCACAAAGACTCTCTGTAAACGTCGCTCAATCCTTCAAGTGGTAGCATGCAAGATAGATGTGGAGGTTGTTCAGCTGCAATGAACCATTGAGATGATGCGAGCCATGAATTCCCCATCAGTGCGATGCGCCCATTTGTCCATGGAAGGGATGCGATGAACTCTATAGCATCGTAGCCGTCTCGACCTTCTGATGTTCCATGCCACCTAAAAGTTCTGAGAACAAAGTTTTCCAAATTCAAGCGAGCTACCCACCTATGGTCACCAGTGGAGCCCAATATTCCCCTCGCATTCACATTCACTACCGCATATCCATAGGGGACCCATTCAGCCGGGTCGGGAGCCTCGAAGCTTTCGAATCCAGAGAGACGGTCTTTCGAAATTCCCACACGGCCCTCAGTAACGTCAAGGGAAAGGATTCCTAGAGGCAGCTCATTCATTAGCCAAGAGGAAATCAAAGGAAGTTGAATTGCTATACCAGTGCCTGTCTTGCCATAAGGAGACCAAACCAGGATTACTGGAATATTCTCTTCGCCAAATGGGCGGAAGACATCAGCAAGGAGAATAGACCCATCTCGCAGTGGGACCTCTATATCCCTCTCCCAAACGGTAGGTGTCTGGAAAGAACGACACTTCTCTTCTCGTTGAAAATCTGGTTGCAACACCGTTTCCTTTGGGAACTGCGCCCCCGATGAGCGTTTCGCGGCTGCATTATCACTGCTCGTAATTTTTCGCTGAAGAACCTCGATATTCCCAACGATGTAGGTCATTTTGACTTATGAAATTATTCAGTCCCTCAAGAACCCTTTCATGCAAGGTTCTTGTTCTCTTTTAGGCCAAAGCAAAAGTATTAGCGTATGAATGAAGCGATCCTACACCACGTACAGAAGGACATTTATACACGGCCTCCCCCACTAGTGAGTCAGTATGATTTGTTTCTTATTTTACCATACCCCGCATGCTGGGAATCACAAATTAGAGAGGCATTCCGGCTGCTGATGGGAACTAGGGATAATGAGGGGCCGACGGGGGCGGAGAACCGAACACTAGCATATGTCCGTGGAGCAGCAACAAGTAAAATTCCATCGCCCCTTCGCTCCCTGAACTTGTTTGTGAATGCGTGCCCCGCGCCCCGCTCAGGAAACAGACTTGCGAGTAATCCAAGGAAATTCAATACATTTTCACAAGGCCCTTATAATTGTACAAGCTCGGATAGTGAGCGCAATAGAAATCAAAGAACACATATTTACAGTTGCTGAGAGGGTCGGGGAAGGAAGAGCAGAAATTATAACACATGAAACTTAAGGAGTGACGTGAAAGAACATAGTAATTCTACACACACTTCCAACGATGAGTCAAATATTGTTACCGACCCATCAATCAGCTCAATGTTTTATCAGTTGGCCTTTCTGCTGGCCTGACCGCGCAGTATTCTACATACCATTTATTCTGTACCTAGGTGCATTCATACTGGTAGTAAATCATGTCACGCTCCCCGTTTGTGTCTTTCGATCAGTGCTTTCCCGCGCTTGTGCTGGAGAAGGATCAAAGGAGACTCGCCAGGGGCGAAGAATAAGGTAAACTAGGACGAGGTACACCAAGTAGTGGTCAGTGGGAAACAACGGGGCGAATATAAAATATTTGCTTATGTTGATGAGGGAGGAGGGGAGAAAAAGCAAAAGAAAAGCACTGATCCAAAGAACCAGGATGACGTCTTTTGATCTTGAACAAGTTCTTTATTTTCTTCGTTTCCTCTTCTTCTCGCTCGTCCCACAAGACAATTCTTTTTATGTTCATTCCCATTCTGCGGCCCACCACCACTGATATGATCACTGCTTACCTCCTCCTGTCTCATCCCTGACAACTCTCCTTTGATTCTCTTCAGCTTGTTGCGCTGACAGTAGTGCTATGAAGAATTTGAAATATAGTGATTTTTGTAAGTATTCTCACCAAAGCATATACAATGAATCATATAGTGCTGTCAGATCATGTCTAAACTTTTTCTCGAGTGTGCCGACTTTCTTAATCAAAATTTGATTCCTCGGTGATGAAGCCTAAACAAGCACCCTACGCCGAGGCCCTCACCGTCATCCATCATGGCCTAAGAAGAGTAGCTTATGAAGCGCTGAATTTATAAAGGCTCTCACGGCTCAGACATTTAGGAAGCAGGAGAGTTCCAAATGATGATGCCATATACAATGCCTTTTTGAAGCAAGAAAACGCACAACAAAAACCACTAAAAACTACACGAGCATCCGTAAAATCAGGCAAGGTAAGTCCCAGAAGCACTTTCATAATGATAATATAGTATATCATAGACAGGATTTCTTTAAAGGGAGACTTGACTAAACATGAAGCCAATCTGATCCAAAGAAGTATAACAAGACAGCAAAGATCGGTAAGTTAGTGCACGCGCTCTGAAATTATGTAGACAGGTTAGTGAAGAGAGCAACACTCGATGACAGTGCACTGAATGCTGTACGTGTCAATACAGTAGCACAGAGCGGCAACACAAGCCGATGCATGTCATACAGAAGATCAGAGCAGCGGCTCGTAGAGGTCAAATGAGAGAGGTGTAGAAGTTCTTTTTTCAGTGCGATGTTGCAATGCCGGTTATAGATATGCTGCCTATAATAAGAAAGACTGGTCATAATACTCTAGCATGGCACGTCCTCCAAACCCCCAAGCGCTAGTCTCATGTAACAGGGGGTTCCTTACTGATTAAGATGGTTTCCCACAGCTTTACTGGTGATGGTAGACTATCCAGAATATTAGTCCTAACATATACTTGTTTATGGAAGATCTGTTTTGTAAATATATATAGCATATCACTTTCTCGGTGGCAACGGATCGAAAGTGGAATGAAAGAGCTAGTATCCCGGTAGCTGGCCTCGGACTTACTGTCCTGATCTAGCCCCACCGGAGCGCCTCGGGCGGGGCACCTCTGGACAAAGCCTCCTCTTCACAATGGGAGACAGGTTTCAAGGTTTCACCGCAGTCGAATGACTATGGAAAATCTCACCTTGCATTCCAAAGGTCTTAGCACATTAGCTGCATGATGCATGCGGAAGGTTTGCCTGAAGCTCTGATATCCTGTTTAGGACAGGCTATTCTATGAATATTCTCTGTCTAGGTGTGCTTCTACTTTTGAGAATGATACGAGTATTGGCAGTAGTTATGGAATTATTTATTTATGAGGTTCACGATCCATCATCGGATCATATTATATCAATAAGCCTCTTAGTCTATTTCGTGTATTTATAGATGTGGCAATTCCTGGACCCTATCCCGCGCATTGCATAAGGTAGATCATGCATGCATCAGCAGGGGCCACTTCTGATCAAGAATCGTGAAAAGGTCGCACCACTCACACTCTGACCACTGGATCAACATTTCATTCTTTAGGGCTCTTAATAATGGCATAATTCAGTGGTCGGTAATTCTTTTCCATTATATGCGCCGATGTATTGCAGAGAAAAGCTGAAATGATCAGCCTCGATAAGAGCGCCATTAAAATTTCATTCTTTTATTACCTGTTTTGAGACAGAGCTCGTATTCTATCACCCCTTTGCTCTATCCATTCTCTGTATGAACTTATGACTTCCTTTTAAGACCTTGATGGATGTTTCTACTACTATGCACGCGACTTGCTGATGATTAGTTTCACCGTAGACGGAACTGATATTTTAGATATGAAAACTGAAATTACTTTGCCGACATCACTCATAGGAAAATATAGCCAGACGCCGCAAAGACGAGTATTGCCACAGCTTTGCGAATCGGGGGTGTAGGACAAACGTCATATTGAAACTAGTGTGTGAGGGACCTCAAGTGCAAAATGACTGTGTGGGCATAGATAATGAAGCTTTAATTACCCATTAAACCCTGGAAGATATTACTATCCAATGCCCTTTATCGATGGGTTATTGTGACACAAATTTCAAAGTAAACAGGTCATAGCGATGCTTATGATGTTGAATACGATGCGATCTATTGGTTTGGCTTCACTAGGGATGATATGCAATAAGACATCCAAACACCATGAAAATCCAGTTTTTAACGTAGTGCTGTGCAACCTTAATATCGAGCCATACAGCAGAGTTTTGGGTTAGGTCTATGATCTCCTCTGCATGAGCACCCGGCCGCATTCACCACTTACGTAACGCAGCGGCCCGCGCGTTCTCCGCAATATAGCAACCGTCCATCTTTACCCCTTACATCGATTTATTACATAGTAGGTCTACAAGCAGCAAGAGAGCGGGGATTGCCTTGCGGGCTAAAGGTACTATTTCTAGGACAAAGCTTTCCCTTTAATGGTATATCTATTTCGGAAAAGGTCTAGCAAGTAAGATGCTCGGAGAAGCTAGCGTAATCTTTAATCAGTATCGATTAACCCGATCAGCCACATCATGATGAATCATCACTTAGTGACTCCTTGCATTTTAGTTTCAGGGTTGGATTTTCGGCCCGTTCCACAAAGTTTCGGCTGCTTAGGTCACCACAATTATGGGACATCAAAATGGCGGAATTGTGAGGCAGGCGCAAGAATATCAAGTAACGAGGCGAAGCCACAAAACCTAGCTGCAAGGATATCATGTAGATCAGCGGAGAGCCAAAAATACACGGATATCTCCAAATAGACAGCCGATGATGAACATGGGCAATGCAGTGAAATGCATGATACGAACCATGAACAAGATATCCTTTATTAATGCATCACAATAATGATTTCAATAAATATAAGGTATAAGTATTAATGTTTACCGATTAAGAGAAAAACTTGTTTTAATAAGTTTAATACGGTATCTCGAACATTGAAGTTTCCTCTTACCTAGCCGGCCATATCGACGTGTAATTCTATCATCATAAGGGTTGAGGCTTCTTGTGCATGGAAATGAATAATTTGCACATAGGTATTTTCAATTGAATGAGAAACAAATTGATCGGCATTGATTGTGTACGCGTCCTTCTCTAACAAGATGTCCTAAATGACTCAAAAGCAACTCTGATTGCATATCTAGATATAGCGACGCTATGAGATAGACACCACAGTCTAGCTAATACCTGAATAGTTATTTTATGATGTCAATTGCCGACTATCATCTGCAATTAAAAAAAGCAACCATGTTCGCATCAGAACGTGCCCAAGGTTCCTCCAATGAAAGGTCAAGGGAAGGTCGAAATACTTGGAAAGAGCCCTTGAGTGCATCATTTGACCCTAAGCAAGTTACAAACCATTGAAACAGCGGTCAGATAACATCATAGGGGAGACTACTGAAACAGAACCTATAAAGACCTCGAGGAAAGCCGTGCAAAACTCCTTTTTCATACTTCAACAACAACAACAACAACAACAACAACAACAACAACAACAACAGCAACAACAACAACAACAGCGACAAATCTTGTCTCTTCCTTCAAAAGAAACACCTTCACCCCTTCATTCTACAAATTTCCAGATATAAATACTTCGACCAACACAATGAAGCTTTCTGCCATTACCGTGATGTTTGTTGCTGCTACTGCTGTTGCCGCAGAGGGCTCCAAGAAGATTTTCGAGGTCGAGGGTCTCGACACCTGGAATGAACAAGAAGCGAAGGATCTCTTGCAATGCAGCGTCACCACCCTCAATGCCTTCGACCGCGGCGTTACTGGAAATAAAGCTTCCTGTAACATGTTCCGATGCCTTCAGAACTATGCGGATACCTATAACCGAGGTGGCGTTTTCCAGAAGCTATCGCAGATTCTCGATATTGTTTGCGTGCTGCGTAAGTTTCCCTTCTCCTCATTTCTGAATTGCCTTCGCTCTTCTATATACGCCGAAACACAAACATGAAAAATCAAAGATAATCGCTGACTTTTGCTTGATTCTCATTACCAGCATTTTAAACACATGATCCACATTCATGATAACGGTCTGACGTCTCTTTATGAGTGCTCCCTTTATTGAATGCCCCTGGATTTTTCGGTTAGACCTCGATATGGGTTTTTTGCCTGTCATGCTGCTTTTTCATCGCAAGGCAGTTTTTTCCCATGTCCTCGTGTGAATGCAGAGGCTATGCTTGATATAATTTTGATAGATAAATGTTGATGTTAATGTTGATGGGTTATGATATGAAATGGAATAAGATGACGAATTGAGCAATATCCACAAAATAACATACGTAAGGTTATCTCAATGGAAGCTAGTCTAGTCTGATGAGGATGATGAGATAATAAATCATTAAAGCCGAGATTTGAAATCAGCATTTTAATAAAGTGAGAGGCCATTTGTAAGTTACCACAACCGCATATATGCTCAAATTCAGGCAGTCAGTCTAGTGGAACCTGCACACAATGACTCAACCTTAGTTGTACGTCGCCTTCGGTCCATGAAAGATTTCCCACTTGATTTCATAATGGAAAAAGCCTAATTCCTAATTTAAAAAGTCAAAAAGGTCAAGCAAAGAAAAAACCATTCATCGCACTTATTCATGGACCTGGCTTCACCCTATGGCTCTAGAAAACCTCGGGACGACCATTATATAATTCTCACTACACCCGGTGGAAAGGCGTTGCAGGACCGCACCACATATTGGTGATAGGAATGACGCGGACCAATAGAAGGTATACTCATTGTCGCTTCAAAACATGATTAACTTGTCTAATACGATGTCTGAGGGATAGCTAGATTTTTTCCAAATTTTCTTCCTGTACAAGCCGTTGAGTGGCTGTTTCGGTCATGTGGAATCTCCAAGGTTTTATCTTTCGCTCAAACAGCTCATCTAATTCAGCTGCAGATCGCCTAGGGAAGATTAAAATTAGTCAAACAACATCTAACATCGATGGATATCTGAATAACTTACCCAGCAGTCTCAGGAATCAGTAACCACATGCCAATAACAAATGGAAGGCCAACGCCAGCATAGAACCACCCTGTCTTGTAGCCCCAGTTCCATTTGCTGCTATTTGTCATGTATGGGACGAGGACATTCATCACAACACCAGCTACACAGGTCACAGCCGCACCAAAGCCAGCAGTATATGGCCTGAGGCGCTGTGATGAGATTTCTCCAATATATCCCCATCCAGTTGCGCCGTTTGTGGCCAATCCACAGTCTAAGAATTTCTCGTTATTCGCTGCTCTCTCAAATAGGGGAAGATTTCTTACTCCATAGGCAAGCGAAAAGGATAAAAAGGTAAGTAGATGCCTTTACTTGAGGACAAACCCCGATAATCCCGATCGCGACGCAAGACACCCAACACAGTGTCGTTCCTGAACAAGCAAGCAATCTTCTCCCCAAGCGATCGGCGACAATGACCACAACAATCACTGTTCCAATTTGAATGGAAGTGGTGATGACCTTAATTCTGAAAGGATCGTCTAGTCCAGCTTGTTGAAAGAAATAGGTTCCAAATGTCCCAAAGAGGCTGAGACCAATCAACTGTTGGGTGAGGTTGGTCCAGAAAGAGATAACAGTGCGAAGACCATTAACGCCCTGGAAAATCCCGTACCACTTCTCTCGACGTTGCTCGACTGCAACAGCGCGCTCATGCTCAACAGCAAGAGCTAATACTTGGAATTGTCGTTCTAGATCGTAGTTGGGCACTCGGCCATTGAGCTTGAGAAGTTCCTTCTTCGCTCTGTCATCCTTGCCAGCATTCACACACCAAGCAGGTGATTCTGGCACTAAAATGTAGATGATGAACATGATTCCTATTTGAGCCCACTGGGTATAGATTGGTGTCAGATAGTCGGTTGCGTCATTGCTTGCCAAATGTTGAAGAGCGACTTGAGCAAAGAATGAGCCTAATGTCCACCAAAAGCTGTAGCACATCAAAAGGCCTCCACGAATTCGAGTGGGTGCCACCTCTGATATATATGTTGGCACAGTCGACTGCAAACAGCCCACTCCAATTCCTGCCAGGAGCTTCGCTACCAGCCAGCTCTGCCATGATCTCGCCAGACACTCAGTAAGGACGCTTCCCACTAGGATTACCCAATATGTGAACATTGCAACCTTTCTACCGTATCTGCTCGAAAGGAATGGCAAGGTTATCATTCCGATGATCTGGCCGCAGGACATTATCGAGCTCCATCCACTGAGTATTGGCGATGCGAGAGCAGGTTTTCCGGTCTTAGCAACTGTTGTAGCAAAGCGAGAGACAAATCCAGTATTTGCAATGATACTAGCATTTATTCTGGAAAAGGATTGAAGTCAGCAGTCCTTAGAGATGTCCAAGTAAAATGCATCGGATCAACGTACCCAATCTGGTACCCATCGGTTGCCGCGCTGAATGCCATTGCAAAACACACGAGAGTGCAGATTTTGAAGGTTTTGATTGTCTCAAGAGCGCTTAAGTTTTCATATCCAGTGGTTACCTGACCCCTCATCACAGCATCAAAGGCCGGGTCAGACGTTTTGAATCCTTCATCGTCCATAACCTCCAAGTGCTGGGTGGCGGTTGACATTTCAGTGGTAACTTTGGGTTCTGATTGCATTTTGGGGTCATATATCACAAAGTGTGCAACTTATAGTATGAAATTCAAATCGAGCAGGGGGTTTCATTTGAATTTAAAACATTGGGCGTCTGGCGTAAATAGACAAGGAACTCTTGCCCAGTGTGTAACCGCATGATCTAAACAAAGAACCTCAGTTCCATTTCCCACTCGGTCCTGATTACCCCGAACCTGCTTACTTCAATTATGTATTCAGAACACGAGGCAATTCTTTCAAATGATAGGGATGGTCGTTATGCTCGTGAAAAACCCCGGACCCCACAATCTAACCCCGGATTTAGGGACCATAAAGTTTGTGGATCCTGTCTAACTTCACTGGGATCCAGGTAAACCCCGCATCCTCGGCTACTTAGGTGTGAGAATATCATTTTACACTCGTAAAACTCTAGATCACATAGTATATTTCAAATGCCGATGGCGGCACTTCCGTGTTCCGAGAACTATACCCAGGGAGGTATAGTTTACGGGCCTTGGCATCTTCGAATGGTCTGTGGCGCCACCAAGTTGGGTTTTGTTTTCACTGATGTTGCTATGAACTATAAGGGCTTTTCAATTCAGGTCTTCCGAAATTTGGGAGTCAAGCATGTGAAGTCTTTGTTGAGATTATCGTAATTGTAACACTAAGGTTTCATCTTCTAAAAGCTGCCTAGGCACTTTTCTAAGTACTGACTACTGACTGTTTAAGCAGAAACGTGTAAAAACAATACAATGTCATTGCCAATACTAATTACGCAGCTGGCGACGCTCGTTGAAGGTCTTCTTCAAGTAGTGGGCGGACTGTTTGGGGGTCCTCACAAGCGTGTCATAGTCAACATGAGTGATACCATAGCGCGGGCCATATCCAGCCGACCATTCTGGGGATGCCTATCAGCGAATGAAGAAAGATAACAAGCAGAAAGAGGAACGTACCAAAATTGTCCATGAGACTCCAGGCACAGTAGCCTCGTACAGGAATACCATCTTTGTAAATGGCCTCGGAAATGGCATCTAAATAGAGACCGAAATACCGTACACGAAAGGTGTCGTTGACTGCTTGTTCTAGGATCATTTGGCTTTCGCCTGGACATGGGCAACCATTCTCCGTGATTATTATTGGCAGATGGTAACGATCCCATACCCAATTCATAAGTTTCCGAAATCCATGGGGGGCAACGCGAAGCCATGACATGCCAGAAATGGGTCCGAGCATTTTTCCTTCACTATTTGTGGCCACTTCCTCTACATTTCCGGTACAGTCATCCTCGGCTGGTGGATCAGGAAGAGCGCGGGCAAATTTAGTAGAGTAATGGTTCATTCCGTAAAATGCATTGATCGGGGCTGTCTCCTGGAGAAGCATCATCTCTTCGTGGGTGAATTCTGGCAACCGAGACTGGAGCTGGGCGCGCATTTGGGCCGGGTAGTCTTTGCCCAGGAATATGGGATCAGCAAACCAGCCAATGTAGAATTCAAGCCTGCGTTGTGCGGCAGCCTTGTGCTCCTCGCTTTTTGAGTCCCACGGTTCATAAAAGTGGCCGTTCAGCACGATCGAGATAATACCATTCTGAGGACGTTGGAACTCTGTCGCGTAGATTTTCACAACCTTTGCGTGGGATAGAATAATTGTATGACCGACGCGCCATGGCTCCTTGCGTGTGTCATTCCCAGCCGCAGAATTGTGACCAGGGGCAAGCACACCGCTATGGTGTCCAAAGATAGAGATGATGTATGGTTCATTATAAGTGGCCCATTTCTTCACACGATCGCCAAAGCGAGAGAAACAAAGCCGGCAGTATCTCTCGAAGTCTTTCGTGAATTTATCTGTGTTCAAGAAGGCACCATAGCGGATATATAACTCCTGTGGTACATCCCAGTGATAGAGAGTCACAAATGGCTCGATTTTGTGTTCCAAAAGACAATCAATGAGCCTATCGTAGAATGCGATCCCATCTTCATTGATCAGGTCATCATGACCGCCCAGAGGAATAATGCGAGACCAGGCGATGGAAAATCGATATGTATCCACCCCGTACGAGGCCATAAGCTTCACGTCTTCGATCATGAGATTATAGTGATCACAGGCCACATCGCCACTGTCCCCATTCGTACGTGAGGGATTGAGATGGCTGAAAACATCCCAAATGGATTGTCCTTTGCCATCCTGGGATGCTGCGCCTTCAATCTGGTATGCAGCCGTGGCAGTCCCCCAGAAGAAATCGGAGGGGAGAGGTAGCTCTTGCACGGTTTGAGGTTCGATGACCCATTCTTCGTTGTCGGGCTGGAGAACATTATCCCCAGCCTGGAACATATTAACGTTCATTTTGGGATCAAAAACACTGGATCATGGGATCTCGAGATACGTGGCGCAAATGGAGGCCCGTGTCTTTGTCGGGGAACAAATCGCTTAAGAACAATGATATGGTGGAATAGGATCGTCGGCCTTTGAAAGAGGAATGCGGCATTTGAAGTGCTTCATTAACTCTACCTTCGGGTTAATTCGCGCTCCCAATGTCACATTTCCGCTCCTGAATCCCTCTGACTCGGTTCATTATTGCCCCGAGAAAGCCATCTACAGGCATTTTCTGTGTTCCCGCAAAGGTTCCTCGTAATCATTGCAAGCCACCGTCCAGGCAGCTGTTAGGAGATGTACGCGGAGAACTCGGCATTGTCGCAATGAACAAATCTGCAGATCTTGAGAGCCACGGCTTGGTACCCACCGAAACATCAGGCCAGACTGGGCAAATGGCAATTCTCTGCTGTGATCGAATTGCTGCTCCCTGGGGCCCCACTACGGCTGGGACAGATACAGAATGGCTTTTTCGAAAGGAGTTCGAGGTGAAGCCTGGCGCATCTGGCACACTATTCATTACTGCTCAGGGAGTCTATGAAGCAGAAATCAATGGTCAACGCGTGGGAGACCATTTCATGGCCCCAGGATGGACAGCCTATAGCTACAGAATACCCTACCAAACATACGATATTACACCCTGGTTAACTACAGGGAGAAATTGTATCGGTGTTCGTGTTGCTGAAGGCTGGTTCTGTGGACGCATTGGCTTTGAAGGCGGCCATCGAAACATTTGGGGACCTCATCCGGCTCTCATGTGCCAGCTCGAAATCCAAGCCCCAGATATCGTCATTGAGACTGTATCTACGGACAATACTTGGTTAGTGACAAGAGGGCCTATTCAACGCGCCGAGATCTACAATGGCGAAAAGTACGATGCAACTCAAGAGGTTCCGTACTGGTCCACGATTGCCCCTTGCGAATTCACCGATATTTTCAATCATTGGTTACCCGTGTTGTGCATGCCTCCACTGCCAAAGGAAATTGTGCTCACGGCACACGGAGAACCTGTGAGACGAATTGAGACAATCAAACCACTTCAACATATTATGTCCCCATCTGGCAAATCGATCATCGACTTTGGTCAGAATCTGGTTGGATACGTCAGGTTGAAGAACATCAAAGGTCCTCGTGGTCACAAGATCATCTCATCACATGCCGAGGTCTTGGAAAAACAAGAGATTTGCACAAGAACACTTCGCATTTGTGATTCTATCGATGAATACATTCTGAAAGGTGATAAGAATAGCGAGACCTATGAGCCGCGGTTTACCTTCCACGGATTTCGGTATGCGCAGATTGAAGGATGGTCTAGCGACATCAGTTTGATGGATTCGGTCGAGGCAGTTGTATGTCACACAGACATGAAGGAAATCGGCTCCTTTTCATGTTCCAATAAATTGCTCAATCAGCTATATCAAAATGTCCGCTGGGGAATGAAGGGTAATTTCTTTGGGGTGCCGACGGACTGTCCTCAGCGCGATGAGCGATTAGGCTGGTCTGGTGATCTCGCTCTCTTTGCACCTACAGCGGTTCTAATATTCGATTGCTACGAATTTCTCAGAAACTGGCTTGTCGATGTTTGGTATGACCAGAAGGACCTAGATGGTGTCCCGGCAATGGTCACCCCTAACGCAACACTTCCAGACCCCGTCTGGTGTCGCAGGAAGCCCTGCGCTATCTGGCATGATGTCACCATTCTTGCGCCTTGGGCACTTTACGAAGAGACTGGAAAAATCGAGGTCCTAGAGCAACAGTACGAGAGTATGCAGACATGGGTAAACAAGATACCCAGAAGAAAAGAGGGTTCTAGTCATCTCTGGGATACTACCATTTTCCAGCTTGGGGTAAAGTCCTGGGTTAAGACTCATGATTCTCATTTTCTAAGTGCTGACTGACGTTGAATTTAGGATTGGCTAGATCCAGATGCTCCTCCGGATGCACCTTGGAAGGGCAAAACCGACGCACAACTCGTGGCGAATGCATTTTTGATTCATAGCCTTGGACTCATGGTTCACATCGCCCATCTTCTTCACAGAGAAAAAGATATGTTGAATTTTAAGAAGGATGCTGAAGCGACCCGAGAAGAATTCCATAAGGAGTATGTCACCGCGAACGGTCGCCTGGTATCTGATAGCCAGGCAGCCTATTCCATCGCGATTTGCTTTGGTCTCTTGACACCACTGCAGCAAGAGCGAGCGGGGGAACGCCTTGTCTACCTTGTGAGGAGTAACAATTTTCGAATCGGAACAGGTTTTGCTGGAACCCCATTCCTGTGCGAAGCTCTTGCCTTGACGGGCAATATTCAAGTTGCGTATGCAATGCTTCTTGAGCAGAGTTGTCCTTCTTGGTTATATCCGGTGACCATGGGGGCTACTACAATGTGGGAACGATGGGATAGTATGTTACCGGATGGGTCTATCAACCCTGGGGAAATGACTTCTTTCAATCATTATGCATTTGGGTCCATCGCCAAGTTCTTGTATGAAAGAGTCGCAGGCTTGCAAAGACTGGATCCTGGATGGAAGAAGTTCCGCTTTGCACCAAGCATAGGGGCTGATATTCAACATGTTTCAGCTACCCATGATACCCCAGACGGTCGCATTTCTTGTTCTTGGAGGACAACTACTAGATTCGACAAGCAAACTCGCCTAGAGACAATGGTCACCGTTCCAAACGGTATGGTATGCGAGGTTATTTTGCCCAATGGGTGCCAAGACTTGCGGAAGACTGTTGCGCATGGAGAGTGGAAATTCGAAACTACCTTTGTTCGAGTCTACGAGTGGCCCCTCAAGCCTTTGCCTGCTAAGTCATGAGCTTTTTGACATTCCAGGAGCGCCTATTTGATATTGTAATATAAAATAATCTGATTTTCATACACTCAGACCATAGTTCTACACTTCGGTATGATAGGCTTTGGAAAAATGGAGACTTTTAGAGCAACACCACAACTGTCGTATGGAAGAACCACACATAGCTTACTTCCAGGTACCAGGGAGACCTGTGTTGAGCTGATAGAATGTGATACCACTTTATTTGTCTCAGAATAGATTTGGGGCGATGTTCGTGATATGGGAAGTCTGGTTCTTATTCCATAGTACCTCAAAGAAATACGAATTACAGTAGTGACTGATGCTATCTCTACTCAAAAAGTCCAAGCCTCCGACAAGACAAAGTAGAACTTCATTTTATCACGCATCATTAATTGGCTGGTGATAGGTCACACCATCGATAGTGGTACTCAGTGTTCCATTGGCCTCAAAGATGTTCTTGATGGCATCAATTGACAAATAAAATCCGCCAGGTCCTGTCTTCTTGGTTGCATTGACGGCACCGGTTTGTACAATGTCCGAAGTCCAATATAGTTGACTGAGCCAAGGATCTGTTGCCGTCAATGTCAACGTTACCGACTCGTAGCCATTGATGTAGTGCTCTGCATCATCTGAGTAGTTGGTATAATTCACAGAGACGGTTTTTATGGAGCCAAAAATAGGGTCCTGTGTGAGAGTGGCATTTGCGAAGCCACAGGCTTGGCCGTAAAGAGTGTAATTACCTGGCGGCACGGAGTATGAAGTCGGGAGACTAGATCCTGGTGGAAATGATGTCGCCCAAGGAATCTTATCCGGCGCAGGGAAAATAGTGGCTGGGCTTGTGGGTTTGCGGCTTGAACGTCGAGCGAGCATCAGCCGATAGGTGCGTCCCCCTTGGACGGTAGATTCTGGGCAGGGTAACGGGTTGTCGCCACCACAAGCGGGCGATATGACCAGACCCTGCCAGAATACAATCTGAGTGCCGTCCGGAGAAAATGCTGGATCTGCTCTGCCATTCCAATTGGGATCGTTTACACTGCCGCTACTGCCATCGCCTTCGTAATTGACACGTTGACCGAAATAGTCACCCCGGTCGCCATATCGATCGATCAAAATCGGCTGGAAGAAACGGCGTGCACCGTTATTTCGAGTAGATGAGGCAGCTGTCACCGTGACAATATCGATGAGAGGTGGGATGTACCGCTCACCAGCCATCCACATTTGGCGGTTTGAGCCACGAGTGTCCATTGTGACAAACCACTCATTGTCATGTGAGAATGCAATGGGATCTGCGTATTCAGGGTGGCTAGTAAGACGTCGAACGACCCCAGTTATGATGTGTACGGCAAAAATATCAATGTTGTTTGCCTCGCGTGTCGATCCAATGTAAAGAATCTCATCACCTGCACCGCTGAACCCGCGTAATTCGCCAACTGTAATAGCATCGTGGTGTATTTTGAGCTCGGAGCCCTGAGCCAAGATAGGCACAGTACCATTGGGCTTAGCAAGTAGGTTGACATCGACTAGATCATATCGAGGGGCAAGCAGTGTGCCGTCAGTAGGTTGTTTGTTGAACTGCAGCCGGCCGTAAAATGAATTTTCGCCCGAAGTTGTAAATGAACTCCAACCCATATGAGTATCGTCGGGGTGCATGCGCATTTCTCGTGGGGTCCCGGAGCTGTTGGCTCCTGCAGGCCAGTATATAGGATAAATATGTGTCTTGGTTGGCGTACACAGGTCACTTGTCAGAACAATGCCGCTGCAATCTAGGATGTTGTGTCCCCAAAGGGCCTGCTTAGCATTTCTAGCGACATGCGGATAGTCTCGTGTTGGATCTAGAGAGCGCGCGTTTTGCGACAGGACGCCGCAGCTCAGACATTTCCACGGGTCACCATTGGTGAATTTTGTGCCATCGGTTTTGACAAGAATGAGCTGTACGCCGGTGTATATATGACCCGGGTCTGGAGCTACAGGAGCGCCGACGAATTCCACTGTGACCACCACATGCTTTCCGTCAGGTGCAAAATCGCCTGCCTGAAAGGATTCGGATACTTGGCCGATACAACCGGTCCGACGAGGGTTGATTGTATGTTTGCATGCCCCCGTGAGGTTACTCGAGATGACCGGGGGCAGTGGGAGTTCAATGACTTCGATTTTTTCAGGCTTGGGGGGTGCATTCACCTTTGATGCTACACCGAGAGCAACTGTGCTCGCAACGGCTAAAATTTCCCAACGCATGTTCAGCGTAGGGGAATAGGGTAGGTGGATTGGATGGATGATCAATGAAAAGTGAATGAGGATGGATACTTGTTTTGACGAACAGACACAACCTATTTATGAACAAAAGTGCAAGCTTTCCCGGACAGGCTCCAGAAATTTGACCTCGGATACGATTACGACTCTGCAGAAGTGAGATCTGCGGTTTCGATCTACGGTTCGAACTGGTGCCACTAATCTATCTCTAGCAACAAACTGCGGGGAACAATGTACAGCAATGTAGGCGGGGAACCTCAGCAACGTACATTTTGGCGTCGCTATTCTGCAGAAGTAGCTGCTGCCTTCGGAGTCAATTGTGCCGAACGCTTATTTCGGCATTTGAAGAGATATTTTGGGATCAGGAGAAATATACCGCATTGCTCTGGTGCTCGTAAGTTTGTGCTTGTCGTTCTCCACTTAGTCCGTCATAGCTTCGAAAACTATTCCTAAAGTGGTAAGGGTTACGATGACCCTGCATCTTTAGGAGCTTGTTAAAAGGACCTAAATAATTATTAGTCGAACCCGCGCTAGCTTCATTAGTACTAGCTTTGTAATTGTAATTCAGAGGAATTCTACCTGGTAATTCAAATCCCAGTAAGTACACTAGCATACGTTACACCACCTGCTCGATTACATAATATTTTGCCAAAAATTTCCATTTGCTTGAACTTCGCATTGTCTTATAGATGTTTGGTAGAAAGGCACTAGTCTATGATTCATGATAGTAGCATATTACCTATCTCTTTATTCTCGAATTTAATAGTACTTATGTTAATTATAAGCGTATTCAAAAGCGGTTACCTAATATAAGTAGGCGGCACCAGAAGGCGGTCCATTTAATGCTTTTAACCTAACGTAACCGGTAAGCGAGCTGCGCATGTAAGCCAGCTGCGTAGCTGGAACACCATAGTACAGTGACACGACAAAAGTATTTGCACCCCCCCTAAAGACCCACTTTCTCACCGCCTATACCGCCTTTCTAATTCGCGTACTAGAAATCACGCTAAATTAGTCGTGTATATACAGTATTCACGCGTTTGATTTTATTATTATTCTAGCCCCTATTCTTATCTCATTCATTATATCTATATCTATTCTCATCTACTGATATTAATCAATATGGCTCGTTCAATAGAGCTTACACCCGCTATACGTGAGCGTATATGTGAGCTTCACGCTATCTAATGGGGGTATAAACGTATTCAAAAGCGTTATCCCTTTATACCGCTATCGATAATTCGATAATACAATTAAGAAAGAGCACGAGAGACGGGAAGGTGTCTCTAAGGCACGCTCTGGTCGTCTAAAAAAGCTCTCGGAGGTAGAGAAAGACCGAATTCTTGAGTCTATCCACGGCAATCCAAGAAATACATAAGAAGACCTACTCGCTTCGGTTGACCATAAGGTCAAAATACGCTCAATTTAACGTCTTTTAAACGCTGAGAATCTACGAAAGTGGCGCTGTAGCTGGCGGCTATATCTAACCGAGGAAAATGCTAGAAAAAGACTTCGATGGGCCTATCGATATCGACACTTTACACCTGAGGATTGGGCCCGAGTTTTTTGGTCTGATGAGTGTATGGTTGAACGAGGGATTGGTGTTCGCCGAGAGTGGACTTTTACTTGTCCAAAAGACTAACCAAAAGAGGGCCAAGTCCAAGGGTTACCTCAACGTGGAAAGCAAGTTAAACAGATGTTTTGGGCAGCATTTTCAGGGGCTGTCCGGCGCACTGGATTGATCCCACTATTTGGCGATCCAGCTTCTGAGCGTGGAGGTGTGAACCGGTTTGTTATCGAGGAATTATATCGCCGAATTCTTCCTACTTTAATAGTAAATGAAGATGGTATATTCTAGCAAGATAACGCACTAACACATATCGCTCACGTTGTATGGGATGCCCTACAAGAGATGAATATTGAGGTTATGGAGTGGCCACCGCATTCGCCTGATCTTAATCCCATTGAGAACCTATGGGCATTACTTAAAGCGTCAATCTATAAGCTTCGACCTGATTTAATTGATATGAGAAATAACGACGAGACTAAGGCTATTCTAGTGGAAACAGCTCAGCAGGCTTGGGATGAGCTCAATTTACGTCATTTTAGCCATCTTTCGGAGACTATGCCGCACCGTGTAGAGGCAATTATTGAGTCTCAGGGGTGGTATACACCATATTAGATAGTAATTCATGAGGTTTTTGACCGGCAGAATATTATATAATCAGGGGGGTGTGGGGCCCTAGGGTGCAAATACTTTTGTCGTGTCACTGTAAATGCGATAAATTACAACTTCATATCTCATCACCCACGAGCCTTTTTTATTTGATTATGTATAGGCTGTCTTTAATAAGGCTACTCGACATAATGTATTGATTTCAAGGAGATTCAAAAGCTCCATTATCCTGATTTCAAAAATTACGTTAATTACAATCCTCCATCTATACATCTTTGGTATTTACCACCTAGATAAGGTATGATAATTCTTAAATACCCTTAATTAGCTTAACATGGCATGAAAATCATTGTATCTCAAGGAAAAGTTATTTCATATATTCGTTGTCGAGATACTGAGTTGTAATTTTTCGCATTTACTATGGTGTTCCAGCTGCGCAGCTGGCTTACATGCGCAGCTCGCTTACCGGTTACGTTATAACGTACCCTGTTACGTACGGCATTACATTCAACATAGTACTATGAGCGACTTCTGTGTTGAGATAACTTCTATGAGTCCTTAGTATCTACGCCTATGGGTCATAATTAGAGCCTAAGTCTTTCTTTCATATCATTTGTTGAGTTGAAACAACCTAGAAGAGAGATACATGTTCTTTAATACCGAAGAAAGCGGATAAGATTCGTCTGAATTACATTTACTAGGCTAGTACTAATGCGGCTAGCGCGGGTCCAACTAGTAATTCTTTGGGTGCTTTCAACAAGCTCCCATTTTTAATAATCAATAACGGCCAATGGCCAGGCAATCGCCGACCGTGAACTCTCATCTAAACACCTCGCGGCAAGATTGACCAAAAACTTCCCCCAACCCTCCATCCACCAAGCCTTGGTCATCACATGTATAACTGCTCCGTAGTGAGCCAGTGTCACTAAAGAACCACGTTCTGCTTCAAGCAGGAGGTCCAAGAATCCCGAATCTACTATTGCAGGCCATGCTAAAATTGAACTTTGGTTATCACTCGCAATGCAAGAGTCAAAAACGTCCTGTAGATGCTTGATGGCTTCCAGTACGGCGGGTCGGGCACCGCTCTCAGACATTGAAGTGGCTTCATCTTCATGTTGTTGAAACAGCACTTCTAAGTGAGCGTTCACCTCATAGGAATGCTTTGATTTTGGAATCTGTTGGGCACAACGAGTGAATTTCAACAGAAGCCTCATATCACCCTGCTCAATCCACGAGCGGGCCTTTTCCACAATAGACGCTGTCCCACGAACTAGTTTGAAGACCTCTATTACATCTCTGACACCCATGGGAGCAGAATCCATACTCAAGCTTCGAGAAGCAAAGGTAAAACTGGCAATAAGAAGAGAGCAAGCGAAAAGCGCGTCGCAATTTTCTGGCGTAACTTTAGTTAAGAGCGGCGTACACAGAGACAGTGCGAGGCTGTGATGTTTTGTTGCTATTTCAGTGTACATTCGACGACGGGAATCAATAACTTCATGAGAAAGATGTAGTGCCGAGATACCAAGTATAGCGTGCATTAGAAACGGGTAGCCAAGCCCCTGTCGGGGAGCATATGTTTGGAAAACATCACTCAAAGCCTCGTTCTGCGCTAGGGATGAAGCTGTCACCGTATGCCAGTGATGAAATAACTCGAGTTCAGCGAGGGGCAGCCCGGCTACGTTTCCGCTTTCCTTTCCAGAGTAGTCCAACGCAAAGCCCTGAAGCTGAGATTGGCCCGAGTACGAGGTGTTCAATGAGCATGGGAGGCTTTTTTTCTGGCATGATCCACAATATGGTCGATTCTCATCGCATTTTATCCGGCGTCCCTTGCATTGTGCGCAGCCGTGGTGAGACTTTGCATGTGACCGACGTAATGGCATGGCTGTTGAAACTTGACACTTGAGCACAGGTGTCAAGAGAGGGGTCAGAAGTCGACAATGTGGAGCGGAATGACTCAGCATGACCCTGAAATTCTTGGTGCTTACCCACAAGCTAAGTCAAGGTCGGAGGTTCGGTGATCTATGGCTGTCCATCCAAAGCTCATATGCTGAGTAAAGGCGAGTTAAGCCCAGGTTAGTTTTGCCCCACTCTTCAGGGTCTTCTAGACAGCAAATAGTGTGGTGGGGAAACCTTTCGTACATATAGCCTGACGAAATATGTTGCCCCCTTCGAGACGTCATTCTCTGTCTAAGGGACAAAATGGAATATAAATAAAAGCAAACATATACGACTGTTCGGATTTGCATCCACAAAATCTACCGATGTTCCTATCGGCGTAGCTGCCAATGTCAGAAAGAATCAAACCGAGTATATTAAAAATTATTATGGGAAAACAAAAACATACAGCAGTAAGTCTAAGGTGGTGGTCCTTTAGCGCCCACGGCTCGGGCATCAGGAGCGCGGCTCGCCGCTTTATTCAGGGCACTCAGGGATATATTCACCGACCTGAATATTGCTCGCCCTTATATTCAGCCCATACAGCAAGATGTAAATTTCCCATCATAATCTACTTTGAATTGCTTCCAGCTGCATCTCCACTATCAAGTATTCTTGACCTGATGCCGCGTAGTTATTCGCGCCTTGAATTGTGAGCGCGGAATTCCCCAATCTTTCTAGTAAAGCATCGGACAGTCGTGCATCGAACAATAGTGGCCCTACGCGCACTTCGATTTAGCAACAACCTATCTTCAGTAACCGGTAATGTTTGGGTAGATACTTCTCTAAACCTCCATTTCCTGGCTCAGCTGTACCGCGAGCGAAATCAATAGTCCATTCTTCGCAATTCCCATCCGCCTCGTTATAAGGCTCCTGTGCACCGGTCAAAGCACCTAGGAGCTTGCTGAAGGAAGTGATAATAGCCGTCCCTTCGGTCAGAGCTTCGCTGATGGTGGGGAGGTGGCCGGTAAGATTTTTCAAAAGCTCATTCAACCTGGCGCCTCTCTTGGTGACCTCAACCTCGTTCGATAATGGTACCGGCGATGCAAATGTATGAATCCAGAGAAGGGCCAAAAGCACCAGTTGGAGGTGATGTTCTTCGGACGAGTTACAGAAGGTACAGAATTCTCCGACGTTAGGCCGTAATTTGTCGCAGGGACGATTTGAATAGGGGAAGGTATATAGATCGAGGATACTACTGTACCATAACCTTGCGTTTGTCATAATTAGGCAACAGATCTGCTACTAATTAATTGTGTTTCATTATAGTCCTTTATTTGCGGTATATCGCGCATCATGGACCTGACCACTATGACAGAATGAATCTCATAATGTTCGTCCCCGTCTGGATCCATTCTGGCGTTAATACTTGCTCGATATCGAGAGGGGTTGTGAAAAGAGAGGGGACTTTGGGGCTGCCGCTTTCAGTCGCGACTCGTCACCGTGACTAATATCTAGCCAAATGTATATATACTATTACATAGTAAGATTATATTGGTAAGATTGTTGAGAATATTCTTAATATCAAGGATACTCATATTTCACATTAGGTAGATAAACCAAATTTTCTAATATCTACGTACGTAATTTATTCTAATCGCGAAATTTTCGTGCCAGCGAATGGAGTCCTTATGTGTTCTCTAAGTTCGCACTTGATCCTTCATTTTTACCGGCGCTCTCCGCTATCTTTGCTTATGTAACATCATGTGAAGTTTTCCTTATTTTCATAGTAGAGTTCAGAAACCAGCTCGAATATTAGGCCAGCGCCACCTTATTATTGCACAACCATGGTTGAGGACTTTGAGCTGTTTACCTTTCTTTCCCGACTCCTTGAAACCTCGAATCCGAGAATGAAACCATTGTAACTGAAATTCAACTAAAACAGCTGTTGCCAATGGAGTGACCGGACGCAGACCACTATTTTACCTCTTCTTGGCCGTGGCCATAATCTTAAAGATGTCCACCTGGAACGCCACCAATATTGTCAATACCACTGTGAAAGCAACATTATATATACCTACGCTAGTGTACTTCCCGGTGGTACTCGGAGTCAAGATAGACCTACCACTGAAGAGGCATAAGGGCTTGTAGAGGTGAAGCAGACCGTATCCATGGACCACATGCTCATGATCACAAAGTAAATGTCACCATCCATAAATAGGGAGCTTTCTGTGGATGCTGGAATATCCATCATGAGAGACCTCGACATTCTTCTTGTTGTTTTTATATTCTACGTTAGTCAAAAATGTAGAGGAACTTAGCTAGACACAGAGACAGGCATGAGTTTATGCCAACAATGAATGTGCCTCAACTAAAAGGCACTCACAGATTGATAGTGAAGAATTCTAGGCAACCAGGACAAAAGCAAAAAGTGACAAAAGCGAAAAACACGGACTTCGACAAAATACACTATGATAAGGTTAATATAGAATTGCATTAACACCAGTGAGGTGTGCAGAACGGTCTACATTTCTCATACCAAATAATGTCGACGATTAAACTAGACGCATATTAGAGTAGTGCACGTGGGAGGCAAAAGGACAATTCCAAGTGCAGTAGTGTCAGCCAGTTCTAGTATTGCCGTATGACCACTGCCATATTGCTGTTAAACTTCTGGCCCTTATGAAATGAATTGGCCGATATCAAGGATCGGAACAATAAGCGAGCAACCAATCAAGCGTGGTGTCAATAAGCTCAAATTTGCTCACCAAGAAAGCGCTACACCGGATTGGTGAGTGGCTGATCGTTTCCGTTGTTTTGGGCGGGTCAAGCCGCCACTTCCGTTAAAGTATGCCGAATCGCAAAGGACTTCGTATAGCCCCCGACGGGGCAAGCTCTGCTTTGTGAAGAAATCCCCAAGCCAAGTACGGCAGAATGACCAATTATAGCTAGAGATTTTTATCCAGTGCCTTGCGAATACTGAGGGACTTCACTTGCTCAACTCATTGTGCAACTCGCTCAAAATTTTCGAGTGACTGTAAAATATCATCTTCATATCAAAATGGCCGCAAGTTGGCTCACCTCCCCTATCCAACTGACAGGGAGTCGCGAGTTCACTTGTGATGGCTTCACAACGGAACAATGCGACTACTACATGCATCGATGGCATTTTTGGTGAGTCTTTCCTTTCGATCGCATCCTGTCCATCTTTTGACCAAATATTACAAAATAGGTATATTGCAGACCACGTCTACGCGCTGCCGACCGTAGCTTTTTTCATGTGTTCACTTGGGATCTTCGTCATTGGCCACTTCGTATCATCGCTGGGTTATCGAAAGTCTCGCGGTTCTCCGTTATGGCGGAGATTGATCGCCGTGATCCGATATCTGTCTTACCGCGGCTTCCATGTCCAGACACTACGATGGAACTCGGCGCCACTAGGCATTTTACTTCTAGGTGCTGCAGGAGCCATTTTTTTCTTTTGTAAGCTGCAGGATATACTGGGTCAACAACGTCCCCCGAGCTGATAGCTGAACTCCTAGGCATGGACCTCATTCCCCAGCCCTACTACTGGCCAAGTCTAGACTTTGGTGGTTCACCGCCACTGGGAACCAGATCAGGTTGGATGGCCCTGGCATGCATGCCATTCGTTTTGTAGGTCTCCTTGGCGGCTAAAATATTGCTCAGAAAGCTGATGCTGTACAGCGCGACGGCCACGAAGACCAGTTGGATCACATTCGTCACGGGTGTTTCACATGAGAAGCTCCAAGTTTTCCACCGATGGATATCTTACGCCTTTTTTGTTCTTGCACTAATGCACACATTTCCGTTCATTGTGTATCATATCAGATTCCATGATATGGTCATGCAAGTGGAGATGAGTCTCATCTTTTACTGGACAGGCATTGTCGCGATCATCTTTCAGGCCTGGCTTACCTTTGCATCTCACAGTGTAATCCGGTAAGTGAAAACTGGGCAGAGCCACTACGCATGATCTACAGTCCAATATCTAATGCAAGCATATCACATAGCAAACACGGTTACGAGTTTTTCAAAGCAACACACTTTTTCGCTGCTGCCATGTTCGTTCTGATATTCTTTTGGCATTGCGATTATACCCTCACATCTTGGTCAGTGCAAGCACTCGCCCCGAAGTTCTTGCATGGCAATCGCTGACTCCTTCACAGGCACTACTTCATCGCGACGGCAGCCGTATACGTTCCTTGCTTTGCCCATTCCTGGTTACGGACGTGTTTCGAGTACGGAATCCGACAAAGAGCTCAGTTCTATGTGGAAGAGAATGGTTTTACTCGCATCACAGTTCCGGTCAACTTCACATGGCGCCCTGGACAGCACTGCTTCCTGCGCTTTACAAGCTTCGGTCTTTTGGGGGCTCTCTCGGCTCACCCTTTCACCATATGCTCCCTTCCATCAAGAAAACCAGGTGTAGAGTCACAACTCGTCTTTTACATTCGCCATCAGGGCGGTTTTACTGCCCAGATATACGAATTCGCCAAGAAGCACCCCAATGCTACGGTACCTGTACTCATTGATGGACCGTATGGAGGTATTAATATGCAGCAATATTTCAACAGTGACCATCTCCTTGTGATTGCAGGCGGCTCGGGAGTTGGCTGGACCTTGCCTTTCATCGAGCAATTTATCACGTGCCGTTCGACACCTGTCGACGAAGAATCTCGCCGACCTGAAGAAGTTAACAGCACAGAGATAGCGAGTGATAAGGAGCCCCGCCATGCTTATAAATTTTCCATGCCCAGCTCATTGCGACTCATACTAGCGACAAGAGACATTAGCAGCCGAAGTTGGTATGTTCAAGCGGTCAGCAATTTGTTAGCAGAGCACTCGAGGACGAATCCACTGCCCAACCTTCATATTCAGGTCCATCTGACTGGTGAGGCCATACAACACATGAGTTCTACAAATGCCCAAGAGCATCTGGAATCTTCAGATGGGCAGCCCTCGCTGCCAGAGAAAGACAGCGCTGAAAGGAATCCGGCAGAAATCTCTACATTAGTGGAGGAGTGCGAAGGCCGGCCAAAGCTACCTGTGATCATTCAAGAAGCGGCGAGAAGAGCAGAAGCAAATGAGTCGCTTGGAGTTTATGTCTGCGGGCCAACCACGATGCAAAATGATGTTCGCAATGCAGTTGCAGATGTGAACCTGAATATTCTTAAAGGTTCGACTTCCGGGGGAGCTTATCTACATTGTGAACATTTCTCTTGGGCATAGTGTCAATATTCCAAACCTTTTGCCGCTGCCTGCATATAGATCACACGTTTATTATGCGTGCGACCTTCTTTAATAACAAGCAATTTTTTAACGCCCCCACGGTGAGCCTTGGCATCGTCCAACGACCCATTCACGATTACACCTTCCATGAAACCTATATATACGGCGAGTAGTTGTGTATTTTTGAAAACTTTGCCTTTTGTGAACCTACGGGCTTACCAATTAGACAAGTTTGACAAAGAGTCACATGGCGAAAATGGACCGCCTAAAAGCTTCGAATATAATGCCTTTCGAACTTACATCCCATTACTGAGCTTTTTTGGTACCCAGAGTGGAAATATGCATACAAAGGTCATTTTTAATAATAGGGCAGTGTCACTAGGACTCAATAGGTCGGGACCCCTATCGTTCCCTGAGACCCTTGATTGCACCACGATGATATACTCGCCGAATGGTTTTGTCATTAGCTAAGCCACCCAAGCTGACGCCACATTGCACCGGATCCTAGTCAGCTTGGCGTAATTGATCTGCACCCTATTTAATGCACAGTATTAGCAGTGCCTTTTCCACTCAGACTTATGTTCTTACTCCCTTATCGTCACTCCTAATGACAAAGCCCAAACTCATCACTAATGTCTGAACTCTCAAGGAGGAAGAAATATTGTAATGGCTCTGCTAAAACCTGTCGAATTGCGCCAAAGCGAAGATACGATGTGTCAGACACAAGGAAAGTGGGGGCTGCGACCGGTGAGTTATGCCTATTGTATTCGCCTATGATGCTGATTCTGGGTTCAGGTGTGACCGCCTAGGAAAAATATGCCAGTATGCTGGGGACAGAAGCAGTTTTGTTGAAACAAACCGCGGGAACAGTAAGGATCGGTAGGTTTCTAGATCCCCATGTCATTTCTCCTGCTGACTGGCAAACTGACTCTGATCAGCAAGATCTAGCGCAAACTGGTGTCAATATCATGATTGCTGGCTTGGCAAGCCAAGTTGCGTCCCTCGCCCTCTTTATGGCTCTTTGTCTCCAACATGCATGGTGTGTGCATCAAAATCCGGGTGCACTTCATAAGGCGGAAAACATGAGCGAACTTCCAAAAAGCCTTAGGTGGAAAGCATTCCTGGCTGGTAAGTTTGTCTCAATTCTTCCGCTGAGCAAGTGCTGATCGTGGGTGCAGGCCTGGCTTTGGCAACCGTTGCCATTTTTGTGCGGTCCGTATCCCGAGTTGCAGAGTTAAAGGATGGATTCCACAGTTCTCTGGCAAACAATGAAGTCCTATTCATGATCTTGGAGGGAGCCATGATTTCGATCGCCATTCTATGCTTGACAATCCTACATCCCGGTGTCTGTTTTCTTGGTCATTGGAATGAGACAAAGTGGAAATTCCGCCCGTCAATTGATAGCGAGATGGAGCTCATTTCTTCCAATGTAGATTTGCCAGGGAAGCCTCGAGACGCTCAGAAAACAGGGGCGTTACCTCATGTATACAGCGCACCTTCTTGATCATTTTAGTTGTGGTTGTTGTAAGTCGTGGGCAAGATTTCATAGATAGTAAATATATTCTGACAAGAATACGAATATATTGATAGACAATCATCAAACTCAAAAATTGCTCAACTGAGCATTGTCTAGTAAAATAGGTGTACAGGCAGAGGGGGTAATATTTAATATTACGCAGTCTCTATTTGTTCGTCCGAATGTGAAAATGGCCGTGATTAGCATTTCGGAACTCTCATGTTCGTGCACAAACGAAAATGATGGTCTAGTCAATTTTCAAAGCAGATGATGGAAATTCACTTTCAACTTAGATACATTCACTAGCCATAAGGGTATGTCTGTCTATCATAACTATCATCCTCGTTGCAGACTCACATTACTAAGTGGCCCCTCCGCAAGTGCCAGCATAGCAGTCGCTGTAACCATTGAATCCTCCATTCCAGGTGTATTGAAGCGCTCCCGTCCATGAGTAGGTCCCGCTCTCTTGGTCGCACAGACAAGTGCGCCACCACTGGCTGTTCTGTGTGTCGCTAGATAGCTCACTGGCGAGATGCCAAGCACCGTTGGTATCAGGGTATTGACCTCCGACGTCGGCATCGTACTCCTCCCATTCGGACTCTGTTCCGTAGAAATCCATCCCGTAGTACACGCCGGTAATACCATCCTCTGAGTCGGTGCCATCTCCTCCACATACTACCGTGTTGTCGGTATAGATGTTACCACTGTCATTACCAAATCCGTCACAGTTCCCGTCATCACGCTTGTGAGACTTCTTAGCTCCACCAAAGGTATGGAGAGAACCGAGACCCGCTGAACTCCCGGTGCCATTCACAAAGAACATAGAAACAGGTGCACCGAGCAAAGTTCCATTTATGGAGCGCTGCACGAGGATAGGGTTCGAATCGGTACTGTTGAGCACGTGGGCCATCGTGATGATTGTATAGTTGCGACCCACATCATGCATGATGCTCTCATTCCCATAGGTGAGACTTCTGATCGTCTTTCTTGCCAGGTGAGGATGAAGAACGGCCCAATTGTAGTAGCCAGATTCATAGCCGCGTTCAACGACGGGTAGTCCGCGACCAACATTGTTCACGACGTTGCCATAGTCATCATAGAAGGGCAATAACTGCAGGCTTTCCAGGTTGCCCTGATAAGAGCCTTCGTTTTTCCAATCTTTCCATGCAGTGGCAAGATCGGCACGGCCGTCCCAGACAGAGAACATGGTCGAGATGATTCCAAACGAATTGCAGGTATATGTCACCCACGAGGGAGCACTACTCCACCACCCAATGGCTTGACAAGCCAGGTCAGCGAGTTGAATACCAGCTGTCCAAGACATCGGGTTGATGAAAACCTTGGTGGCTGCCCAGACGAATGACCATAGTCCTCGACGATCGATGTGATTTTCGAATTCTGTAATTGAGACATCTAAGTCTGTGTTGTAGGTGCCCCGCACGATATTTTCTCCTTCACGCCCATGCACTGGGAGATAGCTATGCAGATGTACGTGGAGTCCTTGCGGCAAGCCGAATTCACCACTCGACATTGCCTTGATCGGCTGGTCTAGTGGCTGAATAGAATGTGCGTAGGCCCCATTGTAGTTGAAGGCATATAGCCACAAGATCGAGCACGCCAATCGCATAGCACGCATTTTGTATGGCGCCTTCAGATGTGTGTGCTCGATTAAAAAGAAGGGCGACGGTAATGAAATTTATAGCAAATGCAAGAAGATGGAGGAGTACTACGCGTACTCTACGATCTGCTAACAAATCGACTTTCACTGGCATCCAAAATGAACAGCAGTTTGTAAGGGAAGTGCAGATGTCGAATGATCAATTTGAAGCTGCCCAAGGATTGACTCTTGCAGAGAAGATGTATTTGAGAATGAAATGAGTTGCAGCTACATGTCTCCTTTTATATATCTTCCCTCGGAATCACCAGCTAACCGTATCTTGCCAAGTCGGCCATTTCATCTCCACATTTGCTTGCCATGATATTTTCCCGCCCTCACAGACAACTTAGAAGACTGATATTTAGATACATCCAGTAAGACACAGTAAGCGAGTGGAAGGGGGGGGAAGGCAAGTTTAGTTAGTTATTAGGACGAATCTTTTGACCAAGTGCTAAAAAAAGAGGCTAATAAAGCCGATGTTATGATGCATGAATGGCCATGAAGCAATCGCCCCACACTCGCAAAATTGGGGCTAACGGTTCTTGTATTATGTCTTACAGGTAAAAGCATCATTGCTGCATTTAGGCCTAATGGGTGTTTGGTGGCAATTCCAAGGCTTTGTGTGGTCTATAGGACACACTTGAACCTCATTAGCGATTTTTACTAAATTTCCCCTTGAATACTTAATTTTGAGAGCTACAAATGTTCTATCTGAGCTCAGCTGAGGAATCAGTGTGGCGATTGTGTCGACTTGCAGGATTTTCATCGGGTTCCCACCCCAATTATCACCTTTCCTATCGCGCACTAACCTTGCTCAACACTAACGAGCACGATTCGCGCGACATTAAACTGGCGCGCACCCATTTTCACCTCACCGACTATTAACCGAATTCAAGCCACATTCCTGTGAGTAGTATGGCAGGTGACCACATGCAATCTTGAATGTTAGTCTATCTTGTTCACGACCGGTCAGCGTATGATTCATGGTGGGTCCTGTTGCAGGAAGAAAAAGTTCTGCAAGATTGCTTGCAAGCGCAAATATCATTCCTTCCAATAAGCACGACTATTCTGCTATTCTGGAGTTTCCCAAAAGGAGAATCAGATAATCATTCACTAGGTAATTATCTCAGCTACAACTCGACAATGTCCAAGGGCCGACCGAAAAAGATTGAAACTAGTCACGGAGTCACTGTTACGACTGTATTGACAGGTCCAGGAGTTCCAAGGGTCCAAGGGTCCAAGGGTCCAGATTCTACGGAATTTAGTAGCCGAGCTGCCGGGTCTCTTACATATTGCATTTATGCGAACGGCGTGTCCACCTGATAAGCACTAGAAGATAAACTAAGCTCATCTTGGCAAGCTTGGAAGATAGTTTGATCTGAACTCTCCGAGTCTCCCGAGTTTTTTTCGAGTCTTTTTCGCCTCGCTTGCATAAATTTCTTTCGAGTTCGGGATGCTAATATGTAATAAACTAACCGATCTCTAGCTGAAGTGCGGCTAAGCGGACGGGACGCCCCGTTCTCCACCTGTAGCCGAATGCACAATCTAAGGTGAAAGATTACCGAGATATCTCGTTCAAGAGACTGGAAAGTGCATTTCAAATCACGCATACCGCTCGATGGCCTTGAGTATAGATCATCCCTCATCGGTTCCGAATGTACTTACTGATAGTATCAATCTTAAATTGCGAAACATAATTCAATGAGCAGAACCAATCATCCGCCAATATCTGACTTCACTGTGGATTTCAAACCCCAATTGCCTCTACGAGATGTTCAAAATTAGAATCAGTAGTCCTGTCATGCATGAAGCTCAATTCGTAGGTAGTGGCCTTGGCATAATCGCTTTTTGCCGGGCGGCTTACAATCCTTCTCGTATTTGCCCCGCCCGGTGGATATTGACAACAGCAACCTTCAGATCTCCATTTCATGTAAGCTATCAATGTGAAAGACTGGGTCCGTTTTGCAACAGGAGCCAGAACAGAAAAATGGCCAATGGGCCTTGTCAGGTGCTCGGCAAAGACGCCTTCACCGTGGGATGGATTTGTGCTCTTCCGATCGAGCTGACCACGTCCGAGGGGATGCTTGACGATGTTTACCCGGCCCTTGAGCAGGTGCAAGGCGATGAGAATATTTACACTCTAGGCCGTATTGGGCAACACAATATTGTTATCGCTTGGCTCTCCGCTGGCAGTACAGGGATCGCACCTGCTGCGAAAGTCGCCAAGGACATGCTTCGTAGCTTTCCTCGAATCCGATTCGGGCTGATGGTCGGTATCGGCGGTGGGGCTCCTAGTGTGAACGCAGACATTAGGCTTGGCGATGTTGTTGTTGGTGTACCAGATGGGGAACTCGGTGAGAAGCTAAGATATATTGCTGCAAGGCAACTTACTCACACAATGCGCAGGTGGCGTGGTGAAATTTGATCGCGGGAAGACTGTGCAAAGTGGGACTTTCGAGCATACGGGGGTGCTCAATATGCCTCCTGCGCAGGTCAGGAATGGTGTGAACAAATTACGTGCAAAGCATGAGGCTCACAAAAGTCTGGTTGCCCGATATGTATCGGAGATGATTCAGAAGGCTCTGCAGTCAGAAGAAGGAAACGCGCAATTCGAAGATCTTTATTCTTACCAAGGGGCACAATATGATCAGCTATACGACTCATCGTACGAGCATGAAGATTTCGAATCGCAATCTCATCACTTTATGGATAATTTGGTAAGAATCTTCATGGCCATCTGTGTCACCATTGCTGGAAGCATCGCGATCACCTGGAGTGGCTCTCTTGCGTTATCCGTGATTATTTCTTTTATGATATCACTGTTTGTTTTGAGGGTCTACGCGAAACGACAACAGGGAGTCCGGAGTACTGAGTTACAGGATATGAAGCAGCCTTGTCCAGGTTGCAATCAGTTACGTTTGATTCCAAGACAGCCCCGAGCCACGACAGATCCAGTTATTCATTACGGAACCATCGGCTCTGCAGATCAGGTCATGAGACATGGCATCACGCGTGATGCCATGAGAAAGAAACACCAGATTTTATGTTTTGAGATGGAAGCAGCAGGTCTTATGAACGATTTTCCTTGCCTAGTCATTCGAGGCATTTGTGATTATTCTGATACTCATAAACACAAACTTTGGCAGCGCTATGCCGCAGCAACGGCTGCTGCATATGCCAAGGAGCTTCTTGGAGTCATTCCTCCAACCGAAGTTACGAAAATGAAGGCTGCGGCTGAGATCTCCGAGACATGTAAGTCAGCATTCTAGATCTCGATTCTAAGATAAACTCATAAAAACCGGCAAAAGTACGAAATGAGATTGCTGGAGTAAATGCTAAGCTCAATCCTCTTATTTTTGGTAAGTTCCACGACACTTGCGATCAATGCAAGGCATTTGCTCATCTAGGACTGCAACAGGGCATGAGCTAAAGAGACGCCGTGATATTCTTTCTTGGCTGGCTTCCTCTACACATGAGGCCGAACAGGCGGACGTATTCAACAAGCACCAATCTGGCACTTGCCAAGGGTTTCTGAGCTCAAGTAAATTCCTGGGCTGGATTAATGAAGAAAGCCCGACCCTATTATGCCCCGGAATTCCGGGTGCTGGGAAGACCGTTCTATCCTCCGTGGTAATTGATTATTTACAGCGTGAGCATGGTGAAGAATCACATATCGCTTATCTCTACTGCACATACGGAAAGCGAAAAGATCAAACAGCTTACAATCTTTTGAGGACTATATTGAGACAATTTTCGGAGCAATCAACACCAATCCCTAAATCTGTCGATTTACTTTATGCATTTCACACGAGTAGGCATTCTAGGCCTACTTACGACGAAATTGCTGCCACACTGCTAACGGTCTGCCGTGGGCTGAGCAAATCTTTTCTGGTGGTCGATGCGCTAGATGAATGCTCTGATGAGACCTCGCAGGACTTGCTGAAAGAAGTCCAAATGTTGCAAGCGCGGACGAAATTAAGCTTTATGGTAACATCGCGCAAATCTCTACAACAAGAGTTTGACAATGCTTTGGTCTTAGAAATCCGAGCGCAAGGAACGGATATCGAACGTTATTTAGACAGTCGATTGGGAAAGTTGTCCAGTTGTGTCACCAAAGACGATAGATTGAGACAGGATATCAAAGCGCAAATCATTCAGAGTTCTGATGGGATGTAAGTCTCAGATAGACTGACCTCCCTCTTATGTGTTGGCCTTTTTGGATTCTGATTTGTGGATAGGTTTCTTCTGGCGACTCTCCATTTTGAGTCACTGAAAGACAAGAAAACAAAGAATGAGTTTCGAGATGCCTTGAAGAACCTTCCGAGGGGATTGCATGCCCTGCATATGGCATATGATAGTGCCATGGAGAGAATAAACCAGCAAAGGAACAATGATCGCCGCTGGGCTCAGCGCGTTCTCTCGTGGGTTGTACAAGCAGTGCGACCTTTGCGGCCAGAGGAGCTCCGACACGCCCTTGCTGTCATTGAGGGCAACTACCAACTTGAGGATGACAATATTCCGGTTTTAGATGAAGTCATTTCTTTATGTGCAGGGCTTGTCTTGGTAAACCAAGACAGTAATACCATCCAGCTGGTCCATTTCACGACTTACGAATATTTTAGCAACTACGACATCAACTGGAGACAAGCGGCGCGAGATCTTGTAGCTACAACGTGTACTACATATCTTCGGTTTAATGTCTTTAAATCAGGCTTCTGTCGGAGCCGCAGCGACTTCAACGCAAAAATGATAGCAAATCCTCTCTATGAGTATGCTACTTCTAATTGGGGGTACCATGTTCATTCTTCTACATTACAGGAGACGGACTTGATCACGGAATTCCTTGAGCAAGAAGGAAACACTTCCGCATGCGCCCAGGTACTGATGATCAAGAGAAAGCAATCACATGGGTTCTACGGTTGGCCCCAGCGGGTATCTGGAATTCACCTCGCGGCATATTTTGGTCTTGACAAAGCACTTCAAATTCTGCTGAGAAGGCACCATATAAAAAACCTTCTTGATAGTAACGAACAAACACCATTATGCTGGGCCGCTCGTGGTGGACAAGAAGCAACAACAAAAATATTGCTCCATCATGGCGCTGATCCAAATCTTGCAACTCAAAGCACCGATGAACTGAGATCTTCGTATGTGGGCCCTCCAACACCAATTGGATGGGCTGTCAGAATTGGAAGTGAGATAATAGTCGACCTTCTGCTGTACCATGGTGCCAATCCCGAGCCTCGTTTTGAAGGCGGATACTCGCCCCTTTGGACAGCAGTACAAAGTGGAAATGCCGAAATTGCCAGGCTATTACTTGAACATCAAGCCAATCCCAACCTGGGCCGTCACAGCCCCTCTCCTCTTTGGTGGGCCACCCACGTGACAGATTTAGTGACGGTCAAACTGTTACTGAAACACGGAGCGAATCCGGATCTGTGCCATCCAGATGGAAGCTCCCCTCTTTGGTGGGCTGCACGTACTCCGAATGCGGAGATGGTCAAATTATTACTGAGCTACCATGCTGACCCGAATCTTTGTCATTATGATGGAAGCTCCCCTCTCTGGTGGGCTGCACGAGAGGATAATGTCGAAATTGTCAAAGTGTTGCTTGGATGCAAGGCGAATCCAGACCTACATCGCAAAGATAGGCACACTCCTCTTTTTTGGGCACAAAGGAATGGTAACTCGGAAATCATCCAGCTACTGAATGAGCATAATGCAATTTCGTTCTAAAAATCAAGGTGTTCTCATACAATTTCCCCAGATTAGGTTCCGGGCCTACCCCATCAATTATAAATATTCACTTTGGAAACAATTCCACGCATCACCATATAATTACGCATACTTACCAATACCCATCTAACGCATAGAACTATAACTCAATATTCTATAAAATTATACACTAAGCTTTCTAACCATTACTAATTATCTCGTCACCCTTTATATGATCACATCAATTTTTACATATGGTATTACTCACCATAATTGTACTACAGTACATACCCCTGAAGGTACTATTAAATAATGTTATATCTTCCTCTATAGATAGGTTTTAGATACAATTTAAGAAATGTTTATTTAATAACATGTAGATAATTTTAAAGGCTTTCAAATTGCTCTATCGTCAACCAAAGCTAATGGATCTTCGAATTATCTTCTCAAAATACTTCCCTACGGTCATGGATTAAACCAAGACTTTTTAGAAGCAAGCCTTCTTCATACTGAGTGGTATATGCCTTCCCAAAAGTTGGTTGTTGGGCTGACCCTACCGGACCCGCACTTGGGGAAACACTTACGGTATTGTAGGTTAGAAATGGAAGGGAAGGCATGCTTACGGGATTTTGACGCTTCCTTATAGCACAAGAAGTTAATCTCTTCATAACACCCTATTTGCAACTCTCAAACTCACACGGCTTTAAAGACAGCGCCAATAGGTACAGGCTGGACGTCTGGGATGGAACTCAATGTTCCTTTACAGACAGCTGATCCATCGGAAATATTCGATTGCGGATTGAGGACAACAAATCGGTCACCATCTGCGCCTGGCTCCAACAATTTGGGAGTGCGATATCTGATCGCCACCCGGTATCGGATCATTAAGATAATGGCCTGCAATGTGACAGCTGTCTTCCATGACCACTCAGGGTTGGGTCGGTTGGACTTGGGAATATACCACAGCCACCATGTCACCAAACGTACAGGAAAGGAGATCAAGGTATATGCAGCGAACAAAGTGGAAGCTACCATGATCAACCGATAATCGTGTGAAATGGTAGTGGGAAGAGGAAACCTTGAGGCCTGAAGCTGGCTGGGGGAGAACTGAATAATATCTTCGGTATTCGGGAGCTCGGTGGCTATATGATGGCTTTTGGTCACCGTTAAAGTGGGACCGGGGGAGAGGCTACTCAGCGCATGGGTCTTTGCAGTCTCAAACACACATATGAGATCGAGGAATGAGCGACGTCACTTCCGTGTGATTGCGCAGGTGTGTCTGTTGAAAAACACCCAATAAAACCAAGGTTTGCAAAATCACCCCCAAGTCCAAGCGCCAGAGATCCAACCACCACATGCAACAGCCCACGGTTGAGATTCATTCCAGACATAGCGTCGTGATCGGCATACAGACTAGCTGTTTTAGGGCTGCTGGACCCATATCCAGGTCTAGGGGCCAGAAGGTGAACCGGAAGATCCCTGTGAGATTCTTGAAATTGCCTTCCGATCTTCGAAATGCGGCCTATAGTATATCTCTGCCTTCTTGTGAGGTCGCACAGCCTCCCATTTCGAGGTGCGTCTGCCTTAACCAGCATCCTCACATAAACCGAGAAGTATGCGGTGGGTTCCCCTGCGTTCTCTCTGATATGGCTAGATTACGTCTTGACAGGGAGTGTTGTGAGGAACGATGACAACTAGTTGCTTATCAAGGTAGAATGACTAGGACTTCAGAGACCTGCGCTATTTCCCGCGCTGGCCGCACCCAAGTACAACTACCTTGCCTCGCGTTCTCGCAATAGGTTCCTGCAGACTACAAGCAAGCGAAAGAGATTCTTTTATTATTTGAATAGGTAAACCATGGTTTCCCGTGCACAAAAATTGGGTTTCATTCTGAGAATCGTTGGCTGATTCTCAAAGCTTGCAGATAAAGAGAAATTGCCTTCACCGCTGAAGGATCGCGTGAATAGGTTGCAGACTCCGAGTGGGTAATACTTATGTTCTTTCTATTTCCCCATCGCTCTTTCCACCTCATATAGTGCTGCAAGAACCTTTTCATCGTGGTGTCTGCGTCCAACGATCTGTAAATTGATTGGGCAACCATCGTACAGATCCGGTTCGTACAAGTCATATACGAATTGATCTTCCTCATTCTTTGGCTGATAGTCTAGGTCCTTGCTGTCTTTCTCTCTGTCAACTTTTGTGACAGGGAAAACAACACCAGGGTAATCCAACAAGTTCCAGATCGAGGTATATCCCCAGTAGCGCGACTGCTCGTGGGGGGTAGCAGCACCGAAGGAAGGAGGACAAAGAATGATGTCGACTTCTTGGCCATCTTGTTTGCCAGTGCTAGTCCAGTGACGTGCATAGGAAGTACGATAAGCTTCTCGCTCGGCGCATAGCTGTCAATAAAGAAACGAAAAGCGTCAGAACACATGGCCGGGATATCCAGAAATTTAGGCCCACTTGACATACCTTGAACAACTCAGGGACAGTCAGCTCTTTAACAGCTGGCTGGTCCTTGATTATAAAATTCGTCAATGGCAAGATGGGCTCTCCAGCCGACTCTAACAAACCAAGGACCTCCTTTCCGCCGTCTGGGAAATACAAACCGGATAGTATCTCCCATCCTTTTTTGTGGTCTAAGGACTCACATTCCCAGTCCACAACGGTCATGCCAGCCTTCTCACAAGCGTCGGAGACTTCGCGAAGTGCGCGGATCATGGGCGGGTGGGGCTTCACAACACCATCCCACCACTGCACAGCAATCTTCAATGGCCGAGTGAATCCGTATGGGATCCAAGGAGCCACTCTGATTGATGGCTCAAGTTTCCAAGGCTCTGCATCCAACATCACTTTCATGAATAACTCCAGAGAATCCCGATCAGCTGACATAGGCCCATTAGTGGAAAGAATAGCTTCTCTTCCAGCCATATGACCAGTTCCTCCCGCGATTGGTAATCTGTGAGCTGAAGGCCTGGTGTGACTCATTAGCGTTCATGCTGCTCAGCGTCGGGGTTGGATACCTACTTGAAACCATAAATTCCACAGTGAGCAGCTGGGCATCGGATGCTGCCTCCAATGTCACCACCTACACCCTATTGCCAGGTTAGCTAGCAGCTTCCAGGAACCAAAAGTATATACTTACCAAGACACTCCCTCTCATACCGATTAAGGCACTTTCTCCACCGCTACTTCCTCCCGATGTCAATAACCTGTTGTATGGGTTCACCGTCCGACCATAAATGTTGCTCTCTGTCTCGAGGTGCATGATTGTTTGAGGCTGCGTTGTCCGGGCAAAGAATACGCAGCCTGCATCCCAGAGAATATCGAGGGACACGGTAGATCCTTGGAACTTCCCAATATACGCAACGTAAGATGCATTGGCCGTTTCATTGCCCCCTTTCGCGCCATGGTGTTCCTTTGTGGAGATGGGTAGGCCATGGAGGGGTCCTAGTGGAGCGGGAAGGGAATCGAGGTATCGTGCTCTTTCGATCGCATTATCCCAGAGCAGGTCTGTCAGGCAATTGGTCGCCTTCTGCGCAATGGCGGCTCGGCGGAGAAAAGCTCTCGTGAGCTCCTCGGACGAGAGTTCCCTGCTGTGAAGTTTGGCAAGCAGCTCAGTCACGGTGTAATTTTCTGTAAGATCGAATTCTCTAGGTGTGAGAAGCTGTTTTGGAAGGCCCCGAGAGCTTTGCGGCAAAGATTCAGGAAGTTCAGTCAAAGGAGGGGTCACTTTGGCCAGGGAAGCATCACGAATTGCCCTCGGAATTGCTGCTTTGGTTTCCCAGCTCTCCGGGTGTTTTTGTGGAATGGTCATTATGACAGTGGGTTGATCGTGAAAAGTATGAGTGTAAAAAAAACTTTGAGCCTGTGGTATATTAAATATGGCTCAGAGAGTGACAAGCTAGCATTTTTAACAGCGGCACGGCTGTCTTATATGCTCTCGTTTCCATACCTACTGCTATCTACCCCGCCTCAGGAACGGGAATTCTCACGAGGAAACATACCACCTGAACCCAAGGTGGATGAAATAAGCCCAATCTCACCAACCACACAATGGTTTACTATGGATATGCATGTAATAGCTCGAGTGAAAATGTACGTAGCAGAACCATGCTATCGCTGCCCCCTGTCCACTTGGATCGTCCCAATTCCGGTTTACCGATCAGCACGGCCTTGGCAGATTACAGTTGAACATAAGGCCTCGGCGGATAAGCCGGAGTAACAGCGTCAATCCGAGATAAACAGTGGAGTCGATCCAATCACAGGTGGTTGTGCCAATATTTTGCTCCACTGACTGGGTGCATCGGCTCCCTCTTATCAACATAGCACATAGTGGGGTGATAAGCAATCTTCCCGCTGAGGATCATCACATACAAAGTGATCGAAGACCTTACTTTCCATTATTAAATTATCACATTTGACTCCACCGTCATGCCCATTTCAGGTGAGTGATTTCGAACCTAAAAAGTTCTAGTTACCGGGGACTCCCCTTAGTGTCGGCATATACATTGCCTGCAATGATAGTACTCACCAATAAAACGCCATATTCAAGCATGTTCCTGGATTTGCAAGCATCTGCTTCTTAGTTATGGCTGTAACTTTCGCTTGAGATAGGCAAGTACTGGGTTCTTGTGCACTTTTGAGCGAACCATAGTTTGTATATTCTTGTCAAGCTGTAGGACTTTCTAAGAGCCTCAGAGTGTCTTTCCTCTGAACTGTAGACCTCTTTTCCTTCTCACCGTTCGTACCAATACTACCACTGTCCATGACTATTTCCCCTGTTCTCTTTGCAACTCATATGAGCTGGGTGCAGAGCTGGCCGTTATTTCTTACCCGATAAGTCGGGGTCCGCGTCTTCGACCTCGCTGTCTTTCGGCTGTTCTTATGGCACATTCTGAATAGCGTCGTTTTGACACCGTTTATCCAATTCTCGCCATCGATTCCTCAACTTTCGCTTGGAGATGACCCGTAGGGTCACCAGCAACTTCGCGCAATTGCAAAAGCTTGTTCCTCGTCAATGCTTCCGATATTCGCATTCATTCGCGATGGCCTTTACCCTTGCCCTTTCCGATTACGATGCCTTCGCCAACCGCGACCACATAACACTCTTCGACGCGCTTACACCGCTCAAACTTTCAAAGGAAGTTGGTTGGGAGACCTGGAATGACTCCCTTCGGCAAGGTCTGAAAGCCATTGACAGGCGTCTTTGGCCCATTCTCCAAGGCTCTCTCGGCCAACCTCATGAGCACATGAACGATGAGGAGATTGCTACTATTATCTCTCTCACCAACGGTCATCCTCGATGCTACCCCACACAAGAACTCATTGACAAGGGCAGGAAGGATATCGAGGAGCACGCCAGTGACTATGACCATCTTTGCAGGGTTGGGAATGGGCTCATTCGCAGAACGCTGGGCCCTACGGCGCTTACTATGGTGGCTCATACAGTGAGCTTCAAGGATACTTATTCCAAACTGGAGCAGATCTACAATAGCAACAGCTTCCGCAGGACAATGCGATTGTACAAGAAATGGACCGAAGTAACCTTCGGCAATGATGAAACAGCTCATGACTTTCTAATTCGCTTCCAGTCTGCACTTGGTTTCCTTGAGAAGGGCATTCGGCCTCGAAGTCCGTATACTGTGTTCCGCCAGTTTATGAAAGCCATCTACCATCATCGGGACAGTTCTCGATTCATGGAAACGTTCGAGGTTAGGATATTCGACAAGAACACTATGGAAGATGTTTACTCTTACTTCGAGGACTTCTTTGGCGATAATTGTGTGATTGTGTTCAACGCAGCCAATACCGCCCAACGTTGAAAGAAGGCTTTCTTAGATAGCTTTGTCCAGGCAATGGATTGTACCCACGCATACAAAGTCTGAAATTTGTGAGGAGGTCATAGACTTTGCGAGAGCAAGCTGGACAAAAATGTGATCATCGTTCTATGAATGCATCATGTACCAGGTGATGAGGCTGTCATAACTTCTGAAAAAGCCAACCAGAGTGGGAATGAACATTCATATCTTATTTACAGCTCAATACTCATCATGAAGACTAAATCTATTCATCCCATTACCAACCTCTTGTCGACCCATCGGCGTCATATCCAACAGATGATACGTCGACAAAATACTTTCCAGTCCCCGATCCGAAGTATCATAAGTATGAAAGACACGATCGCCATCTTTCCGGAAAATACAGAGACCGAAATACCCATTTCCAGGCTTCCACGTCACAGTCTCCCCATTTCCTTCAACCTTCTTCCATGTCTGATGAGTCTTGGCAGAACTGTAAAACGGGAACTTCCATCCCATCCTATTTTGATAGCTAGTGATCTCAGACAACGGCGCAGTAGCGACAGCAACAAAAGAAGTATTTCGGCTCCGCAAATGTCCGAGATTTGGAATGTGATCCATGCAAAAAGAGCACCCCACACACCCTTTATGCTCGCCAGGACCGAGCATGAAGTGGTAGACGATCAATTGGTCGAGGCCATCGAAGAGATCTACTAGGCTTTTCTCTCCTTCGGGCGTGTCAAATTTGAATTGATCTGGGTTGGAGATTTCTACCATGGGGAGTTCTCGGCGTTTGGCTGCTAGTCTTTGCAGTAACTGGGTAGCCTCTTTTTCTTGCTTGAGAAGGTCCGCCCGAGCTTTTTGGTACTCGTCTACATCGACGATCCTTTTCTTGCGGGATGTTAATGGGGTCCTTGAGATATATTCAATGTCACCTACGGTTTTTTCATTCGAATCCATTTTGGAACAATTTGTCTGACTCATTCTTGTTATGTTTTTGGGAAAGATTAATTCCTTCGCTAACCCGACATCGACGGTTGTCGTTGGACTCTGGAGATCGTATTGTGTTACTCAGCAAATGTAGAGCTTTTGATTGGTTACAAGGCGGATGACATCATTTTCGTTTTACAAGAGCCGCTCCCTACTAGTAGTAACACTATAAACCCCGACCGCCTAAAATGTTGCCTATGATCTTCCAATTCTCTCCACCTGTGTACAGATAATTAGTAGTTTGGTAATAGAATGTGCTCTTCCAGATACTGGTCCAATGTTGTATAGAGTCATGTTGTTATGTTCTCATGCCCAGGATGTCAGCAGCCCATCATAATAGGTCCATTAATCCATATGACAGAGATCACTATAGCAAGCCCGCCATGAAAAAAAACCAAACCATTTCCTCTGGTCAAATCGCGTCCTCTATTCCCAATTAGGCCACTCCCATCATTCACTACTTCGTTTCCCAATGAGGTTACTCCCATCATTCACTGTTTCTCTCCAGAATACAAATACCCTCAACTTTTCCCTCTACTCCTCTCTTTCTCTCTTCTTTATTCTTCAACCTTCCCTTTGCCTCGATCTTTTCTTGACCCCCTCCTTCTTTACTTTCTATGCAACCTTTCCCTACTCCTCAATTGTTTATCTTTCCTCTCGCTCTCATCTTTTTCTCTGCGCTACCCTTTCCTTGGCGTCGCTCATAACATCTTCTTCTCCTCTTTTACTCTTGTTTCCCTTTCTTGATTACTACTCTTTCCTGTCACCGTCCTTCTCTCTTATACGAAGACTGAGTCTTTTTCATCTTTATGGCTACGACACACCCGAATGCCGCGTGCAGTCCTGCACGATCACCCTTCCTCTTCCGCTGTGCTGTTGGCTCCTTTGTTCCGTTGGCTTCTTTTCTGGCACAAAATGATGACAGTTTACTTCGTCTCTGATTGGCCTTCGGGCCCCGGGCTTGAGATTCTTTCACAAGTCTGATTGTGCCTGACAGATGTTCCCTTTGTACTTAGTGTCAATGAAATGTGTTTATCGCATTCAACCTTCTAATTCCTCCATTCAATAAAATTCAACGTTGTAACCTGTCTACACCGATCTACCAATCAACCATACTTGAGACAAATTAAATAATGAAAAAAGATATTTGAATTGAAGTTCGAAGAGAAAATATACAAACGAAGGACACGCCTTCGAAGAAGAAAGTATTCACCAATCCATCACAACTATGTTCCACATGCCCCTTTTATATCGGCGACTTAACAGCCCTTAAACACACTGGTAGTAGTAGGGGTTCTGCACCTTGCAGGTGTAGGGAGACTCGCAAGTGGTGCCACCGGTCCAGTTGATTCCGCCGCACTGGTAGTAGTGAGCGACGAGAGCTCCAGTCGAGGAAGGAGCGACGGTAGCCGACTGAGTGGAGGACGGGGCGATGGCAAAGGTGGTCGCGGAGGAGGGAGCAGGAGGAACGTAGACGGAGACGGTAGACAGGGTGGTAGGCTCGCTGACGGGGGCGACGGAGGCAACAGAGCTGGGAGCGGCGGTGGTGACAGCGTCAACTGAGGGGCTGGGGACCTGGACCTCGCTGTTAGGGGTGGTGGTAACCTCCACAGCGGCGGAGGTCGAAGAGGAGCTAGACAAGGTGGAAGTGGCGGAGGAGGTAGACTTCGACGAGGAAGAAGAGGTCGAAGCAGCGGCTACAGCAGTGGTGGAGGCAGAAGCAGTGCCACTGACAAAGTACTTCTCCAGGATGGGAAGGTAAGTCGAGTAAGCGGTACCATCAGTGGGCTCCAAGCTGTACATGTAAGTTCCCCACCAGGGACCGGCAGACCACCACTCAGCACCCATCCAGACGTCGCTGTTCTCGCTCATGTAAGCGAGCATGCCCTCGACGGCAGTCTCACAGACAGAGTTGACACCACCGGCGAACTCGCCAATGAAACCCTTCTTGCCGTTAGACTTGAGCCATGCGGTGGCCGACTCCAGGCGCTCCTTGCCGATGGTGCTGCTGACGCAGGTCTCGGAGGTACCGGAGCTGTCTGAGTCGAGGTACTGGTGCATCTCGTAGACGAGCTTGTCCGCGCTATCCGTGAGGCCGCTCAGGTTGTCGTTGTTGTCAGTCCACGACCAGGCACCGGAGTAGGCGTTGCCCTCGGCGAAGATGTACTGAGTGGTAGCGCCGGCGGCACGGATACCGTCGATGGCGGCCTGGTTCAGGTCCAGGACGAGAGTCTGGTCCATATCGTGGTACTCGTTGTCTAAAGAGGATTTATTAGTCTTTGCAAGAGTATGTGCATTGGAGAAGGCTTACTGGTATCGAAAATGACCAGGTCATTGTCGGCAAACTCAGCAGCGACGGTCTTCCAGAAGGCCTTGAAGTTGGCGGTCGACTCAATGATACTTCCAGAGCTAGGATGGAGTCAGTATATAGACAAACAATCACCTTTGGCACGTCAACCTACTATCTTCCGTAGTTGTGGGGATCAAGAACCGCATAAGCACCGCTGTCGGTGATGAACTTCACCGTCTATATCACCTTGTATTAGAGACTGGAGGATGATTTGAAGCATAGTAGCGTGGGGATTACTTACAGACTTGAGATCAGCCAAGTATGTGGTAGCCGGGGTACCGGTCATGCTGTCGGGCACCAGACGCTCCATCAAGAAGGGAACGCGGAAGATGTTCATACCAGCATCCCGAAGGTCCTGGATCTTGGATGTGGTGGGCCAAGTATAGTCCGTACCCAAGGTTCCAGGAATAGCGGAACCAAACTCCGCACCGGACTCGCTAACACCAACCCCTACATGTAATCAGTTGATGCATTCCTGCAGTCGTGCGCTTGTCTAACTTACAGGTGAAGCCAGAAGAGCGCTTCTTCACATCGTTGTTGCGCTTGGGAAGAACCTCCCTTGAGCGAGGGTAGGCAGAGGCCAGACCGGCGGCACTGGCGGCCAGGATCAAGTTGGTGAGTCTCATTTTGATTGAGAAAATAGAAGAGAATGACTGTTGAGCTTGTCGAACGAAAGAATGGATAGAAAAAGAATGACAAATCGAGAAACCAGTCTCGAAATTGGACAGAAAAGAATGTATACAACAAGAAACAAAAGTTAAATCGAGTATGTGCACTGGGCCATGTTATATACCCGTTGGCCTTACTGTCAGGGGCATCAATTCAAGCCTTCTATTGGACTGGGTCCAGGCTACCACAACATCTGATACAAGTGGACTCCACGTTCGAGACCACTCCTCAGGATTCACCGACCCCATTGACAGACCTGTCACGGTAGGTCTTCCGACGGAGATTGAGCCAGGAAGTAGACCAGTATATTTTCTGCGGGGCGAGGGACCCAATGTCTGAGCTAGAAGCGCCCTGGAATGAGATTCGGGCCATAGGATTTAACACGAACGGCCCGAAAGGGTTTGCTGACTATAGTTTAATTTAATTTCCTTGATCATGTCAGTTTCTAGCGAGGGAGAAGGAAGTGGAAGACTTAGGCGTGAAGCCGCGGAGTGGGGTGGAATTTGACATTAGGGTCCACAGGGGTTCAGGGTCATTTCGGTCATTCTACGGCGCGCGATCGGAAGCAATGTGTATGGGTGGAAAATCAGCCAAAGTCAGCATTGTAAATTATTCCGGGACAAGAGTGGGCTTGACCATTCCGTGTTGGGTCGATGCCCGAACTGAAAAGCCCCAAGTAGATGAGCGCCGCTCAAGATGAAACAGGGCGGAGCTGCTACTCCGTACAATGATCGCTTAGCCTATACTAAGACAAAACAATATGAACTCATCGATAATGTATGTAAATCGGGACATGACCCCAGTTACAATTAAACAGGGAAGAAAAATTTCAGGCATGGCCAAAGTCGAGCTCGGTCGGTGTGAATATCGTCAACCCCCTTGCCATGCAATGTCGTCATATCATAGCACACTCGATCTACGAGTCAATTTGAATCATGACACGTACTATTATTCGATATGAAACTCGAAAGATCGATCGCCTTGTCCAGCGGGTACAGCCCTCACATTCCTGTCCCATAATGTCCGCTCGAAGTATCGTACCCGCCCATCAGGTTTAGCGAGGAGGACAGTCTGCTTCTGAGTTCCATATGGTCCGCTGTTATAGTCTAGCCCAAGTGCTCCGTTGGTTGGTGTCTTGTTTACTTCATCTTCGACCTGCGCTGCAGCAGTCTCTTCTGCAGGTCGGTTGATATCTTCTTTCGTTCCAATGAGGGGAATAAAAATACTCTTCCGTAGGTGCTGGATGTAAGTGTCAATGCTGTTGGGCTCGTCCTCTGGTAACCGAGGTAAAGTATCAGTGCTGAGCACCTGGAGTAGTCGTTCGATCAGAGTGTCCTCATCTTCTTGAGATTGCGCATGGGCCTGAATCGCCGAGTCCATGAGCTTTTCGCCTTTAAGGATCTTCGGCCATGATCGATCATCAAAGGTCGTGTTGCTGAGACCTCTTGTTTGGTTCTTTTCCGCCGCCACCCAGGCGATCTGGTCCATGTCGGAGGAACGATTGGAGACAATGGCCAACGGCTCATTAATATGGCCACATACTAGGCTGAATCCACCCACTTGCTTCGCCTCTTCACTTGCTACCATGGACTGCACAAAGCTATGCGTGGTTTGCTCGTTCGGCGGACTGGTTAGCCAGTTGTTCACAATCACACCGCGACTATATTGCCCGATGGCTTGACAGGCTTTGTCTTCGCGATAGTTGGTCAGGACGGCCAATTTTCCTTCTCTTGTCACTCCCATCCATGTACCGTGGGTTGACCTTGCTAGATCGCGTGATCCGAGCACATTTGAGAATGGCTCCGGCCACCAATCTGGCTCTGAAGTTGGGCGGTGGAGAAACTCCTAAAGCTAGTTAGTATGCATGTCATTGCTTCAGTGGGCCAACGTACATCTCTATTATCGATGACGATCAATGAATAGTCCGGGTGGGCGGTGGAGATCAAGGCGATACACATGGCCGAGTTGCCGAGGTGCCCCAGCTGAGATCCAGAGATTGGAGATCGGGTGCAGGATGCAGAGTGCAGGTTGAACCACAGGTGACCTTCACGATTCAAGATGCGGTGAAGGGGATTGTAAGATATAGCGGGGGAAGAGCGCCCCTTGCTCGGGAGTCATCCAAACCTTGGGCATCGGATGATTGGGCCGATCGGATCTCCACTGGTCTGGTCGGTTTCTAGATCTCAAGAAGAACACATGAGAAGAAGGCAAGTGATACAAGACAACTGCATTGATCATACAAGAAGTCCATAGATAAACCTGACTTCAATAGCAGAGTTCTTGAGCTCTAGGTCTCATGTTTTGCTCGTGACGTCAAGACGAACAGTTGACTTTTTTAGCCGTTGCGGGTCATGCTTCAGCTGATATGGATGCCTACGTAGTGGACACTTTTCTTCTTCTTTCATCTCACACTCCACACACCTCGCCTTTGATTCTTGCTCCTCCCCAGTGAGGTTATTTGACTTCCTATCCACTGGGTGAAGTTTGCTTTTTGCTTATAGCCCTTCAGCCTGTGGTTGGAGGGGAAAGCTACTCGATTGATCTCCGCTTATCGACCCCTCGTGACTTTTGATCGCCCGGAAGCTCACACGCCACCATGTTTGGAATCTTTGCGGACTTGTTGTCGTGAGTATTGGTTCAGGAGCTCACGGGGCTCTAAATTCTATTTTTCAGCGTTGCTTACCTATCCGATAGCTCCGTCATCACTATCCTCTTCCCCGTATTTGCATCGTATAAGGCTCTCCGCTCCTCCGATCCCTCGCAACTTGCGCCATGGCTGATGTATTGGGTGGTTCTCTCTGTGATTCTGCTGGCAGAATCTTGGACAGTCTTCATTATTGGATGGTATGCTCTGGCATCAGTTTCCTATAGCTTCATGCGCTGACACATCGCAGGTTCCCATTCTACAGTTGGATCCGATTGTTTTTCATGTGTTATCTCGTCCTCCCACAAACCCAAGGCGCCCGTCTCTTATACCAAGACTACGTTGATCCATTTCTGACCCACCACGAGCACGAAATTGAGGAGCTCATCGGTCGCAGCCATGAGCGAGCCAAGGCACTCGGCCTGCAATACTTCTACCAGGCTATGGATCTCATCCGGACAAAGGTGCTAGGTCTTCCCCCACAGCAGGAAGCCCCACCGCCCCCATCAGGACCAGCCGCATACGCGCAGTCCCTGCTGTCACGGTTCAATCTTCCCACTGCAGCAGCAGCCACAAATACAGGAGATTGGTATTCCGCTCTCAGCTCCGCACTCGGCTCGGTGACATCTCCTGGCAAATCGCGTGAGGTCCACCAGGAGGAACTTTCAGCTAGTGGTACTCTGCTCCAGCGCCAGATTCGATCCATGACCGGCGTGGATAAGGCGCAGTACATCTCCCACCAGCGAGAGGTATTGGACTATCTGCGCTCGACGCTGGCCCGTGAGGAGCAAGCGATCCATCATGATGATGGTGAGAATGACGATCTTGCGTACGGTGCTCCGCTACGAAAGAACAAAAGTGACAACTCCTTTGATGTGGTAGACGATGAAGATCTGGGGTCTCGCGCGACACGTCGCACCAGTGGTAAATGGACCTCTGGCTGGTTGGGTCCTGAGAATGACTCCTCGGGATCCTCGGACTATGCGTCCCGAACCACCGGATATGACCGATACAACTGATCGCAGCTCACACTTGGGGGAAGGCCTGGTGCAAAAGCTTCAACATTCCAGGGAGAAACTTTGGACATAGAAGGTAGAGCCTTTGTTTTTATTTTTGCTGTGAATGGATCCCCATGGGGAATGGTGTTAGTTATACGGTTTTGCTTTGAATGAAAAGCTCGGAGGCTCCTGTGATACCTCCCATTTTCTTTTGCACTTCCCCACTAGTTCCGTACACTTATTTTGTCTAGCCGAGGATGGAGAGTATGGCCGAGCCAATCCAGTCGGAAGAATTAGGCCTGCAGGTGGAGGAAAAGGCTACGCAGCTGCAAGGTGCGGAAGTCGGGATGAAAGTCGATCCTAGGAATGCATCTACCCCTTCGGTACCTTATCCCTAGGAGTCATTTCTGACAAAGACTATGACTCAAAAGCATCCGTGTCACAGAATGGCCTATTTTGGTTAGTATGGATATAGCCTCATATCCGGTTAAGTCCAGTAAGTCCAGTAAGTCCAGTGGCGAGGGGCCTCTGTACGGGGATTACCACCAACCGATAAAGATCCACTTGATTGTCTGGACTCTCAGTATTGTCGCTTGTAGTGAATGGTGAATGATATCAGACATTAGCCATAGGCAATGATCAGTTAGCGTGAACACCATGCAATGAACAATGCAGCGAACATCGAATCGTACTTCTGTATGGGCCCAGGGCTATAGATTACATCGCAGATGTCATGGTGGCGGAGTTTGTAGATGCGCATAATAACTTCCCCTCCAGATTCTTTCCTCTTTTTTTCTCCTTGTGTTCGTCGATAGGATTCTCCCGTAAATCCTTCATCTTTATTTCCTTCTCTTTCAAAAGGTGAGTTGAGATTCAAAGAGGTTTGTGTTCGTCCACAAAGCCCGAACCACATATTTTTTTTTTTCCCACCGAAACAACTTTTTTCCTTTTGGATTTTTTCTCCTTCCCACACCCACACAATTTGTGTTGAACAATCCAAACCCAACCTTTGTGGACCACACGTTGCTTTGTTTTTTAAGCTGCGTTCTTTTGTGGTCGTCATTTCACTCGGTTGATTTGACTTTTTTTTCTATTTGAAAACAAATCTTAATACGTTCGCCCCAGGTTTGGATGCGGCCTTGACGAAGCCTCTTTCACACCTTGACATCACCGTCACCTTACGACTTCTCCCTTCGACCTCATCGCGTGATTTAACGTGACCACCAACCTGTCTAATGAGCTCGATCCCTTCTCAGTCGGGCGTTCAACAAGGACAGAGCACCGCTACCACCTCTCCCAAGCCCGCCGCAACCCCCCTGGCTGCGACTGCCCCGGCGCCAACTAGGTCCTACGCCAACGCTACAAAGAAGTCTGCGACGGATTCCTCCGCCGCTCCCGTCACTGTGGGTGGCTCAGCGCAACATGGGAAGTCGACTTCCGTATCTCCTGTGAACGGCAAACCCATGCAAACCCAACCCGCTCAGCAGGCTGCCTCGGGTGTGACCATCGTCAATGGCGCCCCAACGGCTCCTGCTTCTCAAGGTGATCACTCCCGAAAGCCTTCGGTGACCATCACCTCTGCCGGCACTTCCGGATACATGCCCAACGGCGGCCCTGCCAGCCGGCCCAACAGCCTTCAGTTCGGTTTCGCCAACCAGCAGAGCTCTCCTAACATGGGCAATCCTGCCGTTCTCGCTTCCAACCAGTCGCAGTCTGGCCTGGGTGCCCCGTCGACAAACCCACGTGTGACCTCACCGCAGACTTCTCCGTCCCCCATCCCACAGCCCGCCTCCAGCGGTGGTCGTCCCCCATCCACTTACCAGGCACAAGGAAACGTTCCCAACTTTGGAAGCTTCGGAGAGAGCGGCGATAACAACGTAAGTCGACATCCTCCCTGACCTTTCCCCAATATTGAGGGAGAGAGAGGAGAGAGAGAGAGGAAGAAGGATAATTTCCGATGCATGCGATGCGCATGCAAACGTGATTGCGCTCATATCTTCGGCTTCCCTTTCCCCAAATCCCCCCGCGTTTTAACCCAGATACTTACATAGTTGCGCCCAACTTCACAGGCTCCTCTCGGTCCCGGTCCCCAACATTTGCGTCGCGAATCTTCTCAGTCCACCCACAGTGATATGAGCAACCACATGGGTGGTGGTCCTGGACGCGGTGGCTACCCTCAGGGTGGCCGCGGTCGTGGATACTCCCAGTCCGGATACCAGGGACAGATGCCCTATTCACCAGGCCCGAACTTCCGCCAACCTCACAACCAGCCCCGTGGCGGTCCTAACATGGGCCCTCAGTTCCATGGCCCCAACCAAGGCCGTCCCCTCGCGGCCCCCTTCCCGAACTCGCCGCACCAAGCCAACCGCAGCCCGGCGCTAGCTAACGCCCACCCGACCACTCCTCAAATGAACCAGGTTCCAATGGCCCACCCGCAGATGCCGCCCCAGCCCTACGGCTATGGACAGCACATGGGTCCCCAAACTGTGAGAAACCCACCCTTTCGTCATTCTAAAAACTCCGCCCGGCGTGGCAGTGGCAGTTACAAACATAATCGGGGTGGGCGAGAGACTGTCCCGAGTTCTCGCCCACCCCCTCTGGATCTCGCGCCTCAAAGTGGCAATTTTGAACGCTTTCTGACATTACATCACACTCGACAGGCCTACCCTCCCTACGACCCCAACTATGGCTATTACAACCCCGCCTATGGTATGGGAGGACAAATGCAATACATGACTCCCCCGTCGCCCCAACCCCGTCCTGGCATGCCCTACAACCCCCAGGCTCCCGGCTACATGCAGGGCCAGTACCCTGTTCAACCCCCACCGCAGTCTACTCCCCTCTCGCGCACTCCCTCCCAAATGTCTACTGACCGACCCGGCTCGAGTCTGGGCCAGCCGGCCCCTGCTGGTACTCCGGCTGCTGCTCACACTCACACTGGCAGCAGATCTTCTAACAGCCCCGCTCCTGCGAAGCCCAACTTTATCATCCCTTCCGCCAAGAAGAGCCCCATCGTCATCAAGGACCCCGGTAGCGGTGTTGTGAAGACTTTCGGTTCCCCTGCTTCCCCCGCTCGTGCTACTCCTTCTCCAGTGAAGGTTGCCACTCCTACAGCAACCCCGCCACCCCGAACTGCCAGCGCCTCTGACCATGCTCGGACTGACAGCAAGGCTGGTGCCAAGACTGATGAGGAGAAGAAGCAGGAATTGAAGGATGCTGTTCGCCAGAAGATTCAGGAGGATGAGGCCGCTCAGAAGCGTCAGGCCGAGGAGGCCACTCGCAAGACCACCGAGGAGCCCAAGAAGGACGAGGAGAAGAAGGTTGCTGATGCCGATTCTGCTGCCGCTGCCCTGCAGGACTTGAGCTTGAAGGACAAGGCTGCTCCTGCCGCTGCCGCTGCTGCTGCTGCACCTGCTACTGAAGCCCCTGCTCCTGCGGCTGAGGAGCCCAAGAAGGCACCCGCCCCTGCTCCGCCTGCGGATGATGATGAGCCCGACTTTGACGCCATTGAGCGTGAGATGGCTGAGATTGAGGCCAAGGAGCGTGCCGCTGAGGAGGACTACTACCGCAAGAAGCAGGAGAAGAAGGAGGCTGACGAGCGTAAGGAGCGTGAGGATCGTGAGGCTTACGAGGCCAACATGAAGAAGGCCGAGGCTGAGGCTGAGGAGCGCGAGCTTGCTCGTGAGAATGCCCGCGCCAAGGGTGAGGCCACTAGCAGCGATGACCTCTTTGCCTCTCTTAAGAAGGGTGGTTTGGCCGCCACCGAGTCGTCAACCCCTGCTGACAGCGGCGCCGCTACTCCTGTTTCGTCTGACATGTCCATGGGACCTCCTGGTAAGCCCGCCAGTGCTACTGCCAAGAAGCCTGCTGGCCTGAAGCTGGATACTCCCAAGCCTACCGAACCTACCGAGCCCAGCGCCGCTATGAAGTCTTTGCAGAACGCCAAGTTCATCGAAGACTTGGCCAAGGTTGTCTACCCATCCTCTGTCACGGGCCCCAACCTTGCCCTGAACTCGGACAGCCGCCGATTCCACTACGAGCGTGATTTCCTGCTCCAATTCCAGGCTGCCTACAAGGACAAGCCGTCCGTCGACTGGGACAGCCGTATTCGTGAGACCGTTGGCGACCCTACTCAGTCCGCTCGCACTCCCATGACCAGCCGCCAACCCTCTCGCAATGCCAGCAACCAGGGATTCCAAATGGGATCTGGCATGATTAACCCTGTTGGTCGCGGTAGCATGCCTGGAAATGCTCCTGGCCGTCAATTCCAACAATTCCCTCCCCGCATGGGTAGCGGCATTGGTGCCAATATGATGCGCCAACACTCCAGCTCCATGCCTATGTCCCCTGGTGGTCGTGGTTCCAGCAAGGGTGGTCGCGTGGATAGCAGCAAGCGTGGTGGCAAGAACCCCAAGAAGGAGGGAGAGAACGACAAGTCCATGCCTCTTACTGCTGGTATGAAGCTGGAAGCTATTCAAACTTCTGCCACTGGATGGAAGCCTCGCAGCGTTGGACAGGCTTCCGCTGGCCCCACCCCTGGAGGTCAGGCTGGTTACATGGCTCCTGATGTTGTGCAGCGTAAGGTCAAGTCTGCTCTCAACAAGATGACCCCTGAGAACTTTGATCGTATCTCTGTCCAAATTCTCGATATTGTTTCACAGTCCAAGGATGAGTCCGATGGCCGCACTCTCCGCCAAGTCATTCAGCTTACATTCGAGAAGGCTACTGATGAAGCTCACTGGGCTCCTATGTACGCTAAGTTCGCCAAGGCCATGCTCGAGAGCATGAGTGCCGATATTAAGGATGAGAACATCCGGGATAAGAACGGCAATGTCGTTGCTGGTGGCAGTCTCTTCCGCAAGTACCTGCTCAACCGCTGTCAAGAGGAGTTCGAGCGTGGCTGGAAGGTCAACCTTCCTGAGAAGCCCGAGGGCTCCTCAGAGGAGGCTCAGATGCTTTCTGATGAGTACTACATTGCCGCGGCTGCCAAGCGTCGTGGTCTTGGTCTCGTGAAGTTCATTGGTGAGCTGTACAAGCTTGGCATGTTGACTGAGCGTATCATGCACGAGTGTGTGAAGAAGCTTGTTGATTACGACGGTATGCCTGATGAGGCTGAGGTGGAGAGCTTGACCAGTCTCCTGCGCACCATCGGTGCCAGTCTGGATGCTTCTGAGAAGGGCCCTGCCATGATGGATGCTTACTTCGCTCGCATTAACATGATGGTTGAGACACCCAACCTGCCCAGCCGTCTGCGTTTCATGCTTATGGTATGCTTTTACTATTTTGTTCATTTTAGAATTGCAATCAAGCTAACCAAGTCCCCAGGATATTATTGATCTGCGTGCTAAGCGCTGGAACTCCAAGGATGCCGATAAGGGTCCTAAGACCATCCAGCAGATTCGTGAGGAGGTACGTTATACAGCAATTTTCTCTCATTCCATTTGATCCCCGATCCTAATTAAAACACAGGCTGCTCGTGCCCAGCAAGCCGCTGAGCAAGAGAAGATGCGCCAGCAAGCCAACCGCGGTGGCGGTGGTGGTCGCCCCCAGATGGGCCGTGGTGATGCCCGCGGCTTCGGATACGGCCAGCAAGCTCCCCCTCCCGACTACGCCTCCAGCAAGGTTGGCAGTGACGACCTGCGCCGTCTGCGCACCACTCGCAACCCCAACCAGCCCATGTCCTTCGGTCCCTCAAGCATGCTCGGCTCTCGAAGCAGCAGCGGCCGCAAGAACCTGGGCCCGGGTGGCAACCTCGTTCGCGGCAGTGATGACAGTGCCGCAAGCAGCCGTACTGGTACTCCTCCTGCCGGCAAGAAGGAGGACAAGGAGGCCGCCTCTTCCATCAACGCTTTCAGTGCCCTCGCCGCCCTGGAAGATAAGGATAATCTGGCCACTTCGCCCCCATCCGCCCACAACTCCCCCGTCCTCACCAAGTCGCAGCCCGCGGCCGAGCGCCGACCCTCAAAAACCCCATCGAAGGATGGCGAGAACGCAGCATAGATTCCTTAGGAGTAATGATCAACGTTTTCCTTTTTCAGGCCCAACAAAAGATTTCCCTGTTTCCCTTTTTTCCCAATGAGATCCTTATGCTCCTCATGCTCATGTTCCCCTTTGCTCCCCATCTGCGTGGCTATAAAAGCATCGCAGTCTTTCGAATCTCACCTTGCATGTTCCGACTGGGTCGGTTTTTCTCTTTTTTCCTTTTCAGGTGCGAATTCGAACCTCTTCATAGTGTACAATTTTCACACCCTTTACTATTTCTTTCCTCCTTTTTTTCTTTTTGCTTGGTAGCTGGTGATGTGTATCGAAGCAGTAGGCTTTGATTTCATTGGTATTGATATCAGTAAGGAGAGAAAGTTGGGGTCAAGAGATGTCTGACTAGGGTAGTTGCTTGAATCTCCTGTATTCAGGTTCTGCTTGGTAGGGTTCTCTGGTTACTCTGGCTTAGGTAAATCCATTAGATGTGGAAGTGCCTGATTCTTTGATGTTTGTGGGATGAAATTCTTCTCTTCTATACTATGTGATTAATAACAAGTCTTTTTCCACTTCTAACATCTTTTACTGAGACGTACAGAGGAATTTGTTGCGTGTAGTCAGGCTAGGATATCTTACCATATAGTCTAATAGGTATGGTATGATAACGATAGCTATGAACGAATAAAGATAGGGGATGAGTGTATGTAGAGCAGAGACAGAACAGGACAGAAAAGCCGGAAATGGGTATTTGCACGCTGAAGGGTATAATCAGGTCGGAATAGTATGGACCTGGCACATTGTACACTAAGTTCAAGTTGCTTTGCATGATGGACGAAAAGTATGCCGCATCTTTGTGAAAATGAGACAGACAGAGAATGGGATGAGTATGGTGAGGCGATGCATGAGTAAATGCGGTTTACTCCGTGGTTGGTGAAGTGTCTGGTTCGTGGTTGTCGGACACTTCAATGACGGGAATTGAGACTCGGGGATTGAACTCTGGTGATTCACCAGCTGTGGTGTCGGTTGTTGGGAACCCCTTCTCTGTCTCCGTCGAAGGGGGTTCGTCTGATGAACTTGAACTCTGATCCTGGTCGGGGCTAGGGGAAGGTGTTTCACCTCGTGGATAAGGTGAGGGCGATCTCTTCGTCTCCTCGGTAGCAACAACACTCTCCTCCGAGCTAGCGGGGCTTCCGTTCACGGGGCTCTTCATAATGACAGAGTCAAGAGAATATGGAACCGGCGATGGGTCAGGATCTTCATGACTGAGACTGCTACGGTCAGAGACGGACAGAGAGCTTCGCGAGTTACCGTGAGAATAAGTCGCAGGAAGACCTAGTGCCTCTGCAACAGCAGCCTCCTCATCAGGCAGCCTCGAGGCACTGCTCTCCGTGCTAGAACTGGTATCGAAGATGCGGCCTCCTCGCTGCTCGCTCATTTCCAGGATATGATTATAGCTTCGACGGGTGGGGTCTGCGCGGCGTTTCTTCTTTTTCTTCTCGCGCTTCGGTGATGGGCGCACGACAATGACCGGGATTGGCGACTGCTGAAGACAGTACTTGGATACGGATCCGGGAAGTAGACTGTGAACGCCCTTCAAGTTGCGACCGCGAGTTCCAACAACCAGCATAGCAGGCTCATATATGCGGATCTTTGACATGTCAGAATTGTCATAAAGTAGTACTGAGATCAGAACTCACCATCCTCTGAATGATATCTTCCACTTTACCCACAGCCAGTTCCAGAACCAAACTGATCGCCTTCTCGTCCTGGCTATTCTTCTGAATAACTTGCTCGAACAGTCGCTCGGCTTCCTGGTGGTAGTTTCTAGCCTCAATGGCCGCATCGCTCGCCATGCGCGAATCCTTTTCCACGGCACGAAGACAGACAATCTCGTCCCCATCATCGACCAGCTCATCCAGTAGCCATTCTAGCGCAAACTCAGAATAATCATTTTGATCAGTTCCGCACAAAAATGTCCGGCTCCGTCGTGTACTTTGGTACCCTTTATGCTTGTAATTCATAGTCAACGAGAAATCCGCCGCATCCCGGTTATCAAAGGTATCAAACGAGACACCGCGCTCATAAGTCCTGTTCATGAGAGTTAGCCCACTCGCCCAAAGCCACCCGACAGGGTCAAACGGGGAAGATGGAGGGAGGTGTGAAGAGGAAAAGATAAGAAAAAAGAATTGGAAACATTGAAAACATACTTCGGCGGCGGCGGAGATAACCCCCGACTAACAGACAACGGCCTCTGTTCCCTCTCCACTCCAGTATCTCTGATCGGCACACCATCACCCTGCGATCGTCGCTTATCCTTAAAACTCAACGATCGAGAAGGAAGTTGCGCCTCCGCCGCACCAACATTGAACTGTATCGATTTTCGACGCGGACTGCGCGCCCGCGGCTGCTCTCCGAATGAAATTCCGCTGGGGCTCTGGGTAACCGATGAATGGCCCATGCTTGCCCGAGAATCGGGACGGTCATCGGACTCAAAGGAGGGCTTCGGTGATGGAGGGGCCGACATCGTGCGGGGGGGAGGGGAATAATAGGTCGGTTTCTATGGACGTGTTGGGAATCGGTCCGATGATCCAAGTGGATAGGGGTCTCGGGTATGGACCAGGTGGTTGATTGAGTGGACTGTTTCTTGTTTTCTGAGAATTAAGCTTTTCTTCTCTGTTTCCCTTTATTTGGTATCGTGTGATCGGATGGACAGGGATGGGTTTTGAATTGCCGGTATGTCTCGGTTGAGCACGGTTTGAGATCTTGCGGTCAGGTCATATGATGCGGGGGGACCTGTCAGGGGGATGAGGAATGAGGATGAGCTGCATCTCAGCCACGAGGTTTGTTTTCGGGGGAGCTCCTAGGATGGAAAGTAGTATGGAGTGACGCTTGCAGCGAGGGGCTTGGCCTCGATGTAGTAGGCGGTGAGCACTTATCGATAGCATCTTGTGCCTTAGGCGCCAAGTAAACATCAACATGTGATTGTGATTAATTCATTGAGTTATAGGGACGTTGGCGATAGACCTCTAGAGCCATCTAGGCACGGCAAGCTGTGAGCCTCCAGGGCTGTCAGGGCATTTTGAGATCTGCTCCACAGATAGCTATTCATGTCAAGTACCATTGACACAATTGGCTCGTGGACATGCCATAGTAAATATAGTTCAATTTAAACTTGGCAGCTCCCACAAGTACCTTGATAGGAAAGACCACCGAGAGCGTAGTACACTATACAATACGCTCTTTAACCTTGGAGGAAAACAGCCAAATAAATCTACGCAGGCGCCCAGGTGCACCCCAGGTGGTACTCCTCAAACCCTATCTCCGCGGGGTCCAAAACACCCGAACCCATGCGGGTAAAACGGAATGCAAGCAAGATGCACGAAGTCCGGTGATGTGAGTCAAATACTCCACCGGACTGAGCAAGTTTATTCAGCGTTACAGGAGGGCCATGGGACACGCTGACTGGGAAAGAACGCTAGATAAGGAACCCTAACGACCGAAAAATCAGTATGCAGATCCCGAATCTCTCCTCCCGGAGTCTGTGCGGGTCCTATTCTTCCCGGAATTTTACTTTGGACATAGATAGAGTAATCTTGGAAGTAGACTATTGATGCCAATCTGACACGTCATTAAGAATTCTTCTCCCCTCAATTGAATTCCATTCTACAGTACGGAGTACCATTTAAAAGAAAAAACGAGGACAGAACGGTCCTGCATGACCCCACCAATAATTCGCCCTAGACAAACCCTTCACGACACTAGTAGCCGTAGCGGACCGACTATGCCGACTTAGCCGCGCTGATCGGAGACTATCGTCCCTTGGCGTTGATCTATCCAGCGGTGAGGCTGCGCTCAGGCCGATCGACGGGTCACATGCACCGTATAGCCTGTGTGGTTGGTACAAGTGGAGTTCCAGGTACTATGCTGTGTAGTTCAGGCTTTCTACGTTAGAATTACTGTACTAGGAAAGATAAGTCCAGTTTGAATCTTGGATTTGTGTACGGAGAATTAACCCCGTCTATGTACGTCTGGTTGGGATCACAATTTTTGTATCCTGGTCCCCACTTGGGTAGTCTCAACCTGTTGAACATAGGGAGAGCTGCCCAATGGTCCTTCCATGCCAAAAGGAAAAAGAAAAAGTAAAAAAAAAAAAAAATAGAAAAAGGTAAAGATGTGGGAGACATGAGGCTACTCATGGTAGCAGAGATGAGATATGTATATGCGTCCGTATAAAATCCAAAACGCCGTAAATGGTAAATTAATAGATTATCGCTTCAAATGGCCAGCCCGGTCGTTGAACAAGCATCAGGGTATCACAGAAATCAAGGCATATGGTATACAAGAAAAAGACATGGCAAGACCGAAAACAAATCAGTATGCCTCAATGATGGTCTGATCTTGTGAAACGTAATACCCTGTCTCGAACAGATGGGGCTGGTCGTCACCCGCCAGCGGGATCGCAGTGGTAGTGGCCCCCTTCTCATCGAATGCCTCCAAGGTAGGTTGAGGCGGGGAAGGGGGGAGGACCTCTTCTTCGGACTCGCCATCCGAGTCCGCGAGAAGCTCCGGTGGAGACTGGCGCGAAGGCGACCGAGTCAAGCTGAGCTCATCCAAGTCCTCAACATCATCGTATTCAAAGTCGCTGTCTGTGTCGTCGTCCTCGTCCTCCATGAGTGTGGGCTCAATGGCGACGGGTGTAGGTGTACGACGACGAACGGGGACGTTAATGGCAAAGCCGGCCTCCTCGAAGTCAGCGTCCTCCTCGTCGCTGTCACTGATATCGGAATCCAAATCGGAGACGTCTTCCGCTTCCCAATCCTCCTCGGGCTCTTCGACCACGGTCGAAGCCCATTGAATGTGTCGAGATTCTTCTTGAGCCTTGGTGGCACCGCTGACAGTCTGGTTGAACCAACGTTCTTGTTCCCGCTCGGCGTCGGCAAGGTCTAGCATAAGAGAGTCGAGGAGGTTGGCATGGCCGACCAGCAATCGGAGATCATGGTCCGCCCGGGAAGCTTCACGAGTGAGCTTCTTACGGGCGGTATGAGCGAGGTAGTATGTTTGAGTAATGCTCATCTTCTTTTGTTGGCGGCGGCGGAAGAGAGAAGTGAAGTAGGGGGAGGCGGCGGAGGCAAGAGAAGTATCCTTGTTGGGGTTAAGAGAGGAACCCATGGTGGGCAGCAGAAGTATTAAGAGCTGTAAAGGGTATGACTCGTTCTGCCAAGGTAGTGACTCAATCGTGTGTTCATCCAGTCACAGGCGGTGATCGGAGCAGGCGGTGTGGTAGTGCAGGTTAAAGTGTCAATCACGTAAATCAGATCAGTGGTGTGGATAAGGATTCGTAGATAGGCTGGTGGTGATCGATAGCATTAAACCCCGACTTAAATTTCTGGAGTAAGGATGATTTTTTTTCACGTTGATGTTAGATGTAGATCAATATTTTTTTTTTCCCAGCTGGGGATTGAGTGACTTTTTAAAATCCAACCTGTGCTTATAATTTTTTTTCTTTCCCGTGTATCCGTTCTGCTAAAGTCCGGGACCCGATCGGAGGGCGATCTCCACTCATGTTTATGCGCAGGTGGATCCGAGGCCGAGCATTATTCAGCGGGGATTTTTTTTGTTTTGTCAACGGATTACGAATTACACCATGCAGGTGAGGAGCTCAGGTGCTCAGATACTCTCTGCGCTCACCGCTATATTCAATGAGTCAATTGACACTCATACTGAATCTACCTTTGATTTCCCATGATTATGCTAGTAAAAAAATTGAGCGCGCAGTTAAGACGGATCCAAACCTGACTCATCGGTTAAGTCCGTCTCGCAATTTTTTCATCTTCCCGCGAAACCCGTTCACTGTAGACCCTGGACCCACCCCTCGGATGACCAATACTTCAGCTCCGGTCCACGGGACAATCGCGGACAGTTAACACCGATACTGTTATTTCCGATTATTCATGACTTCTATGCAATTCCTGGGTATGATTTCCAATCACTCATTATTAACCACACCTTATTGACAACCTTTTCCAAGGGTTCTCCAAGCTCTAATCTGTCAATCAATATGACTGCTTTGGACATTACGCCATTTACTCAATACAGACACCGTACATCACACGGACCATGACTCCGTATGATCCATGCGGCTGTGAAGACCAGCATTCCCCAGGAAACCAGGACGCCTAGCAATTATTGGCAGTTAGGGGGGCTGTGATTTACGCGGGGGCCAGTCACAACTCTCCCTCTATCCCCCTGTCATTTTCGCAGATCTTGGCTATCTTGGCCATTCCTACCTGTCTGCCTTGTCTACCCCGAGCCACGTCGTGCTCCTTGCAGGGCGCAGAGAGGGGCAAAAGGGATGATGTAGAACTACATAATGAACTCATCATTCTACGGTGCAGCTCGCCATAACTTGCCTGCCAAGATGTTCTTGACATTCTATAACCGACGTGTCTCACCATGGAATGCCTACTGTAATTTACTGCCTCAGCCAAGCCTTGAGGGCTTGGCTGAGTGACCGCCTAGCAAATAGTCAACGGCGATCGCAAATCATGGTTCGCAGTGGATTGGTGTCTCGCAGTGGAATCCATTTTCAGCCCAATTTCCTAATCCGTTTAGAGCCCGCGCTCCATTTTTCCTTTTTCCCTTCCATTGCGTCTATTTTCGCCCAAATTTGTCTCCACTCCAGCGTTAGGCAGCCTCTGTAAGGAGAACCCACGTAGATAAAACGAACAATCTTATATTTTATATCCACTAGTCAAACGAGTACGATGCTCCTCGTATCCTTCCCCCCCCCAACTAGGTAAAATTATATTATATAATTGAGCCATTGTGGATTCGTGATTCATGAAACCCGCCCCCTACCTACATCTTGCATTAAGAAGGCAAATACCTTCATTTAATAAATTCGTATTATGGTAATCACTGATCTAATCATCAAAATCCCATCGACAGGTCCAGATGCAGCCATGAGTAGCTCGATCTTGGATTCCCTGGTATATCCGGTGCCGCTGACGATGGTCCCGGATGTTCGGCGCAATTATCGATCCATGCGGCTCTCGCTCGGCGTTTACTTCGATTGATTCCGAACCCCGACCCACTTCCTGACAGGTCATGACATCAACCACCGCCGCTCGGCCAAGTGGTCCTGATGACCAAGACTAGGTAAACATGGATGGAGAGAAAATAATGGTCTACTAATAGTATACTCGTATAGGTCATCGCAGGCCTAGAGCTGTGAGCTCTCTTGGGAGATTAGGAAATTTGGGTGCATCCCAATTTCCCAATCCAGATAACCAGCTCTCGTGTATGATGATAGCATACCGAGATGATAAGTATGTTGATCAGTAATCAGCCTTGGACTTCTGGTATCTACGAGAACCTCTTTGAAACCTGAAGAAATCACCATTACCTAAGCGGACTTTCACATGACTAGTCAACTTACACGATACAACATTGAAACAGCCTGAGCGTTATGCTTATCCCTATCCCTTATCTCCACGCGGCAAAGGTGCACAGATTATTGCTTAAAGCAGAGACATTTTTTACTGAAATCAAGCTTATCTCCTCGTTCGGGCATTCACAGTTCACCGAAGGTAACACCGAGGCCCAACCACCTTGTGACTCAAGTCAAATTCAATGTGGGGCAAACGGCATAACGGCACTCCGATTCCGAGTCGAAGAAATTTTCCGTTCGAGGATCCGCGATCCGTGGGTCGGAGGTTGTCGTGCACATTTTTATGCTCAGCCTTACTGTACTGATCGACGGTTCACGTGCGGATCGTGGATCTCGACATAATTTTCTACATGCGCGATATACTTGTCCGCGATCCGTTACTTACCGTGAGTCATTTAGTGACATGAGCAGCCCCGGGCATGTTGAATCAATTATGCTACCTGTTGACCTTGATGCCGTTTTCGGATCTCGGTGTTAGGGTAGATGGTATTGCTGCTCAGTAGATCTGGTGATACATACAGTATCTTGCATCCTTCCCGAGCTCGTGCATGTCCACACGCGGCATATTCACATGTCTTATAGGATTTATGCAATGGACTATGCTGAGCCTAGACAATTCCAGTCCATGATCTATTTAGTTGATAATGTGCGTCAGTCATCAAGGCGAATTGCTTTTCTTCACTCCTTATGGCCAAATTGACGACGAAGATGTAGGTACGGTATAAGTGGGTACGATATTGTAGCACTGACTTCTTATATTCTGAATATAGGATATGACGGACTAACGTGAATAATCAAAATAAACTGAAGGCCAATTGAAAACAGAATAAGATAGTATTCTTTGAAGTAGACCTCATGTTCAACAAAATGTTAGTGGATTGATGTAGTGTGTGCTACTTAATCAAATCCGTGGTTATATTGAGGGCTACATACAAAATTGGCATCAGGCCGTGCTTCGGAAAGCGGCCCGAATTACCTTCCACGCACCTATTCACCAAAGCATATTATCACAGCCTCATAAACATATTGCTTTTGAACAATTCATTACAAACCTTTGATTCTGATATATTTATATGAGACATTACTAATGATACACGTTCTCAGTTCTTTGAAGAGTAGTTACTCTCTCATGATCATAATGACTCAAGCTGTCAAGACTGTCTCTTCGAAATGTTTCTCTGCGTTATTCTTTCTATTTACGTTAGCTTTCAAGCTTGTCTATTTATCTCATGTGATAATAATATTATGTTATTAGGTAGGGGTGTTTGGCGACATGTCAACGGATGGTGAAGTTGAAGTCGAAGCACCTATATCATTATGTCTCTATAGACTTTACTTTCTTCTACGCCCCCGCTCCTTGCCAAGGGCTTCTTATGATCTTTGACTTTATAGATTCTGGGCGAGTGCTCTTTTCTCTCATTAATTTTTGTCCGTGAGCTCTCTTGGCTCTCTTGATTCGACTAGCATCTTGCTTCTAATCTAAACCCCGCTGTTGGGTTTTTGGACAAGGTTCTTCGAAGAAGGATAGACCAAGATCGATATGTGGTTAATTGACTTGGCTTTATCATTGCTATGGAATAATTGTTTTATACCACTTTTTCCCACGTACATGGACACAGTAAGGTGTAACGAAAGTGGCCAATAGGGCTATGGCTCGGGAACTTCTAACACCCGAATACATCCCCTTTCACTGATAGTCGGGGATTACTAACCCCCGAAAGAACAAACACCGACCATACAAAGGTTTGCAGTTCAGGGCTATTTCAAACGCCTTGAAAGCCGAGTAGCTCGAGTAGGAAACCGAAATCATATATAAAGACATTGTTCCCCAGGTCCCAGGTCCAATGATTCCCATATATTTTTGGATTTTACAAGCAGACACAAGTATAGCTTCTTCCTCCGAACTTCAACTCACCAGTGAAGCCTGCATCAGACAAGCAAGCGCATCTTCAACGTACTCCCCTCCATTCATAAACCATCAAGAGCATTCCACACCACAATGACAACCTCCTCCAAACCAGCTCCAATAGCCATAATAGGCGGTGGACCCTGCGGCCTCACACTCGCACGACTCTTCGAACGCGCCGGAACAGACTATACAGTCTTCGAACGCGATCAAGGCCCAGACCCGACAACCCGTTTCCAAGGCGGGACACTAGACTTGACAGTCGAAGGCGGCCAAGCAGTCCTAAAAATGGCGGGTCTATCTGCCGACTTTGAGAAACTGGCTCGTCGGGACGCAACGACGATCCTGATGCAGGATTCGCAGGGAAAACATTGTTTTTCTGCTGGTGATGGGAATGATCGCCCGGAGATTGATCGGTTGCAGTTGCGGAGACTTTTGTTGGGTTCTATTCCTACGCATCGGGTGAGATGGGGTAAGGTGCTTGGTGGTATTGAACGTGGAGGGGATGGACCCGCTTCGGCGGCGGATTGGATACTTCGTTTCAACGATGGGTCGACTGAGAGTGGGTTCAGGCTTATCGTTGGTTCTGACGGGGCATGGAGTAAGGTGCGACAGTTGGTGAGTTTGTAGTCCCGTTGACTCAACTTGGTGGATGCAGCTGACGATTTCTGTAGATCACACCTGCGAAGCCCCAATATTCGGGCAAGATGTTCATCGAGGGCCGAATATCACAGGATAACCCACAATACGGTGCTGCGCTCGAGATGGTCGGTGCCGGGAACTCCATTGCGATGGGCGCTGGGCTAGCATTGTGTATTCAGCAAATGTCTGACCGATCTTACCGCGTGTATATGGGCGTTGAGGCATCCGAGACATTCACTAAGCCTGGTGGCAAGGCTGATGTAAATGACATGACCAAGGCACGAGAAACGATGAACAGGCTATTTGCGAACTGGGCTCCGAATCTTCGTGCGTTTGTGGCAGAAGCTGAAGGACCATGGCGTCCTTGGCCTCTTTATCGACTCGACAAGGAACTCTTTTTGCCTGGTGCATTGAGAGATGATGGAGAGATGGGGGAGAAGTTCTGGACTCGCACGCCGGGGGTTGTGGTACTCGGTGATGCGGCGCATGTGACAACACCGAACGGGGAAGGTGTTAACCATGCTATGATGGATGCTATGATGTTTTTTGAGCACATGATGGCTGAGCTCGGTAGTGGTGATGGGTATAATGCACAGGATGATGCTACGGCATTGGAACGCGCCATTGTTGCTTATGAAGCTGGTATGCGCCCTCGGGCGTATGCAAGTATCCTGGATAGTTTGAACATGGAGAACGTGATGTATAGGGAGGATGGCGTGCTGCAGATGATGAAGATGTTCGGGGAGGGAAAGGAGTGAACGGGAATGCATAGAGCCTTTGCTCGTGGCCAATTAGTTTATATCGGGTGGCCAAATGATGTACTATACTTCTAATTTGAGACATAAAAAGGAATGGACAGAAACTGCGACTAAGTAATCATGACAAGCAAGTATCAGAAGAGCCTTCCACTGGTCCGTATAGTATTTTCGGTCAGCGTCCTTAACGGTTTGGCTTCCATTAAAGGGCTCGGGGGGTTGTTTGGTTCCTGTTTATAACCCATAAGCTACTATAGGCATGTGTTTGCCCAAGCACACATAAATGTCCATATAAACCCCATCTATTCCATAAATTAACAAACTTCTATCAACTACCCATCCTCAAACAAACAACCACCCATCCACCATCACTTCTAATCAACCATGTCCTCAATGGAAGCAACAGACTCGCGCCTCCAAAATGAAACCATCGAAAAAGGAATCGACAAAATCCAAACCTCAATCCAAAGCCTCAACATCAAAATCCTCCGCGAAACCGAAGATCTCGACCGCTACAAGATCCGCAAAAAGAGGCGCATACACAAATTCCACACCAGAATAGCACTGAAACGCAGCCTGATCTCCGCTCTAGCATCTCCAAATAAAACGTCACCGTTCTCATCAACCTCAGCTTCTACAGACTCTACAACCCTCGCCAACGAAAAAGGGAAAGAGAAAGAAAATGACAAAGAAAAGCTTGAAGCCGAAGACGAATACTCTTCCCTCCTCACCCCCCCAAACTGGGATACCCGCGATCCCAAAAAATTAGTGACATGGCAATTAGAACGCCACATAAACTGGGCAATCACAAATCCACCCTGGAATAGTCCTGCCTCTCTCCACAGCATCCTGGATCTACGGACCGCAGCCGAGCTCCAAGAGGGACAGCAACCGGGTCAAGGGAACAAGATGCTAGAACGAAAATACTGTCGTCTTGATCCGGGGGAGGATGTGTGGGGGAAACCGGCTGCGGCTTTACTTGTTCATGCGAAGGGGTTTTACAAAGATCCTGATGGGTGAATGTTGGAGGAGGGGCCGCGGATGTTGTTGATTAAGATGGAGAAGTGGTTTTTTGGGTTGAGTGAGAGGGAGAGGGAAGAGTTGGGCAGCAATGCTAATGATTGGTGTAATACGCCGGATGAGGTTATTTCTTTGTGGAATAAGGCTTTTGCGGTTGGAAAGTTTCTTTGGGAATAGGTTTTATGTTGGGCTTGAGGCTATAGGGGAAGAGATTGTGAGATCGTGATGATACTGGGTTCGTCTTGATATCTTTATGGTCTATGATTTTAGACTATAATGTTATGAACTCATTCAACGCTTAATGTCGGTTACCTAGTTCATGGCGGAAGAAATCGTAATTAACTTCCTAGGCTAGTCCATATAAGCAACTATCTACCGACGACTACTGCTACTGCAAATCTAATGCAGATCCAAGTATATAGAAAATATGTAAATTTTAATCATAAACAAGAAAGCTATCATCATCATAACCAGATATCTCTTTTTGTGTTGAAATCCCGAAATACCGTACAGACACCTCTACCCATTAGAAAACTCTAGTGGTGGAACAGACGGATGCCCTGCTCGACAAAGGTAATGCCCAGCTTCTCAGCAGTCTCGAAGACGGGGGTATCGTTCTGGCTACCAGTAGGGGCGGCAATGTACTTGACACCGGAGCGGGCAGCGCGGAAGACGTTGTCAATGAAGGGGAACTGTATTAATGCGTAAGTACGATTCAGGACAGGAAATGGACAGTGTGAATGGGAACTTACGAAAGCGTCGGAAGAGACGGCAACCTCACCCAGCTTCTGCAGCCAGGCCTCACGCTCCTCCTGGGTGAAGGGAGCGGGAACCTCCTCAAAGACACGCTCATACTCGGCGGTCTCGGCCTCGGTGCGGGGAGTCTGGCCGGAGCAGAGCAGGTCAATGGCGTTGCTCTTGTCGGCACGCTTGGTGCCCTGCTTCCACTTGATACCGATGACGCGGTCGTGGAAGCGCATCCACCAGTTGTCGGCCTTGTCACCAGCAAGACGGGTGCAGTGGATACGGCTCTGCTGGCCAGCACCGAGACCGATGATCTGGCCATTCAGGGCGTAGCAGACGGAGTTCGACTGGGTGTACTTGAGGGCAATGGTGGCGACGGTCAAGTCGCGGAGAGCGGCCTCGGGAAGGTCCTTGGTCTCCTTGGGGGTGATGATGTTGTTGAAGGTCTTGCTGGGCGAGATAACGACGTCGTTGCGGTGCTGGGTCAGCTGCACTCCGTACAGGGTACGGGTCTCCTCGGGGGAGGGGGTGTAGTTCTCATCCATCTGGAGGACGAGGTACTTGCCACCCTTCTTCTTGGAGAGGATGGCGAGGGCCTCGGGCTCGTAGCCGGCGGCGATAACACCGTCGGACACCTCGCGGGAGATGATCTTGGCAGTGGGGGTGTCGACAATGTCGCTCAGGGCGAGGATATCACCGAAGCTGGACATGCGGTCGGCACCACGGGCACGGGCGTAGGCCTGGGCAAGGCCGGAGGTCTCGATGTCCTTGATGTCGTCGACCATGTACACCTTGCGCTCCTTCTCGGTGAGGGGAACACCGATGGCAGCACCGGCGGGGGAAACGTGCTTGAAGCTAGCGGCGGCAGGATATCCAAGAGCCTGCTTCAGCTCCTTAACCAGGGGCCAGGCGTTGAGGGCATCCAAAAGGTTGACGTAGCCGGGGGAACCGTTCAGCACCTTGAAGGGCAGCTTGCCCTGGGGCATGAAGGCGGAGGCGGGCTTCTGGTGGGGGTTGGTACCGTAGCGCAGAGACAGCTGCTGCACACCGTTGCCGGCATACTCCTTGCGGAAGAAGGCAGAGATGGCAGAGTCGTAGTCGGCAGTCTGCTCGAAGGCCTTCAGGGCGTACTGCTTGCGGCTAGCCTCGTTGATCTGGCCGGCAGCAAGCTCCTGGAGGAATCCGGAGTAGTCATTGGGGTCGGACAGGATGGTAACACGCTTGTGGTTCTTGGCCGCAGCGCGGAGCAAAGTCACACCACCGATATCAATCTCCTCAACGGCCTCGTCAATGGTGACATTGACCTTGGCGACGGTCTCCTTGAAGGGGTACAGGTTGCACACAACAAAGTCGACCTTGGAGATCTTCTGCTCGGCAAGGTCCTTCTCGTCGGATTCGATGTCACGGGCAAGGATACCGCCGTGGACAGCCGGGTGGAGGGTCTTGACACGGCCACCGAGCATTTCGGGGGCGTGAGTGATGGCGGAGACATCCCTGTGGAAAGTTGTTAGTATTGAGCCATGCAACCATACTGATTTGCTCATCTTCGAGCATCTCTGGACGAACTCACTCGACGGGGAATCCGGCCTCACGGATCATCTTCGCGGTACCGCCAGACGCAAGAAGACGGACATTCTGCTGGTTCAGACCCTTGGCAAGGTCAAGCAGTCCAGTCTTGTCATAGACGGAGATAATAGCTATACCAAAGCGCAATTGAAAAAATCAGCCAACTGTACCCTCAATCCGGGGAATGTATCAGGCCAAACGCCTACCGGACTTCTGAGACATGATGTCGACACTAGAAAAGAAAGGTCAGCAAACATGAGTCAAAATCAAATCAGGCTTCAATGAAGCTTCCAATCCAATCCAGTCTATCAAGGACGGTATTCCCACATACCTAAATCCAAGCGTACAGGTGTATAATAGCTCGAACGAGGGTGGAAAAAAAGAAACAATTTGTCCCGCCGCGGGGTCTTTTTTCATGGCCGCAATCGGACGGCGATTTACAGTACCGCCGTATAGATACGTAATTTACGCCATAACAGCTCCAGAACTATACGGAGTGACAGCCAATCAGAGAATATGCTGAGTCAATGTGTTCGTCCCTCACGTGACCCGCGGGCACTTCAAAAGCAAATTTTGCGCGCGCGCTTTCCCCTTCTTTTTCTTTTCTTCTTCATGAACAACGCAAAAAATCAACGTTCTTTCAAAAGCGTTCCTACGAGGATTCGTCTCATGAAGTATGGAAATCGTATAAAGAATGGAGACCGAGTGTACGCACAGTGTCGATCTTGGGTGCAGTGCCTGCCTGACCTACGGGTCTAATGGAAGGAACTGCAATGATTGACTCTACAAATCTCTCAACGCTCTTGACCTTTTTTTATTGTTTTTGAGGTCGTAAAATATCTGTTTAAATGTTACTCAGATTGTTGATTGAGTGGAATACATTATTTCTCGAGTTATTTTCTATTACAATTCTATTTGCCTTGGTGCCAAACGAAGAAAATTTCTGTATAAGCATTTCCACGTAGCAAGTATTTCCTTGATATAAACTTTGTTCAGCAGACCAAAGCTATCAAATGTCAACAAAGTTCTGATCTGCTTCACGACTTGAAGACCTCTCTGCCAGTGGCTCCAATCGCGAGCTGGCGGCCAATGTTGCCAAAACACATGCAGGCGCAGAAAATCACACTAGCAATCCAGGTGCGCACAGCAATGCTCTCCTGTGTGATGCCTGCTCCCAGCGAATTCTCCCATCCAGTTCCGTTGAGGAAAGTAGTGCCCACCGATGGGCCAGTGGATGCTGGGATGAGTTCGGGCTTCAGGCTTAAGACGGCGCTCATGCCAGCGATGCCGACGGTAGTAGCCAGCACGAAACCAGTCTGGGTCCGATCAATTAGGTACCACAGGACAGGATTTGCGAGGGCGAGGGTGAGCGAGGCTTGGGTCGTAGATTCCCAGGGGAGACGTCGCTAAATGAAAAAAAAATTAATATCTCCGCTTTAAAAAAAAAATGAAGAAAAAAAAAATTACAAGTCACACCGGCGCAAGTACTTACCATGGCAAAAGCAATTCCAACAAATGCACCAACACTGCGAGCAACAGCCACCCACGAAGGAGTGCGATCGTCGCTCTCATCACTCCGAGCACGCTTCGACTGCTCCTCGCGCACCGACTTGGTGTCCCGCCAGCTATCCAGCCAGGGAAGGACATTGCCCAGCGCAATTCCCGCCAACCCCCAGAAACCCAAGTACTGCCACGAGTCGTAATAATGGATGTTCTCCAGCTTGACAGGCGTAATCCAGTGATTGTCATGCAAATGCACCGTAATAACCCCGTACACAATCCCGAATCCGAACAGCAGTGCACTGCTCATCGCCTGCGGCAAGATAACACCCCGGAACAGCCCCTGACTGAGTCGCGAGCGTGTGCGCCGCAGAGCAAACGGGCGAGGCTCAATGGCTGATTTCAAAGCTTCGCTCTGTGACGGCTCAGGCGGGTACTCGGCGGCCGGGGAATTGGCCTCGGTGCCCCAGGGGCTGGACTCATCGCGGAGACTGTCAAATGCGGTGGGCTGGTAGATACCGTAGAGGGTGGAGGATGTCAAGTTCAGGATTGAGCCGGTGCGGCTTACGCTCGTTGATTGTGACTCCTGAAAGTTGGGGTTGCCGCTGAAGTTAGGATTCAGCAGGTCGGGGTTGGAGGCCTCGGCGGGTGTAGGGGGGCCGGAGGAGTCATTTGAAGGGACTTCGAATGCGCGACGAGGGCGCGGCCGCAGAATGCGAGGTTGGTCCACCATCGTGTACTGGTGGTTGGAGTTCGTGTTCGATGACGGGAAAGGACGGGGGTAAATTGGTAAACTCTAAGTTCCTGTGGAATCAGAGCCTCCGATCGTCGGAAGGGTTGCACTTGAGTTCCGTATGCAGCTTTTCAGCGTTGAAATGGGGAATTCTTCGGGGAGAGATGATGGAATGACTGAAAATTGAGTGGTGCGACGCGTCTGGAGAAGTATTAGCGAAATTTCTCGATGGCGACTCCACTGCAGAGACCAGTTGCCCCAGAGGTGCATACCAAAGTGTTTAATCGTATTAGAGATCTTAAGGAACAATGGGACGGCGTGCAATAACGATAAAGTGTTGGGATACGTCAGAAGATCTTCGGACCCTTAAGTCTTTAAGCCTTGAAACCTTAGGAATCCACTCGACGCCGTTGGTTAGAAACCGCCGTATACGACTTTCCTGCAGCTTAGATCTGATTTGCTTTTTCAAGTGGGGATTTCACTCGGCTGAATCCGATGGCCTTGTCAATGACGTTGGATTCAAGTAATAGACTGTATACAGAGAGCAATGAGAAAGAAAAGAGTAGAGTTCAGGACAGCGCCGAGTACAAGAGGGGAATGTTGAAAAGAGGGGCCATCACATGTGTGGCAAGCTCCCCACACCCGGAGCTTCTCCAGTGTTTACGACGGTTACGAGGTCATGCAATGGCAACACAGACCCTCTGCATATGTGGGCGCGTCGTAAAACATGGGATTTTCCGCTGCAATACTACACCACGGACACCACTCAAACATCTCGCTACGAAGCGCCTGAAATCACTCGAAGATATCTCCTTACATCAGTCACTCCACCAACGGTGGGTCGTGAGTAAAACTGCTGGAGTTGTTGAGGTCATACTGGGTACTTCTTCAGTGGAGGCTGACAGCCGTGGGGCAAACATCTGGAGCGTGTTGGCGATCATTCCCGCCAATACTGACGTGGCGAGATACACCATTTGTGCATCAGAGCCTGGTACCTACTGTACTGTAGGTAAATACGCTGAGCCATTCCAGGTTTCAGTATGCCCAGGTATATATATCTATACTTTCAATGGGCCCGAGTATGTATGCACTTGAGCAGGGTATATCCAGAAGGCAACACGACCTCGGTGGATATATATAGACCTATGGGATATGTCTCACAACATACACACCCATACTGGTTGTACAACCTACTCCCAAGATATTTGAATCCATGTCCACTTGAAGTCAATGCATGGTTCTTCACTAACGTTTTCACTGAGAAAAAGGGCTGTGGAAATAGGGTTCCAGATCCGCCACCCGCTTTGGCATCGGTGTAGGCCCGATAGGTCGTAGTGCGTCGATGACAACGGGTACTTAATACGGACTATGCTACTTAATCATCAGTCTCAATGGGATCACCCTTGGAAGTCCGTTGCACTTTTCATGCTCTGCCAAAAGTCCTCTTCGAACAAGGATCAAAACCGCCAAGTCCCAAATGTAACTTGACTGCCTCGGAGGTGGGCGCCTCAAGGTCCCAAGTTCCTGAGATCAGTGACATTGTCGTCGAGGGTAGTGAGTACGATCCGATATAGCAAACAATATACGAAGTCCGTGGTGGTTGAAGGAATGCGGCTTTGTATTGTTGCGTGAAAACGTAAATCACCGAGAAAGCCTCCTAATTATAGCAGTTGTAGCTTCTTTCTCCCATCGCTTCATCTTACAGACTTGAAGTCCTAGCAATTTGATAGTGGCTGACTGAGCAAGAGTTTGTGGCAATGTCCAGCTGTCGGCTTGGAAATACAAGTTCCGACTTTTGTGTGAGACACTCAAAGAATAAATCGCTGGGCTCGTAGCCGTTTTCAAGTCCTGTAACATCTGCTATTTTTTTCTAAAGACAAGATGATATAGATGTGCCACAACCACGTGTCGACTGTTGCAGGACCCAGAGCTTATGCAAACGACTTTGCATGAAATAGAACAGCCCAAGTGGTTCGGCTCTTCTTGCCATTATCACCATATAGTGACGCGGCGTATTGAGAAGGAAAGGTCGATTGGAAAGGATAAAGGAGTTTCAAGATTAGGATGGATGTATAGTGAACGCCTAATATATATATGCTCAGAACCACCCATGGATAGAAATGTGCGGACAACCAGAAGGTTTAATGAGTAACAATCCTTTTGATGTATTGGGGCTCTCTGGCCCAAGTGTACAGTGCAGGGGATCAAGTACAGCACAAAAACAAGCCCTATATTAACCAGAATAATCACAGTTGACCCCGAAGTAAATCCCAAAACATTGAAAACACGAGAAAGTCATAACACAGATGAATTTAATATCCAAATCCCCTTAATCTTCCATGGCATCCCCACGTGGTTCGCCAGTTCCCGGAACGGGGGACGAACTGTGGTGTCGTGCATAGCCATTGGGGCCGTCATAAGCAGATGAGATCTCATCGCCATCAACCGCATCATCGTCATCCCCGGAGTCATCCGAGGAATCTCCGTCAGCGGGAGAGCCGATTCGTTGCGGTCCATCCTCCTCGCCAGAGCCTTCTCCCAGCAGCTCCCGGTCGAGGTCGTCTAGTTCTCCATCAACCTCCTCGTCACCACCAACATACTCGCCGGCAAGGCCACTGCCAACACCCTTGGGGCGTGCAGCAGGCTTTTTAGCGGTGCCGGGGGTAGATGTGGGACCAGTGGACTTGCGTTTCGCGGCGGCACCACCGCGGGAAGGACGGGGACGAGACCGATTGCTGGCGGCCCGGAGATCAGCCTCAAGAGCGGCCTTAGTCCGCTGTCGGTCCTCACGCTCCTTTTGACGGTCTTTCTTTGGTCCGTTGGCGTCCTCATAATCCCATCGATCAAGACGTCGAGTGGCCTTGCGAACGACAGAGAGGAAGAAATTTGCGCACTCGCCATAGTCATCCTCGGCCTGGGGATTCGGCAGCAGACCCCCCTTGCCCCACGACCCCTCTTCATCCTCTGTGTCGTAACCTTCCGGTAAGCTCTGGAGAAGACGGCCATATCGAGCAAATGGAATTTCGCTGTTGCGCTTGGCACTCAGCACACGATATGCATTGCTTCGCCGTTTGGCAAGCAAATATTCAATCCGCTGTCGACGATTTTGCTCCACAGCAATTTGATGCTGCGTCAATGGACGCGGTCGACGGCTGGTGGACTGTGTTAGCAAGGGCTCGGGAATGAAGCGGTCCATGAGTCCAGAGCCAGAAGGAGCAGGGGAAGCATTGGGTGTATGTTCCATCCTTGTTTTCAAAATAAGGCGTTGATGACCCAAAGCTTGGTTAACGGCCGTTTCTCGTTTCACTTGCTTGGTGCGTGGTCGAGATGACCCGGGGGTTAATTCTTCTTCGTCGTCATCCAAGCTTCGCTTAGCAGATGGATGAAGGGGTGTAGACATGGCTGAATTACGACCTCCCAAGCCAGAGTAGTCTCCCGCAAAAGATTCTTCGTCGAAACCGTACTCTGTAGTGTGGATGTCACAAATGATTAGAACTCCACGAATGAATGTAGCACAAGGGTGACCAAAGTAACATACCTTTCTTTGGGCGTTTCACAACCCTGGGAAGAGGCTCATCTTCTTCAAGAATGCCTTTGAACGCTGTCAGTATACCTGAGTAAACCGGGAAAGATAAAAAATACTCACGTTTGCGCTCTAGTCTCTTCGTCTCTCCATATTCCAACTCCTCCGGTGTATCGACGTTCTCCTCGTTGGCCTGCTCTTCCGTCAAACTGTCGAATACGGGCACTTTCAAAGGCAAGCCCTCAGCTCCTTCGCCTTCCAGCCCGGGACCAAACGGATTGTTCAAAGCAGCCTCACGGCTGAAATCACTCTCCAAGTACCACCACATCAGCCACAAGAATGCTTTGGCTCGGCTTTTACTGCTCAATGTGGACCGCATCACCAAATCGAAGAAGTCACGTGGAGGGAAGAAATGCGTCTCGGACACCCTGGGTGCATACTGTGCCAAAACGAAGATGAGGTTCACAGGGTTCGTTCGGGGGACAGCCATGCGCTTGATCTTTTCCAAAGTATTCGGTTGATCGACATCCTCCGAGGCGCCCTTCAGGATGGACTTCAGGCGCGGAGCGTCCTGCAGCTGTTTATAAGCGTTGGTGTCCTGATGAGCCTGCAGCGAAGGAATGGAGTGGTACGTTCGTAGCTGAGCACGCATTTCGGGGAAGACTAGAAACAGGGAGATGGAACCATCAGTTTTGCGACCAAGCTGCAATGTTCCATAAGGAGAGCTTACAGTTGAGGGTGGTGTTCATGCGACCAAAATTGACCAACAAACAGACCATCGCCATACTAATGGCTGCCGGCTTATCATTCTGCAGCTTATCCTTGAGGATTTTGCTCGTCTTGCTGCTCCTCGCCATGGCGTCGATGTAGATGTCGGCAAAGTCCAGGTTCTTCTCGCCGTCGGGGTACCGCGTGAACACGGGTGTCTTATCTTCGAAGACGAGCTTGAGGAACTGGTATTGGATGTCTTTGCGCCACAGTGGGATACCATCTTCTTTCTTCAGATGTCGGATCTTATTGCCCGAGTACACGGAGCCGATCGTGCCATTCGCCTGGCGTCTTGTGCCGACCGTTGCGCTGGCCGTTATACCATGGGACTGGTCGTCCGCCGTTTCGGACGGCGCGAGGGATTCATCCATTGTGGGGGTTTCGACGTCGGCCATCTTGGGACGATGATTGCGATCAAGGATGGCGCCTTGTGCGAACTGTCCTAGGTGCGAAGGATCGAGGGTCCTGTGATAAAGTCGGCCCCCCTAGGAGGCGCGAGTAGATTAAAGAAGATGCGGAGTAGAGAAGAAATTAATCCGGGGGTGGAAACACAGATAGGATTGAAGAAAGGGAAGACAAAGGAAAGAGCGTAAAGAAGGTGTGGACAGGAGGAAAGAAACGGGAAGGGACGAATGAAGTATCTAGTGAAGTGTGATAACTACCCGCATCCAGGATCCGCGTAACATGGCCGTGTACGGATTACACGCCGTGCCGAGATTTCCATATGATCATAGCATCAAATTTTTTTATATTTGAAGACGATATACTCAACTTATTGCCCATTTTCAGTTCCGTCTCCTGGACTCTATTTAGGAGATAATTAGAGTCCGGGAACACCGATATGCACCCAATATAGAAGTCTACTCTACGATAGTACAATACAAAGTCTAGAGACTACAAACATTGAACATCGAAATACTTTTCAAATAGCATTGAACTAAGAGGGCTTTCCTTCTCGCGGTATCGAGATCTAAGGCCCCTCTGCTTTTCGTCACTTGAAACCATGCGAGAACCATTCATCCAGCGCCGACAGCGTCCCATCCCCGGATCCGAGAAAAATGACAAGAAAGGAAAACAAGAAATTTTGTTTTGGAAATCAGCCTCCACGGAACCCAGAGGACATGCACAGTGGCAGGTCAGAACGCCATACAGAATGCAAAGAATCCCCATGCGAAACCCACCTGGCACGTACACCGATACAACACAAATAACCAGCCGTCTGAGTGTACAACCATTCCATTAGCCCGGACAGAGAAACGCGGGTTCTGAGTATTGGAAAAGACGAAAGTGACCGCAGAGGAAGACGCGGAAGGAGCAAAAAGATACGCAAAGAACTGTCCGCCATAAGATACCGACGCTGTCAAGACGTCTATGCTGCACATTCCGAAAATGCAGCCATAACAGCGCCGAGGTGATGCAGATATAGGAAAAAGCACTTTTTCGAAGAGATGAAGAAGGTAACTCTTCGCTCGGCGCGAACGCGTCATTCGAACGTAGTCCCCACGATTGGGAACGTTCGAACATAAGGGGTATCTGATGAGAGCGGACAAGAAAAAGACAACGCATTCTATCAGGTTCATGCAATGCTGACCACCGGTTGCTCCAAACAAAGGTCAAACTCAGAGCAACAAAGGAGATCGGAGATCAGGACTGCTCGAACGCCCCATGTCTAAACAAGGCCAGAGTGAGAGCCCAGAAGAAATGGGAAGCAGATAAAAGATACAGGACAAATAATAAAACCGTAAAACGTAGCAGGCGCAAAAGCGAAAAATGGACAAAATGAACAGGCAAAATAATAGGTAAGAATCGGCATCAAAAAATCTAAAGCCACGCATAGGAGAGTCGTCGCAGTCATGACAAAGCCGTCCCTGAGAAACAGCTAAGAAAAAAAGAACCCAGGGTTCGTTCTGATCGTACCCGTCAACGAGAGACAATAAAGAGATAAGGAAACTGGGGATCAATCAGACCCGACGGCCTCGTCATCAGACCACGACAGGTTTACCACCAGGAAGAGGGGCCGGTAGGGCCGGAGGGGTTGCCGTAGCTACCGCCGCCACCACCACCACCGTAGGCACCGCCGCCGTAGCTACCACCACCGCCGCCGTAGGAGGGGGCACCACCACCGTAGCCGCTGCTGCCACCGTAGGAGGAACCGCCGCCGCCGTAGGCACTGCTGAAGTTGGCAGAAGGACCAGCACCGGCCATGCCACCGCCGAAGCGACGCACGTCACGGGTAGCGTTGGAAGAGCCGCGTCCACGGCCACCACCACGGCCACCACGGCCGCCGAAGCCAGAACCCTCACGGGCAATGCTCTCCAGGAATGCAGGAACCTCCTGGTGAGCCTCCTTCAAGAGATCGAGCAGGTCACGGACGACACCACGGTTGCCACGGTTGAAGAAAGCGGTGGCGATACCGGTGTTACCGGCACGACCGGTACGACCAATACGGTGGACGTAGTCGTCAATGTCGGTGGGAAGATCGTAGTTGATGACGTGGGTAACGTTGGGGATATCGAGACCACGAGCAGCAACGGCAGTAGCGACCAGGATGGGGCAGCGAGCGTTACGGAACATCTCCAGGGCACGCTCGCGCTCGCGCTGGGTGCGGTCACCGTGAATGGCAGTGGCAGGGAAACGCTGGTTGATAAGGAAGTCGGAGAGAGAGTCGGCCATGCGCTTGGTCTCGACGAAGATCAGGGTAAGACCGCTGGTACCATGGGTGTGGAGGATATCAAGCAGGACGGAGCGCTTGTCAGCGTCCTCGACGTACTCAACCTTCTGGGTGATGTTCTCAGAGGTGGAACCGACACGGCCAACAGAGAGGAAAATGTAGTCCTTCAAGAAGTCACGAGCAAGCATCTGGATGTCACGGGGGAAGGTGGCCGAGAACATGAGAGTCTGGCGGTCCTCAACGCGGGGCATGTCCTCACCCTCAACGATACGGCGAATTTGGGGCTCGAAACCCATGTCCAACATGCGATCAGCCTCGTCAAGAACAAGGTACTTGATGTTGATGAGGGAGATACGGCCACGCTCGATCAAGTCGACCAAACGACCGGGAGTGGCAACGAGAAGATCGCAGCCGCGCTCGATCTGGCGCAGCTGGGAGCCAATGTCGGCACCACCGTACACAACACAAGGGCGGACCCACGAACGGTAGGCGAACTTGCGGGCCTCATCGAAGATCTGAGAGACCAACTCACGGGTAGGAGCAAGGATGAGGGATGTGGGGTAGGCCTTGCGCTGGCGGCCGTAGCTGAACTGGCCAGAAGCCTGAGCAGGGACGGCGGAGGGACCGTTCTGGAAGGCCTGGGAAAGGATGGGGAACAAGAAACCACCAGTCTTTCCGGAACCGGTTTGAGCACAGGCCATCAAATCACGGCCGTTCATGACAATGGGCACAGAGTACTTCTGCACAGGGGTAGGGGTGACATAGCTAGCCAGCTTGATGTTAGAGATAAGGTGGTCGTCAAGAGGGGGGTTGGTGAAGGTGTTGACGGGCTCAGGCACATCGTTACCCGAGGCCTCAACGGGGATATCGTCGTAGTTGGCGAAGTTGATTCCAGTTTGCTGCTTGGAGGGGTCGTTGGGAACACCGAAAAGCTCGCGCTCAACACGGGCATTGGCAGGGCCGGGGATGTGCTTGCCATCGCGCCATTGACCATCTCCCGAACCACGGGGAGCGCTGCCGCCACCGCCGCTGTAGTTACCGCCACCGCCGCTGTAGCCTTGTCCTGAGTATTCGTAAGCATGGGATTTGAAAGATCGGATTTCTCCTTGGGGGATGCAGTTGCGATTACCGTTTGCGGGACCGCGAGGGCTGAAATCAGGAGCGTTGGCGTTAGCCCAGTTACCACCACGGGGACCATTGCTAGAAAAGCAACTTGTGTTAGAGTGAGGAATGGGGAATTGTATATAGTTTGGGAGTCCATACCGAGGGCCACCGAAGCCAGGGCCGGGGGCAGCACCGGCGTCAGCCGCAGGAGCGTTACCGCCTCGCGAGCGCAGGTGGGGAGGGATGTAGGCAGCGCGGCCAGGGGGGTTGCTGGGCCCCTGGGGTGCGTGCTGAGAATCGTTAATGGAAAGGTTTCCCATCTGGAGACCGTCGGCCATGTTTGCGGTTTTTTAAAGTAGTCTATAAGGCAAGAAGCGATTTCGAGTCAGTAAACGGCGATTTTTTTTTTCTCTCGGTATATGGAGCAGTGTAGAATTCGCAGAGGTATGCGCAAAGCTTTTTCTTTAGCTTCACGAAAAGAATTTTCGCTTCGATATTGCGGGAAAACAAAAGTTGAAAGAGATATTGTACCTTTAGAGAGAGATAGAGGTGTAGAAGATAGAACTGTTGCTCTCAGCTTTTTATTTTTTGCCTTCCCACTTGATAGGAAGAAAAAAAAAGATCGTGTAAACGACTGAGAATTAGACACACAGAGAGAGAAAGACAAAAAAAATGCAAATCTCCCACTTCTAAGAACTTTAACAGCACCAAGAAATGAAAAAAAAGAGGGGGATGAGTGGAGTGAAGAAAAAGGGATGATGGATGGATTAGAAGAGAAGAAAGTGAGGGCAGGTTTTGCGTCTGTGGGAAGGAGGCAAATCATCTACTTCCAGGGTACCGGGTCTTCCCACCTTAATTGGCCTGTGGGCTCAGGTACTTTTTAGGTACTGATGTTCGGTATTGTCACCTGAGACTGAATTACAAGACAGCGCCGCACGATTATGAAGTCATGTTTGGTCATAATACAGTAACGACGTCCTAATTAGAAATTTTAAATTTTCTTACGGATTTTCACTTGCCAGTTGGTGACTCGGTCTGGACTTTCTGACTAAGATGAGAGAGTTGCATGCTGACTGGCTGCTTACATCTACATACATAAAGTAACTATTGTACAGCTTATATCTATATCCAACTAATTCTTTATTAGGGCACGTGCAGATCTATACATCGTCGTTATCTGAATTAGTCCAAGTCTAAATACCAATCACTGATACCTCCTTGATATGTACCCCTATTGTCTTACTTGTATTACTTTGCAGACGAATCCTACATCCCACGTCGGATAAACATTATTGCCATCCTATCTAACCTACTCCGGAGTCGCAAAGCAGTTACAGCAAGTGTATCCATTGACAGCCACTTAGTTCCGTCAAAATGGTAAAGCCACCTCTTGCCATAGAAGCTCTCAACTTTAAACTAACAGGCACCCTATAGGTTTTCATCCTGGGCGTCAATTTCCCCGAGCGGAATCTATTAAAGGTAACTAACCTGCACCGCACCGCACAGCCGAACCTAGAACTAACATGACCAACAGAAATGCCTGGGCTCTTTCTTCGGAATTGGAGACAATACCTCGTCTCGCCTTCTCGCTCGCTTTAACATCCACCCAACCTGCCGTGTCGGCGAGCTAGCCAATAAGCAAGTCCTCGATTTAACCGCCGTGCTATCGGATATGAAAATCGAGAATGACTTGCGCCGAGAGGTGCTAAATGATATTAAGCGTTTGAAGGAGACGGGAACTTACCGTGGTCGTCGCCATGCGCTGGGCCTACCTGTGCGAGGACAGCGAACGCGCACGCAGGTAGGGCTTTTCTTTATGATTTTCGGTTGTCTGCGGAGTTGGGGATCATCAATTGGCATATGAAGCATATGGGCTGACAGAATAATCATAGATTAAAACCCCTGTTCGACTGAACCGCATGGAGCGTCGTCTTTAAAGTGGATGGCCCCCTTGCATGACCTCCAACAACCCCCTGGCACCACTCATGGGCGTACTCCGGTATCCTCAGAGACCCCGCGGAGCATGGCCCATGAGCCCCGGACACGCCCCTGTATATTGAATTAATGGGAAGGAAGATCGCGTTTCTTGCGACAGGCATAGGATTGGCGTTTGGTTCTGATACTGGCGCTAGCATATTTGTGAATACTTTCCACCTGTATCAGTGTATTATAGATTAGATGTGAGTTGCAATGTAGTCTCCTACTCATTTCTGTAACGAAAAAGAAACCTAGTAAATAAAGTTTTGTGATGAACTCGATATCTACCTATCCACTTTCATAGAGTGGAAGGAACATGGCTAGAAATCTTAGATAAAACAAAACTAGAACAGAACTTTTGAACAGATATAACCACATCTAAAACGCCAAACCCATATGTGCAATCTACTGGGAGGACAGAACACCCTCGCCGCGGTTGATCTGGATACGCTTATCCTCACCCGCACTGACGATGCCTACCGTAGGGTCCCAGCAGACACTGAACACCTTGACACCTTCACCACCGACACGCTTGCTCTCCGCCTTGCCCTCCTCCTCAAGGCTCTTGCGAGTGATCGAGTAAACGCTCTCACCAACAACACCATCCTTATCGGTCTTGGTCGACCGGATATCCCAGATTCGACACGTGCCGTCGTGGCTACCACTGATGAGACCGTATGCGCTGTGCGGGTCGCGAGCCAAGCTCACGACAGCATTAGTATGGCCGCGAAGAGTCATGGCCGCGACAGTGGTGGCAGAAGCACGAGGATCAATAAGAGTAATGTGGCGGGCAGCAGTTCCAGCAGCGAGCAAGTTGTGCTCGGGGAGGTGCTCGAGGGAGAGAAGCGAGTGGGAGGTGGTGCGGGTATCGACCAAAGCAGCAGTAACCAAATCCCAGGTGCGAAGGGAGTGATCCCAAGAAGCGGAGTATCCAACGGTAGAATCCTTTCCGTCGAAGATGGCGGCAGAGACGGTTCCTGTGTGTCCTGACATAAGAGCCAAAGGTCCGCGCTGCGGTGTGCTGACGGAGATGGTCGCATTGAGCTTGCGGCGCTTGACATTACGGGCACTGCTGGACGGGAGCAAGCTTTCGGGGGCGGCGGGGGCATCGGCCTTCTTTGTGGACCAGAAACCAACATTGTTATCGGAGGAACCAGTCAGAAGACGGTTGGACGAGGCGTGCACAGCCAATGACTCAATGCCGGACTTGTGTCCGTATAGCTCCAGCTGTGGAGTGATCTTGCCAGTGAAATCGCTGGCATCTTCAGTGTACTTCCACAGTCTAACTGTACGGTCGAGACCGGCCGAGGCAATCTGGTTTGGCGAGACAAATTTGGCGGCCTTGATGGATGAAGTGTGTCCTCCGTCAGTGGGGCCAATCGAGGTCGCAATAATCTCAGATGACATGTTCCATATCCGGAGCAGACCGTCATAACTTCCAGACAAAATTCTCTCCTGGCCCTTAGAGAACTTGGCGCCCGAAGCCCAGGAAGCAGCAGGTGAGGCCTCAGAGAGCACATCGGTAGCACTGACCCAGTCGTCGTGCTCGAAAGACGCAATGTGCAGTGGGGGAATCAAAGCTCGGACATATTCAATCTCAAGGGTGGTCTCGGAGGAGATGCCATTGGCAGTCAGGTACTCATCAATGGAGGTTCGTAAGAACGTGCCGTTGATCAAAAACTCGAACGGGATCGGCTTCTCGCTCGACAGAAGGTTGTTCACCAATGTTGACAGCGCATAACGACGCAGACCTGTAAGAAATACAGCATGAGTATTCTCAAAGCCATTTCAACTGTCTTTAGATAAGAATGGCGCAGTCTATACATACCGGTGGGAACGAGAATGGGACCAGTGTTCTCAGGCAGAGCAATATCCTCCTGTTTGCTCATGAGCTGCACACGAACCTGTCTCTGCGTAGCCTCGACGACGGATGGGGTTTGTTCGTCACTCATGATGGGCAAAATTTAGTCCAGAATTGGTGTCGGGGACTCAAATCTGGTGGCTGTCGCAAATTGAGCAAGTCCGCGAAATGTGAGAAAAAATTACGGTAGCCGGTGCGGCACATTAGCGCAAAGCGCGGAGATCAGATAAGTTCTACATGTGTTTACAAGAACCACACCCAGATTTCCAAAGATAATGAATATACATATGCAGTAGTATTTGGAACTTTCATTGACTTCGTTTTATAAGCTCATCCCCGAGGTGCTCGTCGAATATCTGCGATGGCCCGTCGGCGATAGTCAGACTCTGCAAACAGTGCGACAATCAAGTCGATCACCTCGTCCATGGAGAATTCTAGACCCAGTTCGCCTTCTACCCACAAGAACTTGATGTCTGCCAATGAGCTCTCTAGAATGTTGATCAGGTACTGGAACCGAAGCCAATTCGGGACATAGATAGCGGTGACAGGGACCGCTTCTGAATCAGCTGCAGTTTCAGGCATGAAAAGATCCTCCAATTTAGACACTTGATTGCAGAACGAGACCAGTTGTTTGGACTGGTCTTCAGAGATGTCACCGAGATCCTCAACATCCATGATAATCTTACCAATTACCGTCGACAAGAGAGATCCAATAGACTGGAGCAGTGCGGAATGCGATAGGATGGGTTGCCATTCCTTGTAGACATCACGAATTCGATCAGCCGTTGCACTGACGGCATTTTCACACTCTGATTTGTAAGGCTGATCGGAGCATTGTCCAAAACCTTGAGTACCATCGAGGAGGTCGCTAACAATGGTGCTTTGGGTTTGCATCTCCTTGCTATAAGCTAGTTTTCCAAATTTCTCCAGGGCTTCAACGTCGGGATTGAGCCTAGAAAGCTCATACTCCTCTATAAGCTCTCGAACACGACCAGCCAGGTACAGGCTATCATTGTAAAGATACATCTGCCCCGAATTAAGCTTCAATGAGTAAAAGGCCGATGAAGTGGCCTTGAACATGGCCAAGATCAACGTAGGCAGTGCAAGTAGACCAGCACCAGATGAAGCCACGCGAGATTTGGAATGCCTAGAATTGATTAGCTAAATGGACCCGAAAGAAGTGGGAGAACTGAAAACTCACGGAGGTTGGGTAATATCTTTGGAATCGAAGATCTGCTGGAGCACAATATCAAGAATAGAATCGGGAATATCGGTGACCGTGTAAACTTCTCGAAGAACGACTTCCTTCGAAGACGAAGACTTGGCCGGTTTTTGTCCGCCTGTGGGCTTCTTTTCTGTGATAACCGGAGGCTTCTTGTTCTCGTTGCCCTTCTCCTCTTCGTCATCATCGCCCCAGCCCCAGGCATCATCGGCATCATCTTCTTCAGGTGCGTCAGGCACATCTGGCTTGGTTGGCACTTCATTGTCATCCTCGTCAAGGCCCCAAGCACTGACATCTTCTTCGTCCTCTTCGGGCTGGGCGGCCGACGAGGCAGCGGGGACTTCTTCCTTCTCGTCATCCCAGTCCGCATCCCAATCATCGATTGTGGCATTCTCCAGAAGAGCCTCATCAGCCTGAGAAACCTTCTCCTTTTCGATTCTCTCAACTTGCTTGGTTGTACCCTTGCTCGCAGCAATTGCTTTTCGCACGCTATCAAGCGAATCAACCCGGCGCCGGGTCAACCACAACCGAGGCGCTTGAGTTACCCAGGAGACTAGTTCTTCCTGGCCACTCCACTCCCAGGACTGGATTGTTTTGGTGAAATGCAGAACACAATCCAATGTGTTTTCAAATTCCTCCAAGCCATCCAGGGTGGTTGGGATTGCTGAGGACAGCCATCCTGCTATCGCCTTCGAAGCGACAGCGGGGATCAAGGATTGTGGAAGGGTAACTAACATTGAAGATGGAAGCTTTTGCCTTAGGTAGTTAAGAATATCCGTAATGCGACTGAGTGTGTCTGCGACAGTTGTCCTGGAAAACGCAGACTCGATGCGGATACCTGTTTCTGTCACTTCGATAGCACGACTACTACCGTCTGCACGAGGCAGCAAGATCGGGTCGATGACTGCCGTGGTAAGGTCATTCAGGAATTTCTCGTTCACGGATGAGAAAATGCCCAGTTGTGAGAGCGATGCAATGGTCTCATCCAAGGAATCCGTGCCGTCGGCGATGCGGAACTCGCCCTTTCCACGATCAATCTTGACTTGGTTGCTCCAGCGCCGTCGCAGTGCTTCCTCAATCTCCTCCCGGAATCGTGTTACCTCGCCAGAAAGTATACCCATCACATTGGTGTTTGAAAATGGACTGTCTGCTTCGATAGCTGTCTTGGTTGACTCCAGCTGTTCAATGGCGGCAGTAATGTTGCCAGTCGCCAAAGTTGAATGTCCAGACTCCAGCTGCTGGCATAGTCGCTGCACCTCCTCCAGTGTTTCTGCAACGGTCTGGTTAAAGGCGATTTCGGTCTCAATCAAAGCCACTTTCGCGCTGGCATCCTCAACTTTTTCTCGGAGCGGACTAGTCTGTTCATGTTGGGAGACAATTTCCCGCGCGGTGACTCTCGAGCGCTCGATATCCGCGTGCAACTGCTTCGCTTGGATGATCCAATCGTCGGCATCGAAGGTGTTCTCACGGCTGAGGGAGCTGATCTCGTTCTATTGAGTTGGAGCTTGTTAGTACATTCCATGATAAGACGCGTGTACCGTCACTCACCTCTACTTGCTCTCGGGCTTGTGAGATGAGCTCCAACTCTTTCGCCAGAGCTGCGGCCGGGAATTCGGCGGCCACCACCTTCTCCTCGGGGTAGGCGCCTTCAGTGACGAATCCTAGGACCGCCTGGCATATTTCACCCTCGGAGGCTTGCGGCATAATGGACAATCGAAAGGATTGGCGGAACACAAAAATGGTTTGTGCTTTCGTACTTGCTAAGGTCAAATCAAGAGAAGCGGCGAGCTGTCAACAACCGCGTGACTTTGGGCGTCACCGCCCCACGTAGCTAGCTGCATCTCTGCGTTGGAGAAGAGAACCAAAAGACTAAAAGACTGAAAAAGCAGAGAATCAGACCCAAATTTTCCCAAGATCATCACAGAATCTCCATAATAATCAAAAAACTACGAGCTGATTCGTCAGTAATGACCGGCTGCCAATAAAATAACCCTGGTATATATACACCAGACAGCCCGTCGCTTTGTAAGGAACGGGACCCAAACTTCCCTCCAGCACTCAAAAACCAAGCTTCAAACCCACCGTGTCTTGGTCGTGCCTGCGTGGATTGAGTCGGGCGCAAACTACTCGATCCCTGTAAGTTCTTTCCTGAATCCTTTGACATGACTTCAATTCTTCAAATTCTGTCTGCCCCGCCCATGTTACACATCCCGCGGCTAGATGGCCCTTCGAATGCGTGTTCGTGGACCTCGCTGGCCAGTGTGCTCTTGGCTTCTTGCCTTACTTCCATAAAATCCTTTTTTTGCTGTGGCCTCAGTGCATATGGCCCCTAAATCTCCTTGTCATAGCTACTCTGGAGCTCTTTCGTCCCACAAACACCCCGCGATGGGGGTGATGGTCATGGGCTGTAGTGGGACAATAGTCACCGCCGCTTCAGGGATTCATAATTTACATACGTCGATAAGACCTTGCTAACGTAAAGCTAGATTGACAAGTTTTCGAAGACATACTTGCACTGGGCTAGCCCCATTGATCAACATGTCTCACTTCAAATTGCTGCAGCAGTTCAAACCTGACTACTCGCCGAGCGAATTCGCAGAATATGAGTCGCAACGAACTGGCATGAGAGTTGTCGTTATCGACCAGAAAGGCCCCAAAGTGAACGGTTACTTTGTGCTTGCTACCGAGATCCACGATGACTCGGGCGCCCCTCACACTCTGGAACATCTCTGTTTTATGGGATCCCGCAACTACCGCTATAAGGGTTTCCTGGATAAACTAGCGACCCGTGTATACTCCAGTACCAATGCCTGGACGGCCACTGATCATACAGCGTATACTCTCGACACCGCAGGCTGGGAGGGCTTTGCACGGATCCTGCCTGTTTACCTGGAGCACGTCATTGCTCCGACCCTGACCGACGAGGGCTGCTACACTGAAGTGCACCACGTCGATGGAACCGGAAATGACGCTGGTGTAGTTTACTCCGAGATGCAAGGTGTTCAGAACAACGCAGCCGAGTTGATTGACCTAGCGGCCAAACGATTGACATATCCACCCGGTATTGGATTCCGGTATGAAACCGGTGGTATGATGGAGCAGCTCCGTGTTTTGAGTGCAGAGCGAATTCGAGAGTTTCATCGTGAAATGTACCAACCTAAAAACCTTTGCTTGGTTATCACTGGTGAAGTGGACCAGAAAAACATGCTGGATATTTTGGATAAATTTGAAGATACCATCTTGGACGTGATCCCGAGTCCGACTGCTCCTTTCACGAGACCCTGGGTGGATTCCAAGCAGACCCCAGCTTTGGAGAAGTCTGTCATCCAAAGGGTCGAATTTCCCGAAGAGGACGAGTCATTTGGTGAAATTGAAATTCGATTCTTGGGACCAGATTGTAATGATTCAGTCCAATCTGGTGCTCTTAATGTCGTCCTTCTCTACCTGGCTGGATCATCTGCCTCTCTGCTGGAAAACGCAATCGTTGAGAAAGAGCAGCTTGCCAGTGCGGTTTACTACGCAACAGAGGAGCACCCCAGCATTGAAATCCGCTTCACCATGACCAGCGTTGAGACCGAAAAGCTCGAACAGGTAGAGAAGCGATTCTTCGAAATTCTCAAAGAGGCAATGGACAAGGACCTCGACATGAAATACTTAAAGGAATGCATTGACCGCCAGCGCCGAACCTGGAAGTTTGCCACGGAGAGCTCTGCGTCGTCTTTCGCCGAGTACGTTATTACCGACTTCTTGTTCGGAAAGCGAGATGGTTCGACCATGCGGGATGTTGCATCATTGAAAGAATATGATGTGCTCGAGACGTGGTCGCAAGATGAATGGCGTGGGTTCATCAAGAAGTGGATTTCGGACGCGAACCACGTTACCGTCTTGGGTGTTCCATCTCAGAAATTGTCTGACAAATTCAAGAATGATGAAGAGGCACGAGTCGCTGCTCAGAAAGAGCGCCTTGGCGAGAAAGGACTCCAGGAGCTTGCAGACAAGCTCGAGAAGGCAAAGGCAGAGAACGACAAGGAAATCCCAACGAAAATGCTGGCCGACTTTGAAATCCCTTCCACTGAGTCTATCCACTTCATGGATACTGTCACCGCACGGTCAGGTGCTGCCCTGAAGGCTGGCCGTCCTGACAACGCTCTTCAGAAGGTCATCGATATTGATGCCAACAAGGCGGGTCTCCCCCTTTACATGCACTTTGAACATATTCCCAGCAGCTTCGTGCAGCTCTCCGTTCTTCTTTCCGCACAGTCCGTCCCTATCCAACTGCGCCCATTGCTCTCCATCTTCACCGAGGCTTTCTTCAACATCCCTCTTCAACGTGATGGCCAGACAATCGACTTCGAGCAGGTGGTTGTCGAGCTGGAGAAGGACACTGTCGGCTATTCGATGGAAAACGCCCGGGCCCTTGGAAACTCTGAGATGCTGCGCGTTTCATTCCAGGTCGAACTTGAGAAGTATGAAACCGCCATCGCCTGGGTCCAGGAGTTGTCCTGGAACACCATCTTTGACGTTGAGAGACTGCGGGCTATTACTTCCCGGCTTCTCGCCGACGTGCCCGACTCCAAGCGCAGTGGTGACGACATGCTCGCTGCGGTGCATGTGATGGTTCATTATGCTGAGGAATCTATCACCCGCGCGCGGTCCACCTTGGTCAAGGCGCGCTACCTTAAGCGCGTTAAGAAGCTGCTTGCCGATAAGCCCGAGGAAATCGTCAGCCGTATGGAGGAGATCCGCAAGTCTCTGTTCCAGCCTGAGAACGTCCGCGTTGTCGTCATTGCAGATCTAGAGAAGCTCACCAACCCCGTCTCTGCTTGGAAACCATTTGCCGAGCGCCTAGGAACCAGCACTGAGCTCAAGCCCATCACCAACCGCCGCGAATTGCTGAGCGATGCTGGAAAGACACTTGGTGGCAAGTCCTTCATTGTACCCATGCCCACCGTCGACTCATCGTTCGCCTACGCTACCGCCCGCGGCCTTGATTCCTATGATCACCCCAAGCTGCCTTCTCTGTTGGTTGCCACCGCCTACATGAACGCTGTCGAGGGTCCCCTTTGGGTCGCAGTCCGCGGCAAGGGCCTGGCCTACGGCACCAACTTCGCTCACAACATCGACACGGGCTTTGTCAACTTCGATGTGTACCGCTCCCCCAACGCACACAAGGCCTTCGAGTCCAGCAAGCAGATTGTTGAAGACCACCTGTCTGGTGCGACACCCTTTGATCCGTTGATGCTGGAAGGTGCCATCAGCAGCATTGTCGTCAGCTTCGCCAACGAGCAAATGACTGCTGCCAGCGCCGCTCAGGGCAGTTTCATCCGCCAGGTCGTGCGCAACCTGCCCCTTGACTACAAGGAGAAAATGCTCAAGAAGGTTCGCGATATCAGCGTCGACGAGGTCAAGGATGCTCTTCGCGATATCATCCTGCCGCTGTTTGATCCCAAGAAGGCTAACCTGGTGGTTACTTGTGGTACTGTTCTTGAAGAAGTAAGCTTTGTTTCTCCTGTGGTATGATTCATATTACTAACATTTATACCAGCCCATCAAATCAGGCTTCGAGTCTGTCGGCTTCACGCCCACTGTCCAACCCCTGAAGGAATTCGAGGATGACTATGGTTTCAAGCTTGGTGCTGAGGAGGAAGATGAGGATGACGATGACGATGAAGATGATGATGACGAGGATGACGAGTCCGGATCCGAAGAGGAGAGTGACGAAGATGATGAATGAACGCTTTCCGTGAGCAAGTAGATCTAAGGCAGCATAGAAACCTTAGAAGACATACAATTGCAACGCGATTTGCTACACAAGTGCCAAAGAACCTATGTGGATCACTTGTAGAGCCAACTTTAGATACTCGCAACAAGTACCCAGGAAACACGCTGAACATCTTGGATCCTCCATCCCCATGCAGGTGTCCGAAAAGATATTATGACTGCTTCCTGATGTGCAAAACAATTATATATCAATAGCCCGTAAAGCAAGATGGAATATCAATGCGCACAACAAATTTAAATGAAGAATCAACTGCTTAATTGAACAGAAATATACTCTCCCACAACCTATAACTAGGAGGAAAGATGAAAAAAGTAGTTATGATACAATTGAAGGTCTAATGCGACCTAAGTCAGTCCCAAGGACTAACACCCATCTATCTCAACGACCTGGACATCCAAAAGCCGCACCACAATCCAAAGACTCCAGATCTAGTCTGGAGCGCAACATCCGAAAAACAATCTACCAACTAACATTCTTCCGTCCCTTCAAACGGCGATGATTAATAGTCTGACGACCCTTCTGTGTCTTATTCCGCGACAGGAACCCATGACGCCGCTTCTGAACACGTCGCGACGGCCGGAAAGTCACGCGGCGCACGCCGAGGGAAGCAGACGCAGAGAACGAGCGGGTCTGGCTCTGACCGAGGGACTGCTGGGCGAGAAGGGACGTAATGGAGGGAGTGGCAGTGGTCATTGTAGTGGGGGTAGCAGGCGTAGTCGGGAACGAGCGCTGCATTGGTTGGAAGGTGCGGGTTGGGGTGGTGAGGAGGGAGGAGAATGATCTGGATGTTGGTTGTTGTGTGAATTGGGAGATTCTGAATAGGTAGCAAGAACATCGATTAGTTTATATGAATTCATTCCTTGTATTCGTGTAGCCGGAGTCGGCTTTTGGGGGGAATTGAGTGGTATTGCTGTCAGCTTGGATTTGTTCTGGGTCTGCGTTACCTGTTCATTGTGCTGGACACGGGAGTCCGGAGTGAGGGCATGACCCTTGAACGAAGACAGAACATGGTGAGAAGCCGGAGTCGAGGGTCTGATCTGTGACTTCGGCGGGAGGTGTGGTTGGGAGGAGGTTCGAGGTCTTGCTTGATGCTCGCGCGATGTTCGGAAGTCGAAGAAAATTAAGCGCGGAGCCGCAGGCACGGACCCGCCAGAGAGAGACAATAGGAGCAAACAGAGTTATAAAATATATTATATTGAATATGAAGTAAGCTATGAATTTTTCGAGACATGAAATGAATTTTTTACTAATTTTAAGTCCATTAATCACAAGAATTGGCCGAGATATAAACAAGAACAAGGAATTGGAGACTCTAGAAGATACCCGTTCGGGACTAGTGCCACCGAAATTCTTTCCGCGATTAACGATCAAGAAAAAAAAAGTATAGAGCTCTGATCCTCCACCACACCACCAGCCTACATATACGCAATAAGGCACACCCAATATCCCCAAAGTCCACATCTACATATTTTCGTGCGACAAAATCCATACAATTGGCCAAAATGAACAACCCAGGCCCCTCTGCCCTCCCACCAACCACCATCCACAGCACGCAGAGCATCAGCCAATCTGCCGCACACGACTTCCTCGCTGCATACCTCACCCGCGCAGCCACAGACCCAGCCCTGCAGCCCAATGCCAACATCAGCGAGCACGGCCCCGTCTCGCGCACGACCGCCGCCGCGCCAAACCTGATTCTCCACAACCTCAAGCGCGTGCAGGCCGGTCTGGCAGGCGAAGTCCTCGGTCAGGATCTGACATTTGCCAAGCAGAACCCTGGCGAGGAGTATCTGGATGCAGGACTTTCGGGTGGAAAGGGTGAAGAGGCGGAGGCTGGAGATGATTTGGAGATGACGGAGCCTGCTTTTGAAATGGAGGCAGAGGCTTATCAGGAGCAGGAGGGTGAACAGGCTACTATTGATAAGGAGGAGAGGAAGAGATTGAAGAAGGAGAGACGGAATGCAGAGAAGAAGGCAAAGGCGCAGAAAGAGTCGGAGTAATCTGCGTTTCCTCTTGTTTGTCTTTGATTTCAGCTGTCAGGCGTTGTCGCATTGGGTCGGAGTTCTTTCATGTGTTTGGTATATATAGTATTCTGGATCCGAATCTGTGAATCTCGCATGTAATTCATATCTGGGCAAAAAGTGTCTTAATGAATCTCAACATAGAGTTTATAAAGTGGTATTCACGATGTACCAAGCGTCCATGGCCATGTGGTGAGGCACAAACCACTAGGCCAGCTAGGCGGTTGTTAAAATAGTTCCATATCTTATACTGTATTCTAAAGAACAGTGGCTAACCCTTCCTCTTCCTTTCTGTCTTTTATTTTTCTTTCCGGGGTCTACGCACGCTCTATACTGCCTTCAAGATCCAATTTTAGCATTCATGGAAATACGTCTCATTGCACATTTTTATTATTCTGATCTTTAACCCTTTTGTATTTCCACCGCACTGGCATAAATATTCAAAAATTGCATCAAAATTGTGAAAAGGCCGAAAATTAGCAATATGCCGCATGAGATGGAAAGGTAGGCGTAGCCTTCTACAGCTCACGGTCAGCAGCCTTGACAGGCTTTTCACTGTCCTCGGCCTTGAGGTCGGTGACCTTGCCACCCTTCCAGCCCAGCGCAGCAAGACGCTCGGTGAGGATAGGGTGCGAGTAGTGGTAGCTAGCATACATCCAGTCAGCGTCCATGGTGCTCAGGTTCTGGATCTGCAGCTTGAGGAGCGAGGAGGCAAGCTCATTGGAGAATCCAAGACCTTGGGCGAACTCATCTATTATAGTATTAGTATCGATGCAAAATATGCTACACGGGGTTTAGAGGGTGACATACCAGCTTCAAACTCAAATTTCCGGCTCAAGATGTTCATCAGAAGCTTCACAACGGCATCCATGGGGGCCAGGGCATCCGAGAACAGAAGGAAGCCGATCATGATAGGCTGCTCCTTGACGAAACCGAAGGACTGGTATAGAGACTTGTTGTTGACGAAGACAGAGAAGAGTGCGAAGATGTAGAACATGTGGAACTGCGCAATACCGAAAAGCTTGGTGGTGTGGCTCAGGCTCCAGTGGCCAAGCTCGTGGCTCAAAACGGCAACAACCTCTTCCGGCTCACTCTTCTCAAGCAGGGTGTCGTAGATGACAATGTGCTTCTTCCAGGGAAGACCGTAGAAGTAGGCATTGCTGTGGGCGCTGCGCTTGCTACCGTCAATGACATGCAGCTCAGAAAGAGGGAACTTCAGCTTCTTAGCCAGGTTTTCGACGCCAGTCTTGATGGTACCGGGCTCCAGAGGAGACAGCTTGTTGAACAGCGGCAGGATGACAATGGGGTAGATGGTGATCGCGAAGACCTGGACAAAGACTCCAAAGAGCCACAGGTAGTAGAAGAACGAGTTTCCGGTATTCTGGACGATCTTGAGAATAGCGCTGATGATGGGAGTTCCAAGAACAATTCCGAGCATCTGGCCCTTGAGCATGTCCGTCACCCACAGGCCAAGAGTCTGCTTGTTGAACCCGAACTTCTCCTCGAGCACAAAGGTGTTGTAGTACGAGGTAGGAAGCGACAGAATAGTAGAGATAATGTTGAAACCAAAGATGAAGAGAAGCGTTTGAGTAATCTCGCCCTGGAATTGACCGGGGAGGTACCGTGCCAGGATGAAGCCGCTGAGACTCCAGAGCTTAGGAAGGACATCACCGTAGACGAAAGCGATATTCTGAATTTGACCGTAGAGACCTGAGATGAAACCGAACTTTGACTTGGCGCGACCGTATGCCTAGATTGAATAAGCGTCATGTAAGCATACCTGTTTATCCTTCGGCGTTGCACAATCTCATACCTGACTTTGGTCATAGACCTTTTGAGAAACCTCACCCGCGAGAACCTTGGGAGGGGTCTTCTGCTGCAAAACCTTGTACTGACGGAAGGATAGAACACCCTCGAGGAGGAACTGACCCAGGGAGAACCCCACAAGGACGTTCTTCCATGGGAAGAGCGGCCTATCGAGGATACGCGCGAGTTGCTAGCATATCTGTCAGCAAATAAATTCTCTGCCGATGAGACGCATAGGAGAATATAAAGAATGTCTGTTTTCATTGGAGACTTACCTCAAGAATCCACATGGTGCAGACGCGTGTGGTAAGAGGAAGGAGGGTCAAAGAAAGCTACAGGTGTTATTGTCGGGGCTGCCTTAGTCAGAAGTCGGATCGACAAGGGGCCACAATCAACAAGGTACAGTAACTCGGGGTCGCCAGCCAATACGGATTTTTTTAAGCGATATTTATTATAAGTATATAATATGGTAATATATACAGATGAATAGTACGACCTAGGTATCTAGAAACTTTGCGCTCTAATATAATTACAAAGTTATTCTAGTCTACTTTTTCTCATACGTACTTGAGCCTCCCACCCCAGGTCTAGTCTAGTAGATTACGGGTACCCCTACTAGTTAAGGCAGGTTTGAATTTCCTTAGTAGATGTATTCGGATTTTGGTCCACTGTTGAGCCTCAATTAGGGTATTCTATTCGAAGCTTGAGCGATACTAAGAAAGAAATTATTTCGATTCATTAAAGTACCTATTTAACAACGCTAGTTAAGAGGATCACAAGGAAAATAGATAGTAAATAAACTGCTAGAGCTCGTGCGAACAACGCCATGATGGCTTTATGATTGGGTGTATTTCTTGGAGGGATTGGATCTTTAGAATTCTATTCAATCTCCTCATCGGAATAGTAGGATTGAATCAATGAGACAAATGTCAAAATCATGACTTTCAGACATCGCGGTTTTCTCGATGCTGGCACCAATTACTGTCCCAAAGGAGCTCTTCGTGTCCGTGAAGGGGCGTACATTTTCCATGCAATTATGTAGTGACATGACATGTTAATTACGGTGAGTTTCTGGGGATTTCTCCCGAGAAAATTTCTTTCTATAGGACTTGAGTGTCACGCGACTCACGCCTGAGGACAGGTCATGGACTTATTGTTTGATTCACCAGGATAAGATGTTCTCCCTCTATTATACGGCTGAGTAACTTTGATTTATTGATATAGGATCGTCTATACATCTCCAGGCTTAGGACAATGAAATATACCTTGTATCTGTAAGGATAGTATTATGATAGATAGGTCGTAAGATATCCATAGTTTATTACGACCTATAGTTCCAAAGTTCGTGAAAACCTGAATATGTCTCTGTTCTTCCAAGAGTTCTTTACAATACCCGGGGCCCATTGAAAGATTTGTGTCAGGTCCAAATATCAACAGGTAAGTACTCTTTTCCTTCTACATTTTTGACCATAACCTATAGCAATTTACATAGGGCTTGTCCATGCAGACGCAAAATCGATGAAACAAAAAAAAAACCTCTTCAAATACAACTCCCTAGAACACAAGAAAAAGAAGCACCTCTTCTCTTCATCGTGACTCGTATCCTGACCCTTCGTACATCCTCTAGGCCAGATTCGTCCTACCTGCCCGATAGGCACTCATGGCATCATGGCATCTCAAAACAGGGTGGGGCGAATACTGGACCAGGGAGACGGGGCAGGGTTATGAAAACCTCCTCTCTATTTAAGCCGGGGATATCTGTAAATGTCATACTTTCACTTTTCCGACTCGTCGTGACCGTAAAAACTTTTCTGTGATGAAGTACATCGCGAATCGTAAGCCTAGGACCCAGCAGGCCGGAATTTAGCCCGCAAAGAGTGATGCAAAGCTTCCTTTGCTCATTTCTCTTTATGTAGCGGCAAGACTCCTATGCCTGCTGATATCCTAAGGACTGGACGCCGTTTAAAATGCACAGCTTACTGCTGAACGGGCTCCAGGATGTTACCGCTATACCAGATGTCAGTTCATAGTCTCCAGGCAGGCAACTTTCGGTCAGCAACTTACGCAACGATGTTAGCCCATCCAATCAGACGCCAGTGCTTGTCGATTCTTCGGCTAATGGCGATCTTCTCGCCGATTTCTGTGCATGCGGGGCTAGTCAGGGCAAGTTTGGCGGCATCAGCCTTGACACCGAGGACACTAGAATAAAAAGCATTAGTTCACCACAAATTTCGATGGTCAGATCTCGTGTCTTTAAGGTGGCTTACCGAGCTCCGGCGGCCGAAGAACCAATGTTAACCATCAGCACCTCGTTCTTAGCAAGCTTGGCAACCTTGGCCTGTAGAAATCGTTAGCAAAAACTTCCTCAATATCAAGAACTCGGGGAAGGGAAAACTCGCCTGCTTGCCATCGGCAGTCTTGACACCCAGCAGACGACGGAGCAAGAAGTAGTTGACTTCAATCTCAGTGTAGATAGAAGGCAATTGACCACGGTGACCCAGGACGAAACCAACGAGACGATCAGCACGGCACAGAGTGGGGTCGATGAGGGTTCCAACACCGATAAGACCACCAGGAACGGCGAGCTTGAGAGGGTTCTGCTCGGCGAAGAGAGACTCGATGCGAGAGTAGATGGGACGGCACTGAACCTTTCCATCCGCATCCTTGGTAACGAGACCAGGACGAATTTCAATCTCGTCTTGCAGCTTGATGACTCCGTTCAAGATCGAACCACCAGCAACACCTCCCTTGAGCTCATCGATCTCGGCACCGGGCTTGTTCACGTCGAAAGAACGAATGACCTATATTATGAAGAAAAAAAGTTATTAGTCACACGATCTCTCCAATCCTTTTGTAGGGAAATTGGTTCTTACCATCATGTGGGGCTGAGCAGTAAAGTCGCGCACGGGAACGGGGATGCGGGAGATTAGGGCCTCGCAGACGGCATCGACGTTGTACTTTAACTGGGCAGAAATGGGAATGATAGGCGAGCCATCGGCGACAGTACCACGGATGAACTTCAGAATAGACTGGTAGTGCTGCAGAGCACCCTCCTCGCGCATCAAATCGACCTTGTTCTGCAGAATAACGATGTGGTTGAGCTTCATGATCTCAATAGCAGCCAAGTGCTCGGAGGTTTGCGGCTGGGGGCAGGTTTCGTTTCCGGCAATCAGAAGCAGAGCAGCGTCCATGACGGCGGCACCAGACAACATGGTAGACATGAGAATATCGTGACCAGGGCAGTCAACGAAAGACACATGGCGCTCCAATCTGTAACGGCCCTCGCAACCCTCGCGCTCGCAAGGCGGGTCAACCTCCTTCTCACTACCGTAACTCCTGTAGCAGGTTGGCCGGGGGCAAGCAGGGTTGTCACACTTGTAGACCTTGGCGTTGGCGTAACCGAGCTTGATGGTAATGTTCCGCTCCAATTCGTTCTTGAATCTGACAGTCTGCACAGTTGACAGGGCCTTGACAACTGTACTCTTTCCGTGGGCGACGTGACCGATTGTACCGATGTTGATGGTGGCTTGGCGAGCAATGATTTCAGGCGACAGAGGAGTCAATTTTGACAGGTCCAGGGCGCTGGGTTCGGGCTGCTCGGGCAGCTCAGGGCGCTGCTTCTGGGGCGCAGCCTCGGTCTTCTTCATGGAAGACTTGACGGGCTTGTCGAGGGGCTCTTGGTCGTCGAAGTCTTGGGCATTGTTGCCGTCCAAAATGGGCGAGCCGGGCTGGCTCTCGTCGGAGAAATCTCCATTCGTAGCCATATTTGCAGATTTTTCAAGTCGCAAACGTTAGAGAACGGTCTTTTCCGGCTCGAGGCGAAGCGTAGGGGGTGGAAGGTGGTGGGGAGTGGCGGAGAGTGGAGTGATGAAGAGCCGGGTGAAAATTGCAGGGCGATATGATAATGGAAGAATGTAATGGTGGGGGGTTTGTGCAGTGGAGAGCGAGCGGGCGGTGACTGACTGTTCCCCCTACAATCAATTATTTCTATGCAGCATACATGCTTTGATTTATTTAATTTAGAGAATATGTAGAATGCGATGAGATTGAGATTGATTTTGAATAATCTTAACATGGGGGACTCGGTAAATGACTTTCATGAGTCATTCGCACAGAGAAAACCCTTTGTCGGTGAAAGCCGCACCTTGAGTACTTGGAACAACACATCCAATATTAACCTTTAGGTCCACTTGTATGTACATATAAAGTTTCCAGGTATAGGTGAGAGCATCAGGGTCTTGAAATATGGTAAGATTTAGAATCACAATAGGTAGGTACAGTACAAACAAGCTATGTCCCTGTATTGTAAATATATTTGGCATTCAAGTTGAGTGCAAAACTTTTGATTTGTCCTTAAGATATATTTTGGTCTAACAGTACAGTGGGTATAAAGGGCAAACATGGACACAACCATTTACTCGTCATCACTCTCATCACTCGACTCTGGTTCCTCGTCCTCATCATCCTCAGAGTCAATCAGAGTATCTGGGTCTTCCGCCGGTAACATCACAAAGGCCGCCAAACACGTGATGCGGTTGCCAGTCTCATAAGTGCTCAACACACTGCCAACTTGGGGGATGCTCTCTTGAGCCTCCTTGGAGCTCTTAGACTTCTTGGAAAGAGTAAGATCTTTGCTGGTAGCTTTCCATACACGGACCACGCCATCGCTGTTACCGGCCACAACCAGAACACCATCACGGAGGTCCTTCGCTTGGTCCTCCAGACTCAGGACCTCGAAATCCTTGATGCGTCCTGGGAAACCGGCTTGCTTCCCACCAATCTGAGCAACCGGAGTTGCATGGGGAATGGTCGAGTCGGCATCCTCCTCTACCTCCTGTAGTTCCTGGGTCGAATAGAAGATGACACGGCCGTCTTCGGTGGAAATAGCTAACAAGTCATCTTTCTCATCGCCCTTGGTGGGTCGTGAAACATACTTCATCTGATGAATCTTGCTTCGTGGACTGGGGACAACTCGGCACTTGGGAGTCGAGTCAATTCCAAACACTACCGCACCCCATTCGAAAGCCACCGCAAACTCCTCACCAGCGGCGTTCCAAGCGATGCGCTGTCCCTCTCCTTTGCTGTACTTCCCCTCTTTCACACTCTGTAGTAGCTCCCGGTCGAAATTCAACACACCGGCCTTTCTACCAGTCACCAGATTCCAGAGTCGCATACATTTCTCTCCCTTGCCAACACTCAGCATCAGCTTCATACTAGGGTGCACAGCAAAATGGTTCACTCCGGCTGGAGCGGCGCCCTCTGGGGCTGTGTCACCACTGGGTCGGCCATAGACCTTCGGGCGTGGCGCTTTAATGGTCGAAACGACAGTCCAATCACGGGTTTTTGACACCGAGATAGTGTTATCCTCGCCAGCGGCGAGTAACTTACTTCGAGAGGGGAAGCTCAAGGCAGAGATGCTAGCGGTATGGTGCAACAGGGATCCCAGCTCGCGGTTTCTTGGGTTTTCGAGGATTTTGTTTCCGGCTAGGGTCGGCACAGAGGGGTAATCATCGTTCACGGCGGGCGGGGCAGCAGATATCGAATACAGATTGATACGCTCATCAGTGGAGCCACTGGCTAAAATGATCTTCTGTGCGTCGCCCTTGTCGGTAGGCTTGGGCAGAGGGGAAAGCGCAAGACAACGGATTGCGGACCCATGAGCTTCGAACAAGAAGGTATCGACACATTGAATACCGGTAGCAGAGTCTTTAGAGGCATCCTTCTTGGACTGCAGGGAAGATGCGGGGATGCCGGCAGTGAAACCATGCAGCACCCGCTCATAGGAGCCCGTGATCACTTGGACGGTCAAAGCTGCATCTGGAGCTTGCGATGGGGTAGCTGTAGATTTAACGGCCTTGGAAGGAGATTGCGCAGGTGCCTCCTCCTTGGGAGGATCATTTCTCTTTCTCTTGGCCATGTTTCAGGGTTTGTTTTGAGTATGTGAAGTGTTGGTAGTATGGGGATGGAAAAGCTGGAGCTGGTGGAGGTTTTTTTTTTCTTGGTTATCGATAGCAAGGTGGGTGCCTTGATACCTGAAGATACGATTGTTGCCTTGTTGCCTATATCCTCCTTTGTTCCGTTGTTGCCTTATTGCCTTAGCTGCAAACAGACCTCTTGTATGGAATGTGTATCAATACACAATACGCGTCTGACTCAGTGTCACAATTGTGCCAACACATCGAAAATAGAGAACGTAATCCTCATCCACTTGATCAAGGATCAGAATAATATACCTCGTACATCCGTTGTAAAGAACCTGTTATGCATTTTCTTCCTTCTTGGTTGTTGTTAACTTCTTTGTATCTGATCTTTTCCTCTATTAAAAAACATTCCTATAACTGAAAACCAACGGGCAAAACCCCCAGTAACCATGTTACGGTATCATTACTTTCAACCACACTGAACCTGCACTCGCCGACGTCTTCCCTTTTTTCCCGCGCCAACCCGTACTGAAAAGTCCTCCCTTCCCTGCCTTCCATCGCCATACGCGACAACCACGTCTTATTTCATCTCGATCAGCGATTTTTTCTATCTGAATGACCTTGGTCAATTCACTCCTATTTTTCCCGCGTTAATCGGATGCTGTGTTCCAAAGTTAGACCTCATGCTCCGCGACGAGCTTCTCCGGTCTAAGAATGATGAGATCGCGTAAGTTTTAATATTGAAAATTGCTCTTTGCCTGGGTCCGGGCCTTACAGACGCGTTTGGGGACTAATATCCCTTCAGAAACTGTTTGTTGTCGCGCAAGCGAAAACTGACCGAATTGTATTATGCGACCGTGGGTTTTGAGGGTGCGACCGCCGACTCTCACTATCATCAAAAAGAACAGGCCTTCCTCGACGCCAACGACCTGTCTAAGTAAGTCTCTTCCCATATTCTTATCTCTGTAATTTTACAGATACGTCTTTCAATTTTTATACATCTCAATGTATACTTCAATCGCACGTTACTTATCTGGTGCAGAGGCCGTTACTTTGATGAATCCACCTTACCGTCGCCTGCCCATGCGCGCACTAGAGATGCCACTAAAAAAGTGGTCGCGTCACCGGCAACAATTGCGGCAACATCTCAACAAGCTCCTGGTATCACCTCCCCGCCGACATTAGATGGTAACGCTCTTTCAATTCCGACCGATGCCAGTTCCCAGAGAACACCTGCTGTGGCTTCGCTAGCAACCGCAAAGCCCGTCGCATCTGTTCAGGAGGATTCAACAAGCTTTAACGAGTCTCCTATTCCTGCCACTAGCCCACAGGCATCCCAAGGACAGGGCGTCTCAATTTCTACCGCGCCACTCAATCACTCGGTTGAACCGTCAAGCGCATCCGTGCCAGAAACCCCCGTCAGCTCCCAAGGACAAAATGGCGCAGAGGTCAAATTCTCCCCAAATGCAGCGACGACTATCACCCCCTCACTGGAGATCCCACCTACCTCTCTCCCCAAAAAGAAACTCGATTCGCGACCTTCTCTCACAATAGGCCCCTCGAACCAAGATCAACCGCTCTCCCCCGCCTCCTCCATCGATCCATATTCTAATAATACGCCCGCGCCCGTCACTGCGTCTCCCGTCACCAGCCCTGGAGAGGAAGCTGCAGAAGCTGGGAAGAGCGACCACCCAAGTCCTCAACATGAACGACCCATGCAACCGCGTCGAAGCTTGGTTCCTTCGACTCCCGATGAGCAATTGCGAATGGAGGAAGCACAGTCAATGCAGATTGCGGAAGAATCAAAGACCGAGCATCCTTCATCGAATGTGGTGATTGAGGAGAGTGTGGGTCTCAATGCCGATAAGGATTCCATGGAGATTGATGAGGGATCTATCGAAAGAGTAGACCAGACAAAACTTCAAGACCAATCAACTGCGGCTGGAACTGAAGATCTGTTACCAACTGATCGCTCATCTGAAGGAATGGAACCTGTTAAGGATGCCGACGACGCATCGGCGAGCAAAAAGCTAAAAACCATTCCCCCAGCGCAGCCTGGTCTTTCACAACCCGAACGAATGACAACCCGAGTGTCATCAGGGGCTATTCGACACAAGTCTGTTTCGGAAATACTCGGAGAAACACCTCGAACTCCCCATACCGTCAGCGATCATGACGCTCCTGATAGTGTGGCCCGCATGCGGTTCAAGGATCGTAAAGACCGCGAGAAGGAGAGAACTCGGCTTGCGACTGTTGTTTTCCCCCACATGACTCCCCAGCAGGATAAGACAGATTCGATGGATCTTGTGCATGGAGACTCTGGTGATGCCATTGCCAAGCTGAACCAGGAGCAAGACTATCTCTTCACGTTGTTCTTGAATCGGGCATATGCGCCTCCTAGGGGAATGAACATGAGCACGCTTCTTGCATCTGCTCATAAAACCTTAAGCACTGACAACCATTCGTTGGAATACAAAGAGCAAATGAATTGCCGTACCTTGCGACGCATATACGCATTGCAGAACGCCAATCGGTGGCCCCTTCGGCAAATGAAGCGGACTCCTGAACCTTCTCGCCAGGGTACCCATTGGGATGTTGTCCTGGATCATATGAAGTGGATGCGAACAGATTTCCGCGAAGAGCGAAAATGGAAAATCGCAGCCGCTAAAAGTTGTGCTGACTGGTGCGCAGAATATGTAAACAGTGATGAGGAACACCGAACTCTACTTCGTGTGAATGTCAAGATCCCAACGCCAACTGCTTTAGTACAAGATAACTCAAAGACAGAGGGTGCTTCTCCTGAAGATGTGAGCGACGAAGCTGCAGCATTTCACCCAACTCCAGACCTTGTACCATCGGCTGAGGAAGAATCAGTCAGTGATGGCTTCAACGATGAGGCTCGACATGATCTTCGGGATACTGTTGCACCTGCTGCTATCTTCTCTCTTGGTTCGGATGAGTTCAACTTTTCTGTCGACATGACTCCGGCGGCAGAGAAGCTTCTTGATGAATTACCACTTTACGAACCGTTGCGATTTACTCAGGATACTCATTTGCTTGCTTTCAAGCAACCTCCTGATTCAGTCTGGAAAACTGAGCTTCTGCCGGTTTCTAAATTTGCTTCTACCAAAATCATATTTCGCGACGATGAACGACCTCGCAAGCGAAGTCGCTACGACTATTCGCAATATGGTTCTGATTTGGAATATCGTATTACTGATATTCCCCCGGAGCAGAATAACGTCGCCTTGTTCCGGCCCGAGAACAAACCCATACGTGATCGCATTCATCCTGGCCACTCTTTTAGACCACCAACTGAACATCCCATGCCGTCTGTGGGTTTCTTCGAGTCTCGACAATCTTCACAATGGACCATGTCTGAAGATGATGAACTTCGTCACTTGGTCAAGGAGTATTCCTACAATTGGTCGTTGATCTCCAGTTGCCTAACATCACCTTCATTGTTCACTTCTGGAGCCGAGAGACGAACCCCCTGGGAATGCTTCGAGCGCTGGGTAGGGTTGGAAGGTCTTCCAGCGGACATGTCCAAGACCCAGTACTTCCGAGCTTATCACCAGAGACTTGAGACAGCCCAGCGTACTGTGCTAGCCCAACAGCAAGCACAGCAGCAGCAGCAGGCACAACAGCAAGCCAACAATGGCCAAGTGCAGCCACCTGTTCGTCGTCGGACGACTCAACCTCTACGGGTAGATAGGAGAAGATCCTCTCGACACCTCGCGTTGTTGGATGGTATGCGCAAGCTGGCTAAGAAGCGGGAGACAATGATTCAGAAGCAACAGCATGCCTCTCATCTCGCTTCGCTAAGAAAGGCAAATGAAGCCAACCAGCCCAAGCCTCCAATCACTACTCCTGCGGAATTCAGTCGTCTAAAGTATGAACGGGAAATGAAGCTGCAAGAAAGACAGGAACAATATCGACAACAGATGATTGCTCAGCAAAGAGCCAGTCTCGCTGCTCAACGTGCTGGACAGTTGCCTAATCAGCAACAGCCTGCGATGAATGCTCAAGGACGACCACCCACCAGTATGCCACCCAATTCTGCCAATGCAGCCATGCCCAATGGGACACCGAATGGAGTTCCTGCTGGTATGCCTCCCGGTGCTGGCGTCAACCAAGGTCGAACCCAGCCGATGCAGGGATTGCCTGCTGCAACGACGCCAGTGAATGGCCAATTGCCTGCCAATGCGATGGCCATGAAAATGATGCCTCAGGGCCAAATGCAACAAACCGTGGGCGCAAGGCCCGGTATGGCGATGCAGACATCTCCGGATAATACACGTGTCATTCGAGAAGCCAATCGTCTGCAGGAACAGCAACGTCTGTTGCAATCTCGACAGGCCCAAGTTCCTCAACAGGGTCAGCCCCAGCAGGCACAGCCGCCATTCCATAACCAGCAGTTTGCGCCTCAGGGATCCCATTCGCCAAATCTTAACAATATGCCGAACGTTAACGGTGGTCCCAACAACCCTGCAATGATGGCAGCGATACAAGCCCAAGGAGGAATGCAAAGCCCCTCGTTCCACGCTGGCACACCTCAAGGTGTTTCAACACCTTCCCCTCGCATGGGCCAGCCTAATCCTCTCTCGAGTGGCGTTGTTCCAACCATCAGCACTTTCCAAAGTCAAATCCAACGTGCCAACCCCAATCTCTCTGCAGAGCAGATCAGCAAGATGGCTACGGATCGACTCAACCAGTATCAGCAGCAGCGCATGTCCCAGCAAGCGGCTATGAATGCTGCCGCCGGGGGCATGAATAATGTCCAAGCCAACTATCAAGTGCCGCATGATGGAAACTTCCAGACTCCTCAGCAGCCGGGCATGTCTAACGGTAACCCAGCAATGCAGGTCCCTCAGAACCAAGGTTTCTCTCCGATGATGCGTGTCCCTCAAACAAACCAGCAGAATCGGGTTGCTCCTACCAGTTCACCTGCTATGAATGGAGCTGTTCCTCAGACCAGTCGAAGCGCAACGCCTCAGACTCAGCGCAGTGGCAGCGCGCAGGCTGCCGCTGTGCAAGGCTCCAACAAGAGTCCACACCCACCTGCTCAGACAGCGAGCAGTTAAGTTCTTGCATGATCTTTTACACTCCTGTCATGACCTACTCACATCCTACTACATCCTACTTCACCTTCTCTACACTTTTATTCGACTGTACATATTTTATCCCCCCACCTCCTATTCTGATTTATTAACCCTTGATTATTATCTTTTCCTGCACTGGTGGTCCGGACGGCGGCGGCGCACCTTGGTTTTCTCTTTTTCTTTTTACTCCTTCAAAGCCCCTGATTCCGTTACCGTTTGCGAGCTATCCTATGTCCGAACCTTCTAGCGAGTTCATTAAATTAATGAACCTGATATGACACTGGCTCCCTATTACCAGTGATCATCCCCTTGAGCTTGGGCATGTATTATTTTGGGATGGCGAAAAACTCTGGGCTTAGGGTTAGAACCCAGGAATTGATGAATATGAATTGTATGATTAGTTTTGAACCTTTAGCAGTCATAGCCAGACCTTTGTCTGGTATTTGCGTAATTACCAGTATTTACTTAAAATGGAAATGCCCTGCAAAGACTTAAGATTCTTGTATCAATGAGTTTGAAGCGCCAATCTATCCAATTCTATGAATGGCCACTTTGGCTGACATTAACGATGCTACACCTCGCGACACCGCCTTTACCCTTAGCGCGCGCTTGATACCAGTTTTGCCACCGCCCTACCAGGAGCTTTCATATCATCGAACTCAACTTTGCCTCAACTGCTATACTCACAGAACAGTGCGACCCTATCAGGATGTCTTCATCAGGGGGCTCCGGAAACCGCAATAGCAGTTCCGCAAAACCATTCTCCCTTTCCTCGAGCTCCAACGGCGCCGCCAAGAAAACCGCCTTTAACTTTCAAGCAAGTCGCGGCCGTCCCACCGACTCTCCAGTAGGCAAGAGTCGCGCTCTCCCTCGCAGACCCCACCAACTTGGACATGGGGATGACTCCTCAGACGAAGATGAACGTGCTCCCACCCACGAGGAGGTGTCCGGTTTTGACACTCTTACGGGCGGCGCAATCACCGCCGACGGAGAAGCTGTCAAGAAGAAGGGCCCGCTGGTGATCCCGGTCACGAGCAAGAACAACTGGCGTGATCGCGCTGGTGTCAACGTGAAGAAAGGGAAGAATCTTCTACCAGCTGAAGTCCAGGCCATGCAAGAGGCCGAAAGGAATGGTCAAGCTCCTGGAAGCAACGTTGAAACCGAAGGCCCCAGTATGGCATATGGCCTTAGTTTTGCACAGAACGTTGAACAAAAGGGACAAGATGCTACTGGTGGAGATCATCCAATGGAAGAGGCGAAACCGAATTCGCCTCCCCCGCTGAGAAAAAGCCTCTCACGGACGACGAGATCGCTCTACAAGCTTTAATTCGAGAGACCAAGGGAGAGCCGGAGCGGACATCAGATCTGGTGATCGAGGCCTCGAAACCTCGAGACGAAGAGGAGGAACAAGCGCATTCTCGCTATGACGAAACCAGTCACTTCCGAACAGATGTCGATTCTCGTCCCGAATCTGCAACATTGGACCAGTACAATGCTATTCCAGTTGAGGAATTTGGCGCTGCTTTGTTACGAGGAATGGGATGGAAAGATGGCCAATCTATTGGACGGGGCAACTATGGTTCTGCTGCTCCTACAGAAAAAGAAAAGAAACCTCTTGTCCCAGCACGACGCCCTGGATTCCTGGGAATTGGAGCCAAAGATTCTGCAGGTGGGAAAGGCGCTGAAGCTGAGCTCGGAGCCTGGGGAAAATCGGCTATGCGCAAAGCGTCCCGAAAGCAGGGTGAAGAGAACGGGAATGCCAATGCCGAAGGTGTCTATATGCCTGTCACAATGCGCAACAAGAAGACTGGCGAATACATGACCGAAGAAGAGCTTGCCGAGCTAAAGAAGAAGGCTGCTGTTCCACCAGAAAAGGAGGACTGGCGTGAGAGACGGGATCGCAACCTAGAGAAGAGTGGACGAGACAAGGATCGCGACTACCGCAAGCGCGATTACGATGACGATGAATATCGCTCTGACCGGAGAACTGGATCTTCTCGTCGTGATCGAAGCCGTTCCAGCGGTCGCCAATCCTCCTCCAGACGCTCGCGGTACGACGATAATGATCGCAAGAAGGATGTTCGATCCTATCGGGATCGTGACCGTGACAGGGATAGTCGACGAGATCGGGATGATGATAAAGATTATCGCAGAGACCGAGACCGTGACCGAGACCGGCGGTCCCGTGATGATCGATACAGCAGCTCGCGGCATTCATCTTCTCGACACGACCGGGACCGAGATCGGGACCGCGACTCTCGCCGAAGTCGACGGGACGAATAACATTCAATGATATGACTGACTACATTGCAAAGCTCTTGTATATGACTACTGAACAGAGCCATGCCTCCTCCAAATTAGAGATACCCTGGACCAAACAATGTAATCTAGTGGGACAAGAAACGCATAAACGAAGAAGAATTTCAATTCTATGAGAAAGTAGATGGCTTTTATCTGATCCCACCCCAATGATACTCCCATAAAACAAAGCGCCCGTCATATACACAAGAGGTAAAATCACATTTAACCTTCCAACATAATCACATCCTTCTCTTGCTCCTCACCATTTGCATCAGCCATGTTCAAATCAAGACTCTTCAATCCACCAAGTCCAACACCGTCATCCATCTCGCTCAAAACCCACTCCACCAGATAAGAGTCATCAGTGAGCTCCTCAACGCGCTTGTAATGCCTCTCAGTGTACGCTGCCAGGGCAGCGAGAATATCCTTCAATCCAGCAGCAGCACGTCCATTCTTGCCACGGACGGACTGGGTCGCTAGCTCAACGAATGTAGAAGCAGGGTACGAACGGAACAGAGCGTAGAGAATGCGCTGGGAAACGCGCGAGGTACGCGCATTAGTGTTCCAGTCCCGCAGGCGAAGAAGCAAGGTGCGCAGATTCACAGCATCAAGCGACTGGAGAACCTCGTCAATAGACGGGTTGCCAGTCAAACTTTTTGCTGCGAGTGCGCGTTCTTCTTCGGGGAGACTAAGGTCATCGGCGGCGTTGATGGCGGTTGTGAAGAGCGAGAGCAGACGACCAGGGTGGTTTAACTGCAGTGCCAGGGTAATGGCTTCACGGTAAGCACCAGCGCGAATGTAGTTCTGCAGCTGCTGGTCTTGCTCGACGCGCTCGGAGTTGGCGTTCACGGCAGCTGTGTAGGTGGCGGAGGTGGTGTCGGACCACATGGTGACGGTTGCATCTGCGGCACCAGAGGCGAGGGCATAGGGGGATTTGAGTTTGGAGGAGGTGGGCTTGACATCGGCGCGTGAGCCGGACGGGGTGGGACTGGCAAGAGACCAGACTCTGTCTGTGTGGTTGTCCAGCACGGTCTCTTGTTCACCAGTGTACGGGCTCCAGATCTTGACCAAGCCGTCAGCGGCTGCTGAGGCGATAAGAGGCCTTGTTTGAATAGCGTTCTTAGCGGCCTTGTCCTCTTCCTCGTCGTTATCATCGTTGTGCTTGGAGATCTCTGGGGGTGGCAGCCAAATGGTCTTCAAGACACTTCCAGTGTGGCCTTCAAATGTAAGAAGACAGCTGTAGTCAGACAAAGACCATAGTTTGACGGTTTTATCACCCGAAGCTGTGGCAATCAGTCCTCGAGCTGTGCTGGTTCCGGCTTCAGAGTTGATAATGGGTGTGTCCTTAGGAGCGAATCTTACGGACCAAACACCTCGTTTGTGACCACGCAGAACACCAATCGCGGTACCCTCTTCAGCGTCCCAGATCTTTACGGTCCGATCCTGAGAGGCAGAGGCAAACAAGGTACCTGTTGAATCAATGTCCAGAGCATTGATATCCTTTTCGTGTGCTTTTCTAGTGTAAATTGCCTTGGGGGAATGTGTCTTGTCACTTCCGGCCTTAAGTGGGCTCAGCCTGCCGGTATCCCAACGCTTCAGGGTGCGATCCTGTGAACCAGTGATCATGAACGCGGGCGGGTGGCTAAGTGGGTCCTTATAAGCACCACTGCTAGTTTGTGGTGGTGTTCGTGGCAGGGCAACGGCTCCCAGGGATTCGGCGTGTCCAGTGAAGGTGGCAAAGCAGGTATATGATGAGTTTTTGGGGTCAAGACGCCAAAGTCGGGCAGTATTATCCTTCGCAGCTGTTGCGAGCCAGTGTCCAGACCAGTCTACATCGATGGCGATGATGATGTCTTCGTGGCCCTCAAGATGGGCGATATCGGCACCAAAGAACTGCTCACCCTCAGATGGTCTGTCTTCAGATGGAGAAACAGAAACAACGCGAATGCTCTCGGTGTTGGTGGCCAAAGCGAGCATTGACCGATCCGGCCCAACGAAAGCCAAGTCAATGATCTCGTCGTCATTTCCAGAGATGCGGCGGATGATTGTCAGAGCAGGCAAGTCTGATCCCGGCTTATAGTCTGACAGCGGCTCAATCGAATGCAGACGGATTGTCTGGTCTGCATGAACAGTCATCACAAAGGGTAGGCCAGGCAAGTACTGGATAGAGACGATGCTCTCATATTCCTCTCCCGCCTCTTGCTCCTCAGTGATTTCGCTACCACGGTTGCAGTCCCATACCCGCAGTTTACCATTTTCACCACCAATCACGCACAGACCGCTCTCTGCGATGAAAGACGCAGCCTCCACGCTCTCAAGAACAGGGATGATTCTGCGAGTTTTCCATGTACGAGCATCCCAGATGATAACTGTCTTGTCTCGGCTCGCAGACAGCAATGCGTTCTCTGAAGGCGAAAACGACAGGCTGCGCACCAGGGAGACGTGCGAGTCAAGCGATGCAACCGCCTTCCTCTTGTGCAAATCGAAGACCTTGACCTTGCCTTCGTCACTACCGCAGGCCAACCGGAATCCAGCCGTCGAATCTGTGGCATCATCCATGTCCTCATCTTCATCCTTGCGCTTGGACTTCTTCGAGGATTTGGTCTCGTCCGCAGAAGAGGAAACCTCGAAAAAGCAGAGTGCGGAGATAACTCCGCGGTCGTGGAAGGTGTGTGTAACAAAGCCACCCCGAATATCCCAGACCTTAATCGACCCATCGGCACCGCCAGTGGCTAGCAATGTGCCTGTCTGATCGATCGTAGTTGTGACCACTGGGGAAGGGTGGGGTTTGAGGGTTCGGAGAAGCTCTGCTTCAATTGACTTTGAGTCTTCGTCGAAAGGTGAAAGACGGTAAATACGCATAGACATAGACCGAGAGCAAACAATGGCATGCGATGCAGAGGGTGTGACTAGAGACTGCGTGAGTATTTCAACTCTGAAAATTGAGATTGAGACATACGGGCCAAGCTTGTGATGATTTCTCCATCCTGTAGAAAGCTTTTGGTCAGCAATGTCATACAGGCTTTTTAAATATCAGCAACACTTACGCCTTCCAGACTGGCGAGCTGGTCACCAGTCTCCAAGTCCACGATCAAGGCATCCTCGCCGATGCAAGACAGCAAAATGCGACCGCTGGCATCCAGCGCTGTACTGCCACCGGTGTAGATGGGACGGAGCGTCCGAGACGCCTCGAAGGTGGTTTTCACAACAGCCTTCGACATGATTGAAAATTGCGCCTGTGAGCTTTTTAACCCATGCGCTTTCTCTAGAAGTCGAGAATCGCAAAAAGCTCGGGCAACTTTTTTTTAGGTGTTTGCAATGTTTGCTCAGACGATAAGATAATATGCAGGTGGTCCGTGCACGAAGCGCCGCAGACGCGGTCACACGTGGGACTCTCACCTCACTCGTATCCTTCTTCATCTTTCATTTAATCCTCTGTATCGACAGAAGCACAAACAGACGGCTATTACGTTGAGGTGATGTGATCACCTCCGGCAATAGGTGTCCTTGCTCGTGATGGGCCGCCAGGCTTATTTGAACCGGCTCGCTTTGGTAAGCCCCCTTCACAATTGATCCTTTCTCAATTTGATATATGGTACACTGTCTCCGTTGTAATTCTCCATGGTACAATATGAATGTTTCAACTTCCCTGTCTTGGTTATCAGTGTTTTTCGGTGGGTTTCACGAATCATGTTTGATATTGTACCCGATATCTACTTGTGATATGATGATTCTCTTCCTCAATGTAAAGCACACTTCACAAAACCCATGCTTCTCTTTGGCCTGTTTTTCTATAGCTCCCTGCTTTGCTTCTCATGACTCGGAATAATTAACAGTTTACAAGGGTCGGTCACCATATGAACCTCCAGAAACGGCGACAGTCGACCCTTCAAATCCAGTGCGAAGGGTGTCTAACATACATTCTGACAATTACATGCAACAATATGATGCACGAGGGCATCAAGTCAATCCCGAGTCCAAAGCTCTGGGCCGAGAGCTTCGTAGGGCAAAAAATGACATCCTCTCTACCATGGGAATCGTTGTCAGTGGCGAGGATCGGAATGCCAACACATCTAATGAAGAGCAGAGGATGAACCAAATCGCAACTGAGAATGATTTCGGCTTGGTAATAACTACTCTGGATCAGCTATTCGTATTTTTCAGCACCTGGTGGTCATCCTCCCTTACAGGACGGATTCTGGTAAGATCCGCACATAACATCACCTGTGATCCACTGGTATCTAACGTTGGCTTAATAGACATTCAAGCACTATGCCCACGCACCATTACTGGATGTAATACGCTCCGAGCGTGAAACCACGGGAATTCTTGGGTTTTATTGTGCTGGTATTCCTGGGTGGGCAATATCTAGCACATTAGCAATTGCTCGTGAAAACCCCCTGAGGCGCTTTCTTCTCACAATCCGGGACTATGTCTTGGGCTTCACCGACAGTGGTGGCCTGACATTAAGCATTCGTGCCTTCTTTGCTATCGGATACCACGTGTAGGTTGTTTCCATACTACCAATTAGACACCGGATGCTGACAATGGCCGTAGGACAAAGCATTCAGTTCTCGTCTTGTCCCTCGAGGCATACATGTATTCGGTACTCCAAACACTCTCACTCGTACCCTCGAATTCTATCCCCAGCCTTCGAATGTTGGTCCCCTTTGGCGAGGCTTCTTTATTCCGACTTCCGCCTCTCCCTGCGGACTTTTCCATCCCATCCATTGGGGGCTTTGTGATGCAACTTTTGACATCCCCTGGAGTCTTGACATTTGTTTACGCATTCTATCTGCGCCCAGAGTTAGAGGAGCGCATTTATAGACTGATCCGACGCCAAATTCCCAAACCTACCGTCGCAGATGAGCTTTCGATTCGAGTTGCCTATGAAGAAAATCTCCTTGAATGGGTCGCACCGACCTTGGGACGCAGAGCGGAAGAAGAAACTCGCCGTGCGAAACTTTCATTAGCGCAAGATATCAAACAAGAGCTTGTCGCTTTGGGAGGTTGGGTATTCTCTCTATTTGGGCTTTTGTCCAGTAAGACCTCCTCGGATCAACTCCGAATCGATGGCCAAGATCGTGAGAGCATTGAGAACAACCTCAGACAATCCATTGAGTCATTACAACAAGAACTTGAAGAAGTTCAGCTTCGTACTAACCTCGCTGGAATCGAGGCTCGTGATGTTTTAGCTAGACCTTTGGAGACCATCGCTCGTGGTGATGCCGACATTGCGTCGTCGGATTCGCTGCCCGTTGCGTTTTCAAGTCAAATACCTGAAATCGAGCTGGGCCCAGATATGAACCAAGTGCTCACAAATGAAAACCGCATGTCTCAATCTCCCGGTGAGATGAGCAATGATTTCTTTTCAGAAATAGCTACCGTTGGACGAACAAGTGCACCCTCAAATGCCTCACGTTCACAGAGCCAAGCAAGCCATGTCCAACAAGGTGAGCCCTCAGCAAGACCTCGTCAGAACTCGCGCTCCAACACCCTATTCTCCCGACCATCGTCCCCAGAAACATCGCCACCTACCTCACCTCGCGTTAGAGCTTCTTTAATTCATCAGAGTTCCGACATCATCACAATGCAGCTGGAACTTTTGGGTAACCGCAATCGCAATCCTCAAGCCGAGACGACGGCCCAGCGGAATCCTCCTTTCTTTGGTCGTAATAATCCAGCAACTGCCATGGACCGCAGGTCTATAGCCGATTTCCTCGAGGCGTTGATCCTGAGCCAAGCACAGCAGCAAGCTACGCAGCAATTGCCACTAGCTGAAAACGATGATGTATCAGGGGTCACTGCCGGAGCCAACTTTGCTACAGGTCAGGACATCCCTGCCGAGGAAAGCCAGCCCCCAAATATTGTGCAAGAGGCCATGGCTGATCACCATGTGGACCCTGCACCCACTGAAGAAGCCCCAGCTTCCACCATGCCAAGCATTCTCCCAGACGGCGTCGAAGAGCCTAATGATGAAGAACACGTGAGCTTCCAACCATTGGAGACAGGCGAAATTGGCGACATTCCTCCCGGTTCTGGCCTCCAACCCATGTCGCATGTACCCGGTGTACCCGTCATTTCCCACAGAGTGACGCTCCTATCCGCTCACCCAGTTGACTCTCTTGCATCACATCTCGCGGCAATCATAAGCAACATCATCCTGTCGCCGATCGAATCACTTTATGTCCGCTCTCTGGCTCACTCATATCTTGCTCTGCACCCTTCTTCTACGGTTCAAGTCTCGGACCTACACCCTATAGGTCTGTGGGGTGGCGGACGGACCTGGTCTGATGCCTTTGCTTACTGTGGTAGGCTAGTTCTTATGAGAGGTATGCAGGCTGCGCTAAGAGCAGGTGTGTGGGGCTTCCTAGTCGGTTCGACAATGCGTATCGGGCGGAAGTTTTGTGGATGGGGGACTCTATAAGTGAAATAAAATATTTCTCTTTCCAAGGTCCTCTGTCAGATTGAAATTAGCCTAGTAAATGTGTAAAAGAGGCATTTTTGGAGGATTCAAGTATCCTGCAAGGGCATATTTGCTCAACTGAGGATAGTCCTGGTCTACAATAAGACGGAAAAAGATTATCTGTGTAGAAGATCGAATTTATAAAATCCCTCGCCAACCCAAACTCCCCAAAATTTCAATCGTAAATAATACATTTTCAAGTTTCGATGGATACACATTTATTTGGCACCCTTGCCCTTCTTACCAGGAACCTTCCTGCGCTCCCAAACCATCAGGTATCCTTCACGGGTAAAGAGAGTCTCACTTTCAGCACGCTTAACAAATAAGTCCTGAATCTCAAGCCACTCAGGGCCACGCTGTTCCGCAGCACCGCCATTTTGGTGACGGGAGTTGTCGGCCGACATAGCCTTATCGTGGAGCTGAACAAGCCAGGAGACCTTTTCGCTGCCGCCGCCAGCTCCGGAGGATGAGCCAGAAGCAGCGTTAACGCCCTTGTCAGCTGCATCTTCGGTAGCACCGGGGGCGGCGATTGAGGGGTCCAGAATGATGTTCGCTACAAGGTCGTACAGGATTGGTTCTGATGGGGGCCAGATCTCCGGGTTTGGCTCAACATATGGTGACATGTCGAGGGAGCGGGGGCTAGGGTGAGTGACAATGGTGGGGTTTCGCTCGGATACGAAGCGGTTTTTGTTGAAGCGTTTGATATGGAAGAGGAGGTAAGGGGGGAGAGGGTGAAGAAGACGATGTCTGACACGGTGAGCCATCTTCTCGGATGCAGTGAGGCCATTGTATTTATTGAGGAGGGTGGTGAGAGGCACTTGTGGGATAATAGATTCCCGGTTTGCCGATTGGAAGAGAGGAGTTGGAGGTAGGTCCAATGTGAGAATAAGGAATGGAGTGACCTGGCTGTTGATATCTCCAGATTCCGTGAAGACCAAACGTGCGTTCTGGGTGTCGGAGTGGGCCGTAATAGCCTGCGATTCAATCCGAACACGACCCTGGAAGGCCGCATGCACTACACTGGTAGGTGTCTTTGATGGCTTTTTGGAGCCACCCAGAGACAAATGAAGGTTGTTAAGAAACCATGACAAGAACTCCACGGGGTCGGATTGTTGGCTAAGGGTGAAGCGCTTTGATGATCGTAGGGCAACCTCTTGTAACAGCTCGTGCGGAGACACATGAGATCGAAATGCTTTGGGATTCCATAGCTTGCGTACAAGTGTACTGAAGCGTAGAACGAGCTGCGGGGTGTCCAGTTGTGGGAACTCGTGGAGAAGGAAAAAGTTGCGAATGGGGAGGACGTGCGCCAGAAGCTGAACCACGACATTCATATAGTCGTTGGCCTTGATGTTGTTCATGCCAACAAACCCTGTGATACCATTAGCTTTCGGAAGCTCTCCCTATCTAGCGGGATGTCTCACCTGGCCTGTACCTGGCACCATGGAGATCCCAGGCGCCGTGAACTTCTTTATCCATCTTGATAACTTCGTTCTTCGAATAGTGCGGATCCACCACATATTTGATATCGTCCAAACTGTTACTTTTGACTTCGTACCCCTCTGGCAATACATAGACTTTCTTGGTACCCATGTTGACAAATACATGATGTCCGACCTCGAGCGCATGAAAATACGCATGCGATTTGGGACCGCGACCCTGGAAATATTTGCCACAGACGAGACAGGCATACACGTTGATATTCGAGAGACTGATGGAGCACAGCTTCTCGAAGTCGAAGTCCAATACTCCCCTATTGACCGTGTCGAGGTAGAGGTCGCCGTAGCCCTCCATCGGCTGGTTTTGTCGTTTGGGAGCACTGAGGGCGGAAACCTCTTCGTCAATATCCGAGAGTCCTGAATCATCGTGCGCAGGTTCTTCCAGTTCCGCTCCTTCTTTATCAGCTGCTGCTAGGGTATTGGTGCCATTGCGATCGTCTTGCTGCTCTTCGGCTGGTTGCGCGGGTACTGCGCCGTCTTGGGTGTCTTCGTCAACCCCGTCCTCCACGCGCGCCTTTTTCGAGGCCGGGGGCCCTGGGAAATTCTCCCCAAGAGGGAGCTCTGCTAATCTTTTTGGCATTGTGATCGGAGTGTTGCGGTGGTGGAGAACGAAAGGAGCTCTGAAGTTCTTCAGTCCCGCGAGCTCTTGAAGATGGTGCAAACTCATCAAACATCCAACATCGTCATGTCTCTATATGATAGCTCTTCCAAGACAATCAGGTTTATTTACATAGTTTCCGATCCCAAAATAATACTAAGTCGTTGACTGGCATCCACTACAGTTACCAAATATTTGCCTAAAGACTACTAAGAAAATCTCGGAGGTTTTGCTGGTATCCCGTCAAAGCAATGTTAAAACGTCATAGGATATGATACAACAAACGCCCAGGCATGTTGACCATTACGCAGCCCGAGCGATCCTGTCGTTATCAAAGTCTACCTCTTTCACGCCATCCTTTGTCACCACCTTCACCAGGACCTATCAATTGTGAATTAGTATAGCAACATTGAATATGGAAATGACCCGAACGTACCCCCTTGTAGTCGATTGGTAGCCGACGCTTGAGCTCATCTGTGCACATTTCAAGAAGTTTCATGCCCTCTTCGAGAGAGATGTTGGGGTTGTGGTGTTTGTCGAGAAGAGAAAGGCAATAGTATCTGCGCTTGTTAGCAGTGCTCGGGATTTCCCGATATCGTTAGATATCCTGCTGGTCCAACATACTGGGCATAACCATGGGCGGCATATGGTACAGGGGCCAACGAAGCCAAGTAGTCGATCCAGTACAAGTGAGGCTTCTCTGTAGCAGGGTCCACACCACCCAACAACAGGTTGACTGTGTACGGGCTTCGTGATCGCAAGCTGCGGGCCAACTCTCCTCGGATGAAATTGCCTACAGCAGGAGTGCTGAGCTCGGTGTCATTGCGCATCGTATACAGTTGAACGTTTGCTTGAATGTAATCGGCGAATTGAACTGGGTGAAACAAGCCATTAGCGTCTAGAGTTCCATCACCAATTCGCTAGGTACTGACTGGTGTCTCCTGCCTCTCCAGAGAAAGCCATAAGGGTGTGCTTATTCAGGCTTCTGGTCTTGTCATCCTCTGCCTTGATGATAGTCGGGCCTCGCATTATAGCCTTTGATGCGGCAACAAGGACGAAGTCCTTGCCAGTAATACCCAAGAGAACGTCCCTAGCAAGCGCGGTCAGTCAAGGCGGGCAATTAATTTGTGGGGGTGATGACCGGGATACACATACATGTTGGCGGTATGTCAGGAAAATGAGAAATAAATCAAGACGAGGTTCAAAAAAGGCGATGAAGGGAAATGTGGTCGAGGTGATGACCGCGCGGTGAGCTTGACGCCTGGAGCTCTCAGCTACCTCGCTGAGTCAGCCGCCGCTTGGCCGCCTTTTTTTCCCCGAAAAAAAAGTTGAATCTAGCATCGGCCACCACCAAGTCACGTTTGTCGTCTGGGGTATTTCCACCCGCAAATTTGATTTAGGCTTGCTGTGGAACTACTAAATTGAAGACTCAACATGTCTTCTTTCTTCACCGTGCCTGCCTCGCAGCGCAAGCGCAAGAGAGACGACCGCACTGCACCCCCGGCAACTAAGAAACGAGGCGTGGATGCAAAGAACGATGGAGGAAAAGCCCAACGACCCCGCGAACGGGAGGAATCAATTTCAGGAAGCGATGTGGACGAAGATGAGATTGACTCGGTAATCTCTGGAGAAGACTCTGAATCGGACTCGGATGAAGGCGAAACGGCCGCAGACCGAAGATTGAAACTTGCGGAACGTTACTTGGACAATGTTAGAGAAGATGTCCAAGAAGTCGGATTCGATGCGGAAGAGATCGATCGAGACTTGATTGCGGAGCGATTGAAGGAGGATGTTGTATGTGGAACTTTTCTCCTCACAGATTGAGTCTGCGACTAATCGGAATCATATAGGACGAATTCAAAGGACGAGCTTTCCGACAAATTGCCGATAAACTCTCGTTTTCCACGGCTTCGCATTCTTTCTTCCGCGCAGATACCCAGTCTACTACTTCCATCGCTGTTCATTCGCCCTACGTTTACACCGTCTCAAAGGACAAAACCTTGATTAAGTGGGAACTGGCAACACCGAGTGGTCCTGAGGCATCTGTCCAGGATGCTTCTTCCAAACGACCCCCACGACCGCAACGAAGGAAGCCGAAGCAGGTGAAGTACGCTCGGGGTATGCGTAAGATTGCTGAAACTGGCGAGGAACACGGCCACACGGGAAGCATCTTGTCTGTTGCTGTCAGCCCCTCGGGAAGATTCGTGGCAACAGGTGGTGCAGACAAGAAACTTGTGATTTGGGATGCGGAGACTTTGACCCCAACCAGAACTTTCACCCAACACCGTGATTCTGTCAGCAGTGTCGCTTTTGCTCGCCATATTTCGACTATGAGCTCCGGAGAGCAGCTTTTTACTGGTAGTTACGATCGTACCATCAAAACCTGGTCTATTAGCGGAGCCGGCCATGCCTATGTTGAAACTCTCTTTGGTCACCAAGACCATGTGACTGGGGTGGCAGCTATGACAATTGACCAGGCTCTGAGCGTTGGTGCCAGAGATAGAACAGCCAGATTATGGAAGGTTGTCGAAGAGGCACAACTCGTGTTCCGTGGCGGTGCTTCAAAGAAGGCACCCTACAAGGAGAGCAACATTGACTGCATTGCCGCTCTCCCGCCAGCACATTTCGTCACTGGTTCCGACTGCGGATCAATCTGTCTGTGGTCGATGCATAAGAAGAAGCCTCTTTACACAGTTCCCTTGGCACACGGTCTGGACCCTATCCCGCCTTTGGAAGAATTATCTCAAGAAGTCGACAGCGAGACTGCTGCCAATAATACCCGGCATATGCGCCCCATGCCTCGCTGGATTACCGCTCTGACCACTCTTCCCGGTACCGATATCGTCCTGAGTGGTAGCTGGGACGGTTCTATCCGCGCATGGCGCATCCCAGAAGATAAGAAGAGTATCATTCCATTAGGCCCAGTTGGTCTTGGTTCTTCTGGCCTGTCAACTCCCGATACACCTTCCCAGCAGCTCAACCAATCACTCGCCAGTGGCACCCCCGGTGATGACATGGAGATTGATGGAATCTCCCAGCAAAATGCGGAGCCTTTAATCAAGGGTGTGATTAATGATATCGCCGTTTTCGAGCGTCGCCCCGAATCAGACCAGCCTGAGTCAAAGGGATCCAAATCGCAGATCAACACTCAACCTCGTGGCCTGTGCATCGTCGCAGCAGTTGGCAAGGAGCACCGACTAGGCCGGTGGAAGTGCTTTGCCACCAACTACGACAAGGCTACTCCATCGGATGGTCGCAACGGTGCAGTTGTCTTCGAGGTCCCCTTCACATCTCTCGTTGATGCCGAGGCCGATGTATAAAAGTTTACGGATTTTAACTTGACCTTGCATCTCTTTCTGCAAGAAGTGGGGCAAGTTGTGGCGTGTCATTCGGGGTGTGGTGTCTTGGAGTCAATTTCTACATGTATTTTACCATCTAGATATCTTGCATACATAAGTACCGGATCTCGACCGGTTGAGTACCTTTCATATTGTGGTCCACTGGCCAACAGCCTCAGTAAAGGTGAACCTTTCATTAAATCCGGAGGGTGCACAAAATGTCGGTTTTCGCCAGTGAGATATTCTCTGTGGCCTAGGAGCAACTGCTCTCTCAAGGATTTAGTTTTTTATGCATCATTCGCAATCTCTGCATGCTCATCTGCCGGTTTCAAAGAGTCATCATCGTTAGCAACAGGAGTCCCACGCAGGAGTGCCTCGATGCGCTTGATACGCTTTTTCTCTTCGTGCGCAGCGGTGTCTCCGAAGATGAGGTCCATATCCTCAAGTGTCTGTGAAGATATCAGCATCTAAACGGAGAAATCAGGAGCAAAAGCCTAGGGTGAGCACACCTTTCCTCGTGTCTCAGGAATACAGAAAAACACAAATCCCAGCGCCAGAAGACAGAAAACGGCGAAAAAGATGTAAGTCCCATATGTGATTGAATCAAGCATGTCCGGGGTTACAAGTCCAATGATACTGTTTATAACTTATGAGAAAAATTCAAGTGGATTTCCAAGAGTGATCAAACGCACAAGTTGCACATCCAAGTCGCAGATGTTGTGATAGACATGGCTTTAGCCCGAATAGAGAGATTAAATATCTCCGAAGGTAGTACCCAACCAATTGGAGCTAGTGAAATCTAGATCAGCATGTGCTCAGTCATAGCTAGTAGCTTAAGAAAGCCAGACTCACCAAAGGAGTACGAGAAGTTGATATCGTAGATGTAGATGAACGCAATACCAACCCATCCAGCAGACTTATGATCCGGCAAGCTGGACCCGTAACTTCCCAGGATACCACCCACAATAGCCAGCGAGATACAAGTCCCCGTGGCACCAGCCATGAGTAGAACACGGCGTCCAACCTTATCGATTAGAAGCAGAGCTGGGAGTGTACTCAGACAATTCACGATACCGTATACGCCCGTTGCGAGGAGAGATGACGTGTTACCGCTTAGGCCGAGCTGAGCAAAGATTGTAGGTGCATAGTAGATTATTGCTGGATTAATTAGCAAGATATTTAACTGGGACAAGAAAGTCACCTACCATTACAGCCCATAAACTGCTGGAAGAACATCACGATGCAACCAATAGCTAATCTTCGGAATCGGGCCCAATTGGTCAACATTGACATGTACTACAGCAGGTATGTTAGTAGTCTCTCAGCGGAAAGTGCAACTAGAACCACAAACCTGAGCAGCATGAAGTTTGAAGCCCGATAGATTGGGAAAGTTTTCCTTAGCGAACGAGTTTTCCAGCATAATAGATGCACGAATCTCTAGATATTCATTCTGAAGAGCGATATTATCGCGAGGCTGGCGACGCAGCCGTGAGAGCGCAGCAAGTGAGTCATCGTCTCGCTCTTTCATTAACAACCATCGCGGTGAGTCTGGAAAGAATAACATTCCGATGCCCAAGATTATTGCTGGAGCAATCTGAAGAGCTAGCGGGAAACGCCAAGAAGCTTCAGACTGGCCGGTACAGCCACCAGAAGGTACATCCTGATACGGATCGAAGGAGGGGGAGGAAGCCGTTCCTCCGGTATAGGGGATATTCGGGGCACAGCGAGTACCACCGATGTAGTTGGTGCCATAATCAATCCAGTAGCTGACCAGAATGCCAATGGTAACCGATACTAAGAGAGTTTAGCAAGGTTCATCGGAAAGCAATGTTTCAAGAAACTAACATTGTTGTATCACAACAAGACTGCCTCGGATCTCTGGAATGGAAACCTGAAGACATGTAAGCTTTTGTGGTAACGAAATAGCGGACTCTGTATACCTCAGAGATGTAAAGCGGCACCACCATGGTAAGCATCCCGATTGCTAATCCTGCAATTGCTCGACCGACAAAAAGCATTGGGATGTCCACCGCTGCGCATTGAATAGCAGAGCCAATCACAAAAACAATCACGGCTAAGTTTATAGAAACCTTCCGTCCAACCCGATCAGACAGAGGTCCATTAATCAGAGATCCAAGCCAGGCGGCTGGGTAGATGTTAGCTCGCACTCGAAGATCATCTAGAAAGAACTTACCAAGTAGAAGCGTCGAAACAAACCATCCCTTGAACCCACTATCAGAAAATACACGTGGGAAGCGAGCCCCAAATGACTCCATGGTATTAACACCGCTGACAACGCCTTGGTCATAGCCGAACAGCAAGCCGCCTAGAGTAGAGAACTATCGCAAGGTCAATATGGGATCTTTGGAAGGTTGTCGAGCTCAAGTTCAATGCTTACCGACGCCACGCCGCATAAGTAGGGATTCTGCAAAACGAGCGACAATCCGCTCTTTGATGGGCTATCAACGGTTGAGTCCATAGTGGCACGAATCAGTTAATATGTGAAATGCTCCCCGTCAACGTAGTGATTGAGTGAAAAGAGCCTCATATGATCCGCTGAGTCCGCTTTATACTTCACACGGAAGGAAAGCCGAGGGTCACAGTCGCAGCGTATGATAGGAAGACAGTACTCCGGAAATGCAAGCTCGATCATAGGGAACTCAGACATCGAACGGAGTGGTGCGGTCCGAGTCAACTCTAGCAAGTTTGTTAAGTTTGGAGACTGGGGAAGATCGTCGCCCGCCTTGGTCAAATGCGGGGGAATGTCGGAGTATATCCACCCCTGGACCTAAAACTAGATCAGGCAAGTTGGCGCGTTGTTTACTGTTAGCTCGTACTTTTTGTAAGTGAGCTGTGAATTATTTGCCATGATTTTTTCAAGGGTTGATATTAAACTCTTATCCGTTACTTTTAATTCGACATCGAGTTTTTAGTTACAGTTTGCAGCCCAATGTCCTAGGCAGTAGTTGTCAAATATCGCTTCCACCACTCTTCCTTTCGAGTCAACGACTGCAAAATAGCCTTCTGGCCAACCCATCCATGTCCCTCGCCCTCAAATTCGACAACCTCCGCGACCCGTCCATGAGCCCGCATAGCATCAGCCATCATTCTTGCCTGCGCAACAGGAACAACCATATCAATAGTTCCTTGCAAGAGCAGCAACGACCCTTGAATTTTATCAGCAAAGTTGCACGGACTGCGTTTAGTAAGCTCAAGTTCTCTATCTTGGGGCGCAGTCTTGCTCAGCAGCAGCCGGTCCACATCTTGACTTTCAAACTTGTACGAGTCCGCTTGAAGAGCTCGCACATCGCTTATTCCATAAGAGCTGATTCCTGCAGCCCAGACATCGGGGTACATATGCAGTGCTCGCAGTGTCAAGTAACCACCGGCACTTCCACCGTAGATTCCGACGCGGGCTTTGTCGACTAATCCCTCACCCACGAGGTATTCCACCGCGCTGACGGCATCAGCGACATCGACTAGACCCCAGTATCCAGAGAGTCTTTCTCGGTATTCTCGTCCGAAACCGGTGGAGCCGGTGTAGTTGACGGCGCACACTGCGAAACCGCGCGTGGTCCAAGATTGGATTTCCAAGTCGAGGGCTGGGGTTGTAGATCCATTAGGACCTCCGTGGACATACACCAATAGAGGAGGAAGTCCATCGGCCTTGAATTCGGGGTTGCAAGGCGGGAAATAGAACATGTGAACGTGGCCGTCGGTCAATGGACCGTGTTTTTGAGGGGCTTGGAGCTCTTTTGCGACAGAGACATATTCGGAAGGCAGTTCGAATGTTGCCGTTGATGTGAGAATGGTCCTTTCTGCTTTGAGTGTTGGTGTGATAGTAATCAATGCTAGTTCCTCTGGAGAGGTGGTCGAAGTGCCCACCACAACGAAGGAAGTTGATGATACTCGACGGATTTCGTACACGTTCACGTATGGCAGATCAAGGTCCTGAACAGATAAGGTGGCTGTGTTAATTAGTATCAGCTTTGCCGTGGCATGGGTAATAGTCGTTGCCACTATGGTTTGCGCATCAAGAAAAATGTATGTAGAGCTAGGCAAACGTCAACCAATAGTTCGAAAAAAGACCAAGCATACTCAAACTTACCTTCCAAGTTCCCATTCATCAACACCGAAATCGGCCTTCTCAAATGTCTTCAATGGCAGCGCGGTCTGTTGCTGGTTCTTCACATCAAAGGAGTAAAGCTGCCAGAAGCCGGTGCGATCACTCGCAAAATACAATAGCCCATCTGGACTCCACTTTGGCTGAACAATGCTTTCTTCTTGTCCTTTACCAGCGATGCGGGTAACATTCTCCAAAGATCCACTATTCCACTGCGCATAATAAAGCACCGTGCCGGTCCAAGGCATGTCGGGATGCGACCACTGAATCCACGAGACATACTTGCCTGTGGGATCAAATTTAGGGTGCGAGTAGAAATCATCACCTTGAGCAATCGTCGTCTCAGTACCCAGTTCAATATTGATGGCTACCAATGTATTATGAACATGCGTCGCCTGCGTCTCGGGTGTAGCCTCTCTGTGATCCTCTTTGATAGCAAGGATCCACTCTGGGTTGAAGGGGTGGCTATGGAAATCCGCATACCGGATTCCCTCGACAGCGGGATGAACAATTTTAGTTTCACCCGATGCCGAATCCAGCAGGTAGACATTACGAGATTCTTCGTCTGCGAATAGGACCTGTCCATCATGTCGCATGTCGATAGAGCCACCACCGAGTTCTTGCACTGTTGCGTGGGCGCTTAGGTCTTTGGGTAGCACGTCTTGGCTTTTCCCGTTGAGATGCTGGACAATTGCATAGCGACCGTCTTCTGTTGGGTGACACTCAATAGAGTAGATGGCTCCCGTTGATTCCTGTGGTATGTTAGTTATGGTCGTAAATAAGGTGCTGGTTGTTCTGTACATTAACTGCTACCTCGTGGAGCGTGATACTATCTGTAGCGAGACGTTCCGCGGTGAGGGGGCTAATCCAGTGCCCGTAGGGCACGGTCTGAGGTGCCATTTTATGGAATAAGGAATAAATGAAGATAGAAAAAGTGTTTACCAGAGGTCAGAAAAAGACGTGGGGTGGTTGCATGGATGACTCATGTTCAACAAAGTTGCCGAGGCGAGCCCTTAGATAACCTTAGATAACCTGCTACAGAGCCATAGTTCCTTTGATTAGAAAGTGCCCATAATAAAGTGCCGTATCCTACACTTGGAGGCCAAGTATTTGCTCGATAAGTTTACTCTGAATTTCGAATACTGCTCCCTACCCACAGGATGTGTTGTAAATCCCTCCACAATGCCGCTCCTGAAACACATGTCAGATTCAGCCGTGGACCAATAATCAATAGCTCGTGTTTACCTCTGGCTCCCAGCTTACGCTTCTCAACTCAGCGATGATAGAACAAGACCTGACAAACAACCCGGTATTTCTACAACGCAGAAACAGTAATGTGGATTGCCGAAGCCATGCCAGACAGAACCCAACAACATACGATTTGCTTGTTTGGTGCTCTTATATACCGGGAATACGCATGAGATAACACAATTATCATCACGGGAGAATCTTATCAAAATGAAATAGCCGCGAAAACCACACAGCTCAGTCTACCATTTGATAAGATTCTTGGCCATCTTCCCTACCAGTCACTAGAGAAAGAGATCTTGATACTTGAGCAGGAGTCTAAAGCATTTGCTGGAGTTATCTAAAAACTCGAGTCCATGTGATTCCCTATCTCATCTACCTTGCCTTTTTAGTCTTGTGTCCATACCAGCACTAGATAATTATATCATTTGGTTCTGTAGGTATGATTACCAAGAAATGACAGCCAGCCAATCAAGGGGATAAATTTACATCCCCTTCCAATTTTGATTTCAGATCGCAAGGTTGCACAGCAGCATTGCTGAGCCATGATGAATAGGAACATAGTCCAAGCCTCCAACCAATCAAGAGGACAGTTCTATATCCCCCTCCCAAGATTTGCTTTCAGTTGTCAAGATTTATAGCATTGCTGAGCCATGATGATCAGGACATAGTAAAATCTTTCAACCAATCAGGATCCTTCGACAGAGCCCCTCCCATCTTTTTAGTTTCATTAATTTTTTTTATCCGGGTGCCCAGGTGAATGAGCTGGAATTGCTGAGCCATGATCCGTAGCCCTGGTATATAGAACATGGTCTTAGTTTTGGGCCAATCACGATGTTTCTAAAGAATTCCTTCTATTTTTTGGTTTCAAATCGACGGTGTTTGTTCACCTAAACGGGAAGAACCTGAGCCATGGTGAGAAGAACCTTAGATCTTCTCCTTATTTTCAGTCCAACTTCCGCACATCGGAACGCAACACCATTTCAATAGCATAATGAAAGGCGCAGTGTCTGATATGTAGAATCATAATATTGGTACATGCCAGGTACCTACTCAGTCGCAATAGACTCCCCTGAGATGCGAAGGTGATAACGGAGTGATCAAGCGCCTTTTCTGATCTTTTGTCGCAGCTCGAATGAGGCTTTATTTTACATGTTCACTTGATTGATTGAGATGATATGTATATTCCTTGATACGTGAGATAGTATTCTGACTGAGTACATTTACTGAGCTACTTTAGGTGCGGATAGTGAGGATGTAGAGGGCTTCCGCATATTCGGGCCCTTATTCCAAACCAATCAAAATGACCGAAGAGCATGGCATCCCCGTATCTAGTTTCATTCTGTGGCGGGTTTGCTGCAGGCAGTTAAAGCTGAGCCATAATAAGTCTCTGATTTTCCCCCAGTATCTAGAATAACAGGAGATTAGGTAGAGGTCGAAATAGGGAGAAATGAAGGGACGCATTATTCAAAAGCTATATCGGGGTTGAGTTGTTGAAGGAGGATATAAAGCTAGACAAGAAAAAGATATAGATCATTGCGCCAATCAAGGTTGAAGCCTGCAAATATCAGGCAAAGCTTTAAGCTAGGTATTTTTCTATCCCATCCGAAGCGCCACGCTATTGTAAACCATGCCTAGTATGCAGGTAGAAATGAAACAAGAGTTTAAATACTGGTGCCATGAAATAGTTGGCGAAATCAGTACGGGGAAAATCGGGCTCGTCTTCTCTGGCTAGCTCTTCGTACAGGGCCAACAGGTTCCTCCTCATCCGAATCATCAACGGCGATGGCGTTGTTAGCAGATGACCCTGTGTTCCTTGAAGGTCTGGTCCTGGGAGGCGAGCTAGAGCCATCTTCAATCTCATCATCGTCCGACGCGGGAATAACTGGTGGGAAATGGCTACGGCCAGCACTTAGATGAGGGCCCTCGGAATCGTCGGAATCAGAATCCTCTTCGAGGCCGCCGAGCATATCATCAGACCCATTGCCATCCGGTGTTTCGCCAGATTCTGCGTCAGAGTCATCACTGTCGACGACATATCTTCGTCTCGGCAGTCTCCCAGGGACTGACTCCTCGTCTTCGCTTTCCCAGTCGTAGTCCTCCGGCTCGGCTGCAGAAGAAGGGCCAAACACCTGAGGGTACTGTACGAAAGGCGGCCCCCGTGAAGAAGGTCGGTTACGAGCACGAGAACTACCAACCACTGTAGAATGATCGGATTCAGATCCTTCTCTTTCGCGCTGCGTATGTTCTTCGTCGTCAATGAAGGACTCTTCGTAATAGTCTTCGTCCTCTTCCTCTTCCTCTTCCCCTTCCCCATAGGGATCATAGGGAGCATTGCCATCAAAGTGATCCCGTGCTTGCCAAGGATGGTGCCCAGTGCCGGTTGGCCGAAGACCAGGGAAATAGAACGGATGTGTATGTAAGTCGGGGAAAATCGGACCGAAGCTTATAGATCTGTCGTATGCGTGGAATGGTGCGCCGACCCGGGATTGAATTGTCGGAGCGTCTGGATCGTCTATCCCATCCTCGTCCTCGTCCTCATCATCATCGTCTAAAATAGAATCGTAATCGCTTTCGCTGCTTAAGTCCGACCCACTGGAGTATGTACCCTCTGAATCTGGCCGATAGACGTAGCCACAACCTGCGCAGTTCTGGCCGTCTTCAAGTTCCCAAGAGCAATTCGGACAGCGCATGATACCATCATCTATATCGATGACAGGTTTCAGTTGAGGGGGTTTCGGTGTAAAAAGTCCACCAAATAGACCTCCGCTTTGCGGATCTGTGTTTGCCTTGTCGTTGTCAAGCTTTTCTATTTCCTCTTTATGGTTTTTTGAGTGTTCTGCGGTTGTCTCTTCTGCATCTAAAAGCTCTGCACGGGTGGTGAACATTTGAACGACAGCTCGAACCTAACAAAAAAAAAATTAGTACTAATTTCATAGAAGGAATTCAGTGGAGAGACTGACCAAGTAGGCCGGCGCAGGCTGTGTTTTGACGGGTGCTCGACAATCTGGACATGTCCTCTTCGACCGTCCACCAGCAAACCATGACGATAGACACTATTCGTTATCAGACAATTGGATCGTAAAGTGCGAATAGTAGATATAGGAAAAACTAACGGAGTAGCAAAAGGTGTGTCCACAGGCAAGGGTGAAAGGCTCGTATAATGGCCGTATGCAGATACCACACTGTATTAAGCTTCGGATATCATCCACATGGCCTTGAAGGGTATTGACAAGCTATAAACGCGTCAGTCTCAACTTTTTCCACATCCGCGCAGGAAGGTCGGAGCTTACCCCGGAGGACTCGGCCCCAGAACTACCTATGGCCGCCATGTTGACCTCCCGCGGTTTTCTGTGTGTTCCGTTCCTGCACTTAAAGCTTCGACGTTGTCGAGTTTGCGTTTTGGGTCGTTATCGAGCGGGGGCGCGAAGTCGTTAAGATGCGGTGGGGGTCAGAGGAAAAGTTCGATGGAAAGGCCCACGACCAGGCGTAGAGCTGAATTATGAAATGCAGCGCAGATGTAGTCGTATTGCGCGAATATATAGTAAATTAGTTGTATTAGAGGGCCACGATATTCCAAGGCTGGGAAAACCGTGGCGCTGAGAAGTGAAGGAACCCAGGGCAATCGTGTTGTTAGTGGCCTCAGGCATTAATTGAATAAGCCGTTCCTGCTGCTCCTCACGTGATTCCAAACCCAACTTAGTCATGGCGTGAGAACCATCATTCTTCTTTCACCATACCATCTCAGTGCCTTTTCTATTCCTCTTACAAGTGAGACAGTTCAAGGGGTGAATTACTTCCTCTTTGAGGATCCTCATCGGGCAATTCTTGATCTCGATCCCTGACTAAAACACAGCTACAGTATTCCGCCAGACTCCTTGCGCCGTTGGGTGGAGGGACCAATAGAATAAGACCTCAGACTCTCCAGCGCACACTAACTGCAGTGATGTGATAGGTATATCCACACCTGCGATTGCTGTAGATTAGCGCTCCGGGTCTCAAACCATGGCCTGCCGTGGCAATATGGAGATCAGTCTGACGGGTCGGCCCCTCCTGCGGGAAGGGAACTCCACTAATTTTCGGCCTTATAAGAGTCGGCACGTTGAATGTTAACATTTAGTGTAAATTTCCACAGTAAATACCAGCGATAATTAGTTGCACTCAACACCTGCTATGCTCATCCAGGGGATCAAGGTAATGGCAGCGTGTCGTTTGGGGTAGAGTCCCAGGACATCGCTTGTCGAAAGTTATCGCATTGACTAAAGACATGATGGGGTCCAGACTTTTGCCGTCTGGTCGTCGGCAAATATCGAACCTTGCTCAAGAACTACCTAGCTAGCGATTCGATAATTTCGAAGAAAAGAAAGCCCCTGCTAGTAAGCCATTCGGAAGCTTTGAAACGGGCCCAGCCAGTTCCATCACATTATCGATATTTAGTCTAGGCAAATATTGAGAAGACATTTGACCGAGCCAATGAGTCTTAGCTCTTATACATTCTGGTACAGATTTTAGCGCCTGGTATAAAACCCTGTATCCACTTTCTAAGGTGGACGTGTCATGGTAGCTCAAATCCAACAAGCAATGGCGCTCTGTGCGTAGGTTTGGGGGCAGGCCACCAAACCGATCGTGGATCGGACAAAGATGGAAAGAAGTAGGGTCCAAAGCCAGCCCCCTCCTCCCCGCCCCATGCCCTAGCGCTAAATGTGCATCGCAGGGCCACTCCACAGGTAATACTCCCGGGTTGCAGGCTTGACCAAGCTTGAACCATTGTTCATGGGCCGCTTTTTTCTTCTCTTTTTGCAATCAAGATAGTTCTTGTTTACACACAGTACTGAGTCTTCCTTGATCCCTGTCACGAATTATGTCCACGACAATAACGATACTTTTAGTTTTCCTAACAAAAGATGAGAAGCTATACTGTACTCCATACTCCGCAAAGCGATCGTCTCTGCGCCAAGACTATGGACCCGCAATTCTGCCCGGCAAAACGCTACAACCTCCTCCAATCAACCTCTAGCTCTTTCCAAACTCATCGTCGACAGCACGCCTCGGTATTCTTTTGTTGAGATCCTTTATGAAAAGTCCGTTCCTTTCTTCACATCGACACTTATGACGGAACCACCCCAGCCTGAGACTCACGACAAGGCGTGGGAGAAAGCCGAGCGGCAATTCTCCAAGTAAGTTCAATTCGTGCAGCTATACTGGTGACCAAGGGAAAACAACAGACTAGTGCTGTTGCAATATTCCGCTGGCTACTGGACTTTGTTCTTGTCGACTTATTTCTTCTGGACCTCTGTCCGTTCGCTAATTCGGCGATTGCAGTAAAACTGCAAGCCAGTTTTATGACCCTTGCCAGGACTTCGCGGATCGGAGTCTCAAATGTCTGAAGCGCAATGGTTATGATAGAGAGATGTGTGGCGATTACTTCCAGTATGCTACTTCTACCTCTTGATCCTGAGGGATCATAGAACCCCATTTTGGCCAGCCTTGCATGCCATGCTCGCGATTGGTCATGATTGAGAACCATTCTTTACTGACTCGGTATTTCCCAGGGCTTATCGGGATTGCAAGAAAAATTGGGTAGGTCTAACGCATACCGTCTCTACTCGTCTGCATGGGTACATATCATATCCGCCGATCTCTTCGGATGGTTCAGGTGGATATAGGCATCAATCACAATACTAACAACGATGATAGTTGAATCAAAAAAAGGCAGCACCTGGATCCTCTGATTCCAAATGATATACCCGACTGGCTTCTCTTCCCTGCCAGCTTGGCGTTTGATATTTGTCTTGTTTGTGAAATATTATTGCATGTATGCGATTTACCAGTTGACCACTATGTTTATTTAGTCAACAATCACAGCTACAAATATTTCCATGGAAGCTGTTTGGATCTTTGTTTCTTTGATGAATCTCTTAAATAATCAATTTACGGCGGAGGCGTATGTATGAAACTCACCACTTGAAGAATCAGTACACAATTGTTTGGAATGTATATATTTGCTTCGGCCCCCTGGGAAATCGACCATGTCTTTCAGTTTGCATAGGGAGCAAAGAACTGTGTTGAACTCAAAAAGAAGACCCGAATGAGTGACCTACAGACAGAGAAAACAGATCAAATAGACAATGCACCTTCCAATGGAAGATCCCTGGGAAGATCCAATAAATCCATAATGAGGCCCACATCTATTCATCTCACACGCGGACTTTCTCCTCACCGCCTCAACTTGCTTCCCCGCCAAAAAAGCAGCACTTATCCCACGCTCGTTCTCGAATTGCTAATAAGCTGTCTCAGCACAGGATACAGACTACCCTGTTAGCTGAGTGGGTTTAATAAAGCTCAAGCAAGAGCTCATCGCAATGGCGCCCTCCAACGATGCCGTGTTCCTCCGGCGCAACAACCAGATCCAAGATGCCATTGACGGGCAGAATTTGAAACAGGCCCTGCAATTGATCGAGAAGCGCATAAAGAAAGGTGAAGACACTCGTTTTCTGAAGGTGAGTCTACCCCTCCTGCCTACTCAATTGGCATCCATATGCTGTCTCTGAGACTTTCAAATGCCCGACTTCTGAGTTTCCCCGCTAACAACACTCGTAACACAGGCATGGAAGGCACACGTCCTTTTCCGCCATGCGGACGAAGCTCACCACCAGCGCGGTATTGCGGAAACCCTTGAGATCTGCAAGGCTGAGCCACCGACTACCGATCTTGAAACCCTTGACATCTTGTTCCAGACCCTGCAGAAGATGGACGGACATGCCGACACTCGGAATATGCTGTGGGAGAAGGCTGCGAAGGCAAAGCCCAGGGACCAGGCGCTGCAGATGAAATGGTTCTTATCCGCGTTCGAAGATGATGACTGGAAATCAGCGCAGAAGGTAAACTCTTGGCGGAGTCTCTGGCTCGGCAACCGGACTGTAAATGCTAACTACGCGCTATTTCTACGGCAGGCTACTATAAGTCTTCAAAAGAACTTCCCCCGGGAACGGACATACTATTTCTGGGCCATTTTTTGCACTCATATGCTTGCAAATGATGCAAAGAGCTCAGAAATGGACCGCAAGCTGTTTGGCACACTGGCGTACCGTATGATTGCCAAAGCGGCTGCCGATGTGCCCACTGACCCGGTAGGTATATTGTTTCGATATCTATGCTTTTGTGTAATGATCGATATGATTGGCAGCTACAAGCCCAGTCGGGCTGAACAGAGGCTAATTGATATACTCACAGGACCAACTATTGAGTCAGCCTCGAGCCATTCAAAAGTCAGAGGAAGTGATGTTGCTTGTCAAGATTTTCGAGTCTCAACAGCGGTTCGACGAAGTTGTGAAGATTTTGGGAAGCGAGAATGTGGGAATCAGCTCGCGCATCTTACAGAATGATAAGACTTTCCTCGGTAGCAAAGCCAAGAACCTGGGAGCCGCGAAGCTATGGGATGATGCGATCTCCTTTGTGAAAGAGCTCTACACCATCCCCGATGACGAAGAGAAGCAGAAGACCCTACCAGAGCTTGACGATTGGACAATCTGGAGTCTATTGGTCGAGGCCGTGAAGAATACAAATACTCCTGGGTATGTTTCACAGCACCGTCGTGGTATTTGCAATGAACTAACCCTACGCATAGAGTTGCTGCTGAAACCCAGAAATTTGTTGAGAGCTTCATGGAATTCCTACCCAAGTCTCGGAATGCAGCTCTGGCCCGTCTTGATATTATCACATCTGCTATTGAGAAAGGTGAAATGACTGTGGAAGACAACTTGCTTCCCGCCTGCAAGGAGTACATTGACAAGCACAAGGGCAAGCTGTATGCATTCAGCGACCTTCGACGGATTCTGGCCGGCAACAAAGATGCCATGGCAAAGATGCTCAAATACATGTCCGAGGGCAAGCATGAGGGCAAAGACGTTAGTTCTTCAGATTACTCTACATTCCATTACAACAGGCTCTAACTTACACACAGGCTGTCAATGCTACCATCAATACGCTCAAGCTGGAATATTGTTTGAACATTTCAGGTGCTGAAGGCAAACCTTCCCAGAAACTGGTTGAAGAGTTTGTCGCCCGCTGCCTGAATGAATACAAAGCTTCTGCCAGTGGTGAGGTAGAGAAAGCCGATGCTAATGGGTCGTCTTCCACGATTGAAAGCAAATCCACCGATGACTTGTGCATTCTTGCGGCCATGGCTATCCTAAAAGAAACTAACGAGCAATCGCTTGTTTCGCATGCTTCCATTCTCCGTGCTATCGCAATCCTTGAAGGCCTTCTCCGCGACTCACCCCACACCTACCAGGCTCTCCTGCTTGTGGTGCGCCTTTACCTTCTCTTTGGAGCGGGCTCACTTGCTTTTAGCAGCTTCAACAAGTTGTCCGTGAAGCAGATGCAGTATGAAAGTGTTGCTCACAATTTCTTCACCCGGCTTTCTACTGTCCACCCCCACTCAGCACCGCCCATTGAAGGCGTCGAGCGCAAGGAATTTGACCCCCAAGCAGCATTTGTTCAGGGTCTTAACTTCTTCCGCAATGCCGACAATACTACCATGAGATTCCGAACCCGCGGTCTGGAAGAAGGAAGCTACACAAATATAGAAGAGATCGTTGAGCTCCGACAGCGGCTGTCAAACAGTATTTGTCGCCGGATGATGGCCTTGGATGTGCGGCGGGCACAGAGGCTGGTGGGCGGAGATCCGATGACTCGGTTTGAAGAGCTCGGTAAGACCATTACCAAATTTGGTCGATTGTTCCATGGCGTGAGTACTCTTACTAATTGATTACTATTTCTAGCACTCAACGACGCCCCGATTCATGATCAGCGTGAATATACGGCATTTATGGACTGCGAGTTCCCTGGCAAGTCTAGCTTCGAGGAAAACGTGCGCGCGGGACCTATTCCAAAGGTGATTTATACCCTTATTATCCGCTCTCCCATTTACCAGCTTGCTAACCGTACTTTAGGCCAACTGGCTCGCCTCAGCTAGAATTACGGATCAACTCTTCAGTGTGCTGAAGGGTATTTCCATCCAGAAGCCGTTGACCCCGGAGACCAATATTCCCGACCTCAGTGCTTTATCCATCTCGGAAGCCACGGACCAGACCGAGGCCGAGAAGGAGAACTCGAAGATTCATTCCGAGCTACTCAAGGTGGCGACTTACATGGCCGGATCCAAGCTGACCACCGCTGAGCAAGCTGATAAAGCTCTTGGAGAAGTGGAAGACTGGCTGAACTCGAAGAAGATCAATTTGACTCTGAATGAGTCCCAAGTTTCTCCCCTTATCCTTTCCACATCAGTTTATCTTCAGGCTGATAACCCAACCGCCCCGACTTGGGAATACCTTCACAACATTTTCACCCTTCTCGAGACTCTCAAGGCCCTGTCTCAACTGGTTACCCTGGCTTCTCGCAAGGCCTCCAAGTCTGCCAAGCTGCCAAAGGAACGTGTTGAGAGGCTGTCTGACTTGGTGCCGCAAGTTTTTGAGCTTGTTCGATCTAATACTCGGGGCCTGAAGCAGCGCATCTCTCAATCTGGTGCCTTGAGTACAATGGTTGACGTTGTAGTTCAGGGACCTTCGTTCGCACCGCACAGCAAGGATCTTCAGGTGGCACTAGAGGCCACCTTAGACATGTCTGATCTTGAACTTTTCTGTGGTTCTTTGATGGAGAGTTGGGAGGAGGCCCTGGACGGTGTGATGAGTGTGAGACTCTGATGGTGATTCCCATTTAGGGGTACCATGAGATGTGATACGCGAAAAGGAAAAAGCGGGAAATATATATTGAAATAGAATTTAGCGACTGCATAGTTGATTATGGATTTCTAAAGGCTTCAAGGTTGGTATCCAGCTCTGATGTACTGTAGTAGAACGGCGACCAATGACAATTTGCGTTTATTTCATGGCGGCTCGTCTGAAGGCACCAAGGCATCAATAGCCAGGCACCCGGGAGCTAATCCAAATCAGGATTAGAGTCACAAGAGTGTCTTACATAATAGCCCTAGCCCTAGCCCTTCGCCTACACACATTCCCGTGCCAAGACCCGCAATTGTGCGGTTCCAAGGACACTAGGGGATTTCCACACGACTTTCTTCATTCCCTTCTTCGACAACCGCCGCCAACCCCTTCAGTCACCAACCGTCGAGATGGCTCAGGAACGTACCGGTATCATCGTCGGCGTTAACAGCGGCCGCGTACGTGTGCTCTGAATCCCCTACACGCAAATCCCCGAAGCTCGGATCTCTGTTTCTCTTATCGGTTTCTTCGAGTCGGTCGTGGTTCTCGAATAGTCATTGGGAAAAGGCCTGTGAACACCAGAATGGCAAACGTCAGCAAAAACACATTGGTAGAATCAAGAGAAGGAAAAGAGGACCCACCGCGATATGAGGGAAAGGACGTGTGGTGGAAATTTTCTGGCTTTTGAAGATCGACATGGACACAGGCCTTGACCCCGATGTGAACCCCGACTCGACCTACGACCGACTTGAAGAAAACGATATATCAGATGACAACGGAGGAAGAGCTTGCACGTCAATTATATTATCATGGACCAGACCAGCTGACTTGGTTATACAGAAAACCACCCCGCTGAACACCCCCAAGACCAAGATCAGCCGTTCCAAGGGCCAGTCTTCCCGCCGCACCCAGTTCGTCCGCGAGATCGCTCGTGAGGTCGTCGGTCTTGCCCCCTATGAGCGCCGTGTCATTGAGTTGTTGAGAAACGCTCAGGACAAGCGTGCCCGTAAGCTCGCTAAGAAGCGCGTACGTCTACCTGCCAAACCTTGTCTGGATCCTTGAACATCCGTTGCTTGTATTGGTATGATCTGGAGGTGGTACATGGAAATGGATCCGGGGAGACGTTATGAGTATTTCGCAAATTTGCCACCCGAGGAAGATTTCACATCAACCTTGCAACCGCATTTGCGCACTCATTCGCAATTCCCGAATTCAACCTGCACCCCCCACGATCTGCACTAGCAATCGGTGTCACCAGTTCCACAGAATCAAAGCTAACATCTTTTTCAGCTCGGCACATTCACCCGCGGTAAGCGGAAGGTCGAGGACATGCAGAAGGTCATTGCCGAGTCCCGCCGTACCCAGGGTCACTAAATGTCTCAATACCGTGAACCCTTTTTCTCTTTCGTTTAACGACTTGAATACCTGGCGCGCGCAACGAACGAAAAAAAAATTGAAACTACCCGAGTCTTGTTTCATCCTCACGCTGGCTGCTTTATCATTAAGGACTGCCGAATGGCGTATGGCTTCAGACCACGGGGGTTTTGTTTGTGACTACCGGTGAATGATGGGGATGGCAAAAGTGGGATCCCTTCCCCTCTAGGAAGAGAAACCATAATGAAAATATTGTTCCAATTCATGATTGTGCTAGTCTTTACGTATTTTGTAGGCCTTTCTAGATCTGCGTAGGTCGTGCTTGTCGATGTCCATCTTTTTACGGTGTACGCTGTATAACGAGGACTCAATACGGAGTCTTTGGTGTGCACCCCACAAGCTACATCTCCATAATTCCCAGGGTATTAAGGCAGATAAATTGTCGATCTGCCGACTTTATCTACTACATACATGCTCTAGACTTGAGGGTTGCTCTTGATGGCTTTCGTTAAATTCCATACGACGGATTGATTCTATCTTATGATGAGCTCTAACGGTACGCCAAAGCAATAGTAACAAGCCAATCGACTCTTTAATTCTGATCAAGCCATGGTATACTCATCCACGTCATATCGCTCATAGTCCATTCGTTCTATTCATTTCTTCCCCGGCATTTTAAACCACTTAGGCACACCGCCCTTTCGTGCTCCTCCAGCTTTACTTGCGTCCGCACTACCACTAGGCCCCGCCTGCACCGTCGTCTTAGAAGGCTCTTGTACGGGCTCTGGCACCTGCTCAACCTTGAGTTCCTGAGCCTGACTGCGGAGTTCCGGACGCAAAATATCCTTTCGTTGCAAATGCGTGGCCGAGCTTGCATTATCAGCCCAGGTAAAGTTAACTAAGACCCGTCCTTCCAGCTTGAGATCCTTGATCAGAAGTGTTTGGTCTTCCGGGATGACATTTGCATGTCCGGCACGTGCTGGTGTTGCACTGGCGAAAGCATTCAAGGCGAACTGTATGTCTGCGTATGTTGGCACCAGGCAGCTGCGCACGAAGTCATAGAGGGACTGGCCGGTATCTGACGGACCGAATTTGGCGACCACTTGACTCTGATCTGGGAACCGGATTTTCACGTCTACTTCGCGAATATCTGCACGTCGCTGTTCTTCTGCGGCGGCTTTGGCGGCAATCTCGGCGTCTGTTGGTAGACGCTTTGGGCGGGAGGATTGGTTAAGTTGCCGTTGATGGGCTGTGGCGTGTTCAATAGAGGGGATGTAGTCTTCTTCATTGTATGGTGTTTGTGCTGAAATTGGTGTGTCGGCGGATGGAGGAGAGAAGACAGTAATCGATCGAGTAGATGTGGGCACTGCTTGCTCAGGGGATGCCGCGGGTACAGGGTTCGAAGCAGTCGGTTCGCTAGTAGTTTCTTGTTCGGTTTGCGCGGTGTTGCTCTCAATAGCAGGGACTGGAGGAGATTGGTTTTGGGCTGGCACTGGTGCATCATCTCCAGTCGACTTGAAGTACTCGGCAATCTTCACCATTGCTTCCTCAAGCGGCTCCTCTGTTCGTCGGAAGCCGAGCCGAATCAACACGTTACCGTTGTTGAAGCCTAACTGGGCAAGGGACTTTTGGAGATCCGTAAAGCTTGACAGTTCGCGCTCCAAAATCCGGAGAACAGGGATCTCGTAATATAATCGCCCAGAGCCAGAGTTGCCGTCTGTCGTAGAAGGTACCCCGCGTGCTGTGAGGTTCCGCACTTGTCCGCTTCCTGCCACTCCAGCCTCAAACTTGCGCAAGACTAGCCAGAGTGTGGTTGTACTTGGGAACTTGTCTAGTATGCGTCCATTCGGTGCACCTTGAGCTTCGGATTCTGGCAGTTGGAGGCCAACAGTAACGACGGAGGGGGAGCGAGATGCTTGGACAAGCTCCAGTTTTGCACCAGAGCTGAGGCCAGAGAGGCGGAAAGAGAGGGACAAGTCCAGTTGTTTGCGATTGTGCCTAGCAATAGGTTAGCATCATTGCATCTCGGCGGGGTCAATGAAAACATACTTCAGACCATATTGGCTTGAGTTGTATCCAAGTTTTGAACACGCTTCTTGTAAAATATCTGTTAAATGTTTGCCTGGGGTTGTCTTGATTGTTGCCCGCTTGGCCGTAGCATCGATTACCACGACGTGAGCGCTCATGGTTGCGCGGGCGGGGAGACTAGTAGCGCGAGAGCTCGTGAAGATTTGGTCAGGAATATGAGAAAGATAAAAAATCTATGAAAATGAGAGAGCGACAATTTCAAGCACAAAGCGGAGCGAGAGGGCAAATATGTGTAGGTGGAGGAATGGGAAGAAAGTAGTCGAAGGTGAAGGGCACAGACGAAACAGGCAGCGGTGCGGCGGCGTCATCCGAGCTCGCGCACCTCACAGCTCCCCGTCATCAACACCTCTCCCCCATCACTCACCCTCTACACCCCTCCTCAGCCGTCTTCTTCCCTCACATTCTTTACTTGAGAGCTCCAGAAAACCTGTCTTGATCTACATTGAATAAAAGAAATCCGCAATAATGGTATGGAGATGGTCCCCTTGTCCCATCTGCTAGCCGCTGGACGTTGAAGCTAACCTCCTTCCCATCATCAGAGCTCTCCCTTCGACATCAGTACGATCAAACCTTTCCCGATGCCAGCCAATCCATCGATAAGCTAACACCCTTTTTAGATGGTGGTGCCTGTGTCGCCATGGTGGGCAAGGACTGCGTCGCCATCGCCTGCGACCTCCGCTTGGGCATGCAAGCCCTGACCATCTCCAACAACTTCCCCAAGGTCTTCAACTACGCCCCATCTATCTACCTCGGCCTAACTGGTCTCGCTACCGACGTCAACACTGTATCCGATCTTCTCCGTTACAAGGTCAACATGTACCGCCTGCGCGAGGAACGCAATATCGCACCCCAGACTCTGGCCAACCTGGTCAGCTCATCGTTGTATGAGAAGCGTTTCGGTCCTTTCTTCGTCAGCCCTGTGCTGGCTGGTATCAACGAGACAACTGGAAAGCCGTTCATCTGTGGATTTGACAGCATTGGATGTATCGATTTTGCCAAGGACTTCATTGTGAGCGGAACCGCTAGTGAACAGCTGTTTGGTACCTGTGAGGGTCTGTGGGAGCCGGATATGGTAGGTTGATTAAATTTGTCTGCCGCTCTTTTGAAATTGAGCTAATATTGTGACTAAAGGAGCCCGAGGATCTCTTTGAGACCATCTCGCAAGCCCTCTTGGCCGCCGTCGACCGAGATGCTTTATCAGGCTGGGGTGCGCAGGTCTGGATTATTGAGAAAGGAAAGGTCACCCAGAGGCTACTCAAGGGACGACAGGATTAAACGGGATCACGTATTTTCGAGCTGATTATTTTGGGCTTTCTGTCGGATTCAAGACAGGGTATGGCGTCTGCGGTTTTCTCTGGGTGACGGGGTGCCATGGACAGCCTGGATGGAATGCCACCCCAGTGACGTGAGACCAGTTGACATTCGAGTTGAAAGATAGCGTTTGTCGCGACTCTATACTTCTCTCCACGATAATACAAGCCCCGTCATCAATGTCAATGTCACAGCAGTATATCACGATAAATTCTTGAAATCTAAACCACGTTATATACCCGAAACCCAGAGAATCAATATCCATCTTTACCTTCTATAACAGCATAGGCCGGTCCATCCTTACCCAAAAACTCCTTCAAATCACCCGCAACCAACTCAGGCACTTCCCAAGCCGCAAAATGCCCTCCACGCTCAAACTCCGTCTCCTTAACCACATTCCCAATAGCCCGATACCAGGCCATAGGCCACTGGACAATCTCCCTCTTAAACTGTGCGACGGCAAACCGCACATTCTCCGGCGCCCGAGCATCAAACATTTGAGTCATACTCATCCACTTCGTCACCGTTTCCGGCTTCTGCGCGAGACTTTCATAATAGAGCCTAATTGAAGCCGTCGGCCCCGCCCGCGAAAAGTAATACACACTCACCCAGGTCAGAATCTCCTCGTCTGTCCACGGGTAGGCATCTGACCATGAATGCAACTTATCGTATATCCATGCCAGCAACGCAACAGGACTATCTTGAAGTCCGTAGCCTAGTGTCTGGGGCCTAGTTCCCTGTTGTAGCAGGTAGGCGCTACCTTTGGTCACGTACTCGATTGTGTTTTTAATGTTTCCCCGGTCTTTGGCTGAGAATGGGACGCTAATAAGGGATTTGAGGAAGTTGAGTGGGCTGCGCCAGGGATAAGGTGGCGATACGGGGATGGTGTTTAGGTGGATGGCTTGGATGTGCTCGGGATAGTAGACTGCCATTGTACGGGCGATAGCACTACCCCAATCTCCTCCTTGAATCACTGGTGCAGTTAGCGTGATAGTTCAAGGTGCTAAGGTCCATCAGGAAACTTCTGGGTAAAGAGAGCGTCGCATACCATATTGGTCATAGCCTAGGGCTATCATCAACTTGTGGGCGGTTTCAGCGAACTGGGCTAGACCAAATCCTTTCTAATATGGTTCAGCTACAACTCAACTCGGAATACTGTTCAATAAATACCTTCTGCACTCCCTGTGAGAACCCATAGTTAGGAAGTGAAGGCGCCACAACATCAAACGCGGGGCCGCCATCATCCTTCATGAGCAATGGAATCAATTTGGTGGCTTCGAGGAAGTTTCCAGGCCCTGTCGATATTCTTGGTTAGTTGATTTGGTCTTCGATCGCGAATAAAGACATACACCCATGCATAAACAATAACGGAATAGCACGCGGGTTCCCAGAACAATGATGCAAAACATGGATTTCCAAGTCCCCAAAATCATCCACGGAGACAGGAACGGTAAATTGTTTGAATTGCTCGTTGAGTTTCTTTTCCTGGGTGCGCCAGTCAAACTTCTCACGCCAGGTGGTGACCAGTCGCTTCATATCAGCGAGTGGAACACCCATGTCCCAGCCTGCGGCATCGAGTTCATCGGGGAATGTTGCTTGTTGGAGCTTTTGGTTCAGCTGGGTAATTTGCTCGTCTGGAACGGCTATCGTGAATGGAGTTATGGACATCTTTAGGCACTTTTTATCTTCCAAGTTGTCTTCAAGTTAAAAGAAAATGAAGTTATATTTGCATCGAAGTATAGGCACAGCTAAGGTTTCGGCTTGGATTGAGTTCCATGGTCCCCGCCCTGATCACCAGAACTGTGATTGGCGGGGTGACCTCGGTATCACGCATAGTTGTGTGCGGGGGTGAACAATAGGCGGGCCAAATTGATGCTCGAACTCTGGACAAAGTAGAATCTTGGAATACAGAGCTATCTGTATATTAAGCAAAGATGATGGCCCCGGGTTAGCTCGAATTGTCACAGGGGGTTGTCCTCGGTACAGTTAGACCTCGGGAACCTTCAAATGTTGGAGTAAGGTAGATATAGATCTCGGGTACTCCATACTGTAGTCACCTTGGAACTCCACAGGGAGCATGATTGATCAACAGCTTGTCGGGTAAATCATAAGTGGGCATCTTTCAACCCGTCTTGGTTCTAGACCGTCTGCCCCTTCGAATCTTCCAACGGGGCTTGACATCCATGGATATCTTCAGAATTAGTAAGAGAGAAGGAGAAAGATCTAAACAACCAGAATTCCACGCACTAATATATCAGATATTTTTCGGCAACTCTAATATATTTTAATCATCTCAAAAGTGGTATTTGAATATGTTGAGATGTAGATTGTTGATGAAAAGGGTGCTACTTCCCTTTAGTTTCGTGCTAAAGCTGACTTGATAGGATATGGTACCTGGCTCATCGTACCCTTTATCCTATTTCACGGTTCTTCCCTCTGTCAGCGGTTGCGGGGTTATGTCGCGTGCCCGCTGAGAACAAGCTTCGTCATTATTAACTACGATCCTTCAACCTCTGGGGCTCGGCTACCGTGGCTGAAGCCTTCGCTTGGGGACTCCAGAACTGCAATGGTAAAATCGGTGGCGTTATCGGCCCGCAGTTGTTCCAATCTGAGTGGCTGTACACCTAACACAAGATTAACTTTGACATTGCACAGGGGTCATCGCCGCCATCGCCAATATTTCCTATTCGGGGTCAAGCAAGGACTAGGAGGAAGAAACGCTGTGGTGCCAAGAGCAAAGAGCGTAAGATGACGACAGCTTAATGGCTTCGGAAACGTGCAGTAAGAACTTTGACTGTATTTTGCGTCGGTACATCGAGAGTCCACACGGTGGAGCACCTACATACGTCGTAGTGGGCCCTAAATGAATTGGCCAAACGCTGTTCAAGACGCTATACGGGTTGGATTTCCAGCCAATAGTCAACTTATCACCTGCCGCTTTCGCGGACTTGGCTTCGCTGGGGATCGATAATTGGACACCTCAATAACCACGTCTGGTGTCATGCAGGGATTGTAATTCAGGCAGTCTACAGTATTTGACTTCTCAGATGTTAAAGAACATGGAACGTTGATTCGAGTCAGCAGGGTAACGCTTCAGCTCGGGATGTACAAAGTACAGCATTTCAAGGAGGAAAAGGCGACTCTGTGTCACTCCCGAATGACCTGCACATTTCAGGGTAGCCTAGCGTGAATCACCTTGTAGGTAGTCACCTCTGCACTCGATAATGTTACGTACTCCGCATCTTGAATACTGAGCCTTACCCATTACCATTAGTGTGGTGTTCACCTAACCCCGTTCAATTACGATCCTCTAGCGTTGAGATATTGACTGGACCAGATCAGAAGCCCCGCAAGGTGATCGAAACAGGTGAGACAAAGTCATGTATGTACACACGGGAGGCCACGAGTCCACGCGCCCATGAGCCCCGGATATTAATTTAATTTCAGAGCCTTGCTCCATTACATCGATCAAGCAAGGGCTGGGGCGGCCCCTAGCGGAGTTTCTACGTCAAGAAAAAAAAAGTTGATCGATCCCCACCAATCTCGGGGAATTCAAGCCACCGAGTCCTGAGATTGGGTGAGATTGTTCTTTGGCGAGGGTGTTCATGCATCATTCGTACCCAGTACGAGCCCTTGGGCGCCCCATGCTTCGGTCGCACAGGTACCCGGTACCGGTGCACGGCGCTCGGTCTAGATCCGCCGATCGTGCAGGGCGGTTCTCCGTGCGTCTCCGCTGAGCGAAACAGAAGAGAGAAGGTCGTAGAGGGAAAAATATGATAGGACTCGTATGCCTTTGATATGTGCAACTTGGAACTAGGAGGACCAAGTACTGCAGTGGAATTGGGGGACTGTTTATAGTTTTCCCTTTGTCCCTGACCCACGAAAACCTCCTGTTTCAGCCCAAGCAACTACTGTTGTCTAGACCGCCCGGTGGCCCCAGTGCGAGTCGGAAAATCCCCTCCTGATCCCCCTCCCCTACACCAATTCTTGCTATTCGCTCTCACGACACCTGGAATTACATCGTGTCCTTGAGGGCCATGGTGTGTGTCCTACGTTAGAATTCGACCTTTCCCTCCCAAGAAAAAAAAAAAAAAAAAAAACAGAGACACACACCGAGAGCTTTGCAACCTTCTTCTCCAAAATCCCACATGGATCATGACCGACTCGCCCGAGCCAGATGCCCCTAACACCCTTCACTCTCGTCCCGCCATGCCATTTCCTTCCTGCAAGTCTGAATGCCTCAACGATGGACTCGCTATAGTACCGGAAGATGCGGACATACAATTTGACGCGTCTGGCCGAAACTGGCATGACGCCGACCAGTCCGCTGCCATAGAACACCTGGTCACGCTCAAGCAGGGTCTGAGGACATCCGACACCGAGCTGTTCTGGAAACGGCTGATGGAGGATCTCACATCGATTAGCAAAGCACAATATGGCTTCGTGGCTCGCCGGGTACATGGCGAGGAGCCCATGGCTGAATTGGGCGGGCGCCGGCCGTCGCTCTTCGGTGCGGTTTTCTACTACAACGACGGCTACCAGAACATCGGACTGCAGCGAAACCGGTATTTCGCAGGCGGAAACCCTCTGTTGCATATGGACCATGAACGGCCGTGCTTGATCCCCGAAAACCTGAAATCATTGATGTCCTTCGGTGACGATCAACTACCGTTCGCTGCTGAGGCGTATCTCGCTATTCCACTTTTCTCCGCTGGTAAATGCCTGGCGCATCTCGGCTTGATGTGGTCGACAGATGGTATCCGGAATCGAAATCTGTCATGGTCGTTTCTGGAGGTGGTTTTGCATTCGTTGGAGGATATGATCGTTCGGCAGCTGCTACAGGAGGACTTCTTCCCAGGGCAGGAGACCTCGGCGTTCCCGCCGATCCCTCTTGCTGTCCAAAATACAGCAACTGTCGCTCTTCCTGGGACCCCTGATTTCAACTCCCAGCCCCTCAAACCCTACGCTCGGAGCCTTTCCCACGAATTACGGACCCCGATGCAAGGTGTGGTAGGTATGCTTGATGTGATGCATGCTACAGTGCGCGAGGCCATGGAAAGCAAGACACCCGTCAAGTCTGGTGGAATTTTCCAGGCTCTCAAAGAAGGCATTGAGATGGTCCAGGATAGCGCACGGCGTGCGGTTGAAGCCGCTGATAATGTCGTTCACGCCTACGACCTCAACATGCAGGTGCCTAAAACCCCCACACCACAACGAGAGGAAGAGAATACTTTTTTTCCGAATGCACCGTCAGACCAGACCACTGAAAGCCGCCCAAGTATTTTCATCGAAGGAAACAACATCGCTGTGAATCCGTACAAAAGACGACGGAGTCTTCCTTTGGATATGGCTTCCTGCTCAACACGTCCGACCCGAAGGCAGAGAGTTCGTGCAGCGTCTTCACGGCAGGAACTGTCTCCCCGCAGCGAAGAAGTCAAGAACGCCGTTCACGAGAGTGACCAAATCGTCCACGCCACCCCAGCACGCCAAATTGAGGAAGTCATGGCCAGCATGGTAGATCCACAACCATCAATTGCGGTTCGACGATCTGCCCCGCATCTGCTCCTAGAAGGTATCAACATGAACCTCCGGGGCCCGGCCCTGCGCTTCACCAAATTGCGGGACCTTCTTCGTTTAGTCATCAACGAGTCTCTTCATGTTGGCGGTCGTCCTGATTCTGCCGAGAGCAAGACGACCGACTTCGGTGAGAAGATTGAAATCCGATCCCGATCCTCGAATGGTGAATTGCGTACCAAGACTGTGGACTGGTCTGTTGACCCGGCGCTGCCCGATACTCTACTAGCTGATGACCGAGACCTGGCTAAGCTGATTTCCTGCGTCTTTCTGAACGCTATCAAATTCACGAATAATGGCACGATCACTGTCTGTGCGACCATTGACTCCAAGAACAATGACGCCTTAATTCGTGTGCGTGACACTGGCCCAGGTATTCCGGAGGCATTCCTACCGAATCTTTTCAAGCCATTTGCACGTGAAGATGCCTCGACAACCCGGAGTAAAGATGGATTGGGGCTTGGTCTTCTTGTAGCCAAGGGCCTTGCTCGAAAGATGGGAGGTGACCTGATTTGTGTTCGTTCATCAACCACCGGTCCCGACCATGGCTCTGAATTCCAGATTCGGGTGCCTGTAAATCAACGCGAGGCGTTGTGTGGCCCCGGGACCCCTAACGATCGAATTATGACCCCACCATTCTTCACGGAACATACGCGGACCGGTAGTGGGAGCAGTTTCATCTGGGAACCTACGTTATCAAGCTCGCCCTCTCTATTGCAAAACCAGACGCTTCAGCAGCCAACTCCCAGTACCTCAGATGAAAAGTCACAGAGTCCAACTCCACCTCGCACTCTGACAAGACCTCAGCTTAACCCAAGCGCTATTTGTCGCGATTCATATGACAAGAAGCTCGGGGAGAAATACCCGTTACGCTTCCTTGTTGCAGAAGACAATCGGATCAACCGGCGTGTGTTGGTTAACATGCTGCGAAAGCTGGGCTATCGTGACGTTCTTGAAGCAGCTGATGGCCGAGAAGCTGTGCAAATCGTAAAGGAGATTCTCTCTGCATCCTCCCTGGCCAACAGCTCAAACCACGTGGACGTGGATGCACCCATCAAGCCTACAAAGCCAGATTCGCCAGAGATGAAACCCATTGACATCGTGCTCATGGATCTTTGGATGCCAGAAATGGACGGCTACGAGGCAACTTCCCGGATTCTTCAGATGGTTGATGATCACCAGAGCCAGTCCTCCGGTTCTAGCAACGCATCTCCAGAAACACCCAATAACTCTGACTCTATGGACGTGGATACGAACATGACCACATTGCGTATGCCACAGCCTCCTACTGTTCTTGCTGTGAGCGCGGATGTCACCGACGAGGCCTTGAACCGTGCCTCTCGGGTAGGCATCAAGGGCTACATGACAAAACCATACAAACTCTCCGACCTTGAACGACTGATCCTCGGATTCTGCGGTAGTCCTGGCGACCCAGTCCCGATGGTGACTACCTAAAAGCCGATTTTGACTAATTGGCACACGTCTTTTTACCTATCTTATGGCCCGCGCTCAGGGCTGTTATATACCCAGAGAACCTTTGTGTTCTTATTTCTTTTTGTGTGCGTGGCCCAAGTCGCCTCGCTTGCAGCTTTAGATGGTGCTTGACGCCATCTGGCGAGGGCAACGCTCCTCGCGTGTGTTTATCTGGCGTTTTCTGTTTCGGGCCAACCTTCATTTCTCTTCCCTGCCATATACCAGCATATTGGGCATTTGCATTATACTCCTTTTATTATCTTTTGCCCCTGGACATAATGAATGATGAACCCCACGTTTCTCAGGGGATGGGCCTTTCTGCATTGTCGTCATTTTTCCGAAAGCTTTCGTTTTCCTCGGACTTTAGCGTCCATGACATTTCATCAGGTTACCAAGTACATTAAAGAACAACATGAGAGAAATAAAGCTGTCATTACATCCATTATCAAAATCGACATCGCGCTGACCAGGCGGCCCCAGACACTCCCCGCTCCTTTTCATATGGAGGTGTAAACCAAATGTTGCCTCCGTAGAGATAGATGTATGACAAGCCATACTATCTCTGTGAACATCACTGGTACATATTGTCCGAAGGAAAACCAAATACCCAGATAAGAACAAGTAATCAACAATCCATGCAATTGAAATCGAGGGCGTATGTGGAAACCAAAATGCAAGGTTCAAGTTAGGAAAGGGCTGTAAAATTCAAATGGTAAATTTTCTTTTTCATCAGTCCAACCTAAGTCAACTTCTGCTTAATGAAGAACGACCGCAGGTGTGAGAGTTGCCAAGCGCACGCAACGGACAGAACACCCAACTGGATCAGAGTCCAGCGGACAACACGAGAGTTGGTAGTCTCGGACTGGTCACGGAACTCGGCCTCACGTTCCTAGAGATAATCATATTAGCGACTGTCTTGAATCGTCACTGCAAACAGCTGTGATGTAGATGCTTTTTGTTTCTTTTGCTGCCATTTGCATTCAAAGCAGTAGGGGATGGAGTATACTAACCCGCTGGTACACCTGCTCCCTCCGAATGTCATGCAAACGGGAGTTCAGGTCCTTCACGCGCTGCACAATATCCTTCATCTTGTCCTTGTCCTCGGTCTCGATCTTGCTGGTCTCGCCAATGGCCATGTCAAGGGACACCTTGACTGCGCCCTGAGCACTGGACAGCCAGCCGCTAGTCTGGGCATCGGTGTCAGCAGTGAAGCAGATCTTGTGCTGGCCAGCGTCGGCGGCGGTGAAAGTGAAGCGGCCAGAGTGGTGCTCGCGCTTGGAGACGACACGGTGGTCGTTGTCAAAGGTCTCGTCGACAGTAATCATGACGCGGAGGTTGTGGTCGATGGCGTACACGCCGGTTTGCGGGTTGACGACATAGGTAGCGAAGTTGCCTATAGAATAAGTGATGTTAGATGAGATATAATTGGTGATTGTGCAATTGCTTATTGCGACGTTGATGTCATAGGAAAGGAGGGGAATTCATACCTGCTACCAGGGTGTCCTTGGGCAGGTCCTCGTAGAAGCACTTTGTTTGGCGGCCATCAACGTAGAAGTACAAGGCATTCGCGGGGAGGAGAAGGGAGAGGAAAGAGAAGAGCGCCAGAGTGGCGGCAAACCATGACGAAGGAGTTGTGAAAGCCATGGCTGGAGAAGTGAGAGGATCTTAGACCTTATCCTTGGGGAACTCGCAACTCCCTAATTGTCTAGAATCAACAACCTGGCATCCACGCGGGCCCCACACCGCCTGCTGGTTTCGTCCGTCTCCCTTGTCCGTCGCGATGCGATTTTCATCTCGTCAACTTGTTCATCATCATCGTTTAATGCTGGTTCAGATTGTGATTACTTGATTTTGTTCCAATCTTACTCTTCGTTGCACCGGCTCTCTGCTTGATCTGAAATCATACGCGTCAATTAAACATGGCTGCCGCCGATGTGCGCGACATGCTGGACTTGCCCGCTGAGGTGGGCCAGCCTAGACCTCATAAGAAGCAGAAGGTGGTCGAAAAGCGACCAGGTTAGTTGAGTGATACGTTAATTTTTGGGTAAATTATTGACGATCCAATTTCCAGAGGGTATTACCCGTGAACTATACGCGCTACTAGGTGAACGAGCGCCGCCTATCGCGATCAACGAGAACAAGTACAAGGGGCGTCCAAAGTGGATGAACAAGTTGCGTGTGCGACCATGGTATGTATCTAGCGGTTTCCAATATGAAAAGAACTCAGCTTATACGTGATTCTATGCAGGCGCATGACACCCTTCACCAACAGTGCCCGCTCCGATGGCTTGGTTTTGAATCACTGGCAGCGGAAACACGAGTCGACTCGCCCACCTGTCCCCGAGGGAACCCAGATGGACTTGGACGAGAAAAAGGAGAATGAAGAGACTAAGGAAGAGGACAAGGACGAAGCTCCGAAACCACTGGACCAAGAATACACATTCGCCAAATACAACATCAAGGCACGAGTACCAAAGAAATACTCCGAAGAAGAATACAACCGGTCCCTGCAAAGCAACGACTGGGACCGAGAGGAAACAGACTATCTGATGGATTTGGCACACGAATACGATCTGCGCTGGGTGATTATTGCAGATCGCTATGACTATCAACCCAGGGTGAACTCTGAAGCCGACGGTAACGCACTCGTACCGGCTAAACACTACCGAACAATGGAGCAGATGAAAGCCCGCTACTACTTCGTCGCAGCTACAATCCTTGCAATCGAACACCCACCATCCGAGATGTCCGAAGCCGAATTCGAGCTGCACGAGCGGATGCTCAAGTTCGACCCAGACCGTGAACGGGACCGCAAGGAACTCGCCGCCCTACAAATAAACCGCACAGCCGACGAAGTTCGGGAAGAAGCCATGCTCCTCGAAGAGCTCAAGCGCATCACAAGCAACGAGCAGAACTTCATCACCGAACGCCGCGAGCTCTACTCCCGCCTGGAAGTACCCATCAGCGTCGGCAACACAGCAGCCTACCAATCAAGCTCAGGTCTCTCCCAGCTCCTGCAAACCCTCCTCCAAGCAGACAAGAGCAAGAAACGTCGCTCAATCCTCGGACCAGAGGGAGGCGCCATCGCCAGTCCAGCAGGCCAAACACCAACGCAAGCCAACAACGGCATCAGCCGTGGTGAAACACCAACCACAGCCTCGGCAGCAAACAAAAAGGGTGCCGTTCCAGCCCGCGAAACACAACCCATCCGCACACTTACACCAGCCGAAGAAGCTCGCTACGGCGTTCACCACCACGAACGCGTCACAGCAGGCGTGCAATTCCGCAGCGACCGCGCCCAGAAACTCACACAAGCCAAGTCCAACGTGCAGACCCTCAAACTGGCCGGTGCGCTCGCCGAACTCGAGATTCCCGTCCGCTTGTTCATGCCTACAGAGCGTGTCTGCAAGGAATTCGAACGTCTCATCCAAGCCGTCAATTTACTCCTGGACGCGCGTAAAGTGGCCGAGAAGGTCGACAGCGAAATCCGTGTTCTTGAAGCTGCGAAGGCGGAGCGGGAGAAAAAGTCTGCGCCTGAGAATGGTCATCCGGAGGTGAAGACTGAGGCTGAAGATGGGAATGGGATGCTTGATTCGACTGCTGATGCAGGGAATGATGAGAAGCAGAATGGTGATGCTGAGACTTCAAAGCGTGATGGGAATCATAAGCGGTCTGCTAGCGTTCTTAGTGCTGTCAGTGATAAGAGCTCGAAGCGGCAGCGACGGTAGATGTCATGCTACGATGATCGTCTTTTGATTTTCTGGGTATGGGAATCTACTTGCTACTATTACTGCTGTATAATAAACCTGGCGCTGGTCTGATACCTCTTGTACGATTAATGACATTCTCTGCTGGAGAACTAATACATCCATATCCGTAATCGAATTAACTCGTTGCTATGGGTTAACAATATTTGTGCTGCTCAATATAATCCGGCAGAACCCTGATATATAAGCTCGGTCTGGATTCCATGTTCCTGTTTCATAGCAGTCGACTGATTCGACTAGCCCAACGGCTCCCTTCAAAGGAACCAGGCATTTCAAAATGATCTGGGTCATCTGCCGTGTTACTTCTCGTAGAGGTAGCTCGTTTAAGGCTGATACTGGCCGAATCACAATCCTGATAAGCACCGGAAGAAGATTGTGAACGCTCTTGCTGGCGCACAGTTGGGGGCCGTCTGCTTTCTCTATATCTGGAGAATCTGTTTGCCCATCGTACCACTCGCGAGGTGTTAGTTTGAAGCTCGTGAGCTTGATCTACGCTCTCGTCATGATGTTCTGTGTCATGAAATTCCGGCTCAGTCTCATCTGAATGATCATAGAAAACAATCTCTTGTAGTCTTTCGGAATTGGTCACACCACCAAGCTCTGTCTTTTGGTCCTGAGATTGAGATTTCTTGTTTTTGGATCGGCTCAGTCGAGCCCATTGATTAATAAATGAGTCTCTGCCTTGTCTAAGGCTGGTATTATGGGCGCTCTGGGGGAGTTGACATAGCTCTGGCTGTACTATAGGGGTCAATTCTGGTGCACAAAGCACATTGGAGCTGCCTTCGTTCGAACCGGCAATCGTATTTTGCTCTTGACTCGAACGGCCCAGGATTGCCCAAAGGTTAGGCGGAGCGGCATATTCAGTGTTTGATTTTGACTTGACAGACCTGGGACCAGTGAGAGCCTCATACAAAGGGAGACGTGGATGGCTGGGGGATGGATTACCATATTGTCGAGGTAACAACTGTGCCATCTTTTCAAGTTGATGATGGTTTGGAGGTGAGCCATGTACCACATTTGTCGTAAATTCCGCCTTTGACCCGGGGATTTGACTCATCTGCGGAGGACTTTGATTGTCCTTTTTCGGGGAACCTCCCTCTTTACCTGGGACTGGATTATAGCCATAGCCAACGCGGCGGCCCCCAGACATCCAGCCGACACTGACTTTGCGTGGTGAAACTATGCCAGCAGGGTGATTCTGGAACTGAGGCGAGTCAGAGTTTCCAGAGTCACAATGCTCCTGAAATCGGCTCAGAATAGTGTTCCGGGGCGCTGGAACATTAACAGCTTCGTTGTCAGAGGTGAGTATGTCTTGCAAGGCTGGTTTTGGTTTTGGTTTTGGGTCAATGATTTTGCTAGTGAGCTTTTTGAACGATAGTCCGCCAATAGATAGACTCCCCGACGATGGACTGGCTTGCGAGTAACATGAAGATGCATCTCGCCGGTCGTTTGGATTTTTTGGTGTCTCGTTTCCAGAGATCACCGAGGCACCTGATTGGGAAAATTGGACATTCTCCTGCGAAAAATTCCCCATGGCCCCTCTTTTCTTGTAGAACAGCTCAGTACTTGATGGACTGCATGATCCTACTCGGGATGATTGGGAGAAGGACACAAGTCGATTCGATATACCCAACTCACTAAGATGTATCGCGCGGGGGTCACGAGGATCAGTGAAGGACCTAGCTGAATTGGAAGGCTGTCTTGTTTTGGACACCAAAAGATCTGCCGATGAAGTGGGAAGTGATCCAAATGATCCCGCTCCGTGTTGGTCCCGGCTCGTCTTCATGAACTGTTTCCAGTCGGACATGAGATCCCGGCCACTGGAGGTTTCCGGGACAATGAGAACGGGCGAGTGCTCGGAATGGGAAGCCCCAGGATCGTTGGTTGAAGACAAGGATGGAAGAGATCCCCCAAAGATCTTAGTCAAGACGGGACTTTTGTGAGTTCGCTCAGCCCTCAGAGGCGAAGGAGTCGTTGGCTGGTATTTGAATTCATCGGTATCACGGGCTGTGTGGAAAGTAGTCGGAGGACCCCTGAGAGTCCCTGGTGGTGTTGGGATAAAATGCATACCAAAGACAGATTCTTGAGAGTCAGTGGCCGTCGGGGCATTGGTCATAGCCCAGCGTTCAGCCTCGGAGCGCTCTTGGCTCTGTTCGATCAAATCGCTCAGCTCCATTTGGCGAAGACCTCGACTGGCAGGAGATCTCCCCAGGTCACGTCTTGGTGTTGTTATGTAATGTGCATCACTGTCGTACCCTCTCTCACTCATCAGACTATTTCCATACTCCGGGGCCATCAATTCATGCACTGGTTTAGGCCTTGACGGGGTGGATCTTGATGATTTCCGCGGGAAAGGAAACAGGAACTTTCTATATTCCCGGGCATCATTGTATTCTCGGGAAAATCGACTTCGAAGTCGGTGCGAGAAGCCTTCTGGTTGCTTTTCCTGTGGCTCGTTTATGAATGAAATCTCTGGCCCTGCAATCTTCATTAGCGCCGAGCCAGCAACTAGGTCCCAGAGACCATACCTTGACCGTGACGAGGAAACCGAACCTCCTGAACTTGTTCGTAGGAGCTAGCGCCTGACTGTGAAATAGGGTGCTCTCTTCGCCAAGGGCAAACGAGGAACGCCATGACTCATTTCCCTGAGAATGAATTGAGAAGATCATGTTGTGATCTGCGAATGAAATGTTTATTTTGTTTCCAGGCAGAAAGAGCGTCCCTGGCTCCTTCCTGGTTCGACTAAATGAGGTCCTTTTCCTCGGCGATGGTTCGTGGAGTACTGTAAGCTAACGACTCAATAGCAGGTCAAATGATTCTGTATAGCTCCAATATAGTCTCGGATCATCCTTGACCGCTACTCGTGATTTTATCTCAAATTTCAATACTGCATGATATTCGGGCGGGGTAGCATGTAGCTTGTCATGTATCATGTACCATGAACTCCGTACCTCACAGCTCTTCCTATTTCTCATGCCCTTTCTCATATTCCATTTCCTTCATCCTCGTAGTTACACGTATCTTATTCTCGCGGAGAATCTTCATCGGCATTACCAAACTCCGAATGCTTCCCGACAAACACCGAGTCGGAAGTTTTATGGCCCCCATCTCCTCAACCTGTGTCTTATTCCTGCGTGATACATGTCATCTGGGAGCTTTACCATTGGCCCGCTGATTCTGTAACATATCCTGCAGTCAGAACCCGAGGAATTATTCGGCGTCCGGAGCTGACAGCGGGGAGAATTGGCCCATCGTACTGTAGTGCCCCTGTGGCAAATTGGAATTCCACTTTGATCCATTGTATTCTCGTCAATTCCTGAATCCACTTGAGTATACAATATACGCTGTAAAGACCTTATCGAAGCTTATCACCCCGTGTAATGAGATGGCGTGATCTACGCCGATCACGGAGGCCGTCGTGCTAAGTTTGTAGTGGAGCCTATTGACCGAGTGTAATGACACTACATTACCCGTAACTTACCCACAATACCATTCCACACCCCCGGCCCCTTGCCTAATCTCCATGCAAATCCTAATCCCCTGTTTCGCTCCACGTATGGTCAGGAAAGCCACCTGCTGCCCCTCTATCCCGTTGGGGTTAGACCCGCTCTGATCCCCCTCCATTTTTCTTCTCGCCTTTTCCCTCGTTCTCTTCTTCTTTTTCTTTTAACTCTTCAAGGTTCCGGGATCTTTTTCTTTCTATCTTCCAGAGACCCCGTCTACCCTTTGCATTCCCTTTCTTTTCACACACATCCGTCAGAATGGTTCAATCGTACGTCTTTCACCCTCCATCATCAATTCCTTGATACTAACTATTCTCTCAGATCCGTTCTCGGTTTCCCCCGTATGGGTAAGCTCCGTGACCTGAAGAAGGCCACTGAAGCTTACTGGGGTGGCAAGATCTCCCGCGATGACCTCCTCGCTGAGGGCAAGCGTCTCCGTCTGGAGCACTGGAAGATCCAGAAGAACGCTGGTGTGGACGCCATCCCCTCCAACGACTTTGCTTTCTACGATCAGGTCCTCGACCACATCCAGCTCTTCGGTGTCATCCCCGAGCGCTACAGCAAGTACAACCTGGACCCCCTGGACACCTACTTTGCCATGGGTCGTGGTCTCCAGAAGGAGGGTGTTGATGTCCCTGCCCTTGAGATGGTCAAGTGGTTCGACTCCAACTACCACTACGTCAAGCCTGCTCTGGCCGACAACCAGGTCTTCAAGCTCGCTTCTGACCCCAAGCCCGTCCGCGAGTTCCTCGAGGCCAAGGCCGCTGGCATTGTCACCCGCCCTGTTGTCCTGGGTCCCGTTTCCTTCCTGGTCCTGGCCAAGGCCGACCGTGGTGCCAGTGTGAACCCTATCACCAAGCTGGCTGACCTCCTTCCCGCCTACGTTGAGCTCCTTAAGCAGCTCAAGGCTGCCGGTGCCGAGGATGTTCAGATTGACGAGCCCGTCCTCGTCTTCGACCTTTCTGCCGAGGCCAAGGCCGCTTTCAAGCCCGCCTACGAGCAGCTTGGCAGCCTGGGTGCCAGCGCTCCCCGTCTGACCCTTGCCACCTACTTCGGTGACATTGTCCACAACATCGAGGTCCTCTCTTCCCTCCAGAGCCTCCACGCCATCCACGTGGACCTTGTCCGGAACCCCGAGCAGCTTGACACCGTTGTCGCTGCCCTTGGCCCCAACCAGACCCTCTCTGCTGGTGTCGTTGACGGCCGTAACATCTGGAAGACCAACTTCAAGAACGCCATTGAGAAGGTTGAGGCTGCCATCCAGAAGCTCGGCAAGGACCGCGTCATTGTCGCTACTTCCAGCTCCCTCCTGCACGTCCCCCACACTCTCGACTCCGAGAAGAACCTCGATGCTGAGGTCCGTGACTGGTTCAGCTTCGCTGTCCAGAAGCTTGCTGAGGTTGTTGTCATTGCCAAGGCCGTCACTGAGGGCCCTGCTGCCGTTAGCGCTGAGCTCGAGGCCAACGCCAAGTCCATGCAGTCCCGTGCTACCTCCAAGCGCACCAACGACCCCGCTGTCAAGGCCCGCCAGGCTGCCGTCACCGCTGAGATGCACAACCGTATCTCTGCTTTCCCTACTCGCATTGCTGCTCAGACCAAGCACATCAAGCTTCCTCTCTTCCCCACCACCACCATCGGTTCCTTCCCCCAGACCCAGAACATCCGCCGTGTTCGCAACCAGTTCACCAAGGGTGAGATCACCCCTGAGGAGTACGAGAAGTTCATTGAGAACGAGATCAAGGATGTTGTCAAGATCCAGGAGGAGCTTGACCTTGACGTCTTCGTCCACGGTGAGCCCGAGCGTAACGACATGGTCCAGTACTTCGGTGAGCGCCTGACTGGTTACGTCTTCACCACCCACGCCTGGGTTCAGTCTTACGGCTCTCGCTGCGTTCGTCCTCCCATCATTGTTGGAGACGTCAGCCGCCCTGCCCCCATGACCGTCAAGGAGTCCAAGTACGCCGTTTCGATCTCCCAGAAGCCCATGAAGGGTATGCTCACTGGTCCCATCACCTGCTTGCGCTGGTCTTTCCCCCGTGACGATGTCCACCAGTCCGTCCAGGCCCAGCAGCTCGCCCTTGCTCTGCGTGACGAGGTTGTTGACCTCGAGGCTGCCGGTGTCAAGGTCATCCAGGTCGATGAGCCTGCTCTGCGTGAGGGTCTTCCCCTCCGCACCGGTACCGAGCGTGAGAAGTACATCCAGTGGGCCGTCCAGGCCTTCAAGCTCTCCACCGCCGGTGTTGCCGATACCACCCAGATTCACTCTCACTTCTGTTACTCTGAGTTCCAGGACTTCTTCCACGCCATTGCCGCGCTGGACACTGACGTCCTGTCCATCGAGAACAGCAAGTCTGATGCCAAGCTGCTCAAGGTCTTCGTTGACGAGAAGTTCGCTGCCCAGATCGGACCCGGTGTCTACGACATCCACTCTCCTCGTATCCCCAGCGAGCAGGAGATCAAGGACCGTGTCGAGGAGATGCTCGCCCACCTGTCTCCCGACCAGCTCTGGATCAACCCCGACTGTGGCTTGAAGACTCGTGCTTGGCCCGAGACCAAGGCTGCCCTGTCCAACATGGTTGCGGCCGCCAAGTACTTCCGCCAGAAGTACTCGCAGTAAATGCACCACACCATTTTCCTTTCCTTCCTATAATGTGTTAATTCATGGGGGCGGCAATCAACCTGCCGCCTCTGGCACGGGGAGTTTTCTTTTTTTTATGATGAGTTTATGACGATGATACCAAAAGTTCAACATACGGGTTTCAACGGGGTTTGCTGATTAGAGGGCACCAAAAGCGGGTTTACGGAGTTTCAACATGACTGACGATTTCAACATGGGTGCCACAATGCGCCGATTATTTCAACAATTTTTTCGGATCCCGTCCTTTGCATTTGCACTGGACCTGGAGACGAAAGTAGTTTCTACAGTTCCTACAACTGTAGATACGGAATGTGAATATTATGTATTCTTCCACATTTATAAACAAGTAACTGTATCGTCGTAGATGTAGGAGCTTCGAGTACCTTGACTCCACAGTTGACCTAGGTCTTACAGTATCATTCCCTATTCCTATTCGCCCAGCGGGCCGGAGTATGCCTCGGCCTCATCCCATTGGCTAGCCACTGTGGAATCTGTGACCGATTCGACCCCATCTCAGCCTCGTGTCAGCTTCGGCTGCATTCTTTATCTCACGTTGCCCCTGTCTTTATACTTACACGAACAAGGAGGACAGCATAGGCCTATCATATTCGAATGTACAGGTCGATACGGAGCAACCTTTTCACGCCAACCCACCTTTGCTGTCTAGCGATCAGGCTACAAATTATCGACAAACCAGTAGATACCAACCATTGAACGACTCACCACACATGTTTAACGCCTCAAAAGGCCTCAAATCAATCCATCACAATCTGAACTGTCAACCAAAATTTCATTAAGATTGTTCTACTCTATATTGGAGATTCCAAAAAATGGACAACGCTCAACATTTCAGGACATTTTCCCACCTTCCATCCGAACTAATACATATGATACAAGAGTATCTAGCACCGATCGATACAGCCTGTCTAGCATTATGCAACCATAATTTAGAGCATTATCTACAACCAGCTGCCCAACATCTCTCAAACGACTCCCATTTGCGAATGGAGTTCCTCACACGACTCTCACGAGACGTACCAGAATACTACATCTGCTTCATGTGTGCCCGTCTTCACCCCTGGCGAAAGATCGAGTCACCAAGTCCTACATTCAAGCTATTCGACTGTTCAAAGACCCTCCCACGCGAAAAATGGTATCTCAGATGGCCCATGTTTCGGGGCGTATACCCCTGCGGCGCATTCCACGATATTCATTTCGTACATCTCCAACTTGCCATGCGAAGATACTATTATGGAGCTGAATTTGGGATACCAATCGAATCGCTGTTTTATACTGAGGTTGCCACTTGGCCTCTTGGAGAGCATGGTCGAGTCTCGATAGCCTCGAAGCTTAAATCTACTTCTCCAGAGCTTCATCAGATGACGTCTTTGAAATCCGTTGAAGCCCGAATTTCCATTTCGGCTCCGGGTCCGGGGCTCTGTTTACGGACACAGGAGATGGCTATCGCAAGACGGGAAAATTTATCGAAGATATTCCCGCGTTCTGGCTCGGATTTTATGTATGTTTGTCGACATATTGGTGTATTCCCCTCCGCCTCATCCATGCTGGACCTCCGTGCCACCGGCTTAAAGGATTTAATAAGCTCTCTTATTGCGCAATATTCGGGCACCGGTTCTGATAAGCCGATACACTGGCAGCGCTGCCAATCATGCAATACGTCGTGGAAACTAGAGATTCGGGACTTGGGAAAGGATATTTGTCTTGTTTCGACGCGCTGGGTTGATCTGGGACCTGGTCTTACGCCTGATGATGCTAGATGGAGAATACACCACTATGATGGGCCTGGTATAATTTTGGAAGACCATGACCTGGTTGGGGATCCTCGGATCCGGTTTGAGGAGGATTCTATTCAGGCGGCCTCCTCTTTGACGGAAGATGAACTGTTTCAACGCAATATCTCGTTTGTGAAGGGGCAGACATATCAGACTAGGATGACGAGGTGGGGGCCTTCGAGGTGGTATCTTGTTGGTGAGAAATTTGAGAAAGATGAAGAGAAATCTAAGCCTGAGCCTTCCTACTGTATTGCTATGTGAGTACGGATGGGAATCTTTATATAGTATAAGTATGTGGAAGTGAACTGTGGAGGTACATGACGGCTGAAGCTATGTATATCTGTGCCACTGTTTACTAAAAGCCCTGTTTCGGCCCAAGATCCATGGGTGTATATGCACATATATAGACAAGATGATCGAGCAACGGAATACGCTGTCGTCACATGATCTCAGACGTAACTAACTAAACATTGGTATTCGCTACGGAGAGCTGGGTGATACTATGCATTCTGTCATTCGATGTCATTGCCTCTGCGACCCTGTTCGAGCTTGGTTGCTGTCATGTTGATGGGGCTTCTCCAGTGCTGCGTGCAATTCATCCAGACTGCCAATCTTGATCTGGATAGTGGAGGTGGGGATCACTTCACCGTGGTCACGACTCATTATCCTTCAGATTGCTTACAACTTAATAAATGAATGAATCGCTTAAGCCTTGGAGCGGGGGCTAGGTATCAGGAGATGCACGTGGTTTGGGGACTTTCGAGGAGTATGGTGAGCTATTTCTAATCAACAGACCTCAACAATGTGCTTGCTAGCGTGGGAAATTATGCGTTTGCTCAGCCATAGCAGCCACCGAATACGACCTTGTAAAGTGCGCTGTTCATGCTGTGCATTAGAGACGCAGATAGTGTCGAGCCCGACGAACTGTGACTGGTTGCTGGGCGGATGAAAATCTGGTTCACCCATTTCGTTCTCCTCAATTTTGATTGAATACTCGTCAGTGCCTGCAGGTTGAATGTGCTTGGTCATATGTAGATGGTGCGGGGAAGCCCACTGGTTCCCAACGGACCGAGCCATATCAAGAAGGCGGCTAATTCTATTGCTGAACTGGCTGAGAACATACTGCACACAGCGTGCACGGACCTGATGTTCGACCACCGATGTCGTGGTCCTGGCTGATTGGATGCCTCAGTAGTTTTGGTAGATTGCCAAGGTCTGGCACGTATGAAGAGCCTCATTCTCTTTAAAAAGCATTGCTTAAATACGGGCAAAGAGAATGCATTATTGACTTAGTATACGCAAGATATCATGGATTTGTTCAGTGGAGTAGTTTCAGTATTTGCGGTTTGCGATCAACTGGAAGCATGCATTAACAGCCTTCGTCAATTATACTATACTTTGAAGTTTGCCAAACGGGACGTACAACAGCTGATAGAGGAGGTTTATATTTGTCGAAATCTTTTTAATATCTTCGACAATGTCACACGCCCTCTGGGCAGCGGAGTGATGACGTTGGCTCGCGAGAAAAAGCTCGATGAAGCATTGCAGACGCAGGCCACTTCGGCTCTTGAGCAAATCAATCACATTATGACCAAATTCAAGCCGCTCATGAAGGATAGCAGTCCCAGCTCATTGGATGAGCTTCTAGCAAAGGTTCGGTGGCACTTTACGAAGCAGGAGATCCAAGCTTTGATGATCACATTTAGTACTGTGAAGCACAGTCTTGGCTTGCTTTCTTGTCTTTTGGCACTGGAAAGCTCTCTCGCGAGATTTTCACAACAGTCAACAGCGAATGACAACCATGATTTGCTGCTTGAACAGATGTGAGACTCCTTAGTTAAGTAGCTGATCTCGCATAGTATTATCATGACTAAAGCGCTTTTTCAATTTGCAGAACCACATTAAAAAAGATGGTTCATCGCCAGAACAAGTCTTTGAAGAAACTGGCCCAAAAAATGAAGGATACAATTCCAAACGTCCACGAGTCGCCGCTCATATCCAACACAGAATCGATGATCGTCATCATTAAAAAGATCCAGAAAGTGCCCGTCGCTGGGGCACGAGCAGTTATCGCTCGGGGAGAGCGAAATAATGCTTCACGTGTTATGGCCCCAACACCAAGGGCTCGCGATTCCACAAGTATACAAAATTCAAGCAACACAAGGCTAGGAAATGCGCGATTGCGTTCTGGTAGTCGTGTGCCTAGCGTGATAGCATCGCCACACAGCCAAGAAACTCCATGTCAGTCGGGTGAGACTGTGTCTCGTGAGCGTCGAAGGACGCGCGATTATGGAGACGGCAATAGAGAACATTATGAAGAGGGCTCATCTTCATCTTCCATCCGGAATGGCAGGTATAGCCACATATTATTCGTTCCCAATCCACCTTTCACTCAAGCGGACTGGGACAGCAGGAATCGAAAAAGGAGTGACTCCGGGGAGAGATTATAAGGCCATGCAGCAGGTATGTAGGCAGGTTAATATTATCGGTATAAAGCTTGACTGATCACTGAGCGAAATACAGACTTTCTACGATTATTGGTATCACTTTTGGATCCTAGACCTCTTCAAAACAAGCACAAAGCCTCATTGGTTTCCGCGTCAAAATTATCGCGCTGTGTACAAATTCCCAGGTGCGACGCTGCAAAGAAATATAGCTTACTCTGATGTTTGAAATGTTTATTGTGGATGCTGCAAATCTATCTATACAAACCCACACGAGTGGCATCAATACCAAGAACCAATCAAGCCAAAACAACACACTTCATCATAACAAGCACTTCATGATCAAAGTTCCAACTTAAAAGCTTACAGATCAGCATCAGAAGACCCCCACATTCCAGACCCTGAGAAAGCGGGGATGCACATGCACCCGCCAAGCTCAACATAAGTTCCGGAATGTGACTTCACACCTCAACCTCAATCTCCAATATACCACTGAATACCCCCAACCAGGCAACATCCAAAGTCAGGAATTCCCGAAAAATGGGTGAGAAACCCTGGATCGGCGACCGAGTCGTCGGCCCTTGGCACTTTTCGGAGACTCAGCCTGTCGCCGTTTCCGGCAATCCACCCCCCGTTCCTGACGGATGCTCGGAGAAATCCGGTCTAGCCGTGGTTCGGGGCATGGATGAGACCAGCTACTGGTCTGATCGAGATGTTGCTGCTCCACGTGCCGGGAAGCCTAACAGTGTAACCGTGAATGCGACTGCGACGCTATTGCGCCGTGAGATAAAAGGCCTCGCATGTCTCTGTCTGTGTCTTGGTTTGTGGATGGCTGGTATTCCGAATATGCTTGCTCAATTCTTAGGCCGGTCGATGCGAGATCAGATGGTATCTGTTCCGGATCGGACGCTGCGGTTGACGAAGGATGGCACGTTTCAGATAAGTGTGTTTGAAGATTTACATTTTGCTGAAGGTGAGAAGACCCAAGACATTGTAACTGTACCTACTAAATTGGTGTTAGATTCCAATAAGGATGTCCTTACCAACAAGGTCATGGATTATGTTCTCAACAAGGAGAAGCCACAACTTGTGGTTATAAATGGGGATCTGATCTCGGGTGAGGCTACCAAAGCCTCCAACTCCTCCGAATATCTCGACAAAGTTGTCTCTCCCTTGATGAACGGGGGATATCTATGGGCTTCGACCTACGGAAACCACGACAGCGAGGTAAATCTGGACCCGCGAAAGGATATATACGACAAAGAGAAACAATATCAGAACAGCCTTACGCAGAGCTTGGTCTCCGATTCGGCCGCTGGAGTTACAAACTACTATCTGCCGGTATTTTCGCATAATGGATCCGAAGGTGATACGCCTGTTCTTTTGCTGTGGTTCTTTGACTCAAAAGGTGGACACGAGCCAACCAACCGGGTATCGAAACGGGAATCAATCAAACGGGGCGACTGGGTCGATGAATCTGTAGGTCAATCCACCACTTCAACGAACACTACTGACTTGTCAGGTGGTCAATTGGTTTACGCAGACAAAATCCAATCTGAAGGATAAATATGGGAAAGTCATCCCGTCATTGGCCTTCTATCATATACCCGCAGATGCTATGCGAGTGTATCAAGACAATGGGGTAGATTCTCACAAATCTCCCGGTCTTAATGGGGAGACCGTGGTTCAGCAAGGATCTGGCGACAGTCCATACACTGGACAGGACACACCATTCATGCGAGCTCTATTGGATACGTCGGGACTTATGGCTACGTTCAGTGGTCATGACCATGACAACGACTGGTACGCGAACTGCTCTTACGTACTCTCTGCATGTGCTAAATTTTCACTAGGTGTTTCAAATGGGACGGTAAAACCATTGCTCAGGATCTATCTGGCAATGGAATTAATATGTGCTATGGTCGTCATACCGGGTATGGAGGATATGGCAATGCTGCTCGTGGTGGGAGGCAGATCCTCCTCAACAAGGATAGCATTGCAGATGAAGTGGAAACATGGATTCGGCTGGAGGATGGGACAATCTCCGCGCATGTCACCCTGAATTCAACATATGGAAAGGATCAATACTCGCCTGTGACTCGGCAGGTCACAGCGAGAATGACAGGTGGAAGTGTTAGCCTTCATCATTCATCATCTCTACTTTATATAACGTACTTGTGGTTTGCGATTCTGGTTTATCGGCAATGGAAAGGACAGTGATGTATTCCTCGATGTTTATAAGAACTAGTCTACGCCCGGAATCTGGGTATCGCTCGTTTCAGAAAATACAGATCTGCTATGCCGGTAATAAGTTCGTGTTGTGCTGCTTTTCGCACCGCTTGTTTTCCACTGAAGGATGAATATCTGGATAATGCAGCATGGAAGGATGAGCGGGGATGGGTCGTTTATGTTGAAGCGGAGACATCACTCTCGCTTCTCGCAAACACTGATAAACGGAGCGAATACTCCTCCTAGAAACAAACGACTTGACCGTGTATCTTGCACTGCAACCGTTGATGAAGGAAGCTTTTCGGCAAAGGAATCCTCCACAATCTTCAATACTTCCCACGTCCCACCAGGCTTCTTGATAGGACTAGCTAGCACAGTCGCCGGTGCAACAAAGTCGTGTGGATGATCCGCGGACTTAATAAACGCAAAGGAATCAGGTATAGCAGCAGCAATGAGGCTCCCATCTTCATCAAATGAGAGATTATCCACCGGATAGCCCATCGCAATGGTATCCACTTGCTTCAATTGATCATTTTCCAGTCTGTGAATGGTTACCAGCCCCGTCACAGAATGAGAGACATAGTAAAGACCATCCTTGCCCTTAGCAACGCCATTAGGAAAGCGGAATCCGCCCTTCGCTGCGATATTGCACTTGCCAGTATCAGAGCGACAATATGTGAGACTTCCAGTGCCATATAGCATTTCCAGATCACGAAAGCGCCCAGTCTTGCTCTTATGATCATTTGTGATTACAAATCCCACTCCATCAGCATCAACAGCCAAGTTGTTTGGCGAGATAATGGCATCACTATGGATAGTCCGAACATACTCCAGTGTATCTGTCTGTTTGTTCAAATTGAAGATTTCAACCGTTGAATTCGCACCATGAGTCCAGGGATCCAAAAGCTCTCCTGTAACCGAGTCGATCGGGGGCTTGTGATTAATCAACCAAAATCGCACCGTAGGTCCAATATGACGCACGTCAAAGCCATGAAGATCCAATTCGCCATCGTAGCCACCAATCTTCAACTGGCGGGGCACGGACAGGCCATCGGAATCCACTTCGTCAATGTCCAACACGGTGATATGATCGGTCAGAGCACGCGCTGAGAGATTGTACTTGTTCCCACCTGGGCTCCATCCCTGCCGGGATTCAATGGTCGAGCATGCGGCATATAGTCTCCGGTCGTGGTGATCTAGCCATATATCCTCACAGGCTTCCAGGAGAGGGTGATATTGCCTAGTGCATGTCCATGGGAACTCTTCGAGGGGCTGGATCTGACGACCGACACCCAGTGTTATGAACAAGATGTTCTGTACGTAGGTTCTGTAGAACATGGATAGTGCGAGTACGGAGATTGTCCAGTACAGGGACCGTGCCCAGAGGCTCTTGCGCTGAGGAGCTTGTTGTGGCATGATCTTGTGATCTTCTCTTGTCTCTAGCACTACTTAAGTGAGCCCGGGATTCAGCTGGTTTTTTTGGAGTTCCCTGGGTAATCAAATCCAGGAGGTTTGGAATTGGACTCTTCGCATGTCAGCATGGAGCGAGCTGTGTTTGACCTGCAGTCACATGACATCTATCATTCAGGCTTTCCAAGTCTTCCTACACATCAGATCCATAGATATTCATACCACTAGCATGCCGCATGCTCCTCGGCTGACCATATTGTTAGTGTTCGAGGTGGGAAAAATAGTCTGAAGTAATACATCTGAAGTGGTGCTTCATTGGCTGTCTTGAGATTTTTCACAACAAAGCGCAGTGCATCATACAGAAACCCAGCTATGATGGAACCATTATCGCTCTATATCCTTCTCTGTATGAAAAATAAAGGGAGTCTACGTACTATATCATTTACTGGGATGATCCTAGCGAGGCGATCCACTATATGGAATGGACATCACGACTACTTGTTGGATAACGTTATACAATGACTAATAAGTTTCCCTGAAATGTCCCACATAACAACTAATGGAGTAAAAACCACTTTTCGAAAGGTCTAAAGCGCGTTTGATAAAATGGCCGAGAAAGAATGGATGTAGAGCAGGAATAGCTACAGATGGAAAAGGTGGATCGGCCCGGCTCATCGGCAAGGGATTCTCGGGTATCATTGATAACTTACAACTTACCAGCTATGCTGTCCAATACATCCATCCGTCATGGCCTCATTTCGCAGTTTGAGGACTCAGTACAATTCCCTGTTGAAAAAGTTCATCGGGTCATCCCGGGACTTTGAAGTCCTCAGCACCATCCCCGCCGATGACTGCCCCGCACCAAAGATCCTATATGTGCTAGACTCATCATTCAATCCACCAACCCGAGCGCATCTCCGCATAGCTAGCTCTGCACTCCTAGAGCGACTAGACTCAAGCTCGCGGCTGCTGCTACTACTTGCCACTCAGAATGCAGACAAACCTTCAAAGCCGGCCTTGTTCGAGGACCGGCTCGCCATGATGGAGCTGTTCGCACACGATCTGCGTTCTCACCTGGCTACCAGTACCGCACCTCCAGGGCACACTCCATCTCTAGAGAACATCCCCGCCATTGACATTGGCGTCACCAAGAAGCCATATTTCATTGATAAGGCCTCCGCAATTGAGGCCTCGGGGACTTACGCCACTCCGCTTGAACAGGTCCATCTCACGGGCTATGATACATTGATCCGTATATTTGATCCGAAATACTACCCGCCAGAACATACGCTAGCGCCGCTAGCACCACTTTTCTCGCGGCATCGCTTGCGGGTAACATTAAGGCCTAGTGATGAATGGGGAAGTAAAGACGAACAGGAGGCTTTTCTCCTCGCTCTTGCCCGTGGAGATCGAGAGAGTGAAGGTGGACGGAGAGAATGGGCGCAAAGGATTCAGCTAGTTGAAGGGAGAAAACCAGGGCAACCGCCGGTTAGCTCGACAAGAGCCCGCGAGGCCATACAGTCTGCAAGTGATGATCTGGAGTGGCTTGTTCCGGAGAACGTGCGCCAGTTCTTACTGTCTGAAAAACCATACTCTACAGAAAGCAACCTGTAGCTTGGCTGTGCCTACTGTTCACATCACTGCAAATGAGGCATTGCACCTGTTGTTGACCTAATGTGGAGCCTTATCAATGCATGAAAACCATGATAATTTTCCAGGACACCTCAGAATATAGTACATTATTATCACATGAAAACCATGCTAATCTGAACGCCCAAAATCTCCGTCCAGAATCACCGACGCAGACCATCGTTTTTGTTATAGAACATATATCGTACACCTAGAGCCAAGCTTTCTTCGTAAACTCGTTTCCTCATGAGTCCTCCTCCTGCTCACGCTTTCCAAGTGTGTATGCAAGCCCCCCGCCGACCATATTCACCAAGCAGAGAGCCATTGTGCCACCGCGCACGATCCCGCGAGCTCCGAACTTCTGCCTCAGTGGTTGACGCCGCCGACTGGCGAGGAGCAGGTATAAACCCGACCAGGCAGCGCTGATACCAGCGGTATCAGTCTTGAAGCCTTGCAGGTTGGCATAGCTGGTGAAGAGGAGGACAGGAGTGAAGAGCATGGGGAAAACCTGGAATGGGCGGGCATGTTGCGCGGTGATGAGCGAGGCAAGCAGGGTAGGCGGGAATGAGTTTTCTAACAAAAAGATACGTTAGCAAGATTTAATTGTACATATAAAGGTCAATTGCGGGCAGAAAGGAAAGCTTGGAGATGTTTGAAACCGACAAATACTTACCACCCCATGCTCGGAAGCGTTGCACGAGCGTCTGCTTTGTTTCTTCGATGCTCGAATCCTTCGCCATGATGAATTTGGTGACTCAGATGAACTGCACACAGCCTTAATTGATGTTGACCGTTCTTTCTCCACAGGAGGCCCGTCCTGTGTTGAGATATGCGCGATAATATGGAGAAGATATGGGTTTGGTTGCTGTGGGGAGGTTTGTGTCTATCTAACGGATAAGCGCATGTCGTTCCCGCTTGGCAAAGACACCTAAGACTATACTTTTTCCGTTTCGCCCCCCTCCCCGAATCTTCATCGCGCACTTCACTCTGCCCCTACGAGTGCTCTGATCCACGGCCCCGAGTGCCTATACCCAGGCCTGACTTGTTTGTCTGCCTCTTGGGGGACCAGGCCCTTTTTCCGCGTCTTACGCCACCCATCGCACCCATCGCACCCCTCGCCGATTTGACCTCGATACGCGGATCACCAGATCCCACCCTTCCCCTTATCCATAATGCCTTCAGCCACAGCGTCTGGCTCTGATGCCAAAGGCAATGGCGCGCGGTCGCGCGAGAACCAGGGCAACCAGGGCCCCAAGTTTACACCCGAGCAGAAGAAGGCTATTGACCGGATTCGAAAATGCAACCCCAAGGCATTATACAAGATCCTTGCGTGCGAATCCAAGGCGTCAGATAACGAAATTAAGAAGGCCTACAGGTCACTGAGTTTGTTGACACACCCGGATAAGACCGGATGGGACGGCGCGGATGAAGCATTTAAGAGTACGTGAGAGATCAGGTCTACATGCCATTTAATTTCGCCGCTAATTTGTCTTTGGTAGTGCTATCGCATGCGAATAATATCCTCTCGGATCCTAAGAAGAGAGAAATGTATGATCTTGATGGAGGAGATGCATCGACCCGATTCAACCCCGGTTCTGGCGCCTCTGCTGGTGGTGGCTCACCGTTTGGCGGCGCCGGTGGATTTGGAGGTGGTGGGTTCCCTCGAGGGAGAGGCAACGGAGGTATCTCTGTAGAGGACCTGTTCGATCAGTTCTTCAATGGTATGTTATCGGGTCCTTGCATAAACGATCACCGTTCGACACCATACTGATACCATGATCTAGGACCCCAGTTCGGCGGCGCCCAGCCCGGCGCTCAATTTGGTTTCGGTGGTCCCCAATTTAGTTTTGGTGGCCCAAACATTCGTGTGCATCACTTCGGAGGCGCTGGACCGCAACGACGACCTCGCCCGACCAACTCAGGACAGCCACAGCCTGCTCCTGACGCATGGTCTATCCTTCGCCAACTCATGCCTCTCCTCATTCTTTTCGTCCTTCCTCTCCTCTCGTCTCTATTTTCTGGCTCTTCTTCTCCCACGGGTCCTTCGTACCGATATGATACAGCCAAGCCACCTCATACCATGGGTCGCACTACTCCCAAGCTTAATATCAACTACTTTGTCAACCCACTTGACGTGGAGGACTTAAGTCCTCGCAAACTCAGGCAATTAGACCAAAGAGTGGAGGTGGATTACGTATCAGCGCTACGGTATGAATGCGACGGCGAGGTGAATTTGCGAGACCGAAGGATTCAAGAGGCGCAGGGTTGGTTCTTCCCTGATGTGGACAAGATGAAGGAGGCCCGAGCAATGGAGTTAAAGAGCTGCCGCAAGTTGGAATCCCTTAGGGGGAAATTCTAAGATGGTGCGTCAGATTTGTGGTTTCTGCATTAGCCTTGAAGGAACAATAGCACATACGAGATGGGCGGCGTTCTAATGTTGGGTTTCTCTTTGGATTTCGTGTATATTTCCAAATGCATTCGGTTCTCTCGTGGACTTGAAAGCCAAGTTGACCGAGAATTGTTCTCATAGAAAGAATGTGCATCTACTTAGGTAAATATTAATATTTTCATTGATCACGACTACCAAAAACTGCACGGGATTGAATTTTATACCAACCACGTTAAGCGTGGTTTGACTGGTTGAAAATGTGTATGTGCTTAGTCAAGGGCATCATCCCCAGTGAAGAACATGTGAGGGAATCTCAGCGATCATGGCAGAACATCCAGTCTCGACCCCATCTCCCCGCACTTGAGACCGCTTATACCCCGATATTAGGAAAATTTAATCGCCTGCACTGGGCTCAGTGCTGGTCACCGGCGATCTCTGCATCTCTGAACTGGCCCCAAGGACAATTCCCTCCGCACACTTTGACTGTCCGCGATTACGCGATTTACACTTGCTCATACAGGGACAACAGCGTCCTCGGCTGATTTTTTCCAACCTGTGATATTACGAGAATTTAATCAGGGTTAGAATGTCGGACACACTTTCTGACGCGGACAAGGTTTGTCACCATTCCGAAGAGCCGTCATTTATCACTCCGCAGTCGCTAATGAACACTCCTCGCATACGATTTAGATCCGCAATAAGCGACTTGCCAAACTCTCAAACCCGGTACCCTCTTCTTCTGGCGAGGGATCATCCGATTCGCCCCCAAACTCTGCCATTTCCTCACCGTCACGGTCGCCAATCCGCCAAAATGCGTCCAGTGATTCCCGACCAGCCTCACCATCCGCCGCACAGACACCCCAGCGTTTTGAGGGAAAGCGGATCAAGATCACCCCCACAACTCCTGCCCCGGAGCGCCCACGCTCGACTGCACCATCCACTCCAGGGACCCCACCACCCGGAAGAATCGAGACTATTGAGACATTCGGAGATCGGACCTTGAGTGCTGTGTTCAAACTTACGTTGAAGGAGGAGGGCCACCGAGACCTACAGGGCCGCCGAGTGTTTCTTCCTGAATTGCGTAACGAGCTGCTGAGCCAAGAAAAAGAGTTGCTCATTGGGACGGAAATCTTGGACCAAGCGCTCTTAGAAGCCGCCTCTAAGGCTGAGAAAGGACGCCCACTGGACTACCTGCTGCCGTGTTGGAAGCGCATCACAAAGTTGCATAAGGGATTTCGACGGACAAGAGATGACGACCCCAAATTTCAAGTCCTCTGTGAGGCACGTCGACTTTGCATGAGTTATTGCATCTTTGCTATTACCATGCCAGAGATGTTTGGTTTTGATTCCCCAGAGACATCTACATTAGCGCCATACCTACTGGTAGACCCAGAGGATGAAAAGGGTGTTGATTTTGAATTCATTAGCGAGGCGGTTAAGCGTTTCGAGGAAGATGAGGGCGTCAAGCCCGCTTTCATTGCTGCCGTGGAGGAACTCAGCACGAATCTGTCCAGCATGGACATTAATGATGATTACAAGCCCTATTCTACGGTTTGTGCACATTATACTACACTCGATAAGATAAATTTGTTCTAACAGTCTTGACAGGCGTTGCGAAACCTAGTTCGCCATGCTTCTATTGCTGCTGCAATCACAGAATCAGCGACCTTCAACGATTCAAAGGACCCAGCAAATTTTGAGAAGGTCACTCTTTTGGGCCCTTGGTTCCGTCTTTCACCGCTGCAAGCCAACGTGACCATGTCATATTTCTCGAGCCCCAAGACTCGTGACCAAGCATATATTTTGAATGCTCAGCGATCCCTTCGCATGACACAGCAGCTGGTCAGCTCTGACCTCCTGGATGTCATCAATCACATGATCCGCGCCTCGAAAGAGGCCAGAGATCGGGTTCTTGACTGGTTTGCCGCTGCTTTGAACATCAACCATAAACGTCGGGCCATGCAGGTTGATCCTGAGAAGGTTTCATCAGACGGGTTCATGTTCAACCTCACAACATGTCTCGATCAGCTCTGCGAGCCGTTCATGGATGCCTCTTTTAGTAAGATTGATCGCATTGATGCTGAGTATCTTCACCGGGATTCCCGAGTGGACCTGAGTGATGAAACAAAGATCAACGCGGATCAGCATGAATCGGATGCCTTTTATTCCAAGAAGGCGGAGGGCACGTCTAACTTTATCACTGAGATCTTTTTCTTGACCGTGGCCGCACATCACTACGGCAGTGAATCTTTAACCTCGAAGCTTGAGCAACTTGAGAAGGACCTGCGGCATATGGAATCCACTATCACAAAGTTTGAACTTGAACGTCATCGGTGGTCTGGAAACCCCAGGCAGCTGCAAGTATTCGAGCAAGCACTAAAAAAGTACAAGGATAAGCTCGATCTTGGAATAGCTTTGAAGTACAGTCTACAGGGTGTGCTGTTTGATGATCAATGGCAAGCACGTTCAATGTTGTTTATGCGTTATGTGACAGTCTGGCTCCTGAGACTGGTTTCGGGCGTGAACTTCCCGAAAGAGAAAGTCACCTTGCCTCTGCCCGAGCAACAGCCCGAAATATTCAAATGCTTGCCTGAATACTTCTTGGATGATATTGTGAGCAACTTTAAGTTTATCATGTGGTGTTTGCCACATATCATCACTGCTACCCAGGGAGATGAATTAGTCATGCTATGCATTGCATTCTTGGAGAGCTCCAGCTACATTAAGAACCCGTACCTCAAGGCTGGTCTCGTTTCTATCTTGTTCCGTGGCACATGGAACCGCCCCGGTGGTGCCCGAGGTGTTCTGGTGGACCTTCTCAACTCGATGGAGTTTGCCAATGAAAACCTGCTTCACGCTGTTATGAAATTCTACATTGAAGCAGAGCATACTGGTACGCACACTCAGTTCTTTGACAAATTCAATATTCGATATGAGATTTTCCAGATCATCAAGTGCATCTGGCCCAACACCCTATACCGGGAGAAGCTGTCCATCCAGGCCAGCCAGAACCTGGACTTCTTTGTCCAATTCGTGAACCTGTTACTTAATGATGTGACTTACGTGCTTGATGAATCTTTTGGTGCCTTCAAGACCATCAACACAACCCAGCAGGAGTTGGCTCGAGAAGGCCACACGATGGATCAGACCACACGCCAGGAGCGAGAGGAGCACCTCGCGACTGCGCAGCGCAGTGCGAAATCATACATGCAGTTGACCAACGAGACAGTCTCCATGCTCAAGCTCTTTACTGATGCCCTGGCCGATTCATTCACCATGCCAGAAATTGTCCAGCGTTTAGCCGACATGCTGGACTACAACCTTGATGCTATGGTGGGGCCGAAGAGCTCTACCCTGCGTGTGGATAACCTTCAAGAATATGGATTCAATCCCCGCGCCCTCCTGAGTGAGATCATCGACGTGTATCTGAACTTGATGTCAAAGCAGAATTTTATCACCGCCGTTGCCCGTGATGGCCGGTCGTACAAGCCAGCGAACTTCGAAAAGGCGGCAGATATTTTGCGCAAGTGGTCGTTGAAATCTCCGGAAGAGTTGCGACGCTGGGGTCAACTGCAGAAGAAGGTAATGGAGGCCCGGGCAGCTGATGAACAAGCAGAGGAGGACCTGGGCGAGATCCCAGATGATTACCTAGGTATGTTTATCAAGAATACCATTATGAAATGCTTGCTGACCTTGCCAGATCCCCTCATGTACACTCTCATGGAAGACCCTGTTATTCTTCCCAGTTCCCGGATGTCGATCGACCGCGCTACTATTCGATCACATTTACTCAGTGACCCCAATGATCCTTTCAATCGTGTCCCCTTGACCATGGAGGACGTGATACCCGGTAAGACCTGTGACTGTTTCGTTTGCGCACAAATGACTAACTTCCATAGACATCGAGCTTAAAGCCAAGATTGAAGCGTTCAAGGCTGAAAGAACCGGGCGGAAGGCCCCGTCGGAGATGGATACCTCCGCTTAAATCTGAAATGAATACATAGCCTTACAATAGAGTTGAATGTTGTAGTCATCATGACCGCTTTCCTGTTTAGGACACTTACATCACCTTCCCTGCAACTTTAAATCCGGACTGAGTTTCTCCACTAGAGCTTAATACCCTTTTGATCCCCAAGGTTTTGTTTGTTCCACCTCACATAATCCCACCATGGGGGCCGCTCTCTCTACCAGCTGGGGTGCAATGCCATCCATTGAGGACTTTTCCCCTCCAACACCAGCAGCCTACACAGGGGTGCTAGCCGCATTCCAGTACTTCCCAGTCGTAAGTAAACAAGCCGCCAAGCTTACATGCGCCTAGCTCACAACATCCACAGTTCTCGGTCATCCAATGGTTCTTATCATGGCATCCAGCAGGCAAAACCTCCATGAAAAGCTCCATTTTCAACCTACCTGGCCGGCTAGCTTGGTGTATCATGGAAATCCCAGGCCCAGTGGTCCTGATCTACAACCTCTCTCAAGCCTCACCAAGCTTCTTTGAGCTACCAGCACCTAATCAGCTCGTCGCTGCGCTCTACTGCACTCACTACCTAAACCGTGCAATAATCTCACCCTTCTTCTCAGCGCCAAGCATGTCCCCCATTCACGTATTCATCATGCTTAGCGCCGTAGGCTTCAACTGGCTCAATGCTTCCTGTATCTCAGGCTGGCTAATCGGCTACGTCATCCCGATCCCAGGATTCAAGACAGACGGCGCTTCAGCTTTGAACCCGGCATCATTCGGTTTCACTCTCGTGCAGATCCTCCCTTTCATCGGAACGATCTTGTTCTCCTTGGGCATGGCAGGAAATATTTATTCCGAAACGGAGCTTTTCCGGCTTCGGAGAGAGTCAGCTGAGCAGCGCTCTTCTAAGAAATCGGATACCAACACTGTGATTGCGGACTCGACCGGGAAGGATGGTAACAAGTTCCACAAGGTGTACGTTATTCCCCCAGTTGAGGGGGTCTTCCGCACAATCTTGTACCCGCATTATGTTTTCGAGTGGCTTGAATGGGTTGGGTTTGCGCTTGTTGGGACGGCTGTCTTCCCGCTTTCTGGAATGAAGAATGTTGCTCCGCCTCTTCATGCTGCGCCGTGGGTTATCCCTGCGGCTTGGAGTGCGGATCTCCTGGGCATCCCACTTCCGTTGCCGGCTGTTCTGTTTGTCATCAATGCTGTTGCGAATATGCTGCCTCATGCCCGGTGGGGGCGTAGGTGGTATGTGGCAAAGTTTGGGGAGAAGGGAGTTGCTGGGCGTGGGGCCGTTGTTCCTAGGTGTGCATGGATGTAATCACATTCGGGGTCGCTTGGCGTAAGGATAGGTGCATTTTAAGTTTCTAATATTGAATCAGTGGCACTCATCATGTTCTACCTAATTTAACGTCCCTTCGGATCGATCAATTGCATGACTAGTACATTGGAAATAAAAATAACTGGGTATGCAGGAAGTCACATTGGGGTGTTTAGCAAGAATTTCCGAGTTAGTAATCTCTGAATAATGGGTATCTAAGCAAGCCACAGTCATATCTATTATCGGTATCTCCGAGGCGGGACTCAAGCATAGCACGCCTAAAAATAAGCCATATTTTGCCCACCTGGTCATTCGTTTTGTCAATTGCAACAGATTCCAGCACCAAAGCTGCAACTATATTCTATGGTCCTATTGAGATCTTGACACACGAAGGGTAGAAATAAGAGAGTCAACGAAGGTTTCCGGTTCCCCCATAGTATCGCCAGGGTCTGTACCCTTAACTTGGTGCCCAACCCATCTCATCTAAATTAAACTACTCTGTTCCGGCACGTTCCTTAACAGCCTGCCAAGAAAGTCCGCGTGTCTTGGCATAGGACCGGACCCGGAGAAATCTCGCTTATTGAGTAAGACCACCAGTTACATAGATGTTGTGAAGTGGAAGCGGTACATCGAGCATATTGGCTGACAGGAGTTCCTAAAATGGTAAATGGCTTTTGACATTTTTGTGATCCACTAGTGATTTACTAAGGATCCACTGTCAGTTTGATGTTCCTGGATCCCAGTCCAGTCAGACCATACAAACAAAATGCCACTGCCGCTGATACTTTACTCTTTTTTTTTAAAAAAAAAACTAAAACACCTCTTCCCTCAAAAGCTTCTATTTCCAACTTCATGCATCAGAGCTCTATAAATCACTTACTTTATTCCCTTCAAGCTTAATCCGATCTCCACGGGATACCGGTGTAGACCCTTCCATCCACGCCACCTTCAGTAAGCTGACTGAATAGATCATACAAGCCGAGAATCTAACTTCAACAGGCTAGTCATAGTGGATTTTGCCGACGCGAACTACTTTGGTTCTGCAAAATGGAGATCTCACTGCCGTAGCATACGTAAGTCCCAAGAACGCCACTGAAGAAAGCTTAACTAACTCGATTTTGGCTTAGGCTATACATGAGGCTAGTAGGAAGCGGTTAGAGCGTCGAAACACCTTCTAAGCTCACCATCTGATTATTTTTGGTATCTGGGGGCCAAAGTGATGTATAAAAGGGTGTAGATTTCCTTCTCAGGTAGAACAACACATCAATCCAGCAGACTATCTTCTCAAACATCTCTACCTTTGTTCAAATAAACTACCTACACAATGGTTTCCAAGGTACTATAAACAGATAATATCCTGATGCTATTACGTCCACTAACATCAAGTCTAGACTTTCGCCCTCATCGCCGCCATGGCCGTTGCCGCTACAGCCAACCCCACCATTGGCTACGCAGCCTACTACTACACCAACTGCACCATTCCCAGCATTGATGCCACCAATGCCTACGCTGGATCCTGTGTCAATGTCGAGAACTTCCCCATCAAGTCATTCACTGCCTATGTTGAGTCTAGCTCTTGTGCTGACGGTACCTCTGCCGTCCTCAACACCTACCTTGCTTCTGGATGTGATGATTCCGATTTGTTCGAGGCGGTTAGCGTGACTTCTGAGAAGCAGTGCTTTGCGGCTGATGCTACTCTTTACAGCATCAAGGCTGAGTGTGTTTGAAGCTTTGATTGTATGAAAGCGTCATGTTTAAATTAGAGTTTAAATTAGACGTTTAGAGAGATAATGTTATGGCGTGAGGTAAATTGCACTACATTTCATCTTAGAAACAAGCAGAAACTCTATCTTGGTATTCTGCGGTTATGGCGGTCGATGTAACAAATGTTGAAAGCTCGCAGGTATCTTGGGTGATCTATAGATAGAGTCTCCTCGGTCTTCTAAATCGAGCATTGATCTACCCTTCATACTCTCATTATCTATCCCGCTCACCAAGCTATGAAACTCTTTTTTTATCAGTGATATGCTTCCTGTTCCTGGACTCTTCTTCTCACTCAAAACCCGTGGACAGGAGTTGACGCATTATCTTTGTCTTCGTGATTCCAAAGTCTAGAACCAAACCATACTGACAAAAATCCATTCTATGCCTCGTCCAGCCTTCGTAGTCATTGAATTTTTCTAATAAACAATTCATTCAAGCCGATTCAAAAGGATACCAGTACGTCATCGACCGCTCTCACCTTCCATCTCGAACAACATAGAAAAGTTCTTTCAACCCCTAATTAGTATCCGGTTAATCTTGTATTTGAGGGTACGTGGGCAAAGAACAGCTACGAGTATCAGCAAAAAAATGCTTCTCATGGGCTATTGTATAACTTGCTATGTAAGAATCACATTGCACCGATTCGATTGATCTTCTACTCTTAGACACAAACATCGAAAAGATAAGCACATTTGGAGATTCCAGTTCATGCTAGAAATGTCTGTACCTCATGGTACTGCATGGTAGTGGCAGCCGCAGCCTGTGGGTCCTCCTTCAAGAACTTACTGAACTCCTCTTTTTTCTGCTCCTCGTTTTCAATCTGCCGAATTTGCACAAGCTTCTCCATCAGCCTTATTTTGGCAGATTCTTGCTGCTTCACATTTTCCTTCTCTGCCTCATCATCACTATCATCTATCCCAATCACTTTACACACGCTTTCTCCCGCATCCTCCTCCTCGCTGTCGGTTTCAGACTCCGCCGTCTTATCTTCCCCAGCTGTCTGCTCTATCAAGGTCCCATCTTTATTGATAGTTGTGTACTCCAGATTGGGTTTGGGAGCCTTTAGACTGATTGTCATCTGTGAGATTTCGACAGGCTGGATTGTTTCTGTCAGTTCATTTCCACAGCAAGCATCCCATAGGAAAAAGGCACATACCACGGTTCGTTTCTTCGCGAGAAATTTGAGAGAGTATTCCACGCCTGCAAACGAGACGACGTGGCCATTTTCGGCCTGCACGGTATTAACAATCGAGTCCCAATATTGATGGCGAGTTGCGAGAGGGAAACAGTCTTCAATTACCTGTTCTGGGGTGTATGTTCTCCAGTCTTCTCTTTTGAGCTTATCAAAAGCCCCAATACCGCCGCCTATCTTACCGATTCCCGTAGCTCCCAGGTCCAGCGACAAATCAACCTCGCTGTTTTTACCCGTAGTGAGTTTGACCGCACACTCATCGGTGACCCAAACAGCCATAATCACGAACAGCCCACGATCTCTGATTTCGTGACGTTGACGCCGGGACTTGATAAACTCTGCCGCATTCTCGTCCACCCAATCCATTATTTGAAACTTGAAGGGATCCTTTAGCTTGTAGTAACGCACCACAGAGCCGGTAATGAGGGCTGCACTGCCGGTCGACGAAGTTTTATGCTTCATCTGGGCAGACACATCGATTGGGGCAGCAGCCATCGCGCCAGAAGCTTCAGCAGTGGCCCGGGAGCTCCGTCCTACCTCGCTTTCGCCAGATTGCTTGTCCCAGTAACACTCCTGCACTTTATCCACTTCCAGGGGGTGACGGAACGGCTTGTACCCGTTTGCTTCTGGATTGCCTTTTTCCATCAGATTGACAAGTTCACACCAGTCTCCAGTCCTGTGGAAATAGCCGACTGACCCAAGGGGTATCCTATTAGCGTCTAGAGGCTTGTAGAGGAAGTGTCCATGAGGTTTATACCCCATGATATCAGCATATCGTTTGGCAGGATCGTCGGACATGGTGTGTAGCGGAAACGAAACTATATTGGGGGAGACAAGCGTGCGGTGATTTTTCAGAGATACTCAGAGTGCATGCGAAGTGATGAAGAGGGGCTTGCTGGGCTTAATGTATTTCCCTCAGGGAAGGAAAGTGCATTGGCGGACAGGCGTCATTGTCTATAATGGGTATAGATTCTCGGGTGGGTCGGCCAATGGATTCAAAATGAGAGCACGAGTAGATTTGATCATGATCCACCCACTCGCGTAGCACGAACCCACTCCATTTTCTCTGGGCACAATTCTTGCTGCAAACGCTTTCCTGGGGACCCGCCTGTGATCTTTGCAGGATAATGGCCGACAATCAGCGGGGACTGTGGATCCGACTTTCAGCTCGCCTTGACTCGCATCTCTCCGGCTCGAAAACATTGGATAGAAGCGGCTATCGATCGTTATTTGCGGTGTGGCCGTCCGAATTAACAACGCTCGGATGATGGGGCTGATTATGCTGCTACTGCCTGCAAGTGTGTCATTATATCTAGCGCGCCAAATTCCAGATCTGATAGCAAAAATGCTTTAAGTGGAGTCTTTCACCACCACCAGAGACGTATGAAAGAAGCTAAGCGATGTGGGGTAACGAGCTGAAAGCCGATCTACAAGGCTTGCAGCTGTAGATGAACATCCGAGATGACGGCATGTTATGGAGGGAGCATTCTTACTTCTGTGCAAGTCCACACAAGCCGAGAATGGAATTACTTGCTGTGGGACGAGTATAGACTCGCAGGGAAGGTAAAGTTGGCACAACACGCCTTCTTTCCGCCCATCAAGTATGATACTGAGCGGAATTGGCGCCGGGCGGATGGGCTAGTATCCTGCCCCACACCCATCCTCTACCCTTTCGGTTTCATTCAGTATGGTGGACCATGGGCTGTGGTCGGGCTCTCAATTGATCTAATGCAGGCATAATGACGGTGGGGTCTAAGAAGCGGCGAGAAGATTACCTGGCTCCGCCATAAATGACGTGTGGGACATGGAGTGATATGAAACATTTTGGTTAGTACTTCACAGCACCAGCACAAGGTCTATCTTGTGAAGGGTAAATGAAGTTGAAGACTACCAAGGAGGCTGAAGAAGTAGCTCCAGAACAGATTGTTTACAGCGACTCATATCTATATGAGCGTATCACATGATTAGGGTTTGAAACAATCTCTGTGTTTGCAACATGAGAGGCGACAGCAGTCGGCATTAAATTAGGAATGCGCCCATAAACTGTTCCAGTTTTTCGAATCATAAACCCTTCGAAGGTATTCATTCTCAGAAATATCATCCGTCCTCAATAATTGAAATTCTTTTTCCGTCAATCAACTATGTACCATATATGCGAGAGATCGAGCTAGATCAGTCTCCTACTCCTCTGAGGATCGACAGGGAAACAAGGGGAGGAAACATTGACCAGCAGAGAGTACCAAGATTACCAGAGACACTTGAGATTCCGGTGTAGAAAGAGAACCCAGACCAAGGATACTTCGAGAGCTCAGAAATTCAAGGATATAAAGGACACCGAGAGTCAGAGATCAAAGACTAAGAAGGATCTAAAGAATTATGGGGCTCGAGTGGATGATTAAAAGACTCGTACGAAATACAAACCTCTCAAGACTGAGGATAAGAAGGCCACTGCTTAAAGGCGGGATCGGACCCTCGGACAAAAGGCTTTCGTTGGACGTTGTAATCCCCGTGAAGTCGGACGACCGGAACGAGATGGGTCCATAAGGGGGCGCCCATCAACGACTTGATTATAGTTTCTCCAGAATGGTGTTGGAACATAACTGAACCGGATCTGGCTGAATAGTTAGCCTTGATACTGCAAACTGACGATGTTGTGAGTTTGAGGCATGGATTCAGCTGCGATGAACGAATCCAAGATGGAATCATGAATTTCCTAGCCGAAATAAAGAAGAAGCATTATGATGAAAGACTAGAACACTGACAATATTTCAATCAAGATACTGCACTATACTCGAATTGGTTAACCTCATTCAGGGGGAGAATGCTTAAATGCCCAGGCAGAGCTGGGAAATCGTGCAGCGTCTCGAGGGGCTGTACGAGTCCTTAGATTCGGTATTAGACAGGAGATCAGGACAAACATACCGGTAATGTCAAGTCACTTTTCAGATTTTACATGATGGCGAATTGGACTGGAGTCCCAGTCTATGACTTACTGGTCGCACACCTAGACATTAACTTTGCGAGCCAAAGCCGCATGACTGAGACGAACTGCTCAAGGTGAGCGATAGCATGACCGCTACGAAGGATTCTAGGTTAAAGGGTTAAATTTAATGAATTAGATAACTATAAGTAATAAAATGAGAGAATGCATAAAGTCCGGGCTCGTAAACGTTTCTATGGTTTAATAAAGCGGTCTAATGACATCGGTTGGTGATCTGCTAAGCTTGTTGTCCACGGTGCCTACTGCGCACTTTTGGGATCCTGACGACCGATCTGATCTAGACGAGTACGAACCGAAACCCGTCCCACTTAGTCTGATCGGTGGACTTATTAGTAGAGGTATGATTCGAATCTTTTTCGTAGACTTGTCCAACGCAAGTTTTCTTTTCGTTACATAACTCGGTTAGAGACGGAGGTATCCACTTTCTACATTTACGTAGCTAATACTACGTTGTTGATACACATTATTCTCTAAAGATTGAAGATTGAAGACATTTAAGCACTTGAAAGAAGCATTCAGTGTCCTCAACGCATCTTCAGGAGAAAGTGGAACAACAAGCAAATGCGGGGTTAAGCATGTGGGGCTTATAATTGTGGCCTTCGCCTGATCACATGCTCCAACTCCTTAACTCTCTTTCGGTCTCACCTCAACAATTGTCATAATTGGATTTGAAAAATCATCTTTTGATCTGATGGAGCCCGAAAGGTATCTCTCAGGGTAAGTACTCTCGTGTTCCTTCAGATTTCCTAAACTTCTCCAGATTCCCCTTGTTACGGAACCTGACGGAAATCCAGCGACCTCCCCGCTCCAGATAAAGTGTTTCTTGAAGCTTGCAACATCTATTTCAGGCATTGCCACAATAAGCCATTTGGATTTTTCAATGCCACCTTCTTTTACCAAAAGGTCCAACAAGACCGAGTCCCTCTACACCTAAAATTGGCCTTGATTGCCTCCGCCACGCGCTACTCGTCGCGCTCACAATGGATGGAAAGAAAACGAAGTACAATTGACAGCTATGCTCGGTGCTCATGGGAGTTGATCACGACATCCTCCAATCCATTGGATAAAGATGATGATGTGGATGTCATTCAGTCTCTGGTGATATTGGCGGCTATAGATTTGACCGGTGAGTAAACTTGCGATTGGAGCTCTCGAGAGTGGATTAGGGATACTGAGACGTGCTGAAGCGGGCCGGCGCCGAAATGCTTGGGTGAAGATTGGGATGTCGGTACGAATCGCTCAGGACTTGGATATGATGTTGGAACCACCATCCAATCTTCCTGAACTCGAGCGCGACGAGCGACGCAACCTTTTTTGGTCACTGTACTTGCTAGATCGATTTGTGTGCTGCTCTTTTCAACGACCACCCGCTATTCACGACTCGGATTTACACCTCAACCTGCCGACACATTATCGCTCTGAAAAACGATTACCCTCTATAACGCTAAGTGAGCTGTTTAACGAGAATATTCGAAACCTTTCACCTCGTTCGGGAATGTTCGGTATTAGTATTGGGTTCGTTGCTTGCTTGGGACGAACTACTAAATACATGATGAGCAAGCTGAGATGCCAGTCAACGCCCCCTTGGAAATCCGGCTCTGAGCATGCCATGATCCATCGGGATCTGGAGTATTTGAAGCAGCTTGCTCTACAAAATGGTCCCATTCCAGGGGCACCAAGTCAAACACAGCCCCAAGCCGAATCCTCCAAACCCGACCGTGAGCAGATCTCACATATGGTCCTCTCACATACATTATACCATTTATGCCTTTGCATTCTCAACCATCCCTTCTTAATCGGGTTGAAAATCGAATCCCGTTCACACTCCGATATGCCATTAATGTGGCTAGAAGATACTCGCAGGCGAAGTCTATCTCACGCTGGGTCTTTGATCACGGTCCTCCTTGAAGCAAAGGCTGCTGGATATATGCCAATTACCTCGGTCTACAGTTACAGCATGGTGCTGGCAAGCACAATCCATGGAATATTCATGCACTGTGATGATTCTTCTATCCGCCAAAGCTCAGCAGAGAATTTGAAACCAGCCTTTGAATACCTCTCCGAGATGTTTGATCTATGGGACAATGCAAATATTATGGTACGCAATATCTCCAAATGTTTATGATTCTGCTAATTCCTTGGTTCTAGGCAAATGCTTTGGAAAATTTTATCACCCATTGTCCAAGATACAGCAAAATACTTCTGCGCAACGAGCCATGCACGAGCGAATTCACCCCGACGGAGCTGACTATACTCAAATACGTTATTGATTACTGGGCAATGATGGATTCTCGGAATCCAGTCTTCCAGGAGGCCTTGACGACACAACCTGCAGAACCCCAAGTGACAAGTCCGGACTGCCTGACTCCTCCAACTTCGATTCCTATTGACACTAGTCCTGATGAGGAACACACAGCAAATGATCTAGACCCGGATATTTTAGTTGCATATCCACTTCCAGTCATGTCCCCGATTCCATCAAACGACGGCTCGCCAAAATGGGACTGGGATCAAGAACTAGATATGAGCCCTCCTACATGAATAGAGATTGCAAAATACACTGTACATTTTGAGCAAATGTTACCCCATATATTCACGTCCAAGCGCCTTTTTTTCTGTTACTTGTAAATGAAACATATTTTACTTCAAGAGTAATGTAAGTTTAGTAGGCAGTGACCCCAATGTGATCTTGGAAGCAGGGCAGACATAGAAGACAATGAGGTTGATATCGTATAAAGCTGAGAGCTCAAGTGTGTACCTACCCCAGGGCCGTCTACTCATTGATAATAAGAGGCTCTCATCACGAATGTCACAACCTAAGCTACTCCATATACACATATAGCATGGTGAGTCGGATGAGCTTTCTTCCATAGCTTTCTATTCTGCTCTTGTCTCTTAGTTATCTCCGCTCTTTCCTCTATCTTCTTCTTTCCATCGCTTTTCTCTCCCATCCACTCCTCTCTTCTCCTCTCCTCTCCTCTCCTCTTCGCCTCTTCATTCCGCTCTCACCCTTCCTCTCCGTTCCACCTCAACCATGGACCCCCGCTTCCCCATTCTTCCTCCCTCCATCTTTTCCCTATCATATTCTCCCGTCCTAATTCTATGAGCAGAGTCCGAATGGGCCGCCTTCAACTTCTGACCTCTTTTAAATAGGGTCCAAGCAGCAAAGTACTCGCGACAGTAGTCAAACTTCAGGGGAGAAGGGCCATATCGCATTCCATGCCCCCCTGAGTGCCGAGGAAATGAAACTGCTGCCCATACTGCGGCGCAGTGGAGGCTGCAAGTATAAGCGCGGTGCCACCATGCATGTTCAAGCCCATTCTCGATCTATCTGCTAGCCAAAATTGGGTAAGTACTACATATGCTACTCGAATACCAATATGTCAGTCAAATTGACCTTCCAGCTTACAGCCCAAAGTACGTTCGATAGGCGAGGGAAGCAATGGAGGCAAATTTCCAACTCTTTCTCTACGCAGATTGTGTCTTGCATGAGAGTTAGGGGGTGCTACAGGCTGGTTGAGCTTTACAACAGAAGCTTTGGGGCAAAACCCAGCGCAACCTCTGGTTTCGGCAAGGGGGGGAGGGGATGACGCCAATCAGAATATTACAGTTATTCAAGGCTGCAAACAAGATAAAACTAATATGTATAGAGATAAAACTGAAGATATAATCCGTTCCAAGGTTGACCAATTTTATCAGAATGTCTAGTCCCTCAAAAAGCTTAGATCGCCCTACGGAAATTAAGAAATAGCTTAGAGTTTCAAGAGTATAGTATTTAAACTTGGAACAAGGCTAATGCCATAAGCAACCGTACAGTACTAAATTGCGTACTTAGCCGATCGGTTAATATTGTGCACCCCTACTCAAACATAAATTACCTTCAACAACATTTGATTGGAGCGACGGAACACCCTAAGCCGACCATCTGTTCTGACGTCTAGATTCGGTGATGGGTCTGAGCACAGTCTTCGAAACACCCTTGTCAATACAGTCACATAGCGAACCAAAAGAGAACCATCATTCATTACAATTCCATTGCAAATTCTTCAAACCAGCGGGGTGGTGTGGTAAGTTGACCCCTAGTCGCTTAGTAGTGAAGCTCCCCGGTGTTTCAGGATGGAAACCTTCTCCGTGCGCGTAGATGGACCCTGTCAATGACGAAATGGCTCGAGTAAGTGACTCCGAGTAAAGCTCGTGTTTAGACGATCTGAATGAGCCAATATCCGAAAAGCAGGGATAGCGAAGAGTGGACGTCAATACTAAGATCCTGGAAGAGTTTAGATCAGCGTGAGTCGATATGTGGCTGGACCACAACTCGGTTCGCCGTAAACAACATAATCAAATCTGTCCCACCCAGCACGGCCCGTGTCTAGCTCAAGGGTAGGAATATCGTAGGTTCCAGAATCCAGCTCCGTGCCAAGTGTACCCCCACTCAGGTCGGGTCAGAGTAATTTTCTGGAACCTCATTTAGAGTCGTTTGGACAGGTCCAGAATTCCCCGACTATCCTCATATACTCATATTGCGAACGGGCTAGACGGGATAGGTATTAATCTCGGGGGGTAGGGGACCCTGGATAGAATTTCCAGTGGCGGGGTTTTTATGTGAAACACTCGGTAGATTAAGGTGTATGGTATTATACGGACCGATTACAGCCTGAAACACACGATCTTGTTATCATTTTCGAGTGGGTTTCCAATCCTGGTCCTCTTCCCCACTTTCAATTCAAATTTTCAGGCCGTGTCGCACTATCCCTAGGGAAGAAGAAGATTTTTGACCGTGGGGATTCTACTGGATATTTGGCTTTTTTTGATCTTCCGCTTTTGCGGTGATATCACAGCTAACAAGAGTTGACCACTAATCATTAAAGATTAGAATATGTCAACGGGCGCCACAGCGCCAGTGACGGGAGGCAGCAATCTCCGGTTATTTTATTAGACGAGTGAGAGATTAAAGGCCAAAGTCTAATGGTTTGATTGGTGCGGATCCACAAGTGTGTATCCTGTGGTCCACCAATCAGACGCCCGTGCCTGAGACGTGTGTGGGGCGATATAGATATCGTCGAGTACTGGATACGCCCATCTGTCATATTAGCAGTTCCAGCTCCACCTGTACATAGTACCACGTCCACGTTGGCCAACCGCTTGGCTGGGTAGAAATTGATATTTACTATGCCTAAAGTAGACCCACTCGGCTTGACCCGGTAATACCGATACTGCTCACTCCATTCATTAACCTCCGACTTCTTCTTCCTTTCCTTCTTCCTCTTCTTTAAGCTTGTAGCTCACTTTCTCTTCACACTCTCTGGTTCAGAGCTCATTCTTTCTGTCACTCTTTTTTTTACTGTGGATTGACTTCACAGCCTCACTTTCATTCATTACAAGCTTCTCTTCAATCACATTTTCAAACTTGACGACATTGACTGTCCAACTTGAACCATCACAATGTACACACTCAACACCCTTTCTCTTGCTGTGGTCGCTTCTCTGGCTGCTCTGGGCAGCGCAGAGATGCATGGCTTGCACGCCCGCCACCTGAACCACGCCCGTGGTATCAACGGCACTACTCCCTCTGGCTCGCTCCCCACTACCTACGAGACTGTTTACCCTACTCCCGCTCGCACTCCTCATTCTCCCTCTGGCAAGCCCGCCTACACCCCGTCTGGCAGCTTCTCCAATTCTCTGACCAGCTCTGTGCCTGTGCCCCTTGGCACTGGCTCCGTCGGCTCCAGCGTTGTGGTCTCCGCTTCTGCCTCCCAGTCTGGATCTGAGTCTCTTACTACTGATTTGACCACCACTGATGTCACTCTCACTTACACTCTCGGATCTGGAACCTCGACCAGCGTTGTCACCACTACCATCCAGAAGACCATCACTGATGTTCACACTGTCTCTGCCTACCCCGTTAGTTCAATCCCTCGCCCTTTACATGTTCTATCACTGACAGCCCACACAGACTCCGGCTTTCACTGCCCCCATTGAGAAGGGACACGGCCAGAAGCCCGAGGAGACTACCATTGTGCACGGAACCACGACCAAGACTTTGACCGTCGTCGAGGCTCCCACTGACACCGTCACCGCCAGCAATGGTGTCTGCAACCAAGCCACCGTGACTGTCACCGCCACCGAGACCGTGACCGTGGTATGTACCCAGCGCAATATCCAGATAAGACAAAGACTAATAATCTCAGACTCCTTCTCCCAGCTCCGCCCCTGAGAGCCAACAGCCCACCACCACTCCTGCCACCGAGATCGAGTCCGAGACCACTGCGCCCGCCCCTAGCGCCACTCTGACCACCAGCCGTCCCCCTTACGGCAACGGAACAGCCCCCTACCCTTTCACCAGCCTGACTCCCACTCCCTCCGGCTTCGCCAGCTCTATCCGTGTCCCCTCCGGCTCGCCCAGCATCAAGCCCGCCCCCAGCGGCCCTGCTTCTCCTAGCGGCCCGGTCTCTCCCTCCGGTACCCCCGGCGGCAACTTCCCCCACGGATTCCGCCGTCGCTACATCTAAGCGGTTGCGAGTTCCGAGACATGATGAGCTAGTCGATGATCGTGAGAGTTAGACTTTCGATTTGGTTACTGTTACTGTATTTTTCACTTATTCGTGCATCTGCATGCTGGGATTGTACCTATTTCATTCTTTCAGGTTAGGGGGGTCTTGGCCGCAGATCTGCCATTCATCCACGTGTGGACTTTTCTTGATTAATTTCGTCCATGGGCTTTCTTCCAATGATGTCGCTTGATCTCTTTTTGCTTCTTCAGGCTTGCGTGTATCATGACAAGTTTCAGAAATCCCGTGTCCTCTTTATATTTTTCTTCTTTTTCCCCTTCTAATGAGATATCCATTTGATACTCTCGTTCGGACTCGGATTATCTTTTTTTTGTATCGTGCAGCTGGATCTTGACTGATTTACGCGGTCAATTGTTTGATCTTCATTTTCATTGTTTCTCATTAGATGTGCGTGCTTATGCAAGGGTGCGTACAGCTTGTATAGTTTTTATAAAATTGCGATTTGCTATTACTTGAGATTACTGCTTTTGAACTTCGGGTACTAAATTGTATGACATTTACCCATTAACTCATATCGTACTTTGTACCTTATGATTATTTCTTCACGCAGAATATACTTTAGGCTGATGAGTGGACCTGTCGATCCGCCGATCTTGTGGAGACTGGAGAAACTTGAGGCTGGGGTGAGGCGGTGCTGCAGGGCAGAGTCGAGCCTTGGCCTAGTAAATACGCTTCCTGATGACACATCTTCCATGATTGAGTGTATTGCAAGTGTTGGCCTGGTTTGCATAGATGTTTGTTTGTCAAAGGCTCGATGTCTCCAAACAAGGAAGGCGCCATTTCCGAGTATCACCCCTCCCCCTCTCTTTTCGAATCCAATTCTTGTCTTCTTTACTTCCCCTCATTTTTTCTGATACGCAATCTTTACACTGGGACATCAATTCATGACAGTGTACAGCAGTATATACAAAAAGCTACTCCAAAGCCTTCATTCCCTCCCTAACAATCCGTTCCCTCATGACCTGCCACTCCAACCAAGTAACACCCTGTAGCAAACAATCCGCCAAATCATCCAACTTCCCAACATCTCCATTCTTCCTCCCCCCCTCTCTCCCCTCCACTTCCGCACATAAGCACCTGCGATCTCCCTCACACCACTATCCTCCCCAACGACAATCTTCCCATCGGAACTCCCATCCAGCGAACCCTCAACCCAACCCCCCACAATCCCAACTTTGGCTTTTTTAACTTCCCTCGCCGTAAGCCTTTTCCCATCAAAGCTCTTCATCCCGTCTACTGTTTCAATGCCAATGGCAGTGCCAGTGTTATTTCTCCCAATCTCATCCCAAAAGCCCACAACCCGCTTTGGCTCAACACCCTCAACGAAAATCCCATCTAAGCCCCGTTCTTGACGCAACGTGTGTAATATAGCATAGAGCATACCCTCAAAAACACCAACGCGCAAAGTCCATTCTTGAACGGCGCTGCTTCCGGCTGAGCGGAAGCGTTGACGTTCGATGAGAATGTGAGTTGGGTTGTGGGTTGATAAAAGGGTTGTTAGAAGTTTATAGGCAGTTGAGGCGTAGATAGCGGGGGAGTATGAATCTTTTGTGGCAGTGATAGAATCCGTTAATTCAGAATCGGACGTTGGGGCTGTGGATGTAGTTGAGAGGTCTGATAACCCATCTAAAACAGATAGACGTCTCCAAGCTTGTAACTCCGGTAAACCTGGCTCTGATTCGTTTATCCGTTCAAGCCCTTGATCTTGTCCATTTCCAGGATTGGTGCCGGCGCTAGAGCCAGAGCTGATCGAAAGAGGGCACGGAACAACCATAAAAGCAAAAGCCAGATTCCGAATTCCCATATCAATACTCAGAATCCGCCATTCTCGCGAAGATTTATCACGCGGTTGAGTCTCATGAGCAACTTGAACATTATTTCGTAATTCATCTCGGATTCGTTGTATTAAGACGCCCTTCGTCCCCGAGGATTGTATTCCCGTCGCGCGTGCAACACGCTGTAATTGCGTTGATTTAAGTGATGAGAGCCATGGCATGAACTCCGAGCTTGTGGATGTTGATGTTGATCCCAGAGGTTTTAACGCAGCCACAGGCCGGGACCGGGATCCCGCGAAGAGTGTGGCGGAGAGGCGCATTCTGTACGGAGGTCCCCTTCTGGGGATCGAGATTAAGATCAAGATCGGGTCCGTGGTTCGGAATGTGGATGGCGCTATTTTTATCTCAGTTTATTGGTTGTCTCCAGATTCGATCAATTGGAGATGGTGCGCGCCGGAATTGATGAAGTTGATGTTGATCTGCCGATCGATGCACGGACCGTTGCTGCACGCGTCGATTAGCTTATCTCACATTCTCCTTGTATTTCTACTCCGTACTTTCGAGGTAAAGCATAGTTTTGATTTATTTTGATTTGATTTTGATTGTATACAGTTCAGATTCAATGCATAGATCAAGTCGAATAGCGAAAATTGAAAACAAACCCGAAATCCATAGCCATAGCGCCTTCTATATCGCAGTAAAATGATAAATCAGTAACAAGCCCCCCCATATTTGTCCAGCGCCGATGTAATGCCACGGTGCCACGAGGAGAACGCCAATGAATCCAATGCAGGCGCTGAAGAGCAATGAAAAATAAAAAGTAAAACATAAAAAAACAATAGGGAAAATGAGCCAACTCCAGATTCAGCAATGTAATCAGACTGTAATTAGACGAATGCCGCCGGACCAGGATCCAGATCAGCAATCTCATCCCGGAGATAAAGCAGCGGAGCCCAAACACGCCAATGCAAAACACCTATGTGGGCAAGCCGCATTCCAATCCGCTCAATATCATACTCCGACGGCGTAGGAGTCTGCGCCAAACCCGTCGAACTAGCAGGATTCGTTGCAGCCGAAGACGCAGGGACAAGCGGCGCAGCAGGCGCAACAGCACGCTGCGACTCACAAATCGCCAACGGCGAAAGCGGCAAATACTTCTTCGTCGAAACGATTGTCGCAGACAAGATCTTTTCCCGGGTGGTATTTTGGAAATGGCGGAAGAGATCCGACTCGTTGGTCAAGTGCCACTCGAGCGCTGCCTCGATCGGCGTGATGACTTCGTCTTCGACGTCGTCCATGCCGCAGGCTAAGCAGGCGAACCGGGCGATTTCAAGCGCGATACTGCGCATATTTTGGTACCAGTGTGCGCCGCCCCGGAGGTCGGGGTCGTCATCTATTGCGCTGGGTATGTGGCCGTTTGGATCGAGGCCATCTTCCATGAGAGATAAGATGCGGGAGCGGAATGTGAGCAATATTTCTTCGCGGCCGCGGAGGTAGCGGTTTTTGGAGTGGACCCAGGATTCGAAGATGTACCAGGCTATTTCGAGGTTGATGAGATTTTGAATTGTGGCACGGAGTTGCCAGAGTCTGTCGGAGTCGAAGAGGAAGGTTTCGGGGAAGTCGGGTGGGGGTGTGAATTGGAGGAGTTGATCGGCTATTCCGCGTAAGAGGGCTTCGAGGGGCTTGAGACCGTCGTCGGATTGGATTGGGCTCTTGAGGGCGTCTTCTTGCTGGGCGCGGTTTCGGACGTCTAGGTACCAGAGACGGGCGGGTTCGACTTGAAAATTCCCGCGACTGATTTTACCCTCGAAGTATTCTTGTAGAAAAGGGACTGTGTCTTCGATGAGTAGCACGCGGAAGGTACGTATTTGGTGGTTCGCAACGTCCTATCGGGCTTGGTTAGCGATGCTTAAATTGTGGAGCCGGTGGAGTCCGTACCAATTTCATGGCCTCCAAGATCGCAAAGAGGGTCGTCAAGCCATTGACAATTTCCTTTGGGTCTTGCGACTGGGACCCTTGAGTGATCTGTTCAGCCATCCGATCCGCCCACTCATCCCGCATCGGTGCACAATGCGTCTTGAGCAAGGCCGCCATCCACGTCGCTAGCGCAACCATATCGAGGACACCCTTGCGGATCTGCTGCATCAGCAAGGGCACCTCCAAGTTCTGCATGACGCTGGGGTGATCTCGCTCCGGAACAAGGGTCTTGATTACTTCCTGCAGGGTCTCGAACATGGAGGGCAGCCGGGGCTCAAAGGTGCGTTGTGAGCTCCCTCGACTCGGCTCCTCGTCGGGGTGCGCGGCGTGGTACGCATAGATCGCAATCTCCGTCGCCATGGAGTCCCAGTACGCGGTCGCATCTTTTCGTTTTCGCTTTCCCTTCTCACCATCTAGGTCAGGCTTGAAATGTAGGTCGCGATCGAAGTTGGCATCCATACGAAGATTGATGTTGCTGATGATGCATGGCAGATCGAGTTCACTCAACGTTTTCTTGGTCACGGGTGGCTGTCGTCGAGCTTTGCATAATAATCGCTGATCCCGAGAACTTAATCCCAAGGCTTTAGGAATGACGATGGCCTCTGGAGACGGCGATGGCTCCCGGCGTGGCGTTGCGGGCGCTAGCGCAGATTGCTGACGAGTTCCGGGAGGATATGTGAAGGGCGACTGTCGACGAAGCGGGTGGTTGGAAGAATTATCATGGCCGTGAGAATCGCGCCCCTCGTTCTTGTGATACTCTTTGGAGCGGCCACCTCCACCATAGGCGTCCAACGGGCCGTCGGCACCCTCCTCTTGGGTCCGGGCCTCCTTAGTCCCCTGAAGATCCATAGAGAAGGGGAAAAAAAAAGAACAAAAGGACAAAAAGGGACGATCTCCCTAAGCTTCAGTTAGATAAGACAAATTATTATTTTTTTTTTTTTGAGTTAAGGTGGCGAACATCGCCCTGCGCCATCACCCCCCAACTTGCGAAGCAAAGTCGGTCTCAACTCGAACGCCCCTTATGCAACTCTTTTCGAACTTACCTTTTCTTTCGCCTTGTTTGCCTCAGGCAGGCAGCCAATCCGCGTTGCCGACAAAGTGATGCAAGTGAGCTGTCAATCGCGGTGGAGCCACCGAGGAAGCTTGGATCTGCGGGCGATCGGCCCTCGTGGTCCAGACTCCTATAGTTGGATGAAGAGATTTCAAGAAGAGAATTTTGCTGGATCTCTTCAGGTGAATATGTGGAATCACAATGTGGAACAAGTTCGGCCAACTCAAGACATCCGGGAGCTAGTTCTGCAATACCAGATTCCCGCGGCAAGATAGATCACGATAGTCACGTTAAGAAAGCAAAAAGACCAAAAGAAAAAGAGCAAAGATTGGGAAAGCGACCGGGTTGGCACTGATATAGTCGAACACAGAACGTTTTCAAGAAAACCAATGACGGATTCGGGTGGACGCAACCATCACATTCCACTGCTGCTACCCGGACCCAGAACCTCGATCATGCCCCTATTCTGCACCACTGAACATCACATCCAAGGAACCAAGGAAATAAAAAAGAAAACCCTATCGAAAGGGGAGTAGGGTTTCAAGGGGTTTTCCGAAGCCCGGATCATCCCAACGCCTCACTTTGGGGACGCATGGGCCACGTGAGGTCCCCCGAATGAATTGGTCGGGGGGCCACTCTGGTAAGTTGACCAGCGTGGTCGAATTGGCAATCCATTCGGGTACAGATCAATCGATCCATCAGGTCTGCTTGACTTGATCTGTCGTACGTTGAGATGCAGATTACGGTGGATTAGTCAGATCCTGGCGGTTGCGTTCGGTGATGTGGTGCCTTATACCTCGGGCATCCACTGTCGAGCTCACTATTCCGGAAACGATCGACACGAACCCTCACTCTACGGAGTATGGACTGCAACTTCGCAGAATCCCCCAAATGGAGACAGAATCATGCAATTTATATGGCCGAATGAGGTCACTAAGGCTCAGTTAATTCAATTCATCGGTTTCAACCTGAAACTCGCCATTTGGAATAAAGGTTCTTCCCAATCGGGGGTTCTATAGAACTAACTGCCCTGGTCTCTATTGACCTACAGATCGGGATCTTCAAAGAAGCCCACACTTCCAACCTTCTATAAACCCTTCACCATGGGGACAATTCAATGCAATTTCAAACTTCTATATATTCCTTCTGAAAATTATATATCTCAAATCTTGACTCTTCAAAAATTCAGTCCATTGCAGATCGAGATCATCGTAAATCGCGGTCAAGCCGTACAACACAGACGGGCTCCACCATGAATCTCGCCGCCTTCTACTACCTTTTCCAAGTACTGTGGGCAATTCCCACCCTCGTCCGATCTCATACTGCATCGTATTCTGTCTCTCCATTCCAAGTTTCCACCCTCCCTGATAGCCCCGCCCTACCAACCAGCTGGGCCGGCCGACTACCGGTTCCGGGAAGACAGGGCAACGAGATCTTCTTCTGGCTATTCGAAACAGAACAACCTGCATACGACGAGAACCTAATTAGTTTGCTTGATCCGATCTAGTTCTATACCAAAAATGCAACACTAATACTGATGATCTCATAGTCTGGCTGAATGGTGGTCCTGGCTGCTCCTCGCTCATAGGCCTCACGACGGGGAACGGACCCATTGCTTTTGCCGGAAACTCTACTCGCCTCGTTTCGAATCCATACTCGTGGACAAAGCTCGGTCATGTCCTATACGTGGATCAACCCGTCGGCACGGGCTTCTCGCTCGCCAGTTCTCTCGTGAGGACCAATGAACAGGCGACAGCGGATCTGGCACTATGGCTGCAGGCGCTCTTCAAGCAATTCCCTCATCTTCAGTCAAAAAAGGTGCATCTGATGGGCGAGTCATATGCAGGGATCTTCGTGCCCTACCTCGCATCCGCCTTGATGGAAGGCAACCATTCATTTCCAATCAATCTCCGCTCTATGTCGCTGGGTGACGGATCATGGGGTAACGCCGCAGCAATGTCCTCCGTCGCAATGGGCACATACATGCACTCCCATGCATCTCGCCTCGATTTACCAAAGAAGATCTTGAATGTATTTGCACTGGCAGATGAATTTTGCGGCTTCGACTCCGCCCTGGAAGCGGCCCACACATACCCTCCTGTCGGCAAGATCCAAATTCCAGGAAATCCCGAGTATGTCAACTATCGTCGACGACTCCGCCGCCGTGGCGATACAAACCTCGGTATCCTGGATGGATCATGCGACACTAATGTATCCACAGTACCAGAGATCTTGAATGCTATCCTGAATTCCTCCTGCTATGGGCCCTGCGCTACGTTCTCAACGGCTGAGAACTACATGTATGCCCGCTCAGCTGAGGGCTCAGGTCCAGCATGCTTCAGCATGTATGACCTCTCTCACAACTGCAACACCGTCGACCCAATCCCGCTGCTCGAAAAGTACTTCAGTCGCACAGACGTGCAAGCAGATCTACATATCCCGGATAGTGGTACATACACCGCGTGCAACAATACCATCCTTTCAACGCTTACGGGGACCGAATTCGTCGAGCCGCCCGAGTACGCTATCCTGCCTTCACTTGTTACATTGTACAATGTCTCATTGCATATTTACAATGGCGAGATGGATATGCTGATCAATCATGATGGAACCGAGTTATCGATTCAAAACATGACTTGGCGCGGTGAGCAGGGGTTCCAGAGCAGACCGACTCAACGGTTCTATGTTAATGATGCGGCGCCTACGGCTCGATCAAAACAAAAGATGGCGGGGACTTGGGCTTCGGAGAGAGGCGTTTCATATCACCTTTTCCGGGGGCTGGCCATAGTGTTTTTGCGACGAAGCGGAAGGAAATGTTCGCTTTTGTACGTGATGTTGTCGTTGGCGGGGGAGCAGATTGATTCTCTCGGGTTACTTGATCCGGTGGTTTGTTTATCGGACCATACTTGCGCAAAGGGTTGAGGGTCGGGTTTCGGTATCAATATCGATTGAACATGAATTATTAGTCAGGGTTGCAAATTGATGTTGTGCTTGCATATCAGGGTATCGGACGACGTCGACAGATGATACATCAAGTAGGGGATTCCAGATATCCTGATTCAGGATAGAATAGATACTTTCGTCATTTATGGAATGTTTGCATAGTATATGCTAGTTTAAGTTCATGCAAAAGTCTTGCTTTCATGTGTGACTGTCCGCAATCCCCTCTTTTCGGGTACATTCTTAAATTGATGCAATAATACATTGGTTCTACCTTTGACTATATACAAGTCACCTTTGCTTTGTATTGTTGTTTGCCTACTTTCACTGATAGGATGGTTTGAGATGAGGTGGAAAGACTCAGAATGGATAGAGCATGATCAAGAGAAGTAATTACTCATGATTACACTCCAACGCCAAGTGATGCTTAGGGCCTCAAATGGCTATTTTTGACGTCATTTTTAGCTTTCCATCTACTAGGATAAGGGTCTCACCGAACCTAGTGCTCAAACTTCATAGAAAGGTTGAATAACAAAGTACTGTGAAGTCAAATGGTGATAGTCGTCGTTGCCCACATGATACAAAAGCAGTGTCTGTAAGGTAGCGTCAGGCCACCAGGGGGCTATGCCGCCTGGCTTTTGTAGGTATATATTCACAATAAATGGCTTTCTATCTTTTCTCATACGTGATAGGTCCAGAAAATGAAAATTCGGGTCATTAGTGACCCCAATATGGCCAATCTCCGGTCGCAAGGCTAGGGTGGGGAGCCTTGGAAGTCGCAAGGCTCCCACCCGAGCCTTGGAACATGCCTTCCCCACCCGGGGCTTAGTTCCCTAAACATTCAACCAACTTTGAAGCACCATGTCTTCCCCTTCCGAGTCCGAGGCAAACGATGCCATCCTAGTCAGCTTGGAAGATGTGCGTGACTTCAACAAGGATAATTTGCTTCCGTTACCAGCCGAGGATATCATCAAGATCAGAAAATGGCTACGACCAACGCCCTACGACCAGGAAAAAAGCGAATTCTCCCGGCATCTCGCGTCTCATCTTGTGGGAACGGGCAAGTGGCTCATATCTACAGGAACCTACCAGCAGTGGCGCCAGAATGATGATAATGGAATCTTGTGGATCAAAGGCATCCCGGGTTCGGGCAAGTCCGTCATGGCTGCTTCTATAATTGACCAACTGCGAAAGGAAGAAGTTCCGGTACTTTATTTCTTCTTCCGCCAAATCATTGACGCAAACCACCAGCCTGTCGCTGTATTGCGGGATTGGCTTTGTCAAATCCTGACTTATAGCCCTGCTCTGCAGTTGAAGCTGATGGAGACAAAGGAAGATCGGTCCCTCGATAGTCTTTCCCTAGACGACCTCTGGAAAGATCTCAAATTCGCGTTGGCCTCTATTTCTAAGGTCTATTGTGTCACAGACGCCTTGGACGAGATGGACCAGGGAAATGATGACTTTCTTCACGCACTTGTCAACTTCAGCCAGTGGCGTCCAGCAAGTGTCAAAGTGCTTATCACTTCGCGCCCAGTAGTTACTGTGGAAAATCCCCTACGAAAATTTTCTATCCCATCTATTCGACTGGAAGAACGACTCGTCGACGTGGATATTTCCGCCTACGTACAATACAGGCTTCGAAGCTCGCCTATCCTGCCTGAATACAGAGAACTTATTGAGAAAGCCATTCCTGGTCGGGCAAACGGCCTATTCCTATATGCAAAACTTTCGATGGACGCCTTTCTAGAGCCGGGGGCTGACGCGCGCAATGTTCTTGATGCGCTACCAGCCGACTTGAGCGTGATGTATGATGATCTGTTGCGAGAGCATGCCAAGCGCTCAAACATCACTGAAGACCTCCAATTACTTGTCTTGCAATTCGTCATTTATGCTACACGCCCCCTTCGTCTGCTCCAAATTGCCGAAATGGTGAATACCGTCTATGTGCAAAGTGAAGACCAGAGTCTCAAGACTACCAAGGATTTGGTAAGGGCTACCTGTGGTCCATTATTAGAAATTCTGCCTGATGAAACGGTTTCTGTTATCCACCATTCATTTACCGAGTTCCTCAAAGGATTTACCCACCCAGTTGATAGCAGTTTCAGCTATCCGGTTCTCCGGTCCGGTCTAACAAATCAACGCCTCGCGATCACATGCCTAGACTACCTCAAAGCAATTGATCGCTATGATAATAATCCATATTATCTTCAGCGAGAGACAATCAAGGAAATCAAAGTGAGATACCCGTTTCTGGAATATGCAGCAGGCAGTTGGGATGTCCATACCCGTCGCGCTGTACTCGCAGGTGTAGACATGTCACTTTACTACGAGGCGCTTGACAATTTCTTTGCAAAGGATCATATACTTGAATCCTTGCTTTCTTTTACCCATGGGAACGTTGAGCGGGGCATCAGCCCTCTTCATATCGCCGCCTCGAGTGGCCTAGCTCAGTACTCTGCACACCTGTTCCAAAAAGGAGATGCCGGGGTTGAGGCAAAGACTTTGAGTGGCAAGACACCAATTTGGCTCGCTGTAGAATCTAATCACGCAGAAACTGTCCGAGTATTACTCGAATTTGGAGCCGATCCTGATGGGGAGGTTATCAATGGGCTAAAACCACTTCATAAAGCTGCCGAACGCAACAATGCTGAAGTGGTCAAAATCTTACTTGCTGCAGGAGTAAATCCGCTTACTCCCAAGACAAAAGAAACGCCCAACCCTGTCAGAAGAGGCAGAAGGATTTCACCTCCAACAGTAGGGGATACGCCATTCATGTATGCATGCAAAAGAGGCCATGTTGAGACAATAGCCGAGTTTCTGCCTTATCTGGACTCTATTGAAACCTTCAAGCAGGCACTTTCATGGGCAGCAGAATCAGGACATGCAGCACTTGTGGATCTTATCCTTCGGCATTCTGGAGTTGATGTGAATGAGCGAATCGGAGACGGCACTGCCATTTTCAAAGCTTGTAAATCCGGGGACTACAAGACAATCGAGGTTTTGTTACAGGCAGGTGCTGACCCAGACAAATATTCTTCCAATTCTGGGAAAGCTTTAGCCAACGTTGGATTCCCCGGAAGGAGCAGCATAAACGACAATTTCCGAGGACTGGGAAATTTTACAGCCTTACATGCCCTTTGTGGGTCTCGTCACGAGCAAAATGCCCAATGTATGCTAGGGAGCTTGCGGCTTTTGCTTAAAGCGGGATCTGATGTCAATTTGAGGGCTTTCGATGGATCAACAGCCTTGCATCTTGCTATTCAATGGAACATTGCGTTTATCAAACCATTGGTGGATGCAGGTGCTGATCCAAACATCGAGAATAACCTTGGAGCCACTATACTGCACACAGATGGAGCCACAGATAATGAGCTACTGCCCTTACTTGTGGAGACGGGTCGTGTTGACATCAACAAGGCGATGAAAGAGACTGGGACAAGGCCTTTACATTTTCGACTTTCCAGTCCTCGTCCAGAGTCACTCAACATTTTCTTAGCCTATAAACCTGATGTCAATGCCACGGATACCAAAGGCAATAGTGCGCTCCATATGGATATTCCTCATGAAGCCGTCTTTAAAGCTTTGCTAGCTGCGGGTGCCGACGTCAATTTGAAGAACAAAGATGGAGATGTACCATTACACGTTCATCGTGCCAGGCGTGAGAAGACATCCTGGCTGTTGAATGCAGGGGCAAACATTGAGGCCCGGAATAATAAAGGCCAAACACCGCTCTTCAGAAATGTCGCTAATGAGGAATATCTTCAGCTGATGGTCAATCATGGTGCCCGGATTGATACACGAGACTATAGGGGCCGAACTCTTCTGCATAGGTGCATTGAGTTGGGCGCTAATACCAAGCTCCTGGGCCATTTGGTAAATCTTGACCTAGATCCTGCCTCTGTAGATTACGAGGGCAACACTCTTTTATTCGAATTAGCCCCGAAAGGCTCCACCCTCAATATCGACACTTGGGACTATTTGTTGGATTTGGGCTTGGATATCGATCAAGCAAACAATGCCGGCAGAACCATGTTGCATATCCTATGTAATTACAAACATAGTCGAGACAAGTGGAGCTTAGAACGGCACCCTCTCGGCTATGCCCTTCAATTGTGTGAAAAATTGAATCCTCGTGATCATGATGGCATCCAACCTTTACATCTTGCTGCTTCGGTCTCTGAGATATACGTCTTCAAGCTTCTCGATGCCGGAGCAGATTTATTCGGCGCCACGAACGGAGGTATGACGGTACTCCATATTGCGGCTCGAGAATGCCAGCCTGGTGTCATTGGCATTGTTCTCTCTAAAATTGCAGACCTCGTAGAGGCGAAGCGCAAGGCGTTCATCAATCAGCAAACCCAAGATGGAAATGCAGCTCTCCACTATGCTTGCCGATCAGGTCGTCCTGAAAGCGTTAAAGTTTTGCTTGAAGCCGGTGCAGATCCCAATTTGCTAAACAAAGACGGCAAGTCTCCTTTTAGAGAATGTGCTCATTTCGATGCAGAGGAACACTGTTATTCGAAATTGGAGTATGAGGGTACAACTCGTCTAGAGGAGATATTTAACATGCTGATTCTCCATGGTGCCATTGTCAACGGCGATAATGGAACTCTTCAGAGCACATTCGACGCTGCTGTGTCATACCGACATGAGTACATTGTCGATTCCCTCTTGTCGCTATCCAATCGCATTCCTGGTGAGGAGCCCATCAAGCACTCGATGAGCGAGGACTATCTCCTGTGCTCTTACCGTCTGGGAGCAACAAAGCTAGCATTGAGAGAAAGCGGGAGATTTCCCAAAGATGACAGTCTCTCGGAGGATTCGCTTGCCAAAATGGATTTCGACTTTGTAGAAAAGCTGGTTGCTTTAAGACACTACAATCTGTTTGAAGAGAGAGTCTCGGAAGGATTTGATCTCGCCAAAGTCGACGAAAATGGGGAATCATTCTTGCATCGTCTTGTTAGCTTCGGTTATAAGGACCTTCTTGCCCGTTTTTGCTCTCGTGATGCTGCTTTGAAATTTGATGACCATGACCAGTGCCAAAAGCCAGAAAAGGATAAAGGAAATGCACCGAGTCACCCGAGTCGTCCTCGATTCTTCATCAAACCCTTGCTGTTTGCTGCATGCAAGGCTCAGCTGCCCAATATGGACGTTCTCAAATTTCTCGTCGAAGATATTGGCGTCAATATAAACGTGCAACACAGGGAACACAAAGGTCTGTGCGGCAGTGTTCTTCACAGCCTCGCTGCCGGGCATCATTGGTGGCATGTGGCCGAGGCTTTGCCCTATCTCATAAAGATGGGTGCTAATATAGAGCTGCGCGACCGAAAAGGAAGGACACCATTACACATTGCTTTGGACTTCTTCAAGAAAGGGCCCTTCTATAAGGAAGCCGCGAGGATCCTTGTTGAGAACGGAGCAGATGTCAACGCCGCAGACTCTCGCGGTAAAACATGTTTGTCAAAAGCCGGTAATGACCTGAAGATGACCAAACTGCTACTCAATCACGGTGCTGAGATAACTGCAGTGGCTATCCTTAAAGCAGTTAAATACAGGCAGATTGGGGTCTTGGAAGAATTGCTTTCCCGAGGTGACAATGCAAACTTGAGGATTGATGAGCCTGAGACAACCGAGGAACGCGAAAGAAGAGAAATGTCGAGAAAGGGAGAAGTAATGAATGACAATCAACTTTTCCCCTTGTTACAAGCCTCTTTGGGTGGCCCTAGGTTTGTCGTGGGGTCAGACAGAAATGTTGATCCGAGGCAAGTCATGGCGGTACTTCTCAAACATGGCGCAGACCCATATGCCACCTTCTTCAAATACCTCAAAGTCGAGGTAGCCGGAGAGAGGTCTGACAAACCCATGAGTAATTCTGACCCGCAGGAATGGGGCTTGACGTGGGAAAAAGAAACACACATTGTGATTCACGAAATTCTCGCACACGGAGAAGTAGTCGAGCCATTGTTCCACCTACCAAACTTGCAGCTTGAGCTTCGAGACCCTAAAGGTCGCACTTTGCTCCTTGCTGCTTTTGAGGGCAAGACACTGGGTCACACAATTGATGATGGGCAGGGATCCATGAAAACAGTATTTCAAGAGCTCCTAGACCGTGGGGCAGATGTAACAGCGCAAGACAATGACGGCAAGACAATCCTTCATCGCATCAAGGGCCTAGACTCTAGGACTGAAATCTTCAAGATTCTCAAGGCTCTCCTCAAAAAGACTCCAAGCCTCATCCACCTAGCTGACCGGGACGGTGAAACAGCCTTGCACCATGCACTTCAACAAACAAGCTTATCATATGTCGGCCCACCCTTCTCCTATGGTCAACGTCCTGGTGTATGCTTTGCGGACTACCAAGGTTTACTTCTGGATCACGGCGCCGATCCTCTCCTACCCGATAACGCGGGTAATACAGCGCTTCATTACCTAGCCCCGGTAATTACATTCCCAGGCGTCAAGGAGTTATTCCAGCGATTCCTGGATGCAGGCGTAGATATCAATGCCCGAAATAAGAGAGGTCTACCCATGCTCTTCTATTATGTTTTGAACTATGCTGCGAGTTCAAACTGGGTCCCCGGGGGCGGTAAAAATCCAAGTCAGGAATGGCACGATCCTTTCTTCGAATTGTTCAAAGACGCAGGGGCAGACTTCTTCGTGAGCAATGATGAGGGCACTACGTTGCTTCATCTACTGGCTACCATACAGACTCCATGGAGTGGGCCGTGCGAACCAAAGAATGTTGAAAATGCTGTTGTGGGACGCTTCAAGTATTTGATGGAGTTAGGGCTGGATCCTATGGCGGAGGATGCGCAGCAGAGAACCAGCTTGGATATTGCTGCGGCATATGGGAGTGAGCACATCATTAAATTGTTTAAGCAGAAACTAATGGAATAGGAACGCGGGATATGTAAAACCTCGGATAGAATAAGAAAATATTGACTGCTCAGGTGTACTGACTATGTTGATTGGACGACTACAATAAGTAACTCCGATCAGTAATCATGAAAGGTGTTGATATTGATATTTTAACCGAATATGACCGTACGCTATGATGAAAACAGAGGCCCTGCCATATGTTCCGTAGTTCCCAGAGTAAAAAGAGATACATATCATACTTCCGCTAATTTGAGACAAATCATGTGCACATGGAGTGATAGATGCAGACTTAAAGGGGTCTATCGGGAGTTGACGCGTGAAGAGATCATCATCATGAGGGGCGTACAAAAATCCCGCCAGGAGACTGGGCTAACGACGAGCATAATATGGACCTTGGTTTTGCATCGAAAGGAGCGAGTCAGCACGTTGGAAGACATCGCCTTCGAAGAACTTGTCGCTGTATGCACTAGCCGGGGTAGAAGGGACAGTAGCTTGTGCTGCGGGACCGAGGGCTGCACTGAGGGGGGTGGAAGGAACAGTGACGGAATGAGGGGACATGCCCGTGGCCGGGTAATGGGAGTGGGAGGCGAGAGCAGAGGTCGAGACGGAGGTTTGATGTTGGGCGTGTGGGGGTTGCAACGGCGGGCCGTAGAGGTTATTTGGCGCGTTGGTCGCTGGGTCTGCGAGGAAGGACCAGGGAGATGCTTCGATCAGACGACCGGCTTCCCGGCTAGCCTTTTGGACTGGTCGTAGGACGATGATGATATCCTGGGGGAGAAGGTTCATGCTGCGCACCTCTCGCATGTCTGTTATAAGGTCCACGAACGACTGCATGAAACTCTTGCACAGCTGCCAGAACTCGCGCTGGTTCCGTAGTCCGCCATTTGGCTCTTTGACTTTCATGGTGGAAAGGCGCATGCCCAGCGCTTCAGATACCTCGAAACAGCTTCGGCACCGGCGGATAAGGTTACTCCAAAGCATTTGAATCCCCTCGGCCTCTCGGGATTGTTCGGCCACTTCAAGGCATCGGGATAACTGCCGTCGCGCCAATGGGAGTGCTTGAAGTGCCGCACTGTATGCGGAGGTAAGCTGATAGAATATCTTCTCAAAGAGCCGTTCTTCCTCGATCTCATCCAATCCAGTTAGTGGGTTTATTCGAGGGCCATTGCCCATAGGCATGGGAGGGAATGACTCTCCAGAGCGAGGCGTAGCCAATGATGTAGGCATGGAAGTATTTATCAAGTTTGTCCTGCTGCTAGATCTACTGCGCGCGTAATTGAAGGCCGGTGTTGCAAAACCAGGTGAGCCAGTAGCTGCTGTCTGGTTCATGAGTGGAACAGGAACTTGAGGGTGTCGGATGGTGGTATCGCTGCGTAATCGTCGTGTAGGTGCTGCGGTATCTCGCGGGGGAGTGACCAAAGGACGCAATGGCCGGTCTGAAGCCAGAGGCCCTTTGCTTACTTCAGGGATGATTGGCTTGGGCGCCGAAGTCCGCCGTTTTTGAATCGGGCGGAGCGAAACATGGAGGCTGGCGCAGGCATTTCGCAACTCCACCAGCCCACCAAACATCATCAACATTAGTGAACGCACGTATCGTGAGTCACCATTGGAGACAATTTTGGCAGCACTATTTCGAAGCTGCGTGCCCACATGTGTGTATGCCATGATGCATGTTTCACACTCTCGCTTCACGCTGTCATTAAGTACCCGAGCCGAATCTGACTCATCAGTAGGAGATTTCTCTGCATTCTCAAGAGCTTCGTTGAGTCGTTCAACATGACTTGAAGCATTATAGAACACAAGTTCTAGGCTGTGACGTCGCGTGTCATCGCGCTGGATGACGTTGATCAGTGTAGATATGTGGGAATGCACTTGGAAAAGAGAGAACAAGATTCCCTTGGCGCTCTCGATAACTGGCTCGGTCGACGCTCTTTCTGCCTTGTGCTCGGGAAGACTCGACATGCGGTTAACCCAGCCATCTCGCGGGCGTCGATGGTCTCCAGGGCTGCTAGGGCTCGAGGAGCTACTATCACTTGCAGTGGTCGGTCCTGCCGGGCGTGTTCGAAGGACAGAGCCATGGCTGAGACCTCGCAAATGGCTGTTTCGGTAAGGCCGTGTCTCATCCAAGGTCCCCAAGTCCGTGTTCTTGCGAGTGATAACCCCCATGCGCTTGCTGCGAGCTGCGAAGGATGCCTGAATGATACCTTCACTGTTACTTCGTATGCGCTCACTAACAGCGTGGGGCGTCACGCCAGGTCTTCGGAGACTCTCCATATGGTATGTGCCACTTTGTTGGCCCGATGCCATGCGATAATGAGTTTTACCCGGCAGTCCTGGCCCCCGGGAGATGGATGGAGATCGGGAAGATGATGCTGAGCCATCACCAGTGCTTGGAATAACAGGAAATCGGCTGCTTAGTTTACGTTTGACTGGGGCCGGCCTTGGTGTTTCAAATGATAAGCTCTCGCTGATTACAATTAGCCTCATACCTTTGCAAGTAATGAATTCGACATACCCTGCATCTGCACCAAGCTCTGGCTCCGGAGTACTCGCTGACTGTCGGGTTTTGAGGAACCTTTTTAGCTCTGCGGTTATGGCAACCTCTTTCTCGTTATCGGACATTGCTGATGGGGCCATTTCCGCTTCCAATCCCTCCAGGACGCGTCGAAGCGGGGAGCGTAGAGGGTTTCCTGCAACTTTGAGAACCTGCAGCTTATTCATATCTGACAAACCCGCTGGCAGGTCGTCAAGCCGGTTCTGCATGACCGAAAGCACTCGTAATGATTTCAATTTGCCAATCTCGTCAGGTAACAAGCCGATTTTGTTTCGACTAAGATCAAGAATCTCTAGCAATGGTAATTTGTAAACCTGAAAAATGTCAGTATAAGCACACGTGAAGGAAGGGAAATTTGCACGCACTCCTTTGGGAAATTCACGGAAGTTATTAGCTCTGATGTTGAGGTACCGAAGATGACAACATTCGGCGAAGCGATAAGGAATGTGAAACAGATGGTTGTTGGAAAGAGAAAGTCTAAGCAAAGTCAGTCATATCACCTCAAGTACACACATAGGTCTGAAGCCATCCCAAGCAGATTACATGAAGCAACGTACCTTTCCACCTCGTCTTTGATTATATCCACTACAGGCTCTGGTATCCGCACAATATGTGAATGGCCCAGATCAATAGTCAACTTGGGCTTCACAACATCAGTGACAGCTTCGCTTCCTGCCAGCGACCGTTTTGTATCCTGGATCCCACTTTCCACTGCCTTTTTTGCCAACTCAATAGTGTCCTCATGTGTCAACGGTTTCGGGCCAGATGATTTCTCAGAACTACCAGGCGCGTCACCCATGGCTGTGCCTGGCCTTGATCCATCTCCTTCAAGTCGTGGAAAACCTTCATTGTAGGACAGCGGCGGTGGTACCAGGGAGTCATGTAGTCCTTTCTCATTTTCATCTTCCTCGGCCGGGTCTGGGTATGACCGGGGGCCACGGACCGTGTCTTCGGGTCGGGTCATTGTAGACATCATTGCTTGCTTGCGCTAGGGCGTGCACGCTTATAATGGCAAATGCGCCAAAGACCAAAGGATCCTCCTGTCTCGCAACCGTTACCAACAGGCAGCAAGCATGCTCCACCCAAGCATCGTCAACCGGGGGGTGGGCCTCGAGGGGTGGATATTATTGCGTCGGCTCAGGTTTCGGGGCAAGGCGACGCGACAGCGTGGGATTTCAGACGACAAATTATTTGAGTACAGTGAAGGAGTTCGGATAGTCGATCGGCAACGTCAAGTCTGTTAAGGCTGGAGAGAAGAACACCAAGGAGCGGGAATGGCGCAATGAAGCTCGGGGAAACTTTGGCTTGAATCATCCACGGTAGGGTCAAGAAGGACCTTGGAATGTGTCGCAAGAAACTTCAAGTTAATCAGATGCAAGGTATGTGTACACGGATTGTTTCTTGAATTCGAGACAGTGCTGGTGGTCCAGATTGAAGGGAAGTTGGAGAGGCTGGAAGAGCTATGATTGGACAAGAGGTGCCCGAGCTTTGCGATCAACGGTGTTTTTGTGTTTCACTTAACGGTTGCACGGCCCACTGGTTTGAACCAATTGGAAATGCACACTTACCATTTCATTTCAGCTATAAAACCTGTAAAACCTTTAGGGTATTTTTACTCTGTGCACTGGGCATGTCTAAGCTGTCAACTGGTGTGATGCTGGTCTGCTAACATAACAGAGCTTCTAAGGTTGGAACTCGAACAGTATATAGATGGTGGCGAAGCGCATTTGAATCAAGTAAAACCATCTTGTTTGGAGCTATGGGAATACATTTAACAGGCAAAAAATAAACTAAATAATGTACATGACCAGCTGGAGTATCAAGGGACAAAAGATATGCCAGATATGCAAATGACGAGCATCTATTGCTCCTCAGGCTGCCCAATATCAAGAGCCTGTGCCTCTGTGTCCTTCTCCGATACAAGTTCCGGGGCACCGGAGATGGCAGCTGATCGCTGACCGAGGACTTGAGCCTCCAATCTGGCCCAGTCCTTCCACTTCTCGTGCTGTTGGTTCTCCAGCTCCATACCAATCTCCAGGTAGGTCGGGCCAAACTGAGCACCAGTAGCCTCTGCCTCCTCCGCGGCAACTCGTCGCTCAATATCCTCTTGCAGGCGAAGCTTGTAGAATTCTTGGCGGGCAATATCGTACGCGCGACTCACGGTCATGTTAGGCGTGTTCTCCAGGAGATAAAGCTGTCGTTGAACCACACTGAGGGGAAACATCAGTATTTAGCGATTGGGGGTACAAGTGAATTTCCAAGCTCACCTTTCACCATCTAGCCTCCTTCCGGGCTGTCGAAGCTGGCTCCAATCGTAGCGTTCGTGGTCTTTACCAGTGGACTCGACAAGCACGCGAGGCCGGGCAAGCTCCCAAGGGTGGTCTTTGAAGAACTGCTTTCGCAGCTCGTCTTCCTCATATTTAAGCTCGACCGGCTGGAACAGGCGGCTAGGCTTCTTGGACTTCCGGCGCTTCTCTTGAACCTCGAACACGACTTGATTTTTGTTGTTGTCATCGGTCTTCACTCGTTGTCGGACCAACTGGTGTTGCTGAGGGACGGTACGGACTAAGACTTCCGAGGGAGGGATATCGCGAACTACATCAACCCATTTTGGTAGCTTGCTGATCTTTCCACTGGCGAATTGGTTGATTGCGGTCTGTCGCACCCGGAGGGCTGTGAGGTTGATTTTGCCCATGGCGGGAGGAACACACAGCCAGAGATAGCTGGGTGTCGACTATCCGAGGGAATAAAAAGGCCCGAAATATAGCCCGAGGGCAATTGAATAGGCAAATGCGGGCTGAGATCGTGAAGATGCAGAAGGGTGAGAGATGCCGAAGTTCGAAAAAGATGGGATTGTCAATGCCGAGCTCCGATTGGCCAGTGCGGCTCCGCTGCAAAGCCAGAAAGTCCGTTCATCAGAAAAACACCTTCTTCCACCCCGTTGCTCAACATACGTTCTCATACACTGCTGTTTCGCTTTTTGAGGCCGCGCAGTTAATTTGGCTCTCATGCCAGTGGCCTAGGCCTTTCTTTGCGACGCGCATGGCTAATCCAGTGCCACGATGTCTGTCATCTCATGCCTCATCCCAATAGGTTCCCCAGCTCACCGGGCCTGCGAGATCCCCCCAAGCAGGCCTTGGATGAGCTTCTCCTCTCCCGACCATATTCAATGTCTCATCCGAAACCTTCCCTCTCCCGCCCCTCTATTCGAAGCTTCTCTACTCGGCGCCCCCGACCTTCCGTCGCGTCGATAGCAGACCTTTTTGTTGGCTCCCTTGTCCTGGCAGGCTTCTGCCACGAGCACTCACCACGAGGTCGAGGCTTGTCTACACTACATTTCAGGACATCAGAATCTAATCTCCGGAGGTTCAGGGGCAAAGAGGGGGTGGATCGCGGTGAGAGCCCAGCACGGAGACGCTGGGAGTTCTCTGGATCTTCGGCCCAGCAATCGCGACAAAGATCATGGCTCTGCCATAGCCTGGAGCCAGTGGCGAAAGATGACCCAGAGAAACACAATTTGACATTTCAAGCAAGAGAGATAGCGGAGGAAAATAATGATCACGCGCTGCCCCGATTACCACAGGTTCCGGACAGCAAATCGCAACTGCACTTGGAGGAACATTTTTTTGACTCGATACCGGACGTTCCTCGATTAACCGTTTCCCCGAGGAAAGATATAATCAACGATAAACCTCCAGAGGTCGCAACAGAGGTTCATAAACCGAAGAATCCATCCCTCACGCGGGATGAAAGAGTGCGGAATGCCGTCTCTGACATATTCCAGCGGTTATTTGGAGATAAACACGATTGGGAAGACGCCGTGGAGGCTATACTACCCAAACAAACGTTTGTTCGAAAGGTGGACGACACACGCGATGCAATCGAAACTCCGTCGGTTGCAAGGCTTGTTGAAGCACTACCCAGCCAAGAACAGGCAACAACTCAGTTTCTTTTTCGATTGTACAGAGACCTTCCAGAGCCCGGGGTTGCACATTTATCTAAGGTCTCACGTGGCCGCCTTTTGAGGCGACTGGCATCGCCTCCGAACCGACGCTGGGCAGATGCGCGTCGTTATCTTGCCTTGGTGGACGATATGAATACCGCCGGACTTCCACTGTCACGCTCACTATGGTCCACCGCAATCCATATGGCTGGCCGAAGCAACAATGGCAGGGTATCAAAACGACGTTTAGTTCACGCAATTGGTCTTTGGCAGCAAATGGAGCATGTAGCTGGGATTCAGGCCGACGATGTGGTCTTTAATATTCTATTCGATGTCGCTATCAAAGCGAACCAGTTCATCGTGGCCGATCGTTTGGAAGATGAAATGAGGAAGAGAGGGGTTCGATTTTCACGTTCTGGGCTAGTCTCGAAAATATTTTCCTGTGGCATGCGGAAAGATCTGGAAGGGATTCGTGGCACATTTGATTACTTTGTCCAGTCAGGAGAGCTAGTCGATACTGTCGTGTTAAACTGTGTCATGGCCTCCTTTCTTCGAGCTGGTGATGTTGAGACTGCTGAGCAGCTGTATGGACGGATGCTCAACGCACAAGTTCAACACAAGAAGGGATCCTCAAGTTCAGGGATTTCTTCAGAAACCTCCCCCAGCCTTTCTCCAGAATTCACATTTTACCGAGCAAAGACTAGGGAGCTTGGTCGCCTATTAAAGAAGTCCAAGGCTCTCAAGAAAAGCCTACCTGCTTACCACCGTGCCCTTCAAGACTCGTTACCCATGACACCAGATACGCGGACCTTCTATATCTGGCTTCAGTTTTGCACGCGCATCACTGGTGATCTTGATATGTTCATGAACGTTCTGCGGGATATGGAAAACACATTTTCAGTTCCACCTCGTCACCTGATCTATCTTTACCTCTTTGAGGGCTTTGGCCTTCATGGGCGCCGAAGGAAGAACTGGTGGACAGCAGAGAAACTTCGATTGACCTGGCTTTCTTTTATACAAGCCGTACGGGACTCAAAAGCGAGACATTCGGGATTTCACCGCGATGCTCCTGCTATGGTCTGGGAAAACCCTTTAGAAGGCGTGGATGTTGAAGCTGAGATACCAGCTGTCGATACCTCTGCCAAGCCCGATGGGCTCTACATGAGCTTTGCATCCACAGACAAGGACACCTCCTCGATCACTCTAGAAGAAAAACCACAAGCCTCTGGGGGCCTTCCTGAAGATCACATTGACGAATTTTCTCGTGATGAGGATGATGTCGACGAAGAAGACGAATTCGAGCACGAGGACGTCTCTGAGATCCAACCCGATAACGACATTGCAAACTTGAACTTTGACGCGGAGAGCATTTTCACTTCTCGCCCATTATCTCTCGACCAAGAAGGTGATTTCAAACAAGAGAATCTTGAACACTTGTCCCACCGTCTCGAGAATGGTGTCTTCGTTGGACGACGCATGATTATACTTATTCTACGGGCCTTTGGCACCTGCTGTGGGCCCCAGGAGGTTATGGAAGCTTGGTTGCAACTCGAACAGCTATGGTCACCCAATAAGCGCAAGGCAATTGATGTACTTGCGGTGAAGGAGGTGATTGATGAGCAAATGTCGCGGAATCCACGATAAATGTAAAATAATATGGGGAGGGTTGGTTGTGATTTGATACTTGTAAATTATTATACACTATATACCGATTCAATTTAGCGCAAATTGTGTAAATTCAGGTCTTCACCGTGTCATAATAGTGACCATTTATTGCTTCTAGGTATGGTTGTCTCATATATCGTTCTATCAACAGAATTGTTTGTATAGGTGCTCTGTGGGCATGACTTTTCTCTCACCTATTTGGAGATCAATCTCCTCATGATGCCTATTGAAATTTACACCCCCATGGGCTCTTTAAATGTGAATACCAGTTCGTGACTACTTCATCTTCTCTAAGCAGGCCGGGAGTTTGATTTGAAGGCATTCTCCTGAGGTCTGTGCATGTCAAGGTGGGAGAGTGGACGCGCCTATCGTTCAATCACAAGTGCACATTACTATTCGTTCGCGAACGGGAAGGCTCGAGTAGCATGCCCTTCCATCGCATCTGGCATTGGACCCCCTTTCCAGTTCAAATAAGTAATTGCAAGTAGTAGGGAGAAGACCCGTGGCCCAGAGCTTACCAAGTAAACAAAGTCAACGCTAGTCAGCCATGGCTCACGGGCACTGCCGCTAGACCAGAGAACCAGAGTCAGTCCCTATACTCTTCTAGCTGGGGAGAGACACCAATCAACTTATATCACAAAAGCTAGCGTTTACTTGTGAAATTGTAGTCAAACCCTTCGTGAATATTACGAGGCCCGGGACAGGTCTTAGCCTTCAGCTCTTGATGCGGGAACCACTGGATCCAGAGCACACAGTAAATAATCACTGCGCACGATCACTCGAAATGAATCTATTTCAGCCTTTGAATAGTCACTTCAAGCCTGAGCGCCCTGACAAAGTGGCGACAGACATATCATAGTTGCATATATCCTAATTTGGAAACCGATTGGTGTCACGTGAGATCGCGTCGACGGGAAGCCATAGACGCGGTACGGTAACACAAGCAGCTCTAAGTAAAACCAGCCCGTCACATTTTATACTTTTAATCTCTCTGTGCCCTTGGTTTGCCGCCCGATGGTTGGTCAAGGGTCATTCACACGGCGTAGACCGGATCTCGAGTTCTATTTGAACCGTGTCTTTCGCAAAAAGTCATTTCGGTTGGTCAATCGACTCCTGTCAACTTGGCTTGATACTGACGACCCTCTAGCCCACTCCAGCGGGAGGTCATCACAGCAGTTGTCGAGGGTCATGATGTGTTCCTCCAAGCATCTACCTCTTTCGGAAAAAGTCTGTGCTTTCAGTTACCCGCGGTCATCAACAATGGGTGTAAGTATTATTTGCAATATCATCAAGTCGGTCCTAATCTATAAGTGCAGTAACTATTGTCATTTGTCCTCTCCTAGCTTTGATGGTAAGTAAAACGAATTCTTCTTTGGTCATATCTACTAACAATCGCAGATGGATCAAGTCAATGCTCTTCAGGCTATAGGAGTAGCAGTTTCGACTATCAACTCCAACACACCATTAGCAGAACGGCGTTTAATTCTAGATGATATGCTCTCAGGACACCCCCGTACACGCCTTGTTTACGTGACTCCTGAGCTATGTCAAACAGACAGCTTTCGAAGAAACCTCCAAGTGGTGCATCGACAAGGGCAACTTGCTCGTATTGCCATCGACGAGGCCCACTGTATCAGCGAATGGGGCCATGACTTTCGTCCAGCTTACCAGGAGCTGGGATGGTTCAAAAAGAACCTAGTCGACCCAGAAGTCCCTATCACAGCCCTGACAGCTACAGCCACGCCGAGGGTTCGCACAGATATCATCAACATGCTAAATCTCAATCCAACCCAACTCAAACTCTTCAACACCCCATCCGCCCGCCCAAATATCCACTACGAGGTCCGGTACCTTGAAGACTGTGGCGAAGACGGTGGCGATCAGGTAGAAAACTTACTTAAATATCTTCGTGCTATCAAGAAGAGGAGAGAAGCCCGTTTGGGTGCAGAAGAAGCGGCTCAGCTACCCCCAATTTCTGGCATTGTGTATGTCGGACTACGTGCCATATCCGAACACCTCGCAAGCTGTCTATCCCAAGATAAAAGCATTTCTGCCGTGGCATACCACGCAGGACTAGCGCCACAAGAACGAACACGCATCCAATCACTGTGGACCGCACCACCATCCCAGAAAACAAACAACGGTAAACCACCACCTACTTTCTCCATCATAGTCGCCACAAATGCATTCGGTATGGGAATTGATAACTCCTGCGTCCGATTCGTGGTCCATTGGACACCACCCCGCAGCTTCGAAGGCTTTGTTCAAGAATCAGGTCGAGCAGGTCGCGATGGCCGTGCAGCTGCGTCTCTTGTATACTATAACCTTCAAGAGCGAGATCGTATCTTTGACCGCATGAGCAGGGATACGGAGAACATGCGCAATCGCGGTGGACCTAAACATCTCGTTGCTAGTACGATGAAGAATCAGGAAGCTCGTCTGGATAGCTTTAAGAAAGTCGTTCGATACTGTGAAAGCGTGACGCGGTGTCGACATGATTTGATCAAGGATTTGTTCGGTGACTTTGAGTTGGAGGAGATGGGGTCTCAGCAGCCGCCGTCGTCGCAGGCGACTAAGGGAAATGGAGTTGGTATCCCGAGTTCAACGCCTTGTGACTACGCTTGTGATTTTTGCAAGGAGGGCCCTGTGGCTCTGGGGAAACGCAAGAGGAAGATGTTATCATCAACTACTTACATGATTGACGAAGGGTATGTCTGACCATCGTTGTGCATGTTTTGTATATCACTGTCGACGCTTCTATGCCTGTTCCATTACGGGGGCGGGGGGGGGAGTTCGTTACTTTACATATTGCATCTGGAGCATACGTTCATTGCATTTAGCATGACTCAGAGGGGCGTTTTCTATTTAAATAATGATGCCATGCATCGATACCAAGTTGAATCATCTGGATTCCAATTTGAATGAATATATTAGTTATCAATAGAAATCCGCATACCTAAATTCCTAGAAAGATGAGCACTTGAGTACAATCAACTTCCAAAAAATAGAGTGAGGCGTTCCAATAGTTTTCCAATGACAGCGAAAATAGTCCTAAGAAGAAGAGTTATATGTCGTCACCAGGCTGGTTGGCCGTGGGAAAACCTGTAGACTGTAAAGGGACACCGAGAGAAATTACAAGAAAAAGAGACTGCTATTTAGCAAAATATCACGACCCATGGAACTTGGACTAAACATCGAAATCGCTGTATCCTTTCTGCACTTTTCAAAAAAAGAATCAAGAACGAAACTTGCCAATTATTTTCAAATTGCCAGTGGCAAAGGTCATTGTCCAGCAGCACTACAGACCAGGTGGGGGAGGAACCTAAACGAATCTCATCAGCCACACGTTCCCTATCACGAGTTCGGGTTGAAATATTGGAGAATTCATACCGCACTATAGCTGCCTCCACCGGGAGGAGGTGGAGGAGATCCGGATCCGGGGGGAGGGGGAGGAGGAGCTTCGCCAGCTGGTGGAGGAGGCGGGGGAGCGGCCTCCGACTGCTGTTGCTGTTGAGCCGCAGCGGCTTGCTGGTAATACTGGTAGTATGCCACATAATTCTGGTACCCACCATAAGCAGCGTAGGGGTCAGCACCTTGTCCGTAGTACTGAGCGTATTGGGCGGCGTAATCGGCCATGCTGGTGGCACCCGCACCCGCACCACCCGCACCGGTCGGGCTGGCAGATGCGCCTGGGGACTGCTGCTGCTGTTGCTGGTAATCGTTACGACGGTTGTAGCCGCCGCCACCATACCCGCTACCACCCCTACTGCCTCCATCGCCGCCGCCGCCGCCTTGGTAGCGGTCACCACGGTAGCCACCATAGTTGTGCTGTGGCGGGTTATCCTTAAAGTTTTGGTATTGCTCCTTGACGTTAGCCAGGAGATCTATGCAAAGTTCTTTAGCAGCCTGGACATCATTTGCATCAGGTCCACTAGATACTTGGTCAGTTATGGTCATCGTTGTACAGGGTTTAAATATCACTCACGCAACATGTAGGAACATCGCCTCGTCACTCTCTCGACCAGTGCTGGATTCAAGGAATCCAGATCCGCGGCCCTTGATCTGGACACGGCAACGGGTCTTTTGCTGAATGTGTTTCACGTATGCACCACCTTGACCGACGACCTGGGCACGCAGATTAAATCCAGGAATGGGTTCGAGGTCAATCGGAATACGCTCGTCGGGCCATTTGCGCTGTGAATAATTAGCGTGGTGTCTTGAGTCTAATTTATCAGAACAAAATGCCATACACGGCCATACTCATCCCGTTCCACAGGCTCGGGCTCTCGTCGGCGGAATCGTCGCTCGTCGATCAGGTTAGGCAGCTCCTTCTGCATGAGATCATCAATGATTTGGATGGCCTTCTCGAGACCTTCCTTGGTGGTGCTTGTGACGTGGAGATACAGAGGAGGGTGCTATATTGACGTGATCAGCAAAATCGCAAAGAAAAGAACGGGATCTTCGTTGACCCGGACTCGGGGCCATCACTTACCGCGGCAGTCGCCATGTTCTTATCCGGGTAATAATTTCCTCGGGTTGTGACATCTTGTACAAAAGTAAGCAATGAGCGTCTTTACCAACATAAAACACAAGAAGGCGTACCGGCGCCAGTTTCATCTTTAATCTAGAAGTCACGCAGCGGAGGTCAGCAGATGCAGCAGAGGGGGTGTGAAATGCTATGCGTTTAGTTGGTCTTGAGTAAGCTTCGTCCAACCACACAATACACAAGATGATATAAAAGGGGCAATTTAGAGGGGATCGAGTTCAAGAGCAAAGCACACTGCTTGGCCTCGAGAGAAAGGCATGTCTGGAAGATCAGCGAGCTGACAATAGGAGTAATTTACCATCTGCTGAGTAGATCCCTTAGTCAGGGTGTAGCGATTGCGCAGATCATTGATCTCAATGTCTTTGATGTAGTCACCATCGGTGACATAAACGTCTTTTCCTGTACCGTCGCCGGCCTCGTCGGACTTCGCGCCCGGGCTATCAGTCTGTGAAAAAAAAAATTAGCCCAACTAATCACCGATATCATCAGACAATATATTTACCGAGCGAATCGGAGGCACATCGACATGCTGGATACCCTTTTTCGCCTGCAACTGGGCATTGATCTTTGCGGCGGCAGCGGCTATCAAGACCACATAGGTTAGCGTTGCCATGGAATTAAAGCGCAAGCCATTGTAGGCGCATTCCAAGCCATACCTGCTGCTGCTGCAGGGTCAGCCACGGCCGGCTTTGGTGTTCCATCACCAGCGGGACTGCGCGTTTCGCGACTCAAAGGGCTACGAGTACGTGTGGACTCTGATTGTCTTGCGGACGGGGATCGCGAACGGCGATCAAATCGGGAGCGACGGGGTTCGGGCTCAGTCTGATCAAAGCGGGATCGCTTGGCACGGCGCTCATCGTCGGCCATCTTGAAGTATGAAGGTGAGGTAGCGGTGAAGGATTGAATGGATGAGTAGGGAAAAAAAAAGTACCCGATAAATTGCGGGAAGGAGGTTGGGCCAGGAAACGGAGGTCTAGCACGATCAAGTCAAGTATGGGGTATTCCTGAGAACTACCACACTTCCCCGGGATGTGTAATTGAAGTGAGCAAGTGCGCAAAAAATGCCACCAACGAAAAAGAAGAACTAAACACCTGTGGATTTCCCAAGCCGATAATTGATACAAAAGCGCATCAAGAAAATCGTTATGGTCATGTGACCTAAGGGAGTACGGGTGGCTAGTCCAAAATGAGGCTAGCGTGTATGAGTCAGCGTTGGCCGAGGTCGGAGCTAGCAAAAAGAATCCGGAGAGTCTAGAAGTGATTCATCGCACAACCCTTGGTGTTCTCGAACTCCAAAGATGGCTTTCAGGCACTCACTGACGCTGACTTCAGCGTCAGCGTCGGCTCTATCGTCGGCTGCAGCTGCTGCTCGGTCTCGCACCGCTGCCGCTCTGCCCCGGTTCACCACCATCCGTGCCTCGTCCAGCTCGACTTCCGCCCTGGCCTACAAGGCATTGCACCGCCGGTCTCCTCTTCCTTTGCCAGTCAATGAGACTTCCTCCCAATGGGATGCCCCGACTGCCGTCTCGTCGATTCTGTACGAGACTCCCGTGCCGCCTACCAACCCTCCCAAGCGCCACGTCCTGAACTGCTTGGTCCAGAACGAGCCCGGTGTCCTGTCCCGCGTGTCCGGTATCCTGGCTGCCCGTGGCTTCAACATTGACAGTCTGGTCGTCTGCAACACTGAGGTCGAGGACCTGTCCCGCATGACTATTGTCCTGCAAGGCCAGAACGGTGTCGTTGAGCAGGCTCGCCGCCAGCTGGATGACCTTGTCCCTGTCTGGGCTGTCCTGGACTACACCGACTCGGCTCTGGTTCAGCGCGAGCTCCTCCTCGCCAAGGTCTCCGTCCTTGGTCCTGAGTTCTTCGAGGAGCTGCTGCAGCACCACCGTGAGATCACTACCCCCGGTGATCTGGAGAAGGGTCACGGTGACTCCGCTGCTGTGGAGTACCACCCCCGCAACCTGCCGCTCAGCCAGGGTCTGCGCCACAAGCACGAGCACTTGGATGCCATTACCCGCCTGACCCACCAGTTCGGCGGTAAGGTTCTGGATATTAGCACCAACAACTGCATTGTTGAACTGTACGTGTCTTCGACATTCCTTCTATGGGTCGTTGCTAATCAAATTTGAAATAGATCTGCTAAGCCCAGCCGTATCGACTCTTTCCTCAAGCTCATCGGTCCCTTCGGTATCCTTGAGTCCACTCGCACTGGTCTCATGGCCCTGCCCCGCTCTCCCCTGTCGGAGCAGAGCGAGGAGATCGAGAAGGATGCCGCTGATGTTGTCGATGCCAGCACCCTTCCCCCTGGTTAAATTGATTGTTTTCATCTGTCAATTCAAAAACTTACATACCCAATATGATGGTCTTCCGTTGCGCTTTGCTAGCTTGCTGCGGTTCTAGTTCTTCTTTCTTATCTCAATATTTTCTTTATCAATCTGTAAAATGCTATGTGTTCGATTATCCTTTCGGTTCTTACCTAGTAGACGCGAACTTACTTGCATTTTCTCGACGGCAATGGCGAATAACTTTGAATATATGAGTGGGTCAAGCTTAACGCACTTTCCGGGGTTGATAACGCCTTTATTTCAAGGCTGAAACTTGCCGCCCAATACAAGGTAATGGATTACTACATAGTCGTAGGAGGAATTCTTTTCACTAAAAAGCCGCTTAGGAGTCTCTGCATTAAAGATGTTAAGATACGCATATAGTCAAGCAGCATTTTCAATGCTAGGTGTGACGCCGATTCCCTGCCTCACGAACTTCTATATTTGCCCTGCCACCCGACCGATCAATCTCCTGCCTCCGCATACATGCAAATGTCTGCAGGACTTAATCTAACTACAGAGTATTACCAGATATGGCTTCAATGGCGGGCGTGATCTCGCCGCCGCTAATCGAGATACTGTAGCTACTAGATGAGTAGTTGGCCTGTGCCAACATATAAACCTGGTCTTAAGGTCAAAAAGGCGACTCAAATTCTAAATGATATAGATTCTACAAGCAATGGGAGAAGGAAAAGTACGCGCTCCCAAGTTTTGCAAGGTTGTTGCTCAGGTAAGTAGAAGGAAGGTTGCGCATCTGAACATAGGGTTCGGGAACTCTGAACTTGGATGTATATGTCTTGCCGTAGTCGGGTACATTTATTCAGGTGGACGTTGTCTTCACGCCCTATCATACATACTTTTACACTGAAAACTCATTTACGATGACCAAAAGACTTTTCCAATCAGAAAAAAAAAAAAAGAAATCAATAGATAAACCAGATACCGATCTGAAAATTCACAGTTCGAAAAGAGAGAGTGAAAAAAAGATATGGCGCTGCCCGGAATCGAACCGGGATCAACGCAGGTCGGGAGTTATGGGTACAAGCCACCATAGAAACCACAATGCGGTATTCTGCCATTAGACCACAGCACCATTTTATAATAATCGAGAATCAGACTAGTTATATAACTGACATAAACTCGCTCGTCAATGCACGAAAGTCTGGAATTTCGATTCATCAGTCACAGTATTAGTTGAGCAGTAAAATAGGGCCAGCCTTGAAGACATATTTACACTGTGAGTTAGAGCAAGCAAATGTCTAATACCCGAAATAAAACCCTGAATTTATACTATCTAATTTCATGAAAACATACTATCGACAGGGACATCTCCATCTGCAGGAATCCCCCGAACAGCAAATTGTCCCAAACCAGTTGAGACCTTTGCATCTACCTTGGCATCTACGTGCAAGATAACTTCATCATTCCCCCAAAGCATGTCCTGCACAAGGCGTGACAAGACCCCGTCATCTGTGACCTGCAATGGTGCGTCCTTGACGGCAAACTCTACGAGCATCGCCGGAGAGCCATCCGTGTCTTTCACCTGCGTCGAGTTGGAATCTTGCCATTTTTCAATGTTCAAATTTCCGAGCTCCTTCCCAATGTAGAAGACGTTTGTGAAGGCGCGAACATGAGGAACGTCCACGTGAAGGTTCATTTGCTCTGGGAGGGCCACTAGACACTTGACCAATGCAGAGACGGTGAGTTGCCCATCGGGGCTGTTTGGGTCTGCGAATGGGCTAGGAAGGGAGAAGTGTGTGTCCGCCATGGTGAAGTTCTTCACGAGATTGTCCAAGGCATGGTTGGTGAAGGGCAGGGGAATCGTGACGCTGCGCAAAAGATCTACCAACCAGCCCGGAGTTTGTGGAGATGGTGCGTCTGCCCCACGCACGTATATTGTAGTCTCGACGCCTTTGATATAACTGGACACCAACCAGTCCAGGGGAGAGCCTTTCTGTCCAGGACAGACGGAGGTCAACTCCTCGGGGAGACTATTGACCTGACCATGGACGCTCACATTGGTGAGTTGATTCGGCTCAACGTGGATTTCTCCACTCTGTGCATTGGCGGCTAGGATATACGGATCACCCGGCGCGCAGTTGGGTACAAGGATATCAAACCCAAGAGGAGGGATTGTGATGGCAACAGGCGAGTGGAGCTTGGCACCCAACAAGGCCTCAACCTCCATTGTTCCATTATTTCCATCATGTACATTCAACTGAACAAGGTTGATGTCAGGCAAGGCTGGAAAGTCTTTTTCTGCTCACCGGAGTTAGAGTGCGGAATTAAGAAATTGGGCTGTTACGAAATACCCACCTTCAAATGTAATGGTATCTGTCAACACTTGAGTTCCCAGGCGTATCAAGCCTGATTTCAGATGTAGAGACGCCTTGCCCTTCACTCTAAGATGAGCCAATCTACCCTCGATCCAATCCATAGCAATTGCATGTATACCCTTTAAGTCACCGGCTTTGAGGTCGGTCAAAAAGTCAAGCTTATTGTGGTGACCGTTGCGAATGTTCACTTTAATGTTCGGCACCACAGCGCTCCCAATCAAGACGTTCCCATACTCTGGTAGGTATACGTCAACATCTGAAGGGCCGGTCTCGACCTCCTTTGCAATCCAAGTCACAAATCGGCCAAAATTGCGGATTGTCTTGCTCTTCACACGGCTAGAGTCCATGACGAAGTCGCCTTGGATTCTGGCCCGGACCCCATCTGGAGTCGTCGAATCAATCTCGAGCGTGCTAGGTTCAAATACAGCAGCTTCTTGAGAATAATCTTTGACCACGGCTGGCGCCGCAAAGGCGAATACCAAGATCGCCAGGACTCCAGTAGTTAACAGTGTGAGAGATATAATTGTTGGCCATCGTACTCGACTCTTCTTGGTAGATCCGTCATCCGGCGATTCTTCTCCATGGGACGCTAAAGAGGATGGCCGGGATTGTCTGTGATCTGTTCCGTAGGTGGTAACCATATCATCACGGCGATGCAGAAGAGGCGTAGATTCGGACGACAATTCAAATGATCGATGCTGCTGATGTTGCTGATTCGGACGAGGGAGTTTGTCTGCAACCAGGTTGGATGAAGAAGACCTGGCCTGCCCATCCATAACCGACTCACTGGCCTCGCCAGCCATAGATGCCCGATGAGATGAAGACATAGATGTGGTATTGGACGAGAATCCAAATGATCGATTTTGCTCATCCGGATGAGCGGGCCTCTTTGCGACCAGGTCGGAAGAGGATCTGGCCTGCCCGTCCAACAATGACTCACTTGCCTCATTATCCAAAGTGGCATGGTGAGATGAAGATGCCGTCATGGTATTGGACGAGAATCCAAACGATCGATTTTGCTCATCCGGATGAGTGGGCCTCTTTGCGACCAGGTCGGAAGAGGATCTGGCCTGCCCGTCCAACAATGACTCACTTGCCTCATTATCCAAAGTGGCATGGTGAGATGAAGATGTCGTCATGGTGTTGGACGAATATCCAAACGATCGATGTTGCTGTTCCAGACGGGAGGAGCTGTTTGTGACCAGGTCGGAGGAGGACCTGGCCTGCCCGTCTAACAAAGGCCGATTTGCCTCGTCAGCCATAGCGGCCAGGCAGGATGGAGATGTTGCGATATTGAAAAAGTAAGCCGTCTGCTTGCTTAGAGAGTGATAGCGAGTTGAGAACAGGGTCGATGGCTGGGGATGACGAGATGACGAGATGACGATAAGCCAAGGCGATAACGGGATGTGGAGAGACTAGACTAGATTAGGAAGAAATTAATACCCTTAAATTAAGGCACCAAGGTATGATTTTATCTTTGGTGACCGCACATCGATCTTTGGGTTCTAGTTGTTGAGTCATTGGCCATTCCCTCCACAGTCCCTGGTTCCCTCTCCCGCTTCCCTCTCCCCAATTGCACCTATACTGTATACCCCAAACACCCATTTCCTTAACATTGCCCTCAGCCCATCATGGCTAGCGGTCTCAAAGCTGCCACCCGTTATGGCGCCCAAAGTGTAACTCAATTGGCCGGCTCCACCTCTTCCCTGCGTTCAACAGTTCAGGCTAATGGTCTCCGACGATTTGCCCACCAGACACAAACCTCTCCTACCTCCCTCGCACCCCGTCACCTTCTGTCCATTGCAGACCTGACCCCTGCCGAGTTCGCAACCCTGGTGCGCAATGCCAAATCGCATAAGCAGGCCATCAAGTCTGGAGCCATTCCGCAGAGCCTCCTCGGCTCTCTGTCTGGCAAGACCGTCGCCATGATGTTCAACAAGCGTAGTACCCGCACCCGTGTCTCAACAGAGGCTGCCACCGTCCAAATGGGCGGCCACCCCATGTTCCTGGGCAAGGAAGATATTCAGCTCGGTGTGAACGAGTCGCTATATGATACCTCCGTCGTTATCTCCTCAATGGTTTCCTGCATTGTTGCGCGAGTCGCCAAGCACTCCGACGTCGCTGATCTGGCCAAGCACTCCTCTGTTCCCGTGATTAATGCGCTCTGCGACTCATACCACCCCCTCCAGATTATCGCCGACTTTGTGACTATCTACGAGTCTTTCACCCCCAAGGCTCACGATGTTTCCAGTTTGGGCCTTGAGGGCCTTAAGATCGCCTGGGTTGGTGATGCCAACAACGTTCTCTTCGACCTGGCTATCGGTGCTACTAAGATGGGTGTCGATGTCTCTGTCGCTACACCCAAGGGCTACGAGATCCCCGCGGATATGCTGAAGGTCATCCAGAGTGCCGGCGAGGGTGTTCCTACCCCCGGAAAGCTCACTCAGACCAATGTCCCCGAGGAGGCCGTTAAGGATGCCGACATTCTGGTTACTGATACCTGGGTCTCTATGGGCCAGGAGGAGGAGTCCAAGAAGCGCATGAAGGCGTTCGAGGGCTTCCAGATCACCGCTGATCTGGCCAAGCGTGGAGGTGCCAAGGAGAACTGGAAGTTCATGCACTGCCTGCCCCGCCACCCCGAGGAGGTTGACGATGAGGTCTTCTACAGCTCGCGCTCCCTGGTATTCCCTGAGGCCGAAAACCGTCTGTGGGCGGCTATCTCGGCTCTTGAGGGCTTCGTGGTCAACAAGGGCAAAATTGTGGAGTAAATTTGTGCGCGGAAGGGGCTTGGATGTTTTCGGAATATACTCTGTCTTCGGATTGTAATTATTTCATACATAGCAACAGTTATTAAAATCCGTGACGCGATGACCTCAACAACCTAAGCCGTTTCACCCGGTATGTGGGATTAAGGGTATACTGGGTAAGCCAATAGGGAGCATGATGATTGGTTTAAAGTTCGGGAGACTCGGCATTCCATGTCTTGGGTGTTGCCTACGGTCTACGCTGATAAGATTGTGCCCATCCGATACATGGTGGGGCTTTCGGATGCTGCACATAATTGTGTAGCGCGGGGCTTCCGATCACATTAAAGCCAATATGGGAAATACGTTTTTATGACCATACATGAAGGTCATGTCTATAATATCCGAGGGGCAATTAATTTTGACAATCGAATCTTCTTATATGACGTATATTTGTACCAATACAGCGTGTTTTACCTGGGGTTGATTGGGTAGCCTCATAGGGTAGAAAATCTCCGACACTCGGGCCTTAACGGCTTGCATCGATTGATGTATGTTAAATGTGGTTACACAAAGAATGTAATTCTATAGTTCATCAAACTACTCCTCAGATCTACCGGTAAATCCACAGACCCAAACTACCAACTCGGAAGAGCCAGCCAGGCACCATCCCCACAATCTCTCCACGCTCCGAAATGGTACGTTTGGCTTGGTAGTTGATCGGATCCGTAATCCTGCTAGCGGGGAGAAGCCGACATCCCACCACATACTTATTACTCAAGCGGCGCTATCGTGTCTTTTCATACTCTCGCTATTGAATTGAAGAGATCCTCTGAATTTTTGTCACATATTATATCCGCCTTTGAAAAGTGCTTGACTGGGCCATATCGACACCTCCGCTTCAGCATGGGCTTTGAAAACAAGCGCGTCGCCATTGTCGGCGGCGGCCTCGGTGGCATGTCGTTCCTGAACGCTGCCTTGTACGCCGGACTTAAGAATGTGCAGCTTTACGAGCAAGCACCACAATTCGCCGAGGTCGGTGCCGGCGTCAATATTACATCTAACGCGAACCGTGTCCTTGATGCCTTCGGTCTGAAAGAGAGCATGACTCGCAAGTCCTCGCGTAAGCTGCCTTGCTACATGGAGTACCACAGCTACAAGAGCGGTGATTACCTGGGTCACATTGAAGAGTTCTCCACCCCCCGGCCCGTTTGTTACACCGTGCCCACTTGCTCGAGTCTCTCAAAGAGCGCGTTCCCCAGTCTAGTCTGAACCTGGGCAAGCACCTTGCCTCGATCGACCGAAACACCAGTGAGGGTGCCGCACCTTACACTCTGCATTTTGAAGATGGTAGCACTGCCGACGCCGATATCGTGATTGGATGTGATGGCATCAAGTCTAACGTTCGCCGGGATATGGGTCTGGGTGACTCGCCCAACTACTCGGGTCAGGTCGTTTACCGTGGCTTTGTCGACTACAAAGACCTGCCTGGAGACACCGCACAGCTGCTCCGCAAGACTGTCAACTTCCGCGGTCCTAACCGTCACGTCCTGATTCTGCCTATTGGTAACAAGGAGACGGAGACTGATCGCGCGGCCATCATTGGTTTTATGTCGGAGTCACTCGATTCCTGGGACTCAGAGAGCTGGATGTCCCGCTCTGATATTGATAGTCTGCAGGAGCATGTCCGTGACTGGTGCCCGCAGGTTCAAGACATCATTGCTGGACTCCGCAAAAGCTCACCTGACCAGAAGATGCTGAAGCAGGCGCTTTACGTACGTGATCCGATTAGCAAGTGGTATGAGATGAAGGAGGACCAAAAGGATGCTGGTATCATTCTTCTTGGTGACTCGGCTCACTCGACTCTTCCCCACCAAGGTACGTTTCTCTTTATATGCCCACGCTTTGACAGACCTTGACTCACAACCAAAAATAGGCCAGGGAACATGCATGGCTATCGAGTCGGGTATTGCACTCGCAACTGTCCTGCGTCACTGGAAGAATGATGATCTGCAGGGAGCTTTCCAATTCTACCAGGATCTGCGCAAGCCCCGGACAGACCGGGTCACACAAACTAGTTACGAAGCTGGCAAGCTTGCAAGCTCGGAGTCGCCAGACGAGATGACCGATAACTTCAACCCCACCGCTCTTGGGGAGCGCATGAAGTGGATTATGGAGTACAATGTACTGGAGGACTTGAAGGTCAAGGGAGCTGAGGTTCTGGATTTCCACGACTCTCGACTGTAAATAGCGATATTTTGATTTGAGATGTAAATATGGTAGCCTTGTACAAATTGATTTTTGCGATTCATACTAAACAAATATTCGATTGACGTCGATATCGCCGAATCCCGGGCCTGTGTTCATGTGGTGCCATCAACAGCCGAAGTACATTTTCACATGTCAATCGCACGTGCAGCACCTCCGCATTTCAACGTCAACTTTGTTCTTTTCATTCTCCAGATTTTCTTGAATTTCTTGAATTCCCCAGGTCCACCATGGAGGTAAGTCTACCCCGGAAATTGACTATATCCCCAGATATCCTGACCCGTATCCACAGTTCCACAACTCGGGCGGCTTTCCAAAGAGGCGTTCTTACCCCAACCTCCACCACATTTCCTTAGCTCCACTTACGCCCCGATTTCCTATCGACGACGACATAGAACCAACAGATTATTTCCACCAAGATGGAGAAGACTCACATTCCGGAACGGGAGTCAGAAACACAACCAGATCTTCGTCGTATCTATCCAGCGTCTCGGTACCGAGCACCCCACCAATTCTCTCCCATTCACGCAGCTCATCGCGAACCCGCCACCACACCCGAAGCAAGAGCTCAACCCGTGCCACTCCGCTAAGCGATACAAATCTACACAGCAAAAGCATCTCTTTCCCACTCCACCACAACTTAGGACCTCAAAGGAAACGTCCCAGCACACAGGACCACAATAACCATCCAACCACCAAGTCCGACGCGGAATGGATGCTCCGCGCTGGCATAGCTATCGCCTCCACTACCCGCGAAGAAAAAGGCCAAAGCTGGCTCTCCAAGCGCGAAAGCTCTACAAGCCTCGTCTCGGAAACGCCTTTCGATGATCCTGCCCTACCACCCCATCATCGACACCACCACCGCACTAGATCCGGTGCTTCATCCCGAAAGTCGCGCTCTGGCGCCTCAACTCCGGCCGCGTACTCGCGTCGTAGCTCGCGGTCGCGTGGTAACAGTCGCCATGGAAGTCGTGCTGGTCTTACTATGACCACCATCCCGCCTCTATCATCTGTCTCGGGGAAGATTCATAGCCCGACTACGACGGGGGCCGTGACGCCCGAGACTCGAGGGCGGAGTACTGAAGCGGGACTGGTTCCTGATTTTGTGGATGAGAGGATCCGGGCCGAGATGGAGTCTTTGCAGCAGGAGAATCGGGATCAGGATCAGGATCGTCGTCTGAATTCCCTCGATGATGTTTTGGGAGAGGAATGGGATAGGGAAGAGGATCTTGAATCGGTAGATGAGTTCTCCGATGAGTTTTCGGATGATAATGATGAGGAATTCGACGAAGCGGACTTGCAGCGTCTTACGCGGGAGCGTGGATTCGGGCTTGGAAGCTGGATTGATCGCTTGGTTGAGTGGACTTTGTTTGGAGTGGATGAGTTACCTGTGGTGCCTGTTTCTTCTGCTAGAATTGGTGGTGCTGCAACGACCACTACTGTTACATTTGAGGAACCGGCTGGCTCTTCTCATGCGGACCCAGCTGAGAACCATGATACCTTGTCCTCGGCCTCAGGGGAAGACCGCAGTTCTTTATCTGACGATGTAGATGCTTCCTCGCATACGGACGGCGAGTCTATCATTGAAGTTGAGAAGCCGGGTGCCCACGGTGGCTGGGAAGATGCAGGCTGGTTGTTCAGAGTCATGAAGCGTGCATTGGTATGATCTTTTAAAAGCGTTGTTTTGATTGCATATAATTTTATGAATGATTGAAGTTTGATCCGGTCATGGAGAATGATTAACCATGGGTTACACTGAGAAACATACAATACCTCTAGGGCTCTGTTCGCTAAATGTTTAGGACTTACGCGGAAATGTGTTATTTCAAGTAGACGTTTTCTTATTTCTGATACTGTAAGCTAAAAGGAACAACCATTTCTTCCCGCTATGGCAGTGAGACTGCAAGCACGATATCTTTGGCAAACACGAAAGTTCACAAATGAACCAGATTGGCAGCACGAGATGAGAAAGAAATGGCCGCCACGTATATCAGGCTATGCCTGGAACAGGAAACTATGCAAGATTCATGTGAACTTCGACAGGAACAGAAAAGGCAAGGCAAGAATGACATAAGGAGAAGAAGAAAAGGATGTACAGGACTCCGGTTATCGCCGAAAGAAGAAAGGGAAGCACACCACCCGAGATTGCAATGAGATAAAGATAAGGGAAAGACAAGGGAACGACGGGAGAATTATCAATCCATAAACGCACTTGATAGAACGGTAAGACGATTGAAAGGGGAAAACATGCATAAGGAAAGGGAAACGATCGAATAGAGGGCAGTGCTGGGCTCGAGTGAGATCATTAAAGAGTTGAAAACAGCCAAGGTTAACATTCATCTTCCAGAATACCAAGTTAAAAAAGGAAGTGAAAAGAAATAGGTTAATTGGTAATTCGCCTTTGCATAGTATAAACGCCAATCTGAGACCATGTGGGATTCTCTAAAGGTCATGCAGTAGGTATCGTGATCGTGGCATACGTTGAATTGTGCGGTTCAAAAGGTTGTGGGACCGCCGGGAGGCTCACGGTGGAGTCAATGCGAAGTTCTGGTTGTAGCGCGACGAGCGCAGTGGTATCGTTGTAGGGGGTCGACCTCCATAAGGTCGAGATGGGAAGATATTCGTTATGAGTCATCTGTTCACCAAGGTCCGACCTTGACGGGTGTGCCCATTCCATAAGTGCCTGAAAGAAGCTGATCTCGTATAGAGCCCATGTCATTGCCACCGGGGCCGTGGGACGGAGAGTCTGGTCCATTCATCCATCCCAAGCTCGAGCCGAGCTCGTTGACCACACCCTGCAGCTTGCCTCCCGAGGTTTGGTTGTGCTTGGCTAGCTTCTGGTCCCAACCGCCATACTGGAGTTGAATACCCCCGCCACGCTTGGCTGCCTCTCGGATCACCAGGACCCAGGCCTTGCCAATCTCGTCGTAGGCCGAGTCCCGCTCGATGTTGTTCTGTGGCGTGCTCCAACGAGGCAAGGCGTGAATGATATCGGTTGCCCCGTCAAGGTAGCTGAGTGATACCGACGGCTGAGTCTCATTCGGAGGAAGAAAATTGGGTGTAAAGTCACTCAGGGCCTCGAGGAGGTTGGTGAGTGGCTGCCGAACTCGATTGTAGGCGTAGTCGGACTCGGTGTTGCCACCCAGCGGGAATGAAGACTGCAGGGCCGCTTGGTAATTTCGGAGCACCTGGAGGGTGGAGGAGACACTGGGTCGAGGAGAGGTCTGGGCGACCTCATCGGCCAGCTGGGGGTGGCGTTCGCACATGGTACGCACGACCGTCCGCAAGGCATCGGTGTCGAGGGTCTCTAGCAAGCGAGGAAGAGAGAGAGGTCTGCCAGAGATGTTCGGTCGGGTCCGCTTGAAGTTTCTAAAGGAAGGGAGCTGGCGAGGAGTAAAGGCTGGCGAGTTGGTGGGAGAGGCGGACATCCGTCCGTCATGGTCGTTGCCATCATCATCGGCTTTCCGCTTTCGGCTGGTGTAGGAAGAAGAGGGGGTGGACACTACAGATTGAAATCGGTCAGCTATTTTGTTTCCTGGAGGATTTCAAAGAAGAACTGGAGAGGAGCGGATCAGGATAAGTCGTACTTATCAGGGAGGGAGAAAGCCGAGGGTTTTCGTAGAAATGAGGAGGAACGGGAGGCGTAGCCACCAGACTGTTCATGATGACAGCCGGATGGCAGCAGATATATTCGAAACAAATTCAAGGATAACGATGAGCGAAAGGGAGAAAAAAGTACGAGAAAAGCGTGCCCAAAAAGGGTGAGGTGGGGAGTAGAAGTGCAAAGAAGAGAGAAGCGGTGGAGAAAAAGACTCAAGGGTGTTGCGGGCGGCAACGCAGTCCCTCTGTGCAGCTTTCAAGGTCACTTTACAACGTTGCAGATGGCTAGTCCTTACGTCTAGAAAGAAAGAATGAGAAAAAATTGCGAAATTTCTGAGATCATATTTCTCGACCAAAAACTTATGTTTCAGCTCAGGTCAGCAAAATGAGTCTGGCAAATTATGGAAAAGATGACGAGTTCCATCGGGTGACCAAAGTCAAAGCCACTTAGTGATGCTGAGACAAGTACATAGCTCTTTCTACGATGCAATGAACTACAAAATTGCTGGATTTTTAATTTTTTTTTCCATTGCGTGCACTAAGCTTCCAAAAACTTCCAGGGATATCATATCTACAGGTACATCTACAGGTACAGGGACTGAGCAGCCACAATGTCACGACGCACTTTGCTGAGAGCATCCTCAAACTTGCTCTCCAGGTCCTCACTACCCATGGCCTTGGCAGCCTGTGCCATTTGTCGTAAACACTCCTCCAGACGTCGGAAAACACGGATCAAGCTACCTTCGTAGACATCGGTCATGTTGCTGTGGATGTTAGCCTGAATTCAAATATAATGCCAGATGTAGTACTTACCAGATTTCGCCAAAGGACTTGCCATGGGCCCAATCGTAAACCACCTCCATCAGCTCCCAGTGGAAGCTTGCGACGTACTCCTCTTCATTGACGGCCATCTTGGACTCCTGCGAAACCTTGGCGATAGTTCGAGCCATACTTTGGATTTCCTTGAGAGGCTTGGACAGCTCGTCCTTGGACAGAGCAGGTGCCTCTTTGACCTTCTCTTCGAAAACAAAGACACTAATCATAGCTGCAATCTGCTCTGGGGTCAGGTCGTTGAAGAAACCGTTGAATAGCAACTCGCTGAGCATGAGTTCGTCACCGGTGCTGATCTCACAAGCGACGCGAGCCTTCAACTGAACAACGCCAGCCTCGTTGATGAATCCGAGACGACGGAGAACTCGCTGACGATTCTTCAACTCATCAAGTTGGATGATCGCTTGAGCATCGGAGATCTTCTTCTTGACGGCCTTGATCTGCGTACCAAGATCAACCTTCGCTGCATACTGGTCGTACAGTTCTGCCAATCGAGGCGAATTGTGTAACGGGTTACTCAAAAGTCGAGATTCCAGAACCTCAATTTTGCGGAGCAGCTTCTTGAAAGAATCATCCTTAATATTCATGTTTTCGATGGGGTCAAGCACGGGGACACCATCAGGGAATCGGCGCTGAATCTCATCCAATGTTTTCTTCACCCCGGAACGTGTTGAAGCTTGTGAAATATCCTTGGGTATCGGGAATCGGACGTGGGAGATTGCTTTAACGCAAGTGAGCATCATCGGCACAACCTCCATGCGGGACTTATCGCCTTCCTTCACGGGCTGCACACCAGTTGGAAGATCCTGGAAAGTCTTGGTTCCAATAGCAGGTCCATCGGCAATGTTGATCAAGACGTCGATAATGTAGGATTGGTGGGGAGGGAACTCCTCGGAAGAGTTTTTCATGGGTCTTCGTTGCTTCTGACTGACCACGGCACCCCAGCCAAAGTCCTGGTCCTTGTGTTTGATGTGAACCAATCGACCAGCTTGAATGAAGGGAAGGATGTAATTCGGATGAGTGATAACGGCGCGAACATCCTCGGAGAATTGGTCCAGCTGTTTGCGCAGTTCATAGTATTCACGGATGGTTCCTTCATCTTCAATGTTCATGTTGGCCTTCTTCTCGTCCAGTTCCTTCAACTCAAGCTCCAAGCCTGTAACGCTGCCTGCACTTTGAAATTGCTTGAAACATTGCTGAAGCATGAATTCTGGAGAAATGCCTTCCACACGCATCAAATTGAGGACCATGTTGTAACCCAGGTGGAATGCCGAGTTGAGTCGGTCTTGCTCGCCACGCACAATCTCCTTGGCAACCGCAGGGTCCATCTCTTCACCAACCATCATGATGACAATACCACGCTCGTCGAGACCTCTTCGACCAGCACGACCCGACATCTGGATGAATTCAGAGGGAGTGACCCAACGCTGGCTTGTGCCATCAAACTTTCGAACGCTGGTGAATACCACAGTCTTGGCAGGCATGTTAAGACCGATGGAGAACGTTTCAGTAGCAAAGAGGACCTTAATCAGACCCTCCTGGAAAAGGATCTCAATGGTCTCCTTGAGGATAGGCAGTAAACCAGAGTGGTGAACACCAACACCCCTTCGAAGAAGAGGCAGAATGTTAGAAATCTGTGGCAATGCCCGATCTTCCGGAGAGAGCATCTCAAGGGCACTATCAAAGACCTTGGAAACCATTTCCTTCTCAGAGTCATCGTTGAAAGAAAGTTGTTTCAACTGAAGGGCGCCGCTTTCACATTCGCGCTTGCTGAAGCTGAAGATAATGACCGGATTCATGTTCTTCATCATAACCATTCGCACAATTTTGAAGAGATCGGATGGTCCCTTCTCGCCGCCCTTGTTGATTTTCTTATCTTTGCCCTTTCCTTTTAGGCTTGCATTAGGATTCGCGGGATCATCTCCCTTCTTGTCAGCAATTGCACTCATTGCCTTCTGGAAATTCTCTTCCTTGAAGTCACCATTTTCACCCACGACAAGATGCATTCCCTCGGAGCCAGCAGGGAAGAAATAGTGTTGAAGAGGGGTTGGACGGTAGTTGGTGTAGACGACGTGACAGGGTTGATTGTGCATCTTCACGATCCACTCGGCGAACTGCATGGCGTTGGGGATGGTGGCCGACAAGAAGACGTATCGCACCTTATCAGGTAACAAAATAATGGTCTCCTCCCAGACAACACCGCGATTAATGTCACGCAAGTAATGGATTTCATCGAAAATGACCCACTGGACTTCACGCATGATCTCCGAACCGCGATACAGCATAGAACGAAGAATCTCGGTGGTCATTACGAGACAGGTTGCGGTGGGGTTGATGGTCACGTCACCGGTCATCAATCCAACATCACCAAATTCTGCCGCAAATTCACGGTACTTCTGGTTGGATAGGGCTTTAATTGGACTTGTGTAGATGACTCTCTGATTGCGCTTGAGACTCTGCGCGATGGCGTATTCTGCAACCACCGTCTTTCCAGCACTGGTATGCGCTGACACCAATACGCTCTCCTCTCTTTGAATCGAATTGACCGCAATCTGTTGGAAAGGATCAAGGGTGAAGGAATAGATCTTTGCGGGGTCTTCCGGTTGCATGTGTTGCGAGATAGGCACGTAGGGGTAGTCTGGGGGAATCGAAACTTGGTGGCGCACTTGGTGTGACACAATCAGTGATGAGGCATTCTGGTTTGCTTGAAGGCCAGCAGAACCGGCAATCTCGACCGCTTGTTCGGCTTCGAAGGTATCGGCAACAACGGGTGTAGGTGCCTCTTCGATGCGGGGTCGTTTAGTTGCTGGCTGTGCTTTTTCGGAGGCGGCGAGTTCATCAGAATCTGTAGCTTTCGAATCCTCCATAACTTGGTCCTCCGGGCTATCCTCCCTTTTCGTTGTTGCCGTGTCTCCATTTCCCTTGACATCTCCGTTTGCTTGACGCTTCTTGAACTTGTCTTTCTTTTCCTTCTTGGGCCGCTTTGGAGCGCCAGCTGGGGGTGCTGGCGCCTGAGGCGGAGCCTCAAAGACGTCGAAAAGCTCATCCATCTCCAGTGGTCGAATGGAGGAAGGAACAAGCGCTGGGGAGAGCGTCTGGAACTTTTTTTCTCAGAGAAAATTGAGGGCGGTGAGGCGCAATCAAGAATCTTTATCGATCGACGCTAGTCCTCTCTAGTATATCACGTGATAACATCAAGGTGAATTGCATATACTGCATGGAGGTAACATCCGTTCAAAGTACATAAACGATGGATATTGTAACAGAGAAGAATGCACGACAGCTAAAGCACTAACTCACCGCATTAGGCAGAACTCCATAGTAATAATACTACCGATCATATACCCATAAGACCCTAAAAATATGAAGCTGATTAAACAGTGACACTTAGCCGGTGCATTTCCTTATCGATGGTTCAAAGTTGGAATTCATTTTGACCCAATGACCGATATGTTGCTGCATGTTTTGGAGCAAGTGAGGTCACATACTCTTCAAAACCTAGAAAATCAGATACAGTGACATTTTGTTCAAAGTGCGATTACGCGCTACACTGAGTATGATTAGAAGAGCTGTGAGCTATTTCCAGTGGCTCTCAGATATCGAATTTAAAGGATAGCTGATTCTTCGCCTGAAAATCTGTTGAAATAGGACATTTTCATATTGCTATGTAACTAGTGGACTCGGATATTCGAGCCTAAGGATAATGCTAGAGCTTTTTGGATCTTCAATCATTTCGAAATGAGCATTGGTTTGATGTGATTTGTTTTGCTTTACATTCCATAGTAATGGAACGCTTACAATGGTGGAATTGTAGAGTCCGTTTTCAAAGTGCCCGTGGCACTGGTATGTCTAGGCCATTTGTGTATTACATTTGTCTTCCCTACCCGACTTTGACTTTCAATTAGCATATCATAGCATGGTACATAAAAGAAAAAGCGGCGAATAGAAAAACAAGTCCGAAACAAAATTGGAACTAATCATCATGGATCATGATGATGGCACATTACTGACATTGGATTGAATGACAAGCAGGACAGTGGGCAGTATGAAGTTGGTGAGACCACACGCTACTACAGGAGAGGAAGTAGTATCTACCAAAATAGGAAACTAAAAAGAACTAAACGATGTAAAACAACTTCAAAGTCGCGTCAAGCATTGACAATCAAGGTACTTTTGAGTTCCTGGCCTCTGATTGGCTTATTTGGATCAAAGCCTGTGTAGAGTACACGTGACATTGGTCATGTGACCGTGATCGTCCCATTCCGCAACCTTGCGATGTCTATCCTGGCTCCGTCCAATTCCGATCGTTCATTCCCTCCCCTTTGTACCACAAGGTGGGTGATACTAAATCCTGCATTTCCATCCGTCGCAGCAGCAAGCTCACACCATCCCAGATGTACGCCTCCTCCGCTATCCGTGCCCGTCTGGCCACCGCCGCTGCCCGTCGTGGCTTCTCTACCACCCGCACTCAGTTCGGTAGCCCTTACCACTACGCTGAGGGACCTCGCACCAACATCCCCTTCAACCCCCTGACCAAGCACTTCTTCTGGCGCTACTGGGCCTTCATGAGTTTGTGACCCACAAACCCCCGATCACAGACCGCAGAATTAACGTAGATTCTTCTTAGCTGTCGGTTTCGGTTCCCCCTTCGCCATTGCCGGTAAGCTTCCAATGGTCCTGGAGATGCGTTTCATGGTACTAATGAGTTGTTCCTTATAGTCTGGCAAACCTACAAGACCAAATAAGCTCGCTTTCGTCTTTCTTACAAGGCAGCACGGACGGCTTGATGGTGTAAAACTTGAAATTGGCTCTCGAAGAAGATGGATATCATGTACAAAGTTAGAGAATAAGTTGGGGTTTTTATTACACGCTATATCTCCTCAATTGTAGTTGTGTAGAAGCTGTAAGGCGTAGCTGGGGCGACGTTGAAATATAAATGAAGTCATTGGCTGAGCGGGTGTGGAAAATCAAAAATCTTTGGTTCGGCGGTTGACTTTGTATCAGTCTCGGAGCCACAACCTTGTCACAAATACCACCACCCCAGGAAACTCTAGTTCGTGAGACTGATCTGTAATAACGACAGTCTTGGGGTCTTTTTGATCGCGTCTTTATATACTTACGATCTCACCGTCCCATGGCGGGGTAGACATTCGGGACCCGATACAAAAAAAAAGTTGAGACCCACCATCGAAGATGCGCAACCTCAAAAACGTGCGTCTTCAGGAGACGCGAGTCGAGGGTGATCTCCCCTTGACTGCTACTGCCTGGGACACTTCCTCGGATTCTATTGTGTGTACCTTTGGCCCTTCCCAGTACAGCCCAGTCATCGAGCTCAGAAGGAAGCGCCCCGAGGTCGTTTCCGCGGAGCCTTTGAATCCCAATGAATTTGAGTGCATTGCATCTTGGGATGCACCATGCCCATTGCCAGACTTGCCATGTGACCGAGTCCTCTCTCTGCACTACTTTGCAGATAACCTGACCGCCTGTCTGGTGCTGGAGGGTGGTGATATTATCATGGTGCGCGAGGAGCCTCTCGAAGGAGAGGATAAGATTGAAATTCTAGGATCAGTTGATGTGGGAATCTCAGCTGCGGCGTGGTCCCCAGATGAGGAGCTGTTGGCTATCACGACTCGAGCCAACACTTTCCTGTACATGACCAGGGAATTCGAAAATGTGGCTGAAATCACCTTCTCCCAGGCTGACATGCAGGCATCGCAGCATGTGTCTGTTGGATGGGGTAAAAGGGAGACTCAGTTCCAAGGTAAAAGGGCCAAGGCCATGCGGGACCCTACTGTTCCAGAGAAGGTAGACGAAGGCATTCTGAGCCCCTACGATGATGCCAGCACGACCATCAGCTGGCGTGGTGATGGGGCTTATGTTGCTGTGAATACCGTCGAAGAGGGTGCCCGTCGCGTTATCAGAGTGTACTCCAGAGAAGGCACTTTGGATAGCGTAAGTGAGCCGGTCGATGGTCTCGAGGGTGCTCTCAGCTGGCGTCCGTCAGGAAATCTTATTGCAGGAATCCAACGACTTGAAGGTAGAACTGATGTTGTCTTCTTTGAAAGAAACGGTCTTCGCCATGGCCAGTTTACTCTTCGCCTGACCGAAGAGGAACGCCAAACCTGGGCATCCCGCATTCTCTTGTCATGGAACATCGACTCTACGGTGCTTGCAGTCCGGTTCACAGACCGGGTTCAGCTCTGGACCACTGGAAATTACCACTACTATCTGAAGCAGGAGGTTCCCATTGTGGTTGATCCTCTCTCAATGATCCCATTTTCCTTTGAATGGCACCAAGAAAAAGCTTTGCGAGTAGTTGCTGGGTCATCTGGTATGGTGTTCTGAAATTGTCAATCAAGATCTGGAACTAACAATGTCTAGGTTCTATTTTGGACATGGACTATGTGTTCGATATCCACCATGGTTCTACTGTGATCCCCGATGACGTTGGTGCCGTGGCTGTTATCGATGGGAGTAAGTCTCATATATCTACCAATGGCATAATGCTTTTACAATGGAGTCTAACTTGGTGTTTACAGAAAATTTGAAACTTACTCCATTGAGACTGGCTGGTGTGCCACCTCCTATGGCCCACAATGAACTGAAATTAGACTCCAACGTTGTTGACATGGCGTTCAGCAAGTCGGGTAACCGAATTGCGGTGCTCATGCAATCAAGCTTCGCGATTTTCCTCTGGTCTCTCAAAAGCCGCCCAGTTCCCATGCCGATTCTCGAATCTAGCTATCCTTTATCCGATACTGCTGATAGCAGACCCCGACAAATTGCCTTCGTGGATGACAACGAGGTGTATGTGCTGAAGGACATTGCACCAAACACAAGTCATATTGAGCAGACCAGCTTGGAAACCCGGGAGACTCGTGTCGTATATCAGGCATCCGACTCCGAGCAACTATCGTCAATGTTTGCTGGAATTGGACACCGAGCTTTATGGTTCTCACACGCACGCCAGCCCAGTCATCCTGTTACCTACTCAAGTATCGAGCTGATTGAGGGTGGTGAGGTTGTCACTCCTTGGGTCGAGTGTCCTAACGTTGACACCCACTGGGCCAAGGCTGTTTCAATTTCAGACACCGAGGTAATGCTACCCGGAATTTGGGGACTGGAACACATTGCTGACAACATTAGCGAATCTTGATAACAATGACACGAAACGGTGGTCTGTACGCCAATAAGCGAGTTCTTGCCAAGAATTGCACCTCCTTCTTGGTGACCCCATCGCATCTCTTGTTCACCACATCTCAACATCTATTGAAGTTTGTTCATCTGAATCATGTGGACGGTATGTCGAATCTACCATAGTAACAAACTATGTGTTCTGGAAACTGATGAAATGGGCATAGATATGGAAGTCCCCGAAGATACCCCGGAAACGGACGAAAGATGCCGAAGCCTTGAGCGTGGATCAAAGCTCGTGTCTGTGATGCCATCTGTATTTGGTGTCGTCCTTCAGGCTCCTCGAGGTAACATTGAGACTATCTACCCCCGTGCGCTAGTCTTGGCAGGTATCCGTACCTTTATCGACCAGAAGAAATATCGCTCTGCATTCTTGGCTTGTCGTAGCCAAATGGTGGACTTGAACATCCTCCATGACTACGCCCCACAGCAATTCCTGGAGAACATTCAGCTTTTTGTTGAACAGGTCAAGAAGGTTGAATTCATCGATGACTTCCTTTCTCGCCTCAGGTAAGAAAACTACTGGGAGACAAGAAATATAAGCTAACATTCTTTTAGCGAGGAGGATGTCTCACAAACATTGTACAAAGATACACTTAAAATCTCCACGAATGAGTCCGCAGTTGTGGCTCAGCCAAATGCTCCCGCTGTACCTGCTGCTCTCAAACCCACCAGCAAAGAGGGCAAGATCAACACCATCTGCAATGCTTTCTTGGAGGTTCTGCAAAATCGCCTGGACACAAATTTGCAAAATCTGGTCACTGCCCATGTATGCAAGTCACCGCCCGATCTGGAAGCTGGCCTGGGGCTTGTCGCACGTCTACGGACCGAGAACCCAGAGCAAGCCGATGATGCTATTGAGCACATGTGTTTCTTGACGGATGCGAACCGTCTCTACTCTCACGCACTTGGAATCTATGACCTCGAACTTACCCTCCTGGTTGCCCAACAGGCCCAGATGGATCCCAGAGAATATCTTCCTTTCCTGCGCAAGCTGCAGCAATTGCCTGAGACTCGCCGGCAATTTGAGATTGACAACCATCTCTCCCGTTTCACTAAGGCCCTCAAGCATCTCTTCACTCTGGGAGCGCACGAAGAGATTCTTGGATATATCACCAAGCATGTCTTATACAAAGAGGCCCTTGAGATCTACAAATACCACCCAGAGCAGCAGAAAGAAATCACGCATCTCTATGCCGACTACCTCTCGGGCGAATCTAAACACAAGGATGCCGCAATTGCTTACGAATCACTTGAGGTGTATGACGAAGCCTACAAATCTTATCACCTGGCTCATATGTGGCGAGAGTCTCTGTATTGTGCCATGATGGCCTCACTGTCCGAGGAGGAGTTGATTTCGCATATCAACGATCTCATCCTGACCCTTGAGGAGGCTCGGGACTTTGTGTCCGCAGCGACAGTCCATGCGGATCACCTGCATGACATTGAAACGGCTGCACAGCTTCTGTGCCGGGGTTCGAAGTTCGCTGATGCTGCTCGTTTGCTGACGCTACACGGCAAAAAGGACCTCGTTGCAGGAATTGTCGACACCGGACTGGCAGAGGCAATGGGCTCAATGACCGATCTGCTCGCCGACTGTAAATCCCAGCTCAATGCCCAGGTGCCTCGTGTCCGCGAATTGCGTCTGCTTCGCGCCGCAGATCCCCTGGCCTTCTACGGAGGTGATCCCACTGGTGGTGAAGGCGGCGTCGATATTCCAGATAACGTTTCTTTGGCCCCCACGGAAGCGACAACACTAGCCGGACGCACCATGTTCACTCGCTACACCGGCAAGACGTCATCGTCTCGCCACACCTCTAAGACTCGCCGCCGCGAGGAGCGCAAGCGAGCCAAGGGTAAGAAGGGTACGGTCTACGAAGAGGAATATTTGGTCAACAGTATTCGACGACTCATGGAGCGTGTCAACTCCGCTGTCAACGAGGCAGAGGCGCTTGTGGATGCTCTCCTGCGTCGCGGCATGCGCGAACGTGCAGCTGCTGTCGAGAAAGCACTGGAAGATGTCCTGAAGATGTGCGCAGACTGCCGCGAGGATGTGTTTGAGATTGCGGCTGCGCCACCCAAGAAGGACGAGGACGAAGATGACGAGGGACCGGAAATCCAGATTACTTCCGGGTCTCGCGTACTTGAGGAAAGCATGGCAGCGATTGCCGCAGGTGGGGTTGCCCGGAAAGAGGCGCCTGTCGTGAAGGAGATTAAAAAGTCCTCCCTGCTTGCTTAGTGCGTAGGGTTGCTATCTGCATGGATTTATGTCGTACATGGTATATATGTTTTTCTTCTTGTCAATCAGGGCCATCGAGATACATATCTCGCGTAGTACACTGCTTTCTCATGGGATCTAATTCTAAAACACGGGGAAATAAGTCAATACCAGCTCAACCAGGTGCACATGTACATCGCTATCGCGGTTTATCGCCAGGAATTACCTCTGCAAGGGGCAACGAACAAACCCCGCTGGTAAACCGGGTATCTGAACATATTACCCGTCGGAGCTCCGCCCTTGCATAACTTAGAGTACACTAAGCTATTAGCGTCATTTCCCCTGCGATAACGATGTAAAAACCGTCCAACACTGCGGAGAAAATCCTGGTCTTGTCAGAGCGGGGTTGATAAGACCATGCCTACCTGGGTAATTTCACCTCTGCAGCTCGCTAACAAAGCCAATCTAGCCACATTGGAGGGCCAATTGCCGAAGCTTTTATCCCGCATCCTTATACTAACTCGGAGCTACGCGTGGGCATGTCGGTATGTCGATGTGTCTCAAACCCCATGCAGAGACCGTGCCACTATGGACCCAATCAGCCCACGAGGATGCCATGATACCCTGAAATTGGTTTATCCCGTCTCTTTGAGAGTGGGGACGCTTGTTTGTCGCTAGATATGCCGTGGTGATATGGCGGTACTGTTGCATTTTGCATATGAGGGCCCGGTTTCCTTCTCAGATGAGATTCCAGTGTGGACATTTTGGACTTGTCATTATGCTGGTGCGTCAAATTTGTGTCGCTTTGGCCATTGCGGCTCTGGCCGGGGCTGCACCCAGTACTGTTAAGCATGTTCTACACGAGAAGCGGGACCGACAGTCTTATGACTGGGTGAAGGGTGGTCGGGTTGAGAGTGATGCGGTCTTGCCTGTCCGTATTGGTCTGAGCCAGAATAACCTGGAAAATGGTTACGATCATCTGATGGAAGTGTGAGTGGCTGATATAGTCCATGCCTTTGGTTGCCTTTGTACTGACATTCAGAAAGGTCTCATCCAGACTCGCCCCGTTATGGAAAGTTCTGGTCTGCAGAGGAGGTGCATGATATGTTTGCTCCCTCTGAAGAAGCCGTGGCATCAGTTCGACAGTGGCTTGAAGCTAGCGGCATTCACCCGTCTCGGGTTGTTCATTCCGATAACAAAGGTTGGATTGCATTTGATGCCTATGCACATGAAGCGGAACGGTTGTTCAAGACCGAGTTTTATGAGCATGAGCATGTGGCTACTTCGAGCATGAAAGTTGGATGCGACGAGTAAGACGCCATTTGCCATTTTGGACGAATGATAAAGTTACTTACCAGATGAATCATAGATATCACGTTCCGCAGCACGTTCAGAGACACATTGACTACATTACGCCAGGAGTCAAGCTGACCCCAGTGCTTAAGAAGCTTACCAAGGCCAAGAGGGCTTCCCAATTGGTTGGTGTCAAGTCTAATCCAATGGCTGTGGACTCTGAAGAAAACTATTCGATCCCTGCCAAGGCTTTGTCTCTTAAGGAAGATCTTCAGGGTTGTGGGTACAATATGACCCCGACCTGCATCAAGGCCATGTACGATCTCCCGGACGCCAAGACAGCAGTTAAGGGGAACTCTCTTGGTTTATATGAACAGGGCGATTACTTTGCCAAGTCGGATATCGACCTCTTCTACAAGGCGTATGCCCCGTGGGTGCCACAGGGCACTTATCCAATCCCAGCTATGATTGATGGAGCCAATTACTCTGTGCCAGCCGACAGCTCGCTGAACACCGGTGAATCTGATATTGACATTGATATGGCGTGAGTAACAAATTTTAGGCATCATCAATATGTACTAACCAGATTTTAAGCTTCGCACTGATCTATCCTCAGACGGTGACTCTGTACCAGGTCGACGACCAAATTTACGAGCCAGAAGAGGTCGCGACTACCAACCTGTTCAACACTTTCCTTGATGCTCTCGATGGTGTATGTATCACGTCTGTCTTTTGCAACGACTATCGCTGATTATTTTAGTCTTACTGCACATACACGGCCTACGGAGAGACAGGTGATGATCCAGCTATTGACGCCGTCTACCCCGATCCAGCAGCTGGAGGTTACAAAGGCAAGCTTCAGTGCGGTGTCTACAAGCCCACCAATGTCATCAGCGCCTCCTACGGTCAGGCTGAAGCAGATCTTCCCGTTAGCTACACCAAGCGTCAGTGCAACGAGTTCATGAAGCTGGGACTCCAAGGCCATTCTATCCTTTTCGCATCCGGCGATTACGGCGTGGCCTCATTCGCAGGCGATGGCAATTCCAACGGCTGCCTCGGTCCAGACAGCAAAATCTTCAACCCCCAGTATCCCTCCAATTGTCCCTACGTCACTTCCGTCGGAGGAACCATGCTGTACACGGATCAAACCGTTGAGGACGCCGAGAGCGTCATGCACGCCAACCTCGGCGGCACAGCTGCCAACTTTAGTACTGCAGGCGGTTTCTCCAACTACTTCCCTCAGCCCGCATACCAGAAAGCCACTGTGGAGAAGTACTTCAAGAAGGCCGACCTGACTTACCCCTACTACTCGGAGTTTGAAGTCGATGTCAACACCACCGAGGGACTCTACAACCGTATCGGACGTGCTTACCCCGACGTCTCGGCCAACGGTGCCAGATTCCGTGCCTACACCGATGGATACGATTACTTCTACTATGGATCCAGTCTGGCATCGCCTCTCTTTGCCTCCGTCCTGACTCTGGTAAGTTGACTCCACAAAAGGATTTCTTGATATGACTGACAATATTGGTAGATCAACGAGGAGCGTATCGCCAAAGGCAAGGGGCCCGTTGGTTTCGTCAACCCAGTCCTGTATGCACACCCTGAGGTTCTGAATGATATTACCAACGGTACCAGTGCTGGATGTGATACCGATGGATTTGCTGCTATTGAAGGGTGAGTCGGACACAAACCGTTCTAGAGCTGTTAATTGCTAACTTCTTTTAGATGGGACCCTGCAACTGGTTTGGGAACTCCCAACTACCCCAAGATGAAGAAGTTATTCCTCTCACTTCCGTAAAGGATTATTGAATATGGTAAATGGATTATAGAGACTGACAGAAGTCTCTATGAAAATCGGGCTTAGCGACTCTACCAGTTTCTATGTAGAGGTATTAAGTTAATTACTTTTTCTCCTTCCCCCGGTAGTTATGGAGCGATTAAAATATGACCTTATAGCATAGGAGAACTTCAATGTTAAATTTGCAGGAAATCCATTTGGAATTGAAGGAGCTTTATCTTACTTTCCGTGAATGTAGCAATGGCTATTAAACCGGTGACTAAGAAGGATTCTGCCAGGTCATGTCAGGTTTCATAGACTACAGCTTTGAGCTATATTCAATGTCAAGCTTCATAGGTATAATAGAATCAATAGGTATAGATATTCCTATTCAAAAATGTAGATGCTTGAACTCGAACTTTGTTAACAGGAAACAAAGCACAATAAACATGGCAAAACAAAGACACAGAATATTAAGAGTGTGCAGAGTGTAAGGTATTAGGTACTTGCTGCCCTTTTCGGCCGTGGACGCCCATAGGTCGCTTATTGGCCTGGAGTCGAGTGTTAATTGAAGCGTTAGTACCTTTGGTAAGTTGCCCAGGAATCACACTTGACTGGATCAGTGTTAGCGGATAATAATCACACCAGTAAAGACACCAAGGCCATTGCATAATATCTCCGAGGTTCCACGCATCCTTATCGGAGAATTGAACTTTGACCCGTAAACATGAATGAAACTTGTATTTAGATTGCTTTCCCGCCAAACCCTCAATATCCGTATTCCATTCTACTCACAACATACTAATCCACTTACCAACGAAAGCCAACTCCAGAATGGATACTGATACCTTTCACTTATATTCATACTATTGCTCATCATGCTGCCAACGGATCATTATCGCCGCCCATCTCAAGGGTATCCCACTCGAGTTTACCTACATCGACCTCGGCGCTAAAGCGCACAAAACCGACAAATATAAACAATACAACCCGAGCGGTAGTGTGCCCACATTGGAAGTGACCAGCGCGAACGGCGAAAAGACCATTATTCGCCAATCGATGACCATTCTAGAATATTTCGAAGAGCGATTCCCAGATGTGTCTCCACTTTTCCCTCCCGCATTGCGGGATCGGGTGCGGGTGCGCGACCTAGTGAACATCATCGCTATCGATACGCAGCCCCCCACCAACTCCCGCATAACGCAGCGGGTGAAATCAATTCGCGGACAGCTCGATGACCAGGTCGATTTTGCCAGACAGGTCTTCACTGATGGATTCACGGCTTACGAGAGGCTGTTGATTGAGCATGCTGGAGCAGGGGATTACTGTTTTTCTTTTGGCGGCTCTGTCTCCATGGCGGATGTGGTTCTAGTCCCAGCCGTTGATCAGGCTTTGATGTATCGATTGGACTTGGATTTTGCGCCTAATGTCAAGCGAATTTATCTCGCTCTGAAGGAACTGGAGGCTTTCAAGGCTGCTGATTGGCGGAATCAGGGGGATACACCGGAGAAATTCCGCATTTAGGAGTCCTAGTTACTTTTAAATTGAATTGGTTATCGAGTTCCTGCGTTCTCTTTTGTCTGTGGGTTTCGTGTTCTTTAAGCAAGGGACGCATCTGCGGGTGGTCATCACTTAATTCATCCTGGAGCTACGTTTTAGGAATAGCGGCAAATACCGATCCAAAAGCCGACAAAATCCGCGAAGGCCGATCACTCGTCGTTCTGGGCTGATACTTCTGTTTCCCGGCTTTCGGACTTTGACGTAGAGCTATTTCACGTTCATATAAGAGTGTCTGGAGATCCTTCGCATGCTCTGTCTAACCAGAATAACTCATACCATACACCCAGCTTAATCGATTGCATTGAACAATGACGTCTAAACTATTTGGTTACCGCTTGGCCCAAGCTACTGGTATATCTGGTGCAGCCTGGTTGTCTGGTATGTATATCTGAGGAACGTCAAAGATCATGATCATGTCTAGCTCTGACCGTATTGTCTATTTGAGTTCATTCTGACTCAGTTTATAGGAAACATTGCTGCATTAAGCACAATTGCTACACCTGCACTGGTCCAATCCCAAACAGATGATCACAAATCTCCAAGCCTCCTAGCAAAACAATGGAAGGCCCTTTTCGATATTGGGAAAAGGAAGAATCCCCCCATTGCAGCTGCAGCTGCCACTTCCTTGGCCTACCTAGCATGGTCTGTTCGCCGAGGCAGTCCTTTATACAAGGCGACGACGTATAGTCGCAGTGGTCTCTATATTGCTGCTGCTGTCCTTACTGTTGGCATTGTTCCATACACACTAATACTGATGGATGGGACAAATCACGCCCTTTTGAAAAAGGCGCAGTCAACATCTGATGCCGACAAAGAAGTTTCAGCTTTGGTTGAGCGGTGGAATTCCTTGAATCTGGGCCGATCAATATTCCCTTTAGCTGGAGCTCTCTGCGCGGTGGTCGCAACAATTCTATGATTTATGGGTCTGTATATAGGAATACAGTGGAATCCTTATTCCGATTAGAGGCGGCCACCGTATCTAATCTATACTCAACTACTTTGATCTGATTGGAAGATCAAATTGTATTTATATTTTCTGAAGAAATGTCATTTTAGACCTTGGTTTCCAACTGAGCGAGGTCGATCCAACAACGCTTCTCCCAACTCTCCAGGGCCTTCTCGGCCAGCTGAAGACCCTTAGCCCCCTCCAATAGATTATACTGCCATGATTCATCCTTGACAACATGCAGGAGAAACAACGTCCACTGAGTCTTGAAGGCATTCTCAAGCATCTCACGATCAGGAACCTTGCTCCAGCCATCCTTATAGTCAACTGTACCCGCAACATCAGGATTCCAAGTCGGTCGCGGCGTCACACTATCATGCTGAACAACACAATCCCGCAGACCCGCGACGGCACTGCCCTTCGTACCATCCACCTGGATGGTCAGAAGATCATCTCGACGCACTCGAACGACCCAAGATGAATTGAACTGTACAACGATGCCATTCTTCAATTCGAATGTTGCATACGCGCTGTCGTCAGCAGTGCAGTCATATGCTTTGCCTTGCTCATCGCGACGTTTCTTAATATGGGTCGCACCGAGACAGGATACAGACTTGATCTCGCCAAAAAGGGAGTTGATAACATAGTGCCAATGACAAAACATATCGGAGATGATTCCGCCGCCCTCCTCCTTCCGGTAATTCCAACTGGGACGCTGGCAGACAACATTCTCCCCATCAAAAACCCAGTATCCAAATTCACCACGAACGGACAGAATCTCTCCAAAGAAGCCGCTGTCCACGAGACCCTTCAGCTTCACGAGTCCAGGCAACCAAAGCTTGTCCTGCACAACACCGTTCTTCACGCCCGCCTGCTCTGCGATCTGAGACAGCTCGAGCGCCTCAGCCGTCGTAACAGCAGTGGGCTTTTCACAGTAAATATGTTTGCCCGCCGCGACGGCCTTTTTGACTGCGTCCTGTCGTAAAGATGTGACCTGGGCATCGAAATAAACGGTGTTTTGTGAATCTGCTAATGCGGCATCCAGATCGGTTGTCACCCGCTCGAGTCCCTGTGCTTTCGCGAGAGCTTGAAGCTTTGCAAAGTTCCTGCCGACTAATATGGGGTTGGGCATGATGATTTCGCCATCGGTGGTGGTGATGCCGTCCTCGGCTCGGATGGCGCAGATAGATCGGATAAGGTGCTGGTTCGTCCCCATACGACCAGTAACGCCGTTCATAATGATGCCAACATTGTGGACTTTGACTGAAGATGAAGACATGATGTTGTCACCGTGATAACGAAATGCTCAGACTTCCAAGTTGAAAACGTTCTCACCGATACCCCAGTGAGAGCTTTGAGAGCTTGATTCGAGTACTGAGTCTTGGTTTCCCTTTATAGTGCCCCGGTTAAAAGAAACAAGCCAGTATTCGTCAAACTGTCAGATCTCGCAGCTATCGTAGTCCGAGTATATAATTCCGAAGCCGACAAGTCCGAGCAGTGAAGTGGAACCTTCATCGGAAGAACGCATTACCGCACCGCGGTTAAGACCAAGACTGGAGATCGTGGGGAAAACGAACTCCACTTGTCCCCGCCTCGTATTGTGTCCGGCGTTCTGGCCGACTCACTATAAATTATCCGCAATCTACTCCGAATTTGAATTTCTTTGCCAATTACAAACTAATATCTGTCGAATTATCATCATGCGTGACGGGAAAAAGACTGTTCTGGTCATTAATGGCCCAAACCTCAATCTCTTAGGGACTCGTGAGCCCGAAATCTACGGACACGAGACACTAGCAGATGTAGAGGCAGCCGGAAAAAAGCAAGGCAATGAGCAAAATGCCACTGTGGACTTTTTCCAGAGGTTTGTCTTATCAAAACTTACAATGGACCCCTCAATTACCATTGATTTTAATTGATTATAGTAACTGGGAGGGCGCGATTGTTGACCGAATCCAAGAGGCCCGAGCAGATGGAACGGATGGGATTGTCCTGAATCCTGGCGGATTTACCCACACCTCTGTTGCGATCCGGGATGCTTTGCTTGGTGTCTCTATTCCCTTTATTGAGTTGCATGTGTCGAACATTCATGCTAGAGAGGAATGGAGACATCACTCTTACTTCCAGGACAAGGCTAAAGCGATCATTGTATGTTCCACCCTCTACTGGATTAATATCGATACCTTTAGTCTTGTGGCTGACTTTATATTTTAGGCTGGATGTGGTGTGCAGGGATATGAGTATGCGATTGATCATGTTATAAAGAAATTTCCGGTGAAAGAGTAGATAGATGAATGTCTTGATCAAATATGGATACAGTGTTATTTCTTGAGACAAGAGGAAATGTAAATACGTGATTACATCTTAGAAGCTATAAAGTCCCGTATTCTACCAGATTTAGTCTTCCAAGGATCTTGATACTGGTCACAACCACATTTCAATCTCATAAATGATTACGGTTTTTGTCTCTTCTCTCTTCGAGTAATGGACTTTAAGGCTTATAGATTTTCGAAGTCTCAAGACGGCGACATCTACCACAATTCTCCTATCTCACATTCTCTCTATCCCGATGCGCTTATCGATGATATACTGTATAGGTACTAGGTGCAACGCTAAGTATCTCAGAAGCAATACACATAACCAAGAAGCATGTTCCACTCAACATGTTGAAATCCCCAAAATGCATTTCGAGTAGGACGCCCCTACTTACGAGTTTCATAATGCCTGTAACCTAATGCGACTTCCCACAGCTACCGAGAGCTAGTTACACAAAAGTGTCAAAACAATCCCATTGGTAAGGTTCTCTCTATTACCAGCACCGTAGTATCTCAACCTGGAAAATCTCTTCGGCTTGAATTGCTTGGTCTACTTACTGAGCCCAAAGGTTCCACGAATTGAGAATTAAAGTCGGATATTACCCGGCACACGTATGCCTTGCATTGCGGGGAATAGAACGATCACTTGTTTGAGCTTCTATAATCCTCTCAAACAAACAGATGAACGGAAATCCAACGAGAAGAGTTCATATAAGCCGAGCTGGTCCCTTTTCTCAAATCCGTAAGTCTGTACTTCCTGAATAAGTGGCATTGGAACGAAGTCTGCCACTGGATTATGCATCTGTCCATCTCTAGTGTCCTGGCTCTTTTCTTACTGGGCACTGCATTGTCCACTGAAGTCATCAAATGCAGCTGCAACGGAGGCTTCAGTATCTCTAAGCATGCATGTAAAAGGACCGGAGCGGTCTTTGGGCCAACCGAGTGTGGATTCGATGGATGCTGTGTTACGGCTGGACAAGAGCAGACAAAATTCATTGATACATGTCTTTCATTGGGGTATGGGTTTAGGCGATGCGATGATTGTGCAAGGTGTTGAGGTTTTTCCCTTTGCTCACTGAAGTTTCTGATCAGTGAAGGAATTTTAGGTTAAAATAAAATAATTGCTGGCTTCAATGTTATAAATATACCAGGCGTAAGTAACGTTTTAGAAAGTCCCGAAAAAAAAAATAGATACAATGAAAGACATTTGCATTATTATCGCAATGACCGGAGTATTGATTCCTTCACAGAAGGAAAGGGGGTATTATCCAAGTCGATTGTAGCAAGATTATTGTATCGTAATCTGATCGCTGATCTTCTTACTGGTTGACCATCTCGCCGGTCTCGGTCACAAGGTGATCATCGACGGAGACAGGGCCCTCGCCGACACCAGTCAAAATGACACGGCTGATGCCGTTCTTGAGGACATCCAAAACACGGGAGTCGGTCTTCTCCAGAGAAACACCGGAGGTGACATTGGCCAGGGGCTCGTAGAAAGGACCGTCCCAGCCGCCAGCGGTAGCGCCCAAGATGGACTTGATGGTACCGGCGACCAGCTCGGTATCCTTCTCCTCGTAGTAGATCACAGAGTTGGGACCAGCATCGTAGGTGTAAGCAGCAACAGTGCGGCCAACGGCGGTGTTGATGTCATGCACCAGGCGGACAGCAGCACGCGAAACATCGTTCATGTAGAAAATTGGGGGCCATGAGTCCAGGCAAGTGGCGTGGAAGGTGTTAGAGTCACGCATAGTGATCTCCGCGAACTTGGGGAAGTCCTTGTTCCGAATGGCCTCCTCAATGGCGGTCATGCGCTCAGGAACAACAGACGACACACGCTGAGCGAAAAGCTCGGAGGTAGCGACGGTGGTCTGCATACCCTCAGTGCTGGAAACATCCTTCTTCTCGGCGCTGACGACGAGAACAATGGCCCGCATCTCGGGCCAGTGGGATGCCGGGGCAACCTCCTCAGCCAAACTGTCACTTCCATCGGCGAGCTCGCCTGTGCGCCATGCGACATATCCGCCCATCAGGGAGCGACAGGCAGAACCCGAGCCCTGGCGAGCAATGCGGCTCAGCTCACGGGGAGACTGGGGCAGCTGGTACAGATCGGCGACGGCGCGAACTAGAGCAGCAAAACCAGCAGCAGAACTGGCCAGACCAGCCGCGGTGGGAAAGTTGTTCTCGGAGACAATCCGGAGAGGGAAAGAGGAGAGCTTGGGCAGCGAAGAATCCGCATCCTCCAGGGATTTACGGAGAGTACGGAGGCTAGAGATACAAGCAAGAGTGCGCTTGGAGGACTGGATCTCTTGTGGCTTGCCGTTCAAGTTGAGAGTATCCTCGGTGGGGTAGGAGGGAGAGCACGAGGCGGTGGTCAGGGTGCGAAGGGACTTTTGCGAGAGAGTCACCGAGAGAGAAGAATTAGTGGGAAGATTGAGAGTGGTATCGCGCTTGCCCCAGTACCTAGGTGTCTCATTATTAGTGTTATGTTTGGAATTTAGCTGAGGGGCATGAGGGGCACTGTGTAACTAACTTGATCACAGCAATGTTGACAGGGGCAGTGGTAGTGGCCCGGAAAACGGGCTGGCTGGATGGAGCGGCCATTGTAGATGTAGATTATTCCAGAGAAAACGAAATTGATCAAAATTCCCCGAGTCAATGATATCTAGAAAGTTTTAAGGGGGCTTGTTGGACTTAATTACTAGAACTAGTGGCTGTTGGGCGGTGAGAACAAAATTATTGATCACTAGTTCCTACAGTGCCGATCATCAATCTGCAATTTCCAATCATCCCCAATCCTGACATCCCGATTTCCAATAGCCACGCAATCATCACCATGGGGGCTGGCGCAAGTACTCCATCTGCACCTGCAGAGCCACCGGCAGCAACATGTCCTGTGGACCATAAGACTCGCGAGGTTTGGTTGCAACAACACGCCAATTCACCTCATCCTTCCTCCCCCGGTTCTGCTCCAGAAGCGGGTCAGACACCAGCCAAATTGCATAGACCGCTATCAACAGACCGAGAAGTCAGCGGTATACCACGCGCTGGTGAAGCTGCAGCGAAGGCATGTCCCGAAGGCAATAAACAAGTTCCGTCCGCATATGCCTCTTCCGCAAACGCCGCGTCGCATGGGTGCCCATCCAATGCCGAGTCCGAAACTGGCCGCGATGAAGCAACAGGCAATTGGATCTATCCATCTGAAAAACAGTTCTTTGAAGCCCTGATGCGCAAGGGTAATACCCCCAATTCGACCGCCACAGCTTCCGAATTAGCAACCTCAGTCGCTTCGATTATCCCCATCCACAACGCGGTTAACGAGCGCGCATGGAAACAGATCCAAGATTGGGAAAAGAAGGGCCCAATGTCGGATCCAGGAAGCACGAAATGTGGCGGGCCTAAATTATACTCATTCCGTGGACTTGGAGTTGATCCCGAGTTCCTAAGCCCCCGTGCACGGATTAATGGATGGCTTGGTTACCAACGTCCATTTGATCGACACGACTGGGTTGTCGAGCGTTGCAATGGAGAGCAGATCGAATATGTGATTGATTTCTACCAGGGGAAACCTTCAAGCAATGGCCAGGGCCTAACAGGAAGTACCGGACCAGAGAAGCTCAGCTTCTTTTTGGATGTGCGGCCAAAACTGAACTCTTATGAAGGATGGAGAATGAGATTCAACCGCTTTGTTGGCCTGTAACAACCGACCTCAGTTTTTATTATCCCGGGCAAAGTTGATGGCCCCCACTTATAGCAAGGCGAAAACGGAGCATGGGCATGGATGACCCCAAAGCATCAGATGTATAATTTATGTATAACCACACCATGTACAATACTGTATTAGAGGATCGAAGAGCAAGGAATTGATTTTCTCCATTCATTCATAAATGCCATTGATGAGACAGACAGGAAAAACGAAATTTGTATTCAACAAAGACCCACGGCAAACCGGGGCTATATCATGCATGAGGGATATCGTGTGTAGCCATAACAGAGGGATAAAAAGAGAGCGCCAAAATCACGTCAAACCAGGAGTTGGAGAAAATGGATTTATCCAAGAACAATTGCAAGCACAATGATAAGCAAGATTACTGCGAGGATAAAAAACAAGCAACAGGCCTTGTTGCGCGCATTCTTCTGGTATCGGCTGGCACCGCGCAATTCAACATTTGCGCCTCGCGTGTCCTGGGTGACATTCTGGACGTTTTCGCTAATGATATCGAGCTGCCCGCCTTGTTCACCGACAATGTGGGCAACGTCTCGGAATAATTCATTCAGTTCACCAACACTCTGTTCGATATTGCGAATCTCTTCCTCCCGCTCGATGATCAAAGTCTCTTGGAAATCCACCTCGCCTTGGTTGGCCAAGCGTGGCTGTTCCAGCAGTTGCTGTTCTTGGAGCTGAACATCGGCATCTCCGGATAGTTGCTCGCCGTCGTCGATGGCAGTACGGGCAGCTACGGCAGATGCGCGTTGTTTTTCTAATGCCCGACGCTGGACAATCTGGAATTCATCCAGGTTGGCTTTGAATTCAGACGATAGCTTTTGCTGAGTCCATTTCTGAGAAGGCTGTAGTCGATGGGTCAATACATTGAGATCAGTAAGTTCTTCAGCTTGAGACATACATTGACGTCCTCCCATGTTTGAATCTTCTTGAGACCTTCTCCGGCTTCCTTGAACCCCGCCCGGGTCTCTTCGAGGAGGTTATGGACTCGTTCGCGCACTCGCTCAGTGTCTCGCTTTGTGCCTAGGAGGGCGATCTGACTTGACAAACGAGTGGTGTTTGAGGTTAATGAGAAGATCTGGTCGGATAGCGACTCTGCCAGATGGTCGAAGCCAGGATCGTCGCGGTACTGCGGGTCTTCATCCCGGCGCATGGTGGTGGGCTGAGCCTCCAGCGAGCTTAAGCGATCAAAAGACATGCTGGTCAATGTTCAAGAAGAATAAAGAGTGACTAGCGACGAAGCCTCGCAGATCAAGTGAAGATGCCGCTGATTGTTCTGCCTGCTGCAACGGAAATGCAGGTCAACTCACATGACGTATCACTCTACGCTTGCCTTTATTGAGACTAGTGTGGTTATAGCTGAGCCACATTTGGGTTACATAATGCAATATCCGTCCTTCCCAAATGTGTTTGTGCCACTGCATCACCTGACCCGCATTGTGGCTGGTGTGTTTTGATGCCTCAAAATATTCGAGACCCGGCTCATGTTCGATCCCATCGTCTCGTCGCACCCTCGATTCTGCCTCGACCCCAGCTTTGTCGCAAGACCATCAACTTCCTATCACAGCTTCTCCAGCTTCTGGGATGGTTGCCCGGACCATGCTCTAAGTGCTGTCCCATCTTCTTTTCCGAGTAACATCCCACGCTAGCTTTCACATCATGGCCGCAACCCAACCTCGGCCGTATAGGCGCATTTTGACCTCATCGCTGCACCGACGTTTCGTTCATGCTTCTGCGCTCGCTTTATTGGTCTGCTATGGTATTGCAATTGCGATCGGTAACAAGACATCATGTAAGTCATGCGCCCGCCCGATCTCAAAACTTTCTTCAATTCCGTGATCTTGGATCTGACGCTGGCAATTGACACAGTCTTTTGGTCATGGTTCCCCATTGGCTCCTGTGGAGTCCGTACCGTCCTGCTGTTTATCTCCTCCCTCGTCATTTTCGTCCTCCGGGTTGGTCAAATGCATCTTGGATCGAGGACGACAACATCTTCGTTCGCAACCTTGAAATATCTTTTCCCTCTTCAAGTCGCGCAGACCTTCGCTTGGTATCTGTTTTCGGCATGGTGGTTTACCGAGATTTACATCTGGTCCTCTTCGACCGGAGCGCATCTGGAGATGGTGAATCGCGGCAGGTAAGTCACATGCCATGAGCAATCGCTGCATTGAACAAACACTGACCGCAGCCAGGCCACATGAGCGCCCGCATCTGAATGAGCGACCTATTTACATCCACAGCTTCCACTTGATTCTGGCGTGTGTACAGGCAGTGATCCATCTTTATTACGACTACGACAGCGTCCCAATCCCGGTTGTTAAGCGAGCGCCGAAATCAGACGATCAGCGGACACATCTCGTTCCCCCGACTTCCAAGCATATCCAGAATTTGTTGCCCCAGATTATCATCACTGGTCTCACAAGAACCGCCACTGTGGCCGCTGTCACTCCAGTAGTGTACCGACTTTTCCTTCGACGCAGTGCGTGGAGCTGGTCTTTATATTTTGCCAAGCTCTTTTGGAACTTTCCTCGGTCTGCCTCGGAGCCTGAATCATTCTTTCCCCCGGGTTTCCTGCTCTTGGTTCTCCGTTCTTGGTTCTCAGGATCCCTCCTGGTCTTGTGCTGGCAATGCACCAATCTCTTCTTTTCGGTATTCATCGGGAAAGAGCCTCTGAAGCGTGGCCAGCCGCTTACAAGCGAAGCTAAAGATCCCAACGGCAGTCTGATTAACGGTTTGAAGGCAAAGAAATCAGTGGTGAAAGCCTTCGCGCTTTGGGAGCTCGGCCTCATCAGCCAACGGCAGCCCGACCGCCGTAAGGCGATTTTCAACGAAATTGACCGTGACAATGGCACGACTTGGTCTCAAACCTTGGAATGCCTGATGGATGTCATTAAGGGAATTAATGTGCGGATAGATGCTAGCAAGACCCCTGCCTCTGGTCCTCAGCCATCAGCACAAACAACAGCCTTCCAGCCTACTCTCCAGACATTGCCTCGACTCACAGACGCCCCGAAGACCGAGAATGTTTTCGCTGCTTCACCGAAGGGTACTTCGCGCCAGGAGCAGTTTGGCGATGCCTTCTCCGCAGCCGCGAAATCTTACGGTCAATCACCGGACTGGACACCCCAGGCGCGAGCCCGTGCTCGTCAGGTGTTCGACCGGGCTTCATCGGCTGTTCTCAGCCCGGAACGCAAAAAGAGAATCATGGCGTCGTCCGAGGAGCTAAAGCTGCTCACTGGAAGTCCTTCCGCCACATATAAACCTGAAAATGTTCATCCAGTGCTCGCACAGTTCCTCCGCTCTTCCATTGGACATTTTTTCCGACAGTCATATGCACAACGTGCATCGAACATTGTTCTTGGGGGGCCCGAGTCCTCTCTGAGCTCCATTGTGGATGCAGTTGATTGCTTGACCCGGCTTTTGATCGCCAGTCTGGCAGAGGATCAGTATGGCAAGGTCCAAGCTGACGTCCCGTCTGTAATTCATTTGCTGACAAGCACAATCGTATCTTTGGAGGCGTTTATCCACCAGGGCGGCTTGGATGCTCACTGGACAGATGTTAATTTCCCTCCGTCAAGTCAGCCAGAGGCTCAAGCAGAAGCCCGCCGGGTTCCTGATGTGGATCTCGTGCTGGATACACTGAAGAGCGGTCTTGGTGAACTGCTGACTTCCTTCAAGCCCTACCTAAGGGATATCGGGCTTGCAGGCAAGGAGCTCAGGCTAGCGAAGGAGGCCGCTGGTATCGACACCGAGGAGTCATGATCTACGATGGTACTTATTGGAGCTTCAAAGCTTCCAATCAATCTTATGTGTATTAGTAGCGATTGTTGTCATAGGCTGATCGCTCAAGTTATGTTCTGCACTCCTACAGGAGTTGGTTCCTAGTGGACAAATGCATGGTCGGGCGTTTTGTTTTGTTTGTTTTCTTTAATGAACAATGTCATTGTAGCAAATCTCAAAATTCATTGCTGTTCTTGAATCAATTTAGAAATCTAAACTGCCCCGCAAAGCTTTAACCAATGCAGGCCTGCCGGGCATTGAAGCTTTGTACGTATATTCGTAGCCTCACGACGGTCACATGACTCCCTCCACAACAACTTGCAACTTCATTCCAATCCACGTACCTACTCCCATTTGTTCAGCCAGGATTTAATTAGACTCCCTGAAAAGCTTCGTCTCGAAGCGACTACTTTGTGGCATTACCAATATGTCCCTAACTAACGTGTACCACCTGCGACGGGTCGCAGACACGTCCGCCAAATCATGTCTAATCTGCTACAAGCCATCAACGAGCGTGTTGATCACGCCGGACAACAAGGTAAGTATATGGCTCAGATATACAGTGCCTTTGAATATAGAACACATAATTCCCATCTGGGACCGGACTCTCTGTCTATGAACATGACCACTGACTGTCGCTCAGGATTTCTTCTACGTGTGCCCCGCACACCTGCAAGACCGCCACTTCTGCTCCCCTATCGTCGACACAGAGGGTGACGCAAAGCGCCAAAAAGAAGAGGCGATGGCTAAAGAAATAGAAAAAGTTAAGCAAGAGTACGAAGAGAAACAAAAACGAAAGAAAGAGAAAGCCAAAGAGTCTAGCAAGGACGAGAGAGACAAGGAAAAGGACAACTCTAAAGATAAAGATAAAGATGATTCGGACTCAAAAGCAAAAGACGAGAAAGAACGAGATGAAAAGGTGCGTGGTGAATATTGCATAACCATGAGATGCATTTGCTAATTGTATCACGCCAGATTGAATCGATTAAAAATGGTGGCACTGATACGAAGACGGACAATGGGCCTCGGGTCTTTGCTTTGCATAAGTTCGTTTTTTCCGGGATCTATTGAAGTCGTGTTGCTCATCAATTCGTAGGACTTTCTACCAGATGCGCATCGACCGGCTGCGTGGCATCGAAAGGGCCAAAAGAAACCAAGAAAGGATGAAAAATCCATCTTTGTTCCCATCGGTTCCGACTCGTGATCTCTAGTCTCCTATCACAAATCTTAAACTATCATAAGCGCGCTACGTGCTATGATACTGCGAGGTACCAGCTACGAGGTACCACTGCATGGTGTCCAGATTGATTGTGCCGAGTACACATGCGAACTTCATCCTTCGCATGCACCAAGCTCAACAAGGGAGCTTTGGGCCGGGGCCCCCATCCTTTGTACAGTGCGTTATTGAGAACTAGCCGCCTTTTGCAGATCAATGCATTGAATAGAGCGGACCAAAGCCCGAAACCCCTCATTTTCAAATTGGATCCTGCCTTGGTGACCAAGAAATTCGCACAAGGCTGCTTTCCTTGGACGATCGTCATCTTAGCGGGGAAAGGCAGCTAGTGAAAATTGGGCCGATACCGCAAATCCAAGTCACCCACAGAATCTCGCATACCGAGCACGCGCCCTTCACATACGCGCATATCGAATGGCGCACAGCCCATTTTGCAAGAAGGTACGGGGTCCTGAATCCTGCAGGATGTATCTCTTTAACATTCGGCATCTACGGCGGGAATGCCGAGCTTCCCCTTTCCAGCGTGCATATGCAGCAAATATTTATCCAATGCAAGGCCTTCCAGTCAAGGCCGTTTCTTCTATAAAGTATTAGCGGCACGCCCCTGCTACTTTAGCTCAACTCGGGCCATGCTTATTCCCTTAAAAGACAAATGGATCTAACGGCTAGCCTGGTCGGGGATAAAGGCCCCATGGACTCCGTCGGTAAGAACTGCATGCGTGCATGTGCATGGGTGGAATGAAGGGAAGAATAAGCACTAGAGCACGTTGAGGCGGAGCTCGTGAAACCCCTCTTCTAGAATTGATTCCCATCAGCCCTAGTGGGCTATAGCATAACCTACCGCATTTTCGGTAGATCGAACGCCCCGTTTCCTAGAGTTCTAGGATTATGAGACATGTATGCGCGGAGGGGTAGAAGCGGGACGCCTGGTCTGTCATGTCGGATCTTATCGTGGAGGCTAGCATAGCCTGATCTTGAAAGAACCTTATCACGCTAGGCTAGGCTTGTGAGGGTAACGTCTTGATTTTCTAGACTTTTTACCACGGGCCGTCGTATATTACTGCCCTCTTATTACGTGATTGTCCTTTTTCATAAGGCAGCCTTCCTATTGACGACTAAGTCCAGCGTGCATAATGTACCGGCTAAGATATCAACAGCGTCTGCCTAGACCTCCAAATATAGATTAAGTATGAACTGGAATCTTGGAAGGATCCCGACTGAACGTCATGCACAAACATCTTTGGTCAAATTACCCAGGTGCCTAGCAATGCCTCGTCAAACTCCTCAACAACCCCACTTTCCAAGTTGAACTATACAGATTTGGGGCCCAAGCCTCTTCGAACAGTCACAAATTAGTCCACTTCAATTGGTTAGTGTAGTCAATAGCACGCATAGTAAATGCCGCAACAATCATGAAAATTAATATATATCGTCTTACAGAGTATTTCCAACCGAGTAGGACACGTAATGGTCACATCTTGGCACGATATACTTCAGGACTAAGTATCAATCAAGCAATCAACCCAGAACCAGCCTACACAACACTCAAATCGATACAACCAAGTAAGCAGCCCAAAAAGAATGACATGCATGATCCTATGATCCTCAAATGAAAAGAGAATTCGTGGCACAGACAATAAGCCCAATGCAAAAAAGCGGTCGAGTGACGCAGCGCAGCCACTCAATTATCAGACGCAGCCTACCGCAAATGCCGACTCCGAATCCGAATCCACTTCTGCGGAACTATCAATCAAGATCCGCCTAAACTTGAAACTGTCACAGATACATGCAAGGCGATCACAAATACCCCTAGCGGGAAAAGGGGTCCATAAGGGCGGAAGTTTATTATAGCGTTGGCGCGAAAGGGGAACTATGATATCAGTGCCAGATGCCTTTGCCTTGTGAATCGACTCACTAGAATGTGACTCCACTGCTAGCTGGGAGCTTCCCCTGCAAGGCGAGTGCACTGCCCCACCCCCACCAGGATACTGGGGCCTGCCAATGAGAGGGCGTGGTTGAGCGGTTATGTTGGAGCTTGTTGACATTCCACAGGTACCGAGGATTTGGATACAGCTTTTAATAGACTGACTGCTGAGAAACTATGTGCAAGTTATGCTGAAGCATCAAAGTATCACTTCAACGTTCAATTCGGTATGTATTATCCTCTCAGATACGGACGCAGCATGCCCAGAGCGCAGACCGTATGTAATTACGGTCTCAAACCGGTAATACACATACAGACGTCGCAGAAAGTGGGGCCAATCGGGAGACCCAGGAAGAGGACCCACTTTTGCACAGCCTCCTTCTGCTTCACCAACCTTGGAAAGTCTTCCACCCAGGAGAGGAAATTAATCACCGCCCCGGTCAAGCCCAGCGTCATTGGCGTCTGGATGTTGCTGATCCTTTTAAGGATGAAACATCATTGCATTGGGAGCGCAACCCAGACAGCGCGCGTCTCTGGTGTGGGGCTATTTAATGAACTTAACGAAAGCCCTCGTGGGGAACAAGGGCAAGGGGTACACTACAGACAGGGCAGTAGAGTGGAGCAGAGCAAAACCAACGAACAGTGCTCCACCGCTCCGTACTGTTCGAGATGCGGCCTCGCGAACCAGTTGACTCACTATGTTTGCTTGGCGCGCGACTACAGTAGATGCTCCGGTGGGATTGTGTGACGCAGGAAAAGGGAGTCATTGTGAGAATGGAGGGAATGTGAACCCCGTCAGCCACGGGCTTATTTTGGTGTCTGCAGTATGCAGCCCTAAGCTCGCCTGGTCAGGCACTCAATAGGTCTTGGAATTCGGCGTTATTGGCTGGTGACTAGGCTAGGCGGTCACACATCGCCGATTCTGTATCACTTGTATTTTGGCAAGCTTGTACAAGGCTCGAATGCTGTGTGAATAGTGGACAGCACGGAGTAAATTTCTATTGGAGGGGATCTAAATGATTGGCGCAACGAGTATCAGTGCAGCCAGCCCTGTTGAGATTAGGCTGACACCCTGAAATTCCTGTCAGCTGTGCCATCTTTCCTGAATGAGGATCTGGTTCGTTGATTGTTGTAAGGTCAGCAAGAGCCGCTAGTGTTGCCTAGTGTGCATCGGCTACCTTCGTATCTCCAATGACAGGTCTCAGATAGGAGGCTCATCGGAGAATTTGGTCCTTGAGCCGTTAGGCAGGGCTGGAACAGGATTCTGATGCCTACAGTACTCCTTGTTCTGGCGGAGCTGTGGCGGAGATCGAGTCTCACGGAGCTCCTTGCTCCTGGTTCAGAATTGCATGGGTTAGCTGAATGTGATGTGAGGAGTACATAATGACTTGCCGCCTCCACTGACGCAAGTGGCCATCCAGATAGAGTAGAATCGATCATGAACGTCTTTTACTGAATGCATCGGTTTGAGTGGCTTGACATATGGATCAATAGAAATTCGTGGCTGATCAGTGGGGTCTGCTGATCGTCGCACTTACTCGGCCCTAGACATCGAGACATATGACATACGACATACTATACGAATGACCGAGTATACACACCCGTGGTCTGTAAGAAACTTGTTCAATAAAAGTTGGAGTACAAATTGTTATTAGATCCACTTTAGAACCCGCCAATCCGATGTGTGTGCATGCTTATGTCCATAGGGCGTTAAAACGTCATCTCACAGAGCGTTATGCACTACATAGGGGTCATGATCTCGGTGAGTCGCATCAAGAAAGGCGACCGTTTCGTGCTCGCTCGTGTTTAATTTATCGATTGAAACATGGTACGAGCTTTAATAAGCCAGGCACAGGTACCAAGTCATCGAGGCACGCCCTATCATGCAAGTTCACAGTTTGAATTTTTACTTTAACCCTGTTTCGGAAAGGGATACGAACCTGCACTGACGATACTTAATCTCCACTTCAGGGCGGCCATGGATCTGTACAACGTCGGGGCACTGGTCTTCTGGCGCACTGGCCGCTTTTGGGGCACGGCCACACGCAAACTTTCTCAACTCCTGATGATACATCTATATTCGATACACGAGCTTTCTGTGACATCATTTAGGTTCCATTCTGTGGTGTGATTTCAACTACGTATCACATGGACATCATTGAGAACAAAGCTTAAGCATGTCCGATCTTCGGCGCTTCCCAAGACATCCTGCGGTGCAGTGTACTGCCTTGCTGTGTAAGGAACAAATAAGCAATATAGATCGCGTCGGATCCGAGCTTGCCCACGGCACGGAGAAGCAAACTTAACCCCCACCTATTTAACTATCAGATATACGACGACGCGAACCAAGCGCGGTATGTGGTTCGCAAAAAAGAAACGATAGAGCGAAAGTAAAATCGATAAAGGTACCAATAACCAGTCGTTAGTAGCGAAAGTTTTCGGGACTAATCAACGCCATCGGCATCTGAGGCGAATAAACTTTATCCGGGAAACTAAGTTATTCAATACATCGCATATCAATAACAGTAATACAGTAATTAATTTATGATATCAGAGGATAGCGTTGCCCGGAAGGGAATGTCTTAGACTTGGCATAGAGCGCTGGAAACAGGAGTGACATTTGCTCTTTTGAGAGCTACGCCCGGGGAGTACGAGACGGAAGAAGTTTAATTATGCATCAACGGGATCGTTGACCACGTGGTTCAAGCCATCAGGGGAACCTTTCTTCTCCTATTCCCGTCTGGAATAACTTACTTTGCGCCCAGGAGAGGAGCCTGCCAAACCCAAATGCGTACTGTAGGGTAAGGGTAGACGGCACCAGGTGATATTGGTGCCTCAGGCGACAAAATATACAGAGAGTCTTTAGTCTTCCCCACGCGCTAAACTTCGAACAGTCAAGACACGAAATCCACTCTCTCGGTACTGACAATCTCACTACCAACTAGCCGGGATCATACTACTGTAAGATGAGATTCATGTCAACCAATCCTAACCGGCGGTTCTAAGGTTCTGACACGAGCAATCCGAGTGATGTGGATTGAGCCATTGTACCGGATTATCCACCAGCCACTCACTCCGCATTCCACGGGATTAGATGAGACTTGCGGGACACCTCAACGCCGCGAGTACACTACAGGGGAACCGACGGTCCTCAGTTACGCGACATCATTGGCCCAATCGATGTCATTCAGCGCCCCCAACGGGCGATCACGCTCCATGGAAATGCAAACCCCCCAAGTCTCACATCCTTGGACAAATCCGCCACCCCGGGTAATGGCTGACGGAAGTTCAAGAAATCTCGGTGTGTGCTCTGTAGCAGACAAGGTCTAGCCGAGCGGTCCACGCCGCGTGAGTGGGGCGGCACCCTTGACAAACCCCAAACTTGCACACCGATTCGCTCTGCAGGATGCAAGGAGTGGAGTAATGGTTCAAAATGCAACTTACCGCGAGTAAAATCTGGGCGCAGGAACGACAATGTATAGACACTGCAATGCTACTATAGAGTGAGGCTGACGCGGATGTCGCATCTCTTTACCCCAAAGAGAAAAGAGGCGCCCTGACGCACACACTACTCGCCACTGAGCTGCAGCCTTCTAAGGCTTAGGCGGACGCCTTACCAGGAGCAGCTGGAAACTCGGTTGTGCATGGATGTTGTTCTGACGTTTCCTGCTGGACCCGACAATCATTGCCTAAATTGAAAGTGCAGAAACCACTGATAGCGCGTATATTGGCTTTTCCCGGTTGCCACATAGTATACAGTACGGAGTGCAGTACTACAGTAAGTGTAGCGTCAGTTCGTACGCTTGGAACAGGGCTTAAGTGCGACGATCGGGGATTATTGTGGAAACCCCTGCGACTAGTTCCCACCTGGAGATGGAACTGCCCGGTAGTCGCAGCCACACTTTTAGCCAGAGCGTTGACTAGCCAAGACTTTGCCTTCGCTACCATTGACTGCGTCAACTACTGTAGGTCACTTTGCCGTGTCACCGTACACGAGGCCATTGAGAACAAAAGCACCTGAGTCAATGTCTTTGAGGCGACGTCAGACGACCCAATAATACAGACCCATCTCCTGCACTATTGACTTTCGTGTCCTGGTAGGGCTACCCCTCTCATAGGCCGAGGTAAATCCGTGAGGTAAATCGCCTCAGGTTTGGTAGCTTCTCAGGGGTTAGTTTACCTGTAACCCTCGTCTACTGTATTGACCGAACTAGGATTTCATTCCAAGAAGGGTAGACTTGACCCGGAGTCCTGTGCAGGCGTTTCACTATATACCCATAGTTTCACATGAGTTTTTTTTTTTCTTTGCAAAATCCAGACCTTGGAGACCACGGAATCAAATCTTTAAGCTGGTGTGGGGCTCAGGATGACTCAGCACATGTCAACATCATTCACAATCTGATCTAATCTTTACGGTCTCCGGTCTTCTGATCGTCCTTGTCTTACTTTGACTTTGCATTTAGACATTTAGCAAGGATTATCAAGGATTATCACCATAATCCTGGTGAAAAATTCCCTTACGATCCCAAATGACAGCGGACCATCAGTGTGGCAGTGCATGCATGACTGGGCCCCAAGTGGGTCACGCTAGGAAATCAGTGGATCCGCACCAACGACTCAGGATTGACCCTTCATGTGGAGGCAATGAAAAAGAATGTTCTGTCTGCTTTGAATGCTCCTGTCCAGTCGTTGAGCATAATTGGCGCTAGATTGAGGAATCCGAATTCTCTCCGAAAAAAAAGTATCAACGTTCCACTTCTAACACTTTCTTGTGTCTCTGTCCTCGCATTCAAGTACGACCATGACGAAAATTCTTTTTCAACGACCATCTCGGCAGATATAAGCCTCTTGCCAAGACTTTCCCAAGACTCTCCGGTGCATATTGTCACTGGCTCGTAAGGATTTATTACTGTATGTACTCAATACTCTACCAATCACTGGTTTGCCTTGTGTCTCCGTTATGCCCGCCGTTCTCCGGCCTTGTGAATGTCAGCAACGTGGTCACCTAACCACGGTTCCTCCAGCATGCACCCTTCGTTCTAGATAGGCCGTATTTGATACGTATCTTGACAATAGTGCATGTTACATGCGACAATCCCGGCGAGAAGTATGGTCGTGTGAAGGATGCAAAACCATCGATCCTCAAGATGGCATCGGATCATCGTGAGGCGTCCAGTGTATACGAGAGATTCCAGGGCACACTTTCCCCACTCTACTGTCGCGTCGAAGCTCACCGCGTAGGAAGGTGGTTTTGTATTTGAATTTTGTTTTTTATTTTTCTATTCATGAAGCCTTGTGGTGCCACTGTCAGACGGGAATACTGTAGGAAAGTGAGAATTGTGGATTGACATCCTATTTGTTGAATTGAAACCACGCCTAGAATCTTTATCGTCATGACAGTTTCTGGAAGACCTCTTCCCTAGGTTCCGAGAACGCGAACCACGGGTGATGAAGCTAGGGCTGCAGAGTGTACCATTAAAATACGGGCAGCCGAACACTCCGCTGAGGCTGGGGAATTTTACTCCCCAAGCCTGTTCCAGCCTTACGTTTGGTTCCAAACGTGGTCCGCCCACGTTTGTAATCTAGATCTGACCATACATGTAATTCATACCCTCTTGACTACATTGGGCCATGGCGTATTGGTATGTAAGATGCTTCCCATGTACATACATATACCCGTACCAGACCCCATTTTGCCTCTTTAAACACGTCAGACCCCCCCGAACTGCAGGTAAAGTCCGGCCTAAAAGACCCATTAATTCATGGTTCTATATTTTTTTCTCTTTTTGCCGGGTTTTTGTAGGTTCCAGAATCTCTTTCCCTCTAACCACCCCTGGCTCCAGGCTCAGCTTTCGATGAGATCACCACAATTGCCTCTCATTCGATCTTAACTTCCCCCCCCCCCTTCCTTTCATCCAATCATTCATTCCCTGCACCGCCCCGACTTTCTACTGCTTGACTTCCCGCAAATCCTTTACATTACCCTTATTACCCTTGTCTGGACTAGTGTTTGTGTTCTGGGGGATTTTCAGCCTTTCATACCCATTCCTGTGTTTGTGTGTTCAGCCGAATACTGTTCAGCTAGTGGCGGGGCCCCATTAGACTGCTTTATACTCGCGACTCGATTACCTCTAGTCGCAATAACTTTCTCGCTTTTATTTTCTGCTTTTATCTTTTTTTTATCTTTTATTTTTACACTTTCCAAGGATCCAGAAAAGAGCATGTGTGGTACCAGTCCCGCAACTTGCCATTGATTGGTGTCTATGGGACGGCTTTTTCCACAGGGCTGTGCGTGTCACTACTGCAACGGACGTTTCATATTCCATGAGGCGAATCGCCTCGAAGGTAAGGACATTCTTTCTTCAGCCCTACTATTCCCTGCGCGATATCAGCTCACCCGCGCTCGCCTGGTTCCACCAGTCTGACTTCCAACTAGTACAAGTCGCATGACATTTCGCGACTACTAGCCCCGTCGCCACCAGAAAATCATTCGCTTTCGCGCTTACTTTACAAGCTGGACCTTCTAACATCGGGGGCGGAGGCTGGTCAACGGTCCGCTTAGGAATCCAAGCTGGTTTCACGACCGACGTTTGCGCTCAACTGGATTGGGTTATTGCTGCGACGGATCTTGATTCAATCCGCCTAACCTTCCGATAACACGGAGCTTGTCTTATTTTTTTGTGCTAAAAAAAGGGAGAGAGGATCTCTCTCCCGCGCGACGCCACCCCGGTCCTTTAGCTCGTTCATGTGAGATCGCGTCGGTTGCTATCACCTTAACGTTCTAGTACTAGAATGGACCCGAGACATACGTCTGCGCCGAGCTTTCATGATCACAAGGAACACTACCAACCGCCCGAGAGATTTCCACACGCAATGCCCGACTCGCGATTCTCATCACACGGTCCGTTACCTATACCTTCTCGACCTGTCATGGATACTGCGCCCCCTCCACTACCTCCACCACCGAGGATTCGGGATTTGGAAAATGGTTATGATGCTGGCTGGCTCCATGCGAACTGTGAAAGACCTTCCACTGCGCTTCCACCGATAAATCCGAATTCAAGCCTGTTTGGCGGTCAACGACGAAGTGATTCGACACCACGAAGTGATCCTATGGCCGTGGATGAGCTAGAAGGAAGACAAAGTGGTTTCCCGGTGTCTCGCAGTCCGGAAGCCCATATCAAGATAGAGCCGCCTCCACCAACAAATGATGGATTTCCCAATTCCATGTCTGTCACTTCTCCTTCAGGTCCTATGTGAGTAAATTGCGGGGGAATTGCTGCAAGTTTTTCGATTCGCGGCTTGATGCATTCAACCAATGGATTTCTGAGAATTGCACTAATCGTCCCTCAGATTAAAAGGAGAGCGAGATTTCTCTTTAAGAAGCGTCAAAGATTCATCCAATGCATATGATCAACATTTATTGTCAAAGATTGGAAATTCATTATCCCCTCGAGGCTCAATCAGTCATGGATCCGATCACCGGGGTTCGATATCATCACTTACAGTTCCGTCCCGGTCACCTAGCAATCTTCCCTCGCCAGGGCCGTCAGAGGGTTCTACGCTCGATGTGAAATGGTCTTACAGTCCTACATCAGGAGGGGTATCCCCGAGGTCTAGCATTGGCTGGCGAGAGTATATCGATGGAGGCCGCAGCCCAAGCGTGGAAAGTACCGCACCTTCATCAGCGTTAGAATACGACTATATGCGCGATGTGGGCCGAAGACGTCATCATAAAACTACACCCTCGCGAGAAGACAGTATCAGTCTACCGAGTCGATCAAACCGCGGAAGTTACGACCAGGGTGTCTTTTCTGATATCGAAGGAGAATTTGGATCAGACGATCCAGTTCCTCCAAGGCCATACATGGACGAGCCTATGCCCCCAAGCCACTTTGTTCTTCGAGAGCCCACTCCACCATATCCTGAGGGCAGGCAGGGTATGAAACGGAGGGCTTCTTCTCCTCCTCGAGAACCGCTGACAGATGATCGTCATACCTTACATGTGGCTACCAGTAACGGAGATTTGTCGCAACGGAGAACGAGTGGACAGCCGTTTACGAATAACTTGACGGTTAACAGTAGTTATGCCCCAAGCCAACGAACTTTGTCCGCAGCTTCATCCTTGAGTATTAGAACTTCTGGATCTTACTCATCGACTCTTTCTATTGGGGGTAGTAGCATGACAAGTCTCTCTCCGTATGACCGGCCATCTCCGGGAGGACTTTCGCCCAGCTCAGATCTCGATACATTCCATGAAAAGTCAATTCTGAACCCCAGCTCCCCGGTTCAACTTGTCCAACCAATGCCCAGGGTTGTAACAGGTTCCACCCTCGAACCACCCGCCACAGATGCCACAGGCAAAGTTCCAATGCCAACAGCCTTAAACACACCAAAACCCCAAACCTCAAAAATCAGTGGACTATTCATCTGTGATTGCTGCCCAAAGAAACCAAAGAAATTCGGCAATCCAGAAGATCTCCGGTAAGAAAAGCCCATTATCCAAACGACCAAAAAATCAAAAACCAAAAACTGATCTCCCAACAGAGCCCACGAAATGGAAAAACAATACTCATGCCAATACTGCAACAACCGCTTCAAAAATAAAAACGAAGCAGAACGCCACCAAAACTCCCTCCATCTCCGCCGCCACTCCTGGTCCTGCGCCGCCCTCCCAAGCTTCCAAGCCGCCTTCCACGGCTCAGCAGCGCCATCCCATCAAACAAACGCCGGCCCTTCGCATGACACATGCGGCTACTGCGGCGAGGAATTCCCGAACTTCCCACGCCCAGACTGGGATTCCAGATTCGACCATCTAACCACCGTACACAAATTCGGCGAATGCAACAATGCGAAGAAATTCTTTCGTGCGGATCATTTCCGTCAGCATTTGAAGCATTCCCATGCTGGTACCAGTGGGAAATGGACGAACATCCTGGAAAATGCTTGCATGAAGGATGAGATTCCGCCTGAGCCTAGAGACAAGAATGGGTTGGCGAGTAACACTATTGAGGAGGTCCTTGAGCAGTGACCATGAGTCATTGATTTTATATTGTTCATACGAGCAACTCTTCTCTCCTCTTCTCTTATATTTTGGCGCAATTGGTGTCCAATCGCCACAATCGACATCCTCGTACACCACTCGCATTGAACCTACAGCATACACACGAACGCATCAACATGAAAATACAAAAGTGCTCTTCAAAAGTTCATGAAGGCTGCATATTAACGCGACACGATCTTTCTCATTTCATTTTCCGGCGATTGTTTGGGGAAAGGAGAGTTTGGCGGGAGTTTTCCTTGGGTTTGGATTTGGATTTGGATTTAGGTAGAGCCATTATGTGTATACTGGTGCATTACCTGGGTGGAAACTTTCATCTTTCTCCATGAGTCGGAGTCGACCCTTGTTTTCATTGGTGGAGTTTTTCTTTAGGAATCCTTGGATTCCTGTTTGACCTTCTTATATATATCTTGAGTGTATATACTTGTGAGGAATTAGAACGGAATGGATTTGTCCGCTATCGAAGTTTCATAAGTTCTAGACATAAGGCTGTAAGGATTTACGAAGAGAACAAAGTGTATACAGAACATTGCAGCTTTTGTTGACAGATTTATATACATAACAACGCCCAGGAATAATTACGAGAATGAACATAGCATCTACTCAGTAACACTATCCTTGATGCTCCGCAAAGCACTAGTCTTATGCGCCGGATCAATAGCCGCAGCATTAAGCGCCCTCCTTCTGGCATCAGTCCAAAGCATGAACTCCCCATAACTCTTCGGCATAACATTGATATCCTTCTCAACCAAGAAGGTATAATTGAACATACCAGTCGACTTCTTAGTACCATGCTCCACATCACGCACCTTGGTGTCAACACGAACCTGCACCTTCGTGTACTTACTGCTATCACCCTCACGCTCTTCAGGCTCGGTGTACGCCACTGTCGCACGGAGGTACAGCACACTTCCAACTGGGACGGGGTTCTCGAAAGTACTAGGATCCAGCGCCAAGAAGTTGGGCCTGGCGTGAGCGAATGAGGCAGCGCAGCAGAATGCTAGCTCAAAAGACTGTTTCAAGAGGAAACCACCGAAGATCATGAAGTTGTGTCTGTTTCTGTCCTGGGGTTGCATAATCATTGCTGATTTGAGAACGGTATCGCTCATGAAGACTGAGTTCTTGGGGCGGGCAATTGGGGTTTCGGGGTCTGGTTTATTTATTAGTAACGTGGTGCGTGAAAAGTTTGTCTACTGGCGTACGTACTTAAGTAGGACATCTCCTTGGTCCACATCGAGTGAATGAGGTTACTCTCCTCATCGTCGGGTGCTTTCTCGAGCAGACTGCGTGTTCGGAGAGCTTTCTTGGCTTTGGAGTTCTCTGCACCCTTTTGGAAGAGGCGCTTCTCTTCCTCAGTCTCAACTAGGAGAGGAGCAACAGGAGCCGGCCTGGGGGCGTTGTTAGCATTGAACTTCTAGGAAATGATAGTAGACATACTTCTTAGTCGCAGGATCTAATGAGACCATGGTAAAGGCACAGGTGATCAAGACATCTTCAGGCATCGGTGTCTGTCCTTCCGGTAGAACCTTGACAACCTGACAAGATACCTCCATACTTGATCGGCCTGTAGCATAGGTGACCTGGCCACTGAGCTCGAGATCACAGATCTCCATCAATGGGTTCTCAATGGTGATCCGATCCACGGCAGCAGTAACAGTAGTAACACCGTCTCCGGTATGGCGGTACGCAATAACTCCAGCCAATGCATCAAGGTCCATGAGAAGTGAACCAAGCCTAGCGAACGATTAGCTCGGTGATTCTTAGAAATCCCAGGTGAACGCACCGAATATGGCCAGAGGCATTGAGATAAGTATCCAGAAGCCATTTATCCTGAGCCAATGGCAGAATCTAATGAAAACCAGTCAGTCTCAGAACTCTAAACATCAGAAATGAAACATGCATACAGCACTATAGCGACCATCTGACATCTTCTTCGGTGTCAAATCCGGCTTAACAAGCGGTGGCGCCTCGACACCCTCCTTAACATCACGCGCAGCCTTCCGGCTCTGCGTCAAGGCATCAATCCAAGGAGTCTTAACGCGCATGGGCATCCATGTCGGCCGGAACGCGGCATTCGTCGGCGTTGAGTGAAAGTCTCGGTTGGTATTGGACGGCTGTGCGACCGCAACAGCGCGTGCTGGGATAGCGCGAGCAGTTAAGCATTTTGACTGCGCAATTGCGCTTCTTTTCCCTGCGAGGCTGAACATGGTGTATAGGTTGTTCTGGGTATTCGTGGGATGAGAGAAGAAGGATTACTATGCGCAATGACGCTGTTGGTCCGAGGGAGCGGCCCGATCGGGCTTAGCGTTCGGCTGAGAAACCGGGCCGGGGAAGAGTACGGGGAAACTCGGGAGTTGTGACTAAAAAGTGCCGAGTCGGCGAGAGACGCCGAGTTCGTGAAGATCGGTAGATCTGAGTTGTGGCTGGTGTAGGGGTTGCAGAGCATCTTTGGGAAATTGCCATAAGCCTGAGGATCAAGGTGTCAAATTAGTGGCATGCACTAAGATCGAGTATGCCACAGCCATTACATTACTTTATTCTCAGCTTACATTCTTTCATTTACGTATGAAGATATAAGCCAAATTATTGCGCACTGCTTACCACTGCTTCGCTAGTCTTCATTCAAGATCTTCATTGCAATCATTGAACAGAGTTCCTAAGGCCTAGGAGAAACCCAGCATGTGCGACTCGTGCCCCCCAAAGTCCGTGTTTATCCCAACAATATGTTTGCCGCATAATGTATAGTCCTGCTTTCACTACTGAAACTAGCCGAGGATTCAAATCTCCATGCCCTGTTCTTGATTTGAAATACGTGACAACGTATGTGTGGAGTTATCCATGTTGCGACGTTGAATTATACGTCTTTGGGGGGGGGGTTGCTAATCTTGTTCTATCGGATGCAGTATTCAGAGAGCTTCATCATGAGTCCGGTATTGCTGTAGTGTGAATTGTGCCCTGGTATCGGCTAAATAGACTAATTGATGGCTAGTTTCTGACCGTGGGTGATTCCTCCTTGTGAGTCCGTTTGTAAGTCCAAGTTCACGACTCAATTTCTAGATGGAGTCGGTACGCAAGTTGGTTCGTGAGTCTGCTTCTCAAAGTTATTTCGGGGAGTCATGTAAACCTTATACAATTAAGTAGGAAGCACGAAACTTATAGTTCGCAGAGTACAGAGTGCTAAATACTGGTTTCAGAGTGTAGAGTGTAAGTGCTGCTTCGTAGATTGCAGAGTGCAGAGTAGCGTGGTCTAGGTGCTTCCTAAATGATTCTTCAAATAAGGGTAAACCTTAGTTGAAGAATCATTTAGGAAGCACTGATAGCCTTAGAATAAACAGTTTCAATGGACACTTCGATTGAAAGGGGGCTGTCAACCATGAATAAAACCTAATTGACCACCTCAACGACAAAAAACTCGAAGTACCTATCTTTCTTAGCCTTGTGCCAATAATAAGAAGGTTCTGAGGGAATGTCATGCAAGACCAATCCTCTTCGTCAACAAGATTGACTAGGTTTCCAAAGCTATCAAGATTGCCAGAATGAGTGAGGGAGGAAAAGCTTGTTAAGTTAGGAATTACCAAGCTGGAAGGCTTGTCTACCAAGGCACCCACTGGCGTTGACTTAGCGTCTGGTCCAATTTTGTATATATGCACCCCAGAAAAGACGAGAACAAGAAGGCTAATGATGAGGATTCAGGGTGGTGATGTTTCCACCGTCAAATTGTGTTGTGTCCTATTGTACATTGATGAGAAAGAGCGACGAAACTGGGGAATGTTCAATGTCCCAGCAAACATGAAAAAGAAATGCGACTCTAGGTGCAAAAGCGAAGGTAATTGCATCGCCCAAATTAAGAACGAATAGTATGTGCAAAGGGGATATCAACGAGGTAAAAAACAGATCCGCAAATATGAGCAGATGGACCGGGAAAGGTATGCGCGGGACCCGTATATGAACAAATTGACGCCTTGAAATGGGTGGGTAAATGCACGAAAGGCCGGTGTAGATGAATGATACAAGCGTTGGGATTGTGGTTGTCATAATCCGAACATGGGGATTAGAGAGAATGGGTTGCACTTTTAAAGAAGGATGGCGGCAAAGATGACGACAAGCGAAGGCACAACAGTGAACGAAAAGCGGGATCCGGCGCTGAGAACTGCGACAGACGAGGTTTCCGATGCTGAAGTTTCAGTGCTAGCTGCGGTACTAGTTGCGGTGACGACAGAGCCTGCAATTGTAGTGACAGCTGGGGTCGTAGAAGTTCCATTTCCTGTGGCAGTTGAATTGTTCAATGTTCCAAAGCCGATCTGACCGTTATCGAAGTCGAAGACGGAATAGACGTTCTTCAGGAAAACATCGCCAACAAGCCACTGGTCAGCTCCGGAGGATTGGTAGCCCACAATAGTGGACACGCAGCCGTCTGTACTAGAGGCCCCAATATAATCCTCCGGCGAAATGGAATATTTGATACCGGAGAATTCAAACTCAATGGTCGTGGTCGAGTCGCATGGAATGATGTAGTTGTCACCAGACTTCTTGGATGAGGGAACCATAGCGAAGAGTGTTGCCGCATCATCTGGTGGGATCAGGATGTACGTGGTCCCAGTGTCGATGGTGGCGGATTTGCCCGAAAAGCCGCAGGCTGAGCCATTCACATAAACATCATCCAGGGGAATGGACCAAATATCCGAGTTGGTGGTAGTGTAGCTAATGTTGCCGTTGAATTTGGTGGTATCAACCTGACCAAAGTTCACCTCACCAGTTTTCGCATCGTCTGCAGCACGCGAAAGGTGGAATCCAACGATATTGGACGTGAGATAACCATCCTGGGCGACAGCATCCATGAAGGAGGGGATCGTCCACCCCGCAGTACCTGATCGGCCCAGACCAAGGATTCCGTCTATGGGATAGCTTGCGAAAGCCGATGTCGCTGAGGTGGCTTGTCCAAATGTAAGGGTGACGTCCATGTCCGCGATCGACAATGTATCTTGGCCTAGGCTTCCCTTGATGGTACCGCTTCCATATCCAACTGTAATAGTAGAGCTGTTCGAGTAGTAGGTGGTTGAATTGTCTGTGTCGAAAACATTATGGCTTGTGCAGACTGAGGATGTGCAGTCGGAACCGAACACCCAGGTACTAGGCGATCCAGTGTCGAGAACCAACCACATTTGTTCCTTCTGCGACCCAACTTCCACCATTGAGAAATAAGAGTAATCATTACCATCTTGATCCAGTGGGGCACTGGTAGGTAAAGTCGGGGTGTTGGCTTCGACAATGGTATAACTATTATCACGGCGGACAGGGAACTTTTTGATGCCGAGGGTCAATGGCTTGGCGTTTGTGTTTTCTTCTTCGGATGTGTCCGGCAGCAGAGTCCAGGGCATGAAACGACGTTGAACTTTCTTCAAGGTTGAGATACTTGGTGTCGAGTCTATCTTGATCTCAAATGGATAAAAGGCGTTCACACCCATTGACAAGCCCGCAACGACGAGGCATGATGAGAGACGCATGATCCAACAAAGGGATCTAGTGACGAATATACCAAGTCGTCATTTGTTGCAACAGAATGAGTGAGCAGCCTTCAATCCGAGCAATTCCAATTGGCAGTAATCTGGGGGTTCTCAGGGTGGAGTGGTGGAGACGTAATCGGCAGGGTTCGTCAGGGTCAGGAGCCGAAAAAAAAGCCGAGATGAAGCAATTACCAATAGCGAGTGTATATGTTTAACGAGGTCGACTGTAAAAAAGAAGAATAGCAAACAGCAGAACAGAAGCAATTAAAACAGCATAAGGAATGACGATAAAACACAAGGAGCAAGAGGTTGGAGAAAAAGCAGTGAGGGGGCAAAGAGAAGGTGGCGGGTCCACCCAAGAACCACTGACCGAACCACTGATGAAAATCCTCCCCTGACAAGACCTGCTAAACCACGCTGGGAGTTAAGGATCCACCTTTGTGCTGTTCCAGGTTGTGATCGACCTATCCCCAAGAAGCTAACCAAGCGCTAGCCCAAGCTTCGTGCGTTCAGTGGTCAATGGAAATTGGGTTTCCTAGTTTTGTGTGAGACTAGAAAACAAGGAATGAGAATGAGGTTGGACAGTCGATTTTAAACTACGGATTATATTCGCTTTCAGAATGGGTCGTATAAACTTTCAGGATAGGGGTAAAGTGAACGGGTGTTCTTGAGCGCACGGAGCGCGTATTGGCTTGGCGGGTCGACCTGACTGGTCATTTCATGCAATTGAGCGTTATCAACGGTCTAGATCTGATGTCGAGTCTAATTCATGTCATCCGAGGTTCTGCGCCAACGCCAAGTCCTTGCCTTCTCAATGCTACATAACGCGGTCCTCGCCTGGTGCGCCCCCGAACTTAAAGTGCACTGCTCATAAGTGTAGAAATTCCTCAATAATTATGCAGGCAGGTTTTCCCCGAAGTTTCATTGAGAAAAGCCTCCTGAGTCTAGGATTTAGCTGGAGATGTTTTCTCATATGAAGTTGTTGGAGGGAGATCTCCATAACGAAGACTTCTGGGTTTCATCACCACCGGTCAGCAACTGGCGAAAGTCCGCGCTGTCTTTGATCGGCTTTGAGCAGAGACCTGAAATCAAAACTCGGTCGGAATTTGAGCAATTGAAGTTTGTCGTCTTCAATATGGTCTTCAATAATTTGTTGCCTATTCCCCAGGGTATCCCCTAGCACCTTAAGGCGGGGTAGTACAAAAAGCCCGAATACTACATTGCGTCTGATTAAAAGCTTAAACTAGGATGTACTCGGTATGCAGGGTCCACACATTTAAAGCCTCACGTCAACAGTCAAGAACTAGTGTTCAAATAGTTTAAGGTTGAAAACACACTGAAGCCCTAACCCTCATGATCTTCTCGGGGGAGACCGGAGAATTACCCCGGAAAGACGAAAAGGCACTCCATTAGTGGTGATGACTTCATTGAGGTCTTCACGATGATCAATGGCATGAAAAACAGTCTTCGACTACAAGATGATGTATTAATTTGGTACAAGGCGCCTTTGGGATCTCTGATGTCCGGGTCGTTGTATAGATAGCCAACCTGATAATGACCAGTCTCAATTCCATGAACCAACAACCATCTCTCGATTCACAAACAACTTTGCCTCATAACTGCCTAGGATTCTTTTCGGTAATACCAATCCCGAATAACCCTCATAGCCGACCAACCCGGGAAAACGGAGCGGAACAGAATTGAAGCTCAACACCGGAGCACAGTACTCCCCGTAAAACCCACACCTCGGGAACAGTGGATAAATGCAGCCCCGGGTAAGAGCAAAGGTGACGAAATGCAGAGATCTAATCTCGGAAACCTAAAAAAGGACGTTGTAGAAAGTAGTTCAGGCGGAAAAATTAATCGCGTGTGGATCCTGCGTCACGCCATTGTCCCTTAACCGAGTTCCTCCGCGGTATGGGGTTTAGTTCAACGAAATTGAACGAAAGACCCGATGGCATAGAATTTTCACCCGATCTCATGGCCTCGGGCTCGGGATTGCAGTTAAGTGAGGCAATGTTCGTTGTGAATTGTTGGAACGGAGCGTTAAGTCCGGGCATGTGTAGATCCTCCATAGATTGGTCGATCAGGTGGGTAGACCTCGGTAAAACGAAAACTAAATCGGAGTTACTACAGTATAGGATCGGACTTAGGATCTAATACGTGGGTTAGATGAGTCATAGTAAATCAATGGATTCAATTCAATTCAATTCAATTCATTTCAATTGATCTGTATATGAAAAATCACAAAAGAAAAATAGATCCTTAGAACCAGTCAAGGAGAGCACTTCCCCAAAGACAACAATATCAATATTACAATCACAACGCTAGTCTCAAACAATCCGGATATTCATCACGGAAACAAAAAAGAATAAAAATAAGAATAGAACAAACTTGAGCCAAGCACCAAGAAAATTCGTTTAATAAGGCATCCTCAGGAAAGAAGTTCAATGGGAACAGAGTAATCCAGAACCTAGTTCCTGACAGTAGACTGTTTAGGACCAAGGACATCATCCAAGAACCCAGCCCACAACTCCTTAACAACGCCAGGCTGACCAGCGCCAGAGCCGTTAGCCTGACGCTGCAGTATCTCGCCAGTTCTTGAGCGGTCAACGGCCTCAGTCAGTGAGAACGGATCCAAGTCCACAGCGTGATTATCGACGACCTCACTCATAGCGCTGGCTGAGACGTCAGCGCCGGCACCGGCGACAGTGTAGATCTGGGGCTTCATGGGTGGGGCGGATGTGGACTGAGATGCTTGGTGAGAAGACAGGTCGGGAAGGACCGGGACACGGGGTGAAGAGAGTCGGAAAGAGCCCGCTTCAAGATCGGCCATGGAGGGCATGTAGACGAAGTCAACGGTGGACGCATCACCGTTAGCTTTGGAGGCGCGGGAGGTGTTGAATTGACGGGAGGAGCTGGAGTATGTTAGATATGAACAAGATAAATTGGATAGAGTCCAGGACTTACTCAGAGAAAGCGTTGCTGTTGATGCGGCGCATGGCCATTGCGAATGCTCGGGACTGAAGGACGTCATGGTTGGAGATACGCTCCTTGTCGGCAGAACCGACCGGCTGGGCAGACTGGACGCCGGTGATGTGAAGGCCACGACGGGCGATAGGAGCAGCGGAGTGCTGGTTGGAGATCTGGCGCAGAGCACGCAGGGAAGTGGAACGAGGAGCGGCCATTGTGATATGGAAGGTTGGGAGTATACCAAGCTAGGTAGGGTGGGAAGGTAGATATAAAGCGTGAAAGGCAGAAAGCAGAAGTCCAGGAGATAAGGACCAGAGTCAGGTACGTATGACAAGAAAAGAGAGTTTACAAATGGGAACCTTGGAAGAGGAACAACAGCAGCGCCCTTTATAGAATAACCCTGGACAGCTCACGGAATCGTTGGGGAGAGCTATGAATCCACTTTCTTGGCGGTCTGGACCCGTTATCGATAGTGGGATCCACGTTCCAATAATTTGGTCTCCAAGTCTTGACGTTCACTACTTTCAGGGGTGATAGATAGCGTAGTAATTTATTTTCATGAAAAGATAGGAGAGAATTAGCTTGTTATATCGAGAAAAAACGATTTCACTGAGGGGAAACAAAGTTCCTTGACGGGGGGGGGGGGGGGGGGGCCTGTGTCCCCCCAATTCACCACAGTTGGTCGGAGATCTACGGCGGTAGACTGATCATTGTACCCGGTACTTAACGATCGGGTCTGGAGTGTACCCCGTACTCCCCGTCCCCACCAGAATGTGTCCAGCTGACCTGTACTCTGTACCTCGCAAATGGCATCATCGGATGATCACTTCCCCCGAATTGCTTGTCGTAGATCCATTACTGGGCGTTTTCCCGTCTCTGCATGATGGGGTAATAATAATTCTCCTTTGGACGGGCAGCGCCCCGAGTACAGGGGACCTGACCCAGGATCCCCAATCACTCGAACCTGAGTGGCTTCTTCCCCGCTGGCAACTCTGCACACGCTCCCGCGTAAGCATTTCGAGAAGTTTGGAAAGCGAATCAGAGCTCCACTTAAAAATGGACCTGCCTCGTCTCAGATTGTTGAGGGGATTCATCCCATGATTACGGAGAGCGGTGAGGCGTGTGCCTCAATCTACAGCGTAGGAGAGAATGGGACGATCTGTTCTGATTGTTAATCTTCTATTTCCCCGAGGATGCTTACCACGGTCGGAGCCGGTGAATCAACTCGCGGATGCCTCGGAATTCAAAAACTTCCATATCAATGATCAGCAGACCCAGTAGTGTGGCGCAATCTTTCCTGCACATTTCTGCCGTGGCTACATAAATGTAAGGGTCGGGTTGTGCCAATCCTGGCCTTGGCGGGAATTCTCAAAAGATTATTTTCTAGCCCCCTAGATAACGAAGATTGTGTTGGGCCAATATGAATCATTCTAGGTATGTTATGGGGACATTGTTTCAAATCGGCCCCTTTATGTGGCAATGCGTCCGGCCTCACCTACTCCGTACAGCGTTTGTGAGAACCTGCACATGTCCATACGCCTTTAGCTATGGTCCAAGCGTTACGGGAACGGGCGGTCGGAACCAAAAGACCATATCCTTGGTTGCAGAGAGCAGAAGTTCCTGGATTATCTGGTAGGCAACGCTTCATAGTAGGCAATCAACAATGACCCACCCCCCTGCAATCATGGCACGTACTGAGGAAGACGATTGAATGCCGGCGCAAGGAAATCTGTTGAACGAAGATTTGATGCATGTTTAACAGTGTAGAAGAAATACCATCGGGGAAAATGACTAAAAAAAAATAGCGGCCTCAATATATGACTGCTTTGCATTCCAGACGAACCTAGTGGTCGCAACTGGCTCCACTGCCTAGGTCTCCCCGGATCTTCCCCCACACTGCTAGCTTCAAGCCACACCACCATCCCCATGGGTCAGCCCTACTAAATTGCTTCTTCGGTACCCCATTTGCAGTACTGCATATGATGTGGTAGCGCATCTTTATGTGCACATACTCTTTCAGGTCTCGATTTAGGCGACAGCTTGAAGCAAGTGGACCAGACTGCTAAGCATCAGGCTTGGCCCTAGATGTGGAATATGAGGATAAAGCACTCGGTTGGGACAACGCGAAGAGCTCAAACTGTATTTTTGACTCTGTCAAGGCTGTAATTATACAAATTCACATGGTCACTAGTGCGCGCAAAAACATAAAGTAAATCCATCAAGTCCTGCTTGCCCCATGTGGAGCCATCTATCCAATGTCGCAATCGAATAAGAGCATGTCGGTATCCGTGTGTGGAGTATAAACAGCCTCGGAGAGGGGAAGGCTGTCAAGTGTTGTTTGAGTGGATTCGCATAGATCCTGAAAGCTGGACTCACCGCTACTTCCGAGGAGGGGACCATCTGATTCATCGAAGTCGGTGTACATCATTTGCGGGGGATCGTCGAAGGTTTCTTCGTCTCCGGTATCCAAGTCCCATTCATCGTCAAGATCGAGGTTAACTTCCTTGCTGAAGACGTCATCCATAAAGGAAGCCGTAGTTGCGGAATCGCCATTGATCTGGGATTCGTTTATTGTTGAGCGATGAGAAAGAAAGGATCCGCATTTCTTTGGGGTCTTCAGCTGGAGAAGATGAGCTTGGCCCATGCGCCATAAGCCGTTCGCAATCCACCTTTTCCGATCCAAGGATATGATAGGAACTTCTTCCTGTATGATTGGGTTCGAGGTATTGGCCAACATCGAGTTGACCGCTTTGGCAATGATAGGACATGAAATGGCTCGCTCGTTCATTGCCTGTCTCTGTTAGTCAAAAAGATATGTGGAAAATGGACACTCGTGTCGTACTTCACGATATTTTGGATTGAAAATCACCGGAGCCAGCTTGCAGAGGGATTGGAGATTGTTCTCGATGACATGGATGTCAGAACATTTAGTCGCAGCAGACAGCAGCAACTTCTGGAGGCCAAAATCCACGAGTGCGAGCAATGCTTGAGATGACTGGTCGATGTCATCTCCCTTGGGCATAGAGTCGCTCTCCGCGAATGTAGTATAGCCAACAGATAAGCCCAATGTGAAATCTGTCGACGGGTCGAGACGTGGTGCGAAGAAGTGTGTTGAGTACTGAGCTTCTGTTTCTGTGCCAGCTATGGATAACAGCTCCTGTGACTGTTCATTTTGGTGAAAAAAGTAGCCACACTTCAAAGATATCTCAATGGTGGCCAAAGATACGATCAGTACCTCTGGTGGAGGTTGAGCATCGGGTGGATTCTGCAGGACGGCAGGTAAGGATCGCCTCTTTGTGGTGAATGGCCCGGTTATCCCTCTGCAAAGCCCAAGTACAAGATAATGTTCGCCAGGACGGTCGGTGTTCATGGAAATGCCATGACTTTTGGGTGTGATGGTGAATCCGAGTTCCAGCCAAACCTATTGAACGAACGTCAGCCAAGCAACATCATCTGGAAACGAACAAACCATCATGGTCTACCTTTGAGTAGCACAACATCTTCTCTAATATTGATATCAAATGAGGCCCGATGAGCCCCAGCCCCGGACCAAGACGAACAAAAAAACGCAGCTCGAGCTCTGGGGCTGCTTTGATCCATGCCGACACTGGATCTGGCCATTGAGAGGATAGCTTTGCTTCACCTGAAAAGTCGGTTAGACAATTCAAGCTTGCCGTCGCTGCAAAAAGTAGTTGTAGCTGCGATTCTGTGGCCTGAAGAAGACATTGACCCAAGTCAACAGTGCGCCTCATAGTGTAAGCATCTCACCCGAAATTTATCAACATAAATCTTGTCACAATTCTTTGAACTGCGTCTAGGCATTCTAAAGAGCCCGTATAGTTCTGAAGAGCCACCAGCTAGATTGTAGATGAAGGAGCTTGGGTGGTGAGGGGACATGGCATCGAGAGCTTTTCAAATTAAATTGGACACCTGCGGCCATAGTCAGAAAGCACATGATTCCTGTCACGGCAGCGTGTCATTGAACTCGCCATTGGAGACTATAAACCTTCAAATAATAGAGCATTTATTTGATAAGGTCAATCGATTATTGTGTACGTTTATGCTTCTCGTGGAATATGTCAAGGTTTCCTGTTGTCTTGGTTTTATGTATATCTCTAGAGGCACCGGCCACTGCGGCCAGATAATGGAAGTGCAAGTCAATAGTGTGGAACCTCTTGAAACACAAACTTTGCAGTCATCTGTAATCCATCTGTAAAGCAATTAAGCAACTTTCGACACCTGGAGATCCACGGATTAACTTCTGCCAAAACCCCGGTTCCCCACAGTTTGACCAGTCGTACCACCTTTGTGCATCGATCGGCGGGTCCTGACGCGTGGAGCGGCCGTTATCACCGGTGAACCTCTTATCGATAAGCATCACGTGCAAACCACCATAAGCTGGCCTCAAAGGAACTCCCACGTTCCTTCGACTTTCACGGTGCAACAATGCCCGGGGATGAGGGACACAATGACCCTTTCAGTGGTCGGAATGACCCAGAAGAGCTTGAAGCTCAGCCCCTAATGTCTCCGTCCAACAAGGAGCCCGACGACCTCATAGTCCACAATGGTGCCACTTCGCCCCTAGGGCCTGCGCCCAACACAAGACCTCACGCGAAGCGCCAATCTTCAATATCCCAGCCGACACCTGATGGACAACGGCGTACACCGCGTACTTTGAATCGTGTGCGATTTGACCTGCACGAGGAATCTGAGGGAGATAACCACCACGGGAATGAAGAAGAACACGAAGAGAACGGACGCGCCCACAGCCCTGATGACGCCCTATGGCTAGACGAGGAGGATTACGAACTTGGAGACCGAGGAGCGTCTGGGACACGTCACGGGGGACAGTCTGTGCCCCTTTTGACCGATATCGAGGCCCCGAGTGTGACCCTTGCTACCTCGGATGACTTCTTTCCCGAGGAACACCTGGAGAGCGCGCGCCCACGGAGCGGAATGAAGATGGCATTCATGAATATGGCGAACAGCATTATCGGGGCCGGAATCATTGGCCAGCCTTACGCACTACGTCAAGCAGGCATGACAACAGGAATCCTTCTACTGGCGGCATTGACAGTCACGGTGGACTGGACCATTCGCCTGATCGTGATCAACTCGAAGTTGAGCGGAGCAGACTCATTTCAAGCCACCATGCAGTATTGTTTTGGGAAGAGCGGACTTGTGGCAATCTCGGTTGCGCAGTGGGCCTTCGCTTTCGGTGGCATGGTTGCTTTTTGCATCATTGTCGGGGACACAATTCCGCATGTCATGGGAGCCTTGTTTCCATCCCTACGTGAGATGTCTTTCCTTTGGCTTCTAACAGACCGACGAGCAGTGATTGTTCTTTTTGTGCTGTGCATCTCATATCCGTTGTCACTTTACAGAGATATTGCCAAGGTGAGCTCCAATTTACTGTACGACAAAGGTCCTGAAGCTAATGGTCGAACAGTTAGCGAAAGCATCTGCACTGGCTTTTGTCAGTATGATAATCATCGTGATCACTGTCATTACACAAGGTTTTCGTGTCCCAGCAGAATCACGGGGCGAAATCAAGAGTCACCTCATTGTCAACTCGGGATTTTTCCAGGCAGTTGGTGTCATCTCTTTTGGTATGTTGTTCTATTGAGTCCCTTTTTAGACGTGTCGCTAATATGAAGTAGCATTTGTTTGCCGTATGTTAATTTGATTCGAAGGCAATATTGATACTAACCACCCTGCTAGACCACAACAGCCTTCTGATCTATGGATCCTTGAAGAGACCCACACTCGACCGGTTTGCTACCGTCACTCATTACTCAACAGGAGTGTCTTTGTTCATGTGCCTTGCCATGGGCATAGCGGGATTCCTCTCCTTTGGTTCCAAGACGCAGGGCAACGTACTGAACAACTTTCCATCTGACAACATCTTGGTCAATATTGCTCGATTGTAAGATTTAGCGCTTGTCGATATTTGGTTATTACATCTAACGTGTCCCAGCTGCTTTGGCTTGAATATGTTAACTACCTTGCCCCTGGAGGCTTTCGTTTGCCGATCCGTCATGACAACTTACTACTTCCCGGATGAGCCATTCAACCCCCACCGACACTTGATCTTCACCACTGCCTTGGTCGTGACATCCATGGTGCTGGCATTGATAACGTGCGATCTTGGCAGTGTCTTTGAACTGATTGGAGCGACTAGTGCAGCGTCTCTGGCCTACATATTTCCTCCCCTCTGCTACATCAAACTCAGCAGCGCTAGCCGCCGGGAAAAAATCCCCGCCTATCTTTGTGTTGCCTTTGGACTGGTTGTCATGGGCGTGAGTGTGGTGCAAGCTGGTGCCAAACTTATTCAGAGTATGTCTTTCAAGCCCTATCTCTAGGCCACTTCTGACTTGTATTAGACGACGGCGAAGGCCATTCTTGTGCAGCTTCTTAGGCAGGATATCTTGTTCTAACCCGTAGGTTCTAGTTGTATCTCGTCCAATACACTGTACATACATAAAATGTACATATACCACAAGATTGAACAACAAAACATTATCTCACATGAAAACTCTGAATATAACGTCCTGAGAGATGATGATATTCGACTCAGCCTACCATCATACCAATTGGGAATAAAGAAAAACCAAGGCTAGGAGCTACCGAGTCTCGAATTGGAAACATGTCCACCAACAAGAATAAGACATCCGTTGCATTTGTGCTGTTTGTCCGTATATGCCACTTAAGCCCGTCCTTTAACCCCCCGTATTCAATTCTCATAACCGCGGCGATTCCTCTCTTCTTTACTCGGGATTCATCAATCTCCCACTCTGACGGATTCCTTGATTTATTAATTCCTTGTGACCCGAACGTTTGCTAATAAAAGCAAACCTTGGAACGCCCATCGCTTAACAAAGCTTTATTGCTTGCTACAATTCCATCAGGCCTTGTCACTAATCTCCTCCAGAGAGGTTGTTGTGATTGCCTTTGTTTTGTCTTGATCACGTCCACTTCCTCCTCATCTTCATCCTCACTCCCTTCCTTGCCATCCTCTTTGGATCATCGTTGTGCCCAAATCCTCCTTCTTCATCGCTCAAGCTTCGCTTTCACCAGGATTCAACTCTCCAAACTCTTTCAAAAAGACACCCCTCAACAAGGCAGGCAGGCAGTCTGAGTGTCTAATTTTTCTGAAGCCTTTCACCCTTCTTTTTGCATCAGCTGTGAAAGCATCTTTCCTCTTAACTCTCCTCACTCTCCCTAATTACCGCCCTCCCTGTTTATCATATTTCCTCACAAAATGGACTCAGACTCAGCAAGGATCGAGCGCCTCAAAGCTGTTCAAATGGTACGACAGTGTTGGAGTATTCGTAGCTTCCCAGATATGCATTGCTAACTGCGTCTAGGCGGACCTCGGTACCGCGCGTCGGGAGTTCATTTCGACTGCAGACAACCGCTCCAACTTTCCGCACATTGGATTGGAGGAGCTCGAGGCTCGTCGTGAATCAAACATCCCCGGAACCGAAGCCTTCAAAAAGGCCAAAGTCGATAAGGCTGACCTAGACAGATGGCAAAGTAATTGATACCAGAGCATCCTCTATCTGATGTTGTGCTGACATTACTCTTAGACTTGCACAAAACTGTTTGTGATGAAGGCAGCATTAATACACAGCTTGAAGGAATGATGCATGGGCAGAGTCACCGTGCACAGCTTAATGAGAATATGCGTCAGCGACAGCATCCTCCACACACCATATTTCAATTCGGCGTGTCACAGCCGGTACCGCCGAATAACTTCTCCAATTTCGCAAATCTGCCAGTCGCCAATCATCCATATCCCGCCACGTACCGTGGCCGCGGAGGAGGTGCCATTGGTAAAAAGGGTCATAGCATTTTTACATCTACAGTGTAAGTATGGACCTAGCTACTCTACTCGACTCTCTCGCTAATAAGGAAATCCTATCTAGACCAACTGGCTTCCCAGCTCAGTCCGCACCCATGCCCTCTAGATTGGATCCTGCCCTGGACAGCAATAATATCACTGCTGCTTTACGTGGTGCCGGAATCTATAAAAGCAGAAAGCCTGCCTTTCCCTTGTTTGCGAAGAGGGGATCATCATCGAATCGTGGTGGGTTCAAAAAGCATGTTAAACCCACTACACAAGAATTTGACAGTATCAAATTTACCAGCGGCCCGCCCATGATGGCAACAAAGCCAATACCGCCGGTGTAAGTGATTGAATCGTTGCAAGAGTTTCCAATCACTAATAGTGTGTGCAGGGCGAGCTTTAAAATCGCATCGCCGCAAGAATTTCTGGCGCAAGCCCGGCCATCGTCTTATGCATCGGAATCTGCTACCGCACCTTCCAAGGTGCCTTCCCCCTTGAACTCCTCCGCACAGCCACGCAAGACAACTGGAACAGCCACGGCACTTGATGTGAGGAACAAGGCTAAGAAGGCAGATTTACACCTTGTCTCCCAGGCAGATACCCCGACACCTTCTCCCCGTGCTCCAACCCAGAAAAACATCGTACCACGCCCAAAGCGTGTGGAGACCCTGGCCAGGAAAGTGGAGGCAATGGCGAGGGAAGCCATGCCACTGCCGAAGAAGGTAGAAGTGACATCTCCCATGCTTCCAATCAAAATCTCCGTGAAAGCCAATCTGCAAGACAGTGACAGCAAAAAGAAAGAGAGTCAGAGCACGGCTGGGGTTCTCCTCGACCTTGTCTCCACAGCTACAGCAACAGAAGAAGATTCCCCGGCAACATTCTCAAGCCCTAGCATGACAGAATTATCAGGAATTGAGTTTCCGAAAGAGATCCTTGATGCAAATGTTGGGCCACCAAGTCCCAGTCCCGTTGGCCGGTCGGCAAATGTTAAGACCATTGCAACGATGGTAGATAATGCTCTCTATGCAAAGAGATTGGGTGAGCTGCAGAAGAAAATTGACAAGACAATTTCAGAAATGCAGAAAGAACTGCAGAAAGAAATTGACGAGTCTGTTTCAGAGATGCAGAAAGAACTTGCCGAAAAGCTTGGATTTGGTGGAAAGTTTCAAGCTGGTTCCATTTCACTTCAGAGCATTTCCGTTCTGCCATCTATCCCCAAAGATAAAGCCGCTGAAACACTCCTCGAAGTCAGCTCTTCCCACGCTGCAAAGATCCATGTTGCCTCCCCTTTGACCAACGTTGCTTTTCCTCTGCCTAATGTTGCGCCTTCTTCGCTCAATGATGTCTCTCTACCCAGTATTGCATCTTTCTCCAATCTTGCTACTGCCAATGAGCCGACTACTCCTCCTGGGAAGAACTTCTCGGAGTATCGCTCTCCTCCGCCAACATCCTCCTCAGAAGAGTCCAAGGAAAGATTCTACGATGCCGCTGAGATGAATCAGTCGCCACGAAAATCCGTTGGCACCGAGGGAATCAAAGGATTTGAGACGCTGAAGGTCTCTGAGACTTCTGCTCGGGTAGTTTACCGTGGACCAGTCCCGATTTTCAAAGTTCCTGCGGTCTCGCAGAGTTCCTCTCAGTCCGCTCCCCCGAGAACACTGTCGGGAGGCGTGGAAAGTTCGATCTACGCAAAGCCAAAGATAGTTGGTCCTCTTCCTATGGTCTTTGAAAAGCCTACGGGGGGACTGTCGTATGAGCCCGTGGTTCTCCGTGACCTGAACCCTATCAACATGACGACGAAGCCCGTCGCCCCAACTGGGCTTCCGCAATCCCGACTTGGCGCCAGTTCCTCCGCCAATGTCCCCAAAGCGGTCTTTCCGCCGGCTAAGCCTGTTGCCACGGTTGTTCCTGCGCCTAAGATCTGTGAAAAGCCTGCGAGAGGACTATGGTATGAGCCCGTGGCGAAGCCACACCCGCAATTTCAACTGGCCTCCAGCTCCACCGCTAATAAACCCACGATGCTCTTCCCACCGGCCAAGCCCGTTGCCACAATTGGGCCGGCGCCATACCAGGCCAGCGCCGGTGCCTCCGCCAATGCCCCCAAGGAAGTCACTCTGCCGAAGACAGCGGAGCCTATTTCCCGGGTGAAAATCCTGGGCCCGGCACCATATCAGCCGAAGCGAAAATAAGTATCTGTATGATGTAGCGCGACCAACAGCGCATGAGGAATGAGAGCATTACCTGTATTTATTATCCTGCATGTTTTAGGCCCCGAATTTGTGTAATTGTGACCGGAAAACAGAAAGTTTTAACAATCACAAAATATTCCAGAAGCTGCGATCTTGCCCCAAGGTTTCCACCTCGTAACATACACCATCTTTGGAATGGGCGTCGATCAGTGGTTCGGGGAATAAAGATCGTCGGGCCGGCTCGTGCCTGTATCCGCTGTGTGTTGACTAACCCAAATCAGCTTCCTGAGATCCATCATTCGAATGCCACGCGGACGGTGGAAATGAGCTTGGCAGGTTTATTGATTATGATCCGTCATAAAATGCAAAGGTGGCGACCGAGTGATGTAGTGGATGTCCTTGGTCTATGTTGTGTCCTATTTTCTGCTGACTTCATGAGTCATGACCGTTTCTCGTAACGCCGATCATTGAGTGCCGCCGGCAGCGCATGGTATGTTTCACATATGCAGATCGCCCAGTTCATCTTGAATGTTCCCTTGTGCGTGGATACATCAAGTCCCCACTGCTCGACATGTCGATGACATATCTCCAGCCACGAGACACAAATTGGGGCCCCATGACTACAGCGAACTTGTTACCGGACATTATGTTTGGACTACGGAAATTACCCTCAGGGCCATATGTAGGTAAAAGGGGCTCTAGGCATGATTGGGGGCGGAGAAAATCTCCTTGCCAACGCATCACTCTGCGCTAAGATCCCCTGTAAATCCCACAGAAAGCAAAACAAGGTACGAAGATACCCGTCGAGACCCCGGGAGTTCGTGAGCTTCCCCATTTGGTGTAATTGCGTTAATAAAGAGCGAGTTTCCTATTCGCTAGGTGTGCAGTGTGGATCGGCTCTAATTGAAATTTTCCATGCCCCTGCGCATCAGATCGTCAGCTCGCTTATATGTACATGTGCGGAAGCGTTACCCTAAAATGACCAGGCTAGAGGAAGCACGAGACTGAAATTGCTCGAATGTGTAATGAGATAACTGGTCTTGGGGCCTGCCAGAGGACACGAGGTTGCTTGATTCCATCCATGCAAGCCTGAATGTTCTTCTTATTAATTTCGCCACCACAGGAAAAAAGGAAAATAAGATGAAACGGTCTGCCAAATGACCTGCAGGAGTTAGCTGGCCAATAGTACTGCCGTTCACTTATTATTAAGTCTTCAGTAATTTCTTTTTGTCGTCATCGCTTTTGAAAGCCGTTGTAGATCTTTAGGATTACACATGGACTTTCGGACCACTGATAACCACCGCGGAGCTCTGCCGGGCTGTACGCCAAATGCACGTAATTTACGCAATACAGCTAAGATAGATTGAGTCACGGTAGGATCAGCCCGTTCATTGGATAACATTACGCATAGTTCGTCTTTTTCTCCCAGCAACCGACGTGTCGGTTCTAAGATCGTCCACTTGGCTACGCGTTTAATTTCCTCTTTCCTCTTCGATGTGCAGTGGAAATATATCGCGGCATTCAATAACATGACTAGAAGCTCCACGTGATTTTCAATTACTGAGGTCAGTGACGCGCACTTTCCAATATTGGGGGGGTGGTCTATGTACCTGGGTATTGGATTGATGAAATTACCATTTTGTGTTTTCATAAGTGCGCATTACCTAATAATATTAGTGTGGTGCTCGATCAGAGCGCTAATCCCGAGGCCCATCGCGGGCGCGTATCAGTGGGTCTCGGGAGGATTCCTCTGGGATTTTGCAGTCCATGCGTTGCTCATGGGGGAGATACAAACTATCCTGTTATGTCCCCTACGCAGCTTATCTCCCCTAGGCAGCATATGTCCCCTGGGTAGCCCACTGCTCGTTGGGCCAGGGTGATTCTCCGAAGCACTAGTGGAGTTGTTGGTAGGGTAACGACAGGGGCTTAGACGACTTTGACCAGGGCTGTCCAACAAAGAAATCTTGTACATTACGTCACAAAAAATAATGAATTGTGGAAGAAAGAACGACGCAAACTTGAAGAAACAGGTAATTTACGGACTTTCTCAACCTTAGGGTCTACACTACCAATGGCGAGCCAGAAGTGGGCTGCCTCACCATTGCTATCTGTGCCCGCTGGTTTTCCCCGAGTACCTTTCAGAATTTGACTTTACCCCCTTCTCGATTTGGAATAGTGAACCTGGGAAAAGAGATTGCGGAGTAATGAAGAGTCGGTCTAGGGCCCGGGACCTGCCTGCCAGGCTTTTCTGCATGTCGAGTTGGAAAAAGAAAAGATCGGACGGTCCCTGCGAGACTAAACGGTATTCGGGCATTCGTATGGTTAAGGGCACAGTAATAGTACAGTAGACGGTGGCCTCTCCCGAGCTCATTGATTGGCTATAGTCGTAGTCACCCGAGAAGGTCAATGGAGAAAAGTCGATTTTATATTAGTTCGCCGAAGAAAAAGAGAGGATATGATGCTCACTGGGCCGGTCTGAGTAGTCCACGTATGAGGATGTGATAATACTCATCTTACCCCTTTTTTTCCTCGGGCTAAGATGTGCACCTGGATCAGAAAGACCGAGGATTTGTTTCTCCCAAATGTATATTACGCTAAACCTAAGTTGAACAACTTTGGAACCACTTTTCTTTACACTACAATCTAGGACCAGATGATACGCTTGTACCTGAAGTACCTGAACCAGCTGGATCTCCTTCCCCACTATCGCCATTTTGTGTGTGATGCCTACAACAATCCCTGCTCCTTGACCTTCACAGCCTTTTCAAGCGGTAATTCAGACATAGACTGCGACCGATGAGTAACAAAATCTGGACCAATAAGACCATGTAATTGTCTCAAACATCGTCCTTATAACGGTACGGCCGACGTCTTCGGAGTCCACTTGCGTTGGGTTCCTAGAGTGGGAAGAGACGACATTCAGCAAACAAAGTCAACAAAAGATGCTAACAAGCCTAATACACACCTCACGAGTGGCTTTGGGTGTAGAGTACGTTGGTGGCTGCGGAGTTTCAGGTTCAGGTTCAGGTTCAGGTTCAGGTCCCGGTTTCTTAATGAACCAGTAGATGGCGACAGCAATGATGAGCCCCAAGAGCCCCAAGACTATGCTGACCACGGTGTACATTGCTGTCTTCAATACTTTAGGCGCAAGCTCCCAAATATAAACAGCAGCAGGAGTTGAATAGTCTTCGACCGTGTGGATGGGAAATTTCCGAGTCGAGCCCTGGAGGTCGGGGGAGTCCAGATTTATAGATTTTTGCTCTGTGCGATCAAAAAATGATACATGTTTAATTTCGAAAAATGATTCTATTTGGTTATTTTTATTTTTTATTTTTTATTTTTTTTTCCATTCGGGGGAGCCAGTCACCGGCAAGAAAAGATAATGTACACGTCTAGAAAAGCTCAGTCGCGCTGTAGGGCTCTGGACCTGCTGTACCAGAAGTGGTTGGTTTAGTCCCCTGATCGGCCAAAATGTCACATAACGTATCGTGGAAGTCCATTCGAGGCAAAGCACACTTCTGTGCCTCCACCGTTTCCCTCCGTCTTCCCTCCATCTTCCCTGCACCGTTTCCCTCCACCTTCCCTCCATCGTTTCCCTCAATATCCACTTTTCTCCACAAGAGAAGGGGTATCGGGGATGCGGAAGCCCAGGCAGTCACTACTATGTCTTTGTAGCCGGAAAACACAAAGAAATCGTGAAACCAAGCTTTGCCCTAACAAGGGGTGCCTTCAAATTTTGTCTATGTCCCGAATCGGGAAGGTCCACTTGCCAAGCTCCGACATCCAGTCGGGACCTGCATTGACTCGTGGTGTCTCGCGCATGTTGCAAGGATGATTAGAGAAGCCAAAACCCATAGATCCCGCAACATGTGTTTGCCGAAAGTATGCTACCACTGTGCCCCACTCGCGGCACTGTTGATGCACGTTCTGACTGCTCACTTGATGTATCAAATCATAATAAAATAATTTCAGGCAGCTGCGGCTCCGCGCCATTAAAAGTCAGACCTCCGGTAGCGTGGGAATACCGATCATGAACTCTGTGTGATCTATTACATCCTAGATGAATTACCGCGTGCTCTACTACGCTTTGACACCCAAGCGGAAACTGTGAGGAAACCGATTTAGAGGCCTCGACGATTGAAGTGAGAGCAACAGGCTGTAGAGTACCCTGGCAAGTAAAGCACATTCCGACGGATCCTCATAGTGGAGACAGTGAGACGGGGAGTGCGGGTTGTGGGTTTGCACCCCAGATAGCATCTACACCGACTCTTTTTTGCTTTTCCTTTCTCATCCCATCTCATGCCATTAAAAAAAAAAAAAAAGACAAAGAGACAAAAAGACAAAAAGACCATTTGATGAAGGACGCACCTCGTTGATCGCCTACTATTCCGGTGGGAATGCCATAAATGTGGTTGACAGTTTCATGAAGGGAATCACCCCATTTGGACCCTAATCCCGAAATCCATTTATCTCCAAACTTCTAATTACTACATCATAATTCGAACATATGGAGAAGTTAATCCGCTAATTGAAGCTTATCTCAGAGGGTGTCCTAATTTTGACTTCCTTTATCCACTAGTAGCTTCGATGGAGATCATGGCCGATACCTCGGGACGCGGATGCGGGTACCTAGGTATACTTCCAAATCGGCAATTTCATTTCACCCCTGAAATTCGGAACTTGGGCCAAATGACTGAGCGTGGCAGCTTCAAGATCATAACCTTGGGGAGATAAGTTGGCTGGGGGATGTATCGGCCGCAAGTGGGGCGTATCGGCTGCAGTGACTTCGCCCCGATTAACAGCCAGGTTGGTCCGCACTGGCGCGTACAATTAAACAGGATTTATCGACGCCCGGGTGACGAATGAATCCCGAAGAACACTTGGCGTTATTGTTGGGACAGAAGTACGTAAAGTGTACACTTTGGCCCCTTCCTACACTGAAAGACACCCCTGTCACCCGACCCACTGCGACGATATAGGCAACAACAAGGGTACATCAGGTGTGGTCGGCGCTCGAGGACACAAGGGAAAAGAGAGAGAAAAAAGGGGGAGGGGGGGAATAGCATTCTTAGGACTAGCTAGCGTGCGTGGTTGGCTACCAAGAACGAGTCGAACAGAGACAGCGTATGGTGTTGTGTGAGGGAGAGAGGCAGGATAAAAACAGTGGGGAACACTGATCTAATGGGATCTTTCGTCAACATGAATTTTGGCGGCTACTTATCACTTTTGACGAAGAACATTGTGGAAATTAGCGGAAGACCCTGGTCAAGATTCTGGACCCCTAGTTGGAGGCTCTTTCAAGCCCGTGAAAATTACCGTACACGCCTAAGATCCCGAACCTGATCTTCCTTTCCGTTCTTCATGGGCTCCTTTTTCACACCTTGCCAGCTTACTGTGGCCGAATATCATCAGTTATCACGGAATGACTTTGACTATTCACGAGGATCGAGGCCAGTTTGGACGTCATTCCGTTTCGCTCTTTTTATGCCCTGTTCGGCCGGCTTGTATTCTGAAGAACTTTTTCTCCGGTCGGCACGATACGTCCAGCACTACGTTTCTTCATTTCATTGTCAAGACTCTGGAAACTCAGATAGGAAGGTGTGGGCTTTTTGTACGACTACTTCTCCTACCATGGAATTTCCAACGTGCAACAGAACACTGGACAGCTTGCTAAATTAACCTTGAGACAGATATTACGTCCAGTTTTCATATCACTCTACCGGTAGCCATGCCTCCCTAATCACCTGAACGAATCCGAGAGTTCAAGGGTCGTTCGACATTGTTGAAACGGAGTTCCTAGTGCGTTGCTTGCTCATCGAGGAACAAGATTAACCAGGGAAATGAAAGACGCCTTTTGTTTCTAATGGTGTCCAGCTATTAGATCTTCGCTTGAGATGTGGCTCCTGCTCTAGGAAGACCCTCAGCGTGGCACGTTAACAGGCAATACCTTTCGGCTTTGAGACTACCGGTCCCAATTTCCGACCGACAAGAATAAGACGTTCCATCCAACTCCATGATTGCAGCTATTATTATCCAGTCAAGCAAACCTGTGGTAAGATGAAGCCACGGCATTTATAGCCTTCTGCGTGACACATTGAAGGACAATACTGGACAATACTGACGGAGGCTACAGCGAAACCTGATCACCGGCCACCATGAACGAAACTCGAACCGCAATTCTACAATGACATCAAGCATTATTGGCTCAAATACCGTAAAGTAATGATCGGAAACGTCCCAGACCTACGCTTTCAACTCGGAAGTTTGACAAATTAGTTACAAACAACAACGGAGTGAATGCCCTGACATGAAGATTTCCATAGATCAGCAAAAACTTACCCCGGACGTTGCCGCCCAAGGCTACAAACCCCGAAGGGTTTAGGAAACTTCGCTGGCAGAGGATTGGCTCTTGCTTTTTCCCACCCTCTCCCGAGAGGCAGGTGCGTTGCTTCCATAGCTCGAGAGCTACAACCGCGGACTCGCTTGAATGCAGCAATGGACGACCGAGGTCAGACCACTACGCCACTCACCCTTGGTTAGCATATTAACCCCCGATTTTTACATGACCGAACCACATGAATCTTCTAGGTCGGTGGATCACCACAGTGGAGTCGCCCCACCATACTAAAACTAAGTTGTGGATTTCGGCAGCTCTGATTCAACCTCTGCCCTTTTTCTCGGTAATTTTTTCGTTAACTAGGGCGCTTTGTAGGCCGAAAAGGGAGTTGGCGATGCAGCTTGGTTGTGAAGCTATTCCCGCGGAGGTTGCGCGACCGGGGTCGACACTGAAAATCAAGCTGCGACGGGTCAATGCAAATGGTACTGGGAGTCCAGATTGAAGAAAACCATTCATTTGCATCTGGGGAGTGTGTAACTATTCCCTTTTGCCCTTTTCTCCAATTACTTGACGTTTCATTAGCGTATTACCTTAGTCGGTGCTTTTGGCAATTAAGGCTCACGGAACGCGCTCGCGGGTTCCCCGATAGAATCACCCGTTCAAGCGCTAGAGTTACTAAATACCGAGTCTCCACCCCCAGAGCTAAATGCTCGAACTTCTAGCCGATCAAACGGTGTCCTTTTGCTGACAGTACTTGTGTTGGAATGGATAGATCACATTTCATCAGCCGTCATCGTACTTCTGGCGCAAATCCTGTCGTTGCAAATAGCTTGAAGTCGCTCAAATTCGAACCTCATCTACACATACCTCTTCTGTCTCTGCTCCGCAATTTTGCCGTACAGAAATGTCGCGAAAGTGGTCTCAAAAGCTCGTGGACATCTAAAGCACTAAGAACTGCGAAAAGAAATCAAATCAACGAACTGCCCGGGCTTCGATCGCGGGATATCTCGATTTCTTGTTTAATTTCTTCGTGAGGCAATTACCTATTTCAAAATAATCGTCCTGGGAGACGGATCTGAACCATGGGTCCACTGTTTACAGTTCTCGGGCTCGGCCCGTGACTCAGCTCAGCCCTAATCGGAGACCACGAGTACTTCAGCGATCGTGTTCCGGGGGACTTAAGACCGGGATGGTGCATGATCGCAACCGCAATCCTTTGCATAAAGGGGTTTTCGGAAAAAGACAGTTCCAATGTCTCTAAACCGGATTTTCTGGATCGCACGTCTCGATTTGTCCTAGCATTTTTGATGGTGCAGGAAAAGTACCTTGACCTTAAGTTCTCTCACAACGTACGTGCATACTGGGTGTGCTACCCCTCTCCAAACTCGAAAGATTCCAATCAAGCCTGCATTGTGCAGAAAGCTGACATATGCCATACCGTCCCGTTGGTTTTGTATATTCTGTAAATCTTTTTCAAGCTTAGCATTAACACAAAAGTACTTTGCGTGGAGCTGGTTTTTGTATAACTCTTTAATGATCTCTAAAACGGGGAATCGGACTGTATGTCAATCAAATGGTCGTGGTCTCCTCCTGAGCGAATGAGCTCCTGGGTCTTTGCCATTTCTTTCAGGACACAAAGCGGAGTGACGTGTCTGCCCCCGTAAATTTGTCATACTATCAACGTTTGCCAAAAGTCCTAGTCCTTATTACTACTCAGCTGGACTTTGCTTTTTGCGTCTGTTGAATCAGCATGCTGTGGATACTTTAGTAAACAGCCGATACTTCCATTAGCAATCATTGTTAAAGGATTTATCTCCCATGTTAGCGGTCGCAATAAGAATTCAGAAGGCCCATCCCTTATAGAAATCTCGAGCTGGAATGTTCAAGTACTTGAGACCCACTTTGACCTATCCAAAGTTAGGGTAAGCTTTGTGTCGGCATAATACTGGCTCTTGGCGTTACGAAGTTTGAGGCAAAACCAACGCCATCTGGTTAATTGATTTAAAACACCCGAGGGACGAAGGTTCTCAATGCTTGTATCTCGTGGGGGAACTGGACGGAGCATTGAGTTTGATTGAAATGTGGACGAGTGGCGTAGCTTTCGTCAAATTCCCTCTAGATTATTTGGCAAAACAAAATTACGATAACACGAGATTTTACATCATTCAAGCCCAATTGAATGAGAACACAGTAAAAAAAAATTTGATTGCAAAGACTAATTGATATCAAAGGGTAAAGATCCAAGAGACTCTAAGACCTCCGGCTGCCACCACTCCACCTTGTGACATGAAACCTAATGCCAGGTCGAATGTGACGCAGAAGAAAGGAAGCACCGGGTCCAGCTCCATTGCCGGGTCCAACAGCCGAAATACGGGCTCTGAGAACCGCGTATCCAACGTCACCATACCAATCTAGCCTCACATAGTGAAAAACAGCCGTCATCTTCAAAGTAGCAACACGACGCAACTCAGCAAGAGACGCCCGATTTCCATCTGTCGTCAATGGTGCAAGGGACATCAAAAGGTGATAATTCCAGTTGTACCAATCGAGCACCCAATGTGCCAGGTCTTCCATTGCTAAATTGTAAGTACCCATATAACTCATGACATGTGCTTGGAAGGACGGCATCCCGATGATATGGTGCAAACATGTGGCGGACTCGACGCTTGTCTTGGCAAGGGCCAATAGAAATTCAGAAAGGTGATTGGGATAGTTGAACCACACATTCGGGGGATGATAGTTGGCAAATTTTTCAACGAGTTCTGGACAGTCCGCCGCGATTGCGTCCCACATTGGCGTTTCATTTGTCACCATGCATCGCAAATTTGGGAAAGCAAGCGCAGCAAACGGTGTAACAGCCTGGCTAACGAAATAGTCAAACAACTGTATTCCTGCTGGATTCCTCGCGAGTGCATGCCAGCTATTTTTGGCGAGTCTACCCGGCCAAGGACCTGGCGCGATGGAATATCCGCCGGCAAGACCAACACCATGGCGCCTTAACCAGTGCGCAATATGGATTGAGGCATGATCAGCAAGAGAAAAAAGTAGGCTAGGGGCCATTGCTGGGATCATATTAGGGTCAGGAATAGCCAAGGAGCCGTCTTCATGCCATTCCGATATCCTTTCCACTGATTTTGTTGGAAGGAGGACAGTGTGTTGGAGAAGGTACCACGCACTCAAGGGCGTCATTATCGGGGCAGCAGCGGGTATACCAGCAAGCGTGCGGTAGCTACGGAGCCACAGTTGCGATCCCGGCCCATTCGTCCACGTAAGAACATCAATCACCTTATTGCATTCATCTTCAGAGATGTGACCCCACACATAGTGTAACATTGCAATCAGGATTAGACTACATCCACATTCATTGAAAGCCGCATGTCCGTTCGCAGGGTCCAGTGGCAGAATGCCTATGTCGACCAATGCAGAAAGACAATCATGACACCCGGCAGCAATTGCACCCGAAACCATGTCTATAGAGTGAGGGGGAGCCGATTTTCCAACAGGGTCGGCCGGGACAACGGCGTTTGGTGCCCATGCTATGGCGAATGCTGGTTGCGCGGGCACTGGAACTCCAGGAACTGCAGGAACTGTCAAGTTGCGAAGTGTGGCTTCACATCCATGCATGCGAAGAGACATCAAGAACAACCCCTTGGTGTATGCCAGTCCCAGCCATACCCGGAGTTCTGCAGCGAGATTTGGATACATCGCGCGAATCCGTCGTGGGTTGGCAAGGAGGTGCGCCCGAAAATCACAGAAATCCTCATGTGAAGGATCAACGACAGCAGGCCCTTGGGCCCAGAAGAGAGTGTTCTCCAGCTCCGCGTGAATTGCTGCCGGAGCAAGTCCGTCGAGGTGGCGAAGATAGGCTGGTGTCCAGATTATGGTTTCCATATTTGAAAACTTTATACGCTAAGGTATTCGATATCAAATTGCAAATGTTTGCAAAGCTTTTTATCTCCAGTCCTTGTCCTTCTATATGAGATGGAACTACTGAAGTCCATTGAGCCCAGGAAGATCTCTACGATGGGACTTGGATGAAAGGAACAGGCCGATGAAAGACAAATTTTAATTTAGAAAGGCATAAATCGTGATCGTGATAATGAGATGGGTAAAGACCAAACCACGGCAAAGAAAGTGAAAAGCATCAATATTGATCATAGATAGCCTGGAAATGGAAAGCCTGAAAGGAAGACAAAGAAAAATTCGAAACCAGGACTTGTGTCTGTCTTTCACAGTCCCAATTTAGCTCTGACCCTTTGTTCACCAGCATCATCCTCGACTTCCCATGCAATCAGCTCCTCCTGCATCGAATCATTCTTGATGAAGTACGAAATTCGAATCTCATTTGTGCCCAGATCCGGACAAATGGCACAACGAGTAGTAGTCCAGCTCCAGTTCGTAGAAGGGGCATTTGGAAGAGCCAGGGCCACCTCAAGGATCACGACACGATAAGCCTTGAGTACCTCATTCCCACAATGAAAAACGCTATACCCGAAGGAGATATCTGCATTGGACAGATTCTCAATATGTTGCATCACTCCAGTAGATATCAAAACGGTAGTATTATATCCCCTCCCAAGGAATCGAGGCATAGGAAAACCGACTGGAGAGCTTAGTAGCGCCGGGATGTCACTCGCTTGGGGTTGAGTACCAAACTCCACTCCGTAGAATTGATCCTTCGGGATCCCCGGTGGCTTGATAGCGAGAGAAAACTGGACATAATGTTAGAGTGCATTCATCGCCAATTAGAACAAAGCAAGATATACCTGTGCCGGAAATGGCGGGGTCACAGAGAATTCCCGAAGAGGTATCGGACCCGCGTAGTCAGACTATCACTGTCAGATGAAGTACCAGAGAAAAACATTCCAAGTCTATTGCTTACACCCTCAATCCAAAGACCGCCATATCCAACCGCTCGCCGCTGAAGCTGCAGACACGCATTCCAGCTAAAAGGCCCCGGAACGTCGCCCACAGGAGTCCCCTGAATCCAGAACGACACAGGTCCAGGCGTCCAAAGTAGTCTGTCCATTCCGTCTCGCTTATAAGCCGATATAATCGCTTTGACATTGCTCAGTTGGGGGTCATTGTTGGACTCGAGTTCTTCTTGGATTACTCGGAGGCATTCGAGGCGTCGCACCACGTTCCAGCCGAGAATTTTGTATGGTGAGGTGGCTAGAATTCGGGCTTTGTCTTGGATTGCCTTTGCGACTTGGGCGGCATAGGATGGCTGTGGGTAACGGGCATCCATCAGCAAATCGAGAATAGTGGGCCCTTGATCACTTGGAGTGGACATCTTGGGATACTGGAATGTATGATATGGCGTTAAGTGAAGTCCAGTCGAAGAGAAAAGATCGGTAGAGTTGATATAAGTAAAATGTCTGAAGGCAAATCGTTGATTCTTATTCAATTTTTCAAGGGAAGAGCCTGGAAGGTTTCCGTTTCCTTTGTTTGACAAGCATGAGCTATACTCGAGATTGGGTCAGGTATCTGCGTCTAGACTTTGAGCGTTCTTTGAGTATTGGAAGTCATTCCTTTGTCTCGGTAGCGATAGCCTCCCACGGGCCTGCGAGTTTTGTTGGGGTTAACTCCTATAGCCAAAACCCTGTTAATCATCAGTATTGACATTGAAACCCTCAAACAGTAGGCATGTTGTTTTCATGGCATTTGGTCAGTATTATTGGCCGAGCAGAGATATGATCATATCCCGTTGTTACCCTTGGCCTCATAATCATTCTTGACCAGATAATACACCGTGAACAATAGACTGTCCACTTGAACTAATAACATTCACAAAATCCAATAATATAAAGTCCCTTCCACAAGGTTGCAGTATATGCCCGCTTTCGTTATGTGCGTTTAATAGCAATATTGAGAATCTGTTACATCTCAGACTCTTACGATTTAGAAGTCAAGGAATCAATTCGTATACTAATATCTCTCTTCAGCTCTCAGCTCTGTAAGTGGGGCAGAATTATGATCGCTATCGCCGTAACAAAATCGATAAGCTTTCTTCGTACTGTACTGCGCCATGGAATATCCTACAACCGCTTGGTAGTGCTCACGACCTGCTAAACTCACCCGTTCATTTTGGCTCAGGTTTAGCGCGAAAGCGGCGTAGGTGCGACAGCATGACCCGTCGAAAGAAGAAAGCATTACTGACCGCGTACGCGAATGCCCAGGCGGTGGGCTACCTACGCAGACAAATCGGTATCCTGGAGACGCATACGATCATGCCAAAATCCAGAGAAAGTTATACATGGGAGAGCAGCGGTATTTGGAGAAGTGCATGTGCAAAAATGATAGCATTCATCTATTGATATCAATTTTCTCGCAATGGCCTTTATTATATTTCGGTGCTTTCATAGCTTTCAGCCGAATGAAAAGCTATTGATATTGTGGGCTTCAAATTAAGGGAAGGACGGTGTCGTAAGCGTCAATAGCATCTTGCAGGGTCTTGTCCAGAGACTTCTTGGTATTCTTCAAGCTGTCACCGCAGCTGGGAAGGAGATCTTTGATGAGGGTGGAGCCGATTTCCTATGAAGAATATAAGTAAATGAGGCAGTCTTGACAGATTCGTGCAGGAACATACATCAGTGACACTCTCCACACTTCGCAGCGTCGCTGCCATCTGGTGGGTAAGGCCAGTGGCCTCTATGATTTCATGTTTACCGACGGTAGTCTTAAGAGTTGTGGTCAAGACCGATGCGAACTAAAAGTCGTTAGTTTCATCTGGCTTTTCTACTGAGTTGAGTGAATGACTTACGTTGGTGTAAGAGTTGCAAGCTGCCTGCTGCTCGTCGGTAGGAACCGAGCCACCCTTAAACTCCTGGTAGCCCTTGTTCTCGGCCTTGTCTAGTTTGTAGTAAGCATTGATTGTTTGCTGGTTTGGGTTAGCACATGTTGTTCGAGATAATGAATATTGCTTGATGTGGTGTTCCTCACTGGTCCGGTCTCATAGCTATCGATAAATTGGATTTTCTGCGCAGTGGTGTCGACATCCTTGGCTAGGGCGCTGTAGCCGTCGAGGGATGTGGCAACATTCACGGTGAGAGCGGTGTTTGCGACGACAAAGAGGCCGAACACGTTGCTGAGTTTGAATTGCATCTTGATTGATATGTGTGGGAGGCTGTCGGAGAGATTGACTGACAATTAGAATAATCGGTGGCAGGGGCTTTCTTTTAAAGCCTGAAGAGGAAGGCGGATGAATGTTTACCGATACTCCAGATTTGTAAACACGCGATGAACAGGAGAAAGATCTTCCTACTAAGTTCAATAATGGAGAGTTGTATGGAACGCGGGCTCCATACCCACAAGGAATTTGTCGATCATTCTTGATATTCGATGGGTCGGCTTCTGTAGAAACCTGTCTAGTCCGTGACGTATCGTGCTTATTGTACTGTAGATAATTCCCAGAGACAGGTGGAGAGCCAAAATTACGATCATCTCTGCTCGTGACAATGGTTAACTGATCGATCGATAGACCCTATAGGTTAGGTTAAAGTGGGCCCCGAGTTCGTCCGTTCTTCAGCGCGAAGATCTATGAACAATTCTAGTTAGGGCTTAGGGAGTAGGGTCCATGGATGGTTCCTATATAGGGCTAAGTGGAGAGACAAGCCACAGGATTGTCATCATCTCTGCCTGTCACAATGATTGACTGGTTGATCGATCGGTTCCTTGCCAAGTCTAGATTATAGTGGACCCCGAGTTCGTCTGTTCTCCAATGCGATGCTCAATTGACGATTCTAGTTAGGGCTTGGTGGATATAGTCCACTTTGTATTGAATTTGGAATCCACCTTTGAGAAATCGCCGACCGCCTCTCTTCTTGTCCCGAGGTCTTTCGACTCAGCTGAGCTCTGTAATAGTCTAGGCCTGTCAAGTGCGCTCTATTCGCTTACTCGATCTTACGGGGTTACGGGAGGTGGTAGATCCTCCCGGTATTTGAGTGACGGGTATGTACACTCCGGAGAGCGGAGCACCATTAGTCAATCAATATCCGAGGAAAACTTGTATTGGTCGTTTGGTAGGATGTCGTTTTCGCTGTCGACTGTATGGATACTGATAAGCCCGAAAGTAGAATGGAATGGTGATTGGATCACTAAGTCTGTCTTTGATATGAAGTTGTATCTATTTAATCCATAAGTCCACCAGTGGACGTCATGAAAGGAGATTTACAGTGACTGTTCATAACTAGACCTTTCGTTTTCCTTCCCGCAAGAAAACGCCCCTTTCTTTTACCAGCATGGTAGACATGTAATCAGCGCCGTACACGAAGATGAAGAACCCCCGGATATAAACCATATTGATAACCGCTAATGTAGCTTGATGTTTGATCAAATACTTGAAAACGAACTTAAAAATTTATTGTGGGGCCTGGGGTGCTTGTTGTTGTCCAGGAGCAATATCAGACACTCGAGGTCGCTTGGGGTCACTCTGGCCCATTGGAACAGGGGCAGCATTCGCATCAGGAGATGTAGTAGCGTTGGTAACATCATTTAAAGGGGGACGTTTCCCGTTCGTATTGTTTTGGGGAGGCACGCTTCCTCGGTTCATGGCGGCGGGGTTGTTCCTGGCATCCACGTTTGGGCGGGTTAAGGGACGGTATGATGATGTTGACGGGCCTCGAGATAGAGGACTACCCATGCCACCAGGTGGTCCACCTGGAGCACCGACCTTGCGCTGCAAATCGGTTGCAGGATTAATATAGTCCCGCGAGTTATTGGCTACTGGCGAGGCGGTTGAGAGCATTGGCCTGGATATGGGAACACTCTTGGTATGGTCAACACCGGCAGTTTTGCGAATAGACGGGCTTTCTGCGTGTGGATCAAATTGAGTTCCTGGAAGAGGGACCGCATTTGGGTTATCACGCAGAGTATCAGCCACTCTAGCAGAGTAGAATCCAACCGATTGAGAAGCAGGTGGCTGATTTGAGTCGTTGAAACCAGGACCAGGTTCTGACTTGATTGGCACCTGTGCGTTATTGTTTTGCATTTGGGGACCAGGACCGGACTGTGGTTTAGGCGGCATTCCGGGCTTTGCGGTGTGCACATTATTGAGCTGGCCGGGTCCAGGCATCGGACGTCTCTGGTCTTGCACGGTTGCTGGGTTCGGGCGCGCCATCGGTGGCATTGACTGCCTTATAGCTGGGTTTCCTCCATTCCATCTTTCTGGCTTTGAAGGTGTTACGGCATTTTGGTCGAACCGCCCTGCTGGTGGCCCTCGGGGAGGAATGGGGCGATTCATAGGCGTGGGTGGTTGTTGTTGGCGTGGCGGCTCTGGGTCTAATGATATTTCGTCGGGGTTTCCATTCGAGGCAGACACCACGAAATCGGCTTCATCGAATAAATCACCTAAAACCATTAGCCTAAGATATCAGCCAATTCTTTTGGATGATGCGTACTTCCGAACTCGCCGTCACCTTCAAAAATCGCATTGCTTGAGTTACTGCTTCTTGCGGGCGCGACGGTGGGCGGCGGAGGCAAATCATCATCTTCAGCTACCCGCTTTGGTTGAACAGGCTCTTTTTTGACAGGCGCAAAGTCACGGTGACGATGTAGCTCATTGACATCCCATTTATTCTGTATAATGATGAGCAAGTGATCTAGAAAGCCAAAGTCGCGACAATGTCTTACCGATGTGACTCTGATTTTAGTAACCTTGGAAAGGTAGTCCTTGTCATAGACGCAGTTGCCTAGAACATTGCCGAAAGTCCTCAGTGTACGCTTCAATGCATCTGTTGTCCCTTCTTTCTTGGCTTTCTCGAACGCTGCTGCTTTGCCCTTGCAGTTCTCGATGTGGCCGTAGCCAATATCCTAAGATTGTTAATGATTTGCGAATCCAGAAGATCGCGACTCGTTACCTCGTGAAATGTGCCGTCTCTCAGTATCACCCGGACGATAACTGATAGACCAAGGGTAATTTTGCCTGTGTTTTGGTTCTCCTCGATCTAGGCAAGATAGTTGTTAGTTGAGCCATTGGAACGCAGTCAAATGATTTGCAACGAACAAAATCAATGTCAATTTTTTGAATGGAGCTGGACCAGCCATTGAATCCAAAGACCTCATTGGCGAGATTGATGCATTTATCTGCCGATAGATAGTGCACTTTCTGCCCTCCAGCACCGGGTCGTGCTGAGATGTATTCTGGTCCCAACTGCCTATCAAGGCGTGATTGCAAGGTGGCGATTTCAGATGCTGTATATTCGCTTATCCGTCGCTGGGGCTCTTCAAAGGGGTTTGCCGTGGAGGCACTCGAATTGTTGGGCATCCCGATGATTGCGGGTCCGCCGCGATGCTGGTCGCCAACACTGGAGGGAAGAAGATCAGTCATCGTATATGCGGGTGTTCGTACGTCCGTGAGTTGATCGCTGGGGTTCTCTTACGCTGGCATAATATGGCGATGGGAAGTGTTGTTGTTTGACGTGGAGGGGGACGTGTAAAGCGCGTCTCATCAACACGCGGGCCTCACGCTATCACGTGGTGATAACGGCCTCACACCGATCAATGCTAGGATGCTCATTAACGAAAGAATTGTCGCGCTGAGGCAGCGGTTATTATGTACGTTACAATTACGGATGATTGATTTTATGGCCAGCCATTATAATAAATTATTCAATTCATGAATAAATCAGCCGCTTGCTCAGTTACAAAAGGTTGTGTATGAAGCCATGTCGTTTCTCATACTTGCAAAGCAATGTGCTCAGGGTCCTCGGCGGGGTTGAGACTGAATCATTGAACAACCAAGCTGGCACTTGGCGTAAGTCCTAGTTCCTTCAATGTCTCTCCAAAGAACTCGGCATTGTAAACCTTCCGGGGGAAGTTCTGAGTGAAGCTCTGAACCTCAATGCCGTCCTCCGATTTCAAAGCTGCAGCGACCTCGAACAGAGTCGTGGTGACAGGAAGGGTCTTCATAATGTTTCCGGCAGGAGTCTGGAAGCGCAGACGAGTCTCGGTGTAAGCAGATGCAGGCTTTGAAGTAGTCGGACCGGACGCTGTAGGCACTGGGGCAGCAGCAGGCTGCGGAGGCGGAGCCACGCCTGCACGTTCAGCGCGCTCACGCTCGGCCTTCAATCGTCGTTCCTCCTTGTCCGCCGCGATCTTCGCCCTGATGCGCTTCTTAGCTTCGATTTCCTCCGCCTTCTCTCTCTTGTTTGCAGCTGCGTCTTTCAATGCTTGTTTTCGCTTCAAGTCTTCTTTCGCATCTTGGCTCTCTTTGGTGCTCTTTCTCCGGATTTCCTGGGGAGGTATAGTCAGAAATTGGCTCACACAGATTAATAGCGGGATATGTACTTCATTTCGCTTTTGGTCTGCCTTATCCTGCAGTGTTTGCGCCGACCTTTTCTCTGCCAGTCTTTCCCTCAACTCATCGAGACGCTGCTTCTTCTGCTCCTCTGTTAATGGCGCGATCTCCTCGGTTGACTCGGAAAAGTCCACATGCTCAGACTTGGATGCGTGGAACTCGGCCTGCGCGTGGCTCCGGAACTTCTTGCCACACTCGTTGCAGACCAAGCTACGGGCCTCCTCGCCTGGCTTCAGCGCAGGGCCTTCCTCGTCCTCTGCTTCCTGTGATTGTGCCGCCTTGATCTCCTCTAAGGATTTGTCTTGATTTGTCTCGAGCCATTCCAGAGCACCTTGCACTGCCCAATGTGTTATTTAGGTTAACACAAAGATTTCAGGTGATGATGACTTACGGCCACCGCTCTTGGACACTGCTAGCTCTGCGCGTTCCTTGTCGAAGCCCATCTCAATGAGCTGATCGAGGTCCGACGCCATGATTGATGGCAGGGAAATACAAGGGCGGAAGAGTTACGATCGTGATGAAAGGCTCGGGTAATGAAGCACGGTGCGGTATTATGGAGCCGAACAGATGGTGGACGAGGGTGATAGGAAAGGTAATCGGTGAAGGTGGGAGCAGTTGAGCTTGCGGGTGACGTATCGTGAAGGCGGCGAGCGATAAGTGCGGGCCCACTCCAGTTGGCGATTTGGGGCCCAACTGTCATGTCAACCACCTCACATCTGCACAATTCACGAGATTGTGTCGTCCACATTCGAGTACCCAATATTCGACCGCATTGAACCTGTTCTAGTTCACAAAATTGAAGAACGACATTCTGGTGTATATGCTTCTTGATCTTAAGGTCGATGTCACTGTTGAACTGTAGACTGTAGTCTGTGCAACTGTGCAAGTCGATCAGGCATATATGTAACTGAACGAGTCTGGGAATTGAAGTTTAAGGCAGGTTGTAGCGACGTAATTGTCAAGGTGCTGATCTTCATACTATGTATATCTGGACTGGCCATCAAGGTCCACGGATTGATTGGTGGGTCCGTGCTGTAAATCAAGAAAGGAACAGGTCCACGCATCTTCATCTTGCTAAGCAAGCCAGTGCTTCCACATGGCTCTTCATGAGGATTTCCCCGTCTGAAATATAGGGTTTGCCCGGGATCTTCAGGTTGGTGATTTGATCTGCGTTCGAGGATTTCTTTTGGCAGTGAGATTAAGATGCCTTGTGATGAGCATCTTTTTCATACAAGTGGTGATAGTAAACCCAGTCCCGTGGGATACGATTCTGGCTTGAAGCTAGTCTCCAAGCGAATAATTCCTTATTTTGCATGTACATGGCTATATGACGTTTCTACGGCGAGAGGAAACGAGTGAGCTTCAATCCACTATGTGGAAGACCGGTGCTGATTTTGTGAAAGCTGAATGTTCCACATTTTTCTATTTACAAGGAACAAGCTCTATGTGCTATTTCTTTAGACTGTGCAGGCTCTCCTTTACAGACTCGCATTTTGCGCCCATCTGATTTTTCGGAATCTCGGAGCATACTAGAGCTCGTTACCGACAGCAAAACAAAACAAAAGAAAAAAACAAGAAGAGCAGCAAGAGGAAATGAGCCATGAGTTGGTGTTGGATTTAGATCTGGGAATAGTGGGGGAAAATAACAAGATCTTGTTGACGCTGCCTACTATCCTCGTGTTTGTGATATCATGGCGTTGTCTTCGTTTACGTTTGAAGATCATAGATCAGGAAAACGAGACCTTAATTCTTATCATCAATTGCTTTTCCTAACTGAGTATATATAAATTCACAATTCAGGCTACTTTAACTCATTTTTGTTCCATGTAATGGCAGATTTTGCCAATCGCCTTGAGGTAGGTATGAAAGAGTGGATATCGATCCGATAGTTCTGATAGTTTCTACTTTAAATGGCCCAACCCCACCACGTCACATGCACTTACGCCTTCATGACACCCGAGGAATCATGAACAATCCATTGGTGGCTCCCGCCGAGGCACCATGTCACACTTGTCAAAGGTTCTCTAGCAATTTAATTTCCTACATCTCAACATCTAGAACCCTGCTGCATACATGTTGATGTCATCGCCCATCACCTGATCCATTAGTCAGCGCATCCCGAATTAGACAATCGTCAACTCCTGAGGGCCCCGGCTCCCTGTCTTGATAACCTCCCCACGCCGTTTTCCGATCCAAGCGCACCCTTTTTGTGGGATTCCAAGCTGCCGCCCCCTTCAAAATCTCACATACTCTGCGCTGCTCACTGCCAAGCCACCATGTCCGTTGAAATCGATCCCCAGGAGCTTTCCTTCAAGCGTGAGTTCCCCAGCCGCTCGAGTCCGCAGATCGGAGGACATTCAGACTGATCGCAGTGTTTGTAATTGTTGTAAACAGGTCCTTTTAACCAGGAAGTATGCCAGGTCCTGCGTCTGGGCAATACCACTGCCGAGCCTTTGGTCTTCAAGGTATGCGCGCCTTCATCCCCTCGGGCATTGTTAGGCATGGACTCAGCTAACTGGTCTCTTTTGTGTGCGCTAGGTCAAGACTACCGCCCCCAAGCAGTATGTGTCTACTATCGTCGGCTGCGACTCTCGGCTTTTCGTCTATATATTCGAGATCTGACCCTTATCTAGCTATTGTGTGCGCCCCAACTCCGGCCGTGTGGAGCCAGGCAAACAGGTCGATGTTCAAGGTTCGAATCTTCTCTGCGGCCTCGATATAATGAACTCGAACTAATTTGCCCGAATTAGTTCTTCTGCAAGCTATGAAGGAGGAGCCGGCTGCCGATGCCAAGTGCAAGGACAAGTTCTTGGTTCAGTCTGTCGCAGTCACCAAGGACATGGAGTTCGCGAATGTGACGTCGATTGTTCGTTTTGCAAATCTCTCGAACCCCGGTACTCTTACTGACATTTCCGTTACAGTTTGAAAAGGCTTCCAAGTCCGCCGTGGTGGAGCGCAAGATTCGCGTCCTATGGCTGGCCCCAGACTCGGATGTGAAGCACGAGGTATGCCTTGAACTGCTCCTCTGCTTAAGCGCATAAACTAACCGCTACAATTAGCACGTCGACGACGAGCCTCCGTCCTATCCTTCTCCTGCGGCAAACTTTGAAACACCTGCCCCCAAGAAGACATCTGCCGACCAAGGATCTCCCATTCCTGCCCCCGAATTCTCCGAAAAGCCCAAGTCCGAATCTCCGCCTGTCGATAATGCTTTTACCAATACTAAGGCCGCTGCTGTTAACTCCCTTCCCTCGAGCGAGGACTTGAAGGCCCAGCTGTCCGATGCGAATGCGCAAATCCAAAGACTGAAGGACCGACTCGCAGACCAGGGCTTGCGGCAGCGGAAGAGTGGCGGCGAGAAAGCCGCCCCGGCAGCAATGCAACAGACACACACACAGGGCGCGACTGGTGTGCCACTGCAGGTCGTGGCTGCATTGTGCCTGATCAGTTTCTTGATTGCCTATTTCTTCTTCTAGGCTTGCTCTGTCGTGCTTACGCCTATCACGACTCGATGTCCCAATTCTCCCGAGTTCCTCTCTTCCACCCTTTTTCTTTCTTATTGACTTTTTGGAGTGTCTCTTGAAGAGCCAGCTTCTTTGATTCTAGCATCAGCATTTTTCTTGTGTCAACTTCGCTTCTCTATCCCCCTCGAGTTTCATATTTCTTTTATTCCACACCCTGTCTTGATTATCGGTTCCGGATTGAGAATCCCCCGTGTCTCCCGTTCTTTTCCCTCCTCTTTGCTTCCTTATCTTTCCTGTCTTGTCTAATATCACGTTATGATGAACGGACTGAGCGTCTGACTCTTCGCCTTTGTGAAATAAACCTTGGCTCGATCTGCAAGATAGAATTCATGTTCTTGCAATTAAGCTTATTCTCCGGCAGATGTTATTTCTAGATTATGGATATGCAAGTAGATTTCAAATAGATTGGTTAAGAATACATGTGGACAAGAGTTCTAGGCCTAAATCTAGACTACATTTGATGTTGATCTGGAACCTGCACATGAACAAATCATATGGAATTTCTAAAAATAAATCCTGGACAATTGCAATTGACCAATGCCGTGCATGATATTTACTCCGAGTAATCAAAAACACCGATCCCATGAACTATACGAACATAAGAAAAGCCTAAAATCTAACACTGAATCTCACTCTCCTTCCACCCATCACCTTCTTCGCCGTCCGGACCCGCAGACGCAGCAGAAATCCCCTCACCCCCACGTCCAGTGCCAGTCTTCTTCTCTCCGCCACCGCCAACAACACGGCCTCCCTGAGCACGCTTAACCCGGCACCAAAGACCAACATTCTCATCAAGAATGAACGTCCAAATAACCCAAACCCAGCTCCGATGACAAGGCAAAGGATCATAGAACTCCGATGCAATCTCCTTCAACTTATACAACCTCGTCCAAGGGATAGCCGGGAAATCATGGTGCTCATTATGCAATCCCACGTTATACGTAAGGATATTGAGCGGACCGTAGTACGAGTACGTCTCCGGAGGAGCAAGTTCATCCAACGGGTGAGGACTCTTGGTCTTCGTAGCCGGCTTAGTCTTTAACTCGGCCAGTGACTCTGTGCCGCCCGTCTTGACTTGTGAGAAGAAGTAGTGCTCGGCGATGAAGTGGCCTGCGCACGGGTGGAGTGATCCGGCTAGGAAGGCCGAGGCTAAGAAGTAGAAGACTGGTGTCCAGGAACCGCTGATCTGGGCCAGACAGTAGTCGAAGGAGAGCTGGATGACAAGGTTTATGAGGTGGATGTAGGTGAAGGGCGGACTGTAGATGAACATCGGGCGGACGGCGTAGAAGAGGATCTGGAAAGTGCAGAAGAAAGTCTTGCCTAGGACTGAGTTGAGGACGAAGGCTTCGAATGCAGTTGGAAGGTCTGTGTCGAGACCTGTTACGCCGAGAGATTTGTGGTGGGTTAGGTGGTAGGGCTGTCATGGAAGTTAGTTAATTGACTCTTTGGTTGTTTATTGCTGGCTATGCCGAGCAATTGGTCATGGGCAGGGACATACCCTGAATGCCGCACTGTAGGGCAATCCGATAGGGAGGTTCGCGAAGATGGCAAGCATGCGGTTGGCCATTGGGGACCGGAAAGCCAGGTTATGGGAGATCTCATGAATGGCGAGGAACAGGTTCTGGTTTGACGTGGCTCCGATCACGTAGGCTGTAGCCAGGAACTTCCAGTCAAGCATGGATGTATTCCGGAGGAGGTATGCGCAGGTGAGTTGTAGGGAGACGACGCCGAGGACGACATATTTTGTAAGAGGCTCAGGACCACAGAGCTTGGTAACCTAGTTAATGAAAGAGGTTAGCAAGTAATTCCAGGTAGTTCAGTGGCGTGCCCTGGCGGACAATGTAGCTTCGACTTCAACCGTGGCCCGGATTCCCGAATCCAGGAACCAGCGAACCAGCGGTCCTGCACCACAACACGAAATGGACGGTTCACATACCTCCGGATGGGCTTTGATAATTGCCTGTCGTCTTGACCGGTGAGGTTCTTCAGTGTAGGTCCAGAAGAACTTGTCCTCTACGGTGGAGTCGACCGGTGGTGGAATTCGTGGGGAGGCGGTCTGGCCTGCGGGTTGTGACTTCTTCGCCGACACCCGGAGGTGAGGCGTGGTTTCAACGACAGACATGTTGAAAAGTGTGTGAGTCGAGAAGTGTCGACATGGAAAGAAATGCGGATTAAAAAAGGCGGAAGTGGCTCGATTCCACGTGGGGCGACACGGGAGACCTGGATGGTCCATTACTTGATGAGGCTTGGCATGATATGATCTACAATGCATATTATTTGCTGAAGTCTTTTACATTGCTGTACTTCATTTACTATTTTGGGATTGCTTATAACATAACTTAGCAAATCAGTAGTCATCGCCACGGCTAATGACCTCCTTGACGTTCGGCCGGAGAAGGATAGTCTGTGATGGAGTCAGTTAAAGGTCAAATAATCCAGGTGTTGATAGAGAACTCACATGTTCAAATTGGGCGGTGTAGGAACCCTTGATATCGCAGAGAGGTGGGTAATCCTGCACAATTCCGGCCGAGACCAGGTTGTTCAACTAGAAATTTGTTAGCTTGACAGTATACTTCAATTGACAGTGAAAGACATACCCCGAGGAGATATTTATCCTGGCCTAATCGGTCCAAATAACGACGGCAGAAGGGCAGGGTGCCAAAGTTCTTGTTGATGACATTCAAGAGGTTCTTGGCCGACGAGAGACGGAGAGGAACGTTAGGGGCATCGGCTGCGAGAGCGTAGTGGGAGCATTCCATCTAGTGAAGTCAGTACTTGATGCAACTCAGGTCAACAGTAGTGATGAAAATACCTCTTCGCGGACGTAACCCTTTCCGGTACTGCCGAAAGTCTCAATGGCAAATGTCTCACCCTCCTCCATCTTAGTCTGGTCGGTACCCTTAACAATAGGCACGCTCTTGCCTCCGTGGATGACGTGCTGCTCAATGTTGTGGCCGTTCAGGTTGCGAATACACTTGACCGGGTACATGGTACCATTGAGCTCAACTTCGTAGCTTTCCATGGCTTCCTGAATGGCAGCACCAATGTCACTCATGCGGACATCAATACCAGCTTCCTATAAAACGAGTCAGTTTCGATCAGATGACTTTCTATGTGGACGAACGAACCCGAATACCAGTGTTGGTGGCGTCCTTGACAGCCTCCAAAAGTGGGTCATATACAGGGTCAAAGGTCATGGTGAAGGCACTGTCCACAATGCGACCATTGAGATGAGCGCCAAAATCAACCTTCATGACATCGCCCTGCTGGAGGACCATCTTGTTGCCCGCGTTGGGGGTATAGTGGGCAGCACAGTGGTTAATGCTCAAACCGCAAGGGAAACCCATACCACCCTTAAGGTTGTCACCTTCCTCGAGACCTGAATGACCGGTCAAGGCGCGAACAGAGTCTTCAATACCCTCCGCGATCTCTGTCAAGGTCTGGCCAGGTCTGATGTTCTTCTGCGCATATTGGCGAACTTGACGGTGAATCTCGGCACCTTGGCGGTACTCCTGGAGGAAGTCGTTGTTCATGCGATCGAGGTAGCGCTTCTCTTCGTTGGTGGTGCGGTAGGCATTGTCGTTCAGGTATTCGACAATCTCACCCTCGGGGAATTGGCCGTTGGGGAAGAGGTTTGCAACAGGTACACGGGGCGGCTCACTCTGGACCTTGGCACCGCCCTTCTTCTTCTTCTTGGACTTGCGCTTCTTCTTCTTTTTGGCGGCTGTACAGTGCATAGTCAGTAATGGTCATTTCCCAGCCATTGTCAAAGGCGGGCTATGAGACTAAGGAGCCATTTTTAAAATAATAGCACAGAGAAAACTAACCTCCAGCAGCTCCAGCCTCTGGGGCGCCTTCTTCTTGGTCGTCGTCAGAGTCGTCCTCCGCTTCGGCGGCTTGGCCGGCTGCGGGGGTATCGGCCGGGGTGCCGTTCTGGCCGTCCACTAAACTCTCGTTAGTTTCGAGGCTTCGGATTTGGCAAAAACCAAAACTTACGGGCCAGATCTTGCAGCTTTTCAGTCGCCTGAGCCGCCATGGTGATGTATAGAGAGGTGTGGTAGAGTGGAGGAAGAGAGGGGAACAAATTCGGAATTCGGGGAAGAATTTGCTACGATAAGATACGCTTGTATAAGAAGTGGCGGGTTTCCAAACAATGAAAATTCATTGGAGAACACGTTCCACGAAAGATTTAGTTCCCTTTCGCTCCGTTTAATTAAATGATCTGCCTTTTGATAAATGTAATACTTCGTCTATTCGCTCCCTCTCGTTGTAAACGGGTTTTCAAGTGCTCGTGTGCGCAAACCCACGTTGAACATCTAATCCGGTAGATGTTATAGATCGGATTTTCCAGGAACATCCACTTTGACTCGGTATTTGTAGATTGATTGCCTTTTTGTATTATTTTCTCATCATTAAAACATTGTACAACTATAATTGTCTGGGTTTGCGACAGGCAAGAGGGCTGCAATGTAGAATACTCATAATAGTAAATTATCACCGCACAGGTTCAGCTCCCCTTTCCTCCAACGCAGAAGTAGCTGCTAAATATAAGTCGCTTGTGAGATTAATTATCTAGGTGCCTATGTATCTCTAGGAGGTTAATCACTGCGTTACGGCGATTCTATCTTGCCAAAGATAGTGGTGTTTCGCGCTCGCTGTTCGTAGTGTTTGGGTTAACTCCACCTGTGGCGAGCAGTATCTTAACCGCTGTTTCATACAGAGTCGTGCTGCTCCTAAAATCAGCCATAGCCTATGCTATTGATAGCCTAAAATGACACCTGCTGTGATCAGAAGTTTGACCACCGACTTATCGCCTGACTCTGCTGCTAAACATGGCTGTGTGCCCTCGGAATGAGCGAAATTCAAATTCACCATTCGCACAGAGAAGAAGATTCACAAATACTTCATTACCGTTCCATGCCGCATATAAAAATGGTGTGTATCCCCGACAACCAAAGTTGACGTCGAGTCTACTGGTTAGAAGTAGTTGCCTGACCACCGCTTCGTATTCCCATTTTGCCGCACAAAGCAGTGGCTTTTCACCATCAGAGCTTCCTCATTTAGGTCAGCAGTGTCAAAATAAGCGAGACATACTTGAAGACTGCATCGTTACCATTTCCACCGCCAAACACAACGGCGTTTGAAGAGTAGTAGCCAAACTCGGATCCTGCTTGCAGTGATTTTCGAGCTGTATTCTCATTTCCGTGATCAGCCGCCCAAATTATTGCCAATGGTTGATAAGATGCGACATCGCGAATATAGGGAAAGGGGGTCAAGCAATTTGCAAAGGTCTGTGTTAGTTTGAATTAGAGCATTGAGATCACCGACTGACCTCAGGTTCCCGGCAAGCATCAGTATCAGTTCGTTTGATAGATGATATAGTGGCTCGTTCAATTGGCTTGGCTTTCAAAATGCTGTCCATGGGAGGGATAAGGGAGAAGAGGTAGAAAGCTGGAGGGGAGAGGGATAGACAACAGAGCTCCCAGCTTGGCTTCGCATAGCATAAATTCGATACCATAGCCTACACAACCTTTTGGCCTCTCCACCTTGGAAGGTACAAGGAAAACAAGCGTATAGCTAGTTGCTCAAATTCGGGTCGTACCGTATCAAGACTCTGCCTTGACAAGATAAAGATCACTTTGGAGCAAATAAAAAGCACTGTGAATCCGCTTCATCATCATGAGCCTTTGAGACAGTATATTACCTAGCAGAGTGTGCCGGCGATATGGCATCTCTCTAGTGATGCTCAGAGGTAGTGAAGCTAGGATCTTTCCGTACGTGAGGGGCTGGACAAGTGGGGGGAGGGGAACACGATGTCTATAGCGAAATGGACTGTTATCTAATCTGATCATCAGCTCACGAGTAACAGCTGCAAAGAAGTTCCCTAGTATACATGCTCTTTTCAATTAAACAGAATGATTAATAGAGAGAAGCAGTGAGGTGATTCCGGATTATTCCAGATTAATAGATATGCTTCCCTCATGATTTCGAAATGAACCCATGTAACAAACGTGCCGATGGTGCTCGGGATCAACCCTTGTCCCCGATGACGCCACCCGGCTTTCTCACCTCAACCTTCTTCCTCTCCACCTAACCTCTCCCAACTCCCCCGCGCTATTTTCCCTACCTTTGATGTAACCAACACCAACATCTCACATTAGCAGCAATGCCTCCCCCTCGATCAACAATCCTCCTTTTATCAACCCCCCACCCAAGCCGCGCATCTCCTCATCTCCGCACGCGCCATAGCAGCTCCGTATTCACGCACACGACCAAGCGCCCACAACCACAAAACCCCCACAAACTTCCACAAAGCAGAATAATCTTCCGCTTCTTCATCTCAACATCACCAACATACGCCCAAGAACAAAACCACTACGAAACCCTCGGCCTCCCAATAAGTGCCTCGGCAGCCGAGATCAAAAAGTAACCACCCTTCCAAACCAAGCTCAAACAACCACTAACGACCCTAGGAAATTCTACGCTCTATCCCTCAAACACCATCCGGACCGTAACCGCAAAGACCCAGAAGCAGGCCAACGCTTCGCCCGAATCTCAGCAGCCTACAACATCCTAGGCCACGCCTCCAAACGCGCAATCTACGACCGCGATAACGGCTTCCACGCACAACAGCATGGACATGGACATGGACATGGCGTGCCCCATGGAAGCCACAGCAGTCATACCTCACACCCAAACAAAGGCGGAAGTTATGCCGGCTCAAGACCCGCTAGCGGTCTAAGTAAACGACGTGGAACATTCCATGGTCCACCGCCTAGTTTCTACCAGCAGGGTGGTTATGGAGCTACGGGGCGAACGGGGAGCGAGGGGGCCTATACAGGTGGATCTGGGGATGAATTTGGGGGGAGGAAGAAGGAGGATGATCCTGAGGATCCGATGGGGTTTATTTATAGGAATCCTTTGGGTCATTTCAATGCGCGGGCGCATTTTAAGACGCAGAGTGCTGAGGATAAAAGGCGGGTTGAGCGGAGGAGGAAGGCCAGACAACAGGCTTTTAAGGAACATGGTGCTGTCATGGCTAGTGGGAACTTTCAGGCGAGTGAGTTCTTTATTGTTTGTGGGATCTTTGGGGTTTTGATTGCTATTGGGGGGTTCTTTTCGAATCCTTTGCCTATTCCGCCTACTTCTGCGCCTAGTGATGGGACGCGAAGGAAGGAGGGGAGAGGGTCTTGATTGGAAATGGATACTGGTATACACTGGTTGTATGATGTAGATGCATTCTCAAGTCCTCTTTATATCTATTGTCTCGAGAGAAGATCAAAAATCCATCAAACAAAAGGAATTTAAATTTGATATACAAAGTGTGAACAGAAAACAACTATTGCACACAGATTATCTGGAGGAAAAAGCCAACAGTTCATAGACCTTTGTTTCTCCACCACATAGCCTTTTGGGAAACATGATCAACAGAAACAAAGAATTACAAACTGGCCTGATAGCATGATACTCTCAGGTTAGGTTAGGGGTAGAACACTTAAGCCTCGAAAGTGAAGCTGGCGCCAACCTTGTGGGCAGCCTGGTTCAGGTTCTGGGTATCGAAAGAGGCACCGAGACCGAGGGTGACACCGGGGCGGAGCAGGACGTTGTAAGCCAGAGCGGCAACACCACGGTCGTTGATCTTGGCCTGTAACAGAAAGAAGTGGTAAGTTTGACATTGCACGGTTAAAATCAGAACCGGGAATATAACGTACCTTGGCGAAGGAAGAGGGGTCCAGGCGGTACTTGCTGGCAACCTCAAGGCCGACAGCGTTGCCGGAGTTGGAGTCCCAGGAAGCCTTGGCACCGGCCTCGACCTGAGCGTTGACGCGGTGGTAGTAGCTGGCGGAGAAGAGGGACAGGTTGTTGCTGGCAGTGATAGCAGCGGAGTACTGGGGAACGCTGTAACCGACGGCAGCGGAGTACTTGGTGATGGCAGCCTTGTTGACGTCGTAGCCACCCTCAGCACCGACGAGGAAGCCCTCGTGGCCGAGAACGGCGTCGAGGTTGGCAGTGGGGCCGTTCAGCAGGTCGAAGAAGGCACGGGCGTGCAGGTTGGGCTGCTTGAAGTACAGGTTGAGCTTGGCACCCTTGGACTGCTTAGCGGGCTGGTACTGGGTCAGGATCTCAGCCTTGAGGCCCTTGGCGATGTTGTTGTCCAGCTCGAGCTTGGTGTCGAGGGCGTTGGCGGTGGTCCAAGCCTGGGTGAGGGTGAGGCCTGGGCAGGGACGAATCATTAGCTTGATTGTGTGCTTGGCAGTGTTTGTTAAAATAAAAAAGAACACCCGGCGTGACGCGAGATTGCCCGATGAAGATATGTAAAACGTCATGGGCCGACCTTCGCGCACGCCGGAATCAGGTGGTTTGCGACGAGTGGGGGCTTTACCAGTAGGCGCATCGACATACTTGGCCTCAAGCTATAATGGAATCTGATGTTAGCAAGCTGTTGCTGCTTTTTGCAATAATTGGACCTTCTCCGCGGATAAGAAAAGGCCGGAAAAAACCTACCTGGCCAGCGATGGAACCCTCGTGGGCGGACTTGCCCTTAACGGTGAAGGTGACACCGTTGGGGGCCTTGGACTTAACCTCAAGGTTGGCTAGAAGCTTGTTAGTGGACGTTTTGTGGATGAAAAGGACCAGACGAACCCGGGCTGGCGTGGTAGAAGTCCTTGTTCAGGAGCTATTGGAGGTGGTATCAGCTATCCATTCTTTGCGGGAGGGAATATTTCAGTTCCATAAAGCATCGTACATCATTGGCCGCCTTGGCGATGTCAGAGAAAGCAGCGGGAGCAGACATGATGAATATGTGTGACGAGAGAAGTTACTCGGGGGATGAAGAAGAGGAAAGGGAGTTTGGCGGGTTGTGATGTGTTGGGAGAAGGGGCACCCGCTGAGCGTCCCGTGATTGATTGGTTGGTGCTCGGTTGCCGGGCGAATCCGCCGTGCTAGTGATTATGTAATAGCAGAGCTCCGATCATTGCACTTTACTCGATTTACGGGGGAAACGTAGGCCCTGAGGGTATATACATCCATTTCTATTTGGAATATCTAAATAGAGTCGTGGTTCGAAATCTTCACTTTTTATAAAAGAAAAAACTACTTTACGCAACGTGCGTGTACTTCTGGTTGTGGGTGCCAATTGCCCTATAGAGCGGATTAGTATTCAACCAGATCACATCATTTCTCCATGATTTCGACTTACCGGCCGGAGGGGTCAGTCTGCTTCGACCAGGTAGGGGTCCACCGCTCAACGGTACCCGCACAGTAGGGTGGGAACTGCTCATCGAACATGGTGCGGTACCAGTAACTATGAAAAAAATCATGTCAGTTGATTTTAATTTTGTGAGAACATGCGGGGCAACATACGCCTCCTTAGTGTCGGGAATGTCGGTACCCCACTCGGGCTTGGGGTTCTTCATCATCTCGTCGGTGACCATCAGCTCGGCAGTGTCCTTCAGGCCGTCAATCCACCCGTATCCAACACCGTCAGAGAACTGCTCCTTCTGGCGCCACAGAATCTTATCGGGAAGGTAGGGAGTGTTATCGGGCTCGTCGGTGGTATCAAAGGCCTTGCGCAGGATGTACTTCTCAATGTGGCCCGGGGTGATCATCTTGTCCTTGGGGTCCACAGCCATGCAGGTCTCCAGGAACTCCTTGTCAAGGAAGGGCACACGGGCCTCAAGACCCCAGGCAGAGGTGGACTTGTTAGCACGCAGGCAGTCAGCCAAGTGCAGGTTCTTCACACGGCGAACAGTCTCCTTGTGGAACTCCTCACGGTTAGGAGCAGCGTGGAAGTAGAGGTAACCACCGAAGATCTCGTCACTACCCTCACCACTCAGAACCATCTTGACGCCCATAGCCTTGATCTTGCGGGACAGCAAGTACATGGGGGTAGAGGCACGGATGGTGGTCACATCGTAGGTCTCGAGGTGGTAGATAACATCAGCAAGGGCGTTCAGGCCATCCTCAATGGTGAAAGTGAAGGCGTGGTGCTTGGTGCCGAGGAACTTGGCGACCTCCAGGGCGGCCTCGGTATCGGGAGCACCGGGCAAACCAATAGAGAAGGAGTGCAATTGCTGGAAAGTGGTGACAGTGGACAAATCGTTCTCGTCGTCAATACCGACCAGATCCGAAGATGCAGCCTCGGACTTGGCGGCAGCGCGGGCAGCCTCCTGCATGCGGAGAGTCTCACGCTGGGCAATGGCGGCAACCAGACTGGAGTCAAGACCACCGGACAGCAGGACACCGTAAGGGACCTCGGCCATCAGACGCTTGCGAACAGACTTCTCCAGAGTGTGGCGGATAGCCATCAGGTCAACGGGGGTGGAGGGGACGTTGGTGGGGTCCCACCACTTGGGCTCGAAGTAGCGAGTCATCTTATCGGTGCTGGAGTCATAGACATGACCGGGAGGGAAAGCGATGATGTCGTCGCAAACCGGGTGCAGACACTTAAGCTCGGAGGCGAAGTAGACAGCACCGGGGGTGGAGGAAGAGCGGCCGAGGTAGAAGCTGGTGATACCGATGGGGTCACGGGCAGCAATGACACGGTCAAGCTTCTTGTCCCAGAGAACCCAGGAGAACATGCCGTCGAGGTGCTTGGGGGCATCGAGACCGTGCTCCATATACTGAAGGTAGGGTTATCAGACATGATTCTTGCGTAACTAACGAGCTCCATAGTCACATACCAAGGGAATGATGACCTCACAGTCGGAGTGAGTCTTGAAGTTGTACTTGGTCTTCAGGGCTTTGCGCAGAATGCGGTGGTTGTAAATCTCACCGTTGACGGCGAGGGCAAGGGTCTCATCGTCGTTGACAAGGGGCTGAGCACCGGAGTCTGGGAGGAACATGAGAAAATGCATTGCGAGAAACAAGCTTGTCTTGATCTGAAAAAGATTGTGACATACCGACACCGACAATACTCAAACGTTCGTGAGCGAGGACTAGACGACAAGATTAGCGCCAACATTCATACCACCACGACAACTCGTTCAACGTGGATCGACTCACTGGTGCTCTGAGAGCAGAAGTTTCCGCCTGTCAAATAATATCCAGTCAATATCCTAAATCCCAATACGTATAATCGAGCTCCAATCCATCCGGTGACTCACTCCAATCGGGACCACGGTGGCGCACACTGAGGATTCGCGATTAGTGACAGGCCCTCAATTGAGCAACAAATGCAGAGAATGATAGAGTAACTTACGCCTTGGCCATGCGCAAGGCCTGCGGCTTGAACTTTTGCACATCGGGGTGGCTGTTGAGACTCAAGTTAGCAATGACTCAACCCACCATCGCGTGCCGGGGATCAAAAGACATAGTGGGGGTTAGGAAAGTGGGATGGGATTTAGAGTGATAACGCACTGGTGACACGCGAAGATTCCACACATGACGGGCAGATGATACTCTTGATGAGTGGAAGATCAATTGGAGTCAATGGGAGGAAGGAAGGAGAGATTGACTAATCCCGAAGTCTGGGGGAGATTGACCCGGTCAAGGCGATTTTTTTTCGTTTCCGGCGAGGGGCGATGTCGGCCAGGCTTTGAGTCACCGATAAGATAGTACCAGCCACTGACACCTGCGCCATTACTTGGCAGTTTTTTTTTCTCTTGTCTATAGTGTTTACTACAATATGATCTATAAATTAAGATTCTTTTTCAAATACCATAGGTTGATTCTGGCGTTGCTGCGCAAGGAATTCCTTTCTTCGCGGGGACTTCCGACTATTACCCACCCCGGTGAGTGTGCGCCATGAATAACAAGTATGACTGAATTTAGGATGAATAATGAGTAGATGGATTTAAGATGAAAGATCTTTGATATTCAATATAGATTCTTGCACTTCAAAGGAACATTTCCCGCATACAAATCACAGTTTCCATGCCATCATGTACTGCCAAAGCATCTATGCGTCCATGCATGATGAATGCCATACAAGCAGCTTACCTAATCCCATCGGCGGGGCGATTGGAGATCGCATCGTCGAGCTGCACGGCGCAAATAGCTTTATTTAACTCGCCACCTTTCTGCTTCTCTTCCGCTCTTGTTTCTTCTTGACCAGTCTATATTCCCAGATTCCACTGTCCTTGCTCTTATTCACCACTCCACCTCGCCGTTCATCCGCGCTAAACAAAATGTCGCTTTGCCAGAATCGTCTCCAAGAAGAGCGGTATGTGACATTCTCAGGCTTTCCCAGCGCAATACAACGTGAGCCCTATGTGTATGCTGACAAATTTTGCGATCCTCTAGCAAACAATGGCGCCGTGACCACCCCTTTGGGTTCGTCGCTAAGCCCCAGCGGACTGCGCAGGGAACGTTGGACCTTAAGCGCTGGGAATGCGCCGTACCCGGAAAGAAAGATACCCTCTGGGAAGGCGGAGTTTACAAGTTGGATGTGATCTTTCCTGATGGTGAGCTACTTTGCGCATCCCTTTTTGGTCCGTATACTGATTTTGACCTTTTCCGTTGCGACTAGAGTATCCTACCAAGCCTCCCAAGTGTACGTATTGCCACTCATATGATGACCCATTATGAAACCGCAAAGCTTCCCAGAATCCGATTAACCAAGTTCATGTACAGGCAAATTCACTCCGCCACTTTTCCACCCGAACGTCTACCCTTCCGGTACAGTCTGCCTTTCCATCCTGAATGAGGAAGAAGCCTGGCGTCCCGCTATCACAATCCGCCAGATCCTGCTGGGTATTCAGGATTTGCTGAATGATCCCAACCCCGAATCGCCCGCTCAGGCGGATGCCTACAACCTGTTTAAGAAGGACCGCCCTGCATACGAACGACGAGTCCGCCAGGTGGTGAAAGAGAACCCGCCGATGTAGGGGATTGTGGGAGTTGCGCATAGCGACCAACGGCGCTTTTTATTTGCGGTTACATTTGATTTGTCTTTTCTACAGCAATACGTCTAGATATTCTAATATCTGGCTTGCATTACATTCTTACCTCGGCGCAGGGAGCATTTTGCTTTTCTCAGCGACCGATCACCAGCGTGGCGTTTCTTGAGCAAATGGATGGCGTTTGCAGATCATTTGGAGTGTTTGGTCCCATTGTAAACAGATTGTAGGGTAGTGTGTAACCTAGTATGAGGTGCCCCATGGGTTCGGTCTTGCAAGGTACAATCGGGTTTGTGCTACGTTGTACATGTACGATCCCGAGTCCTTGTTCATTTCGAGTCCTTATGCTTTCAACCATGAGACACACAAAGAGCCTCTGTGTATAAAAGCGCATTCAACTACATGAAAGTCGACCCTGGCCTACCCCGCTCATGGACAACAGAGCCGCAGTATGGATCTCCCAACCAAAATAGTTCTCAAACACCGCCTACCCAACTCAAAGAAATTCCCTGCGATCAATCCATTATTCAGGACCATAGATAGCTAGCCGGAAATAAACTACTGTTTCCAAAGTCACAAAGCGTAAAATAAGCATCAAGTCTTTGACCTCGTCCACGAATCACACCTATAAAGACACCCAAACCCACCACAAACAGAAAACCAAGACTCCAAACACTCATCACACAAATCTACAAGAACAACCCTCATAACTCTTCCTTCATCCCCAAATCACTAATTCAGTCCCCAAAATGTGTCACGCTATAGTATGGTACCACGCCGTATGCCAACACAAAGATGAATCTCAAACCTTCACAATCCCCTGCTACTACGCCACAGCAACAGGATATAATTGTCTACCGCATTATCAGCTGGTCTTTGAACTACCCCTTTCAGGCGAATGTTGCACTTGCAAAGGCGAACGGAGGTGGCAGCAGCGGATACAACGAAAACATGCAGATAACCTGCCCGTAGTTGCAGACGTGGATGACATTGGAGAGTTTGATGTTGATGAAATTATAAAGACTGACATTGAAAGAGGTTTGGTGCCGAGCAGTCAATTGGCAAATGATGGGTATATGCATCTGTGGATTGGGGGTACTGATTCACTTGCTACAGGGTCTCAGGTGGATCATTCTGATTTGGATGGTGGGCTAGGGGGTAGTTGGTATGACTCCGATGGTGATGATGTTGACGATGAAGACGAAGTTGATCTAGAAGAACTCAAAGATCTTCTATTTTCGTCACCTTGTTCAGAGATGGAGTTTGGACGGGAGGGGTATGAGTCGGATGCAGGAGGTGATTTCCCCGATTCGCCTATACTAGGCTATTCCGGATCTTGGGATGTTGTGTTGCAGCGGAATCAAAGTAGGATGCCGAAGTCTAAGATTCCTGTTCCGGTGAGTCGGGATAAGCTGCTACAGCGTGTTTGGATGGCGCATGAGTTGGAGTTGTTTGATCAACTCACTTTCTGATTTTCTTTGTTATTATCATAGCATTGCTTTATTTATAAATGCATAGTGAATGCATTCGTTAGCGTTTATGTCTGCGGTACGTCTTGAAACTGGGGTCCCCATCTATACTCTTCAGTTGTTTCTCAAGGCCGGGGAATCCTCTAATTGAACACCACGAACTTAGTTCAACATCCTCACTTAGCGCATTCAAAGAAACACAGTAAATGTCATTCAAACGAATTATATCGCCGTTATTAAGCGACATCCCCATCACCTCGACTCTAATTATAGTGAACACGGGATACATAAAAGCTTCTTTCGAGCCGAGATGAAGATCAGAAAGAGCGGTGGTTCAGTGGGCATCACTCTTCAATAATCTTCGCAGCCTAGAACAGCCTATTATGAACTGTAGAACCGCGCTTAATTAATATCACCGCTACATCGGTGCTCAGCTGGGGGTCAATGACCTCAGGAGACTAGGATTATGACCCGGGGATGTGACCACCTAGGAATCACAATAGCTATATTAGCACACGTAATACTTTCTTCAATCAATCAGCTATGGCTAGGATCTTTTCTTTGACACCTGAGATATCACTTCCTGCTTGCAGGGTCATAGGTATATTAATCCACATAGATCCCCTCCTCAAATTTCTCTGTGTTGAAGAATCGGGCTGTGATCGCGTTGCCGTTGAAGATCCGTTCTTCGAGAGCGTTTACCGCCTATATATAACCCTCTGGTGAGTAAAGGGTATTTAAACCAAGTCTAAAGGATTGAACTTACCCGCAGAGCAGATAAAGGACTGGTAAATTTGACAAACACGGGAATTGGCGTGCCTGCATCACGAGCAATGTACACCCGTTCCACACTCCCATACTAAAAGCAATCAGTATCAGGATAGAGGTAGAAAATAACAGCAACGTACCTTTTCGTTGCACTCTTCACCAATCTCTTGCATCAACTCTCCACTTTCCAGCTCGGCTTCAAGATCCATGCCATCTAGCATTCCCCGGAGAATGATCACTTCGCTCATAGGTCCAAACTTGCCAGTATCCTCCCCGCCCTTCTTCTTGCCACCGATGATCGTGCCCCGTCCTCCGGGAGTGACAAAGCCCCCCTCCTTCAGCATCGGGCCGCTTCTTACGCTTCTCAACCTTGACCTGCAATGGCTTTGCGATACCTGACCCTGTAGCACCGAGTCCAGATCCCTTGGTCCAGCCATATTTTGAGAGTAGACGTTCTGCAAAGCCCTTTTGACCAGGACGGAGGGAACGTGGCGCATCCTGTGCGTCTTCGGCTTCGGCTTCGCCTTGTGTGTCTGCGGGCTGTTCCTTGGCGAATACTTCCTCCAGCTCTGCTTCGGATGCAGGGATATCTTCTGGAGGAGGAGGGAGAGTGTAGCGGACTGGTGCGCGGGAGATGGTCGCGGAAGTTGGTTGGAAGGCATCGAGGCGAGAAGGAGGCGGCGGGATCTGCCCTGGTGGAGGCTGGTGGGTTTGCTGAAGCCGGCGCATATATGCTTCGTCGCCGGTAGTGTCCGAGGGGAGAGCAGGTGGCTCTTCTGGTGGTGGAGGTGGTATTGATTGAGCATAGTCGGGCATGTCTACATCATTCTCGCGCTGGCTCATGCGTGCACGTTGGGTGAAAGCATCATCGCCGGACAAGTCGGAGCCAGATGGCGGGGGTGGAGGCGCATCATTAAGATTCGGCGGGGGAGCGAAGCTGCTTGGTGGTGCGAATTGACCTACAGATACACAATCAGCTTTGTCATTCTGTGATTTGATATCATGTGTGAAATGGGTCATACGATTCATAGGTCGGTCATAGTCATCGCTGTCCGAGTCCTTGCTCAGCGAGCGTCTCATCCGATGCGCATAAAGTCGGTCTTTCCATTCGCGAACTTCAAGTATCTTCTCGTCGCTATGTCGGTACTCCTCGTAGTTATTTGGTCGTGACGGATCATAGATGTCGTCCCAATTTTGTGGAATCTCGTGCGGCTCATGGTTCTTTTTGCGCTTCTTCCTTCCGCCGCGCTGTCGCTTCTCACCCACGTACCCATAATCGTCATCCTCCGCGGCCCAGTCAGCCAAGGTTGGTTTAACAGGTGCCGCGCCAGAAGTAGAGGGCTGGCCTGCACTAGGCTGCGGTGCCTTGGGTAACGCGGGTTTTGGTTTGGTCTTTTGCGCTGAAAGCTGTGGCCGTTTGGTAGGCTGGAATCGAAGAGAAGCTGTCCAATGGTAACGAAGGTGAGTAACTTTTGTCTTGGTGGAATCATTCAAAGAAGTTCAGGAAGTACCAGCATTCAGTTGCTGCTTCTTTGCAGTGGACTCATCGGATTGCGCGTCATCGCCTTGGTTGAATACGACAGGCGCGCGAGAGATAGTTCCCGGGGCAGAATCAGCGGATGGACCCAACAGATTTGCATAAAGCGACATCATGCCCCCGCCTTTAGCGGGGGTGGTAGAATCTGTAGGCATAGCGACTTGGTAGTACGTAGTTGTGAAGGTGTGGAGCTGGATGAGGTTCGATAAGCGCGTGATTGGCTTGGATCACCTAAGCAAACACTGGGACCAACGAGGTTCACCCTAACTCTTAATGAGATCGCATTCCTTAAATATATATATATGAGAAAAGAAGGGCTTAAAATGGCTCACTATGAAAACAATTTGCAGCTTAGATCGAATACTGGTTGGTATCGAAGATGTTGCCAAAGTGTAAGTGACCGATCCGGACCGCGTATACTGTACTCGCCTAGGGATCTTCCGGGAAATGTCCTAAAATCGTCCAGAATAAATCTTATCCGGGTAACTAATATAATTGGTCTGACCCCTTAGATTCTTTTCCCCTTCAATTCATCCCCACACGCCATGTATACTCTCACCCACGTCCTTCAGCGAACCCCCGCTTCCCCCCACGTTCGGCAGTTATTCCTCCGCGCTCCGTCCAAATCAATTCCGTCCTCGCCCCTCTACAGACCTGCCAATCCTTTCATTTCCAATTCTCTTCAGCTACGCACCATGTCTTCCGCTCCCGCTAAGCACGAGTTCCTCTGTATCCTGCCGGATTTCCCCGGCGCTCAGGAAAAGCGTCTGGCCGTCCGCCCGTGAGCTACCAAGTTACCCCTCGTATGATCCCAAGGGAGAGCTAATGATTTGTTCCAGTGATCACCTGGAGGGCGTCAAGCCCCTGGTTGCTGCTGGTTCCATTGTCGGCGGTGGTAAGTTTCATCAGTCATTGTTTATACCTCAGATTGGGATATGCCCTTCCTTTTGGATGTGGCCGCAAACTACTCAACTGCACAAACTTGAATCTGGAAATAACTTTCGGCTTATTGCTTTTTCCAATAGGTGCCATGCTTGAGTCTCACCCTGCCGAGGGCGAGGTTCCTTCCTTCAAGGGCAGCATGATGCTCGCCGTGGCCGAGAATGAGGCTGCCGTCCGCACTCTTTTGGAGAATGATATCTACGCTCGTTCTGGTGTGTGGGATCTGGAGAAGGCCCAGATTATCCCGGTACGTTGAAACTTTTCTGAGATTTACTTGAGATGTGTAGCTGACTGTCTCCTATAGTTCAAGTCTGCCGTGCGTACGCAGCTGTGATCTGAGTATCATAGATATAAAGTAAACTGCATTACATTCGCATCTTCATAATAAGAGCAAAATTACAGCGTCTTATTCTTGTCACGATTCCGTTATCATATACATTTGACGTAACAGCACCAGGCGGCCTAGTGGTGTCCGAGCATCTAACAAGATACGTTTCAAATAGCTAATAGATAAAAAAGCTATCGAACAAATGCAACATGCAGCATATTCAAATTAAATCATGCTTCTGCCTCTTACCAACACTAGAATCAGCATGCGATGTATTAAGTGGGCATCTCGGCCACTTAATCGCGTCGCTGGCTCACCTCATGGCTCAGCAGTGGGGGTTGTGCAGGGGGAGGGCGGCCATAAAAAAAACTAAAAATTGGCCGGGCACCATCAATTTATTTCTCATTGGTCCGAATATGCGGGGTGAGCCTCATGGCTCAGCAGTGGGGGTTGTGCAGGGGGAGGGCGGCCATAAAAAAAACTAAAAATTGGCCGGGCACCATCAATTTATTTCTCATTGGTCCGAATATGCGGGGTGAGCCTCATGGCTCAGTTTACGCTAGAGCAAAAATTGGAACCAAATAATGGGAAGTGCTGTGTTATGTGCTGCTATGGTTTTGATAGGATTAATCCATATCCCAGACACATTCGAGCCCAGCCCATAAGTCTTTGGTATTCATACAGGCGAGCTGGGTGAAACGATGGAATTAGAAACTGAGAAGAGATCTACGACTCTCATCAAGGGATCAGCTTATCATGCCTGAGGTGAATGGACTGACAATGATACCAGAGATGGGGATGCAATGCTCCTTGGTCTTGCCATTTGGTTAATCTGATTGATTTGAATGCAGACCCCGGATATGCGGAAGTCAAAACTATAGACTAGGAAATGAAAGGCTCTCATCATGGCTCAGCTCCCTGCGCGCCCATGTGTGGGCGCGGCCAAATGAATTTAAAAATGGGGAGACAGTGCTCTTAGGTCATTTTAACTGGTTTAAAATCAGGCCCATGTCCCAGACAAATCGAGGGCCTAGTCCGTAAAAACTATACTCGCCCGGGCGAGCTGGGCAAAAACGATGTTGGAATGAGAAACTGGGGGAATATTCAAATATCTTATCATGGCTTAGCTGCATGAGCCTGATACAGAATGGCGAAGAAAATGAAGAAAATGAAACCAAAGAGGGCGAGGCAATACCTCTTCCTTATGCTGATTGGTTTGGATATATGGCCCAGCTACACATTACGCCTGAGGAATCGAAAACGAGTTAGTGGCGGGAGCTAACGCTGCCATCATGGCTCAGCTATCTTTATATCCATACTGAAACCAAAAATAAGGGAGGTATTCTCTTTGAGCATCCTGATTGGCTTAGGGCCAAGTCCGTGTCCCAGGCATAATCGAGGGTCTCACCTGTAACTACTAGATGTTTGCCCGGCAGAAATAGATGAAAAAGATGTTAAAATGAGAAACTGAGGGAAGATCTGGGTCTCTCCCGTACCATGACTCAGCTCTCCTGTTGCAATTGGGCGCAGAATAAAATCTAACATGAAGAGGCAGCTAACGCTGCACCTGTCATCATGGCTCTACTAATGAGGCATTCTCTTGAAACCAGAGATACGAAACGAGTTGCCTCTAAATATATTGACTAGCTAAGACTATCCCCATGTCCAATACATCATGGCTCAGCAATGTGGCTGTTTAAGGTATGTTTTAGTGCCGGGATTACTCGCATTCGCGGTTTAAAACTAGAAACTTAGAGAGGCTCTATGTGCTTCCTCTTGATTGGTTGTTTGATCCTCCAAGGTTGATGATCATACCGTGGACCTGGGGTTAAAACCTAAACAACTACAATATGCTGATGTCTATACAATACTAGGTAAGCTAACCCGAGCATCACTCATCAATTTGGCTTGTATGATGGAAGCTATGTATATATCTGCGAAGGTAAAAATGTACATTGTCCTGATCTAGCTTGTCACAGAAATTGATACTCAAGATGTGGACAGTTGTTCATGTCGAGTTGCTGCGTCTGAGGCCATGTCATACCTAGTAGTATGTACACACGAAGGGCACTGATGCAACGGGTAGATACTGGATAGACTGGATACACACCCACGTACACGGGACTGTTCACTTCGTTTCCCGCATACGTTCACAAAAAAAAGGATGTAGAAGAGGAAAGAGATTAGAATAGACCTGCTCACAGGATCGAATGCATAGAAAACAACATGAAGATAACGGTCCGGTTCATTCCGGTCCCTATGGATTTAGTGTGCAACAAAAAAAGAAAAAGGAAAGGCGACATCTATCAGCCATGACATAGACATTTCTCCCGAAAGAAGAGAAGGAATCACCTCGCATAACGAAAATTCAGTATATCAAGGGTCTCAAGAACCGGCGAACTCTATGGACCTGCAGTTCCTGCCAAACAACGTTTTCCCCCGTAGCGCCAAGGTAACAAATACACACACTCCCTAGAACGCGGCACGAAGATAGTGGATTATGGAAATCATTAGGCCTTCGTCACTCGAAACGTCCCTCCATGTGAAAAGAAAACAGAGAAGAAAAGAAGCGAACATGTATCACAGTGGTATAAATTGATCGACGCGGACACGACGGGATGTCGTGCGCTCATAGTCGAGCAAATGGAGGGCTCGAATCGGAGACGAAAAGGGTTCAAAGATCAACTCTGTAGCCCACGTAGCCGGTCGGCTATCAAAAGGCGGGTATCACAACTTAGTACGCCTTGCGATCTCCTAGGTTACCGGGCTTTTCGTCGGTGTCGATGTGCCAGACTACGTAGTTGGGCAGACCGACGACTTGGTAGCCGGCGCGCTTGGCCATCTTGGCGAAACCTTCGGTCTCGGCCTGGTTCTCAAATGCGTATGCGGGGAAGTTGATGCCTGCAGAGGTTAGAAGTATGTCAAGTGGTAAGCTGGCAGTTGGGTGGCATACCTGAACGGTGGACATCAGCCTTGACGAGGATGTTCACGCCACCAATTCCGTCAAGCTCGACCTCCTCGTCCTTGTCCTTGCGCCAGTCACCCATGCTGACCATGTAAGTGCGGCCGGTATCGTATTCCTTGTAACCTTCGGCGAGAATGGTGTCCGGGTCCAGGGTTTGGCGCAAGCGGCGACCCTTATCAGATTCGATCCAGGAGTTGTAGTCAACTGTAATGAGTCAGCTAAATGAACAAATTGGTTAGACAGGGAGTTGACATACAGCGACCTTCAACATCACGGCCATCGCGGTAGCGGTGGAACCAAATGTCTGTAATCCCAAGTTAGCCCAGCTGAACATCACACTAAAAAGAATAGCCGAGTCGACATACTGGGAACCAGAATATCCTTGTCGTGAGCCATGAAGTCCTCCAGGATGCGCTCGGGGCAGTCCACGATATCCACGTCGCGCCAGTAGACCCAGGAGTGATCAGCCTTGAGCGCAGAGTAAAGCAGGTAGTTGCGAGCACGGCCAATCGCCTTACGGCGAGGACCCTGAGCAGCGAAACCGTGTCGCTCCTCGACGCTCATCTCAACATCAGCGCCAAAGTCCTTGCGGACAACGGTCGCACTGCGGAAGCGGATTTTTTCATCGGCGTGGTTCTGGATCCGATCGAGTTCTGAAGCCAGGTTGGCCAGGGTGTCATCCTTAGTGTCACCAACCAGGAAAGCGAGGTCGATCAGTTCGTGAGGGTAGGTCAACTTGTACAGGAGGTCGAAGTATTTCTCGAGGTAGGGGGCGGCGTCGCGGAGAGGGGTCAGGATGAGCACGCGCTCACGGTTAGAAACGGCCTGGACGGTCGAGGAGATAGGGTTCAGGTCGACCTCAGCGATGGAGGTGTTGTTTACTTCGTAGGGTTCGTGGTGGTTGAAGAGAACAGGAGTCTGGGCGTGAGCGTTCCACTCGACCATCTCGTTGATGGACATCTCCATCGGCGACTTATTCGAGCCATAGCAGTAGAAACTAAACCATACGGCGTCAGTTACATGGAATCCATATCACCCAGCAAGGAAGTGGATTCTGCATACTTTTGCATCTCCGACGCGGACTTGCTGACGCCACGCCAAAGCAGGAGAATCAGACCGGTCACGGCAATCGAGATCAAAAACCGAGTGCGTGTCAGAAGAACGAGAACCGCCCTCCATGGTGGTAACCGCGATCTCGCGGACTTCCAGTTAACTCCGCCCTTTGGCAACAACATTTTGGGGATAGGAAAAGTGAGGATATGTGTTTTGAGATTCTGGACTTTCAGGAGCCGGAGCGGCGACGATCCCGGGCCTGGTTCGAGGCCCGTCGAATACCCCTTGCGGACCGAACGAGTGAGGCCTCAGAGGACGCGCAGAAGGCCACAGTGGTGAAGTAAGAGTTGGGAGGTATTTGTTCGTTGATGATGTTGACAGATAGGGAGGAGGAAAATGAGGAGGACGGGATCGCCGGGGGGAATTGCCAAGCGGGAGACGGGGAAAATCAGCCCTTTCGAGACACTTCACTCCACGTCGCGATCTACAATGTAGTCTAGATCATTTTATTCTGCTAATAGGTATAGATGAGAGTTACGAATTCGTTTCTCCTGATCTGTGCTTCCCCTGAAGAAGCACGTTGACTGATTCTTTTTTGTAATTTTCTTCCTCTTTTTTTTTTTTTTTTTTTTTCCTCTGTTTCGGAAAAGACCCTGGGTTTTATTTATAGTAATCGTTGGAGATCGACGAGAATATTCGATTCTTCTATGAGCAAATAGAACTTCCAACGAGTCTCTAGCATGATATATAAGAATCAAACGTTGCATATCAGGTATATTCGAGGCTACCCCTGCCCCTGAGGCTTCATCATCTTCCATCCCAGCATTGCGTGTCACTGACGTGCTGGGTTTCGCCCCGGGTGTGGCGTCGTAGCCCCCTAATGTCACGTCGGGTGGCAGGGATGATCCTAAGTGATAACCAATTGATAAAGATCAGTCAAATTTGACAAGTTTTATAGTAGAGGCAAATGACGACCTTGAATGACAACGGATCATCCAAGACATGTGGAGGGCCTTTGTCTCCGCAATTGCCGTTGCACAAACGGGGTTTTCAAGGTTCTCGGCACTCAACACTAATGCTTATTATTAGCGTTCTATAGAAACACAAGTGCTTCAAAGCTGTCGACGATCAAAGACAAACATCAACCGAGAAGACTAACGTGCATCGCTTCATCACATATATTATAATCATATTTAGGCTTCCGAATTGTTTTCTGGTCCACAATGTATTGCTCCACCCAATGGCCGAGACTCCACCATGCACAAAGCATTGTGCAGACAGCCTTAAAAGCAACCTTAGAGCAAGATATAATGGTAAAATTTCATGAGATCGATTCGTTATCGATTCGAAAATCCGAATCAATATAGATGTGTGCCAAGGGACAAAAATCTGATATGGCTGTTTTTTCATGACGAGCTAGTTCCAGAACAGCTCATAGGTGTAAACGATTTCGAGGTCAGATCCAGTAAAACAGAGAGACATCATATTAAGGTCTAGTATCAATGCAGTTGCTAACGGCATCTGTACTACAAAATAATGCCACGTTACACTGGAACGCACATGTAGATGTAGTACCTGGCGAGATGGAGCATGTGAGACAAATTATGTCAAGCAGATATAAAGGCATTAACAAACGCACTCGAAGAAGAATAGGAGATTGCTTTAGATTACTTTACCCTTTAAAATAATGATTATAGATATCGTCATGTATTGAATAAGAGTATGAACAAGGAAATTTGACCAACAATAGACAAAAGAAAGAAACTCAAAGATCCCACCCAATCGTATGTATCATATCGACGCCAACAAGAAAATAGACAAAAGAAATAAATATAGGCCACCCATTTTTTAGTTTCAAAGGAAGAGCGAGCCAACGAAAATAAACAAAAGAAGAAAAGAGAAATATAAACACCGAGCGAACTTCACATCTCCTTAGAGACAAATATAATGTTACAGTGAGTGCAGACACGCTAAGGGGCACAATGCAGCGGGAAAAAATGGCCGTCGAACCCAAAATGATGCAGGGGGGAAGCGATGACACCGCTGTCTGCAAGGGGCATGAAAATCTGGGCGGTCACAAAGGGGAAATCATCAACATCAGAATCAGTGGAAGCATGCATCGTCAAAGCTCTGCACATTCCTATGGCGACGGGATCAGAGAGTGGCGTCGCGAAGGAGGGAAGTTGAAGGAGGAAGATTGCGAAGGGAGAAAGGCAGGAGATGAGGGACCAGTGACTGGTGGGGTTGAAGTGAGGTATGAAGTGCCGAACGTTTGGGAAGTGGCGCTATTCATGCCGTCATGGTAGATGGTAGGTGTCTCTGGGCCTGGAGCGATCTGTCCGATCTCATCACAGAAGACACGGAGACCTGGTAATCCACCTTTCTTCTGGCGCTTGTGGTCGGGAACATCGACTAGAGGTCGGGGGCTGGTGCTCTCAGTCTTTGGAGAGCGGAACATAGCCTCGTAGGACTTGAGCTGGAACTCGAGGGCGCGGTTACGGTCCGCGAGGAGATCATTCTCGGCCTTAGCGGCGCGCAGCTGCTGTTGGGTGGTTTGGTTTTGCTGCTGGAGGGAGGTGACCAGCTGCTGGAGTTGCATGCAGCGCACTTGGGGCTGCAGCTTCTCTGATAGCTGGGGAGTAACTTGTTCCTGGCGGATCAGGTGAACAATGATAGCCAGCATGAAGTCAATAAGGTAGACGGCACCCTGGACAATGTGCTCCTTGGACTGGGTCAGGCTCTTTGATGGATTCCAGCCGGCACGCTCCAGGAAGAAGTCATGGATACGGCTGTCCAGCTCGCGATGAAGCTGGCTAAGGTTCTTTCGGCGGTTGCCCTCGGCGATACGGTGCTTCTCCCGCTGGTCATCGGGATCGGGGGAGATAGTGCTACCCTTGCGCTTACGGCCGCAGAGCTGCTGGAGAGGCTGCTTGCGGTTGATGTTCTTGGGAGCAATGAGAGCCATGATTTCGGTCTGGGAGAGATCATTGGGCCACTCAGTTGAGGCGGCCTTCTGGGCCGCGAAAGACTCTTGCCAAGAGCTCTCGGCAGAATTGGCTGGCGAGGGAGGAGCGGCAATGGGCTCATTACCAGACCAGGGCGACTTGAACTGGAACGAGTCTTGTGGGCCTGGGGTACTGGGAGGGAAACCTGCTTCCCTGCCATGGAATGGGTTCAAGTGAAAGGGTCCGCGGGGCAATGGGTCCACACGGGGGAGGGGAGGAAGGCGGCGGTCCTCGCCCAGATCAGAGCCAGTCATAGAAGTGGTTGATTTGAGGGAGCTGGTATCTCAATTAGAATGATGTAGACTCATCCAGGCTATTGGTACTCACGGAAGCGAGCAGCGTCGCTGAATGTCATCAGTCATAGAACCCATTTCCTCATACATCATGGTGAGTCGTTGATTTGCGTGAATATAGATATGTGCAGAAAGGAAGGTCAAAGTAGTCGAACTGAAGCCGCAAGAATGTATATACTAGGTTGGTATCGTTTCCAAAACACGAGATATTCACACGGTCGAGAAGGGCAGGTGGCGGCAAAGCACAATGGCAATTGTTGTATATGCACAATAAACGTGTGGAGATAAACAAAGAGGCAAATACAATGAAGCGAAGGGATCGAGATCCACACGAGGCGAAGACAATGAGTGAGACAATTCAACCTGGGATACGGGGCTGGGTGCATGGTTTATATGTCGACAATGACGAGGGGGCAAGTACTTTTGGCTCAAGTGTATCTCACATCGATAAACCCTGAGACGCGGCACTCGTACCTATCCGGACCCAAAGAGGGGGAACGATGAACGATCAGGGCCGATCATCGAAAGACCCCAAGCGCGGAATCCGGGATGTCATACAGACAGATACTGTGCATGGTGCATGGCGTCGGCTGTAGACCCACGGGGAAGCGAGGCGCACATCCCGAGTGGGCTCTGGACCGTCAAGAAGACCCGCTTCGGAAGAAGCGTCACAGAATGATAGAGGGGAAGGGTGAGATGTCGAGTATCTGTCACATCCTGCACGGACGAACATCGCAGTCACACATTAAGAGATGGGCGAATCACGAGAGCACGATCCCGCCCCAAGTGGAAGGTTCGCCGCGATGATCCATGACCCTTGATTTGTCACCGGCCTGGTGGTATCGAGATCGACACGGGGAAGGCTTTAGGGGCAGTGCGGCACTGGCCCTTACATCAATAGTCGCCAATTAATGACATTATCTAAGCGTTCTCCGTGCGTGTTTAGCCTTGGAACGGTTAGAGACAAGGAGAAAAAAAAAAAAAAAAAAAAAAGAAAAACTCTCCGGATTCCATGTGGGTATGACTGTTTACAGAAATTGATTGCGTCGAAAAAGTAAACAAGTAGCAAGAAGATATACGAAGATCCACAGGATCAAGTGGACCAACGAGAATCAGCGGAAAGGCAGGAAATCTTTCTCCGAATGGGTCTCCACATATTTTGTTACTTGCATATTCCAGATCAACTTTTCTTTGCGAACCTCCAGTGAGATTTGGATGGATCATGAAACGCCCATTGTAAGATGTTATCCCAAATTTACTTTCTAAGCTTCGATCGATTGCGTCGATGTTCAGGAGAACATACCCCGTGGAAGATCAAGGGGTAAACTCATCTCCCAGACCCCTTGGAACAAATTAAAGTCACCCTAGAGAAATAGAATCAAGCAAGGACCATGGAATTTCCATGGTGTGACATGCGAGGAGGCTCGTAATTAGACTTAGGAGCAATTAGTAAACCATGGTTCTATAGGCTATAGTCTACAATCGTATGGGATACGGGGTAATTCCAAAGAATTTGGATCTACAGATCAGATGGTGTCATCATCTAGAGCGTTATGGACGATGACAATTATCCCCAGGTATTGTCCATGATTAGGAATCGATTGTTAGGGCAAGCGAATCACGGTCCCAGGGGAAGTGGGATTAGGCCAGAAACGAAAGATCGCTCGAGGAAAACCACCGAGTTGGGACGGGCCAAGGCCCAGAGACCAGGATACGTTTCCTGTCAGTCATCGAATCAGTGGCCGTATTTTGATTTGGAATTGAAAAGTTCACACACAGACGTTGGCGTCGTTAGTCCCTAGGCGGGTCACAGCGCAAAGCAATAGCCTCGATGGGGTCAAGCCCTAAGAGTTGCACGTTCCTCTGTTAAATTTTGCCCCATGGGTGATCCCTAGCATCAATTGAATTGAATGGCTCTCATACGTTTATTCCGTGCTGTTAAGTTCGCTAAAGCGTGGGTGTGGGTCTCGGGGTCTTTAGTAGATCAGAGCTGTCATATTTCTCCCGCTTTGGGCCCGGGCTTGAGACATTTCCCCCACGTTCTTTCCAATGATGGTCCCTGGAAGGAATAATGGAAAATTCTAGACGATCGTCATTTTGAATGGATCATGGGAGAGCAAATTATTCCTACAATACGAGTATAGACGACTGGTTAGTTGTCAGTGGTAAATGATGTTCATATCTTTTTTTTCCCTCTCGTTTCCCTTTCCCCTCCCTTTTCCACTTATAACACGGCTTACTCTTAGCCAATTTTCATACTTGCAGACGGACCTTGAAACTGGGTCCCGCGCCTGCGCCTAGCAGAGGTTTGCAGGCGGCACGCAGCTGCGGCTGCAGGTTTACTGAAAGGGAACAACTTCCAGGCACGAACCATTCGAGATCGAACTCTGGTCATCCGGGACTTCCCCGGACCCATTTGTTCCAAGGATCTCCGGAACTTTGCCTCTCCCTTCTTACCATTTTGAGTTACTTGCAGTTGGCTTCGCCCGGTATCTACTCCGGATAATCTGACAAGCCTATCGGTTGGTTACTTGATTCAATTTTTGAGTTCGAAGATCAGAGTTCAAAGTTTCAGGATTAGAGATCAGAGCTTCGAACTTGATCTCTAGGTTTCTATTTGGGTTTTCTTTTTGACCTAAGAGAGCAGGGATTGTGCTTGAAATAAGCATCCCGGTTTGTACGACTCTGGTTGGAGTTGTCACTTTGTGCAACACGTCTGCTATTATTACACAGCAACGGGCTCATCCGCTGCGGCTCCCGGTTCAAGGATTAACCCTGTTCAAGGTTTCCACCTCCACACTCCCTTCTGAGTCCGATGGACCAATCGTTTAGCTCGGTTACCCTCCTCACGCCAAGTCATTCCCAATAGTGCCAGTAAATGACACATCCGGGACCCGCCCGCGACCTGTCAGGTTTCAACTGTCGTGGATGACATAGCGGAGCATTATAGCGGCAGGTGAAATATATTGTGTTACTTGAATTGCATGAAAAGATCACACTGTTGTCCATTTGAGATCTCTTCTGGGTTGTTGGTCGTTCGATCTCCACCCCACATGGGGCTAGATCGACCTAGCGGGTGCAAAAGTACCGGTTCATGCATCTCACACTGATGCAAGACAAATTCCATTTTGTATAAACCGCCACTCTAGATACCTGCACTACGGCAAGCTACTGTACAAGAGCCCACTTCTACGACTTTCCCCTCATCTACAACGCTATAGGCGAACGATCATTACGTGTCCAAGTACGATCAGTTTCTTCAGGCGGCGATCGATCTGCTTTGGATGCTTTTTTCGGGATTTGCCCTTTGCCCAATCCCGAAATGCAAATACCGTCAATACATTCTCCATTCGCCCGGCTGAAGGGGAAAGCCACGCATCCCATTCCAGTGGCAATCACGTATGGGTTACTCGTGCTAGTTTGAGAAGACGCATGGGTCTTACAAAGGGATGAAAGCTTCACTCAAGAAAACCCAATCACCTCAACTGGCGGTTATATCACACTTTCAGTGTTAGGACATAAATCTTAACGGGCCACTATTGATGATACGATGATCCCTAAATAATTGTATCTCGTACATAATATCAGTTGCCGCAAATGCAGCAAGGGCAAGCATCATGATTTGGAACGTCATCGATTGCGGATCATCAAATCTAGATGACATATTCCGACAACAAAGTACAATAAATTGCATCCGAAAAAAGAAACTGTTGTAGCACAAGCCTACCGGAAGTCCCGACATCTTTTCTCGAGGATTTTTCCCGAGTGGCCACCTGTACCTGTGGTGTAGCCGGGGAGCTGCAAGGACGGCAAGTACCATATGTACAATGCCTAGTTACATAGCTAGCGCCTGGAGGTCCCTATTCTGGGCTCGAAACTCAAATTCGCCGCATCTGATACGTATCGCATTCGCACTTCCCCGATATACACAGCCCGTGGAGTTCACCCTCAATCGAACTTGTTCCTACAGTAGGCCAGAACAGACTAAGAGTTCGGGTTCCTGGCCTGCATCCACGATCGATGTACGCTCAGGGACTCTTGAAACCCCATTTCCTGGTTATCAAATTGCCCCCAATGCAAGGCGGATGTACTTCCCGTGGACTAGATTGCGTCGGATCATTCAGGTACCCTTGTTCCCATATGCAATAGGATGAAGTACAGTATGTGATCTGGCCGAAGTACTGTACACGAAGTGTATCCCTTACCAAACTATTATCTATTATCGGATACATTATCCAATGCTGTGACTCTTATCACGTACATCTCCCTCTCCACAAGAAGGCCAGCTCATACTTGTCCTTTTGTTTTTACATGTGGTGGCTCTCCTCGTACCTCCATGAACCTGGTCGTGCACGTATCTCTGTGGACCAGGGGACAGTCTACTGTGAAAAAGACTTTCCGTATCCTCTTTCGATCCATAGGTCGCGCTCTTTTACTCATTTTAATATCGACTTACTATATCGCCCATCTAGATCCTCAAGCCTCCCTTGGCGTCAAGCAAACCCCGACTAACCACTCCTCTCAGACCCCTCAGATCATCACGCCTAAATGGAAGAGCGCTTACTAGGTGAACTTGATCTCCCCACTCGGCCTTACTCGGTTCCATCGGTAACTTGAGTCAAGTCCATCAGACTCAAAGTCTATTCAGGTCCCCGGGGGCCAAGAAACCCGTCGCAATGGCTGGAGTCGATCATGATCATCTCTGGGAGGCCCTATCGCGAGGACAATCGATCGCTCACGGAAGAACCGGCACAATTGATCAAGCTAGAAAATACGACCAAACTAAGTGGTCCCGACAAAAACTTAACCATGTGGACAGGGAAGAACAGATCCACACAACAGAATGGCCAACACCCAGCCTCGACCTGTCACTCATTACCAAGTCCGGTCACTTACATAAAAAGTTTTAGTCGTGCAGTCACGGTCTAAAACCACGTACGTGGGCTACGAGATGTTCGCGAGAAAGCAAAGAGGCGGGGAATGCATCGGGATCGGGATCCATGCACCACACGTATAACAGCGATGGATCCCCGTCGCTCCACACGTCCAACAGAATGAAACCAGTTCCTTGATTTTAATCCGTTCCTGCTTCTTTCGCATGCAAGATAAGGTCTTTGCAATTGACGAACACCTGGTTCTCTTGCGTGGATTTTCGCTTTGGTACAAAGTTTGAGTTCCCCTCTCTGGTTTTCCCAGCCACCCTAACACTAAGAATCCACGCTTGAAAGTTGATCAATCGGCCATCTTTTTCTAGAAACGAAACTCGTGTCTAATTAAAACTCGCTTAGTACGAACGCCCCCAGCCACATTTTCGGAGTTTTAGAGAAAAAGAAAACAATTACGCCGGAGCCACCACAAATTCACGACATGAGTTTGAGCCCCATTTCTTTACGAAGTGATAATTCCCAATTTGACTCTGACAGCCTCCCAAATTTCAACCGTAAGCCAAACTCACCTTGAGTTTTTAATCTGAGCCTCGAATCGGAAGGCCAGATGGCTTCCACCCGTGGTGGATTCGACACATCCACTCCACACGGTTCTACTGCATGACTGACACAGACGCACATGGACGGGAACATGCCGGAGAGGGGTTTCTATCGGCTCGGTTCACGGGAAAATACGTCTGGCTTTTTTTGTTTGATGTCACGGCTGTTCTATGGTCTTCCCCTCTCTAATACACTGTATAGTGTCTACGTCCAAGGTTCGTGGATTCACGATCGCAGTCGTACCCTATGGTCGGGATAATCATCCAAAGTTTGAGCCAGTACTTTTGACATCCGGTCTGCTGTGGACCACTTGGTTCTGTGCTAGGCTCGAATTAATGTAGCTAGTACTAGCACCGGCGCACTTGGAATTCCCAAATGCTGGTTCTTCCCACTTCTGCGGTGTGGTGATCGTGTAGGATGTATGTGTATCACTATTCTGGACCCATTGGACTTTTGTCGCGGTATGGGCATATGCCGAGGTAGAAAATTTGATCTCAGTTTGGCGATCATTGAGGTTGTCGGGGCTCATTCGCAGTTGCAATAGCTCGTCTAGTGCATATGTGAGTTTACTTTACGATTTGGAAGCATTTGGGTCTTTATCTATCTTGAAACAAGGCGCATTGCATCTGCATGGGTACTGCGCTTTTACGATGTTGATTTCGTGTTCGAGGTTCCAATGTTCGCTCAATGGAATCCATGTTTCCTAGATGTAGGGTACTTTTGAACTTTGTGGGTAGGTCATATTTGATGTCTCGAAATTTGGATCTTGTACCTGAGTTGAACAATCTAATCTGGCATCGGTGAGTGCATATCCAGGTATTGGGTCCTGTCCAGTACAGACTGTCCAGGTGTTGCGTTGTGGATTAGCTATGTCATAGCAAGTGCTCATTGCATGAGTGGAAATGTAAAATCGCGTGCTCGCATGGGTGGTTGACAAATTGTTGAGATTGCAAGTAGGTAATTCCAGCTGTTCAATTGTATGATGAACTTCCACTTTCAAAAATGGCAAATTCATTATTGATAGGAATTACGTAGTGCTCATTTAATATAGAAAATTGGAACCTGCTCAGTTACTTGATATTGTTGCGGAATTTAGAACTGCCGAGACGAAGATATATATCTGTACATACATACATCGGTCGACCTCGGGACATGGGTACGTGGGCACCGAATACCTGGGCAGTAGATGAACAAGGTTCGCGTTGAAATTCCAACCTGCCTAGGCGGCATTAGAAATACCGCCTTATGATTCACAAATATATCTCGAATTGGAAACTGAACCGGTGACTGTCAACAATTGGGAATGCGAGCTGACACGCAGGAACATAGCTCATTACGCCTCAGATACAAGGACACAAGGGCGGATATTTAAAGGGATGTGTCCCATGTCCGGGTGAGTCAATTATCCATGGATCCAGGGCGAGGATTGTCCAGTGGCTTAGCGGTGCAACGCAAACACAAGTACATATTTGAGGGTTAAGTATGCCAGGGCTACAAATCACTTAGGCAGTTTTAACGAAAGGTTACAGAAAGCAACCGAATACATTATAGTACGGCCTGCGATCTAGTATAAAACATATTGAGACAGTAAAACAGCGCAAGGGTAATAAAAGGGTAAACTCCATTCCGGTGAACGGCACGAGGTGATGTCTTGCGAGGACAGAATCCAAATTGCGAATTTTCCTCATCAAGACGGAATTATTATCATGAGAAAAACAATGTAAGGCGAAAACGAAACCGTTGCTTGAAACTTCTGCATCTACAATTTCTTCAATAAGATATCTCCATCATTCCATAGTTCTGCGCTTAGATGAGCTGAGCAAGAGCGTAGAACAGAGCGGCGACACCGGCGACGGGAGCGGCAACAGAGTTGGCAATGGCAGCACCGGAGCTGGTGCTGGAAGAGCTGGAGCTGGAGTCGGTGGAGCTGCCGGAATCGCTGGAGGTGGTGGTGTTGTAGCCCTTGGCCGTGCACTTCCAGTTACCCTTGACAATGTCGGTGGTCTTCAAGGCAGCCTTGAGCTTGGGGCAGCTGAAGGTACCGTTGGAGGACTCGAGGGAGAAAGCACCGGCAACGCGCTCAAGGGAGCCGAACTCAACCTCGTAGAAGTTACCGGTGAAGTCGATGGCACCAGCAACGGTCTCAAGGTCGGGAAGATCAATGACCTGGACCATGTCGTTGCGGGTAACAGTGAAACCACCGTCGACGGTCTTCAGGACGGGAGCGCTGATGTTGCTCAGCTTGGAGTTGTCAGTGAAGACAAGGTCACCGGAAGCGGTAAGCTTAGGGGCAGAGAAAGTGTCGAAGTCAGTGCCCCAGAAACCAAGCTGACCGGTCAACTTCTCCAGGGAGGGGATGTTGATGCTGCTGATGTTACGGAAAGTCATGGAGGTACCAGTGCCAAGGCTGGCAAGGTCAACCTCGAGGGTGTCCAGGTTACCAGCGAAGGTGATCTGGCCAGTGGCGTTCTTGAGGGAGCTGATGTTGCAAGTCTTCAGTCCAGTGTTGTCCTCAATCTGGAACTGACCGACGGTCTCCAGAGAGATACCGTCCAGGGTGGTCAAGGCAGTGTTGAGGATGTTAAGATCACCAACGGTGTCAACACCAGCGGTGAAGGACAGAGAGTAAAGGGCGGGGAGTGCCTGCCAAGCAATCTTGCCAATGGAGGTCAACTCGGCCATGCTCAGGGAGCTGAGAGTGGTGAGGCCATCCAGAGTGAAGTTGCCGCCGATGGAGGTGAGGGAGCCGGCAGTAATGCTGGTAATGTTGGGAGCATCGGAGCAAGACAGTTTACCGGTAATCTTCTCAATGGCACCGAGGTCGAGGCCCTGGGAGTAGGAAGAGGAGATGGTCACATCACCCTTGACGGTCGTGCAGTCGGCGGCGAGAGTGTCGGCATCAGACTGGCTGGAGATGGTGGTGTCACCGCAGGCTATCATAACTCATCAGTATTAATGTCGCAGGGCCATTGTTCATAGAATTCCACTCACAGGAGGAAGCGATGGCACCCTGGGCGACAGCGAGCGCAGGGACGATGTACTTGATGAAAGACATGGCGATGTACTCTGCAAATGCGACCGTGTTAGTGATGAGGTTTTTGACTCGCGGGCATCAGTGAAATGTAAACATACCAGTGAAGATGCAAAATTAATAAAACAGGAGAACGAGTGGAAAGAAAAGGCCTCGGAACGAAAGAGAGGCGATTGGGGAGTACTGAACAAGGAAAGAACGAGTGGACGGGTTGGGGGGGAGAGAAGAATTAAGAAGTTTGGGGGAAGAGAAAGGAGGCGTACGTTGGAAGTGGAGATTTGTTATGTACAGATACAGAGTATAAATACAATACCCCCTACATGTACAACACAATACCGCATCCGGCGCACAATCCTGCTTTTTTGATGACCCGTCGTTTTAGTGCTGTTTCCGTACCACATCATCAATCGCCGATTCGCCCATGCAGCCCCCCTTTCTCCGTCCAGTGGATCCCATGAGACTCATTATTTTCCCACACGTGTATTTGAGTTATCCATGGCTCTGCGAACAATGAGGAATTTGGGACTGGAAACAGAGAGGAATTGATCAAGATATTCCTTGGTTCGAAGGTGATCGGTGGGTAAATTAGGCATGTTGATACTACTACTGAGGGTGCTATGTTGGTGCCTTGGGAGCTATTGACATTGGTACAGTAGGACGTGCTTTAGTGCAGGAGCTTGCCACTTCTGCATACAGTAAACATTAAAAGTTGTACAACCAATATTACCACCTATCATGTACAAAAGCAAGTAGCCAGAGATATCAAAAAGCACCTAGTGCATACACGCATGGATATGAGAACCATCGACTGGTGATAGGCTGATGCCATGAGCAAGTTGTATTTCTCGTCGTCTCTGGCTATTTGCTCAGGAACGTGCTGTTCAGAAGTCCCAAGTACCTATTACCATAAAATACCGTCCAATTTACTATAATTTCACCAGGATGCCCTAAAAAAGTCTAGTGAAATGGCCCCATCCATATCTATCATAAAGCTGTCGTCATCTATGTACCCTTTAGCTTGCAGGCCCCCTGATCTACATAAGAAGATTTGAATCCAATTTGATTCAAGCCTTTTGAGGCCAAAGTGATTCGTTGTCAAGTCCACGCCGATGTATGGTATTTTTTATTCGGTCGCTTTTTCTCGCCCCATCCGGACCTGTCGCTCAATTATAGGAGATGAATCTTGCGCGTGGTCGATCTAAATTTACAGGAATTCAAGCCTTGACAGACCCGCCACGCCCCCCGTTATCGTCGACGGGCCCCGGTATGTACGGCCTCTGATTGGCACGCTGGAATGATTCACCCTGGATTTACACCAATATTGGCTGCTTTCCGTAATATCATGTTCTATCTGAGGCATATCCGTTCAGGCAAAGTGATAGGCCGCGATCGAGTCTTGATGGTCGCGGAGAAAGCAACCAGCCGATATTAATCCCCTGAGTAACGAAACATCCCCTGCCTGCGCTGAAGCTTTTTTTATGGATAGTATATTAGGATCGCCGACACACCTAACAGGAAGCTGATTTTTTTCCTTCTTCATAGAGGATCTTCAGAAAGGGCCTTGATCAACTTGCCACTGTCCCTGGTATCTAGGCTGTGTATGTACAGAGTTTAGAGCTAGTTACGTATTCTACGACGCTGCCTTCCGAACTGAAGCATTGATTTTGGCCACTGACTGAACCCAGATCCGCATGGAGCTTCTGTCGCTGGATGGAGCGACGATCGCCGTCTAGAGCTTCATGGACTCGGGATCCGCCTTTCTGCGGCTGTTGCCGATTGAAGAATTCTTCAACCCATCTGATACAAACAGATGATATAGAAGCCTCTTTAAAAGACCTCGCCAAGTAAATTAAAAATAAACACCTGTCATGATCCAAAGAGATTAAAACCCATTCGAATGGTAACATCGGGCCTTTCAATGATACGGTCACGCAGCGGTAATGACGGCCGGTAAGTACATGTAACATTTGTTTCAGATCGCTGAACGGACCCAATTTCCTGCTGGAAGAGTCAATCGCTCCACCTTGACAACCATTTAACTCCACTTTGCAGCGTCGCTTGTCCAAACTTGGTCTGATATCGAAGAATTTTCACTTATAATTAACCTTGGCCGCGTTGTCCTGCAGAGCTAGCGGGTTAACTCACTTCCCTGTTTACTTGTTTACTCCCCGACCTCCAAGCTTACCCGTCCTAATTAGTCCGGGGGGCAAAAGTTCTTTAAAAACCCGCGAACGCCACGAATTATGGATACCGCGCGGCCCTATCGACTAAACTACTCGCAATTCACCTTGTCAAAGCTATCGGCTATCGTGGCGATTGGAGTCTGATTCACATTCCACTTCCAAGATTTTCTCTGCCTGATTTCGTTTTCTTTTTTTGTTCTGTGGAATGCGTGGCACGGCTAGCACGGCCAAGCCCCAGCGAACAATGCCAGAGGCTGGGGCTAGCATTCTTCGGCCCATGAGTCTTCAAGAATTGAGCATGTTCTTCTGGGGTTGGGCAAATTAAGAATGGAGACCTCTTTAACCCGGTTTTGGCTTAGAGCGACTCCGTAATGGGGCAGGTGGTCCGATTTTCTTTTTTTTCTTAAGAACCACACCTTTATACTGTTCCTATTTCCAGTCGGCCTCGGTCGCACCGAACAGGGATTGGCATCTTGTTTCGAACTCTGGTACACAACGTCCAACTGCCCAGCCAGATTCCCAATTGCTAGTTCTGGTTGGCGGATCAGATCTTTTAACGACGTAAATATTATTATTGACTTTTTACCCCACTTCCAGCTTGGATTGGTAGATTTTTTCTTTCTCGGGAGTTCCGTTGAGATGCGCAAACTACCAGTGATTTCCAAGTTCCAGATTGATTCGGCATTCGGACGGTGACGCAAGCCCGCTTACACGTGACTCGGCATTTACACCTACAGGCCATAGGCTAAAGCCACCCGGACAGTCTAAACACCGGCCTCTTTGTAGCTTACTGTAGTTCTACTCGAGAATATTCCAGCTAATCGCTCTCAGTAGGGCTTTCTATGTATGAGACCGTGGATCTGAATGAATCTCGTGCGTTCCTCGAAATGGTTCCTTGGAACAAGTGCGGAGCGGAGTAGATTCGGCCCAATTGCATGACTTACCTGCATACATTTTTTGTACTGCTTACCATGGATTCAAAATTACCTGTCCTCGCCAATCATGGCCCGGGCTCTATTCGTTTAGGAGGTGGGATTTGGATTCTTTATACTTGGTTCGGGTGATAACGGTCGCTTGAATTCGGTGGTTTGATTGGTGTGCGGACTACCATCATGTTCCACTTTGACGGTCGAATTTGAAAATGGATATAGAAGTTGTCTGAGGATCAATATTTATTCAAGCAAAGAAGGCATTGATATAGAGCTGATTAAAATGCCTCATGGTTGAAAAGGGGCTAGCTTTCTGATATGATTGAGTTTTTGAGCTTTTTGATGGCCAAAGAACTTGATGATCTGGTTATTCATATAAAAGGCGGTTTTCCCAGTTGTAAAAGAGTAGCCAAGCTCGAGGCAGAGATGAGAATTTTGAAATGACAGACTGTGTTTCGCTGGTGTGAGCGTTCCTGGCACTTGTGTCGATGTGATATTGGCAAGAATCCTTTCGTCTAAAAATTGTATAGCGTCTTTAGGCCACCGATCTGATATCCGGTAGAACATTCCAGTTGACTTCGAGAGCCCAAGGTAGAGTGACAAAGCAATTTGCAAGTAACTACCTTGCATGTGGTTGTGTAATGTAGGGACAGACTGGAGTGATCAGGAATGCGAGAGCGGTGCCCAGGTGGTCAAATTGGGGACTGTAGACTATAGGAGAGCCTTCGCCCCTTTATATCCTTGTTTCACCAGCTTTCAAGGTTTGTCGTTCTAGTTCAAGAAAATGTTTTATCGCAAGCTTTTCGACGGCTGGATGAATCCACTTCAGCACCCTTTACCCCTTTTCAAGTGACGAACCCCATAAAAAGCAACAATCAATATTCATGCCGCAGAATCTCCTTTTCTTTCGCCTACTATGGGATATAAAGTCGAGCTATTAAAAATAGGCTTTTCCCAATTTGTTAAGGCGCAACTAGCGAGAACTTCGTGTAATCATATGATCGGTTCCTTCGTACATATGATTTGTTTACCGATATTCACTATGCAGCCTGCGCCTTGTTACCTTCAATATAATATTGAATTTATTTTTTCGTGGCACCCAATATAGTATGGTTTTTATCACTGTGAAACATTATACCAGAAAAAGGTTTTCAGTCGAGGCTATCAGCTTGAAGGCGAGTGACGAGCCTGCAGCCGAATACGGACGAACAGTGAATAGAGAAACGACAGAAAAGCAAATAAAGTGAACTTATAAAATGCCCCAGTCAGCATGGCAAACTTCCACCATCATATATCCTTTCGAAGAGAGGAATCATTGAGTCGCCATGCAAATGACAATTAAACTCCCGAAAGCCTTGAGTGCCAAATCGCGCTCTTCAGATCAATCCACCAAACCTGACACAACCGCTTTCATTCACTCTGAGCCCCTAGATGAAGATCAGCTCCAAAAATGCGGTATTTTTACGACGTTACCTAGTCGCATCCACAAGTTGAATGCGCAGACAGTCGAATCAGCAAGGCTTTCTCATTTCGAAATCACGTCAGCAGTGGGTCATTGGCAGCCAGGCCTGCCCTGCAAGTTGAACTCTTGTATCGGGTACGCAACTAGTCTTTTGTTCCCCGAATGTGTACCCAAGAGGTTAGATACAGTCACTATGGTACTGGAACTAGGTTCGATCTATGATGGTATGTATTTCGCCCAATTGTATTACTGTAAATCAAAGAACAAAGCTAATTCAAGAGAAAGACATGATTGAAAAAGGTGAAATGCAAAAAGCAGAGGAATTCCAGCGCATACTGGTTTTGATTCTGCGTACCGCCCAAGGACACCATACTCACAAGTTAAAACGCAGCTCAAAGGAGCAGCGGTCGGCATTGAAGCTGGCCGCTGGATTTAATGCCAAATATGGAGATGGGTGGAAGGCCTTGGTCAAGCGGATTTTAGACAACTGGACTCACCCGATCAAATCCGAGGAAAAGAAGGATCTGCCACTTGGCTTGGAAGAGCAGCTTTCTCGACAACTTGTTAACAAGGGGACAAGGTATGTCTGGTGCGCCATGCTGTAAAAGAACCATCCGTTCTAATTCGAATAAAGAGCCACTCTCGGTGTCCTCGAATTTTCTCTTGGATTTAGGTTATCAGACGCCGAGAAGAAAGGAATAAATCACATTCTGGAGGTTGCCGAAAGAATCATCGCCAACACAAACGATTACTTTAGCTGGGAGTTTAAAAGAAATGGAGATAAAAGAGTGGCAAACTTGATCCAAGTCATAATGGAAAAAGAGGGCAGTTCCGAGGAAGAAGCCAGAGAAAAGTTGAAGATCGCAATTCTGGACGATGAGACAAAATATCAACTCCTATCGAACCAAGTTTTACGGCCACTCCAAAATGCCCCAGCGAACGTGCGCATATTTCTTGCCATGCTTGATCTTCTTATTGGGGGTCATCATGTTTGGAGCGCTACTTGCGAAAGATACAAGGTTCACTCCCAACTGGATGTGAAAGAAATCACGATAGCTACTACTCAGGACGAAAGTGGAGATATGAGCCCCTAAGATCTCAGCAGTATAACTCCCACAAACGATACAAGCGGTGACATTTCTGCTTTAGTGGATCCAGTGCACTACATGGAGTCCCTCCCGTCAAATAATATGCGCGCAAGGTTCATCGACGCTTTGAACATATGGTTTGAGCTCCCGAACGACCAGTTAGACACCATCAAAGGCGTTGTAGACGACCTCCACAACTCATCCCTGATACTCGATGACATCCAGGATGCATCCAACCTGCGACGAGGGTTCGCTACAGCTAATCAAGTCTTCGGCTCAGCTCTATGTATCAACAGTGCCACCTACATGGTATCCAGAGCCACCAATCGACTTCTCGTTCATCCGGACCCAAGCCATCAACTAATTAGAATATTTCTAGATGGATCGAGAAAGCTTTCAATAGGCCAAAGCTGGAATATAGACTGGAAGATTAAAGGAAAATGTCCGTCCACAAAAGGATATATGGCAATGGCTGATGGTAAGACCGGAGCCTTGTTCGAAATGATTATTCGGATGATGCAGTTCTTTTCAACTGCAAACTGGCCGATCGAAGAATTATTCCAGCTTAGCACTTCTCTCGGTCGATGGTATCAAGTACGAGATGATTATCAGAGCCTGCAGGATGAACATTATATATCACAAAAGGGATTCTGTGAAGATCTGGATGAGGGGAAGCTATCATATCCACTCATCGTTTGCTGTCATCGTGATTCAACGGCCGAGAAGATTATCATGGGGATTTTCCGACAAGCTGGTGGAAGACCGCTGGCTGTCAACGTCAAAGAACAGATTCTTGATTTGTATCGACGTACTGGTGCGCTTGAAGAGACATGGGAGACCATTGAAACCCTGAAGAGAAGTACCGAGACAGCTCTTTCAAGATTTGAAAGCATCACCGGGGAGAAAAATGTAGATTTACGTGCATTTGTCAACGCTTTTGGCCCATGCATCACGACCCCAGGAGTTAAAGCAAATGGACCTCAACTGATGTCAATGAGATCGTGATTGCAACGTTATATACATCCGTTCATGGATGGACACCGGCTTGGAAGTATATTGGCAGCAAGAACACAGAACCCTTGGAATGAGTTTACAAGATACTCTTGAGGACACCGAAAGTTAATTGAAAAATTAAAACCTCACGAGAAAAGTTCTATAATCATATACCATTTAAGCTGATTTTGTACTTGTATCTTCCAAATATGCGCGGAGGGGCTGATTGTAGGCTGCAATGGGGCTCTTGCTTGGCATGCGTCAGCCGGGAGCCTAGAATCCGGGGACGGTCCTCGATGAACTTCCTCCTCACCCCTTTCTCTACAGATTTTACAGAGTCATACAACCCCAACTCTTAAACATGGCGCTGAGGCGATCTGCCCGATTGGGTTCCACCCCAACGATCATGGCACCAGTGCAAAGCTCCGCACCCAAAATGACCAGGGTGAAGAATAACGCAGTCACAAAGCCCCGCAAGGTCTCACCAACCAAGAAAGCAGCTCCAAAAGCCACCGTCAAGGCCTCCAAAACCTCAGGGAGCTCATACTGGTCTCCTGAACCACCAGCACTCGACAATTCGACACAGGACCCAGCTACTAACCGCCCTGCAAACAACAGACTTCACACACCACCCCCCTCGACCGTCCAGTCGACCCCCACCGAACAAACGCAACCCTCCTCACACCCCACGGCTCCTCAGTAGCCGCCTACCCAGCCCGCCCAGAAGATGCCTCCCCCTCAAAGACAGGGCTCCCCCGCCCAGCAGCTACAACAGGCACACTGCTTGAGCAAGCAGTAGCGCATCTAATAGCGACAGACCCACGTCTCAAGCCCGTGATAGAGCAGCATCCATGCCCGCTCTTCTCGCCAGAAGGCCTTGCCGAGAAAATTGATCCCTTCAATAGCCTGACGAGCAGTATAATCGGACAACAAGTCTCCGGCGCCGCAGCAAAGTCCATCCGCAATAAATTCCTGGCGCTGTTCCAGATTGAGCCTAATGAAGCTGGCTCGCGCTCGCGATTCCCTTTACCGGAGGAGGTTGCAAAATGCGATATCCCCACTCTGCGGACGGCGGGATTATCCCAACGCAAAGCGGAGTATATACAGGGACTGGCGGAGAAGTTCGCGAGTGGGGAGCTAAGTGCACAGAAATTGGCCAAGGCTAGTGACGAGGAACTTGTTGAGATGTTGATTGCTGTTCGTGGGTTGGGGAAATGGTCAGTGGAGATGTTTGCGATGTTTGCGCTGAAGCGAACTGATGTTTTCTCCATTGGGGATTTGGGAGTGCAGTAAGTTCTCTTACCCTGTGGATCAAGTATTTTGAGTTATGAACTGACATCCTGAAGACGGGGCTGTGCGTCGTTTGTGGGTCGAGATGTAAGTAAGTTGAAAGGCAAGGGTGGTGGTAAGTTTAAGTATATGGCGGAAAAGGATATGCTAGAGTTGGCAGCAAAGTTTGCACCGTATAGAAGTCTTTTTATGTGGTATATGTGGCGGATCGAGGATGTTGATGTCGCTGTTCTGACTGGGTGATGAGGTCGTCGACTACGAAGTATAAACTGGGTTGCTTTACAATGTCTCAACATACAAACACTTGTTTACTGGATATAAAGGGTGAAGCAAAGAATTAAGACAGAAAGAAATATCTCGGATTTCAATTTATGCCCGCACAAATATTAGATCCTTTCTTCGGCGTCCTTAGTAGTTGGGGATGCAGACACCAGCGTTCCACTCAGTGGCACCAACGCACTGCCAGCCATCGCAGCAGGGGTTGCCGCCAGAGGTACAAGCAACTTCGTAGTCTAGAGTGCATTGTTAGCGAATGGATCACAGTCTTGAAGTGTGTGACGTACTGGCGACGCAGGAGCGCTTCTCAGCCCGTTCGGAGGGAGAGGCAGAGGCAACAGCGGCCAGGGTAGCAATGAAGACAGTGATGAACTGCATTTTGATATTGGAGTTGAATGATCGGTAGATCGGTTGATTGATTGGTTGATGGATTGGTAGTAGATTGAATTGACTGAGTTGCTTGTGTTGATGATATTCGAACTATTGGGAAATTTTCTCGCTATTTAACCCTATAGAATCACATAGGTAGACTGAAGCCTCACATCAATCGGGATGTCAGATTCAAGATCTTCAGGTTTCCATCCATAAACGTATAGATTGTACAATTGGATGCGTAGATCGTCAATACATTTGCCCCAGTGTATATCTTTAGCATGAAACAGATACCTCTTTAGGTCAATATCCCAGGTTGATATACTTCGTTCGTCAGTAAACAGCTAACGTTGCCACCTAATCTTAGTCAATAAAACAGTCAGCATTGCCATTAATGGATTAAAGCCATACAGTTTAGTGGATTTTCAATACTTTCCGTATGAGGCACATGCATGGATGATCCAGTAAGCATTGGGGGATGGGGGCTATAATACACTAGGCTACTACCATACTTGGCTATGCTAAGTTATAACAAGGTCCTAATCCATGCATGGGGTACCCTAGACCCAGTATGACTTCAAGTTTCATGAATGTTGGAAGAAACGGACCGCAATACGAGCCAGCTAAGTGACGTATATCCTTGAGTCATTGAGCTGACCCGAATGCTTTTTGGCGACGAAACTTCGAGTTGTGGCATTTTCAGCTCAACCGAAGAACAGAATCGGGAATTGACATGTCTTTCTTTATCTTCTCTCCGGATCAAGGACTCTGAGTTGAATGACATGCTCGAGCCCAGGTCTAAGGTTGGCACCCCAGGTGCGCGACCTGTGGACAGATGCAAGAGCGCAAGCACTGACTGGCTCTTGAGCCATTCAGGGCTACTGGATAAGCAAATTGAGCGCATGACAAAGATTGCAGATTCTGAGTATTAAGGCAGAACAAAGAAGATCGATTTGTACAGTATCAGTACACACATAGGATTATCCAGGAACCACCATCTACGGCTGGTCCGTATCCATCGCAAAAATTGAAGGTCTATCAAACGAAAACAACCCCATAGCACTTATAATTTCACCGGTTTTTCGTCATAGAATCGCAGGGCAGGCAAGTGATGGCCGGGTGCGTTTACTTGCGGACGACGAGGTTGTCGAGGTCATCACGCTCCTTGTTCTCCTTCTCGATCTCGCGGATGATGGGGCTGAGGTACTCAACGTCCTAAATAGTCCAGGTGATTAGTATTTACTTGGCCGAGGGGACTCGATGGGTGTTCAGGGTCTTCGATCATATGTGACAAATCCTTGCAACGGGATTGGCCAATACGGAGTCGGATTGCGGGGATGGTGAAATTCGGACAGGGAGAACCTACCTCGTGGGGCTTGATCTGCTCGTTGGGGGGAAGAAGAGTGTGGGAAATGGAGCACTGCGATTGCGATATCCATTAGCGGTTTGATGTCGAAAGCTGGGGAAGGGGGTTGGACGAACCTGGAATGCGCGGCGAATGCGGAAGACACGGTCGTAGGCCTCCTTGGAAGGCAAACGCTTGATGGCCTTCTGGACAACCTCGCTCTCCTCGGGGATGAGGTCGTCGAACCTGGGGGTGGGTTAGCAACCATGGTGAACGAAAAGTCTCCGGGAGCGATCTCCGGATGACCGGGATGTAGCAATTGCGATGGAGCGCCATTGACAATGCCAGCGGCAGGCTGCAGCCGTCCTGATACTGTGTATGATGCGGATATCCCGGTCGTCCTAAATCGCTCGAAGGAAAAGGTATTGGCGAGGAGGGGGCGATAATTACTTCAGTCCAAGCTTCCTGTAGCCGGCGGCATCAGTGTACCAATTGGCCAGAGGGGTCATCCAGCGCTTGAGCCATGGGCGCTTGACGATGTAGTTGGTGATCGAAGGGGCAGACATCTTGAATACCGGGTATCCAAAGGCTCTGGGGAATGAGGGAAGATTGGAAAGGGCGGTCCGGTTGAACACGAGATGACCCGATGGAGGTTGTGCAAAACGGAAGCTGGAGGCGCTAGTCTGTAAATGGCAATACTAAGACCTGAGGCATTCATATAAATCATGTGACAAATAGTCAGGTGACTTGAATGCACGTGTGCCTGAGGCCACCGCGGAGACGAATGCCAATCAGTGACTCCACCTCGCACCACTCAATTCCCCATGTCATTATCTCGAACTCTACCTCTCTCTAACCCTCACTCTCTTACCCTTCTCGTTTATCGGAACGCGGTGCTAGCGATTTCCAACCGTTCGCTCACTGGCCACTTGCTTGCCAAGTAGAAATTATAATCCCCGCCCCGGCCGAGTCCGTGCTTCGACATCATAGGGTATCGCATTCAGAACCGTTCGGTAACCATCGGCTCCAGAAAACTTTCCTCGGTTGAACCCCAATTCTTACTCATTCCATCCTTCAACACTTTGATACATTCTCTCACCCCCCTTTCACAACGAGTTTAAACCGGCTTTAGGGTTCCGGATCGAGCACCGATATGCTCGAGTCCGGGATCCCTCGGTGATCAAGACGGATAGACAAGTTTGAGCGCCTGTCAACCTTATACGATGCGCCCCGATGACAGAAGCAGCTCTGGAGCTGCCAGCAATCCCTCCGAGCAGTCGCAGAGCTCCCAGATAGATAATGCTGCCACCCCCGCTCCCCACGTGCCTGTCGCCGGTACATCGTCGAACTCCGAGCTCATCAAGCGGTTGGAAATTTTGTCCACCCGTATTCCAAATTTCTGGGTCGCCCCATTTTGTGGTGGTGCTGCAGGTGTGGCTTCAGGAATTGTGACATGCCCTCTCGATGTTATCAAGACCAAGCTGCAGGCCCAGGGAGGCTTTGCCCGACGGAGCGGGCCAGCCATGCAAACAAAAACACTGTACAGAGGCATGTTTGGCACCGGAAAGGTGATCATACGAGAAGATGGTATCCGTGGTCTTTATCAAGGACTTGGTCCGATGCTCATGGGATATCTTCCGACATGGGCGGTCTACCTGGCTGTTTATGACCGATCTCGCGAATACTTTTATGAACAAACAGGTTGGTTCGGTTCTTTGGTCTACATCGGATAACAATTCTCTAACGCCCGTCTTAGACAGTTGGTGGTTATCTCGCGGTTATGCCTCGATTACCGCTGGTGCCTGTTCGACGATTGTGACAAATCCCATCTGGGTTATCAAGACAAGGCTCATGTCGCAGAGCCTCAAGCAGAACCACGAAGGGGCACGAGCCCCATGGCAGTATTCAGGTACATGGGATGCTGCTCGCAAGATGTATCAAGTCGAGGGCATTCGCTCGTTCTACTCTGGCCTGACACCCGCTCTTCTTGGCCTCACCCACGTGGCCATCCAGTTTCCACTTTACGAGTATCTGAAAATGGCCTTCACCGGATACGGCATCGGAGAGCACCCAGATACAGGAAGCTCACACTGGGTGGGTATCTCACTCGCTACCTTCCTCAGCAAGGTCTGTGCAAGCACCATCACCTATCCCCACGAGGTTCTACGAACTCGACTGCAAACACAGCAGCGCACAATTCCAGCCCCATCACACGAAGAAATCGCTTTCCGTGGTGGCTTGAAACACCCCCATGATCGTGGCCGACCCTTAGCATCTTCCTCTGATGGAATGCCTCTCAGTCCCCGCTACTCCGGAATGATCCGCACCTGCCAGACTATCTTGAAGGAAGAAGGATGGCGTGCATTCTATTCTGGAATTGGCGTCAACCTTTTCCGGGCTGTTCCGGCTGCCATGACGACAATGCTCACCTATGAGTACCTTCGGATGGTCATCCATAACTTTCAACACGAGGGTGAAATAGCGAAACAGACTGATGCGTCTAGCATGATCTAATGACAAAGACCTGTCAAAGATATAGAAAGGCATTTCAACTCACGTTCATCCTCAAAATCACGTGCACATAAACAGTGTGCCTTTCTTACCGCTACTCAACACTCCCTTTCACCTTGCGATTTGTATAGAAATGGAAGCCGTCTATTGCTTCCAGTTGGTGAATTCTTCAGCGAGTAGGCTTTAGGCCTTGCATTACAAAAATATCTACCAGTCCGAGGACTTGGAACAGATAGCACATACCCAGAGGTCTTGTGCTTTTGCCTGCGATCAAGATGCTCCTGATTTTGAAGCGTTTCTCTCAAAGTCCTTTCCACCTATTTCGCATGGCTTTTACATATCCTATTGTACATACTACCCAGATTTCGTTTCCATGCAAGTACTCTTTATTCCCACTTGGCATTAGTCATGCAACCTGTCATGCCCTCTGTAGCTTTTATTATCATCAGCCTTACGGTCGATTGACTGCGTACAAGTACAAAAAATTGTACTGTTCTAGAAAGCAAATATAGCAAAAGCAGTGGACTAGCAAGCCGAGTGAGGACATCCCCGACCTGCAAGACGGTCCTCCAACAATTCCCGAGCAGAGACTCGCTCCTTTTCGGAGCACATACAGCGAACTAGGGGGTCCAGTGCTTCTTCATGCGGCAAAAAAGGTCGTGCCCGGGATCGAACCGGGATCGCCAGAATCAGAATCTGGAGTGATAGCCATTACACTACACAACCTGAATTGCTGATCACGTGAAGAAAATCAGAAATATGCGGTATGAATTGAAGAAATCAACTTGATAAAAGATGTACAAGTCCTGGAATCTCACAAACTGCTGAAAAACCCAGTCGAAGTACACCAGTAAAGTCAAGGATTATGTTTACTCTAATCATGCTCTTTCCGAAAATCAATGAGAGGCCTACCGACACATCCAACACACTCGAAAATCAAAGAACATGACTCAAATTTGGCCATTTTGATAAGACGAGCCTGCAATTGAGATCTAGACCACAAGCTGATCACTGGTCAATTGATGTATAACGCGTTTTTTAAATCGTGATCTGGGAAAGTGATTTCAATGTACCAAATTGAGTCGTCAAGGAAAATAACATTTATCCACTATACAAAACCACGGCCCCAAAAGGTTGAAGCACAACTTCTTTATTGCCGCACAAATCTCCCTGGCTTGAAACCAAAAGCGAAGGATGCTCCAATCGCTTTGCAACCAATTTTTGCTCCGCATCAGAGAAGTTGAGGAGCACAACAGCCTTCTGACCCTGACAAGCCCGCTCATACCCAAGCACCATCTCCCCAGTCTCTTTCTCCGAGATGGCAACATAGGACCCATAAACAAACAAATCTGCCATGTTCTTCCTTAAAGCAATCATCTCCTTCCAATACCCCATCACACTCCCGGGATCACCAACTTGACTCTCAACATTCCACTCCGTATAGTCCTTATTAACAACCATCCACGGTTCAGCCCCAGTCGTAAAGCCCGCATTTGCCGAACCATCCCACTGCATAGGCAGTCGTCCATGATCACGCGCCTTGAGCTGCAACTCCCTCAGCACATCCCCCATCCGATTTACATCATCTCCCCTCGCCTTCAAAACCTTGTTATAATAATTCTTCCCTTCAACATCGATATACGCTTCAGCTCCATACTCCTTCCCAAGATTAGCCATTCCGATCTCTTGACCCGCAAGTAGAAACGGCGTTCCGCCCAACGTGGTCAAATAGGTCGCAAGCATCTTAGCCGAAGAAGACCGGTACTCAGGTGAGTCAGATGCGTACCGAGTAATCGAGCGACCGCTATCATGGTTATCGAGATAAATAGTATTCCAGCCCTCGAATATAGGCATAGCAGTCTGCCACAAATTCGTCAGATGCCGAATCTTCCTCGGATGGAAATCGTCTCGGCCATATTTCCCATCAACACCGAAATCCATATCGACTATATCGCCCGTGAACAGCATGTTGAGTTCATGTCGGTCTTTGGCAACGTATTCACGGACTGAGTTTTCATCTTTAGTAAATCCCAGCTCGCCAACTGTCATGATATCGTACTTGTCGAAGACCTCCGTTCTCATCTCACGGATATAATCATGCATCCTTGGGCCTGAAGCGAAATATTCCGCGCCGCTTTGGTATGGCTCGTCATTTATGACTTTCGCATCGGGTAGATCGGGGTGTTTGGACATTAAGTTCATGCTGTCGATGCGGAATCCGTCCACGCCTCGATCGAGCCAGAAATGCATATCGTCGTGTGCTGCTTTGCGCATATCTTCACTTTCCCAGTTCAGATCTGGCTGGCTGGGAAGGAAGAGAGCGAGGTAATATTGGCCTGAATGCTCGTCGAATTGCCAGGCCGATCCACCAAAGATAGAAGCCCAGTTATTAGGTTCTTTTCTTTGGCCCTGTGCGTCATATTTCGGGTCCCGCCAGATATACCAGTCGCGCTTAGCATTTGTCTTTGAGCTGCGGGATTCTTTGAACCAGGCGTGTTCATCGCTGGTGTGGTTCACGACCAGGTCCATTAAAAGCCGCATTTCATTTGCATGGAGTAAGTCTATGAGCTCTTGGACGTCTTCGACTGTACCGTAGGGCGCGTGGATAGAGCGGTAGTCGGAGACATCGTATCCCATGTCTTTTTGAGGCGAGGCATAGATGGGTGAGAGCCAGATTGTATTTATGCCGAGAGACTTGATGTAAGGCACCTTGCTGATGATTCCGCGGACATCGCCGAGGCCATCACCGTTGCTGTCTAAGAAGCTGGCTGGGTAGATTTGGTAGACGATGGCCTCTTTCCACCAAGCCTTTTCCACTTGCTGAGGACCCATTTTGATCAAGCCACAGAAGATTGTATAAATCGATAGAAAAAGAAGTATGCATCGGCTAGTCTCTCCTAAAGGAGACCATTTTATATTCTGCTATGTTTCCCCGACACAATCCCATTAATTGTCCAGTGTTTATTGTAATGAAGGCTCGGAGGAACCTGGGAAGTGCCCGTTCCGCTGCAGGACATGATCTACTCCGCGAATCCGCGATCGCGGGGAATTCACCGAGATCTCTCCGAGCACAGCGGGGATTGAGTGTCAATGCAGCGGCATTGTAGCGACATAGCTTGATAGAACGTAGTTTTTTGGTCGGTGAGAAATCGGAAACGAGAAACCAATCATTCAGTGCTCGAGCGCATGGTCCACCGTTATCTTCGACGTGTGTCTAGTAGATGCCGGATGCATGAGCATGAGTAGCATGACTGTGGTTCTTTTGGGTCAAAATTGAAAAATAATAGGACTCTAAAGCTCAATGTTAAGTGCTATGTTTGTTTATTCCATTTCAACACGCATGTTTCCTTTTCCATGGCTCAGCTTGCAGCACCAGGAACGATATGACGTATAAGTGGTATCATGGTGGACGCCGGCATCCCGACGGCAATTTCTGGGTCCGGTATTTCCAGACGTCTTCTCGGACGAGTATGGGATACTTCCCCATTGAAAATACTACTCGAATCGACCAAAGAGTCAATCTGGTTCTCTCTATTCAGCAGCATATCCCTTCAATCCCAGATAATGCCGCCATCTAAGCCACACACCTACGAAAACGAAGTGTATGCAAACGGGCTCCAGAATATAAAACCGCCAATTAGCTTCAACCCACTCGACTGGGAAACAGCAGCCAAAGAAACCCTACCCGCCGAAAGCTTTGGCTATGTATGGGGCTCAGCCGGCGTCCGCGAAACAGACGACAACAACCGAGCAGCATTCCGCAAATGGAGTATCGTTCCAAGTCGACTAGTCAAAGCAGACTTCCCCAACCTTAAAACCACACTTTTCGGTCAAGAATACAAATACCCCATCGCCTTTGCACCGGTAGGCGTACAACGCATCTTTCACCGCGACGGTGAAATCGCAACAGCCGCCGCAGCATCCAAGGAGAACGTTCCGTACATTCTCAGCTCGGCTTCATCGACCAGCATTGAAGATATTGCGAATGTTGATTCCACGAGTACACGCTGGTTCCAGCTCTATTGGCCGTCAAACGAGCACAATGACATAACGAGGAGTCTTCTGCAAAGAGCCAAGCAATCGGGGTGTAGCGTACTTGTAGTTACGCTTGACACGTACATTCTTGGTTGGCGTCCATCAGACCTTAAAAATGCATTTAACCCTTTCCTGCGCCCGGATAATATCGGCGTGGAGCTGGGTTTTTCGGATCCTGTTTTTCGGCGCCAGTTTCGGGAACGGCATGGTAAGGATGTGGAGGATGATATGGGAACCGCGGCGGCGGAATGGACTCGAACTATTTTCCCGGGCACCAGCCATTCTTGGGAAGATTTGGCATTTCTCAAAGAACATTGGGATGGACCGATTGTTCTGAAGGGGATTCAGACCGTTCGAGATGCGGAACAGGCTGTGGAAGCTGGTGTTCAGGGCATTGTGGTTTCTAATCATGGAGGTCGTCAGCAGGATGGAGGAATCGGGTCTCTTGATGTCCTTCCTGAGATTGTGGACGCTGTTGGGGATCGGCTAGAAGTTATCTTTGATTCTGGGGTGAGAACTGGGGCTGATATTGCTAGAGCATTGGCGCTCGGTGCGAAGATGGTTCTTATTGGTCGGCCGTATGTTTATGGGCTTGCTATTGCTGGTGAAGCTGGGGTGTCTCACGTTTTGCGTAGCATTTGTGGTGACTTGGAACTAACGCTTCATCTTGCTGGGATTCCGTCTTCCTCTTCGGAGCATTTGAATAGGAATGTCCTGCGGAGGAATGAGTAAAGGGTGTTGTATCTGATTTTATTGAGGCGGCTTGAGGAGAATGCGTTCTGAGCAGCTACCCAAGAAGGAAGAACTCCTGAAGCCAAGGAAATAGACCGAAGAAATTTGCATTTACATGAGTGAATAGATAGTCGGATGGCGGGAACGGAGAGGGAGCTTGAAAAGCTTCACTTCTCACCAGTCTGCAGCTTGATACTAAACCCAGCCACATCATACAAACATTGAAATGCATACAGCCTATAAGTCTTACACTGATTGCCGAAGAAGAGGGAACAAATCGACTAAACCGAGGCAAACAATGAAGTCATTGATAGTCTTCCCCGCATCAACCCCAGACCAAACTTTAAACAAATCCCGATGCTTAGTATACTATTCCACCGGCAACAGCACGTCAACCGGATAATAACAACCATCAAGGAAAACATAGATGTAGATCTTTATTGACAGTATATCCTTACTACTTATTTCCGTTCAACCCCCACTTTCCCTCCCCCTCCCGCCTCGATGCATTGCTCAGTCACAATGCCAAACAAATTCCAAATAAACACCTACAGCTTCTGGATAGTCACATACGTGGCTATAGGCACAATCTCCAGTGCCTACGGCCTAGCAATAATAGGCACAACAGTCGGTCAACCAAACTTCTACAAATACTTCAATCTAGCCCCACAAGGTACACAAGGATACGACCACACAACCAACATAATCGGCGCTCTAAACGGCGTGAACTCCGCCGGTGCGATAATAGGCTGTATATTTCAAGCCTGGGCCGGCGACTACTTCGGACGAAAATGGACCATGCAGTTTGGACTAGTTGTTCTGGTCGTGGGTGGTGCCTTGTGCGCAGGCACAGTCGACATCGCGATGTTTATCGTTGCGCGTTTGGTCGCGGGGATCGGATCAGGTGCTTTAGCCTGTATTGTACCGACTTATCAAGCTGAGATTGCTACTGCCGAGACCAGGGGTGCGATGGTTGCTATTACGGGGATTATGTATGCGGTTGGGTATTCGATTGCGGCCTGGCTTGGGTATGCATGCTATCATATTAAAGACAGTGATTCGGCGGTTCAATTCTCTTGGAGGTTCCCTTTGGCGGTTCAGGTGCTTTTCCCGCTTATCGTGTTGGTCGGGAGTCCGTTTGTTCCTGAGTCGCCGAGGTGGTTGTTGCAGCAGGGATCGCGGGAGAAAGCCTTGTCCGTTGTGACGCGCCTGCAGCGAGATACCGTGAACGCAAGACAGGAATTCTTTTTGATTGAGAAGCAGTTTGAACTTGATCGGTCTATTCAGACGAGGTGGTTTGAGATCTTGAGGACTCCTGCTAATCGGCGCCGGGCGTTTGTGGCGTGTGCGTTGATGTGGGGAGATCAGTTTCTGGGGATTTTCATCATTACGAACTATGGTGTTTTGATCTACGAGAGTATTGGATTCGAGGATCCCGTGCCACTTCTGCTTTATGCGTGCTGGGCCAGTTTCACTTTGATTGGAAATACGTGGACAGCACTCTACGTCGACCGTTATGGACGCCGAAACTTCCTGCTCATTGGGTCCATTGGTTGTGTTGGCTGTCTGATCTTCTTGTGTGCGCTCTGTGCCCAATACCTCGGAACGGACAACGCAGCCGGACTACACGCTGCTGTGTTCTTCGTCTTCTTTTATTGCTTCTGGTGGTGTTTCTTTATGGATGCTACGCAGTATATCTACATCGCCGAGATATTCCCGAATCACCTGCGGACTCAGGGTGTTGCGCTGGGTATTGCATTCTTCTACCTCGCTTCGGAAGTCACTCTGGTCGCTGCGCCTGTGGGTCTGGCCAAGATTGGCTGGAAGTTCTACTTGGTTCTGATTGTTCCGTCCTTGTTCTATATTGGGGTGATCTACCTTTTCTTCCCAGAAACGAAGGGACGAGCTCTCGAGGAGATTGGTGCTTTGTTTGGTGACGATGCTCATGTTGCTGTTCACTGGTACGATGCGACAGAAGAGGAACGTGAGAAGATGGCCGAGGAGGCTCTTCGAGGGCTATCTCAAGCAGAGAGCTCTGAAGACAAGGTCCATTCGTCTCACCTTGATTTTGCAGAATGATTGCATACATAACTACTCGCAGCAGCGCTGTGTGCTACAGGTGGTCTATAGAACGGTTTTGTGTGAGATATTCTCTCTTTCTACATATTCAGTATTGCCTTTATACGTCCATCTGTTCTCTCCTCAGAACCCAATCAAGGAAGTAGCTGGTATCTGGCTTCTTCACAACCTGATCCTCCACAATGATAAATTCCTTAAACTTGCGCGGAGGAACTTCATGAGCGTAGAGCGCATCAATATCCGGGTATGACCTGTTTTTCGTCTCAGGCTGGAAGAAATAAAGCCCAACCATAATGAAGAGCTCCGCGCCAACAAACAAAAACATAACTCTGCCACCCCAGTTCAACTCATTGGGATTGATGAAATAGGGGAAGACAGAAGAGAGTAGCAGTGCTGTAAGCTGCTGGCAGACAAGCACAAACGCAATAGTCTTCGGACGCGTGGCCTGTGCAGCCGTCTCCTGAGCCACAGCCCACCCATAGCATCCCACAGTCGCGGTATAGAGCATCGACCAGGTTATCATGAATGCGAGCAGCGCAATATTGGCCGAGGTATTAGACGTCGGCGCGATTGATACGCCCGCAATAATAACAGACCAGAACATGAGAAACGTGCCACCGCCAATAAGACCCTTGCGACGGGGAATTACATCAGACAAGAAAACGGCGACGACATTGGAGAACAGTTGGAGGGTAGATGAGATTGCTGTCAGTTGGAAGGAGTTTGTTTGGCCAATTAATTCGAAGTAGTAGGTTTGATAGGTGTTGGCGAAGTAGCCACCGCTGAAATTCTGGGATTGAAGACCAAGAACTGCGACGAAGGTGCGAGATCGGTGCTCTTTAGAGAAAATGCTTTTCCAGCTTGTCTGTCCACCCGCAGACTCCTCGCTTTCAAGTTGTCTTAGCTCGAGTTTGATGGCTTGAATGTAGCCTTCAACATCAGATTTAGGTCCATATAATCGAAGGATGGCCTTGCGCGCGTCAGCCTCACGGCCTTTCTTCATATACCACACCGGGCTTTCAGGAAGGAAAGGAAGACCGCAGAGGTAGATGCCTGGAATGACGAAAGTCATGAGAAAAGCAAGCCGGAAAGACCAGTTTCCAGAGATGCTAGAGGCTCCATAGCCCGTGATCGATGAACAAAAGTATCCGAAAACAATAATGACGTTAGTGAGAGATGAGGCCGTACTGCGCAAATTGGTCGGTGCATTCTCCGTCACATAAAGCGGCGGAAGAACCGTTGATAGTCCAACCGCGAGACCAAGGAGAAGCTTCGACACGAAAAGAACAGGCAGACTGGGTGCGAAAACCAATGCAAAGGATGAGCAGAGAGAGATAATCACGGCAGTAAACAATAGCTTCTTGCGACCTATTACATCTGCAAATTGACCGGCAGCGTACCCGCCAAACACTTGTCCAATAGTCGATGCTGCATTCCAAAGAGACTGCCATAAAGCGGGGATAACCCATTCCTTGCCGTCCGTGTAATAATTTCCATAGTATTGACGGAAGGCGGGAAATGCAATGGCGGTTCCCGAGAGCCCTGAGTCATAGCCATAACCGAACGTAAGAAGCATAGTGTACAAGGTCCACCAGCAAAAGCGACGGTTGGCTTTGATAGCCAACCAGAGTTTGCTCCATTGCTCTCTTGCGGTTAAGTTTTGCTCTTGGTGTATGTTTTGCTTCGTTTCACTTTCTTGGGCAATTTCGATGTGACTTGGAGCAATCTTCTCAGCCTCGAGGGACTCATTTGAAATAGTGCGATCCATGGCGACGTGGACAGCGAAGAAGCGCAATAGATGATTCGATGGATTGGGTCATTCTGGCATTGGAACCATGTTCTTTAAATGTAGAAGGAGTGCGGAGGTTCCCCATGGGGAAAAATATGGGTACCGTGAGGTATGTAGGAATTAGGTTCCTCTCGGTCCGAAGCTCGGTGAAACTTGTATGATCTATCATGGCGACGGGGAAATTTCACACAGTGCAATTTGATTCAATGAAATTACCAGCGAAAGCCTGACCTCAACGAGGTGAATACTACCGAAGATTGTCAATGTGGTGTGGTGTGGTTGGTGTTGGTCATCAATCGGTTGTTGGAGCTGAAGCGGTGGGTTCCCGTTATGAATTCGGAGCGCCACCATCAAGGCGTTGATGCCATAGAGGATGCATGATTCGGAGGTATTGCTCACGTACTAGGAAGTTGGCATCTATGTTGATTAGAATTAGCAATATTATGACAGCTGAATAGTTGCAAAGTACTTCTATCGTGGCAACACTGCCCACCATTTCTGCGGTTTCAGCCCCGCGTATTTAGCTCACACAAATGATTCAGACACAAGGATCGAGCAGTATTGAATTGAAAAAAAGACAAAAGTGAATAAGTCTCCCAATCTATCCTGAACTCAGTCGTCAACTGGTATCACTTGAAGTGGGTCTACGCTAAGATAAGATAATCACCACGTGACTACTTCCCAACCATAATTTTCTTCGCTTCGTTTTTCCTCCTTCTTCCACACACTTGTCAGTCGCAACAAGCGACCTGGGATTTTGATGTTTGAACTCCAGGACCGCAATTGACATTGCTGCAACACATCCGTATACCATGTGGCTACTCATGCGAAGCCAACACAACACAAAGACGCCACTTCTGATTCCTACAGAAACCCAGGAAAACGCGTTGTCAAACCTTCGGTTGAAGACCCGATAATCAGATCGCGTCTCCATCTGTTGGCTTAAATACTCATACTACATGATTGTATTGGAAGCGGAGCATAATCCTGCTGCTTCTTTCATACATGACTGCCCCCTACATACTTCTCTTCACGATTATTATGATGATTTTTTATCAATATTGAACCAGGTTGTTATACACTTAGACTCCTGGGGCATGATCGCAAATACACTGAAAATTCTGATCAATCACGAAGATGAAGTTTTGTTGTCGCTTATCGACTTTATTATTCTACATTCAAATTTGATATTATTCCAAACATTAAAGAGCAAATCCCACGTATTTAGAATTATCTCAAATGTCTCATGACTCTTACCATTGAAAGCCTCATGTGATAATTCTTGTGCAATCAATCAATCTGACATACAATGTCGATGCATGGAGCAACAGTGCACTCCATAAGTCAGGTGACGGAAGTGCAGCAAAACAAGCCAGACAAATTCCGTGAAAAGGTTGTCTTAGAAGTCGGCGTAATCCGATAAAGATCTCACTGTCTTGGTCGTAGAGTTGTGCAATAGCTCCATGCCTACAACTGCATTCGAGTGAGAAACATGGGTCACCGAAATCATGAAAAGGTCAGATCAAGTATGTGAGATAATCCCTCAGGATATGCATGTTCGATTTGATCTTAATTCATATCACCATTGAGTCAGAAACAATCAGAAAGATAATATACAAACCCAGGCATTCCTCAACCATGGAACCATAATTATAACCTTTCATAAATCACCTCTTCCCCCCTTTGTCCGCCTGACTCTCCTCAAGAGCCTGCTGAACCCACGACGAATCCTTATCTACCCGTGATGCCCGCTTCGATGTAGCCGGTGATTGAACCTGAGCATCCTGCCTTGCGGTACGAATAGAACTAAAACAGTACGTGCAAAGAAGCACGGCCATAGTGAAAGCTGCAATGGGCGCGTTCAGAGACTTGAATCTTGTTAGTCCCTGTCTTATTAAGTGACCGCCACAGTGCTAGGCGACGCTGTGGCTGATGGCCTCGCGAAGATCGACTTACCCCTGAAGGCCGGCCAAGGGCCTTAAGATTAGGTGTGTTTTTTTGTGTCATGGTAATATGTAGATTGCATGCCCAGGTAGCTGACACTGATACTGGATCAGATTAACTTGGGCTGGACACGGATGGTCCCACTAGCAAGTATTTTTCCGTTTTGATTGGTTGATTTCTGGTATCGCCTCACAAGCGCAACTGTGGTGCACTGCGAGTCAACTACAAGGATCGGTAATTTCACACTCCCTTGTACTGATGTTGCTGAAGGAAGGGCCCTTGTTTCAAACTTAAAGGCTGTCGGTTTGAACATTGGATGGGGAGTTGGGCGGGAAGATGCCAAGAATTTCTCGGCTCCACTAACGGCGTTTTGTCATCAACCTTTGAATGTTGAATGTTTGCCAGCTGGTTCCAACCACTTTGATAAGAGAACCTATGATTTAGAAACATGTAGATACAATGATCAAAACCCGTTCACGTACGACCTCTCTCGGTGGGCCTAGCTCTAGGCACACAGGGTTATCTTGTTAGCGTAGTAGGGTTGGGCTGCTCATCTCGAAGTCTAGCCCACCCCGCAGATATCATAATAGATATCCATCCGACCAGACTTACCGCCTGCTGATGTTGTTTACATAATTCCTAACTACGATCACTTTCTACCCTTGTTCACAGGTACTACATATTTGCGCCAAAGGAAATTGGGCGTTCGTTCAATCTTGTATATCCAAAAGCAACATTTCCAGAGAGATGCTACTAAATACCTATATTACCATCAGTATTCAAACCCCACTAACTGCAGCTTTCACAGATCACCGCCTGCATAATTTGCCACTGAAACTCAAACTCGGGTGTGATTGCTGGAGGTGCTGCTGGTAGCTTCTAGAAGCTGTAGCTGGTGGAGTTTGAACAGTGGTAGTTTTTATAGGCATTCAGCAGCATTTAGTTTAGAGTTACGCTTTCGAAATTAAGAACAAACTGCCTGTTCCCTCTCCAGGGCTGACGCAAACTCTAAATTGTAATTCGCCTTAGTTTCAGATGTAGGGTTGACTTTCAGATGTAGGGTTGACAGCGCCTCAAGATATAAGTCCCGCCCAAAAGAACGCCATGACCAAGAGCAGCTGCTCCATGTATCAATAGAGGTCGTTTCTAGAAAACCTTCCTTCAGCAGCTCTTCAACATCGTTTGGCTCCAAATTATTCAAAGTTGTGGTTTCGTCCAGCGCAGTTTCTTCGCGGTTGATGGGGATGAACTGAATAACTTGCTCAATCCAGAGCCGACTACATTCGGGTGGCGGGAGGTAGGAATGTCGAACTGAAATTGCTTCAAGATAACCCGGGGATAGCACGAGTAAACGATTCATCATCTGATCCCGGTTTATCTGAAGATGGGAGACTGCCCGGCACAGCGTCATCGCGGTTAATGGATATAAACCGACTGATTTGCTGACTCCAGAGCTGACTTCGTTGAACTGGCGGGAGGTGGGACTATCGAACTCGAAATGCTTCACAATACCTGCAAACAACGATTGCACCCGAGACCAGCACGATCGTACCTGGAAATAGCACGATTGAGCAGTTTAACACCTTCTGATTTCGGGTTATCTGAGGATGTTAGTTTGCCCAGCGCAGCGTCGTCGCAATTGATTGGGTGAAACCGGCCGCCTCGGTGGATCCTGTGTTTTGCATAGTTGACAGATGTATTATTTATATCTTGCAAAGAAAACATCCCTTCTTGCACGGCTACATCCTGAAAAGGGTCATCGCTATCCGCACCAGCGATTTCGTAGTCATTTCGTGGTACTAATGAAGGCGATGTATTGTTTTGCATGCTATCATGCTCAAACCCATACTGGGATATGGACACGGCTTCAGCTCCTGTAGAAACGTCCGGAGCCTCGGATGGTGTACCCTGGCCTTGGAATGCGGCATTGGGAATTCCAGGTGGTCTCCACGTGACAGGAAATCTAGACTCGGTAGGTAGGTGGCCCTGATTTCCAGCCTGCAGTTGGTCGAGGATGGTGTTGCGAGGAGCCATCATGTTCTGACCCACAGACTTACTTATCGGCGCAGCCGTGATGGAAGGATTGTAAAGCTCATCATGATAAATATCGGAGATTTTTCGCTTCATTGTGGGGAATCTCATCGACATGCCACTGTTGTTGGAGTGTCCTTGAGGTAACCATCATTAAAGCTAAGGAATTGGTTCTCTCACCATTCGCCATATCTGCTTTGTCGAGCTCATCCAGGCTCGTCTGAGAAGCCCTCGGAGAGAGCGTGGTCTGGGATAGAGATATAGGTTGATTCCCCAAAATAAACCCTGGAGCTTCGGACAGTGGGCGGGCATGAAATCCGGAATTGTGATACAAGTCTTTCCCCCAGTTAGGAATACTGGGAAATAATTGGTTCCTCAGGTGAGCCGCCAAAACGTCAGCAATACGTCCGATATTCGTTGGTTTTTCTGAGGTTGGTAATAGATGCTAGGAGTCGGTTTTGGAAGAGACATGGGATCTTGAGACGATGAGTAGTCGTCCTGTGATGATGGGCGTGGAGTGAAAGAGATTTCGGGGGCATTGGGGCCAGGGCTAAAAAAACCGGCCGGTGTGGAGACGTCTTCATCTACTGTTGGTAGGTTACCGAGATTTCCAAACTCGCCCTGTGATAAAGCACGCAAGGTGGTGTGAATGAAGTCACGGTTCAAGGAGAATATCTCTGGGGTAATCCCGATACTTTGTAGCTCCTTGCGAAGTTGTCTCCATTCCACTTCCTCACTTTCTGAAAGCGATCCAGTGGAGACAATTGAAATAATGGATGATTCGCGTCTGCCAGTGCGAATCTCGTTCATGAAAGCTTTCAGCATCCGTTCCACATTATCCTGCGAGGATCTTAACAGGAATTAGTTACCATAATTGCATGGTACATGATATTCGCGGAGCTCACTGTATAATCTGAGTGTTCAGAACGTTTAGCACGTTAATGTATACCGAAAGCCTTGATCTAATGTCTGCTATTTCAACTTCGGCCCAGCCCATTCTTTCCCAGGTGACCTGAGTTTGAGGACCGACAGTATCGAAGTGATCTTTCAACTTTGAAAGATCATGCAGAACACCATTACAGTTGTCCAAAGTGTCTTTTAGCTCTGTAAAATGGTTACTTTTCGCATGAGCCCTCTGGGTGTGTTCTTCGGTCACGTTAAGGATGGACACAAAAAGGCCAAGCTCGTTTCGAATCTGATTGAAAAGTTCAGATGAACTGAATAAAGACGTATAAAGTGACTGAGCTATTGGTCGAATTTCGTTGATATGAGCTGGTAGGTTTGATAGGTTAGAGTTCGGAACTAGCTGTTATAGACGGAGGCTTTTACTGATGTTCACGTCCCGGTTTGCCGTGATATTGCCACTGAAGACAGCCCCACCTTGAGTGTTGAAGGCTTGGAATTGCTCTGTGAAAGGCATGCGATGTTAGTTAGGAATTCCCTCAAGTCCAACATTCAGTTTTTTTGAGCATACCTGCTAGGTGGTACGTCCCTCCTGTATTGAGACTGCCATTGTTGACTCCAATCTGAACCCCTTCATTTGAGCCAGAAAAGGATGCATTGTAATTCGCTGACATTGCCATGTAACATATCGAGGATTTTGATCGTTGAGTCGAATTTAGGGGCCGCAAATGGCGGCTTTTTTTCTCTCGGTGCGGTGCAGCGAAAAGTGCTCAGGCAGCTCAGCCTCATCAGGTGATGTGACGAGCCACGAGTCCAATACACCAACAACGTTAACACCTGGGCAGGCCACATAGGCATATCACTCACCATTCCATCTCATTAGATATAGATAGTTGATTATCACCGGTGATTCCATCGACCTCTCCGTCTCGTTTTTGATAATTATGAAAAAGAGAAAAGGCTGACCTCTTCAGTATCCTACTTCGCCGTCTAGTGAATCAACTCCCTCGTAAATTTTCCGTCTACATAAAATCCTAGGTCGCTCGTTGTCTGTATGACATTGATACCCGCGCTATATTCCTGACTGATATACGGGTAGGAGTGGATATCAATTTCCCCTTTCAGAGGTACATTGATGGTTTCAAGCCCTATTCGCAAGAAATATAATGTATAGGTAGATATTTGTTAGCAAATATCGTACTAAGAGAGCTGACAATCGATGGTCCCTCAATGCTTTAGAACTTCTCTTCTTTGAGAATTCGCTGCTTTCAACTGCATGCCAGTCCTTCGCAGCGTAGAGCCCGAGTGTTGTTGTAGGTGGAAGGCTTGAGCAGTTCGAACGATCGTCCGTGCTCATCAAGATTCGTCAACATCATCACCCAAAGTAACCTTCAAATAGTCCTCTGCCTCATCATCATCGTCATCACCACGAGAAGTATACAAACTCTGCCAGCAATTACCCTTTTGTAGAGTAGCCGCATCAATATCCTTCCTGCGATACCACTTGAATTTGAGCTGACGATACTGCACGGCGTACACTGCCTCACCGATACAGGGTAGATCGCTCTGCTCGCTGCTCTTGAGCGAGGTGTCTATATCTCTGTGCCACAGACTTCGAAACCCGACTACCAAGTATATCTGATCATTTGAACGTTCGATTTGTTTTTCGACCCACTGTCGTGTTTTTCTCTTGGAGCTCATTGCTTCGAACCAGTCATTTGAATTGTTTAGCGTGCATGAGCTGGAGCGGTCGACCGTGACGGAATAGTCGGCTTCGGTGGGATTACCCTTGGTGGACATTTTTGACAGAATGTTCGTATAGCCCATAGCGGAAAGATTGATGGTATGTGGGACTGATTGATGGATGACAGCGAGTTGAGCAGAAGATGGGGATACTGGCAAGGAGTAGAAATTATCTCGTGGAGACAAGGTATCCGTTATTAGACTACCGATGAAATTCTTTTCCACGGGGAAGATATTGTGCAAAATCCCAGAAGGTAGAGGGGGAGCGGAACTGGCAACTAAAGTTTCTGTTGAAGAAGTTGAAGCGGCTGTCAAGTCAACTTTGGCCTTGGGAATGATGCCCAGTAACTCCTTTGCATAGGCTGCAGCGACAATCGCAGCATAGGGCTGCCATTCCTTGGCTTTGAACTCATCGGCGTAATCACATATTCCTCGAATAGCCAGACAGGGGAAATTATCAAGATCCATCAGCCCTGCAGCTTCCATTTCGACGCAAAGAATGTCATGCTTCGCCGCCAACTGATCTCTAGTTTTCCCGTGCTTGATGAGACGGTTTCCAGAAGCTATTGTTCCATAATGTATCTGTGGGAGATCAGATGACCGTGCTGCACGCTGCACGACAGGCGCTTCACTAATAGGCAAATCTGGGTTTGTACAAGTATCATGAAGAATATCGTTCTCAGAGCCCGGTGACCGAAAACTGGGATACTGAGTGATAGCATCGTTTATAATTCCTTCAAGAAGACCCTTGTCCACCAGATGTGATGCACGGAGGTTACTCACTGCCGTGAGAACGCTGAAAGGAGGGTGATTCAGCGAGCCCGTCGGCAGGAACTCTCCATCTGCAATTGTCTTGCCGTAGTCATATGCGACAACACCTCCAAACGAGCCGCTGGGGATACCAACAACAACGTCTCCTAGACGGATATCCGGTGTTGATCGTGAAATAGGAGGAACGCCGCCCCCAATTCCTACCATCAGCCCGAAGGAAAGATTGGGGAATGTCGTGATCATCTGCTTTGCGACGATAGCTGCGGAGGTAGTACCATAGACACCTGAGGGAAGACAGGCGATCACGACGTTATGTGAACTGATACTCCCAAGTGCGTAGCTGTTTGTGTCGGTGCGGGGTTGCTCGAGATCGGGGTGAGATTCATCCAACAGACATCTCGCTGCGGCCATCTCGATGGGTAAGGCGCATATCCAGCCGATGTGGTAGCTGCTGTGATTCAAAGTCATGATGACAGTTGTGCCAGAAGAGTATCACGTATCTGGTGTCAGAAGTGTCATGCAGAGAATTTATCTGCGAGTGAGCGCGTGCGGCATAAGACAAAATGGCCCCATAAATAAGCACGAAAGACACTAAGCTAATCTTGAATATGATTGGTAGCAAAAGTACCATCTGTGCCTGACTATATCTAAACCTAACACGTACCTTGCTTTAGAAGCTCGATTTTACATGCAAGAGCCAATTCCCGCTGTTGTGGCACCAATATGGTACTGTACTCAACCGGTTCGAAAGCTAAACCATCAACTTTAACAAGACCATTCTACCAATTTCACATTCTTCAACCTCCAAAATGTACAAACTGCGCCCAAAAGAGAGGCTGGTCCTCAAATTCAGACCGCACCTCTTTGACAGCCAAATGAAACGCCTCCGCTACAGCTCGGCCACTATCAACACCCGGTTCCGCCACCAGCGCAGCAAGATTTTGATAAAAACCAACAGCAACATCACGACTGACCAAGTCCGGCGCTGGCCACATAGTGCCCAAAACATGAGCAAATCCAGCAACCTGGAATCCACTCACAAGATGAATCGCCTCATCAAGAAGCTTGGTTGCTCTATTCTCAGCAGTCGAACAAGCAGACAAATATGCAATACGAGCTCGTTTCAGATCCATTTTGACAATTGTTTCCACTGTCAACGCTCCACATTTCCCAGTGTCAGAAGCTTCCAGACCTTCAGGTTCGAGCATCAGGTGGCCATTGAGTGGATTTTTGCTATCGGATAGCGCATGGCATGCGAAGTGGACCATATCATAGGATGCGAGATGAGATAGTACAGAAGCGGGTTGTGGATGAAGAAGACTCTTGACAGAAAAAGTGGGCTCAACTTCTTCTGTGATCTCTTCTATCTCATCTTCAACACCGGAGAGTGGTGCATGACCGCGTGTCGTTGGCATGCCGACCATCAGCAAACTGGGATTGGGTCCGAGTGCACCACCGCTTAATTTGGCTCTGACTTGAAGCATCGTCTTGATAGATGGTGAATATGAAGAGATGACATACGAAAATGTGCTCTCCGAGTTGAGAGTGCGGTCGCAGGCTGCATGGAATGGAAGCATGCTCGCCACTCCACTACCAATCCAACAGACTCTCGGTAGCTTACGCGTTTCTGTTGAAGGCTGGGAGTGTAATTTGATCCGATCAAAGATGGGCTTCACGCCGGAAACCCAGAGCCAATGAAGAAGACTGGTGTACTCTTCATTCTGCCTTTTTCGACCCGCTCGATCCTTGGCCTTCCGAGTAAGATCTTTCTCCAGCCATTCAAGTGTTCGAGAGCGTGATAAATCGGGGATCTCTAGACTGTCTATCTTCTCATCGGAGATGATGATGGCATCACTGCGAGTGGTGGTGATGTTGACAACGATTATAAATTCTCCTTTTGCTCCGGACCTAATAGTCTCGAAATTTGGCCCAAGCAGAAACTGCGTTTGTCCAGGGAGCGACCGAATGACTTCCACGCATTCGTTGAACTGGGATACAGATGCGAGCCGTTTTTGAAGAAGCCCTTCCGTTGCGCTGGGGCTCATACCCTTGGAATTGAAGGTCTGATTGATTTCATCCTGGAGTTTTCGGAATCGGGACGCAAGCTCTGTAGATGCAGATTCCAGCTCAGTAAGGTCCACTCGACTACTCATCAGTAGATCAAGGATGACCGTTCGTCCTTTCTCCAGATACTCCAGTGCGTCTTGCAATCGACCCGCCTGCAGAAGGAGGGAACACGCATTCCCAGCGATTCCAGAAAACTCCCGGACGACATATTGTTGATCGGTGATCTGGAGTGATCTTGTTGTTACCTGAGGAAGAAAGTTAACGACTTCCATCGCTATTGTTGTGGCTTCATCAAATCTTCCCAGATCTCTCAGTCTATAGACTGCCTGCGATCCAGCTAGCACTCTGTCAAATGGTAGCCCGTTCACAACTCTCCAGCCATGCAAACGGTGATTTACGGCAGAGATAAGGTCTTTCTCATCGCTTTTCTCCAAATACCGGGCGTAATATCTGGCACCCAGATTGGAAGAGTATCCGGCACGGCTTGGGTCATCAGCATGCATGATCGACAACGCCTTCTCGGAATTTTCGATTGCCAAGTTCAAATCTTCAATATTTTTCAATGCATTGAACCGTGCCTCAAGAGCGTTGGCAAGATTATTGAGACTTCCTGGATAGTGCATGTGGGTAGACGGCCGGAGAGATAATACCATCTCATAGAGGTCAATCACCTCTTCCATATCACTGGGGTTCTTTGAATCCTTGAACTTATCAATCAGATTGTTAGCGAGATTATTCATCACGTCTAGCTTTCCCACATCTTTGTTGGGGAGAAGGTCGAGTGCGAGTCTCTCATGATCGATGGCAGCTTCAAGACCATCTTTATCTCCTGTGCGCTTCCAGCGGGATCTAAATGCACCTGCTAGACCGCTTAAGCATCTTGCTTGCGCATTTGCGTTTGTCTTCTGAGTGTTGCGCGCTTTTTCAAGGTGCATGATAGCGCGGTCAAGGTCTTCTTGGTGTCCCTTGGCGTCGAATCGATTCACCAGGAGGTAGCCCAGTCTCATCAGATTGTCTGCTTGGTACTGATTTTCCTGGTCCTGGTACCCTAGCTCTACAGCTCTTTCAGCTGCCTTTATAGCTTCGTCGAGATCTTCATTACTTCCTAGGGCCATGTATCGATATTCCAGCTCACGTGCCAATGATTCCAACAGGATATAATTCTCTTCAGGCTCTTCATGGATGGCCGCTTGGACTCGCCTCACTGCCTCCTCTAGATCTTCAATTTTTCCATTGAGCTTGAAACGATGTCGAAAAAGATCTGCGTATACAGAGCAGAGTAGCTTCCAGTGAGGCTCAGACTTGGCAGTTAAAGACATAGCTGCTTCTATCAATTCGAATGATCGTTCCAGATCCAGAACTTCCCCATTCAGCTCATGGCGTAGCAAAAATGCCATTCCTTGGCGATGCAAATATCTTGCCCGGCTGGAATCATCGGAATTCGTCATGATCAAAACTTCTTCGCCTAATTTTATTCCCCTGTCGAGCAACTCCGATGTCGAATCACGCTCATAAAGGTCGATAAGCCACATAGATAGCGCACTCAGATCTTTTGGGTGGTCTGGACTAGCCTTATCTTGTAGGTTAACCGCTTTTTCTTTGAATTCAATTGCCTTTCGGAGATCATCCAGCGTATTCCGCGCCCGGAATCTGTTCCTGTAGAAAACGCCAAGGGAATCAAGCCACCGAGGACGCAATTCATCGTCTTCGTTTCCTACCAGAATGGCTGTCTCAAGTTTATCGATCCCGATATCCAAGTATCGTGGATCGCGACTTTCTTCCCATTTCTCGCCATACGACAGAGCTAGGTTTGCAAGTAAACGAGAGGGAAGCGGCGCAGATTCGTCTGCTGGTTTCACACTGAGCGCAGTCGTGAACTCGAGGATATCAATTATTGCATCAGGCGTGCGGTCTTTCGTGTTTGGAAACGTTGAGATATCAACCGGATGACCTTTTTCATGCTGCCAAAGCTGTCGTCGCACTTTGTCCATTTGCAGCCCATAAGAGATGGTGACAGGATGTCCGCGGTCGAAGAACTTGAGACATATCTCGTATACTTTGGTCATCAATGATTCTGCCTCCTTGAATTTGTGTTTCAATACGCAGTTCTTGCTCAAGTGTTGGAAAACCAATATTGCTCTGCCATTCTGGAGCGATGGGAACTCGTCGCATTTTGCAAATAATAACCAAATATCACTTTCGACGCTTGCGACCTCTTTACATCCACAAGCAGCGTGACATTGACCCATCAGATTCCAGAGTGTGCGCTCGTCTTCAGCACCGAAGGCCTTCTTACACCTTTCCGTTGCATTTTGGAAGGCCAGCTCTGCCTCTGTATACTTTTCCTGCTTGAAAATCATCTCTGCCTCATTTTGCAAAGACCTGATGGTCCAGTCATGGTTTTCCCCAAATCTGTTCTCATATGTCTCCGTTAGCTGGTGGTGGATCTGGTGGGCTTCGGAAAATCTGCCTTGCTGATCAAATATGCCAGCCAAAGATATCATTAACTGGATTTGGGCATCGTCTGGGTATCCATCAGCATGTGACGATAAGCCAATGCCTTTTTGAATAATTTCGATGGCTTCGGTGAGTTTTTCCTGTTTTGCGAGTGCTATCGCCTTGCGTCGGATGATTCCTAAAGTCTTTGAATGACTTGGTCCATAGACATCCTCATAGGAGCGCAAGATTGAGGAGAGAGTCTTCTGTGCTTCGTCATATTTCTGTTGACCCTCGTAGGCACATGACAGGTTGAGCCAGGGTGGTAGCAGTCGCACAGACTTCAAACCCTGACTTTTCGTGGTTTGACGCACAATTGTGAGGAGTATGGTCTCCGCTTCGGAGTACCTTTTTTGATGAATGCGCACAGCTGCTAGATTGCTAGCAGCCTGCTGTGTAGATGGATGATCGGTCCCAAAGACAGTCTCATATCGGCTCAGTGCAGACGCGTACATCTCGCCCGCTTCAGTGAAGTTCTTTCGGTTGAATGCAATATTTCCTAGTGATATGGAGGCCCGTAGTGTTGCTTCGTCGTTTGGGCCCATGGTTTTGTCAAATGTTTCCCACACTCTTCGATAGATGCCTTCAGCCTCGTCAAGTCTACCTTGAGCACGGTATACCATTGCGAGTCTATTTTGTGCAATTAGAGTTGTTGTGTGGTCGGGACCTGACATGGCTGTTCGAGCCTCAACGACGCGATTATGTGTCGCTTCAGCCTCATTGAGCTTGACCAGCTTTCGATATGTGATTCCAAGGTACTCCAGCGCATCAAGTGTTCTAGAGTCGTGCAGGCCACACATTTCCTCATAGCCCTTGGATGCACGGAGTAAGTGGCTTTCCGCGGCTAATATATTGCCTTTGTCATGGTAGTCGATGCCGAGTTTGTAGGCAGCCTCTAGAGTCTCTGTGTGCAAAGACCCATCTGGTCGTTCATATCTATCCACTGTCGCATCGTGGATTGTCATATCGTGCCCAAGCCCTTCAGGGTCTTTTTTTTCTTAGCAGTCAAGGCTGGGGTAAGTTGGTTCTGCCGACCTTGCTTATTCTTGGTCAGCAAGCAGACAATTGTCAACATTCACCTTGCAAAAACACACCGACTGTGCTATCGAATATGCCATATATCCAAAACTCTGAACAAATGGATCTAAATCCAACACCGACAAGGAAATACACATATCGTGTTTGTGGACATCCATGCCACGTCTTAGCTTTCCCTCCGCTTTAGTGCTCACGCAGGACAACCGCGCTATTCCTAATATAGTAAACATGTTCAGCGCAACACACTTCAATAAGCTGCGATTCAAAGCGACCCTATTGAGTACAATGTGACTGGAGAAAATATTCTGGACTGCTTGTCTTCCCAAGAAAGATATCTCGTTATATTTACACCGATGTGAATCGCTAGTCGCGCATCGTAGTCAATGCCTCTCTCTGCTGCCATGAGTACTGCATAGGACGCAAGAGCATTTTGGTATACTATGGCTCGGAAAGTCCTTCGGGCATCTTCAAAATATTCATGAACCATACAAGGCCAATATTTCCACTTTATACGTGGAGGAATTTGAGACTAAAATACCTTCTCTCTCTTAACAAATGTGACATCGGTGCTCTTTCGCGTCTGGCCTTATGTGAAGGTGGAATTCGGGAGGCAATCGACAAGTTGGAGGAACTTCAAGCGAATTGCAGCTATCCTGCAACAAAATTATTCGATGGTGAATCTTCGATAAATATTTTATCGCGAGGTCCTAGTCAAATCCATCAGGACCCCGCGACCTTCAACCTCCAAGGCTGGTCCGCGTCTTTCTGCATACAAAGGATGCAACCATTGGAAGTCAAGTACCAGATTATAATGAGTGGCTCGAATGGTGGTAGCGAAACGATTGATCAAATCCTTGATTGTTATTACGCAGGCATCCCTACGTTAGCGGGCTGCTTGGTCTAGTATGACAATACCGCCTTTTTAAAGGCAAATCATCAAAACATATAAAAGAATGACAGAAGTTGAAGAAGGGAGCAAGAATGGAAAAATGGTCAAAATCTGGTCTCTTTTTTCCAGCTTAAGTACATCGAAATGTCCCGGACTTTTGATCCTTCTAAGTCGCAGTTCATTTGCAAATTACCCTAGATTTACTCTCACTCGATAAGGACATGCGAAATTAGGTTTCGTAGATGATCGCTAGAATACATATACGCGAAGATGAGTGTAAAAGAGGGGGTTTGATCAAAGATGGTGATGCATCGTAATAGTTTTGCCCTATTTGTATAGAAAATCCGCAAATTACCCCTCTATGGACCATGAGTTTCACCGAAATCCGATCAGTTGATCGGGCTCTGCCCCCGAGCTAGTTCATGCATGCTCGGGCTTTGCATTATCTTTGAATTTGCCGAGTTCACTATCTCCGAACCTCCTCGGGGCTTCCGCGGAAATCGCGGATAAAATATTGAAGTTAGGCTGCAGAATTGATACAGTAAAAATTGCGGGAATAGTCAATTGACACGATCGAATTTGATAGAAAAGTGGCCGAATATTAAATCATAGAACGTTTATCTTCACCATGAACGTGATACCCACCATTTGATATCATAAGCATTCCATTGGCCGAGGCATGTTCCATCGGAAAACAAGAAAGTTGCAAGAGTCCACCGCGGACAACGTTAATGGCTGTCCGGCCAGGCTCGCCACCGACCCTTCGAAAGTGATATCACGAGGGTGGATTCTCACTGGATCAACTCTCGTTCATCATTTACCCTCAGAGAAAGCGGTGGGCAGCTATCTAGAATATCGTTGGTAGAGTAATCGACGCCCTTTGCAGGAATGCTTAGTCAACTCCGATGTCCGGCGATTCGGAGGTTCTAGAGTTCCCCATTAGGTCTAGCGCCACGCTGAATAAGAATCAGATTATTTAGCAATGAATTCATCATTCTCCTCTCCCATATCAGATCTGTTTTCGCCATCTACCCAACTTCATCCCCACCTCACCACACTTCACATTTGAATCCACCACACTTACTTACACATTAACTACTCGCAATGTTCAAGCGTCTGGTCACCGTCGCCCCCCGCGTCGGCGCTGCGGCGCCCCGTACTCTCGCACCCCTCTCGGCTCTGCAGTCTGTCCAGCCTATCCAGCGTCGTGTCGCTGCTCCTGCTCCTGCCCAGCGAAGGGGATACCACGAGAAAGTCCTTGATCACTACAACAACCCCCGCAATGTCGGCTCTTTCAAGAAGGGCGACATGGATGTCGGTACCGGTCTCGTCGGTGCCCCCGCCTGTGGCGATGTCATGAAGCTCCAGATCCGTGTTAACAAGGATACCGGTCGCATTGATGATGTTGTTTTCAAGACCTTCGGCTGTGGTAGTGCTATCGCTTCATCAAGCTACCTTACCGAGCTTGTCCGCGGCATGTCCCTTGATGAGGCTGGCAAGATTAAGAACACTGATGTGGCGAAGGAGCTCTGCCTCCCGCCTGTTAAGCGTATGTTCCCTTCGCTTACTTCACCGCACGCCAAATGAATCGTTAGCTAACTTGTATATTCAATCAGTCCACTGCTCCATGCTTGCTGAGGATGCCATCAAGTCCGCCATCTCCGATTACTACCTCAAGAACCCCAAGAGCAAGTCCACCGATCTTTCCGGAACTGGCGCTGCCATCCCCGATGTGACTGCTACCGTTGGTAGCCCCGCTGCCGCCGTATAAATTGATTAATAAAGCGGATGGATCCGGATCAGTTTCAGGGTTGAAATAGACCCGGGAACCAACGTTCATTATTGTTCTTGTTTTGACTTTTGACTGAGATGTGATTACCCCAAGAGCGTTGTGAAACACAAGCACAATCCTTTGATCGAGCGATACCGGGTTCCGGTCCGGAATAAGAATGGGAATGTCTACCGAGACTGAGAATATTTCGGTGATGGGAGTTTCAAACAAATACGCGTCATTTGTTTGCTGTACAGATTTTTTATTTTTACTTTCTTTGCTTGTTTGAATCATCTTTTTTTTTTTCTCTTTTTTCTGTGGGGGCGCCTCGGTATCTGGGATCCTCGATCGATACTCTATTTTCAAAAGCGATGGTGCCTTGATAGTTTCAATGAAACGATGAAAACAGAACTTATCTTTGTTGTAATTGCTCGTGTATAGATGTCGACATTTGGTAATGCATATCTTGCTCAGTAGAAGATACAATATAAGAGATCTATCTAGGTCTAACGACAGATCTATCTATACAGACCGCTGGATATGGACATCATAAAATTACAAATGGAAAAGAAAAACGCCACGGCCAGAGCACAGAATGATCAAACATTCGTGTCTCTTAAAGCGAGCCCGCTAGAAAAGGATATCTATGTACAATAAAATGACAGACATGATCACGAACCCGAGCCTGTGAGTTCAAGGCAACCCGGTTCGCAGACCAAATCGGCTTTTCAGGCTCAGTGCCGTTTCATAAATAGACAACTTCACCTCGACACGCAGGAATCCCATCCAGGCGGAGAGGAATTGGAAGAAATTCGCGAAGATGCCACCGGAATCGCGGATCGTCTCCATCTGTTCTTCAAAGACGGTGCGGGTAGCATAGCGCGCTAGAATAAGGAATGTGCGCATGGGGCCCTGGCGTGTGTGTAGGTTTTCGTCCAGACTCCGAGCTGTGGGGTTGTTAGTGGACGCACACCAAAGATGGTATTAGAAAGTAATCAGGAAAGGGAGGCCATACTAAGATCGTTGGTCTTGAGGATAAGAAGGATAATTCGCGGGACCTGGCTCAGCAACACAACTAACTGCTGCAGCATGCCTTCACCCAGAGCACCGGAAATCTCCTTCTTCTCCTCAGCAGTACGAGAAGAGACGACACTCTGCTTCGTCAAGACAGAGTAGTCTCGACCGGTGATAGCGCTAGCAAAGAGCGGGAACTGCTCGTCCGTGACGCCGGCTACTTTGTGGGCATATTCGCGCATCCGGGGGACATCTGCATCGATAACGGCTAGCCAAAGCTTGGCGTAGTTGCGGCGTAGCTCACGGGGGATGTTGCGGTACAGGCCGTGATCGTACAGGATGATGTCGAAGTTCGGGCGGCGGCGGGTAGTGTTGGGACGAATAGCAACGTTGCCGCCGTGCGGATCGCAGTGCAGTGGAGCGTTGTCACCGAAGATCATTTCGTTGAAGATGTGGGCAAACGCAGCGGAGACTTCGTCGCGATCGATGTTGTTTGCGTCGAGGAAGGCGACATCGTCGGGACGGGCGCCGGCGATGTACTCCATAACAAGGATGCGCTTCTGGGACCACATGACTAGAAAATTGTTAGAACTGATGGCAATTTACCAATTGATGTAAATTAAGTTTACCTTCGGGGATAACCAAGGGAGCGTCGGAGTGCTTCTTGAAGTACTCGCTGGTTTCAGTAGCATTCTGAGCTTCCATACGGAAATCCAGTTCGATAGGTAGGGAAAGATCCATCTCTTTAGATAGCCACTCCAAATCATAGTCTGGGAAGAAGCGCTTTAGCATGGAAAAGGTAAATCGGTTCAGTGCAAGATCCAAAGGCACCCACTCAGCGAGAGCCGGGTGTTGGACCTTGACGGCGACCTTCTGACCGGTTTCTCTAAGGGTAGCAATGTGAACTTGGGCGAGCGAGGCAGCACCAGTAGGCAGTGGCTCAAATGAGCTAAACAGCTCATCGATTGTCTGACCAGTGTCCTGAATAAACATCTCCCTGATTGACTCGATAGAAGAAACCGGGCATTTGTCCTGAAGCGGGATAAAGGTTGTAGTCCATTCGAGTGGAAGAAGATAACTCATGCTGCTGAGATGTTGGCCCAACTTGATGAAAATAGATCCATTCTTCTCAAGCACACGGAGAGTGCGCTCAGCGCATCGCTTGTGGCACGCCCGGATGTTGGCATCACGCTCTTCGGCGGTAGGGAACTCTTGTTTTAGGGTAACGCGGTAGCTGTAGTTTTGAATATATGTCAGGGGAAGTTCCAGTGCTGATATTTCTGGCCGGAAAGGCGAGTTCGCCCAGGGGGTACTCACTCATTGATACAGACTGCCAATGTACCCACCACGCGACCACTTCGTCCTGCGGCATGGTATGCATGCTTGATCTCATCGGAGTAAATCACAGCGCCGGCGCCGAGAATACTCAAGGCAATCAAATATTTGATCGCCTTGTTCGACTGAGGTGGCTTAGCTTTCGGCCCATCGTTTTGTTGGCTGGTCTCTGCAGTCAAGAGGGGCGAGGTTCTCGAGGCGAAACAACGTCTGGACAAAGCCGCGCTCGGGATCGGTTCATATAATCGAGGACTCCGTGACTGAGTGATAACTCGGGACGACGAGAAAGTCTTGCGCAGCGAGTTCGCGACTAGACTGGACGAGGCGCTAACACTTGAGGCTTTTGATATTTCTCGGGCTACCAGTGCGGGATTGGCCAGCGTCCGCAGCGGCACGCGAACTGCGGCGCTCATTCCGACGAGCTACCGTCCTGGCTGGCGAGAACAATAATCGGATGAGGAATTGCAGGGTTTCGCCTAAATTGTATCACGCCTCTGCCTGGAATTGTATGACCAGGGAGATTTTTTTGGGACGGTTCTCGCCGCCAATCGGCTACTCTCGCCCGATCTCCGGCCGTGGAGCACACGTGATTCTGAGTTAACTGACGTCATCCTGAATATCTTCAACACACTTCATGATTGTATTTCGGACACGGGATGTTTGAGATCACTGGTATGCCTTTGCAAATTACACTTCTTCATTGTTGACTAGTGAAATGTCACTACAGTAGGTGCCTAACTTATACGCCAGCTACTGAACCAAAACCCTGTATCCCGTGCCCAGGAACTATGCGCTAGCTAAGTTCGGAGGAGCTATGTTTTGTGCCAATTTAAGTGCTTGCCACTGTATCATGAATGATAATGTATTGAATACCTTCATATCAATAATTACGTCTGATTGAAAGTATATGTCAAGTCTATGTGCAGCATCCAGTGCCATCACAGCGTAGCAAAAAAAAGAAAAAACAATGACGTTTCAACAAACAAATAACCCTAGAGCCCACCCCGTCTTCCATTTTGATGACGCCACTCTAAAAGCAGATACAGAAGAAAATAATCATTGACAATGATTTAGAACAACAAGTACAAGGCATCAACTATTGTGGACCAATCTATGTCCATTCAGAATCGGCGACCGTGGTTCGGCGGCGTCGAGGAATCACAGAAGGTCGACGGCTGAGAGAGCTGGGGGCCTTGGCATCCTCATCTTGTAGAGTTTCAATGTAGGAAAGCCGGTTGGACATTCCCCGTGGGATACGGGGTCGTGGTGCAGCTGCACTGCCATTGGCTGCAGAGCTAAGGGCAGACGCGCTTCCGTCTCGACTGCCAGGTCGTAGAGCGAGAGAAGAGCCACTCAGGGCGTTGCGTGGATGGCGTGGGGTTTCGCGGCCTTCAAAGAATCCCCTTGACTGGCTTGTGCGGTTTGCTTGAGGAGTTGAAGGTGTAGAGCTAGAGAATGGGTTCGGCGGGGTCGTGGAAGTACTTTTCCTTCGGCTGACCGGTCTGCGCTTACCGACAGCGAAGGCATCGCTCCGCTCATTGGACTGAATCAGCTTGCCTGCCATGTCTCGGACAAGAATGGCGGGGTCATTTTCAAGCTCTCGAATGGCGTCCAGTAGGCCATAGGTAGCAACCAGGCTACCTTGCTGTTCACTTGAATCGCAGATGGTCGATATAATACGCAAGATATTCAAACGCACGGCGGCCTTGTTGTGGTGAAGCTTTTGCCCCAATCTGGTGAAAAGATCTGGCCGAGCAAATGTTGATGCTACAGGGGGACTCAAGCGAAGAAGCTTTTGTAAAGGATCAAGGATATTCTCGAAGGCGTTTGCCTTCGTCAGTGTCAAGCACCGCACGATAGCGTCAGCGAAGTTCCTGTCTGGGCGGGAATCTAGCAGATGCTCCTCAACCTTGGCAGTCTCTTCTTGTAGCCACGTAAAGATGGCATCTAACGCAGTCACTTGCCAGTATGGATCCGCGAGTAATGAGATATAGAAGGCCAGACCCTTATTGCGCCACAGCTCTCGCCGACCAACCTTGCCGGACTGTGCCATATCACACAGAATGGGCAAAGCAAACTCTTTCAAAGGCCTCTCGGTATTGACGATCTTCTGGAGCAACGGCACAATGCCATTAAGAGCAGCATCTTCCTGTCGAGACTTGTTCAGGCGACACATGTTGTAAATGGTGTTAAGAATTTGGTTCGAGACCTCTCTGAAATGGCCTCTCTTCATGGTTGACCGAAGCAACTCAGTGAGAACATCGATTGCATTGGAATTTTGAAGCGAGTCCAGAGTGGTTGAAAGCATGGAAAGGTTCTTGATGAACTTCAACATTGTGATTTGGTGGATAGGGGACATCCTTTTCAGTTCCTTGAGAACCCTGTGCAAAACCGTTCGCTCTGAAACCATTTCCTTGACATGATTCTCGGCCTGCGAGAAAATGAAGAAGATGTTGGCAATGCGACCTTCAATTATCTCCGCCAGCTCACCTTCCTCGTCCAACACACGGCTAAGGACGAGTGAAAGGGGATCTAGGACAGAATTACGCGACAAAATTCTGCAGAAGTCATTTTTCGGAGTTGAGCCCTGTGAGGAATTGGTAAGTTGCGAAAACATAAAGAATAAGTTGTCGTGGTATAGTTACCTGTAACTCAAAGACGCTCCAAATTCCGTTCACGCCAATCAATACTAGGTCGCGCTCATCCTCGTAATCATCCTCCAAGAACTCAACCAAGACATTAAGGCCACCGGCGCTAACAAACATTTGGAGTGTGAGGGTAGATGTTTGATACATCTGTTGTACAAAAGCAGCAGCTTCCAGACGAATCTCCCGCGGGTATTTTTTGGACGCAAACTCATTGATAATGGGAATACCACCAACGAAGCACAAATTCTCCTGAACTTCGTAGTCATTGTAGATTATGGCGTTGACAACACGGAGCAAGCAGATGACTATGTCACGTCGACGGGATGTGTCAAGGATCTCTAGAATCGGCAGCATTCCATGTGCGCTGATGATAATATTTTTGGTCTCTGGCAGGTCACAAAAATCAGTGAGCAGCTGCTCCGAGATGTCGGCAAGAACATCTTCATCCTGAGAAGTCTTCAAAGAGCCGACTAGACCTTCAACGTGGTTCCGGAGGCGTGCATACTTGTCACGCGCAATGTTAGCCTCTAGATCCATCTCATCGAAACCTTCTTCCAATTGAGCAAATGGGTCATCGTCATCATCTTGGTCTCCTAACCACGAGTTATTAGACAATTTTGAGTTGAGCATCAAAGTGCTACGATCCGAACTATCGTCAAGCTCTGTGGTATCCATGCCCACTTGTTCGGCTCCGAGGATATCGGAGAAATCTTCATCAGTCTCATTCTCAGCAAATTTGTGTATCTCGATTTTGGACCTGTCACGCTTCACAGAAAGCTGCTTGCGCAATTGAGGATGTTGACCACTTCGGTCATCATCAAACGCATTGTACCCGTTTTCATGCACCGGAGAATCAGGATCCTCGTCTTCGATAATGAGACCAAGTTTTCGATCGAGAACATCCTCGTTGGCCATTATGAGATCGGTGTAATCTTCGACGGAATTTTCTTTATAAAGGTTAGCCGGGCGCGCCCGTCTCATCGGTGGCACAGGATTTTGTGTCAAGATTGGGACATTCTGCAGAGCCGAAGCCGATGGCTTGCTTGCTTGGTGTCGAATAGGGCTCAGATTTTTCGATGGCTCAGCCGCTTTCGCTGAATATGGTCGTATTGTCTGTAGAGGGTCATTTTCCGATACAGACATCGGCGCATCTTCGAACTCATCAAAGCTGTCATCAGGTCTCAACATTGTCCCATCTAACGACGCAAACGCTTTCAGTCGCTCGGAGGAAAGCATTCCACCAAAGTTGTCATGAGGACGAAGATGGGGTAGCTGCAATGCGCTGGGAGATATGGCAGTTGCGAAGTCATTGTCCCAATTATCATCCTCAGCAGACTCCGGGGATCGAAATCGATCAGTGGCTTTAATGGAAGTCGGAGATGGCAATGTGTCCACAAGAGAGTTACGCTGTGTAGAAAAGGGCCCGACACCATGCTCAAACTTGTTACTCTTCCTCGATGTACCTGCGCCAGGAGACCGAAGTGCCTCATTCCATTCTTGTACACTTTTGACGGCCTCTTCATACTCTGTAGATTTCTTTGGGACCACAGAATCTGACCGGCGAGCATTGACGATCCAAGGGTGTTTGAGTAATTTTTTAGCCGAGACACGCAGATTAGGGTCTTTCTGGAAGCATTGCATCAAAAAGTCTTTCACGGCCTGCAATTTTGTTAGTGTTGCACATATACCTTCGGTCTCAAGTAAAACATACCGGGGAAGCACCTTGCGGAAGCGGAGGATGATCGTCATTGACGATGCGAAACAATGCAGGCATAGGCTGCAAATTGTGATAAGGCGGTTTTCCCTCTAAAAGCTCGATGACTGTACATCCTAAACTCCAGATATCCGAGGCCGTAGTTGCTCCGGAGAGCTCAATCACTTCAGGTGCCATCCAGTACGGAGTACCAACCACGCTTGACTCACTTGGACCAGTCGTCCTGCTGGCCACACCAAAGTCCGCAAGTTTGACAAGACCCTCTTTGGTAGTCAAGATATTGGCGCCCTTGATATCCCGGTGAATCACACCTTGCTCGTGCAGGTACAAGAGACCATGTAGCACTTGAGACATATACAATCCAACCAAGTTTTCTGGGAATCGACCGAAGTTCTTTGCGATGGAGTGTAGTGAGCCATTCTCGCAGTACCTAGGACTATCGTCAATATCTCGATTCCCTAGTAGTCTCCTTTTATGGATACATACTCGAGGATGATATTTAAAGTTTCAATAGACTTCACAAATCCATGGTACTTGACAATATTCGCATGCTGTTATTTTGTCAACACTTGTTCATGGGTCAGAACGTGGGGTGTCTCACATCAAGGTTTTTCAGGAGGTCGATTTCCAGCTGAGACGACATGTATTAGCAAATTTCGCAGTACAATGCGCAACGGGCAGATAGATCAGCATACCATAATAACACGCAACTCGCTCTTAGGGAGATCCGTCAGTTTGATTTGCTTCACGGCGACTGTCTCTCCAGTATTCCAGTTCAACGCACGGTAAACCGATCCGAAAGCTCCTTTGCCTAAGCAGTCGCCCAATTGCTGTAGAAAGCCACAGTCAGCACCTGTTCAGCGCCATACTGCGCGAGCGCATTAGATTATTCCATACGTAGTCCTTGAGCTCTGCCACATCCTTTGCCGATGATTTCAAGACCTTCTCCTCCTTTGGCTTCTCGTCTCGCTTGGTTGGGCTGGTGCCGATTCGTGTCAATCGCGGCTTAATCGGCGTGCCGGGGGTCCTGGAGGGGGTGAGGGGGCGCGGCCCCTCATTCCCATCGCCGGAGCGAGATACCATGGCAGCGTAGACCAGTTCTCTTTGGGGGCCAGTACGGAGGATTCGATCCGATCGACAGTCTCAGAATGTGGTTTCAGGTAGACGGGGGTGGGGTGAAAGCTAAGGAAAAAGGCAGGAGCCGAGGGCGACAGTCTCAGGGTTCATGTCCGCAGGTTCTAGAGAGCTCCAATTGTTAACTTGTCTGAATCAATCCGGTCGCAAATGATTGTGATAGGGGTGAAGGGTGTTGTCCGTATGCAGGTGTTGGGAGAGGGTCTCACCAAGCGACCATGACAGGAGAGAAGCTCTCTCGGGCTGGATAAGTGGACTTGGGGCCGATGCGCATTCAAAAGCACCGATATCAGGCGTTAAGATAACTGGAGTGTCCTCCGGACCAGAGCGACAGCAGCCAGATCAAACAACGGCGTTTGGAGTGTTGTGGTGTAAAATAGTGATTGTTTTGAACTTTCCTTCTCCACAGGCCGCTCGCCGCATCATGCAGAGAGAGCGGCTGTGCTCGTCTGCCCGCCGATCAGCCCTACGCCACAATCTTTTACAAACCTGATTCGTTTTGAATAACTGACTATTAGAATGATTTAATTCATTAAAAGTGGACTATTCTTTGCATTGTCATTCTATGATTCGTAAGAATACACACAGATTGCTATGTAGGTGGGTACCTACGCCCCGATCCATGGATATATAGCGCCCAAACCAAAGAAAGAGGGTATCATTTTTGTGCTGCCCGAAGCAGTCGGTGCACATCAGAAATCAAGTACAAGCTGCCTGCAATAACGAGTGGTCCACCCTGAGCCATCTCGCTAGCCCATTTAATGGCTGGGATGAGATCTCCTTCAAAACTGTCTACTTGGCCAATCTCAGGAATAGACCGGATGGTCGATGCCAGTTCCACGGCATTGGTGGGTGCCACCCAAGGCATCCCATCCACAGGCCCAAACTCGGCTGTTGCGACATTGTCTCCAGGTCGGATGATGGAGCGGAAAACTCCAGCCAAGTCTTTTCCACTCGAAGCTGCAACCACCCAAGTCACGCTTCCTTGGGGTCGGAGTTTGCGGTCGACGTACTTTCCCAGGACGTCGGCCGATTGGGGGTTATGCGCGCCATCTAAGAGGGCGTTTTCTTCCCGGCCAACCAGGGATTGTAAACCGATAGTCTCCAAGCGACCAGGCCACTTCACGTTGGTAAGATGTGGAAGTAGGGAAAAGGTATCTGCTCCAGGGCGGATCATGGGTAAAGCAAGGCGCAATGCTGATACAGCACAGCACATGTTTTCTTGTTGGTGGCGTTCAAGATCTGTCTTCTGGAATAGCTGCGCAAGCGGCGGGAGTTGCTCTTCTACCTTGTCCGGGGAGACAAATGTTGCATCGATGCCGAGCTCTTCAATGCGGGCTGACAAGGCCCCCAGCACCGCTGACTCGTTGGTATTATCAACGACGCAAGGCACTCCTGGTTTGAGGATTCCAGCTTTTTCCCGGGCGATTTCCTCAACTGTTGAGCCCAAAAATGCCTGGTGGTCCATTCCAATCTTAGCAATGACCGAGACCAGCACATTGCCCAGTATATTTGTCGCATCTAGGCGACCACCCATGCCTACCTCGACAACGCCGACTTCGACCCGCTCATGATTGAATATCTCGAAGGCCGTTGCTGTCAAGAGCTCGAACTCGGATGCCCCAATCCCCAATGTCTGGTCTCGTTGTTTGACCTGGTCCTCGATTTGTCGAAAGAGAGATTCCTGGACGACCCGTTCATCGATGGTAATGCAATCCCATCGGTCGATTAGGTGAGGAGAGGTGAAACGCCCACATCGAACACCATCAGTTGAAAGTAGGTGGGAGAGATAGGAGCTGATCGAGCCTTTGCCGTTTGTCCCCGCAATGTGGATGGCCTTCCATGTGAGCGGGGTCTGTTGGAGAAGACGCGAAATGCGACTTAGCCCTAAGTCGATCATTCCTCCGAGTTATGCTGATATCTAGAAGAGATCAATTATCATGATCTAGCGGTAAAGAGCTCACGGCGTCATGGTCCTCCGCAATGGCGATTGTTCAATCACAAACTCCGCATCGAAAGCGGAGACCTATATCAAAAGATAAAGCCACGTGACACTCCAGCCTTCCGGCAGAAAAACGCAATCTTCCCCCTTCCGATCGGTATCCATCCCTAATCTCCACTACAGACCTGTGTCTCCGTGGTCGCGTCACATCGCATTTTCAAAAGTTTCTTTTTCTTCACCATTTTTTGTCGTTCTTTAGGTTTTCTATTCAAAAAACCTAAATATGGGTATTCCGTAAGTCACTCTCTTCCACCCGCCTCTGGATGCTATCGCATGTGCCACCTCGCCACCTTCGTCGCCGCGTAAATTGACATTATAAAAGGCTGTGGCGCGAGCCGACGGAGTCAGATGCTTTCAAGTCTGCCACGGAGAAGGATTCGTCTGCATCTGCACGGTCTGCGATTCGTCGTGCGGCTACGATTCGACGTGCATCGCGCCACGGCGCTCGCGCGCGTGGTGCCGGCGTCCTATCCTCGTTCCATTCTCAAATCCTCGATGAGATCCAGCGCGGTATGGGCGAACCCCAGACGGGGGTACGCTCTCCTGTTCTGAACCTTGGTGTTAGTGAGGATGGATTAGATCTTGATGCCAGTCGACTCGAAGCTCTAGGCCGAAATGCCGCGCGCCCACTTCCGAGCGCCAGCCTTCCCGCAGACCATTTGGCCCGGTGGAGAAGCGCCCGGGATCGAGCTCTATTGACCAACCTCCTCAGTCGCACTGACACCCAATCTCAAACTGGCGAGCGCCGTGCGAGCCCTTCTTTGACCCCAAACTTTGCTCCTGCCGCTGCGTACCGTACCGCTGTCTCGCCCCGCCCGTCGGATGGACCTCATCTTCCCACTCCCCCTCCTCTCCGACGCACCGACACAAGTAATGAAGATTCGCAATACCATATGCCGCCTATCATCTGGGGGCCGGCGAGAAGGAGACCCAGACCTCAACGAGACCCTACCATGGATGGGCTTGGTGATCGACAGCGAAGCGTGAGCCCAGATGGAGAGCGAGAGAACGCTGCATGGGAAACTCTGCTTTCTACCCTTACTCCAGATACCCATCTTCCCTCCACTAGCACATCATTTTCTTCGACTATTGCTCCTAGCACGGACACCTCGCTCGATAGCACTTCTCGACACTCCGCACCCCAATCCCGAAGACTACCCCCGCTCCCTGTCCACACAGCCCTCGACCCATACCCAGATCAACTTCACCCCTGTGACTTGAGCTCGTCGGACGACGAGGACACCCCCGTCAGTCATCAATCCTCCGGACCCATTCTTTTTGGCGCGTCAGGTCTTCCACTTCCACTCTATCGGGGAGCTGGTCTTCCTTCAACAATGAGCAACCACCCTCCCATCCCTACCATTTCTTTCTCTTTCGACTCCTCTACCGATACCGATCTCCAGCAAATGCAGGCCATTCTGGACCGACTTGCTCGTCGCGAGGATATCCCGGACGACTGGTGGGCGGGTGCTGGTCTATCGCGCAATATGGGCCGCGGCCTCAGTACCGGCACCAATGCTCATGCCGACGCCAACGAAGGTACTGATTAATCAATTGACCCGTTTCTTACATATTGCATGTGACAAGTATCTATTATGATGATGTTTCTGGTGTTTCCTCGGTGTTTTTTCTAGGTGTTTTTTCTTTGGAACGGCTCATCCCTCTGCGAGGCTTCTTTTCTAGGACAGGACTTGTTTATCATGGCGTAAGAAGATGCCTGGCAGCTCCGCTGGGTCACGACGACTCTTGCCATTACCTAAATGATTGTGCTTTGAGCCTGCCGAAGCTGCACAGTTTGCAGCATATTTTGTTCTTTTTGTTCTTTCTTGGCATTGATCCGAGCCATTAACTCGAATACCACTTCATGCATTCGGTTTGATGGTGTTACTCAATCGTGGCTCTATTTCGTCCAATAAACGCGCACGGCCACGAAATGCAGCCCTAGAAGTAAATCGTGCATGATGTCATCAGCACTTTAAAAAGACTAGTGAGATATCAGATCTACATTGCATTCATATTTTGGATCTGGTTCTCTTCGATTTGATATGCCATTCCGAACAAAAATGTCGGATTAATTGCGGTCTACGGTGGACCAAGGATTTGTGACGTAAGTCTGCTAGGCCTCGGAGCACAGCAGTCCCCACCGGCTCAGTCATAGAAAGCCCCGCCAATCCGTTATCGCGGGAATGTGTAGCATTCTCGACGACGACCAAACCCCCTCACACCCCGTACATATTAACGCCTTCCCCTCCTCCACTCGTTTTACAGCACCTCCTCCCACGATCTCTGTTGAATCTAGAGGCATTGCTGCACAGTGTGATTCATCACAAGCATCCACCACGATAGCACGCGACACGAAGCCGTTCGAAGATTGCGCGCCTAGCACGCACAAGCACTCTCCGAGACCTTACCAAACCCAAAGACCATTTATGATATATACACTTGATTTGCAATCCAATTGCATAATGAATGCACAGGTGGAGCACCTAGTCAAGAAGACCTGGGGTAAGTGGACAGTCCGTCAACAAGTAAACCCCTGTTAGCCCCAGACTAGCGCAAGGTCGATCCGATTCGTTACAGAAATAGATCTCGAATCGAATCAAAAGCCCTAAAATCCCACCCTCAATCCGCTAACTAGACTTAGCAAAATTCTGCTCAATGCCCGATGATGCCCGCTTAATGATCGCCGTCAGTGGTATCCCAGGCTCCGGCAAGACAGCCCTTGCCAGCATGATGACCCAACAAATCAACAAGATCTACGCCTCAGAGAACCCCAGCTCAACACCAATCGCTACTGCAGTCCCAATGGACGGCTACCACCTCACCCGAGCCCAGTTATCTGCAATGACAGACCCGGAACACGCATTCGCGCGCCGAGGCGCAGCCTTCACCTTTGACGGAGAGAAATTCTTAGAGCTTGTTCAAGCGCTACGGAAACCGTTGACATTGGCCTCGACGGCCTTGTACGCTCCCAGCTTCGATCATGCAATTAAAGATCCTGTTGATGACGATATTCCCATCCCAGCATCTTGCCGGGTAATTTTCTTTGAAGGGAATTATTTAAGTCTAAATAAGGGGCCGTGGAATTTGGCGGCTGGATTGATGGATGAGTTGTGGTTTGTGGATGTTGATTTTGAAGTTGCGAGAACTAGGCTCGTTAAGAGGCATGTTAAGGCCGGGATTGCGAAGGATGAGGCGGCGGCTGATAAGAGGGTTCGAGAGAATGATTTGGTTAATGGGAAGGAGATTGTGGATTGTAGGTTGCCGATCCAGGAGATGGTTTCGAGTATTTATGATCCTACGTGGGAGAAGTCATAGTCGATAGTGACGTGGAAACTGTGGAGCAGTGTCGACGCGATAGATTAATTGCTGCATAGAGTGATATTAATGTGACTTGACGAATGCTTCGAATTGTCCTTACTACTTTTCAAACTTGCAAGTCATCGATGTCGTTGATCGTTCCATAGAATCTGGCCCATGGCTACATAGTCCGGCTATACCAGTACATTCCGATTCACACGTGGGCGCCACTTCGATATAGGACCTCGAGATAAGCAATGATACGATTGACGTAGCCGACGAAAGACTGACACAGAAGAATTGGCCATCTTCGAACTTAAAATAGACTCGTTTCCCAAGACATTTGCTTATCCCTTCTGGGATCGGAAGGTGAGACATGAATGACACTACTGCGATTCAAAGACAATTTGTAACCATTACAGGGCTATGGAAACAATAAATAAAGGGTAGTGCGAATCAGTATTGCACGAGTACACAGCACACTGTATGAAGACAACGCAATTAATCTGTACGCTGAGAAGAAGCTGACTGGGGCCAAGGGTCCTCGGTCCCTGACGCTAGTCGATTCTAGGTATAGCGGTGCTCAGCCGTGGGGGAGAAGCTGTAAACTTGTATCGTTATTACCGTAATTTGAAGATCTATTTGGTGCCATTATTGAGCAGAAAGTCCTCTTTTTGGGAACTTTTACATTACCATACCAGGGACCGTCACAACTTCCTAGTAAAGCGGGACGAAACTGCAGCAGCACGGGTCACTCAGACCCTGATTATTCCCAATCTCCTTTCCGCTTCGAGATCCGCTTTTACTCTCCTTCGTCACTCTTTGTCTTCGACTCGCACTCATTTTTCCCAGTCGCTCTTTTGCTACCCACAGTCTTTACTACCCTTCGATTCGCTGCGCGATATCTCCATCCAACCAACTCTCGCTTACCGTTCCAATTTGTGACATTATCACCCTGCATCATGCTGTTCAAGTCGACTCTCGTTCTGGCATTTGTGGCCCTCGCCAACATTGTTTCCGCCACCCAGACTCCTGCCTGTGTCATTTCTACTATCGGGTAGGACACCTAATCACATATCTATGGTTGCAGGATACTGACCCTGCGCAGCGATAACACCAAGAACCCCGACGATCTTGCGACCATCTGTAGCTCCAAGACGATCCAATCAAAATTGTCGGACAACTGTGGCTCTAAGGCTGAGTCCGCCCTGACCTTCTTCGCCAATATCTGCAAGAGCAACGGCCACGACGTTGGTGAGGACCCCTAAGAAATCTGATTGGGCGGTGTAATATCTAAGACCCTCGAACTCACGTTGATCTACAGTAATCGCCTCCACTGCGACTGCCTCTGGTACCACCGCTACCGGTACTGGTGCCACTGCCACCGCCTCTGGTTTCACCACTGCTGTCTCGACATCCGGCTCTAAGACTACTGGCACTTCGACCTCTGGCACTGGCTCTTCCTCTGCTTCCGGCAGCGCTTCGGCCTTCCCTTCGCCTTCCACTGCTGGCGCCGCAGGTGGTCAGCACCTCTCTAGCACCGCTTTCGCTGCCGCAGTGTTCTTCGGTGCTGCTGCGCTTCTGTGAGACTTCACAACAGTACCTGCTAAATTGCTTCCGCGGTGTGACCCTTTCCAGTGTATTGCTAGATAATCTGGCTTGCATATACTGTGTTCGATCTGTCCTCATGTACCACATACTTCTCAGAAAAGGGCGATTTCGAACACTTTGAATGTTTTGCTTGCCTATGTGACTTTGTACTTGAGTTTCCACACCGCTTGTCATTCTAGAAAGGCAATTTTGAATGCTTTGGTATTTTAATCTATATATCCCCCTTCATTCGCTATCTGCCTGGAGATGCCTTCCGCTGTAGACTCGAGTGCTGTAAGGGGCTGATACTAAAGGTCGGTGTGTATCTATGCCCACCACTGTCACGGCAACTTGTGGATCAACAATGCGGGGGACCAGTAGGAGTGCACTGTAGCCTAAATGACATCGGAGTTGCCTGAGCCCGGAATGTTGGACTCCGCTCGGTCACTGTAATGCCGATGCCATGCGCGACGACCTTCCGAGCATCGGATGGAGCTCAGACACGTAAACACGTGACCATCACGATCCATAACTCGGGTTTCCCAAATGTACCACTTCTTTCCTATAATGGGTTAGCGTGGTAAATGTGGTACATCGAAATTTACATTCCTAGTCTACAGCTGAACTTTCTATAGGCCCTTGAACGCATTTGAGAGGTGCAAAGAGGTCAATTCGATAAGAAACATTTTGGATAAAGCTCAATATATGGCTAAACCACCACTAAAAGCTGCAAGAGCGAAATCATAGAAGTTAGCAGTCAAACCGTGCTGCTCATGACTAGATCACCTTGGAAATCCCCCTAACTTGGTCATATGTGGTCCAATTGGACTGTGAAAATTCTCTACAGGATCAGCACTACTTTATCCCGGGAATTAAGACTTTTTCTAGCAATTCTAACCAAGTATATGCCAGGTTAACCTCTCGCCATCCCTATCTTTGACCCCGCTGAAACATACGGTGTACGAAGCTTACCAATCCAAACTATTTTCCGCCAAAGCCCCACACAATAATTACTCAGAAGCTGCTGCTAGGAGACGCCATGCGCGAAAAAACGCGTCTGCCCTGGCGACATCAAATATCCTCCCCCTCTGGTCCATCTTTCTTTCTTCCCATCTTCCCCTCTACTCCTAATCCCCTCCAAAAAAAACTCCTCCTTCCCCCTCATCTCTCATCTCTTCCGTTGCTTGCACATCTTCATTAATACCCACTGTGCTTAATTCTTCTTTCTTGCAACCCCCTTTCACTCATCCCGCCAAAATGTTCGTCTACAAGAGAGGTACGTGCAAACACCGAAGAGGAAGCATTTTGCCTCGAGACGCGGGGCAGATCACTTCCATTGCATATGGGAATGACATCCGGTCTTGCCACCGACCTCAAACACAGACGTTAACTGAAATCTCACAGATGGACGCAAGGAACGCGTGCAGTTCGATAAGATCACTGCCCGTGTTTCGAGACTGTGTTACGGCCTCGACCCTGAGCACGTCGATGCTGCTGCCATCACCCAAAAAGTCATCTCTGGTGTCTACCAGGGTGTGAACACCATTGAGCTTGACAATTTGGTATGATCCTACTGCTGTTGCTGCCACTCCAGAAATTTTCTCTTGCTAATGCTTCATCCTTCAGGCTGCCGAGACCGCGGCGTACATGACCGTCACACATCCCGATTATGCCATCCTAGCCGCTCGTATTGCCGTTTCCAACCTCCACAAGCAGACCAAGAAGCAGTTCTCCATGGCCATCTCAGATCTCTACCACTATGTCAACCCCAAGAACAACAAGCCAGCCCCTATGATCTCCAAGGAAATTTACGAGATTGTCATGAAGCATGCCGATGAGCTCAACTCTGCCATTGTCTACGACCGTGACTTTAACTACAACTACTTTGGTTTCAAGACCTTGGAGCGTTCATATCTCCTCCGGGTCGATGGCAAGGTTGCTGAGCGTCCTCAGCACTTGCTGATGCGTGTCTCCGTGGGCATCCACGGCGAGGATATTGAGAAGGCCATTGAGACCTACCACTTGATGTCCCAGAAGTACTTCACCCACGCTTCTCCCACTCTCTTCAATGCCGGTACCCCACAGCCTCAGCTGGCTTCTTGCTTCCTGGTTGATATGAGCAGTGATAGCATTGAGGGTATCTACGACACCTTGAAGACTTGTGCTATGATCTCCAAGACCGCTGGTGGTATCGGTCTGAACGTTCACCGCATCCGTGCTACTGGTTCCTACATTGGTGGTACTAACGGTTCCTCCAATGGTATCGTTCCTATGCTCCGAGTGTTCAACAACACCGCTCGCTACGTCGACCAGGGTGGTAACAAGCGTCCCGGCGCCTTTGCCATCTACCTCGAGCCCTGGCACGCCGATGTCTTTGAGTTCTTGGACCTGCGCAAGAACCACGGTAAAGAGGAGGTTCGTGCCCGTGATCTTTTCTACGCTCTGTGGACTCCCGATTTGTTCATGAAGCGTGTCGAGGCCAACGGTGACTGGACTCTGTTCTGCCCCAACGAGGCCCCTGGCCTTGCTGACGTCTACGGTGACGAGTTCGAGGCTCTGTACGAGAAGTACGAGCGCGAGGGCCGTGGCCGTCGCACCATGAAGGCCCAGAAGCTGTGGTACGCCATCCTTGAGGCTCAGACCGAGACCGGTAACCCCTTCATGCTTTACAAGGATGCTTGCAACAAGAAGAGCAACCAGAAGAACCTGGGTACCATCCGCAGCTCCAACCTATGCACAGAGATCATCGAGTACAGCGCCCCCGATGAGGTGGCTGTCTGCAACTTGGCCTCTCTGGCTCTGCCCACCTTCGTTGATGCGGCTCGTGGCGAGTACGACTTCGGCAAGCTGCATGAGGTCGTCCAGGTCCTGGTTCGCAACTTGAACAAGATCATTGATATTAACTACTACCCCGTTCCCGAGGCCAAGAAGAGCAACTTCCGTCACCGTCCCATCGCCCTTGGCGTTAACGGTCTGGCTGATGCTTTCCTTGCCCTCCGTTTGCCCTTTGACTCCCCTGAGGCCAAGCAGCTGAACATCCAGATCTTTGAGACCATCTACCACGGTGCCCTGACTGCCTCTGCTGAGATTGCCAAGAAGCTTGGCCCCTACGAGACCTACCCCGGCTCTCCTGTCTCACAGGGTATCCTGCAGTACGACATGTGGGACCGTACCCCCACTGATCTCTGGGACTGGGCTTCCCTGAAGGCCACTATCGCCGAGACTGGTGTTCGCAACAGTCTTCTGGTCGCTCCCATGCCCACTGCCAGTACCAGTCAGATCCTGGGTTTCAACGAGTGCTTCGAGCCCTACACCTCGAACATCTACTCTCGCCGTGTCCTGGCTGGTGAGTTCCAGGTTGTCAACCCCTGGCTCCTGAAGGACCTGGTCGACCTTGGCCTGTGGTCCGACAACATGAAGAACCGTATTATTGCCGATGGTGGTTCCGTTCAGAACATCCCTAACATTCCGGCCGACATCAAGGCTCTGTACAAGACCGTGTGGGAGATTTCCCAGCGTAACATTCTGCAGATGGCCGCCGACCGTGGTGCCTTCATCGATCAGTCCCAGTCTCTTAACATCCACATGAAGGAGCCTACTATGGGCAAGATCACCAGCATGCACTTCGCTGGCTGGAAGATGGGTCTCAAGACTGGCATGTACTACCTGCGTACCATGGCCGCCTCCGCTCCCATCCAGTTCACTGTCGACCAGGAGGCTCTGAAGGTTGAGGACACCAACGTTGCGCGTTCCAAGAAGCGTGTTGGTGGCACTGTCTCCTCTTACTCCGCTGTGCCCCGTGCTAGCGGCGCTGAGATCCCCAGTGCTCCCATCCAGGAGAGCCCCCGCACTGTTGTCCCTGAGCCTGTTGCTGCTCCTGCTCCCGTGGAGGCCAGTGCCCCCGCTGCTGAGGCTGCCCCTGCTGAGGAGGCCGTCGAGGGTGAGGCTCCCCAGGGTGACATCTTCTCCGACGCTGTACTCCAGTGCAGCATCGAAAACAAGGAGGCTTGCCTCATGTGCCAGGGCTAAGTTCTCTTTCCATGATATAATGCTCTTGTTTTCTTTGGCTCCCCATGCAACGCCACACCGTGTGTGATTTATGTACCTATATGATGAGATTGATGGTTTTGTTTCTTTTGTCTTCGGAGGTTTCTCTGGCGTTCAAGTTTGTCTTTTTTTCTTATGTACGTTCTTCTTTCAATGACCTATATTCATTACATGCCAGTGTTCCCCGTAGATTCATTCATGCACTACGTACTGTATTCAGTTTCATAAAGGCTCTTACTCCTTCATCTACAAAAAGCGACCGGCTCGGAAACCCTTTGCACCAAGCCGGCAACGGATCCTCATTCCAATTCCGGCGATGACATCGACCCTGAAAATTCAGAAGCACAAAAGAATGGTTCAAGGGTTCTTGCACCCGAACCATAGAACGGATAAACGTGAAACCATGCAAAAGCCCCACAAAAATGACTGGAGTCGGTCCACGGGTTCCTGATGCAACGGTTTTCAAGCGAACTCCAAACACATGAATGTTCCTATTTGCTCGAATTCGCAGTTTTTCATATCTATGCTAGAGTCGGGTACGGAGCGGAGGTATGAGAACCCAAAAAACTTGTCATACTTCCCACATGTCATTGGGTTGAAAGCCTTTTGCAATTCGCAATCGCATCTGAAATTGAAATGACCGGGATCCGTCGCTGCGAGTTCGGCTCTTTCGATCACATCATACCTTGCACCGGTTGAAAATATGGTTTGGAGAAAATGAAGTCGCTGTTGAATGTGAGGTATACCATTGTCTCCTGCAAGTTCCTTGAAAGTCCCGTGAATCAACCGAGCCGAATCAAACTCCCTTGCACAACCAACAATCCAAGCCAAGAAACACAAGCACTCCTCACTTCCAGTCCAGTCTACAGTACATACAACCTTTCAATTTTCTTTCCCGCATCACAAGTGCCGATTCTCAATGACAGACCATGGTCCTCACTCTTATTCTGAGGTGATCGGCACAGTGGAGCAGCAGTGACTGGCCAGAACACCAAAACCAAGCGAAGAAAAAAATAAAATGCAGGGTGGAGGTATGCCACCAGTCACCGTTACCGATGGGGCCGTAATGCGGCAAGAAGGTCAATTATTGGCTGACAGACGGGGACCCCAGTTCGGTCTAGAATTTTATGGAGATCAGAATCGTTTCACATCACCGATCTGGGAACCTGTTTGTATTGCGCATTTACAAGGTGGCTTGTCACTTGTTACTGTAGGGTAGGGCGGGGATGTCGGAGTCACGACTGCAGTTATGTTGGAGATACCATGTTGCATGGTACCAGTACTGATCGGTGGCTCTATTGTAACATTAGTCCGTAGTCCGTAGACACATCAGTTGAACTGTTAGATCGATCTTGTGATTTCAGGGTTTTCGTTTGATTTTTTGGCAAAAAGCCACACTTGTAAGGCCCCACTGGGATATAGGTGATGGCTATGGGAAGCGAGTCCAGCTGGAATAGAAGGGAAGCCGCACGGGAGTACAGGTCCCTCATGTTGTGTAGGGTATGCTTAGGGCCTCATTCGTGGCCCAGTGGGCCAGTCAGATCCTTCAGCTGCGTGTACTCCGTCAATATCGCCGTGTCTCTTCGCGTCCAATTGGATCATGGCGCAGGGACCCGCTAGGCATACAACCAATGCAACCAAGACAAGGCGTAAGGTGAATGACGCTGGGCCTTTTTGTGTCTCGTCTTTTTGTACATACTTTGTACAAAGTACTCTTTCTTAAAGATAAAGGAAATAGCCCGAGCCAAGAATCGAATCCCCATCTTTCAGAGTCAGGAACCAAGTGGGGGAATTTGTGATTGGCGTTGGGCTGGATCGGCTCATTCAGCCGCCCGGACCCATAAGTGGTTTAGTCAGGAGAGAAGATGGTGGCACACATCATACCCCTGTTGGCGCAACTCAATGCCAATCAGGTACCAGGTCCGTGAACTCCGTAGCATCCGGTACCTGTGAGAAGTAAACTCCGTTGAGTGAATTTTGGGGGTGGATTGGATCCGAAAATCCAGGGGAATTGTGGCTTGAGTTCGATCCATGGGAAAGTTGGGAAAGTGGGTCGAGGGTTTTGATTTCCGCTGATGACTGTACTGTATAACGAGGGTTTTATTAAAAGCCTTTTTTCCTTCCTTCCTCTTTCTCTTTCTTCAATCCGCCATTCCTTTGCGATTCGTTCCTCACTCTCGTTCTTTTGAGTGATTTAACTGCTGTGCAGTCTCCAGTCCTTTTATACCTTCTTTCAAGAATCTTCATTCCTTCCAAATCCGCCGAAATGGCCCCGATCTCTAAGACTCTCGCCCTCGCTGGCGCTCTCTTTGCCATGGCTGGTGTCGCCCGTCCTGTGGAAAAGCGTGCTGTTGTGTGGGAAACTGTCACCGATATTGTCTGGACTACTGTCGATGTCACCACCACTGTCTACCCCCAGGAGTTTGTCGCTACTGCGACTGTGGTTCCCGTTACCACCTCCGCTGCTGCTGAGACTACTCCCACCGAGAAGTCCAAGCCTGAGGAGTACCACCAGGCCGAGACCACCTCGACCAGCACTAGCTCTACTTCTACTCCGGCTCCCGCTCCTGAGACTACCGAGCAGCCCACCACTGTCGCTGCCGTCGTCGAGCCCACTACTTCTGCCGCTCCCGTTATTGAGCCCACTACCTCTGCCGCTCCTGTCGTTGAGCGTACTTCAACCTCCTCTACTGCTGCTGTCGCTACCTCCGCCTCCACTAGCTCCTCCAACTACGGCGGCTCCTGCTCCGAGGGCTCCCCTTGCACCGGACAGATGACTTATTACGACACTGCCACCTCTGCTAGCAACCCCAGCGCCTGTGATACCACCAACGACGGCCTCACCGAGCTGGTCCTCGCCCTGCCTGTCGGTATCATGACTGACTCCGACTGTGGCAAGACCGTCACCATCAGCTATGGCGGTGTGACCAAGACCGGTACCGTTGTCGACAAGTGCATGGGCTGCGACGACACTTCCGTCGATCTGTCGCGCGCTTTCTTCGAGGTCTTTGACTCCCTGTCCGCTGGTCGCCTCACCGACGCCACCTGGTACATCAACTAAAACAAAAACAAATACGAACCGCGTAGATCGCGGAGCGTAGGAAATGGCAAATCTCTGGTAGATTTCAATGTCACATTGTTACCCCGGTCTCGATGATCATTTTTACCCATTTCTTTCCCATCTGCCGTTTCACACTGACAGCCAACTTTCCTTCGATCTGTCCGTGGTGAAATAACAGGCTGGGCCCTTTTTTTCCCTTTCCATCACTCCCTTGTGGAATTTCATTTTGAGATGCGCCCCTAGCGGGCTGCTTTCAATCTTTTTCTTCATTTCATGTTGATAGACTTTTTCTTCTTCCGAGCCTGCGTGACAATACTACCAGTGATCTGCCCACTTTCCATAACAAAAACGAAACGAAACGAACCAACCCCTATCTCCCCCGAGCGCATTCTAGCAATGCCATTCATGATGCTTTGTTCATTGTTTTAGCAGTGGATCCGGCATCGTGATGTGTGGGAGTGTCATGATTTCTACGATGATCATGTTGGAATGAGCAAAGAACGGTCACAAATACCTTTCACAGTCTATGAAATTGGTTTCGGAATTTCTATAGTTTACGTGTGAATCAAGTTTCTTGTTATTTTGACATTTTGTTCATTTCGTAGTTTGGGTAGTTCATGCCCATACTCCAGTGAGACATGTCTAACTGTCGCGCCTCTTCGTATGTATCTACTGTAGTGTTGGGTCCTTGTTGGAGCTGTCAGAAAGGGATGACACAAGTCTCACAAATGTATTACCAGTCATGTCGTATCCCCAACGCTCGGGCTTCCTATTTGTTGGTGCCTGTTACATAGCCTCGAGATGATCCCCCTGAAGATCTGTACCTAATCCAAGCCACAACCTTTGCTCAGCCATCTTGAAAGTCAATTCGAATACCGTTGTATATTCAGGGATGTTATGGACAAGGTTTGGATCTATCATGTAGATCTCAACAAATTGATCAATATGATCGGCTGTAACGTCCACTGCAAAGTCTCGAGGATAGCCAACTGCTGCGCTGCTGCACTGCAACCCCCACAGGTACTTGAAAGCTTCGTAACCGGATTAGCTACCTAAGACCAAGTATTTGATTGGGTTACATTTTCTGTTGCTACATATAGTATACGCCCACATACTATTTAGCACATCGTTTATCCCTAAAAATATACGAAGCGCACTCTGTTTAGAATGTAGGAAAGTAGAACCAATCGAAACAGCCCCTTTCCATTCAGACTTACAGAAGCTAGCCTGACTGAAATCCGATATAGGTAGAGAAATATTGTATAATCTAAAAGTGGACAGAAAGGGCTGACTGAAGAGAGACAGGAAGGATCTGAGGAGGAAAGCATTCCAGTGATCGACCGACGTGGATATCAGAATGTACCTAAAGCTGATTACCTAGGCACTTACCAACGAACTTTCGAGATTCAAGGTCGAACATGTAACTATTAGGTCATTTATCATGACACCTCATCAAGTAGCTGTTGGCTGACAATTGAGGTTTTCCACTGGCTCCGGGGATATCAAGCTTGGAAAACAACCGCCAAGTTGAACTTTCGGGTGTCACACAACTCCTCGGGTTTATGGCTTCTTCCCACCTTGATACAGGTTTCTCCTGTTATCATCGAAAATCATAGGTCTTTACTTACGAATCTATCTGATGGTAAATGTTGAAGGCTACCCGAACCACCTGCTAGCGCGACAGTGGCAAGGAATTCATGGAGAAATTTTTGTTAATGTCTTCGTGATTGCTAGAGGAATTAGAGGGGGAAAAAAAAGTCCAGGTGAGTCAGACTGTATATGATTCATTAGTACACTTATTATAGCAAGGAATGTGATAGGTGATGAGAAGACTGCTCTTTATGATAGAAAGGCAACACTGCATATACATGGGTCACAAGAGAACCAATTGAGCAAAGTAAAGACTGCCTGAGCATCATTCACTAGATAGGTACAGGTGTTTGTAGGGAGTCTACATGAATCTTTGCTCCACATAATCCGGTTAATAGTCCACATAACTTTTATCGTAATAATGTTGACGGTAACATTGCCGCTTCGGGTTGAGATATCGGCTCCCGGATCACGGGTGAGTTAGTCACCCCGCCACCCTGAGCGACCCTGAGCTGCTCACTGAGCATCCTGATCGCTCACCTTATTGCTCTTTCCCCTGATCAGCCCCTTCACTTCGCGTCTTGCTTTATGGCTTTCGCGTGCTCCGATGGTAACCGCGCTGCATAAACAGAATGAGCAACATCAACCAAAAAGCATTGTTTGTTAATTATGCGAGTTGGCGCGGATCAGTTCTTCCTCATTCCGAAGCATACGCGTCAGTACGCTTTGTCAATCTTGCCTAAAACAGTTATGCTGTTCAGAACCGCGAGCTTTGCGATTTCAAACCGCGAAGCCTGTCCTTTTAAATCGCCCGATAGCTGATCCACGAGCTCTATTTTCAAGAATGGTCCTACAGTAGATTTCAAAATCAGTTTTACCTCCACACCTCTTATAACTTGATTCCCAGAAAATAACTTCAGGCCCCCAACCGCATTCGTAATCAGGCCCCCAATCGACCCGCTCTGAGAATCATGCGACCGATTGTAGCTACTACTTATGTGGAAGACCCCTCTTCCTAAGCTCACGCCAGCTTCACCTTTCAAGCCCCAATGTACGCCCTCCAACGGTTACTCTACGGATTCCCCGAACCGGCTCCGCACAAACGCAGCAAGCCCGTCGAGGTGCTTTGCTTGGGCTTACCCCGCACCGGAACCGAGTCATTAAGCGTGGCCTTGCGAACTCTGGGCCTGCCAACATATCATGGCTGGGACTTGGTCTTCGAGCCAGATGGCAGCAAGCTGCAACACTGTACTGAGCTAGTGCGGCGGAAATACAACGGTGCTCGCGATGGCGACGTGCAGATTACCAGCGCGGAGTTCGACATTCTCCTTGGTGATAACCAGGCTGTGGTTGACTCCTTGTCCATTTTATTTGCTCCCGAGCTGCTCGCCGCCTACCCAGACGCCAAAGTGATCCTCAACGTGCGTCCCGATATAAACGCCTGGTACCGCAGCATCGACAAAACCATCGTCCAAGGGGTCGATCAATCATGGACTATATGGGGGATGCAGTGGTTCTCCGCGGAGTTTCATTGGCTGTACACTCTTTACTTAAGATATGGATATCCAGGCGTGTTTCATAGCGTCACCACCACAGATGGTATCCAGCGAAACGCCAAGTGGGTCTATCGCGACCACTGCAACATGGTTCGGGGTATGGTGCCTAAGGATAAGTTGCTTGAGTGGTCCGTCGAGGATGGCTGGGAGCCGCTTTGCAAGGTATGATTTGGAAGAATCTGGATTTTTCTCAAAACTATGGCTGATGACAGAGATAGTTTCTCGACAAGCCTGTTCCCGACGAGCCCTTCCCCCGAACTAATACTCCAGGCAGTTACGCCGAGCGCGCAGATGAACTCATCAAAAGGCGCTTCGTTCAATGTCTGCGCAACTTGACTCTCACCGTCGTGACTCTAGGCGGGATTACCACTGCCGTTGTGATGTGGTGGCAGGGACGGATCCCAGAGGCTACGAGGCTGAGCGAGCTCCTCGGGCGATTCATTAAAATGACCTAGAATCAATATATGGAATGGAATTTCAATTGGAGAGTTGAAAGATGTCGATTTGACCCACACTTTCCAGACCACTCCAGACAAGTAATTTCACCTCAAGTTGGGGCACTAGATAGTCTCGGCTGCACATGTATCCACCATGGCATGCAAGGATATGTGATCTCTACGAGGAATATCTCAAAAATGGCACGGTGATGAGCATAGAATATGCTTCCGGCTTGAAATCATTAATAAGAGCCATCACAACAACGTCTCGGGCAATCCAGTTGAATACAAACTCGTTCCTCACCCGTCGCAGATGCTTCTCACCGGAGAGAACTTAGTGACTCGCCAACGCGCACGATTCGCCGAACACCATATCTGGGTAACCCGGTATCGGGATGGAGATCTATGGGCTGGTGGACGGTGGACGGAGCAGAGCGTGAAGGAGACTGACGGGGTGTTCGACTATGCGGCGCGGAACGAGGATGTGAAGAACGAGGATATTGTCATTTGGCATAAAATTGGGATGACCCATACCGCGACTCCAGAGCAATTCCCTGTCATGGGGGTCGAATCTCTCTCGGTTTTCCTGAAGCCGGCTGATTTCTTCGAGTTTAACCCTGAATTTGACGTTCCGCAGAGTACGCAGGCTATCAATAATAGTGTCCAAATTGGAGTGAAGCTAGGCCAGTGCTGTTAGTGCCTTCTTACTAGGCTATATAATATAAGTAGTATATTCAAGTGCCCGTGATGTTGTGATGACTACGATTTTGGTAAAAAGGGAGCTTAACCCGGCGTCCAGTGCAGCCATTTTCGGCAGCCGATTTACCGTTAATTAGCGTTGTGCTGTATAATAATTTGCTACAAGTTTTATCAATCAGTTCGTATCGCTAGAGCAGGTAGCTATCTCTAAGATCTATCACTAACTTGTGGCACTCGATAAAGTATATTTTAAGTTTTTTGTAGAAATTGCTTTTCTGAAGCTACATAGCTATATATCCTACAGACCTATGGTGCGGAGTATTTGCAGAATCGTATCGCAGCTTTTGACGAATTGTGAAACAAGCAGGCAACCATGCTGTCCCTGACTCTCAGCAGAGAGCCGAGTCTTGGGTGCTGTATGTTTCTCCAGCTTCATAGAATTCACTGACCATTCCAGGATGCACCTTGAACCACCCACCCCTCCTGCACCGTTCTGCAGCTCGTAACATCGAATGAGAGCTCACCTGACCACCGCCACGGCGTTTGCAATATGATCCGCCATTGAAGTTCGACACGGGTTTGCAGCTTGGCTATGTGACCCTGAACCTGATCTAAAGTCCTCATGGTCAAGATAGTGATGGATCGAGGTTTATGTTCTGGTGGGATAACTGCATCTGCATGTTCCTTCGTGTACATGTCGTTTGTTGTAGACGTTTAGGGCAACGGTCCCTCAAACGCGCCTTAGGCGCTTCTAGGCCGCCTGCTCAATTAAGAATACCGCCGTAATTTGTTGATTGTTGCTTGAGGATGACGATTGCCCAAGTGGTGGTACACACCATTTAGGCCCCATCATCCTGATACGAGGGAGGACGACGAGAAGTTGTTTATTCAGCACTGTTAGCAAGGACGCGGCTACCCTGGAATTGAGCAAAATACTCTCCAGGTTGGACCTAGTAAGCTAGCATTGGTTACAACAACCAGGCGGTCGCCTTGATGGAGCTCTAGGTAGAGGCAAGCGTTCATGGGGGCCGCCGTATTACAAGCGAAGTGGTCAAATTGTTCCCAACGTGCCGATTTCTTCGTCTAGAGCTTAATGAAGGAGGGAACAGTAAGCTAGCGTTAATCTAGTGTTGATCTAAATGAGGTTGAAAGATATGAGGTTAGAATATGAAAATATTGATTTGGACTGGCTAATGTACAGCAAACAAATGTTCAAACAATTCTCCATGTCATTGTGTGTTTGTCAAAAACAACCACCGTTGGCAATTGCCATTTCCGTTCGTATCGCACTTGGACTTGCGTTAGTAGCTGATACATAGTTTGAGACTTGGGCCAGTCAGGCACCATTTTTGGCCACACTACTCCGTACTTGAATTCACTGAGCTTTCGCCACCGAGTCCCATTATTGGGTGAGTCATGTTTTAGAGCAATATGGCCATTCGGTGTATTCTAGCGAGAGTCTTGCGGGACTACCTCTCGTCACATACTAATCACAGGTATCCACCCCACGATCGGGGCCAGAAGTTTCCCTGGGAAGAAAGTCCCGAACGCGATACAGGTAGCATTTGCCGACCCAGAGAAGCGGTGTATCTGCCGCAGTTCGACGATCACCCCATACTTGAGGCAATGTTCTATCACCACTATATAGACTATCCGAACAATGTTGCAGTCTATGAATAAGGACTTTCACATGGTTAATATCAGGGACTATCGAATCTGCAGAGTCACAGTGATCAATCTGATCAATACCTTTTTCTACATCTCCTGGGACTTCGCTTGGGCCGCGGGCCCCACAGTTAGACGCTGGGACCAACGCACGAGAAACAATCCTGCCTATTCGGTATTCTCTCACGTCATTGATGGAGAAGAAGGAAAAAGCCACAATGCTACGTGAAGGCAGATCAAGAAACCTAGACCTGGCCTTGGGTAAGGTAAATTTCCCGAGGTGGTGACCGGATCGCATACGCGCGCGATCCCCGAGATACAGTACCGTGTACTGGGACCAAGCTACGGAGTCCGAAGGATTAGCTTTGTATGAGACTAGTTTGGGGCGTTTTTCGATCGGATACTACTTGACACCAAGGGACTCGTCAGCTCAATCCTTTCTACGGAGCACACTAGAGACATTATGTCACTGGGTTCACTGGGGCCAAGTTCAAGGGTTTCCAGCCCTCGATGGGAATGCCCACATGGAGGCTTAGAGAAAGGGGAGACCCACCGAACTCGAAAGCCAAGATTCAAGCCACTCGTATCTTGGGGTTCAGATTGACAGAGAGATGTGGCGTTCGATTGATTAAATCTCCCGTGGTAATGAAAGAAGTAATATTAGCAGAATGAATAGGGAGCATCTCCTTAATTTAGTTTCATTATTCGGGAAAAATGTAACCTGAAAACTCGAGAAAAGATGATACACTGAAAGGAAAGTAAAAATCACACGGAACCACCGAGGGCGCAGTATTATTGGTGGTGGACATAGCTGAAGGCTTGAGAAAAGATCAGCTTCCTTCACCAATCATCATCCGTAACAACGGCGTGCCGATGCAAGGCCATGTCTCCGCCTTAATGATCCCTCACCTGAAACTAGCGATGGCTCCGTCCATCGTTACCTTTCACAGGCCACCCCGTTCGAGAGAATGGGGCCTTTAGGCTGTTTCACCTCCTGCGCCGCAAGGTTCCCGTCGCTCCGTGATTGGCCCATTGTGGGGTCCTCTCCATTCACGTTGGTACCTTGCGGTGGACCTCTGAGTTTGTTCTCCACTGCCCAGGGTACATATACTGTATCCTCGCTCTCCTCGATGGATTGAGCAAGCAAGTCTTCTTCTCTCTCTCTTTTTTTTGTTGTGCTGGGCACTCCTTTTTCAGCAAACATGTTCATCCTTCCATTCGTATGTGATCTGCATATCTATCTACTTGACATCTTATACTAACGAGCACTCGAATAGCTTTTGGCTGCCGGCAGCCTCCCCCTCATTTCTGGGGCGCCGATAGCATCCTATCTCTACAAGAAGTCTGCAGTTGCAGAGTCCAGTCCTTCCCTCAGCGAACGCAGTTCGAACCTTTATGAAGCAGTTTTTGGTGGTGATGGTTTGGTGTCTGATGGGTGGCCCTCGATCGCCCAGTGGATTACCACCTTTGATGATATGTACGAGTCGAACTTGGAAGTCATGTCCGCGAGCTGTGCTCAATTCGGCGTGGCGGATAACACCGACGACGAGAACGCCAACGTGAAGAAGGCCATCCAAGCAGTTGCTTCCTCCAGCGGTGTCGACGCCCGTTTCATCCTCGCCATCGTGATGCAAGAGTCCAACGGCTGTGTCCGTGTCCAAACCACCGACAACGGCGTCGTCAACCCAGGTCTCATGCAAAGCCACGACGGAACCGGTTCTTGCAACAAGGACGGCACCGTCCAGAACCCCTGCCCATACAGCGAGATCCACCAGATGATCGTCGATGGTGTCGAAGGTACCTCCGAAGGCGACGGTCTCAAGCAGATCCTCGCCCAGCAGGGTGGTTCCAGCGCCACAGACTACTACAAGAGCGCTCGTGTCTACAACTCCGGCTCTCTCGCCTCGGATGGTAACCTCGGCCAGGGCGGCGCCACGGCCTGCTACGTCTCCGACGTCGCTAACCGTCTTCTGGGCTGGTCTTCCGGCACCAGCAGCTGCGACTCCTCTACCATTGGCAGCTTGACTGGTACCTCCTGGACAGGCAGCAGTAGCAGCTCTGGAAGCTCTTCTTCTGCCTCTGCCTCCGCCGTTGCCTCTTCTACCTCGAGCGTCGTGCCTGAGCCCACCGCTGTCTCTACCACCGTCCCCGCTGCCACTGTCACTCCCACCGAGACCCCCGCAGCCGCTACCCCGACTGCCGAGGCAACTACCAGTACTGCAGTGGTCCCAACAGCCGTCGTGGTCCCCACAGCCGCTGCCGCCACTTCCACTGTCCCCAGTGCGACGTCTAGCGCATCCGCATCTGCATCAGGAGTCCCCATTTACCCATACGCATCTTCATCTTGCACGGAGTACCACGCAGTAGTAGAAGGCGATTACTGCGAAAAAGTCGAAAGCCAATACGGCATCACTGCGTCCGACCTCATGAGCTGGAATTCTGGATTGGACGAATCCTGCACGAATCTCTGGAAGGGATACAGATATTGTGTGAAAGCATAAATATCTCCCTTCCACTTTCATTTTCTCATTCTTTCACACCACTTTCATTTTCACTTCTTTAAAACCCCATTTAGCCCATTCTTTTTTTCCTGATCTTGTGGCCGTGCCATTAGATCGAGGATGAACATTCTCTGAAGAAGATGTCTTGTACAACCGTTGGCACTTTCATTTGCATATATGGGTTTTGCTGGTTCTTTCCCATTTGCGAGCCTACACGATTTACGAAAGCTTTTTCTCAACCCTTTTTATCTTTTATCCATGTGATACCATTGTTGTCTTCCAAAGGCAAATACAGAATCCAAAAAAAATCCTTTGATAGTTTCTTTCAAGTCGTAGCCCGAGTAAGCGTATTTGGTAAGAACTGGACATGAAGAGATAAGCCGGCCTATTTGCTCAGGAAGCTTCCAACTTTTTCTTTCTTTGTACTCTTTCCTGAAACATAATTTTCTACATTTCTCATACTTCGTTTTCATGCAGTCATCTCTTCAGCAAATCCAGAAACCCCGCACGGTATCGATATACTCGTGGAGGTGTGGAGTCGGCGCGTAGAGCAACCCCCTCATTCGCATTCCCAACATGCACCGGAACAATGTAGAATGTGACGTAGCAGGGCTGAGACAAGCTTTCGGTTGGGTCGGGATCTTGCATATCGTCTGATTTTGAAGTTTCAGATAGAGAGTACTAAGAAGCGCTTTTGTCTAAGCGCCCGAGGACTGAGGGTGTGCATGATGTGGGAACGAATCTTACTGGCTCGGAGTATATCGAGTCTTGGGATACATCGTCAGCTGCGCAACCACACACGATCCTTGATATCGGAATTCTATTTGCAGGATTTTTGATCATAGAAAAGATAATGATGATAGTTGCTTGTGCTACTATATGGCGGTCACGTGGCTAGGCGTAATGGCAATAGTACCTTCCTTTGTTTACTACTACTCACATCAGGTCTAGTCCGTGACGATGATACGTCTACCGCGTTGATTTACACGGTTACTCTCTGGAAGACCACTTCGTTTGCCTCGACAGGCGCTTCAACCAGCCATTCTTCCCAACCTAAATGATAAGCTAGAAGAGGAAACACTGCAATGGTACACCAAAGACCACTTCTATCCAGTTCAAATCGGCGAAATCTTTCACCCAGGGTATAAAGTACTTGGGAAATTAGGCTACTGAGGGTATAACACCATATGGCTCGGTAGGAATTCAAGGTAAGTTCCCTTTTCATGATTAGCAAATCGGACATGATAGCTGACAGCTATAGAGAAGATGCCTATGTCACATTGAAAATGTGCGAACGGAACTCAGGACCCGGGGAAAGAGAAAAGGGGATCTATGATCATCTTCGAAGCATAAAGTCTAGTCATATAGGCTCAACTCTCGTCCGGCGCGCGCTGGATGACTTTCAACTCAGATCTGCTGATAACGAGCACTCATATCAGTGTCTTGTGCACCCGCCTTTAGGTATGAGTCTTCATGAACTAATGAACAGAGCAAAAGGAAAACATCTTCCTGCGGAGTTAGTGAAGCCGGCTGTGCTTCATGTTCTTTTTGCTCTGGACTTCCTTCATACGGAAACTGGGGTTGTCCATACTGGTATGGTATTCGATTGCTCATGACCAAAGCCTTTTTGAAAATTGAGCTTGCCCTTGACTTCAATAAGATATAAGAGAGAAATACGTTATGCTAGGTGTGGACGATGAACAATCCTGATCGATTTCGAAGAGGCCGAGAAATCCAATCCCAGTCCACGAAAGGTCGTCGAAGATCGGGTAATCTACTGATTTCGAAGACTCGGGATCCCGAAGATACACGGCCATCCTGTGCTAGCTGAATGAGGAGAGGCCCAATTTCTATCGAATCTAGGTGTGAAGTGGGAGGATGTACAACCGTTAGGCTATCGTGCACCGGAGGATTATTACGGATCCCATGGGATGAGAGAATCGACATTTGAAATCTAGCCGCTCTCGTTTGTATTGCTTATTCCGTATACCTACTAATACTAACGAACATTTAGACATGGGCATATTTTCTATGCCCGTCTATATCCTTGAGATAAAAAAATGAAAGTAGTAAATCAACATCGTTGACTCAACATTCCACTCGCAGGGAAGATCCCTTCCGATCTACCCGCGCCATCCATAATCCTACCCGACCGTTCCCCGATCCGAACACCCCAGTGCAACTACACCTACTCATCAAAAGAACATCAATGGCCCCATCAAAAGAGTCCACCTCAGAGGCCCAGGCATCAAAAAGACGTCGTGTAGCCGTCGCCTGCGATGCGTGTCGGACCCGGAAATCCAGATGTGACGGCCTGCGGCCTCGCTGCTCGCTGTGCGCCGACCTGGGCTTTGAATGTATGTATACGCCCCCCGCGACGGCAACGAATGTAATCGTGCAGAAGGAGTACCTACACGGCTTAGAAGATCGCGTTAAGAGACTTGAGGATTGCTTCAGGACTGTGAGAAGTGATGTTGATGGGTTGACCGTTCGTGTTGATCGGGGGCCGGAGGCACGTGAAGGGGTTCGTGGGGAGGTGCGAGATGCAATTCATGTTTCTGATCTTGTTGGGCACGAGGACTCTGTTGATGCGATGGGGGCGATTTCTTTTGCTGATGAGGAGGATTCGGGATTCTTTGGTATGACCCCCTGTAGGTTTTATGTGGCAAGGTGAGAAATACTGATGAGGCCAGGTCCATCTTCTAATATCGCTTTCTTGAGACATTTGTCCAGTGCAGTTGTCCAGAAAGGGTACTCTCTGTCCCCCGGGACTGCGGATGGTGGCTTTATAAGCGTTTCAAAACCGTCAACACTGCGCCAACCTGCACAAGAGAAGGTCAATATTTTCGCACTGCCCTCTCAATCAGAGACACTGGCTTTGATAAACCTCTATTTCTCAGAAACGGGTTTACTTTACCCGTATATCTTTCCCCAGACTTTCTTGGCTACCTACCACCGCATGGCACGGGAGAACTTTACTGGGGTTCGGAAAAGCTGGCTTGGTCTTTTGAATATGATCTTGGCTATGGCTACTATCACTGCTGAGTCGAATGGTGCCAGTGCGGATACGCGTATTGCTGAATCGGATGTTTTCTATCAGCGTGGCCTTGGTCTTTGTGGTAGTGAGCTGTGGCGTGGTACCACTTTGGAACTTGGTAAATCAACACGACCGAATAACTTCAGGTTGATTATTCGTACTGACTCCTCCCCAGTTCAATTTCATCTTCTGACGGGTCAGTACTTGCAAGGTACTCAAAAGTCTGTGCAAGTATGGAACGTCCATGGACTAGCTGTGAAAGGTGCTTTACAGCTTGGACTTCACTCTCAACACGCATCTCGAACATTCGATCCCTTAGAACAGGAGTCTCGAAAGCGAACTTGGTACTGTTGTGTTATGCTGGATAGGTGAGAAGAATACTACTGCAGTATGACACGCGCTAATTTTATAGAACTCTGAGCATGACTTTTGGCCGACCGGCCGCCATTCCAGATAGCTATGTTAAGCTCGATCTTCCTTCGGTGCACCAATTTGAGTCATCTTCAGCCGTCGTGGATACCGAGACATCCAGTCTCAGCGTCTCTTTCTTCAACTCGACCATGTAAGTTACACGCTGAACGAATATTAATTTTATTTACTAAAAAATTCACCAAGTACCTTATACAAAAATCTCTGGAAAGTCCTCGACTCTCTATATGGCCAAAACATCGGCTGCGAAGACCCGCTATCCGTCAGCGAAACAGTGTCCCACGTCTTCGCTATAGAACAAAATCTCTTTTCCTGGGAGAGATCACTCCCCATTTCATTACAACTAATTACAAAAGCCAACTTGGACGAAATGTCTCAAGAAAATGTATCCGGCAATCAGTCTTTCTCCTGGAAATTCCGTGTGATCTTGACATTACGTTATCTTAATCTACGAGTCCTGCTCCACAGACCCGTTCTCGTCAAATTCATTAATGCAAGCCGAGCCCCCGATCGTGATCTTGAAGATTTGAAACTTTTACAGCGAATCGGAATGAACAGCATGGCTATATGCACGATGTCTGCTATGGAGATCATCAATATCATCTTCCGGATTGTCTCCGATCCGAAATGGAAACAAAGCTTGTTGGGTGCATATTGGTACTCGCTTTACTACAGTAAGTCTCTTCATGTTCCTATTCCCATCCACTGAATGCTACTTTACTAACAAAATTGCAGCTTTCAATGCCGCATTAGTGATCCTCGGCGCTATCTGGGTATACCGGGATACAAACGTAACTGGTTCATCAATGCTCAACGAAGCAAGAGAATTAAAAGAGTACCCCAGTCGCGCAATCACAGCTCTTTCAAAACTCGATAAAGGAAATCGGTTGATCGATCGATGTCGAAGTTTCTTGGAACATTTTAATAACGTCTTAGCTGATCCTGGTAAGTTTGATCTACACGCGCTCGCACTATTCTCGAAGGACTCATCGTTGATATGAATGCAGATACCGAAGGCCCGGCTCCTTCTCTCCCGTCTCTGGCTATCAACCGTGACGAACTACAAGCTGCAGACTTTGATTTCTCACCTTTTGGGATGGAACTAGGCGAGTTCATGATGGATGATGATTTTGTTGCGATGATTGAAAGACAAGGGTTGTCGGGATCAGGGTTTGACTGATATCTTTGATTTATGTATACTGGTCCATCTGTATCACTACCAACCTCATGCTAGCTCAAAAGTATAACTAAGCTTAATCTCAGGAGAACCACCAAGCTGTTATAGGCACATCAGCGCTTCTCCATATCCCTAACAGCTCTAGCACGCCGAGCAATCTTCGCCAACAAAGGCGCCATTCCCGCATGATTACACTCAGGCAGGACTCTCTCCCGAACACCCTCCTGGCTATCCCGCTTCTCGAAACTAAATCCCACTTTCTGCACATAGCAGTTATATTGCGCGTCAGCTCCCCTCAAAGCGCAAATTTCACCACTAATACAATCTCCAGTACAATTCGGAACTTGATACCCCCTCGACCGTCTAGCCCAGAAATCACCAAAGATCTGAGGGTCATTTTCCATAGCCACGGAGACGTTATGCCAGAATGCCGGTGAGAGTTCTGTACCTGGATCGGTTACAGGTGACGCAAGCTTGGATCCATAAGCCTCTTTTGCGGAGTAATACGGTACCCATTCGAGAGAAGTCTGCTCGGGGTCGCTGATATCAGCAATATACTGTGTATAATCAAGTACGCCGAATGTAACGGGATCGATATTGTAGACGCGGAAAGAAGGCGGGCCGGAGGTTGGTGTCATTGACGGAGCGATATAGCCCATAGCTGTAGCCGTATCCCATCTTCGGTTGTTATAGTCCGAGTATGAAATCTGGAACTCGTCTAGATGTGTATGACCGAAGAATAAGGCGGCAATGGTCGCGTCATACCGTTGAACGATCTGATCAATGTAGTGCGAATGATCGTGGAAGTGGTCCGAGTTACCAGATGGGATATGGGAGATGAGCCAGACGCGCTCGGAGGCTTTCTCTGCAGCTTGGAGCTCATCGATGAGCCATTTTAGCTGGTTGTTAGGATCGTGTTCCATTGGTTCGGTGTAGGCGAAGAAATTATATTTGTAGTAAAAGATGCTGTTGTATGAGATTATTCGTAGGTTGCTGTTTGGGTGGAGGGCTGAATATGATCCGTACTCGTCTGCAGACTCGATGGATGGTAGGCCTGTGAGGGCCATCCAATTTGCCGTTAGGGCGTCGTAGGCCCATTGCGGATTGTAAGTGCTGGGGACTTTAGATGATGGGAAGAGATTGAGTGGGGCTGCATCATGGTTTCCCAGCGCGGCGTAGACTTGACCGAGACTGTTTTCCATTGCGCCGTAGGTGGAATTGAAGTTCTGGAGAACCTCGGACTTATCTACCAACCAGACGTCGTGGGCTACTACATCTCCTGTATAGATTGAGAAGGCAGGGGTTAGATTCGCGATTGCGGCGTTCATGCTTTCTTGAAGCCGGTGTGGAGGATCGCAGCGAGAATTTCCCCAAGGCCCACAGGGAGAAGAGGTGTTGCCTGGCGCATCATCTTCATTGTAGGTTCTGCAGCATATAGGCTTGGAACAGGCGTAGTTGGAGCCAGTTTCGTAGGCAAGGTCAACATGCGTATCGCTGAAATGCACTACTTTGATTGGGGGTTTCCCACTTGGTGGAGGTCGACTGATTGACGGTTTGGGAGCAGGAAATGCCAAATCGTACTCCCGAACTTTTGGATAGCTGCATAAGCCCACTAGGCTGGCACAGAATGTGTTGGCAGTATGAGAGCCTATTTCGAGATTCATCAGGGAGTAATGAACCGAAGGTCCTTCGCTAGCAATAACTCCAGCGCAGACGTCAGGGTCCTCGGCCTGCTCATGTCAGTCTTCTTTCTCAAGTCAGAAGTTCGAAGGAGTCACTTACACCGCTTAGAGCACACACTCCGGTCAAGACATCTACCATAAAGTCGTCACCAAAGCCCGCCACGAGTTTGAGCCCACCCAGGAGAAGCTATATCAAATATGGGTTTTAGCCGGTGGTACGATGAGCATTTGTGAGCCATAACAACCACTCACCTGGCAGCTGGTACAGTCGACCGCTTCTTTGAAGCGATCCCAGATGTCAGTGATCCAGCTCTCCGCAGATTCGGTGTGGGCATTGGCGAATGGTATCCAAAAGGCAAGCAAGGTCACCAGAACAGCCTGTCTTCTCATGAAGAGTAACATCTTGAGACTTTCCACTAGGAATGTGTGAAAAGCACCGATGCAAGGAAGCAAGATTGTTCATGACTTGAGATGGGATGTGAGCGAAATGTGTCTTATAATCTGATTCTGAGTACCGAGAGCACATGCTCGTGAACGCGTCCGGGCAGACCGGTTCGCTTAGGGTCGGTGTTCCTGCAGTTGGTGAGCAGATCATGATAATTTTTAAATTTTTGCATGCAATCGTTTGCTGTTCAGTATATGCTACCTGTCATACTATTAGTGTCCAGATTAGCCGCCATACAGTTCTACATCGAGGAAATTCTGGTCATAGATGCGGAAAGAGAAGACATGATTTCACGGATTCACGGGCTGAACGGGATTTATTCAAGACCGACCGAGAGGGGTCTTTCGCAAATGCATACTAAAAGGAGGAAGCCAAGCAAATAGTCTGCAACGCTGCACGTTGAAGTGATTGCGTTAGTCTAAGTTGCAGTTTATGGTACTTATGGTGACTTGGCTTTTTTGGAAGTTGCCCAGACACAGATTTACACAATCAGGCCATCAGCGCCATGAATTAGAGATTTACTGCGCTTGCTCTTGTTGAGTTAGCGTGCGATAGCCACCTTATCGCCTGCCCTGTTTGGGCCGACATGCCAAGCTCATCGGACCTGCAAGCGACCGAGATGTGGAGATCTAGCTTGATGATTGGCTCGTTGGCTCGAATAATTAGCCGACATGGTGTTGATCTTGAAGGTCAAGTTCCACTTGCAATGCCATTGTATATCAGTATCGATCAGATTGACATATGTATACGCAGCTTTGGCTTTCCGCTTGGTGTGCGGGATCGTCTAGTCTCCGGAGAAATGAAATGCCGTGCGGGATGAGGGAGATCCGGGGTAAATTGGTCTTCTGTTTGGAACGAACCAAGTCGGACAAATGGAACTGAGACGTTACTCATCTCGATAGGGTTTCGATGTTAAATCCCCTGTGGCTCACCATGGCTCTTGGTGGCTCTCAGGGGCGTCGTTTGAGACGGGAAATTCCCTCAACTTTCCGTGGTGGCGTCGCCTCCCGGGGAAGAATTGATTAACCGGATCCAATAAGCGCGGTGAGGGATGTGGGATGGATTTGAGTCATTTTCGACCCAACACACCCGGTGTTAAACCCTAAGATTGTCGCGTAGAGAATTGACGGTGAACGGTGAACGGTGAACGGTGAGCGTCCGATGGTTGAGTTTTGGTGCACAACGGTTTCTCCCCAAGTCCCGGATTTGCGGGAACCAATGACGCGGATCCATTCCTCAACCTCCACATTTTCTCCTCCTCTTTTCTCCCCCCTCACACCCTAGATCTTGAAAAGTGGGACTCTCGGAGTTCTTGCTATTTTGATGCTCTCGTGATAATTTTCCACCCAACCACTTTCCACCCCTCCAACCTTCCCTGTCGAAATTCCTTCTACCCCGGATTTGGTAGGATATGCGGTCTCCAGTTGATCCCGATGCTCGCAAACCCATTTACACCCACAATGATGCACTAGCTTGTGGATCTCCCTAGTCATCCCGTTTTCGAGCATCGTGATTGTACCACCCCGGTGGCAGCTACACGGTCAATATGGCAGGTCGCCAACCGGTCACGCTCGGCGTCTCGATCACGTTCTTCGCCATCGCCACGGTATTTGTGGCCTTGCGCTTCATATCGCGTGTTTTTGTAGTTAGGAGGGTCGCGCTACACGACTACTTGATGTTGCTTGCGTGGGTAGGTCGGCTCCAGGTCACTGCAGGCTTCCAAGAGCCTGCAGTACCCTTACACCCCGTTGCGACATACCGGCATACTCTGTCACGTGGTCTAAGGATAGTTGGCTAAGACAGACTCCAGGTGATTGACTTCGGCTTTTCGCTCTCATTATTCTTCGCGATCCACAATGGACTCGGTCTACATGCGGTCGATGTTCCCCCCGAAAATGAGGCGGCTCTTAATAGGGCTAACTATGCATTCACCGTCCTCTATGTGAGCTTTAGAAATGTCCAGCATCAAGTACAGCGTACTAATATCCATTCGCGAATAGAGCCCGGCGCTGATGGCCGTTAAGACGTCGATACTCGTTTTCTACATGACCTTGACACGAAACCAAAAAGTGTTCCGCAATGCGAACTATGTCACTCTTGCTGTAGTCAATGCAGCTGGCCTCGCGTTGACTCTGGTCAATATTTTCCAGTGTCAACCAGTATCCGCCGCGTGGCTCGCCAACCAACCGTCCGACGCGCACTGTACCGATATCGTCACACTCTATTTGTCCTCGTCTCCCGTAAATATCATCACAGACCTGGCGATTCTGTTTCTTCCAATGCCGATTCTGACTCAGATGCGCCTGCCAAAGAAACAAAAGATTATTTTGGTCATTACATTCAGTTTTGGATTCTTTGTGGCCGTCGTCGATGTCATTCGAATTGCTTTTCTCCAGCAAGCCGCTACATCGCGCCAAGTCGCATTGAAGTCCCTTCATATTCAGAATGTTGGGACTGCGGACTTTAGCTGTAAGGCTATCAATTACAAGACTGGTCAATTCGATGCTAATTACTCTTAGGGTATGCGTCGCTTTCTTTCATGTGGTCAGTCGTCGAGGTCAACGTCTCTGTGATTTGTGGATGCGTTCCGAGTTTAAAGCCTCTTGTCGCTCGGATTTTACCCAAATTAATTAAAGGCACCAACGACGTGTCGGATCCGACCCCGCGCCTCTACGCAACCGGGGAGGCCCCTGTCGCTATACCTCCGCCCGTGGCGACTCCGGAATCTGACTTGACCCAATCTCCAGCAGACAGTAAAGGGAGCAAACCCTCTCCAGCAAGGCACGGCAGCGTCTCTACTCGCCGCCGAAGCTCAAACACCCCTATAACTATGCTCGACTTCCTGGGCCATCCTCCAACCGGTCCCCAAGACACAGAGTCTCATACCCAAACCAACTCATCCTATCCTCATATCACTTTCTTTGATTTTGTCAACATGAAATCCCCGGAGAGCATGCTGAAGCTGAACAACCGAGAGTCCATAGCTCCGATCGCAATCACCACCTTACTGTTCTTCCTCTGGGGCTTCGCATATGGCTTCCTTGACATACTGAATACCCAATTTGCATTGATTGTGGAATTGGATACTTGGCACTCCTTGGGACTACACGGCGCATATTTCGGAGGCTATGTGGTGGGTCCACTGTTAGTCGGCCGCCCGGTCTTAAAGATTTGGGGATTCAAATCTACATTCATCACTGGGCTGTGTATTTATGCCTGTGGATCACTCATATTCTGGCCTTCTGCAGTCCTCACATCCACCGCCGCATTTACGGTCTCGAACTTTGTTGTTGGTTTTGGCCTCGCGGTTTTGGAAACAGCTGCCAATCCGTTCATTGCGCTATGTGGGCCTTTGGAGAACTCAGAGATTCGTTTGAACATATCACAAGGTGTGCAAGCCGTTGGTAGTGTCTTATCTCCTCTTTTGGCAAAAAGGGTTCTTTTCAGGAGTGTTCAGTCTGTTGAGTCACTGGTTAATGTCCAATGGACTTATCTTGGCATTGCACTCTTCGATGTGCTTCTCGCCGTGGCTTTTTACTATCTGCCAATTCCAGAAGCCTCAGATGAGGATTTGGAAGAATTGGCAGATCGACGCCGAGATGATAATAGGGCAAAGGTCATTGGTATTCCGGTCGTCTGGCTCACCCTTGGTCTAGGAGTCTGGTCGCAATTCTTCTACGTGGCTGGCCAAGAAGTCCTTGCCACCAGCCTCGAGCGCTTCGTCCTTGCTGCGAAACCCAACTCTTCCCTGGCGCCTTTTGACTTTCTGACCATTGGCCAAAGCATATTTGCTATAGGTCGTTTCCTCGCCGCATTTGCGCAATGGTTTTTGAAACCTCGCTGGATTCTCATGTTAGCCTTTGTTGGCATGATTGTCTTCTCGGTACTGTCCATGAATACCACCGGCTCTACGGCCGTTGTCATGATTATGATGGTTTATCTCTTTGAGAGTGGTGTCTACAGCATTATCTTTGCCCTCTCTCTACGTGGTACTGCTCGACACACCAAGACCGCCTCCGCAATCCTCGCTATGGGTACCTCCGGTGGTGTCTTCTTCCCATTTGCAGAATACGCAGCGTACAATGCGCGCGGAGTGTCGTATTCATTCTGCGTCCTTGTCGCTGTCTTTGCTGCTGGCGCAATTTTCCCGTTATATCTCAACCTGGTACCCGCAGTGAAGAAACAAGTCGACCCAGTACCAAATGAGTATCTACGTCGTCATCGTCGTCGCAGCCGCGCCCCAGTAAGCGCAATACGCCGCGAGAAAGAAAATCAGTCCAGAGGCGGCGTTCTTTCTCGCCGACGAAGCTTGGTCTCCAATCCAGACGATCTACCCGACCTCCCCTTCCCAGACGACACACACCAAATCCCTTCCTCTCGACGCCTTCACTCCAAATTCAGCTCTACCTCTACCTCCCAGGATAACTCCCACTCTTCTAATAACTCTTCGAGACATCGCAACTCCCCCATCCCTGAGTAATGAGCTAAGCTTTACTGTTATGATACTGATACCCGAAACGATTCACGAATTACTTTTTCTCGTCTCCGCATAATACCATCACAACTCTTTTTGCTTTTGTGTCTTGAAAAAGTCTAGATACCCTTTCGCTATCTTTTACTATGGAACTGGAAAAGCGTGGCGCCTTTGACTTTGGTTGACGTCTATATGTACCAGTGCATTTACGCTGTGGTATGGGCTACTTTCAAGCCTACATTTAGCGATGGCGTTTGGGATAACAAAAGGACTCGTCGAAATTTCCTAGTTGTTTGGTCTTCCGAATATATCCCCTCAATCGAACTTAATGTTTAAAATTGCTTGCTTAGAATTCTTGTAGAAACCGTGATTTATGCGTAGTCTGCTGGCTTCTGAAATATCAGATGTATTCTAATCTATCTAAGGGGCAGGTAATTTAACTCTCGCACTTATGGTGATATATCAATAGCCGCCACGAGCTCGGACATCCGGTGCAGGGCATCAAATTCACTACCGGCAGACTCGACAGTAACCCCACATAGCAACTATAATGATATTTTACTTCACTTCTTTAAGTCTAAAGGTCTCTTGATCCTAACTCAAGCAAGTTCCATGAATCTCAGTAATTCCCCAGAAATATCACGTTCACTCTGTTGATTTCGATACGCTGTTTGTGAAGAAAGGCGAAGTCCCGCGTGAAACGAAGATTGCAATGGCGATTGGAGATCCCAGACGGGGGGACATGAAGTCTTGTCTCCTAGACTTAGGCAGATTACTTCTTCTGTCCTTGCCCGCCATACTGCCCATGTTCACTTTGCTTCTTGACATCTCGGTCGTTTGATTGTTCTTGTTTTAAATGTACTTGAGGGCTTGGGATCTATGAAATTCTTTCGGTCCAGAATTATACCTAGGTGCGGATTGAGTCGCTGGAATGGCAGTAATTTACAGCCCTGCTCTTCCTCTTGTCTTTGTGATGTATGCAATACAGGGCTGACTATTCAATTCTGCACACTACAAGTGGCACTTACGAGCTAAATACACCGAGCGGTCAGCTGTGATATTCCTGGGCAGGTACAATTGTTTATACGATCAAAATAAGGTAACAGTTGTCATTCAAGAAATAACGAATTTGTAGACTGCACGATCTTAAGAGCCGGCCGTCACCTGACCTGATATGCAGTATATAAGGTTTGTTATAAGTCTCATGGTCATTTGTTCATTACGTTTACGTATGGCGAAAGATCATGCAGAAGTCTTGCGAAGAGACTTGCACTAGTTGGACTACTAAAGAAGAGTTTACAATGGGATAAAGTATTGGAATAATTCATTCAATTTCATAATCGTCATGACGATCCCAAAGCAGACAAAAGCCAAATGCTCAAATGGGAATATCATCAAATGCAAAAACCAGCGCCTCTATCCAAAACCCGCTCGACAAAATTCGGAACAAAATAAATGCGTCAAAACTATACTCAGAGCACAGTTATGAAAAATATCATCACTTTTTTAACTTTTGTGATGATGACTGATTTACCACCAGTCACCGTGGTCCTTCATGGCCTCAGCGACCTTGGTGAAACCAGCAATGTTGGATCCGGCAACGAGGGAAGGCAGGGAGCCCTCGGCAGGGGTAACGTACTCCTGAGCGGTAGCGAGACCGTTCTTGAAGCAGTCCTCCATGATGTTCTTCAGGCGGTTGTCAACCTCCTCGCGGGTCCAGTTGATGCGAGCGGAGTTCTGGGCCATCTCGAGACCGGAGACGGCGACACCACCGGCGTTGGCGGCCTTACCGGGGGCGTACCAGATGGCAGCACCACCCTGGTTAGCCTCACGGTGAGCCTCGAAGACATCGATAGCCTCCTGGGTGGAACCCATGTTGGAGCCCTCGGCGATGAACTTGCAGCCAGCGGCGATCAGGGCCTTGGCCTCGTCACCGGAAACCTCGTTCTGGGTGGCGGAGGGAAGGGCAACGTCGATGCGACCGACGATGTTGGTCCAGGGGCGGGCACCGGGGATGTATTTGAACTTGGAGCTGAAGGCAGCGGTGGAAGCGAGCTCGGAGATCTGCTTACGCTCAACCTTGATGGCGGCGATCTGGTTGATCTCCTCCTCGGTGAAAGAGCCCTCCTCGCCAATGAGGACGAGAGCACCCTGGGAGTCGGACAGGGAGACGACGGAACCGCCGAGCTCGATGACCTTCAGGGCGGCGTACTGGGCAACGTTACCGGAGCCAGAGATGGCGACGCGCTTGCCAGCGAAGGACTCCTTGCCGCCGGAGGCGTGCTTGATCATGTGGTCGACATAGTAGACGACACCGTAACCGGTGGCCTCGGGACGGATCAGAGAACCACCCCAGCTGCCGCCCTTACCGGTGAGGACACCCTCCCACTGGTTGCGGATCTTCTTGTACTGGCCGAACATGAAACCGACCTCGCGACCGGTGACACCGATGTCACCAGCGGGAACGTCAGTGTCCTGACCGATGTGCTTGCAGAGCTCGGTCATGAAGGAGACACAGAAGCGACGGATCTCGTTGTCAGACTTGCCCTTGGGGTCGAAGTCGGAACCACCCTTACCACCACCCATGTTGAGGCCGGTCAGGGCATTCTTGAAGATCTGCTCGAAGCCGAGGAACTTCAGAATGGACAGGTTGACGGAGGGGTGGAAACGGAGACCACCCTTGTAAGGACCAAGAGCGGAGTTGAACTGAACACGGAAACCGCGGTTGATTTGGACCTAGAAAGAAAAAGTTGTCAGCCGGAATGGACTTCTAAGGTTGTAGAGGTGGTGTTTTTTCTTATTGACATACATTGCCGGCATCATCCTCCCAGACAACACGGAACTGAACAACGCGCTCAGGGACGGAGACAACCTGGAGGGCCTTGCGGTACTCGGGCTTCTTCTGGAAGAGGGTGGAGTTCTCGAGGGTGGAAGCGAGCTCTGTTCGGGGAGCGATATGATTAGCTGAGCACTTGCCGAAGGACCACTTGCCGAGGATGCCGAATGGGTAAAGGATTAAATCGGGGGCAGAACCCGATAATGGAGGGGCATTGGAGGGGTATTCCAAAGTTCGGAGGGGCAGAGAGAAAATTGCAGTACGGGAGATAGAATCACATACCCTTGTAGGCCTGCTCGAACTCGGGCTCGGAGGGGAGGTTCTGGGCAGTCATTATGGCTGATTTTTAATAATTGGATCCTTCCGGGTATATAGAATGATCAAGGTGATCCAGATATGTTATTATGGGAAGGGTAGTAGATGAGGAAGAAAGAAAGAGAAGAATCCGGGAGGAAAGCTAGAATTATATATACAAGAGGTGGGGGGGTTAGAAGGACAAGCCGGAGTCGGACGAGAGAATCCGGACAACGTGTGGACGGGGAAGAGAGGGCGGGAGTTGATGGAGTCGACCAAAGTCCCTTGGTTGCACAACAGTGAATACCCGGACAGTTAGTGAACTGTATGGACGATGGGTTTCCGTGGGAAGAACGTCCGAACTTCGGGGCCCACTTAAGTCCCTAGGCAGATTTTATCTTATGGTTTAAGGTCACAGAATTTGGGCTTATCTTGCTGGTGGCGGCACAATTTATTAGTGCCCGCTAATCACAGTCACCGAATGGTCACTCCCGCCTTCGGGTCCACGATCTTCCACTCGACTGTTCCGTGTCTAATTCGTGAAATATCGGATCGGTCCCCTCCGCCTACGATAATTAATTACTGGGCACCAAATTTGCTGGGCACGTAGAACCATTTTTGCCTATGTCGTATAGACCATGGTGGCAGTAGAAGTTTCCTAATGTAACCTAGGGAGGGAAAGGGCCCTAAAATGCGGAGAACGGAACACTATGCATGACGCAGTGAAATTCCCTGCAACAAGGATCTTCGCATACTGTACACTCGACTACAGTCAACACCGCCACCGGCTTCCTACTTCGGAGCCAAGACTCAGGGAAGGTCACGTGACTCTGCTCTGCAAGCGGCGAATCACACATTCTACCGTGGACCCACCGACCTTATCTGATACTTTGTCAATTCTTTTTCATAACTGTTTGACTCACAGGAATCTTGCTCATTGAAACCACTGGTCAATTCTCTTTATCGCTTCCCCGAACCTCCCCCAAATTTCCGAGCGATTATCCCCCATCTCGGCATTCTTCCCCCAGCCTTCCGTAGGATGGAGGGGTAAATGGAGGGGCGGAGGGGTCAATGTCCCCTTGAAATGTTGCTAAGAACCGTGAAGCTACTATAGATATTAACGTTCTATGTTCGCGGAGTTGACTTCGCAACCTCTTTTAGTAGACGAGCCTTAATATCTAATTGATCAATTCTTTGCTATTACTCCCGTAGTATTCGACCCCGTCTGTGCATGCGAGCTCATGCGCTAGCGTTCGCATTCTTATCCGGGGCTGACTTGTCAGGCACAGCTATTGGGTGGTGCCAAGAATCAGAATTAACCCTATTTGCTGAATCCCGAGCGTCGGTACCTACCCCGGTGAGTGGGTTAGTCCTGGGGACACGCCAGCTCAATATCGGCGGCAGCGGCGTCCATTTTGCCACATATTGTTCTCAAGTTGCCCGTCGCTTTCTCCAACCACCAATGCGAAAGCATCTAAGTTTTCTCTTCCCTGTTACTTTTCAATTTTCTTTTCTTTTTCTTCCCCTCACTTGTCGATCAAAGACCAAAAATGAGGCTGATTTGCCTTCTATGTACATACGTCTTCCCACCGCAACAATCACCCCTGCTGGTTGCCTCGTAACTGTTCACCGAATCACCGATTCAATTCAATTGGCGTTTTATTCAACAAACTTCACATGCCACGAAGGTGGTGGCAAAGACTCATCCATAATTTGATCGGTAGATGCGGAACTCAAATTCTTATAGTATAGCACATGCCAATCTCACCACCTACTAACCACAACAACAAAAGGACCAGCCGAGTACGGAGACCCTTTACGCAAACTACCTTCGTCTCCAGGTTTCCCCGATAAAAAGGCGGGACCAAACCCTCTTTGGAAAGATGGGACGAGCTCCAATTTGGACCCGAATTCAGCTAAGCTTCGAGCTTCTGCTGACTAGGACTAGTTCCCCGGTTCTGGTTGGTGGTTTAGATGGTGCGTGCTGCATATGCACTAATCTTATCAATCTCCCAGATCTTGATTTGCTCACCCAATGTGTCAGGTTTTCTGGTAGGAGACATATAAGGTTTTAGGTTCCCTAAGTTTTTGCATACTGTAGTTACCTGCACAGCTGGCTGAAATGACCGCTGGTGAACTTCAGTTTCTTTCTTTCTTTCTTTTTTTTTAGAGGATCTCATCATTTGGGTTCATTTTCAATTGGTCGCGTGGACAAAATTTCCTACTCCTACATGATTCTCTCGCAAAGGATATCTGCCCTAAGTTTTCACACTGCTTGGGACACTTACTTGCTATTGAGGGGATATTTTGTCAAAGCCAGTATTATACATCAATCTTGAATCAAATATCTACTTCCTGTGGACTGATAAACAATACGCTCATTGGATGAAAGGCTTTGTCGAACCATCGAGGAATCGATGATAGCTGTAGGTTTCGACAGCGCCGACGCTTCTTCTCAGAGTGATAAAGACTTCGAGTTACAAAGGCAGGAGAAAAGACAAGCAGGATCTCCTTGGAGAGGTGAAGGGAAGGTCACAGTTTGTCCAAATAGGGTGCGACGGTGGGAGCTGATGCACCTTAATCTCAATCTCAAGAGTCAACATTGGGATTTGGATTAACTCAGCCGTTGCTTCGGAGCATGAACATGAAATCGAAAGTTGGGGGTTTGACTCAAACGCAAGTGTAAGGTAGAAATAACATTTACTATGTATATGTCGCGTTACTAGCGGAGTCTGAGATAATATCTAAACCAGCCTCAAGACTCCATGGTCGTAATAGGCATGTGCTCATTTCTACGGAATAAGCCATGCGTGATCAGAATCACCAAAACAACAATTACTTTTATTTCATTTTAAAGAAGTGGATTCTGCACGCAAATTCTGGCTTTCACCCCACAAGCCGTAAACGTTCCTAATCTAGCGCCCGCAAGGAGTCCACACCAGCTGAGCTACCCCAGAATTAACCGTGCATGAGATAAATTCCTGCCCACAACTTTATTTCTAGGGAGTCGGATATCAAGAAATCCACGTGCTCTGGAGTGCGGAGTTAACCTCTCCTGTAGCTTAGCCACTGTGGCTAGTGAAGGATGTCATCTAATGTGAGACATGATCAATGCACAGGGCATCGGCGGTCTCCGCATTCTACCCCGACCCATCGAAAAGGAATAGGAACATTGCTTTAGTTTCCCTATCGATGCAAAGGACGAGATCGGGATTTGACACATTGCTTTACTCGAGATCTTCATATTGTTATCCATTTTTTCTCTAACTCTGTTGATCGGACTCAACCCTTGAGAGAAGTAATGCCTGTGCTTCCCGATATAACGTCAGTGGCAAAAGTACCTACATAAGGCTCTCCGTTTGCTTCCTGATCGGATAATGTATTTCATCATCACATTTCTTCTTCAATAGTGTTGCTCAGATGATTCGGTACGTTGCTGAAGTGGCGGTGTCGAGGTTGATAGATCATTTTCTGGGGCAGTCTCGGCTGGAAAGGATGATTTGGAATGGTTAATGCTCCCTCGTTCGATTTGAAGGTTTATATTATCCGTATGTCGCGGAATGCAAGAGCATGTGGGATTAGCGGTAAGGTGTTTGTTGCGCTTTAAGGTTTGATGCAATGAGCCGTACGCTTCTTTGTCGCCATTGTTGGGAGTTAAGGTTTTACCGCTGCTGCTTTCTTTCATGGTTAGTGGTATAATTTGAAGGTGAGAATACCTAGAACCTTTGAGACCAACAAAGAATATATCTATGTCTGTAACCGTGGTGATTGCGAAGCTTCTGGTCTACTGTGGCCTCGATTCTATAGTATATCAAATCTATGTTTGCTAGAAAACCGTCCTTCCAATTTTCGGTCAGCGCTATTAGCGACTAGCTATTCCAAAGGATGGTCGGCGGCTCATCAGGTAGCAGTGCAGAGAGAATGTGAATACTGTACTGTAGCGCCAGGTCGCTCTTTGGCCAGCTGCATGATCGGCTCAGCTCGGACCGCCGAAGATCTTCGTCCCATGTACCATTCAGCCGGATGACGGAGTGATATGATGGCCACTCAAAAAGTCTGTACATAAGCACTTACAAGCCAAGGTCTTGATCTTAAGCCCCATCCCACCCCGAGGTTCTCCGCGATAAAGGTGAATCGGGATGGGACCACCTTGCAGAAACAGGATTAAACCTTGTGCCCCTGGCGCCATCAAGGATCGAAACCCAATTGTTCTCGTGCATATCCTGGAACACGGCCCGCAGAATCCTGCAGAGCGTATCGCGAAAGACCAACTTTACCGCCTGAGATTTGAAATTATACAGATAGATCCATGAGGGATTCTGCAAATCCCTTCATGCATTAAATTTCAAATAATGCGTGGGAAATGTATTCGACCGGCGGAAACAATTTCCGCACTGTTACGCGCCCAAGTTGTAAGGATGCAAGAATCGATGCCCCTGAAAATGTAAATATGTGCCATGCAATCACACGCGATCATACTGTGCTCCGTAATCACCGCGCAAAGAACCCCCAATATCATACCTGTCGTTCAAAGCGAAAGTGGACCTCAACCTCAACACCTCCGCAGTGGCAAATTAGGGAGAGTCTGGAGTTACAAGGGTCGTCAGCTTCAGATGGAAAGGGGCAAACCTCGAGTCAGACAAAAAGAGGCAAAAAATTTACATGATTAAAAGAAATAAGCGCCGGAGGAAATGCCATTGTCCAGCATCAGAGCTGGCCCGTACCCCTGGAATCATGGATTTCGTGCAGCTGACAAGACCCGCATCTCGACTCTCGCTCTCTCTCTCTGGCTCCAGAAAAGGGGAAACTCCCCCAAGAAGAGCATCCATGACCACACAATTCGTAATGTGAAGCACAGCCGCCCCAGTGATCGGCTCTGTCACTTTCTCATCTCGGGGTCCCAGCGATTGGGTCGTAGCTTGTCTCCGGCTAAGGGGTAAGAGAGGCTCACAGCCCGATGGGTGGTCCCTGCTCGCGCCTGACTTCCCTCTCCAGCGAGATCCTAGATCGTGCTCTAGTGACGCCACTTTGAGGACCCGAGCGCGATTGATTTAGCTGGGCGCTGAATGGTTCGCGGAGATCTTGCAGGGGTGGAAATGCGGTTGCTTTGGTCTGCCAGATACGCTCGTGAACATGATTGAACATCTTCGAATTGGATCAATCCTTTTTCTGTCCCGTTCGTCTATTCTTTTGTTCCGAGCATGTCGGGTCTTGTCCCATTGGGTGTAGCGCCACACGCGATCGCAAACTAAGCTATCGGTTCTTAGGAGGTATCCAGCAGCGCCTCCCCCTCTTTGCCTCTCTTAGCCTTCCTTTTTCGGTTTTCATTTTTGTTTATTTTTGCTTTGCTGTTTGAGACTCAGGGGGGGAGGAGGCTCGAGATAGTATTATTACTCCGCTTAACATGAAAGGTAATATTGGGAGAAGAATATTCCTTGCGTGAAATAGTCAGTTGTTGGTATGCCAACCATGAGCCCTGGAGAGCACATATTTATGTGCAGATCAGGGCACATGGCCAATATATTCAAGTGGGAAGCAATATTTGACCAGTCACCTCTTGATATGAAAAGGTTCAAGTGTCCTCGTGGACGCTTGATTCCAATCATGACTAGGAACCTTGCAGCGACAACCTTCGGGGTCCAGCATATTCACCCCGAACAGGTAGGATCCAGTCAAGGGCAGCCCCTTTTTTGATAACCACGATCCCGGTTATGACAAAATAGATGCCTGAAGCCGGTCTTTGGGCCTCGAATGAAAGGAGAGGATTAAGAAAATCCAAAACCAAAAAAATAGGATAAAAACTAAAATAATAAAAATCAGAAAAAGGGGAGACTAGTGGGTAGTTAGGTATTAGAATCGACGCCGTCTTGATTTCGTTAGCCAATGAGGATTGATAAAGGGGGTATGAGATCTTTCTATATGTGGAAGGACGTCATGTTCACCATCTGGGTATGATAGATAGTTCCAACTCTGGAGGACATCCTAGCTGTCACCTGGATATATGGATTAACGGGTTGTGCAAGAGAACCTTGGAACCCAAAGCCAGGAACCACCCATGGACCATGTCTAGATCGATCCAGTATCCACCAGCGACCCGTGGGAAGAGTAAGATCTGAGGGACGATGGACCTTGTAATGATTGGCCTAACCGGATAGACCCGTTCTGATGGATCCGATTCAAAACCAAAAATACTCCGTATACATCGAATCCACTCTCCGCACGATTTTCTTTCCTCTTTTTTCCATGAACGTTCCAGAATAAAGTTTCCTTGGATCTTCATATCTTCCTAATCTTCTCCCTCCTTTTGGCGGCTCTGTGGATTTTATTTTTTTTTCCTTTCCCTCTCCCCTCTACGCTGTCACCATGTATGTTCGCTGTTTCTTTGCTTCATAATCCAATGGGTCATTATTACCATAATCTTGCCCCTCTTTCCCCTTACCTTGCGGAGGTTCTGTCATGAGCCGCTTCCCTAGACGGTCCATTCCTGATCGATGTCCATGAACAAGCCTCAATCTGGCCGAGGACTCGGGGCCATCAGAGACCTGTTCCGCTCTGCTCCCCCGCCTTCCCCTTCCTCTCCTTCCTCCCGACGCCGAGTGTCTATACTGGTCCGTCGAGGTAGGGATCTCTTTTCAAACAAGTAACGCTTCCCTTCCCTTTTGCCGCTTCCCTCCTACTTGCTGGTCCTACCGGCCTTGATTTGGGGCTGATTTTGGCGAAACGCGGCTTTGGGAGCCGAGATCGACCCCACTGAAACCCAAACCCCGAAGCACCAAACTGCCCCCAGGACAAAAGGACCTCTGGCTAAGAGCATGAACCCAGCAGACACCCAGTAGAGCCCCCCAAACATTCATCACCACCACCCATGAACTCCCAACCGCATTTTGATCCGGCCATCATGGCCGGCCTGGCCGGTGCCCCGGGGAGAACAGAGGACAATTTCGACATCTTCGAATGGTACCCGTGCTATCAGAGTTGTCAACGCTACTTTTTGGACCATGCTCAACACAGCGTACCTGTCCAGGCGCTATCCGCCTTCTTGAACATACGATTACCCTTCCAGCGACAACCCAACCCCATCTTGAACTCGAGCTCGTCCGGATCGTCAGCCGGTCAACAACTACCCGGCCCGCCCTCCGCTTCGTTAATTCCATACATTCGTCGTCTGGTCGCCACAGGGATGGATTTCCCGGGAGTGTTGCATGGATTCTTTGGGGATGACTGGGGCAGTGGGGTCGGACCTATGCACGAGCAGGAGCGTCGCAACTATCTATTCGCCGCAAAGAGTGGAGGTTGGGCTTCAGTGAAGAAAGACTATGACATGTCACCATTGGAGACGATTCCATTCTTGCGCCCGTTACAAGGTCCTTTGGATGCTGAGATTGAGGCCTCCGAGCGCAGCTGGAGTGAATGGCTCGCCATGGAAGACTGGATGGTTGGGCCGCGTGCACCGGATATTCTCCAGGAGTCGTCCTCTCTGAACTCGCGACCACGAAGCTCACGCGGTTAAACCTTGTGCTTCTGTCTTACTTCTCTTGCATGTTTTTCTCTCTTTCTTTTCTAAATCGGCGGCCACTGGCGTCCATTGTGTCCTAAGCCCATTGGTCCAGCGATCGAGCCTGTTTTATTATGATCGACTCTCCCAAGCGTCTTTTCTCATACAGCATACAGACATTTTGTGCTGGGTTTGAAGTTGTCCGTACGACATCATCTCCCAGCGTTTCAGCGCATTTACAGGGGAACTAATCATGCGACTGTCATCCAAAACTAGACATGATGGATATACATATACCTTTTTTCATATCAAATGAATCCATGAGGATAATACCCAATTACATCTGCTACTACCTACTCGCAGACTCTAGAAGTCCAGGGTCTGCACATGCCCACCAGTGGACTCTTCAGCAAGGGAACCGCAAAAAATACAGCGGTAAACCGATTTCCACTAAAATCGGACCGCGCTTCGGATCCAGCCTGCTGGGACCCCAGGCCGGGCCCCAGAAAAAATGAGAATTATCCGTATACGAGATTTTTCATAGACATACTGATTGTAGCGCTACATCCGTGGCGGACGTCATCTCGGCTGGGTATCCAACTCAACTCGGCACCGGAGTGGAGTGCAAAAGGGCAATCTTGCGTGCCAATCACTCCGCCAACCAGTGAACCGTGCTAGCTCCCTTCAAGATTTTTTGACTGGTCTAAAAGCGCGGGTGTCCAATAAAACTAGAAAGAAAAATTCCCCTGCGAACCCCACTAGTTTGTGCTTCGTGCTTTTCCGCTGTGGACACCCCGGATCCGATCGAGGCTTCCAAGGTTGGGTATAACTGTCCCTTGGATGGTAGTGGAGCTTCCCTGTGAAATTTACGGGCAGTGGGATTGAGGGTTCTGTATTATTATCTTTTTTTTTTTTTTCGGTTTGATTCTTTGGGAACTGGTATGTTTGATATCTGGTTCGCGGGTCAGATTTGTACCAGATTCGAGGAATCTTTGGAACCGTACCACACAATCTCAATCTCCGATTTCCCCTGAAATTGAAAAAGAAACCCAAAAAATAGTATGAGCCCCTGGCATACAGATAACCAGAACCGGGTATGCACAAGTAAGACAAAAAAGCTTACGAATACAAGAAACCTGGAACTTCCAACTCTCACGGAGTATACGGTGTTTATGGAGTAGTAAAAACCCCAAAAGCATGAAGTGCACCCACAATTCCTAAAAGATCATCACGGAAGAAGCACCGCCAATTAAGTCATTCTGGAGTCGAATCTACAAGGCTTTTACAGTCATGGAGAAGATCCCGTGTGTTGTGGCGGCGCTGAAAACCGCCCTTAGCCTCATATAGTTCTGCCGCTAGTGAGGGGCATCCCCTGGATACTAATCCTCATTGGTGAGTTCCCTTGATCCAAAAAAATTAATTCTCCGAGATCATCCTCATTACGAGCATACACCCTTCTCGCCTTCGACGATTGTCACGATCGTCAGAGAGGCTCAATGTCAATTACTTAATTGCTCCATTCTAGTTTCTCCTTTCTCAATTCCCGGTCTGCTAAATGGTCCGCATTGTGTTGCCCCTTTTTCTTTTTTCTTTCCAATGAGTGCGGAATATATTTCCGCACTCCACCTATTTACGGAGTATCTTGCTCTTCCACATTTTGCCCCTGGCTTACCTTGATTACCTATCTAGGTATGGATTACGGGATCTGCGGACCGCGCAATGAAGATAAATGATTGATGTGTATCTTCTTCTTGTTGCAACCCCTGAAACAAGCGCTTGCTCCGAAGTACCAGGTTTCACGACTGCAGATCAGTACTTTACGTTGATACCCTATACAGGAGATCGAATCGATCGCCGAAAGACAAAATATGTCCTAGCTCTATGCTAGACCCTGCAGATTCGTCTCCATTCATCCTAGAACTTGAGCTTTCCAAGTTGAAAACTCAATATTGCAACGAGCTGGAGGTCGCACCCAAGGTTGGAATATTGATTTCGAAAAGTCCAGGTCATCCCTTTTCGGCCACTATGATTATATATTGACCGGCTCAAAATTGATCCACAGGTGGACCATCTTGTACAGATTTACCTGTCAATGACGACTTCTCGCCGTTCCATCCGAAGTGGGGATGTACCAAAACCTCGATAACGTCTCCTCTTATACTACCATGGCTCCGACCTGAAACCTGAAATCTTGGGTCCTGACTCCATTGTCTCCATTAACGTCCTGTTTCGTGCGATCACCCGGGGATGGTTCGGAGAATGAATTAAAAAGCCCTAGGTGGGTTTGTTTCTGTGGCGTGGCTTCCCAAGCCATCGGACCTCCCGCCGGTGGTACTACCTATATGTGTCTCCACTTGGCGGGACCTATGACTACCAATTGACAGTCATCAGACCTTACACCGGATCATATCACACGATGAGATCGAGGATTTGCGGCGACCAAAAGGTCAAAGGCAGAGAGTGAGAAACCCATTCAGACAGAGGTGGAAACAGATTTCGCATTCATGACCAAGTTTCTTCGCAACTGAGGGCGATGTTCTCACCGCTCCTCTGAGCGCCTATATTTCGGTTACGTCTTCCCGGACCGAGGCTTAATATCAAGCAGTGCATAAAACTGGAGACGGTCGGCCCATTAATATCGTCACCGATGGTGACATGACTCATGCTTGAACTAACCCAAGTAAGATTTTATGTCCGTGACGCTAATAAATACTGCATAGTTCAGCATTGTCCCCACTTCCAAGGTTATTCCAGCCTTACGCTATGCTATCATTAAGACAAGTTTAGGGATATACCATCTAGTACAGATGGAGGAGAGTGTCTCAGAGAAACCAAAGCCTCCGGAGATGGAACGATTGGTCTCGATCCTTCAATATTTTAAGCGATTCTGGATCTAATCTAATTATGGATAATCTCTGCGCTCGGACAAGTGTGCTCAATCAATAGTCAAAGCTGGCAAAGCTCCAGTCAGTCTGGACTCTCCAATATCCTGCTTTACTGCGTTATCCAGTAGGGGTGTCAAGAACTACGAAGTATGTGGATTCTTTTACCTAAGTGGGCAAGGAACAGCAAGGAAACTATACCCGCGAGTCAATTTCGCGGGTTATTTATCTACAATTTTGTGCCCATGTATTGTCCATGGAAGGAGTACATGACGAGAAAGAGGTGCTACGAGACGATCTGACTGGTGAATGCATTGTGGGTGTGCTCTGGCTTGAGATAACGCCCGGGATGAGTTTCACGGGTTCAAAATCTAGGGCCTTTCAGACTACCACTTCAAATGATGATGATGATGAGATATTTTACGTAGAAGCTATTCCTTTATGAGAACAACTTCTTATTTGATCTTCTAATAATTGCTGATGGAACTCTTCATCGGGCTTGATCTCGGTGGGGGTCATTTGATATCACGTGTGGCATTGACATGGATGCATTTTCACATACACTATATAAGCAGAATAAATTATCAGTGTTTTTCATTGCAGTAACACAAGAGAACTTCACTTCGCCATGATGTTCCACCAGCTTGCCACAATCAACTTCCTAAAATGAGGCCATTTTCACGTGACCGATGATAAATGTCCTCACGTGACCAGCAAACAGACGCCATCCCTCGGCCCAATCATTGACGATGATCTTGACCTGATTCACGACATGGTGCAAGAATGCCCGGCATCAGTCTGATGTTATAAATCATCGCCCGTATATTTGATCGTTACTCTGGTATGCGCATGGTCTCAAAATGCTGCATGATGTGGCGTCTCCCGAAAAGTGGAGGACCTTCCTCCACCAATGTTTAGCGCATCGAGTAGATGTCGATGAGTTCAGAGACTTGTGCAAATTGATGCTCACGCGTTCTCCCATCGGAGAAGATGAGCTACTGGACATGCTTCTAGATGCGCGTGGCGCCTCCACAATCACCTGGGATCCACTCCTGCCTGTTTATGTCGATGGGCTTTGCAAGGCTGGTCAAGTCAAATCGTCTTCGGCGTTGACAAGCGTGCTGAAGCGCTCGTCAATTCGCGACAAAAATGAAAACGGAAACAATACTTCTACGCTTATGACCGATATAAAGGTTATCCAGGATGTCATGCTTTCTATCTCTACTGGGGCCATTCCACGGTCCATCAATGAGGCCGCGGAACTATACGCTGCGACTGTCGAGTGGATGTTTGCTGTTGTCTCATGGCATAAAAATAGCTTGAGCTCGCTCCAGCATGCGGGTGGCCTGATGAGTTCGCCTGATGCGGTGTCGTTAATTGAGTCGCTTGGCATTCTCCTGGCTGCACTCTCGGGTACCACCAAGGGTGTGGAGACGCTTTCTAGTGACTCTCAAAAAGGCGTTTTGAGGGGTTTAAAGCAAAAGCTGGGCTTGGCTCTTTCGGCCTATATTCCTCTTTGTGTCGATGTCTCGTTGCCCCTCCGACAGCGGCTGGATACCCTTCAGAAGGAGTTCAATTTATATGGGGAGCAAACGTCCAAGCCATTGGACCACTCCGCTATCGATGGGTTGAATGTGAATGCCCTTCAATTTGAGGCGTCCGTGATGGATGGTCCGACCATCAACACTAGAGCTGGCATCTATGTGTATTTGAATTCCATGCTCGCTGGGCGACCCTTGGTCGATGACTCCATGCTGATCAATTATCTCACAAACCGATATGAGGGCCACCAAGAGGTTCTTATTGAAGACATCATCACGGCCGCATTTGATGTTCTGTCCAATGGTGTCTACCGCAATGAATCGGGGCGGACAATGTTCTTGTTTCGCTCATTCCTAGTCAACAAGCTTCCCGCATTTTTCGCCGCTATGACGGCCGCGGCCATGGTTCCGATCAATGTGGAGATGTGCGTTAGTCAAGCATTGAGTCGACTAGACCCAAATTTGTTCCCCTCTTTCTCCCAGATGTTCTCGATGCAAGGAAACAGCATCCTCTCGGATGCCCGTCAGGAGTTCTTATTCGCCTGTGCATCTCACAGACTGATCCCTGAGTCCAGCATTGAACGACTTCTAGGGGAGAATCCGATGCAGACTTTGCCTGTCGGAGGTCCATATCAAAAAGACGATTTGATCTCACAAATCAACAGCCACCCCGACCGCGCCGATCAATTGATTGGCGAAATCGAGTCGATGGAAGGAAATGCTGGTGCAATTGTTGGTGCGATCACTGAGGTATGTGCGATCGGCGCTCACAATCACATCCTATAGCTAATCTGAATAGGTCATGTACACCCTTTGCCACGGCAGAGAGACGATCGCGTTGAAGGGTATCTGCAATGCACTCTCCCGGCGCCCCCAAGCCCTGGACGTCGTATTATTATTCAGAACGACGAAGCAAATTTTACAACCTCTCTGTACACTGCTAGACACCTGGCGATGGGATGAGGATCAAAGCGAGAACCAACCTGTTTACGATGAATTCGGCAGTATTCTCTTACTAGTACTTGCCTTCAAATACCGATATGACCTGAGCGCATCCGACCTTGGCATTACGAGCAACAACTCTTTCTTGTTGAGCGTGCTGGATCGAGGGTTTACCAGTCAGAAGCTCGGCGAGCTCAGTGACAAGCAGAACACTGATCTGGGTGGATGGATTGGCGCCCTGTTCATTGCCGAGGGTATTAATGAAGAGACTATGGCATCCTGCAGTCCGCAGGAATTTTATCTTCTCGTGGCGACATTGTTTGATCAAAGCCTTGGGGCATGCGAGTCTGGAAAGATTGACTTCGACACATTAAAGGGAGGACTTGAATGTAAGATCAATCACAACCACCGCAATATGATGCGCCATGCTAACATAGTTCCAGATCTTCTTGAGCCCTTCCTACTGCCATCCCTGGTGCTTGCTCTAACTTGGCTCGGTAATCACATCTGGGAGTCAGAGACTGATCCCACTATTCCCTTGAAAACACTATACTCTTTGGTTAAGCCAAGCTCTATTTCCGGCGAAGCCCAAGCCATCCATCACACCGTCCTCAGCATTACTGCTCGCCCTCTTGAAGAACGTTTGAAAGATGTTAGGACCAGACACCAGTCTCGCTCGGACATCAAACCGATCCTGGATGCACTGGAACCATACCTATCCTTCCGCCGAGTGGGTGCTTGCCACCGCACAGAGCTTGACGGCTGGTCTGCACAGACAGCGGGAGGCCTGCCAGGAAGCATCCGCAACACCCTACAGTCGCTGGTAATGTGGAGCGCAAATTCAGTGATAAATATGGCCCCACAATCCTACTCCCATCGCCAAATTCTAGCCGGAATCCGCCTACTCGGCGCTTCGCGCATCCTCGGTGCCTTAATAGATGAACTCAAACAGCAAACTGAGGCCGGCAGCGGTGATCTGGCCCTCGACATCGTCGCAGCAATCACCTGTGCACCGATGCCCGAGTCTTTCGCCGTGGACCAAAACAGCTGTCACCCCGTCGATCCGACCAAGGAAGCTTTACCCCGTTGCCAGATCCTGACTTTGCGTGATGTCCTCGCTATCCAGCATGATAACGTCCCCAAGATCTCGGAGAAGGATCCTCTACGTGCAGAGATCATTGTTCGTCTCTGGCGTCGCGTTAGCATGTTGACTACGCCCCCATCCCAGGTAGCGAACATCGATGTCAGTAACATCATTCACAACATGGATCTCGGCGTTGATGGTTCAGACCGCATGAATCTTGAATCCTCTACGGGTGTCGGCGGAGCTGTCGGCGACGAAGACCCAGAGAATATTAACCAAATGCTTGATAAAGCTGCTGCTGATGCTGCCGCTGCGGCAGAAATGGATGGTGGGTTGGGTCAGGACATGGGGCTGGACACAGGTACTGCCGGTATGGATGCTATTGACGATGTGCTCAACGCTGCAGATATGGCGGTTGGCAATCCCGAGTTCTTGGACTTGGACATGGAAGGGATGTTCTAATTAAATGGGGCGTTTACTTCGAATGAAAGATCTCCGTTATAATACACTAGAACTTCATTTGTTCCATTTGTTCCGTTCAGCATTCATCACGTATAATCATTGTCTCGCGAGGTCCTGCCCTTGACTTCAAATCTAAACAAGCTGTAACTAATATATCCCTGTGTGTCCTTGATCGTCATTGATCCTGTAAGAAAGGTAAGTCAGCAATAGTCTCGTTCATGCCTTCCTGCCGGTTTACACATACAAACCCCAGTGAGTCTGTCAAGCTTCCCAACGAGCTGTGGAATACCGTTATGCGGATACGCCTTTTCCAATACAGCACCGGGAGAAGGAAGGAGTCCTCTAGCAGCTTTGTCCAAGATAGGTGCTGCCGCAACAAAGGAGGAGAGGGACAGCACGGTGAGGAAGGCAGTCAACTTCATTGTGAGAGTTCGAGGGAGGATCGGATCTGTCAATAAAGTCAGAGTGTTGTTTGTGAATATCGCGTTAGTTCATGTCGCATACCTAGTGATTGACGAGAGCTACTGTAATATGAAAGATGTCAAACCGAATAAAATGAGTGCTATTCAACTTGCATACATGAAGAGAGAGATATCTAGCTCGGTCTTATTTCCCTTGACACAGCAGGTGCCATGATAGGGATAACAATCTTACTTCGGTGGTATGAAGGCTCAATCACAGAACCCTCCTTGGGCGCGAGGAATCCTGAACGTGACGCGTCAGACGCCCTAGATACAGTAGATGCTGATTTAGACCTGCGCTCACTCAACTTACATGTTGCATAAGATGAGGCTTTGGGTATTCCTTTACGAAAATCTCTATTTCAAACAAAGATAAATCTTGAAATCTTGATTCCGGTTCTCGGGCTTTGTGGTGGCTTTGTGGCTTCTTCTGGTATATGTACAGATCACATCCAACCTTGGAAGTCGGAATCCACGTATGCAAGGGATATGGAACGTCTCAACTCCCATCCATTCCTGCGATGTCACAGTTCAGTCCACAGAACAAATCGCTCAATTGCTGTATCTGTATTTGCAGTAGACTTAAGCATTAACAAACACTTCATAACTTTTCCATGACCCGGCATCTGTACAGGAGCCATTGAACAGCCCGTCGCTCTCTAAGCCTCCAGAGACACCAGTCACTTCACACTTGGCATTCTCGTAGAATAATGCCTTCCACCAGTTCACGTAGTAGATGGAATCTGCTAGAATGTAGCAGTAATCGTATGTGTCGCCGAGGCTTGCGCAGGACTGGACGGCCTCTGAACCGGATGCGATGAGGGTACCATCTGTGCACTGGAGTTCCGAGTCAGTTTCTTGTACTGCTATGATCACTGAGGCTTCAAGGTTTAGCGGTATACTCACAGAGTCTCCGCAGTAAAGGGCCCAGTCTGCAGTGGCCGTAGTCGCGAGGGTGAGGGCGAGGATTGTAGTGGAGTACTTCATGATTCCGTCAAACAGGGACCCGATCTATCTCAAATGCTAAATTAAGGTCTGTATCCCTTGTTCATATAAAAGACGTTCACTTACAAGCTTATGATCTGTAAGCTCTTAATTTCTGCTTATTCTGATTAAAAGTGGTCAGAGAACATCGCTCTGGTCCCAGGTCATGTACTTCCAATGAAGCAAAAGCATACGTACGTCCAGGCCAGCATGCGTTCGCCAAGGTCTTCGCATGGACAAATATGCCGACGTGGTGAAAGGGCGTTGGATCCTCAAACCTTGCAATCGAACTTCATTGGGCTACATCGACCCCGCTTCTGCACGCCTAGATTAAACCCCCGATGCGACTACCGGCATTTGAGATTTGGGAATGCCTATTGGGCAACTTTTGAAACTTGAATGCTTGAGGGCAAGTCGATCGGGATCAGTCTCACGGATGTTGAGGTGCGTTTTGATGGCTCAGGCCTCCGGTTGTTGAAACTGCCCAGATGGTGGTGGCGTCTTCGGGGAATTCAGCTGGTCTTATCTTGGTGTGTTACTTCAAGATGAGCTGATAGAGGCAAGTAAGCCCGCGGCTATCGAAGAGGGAATCTTTTCGTTGAAACGATTAGCTAGATATACAGATATCCTGAGTTGGGTGTCGTGGGTGGAAGAAATGCGATTTTGGATAGGTATACCTAATCACTACTTTAAAGTATATATTTGATCCACCTACGTAGGTGTCGCTTCTAAAGAATTACCTGTCAGAATTTGATTATTTGAATGCAACCTTGAAAACATTTCATTTTCGAGTCAGTCTAGGATTCTAGGAATGAAAACGGCGTCAATATATTTGTGGATACAGTATATATGTGGTTACGGCAAGGGCTTTCGGTAAAGTTGATAGCCATGAATACATATCATTTGGATACATTTGACATATGAACCTCATACTTATGTTCAATAGGTACTGATGATGGCCCCGATTAATTTTTATGACTCAGGTGAGATCAGTGTTGTGGAAGTGAGGGTGGCTAGATTAAAATGTGGCAGATGTATGTCGAGATACATCTAAGTTTAAACATGGCCTAGGTAGGTCTCAGTTGACTGTCCATCGACCATCAACCATCAATTCTCGATATTCCGGTCTCCAAATATTTACAAGTCTGATTTTAACAAGAAACTCATTAATTGATTGCAAACAGCCCTAAAAGGATTTCCTTGCATTGAGTTGATCTGATACCTCCAGCTGCGAACCTTTCCACTCAGTCTCCCAGGCTACCATCAATATACAACAAAGAAACAAATCGAAGCCCCTTTTCTTAGCCTACACTATGACACTAAGTAAACCAATATAGCCACCTAGCTACGTAAGTACCCAATTATGGCACTATCTCTGAAGCTTGCTCATATGCAGTTAGTAATAAATGGGAGTCTACGTCACGGACATCGACCGAAATTAAAGATTGGTCATACGAACCCGGCCTTGTACATTTCGAGTATCGAATATCGAGTAAAGCAGATTGAAATTGAAACGAAGCTCTACACGGACCAACAGATCCCGTGTCTGTCACTTTGGAACCCGTGCACCGGTAGACGGCTCAAAGATATCCATCTACTTGGGGGCGGGCCGTTAATACCTCGGAAAGCGATAAATCACAATTCTCCTTCCTGATCAGGCATAGACAACATTGAAAGGAACAGCGACTAGGTAAATCCAAAAGGAAAGAAGGCACTTGGGCATCCATATGCTCCCAGTCCAATCCGCCATTGGCCCCGGGTAATGACTCCATCCCTTTTTCTTCATAAAATTAAAATCAAAAGCAGATCCCGGGATGCGCCACTGTCCGCGCTAGAATGCGACGGCGTACACACTTTCTTTTTCTAGACCTTCCATTGACAGCCACTATTGTCCATCTTCATTCATAATGAGTCCCGCCTGACGTAAACCTGAACCCAATCTCTCCCACGGGGGCGTAAAAAAATGGGGGCTGGTCTCAAGGAGAAGTTTCAGATGTACGGAGCTTTTTTTTTTTCTGGGTCGGTTTCCACTTAGTTTCTTCCTTCGTGCAGATACTCGATCCTTCGGCTGGTCTAGGGATGGGAATACTACATGCGCTAGGGTTCTCTATGCATGATTTGACAGGACCGTGGCAGTGTAGCACGGGTAAAGAAAATATATGCAGTGTGGGCGCTTCATTGCAGAAGCGGGTGATGAACCTCGTGCCCGTTCACGGGAGACCCTTCCAGACCTGGAGATTGGTTGCACTGATCAGGTCTCATCACTAAGCTACATGAACGCAAGGTGTTAGCTCGGTCGGGATTCGGTGATGGTAACGGATCGCTCGGGGGAACCCCTTATTGAGCAAGTACAGACTGTGGAGAAGGGGGGTGAAGAAAGTCGCAAATAATGATTGGGGGAACGGAATAAGGTCCCTCTCCAACTGAAATATGAATTGCCGGCCCTTAAACCCTTCACGGTATCAAATGTCCGGGGAATTTCTGTCTTCCCCATTCAAATTCACGTTCCTGCATAAGTCTCCTGCAATTAGATTTCATCACATCGCCCTAAAATAAGAGGAGAAGTTTCGCGACGGAGACTGATATTTGCTCCCTCATGCAGGCCCTTTCACGTCAATGTACCCGGTGAGGGAGCCAAAGACAGCCCATTACCTAGCCAAGAAAAGATCATCGTGAAGTGGAGGAGGGGAGTACCTTGTACGTTCCTTCATAGGGGGCAGAAATGATAAGCCCCGCCGTCAGCTCTTCACTCAGTGCGAGGCGAGCGCTCACTTGATCGTCGATGCAGTAGCCCCACACGAACGAAGCCGTGGTTCGCGATGTTATGGCATCCACCTCGGGTCCAGCTCTAGCTTAAGTTGCTCGAACAACAGGTTTGTGAGCCGTGAACACGGCAGCGAAAAGCAAGTGAGCGGGCTCGTAAGGAAAAATTATACATAATTTTCTAGCTTGACAAGTAGTGGATATGGTAAGAAAAAGCAAAAAACCGTGCAGTTGTAGTTCTGTAAGGCAAACAGACTACAGAACCGAGAGTTTGGATTTTATCCACCCACTTACGCAACAGCGGATCACATTGCCATTGCCACCAGGACGAACAGATCGACAGTTCTTTCTGGCTAAGAATAAACGTAAATCGAGGTGGAGGAGATCGTGATCCCGTGGAGAAGGCCACAACAGATCAAATAAACCAGTGGCCAAACCTGGTAATGTTGGTAAACATCGTAAAACGTCAACCAGGAACGCGTCGTATTGGTATCGTATTACTGTCACGTGAGAGCCGCCGTTGCCGAGCGGCACAATATATCCAACACTTTGGATAAGGAGGGGCTAAAGAGGGTCGCGACGAATTATTGGAGTATATCATGAGAATCATGCCATATTTCCAAGAAATGGCTCGCAATATTGAAACCTTCGCGACTCGGCATTGTATCATATCCTCGTGCAATCCATGGATAAGCGACGATCTTTCTTTGCTTTGCTTTCTTACGTCCCATCCCGCGGAGGTCTTAGGAGATGTATTGTGATGATGATAAGGACAAGACCTATCATGTTTGTTCATCCCGCTCGAAGGACCGTGGCGCGGAAAGGGTGGGGTAAGTCGCTGCCGGGGCGTGGACGTGGGAAAGTCGCTATTGATTTTCTTTGTGAGAATGCATATACTAGCTGTTTACGGAGTAGGTCGCGTCCTAAGGATCAATTCTCATCACAACATAGTATGAAGACGACTGTAACATCTTGCGGCTTGGTCTTGCCCACTTCCCTTTTTTCGTTGTGGGAACGTTCTAGTCCACGAGGCGACACTATCGGTTTTCTACGAGCGTGTCTCCCGATAGGTCAACGCGTCTCTAGTCTTCCCCACACCAATAAAGCCCTTAGAATTCAGGGGGCGAATTTAATTCAGACAAGGAATAGCTTTAGTCCCGCATCGCGCGATGAACACGTGCTCGTAATTATAGAGGCCACGGGAAACCCCCCTTGTCAACTATACAAGTAAGTTTACTAGCACTGCGCCCCTTTGTGAACGGGGCGATCATCGATTTCCTCGACATGTTCTGGACTTTAAAGCCTTTTTTTTTTTTTTTTTTTTTTCTTTATTGATATTTTGATTTGTGCCGCGGTCCCTCGGCAAGTAAAAGATGGACGTTGAGACTATTGATTGTTAAGCAATAATGCCGATTATTAACTATGCAATGATGATGTCGGCCGTTCCAAGATTATCTATCTGATCATGTTTCCGAGCTAACGGTCGAAGATTAGGAACATATGTACATCAGTTGCTCCTGAGGTCTTTCAATAATTCGTCGTTGGATATCTCGCTAGTTTAGACTTGTGGAAACATGATCACATCGTACATCTCAGCTCCATCGCAATCTGCACCTAGGAAGACTTTCGGTCCCCGTTGACAGGAGAACGAATCCACCGAGAATCCCGATTCTTTGTGCTGGATCCCGGAAGGTTTCCCGTCCCACCGAACTAAATGGGTCCCGCTGATCAAATCGAATTTTGCGACAAATTTAATATATACATGCTGATCCTTTAAGGAAAGGTTCGCAATACGTCTTCGTAATATGGACCTTTGAACAAAGGAAACTCGCCGCCGGCCCCCCTTTCCCCCAGCCCGGGGTCCGGCGGGGGCACACGGAAAGGCCTTATGGAAAGTCTGCTTAAAGTACAGTGCTATTAGCCGTGTTTACGGGGCTAGAGGAGCTGCTGATACGATAATCGCAGCCTAGTGGCTCCGTCAACATGGATGGGGGATAGGGGAGTTGATGAGTCGCGATTCCTTCGCGGCAAAAGTACCGGCTGAACCGTTTTGTAGGAACGTGCTGGCCAATCCAGTCGCGTGATCATCGGCCATTTAATTTGCGGGCTCTCTGGGCGTTCTCGCGGATAGGATCCCGGATGCTTAGGGCGGCTAGAAATACACATTCTTGAGTGATTGTGGAGTTTGATATGTGGAGGCGTCAACGTGCTAGTCTCCTGTCTTGAAATGGAGACTGTTAAGCCGTTCGTACCGAGCGGATCTAGTGTACTGTCTTTGTATTTCTGTACTGGGGGTGTTGTTTCTGATACCATTAATTGTACCTGTTGTGGTACCATGCGCAAGGTATATTATACCTGAAATATCTTTCCACAGACTGGCTATCTACATATCTGAACTAATGCGATCTAATGCAGGCTTACATCTCTACTGATCTACTATGTACTTCTTTATCCTACGATAAAGATCCACGCGGGTAATTGCTGTCCCTTTGTAGAGTTTGAATGGTCCCCGACACTATTGACAGTTACCCCGGCGATCCACCTTTATTCCACGGGACTACTTGCGTTTAAATGCAACGTCCAATATTTGAGGCAAGAAAGGCCGAAATACGGTTGAATTTCAATGCAATTGATATATCATCTTTACAGAATTTTAGCATTTTTGCGAGTACCGACTGTTGTTACGGTGTAGAACTTATGTAGCTGATGCCTCAGGTATCAGAGCCCGTAATGATGCACACGCCGCACATTTACTCTCATGACATCACAACACGCACAGATGGGGCAGTTGATTGACATGAAAAACGAGCCCATTGAATGCAATCAGCAAATGGCACAAGATTACCGATAAATTGTTCAAACCCCACTGAACTGACTAATAGAACAGATCAAAAGTAGCGTGTAACACTCAAAATGTGGCGTAGCTGGGCTTTGGGGGAGGTGCAGTTAGCTCAAGAAAAGCCAAAGCGGAGTCAAATCACTCGCAATCGCCACTAAAAAGCCGAAGGATGGACTACTTAGACAATTCAAATTCAATTAGTTACACACAATCTAATATACTTGACTCTATTCAAGATCGAACTGTTCATTCCAGGTTTTGTTGCCGATGCAGACGCAGACGCAGGTACCATAGAGTTTGGATCACATCTGTCTACCGCTACTTTGTATTCAGCCTCAGTCACACGCCACGAGTTGCATGGATTTTGCAAAGCCACGAGGTTTCACAACATGACCCTGACGAGGGGAAGCAAGGAAATGTCTGCAGGATTTGCAACTATGAACCCGAGTCCGTGGGATTTATCCACGTCCGACTGGTTAAATGTTATCTATCACTTTTGTAGCTTACTTTTTTTTTTTTTTTTTTTTTTTTTTTGTCTGCGGCCCCGATCTAAAGGTATTAGTTAAATAACCAACTGAGATTATGACTGCCTACAAACTCTTTAACCCTGTGAATCCTGCAGTCGCAGTCTTTATTACAAGTGGTGGGTACTACTTGCTCTAAGTAGATTCATTGATTTCAATCTTGTACATCGTAGACCGCTTGAAGATGACGCGAGCTAATCGGAGTTCTTAATGCAAGACCCCACCAATTGAAAGGCTTTTCGGACAGACATCGTTTCAAGTCCCCAATTGTCACAACTTCCATGGTGGGCTCGTATAGAGAACTGTTATTTGTCATGCTTCTCCCGATTCCCGGATCCGCGGGTCTATACTCTGATTCAGATTCGATTGTGAGACCGAAAGACGCTGTCATCGGAGCTCGGAGGCTTTGAATATCTAGGTTGAAGGATCTGCCCCTGATTGATACGCTGAAAGCTCTGTTGTGTAACAGGCAAAGCTGCGATTGAGCACGAGATCCCCGTGCCACAGGAATCGATTTTCTATCTCCGACAGTCAGAATTGGCTGTATCAGGTCGGACCAAATACAATTGAGACTCCTGGATGTATGAAGATACCCATACAGCCATTGAAACAGGCAAATACATTGGAAACATATGTACGACCATGGACCTGCTTAAACGAACCAGTTTGTGTGTTTCCAGAGCGGCATAGACACATGTAACAAGCAGCGCCCGAAACGAAGCCTGACACGTCTGCCTTCAGACAAGCAAGGAGACACACGGATAATCTTCCTAATGGGTGGGATCGAAGACTCCCACTAACGCAGCTTCATCTGTAGTCTAGCGGGACGTACATGACACCGGAGATAAATAAGGCAACGCCCCACCACTTGGGCATCAGTCTCGTGTCTTTTTGCCCATAGAGGGTGTATATCCCGTCCACGGAATGCGTACTGAAGACCAAGCAGATTCGAACTCGTCAGCACTAGATAACTGGCAAATAGCGACGAGCGAGATGCGCGTGAGACATGTAGCAAACGATTTGACACAGTAATAGACTTGCGGGTGATCCCGCCTGTGCCGCCCTGTACAACGTGCGCGTCCCTTTACCAGACGCGATTTTTTTCACTTTTATTATCTAGCTAAACAACTACGAAGTACGGAGTTTAATGTATTGGATAATTATCTTATCTATGCCCGTATTCATTGGAAGCATGGATTTGTACCTGGCCCGAGCATTTGAACCCACACTCAGTTCCATGGATCAATTCCGTGCACGGAGATTGTTGCCAATTCAAGACGGGGACCGCTGATCTTACGCCCACAACAGGAAGGATCTCACTACAGAGGCGCCAACGTGATAATGCGGAGAGGCTTGCATTACTCCTGGGGCAGCCTATTGCTCTTCATATCGCGTCGGAGTATTTTTTTTACCTTGATGCGACGATTCTCCTATGTGGCGGACTAAATATATTCCTCGAGGGGTATGCTTGAGAATTTCAAAGTGGCCTGGAAACTGCAGAAATCATCATTTGTTACATGCAGGTTCAAACCGTTAGAGGGAATAACGAATTGTTGGGGGGGGGGGGGGGGGTATTAGCTTGCTTTAGTGCAAGTCTAGACTATGACCATAATGGGGGCCATGAACTCCATTTCTAGGTGTTGATGTACCAATTTGAGGGATTTGGAGGGGGCCAACGGGTTAAAAAAAATCTCCTCGGAAACAGGGAACAGGGTTCATAATTTTCCCCATCCGTTCGCAACGACCCAAGCTCTGAGATGGAGCTTCCGATTGTGTTGTCGTGGAGTATGACCCATCATTTGGAGGCGTTTGTATTTTTCCCCTCATGAAAAATTTGAAACTATTTCGGTCATGCACCAGGCTGTTTGCAAAAGTACGTTATGGAACCCAAGGCCCAAAAAACCCCTCTCGATGGAGTATCCATCTACGAGTAGAAGTGGTATTCCAGGTCTAAGACAAGTGGCGGGTCCACGTCAAAAGCTGATCCCGTCCCAAACCCCAGCACCTGCATCTTACTATAGCAGACTATAGATGCAGCCGCGGGTGGCTCTACAATACTGACGTTAATCCTGATTATCGCAATGATAGCTCAAATTCGACGGTGGATCCTTTAATTCCCGTCAACGCGAATTTCAGGCCTCGATCGGTTCCCATCTCAATATGTACCACTGCCCCACGCGGGAGGGAATACAAAGAACGCGACTGTATTCAAGTAGGAATTGTAAGGGAATCTGAGTGGCGAGATGAAGCCACAAAGACAGGGATAAATCGATATCGGACAAATCGAGGCAACAATTTGCTAGGACCTTTATCAACGGCTTTCCCCCCCCCTTTCTTGAGCTACGGTCCTTTTGTCATGCTAATATCTAGGTTTCCTTCTAGGTTCATGAATGGTGATGGGGATTCCAAAAAAGAGTTTTAGGGCTCCTGTCAACTTGGGGCGGTCGCTGCGCGGTCGATCCCCGGAGAGATAGTTGACAGGCAACGAGCGTCGCCACCAAGTGATTGATCGAGTCCGTGTTTGCTGCAGGCTCCAGCACACGGCCAGTGCATTAACCAACAAATTATTTTTAAACGGAATTATTGATTGGTGCGGTACCGCGGGAGGGCTTGGATTTTGCATCAGAACGAATCAAAAATTAGGAAGTGGATTTGGGGGTTTTTGCGAGGTCTGGAACGGAAAGCCCTCGGTAGATGCAAGTGGATTTTTTTTCTGAGCACTGATGTCTCTCCACGGGAAATTACAACGTTAGGAAACTCGATTGCTGCTGAATGAGTGATCCTTTATTTGTTTATTATTTTTTTTTTTTAACTCCTTAATTCCTTTTTGAATTTTTTTTTGTTTTTTTGTAGGACATAACAAGATGAAGGCAAAAAAAGAAAAGATGGAAAAACTAAGTGTAAAAACTAGGTGTAAAATGGAACTATCGTCTTGCTGTACATAAAGTATAAGCCGTATTTCGGTATCGTCACATTACATCATCAGCAATACACAACCAATACGCAGTGGATCCCACATGGATCGTCCCGATCGAGCCCCAGAAAGAATCAACTGGGTCCTTGAGAGAGCTCTTATTCCCTCTCCTCCCTTTTCTCTTTCCTAGTCCCTCATTTCGACTCGTTTGTGTTCAAAATTTGGATTTCATTGCCGCCGGTGGTAATATAACATTCATTCATCCCTTCTGTTCCGCCCTTGCGTGGGACCTCGTTTCCTCAAATAAGCTAAGGGAAATTCCGTTTCGTCATCCACTGCGAGTCAGTTTCTTTGCGGCTTCGTCCTTGCTGCGATCTTCATCCACAGGGCTGGGCCACTGGACTCCCTTCCTAGAGTGCATTACTCCCAACCTCGCATTGACACTCCTGCGGGGACTCAAGCGTGACAATTGAATTGCGACTGGTCATCCCCCTTCGGCAAGGCCGTTCAATGTTCCGGACTTCTATGCAGGAAGTCTACTGTTTATAGTTTTTCTCCAATTGTTTATTGTTTGGGTGTGTAAACTTCCGAGACTTGGAATATCCCTTTGCCTTGAATGCCCTCTTGCCCTACTCCCCAGCATTCTTGCCCTCCGACCTCCTTTGGAATTTGGGCATTCCAACACAAACACCCTATAGTTCTCCGCTATCCGATCACCGCGCACTTGATTTAGCGCCCCCTCAATTGACGATTGAATGCTGTAGGATCATCCCCAGCCTTCCTGACCCAATTCCCCGCTTTATCCCTGATTAGCGACTCGCCACTTCTTCATTGAATCTGGTCCATTGAAGCATGTCAACTGCATCCATTGTTTGAACGCCCCGGTCCGCGACCACGAACGGCTTTTTGGGAATGACCCCGAGTCTCGACAAAGATATGGAATCAATGAAGCCGAATATCCCACCATTGAAGATCGCCAAGTCGAATTTGAATCTATCCAACGCTGAACACGACGATACCGATATCGAGAATAAGGGCACGGCCGGTCGTTTTTACTTGAATCACGGCCAGTCCGAGATCACTCCGCCATTGACACCGCAAGGAATAAACACCAATATGGAACCATCAGAGCCCTCTGAAGCCCCGAGGGCTGTATTTCACAATTACCTACGCGCATTCTATCCGTTCCACCCGGCTGGAAATGTTTCGCCATCGACCGTTACTCTTCCCTTAGATCAGGGGGATATCATTCTGGTTCACTCCGTTCACACCAATGGCTGGGCCGATGGTACCTTGTTAGATTCTGGACATCGAGGCTGGTTACCCACGAATTATTGCGAAGCATACGACCAATTGCCCATGCGTCCTTTGTTAAAGGCGCTGACTGACTTTTGGGACATTATACGAGGAGGATGTGGATCATCATTAAAGGATTTTGGAAACCAAGATTTGATGCGAGGCCCTATTGCTGGCGTTCGGTTCCTTCTGGTAAGTCCAGACCAGGTCACATCATCGACAGCACTAACCCCCTGCAGGAGAAGGCAGAATGCCTGACAAGGGAAGCGCCTCTGGTTAAGAGTTATGATGGGCTACGGAGGATCCGGAAGGCACTGCTGTCTGATCTCTCATCGCTCGTGAAGACCGCTAAGAAGTTTCAAGAAGTCGCTAACGGCAGCCCGGCGGATGACGAGGTAGAGGCCATCTTAGATGAGATGCTTCTGAAGGCATTTAAGATCGTGACCCGTGGAGTGCGTTTTCTGGATGTGTGGAATGAGGAAGTGGGCTTGAGCCGGACTATCGCTGAGCTTGAATCTGCCGGTGATAGCTTGACCCAATTTGATATGCCTCCAACGCCCGCGTCAGAGACCTTCACTGTGGATACTGGCATGTCCGATGCCTGCACCGAACGAAACGAGTCTCGACAGATGAGCCGCAGTCGGATGGGCGTCAGTCGTGCCTCGGTCCGCACGGAGGTGCTGGATCACCCATCTAGACCTGTCTCCGTGACCACCAAACGCATTTCCGTGTCTCATCGAGTGTCGTACTCGGGCGCCTCGGCTGCTATTCGTTCACAGAACCTCGCGTCAGAGCGTCTGGGTACAACGTACGATGCCTTCCTTGGCGTGCTCGGATCTTTCATTGGCCTCCACATGCAGTCGCGATCATCTACCGAGTTGGTTGTGACCACCCAACAAGCCGTGCAGTCCTGCCGGTCATTATTGGATGTTGTGGAGGCTGTCTGCGAGCATGACACCCAGCACAGTTCTTTCCTCGAGGAGGCTCGCGAGTCAATGTGTGAGCGGTTATCGGAGTTGGTTCACGCTGCTCGTGATGTGTTCCGACCTGCCAGCTCGCAAGAGGATGATTTGATCTTGATGCCAGACCAGGGCAAGCGCCTGGTGGATGCTGCGACTGACTGCGTAAGGGCTGCTGGTAACTGTCTGGCCAAGTCTCGTATGGTGCTAGAACAGATTGGAGACATTGAGCTTGAGCCCCTGAATGAGGGGTTGGAAACCAGCGAGGACGTGCCTGGCATTATTACCTCGCAGGCTGACACTCCGAGTGACGAGAAATCGCAAGAGCTTTCCTTGCGACTTCCCCCTCCTCCTCTCACTATTCCAAACACAACTTACTCCTCTCCGTCGACCCCTGCCCTTACCGATTCCACTACCCCCTCTTCATTTCAATCCCACCTTGCCTCATCCATCAATTCCGCCCACCCATCCTCTGCAATCCTCCCCTCTCATCTGGAAATGTCTTCCTTCTCTTCATACGACAGCAGTTACCGTGAAAGTCATCCCAAGTCCGACGTAAGTGAATCTTTCGGTCGAGGTGTGACAAGCACGGGTAGCAGCTTTACATACAACAGCCACACTCGTGACTCTGAGATGAGCGGTGTGTCGCAGACTTCGACTCGCGCCACTTCCCCTGACATCGGCGGTAGCTTCCAAGGAAGCTTCCACGGGCCATCCTTGAAGGAGAGCTTGAGCCACTCGACTTTGGCCGAGGAGAATGAGGAGACAGAAGCCCATCTCCTGGAGAAGACTTATGCGCATGAACTGATCTACAAGGAGGGTCAGGTCATGGGCGGTAGTCTTCGTGCTTTGATCGAGAAGCTTACCGCTCACCAATCGACTCCCGATGCTATGTTCGTCTCAACCTTCTACCTCACATTCCGTCTTTTCGCTACTCCCCAGGAGTTTGCCGAGGCGCTTGCTGAGCGATTCGAATACATCGGAGATACTCCACATGCAGCCGGTCCCGTTCGTTTGCGCGTTTACAACATTTTTAAGGGCTGGCTCGAGTCTCACTGGCGCCATGATCGTGACAACGATGCTTTGGAGTTCATTGTTGATTTCGCTAAGAACCGTCTGACCACTGATTTGCCTACTGCGGGTAAGCGTCTTCTCGACTTGGCAGATAAAGTGTCTGCTGTTCACGGCCCGGTCGTCCCTCGTCTGGTGTCCTCCATGGGCAAGACCAACACATCAATTGCTCAATACGTTCACCCCGATACCCCTCTTCCTCCTCCCGTTCTTGGCAAGAAGGAGATCAACCTGCTGAAGCAGTGGAAGACTGGCGAGTCCTCGATTACTATCTTGGACTTTGACCCGTTGGAGTTGGCTCGGCAGTTGACCATCAAGGAGTCTCGCATTTTCTGCTCCATTCTTCCCGAGGAACTCCTCGATACCGAATGGACCCGCAAGTCGGGATCGCTTGCTGTCAATGTTCGTGCCATGTCGACTTTGTCGACTGATCTCGCTCACTTGGTCGCTGATTCTATTCTCTACCTTGAGGAGCCCAAGAAACGGGCTGTCACCATCAAGCACTGGGTCAAGATCGCCAACAAGTGTCTGGAACTCAACAACTACGACTCTCTCATGGCTATTATTTGCTCTTTGAATCTGTCAATGATCTCGCGGCTGAAGCGTACCTGGGACATCGTGTCTCAGAAGACCAAGACTACCTTGGAGAACCTCCGCAGCATCGTTGATGTTTCTCGGAACTACGCCGTCCTCCGACAGCGTCTTCAGAACCACGTCCCACCGTGCCTGCCCTTTGTCGGAACCTACCTGACCGATCTCACCTTTGTCGACCATGGCAACCAGTCTCTCCGCAACTTACCAACGGACGACGGCGAAAGAGCCGTGATCAACTTCGACAAGCACATGAAGACAGCCCGAATCATCAGTGAACTTCAACGATTCCAGATTCCCTACCGTCTCACCGAAGTCCCCGAGCTCCAGACCTGGATGCAGAACGAACTTATCCGCGTTCGCTCCAACGGCGAAACAACCGCCCAGACCTTCTACCGTCGCTCCCTCGTTCTCGAGCCACGGGATTCATCGCGCAGTGGTCCCCACCTGAATACCCAACTCGCACCTCAAACTCCATCTGCATCTCAACCTCCAACTCCTTCCGAATCTAATCCTCCTTCTATTCTTGAGAATGCGAAAGACAAGTTTGACTTGTTCTCCTGGACACATCCGTCCAAGCCGAAGTCCGTTGCGACGAATGGCTAATCATCGTGATATTATACCCCTCTTCTCACTATCACTTTCATGACCTGATGATCTGCTCCTTCATTTCTTGCGAGTTTTGCTTGATGTTTTATTCAACCTTCTACCTAACCATGCTGGCAGCATCTCATTTTCCTTTTTCTATTTCATTCTGTTACATGTTCTGTGAATATCCTTTTATTCTTATTTTTTATTCGGGCGGCGCTCGTGTCTTTTTTTCATGGTTCCTACGAGAACTGGACTGGACTGGCATCAGAAAAGCGGCAACGGAAATGAAAATCGGGTCCAGGGAAAATGGAGTATACCACAAGATACCAGGCCTTTCATTTCGTTTTGGTTTTTGACTGTTTTCTATGGGGAATCTTGGCAGGAAAAGGTTTACATTATTATTCTTTGTTTAAGTTACTCCTTAGAAAGGACAGGCCTCGCGGCTTTTGTACAATTGCAAGCTGGCTGAATGCAATAAGCTTTTGAATCTATTCCTATCTGTAACTGTGAGTCTCACTTGTACTTTAGTGTAGTGTAGTGTAGTATAGTGTGATTGACTTGCTTGGTTTCACCATAAAAGCTACTTATCCCAAGCACCACGTAAAGGTGCAAGTCCTGCTTGGGTGTCGTACACAGGGCCCGTACGACTAGGCAAAAACAAATTCATCAAGACAAGTCTCGCGCATCATGCCAATCAAGTTCCAGTCAAGAGTGAAGAAAACAGAGCTGAATGTGGGACTTTTCTTCATCCCCATCCACGGGTCATGGCCCACCGCGAACGGCAGCCGTGAATGAGAATTGGGATTGTCATTGTTTGGGCTCCAGTTTCTTTCTAATTCACTTGGCTTCATCCTCGATAGTACATGAAGCTTGACCTCGACCTTGAATGAGATGTGATCATTCAAGATATTGATGCGAATTGGGTATCTCAATTCTTATCGTCAATCATGTGCGCATCCAGTCTCATATCGGTCACTGTACAATCACTTTCATCTCACAATTTGTTCAATATCTTCGCAGTTTAACATCTCCTTTTTTTCTTTTTCTTTTTCTCTTTTCGAGACTCATCTTCTTCGGGGCTTGAGCAGCCCGTACGCCTCCTTTTTTTGTTGTTTTTGTTTTTTCCTCAACTCCTTCCACTTCTTCTCTTTTTCTTTTTTTGCTTTTTTGGCTGCCTTCGCCGCCGCCTTCGTATCCAGCTCTACTTCCATGGGCGAAGCCAACATGAAGTGGGTCTTAGCCTCTTTTGCTGGCTCGTACGCGCGCGCGACTTCATACTCCGGAGTGGAACAACCACCACTCTCGTCTTCTTCGATGATAGATGCCATTCTCGGGATGGTTGTTGTATCCCATAGGCAGAAGGGAAGAGACCAAGACAGGAGACCTTTGATCTGATCGTAGAAGCCCACTTCAGTGAACTGCTGGACATCGGTGTATTGCACCTCCAACTGGTTTCCGTCAAAGCTGCCATACAACACACGGGCTTGAGCGCCGTGGTAGATGGAGACAATGAGGGTTGGAAAGGTGTGATGAAAATCAAGAAGTTCTGGTCTGTGACGGGGATTCCTCATTGCTTTGGCCCCGTCGATCATTGCATCTCTGAGGAAAATGACCAAGGTTTCCAGTTCATGAACGCTTGGGTGGAGTTGGTCAGCCGGTTCATTGACTTCAAGAGTAATGATCCGGTGACTGCTTTTCTCCTCGGAGGATTGATCCATCCGACGGACATTGCCTGGAAGATAGGCAAGCCGTTGAATTGTCTTTTCATGGGGACTGGGAAAGATGTTAGGTCATCAAGATTCCATGAAAGGGTTGACAACTTACACAAATGTCAAGTATTCTGATGACGGACGCTCTCCATTGATGCGAGCAGTCTTGCGTTGTTTTGAGAATTCAGAGGCCAGTGCTGATCCCAGCAACCGACCACACTCTTCTTCAGCCATATCCGGAGATAGGCGAATCTTTTCATGAGTCTTGAAGAATTCGCTGATTTTTAAACCAGGGAACAAGCACGGGTTCAGCTGAACCATGGGCTCAGGCTGGAACCATGGCGTGCCGGGTGAAGAAGGAGTAGCACCTTGGAGATAGTCGAGATGTATTAACTGCATATTGCAGTCATGAATGTGGGCCTTGGTAAGGCCATGTTTGGAGTGGCGTAAAGAGAAGTTGATCTTGGACAATGATTCTTGTCGTTGTTTGTAGGACCAAACCCACTGGGGTTCTTGCCTCTTGCGTTGCGAACCCCACTGAGCACCTTGAAGTTGAACTTGCGAAGATTGAGAAGACATTTTATATAAGGTGAGCCTCCACTAGGAAGGATGGAAGAAGGAAGAAAAGAAACGTTGGGAAAAATGCGTGGGGAGGGGGGATTATATAGATATGCCCTTACAAAATACTGTTTATGCTTGATCCATGGATCCAGACAGCTCCGTCGATAATAGAGGACATGCTGATGTGGTGAAGGGCTAAGTTGCAAGTGGTTCCATGGTTGAGAAAATCTGGGGTAACCGTTTCATACTAGTCGCAAGCCCCGATATCGAAAAACGATGACCGAGCTTCCCACCTAGGAAGGCCGATGGGATTTTCAATACAATGAAAGTTGGAAATGACTCTTTACCCATTGCATTTCAGGTATTTTACACAACGAGATTTGTATGGGAGCTGTAGTTATGGCCAAAATGATGCAATGCTCACGTTATACCTTCCCAATTTGGCAATTTTGACTCCAAGTGGAAGTCCGACGACTTTTGGCCTTAATGCAGTAGCGAGAAATGCGGACATAGTGCAGGCTATATAACACGTTTAGTGAAATGAAGAGTTATCTCGCTGGGGCCTTAGCGTAGGCAAGGGGGTGCCTAGTAGAGCCAGCAGCCACTGTGCACCATTCCATCATAAGAAAAAAAACGTATGAATAATGAATTACATCAGTCTTAATGTAGCCAGCATTGAGTTAGACTCCGAAGTCTGCTACTTTAGATATATGAGGTCCGCAGAGTGTCCAGGAACCTACATGAAGTGGGTCAGGGTTCTCTTGCTTACAAGGCAGTAAGATCCCACCTAACATGACAACCATCCTGACTTCTTTCAAACTTATTTGAATCCTCTGTGGGCCTCCTCAACTTCAGCATGTACACGAGTACCCTGAAGGAAACCAGCGACAAGATCCTTGGGACGGCCGCTGGAACTTACTTTGTCGTCACTCTGCCAGATGGTCGAAAGGTGTCCACTGGTACAGTTGGAGCCTTGTTCGTCAATGTAAAATCCTACGACGAAGGCAATGATACTAAAAGAGCTGAGCTTAAGCCTACCATCAAACCAGCCATCCAACTCTACACAAAGTGGGTATGTTTGGCCTCTTTGCCCCAAAGAATGGACCTCAAGGTATGCATTTAGCAGACGCTATTTTTGTAGTTGTCGCTCAAATTTTGCAAGAATGTATAGCACTCATTCCGAAGTAGACAGTCTTCTATCCCAAGGCGCTTTTCCATGTCCATTAAGATACACTGAGAACTATTCGTGAAGGTAAGAAAGGGACCCCAATCCCGTCCCACCGAGGATGAGGTGTCGCGATACTAGTCGAATAATTCTCATCTGGTCAAATCCGTATCATCAAGTATGGTGGATTCCTTCCTACACTATCAGGAGTTCTCACTGCATCCCGCATCCCTGGGAAATACGCAGCTGAAGCTAGACCCGAGAGTATTTAGTGGTTGCAACAATGCACCTACAAGGAAAATGTCAGCACTGTAGTAGAAGCCCAGTTCAGCGCTTCAAGCACGTGCAGGATATTAAGGTACAAAAAACAATGTTACCTAGGGTATTCAGGTGAAGGAGTGAGGAGCAGGGCGGCAATGGTAATCTCCCGGACGAAATGATAAATATAATAATATCAAAAAACATACAACTGCTATTGTATGTCTATAGTTTTTTAGCGCCCACGATAACGGCTTGAGCGGCTCGCTGCTCTATTCAGTCTTCACCCATTTGAATACTCTTCGCCTGAGCTTTCAGCTCGTGTAGCAACAGGCACCTTTGCACATTTTGAAGACAATCACTAAAGGTCTCAATCAAAAACTAAAAGGGATTGTATTGATCTTGGGTTATTCAATGATTGAGTGAGGGAATTATTGCCGTCATGCTGCGAAGAAAAGTCTAGACGTTGATGAAGAGCTTTGGCAAGGGCGGTGGAAGGCCTTTGGGGAATAAGAGCGATTCCGATTGAGCAGGTGAAATGAATTGCGCCAAAGGCCTAGGGGTGCTACGTATTATGAAACCACTTGCGCCGGCCTCGAGGGATTGTGGCTGCAAAGACTGTCGAGTGTTGTACAATATTGATCTTAGCAAGCATCACATAGCGACTTATAATCAATGATAGAGAGAAGCGGTACCAAAGCCGGCTCTTATTTGGGGAGGGACAGGAGCGGACCTGGTTGAATATTGCGCGCTGCGCTTCCAATGCCTGAGACTCTGTTGATTCCTCACACAAGGTCACAGAATTCTTGATGTGAACTGCTCACCAATCTGATTCCTTATTTTAGCGCCGCGGGGTCACCTGATGAAGCAGCCAAGCGTGTGCCCTCTTTTCAGCCAAAGTCACATAACGGTCCTTCCCTTGGACCACACGGACGAGGCACGCTTTTTGATATGGTATCAATATACTTCAATGGGGAAAATTCTGGGGTCCAAGTTGGTGTATACCACCGTGCAATCCGTGCAGATTACAATCTGCCTCCACGAGAAGCATTCCACATCGGCTGGATATGCGCGCTGCCAATTGAGGCAGCCGCAGCTCGGGAAATGCTGGATGAGTGCTTTGGAAGTCCGGAGATTCAAGACACGACAGACCTTAATACCTATATATTAGGTCGAATCGGCAAACATAATGTCGTGATCGCCTGCCTCCCTGGAGGAACTCACGGAACTACCTCAGCTACCACCGTCGCAATCAACATGACTCGCACATTTTCCAAATCCCTCCGCATCGGGCTACTTGTCGGTATTGGGGGCGGACTTGTGTCGGCCGCTCATGATATACGGCTTGGGGATATCGTGATTAGCTACCCCCAGGGTATGAGTGGCGGAGTACTGCAATATGATATGGGGAGATCTAGCGTAGGAGTTGATTTCCGGCAAATTGGCTCATTGTATAGACTTCCTAGATCATTGTTAACAGCTGTTAGCATGATGAGGGCTAGTGATTTAACAGGTGACGCCCGCTACCCTACATATATAAAAAGCGCCATTGAAAGAACCTCACGGACCCGCCAAGCTTTTGCTCGACCTGGTGCACATAATGATAGATTGTTCAAAGCAAACTATGATCACCCAGTGACTATGAACAACTGTGACAAATGTCCCACAGATTGGGAGGAGACAAGAAGAGAACGTGAGAGCAATGATCCACATCCACACTACGGTATCATTGCATCTGGTAATTCTACCATCAAGCATGGCCGGATACGAGAGCAGCTCAGGTTGGAAACCGAGGCTTTGTGCTATGAAACGGAGGCGGCTGGTTTGATGCCAGATTTTCCCTGCATCCTCATTCGCGGTATATCTGATTACGCTGATTCGCACAAGAACAAAGAGTGGCAAGGGTACGCGGCTTTAGCAGCAGCATCATATGCTAAAGAGCTGCTAGGCTATATTCCTGTGGGCTACAATTTGCAAGAAAATTTAGTGGCAGATGGGTTGAGTAAGTATAATATACATCAGATTGGTCCTCAGCCAGAATTCCTTTTCTCACATAGCACCATGCAGATGAGTGGCGAGAAATTGAAGGCATCGATCAGAGCTCGAATCAACTATATGATCAACAACAACAATACCCCTTTATAGAACCTAGAAGCTCACAACAGAGAGATCACGCCAATGAAGATGAAACCGATAGCTCAGCTTTTGGTCATCAAACTGACATTGAAAGCATTTTTTCCGCGGAGTCTACTTCGTCTTGGCAATCATCTCAACCCGAAATCACATCAACTGCTGTCCATGAGCTGGCTCGTTTACTCTTGGATGATGAACCATTGATGGGTCTATTTACAAAGGCCATCTCAAAGGTCGGCTTTGAAAAGTTTCAAAGAAACTTTTCACGTATACTAGAAAAGTATGCTTCGGGGTTGAATCGCGATGCGTCCAATGAAATTCAACGTGAAGCAGCGCATTTTGTTCGGTTGTCAGCACGACAGACAGCAATCGAGGTCCGTATAGATCTCATGGAGAATAACCCTAGTATTTCATACAAGACAAATCTGGAAGCAGCTCCATCGGAATTGGCTCGAGTCAATCAGTGGATAGAGTCTCACACAAGTGGTCGCAAGGACCAAGGTCCTGATGGCGACGAGTCATCTTTGGACAGCGATCCAAGTGATTCAGAATCCACTCCGCTAGCTTCGCTTGAGATGGTTAAAGAATTCTTGGTGTCAACACAAGCTTTCCTCGATCTAAGGCTCGAATTGCAATGGTGGCTGGAGGGTAAAAAGGAAGCTATTCACAGAGTTCAAAGGGAGAAGAAATATGCGCATTATCCTGGCAGCTACAATGAAGTTCGAGAGGTGAAGGCTGATAAGGCAAAGCATGGCGAGGATCAGGGTCCTCCCATAGATGTCCCATCAAGTTTGTCGACCCAAAATTGAAAATGGGTTGATACTAATATTTTGTCAGACTCACTTTTTTCACTCTCTGTTGTTGATGTGATGCGCTTCTTCGGCCTAGATGCTAGCATAAACGGTAGACTACAATACGCTGCTGACCACGACATCAGAGAAGTGCCATTTTCTCCGGATTGGAATGATGAGATCCGTAGAGATGTTCTTCGTCGAAACGATGCTTCTCTTCAATGGCACACACCATCCTGGTGGTTTCGCCTTTTGACGATATATCCCCGCCCGGCAGCTGGTTACCAGCGAATTCCATATCTATGCGTCTGTCATTCTTTTTCCAGTACACTGAGCCAGGCTAATAATGCTGTAGGGCTGTGGAAAGTTCACATACCTTGATGCCAGGGAATTATCAGCAGGTGGTATTGACAGGTTCAAGCAGAGGCTTCTCGCTAGCAGCCGTGCCGTACAAAACCGAGAACAGGCCGGGTCTGTTCACAATCGTCTGGAAATTCCACCTCCAGCACATTTAAGTAATACCAGTGTGACTGTTGGCAACCGTTCAACACGATATACCCCCTCAAATTCTTACTTGTCGCAATCCACACAGCGTGAAAATTCTCTCATTAGAGGTCCAACCGATCAGGACTCTAAATTCGTTCTTTTGTGTATTAACACAAAGAATTCGACGGTCCTATCGCACGTTGAAGTGACTTCTTTGACAAATGATCAGCATCTTTTTGAGCGAATTTTGACGGAGTATCGAAAAGCTCGTGAAAACTCTGAATTTAAAATAACATCTATACTTCCACAGTGGCTCTCCAGCTTTGTGAATACCATTACGACGCGAATGCCAGAGTTACCATATCTCCGGAGAATTTTCAGCCTCTCCGCGATTTTATGTCACATTCAACAATTGTGTCTGTACCGAGTTGGATCTGGGGATTTGTGCAGGTAAGAATACATTATCGCAGCTCATGTCTTCCAATCTCATGTCATCGAGGACATTAATACGTTGCAGTTTCAATTAGTGCCTATCGGGATGAGATGTCTTCCCATGTGGTTTCAGACAAAGAGAATGCCACCAAAAGCCGAGGTTGAGGAAGGGCGATATCTCTATGACCCAGTTCCACTGGATGATGTAGAGTTGGCCTATATACCCCTAGATCACCTTCTAGAACCAGGACCTCACAGCGACAACTTCTGGATCACCAGGTTTCCCAAAAAGATTCGAGATCCGTTATCCCGTTTGTCTGGATCTGGCGGGATGAAAGTCACTGGATGGGGAATTCATGTGAATGAATCTTTGAACTGGACCATGGTTCTACTTTCAATATTCGTCACGCTTCTACTCATTGGATTGAATGTGACTGTCTACGCAGTGATTACCTCAGACAGCGCATCTGCTTTTGGCATTGGATCTTTTCTCGTGGCACTGTTCACGGTTTACTTCACCTATCAGTATTTTGCATGGAAAGATAATGTGTAGCTCGATCAGAATATTATGGTTGATTGGCTCTCCTAGGTACAGAATTCTGCCGATAAGTATGGCGATCTTTGTCAGATATTATAGGATTGTCAATTTTCATTTGTATAATGACTTGCACCGATTCGAGGAAGGCGCCAAGGCTTAGTATACAATACATGCTCGCACAGTCGGGTCCAACGAAAGGTCAAGTTGTAAAATTGGCTAAGAAATTAGACTTACGAGGTGCCTGGGTTTCAGATCCACTCAAACTGCGTTCAAACTCCATAAATTTACTCTCAATCGTTTTTGATAACCTAGACTGGGAATTGGTGCTAGTGTTTTTACAGGAGATTTGCAATTGATTTAGGTAGTGTGCGTATACGTAATTAGGGCGGTGGAACAGCGACTAATGGGTGTCCGTCCGAGCATATGCCTCTGTCCATTCTTCTATCTCTATGCACCTATCTTATGTGTGTGCTTGCCAATATCATGTGATCTAGCTAGCTTACATCATCTAATATGCTGACAGGTGGATATCATCACGTGATGATATATCAAAACCAGTCGATCCTAGGAAAACCTCTAAGCCAAATATAACTAGCAATTGTCTGCTTAATATTGCGCGGAGTACTAAAATCAGTAAAGTGATGAAGCTGATTTTGATCCAATCCGTGGTGAAACTGAGTGAATGAAGGGGATAGGAAAGGTTAGCGGCAAGACGACCGACCAAATGATTCTTATACGGGATTTCCTAGATACGGGCAGGGAAAGATCAAATCAGGAAGTAGAGATGTAGCGAGAAGAATATAGCCGAGTGGCCATGTCAGCTGTTCAGGGGGTGTGCAGGATATAAAATTCCAAAAGAGAGATGTTCAAGGCATTCAGGTGAAGGGGAATGAATGGACTGAAGAGTAGGGAGGGCTAAGGGGAGTTTCCAAATATACCAAAAATTTAGCAAAAAGCAAGGAAAAACATACAACAGTTAGGATTCGCATGTGGTCACCCACCATACTACTAACTAACCGGCGTGTGGCTTAAGTACGGCTGAGCGGACGGGAAGCCCTGTTCTCCACACCCTATGGTCGTATGTGCTGAATACACTGGTACAGAATACCATATTGTGAAAGAATAAGAACTGTACTATCTGTTTGCGACCGTGGGTGAGAAAGATAGGTAGATAAGCAAACATGGATAGGATCGATCGGGAGGTGAATTCTAGAATTTTGATATAGATTGATGGATTGGAAAAAAACACCTCACGTAGGACTACATCAGGTATGAGACTGATTGCAGAGCAACGAAGTATTGTGAAGTACTCTAGGAAAATTGGGTTAGTATGGTTATGTATGGGTATATGTGGGTGTGCGTGTAATGTATGGACTGGCAAGCAGAGTAAACCTACGTATCGGATTTTCTTTGACGACTTTCGGCTTCCTCTTCCGGATAAGTACCACCCCTTGCCACTTTTACTGAGTAGATCTGGCGAATCACTGCGCCTGAGGTCGTGCTCACGCTCATGCTTAGTGAGCCGGGTCTGAGCAGACTCATCCTTGTACTGAATCAGCCTACGTATGCTAGATAAACCCTACTGCAGTGTCTGAATCTCCAGGGGAGGGGAATTATATAAATCCCAGTGATTATCATCAGTCATATACACGAATGAAACCTCCGCGTCACGGTAAGGCACTTGATCCAGCCAACATCATATTCGGTAACACCCTCCAGCGGCTCTTCATCTGGCTTCGGGCCATTTTGTTCCCTCAACTCATAAGGAAGTGAGGACTAGAATTCGCGAACTGAAGCAAGAGCATAGCTGGGTGGATAAGTTAGGGCTAGTGGAAGGTACACCGGGTATCAATACGCAACAATATCTCCATCAAGATGCTCTAACTAATCTCCAGATACGCTCAAAACATCAATACCATACAAGATTTTGACACATCAAAATCTGGGAGCAAACATAGTCGAGGCCGGTTTTCCAGAGGCGGGTATTTGAGGGTGCGTTATTTCTCCGTTCATTGCCACGTAAAGAGGAACAAATCCCAGTGGACACGGACAAAAAAACAGTACAATGGAGGTCTTCGGCTCTTGAAGATCCTGTCACATTTCGCTCTCCAGTTCTCCGCTTCCAAAATTGAGCCATCAGGGGCATTCTATGAAAGGTACCATGTCTTCATCGCCGGACTCCGGTCGAAGACCGCGAGAAAGACGTCGAAGTCGTCGACGAAGAAGCCAGAAACCTGATTCCCACCGATCAAGAAGCCCACACGTGAGAACATACCAGTCACGGTCGAGGCGTGAGAAGGTGGCAATTGATGAGATACTGGTTATTGACCTGGTCACCCCCGAACCAGAACTTATCGTGCCTATCCTCTTTGCTGACAAGACTGTCATCGAAAGGATTAGTGCAGCAAACATCCTTCATTCTTCCCAAACTTATACTGTGCCAGTCGAACAGAGATCCCTTTCCACCATTGACCTCGTCCGAGCCCCTTCTTCGTTACCCATTCCCCGACAGGCCTTTAGACGGAGGAATTCATAGGATAGCGGCCGCTTTCCGGGGACCTGAATCAGAATGTGCTGATAGGATCCGCACGACTTTTGCTGCTACCATGTGATGATCCAAGAAGGATTTGAATGGAGTGACCCCTCCAGGTAGATCAGCGCTTCTCCCTCTTCTTCCTTTCTTCTCTCTCCATCCACCCACAATCTAGATCGTTTCTGTCTTCTCTCTTTCCCCTCTCAGATAGTCTCCAATAGTCTCCAATTGTCTTCCATATCTAGGGACCAATGGCTACTCATGGATAAGAACAAAACACGATAGAAGATCTTCGGGGCAAATTTAAACACGAGCTAGGTAACTTTTTAAGGGGTGTTGAGAGCATGTGGACTTAAAAAGGACTAGAAAACAACAAGACATCGACTAAGGGAAGTTGGTTCTAGGGTCAGTGTAGGTAAGGCATTCATATTGTGACTAGTAGAAGTGAGTTACAATAAAATAATTAACGTGGAAAAAATAAGGGTGTGATTTATTGCGGAGCTACGAGATATTGTGGAGCACTCTATGAAAATTAGGATAGTATGATTGTGTATGGGTATATGTGGGTGTGCGTGTAATGTATGGACTGGTAAGGAGAGTTAAACTACGTACCGGATTTTTTTTGAAGATTTTAGGCTTCCTTTTCCGGATAGGTGCCTCTCCCTCGCCGCTTTTACGGAGAAGATCTGTCGAATCACTGCGCCTAAGATCCAGTGAGCTGGGTCTGAGCAGACTGAGAGGTCCGCGTAAGTGTTCAGCTTCCGGTTGACGCAGCGCAAGATGTATGAGAGCGTCAAACGTGTTACTAAGATGAAGGATGCGGAACAGACTATCAGCCAGGGCTCTGTCGTGGGGAGGGTCGAGGAAGGTCTTTACTAAAATGCTGTATAGTCCAACACTCTTTGCGAATGCTAATGTGGAGTATGAGTCCGGGCGAGGCCCGCATAATAAATTGCTTGGTCTTTCTATCGAGGATTCGAGCGAGGCTACGGTAGAGGGCACCCGAATAGAAGAGCATAATACGGTTTCATCTGGCATTGAATCTAGAATCGGTGGTCCTTTAAGGGGAGGGCTCTTTGACCCTATCCCCATAAACCAAAGTTGGCTCATCAAATGGAATTCTTAAAGCATGTTAGTTGTTATGCTATAACCATATAACCTATCTTTAATTGGCTAGTCATCACGATCGTAGAAATATCTTAAGGAATAAGGACTTGAATCATATAAACTTTCCCATCTCCACAGGCCTTGTGTGCTGGATTAACCTACTGTAGTGTCTGAATCTCCGGGGGACGAGAATGATATAAATCCCAGTGATTGTCATCAGTCATATGGACGAATGAAACCTCCGCGTCACGGTAGGGGACTTTCATCCAGCCAACATCATATTCGGTACACCCCTCCAGTGGTTCTTCCTCTGGCTCAGGACCATTTTGTTCCCTTAACTCATCCTGATCCAGCTCCTCTGGCTGCCATCCCGCTTGAACTAGGCGAACAAAGCCCGTGTCCTTGTCGTCATCCGGGGCGTTTAATACCGATTCCAATGCCTCCTGGTCCACCACGACGGAGAACTTATACCGGCCAGCCCCTCCACGATGACCGTTCTGGAAACCGTGTTCCTCTCGTAGTACCGTCGTCGCCCACTGATTGAAGTGATCGCGTAGGACGGCAACTGTCGCGCCCTCAAAGGATCGGTTTTCCAGGACCGTTGGGGCAAATTTGCCAAGGAGGTCTAGACCCTTGTAGTACTCAATATTTTCCAGAACGGGACGGAGGAAGTGTGCCATGAATTTCCCCCAGTCCGAGTCATTTTGATACGTGCACCGAAATATCACGAAACCCCATGTTTTGAACCCATCCTTCTCAAGAAGCCTCTCAAAATTTTCGGCCCCATTGCTCCTAGTTGGAATGGTGGGATCTCTTTTTGAAAAATCTATTGAAGTAGTCGTTGTTCTTAAGGCTACAGCCTTAAAAAGGTGATGGGAGATGTAAGGGGTCTGCAAGGTGTGAAGGATGGATGATATGAGCAGGAAAGCGAAGGCCACAGGCAGAAAGGCGGATTAGGTTGGATAAGTTAGGAATACGAAGAGCCCTTCTTCTAATCATGGATGCGGGGGGCCTTGAATAAACGTCAGTAGCGAAAGGGGTGGAAGGAGGGTAGAATGGAGCGAAGAGTTGGACGACCCGGCGCTAAGCCTATGTTAGTACTTGAAACGCCTCGGTCATGGTAGGGTTGCAAGGAAGTATTCTCATATTACGAGGTTGGAAAAGTAGGAGTCAAAGTTTTGGAAGAATTAATTGCAGATTACCATTCTATCTATGTTTTGCGGGGAGTGGTGGTGGCCTCGCTCACCGCATCCACATCCCTCCATGCTTAGAATAAGCATGCTGTATAACCGTTGCTGATGTACGCCAGAGTCCACACTGAGATAAGTCGAATCGAGCGCGAGCTCCCTGGTACTCTATATTATACCAGTCCCTGGCTTTTATTACTTTATACTCATAGTCTAATATACTCTGAGCAGGAAGCATACCACATCGTAGAATGCAGGAACCTCTGAGTAGTGAATGAAGGTAGAGAGCCGAGCTTCAGCCATGCTGTACATGAGAGACAATTCTAAGCCTCCAATTCATTCCAGAGCCTAGTAGCAAGGCCTAAGCAATTCTTGATCTGCTATCCGGCGCTCTTCAGCTCTCATCACGTGGCCCTGGCACTGACTTTTTCATAACCGAACTGGGACATGCGGAGCACACTACTGGATTTGATTCCGATTCGAGCATAGTAACTTCAGTCTCATACATCACCTCAGAAATTCCCCAAATTTTAAGACCTACTACAGGGTAATAGCTATCTTTTGACCTAACGTCACTAATTGCCGATGGTTCTTATACCGCTGAGCCTATTTCACCTTTCCTAACATGCGCAACCTCACTGTGAAGAACTTTTATTCCTTGAAGACTTTATGCAAAGACAGTTATGTAGCTTTCTGGAGCAAATGTTGTAGATGGCTGGTTTTGAAAATAAGTCTTGAATGTCATTTGCCTGTCCAATCCAATCAAGTAGAGGTAGCAAAAACTAGCATAGAAAATTGAGCACAGGTAAGTCTCGATCCCGTTGGTGGGATGCATTTCTTCCAAGAGAGTCGTATTTAACACATTCTTCCCTGGACTACAGTGACATTTGTGTTGTGATGTGTGCGTATGTCCTATAAAGGCAATACCCTTCTCTTCAAGACTTCCTATCAAGACTACCTATTACATTAACCCCGACAAAGCAGGTCACACAACCCTCTTATCATCGAAGGACCATATGGACATACAAATCAATCAAATGTGTAACAAGACAAACCTTCCAAAGGAGGGGTTAAAGTGATGTATCCCCTTTCATACCATTCAAAACTTTCCCCTGAGGTCCATGCCACGTCAGACCAAATCGGACCCCCACGAGGTTTATGCAATGCAAGTGATACATCAACTCGTAAATTCATACACAAGACCGGTGACTGCCTTTTACGAGTAAATTTGCATGTAGAATGAGACTAATCTGAAACTATTCCAGTCTTGCATAATTTCTGCAGAGAAATGTTATGCATTGCCGATCTGGTTCATGCTGACTCTTGTTTGTATAACCTTGGGAGGTTGTGGCTAGCTGAGGGACTTAAAAAACCTCAATCTACCATGTGCTGTTTCGAGGTTTTTACTTGTATTCTGCCTTACGCCGAATGAACGAGTATGGTTTTGTATTGTTTTTGATCCTTCCGTATTTTTGTATACAAGTGAGGGGTGATGCTTTACGAGGAGGATGTGATATATCAATTAAGGGTTGGCTGGATTAAGCCATCCGCCAAGACCGGACCTTTCTCTCAGGTTGGGACTTGCATAGATGAGTCAAGTTTCAGTTTCATGAAGGCAAATGTATGAATCGAAGGATCGATGGATTCGGTAGTGAGGTCAGATTTTGCTCCAAGCATTGCGTCGAAGGATTTCTTTCTTGAGGTCCCATACTGCTAAGATGCTACTGTAGTGATTTGCTTGACCGATGCCTATATAAGAGTAGTATTGGAAAGGTCGAATTTTCGAATTTATCAATGAGTGCCTTTCTGGCTTTTTTAAAGGTGAGGCGTATAAGTCCGCCCCCAACATCAGAGACCGTCCAGTGTTAAGAAGCTCAAAACCGAGCCCTCAATAAGTTCAACAATACTAATAACCAGCGTTTGGAGAGCATCTCAAATATGAACCGAGTCAGGGTAATTTATAGGTACATAGAACCCTTCCATACCCATGCCTACACAGCTGCTCCTCCTTCCTTCCTTGAGCCATCTCCCACCCTATTTCGCGGACTGTAGTTCAATTGATCCTTCGGGATCCGGGTAAAATCGTGTCTCTGTTCCTGTTGAGCTTGGCTTTTCTGAGACTGGCTGCGTCGAGGCTGGGTGTGTTGGTGGCCCGGCTCCTGTCGATCTTGACTCTGCTGGTCTTATCCTGGGTTCAGACATTGGTCCAAATGTACATTTCAGGCACGTTGCTTATGATAGTTGTTTCAAAGCAAACCTGGAGCCAAAGGACAGAATAATTAATATGTTCCTCGCTTTTTGCTTTGAAGGGATTGGTAATAAGTGTGGTTTAGTATTCTTGACGTCACGAACATGGGCTAATTGATCATTTGAAGATAAAGCCAAAATGTGATATCCACTGAAAAGAAATCTCATTTGGTAGAATTTTCCAAGCTTGAAAATGGGAACATCTATTAGAGACCCTAGGGAACGAGAGCCGTTGGAAAGCAATAGATCAAAGAAGCCTAGTAATCTATTTTTGTGCATACACCTGGTAGATATTTCAACCAATCACTCAATGTACATATTTTGCCTGGAACGCCTCTATAAAATTCATGCCCGAGTCATCATAGTCATCGTATTCAAGACCCATGCCTCCATCAAATTTGTCGGTCTCATATGTCGGCTGTGGCCGAAGATCAAGAATGGGTATCATGGACGGCCGTCCATGGGCGCATTGAAATGGGAATGCACACCGAGCCAGCCGCAAAATCAATTTCCTGCACTCATCGATACCCAGTGGGTCGTTGAACATAATGGCGGTGCGACATGCACGGGAATTAAGAAGATCAATGATACCCTGGGGACAGCCACTCATCTTTTGTACCCAAGAATGCGGAGTAGAGGATCCCACGGGGGATGATTCGTCCTCGTCGAAGCTCATGCCATGGCTCTCGGAGTGGTTATCTGCAGAAGCCATCACTGCCCCCAGTGGTTTCCTACTACCTTCCTCGTTTGTCCAAATCTCGCGGCGAAGCAATTCAACAATTAAAGTAGGTTCCAATCGACATCGTTCTGCAATAAGAGCTGGCAGCAAATGGACTAAGATGGTTGGCTCGGACTCTGAAGTTTCGCCCGTGTTGTAATGAATCCCCCAGTCTTGGAAGAAGCCGGAATACTTGTGAAAAAGCGTAGCTTCGGTGGAGGAGATCTTGAAGGCAATTGGCTTGATTTCAACAGTGCGAACTTTAGTCTCATACGGCGGCTCTGCTGGAATGAACATTTCTTCAAATAACTGTTCGATTCGGCAGCGTTCATCTGCTGCATGTTGATCAATCAGTACTAAAACTGCGTCCTGTATACCAGCACTCTGCAAAGTTCCTGCGTCCAATTTGGCAAGAATAAACTTTTGATCGACTTGTGCGATGATGGTGGCTTTTGATAGGCTTTGACGCTGCAATTTCCCCCTGAAACTGGCAACTCGAGAAGTCTCTAAAGTTCCAATTTCGTAAAGACAACTGCGAGAAGAAGCCTCGGGGTTAAAATAATTATTTTCAAGATCAAGCCTCGGCAAAGGCATCTCAGTGCGGGTAAGTGTCGGGTTGTCCCATGCTTTCAGTAAATTTTCTACCCAAGATTTCGGAATTGACGGGTTTGATTGAGTGTCTCCTAACCTTGGTAGAGTAGGCCTTGTGAAAGAACTCGACGCCATGGGTCCAACCGTCTGACCGGTTCGGGAATTGATCATATGTGTTTTCCCAGTGCGCTGGTTAACCCAAGGAATCAGCCTGTCCGTTGTCTGGGATTTATCTTCATCGTCATCTTGCTCAACTTCTTTGCTGTGTTCTAGAGAGGTATTCGACAACAGGCTTTCAACATTTTCCTCTCCCTTTGAGCGGCTTTGAGGGCGTTCGGGCAGAGAAAATATCTGTCCTTCAAGACGATTGGCACTATCTCGATCGGGCGCCAAACGAGTATCAAGTCCCTTTGCCGTCTTCACCCTAGACCAGTTATTCAAATTTGGACTTGAATTGACCGATTGCGGTCGCTGGAATGACGGAAGTTTGAGATTGTTGCTGAAGCCTTCTTCCGCACTAGATTCCGCACCGCGTTGCTTAGAGGAAGACCTAGAACGACTTTGACTAACAGAAGGGCCCCCTTGAGCTCGATTTGATATCTTCTCTTGCCGCTTCGTAATACGGGGTCGTAAATTCTGTTGCTTGAGAAATTCCAAGATCATTGCCTCGAGGAGGTCAGTGACGCGTTGTAAGGACTTGTCTGAGTTCGGAGAGACCTCATCACCATCATCACCCAAGAGTAGAGTCGTACTAGTCTCGATACGTATATAAAACATCGGCCACTTATTGACTGGCTTTGCCCAAGCTTTGCCACTAAGACTGCTTGGGGCTTCAGAATGTCCTAAGACAGGGGACGGGCACGTCGCGGTGTTGCGAGATATGTTTCCAGAGACCCCGAAGTCGGAGAGAGATATCAAACGATTTATTTCCTTGAAGAGAATATTTGAACCATTTGGCAGCACCGGATCGTTGCCTAGGGAAACAAATTGGAGCTTTTTCGAAGGACTGGGTACAATGGAGATTGCAGCACAGATTGCGAGATCGGGAATGCTCGCCGAAATGATATGCCACGTGTCCATGTTTCTCGTATTTATCATCCCCGATTGTGCGAGAATTGATCCAATTCGGCGTAGATCAATTGTATTGGCGACATCCACATGATCACCTGGTATAGATCTGTCTAGGCGAATTGAGACTCTTTTGCCCCGTTCCGTATCAGAAAGCACCAACTTCAAGAGCAAAGGATTGGCCAGCATGAGGGAAGCCAGCGAATATCTCAGATTATCCCACTCTCGGTCTAATTCATCTGGTCGTTCAAAGGCGAGAGCTCGACGCTTCACGCGCACCGGCATGTTTCCAAAAAGGTCATTCACCGTCACACATGTGCCATGATCACTAAAGCGAAGACTTTGGTGTACAGGCGAGGGAATCAATCGTGCCACGGGTGTTGAGCGATGAAAAATGACAGAGTTTGTAGTCTGCTGGTGGATATGACAAGATGTCACAGTAAGCAGTGACAATGCACTTAAAGCGGACAGAAAAAGTCCCCGATGACCATATTTGGCAGTTTGCTGGAACTGGGAAGTGTCTGTCGCGTGTTAGCTGTGTCCCAGTCCCATATCCAGTGAGACATACGATGTGCCTTCCCGAGCCCGCCGGTGGACTCAAATTCGATTGAACGAATTCCATCGCCGTCATCTTCGACGATACAGCCCCCGCGCTTGAAATCCACCGAGATGTGGACCGTGCTGGCATTTGCATCTAAGGCATTCTTGACCAATTCCAAAATGACCCCGTTTAGATCAGTGATCGAAATGGAGGATTTGATCTTAGCAGCAACCTCTGGAGGGAGAGCTTGAATCCCTGCTCTTGATGATGCCATGATAGGAGTATTCACGAGCATCAATGTTGAACTATTAACAAACTATGTTTTCCATGGCAACGACGGCTAAGTTGCAATGATGGCAAGAACGTTGCCACTTTTTCATGGTTGTCACATTGCCCAGAAGTAATGGTAAACTAGAAAGAGCCACGATTTCTCGGAAACGAAGGTGAGAATCAAGAAGTCGATCTATTTTTGAAAACAAAGTTGATGAAGAATTCCAGACCGAAATGACATCAAGGGGCACATGACCTGCAAGGACTACCGTGCACGGATAAACAGTCAACCCGCATTGTTCTCATTTGCCTCGGCGCGAACTCCTTTGAAGCTTCACTTGTTGCCTCTGTTAAGTTATCAACACTTGAAAGGGGGTCGGTCCTGGCGTATCTCCCAAATTTCAACATGGCTACAGCCGAAGGGCCCTCACGGGCGCACGGTAATCACTCAGGAGAACATCTGGCCTTTGTGAAACACACTAATGACGTGGTATACAATAGATCGCAACGGTCGCCGTCGCCCATTCTCTAGCTGGATGAAACGCCTCGCAAGCCTCAAAGGCTCCTCTGAATCCGGCTCAAATCGCTGGTCCAACAAACGTTACGGTTCCACCAAGGGGAAGAAGACCCAGGGCAACAACAACCCTTATCCACTATCTGGGATCAATCGGCCAACAAATACAAATGGTTCATATGAAAGCAGTGAGCGTAATTGCCGAGAATCTCACTCACGGAGCGACCCGTCTCTGGTGTATTCGGGCTACGAGAACCATGTTCCTGGGACGGGCGCGAAGTCAACAGCCCCCACTATATCAACAATCGGGGACACTGCAATCTCCGAAGCAGCCTATTCCAAGGCGGGCACAATGGCGACAATAGGTGGAGGCATTAGTACAAATGGAGGAGGCGAGGGTAGCACCTTCTCCTCTCCGAACCCTTCGGTCCGGTCGTTGACCACTACCTTGACAACGGTCCAGTCGGCAGCACCCTCCACTCAGTTATACCCTGCGCAGAATGCTCCGAATAGTCAGGCACAAGGACATTCGACACAGAGCTCTGGAAACCAGCAGGTTCAATTTTCCCATCAATTCCCAACTTCGTCCTCCCCCGCCACGGCTGTGCCCCCACATCTCATACCCCACAGTCAATCCATGACATACTCTACGGCAACAGCGAATAATGTCTTGACCGATAACGCATCGATCCTCACTCTGGCTAGCTCCTCAAAACGTCGACGTAGAAATTCCCTCGATACCAATGCGTCGGTGCGTGCTCTGGCGCCGTCATCGGTTTTCGGTGGAAGTCGCGAGAGCCTGCCACTGAGTGTGCTCAGTGGGAATGTGGTCGAGCCGTCCAATACCTCTGCTTTCAATGCGCAGGGTGTCCTGAGCCGCCCCAGCATTGTAGGACTCGCTAACGCCGAACGCATCAGCGTCTACTCGTCCTCTGGTGTCATACCTATTGCGAACACCGCGGGCGAACGTGGGAGCTTCTATACAAAGCCAAGCGCAACCGCAGGTGACGGAGCTAGCATTCGCAGCGGTGCACCCTCGCATGGTCGCAACGATAGTACAGCTGCCAGCATTACCGGAGTAGGCAGCCCGCTTGCCATGGCATCTGGCCGGGTCAGTCGCAGAAGCTCCGGATGGGGAGAAATCACTGGCGACGAATCAGAAGAGAGACAATCTGGCGACCGGAATGACGAGAAACCAGCGCTGAAGCCTGACGAAAGCTTTCAAGAAGAGGCTAAGGAATAATCCTGACTTGAAGAGGTGATACTATAGACCTCAATGATGTTACGCAAACGCGGCGAAGCGACGGGCCTACTTCAGGTCTTCTTTACTTGTTCTTGCTTTTTCTATTACAATAATGAAATGACGCATGGAAATTGGATTCGGAGGGATTTGTGGGCTGATTTTGCAGTGTTTTATGCTGGCGTTTTCCTTTGGGTCGGACTTGATATCCTTGCGGTATGACTTTGCCTTTGCTTTCCGTGCATAAATTTGCAAATTGAATCGTGTACTCATAACGACCGCGATATAATTACTTTCTTTCCCAGATTGATGTGAAAACTTCCCTCCCCCAGTCCAACGTACATGATCCATTTCACTGAGTCGCAGTACGACGCCGAATAATCATCGGCATATCATACTGATAAACAAACCAAGCATCCCGATACTTCCACTCATGCTTAGGGTCAACAAGTTGAATCTAGCGCATGTTAGTATATTGAAAACACCAAAACGAACGGATCCAACCACTTACATCAAACAAGCTATAAAGCGTGGCAATCAACTTCTTGATCTCCAACATAGCCAAATACCTCCCCATACAAATCCTCCCACCACCTCCAAAAACAAAATCAACTGTATCCTTCATCCGCCGGAACCTCACATCAAACACAGCCTCACTCTCGCCCTCCCCCCTCAGCCAGCGATCGGGATTGAAGCTATCAGCATCATCCCCAAAAACGCCATAATCACGACCCGTAACAAACGGATTAGATCCCACCTTCGTCCCAGCAGGAAGATACCGTCCATCCGGAAGCGTAAAGCCACCCTCGGGCACAATACGCTCAAAAACCATAGCAATGCCAGGATTGATACGCATAGCCTCCCGAATCACAGCGTCTAGATAGGGCAAATCCCGAATCAATGCCCAAGGTGCAGGAGTAGGGAGTGATGCTGCTTCAAGCTCGGATGATAGTTTTGCGGCTGCTGTTGGCGCTTTTGCAAGGTAGTATAGTACTGCGCGCATTGTTGCGGAACTGGTGTCCCCGCCTGCGAGGATGCTGAGCATGAGCCAGTTGACGATTTGTTGGTCGTTCACCAGATCTGGGTTTGCTTGCTTTAGAGCCACGTATTTGTCTAGGGTGTGGGATACGCCCGGTGAGCCTGCAGTTGTATTTTTTGAGGCTAGTTGGGCTTGATATTCTGCTGCGACTTTGAAGGCATACAAGACGCCGGTTAGAGTTGGTTTGGGGCCGATTCGTTTAATCGGGTTTTTGTCGAGGAGGTTGTCTATCCAGGGGACTTGGGAGACCTGATTCGGGTTAGCTCGAGGTTTGTGTTGGATTTAAAGGGATAACCTGCCGGCGCGAAGTAGATGAGACCAGCGGTTGAGTCAGTGATTAGATTGTCGACATCTTTTTCTTGATCGATGAAGCCATAGTGACGGCCGAAGCTGAAGTTCGCCGTGACGTCCCAGGCGACTGGTTAACCTGTTAGTGGAGTTTCAGAGTACAGGATTTTGTAAGAATGACTTACAAAATCCGATCCATTCATCTGCTGGGCAGACTTTGTCGGCATTTTCGCCATCGACAAATCTCAGCGCAAGCTTGTCCACAAACTTGGTCAGAGTCTCGTCGATCAGGGGCTCGTATTCCAAAACCTTGGTCATGCTCCAAAGTCCGCGAATAGGCCGGATATTCCTATCATGCCACTCTTCATCCTGGGAGTTGAAGAGGTTGGATAAACGGTGACCTTCAATAAGCACGTCATTCGGTCTGTACATATCACTCTTCATTCACACTTGAATATCAGCAAAGCTTTCCATGTTGAAAAAATCAAATGCAGCATACCTTCTTCCATGGATTACGGGTCGAATAAATAGTCCGGATCAAATCAGGGTCCGAAATGCTCACGCAATTAGGTCCAATCTGCACTGCATTTCCATATTTGCGATGCAAGTCAAGATGCTTCAGATCGACACGTCCCCGGTATGTATGAATCGCACGCCAGAAATTCGTAACCTTTGCCAAGGTCGGACCAGGAATGGCCTTCAACGGCGAGAAAAATATGTCCCAAACCAGCTTTGTGAGACACAACAATCCCAAAGCGATAAGGCCCTCGGCCCACAAGCCAATAGAAAGTGTGGATAACACCGCCATTGTAGCCAAAACTGCTGCGAACAGACTGAAGTACGTGAGAGGTATCAGAAAGAGAAGGAAAACTGATGTCCGCATATACAGCAATGAAGCTGTCAGGTCAGAAGGATGCGGAGAAACATGTTCAACGGCGAGTGTTTTAGAGTACCCACGAGGGACCCTAGTGAAGTTCAAAACGAAACTCGACACCACGCTAATCAACCTCATAATACGGGGCAACGAGGTCAATGCGAAGGGCCTCGGCTCACAGACCAGTTCTGGGCTTATTATCTCCCGCCATGCGGAACTCAATGGATACCTAAACTAGTCCTTTTAGAACGGGGAACGGCGGGATGTGGAGACCAATGGTAACCCTGTGGCGCTGTGGCCCGAACAAGGCAACTGTAGTCTGTCATCTAATCTAGACTTTTGCAGCGCTTGCTCCTCATCAAAATTATCGTATAACGTCGATAGTTGCCAATTGTGAAAATATGGCTTGTTGAAGAAACGCTAAGCGAAACTCTGTCGTCGCGTAGGAAGGCCAAATAATAGCCGAGCACAGACGCCGCTCGGGCAATGCAACAGTGATCAATTATATTTTCGAACATGTCGTTCGATAGACTCGATTTCCCTGTTTCTTGATCTTCACGGGGCTTAAGGGTCTTCGGATGGGATGAGGCCTTGCATGGTAATGGGTTAGAGAAATGTGACAGATCTCATTTTGGTGCAGAAGCCTGCCTATACGAAGAGGATCCACATGATATGAGTGACCCATCTGAACCAAGAAAAACTCCTGTCATATTTCCAGATTACGTTAGTCTGTTCGATTCACAGTGAAGCTAGTGACAATGCTTAAATCTTGAGGGATTCCCCTACATGTCTTTCTACTGGGCCGCCAATGTTTGCCGGTGAGGTCTGGAATTGTCATTTGCCTTTGCATATGTGTGATTCTACAATATGACTTCGCAGCAGATGGCCTACATGGAAGAGAGCAGGGGCCCTTTGGTGCAGGGTGTTATGTGGACGATGGCGATAGTTCCACTATTTTTTGTTTGTATTCGTTTATATGTGCGGGTTTTCTTGAAGCGGGTTTTTGGCTGGGATGATTTCATCATTTTCATCGCGATTGTGAGTACATGATATTGGGCCTCTTTAGATGCATGGAAAATGCTCTGTACTGATTCTCTCCAGTCTCTTCTTATCGCATACGCCGCTGTGTGTCATGTCGCTACCCATTTAGGTCTTGGAAAGCATCTGATTGTTGTGGAAGAGAACCCGAACAATCTCATGTCAGTGGCCTTACTATGTGACATTGGCGAAGTATTGGCAATCATGGCGTGCACATTGGGAAAAACATCATTTGCAGTGACACTCATGCGAATCGTGGTGAAAAGGTGGATGCTGGTATTGCTTTGGTTTGTGATCATCACTATGAATCTAGTCAACACCCTGACAGCATTCTTTGTGTTTTTGCAATGCAAAGATCCTCGTCATCTGTGGAATCCTATGATTCCTTCCAAGTGCTGGCCTGCGGATGTTTTCACTAATTATTCGCTTTTTGTCGGAGGTGAGTAAAAAAGGACTGTTCTACATTCTACCTATATCTTAGTATACTAACTCCGAACAGCATACTCTGGTGCTCAAGACTTTGTCCTAGCCCTTCTTCCCTGGACAATAGTCTGGAATCTGCAAATGAAGAAAAAGGAGAAGTTTGGTGTGGCATTCGCCATGAGCCTAGGCGTATTGTAAGCATTTGTCGAAGCCGCTCACACCAAACGCCTCTCACTAACTTTATTCCCCAGTGCCGGTGCTGCTGCCATCGTCAAAACAACCTACCTAGTCGCCCTTTCAGCCAGATCAGACTTTACATGTAAGATTTGCAATATTTGCAGATACTAACAAGGTATATCGCTAACCTGAAATGATGTATCTGCAGGGGAACTCGCTCCATTACTCTACTGGGCCGCTGTCGAAGACGGCCTAGCGATCACGGCCGCCTCAATCCCGGCACTTAAACCTCTGTTAGTGAGCATCTTCCCTAGCTCAACAGGTGAAAACTACAATATGATATCCTATCCACTGAAACTGCCTGGAAAGAAAATCTTTGATCCTTCACAGGGAGAGACGCAGACGGATATTGGACATGAGAGTCTTCGTGGTACAGAGAGTCAGACTGCTATTATTGAGTCACAATCGCTTGGGAAAGAGGGTGAGAGTATCAATCTCAGGACGGAGGTTTCTGTTATGTATACTCGATCTCCGTGAGAAATTAGGTACGGGCTCACTCCGGGGCGGTAACACCCTCACGAGCTCGAGCCGTGCAAAATCATGGCAATTCAAACTCTAGCCCTATCATTCCCCACGAAGATGACCCACATAAAGTATAAAAATTGATATCGGTTTACGAGGCTCACATTGAAGCTATTGCAAGATTAATATTTGAGGAAAAATATCAAATTTTTCCTTTATTTTTCCTTTCTTGAGTATTGTGGCATTAAACATTGTGGCATTATAAACTGACTTCTAGAGAGCTGCTCATAATGACCTCACTTCCAGAGAGCTCTAGACGCTTCTCAAGTGCCCTGGTTCTCCATTAAGCCTACTTCAATCCTACGTACTGGTCCAGTCACGTTTCAGTACTGATTCAGTACTTTCTCAAATAAGACACAGGCGTTAGGATCCATCTCTATAATTATTGCGAGAATAGGTAGACATATTTTCTTCTTGGCATATATAGGAAGATTTCAAATGTCGAGATGGAAAGACTTTTCAAGTAGCACATATAGCCAATAGGTAGGCTTATCACCTGTATAGATATGTTATATGCTCAAATTACAATGAAGGAAAATGTCTCACCTGGGCTCATACATAAAATTTATTCTACCAGAATATATTACATGATTAATCTGGATGAAGGCTACGACGACCGTGACATATATCGGAGCCAAGAATAGCCAACAGAAATGACTTAGAGATATCTCAGACTATGGCAAGCGTAATGAGTAAGAGGGATGAAGAAGAACTGAAACATAAAATCTAATTCAGCTCTTGAACCTCCTTAACGCGCAAACAATCGTGACAACCAGTAAACTGAAAAATGCATATCAGAAGTACCAGAAATCGATGCTGTCATCAGCATCTCATCTTACGAATCTTATAAACTGTAATCTGGATGATGCTAGAATAGTCAAGTTTCTAACAATTTGGGCTTCGGTGACAGATGGTTAAAGGATAATATAGGGTATACATATAATAATGACGTATCTAAGTCATTTTGAACGCTCTAAGTCTTTAATAACCTATAAGATAAGGCTATCATTTCTGTAAGTCCCCCCCTAGAAGAGATTTCAATTTGCATTATCGGTATAACTCAACATGGCTCTGCTGATACTCAATGCACGCTTTCTACGTCCATTCTATCTTCGCTTATTGGGCTAGAAATAGGAATATTTATCTTTATTTTACTAACCTCTTCATCAAAGTTGTTAAATACTTCACCAAAAAACAACACAGCCCGGACACGGATATGAGTATTAAGCATGAAAGCCATGCGCATGAGACCACGCTTTATCCGTTTGCCAACTATACCCGTCGTCCAGCGTTTACAACTTCTAAAACCATGCCTGGACACGCATTTCTGATATGGATCGAGATATTACGCTTCAAACTGCGAATCATCCCGACTTACGGGACCTTGAAGCAGCAATATCTTGGATGCACTAGCGATTCTAAATGAATCACTTATGGTGAATAATGATTCTCTTCTTGGAATTCGCAAATATCTAATGGGGTGACTATCCGATAGACTGGATGTATTTTTTGAAAATTATTCGGGACAGGGCTACAATTACGATCGAACTGGCTATAATTGCGAAATCATTTGGCCTATGTAATCTAAATTTTGCCAGGGGAAACGTTGCTATGCAAATTCAATACTATGCGCTCTCAAGAGAATAAGGTGGAATCCGGGATCCATGCAAGCAAGGTCTACAGCTGAGAAATTACGAGCGTAAAATGCTAATCCAAGAACCGCCTTGTCGGAGGGGACTTCAGTGCGCCACATGATACCCAGGACATTGACCATCTCGGCAAGATTGGTATGAGAGTTGAGAACATCTTAAGTGGACTCATCTCAGTTGGCGAGATATAACGTGCTCACTTTGATACTTCAGACCTTGTTGTCACTCCACACTGCTGATCTGTCGGCAACGGGCGGAAATGCAAAATCCAAAAGATTTTAAATGCCTGGTAGAGGCTTCCTTTTGATCTATAAAGAAGGCTCATGGACCAGTAACAGCACAAGCCAATGGTTGTCTTCATTTAATGGGCTGAGCCGTATATTCTCTCGGTTCCTCTGATAGAATGCGCTGTATCGGCGACTTGATAATGGAGACTGTCATGTCTGAAGTACCTAAGCTCACTTTCAGGGGTAGAGATGTACTCAACTGAGGTTGTCTGGCTGCGATCTCCAAACTGCAGTGGGCTTGGTGTGCTTGTGTGCGTGTATTAGTCCCGAGTCTCTCTAGGCGTCTCAATAAGTGCTTTTTAATATGAATCAAAGTTTAGATAATTGAGCTGAGTATATCTCGGCGCTATTGTAGATGGAAGCATGACCTGTGTGAGCACTGGCGCTGGTAAGTGACCAATTATAAGATCTTTCAACTCAGACAATATGTACACTGTGGATTGAAACGAAGGTGTAGAAGCCATTACTGTGGTGTTTCAAATATCAGAGGGACACTATCTAGTCAAAAGTATTTCCCCAGCTCAGTCTAGAGGCCCCACCCCTTCATACTAAAACATCAAATTTTACGTATAATATTGCCCACCATAATTCTGCTATATACCTCTGAATGTACTATTAAATGCTGCTATATCTTCCTCTATTGATAAGCTCTAGATGTAACCACAAAGGTATTAGTAGCGTTTAAAAGCTCAGTGAGTGCCTCGGCGGGTCCACCATATTTGCACATAAACTTTCAACCCGCTCTATCGTCACCAAAGCTGTACGAATCTTCATATTATCTTCTCAAAATACTTCCCTATGGCCATGGATTGATAATAGACCTTTTTGAAGCGAGTCCGTCTAATATTGAGTGGTATATTTTTTCCAAAGGTTGGTTTTTGGGGTGACCTTACCGGACCCGAACTTGGGGAAATACTTACGGTCCCCATTGTTGTTGAAAGTTCAGGGATCTTTGGTTGTCATGAATGAAGGATTTGCTTCCTAGTAATTTGCAATGCCAGGCAGTTATCGAATCCGTTTATTTCCGATGAACTCGTTTGAAATTGAAATTCCAACTAGCTGTCTCTCAAATCTGATATGTCTAAGTTATATTTTATTCCGCCGGGCCGTCATCCCCACCAAGCTCCCAGCCAAATGACCAGTGAGCTTCCGCACGGCTTCTTACATGATTCAAAGCTCGGTCATTGCTAAGTATCTTAGTGGGCAAAACGCTTGGTAGATGTAGCTGAAATCAAAAGGGCAATTCTTGACTTGGGTCATTTCGGCTTTCTGCCAGGTCACATTCAGACCGGAACTTTCTAATTTGAATTCATTCTAGCTTGTGGCGGTAACGAGCTACCTTAAAAAGTTAGCACCATTGCAAAATTATAGGATCTTCTTTGATCTAGTCGCAAACATTTATCTGGAAAGTGCAGTTTTATTCTAACTGGAATTTTGACGTTACTTTAAGATTAAATTTTGATTTTGTAGACAAAAAAATAAACTTAGACTGGATCAATAGTCTAACCTTGAGTGTCTTGAGACTTCAGTACTAAGTAGGTAATACTTGGGACTAGGCGTTCTATATTACATTCATAATACACAACGATTTCCGAAGGATCCATTGATTTGATCAGACAAGGAATAACACGATCACTTGTACCTGCTAATGTTTCAACGACAACAAGATAAATAAATATCCCAAGAATCCAGTGAGCAACCGTTCGAAATGGAGAACCTTAGCTTGGATAATTAAAAGCCTATGCACACCGTTTCTCCGGTCAGACTACAGGGTGTTGGACACTATTTGCATGAATTAGTGATTCTTACTTCTTAGCCAAGGCAATATTCCACAGGCTACTTACACATATATCTGCACCACTTGGATTGGAAGCAGGTGGGCAGGTATTAGTAGCGAGACAGCAACCTGGATGCGGTCCACCTGTTATACAGGTCGTTGAAGCTGGACACTATAATACAGTTAGTTTTGAAGCGATATATAGAAAGATAGATAACATTTACGCAAATTCCTGTTGCCGCACAGAAGGGCGTTGCGGCGGGGCAAGTGATACATATACCATTGACACAGGCACCTCCGCCCGGACCAGGAGGGCACTAAAAAAGTCAGCTTAGCAACGATTATTTCAGTCTATCCTCGAAAGGATGTTAAAGCTTACCGATTTATTGCATTGTCCACAACTGGTCAAGCTAGTGGCTAGGTCAGAACACACTTCATTACAACAAGCAGGTAGTATGCCAGTGCATGTAGGAGTAGTGCAGGCTCCGCAATGATTGATATCCGAGCTAAAATCGGTACATGTACCATTGCAGCAAGCGGGTATCAGGCCTCCACACGGGAATGAAAAACAGTTACCGCAGTGGTTGACATCCGTGTGGAGATCTGTACATTTTCCACTACAGCAGGCAGAGTTACTGCCTGTACAGGGAGCCGCTGTACAGGCTCCACAGTGGGTTGTACTAGTCGCCAAATCTGTACAGGTGCCATTGCAACAGGCTGGTTCGGCTCCGAGGCATGGAAGTGTAAGACAAGCACCGCAGTGGTTAGTATCGGCGCTCAGATCTGTGCATGTGCCTGCACAGCAGGCGGGATTGCTACCGGTGCAGGCTGTTGCGTTGCAAGCGCCACAGTGGGCGATACTTGATGCAAGATCAGCACAGGTTCCGTTACAACATGCAGGAATCAAACCCGTGCATAGAGCCGCTGTGCATGATCCGCAGTGGAATGGGTCGGCGTTAAGATCTGTGCATATACCTGTGCAGCAGGCGGGCTTGGAACCCGTACACGGAGCAGCACCGCATGAACCACAGTGTAGAGGGCTCGAAAGTAAGTCGGTACAGTTACCGGAGCAGCAAGCGGGAAATTGACCGGTACATGGAGCAGCTCCACAACTTCCACAGTGCGTAATGCTGGTGGCTAAATCAGTGCATGTGCTGTTGCAACATGCGGGCATTTGGCCAAGGCATGGAAAAGAATTGCAACTACCGCAATGAGTTGGATTCGAGGTAAGATCTGTGCAGTTTCCAGAGCAGCAAGTTGAGGCGGTTGGCGGGCACTATGGTTATCAGCCAAGTTGGTGTTATGCTTGCCGCGAACAATACAACAAGTACTTACAGTGGTACTACACTTGCCACAATGAGTAGAGCTAGAGCTGAGGTCTGCACATGCTCCAGAGCAACATGCTGGAGTGACTCCAAGACACGGGATTGTAAGACAGGCGCCACAGTGATTAGGATCTGAGAATAAGTCAGCACATCCTCCGAGGCAACAGGCTGGTTGAATTCCGGTGCACTACTCGGCGTGTCAGATTAGAAATCTCGACTAAAATCGCTTTCCATATCCGCTTACGGTAGTACTGCATCTTCCACAATGATTGGCATCCGTCGCAATATCAGTGCATTCTCCTGAGCAGCATGCTGGTATTATTCCCAGACAAGGTGTTCCATCGCAAGCTCCGCAATGATGAATGTCAGAGTCGAGGTCACTACATATACCTGTGCAGCAGGTTGGATCGACTCCTGAGCACTTCGCGACTTTGTTAGGTGGAATTATGTAGGTAGAAGGTAAAATGGGGCTCACTTTCGATCCACAACCTCCACAGTCCGTGGTCGATGATATTAGATCAGCACATTTTCCGGAACAGCAAGCGGGTATCGTTCCAGTGCACTGCGAAGATATGCTATATTTGAGCTTTCTGCCATGAAAGTGTCATGTGATAATTCACGACTCACTGTTGGTGTGCTGCACCCCCCGCAATGCGTGAGACTCGTTGCCAGATCTTGGCAGGTACCATTGCAACATGCAGGTTGGAATCCGGTACACTTTCGTGGGTCAGAACTTTCACATATTTCTAGGAGATCTTAGGCTCACCGGAAACGCATTACAACTTCCACATTTGGTTATTGATGTGGCAAGATCCGCGCAGTTGCCAAAGCAGCAAGCAGGCTGCTGTCCAGCGCACTAGAAGAATTTTATTAGCTCGGATCTGTTCAATGTCGATGTCACGCTTCTCGACTGAAGCGAAGCTAGCTCGAATGAGTGCTTTCACCTAGCAATGACATAGGAGAACCTTGGAGGGGAAGACGAATGAAAACAGACAAATATGGAGCTGAAGTCCCAGTTCCATCGAATGAATATCTCAATATCTTACAGTATTATTGCAGGACCCGCAGCTGGTAATACTTTGGCCAAAGTCTGTGCAATTTCCTGAGCAGCAGCCAGGAATTTGTTGCCCTGCACACTAAATGATATGTTAAATAACAAGATCTTGGTTGATGGTGAAGACTCCAATATCAAAGCCAGGCTTACTGGTGCGTTGCAATTCCCACAGTTATTGGCGTCCGCTTGCGTATTCACGCAATTGAAGTTGCAGCATGTTTGATTGGTAGGACACTGTAGAGGGACCCTATTAAATTGAAATTCCATCTGCTTTGGATACGTCGTTTTCGGAGTTGGAACTTACTGGCTTCCACGGCAAGAATGGAGCGCAAAGAAGACCGTGATCATCAGTTGCGTAGGGAGTGGCCCTAACGGTTGCAACAACGGATAAACTTGCATTCAAAGGCTTTGCATCCGAGGAAACAAGTCCACTTATCAAAATTACTAGTTCCCATCAGAAATTAATAGAGAGAAAAGAAACCATCAGAAATGGAATGTCTCACCAAAGGCATGGAAAAGAAACAATCTTTGGCAGGCCATCTTTAACAATGCCAGGTATGAGATAAGGCTAATAAAGTTTCCCAGTAAGCTCCTTGAAGCAGATAGATTGAGGCTTTACAAGTTGAGAATATTTCCATGAAAATGAGAATTCTTCATATAAAGTGTTGTCTATATTACACAAATATTTCCCACATGACAGCTTCGGTGCAAAATGGGAGTTTATAATCAATGATTTCCTCCTTGATTGTGTCACTTTCCTGCTTGCGTCCGCTTCTTTACTGCGTTGGCCGAGGATAACTCTTTGGGATTGTTCTCAATTGAGGCCTTCTAATGTCTTACACCCTCGGGCTGCTTGACGGCTACTCTATAAACTTCTATTTCGAACGGGGTGTCATAGACAGGATAATGCAACAATATTTAAGTTTTAGTTCACTGCTCGACAACGTTGTGGTACGACGTTTGTTTGCTACACATATCCCCACTTCATATTTAAACTGCCGATATATTAAACTAATCAATGATGAAAATGGCATATATGCTCTCAACTCAGACTCGGCTATGTCGAGTGGGAGGGCCGTTCAAAATATATAAATGTATAAGCGGCCCGAGAGACACATGATTGTATCCCATAAGGCCAAGCTTTCAAAGATACAGGAAAAAGCCTACCAAGATATCCACTGGCAAATACCGAGTCTGTGATACCAAATCCTACTGTAACCAATGACAACGGTTGTGTCACCCGTGAGCTTCAAATAACGGTAAATATGTAGATGGTAAGAGCGACACCTGGCGATATATAGAGATCTGCCCCAATTTCGGTTTTTCTCCAAGGTGAGGACGGTGCGTACTGGCCAGTCAAAATCAAGTACTCAAAGGTGAGAGGGCCGGCCGCTCTTAAAAATTATTGGTGGTTACATAGCGATAGGTGTCTAGACGGGTTGATACCATACCAGTAGAAGGGTGTTAGTACAGAAGCTTGGCATAGCAGAGTTGGATAGTAGAATAAATCATTGTCTTCACAAGGAACAGAATTTCATTATGCGAACCATATACATGGTATAAATATGCGAAAATTATGCTGCATACAGACATTATTCATGAAGCCCACGGAACCTCGATATCGAGGCTATCTGCTATTCGCAGAGCCGAGGCTATGCACCCCTCGAGCAGGACCATACCGTCCCAACACCAACTTCCCACAAGCCAGACATTCCCGTCCCCGTTCCGCCATTGCTTCGAGTCTACGTCACTTTGTGACGGTGGGCCGAAGATCTCATTCGTCACTTTCCGGCTGATAGGAGTCCGCAGAGTCCGTGTAAACGTCACAGTGTGTTCTATTTTCGAGGGATCAATGGGAATGATAGGCGAAGTCGTGATGATGACAGAAGAAAGATGCTCATGAGTGAATTCAGTTGACGAAGAATTCGAACAAAGATGGATTCGTTCAGGAGGCGGAAGACCAGGCTCAGGGTTTATATTTCCATCCACGACCTGGCTGCATTTCTTCAACCGGTCGAAATCACGATGAACATATGCAGGGACGGAAGCGGTCGGGATAACAGCTAGCGCACTTCGAAGCGGAGAGAAGATAGCGCGAACAACATCCGGGGTAACGGCCATGATGACATGATCATACAACTTGGATTCCACGAAGCCGGTATCATCGTTCTTCCAGGTCAGTTGGGCTTTCGAGCCGACATTCTCGACCTTAGTCGCTGCTGAGGAATATCGCACATTGAGACCCTTGGAAAGTTTATCTTGAACTTTACTGACGCCACCGATGACGGTGTAATGCGGTTTGCGGAAGGTCTTGGCCTGATAATCGACGATATCGACCGCTGGGAAATTCAGTAATGCATCATGGGGACAAGTTGTCACCGCAGACATGATTGGAAGATAGTAATGCTTCACGAAATATTGTGGCAAACAGATTCTCGCCGCGTACTGGCGAAAGGTTTCTGATGGCCTTGAACCATCTCCTTGTCTAGGCTCGATGAAGAATGAACAAGCCACCATCCAGAGGTAGCAGACTAACAGGTAGAGGGCCTCGACAAGCCAGGATGCCCATGAAGATCCTCGAGGTCGAAGTGGGGGGAATTGATGGGTGTGAGATGAATGAATGAATCGCGTATGCATATCGTTTGGATTTGATTCCGAGATAGTTGAAAATGGAAAAATAAATCTTTGCGATCCATATTCAATTCCCAGATAGTCGTACATACGTCTCAGATTGTCGTAGAAACCACTTGCAAAGGCTCGCATGGGCAGATCCACCCGCTGCTCTGTCCCCGCGTTGGTCTTGACAGTGAGCGACGCAGAGTCGAGCGACAATTCTTTTTGCTACAAGGTAAATTAGAGCCAAAACCAATTAAGGTATTTTAAACATATCACCCACCTTCTCAAACACCTCCACATCGAATCTAGCACGTGGGTCGTTCCTTAATATGTATGCAGTGATGAGGCCGGCCATGCCAGTGCCAATAACGGCGACCGACTGGCGCGATTCGACCGATGACATGATTGCAACAGAGCGCTCCTCAGAGTTGCCATAGAATCAAGAAACAAGTTTGTTCCTGGATGTTGAGAGCTGTGACCGCCTTGGAATCCGATTGATCTGCAGAAACAGGCTTTGTCAGCGCCTTGGGTCTCGATCAAAATGGTTGACCCCCTTTTCTCGGTGACCAACTTTCATCATAAACTGACCCTGTTCCCATGTGACAATTTTGCATCGAGCTCCAGTTTGAACCAATGGGATTTCCCCGATTTCTGCCGCTTGGCATGATCGAAGCCAAGACCTTGAGCCTAGACATTTTGGCTTGTTTGTTCTGTTTGCTTCTAGCTCATTCGTTCCTCTTCTACAGTGCGAGCGTTGAGCTGCTTTCTACGCTGAACTATATATTCGTAATATGGAATGCGACTAAAGCTACAATGCCTTTTTCAGCTAAACTTCTGCTTTCACGATTCACCTTTCTGTCTAGGTACTTGCCGCTGGAACCCATGCCAATTCGGCGCCAGGCAAGCGCTGTTGGACGAAAGGCGCTGTGCAGTAAAGGTAAATTAAGTCAACAGAGTAAAGGATTAGAAAGCACTAGCCATACTAAGGAATGCAAGAGTTCATCTTCCATTCAAAGAGAGCTATGTGTAACACTTCTCTAGCGTAATGGCCGGTGTTTGACTCCCGAGACTTCCACTAACCTGGACAAAGATTGAATCCATCCATGGATAATCATCCATCTCCCTCCTCGCAAAATGGGAAGTTTGTCTTCTTGCACGACCACAGTCACACTTGAGACCAATTCTTTTTTCTGTTCTATATGTTCTCGGGTTCGATTTTGTATTGCGCTGCCCAGCTCGGATCACCAAATACTAACTTCAGTATCGAATGTGTCACCAAGCTCCAAGAGGTGGTTGCGTGAATGGCTTCCAGGAGAAACAGGTAATTGAATGCTCTGCTCTCGAGGCAAATTTCCTTCAACGCCATACTCTTGTCCAAAATTTTGACTAAGGACTGAAGCATGATGGCTTTTCAATACAGGTCGTTTCGTCCAGCTGGCTGGCGAAGTAGATAAACTTTCTATCCCGATTCGTAGGTCTCTCGCGCTCTTTTACATAAACGCACATCCATTCGACAGAGGGATCGCCTTTCTGACGTTCATGAATCCGTTGATCAACATGACCTTGGTGAGTATCGGATAAGTCTTGATACTGCTGGGCTGCAGATTTTCTATGAGCCCTTTTCTGAACCTTAATGGAGATTTCATTTTGAGGGAGGCATATGCGAGTCCGTTCCACATATATCCATGTCGCCTTTGTCCCGTTGATTGGATCCGCTTTGAAGAATGTATAACCCTCATAGACCATTTCATTTGACTTTTCTGCGACCGGAGCACTATTGGACGATGCATGGGGCTGTGCTGCAGAGACGGGAATAGCAATGGGTCGAATTTGTTGTGGTAGTGCCACCATGTCACCCTGGCTGTCCGATTTCAAAGAACCACCGGCAACGTCGCAAGGAGGGCCTAGAAAAGATTCTTCCTCCGTCGGCTGCTTCTGTTTCAAGCAGCCGATCTCGTTCTACGATAAAGCGCGCAAGGTGTCAATTATAAATGCACGGTTCTGGACAAATATTTCGGGAGTAATGCCGATGCTCTGTAGCTCCTTGCGAAGTTGCCTCCACTCCTCTTTCTCGTCTGCTGAAAGTGACACGGTTGACAAGGTCGACGATTCGCGCTTGCCGGTACGTATTTCATTCATGAAATCCCTCAACATTCGCTCAATTTTCATGCGATGATCTGCTCAGAATTATTAACCATATATCGATGGCCATGGTATTTGAACGCTTTACCGTATCATATTGGCATTCAGAACATTCAACCCATTGATATATGTCGTAAGCTTTGTGCTGAGATCGATCAATTCGTCGTACGCCCAGCCCATCCGTTCCCAGGTAACCTGAGTTTGAGCAGTGACACCATCAAAGTGGCCTTTCAACTTTGAAGGTCATCTAAAGCACTATGGCACAGTTACCCAATGCTTCTTTCAATCCGGGGATCTGTTCAGTATCTGTATGGACGCCCTGCGTATGCTCCTCGGTCCCATCAAGAACGGCTACGAGAAGGCCAATCTTGTCTCTGATTTGGCCAAATATCTCCGACGAGCTAAAGAGCGACTTGAAGAGAGATTTTGCGAGTGGGCGGACTGTTGTGATATTATCTAGTGGGGTAAGCACGTCAAAATTCAGCATGTACCACATTTTTCACAGTCACTTAAGGCGTTGAGGTTTGCATACAGATATTGACATTCCCATTTGCGGTGATATTACCACTGAAGATAGCGCCTCCTTGAGTATTGTTCGATTCTGACCGCTGTATAGAATCCGCCGTGTTAAAAGGCCCACTTCCACTTTAACCTGTCTGAATAACTCACATTGCCATTGTAAATCCCTGCTTGAAATCCTGGATTAAGACCACCAAAAGATATCGATGTCATTATCGCGTCAAGAAGTAAAAGACCATGTCCGTGGAGACCGTAGGCTGCAAAGGGAGGGATGCTTGCACAGCATGAGAAGAAACCGGGGGTGCTCGACTCAGCCCCGATTCCATATATCAGGTGATGCTGCAGGAGTCTTTTGAGCAGCCAGCGCATCGTCTAATGATAAGTAATTACACACTGCCCCCCGTGAGGCTCCAAGCTTGAATGAGTTAAATCGCTTACACTTAACAGAGCATTTCTACATATCGAAACAAGCGAATTTAAAAGAGGATTGGTGCATTTGAAAATAGACTTTGCAACATGAAAGGGACGATCAAGTGCTTGCATCTGTAAGACTGTAACTAGGTTCAACGAGGGCACCACGTTTCAGAGGCTTGGCATTGGCTCAACCAATCCCGAACATCAAAATAGAGCAAACCTCCTTCACAACTCCGACTAGATCCACATAAAGCTGAATGACCTCGAGGATCAGCACCAAACCTATTTGAATTGATTCATATCACACAGTATCTGAAAAATGAAGGGTTTCATTCACCGCATATTCAAAAAGCCCCGCGTTGAAACCTACGGCCTAGACCATGCCGTTCTCAATATCCAACTACCACCCCAAACAATGTGGATGAACATGGGCTACTGGGAAGTAAGCATTGAATTCCACTTTGACTTCAAGAACGTACTAAAACTCTCAGTCCACATCCGATTTCCCAGAGGCTTGTCGAGCCCTGCTTGATCAAGTCTTAGCAGCGGGTCTCTTGAAATCCCAGTCCAAGTCTGTACGGCTACTTGATGTTGGATGCGGGTGTGGTGATCAGTCACTCTACTTGACTGTCCTTCACAAGGACTTCGTAACCAAGCAACCAGCACCAGGTGGGGGTTCGGGATCAGCTTTCCAGGCTACACCGACATCCTCCCTCCCGCAATCCAGATCGCAACACGACCACATTCCACTGATCGATACATACATTGGTATCACACTCGAGCCTTCACAAGCAGCCCTAGCCAAATCCCGGCTACAGCAAAAACAGCAGGTCTCGAGTCAATCAACAAAAATATTCTGTGCCGACGCTGCCAATCCCGCAAGCTGGTCTGGAGAGCTCCAAACATCTGTAAAAGCTTTATCGACGGTCTCACATGATTCAAACACGGAGACATGGCTTCTGGCCCTCGATACAATCTACCACTTCCGCCCATCGCGTTGGCCAATTATCCGGTTCGCGCATGATACTCTACAAGCCTCATATATGGCATTTGATCTCGTTCTCGCGGATGATGTCTCATTCTTCCAAGCCCTTCTACTGCGCATTGTTTGCTGGGTCCTTGGGGCTCCATTTGGGAACATAGTCACACAAGAAGAGTATAAAGGCCTTCTTGTTGGTGTGGGGTATGAACCTTCTCAGATTGAGATGAGGGATATCTCGGACCATGTTTTTGGGGGGCTGTCAAAGTTTTTGGGTCGGAGGATTAAAGAGGCGGAACCCTTTGGGTTGAAGATGGGTAAATATCGGGGGGCTAGAGTTGTTTTCGATTGGTGGGCTAGGAGTAGGATTATTAGGGGGTATGTGGTTGTTGCGAGAAGGTCATGAAGGTATTCTGATTGGTAATTATCAGGTGATAGTATATGCAACCATCCATGTACAGTAATTATTGTATGTGCGATAATACACGTAAATAATCCTGCCTTTCAGCAGGAAGATTTCTCATCGCATCGCAACCCTAATCCACTCACGCAGCAGGCGAAGGACTCTGTGGGTTACGGAACACATTGTTAGGATCAATCTCTTCCTTAATCTTCTGCAGCCGGGGCAAGTTATCACCCCAGTACGCCTCCGGACCATCAGACAAACGAGGATCAACATATCCAGGGTAGGCAGCGTACGCCGCCTTATCACTCGTAGCGATATCATTCACACCATCCAAGAAATCAATTTGAGTCTGAGTCACATCCCCAAGCAGGTTAATAGTGTAGGTCTGCAACCAGATAAGCGCATCACGATGGGCATAAGAGGTAGCATCAGATGCAATCGTATTGGTATAACCACCCTCGAAATCGAAGATAAGGAACCAAAGTAACGTTCCCTGAGCAGTATTATCGACGTACTCAAAGAACTCGTCGATCGTCTCATTGCTCATTAGTGTCTCAGCAGTCATAGCCGTAGACTTTGAGTAGAAATGCGCTGGAATCCCACCTCCCAGTTCCAGTGCTACTTCTTCAGCCCATTCACTGACGAGTCCAAGCCAGGACTCGAATACGATTGCGCTGCCATTTGCACCGGGGAACTGGGAGCCAATGTCTAGTTCGTCATACTCTGCCTTCGTACCGAAATAGGTACCTGAGATAATCACGCTGTCGATGGCTAGTGTAAGCGTTGAGGCCAGTTTCCAGGTTAAATCTGGATTGGAGACGTAGGCTTGCCACTGTTTGAATAATGCGGCTCGCTCAGCGGTAGATCCGATTTTTATACTGAATTCGTATTGCACTGCTGTGCCGGGTTCAGGCTCTGTGCGGACCTTGAATTCGGTGACGATGCCGAAGCCTGAGGCTGCGCCTTTGATTGCCCAGAATACGTCTTGATTCTCAGTGTCGGATGCCTGGACAATACTGCCATTTGCGAGGACTACTTGCGCTTCTAGGACATGGTCTAGTGCCATACCGAACTGTCGTGCTGTTGGCCCTAGTCCGCCGATGGTGAAGTGGCCGCCCGCGCCAATCTGGGGCGATGTGCCGTGTGACATTGCTCGGCCTCCAGCGTCGTGGAGGCGTTTTGTCACGTCTGTCAAGAGTGTTCCACTTCCAATTGTTGCTTCCCAATTTGTGGTGTTCATCGAGAATTGTTGGAAGTTCTTCATGTCAATCGCGACGGCACCGTCGACTCCACCGAGGCCTAATGTCATCTGGTTAGTTTTCTTCGCCTGATTTTTATAAGGGGAATTGGTACGCACCATAGTTGCCGTAGCTGTGACCGCCACTCTTAGCCTGAACGGGATATCCATTGTTGGCAGCACACTTAACAATAGCTGAGACCTGTTCTGCGGTCGTTGGGAAAGCAACAGCTGCAGGAGTAACGGGATAGTCCAAATTGTAGACTTCCACATCTACAGCCTGATAAAGAAGATCACCAGCAAATGCAACTTTGCTCACAGCCTGCCGCAAGCAAGGCTTCAGATTATCGGCGTTTGCGACGGTAGCTGCTGCTAGAGCAAGCAGCAAAGTTCGAAGAGCCGCCATCTAGTATGATGCGGACCAATCAGGAGGGAGTCAATCAATTGTTGATGAATTCAAAATATCTTAGAAAGAGGAGTGGGGTGAGGAATGTTTATATGCGAATCCACGGAGTGGTGCCAGGGTTGTGGGGATTTATCTCCATCGACGAAAGCGTAAGCCACGGGTAGTCGGGCTTAGTGAATTTATTGTGGAGGTCACGAAGAGCTGAGCTGCCAATAGACCCGGATCTTTGTGGGTCTTTTTCGTTTAGTTGGAAAATTTGCCCAAGCCCCCCTGGTGGCATGGGCCAATGGAAAACTGGCAAACATGATCGGAAGTTCGTGGGAATAGCACTAAAATATGTGACTGTGAGCTAGTGATGCCGATCGATTGGGGGCCCATTCGGACTGCTCGGAATATTCATCTGCCTAATAATGACTGCTGATGGTTAACTACTCAGCAGGTCTTGAGTGAACACCTAAAATTGATATAGGTATTGCGAGGGACCGAAATTTTACACGCATTTTCGACGCGTTTTCATGTTGTAAATTTGGACCTGCGATCCTTTCTCCACTTAAGGAGACCCTGGGAAACCACCCAACCGCTCCTCCTAGTCACAGTTCTCAGTTTGTTGCTGTACATTTGTACTTATAAAGCACTGTTATGAAGAAGATAGACTGGGAATATAGTAAGGTGTGTCGATTTAAAACTGAACTATGAAAATCATCATTCATGGTCTTCTGCCACCCCTAATACGCAGACGCCATTTAAAATGACTCTGCTTCTCGTTGAAGAGATAAGAAACAATAATCGCTGAAAACATTATAAACAAAGAGTAGTTCTGAGATGTGATGACTCAGGATCTAAAAAGCAAAGATAACGTTTGTTTGTCATCTGTTGTCTCGGTTTTTCTTTTTTTTCTTTTTGTTCATTGCTTTACGCAATTGTGCCAACACCGTGCTTAGACTCGGAAGGACTTGAGGAGAGCTCGTTGCGTGATGCCAAGAAGCTCTTGAACATGTCGGAAATAGCCTTCTCGGACGCCTCGTTGCGCTCTTCGGTGCCGTTCTTCTCCATGATCAGACCACGAAGCCAATGGTTTTCCAGCTCAAGCTGAGAAACACGAGCCTCGAGAGCGCTGTTCTTCTCGTTGGTATCCTTGACAGTGCGCTCGAGAGCCTGCTCACGCATCTTCTTCTTCACACGGAAACGGGCACTAGCTGCTGTGTTCCGGCGACGCTTATCCTCCTCGGCGGCGTTGCCGGCGACCTCTTCAGTGGTAACCTGAGGCACCTTCTGGGTGTGCTTGCGCTTGGGACCAGAAGCAGCGGGAGTAACCGGAGACACGCTCTGAACAGGTGCGGGGGCCACATTCTGGGGCACTTGCACAGGAACAGCTGGAGCGGGGGCGGTGGTAGAAGGAACTGCCGAGAACGGCGCATTTTGCATGGGCACCGGAGCATTCACACTATTCAGGTCGGTCTGGAAATCAGTGATGTTTGCTAAACTTCCATCTGTATCGACCAATTAGCATTGAACTATGACATTAATGCATCGCGAATAGCCCGATTTCGGTGACTCGTAGTGGTTGGCCAAGGGTCCATCACGTGGTATGGCGTAAGAGCGGAGTAGATTCGCGTCTGATATAGCCAATTGCCAGTAATGCCAGGATCAGATCGGAGATGAGAAAGGCTCTTCAAGCGCCACTGCATGGTATTATCTGCAGGGCCCCGGAGAAAGAAACCGTCAGGGGTCCAATCTGAGTCCAGGTAGCTCATGGGCACATTCTCCATTCAGAAGGCGCCATATAGGGCAAAGGCCCGTGCAACGACCCCCCCAACTACCGTGCAGCAACCAGCAACCAGCCATGCCCCTCTTGAATCACCCATACACGCGTGGTGCAGGATGGTGCCATGAAGTGGCCCGATGAATGTATCAACCATGGACAGAACCCGGAACAATGCGATCCATGGGAATCGATCCCACATGAACACTTGTCCAACCACATCAAGGTAACCGATAGCAAGCGAAGTCAACGATCCAACTTACCGTTCAAAAAGTCCAAAAACTTCATATCCCCATTTTGTGTAGATTGGTCGATCTCGCCATGTGAAGTCTTCTCTACTGGGTCGAACGAAGGCAAGTCCAGATTGCCGAAGTTGTCGAAATCGAAGAATTCGGCGTTGGTGAACAGGGCCAATTCATCATCGACGTTGAAGGTGTTCTGCTGCTGTTGCTGCAGGGCCTGATCGTATGCGGATGGGATGGTATTCAGGTCGTCGAGATATTGCGAGAAGTTGGGAGCGCGGCGCCCATTGTATCCGGCCATGGTGAAGGCCTGTCAACTAGGTCGAGTGTTTCGAATGGAAGTGAGGTATTCAAGACCGTTTCGCGTGGACGGTCGTCGGACGTGACTCGGTCGCGCCGGATGCGGCTCGGTCGGGATCGTCAAATCGGTATTTGATGTCACCGCAGTGACGGTTTTATTTCGGTCGATTTATAAGCGCGTTTCTGAATATCACCGTTGTCGATTGTCGGTGATGGTGATACTGAAGAGAGGAAAGTGGGAAGGAGAGGGGATTTGGCTCCAGAATGGGGGCCACGAGTGGGTTTTTTCTTTGAGTTCAAAGTGGGGAGACAGAGGGGTGATGATTAATCCCCGAGTTCGCCTCTTGAATCATCCGTTCCATACTTTGGCTCGGATCTTACGGTTACTTAAGTTCCTTGAAACTACTCTGGTGACGAAGTGTAAGAATAAATCTGACATTGACATTCAATGGATTTGAACAAAGAGTACATGTGTTCATATTCTGATTTAATTCCCGTTGAGTGTGGAGCTGGAGCGATACCATATGGTTGAAACGATCGCACACAAAACGCCGCCGATGATCGGAGGCGAGCCCACTTTCAATCCACTGCCGGATCAGCTGCCCCGAATGGGGTAAATCAGTGAGAGCAGGCTTGCATTGTACTGTAGTAAACCGCTCACTCTCCACCTCACCTCCGCATTGTCACAATTGACGATTCTTGAGGTAATTTTGAGGCAATCAACGAGCACTCGGCCTGGGATTCCAGCGACAAACGCGGCTTCGAACCAAATGTTGGAAACCCAAGGCCTCGGGTCTGGCGGTGATTGGTAGGCCGAAGGTTTCCCTAGTTGTATTTGTAAGCTCCGGCGCAGCCACAACTGAATTTGGGACGGTTACAACGGAGGGTCATCCTGCCTTTCCCGTCGTTCCGCATTATTAATCCGGTTTGCCCTGCAGCTTTGGACAACGTATGTAGCTACGGCTCTCGCATTTTATGTGACTCGTATCATGTACAATCCCACCGTGCAGGAAAACAGTATATTGAAGAGCTGCACACCATTGCTTCTGAGCACGGACTCCACAACGGCCCGGCGGATTAGCGCGGGTTCTAAAGAAGGGATGAACGGTCTTCTCGAGCCAATATTGAGCATACGAGTCCAATCCTGTGTTATTCATGACTATCCATGGAAGGTACTGGATGATGACGGATCGGGGTTGGTTGTACATAAACAGGCCTCGGGAAAAAACTGGTTTCGGAGCTTCGGATGACCGATCTAGATTCTCTAGTGACGACAGACAGGGCATAGACTATCGGCATTTGAAAGTGTCATTGAGACTCCACATCGACCTCATATAGGACGGTCAGCCTGGCTCAATGGAGGAATTTCGAAAAGTTGGATCGGTTTTAAGCTTCTTTTCACCGTGGTTTGAACAATTCCCATTGTATATGTACATCGTAGAAGCATACCAAACCGAAAGTGGTAGCCGGAAAATCGACCCACCGACGCTCTATTTCTGGTAGCTTATCAGCACGTGACCTTTTGTTGATGCCTCGACGCCTCATATCAACGCGTAGAATCTAAATTGAAGAAAACAATGCGAGTAAACTAGCGCTGTCGACGCTCAACCATGCAATTATATTGAGCAGATACACCACGCTACCCTTCCAATTAGGTCGCCGATTTCCGCTGGTTATGGCGCGTCCAAAATCAGTTCGGGCGCCTACAACAGCCAGTCTCCCAAACAACCTCCGCATACCCTCAACTACATCGTCCTTGACAAAGACCTTGGGCAAGCTTTCCCGGCAAGCACTGCTTGATCTGGCTTTAACATGGCTCGATGATCAAAATAACGGATCCTTTCCCCCATATCTTCAACGCGAAGACAACAACAACCCCGACGATGAAGAAGCCCTACCCTACCCCGCGGCAGAAACCGTTGAAGAAGCCCGTCAGGCATACGAAGATCTCCAAGAGCGCAAAGGTGGCAAGCGTGAAGTCCTCGAAAGAATACTGGAAGGTGACTGGCGCCACGGAATCACGCTACGCCAACTCGCAATGGTTGATCTCCGCTACATGGATGACCACCCAGCAAGCCTGCGCTGGACAGCACTGGAACTAAGTCGCATAGACGCCCGACAAAAGAAATCCTCAGAAGACTGGTCCAGTAATATCCCACGCATCCAAGCTGCGACTTTCGTCAAAGCCCTGCAGCAGGAAATCGCTTCGCTGGTAAAGGCGCATTACCATTTGTCCCGCTCGTCCACACTCCCAATCACATTCCTACGCATACTCATCCTCGACTCACCTTATCAAACTCCCCGACAAACCCCTGAGGTCTTCGCCGACTCGTCTCGTGTTATCTATGTCGCCTTCCCCGATAGCTGTCCCTATATCTACACTTCCATTACGGCATCGTCTGGCTCGAAGACACCTGCGCCTTCTAGTTCTATCGCCACGGACCCGCGCAGTCTTCAGCGCTTGGTACGCGATGCCGTTCCCAGGGCTCTTTCACGGCCTCAGGAGCGATATACCGTTAAAGCTACTGCGTTAGCAGCAAAGAATCTACCCACTTTGTTAGCGCTGCGTGGTCCGGGTCGCTCGGCTGCGGCGAATGGTAGTTACAGTATTTTTGCTGATGCCGCTCTTGAAGGAAGTCCATTGGATCCTCGTCCGTCAAATACCGTTCCTGCGGAGGAACATATGCGTGCGGGACACAAACCTAGCAATTTTGATGATAAAGAGAATGGTAATGCGGACGAATCACAGGTGTCTGCGACTACGTCTAGAAAGCGTGTTTCTGGTACCATCGATCCGGCTACTTTATCGCCAACGTCCAAAAAACGGCGGTTGACTGTGGAATCCCGTTTTGGATCTGCTGGGTCATCGCTTACACCGGCACCGTTAGATCGTCTGGATGTCCGGCTTTTAGATTTGCCTGCTGGCATTGAGGATGACGGTGTGAATCGGTTGGCTGGGCCAGTTCCTCCTGTGTCACTTTCGTTCGCGGGGACCGATGTCATTGGTGGGATTCGGAAACTGGCTGAGTTGGGTGTGATTGATCCTGAGCGAATGCCATCCTGGATGACGGGTGAAGAAGCTGTGAGCATGGCTGTTGTTCGGAGAGGTCGACGAATCAAAAAAGCCGAGTGATTTTTCTGTTGTTTCCAAAATTTATATTGCATGGGTCGTGGCGTCTGGGTTTTGTTCTACGAGTTGAATTGCAGGTGGACCTTGTGCTATGATACCCATTTTGACTGGTTTGCCAGGCGAGGAATATATGCATGTCACTTTACCATCTTTATTTGATTGAAAAGCTTTTTTGACATCCTTGCAGTGACATTAGCATGTTGAAATAGCGTCAACTTTTTACTTGAAATGAATTCACATGATATGGGCATACGCATAAACCTTTCACTTGAAATACCTAGACTCGAACATATTCCTAAAGACGCAAACTTGAGTGTTCAAAAATTGGATTTGGCGTTTTTCTCTTCATTTTGCTATTTTTTCATGTATCGTTAATTTGCCTGGGTGGTGCTCCTTAACTCCTATATGCCTGTGGGTGAAATGGCGGCTAGTGAACCAGGTATACAAGTGCCATGAAATATAATATAACAAGGTATAATTGGTCTCGAGTATTGAGTCATAATGATCATAGGTAACTGGCAATGAAGGAATCCTGCACGATAAACCCCTATTCGCTTTCAAACAGAACAAATTCAAAACTCCCATGCTGCGCTGTTGATATCCATATGGAGAGCCAAGCGCCGCCGCAGGTGCAAGAAGTCCCGCTAACCTTGTCCAAGGCGCGTCAAGCTAGTATTAATAATTACCAGAATACTATTGCGGCCCATAGTAATACGATGGTCGGGCAGTTGAGAAAGGCGAGTATACGGAATAGTCTGTTCGGGATCATGAATGTTAGCAATTGCCAAGCGCATGGGTAGATTGGGGTGGGGATACAAAGGAGGACTCATACCGCGCTGAGTAGACAATCCGAACTGAGGCGCCACGTTGAGGTATCCGTCATCACCAACATTGCCGCTCTGTCGAATTGCCTCAATGTTGAGGTCGGGGGTGTCTTCTTTCCAGGTCGTGCGGCTGAAATTAGCACAGTCAGCCCAATCCACTGTCGAGTTCTTTTCAAGCAAGACTTACCAATACACACAGCGCACTCCGGCTCCGGACTTTTTAGTGGTAGCTGCCCACTGCGTAAAACAGGCCTTGTGGATATTGTTACCGCAGGCAGACTTGCACCAGACGATATCCTCGTAGGTTTTGAGCTCCATGAAGCAGATAGCACAGTCGCCTTCAATGGGCTTCCGCACGCCATCGGTGAGATCAATAGGTGCAGACTGAAGTCGATTCAGAGGAGAGCCTTGCCAGATTGTGCGGAGTTCCTAGATCATGGACAATGAGAATTCTGTCTGCATGCCAATTCATATCATGGAAGAGGACCTACCGAGGTCAAGAAAGCCAGCTGGTACTGGAGTTCTCCTGGGGCTTTCAGAGCATATACCAGGGCTGTGCAAGCCATTAGTAAGAATGAAATGTATGAATAATGACATGGAGATACAGAGTCTTCCAAAGACCGAGACATTCGAGGCTTACCGTAACAGATGTGCTTGCACTGGTTGCCACTCATTCCATCGGGACAGTCGCATGTCGGTTCCTTCCTGATGATGGTTTTGTAGATGTTGCCGGTTGACCCGACAATATCAAAAGAAATCTCGGGGTTTCCATTTACTTCAGTGAACTTGTGTCCCACAATGAACATTCTGAGTTATGTACTGTGAGCAAATGAATATTGAATGTGGTGGTTGAGATATACGAACCTCTGCAATCTAATGCGACGAATTCTTTCAAGGAAGGTCTGTGGAGCATGATCACGGTATCTTCTGGTCCGTCGCTCAACTCCATCTGAGCTTGATGATGCCTTGCTAGCTTTGGGTCCTGATGTTTGATTGCTGGTGTTCAATTTATCTTTGGCTGGTTTAACAGGTCTAGCAATGGGAGGACGACGGCGGGTTCGCTCGTTTCTCGTGCACGTATTAGGTCTTCTTAGAAAACCATCATTCAACTTTCGAACACGATTTCCAGGTGGTTTACGAGTGGCTCGCCTGCAGGCAGCCTGTTCCTGTTTGGCACGCTTTGCTGGGTCAGGGGATGGCATGTCCCATTTCCTGACTGCCCTTCGCATGATTGTCTTGATATCTGGCATTTTCGCAGGGTTTGGATAAGATTCACTCGATTTTAAGGTAAGGATCGCGCTGAAGATCCCAATGGCTAATATTTAGGTGAAAGCAAGAGTATTCAATAGCTTTGGTACACTTTTCAGATGTGAACTGGTCGAAGTGTGTGGGGGGGAGGCTGACGTCATTGGTATGAATGTTCAACCCCGATTGGATTCGAGCTCTGGATTATTCCAATGATATTAAAGAATGGAACGAAAGGAAGGAAAGGAAAGGAGAGAAGGCTTTGATGAGAAAAAGCACAAAGAAACAAATTATGACTTTGTATAGCAAACAAAAGAGCGTGATTCAACCCCAGATTGTTTGCACTGTTTGTTGCTTCCCGTTCGCTATCGCTATCGCGGCCACATGCAATCAACTTGACCTTATCATGACTTGTTGAGGATGGCCTAGATCACCGATTCCACTCTACTACTGATCTATGGCGCGTTCTCGAGCTGCGTCGGGTGCTGAGGCCCCAAAAGAGCCCCACGGGGTCTCTCTAAAAGGTGGGTAAGCTTGGTGGAGCACCGTTGCGGACAAAGCTGACGATAATCGTGGAATTCAGTATTACGGTAAAGCCCACAGTTATATGGGTGTTGCCACAGCGTGATGATTGACATCTCCTAGGCTCTCTCGACCTTCTCTTTCTTACCAATCCCCTTTACCCGCGGCCAATACCAAGATCTCCCCGAAGGCCTCACTAGGCTTCCCTTCTGTCGGTTTCGATGACCAATTTATAGTCACACCCATCGTGGGTTTATCCTCATACTTAGGCTGGTCCTGACTTGGCTAATGCAGATGTAGCTTACCCTTCCCCCGGCATTCGGTTCGGTCTACGTCGGAGAAACTTTTGCTTGCACGCTTAGCGCGAATAATGAAATTGACGGCGATGAATCCGGGCGGGTGGTGACATCAGTGCGCATTGTGGCTGAGATGCAAACCCCGTCATCCGTAGCACCTCTAGATCTTGAGCCATCGGACGATTCGGCGCACTCCAATGGCCTGCAAATCGGCGAGTCATTGCAAAAGATCGTTCGCTATGATCTCAAAGAAGAAGGAAATCACATTCTTGCCGTCAGTGTGAGCTATTCAGAGACCAGGATCGGCCAGGATTCACAAGCAGCCAGTGGCCGAGTGCGGACCTTCCGCAAACTATACCAATTTGTTGCGCAGCCATGCCTTAGCGTTCGGACCAAGGCATCGGAATTGCCGCCATTGGAAGTGAACAATAAATCGCTCGGCCCATATGGAAAAACACGTTTGGTCCGCTTTGCATTGGAGGCACAGCTGGAAAATGTGGGGGATGGAGCCGTCGTGGTCAAGGTAAGAAATCCCTCGGGCATAACTACGTCTTTCAATTGGGAGTCCAAGTCATAGCTTACGCACGCAACAGCAAACCCGATTGAATCCCAAACCACCGTTCAAATCTCAATCGCTAAACTGGGATGCTTTGGATGACTCGGCGTCGGTACCCCCGACGTTAAATCCGCGCGACGTGTTGCAGATTGCATTTTTAGTGGAGCAGGAAGAAGGTTGCCAGGAAGGCCTCGAAGCCCTCCAGAAGGATTTAAGGCGGGACGGCCGTGCTACTCTGGGCCAGTTGTCAATTGAATGGCGCGGCGCCATGGGGGACAAGGGGTTCCTGACCACCGGCAATCTCATGAGCCGGAAACGCACATGAAACACGGTGTGAGTTTGATGGAACGCTTCCGCTGTACGACGATGTGCTGGCCGAGTCCCCCGGTGCATCTAGCCGTTTTGGCTGCCGGGCACGAGTCAGCCATGAACAGGCGTGGGAACCTTGAAATTTGAACACGTACATACATTAAGTCCAATGAATCGGGATTTCATCGGGCATCCTTCTATACGGTCATTTCAGCCAGATGTGGATTCTGATTCGACTGTGGCCTATTGCTGTAAATAACAAAGCAGGGTTTAGTCGAAAACGCGTAGAGACATTGAATTCTAGAAGGTCGGTCAGGTACAAGGCTGAGGCGTACAAAGATTTGATTAGCCTAGGGCTATATGCCGAGCCGCATCCTACCGCAAGTCCCTGGCGCCACAAGCATGGGGCTCGGAAAGCGGCTTCGCCATGCAGCTTGTGTAGGAGTTCCACGGTCCAGACTCAGTGGATCTCCCATCATGAAAACTCCAATTCCAGTGAAGCCATACAAGGACCACTTTTCATATAGCTAGTCAATAGTCACAACCCATTCGACAAAGACTTGGGTATGTATACAGTAGTCTTGCCCAAGATCGGGCGTTCATGTATGAAGAGTCTAGACCCGTCACCTGATAAACGTGGATCCAGCCCACCGGGATTTTCAGCTCAGCTCCGCCTAGAGCGGGCACGAGCAATCTAGATGCAACCATGCTGTTTACCCAATAAATACCCGATAACTAACCTGGGTGATCAGGTGGAATACAAGACTTTTTTTTTTCCCCTTGTTGAGACCCGCTCTTAATTAAATCCCTAACTTATCAGCGGGCTGCATTGCCCACCGCTTCTTTTCCTGCAAGATTAAGTACGAAGGACAGGTGCAGGTTGGGATAACCTTGCCGTAGCCTGTCGCATGCATAGGTGCAAAAAGGGCTACTGGTGCATCAACACCCGACACGCTACACGTAAGGTTCTCCTGCATGGTGTTACGGAGGCGTTTTGGAACCGGGTGATAGGTCAAGAATGTGTATCTGTAGGACATAGGTAAGGGGGAGAATACCGTCTAGAATTCAGTAGGATTTTCGTCCGAAGTAACTGCTCGGGTGTACATGGTTATGCATACCTACGTACATGTGTGGACAGATGTAGTAACTTTAGGTTCGAATTTCCGGTACACTTACTGAAAATCCCAATGGAATTTCACACCCCTCAGTGAGGGCTCCACCTTTATTCCATATTTGGTAGGGATCGCTTCCCCCAGAGGCACAGGCCTCCACTTTCGTTGACTCCTGACTCAAGCTCAATTATGAAGTTCCTGGGAATGGGTTTAGAGTAATAGACATATTTAATAGTGGAATGGATACGTTGAAATACGTTTAGTTCATAGGAGGCGATCATCCTCTAGATTACCCTCCGATCCATGGATCGGACTATCTATGATTGAATGCATGGAATAAGTTATTGATATGCAGCCTTCAACCTGCGGAAGTCCCCGACAATTTGCCCTTTTTTTTTTCTTCTAGTCCCAAACCCCTTAGAAACTCCTGGAATATAGGCGACAACCCGGTGGGGAGTTGCCGTTGTAAGAATGAATGGCATCGTACCAATCCCACGCAATGGATCAGCGTTTCTAAACGCCATGTCTCACGGAGGAGCTCAATGTGACGTGACTAGGTCCCGCCCCCAAAAGTGATAACACTACCCTAACGAACTCTTCATACAGCTGATGAGATTGTCGTTTGACCGTTGAAGGATTTAAATTCCAGGGGTGCATTAGACTGGTGCGATATCGCTTGGCAAGGACCGAACTTATGCTGATGGAACCGTGGAACGGAGTCGGCCCCGGTGCTTTGGGTGAACGGTTGGATTCTGATGGAGAGAGTCCGAGCCAAGCGTGGGCAGATTGAGCTCCACTGAACCAAACAGCTAGGTGAATCGGTTGGTTGCATGTTCGGTGGAGACATTCGCGGAGGTTGCAAACCTAGGAGATTGGAAATTCATATTTATAGGGAATTGGGATATTTGCATTTATTTTTTTACTCCTCGTGCTCATAGCTAGGAATATATTGATTTTGTCAATCTTTTCCCCGATGGTCTGCAATCCCTTGAAACCGGCCAGTGACAGTGCAATGGCCTGCAGGATGCTCTCCCGTGTCAGACTCTTGTGCATCATGGCCGATCCCGTATGATAAACCCTAGGTACTGAATAGAACTCCAATATACTAAACCATGCTAAAAGTAAATGAATAAAGGTTGCCGAAAGGTGCTGAAGGTACTTTTGTCGATAGGGCTAATTAGTTATATAGTAATTCATCTCCATATCTTTATGACTTTTTTTTCTTTTGGATTCTAGTGGGGAAAAAGTTCGGGGCGTGCGTGTGCAGGAGCTAGAAAGTACTTGGTCTGTGCCGAACTAAACTGTATCCGCATTACCACTGAGTACGCAACCATCCGTAACTTATGAACTAAAGAGAGAGAAAAAAGAAATATCAGATAGTCAAAGAGTAGGAAAAAGAAAAGAAAAAAAGACGAACATTCCCCACATTCTTGCTGTTCTTTTTGTTTGTTCTTTTTTCTCTTTTTCTCTTTATGCGAATATCGTCATATTCATTCTCTCCTTTTTTTTTCTTCCCCGTCATCAATACATACACATACATCAAACCCACCCCAAAATTGATCTTCACTCCTAAACCCCTCGCCCCTCCTCCGTCCCCGAAATTCTCCCTCTTTACTCCCCAACTGTTCAAAAGTCCTCAATCGATCAGTCCGAATTCACCCTCGTTTTCTCGATAATCACACTCGCACCTTTCCTCCGCGGTTCCCCCGTCGCTTTCTCCCTCGCGCAGTTTTTTTCTATTGTCGGGCCTCTCCACACCCCTGATCGATAAACTTGGGGATTTTGCAGTCCATGTGGTGACAAGAGAGAGGGTATTCCGGTGGAACATTGACCAGGGTAATTGGTTTATTAAGACTGCACGATGTCTTCAACAAGCTCCCTCGAGGGCGCCCCTCTGGCCGATTACTTCTGGATTGCTGGTCTGGACGGATCCGAGGTCTTCGACACATATAGACGATTGGGCGAGGAATATCGTATCAATGGCGCTGCATCTCCGGGGCCGGCCCTCAGCGATGCCATCCAGGAAGATGCGGATGCCGAGGAAGAGGATCCCGCGGACGGTACTTCCCGGCCCGCCTCGACTTTGTACACGGGCTCGAGTGCGAGCCGTCGCGTTTCTCAGCAGCGGCTGTCTACTGTCTCTAGGGACTCGGGGCAGACCAATGGCGCCAGCAGCAACCGCAGTAGTATGACGGTTAAGGGCGCGTCGTCGCCGTTGCGTGCCTCCGCGCTGTTTTCTGAGGATTTCGATTTCGACCAAGCATTGGTTAAATTCGCGTCGGAGAGAGATACTTTTTTGACGGACTTGAATGTGAGCGCCGGCGCCATCACGCAGAATACTCGTCCGCGATCGCGGGTGCGGACTCAAAAGATTGTTTCGGATGATTCACCTCAAGGGTCGCCCGGTCTCCTTAGATCCGGTATCGGGAGTGTCCGACGACACATGGCTTTCCGGGATATGAACAGCATGAAAAGACAGCCGTCCATTGCTCGACATGGTAAGAGACCTCGGTTTGCCAGCAGCTCGGCGTGTGAGACTGGTACTCTGGTGCATTGCTAACAAAGAACCCGTCTGCAGCTTCGGTGCGAACGTCACGACGACTCAGTAATTATAACTCGGTTATCCCTGTGCCTCAACCTCTCGAATTTTCGCCCTCCATGCATCCATTAAAGCGCCGATTTGAACCCGTGCTCCTCGACCGATACCCCACCCGCAACATGTCCGAAGAGCTGAAGCAGCGGGGAAACTTCCCGGATTACGTACCTATGTTTGCCTTTCCGAATGATATCAATATCGTTTCTTCTGATGAAAGACCGCGATCGACTTGGCATGGATTTGCCATGACAACGGATAATGGGTCTAAGCTTCACGCAATTTGTGTGATCATCTGGATTCCTCTGAACTCTCAGGCAGCGGATGAGCTTGAAAAGCGCTGCGAGGAATGGCGCAAAGACAACATGACGGATGAGGAGAGGGAACTGGCTGCGAGTCTGGGAGAAAGGCTGGCCTCCGAGCGGGCGAAGCTGTCACAGCTTCTCGCCCAGCTACCGAATGTCCCTTCGGGCTCCGAATCCCGTGAGCAACTCGAGGATGAAATCAGTGCAGTCGAGGAGAAGATCGGTCTTATGACAGACCTCTTGCGTCCGGTTCGACATGGCGCAGCCTCGAAGATTGAGGGCCTCACGGATGGCGACACTGGGTTCTGGATTCCTCGATCATATGGTATCCTTGGCCGAGAGAGCACAATGACCAGTTTCTGGAAGGAATGGTTAAAAGCAATTGTTGTGCCAATGACGGAGAATTCCGTCCAGCGTGTTCCTCCTAGTTCACCCCGAATGGGTGTCTGGCAGCCGCTAGAACGCTATGTGATGAACCTTTGCACAGAGGCATTCTGTCCGGTGTCCTCGAAAACGCAGGTGGAGCTTGCAATTCGAGAGTTGCGGCTGTTCGCCCGCAAAGAGGCGCCCAATGAGCTTCCAGGATCACGCAATACTGATCTTTACGCCTTGTTCCGAACTCTGTCGGTTCCCAATATCATCATCCTCTTCGAGTATGCCCTCACGGAATCCCGTATCATTTTCTTGTCCTCACATACTTCGATGCTCTACCTTGCGACAAGAGCATTGGTTGACCTTTTGTTCCCGCTGCAATGGACTGGTGTACTCATTCCGGTGCTACCGGCACGTTTGATCCAAGCCATCGAAGCTCCGTGTCCCTACATCATCGGTATTGAGCGTCGCTATGAGAAGGTTGAATTACCAACCGATGACTTCGTCCTGGTGGATCTGGATGCCGACATGATTGAGAGCACTATTCGCCCCACCCCGCTGCCTCGTCACCAGCGCAGGAAACTGCTATCACTCCTACAACTGGCCGCTCCTCACCATAGCCGATGTGGTGTTCCAACAGGACCTCCAGCATACGCGATTGAAACCTACCCCTGGGACTCTTTCTTGACAGAAACCCCCGCCACCTACAACTCCAAAGCCCCGGCGACCAACCTTGCCAAATACGTGGCCCTCAATTCCAGCGCATTCGGCTCCGCAGCCGTGGTCCCCAACTCTTATCACCCACCAATCTTCAATACTTTCCTTCACGCGCGTCATGAGCAAGCGTCTTCTCGCGGCTATTCTTCGAAGAGCTCTGATCGTCCTAGCACCAGTGCGGGCTCCAGAGTTGCTACCTCCCCACCCTCTCCACGAGAGAGCTCTCCAACCTCGGGCCACTTCCCTCCACCCCCTCCTACCCCTTCTTCACGGAATGATTCTGGTATGGCTCTGCAAGCGTCATTGCGGGAGAAGCGCTCGGGTCACTTCGATGCTGCGTCTCGCAGAAGCTCCTCGTTTGGCATGAACCGGCGCCCAAGTGCTCCATTCCTAGGACATACTTCTAACTTGTCAGTCACGACTCTGAATACGGAGCATGGCACCGGATCCACTTATGCCCCCTCGGTGTACGCTCAATCCACCATCGCCGCGTCCACCATTGTCCCGCAGGCTACCGTTCAACCCGTGGGCAATTCGGAGGGGACTTGCTGGATTGAAGGCCACTTGTTCCAGATCCAGCCATTTGACGAGAAGATGGTATGTGCTATCTGCGACGAGCGAGCCGACGAAGGAATGTATAAATGTTCTTCATGCAAGATGGTCGTCCACAACCGCTGTGCTTCTCAGGTCTGCCTAGTGTGCGATGCAGCTTTCCATGCTGATCAAATTCGTGCTGCATTTGTGAGATGTTTCGCCAGTTTATTCTATACTTACAAGAAATATCTTGTTCCTTCCAGTGGTGACAAGAAGAAAGCTGGCATGTTTTACAATTTTAATATGGATGCCTTCATGAAGAGTCTTCCAAATGAGCATGCTGAGTATATTGCTGTTCTTCAGCAGACTCAAGGTAAGCAATGATGACTTTCCATCCAATCCAGTGACAGTAGCTCATCATCTCCTTAGGATTCAACGAGTTTATCAGTGAGCGCGAACGAACAAATCCCAAGACTAAGGATTCGAAAATGGCTCTGTTCGATGAAATTGTCCTATCCAAGCGCAACCGCGGCCGAACATCATTATTCTCTGGTCGTTCCACTACCGACTTCTTATCTGATACCTCCAACCATCTATGGCGGACTGCGAATGCAACCTTCTTTGCCCCCAGCCGCAGCCAGCAGAATCTCTCACAAGATTACAGTCGCATCAGCACCCGAGGTGAGTAGCCTGGCTAAGATGTCCATTCGATCTATGAGCTAACAACCTCTACAGCACCGGCAAAATTAGACACAAGTCTAATGACAGAGCCCCGCATGATTCACGGGGCCCCTCGGGTTTCTAAGACGGCGAATACTGCCCGTAGGAAGCCGCTACCTAAGCTCATGAATGGATTGGCCATTACCCCGTCCAGTTAATTGGTGTGAATTCTCAGAGATCGCCCGGACATACCTGTAGCCGCGTGGGCCCCTCCTGCACCTCCTCCAACCTGGCCTCTGTTGCCTGAAACAAATCATTCCGGCCTTTGGCTCGGACTCAACTTTCCCGAGTGTGAGTCTCGCCCGTGTGTGCCCAAGAGATTGGCAATGCATGGGTGGTACCAATCATCCCTAGATGGTGCAACCCGGGAAAGACAGACCGCTGGCCGGGCTGAACCTCTTCACCCTTTTCTCGAATCTCGTTTGAGCCAGCTTCACTATCCCTGTCTTTTTTCCTTTTTGTTCCTCTTGCAGGCTTTCTGCAGGACCACGCCGAATTACATCGATGACCTTGCGCTTGGTATTGGTCACCACTCGATCAAACCTTGAATCTTATCTCCCACATCCATGCTCTGGCTCGATTGCCCCCGGGGGCTACCACCTTGTTTTGTTGATAGAACATATTTTATTCCCCCAGTCACCTTTTCTCGTACATAGTGTTTCTTGGCTTGATGCCGGTGGATTGAACAAAAAAGGCGAAATTAAGTCTGGTTTTATTATTGCGCGATACATCTTTTGATTTGGGCAGATTTCTTCCTACGTGTCGTTTTTTTTTTTTTTTTGTTAATGTTTTTCTTCCAATACCCCCTTGGTTCGGTTGGTATTTTCCCCTCGTTTCTATTTGAAGCACTGTGGGTGGCGAATATCTTTGTCCATTTCTCAATTGTTTTATGATGCATTGACCCTGGTCCACATCATGGTCACATCGGATTTCGACACTAAGGATGAAGTGAACGCCGTGTTTGAATGTTTAATGATGTACTTGACCTGTGAATATGAAGTGGACTCTGAATTGACCAGGTACTGCTATGTGAAGTCCTGTCGTGTTAGTTTCAGGGCTGCTGTACTGTAGGCTTACCCGAGGCTCTCGCCTAAATATAATAAGTGACCGGCAGCCATAGAATATTAGGCAATTTGTAGCCTGTTGGAATCTCTCCTATAGGCTATCGGTCGTCTAATTTAGGCAGTTGTTTGAGTGACCACTAAGCACCAAGCATTCAGGGTCAATTTCCGTTCCATATTTTCTTCAGTCAATAACCCCGTCATTGGCTCCACATAGAAGGATCTCTTTTGTAGGCGGAGATTTTCCCCGTATCAGATTGTAGACGTGTCTCCTGCCCTACCCGAGGAACCGTGCCAAGAATTATGCATATTTAGAAGTTAGGCCCGGGAGTACTTAAACCTCGGAATCTAATTATTTCCTGCGAGGGAATCCTCGATGAACATACAACGCTGGAATGCGTGAAGTGGAGGCTCACACCCCTACTAACAATGGACGTCGTTATCGTCTACGGAGACAGTAACGGTAAGCTCTCCGGCCGCTATCAATCTTATCGCTGATTGGCGGAGAAATGCATCCCCGTCCAAATCTCCCCCGCGCCCCGGATGGATCCTCGCATTGTGCATTAGCAACACGATTTCTTCCATCTAATGTCGCAGTTCCAATGCCGCTACATGGCCATTTTTGCCGCCTGCCCCGTATTAAACTCTATCCATCTACCGTGCGGTCGAATGGAATTGACTTGATTTTGACATCGGTTGAACTCCGCGCATAACCTTGCCCCTAGCGAAATTCGTCTCATGACGCGGATGCTACTGTCTCTTTGATACCCGTGCTTCACCCCCTTTCGTGGAATCTCAATAAGCAAAAGTTAAAGCCTGTTTTCGCGTGGCTTGGGAAAGCTCTCCAACCCCTACTCCTTGATACCGTGACACCAGCACAGCCTCGAACTTTCTTTCGCATCCGGGTTCTAGGCGATTTTGATAACTCAAGTATGAAAACACTTGTGTCTGTAATGCGATGATGCCCACAGCCCTCCCGCCCATGGCGACTCCGTTGCTTGACGAGACTGCCGTCGCCTCCTTGCCACATCCTGCCCCTCCTACGAACAACAATGCTACTTCCACCCTCAACATTTCCGCCATAGTCGAGTCCGCTGCGCCTCCGTCAACTCAGACCAATGGGACCACGACGCCATCCTCCCATCCCCCGACCAGTACCATTGTGATTGTGTTCGGACCGAATCAAGAACATATTGTGCACATGGTGGCGGAAGTGCTTGGGAAACCATGGACTACAGAGACATCTCTAGCCACGCTGAACAGAGTCGGCGATGTAATCGTGGTGGGAGTTTGGGCGCAAAACCTCCACCGCAGTCTGGAGGGATGTGATAGGTCGTCACTCGTGTTAATCAACACCCATAGCGTGGAAGATGGATCTGCGCCGGAGGATGAACTGTCAGAAACATGCGACTATGAATTCCTGTACTCGCACAGTGCTTTCTTGCGTCGGGATCTTACTCGGTTTTTATCGTTGATTCTGGGCCAGACGAGACCGCATGAGGATCTCCGCACTAAGACCCGGACGAATTTCATTTCGACGACCTTCCCGGATGTTCATGCTGCGCTACCGAATTTGGATATTCTTTCTGTTGGCTCCGATGCGGTTGAGATACGTGTGGATTTGTTGGTTGAGCCTGGGAATGGAGCGGGAACAGTGCCGAGTCTTAGATATGTGGGACAGCAATTGATGCTGCTGAGACAGCATACCGAATTACCCATTATCTTTACTACACGATGTACGAAGGAGAATGGAAAATTTCCCATGGAGGATCCCTCGTTGTTTTACAAGTATCTGCGACGGGCGATCCAGTGGGGTGTCGAGTATGTTGATGTGGAGCTGTGGTTGCCAGAGGATATCCGGCGACGACTGGCCCAAGTCAAAGGACATAGTACCATCATGTCGGCTTTCCACGATTTTTCCGGAAAGTGGAAGTGGACATCGCCTGAAGCTCAGCGTATCTTTGACGAGAGCACCAAGTATGCCGACATCGTCAAGATGATCGCCATGGTCTCGACAATGGAAGAAAATTACGAGCTGGAGTATTTCCGTTCGACCATCAAAAATCGTGGCTCAGGCCCTTTGTTATCAGCCGTGAACATGGGTCAGCAAGGCCAGCTCTCTCGTGCCCTCAACACTGTCTTCTCTCCAATCACCCACCCTCTTCTCCCGATGATCGCGGCTCCAGGCCAATTAACCGCAGCTGAGATCAACGAGGCCCTGCACATTATGGGTCAACTACCGAAACGCGATTTCTATGCTATTGGCTCCTTTCGCGCGACGCCGCATTCCATGTTTATGGAGAAATGTCTCAACGAGCTAGGTTTGCCGCACTCATTTAACTCTATCGATCGTGGGCCCAAGGGCTCAATGGAGGCTGTGATTATGCAGCCCCAGTTCGGTGGTGCATCAGTCAACCCGCCAATTCCCAGCTCGACGACCTATATCCCAGTCATCAGTGACGCGGCTCGTGCCATCGGCCTCGTCGACACCATCGCTGTCAATACAGTCAGAGATGGATCATCAAATGGCACACCCCGTTTCATAGGTGAGAATACCGCTTGGAAGGGCATCCGCGCAACTTTAACGCGGGACCACGTTCCATCCGCATACCGCGGCCGAGCCGCAATCATCCTTTCAGGATCCGAAACGGACGCATCAGCTGCTATCTTTGCACTGCGCAATCTTGAAATCGGTCCTATCTATACCGTCGGATTTAAAGCCTCTGGCGCCTTGGCCGCTGGCCTGGAACCATTTACATCAATTCAATCTGTGAAATTGGTCGAGCAGCCTTTTGTCATCGTCTCCGCCCTCCCGCCGGAGAAATCCCTCTTGGTCCAGCCGCTTCTGCGCCACTATCGTAGTAACGGTCGGTCATCCCCAACTACCACGCGCGGAAAGGTTTATCTAGATTTAACTACCGGATCGAGGAAGGGTGATCCGCTTGCTGTGGCTACTAGTGCTGGGTGGACTGCATATGGGTCGGAGGATGTTAGTGCTTGGACTACTGTTGAGACTTTGCGGTTGCTTGTTGGGCAGAATGTGCCATTTGACTTTGTACGCATGGCGTCTGGGCGCTCCCTTTTCTAGTTCGTAACTAAGCACATGTTATGGCGGAATTGTTTCATTTCGGTTTATATATCTATATTTTTGGAGGTGATGGCGATGCAATAGACGGCATCGGTGTCTTGTTTGGAGTTTGAAGGAATGAAGCTCGAGTCAATTTTGTAAGTTGCAATACTCAAGTGCTGTACGTGTAGACATTGGTCTGTGAGAATTTCTATTTACAAGGAGAGAAACCTACGAACTGGTTTTTTTTTTTGGCGGACCGTTCTGCTAATAATAAGGCAACCTTATTTTCCCTACGACATAGACGATCCTACATAATTAAGGTGTTCTCGGCCGCCGTTAGCTATCACCCCGATAATATGACCAGATACATCCGTTCAGGGACAACTTTGTTCTATATAGAGAAAAACCTATTATCCATTTCGAATGTGACAGGACTACATATCCCCCATGACTCCACCAGGATGAGATTCTCTACCCTCCACCATTCATGCCCGATATTGCCAGCCTTGATTGGTTCAATATACTATTTATCGTGAGCTTTGACTCGGCCATCCGTCCAGAAGCCTTTGATTATCCGCAGAAAATGCCATTCGGCGCTGTCGTCTGTGCACCTTTCGATTTCGTTATTGTGAGGCTAATCCTAATCGGGTATGCATAAAGCTTGTCAGCTTACAGAATTACTATTTGTGAAGTATTAGTGCAGCCCATGGCTGTGAGTGTTGGGAAAATGAATTTTAATTAAGACCGACTAGCACGTACTCGGAGACTTTAAGCAGACGTTGTGGAGTATATGGTGCGTGCTTCGAAAGATGAAAGTTTGCCTTCTGGATCTACGGGGTCTGGTGCTGAGTCTAGGAAGAATAGGAGCTTGTAATCCAAGAAAGATTGTTTTCTAATAAAATATTGCCTCGAGATAAACCAAATTAGAATCTAGCTCTGGTTCTGACTCTCGATAATCGACTCATGAACCAAGTCGCCCAGCGTGTTGAGGGTAGTCGCGTCCGACAACAAGGTAAGGAAAGGAACATCAACCTTAAAAGCCTGGTAAAACCAGGTTCGGAACTCAGCTGCAAGCATACTATCCATTCCAAACTTAGATAAGGCTCTGGTAGGATCGATTTTATCGATCTGTTGCAGAACGAGGTTGGAAAATCGCTTGACAATAAGATGCACAATAGCCTCGAGAGCAGATTGTCCTTCATGGCCATTCTCAAGGGCCTCGGCCAGCTCGGCCGGCATGCCAGACCCGCTCTTCAGATCCTGATCACTGTCACTGTCGAGTATAGCAGCAAGAACACTGGCACGCGGATCGTTCAAAGTGGGATTGGAACCGCTGAACCCGGCCTTCTGAAGAAGCTTCAGGCCCAGAGGCTCTAAACCAGTCAGCACGTGGCTGGATGCCATGGTATCGTATACGGTCTTGTTCTTGTTGCAGAGCGAAATATCAATGATCTGCAGCAACTCGTCCTCGTTAATTGCTTGAATACCCTTTCTCAAGAGGAGGGCTTCAATTTCTGGGTTCTCGTGAAGATACCCCACCTCCGAAATCATACCCAGGCCGATCGAGAGACCCGGTAGGCCTTTGCTTCGCAAAAAGCGGGCAAAGACATCCAGGAAGTAATTGGCCGCGCAGTAATTGCCCTCTGTGGCTGTTCCCACACTGCCGGACACGGAACTCGTCATCAAGAAGAAATCGAGATCACCGGTCCGTCCCTCCAGCGCATTGTACAGGTTCCACGAGCCAATAAGCTTAGGGTCAATGCCGGTGTGCCAGTATTCGATGGGCATAGTGGTCCAAAGTGCCTCCTAAAGGATGTTAGATATTTCGTCAGATAGAAAGAAAGAAAACAAGGGATCCCACGTTAAGTCCCATTGCAGCTTGAATGACACCTCCAACTGGTCCATTGATAGCAGCGACAGCCGCCTGCACATCGGAGTAGACACCCACATCACCACGAACGACCGTCACCTCTGCCCCAGAGGCCTCAAGGCTTTCAACGAGCAGTCTAGCCGGCTTCCTGTCAGTGCCACTTCGGCCGACAAACACAAATTTCCGGGCGCCACGTTTGACCATCCATTTCGAGATACTGCCGCCCAGCCCACCAAGACAACCAATCATGAGATATGTTTTCTCGGGGCTAAATTTAGAGTCGTGTTTCGTAGGAAGAGTCTGTACAGTCAGCCTTGGTGATTGAGGGGATTGACTCTATTAGATTACTCACTGGGATGAGGGAAGCATCATTCTCGAGAGAAATGGCAATCTTGCCAATCCGGCTACCCAGACCAAAGTAGCGGTACGCCTGCGTGATCTCAGAGACGTCAAAGACCTTCAACGGCTCAATGGCCTTGATCTTCTTCTGTCGGTAAAGAGACAAAGTCTCCGCGAGCAGTCTGTAAAGTTCATTAGAATCCCAACTTCGAATTTTGCATGGAAATACGCACTCCGAGGCAATTTTGTTGAGTCTTGGCTGACTTTCATCAGATAGCTCACTGAGATCAAATGCAGTAAATGTGACGTTGCGTCGGAACATCTCCATGTCCAGCTTACCGGCGTCGGTGATGTCTTGCTTTCCGACCTCGACGAACCGACCCCATGGAGCACAGACTCTCCAGCTATCATGGAGAAGATCACCAGTGAGAGAGTTTAGAACGATGTCTACACCTCTGCCACCAGTAGCTGCCAAAATGGCTGGCTGGAACGAAGAGTCACGGGAATTGAAGATGTTTTCTCGCTTCAAATTGAATGTCTTCACGAGATAATCCTTCTTCTCCTCCGTGCTTACTGTCGCGTAGATCTCAGCGTTTGCTAGCTGAGCGATCTGAATAGCGGCGTTGCCCAATCCACCTGCTGCCGAGTGGATAAGCACGGACTCCCCGTCCTGAATATGAGCTCGATAATGCAGAGCATAGAGAGCCGTTGAGAAGACTAATGGAAGAGTAGTCACCACATGCAGGTCCTCGTCGTCTTGCAACTTTTGGCAGGCCCATTCTGGGAACGTCTCGCGAGTCAAAAAGTGACCTGGTCCCATTGTAACCACGCGGTCACCAACCGCCAGGCGGTGGATACCACTGCCAGCTACCCGGGTAACAATACCGCTACATTCCAATTTGCACATTCCATCCTTTGTGTTGACCTTACCAGCCAGGGCATAGAAGTCCTAGATATATTTGTGTCAGTGCACCGAAATATCCTTTAGAAAAACCAATGTTGAATAATATGTATATATATACCTTCGCGTTCAGTCCAACTGACTTCACTTCGATTTCAACGGTGCCAGGCTTCAGATCCAATAGGTCCGGTGACTCTCGGCTGAAAGCAAGTGTGTCAAATTGACCAACAGTTCCAATCGTCAAACGAGCTGGCTTAGCCTCACTCAAAGGAGTGAGCGATGGAACAAGGCCCTGTCTGTCCCGGAAACTGCGGTTCATATCCTCCTCAGGGACCATTCGGCTAATGTGCAAAAGGTCATTCTTTTGCACATATTCGGCATCTGGGCTGGTAGACTCAGCGGACTGGCGCAAGACAATAGTGATGTTTTGCAATGTTTGCAATGTTGGGGTGGCAACGTCAAGATCCAGCATCGTGATTTGCAGAGATGGCTGTTCCAGCATGAGAGCTCTGGAAAGACCCGACATCAAGGCAAAGTCGGGACGCGATCCCTCCATGTTGTTACCCCCAGTTAGCCAGAGGAGGCTAAGGGCGTTGTCCGTGATACACTTGACAGATTGCATCTCTTCGCCTGTAAGAGTTGAGAGAACTGGTCGACTTAACTCGATGGTGGAAATAACAAGAGACTTCGCCGTGATCATGCTTTTCGTCAAGTCGTGCAGGAGAACTCGCTTGACATTTTGCCCAAGCTCAGTCGACAGATGCTTGGCTAGAGCTTCGTTGAATGAATCTTGCTCCTCTTCCTCTACAATCAAAATGCCATCGAAGCTCTTTTGGACTTTGCCGTCAGCCAGCGGCATTGATACCTCCAAGGTGTGTCCCCTGGTCGTGTCAGTGCATATGGATGTGAATCCGTCTAGGGCCTTAGATGGACAGGTGGCCATCTTCAAGATAATACCATCGGATGCCACAAGTTCCGTCAAACGACCATATTGACTGTCGGTAAGCCCGTCTCCCACAATAATGAGATCATATCTGACTTGGGCGTTCGACTTTGACAGTTTACCCTTTCCGAGTTGCTTGCCGTCCACAGCCTCCAAGGAAAGTTCACCTTCCGGTGAGAAATTTCCCCTGGAGTATGATCGGAATCGTTTGAATGCATTATCTATGCGAAGAGTATTCAGGAATCTCTCCGTGAGATCATCGGAGTTGGTGACATCCAGTATTTGCACCCTGGGGTTCTTGTGCGAAATGATATCCACCATAGCGGCGAATTGATCCTCCGAGCTCTGTATTGATAAAATCAGTCATTGTTGTTTGACGAGTCATTTGTAAAAAAAAAACTTACGCTAGCACACGAGGACAGATACTGAGTCAAGCCGCTGCTTGACAAAGTCGTCACATCGGGCTTCCACAGCAATCGAAGCATTGGCTCACGGTCCTGTTCATCATCCATCTGGGCAGCTCCCTGGTACCCAGTAACGCGAACATTCTTCAACACCACGCAAGGTCGGTCCTGATTATCATAAAGGCAAGTGTTAATCATGTAGGCTGAAAAGCCGATCTTCTTTGTCTCGGCATCAATCAAGACAGGCTCTGATGGCGGGGCAGAAGGAGCCTGGAAAAATGCTTCTTCAATCGACACCGGAACATTGGCTCGAAGACTTTTGATGATGCCTCCTGTGCTGGCAATGATACCAGCTTGCAACATGACGTCGATGGTAATCGGGTGCACCAAATATGTCGACTGAGTCTCCTTACCCTCTCCACCACCTTGCAAAAGCTGAGTCTTTGCACGGGCGTGTTGGCTGACCTTGTCTCTTGGTGTCTGAATCTCCCCGAGAGCCGCAAAGTTCGGCCCGTAGTTTAGTCCCACTTTGGTAAACTGACCGTACCAGTTCCGAATGGCAAGGGCCTCCAGGTCGCAGTTACTTGGTACAAGACTCGGCTTGATCACGTCCTCCGGCGCCTTGATGCTGAGCTTGCCGGTGGCATGGGTGGTAGAGATTCCATCTTTGTAGCTGGTGACTTCAAATTCCCACCATTCTTTCGAATTTGATGTAGCCGATATAGCCAAAGGAGTGATTTGGGTGAAGACCTCAATGCCGGGGTCATTTGAGTCCGCGGAAAGTGGAAGTGCTTTGAGAATCTGGAACTGTCGTAGACCAATTGATACGGGATCCGATGGCTTTGTGTCTGTGACTTGACAAATAGCCTCAATCCCCATGGCCATGTAGCCTGCTCCCGGAAAGACAACTGTGTCCTCCAATTTGTGATCAAGGAGCCAAGGATTATGTTCGGTCTTGAGGACGTTTCTCCATGTTGTCTGCAATCCATTCCCCCCTGGCTTCTGTGAGCCAAGAAGGTCATGGTGTGGGTATTTGCGATCACGATACTCGGTACTCGCACGGCATTCACTCCACAGAAGGGTATCATAAGTCCAAGCGTAAGTTGGGAGATCTGGAATGACCTTGCCCTGTTGATGCGCGGGGTACTTGGAAATATGGCGTGCCATCGAAGTTGTTGAAGCCTCAACGTAATTGACTTGAGCAAAATCAATTGCATGGCCATGGAGGAAGAGATTTCCCACCAGATTAAGCAAGCAGTCGACACCATTCTTGTTCCTAGTCAGGGCGGAAGAGTAGTTGAAATCCCCAGCTTTGACGTTCAGCTTGGTCATGGTCTGCTTGATGGGCATTTCCAAAGCCGAATGAGGACCTAGCTCAATCAGGTGGTACTTGGCACCTTTAATCAGACCTTCAACAGCGTCACTGAACCGGACGGGCGACTCGAGATTGGTTCTCCAATAGGAAGGTTGTATCTTTCCAGTCACCATCTGCCCAGTCACAGATGACACCCATCGAACCTTGTTATCTGGTTGCCATGACCGTGAAGGTGGGAGATTATCGATGAGAATGTCCTCATATTCTTGGCCGAGCAGAGCCATATGGTGAGAGTGGTAAGCCCGGTCATTGGTGTTGAGCTTGCGGGCAAAAAGGCCTTGTCCTTGCAAGTGACTCACGATCTTGTCAATCCCATCGGCATCTCCACTGATGGTGACGCTCTCTGGGGAGTTGATACATGCGACTTTGATCTCATTTGACAGACCCAGAGTATCGATCTCAATCTCAGCTTGGTCTTTACCGATACCTGCGGCGATCATCCCTCCCTTGACGGGCAACTCGGTATTCCCGACCACGTAGCCACGGTAATAGGCCACGATGATGGCATCGGTTGCTGTGAGGAGACCGGCAGCGTATGCAGCGGCAATTTCACCTGACGAATGTCCGATAACAGCCTCACACTCGATACCCCACTTCCGAAGAAGCTGGATATAGGCTATCTGAATAGCCGTACATACCGGCTGCGAGCGAGTGACATGGTTGATCTGTGATGTATCCTTTGGGTCCAAAATAGCTTGTCTCAGCGTCCAAGATGGTGCATGAGGGAGCTTTTGTAGAGCGTTGTCCAGCTCCACCAGAGTCTTACGGAAGGAAGGAACTTCTTGAATTAACTCCTTGCCCATTTGAGCCCACTGGGCTCCTTGACCTGTAAAGACAAAAGCAAAGGGGAGCTTGGCGTATCTTGCTCCCTCAGTGGGAAAGACAAAATTGTCCGGGCTAAGGTTTTCTCCGAGAGTCTCTTGTCCTGCAAGCGCGTATGCCCTGGAGGAAAGCTTGGACCGACGAGCGCCCAGCGTATAAGCCAGATCAACAATGTTGACTCCTTCAAGATTGAGCAGAGACAGGTTCTTCAACTGCGCCTCGAGAGAACTAGATGAATTGGCGGAAACTGGGAGTATGAATGTTGATTTGACTTTGGACAAGGCTTCAGAAGACATGCCCTTTCGACGAGGAACAAAGTTGTCCACAGATTCTAAGATGGCGTGGCTGTTTGCACCACCATATCCGAAGGAATTGACACCAGCTCGGCGAGTTGGTTTGGCCAAAGTCAGACTCTCGACCGGCCACTTAGTTGATTCAGTGATAATTTTCACACCCCATTCTTCTGTTTTGATCTTTGGGTTGATGTTCTGGACTCCGATGGTGGGTGGAATGAGGCCCTTCTCAAGTGCCATGACGACTTTGAAAATGCTAGAAAAACCCGAGGCTGCCTCCGAATGTCCTAGATTGGTCTTGACAGAGCCTACTTGCAGTGGCGCTTGTATTGGCCGCTTCTTGAACACCCGTGACACGGCTTCGAGCTCGATAGGATCTCCAACGGCAGTTCCGGTTCCGTGGCATTCGACATAGTTTGTCTCGTTGTACTTGTCCTCCAGACCGGCCTTCGCATAAGCCTTGCGAATGACAGCTTCCTGACCGTCAGAGCTGGGAAGTGTGATTCCGTTGGTCTTTCCGTTGGCATTGACCGCTGAACCGCGGATGATACCTCGGATCGGGTCGTTGTCTTCGAGAGCCTTGCTCAGCTTCTTGAGATAGACCGCCCCGATACCATCAGCACGACCATATCCATCTGCAGAGGCGTCGAACGTATGGCATGTAGAAGTACCAGAAAGCACTCCAGCTTTCATCGTGCCGAGGTGTTGCTCTGGTGCCTGGACCAAGTTTGCACCAGCTGCAATAGCTGAATCGCACTCGCCTGCATCAATGGCTGCACATGCCATATGCACAGCGTACAGTGACGATGAGCAAGCAGTATCAAGTACCACACTGGAATAGAGTATTAGAAACGTCTAAATTTAGATTAAAAATCGATTTCGCGCGTACCTGGGCCCTGTGAGGTTGAAGACGTGACTGATTCGGTTGGAGAGAATTGTTGTTCCCATGCCAGTAGCATTGTAACGATGGAAGTAGTCAGCCTCTTTCGCCTGCATGGTAATGTAATCGATGGTGAAGTTGCCAACGTAGCATCCAATATTGGCAGCGGAGATGTCCTCCAGGGTAGCACCTGCACTTTCAAAGCACTCATAACAGACTTCCAATAGCTTACGCTGCTGGGGATCCATAAAAGTTGCTTCGAGATTGTTGATTCCGAAGAAGCCATTGTCAAACTGTCGAATATCTTCCTGGATGAAGTATCCGCCTTTTGTGTTCATGCTTCCAGGTCGATTGCTATTGGGGTGGTAGAAGCCATCAATGTTCCATCGTGAAGCCGGGACATCGCATTGGCCAGAGCGCTGTTCAGTCAGGAGTTTCCAGAGGTCTTGGGGGGATTTGATGCCACCTGGAAGCCGACATCCTATAGTAGGGAATTAATGATCATAGTATGAATGGATGTGAATAGGCATGACATACCCATTCCAATGATAGCAATAGGCTCATATTCCGGACCATCTTTGACTTGGGCTACCGAGGGAGGGGTTGATGCCTCGCTGGTGCTGGAGGAAATGTCACCTCGAAGGTAGGGCGACATGGCTGATCGTATAATAATGTTGTCCTTCTTATGGCTGGGTTTGACTTGCGATCTGACACTCGTTCTTCTATCTAGTTGCCCGCTATGCCTACTTATATCTAACTATGCCCAGTGCTCCTTATCCATCTACATTATACGGATGGCAAGAGAGAAACTCAATTGCAAGGCCTATCATCCCGCGTCCGGACCTCCTACATGTGCCAAGGTTTCATTGCAAAAGTACGTTTATGCAGTCAGTCTTACTCCGCTGAGCTTTATCTGAGCGGACTCCCTACAATTCCAGCTCCCTCCGATGCCTGCTTGATAGGACTTCCTCACATCCGAATTGATCCTTGTCAGACACAAGCCAAGTCCGTTCGGAAAAAGCCGTTGTTCCGGCACAAACTTCATCCTACTGGATGGATACTTTCACTCAGGCATTCCAGTTTCTGTTACAAGAAGTAAGCCGAGAGGTTAGCAGCAATAATTCAAACCCTCCCCACATCGTGATCAGTCATTCCAAATGAGCAAAATGAAAGGCGGAAAGTTTGCACTTATTACTGGGTATTTGATTGAACTGGAAGAGCCATTTGATTATCATCCTGACCTTGATAGTTGTGGATACGGTGGTATTGGACATGCCCTTGCATCCAAGTTAAGGGAGGAAAGCAAGTGGTCCACTCCAATAATCTCTTCTCTTGTCAACGTGCTTCTGACGGCCAATAACTAGATGTTGAGGTTATCGCAACCCTTCTTCCCCATGAAAACGAAGACCACTTGGTATCCAGAGGCGTGCATGTTACTCGTACAGATGTCACGAGTGACGTTAGTGTAGAGAAGCTGAAAGAAACGATCCAGAAGCTTACAGGGGGGAAGTTGGATATCCTCATCAACAACGCGTTAGTCCAACCGCAACCATTTCTATTAATTTATCACTGCTAATCTATGCGCTCATTGCAGGGGAATCTGTGAGTAGCTGTAACATTTTGCGAAACCTTTTTCCATTTCAACTTCTCATAGGATTCTTGCATCTAGGTTATACCATGCCGGCTACAGATACGAAAGTGGCCGATGTTGAGAAGATGTTCAAAGTGAATGTTTTTGGCCCCATGCGGGTCGTTCACTTCCTACATCCTTTTCTAATTGCTACCAAAGGTGTTGTTGTTAACATTGGTTCCATTGGAGGGGTTTGCCCTTATGTTTATGGGGCGTCCTACAATGCTAGCAAAGCCGCCCTGCACCATTATGGCAATACCTTGCGTGTGGAAATGCGACCATTTGGGTATGACCACACATCCATCATTCAATGCACATTAAACTGATATGTCTAGCGTTCGGGTTGTGAACATCATCAGTGGGGAGGTACATACCAACATCCTCAAAAATGATCATGGCAGATCTCTTCCGGAAGGTAGGATTGATCCATGGTCTCTGTGAACAATTGAACGTCCGCCCAAATGACTCATTTTACAGACTCTGTATACTATCCGATGAATGAGGCTTTTCAGGCTCACCTTTACCGAAAGCCAGGTATGTTTCAATTATTTCCTGGGGATCTTGACGATCTAATGGACTTCACAGATGGCGTGACTCCCGATCAATATGCGACCGGGGTGGTTAAGGAGATACTGAAGAAGTCTCCAGCGCCCTGGTTTTGGTTCGGTGCATCATCGGGCACTATCCGATTTATCGATGCCTATTTACCTCGAACTTTCTGGGTAAGTCATAAATAAGCATGTTGCTTTAATTTGGCTATAAGGCTTACCGTGGAATAGGATTGGTTCTTCGGTCGTCTGTTCAACCTCGGAAAACTGGCTGACTCAAATTCCGGTGGGGTCAAGCTCATCTGAGTCCTGAATCGAATTAGCAGGTCTCCAGTAGTATCTGAGGGCCTTCTACGGGCTTATGATAGACGGATGTCCGATGCTCCGGCGCGGAGACCCGTAAATCGAGAATGTTAGAAATGTTTGCTACCAAATAAATTTAACTTTGTCTTCTATAACAACCCGTGCCCTCCACTGCAGTAAATGGTTAGATCCACAAAAAGTCTACCTGAAATGGCAATTGACGGAGTCGCCTTAATCACTGGTGCGGGTATGAAACGAATGACAGGCCAATAAGTTACACTGAAACTGAGCAAGTTACAGGGAGCGGCATAGGGCGAGACTGTTCCCTCGCATTCGCCATCGAGGGAGCTCGGGGTATCATCTTTGCAGATATAGATCTGACAGCGGCACTGGAGGCCCTAGAGGAAAGTAAGGCCCAGGCCACCAACGCGGCTTATCGTGGTATTGCGGTGCGGGTCGATATCTCCGATGAAGAAAGCGTCCAGCACATGGTAGATACCGCACGGGATGAGTTTGGCGGCATCGACTACAGTATCAACAGCGCCGGAGTGAGAACATTTCTAATACCCCGTATCTTATCTTGAAGGATCTTTAGCCTGATGCAGGTCACACCCTAGGTCGGAGTTCAGCAAGTTCGACCCGTCTCAGAGACCTGCATGGCAGAGTTTGATAGGTTGATGTCCATCAATGTCAGAGGCACCATGTTATGCGTGCGCGCGGTCAGCGAGGCTATGAAGGTACAGCCACTCCGCGTTGTGGAGGGACGGACCGGGCCTCGCGGCTTGGGCCGGGGGGCCATTGTCAATATCGCGTCGGCTAACGCTGTTGTCGCCTTTCCTGGAATCGTACAATACACAGCTGCAAAACATGCTGTACTTGGTATTACGAAAACTGCCGGTAGGATGTTCGCCTCCCGTGTACTGATTGCGTGCTGACCGGCCTAAGCTCTCGACAACGCCCCTCACGGCATTCGGGTGAATGCGGTATGTCCGTCGTGGGTAGAAACGCCCATGATCGACAAAGCATTCGCCGGAAGCCCGGAAGTGCTTTCGGCTTTATCCAGCAGCATTCCTGCTGGGCGCCTAGCCCGTACGGAGGAGATCTCTGATGTGATCCTGTTCCTCAGTGGCCCGAAAGCCAGCTATGTGACCGGGGTCGGGTGGCTTGTCGATGGCGGAACAACTCTAGAGATGAAACACGGATAGCAGATAGGAATCTTCTGTAATCTCCGTATCTTATAGCCACAGAAATTATGATTACCTCGTTCCCAGTCTGCAGACGTGCTTATCCAACGGTCTAATTGTTCCCCGCCTTGGCAACGGAGGTGCTCGCAGGTGGTGACAACTTTAGGTCCGACGATGATAACACGATGTTCCACTGGCCAATGATAAGATGCATGAATAAGGCAGAAAACTCTTGAGATGCGACAAATTAGAAAAAAATACAAGTCGATTTTTGTTGCACTCAGCCAACTGAAAGATCCTCTAGCACAGCCCAACCATAGAGAGCCTCAGGCTACATACTTTCAAAATGAAGGTTGAAAATTCCAGTATCATTCCTCTGATTCTCTTTTGGATTCCAGTGATTGGAGCTGTGAGTTTGATCTATACTTACTTCCGATCATGGTATCGTCTTCGTGAATTCAAAGGACCGTGGCTAGCTGGCTTGACAGAGGCCTGGCTCTTTCGCTCGACAACGACCGGCGAATTGCACAAACGACTATACGATGTCAATAGGGAATATGGTATGTTTTATTTGATCTGCATCCGGCTTTCTTCGCTTCTAAAACAGTGAAGGTGATCTCGTTCGAATTGGACCAAACTGGCTCATGACTAGCGACCCTGAGATAATCCGTTATATGAGCGCTGCCAAATACAAACATCGAAAATCGAGCTGGTATGCTTCTTTAAAGCTCGACCCTTACGTGCATAGTGTGTTCTCGGAGACTAGTTTGGAAAAGCACGACCAACTACGAGCTAAGATGCAATCCGGTGTATGCACCTCCCCTTGCGCTTGATATTAATTTTCACTGAAATGTTCTGCAGTATTCCCTGAAGGAAAACCGAGATCTAAATGTCAAAATTGATGCGGAAATTGCTTCTCTTGTTAATTTGATTGAGCGTAAATATATTTCCACGGCTACTGATGTCCGCCCCATCGATTTTGCTCAAGCGGCGCAGTTTTGGTCGCTGGACGTTATTACGAGCATCGCCCTCGGTGACCCATTTGGCTACCTGACTGAGGACAAGGATATGTATAACTTTATCAAGATTCTATATGGAGAGCTTCCTCTCGCAACAGTCTGCTCGTCGACACCTACATTGGGAAGCCTTGTGTTTGGGTCCGGACTTGTGACGCTTATAGGTCCGACTCCGAAGGACGAGGCTGGGCGAGGAAGGCTGATGGGGTGCACTATCACCATTCCAATTTTTCTTGTTCGGTAGGGGCTGACCAGCAGTGCAGAATCGCAAAAAGGGTCGTCGGTGATCGTTTTGGTGATAAAAAGGTTGTGCGCGACGACATGCTGGGAACCTTCGTCCGAAACGGACTGGATCAACGTCAAGCTGAGTCCGAGATTCTTACCACCATGTGTGTTTTTCTCATGTTATGTCTTGCAAGAGCCAGTCACTAAGTCTAGAAGTATGGCTGGATCCGATACGACGGCCACTGCTATCCGCGCAACGATGCTTTACGTCATGACGAATCCCCGTGTATACAACTTGCTTGTTCAAGAGATTCAAACGGCCGAGCGGAATGGGTCCATATCTTCTCCAATAACATCTGCTGAGTCTCGCGAGATGCCATATGTGCAAGCGGTTATCAAAGAAGGCATAAGAATTCACCCCCCAATTACAGGCCTCTTGACAAAGGTGGTTAATCCAGGTGGCGAGACCATCAAAGGCCGATTTGTCCCTGGAGGAACCGGCATTGGACACTGTGGATGGGGTATTCAACGCAATGAGGTCTTTGGAGCCGATGTTGATGTTTTCCGGCCCGAACGATGGATTGAAGCATCTGATGAACAGAAACACGAGATGGAGAGAACTATGGAGTTAGTGTTTGGAACCGGTCGATGGGGTTGTCTTGGTAAAGCAATCGTACTTGTTGAATTGGACAAGATATTTGTTGAGGTTAGTTTGTTTCCTTTTCGGACCGCGAGTCCATTTTCCTTAACTGACAAAATTGCAGCTCCTTCGACGATTCGACTTTGAGCTCATCTATCCTGGAGATCCTTGGAAAACTCAAAATTTTACCCTTTTCATGCAAAAGGAGATGTGGGTGCGCGTCACGAAGCGTACGGCCTAGGTATTCCCGCAAGGCAGGCGAGCTGAAAGTGAGGAATGTGACTCTGGATCTATGCAGATTTGTTTTCCGTTGCGGTACCTTTTATCATTACAAGCTTATCATGGGAGAATTGTACTCATTTGCCGAATATATGGGGGAATAAACCTTTCAAATTAATCCACCTTCCCAACGTTTAGTATATAAATCAAGATCTATAGAACGTATTATCACATCATTTTGAGAACCTTACAAGCCTTTCGTCAACATTTTTCACAGTTTTGCCGACGTGGGAGCCCATAGGACTTATCTCTGTGGTTACATTCATTGAACGCCCCTTAGCCACGGCTTTCAAAGATCGTAAATTTAGGAAGTCTACTCGAGAAAAGACGGAAGCCTGAACTCATCTTGAGCCAAGTCAAAATTCAAAAATAGACACCGAGAACACCAAGGATAGGTATAAATCAGATAAGTATTTAGATCACTTATGTTATGAGCAAATCTAACGCGGCTATTCGCCCTTACTACCAAGGGCACATATGATGAGGATCATTATGTCTAGTGGTCTTCCGGAAAATCGGGTGACAACTCATTGAGCTCCACCTTGAATTCTTTCCCGTTAATTGACTTCATGGGCTGACAGTCTAAAAGCACAAAGAGCATGCGTCCAGGCTTGTCAGGCGACAGATTCCGCCATCGGTGAGCCGTAGCACGTTGAACAAGAACGTCGCCCGGACGCATGGTACGCTTCTCACCGCTATCCAGTTCGACCTCAAACTCTCCTTCAATTACAGTCCCATAGTCAAGAGACATTGCTCGGTGCATGGGCGATTCCACTCCAGGTGCGAAGTCGATCATGCGCACCAACGTACCCCCGGGGACGTGAAGGCCAGGCTACCATATATTAGCAAGTCATACTCCAAGATACTTCGGTTCTTTGATAAATGTTAGGGAGACTCACGGCATTTTCCCGGGCCAAAGCGATATCTGCCTCGTCGTTGAGGTCAACTGCTTCACCGTGGGTGGTGTAGAGGATGTTTTGGACACCCCGACCGTTGGCCATTAAAGCCTGGTGGGTACCATTATCAGAGGGCAGAAAGACGCCTTCACCTTGAGAGTTGTGGGTGGTGATAAAGCGTTTGATATCCGGAAGACCTGCTCCGGGGAATTGAGTGAAGGGTCCCGGAGTAGCGTAGATATCGTCGTAAGTCTTCATCTTGAAGAGTGATAAATCTGAGTGGCTGATTGAGAGGATTGACTTAGTGTGTCCTTATATTGGAGATATCTTGATCGGACAACAAAGGTTGCTTCAAGTTCCCGAGATCTATCTTGTTATCCGCACGTCGGAGGTCCGGCTCTGGCCTCCTCGCCCGAAACTAAAAGAGCGATCAAAAGATTACGTGCCAAGCACAATCATGGCCCCGATCCCTGTAGCTTCTATTTGATTCCATTTACGACATATTGGATGACCCTGCGGCTTCCATGTCATATAATAGAGATGAATTATATTTGACATTGCACATAAAGCCCGAGTTTCATTCCTCAGGTACGCAGAGAAGCATCCTCATTTATTTCTCTGCTCCTTGCAAGTGGCCTTCACATTCACAATGGAGACACCTAAAAGAATCTTTATCACTGGCACAACCGGCTACCTCGGTGGAACCACTCTTAATTTGCTGTCGAAAACCTTCCCCGACGCAATATATTCCGCTCTTGTAAGAACCAGCCAGCAGGCCGAGGCCGTCACCACAGCATATCCAACCGTAACGCCAATCCTCGGGGACATATCTTCAGATGATGTCGTCACAGCTGCTGCAAGAGCAGCGGACATTGTGATTGATATCGCCGGAGACAACGAGTCAGGGATAAAACATATCCTGTCCGGCCTTGCTAGTAAGCCGGACAAGGGCACGTTGATCCACGTCTCGGGCATCACCTGCCTCCTTGACCCTAAAAATCTAAAGCTGGGCTATGCAGCGCCTCGTGTGTATAGCGATGCAGCAGATAAGGCCGAGATAACCTCATTCGGACCTGATCGGGAACATGCTGCGCTAGACCAGTCCATCCTGCGCGCTCCGGAGGAGATGGGCGTTAAAACCGTCATTCTGAGCTCTTGTCAAATTATGGGCAATGGATCCGGGCCATGGAAGAAAGAGAGCTTTGGCCACGGGTATGTGAAGACAGTTCTCGGGCGGGGCAAAGGGTTCGTTGTCGAGCAGGGGGCCAATGTGTGGAGTTGGTGCTCTGTCCGTGATGTCGCGTCGGCTATAGTGTTTGCGTTGGATAAGATCATCAGTGGCTCCTCAGATCTGGAGTATGGACAGGATGGGTACTATTTTGTGCACACTGGAGAAGTCAGTTTTGGGGAACAGGCGCAAATTGTGGCGACGAAGCTGAAGGAGCTTGGTCAGCTGGAGACAGACGCGATTGATGAGCTCTCTGTTGCTCAGGCAACTGAGATTCATCCTTACGCCGGTCTATTGTGGGGGGCAAGCTGCCGCAGCAGAGCTGATCGTCTGAGAGCTATCGGATGGGCACCTCAGGAGTCTGACTGGAAAGCTCTCATGGATGAGACTGTTGTTGCGGCACTTGCTTGAATTGGAAATGATCAAGTCATCTGCCTAGTTATGTAGCTTATAGGGTAGGAGGAGGAAGGATAGAAGCTAGGAAGAGGTTGACGATTTGAGCTAACAAGTAAATCTATCAATATAAGGCAGCGAACGTATTCCACGTGCTAGCGCGCCGAGCGGGCCAACCCAACACCAAATTAAATGCGATAAATTAATGCTAGCACAGTTCAATATTAAGATCTGAGTAACCTGAACATAGCAAGTGATTGTAGCCTTGCAGCGTCAGTAGGAAAAAACCTTGGAAGTTGGCAGCTTTGGGCCATACATAAGTAGAAAGTAGGAACTCATCGCCTCAGTACTCAGAACTGAGTTTGAAGCTTGGGATCAACATTCCGCAAGACAGATATGATCTCCCCCCATACCTTCTTCCTCACGACTGCTGCTTCATCGCTCGTCACGATGGTTCCAGGACTAACGCGTATGTTAGTGGCTAGAGCGTACCGAAGCCGAAAGGATGCCTTACTCTGTAATAGCCTGGTTCTCCAACCACTTCCCATGAGTCTCCGCCCCTTGCGTCACGGCATGCAGAAGAGTTTTGCTGCCATTCTCAACCGTCCTGGCAATTAAAGCCTGTACCAGCTTTAGGATCCACGGTGCCTTCTCCCTAGTCAGAAGATCCGACTTGCAGAATCCGGGGGTCACGGCATTCACAATCACGAGCGGCTCCCCAAGCCCATCGCGAGGTACCAATTCCGCAATTTGCATAGTGATAAAGAGATCCATCAGCTTTGTGACACCATAGCGCTCGGTAGCTCCTCCAATAGCTTGCGATTTCTTCCACTGTTCCTCGCCGTTCAGAAGAGAAAGAATAGAATCAGCAGACCGTTCGGGAAACTTGATCGACTTATGGATATCGCTAGTGAGGAGAGCCAAATGCGGTCTGGCCGAGGGATCTCGGTCTCTCGTGCGCAGGAGGAGCGGCAAAAGCGACAGACTGAGTAGCGTGGTCGACAGCACATTCACCTGTATTCCTCTCTCCCATCCATCACTGGTAGTCGCGTATTCGACCGATGCAATGCCAGCATTCATAATAGCCATATCCAGCCGGCCTCCATCTGAAACGTATTTCTGAGCTCTGGCTGCGAACGCTTGGACACTGTCGAATGACTCTAGATCGATGGGCCAGACAAGAACTTTGCCGGTGTAGCCAGTACTTGCTTCGATATTCGCTTTAGCCTCCTCGCCTTTGCTCGGGGTGCGCACGCCCATGATGATCGTGCCGGCCCCTAGGGCAAGTGCATGGCGAGCAGCTTCTCGACCGAGGCCGGTATTAGCGCCGGTGATAAGGATAGTCTTGTTTTCGATGGCCGATACGGGTGGTAAAGTCAATTTTGTGAAGAGTAAACCGTATAGTCCTGCCATGACGATGGTCTAAACAGTCTGTGTGGAATAAGATTTGGGTCAGCCTCAAAATAATGGTGGCGCATATGTTTTATATCGAGAAATGAGAGCTCGACATCGTGTGACAGCATTCCTTGCCAAGCTCTCCCTAAATTATGTGGCGCGATATGAATCAACCGATCAAAGGATTATGTCCGAGTGAAGGCCTTATGTCCGCAAATTCCGACTGTAACAGGCCTCTCGATTCGCTCGTTTGTCAAATAATTGCTGGCATGACCTGTCTTAGGGAGGAACGGGGGGAGATCTAGATCCACTAGTTGTCCGGATCGGCGACATGGTGGGGGCCACTTTTCACGCTACGGAGTCGGATAGAAATCAGCCCGCTCCCAGGGCAGATCTGTGATTGGTGGTTGCGGAGTCGGATGGAAATCGACCCGCTTTAACAAGCTCCGCGATAAGATCCCTTTATCATCACGTGGCGTTCTATGTTCCCTCCTACGGCAAATATATAAGCTATCTATTGAGTATCATGTCTGCAAGTACAGTATACGGCTACATTTCTCAGCTAGGCAGTCTTTACCACGTGCTTAGGAGTCCTCGAAATGTCGTCGACAACAGTGATCACTTCAGAGCCGAAGCAATTGCCTTCGGACAGTGAATATCCGTCCATGGATAAAGAGAATGGCTTGGCGGCAGAGGAGACTCAACAGTATGACAGCCAGCAGCCTTCACCACGAGATGTGCATGGTGTGAAGTGGGTGCTCGTGGGTACGTCTATTGTTGGAGAGCAACTAGCAGAAATGATAAGCAATCGCTAATATCTCATTCCAGTCATGTCTATCTTTTCCTGTGTCTTCCTCTTCGCCCTGGACAATACTATTGTAGCAGATGTCCAGCCGGCAATCATCAAAGAATTCGATGACCTAGCAATGCTTCCTTGGCTTTCTGTCGCTTTTATGCTGGGTGCAGCGAGTACACTACTGATCTGGTACCTAAGCGTCCTATGACCCCTACCCAAAGACCGCATACTAATATCATTTTAGGAGTAAAGGGTACGGACTACTGAACTGCAAGTGGCTCTATATAATCACCACTCTGATCTTTGAGGTGGGCTCCGCGGTGTGTGGTGCTGCCCCGAGCATGAATGCTCTTATTGTTGGACGTACGATCTGTGGCCTTGGAGGCGCGGGTATGTACCTAGGTGTGATGACCATCCTCTCCATGCTCACTTCGCCCAAGGAACGACCAATGTATCTTGGAATGGTCGGCTTGGTCTGGGGTGTAGGCACAGTGTAAGTGACATCTGTCTGATCGCTCTTACAATTTTTTCGACAAATTCACTGACAACCCTGTAGCCTTGGGCCTATTATCGGCGGCGCTTTCACAGACAGCTCTGCCACCTGGCGCTGGGCTTTCTACATTAATCTCTGTATCGGTGGTCTTTTTGCCCCAGTTTTCTTCTTTATGATCCCCAATGTCGACCCGCGCCCCGGAACCCCCCTCAAGGAACGACTGGCAGAGATTGACTGGCTAGGCCCTATACTCTTCGTTGGCGCCTTTGTCGCAGGAATCATGGCCATTGCCTTTGGTGGAGTCCTCTATCCCTGGAGCGACAGCCGCATTATTGGCATGTTTGTCGGCGCCGGTGTCATGTTCATTCTCTTCTTCATCCAACAAGGATACATGATATTCACGACATATGGGTCGCGAATTTTTCCCATGCAATACCTGAAAAACAAAGAGATGATCCTTCTCTTTATCGAAACTGCCGCAGCGGGAACCTCCTCATTCGTGCCAATCTACTTCATCCCCCTGTATTTCCAATTCGTGAAGGGTGATGGTGCCCTCGATGCCGGAGTCCGCCTTCTCCCCTTCATCGTCCCAATGGTGTTCTTCAATCTCGCAAATGGAGTTGGCATGAGTGCACTAGGCTATTACATGCCCTGGTATCTAGTCGGTGGAGTATTTGTCCTTGTAAGCGGAGTTCTGCTCAAGATCATCACCTTGACGACCAGTGTAGGTCAGATATATGGTGCTCTCGTGATCGGCGGGATTGGAACTGGGGTGTTCTCCCAGGCCGGCTTTTCTGTAGCGCAGTCTCTGGTTCCACCCGAGGAGATTCCCATGGCCGTCGGCTTCATGACCTGTGCCCAGGTGGGAGGCTCAGCCATCGCCCTCTCTGTTGCCAACACTCTATTTTTGAACCGTGCAACCGTTCAGATCATGGACCTTTTGCCGAACCAGAGTCAAGCCAATGTGCAGGCTATGATTTCAGGTGCCAATAGTGCACTACTGGACTCACTGAGTGAAAAATTGAGAACAAATGTTCTGGAGGCTATTGTCAATTCAATTACGGATGCCCTCGTGCTAGATCTGACTGCGGGAGCTATTGCCATTGTGGTTGCTGTTTTCTTGCGACGTACCAAGATGAGCCATACCCATGGCGCTGTCGGGGGGATATAGAAAATGTCGTGTCTCACTCTAAGGTATGGCTGTTCTCATGGCCATCGGGATATAGGAAATACTACCATCTCATTCTAGTATGTGGGACTGATGTATTTTACGGGTTTGGCGGTACATGACTGGCTAGTTGTTACTTTCCGGAGCAAATGCAAATGTAAATCTCCTCAACATCTTCTAGCGCTTTTCTTTTCTTTTCATGTATACATAATTATTTTTGTCTCGTATGATTCCCTGGAAATTTTTAATATGCCAGAATTAAGATTGGGATGATTCATATGCATCCATATCTTCTTTGCTATTAGCTATCTTCTCTCTTACTTCTCCAAACTCGATTCAAATCACATTCCATAAGTAATCCGCTTATATAGTCTTATGTTCGTAGAAAGTCACCAATGGCAAGAGCTGAAAGGGTATTCAAAAGCAACAATTGAATACAATATGCATGTTTCGACTCTAAAGAAAATCAATTTAGCTGCATATAGCTACGAGAAGGAACTATGGGAACCATGAAGAAGTAAAAGGGCAAAAATATCATGAATTTGCGTGACAGAGGAGAAAGGACAGAAGAAGAGGAGAAGCCTCTTATAGTGTGCTGGAACATCAGAGCAGTCGCCTGACTCTGGTAATATGCCCCGAGGTGTCTATATAAACATCTAATAACGTGCATGTATCTCTGAGTTTCTATCTGGATGGTTGAGCAGTCGGGCTTCGATCCGATATCGTGGTAGCTGAGATATCAGCATCACGCAGACTTGGCCATATTTCCTAGACAATAGGATTATAGAATCGGAACGCGTTATGCGGGTCGTATTTTGCTTTCGTGGCGCGGAGCTTCTTCAATCTCCACGGCTCAGAACCGTACATCTGCTCCAGGGGCTCATCACCAAAGGCATAGTTGACATAAATGTGCTGCTCGCGAGTTGGTTGACCATCTGCCCAGAACTGTGTAATCTGCTTTCCGATATCGATTGCATCCTTGTCAAGGGCGCTGTTGGGGTCATAGGTTACAAGAACATCGCTGCAAAGAGTTAGGCTAATGCGAGGTGTGAAGGTCAAAATAGATGATGCTTACCACAGAATATTATCTTCGCGATGGGGAAAGGCAGTGGATGCTGGGTCAACGGCCTTCACACCTTCAAGCGAATAGGCCTCAAAGACGACAATCGACTGGTTAAAAAGGGGCTGCTCGGTAGTGACCTTTGCGTAGTAGTCGTAGATCTGGCGAGTGGCTGTAATATTATGTTCAATCAGGCCGAAGGGAAACTGCATGTTCGTGTGGCCGTCTTGACACATTGGGCTGTTCATTCCGGTTCCCGTTGCGTCAAGTACATCAGGGTATGGATAGTATTTGGTACTGGTGTATAGTGGATTCAATTCCTGGAACGGCTTCAGGTATGGTGCAGCATCTTCAGTAGTGCCGACGTAGTGAATAAAAAACTCAAGGATGGGCTGCCACATGAATGCTTAGTCGCTTTAAAATGAAGGAAGAATATCTGAGAGCAGTAAATCACGTACCTCTGTCGTGCTATAATCAGCATCCCAGGTGAAAACACCATAGTTCATCAACTCCTTTGGTTGACCCCCATTCTCTTGCTGAGAATTGAGCACCTTGAAGACTGATTCGAGCTGATTTTGGGTGAAGATAAATTCGGTAATGGACCATTCATCTACAGTGCGCTTATGAATTCCAGCATGGAAGCTCGTCACAATGCCAAAATTATGGCCCGCTCCACGCATGGCCCACCAGAGGTCAGGATGGGAGGTGTTTGACACGGTGATAGCGGACCCATCAGCAAGAACGACATTCATGGAAATCAACATGTCAACAATCAACCCATAGAACCCCTGGTAGCGACCATGGCCACCGCCAAGCCCAGGACCCATAACGCCAACGCAGGCACAGCTTCCAGTTCCTGTCACTGTTAGCTTGGATCTTGCATGAGCATCTTGCATGAGGGTCTGTGCTGTGCAGAAATACCAGTGACGAAACCCTTTTCCCAAAGCTCATCGATGACTTGACCATCGTATACACCACCACCGAAGAAGCCTGAGGCCTCATCTTCGGCAATTTCAATCCAATTTAGCTTAGCCATTGAAATCTCAATGCCGTTCTTCAGTCTGCCCAGAGTCTCGGTAGAACCGTGGCCTCTGTTGACAGCAAGGAAAGGGATACCATGATTGTTGGCCCATTTGACCTATGCATTGACATGATTAGCCGAAAGAGCCAGACAAGACAGGGAAATTGATACAAACAATGATTGGGACATCACCTTCTGTAGCAGGCTCCACAACTACAAGGAAATCAGGCTCAGAATACGCCTGCCAGCGCTCCGTTGCATTGAACCACCGAGGATCATTTTGAGCGTAGATTGAAGAGTTTACAGACAATTTTGGTCCCAGTCCAATGATGATCTCGGTAGGGGTCAAGTGGGCAGAAGCACGAGAGCGCTGCTCAATACCAAAAGATGAATCAATGGCATGAGCAAGTATCATCAGAGCTGCCAACACCAGCGATTGAAAAACAACACGCATGATGGAGAAAGAAGTTTATGTCTGATTTCAAAGCTGAGACTGAATAGAAAATATGTGGAATACAGAAGAGATGCTTTTACAAGAGACATCGGACAGGATGATTATACGTTTTCATTGAAAGCCCTGAAGCATTGAACACTACGCTCGCCCCCATAATCCTTCGTCGTCAGCCTTCGTGATCCTTCGCCACGAGGCCATGAGGCTTGAATCCTTCATCTTCGCTAAAGACGAAGGATCCTCAAATTTTCAGCCTCACTGGTGTTGATTGGCTGTGATAGATATCATGATTACTTTTGCCATGTGGTAACGTGAGCCCGATCCCTGTCCGCGGATAAAAATAATATCGAATCGGTCCACTATAATTGACCAGTTTGACTTCAAGGTTCGTATAGAGATAGCGGGAAGTCGGCTAGATCAAAGATGGATCCCGAGATTCCGATCCCTGCCACGGACCTCCGTGCCGAAGAACTATTGAGTCGGGGGAACTTTAAGACCGACCCCGACGGACGGGGCCAATCGGGTAACGTGAATTACCTTTACATAAGCCGGCGGGCCAGCCAACGGGCTTACCCGTGTCGGACTTTACTGCAGGGGTCCCGTAAGCACTAGGTTGTGAAGATCTGGGTAATGGGGCACGTCGGCTGAAGTTGCCAACTTCGACAATCTTTCGGGTGACGTTTATTCTCCCAAGGTTGAAGGATCTCGCCACAAAGCTTCATGTCGAACACCCCATTCATTTTGGAGAGTCGCAAATTATGCACGATACGCCGCTCGCGTACCGAATACGTTACATGTTTTAGTAACAACCTTATCGACCATTTTACAGACGTACGTGTGAAGCGTAGTGAGACCGTATAGATACGAAGAGGCGATATGGAAGGAAGAGGATCTAGCTACATGGGCGACTCGCTTACCGATTACGTTATGGGGTGGTGTGAGTCATCCAGCCCAAGCAGCCATAGGTCACGTTAGATCTACTCAGTGACTCGGTCTAGCAATGGGAAGACATGCTTGATCACACAAGGGACATGATGCACACCATATACTAGCGGACGAATGTACGTGGTATGAATATAAGAAACAATCGAACTATGCAAGTTGCAAAACCACAGGAGGAAGAACATTTACACAAGGCTGATTTCAAGTCTGTTCTTTGGTGGTTGAACCTTGCGATCAAAATCATGCATCAGAGCCCCATTGGGAAATACACAATTGGAAGGCAATGCAAACTGAGTAAACAGATTGAGGATAATGGAGGGAATGTAAAGCTTCATCAAACGTTCAAAGTATCACATAGTAAATGATTTGAACAAAGAGCGCCTTCACGCGGGAAATCAATCCAATCCCAGAATTTTATTCGACTGATAGCTATCTATACCTGTCTGCTTCTATATCTCACATGATAAATCCATAAATTTACTTGTTCTCAGAACTGAAAAATGACACGTAAGCTCCGCATGAATTAAAAAGAAATCATCAGCTCAAGGGCTCCAAAACCTAAGAATTCCTGTTCTCCCACCGGGTTGCCATCGTCAGTAACTTTTGCCGGATGCTGAGGGTAAATTTGGTCTTGATATCCGTGTCAAGGAAGCTAGCACAGTGACGTATCACATCCACGGAGTCGTCCAAGCGCACTGCGGTATCATCCGAGTCCGAGAATGCAGGGATACCCCCTTGGTGGTTCAGGTAGGAAACGATAGACGTATGATATGGCGGATGGACATCCAGAAGCACCGTGCCCTGTGTCTCCATGTCCCCCCGACGCGGTGAGTTGACCACGTTGACAGACACTGTGCCATTTGCCCAGGCAACCAGAGCCACTCGATATATGGCACCGGCCCACCACGGCGGCCGACCGGGCTCCGGTATGGACCGAACATGACGCATGACCTGACCACAATGAAAATATATCTCCGTTGTGTTCTCTAAATGATGGGCGTACTGAGAGCAACGTCTTGGGGGATCATAACCCACCTCACTCTTCTGGTTGCTGCGTGCTAAAAGCTCTATCTCCGGGAAATTCACCATTGTATTGAGCATGATCAGATGATATAGTATCATGTTGGTTGCAGTTTCTGGGGAGGTCGTTTCATTTGGAATCTGTGTCTGGGTGAGATCATGCCACTTGCGCAGCTGTTCCTGAACCTCTTGGACTTGCACCGCAAATAGAACAACGGGCAGGTGTTGGGAGCCTTTGTGAGTTTGGCCTCTACCCAGAACCCTGTCTATGTTGAATCGCAGTTGAATAACCTGATCCTGAAGATGGCAGAGCAACAGTCGCAGCGTGACAGGTGAAATGTGCGCCGTCGAGCGGAAATCGTTCGTTTCTGAAAACCAGGATAACCAATCATTAAGTGAAGGGGGCATGCTGACCCGTCCATAAGCTGATAGCATCACTTCGATCCACTTCTTCGCGAATTTAGCGTTCCATGCGCTGTCTGGACTCGGAATGGGTGTGTTGAAACTGGTGGTAGAGAGGAAGGATGTTGAGAGTATATCTCGAAACAAAGATATTTCGTGGTCCAGAATGAGCCAACAATGCGTGAGTCTGCATGAAAATAGTTAGAAAGATCCCCAACCGTTTTGAAATAAGCGTATATCATGGCTGACCTGTTCGCCCCCTCTTGTGTCTTCCATATCTCCCAGGAGTGGGCGACATCATTGGACGATTCTAGCCGGGCTACCTGGGTATCCCGGTGGTAATGTTGCTCCGCTTTCAGATGCATCTAAAAAGTCAGCAAAGTCAACTTGAACAGGAAGGGGGGTCGACTACCTCTAAGAACATCGTCCTCTGATAATGTGCAATCTACACGGATGGAGAGACGATCAATGAAAATACACCTCTCGAGGATTGATCAGAGGGAAGACTTACGTCCATCTGCCACTTGTCTCCGCTCCATGCAGAAACAATGAGATTTAACAGTGCGCACTGCGAGACTTCATGATCCGAAGCTAGCTTTATATTCTTTTCAATGAGATTTCGCAGGGAAATGCGGCAAATCTCAACCAGCCCATGTGCAATCTTTGAGTATGTCTCACTCCCCCCAGCTACCATGGCACCGGCGGCGAATATGAGGAGTAAAAGCATACTAGGTAAAATGGTATTTCTCCCTTTCATGCGCTCGTTGATGTTTAGAGGCGCGATGGGGATAAAGGGATAATATGGTTCGTAGCTGCGGAGGTAGGACCGGAGCAATATTTCCAATACAGACGGACAAGGTAGCACGAGAATGGATCCCCCAGCGTAGCCAGGCATTCTGTTGTTGGAGCCCCGCAGCTCGTAGAGTTCTTGCGCCTCGTTATAAAGCCCTTGCATGACAGCGCTGAGCTTCTCCCTAGTGCTGGCTAGAAGAGGTTCAACGACGACGTTGCACGCCACTGGCTGACTATTCTGAATCATCATGTTATCGTGCGTGAGCAGGGAACGCATGTTCTTCACATGCTTGGCGGCTGTAGGCGCGCACGTAGACGATGGTATGACTGGGTTGCATTGGAAAAGTGGCCAGCCTTCTAGTGCCTCTACCTGGTCCAGATCGGAGTTCCCATCCTCTAATGAGGGGAGTGAGGATACCGTTGGGACGTAACTTTCCATTATCTCGTCTTCATCCGCCATGTTTGGTAAGGTCTCTGGTGGTATGGCAAACGGTAGGTTCCGTGGAGCCATTCCTGTGAGACTCGTCTTCTGAGTCGTCGGCGATGGTCCTCTAGTAGGGGATGCGAAGTCAAAAAGGTCATTTGAGCAGAAAGGCCCCTGCTGTATAAATCCAGAGGAAAGAGAAACATTAGAAGTGTAGGCTTCGTCTACACCAGATACCGCCGCGATGAATGATGCCAAAGGATCCTCTTCTAGAGCCTCTTGCGGTAAAGTGCGCTGAAGTATGTTTGCCGCTGAATGGTTCCAGTCCATATAGATGCCACGGCCTGTTTGATAGCACGGTGATGTTGCTTCGTGATCTCCGTTAGGCGCGTTGTCGTTGACTGGTTCAGATCTAGCGGAATCGGAATCTTTATTGGGGTTAGAGCTTGTGGATGTCGGCTCTTTCGATTTATAATTCAGAGAAGATCGACCTGGCCCTCGCTGCGGGACTCGCACCTGGCAGGAGAGTTTCTTCTGTATGCATCGCGAGCATGGCACCTAGTACGCAATGCGCTTTAGTCAGGTCCGATCCATGTCTTTGCATTGTCACTTGTACCTTCCGGTCACACTTGGCTTTAGACCTAGCACAGTGTGCACACGCCAGAATCGAATCCGCTTGGGTGATGAGCGAGGAGCTTAGTGTCGACATTGTGGAAATAATAACGTATCGCACCGATCGGCGTCAACGCCATAGAAGAGACGAAAGAACAGCTCCGTGCGCGCTACGGAGCCCGGGAAGGAAGAAAAATAAGAGCAAAATTGTTGTACTTGAGTTGTATGTAAATTTGCGTAGTAGCTGAAATATTTTAAGCTTTTCAAGGTAGATCTAAGAAAGCATTAAAACGAAGAAAGGTGAACAGCCGTGGGCAACCTTATTACATTGGCACGAAAGTTACAAGCTGTATTGGCAGAATAGTAGGCGGTAGGAAAGGCGGGCAACTTTGAAACTTTGATACGCAAACAATTATAACGCCTCGGTATGAAAGGACCTGAGTACATACTACGATACGGGTCGGCATATGGGTCTGACTAATGCGAAAGTCGAAGATCTTTGTAAATTTCGTGTCCAGACTTTGAATTGATTCGTGAGTCCGTGCACATTCCCAACATCCTCAAACAAAGGGTAGCATTGCACCACGGAAAAGCCCACATTTTGCTGGAAGCTGACCTCAGATCAATACACTCACTGCCTGAAAAAGGCACAAAGATACGAAATTTTCGTGCTCATCATGCACACCGGCCCACACGTATTGTAAAATCAGCCTTATCTTTGAGACCTTAATTTTTGTTGAATACAGTTTAAAATGCAATTCTTACGATTATGCAGGCTTTATTGACCCTAGTGGCGTTTTGCACATCTGGGTCCAAGCACTGTAACGTAATCAGCAACCCAAACCGAGCGGCCTACTGTACTAGACTCTACTTTTGATTAAATGTCCGTCGGCCCGAATCCTTCGGACCCTAGAAGCTCTCAGAGGGTATGGGAGCTATGGAACTAAGTCTGTACCCTCTATTGTGCCACGTTGGTAAACAATTGGAGTAAAAGGTGTTGATCAAATAGTGGATAGGTTATTTCCATAGGGGACCCACTGGTTTTAGATGCTGAAGGCTTTACAGAGACTAGGGCCTCCGACTTACGAGAGGATTACATGTCAATTAATTCCGCGGGCAAGCAGACTGGGACTTCTCTTCGGCAGATGTATCAGGCCGGCCGCAGGATTCGAATCCCTGTTCTCTAAGTTATTCCCGAAGAGAAATAGGCCCCATGATGATGTAGTATCTATCTTTTTTCATAACTAGAAGAACGCTATCCGCCTGCCGAGCGGGCCACATATGTGTGTAAGCGAACGGCTGCATATCCGAGGCGACCTAGTACCTTTTGATATTCCACTACTGAGGAGTAAAGGGTCATGTACTGCAAACGAAATAATCGCAAATCCAAGACTTATAACATAGGCATTAGGTACACAGCCTATCATAGCTATTTGTATTTTAGGTACACTAAAAGAAGCTATGGCCTAGGTGAGTTAGAGCCTTACTTGATGAACAAAAAATGGAAATCCAAATACCGTAAATTTATGATACATATACAACCGCGCTAGCCATGATAGCGATTCGTACATTTTTACTTCGTTTTTAATTGCCACTAAGCGGGGTTCTCCATGAGAGACCAGCACCCACGCATACATATTACATGTCCTCTCATCCATGAGGGGGCGCAGATCGTATTTCCATCCACCCCCACCATATTCCACCAATCACCAACGGCACCCTCAGAATATTAAGGCACATCATTATTTTTGCTTGCTACACTAATGTGTTACACTATGTACCTACTCATAAGTATTGTCCCACTTCAATTCTTAGCCCCGCCCCATCAAATATATATATCTACAATTTAGTGCACTGCACCACCATACTCTACATGAATTGCATATAATTACACGTTTACATAGCTTGAATCCCGCACAATCTTTCGGTTAAAATATGGAGAATTAATACCGCATACAATACCTTCTGGCTCTTAAAATTGTCGCTAACCATCCTGGCATGCTTAAGATTAAAACATCAATTTACTCTTGGGGAGACAACCACCAAGCCTCCATTATACATACTTTGGAATATGCCTGATCAGTCCTCGATTGACCAATAGGTATTCATACGCTTAAGATATGATTAAAATCGGTAAAGTTTTAACCATACATATAACGATTCGAATAGGTTTTAATTAGGGGGCTTGAATTCCACATGATTTCTATGCTTCTTAAATTAGTCTCTCGTCACGCACGCGGGAAAGATACTCACGTTGCCTTGCTCAAAGGCTCTTCTAGGTATGAAGATTAGAAAGAGACAAGTTTCAAGCACATCTACCTACTACTCGGTGTGGTATTGGAGAGGGAAAAAAATATAGGTGGTTGTTAGCCGGAAAAGTGGAGTGGGACAATTTTTTATAGACGGGTAGGGGTGGAGCCGAGTCCGCAGGCACTACTTAGTCTCAGGGATCAAAGGCTATTTCTAAGAACTTCACCTATAATTTTAGGAGCATTAAGGCTCCCAGGCTCTACTCATACGCTCCTGTAGTTCGACCTCGTCAAAAACATTTCGAGGGCTAGTATTTCCCGCCCTCCACCCGGCCCTCCGCCCTTAGAGAGCGGCTCGCCGGCCGTTATAAGGTCTAGATAAGATAGACGAATTGAGACATTATATTGTGAGTGAGTTAGTGGTGGGAGAAGAAGGAAGGACAAGGGAAGAAAGGAAGAAGAGAGAGAAGCGCTAATCTACCTAGAGGGGTCACTCTACTCGTAACAGCTTCATCGCAATAAAGGTAGTCGTAGATGGAAAGGCGAGGGTTTAGAACCTGTGAATGCATGATGAACATAGCACTCTCCCTCAATACTTTCTAGAGGTCCCAAAGTCACGTTCGCAAATTATCGACCGATTCGTTGGAGTGAGGCGCACTCATGAATTGTCCCTTTCCGGTGAAAAAGCTGCTGTAGCAAACATTAGTATAATTCTTGCAAATGGCAAATGAGGGTTTTCAGGGCAGGACTGTAAATCTACTAATCGTCTTGGGATTTAGTGCCTAGATATAGGGACATGGCGTCTTGCCATTTGCCACCTGGCCACCATTCATAATGTCCTTTGGTAAGGATCCCAGCCTCCGCCCATGCTTCTAAGACCAATTAGATCGTCCCTCAAAGGAAGACGTCCTCACTTTCCTTCCCTTATCGCTTCGCATTTGGAGGGCTCAGTACAGTCGGCCTGTACTTCCTGTCGCCTTCGGGCGTAGAGTGCTGCACCTCGAGAGGCTGCGAATGTTGGATCAATAATTTTGGAGACAATGGCAGGATCTCCATAATCTGGGATATTCGTTTGAAGATTCATAGGCGATATAGGCATCATTTCAGCCAGGGCATCTCTCAAAGAAGCTAGAAAGCGCGGGTGGGTTACACTCTCCCCAGCCAGAAGAATATGAGTAAGAGAGTATGGGTATTCTCGAGGAAGGACCAATAGTTGCGAACGAAGGCGGGACCATAGTGTATCCTGGGACCCGTTTGTCTGGAGAAGATGATCCAACCTAACTTCAAAATCTAGAATATGGGCTTTATCCCGATTGAATACAGTTAGAGCCTCGCCAGAGTTGGGGGCTATGATGCTGGTGTATAGGAGATGCCGACTGTAGAAAATGGTGAAAACTTGGGTATCTGGCAAGTCATCAAACTCTGCAGTGCAATCGAAAAGATCCTGATAGTCCATGCATAGTCTATATCCGTTTGCTGCATAAATAGCATCGGCCTCCGCTAAGCATCTGGGGTAGAAGGGGCTGTCGCCTACCTAAGTGCGCAAATCCAAGTCTCTGAGTGCAGCGTTGACTGTTAAACTGAGGGAGCTTATATTAGGGGTTATAACTGCGACCCTATCAAGTATTTGGGATATTTAATTCTGAGTAGAAGCTTTGAGTTCTTGGAGTAATTCGTTAATGATTTCAACATCACTGTGCGCTTTGATCGGGCAACCGAGCTTCTTATAAGCCACCGCCACTAAGCGCCCCATGAAGTCGTGTCAGATAGAGAGAATGGGGAAAGAATGACTTTATAGGGAGATATATTGGTTCCGTCTAATTGTGGCCTGGGTTCGCCTGTAAGTCGCATCATAAGCTCAAGGTATTCGAAATTACCCTGGATATGGGCGACTTCGACGACGGTCCCGTTGTAGTACTGTATAGAAGCTGTTCTTTTTGGTCATTAGAGAAATGAGCATGTTAGGACAAGAACATCATTTGCTCACCCATATGAGGGGGTCAGGTCGAAGCCGATCTCGGGAGCATCATGAACCAGCGTAGAGAGGCATGTTTCACACGACGGGCGAGGACAATCGTAGAAAGCATCGATAATAGGAATCAACTGAAAGAACAGAAATCCTACCAACAATCTATTCATTTCGAGCAAAAACCCGGATTCTATGGCGTTTGTCAATGACGATGGTTTATGTTTCGTTGAAGTTCGGGTTCAAGCGTTGGATTTATGGTCTATCTGCGGTCCGAAAAGTAAGCCTCTTAATCCGGGTAATCCCAGGGACCCTGTAATTACGGAGAAGTGCAGTTGCCAAGTGGCACTTTGTCGCAGGACAAACTTGTCCAGCGATCGTGCCCAAGGTCCTAATCACAAGTTAGCGAAGAGGTCAATACGGTCGTCGACATAGGGTGATCCTCGGCTCTCACCCTGGTTTTGACCCGATCTATTACGCACCATTATCACGCCCACGCAACGGTAAAGCGGCGCTCGCCCACACGCCATGCATTTATATTCTACCTTGAAATCTGACTTCCCGTCCGCTCATCCTCCTTTAAGCCACCCGCCCGTTAGTAGTATGATTGGTGACCACATGCGAATCCTTAATGTTGTATTTTTTTGGTTTGGTTTTTCCCGAGATTTGTCCTAATCGAAAGAGGAAGACGATTAATGTGGCTAGAAACACGGGTTATAAGAGGACACTAATTCTTGCACCTAAATTTGTATCTTCGTGTTTGACATACATTTTAGCAGTACCCTTATCTGTGAGGTTACTGGGTGGCTCTACCCCGTTGTGATCTTGGCAAACCCACACGTGAACATCATTTGTTCCTTTGCTTACCCATCAATATCTCACAAATTACCCCAGGCGCACTCAAGGCTGTCTCCCTAAATTCAGAATGGAGACACATCTTCCCCAGGAAATATTGCGATTGATCGCGGATCATCTGCAAGACTCAGAAGCCTCTTTGGCCCCTTGCACTCGAGTATGTCGTGAATAGCAGGTCGCCTTTGAGCCATACATTTACTCCCAACCAATCAACGTGTTAAGTGCCGGTGGTGTCAACAAAGATGACTGCGAGAGGTCAATGTCGATGAGTCACTTTCAGAACGCGACCTCTGGGAAAGGGTTGGCCCGGCGAGCCTTGATTCAACATTTGAGCTACCACATTGTGGTTCCTCTTGACCTCCCGGATTGGCAAACTCGCAAGGAGAAAGGATACAATCTCGAGAACAACATCCGCCATGAGAATGACCTTGCGTTTCAGTCCGGAATCTTGGGTCTCTTCAATACTTTGAAACATTGGGATTCCAATTTGCGTCTTTCGGTTGAGTTGGCGCTGCTGGGTCGCGAAACCGGAAAGGAGCCTCACACATATGACTGGGACACCGCAGGCGAATACCGCTACGATTATAAGAAGGGAAGAACAAAGTCAGTTCCTGTCAATCGTGCGCAATTTCTAGACAATGGGCCTTCCCTTCTTCCGGATGTCGCGTGCATCGGCCGTCTTTGCTTTAATGATGGTCCCCCTTTACATCAAATTTGGGCCGGATCGGCCATGCAAATTGCTCAGCGCTGTAGTACTCTTACTGAGATGGTACTAGATTTCGATGAGTATATTCGCCCAGATCACATTGAATACATTCAAGCAAGGCGTCAAGGTAAGAGAATACTTACATGATATAGGACAATGTCACATTCGAAAGCTGAAACGTTAATATGCCGATAGCTTTGGCCGACGGTCTTTTGAAGATGCCACGTAGCCTCAAGGCATTCGATCTCCTCAATCAGATGGAACGCCCTTGGAAGAAAATGATGACCGGGTTGAATGTTCTGCTTTCGGATACCGACTTTCTTTCGCAGAACATTCTGAATTTGAGTCTCTCACTCAGAGAATTAAAGATTGACCAGCTATCACTCACGCCAGATTTCTTGTTTCCTCTAGATACAGAAAATCATCCCTTGCCGACTTCCCGATCTCTATATTGGCCTTCATTGGAAGTGGTGGAGCTGACTGGGGTTCCTCCAAGACTTCCCTCGGGTGCGTTCATCAACTCGCCATCAACTGTTCAGCTGTGCCCCTTCGTTTGCAATTCAGGTAGCATTCAGGCAAGAGACATTATTTGGTCCATCTTACTGATAATACCATGATATAGGCCAGTGGGTTGTACATCCAACACCTGAGGACCAAAGCGAAATCGACGAAGTCGAAGACTGGGAGAGGATCATCTGTGACTATGAAGAAGGCACAATTTCCCGGCCGATTTTTGATACCGAGCATTTTCACCGAACCCTTATTTCCCTAGGCCATGCAGCTCGTCTGATGCCCCGTTTGAGATACATGCAATATTGTCTCTCACATAACCCGAACTTTCGGTTTGAATTTGAGGCCCATGCGTCGTCTGGTAAGGCAGAGTGGCAGCTTTATTCTCTCTATCGACCGGATCAACGGGTAGCGGATGCGTGGAAATGTTCGTTAGCGGAGCTAGATGCGAAATTCCCTGCAAGGTTGATCAAGACGACTATTGCGGACTGGGATCAACATGTAGCTGAATCTTGGAGCACTGTGAAACATTGAAGTGAAGTAAGAGTTGCACATGTGATATTTCCAAAACATACGGTACTGTAGAAGAAAGATCCCGGAATAGCCAGGTTAAATAGAACATATGAACCTCGGAACGTACTCTGAAAAGGAATAAGGAAACCGAAAGATAGGAAGGATTAAAGCATACCTAGTGCCTATCACCAAATGTGAAGCTATTAGGTCGATTGGATCTTTCAACTCTTGAAGAAGATCATTCGGCTATCCAATTTGCGTAGCCCATTTGATCTTGTGTACCACGTTGCTGAGCGCATATCGATCTCGTTCATTGCCTAGATATTTGTGGAATTCCCGGATCCCGAAAAGAAGTCATTTAGGACACGGAATATGTGATACTGAAAATCGCTAAGGGCTTCGTCGGATCCGTGGCCAATCGATGGGATCATGTCTAGCCACTTTGCGAGAATGCAAAAATGATCAAATGTACCCAGGAGGTGTCGAAACTCTCCTGGACACTTTCCTAAGATCTCATTTGGCTTTTAAAGCCCAATTATAAGCATTACATGATTGCCTGGGCTTAATCCGAGCGACAGGTTTTAGAGCAATCTTGCGGGTGGGCTCGATGAAATTGCGGGTTACTGGAGGGTCAAAAGCGTATCATAGCACTTTTATGTCTTGTGGCTGGCTCACTCTCATGACTTCTCGACATGTCTATCAGCCTTACCATCGGCCAGCCTACTGCTACGTTGGAAGTGCATATTTTTGAGTGATTTAATGAGGAGCAGGCTAAGCGTAACACTTTCTATGAATTAGTGTGGCCCAAAAACCAGGTGATTCTGCCGCTGGACTAAGAGGGTACTCACCCCTCTTAGGAAGGGCTTTTTCTAACTAGCTGACAATGACAGTGAAGCTTAGTCATAGGAGCATGCTTCCAAGGTTGTGGCTATCATACGAAGCGGTCCCTTTGGCGAGAGGTATGTCCTCGTGTCTTCGGCTTTCATATCGATTCAAATTCACCTTTGGTGGCTACTACGACTGAACTTTACCATGCGCGTCTTGTGTGTCTTTCTTGCCTTTGTTGGGGTCGCGGTTGCTTGTATTCCGTCCGGTAGCCAATGCGATCCAACGAGTGCAAACGGGGACGAATGTTGTACTGGGTTTGCCTGCGAAAATGACGCGTTTCCACCTGATTCTTCAAGCTGCCAGCCATTGGCCTAAGCCATTCTAAGTCTACGGTAAGTCTAAGGCTGTATGAAGTGGTCGTTGTCGAATACTCATGATTATTAGTGTTCGCTCGTTGATGTTGAGGTAGCCAAATGCCGCGTAATGCATTCATTGCTCACAGGTTACGGGCCTCGTGGAATAGGGCGAACCTTGTTTGTTGTTTTGGTTTTGCCATGCCCTACCTGCTACTTCTACTAGTGTCTTGATTGCTTCATTCCTTCGCTTCTCCAAGCCTCTTGTAAACAGCATGATTTCCAAGTCCGATTAAATCAAGTATTGCTTGAGCCTTTCACTTCACGAGTTAGAATCTCACAAATAAGCCATTCTTTCATCTGAGATGGCCGAACAGGCTGAATGCAGTAAATAGCAAATAGACCATCATCAGTATCCGCAACAACTTGCGACAATTCGTACCCCAATCATGAGTAGGCACGGATGGGAACAAGCTTTGAAGTCGAGAGTCTTGAACCCCTGTCATTTGGACTGATAGCAGTCGGAGAGCGAGCGGTTCGAGGGCCAACAAACCAAACAAACATAAGACTAACCAGAACAGGAAGGAAGGATTGTTCACTCCCTGATCCTGATCTAGGCACAGCTTGATCTAGGCACCCTGATCAGCTCAGTGAGCCCAGGTACGAACAGGGGTGACGCAGACTTCGGCCGCCACTGTACCTTTTTTGCTGGCAGCCTAGAACAAAGAAACCCACTAGCATGGATGGCCCCGGGGGCGGGCCAGCCGCGTAATCTGATAATTAATTCAAATACGACCTCGAGAACCTGAAGCAAGCGAGGGATTAATAAAATTATAGGCTGACCAGGTGATAATCTCTGTCTTCTGCTTCTCGTACGACTCTCGTCAATATGACATTGCAGTTTTTGGCAGGGTCAACATTCAACAATGTGTTCCAGGCTGCAAGAGGCCTCAATAACACTGTTCTCAGCGACCGACATGTCCCGAAGACAGATTTACAAGGGAAATGGGTGATCATCTCTGGCTCCAACAATGGTGTTGGACTGGAGGCGGCCAAGTCATTTGCGGAATGGGGAGCAAACCTGATCCTGGCCTGCCGCGATCCACCTGAGGGACTCGGCGAACTTCATCCCACAGCAGCTGTGAAAGAATGCAAGCGCCTTGCCGAGGCACAGGGTCATATCTCAACAATACAATGGTGGGAGATAGATATGGCAGATTTCAAAAGCGTCGAGGCTTTTTGCGAACGATGGTTGAAGAGTGACCGCACTCTAGATATCCTGTGCAACAATGCGGGATCCCCATCTACCGCTAAAACTCGAATGACGAAGGATGGGTGCCAGCTGGTTCACCAGGTCAACTTCTTGTCTCATGTGTTACTTACCCTCCGACTCCTACCCTCTCTAGGGCGCAGCAAAGATCCCCGAATCGTGTGTACCACATCATGCGTCCATCACTTCGGTGTCTTCGATCTAGATCATTTCAATGGTGGTGAAGAAATGAGAGGGAACGATTACCACAACAAAAAACTATTCTTCCAGATGTGGCTCACAGAGCTGCAGGTCCGTTGCCTGAAGCACCCGGAGTATTCTCATATCAGAATCAACGGACTCCATCCCGGTTTTGTCGCTTCGGGAATCTGGCACGAAAACGACTTGAAGAGCAACGATATCTCGATGCGAGCTCTTGCGTTCTTCTTACGCTATGTGGCTATCACTCCGCAACAAGGTAGTCTGGCAATTACAAATGCGGCAACCAGCCCGATGTGTGGGCGAACTACTAGTGGTGGAAAATATCTCAATCGCATTTGGGAAGCGCCACCACATCCCTATTGTCAAGACTCAGATGCACGGTCCAAGTTGTGGATTAAGCTGGATCAGGTCCTCCGTCTCCGGGAAAAGGGTCTCCTTGAGGTTCTCGCTCTTTGACCTACTGCTTTGTTACTAGTATATGAGCAACATGTCTTCAGCTCGACAGTTATTTAACCAGCGATCATTTCAACCCAGGAAGCTATTTGTCTTTGCTTTGGACTCTGCCTTTTCCCACATGAGCCCCGAGGATGTAGCTAGTCTTTTGCCTTTAGAGACGGCGCCTGTCCTTGACTTTCTCGTCGCGCGTGGCGAAAAAAGCTACTCGATCCACTACTAGGAGACTTTGCTCGAGGCGCCCCCGCAAATTAGAAGATAATGATGGTTGACTAGACCATCCTGAATTAGATAGCTTCCCCACCTTCTTTTCCCTCACAATAAGAATGACGCATTTTCATGATGATATGGGATCCTCCAGAAAATGAGTGCAGCCCAATTATCATCAACGCACTACCAGCGCCCTCATCAAAGCGGCGACAGCACAGTCAGGAACGCCCCGGCAGACATTGTCCTGTCTACATAGGTGCATATACATAGTCTAGCGCTGAGATGAATTCGTGAACTTTCCATTCTTGGCCGATAAGCCTTATCAGCAAATCCGGGGTACCCCTCATTCCGTCCGCCCCTGGCACTTGTCGTATACGTATACGTAGAGACGCAAGCAATCATGCATCTACGTCCCGATCATGCCGTACGGGACCTCCGAACCCTACATGCCTTTATTCGCGCCCATCCTCTCGGCGTCCTGACCACGTCCCTCCCATCGAAAAACTTCCCGACCCTCCAATGCAGCCATATCCCATGGGTACTGGATAGCGAGCCACCCACCGGCACCAGCACCACCGAGAACAATGCATCATTCCTTGGCATAATGCGGGGGCATATTGCCCGAGCAAACCCTCAAAGCAAAGCCATAGTCGAAGCAGTCACGGAATCCCGTACTCAACCCTCCGCAGACCAGAGTCCGAGTGACAATAAAGGCGGCGATATACTCCCCGAAGAAGTCATGATCGTATTTACTAGCCCGGTAGACCATTATATCACACCGAATTTCTACACAGAGGGCAAAGTGGGTGGAAAGGTTGCGCCGACGTGGAATTACGCCGCTGTACAAGTCTACGGACGTGCACATATCTACCATGATTCGAAAGACGAGGGTACAGGCGAGTTTCTGCATCAGCAGTTGACTGACCTTGCACGGTTAGGCGAGGAGGGGGTTATGGGATTCCGGGAGGGAGGTAACTCCACTAAGAGTGAAGGTGAGCACACTCCATGGAAAATAGCCGATGCACCTCAGCAATACATCGCGACATTAAAAAAGAACATTGTTGGAATGCGGATTGAGATCACCCGGATCGAAGGCCGTTTCAAGGTTAGCCAGGAACGACCAGTGAATGATCGGACTGGAGTGGTGGAGGGGTTAGAAGGGATACAGGGTCGAGCGCGAGAGATGGCTGAGTTTGTGAAGAGTGGCCGTGTCTTGACTGGCACCGCTGAATGACGTGAGGACCCAGATGGCCGTCGGGTATTTTGTATATACTTTCATGTGGGATGGTGGCTGACACTGCAGTCATACGTGCAGATGTGCAGACCTTCGGTTGGATAAATGCTTGTTTCGCGAAATGCATTTCTGCAAGTCATAGAACCTTGGTTTTCTAGAATAGAATCTGATCCATGTATTGAGTCTCTCCCTCTACCTCCGTATCCAAAACAGTAGCCGTGGGCGTCGATCGGGGACTCGTACATAAGGGGAAACCCTTTCCCCCACCGGGCGCTTAGACGTTCTGCATCCCCGATCTGGTTGTGCAGAATGATGTCTTTGCTTCGGATGATTTTGTGGGGAAGAGGTCTGAGAGTTTCCAGGACTTGAGGGTCTAGGATTTGAAATCTAGGATGGGGAATACCGTATACCGGTTTGAGGTTGTAGGTTCGCCTCTGGTTGCCGAACCCTAGCGGGGAAGAACGAAAGGGTAACGATCCCCGACGGTCTAGCACCCGCGATTAAATTAAGGACAGACGGTGGTAGACCACGATGAAAAAAATCACAAGAAAAATCAAGGGCCTGAGTGAAACTAGCCACGACGTGAAACGGATTAAAGGAAGTTAAATTAGTGCCCTACCCTGGTCCCCAGGGGAAAATGTATGGATGACAATAACTCCGGCGGCACTCTGTACCTTTGACTGTCACTTCTCCGCATTTTCCCTGTCTCCACAACTTTTCCCTCGCCCCTGTTCCCCCTCAATTAGGATTAGATTCTCATCCATGCCATGTTATTCTGCTAATTCCTCCCTTTCCATCTTCCCCAAATGTGACCATGTCTCGCCCTCAGGTCAGCATCGACCGGCTAATGCCTCGCCGCGCGACAATCGAACCGCGCGAGGCAATGAACTGCAAATCTTGTCGCAAACGAAAGGTGGCGCAATCAATCCCTGGGAAAATATTGAAAAATACCTTGGAGTGAAGGCTGACCATCTCTCAAATATATCAGATCAAATGTAATCGTCTGCGACCCAGCTGCGAGGCCTGCAAGGTCTTTCAGTGTGCCTGCGTTTATGGTGAGTCGTGGAGCCCCGGCCGCCGATCCCAGTCTGATCGTCACCGCAGATGCCATCCCGAAAAAACGCGGCCCCAAGACAGATGTACTGGAGGCCCTACTCAAACGCGTCGATGGCCTGGAAAAAAGGCTCCAGGATGAGAAGAACCCCATCTCGCCTACATCTCCGGACAAGAAACCCGAGGAACTCCCGCCAAGCCAGCCAAATGGCCGTCGCAACACCATTGATGCCTCGGCTTTCTCGCCATACACACCCGGGGACTCGCGACCGTCAATATCCACCCCTATATCGCAGACAGAGCAGTTCCCGAGACCGGGAGGACATGGCTCGTCGCTTAGCTTTTCTCAGCCACCTCAGAATCAGAATGGCGTTTTATCTGAAATGCTGTTGGATGCGTACTTTACGCGATTACATGGGAAGCCGTTTTTTATCCTGGATGAGCCTAGTACGCGACAGCGCCACCAATTAAATCAACTCGCGCCGCATTTGTCTATGGCTATCTTGGCCATGACGTTGAGGTAGGCAGGTCCTGCCACTGTACTATTCAGCCACTAACGCGCGATAGGTATACACACACGATTGGTCAACCGGAACAGCCCTTACACGTGGGCTTGGACGCTGCTTTACAAGCGCGTCGTATGGTGGATGTTGATAACCCGACAGTGGAAGCCTTGCAGACCCTGCTCCTATTATCACAGGCTTTCTTTGCTTATGGATTGGGAAAGAAGGCATACATGACATTTAGTACGAACCGTCTCACCCCGGTGATTTGACCCTGGCTAATGTCAAATAGCAAGCTGCGTGGCTATGGTAGTGGCGTTAGATTTGCTCCGGGAAGTGCCATCTAAAGCCAGCCTATCGCCTCAGGAGCGCGAGATGAGGCGCCGACTATTTTGGGCAGTATATCTCATGGATCGCTTTATTGTTTGTGGATCACGTCGTCCGTGCCTCATCGCAGACCACTCTATCGTTCTACGTCTTCCTTCGTGGTCTCCTCATGCGGCGGGTCTCAACATGGAAGGGGATTTATTCCATGTTGGTCCCAACATTCAATACTCTGCGGATTCGCGCCGAAAATCTCCGAGTGCTGCGTCGTTGCTAATTGACATTACCCGAATCTTGGGCGTGACGAACCGGTATTTAGCTGCCGGTGGAGTCAAGGGAGACTCCCATTTCCCTTGGCATGCGCTTTCGAACCTGTCCAAGATTCGACAGGAGTTGGACATCTGGGCGGCAGGGACACAGGATGTATTTGCCTCGATTGAGACATTATTTGGCCACCGTGAGAGCACCACGCTACTGCTCAGCAAGTTGATTTATCATCTTGTCCACTGTCTGCTATATCGTCCATTCTTGCCTATCGACTTAGTGGAGCTAAGAGGGACGGGTCAGCACCAGTCATGGCAGATCGAGGCCACGAACTTATGTTTCTCCCACTCGAACGCCATTGCCGAGCTCGTGGAATTAGGTCGCAATTCTCCACTTGTCGAGTGGCCTGCCTTTGTTGGCTACTGTGTGTGTACGGCGGGTACTGTCCATGTTCATGGTGTGCACTACAAAGGCCGTGAAGGGGAGGTCTTCTCTTCTAGTGCCGAGTTTTTGACTCGTGAGATGCACCAATTGACCTGGCTACGAACTGCTTGGGCGGGTGTACAACATCAACGCGAGCTACTTCAAACTATCTATACCTGCCACGCCGAGTTGGTCCGCAATCTCGCGAGTAGCCCGATGCGCTTTTCACCTGTGTTTCACCTCGAGGATTTCCTCGATAGATACCCGGGTCTGACTGTGGATGGAGCACATGTTCGATTACTAGATACCGGCGACGAACTACGCCCAGGGTAAGATATACTCGATCGCCTTATTTGCTAATTCTCATACTAATTTCGGAACTGGGAGCAGTGCCCCGAACATGGTCGATCGTCAAGACTACTATCAACGCCCAATGGCCCCACCATCCTTCCAAAACCCTGGATTCTACCCTAACACGAGACCTACACCACCTCCCTTCGCAAATCAAACCCCAGAGGCCGAAAGACACAACCCCTCAAATTCAATGCCAACCAAGACCCAAAATCAACAAGCCATCTCCCCGACCCTCCAATTCCACCAACCATCGCAATCCCAGCCATCACCCTCCCTATCCTCAATCTTCCCCGTCCAACCTACAGACATGTCCCCAACAGACAACAACCACCTAGCCCTCCCCTTCTCCCCCTCAGCATTCGGCCTCTCACCCCCAGCCTTCCTCACAGACTCAAGCCTAATAGCCCCAACTCCACCCCAGAACCCACAATACGCTACATTCCCCTTCGACACTGCCGCAAATCCAAATGTGAATGCAGCGACACCGGGTGCTCAATCACAGACTTCCGGGTCGCATACGGCTGGTAGCGAAACGGGTAGTCTGGAGAAGGATCCCTTTCTGAGTTTGTTGGAGCAGTTGGCCGAGAATGAGAATTCGCAGGGTGGACCGAGTGAGCTTGATTTCTTTTTGGGGGTTGATCAGGAAGGGGATATTCCTGTTGAGGGGGAGAAAGAGCTGTGATTATAGTTATGGCTTGGCTTGTGTAGTGTGGGGTACTTGTATGCTTATTTTGGATAAGCTTTTGTCTTGGTGCTGTGTATAGTTCGCGATTCGATACCCAAAATATTTCATTTTTGTTCCGACTTTCTGTCCTATAAAATACAAGGACTTGAGGTCTGAAGATTTAAGTTCTACTTGCATCTACAACAGAAGAAAAGAGAAGAGTAGTGAAGTAAAAAAATGAGTTTAAAGCCTATGTACAGTATCAATCGTATCAGTAACAAACATTTTCATCGTCGGGCATTTACAATCTCGACGAGCTAGCCGGGGCATTAGCCGCACAACAAGAAGTAGGAAAAGCATTCGTAGACTGCGTATCAACACAAATAGCAGAAGGAGGAACCCAGAGACCAGGATTCTTCTCGTGGAAATTTGATGCACGAAGCATAATGCTAACAGGCTCAGCGGGCATGACAGGGAAATCCTCCGTACGGGGGAAATGTGTCAGACCGAACTGCAAGTAGCAAACGATGTCGGTATTATCGATACTCTCGTTCCGCTTAGCCCAGTCCAGGATAGTCTGGTTGTATGGGTGGTTCTCCGCGCCGGTTGACTGGCAGACGTAGTCACCAGCTGGGAAGAGCTCGTAGTCCTTGTAAGGCGTAACCCAGAGAGGTTTCCTGGCGAAGGCGGCACGGTTGTAGACTGTGCTGCCGGGCTTGGCGAGGAGGGGCGGGCAGTTGTTGTTGATGATCTTGTAGCCGACGGGCTTCTTGGCGATGGCATTCATGCGGTTAGGATTGATGATGTCCCAAGTACGGTTTGTCTCGTAGCAGTAATCTGCTGCGCCTTCGAGGGCGGTGCGAAGGGGAGTCTTCTTGGAGTAGAAGGCGTTTCCGTAGGGATTTTCTGGGGATCCGACGGCGTGTTCGGAGGAGACTGCGTCATTTTGGACGACGGAGTTGTTGGGACCGTCGATTTCGGGGTCGATGCGGAGGGAGAAGATGTGTTGGTGGTTGTGGGCAGTGATTTGAGGAGCGACTTGGGTTCCCCAGGGAGCGGCTTGCTCTGTCGGGTGGAGGCAGTAGGTGTTCAGCATGCCGGTAAGCTTCATCTCGAGCTTGTAGGTTCCATCTAGGGTGAAAGTGTGGTAGAAGCCGTACTCGTAGTTTGCGGCTGTGATGATTTGCGAGACGATGAGCTTGCGGTCGCGGGCTGAGATCACCGTGCCGTCACGGTAGTCGGTGTGCTTGTATAGGAGTCCGTTGTCCTCCTCGTGGATGCAGATAGCATTCTTGATCACGGCGGCTTCACCGTTGGCGGTAGACATGATTCCGTCCATGTAGTGAATGGCTCCCTTGCAGTCACAACCCAACTTGAGGGAGTTGGTCATGAGACCGGTGCCGTACTCGCCGACGTCGAAGGCGTGCTTCTTGTGGTGTGGCTTCTCGGGGGCGCCGTAGGGGACGACCATCTCGACAACACTGATACGGTTGAACAGGGTGCGCTCACGGTCCTCGTACATGTCATGGGTGCGGACGTCGGAGATGACAATACCCTCACGGTAGTTGAAACCAATGTGCATCTTGAAGTTGGCCCAGGAGAGCTCATTGCCGCGGACCTTGAAGGAAACGCCCTGGGGCTGGGTGATGTCGATAGGCTTCAGGCGGTCATGGTTGTACTTGTCGCCAATGTACTGGGGAAGGTAGTTGTGCTCCTGGAGGGGCACGCCGGTGCGCTCACCGTTCACGAGGCGAATATCAACGCTGAGGACCTCCTCCTTCTCGGTATCGGCCACAATTGTGAAGTCCAATGGGTGGGCGTATTGGTTGTCGAACTCGGAGGTCCGGTAGTAGGCCAGACCCTGCTGCAGACGGTGCTCGAAGCCCCAGCGCTCATCGATACCAATGGCCCAGGCATCAATGAAGACCTTGGACATATCGGTGATACCAAGACCTTCGCAGGCACGGATGACACGGGAGTCCTTGCGAGAGATGCGCTCCATGATGTCCAAGTCCTCAAGTGTGAGGGTGGGCATGACATCGTCCACCTTCTTCCACAATTCGACCTTGCCTGTGGCGAGGTTGACCACCACCTCAGCGACGGCACTGGTCTCACGCTCGATGATAATGGCAAAGCAGCGGCGATCGGGGGCAGGGATCTTTCCGGCGCGGAAGGCCTGGTACTCGGCCTTGGGGGGCTCGCGCAATGTGAGGCAGTTGAACTTGATGGTCTTAGGGCTGGCATATTCGCGGATGAGCTTAGCAGCCAAAGGAATTTCCTTGATGGAAAGCTGGTCTATACCAAATTTCAAATTAGCGTCTGTTCGGGGGCGTGCAGATCATGCACATGGGACGTTTATCTTATCGTGCATACCTAGCGGGTGTGGAGTTCCCTGCGGAAGCATGGCATGTGCAGCAACACTGTCATAGTCTCCCTCCCGGAAGATGGTATAACCCGGGATGGAAGTGGTATCAGGAGCAGACGCCATTGTGAGAGTTTTGAAAGATTGACTTGATGAAGCTGTCACAAAAGGCTGGTCCGTGGCCTTATATAGTGTGTATCCGCTTTTATCAGATGGATAGAAGCCGCATGGACATTCCTAATTAGGCAGCCGCGACGTTGTCTGGGCCAGATAGCGTGGATCACGACTCTACCCGACTCAGGGCCTCCCGTGGGTTGCTCTTTCTGGCGAAAGCCTGGAGAATTTACGGGATCCCGTTGAACGTGCATTGGCCTGTAATATTTTTTGCGTAAAGTCTTTTGCACGGCGGGAATTCGCACCAATCAGATCGCCGGCTTATTCCCCGGCCTTGCGTGCAACCCCGAACAGCATGCATATCTGCATTCACCGATCGGGCAGTTCAAACCTAGAAACGTTGGTCTTTCTCTCCGACACGCGTGTCATGTGTCATGGCTGATCATTCTCGCGGGGAAACCACGTGAGGTCTATGCCCACTGACCATTCGCGGCGTTTATATGTACGACCACCACGGTGTATTAGATCGAGTGTTACAAATTAGTATCGCTAATAAAGCTTCAGATCTAGACAAGATCAACTCATCGTGCACATTTGCTGCCGTTAAACAATTCCATTAGTGTATCGACGTTATCTACGATAACAAGAAGTCCTGGGGCATGGCGTGGACCTACCCCTTTGGGTTTAGCCCCACAGTACCGTGCTATGCATCTTACATAACCCGAGATCATCTGGAGAGTGTGGGGCGAAACTATGTTCTTCTCCAGAGTTTCAGCGGGACTCATCCGCCTTCCTCTTTGAGGAGGTCGACCCGAGAGCGTTATCTAAACCATGCACGATAACGTAGCTGCAGCTCCGCTTGGACTTAAGAGACCGGCTGTACTCGACTTGCTGCTTGTTACGTTCAACTCTACCACATTGGTATACAGTCATTCTACACTATGTCTTCATTAACAGTGCAGTGTACCGCGCCAAATGGTCGCACCTGGACCCAACCGACGGGGTTGTTTATCAACAACAAATGGGTGAAGTCCTCAGACGGCGCTAAAATTGCCAGCATCAACCCGGCGTACGTGTCTTGGGCTTGTACGCCCCAATTTGTAGAGTAGTACTGACATTTTCATTGCAGGACCGCCAAAGAGATCACATCTGTGTATGCCGGTACAGCTGAGGATGTCGACTCCGCAGTTAAGGCTGCTCGCGCTGCGCTGAATCACCCCAGCTGGCGGGACCTGTCGGGTCTCGAGCGCGGCAAGATGATGAATCGCCTTGCTCAGCTTATTGAGGATAACAAAGAGACTCTGGCTACGATCGAGACTTGCGACAACGGAAAGCCATACTCTGTTTCCTTGAACGATGATATGACTGAGACTGCCGAGACGATCCGGTACTACGGTGGATATGCGGATAAGGTCTTTGGACAGGTGATTGATACCACCGTGGACAAGTTCGCCTACACCGTGCGCCAGCCAGTGGGTGTTTGTGGCCAGATTATCCCGTCAGTTCCCTTCCAGATATTCGCAACGATGCCCCGACTAACAATCTCAGATGGAACTTCCCTCTCTCCATGGCAGCTTGGAAGCTCGGTCCCGCTCTGGCTTGTGGCAACGCCGTTGTGCTGAAACCCGCCGAGCAGACTCCCCTCTCCATCCTCTTCCTCGCTAACCTCATCGTCGAAGCCGGATTCCCTCCCGGCGTCGTGAACATCATCAACGGCCACGGTGCAGTGGCCGGTGCCAGCCTCGCCTCCCACATGGACGTGGACAAGATCGCTTTCACCGGAAGTACCGCCACCGCCAAGCAGATCATGAAGATGGCCAGCGTGAACCTGAAGAACATCACCCTCGAAACCGGCGGAAAGAGTCCTCTGCTCATCTTCAATGACGCAGACCTCGAGCAAGCAGTTGAATGGGCACATATCGGTATCATGTATAACCAGGGCCAGATCTGCACAGCTACATCTCGCATCTTAGTTCAAGATGAGATCTATGACCGCTTCATCGCTGCCTTCAAGGCCCAGATCAAGAAGGTCTCTAAGGTCGGTGATCCATTCGACGAGAACACTTTCCAGGGCCCCCAGGTGACGCAGGCTCAATATGACCGTATCCTATCCTACGTCGACGTGGGTACCTCTGAAAAAGCTACCCTCGAGTGCGGTGGTAAGCCCTTCAAGGGTCCCGGTGCTGGCAATGGTTTCTTTATCGAACCTACCGTCTTCACTAATGTTAAGCCGAATATGCGCATCTACCAGGAAGAAGTCTTTGGTCCCTTTGCTGTTATCTGTCGCTTCAAGACTGAAGAAGATGCCGTTCAAATGGCCAATGATTCTACTTATGGTCTTGGAAGTGCTGTGTTCACTACTAACCTGACCCGTGCTCATCGTGTTGCGAAGCGCATCGAGGCTGGTATGGTGTGGATCAACTCGAGCCAGGACAGTGATTGGCGTATTCCCTTCGGTGGTGTTAAGCAGAGTGGTATTGGTCGGGAACTGGGTGAGGCCGGATTGGATGCTTATTCGAGCTTGAAGGTCGTTCATGTTAACATGAAGTCTAAGCTGTGAGGTAAAACTTTTGTGATTTCGGGTTGTATTATTTTTGTATATAGAATCAAAATTGGATGACTTTCATTGAGATATCTCGGAATGGGTGAAGTGGGAATACGATGCTCTGTAATGGGTTTACCTCTCTCCGTGTTGAAACAGCGCGTAGTCGATGTGTGGCCGTGGAGCAATAGTAAGCTGTGTGCCTGACATTGAAATAGAGATGTGTTGAGAGATGAATCAAAAGCCGGAGCTCCATTGATCTATAACGCTAATTAAGCTGTGTTGGCATTTGACTATAAGCATAACCAGTCGACACCCAAGATCGATATTCTGACATCTTACTTGTCGTATGGATTAGCCTGGTCATTGCAAATCAGATCACACCTGCATGATGTCTAGAGTATTGATTTGATAAATGGTCAGATTTCCACACAGACACCCTAGAAAAGACAACAAGCGCAAGTATCAAGGTTTATGAGACATTCCTGGCGGTACATGATGTTGTTAGCATCTTCCACGGCTCTCTCAAGTAGCTTCCGGGGTCTATGAGCCAACCCAGTAACCTCGCAGGGCCCCAGGACGCGTCCTCAAATTCTTAGATATTTCTCTTCCGGTCTCCCACTCTCACTTCCCTTTCTTTGTTCCTTATCACTCTCCTCACATTTCTCACCCACCCTCTTCTTTCCGTCAACAACCATCTTGCTTTGAAGCTCGTCCCCTTGTGAGCTTGACGGATCCTATCGATCCCATTACCGCCACAAATCAACAAAGACAAACCACGCGGATGTCTGAGTAAGTCTTGCCTTCCTTTTGAAATGACCCATTCTCTGACAAAACTACAGCCAGGGCCACTCACCAAGCACCTCGTTGCCGACCGTCAGGCCGTTCACCAGCAAAACACGTCCTGAGATACATCCTGAAGTTGCTCTGCCTACCCTGCCGGTGACTAGCCAAAATGGAAGTTCGCCAGTAGCCAGCATGCCAGTCACCCCGCTGCAGACTGTCATATTGTGAGGACTAATTTTCCACTTTCCGTTCCTGATAGATGGCGCTCTGAAGTTGAATGCTAATTGGAGATCAATAGGAACCCGACCAATTTCGTTTCTCAAGCCATCGGGCCACCTCAGAGCCTCCCAGCGCCAGTCATTGGTGATGAGAATATGGAAGCAGGAGACTGGTGCAAATTCACCATGCAGGCTCCTTTTCCTTTCTCAACGGCGGTTAAAGGCCACAGACTTAAAGGCCACAGACTTGAAGGCCACAGACTTAAAGGAAAGCTACTGGGAAGGCTATTGTCATGCAATGTGTTGGAGCTGTCATCACAGACCCGGAAGATATGTGTAATCATTGTCGGAAGCAGAATGGGCCCTTCACCTTCTGCGTGGCGGTAGGCGGAATTGAGGAATGTGCGAACTGCCGCTGAGGGAAGAATGGGCACCGGTGTTCGTTCAACAAAAATCCCTCGACCCCAAAATCCCACCGTAGCTCCAAGCTATACATGCAGGAGGAGCTTACGAAGTTGAAGAAGGAAGCCGAAGACCTTCGAGCGGAGCAGGCGGACCTCGAAGCCCAGATGGGCGCCTATCGCGAGCTTATACAGAGGGCTCGGGAACACTGCAGAACAGCTTTGAATAAGCCAAAATTTGCGAACCCCCTATTCTCCACCGAAGAAATGGCAATCCGGAAAGACGAGTACGACCGCAACCTTAGCGGGCCATGGCTATTGGAAATGGAGTCACGTATCGGGGAGATGCAAGAGACTTTCGGGTTACTCATTGACAAAGCCAGAGAAATCATGGCTCGATTGAATGCTTTGATCAAGTCATAGGTTTGCGGAGATTTTGCTTTTCGGTATCTTTGCCGGGTATGAATTTTGCTTTTTTGCCCACGGACGGACAGTAATGAGGACCACCAAAATTACCTAGCCATCGAAGTCATTCTCAATGACAGTTTCTCTGTAAACAGCAAATTTGTAACTGACTTTCGAGTCTGATTTGAAATAGTATTGATGAATAGTCAGTATATTACCCATAGACTCAGGAATCAGGGTAATTAGCATCTGAAATGATGCACTTCTGCGGCCTCAGAAAGGTTGAGCAAGATGCCATTGTACCTAATTTCCCCGGTATCAAAGAGCAAATGACCTCTCTAAGTTTGAGTAGTATACCAGAAATTGCTTCATGCAAGCCACGACATAGGTAAGAAAAGGTGCCGTCTTCGTGGAGATCACGCGGAATCATTTTCACATTACTGGAAAGCCTGATGTCAACAAGTAGATAGATACCTGAGTATGTTCTCGATAAGAGTACTACTCTGAATCACGATCACTACGCTAGTTCAGACATGGGCCAGTGAGGTGTTCAATAATTGATTTCCTATTTCTTAAACAATTCCGTCACTTCCTTTTTTAATGTTTTGACCAAAATCTAGTGCTTCCAAAATTGTATAGCATTTCCATCATGCAGCAATTCCATCCCAAATCTATACCCGAATCACTCCTTTTTTGTCGGCGCAGATGCAGGAGAATCGTTGGCAATCGCCTCCTGCGCTTGAATGACATGCGTGAACGCTTCCTCCGTATTGAGATAAGTTCGGCTTCCTTGGATAAACCAAAAAGAAATCGAAATGACAAGCATAACACCAAACACGCCAATTGCATAGTTCATGTCGCCGCCAGACGGGTTGGGCGAGCTTGGGAAGAAGAAAAACACTGTGGTGATGCAGCAGTAGATAATGCTCACCCAATTGGCAGGGGCGCCGAATCTTCCTAGATGAAATTGTCCTCCAGGGGGAAGTTTGTCACGTCCCATCATGAGGACGGTCGCAATAGGAAGACCGTATGAGATTGTCAGTGCGATGGTGCTGACACTGAGGATGGCGTTGAGGACTGTTTCGGCGAAGAGAAACAGCACACCGACCAGGGCGATTAGAGCTCCTTGGAACCATAGACCCCGGACAGGAGCTTTCCAGGTTGGATCGACGTGGGACAGGTATCTGCTGAATGGTAGTCCGCCGTCGCGAGCGAAGCCCCAGGTAAGGCGGGATGCCGTGGTCAGGATACTGATACCCTGGCCGAGACCGTTGCAGATGAAAAGGGCCATGAGCACGGCTGCTCCATTTGTGCCGACGGTTTCTTGGACGAGTTCCAAGAAAGGGAGGCCACTCGGAGAGTTGATGACAGTGTTCACCTTTTGGATACAAAAAAGACAGACCATCATTAGGATAAAACCGCTGACTGCGCCCGAAAGAACTGCGAAGTATATCACTTTCGGAGCGTTCTTGCGAGGCGCGGGGATTTCTTCGACCATGTGAATCACGGCATCGAATGCAGTGAGACCGTAGGCGGCTTGCACTAAACCGATGAACCAGACCACACCATCCGGCCAGCCAGTTTGGTTGATCCATTTGCCAAAGACGAATGATGCTGGTCGGTAGGACAGATCTGATTTCACTCCAACGGAGATCAGGAGAGCGAGGCAAAAGACAAAGAATAGTCCGAAGAACCAGACTCCCACAAAGTTATTCAACCAAGGTAGGAACTTGTCTTTCCGACAGCCAACGACATTGATCAATGTGAGTATGAAAACACAGCCAATATAAACAACGAAGTTCAGCCATCCGGTTGATGCTCCGGTCCACTCCACATCGAACATGACCTTCATCCCCAGAATAAAGTTGGTCATGAAAGCAACCTGCGAGGCCGCAAGAGTCCACCAGCCAAAGACATTGATCCAGGCACAAATGTAGGATACGAACCGCCCCCAGGGCGTGTTCCAAAGGCGATAGATCCAATATGCCTGGCCTAATGCGGTAGGCATACTACTGCAGATTTCTCCCAACGAAAGAGCCACGCATGTGTTGCAGAATGCCACCAGGGCAAGACCCCATAGAATAGAGATCGGGCCACCATTGATGAGACCGTCCGAAAGGTCCTGTGCGAATGTTGACCATGTTCCCAGAACGCAGAAAGCCAACGCTAGCATACTCCAGATGTTGAACTTCCGCTCCAGGCTCTGGCCGTGCCCGAACTCCGCCAGGTCGCATGCATCTTGGGTGTCCTGATCGGTAGGCTTGACAGTGGTGTCGTTTTCCAAGTCCATATTTCAAGGGCGATTTCAAGCAGCGCGTGGGCTCATTCTCCGCAATCGTATGATGTTGAAGTTGGGTATGACGCTTGGTATGTATGAATTCAGTGACCCAAAATAATCGACCCCATAGCGACCCGGGGTTTTTTGTGGTTTCTGGGGAACCCCGCGCGTGTCGACTGTGGGTTCGGACGAGCATTGTCCTCGTGGGTACACCGAAGCTGGCCCACTTGCGGTACCAGACCTTGGAAGTGGTCTGGGGATTAGGCGAAACATCTCACGTCTTGTCCTAGGCTTCCACCAAGGTGATCTGCGCCATGAATGTTGGCGTAGGTTGAATATTCCTGGTTGGGAAGGTGGAACCGGGTCTATGGTGTTGGGTGTTTGAATATGAAGTCATTCGGCAAGATGGTCCTCTCACGGCCCTGGTCTCGGGCTTGAGAATGCTTGGTATCGTGGAGCACGATAACTCTGTGATCCGATTTTATGACACATGGTTGCAAACTACGGTCCTAGGTCGGGGGAGGGTCCCGAAATTTTCCCCACGGGTTGATATAACAAGAAAGGCCAGCCGTTGGCTGCAGGAGTTTAGCCAATTTGCCGATGTCAGCGAAAGCCGAGTGAGCGGATGGTGGATGGTGGGGCGCCACGCCGATAGCGCTTGGGTGTACCTGCCCAAAACGGGCATAAGCGGCGTGGAGGCCTCAGGCCAGAAACAGGACCGACTTCACCAACTCGGGCCGATGAGAGGGAACGTGATAGGAGTTGGACTGATTGCGAGGGAATTCAAGACCCAATATGAAGCTTGGTTTTGCAAGTGGACCGGAAAGTCCTCCCTATAACGGATTAGAACGCGCTATTTATCAAGACTTGAGAAGATTCTCTGGCCAATCAGGACGCGCCATGGATACCTGTTCTATAGCCGCAACGCCATATATGATTCGAATGAGGCCCAACGTCCCCCATTCATCGCTTCAAACTTCCCCTCCTCATCTATCCCCTATGCCTATCGCAGAAAAGAAGAAAGATTCTCGCCATCGGTCCCATAAAGGCTGTTGGACGTGCAAAAGGAAACGGATCCACTGTGACGAATCGAGACCGGGCTGTCGGCAGTGCTCTAAGCGCGGACTAACATGCGAAGGATACGAGATTAGACTTCGCTGGGGCGCTGGTATCGCTTCCCGAGGTCGATTCAATGGCGCTGAGAAACCGGTCAAAGAATCGATACCCCCTTATTCGAAACGAAGGTGGGATCTGCGAGGGAAATGCGAACAAGGGGATGGTGATCAGCAAGGCCAACCAGTCCTACTTCTTGAAGAAAGTTTTACTCAAGGTATGCAGTGTAAATCAAGGATTCGATCATGAATTGAGTTTCTTTGGTTTTGCTGTGGAGGTCCAAAATTTATACTTTGCTGACTTTATGGATAGCCCAACCACTGGACCAACCAGTTGCTGAGCGAGCAACAGTCAGTATACTTAATGTGCCTTTCGGACAGAATCCGGAGGACTATATCGACATTAACCGCCACTTTGAGCTTCCTGTATCACTGGAGAATGTGGAACGAGATACCAGACTGTTCGAGGGAGTAGGACTAAATCCTGGTCCATATAGTGATAAGATGACGAGGGGATCCGCAATCATTGCTTGAACTGAAATGCAAGCCATAATATCATTGACTCCTTTAGAATGCACGAAGAAGTTCTAGTAAGGTTAATAAATGTTTTAAGAGAAACTGGGTTCCATGGCTTGTGAAGCGGAAGTGAGACACTACAAGCAGGTGAAGCAGGAGAAATAGAGTAGCAGTAAGATGGATGGGAGAAAGGAGAAACGAGGGAGAAACAGGATAAGAAGCTACCCACATACTCGTACATAAATTCCAGTAACCAAATTGGTACTTTTCTAATTCATATGCAGTACATTTGTTCCCATTACTCTAGCAAAAGGTCTATTGTCAAGGCCAGTTAGTCACTTGAAAGCTATCCAGTCTAACTTAAAGTTTATTTTGAATTCAGATTTTCAATAACTTCAATACAGTGCGAATGCCTAACGCCTCTCATGATATCTTGTCGGACTAGATCCATCCGAAAGATTCTTTCTTCTTCGAGACCAGCTCTGACCTCCCTCCCCTTTCGTATCCCCTTTCGTATCCCACGTTCTCCTGTTCAGTCTATCCTGCCCCGCCCATCCTCTATTCAAGTCCCTCGTCAGATCATCTCTAATTTCCCTAAGCTCCCCAAGCTCATTCATCATATTCCCTATTTTCTCCTCCAAATCATCCCTTTCCTGCTCTAGTTCCTCGAGCAATTCTTCCAATTCTCCCACTTTCTCCTCTTGTTCTGTTCCAAATTCCATTAACCAATTGATCTCCACTTCTAGTTCTTCGATCTCATCCAATTGTCTCTTTTTCCTTTCACTCAACTGTTTAAGCTCTTCGGCTTCTGACTTTGGTCTGTTCGTTTCGAAATGGATTGACCTCTTTCTTAGTCCCATTGTTTCTTTTTTGGTATAGTCATTCGACACATTGTCTGCAGAATCATATCCTGATATTTCTGCACGGAGATTGAGAGGTGGCAGATTGGCAGGCGGTATTTCGACTTCAGGCACGTTCACCGTGTTGTTAAATACAGGGATCAAGTTGATCAGAGGAAGCTTTGGAAGTCCTCCCAAAAATGAGCCAAACACCTTTTTGACCGATTGATATACCCCTCCATCTACTGGTCTATCTTGATTAGACTGCCGAGAAAAAGATGTTGCTTTAGCACGAGGTGTCTTCTTAGGGTGCGATGGAGGGTGAACATGGAACGGCGAATGTTTCTCCACGGAGTCCGTATGTCCGATAGATAAGCGAGTCAAAATTTGCATGGCAGCCCAGTTGATATTCGGTGGGCTTCCCACGGGACTAGGAGGCGAGAGGTCTTCTGGAGAAGTTTTTGAGCTCGGAGTAAATGCAGGACTTGAAGTTGGGGGCTTGCCGCTTAGTTCACTGGAAGGTTTCACATTCCTAGGCATCCCAATGGCAAGCCTTGAATGCTTTTCTGGATCCATCTTGGGTGGGGCTCGAGACTGCATGGATAAATAAGATTCAGAATTAGGAACAGGAGGGCGAGGTGATGAAATGCTCAAATTTCTTAACCGTACACTGCGAGAATGGCCCACAGCTGTTAGCATATTATTCAAACGTTGTTCTTTCCCGGAGAGATAGGACTTGGGTGGAGATACGGGTTCATGATGCACCCATAAGTCCCCTCCATGGGGCTCTTGAGCCAGGGGTACGGGGGGTGAAATACCTTCAATAGTAGTTGCGCTGTGTCCAGCACCTTCTCGATAGTTGGCGAAAGCTTGGTTTTGAGGCGATACAATGGACCCTGCACTACTGGTAGTTTCGGGCCCCCGCACGCTCTCTGTCTCTACGGACTTCAGGGCATCGTGGAACTGCAAAAAATCCAGATTCTCTAGCGTCCTACGGGACTTTCGTGAATTGTAGGAAGCCTCCTCTGGAAGTGCCCTGGCAACGTCTGCGGGGTCTGATGTCTCTTGTGCCTTTGCATTATGGGACTGCAACGAATCATGGCTCTGCAGAGAATTATAGAGGCGCTCTGACTCTGGGGAAGGTCTTGTTCGTCGAGTAGGTCGATTGGACGGGTCAAGCTCCGACTCTGGGCTCTTTCGCTTCTCGCCGGAAGTTTGGGGAGTGTCATCAACATCTGACTCTGCTGACTCATGTTTTCCTTCGGGCTCAGGTTTCTTCTTGGTGATCACAGAAGATGCAGCGGAGCTGTTAATACGACTGCGCCCTAATTGGCCGCGGCCTGGTGAGGATGCATAGCGAGATGACATGGCTGAATTGGGGCATGATAAACTTGGCTCTCGCGAACGATCTAACATACCACCTACAGATGAGGAAAGTCACGGTCAGCATATTTTTTAACATTTATTCCAGGACTAGTTCGTGTCAATTTTACCTTCAGTCTTGGCATTCCGAATGATAACCGTGAAGCTAGGCCGCGGTAGCCCAAGTCGTTCTTCGTCAATCATGGCGATTCCGAGCCCGGGATAGTACGCATTGATGGACCGCTTGATGACAGTGATCATGCTTAATTCAGTGAGTCTACTTTCATCGCCTTGAGGAATGTCAACTTCGTTGAGGTTTATGTCCTTCAGAGCTGAAGGTTTCCACCAAATGTTGTCTGCACCCAGTCTAAAGAGACCTTCGTTCATCAGACGCTTTCGGAACACATTGATACGTAGCTGGGAGATATCAATCCAATCTCCATCCAAGCTTTGACATCGGGGGTCGGCCCGATCTTTCAAGAAATCGTTAAGCCGGATCGATAGTGGTCGGTACGGATCATCAGCTCGAATGATGTCGACATCTGCATTAGGGACCACCGATGATCTGTTGAAGTCAAATAATTCTGCCTCGGGTGAATCTTGTCGCTCCTCATCAGGACTGCCTGCAGAGGCATCTTCCGTTTCTAATTCATCAGGAGACGCATGCCCTTCATCCTTGTCAAGGTCCTCTTCAGAATCGTTCTCGGCTTCAATTCCAGACTCAACATTAGACTCAGATTCTTGTTCCTCGCTAGAGCTTAGCTCGGAATCATTTTCGGCTTCACCTCCAGACTCGGCAGATGCATCGTCTTGCTCGTCCTCAGGTCCCGTTCCAGAGTCATATTTGTCGTCGTCCTGGGGCGCATCATCGTCTTGGTCATCGGTAGAGCCATCTTGGAGAACACTATCGACTGCATCGTCCGACTCATATTCAGATGCATCTTCTTGTTCCTCGCCAGATGACCCTTCCTCCGAATCATTCTCGGATCCATCTTCAGACCCATCGTCGGATACATCTTCCTGCTCTTCTTCAGGGCTAGCTTGAGATTCGTTTCCAGCTTCATCTTCTTCTTCAGCATCCTCCATCTCTTCGTCATGGGGACTTTCGGAATTGGTCTTAGTTGTCTTTGCAGGTAATGCATCTGTCGTCTTTTTGTTGCTCTTAGAGTTCTCCGCAGATGATGCGTCCTTCATTGATTCGTCACTCTTAGATTTCTGCGCGGAGGAAGCATCCTCCATCTCTTCGTCGCGGGGGCTTTCGGACTTAGTCTCCAACTCCTCGTTACGGTTACCTTTAGGTTCGGTCTTAGCTTCATCTTCAGATACATCTTCAGATACATCCTCCATCTCTTCGTCGTGAGAACTTTCGGGCTCAGTCTCTAGCTTTTCGTCATGAAGACTTTCGGAATCGGTCTTGACTTTCTTGGCAGATGGTGTACCCTGTGTCTTCTCATCACGAACTGACTCACCGTCTTCAAACCCGTCTTCAGTGTCGTCGTGAATTTCCTGTTCCAGCTCGGAATATGATCTTTTACTACCCCGAGACTCAAGTCCGTCAGAATCGTCTTCTTGGCTGACTATGGATGCGCCCTGAGATTCAGCATCTGATCCATTATCGGTCTCATTCCCATTTTGGTGTTCCGACTCCTCACCAGTCTGATCTTCACCGTTTGATTCGTAGTCTGGCTCATCTTGGGCTTCGGTATCAGACTTACTAGTACTGGAATCATACACATGGTCGTCAGACTCTTCGCCAGACCTATTATCTTCTGCGCCATCCTCAGATCCAGTTTCGGACTTAGCTTCAGACTCATCGCTAGAAACACCATCATTTGAACTTTCCGATGCTTCTTCTAGTTCGCCTTCAGATGATGCATAGATTTGACCTTCATCCACCGGAGCATTTACATCATCTCCAGATTCTGGTTCTACCTCCTCTTCTGGCTCTTCCTCCAACTCTTCGCTAGAAATAGCTGGCGATGCATCGCGAGATGATGCTTGTGCTTGTTCTTCTACGAGGTGTTCAGATTCGTTGTCTGCTTCCTCTTCCGACTCTTGGTCTTGCTCTTCTTTCGATCCGGCTTCTGATTTGTCTGGTGAGGCTTCGCGAGATGATATATGTTCATCCACGGAGTGTTCAGAATCGTTGTCAGAGCTCTGCTCATTACCAGATGCTTCTTCTGACTCTTGTTCTGATTCCTCTACTACTAGTGAGGCACCACGAGGTTCGGCTTTGTCTACCTCCATTGGTTTAGATTCGACATCAGAGTCTTGTTCCTCCGGGTCTTCTTCTGGTCCTTCCGCGGGGGCATCAGATTTTTGATCATAATCTCGCGGTGCCTCAGATCCAGACTCCTGCTCTGACTCTTCCTCGGAACTCTCCTCTGATTCTTCTCTCGACCCTTTTTCTGACTTCCCGTCTGGTAAAGCTTCCTTGAGATGCTCTTTAAGATGAGAAGGACGGTGCGTAGGCACATGGGGCGATATTTCTGGATCAGACTCTTCAGACTCACTTCCGGATTTTTGTTCTGGCTCAGCCTCGAATTCTCCCTCTTGCTCAGATGCGTTTTCAGGCTGATAGTCGAATTCCTCCTCTAGTTCCATTTCTGGCGAATCTTCCTTGGGAGTCCTCGGGGGAGTAGGTGGCGGTTGTTTATGAGGCGGTACTGGTACCGAATCATCAGAATCATACTCAGATGCCTCTTCAGATCCAGATTCCTGCTCCGGCTCTTTCTCCGATTCTTTCTCTGATTCTTCTTCTGATTCTTCCTCTGACTCCCTGCCCGGTGAACCTTCCTTGGGAGCAGAGGAAAGCCATGGTGGAGGAAACGGCGTTCTTCCATGAGACTCCGTGGTTTCCGACCCTTCAGCCTCCTCACTTTCAGATCCACCACCAGGCTTTTCGGACTCTGTCTCTGATTCTTCATCCCGCACCTGGTCTGGGGGCTCGTAGTCACTTTCTCCCGTATTCTCCCATCCACTTGAATGAGCAGGTGAATCATGAATAAAACCGGACGCACGTCGAGGGCTGCGGAGTCTACCTCTTCCCCCTTGACCACCATGAGGTAGAGGGAACTTAGGCATACGAATCGGCCGGGACACGCGTGGAGGCAGGACACGTCTCGGCTGAGGACGTCTTGGAGGGCTCTTTGGATTCCAACCAACGCGTTCAAGTTGAACAACTCTGTAGAGATTGTGTATAGTACGCACTCTATTACGCTTGGCTGCAGCTTGAACCTCCGCTGGCATTTGATCCAAGCTTTCGAGAATGATTACCTTGAGTTTATTTCGGTGGGTTGAACTCTGGAACTTGACTGGCCTGGGCTGGAGGGCAATGTAAATTTTTCGGAGTATTCTGATGACAGCTGTTTGGTTCTCTCCATTCTCGTCAACATCGAGCTTCACCCAGGCTTTAGCTAGGGTTTTGCTGTCATGTTTCGGATCCACTCGCTCTCTTGTCCATTGACAAAGGGGCATCTCGGGCAGTGGTTGAGGAACAACGAATAGGCTGGAAAATTGAAGAGTATGGTTATAAATCGGCTAGGGTGGTGATTTAGGGGAAATTTCCAGATTGTGTTAGTCGATTTTTGTGTGAACTGCAATTGAGCTCGAGGGAAGCTGTTGACTTTTAACTCGAGGTTGTCTTTGTTCATCTCACGGATATATTTAGGCCGCTGCGTTGACAACTCTAAATGACAAGGATTTTTGAAAGAGGAGCATCAAAGACGAGGATGAAAGGTGCTATTTCTTGAGGCAGGGCGCACCAAAATTCACTTTGAAGAAAGAGAACCAGATTCTGGCAAGATGGAGATGATGCCCAGCTCCATCTTGTGTCCAGTAACTGTATTTGTTATACTCAATCCTTGGAGCATGGACATTATTCGAGTTTTTTAACTCCATTTACCAATTTATCGTGTAGCGGATTACCTTTACGCTTGATTGTAAAATTTTGATGGAAGAGAATGTTATTTTCAGTCTCATTTCTGGTTGTAAATAAAGCCCGAAATCAATGGTATTAAAAAATAATTAACGCAGTCCCAGTGTCCCGTGCGTGGCTGAAGAAACTTCCAAGGTTGGAACAAAGAGCCTACTCCCTCTTCGCCGTCTTTGGAATGTCTTTCTCTGCAGCCGAAAGAGCAATAAACGCTTTCTTGCTGACTGACAAACTATCGTAGAGCAGAACTGAAATCGATTAGCGAGATCATGAAGACCTTATACAATGTCAAACCCACCTAAGGGAATAATAATCCAGAATATATTGCAAAAGACAAAGTACCCCCAAAAGATCGAAGCTTCGGGTCGGGAGTACGAAAGGTCCAGAAGGTAGTGGTCAAACATGCAGGTTGCGTAATAAAGAACATCCCCATAAAGCTGACCAAGGGACACAATGGCCTGCAGAGGATACCGCAGGGGGTGTTGAATCATGATCATCCCGGCCAAAATAAACGACAAAGGGCCCCAGAAAATGGCAGTGATGGTCTCCATGCATAACACAAATGCATCTTGGGTTTGGTATCGAGAATCCGATAATGAGTATTCTTTCCAAAGCTGTCCAAAAACATCTTGCATGCTGGGCATCTGTCGGAAATTATAGACAAAGTATCCCTCGAAGAAAAGGTGGATACAGCCACCTGCATCCATTGTTAGCTTGGCTCATGGCTGGATTTACCAGGACCCATACATAGAACAAACACATGATAGTCCACAGATCACTCGGTGATATCTTTGGCTGCACTTTGATCACCAATAGGTATGTCGTTAAGAAAATAGCCGTGCATCCTGCTGCGAAGATCGACACTAGGGTCAATGTGTCCCACTCATTGGCCAGATACCCCACGATGTCTAGATCAGTGGGGTAGTAAGGGTGTACGGCTGCATTGACTATTGACGACATTGTTGAGGTTGACCTTGCAATACGAGCTGGGAGTGAATGTACACAATAAGTGTATGGTCTCACGTGATAAATAGGGGCTTCTATACGGGGTTACGTTTAATCTAGGCAGATGATTATGATTACTCAGGAAAATCAACTAGCATAATCCTATGGAGTATTACCTACAGATTCCATCACACGTAATATCCTGATGCAATAAAACTGATATTCCCGAAGCTGAGAAAGTCGGCGTGAGATCAAGTTACAAGTATACCAAACCCAACCATGTCGTCACCCTCGAAATCACATCCCAACCGCGTAAACGACAGGAATGTCCATATGTCACAGACCAGACTCTAATCCGACGCATCCAATCTCAACTACCAAATTCCGAATTCTTCCTTCACGAAGAACATCCAAATTGACCGTCGGGCCACGGAACTCTTGGCCCCGGACACGGACTCTGATTAGCCCGGCCCCCAACTTACCCCGAAACACAAAAATCCGATCAGCAAAATAGCCATCAACAAAGCCGTTCCATGATTTCCAAGGGGCGCAAGCCAACAAAGAACCTCGACTCTACATCCTTACTTCCCCGAATTAACTTCCGATCCTCCTTCACTTCGCAACCACGGTTCCGTTCCCTATACGAATACGTCGGCGGATAAGATCGGATATGGCCTCGTACCCAACCGAAGGCGCGCGTCGGCGCGTGAAAGAGAACCAAAACCAGAACCAGAGCCAGGTCCATTCTAATGGCCATACACGACACCATTCCGGCGAATTCAAGCGCCGTGAGTCGCGGTCATGGATAAGGAAATTCAAGTACCGCGCCGTGAAGCACACGTGGTTGATACCACTAATCCTTATCCTGGCATTCCTATCGCTTTACGCCCTTAACCCAACACCAAGTAACGTCATTCACCGATTTATCTTCCTTTCCTACGAACAACCACCGCTCGAAGATGGAGGACCGATCCAATACGGGAAAGGATTATGGGATATCGCCTTCGTCTCATTCTACACGATCGTTCTATCGTTCACCCGCGAATTCATCATGCAAGAGCTCCTCAGTCCTTTAGCGAAGTTATGTGGGATTCGCTCGGCGAGAAAACAAGCGCGGTTCATGGAGCAGATGTATACGGCTATTTATTTCGGGTCTTCCGGTCTTGCGGGATTGTATGTTATGTCTAAAACGCCTGTTTGGTACTTCCGGACTGTTGGGATGTATGAATCTTTCCCGCATAAGACGCATGAGGCTGCGTTTAAGTTTTATTATCTGTTTGAGGCGGCTTATTGGGCTCAGCAGGCTATTGTCATGCTGCTTGGTCTTGAGGAGAGGAGGAAGGATTTCAAGGAGCTTGTTGCGCATCATATTGTTACTTTAGCGCTGATTGGGTTGAGTTATCGGTTTCATTTTACTTATATCGGGGTTGCTATTTATACGACTCATGATATCAGTGATTTCTTTCTTGCGGTATGTTTCGCCTTTCCAGGATTCTGGTTTTGGTCTTTATGCTAATGGTTGCAGATTTCTAAATCCCTCCACTATACGGGTTCAGACCTGATTATCCCCTTTTATGCGCTCAACGTCGTTGCATGGATCTATCTTCGACATTATTTGAATCTGCGGGTGCTTTACTCCTTGCTTACGGAGTTCAGAACTATTGGTCCTTATGAACTCAATTGGGAGACGCAGCAGTATAAATGCTGGATTTCGAATATCATCACTTTCGCTCTGTTGGCTATGCTGCAGAGTCTCAATCTGTTCTGGCTGTATTGTCTGGGACGCAGCTCGTGGAAGTTCCTTTCGACGGGTGAGAAGAAGGATGATCGCTCTGATGACTCGGAGCCGGAAGAGGACGTTCAGGTTCAACAGAATGGATCTGCAAAGCAATGATTCGGTGTGGTTTTCAGATCTCGTTTGATGGAATGGGCTTGGTGGATATGCCTTGGAGATGGATGACTGTCGAGTCATGCTGGCTCGACAAGACGATGTTTGGAATTTGCATATAAAATGGCCTGGTTAAGGGGTCTACCCTGTCTAGATCACCCTGGATGGCCCGTGTACAGATGGTTTCATGGTTCGATGTATTATGTATCATAGGGACTTTAATTTTAATGAATAATGGAAGAAAGACCAATACGGATTCTTGTGACGTATCTGTAAAGTGACTTGCAATCTGAGACAATGTGACTGCCCACAAAGTATACGACATAAGAGTGATCAAGGTTAAATCTTTCGAAGTTTTTGTTCATTTCAAGTGAGTTCATTATTTACACACTAAGAACAACCGAGTATGAAAGAACCAAACGCCAGGTTTGCAATGTACAGAAGCCACGCCAGCCTCTCAATGTATACAAAAAGAAAAGGTGAAAGAAGGGTTGAAAGAAGAAGTTGTGGAAAAATGTTGAAAAAAAGGTCGAATAAGGTTGATAGGCATGTCAAAAGAAAGATACAAGAATTGCCAAAGAGGGAAGGTGGACGGATGTTCATTACCGTCTTGGAGGATGGTTGTAGGCCGGGGACATTGGCGATCTCCTTCCAGAGTTATCGGAACTCACGGGGATCAAAGGAAGAGTAGGCTCTAAAACGTCGTGGACGGGCGATCGGGGAGGCCCGCCCAGCTTTTCGTTTGTTTGAGTTGGTGATCGGTCATCGATATTATACCGAGATCCTTGGTGGCCCAGAGACATGTTAAGCTCATGGTTGGATTCGGCGTGTCCCGTTTCGTCGATATTCCAGCGAGATCCAAGTCTGCTAGAGCTGTCGTCGCCTCGGGCAGTCTTCTCCAACGGGAGAAGCTCGGTCGTCATCCGGTTTTCCATACCGGACATCCGGAAGGATTCACGGTTGTCGGAAAGGCGCTTGTACTTGCCCTCTGGCTCCTTGAGGGTAAAGGCGTAGTAGAATCCGATGAGCAACCAAATCAGGAGTGCCAGGGTGAAAACGGCGTTAAAGACAAACCACAAAACTCCGAGAATGCTAGTCATCATTTCTGGTTGATTGAAAACATTGGAGAAGACGAGCATGAAGACCGCGTTCAGGAAGTTGAGCACGGTTGCGGTGATGGCGAATCCGTTGGCAGCCCGGTCCATGTACGGCTTGATGACAATGGTCACAACCATCATGGCGGCTTCCAGAATCAACAGCACAATGGACTGGGCGACCCACGCGGACTGGGCGAAGGCCGTAACCATGCCGCGAACGACAGTCGCGGTCAAGACCGGGATGATGAAGTAGTACGCTTGGGCACGGTAGTTGATATACAAGAAGCCCCACTTGGTCAGAGTAACGGGGTCGGAATAGAGCGTATAAGCCGGGTGCTCATTCAAAGCCTTGGAAGCTTTCGCTCGCTGGAAGACTCGGAATCCGGCATACAGCAAGACGATGCTCATGACCAGCCACATGCTAATTGCCAGAATAATCTCCGCGGCCGAGTCTCGCTGAATCAGTTCCCACATGCAAATAACACACATCTGCGGGTATCCGAGCGACACGACTCGGTAGAGACTGCCTCGCATGAACGTCTGCCACTCCGATGTTGCATTGGCAGCCATTGCCAGCTTGTTGTTGTTGATCTTCCGGGCCAGAGCGGGCAAAACGAGTCGCAAGAACAAGATGGATAGAATGATGAGAATCGCGACAAAGTAAAAGAAGAGATATCCCGTCATGAAAATGTTGGATGATTCGATGTCCGCCCGGAAACCGACTCGCTCGATGCCCCTCACAGTTTGTTCGGTTCCTCCGGTCGTGGTGGTGGTCGAGCGCTTCGCGAGGTAAACCGATTCATTGTCGGTCATCGTCAGTAGATCGGCGGGAGTTCCACCCGTCGCACGCTGGAACCATGTCGCGATGCTCTGCAGAGCGGTGGTGTGAAGGATACCCATGGTCCATTGGAAGGTTTGAGTCCACGCTTGTACGATTGGAGGGAAATTGACTGCGGCGTTGCCCGCAATGGCCTGAGTCTGCATGAAACCCAGGAACAGCATTGTCCGGAAATTGAGGTGGGTGGCGATCACGGTATGTCCCAAAATCGAAATCACCACTGTGGTGATGAGGCCCAGCCCCGTGATGATGGCGACAATCCATGCGACCGCCGGTTGATCGACCGTTGTGCCATTAAGAACGCGCGTTTCGATACAACTAATGTCTTCGTGGGTGGTATAAGTCTTTAATTGGAGACGCACGATTGCATCGAGATCGGGAACGGTGTAGGCGATACCTGGAGATTATATGCATTAGGGAACTGTTGGTTCCTCGCGCTGTCGCCGGATGGGAGGATCACTCACTTGGAATATCGCCTAGTACAGATGAATCGACAGTCAACGAGGCAGATGGGATGGTCAATTGTTCCTCTGAGATAGGGCACATGCCCAAGCCGTTACTTGAGAGGGTACATGGGTCGATGGTTGTATTGATCGCAGTGTATCCATACACCAAAAGCGACAAGTCGATCTTGAATTTGCCGGTATAATCGATTTTACCATTGAAGGCAATACTTGCTGAAGAGTTTCCTGGTGTGAAGACGACGCTAAAATGGTCGACAGAGATTTTCCCATCGTTGGAACATGGGGTCAGAGACGAGGCCTGGAACAGCTTCTCAGCAGATGCGGCGGAGAACAAGAGAGCCCCGGCGAGCCCGGCCGCCCAGGGGAACTTCATGGTTTGAGAGAGTGTTGAAGATTTCTCCCAGAGAAATCAGAATAAAGGAGTGGAAGGGTTTCGTCTATTTTACTTTCAGATCAAGAGCCCCATGTTCCGGGATCTGGGCCAGGGGGGTTGGAGTATCAAAGCCTGGAAAGAGACCAGAGTCAAAGACTCAGTTCAAGGCAACGGTATTAATTTTAGGTACAGTAAGCACATTTCGGTACCAAAGGCCTTGGAAACTGTAAAATAAAGAAAGTGCGGTATGACACTGCCACTTTGGTTTCAGATGTGGAGTGCGTTTGTCTGCTTTGTTCGGCTGAATCATCCAATCTGTACAAAAATAGCGTGATTAGAGGGTCTGCGGTTCCAGATGACATAACCCATCTGTGTTGTGCTTTTATAACCCGGTCTATCACCTCATGATCGCCTTCCTTTTTCCTTTCCACAGTACGATCTGCTCCTGTTGATCCCTGGAAGCGAAAAGGAAAAAATACCAGAGACTCCACTTACCGCCCATCGCCTCCATGAGGTCACACCGTAAGGAGATTGTCCAGTACAGGTCAGCCCAATCTCCTTACATACGTTGACCGAGCATAAAGGTGCAACGCCACCGACATGAATTTCTGTACAAGAGACAACGAAAAGGGGGAGATGCCCACATTTTACCGCCCCAGATTGAAAGTTCACCATCTAATTTCATGGTAAATCAATTTCATTGGACGATCCACTTTTCTTAGCCTGGAAAAGTCTCACTGGCGACAAATCACAATCCCTGAAAAATTGGAGCCAAAACGCGTCTTCTAGGCGGGAAGACCCTGTGAAAAGTGGCTCTCGATGATGCGTCGTCCCCATATTGGGTCTGGTTCGTGGTTCAGGCCAAGGCCAGATCCTATTGCTTGACGTAGACGGGAATTTCCTGAAAATCTCCGTCGGTATCCTATTTACCGTACAGCGCAAGATGACCGTCGCTGAGTATCTCATCTGGCGGTTAAATGAATCTCGATGATTCGCTCTTTTCTGAGACCCTGAACTTTACATGTTACATGTCCGTCTATTTTGGGTCTGGTTAGGCGTTAAGATTGTAGCTTAAGTGGTATAAAGCATACGAATACGATTGTACAGGAGTGCGTAAGTGCGGACAAATTCTGATGCGCGTTACGCCCGGTGGGTCTGTGGCTGGGAAGTCCGTGGACCAGAACCTGGTCCTTTTCCATTTCACTGTAGTATGATCTTGATTATCTGATTACGTTTATCGGCTCTTTCTAAGTTAATTGAGAGATGTGTCTTAATTACTCCGCGCTATATAATTATTTAGTCTATCAACTACAAACTTGGGTGGTAGATCCAACTCCATACATGGACCCATTGCCGTTTTCGGCAATCATTTAGCATATCATTGAAACACATTGTGATCGACTCACTCCTTCGTAGATCTTATCTTCTGCTCCATAATTGCTAGCAAGAAGGTTGGGCTGAGTGACAGCTTTTCCGACACGTAATCGGTGGATCGGCCCTAGTCTTGCTACTGGATCTGTGTTCTGTAAATAGCAAGTGGCATATAAGGAATGTGGGGTCCTCCGAGCTATGGATGCTCACATGGTGCGGGGGAGCTATCTGAATCCAGTAGTACAAAGCAGGGCACGCAACATTCCTCAAGCTAAATCACTTTTATCTCCAGTCGCTTCAATTACGGAAAGCTTGATCCTCATACACAATTCAAAGAACAAAATCTATGATATTGACAGGTCTTATGTCGGCGCTTTGCCGCTATTTCTATGTGCAACTGGTCTATCGCGTATGCGGTCCCAGAACGTATGTTACATTGTTGCATCATGATGAATGAGAATTTCATGAAAACCGGACGGGTTGGCTGGGATCCCAAGTTCCCGGTTGCGCACGTGTGGCGGGTGCAGGAACGCCAGTGCCAGTGCTTGGGGACATGCCTGGTGGCGCACCAGCAGAATCAAACCGGATTCCCATGTTGGGAGACCACACCCCCGGTGTAGGAACGGAAGGGGGGTGGGACTGCTGCACGTACAGGCTGGGGCGCGGTAAGCGGTGCTTCTGGCTCTGATGGTCGCGCGTGAACCGGTGGTTGGGATGGGGGCTGGGATGGCGGGGGGCCGCATATGTAGCGTGATGGGTACGGGTCGGCTGATGGGTAGGTTGACGTAAATGAGGCTGGGTGATGTGCAGCGACGACATGGCGGTGACGTTGGAAATGTCGCTATGATCATCGCGTTAGTTGGATGAATTTTTGAGGAAAGACGGCACTCACGCTTCCAATTGACTAGCCTCCATTCGTCGCTGATGCACGAATGCTTTGCAATCGTCGCGGAATCGGCTTACGATCTTGGCCAGGTCGTTATAGAACTTGCGTCCAACCTCGAGATTGGAGAGAATCTCCTTATACTTCAGGTATCCGTTTTCTAGATCCTGCAGGGCGGTTTCGCGCTCTTTCGTCGAAGTGTCGCCTTTGTGTGCACGAGTGAAGGCTCGGTTGGCCTCGCGCACTTGTTCTTCAATCTGCTCTTGCTCCCTTTGTTCTTGAGCTAGCATCTGCCGATCCGAGTCGTAGTGTCGCAGGTGTTCCTCGAATAGGTCTTCGAACTGGCTCGCTTGGATAGTTTGCATGGGGAACTCACGTTCCAACCGGGCAGTCTCACTTAGAAGGGCCGGATCTGTTACGTCTCAGCAAGTCTGACCGATGTATGCATTTCCAAGAATCGAAGACACTCACGAATATCATCGGCTTGGCCTTTGTCCTTCAAAGCCTGGATTCGTCGACGCCGCCGGTTTTCCATCCGACTCACCTCACTCAAACAGCTCCGCAGCTTGATAGACTCCCTTTCCAACTCTGGGGGTATGGTAGCCCTGCGACTGCTCGGGACATAGGACTCGAGATCCCGGTTCGTGCCTGTGAGTACAAGGAACACAGACTCGGAATCCCGGAGCTTCTGATCGACAAGCCCATCGCTACTCTGTGCGGATGTGAAATAGCCGTTGATCTCTTTAGAAGTGTTGTAAAGCTTAGGAGCGGCTTTCTCCGACGTTTCACGGTTCCATCGATCGGTGCCATATTTGCGAACTGCAGCATCATCTTCGGCCTTTTCAGCGGCCAAAAGTTCGACGCCTTCGTTGTAAATAGCCAAGTCATTCCCTTTGACCCTGGCAGTGTCTTCGACGGAGCGCCGCAGGCGGTTAAGTCCATCTTGCTGGCGCATCTCCTCGGCATGGGAAACCAGAGCTGGCGGAAGACCCAGAGGCTTCTCTAAGGCTTGCAAAGAACCTGGTAAATTCAACGACGACAGGAGACTAGAGAATTGGATTAGCGAGGAATTCTAAAATTAGTGTGTTGTGCAGTCCATACTCCCGGAGCTTATCAGTCATAGACTCTAACTCTCCAATCAAGCTCTCATTGATCAACCGATCTCGGCGGTCGGAGTAAATGCTGGCCGCAATGTGTACCGCATAGGGGACCAGTCTCGCGAAAAGCGGTTGGCCAAGTGGTCCTTGGTTTCCCAGCATAGAAATGGCGTCTGTGACTTGCGAGGGTGCCTTAGAAGCAACCATACTAGCGCGGTCAATGGACTTGAGTTCGGATTTGTTAGGCACGGGACTTAAATAGATAATATCATTGTCCTTCTCTGCGCGCTTCAAATCTTCCGTCACGCGATTCTTGAGTCCGTTAAGATCTCCCAACACGGTGCGGTTAATCCACTGCGATTCCTTCAACCCTTCTTTGACGCAATTCAAAGCGTCGCGTAATCTTGCCACCTCTTCACCATACTTGCGCTTATCCAGGCAATCGAGTGCCTGCCGAAATTGTGCTGCTGCTGCAAAGTGGTGGTTTTTTGCGGCCATGTGGTGAATCCATTCCGTGCTAATAGCGTTAGACTTGACAGCCAAGTCCCCTGCATCTCCATAATAATCAGACACTTTTGCAGCCAGTCGTGCAATGGATACATCCTTCAGTCCGTCCTTGACAGCCTTCTGCCAAAAGCACTCTTGGCCCTGAGCGAGCAACAACTGTTCCAAGCTCTGCAGTGTCATGTCGTCCATATCCTCTGGGGGCGATGTGCGGAGGTCGGGGAGGATATCGTTGCGCAGGTGACTCAAAACTCCAGCTGCCTGACATGAGTAGTTGCAAGCTTGCTTAAGGCCATCTGCGGTCGTGCGGTTCAGCGCATAGGCAAGCTGGGAGTATAGTGCGGCGAGGTTGAAAAGGATATTCGCCAGTTCAAATCGAAGGTTGTTCTGCGATACTATATTGACTGTCGTCAGTGACCATGCCCCACCACCACGAAGGCCTTTGCCTCAAATTTCCAGACGTCACCACATACCAGGTCGCGAGGCATTAAACCCAAACGCCGGATACCACGCGAAATCAACCCCCACCTATATCAAGTCATCGTCAACTATAAGCTCCGAGAGATACTCAACACATAAGGAGAGCTGCGCACATCAACCGGGAACTTCCCACCAAGCCATTTCAACTGCGCCGCATATGTGACCAGTCGACTGATTCCACTAATATGTGGCTCTTGTACATTAATAGCTTCGGATCGCAAACGGTCGATGATCAGCAGATCATCTGCGAACATATCTGGGCGCTGATCATATTTAGAGGAAATGTACTGCGTAATGGCATCCGACAGCGAGACGGTGTGGGAGCGACGAAACGGGAGCTGTAGGATATTGCTGTTGAGTGAGAGCAGAACGGGTCAGTAGGTCCCAATAATATGTGCCTTTGGCACGACTGAAGTACTTACGATGTCATCGTTGAGGTGTTCTATAGCTTGGGCAAGAAAGAAAGAAACATTTGTTGACGAGGTTGCTCCGCCAAAAAACCCCCCACCCCCCACCCGGCAACGGAATGACGTTGTGTCGCCTGAGGCATTCAACTCCGCAATTTCTAATTTGTAGAAATTTGGTAGGTGAGTTCTACATGTGACCGTAGATTTGGCATGCGATGAACGCAGACTAGAATATTTCCTAACTTTACACGGGCTAGGCAGTATGTGAAATATCGAGTTCAACCTTGGAACCCCTATTTGCTGTGAGCATCAAGCTCATCCATGGTATGTATGTACATGAAAAAACATCTCGATATGCGGAAGTATACCACGTGCAAATATCCCTTGCAAAAAAATAGATAAACTAAGTCACACGCCATGCTTCATTCTAGAAGCTTGTCAAATGTCCCTTTGATATAGGCAAAAATGTTGAGCGGGATCATGTCGGCGTCAGCTTCACTCCGGAAGCTCGTTGATTTTGGCCTTGATATACTCAAACATGCTGAGTAGAATCATGTTGTTCAGGCCGGTTCGGATCAGAATGATGGAGATGCCCTTATACATGCTCGCCTTCGCAACGGCGACAGAGGCCTCTCCAATCTCTTTGCTTTTACCGAGCAACACGCTCTGAGCACGGGTTTTGCGAGTGTCTAGAGGATAAGTCTGCAGGGTCCGTCAGTGGTGAAATTTATCAATAAAGTCAAGATCACATACGCAGAACCATGGGACGGTGCTACAGATAGCCCCAGCAATCATAGGAGCTCCGAAAGGCGATTTATTCTCGCCCAGCTCCTTTGCCGCCACCTGCTTGACAATCTCATAGACACTGAAGTATAGTCCCGACCCGACGGTGTCACGCAGCACGTGAAGGCGGAAGCCCGTGTATAGGCCGCGGACGCCATGGCGCTTGATAATCTGCTGAATAGCTTCAATGGTTCCAAGGCGGGGCTTGCGGCGCAGATCAGGGTTTCGAGCGGCATCAGGAGCAGCTTGAGAACGGTTGGACACCAAGACCGAAGTTTGAACCACATTCTTAGCCAGCTCAAATGGGCCTGTTGAAGTCAGTCAAATTATCAAATATCCCCAGATAAGCCAAATCTCACAGGCAAGCGGCGAGGAAAGCAGGCCAGCTAGTGCACCAGCAGTGGCAAAGGTCAAGATCCCAGTGACCGAGGGAGTGCTGCCAGGCTTGTTGTATTCCGCAAGAGGCGATACACCAGTGATTTGCTGGAACATATCAGAAATGCGAACTTTAGCCCAACTGTAGGACGTAAAATTGACGACCCGGACAACTGTCACACTGGCCAAGGGAGGAAGAGCGCCTGGAATTTCTGATCAATGCTTGATTCGAAGGCTGTCATGCTAGTTGCAAACCTACCGGCAACATAGCCGCGAGGTCCCTCCGTTCGCCAGAGGTAGCGCATGCATTGGAAAATGTTCTTAAAATTGTGCCTGGACATATCGCTACATCAGCCGATTTCTCTCGTTTTGCGAGGATCAAAGAGGACTCACGTCTGCATCCGCGTCTTCACATTCTCCAAAGGGGTCTGTCCATGGCAGATGGGCAAAAGTCAGTGATCCATCTTGCTTCCGATTTTGCCTCAAAAGAATAACCCGTGATGTTCGCAGTAACTTACCACCGCCAGAGTTGCACAGACAGTAGAGGCTCCAGAGGCCACCTGCGTCTGGTACTTCTTCAGAAGGGCATTGCGAGTTTTTTCGTCCATGGTCCAGGCGTTCTGAGACGGCATTATAGCGGGCTGTTGGTTCGAGGATGGAGGTTCATGTTCAGTGCGTTTTTCAATAGTCATGCCTGACATGTGTCGATGTGAGAACTGCTGTCCGCGTTACGCTCAAGCGTTACGATCGGTCAATTCGTCGGAATGGCGTCAAGCAATATAAGTGATGGAGAGACAACGCCAGGCTGGGGAACCCTATGGAACGCAAAGCGGTCTCTCAGTACTCGAGAAGACCGTTCAGCGTCCCACAATTATCCATTCGTGGAGCTCTTGCAGTCCTGGTCTTTCTAAGCCCTGGGAGCGATCTCAGCAGATCCGCTATACTGGGCGTTTTGTTGTCTATGGATGGAAGACTGGTGATACGATCGGACGAAAAGCTCGCGAATCTCGGCAATCAAATCGTGACCCCGCGGCGGTAACCGAGCGGAGCAACGAGTTTTTCTTATCAGAATAATTGGATCTCGTGCCGGTTATATTATACAGAGCTTCTCTGTTCCAGATCGTCTCGGGCGAGTTATCCGGAGAAAGTCCTCGGTCGCAATGGGTGAAGTGTAGTCTGGTACGGCAGCTAAAGGAAATTAGCATGGATCTTCGTCGGGTTTCTCCTGACCCGTTTGGCAGCAGCAGAGACCGAATAATAAAGTATCTACAACAGCATAACTCACCGGCACAACCTTCAACCCAAACACGAAGCAGGACTAGCTCATGGGCTCATGGAACAGAGGTGGAAGAGGAATTGGGAGCAGGGCAAATAGGCATGTGGACCGAGCTTTGTAGTTCGCTCGAATAGGTTTAGGGCGAACCTAGTGACGTCGTGAACATTGCCCCCGTACTCTACAGTCACTCATTAGATTGCAATAGATTAGAACTTGCCTCTTGATCGAGTATTCCCGCTTGGGCTTGGTTAATTTTATTCTATTTGATGGGGCTTTTCTATGAACGATTATCCATTTCCAAGAATTTGTGGGGAAATCGGCAGCCGTGATCCCTAATCTTAGCGGGACAAGGCTTTTCCGACCTCTACTGTATGTATAGACCTTGGAATATTGGATATAGATATATTTTGAACTTGAGATGGATCTACTAGCGCAAAGAACGCTTATCATGGTTAGATCATGACAGTCTTTGGAAATTATTATACGGCCATCGAGACGACAGGATCGCCAATATAAGGTCTGGGGAGTTCCATGGATCCAAGATATCCTCCGATTCTTGATTATTCCACTGGAGGACAGTAATCCGGTCCAGCACGCACTGTACTGGACTTAAAGAAATATTGCGTGTTTAACATCTGCCAATGACCTGGAGTAATTGGTCTAGACCATGAAAATGGAAGAACACGCTTGTCGTTTGCAAAAATCCAGGTTCGGGTCAAGAAAGATAGGTAGTTGCTGATTGGGGCGTTTTGCAGATCAAAAAAAGAACTGACTTTCCAAGTTTTCTTGCATGGCCCAGGCTGCATGTGCATGTCGCATATCGACTTATTAAGTTAGGGTAGGTGCGTTGCCCCCTCCCCCCATATATAACTTTAGCCAGTAGAAACTGTGTGTACTGGATAGTGCGACCGGATACATTTCCATCCACTGGTGCAGTGCAATCCCGCGAAATCTTGAAGGTTTACAGTGAGAATGCGGGGTATTGGATTTCTTTCCTCTTTTAGTGTCCACTCATTGACTTCTTATCTTACACATGGACGAAACCCGGGGTACCTACCATAGCATATTATGTATAGGGACCCTTGCGGCGGGGTTTTTAATTGTCCCGCTTCACGAGAAGTAGCCATGTAGGTACCAGGGTACTCACCATATGATGTCCATTCGCTGGACTGGCCAAAATTGAGAGAAAATAAGGCTAGGCACGGTGAACAAATGGATTAAATGCTACATACTGTAGACTATATAGTGAATTGGGGATTGAGGGAAATTCACGTGATAAATATCACCATCCTTGGAAAGTGAGCTTTCGGCCCACAACTGTGAGATTTCATGTGTTAAGTTCATGTGTGAAAATGGAGATAAGAACCTTAATTCCCCCAAAACAGATCTAATTACCGGAGTTGTTATGCAATCGAGATTTGTGCAACACTGTGTATTCAACGTGCTCCCTCGGGTCCTCGGGACCTCGGTCGGTCTCGACTCTCCCCGCAAAACAGTCCCCACTCGTGACATAAACACCAACTTGGTATGTACCCCATATAACTAGCTTATCAGCCCCATGGGGTTCACAGATTAACATCTCCTTCCAAGGTTGAATCACACACACACCACATTCATCATGGGCAAGAAACAAGCAGGTCCCGCCTACATCCTGGGCGTGGGCATGACCAAGTTCATCAAGCCGCGTGGCAAGGTCGATTACAATGAGCTCGGCTACGAGGCCGGAATTAAAGCCATGCTTGACGCCCACATCACCTACGACGACGTCAATCAAGGTGTCGCTTGCTACGTCTATGGCGACAGCACCTGCGGCCAGCGTGTGTTCTATCAATTTGGTCTCACCAATATCCCTATTTACAATGTCAACAACAACTGCTCGACTGGTTCTACTGGCTTGGCCATGGGTCGCACCATGGTCTCGCACGGTGCCGCAGACTGTGTCCTGGTCGTTGGTTTTGAGAAGATGAACCCCGGTAGTTTGCAGTCGATGTACAACGATCGCACTAACCCGACCGGCTTGTTTGGAACAATGATGGCCGAGACGCGCGGAGTGACCAACGCTCCCGGTGCTGCGCAGATGTTTGGAAACGCTGGCCGGGAATACATGGAGAAGTATGATCGGACATCTCCCGCTTTATCAATAAGGATCATAGCTAATACCGACTTTTTTTTTAGATACGGCGCAAAGAACGAGGACTTCGCTGAAATCGCCCGTATCAACCATGAGCACTCCAAACGTAATCCCTATTCTCAGTTCCAGGACGAATACAGCCTCGAGCAGGTGATGAAGGCACCCATGATCTTTGAGCCCCTCACCAAGCTTCAGTGCTGCCCGACCTCGGATGGTGGTGCCGCTGCCGTCATTGTCTCCCAGGAATTCCTTGATGCCCGCCCACACCTGAAGGATCAGGCCGTTCTGATCGCTGGCCAGACTATGGCTACCGATACCGACCAGCTCTACAACACCAGCGCAATTGATTTGATGGGCTTCGGCATGTCGCGCCATGCAGCCCGCACGGCTATCGCCGAGGCCGGTGTGAACGTTAAAGATATCAAGGTTTGCGAGTTGCACGACTGCTTCTCTGCCAATGAGATGATCACGATCGATGCCCTTGAGCTTTCTGAACCCGGTAAGGCCCATGAGATGGTCCGCCGCGGTGACATCACCTATGGTGGTAAGATGGTGATCAACCCTTCAGGTGGTCTCATCTCGAAGGGTCACCCGCTCGGTGCAACCGGTATTGCTCAGTGCTCTGAGCTGGTCTGGCACCTGCGTGGCTGGGCCAACAACCGTCTCGTTGACGGGACGAGTGCCGCTCTGCAACACAATCTGGGTCTTGGTGGTGCTGTTGTTGTAAGCGTGTACAAGCGTGCTGATGGCAAGGTTGCCGCCGCCGTCCCATCTGATGTTGTCGCCAAGATCACTGGTCTCGGCTACAACCCGGCTGTCGAGGCTCGTGGGTTCACTGCTGAGCAGGCCAAGTCTGTATGCAGTAAGAATCACAGCAGCGCGTACGCTGTCGGCGATGCCCAGGAACGGGTTCTTGCCCGTTTCTAAGACTTAGATCCCGTCAAAACCTGTACATACTTGCACGTGCGTTTAGCATCACGATTCCAATTAAATTCGGTTATTCCCCTGGATTCCTTATGATGTTACTCCGTAAAACTCCACTGCTCCCATCCGTAGCCTCTATATACAAAGCCCCCGTATGAAACGTCATGAATGCGTATCCGCCCAGTCGCTGGGAAGTTTATAATCAGGCGGAATCTTATACTGTCCCCAACAAGTCCCAGGATTCGGACACTGCAGATCACACCGCCCATACAATCGACAATAACACTCCCCGGCACTAGGACAAGCATCCTTATTAAGCTGACGCAGCTCCAGCTCCCCACTGGAATCCTGTTCCGCAAACAATATATGCCACAGATAAGATAAGATCCGCCCAGCAACTCGATCATCCAAAGGCGCAGCAGGACCACCATATGTCTGAGAACTACGAGCATCCTCAATCCCATCGAGTAACCACTGCCGCAAAGCAACGTACTCTGATCGCGAATGCTGCCATATACGTTCCCGCGATACAACGAACTGCGCACAACATTGTGACCGCACGGCATCCGTCCGCCGAAGTTCCAGCTTCGCTTTCCTTTCCGCAGCCGTGTACTCATCGCCACCGAATATAGATGCTAATGCCCGTGGAAGCGCCGTATCAGATGCCGCGCGCGCACTCCACGGTTCCAACGTGGATTGTAATCGCATTTCCAGACTGCCTTGCGCGGCTACCGTCAGAGGACAGGTACTGGTACTCCAATCACAGCGTAGGTTGTAGTACCCCGATTCCAATGCGCGGGGCACATTCAGCACAGAGAGTAAAGCCGCGTTATCATAATCCGGTGCATCATTGTGCCATGCCCACCGCGATCCATGGACGAATACTGCGCCGGCGGCGGGTATCTCGGCGTAATTGTCGATTATGAATGTGAGGTAGGCCATTGCTTCGTGGCCGCGGTTTGCGGGGACTTGGAGGTAAATCGACTTCTTGTCGACTGGGGCGTCGACATTGTATATGCAGGGGTGGTAGTGGGTTGATAGTTTATCGAGCCATTTTGGATCTCCGTCTGCTGCTACGCGTGACACGATTAGAGCGGGTTTTTTGGTGCTGGATAGATTTGGACAGATTCCTCGAGACTCTGGGAGGGTGCGGGATGTGGTCTTGTAGCGAATTTTCGTCCATGAGTAGGTTTTGTCTTCGGATTGGGGGCGGTTGAGGTAGATGATGAATAGAAGTATGGAGGCGAAGAGCACGAGCTGGTTTGTGGCTCTTTGGGTTTTACGATTCATCTTGCTATGAGTGCCAGGTTGGATTGAGACGCACTCACCTTAGGTCTCTGGAGCCTCCGGGCACGCGATGCCACGCGTTGGCCTCCATATTTTCTAGTTTAGACCGGAACTGACGGCTTATGGAGTGGGTCCTATTGCCTGAGGCACTGCATTCCAGTTTGAGTCTGATTGGTCCTCAAAAGAATGACAGTTGAGATGGGCACTTGAGACAAAAGGTCACTGGAGATATGGAATTGAGTACCAAGGCTCAAATATCGCCTGAGTCTCATAGCTATAATACGTTCACAAATCCAAGGGTAGGTCTTCGCTTTGCCTGGGTGGGTGTCGAAGTTCAGCGCTTGTTTCAGTGGTGGGTCGTGTCATTTGGTATGATTGGCTGTCACAAAAACAAGACATTTGGATGTCTACACGAGAGAGCTTGGCTCTCGTTCCTATGTCCCATTTCCAATCCTCCTTCCCCACCTTTATTGATTTCGACATACTACACTTCTATGTTATTGTAATACAGTATGGGAGAATAATTTACAGTAAACAAAGGTCTTCAAGACTCATCTTGTGATTTATTCAAAAGATTACGTACATGTTTTTCGGGGCCGGCACGTGGGTCGTCACTGGATATATATCAAAAGCGAATCTGAGTGCAAACACCCATGGATTTCCCAGAAACATGCGATATTTATATGAGAGTTTGAGAAGAGTCTAGCACATGAAAATGGAACATAGTTGCTTGACACATCTGAGCATGTCAAAGAAGCGACAATATCCGAGAACCCTTGGGAATGATATCCATATTAATTGATGCCCGCATCAATCTGGATCTATCAATTTCATTCATTGCCTAGTAGTGGGGGATACAAACACCGGCGTTCCAGTGAGTGGCACCAACACATTGCCAGCCATCGCAGCAAGCGGTGCCGCCCGGGTGACACGCGACATCGTAGTCTAGAAATCTACAGTCAGCTATTGAAGTCCCAAGAGCACCGTGTTATCAGAAACTCACTGGCAATACAAGAACGCTTTTCTTCGGTGGAGGAGGCGAAGGCGACACCGGCCAGGGTAGCAAGGAAAACGGCAATGAACTGCATTTTGGTGGTGGAAAGTGGTAGATTGGTAAATTGGTGATTTGGAGAGCTGGCTGGTTGATTGGATTGATGAGTCGATGATTTTCAAGTTATTGAGGAGATTTTAGACTATTTATCTTCGATCGCAGTTTCGTAAATGTACAGATCCAGAATTTACTTCTTATGATTATGACTCGATCTTACGGTTAGATCCTTCATCCCAAGACCGTTTACTCACTTTGCCCCCAAAGTACATCTCCAGCATAAAAGAATTACCTATTTTGATTAGTTATAGTGCATATAAGTATTCTTTCTATTAATAGAATCCATTGATCTCGTGAATTTTTGTTCCTTCTAACTAGATGAAGGGCGTGGTTTCGTAAGCGTTGGGGGCTATATGCCTACACTAGGCCTTGCCAAGCTCATTACAGGGTCTTTGGTCTAGGCACGGAGTATCTTAATCCCAGTCATAAATTTCTAGGCTTCATGTTCACTTAAAGAAATAAATCCGTCAGCTGAGTAGAAACCTCAAAGTTGCTCGCTTGTCGGTTTATTTCTGGTTTGTCCGCATCATAACACCAGAACAAGATTTGGGCTCTAGGATTCCACAGGGATAGGATTACAAAGACCCAAAGAACTCACAAGAGTGACGCAGTGAAAGATAGTAGAGTAGTATTCTGCAGTTGGACTTTTCAGGGACACGCAATTTGACAATGTGATATTTCGAGCCCGGAGTTCAGCTAAGCTCCTGGTCAGGCACCATTGCGCGACACAATAACGCATGTCAAGTTGCATCGGAATGTCACTTATCTTCATCAGGATAATGAGCCTTACAATGCACTGCAGAGATGGTACCTTGAGTCAACACTGGCAAGGGGGAAATACCAATCAGGCCAACCAAGGGTCAGACATGGATATGCAGAGCTGCAACTGTAAAGGTCCTAGGGTGGAATGTGCAGTGTTTGCACAGTACAGACAGGCCACCCGATACTGTCATTGGCTTTGCACAAATCTCCCTTTCATCTCCAATTGGACCGGCTTGTTCCCTTGCATATTCTGGATGTCGATCACATTGTTCCCAAGGGATGTTTCAACGCGATGGTTGGCTTAGTCACATATTTACTTGAGCATCAACCATGGAACCAGTTTTGGTTCGCAAAAGCAGAGTGGCTACCCTCTGCTAAATAGGTTGGAGGCAATTTAAGTTGGCACCACATGTAGAATACCTCGGGAAGACGCGAGTAAACAAAGTGATCCTCGCAGCTCAATTTCCTCCTTTGTTGCTCCTCCCCCCTTAGTCCCATTCCCGCCCTCTTTGAACTATAGGAAGGGATGGGAATATAAATCCAGCACAATTCCTCTCGCGCGATTTTGCTCAGGTCAACTTGGCGATAGAAACCACTCGTTCTTTGAAGCTACGCCTTTCCACTCCTTTCACAATCAAATCCCTAAATATACTTCGCTTCATTTGATCTATTTTATCAAACATATACAATCACCATGGCTCGTTTCAACCTTTCCTTCCTGGCTGTGTTCTTGGTTCTCGCCATTTGCGCTGTGTCACTCCCAACCAAGCGTGGTGAGCTGCTCCCCACGAGCGAGTTGGGACTTGATAAGACCATCGATGAATTGAAGGTAAGAACTGTACCCATTAGCATCTTTGGCTCAAGCTAACATGATATCTACAGTCTGCCACAAGGATGATGAACGGCCTGGACAACAAGGACTCCAACGACGACAAGAACCAGGTCGAAGAAGACCCTGCTGTCGAGAAGAACTCCGCTGAGGAGAAGAAGGCCAAGACCGAAGAGCCTACCAAGACTGAGAAAAAGCTCACCTCTGGTAAATTCGCTTCACCGACTCCCACTAGCACCAACCACCCTACTTCGGTGCCCAACTCTCTGGGCAAGCTTCCCATTGTCGGTACCTTGCTTGGCGGTACTGGGGGTCTCTAAGCGTATAACATGCGACCTTAAGGCCGCACAGTCGATAATACGAGACTAGAGTGATGTGATGCTTGGGTTGTAGCGAGTCAAAGTATGGAAATGGTTCCTTGGGTTCTGCTTCTACGAAAATCTTATTTAAACCGAGAAATCGGTTACATATTTATTGTCTTGAACGTTTTTTTAATGAAATTTATGTTTTTCAACTTCACCTGATCTGAGAAATCGAGGGATATTACTTCAAACAATATCCAGCACATTCATACAGACGGCGTCGTAGCAGAAACATTTTGTTCTACCCGGCAATGCAAACTTGAAGATCATCAAAACATCAAAGCATTTTGGCCAGAATGAAGTAGTCGGTAGAACAAGCGCGTTGCTAGCCTCGCCGGAGTCCGGAGCCCCCGAACCGATGTGGTTTAGTTGCTTCCGGGATATGATAAGTCGTCGTAAGTGGGCAGGCACTTGAGTCCAATCAAAAGCAAAGCTATCAGCATTCAATATTGATAGACCGGTCACGTTGGAGAACTGAGGCACTTGTCTCAGGCCGTGTCTGATAGGCGCAAACCACGGAGCCCCGTTTCCTTACTCCGACTCCGTACGGAATTAAGATTCATACAAAAGAAAAGAAACCAAATTCATTGTGAGAAAATATAAAACTTCTCACCTTGAACAGCTATCATACTCAACCTAAAAGGCAATGGATCCAATCATTCCCAGAGCCCTGAAGAGAGGGGACACAGTTGCCTTTGTCAGTCCCTCGGCACGTCTAAATGATATCCTGCCCAGCCCTCTCGAGCGCGGAAGAGCATACATCGAGTCTCTAGGCTTCAAAGTGCGGGTTTTCTACACAGCCTTTGCAGCAGGCGTTGGCATTGCCAAATCGATTCGAAACCGCTGCGAAGAGCTTCATTCGGCTTTCCGCGACAGTACCATCACCGCCATTATTTGCACGATGGGTGGCGATCATGCCAATGAGGTGCTACCGTTTCTCGACTATGCCCTAATCAAATCAAATCCTAAGATTTTCGTTGGATACAGTGACACAACGTTCCTCCACTATGCGATCACATCTCGCACGGGCTTGCGCACCTTTTACGGACCATCCATCTTGACGGACTTCTCCGACTTTCCATCACCCATGCAGTTTACTGTCAATCACTTTTTACATGTTCTGATGAATTCAGAGCCAATAGGCCCTCTACCTCGCTCGCCTGTCTCCTCGGTAGAACACCCGGATTTTCTTCTCGGCGAAGAGGCCTCCGAGAAACCGCGCGAGACTGCCGTATCGCCTTCATGGCGTTGGCTTCGCAGCGGTCGTGCTACGGGGCAGCTCTACGGGGGTACTGTAACCTGTGTTGTGCGACTTCAGGGAACTAAATACGCTCCTGGTTCGTGGAAGGGGAAAATCCTATTCCTGGAGACTTCTATGGGCGAGGATATAACCCATCCTTATTCCGTCACCGATTTCCGGAGCAACTTGATTGATCTTGCGTTATCGGGTGCGTTGCACGATATCAGTGGAATGGCCATCGGGAGAGGTTATAAGTATGATCGTCAAATGCAGGATGAGATCGCTGGGATTGTTGGTGAGATTTTTGATGTTATTGTTCCCCGAGAGCCTGGGGAGCTGCCGGTCGTGATGAATGTTGACTTTGGTCATACGAGCCCGCTTTTGACTTTACCTATCGGTGCGCTCGCTCGAATGGACTCTTATGCTGATGAGTTCGTGATTTTGGAGCCAGGCGTGCAAGCCTAGGATACGTACGAACCTTGATGACCACCACAGAAAATATAGATTCAGTTTGTTTTAAAAGAAAAAGAGGACGCCCTTGCAATGTTGAAGCGTACATAAGTTTTGCGGATTTTTAGTTTATGCTAGTGACTCAGAACAGGAAAGCTTGACCATTTGGACGAGCCAGTCTCCGTCTAGTTGCATACATCTTCTGTATCCCAATTCACAAAATCTGCATGGCATGCTGAGCGTCAAACATGGGGGAGTAATGTCGACTTCATCAAATTAATAGCTGTGCATCTGACTGTTTAGCTCTTTGTCTGATTGGCTTGTTGCTGCCCTTCATGGAGTCCTGTGTAATACCCAGCATAGTACCAAGCCATCATGAGCCGTTTCAGACTTTCATCTTGAACTTTAATTTTGTCAGACAACATTCTCATTGAACCGCAAAATAGATAAGAACTTACCTTGGGCTAAGACCGGCTCAGGCATCGGCATAGCGCCTGCGGGGATCTTTGGGCATCCAGTGGCAGGGATTGCTTCTTCTGGAGCAGACTGCAGACAATCCCCCTCTAACGAGGGCTTGGTGGCCTAAAACGAGTAAGTACGAAACCGAAAAAATAGAGTTGCCCTTCTTTAGACATACCGAAGGAGTGACATCTGGAGCGGATACCTTGGAGTCCTCGGGTTCGCACTCCATAACAACATCTTGGACATCCACTTCCTCATCATCGGCAACATGGTCTCCCTCAGTAAGACCCGCTTCTTCTGCTTCTCTCAGAACATCTTCGACATTCTCTCCCTTGGCATGGATGCTGTGATAGAGCTGATCAACAAGTCAGTGATCACGTGAACATGTAGAACAGGGATCTAGCGCACTTGGTATTCCTCCACGGCATCATCCCACGATCTCACTAGGGAAGAATCATCCCAGATCTCCTCGTGCGTCAAAGTATTGGACTTCCCCATGGCCGTCCAATCCTCCGAAGAGTGTGGTGAGATAAGGCGGTGATAGGGACTGGGTGGAGTCTCACCGCCTTCCGATCCAAATTAGTGAAAAAAAAGTTTCAGCGCAAAGAAGACGTGCTTGTCTTCAGTATTCAATTCCCACCGAACAAATACCAAAATGGCCCCTGCCAAGAAGGAAATGAAGCGCAAGGGTATATGAATCCTCTTCTATTTGCTCCAGCTTTTTTAATTGCTCGAATGTCACTGACAATGGAAACAGCGCCCGCTGTTAGCGACCCGCCCGCCAAAAAGACCAAGAAGGTCCAGGCCAAACCTGCTGAGACCGAGGAAACCGCTCCCAAGTCCATCCTGAAGAAGAAGGCCGATGCCTCGAAGGCTAAGGAGACCAAGGCCGCACCTGTGAAGGCCAATGGCGCCGCTGTTCGCCAGGCTAAGCCTCGCAAGCGTGCCGCCGATTTCATCAGCGACGAGGAGACCGAGGAGCCCGCTGCCCCTGCCTCTGCTGCCCAGAAGAAGGCTAGCAACAAGAAGTCCAAGAAAGAGGAGACCGCCCCTGCACCCGTTGAGAAGAAGGCCAAGGCCACACCGAAAGCCAAGAAGGTAGAGGAGGTCGCAGTGGAGTCCGAGGAGTCCGAGATCGAGCTTAACTCCGCTGAATCTGACAGCGAGGAGGAGGAGGATGAAGTTCTTGACGACCAGACCGCTGCCCTCATCAAGGGCTTCGAAAGCAGTGACGACGAGGATGACAACGAGGGCGAAAGCCACAACCCCAATAAGCCCATTCCCAAGATCCCGGATATCTCCAAGAACCAGCAGAAGAAGATCATGAGGAGCCAGAAGAAGACCGGCACTCCTGAGGAGCCTGGTACCGTCTACGTTGGGTATGTGACCATTCAGTAATATATTTATCTGACTTTGCTAACATTTCACTTTCCAGCCGTATTCCTCACGGTTTCTATGAGCACGAAATGCGCGCCTACTTCTCTCAATTTGGCGAGATCACTCGTCTGCGTCTCTCCCGCAACCGTCTCACCGGCCGGTCAAAGCACTACGCCTTTATTGAATTCTCTTCCGCCACTGTCGCCAAGATTGTCGCCGAGACCATGGACAACTACCTGATGTACAGCCATATCCTTAAGTGCAAGTTTGTTCCTCAGGACCAGCTCCACCCCGAGGTCTGGAAGGGTGCCAACCGTCGCTTCAAGAAGACCCCATGGAACCGCATTGAGAAGAAGCGTCTGGAGAAGGGCAAGACCCGTGAGCAGTGGACCAAGCGTATTGAGCAGGAACAGAAGAGGAGACAGGCCAAGATTGACCAGCTCAAGGCTTTGGGCTACGAGATTGACCTTCCCCAGCTCAAGAGCGTGGACGATGTGCCTATCCAGGAGGCTCCCAAGGCCATCGAGGCTACTGAGGCTACTGAGACCACCGAGGCTGTTGAGGCTCCTGCAGAGGAGCCTGTGAAGGTCATTGAGGCCGCCGTTGTCAAGGAAGATACCCCCAAGAAGGCTAAGAAGGGCAAGAAGGTCGAGGAGGATACTCCTAAGCAGAAGGCCACAACAGAGTCCCCTGCAACCAAGAAAAAGGCCAAGAAGACCAAGGCCAAGGCGTAAAATGGTGTACAAAATCGATTCGGTGTATTGTTTATTTCCCATAGCCTTTATGTGCATGTTTATGTTTCTATCTGTTCCCAATCTATTTAAATAGATCTTTTCAAAATCGTCTCTGCAACAAATAAAGACTAATCGATTCTCATCAAGACCGTGTCAGTATTGAAATTTCCAATTGCAAAAGATATGTTCCCATGATCCATAATTACAATCCCAATCCCAATCGCTTAACAGTCCTGAAGCCGAAAAGCTCAAATGATTCTCCACGCTAGTCCAAATCCACACTAGCCCAGTCACATGATCTCCACTTGGTAAAGAAAACGCCGCAAAATTTCTTCTAATCTTTTCCTTCCTCCAACTCCTCGCTCAAAGAATCGCATTCAAAGCTCACACACAAAGAATTTTATTCTTCACCTCGCTTTGGGAGAAAGTCCCCGGACACCCTGCGCTTTGGTTTACCAAAGCTCGTCAGGTAATGCGGAAACGCGCCGCCATAGAAGCAATTCGATAGCGGCTTACTGCCCTATTCCCTTCTAGCTCTGGTCGCCATCCAACGTCGCTTCTTGTGCCGGATATAATGGGGTGCGTGGCCTAGGTTAGAGAGGGGAAGGGGAGGCCTCGGTCTTCTCTTGTGTTGGGTTGCTTTTCGTCGTGTTTGGATAGTCATGCGATTGCTCTTCTTTCTGAGGAGTAACTCAATGGGGCTCATTCTTGAGGCGAGGAGTTCGTTTTTTCGAGTCTGTAGCTTATGGCAAAGCGGTGCTCTCACAGAAGCCCTGTCGAAGGGGCCGGACTCTTTAACTTCTTTGCCGAGTTTGAGCTTCGCATGTTCGCGTGATGATATAACAATCATAGAGTCAAGCACTGATACCCAAAGGGTCGATGCTGATAAACGATTTAAAATTATCTGATGAACATTAAACATAGCAAATTATTTATAAATCTATTGAGATTATTCTTTAAAGATTCTTCCAGTGCAGATATCTCAAGCCTGAATATCTCCAACGTACACAGTATCGTATTCGTTACCAATGGCTATTATTATTTTGATTTGAATGCAATGGCTATGCTATAATCATTACATCGTGGAACCTCGCTTCCTTCGTATAATACACCGAAACCTGTGAAGTCCTTGCACATGCTCATCTCATTTATTGTGTCTTCTTGGCTCCATTGGCAACCTGCTGTTGACCAATGACCCGTACCAACATCGCACCCAAAATCTCCGCGATAACAGCAACGGCGCTCGCACACACATTGTTCCAAACGTGAATACTCACGGATCCGAGCGGTGCCCTCGGGAACGAAAGGATCCATTCAGCGTAGTAAGGGAACCAGCCCTCCGGCAGGGCAAAGACAGGTGTTTTCGAGTACCAGAACTGTAAGAACATCTTGAGTCCGTTGGTGCTGAGCCAGCGCGCGATCTTGACGGCCCAATCGAAAGAGCTTTTCTGTGTTGAGATGGTCTGGTCTGTAAAAATAATGTTAGACGACTGGTCAATATTGGTCAATAGAACACGTACTCATTGCCTCGAATTCCTCCAGGGCTTTATCGTGACGTCTGCGCAACTTGGCCCATTTTGCGAACTCGTCTTGCGAGCTGGTGTTGTTCATTTCGCGCTTCAGCTTCACGACTTCGCCCTTCAATCGTTGCTGCTCGCGGGCATTTCGAGAGGTGGAGGTCGGCACTTTCAGGTAGAGTTGCCATAGCTATGTGAAGATACGTGGTCAGTTTGAGTCCGGTCTATGGAGCATTGTCTGAATAAAACCCATCGAGAGTGCCGGGTCATGAAAGACGTACCAGGAGATCGATAGTAGGCGCGCCGATCGTATTGATTAGGTAGATGGCGATGTGCACAAAGAGGATCATGAGCACGAGTGACAGCATGATGGCGGGGTTGGCCGTCGGCCAGGTGAGGATGATTCGTGGGCGCGTACAGCTCAAGAAGAACTCAAGAGCGAAAAGAAGAAGCGAGGACCGAATCCGTCGGGTGATTTCCTAGGTGTTGAATCGCGGACTTGATGCAAGTCGGACAAAATGACGTCCGGGCGATGCGTGTGTAATGCAAGGCGAGTCTCTCCGCCTTTGTCACGCCGGCCTTTTCAGCAACAACGGAGTACACGACTGCTTTTATTCCACCAGATCAATTCTCTTGCCGAATTCGCTGTAGGAACTAGACAGCGCTTCGAATTTATTCATGAAACTCCATGACTACTCCTGAGAATGCATATCGGGAAATCGCGAGAGTGTTCTCTTCCAGAGGAAACCAGGTCTTGGAGATTGAGATGATCTCCTCGGCTCTGGGGACCCCCTTTTTGCAAGATGGATTGTTCATTGGAATTAGCAAGAAAATGCTAATAGTCGCCTATACAGTTGCACGAAAACTATTCCAGCGCCTAATGTCAAGGTCTGGAAATGACTTCTGTGACTACGAAACAGAGGACTCTGGGGTATCAGATCGAGTGATTACAGAGATCATGCTGCTCTTTGACTGTGAGCACTTAACGGCATGTAACTGGCGCAAACATCGGCTGCTGGCGGCCGTTACACTGTGCGTTAAGAATAAGGATCAGACAGCCTCGACGAGGCGGGCGTTGGAGACGGAGCTGACGCTCTTGACCACCTATCAATGTTCACCATTACACCGACATACAAAATCTCCGACATTGTGGTCCCATCGACTGTGGGTTTTGAGCCAGATGTTTCAGATTCAGCCTTGGAGTTCAGAGGCGCTAATGGAACTGGGACGTGCCGAGCTTGATGGGGTTCTCCGCGCTGCGGAATTACATCCTAAGAACTACTATGCCTTCGGCTATATGCGGCAGCTTCATGCTCTTCTCGTGGATACGGCAGAAGTCGCAGATCGCGCGAATTGGTCTGTTCATCTGGCTAGGCCTTTGCTGGACCCAGTTCTTGACTGGTGTCTTGCTCATCCGCGGGATATATCAGCCTGGATCTTTGGGAAATATTTGCTCGCTTTTGTTCCAGAAAAACAGGTCCGAAAGGACACTGTTGCGCGGGTGGTTTGTTTTGCGCGGGATATTGGCTGGGAAGGGGAGAGTTTGTGGACTTTCGTTGACCAATCCATTCGCCAGTTTGATTTGGAGAGTGTACTCGATGAGGTTCTCCCGTTTGATGCGCCCGTAGAACAGACTCCCAAAGCGTCATGGCTGAGTCGACTGAACAGAGCACAAGCGTATTGGGCCGTGTATCGGAATACAACAATAGAAAAATAACATGCGACATGTCGCAATGCCGATTCAAAGGACAAAGAAAATGCGCTCATGTCTCGTGTATGTAGTTATCGCTCTGATTTACAGTGTATAATGAACGCCCCGCTAGTCGCTGGCAAGGAAGTCACAAAGCAGACAATATATATCCTCCTTCAAGGTCCCCGAGGATCCAATCGTACCCGGTCTAACTCAATATTCATATCGTCACTGGGGATGTGCTGCCAGTGGGAGTGGACCGCTGGCGCATTCGTAGAGGACGGAGGTTTATCTAGGAATCTTGTCATTTTTTCCCTGCTGCCGCCTCTGCAGCCTTTTTCTCATCGGCTGTTCGGGAAGTTAGTGTCGGGTCGCATATTATAGGGTGGCGCAAAACCTACCCTTGCGCTGCTTCTCCCGCATAATGGAGGCAGCATCCTCCTTGGACTTCTGATATTGGGCTCCAGTCTGAGTATTCTTTCCTTTCTGCTCGGTGTCAGCCATTGAGGCTAAGGATTGAGTGTGGGGGAGGGGTATAAGCGTACTTGAGCATTGGCCTTCTTCTGGGCCTTGGCCCGATCGTTATCGCGCTGATTTCCACGGGTCATGATGTATTGAAAATTGGACAGATCGCTAAATTGAGAGCGCAACGCCGAGGGGAAGGTATTGGAGGGGGTAGGGCAGAGAGAGAGAGAGAAGGGAGGGGCGTGTTTTTTTTTTCCGGCGTTAAGGCAAAATCCAGACTGGGAATGGTTCGGACGAATCAGGTGAGCCATGGAACTCGGTTTTTTCTATACTTAACTACACTTTTCCATTTCTGGCTAAACCATGTTCTATGACATGCTTGATCGTGAAGAAATTTGGATCATAAAATTCATGCTAAAAAAAAAGAAAAATCCTGCAGAACACCTCCTGGCGCTTGGAGTGTCCCCCAAGATTGGGCGCGTAAATAGTGTCGTTTCAAGCGGGCTAAATAGATTGGAATAGTATCTACAAGCTGCCTCAAGCTGAAGGACAAAAATTCAGATACCGAGTGATGGTAAAGCGAATTTATAGGAGCCTTTGCTCATGGTTGCTCATAGTGAATATTATAGAGATGGAGCACAAGGTCTATTGTTCTCCTTCTACTTCTAGGCTGTAGCCGCCCACCTACAGATCCTGTTTCACCAGACAAACATACCGGATGCTCTCCACCAATCAATCTACGATCCATCTCACTAGTCCAGAATGGAATCGAGCCGCCATCGGGCATCTACACCCCATCTCTGCGCTTAAATATGGCCAACCAATAATAATGCAGCAGTCAGAGTAGACATGAAACGACGATTGTGTGACAAAGACCCTGAATAGAAGCCTCAAAATAGTCAGTCTTTGAGTGATTCACTTTGTGTTTTATATTCTAATCATAGCCTCCTGCCGAAACTAGGGCGGTTCGGTGAATGCCTAGATATTCTAGTCTTCTCCCCATTCAATGACTCTGCTTTCTCTCTTTCTCCATATCTTTCGACTGGTTGTCTCCTTTCCTTTGTCAGAGCGTTCTGCTGGCCAGTTGCTTCCTTCCCATTCTTTTTAATCTCTCCACGCCCATTGCAACGGTTCCAACGTTGGCATATTCCTCCATTACATCGACACATTTCGAGGATCCGGTATCCTCTTTCTCATTAGTTCTCAACCGCATATCAATTACACCATCATGATGGGCAAACTTCGGGAGTCTCTGGCTGGTCCAGGGTATATCATCCTGAACGTTGTTCGCGCTTTCAATATCGTTGTTTTCCTCGACATAATTGCTGCCTGTGTTGTCATGCTGGTGAAGACCAAGACGACAAATGGCTTTTTCTTTTTTCAAGCGGTTACCCATGCGGTGGTGGCACTTATCAGCAGTAAGTTAATTATTCTTGTCTAGCTCCCCAATAGATCCCGTGAGAATATACTAACGACTCTAGTTTTCCTGATCATCTCCGAGCTTCCTATCCTTCGAGGCTACTTCAATCGCTCGTGGCCTCTATTCGGCGAGGATGCCGGATTCTTCACCCTGGCAGCAATCATGATGATTCTTGGAGTCGCAACGTTGGGCAACCTGAACATAGCCACCATGAGCCAAAAGTCCCTGGGGCTATCATTCTGGCGGATTGTCATCTCCGCCGGCGTCCTAGCTATGGTAATGAGTGTGATCAACCTTCTGACGGTGAGTTCTGGCATGATCCCTCGTCTTTCTTCTTTTCCAGCAAAAACTAAGTCTCGGACTGATCTAGACATTCATCTTCACCGATCGTCAAGCGGGCGTCAGCGCACGTCATATCCGGGCATACGGTGCAGTGGCTCCGCAAAAGGTGGTGAGTCGAACCAGCAGCCGCCGCTCATTTCAGCTCAGTCTGAAGCGTGAAGACTCCCTCCCAACCTACACCCGCGAACGCGAACCAGCCTTGAAACGGGCCTCGAGACGATTCACCCAGGCGGCGGGACGGTTCCCCTTGAAGATTTCATCACCCCTCAATTCTAGTAACTTGAGTGCTCCACCTATCAATGATGCCGCTTCGTCCAAGTACTCGCGGGATTCGAATGAGGTTCGGATGCCTGATCCTGCGCATCACCCGGCTATGTACTCGGGGCATGTTTAGGCATTCTAAGAATTTTTTTTTTTTTTGATTGCAATGGGAGCGATGGCGTTCGGTGGATCATTCTGGAGTTTTGAGACTTGGGTATTTCCATTTGATTTTTCTTGTACTGTATTGATCAGTTTGAACGTGCTATTTTCGAATTCAGATGCATATTTGAGTTGGTACAAAACGGACTCTGCTATAGTTTTATACTCGTTTCAGTAGCTTCTAGGTCATCTGTGACTATGATAAGCGGTGTCGCATTGACCGTATAAACTCAAAGCTCTGTCTCCTTTATGTGGCCACACACAGGAGACAAAGCGTTGAGATGGCGCAATCCATGCCAATCACACAAATCCACTCAAATCACGTAAAATCAAAAGAGTGGGACCGAGGTAGCCCGTAGCCCGTAGAGGGCTACATCATTCAATATTACGGAGGAATAAGTGGCTCGAGCCATCTCGTGGCGGGTCAAGGGTCAAATCGAGTGGAGCTACGAATGAGTTTCAGTGCGGGGGTCAGGGTTTCGAGCTAAGATTTCAGATTTGTATTCAACTGTGCAGACACATATTTCATGAGAATTCTCAACTGACTATCCCACCATTTTGAGGCGGTGTGGAGTGTCGATCATCATATCCTTGGTCTTGAGAAACGAGCTCACCGTTTTCTTCCCCCTCAATTCTCTCGTTTTCACACACGGGATTCTGGTAATTCCTCGTTATTGGTACTTTCGTTGATAAGTTCGCGTCAAAAGAGAAAGGGAGAGTGAGAAAGACGGAGCAGCAATCCCGATAACTGTCCTATTTTTGTCCTTCAACCAGTGACGCGGCGGATCCGCCTCTGAGGCATCGAGACCCATCCCGCTCCTCAGATTAATTAGTGGCGACCCTCACTCTTTTCTTCGCTATTTCATCTGCCGCATTCCCCCAACTTCTGGTTGTTCGCCCTCCGCCATGACCAAAGACATGACTATACCGCAGTCAGAGCTCAATGTCTACGTTTCGAGCCGAAATGGCCCACGAGCCAAGGAGACCACGTTCCGGGAATGGGTGGTCAACAACCAAATCGGTATGGAAGTCAACATCCTCCCCAATGGAGCGATCTCAGCCACCCCGCCTTGAGGGCGCAATTCGAAGCTTGAGCATCCTCCTCCATTCTCTGGAGAATCCCTAGGCTGTGTTTCCATATTAGCGGCATGGCCGGAATTGAGTCCTCCCTTAGCTAACACCTGGCATTTCTGCGACAGGCATCTCGATGACCATCCTGGCTATGTTGCTGGCTCTTCATAACCTTTACCCGTCACTTCGTCCGTATACGCAACCGTTTTTCCAATTGTCCTACTACAATCAATCCGGGGATTACTACGTTCAAGGGTGGGATGATGTCTACTTCGTCATTAGCGCTGCGCTCGCCCTTACTGCAGTGCGCGCGTTTGCGATTGAATGGGTTCTACAACCGCTGGCCCGCAGGGCAGGCCTGAAGCGGAAGGGTTCGGTCCGGTTCGCCGAGCAGGGATGGCAGGCGATGTATTACGGTGCCATTTGGGCTGTTGGATTGGTATGTACTGGTTTCCAGGGGAGAATGAGCGGTGGATTGATAATTGGCTCTACAGTACTTGTGGAAGAACTCCTACTATTGGTTTGACTTTGGCGCTATTTGGGCCGAGTGGCCTGCACGTCCGTTGTCAGGTTTGATGAAGTGGTACCTGCTCGTGGAGCTGGCTTTCTTGGTGCAGCAGATCTTCGTCATTCACGTGGAGGAGCGCCGCAAAGATCACTACCAAATGCTGTCCCACCATATCATTACCAGCACCCTTTTGAGCTCGGCGTATATCTACGGGTTTTACAATGTGTCCAACGTCGTGCTGTGCTTGATGGATGTCGTGGATTTCCTTCTTCCCGTATGTACCCCATTCTACGGGAGTATCAATCCTAATACTAACGTTTGCGACAGTCAGCGAAGATCCTCAAGTACTTGAAGTTTGAAAATGCCTGCAATGTGGCATTCGGCGTCTTCATGTCTGTCTGGTTCGTTACCCGACACGTCTTGTACAACATGCTCTGGTGGTCCATTTACAAAAACGTGCCCGCTCAAATGTCATACGGATGCTACTCGGGCGCCAACGCCGAGATGATCAGCGAAAATGGATACCCTGATGCGTTTGCATACCTGTTTGGGCCTTTCCGCGGCCTGGAAAACCCCATCTGCATGAACCGCACAATCAAGTGGATTTTCCTCTCCTTCCTCCTGTCTTTGCAGGGGCTGTCCATCGTCTGGTTTACCATGATCGTTCGAGTCGCTTACGGTGTCGTTGTCACTGGTAATGCAGAGGACACCCGTAGCGACGAGGAGGACGAGGTCGAAGTTGGAGGCCAAGCTCTACCGACCGGATCTGTGCGGCTGGCCGCTCAGGATGGTGCCAACACCGCCGTTGTCAATGATAGTGCTCCTGGTTTGGACCGCCGTCGGTCTAATGGCACTGCTTCAGTGCGTGCTCGCGGCCGTGGCCGTGTGCCTTTTGATCAGAGTGATCGGAAGGCTTTATTGGGCCGCATTGGATGCGAGAAGCCTACATAGGGTCTTCCCGTGGTTTTCTTTTCTTTTTTCACTTGTTCTGGTCCATTTTGATGAATCCAGCTGGAGACCTTTATTTACCAGTGCATGCCGTTACGTCTGCCTATCTTAGCACTTACTCGCTCTGTATCTCTTTAGATTCTATTCACCATTCAGATGGACCGAGATCGGAGCAGTATGCTAAGGTCACGATTTACTATTTCTCAAAAGATACGGACGCGGTTCCGTCCTTCCCTACCAGGTCAATTATATCCCTGAGTTGGTTTTTTTTTTTTTTTTTTTCTCTTTATTCGCATCATGTTCTGACCTGGTTGGAGATCTCTCGGTTGTCTTTCTGCTTTGTTCAAATGTGGTTAGAGATCCAATTAACAATACCCAATGGATGCATTTGACTTTTTTCAATCTACAAACCTCGGATCCCATCTTGTCCCCAGTTACAAAGACTAAGACTATAGTATTCCTACGGATTCAAGGCTTCTCTACTAGAAATGAACAGAAGGAAGTAATCAAAACAGAAGGAAAAATCATAGATTTCTATTTATGCCCGCACAAATATCAACCCCATTCGATCCTAGTAGTTCGGGATACAGACACCGGCGTTCCACTCAGTGGAACCAACACACTGCCAGCCATCGCAGCATGGGACACCACCGTTCTCACAGGCGACCTTGTAGTCTAAGATAATTAGCTATGCTTCCAATTTGTTTTCTGGATCGAACTCACTGCCGACACAGGTGCGCTTCTCGAGAGCATCGGGGTAAGGAGAGGCAGCGGCGACAGCGGCCAGAGTAGCAATGATGACGGTGATGAACTGCATTTTGATTGGTCTGGTTGATCGGGGATCTGTTGAGTAGAGTGTAGCTGATTGGATTGTTTGAGTTGACTGTGTTGATGATTTTCCATTATCGAGAATTCTGAAGCTATTTAACCATGTGCCAAGATGCCATTGAAGCCATTGTGATTTCCAAGTTTAGTATTGCTACTTCGTATGCGTATAGATTCTGGGGTCAGATGGGTGGCGTTGTAGAGTGCTTACGTTTTCGCCCCCGAAGTGTACTAAAACAGATACCTCTTTGAGTTGCTTATGGGCTTGGCTATAATCTTGGCTTGAGCGAACTAGTTCAGAAAAAGGAAATATTGCTTATCCTAGACTTCGGGTTTCTAAGGGGGTTCCAACTACTGCATATCCATTGAGGCGAATAGACTGTTCAATTCTTTGGTGATCAATGGTTTGCCCTCCATGATCCTGGGATATGAAACAGTATTATGAAACATTCCAGTTTGAAGAATTTATCATACAGGATCACTCCCCGAATCGCTCACCAACGTTGTTCAAATTAGGCGGTTACCAGGTATGGTAGGCCAAAGTTGATGTCAGAAGCAGAATGTGTACGATATAGGAACTAAAGGGCATCAATTTGAATACATTTTTTTTCATAAGAAGAAACCATCTGATTAGGGTAAAGCTTCCAGCCTTGCAATGATGCAAACACTAGGAAATATTCAAAAATAATCTTGGGAACGTGTATGGCCTCAAAATACCTACTCTACGGCGCACCTCCGCTTTCTCTCTTCCATTGCCGACCACTTTACGGAACTGGTATTTCCGGCTTAGGTATCGATCTTATCATAATGACTATATTTTAGATAGATCTTTGGAAATTCCGAATGTCATTTTCGTGAATAAACCTGGGCAGGCATATAGTGACTTTCAAAGTTAGGCACTGTAGGCTTCTGACTTTTACTACAGCACAGAAGCAGGTTTCCAGCACGCTTTAACATTCTCATCCACCCGGCTCCAGCTTTCCCGAATCAAACCATTCACATCGACTTGCCCCAGATACTCATCATTCAATGCATTGCACGTGATCTTTGCCATCTTCCCATCTATCATGTCGTAAACAGCCCATACCTTGACTCGAATCACATCCCCGGGTTTAACCTTATGGCTATGCACTGCCTGGTCGGTGGGTCGGGTGTAGAGGAAATAGGCTTCCATGCTCAGGAAGATGCGTGGACCGTCGATCATCACGAACATCGGGACCACGGTTTCTTGGGCGTCGGCGTGTACTTTGGCATAGTGGTTCATGATTCCGGTTGAGCCAATTAGGGTTCCAATCTCGGGATCGGGGATGGTGAGGGTGACATCTTGGTGGTAGAAGCTGTGCTGGAGTTTATAGTCCTTTGCGTTGAAGGCTTGAATGTATCTGAGGAAATGTTTTAGGGACATTGTGGCTGATTTGGTTCGGGTTTCCAGGGCCCTGGCTGTGAGAAGATATCCAAGGTTGTTTCTTACGTGCTTGGGGTTCAAATGTAGAGACCAATACTGCTACCTGAGTTGGGGTCATTTATAGATGAACATCATGTGGAGGTGGTCCTGTTCCGAATATTTCTAGTAGGTATACATAGTCATGCATAGGTACTAGGCTGACGTACCTGGGGCCGACTTCTTGTCTTAATTGTCCCCACATTCCTGTTATTCGACTATATCGGAACTATGTACTTTCTTCGGATGTAGGATATAGGCTGAGTCGTAAAAGCACCATCATTAAGAACGTTCCGGAATAATTTCACAAATATTTCCGTATTATTCAGGCTATAATCCGTTGCAGTTTTGAGTTCAATTCTCAAGATCCAGTCAATGTGGCGCACTCCAGTTCGGCAGTTATCATCCCCACCTTCCGGCTTTCGGCTCCCCCACCTTTTCCCACTTGCATTTCATCATTCAACGAAGCTTGTATGCTAGCGCCATGAGTTCTCGGTCAATCCAAAATGTGAATAGTATGGGCTCAGCTAAGCGCTTCATATGCCAACAGTGCAACAAGAGATATACCAAGTTAGAACACCTGACAGTACGTTTTGATTCGGAGCTCCCGAGAAGAAAAGAACTGACATATCTCCAGAGACATGAAAGGACACGTGAGACACACTGATAAACATTCAATGAACATGATATTTATCTAGAGCAGATGCGAATTCAAAGCCGTTCCAATGCCACCAATGCGACCGGCGATTCGGGCGCCAGGATGTCCTCGGAAGACATATGAGACTGCACAGCAATGACTCCCAGCCCCAACCACCACGATGGGCAAACGGGATGGACCATTCAGTCGCACAACCTCCCCCTTCCAATGATTCAGCCACTCATTGCCCTCCGGTTGACTCTTTAGGACAACCGAACTTTCCAAGCCATGCATTGTTGGAGTCTGGAAATCTTCTTGAATGGCTGATGTCTGACCTCAATGGGGCTCCAGTAGTACCACTCCCTATGGTAGACTTTCCTAGTTCAGCGGTGAATGAGGGTCTAAGTCTTGTCCCCCCTGGCGACGTGGAGATGCGGGCAAGTGAGGGCCCAGGCAACATGGCATTGGATCAAATTTACAGAACGATTGACGACTTATCGAAGAGACTTAATTCGGATGTTCATCGCTCAGGATTTACCTCTTCGTTCTTGGACTCCTGTCTCCATGAGTACTTCAAAAGAATATCCCCAAGCTTTCCCGTTATTCATGAACAGACTTTTCAGGCGCAAAAGACCATTCCGCCTCTATTACTGAACATGGTGGCTCTGGGATCTCTCTTTGTGTGTGAAAAGGATGCTGCTGAGAAAGGTGAAATGCTTTGGCGATTGGGCCACACCGCTGTTGCCACGACTTGGCAAACGTTGATTGAAATTCGAGGACCATGGGATAGCTGCGATGGCGTGCAGCTGGCTTTGACTGCTCTAATCGGGCAAGCATATGCACTACTATCAAGCAATACTAGCATTCGAACAACTGCATCGGTCTTTCACGGATTGGGGTTCTACTGGGCTAGAACCTCAGGCATGTACTCCGTGCGAGATGTTTTATCAGGTCTCCCAAGTCTTGATCTGCCCGAGGCAGATAAAGACGCTCTCTGGAAAACATGGGCTGCTACCGAAGTTCAACGGAGAGCGATATTGGGCCACTATGTTCTCGATGGCCTGATATCGCAAGCGTCTGGCTCACCAGCTAGTGCGAGACATCTCATCAACAGTCTCGGTACGGCTTGTTCAGATGCAGCTTTTGCTGCGAAGACCGCCGACGAATGGATAGTGGAGATTACACGTTCAACCCAATCACAAATACCAATATGCGAGGTCTTTACGCGGATCTTTGCGCCAAGTTATGCCGAAAACCCCTTGCAACTCTCACATTTATCTATATTCGTCATTATCGAAGGGTTACAATCGCTTATCGCTGACCTACACGAAATCCGGGGTCCAGTATTTGGCACCGTATCTCGAAGCCAGATTATCCAAGCAATGCTCAATATACACCAGGGAAATATTCTGCCGGAAACTGCGTCGGATTTTCATCGCCTTCCTATCCTTATCAGGTGGCATTGTGTCTTTATTGAGACTACTGCCCCTTCAATTGCAATTTATCGATGGCTCTGTGCTCACTACGAGCTTCCACAAATCCTCGGTGGAATTCATGCTAAGAGCCAGCTTGGGAATCTCAATCTTACTCATTGGGTTGGGCAAGCCGATGCATTCCGTGCAGTTTTGCATGCAATCTCTATCACACGTCTTCTTGATACCCTTCCTCTCAGTCAAGTCTACAGGGCAATGCATATTCCCACTGCAGTCTTCACCTCCGCAATGATAATCGCTACTCTTTGTCTTTTTAATGGACCTGTCATTGAGATCCCAGAAAGATATACTTGGTTAGACGTTTGGAAGAGTCATCTTTCTCCAAATGCCCAGGAATGCTCTTCGTCGAGTCCAGGAGATGTTTTAAGTGATTTAGGGGTTTCGGGTCAGGGTGATACGACGGTCATCAACCTCCTCGATGAACTTAACTCCTTACAGGTCATTCTCAAAACCGTCGCATCAAGGTGGGGTGTCTCAGCCCAGATGGGCGATATCATCGGAAGACTAGCAATCATTGCGCGTGAAAGCCGCCGTTGAATTTACTCTCCTATCACAGCTTACTTGTTGGAGTGTTTGTTGTACATATCAGGCAAAACAGTAGCCAAAATAGCCATTTCCTCAGTAGCATGCTTCAAAAGCCCCGTAGCAAATTCCAACGGAACAGCCGCCTTCCTCATTTCCGGATCCGTGAGTCCATCCACATCCCCCAACCAGAACCTGGATCGCATCCGCACTCCATCCGGCTCATCCTTGATCAAGTGAATCAAATGGCCAATATAGATAACTTCATTCTTTCCGTCATCCCATTGTCCCGTTCTCCCACACACAGCAGTCGAGTACCCGGCTTGTTTAAACGCTGCCTCCCATCCAGCACCGAAGTACTCACTCGGGTCCTTGAATGAGATCTTCAGCTTTTGAAGCTCTCCACCGATATACTCGTGTACCAAGTGGTGGCCTCCAATATAGGTACTGTTGTTTTCGCGTGGACCTTCCCAGTCGGAATATACGTGGTCGCGTGGGTGCCAGAGGAGGTATTGGTCTGTTGTGTGGATCCAGCCAAACCACCAATCTATCATTGCACCTGTGCAGTTTTTCATGTAGGTTGAGGCTGCGACGTGACACATTCCGTCGGAGGTATGTGCTACTCCTGCTTCCATTGGGAGGTAGGGGTGTTCGAGGAGGAGTTTGGCGTCCTTTAGGGCCAGGCCTGGAGGGATTGAGGATGTCATGGTGGCTTTGTGGATGAGTGCTGGAGTTTGAAAGTGATAGTGATTTGGAAGATTTCTGGAAAATTGAGTGTACACATATACTATGGAGTTCATGTGGGGAAGATGGGGAATGGGGAAGCGGGGTAGATTATGTTCGGATATACATGTTATACATGTTATTAGTGGAGTATTAGGAAATATTGTATATCCGCAAGGTCCGTATGGGCTAAACTCTCAGGAGATTCGGAGATTCGTTGAAACCGCTAGGGTTGAGCCTTTGAACGGGGATGGAACGGTAACGGCGAGGAACTTTACCACTAGAACTTCCCACTTGTTCCTGCAGGTGATATGCGTGGATAATCGGTTGGGATTAGCTATTTGAAGATATACTTCATTACTCTCTGGCTACAAGTCCAGGTGACTAGGCGGTGGTTTTTGATCGGCATTTAGCATTTGGCAGGATAATCTTTGGAATATGCTCTAGGATCGACGCAACTCGAACACAGTAAAAGGGTATATGGACTTTGAGAGGTATCTAGTATCGTCCCTTCTACCACCCAAGATGCTCCTGCAAAGCCTGCACCAAGACCCCTGGTCCAGCTTTGCTCGCAATGCAAGACAGAATGTGTTGATCAGGACGAACAAGAATACCCTGATCCTTTATTTCCATCAAATCCATCCAGCTTTGGTTCTCTGGTCCTGTTTGCAGATCAAAATCGATACCCAATACAACCATCTGCAGGGGCAAGATCTTTCGAATGTCTTCAGGCAAAGTCTCAAGTGCCTCTTTAATCATCGACTGGAAATGAGTCGCATTGATCTTGTCAACAACCAAAGTAAATGTATCGAGGCGACACAAATCCAAAGTCGAGTATTGCTTCGCGGAGATTTCTTCTTGAGTGAACTCTTGCACATAGCTGTTGTCTATTGCAGGAAGCTGCAGTTGTCCTGGAGTAGCCTTGATCCATGCATGTGGAAGTCTGGCCCCGGGTACACAAGAAGGTTTGAAGATGGATACCTTGGGGGGGATCTCTTCATCACCATAGATATATCCAATATGTAATCTGAGGTTGTCGAAATGCTCCCGTTGACCTTCGATCCCTTTGTTAATCTCGACCATGGCTTCTGGGTCTTGAATGTTGTGGTAGAGATTCTGTCGGGCAATGTTCACATCAGGATCAGTCGTGCCTAGTGCCTTGAGAAGACCGAAGATCTGTTTGCCATTTTTGACGCTTTGGTTAGAGTTGACTAGAGCCACTTGTCGACGCTCGGCTTGATAGGTGTCGAGCAGACTATCACCACCCCAACCGTGGTGGACTGCTGCGAGCTTGTATGCCAGATTGTGGACATCCCCGAGACCAGAGTTTAGACCCAGTCCGCCGGTAGGGGGAAATGAATGAGCAGCATCGCCAGCACTGCAAGAGATTTCAATGTTAGTCATTGTATAGACTTGAGCCTGGTTCATAAATAGACTCACAGGAAAACTTGACCCATGCGGTATGAGTGAGCTACTTTTCGACTAAGAACCCATGGCCGGTAGCTAAGGATATCATAGGGCACTTTCACCCCAATGGCCGCATCAATGACCTCGCGACAGTGCTTTTCATCCCAGGACTTGACGGGGTATTTATCAGACTGCCATCTTCGTTAGTAGGTGTTTGCCTTGTCCAATAGTCTATACTCACATCGAAGTTGCAAATCAGCACTTGGTTTCCAGACAGATCATACCCAATGATAAACCCAGAGACCAACGGATCCATGATCCAGTGCAGCATGCCAACTCGCTCCTTGATCACGGGGTTCAAATCAGCATTGAAATGGATTGTCATCATGGTTTCACCTAGGTCCTGTTAATTTCAATGGAAAGTCTACGCAGTCGAACACTCAACTGACAAGTTTCTTCTCCGTCGCTTTCTATACCAAGATACTTTCGAACAGCGCTTCTGGCGCCATCGCAGCCAATGGCATGTTGGGATTTGACGTTGTATTCCCTTTGAGACGCACGATCCTCAATTTTGGTCACGACATATCCATCTCCCTATTTATGAATGAGTATTAGAACAAATCTTATGATGCATGACTAACCTGCTCCAGGCTCACGAATGAGTGGTTCTTACGGATCTCAACGAGATTGGTCTTGGACAGTCGTTTGGCAATAAACTCCTCAAAGGCTGGCTGAGGAATATTGTGGATCATCTTGCAAGGCGTGAGCGTAGTATTCAATGAGGTTTGAAGGTCGTCTTACAGTTGGAGTATCGTGAAGGACTTCTTGGTCCATGCGCTCGTAAGGCAAACGACCAACTTGCTTACCAGCCAAGCTTGTAATGAAGTTGACCCAGAAGGCATCTTGACGAGGGCTGCCGATTTTGCGAATCTCATTCACATCCAACCCCGCTTGGCGGCAGAACTCGAGAGATCTGGGCGACAACGCATGTGCTTTGGGAGCTGCTAGCCTAGTTGGATAGCGTTCAACGACCAATGATTGGACTATGTCCTGTTAGTTGGTTCAATATCACGGGCGGGTTTCTGGTGTCTACCGTTCAGCTGAGCGAGCAAAAAGGCCAGAAGAAGACCTGATGGGCCGCCTCCGACAATCAGGATTGGCACTTCCTCATCCGAGGGTGCGCTTTGGAAATGTGGTGACATTGTGCGGCTTGTTTTCTAGATGTATGAGATCCTTGCTACATGGAGGCTTTATGGTGTCAAGAGATAACGTGCTTCAGAGGCGTGGACTTTAAGGCTATGTAACTATGCGGGTTCCCCACATTGGAGGTGGGAAAGAGCGGGGAAGTGGGAAATCCACGGAGAATGAGAACGCGTCTTATTCCGTGGGGTTCAGCCAAGGATTGGCTGATGATGCATGATACTCAATTAGGGTTTTGGTTCATTAGACCAAAAATTCAAATAATGTCCTTCTCTTTCCGTCTAGATCCCCTGTTTTGAGCCAAGATTGCTTTCGCAGCATCGTGCCCCAGAAGGGCCAGGACATGCACCAGAAGAATCTCATTCGTGGCCATGAGATTGGTAAAGATGCCCTTAGAGACCCTTCAGCCTCATTCATTTCTTTCATCTGATTCTTTGGGGACGCGTATCGAGTCGCTTCGATCTCGTGGACCCAGAAATTGTAGGATCGGTAAAATTGCTTTCGCGTGTCGACGTGATATTCATCCGTCGGTATCTCGCAATTTCGCTAGAGCAGCCATGATACCGTCACTCAATTCCTCGGTCGGTTTACTTGACTTCGGCGGGCTCTGGTGCGCTGCTGCCTCTACCGCTGCTGTCTCGCGGCTCTCTGCCAGCACAGCTCGTAGGATCTCCTCGTCTTCATCAAATTCAGCCTGCCGTGGCCGACTTGTAAGCCTTGGTGGTTTAGTTTGCGTTGCAGGCCGAGGAGCCGCAGCCTTTTTCGTCGATTCAACCCGGAAATCCTCCCGGACAGCATTGCACCATTGCTGGACCTTTTTCTCACCCCAGCCAGGAACAGAGTTAATCTGTTCTGGTTGGGCGTTGACGGCATTCTGTAAGCTTCCAAATGTGGATATCAGACTTGCAGCGTCCGACTTGTTGATAGTGCGAGGGGTTGTGACAAACTCCACTAAGGAGTCTTTGTATGACTGCGCTTGCTGGGTACGAATCGCAGTGGGTTGTGCATTCTCAGATGACTTGAACAGTTCGAGGTAATGGGCAGCTTCGGGTGCGGACCAGCAAAGAATTAGGGTGAGATTGTTGACGATAGACGTTTTCGACAACTCTTTAAGTACTTCTTCATGATTGGGGATGTCAACCATAACCAGCACAATGCGTAGGTTGAATTTGCCGGCGAGGAGTCGAATTCGTGAGTAAACGTACTCGGGATGTAGCCGGTGGTATTTCAGAGACAGAAACAGGGCACATGTCGTCACCCCGATCACATAGTCAGCGGGAGTCTCGGTATATTCCCAAGGCACAAGCTTGATGTGGTTCAGAATAGGATTGCCCTTTTGTCGCGTAGACACGAGAATCGCGGAAGGCCCAGACCGGTTGGGAAGTGCTTGTGGCTTTGGTTGCTGAACTTTGGGCGGTCCAGAGGATGGGGTGGAAGGTAAGGGACCGGACGACTGGGGGCTGGATGCTCCTCCATTACGAAATTGCGCCTGTGAATCTGCTGCGGACCGAGCATCCATGGTGGTAATGGTGGAACTGGGATACTTGACGATAAAGGATAACAGCTGCTTATCAGGACCCACTCCCCGTGCTCACCGCCATGGTTTTTTTGCCGTCAATTTTTGGAAGAAAAAAAAGAACGAACCAGCCAGTCTCTTGTTATTCTACATACGTTTATCATGGCGGAGCCACACAAGAAACGACGCCTCTCACCGGAGGAATCTACCAATGAAGTCGATGCCAAAATGGATGATGCCCCCAAGACCAATGCCACAGATGTCAATGCGCCAATCCAACCGAAGCGAACACTCTTCGTTCGATCGTTGCCCATCTCGGCGACCACTGAGAGCCTCGCCGAGTACTTCTCCCAGTCCTACGTGATTAAACATGCCACTGTTGTCAGCGATCCACAGACAAAGAAGTCAAAGGGATATGGTTTCGTGACCTTTGCCGACCTCGAAGATGCTGAGAGCGCTTTGAAGGAGCTGAACGGATCCACCTTCGACGGCAAGAAGATTCGAGTCGACTACGCCCAAGCGCGTCAACGTGAGATTGACGAAAAGCTTGGCAAGAGTGTTCCCTCTGCTGCTGGCCTCAAAAGCAAACAAGATCGGGAGGACCAGAGATCAAATGCGCCTCCGAAATTGATTGTTCGCAACTTGCCTTGGAGCATCAAAGAGCCAGCCGATTTGGTCGCCCTTTTCCGCAGTTTCGGGTTGGTCAAGTACGCGACTCTCCCTAAAAAGGGTAACACACTTGCTGGCTTTGGTTTCGTCACTATCCGGGGTCGAAAGAATGCCGAGAAGGCGCTCCAGATGGTGAACGGCAAGGAGATTGATGGTCGCACATTGGCTGTCGATTGGGCTGTCGAGAAGGAGGTATGGGACACTCAACAGAAGGAAGAGAAAGATCAAGAAAAGAAGGAGGAGGAAGAGAAGGAGGAAGAATCCGATGATGTAAAGATGAAGGATGAAAATGCTTCAGAGGAAGTTTCCGAGGAAGAGGGATCTGATGAAGACGAGGATGAGGACGAGGATGAAGATGAAGACATGGAAGACTTGGAAGACCTGGATGACGCAGAGGAGGCAGAGGAAGAAGAGGAAGAGGACGACCGCAACAATTCAACCATCTTCCTACGCAACCTCCCCTTCACTTGTGACGACGAGTCACTCTACGAGCACTTCAAACAATTCGGACCTCTGCGATATGCTCGTATCGTGGTGGACCATGAGACTGAGCGACCCCGTGGTACTGGATTCGTGTGCTTCTGGAAGCCCGAAGATGCCATCACTTGTGTACGCGGCGCCCCCAAGAACCTAGGCCCACCTGCTGCCACCAAAGAGCGCAACAACCCAGCAATGAAGCACTCCATCTTGCAGAATGAAAGCTCCGACCCCAGTGGAAAGTATACTATGGATGGTCGTGTGCTCCAGGTCGCCCGCGCCGTGAACAAACGGGAAGCTACAAGACTCGAAGAGGAGGGTGTATCACACCGTCTTGTCCGTGATAAGGATAAGAGACGTCTTTACCTTCTGTCGGAGGGTACTATTCCTTCCAACTCCCCTGCGTACAAGATGCTTTCCCCGTCCGAGATCAAATTGCGCGAGGAGAGCCACAACCACCGTCAAACCGTCATCAAGAAGAACCCCGCCCTTCACCTCAGTCTTTGCCGTCTTTCTGTTCGCAACATTCCTAAGCACATTACGTCGAAAGATCTGAAACAACTTGCTCGTGAAGCCGTCGTTGGCTTCGCCACTGAAGTCAAGCAGGAACGCCGACAGCCCCTGTCTAAAGAGGAGGTTCTCCGATCTGCGGACACCATGAAGGAGCTGGAGCAATTGAGAAAAGAAAAGAAAGTGGGTATCGTACGACAGGCTATGGTTGTCTACGAAACCCGCGAGGGAACCAAGGTCTCAGAGAAAGCTGGTGGTGGTCGTAGCCGTGGTTACGGTTTCATCGAGTACTATACTCACCGTCACGCACTAATGGGTCTTCGCTGGCTCAACTGCCACGCCGTTGAGATCCCTCCTAGTGCTCAAACAGATGGCGAGAAAGATAAGAAGAAGAGACTAATTGTCGAGTTCGCCATTGAGAACGCACAGGTTATCAAGCGTCGTCAAGAACTGCAAGAGAAGCAGGAGAAGGACAAGGCTGAAAAGGAGAAGGCTAAGGCTAAGGCCGAGGAGGAGAAGGCTGGTCAGAAGAGGAAGCGTGCGGCTGAAAAGGAGGCTGCGAAGGAAGCAGAGAACGAGGAGGAGAACAAAGTTGCGAAGCGCAACCGCATCATCGCGAAGAAGCGGATGCAGCGCAGGGGTCGCAAGGGCTAGTGGATGTTTTTCTGTCTTTTGTGTATGTACAGTGAGGGCAATGCCCATGTATCCAAGCCTGGTGGCTTGACTCTATCCGTTTCTTCATTTAATGTTGGATACCAAACATTCTGGAAATAAAAGCATTTGTGATTAACCTATTTCTAAGTCTATAACGTACTATTGTGGAGGGCAGTTTCTCTACCTGATAAACCTGGCTACAGCATCTAAAACGCGATTTTTGTACATCTTGTGGCTAGTATGTCATGCTTCATCAGATAAATTAACAAAGACCCATGTTTGAGTTCAACTGCGACACCAGGAGATTCCTAATTTCTAACAACACAGTGTACTGTCTCATTCGGCCATTATAGACCGCACACTTCCTATATAGCAGCAACCGGAATGGTCAACAGCACGTATATGATTCCCTTCATATCAAGCTTTCGTATTTATCCAATCCTTGCTTTTGTGCTGGTGGTTGATACTGAGTCTGGGGCTGAGTTGGGAATGTTGTAGTTGTGTTCATGCCCAAGGGGGATCTCATGGCATTATTCGAGTTCATTCCTCCTGGTGGAGGTGGAATTGAGAAGGCTGAGTAATTGGGTGCCTGCTGAGGAGCTGGCGTACTAGCTGCCATACCAGAAAGTGAAGCTAATGATGAGCCTGCTCTAGTTCCTCCTGGAGCTTGAGCGCCCCAAGTTGGTGATGATGGTTGCATGGGCTGCATAGGTTGCATGGTGGGGAAAGCCGGTGCTGCGGGCGATGATTGTCTTGCTGGCGCAAGAGATGGGAAAGAACTCAGCTTTTGATCTGGAGTAATGGAACGGAAGCCATGACCAGATGAGCTTCCTGGCTTGAGGGCCGTTCCATTGTTCGTAGACCATGAGAACGCAGGCGATGTGGAAGTCGGTTTGGACGCAGATGCTTCTGGTTCAAGACTACCCCACATATCCATTCCATTGCTAGCCGAAGGAGTCGTGCTCTTTCCAAGCACGAGACGCTCAAAGTTATTTCTTGCAGTATCCGTGTCCGGAGAGGTGAGATCTGTCGCTGACTGGGAGAGACCGCTGGTTCCGTTTTGAAATCCACCTGAATCGCCACCGGACGAAAGTTCCTGCAGTTTTCTCTTCTGTTCTTTCTCAATCTTGGCAGACAATGACTTGATCAAATCCATGAAATCATTGAACTGCCCAAGATTCAGAAGAGGTCCAAGGCTGAAACTCCAAAGAACTGGAAGCACCTCAAGGGCAAGGAAGTCAGTGTCTGCAACTTTGCCCACTTCACGGAAAACCTTCAATGCTGCTATCATCACCGAAGGTTCTTTCGTCTTGATTGCTTTGAGAGATGGGACAAGTTTCTCTTGAATGGTGTATTTATCAAGAATAGATGATTTGGTAGTTTTGTTTGGTTGCACCGTGCCAGAAAGATCATCCTCAAGACTAGACCCATCAAGGGATCCTCCGCAGAGTACGACAAATGCCTCCAAACCCCGGACCTTGATCGCAAGGCTGCTGGTGCGACTGAATGTACTGGCGATCGGAGGGAAAACTTCATTCTTCACGGTGCTGAAATCGAGAACGGGAAGAAAGACAGGTAGGCTCTTAATAGAAGCATCCACTAGGGAATGGGTAGGTGAGTCAAGCCCCAATTTTATCAAAGGCAAAATATCTAACAAAGATGATTAGCTCCGTATTCAGTTTGAGGGCATAATGTTAGCTTACCGTCTTTGAACTCCAGGCCTGAGCAATTCTCCGCGACAAGTTTCATGTTCTCCAACACGACCATAAGGCCTGCATCTTTCTTGGAGTCGCGTTCCTGTGCAGATGATTTCCCTGGCACAGTCCCAAAGACTTCCTTTAAGCGAGGTGTAATCTTTTCGGGAAAGGCGCGCCGTCCATTAGGAATGCGCTGGAGAATACCAAAGACATTATGTAGAATGAGTGGAAGAAGATCGCGATCCTTCATCTCGTCCAGTAAAACGCCCAGCACTTTCCTTTCCAAAACCGAGGCGGGAAAGTCAGGCAATACCCGTTGTAGCCCACGCAAGAATTGTGACTTTTCGCTCGCATTCTTCGTCGGTAGCGACTCCAAAAACTGAATCGTGGATACTAGAACATTGTCGAAATATGGAGACTGCTGGAACTCCCGTGCATTCATGCGCTGGGCTGGTCGTCGCGTGATCAATCTGGGCAACACCTGGGATAAGACATTGCGAGGAATAGGGCTTGAACAAAGGAAATTGTTGCTTTGAGATGGGGTGGTAGACGAGGAGCTCAAGAGCTTCTTGTAGGTTGACAAATTGGCATGTGCCTGGATCGGCGAGGCATGAGGTGAATTGTACAGAGCAATGATTATTAGACCCAGCGAGAACAGATCAGCGGCTGGTGACACATTGGAGTCCAGGGCAAAATCTGGTGACGTGTAGTCCATATTCAGCTGCACCGAGGAAGGAAGCCTTGGATCTTGATAGAGAACCTCGGATACGGCCAAAGGTGGGAGAGAGGACTTAGTCTCCGAGGAGTCCGGTGGGCCTGCAAACCCCAGTCCCGAGATCTTCCAGTCTGATTTGGCATTAATGTAGATAGCATCTGGGTTCAAGTTGCCATGTACCAGGCCTGCAGACTCATGAAGGAATTCCAGGCCTTTCGCAACCTGCAGCAATCCTTTTTGAATCTCCAATTCATCGATCTCCAAGTCACGTCTTCTCCGACTGCCGTCGGCCTCCTCCACCATGTAGCGACCAGAGCGTGTACCAGCGCCGTGAGCGCTTTCTTGTTCGCCCTTCTCGAGCAACAGTCCTGACAGCGATGCAGTGAGGGGCTCCGTTGCAAACATAAGACCGCCGCTACGAGTTTCTTCCACGGGTTCCAGCACTTGGAGAATGGACGGGTGTCGCAGGCGGGCCAGATTGCTGGCCTCGCGCTTGAGTCGCTCGATCACATCTTCTTGTAGCTTTTTCGAGGAAGACCCCGAACGGGACCCAAAGCCTCCCGAACGCGGTTCGAGAGTTTTGCGCTCAAAGATGAATACCGAGGCGGCCGTTCCTGTCGACTTCTTTTTGGCATCGTGGATTTTCCAGGGGCCCGAGTAGACGGTGGGGTGGGTCGCGATCTGGTAATTGGCAGAGATGTTGGAGTTAAATGACTTCAACGCTGAAGTAAACATATTGGCGCCTCTTTTTCGAGAGTAACTAAATCATGAGAAGTGGGACAGCATCTGACTACGGGCATTCGTTTCACAGCGCGTTCGGGTTGATGATAGGCATGACTTTGGTGAAACAACTGGATGCCGAGAATTGATCAAATAAGAAAGGGGTTGGCGACCAATAACAGCGCAAGTATGGTATATGCGCTCGTTCTACCCAAAACCAATTGAGTTGTCGGTTCACTTCAATCCGGAAGCCGAACTGCCTGATGATAACATCCAACAGTGTTCCTATCATAATGATCACGTGGACCAAAGCTCGAATAAATCATGTGACTCTCCCCCGCGCTTTGCGTCGGAACATCAATTAAGATACAAAGGGGAGTACAGCAGAATCTCTATCAGCCGAGCGTTTCGCCCAACCACGGCCCGTAGGCCGCCCCAACTCCATCCGAAGTCGGCGGGTCTTTCCATACAATGTCAACGCGATGATTGGCGAGATCGGGCTCATTTTGACTCATTTGAGCGGGCGGTGAGCCTGTGCCGGCTCTGGTTGGCACGACCGGAGTTTGTCCAGAGCTCCGAAAGATTGTTGCGTGCGGAGTCATATTGTCGATTTAAAACCCCCGTGCGACATCTCGATCCTTTCACATTCTTCCCTTGGGTGACCCGATATCCTGCCATGAAGTCCCTTCAGCAATTGACCCGCCGAACGGCCCTAACCGGCCTGGCAATGCCCCGGATCCTGTCCTCGCAGACCACCGCCGCCAGCCGGCTATGGCAGAGGAATTTCAGTGCCACCGCGGCCGCACAATTGGCCAGTTTGGATGCCTCCAAACTGACCGTGACCAAGACCCAGACTCCCAAGGAGCTCACTCCTAACAAGGACCTGGTTTTTGGCAAGACTTTCACCGGTAATGCTTTCAATTCTCCCGCCTCGCCGGCAACGGCTAATTCGGCTGTGTCCTAGACCATATGCTCTCGATCGAGTGGACAGCTGAAGATGGCTGGCACACACCCCGCATTGTTCCCTACCAGAACCTCAGCTTGGACCCCTCCACCTGTGTGTTCCACTACGCCTTTGAGTGTTTCGAAGGAATGAAGGCATACAAGGACAAGACCGGTGGCACTCGTTTGTTCCGCCCGAACAAGAATATGGAGCGTCTGAACAAGTCCTCCGCGCGTATTGCCCTACCGACGTTCGATGGTGATGAGCTGATTAAGTTGATTGGAGAGTTTGTGAAGCTGGATGATCGCTTCATCCCGGAGTCAGTAAACCCGCATAACAATAGTGGATGACCTACCTAACCTGTCGCAGTGCTCGTGGTTACTCCCTGTACCTCCGTCCCACCATGATTGGTACTCAGAAGACTCTAGGTGTCGGTCCTCCTGGCTCGGCCCTTCTGTTTGTTATTGCTAGCCCCGTCGGACCATACTACCCGACTGGCTTCAAGGCCATCTCGCTTGAGGCCACCGATTACGCTGTCCGCGCCTGGCCCGGTGGTGTTGGTGACAAGAAGCTCGGTGCCAACTACGCTCCTTGCATTCTGCCCCAGCTCGAGGCTGCTTCTCGCGGTTTCCAACAGAACCTGTGGCTTTTCGGTGAAGAGGAATACGTGACTGAGGTCGGCACAATGAACCTCTTCATCGCCTTGAAGAACAAGGAGACCGGTCAGAAGGAGCTGATCACTGCTCCTCTCGACGGCACTATTCTCGAGGGCGTGACAAGAGATTCCGTCCTCGCTCTCGCTCGTGAGAGACTAGAGCCCCAGGGCTGGGTTATTTCGGAGCGCAAGATCCGCATGTCCGACGTCGCGGAGGCTGCCGAGGAAGGCCGCATGATTGAGGTCTTCGGTGCTGGCACTGCAGCCATTGTCAGCCCCGTGCGGAACATCAGCTACCGTGGTAAGCTGGTGGACTGCGGTTTGAAGAAGGATGAGGAGGCCGGAGAGATTGCTCTCCAGATGAAGAACTGGATTGAGTCCATCCAGCACGGAGATGAGGCACACGAGTGGAGGTAAGTTCATTGCCTCGAATATAGTATGGAGAAAGGATGCTAATTGATTCATAGTCACGTGGTCTAAATGTGACTTGGTATATTGCGAAAAAGGAACGACACAAGGGCGTTGGCTGCCTGGACCTGTTGGGGTTTATTGTTTCTTTTAATTCTATGTTATGTGCATGTTTGCATATGTTTTCCAGCATTGATGGTTTCCAAAAGCTGGAGCTTGGGTCATATTCCTCGGGTCAAGAACATGAAGTAAATCTCTGGGAGCTGTAGGTTCTGTTTTCGGGCTATTTATAGAAACCAAATTTTCTCCCATAACTACCCTCATATCCAGAATATGGAGATTTACAATATCAGTAACCTTACTAGGGGGCGACTACTGTCATTGGGTTGGAATGTGGTTGATTTTAGCCTAGCGACTGTGCAGCAACCTGGGTCTTACATGTTAGCTTCATTTCAGCCTTGTTCCAATACCACAGGACTTAATAATCAGATGATGCAATACCCCTATCTCGGACCAAGTCCGTCATGCAGTCATACAAGGATGCAGCTGTAGGCAGCAGAGATGCACGACGGATGTTTCGGTTCCAGACATTCTGCGTCTCATTTGAACACGAAATAGCCTATATGTTTATAGTATATATAAACCTTGACTACTTGAGCGCTTGAATATCACCCCTATAGCGGACCATCAAACAGCTTAGCTATAGCCATCCATGACGTACTGCCAGACACGCACTGGAGTTACACGATGATCTCGTCCCACAAACAGCGAAACTTCCACGTTAAGTTTTATTGCTGCTGCATACCCCGCTGGGCTCGCTCTGCAAGCACTTCCAAGGTTCGTAAGGTCTACGGTCCAAGTCCGACTGTGTGGGTCAATCCGGTTATTACCCGAAGACAAGCAATTGGCACGAAGCTTTGATCGACATGGCGGGGAAGCCCCAAACGGGCAATTAGCGATACGATCCCTTCGGGCTCCACTTGACTCGTTTCCATACCGATCAAGAACACAGGGTCAACGGAGAGGATTAGCTAGTGAATCCCCCACATTCCCCAGATCCACCCCCACGCATTTCGGTCTCGGGCCAAATACCTCATAGATAGGCCCGGCTAAAGGTATAAAGTCTCGGTCCCTGCATGACTCGGTCCTAGCGTTCAACTCAAGTCTTGATATCTCCATATGTTCGATAAAACGGGTCTACGCGGTCTGAGAGGGGCTCCGTTGGTGGCTGCCATCACCTCAGTATGCTCCGCATCATTCCTATTATTTGGATATGATCAAGGTGTCATGTCGGGCGTGGTGATTTCTGAGTACTGGCTGGCGGAAATGGGCAATCCTAGTACGGTTATGACCGGTACTATCACTGCTTTATATGACGTTGGGGCGGTATTTGGAGCAATCATCGCTGCGTTGACTGTGGAGCGGATGGGTCGAAAGGGTGGATTGATGGTTGGAGCAGCTCTGATTGTCATTGGTTCTGCATTAATGGGTGGTTGTGTGGAGAGAGTTCAAATGATCGTGGGCAGAATCATTACTGGCTTAGGTATGTCTATCGATGCACTACATGCTTCGCGGATACCAACTCACAGACTTTAGGGATTGGCTTTTTAACATCAGTCGCCCCCGTATATCAGAGTGAAATCTGTCTACCCAGCCAACGAGGATGGCATGTATCTTGCCAGCTGACAACAATGTTGTTTGGATTGATGCTGGCATACTGGATCAACTATGCATTTTATTTTCAACCTGGTCAGATTCAGTGGCGGTTCCCATTAGCGTTCCAAGCCGTTTTCGCCATCTATGTGCTCATCGTCACGCCGTTCTTACCGGACACCCCACGTTGGCTCATGCTTCATGAGCCCTCCCCTGAACGGGGTGTTATGGTGCTAGCCAAATTGCGCAATAAGGCAGAAGACAACTTGGATGTTCAGAAAGAAAAGTCAGACATCATGACCGCTATCAATATTGAAGCGGAGGAGGAAGGTTCATGGAAGTCGTTGTTTACAGACGGCGGTTGTGCTGCAAATAAGCGCTTTTTCCTGGCACTTGGAATCCAATTCATGCAGCAGACTTCAGGTGAGCTTTTCTTGTACACGGGATGCTTCGTCTATCATATTGATACTTCATACAGGTATCAACATTGTTAGTTACTACGCACCAACGCTGTTTACCGAGAGTCTGGGTATGTCTCAGGAGCGAGCGTTGTTCGTGGGTTGCTTTCTTCAAGTGTGGTATATCTTGGCCTCTTTACTCACGGTATGATCAAGGTCCAGAGTCCGACCAGGTCTAGCCATGCTAACTTATATCCAGTGGTATATGATTGACGCAGTTGGAAGACGACGTCTATTTATCAGCATGGCAATCGGGATGGGCGTAGTCCTGATCTGCGAGGCTATCACAGTCGCCATTGGTACTCAGCAGTCTGGAATCGCAGCAGTATTTTTCGTATTTGCATTCGAAGCCTGCTTCACATGGGGTGAGTCTCACGCCCTCCTCTTATGACCCCACTTCTCACACTTTTACAGGCTGGATGGCTACAGTGTGGGTATACCCAGCCGAGATCCTTCCACTCAAAATTCGATCCAAGGGAGCCGCATTGGCAGCCGCAGCCGACTTTCTAGGAAACTTCATTGTACGTTGTCTTGCCTTGATAGCCGTTCGCAATACTAACTTGAGACTAATAGGTCGTGGAAATCACGCCCCCGGCTCTTGAGAACATTGGCTATAAGACCTATATCATTTTCGCGGTGTTCAACCTCGTTGCAGCAATCATTGTCTATTGCTTCTACCCCGAAACGGCTTACCTCAATCTCGAGTCCGTGGATCTTCTTTTCTTGTCAGATGAGGACCGGGACCAGGAGATTGAGTCGAAGCAAAAGTTCTATCACAAAGCTATTCAGTGGAATGTGGTTCCTCGAGCTCGAATGGCTGTTAATGAGGCCAAAGCGAAGAAGAGAGCGGGCCTGGCTGAAACAATGGGTGATGTTGAACAACCCGATGTAAAGCATGGGGAACTCGACCATGTTGAGTTCAAGGGGTGACTTGGGCCAGGGAATTGAGAAATCTTACATTCTGATCATCCTGCAATCCGAAAGATTGCGAGGTATGCCCGAGAACATTCTCGGTCAATTCCTTAGGCCTTACTTCGGAAATTTACCGAGGAATCTTAGTAAGACAACATCTAAGCAATGCATGTTTTTCGGTCGCAGTCATTTAAATATCCGAGCGATACATACTTCTTGGAGCATTTTCTGGAGGCGTGACTGTCGGCTTTTTTCCTGCAGCATTTCTTCTTCGTTGATTTGCCATCGTCATTCAGCAATCACAACCGGTGCAAGGCCCCGAGGTTGTGAAAATAAAATAAAGTCAAGGTAGAACTGCTTGCTACGAGACATATAAACCCTAGGAGGTTTTCTATTCCGCAAGAAATAATAGGGCATGTGTGAAGCATTTATCAGAATCCGACATTCTCTTGGACACTGATAGCATGTAGGGATCGGCAAATTATCGGATATGCTAAACTTTAAAAATTAAGAGGTGGATGTTCTGTGCTATTTTGGCCGATGACGTTCATTTCTAAGTGAATGGGTTATGAAGAATACCTTGGAATATGGCCAGAAGAGTTGCTGGGAGGAACTGATTCTAATAACTACACAAATCAGGCGAGAAAGTATATTTCATTTGGACCTAAAATTAGTTATAGGATACGGGGTCTGAATCGCGTAAAGAAGGCAACCATATGCTCGCTCTCACATTCTACATGCTGTCGGTTCGACTATGTATCTTGACGCCGCCTCTCCCCTGCTGGCATTCCTGACTGAATGCTTCGTCGCACTATGGTTTAGTCGCTCTGGGGTATGTTATTTGCTATATCATGGTGACACACAGAGTTACGGTGTGAGTTTGCCGCTCCAAAGTTTTGACAGGTTATTCTTAGTATATTTCCTATATTTAAATCCTTATTCGTAGCTGAAAATGCCAACCCCGCTTGGCGGAAAATGCGGTTGTACATGGAGCGTATACGAGGGAGAATGCCAAATTTATCCAAGCTAAGGCCGACTGCAGGTCAAATGTCCTGCACAAATTCTCGTTCTTAGTATCCTTGCACAAACACAGTGCTGACAGACATGAGCCACCGACTCATACGGTTGAAGGGGTGAATGGATCCAGTCTACGACGATCAAACAGGCCTAGAACATAAGTAGCTCGCGAACAAACTTGACGATCGAGTCCTTCATCGGGGCGTAACGATAGGTGACACCAGTTATGAGGCTGTTCCCCAAGAGAGATAGGATAGGCGAGCTGCAGCACGTGTCTGCCACGTGGCGCCAAAAAAAGAAGTTCGCGTTTCAGTCTGAGTCTGTCCACTGCAGAGTGACATTTACCTGGCGGTGGCTACAATGTTTTACATTAGCGAGATAGCCAATCGACGGCTTCGATTTGAATGCCTCGATTCCAATGCCTTGACGGAAAGGCAGGTCCAAGGGGCAACTTTCAGCTGGTACCACCTACCGTTCCTTTGCCCAGTTTAATATGGACCATGACGCGGCGCGTAGGAATTTCCAAGGAGTCGTTTAGTTGGGATTGAATTCGAAAAGTTCTGTTCGTGATTAGGACTGTTAAACCATGTTCATCGCGCAGGTGGTATGCCAGAAAAGCAGTACCCCCCACCCCCTTGGAAGATGTTTGTCGGAGATGGGGCGTGCTCTGGATTTCCTTGAGGCCGTCAACACTGGACGCCTTGTCCAACGTGCAAGACGATTGGACCAGGCCTGACCCTCGAAAGGACAAGTCAGGAGCTTTTCCCGGATCCGGTTCGAACTCGGTCCATTTTACATTCTCCCGTGTAACTTGGAAGAGGTCTGGGGCAACCGGCGTCATAGGGATCGGAGATTGCCGTGGCCGTTGTATTAAATCATATCTCCGGAGTTTCCATTCCAAATTTGAAATCTGGAATAGGATGTAGATGATAACGTCACACCAAAATAGGGAATAGGGAAGGGCAAGGTGAAAACTATCTGCAGGCTTCGTGTCTGCGTGTCATGCACACCGCCAGGGACCTCTTTCTAGATGGTGACTAGAAGGCCCGATATGCAATCCCACCCAAGCATCCGGGGACTCAGCACACGCTCTGATTGGCTATGATCCCTGTTGTCAAAGGGAAGAGGTTCCCCGGGATTGATGCGCAAGGCTTGACGTTCGAGCCGCCTTGGTGGATAGGAGCGGTGAAGTCCAAAGTCCAAGGGTTTTTTGCACAGCCTCGTTCCGCTGTCACTGTCTCGGGGATCACAACTCAGCCCTACACACGGTATTGCCACGGAAACATCATCAGACCCGACGCACTCTATTGTTTGACAACAATTGTCATTGACCCCGCTCCGTTTATGCCAACCCAGGGCTGGTCAGCACTTTGGGAAATGTGCCGTTCAGCTGCAGATTACGCCAATCAAACCAGGCCAACTTCCTTTCCACCCCCGGTAATCCTTTCTTTTTTGGACCTGTTATTTTTGTTTTCTTTTTTAGTTTGATCTACCAGGATGAAGCAGCTCAGAAGAAGACCAGGACCACCAAACCAACGAGCGTTACATTGGCTGGAATTGGGATTATAGACCACGCGGGAACTAGGGCTACACCAAGGTCACTTCCGTCTAGGCATTGTTAAGCGATTACGGATAATGCGTCCCAGTCCTTCGGGTTCAAGGGATTCCGCCCCTACGCCCAGGTGGGTATGGCTATCCCTGTAATATTCAAAATGATTCATGTATGATTTATAATTAAATTACCCTTTATTTTTATGGCTCCTTCTCCACTCCCCGTGGACTCGGGCTCCGGATGAACATAGCTTGAGGGTTTGATCAACGATCAACGGGTGAGATCTTTATCCCCCTAGTCTGCCAAGAGGGCCTCGATGGAATAAGACTAGAAGACCTGCCCATTCCCCAAAACGTGGCCACCGTCCTCCACGTGAATGTCAAGTTAAAACACTACTAATCAATAAATCAAATCGGGACACAAATATGGAATACTAATCAAAACCACTAAACCCATTCGAACATTTTAAAAAAACCCCCCAAGAATGTTAGTGTAACCCCTCTGGACAACGCATTTCCCCGTTTCATCCCCCCCCTGGGACAAATCGTGTCGGGGACTGGTCTGAATGTCGAATGAGCATCGAACCTTCCATACCTGGGTTTCTGGGTTTCTAGATTTCTGGACGGGATCCATGAGGATTGGAGTCTGTGTAATCCTTCAACGGGGATGTCCAAGGATTCCGTCATTCTCCACTGTCTGGGGGCGACGGGAATAAGAACGAGAGCGAAAAAACGTGGTCCAGAGACCATCGAGGCTGAAGCCGGAATGATCCCTGTCCGTCCATGCGGGAAACATACCTGTAAGATGGAACGAAACTGACCAAAAAAATAAAATAAAATCCAATTAATTCACGATCTACGGCCCCAAATACACATGGCAGGTCCAGAGTCTAATGCGAGCACGGACTGCATGGTTATCGCAACGGATTTCGAGAGGGGCTTAGAGAGTAAAATCGTCCCAGCTGATCTACGGAATTAGGAGCCCCATTCTCCGACCCTCCGAGTATATAATCAATCTTTAGCCCCTCTCCATGGCTGCCTACCATAAATCCTTACCTGTGTTTCCCCTTCATACTTGATATCATGCAGCGCTCTACTTATGATGCCCGTTCGGGCTCTCGGTCTTCCAGTCACAGTAATAGCAGTGCTTTCAGTCCAAACGCAAACCCCAACGAAGATTGGACCAAGATCTCTGATCTAGCGGAGCGTCGTCGCATTCAGAATCGAATTGCTCAAAGAAACTATCGTGAGTGCCGCCCCCGAAACGAAGCATACTGTCAACCAGCTAACAGAACAAAGGCAAGAAATTGAAGCGCCGTCTGGAGGATCTAGAGCGACGGGCTGCATCTTCTGCCTCCCCAGAACAATCCCATGCAGAGCCCCCCAAGGCTACCCCCAAAGCTCGAACAAAGCGAGCCTCTAAATCCGACGTGAAGCCACACCTTTCCCACCCATCGGGAGACCGACCAGCTTCATATGACTTCTACCACACCCCCGATGAGCGCGCCATGTTCGGCCAACAATGTACTCGCCAACTCTCTGCCTCTCCCCCACCGGCATTCACCTACCCACCCATGCCGCAATATGATGCCTACCGACAAACCTACGGGCAAATCCCCGTCTATCAGACCATGCAAAATACATACGGCAGCCTGTCATTCCCAGAATACAACGACACGATCCCATCCGTGGTCCCGATGGTCCCCAATACCGCGATGGGAGCGCCCCGTAAACCTGCCTACGACGAGGACATCATGAGTCCATTCAGTATGAGCTATGCCTCCATGGCCGGCATCGAACTATGTCCTCAACCACATCCCGAACCGGGTCTTTCGGTACATTTTGCTCGCTGAAATCTTCGCCCGCGGAAGCTAATATCTCTATGATGTTTGCAGATGCCTTCGCTCTCTTATTACGATGATCGTGTCTCTACCTCGCCCGAGGCGTCGATCTTCACGTTTCCCCTAACACCGCAATCGCCACCTTGTTCGCCTCGCTCTATGCCGGGGTTGTACGAATATGATCTGCGGCCTTAAGGAAAGGTTCCGCTCTGGAAGTCTCGGGAGAGGGGAAGGGGGGGAGGGGGGCGTCGAAACACGCGTACGCCTTGTCTTGCGGGTACTTCCGGTAATGCTGGGTCCAAAGGACGGGGTTTAATGAACTCGATGATTGTGTTTTTTTTTTTTCCTACTGGTTCTGGAAGTCTCCACTATCGGATGTTGGGAAAGTCGATTATGATTTTTCTTATTATTTTTTGTTTCATTGGGGCATGAGCGAGCATCATCTAGGCGTTTATTACTATGTTCAAGTATACAGGTTGGGACAGGAACTAAAAGGTCAATCTAAATAACCTTTCATGAATTTCAGCTTTCCCTTCAAGTCCGCGATGTACGCTGTAGACAGTCCAATAACGTTTTGATCGGCATAGACGATTGGCCACGTTCTTGGCCCCCAAGGGAGAACAACGTGGAAAAACACAAGTTGAGGAATAAAATACAAGGCGTCCCATCTTTCTGGCCCCCAGAAAGTACCAAGAATACCCACTAGTGGTATGTCCGTTTACCCTTTCGAGGTCTGAAACAAAGTACATTTGCCTAAATAGGAGCTGATGGAACCCTGCAAGGCGTATCCGTAGAGCGGGTAAAGTGGAGACCGAATCACTTACCTCTTTCCATGACTCAAACCATGTGGCCTACCCATACTGCTGGATTCCCATCTACTGGATCGCTGCAGAAACTCCCGGGATTCCGACATCCGTGCATCACCTGGAGATTGGTCTGGTCCCCCCGCCATAAACCCGAAAGCCGATATGATGCAATAATCCGAGAAATTCCCACTCCCTTGGGTCGAGAGCCCATCCCGACTCGGGGAGATAGGACTACTGCAGTCGACTAATCACAACTCCAAGCCCAGGCTAGACAACGCGACTGCGCCTCATAACTCTCTTTTCCCCTCCCCTCCAGCCCTGTACCTCATCCTCGTCGCCTCAGATCAGCCTAGGATTGGTAAGGTTCCGGCGGGATGTGACGGAGGAAGAGCCGCTTCTCTATTTTAGGAAAAGTAAAAGCAATTTACCTTTCGCTTTGAAGCTCATTTATTGCTCTCATTCCCAGCCCAGTGGTTTCCAATGAGAATCTTTCAAACCCTAGACAAGAGGGGGGGAAAGAACCTCAGCCCCAGGTAATTGCAATCGGGTGGCCCGCGCACACCTTGGGCCGTTAGTTTCGGCCGTAAAGGGCGAGACGAATGTGTCTGGACGCCGCGCTCTTCGTGTCCGTAAAGGGGCTAATTTGGCTAGACCCTGGACATTGGCTTAAAGGCTTTTAAGGGGGGGGCCCGAATTCATGCACGTTTGGGGGATAGGAACCCCATTTTCCCTTCTTGGTTAGTGTGCATATCTTGGCTATCTGTCTGTGGTGTGGTTGTTTTTTATTTTTATTTCTATTTCTTAATTGAATTTTTTTTTTCTTGGGAATCTCATCGGCGCCTTGGAAGGCAGAAGGCAAAGATGAAACACGGCTGCTGGGTGTCATCTGCGGGATGTTGCTGAGTTTCTGGGTTTCCGGAGTGTGGGAGTTCGGGAACGTTGGAGTTCCGGAGTTCAGGAGTTCAGGGACTCTGGACTTCGTCAGGTCTCCAGTCCCTTGCTGAAGTGCAAAGAGGGCAACTGCAAGAGAGGGCATTTCTAGCGAGCCACTCGGTCAACCACCGAGCTGGGAACAATCAAAAGATAGGAGATTGTTTCCTGCCGCTAGTAGATTGATATCACATCGGTTGCTATTTTGAAACACGAGAATTCTCCGTGGAAACGCCCACATGACAAACGTCCACAGTGGAGAGAGGCATAGGGCATATCTGCCCCGTCTCCACCACTTCCGTCGTTAAAGTTGGCCCATCCTGGATTGCCACGAGGGGGGGCCGAAACGTTGCATTCAAATCAGATTAAGCACTTCTACTCTAACTCCTGAGCTTACTGACTTGATTTAAGTTGCCCCACCGATTCATGGGGGTCCGATCGGCATGAAAATTGGACCCCATGCCACGACTGCAGAAACAGCAGTAGAGCAAAGCGACCAGACTTGTTTTTCCACCTGCAGATCGAGTCTTCAGCAATTTACTTTAGTTTGGCCCCATGGTGGAGTCGGCGGGTTCTGTTCTTGTCCACCTGCTAGATCGAGTTAGCGATCGAACGTTCTATTTTCAAGGTCGGAGACACCCCGATGGAGACTTGTACTCGCTCTGCCTTGGAACAATTCCATGTGATCTCTCCATTTCCAACCCAACCAATCAAGGAATGCAGGCGGCCTTTACCAGGTGACGTGGTTTGGTTTGAACTGGTACACCATGGCTCAAGAAATAGCTTGGTTCGGACTGAGTCAAGGACCAGGGATGAGTGTGATGGCCATTATCAATCATTAGAAATCAGTGATGCAAAGAACCCTAGTCCCGAGCACGAGTCAGGCAGGGGACAGATGTGGGAACCTGGGTGCGTCGCTTTTGCGAACTAGTACTGTACACAGGCTCGGTGGGTCCTGGTGGATCCCGAACAAAGAAGGGTGTATACTCAAATCACGCCTTCAACCACGGGTCGGAAATAGCTGCCTACGTCAATATAGTCAATAGCCTGGGCTTTCGTCAGTCATTATTCATTGCCTTGTCGGCTAGAAGATAGGAAGCTCGGGTCTAGGTTTGGTGTGATTTTGAATAGAACCACTATACGACGTGGCTAACGCCCTTTATGTTTATTCATTTATTTATTTCTTTTTTGCCCCTGTCATGTTACGGTGCCAATGCAACTTACGGTGGGATATCCCATGTTGGGCTAGGGTATGGGTGCATGCCATTTCTATTTGACCATAGTTACATCGCTTGCATCTACCCTGGGAATGTGCTGATCCGGTGGTTTGGGACGCTTCTGCAATACCAAAGCCCTTTTCATCACTTATGCCCAGTCGTCCCAGTTGATCGGATTAGGGATAGAGAGGTTTCTAGGTTTACAGGATTCTTATCAGCTATAGCATGCTTGCTGTGCTGAAGCGACCGCCAAAATTAGACCAATCGAACCTAATACTATTCTGCGAAGACTTATCAGATCTTGAGCTTTATCTTATGTCCACATGGCAGTCCAGAGATTATGAACCTTATTCAGTTCAGCAGATGTTATAGAATGCTTACCACATGACTCAGCTACCAGAACCCAGGATAAGTGCCACTTGTACTTGAATTCTCCAAAGCCTGCTTACTACATTGCCTTCACCCAACATGGCACAAGAACATGAGATCTGCGAAGCCGGGATGAAGATTAAAGCTTAAATTTGTGCCTTATGAGTCGGGAAACCGTAGGGGGGATAAGAAAAAGATGCAGGGGACTGAAGAGTGACCGCAGTATTCAAGTAACATAAACCGTCCCATTCAAGAAAAAAATGACTTCAAAATGAAAAGCTAAGCTTGTAGGATATCTCGCACCGTCTCAGCCGGAACATCTGTGACTTGGGTAAATAGTGGCCCCGGCATGATATCTGGGAAGATATTTTTCACTCAGCCAATCTCTGCCCCCTGAACACTCATCCGGTCAGAGGGGGTAGCATCCCCCACTCGTCGTCGTCGCATGGGTGCCTTTTTCCGATTTGCGATTGATGCCTCCTGGGATTGTCCGTTCTTCATGTCCATATCTCCATCCTTGTCCCCCCGGGATTGGCCCGAGCCGGACTTGGGCTCGGGGAAGGAGCCCATTTCCTCGTGTTGCATAACCTCGTCTAGCTCATAGACGTCTCTGGGCTTCATTCGAAGCCACTTCATGCGTGGGCCCACGCGCGAGGCTTCCGAGACCTTGAATCCGTAGATTCTGGGGTCGTACACCTTACCACGCCCAAGACCGGGGCAGAAGCTGTCTGTGCGGACGCCATTGATCTCTAGTGGCTGGTTCTCGGGCGAAGGTGAGTCGAGCTCTGGTTGAGAGGGTTGCGTGCGATTTCCGGTCTGTGTGGGAGTTCGTGGCACGGTGGAGAAGGAGGCATCTAAGCGTGGTCCGATACCCAGATCGGGGAATGTCATGAAGAACAGACATCCAAATGTTGTGCCGAAGAAAGCCCCGTCAACGGAGTGGAAGCGGCTGTTGGGTGGGGTGTAGATGTCCATGCAGCCAGGACAGAAGAGCTTCACCGTTTCTTGACCTGGGGTATCATATCGGCCCACGGGCAAGACCTTGCATCCGCCACAGTTGACGCGCGGGCAGACGCCAAAGTGCTGCATTTCATACTTTTCCAGCATCTGTTGAATACCTGGTCGCGAGGTGATGTACCGCTGGTGAATGAGACCGTACAGTAGCTCGGCGGAGCTCTCAATCACACTAAGATCGCTCGCGACGCGGGCGTGTCGACGGTCACTAGCTCTGCGGTACCCGACCGGTCGGTCTTCGCCCAAAACCTCATCATCCTCTTCCTCCTCCTCTTCATCTTCTTCGTCCTCCTCGTCCTCGGGCTCCACGTCAAGAATCATCTCCAGCGCTTCCTTGTACATGGGCACCTGCGACTGCAGGCCTGTTAGGTTGAAGTCATCCTCAATGAAATCCTCTGACACCTCAGCGAAGAACTCGTGGCCCATAAGCGAGCAGAAGGAGGAGATCCACGACTCCGGCGCGCCTTCCGACGACGACATATCGAACGAAGCGGACGCGGAAGAGGAAAGAGTTGATTCTGACAGTTGACTCAGATCCAGCCTGTCCAGGCCGTCGGCCAACGCCGAACCTGTCTCTCTCGACACGTTGCCGAGATTATGCGATATGCGGGAGAAGGGCGACGACGACACAGCAACCCTGGCACGCGAATTGCGAGGGGGTTGGGTATAGCGGCCGCGGGAGGATCAACGTGGGGGCAACGGAGACTTCGCTTTCAAGAAAAGACTCGAGCGATCCAGATCACCGAGAAAATGGGGAAGCTGAAGTTCCCAGATTGCCGTTCGGATGTCAACAGAAAGAAAGGTGAGGGTTGTCTCAGTGGAGAAGTTCAACGTTCATGACAATTTGCGGGAGGGGAGGTTGTGCGAAGTCGAGAACGTCGTATCTCAGGCTAGCCCCACCAAAATCTTATCAGTTCCCCATCAACTCAGAGCTACAATCAGAAGATCGCCCGGATCACTCACCAGGGAATATGAAGACAGCGATGGGGACACTGTTCATCAATGACATGAGCCCACGTCAAAGGCGGTGCTTTGTGAGGTCTTCTGAAGTCACGCTAGGACGCTAGCTTCGGTTCGGAAATCGTGGGGCGGTGGAAGACCGCACGGATCAGAATAATGCAGGGGAGACCACCGCAACCACGATGATTTGCATAAAGCGATTCTCAAATCCAGGAGCAAAGGTGGGATGGCATCATAGAGGTGAAAAGCGCGCAGTGGGACATTATGATCACGTGAAGTACCTAGACACGGACTCCGGTTGCAATATCAAGCGGCAGATTTTCCCGCATAACTGCAAATAATATGTTTAGACACAAGGGTTACTTTTAGATTTCCTTACTCATATGCTATCAGAACAAGTCACGAAGGATACGAGAAAACTCCTCCTCGCCACCAAGAATCCCAGAAAGTCCTTCACCGGTATTCTGGATCTCTCCATCTGTCCCAACGAATCCATTAATGCCTTCGGGGCCACTGGTGCTAGGCATGAAGCTGCCAAATGAACCAACTGCCTCAAATAGATGTGTCAGCTCATGGCTCATCTGCACGCCATTCAACGGGCTGTTCCCAAGCTCGTCAATTCCATTCATTGGCCCATAGGCAGCCAGGTCATCGATCGAATGCCCGGCAAGGCCTGCCATGGCCACCGCTGCGGTAGAATGGGGATCATTAGAATCAGTGCCAAATGGACGGGCCAGAACTCCCAGTTTCTCTCCAATCATACGAAGACCTCTAATGGTCTTCCATAGCCGTTTGGATACAAATGATTTGGTACTGAACCCATTGATCAAATTCAAAGCCATGTAGAACTCGTCCCGCACCTGTCGGTTGAAGTCGGCAGGTGCATGGCACACAGCAAGGAACAGTACCGCTAGTGCAGCAACAAGGAAGTAGTTAAAGGTGATCTGCTGGGTACGATATATATCAGACATCTGGTTCAAACGTGTAAGCACTCGAACGGTGTCCTTTGCAATATCCACCACGGTCTGAGCATGGCCTCGGTCCTCTGCAATACTCGCCGCAGAGTGGAGCACTGGACGATAAATCAGAATTCGTAGCTGGTTCATTCGCAAGTACAGCAGAATCCTGAGACGCCTCATGCCACGACTTGCAGTTTCTCCATTTTTGGGGGACTCGACGGGATAGAATTTCAGTTCATCTGGTACTTGTTTGTACCACTGTAAAACCTGGTAATCCAAGTAACCGATCTCATCACGTCGAATATCTGTCGTTCCTTCTGAACCAAGGCCAGAATACCAAATCTTGGAACTGATTCGGTTATATGAGATCATACACCGTAAATATGGCAACGATGCGTCCTGTCGAAGTCAGCAAAGAAACATTTTTATCAAGGCGTCAGAAAAAATCTTACGGGCTCTGGTAGATTAGGATCAATATCCTCATCTTGGATCACAAAGGGCAATCCGGTGCCCAAACTCCATCGTCGATCCAAACTGTAAACTGTCCAAAAGATGCGAGTGACTTCGTTCCATTGGTCCTCGTTTGGAAATGACTTTAACAAGGCTTCTCGACGATGAAAACCCATCTCCAGGCACATGCGCGCAGCCAAGCCAATCAGTCGGTAGGCCATTGCATCGTCGTCTGTGTGGAAATGGTAGGTAGCCTGTCCGCCAATGTCAACAACTGCTCGAAGAGCTCCCTTAGAGGGATCATACATACCACTATGGCAAATAGCTGAATATTTCTGATGTCATGAGGCTCCCATAATTTAGATTCAATCACAGGCTTGATACTCAGATATAGCCGCTGACCAAGGTCACTTTGTCCGCCCCCTTCCACAACGAGTGTGGTCGCGAGGATTAGCTTCAGAAGAATTGAACTTTCATCATGAAGGCTATCAGCTCCAGGGAAAGCTCGTTGTGCAAAGCCAGTGCGTGTGGCGGCTTCCATGAATGTGTATAGTAAATTGGCCTGGTTGATGACCGTAGTAATATCGACCAAAGGATACATAATCCCGATTTCTTCTTCATATACCTTGCATAGACGTACAGTCTCCTCACGACGGATGGTCCAGAGAGGATCCTTGGTCGGATGAACAGTGGGAATATGAGGACTTATAAGTGGAGGCGGCGAGCCGGCCGGCGTAACATGTGCAGTTGTCAAGTCATCAGCTATCACATCCTCCGCCGGCGTGATGCCCATACTTTGAAGGCTTGACTTGGCAACGTCAAAATTAAATGCTGAGCTCGTTGGGCCATGGAAACGTGGATGCCGGGATCGAACCTTTGGCATCGCGCCAGGCAAAGGTGTAAAAACCGATTGAGAGGAGCCATCACGAGAGAGGTGATCGAAGTGAGGGCTCTCAAAGCTTGGTTTCTGAGTTCGGAGGTCGTTGAGACTATTGAAAAGACTATTGACTTGATCTTGAAGTGTCGCTATCTGCGACCCCATTGACCGAAATTCCCTATGGGGAGCTTAGCATTGTACATTCGGAACGGGATTCCGCGACTTACTCCGAGTCTTTAAAGTTGTTGTTACAGCAGTTCGGCGCATATCGACCTAGGAGCAGTTTCAGCAAGGTGAGACGGACTTGATTTGCCACGAAATATGGCCCTGTTGGTCATTGCGCAAAGCAGGGTATGCGCATGGCAAGTACGTTCTAGTTCGGAGGGTTTCTCACATTCCAGATTAAGATGCCCGCATCGTTGACATGGAACCTGTCCATTGCATTTGATCTTGCGACGCTTGCATTCGTTACTAAACACATGATTCGTTAGCGCTCTACAGGGAACGATCTCCACCTCAGAAGCCAGCAAAACGGAATAGAATGTCGGGGTGGCATGATGCTGCAGCTAAACCTTCTTCGGTCCACGGCAATCTTCAAATGCCGAACAATGTATGCGGAACAGGACAAGAGACAATCATGCAATTGCTTACCATGCGATGGAGATGTAACGATTCCGCTTTGCGCGCGTCTGAGTTCCGTTGCCCTGTTCCGCCTTTCTCTTGGCCGAATCTGCGACCGGACTTGTGGCCTGATCACCGGGACCCGTCTGTGGGGGTGTTGATTCAATCTGAGGCGATTCTGAAGCCATGACACGCAGAAAATCGAGACACCGGGGAGAGCGTTAGGGGGAACCGGCATGGATGGAGTGCGGAGATATTCCTCGCGGGGTTTGCCGTTTCCCCAGATTCAGGCTGACTCATCTCTATCATATGGACATGATTGGATGGAGATCAACTATAACTTTGACATGGTAACATCGAACCTTGGAAGAAACTGTGATATGTGCTAAAAGCTAATTAATACTTAGAAAAAAAATGAAATAAATTCTAACAAAACTTGGATAGAATCCAGTTCTTGCCTGCAAGGAGAGCCTGCACCACTTGCTGTTGATGCTGCGGCTTCTTCCTTAACCACACGAGTCCGCCAATGAGTCCAAGAAATACAGATAATCTCAAAGCCCTACGAGTTCGCTGAGCTATCAAGCCTTTCCGTGTCGGCTTCGCAGTCCAATCCCGCCATACAGGGAAAGTACATCGGTACCAGTAGTGGAGTTGAGTGTATCTATGCCCCGTTAGTCAAGTTAGGAATCAAGCAATAGTCCCGAAAATAGCCTCCTGAACTCACGGGTAAGTGGTTGAGTTCCATCCATCTGCAGTGCTATACCAGCTTGAGCACACGCCACGCCGGAAGACTGTGTTCTGCAGTTGATTCTGCACCTGCTGTGCCCAAGACCGCTCCGCTGCCTCCTTGACTTCATATGAACTGATATGACCGTCCAGAATGGGTTTGATGAATTTCAAGGAGTAGTTTACCGCATTTTCAGTGGCAAAGATCACGCTGGTGTGGCCCGTTGCTGTGTTTGGACCAAAGACCATGAAGAAGTTTGGAAAGTGATCCATTGCAATTCCGAGATATGCCTGCGCACCTCCACGCTCGTTCCAGTAATCTTCCATATCTTTCTTTTCCTTCCCCATGACTTTTATTGGATGCAGCCACTTATTAGTTTCGAATCCGTTTCCTAGAATGATCACATCGGCCGGTATCTCCCGAGTTTCGCCGATTGACTTGGTCGTGTTGGTTGGATAGTAATTCCCAGGTCCTAAGATGACACTCTGCGCATGCACTCGACTCAATGGCTGCGTTGTAAGTTCAACATTTGGCGCATTCAGACTTTTATACCAAGTACTGTCAATAATGCGGCGCTTGCACCCAAGGCTATAATTCGGAGTAAGGATCTCATGGTATTCCTCCGGCGCCCAGGAGCGCATGTTATCCAAAAATCTCTTCTCAATCTGTGGTTTCTTCCAACGACCGTAGGCGCTGTCAGCGAACATGGAAAACCAGTTTCGCTCAGCCGCCCAGAAAATATAGGTGCGCAGAAATAGTCCAAGGCCAGGGACATTGGTCGTCAGGGTCGGACCCCACTTCTCAAACCATGCGAGAGCAGTAGGAGGGAGTAAGTCCGGCTCCACCCAAGGAGGTGTTCGCATCAGTTGTGTAATAGAGCGAACATGACCTTCCTTCACCAATACCGGGATGACCTGTGCTGTACTGCAGCCCGAACCAACAACAACCACATCTTTGTCCTGTAAGTCGATATCGCTGTTCCACCTAGCGGTATGCATGACCTCTCCCTGGAATTCCTCAATACCTGGGATGTCATCTGGCCATGTCTTGGGCTCAACTAGGCCTCCCACGCCGCTCACAACGATCTTCGCCCGCACCATCTCGGTTTTGATATATACACGATGCTGGCCTTCTTTTGCAGCAAGTTGCTCGCGTTCATATGAGGAGAGATCACCGGTTCCGGGAACGAGATGGGAAAGTGTAACCTCCCATTCTTCATCCTCCTCCACCCATCGGAGCTGCTTCACATCGGTGTGAAATTGGATCTTGTCGACGATCTGATATTTCTCACAAACATCCGCCAGATACTGTGCGATTTCCGCACCAGGGGGATGCAAAGTCGACCAATCTTTCTTGGGAGAGAAAGAAAAAGAGTACAGTGCCGCTGGGCTGAAGCAGGTGTTAGTTACAAACACTCAATACAGTAGATTCAGATGGACCCACATATCGCATGCGACACCAGGATACCGATTAATCCACCAAGTGCCTCCAATACCTGACTGTCGTTCAAAAATTCGGAATTGATCTATTCCTAGGACCTCTTTCATGCGGCAGCCCATGGCTACTCCTGACTCTCCGGCCCCGACAATAAGCACCGGGTAATACATATGGGCATTTTTGCCGTACGCATGGCGCTTGTGAATACTCGCGGCTGAAGGCATGGTGAAGGTCTCCAACCTATCTAGTCTGATGAACTGCGGATCAATTCCGGGGTTGTGATAGGAGTAGTATTGCCCTTGGCGGCTCGGCCTTTTGAGTCACTGACTGGGGCTGGTTGCACCAACTTGCAACTCACTACAACCGCATAGGTTCAAGATTCTACGAATCTTGGTTAACTGATGGGAGATCATCGTTTCTTAGGTGTGCAACCCCCATGAGGGGAAGTGCTTGGCAACCTCGGTCCGTACATTATTCGAATCGTGACTGGTTTTTTTAACCGATGATCCGCGTTGGTCACTCAAACTCAAAGCTACATATGTGAAAAGGGTGACATTTAACATTTAACTACTTTGGGGTACTTTGGAGGCCCTGTTTAGTGTCGCGCGTGGGGCGGAGTGCGGAGTGCGGAGTAGTCATTCGTAGTCTTTTCCGTGCTTCCCCAACTTCAACATCGGCCTCGGCTTCTACCACGGATGCGATCGTCTGAATGAAGCTCCAGTCATGGCCAACCGTCAATGGGGCCTTGCAACAACCCGGTCGGCTATTATCACTCAACGCCATGCGCCCAAGCTTTATTCGCAAATTCTCCGCATCGACAATCTCTCCATACCGTTCCCTAGACGCCCTCGAAGATGCCCACGTCAAGACTTTCCAACGGCAATGCTTCGGGCCAGAGCAGCCTGGATTACTCCTGCGATCTCAATTCCGCGACCTTCCCGCACTGAAGAACTGGTTTCAACGTCTCTCACCGACCGCCGCGACTCGCCTGAACGACGACTACCTGCGAACACATGCGGCCGACGCGTTCGTCCCACTCGAACTTACCGAGAAAGCCGTTCCACCCCCTAATCCAAATGGCACATTAGAACAGAATACGACCGATGTGAGCTTCCGGCAGTTTCACGCGCCACTTACAATCTTTCTCGACTGGATGCGCCTAGCGGAGGCGTCTCCGCAGTCTGCGCGGCTGTATCTCGCGCAGTGCCAGCTGATGGATCTGCCACCAGCCCTACGAGACGACTTTCCCACGCCGCAGATTGTTGCACAAGCTGGAAAGGGAGATGTATACGATACGAACGTGTGGATTGGACATCCGCCTACATATACCCCGCTCCACCGGGACCCCAACCCCAATCTGTTTGTGCAGCTTGCTGGGCAGAAAGTGGTGCGACTTCTTGCTCCGGCAGAGGGACAAGCGCTGTTTTCTGCGGTTCGCAGGGAACTAGGTCAAAGTGGTGGCAAGGAAGCAGCGGCGTTTCGAGGCGAGGAGATGATGCAGGGTCGGGAGCGAGCTTTGTTGGATGAGATGGTATGGGGTGTCTCGGCTTCTGTAGGTTCAGAAAGCGAGCATAGATACGAAGTACATCTGGAGGTTGGCGATGGTCTCTTTATTCCCAAGGGCTGGTGGCATAGTATCAAGGGTGTCGGAGACGGTGTCACTGCCTCGGTAAGTTTAACAATGCTGATAATAAAGAATTTGGCTAATCGCTGGATTCAGGTGAACTGGTGGTTCCGATAAACAACTTGTATTTTGACATGATTAACTAGAACAGGTGCTTCAGTTGAAAAGCAATGTAGATTGTATTATAGATGAATCAATTACTAATACCCCGTTATATAAAGCATTATTCGCAATTGTCTACAGTAAAGCCATCGCATTACTCGCTATCTGGTGCATGGTCGGGTTGGTAGAATGATGAAAATAGATCCCGCAAGTTCCAGAATCGTCTTGGCTCCACCCGCTTTTTTATCCTCTTGGAAACTCCACCTCCGCCATCCACTCTTCCAAAGTCCATCATGCTGCTGTCACGAACTGCCTATCGCGCTGCCCTTCTTCACCTAACTGTCAATCCACTTGTTGCCCGCGCGGCAATCCCCAGCACCGGCGCTCTGAAGACCACGCACCTCTCAACCTCGAGCTCAAGACTATACAACGTCCTCTTTCCCCAGTGCTCGCCTCTCGCCACCTTTGAACAAAGTCGCCAAGCACACACAATGTCATCAAACTCGGAAACCCCAAAGCAGGACTCTGTTCAGTCCCAGTCGGAAGAGAATGTCTCCCCACCCTCGGAACAGCTCTACCTCCCCTCCATCGAATCCGGCGACCAACCACAACGTCTCGACCTTAGTGCCGAAGGCGGTTCCACAGTGAGCTTGGATCACTTGGGACCGATGGTCGTCAATGTGGATGGAACGCTCGCGCGCATTGGAAACTGGGAGCAGATGACGGAGATCGAGCGCAAGAACACACTACGGATTTTGGGCAAGCGGAATAAGCAGCGTCTGGCTGCACTGAAGGCCGCGGAGGCTGAGAAAGAGCAGAAGTGATAAGGGTGTGGGACGGTTGTAAGATATCTAAGATGCATATTTGATGGTGTTCATATTGGTTCAGCCCTTCGATTTGATTAAATAAACACATTTTACATGGCAGCGATATTAAGAGAAGCCGGCCTTAATCTGACCCTTCGTATTCAGCTCGGATTCTCTGGCTTCGTTGTGGCATCGTGTTCATCTTTGGATCCATGGCTTGTTGAACTATCCTTGGAGGAACGTCGCAGGGAGGCATCATCTTTTCCAATCCAGGTAGGAGGAAAGAAGCTGTCGTTGTCTTCAAAATAGAGATGGTGGACAACGGCGTCCGTGGAGCTCTTCCGAGGGTTGTTGGGGTCTGGAGGATGATCCCAGTGCGGAAGAGAGCATGACGTTTCTTTGGAGGACATATTTTGGATGAGGGGTTTGTGTAAGTGTCTGTTCAGGTGGAAACAACCCTATATAAAAGGTGTCCTAGCATTGCGTCAAAGTATCATCTGATGTAGACAGTTCGCCACCAAAGCATATGTTTGGCTAAATGCTAGCACGTCCCTTTTTCATCCAATTATCTAGGCAAGCTGCTTGTCGTCTGTAGTACAATATGCAAGGAAACTAAAATGGTCTGTGGACTATTTTCTCTTAGTCTTGACGTCATGAGGAATGTCGGCTGTTCCAACGGACTGCAACATATCGCGCTTATTCTCACCAACTACATTTAAACAATGATGATTCTCAAAGATGAGTTTTCGAGTTTGAAGCCCTAAATACTTTACGAACTACGCCTCTCTGGCTAATGTACATATAGTGAAGTCTAGGACTTTGCATTGTTGTTTTCGACTATCGTGCAGGAATAATGGTCTGAATATACCCAAGATCTATCAAATTACGGAGGAAAAGAAACCAGACATCTCCCACTTTCAACCCCAAACCCACTTTGATCTCTGGGCAATCACAAGGCCGAGTTCGTAAGCAGTCGGTTATGCTCCGAACCCCGCCCCGCTTGCCCCACGATTATAATCCCTCGGAGACATTCAAAGTCCACCTCAACACCCTCCAAACCACAGAAATGACCGAAGGCACTCAATCTAAGCGCTTCGAGCCCAAGGTACCAGTCCAGCTGGACCCACCAAAGGACGACCTCATCTCCACCGAGGAATTGGCCAAATGCGACGGTAAGAGACCACCGCGCTCCCGTTAGCTCGCGAACGCGAACGCCGAACTCACGCTTCACTGCAGGTACCGATCCCAGTCGCCCAACACTGGTTGCGATCAAGGGAATTGTGTTTGATGTGTCACGCAACGCAGCCTACGGATCTGCTGGTCAATACAAGGGTGAGTGACCAGGTCGTTCGCGAATGATATCTTACCTCGGTTGTGGGGTATTCCAACAGGGAGCAGCTACTGACATGGAATATTTGTTCACTAGTTTTCGCTGGCAAGGATGCCTCTCGCGCTCTCGCCCGTTCGTCCCTGAAGCCTGAAGACTGTGTGCCGGAATGGTATGACTTGGAGGACAAGGATAAGACCACGCTGGAGGAGTGGTTTACCTTCTTCAGCAAGCGGTACAACATTGTTGGAAAGGTGGAGGGCGCGAAGAATACCTAGATGGAGAAAAGGGGTATGCGATTGCCCTGTGCTCCGGGTAGTCTCGCTTTTATTGGTTACATGGAAAATGAATATACCCGAAGTTGTATTGCGGATTTGAAACCCAGACGATCATGGAGGTTATTGATTCTCACGTAGTGTTGGACACCTCACTGACCACCTTTGGTATGCAGTAGCCGCATTTCAGACAAAATGAAACCTGGTTTCTCAACCTTGTGACCTCGATTGATTGATGTCAACATGCAAGATAACCTTCCAGTTGAGCCGAGATATACACCTTTTCCACCCTAGATCAGAACAATCGGCTCAGTGGTCTTATGTAATTATTCATCTTCCTATCCCAGGGTAGCCCAGAGTGAGTTACTAGAGGTCACTCAAGCTAACTATATCCTTCCGACCAGATTCACACCTGATATCCTAGGTGTCTGTCCTCTTCAGCCTCGGAAACCTCGCAACTTGTAACCTTGGACGCTTGAAAGGTTCACTGGAACTACAGTTACTGCATTACAGCTCTGTACATTTCAAGCCTGTTTTACATTCGTGGATGGACGAACGCAATCATTTTGAAGTGGACTTTACATGCTTTTGTTATCGTGGAGTGGGTGCAAAGGTGGAGACTGACCATGATTGGTACACAGTCTTTTCCCATATGTCATAGCTCCCTTTACCTTTGAACTCCCCATATGTACTCGCTACGTGGTATTGCGCCGCGTTTATCGCTTAGCCGGAGCTCCGGTCTACCTCCGCTACCCCTCAATCGTGCTACTCACCGATTGTTTGTTCCCCACACTAAACACTTCTCTTCTTCACACCTCTCTCAGTTCACCATGGATGACAAGGTCAAACAGCACTATCTGGCTGACTCGCCTCCCTCGGTGGTCAGACTGGAAATCAAGTCGCACTTTGATGCTCTCCAGGATGAATCTCTTAGGAAATATGCCCACTTTATGAGCCGGTATGCCCAGTGCGCGAAATATGAAAGTCGCTGAGTTAAGCTAACCTCGAGGCATTGTACAGAGCGGCATTTGAAGGAACTCGCGTTACCTTGCGTCAGGTTTCCCCAGAATCTGAACCCATCTACGATCTCATCCTCTCCCTCCACCACGCTTGCAATGGTGACTGGAAGAGCTTGGCCCAGAAGACCCAAGTCGCTGATGAGCATCTCCGGTTCTTTCTCGAATATGCGGCTCAATTCTTGGGCAACTGCGGTAATTACAAGGGATTCGGTGACTCCAAGTTCATTCCCCGTCTGCCACTCTCTGCTCTGGAGACGCTGGCATCCATCGCACCTGAAACCAAGGCGGCCTTCCAAAAAGCGAACACTACCGGAGGGGGCATCTATGAGACTAGTGAGCAGTCTATGATGCACCTTGGTTACCCCACGAGTGGACACATGACCACCTATTATCCTGACTCCCCTACTATCACCAAAGACGAGATTACCGCTATTGGTGACTTGATGGAGAAGAAGGGCCTGGCTCTGGAGAACACAAGAATTCGCAAGACGTCATCGGGTGATTTTGAGCTTCTAATAGCATCGGGGATTTCTAGACCCCCGGTTGGAGATCGTGACCTCGGAGAACAGGACAGTTTTGAGCTTGATGGAAGCCTGAAGGGGAAAACAGTGCGCCTTGTGTTTGGAGATCATCTGGAGGAGATGGCCAAGATTTCCCACTCGATCAAACAGGCAGAGCGCAACGCGGCGAACGAGAACCAGAAGCAAATGTTAGAGTCTTATGCCCGCACATTCGGTACGGGATCTATCGAGGCATTCAAGGAGAGTCAGCGCATCTGGGTGAAAGACCAGAAGCCTGTTTTGGAGACAAATCTGGGCTTCGTGGAGACCTATCGTGACCCCCACGGAGTTCGTGGAGAATGGGAAGGCTTGATCGCTTTGGTAAGAATGACAACTATTTTTGCTTTGACGTATCTTACTGACACTCCTAGGTTAACATGGAACGAACTCGGGCATTCGGTGCGCTGGTAGACAGTGCCGAGAGCATGATCCCCAAATTACCCTGGGGTAAGGATTTTGAGAAGGACAAGTTCCTTAGCCCGGATTTCACTTCACTCGAGGTGTTAAGCTTCGCTGGGTCGGGTATTCCTGCTGGTATCAATCTGCCTAACTACGATGATATCCGCCAGAACTTGGGCTTCAAGAACGTGTCTCTAGGTAATGTTCTGAGTGCCAAAGCCCCCAATGAGCCCATCCCTTTTGTTGCCGAGGCGGATCAGGAGGTTTACCGCCGGTGCCGTGATCCTGCTTTTGAGGTTCAGGTCGGTATTCATGAACTGCTCGGTCACGGAACCGGCAAGCTGCTGCAAGAAACAGCCCCTGGTGAATACAACTTTGATGTCTCCAACCCGCCGATCAGCCCTGTGACAAACAAGCCCGTGACGAGCTGGTACAAGCCCGGCCAAACATGGAGCTCAGTGTTCGGAGCCATTGCTGGATCGTATGAAGAGTGCCGTGCTGAGTGTGTAGCCATGGTGCTCGGATGTGATTTTGAGATCCTGAAAATCTTTGGATTCGGCAATGGCGTCGAGGATATGAGTAGCGAAGCTGGTGATGTTCTCTTCGCCGCATACCTTCAAATGGCTCGCGCTGGTTTGGTTGCATTGGAATTCTGGGATCCAAAGACTCAAAAGTGGGGCCAGGCTCATATGCAAGCCCGGTACAGTATCCTCCGCACTTTCCTCGCTGCGGGCGATGACTTTGTCAAGCTGTCGTTCACCAAGGATGATCTGTCAGATCTGGAGATCCGTCTGGATCGGTCTAAGATTTTGACCCACGGGCGCCCTGCCGTGGAGAAGTACCTGCAGAAACTTCATGTTTACAAGAGCACCGCGGATGTTGATGCTGGCAAGGCCTTGTATGACGAGATCACATCTGTGGATAGCTGGTGGGGAACACAGGTGCGTGAGGTTGTCATGAAGAATAAGGTTCCTCGAAAGGTCTTTGTGCAGGCAAATACTATCCTAGAGGGAGACAAGGTCACATTGAAGGAGTATGAGCCGACTCTCGAGGGCTTGATCCAGAGCTATGTTGATCGCAAGGTCTAAGTCTGAACGTAAATAAACATCTGTCATAGGCCAGTGTCAAAGCTTTAAAACAATAAATTATTTCCAGTGAAAGATACTAGCATCGACTATTGTAGCGTCCTCAAAGTGCAGTGATTAATGTTGGAATAAAGTCGCATAACAGGTGGTTATGTACATCCAATGTAGCAGTGGCGTTCAAATGGATGCGGGCGACTTACCGCCAGATATGATCGACTTGCACCTAAGCGCCCTCCCCATTCTCCCCTTCTCTCCTCCCCCCATCACCCCAAGCAACATCTGGTTCACCCGCTTAGTCGTCATTGGAACAAACTTGATGGTTTGATTGTTTACTTGTATAAATACCACAACTGGAATCCTTGGTGGATCCCTCCACTATCCCACCTCCTGATCGACATACAAACAGACCCTTTGGGGTTGTAAGTCTGGAGCCCATCAGATCGACCGCCTCGCTGCGATTGGATCTGATCCCCCTGCACTAGCACCGTGTCGGAAGAAGCACCCTCAGGGCAATCATCAACCACGGCGCCAATACATCCTCCGAACGACTCCCTCGAGGTGGACGACTATTACAGCGCACCCCCGCCGCTTTCCCCTTCTGAAGCGTCTGCTAGCTCCTCCGCCAGCCCGCCGCCCTTTTCTTCGCTTGATTTTGCTTTTGACGCCAATCAGCCCAAGGTCACCGAGTCTGGTCCTGCATCCCTTCCAGCCTTTGCGCCGCCCCCTACTGAAGAGCCTCTCGAGCCGGCTCCTTCGTCATCAGTTGTCGCAGACACCAAAGCAAGCTTCTCAGAACCCAAGGGAGACGGGCAAGGGAAAAACTCCGACGACGGTGAACCGCCGCCGCCATACACCGAAGGCTACAGTCCGCTTGAGTCATTTACCTACGTGATGGCTGCAGCTGGAGGTGCCTCGAGCATCATTACCCAGGTTCAGCAGACAGGTGGACCACCGATCAATACACTGGGAGGTACGAGTGCAACACGGTAGATCTCAGGGAAATTGTATAGTGCTAACATATTCTGCGCGCATAGACATTGGTGGAGATGAGCATATCGTTCTCGACCTCCGGTAAGAGCTTCCTCTCCCGCAGTGAATTGTGCCGCGATGCTGACAGTGACTTAGGGGTACCCGATTTACACTGTCCCGCGATGAATTGTTGACCCTGCCGGAGTTTGTTCTTCTGTCTCTTTTCCCTAATGGTCTTCTTCCTGATGGGCATATGGGCGGTTTCCATGAAGGCGACATTTACCCAGTTGACGTGAGTCACAGCTTCGCCATGTTTTCCGGTGGGACGCCAAATCTAACTTCTTCCAGTATGACCCCGCATCACTTCAGTACATGCTTGATTTCTTCCGCTCTGTTGCCCAATCCATTCCTTCCTCGTTGCCTTCGGGATCGACATCGCCGGAGTTAGAGGTGCCGGATGTAATGCAAAGCTCCGCGCGTGACATGCTCCAGGACCGTGCAGGTATCATCGTCCTTCGTGAAGATCTTGACTTTTATGTGATCCCACCACGACCGGATATTGGGCATGAGGAGATGCTCGAAGTCAAGCGGGCCGCAGGTCGAGCCCTGTTGAAGCAGGATGGTATTTTCTCCGGGCTGCGCAAAAGCGAGGAGCTGGGATCTACTGAGCAGCACCTGATCGAAATGTTGACTGCCGGGTAAGTTCACTCATCATGTATTCCTGTTTCCACTGCCAGTCGTCTAATCTTCAATACAGTGGATTTGATCGCGAAGATCAATGGGGTCACCGAGCTCCGGAACCAAACAAGGCCGTAATCTGCAGTCTTGCTTTGGCCAAGCTTCGCACTGACATTCGGGGTGACCTTTCAAATAACAATGCCGTTGGAATGGCCCAGAAGCTCCTGCTTTTCTGGAGAAAGCCCGCTCGTCGATGCTGGTGGGAGGGTGTTGACCTGGATAATGTTGAAGGCGTTGATGGACAAGTCAAGGTGTGGATTCGACGGGTCTGGACTCTTGAAATGGTAAGAATGGAACCTCCCGGAATATTTTGAGCATTCAACTGACCTATTTCTGCAGAGTGTCATTGGACTTCGTTAATAATTCTCAATTTGTTCTCCCTGCATCTGTACCTATACCCAGATCACCCTAGCTTCCCACGTTGATCTTTGTTATCTCTGTTGCTGCATTACTGTTATCCTGAATCTCTTTTTTTTTTCTTCGTTCTCTTTTTTTTTTCACCTCTCCAAGGGCTTATGTGCCTTTTGGTGAATTCTTTTCTCGACAGCAGGGCTGGCGTACTTTGCAATTTGGCGTCATTCTTGCAACCTCTCCTGGTATATTCTCTATATTCTTTGGACATGCCCCAGGACACGGCCCGTTTCTACGGTGACATTGGACATACAATAAGATTGGTCTTTATATTTCAGTCTATTTCACAACCCATAAAGTAGAGAACTTTGAATGTGTGACCCGGCTAGTCAATCATTGACTGGTACTGGTGAAGCAATTCATAGTTGATTTGAAACCAGGGCTTGGCATCACGTGATGATGGAATGGGCTTTGCTCGATCGGGGAAAACGCGACAGCGCAAAAGCATCCCATTACACTGAACTCAATTTCATCTGGTTTCTAGTCGGTTTTTGCTGTTTAAGATCTATCCAGATCTTAGGTCAGCCACTACTCTTTCATCCTCTCTACGTCCTCGTGCCATCCATCGGTTGTGATCAATCCTCGTTGGCGGCATTGATTGACGCGAAGTCTTGCGAATCGAAATCCCCGCGAAGGGGCATGTATTTGTCGAAATAGATCGCCAACATGTCCCCGCTTAGAGGATATATCACCACATATCCACCACGCGTTCGGCAGTACGGAAATGCGCTCCTCACACCTGTCTACCCGGTGCAAACTGGTCCAACGCCACGAACGACGAAACGCGGCACCACCGCGATCAATTATGCTGAAGATGGGTTCGATGACGATGATTTCGATGAGAGTGATGGACCCCGGCGACCAACAGGGTTGAGAAGTCTGCGTCGCGAGGAATCATCTGGTGGTATTATGTCTATGCCAGAAAAGTTGGGCAAGGAAGCGCATGCGCCAGTGGAAGTTCAAGGTGTATTCCGAGAATGGATGATCAAGAGGATGCTCAGGCCAGCGTACGTATCTCTCACTTCACTCCTCCTTCACCCTGTTCTCTTCCTAGCTATAAGTTGTTGCACATGAAGTAATTGCGTTGTCTTTTACCGTTCCTCTGTTTTGGGTTTTGCGCACTTCCCTCTCCGTCACGATGTTCGCGCCTTTGAGGAGTCAATTACCGTGGACTCGAAGTACCAAGCATCAAGTTTTCATTGACTTACGTGATTTTAGATGTGCCGAGCAACTTCAGATTCAAGCACAGCTTCCCATGACACTGGTTCCAATTCGAATCGATGTGGAGGTCGGTGGACATCAACCCCTGGAACCATTTCCCCTCCCCCGTGGCGTCATGGATCCTAGCATCAACCCGACACTTCCTGCATACCGCAGACCTGATCACCTTCCTCCGTTCCGAATCAAGGACACTTTCCTTTGGAATCTTCATGAAGCTCTAGCCACCCCAGAGGAGTTCGCCATTGGCTTTGTGCGCGATCTAGATCTTCCTAACCCGCAAGCAACAACAATGACCATCAGCAATCAGATCAGACAGCAGTTGGAAGAGTATGCAGGTGTGGCATTGCATCCTTTATTCCAAAGCTCTCAGATTCCTCCACCAATTGTGCCTCCACAGACTGAGGCCTCACGAGATACATCCATGACTCCAGCTGCCACAAATCTCGCAACTCCTGATAGCCGGCCTAATGGCGCAACAGTCACTGTGACCAAAGAGGCACTGGTCAATGACAGCCTTCTCAACCCGGATGATGCCTACCGGTGCCTGATAAACCTCAATATTAATCTTCAAAACAAGCTCTACACTGACCGGTTTGAGTGGTCACTACTTCATTCACCCGGTATGGCTGAAGAATTTGCAAAAATCACCTGCGCCGATCTACATCTCAATGGTGAATGGGTGAGTGCCATTGCTCATGGCATTTACGAGGCGGTGTTGAAATTGAAGAAGGAGGTTTGTGAAAGCGGTGGGCTTGTTAGCGGAATCAATGGTTACGGAAATGAGATCGACAACCAAGCCGCAAATGGCGTTGAAGCTGGCTGGCGATACGACCCCGAGACTCTGGGTGATGAGTGGGAGCCTAAGGTGGAAACCCTGTCTAAGGATGAAATTGAAAGGCGAGAAGGAGACCGAGAACGGCAAATTCGGCGTCTGCGGCGAGAAACAGCCCGGTTCTCCTCGACAACAGGCATCACCCCAGACGCCTCCCGGCAGAGCAGTGGGTACTTTGATGTCGACAGCGAAACACCTCTCGGCAGAGGAGAACGAAATAAGCGCAAGCGTCGCTTCCGCAGTCTCAGTCCTTTGGGCCGAGGAGGCACTCCTGGGGGCCGGGGCACTCCTGATACAGGCTCAGGAGCTGGTTATGGTGGCGGTGGTGGTACACTTTCTGAATGGTATGCAACCCTGGGACCTGGATTATTGTAATGGATATTGACATGTCGGTCTTTACAGGGAACGGCAAAGCTGGCGCTGCAGCAACTGTATGGTATGGGGTGCAGCTGTTTGGGCTGTGCGAGATGGTCCAGATGGTCCACGGGTAAGTCAATACTGAAATATGATATGTTCGTCCAGGATCTAACTGGTTGCAGACTCTCTGCCACAACTGCGGCTTTCTCTACGAGCGAGACAAAATCGCTCCGGAATGGTCAAAAGACCTCCATCGGCATGATATTCCCGTTGGCCGCTTTGGCTAAGTCTGCTGTCAATTTCTTCCACCATAACCTCACAATGTACCACTTGGCCCGCAAATGTTTACCCCATCCTACCCTCGAACCCTTTCTCAACAATCCCCTAGCTTCACATCTACTATTTCTCCTTCTATTTTGTCTTGTGATCTCCGTACAAGACATTTATGCAGGTTTGGTTACATTACAGCAAGACTGCTCGAAGAAATCAATGGACATGAGATCATCTCGGTGGTTCTTTAGTCTCGAAACTGCCAGTCGAAGGATATGTTTTTTTTTTCTTCTTGGTGTGGGAACTCTAACTGCTGTTACCACATACGCTCTAGATTTGTTAAAGGACTTGGCTTGTATCCTTTTGATTTCTTCTTTTCCCTCGGCTTGGTGCTGAAGGGATACATTGGTAGGCGTGGGGATAGTGCGATTTATCTCCTAGTTAATGTATGAATATGAATGGGCTGTTTTTGTTTTTCAACATGGTCTCTCTATCATAGCGCAATGCCTATTAATATTTGTTCAATCGTGAAATGATCACATTAGACATCATAGTAGTTTCTATGAAAACATAGAGAAGCGTGGGGACAAACGTGACCTGCTGAGTCATGTTCAGATAAGAGATAAGCCGGAGGTTGTTGTGGCCTTCAACCCGCAAGCTCACTCGTACCTGATCCTCCATCTCTTAATACTCCTCTCGCAGCCTTCGACACAATGGTAAGCTCTACTCGAAGCCAATCCTCAGATAAATCTTTGAACTAATCTGTTGTAAAACAGGCCGCCGCCCAGGTTATCTCGAATTCTGGGCATGAAGACATGATTGTACGTACCGTGTCCAGCCCGATGGGGCCAATTGCCCGCTCTCCAGCTCCCACTAGGGAGTATAGAGATAAATTTGCTGATTATGGGGCTTCAATTGCAGCACGATGCTGGTCTAGATTATTATGGCCGCAGATTGGCGACTTGTTCGTCGGATAAAACGATAAAGATCTTTGAGATTGAGGGGGAATCGCACCGCTTGGTCGAGACTCTTAAGGGGTGAGAGTCTATTCTGGAATAGCGGGCATATCAAGCACTGTTACTAACCCGGCTTTGATCCTACCAGCCACGAAGGTGCGGTCTGGTGTGTTGCTTGGGTGGGTAGAAATGCATTCCCTCGTCGCTCTGCGCAATCCAACTGATTCAATTCTACACCCAGGCACACCCCAAATTCGGCACAATCCTCGCCTCCTCCTCGTATGATGGAAAGGTTTTGATCTGGCGAGAGCAGCCACAGAATGCCACCTCCCCCGCTGGTGGAAGCACATGGACTAAGGTCTTCGATTTCTCCCTCCACACCGCTTCTGTCAACATGGTTTCCTGGGCTCCTCATGAGAGCGGTTGTCTACTTGCCTGCGCTTCCTCCGATGGCCATGCAAGCGTTCTTGAGTTCCGCGACAACAACTGGACCCACCAGACCTTCCATGCCCATGGCATGGGGGTGAACTCAATTAGTTGGGCCCCCGCTGCTTTTGCTGGTAGCTTGATCAGCTCCAACCCAGGACCGGGCCAGCAGAGACGATTCGTCACCGGAGGAAGCGACAACCTGGTCAAGATCTGGGACTATAGGTACGTACATTGTTAACATCTTTTTTTCTTTTTTTCTTCTTGCTTTCTTGCTCTCTTTCTTCTCCCTTGGCCATGATGTGGATAAGTTGAAGGTGTATGCTAACCTGTGCTGTTCCAGCCTCGAGTCCAAAACCTACAACACCATCCAGACTTTGGAGGGCCACTCAGACTGGGTCCGTGATGTGGCCTGGTCACCAAGCATTCTGTCCAAGTCCTACATCGCCTCCGCTTCGCAAGATAAGACCGTTCGCATCTGGACCTCGGACGCCTCCAACCCTGGCCAGTGGACCAGCCAAACCCTTGAATTTGATACCGTGCTGTGGCGTGTCAGCTGGAGCCTCAGCGGCAACATCTTGGCCGTTAGTGGCGGTGACAACAAGGTTAGCTTGTGGAAGGAGAACCTCAAGGGCCAGTGGGAGAAGGTCAAGGACATTGAAGAGTAGTTAATTTTTTTTGTCTATCATTTATTCCCTTCGTCGCATTAAATGTGTCGAGATTTGCTTATGTTTTATGTTTTCTACAACCTTGGATCCACCTAGATGAACTTCCCAGTGCGAAACATCATCAAGCAACTGCCTTATCCGGCGAGCTCCCTCAGAACGAGTGAGCAAAAAATCAAAATAAAATCAAAAAAAAGTTGATAAAAGAGGACGAACGACAGACGATGCGTGCGCGGGAAACGTAAATGCAGATGCAATCTTGACGTGTACCGATCTTCTCACACGTCCCAGAAGATAAACGGGCCTCTGCCAGAGGTGTTCTTCATGTCAATCCACCGTCCCAGCATAAATCTTCCTCCGGGGATGATAACAGCCTCGTACCCGTGGACCCAGCGAGGCGACCCCGAAGACCAAGTCGATTGCTCGTTGCCTTCCGTCTTTTCACAGATCACAAAACAAATGCGAGACCATCCAGGAAAGTCAACATCGTCATTTTCGATTGGCTCAACAAAGCCAAACATGGGATTGGCTGCATCATGGCTTGCACCGCGCGTGTTCTGGTAGCCATGGAAGTACAACCGTTTGATATCGGGCCCTCCGCATCGGGGAACAAGCTCTTCGCATTCCGCAGGCCAAAATGACTCGTATGTCTGCGATTCGATCTCGAGGGACTAATTGCATTAGCTTCCATTCCAGGTTTTATGTCGGGCTCTCAGTCTTACTAGGATGTCAACTTGGTCCCAGTGTGAGTCTAGGTCTGCGCATGTCTGTCGGCGTTGTTCATGATGGAATGGAATCGGCAGTGGGTGGAGGCAAGCTGTGAATAGTCAGATCACGGTGAGAGATTACATCGGCGCTTAGGCTCACAGTAGTAGCCAATCCAGGATTTGCTTAGGTCTGTGGCCTTGGTTCCGTCCGTCTTTCGAATCTTGGGCTTGAGGTCATATGCCAGGTTGGAGAAAGAGTCGTAGAAGGTTCCTTCGGTGGGGCTCAGGAGATGTCTCGCCCAGAAGCTGCGCATTCCCAACAGTACGATAAGATCCAAACGGTCATGCTGGATGAACGGTACCTCGAGCTCTGGGTAGTAACGATGGGAAGAATATACTGAGGCGATGCTGTACTCGTCACGGAAGCCAGCTGGGGAGACTGTCGAATCGAGAGCAAAGGCAGATAGGCACTAGACAGCAACAACGATTAGTATGATGGGTATATTTTTGGTTCGTCCCTTTGACAGTACTAACTAACCAGCTGTATGCGGTAATAGTAAGCCGAGATTCCCTTGATCTTGTGCTTGGTGTTCGGTCTACTCAGGAACTTGGAGCTACGGACTGCCTCGCGAAGCTGTTCGTAGGTCTTCGACGTAGCTCCCACGGGTAAAGGCAGATTCAATACCTCTTTCAGCATAGTTTTGATGACCTGAAGCCAGAGTTGCTGTTGGTCATAGTTGTATCGCCGGAAGTCGATTGGTTGGAGCACAATTGAACGGGTCTGATACTCCATCATCACTTCGCGGGAACTTCGTCCTTGGGGCATGTCATATATTTGTTGGAAACGGGTTCCCCAGAATGATGCATTCGAGCAATCTGGACCTAGGATCCTGTCTTTGATCTCTTTGCATGTCAAAGCGAGCTTGATGATGTCCCAATCGCTAGGCAGGAGGATTGCGATGTGTTGGAGGATCTGAAAGAATAAGTCATTGATCCCTTTTTTCCCCGTGAATACTCATCGTTGTCTCACCTCATTTGGCACCTCGAGCAGAGGGCTTCTCGTGTTCTGGATACCTTCCGTATCTGTGACATCGTTCTCCATGGTTGCTCGAAGTGTCGTATATACTTCGGGGTGACCATATACTGTGCTGAGGGATGGATGGGAATGAGCCACGTCCAATCCGAAAAGTTGCCAGGAATTCTTCTTATGCGCCATGGTTCATGTGTAAGATACGAGATGTGCAGAAAAGCATAATTAAGGAAAGAAAAGCTGAGAAAAGGTTGTGGAGTACGAAGTCGTGAGAAAGTGAAAATTGAAGTGAGAGGAACGGAAGCGCATTCTATGAATTCCCTCATCGCCGTCGCAGACTTTCTTCCACTCCCCAGCCGTTGGCCAATAAATCCTTAACTTCTTCAAGTCCCAGGCCACTCAACTCCGGATATATCCTATGTACAGCCACCCATCCTACGGCACACACACCGGCGTAAATGACAAATGTCCATGCTGGAGACATCCATTCCATCATAGGCAGGAAAGTTAGCCCAACGATGAAATTAGAGCCCCAGTTTGTCGCAGTAGCAATGCCAGATCCCATGGACCGCACATTCAACGGGAACAACTCCGACTGCTGCCACGGTACGTTGCCAAGTCCAAATGCATAGGCTGCCGTGTAAACTGTCAAGCATAACAGGATCAGCAAAGGATAAATGGTGTGATTCTCGGCATCATCTTGGCGCGTTGGCTGGGAGCCAAATGGAATGTCCAGCGAGGCAAAGGAAACAGCGCAGAGACCGAGTGCGAGGACCATGACTGGTATCGAATAAAGTAATATACGACGTCGCCCAATCTTGTCAATGAATGCAAATGCAAGAAGAGTGAAGAGGAAATTAGTCACGGCAACCGTCAAAGATGTCAATGTCGGCGACGAGAAAGAAAGCGCCTTAAACATGATCCCCGAGAAGTACATCAAGCTATTAAACCCACATAACTGTTGAAGACCCTGAAGCATCATAGCTATTATCAAGGCCCTCCTATTACCTCCGTTGGAAAACAAGTCCTGAGCTCGTTGCGAGGCATCATGAAACCACTGCAAGTTTTTGCTGGAGGCTTTTCTTCGGTCTATTTCTTCTGTTTCCTGGATGGCTTCTCCTGTAATGTCGCGGAGGACTCGATTGACGACTCGATCACACTCGGGACAGTTCTGGTAGATCTGACTCAGAACCGCCACAGCTTGAGAATCCTGTCCTGCCTGAATGAGCCATCGCGGGGTTTCCGGTAGCACCAAAAGAACAGCGAACTGGAGGAATGCTGGCACTGCTCCGAGGCCGACGATCCAGCGCCAGCCTCCACTCATTCGAGAAAACAACCAGCCCACAACGTACGCGACCACTTGACCACCAGTGATCAAGAGGCACATGATCGTAACAAGGCGACCTCTTGCATGTGATGGTGCTACTTCTGCAATATATCTGGATCAGAGGTATTAGCCTTTTGCTCTTACAGGTGAGGGTAGACGAACAAGGGAGTGACAGCACTCGCACTGCCCACTGCGAGTCCGACAATGCTCCGGCCGATAATCATCCACCATACTCTACTGGTGAAGGCCTGGATTACTGCTCCAAGAGCAAACAGGATATCGGCGACGAGTATGACCTTCCGACGACCATATTTATCAGCCAGAACACCCGTGAAGGGACTCGCAATCAATGCAAATAGACTGGTACATGACGTTATGAGACTTTCATCGAGGGTGGTCAACGGTCGATTCGATAGATCGGAGCCAATAGTCACGAGGGTGGAGGAAATGACGCCGGTACTATTAATTCAAATTCATTAATCATCGTGATGGTGCTATGGTGAGTGATTTGACATACTCATAGCCGAAAAGAAGGCCGCTGATACCAGCTGAAAACGTCAAAATCCATATAAACCATCCCCCCGAATAGCTTAGATCGGAGTCCAAAGCCTCGTCGGCGTCGCGGAAGTCTGGACAGGCATCGGCGGAAGCAAGTAGTGGAGCATTTGGACCCGAAATACCCAACTCCTCCCTTGAAGTCATTCTGTGTGGCTCTTCACATGTGTCATTGGCCTGGAGCTTGAACGGGGAGAGGAGAAGGAAGAGAGAGATCCGGGGTTCCAGCGCGATAAGTCGCGATAACGAGTGGACCCACTATAGTTAACCATCGTTGATTCTAGTTTACACCTAACACTATCACAGGTTTTGAGTTGCAAGAATTATAATATTGGTAATCATTTCATTTTCATTGATTTGAGATCAATTGTCTGAAAAATGTCTTAGTGCTTAGCCACAACACCAGCCTCATCGGCCTGTGCGGTGATCATCTTCTTGTATGCCTTCACGTCCCCGTCGAACTTGTGGACAGTTCCCTTGTCACAGACCCAGAGACTCTTGCAAACATTCTGCAACATAGTCACGTCGTGGGAGACCATCACCACACCACCCTCAAACCGCTGGAGCGCATCGGAAAGCGCATCCATACCTTCAATATCCAAGTGGTTGGAAGGCTCGTCAAGAACAAGAATGTGCGGGTTGGTCAGAGACAAACAAGCAAAGGCAACACGAGACTTCTGACCTCCAGAAAGAAGCTCCATTCGCTGAAGACCAGTCATACCGGTGATACCGAAGCTATGCGAGCAAATTAGTTTAGAGTCAACAAGTATATAGTCGGGTTCAGATCAAAACTTACGCGCCCAAGTGTCTTCGGTACTCCTCGTCAGACTTGCCAGGGTATGTCTTGGCCATGAAGCTCACTGCACTAGAGTTCATATCGAGAGCATCAACGTGATGCTGGGCAAAGAATCCAATGCGCAATCTCGAGTGCGCAGAAATCAAACCCTTGGTTGGCTGGAGTTGATTGGTGAGCAGTTTCAGCACCGTAGTCTTACCAGCACCGTTCGGTCCAACAATTCCAATACGCGAGTCAAGCTGGACATCAAGTTCAACGTCCTTGAGAAGAGGTCTTTCTGGGGTGTAGCCGAAGCAAACATCGGACATTTGGACGATAGGGGGCGAGAGTTTCTCGACTTCGGGAAACTGGAAGTGCACAACATATTCGCTCTCGGGCGCTTCAAGAGCTGGCATACGCTCGAGCTTCTTGATTCTGGACTGGGCCTCCGAGGATTTGGCGGCATTGTATCGAAATTTGTCAATGAAAGCTGATTGCAAAGCTTTATTAGCATTGGAAAACAAACCAAACTCGTAATTCTCTTACCTTGCAAGTGTGCCCGCTCGGCCATTTGCTTTTCATATTCGCGCTTGGCATTCTTTCTTCGCTCTTCCTTCGTCGCGTAGAACGATTCTATATCATGCATTAGCCACGTTATGCGGACTCCTTGACATTTGAGACCCACCGAAGTTAGCTCCTTTGTAGTAATCTAATCTCTCTGAGTGCTGATGAACAATATCTGTGGCGACTTCGTTCAGGAACGCTCTGTCGTGAGAAACGACCAGCACCGTGCTAGGGTATCCTTGGAGGTAGTTAGACAAGAAAGTAATAGATGGAACATCCAACATGTTCGACGGTTCTATGAAAAGTTAGTGTCCTGATTCGTCTGCGCGCGCTAGGTTGAGACCCTACCGTCAAGAAGTAATAGATCCGGCTCGCAGAATAGGGCTCGAGCCAGCGCAAGACGCATTCTCCAACCTCCAGAGAAAGTCTTGGTTGCGAATTGCTGCCTTTCTTGCGAGAAACCAAGACCAGCCAAAATGCTTGCAGCTCGAGACTCTGCCTTGTCAGATTCCATCTCAGAGAGCTTGGAGTAAATATCACTCAGGGTAATATCCAGGCCCTCTCGTTCCTGATCTAACCTGGCAGCATCCTTGGAAGTGTCTGCTAGGGAGGATCGCTCCTCTTCGATAGCTGACAGCTGTTTTGTGATTTTCTACCAAGATCTCGTTTAGTGAACCGTGACAAAAGAAGATTCCTCATTGGAGAACAACTCACATCTTGCTCGGCCAAAAGATGTTTCCGCCACACGTCTGCGTCCAACACTGCTTGGAGTGCTGGTGTATCGTCACCCGTGATCTTAAAATGACTGTTAGTATCAATAAATCATGCCGTTCAGGGCATAGGGTTTTCACCTCTTGTTCGACGTGGAGAATTGAAATATGGCTGGGAACGGCAACTTCTCTGCGACTCAAGGCTCGCAACAGGGTAGACTTTCCGATACCGTTCTGACCCACCAGACCATATCGTCGGCCGAAGGCAAGGGTCAAATCGGCGTCGGTCAGAATACGCAGACCACCAATAGAGATGTCGAGGTTGTCCAGCTTGATATCCTTGCTCTTTGATTGGGAGTCAGAGCCCATTTGCAGAGGGTTGACAGCCATGAAGAACTCTTCATACGACATGGTTTCATCTGGCTGGATCAGACGCGAGGCCTCATAGGTGACCGTCTTCATTTGTTTTTTCTCCTGCTTGGCTCTGATCTTGCGCTCAGCCTTCTCCAGCTTCTTCTTATCCACACGAGACTCCACTTTGCGGGCATTGGCGGACTCCAAGTCGACATTGGTGCCAGTCAAGCCAAGTGTGGAGGACATGTTCCGCTGTGAGCCGACATTGATGGTCTGGTCAAGCCTCTTGGCCGCAAAAGGCATTTGCCTGCGCTCAGAATTGCCATTGGCGGAGCTCAGAGATGTAATGAATTTTTCCACCAGGTTGGCAATTGCAACGCGATTCTGTGCTGAGAAGTCTCCCGAGGCAGAGACCAACAGTTCCGTCACTGTTTCGGCGGCTTCTGTAAGGGGTGATGGAGCGTTGGCGTCCTCCACATAGAGGTTGGAAGCATGCGTCAAGTAGCCCTGTGGCCGTCATTAGCTTCCCACCAAGAACAGAGAGGCTGTCGCATCCATACCACTGAGTATTCGGAAATGACATGGTCCAGGCCAGCAATCTGAGCCTGAAGTTCTGCCTCCATGATGATAATCCTCTAATCGACAAAGAGAAGTCCACGAGTTACGAGGCACACACTTTTGAATATTCAAGAGATCTGGGGTAACGCTTAAAGGACCAGAAAGTGGCGTGTTTTTCGAAGCGTTATCGATAAGGTCATGTGACCTTATCGTCCACTCCCAGTCATGGGCACAAGACTACCGTCATGCAAACTTGAGATAGAGATGGATTGAGGAGTCTTTTCAAAAATGATATATTAAATGGAAGATCATATGCATACTGCTTTCTATTGGTTTATTGGCTCTCAATGGCCATTAGCTAGAAACCAATGGTAGGGGATCTCAGATCTCCAGGGACATGTTCGAGGATAGACTGGGGTCATTGTAGCACAGAAGGTTTTTAAATCAATTGTTTGCTTCTGTGATCCGTGTAAACCTGCCGGAAACAAAGATCAGCCCTTCCGTCAATTGATAACCCAAGCATCATGTTCTAGAATAGGGACGACTTGGATTGCAGTGAATATTATTCAGTCCGACGACTCGTAGCTATAGTTCTTAATACCGGTTTTCTTATGATAATCCCATGTTTCACCTTCAATCTTGATTGGCATTCAAAATCCAAGAAACGAGCGGATCCGATAGCTAAGACCCATTTTAGTTGCAGCTAGACAGTTACAGGAGTGGAGAACTCTGCGGCTCTCCATGCTAACATTTAACTCCGATACAGCTCCTTCCAAAGAGATCTTGCGCATTAGTAGTTTACAATTGTTGGTGTTTATACGCTTATTTTTGCAACCCCTAGAGGCTCCAATTATCGAGCAGGATATCACCAGCCTCTACCTTGTAAAATTATTTGAGCGTTTTTCGGTCACCTTGGGAGATAATCGGAAAATACTCAGTACTCAACGGTGGCTTTACCAAATTTTAGGATGACAGCAAGTAGTGCAAGGGTTACCCGGTTCCTGGCTGCAGGATGCAGGCCAGACCGATACGACCGGGTCGAAAGACCTCTTGTCGAGTGACGATTGGCTTTGGTCATTTGGCGTAGAAGGGATCACCTGCAGGAGACTGCACCACATTGGTGGTAAACACGTCAACAAAGCTCGAGGAAGCTTATTAACCAAAGAAAGATCAACATGACTGGGCAGAGTGAAACCTCAATCCTATGGAGAAATAGAGCTTCAGTGGACCCGAGGTGTTGGTTGTGCCGATCAAAAAAAAGAGGAATAGGGTTCAGATGAGTTCGATCGACTCGGGTTGTCCGGGTTTTCCAGGTTGCCTTGGAGGCAATAGATTAAACCAACAAAAAACTCGCTGCAACGCGGCAATCAGTGCAAATTGGAGCTCGATCCACCCTAAGTCGGTAGTAGGAACCGACTGTCGCGTTTGACCCACGGCAGGTTCCCCCCTTTCATTTGCAAAGTGGAGGGTATGACGATATGGATCAAAGCTTGCCAGGATTCTGCGAGATAACATTTGAGTTCCGAACTTTTCCAGGGCCCATATCTAATTTTTTAATTAGGGGGAGGGGAAACAACGCAAGCGATTCGGGAGGGATCAGCACTCGAAATAATGGATCGAGTGGATATCCGGCTTCGAGAAGGAAAACACGAAACTGGTGAATCCGTTGGCATATGCCCCGCAAGAGCGTTGCTGTCTCCCAGGGTTTTTCTGGGGGGCCTGGTTTGAGGGGCTGTTTCAGAACTGGGCATTGGCACAGCTGGGTGTAGAACAAGGCCCTGTTTTTTTTTGGTTCTGTTTTTGTTTTTGTTTTTTGTTTTCCCTCTGGGAACCGTTCGTCCAACCGGTGGACACAGATCGGCCGCACTGGGGCCCTTGCGATCGCGCGACTAACGATCCTGGGAAGGCGAGGGGGGCCGACGCGATCTCAGCCAGCCGAAACGAAAGTGATGTGGGGAATACATGGATCGCATGGCTTTTTTTCCTTTCTTGCGCGCCGAATTTCCCTTGGTTCACAGCCACTCGCATCCACTCGCGGACTTCTCCGTATCGGTTTTCGGTCTGGACACGAGCAGATGCAATGTGAGCCGCAAGGGGTCCGCATTTTCACCGTCAAATAAGTCGTGCAATCGCCCGCAGGTTTTTTTTGGAATTCTGTCAGAGTGGGGGAGGTCGGAGGAGGATGGATTGGAGAAGAGAGAGTGTGTACAGAGGGCATATGCGAGATGAAGTAGGTAAAAAAAAAATAAGAAATAAAAAATCAAATATAACTTTGAAAATAAACAACAACAACAAAGCAGTATATGATTATAACAGAACTCCCTACAATGTTGTTCTGATTTTCCTTATTTGCTTTCTTTTGATGACGATACTCCCTGCGTGACAATATTGACTTGCTCCTAGCGTGACCAATTGGCCCCAGCTGAGTTTAGCGCTAAAATCCCCCGAAGCGTTGTTGTTGTTGACCAAACTCCACACTCGCTCGTCATCGTCCCTGGTCTTTTCTCTTTCTTTACAGGGTCGACTGTGCGCTATATTTGTTTACACGTTCCTTTCTTCTTTACGGTTCCTGGCGCAGCATCTACGGAATCCTTTGGCATCCCTCCTCGCGCAACCATATGGGATGTCACTCACAAGGATTCTCGACCCTGCGGAGCTAAGCTGGAGGGTGCTTGACACTCTTTTCAGTGACCTCTGAGGATGGATCACATATCCACGGTAAGATCCCCCCCCTCGAGGAGTGGTTGTTGGAGCTAACGTGTTCGCTCAGCTCTGTGCCCTGAGCACCATCGGGATTGCATCCTCTGGTCTCGCACTCGGTCGGGTCGAACGAACCAAACAAAGTATTTTACGGCGCAAGACTTTGCCTTACGATCAACCATTGCCTCAACTCACTGAATCAACGCCAGTCGATGTTCGCCCCGAAACCTCTCGATCGGGACGACCGAACCCCGCGGGGGCGACTTGGACACTTAATGAAAATGAAACCGGCAGCGATAGTTCGCGGGGTAATCAATCCCAAGGGCCGGACCTAAGAAGAGCATCGCTGTCCTTTGGCGCAGCCAGGTTTCGTCGTCGTGGTCAAACCTTGACCAACCCACCCCTCCGCATTCCAGAAAATGAGCCAGCTGAGTCGCACTCTCGGCGACCTTCCACCGGTTGGTTGCGACGATTGTCAATGGCATCCTTTCAAAGTGAAAGCCCATTGACCAATAGTCCTGTAACACCGTCCTTCAGTGGATCTGCAAGCCCTATTTTCCCGCGTCCGCAGAGCCAACGCAGGTCTCCCAACAAACTGGTTAAGCGCATGTCCTCACAACATTCCAATGTACAACCTCTTTTCGTCAACACATCTGTTTCGACCACACCAGGTTTGCGCAGACCGGCCACCAGCTACCAGCGGTCGGAAACCATGCGATTGCAGTCTCCTCTTGTTACCGATTTTGATTCACGTTTCTCGGACCGGTACTCGGTTGAATCACCGGCGATCGAGGAGTTCGAAATCCAGACTCAAGAGGATTGGAAGCCATACTTTCACCCAAGATCTGAGGGTTTGTCTGAAAAGTTGGCGCGAAAAGTGCCTTCGACTAACCCAAAGGCTGCCAGTGTGCGACGAATAACTTCCGATCAGGAGAGTTTACCAGCCCTAGTCCTTGCAACCACTATCACAACCAAGGCCCCTGCGCAATTGGATCAACAAACTACCCCTATCACACCGGTGGTGTTCCGTAATCCATTCCAGACTGAGACCCCTGCGGTCGACCAAATCACTCCTCTACCAACCCCTCCACCGGAAAAAAGGATTCACAAGCACTCTTATTCCTTGAATGATATAGAGCCTAAGAAGATTGTGGTGAACACTGTAACCGCATCTGGTACTCCGATCATTGGGCGGCCCCGTGGTGGCTCGTTGAAGCGTGTGAAAGGAAGAACATTTTCTATTCCACGGTCAGAGCTTTCGAGGCTAGAGAAAGCAATCCCAGGCTCACCCCCAGCACTACCGCAACGACGGAATATTACTGACCCTAGTGTCTTTCGTCGGCCACATGCTCTTTCGCCGCCGGGGCTATCACTATCCAGCTTCGGGAGGGAGTCCCAGGCTGGGCCTCGATCGGTGTCGCAAGATTATACCATTGGTATGTCTCGACAACGACCGTTGACTTCGGATGCGGTTGCTTTGTCAACTTGGCAGCATTCCTGTCGACCGGAGGGCAATACGTACTCTTCTCTACGTCGTCGTCCGAAGCGGCACTCAATCACCGCATCAGATCCACCCTCCACAGTAATTGGCTCCGATGACACACGTGTATTCACGTCAAGTGATGAATACGAGACCGATATGATGACAGACTATTGGGATTCAATTCGAACGCGTGGGACCAATGGGGACGGAGTGAAAGGTCTGCGCATCGAGACGATGTTTGACAAGGCAGGCACGCAACTCTCTAATGAGGAAGTCACGACCCTGGAAGATCTTCTCCCGCGTGGCTCCTTCGCATCTCGCATGGAAAGAGATCCACCACTTTTCTCGGGTTCACTTCTTCCCGCGGCCCCTGTCCACATCAACGATATTGCTTCTCTGTCTGGGGATGAAGATGAGACGTGTAGCATGATCGGACCACTGGGTGGTGAAAAAGATGGTCCTTATTCACCCCTTGCTATACCTTTATCAGAGCAGAACTGCTCTGGTCTTCCTGCCATGTTGTCGAGCTCCCCCAGCGACGAGTTGCACGTTAGCCAGAAGATGAACATTTTCGACTGGTCGGAGCAGTCGCGGACTGATCGTGACATGTCAGACTCGGATGCCCGACCAAGGACGGTACATGGGAAGCAGAATGGCCTCGATAGAGGCAGCCGAGCAGCGTGTCGCAAGGTTCCCTCGGCAATTCACCTTCGGAGCCAAAGTGTGCCCGTGGCACGAGAAGTTGCCCAAAGTGATTCACGTCAGACTTCGGGTAAATTTGGCACCTGGGGTCTGGGTAGCAAGGGCGTCAGTGAGGACTGGGACAGCGATTTTGACTTTGAGGATGACGCCGAGGAGGCTACTCCCAGTCAAGATACCAAGACGACTGTGTCAGAAGGGCCTTCCCAAATCATGGCAGTTCCACAGGCCATCTTGGAGCGCCAGGCCAGCCTTCGAGGCCAATTTGGTCAGGTACAAGAACTTACGCTGTTGGTGGAGGAATTGAAGCGGTTGAGACACCAAGCAAGTGTCTTGGGCCTTTTGGGTGGACCGTCGAGTGAGTTGTGGAAGGAAGCGGAAGGGATCGTTAATTTGGCTACTATCGACGAGGATGAAGACCGTCGTTCGCCTCCCGGTTCGCCCTCTTCGCTCACTTTCAGTTTTGATGATTCGGATGAAGAAGGTCTGAATGTTTCGTCGAAGTACAACAGTACAGCTTCATGGCAAGGCAGCCCTCCGCAACCAGATTCTCTATCCCCTCCACCTTTCAACCCACCCAAGGCAAGCCACGAGAACTCCTCACAGCAAGAAAGCCAGCTGTATGGCTCGCCATTCCAGCAACTTTCCAAAAATTCACCCAAATCCAAGTCTGTACTGGACGTTCTCCAGCCTAGTCAACGCCCCGAGAGCTCGACCCTACCTCGGATCACTCCTTCCTCGCGTTCTCAGAAGCTTCCGTTTGATACATCCTCTCTAAGGGATCTTGTGGTTCGCGCCGGGGTGGTCACTCGTGCCTTGAAGGAGGTGATTCGAAAGGCCGAGGGTGTCGATACCAACCCGGAAGATGTATTTCCCTCCGATCCCCCATTTCGACGAATCTTCGACCAACCCTCTCAAGATGACTTTGCGGATTTTGAGGCTCAATTAGCCGAGATGCACTGATCGGTTTCCATCTTCCCTGTGAACGCCCCAGCCCTTGTCATCGTGGCCTCAATGATACCCCATACCTATACCCCGACTAATGTTCACCTCAACGGGGCCTGGAGTCGACTTGGTAAATCTCCAGTTTCAGCGATCTCTTGTCAGCCTCATTACTTCGATACCTCCAACCCACCATTTTGTCCACAGTTACCATTCTCTTCACCATGCTCTCCGAGCAAACGACTTTATCTTCTTCCCTAACAGGCGCCTCAAAAAGCCATTGCATCTCTGTACAACTTTTTCCTTTTCATGTACATTGCTCTACCATACCTTCTCTCCATCGTGCACGCACTATACAGCTGCGCTCTTGAGCCTGTACCAGCATCTCGGAGGTCATGTCGATTTCTTTTATTTTCTCTCTACCTCAGCGTCACCGCTCCTTTCCTTTCACCTTTGTTGCATATTTGCGCGGCTCATACTTCATAATTGCGCTCTAATAATCACGGAGGTTTGTTGATCGATATGATCTGCATTGTGATGATGTTTTTGAGAACGAAGACCTAATCATGAAACCCAATGAGGCTCAATGTCATGCATATTATTTGTACCTGGATTCAAGTCCACCATTTGGAGTACAGTATTTTTTTCTTACAAATCCCAATTCAGGATATAGAGCATTTTTCCCTAGACATTTACTTTTGGCCGTGTCCCGTTTCAGTATGTTAATTTGAAGTTTTGGTGCCCCCAATGATATAGATTGGCAACAGTACATACTTTTTTGTCACGAGTAAATTAATAGAGTATCAGAGGACACAGGCTTGCCGGTCGGTCTTCAAATTAACAAGTAGATCATTACCTCCCGTGAGTCTGCTTCGCCATTCTCGATGGTCTGAGGTCACCACAAATTCAATCTTTATATGTTTCCAAGTTTCCCAACCATATTTGAATATGCAACGAGAACGGTGGTGGATCCATATTGTTACTAGTCCGATATGGGCGGACAATATATATTGTCAAGGTCCGGACTGATAGCAGCCCTGGAGGCCAACAGATAGGCGAAAGGCTTTTAGACCTTGACCGCTCATATCTAGTGTAATTTCCTCACTGACAACCAACGCAGAACACAGTATTATGATCACAATTCCATATGGACCGAGGATTATCCGGTTGTGGTTCCCGACCTGCCAAGCTCATGGTGCGGGACGGGAAGAAAGAATGACGGGTTAAAATGAGGGCCATTCCAATGTCTCAGGTTAAAACATTGCGATGATTACATATCATGGGGGTGGCTTTACCCATGGCTGGGGCTAAAGAAAACAAGCCGTTGGTGGACTCAATCTAGTTAAAGGGGGATGGATGCGTATCCGTATCTATACTGTGGACTTCCTGAAAATAGATTTCTCGAACGTTAATCGTCCAATCAGGCGAGCTGCCCACCGGGGATGGAACCTTGGAATATTACGTATAGATTGTACAGATAGTACAGGTCACGCTTGGGACTTTCATCTCCGGTTCAGGGGCAGGGGGCCTCTGATTGGTCGGTACCTGACACCACCCGCGTTAGGGGCTCCATCCGAAAAGGAGCCTTGCAGCTGTTGAGACAGAAACCCAAGACATGACAACGACATCATGAGAGACAGCACGAAGATTAATGTCTGGCAAGGTAGTCACTTGGCGAGGAAGACAGAGAGATCAAGGGTTGTTTTTGTTTATGTTTTGGGTTGTGGTTTTGTTTTTGCCTCCAGGGAACCTGATGAACCATTGAAGTGCGGAGATTCGAAAAGAAACCCGTACTGTATGTATGATACGCCACACAGACTTCAGAGTCTCGCCCCTTCTCCTCTTTTTCCTTTTCCTCCTTCATCTCTCGTTTCTCTCCCCGACCCTCATTCATTCACTCTTGGCTGCTGGCCGCCACTCTTTTGATCCCAAGGACGATTGTCCTGTTCACTCCTTTAACCTGGCCCCGAATCTTTTCGATCTACCGAACCTCTTCTCTTTCAAACGATTCTCCAATATCGGCTCTTGTGAATTTTAAATGACTTCGAATTAAACTTCATCTCTCTTCCGGAATTTGTGTGGGTGTACGTTGTCGGCCGACGTGCTGGAAGCGGAGCCGCTCAATTTACTCCCAACATGCCTCACCATCATACCAACCTGGTGATGGGGCACGTTCGACGGGATGTGGTACCCTCCCATCGACTGCCACTTTTGGTCCCGACCACAACTCACCTGGGGGGCTTGCCCTCTCTGGTGGTGCGAGCCGATTCATCAACCTCGACATCAACCTCAACATCGTCCGAAAAACCTACCAGCAACTTGGATACGACTGTTTTGCCCGTAGTGCTCGGTGCAGGGTAGGTTTTTCTTGCCGTGGTAAATAAAGCTCCGGGATCAACGACTGACTCTTTCATCAGTGTTCCTATTATTTGTGCTATCATAGTCTTTATCATCCTTCACAGGAGACACGTGAAAAAGTTGATACATGAGGATGCGAATGATAAGCACAAATCTCTAGATTTCGGCCTAGATGATGTGAACCCTCACCGGCAGAAAAAAGCCCCCAATGGAATGCCCCAGATGATGGAACCTAGCCATGCTAAGGGGCTCTCTCTCGATGTTTATCCTTATCTGATGCCCCCGGGTCTTCACAGCTCTCGAGATTCCATACATTCCATCTCTCGATCGATTGACGATGACAAGTACCGCCCCGCCACATTTATCACAAATGACAACGCCTCCGTCAGGTCATTCCCGAGAAATCGGGATGATGCTTCTAGTGTGGCAGGGTCAACTCGGTTTGGTAACGCAGAGGAGCCTAACGCGGGCCTTCTCCGGAACGCTCAACGGATGTCTCGCTCGTCACCACCTCTGCACCGTGGCCCTTCAAATGAGCCAACGTCGCCCCCTTCTGCGCATCTACACCAGGACTATCTTGGACCGACTCCGGGTATGACGCCTTATCCCGTGGAGCATAATGAGCCAGCACACGGAGTGGCTCTTGGCAGCCCTGCTGGTGATTCCAATATCCATGAGAGAACGGCCTCGCCTCCAGCCCCAGAACCCCAATTTAATTTACCGGCGCCTCAATTCAACTTCAACTCGGCATCAGAGCTTCATTTCGACACCCCTGCTAATGCGCACGGCAACGATTCGAACAATTTCTATGAGGACCGCCCCAATTTCCCGCTGTCAGAACCGATGCAATCTCACCAGGCTGAACCTGCTCAGGCGCCCAGCATGCAGCTTCCTCGTATCTCCCTGCCAGTCAGCGATATCACCAGTAGTGACTATGGTGATGACCATCGCAAGTCAGAACTGGTGATCCCCGAGGTGAATATTCATGGTGCTGAGGAGGCGGAACATCAGCAGGAATCCAAGAAAATGCCAGAGCTTCCAGATGAACCCCAAACCCTGGATCCTGTCTATGACACTCGTCGTGATACCCGCCGGTTGACTCTCGGTGTCCGACCATTGCCCCCAGAGGACCCAGCCGACAACCCGGAGCAGCGTGCCAACCGGATTCGCTCCTTCTATAAGGAGTACTTCGACGATAGCAAGCGGGAGACCACTTACTACGAAGACTACGGTCCCGAATTCTACGAGGGTGGCGGCTATGTCTATGACCCAACAAATGGGGATTACTACGATGCAGACCCCCCTGCTCCGTTTGCTGAGCCAATAGGCCGCCGGGCCATGACTCCTCCACCTCGAATGCCGCCCCGATTCCAAGGAGCTGCCCGTCATATGGCGACTAACTCCGCCGGTGGCATTGGTGGCCCCGGGCCTCGTGCCTTCTCCTCTGCTTCTGGGCGAGGACCTGGTCCTAAGGCCCCCCGTCGACCAATGCCTCCACCGGCACCGCTTCAAGTTCTGCCCACACCGCACATGTTGAATGACGATTCCATTCTGACTGCAGCGGCTTTTGCCCCGGGCCACAACTTCCGCGATCAACAAGCAGGTCGTCCCGAGACGCCTACTGGAGGCATGCAACCTTACAGCCCTGCGCTCCGCGCTCACACTCCCCTGATGTCGTCATTCGATGATCTTGCTGTGATCCCCAGCCCGTAAGACCTTCTCGCTTAACAGCTTTCCGTGTTCTTGATCCTCAGCTAACATACTCTCCAGTCATGCCCTGCGCAAGTCCGGCACATTCACGAGTCTGGACTTTGCCCCGCCTCCCCGGTTCAAGAACCAGGACGGTGGTGGCAGTGACGCCGGTAGCATTCGCAGCAATCGGACCGGCATCTCTAACACCCACCAGAACAACATTCGCATGGGTAACTATCGGGTCAGCCGTCTGCCGGCCGGAGTGGTTGGCACCCGGGATGACATGATGACCAGCTTGCGCCCGACTATGGACCTGACGCGATAAAAGCTCTGCCCTTCCTTGTCACGACCTTGTTGTTTTGGTGTTGTACTTCTCGTTCAGGACACCTGTGATGACCTGCATTTTCCTTTTCTATTTTTCAACATAGTTTCCCGGTGCTCTCTGCAGCGGAGGACGGTCTCATTGGCATTCCCTCTTCCCGGATTTGTTTCTTTATCTCACATTCTTGGAATTTTCGTCCCGGCGTAAATAGATGATGGTTTGAAGCTTTTTTCTTGCAGTACGTCACAAGGTTTTGAATTTAATATTCTTGTACGGCAATGTCCCTTGCTTGGCTGTATATATGCATTGCAATCCAATTTGGCGGAGCTGGACCTATGTCCAGACTCCGATCGACCACGTTCTTTCCTGTTTTCACTCTGTGTAGACTTCTAGACCACTGACGTCGTCACTGCTAGACGAATCTTTATTTTCACAGAGTCCAGAAGCCTCGCAATAGCATAAATGAGAAGGTCCCAAGATTCGATGGTGATTGGACCCGACTAGAACGAGGACGTAAGTCGAGCCACAGTGGAGATTCCCCGTTCCCCCTTTTGCTTCTGGTTACGCAGGTCCCGCATGGAGGAAATTGAGATCTGGCCTTGTACGCGAAGTGAAGATGAACCTCAATGCTTAGATCCATCGTACAATATAATACTCCAGATGAATTTTGACTATCATTGTGTACCGAAACAAGAACCAAAACAGCGAACCTTGGTCCTCGAATGAAATTGCTGCTAAAAAAAAAAAAAAAAGGAAAAACCTGGAAACCGTTGAGCCTACCCTTTGTATCGTCCAATCATCGATCGTCTCTCTGTGGCAACTGAATCCGCGCTGCATCATGATGTCGAGCATTCTGTTTGGTCTTTCTTATGCAGGATACGATGCAGAGACTAAGATCGATGAACTCGAACTCTATTTGCAGTAACTCGTAGGGTGACTCTGTTGATGGAATCTCCTCAAGGTATTCACGATTACACTTTTTCGGTAAGCGACTACAAGTGACTTAGGTAATCAACATCAACATCGTCAAGTAAGGGCAACCGGTCGCATGGCCGGATCCAGGGATAGATCTAATTTCGAGAAGTAAATCCGATCATAATAATCATAATGCTACCTTGAGTAACCAGATGTAGTGATGCAAGCAGTGGATTCAATCTATTAATACGACCATACCACTAAGAATGCGGATACCGTTCCATCTCGACCGGGAGCGTAATCAATTCTCTCCACTTTCTCTCTCTCTCACTGCCCCGTTTTTCCCTTTTCACACATTTCCATCTCATGGCTCCCGACTAGATTCGGTGATTTGGGGCACCTTTTCTTTTTCTTCGAGTCTTCCTCATTTCTGCTTTTCCAAATCACCGGATGCTTACTCTGCCCATCGACTTGAACCCCCTGAGGCCAACAACCACCCCCATCTCTCCAGAGACCGACCCCAATTTCCTTCTTTGAAACGCGTCTTCACTCGAATCGCCCGTCACTCGTTATTCGGTCGATATATGAACTTTCTTTGGATACTTCACTCCGCGCTTTTCATTTGAGATTGGAAGTGTAATCTCGACTTAAGATCCGATCCGATCGGTTTCCCGACATCCCGACCAACCCACCATCTCGAATCTTACAATTGCTACGAACAACATATTAAACCCTTTCACCATGTCGGCGGCAGCAAAGCGGGCTTCCGGTGCTGGTTCCAGCGTGGGCGCGGTCGTCGCTGGTGCCACTGACACGACGGCTGCTGAGACGACGGCCACCAGTGCCAGCGCAGCGGATCCAACGACGACCAGTGCAACAGAAGCAACAACGTCTAGCGCCGCAGCCACCACCACCAGCGAGCCCACCACCAGCTCCACCAGCTCCACTAGTACAAGCACCACTTCGACCGAGCCCACCACCACGGCGGCCCCAACTTCTACGACAGATTATACGACCACGACTTCTTCCGAATCCACCAGTTCGACCACCTCGAGCACCACGAGTGAGCCGACCACCAGCAGCTCTAGCTCAGAATCCCAACAAGCGACCACAGTCTACATTACCTCGACTGCCACCGGTGGGGCCGTCACGACACACGCCTCCACGATCGATTCGGCCTCATCCAACACGGCGGCCCTGTCGACCTCAACGGGCGCAGCTACCGGAAGTGGTGGTGGCCTCTCCGCCAGCGGCACCATTGCGGTTGCGGTGGTTGTCCCCGTCGTCTCTGTGGCACTGATCGCCCTCGCCGCGATTTTCTTCTGGCGGAAGCGCAAGGCTAAGAAGGCGGCCGAGGAGGAGCGTCGCAAAGAAGTGGAAGAGTATGGCTTCAACCCGAACAATGACGCGACTTTCCCCGGTATGGGCGGTAGTGTGGCGCCCAAGGATGATACCTCGTCTGGTTACCGTGGTTGGGGAACCACATCAGCTGGCCGCAAGGCCTCGACCAACCTCTCCAGCGGAATGGGAATGGCCATGTCTGAAGGCAGTGGCCAGTACCACCACAACGCTACCCCCAGTGAGGGCACTGTGCAGTATTCGGACGGAGTTCGACCAGACTCCGGAGAGATTGTTGAACCAATTGGGGTGCTGGGTGCAGCCCCCGTAGCGGCCAACAACCGCAATGGAGACATTCACCGGGGGGCTTCGAATGCTTCGTCTGCCTACTCTGCGGCTAACCGATCAGAGGCGTCCGAGGAGAGTCACATGTCTGCTGCACACCCGTCAGGCGGTTACTATAGCGATAACCCTTACTACGGAGAGATGACTGGGCATGGTGCCTACGGGGATGATTCCTACCAGCCTGTGATCCGTGATGTCCAAGCGCGCCGCAACACTCGTATTGAGAACCCAGGTGTCTACCCTCGACAAGGGAATGCCGGAATCGCTCAGAACTTCTAAGATGCCTCGATATTATTATCTCCAAACCCACACGATCATCGTTTGCCTTTCCCAAAAAATTCGGCTTTTTTCCGACCTGATCCATTCTCTCTCTCGATTTTTCTTTTCCTTTTTCTTTTGAACCACCGCCGATTCCATTCCTTCTTTTATGGGCTCCTTTGTAATCTTGGCCCGGTGCCCTTGTTGTTCCCGGCGTGGTCAATTTTCTCTTCCTCATGTGTTTATTGACCCTGTAACCTCTTAGTTCTCCCTTTCTCATAATAGGCTTGGGGGGGTTTGTCTTTCCCCTGTTTGGTTCGTCATGCTTCCTCGTTATCTTTTCTTTTCTGTTTTCCCGATCTGTTTGATATATCCCTCGCATCTGGTTTCTACCATACCCGTCGTTGTTCTGGTTCTCTTTCTCTCTTTCTCCCTTCGCATGTACATTGTACCCTGCTACTCAGAAACTGAGTCAGTAGGGTATAGGGAGTTGTGATTTCACTTTTTCTGTACTTTTCAAAGTATATTTGAACCCGAAGAAATGGAGTCACCCGATTCATCTGTGTCTAAAACGTAGTAGTAGAAGCTGTTGATTGGATCTCACCCATTTTTATGTCGTGTTATATAGTAAGTGTATTCCAGACAGAATGCTATATCTATGCCGGGTTCCTGAAGTTCAAAGACCATACTTGCTAGCTGGATCCAAGTCAATGCAAGATAATGCTTCATTCGCGCCATATAACTAATCAATGCTTGGTCACAGCAATAGCAAAAACTCCTTAATCACCTTCATGTTAGGTCCATTCTAGGGTCAGGGGGTACTTTTGTCCACGATAATACTATTCCGAATTCCGAATGCTAGTTGATGAGTGAACTACTTAGTTGAGTTAGTTACTACGCCTTACCCAGTCATAACACGGAGTGGGCATCTAATTAGCCCACCAGGCATATATGACTATAAATTATGAGGGGGACTGAGATACTTCTGAGGTACCTGTGTTATGTATGGCTAGCCCATACAAATTGCAAGTCCCTCCACGTACTGTGGAGACTGAACTCATATCCTGTCGTCCCGAAACGTGCGCCCGCTGTTCACGGTGATTGGCGGTCCAAGCTCCCCACCAGCTTTAACCTCTTGAACCTCGTTCCTTCAGTTTTTGGAAATCGCGGGAAACGCCTCAACTCGGATTGATTGGCTCGTTTTCATTTTGCAGCAAGAAGAGCCAGTACCTGAGATCTCTGACTTTCGTGGAATGTACCACTCTGAAAGGGATTGAACTCTCGAAAAACTCCCCCCGCCTAGCACTCGATGTCCCTCTACGCTTAATGGAATACATGCGCCAAAACGGGATATCTCTCTCTTCCTGTCATACGCCTTCTGGTGACACTACGGAGTACAGCTGTCCCACTATAATCTTTCCCCACCCGTCGCGCTGTTGCCCCCCCTCTGCCCACTTGACTCGAGGTCCTCTGTCTGGGGTGCCTAGCAGCCCTCCCCTCCTCTTCTTTCTTCCTTACCTCACCTCACCCAATACTCTTAAGAATTCCCCGACCCCTCACCCCTCGTGAGCATCCAGATTCTGTTCCACGATTGACATCCCCTGTGAGCCGACGCTCTCCAGCTGAGAGCCCGTAAAGATGTGAGTGACAGTTCCCGCCTCCAGTGCGCAACCGAGACCCTGACCCTCCCGCAGGAAGTTCGGCAAACAGATTCAGCGCCGGCAACTTGATCTTCCCGAATATGCGGCCAGTTTCGTTAATTACAAGGCATTAAAGAAGGTGGGATTACCTCTACAGCCCAATCGACGCAGTGGTCTTCAGGCTCACGGCTAATACCCCCCGCAGCTGATCAAGCAACTGAGTGCCACGCCGACAATTCCAGCCCAAAGGACCCCCGAAGAAATTGCTCAGGATGGAACTCTGGACCCGCAAGCCTCGCTTCGAGCGAACAAAGAGGTGTTCTTTTTCCGCTTGGTGAGTTCAGGAAGCTCCTCATTACTACCTGCCGGTGACTAACGGAACTAAATCAGGAACGGGAGATTGAGAAAGTCAATGCATTCTACCTACAGAAAGAGTCCGAGGTAAATATTGCTTCCCCTCCATGTAGATGAATATCCACTGATCCGGTCACCAGTTCTCGTTACGTCTCAAAACCCTAGTCGACAAGAAGCGCGTGGTTCAGTCTCGGACCAGTTCCAATTCCAAAGCTCCATCCAACTTCATGGCATTATTTGAGGGCTTCCAACAATTCGATGGCGACCTGAATAAATTGCAGCAGTTTGTGGAAATCAATGAGACTGCCGCATCCAAGATTTTGAAGAAATGGGACAAGACATCTAAATCCCGGATGAAGGAACTCTACCTGCAGCGCGCAGTCGAAGTGCAACCCTGTTTCAATCGGGAGGTTCTTCGAGATCTGTCAGATCGAGCAACTACAGCCCGGTTGGAGTTGGAGGCTTGGGCCGAGGGCGAGAACATACAATTTGATATGTCGCGGCCCACAGAGCGTGGGACAGCCCCTGTATTTGGTACCGAGGAAGAGGAGCTGGACCTCCAAATATTACAATCTGCCTCACAGGGAAATCTACAGAACTTGCGCGAGTGGCTAAGCAAGTTAGCGTCATTCCCCGATGCGCAAGAACGAGCCACGCGGACGTTCCTGACGGCCATCAATGGATTCTCTGACGAGGTCCTCGCTCTCCTCCTGGAGAGTAAATTGGTTGACGTTCATGCCGAGGATGATATCAATGAGCGGAACTGCCTTCACGAAGCCGCCATTTCTGGACGAGACTTTGTTCTCAAGGCGGGAATTGCCGCATCGGTTGATATTGCTCGATCCGATGTTTATGGGCGAATTCCCCTCCACTACGCATGTATGCACGGTCGTGTGGACATGGTCCGGGACCTACTGGCAGTAGGCCCGCAGACAGTGGATATAATGGATCACGATAACTTCACCCCTCTCATCCACAGCATCGTGAAACGTCAACTCGCGTGTGCGAAGCAGGTCCTGATTAGCAATGCTCGCATCGATCCAGCATCAGAATCGGATCATATTCCCTTGAATCTTGCCTGCCAGCATGGATCATTATCCATTGTGCAGATGCTTCTGGAGCGAAAGGCCCGGCTGCTGCCAGATGCGGAGGGTCTTTACCCTCAACATATGGTAGCTCGGGCATCGCAATCACCAGATCTGCTTCTCTTGCTGAAGCAACACGGAGCTGATTTGAACCAAAGGGACAAACTATACCAATGGACGCCATTGTTCCACGCGGCAAGCGAGGGTTGTGTACCGTGTCTGCGGACACTTCTGGAGCTTGGTGTAGATTCACAGATCGCAGATGAAAAGGGTCTTTCTGCTATGTATTACGCTGCCTGGGAAGGGCATCTTGAGTGTATGCTTCTCCTCTGGGCTCAACCCCTGAATGATGCCCCTTCACAGCGACCACTTGATGTGTTGAATGGCTTCCAGATCCCGCAATCTAGCTCCATGGATGAGGACTATGGGAGACGAGCGGGCTCTGCTGAGATGGAGATTGCTGATGGCATTCCTGATCTTTCTTTACCCCCTCCCATCATCCCTCTACGACGCTACGGCCACAACTTCCTTGACAAGAAGGTCTTTGTACAGCTACTGTTTGACCAAGGGAACACCGGGTCTATCATCTTCGACCAGGCTGGCCGGCACCCAGCCGCCCGGCTGACTATCTCGTCCAAGCTGTCTGACTTGATTCCTCGTACCATAATGCTCCCCATTCAAGAAGACTCTCGCACAATATCTTTCCATGTGGACAACCTGGACACCTTCGCGGTGGATTTCGAGATCTTTCCTACTTTTGGCTCTAAAGTGATCGCAAAGAGTGTGGCCTTGCCGGTAACGTTCCGTGCCGAGAGATCTAGCACAGGTTCATGCTGCCTTCCTCTCTTTGATCCTCGCCTTCGGGCTATTGGTCAACTGCAGTTCAACTTCCAAGTCATCAAGCCGTATCACGGTGATCCTCTGGAGATCACCCACTTTGCGACGTACTGGAAGGCGACTGGTGCCATCGACTCAGAGCACAACGGGTTGGTCACTGGCTCCAGCTTATCAGGGGACTATGTTCAACTGTTCGTGCAACTGACACGGGATCGGGTGCCGGTGCTCTACCCTCAGTTCCTCATTAACCATCATGGAATCGACATTCCAGTCTGTCATTTGACATATGCGCAACTCCAGGCTATTGGCGCGGAGAGGGGTGTCAACCGATCCCAAATTATACAGTTCTTGAAGACTCAGGCGCTCAATGATATGCCACAGGCCCATCGTCTTCTAGCAGAGTCGTTCATGTCCCTACAAGATGTTCTGCAGGAATTGCCCCAGGGTCTGAACATCAACCTTTCTATTCTCTATCCGTCCAGCGCCGAAGAAAAATCTCTCGAGATGACCTCTTTAGCCGATGTCAACAGTTTTGCTGATGCGATTTTGACTGTCGTCTTCCACCATGCGCGCGTCTCTCGCGACAAGAACCCCGATTTCATGCGGTCTATGGTGTTCACTTCTTATAACCCCAACATCTGCACTGCCTTGAACTGGAAGCAACCTAATTGTAGGCTTTTGAATTCCCTGGTGGCTTTTCATTCCAAAGTCATCATTGCTAACTCTCTTCTCTCTCTAGACCCCGTTCTTCTTTGCAATGATTTGGGACAGATTCGAGATCTGGCCCGCAATGTGGACACCCTTCCTGATGTCAACAGTAGCGGTCGCACCTCTATGTCGATTAAGGAGTCTGCGCGGATCGCTCAGACTAATAACTTCATGGGCTTGATTTGCCGGTCTAGTCTTCTTGTACGTTCTACCTGTCCCTCACTCTTGAGAAACTCAGGGGTTGCTTGAGTTATTGGCTAACCGCCGCTATAGAACGTTGTTCCCTCACTTGTGGAGACAATCAAAGAACTTGGCCTTGTCTTGGTGGCTGATACATCCGACGAGGCAGGCCAGCCTGACCGCAGGAATTCTCTTACTGATGCCAGCGCTGTCGGTGTGGCTGAATGGGCCTACCGCATGCCCGATGGGGTGAACGGTGCCATGAAAGCCAACGGCGTTCTCCGCTTCAACGACATGATTGACATGTGAGGACATGCCCCCTTGAGACGAAGACAACGAGATTTGAGTAGCCTTATGCCGTTCTCTCATGTTCATGATTTTCCTTTGTTTTCTTGACCGGTTATCAGGGCGGATCATTTATTTCCCAGCGAGTTCTAATGCGAATACTTGGTTTGTGTACCTGGTTTTTCATTTTCCCTGATTTATTTCCTCTTTTCTCTCTTTGCTCTCTGGTCTCATGGCGCTGGGATAGATGGCTTTCTGATGGGAGGAGTTGTATCATATCTTGTAGATTGAGTGGGGAGGGCGTCTGCGCCGGTATTAGATCTAAAATGGCTAATGTACAATGTTACTCCCAAATATCACAAACACCGATTCTTCTCGCTATGCTTTATAGGTGACCATCCTATTCTCAGGGAGTCTTGGGCCTGCGCTTTCCAATGTTGTAGCCCCAACTGCGCAGTACTTGGACAACTTTCGGGGTCACCGCCGCCGTCAATGGGACTCGAACGAAGATGAAGACACTCTTGTGGATGGCATATGCCAATGCAAGCTGTGTCCATATACCTAATGCGAGCAGATCATGAGATGGAATGTTCGATATATGTTAAGAGGGAAAGAACCTACTAGCTTCTTCATATTTGGATGCCTCTGTCTGAACAAGGCTACCGTCCTCTTCACCCTCCGTCTTCGTCTCAGGCCAGATTGACGGGAATGTATTCTTCACCGACTGCACCACCACATGCTCGTAATGGCCGATTCGCTCGGGGCCTAGTAGCCGTACAGCCGCAAAGCAGATCGGAAAGTCCAAGGCCGATAATGTCAGATAAACACCTAGTGCAGCCCAACCGTATTCGCGAGACAACTTGCGTAGTCGTTGCGATACCGAGCCACCCTCCTTCGAGGGCTCGGACGCATTGCTCGAAGATCCCGAGTTGAAGCGCCGGTTTGTCCTTTGTCTGGGAAGCTGCACCGATCGCAGTCCCGGCCGCGATCGTGGCATCACACGACTGGTATAGTTCGTCGCCGTTGTCAGGGACCGGCGCATGGTTTGGGATACTTGAGAGCTGAGGGATGGCTGGCGTTGGAGGATGAATAGGGTCTGTCGGTACGCGGGTGCGGCTCTCATGAGCTCGGCCTGCGCGAGCCATCGCGAGAGGAGGGAAGGTCGGAAGGACATTTGGCTGTATTCGTCAAAGATGCTCCCGATGTTGAGTATAAGAATAGGGCGGCAATAATCCAAGGGGGAAGGGGGGGAGTCCGAGATTTGTTGATCGGAGATTCTTTTTTTTTCCACTGAGATCGGGGCGATCCTCTGCCGGTGACTTCGGCCGCTCCGGTCCGATCATGCATGCGGCTCGGACTTAAAATGGATTGACCGGCTGATCATGATGGTATAGACTTGAATACTGTTACCAGTCTCTCGCAGTTTTGATTTGATGGATTCAAGTTATTTTGGAGAGAAAGACTATACAATGTCTAGCAATACGTATATCTAGGTAGCTTTATGCCCCAAATACCTCCAGTGTTTGAACTTTGTGAGTTATTCCCCCATGTATATGGCATATGAAGATCAGTAAATAATACATCAAGTATATAGAGAGTACCGCGAGATTGAACACAACTATATCCCTTTCTACCTCCTACGTAGCAGTGATGTTGTTATGTACATAGTGTTGGAGGTCATGCCGATCTGCTGACTCATCCACCGGCCAAAAACTTCGAGTCCGCAAGACGCAACTTGCCAAACTTCCCAAGTTGCAACCCACCACATCATGTCGCCCCGCCTACCAGGGAAGCTGTTCCAGCTTTCCTCGCCCCTATGGGATACCCAATTGACCATTCCCCGGATTTCCATACGAAACTTCGGCATCAAATCCCTCAACACTCCCAAACCCAGCCGCTTCAATATCGGTCCCGGCCTGCCCGTCCTTGAGTCGACATCGACAGCAGCTCTTCGCCGCAAAGCAAACTCCCTTCCCCTCCGAACCGGTGTCATCGCAACCAAAAAGGGTATGACCGCTATCTTCGACCCAGAAACCGGAAAGCGCACCCCCTGTACCGTGTTACAAATGGACCGCGTTGAGGTTGTCTCGCATAAGACTCGTCAAAAGCATGGATACTATGCCGTGCAGATTGGTTCGGGCTGGAAGCACCCTAGCAATGTTACCAAGTCACTCCTAGGCCACTTCTCGGCCAATGGTCTTTCGCCCAAACGCCATGTCTTCGAGTTCCGGGTCAAAGATGAGTCTGGCCTGCTTCCCGTGGGCCAGAGCGTCAGTGCCAGTTGGTTCCAGGAAGGCCAGTTTGTGGACGCCCGCTCCAATACCAAGGGTAAAGGATTCGCTGGTGTTATGAAGCGACACGGCTTCCATGGTCAGGACCGTAGTCACGGTGTCAGTTTGACCCACCGTTCGTTGGGTTCTGCTGGTCCCAGTCAGGGTGGTGGTTCTCGTGTGTACCCAGGAAAGAAGATGGCCGGAAATATGGGTAACAACCAGAATACCGTTCAGAACCTGAAGATCATGAAGGTTGATGTTGAAGCTGGAATCGTGGTCGTGAGCGGTAAGATCTATACATTCCCTCCTAGTCTCTTGCCCTTTTCTGATATTTCAATAAATTTACTAATGTGATTCTGATTGTACAGGTGCTGTCAGCGGCCCCAAGGGATGCAATGTGAGAATTCAGGATGCGATCAAGAAGCCGTGGCCCGAGGTTGCCCCAGTTGAGTCCGCAGCCACTGCTTAAGTTGGAAGGGAGAAGCATGTACTACTACACCACCATTCGCGCAATACTTGTTAACTTGAGCGGCGTTTGTATATGATACAACAAATGATATCCTTTAGTTTTTTTGTTCCACTTTTCGTTTCGACTCCTGGAGTATTCTCCGTCCACAAACGTCGCATTCGATCAAGTAATACCTGGGTTGATTATCCCTAAAACGCCGGTTCCCAATGCACAAGAAGCTGTATTTGTACAATTCCCACACCTCGACTTATCCCTCACTCTTGACGGAAGGGATCAGTGTCGCTATCCAGCAACTGCACCACGGTTCCATCTTCGGTCTCCAGACTCCATTCCTCGGTGCGGAACTGTATAGAGTAATTAGCAAAAGCCAGACTTGGACTGAGTGGAAGAACACCCTTGAGAAGAGTATTGACTCACGTAACTCATCCGGTCCGGCCGGATACTTCTAAACCTCATCTTGCCCTGAGTCTTGGTGCCCTTCACCCAGAACGAGATATCAATGCGCCCATGTAATTGATTCATTTCTCCACTGATCCACGGGATCTGCTGAGCAAAGTAGATCTCGTCACCCAAGATCTCGCGGGCCTGGGGAGATGTCCGCAATGCGTATAGTGTGCTGCTGACGACACTCGACGAGGATTTCTGGTAATTGAAGATACCAAGCATGGCAGCACCCACTGCTACGGCGAAGAAGGGGAATGTTCGCATCCAACGGCGGCTATTTTGGATGTTGGGGAGCTCTCGGTCTGCCCGTCGTTCCATCAATGGGCCCGTGTTCGGACCAGGGGCAGGGATCATGGTGCGGCGAGGAGCATTGCGAGAGAGACCCAACCGGATGGGCCCAGTGCGCCGGGGTAGAGAGCGGAGGAAGAGCATTGTAGGAATTGAGGAGCGCTATGTTGGAGAGAAAGATCGGATGTTGTAGTTTTGGGATTTCCCGACGCTAACCAAACAAAGCAAACATGGTTCGACGTCACTTGTGTTTTCGCACTGTATACTTTGTTCACTACTAGGCTTCTTCATTATCCAGTTTCTACATCTCCTCCATGGCGGCGGTGCGGCTACGCAAAGTGTTTCATTATCCAGATGATTCAGATCATGAGCATGACCGTGAGGAGCTTGATGAGCAGGAACAGGAGCAGGTGATTGGGCAGCTGCAGCAACAGAACGATGCCCGCAACGCCAATTATAATGTAATAGGAAACTGAAGATATTGATTGACTCTTTTCGCCCCCTTGCCTTCTAACGTTTTATATAGGTTTTATTTACCGGGATTTCATTGGTTTCAACAATTACTCTTCTCCCATCGACATTGTGGGCGTCCAGTCTCCCAGAACGCTTTTGTTCCCTGGTAGGGATCTTCTCCTTGCTGGCGTCAGCCTACATTATGCGGTACTTCCCACTTCAACCAGATCGTAAGGGCAAAAAGCCCTTGCGCGTTCAAGACGAAAGTTGGCCTTTGGTCCACGCTGCCCTGGTCCCGTTGAATGGAGTGGTGAGCGGGTTACTGGCACTTTATGGCTTCCTAGGAATCCGTTCCTCTGAGCCTTGGTCCGAAATCTACCTCATTCCTGGTGGTAGGTCGCATCTCAATCACACTTTATCTTCTGTGTCTTCCTCAGACTCTTACCATGCCTCTATAGCTATGCTTGGAGCAATCTTGCTCGCTCGACAGGTAATGCTCTCAGTGGACCTGTCTGTACTCAAAGACCTCCAGTACGGGTACAAAGGTGCCTAGAAAACCAGAAAGTCAAGAAAAAGCAAGCCAGAAAAATTGGGATATCATCAAATGGTCATTATCATAGTACTAGAGTATGCTGTAAGCCTTAATCACTATGTGAAGGAGTAATCGCTTCAAATAAAAGGGTCATTCAAAAAGACCCAAAAGTCCCTCTTGTGAAATAAAAAAGATAAAGAAACAGAAATACCACGCACAGTGGGATAGAGGACAGCTTGCTAAATAGAGGCAAGAAGTGACATTTCGAGCTTATGCCTCAAGTGTATTCTGGTCGTTCACAAAGGAACCATTCTCAAGTTCCAATGCAGGGTCTACCGGGATATATCCTGGACTATGTTCTGTATTTCCGTTCAATGGATCCTGCAGCCTAGGATCCATCACGATCGCATTGTCTTTTCGCATCCTGACTCCGTTTTGCTGGACCTCATCCATCCGTTGTTTTAGGCGCCGTTGACTGTTTTCTTCAAGGCTCGGAAGCCATTTCAGATTCGGCAGACGCAAAGTCACAAGCGATTCAACACTTCGTGGGTCGGCAATCTTCCTGGTGTCGTGTCCCAGTATGATATGGTAGGGCTCATGGGGTTTCATGGCAGGATCCTTCTGGCAAGGCGTACAGTTGCACACTTTCTGACATCGAGGGCACAGCCACTTGGAGCGCTCCATCGCTTCCTGGGGTGGGATATCAAATGCACGGTAGAGGATGGCATAGCAGTACTTCAAATGGCAGCTCGAGCATGCTGCCAACTTCCAAGAAGGTTCAATATTTCTACACATGTGACAAGAGCCAGTCTCCGCACCCCTCTGCTGGGTCTTCCGTTTCTTTTTGGGCCGGCCATCATCGTCTGTAGCCGGAGGACTGATAGATTTCATCTTTTTGGCCGTTGGGTTGTTGGGATCAACCCAAGGTCGGACAGCCAATTGCTCTTGGCAAATTTCGGCGACAGTTTTCCGTTTTAACTGGGATCGTGCAAAGGCGAACACGGGGAACGAGGTCTTAAGGTCTTTATTATCCGCTTTCAGATCGATGATCTGGCGCCGCCATGTTTCGTGTCGATCTCGCAGGTGTTTCCATGGGAATTGTTCCACCCATTTGAGCTTGGAAATGCAGTGGCAGCTCCGCCCTAACACATAACAATCCAAACAAATATCATAGGCGTCATTCCCATCCATGGTACATGTAGAACAAGTAAGGAACCGATTAAATATGTTACAACGGCAATATGAGCATGTGACGTTGCTGTCAAACTTGACATACTCGATGCCCTTCTCTCCAGGAAGAGCTGGCGAAAGGCTTTCTGACAGTAAAATGCCCGTGAAGATCTTAAAAAGCTGTTTGAAATCTTCCCACAGCTGCTGAGTTGCAGGATGGTCGGCTTTGGGGGCTTGTTGTAACAATTTTGAATATCGCTCGAGGGCATAGAACACGATGGCTTTATTCTTATACTGTTCATCGCGACAAACCATCCGCGCATGAGGAAGTGCCTCGCTCATAGCCATCCTGAGGGTCTCCACCGTGGTGCGATTCCAAGCCACTTTCATGGTCCGTGTGCCGCGGTTCCAGACCTGATGAGCCGCCAGCGGGGGGACGAGGATGAGATCCCCGGCCCTCTGTTCTACTACGTAGGTCTTGAACGGCGCGCCTATCCATGCATTGAGCTGCGCAAAATGATCCTCGAGGTCAATATTGTGGCCGAGCACTGAGGCCCAATAGTCGGAAACAAGATCGCGTTCTTTGGTTTCGGTCATAAACCAAACTGATGACCCCGGCTGGGTTGGCTGACCACTCTCGATGGAACCGTCCGACGCCTCCACCATTATGTTATGACCCAGACTAGCACACATCTCTTGATGCGCAGGGGTGTAGGTGCCTTCGGGGCCAATATAACACATGAGGTTTTGAGCGCGCATTTCCTCAGGCAGACAACTCATGAGATCGCCTGATTTGGCGATGGTTTCTCCTTCTGATGTAGTGAGATGTTCTGGCAGATTAGTCATATGGGACCCCGGACCTTCGTATGGCTTAGGGCCATTGTTGAGATAGAACAACGACGGTGGGATGAGTCTCTCCAAGGATATCTGCCACTCCGGAGGGCAGTCAATGTCCTTCAAATACAGTCTCTGGTCAGTGCGAGGTACAGGCGAGAAGATAGGCTTCGACATTGTATGCAGGCTTCTCAAATAATGTGACGTGCCCATGGGGATGTTGATTCCACGGACCAAGTCACGCACCTGCTCGCCTAATATATAGTTAGAGGCGATCTATGCAAGAGGAATGGATACAAGGAGCGGACGTACTCTGGCCATTTTTCTGCAGCCACTTAGAAGAGAACAGGCGTTTATCCAGATGCTTATAGAATCCCTCAATAACCAAGGGCATTCCCAACATGGTTACATGATATCGAACAAGCTTATCAAATTCCTCCAGAGGCAGGATATCAATAGCATCACAAGAAATGCGTCTTGCAAACTCAAATTGATCGGTAGTCTCCACCAGATCCTTCACATTCAGATCGGTAGGAAAGGGCTCAAAGGTAGCTCGTGGTGGTAGGGTCATGGTTGTTGGAGTCAAATCAATCAGTGGCTTTTATTGGGATCAAGATCTCCGTCCAAGCGGCAAGAAAAATCGCGTGGAAGACGGTGCATGCTTGAGATTGAGGCAAGCCAAATAGCTGGGAGATAAAGCGTACCTGATCAGCAAGCTGAATTTTAGCACTCTTGAATTGAACAAAACAACTCTCAAACTCACTGGCAAACAATGCATTCAACCGAAAATTTGAACTCACAGCATTCCCTTTCAACTGCGTCTCGAGGTCCTTGAATGCAAAAGGAAGAAGGTCAAAATGTGAATAGCAGGGCGGTGTAGAAAAGTGGAACAAAAAGAAAAAGCAGGGACAATGAAAAAGGAGAGGGAGAGCGTATCGAACAATAGAGCTCTCCAGACGCGAAAGTGACGCGGATGGATGTGGAAGGGGATTACCACTTCGGGGTTAGTGGCGATCGGTAGAACCTTTTTGTTTTTTGATTGGATATAGTACCTTCGCTTTTTCTTCTCCTTCTATTGAACCCGATCCACGCGGTATCCTCGATTATGAATTGGGTCAACTGGAGCGACTCCCTCTCCAATTCTCTCTGCACACCATGCTGCCATCTACTGGTCTCCATTTCTCGCGACACACTCGTCTGCTCTTGAGGAATCCGATCTACAGTCAACGCCGTCATAAACATCTATCGACCCTCACCACCAAATTCGAATCGTTGACAGCTCAAAACCCCCGATCTCGTCTCTCTCCTGCCCAAACCCCGTCAAACTTGCAGATCCACACCGCGGCAGTCCGGTCTCCTGAACTCGATGTGAAGACCCCTAACCCGGCAACCCATTACATTCCACCCCAGACCGGTCTAGTCGCCTCGTTGCCTTCGTCATGGATTCCGTATGCCGAATTGGTCCGTCTGGATAAACCCACCGGCACATATTATCTCTTTTTCCCGACTCTTTTCTCCACCCTCCTGGCCGCCCCAATGGCCGCCCACGTCACTCCAATGCAGTTACTTAGCACAGCCGGGCTTTTTTTCACCGGGGCCTTGATCATGCGTGGTGCAGGATGTGCCATTAATGACCTGTGGGATCGAAATCTTGATCCACATGTAGAACGCACCAAATTCCGTCCCATCGCCCGAGGGGCACTCTCCCCATCCAAAGCTGTACTTTTTACAGGCAGTCAATTATTGGCCGGACTGGGAGTCCTTCTTCAATTCCCGACCCAGTGCCTCTGGTATGCGATACCCAGTTTACCAATTGTGGTGGCATATCCTTTAGCGAAACGGATTACCAACTACCCTCAGTTGGTGTTGGGGTTCGCCTTCTCATGGGGCGCAATTATGGGGTTTCCAGCTCTGGGGGTGGATCTATTGGGAAACCATGATGCTCTCCTAGCTGCAGGGGCTCTCTATTCTAGTTGTATTGCGTGGACGGTTCTGTATGATATGATCTATGCGCATATGGACATCAAGGATGATGTGGCGGCAGGCATCAAGTCAATCGCCTTGCGTCATGAACATAACACCAAGGCCGTTTTGACGGGTCTGGCGGTGGCCCAGGTAGGCCTTCTAGGTGCTGCAGGAGTTGCCGCAGGTTGTGGTCCTGTCTTTTTTGTAGGCAGCTGCGGCAGTGCCCTTCTTTCCTTAGGCCTCATGATTTGGAAGGTTCAGCTGAAGAATGTCTCGAACTGCTGGTGGTGGTTCAAGAACGGGTGTTTGCTGACCGGTGGAGGAATCACAGTAGGCCTCCTCGGTGAGTATACCGCACAATATCTGAATTTGTACGATAGTACTGGTCAGTCCAAATCGGAGTCGACACAATGACAGCGGCAGATGGCAATCAAGATTGAACCGCCGAGAGCCCCAAATGCTCTTCCACATTACGGACAATATCTCTCCAGTCCATCATTCCACCACTCCCTACGTCCCCACATGCTAGGGGTTTATCTATTGGAGGAAGAACAGTCACCCACCCCTCCGGATTGGTGGGACTCCACCCCCATTGACCTTGTAGGATGCTGAGCTGCTGATGCGTGATCGGTTGGTGCCACATGGCGCTGTTCATAGCAGGGGCCACGAAAATTCGTGGCTTCTGGGCCTTGAAATCTTGATCGACCAGGCCAGTTGTGTCCCAGGCTCGTACCACCGACAGCAAGAGGTTGTCTGCAATGCCCACGCTCATCTTCGCCATTGTATTGGCTGATAGTGGAGAGATCAGTAACATATGTGCCCACTTATTGATTGTTAGCTCTTGTCTGATCATGCAGTGTATACTTAATGTTAACCTTGCGTAATTCAATGTGTAGAATATTTGCTCCACGCGTCCACGGTGTTGCCCATTCATCATCGTCCCGGTAAACCGCATCCACACCATTGATTTGCCGAAGATTATCCAAGATGGGCTGCTCAAGGCTCTGGCCACCTAGAAATCTTTCGGCTGATTGAGTCACTATAATTCGTAACGAGATAGATGGATGGCGGCAGAGGGCCTCGGCTATGTTCGGGAGCTTTATCGTAGCAACTGAGCCGGTCTGCAGAAAGTCAGGCTAAATTCTCGGAAACGACACAGCGACTTACAGCTGCAAGGAGAACATGAAGCTTCTGATCATCTCGATACTCTTTCGCGGAGAAGGCATAAAAATCCATAGTGGGGGAACACAAGACCAAATGATGCAAGGTTCAAAATCCCATGTGGGGCTCGACGTAACTGACTGAGCCAACGACTGATTAGATAATACCAATCTGCTCCGTACTTTCGCTCTTTCTCCGTTCCTCCAACTTTCTACGTCTTAGAACAAAAATCTTCAAGACGAACATCATGTTTTCCAGAACAGTCTTGTCGGTATGTTTCCTCAAACTCACTGTGATTACCGGGCACAAGCTTACTTGAAACCCAGGCTTTCCGCTCAATCTCGCGGCCGACGCCGCTGCGCCCTATCCGTTTCCCGGCCTTTCCTCTGCCGTCAACCCTCAACGCTCGTCTCCTGTCCTCGGAGACCAAGGCAGCTATCAACAAGGCGATTTCGTCTGCTCCTGTTGTTCTGTTCATGAAGGGCACTCCCGAAACCCCTCAATGTGGTTTCTCACGCGCGAGCATTCAGATCCTGGGTCTTCAGGGCGTAGATCCCAAGAAGTTTGTGGCGTTCAATGTTCTGGAAGATCCAGAATTGCGCCAAGGTCAGTTAGTCACCTAGTTCTTCTCGAAGCGGACGCTAATCGATTCCATGACGCAGGCGTCAAAGAATTCTCGGATTGGCCGACCATTCCTCAACTATACTTGGATAAGGAGTTTGTTGGAGGATGTGACATCTTGATGTCTATGCACCAGAATGGGGAGCTTGCCAAATTACTAGAGACGAAGGATGTTCTCGTGGCAGCGGACCAATAAAACGGCACAGACTCATGCCTGGGGCATATTACAGAAAGTTGTATTGTAAGATTAAGTTCAGTTTCAACCACCTCCCTGCCTGTCTACTTCTAGCTAGATGATCCCTGTGGGCGTCCATTCGAAAATATTTTGAGTGGAAGCTCCTAATGTAAAGATCCCCAACCTATCAGAGCCTCGCTAGCTTTCCCAGACCAGGAGGGATAAAGGGCCGTCGCTGGGAGTTCATACAAGATTATCCTCTAGGGGCTATTTACCCGGATGATACCAGTTTTGATATGCATAATCATATGGATATGTATGACATGAATATAATTTCTCTCGGTTGATAAGATTCGTCTTCTGTACAGTTGATTTAGCCTTCGTTAGGAGGTGTCTGTATGGTGGCGATATTGCGTTCGTCTAAGCCGACCCTCGCTCCTGAGATTTGACCAAGTCTTCCGCGATGCCCTTTTCTAGTTTGGCCCTTTGTCGCGCTTCGTATGCTTCTCGGCTCTTCAGAATGCGACCAACGATCTCGCCTGCATTGACATGTTGGAAAGCGTGGGGTGCGACCTCCTGGAAGATGCCCATCTTCTTCGGGGCATCATAAGGATCATATGTCAGAGGGATGAACGTTGTGGGTCCATGGTAAACGACATGGGGTACGCCGAGTGGCAGGGCCTCCAGATAAGGCTGACTGGGTGTGAAAGGTGCCGAGAAGATGACGGCATGGATGTACCGGCATTGAAGGACACAAAGGCCACGTTCAAAGATGTTCATGATTGGATAGTTGAGTCCCTTCCAGTGATTGATCACATCATCATCATGAATTCCGGCAACGATATATGCAGGGGCGTAGTCTTCGTTATACTCCTGCAGCCGCTTCTCTCTCTGCCCCGGATCAAACCAGCCTCGTCGATGACCCTCAACTTCCTCCATCTCCATAACCTTCCGCAGAAATTCAATATGGCCAGATGAGAAAAGATCAAAGCCTCCGTCAACATACACAATCCGTTGTCCGGGTTTCGGGCCTTTTCCATCCACCAGGGGCTCAAAGGTCCCAGCTTCTTTGACCTCATGGTCAATCTTCGCTGTCCCAGATCCAGTCCATGTCCAAACCTGAGGACCGGGCTGGAGGCCACTCTCATCTGTCGCATAGTCTTGGATCCTCTGCACAAGATCTGCAGCAACTGCCTTGCGCTCCTCGGGGCTTCCCGAGCCATCCTCGCCCGAGAGGGTGCCTCTGACAGACTTCACAAAGTGGTTCTTCGTACATAGAAGCATACGGCCAACCAGGTCCGTCGTAGAAATACCAGGGGTTCGCTTTACGACCTTGAATCGACCTGCTGCCTTGACATATCGATAGCAGTCATTGCCATCACTATCGGATGTAATATCGTCGCCGTGAACGACATATTTACAGCCGTAATGAGAAACCCAGGGTAAAAAAGTGACGTAGGGAGCGTGGGGCACGCTTTGGGTGGCCCACCGACAGGCATCAACGGCTGCGACTCTGGTAATGAGGCACAAAAAAGATCAATCACTGCAATAACTAGTTCCGGGGGTCGGATATTACAAACCGTTCATCCAGCGACATGACTGTTGGGCCCTTATTTTCCAGGATTGCTTGGTCCGAGTGAATCCCCACGTATAGTGCCTTGCCGAGTTGACGAGCCTGAAGCATAGCCCCGGCATGTCCTTCATGAGAGTTAGTTCGCCTTGCCTTTTTTTAGAAAACAAAAACCGATAGCCTTACCATGGTGGCTAAAGTCGAAGCATCCATCAACCCAGATACGATCCTCGGAGATGGGCAAATCTTCCTGAGGATCCACAGGCCATTGGCCTGGCTCAGGGATCTGTTCGTCAACAGGCGTAGTGTCCATTGGAGAAAAGACTGCTCAGATGGTCGAAGGTAGGAGAGCTAAGCGGAAGAAAAGGAAAGCTCAAACACCAAAATGATTTCCGGGTTCCTCACTGAGGGGGAGAAGGGGCCCGTTGTGGGGAACTCCAGATCTCCTGAGATTCGGCATGTTTCTGAACTTCTACTTTTCCATGCAACGAACCCCCGCTGGGATTATTCCCCCCCTCCTCCAGCATAAGGGAAGCTATTGTTGTTGCCCTTCCTCTTCCTTTTGCTCTTTAATCTCGTGACCATGATTTCGTCCACATTTGCTCCGACCCTGTCGCGAAGGGATACGGCCAAGCCTGGTGGAGGCTACGACGGTATGCATAGCAGCGTTCCCCCCGTGTCTAGCGGCGGAGGACCTTTTGGGCCACAGAGTGCAAGTGCCATCTATCAACAGATCCATGACATGGCTGCCAAACGCATATCCACCCTGGATTATTTGAGAAAGGCGTCAGTTCAACCCTCATGCCCCGTGATCTTGATCCAAGCTAAACTGATTGCAAATCTTTAGTCTTGAGGGCCGAGCGTATTGGTTTAATACTGTCCATTTCTCACGAGCTGATATCAGTCGCCTGCCATATTTCGAAGCCCGCAAGCTATCCCGACGAGCGGTTAATTACCTCCTTCTGGGCCTATCGCTACCATCGATCCTCGACGTCAATTCGACCCCGTTTGAGTACCTGCGAGCCCTCAACGCCCTGTTACTCGAGTTTGAGGCGTTTCAACAGGTGCACCCACCCGATGGCAGCTCTTCGTCTAGTCTTGCGCGCGCACGTATTCCCCAAATGTTCAAGCGAGCAGCACACGCTGGCACGAAAACCCGACGCGCTAGCTCAGCTACGGAAATTGGACTGCCGATGCAATCAAGTGATCCGACTGATTTGAAAAGCACGGCCGGCAATATCACATCCCCGTCAACCGCAGCCGCCTCGGTGATCTCATTCCCTCTGACCGAGTCTTCGGATCTCTTGCCAGGCGAGGAATACACCTATCTTCTCACACCATCTTTACCCTTCGAACCGGACTTCTTTGAGACATTTTCAACGCTCTGTGATGTCCTAATCGATTGTTACAGTCGAATTACAAGCCTTGTATCGTCACCCGCCGTCTGTACAGTGGCTCTGGGTGAGACCTTTTCCAAAGCGGATGCCAAACTACGAAAGATAATGGTAGCGGGTGCGGTGCGGGAGTTTGAAGACGCCAGTCGGAACGGCGTCAAGAACGAAGTTTCCGGTGTCAGCCGCGTCGTGCTCGGAGGGTTAATGGGATAAGAATACGGGCAGAAGGGCGCGCAGCCACGACTTTGCGCGAAAACGAAATGTTCATGATATATCGAAGGCGTTCTAGTGTTTACAGGGGGTTTTTCTGGGTTTACTTTGATGACTTATAGTAATGAAAAGAAGAGCAGCGCTGTAACAATAGAATCAGTAGGATTCAGTTCTATTTTCGAATGCTTCTATGCATAACTGCCTTTTTTAAAAGCAAATATCGCTGGTTTCAATGAAATTAGGGCGCTGAATAACCTTCATCACAACAATCATGAGAACTTGAAAACTTTTTTTCGGACCATGTCGCATCGAGAGACATTGTGTGTCGTAACTGTGGCGCAGAGCCCTGCTCCGTAAAGAGGTAAACAGAACAATATGGGAGATGAGTAAGAAAAAGAAAAGAAAAAAGGCAAAGAAACTCCTGAACACGCTGCTGGCTTTGAAATGCTGAAAAGAAATGACGCCGGAAAATGCAATCGCTTGATGCAAGGGAAGGGAAAGGACGGTTTCCAATGGCGAGAGATCATAGGCGAGGATAATTACTGCATGTGTTTTTCAAGGTCGCGCTGTTCACCGAATACGCGACGGCTCATCTCGAGCACGGTTTCAAAGCCTTCTCGGCCACGCTTGGCATTTTCGCGGAATCTTTCGACACTTGCCTCCTCGACCTTGTTCTTAATCTTTTGCCAACCGCCACATAGGGCGGTGATCTGGGCCTCTTGAGTGAAATCGGTATTCGTAGTAGGAGAGGTGGATGATGGCCGATATACCACAGTTTCACGGACGCTTAGGACGTTGGACCAGGTAAGGTTGGTAGAGCACATGGTGACTTTCTTGGAGGCCGGGTCCACATAGGAAACTTCATAGACGTGCGAGGTGGCACTTCCACCAAAGAGCGAAGAGACCCATTGTGGGACGGACTGGTTGCATGTGATGAGACGCTCAGTTCGCAACTGTGGCAGGGGAATAGTCAGCGTCATAGTCTAGGAGGAGATTACTCGAAATCAACTCACGATACCAGTCTTCGAGTCTATTGTCCGCGAGAGAGTGTCTACACCCACGACATGGGTGACTTTGTCGTTCCAAGGACAATATTTGCGCCAGTTGGCCGTCGAGACCTCATCCCATGAGTAGTCGAAGGTACAGGTTGAGGAAAAGACCTTCATGGCTTGCGCTCAATCGAGTCGCTGATGATAGATTGTTTGGGGAAAAGACAGTCAAAAGAGGAGTGGAAAGGAGAACAAGCTATGTGAAAAGAGAAGTGGCAAGAAGATCAAATCTAGAAGAAGGATGAGTCAGGATTCACGGAAAAGGTGGGTTTTCCTGGGTGGCGATCGTGTGTCAGATCGAATTTTTTGAGGGGAAAGATTCACGGGTCAGGGCAACCCCGAGAGGAGCCGTGGATCGGGGCTTCCCGGCTTATGTAACCAAGGTCTAGCTTTCAATTTAACTATATCACAGTATATACAACCGATGCCCTTGCATTGTTCCCCTTCCCCTCCTTTTTCTTCCCTTCCCCTCATCTCTCTCAAGCCCTCCATCTCCCCGAGTTAATTTCATCATGGTTGAACTTCGCAAACGGAAAGCCCCTGCACCCCCCCCAGTCGTGCAGAAAAAAGTGAAATCGGCCCCAAAGCCCAAAGAAACCGTCACTCCCAGCGAAGCCTCAACACAAAAGGTGCTTCAGGTCGACGACATTATCGACCTAGAGGGCTTTGGTGGGGAGATTGAGACCAACGATGGCGCTAAGACCAACTTGAAGAAGCTCGTGGAAGAAAGCTCGGCGGGGGTCGTGTTGTTCACCTATCCTAAGGCCTCAACCCCTGGCTGTACGTACTCTCTTCCCCACGTCAAATGGCCAGGCGCAATACTTCTGGTTCTGGTTTTCTAACCCCAAGTTAAACACTAGGTACAAAGCAGGCGTGCTTGTTCCGTGACAACTACAAACATCTTATATCTACCGGCCTCTCTATTTTCGGCCTTTCGGCCGATTCACCAAAAGCCAATACTACTTTCCAAACTAAGCAAAGTCTACCCTATCCGCTTCTCTGTGACCCCAGTGCTACATTGATTGGCGCGGTGGGACTCAAGAAGGTTCCCAAGGGCACGACCCGAGGTGTATTCGCTGTGGACAAGAAGGGCAAGGTCTTACTTCGAGAGACTGGTGGCCCTGATGCAACTGTGGATGCAGTGCAGACACTAGTGGCCCAGGGCTCCAGCAAGGAGAACGCGCAAGATGAGGAAAACAGTGAGAGCAAATAGTAGTCTGTAGAAGTATCTATTTAGGTGACAGAACATTTCTACAGGGATGATCGAGGTCTAATTATGGGGAGAACTTTAGGAACTTCTCCAGTCCAATTCCTGGATTCTACATATTCTGTTTTTAGTTTTCCCCCTTCAATACCCCCACGATCCTGTATACAACTGGAATTGATAAGTGAATGGAACTATCCATCCATCTTGAAGTCATTAGTAATATGGGGTGGATGAGAAGCCGGATGCATGATAATCCGGACCGGGGGAGACGGCATGCTGTATCTTGCCGCATTATGATCCCACTCCCCAGAAGAGCGCCTTTCCATATTCTCGGATTTCAAGGACTTTAGGAGGTGAGATTTTTCGAGCCTACGATTTGCATTTGGTGGCTCTCTCAATTACCACTTTTTCCCTCACTCCCACGAGTGAAACTAACCAGGTGCAGGTCAGAGTCTTCTTCAACATGGCCCGCGATATCCTGAAAGCCGCCAAGTCGGCCTCGAAGTCGGCCTCGAATGTGATTCCAATCGGCCAGGTAGGACTTTGAAATCCCTAGTCAAGAATTCCGGGGATTAATGAGACGGCAGAAATACTCCCTTCAGTCCACTGGTATCTGGGAGCGAATTCGTCGTGCCCTCGCGGTGGACCCCGACCGTTCGACCGGTATCCCATTGAATTCCCAGTTCCGTCTTCCGACTCCCGGATCTCTGCCTCCCCTGTCTTACGATGACCCCGTCACTGTTCCAGCGGGTGACCTTGCCGACAACCCATACTGGAAGCGGGACGTCCGGAGAAACTACCCCCAACTGAGCACCGTCAGTCAGGCCGATGCCGTGGGCCTTCTCACCGTCGGCAGTCAAGCAGCCCCTAAGGATGATGTTCTGCAGATCGGAGAGGCAGGAGAGAAGCAATTGGTGTCGGTCAAAGAACAAGGCGAGGAGCGAGGCTTGGCTGCGCTCTTCGAGAAGGATCAAAAGAGCATTCAGGGTGTGCTGGGCGCCAACAACCTGCCCCCGACACCCTGTAACATTAACCCTACTCCCCAGTCCTCGCAATCAAAATATGAGCTGGGCCAAGGCCAAGGCTACCCCGATGTGTACGTGATATCGACTTCAATTCTTCTGTCCAGGCTAACTCCCGTGTTTAGGTACCCTTGCCGCACTTTTGTTTAATTAGATGATTCTCCGGGGTGTTTCTTCCCTGCAAGGAACTTTGTGCTACATTCATCATAAATCAAGTCGTTATTGTTTCCTTTTACCTCCAGAACTATAGTCATAGATTGAGGCCTATCGTGACCACGTCTTAATCAATTTATGTAGTCCCGAGTCCCATAGAACTTGTCCATATTGGCAAATCGACCACTTGGTGCAATTGACGGTAGTGCACATTGTCAAGTCGTCAAATTCACAGGATAGTCAGGTGGCGTAGTACCTCCCGGATGCTCATGGCCATGATGATAGGATGTGAAGGTTCAGATTTTGATTGCGTCTCCGCCTATGTATATGAGGACGAATCTAGTTGATCAATGCTGTTTTGATTTGTATTTAATTACTCAAAATAGAGAAGATCGAGAGAAAAAAGGTACCATATCCATGCTCGTCTTTCAGCTAGACCAAGCTCGCGTTCCCGTGCGATTCATATTATGAACCCAATCTAGTCAAAGGGGTGGGTACGAGTTCCCCACCAGGTCAAGAACAAACTCAGACCGACCGTCTCAAAGACTCGACCAACGGCACCAACTGCCACCGTGTCCAGAGGTCTCTTCTCCGCGAAGACCTGGCTGACGATCTGTATTTTCCTATTAGCGTATGACATCAAGGGGGGGTTGATTAAGGTTAGCATACACTGGGAGCAGAGCTAGCGAAGAAGATCAAAGTACCGAGGTAGGCAGCACCCTTGTAACTGAGAGTGCCGGTGGCGTTGATCAGCGCAGCGACACCGTAAGTCTGCACGGCACTTCCAGCTAGGGAGCTACCCCATGCAGCAGCAGCACCGGCAGCCTCCTTAGACTTGATGAACTCCTCCTTCGAGTTCGCAGCCTGGGCTCGGTGGTAAGTGTCTCCAAAGAGAGGGGCAAGGATTCCCAGCGAGGCTGTGTGGGTGAAGAAGGTTCCCAGCGCAATGGCCGAGGGTTTCACAGGAGGTAGATCTAAAGCAATTAGCCTAGTCCCTTCACCACGGCTGAGTAATACTCACAGTGCAAGGTTGTCATGATGGATGATCGGATTCAAGAGGTACAGAAGATGACAGTTTTCAGGCGATACAGCAAGGTTTGGTTGGAAGATATACTTCTCGGCTACGGTGACGTCGTCATGATTCAGAGGTATGCGGAGAGGAGCATGACGTCAAGTGGTCGCCAAAAACGGATCCGCATCATTTGAAATCCGGGGGAAGTTGGTTTCGGAGAAAGGGAAAAGGGAAAAGTAGGAAGTGGGAAGTGGATGAGAAGTAGAATTCTTGATCTAGACCTGTCAACCCAGATTGACCTCATTGTAGCCTTGGGGCTCTGCGTGGAGACGTCGATCCTTTCGGATTAAGCACGATAGAGGTATCATGCAATACCACAGGACCGAGTTGCTACCAATTATTTTTCTCTGTAATAATATGGACTCTGCTAGATACTTGTCTCCCGTAGCTTAGCTCATATTCTCATATTCTACGTAATCGACTCCGTACACCACGAAACGTTTACCTTATCTGTATCATGTGACGATAAACGCCATCGATCCACGTTCTTCCACCCCACTCCATGTGATCTGGTCTGGTCGGGTCGGGTTTTTTTTTTTTTTTTTTTTTTTTTTTTTTTTTTGTTTTTGTGTTCTGTGGCTTGTGTTTATCTTCTTCTAACCCCATCGCCTCATTTCTCTTCCTCCAAAAGAGACAACAGAGAGAATCAATGGAACGTTCTGTTAGCCCATCTTCGGATGCAGATGTTCCTTTCAACGTGAGCGTCTCGTTGGCTCCGCCCCGCATCAATAAATCCCCGGGAACCACGTCCATCACATTCGATGGAAGTTTAAAAGAACCACTCTTGCTCAAGGAAGACCTGAAGAATGGTTGTGGGGGTCAATTATGGCCAGCTGGAATGGTCTTGGCCAAATATATTCTCCACCGATATCCCTCGGCTTTATCTGATAAATCGATGTAATTCCAATCCGTTTGCTCCCTCCACCCCCCTGCTCTACGTGGCCCTTTGCACCTGCAGATTGAAGATTGAATGCTAATGGACTATTTCTAGTGTGGAACTTGGGGCCGGAGGTGGATTGGTTGGGCTTGCAGTCGCCCGCGGATGCAAGACTGGATCACTTATTCACATTACGGATCAAAAGCCTATGTTCTCCCTCATGAATGACAACATCAAATTGAACCATCTCGACTCAAAGGTGACGGCTTCCATTCTCAACTGGGGGGAGCCCATACCCGAGCACATTCCAGCGAAACCCGATGTCATCCTGGCAGCCGATTGCGTCTATTTTGAGCCCGCATTCCCTCTCCTCATAGCCACACTCCAAGACTTGCTGGGCCCAGAGTCCGTTTGCTATTTTTGCTACAAACGACGCAGAAGAGCAGACCTAAGATTTATTAGAATGGCGAAGAAGACATTCGACGTCGTAGAAGTTCGAGATGATCCAGATGCCCAGTCCTACAACCGAGAAAACATCTCCCTCCTTACAATCCGGATCAAGTCATCAAGGAACTCGAGAAGAGTCCAGCCAGGACGGGAACAAGATGGCACATGAAGTATGCTTCAAAAATGATATGATATTAATCCAAATGAAATATTGAAAATCTATACATGCGGACAGTGTATTATCTCTAGTGTACCTCGAGATCACAGCTTCAGAGTATCGGCACTATTTTTGGCACTAGTCCCGACCCTGGCTCCATCCATATCTGTGACTTGGCCCTCCTTGTTGACAACCCTGACACCACCCTTCTTCAAATCCGAGACAAGCTGCTGTTTCTCTGCAGCCTTGCCCTTCTTCTGCGTCGGCTCAGCATGGGCCTTCTGGTTCTTTCTCTGGCGACGAGCCCGCGCTTTCTCTTCCCGGGTCATCTCATCCTTAGAGATGGTGGCACCGGTCTTCAGCACCAGCTCACCAGCGGTTCTACCATCGTCACCAGGCGCGTAGATTTCCTGGGGTGCGAGGGCCGATTGGCCATCGGCCGCACTGCCCGCCGTAGGACGTGCCTCCTCCATCATAATCGTTGGCGCGTCAGTCACAACGCTAATGTTCGCCTGAGGTGCCTTGGGCTTGTAATGCCAGTTAGAGAGTGTGTCCAACTGTGAGCTAATCTCCGTCCAAAGGTTCTTGATCTCGGCATGTTCCCGCATCAACTTGCGGTCTTTGGAGTCCACATAATTGGGGTCGTTGGCACGCAGATGGTCAGCTTCATAGAGTTCAGCCAAGCTTTGTTGCGCCTTGGTATCCTCCAGTTCAAACCGGCTGCTTCGTGGGGCTTTAGTGTCGGCGGCACCCGGACGGCGGCGAATGACCTCGTCGAATTCCGTGGCGAGAATTCGGCGTTTGACCAGCTCCTCGATGTCCTCGGTGGTTTCATTTGTCACGACGGGGACGGGCTTTCCGACTCTCTCAAAGTCCAGATCCTCTTCGATAAGAGAATTGACAGGTCGTTCGACTGCACGAGCTTCACCGGCAAGCATCCATTCCTTCTTTGCAACGTTGGCTGCTTCCAACCGACGAATCTCATCGGCAATACGCGCTCTCTGCTTCTCATGCGTTGATTTGGGGGCTTGAGCATCGCCAGACTCGTCAATGGCATCTCCCCCATCCTCGATGTCAGATTCTTCATCGAACAGATCACGTCGGACATTCGCCATGGCACGGTCAACGTCATTATCCAGAATGGGACCGGTGGGCTGAGTCTTCGGAAGTGAGCGTGCTTTCTTGGATGAAGCCTTGCGTGGCGGCGGGGCGAAAAAGTCAGTGTACTTGATGTCGCTTGTATCCATCCAGGCAGGGGTATCCATGTCGCCCATATCTTCGTCCTCTTCGTCCTCGTCGTCTCCATCGAGATCAGCGTTACCAAAAGTTGGCCCTTCCTCCTCACTATCATCCACATCCATGTCCTCCAGCCCGTTTGTTTTGCTTGATGCAGTGCCCTTGGCACTGGATATCGCATTCCCGGCGGTAAGTGGATTCGCGTGCCAGTCCAGATCATCATCGCTGTCGTCGGCATCTACGTTCTCTCCATTGGCATCTTGTCTCTCCCAAAGTTCAGTTTGCTTGTTGAAGTCATCGATCGAAAAGAAGCCGTCATTGAGTCCAAAGCGATCCTCAACGTAGACACCGGGATCCTCGGTAGACTTTATCGATCCTTCCTCGTCCTCGTCCTCCTCATCCTCCTCGTCGATCATTTCCGCATCTTCTAATTCGTCGTCATCCGAGGGGCTAGATTCGAGATCCAGTGCCTCATCGATATCGTCGTTATCTGCGTCTTCTAAGACACGATTTGACATGCTAGCATCGTCGCTTTCAGACTCAATTTCCTCGGGATCAGAGAAATCTAGCGCGTCGGACTCTTCTTCGCTGGCAGATGATGAGAAGTCATGGTGCGCTGCCAATGAGTTGTAGTCTTTCTCGATTTCATTCCCGGCGGCATCAAGAATCCTCGTCGCCTGTTCCCAGATTTGGTTGGAGGTGAATCCATCCACATATAGGTTTTTCAGCTGCAGGGGAGGATATATGGAATCGGTATCGGCTTCCGATCTTTTACGCTTTTTGTTGAGTTGTCGACGAATGGATTGTTCCTCTACGACCGAGGAAGCAAGCGGGTCCAGAATTTGTTTGGTGGAATCTGCAATGAGGGTATGTAGGTCGTCGGTGGGATGGAGGAAAGCCCAGGGGGTAGACAACAAGGCAGGAAGAGTCTGTTGAGCCTGTTGAGGCTTAGGCCCCGTCTTCTGTTTCGCCATGCTGGGATACGGAATAGTGAAAGAGTCGAAGGAGCAGGAAGAAAAATTGTCGCACGGAGCGGGCGGAGAGCCAATCACATGGCGCTACGATAAGATAAGGCCCCACTGTAATCAGTGTCGTATCCGTAGTATGTGGTAACCTGAGAGGCCATGGACGTGGGATCTCTCTTCTATCTTGAATCATGAATGTTTTGGGAAAGGAAATTACTGAATGTAGAACTCAATAATTACACATTGGAGTGACTACTCCATAGCCAGCAACGGTCTGCTCTCCAGTTAACTAACTTAAGTTAAAGAATACTTTGATTATGTCACCATGTTGAGAAACATCAATCTGATCTCCACAGAGACAATCCTGGATCATACATCCGAAGGAAATATGGAATGTGATCTTTGCAGAGTTCAATGACAGCAATTTGTGATCATACTCCAATGATTGATTTTGCCGCCCAGTGGCTCTTATGACAAACCATAAAGTTCTCTTGACATCTGCTAGACCCGACGTCATGTCGATATCAACCCCCGACTTCTAGACCCGAATTGTATGGAATCCCGCCTCCGAGAACTTGTGAATACAGGTCAACCTGACGTCTTCTTAGTGGCCCGGAATCCCTTTGACTGCCATGTGCAAAGCTCATGCGGTGGACCTCGATGTGGCTTCATGGATTTCTCGCTCGGCTGGAAGCGTCATGGTGACGGGGCACAGCTTCAAACTGGGTTCAAATAGCAACCTTTTCATGAGGCTCAGATACACAGCTCATCCAAAAGCCCTCCATATTATTTCTCTCTTTTGACTTGGAATAATTGCCTCGGTATCGTTCCTCATTCTCCCAACATAATGTCTCCAGGGGCTCAGTATACGGAAAGGCCGGCGAGCGGGTCCAAGTCCCAGTTCCAGCCAGGTGAGGAAAGTTCTTTTGGAGGAATTTGAACGATTATTGGAATACTAAGATCTCAAATGAAACTCCCCAATAGGTCACAAGATCCCAATCCAGCATCTGACAAAGCCAGGGCTACAGGCTGACATGGAAGATCCAAAGCCTGTTTCGTCCCAAATTCCGACTGATGATGGCGACTACCAGCTCTACAAGGCCGCGGGTAAACTTGAAGGAAAGAGGGCCATTATCACTGGTGGAGACTCGGGTATTGGACGAGCCACGGCCATTCTTTTTGCAATGGAAGGTGCATCAAGCCTGATAATTTACTTGCCTGAGGAGGAGAAGGATGCGCAGGAAACAAAGAAGAAAGTTGAAGAAGCCGGCCGTCAATGTCACTGTCTTGCCATTGACATCCGCAAAAAGGAAAACTGCAAGAAAATCGTCGATACGGCCCTTCAGACCATGGGTGGCATCGATATTCTCGTCAACAATGCCGCCTTTCAACATATGCTGAGCGATATCAGTGAACTCGATGAGTGAGAAATTCCTTGGCAATCAGGGCAGCCGCCGAGACTGTCGCTCACAACTTCGATAGGGACCAGTGGGAAAAGAGCTTTGACACCAATATCCACTCTTTCTTTCATCTTTCCAAATACTCCCTTCCCCATATGAAATCTGGATCCACCATCATCAACTGTGCTTCTATCAATCCATATATTGGCCGGGGAGATCTGCTTGACTACACGTCTACCAAGGGGGCAATTGTAGCCTTCACAAGAGCTCTGTCGAACCAACAAATCAAGAAGGGCATTCGTGTTAATTGTGTTTGTCCAGGACCAAGTAAGTGGTTCTTATTGGATAGTATAGTAGCTTGCTGACTCAAAACTTTAGTCTGGACTCCACTGATTCCATCCACAATGCAAACTGCTGCTATGGAACAATTCCATGCAGTGCCAATGGGCCGCCCTGGGCAGCCTAGTGAGGTCGGGACCTGCTTTGTTTTCCTTGCAAGTCATGACAGTAGCTATATCTCTGGACAATGTCTGCATCCCAATGGCGGCGTTGTGGTGAACGGTTAAAAAATGAAGAAGACTTGCGAGAGGGTCATCGCTAGCGATCTACGAAAAAGGAAGATAAAAAGAAAAGAACCGAAAGCTCCGTACTCCACAAAAAATAAAATTGGATAGTACTGCTATTAAAGAACAGTTGATGCTAGTCATATAGTGATCATGTATGAAAAGGAACCCTGCTTCCCTCCTATAAGAAAACTTATTCTGCAAGGAGCTAAGATCCCGGGAACTTTGTCATGAGCATAGCAATGATACATGGAATCTATTGAAAGAATCCTGCCGTATATCAAGTAAACTCCCGTTTATACGCATCGGAAGATCCTTAAATTACATTCTACAAAGAAGCTTCAATTGGAAACAGCACCGTAGAAGATTGAAGAAATTGAAGGGTCACAACCCGGACCGAATATTGATATACACAGGAATAAGACACACAGACTCCACGATGGCTGAATGAATTTTAGAGTCCACCGTGCATGATGGTTCAAGCAAAGAAATGAAAGTCACAAATTACAGCAAAATTTAACGACGGTACCACATGCGGGTGATACGAGTATGTCTCATTTTCTTCTGCAGTTGGAAAATGCCATACATCAGTGCCTCGGAAGTTGGGGGGCCTATATTTGATTAGCAAGATTCAAAAGTAAGGAAGCAAAGAAGACTCACATCCAGGAACGTAAACGTCCACAGGCACAATGCGATCGCAGCCTCGGACCACCGAATAGCTGTAGTGGTAGTAGCCACCGCCATTGGCACAGCTACCCATACTGATCACCCACCGCGGGTCAGGCATCTGATCGTAAACCTGGCGGAGGGCAGGAGCCATCTTATTGGTCAATGTGCCGGCCACAATCATCACATCGGACTGTCGCGGGGAGGCTCGGAAGATGATACCCAGACGATCTTGGTCGTAGCGAGGGGTGGATAGGTGCATCATTTCGACGGCGCAACAGGCAAGACCGAAGGTCATAGGCCACAAAGAGCTCTGGCGGGCCCAATTGGCAACTTGATCAAGGGTGGTCCTAGAAAGAGAAGGGAAGCGAAGTCAGTAGCAGGCTATGGGCTCAGAACAGAGCGCACATACAGGACATATTGCATAGCGCCCTCCTTCTTCTCTTGACTAGCCAAAGGCACCTCAGTCCGCACCTTGCCCGATGCAGAGAGTGACTGTCCTGTTGATGACTGGCGCTCAAGAGCAGTTGCTGATTTCACGGCCGAGGTCGACAGGGCGGCGATAGGCTGCGGGCGAAGACATAGCGCTAGCCGAGGACGCGCTGGTTGGACAATCAGTAACAGAGTCAAAGAGACTTGAGTGAGGATGGATCCATACATAATGCGCCAACGGCAGGTCTGGCCATGGGAAGCATCGTATTCATGGAGAATCAGAGATGATAAGACCCAGGAACTTCACAGGTGGCGGGCGTTCTCTTGTTTAAAGGGAGGACTTTTGCCGGGTTTGAGAGGGAACACTAAGAATGACGCAGGTATCGGTATGGTGTTGCAGAGTGACATAAGCAATATTGCATGATTTGATTGGCTGGTACGAAGCTGAGCGTGACAGTATTGTCAGAGCGGTGAAAGGGTAGTAAAGGCATTTGACAACACAATGATTGGCCTGTTTGGCCTGTGGCCTGATTGTGGCCTGGGTTTCCAGGACACAACACTAGCTAACATACAGCATCTACTGCCCCCGCGGTGAGACTACGGTGATCCGGAGATAACAGCAACACCCAACCTCGCTCTTCTACATCAAGGGACTGGATGTAGATTTACTTTGCAGGATGGCTGGTCCCAGAATAGCCTGCATTGGGGTGATTGGGAAAGCTGTACGTGGTGGACGTGGGCGATGTCCCCCGAATTCATTTGCATATTGCTAATAACGCGTGGAACGCCCACAGGACAACCCCCTTCATATCGCTCTGTTCCCACCGTATTCTGATGCGATGATTGAATTCTCATTTCTGCTCAACTCATGCCTCGACATTTTTGAGATCCGACGAAAGCAAACCTCCATTGACCAGGATCTCGGCCTCCTTCATGCCATCGACGAAAGATTGGCTGCCTATGGTTGGCTGACAACCACGGGGGTGAAGCTTTTGATAATTGTAGATCTCTTTGGCCCCGAGGCTACTAGTGCAAGATTGCTAGGTTCTGCAGTCAGCGGTCTTAGGGACTCAGATCTCAAGCCGGTATGTTATAGTGTATACCATCATGTCCCAAAGTAGGAACTGACCTTTCGGACCAGGCATTTCGGGCCCTGCAGAGCGCATACATTCAGCTGCTTCAAAACCCATTCTACTCTCCAGATGACCATGTCCCCTTGCCAGGCGTGACGGCCGGGTCAGCGTCCTCCTGCCAATCAATTTCCCATTCGAAATTCATAGCGGATGTTAAGCGCATAGGTGAAACCTGGGTTCCCGGGGCTGGAGTATAGTGAAGGATGGGCTGGAGCGTCGTTGATTTAGAGAGGATTACAGCAATGCTACCAGGATCAACAGCCCAAGCTCAACAATTTTCAACTGTCAAGAGGATCAATGATACCACTGAAATTTCACCTTTAGACTTTGACAAGGTATCATTCATGTGGAACGCTTCATGATCTGTAAGAAATAATGTACATATTCGCGGGGAATCCCGTAATAAGAGTCTAGATTGACCAGGTGACTACCTCTCTGGATTATAGGTACCTGCTTCTCACGCAGTATTAAGCTTCTCCTTCCTGGTCAAATCTGATAACAGTAATCTCTGATTCTAGGCTTGCCTTGTCTTCGAGCCAAGTTTAGGTGATATTTGAAGTTGAATAGGTATATATATGTAGGTAGCTCACATGCAGTAGGCTTCAGGCTCAGTTTGCTCCAAAGCCTTGAGGGTTTCCTCCATTTCTCTAGGGCTGCAGACAGCCCACACACCACCACCCTTAGTGTCGACTCTTCCAACCTCTTTGCCAACCAAATTTCGGCCAACTTTGCCCGGTCCAATGCCAATCCACCGTTGAACTCCTTTGTTTTGGTGGAGATAACGGATGCTTTCCCACCATCGCACCGTATCAGTGCATTGCCTTGACAAAAGATTTTTCAAATCTTGCTTGGATTTAAATGGCAGTGCGGAGACATTGGAAATGCAAGGAATAATGCCGGGGAAGGTGATATCCACCTCCTGCATTGCAATCTTCATATCCTCCGCGGCAGGAAGCATGACCGGACTGTGGAAAGGACTATCGCTTTTGAGCCTCACCGCACGAGGATCATGTCCGCCAAATTGACGAAGCTGCGCAAGTAGGACTCGGATCCTTTCAATACTACCGCTGAGTACAATCTGATTGGGGGAGTTGATGTTGGCCACCATCACTTGTGGAATGGGCGGGGGGCCGGTATCATCGAGGTGAGGAGTCCCCAGGCCCACAAATTCATGAACAGTGTGGAGCAAACTTTCAAGATGATTAGGTTCACAGATGAGTGCCACCATACCATAACTATCGCCTGATTGTTCGACCATCCGCCTTGTGCATTGAGCCATCACCTCCGCTCGACGACGAACCAATCGAAGTGCATCAGGAAATTGGAGATGGCGGGAGGCGACCAATGCCGCAAACTCTCCCAAACTGTGACCTAAAGTGACATCAACCCGGGAGCCAATATCGAAGTTGAATTCATCCTCTAGAATGCGGAGGATGAGAACGGAGACTGCCATAACTGCTGGCTGTGCATTCTGGGTTTGATTAAGTCTTGAATTAGGACCATCACAGATGATTTGGGACAGCTTAAAGCCGAGGATAGAATCCATCTCATCCAGGAGTCTAATTGTAGTCCTAGGGAAGTGGGCCATCCAAGTATTGGTCATGCCCACTCGTTGGACACCATGCCCTATAGAATCAAGTTAGGCTAGGCTGACGATCCAATTTGAAGATGAACAGGCAGACCTGGGAAGAAGAGGGCCGTGTGTAATTCTCTCTTGAGGCGCGAAGGTTGAATGGTAGTGCTCCACCTCGCGGCCACCATCGAAGCCCCGACCAGGGCCTGTAAGGGACGTGTCACAACGGGGGCCATTCTTGCTAAACTGCGTACACAGCAACCCCAGTCTTCGTCATGTTTTGATCCACATAACCCATGGGCATATTTGTGGTGGTAGTTCCGGTGTAATGAGAGAAAAGCGTGGAGTCACAGAAGCTCTTATCCGAATGCCGACGTGGAGGGGGATCTTTGGTTCACGTGAGTAGGTGAGATTCCGCGTCCCGCCCACACTACTCTACCGGGACAATCAGACCCGAGCTTAAATTTCTAAATCTTAGCACTTAGAAAGTGACGTTGTAGTATTTGTCCACTGGCATGTATGTAGCGCACGGTACTTGGAGCTAGTTCTGTCGGTATGTACTGTTCGATGTCCAGGAAGTTGTTAGACATTCCTAGCGGAAGATGACCCGAAAGAGTGACAAAACAGAATACTCTGCAGAGTATGTACCATGTAGATATTATTGACGTATGGCTTTGACCTGATGGCAGTGAGCTACTACCAGGTATACGAACGATAGATTATTACAGTACCTACCTCGGTATCTTTACAGGAGGCTTTAGCAGTGTATTGTACTCTGTGATAGACCTAGGCGGTGGGTCGAGTGGATGGCAGAAACAAAGCGGTGTGTAACCAACGCGTTGTAATTCAGCTCGCCAGGCACACCGCCTTCCTTACAGCGCGGCCCATCTTTTGTTGTTGCTCGCTTTTCCGCATATCGACTCGAGCGCATTCCTTTACTCTTTCTCTGGCCTCTGGCCACCGCATTGAAAGCGAACCTGGTGCGCGATTATCTCAACATGTTTGTCCCCAAATCAACTTCACGGAACCCTCGAAGGCGTCCACGGACGAGCTCCGATGACTCGGTTAAGCCACCAAAAGCAAAGAGACAACGCTCCGCGTTGCGGCAGGAAGAGAACTCGCCGTCCGCCATTGTGGACCATGAAAATGGAAGAGAGATGGCCGAATCGGCCATCTCATTCTCACTGAGCGATCATCCGGATGGCGATTTGCACCTCCCAGTCCGAGGCATGAAGCCAAACGAGGAGCCCAACAACGATCTTGAAGGAACAATTGTGTTGGTAAGTCAGCACCCTTGTCTTCATTTCTCCCTCACCGGCCAATATTCGATCTATTGGCATCTTCGCGATGGTCAGATACTGACCTTTTGCTCTGGCCAATTTAGTCGAGCACAGATTACTACACAGTCGATCAACTCCCAGCATTGCCTGACCAGATTCGGAGCTCCCAGTCAGGTAATCGATTCTCTGATATATTGTACCTTAATGATTCAACTGACTCCTTGGGTTACGACACAGAACCGCTGAAATGCTTCTTTGCAACTGGTCAAGATTATGCACTCGCCTTGACACACTCACACGCAGTCGTATGGCCCTATTCTGTCCCAACTTCAGCGCCATCACCTTCGGAAACATTCTCAGTATCCATTCCTGAATCATGCAGAGAGCCCAGTGGGCCTGTGCCACTGGGCGTGCTTCTTTCTGCTGCCACAGGGGAATATCCCGGACTCTTGGTCATCATTCCGTCAACGGGAATAATAATATATTGGGAAACAGTATCCGGTGCTGCAACGCTAGGGTTATCCCGGCAGAGACAGAATGGAATTCAAGGGTCTATACCTGGTCTTCTGTCTGGCGAATATGCTACCGAGATTATGAATTGCGAGCCTTCAGGTATTATTGCAACGTTTTCATCTGGACGTGCGGCTCACATAACTCTCAGAGACTCACAAGGGAAGCCTTCTGTCTTCGTGAATTTCTTGAGGAGCGCGACGGGGATTGGAGGAGGATTTCTTGGGGGAATCAAAAGTGTTCTGGGAGGAGGCTACTGGAGAAAAGAGGTTACAGCCGTGCGCGCTGGTGGGTCTCGCCAGCGCGGCCAACGAGATGTGATTATCGCCACTTCAGCCGGTCTTGTGGAGGTATGGGATACCCACTGGAATCACGGAAATGCTCTGAAGAAGAAGTATGATGTCAGAGATGACATTGTTAATGCGCTTCCACTCCTGTCACAGGATGCTGGGAAGGTGGTGGGGGAGCCCGATTTGAAAGTCATGGACTTTGCGTACTCGAACCAACAATCTTCGGGCGAGCTTAGCCCTCAGGAGTCAGACGAGTCATGGCGGCTATTTTTGGTGGTAAGCTCTGCACAATGGCTGGAGGCCAAGAAAGTCTTTATTGTTGAGCTGCATTTGACCGGAAACGAGTCGCAAGTACTATCCACTCGCGCTGTGGATCTGAATAGCATTCCAGCTCTACGAGATGAGATCAAACCAAGGATATTGGTTTCGAAATTCGAAACCGTCGCATTCATACTGATCGGACAATCTCTTGTTGTCCTGTCGCTGACAAGCGTTATACCGGAGACACCAAGCTCCCAACCGCTTGTAGGCTCAGATGCACTGCCCCTGCCTTTCCAGGATACTATTCACCTCCAATCTGGCACAGACCATGAAATTCTGGGATACGGTGCAGATGACGTTTCAGAAGGTGATAGCCGCGCTTCGTGCGTCATGATGGTCCGAAACTTCGGTGTCGTTCGTGTGATTATGGCCCCCCAGGACCCAACAGACAACGGAGTGGATGAGGGCCAACTCAGTGCAAAGCACAAACTTGAGCAGGCAATATTCTTTGGAACAAAGGCAAAGAATCCATTAGATCTGGTTGGTGATGGCGGATTAAGCTTTTCTACAAATGAAATCGAAAAGGCCTCGCTCGAAATCTGCGGAGACCTTCTTCGATCCGAATCGCGGTTCATCCCTAACACATCAATCTCAACTGATGAGAATTTGCGTCTGAGGGCAAAGGCTCTGGACGATCTTGCGTCGTTGTTGGGGCAGAAAGGCAACCCTTTGAGCCGCCCTGCCCGGTGGGAGTTGCTATGGGGAGCAGAGAAGCTTGCTGCCCAAAGAGCTATGTGTGCTCTGGAAAATACCTTCCGGTCCGTAGAGGAGACCCCCTTTATCAGCCATGTCATCGACACCATGAACGATAAATTCAAGACGCGGCCCACGAATACACAACAGGGTGAAACAACAGACCCTACACGTCAATGGTTCCTACGAGACTCCTTTCAAATGGAGCACATCATCCCGTGGATTAAAAACGCAATCAAGCCCCGGCGCGGTAACTCCTCTAAACAGGCGCGAAAATTGTCTGAACAGATCCTCCAAGCTAGCGAGGTGCTTCTTGCGATCATGGAAACAGCGTACAATTTCCGTGAACTACACGCTTCTTCCTACGGGCTTGGTGATGATTTTCTGGAGGAAGGAGTCCTCGCTGATGGTTATGAAGATCTCCCCGAGCCCTGGACAGCCAGAGCAGTGGGTTATACTGAGACAGGCCATCTACTTGACTGGGAGCTAGACAGTTGTCGAGCTTGGATTCAGCAGACAACAGCAAGCGCAGATGCGCCCGACAGTCAAACTTTGAAAAGGATTGCTCAAAACAGTGCCCGTCATCTCCGCATCCTTGGTCAAATGCACCGGGAGCGAACCCGCTGGCTCACTGCTCAGCAGGATCCTAAATTAGCAGACGAAAGTCTCTCGATCGAGCAGGCGCACATCAAGGAGCGCAAATGGCAACTGTTTAAGCTGGCCGGGATTGGCCACCTTCAGGATGCTCTCAGCCTGGCAGAGCGGTTTCGGGACATGTCTGCTCTGGTTGAGCTCATCATTGAACTACAGGATCAGGTGAAAAGCCAACCGAGCCAGGACGTGTCCGAGGGCGCTCCAGCCTCGGGACAGAGTGAGGCGGATGTTGCACATCGAATCTCGCAGTATTTCGAAAAGTTTGGCGAATCGTGGGCCGATGCGTACTTCTCACGGCAAATCTCGATGGGTCACCCGGGAGCCTTGCTTTCCATGCGAAAGTACCAACCATCCATCACTCGTTTCCTCCGAACCACGCCAGCGTATTCCAAGCTCAGTTGGATCAATGATGTGAACGGTGAGGATGATTATGAGGCCGCCGCGGTCTGCCTGGAAAACCTAGCCATCGACAGCGAGAAGCAGCTATGGTGTCATCGCGTCCAAGTCTCCTTAGCGAAGCTTGGCAGATTAGCTTCACGGGAGGATATGCCCTCCGATGATCATGGGCCTGCATTGCAGGAGAGCATCAAACGCTTGGATGATTACAGTGAAATCGATGAAATTCAGGAACTTCTCCAGGTCCACGTTCAACCTGCCCTGGAAGGCGCGATTGACCAGAAGGCCGAGGCAGAGCTGGCGTTAGATTATTTTGGAGGTCACCTCACGGACGACCGTCCTTCCCTCCACGAAATTCTGGGCGATATTCTCTCTGCCTTGGTGAGCAGGAGGATTATCGGCGCGGACGGCTTGATCGATTTGCTGACTCTGCTCAGCCCTTCTGATCAGCCCTCCGAAGAAGGAGAGAGCGAGCTTCGTGGTCGGGAGTTCTATCATGCTCTCCGGGTGCTAGACCATAGTCGCCATGCTCAACGAGATCCATCGTATGTTTCGGCGTTGCGGAAGTTGATTTGGCGACGGTGCATGATCAAGGATGATTGGGAGGCTCGCGGGAAAGCAGCCGAAGAATCCAATGGAGATTTCAGTAGCGCCGCTAGTTCCACTGCTCTCTATCACACATTATGCTCTTGTCTAGCCGGTAAGTCTATTTGGCGTTCTTTCACTACTCTCTGCCTAACAGTACCTATAGGGCATGCCGAGGCAGGTCCTCAGTCCCTGTACAAGCCTCTCTCTCCAGCCGATGTTCTTATGGCAGATTCGGAATCTGAGATTCTTGTCTCACGCTTTCGCCCCGAGCAACGAGCCCGGGTGGCAGTTGACCTGAAGCGAGAGAACAATCTGCTACAAGGGTACATCAAAACAGGGCAGCTAGAGTTCTGGTTCCAAAATCTTCTATCCTCTGTTATGTCCCTGCAATCCGCGAGGGGGTTTGCTCCTCTTGAGAGTTCCAATCTGGGTAGTACAGAGGTTGCGGACTCCTAAAGGCACCAATGGTATGGATTCGCGGATGGTGGCAATGGGATCTGGGCTTAGCCTGGTTTGTATGCAGTCGTGAATTGTTTGTATTTCATAGCAATCAACTAAATTCAACCTGCAAGTTTCTCTGGCTTTGTAGCTATTTTCATGTTCTTGGCTTCTTGACACTACCTATCTAGCAGAGGGCATGCGGCAGATCCTACTCAAGTGGATATCTCAATCGCCATTCTGATCTCATCATGTAGCAGGATTTGGGAGCATGGCTCTCGATGAAGGCTTGGAATCAGCTTAATACTTGACACCTCCCTGGTCTGTTTCACTGTCGTTGCTGCTGCTGGTCGACTCCACTTTCGTCACACTTTCATCCACGTCGGTCACATCAGGTATTTCGTGGAGCTGCTCCTCAAAGACAGGCTCAGGCTCGACCGTCTCAAATTTCGTTCTGAAATCGGTTAGACCCTGAGTACTGCTATTCGAATGGCGCCGGGCATTGGTGAAAGTATAGCCGCAGTCCTGTGATTCATCCCCGGAGCGACCCCTGCGGGGGGGTTGGTTAGGTTCACGGTTTTCTCATGTTAAGAATATGTCTAATACTCACCAATTACCTTTGCCACCTCCATCTTTCTTAGTCTTGCGTGGATCGGCATCAGTAGGGCCCGACTTTCCAAAGTAGCGCGGTGGTTGTTCATTTAGAGCCACGATGCCATCGGCTGGATGGTCCCGATCGTTGAGTTTATGAGAACGAGTCACTAGATGGTCAATATCAATCATAACGGGTCATGAGGCACCTTACTTGTAAGGAGACTGGTATTGCGTAGGGGAGAGAGGATCAAGCAGGGGACTTCAGTTAAGAATAGCGTGACTTGAGTGTAGCTCGTGACCTCATAGTAAATGGGGAAATGCGGGGGTTGCACTAGGCCCGGCCCCACCAACCTTAATCCACCATTACCAGACCAGTAGGATGTCATGCGCCAGCTCCTCGAGACATCCACTGCGAGCCACTAGACTGGGCACCGAAAGTCTTGGGAGCCCGTCAGGGCCATGACTCTTTCCTCAATCAATCCTCACAGAAAGTGTCATTTTAGAGAGAAATTATAATTGAGAGCAGAATTGTAGGGCAACAATTAAGAATTGCCAGGTTGGACCATTGTTATCAAATCAGTTATATTCGAGAGACCACAAGGGCCCTTCAGGCATAGGAACTCGAAAGGTTGGGGTTACTCAGCCTACTTGGCTTTGACACGGTATGTTCGCTGGTCAGCTATCGTGTAGCCTATCCAATAGGACCAGCTCCCTCGAGCCCTTTCTTGAGTACTTAGTATTTAGCATCAAGAGTGGCTATGAGCATACACATACAGAGTAAATCTACTGTCTCAGCCTTGCCATGCGAAATCCTATCATATTTCTTGACAGAATCGAGGCATTCTGAGTATAGCACCAAGGTTCAGACCCAGTGCTCGAATGTTGTGTCAGCATACTATACATGGCACCGAGTCTAGCTCTTTGACAGTCCTAGTGCTTGCTACAGACAAGGGCAAAGATCAGCCTGTCCAGGATACACTAGACAATTTTCGCAACTACGATGTTGTCTACATGGCGGAGTTCACCGAGTTGGCTACGTTCACCTTAACGTACGACATAGAATCGCAACCTCAACTATATCAAACACTTTCTGGCTATTCAGAGATGGCTGATAGGCTCATCTTCCAAAGACCAAACACTGCTGGAGCGAAGACTCCTATTGACTCTGAAAGCAGAAATTGCATCCATCCTGGCGTATCTCCAGCAGTCTGAGAGCTATCAATTCCAGATTCCCGGTACTAAGAACACGAATTGGTACGCCTAGCTGAAATTGCAAACGGTCTGTGCCATAGCAGTTGCAGCTTTACTCCTATGAATGTGACATCTGGGGATGGTCTGAACCTTGGCACTGCTGTGCCCTCTCGTCTGGACTTTCCCCTAACCCTGATAAACCCCTGAATGGACTGTGGGTATCTGTCAAAGAGAGCTTCCATCAATCGGACACTATTGTGGCACTTGCAAGTTAGGCTTGGGCATAAAAATGTGGAATCCCGTGAACTGGGCTGTGGTATATTTGGCAAATTTGAACTTAATACCTGCCCCCAATGGCGTTTCAGCATGAAAGCCCACACAGCTGTCTCCGACGGGATCATTCATGAAGTCGTAGATTAGACGTGCATCAGAAAGCTTTCCTGAATCATGTATAGATTGATACGGCCTCTTGGCTTGTGACGTAGAGTTACTGTACCGTTTGCAAGTTTATATCTTATTAATAACGCCATGCCATATGCTCTAGACGATGCCTCTTTAACGAGGATATTACATGGCTTGGAGTCATTACAGTTGTCAATGGCGGAAGATAGCCTGATTCTGAAACTCATCATGATCGAGCTGACTCAGTTGAGTAAGTTGAACTTGCCCAATGTCTTCATACTCTGACTCGAGGACAATGTAATCATCCGCTTTATTAAGGGTAGGACGGGGTTATCTGTTGCTCATTGTTGCGAGCCGTTCTTGCAAAGTAATCTTGATATTTGATGCATATTCAACGGCGAGGCTACCAGTAAGTCTTCCGGACTCGGCAGGGGAATAGATGCTTCAGCCTGAGTCATGGGGAGTTTCCACTAGACTTTGTGCCAGGGGCTAGGGTGCTGGGTCCATACTGTGAATGCTGACGCATGACGGACGACTACTGGCTCCTTAATTATAAGATTATTATTATCATCTTGATTATCTAAAAGAAAGGAAAGTAATAGGCTATATTTCTATCTCCTTTTAAGAACTCATTAATTAAGTCTCCTTCTTATATATTATCCTTATTAATTAGATTAATATAATTTAGCTTAAGAAAAAGAAAAATTACTTTTTATTACCTTCAACCTTATAGATCTTATTATAGATTAAAGGTTATTAATAACCAAAATTTATCTAATTTAACTTTCTATTTTCAATACCCTTTTCATGAAATCTTTTCAAAAATTTCGGTAATATTCAATAAAATACATAAAAGGATAGATTAGACTAAAGACTAAGATATATAAGAAACATTAGAGCTAAACCCCCTTTACCTAATTAAAGACTATTCTAATATCTTAGTTTTTATAGCTTCTTAAAGATCTCTAAATCCTTAATATCTATTGACTATTGATATTTAATTATTTAAACCCTTTTTTTATTCATTCTTAACTATTTAGTCATAGTTATTATTAGTTTAAATGTCTTAACAAAAATAAATATTTTATTAATGATTAGCCTATTTCTAGATACCTTACATATTAATAACCTAAGATATAGTAATTAATCTATATTAAAGAAGAGTAGCTTAGTTATAAAAATATATATAAGAAGCAAATAATATATATTTAGTTAGATATGATAGAAGACCTAATAAAATTTAGAAGTAAAAAGTCTAAGATTATATATCCTGCTTTGATCAAGAGTAATAATAAGCTTAATAAATATATAATTAACTTATATAATTTAAATTTAAATTTAAGATATATCCAATATGTAAAGAGGGAAGTAACTTTATAATAATAATCAAAAGATATATTAACTCTAATTATTGAAGATTATTACTAACCTAGTAATAAGATAAATTAGTGAAAGATAAGATGAGGTATTGATTATTATATATATATATATATAACTTTATTAGATCTAATTAAAATCTATAGGAGTCACTAAAATCTAGTTCTATACCTATAGGAGCTTAGCTATATAGGATAGGATTAAAGGGTTCTAACTATTACGCCCTACTCTTATAGCGCCTTATATTTAAGTATTATCTAGGTATATCTAAAGGTTCTTATAAGAATTTGAAAATTATCTAAATTTATATAAAAATTCTAGACCTCTATAAATAGTACTTATCTATACTAAGAGGCAGGCTTAAGCCTTAATTTTAGGCTCGCGAGCTTTTACAAGCTAGGCTATAAGCCTAGCCTTGAGTTTATAGATAACTAAACTTTAATTTATTACTAAATATAGGTATTTTTCTAATAGTATAGATCTATATAATTCTATAGTTTTAGTGGTTTCTTTTATATTTTTAGTAGTTTTATATTAATATAGGACTTCTACAAGGATACCTAAGGTTTTCTTTATAGTCTTTATAGTATTAAAATTTAGTGTAATATTTTATATTTATTATAGTTTAAGATTAGTTATTAGACTTATATATACTTTAGACTTATAAATACTAAAATAGGTTAAGCGGAAAAAGTTATATTACTAAGGAAAAATCTATAGATATCTATAGATATCTATATTCTAGATAGGCTAAGCTAGATACCCTAAAAAAGCTCACGAGCTTTAGTAAGCTATAGCGGCTAAAAGCCTAAAGTTAGGCTTATTAGGCCTATCTATAGTAAAGGGTTTATTAAGGTCTAAATTCTATATTAATTATAAGTAATTTAATTATATAAATATTACTAAGTAAAGAAATTATTATTCTAAATATATAAATTATAGAAAGATCTTATATTAAGAATTATTATAGATTTAAAAGTTTAAATTTAATAAATTAATAAGAATAATTTCTTTATTATATAATATAATTTACTTAATCTAGTTATCTATATTAATAAGATAAGTTTAAAAAGTCAAGGAATTTTAGGATTAAGATAAGATAAAAATTAGAAGAATACTAATTAACTTTAAAAAAAAAGATATTTTAGCTAAAAACCTATATCATGTATATATATAGGATTTAAATATATATATCTTACTATTAAAATTAGCTTATATAAGATAAGAGGTAAGAAAATTAATTTCCTATTTTAAGAAAGAAATTAGTCTAATAATCTTAAAAATCTAAGTTATTTTATTTTAAGCTTAGTATCTCTTCCTAAAGACTATAAATTATGTATTTTTATAAATAAGACTTTAGTTTAAGGATATATAAATAAAAATCTATAGTATCTAAGATCCTTAGTATTAGTATTGCATTATAGTATTTAATCATAATATAATCCTATTTAGGCTTTTTAGATAATTAGGTAATATCTTTGAACTGATATTTTAACTAATCTTAGTTAAGCTTGAATCTTTATAGTTACTATTAATAAATATCTATAATCTTAAGGTCTAAATAAGATAAAGTTAGCGTAAATCTTATTAATTTAGTAGCTTCCTTGATTAAATACTATTATATTATAAAGACCATGATTAAACTCTATTATATCTAAGAATTAATCTTGTTCTCTTATTATATTATGTATAATTATTTAATAGAAAATAAAAATTTTATCTATATTATTTTAATGATTAAAGAGTTCTAATAATAAATAAATATGGTAATATGATCTAAGAGTTTATATCTTTAATTAATAAAAATAATACTTATTATTTAGTCATTCTATGTAAGATATTATATAACCTCCAAAGATAGAAATATTAATTAGTATAGATCTAATAAAATAAAGATCTAGATATAGAGTTTTTATATATATAAATATATAGAATTTAGAGCATGTCTTAATTTTGAGATATATTTTAAATATTTAATTTATGTTATTAAGTATTTAGTAATTTTAATAAAGTCCTAATAACTTTAGATTAATTCTAGTATTTTTAGTATTTCTAATAGCTGTATTAAATTAATTATATGGATTCATGGTTAGAAATAATAGGAAAAAATAGATAATTAATATATATCTAAAAAGGTAAAATCTAGATTTATACTATATTTATATTATTTAAAATTATATAGATATTCCTATTTCTTAAGATAGGTAGGACTAAATATTTTTAACTATTATACCTTACTCTAATAGAATTAGTATTTATGACTATAAGTAATCTATACTTAGTCGTAAAGTAGAAACCCTTTAGGCTTTATTAAGATCTAATCTATCTTATTTTCTTAACTATCTAATCTTTCTAATCTTTCTAATATTATAATAGTATTATCATTTATAAGTTATATAATCTATATAACTTTTATTACTTTTTTTCTTATCTATAGTACTAAATTTATTAATTAGTATTATAAGATATAATCCTTAGTAAAAGTCTATAGAATTTTCTAACCTACTTTTAAGTTACCCCTAATAACTACTATTTTCTTTCTTCTCTTATCTATTAACTATAGTACTTATAGGCGCTAAAATTATTGAAAAGTAAGGCTATAGATATAAATTACCTAATTTTACTTAAGCGGTAATTCTATATATAAGGCTAGTATTAAAAACTAAGCTCTTAAAAATAGTGATTAACTTTAGATATATTTTATTAATAATTACTAATACTATAAATTATCTTAACTAGCTAAGAATTACTAATTCTTATAAAAGAAGTAGTCGCCCTTAAAAGTAAAATAACTAAGCTTATGAATATATTTGATTACTAACTTATTAAAATCTTAAGAATAATTATAAGTAACTTATAGTACCTATAACTAGTAATCTATATTATGATATACTCTAGTATATTTTATTAAAATAGGGGATTTATAAGTATAAGAAGAAGAGGATTCTTATTAAGCTTTTACTTATTTAGAGATATAATAATTTTATCTAGAAATAGTAGTTAAAGAATTTAAATTAAAATTAATAAAGATAGATCTTCATAGATAAGTCCTTAGTCTAATAAACTTAGAACTCTAGTATTTATTAGGTCTTCTAATTTCAACCTAAGGCTTATTAAAGGGAGTTTAATCAACCCTAAGATATATATAAAGGATATTTTATAAATGGTTTAGATAAGTATCTAGTTTAGTAGATAAACAGAGTTAGTAATTATAGAAAAGGACCTAGATTTATATATAGGAAGAGAATTATAGTACTAATCCTTATCTTAATATACTTAAAGGTTTCCTTTATTATTATAAATCTAGATTTATATTTTAGTAAAATAATATAAGAATTTATATATCTTTAAGCGTATAAGATTAGTTTAAAGAGTATAGAATTTAAATTAAAGATTAGCTTTTATATTTGTTTAATCTATATCTTATAAAACTAGTTTAGTAAATACTTAAGATCAAATTATATTAACTATATCTAAATTCTAAATTATTATTAAAGAAAGATAAAATTAGCTCTTAATAATATATAATATCTATCTTAGTTAGTAGATTAATTAAACTATAATAATAATTTGTAAAAGAATTTATGAAATTAATAAATTATATCTAATTAAGAATTATAGATAGGTAAGATCTTAATAAATTATCTTAATTAAAGTTTTCTCTATACTATAGAGTGCTTTAAAAAAAATATAATATCTTATCTTATTTAGCTAATTCATCCTATAAATTTATAAAAGAAAAGTCTTATTAGTTTTAATATTTGTAAGTAGGTCCTAAATATTTTATATCTTTTCTTATATATAAAACTAAGATATTTATCTTAATAATATATGATTTAGATAGTTTTACCTTATTAATAACTAATATTTACAAGGAAGCTATATTAATCGTTTTTTAAGTAAAGGGCTAGTTTTGTTTACTTAAAGATAGGCTCTTAATAAAATAATTTAATATAAGAGATATACTCTCTTTATTCTATCTAATTAATAACATATTAGTTTAGTAATGTATCTTATATTATTGAGTTATAGCTTTATTCTCAGAATAGAGAATCTAGTTATTAAGATAAATATCTATTATGTATATAAAATAAATAAGAATTAATTTAGTTTAAATCTAAGACTTCCTAAAGGGATTTGATTTACCATAAGATATATGTAAAGGATATTTTATAAATAATCTAGATAGGAATATAACTTAGGAAAGAGATAAAGTTAATAATTATAAAATAGGATCTGTATTTACATATAGGAAGAGTTTATATTATTAATTTCTATCTTTATATACTTAAAGAATATTTACTTTATTATACTATCTATAAAAAAGTCTATAGAATTTTAGTTTTTAACCCTATATTAATTAAATATACTTATTAATATATAATTCTCTGAAAGAAAATTAACTTGATATTTTCTATATTATCTCTTAGCTATATACATAACGTAATTCCCGAGCGAGCCGGCAGCCCAGTCGAGCCGGCAGCCCTAACCAAAACGCGTCAATTAATTAGACCTATCTTCTTCAACCAACCACCATACCACCAGATCGCTCTTAAAAGCGTCAAAAATTAACAGAATAAGAGGGTCGTATCTTACTTACTATCCAGGCTTTAAAAAAGCAGGAGAAATTATCAGTCAGTGAAGCAGCATATATATACGATATCCCTAGAACAACGCTCTAAGACTAGATACGCGGAGTCCATAACCGCGTTGAATCACGCGTAAATTCGTTTAAATTGACTGAAATTAAGGAGAATTCGCTTAAGAAATGGGTGATCTCTATAGATACACGCGGAGTAGCACCACGTCCGTCTATGGTCTAAGAAATAGCTAATCTCTTACTCGCGATATAGGGAACGACCCCGATTTAAACCGTCGGTAAAAATTGGGTTTTAATATACGTTAAACGACACCTAGAGCTTGCTACGAGGTTCTTAAGACGCTATAATTATAAGCGGGCAAAGTGCGAGGACCCTAAAATCATCATAGAATGGTTCGACCTAGTTCAAAAGACGACCTTAGAGTATGGGATCCATGAAGATGATATCTATAAGTTTGATGAGACGGGGTTCGCGATGGGCTTAACTATGACCGTAAAAGTCGTTACGAGAGCAGAATATTATAGTCGACGCTCTCTTTTATAGCCTAGAAATCGTGAATAGGTTACCGCGATTAAGTGTATAGGCGCGTCTAGATATAGCCTTCCTCTAATAGTTATCTTTAAGGCAAAATTATTCACGAAAGGCTAGGCTTAAGAGTTAAAGCTTCTAGGCGACTAGTAATTCTAGGTTAGTCAAAATAGATAGACCTTGGACGAGATCGGACTTTCCTAGCTTAAAAAGGTCTTTATCCCATCGACTTCCTTAAGGTTAAAGGGGATATATCGACTCCTAGTTCTAGATAGTTATAGAAGCTATCTAACTCCAAAATTCGACGAAATTTATTCTGAAAATCGTATCATTCCGATCTATATGCCACCGCACTCGTCACATCTTTTATAACCTCTCGACGTAGGTTATTTTACCGTCTTAAAGCGTGCGTACGGGAAGTGCGTCGAGAACGTGATACGGTAAGGTTAGAACTATATCGACAAGTTAGACTTTTTAGACGCCTTTCCAGACGCTCGAATCAAAGCTTTTAAAGCAGAAACGATTAAAAATAGCTTCTCTACGACTGGCCTAGTCCTATATGACCTAAATCAGGTTATTTCAAAGCTTAATATTCAGCTCTAGACACCTACACCACTACCATCTCGAGGAAGCCAAAGCAGCGCATATCAGACGCCATTAAATTATAAGTAGCTCTAGAAGCATAAAATTTCAATCAAAAAGCTCTTAAAAAAGCGCTCTAAGAGCCTACCAAGCCCACTACTTTCTTATATAGATCGGGTGCTTAAATCATATCAAATTCATATGCATAATCACGCTCTTCTGACTCAAGATATCAAGCTTCTACGCGCTAGAGCAGAGAAAATAGAGTCAAAAAAAGCACGTTCTAAGCTCCAGGTATCAGCTCCAGAGGGCATATCTATCACTGAGCTTCGAGAACTAGCTCAAAATGATGGAAATGGTCAAATTGAAGCTCCATCCGACCAGCCAACCGGTCAGCCAGAAGCACAAGAACGACGATCTAGGGCGCCATATAAATGCTCTAAATGCGGTATCCATGGTCATAAGAGAACGAAATGTCCAAATTTGATTAAATAGCTTAGATATTTAATATTACGTTATTTCGGGTGAATTATGCTGGTTTGAATTAATTGAAATTGATGGGGCTGCCGGGCTGACCGGGCTGCCGGCTCGCTCGGGAATTACGTTAATACCTAAAGATCTTAATATACTTAATATTTAGCTATTTATAATATCTTAATCTAATTATCTAAGCTTTTACTATATATTCCTTAAAGTACTATTTATCCTCCTTAGATCTTTTTATAATTACTAAATATAAATATAATTAATATAATTTAACCTTAAGTATTTATTAAATAAATAAGATTTAAATTAAATAGATTAAAGATTAATTTTTTTTTTCTAAATCTTATACTTTTTAAATTACTCTTATATACTTACAAAGATATAAATTCTTACATTATCTTATTAAAATATAAGCCTAAATTTAAAATAATAAAGAAAACTTTCTTTAAGTATATTAAGATGGGAATTAATGATATAATCTATTCCTATATATAAATCTAGGTCCCTTTTCGGAATTACTAACTTTATTTATTTACTAAATTAGATATTTACCTAAACTATTTATAGTCTATCTTATATATATATCTTAGAGTTAATAAAATATCTTTAATAAGTCTTAGATTTAAATTAGAAGATTTGATAGATACTAAAATTTAAATTATTAGATAAAGTACTTATTTATAAAAATTAATCTTTATTAATCTAGAATTTAATTCTTTAACTATTATTTCTAGATAAAATTAGTATATTTATAAGTAAAGACTTAATAAGGATCTTTTTCTTCTTTTTATACTTTTAGATTCCTTATTTTAATAAAATATATCAAATAAAATATAATAGTATAATATACTATTTAATAGATATAAAGCTAAAAACTAAAATTCTATATACTTCTTTATAGATACTATATATCTAGGCTAGATAAAAATTAGAAAATATATTATAAAAGTAAGATATAGTAGTTAAACTCCTTTAGTCCTATTTTATATGACTAAGCTTATATTAGTAAAGGACTAAATTCTAGTGACTCTTATAGATTCTTTCTAGGTCTAAAGATATATATTAAGATTATTCAAGACTTGAAAAATCGTTATTAATACCTAGAAAAACGCTAATAATATAAATATAAAGCCTTATAATAAAAGATATGAAAGATAGATATATAGTTGAACATGATGAAATATAATTTAATTTGATTCTAATAATATAGACTATAGAAAATCGATAGTTAATAAGATATATTATAATAGTAATATCTCTTATCCTTAATAAAGACTAGTCTTTGAGGGATCTATTCTACTGAATATTAATAATCTCTTAATATTAAGATTGTGAAGATAATATTAAAGCATTTTGAATATTGAAGCTATAAAATAATATTAAAAAAGAATTAAAAAGATTATTAAAAATAAAGGAATTACTAAGGAAAAATATTTCTTAATTTAGTAAAAAGATAGACCTTTAAATAATCTTAAAATATTTGACATATCTTTGAAGAAGATAAAATAAAAGCAAAATCATATCAAATTATAAGATTAGTTTTTAAAATAAACTCTTATTTTAACCTAGAACACTATTTATTAGGAAGTTAGTATTTAAGAATATATTAAGATAATCTTCGAAGCCTAGATAGAATCTAAGGGTATTTTATATTTACTTGTATTCTCTAAAATAGTATCTTTGGTATAAATATAAGAAGAGTTGAGGCTTAATTATGTTTTACTAAATTCATAAAAAGGCTACTATATTATCGAAAAATAGCTATAATAGATAAGTTTACTATTATATATAAAATAGCCTAAATTATCTGATTAGATCATCTTTAAAGTACTAAATTTCTAAGAAGTTACGTAGAAATAAAGATAATTAAATTTACTAAAAAATAATAATAAGTTAATATAGATCGTATCATCTTTACTTGAGCTTAATTAATAAAATCTTAGAATTAATCAAACTTTCTGTTACTATAAGAAATAAAGTAATCTATATTAGACTTACTAAAATAGATAAAGTTATTATTATAAATTATAAGCTTATAAAGGAGTATAAGTTTTAATTTTGAATATTTATTTCTTTAATTTAAGTAATTAAGAAGCTCTAAATTCAGATATATAAAGTTTTTACTACCTTAATTACTTTAATAAATAACTATATTATTATAAAGATATTAAAATAGCCTTATATTATTATCACTGAAGATGTAAATATAAAGAGAAATCTTAGACTCTTATTAATAATAATCTTAATTAATCTTAAGATCTACTTCTTATCTTTAAGAAAAAATATATAATAGTTTAAATTTTTAGAATTCTTGATTATTTTTATCTCTTTATGATTATTATACTTTTAAAAATAATTTATAAGATTATAAAAAAGGAAATTAATCAAAGCTAAAATCTACTAGTTATAGCTATAGTATTTGTGCTAGCTTAAGCTAAGCGCTATTAAAACCTTTCTGCTATTAAGCTCCTACGTCGCTCTGTCCTTATTACTATGACTATTAATAGTAGTCCTAGGTATAGAAATGAGATTTTATAGGCCATAAATAGCTATAAACTATTAGCGGTAAGTGCTTAAAGTATACTATAGTATATAATATATAGGATAGCTATGGACTGTACTACTATACTAAAGTAGCTAGAGTAGTTAAAAGAAAGGAAGGCGGTAGACTATAGATAGCTATAGTAGGTAGGCGGTGGGCATAATAGATATAGTATATCTAGGAAAACGGTAGGTGGTAGATATTAATACCTGATTATTACCGAATTTATTGCTGGCCTAAGACCTATAGTGAGTGCCTATTTTTTTTCTACTACCTTCTCCCCTCCTAAAGTGCCTACCCACGACTTCCTATTCTATAATAGCTTTACTAGCGCTTAGCTATAGATTCCTCAATCTCTTAGGCCTATAAAAATAAGCCTAGATACCTTATAGGTCCTTTTAAAATTATAAGAATTTAAATTGATATCCTTAATAGTAATTATAAGATCTTACTCTTTAATAGATCTAGTAATTATATTACTAACTAGACCCAGATATTATTGATAGATAATAGAGAATTATAGTCTTATATAATAGGGTCTATAAGAATTTCCCTAATATAGATCTAGTTAGATTATCTTAATAACTACTAATTCCTTTTCTTCTTATACTACCCCTATTACTCTAATAGAGATTAGATTATTTAAAAAAAAGTACTAGAAGCTAAGTTAACCCCTAAAATTAAATACTATTTATATATATATATATATATGTGAATACTATATCTTAGATATAATTAACCAAGCATTTTAGTTATAACTATAAGATAATATATAATATATTATATTTAACCCTTAATTAGAAGACTAAAGATCTTTTATACTAAATCTTATAGTTTAATATACATAAAGATTTATATAAACCTATTTTAGATATATAAATAACTTTCTATATATATAGTTCGATATTTATCTTAATAATTTAGTAACTTTCAAATTATTTAGTCTTTTGAAATAGTTATTAAAAGAAAGAATTCTAATTTTAAGTACTATATAATAAATAGGATAATACTATTTTGCTTAGAAATAGCTTAAGATTTAAGGAGAAACTATAATTTAAAATTGAATCCTTTTAAATAAGTGTTTAATCTAATACATAATAAATCTTAAATTTAGATAATACTAAAATTTTATATCTAAAAGATATCAATATAACTTAGTAAATATTAAAGTCTATATTAAAGATATTTTATAAGTAATGTAGGATATAATATAGCTTAAAAGATATACAGAATTAACTATTAATATAAAATATAAAGACGGGTACTTAAAGAGGATATATAGTAGATTTATATCTAGATTTAATTAAAGAAGATTTCCTTTAAATTTATATATCTAGAAGACTCTTTTAGTAAGATAATATAAGAATATATACTATATATATAATAAGAGATTAATTTAGAAAGTATAGGATTTATATTAAAGATTAGCCTATATATATATTTGATCTAAATTTTATTAAATCTATTTACGGGTAGTTAAAATTTAACTTTTTTTTTTAGCTCTATCTAAAGCTTATCTAAATTAAAAGGTCTAAGAGTAATTAGGTATATTTTAAAGCATATAAAAAGATATCTTAAAGTAATATAAGATTTACGTAGATATATTATAAAGTATTAAGTAATTTTATATATAGAAAATATCTCTTAGTAAGGTACTAGAAATTTTCAAAAATCTAATCCTATGATTGGAGCCTAAATAGGAATAAGGATTACTAGGTATATTCATTAAGATATATCATTAATCTTAAAAAAAATAATAAATTTTATATAATATTATATACTATTTATATTAGAATAAATTAAAAGCTTTAGGATAATATATTAAGAAAAATCTTACTCTAGAGTATATCTAACCAATAATAAATTTTATAAGTAACGTATTTCATAAGCGAGCGGAACACCCTATCAGCTTTTAATAATTTAAGCTAGAATATTTCAGCCGAAAAAACATGGAATTTAGTATCTAAGCTATTTTATCAAATTTAGATAATGCGTTCTCTTATGACCCTAAATATTATACTCTAAGCACCTTAGTGGAGCTCGTCGTCGTGGTTCTTATGCCTCTACTTAACTAGTTAGCTAGTTAATTAGAGGTTAAAATTAAGCATTTCTATCATTTTAAGCTAATTAATTAAGCTTAGCGATAGAAAGGCCTTCTAGAGCTACTATCTAGAGCTTAGAACGTGCTTTTTTTACTTAATTTTCTCGTGCCTAGCTCGTAATAGCTCGTTTTCTCGAGCGAGGAAAGCGGTTGATTATATTATGATTTAGCACGCTTTAAGAACTTAATCTATAGCTAAATTTAATAAGCTTAGTGGGCTCTTAGAGCGCTCTTTTAAGAGCTTTTTGATTAAATTAGCTTACTTTTAAAGTTACTTATAATTTAATAGTGTCTTTAGCTCCTATATACTACTTTAGCTTCCTTAGGATACTAGTAGTATAGGCGTATAGAGTTAAATATTAAGCTTTAAAATCACTTAATTTCTATTATATAGGACTAAGCTAGTTACTTTAAAGCTATTTCTAATCATTTCTAGCTTAAAAGCCTTAATTTATATAGTTAGAAAAGTGTTAAGAAAGTTAAGCTTATTAATATAGTTCTAACTATATTATATAATATCCTTAACACACCTCCTATATATATACTTTAAAATAGTGAAATAACCTATATTAAGAGGTTATAAAAGATATAATAAATGTGGTAGTATATAAATTAGAATTATATAATTTTAAGAGTAAATTTCGTTAAATTTTAGAGTTAAATAACTTCTATAACTATTAAGAACTAGAAGTTAATATATTCCCTTCGTCCTTAAGAAAGTTAAGGGAAGAAAGACTTTTTTAAGCTAATAAAGTCTAATTTTATCTATAGTCTATCCTCTTTTACTAACCTAGAATTACTAGTTATCTAGAAGCCTATTACGCTAGCCTTAGATAATTATATTACCCTTAAAGATAACTATTAGAGGTAGGCTATATCTAGACGCGCCTATATACTTAATTAAGGTTACTTATTTACGATTTCTAGGTTATAAAAGTAGATAGCGCTAACTACTAGTATCTACTCTTATAATAACCTTTATGGTTATAGCTAAACCTATCGCGAAGCCTATCTTATTAAAGTTATAGATATTATCTTACTTAATCCTATACTTAAGAACTATCTTTTAAACTAGGTTAAACTAGCTATTAATAACTTTAGGGTCCTTATATTTAGCACGCTTATAATTATAGCGTGTTAAGAACCTTATTTTAAGTTCTAGGTATTATTTAATAAAGTTCGAAACCTAATTTTTACTAATGGTTTAAATTAAGGTTATTCTATAAGTAGTAAGTAAGATATTAGCCATTTCTTATACTATAGAATATCGTGGGGCCGCTCTATATATAGCTATAGATATAACCTATTACTTAAGTAAATTCTCCTTAATTTTAGTTAATTTAAATAAAATTACGCGTGATTTAACGCGGTCTTAACGTCTATAAAGATGTATATATAACGTTATATAGGGGATATCATATATAAGCGCTACTTTACGAATTAAGAGCTCTTTCTACGTTTTAAGAGCCTAGATAGTAACTAAGATTCGTCCTTCTTATTCTATTAATTTTTAATAATTTTAAGAGCGAATTAGTAGTGTGGTAGGTAGTTAAAGAAGAATAGTCTAATTAATTAACGTGTTTTAGTTAGGGTGTTCTAGCCAACCAGGTATTCTACTTACTTATGAAATATATTATCTTTATACTCTTTATCTTAAGAAAGACTATAATCTATATTTATATATAGACTACTAAGAACTAAATAATATATTAATAAAGAACTAATATATATTATCTACTATTTTAGAAACCTTAGATTAGATTATCAACGTTTAATCTATATTAAAGAGGATAATAAGTAAAAGATTATATTTTAGACTTAATAAAGATGTCTTAAATATATAATTATATCTTTTAGGTTAATATTAACTAATACTGTATAACTAATACTTTAGTTAAATCTAAGTACTATATTAATATTATTTTATAAAAGATATTTAATATATTTTATATAATATATCTAGATAATATTCTTATATCTCTAAGGTAAGAAAGATATATATAAAACATATAAAATAGATAATAATATTTATATAAAATTATCTAAGTTTAGTAGGGTAATTAGTTACTAAACTTAGGGAATTAGATCAGATAAATAAGGTAATATAGTTAAGCTAAGCTAATTTAGGGTCTTCTTAGGAAATTTTTAGGATAGAAAGTAGAGAAGAAATTAGTATAAGATTTAAACTATTCTACTAAAATATAAGAATTAAATACCCAAGATTTAGAGAAGAAATTAAATAGAATAAATAAATTAAGGAAAATATTATATAATATTGTCTGAGATTGGCAGGGCAACTGGTTACCAATCTCAGGGAATTAGATCAGATAAACAAGGCAATGTGGTCAAGCTGAACTAATTCAGGGTCTTCTCAGGAAATTCTCAGGATAGAAAGTGGAGAAGAAATTGGCATGAGATTTAAACTATTCTGCCGAAATACGAGAACTAAATACCTGAGATTTAGAGAAGAAATTAAATAGAACAAACAAATTAAGGAAAATATCACATGATATAACATAAACGATATAGCGGAGAATTCTAGTAAAAAGTGCGAACTTAGAGAACATGTAAGGACTTCATTCTCTGATAAATATACTTAGCTATATATAAAATTATCTAAGTATAACTTTTATTAATACAAAACTAAATTCCTTAGATATAATATATCTTAAAATATCTTTATAGGTCTTTATAAAATATCTCCAAAAAAATTAAGCTAAAATAAGTAAGATTATATATGATCTTTTATTTATTGAATTGACTCTATTATTAAATATCATATTAAAAGATCCATATTATAAATACTCTATCTAGGCTATTTAGAAAAACTAAGAATATTTATTATTAAGTGATAGTTAATACTAACTTAGGCAGTTAAAGTATTATATATCTCTTCTCAATTCTTATTAGACTCATTATATCTAGAGAATTTTGAATTCAATAATAAGGCCTCTTAGTATTCAAATATAATTAATGAATTATAAACCTAGATAAAATCTATAGGAGTTACTAAAATCCAGTTTTATGTTTATAATAGCTTACTTATATAAGATAGGACTAAAGGGTTTGATTCATTACGCCTTCCTTATATAGCGTTTCATTTAACTATTACCTAGCCTAAGTATACCTATATACTAGTATTTAATAAGTTTATGACCGCCTTCTTCTTCTTTGTTACTGTTTTTCACTATTGCTTTTAATATGAGGTTCCTATATGTACTTAATTTAGATTAACTAAGAACCTTTAGTTATCTTTGAAGAATAGAATTTATGAAATATACCCTGAAATTTGAGATATACTAGGTAATAGAGAAACGCTAAGATTTATTATTTATAGTACTTAAGGGGCCTAGTTAAAGATAGATATTAATACAGTAGAAAGTCTCACTATAGAGTAACTTATCAAAGAGTAAATTTAAGGAATTTTATCTAGTAGAAAATATAGCAAAACAAGAGGAAGTAAAAAAGGGGGTTATAGAGTCATTAAATATTACTATAGGTTCTAGTGGGAATTACAAAATTACTTATTTATATAAGAATTGTACATAATTTTCTAATATAGGCATCCTAAATTATCATTAATTTAAAGCTATTATAGTCTATAACATAGGTCTAGAATTTAATTTAAAGTCTTCAAAAAAAAGACGGTAAGGTATAAACTATCTAGCTATCTTATTTATATATTATTTTATATATTTTCTAAATATTTAAAGCGTTAGTTTCTATAAACTTCTAATTGTAAGAAGTACTCAGAAAATAGTGTTAATAATTAAATATAATAGTACTTAAACATAGTAATTCTTAGTCTTATAAGGGCTGAAAGTAAAGGACTAGATTTTTAAGTTTAATCAAGCCTTATAAGACTAAGTACTTAAGTAACTCCCTGACCTAAATAAGTTAATTCTATGAATAATAGGGCTAAATTTTAAAAGATACCTATAAATATAGGACTAGAGGTATTTATTATCTATTTCTAAGCCTAAGATTACTTATAATTTATAGATATCTTATATCTTTAGTAAGTCTATAGATTTTTTAATTTATCTTTAACTCTAGACTTAATCCTTGATTATACTTAGTAGTAAATAATAAAATAGTCTTTAGTGTAATCTATTATCAATAAATTCTAAGCTTACTAAGTTTATACTAGACTGACCTAATAAGTATAATAAGTTTAGCTATTAAGACGTCTATCTACCTTCCTCTAAAATCCTTTATATTCTTTATTCTTTATTACTTATATCTATATTAAGGGCTAACCTAAAGTTATAGATAAAGTAATAGATCCTACTATAGATTCTATATAATACTATATTATATATTTATTATAAATATCTACTTTACTTACTATTAACTTATCTACTATTTTTTTCTTAATAAAGGCTTAGGTTACTCTTACTATAATAATCTTGTAGTCCTAAATTATACTAATAATCTATATATATATATATATATATATATAAACGATAGTGTACTTATATAGTATTAATAGCTTCTTTTTATACACATAAATAACCTAATTATACTATATTATAGTAAAACATCATTCGAATAGATTATTCATAATATATACTTAATGAATAAAATATAAAAACTTAAATTTCTTCATTTTAGCTAAAGCTAACTTTATAGTCAAGATTACTTTATTATTTAGCTTACTTTATTAACTAATCTATTACGTAAGTAAATCAGGTATGATATTATATTATCTTTAACTTTTAAAAGAAATATATGTAATATATTTCATCATGATTCCAAGACCTAATGATTATAATATAAGAATATATGCTATCTATATTATTTATTACATATACTTATAACCTTAAGTATAAGGAGATTACTATAGGACTTCTCTAGGATAGCCTTAGTTAATATTCTTAAGATGAAAGAGATAAGCTAAGTTTTCTATCTTAAGTTATATTATCTTATATGTAAGCTTACGGTTATAGATTTATAATCTTTTTAACCTTTTAATTAATAAACTAATATTTCTTAAGCGAAAATAGTAAGAGTAAAGGCTATATAATATTATAATAAAATATATATTTATAATCTACGTAGTTTATATAATCTAAATGCTCCTTATATAAAAGATAGGAAGTATTATAAGAATTCCCTAATGATATTCATTCCCTGGATCATTATAATTACTTATAACTATATATTATATTAATATTATTGTACGAGCTCAACAGCAAGGACTAGTATAAAGCACGAGGATATATATGTAGTATTATAGAAGTGCGGCAAGGAAGGAAGAAGAGGATCTATCTACGAGAGGTGAAGCCTAAGTAGTACAGGACAGAAGGTACTAGTCCTAATCAGGACGTCAATAACTGTAGAATCTACTCTTTTAAAAAAGACTAATATGAAATAAAATTCTCCAAATTCTAGATACTTAAGTTATTCTATATAGTCTATATCTTCTCTGGAATTATTAGATCTATATTAATATTGAAGTTTACTATAATATTAATTTAGTTAAATACAATTATAAGTATATTTATAAGGGTACTAACTAAGTTTTATAAACTTTAAAGTTAATAATATCTATTAATATATTAGTAGATAATATCTTAATTATTTTAAGGCTATTTAGCGTCTTTTTAAAGTCCTTATGAATGAGATAAATCCTTTTATCTTAATAATAGTAATTTATTTAGGAAATAAGTATTCTATTTCCTATAATAATCATAGATTAATTAATAATATTATAGCTTAATTAAATTTAAGTTTATCTTCACTACTATAAATATTCAAGTATATATTAAGATAACGAGTATATCGTTAGTCACATGACATTCCCATTAAGCCAAAAGAGTCTTAATTCTAACGATATATATATTAGAGGTTCTCTACGGTCTTGTATGCCTATATCCAGGCCCCATGGATAATCCACTGATTATTAATCAGTCCGTAGGTCTAGGATCGTGCGCTCACGATCCTACCAGAAGCATAATATCTTATACTTTCATTCTTATAGTTATTCCTTAGTTTTTACTTTTTAAAAGTTTTTTATAATGATTTTATTAAGATACTTCTTAATATTTAATTTAGATATTATATTCTTAATTTATCTATTAACTGAGTTAACTTTATCCTCTAACCTAGCTTATAGAGAAGTATATTATTTATATTATTTATTAGTTACTATTAAGGGTTTTATATATTTTATTAATTCACTTATAGTAAAGTTAGATAAGAGAGATCTTTTTAAATAATTCTTATAAACTTCTTTAACTTCCTAAATATTACAATTTAGATACTTTAATATCTTATACTAGATTCAAGACCTTTGAATATATATAATATATATATAATCTCTATTGATTAAAGGATAAATAGTTTTAATATTTTAATAATACTATCTTCGTTTTAAATTAAGTAAGAGCTTTATTATATATTTATATGGCTTTTACTTTAGGGGGATATCTATACTAATCTACTATTATAAAAAGAGGTTTAAGAATTTTTATAATAATCTCTAGAGATCTAAGTTATATAGATATCTTAAGTTACCTATAAAAAATATATAATTATCGACTATATTTTAATTTGATAAGGCCTATAAGTTAATAATAAGAGTTTATCTAATTTTGATATCTTAAATTATATATTCATACTTAATAAGAGCTTTCTATTAATCTTGTAATTTATACAAAGCTTATCTATAATATAATCATTAATTGAACTTTATAAGTTTACTTTACAAGCGTTTAAAATAAAGTAATATAATATATTTAATCTTATCTAAAGCTTATAAATAATCTTTTTTTTGGTTCTATTTATTCTTATATAAAGCTAGAGATATTATAAAAATCTTTTTTTTTATAGAGCTTTAATTATAACCTTATAATCTAAAAGGAAGATGATCTTATCTGTAGCTTTTATAAGAATTATATCTTTAGTTTTATCAACTAGATATATAGTCTATAAATTATTTTTGTTATCTCTTATTTTATTAAAATATATAAAAGGCTATATTGATTATAGAACTTAGTATATTACCTTTTTAAGATAGACTCCTTTGATTATTTAGGATAAGACCTTATAATACATAAAAAGTACGGCGATATTATTAACTAGAATCTTTAAAATATTAATTAATTTACTAGATAAAGATAATATTAAAATTGTCTATTATACTAAAAGTCTAATAGACTTAAAAAGCTAAATATAAATGATATGAAATATAGATATAAAGATTAGATAAAGAAAAGAATTGTAATTAAGAAAAAGACCTAGTTTATAAGATTATTAGTGTTAGAAAATAAGCTTATTATTATATCAAAGTTGCTTATCTATTTTGGTAAGAGAACTATTATTAGATCTTATATTAATATATTATAAAATTCTCTGATTAGCTATTTTAGTAAAAATAGATTGGAAGAATTACTAAAAGTGAAAAGACTATTAGCTAAATATATATCAAGATATTGTTAATAAGTATATTTCTTTTATATCCCAAATTATCTCTTTAGGCCTAGTAGGTAGTACTTTATATAAGCTTTCTTATTACTTTTTATTCATATCATCTTTATAAAAAACTCTTTTATCTACCTTATTATAAACTTCCTTTATAATCTAGTTTCTAAAGTTAAATAGTAATTTATAATCGTATTACAAGGATCTATATCTTAGTATTATAATCATTATAATTATAATTTCTATTTAATCCCTTATGTTAGGCTAGACCTACTATCTATTTTTTTTAGGGAAATCTTGAACATTAGCTAATTATATCTAAATTTACTTTACCTATTATGATATATATGGCGCCTTTTACGAGTTAGTTATATAATAAGTATTCTAGTATAATTTACCCTCTTTAAGTCTCCCTTCAATTAATTAGTAGCCTTTTATAAGGCTTTAGTATAAGCTCCTTAAAAACTATTCTGACAAATATAGTTAAGGTATTAACTTTATAGCTATGATTAAAACATCTTTTTCTATACTTTCTTCTTTAGTAGTCTTATATATTAATATAAGATTGATAGTTCAGAAGTTCGATTAGTTTAGTTATTTATATATTATTAATTGGTTTTTATAATGAATTAGGTTAAGAATACTAGGAATAGTTATTTTATCTCTATTATAAGTATTGTAAAAAGTCTAGTTTCGATAATCTATTAAGACATATCTCTATCTAAATAATTATCACTATGTTTTTTTAGTAATATATTATTAAAAAAATGTTTTTATAGAAATGATTATAAAGATACAATCTATAACTATGACTTATTTTAATTATTTATTATCTAAAATAATTAGGGCAATCAATAATCAATTTTAGGGAGTAAGAATAGGTAATTAAGGTAATATAGTTGAATTGACTTAATCTAAGGTTTTAATCAGGAGGTTCTATAATATAGAAAATAGATAAGAATAGGTATAAGATTAGAAATATTCTACTAAAGTATAAAGAACTAAATAAGCAAGATCATAGAGGATAATTTAAATGGAATAGATAGAATAAGGAAAATATTATATATATTACATGAGTAATAGTAAAAGTAAAAGATAAAGTATAAACTTAGAGAGTATATAAGGACTCTACTCTCTGATATCCATTTGTACTATCTATTAAATCTATAAGCTTACTATAATAGCGATATTTATGAAATCATATTTTTATCAAAATCTTTGGATTTAGTTAATTTTATCTTAATATCAAGAGTGTGTACTAATCTCTAGGTAATTATATCTTGATAAAGACTATTTGATATGTATAAAAGCTCTATTAAGCTTATTCTCTAAAGGCTATATATAGATAAGTGAACTATTATATCAAGATATATATTTATATATCTATATTTCAAAGTAGATCTCTAAATATCTTGATTTTTATATTGTTAAGAAATATTATAACTAAAGTAAGAGCCTAATTTTGGATCTTTCTTATATTAAAAATAATATCTATATAAGATTAGTCAGGTACTATTACCTATTAATCTATTATATTCAATATAGGATCCTCTATATACAAAAGGCTAAGGTAGACTATAAAGAGCTACTAATATATAAGTACTATTCTTGTAACCGTTGTCCTTATTTTACTTAATTAAGTTAGTAATAATAATTAGATATAGATTGAAACTTAACTTCTTATTAATCATATAAAGATTGTTGACTAAGCAGCAGATTTTATTATTAGCTTTTTTAAGTAATAAATAGTCATAAGATAATTAATTTTATCTTCATATTTATAGAGAGATATATAAAGTATTACTTTTTTCAACTAATATTTATATTATTGAAATTAAAATAAATAATACAGTTTTTTTTTTATAAGAGTATCAACTAAAATTCAGGACTCTTGATAGAACTATCGTAGATAAAGGCTAGGTATTTTTTTTTAATAGAAGCTTACATCTATATTATTATATTTAAGCTAAATTAAAGTAAGATTCTTAACTATAAATAATTTTAATACATTTAGATACTAAGACTTACTAAGATTATATCTAAATAACAACTAAGATAGTTAAGGAAATATATTAAGGGTAATAAAGTGTACTTATTATAATATCTTGAAGTCTTATATAAATACTCAGTATATTTTATTTTAATCTTACTAGAAAGTTACTCAAGATAAAGGTCTCAATAATAAGAGAATATATAGATCTTAATGGAGCCTATAGGTTTCCTACTATACGACTAGTTATAAAATACTTATAACTATAAATTTAGTCCTATAGGAGTAAAGTATATCATTAAGAATATCTAGTCCTATCTCTTTTAAGAGATAAGAATATCTATCTATATAAATATAAATACATAATAAAAGTCTAAATACAATATCAATTTAATCTTTTTATATATATATTAATTATCTAGATTTTCCTTTTTCTTATAGGAATCTATATATATATAATATATTAACTAGAATTCCTAAAATTACTGTAATCCTATTAAAACTACTATATTTAAGTATTATTATATATAATTATTAATACTATTTTTAAGTTCCTCTTATAATTAGAAATTTATAGAAATTGATTTTTTACTATTTAGAGAATATATATAAATTAATATATTAACAAGATAGTTTAATACTTTCTACTAAATCTCTTCTTTTTTAAGACTTTACATTTGATTATAAATATATTATATACTAAAATACCTTGTATTATTAGTCTTTTAGTATACTTATATTAATAAATTATCTATTTTACCTAAGTAGTAAATCTTTATATAAGGCTAATATCAAAAAATAAGCTCTTAAAGATAGTAATCAAGTTTAGGTATATTTCATTAATAATTACTAATATTATAAATTACTTAAGCAGCTAAGCACTATTAAGTCTTATAAAAGAGTAATAATCTCTAAAAGTAAAATAACTAAGGTTATTAATGTATCTAATTATTAACTTAATAAAATGTTGAAGATTTTTATAAATAGCCTATAATATCTATAATTAATAATCCATATTATAATATATTTTATTAAATTTTATTAAAAGGAGTGATCTAAATATATAAGAAAAAGAAGATCTTTATCAAGTCTCTATTACTTAGAGACATAATAATTTCATCTAGAAATAATAATTAAAGAAAATAAATTTTAAGTCAGTAAAGACAGATTTTCATAAATAGATACTTAGTCTAATAAATTTTAGATCCTAATATTTATTGTACCTTTTAAATAAAAGAGAATTTTAATATTATAAAGATTAAAATAGGAATTTCTCCATAAAATTCCCCGCTATTTCGCTTATATTATATTATATACTATCTTCCTTATCTTATTTATTCTATTTAATTTCTTCTCTAAATCTTATACCTATTTCTTTTCTACTTTCTATCCTAAGAATTTCCTAAGAAGACCTAAATTAGGTTAGCTTAACTATTTTACCTTAACTAACGTAACTAATAAGCGAGCTACGTATATAAGCGAGCTACGTACCTTATTAAAAACGCGTGGATTAAACTAAAATAATTTAACTTTAACTAAATAATATTAAATATCTAAGCTATTTAGCCTAATTTAGATAATATATTATTTTATGCCCTTTAATTCTATATTTAGAGCACTTTAGTATAGCTCGTCGTTATGGTTCTTAACCTTAATTCTAATTCGTTAGCTAGCTATCTTAAGGTTAAATTTAAGGAATTATAGTACGTTAAGCTATTTAAGAGAGCTTATTAGCGCATAGACCTTTAGACTAGACGATCTACTATCTTAAATAATATTTTTTCCCCTTCTATTTCTTATATATAGTACGTAAATTATAATTTTCTTATACTAGAATAGCTATAACTTATATAGTAATTTTATAATCTTTAATAAGCTATTTTATAATATAATATAATAAGGTTTATAGGCTATTTAAATACTTTATAAGCTTAGCTTATTAATAGAGCTATTTAAGCGTTATTAGCGTTTTTAGTATATAATTTTAACTTAAATCGCTTCTATAGCTTATAGGTAGTATAGGAGGTTAAAGTTAAATATTTAGCTTTAAAATAACTTAATTTAGATTATATAGTACTAAACTAGTAGCTATAAAGCTACTTTTGATAATCTCTAGTTTAAATATCTTAATTTAAGTAATTAGAAATATATTAAGATAATTAAGCTTATCTATATAGTTAAAACTAAGTTATATCTATATTTTATTAAGTTAACTATATATATATTTTAAAATTATAAAATAACTAATATTAAGAGGTTATAAAAGATATAATAAGTATATAGGTATATAATATTATTCTAATTATAAAGTAAATTAAATTTTAGAGTTAAATAACTTCTATAACTATTAAGAATAAGAAGTTAATATTTCCCTTTCCTCCTTAAAAAGGTTAAAGGAATAAAAATTTCCGCTAGTTAATAAAGTCTAATTTTATTAGATATCTATCTATTTAGGCTAACTTTAAAGTGCTAATCTTTTATATCTACCTAACTAGCGATAAAATACTTCCCCTTAAAGATAACTACTAAAAGAAGGCTAAATCTAGATATACCTATATACTTAATTAAGATTACCTACTTATAATTTCTAGGCTATAAAAGAGTATACTAACTATAATATTCTACTCTTATTATAACCTTTATAGTTATAATTAACCCTATCGTGAAACTAGTCTTATTAAAGTTATAGATATTATCTAGGTTAATCCTATTCTTATTAACTATTTTTTAAACTAGATTAAACTACTCTTTAATTATTTTTAGATCCTTATATTTTATATACTTATAATTATAATATCTTAAGAATTAGATAAAGAGGTTAGGGTATTTATCCATATAATTATATATCTATTTTTTATTAATAGTAATAGATAGTATTATATCTTAAGCGGCGAGAAGAAGGTTTATAGTCTCTTAGATAGTAATAGATCGTAGAGCTACTCTATATATATTAAGAGATATAACCTAATATTTAAGCGTCTCTTCTTCTAATTTAGTTAATTTAAATAAATTTATATATAATTCTACTTAATATATAACGCTATAGAGATATATATAAAGTATAGACTTAGGTATATTAAATATATATACTACCTCGTGATTTGATAGATTTTCCTACTTTTAAATAGCCTAGATAGTAAGAGCTAACCTTCTTATTTTATTAGTTTTTAATAATTTTAAGAGTGACTTAGGGGTAAAGTAGGTAGTTATAGATAGTCTAATTAATCTACGCGTTTTTGATAGGGTGTGTAGCTCGTTTATATATATAGCTCGCTTATTAGTTATATTATCTATTCTAATTACCTAAGATTAGTAATTAGTTAATATACTAACCTTAGATAATATACTACCTTATAATTTAATAAATTCTTACTTTTTAATAGCCTAGATAGGAAAGTAAGAGTTAATCTCCTTATTAAATTAATTTCTTTAAAGGCTTAAGAGTAGATTAGGGGTATAATAGGTAGTTTAAGATAGATAGTCTAATTAATCTTTATATTTTTAATAGGGTATATAGGTTACTTTTATATATCCCTCGATTATTAATAAAATTAGAAGTGATAACGTATTTCATAAGCGAGTTGGATACCTGGTCTGCCTGGATACCCCAAAACATATAGTAAATGCGATAAATTATAACTTGATATCTTAATAACTAGACATTATCTTATATTCTCCTTTTAAATAAATGTTTCTTATACTACCCTCTATCTTACCCTGGAGTTTAATTAAATTCTTTCAGTGGCTAAGTTAGAGATATATATTTAGACCTTAAGTAGCCAAATCACAGCGTATTTTATAGTAACATTATAGAATCCTTAACTAAGGTACTTAAAAATCTAAAGCTAAACTATGCCTATCCTAAGGAAATAGTATATGAAATCTAATATAATTTTCATGCGTGGTTATTAAAATATTAAGTTATAATTTATCGCATTTACTATATGTTTTAGGGTGTCTAGGCTAACTAGGTGTCTAACTCGCTTATAAAATATGTTAAGTATAATATATTTCATAAGCGAGCGGGATATCTAGTTAGCTAGGATACCCTATTAACTTTAATTAATTTAAACTAGTATAATTTACCTAAAATAATATAATATTAAATATCTAAGCTATTTAACTAGTTTTAGATAATATATTCTTTTATGCCCTTAGATATTATATTCTAAGTACCTTAGTAGAGCCTAATATTATGGTTCTTAACCTAGATTTTAACTAGTTAGCTCTCTATCTTAAGGTTAAATTTATGGATTTTTAACCTTTTAGGCTAATTCTTTAAGCTCTACTACTAATAGACCTTCTAAATAAGCTATCTATTACTTTAATCTTACCTTTTTCTACTTCTTTTTTTCGTTTCTAGCACGTAAAAGCTCGTTTTCTTAAGTAAGAAAAGCGGTAGATTATATTATAATTTAGTAAGCTTTTAGTACTTAATTAATAGTAGAATTTAATAGGCTTAGTAGGCTCTTAGAGCGTTTTTCTAAGAGCTTTTTAATTAAAGAAGCTTACTTCTAGAGTTATTTATAATTTAATAGTATTTTTAGCTTCTATATACTACTTTCGCTCCCTTAAGAAGGTAGTAGTATAGGTATATAGAGTTAAATATTAAGCTTTAAAATTACTTAATATAGATTATATAGTACTAATCTAGTTACTAAGAAGCTATTTTTAATTATTTCTAGCTTAAATACCTTATTTTAAGTGATTAAAAAAGCGTCGAGAAAGTCTAATTTATTAATATAGTTTACTCTAATCTATATTAAATTTTTAACGATTTAACTATATACACGCTTAAGAACTATAAAATAACCTATATTAAGAGGTTATAAAAGATAAGAAGAGTGTAGTAGTATATAAATTAGAATTATATTATTTTAATAGTAAATTTTATTAAATTTTAGAGTTAAATAGCTCCTATAACTATTAAGAACTAGAAGTTAATATTTCCCCTTTATTCTTAAGAAAGTTAATAGAAGAAAGACCTTTTTAAGCTAGTAAAGGCTAATTTTATCTAAGGTCTATCTATTTAGGCTAACCTTAAATTACTAATTATTTAGAAGTTTATTAGCCTAGCTTATAATAAAAACTTTACCCTTAAAGATAATTATTAGAGGGAGGCTAAATCTAGACACACCTATATACTTAATTAAGGTTATCTATTCACGATTTCTAGGCTATAAAAGAGCGCGCTAACTATAATATTTAGCTCTTATTATAACTTTTATAGTTATGGTTAAGCCTATTATAAAGCCTATCTTATTAAAATTATAGATATTATTTAGATTAATCCTATTATTATAAATTATCTTTTAAATAAGATTAAACTATTCTCTTATAATTTTTAGATCTTTATATTTTATATATATATAATTATAGCGTCTTAAGAACTATATATAAAGCTCTAGGTATCGTTTAATATAATTTATTACCTAATTCTTACTAACGGTTTAAATTAGGGTCGTTCCGTGTATCGCGAGTAAGAGATTAGCTATTTCTTATACTATTTTAGGTTATAGTGCCACTCCTTAGTTATCTATAGAAAGTACCTATTTCTCTAGTGAATTCTCCTCGATTTTAGTTAATTTAAATAAATTTAGGCGGGATTTAACGCGGTTTTCGCGTCTAATAAGATAGGCATAAAGTGTTGATTTTAGAACGTTATATATATATGCTGCCTCACGAATTGATAGCTTATCCTGCTTTTTAAGAGCCTAGATAGTAAGCAAAATCCAGCCTTCTTAATATGTTAAATTCTAACGATTTTGAGAGCGAATTAGTGGCATGGTGGGTAGTTAGATAAGAAAGGTGTGATTAATTAACGCGTTTTGGTTAGGGTGATCCAGCCGACCAGGATGATCCGCTCGGTGGTGAATTACGTTAGGTTAGAGGATTACCTAAGTAAGTAATCTTAATAAGGCTTAGTGTAATTTTAAAAATCTAATATTATACCTTTAGCCCCTATATATTATAATTCTACTAATAAAATTTAAATATATACTATAGTAAAGCTTTATATATCTCTAAAATAAATAGAATAAGTCTAAAATAATTAGACCACTATAAATAGGCCTAGCGAGCCTAATTTTAGGCTTATAGCCTAGCTCACTAAAGCTCGTGAGCTTTTTTAGGGTACCTAGCTTAGCCTGTCTAGAAAATATAGATATCTAGAGATATAAATAGGTTTTTCCTTAGTAGTATGACTTTTTACGCTTAACCTATTTTAGTATATAAGTCTAATGACTAATCTTAAACTATAATAGATATAAAATATCACACTAAATTTTAATACTTTAAAGACTATAAGAAAACCTTAGGTATTCTTATAAGAATCCTATACTAATATAAAACTACTAAAAATATTCAAGAAACCGCTAAAATCATATAAAATTATATACGTCAATAATATTAGAAAAAATACCTATAGTTAGTAATAAGTTAAATTTAGATATTTGTATAGGTAAGTACTATTTATAGAGGTTTAAAAATAATATATATTATATAGTGTATATCTCTTATATATAAAATCCTTTAACTAACTCTAGAGATTTCCTTATAGATTTAAATCTAGGGAAATAGATAAAGAGCCTTATCTTATATAAAAAGAGTATTAATTCTATAAAGGTCCTAAAGATCTAAATTAAATTAGTTTGTCCTAGGTATAATATACTTAGAAGATTTCAAGTCTAGGGTTCCCTAAGAGGGATCCTAAATTATAATTAGATCTTTTATATTTTTAGTAAAATATAACTAGACTTATATACCTTTATATTAAGATATCTATCTAATAATAGTAGTCTTATAATGCTTTTAACTACTATATTATAAGATATTAGATATTTAATAGAAGTTAGATTAAAATAAAGACTTATTACTAAAGATTACTCTTCTTTAATTATCAATAGTCTAATATTTATAGGAATAAGCCTATACGAGTTATTATACTCTATAGCGATTAAGAATTAGAGGTTTCTATATAGCTAGGTATAAAACTATCCCTTGAGTAAGGGATAGATAAAGTATCTCTTTATAAACTCTAAGTTATAAAATATAAAATCCGAATTTATATTTTAGGACTAAGTATTTACTTAATTATTAAATCTATAAAATTATCTTATTTAGGCGCTTAGGGGTAAGCTTTATATATCTATCTATCCTTTTCTTCTTCTATAATATAAAATATACTAATTTATAAATATATTAAGCTTATTACTAGATATAGTTGATTTAGGTTATAATATTTAGATATTTTAATTTTTCATTAAGAAATTAATAATAAATATACTTATTATATATAAGCTCCACTTTCTAAACTATACTTATAAATAAAGATCTAGATAGGAGCTAAGAATTATAGGGTATTATATATTATATAAAAATAGATAGTATATATTAAAATAGATTAGACAGTATAGTAAACTTATCTTTTTTCCTTTATTAACGTATATAAGACTAAAAATTACCTATTTATCTAGATCTAATAAATATCTAAGTAATAGTTGGTAATTCTATTTTAAATATCTACTTTTATAGTTTCTAAGTATTATATAATCTTACTTAATAGTTCTAAACTAAGATGTTACTAATTTTCTAAGTTTACTTATTAGATTAATTAATCTATATCTATTTAATATATATATCTCTACTTACTCTTATCTTTTTTGAAATATATTTTTTCTTATCCTCAATCCTAATTTAAAACTTATAACTATAATAAGCTTTATTTAGCTTTCTTAATAAGGAATGATTTATATGGAGAATTACCTATCTGTCTTAATTTTCTACTATTACTAGAGGGTTTAATAGCTAAAGATTTTTAGTCTTTATGTATATAATTAACTTATTCTATATCATTATTAATCTCTATCTCTTAGATCTTCTAATATAATAGATCTCTTAATTAAAAGATTTAGATTTTCTAGACTAAGATAAATAGAGATAAAAGCTTATAATATATATAATAAGATATACTAAAATATACTAAGATAATGAATAATTTTTTAGTATTTAGTAAGACACTAGATTCTATGTTATATTATAAATAAGCTAAAGGTTATTTATTAAAATCATCAAAAGACTCTCTTATATCTTAATATTACTTGAAATAGAATAGGTATTTAAGACACTAATTATTTATAAGACTATATAAATATCAAGCTTAAGAAAGAATAAGATACAAGAATTCCCAAGGTCTCTTTAAAAGGTTATAAATAAGTCCTAGGAATCTTTCTTAGTTTTTTAATAAATTATGTCAACCAAGAAGTACTATAATATTAATCTATTCTATTATCTATCTAGACTTGAAAGAAAATCTATAATAAAATAAATTCAACTCTAACTAGTAAGAATAGATATAGATCGGGTTACCTATAAAGTGGCCTTTTTGAAATTTTAGTAGATTAAGATTTTAAAGATATTATTATAAAAGCTTAGCTCTTAAAGCTTTTTTATCCTGAGATAGTATATCATTAACTTTAGATAATATTATAAGAAGACTAATAGAGAGTTTTATTAATCCTTAATTACCTTTAATATTATCTTTACTTGAGTTTTATATCTTAGAAGATTTTAAAGGTCAGGTTTCTAAAATTAAAGATTAGTATAGAATATAGATATAATAAGTAAAATGGTTGAATATGATATAGAACTATTAAATTCTCTATTTTCTTTATTTTCTCTATTTTCTCTATTTTAATCCTTACTATTATATAATATCTACTTTATTTATTATGTAAATTTCTAGATTTATATAACGTAATTCACCCCTAAGCGAGCCACCCCCCTATCTAAGCTACCCTAACTAAAACGCGTTAATTAATTAGTCTCACCCTTCTTTAACTAACTACCATACCCCTAATTCGCTTTTAAAATCGTTAAAATTTAACTTAAAAAGAGGGTTAGATTCTACTTACTATCTAGGCTATTAAAAAGTAGGAAAAATTAATAATTTATTAAGTAGCGCTTATATATAATATCCCTCGCATAACGCTCTAATTCTATCTTAATAGATATTAAAATTATATTAAATCACGCGTTAAAATATTTAAATTAACTAAAATCGAGGATAATTCACTTAAAAAATAGATAATCTCTATAGATATATATAGAGCGGCCCTACGACCTTCTATAGTGTAAGAAATAGCTAATCTCTTATTAGCGACACGTAGAACGACCCTAATTTAAATAGTTAGTAAAAATTAGGTTATAAAATTTATTAAATATTATCTAGAGCTCGTTACTAGGTTCTTAAGATGCTATAATTATAAACGCGCTAAGTATAAGGACCTAGAAATTATTAAAGAATGGTTTAACCTAGTTTAAAAGATAATATCTAAGTATAGGATCTATAAAGATAATATATATAACTTTAATAAGATAGGCTTTATAATAGGCTTAACTATGACTATAAAGGTTATAATAAGAGCTAAATATTATAGTTAGCGAGCTTATTTATAGCCTAGAAATCGTGAATAGGTAACCTTAATTAAGTATATAGGCGCGTCTAGATATAGCCTTCCTCTAATAGTGATCTTTAAAGCTAAACTCTTTAATAAAGGTTAGACTATAGGCCTTCTAGATAACTAGTAATATAAGATTAGTCTAAATAGATAGACCTTAGATAAGATTAGACTTTATTAGCTTTAAAAGATCTTTCTTCTATTAACTTTCTTAAGGATAAAGGGGAAATATTAACTTCTAGTTCTTAATAGTTATAGAAGCTATTTAACTCTAAAATTTAACGAAATTTACTATAAAATAACGTGATTCTAATTTATATACTAGCGTACTCTTTATATCTTTTATAACCTCTTAATATAGGTTATTTTACTATCTTAAAGTGTATATATAGGAAATACGTTAAAAATATTATATAGATAGGTTAAAATCATATTAATAAATTAGACTTTCTTAACGCTTTTCTAATCGCTTAAATTAAGGCTTTTAAAGTAGAAATAATTAGAAATGGCTTTAAAGTAACTAGATTAGTCCTATATAATCTAGATTAAGTAATCTTAAAGCTTAATATTTAACTTTATATACCTACCCTACTACTATCTTAAGGAAGTAAAAGTAGTATATAGGAGCCTAAGATACTATTAAATTATAAGTAGCTCTAGAAGTAAGCTTCCTTAATTAAAAAGCTCTTAAATTAACGCTCTAGGAGCCCTCTAAGTCTATTAAATTCCGCTATAGATTAGGTACTAAAAGCTTATTAAATCATGATATAATTAATCGCTTTTTATTAAGGAGTAATAAACTATATACACTACTATATATATTAGTCCTAGGTATATTAACCTTAAGGGTTAATATAGTAGTCTTTTTAGCTAAGTGGTACGATCATATGACCTAGGAATGATCTATAACACTTTTCTTACTTAAGAAAACGAGCTTTTATATGCTAGAAACGAGAAAATCAAGCATAAAAAAGCAAGGTCTAAGCTCTAGATAGCTTATCTAGAGGGCGTATCCATCGCTAAGCTTAAAGAGCTAGCTAAAATTACTAGAAAAGCTTAATTTGAACCTTAAAATAGTGAGCTAACCGGTTAACTAGGAGCATAAGAACGACGATCTAGGGCGCCACTAAAATGCTCTAAATGCGGTATTTAGGGGCATAAGATAATATATTGTCTAAATTTAGCTGAATAGCTTATATATTTAATATTACGTTATTTTGGTTGAATTTCGTTAATTTGAATTATCGAAAGTTAATGGGGTGGCTCGCTTAGGGGTGAGTTACGTTAGTAGCTAGATATATAGTTAGATAAGAAAGATATAATAATATTAATATATAGTTATTAGAGAATGGAGTCCTTACGTGTTCTCTAAGTTCGCACTTTTTTACCAGAATTCTCCACTATTTCATTTATGTCATATCATGTGATATTTTACTTGATTTATTTATTCTATTTGATTTCTTCTCTAAATCTCAGGTATTTAGTTCTCGTATTTTTAGCAGAATAGTTTAAATCTCATACCAATTTCTTCTCCATTTTCTATCCTAAGAATTTCCTAAGAAGACCCTAAATTAGCTTAGCTTAACTATATTACCTTATTTATCTAATCTAATTCCCTGAGATTAGTAACTAGTTACCCTACCAATCTTAGATAGTTATAAGCCCGGTATGCCCTCTCTAAGTATAATAATATCCTTATATTTTAACGCTATTCATGTCGTTTTTTCCTAAGATTAATAACCAATTACCCTACTAACCTTAGACAAACACGATTTAGGTCGTTTTAACCATATATAGCTATATATATAGGTTATTCTAAGATAGTCTCTAGTCTAGAGATATCTTATATTCTATTCTATTAAGCCTACTAGTTAGCTAGAGCCTTATAGAATTACCTCTAAATTATGATATTTTCACATTTTACCATTTTTAACGCAATTCTAAGTTAGAATTTATATTCTCTATCTACACGTGTGACGTATATGTTACCTATATATATCTATACGTGTTTATGTGTTTATTATTTATGTGTTTATATTATATAAATATATAAATTATGTGTTTATTATTTATGTTTATTATTTATAGGTGAAAATTCTACAAGTTTACTAGAAAATTCTAGTAATATCCTACTATATATACCCCATTTTCGTGTGGAGAATTCTTCCTTCTTTATATATTTTCTATTCCATATTCTATGGAGAATTCAATGTTAAATTCTAATATCCCACCTAGTAGAGCTTAGGTAGAGCTTAGACTAATCTTATAGGCCTACCCCATAATATTATCTATCATATTCTTCTACCTCATCTCCATATTCGCTAAAATTAAGCTCGTTAAGCTTAGAATTCGATAATTTACATATCCTCGAACATTCCAGAACGTCCAGAATCCTCAGAATCCTCTATATAAATCTCTATGTCCCCAAAAATCACGTCCTATCCTTCAAGCCTCACTTATCTCTTATATATCTCTTACTTTAACCTCATTTTAACCTTACTTCCACTATATCTACATCTATAGATATAATCCTAATGGGTCCTACTATATAGTAACTCTAGTATACCTAAATTAAGCGTCTTACTAAGTAGTAAACTATATAGGATTATATTAATCTAGAATAGAATATACCTTAAGTAACATTATCTAGGGTACTAGATATCATGGATATTAATATAGACGATATATTATATAATAGATAAGTTAAACGTCGTCTAGAGATTAAAGATATATTAGAGAGAATTTAAAAAGTGGAAATTACCCTATAATCTATAATTAATAGGTTAATAAAGGAGTTTTTAATTAATAAAATAACTAGATTTAAGATACTATAAGCATTATATCTCCTATATAATTAGCGAGATATCTTACACCAGAGAATAGTTAAAAAACGGTAGAGGAAGATAATCTAAGGCCTATCTTAGGGTTAGAAAATTAAGGATTAGGTCATCTAGGTATAGATAATATATTATAAAGGTATTATAGAGGGAATTACTATTATATAGATAATAGATTATATACCTCTAGACTTTATAGACGCCGTGCATAATATTACCCTATTATAGCATAACTAAACCTATAATAAGGTCATATTAAAGATCAAGAAAAATATTTAAGTAGATTTTAACGAACTTTATCTAAGTTTTAGCTAGAATCTCGATATTAAAAAACCCAAGATAACCTTATTCTACTAGTTATATACCACGTTCTAGGATATTCTAGACCAGGTAGAATAGTCTAAATTAGGTAAATCGACTAAATAGACACCTCGCTATCCCTATTAGAATATACTAAATAATAGAAATCACTAATTCTAGGACTACGCCTACCTTAATCTATTAAAGAGACTAGCGAATTATATATAGGATAAAGACGTAGATTCACGCTTTAAGAGAGTAGCTAGTAAGAGCTTACCATTTAAGATAGCCTTAGATAAATTCAAAAAGGATAATATAGGTACTAACGCGGTTAGCATACTAACTATATTTAACTAGATTAGGTTAAATTACCCATAAAAGACCCTAATTTAGATATTATACCATATTTCAGTACCGTAGAATTATCTAGATTAGGCCTTTAATATAGGGTTAAATATATATATATATAACGATAGATCGCTATTCTCTAATTTCGTGGAATGGAGTATATATATCTAGACATCGCCAAAACCCACAAAGCCCAAAGCCTAACCTAACCTAACCCATGAATGGGTTGGGTTTTAGGCCCGCTACTTAGCCTATTTATGGGCCTTAGGCTTTACCTTAGACCTAAGGCCTATAAATAGGGGCCTATTAGGGGCCTATTATGCTTTAAATAGTGTAAATATCTACTTATTTTAGTATAATATAAAAATATATATTTTTAGTCTATATTTTTGGGTATTTCATATACACAAGCTTAGTAGCTATAATTGATTTTAGAAGTAATTTAATTAAAGAATATTAATATTAATAAACTATTTAAGGTCTAGGATAAATATATTAGTTATCCTTAAAATGCCTAGGACGTTTCCGCGTCCTTACTAATATACGTATCAGGGTATTTTCTTCCTCTATCACTAGAAGAATTTCATTATCATCATTACTACTATTCTTACTATCCTTACTATTCTTATTATGCTCGCTATTCTTACTATTCTCACTATTCTTAAGGAATATTATTTCTAACTCCTTAGGCCCCTCCTCCTTATTACTAATTAGGTTAAGATCCTATATTTCTAGTGAAGTATCTTTTTCCTCCCTTTTTAACTCACTTTTATCTAGAGAGTAGTACTCTTATTAGAGTATAGACTCCTCTTCTTAGATATTAAATCTTAATATATATAGGAAAAGCATTAACTCTTAGATAGTTTTAGAACTTAATCTACCACGGCGATAGTAGTAGATATCTCGCGTAGTATTAAATAAACGCTTAATACTAGCACTAGTTACTAGGATTAAAAGCATATCATATATAAGGGCTATAGTTACTAGGAATCGATACTAGTATCTTCTCTAGAAATTAAGAGGTAATTTATTAAGTGTATCTAGACTTCTATAATTAGTATTTTAAAAAATCTTAAAAAAGAAATAAGAGCTTACTTACCGCTATCTAGATACCTAGTAAGCTTATTATTTTATATAATTTACTTTAGCTTATCTTTCTTTAATAGGTTATTAAGGCTATTACGTGCTATCTATTAAGTAGATATTAGCGATGTTACTAATCTATTTTTATTAGTAAGGCGTTCTTAGTAGGGCGCTAGATAGGTTTAAAAGCTCTTTTAATAGCGTTGACGCTATTTATTATCCTAGTTATCTATTAAAAAGAATTTTAATTTTTTAGATAGTGTAAGTATAGTACTAATTACGTAAAGATCGCCCTTGATTAAATCTATCGCTAAGTAGTATTATTTAAGCTTTTTAAGAGTAGCCTTAAGTGCCTAATATATTCTCTTTTTCTATAGAACCCTTTTTTTAGCTAGTTAGGAGATTAATTCCTTAAGGTATTTAAAAAGTCGGTTATAGATCTTAAAGATATAGTATATTATAACGTTCTTTATCTTTAAGAGCTATATAGTAAAGTTAAAGAATAGATATATAATCTAAAGAAGATAATTAATCTATCGCCACTTATCTTTATTAAGTATAAGGTCTAAACGATCCTATTTAGTATAGAATTTTATAAATATTAATCTAAGTCATTTCGCGCGTTATAGTATTAAAAATATAGAATTCTAGCGTGTCTTAATATCTTAAATTAGATAGATTTTAGGGGTTTTAGTCTAAAGGGAAAAGAAGGTATCTTAACATTAAGGGCTTATATTTATATAGATTATAAGGGACTAAACCTAAGGTAAAGTTAGTAAGATATAAGAAGATCCATAGAATATATATTAAGTATATATAGAGTATATACTAAATATATATATAGATAAAGAGAGGAGAATTAGGAGATAAAGGTAGTATATATAACTAAAGTAAATAGACTAGAGAAAGATAAGCATACCTTATTTAATATATTATAGATATCTCGCTTTATTATATTTATATAGGTATATTAAGATTGCGCTAGAGTCTATGTTATTTTAGCTATCTTATTAGTTAGTATAGCGTTTATCTTACTAAGGAGATTATTTAAACTTAGTTAGATAATATATACGAGGTATAGAATATAGACTAATATTATACCCTTAGATATTAATTACTATAAAGTACTAACTAATATATTATTATTAGATATATTATTAGTAGTGATCGCTAAAACCCGATTCTGGATTTCGTATTTTTTAAGGATATTAAGGATAATAATACTAAGATTAGCACTAGTATATCTACCTATAAGTAGCTTAAACCTAAGTAGTATTTTATAGTATTACTAATCTTAATTAATAAAATAGCTACTAATAGCTATAAATAACTAGTTAAATAGGAATATCTAGCTATCTAGTATAATTAAGAGCTTTATATCAGCGGGAAGCTTATAGAGGATATCCTACTATTAGTCATATATAGAGGTATATAGCCAGCGCTATATTATCTTTACGGAAGGAATATAAGGTATAGATAGGGTAGATTAGGCCTTTTAGATAAGCCTATAGAATCTTAGACTCTTAATAAGCTAAAATAGAAGTCTCTTAACTATAATAAAGGTAAGAAGCTCTTCTTCCTAATCATCTTAATAGAATTCGTTTTTTATAGAGGTATCTAGTATCTATTTCCCCACTAATATTAGTATATAATTAGATTTAGATTAGATTATTAGTAAGTAATAGGTATAATAGTTCCTTACCTTTATAAACTCTATAATAGCTCTATAAGACTTTTAGTTAGTATAAAGATGTTACGTAGTGCTAACTGGTCACAGTGAGTATCGCTCGTATGGTCCGTTATATATACGTCAAGGCTCGGCCTCAAGTCTCAATCGCAACCGTACTATTGCCTGAAGGCCTTATATAGGCTCGGGTCTATAGAGTAGACTCTTATTAGTCTACGCTAGATAGTGCGCCTAGTCAAGCTATGCTTAGGATCTATGTTAAGTGACTAGAGACTAAGGATACCTCTCCTAGTAGGGTGGGTTATCTTAAATATAAAATAAGGGTAAAGCTAGAGCTATAGGTTCTAAGTAATAATATATGATTAAACGCGAAGAACTAAATATATCTATGGTAATGACCGTCTTTATATATCTAATCTATCGCATCGCTTGATGAGTCTAGGACTTATTACTTAATCTATTCTAGTCTCATCGCTTAATGAGTTATACTTATCGCCTAATAAGTTAGCACGTGATCCTTTCCTAGGATCCTTATTTTCCTAGGATCCTAAGCTCTATAAGATCCTCTATATTATAGGATATTTATGGTTATTAGTAACTATGGTCTATTATAGGGTGTTGTTGATTATAGGATATCTTATGTCCTAGGATTCCCCCTTTTGGTTTCTAAACTGTGGCTTATTATAGGGCATCCTTAATTATAGGGTGGAGTCCATTATAGGATCTTTCCCGTTACCGATAACTATGGCGTATTGTAGGGTACTCCTTATCTAGCGATCTTGCTTATTATGCGATTATCTATTTCCTAGGATAATACTAAATTATAATAACCTTTAGTTATCACGTATTATATATCCTATTATAAAGAGGCTATGGTTCTTTAAACCATACCTTATATATAACCTATACGTCGTCCTATTTATCTAGGATAATTAGGTATAAGTACCCCGTAGGTAGTGCGGCCCCCTATAGGTCTATAATATTACCCCCTCCTTTCCTAGGTCTTTATCCCTAAAGACTCTTATATCTTATAACCGCCTACTCCCCTCTTCTAGTAAGTGTTGGTTTTTATTTCCTTTTCTATCCTTTAGCCATAACCCTATCGCCATGCCTTTATCTAAGTCCTCTATCTAGAAGAATTAACTAAGTGATCGTTTTTCCATAGAAGGCTTCTAAGCCGTTATTTTATGCGATCATTGCGTTCGCCTTAAATAAGTGTGCATCTATATTAAAGATTTAGATTATTATAGTAGTTATATAATAGGTAGCGGTGGTATTAAGTGCACTATATCCTGTCCTACTTATTCTAATATTAAATAGCGCCGATTAGTTAAGTTATAGGGGGAGATCGCCGAAAAGCGTCGCCTTATACTTATCGCTAGTTAGGAAGCCATAGCCACCACTATACGTTTAGAGCGTTAGGAAGCTTTACTTTAGTCCCACGCTAGGGATTTCATCGCTCGTGATTTTAAAGAGATTACTAAGCTAGAGGAGCTTAAGCGTCGCGAAAAAGAAGAGTTAGATTATCTTAAGAAGGAGCGTGTCGAGACTGATTATTCTAAAGATTATAGAAAGAAGGCTACTCTAACCGCTAATAAGCATTCTAGCCTTTCTCTCGTTAAGGACGCGCACGTCCTTATAGCTACGTTAGAGGACTCTAGTTAGACGTAGATAACTATGTCTAACCCCTTACTTTTAGTAGATTAGTTAAGTATTAATTTCAACGCTTTCTTAGCTACTATCCCCTAGGGGTCCTTTTCGCCTTATTATAATACTATTAAACTAGCTAGTGGCAGCCCCTTAGGTTCTTGATGGGTTCCTATGTATTTTCTAAGGTAGGGTACCCCTACTATTTAACTAAAAGTTATTGCTGACTATTATGCTATCTATCTACTAGGATTTCTTCCACTTTATATTCTTCCTCGCTAGCGTCTTCGATTTCTATATTAGTAGTGGTTTCTATATTATCTAGCGCTTTCTCTAATAATGATATATAAAATACTAGGTGAATTCTATTTATGCTTTATAGTAGTTTTAGCTTATAGTTCACTAGTCTAGTTTTTTCTTTAATCGTAAATAGTCCTAGTTATTTATAGTCTAACTTATCGCTAGGTCGTTTAGTTTTTATATTCTAATAGAGGAGGTACACTTTCTCCCCCCTTTATAGCTCTAGGCCCTCCTAGTGAGTCTTATTATAGTATTTCTTCATGCGTAGGTTAAAGAACTTAATGTCCTATGATATTTAGAGGTGTAGCTATTTAATTCCTATAGCTAGAATCTATGACGTTTCTACTACTACGTGGTTACTAATTAGTTCTCTAATGATCGTGGGATTAAACCTATAATTAGCGAAGAATGGTGATTCTTTAGTTATTATATATATTACGTTATTATACACGAATTACGCGATTAGTAATAATTCTAACTAGTTATCCTATTAGTAGTTAACGTAATATTATAGATATTACTCTATTATCTAATTTATTCGCTCTATTTATCTATTAGTTTATAGATAGTAAGTAGTAGAGAGTCTATACTTAATGCTAATTTGGTCCGCGAACGATCGCTATATATTAGAAGTGAATAGCTTATCTCTATTAGACGTGATCTTTCTAGGTAATCTATAATTAGCGAAGATATTCCTTACTAAGATTATAGCTATCTATTTTACATCGATCTTCTCTATAGTTAGGATTATATATACGTATTTAGTTAGCTTATCCACGATAACTATAATTATGTTATTCCCGTCTAATTCTAGTAGCTTTATAATAAAGTCTATTATGATCTATTCCTATGGTTTCTTAGGTACTTCTAATTTTTGCATTTCCCTATATAGTAAGTATCTTATTGGCTTATCTTATAGGCATATATTATATTTACTAATATATCTTCGTACCTTCTTATATATATTTAGGATGTAGAAGTGGCGAGTGATTAGTTCTACTATCTTCTCGATCCCTAAATATCCTCTAGTAGGTTTATCATGATGTTTCTGGATGATTTCTTCCTATATTAATCTAGGAACATAGATTAATCTATATATTAGTAGTATTCTATTATCTAGGGTTACTTAGCGATTTTCGTGATTAAGTATCTATTCTAAAGCTTCGTCTTTAGTAGTTACTTCCTTAATTCATTATAGCTAAGTATCGTCCTATAGTTCGCTAGTTATAGTAAGGGTTTAATGATTATATACTAGGTTTCCCTTATTATCCTTAGTTAATATAGCTAGTACCGCTTCTTTGACCCTGATCTAGTAATCTAATCTTTTACTAAGTGCGTCTACTTATCTATTACTGGCTCTACTATAGTGTTTGATCCTATAATTAAATTATAAGAGTGTTTTAGCCTAGCGTACTTATCTTCTTATGAGTTCCTTTATCGTTATGAAGTAAGTTAGGTTTTTATAGTCCAATTTAACCAAAACCTAATACTTTACTCCCTTAAGGTATAGTCTCTATATTTTAAATGCTAACACTATAGCTAGTAATTCTTTATTATAGATATCGTAGTTAAGTTCTACTAGTGTTATCTTACGTGACTAAAAGGCGATTACCCTAGGTGCTTTAACCCTATTAATAGTTATTATCTATATTAATCGTGCTCCGAGCGCGAAGTTAGATACATTAGCTTCTATTATAGATAGTAATTCTATATTAAATGTATAAAGGATTAGTCTTACCTAGAAGAGGTTCTTAAGTCCTTAAAACAAGTCTTCCACTACTTAGTTCTATTCCTACTTCCGTTCTTTTTTAGTTAGGGCGTCAAATCCTATAGTAATTTCTCTAAAACCGTCTATGCTTTTTTGGTAGTAGTTATATAGTCCTTTAAATTATTAAATATCCTTCATATTCTTTAGTTAAGGCCATTCTAGGATGCTCCTGATTTTTTCTTCTTCTATACTAAATTAATTATTGCTGATGATATACCCTAGGAATCTAGTTTATTACACGTGAAACTCGCACTTCTTAAGTTTTAAGGTTACCTTAGCTTCCCTTAGTCTTAGGAGTACTTTTTTTATATATTCTTAGTGTTCCTCGATAGTTTTAGAATACACTAAGATATCATCTAAGTAGGCTATAATAAAGATGTCTAGGTAGCCTACTAGCACACTAAAGATAAATCGTTAGAATAATATTAGTGCGTTAGTAAGCCTAAATAGCATTACTATATATTTAAAGTATCTAAACTTCGTTTAGAATACTATCTTCTACTTATCTCCTTCTTTAATCTATAGGCGATTATAGGTATCTATGATGTTAAACTTCAAAAAGTACTTAGCGCCTTAGATCTAATCTTAGATTTCTTAGATTAGGGGTAGTAGGTATTAGTCTTTCTTAGTAATCCCGTTTAATTATTAGTAGTTAACGTATAGTTATAGGCTTTTATCCTTCTTTAATATAAATAGGATAGGATATCCTACTAACGATGTAGAGTGTTAGATATATTTCTTTTTAAGATTAGTCTTAATATACTCCTTTAGGGTCTAGGATTCTTTTTCTAATAGTTAGTAGATTAGTATATAGGTTAGTTCTTTACCCTCTATAATTTTAATTTCGTGGTTATGTGGTCCATGCTCTAGTAGCTAGCTAATAGGTGGTGGTGTAAACACGTCCTAGAACTCCTTATATTCTTTAGGGAGTTCTAGTGCTCCTTCCTCTATTACGTATAGAGCCACCTTATCTTCGTGGATCACGACGTATTCTTTAAGTTCGTTATCTATTATCTCTAGTCGCTATTCTCGCGACTTAATAACGCTCACGTCTATAATACGTTAGCCTATTACTAGCGTTAGAGGTAGGTTCACCCTTTATAGTGCCTCCTTAGGTTCTCTTACTCTTATACTAAGGACCTTTTTAATTATTTCTCGTGATGCGCCCGACCATATTTAGCTTATTCTTCTATAACCATAACTTATAAAGTAAATGGCTCTAGTGTTCTATTAGATCGTTAGTTCGTGTTTTTTTAGCTATGGCATCCCTAGCACTATATTATAGTTTCCTAGTGGGGTTACGTTAAAATAAATAGTTTTAAAGTAGGTTCCTATAATTATAGTTTAGGGTTCTGTTTTATAGGAAATACCTAGGCCTAGACTTTCTCTATTTAGTCTAACGATTAGTCTAGATTAGTTCCTTTTCTATACTGGCATTTTGATTCATTATATATATTATAGATCTATAAAGTTTCTATATACTCCTAAATCGATAAGTACCCTAACTATCTTAAGGAGGATATTCGCGTCGATCTTAAGGTGTGTTACTTAGTTAGTGGCTATAAGTTATTATAGTTTCTCTTGGTGTGTGGACGCATTATCGTTAGCACTTTCGTGTTTCTTAGGAGTTTCTTTAGGCGTCTATGTCTCTGATCTTAGTTCCTATATGACTAGATCCTAGGAGCTGGTATTATTCTAGTCTCTATATTAAGTCCATCCTTAACTCTCGATTTCCTTAAAGTTAACGTCTAGAAATAGGTCCGTTATCCTTTTCTAAGTCTTTTATATAGCTTCTTATAGATAGTTAAACTTTTCTTAGCGCTCCTTACTACTAGCTACTATTACTTCGAGTTACTGTATCGCTCTATTAAGAGCGTTATCCTCTTCTTATTTAAGCGCCTTTGCTCGTTAGTAGGCCGCGTTAAACCTTGCGTTAATCGCTTCTACCTTTTAGACCTCGTTACTTTAGGTCGTTTCTATTGGTTCGTCTTTAGCTGTGGCCTAAAGTTATTACGGTTTATTATAGCCTCCTCGCTCCTGAGTGGCTTTAAGTTATTAAGGTTACTCTTTACTTTAGTAATCCTTGATATAATGTCCTAGTTTTCTATATTTAAAATATAGGTTATTATTTTTACGTCTTTTCTATTCCTTATTAGGGAGTCTCGCTGTATCGAGCTCTATTAGTTATAGGCTATAATTATCTTATCTTAGTGCCCTATGACCGTGACTTCTGGGTTAGAAGCGGTTTCCTTGTCCTAGGTTCCTTCTCTACTATTCGATCTCCTTCTTTTCCTATTGGCGGTTAAAGTACTAGTTATTAAATTAGGTTACTATATCGATTAGTCCTATTATTATAGTCGGTCGATTAATACGCGTAAGTTCGTCTTTTATATAGGATTTAAGTCCCTCTATATATCGCGGGATAAGGGCATAGTTATCCTATCCTAGTACTACCGTGGTCTATATAAACTGCGTGGTATAGGCTATAGTAGAAGTGGTCTAGTGGAGTGTTACTAGCTTCCTTTCCGCGTTAATAGTTACGTTGATTTCTCTAAATATCTTAGTTATATAAGCTATAAAGTTACTATAGCTTATAAAGATATCTATTGTCGCTGCACTCTAATTAGGGCGATTTTTCTCGTAATATTTATGGATATGGACTTCGAACTAGTCCTATGCTTATCCGCGTAGATGAGTTAACACGAAGATGATCTTGCTTTCTTTATCTATGAGCTATGCTTAATTAACGTTGAGGTATATTCTTATCTAAGTGAGGAAGCCTCTTAGCTTAGATTAAGTCCTATCGAAAGGCTTAGCTTTTAGGAGTTTCACGATATACGTAGCCATGGCGGGAGCTAATACTCTAACCTAGGCGTTGAGTTACGTGATATAGTCCTATATATCTAGAATCTGATTTACGTCTTACGATAGAGCGTTGATTTAACTAGTGAGTCCTACTATATAGGCCCTTAGCTATTAGATTAACTCGGTCTGGTCCTCGTTATTATTATCGCTATTTAGGGGTAGTCGCGCCGTTTATAACTACGGCGGCACTAGTGGTCGTCTAGATTTCGATATAGTTGCTTACTGCTTTATAAGATGGTTTCGTAAAGATAGGGCGTTTAATATATTACACGGTGCTAACTAGTCATAATAAGTATCGCTTATATGGTCTATTATACGTACGTCGAGGCTTGGCCTTAAGTCTTAATCGTAACTGTACTATTGCCTAAAGGCCTTACACGGGCTCGGGTCTATAGAGTAGACTCTTATTAGTCTACGCTAGATAGTGCGCCTAGTTAAGCTATGCTTAGGATCTATATTGAGTAACTAGAGACTAAGGATACCTCTCCTAGTAGGGTGGGTTGTCTTAAATACAAAATAAGGGTAAAGCTAGAGCTATAGGTTCTAAGTAATAATATATGATTAAACGCGAAGAACTAAATATATCTATAGTAATGACCATCTTTATATATCTAATCCATCGCATCGCTTAATAAGTCTGGGACTTATCACTCGATCTATTCTAGTCTCATCGCTTAATGAGCTATACTTATTGCCCGATAAGTCGGCACGTGATCCTTTCCTAGGATCCTTATTTTCCTAGGATCCTAAGCTCCGTAGGATCCTCTATATTATAGGATATTCATAGTTATTAGTAACCATGGTCCATCGTAGGGTATTATTGATCGTAGGATATCTCGTGTCCTAGGATTCCCCCTTTTGGTTTCTAAATTATGGCTTATCGTAGGGCATCCTTAATCGTAGGGTAGAGTCTATTATAGGATCTTTCCCGTTGCCGATAACCATAGCGTATCGCAGGGTACTCCTTATCTAGCGATCTTACTTATCATGCGATCGTCTATTTCCCAGGATAACACTAAATCGTAATGACCTTTAGTTATCACGTATCGTGTATCCTATTATGAAGAGGCTATGGTTCTTCGAACCATGCCTTACACGTGACCTACACGTCGTCCCGTTCATCTAGGATGATTAGGTATAAGTGCCCCGCGGGTAGTGCGGCCCCCTATAGGTCCGTAACAAAAGATAAGTAGAGGTTTTAATATATCTTATTATTATAGAGGTTCCTTAATGGGATTTATTTACCTATGCTATATAAGGATACTCTAGAATTATACTATATCGCTTATATATTACTTTTGGTACACTACTAGCACTATATATAACTTAGTTAAATTATTCCCATATATCTAAGGAGTGATTAGAGCCCTATTAAATATCTTTTTTCTTCCTAAAATTAGTCTTAAGCCACTATCTTATCTACTCTATATAATTTATATCCTAATAAAGTAAATAAACTTTTTTAGGATTTAGGCTAATATAGGTAAAAGAGGAGGGGGCTTATAAGGGAGGTATTTTAAAGAAGTTTAGCTTAAAGGGATCTAAAGTATATTAGCTACTAGAGAGGTTAGGGGTAAATAAGTTAGCGGCATTAGATAGAAAGTAAGGGGGTGGGTTATTGAAATCTATATTATAGATTAATGATAAAAGAGCGTTACTTTATTAACTCTAAGACATAATCCTAGTAGATAATAGAGGGATAATAAAAAATAAAAAGAGATATATAAATAATAATAATCTAAATTTTAAACTTATTAATAGAATAGGTCTATAGAAAGCCTACCTATAGAAAGCCTATAAAGCCTATAAAACCTATAGAAAGCCTATAAAAAGCCCATAGAAAGCCTATAGAACCTATAGAACCTATAGAAAGCCTATAGAAAGCCTATAAAACCTATAAAAGCCTATAGAAAGCCTATAGAAAGCCTATAGAAAGCCCATAAAAAACCTAAGTATAAGTACTTTATCCTTTATATATTATAAATATATATTTCTACTATACTTTAAGCTTATTTCTACTATATACTTCTCTTCTAAAGGTTTCTCTTACTATAAAAAGAAGGTATAGTCCTCTAATTATAAAATATAAAGAAAAGGAAATTAAAGTTTTTAATAGACGAAATAAAAAAAAAGAATAATTATTAAAGGTATATAAGAGTGTTCTCTACTTTAACCTTATTAGTCTACTACTATCTTTATTTATTACGCCTAGTCGCATAAATATATACTCTACTTCCTAAGTTTCCTTAGTTTATTTAAAGATAGTAGCGTGGTCTTCTAATTTTAGTTTATAAAGAAAAGGAAATATATTAAAGGAGTAAAAAGTGTTCTCTACTTTAAACTTATTAGTCTACTACTATCTTTATTTATCACGCCTAGTTATATAAATATATACTCTACTTCCTAAGTTTCCTTAGTTTATTTAAAGATAGTGGCGTAGTCTTCTAATTTTAGTTTATAAAGAAAAGAAAATTAAAGTGATTCTAAATAGCTAGAATTAAATAAAAATAAATTATCCTAACTAAGGAATATAGAATATAAATCTAGTACCTACCTCCCCTTATAACCTTAATAATAAGAGTTTTAAATAGACTATATAACCATTTACTACGTGACTTTTTATCTTACTTTTAAATTATTAATATATTATAGCTCTTATACTAAGATGGCTAAGGAGTATAACTTATTATATTTAAATAAGTTAAAGTCCTCGCTTCTAGAAACCCTAATCTATTCTAGGGATATGCGCACAGTAAGAGCTAAATAAAATAAAGATATATATAAGCGAAACATATACTAAGCTTAAGTAGGCCCGATCCCTAATAATAACCCTAGATAGTATCCCCTAGTATAGGTTTAACTAACTCTAGCCTAGTGGTTATTATATAAATTCCTAGCTATAGATATTAGTAATAAGCCTAAGTATCTAAACTCCCCTCTAAATAATAGAGTTATTCTTAGTAAAGAAAATACTAGGGTATATAATATCCTTATCTAGGGGGTCACTATATATAGCTAGGTTTTCGAAATATAGGGTGCGTTCTATTAGTATATAAGATAAGAGTATTTAGGCGTAATATTTATACCTAATAGGAAGCTAAGGTACCTAGAAGAGATAAAAGCTAGACGTAATGCTATTATATATTAGGTACTTATAGGTAGCTAGCGAGATATAGTATATTAATTTAAGCCTAGTTAAGGGGCTAATACTAGTTTTATTAGGCATTAGTGTGATGGACTTAAGTGGATTACGTATATTCTTTTTATATTCTACTAATTCCTTCTATATAGTACTAATAAGTTATAACTAACTTAGGAGAGAGGACTCTACCTTCCGCGTAATATAGGGAAGCCGCTTCTACTAATTTCTCGCCCCTCTAAATAACCATATACCATATATATCCCATTAGTCTAGCCTCTAACTACCTATATAAGTAATCCCCTTTAGCCTATCCCTATAGGGTCTAGGATAGGATACCTAGGATACTTAGGCTTAGGTTACTTAGGCTTAAATTACTTAGGTTTAGGCTACTTAGCGTCTAGCTACTAATAACTAGGCCCTTTAGGACTAGGCTATTAGGGACTAGGCTACCTAGAATTAGGCTACTTAGGATGCCTATACTACTAAGGACTAGGCCGCTCGGGAGGCCTAGCTTACTTAGGACTAGGCTAATATAATTATTAAGACTAATTAGGTTACTAAGGCCCTTTAGGTTACTTAGGAATAGTATAATTAGGAGGGTTAGGGACTAGCTTAGTTTTAGAATTTTAGGGCTACACTCGCTACTATAGCTACTAGGGCTCTTAGACGAGCTAGTTAGGGGGCTAAGGCTACTTAGGCCTAGGGATAAGCCAGTTAGGATGCTAAGGCTACTTAGGCTTAGATATAAGCTAGTCTAGATACTAAGGCTACTTAGGCTTAGGAATAAGCTAGTCAGGATACTAAGGTAGCTCAGGCTTAGGAATAAGCTAGTTAGGATACTAAGGCTATTTAGGCTTAGATATAAGCTAGTCAGGATACTAAGGCTCTTTAGGCTTAGATTTAAGCTAGTCTAGATACTAAGGCTACTTAAGCTTAGGAACTAGCTAATATAATAGCTCATGGTGCTTAGACCTAGGAACTAATTAATAAACGGGCTTAGGTTTTAGTAGCTAAGTCTTAGGCGAATATAAAGGGATCACCATATACACCTAGAGGTAGAGGAGGGGACCTAATAATAGGACTACCTATACCCTTATCAATAATAGCTAGACGATATCATCCTTATAATACACTAAGATAAATAATACCATTAAGGATTCCTAGTCCTACTTAGCATAGAAGGGGTAATTAGGGTTTAAGAAGGATAGATCCTAAATCTCTACCTCTACCTCATTCTAAGTTACTATATATACTATATAATCTTTAATCTTCAGATCCTACTTAGGATCTAAGAACTCCTTAAGTTCTAAGAACTCCTCAGGATCTAGGATCTATTTAGTATCTAAGGCTATCTTAGGATCTAAGACCTTCTCTAGATCTAATACCTTTTCTATTACCAAGACCTCGCCAGGACCCAAGTGCTCAGGATCCAAGTACTCAGGATCTAAGACCTCGCCAGGACCCAAGTACTCAAGATCCAAGTACTTAAGATCCAAGTGCTTAGGATCCAAGACCTCGCCAGGATCCAAGTGCTCAAGATCCAAGTACTTAAGATCCAAGTGCTTAAGATCTAAGTGCTTAAGATCTAAGTACTCAAGATCTAAGTACTCAAGATCTAAGTGCTCAAGATCTAAGTACTCAAGATCCAAGTACTTAGGATCTAAGTCCTTTAGATTATTAGATTAACTAAGAGAAAGAATCATATAATTTTTCATTTAATAAAAAAGCATTTAGGAATAATATACTTATATTAAATATAATTTATAATGGTACTAAATTACATAGTATTAATTAGCAGTTTTATACATGCCAAGACCATAGTTTTATGTAAAGATGGGCTTTTTATAGGCCCCTATAGGCCCCCATAAAAAGCCTAAAGCCCATAGTAGGTTAGGCTTGAGATTTACATAAAGCCCAAAGCCCATAGTGGGTTAGGCTTTAGGCCTGACTCTGGGCCCATTTTCAGGTTTTGGCGATGTCTATATATATCAAAGTTAGAGATACTAGAACGCCGGTTCTAGGTATTAGATTAGTCTCGTTCTAGCTAACCAAGGGAAATAGCCGCTTTAACCTCTATAACGTCGTATATTCCCTATTATTCCACGTTAACCTCATTTCCGCCTCGCGTGTACGTATAGTAGGTATATATCTTAATAACTAGACTAGCTACCTTAAAGGTAAAGCTAGTAACTAGTTATATAAGGTAGATTATTAAACTAGTATATTACTAGTTAAATAGGATAAAGAGAACGTGTTTTAGAACGCATTTCTCATATTAAACTACTATATTAACAGCCTCTATAAGCCTAATATAACTACTATATATACATAATCAAACGTCTTACTAATTTAACTAGTTACCTATAGGACGTTATCTAGTCCCTATATAACTAAGGTAACTATAGAGCTCGTCTATAAGCGTCTAGGTTATATAAGTAAGGAAGTAGTATAGCACGTCTAGGATTTAATAACTAGTATCGAGATCAATAAGACGTTAATATTTCTATATATTTACGAGACGTGTCAGCTTAGTAAGGTAAAACATTAGATATTAAGGCGTCCTATAATAACTAGAATGTCCCCATTTAAGGCTATCCACTAGGATCTTACCTATATATAGCGTACTTATAATCAGGTATAATATATCAGTCATATATCTTATCCCATAACTAGTTACTATATTTTAACTAATCTATTAAGTAAGATAGATATTATAGACGACTTAAGAGCTAAGATTACCTTTCTAAAGCGTTAATTTAGAATTTAGGTTAAGGTACTCTATATAGATAGTGACATGAATTTATCATAATTTACCTAGATTAACTATATATAACTCAGAATTTAATACCATTATACGCTACCTAGTTAGCTAGAGCAGAATAGATATTCTAAGCGTACTAGAGCATAAATTACTAAATTATGCCACTCCATACTAATTAAAGTAGGTCTTCTAAGCTCGCTATAGCCTAAAGTAGCGAATTCCGTGGTCTATTTACTAAATTAGACCCCTATAAGACGACTAAATTAGATAACGCCCCACTAAGCTTTATATAACGCACTTATAGAGACTAGGATTAATCTACCTAGATATATAGACCTAAAGCTATCTCTTTCTAATCTCTAAGTCTATAGGTATAAGGTATATATACGTATTCTATTAACTATACGATCATAGAAAGTTAGTCTAAGAGCCTAAATTAGCTATCTAGTTAGATATATGGCTTTAAATATCTAGAGAATTTAGATCCTATCCTATAATAAGGTTATTCATATAAGAGACTATATTTTCAATAAGACTAGTTTTTTTAAGCTAACTAACTAGATTAAGCGCTAGAAATATAAGGTTTTTAACGATTCAGGGTCTATTATTAACTACCTTAATAAGGCAGAATTTAACTCTCTAATCATAGATCTTAATATACTAGATAATAAGTAGAGAGTAGAAAGTATAGAAAATATAACGTTAGAATAAGTAGAAACATAGGATATATATTCTAAGGGGGATAAGGAGGATAAGGTCTTAGGCGATATTCCATATATACTAGAGACTATAAAGGGATTACCTAACTAGTCCCTAGAGCCGTCTTCTTTAGCCAAAATTAACTAGCTCCTAGAACCATCTTTTTTAGCTAAAATAAACTAGGTAGATAGACCCGCTATATTAGTAATAAGACCTATAATCCTAGTTAATAATTCACGATTTAATATATTAGAATATCTAATATTTAATAATAATCCTACCTATAATTTAGATAACTTAGAGTCTATAGAAGATATGGTAAATAACCGCCTAAAACGTGCCTCTAATAGCATATATAATATAGATTTTAAGGATTATAACGCTAAACGTTTTAAGTTAAATCTTACCCTATTTCCATTTATCTAGGCGTTCTCTACCACGCTAATAAGCTAGCTAAAGAAGGCTTATATTAAGGATATTCTACCACCTCTAGAAGGTTATCATAACCTTAAAACACACGAATTTTAAGTCTAATTTAGAGAAGTAATAGAGGTAGAATTTAAGAAGCTAGAATAAATAAAAGCATAGATTCTAGTTAAGAAAGACCTTATTTCTTAGGCTTATATTAAGTATAGACCTATTCTATAGAAATTATATCTAATATACTAAATCCTACCTATTAGGTAGGTATTCGCCTATAAAACGGACCTAAATAGGTACGTTATAAGATATAAAGCGCGCTTATATATATATAGAGACTAGTAGATTATAGAGGATCGTGATACGCGCGCTACTATACTTACTACTACTATATTATATATTCTATTAGCTATTATAGCTATATTTAACCTTAAAACCATATAATTAGATACTATTAACGTGTTCTTAAATAGTTAGCTAATAGATAACGTTTTCTATTATTATCTACTAGGATTTAGATAGAAAGGACACGTTTTAAAGCTTCTTTAAGCCCTATATAGTCTCTAAATTACCCTATTTCTATAGTAATAAGAACTCCATAAAGCATTAAGAGTATATAGTCTTAACCTAATTTTAGAAGACCTATATCTATATATAGGATAGAACGTGATTATTATAGTCTTTATAGATAATATACTAATAATATATTATTAGAAACACGCTAAATTAGCGTAGAAAATCAGGTTATTCCTTTATAACCGCTTTAAGATAAAAGATTATAGAGAATTATCTCATTTTATTAAGATATAAATTATCTAAGAATATATAACTTATTAATTATAGATCTTATAGGATATATATATTAATAAAATTACTTACTATTTTAATCTTACTAGATATACCGTACCTAAGACCCTATTACTATCTAAAAGACTAATAGAATTTAAGACTAAACTATCTCTATTATATACCGCTCTAAATAGATATTAATAGCGTATTAGAAGCCTTCTTTTTAACGTTATATCTATATAACTAGATATATACTTCTTATTATAAGCTCTATCCACGTTCTTAACTAAGGTATATACGTTATATATTACTATAGTAGATTACGTTATTAAATATCTATATAGGACGAAATACCTTACTATTAAATTTAATAGGCGTAAGCTAGCTACTTAGCTATTCTAGGCTACCTTAGACGCTAGCTTTATGGATAATCCTAATCAAAAGAGCTTAGAAGGGTATATTTTCTCGTTATATAGTGGAGCTATTAACTAGAAATCGCGTAAGTAGCGCACTATTACCACGTTAATAACTAAAGCTAAGCTTCTATCTATAATAGTAGCCGCTAAATAGTTATATTAGATTAAATGGTTATTTCGATTAATTAAGTTCAATCTTAAAGAGCCCTTTATCCTATAATATAATAACTAGTAAACAATCAATCTCCTTATTAAGTAGGACTTGATATTTAAGACTAAGCTAAAATATATAGATATTTAATAAAACTAGCTACATTAAGAAGTCTAAAATAGAAACTTACTAATTAAGTAGGTTCTAACCTTAGAGATGCCTACCGATGGACTAATTAAGCATCTTTTATCCTAATAATAATAACACTTCGTAGAATAGCTTAGTATAGTTAATGTATAGCACCTTATATCTAACTAGTCTAGTTAATTTTAATAGTTTAACCTATTATATTTCCTTAGTTATATTCTAGAATTTAATAAATTTTATAGGATTTACTTACTAAATATATAGATTTAATATACTATTAAATCTAGGGGGGTATATTAGAGAATAGAGTCCTTACGTGTTCTCTAAGTTCGCACTTTTTTACCAGAATTCTCCGCTATTTTATTTATGTTATATTATATGATATTTTACTTAATTTATTTATTCTATTTAATTTCTTCTCTAAATCTTAGGTATTTATTTCTTGTATTTTCGGCAGAATAGTTTAAATCTCATGCTAATTTCTTCTCTATTTTCTATCCTAAGAATTTCCTAAGAAGACCCTAAATTAGCTTAGCTTAACCACATTACCTTATTCATCTGATCTAATTCCCTGAGATTGGTAACCAGTTGCCCTGCCAATCTTAGATAATAGTAGTAAATAATAGTATAAAAGTACAAAAATAGATATATTAATTTAATAATACCTTCTATTTTAAATAGAGACTAATTCTTAAGGAATTCGTCTAACTAGAATAAGGCGACCCCTTTTATATTAAAACTTCAAGGGTTTAACTATAGATATCCTATTAATTAGCGGGGTACCAATATTAAATCACTATTTTACTAGGGTTAAAATGTTTACCCTTAATAATTTAATAGATTATCATATAGCTAAGAAATTATCTAGGTTGAAATATTTACATGCTATATTATCAAGATTCTTCTATTTATGATAATTCTATCTTTAGCCCTATAGCTGTTTAAATAACATTTTCCCTTATTAGATATTGAATGTTATGATAATTATATATAATAGTATCTAGTTAATTAAGATATTACTTTAATATTTCTATTTTAGAACTTTATTAGATATATTATTATATCTAAAACATATATTATTTATCTTCTAAAATTTTGAATAACGAACTTAATTTTCCTAAACATAGATTTATTCATAAATGTATATGTAGTATATCAGCTTTTAAATAGTTTTTAATATCAATCCCTACTTAAAAAATAGATGATTTATACAAAAATCTATTTATATCTCTTAATAACTTTCTTTTGATATCTTAAAATCTTTAATAGCCAAAGAACTTTAAATATAGTAGATTTCTATCTAAAATATTTAGATTTTCTAGACTAAAATAGACAAAACTAAATTCATATTATAATAAAATAAGTGTATATATTAGTAAATATGAATATGATCTAATAATATAGAAAAAAAGATATACAAGGACATAAAATAAATTCCTAGTTTTTGATAATAAACCTTTAACTAAACGATATATTATATTATAGATGTACTAAGTATATTTTTTTTGTCTTAGATAATATTAAGATAAAATAAACATTTTAGTATGTTATCTTTTTATAAGATTAAATAAACATTTAGCTTGAGAAAAATTGAGAAAACTTTTGAAGTTCTTTTGAAAATATACTAAAATATATATCTTCTTAGTTTTTTCATGAATTACTTCAGTAATAAAAAGCTTTCTAATGTTAATTTATTTTATTATCTAAGCTCGAAGAATATTCCTAATAAGATAATCTTTAGTATTGATTTATAGAATTAAATAAAATTAGACCATTTATAAAATTGACTTTTTCAAATTAGTATCTACTATACTTAACTGATAAGTATCACTTTTCATATAACTCTTTTTAATGGTTTTATAAAAATAAATAAGACTTATTATAAGATCCTCTCAGTATTTGACTCATCTTTTAAAATTATTTTAATGAAAAAAATACTAGTAAAGAATAAGAAAATCTATATAAATTACATATAGGGATCTAAAAATCACTAAACTATAATTTAATGTAGTTTAAAAAGAAAACCTATAGAAATAGAATTAAACTAGATAATATATATAATTCTTATAAGATAGGTAATATAATAAGGTTAATTATATTTATCAAAGTTATTTTTAACAAAGTTATAATAAAAGTAAAATATCATACTGAATATACCTTTTTATCATTTAGGAATTATAAGTAGATAATCTTAATTAAGTATGTAGATACATCTTGATATAAAATCTCTCTAATAATCACTTTTAAGAGGATATTATATACTGATTACTTACTATATAAGTAGCGTTCTAGAAGGTTATTAAACTATATTTAGGTTCAATAGATAGACTTTGAATAAAATATGATTTCATTAATTACTTAAATTCTTATTCTTATAAAAATAGATAAGACATATTAACTTTTACCTCTTAATGTAAATAGCACTTATCTAAAATATATCTATTCATTTAGAGTAAACCTAAAATAGTGATAATATAACATAAAGTAATATCTAAGATCTAATTTTACGTATTTTATTGATTTATAAAACTAAACTATAGATAAGATAAATCAGTTATTTTAAAAAAATAAGAATAAATTATCAATATTCCTTATATAATATCTATAGTAATGAAATTATATAATTAATTTAGATCTTTAATCTATGTTTTCTTAATTATTCCTATCTTTAGTAAATTAGGCTTTTTAGAGTTCTTTAAATTTTCTTTTTTTCTCTATTATCTCTATTTTATTTCTTATTTATATTAAAATACTATAATTTTACTATAATTAGTTAGTAACCCTTTTGAAAGAATTGAATTTAGGATAATAATCTTCTAGAGGAGAGAGATAATTGTTTTATCTATATTCTATTATATTTTCTTCTCTAGGGAAGTCTATTTAAGAATAGCTATTACTAGAGATAAGCTAGACTAGGTAAATAAATTCTATTGAAACTACTACTATTACTACTACTATTACTATCTAAGATTAGTAGGGTAACTAATTACTAATCTTAGGGAATTAGATTAGATAAATAAGATAATATAGTTAAGCTAACCTAATTTAGGTCTTCTTAGGAATGTCTTAGGATAGAAAGTAGAGAAGAAATAGGCATGAGATTTAGACTGTTTTACTAGAATACGAGAACTAAATATATGAGATTTAGAGAAGAAATCAAACAGAATAAATAAAGTAAGGAAAATATCACACAACATAATATAAGCGAAATAGCGGAGAATTCCGGTAAAAATGAAGGATAAAGTGCGAACTCAGAGAACATGGAAGGACTCCATTCTCTACTTTTATATTATTTTCAAATCTCAAACAAAGTTCCTAACTAATATAAATTACCCTCTTATCTTCATCTAGTCTATTTTCATATCTTCATAATAATCTAATATATTAGATCCTTTCTATTGTTGAGAAATTATCATAGAATATATATAGAGAGATCTACTTAGCTAAAATATCTTAAGACCGCCCTCTTATCTTGACTATTTCTTAAAATGATAATATAGATTAAGAATTAGTCGGCTGAAAATGAAACATTCTTCTATAGAGTAAATTATTATCGATTCCTACGAAGGCATAGGCTATAGCATAGCTAAGAGGAAAGAGGAAGAGGCTAGTAGGATAACAGGTATATGGGTATCTAGTAAACTCATTAGTTAGATAGAGAGAGCCTAGAGATTCCCCTTAGGCTACGATATGATTTTCATTTCAATTATTTTTGGTCATTGCCTTCTTCGCAGCGATGACTCTAGAGATCAGTGAAGTATTCAGCAAGGCATTTTGAGCTGCTTCATCCCCTGCCTCGACTTTACTTGAGCCCTGCCCTGAGCCAAGATGCATTTTTTCCCAGCCCCAGCCCGTGAGGTAGACTCCAATGAAAAACATCTGGGTACCACTGCCCTTTTCCTGAATCGGATCACGCTCGGGAAGATATTCCAGCTTGATACCCTTGCCCATGACTTTCTTTGCAAGCTCCTCCTTAGAGCGCAGCTCCGCTTTTTGATGCCCCAACTTGTCTAAAATTGGCGACCATAAACCAATCAGCCATTCTTCCGCCATTTCATAGCCCTTTTGTGGATCGGATAGTACGATCGCAGCCACATAAGCTTCGAAAATATCGCCCTTGGTCTTGATCCATCGCTTCGGCTGGTTGGAGTAGATCGCTGGTACCGAGGCTTTATGATCAAATCCATATTTCTCGGCGAATTTTGCAAGCGTCTCATTCTTGACTAATCCTTCTCGGATCTGTGATATTCTCCCAGCGGGAATCCCGGGATACCTGTCCCACACCAGTTTTGTTGCTATCAGTTCGATATATGCGTCTCCCAGTACCTCTAGTCGGTCGTAGCTGGCGTCGTTTGACTTTCCACAAGCCGGGTGCATAAACACAGCTCGCTGCAGTAGATTGTCCCGAATCGGTGGCAAGCTGGGCATTCTAGATTGATTTCGCTGTGGTTCTAGGGACGAATGGTTGGGCTCTGCAGCTTGAGAAGCTTGACAAGGTTCATGATCAAGCACCGAAGTTCCATGTGAATTCTGAAAAGCAATGTTCAGCATTGATATCGCTTGTGCGATCTTAGGTTCAGCACTGGCGATCTCGAGATCATTGGTTGCTTCTTTAACAAGGGCTTTCAGAAGAGAAAGCCGAGAACTGCTACTCGAGACCTGGATTGGTCGATTCTCTCCAGAATGGTTCTCATTTTGATGCCTTTCAGGCAAGTGGCTGGTCTTCACGCAACAAGTTAGTTGTATTGCAGACAAGATCGATGAAGAACATCTAGGGAGAAGATAGCCATAATCACCTTGGATCGTTTTGTGCATGGGTGGGATGCTGTGCTCCCCACAGAAGGCGCTGATCTTTTCGAGCTCATGACGGAGAGAACATCGCGATTTCGTTCCTCCCCCAGTCAGATTGTCTTTGGCAAGAACAAAGGTTGTTGGGCATCCGAGATTCGCTGATATCAAGTCCTGTGGTGGAACGGTCACATGACCTGGAACAATCAACTTCCAACGGCACCAGTCGGCATTCTTCCCAGTTCCTTCGCGTCCACTGCAGCACCGTGAAGATGTCGCAAGGCCGATTATTGGACCTGGTCAAGGTATGGGATTTCCTATTATTGTGAGATGCTCGCTAATAATTATCCGTCTTTACCCGCAGACACAATGCCGTATCTTCTCGCTCAACTTCAACCCCCAAAGACTCCGATTGGGCAATAAGATCCTCAGACAGCGACTTCGTGGCCCTGCGCTTGCAGCATGGTATCCCAAGCAGGAGGTTTCTTTTCGCGATCTCCAGAACACATACAAGCCTCTTGGCTTGACGACTTTTGATGAGGCTGAAGATGACCGAGAAGAGGCTATCCAAATGTGGGTACCCTTCAGTATTGTCACTACCCTGTTATCATACTAATTCACCTACTTAGTGCAAAGCTTCGAGGAAAAGGCCGACCGAAGAAGAAGCGAACTGCTGCAGGTAAATGTCCCCTGTTCAATTCCGATACCAGGAGATACACTAACAAGGCTCTTTAACACTTAGAATCACGATCAGCAAAAAAGAAGAAATAGAGGTATCATCGCTCGTGTTGAACCGAACACTGCCGTCACACCTGGTTGTGTGTCTCGAGTTGTGAATAGGATGAGATCTGCAAGCATGGAAATATGGAACGGGATTTTATCTAGCCAGGGTCCCCCCTTTCCATCATGTCTTTCTACCTGTGTTCAAGAACCCGGCTTCGTTGTACTATATACACACGTGTAATAAAGCGTTCATTATCATCTACATGCAGAGAGTTGGATCTGGTCCTTTATAAAACAAACCTAAGTTTAATTGGGACTTAGCCTTTTGTTCCATTTTGCAAGGTCCTCACGATCTCAATTTAGTTACTTTATTGACTGACACTTCAGATACATGTCGAAAAGGATTAGATTAAGAGGATTCAGCGTCAGCAAAATAGACCTTGCAATTTCAATATACAAGGCGGTGAGAGCCTTAACCAATCAGAATAATTATTGGCATTTTATCGCGACTTGATCTTCAAGACCGCGATTCATTTCTCAACCTTGCGACGCCAACTTCCCTCCCCACCAGCGATAGCTCTCCAACCAAAGGAAGTGAAGCTGCGGTCTCATCAGCAACGATGAAACAAAGTAAAAATCAACTTCGGAGGGCCCGAAAAAAGATTCAAAAGGCAGAGGTGAGTTCGCGCCCCTGCTCTCACATGCCCCAGGAGCTGACATAATTCCCCAGGCTGCGAGCGAGGCCATTGAAGATGCTCCCCAAGAGCAACAAATTCACCAAAATTCAGTCTCTAATACCTCTAAAGTACCGAGCGCTCCCGCTGATGGGCCTTCCCCCGAGGACAATGATCCATTATGGGAGATGTACAAGGGCATCGTCAGTAAATTTGACGAGACCGCCGGCGAAACAGCCACAACCAAGGATGTTGAGAAACCAGAAGTCTATTATGATGACGCAGACGACATCCCGGACGAGGAAAACGAACAAGAGCCGAGAATATCGAAAAAGAAGCGCAAGGAGATGAACAAGTTATCCGTGGCCGAACTCAAAGCCATGGTTCACAAGCCTGAAATCGTGGAGTGGACAGACACATCTGCGACTGATCCTCGACTTCTAATCCAGATCAAAGCCCATCGAAATGTGGTCCCGGTTCCTTTACACTGGTCGCTCAAGCGGGAATATCTATCATCCAAGCGAGGCGTGGAAAAAGCGCCCTTCGCCCTTCCCAAGTTCATCCAGGAAACTGGTATCGCGGAAATGCGTGATGCTGCTTTGGACAAGCAGGACCAGTCGAGCTTAAAACAAAAACAAAGGGAAAGAGTTCAACCCAAGATGGGACGCTTAGATATTGACTACCAGAAGCTATACGAGGCGTTCTTCCGCTTTCAAACAAAGCCAGAGCTGACTCGATATGGTGAGATTTATTACGAGGGCAAGGAATATGAAACCAATCTCAAGCACCTTCGCCCAGGCGAATTGAGCGACGAACTCAAAGAGGCCCTGAATATGCCACCGGGAGCTCCTCCGCCTTGGCTCATCAATCAGCAACGTTACGGTCCACCTCCATCCTACCCTGCCTTGAAAGTCCCTGGTCTAAATGCACCGCCCCCACCAGGTGCGATGTGGGGCTATCACCCTGGAGGATACGGAAAGCCTCCGGTTGATGAGCACAACCGACCGCTTTATGGAGGTGACATCTTTGGCGTCTTGCAGCCCCAGCAAAATGACCAGCAAGGAGAGCCGATCGAGAAAGATCTCTGGGGAGAGCTACAGGCATCAGAGGAATCCGAGGAAGAGAGTGAAGAAGACGAGGATGAAGAGGAAGACACCGATGAGGAGGAGGCTGAAGCCGAAACCCACTCCCCTAGTGGCTTGGATACTCCTAGTGGTATGGCTTCAGCGGCGCCGTCAGAATTTGTGGGAACGGAGAGTGTTGCTGGAGAATTTGACGTTCGAAAGCACCACCGAGGAACAGAGACTGAAGAGACTGTTCACCCCCGGAGCGCATACCAGGTTATCCCGGAGAAACAGACGAGCGTCCAAGGATTCTTTGGTGGAGATCGAGCGTATGATCTCAGTACGTCCTCCGGTAAACCTCCACTTCTTGGAGTTGACGACCAAACCCGAAAACGCAAGAAGCCAGGGGATGTGGACGTTTCGGTGGACTTGGATGCAATCCAAGCTGGCGATGGTCTCAGCAAAGAGAGTCTTCAAAACATGTACGATGTACAAAGACAGCAGCAAAACCAGCCACAATGGGGATTTCAAGAGGATCTTAGTGATATGATCGCACAAGAGAGTCGCAAGCGATTGCGCAAAGAAGAAGAGCGACGGGGCAAGCACTGAAGCCCTCACTTTTATCTCTCTCCTGACTATACCTGCTTTTCTCTTTAACTCTGAAGGATAACCCCGATAGCTCTGAAAATCAAACCTCGTTCCTTTTGTTTTCGCCAATGTATTAGTATCGATGTTGATATCCATGAATGTATAACCAATTCATATGATGTACACGCTTCCCGAAAGTGGTTTAGTTTCTCCCGTATCTCCGATCTCATCTTTGCAAGATCGTCATTTCTCCCTTATACCAACAACCCCAAAAATCTCAGTCCACCCAGTCATCAAGGATGGATTGGGATCGTAGAAGGTACATGCCTTTTCATTCAGAATTAGTGACATTGCTAACTGAGCTTGCAGATTCGATGACCGGCGAGGGGGCGAAAGTTATCGACCTGCTGACCGACCTGGTCGGTCACCCTCGCGAAGCTACGACGCCAGACACAGACGTTCGCCTCCTCGGAATCGATCTCGCCTACGTGGTGACACATGGTTGCCATCCAGTAGAGGCTATGGGCGTCCAAGAAGTCGTTCACCTCCTGAATACCGGCGTCGCTCCAGAACCCCTCCCTTCCAGGGCCGAGCCTTTGGGCCTGGTTCGTACGGTAGGAGGCGTTCTCCCCCCCCGACGGCTCTCTCCGCGGCGAGAGAACCGACCCAGATCTCCTCTACCATCATGGAGATCCAAGTCTCCTTACAGCGAAGGCCGATCGCGTGACGTATCTCGTGGCCGCAGCAGCCCAAGGCGTATCCGGGATGTATCCCCTGGGATTCAAGATTTGCGCCCAACCAGGCGGAATACCCCCCCCAAAGCTCCTACTGGTGAGAGAAGCATTCGAGCCCTCTCACCGAGAACGCAGAGCCCTTCCCGTCCCCTTCCCCGCCGAGACCTGCCTACGGACTTAAACCGGGGCCGATACTTTTCGCAGTCTAGGCCAGTCTCGCCTGCACATGCTGCGCGGCCAGAATCCAGCACTACATCAAAACGGTCTTCTCCAGCGACGGGCCCAGACCGTGGTGGCCTAACGCCCCGCAAAAGCCGCAGCCGATCTCCTACTCGCTCTTCGCCCCCCCCTCGACCTTCTGGGCTCTCAGGATCACCCCATGCCTACCGAGATCGCGATTCGATGCGAAACCCGGAGGCTGTTCACTCTGACAGGGGACCAAGCAATGCAGATCACCCAGAAAGTCATCCATTGGAGCCTGTTCAATCCCGGTCAGGGAGTTACGTCCCAACTCAGCCAAGGAATTTAGGGGTCCGCCAATCACCACCATCAGGGCCATCTCACGGACCTAAGGCCATACCTTCACAACCTCGAGGCTCTCATAGTATGTCATTTTTATCGGCACCAACACGCCCCCGTCGTGGCCCCCCGGTTCTCGAGACGGGCCCTGGCCCGGGGCGTCGATGGCTCGTCGCGGACCCTCGGTGACTGCACCGCACCCCACTCCTTCTGGTCCTCGAGCGTCCTTCACACCTCCGGTGCCTGGAGGAAATTTCCGCCATCCAGGATCCAAACAGAATAGCACTGCCTCTGTAGTATCCTCGCCCGTGTCCAAACCTCCGAATCATTTGGTTGGGCTGTATACCTTGGTCCCGGGTGGCCGGACTCTACCTTCGGCATTAGACGGGGCAATAGAGAAACGCCTTATTCAACTTGAATCTGATCAAGAGAAGCTTCTTGAGCAGATGGCCGAGTCGCAAAGATTGAAGCGAGCAGGACTCCGTGATTGGGATCGACTGGATCATGAAAGCTCCATCTGTGCACTCAAAAGCGACTTGGCTGAGGGACATCTACAACGTATGACAGATGAGACGATTGGAGGTGGCATCCCGTTCTGACGTGATGAATGTGATTTATGTAATTGTATCATCCGGCGTTTACCAGTCTTTTGGGGGTTTTCTTATGGTGATATGAGGTTAGGGAATATGAGAAGCATGGAATAAGGCGTGAACAAAATGTATCGGGACTTGACTTGGTTTTTTTTTTTTTTTTCAATTTTATTACAATTCTTATCCATCAAAAATCCGGTTTCTAATATCTCATGGATCTCATGTACAGTAGATCTTTGAGGGTACAGAGTTCCGGTTCCACTCTTAAAGTGCCGCTTGGCCCGCGCGTACCTGATCGGCAATGTAGCCCCTTCCTGGTTTCGTGTCAACAACTCTTCTCTTCACAACTCCTCGACAAAACTCGAGCCCTCCTGCAATCATGAATCTATTCAGGCTTTTAGGTAATTTGCCTCGCTTTCCTTCGTGCGCACTACACTGACCTCAAATACAGCCGATTTCTCCCACCTGGCCTCTATCTTCGTTCTTCTGCAGAAGATGAAGTCCACCAGTGTATGTCACCTTGGGCCTTCTCACGCTTATCGCTAATCTTGGGCTGCAGAGCTGCTCCGGTCTATCTTTCAAGTCGCAAGTGCTCTATCTTCTGGTTTTCGTCACTCGCTATCTTGGTGCGTTCCAATACTCCCAGCCCAAAGACTCTTGAAACCGGTAGGAATGCCATGCTAACCTACTGGCGATCGTTGATTAGATCTGTTCTGGACCTTTTTCGATTCGTTATACCTCACGACCTTCAAGCTTCTCTTCATCGGATCATCCGGCTACATTATCTACCTGATGCTGAACGATTACAAGCCCACCCACGATCCGAACATTGACACCTTTAAAGTTCAATATCTTCTGGGAATCAGCGCGATCCTCGCAGTACTTTTCCCCCATGACTACCGTTTTTCCGAGGTTTGTCCATATCTTCTATCGGGCATGTTGCGCCGAAGCGTCCCCCACTGATGACGAATAGATTCTCTGGACCTTCTCCATCTGGTTGGAGTCCGTCGCCATCTTGCCGCAGCTCTTCATGTTACAACGAACGGGAGAAGCTGATACAATCACCACACACTATCTATTTGCTCTGGGTCTGTACCGGGCTCTCTATATCCCGAATTGGGTGTACCGGTACTTCACCGAGGTCCATTTCCAACGATCTTTCCAACCTGTCCCCATCATTGCTGGCATCATCCAGACCTTACTTTACTCGGATTTCTTCTACATTTACTACAACAAGTAAGCCGTGATTCCCACGTGCGCCAAATCCCACCAATACTGATCATTCACAGAGTGTTGAAAGGAAAGAGGTTCTCCCTTCCCGTCTAGTAATCGCAAAGGTTACTGCAAGGGAAAAGGTCTTTCGAGCTTCGTAGAATGGCTCCGAGCTACCTCTCGTGGATTACCTATTCTTGAACATGCTCGTGTACAACTCCAGGTACACTCTTGGGCCTTTTTGGGAGAGGTCAACTTGCCTGATATAAGCATGTCCCGCCTCCGTCCCTCCTTTGGTTATGAATGTCTGATCATCCGATCTGGTCTACGAATGTCATGACGCCTTTCACATCGCTTCGGCTATCCCTCGAATTTCTAAGTTCGTACGCACATTGATACCGCTCTTGTGTAGGGAGCGGCTTGCGTAGCTTCGACTGCCCCATACCGGGCTAACCGATACCTTTGACATCGGTTCGGGATATTCTTTCCCCCGATCTTTTCCAGTCCGAAAGAAAACACAGAATGTAATAATAGATATATCAATCTTTTCAACGTTGCATTATTCAACTTTTCTACATCGTATTGATGCCTTGGTTTCCCCATTTCCTTTTTTTTTCTTTTTCTTTGCTTCGGATCTCCCCCTCGCAGGTGGATTTGTCGACCAAACCACCTGGGTACTTCTTCATAACCAACATCGAAATCAAAACTTCACTTTTTTGAGGGGCAATTGAGTTTGTGGCATATCATGGATGCCCACCAAAGACAAACTCCATGAACAGGAAACACAAAAAATACGTCAAATCATGACCTCACGCCATGGCCCTGAATGCCCAGCTCAAAGTGACTAGTACTCACGTTGAGGTGGCGGTCCATAGGCTGGGCCATATCCGGCTGTGTAGCTAAGTTGCGAGCCCGGTACAGAAATATCGGAGAAGTGGTCTAATGGTCCTGTGATCGAGTGTGTGAGACTGCCCATGGGTCCATGGGCAGACCGGATCCCAGTACTCAAGGTGGATCGACCCTGTAAGTTCTGGTGGCTATCGATCCACCCATGACTATGTAACTGACCAAAATAGTCGGACTGTGCCCGATCAAGCGGCACCTGCCCTCCAAACGTTGATTCCCGTCTTGAGATAGGTGGCGAGGGCAGTTTGGGAGATCGAGACACCCTATCGAGGCGGGGGAGCTTCGCCGAGAACTGGGGGGGGTGAGGCGAGATCCGCCTCGACGCACTTGGCATGTTGGACAAATCTTCACAAACCGAGAGATCAGTTCCTTTGGAACCCTACAAACAACAAGTGATGTGGTTAGTGACCAAAGGCTCTCTCATCTTTCTGGGGACGCTTACCAGGAGTAGATGCGTCGAACTTGGGCAGAGGTCTTGTCGCGTCCACCATGTTGGCATTGCTTGTGCGCCTGGGTCAGGATTTTGAATAGTTTCTCGCGGATGGCGACGGGTTTTCCCTCATGGCAGATCATTTTGCGGCACTGGGAGGACTTTGTTAGAATATAATATGGCGTGCAGTTGGCAGGAACCTACATCGGTTGTTCCCATCCCGGCACTTTGAAGTTTGAACATCTTTTTCACCCAGAAGCTGTAGATATTTCAGTTTACTATTATGGGACCTTTGCGGAAATGCTTACCGAAACTGAGCGGATTCAATCGCCGTATCTTTCGGTTCCATCAGCACATTCTTGATGTTCCGTGCTCTTTTGGCATGAATCAGTGCCTTGTCCTGTTTCTTCACCGACAGTTCATTGACGTAACTGACCCGAAGACATACCATTAGTTTCCAGGTCATCAGTGTAAGCCCCAAGGGCTATAGGTAGACCTACCTCTGCATCAATTGGTCAAATTCCTTGACATCTGGGAATCCATCCAACGGAGGCACTACAGCTTCCGACAGCATAGTACCCTCGTTATGGGATTCTTGATCCTCAATCTCCGTTTCACTAAGAGCCTCGCGAAGGGGCAGGTATCTGGCTGGCAGGTATCGTGTCTCTGCCAAGTATTGCGAAGACGAGTTGTGCAGCCTAATGTCATCAGAGGGAGGCATTGAAGGAATGGTGTGATCAGTCTGATACGGCAAATGCTGGATGCCAGCAGAGAGACCAGATTGCTGCCCATAGGAGGGACCGAATTGAGATCCATAGGGATTGAACGAATGCTGAGGGAAATGATATGGGCCAGATCCGGTCGTGTTGAAGTCATGACCACCTGAATGACTGTAGGTCCCAGGAACAGCCATCTGTTGGTTCATGAGATAGCTATCGTTTCCTTCATTCCGTCTCGCGAAGTTGCCCATTGTGTCAGATGCTTTTCAAATATCAGAATACCAGCGATCCAATGTTCTCACGAGTACACGAGGAGGTTGTATAGAGAAGAATTGAAAGAGGGAAAGGCACAGGAGAACGAGTGGATAGGCAAAGAGGCAAACGAAGATATCGAGAACGACCCAGTGAAGACAGCTCAATGATATATAGAAAGCGAGACAAAGGACTAGGATGAAGACGATGATTATGGGGTAGCAATTGTATTAAAAAGGACCTGCAAGACCCCCCCCCCCCCCAGGCCAAGCTTGCAGGACATGACCGATGCCCAAGAGAGTGCACGAGACCATGTCGAAACAGAGTAGGGTAGAAGCAACAGAGGGCATCCCTGGAAGCCAGACTGCAAAGATTCCACAGAAAAAAAAAAAGCAACAATAGAAAAGTCAAGCAAAGCTCTGTAAGGTACGGCCGGAAAGGGTATTACCCAGGGTCTGCAAGGTAGCAAGTAGAGAGATTGAGGGAAAACATGTAAATTCATGGAAACAAAAATCCAATATTCATGTTTCCGGGTGGATTTTCGTTTCCCAAAAAATAAAAATAAAAATAAATAAATCCAAAACAGATGCAAAAAAAGGAAAAGAAAAGAAAAGAAAGCAGCAAAGGTCAGAGGAAGACCGAGAGAGAAGCAGCAGAGAAGGACTGGGGTTCGTGGTCGAATTCTTTCCGACCCGCCGAGGGGATTGAAGGGTGAAAGCAGGCTGATACGACAGCGCACACAAGCAATGGTGATACGGATTCCTGCCTCGATGCCCGGCGCCACCATTTGCCTCATGGAGAGCCACGTTGGGCCCTGTCGAGGCCACCTATGGTAACAGAGTGGGGTGGAGTAGGGAAGATCGGCTCCATATACCGGGGGGCCAAGGAAGACCTCCCCGATTATGACGGCGGAACAAACTCCCCGGAAAAGAACAAGAAGCGAACGTAGGGCTTTGTTTCTGCAGGTTTGCCTTCGTCAAACAAAAGTCGGGCTGGAGATTGCTCCGGCAAAAGTCCAAACATGCACGTAGCCGTCCGTAAGGAACATGGATTGGGGAGCACTTCCAGGCTATGCGAAATGGGCATGAATAGGGCCGAAGAGCGACCTCCCCCTGCCCGCCTCCACCGCTTCGCATGTCATATGTGATTTGTGTTGGTAGATCGTGAGCTGTCAGGGAAAGCGCTGGTGACTTTGACGTGGCGTTGATGCCAGGGCACGGCGGGATTGGGTCTGATGGGCAATCAAATGCATTATGCGGGATGACAGGATTGCATGCGTTTGGCCCGACCGCGACAAGTGAGACACCGTGTTCGATGAACTTGGCGCCGGACCCTCGCAGCACGGCATCTGGGCCAGTCGCAAAACCGAAAAGGGGCTCGAAGCCAGAGTGAGTTATACAATCTATCACCCGGTGTCACGCTGCTGCTTCCCGATGATCTCTATGAGAGCTGTCAAGAAGAAAAAGAAAAAGGAAGCGGAGAAGCAAGCGCGCGTATACCCTGGAAACCCCGAATCCGAGTGGTTTCGGATCTGCCTGGGGTGAGGCTGCGGTTGTCGATCGTGACCGCATGGATCTTCCTGGTTGATCGGATGCAAATCATGCAACTGGTCCCATTGACGGAGCATAGTGCCGGTAAGAAACAAACTGTATATTGGAGGATAAGGGGGCGAATGTAGTACAAGCAAAGGAACAATTGAGCGAGAATTGTCAGGGAGTCTCTCGTACCCCCTTTTCTCCAGTGCATTAGGTGCAGTATGTATGTACTAAGTTGGGAAAAAACACATCACAGAGACAAATATAGTTACAGAACAGCTTCCAAGAACCGTAAATTCGTGCTGGCCAGTTTCATCAAGGCCAATAAAGACAAGGGTCTTTGCGTCATTAGTTCGTGTATCCATGCTCAAGGAATAAGGATCATCGGGGCTTCTAGAGCTCAACCACCTTAATCGGCGGGGTGCCCCATGCCATCAGTCAGGTCGCGGATGGCCCATCGCCAGTGACCATCACCATATCCACGGTCAAAGCCAATCCACTTGTCTACCTTCCGCCTCCACTTCTCTTCCTCTGCTCTCTGGCGGCGGATGAATTCTGGGCCCACATCAAATTCTTCGGTGATGGGCCCTTCGTCGGAAGACTCCCCTGCACTCGGATCATCCCTGGTGGTATTAGGGGTGGATCCGACCACTGTTTCAGAGTCTCGTTTGATGCCGATGGTCTTATCATCTAAATCATCTAGGCCGGCAAAAACATCGTCATCGTCCTCGAGAGCGATTCCACCTTGCTGCCCGGATGCGAGAGGCGTGGCTCGAAGCCAGCACATGCGCCGTGGATCAAAGATCATACCACCTACAGCTTGGGCATTATTCACAGCACCCACATTACTGATAAGAGCTGGAGCGGGTTTCGGTGATTTGGGTGCAGTCGCGATGTCGAACTCCTGTACCAGGTTTTCGTTACCTTCCCAACGAAAAGTGTCAGGGTTGTAGTGCATGCCTCTCACGGCTATGATATAGATTAGTTCTTATCTAATGACAATGGAAATTTTGGTGAAGATTAAGGATTCTCTTACATTTAGACTCCTGCACCCCCGATCCCATGGGCTTGATCAAATGAGGCTTAGATTGAGATTTGGTGGATGATCCACTTTTGCGGCTGCGAATCGGCGCGGCAATTGGAGATATTCGAGATATGGGGTGGGCCTTCCAATTCGGATTGAAGGAACCAAGTGGGGTCGTATCACGGTTTCGGGGGTTTATGGATGCAATACGCTGCTCTCGCGCATTCCGGGAGGCATTCGTGTCTCGGGCAAAACGTGGCGTAGATGCCGGAGGCTTAGAGATCGTGGGTGGTGTAGAGGATTGTGTCGGGGATTCGCCAGGTGGAGTAATGCGGCTCTGGCTCAGCCTGGCACGCACTGATCGAGGGGCACCTCGACCGGCAGGGTTCTTGGTAAACCTGCTCTCTGTTGAGACCGATGTAGGCAAATCATCAAAGGACTCCAACTCGGTTCCATCTCCGAAATTGCGTCGCCTAGTCGGTCGAGTTAGTGTGCGTTTAGCCGTTGGGCTAGCGCTCTCCGTTTTGCTGTCGTCGAGGCTCAGACGGAAACCTTCCGGTCGGTTTGATCGTGAAAGTCGAGAGTAGGTGCCTTGGGGACTGAGTAGGTCACTGGAGCTATCAGAGTTGTGGCGACGAGCAGGACGGTATGTTTTAATGTTGTTTTGGTGCGACTGCCTTTCCGATGCACTTGGTGGAATGAACGGAGCTGGCGGCCTCCGGCTAGATGTTCTTCCTCCCACGATCGTGCGTTCCACTGGTGTCTTTGGTCGATTCACTGATGGACGAATATAGCCATCTGGATTGGATGGCAATCGTTGCGGATTCTGAGCTGAAGAAGCGGATGCAACGCCACGAATGGAAGGCAAGGACCTCTTCGTGCGAAGTTGTCTGGGAGGCGTACAGGAATCCCCGGCGGGGGCTGCGGCCTGAGGAGCTCGCGCTCCAAGAAGCCTTCGGCCTGCGGGGTTTGGATTTGGAGAATTTGAAACCACACTAGCAGACTGAAGACTGGATATTGAAGACTGAGACGAATGCCCAAGTCGGGACTGGGGTCTTTGGAACTTAGATATTGGCGCACCACTTTCTGAAACGGTCTCAAGATGGGTCGAATGATTCCTGTCATGGCCAGATAAGCGTGGGATGCGAGTGTTCTGGCGAGGGGAGCCTGCTGTGTTGACTGCACCAGTGCCGGAAGTAGTGAAGGTCAAGGTTGTTGAAGATCGCCGCGTTGGGCTGGCTGGCCACTCTGTCTTTCGTTTTACATTGGGGTTAAGGGTTAATTTCTTTGATGCGAAAGCTTTCCCGTTGTCAACCTCGATGCCAGAGAAAAAGTCATCCGCGTCCGACGACTTCCCAGCCAGAGATTCCTGCTTGGCTTCCGCTAAGGCAGCATTCTCATGAGTGGTTTCCTCTTCTCGTCTTTTGAGAGACGCGGTGAAATCCAATGGTCCATCTGGGAATACTAGGCCATCCAGGCCGTCCTCTTCACTTTCCGCGGTCAGACAACTTGAAACGCTGGGGCTGGCGATAGATATCGAGGAACTAGGAATTGAGCGGCCATCTCGAGCTGTCCCGCCAACTCGGACACCGATGCTTCCTTCGGACCATTCTAGATCAAAGTCCTCTAAAACGGGGCTGGAGACGCCAGTAGTATCTTTTCGATGTGATAGTCGTAGGGATTGGCAGTCTGGCGGCAATTCAAGGTCTTCATCAAAAAAGTCTGCTTCTTGTTCCGCATTTAGGTTCCTTCCAGCCGCCTTTGTGGCAATCTTCTGTGGGGATCGTGGGTTGGGTGCTTTAATGGTTGGAACATCCCAATTGATAGGGCCATCATCTTCATTATCCCGAAAGCGATCTAGATTTCCCAGCGCTGGTTGCAGGCGAGTTGGGATGTTCTCATCCCAAGATGAGGAAGCTGTAGACTTCACCGGACTTGTAACTGTTGAGCTTATCTGTCGGATTGATTCTGGAAATTTCACCTCTTGAGCTGTTCTGAGTTGTAGTATTGCATCCGGACCAGGGAGCTCTACATCCTCAGACCAGTCATCTACAAAGCTCCTCTTGGGCTTTCGAATGGACAGGCGCTTGATGGCACCTCCGAGAAGCGCAGAGCTAGGAATGTTGGCGGGAATAGGAATCCCTGCATTTTTGGCCGAGGCGAGAGCTTCTTCTTTAGCGAACTCATCGTTGTCATGTAAAGGGACCTGCCAGTCTTCGTCTCCAACATTTGAGTCCAGATCGGACCGAGCAGACCGCCTCGACGATATCGAATCGCGATGACCGGATGGTCGGAATGAAGAATTGGCCATCGACCCTGTACTGGATGCCGCACGGGATTGAAGGCCCTCAGTAAATTGTAAATCGTCATCATCATCCCAGCATTCGATTTGCTCGTCTTCCTCCGGTCGTGTTTGAGGATTTATCGACTCCATTATGAGCGGCAAGTGTAGTGTATAGGGTAATAGAGTCACACAGAGCAATTTTATCGATTAAGTAGTAAACTCCGAGCTTTGCGGCGCTGACACATAAAATCGAAGATGGGGCGTCATCCCGTGATGATTGGGCGGAGCGAATGTGAAAGGTCTCTCCTCTCTCTCTTTCTCTGCTTTGTTATTTTGCTTTTGATAGATTTCTGGTTTGTACCCCTCTATCTGTAGTGCGTCTGTAGGTGAGGGTGGCTTCTGGTTGCGAGTCCCCCAAATTCGAAGGGGCAACTGAGGGGAGAGAGAGGGTAGGGGTTCAGGGGTATTGATTTCAACAGCAGGTTACCAGAAATCACCCCTCCGGTAAGGATCCTGGGAAGACAACAGATGTCAGGAGGTTTCAGGAAAGAACCAGTGGTGAGAAGGCTGGAAGAGGAGAGAGAGACGTTCCCGGGAGAGGAACGTGCTTGTGGACGCGGTGGGGAACTGCCCACTGTGTACGCACTCTAGAATTCCAAGCTTAAGACCTCATGTCAAGATGTATCTTAAACCATATCATTTGCCCCCTCCCTTTTAAACGAGGGAGATAATCATAAAAAAAAAATTAAATAAATAAATATCAGAAATAATTCAAGCAGTTGATGATGCTGACAAGTTGTGATTAGAGAAGGCCGGATATACCTTTACAGATGCCTCTCTACGGGCACACCAAAAGCGCATTGTTGCCTGGGCAAACGATCGGGGCTCAACGTTCGTGACAACCACCAAGGCATTACATAAATCTCCCCAAACACAAGGCCTACGAAATGTCTCGGGTTTTACGATTCGCTCGTTCTGACGAGGAAAACGAATTCGTTCTTCTCCATGTCGTGAAGTTGGGTCCGGCGGCGCTGGACCTCTCTCTCACTGCCACTGAAGGCGAAAGCCCATATACGGCCAGAGGTAAAGTCCTGGTGAGAACCCCCACCATAATTACGCTCACTGATACCCTCATAGTCCAGGAGTCACATCTCAAAGAACTATGCGCCAAAAGCTACCAGGGCCCAGACGAAGAGTGGACACAGATCATCGCGTATGTATTGGGACAAGCTGACCCGACCCAGAAGCTGCCAGCATGGTCGGGAGTGGCGGCCTCCATTCATATCACAGGTTCGACGGAGGAGAACAAAGAGATGGTCATAACCGTCCGAAAAAGAGTCCAGTCAATCACGGTTTGTGAAACTTCCCCGATGGCAAGACACACATACAACAATCCTAACTTCAATTTTTTGTACTTAGCAAAGGCTTGGTGCGATAATTCTCAAGCAGAATGACCAGCAAGCGATCGAGCTGTTCGACTGGTCAGGTCTTGCTGCCGCCAGAGCGGGCGAATTGGAAAGCCAGGTCATTGACTTGACAGATCGAGTTCATGCTGCAGAGGACACGGTCCAGAAATTGAACGAACAACTGGAGGAGCTGATGCGGGCCAAAACCCAGCATGAAGTCCAGCTTGTGGCTAACTTCGTTCAACTTCTGAATGAGAAAAAACTTAAGATACGTACCCAGCAACGGCTTCTAGCATCCGCAACCATGGACCCCACAAAAGGTATCTCCCATTCCCTTGACCCTGCCTGGACCTTCTCAGAAGAATCATACTATCTGTTGTTAACTAATACACGCCCATTGGAAACCAGCCGCAGAGATACAAGCAGCCACTGCGAAAGTCCATGCAACCCGGGGAGAACCGCAGTCCACAAAACGAAATGCCCATGATATGGGTGATAAAAATGGCGATATAGAGGAAGACTTTGAAAAAATGGACGTTGATCAAGAGAAGAACGATGACCAGGATACTGATGCAGGAGGCCAATACACGCCACAGCAGTTGGAGGAAGGAAACACGACTACCGATGATGAATTTTGGGGACTAGAGACAGCACAGGCGTCCGTCAAATCAGATCGGACCAGGGTGGAGGGTTCATCGTCCAAAGCAGCGGCCCCGCCACCGCGCAGAGAGCTACCCTTTACCAGACGAGGACCATCGGCGAAGGCAGAGGTAGCCCCTGCTCCCAGTGAAGTTGCCGAAGAAACTGCAGGGGAGACAGATGATGATGAGCTGTGATCGTTACTTCAACGGGCAATTTAAATGTCAAGAGCTGGTCCATGATGAAATAACCTAATCAAAATTATGAACATGCAAGACCTAGATTACAATCCACAAATTGACAAATTCCAATTACCGCAACCTCTTCTTATCAGGCAAGGGCTTGGGAGTATGAAGACAAGGCCTCATGGATGCAGGGCCCAGGAATTATAAAAGGCCATCGTCCTCTCGAACGAGATCGTTTTCTCCGAGACGGAAGTTAAATTTTGTGGGTCTCAATCATTTTATGTACAAGTTAACCCCGACCGATTATTCCCAGGCAACACCAGAGAGTGGGCGAAAGAGGTCAACCACGGAAACAAGATGAACCGGCGTTGAACGTGATGGGAGAAAACAGAATATGGAAAGGAAATGGGTACATCAAAGGGAGGTTTAATGTGGTACAAATAACAACGCCTGCAACCATTAGTCAAAACATGGAATCAATCAGCGGCTACTGAAGAAGAACAGTCTCCAGCCCGTTTAGCCGTACAGTGCCTGAGGAGACATTTCGCCCGCGGCCATGAAGTTGGTCTCGGGGTTACCGGTGGCCTTCGAAGCCGAGCAGCGGGCCATGGTGGGTGAGCTGAAAGATAGAATGTAAGTATAAAGTATGAAGATCAAGAGATGGATAAGGGTACGAACCTTCGGGAGATGGCGTCAGTGAAGAAGAAGTCCTCAATAACCTTCTTGAAAGGAGCTCCAGTGGCCGATGAGCCCTTATTCTGATCAGCCAGCTGCACCTTGCTCAATGCGCTGACGGAGGTGGGTTCAACAACATCGTAGCGGCGCATCACCGGGCTGATCTCTTCCATGCGGTCACGGAGAGCCTCGATATCATCATAGGGAAGAGGAACGCCAAGGAACTCGCTGGTGGCGCGAATGATCTTCCAATCATCACGGGCTGCCCCAGGCATCGAAGTAGCCGCGCGAGTCACCTGCACACGGCCTTCGGTGTTGACATAGGTGGCAGACTTCTCGGTGTAGGCTGCACCAGGCAGAACAACATCTGCCAGCTGAGCACCCCGGTCACCATGGTGACCCTGGTAGATGACAAATGCATCCTTCGGGATTTCACTCTGGGCAATCTCATCGGCGCCCAAGAGCCAGACCATCTTCGGGGTGGTCTGGGCGACTTCGGGGGATGGAGCAGTGAATCCCACCTCGTAAGCACCCGCCCGAGACGCGGCGCGCTGCAAGACATTGTAACCTTGCCACTCCGAGGTGCTGAAGCTACCGGCGTGCTTCTCGACGAAGCTGCCGACGGCCTCAAAGATAGCCTTGGCATCAGGGTGCTCGGCAGCTGCACTACCAACGATAATCATGGGCCGTTGAGCAGAGCCGAGCTTCTTGCCAAATTCACCGGACAGAGCAGCCTTCAAAGCGGAAACATCGACACCCAAGTGGTCATAGTCGAAAGTGCTGTCAAACTCCTCACCAACGAGCCCAACTTCCAGATCCGAGCGCAGGTATTGCTTACGAATACGGGCGTTGAGAACAGAGGCCTCGTGGCGGGGGTTAGTGGCAACCAACAGGATAGCATCAGCCTCCTCGATACCATAGATCTTAGAGTTAAACAAGTAGTTAGAGCGAACGTCGATGCCGTGGGCAATAGGAGCACTGCCACCGGGCTGATCGAGGGCGAGATTGTCTGAGCCCAGCTTGTTGGCCATATCTTTCATTGCGACAAGTGATTCGGTGTCGACAAGGTGTCCAGCGACAGCCTTGAACTCATTTGGTTGCAGTTGAAGTTTCTGCTGAGCTGATGAGATTTCGACCAAGGCCTGTTCCCAAGTAGCAGGGACAAATTTGCCCTCGCGACGGATCAGGGGAGTAGTGAGTCGCTGAGTCTTCAATCCATCGCACGCAAAGCGCGATTTGTCGTTGATCCATTCCTCGTTGATGTCATCGTTCAGTCTCGGGATGATTCGCATCACCTCCATTCCCCGACTATCAATACGGATGTTGGAGCCAAGTGCGTCCAGAACATCAATGGATTCGGTGTGCTTCAGCTCCCAAGGGCGAGCGCGGAAAGCATAGGGCTTGGAGGTCAGGGCACCAACGGGGCAGAGATCGATGATGTTGCCGGATAATTCCGAGTCAAGGCTTTGCTCCAAGTAGGTTCCGATCTGCATTTCATTTCCACGGCCGCTAGTTCCCAGCTCAGGAGCACCGGCGACATCATTCATGAATCGAACACAGCGAGTGCATTGAATGCATCGGTTCATCGAAGTTTTCACGAGGGGGCCGATGTTCTTGTCCTCGACTGCACGCTTGCCACTGACCTCGTGGAAACGACCTCGATCCGCTCCGTAGCGCATCGACTGGTCTTGGAGGTCACACTCTCCTCCCTGGTCACAGACGGGGCAATCCAGGGGGTGGTTGGCGAGAAGGAACTCCATCACACCCTCCCGGGCCTTGTGCACTAGCGGCGAGTTCGTCTTGACCACCATGCCTGGCTGGACCGGCCAGGCGCAAGATGCCACTGGCTTCGGGGCTCGCTCAACCTCGACGAGACACATACGGCCTAATATAGATACACGTTAGTATTGCGATAATAAGACCACTCAAGATGAGAAATGGCCGCAACTCACAGTTTCCCGCAATCAATAGTTTTCTAGTCACTGTGTTAGTAATGTGAATTATCGGATGCATCGGTATTGGAGTACATACTCATGGTAGCAATATCTGTGGGTTAAGTTAGCATGGGGTACATGAAAGCCTGGGTCCATTGAGAGTGACACACCTTGGGATAGTAGCACCTGCTTGTTCGCATGCCTGGATGAGAGCCGAACCGGCTGTTGGGGACGTGAGTATTTGGCCAATTGCGACGGCGGAAATGAATGTTACCTTCGACAGAAACCTTCTTGCCATCTAGATGAGGAGTTAGCATGTATGGGGCAGCCTAGAGAAGATGTTTAGGCCATACCAATGGTGAGTTCCACCTCGGCCGCGCGACGGGCTGTCGTTGCGAAGGGCCGGGCTCGGGGCACCCGAAGAGACCGGGCGGCCGCACGAAACAGCTGCGGCCGCATTATTGGAAGAGGTCGATGAGGAGAGGGGGAAAGGTTGGGGAAGGGTTTGATGTGGATGAGGGGGTGGGAGGGAAGAAGGGAGCTCGTTCAGACGGACTTCGAATCTGCTTTGCATTACATAATACAAATGCTGACCATCCCTGGGCTGAGTAAGTCAGTCCTCACAAATGGCTTTACCCGGATTGGCTCGGTTACTTTGACCCGGAAAATTATAATCCCGGGTCCGTTCTTCCCCTTAAAAAGCGGCTTTCTCCTATGATCTACTTTTGGAAATCATCTCATTCACGGGCATCATTTATTGTAGGAGACAGGCTCAACCTTTCCTGTTTCCTCTACAGTATTGTCCAAGAACAATGTCCCGAACTGGAGCAGTCAAGGGGTTTCCCCGATTATGATATTGTTCTTTACCGACGGTGACTACACACTGCCGCTCATAGCGTCTTGATTTTCTTCTTCTACCATCATGGAACCCGTCCACGAATCGTCAGCGTCGCTTACAATGCAATTCAACTAATGCTTTATATACCGCCAAAACACATAGACAAATGCATACTTCCTGCTTCCATAAAACATTGTCCTTTGATCATCTTCCCTTATGCTTGTTGCTCTTTTTCAAGAAATATGATCATATACCCGCTACATCTTAGAGCCGTCGAACTCATAAACCCGGGCACTTATAGGAATGAAACCGAGAAAGGTATTGTACTAAGGCACACATCCGCTCGAGACTCTCATAGATACAGTCACTACACTGTTGCCTTTTACTGTCGCCCTACTTTGGTGCGCAGGTCTTAGACTTCAGGTCAGAGAGTCAAAAGATTATAGTCATATACATCTCAAACACCCAGTCGGCTCCTGATGGATGCTAGCGCCAAGGAATATCCAGCAAGCCAGTTCGGCAGATGTCATGACTCGAAATTCGTCCTCATAATCCACAACGCCATAGTATAATACACCGAATTTCCCCCATATGGTCCAATGCGGCAACAAGACGAAGAAAGAAACATCGGGAGAGAGTGGGAGAAGAAAAAAAGAAAAAAAAAAAGAAAGAAAGAAAGAAAGAAAGAAAGAAAGAAAGAAAGAAAGAAAAAAAAATGCTATGTAGCTACAGGAGAATCATTTGTCTGCCATGTTGATTCTTGTTTGGTTCCCGGGAGCCAAGTCCGAGAAAGACTAGCTCCGCGAGGTCGGACACGTCCTGGGCCATCGTCCTCCTTCTTGGAGCTGTTGGTGATATGGCCATTGTTAGACGTGAAAGACTCAAATGATCGTGGGCCAGGGAAAGAATAACCATTCGAGTCCCACGGCTTGCTGGAGTGTTGGACATTCGTGGGAAGAATCGACTCCCGCGCGCGAAAGTGGTCTGCATTCGCGCGCTGGTCAGCCACGTCGTCGTGGCTATTGCGATCATACAAGTAAAGGCCCACAAAGGTGAGGCCAATTCCAACAGCCTGGATGGACGTGGTTGTGCTTCCAAACCACACAATCGCGACCACGATGACGAAAACCCGTTTGACCAAGGAGGCGACTGAATAGGAGACGGGAGACACCATGGACAAAAGCACAAAGGCCAGGATATTTTGGGCAAAATGGGAGATACCGTTGAAGACAAATTCAAGGACCAGAGCCCCATGGTCCAGCGACCCCTGTTTACCGGAGAGAGAAATCACCCCATCATTGATGAAATCGGACACCAAGGGATACCCCTCACTGACAAACCAAATGGGCAAGGTGAGAAAGAATGCCAGGCCGGAGCAATAGCAAAGCAAATTCAGCTTGTCCAGCTTTCGCCGTGCCGGGTTTGCATCGGACTCGGCTCGGTCTGCCTCGTTGAAGAGTTTCTTCGAAAAGATGTTCTGCGACACAAAGACCAGCGCAGCCAGAAATGCACAGGAAATTCCGAAGAAATTCGTTGATAGCCCCGTGGAGCATGCAAGCATCACTCCGAGGGTGAGGGGAATCAGGGACAGGTAGGTAGCTCGTGCGTATCGAATGCGAAACAGAATTCGATACGCTAGAACGGTGAACAAAGGCGATAGTCCCTTGATCGTATGCACCAATGAAACGGGAATTTGAGAGGTTGCCATAGAGCTGAGAATATGCCCGGCTAGTTGGAAGACGGCCAGGGGCAACGCAGTAGAGATCACCTCGCGCGAGGGATAGCGGATGCCGTGCTTGAGAATCGGCACACTTTGGCGCAGTCTGGGTATCACTGTGGACAAGTATACGAGTAGCAGACACCAAAATGATACAAATGCAAATTGGATGATGGTCAACGTGATAGGCATTGGGAGGGCATTCAAGATGGATTTCGAGGACGTGTTGGTAAGCGCGGACGTTAGGTACCAAATCATACAGAGACCCTACACAACAGACATTAGCTCGGCATCAGCACCTCTTTTATCCCTCAGAGCATACAATCAACCGATATGAGACCGGGGCACGAAGGGCCTCCGCTAATTCATGCGCGTTGGCACTCATGCTGCCGTTGCGAGCCCGGATCGTGGTGATAGCCTCGCTGATGCTTTTCCGAGGCCGATGTTTGGGATTTCTGATGGAACCGTTGGAATGGTCTCTCGAGTAAAAGCTCGATTTCCGAGGCTCCCACAGATCATTGGATGCATATTTCACGGAGGGACTTGGATTCGGGCGGCCAGTCCCCACGGCGGAGTCGAGAGTGTCTTCGTAGGGAGGGAATTCATCGATTGGACTACCCGTCGGTTGCGATTGAGATTTAGCTTGCGCTTGTATTTCAGCTTGTCGTATGGATGAGCGACGCCCATGACCGGTGACTGTGGTTGTGGCCATCGCCAATAGCCTCTGGTATCCCCGGCTTTCTTCGCCGCTGGCTCAAGTTAGCAATTCTTCCGAACCCATCGAACATCCCTGTCCACTGGTCCGCTCACCCTAGTGAATGATCAAAAATGCCCGCTAGAGGCTGAGAATCAATCCCTCTCCTAATTGTATGGTTCTCGTGGCCGATTGTTCAGGTCCTAAACACACGCTCGACGATGGTCAATGAGCGCAGGTAGTCCGTCGATGACGAATCAGCTTGAGCGAATGGGGGTTGAGAATAGCACACGGTGAAATTCTCGGTGCAAAGCAACGGAGGTCCACGAGGCCGAAACAGACCAACCAAAAGAAAGAGAAAGAGGCTTTTCTTTATAGGAAGAAAAAGATGGAGGTGTGGAGTGGACGGGTAAAGGGAAATTGAAGGTTAACCCGTGTCGAGTACTACCGCCACCGGCCGTTACATTACATACGCGGAGGGCGCCGAATGGGGAGCACATAACTAACATTAGGCAACGGTGACTTTTTGAAGATTGAAATCAAATGAAAGCTGCCCTCAAAAATCCGTTTCAGGGCAATTTGAGGATAGTCTAAGGGTATTATTAAGCAGTACCTTGTTATAGTACAAAGGAAGAGCCGCTTCTGCATATATTTAAGTCCTGGACATCAGCGTTATTGACCGGAGATCACGTGGCAGCGTATACATCGAAATCCCCTCGCATCGGTACATAATGCCAGTCTAGAAGCCCAAGGTTACTCAGCCCGAATTGATCTTGCAGCTTTAATCTGCCCTTTTCAACCCCCTCGATCAACCCTTCCAAGGTTGCCAATCTAGGCCATATATCTTATTCCAAATAATCATCATTGGAAGCTTGATCCAATGAGAATACCATCACCTTGTACTGTAGCGATTCACGCCTTACAAGCTCAAATTACCTTCCGCTTCTCCCTTTCTATTCTTTTTGAATCTCCAATGGTGGATAAGCTGCCAAATCAGAATAAAAGCCCCTTATAGGAAGAGATCCAGAATGCTGTTTTGGCAGTATGAACCCAGCTGAGGCCGGGAGATACCTTTCCTTACCCTGGAGGACATCAAGTTGAAGCTGGTCATCCGCGGGCGTTGATCTGGGTGCTTTGAAGTAGCCCTGTAAGCCAGCGACTTCCACAGGCTTATACTACACAGATCAATTCCATTAATAATATGTTCTGTCGGATTTTTTCTACGGTACGAAACCGACAAAACGCACTTGGAATAAAAAAAATAAAGAAAGGGTCTAATATGACTTCGGTCTCTATTCGTGCCTTCCCAACCATGGAGAATTGTTGTTCTTACCCTGAGTCTACTCAGTTCTCGCCTTATAGTCCTTCCTCACTCTCCTATTATATCACTCTCCTCCCCCTCTCCCGCTTCCTTCCTGTGCTTACCCTCAATTCCAAGCTCCGAGTCGAACCTCATTCCCAAGTCAACCATTAATCGATAAGCACCTGGCTACCCTAGTTCTCTGTGTGATCTGGAAGCCGGGAATACGCGTCTGCATTTCGACTGATTCCGACCCACTCGAGCTAGCACCATGTCCTCTCACGTTGTTCCGTGCAAGCTATCCCACAATGAAAAAGGTAGAAGACTCAGCAATGTTGTCTCAGATGCACGAAGCCTCAACTTTGGGCGAGAATTTTCGGTAAGTCTACTGACTTGTCGAAGCCTTGAGAAAACATAGCACCCATCTTATTGACATTTTCTCCCTCAGAGCCTTCGGCATTCCAACAATCGTCACAGCTCGTCGGATGCCATGGACGCCCCCCAAGATGGACATCCCCAGGGTTCTTTTAGCGAAGACTCCGAACTTCCATCTTACAAGGTCAGTGCCCCTCGGTACGATAGGAAACATTGTATCTGTAGTGGTCTGAAAGTCCTAGAAGCCGAAGTTAGAGCACATGAAATCCGAATATATTGTCGAGCATCCTCCAGAGCTGGAGAAAATCATCGCAAAGTGTCCTCCCAAAGCATTATCGACGATAGATGCAGAGACTGGTCGATCCCTAGGTCCGTTACAGATTACGATAACAAACGAGACGCAGCATTCTCTGGCTTCCGATGCTGTGGATCACCATGCCCGTGATGACAGGATGGTGGAACTTGTTCAACTTCAACAGCAGCTCCTTGCTGCAAACTCCAAAATTGCTCTTCAGGAGCAAGAGCTTGCCCAGACACGGGTCATCAAGCATACCCTGGACCAGGCTCTTGGACCACCGTCCGAGGCAGATTTCGGTGGTCGTGAGATCACGGAACAAACAATCAGTCACTTGCAAAGTGCTTTCAATGCTTCCAACCCTGCATTTGGTCAGTTCCAGGACACATGGAATTCGCAAGAGGACTCGCAGTCGGATATTTCCGACGCATTGTCCGCTGAAGGCTACAACCGTGCTCGAAGATCATGGAATCCGCAGGGTCAGATCTCATTCGGAGTCGCAAAAAACGATGCTCCTTTTGACAAGGCCTATGGTGAGGCTTTCCAGGGCCCTAGCCTTGCTGCCCAGGAGTCAAATCGATTTTGGGGTGGCCCAGCTGCATATCCGGCATTTCCATTTCATGGGGCGATGCAACCGCAGAGGGTTATATCAGGCCCTTCGACTAGTGCTTACGGCTTCTATTCTAGAGCCTCAAGCGACCAATCTCGGTGCGTCCAAGCCCCGAGCTCTGGACCACGTCGGTCCATTCCCCCAGGTAAGCCAAAATGGCTTGTTCCTTCAAGCTCAGAATACTCCCTGGGGAAGTATGGTTCCAGGATCTCCTACAGAACCTCCTAAATCTCCATCAGCCTCCACTGCAAGACCACCTAGTACTTTCCAGCCCGTCAATACATACAAAATGCCGCCTTATCACAGCCGATCTCTGTCAACTGCTCTTTCTCCAACTGCCACCGAGTTCACAGCCGGGGGTACGAATGGAGGACCCTCGTGGACGTCTTCTTCTGTGAGTATTTCCATATTAACTTGTTGAGCATGAACTAAAGCTACAGGTAGCCCAGTGGAAATTCTATACAAAACTACGTTTCGCCCCTTGAACCTCTCAACTACCGTCGGCTCCTGGACAAAAACGTTTCATGCGACTGGAAATACATCATGGACAAAATCGTTTGCAACAACGACCAGCAAGCATCTATATTCCTGCAACAGAAGCTCAAGGTCGGCACAATGGAACAGAAATACGAAATCATAGAAGCAATTGTCAGTCAATCTTACTCTTTGATGGTGAACCGGTTTGGGAACTTCCTGGTTCAGCGATGCTTTGAGCATGGAACCACCGAACAGATTGTAGCGATTGCCAATGCAATCAAAGGCAACACTCTTAGCCTGAGTATGGACCCATTTGGCTGCCATGTGATTCAAAAAGCATTTGACTGCGTTCCCGAGGGCAACAAGGCTGCCATGGTACATGAGCTTCTTCGCCGAATCCCAGAGACGGTGGTTCATCGATACGCGTGCCACGTCTGGCAGAAGCTCTTTGAACTGCGATGGACCGGCGAGCCACCGCAGATAATGGCGAAAGTGAACGAAGCTCTACGTGGAATGTGGCATGAGGTCGCTCTAGGAGAGACGGGAAGTTTGGTGGTTCAGAATATTTTTGAAAATTGCGTGGAGGAAGAGAAGGTAAGACCCTGCTTCAAGTTCCACGAAGCAGCTGTTTTCTTATATGCTAATGTCTAAAAGCGACCGGCAATTGAAGAAGTACTGGGGAAAGTGGATGTACTAGCCCATGGTCAATTTGGCAACTGGTGCATTCAGCATGTCTGCGAGCACGGTGCCCCCCATGACAAAAGTCGCGCGATTGAGCACGTACTTCACCACGCGGTCGAATATAGCATGGATCAATTTGCGTCCAAGATTGTCGAGAAATGCTTGAAAATCGGAGGCCCGGAGTTTCTAGATCGATATCTCTCTCGTGTTTGCACAGGCCGTGCCGACCGACCTCGAATGCCGTTGATCGACAGTGAGTAGAGGCTAACCCATCCCTCTTGCGCTTGAAGCCAACTCTCACACAAGTCACAGTTGCTGGCGATCAGTATGGGAACTACTTGATCCAATGGATTTTGATGAATGCCGCCCCTCATCAGCGTGAGCTTGTTGCTAGCCATATTCGGTATGTCTCTTTTCCGCCCCAGGCTAATTTCCAGGGCTCATTGCTCTTTCTTTTAGCAAGCATATGGTCTCCCTACGTGGTTCCAAGTTTGGTTCCCGTGTCGCCATGCTTTGTTGCAACCCGTCTCATACCACCCGTCCTGGACCTGGAACTGGCATTCAGATCGGACGATTCAATCAGTTCAACGAGGAGAGGCTCCCCTCAGCCGGCCAGAATGGTAATCGGTTCAACCGGGGAAATCATTGGAATGCCAACTATGCGTCGTTCCATTAAATCTACCCATATTCCCTCTACGCTCAATACATGACACTTGATATTCTCATTTACCCGCTTCAACGGAACGAAAGCGAAAAAGAAACTGATTTCTTCGACAAGGAACCCCAAAAAACACGCCCAAAGTATCGATAATAGCAGTTATCTTCTCATTCAGGTCCTAGGGCCACCTACCCAATGGCAGTCAGATGTTGCCAAGATCGCCTTCTTATATCTCTATGGATCCAATCTCGTCCGTTCCCTGCGTCTGTCGTTCTATTTTCTTGGTCTGTCACGCGTCCATTGTTCAGTCACCCAGGCTTTTTGTGTCTTCGAAGTGACGAGCATGGTCCGAAGTACCCCCTGAGGCGTCAATCTGCTTGTGATGGTAACTTATATCTCACTTTCAATTACGGGGTAGCTATCGAGTGTTTACTGTGTCGGTTTGATTCGCGAATGGTCTTATTACTTCTGCGATATCTACTGCCGACCTCTCCAGCCTGTCTTTGTATGTTTAACCCTCAGAGATGATTGTTTTCTATTTGAAGTATCCAGTCATCCGGGCATTAATCGTCACTGTTTGTCATATATTATCGCAAGGGCAGAGAACTCGTATTTCAATAAACCCAGTTACATATATTCCCCTTTCTCGCGCATCCGCTCTCCAATGGCTCGTGTTGTCCCCAAGAAAATGAAATTCATAAAGTGATTATGCGGATGACGCTTCCGTTGTAGATTGACTCTGCGTCTGCTCCAATTCATCCTTCTCCCACGGCTTGCGTCGCCGAGGCTTCTCACTTGAGATGTCATGTCCAGTCAACACCGTGTCCGGAATCTGTTCAATCCCCGGGATCGGCTGCCCTGTGGTAATAAGCTCGACTATATGAGCAAACGAAGACGGATATGTAGGTTCCGAGTCCGGTGATTGCTCGAGTTCGGGGACATTTGACGATTCAGCTAGACCACTCGATTCATGAGGTTCGCAAGGCGATGAGGCATTTAGCCACGACTTATAGGAAGTGAAGTCTATGGATGGAGATATATTTTCTTTGCTGTGTATGGTCAGCGGATGTTCTGATGGGTATCAGTGATCAAGTTGTACCGTGAGAAAAAGAAGCATTTGGCCTGTAAAACAAGATCATCTTCGCGACTAATCTCCGCCTCTGTGGCGGGCGTTTGGGGATGGCCAAGGATAATGGCGAGGCCCTTTGCAAATTCAAGATCTTTCTGAAAAGAATACGTCCGTAGTCGTTCAAACACTGATTGCGATGCCATTTTCTCTTCCTTCTCAACCCCAAGTGATGCGGAGTGGTGGGGTAGAGAGAGAAATGGACAGTAGCCGAGGTTCACGCGATAAGCGTATCAATCTAAGCTCCTCGGGGCTCACTTTCCTTATCCAAAGGTCATTGTCAAATGTATGAGTATTGAATCTTCGATCTTTCATTTTTCCTTTATTTTTAAAGTCTCTACATGACGCCGCACTATGCATGTATAAAAGTGATTAAATGCTCGTGTCCATTCCATCTGCCTTCGCCACGCTGTCCAAGGCCCGATTATTTTTACTCTGGCATCCAGGACAATTATGCACAATTTCATGGGCGAAGAGATCGCAATCAATGCAGAAGTGGTTTTGACATGCTGTACACTCGTAACGACTACTCACACTCATTCCTTTGGTGTGGGTTTCGGCCGCTTGCCATTGGTCCTCCGGTGGAACAGCAGGAAAAGGGAGGCCACAGGCAAAACACCCGGTACTCCGTGAAGCCCGGCGCCATGACACCTCGACCCAATTGATCAAAGGGAATAGATGGTGGTATGAACGGGCAAGGTGCGTCGAAAGAATCAGGGTAAGCCCGCAAGAGGGGCACTCTGCGGGCAGACTACATACCTTGCTGCCACAACGGGAGCACAAGTACCCGCCCCGGGATGGTTTGGAGTGGCAAGCACAGAGAGAGAGCCTCGACTCAACTGTTCGGGATGGAAAGCCCATCATCAACAGCGAGCTAGCGGACTGTTTTTGGGAATATACGGCGGGAGGTGTGGTCACATCCATCATCAGTTCCCGGAAGTGCTGCTCATTAAGCGCCACACCGTAGGCAGTTTCATCACCTCCATTTGTTTTTGTGCAAAGCTCACGACAAATCGCGACCTGTGCAGCGAGACCGACAATGCGAACTCGTACCTTGTCACCAATCAAGGTGTTGATCGTCTGATGAATATCACCTGGGTCCGAGGACAGGAGGGAGCCAAATATAACCAGCACTTCTCTAGTGCCATGGTTGGGGGTGTGACTGTGGCCACGGGTTAGCTTAGATTATTGGAAAGTTTAGATGAGACAACGCACAAAAGGGCACCTCGGGCCATTTCTAGACCATTTTGCAAACTGGGGAGACCTTTCGGGTCTTGAGTCTTGAGTGATTGAATGGCTGTCATGTGTTCCGTGGGATTCCCACTCATATCGCTGATTCGAAGAGCCAGGCCATCCCGTAGGCCTAGGACGCCTAGTTGTGAGATGGGATTTTGTTCAAAGAATTCTCGGACAAATTCCTGCGCATATCGCAGGGTCAGCAAGTAACGTGTCGGACGTAAGTCTTTTTCGGACATGGACTGTGAAAGATCGAGGACAAGGACCAGATGCCGTATAATACCGCGTTGCAGAGGAGTTGTATCTTTTAACAGCCTAGTGGCAATAAGGTTAGTCTATCGGACATCTCGACGCCTAACCAAGTCGAGTGAAACCACCTTTTCCGCTTCCCAGCTTCCAGTAGCCCCTCTACTGTCGCACTGATCGTACCATCTGCGCCTTCAACAAGTGTTTCCCAAGTCCTGGACAGCTCCCACTCAGCTCCCCCACGCTGTTTCCTCTTCCTTGTCCCGACCTGGTCTTTCCGGGTTACCTGGAGATCATCTTCATCCTCTGTGACATCTCCGACATATTCCTCGTCCGAGTCGGCCATGGCGTTTGGTAAATATTGGTATCGACCCAAAGTGGGTGAAAGGTGGATTCGTAGCGCGGGAATGCTAGCCGCCTTTGACGATGGTCCAAGCTCCGACGGAGCTCCGTCTGGAGAAACTTCTCTTCTCTTCTTTGACGCGCATCAAACGGAAGGACTCGTCAAATTAGGGTATCAGGAACCAAGACGGCACCGACGGAAATAACAAATTAGAGAGGAATACCCATCCGTCAATAGCCGGGAACTGGGGAGAGTGGGCAATTGGAAGAGATGTGGGGGAGAAGATCCATAGCGGCGACCAGACGCGCTGGAGTCGCCATTGCAGAGCGGCGAGTGCCTTTCTGCCCCTCCCCCTCCTTCCTTTCTTCCTTTTCTTCTCGCCCTACTCGTCTGCGCCCACGATTATCCACGATCACTGCGCCCAGACTTAACTTTGTCTTTTCTCGTTATTGCTCCGCTGAGGCTCGCATGATGGCCTCGACCGACAGAGATACCTTGCCTGACGTGTAAGTGATGCCTTTTTCTCTTACTGTCCTTTCGTTTACTTTCCTTGACAATAGTAATACAATTGGAACTTATGTGAGGTTTATTGGATATCCTTAAATAACAGGCTAACGTGAATATAGGGCTAAACCAACCAACTACCATGTCTCGCTTTTCGACTTGCAGTTTGAGGGTTCGTGGGGATACAAGGGTCTGCTGAAGATCGATGCCAAGGTCACTCGTGCCACCAAGGAAATCGTGCTGAACTCCAAGGAGATTGAGGTTCAGACTGCCGAAGTATTGGGAAAGGATGGTTCGTGTGTAAAATCACCTTGGAAGCGCACCGAATGTGCATTTGTGGACAAGACTGATCAATTCCCTCCGGTTTGAAAAACAGGTGCTTCTTTAGCAAAGGCTTCTAATATCACCTACGACAAAACATCTGAACGGGTGTCTCTGGAGTTCTCACAGGAAATCAAACCATCGGATGTGATCCTATCGATCAATTTCACCGGCACTATGAACAATGCTATGTCGGGCTTTTACCGATCCAAGTACACGCCTGTGGGGGAACCAGCTGCTGATACACCTAAGGAAGGTGATTTCTACTATATGCTGAGCACCCAGTTCGAGTCTTGCGATGCCCGGAGGGCCTTCCCTTGCTTTGATGAGCCGAACCTCAAGGCCACCTTTGATTTCGAGATCGAAATCCCCAAAGGCCAGACTGCCCTCAGTAACATGCCCATTCAATCCGAACGAGATGGAAGTCACTCCGGACTGAAGTTCGTCACGTTTGAGAAAACACCCGTAATGAGTACCTACGTGAGTACAACGCCCTGTCTTCCAATATTTTGACAAAATTGTTAACGATATATACTGGCCCGTAGCTCCTTGCTTGGGCAGTAGGTGACTTCGAATATGTTGAGGCCATGACAGAGCGCAAGTACCAGGGAAAGAGCATTCCTGTTCGGGTCTATACCACTCGGGGTCTCAAAGAGCAGGCTCGCTTTGCTCTCGAATGCGCTTCTCGGACAGTTGACTACTTCTCAGAAATCTTTGAGATTGAGTATCCGCTTCCTAAGGCCGATCTCCTGGCTGTGCACGAATTTGTAAGTGGCTGAGTCTTGTCGAATATGGTAAGAACTTGGCATTTAACTGACTGGATTATATTTCAGGCTATGGGAGCTATGGAGAACTGGGGACTGGTTACCTATCGGACTACCGCCGTCCTCTTTGACGAAGGGAAATCAGACAACCGATACAAAAACCGTATCGCTTACGTGGTCGCCCACGGTTAGTCTTCTTCTCTTACCTTACAAATGAACTTGGAGCGCATCTAACACATCGAATCATAGAGCTGGCTCACCAGTGGTTCGGTAACCTTGTCACCATGGACTGGTGGAATGAGCTTTGGTTGAACGAAGGGTTTGCAACCTGGGTTGGTTGGCTTGCCGTGGATCATTTCCATCCGGGTAGGCATCATTTGCACTCCACATTTATGTCATAATCTAACATTTTCGGCAGATTGGAACATCTGGTCTCAGTTTGTTGTACGAAATGCCCGAGGTAAAGTTAATCTGTCCTATAGATCATCATTGACATCTTTCCCAGGCTGAGGGTGTGCAACAAGCATTTCATCTTGACTCGCTTCGAGCCTCTCACCCTATCGAGGTGCCCGTCCGGAACGCCCTCGAGGTGGACCAGATATTCGACCACATTAGCTATCTCAAAGGAAGTTCGGTCATTCGTATGCTAAGTGTTCACCTTGGCCGTGAGACGTTCCTCCGGGGCGTCGCTGACTACCTCAAGTCCCATGCATACGGTAAGTAGGGAGACAAAAAAAAAAGGAAATGAACATAATTGGATGCTAATATTTGGCGTTGAAGGAAATGCAACTACTAATGATCTGTGGTCTGCTTTGAGTAAGGCTTCCGGTCAAGATGTGCACGGGTTTATGGTAAGTCTACCCCTAATCTTCAAGGCTTCATACATATGATTCCACAGGGAAGCAAAGCTCTGACGACATTACAAAGGATCCATGGATTCGTAAGATTGGCTTCCCTGTCGTTACTGTGGCAGAGGAACCCGGTCAGATTAGTGTTCGTCAAAACCGATTCTTGTCTACCGGAGACGCGAAGCCCGAGGAGGATGAGACTACCTGGTGGATTCCTCTGGGAATCAAGTCCGGCCAAAGCCTGGCTACTGTGGATACGCGTGCACTCACCCAGAAATCCGACAGTGTGTCAGGTATCGGAGAGGACACTTTCTACAAGATTAATAAGGACCTGGCTGGTTTCTACCGGACAAACTACCCCCCTGCTCGCCTACAGAAGTTGGGTCAATCCCTTGAGCTTCTGAGCACCGAGGATAAGATTGGATTACTGGGAGATGCCGCTGCTCTTGCAGTCTCTGGCGAAGGCTCTACACCAGCCCTGCTGGCTCTTCTGGAGGGCTTCAAGACAGAGAAGAACTATCTGTAAGGATCCTATTTGTCGATAAACTGTAGGTTTTTTCTAACGCCTGCTAATCCGGGGGCCTGATTCTATAGTGTCTGGTCGCAGGTGTCTTCATCTCTGGCAAACCTCCGCTCTGTTTTCGCCCAAAACGAAGCTGTGGCGGAGGGAATGAAGAAATTCACCAAAACTCTTGCTGCTCCGGCGGCAGAGGAGATTGGCTGGGAATTCCAGGCCAATGAGGACTATCTCACTGTTCAGCTCCGCAAGTTGCTGATTGCTATGGCTGGCAATGCTGGTGATGAAGGGTAAGCTATGTCTATCTTCGCTATGTGCAATTTCTCAGGCGAAATTCCAAGTTCATTTTGCTGACGAAAATACCTAGTATCGTCGCCGAAGCCAAGAAGCGATTCGACCTGTGGGCCACTGGCCAAGACAAAGGTGCCATACACACCAATCTTCGATCAGTGATTTTCAGCCTCAACGTTTCGGAAGGCGGCCGCAAGGAATATGATGCCGTCAAGGAAGAGTACCTGCGCACCGATTCTGTTGATGGCAAGGAGATTTGTCTGGCTGCCATGGGACGCACCAAGGAACCGGCACTTGTGAAAGACTACTTGGACTTCGTTTTCTCTGACAAGGTAGCTATCCAGGACATGCACAGTGGTGCAGTTTCTCTGGCTGCCAACTCCCGGGTCCGACACCTTCTGTGGGATTACATTAAGACGAACTGGGCATCGGTGGAAGCCCGACTGTCCTCTAACAATGTAGTTTTTGAGCGGTTCATTCGTATGGGTCTCTCCAAGTTTGCTGACCACCAGATTGGTGACGATATCGCCACTTTCTTCCAGAGCAAGAACACTGGTTCCTATGAGCGTGCTCTCGTCATTATCTCTGATAACATTCGAACCAACGCCTCCTACAAGGAACGGGACCAGGCGCTGGCCCTTGAGTGGCTGCAGGCTCATGGCTTCGCATGAAGCATTCTTCACTTTTCTTCAGTTTAAATTTCAAGCAAAATGATGTGAAATGGAGTCACTAAGGCGGAAAGCCCTTGGCATGGCTGATCACTTTGATCACCTGCCAGGGGCAACTGAGGTTCGCACGAGGCGGAGAATGGACATGTGCGGTGAGAAAGGTCACTTGAACGACATGATTGATTCTACGATATAGTCCAACACAATGAAAAGGCACTATCTCTAGTCTCTGAAATCAAGAAGGAACAGAAATAAGAGATCAGAAAATCAATGAATTGAATAATTCCAAAGTAGGGATTACTAGATCTTATTCGTTCATAATTAATAAAGCGGTGACGGTGAAACAAAGCTGCACATCAGGTGCGTGTGCCCACCTGCACCTCCTATCATTCATTTCAGGCGTTCATCATTCAACTCCCCTCCAACTTGGAACCTCCTTCACCTCCTATCTCTCCTCCTCCTTGCTTTTTGCTATCTTCAACTGCATTTTGGTGCCTGGATCGCCTCTCTTCTCTTCATCATGAATCCTGAGTGGTAAGCTTCCATATTTCCTCGGTCGGGACGCATGTCTTTCCCCCGTGTCCCCATCTCTGCTGCTATTGCAAACCCTTCATTATGACGCGATGCAAGCCTGAGGACTCTACTGATATTCTTTTGGTTTTCTAGAGTATTCTCCCGAAGTGCTGATATCCCCCACTCCTCTTGGTTGCGACTCTTTAAACGTCATCACGCCGATTTGCCTATCCTAACTTCTCAAATCCCAACAATAGATACGATTACCTCTTCAAGCTGCTGCTCATCGGAGACTCCGGTGTTGGAAAGTCTTGTCTGCTGCTCCGTTTTGCCGATGACACCTACACTGAAAGCTACATCTCGACTATCGGGGTGGACTTTGTATGTTGACCTGGATTCCGGTGGGGCTCCCGGAACGACATGCTAATGCACCCGTCGCAGAAAATCCGCACTATTGAACTGGATGGCAAGACCGTGAAACTTCAGATTGTAGGGCAATTATCAAATAGCGCGTTTGGAACATGGCTAATTGGTGCAATTTAGTGGGACACTGCTGGCCAGGAACGTTTCCGTACCATCACCTCATCCTACTACCGTGGCGCCCATGGAATCTGTGTGGTGTACGATGTGACCGACATGGACTCCTTCAACAACGTCAAGCAGTGGCTCCAGGAGATTGACCGATACGCCACCGAGGGTGTGAACAAGCTGTTGGTGGGCAACAAGAGTGATATGGAGGACAAGAAGGTCGTGGAGTACACTGTGGCAAAGGTATGGCTTTTTCTTGAGTCTACAAAGAATAATAAAATTCAGGTTGCTGAGCCATTGGATTTTCCATCTGGTATAGGAGTTTGCTGATAGTCTCGGGATTCCCTTCCTCGAGACCTCTGCTAAGAACGCATCGAACGTCGAGCAGGCATTCTTGACAATGGCAAGACAGATCAAGGAGCGTATGGGAACAGCCACCGTCAACAACAAGCCCACTGTGCAGGTTGGCCAGGGCCAGGGTGTTCAGTCTGGATCGGGAGGCGGCTGCTGTTAGACCTATGCGATATGATGCTTCTCATTTGGCGCAATGTTACATGAATTGAGGGTTCTCGAAGCGGTATGCTAGGAGTTTTCGATAGCCAGGCTCATCCCATACCCGGCATCGATCGAGGACTTGACGAAGCTTGAGGGTCCTTGGTTTCTTCTTCCTGTCTTTAGACGGCCCTGTGTTCTGTCTTTCTGCGTTTGCTTCGTGATCACCGGTGTTTTCTTCTCCATTTTTTTTTTTCTTTTTCTCTCCTCCTCCCCTACTCCCTTTTTATCCTTTCCTGGTCTCGTATTGCTGGGCCTTCGCTGTGACATGTTCTACTTTTCTCTCTATCTTTCTCTGTTCTCTTTCTTGTAGGTTGGATTCATCTTTTCTGAATGGATTAATGGCGAGAATTTTTGGTGTCTTCTTTGGAGTGGATCATCTCTGTTCGTAGTAATAATGAAAATCCAGGTTGATAGATGCGATAGTCCGCTATGTCATGTGTTCTATGTAATTCTTAGTGTAGGGATCACATGCCACCCATCACTTGTCACAATAATCGGAAAAATTTTCTTCTTTTTACCTAAAAACCGAACAGTGCCTAGCAATATTCGGTCAGTTCCGGCATCCTCCTGGATTTGGTACGGGATCATCTGTCGCATCGACCCCGGAATGTAGTGGGCACGAGCCGAGGCACAACACTCGGCAAAACGTCATGAAACTCTTTCCCTCATCAAAGCCGATTCATTATCGCACCCCTTTTGCTCCTGAATCCCTTTCTTCGATCATTCTTCCGCTCCTTTCTTGATTCCTCGCCTATATCGTGACTGACTTTCAACATCCCATCCCGACTTTCATTTCGACCCCTGCAACCATGTCCGAACGTCCACAGCAGAAGCCCGCCCCATCTGTGGCCGTTCAGCAAAGCGATAACATTGCGCACGCACTAGCGGGTGCTGGAGGAGGAGTTCTGTCGATGGTCTTGACGTAGGCTATTCCAGCTTCCTTTCCGATGAGCCGACTGTTGAAATCTACTTACTAGATACCCCCTCATCACCTTGTCCACCAGAGCGCAGGTGGAGTCCAAGCGTGCACACTCCACCAATCTCGATGCAATTCGACGGATCGTACAGCGAGAGGGTATCTCTGGACTCTATTCGGGTCTGGAGTCCGCTCTTTTCGGAATCAGCGTCACCAACTTTGTTTACTATTACTGGTATGAGTGGACCCGGGCGGCCTTTGAGAAAGCAGCCGTTCAGGCGGGTCGTGCTTCCAAGAAGCTCACAACCGTGGAGTCTATGATCGCAGGGGCTATCGCAGGTAGTGCCACCGTGCTAATCACCAACCCCATCTGGGTGATCAATACCCGTATGACGGCTCGCAAGTCCGAGTCGGAGGAACAAGGTCTACCAGGAGCGCCCAAAACCAAGGCGTCGACCCTCAGTACCTTGATGGACTTGCTACGACAGGAAGGCCCCAGGGCCCTGTTTGCTGGTGTGCTCCCAGCCTTGATTCTGGTGATCAACCCAATCCTGCAATATACTATCTTTGAGCAGCTGAAGAATATGGTTGAGCGTCGTCGTCGGATGACTCCCAAGGACGCCTTTTACTTAGGGGCCTTGGGCAAGATTTTGGCCACCAGTATCACTTACCCATACATCACGATCAAGAGCCGGATGCATGTGGCCAGCAAGGATGGACCCAAGGAGAGTTTGAATGGAAGTCTTAAGAGGATCATCCAGGAAGAAGGATGGAAGGGCTTATACAAGGGTAAGTTACATACGCATTTCCTTTCCATCATCACTTATATATTCATACATGTATATGTATATTTAACTTCTACTGATTTATGAATGTCCAGGCATTGGCCCTAAGGTGACCCAGAGTGCCATCACAGCTGCCTTTCTGTTTGCCTTTAAGGACGTGTTGTATGATACGATGGTAGCGATGCGCAAGAGGGGTGCAATTCGTAAGTAGGGGCATGTTTCTGCCAACTCCTGAGCTTCTATCGAAGAGGGGGAGTATATTCAGATGTTCATACGGGTGATTGCTCCAGGTAAATAGCCAACGAAATGGCTATAGTGGATCAAGTTATGTGTGAGGTGATGTGTTTGCACACCCTATCTTATAGTAAGCTCTACAGAGTTGTACATAAACGCTTTTTTTCTCTATTATCTTAGGTCTATTTTTATCTTGTCATTGCTTACCCTACAAGACCATATAGTCAATTAATCATGACCTAAGGAGTACACTCGGAAGCGATAATAAGCATATAGTTGTATAGTTCCGATAACTCTTATCGGGTTCTCACCGCCTTCTGCTTCTCCGCGTCGATTGTGGCGCGTTTTCGCGATCCCTCATTCTGAACAGCCTTGTGTCACATATTGTGCTATTGCATCGAAAGTCAGTATCCAATCACACTTGCTCTTTGAAACTCTCTAACAATCACTTAGAACCATTTTGGGTTCCTCAAAATCCCGAGTCAGGGTCCCCCATACCTCTGGAATCTCATCCCTCATTGCCCCGACTTGGACTTGCATTTTCGCGCCACCTTTATCGCTTAATACTCTAAGAGAATATGACCGGGCAATAATCTTGGGGATAACGAATGGTTTTTAAATGCCCTAGACTTTGCTGTGGATCGCAGTTAAAGCCCAACCCTTGTCAGTGGGTTGGTCATGTCTTTCTCATTTGACACTGCTGTGCTGAGAGAATAGTGTCATAACTCACTACAAGCTCAAATCATTACAGTGAGAGATGATTACACTTATCAAGATATACGGCTCAAACTAATTCTTGGGGAAATCAAGGCGTTCTGAGATCCTTGATACGAAATGCTCCACAGTTTACGAGCTAGAGACAAGGGCCAGATTGCTAGTTTTAGCCGGGAAGATAGTGCGGAATATGTCGAATATGTCTCACAGGAGGCTCATCGTTTACTTGCAAAATTCACACAATCCTCCAATCTGCCACAAGAACAAGAACAAGCCTGCTCAAATACCGTTACCCATGGTCATACGGTGTTCCACTCGGGAAAAGTCAACGATGTCTGGCGAACACCACGAAGTGCTCCAGAGGCAAAAGAGGCATCTATCAAAACCCCCTCTTCAAAGCAAACAAATCGACTGCCTAATCACTCATCTTCCCACCCTGCCCTAGAAGATAATGACCAGGCAGATTTGCAAAAAGAATGGGCCGTGAGGAATCCATACCAGAAAAAGGTAGAAGATCCCTCATTGCCAGGTTTGCCTGTTAATGCAATTCCTGATACAGACTCGTCAGCCTTGCAACCATTGGGACAGAGTGTCATCATTGCTCCCTACCCTCCGAACCAGATTGTCGACCTGCATATGTCCCCTTTAGATTCTAGATCCTCTTCAACCCCCTCTGGATCACTCTTGCAAAGCCCTGACATCCTAGCTCCCAGGCGCTCGGGCAGGGCCAAAAAAAAACCGATCACCTACAATGTACGTGCGTTACTTGGGTTGGAATCCAATGAGACCCCAAAGAGTCCTGGAGATTCATTGCACCGGGCCTCCCGAGTCTCCTCGAGACTGCCCTCTGAACCATTGCTCTCTCCAGATTCTCCCTTGGTATCAGATCTGCCCAAGAAAAACCCCCCTGGCACGGATTTTAATATTCGAAAGTTGTTGTGGGATCGGGAATTACGCGGTTGCAGTCATAGCAACCGGATTCGCACAGCCATGACATCGGATCTCAGGCCATGGAAGTCATGGAAAGGCGCTTCGAATGATGTAGTGGCTCTTGCCTGGTCGCCTGATTCCACCAAGTTCGCGGCGGGAGCGACGGCTCAACCGGATGAATACAATCGAAAACACAATTTGCTCCTGGGCGACCTTGTCAACAGTGCCCTGTACGAGCTTCCAGATCACTGGACCCCTCGCCCTCCTTCATCAACTGCTACTGAAGAGCGCCTATACACCAGTGTGGCTGATATGCAATGGGTTGGTGACCGACTTTACACTGCGAGTTACGACAATACAGTCAAAATTTGGGATGCCGCTGGTCAACATCCTTCCTGCCTTCAAACCTTGGAGCATAGCTCCAAAGTTGTAGTGATGGCACTTTCAAAATCGAAGCCAAATCTCATTGCCACTGGAACCGATAGTTTTCATCTCTGGGACGTCCAGAAGGGCCAGGCTCCTACTTGTGTGGATATGTCTATTGTTCGGCACCCCCGCCAAAAAAGTATTGATCTGGCACCCACAACCCTTGCATGGGGTCATACGGCATCAACAAATCATGTTCTAGTTGGTGGCATGGCCGAGCGAACTCTAGATGAGTACAAGGTTCCCAACCACGGTCATCTAGCGCTGTGGACTATTGGCCAGGGCTCAGTGACACCACGAAAGCTTGTACCTGACTCCCAGAACGTCTTTGACATAAAATGGCATCCATTCTTGCCAAAATTTGCTGCTGCAACTACCTATAGCCAGGCAATGCAGCTTCCATTGAAGACGCGAACTGTTCTCCAAATATATGACTGCATAGACGGCAATTACACCTTCACTGGCCGATTTCCCTGTCCAGCTGCAGATGTGAATGAAACGAGTTTCTGTCCAATGGATTCGACCTACATCACTGCCAGCTGTACGGACGGTCGCACGTATGTTTGGGACGTCCGTTTTCCCGACGATAAAAGTATTCTTCAACTTTCACACGGCACTCCGCTCCATCCACTCAGTCATAAGCAACCCCGGGAGCTGACTGATTATGGTGTCTCTGTCGCTCTGTGGGGAACATCTATGGATCAGTTCTATACGGGTGGCTCTGATGGGTTTTTGAAACAATGGGATATCCGTCGAGCCCCAGAAGACGCGTTAGTGGCCAACATTGCCAACTTCACCGAGGGTATCACAAGTGGAGCGTTTTCGGAGGATAAATCCCACCTTCTTATCGGGTCTCATGGTGGAGGCATTCGGGTGTTGTCTACCGGGCCTTGTTCCGATCCCGAAAAGTTAGGGTTTGAGTTCAAGAGTGCCCCCGAACCGCCCACTCGGGATATATCTGGCCGCGAGGCTAGTAGAGCGCTCATATCTAACGACGAGATCGAACGGCATCCGATATACGGCCCGGGGCAGGGACCTAACTACCAAGGCCCTTATGCTCGTTGGGCACGGGATATCTCTGAGGATACACCCCTTGACCAAGTGAGCCGATTCCCTCTCAAGGATGAATACCAACTTCGTCAGCTTTGCGGGCCAAAGGGGCAAAACCAGGGTGAACTCGATCTAAATGCGCAACGTGAACTCAAGAAGCAAAGACAGGCTGCTACAATACGAAACAGTCTGCGCAATAATTCGCCAAGGGATAAGCCCAAGTTCGATACATTTACAGCTACGGACCGAAAGAAGAGAAAGAAGCAGAATGATGAGAAAGATAGGGAGAAGCGAAAGAAGCGGCGCCATGGGCCGGTGGTCAGTAATGTTGAAGTGGTTCATATTGACCTGACCGGTGATTCCCCAGAACCCGAGTCAGCCAACTCGATCTTGATCCCAAAACCTCCAAGGCGAGGAACACTCCCCAGACTTCCATCTTCTACTGAGAACCTGGAAGATGGCCTTGAAGATGACCATTGGTGGCCAGATAGTGGCTGTTATGATGCTAATATTTGTGATAGCGACTGAAGACCAAGTTCACTGTCATATTGTACTATTAAAAGATTTGAAAAAAGAAAAGAAAAAAAGAAGCTTTTCATCCCTTTTGTCTTGTCTAGAGGGATGATAATAATATTATTGCCAATCAAAGCAAAGGGAATTATACGTATGGTAATTAACTAGTTACAGTAGTTAACTAACTTAACATTGTCATTATACTTACATAAGATGACGTCGCACTGCCTCACTGTGGCGCAGTTGCGTTTTCTAGATTATGTAGGCCGGGAGTGTGGAGCCCATATATAGTTCTTCACTTCCCCCCATATCTGATTGCCCCCCCTTTCCCCTCCTTCATCGACTCGATCTATTCTTTTTTTAAATCACCGAGCCCTTGCACTATTTTCACTTTGCTTATGTCGGCTCCCTTCACGCCACCCTCTGGGCCTCCACCACCCTCTGTTCCGGAGGGATGGAAGGCGCAGTACGATGATCGATATCAGGCATGGTACGTCAACATTTCCCTTCGCTGATGCCTCTTTCCCAATCCTGAATCTGCCCCGGGAAGTGGACTGACTGACTCATTTTAGGTTTTACGTGAATCTCGCCACTGGAAAATCACAGTGGGAACGCCCAGAAACATCAGCTCCGTCCACTGACGGAGGTTCTCACGAGCCGCCACCATCATACGATAATACAAACTCCGCTGATCCAGTTGCACTCGCCAATGCTGGAGACAAAAAGCGGCCGCTGGCTTCAAATAACCCATACAATCCGACTTCTTCCTCGCACGGCACTGCCAACCTCATCGATGATGACGCCCGCCTCGCCGCTAAGCTCCAGGCGGAGGAAGACGCCCGGGCCAGCAGTGGCAGCAGAGGTCCCGGGACACCGGGTGCCGCTGCTGACTTTTACAACGGGCAATCCGCTTCTCAATCCACCGGTTCCTATGCATCCGAGCCAATCGCTGGGGGCTCGGCACCAGAGCAAAAATCTCGCAGCAGAGGCTTCCTGAGTAAGTTGATGGGCAAGAGCTCTAGCAGCTCCCGCCCACCGCAACCACAGCTTCAGTACACCTCATACCCGCAGCAGCCCCCACCGAATGCCGGATACTACGGGCGATACCCGCAGCAACAGGCGCCAGGATACGGATATCCGGCGCCCGGATATGGAGGATACCCGCCCCAAGGCGGGTACTACCAGCAGCCACAACAGAAACATGGCATGGGAACTGCCGGTGCAGCAGCCTTGGGTGTGGGTGGAGGGTTGCTCGGTGGACTTTTGATTGCCGATGCCGTGGAAGGGATGGAGGACCATCATGATTATGATAATGGTGGTGACTATGGTGGTGACTATGGCGGTGGTGGTGGTGGTGACTTTGGTGGAGGTGATTTTGACGGTGGTGGTGACTTCGGTGGAGGAGACTTTTAAACCGTGCCTCGCCATCTTTGTACCATTGTGGGGACTTGCTTTCATGATACGCATTTCATGATTTTTGCCTTGTTTGATCGCCACTAGCTTCGGGTGATTCCTATGAGCTCTGGGTCTTTCTTTGTTTTATATATATACCTCTCTCTCTTTCTCTTTTTCTGCAATATGTGGTGCGGAATGGAAATTAGGTGGCGACGATTGGAATCAGTTTGGAATAATGGTTTCACTGCGGGCCTAGGATGGAATGGATTTATGATTTCACGAGCAGTTATCGAGTCACTTTGTAATTCTATGAGTTTATTGAGCAACGTATAAACATAATTAGCTGTAGAGTAACAAGTCAAGCTAACGTCGTCGTGTAGCCGCACCTGTTTCACGACCAGTGGCCCCAGCTGGAGCAGCGTCGGTATTGGCCATGGGGCTAGGTGAGGTACCTGCCATCCAGCCAGCCAGATCAAATCCCCCTCCAGCAAGGGCATTGCTGGCACCTCCCGTCAGGGGTGAAGAGCGTGAGTGCTCCTCAAATTCGGCGCGCATTTCCGGATCCACTACATCAGTCAGTCAGAGAGGATTCTTGGATTCTCGACAAAAAACAAAGGGCCAATCATACTGCTCTCCATCAGCTTCGGCATGCCGAGAGTGAAACCCAAAGCGACAATAGCCAGCAAGATCATGGGATTCTTGATGAGACTCAATGGTGAAACTATGTATGACCTATATTAGCAGACAATATAATCCATTTCACCACATCACTCACACTTGGCACGCTCTTCAAAGAACCCCCTCCTACCCACGAGCTTGGCCTCGACAATAACATCTGATTGTTTCTTGGCAGCCACATCAACGACATATTTCTCTGCCCCACGGTTGTCCCATGGATTTCCACGGAAGGTCTCCCAGATTCCTAGGATGGACCCATCGGCAGCCACGTCGACCCGGTAAGGGGCGAAAATGTACTCGCTGGAGCGAATATCTAACAGGTAGGATTCCTGCTGCGCCGGGATATCATTGAAGACCAGTGTAGACGCGTGAGTTAGTGAAGCAGCCAGGCGATGATCATTGCCGGAGGGGAGCGTGGTCAAAGTGGCATGGGTGGATGCGGACAGTCCATGCGGGTTGGGCAGGAGATTTGTGGCAGGGATGGTGATAGTGAGTGAGGCAGCAGCGAAATGGCAGAGCAGAACCAGCAGCAGGAGCGACATGGTGGAGGTGTATTGGAGAATATGAGACTGCGAGATTGCCCCCCGTAACTATCTCGGCATCAACTTGAGAAGCTTGGACCGGGTGTGGTATATTGGTTCAGGGTCCCGTGACTTGCCAAGGACTGAGTTATAACCGGGTGAATGGAATGACACCACCATCCAGATTCTACTGTAGGGTAACTTTAACACACGGGTCTTTCTACTTGGATTCCAACATCTAGATCCTTACTCCAAGGTCCTGGTAGGTACTGGATTCTAGATCCTAGATCCTTGATCCCTTGAACCCGCCTCCAAAACAAAAATCTCGGTTAGCAGTCGCGGTCAGAAGCCGAGCTGGTGTGGACTCTTTTCTCTTCCCCACTTGGTGGACTCGGGAATTGGAGCCTGGGGAGGCCTCTCTCTTTTAAATGGAGACTGCCAAAAATGGAGAACAGGGAAAGACTGGGGAAGCAAAGTCAAGGTTGGAGGGACGATCTGTTCTATATATTAAGTTTGTTGCATGCATATTGGACGCCGCTATACTGGATTCTCTCGAATCTCACTCCCACTAGACCACATTCTCCCGACTAGAAAGACACCAGGCGCCTTTAGCGCCAACGCGAAATTGTTCACGGAGGAAAAAAGTACCGTTTCCGCCCGGGCAAAGTAATTAAGTCAAAGTCGAAACTAAGAGAACTAAGGGAGAAAAAAAAAAGAGGCAACGAGTTCCAAGGTTTAACCGTTCCTCTCACCCAGCCTTTCCCCATTCCCTCCATTGCCTCTCGTTCCTTTTCCCCTTTTCCCCAGGACCGCACATGCTCAACTCTGGAGCGTCTTGTCCTACTTTTTCTTTTTCTTCGAACTTTATATGCGTGGTCGCGAAATCCTGTAACCCCTCGGTGATTGGCTCGATCCCTCTTCCACTTCCACTTCCAATCATTTTCCCCTCTTTACTTGCCGACTTCCCTCCCACCCTCCGCAAAAGGCATCATGGAGCCACAATCGGCCATGCCGTGGCCGGAGCAGCTTCATGAGAATCCCCTCATCTCTCCTGGGGAGGATGAATTTTCGAACTTCCTCGAATTCGACATGCATTTCTCCGACCTGGAAGGGCACGGACCAGCACATTCCCAGATGCAGGACCAACATTCAATGGGCCACCCTCCCACCACCACTGCGCCCTCGACCATGGCCTCAGACCCCCGATCACATCCATATGCGACTTCAATGGAGGGCATGTCAATGGACTTTGGTCATCACCCTGCCCAGTCGCAATCTGCCATGCCCTACACCACTACTCCCAGCATGACCCCGGGCTTCTGCGCCCAGGATTCATCCCACCAGGCCATGCCGCAACAGTCAGGTCAACACTACATGCAAGGCCCCCCGATGATCCCTCCGACACCCAACAGTATTGAAATGCATGGGAATGCTGTCCGATACTCGCAACGGATGGACGACAACCCGGAGATGTATGATCATCGGTACTCGCGCGTTGAGGACCAGGTATGTATTAGATATGATGTATTTAACTCTTTTTCCCCGGAGCCTCTTTTGCTCACAAGCTCGCCAGGCGCTGTACACTCCTCTGGTATCGCCTGCGATGACACCGCTGGAAACCCAATTTCAACTGGACTCTTATGCGATTCCTGGGGAATATAGCATCACTCCCCTCACCTCGCCGGCTCTGGAAGCCCAGGCACATTCCACCAATGGCTTTTATCACTCAAGGCAGATGTCAGATGTGGGCTTTGTGGCCAACAACATCGAGGCCAACACAATGCCGGGGACTTCAGCTCCGGGCTCCCCATCTATCATTCGAAAGACCAATCGCCGGCGAACGTCGACCGCTTCCCGCCTTTCGGGACGCAGCAAGGTCAAACAGTCGCCTTCCATCCGGGCCCAAACGCAGCGCAGAGGGAGGCCTGTCCCTAATTCGGAGGAGTTTTACAATAGCTTGTCCCAGGAGTTGAATAAGCCACAGAACAATGATGTCCGCTCGCTCCAGGCCAGCAGCACCGAGGGTTCGGGCCAGGATTCGGTTTCGCCCGAACCATTGTCAGAACCTTTGATGCTACCCCCAGCGCTTCCGCCGTCGCGCAAGTCTCCGGCCATTGCTCCTCAACCGGCACAGCCACCCAGTGCCGCGACTCCCGCCACTCTCATGCGAATTCAGCGGTCACAACACACCCAGGACCCCTCTGGCCAGTTCATGGGGCGCGCGCAACTCGAATACCATGACGAGACCATGGAGGACATCACTTTGCCTGAAGCAGTAGCAACCTCGCAGGCACGTCCGAAGATCAACCGCATTGACACCAGCCTCCGGGCTAGCCCGGCCATTTCTGCAAACTTGACTCCTTTGCTAGAAGCCAGGTCGGGCCCGGCAAGCGGGTCCGTTCCCATCAGCCCTAGGACAGCTGCAATGCCATCTCCCAGTGGGCCGATCCCGAAGAGATCAGACCCATCCCGATCTTCTATCTCCAGCCGGAAACGACCGAGTGTATCCTCCACACATGCCAGTCCGCAACTACGACCGAAGATTAGCCCTAGCATTCAGCCCTTGATGCGGGCCGGCAGCGAAAGTGAGTACAATATTTGCCTTTTTTTGTCTTTTCCTCGCAAAACTTCGTCTAACCACATTCTGTAGATTTTGCGCAGGATGCACTCTTTGCTTCCAAATCAAACTATCAGCATATTCTTGACGGCACCTTGCCCTCTGGTGTTTCATACCCAGAGGCCTTGGCCGAAAATCTCAGCTCTAAGCGCACCAACCATAAATTGGCCGAGCAGGGCCGACGAAATCGCATCAACAGCGCTCTTAAGGAAATCGAAGCTTTGGTACCGCCAGACTTCGTTCAGGCTCGACTAGCCAAGGAGGCTGCATTGACAGGGACCAAGCCTGGCGACAAAGAAAAGGATAAAGCGACCAACCAGGCCATCAGCAAGGCCAGTGCGGTGGAAATGGCCATTGACTATATCAAGTCCTTGCAGCAGAGTCTCAAGGAGACCAATGAGAAATTAGTTGCGACCGAGGCCAAGCTCGCGGGTTTCACGCTTAATGATGGGAGCAACACTCCGACTGCGAGAAGCACAGCGGAGGTGGCTTGCGAGAACGATGAGTCGGAAGACAAGAGTTCATGACCAGACTGTACATTCCAAAACGCGAGGATCAAGGGGGCTTGAGTTACACTGTATATTTTTGGTTGGGAAAAGGAATCGGATAACCCTAGGATCTTCATGGACAGTCTCGCTATGTGGATGCGTAATGATCTTTTTTTTTTTTTTTTTTTTTTTTTTTTTTTCTGGATTTGGGCTGTTATAGCGTCGGTGTTGATGTTCTTGTTCTTGCTCGGTGTCTACTGTGGTTTTATCCGTGGCTCTATTGTTTTTCTTTCCTTTTTATTGTTATATCTTTATGATTCGTATATCCAAATAGACCTTGACATATATATATTTTTATTTTTGGCATTCTTCAGGAAAGATAGAGTATAGGTACTTGACAAAGTGCCTTTTACGCTATATATCTTTACAGTGAAAGAAGATGAAAATTGCCAACACCTTCAAATGCTGCCTGGTAGGAATTCGTCGCTCATGAGGCTGTACAAATGCAAAGGAAAGATAGACCCCGTTTTCGCCTAGAAGCGATAGCCGCCTACGGAGTAGATGGAGGATCAATAATCGCGGAACACCGCCACCATATCATCCAAGCGTGCCACTTCAGCAAGTAGGAGAGCTTCCTTGTCTTTCCAGCGTTGCAAAAGTTCCAACTCCTCTTCGGTGAGGTACTCCTCCTCGTGGCCCTTGACATCACTACGCTCGGTCTTCTCGAGGAAATCCTTGAGTCGAGCTCTCTCGACTTTGATCCGCTGCAGGGTCCGCGACATGGCCTTGTATGTATCCTCCAAAATACTGCTGCAGACACGATCCGGGTCATAGTACCACAGGAAAATGGTCTTGGAGGGTTGACGTTGTGCGTCCTTGGGCACCTCTTGCAAATCCACAAACCCACCAGACTGCATGCTAGAAAGGGTTTGCCGCAGATCCTTGAATGGAAGCAGGCTAATTTCCTGCAGTCGCTTCTCATCGAGTTTGCCCTTGGCATGCAGCACACGGATCACACGAATAGCAACGTCACCGTACCTGGATTCAATCATTCGTTCAAGCTCCAAGTGTCGTAATTTGCGAGCCAAGCCACGGAACCCAACCCGCCACTTGGGGACACCATACAGCTCAACACACGATGTGAGATTGAGAGGTGGCTGTGCAAGAAGTTGAAGATGCTGATTGATCTCCCAAGCTCGACTCGGACCACTGGACTCGTCGTCAGAGCCCTCATGATCGCCGTTGACCCCATTTTCCAAGGGTCGTTTTCCGCCTCGATTTACCGACTGTGAAGATGAGTCTAGCGGGGCAAAGGCTCCAGACAGATCCAGATAAGGGTCGACATCCCCTAGTATCTTTTCTGCATCAATGGGGACAGTCCACTGCTCTCCTTCTTCACACTCACGTGGAATTTCTTCGGTATCTCGGCATCGAAGCGTGGCATATTCAATATGTCGAAGGAGACAGTCATATACCTCTGCGGTGGCCGGAGGTGCATCCTGCTCAGCAAGGCTGACAAACCTAGCGTTGCGTAGCGCCACATCCAACTTTTCATAGTTAACCCGCACGACCAATCCGGACTAGAGGAAAGTCAGCTTCCATTTCATGAGAAATGTCCAATTTGGTAGCAAGAATCTTACATCCATGGGGGTATTGTCGAAACCGTCTTCATCTTCTGACCAGTGATTCTCTTCCTCATTTGTCATTTGATGCTCATTGGCTCCATTCTCCCACCGTTGCTCATCTGTAGAGCTCGAAGCATTGTGTCGGAACTTCCTTTTGATCCCTCGAGGAAGGCCATGAACCATAAGCTCTTGGGAAAGATCGGCATGGGTCCGATTATGTATTAGTTCCTGGATCTCAAGCGCAAGCGTTTCTTGCTGCCTCTTTCCCTTCAGCGCCTTGATATCTGAACGGGAAGACACTGTGCGTTGTGCTTCAAGTAGATTGTCCGAGGGACTCTGGAAATGAGCATCACGAACACGCATCAAGTATCCGTGAGATGCAAGAGCTTTGATGGTGGCATGGAAAGGAGCAGGCTGTCTTTCCGAGGTATGACCGCCGTTCGTCTCGCCGGTTTGGTCCTCAACTTCCATGTCATCTTCTTGTGGTTCTTCGTTGCCGTTTGTAATCCCATTTGGGACTACGGGCGTTAGGGTTTGGAGTTCGGGTAGAGTTTCAAGATGGCCGACAGAGGCGTGGCCGAGGAAGAGAATTGCCTCCATGACTCGGGCCGCGTATTCTCCAAGCCGATCTTCGACCAAGTTGAGAATCTTCCCGGAGCGTACGAGGTAGTATGCGGCATGGGGATTTGATTCGTAGTAGGTATGGTTATCTTCGAGAGAGGTGAAGTAGTAGACGAGATGATGCTGAATCATGGCAGTCAAGCCATGGCGCAGCTGACGGTCAGTTAGGCGAGAATAGAATTTTAATCGAGGAAGAGAAAGCCGTTCATAGCGTTGTAGGGTCGAGAAAATGCGCTGGAAAACACCAAGCTAATGATCAGTATTGCTTTGCAGCGGGAATGCCACCACAGGGCTGATTCTGCATGGATGGGCATAGCAGTCATTGGTTCAGAATCACTTACTGCGAACAGCTCTCCGAAGTGGTCCTCGATGAGGAGCGTACAGAGCTCCACGGCATGCTGCGCAGAGAAGGGTGTCAGTATTGGACCAAGGTCAGTGGAGGGGCTGTAGCGAACCTGGGACATCATCATGGCGTTTTTCAGAAGGCTTACCAGCCTCCAGTCCTCATGAGGAACAATTGAGGTCACCGCGACAAGTTCATGGAGGGGACCTGGTATAGTTGCGAAAGGGTATTACTGGCGGGCACTTTTTTGCTTATCAGTCACGTGAAGATCAGCTGATCCTGCATCTACAGTACAACGAGGAGATTCGACTTTCTTGTATAGACCACACCCTGAGATTATGGGCATGATCATTGCTGTTTTGACCCATACCTCTCTCATTGAATCCGCATATAACCCAGCAAATCATGCAATGTTTTGATCAATTAAAACTCCCCAACACTATATAAAAGTCCAAACCTCTATTGTAGAAAAGTTCTTCCGAGTCCGTCCGACTCGTCACGGCAGCCAATCAGAGCCCGAGTAATCAACCCAGCCCCGGCATCTTGAAGCTTTTCGTAACCCGTCTGCTTCCCTCTCCCGACGCATCTCCCCTCCCCTCCCCTCAATTGCTTCTTCAAGCCCATTCGGGTTACTGTTTCTTTTCTCTCTTCTTCAATTGTCCCTGGCACATCATGCTGTCGCGGTCTTCCCTCAGCCGAAATGCGCCGCGTGCGCTCTCCGCCGGCCGTCGGGCCATGGCCTCTGCTGCCAACCCGACCTTCCAGTACGATGTCACCGAGGCTGCCGGCGTGAAGGTTGCCAACCGTGAGGTCAACGGTGCTACTGGTACTCTGGCGCTGGTTGCCAAGGCTGGCTCCCGTTACCAGCCCTTCCCTGGCTTCTCCGATGCCCTTGACAAGTTCGCCTTCAAGGTTGGTCCCGCGACCATTGTCGTATCAACTTCCTCAATGTTAACCTGTCCATCATAGACCACACTTAAGCGTTCCGCTCTGCGCATCACTCGGGAGGTTGAGCTGCTGGGCGGTCAGATCTCGTCGACACACTCGCGCGAAAACGTCGTTCTCCGCGCCAAGTTCCTCGCCAATGATCTCCCATACTTCACAGAGCTGCTGGCTGAGGTCGCTGGCAAGCCCAAGTTCACTGGTACGTAGCTTGACATCATGCATGGGAACGAGATGAGCTTGAAATGAACCTGGCGGAGGGTGATAGCATATCAGAAACTTTTTTTGCTTTCCAACTGACATGAATTTTCGTTTGACACTAGACCACGAATTGAACGAGGTTGTCAGCCAACTCCTCAAGTACCAGCAGGACGCCGTTTACTCCAGCGCCGAGACCGTTGCTATTGATGCCGCTCATGGCGTCGCCTTCCACCGCGGCCTGGGATCTCCCATCACCCCCAGCCAGTCCACCCCCTATGAGAAGTACCTCTCCGGCGACGCCCTGGCCCAGTTTGCTCAGGATGCCTACGCCAAGTCCAATATCGCTCTGGTTGCCACCGGCCCCAACTCCGCCGATGTTTCCAAGTGGGTGGGTCAGTTCTTCCAGGATCTCCCCACCGGTACCTCCTCCGGCCAGTACAAGCTTCAGCCTAGCGAGCCTACCAAGTACTTCGGTGGTGAGCAGCGTCTTCCCTCCAAGACCGGTAACGCCGTCGTGATTGCCTTCCCCGGCTCCAGCGCTTTCGGCACTGCTGGCTACAAGCCCGAGGCTTCCGTCCTGGCTGCTCTTCTGGGCGGCGAGTCCTCTATCAAGTGGACCCCTGGTTTCTCGCTCCTGTCCAAGGCTACCCAGGGCTTCTCTTTCCTTAACGTCTCGACCAAGAACCACTCCTACTCCGATGCCGGTCTCTTCACTGTCACCCTTACCGGTGCCGCTGACCAGGTTGGTGCCGCCAGCAAGAATGTCGTCGATGCCCTCAAGAAGGCCGCCGCCGGCGAGGTCGCCAGCGAAGACATTAAGAAGGCCATTGCCCTGGCCAAGTTCAGTGCTCTGGAGTCTGTTCAGACCCTGGAGACTGGCCTTGAAGCCACTGGCTCCGGTCTGGTTCACGGCAGCAAGGCTTACCAGATTGGCGAGATTGCCCAGGCTCTTGAGAATGTTACTGAGCAGCAGGTCAAGGATGTACGTTTTATTTCTCTCTCGTTTTCTTATGAATTAACACTAACTAAAAATGTTCATAGGCCGCCCAGACTTTCCTTTCCGGAAAGGCCACTCTTGTCAGCGTCGGCGATGTTCACCAGCTCCCGTACGCTGAGGACATTGGTCTGTCTGCTTAAATATCCCTTGTATACCATACAACCCCCTAGACCGAGGGAAAAGCGTGTTTCCTCGTTTGGATTTGATGTGATCACTTGTGCCTAGATTCCTTCCCGATATCTCCTTTGTGTTTGAGGGTGTAGTTGACTGTAATACAATTGTACCTTATTTGATGCAGTCCTCCTCTTAGTAATCCTTTGTGAATGTTTTTGTCCATTTTTTTCTTTTGATCTTGGGCCCTATTGCGCAAAATTCGGCCGTGGATCCGAGAGGGCTTCTCGCATTAGATACAACCACAGATCTCTGCGAGTGGTATGTCTGTAAAACACAAATGCACCAAGACAGCAGACCAGATGTCATCTAGCGCGTCTTTAGTATGATGAGCCTCAAAGTCCTGTGCCAACCTCGTTTTCAAAACAAAAAAAAAACAAAGTTGACGGGAGCTAGGAGTACCCAATAAAAGGATCCTGTGAACTGAACAATGGATAGCGCAACAGTGCTTGACTTTGTCCCTAAATGCTTATGTCCTCGTCTTTGGGGAAGATAATGACATACGGAACATTTGATAATCACGATCATATGAGACATCTAAACAATATCGTTAGCCGAGGTCAAGTCGTGCGTACATCATCACATTACAATGCCTCGGTCGAGGCCGAACGGATAAATGGAAGAGCAACAAAGGTCCATACAATGACGTCTCAAGAGCCGATTTGCGCCCCCGAGATCGGATGATTCGACATCACGATACGAAGTAAGTTCCCCCGAAAACTGGGGTCAATGGTTGGTTTGTAGAATAGAATCAAGCTCCAGATTCCTGGCATCGGATTACATAACTTCGTGACGCTCCAAAGTGGCTCCTTTAAGGGGGTTTTCATTGAAAGATAATGAATTAAGTTAAACACCAGGACACTGGATCAAGCTAAGACAAAGTATTCTAAGGGGTGTGTTTGAGTTTCACAACAAATGCATTCAGTGGGTATCGGGGTCTTGTTTCAAATTATGGATGTATAGACGGAATTTTAAGTCTCGCTCTCCGACAACCGCTGCATAGCAGAAGGGTATCTCAAACCTTCTCTTTAGTGCTTAGCGGTGACGGCCTCGCCAGTCAGTTTTTCGACTGCTTCTTTGGCCCTATAAGATGCAAAGAGATTAGTAAAGGTATCAGAACGGGGGGGGGGAGGGAAGGAGAGAAGATTAGAACGCACATGTCACCAAGAGCCACCATGCAGACGGTCTGCCAGATACCCAGACCAATGCGGGGAGCGACACCGCGGTAAAGACCACGGATTCCATTGGAGTCGTAGATGTACTTGAACGCCTTGCCGACAGTGAGGTTCTTGGGGCGGTTGGGGTCAACGGTCTTGCTCTGCATCTCGACACGAATGACCTCAATGGGCTGATTCCAGGCGGAAAGACCACCACCGAGACCGGAGGCGAGGATCTTCTCCCAGGCGGACAGCTTCTGGCCATCCTCCTTGTTGGTGACCTTGCGGATGGCAGACTCAGCCAGACGCGAGAGACCGAAGCGAGAACCCCAGTTGGTAGTCTGACGGATGGCCACGGCGTTGACACCACGGTTGATACCCCGGATACCCTCCTTGCGGTAAATATCCATGAAGGTTCCGAAGGTACTGGCGGGCTTAACACCGGCGGCAGCCATCTTGTGCTTGGTGATCTCGACGGTCTTCATGCAGGTGCAGAAGCCCATGGTGGCATACGCCTGGGCGATACCACCAGCCATACCACCACTGATACCGCTAACGAAATCATTGGCACCGAATCGGCGAGCCTGCCACTCCGCTTCGGAGGCAACGAACAGGAGAACCGCGCCCTTAGTGGAGGCCTCAATCCAGGCCCACGGAATGAGTCCTTGATAGTCTAAATGTCGGTAGATCTTCAGTCAGCATGGTTGGTTCCAACAGGATTGGCTGGATGATCCCCACACGCAAGTTGCGCGCATCGGAGGAAAAGCGAAGGGGGGTTGGTTACATACAACCGAGGATCCCGCCACGGCCCCAAATCCGACCCATAGCACTGCCGAAGCTGTCGCCCCGATTGGCGGCCATGGTTGTCTTGATCACTTCCAACGGCTAAACGGAAAGGGATGAATGTCAGTCGATGATTTGGCTTTTTTCGGGCGCCCTAGCTCTCCAGGGCGCCTGGAAAGCTGGAAAGTTGAGAAAGAAAAGACTAACCTGTCCCAAGGTGGTGACCTCAAACAAGTTCAAACCAGCGCCCAGCAACAAGTTGCTGAACTTGACGGGCTTCTTCTCAAGCTGAGGCGCGGCGGCCTTCTCTGGAGTTGTCGACATTTCTGGTATGGGGATGCTGCTGAAAGGGGCCCTGACCAAGGGAGATAGGGGCTTCGTCGCCTAAGGGATGGAGAAGAGGAGAGAGAAGAGGAGTGCAAGACTCAAAAAATGGGGAGTCTGGGGAAGAAGAGAGTGGTTGGAAAAGAAGAAGGAAGGGCGAGGCGCCTATTGTCTTATAGGGGCAATCAGCTCAGGCCAGTACCTCGAGGGCGGAGTTTCCACTCATGCTATTGGGTACAGGGTACCTCCCATACCGCCTACATTGCTCCGTACTTTCACAATAACCGATGCTACGATGTCGGGCTTTGCTATGTCGGGAATTTTGTAAACTCCGAAAATCGCCAATTAATCCTACAAGAGATTGTTCAATATTCTGCAGCGTAACCATCATCTCCATGACTGTTGTTCTCCTTCTACATCGCCATAACAACGTGGATGTTGTGATTTTTTCCAAGTGGGTCGGTGAGAGAAGGTTGAGCCTCCCCAACAAACGTGTGCTCGATTCTCCTCAGTAGCCGTCAGACCATTCTCAATACTGCTGGTGTATACCTCAGACTTTGCTTATCTACGTACATGCAGTACAATACGATGTACATCTATGCATCGAATCCTTTCGTCAGTCCCATTCTGGTGTCTTTACTGGAAATGTACAGTTACGTGATAAATCATGCTTTCGAGGAAGTGCTGTTACAAGGCCCGCTCGAACCCAAGTCCTATCATACATGACAAAAAAATCACAGGACCAGATATAAAAAAAGGAATAATACATGTCTTAACTTAGAAACACCCCCCGAAAACCATTTGCGCTGTTAAATTTACAGCTTGGCGCCGACCAGCTTGGCGTAGGCCTCAGTGCTGAAAGACTTGGGGCGCTCAATGGGCATACCAAGAGCACGGTCGATGATCAGCTGGGGCAGGACACCGAGGGCACGGGACACACCGAACAGGACGGTGTAGTAGTTGGCCTCGGTCAGGCCGTAGTACTGGAGGAGGACACCGGAGTGGGCATCGACGTTGGGGTAGGGGTTCTTGGTCTTGCCGTGCTCGGTCAGGACACCGGGGGCGATCTTGTAGACCTGGCTGACCAGCTTGAACATGGGGTCATCGGGCAGCTTGCGGAGGGCAAACTCGCGCTGAGACACGTAGCGGGGGTCGGTCTTGCGGAGAACAGCGTGGCCGTAACCGGGAACGACCTGGCCGGCGTTCAGGGTGGACCACAGGTAGTTCTTGATGGACTCGTCAGTCAGGTCGTTGCCAACGGCCTGCTTCATCTTGGTGAGCCAGTTCAGGACCTCCTGGTTGGCCAGACCGTGCAGGGGACCGGCCAGACCCTGGAGACCGGCGGAGAGGGAGAGCATGGGGGAGCTCAGGGCGGAGCCGACCAGGTGAGTGGTGTGGGCGCTGACGTTACCACCCTCGTGGTCGGAGTGGATGGTCAGGTACAGACGCATCAGCTCAACGAAGTCCTTGTTGCCGCCGAAGCCAAGCTGGTTGGCCAAGTTGAAGGAGTAATCCTTGTCCTTCTGGATGGGGGCGACCTTGCCGTCCTGGAAGACGTTACGGTAGATCTTGGCGGCAATGGTGGGCAGCTTGGCGATCAAGTCCATGGAGTCCTCGAAGGTGTAGTTCCAGTACTCCTTCTTGTTGACACCCTTAGCGTAAGCCTTGGCGAAGGAAGACTCGTGCTCAAGGGCAGTCACGGCCAGGGAGAACTGAGCCATGGGGTGGAGAGTGCTGGGGCAGCGGTCGATGAGCTCCTCAACAAACTTGGGGACATCGGAACGGGCAGCCCACTCGGCGGAGAGGTCACGGACCTGCTGCTCGGAAGGAATCTCGCCAGTCAACAGAAGCCAGAAGAGACCCTCGGGCAGAGGCTCCTCACCACCGGGAGCCTTGGGAAGAAGCTCCTGGATCTCGGGGATCTAGATCTGAGTGTTAGTTGCCTATCGGCATTCAACGCCCTATTCCTGTCACTTACAGTACGGCCACGGAAACGGATACCCTCCTCAGAGTCAAGGACGGAACCCTAACGCAAGAAAAACAGAAAAAGTCAGCCTCACTGCGCCTGCGCGTCATCCCAGGATCGAGATATAAAACTCACCTCCCAGACGAGAGACTTGATACCACGGGCACCACCGTAGGCCTGGTCAAGGGTAACCTCACCGATGACAGTGTTACCGTGTTCCCTGCGATTGTATCAGCAACTGACACGTAGTTTTGTTGGGCGCGGAATGACATACTTGCGGAGCTTCTTGACCTTCTCGATCTCGGCGGGCAGGTTGTCGGCGAAGGTGTCCTTAAGAGACTATCCGAGAGATTAGTATTCCAATTGACAATCATCAACTTTCGATGCGACGACATACCTTAGCCTTGGCGGAGGAGTAGCAGCGCGCGCCGTTCAGGGCGGCAGTCTGCACAGGCTTAGCCATAGAGGCCCGCAGAGCGGAGGTACCAATTCGAATGGAGGCCATTATGAAATGTCAATCTCTACACGACAGAGAAGTGTGGGAAAGAGAGGAGTGGAATGGGAGGAGAGAAAAGGAAAGAAAAGAAATCATCCGGGAGCTCCCTTTTTTCGGATTGGATTTTTCCCGTAATACAGCCGGTACGGATCGGGCTGATCAGTATGTAATTTACTCCCAACGGTACATAGCTCGGGCTGCCGTGGATCGTCGAGTCCGAGCATTTCCGTCACTCGATGCTTTTTAAATTTACTTTGGAGGATACTCGCAGCAGTTCTCCATACCATACACCGTCATCCTATCTGATTAGGGCCGAGGTTATGAGCTCAGCAAGATCAGGGGTATAGGTATACCGTATCATACCCACTATCCCTGATGCGGGTATGGCAGTGACGTCGGCAAGTCGCCATCCCATGTCCCGCCATCCGGATCCCCGAAAGTGCGGGTTGGGGCCCTCGGCATCAGATTAGGACCTTTGGGGGCTACCAGCTGATTCGATATTCCCATGACCTTCTGCATATCATTTGCTTTGACATGAAGTCCATGCAAATGGATCATCGATTGAAACCCAGCTACGTTCCCTCCGTTTATAGCCGGTCATCTGCTTAAAAAGTTCACCGAAATTCGGGAGCTCCACGGGACAAACGAGGACATGGGGGTGGGAAAGAGACTAACACCAAAACAGCAAGGAAACAAACCAAAGAAGCCGATATTCGCCAACGGAAATCTTGCCGACCCCATAGCTCTCAGCAAAGTGGGTTTCTTGGGTTAGTGCACCAGAAGTATACGTATGAATTCTTTTTTTATTCTTTTCTGTTTTCCCATTCGAATGTAGCTCCATCAACAACTGTAGCCGGGGGAACCGACCCCAAGTCACGGGAGCAACAGCCACGTGATCTGTCTCCCGTGATCCAGGTCACGTGTGATGATGACCAATCCAGCCTAGCGGAACAAACTCTTTCACTCCTTTTCTCTTGCAGAACATCGTTTCCTTCCGTCAACTCGCCATCACCCTCATCTCGGAATTATCAGATTCTCCCCACGGATAGTACTCTGTAAATCCGTGGATTCTACCCTTTCCCTCTCACCAGTACGCCTCTAGGTCCCCGTACTCGTACTTCAGGCAAGGGCAACCCCCCCCCCTAGGCTGTATCCCAGCTGTAGGCGACTTCTTATTTCTCTGGCCTGGTTCGACATTCCTATGCTGTAGTGAAGAAGACGGCTAGATATTTTGAATTCTCCCGAAGAATCTAATCTTGTCAGAGACCAAGACCAAAAAAGACATTTTGCCCTTTACCTCCTGTTCGCAATTCTCCAGTAGCCACGGGACTTGGGCCGACGACTCCTTCTCGGGTCACATTAGACCTTTCACTTGGTTCTGAGAATCCTCTTATTTTTCACCATGTCGTCAGCTGTAGCGGAGCTGGAGAACTATCTCCAGTCCATGCTGGCTTTGAAACCACCTGGCGTATCAGGCTCCAAAATTCACAGCATCACCACATTGTGCACCGCCAATGTTCAGGTACGTTTTGATTCATACCTCCAACTTCAGTTGAACTTCCAAACTAACTCACCTCCAGAATGAATCCGTTCTCATCCAAAAGATCTACACCCACTTCAAAAAGGCACCGGGCACCCACAAGCTGGGCGTACTCTATGTCGTAGACTCTGTAACCCGACAGTGGGTAGAAGCTGCACGCAAAGCTGGTCAACCTCCAGGAAATTCTGCTCCGGATGGAACTTTCGCCGCGGGTGTCAACCGAGTCACTGAACTTCTGCCCGTGTTGATGGGAGATATTATAAACACGTCCCCACAGGATCAAAAGGTACGCACTAGATATGCATTCAAATCAGCCCCACCGAAGCTTGGGGGCCGATCACCCTGGTACATTGGTGGAAACACCCATCTACCTCGCCAACTCTGATTCTTTAGAGAAACCGTATGATTAACGTATTTCTTTCTTTCTAAATCGTATAGGACAAGATCAAGAAACTCATCGATATCTGGGAGCGGGGATGCACGTTTCCCCTTCCTATGCTCGCCTCAATTCGAGACAAGATGAACACCCCTCAAAGTAAGCTCGGTCCCTTCGGTATCCCATTAGATGACTTCGTCAATTTTTGTTTCCGTGTTTCCTTCTCATCTCCAGAAACTTGGACTTGCCTTCTAACCATATGTGCAGACGTCGAGTCCACCACCCCCGAAGGATCACCTGCTCCCGGTTCGAATCCACTGGGAGCGAGTGGTAACTCTGCAGCTGCTCCAGATACCTCGAGTATCTTAAAGGCGTTGGCCGATATGGCCAAGCAGAACACCGCTGCCCCCGCTGCTCCCGCTACGCCGGCCAACCCGCTCGCAGCTTTGAACCCCTCCGCCCCGTTGCCCATCTCTTCTGCCGATGCCTCGATGCCCCCTTCCGCTCCTACCCAATTCGCCGCTCCCAATGCTATGAACCCTTACGCTGCTCTGGGGGCTCTCGGTCAAAACCCCGCTTTGGGTCAACAACAAACTCACAGCCCGGCCCCGAACCCCATGGCCCAGAACCCCATGGCCGCCATGCTCCCACAAGCTGCGACTCCAGCCATGCCCGACGGAGGTGCAATGGCGCAGCAACTTCAGCTACTTCAAATGCTTGCCGCCCAGGGGATACCTCAAGAACAGTGGGCCACCGCCCTACAACTCTGGACCATGACAAACATGGGCGCCAACCCGACCCAACCTGGTTTCAATGCCATGCCGGGAATGCCCCCGATGCCCGGAATGCCTCCGATGCCTGGAATGCCCCCGATGCCCGGTATGCCTGGATGGGGCCCGCAAGATAATCAAAACCGAGATGAGCGCGATCGTGACCGTCAATACGACCGTTCCCCGGGAGGATATCGCCGTCGATCGCGCTCCCCTGGGGCTGGCTGGGACCGACGCCGCACCGCCTCTCCCCCTCGTCGCCGTGACAGCCCTGTATATGGCGAATACCACGGTGAATCCCCTGGTCGTAGAGGCGATCCTCGGGATGCTCGTGGTCGTCGAGGCAATGAGTACCGCCAGCGCAGCCCGGCTGGACGCCGACGCCGCTCTCCTTCGCCTCCTCGCAATGATCCCAACCTGCCCCCTCCGGGTCCTAAGCTCATTGAATGGGACTATTCCATTGGTCAAAACAACATGAAAGTTCTCAGCCGCACCCTCTTTGTTGGTGGTGTCACCTCCTCCGAGGCAAATCTGCGTGCCCTGTTTGGCAAGTTTGGTGTCGTTCAAACCTGTATCGTCAATGTCGACAAGCGTCATGCATTCATCAAGATGATTACTCGCCAGGATGCTATAGCCGCACGTGATGGAATGGAATCTTACCGCGCGGGAGAAATGCAACTACGTACCCGGTGGGGTGTTGGGTTCGGTCCTCGTGACTGCAGTGATTACCAGACGGGTGTTAGTATCATTCCGATCGAACGCTTGACTGAGGCAGACCGCAAATGGATGCTCACTGCGGAGTACGGTGGCACTGGTGGCCGTCAGATTGAATCTGGCATGGTGGTGGAGGAACCTGATATCGAGATCGGCGCGGGTGTATCTTCCAAGGCAATCAGCCGTCGCATCGCAACCGACACTGGTGGCAAGCGGGGTCCCATTTCCACTCGCACTCAAGGAGACCGCTTCACCGGTGGTCGTCGCCCGGAGCGTGATGGTTTCGGTGGCGGTCACAATTCCGGTCCTCCTCAGGCTGACCGTGGTGACATGAACAACACCATGAACAACTCGGCCGTTCCCCCTGCTGTTCCCGCATACGGCTTCAGCTTCCCTGGCATGCCCATGCTTCCTCCCGGTTTCATGATGGGTCAGGGTTCCATGCAGACTTCTCAACCCCCGGCCCCCGGCCAGGGTGAGTAAAGCAGGGTCTTCTTGCCGAGCAATTTTGTTTTTCTCTTTTTCCCATGTTTTATGCTGATTCTTCATGGCCTAATTGGCCTTTCTGACCATTGTCTTCTAATCCACCATTTTTGCATGGACATTCGGTGTTGTCCACGGACAACTGGCGTTTTGATGGGTTGGCATGATCTGTATCAAAATGACTGAAGAGGGAGGTTTTCTTTTTATGCGTCTGGGTTTCTTCGATTATTTCTTCTTTTCATATCCTCTTTTTCCTTTTTCCCTTTTTTGTGAAACATCTGCATATGCCTACAGCGAACTGAATGACGTTGTCATGAATCAACGCCCATCGTAGGCATGAAAGAATCTTGTTACAGACCCATTTTTTCACCTTATTCCGTTTCTTCCGTTGTAGCTCACGTCCAAGCCTGAGGTATCTCTTCTACTGCGTCACATCAATCTCCCAAATTGGTTGTGGTTCTTGAACCTAGCTAGCTCTTAGTCAAATGTTACCTAATGTACTTTTGCAGGTTAAAACGCTCACGCCGTATTCACGAGTATTCTGGAAAATAATTTGCCAATAATCAGAGTTGTATAATTGTAATTTTCTCGCTCTATCGTAAGGGAATGGCCAAATCTACATATGTAAATCTTCGGGCCTTGTTGCTGGCCACGTTGAAATACCATTCCGGTATATTCCTAGCTCTTAATAAACATATTTTCTCGGAAGTTTTCGGTTGTTCAGCTCTGGCCTTTGATTATAAATATATAAATAGATATATCTTTAAGCCGTGCGGTCCGACAGCACAGCCTTAGATGCACGGAACGACTGTTCAAAATCGGCGATGATATCGTCAATATGCTCTGTGCCGACGGAAATTCGGATTCCATCTTCAGTCACGCCAGAATCCCGGCGCTCCTGCTCGGTCAGCTGCTCATGAGTGGTAGACCAAGGATGGATGGCTAGGGTCTTGGAGTCTCCGACACTGGGAGGGTTAGCAAATACCAATATATCAACCAGGGCGAACTTACTTGGCAAGGTTGGAGATCAGCCTAAAGCCATCAACCACCTGACTACCGGCAGCAGCGCCACCCTTGATACCCACCGACAAAACACCACCAAAGCCGCGTGGGAGGTACTTCTTTGCAAGGGCATGAGAAGGATGATCCTCCAGACCTGGGTAAGATACCCAGCTCACATTCTCATTCTTCTGCAGCCATTTAGCCAAGGCCAGAGCATTTGTGGCATGGCGCTCTGAGCGCAGACTCAAGGTTTCAATTCCCAAGATCAGCTGCTGCGCCGCGAAGGGGTTCAATGCCGAGCCCAGATCACGCAGAATTTCGACTCGAACCCGGATGGCGTAGGCAGCGGCCCCGAAAGTCTCCCAGAACTTCAAGCCATGGTAGCTTTCCGAAGGCTCGACGAACTGCGGGAAGCGGACACTATTCTTGCCCCAGTCGAACTTGCCACTGTCAATAACCACACCTCCAATGGTGGTGCCGTGACCCCCGATCCACTTGGTAGCACTGTGAACAACGATATCAGCGCCATAATCGATGGGGCGAGCAAAGTAACCGCCTGCACCGAAGGTGTTGTCAACCTGTGAATTTCCACACTGTAAGCCGCCGATCACTTCATTCAGTGGCTTTCAACTTACGACCAGTGGAACTCCTTTATCGTGAGCTACCTTGGCAATTGCCTCGAAATCTGGCACATTATAACGAGGGTTGCCAATGGTCTCTAAGAATACAGCCTTGGTACGGTCATCAATGGCAGCCGCGATATCGGCAGGGTCATCGCCCTTGACAAATTTAGTGTTGATCCCCAGACGCGGGAAGAGTACCTTGAATTGGTTATAGGTGCCTCCGTATAGATTGCTGGTAGCGACGATATTATCCCCAGCATGCGCGAGGGCCGAAATGGCCATGAACTGGGCTGCCTGGCCTGATGAGGCGGCGACGGCAGCGATACCGCCCTCTAGAGCGGCGATGCGCTTCTCGAAGACGTCTACGGTGGGGTTCATGATTCGGCTGTAAATGTTTCCGAACTCCTTGAGGCCAAAGAGCCTGGCGCCATGGGCAGAGTCATCGAAGGTGAAGGAGGTGGTGGCATAGATAGGTACAGCACGGGATTTAGTGGCTGGGTCAGGCTCATGACTATTGACTTGTGAGAATTGATTCGAGGAGCCTTGGAATGGGAACTAAGCACGAAACAAAAGACTGTGGGGAATGCTTACCCCGCATGAAGCTGAAGCGTCTCAAAGTGGAAATTCTGCTCCGACATGGTGAAAATATGGGGTTGTCTAAGACAATATTCTTTGTGATACTCTCTCCAAGGCAGGAGGTTCGATTTTAAGCTTGAGCAAGAAGGCGGGGGAATACTCGATGGCGTGATTCAATGCATTTCTCGTGCGAGTCTGCAGTGATGTGGTCAAGGGAATTGCAATTCTTAGCTAAAATTCTCCACTCGGGAACCTTGTTTCTAACTCTTGTCATTATAGACCAATAGATGTAGGCATTTGGGCCTAAATAACAAATTGCTTTTCCCACCTCACCTCACTTCGCCTCAACAGGACACGACCGCCAATTTGCACCGAAACCGTAGGTTTCCATGCGACCTTATGATTTATAAGATGGGAGAAATCGCCTTGGAAAAATTCGATACGCTCGCAGACTCAGGTGTTATAATCCTCCGTGTAAAGCTGTAGCACGCTTTTTTTTTTTTTTGCTTGGCCACTGCGAAATTTAGTATGCGTTGGCACAGGCCCATCCGATGAGAAGCCCGGAACTCTTTTTTGACATCCGTATAGGTGCATGGGAGCGCTTTTGAGGATCAAGGAACGCAAATGGCATATCGGTATACGTTAGTCACTCGGCAGATATACCAAAGGATGGATTGAAGTAGATCCTCCTCATGGCGAGATGGAGATGTACAACATGGAATCGGTGAGGCGAGTAAGTGCGGTACGGGCAGATATGAGCTGATATAACTCGAACAAGTCTGGTTACGAAGTCGATGCGCAAATTTCCGTCCAGCAATCCTGTACGAACGCTAGGAATGATTTCCCCCGAAGTTCCATGAAAGCCGAGAGAGGAGGTCGTAACATGGTGGCTGCACAAAGCTAGGCAAGAAGCATCAACAGGCGATGGGTAGCTGGGAATGAGGCACACAAGCTCCGGTGGCAGGGTATCCAGTGTCCTTCGCATGGTTGATTCCTTGAGCAAACCAATGTCGACACTTGGTCTCGACATTCAAGAATGGCCATTTTTTCTATTCATAGTCAACTCTCGCGGAGTATCCGTCCCGCGTCGTCCTAGACAAGATGCCCCGTGTAGGATGAAGAGAGAAGATCGCTTACATAACACAGATCAGATCAGTGTTACGAGCAATAAGAGCGCTAGGTATCTCTCTATAGACTAACGATCGCCGTATAGAAAAAAAAAAAGAAAAGAAAAGAAGCGAACAGAGTAAATAGATCGGTAAGGGGTCTTGACTCCACCCGGTGACATGGTACGAATTCTATACAAGTTGAGTATGAACTTTAATCTTTGGTTCTATAGATGAGAGCGCTAGAAGTGAATGAACATAACGGTTTTATCGGTTACCAAACTCCAGACTTACAGATGCAGGGGCATATGACCTCATGGGTCAGACATTCTGAACTTGGATATAAAGTATGCGTTACGCTAGCGTTAGGCAGCGTCAAGCCACAAAAATCAGATCGACGCATGTTCTTCACAGCACCCCGTGTAGGCAACAGAAATACACCATGCAAGTAATATTTATAGAAACTACTCAGGTATCAGGGTTTTCAAGTCTATCCCATGAGGAAAACCCCCTCTCTTCCTTTTCTTGAATAGTGTGCACTTTCACAAAGGCGATCCTTCCCCATCAGCCCTATTGGCTGCCACCTGACTAGCCTGTCACCGATGACGCTTGGGCGACGCCGGTGGCTGATCTTTGATGACTTTATATATAAATTGGTCCACGCTTTTTCATCGCCAGTATCAACTCATCACCCAACATGGCTTTCCCTTGGATCTACGCCGTTCGCATCGCACAAATCCTTTTTGGCCTGATCGTATTGGCCTTGACGGCCTATGGTGCGTGACCACCCTCTCCCTCTCCCGCTCCTCATCCACTAACCTTTTCTCTAGTGGTCAGTACCTTCAACGGGTGGTCGTACTCCAGTACTGTGGATTTCAACCTGTTTTTGGGCTGCTGGACAACGTTTCTGGCCACTCCTTACCTGGCCGCCGCGCCGATCTATGCACCGCGACTCGCCCACCACTATGTGATTCCGGCCGTCGAGGTGGTTACAATGATCTTTTGGTTTGCGGGCTTTATCGCCATGGGCGCTGAGTTGCCGCCTGCGGTCGGCTGCACTTGGAGTACCTGTCGTGCCCTCCAAGCCGTCACGGTGTTTGGATCCTTTGAATGGTAGGTTCTTTGAAGTACTCAATTGTTTTCATGTCGAGCTGACCGGTCGGACCCAGGGCTCTTTTCGTTGTCACCACTTATTTTGCCATTGTCGACCTCATGCACCACCGCAATAGCGGCGAAACTGCTCAAAAGACCCACAATGCCCATCTTGGAGTCTGATGGGTGGTCGATATGTTTATAATGAGAGGTGACTGTGTCTTTGTTTTATTGTTTTGTTGAAGCGTCCCCGATACCCGAGCTGTATGTCATAGTAATTAGTGGACGCTTATCGCCCCACGGAAACGGAATCCACGTTTGCGGCCAATTCACGGTTGATCCGTTTTTCCTCATTGTCGGGCAGATGATTGGTCTCCTCTGTTTTTCTCGATTTCTCAGAGATAGCGGGGGATTATTAAATCTCTCGATTTTATCTGCATGGCATGATGTTGTAGAGTTACATTCGACCTTGATAAGCAATGTAGTCATTCACTTGATCAATGATATACGTAACGCAATACAGGCAGGAATCCTTGGAACCTCTAATCAGTCGCCACCAGAAAAAAAAAATCTCTGTTGGGGAGCGTGGCCCACATCAACGGGAAACATAAAACCTTCGGAAAACTTGGGAAATAAACTATGAGGGAAAAAAAAATTTCAAATAAACTTTGTCTTCAAAGACTGGAGTTTCAGCATCAATTGATTTCTCTAGAGATCATCCTCGATCTTGAAATCAGTTCTCAACGTTGCATTCGATTTCTTTTACCTAAGACTTTGTCCGCCGATCTAGGAAGTAGGGTTTGACAGCGTCGCGTGTTTCTCCACATCGGCCTTGCCCTCGGAGGCATCCGCTCCTGTGCAGGTAGTGGTCCTAAGTGGAGACTGGTGCGCGCGACCTCTTGACTCAGTTCAGATCCTTCTCTTCTTCTCTCCTGATCACCGTTCCGCTTCGACAACGTCAGAAATGGCCTCTGGCAAGGTCTGGAATGCGCCGTGGTCTGAGAAGGGAAAAATGGAATACGAGACCCCCATTACATCGGCGCAGGTGCCCGAGGATGATCACGACTATGAGAAATATGGCGCCAATCGGGACTCCAACCCTATGCCCGATTTGAAGCGAAAGCTGAAGAGCAGACACTTGCAAATGATTGCCATTGGTGAGTGACATCTCTTGTCGACTGCAGATCTGTCACGCTCACACTTTCCTTCTCTCCAGGTGGAACAATTGGAACTGGTCTGTTCATCGGTAGCGGTACTGCCATCGCGGATGCGGGCCCCGTAGGCGCTCTCATTGCATACATCTTCGTCGGAACCATCGTGTACTCGGTCATGACTGCCCTGGGAGAAATCGCGACGTATATGCCCATCCCCGGTGCCTTTACTGCCTATGCGACGCGATTTGTGGATCCCAGCTTGGGTTTTGCCATGGGCTGGATCTATTGGTTCTCCTGGGCCTCGACCTTTGCTCTCGAACTCACGGCCACTGGTCTGATCATTCAATTCTGGGATAGCACCATCCCCATCGCTATCTTCATCGCAATTTTCTGGGTCCTGATTATTGTCTTCAACATGTTCCCCGTCAGCTTCTATGGTGAGCTCGAGTTCTGGTTTTCCAGCATCAAGGTGAGTTGGATGTGCTTCTGCGTCGTCGAAAGCCCAAGGGCTAGGCAGATTATTTCTAGGAGAGCTTTCAATCCTGACCAAGATTCCATAGGTTCTGACCGTGATTGGTTTCATGATCTTCGCCATTTGCGTCGATGCGGGCGTAGGAACGCAGGGATACCTCGGTTTCCGGTACTGGGTCCACCCCGGTCCCTTCGTTGCTTATATGGTTGATGAAATCGGTGGTAAAACGCCCGTGGCCAAATTCATTGGCTTCTGGTCCGTTTTGATCCAGGCTGGATTCTCCTACCAGGGTACTGAGTTGGTCGGTATCGCAGCTGGTGAGACCGAAAATCCTCGCAAGACCGTCCCCTCGGCGATCCGCAAGACCTTCTTCCGTATTATCTTCTTCTTTGTCTTGACCATTTTCTTCATTGGCATCGTCGTGCCTTCCGATAATCCGGGTCTTCTGGCGAGTGAGGGCAGCGGAGCCAGTGCTAGTAACGCCAATGCCTCCCCATTTGTGATTGCGGCCCGACTTGCTGGAATCAAGGCGCTTCCCAGCATTATCAACGCCGTTCTGCTCACAGTGGTTCTCTCGGCGGCCAACTCGAACGTCTACAGCGGTAGTCGTATCATCGTTGGTTTGGCGCAGGAGGGTTTCGCGCCGCGCTTCTTCAAGAAAACCACCAAGGGTGGCGTGCCCTATTATGCAGTGGGCTTCACCGCTCTGTTCGGCCTTTTGGGTTTCCTGAATGTGTCGGACGCGGGATCCACCGTATTCAACTGGTTGCTCCAGATCGCCGGTGTGGCTGGCTTCATCACCTGGGCCTCATTGAACCTTTGTCACCTTGCCTTCATGCGGGCCCTCAAGGCGCGTAACATCTCCCGTGATGTACTGCCGTACAAGGCGATGTGGCAACCGTACTACTCGTGGTATGGACTGTTCTTCAACATCTTGATTATCTTCACTCAAGGATTTACCGCATTTATCCCGAACTTCCAGGTTAAGGAATTCTTCATCGACTATCTGAGTTTGATCCTGTTCGTGGTCCTCTATCTAGGCCACAAGCTTATCTTCCGCCCGCCGTTCGTCAAGCCCCTTGAGGCCGACCTAGACACAGGCCGGCCCATCTTTGAAAATGAGACGTGGGAAACAAATGAGCCCACCACTTGGTATGGCAAAATGTGGCTCTGGATCTCTGGATAATGGAGTACGTTTCTCCTCGTTTCTTTACATATACTTCTAGTTCTTTCTTTGGAGCTTCTTGGCATTGGGTGCGGCGTTTCGGTACATACACAGTTACCTATTATAGTTCATAGTATATCTCCCCTTAAGAAGCATACCTGTATATAATGTTGTGCCCACCGATGTAGAACACACCTGGTAGACTGTGCAACATCCGAACGGTCCATGTGAAACTGCATGTGGAATGACGGCATAAGGTTTTCCAGTCCGACAGGGGTGGCAAGCCACTAGCGGGGTACTTAGTAATGTATGGGACTGGCCATTGTAGACCGGGTACCCGCAAGCCGAGGTCCATCTGCAGGGTCCCACTTAAATATTGACACGAGATGGAGAAATTGCCTATTGTCGCCTTCTCCGGATTTCTTTTCTCTCAACTCCGGCCCCTTCTTTTCCCTCCCCACACTTTTTCCTTGTGAAGGTCGACTAGGATCTGGGAGACTGTTCCGTTGTCTTTGTGATTTCTTTGTAAACTCTCTTACCTTCACTTTCAGCTCCTTTCCAGAACTATGTAAGTCATTCCCTGAGGTTGCCACACGTTCCGAACAGGGTTCTGACAGGTCGCAACTCCTCCAGATAGCCCATCATGTTCTTCTCTCCGCCCGCTCACCTCGCTAAGGCTGAGGAGCTCAAACAGGACCCTCCCAATGGTAAACCGTACTGTATATCCATTCCCGGGAGTGAGCAGCCTGGCCGCAGCCCGGTGTATCGCGCCTGGCATTCGGAAAAGGAGTTGTTGAAGACATTGGATCCTCAGGTACGCACAATCTTTGGAACAAGAAAAAGATGGATCTTTAATGTTACTACCCCTAGGTTGTGACCGCCCATGATATGTTTGAATCGACGGCCAATCGCCAACCGAAGAACCACTGCCTCGGCTGGCGCCCATTTAACTCCGTGACCAAGACCTTTGATCAATATCAGTGGCTCACATACGAGACTGTACAGAAGCGGCGCGCGGCATTTGGCGCTGGTCTGGTAGAGCTGCATGTCAAGCACGACTGCCACCGCCCTGGCCAATATGGAATTGGTCTTTGGTGCCAGAATCGACCCGAGTGGCAAATCACCGGTAAGCTGCTATACAAGTCAGTGGTCTTCTCAGAGACTAATCGATTTCTCAGATCTGGCTTGTATGTCCCAGGGCCTCTTCACTGTCTCCATCTATGATGTCTTGGCCTCGGATGCCACAGAATATATTATCAACCACGCGGAGCTGAACTGTGTTGTCACCTCTCTTCCGCACATTCCCACACTCCTGAAGCTCAAGTCAGTCCTGCCAAACCTCAAGATGATTGTCAGCCTGGATCCTCTTGATGCTGGTGAGCAGGACGGTCATTCAAAGCGCGCTCTGCTGGAGTCGATGGCCGCTGACCAGGATATTGCCATCTACACAATTGACCAGGTTGAGGGTCTGGGCGAAGCTTCGAAGCGTGGATATAACCCTCCCTCCCCTTCGGACATTGTTACCATTAACTACACCTCTGGCACCACTGGACCACCCAAGGGCGTTGTTCTGACCCATGAAAGCGCCGTGGCTGCCACTTCGGCTGGCCTCATCACCATTGGCCAAAGTCGAGGTGACACCATGTGCTCTTACCTTCCGCTAGCTCACATCTATGCCCGTCTAGCAGAGCATGCAGCCCTATGGGGTGGTGCCCGAATTGGTTATTTCCATGGTAACATTGTGGAGCTGGTGGATGACCTGAAGCTGCTGAAGCCCACTGGATTCATTTCTGTCCCTCGTCTCTACAACCGCTTTGGCACCGCAGTTCGGGCTGCCACTGTTGAGGCGCCGGGCTTCAAGGGTGCTCTGTCTCGGCACATCATTGCGGCGAAGACCGCCAACCTCAAGAATCCGGATCCATCCAAAGCTACATTCCGGCACGCATTGTATGATCGAATCTGGGCCAAGAAGGTTGCTGCAGCACTTGGACTGGAACGCGCAAAGTATTTGGTGTCGGGCTCGGCACCTTTGGACCCTTCATTGCACGACTTCCTACGTATCGCTACTGGTACCCCCGTTATCCAAGGCTACGGTTTGACCGAGTCTTATGCCTGCAGTACTGCACAGGCAGATGACGATACGAGTTCGGGCAACTGCGGCCGTCTGGCTCCATGTGTTGAAGCCTGTCTGGCCTCTCTGCCGGATATGGAGTACTCGGTGGAAGACAAGCCCTTCCCTCGCGGAGAGTTACTTCTGCGTGGCCACAGCATGTTCCGAGAATATTTCAAAAACCCCGAAGAGACTTCAAAGGCAGTGACAGAGGATGGCTGGTTCCGCACTGGTGATGTGTGCACGATTGATGCCAAGGGCCGCTTCATTATCATTGACCGTCGCAAGAATGTGCTCAAGCTAGCTCAGGGTGAATACATTTCTCCCGAGCGGCTGGAGGGTCTTGTGCTTTCGGAGCTCGGCTACCTTGCCCAGGGCTACATTCACGGTGACAGCGTGCAGACATTCCTTGTTGGAATTTTCGGTGTTGCACCTGATTTGTTCGCTCCGTTCGCTAGCAAGGTCCTTGGTCGGACAATCGAAGGCACAGATCTGGAGGCGATTAAGACTGCTCTGGCAGACGACAAGATTCGCCGTGCCGTAATCCGGGATCTTGAACGCGTGGCCAAGAAACACAAGCTGGCTGGCTACGAGCGGGTTCGCAATGTTTCTCTGAAGCTGGATCCCTTCACTGTGGAGAACAACCTACTTACTCCTACGTAAGTTGCCTACTATTGTATTTTCCTGATGTTTGTTATTTTACTGACTGTGATTGCAGGCTCAAACTGAAGCGCCCTCCTACCGTCAAGCTGTATCGCGGACTCTTGGATCAGCTCTATGCTCAGGCGTTGGAAGAGCAGTCTGCCCCTCGGGCCAAGCTGTAGTCCTGGATATTGTTTTCTTGCCGCGGTGTCATATTGGTTGAAACCGAACAGCCTAGTAAGAGTTTGGGCCGGTACCTAACTGTAAATAGAATTAACTTTGGCCTAAAGCCAGGTGCATCAATTGTAGTATATTGAGCTTGAATGAACTTTTATTTGTATTTATGATATGTTCCAAGTCCTCCGGGGCTAGCATACAAATTTAAAGACGAGTATTCGACCTTTATGATAGGATATTGCAATGCTCAGGTGTATATGTATATATACTCGCGGGCGAACGGCTACCCGTGATGACTTAGAAGTTCCAACCTTATCATTAGCCTCGGAAGCCAACGACGGGACTCGGAGTAACTTGACCTATCTTCATTCTATCCTAGAAAAGCCATTAGCTAGTCTCTACCCTGGCAGCCTTACTATCAAATAAGACTAGGGAGAAAAAACCATGAAAACAAAGAGTACTTCATGTGCTAAAGATAAGAGTAGAAAAGGAAGATAAAAATAAAAGTAAAAAGAATATGACAAGAGTGGGATTTGAACCCACGCCTACAAACGTAGATCAGGAAATGATGTCAAGGTGGACCTTAACCTGACGCCTTAGACCAACTCGGCCATCTTGCCAATTGCTTATGCACTGACTGAATAATTTCAAATATGTACATTTCTAAAAAGTTTGCCATCTAATAACTTCGTCAAGTGTTTAGCGACGAAGTCAGGATGATAAGAAGCACACGTCAGTGCTTCGGGCATGTGCAGGATATCTAGGTGCAAAGAAAGGTATTTAGGGCATTCAGGTGAATAGGCTGAAGAGTAGCCCTAGGCCTCATTGCACCCGCAGGTTACCGTTTTGTCAAGTGGCCACGTCTAGACATGCTTGATTGGCTGTCCAACGCCGGATCCACTGTGATGCCCCTCGTCGCTGGACGACGGCTATTATCTATCGAGCCTATCACCTCATCCTATCACACCGGAGATGGGCGCTTACGATCTATTCCCGATTGGATCAGGATAACGCGTGCTTTGGATCGAAAATCGTAAATTGGAGCCTTAACCCCGCAATCTTCGATTTCGAATATCTATTTTCCAACCATCTCAGCACGCATAACCAAGCGGTCTACAATGGCAGATCCTATTGGCATAGCTTCTGGCCTGGTAGCTTTGAGTGCTTTCGCATTTCAATCCAGCGTTGCCCTTTTTAACTCGGTTCAAAGCTACCAATCTCATCCGAAGCGGGTACGCGACCTGATAGAGGAGCTCGAAGCACTGAATGGAGTGCTTGGCGCTCTTGGAGAGACCGTGAATGGGAACTCCAATGCAAAACTTGCTAGTCTCGCGTATCCCCTCCTTCGATGTGGAAATTCTTGCAGAGACTTTGAAGAGGAGCTCAAGAAGTGCTCGGCACGATCTCGCACCGGCAAAACGAGCTTCCGAGACTGGGCCAAATTAAAGTACATGGGCGAAGATATTGATGGTTTTAGACGAATGTTGGCTGGCTATAAATCAACTATCATCATTGCCCTCACTGATGCAAATATGTAAGTCTCCTTATGTAAATGATATGTACTCTGATGCTGATGCGCCTCTCTAGCCGACAATCCTCCATCGCAGCTGATAGCCTTGAGAGCTACAAGGAAATGATTGAAACTACCACCAATGATCTCGAAACTCAGCTAGAAGGCATTGATGAAAAGCTCGAGAAAATTCTTGCCAGGAGTTCACCAGACTCAAAAACGGAGGATGGGGAAATTCAGCTCATGGAAGAGGAACGTTTGAGCACTCAAAAATGTCTCGAGATATGTGCACAGCTATCGAGTCACATTGATCAAATTCAACAATCACGTAAAGCTCGTGACAAATCCACCGAGTCTGTCAGTTCGAGCAGCGTACCGGAAAGAGTCACCAACGACGGATTGCAGGAATGCAAAAATAGCCTCCTGAACACTGCTGCGAAGCTGGAGAATCATCTCAAGATACTGATGGACCGAATTGTGACCAAGTCGAAAACAAGTAAAGCTTCTCAGGATGACATTACAGAACTCAGCAGGTTACAAGAAGAATGGGAGACAACTCGTCAATGCATGAATATATGTTCCAAGGCTGGAACCAATCTGTACGAAAATGCTAGTACGATCGATAACTATGCCACTGGCGATGCCGTTCAATTTATGGTCTCTACCAATGAGAAGATAATCCATGGCAAGAACCGTGGGTTAGGATGGAGGACGAGGCAAGTTGGAGGACATCTGAGTGATGCATCGCTTCAACACCTGTCAAAGGATATGACGAGGATGGGTTTTGTGAATATCGACCAAAGGGGCTCACCTTCAGCAGAGCCTTTCATGTCAGACGAAGGGTTGGAAGATCAACCTTTATCGGGTTTCAAGGATCGTTATGGCCAAGGCTTCAAGTTGACGACGGAGCAGTCGGTGCCTAAAACTTCGTCCACAACCCCACCAAGATCGAACGATCTCTAAGCGCGACAAATTCATTTAGACCTCTTTTTTTAAATTTATTTTTCGCTCTAATTAATACAGGGCTGCGGGACACATAATTATTGATTGCATTGATAAGCAAAGACGTGCGCGGTGTGGTCTATATGGCTTATGATTTGGTCTTATCCCACGGTAAAAGTAAATCAACTCCAAGATGTATTGAAGGTGCCATTTCTCTGGCCATCTCTATCGAATTAGCGCCAGGGGGAAGCGTCATTCGTATCCGAGGCCAGGGTCAGTCTCAATTTAGGCCTGGTGCTATTCCTCCAATGGACAAAACCTCTCAGTCCTTACATCCTTCCTCACCCACGCAGGACAATCGGGGACGTGGGAGATCTCCCTTCTTCTGTCACTCTCACCTCACATCATGGTTCCAAGATGTTCAATCTTCAAGATTCTCGCCAATTCGTGCACAAACAACGCTTGATCCATATTATCGATACTGACACTGACCCTTTTCATCACTATCTTAATTACTTGTTGGAAGTTGTGGTGAGGGCTCATTGAACCACAGATGTTGCAGCAGTTCTCTAGCCGTCTTTCTGTCTTCTGGTCGCCATTGAAGCATATTCCCCACTCAGTCTTCAGTCTCCTTACCGATAACATTCCACAATGACAAAACAATCTGTCAGAATTACAAAAACAAGATAAAAACATACAACAGTATAGGTAGTGTAGCACTATGGCACAAGCGGCATTACCGAATCAAGGAAGTAGTTCGTGCTGCCTTTTCATACTTCAACTTGGAATCTGACAAATTTCCATGGGTTTGTCAGCAAAGGTCTGTAAAAGAAAAAGAAAAAGACCAATGCAATGGATTAGTCGATAAAATTTCACGCTTTGTAAAATGGTCTAATTATTATATAATACATGTGAAATCCCTCCACGTTATAATACCGATTCACAGTATACCCCATGAGGTAATCTGCAAGTCTCATTGACAGATCCGTTTCAATTAGAGCTGGTATTGAGCTCACTGAGAATCTCGTCAGCAGCCTTCTCTGCAACCATATAGGTAGACACAGCCGTGAAAGTGCCCGGAATCTTCGGGTAGACGGAGGCATCAACAACACGGAGACCGGAGACACCGCGCACACGGAACTTAGAGTCCAAGACAGCCATCGGGTCGTCATCGGCACCAATAGGGCAGGTACAAGAGGCATGATGGCCCCAGGCACCGTCTTTGATATAGGTCTCGATATCCTCCTTGGACTGGACAGCAGCACCAGGGAGGACTTCGGTGATGTTGACGAGCTGCCGATCAAAGGCATCGCGAGCGAGCTCCACGGCTTCGTAGAGAGCAGTGAGGTCGGCTGCGTAGTCACCGACACCGGTATCGAAATAATTAAAGGTGATTTTGGGCATGTCAAAGGGGGTTTGCGGACTGCAGGGCAACGGTGCCGGCAGAGTTGCGGGGGTGAGCTTTAAGGATAGCCCAGGTGAACCAGTTATGTTCGTCGGTGGCATTGATGCTGTAATCGGGGAAGTAGCCGCGGAAGTTGACAGGTCCACCGAAGCAAAATATATCCCAGTTCTCGTCAGCCGTAGAGCTCTTATAGAGCATAGTGGCAGCCAAACCGGGAGAGGAATAGATACCGCGGTCGCCGAGAATAGGAGACTCCCATTCGTTGATACAAGGGTCCTCCTGGTCGCGGATGCTGAAGGTACATTTGTTCAGACAGGAGAAGTCCTTCTCGATCTTGCCCTGCACGGAGATCTCATAGTGGTCTTGGAGGTTGGTACCGACGCCAGGAAGATCCTTGATCACCTTGATACCGAACTTCTCAAGTTCATCGGCGGGACCAATACCACTCAATTTGAGGATCTGGGGCGAATTGTAGACACCGCCGGCGACGATAACCTCACGAGAAGCACTGGCGGAGCCGGGGACACCATCAGGAGCAGAATCAGACATAGGACTAGCCTTATAAAGATGCTCGCCATCGAGGAACTCGACACCAGTGGCACGAGGAGGGTTGGCGGTCTCATCAAAGGTCACCTTAGTGACGTGGGTGTTCATACGGACATCAAGAGGGTACTTCTTAGAGCCATCCTCGTTCTTAGCATCCCGCACGGCAATGATAAATTCGCGAGCACCATTACGATGGGCATCGTCCGTCGCGATAGGGATTTGGTAGTAGCCATCGTCAGTATCACGGGTTTCAGTATCCGCATTAGCATCGCCAGCCAGCAAAGTACCAATATTCATGACATTGTCGGTCAAGTTACCAAGAGCAAAAGCACCACCGGTCAGCATGCTCAGCAACTGAGGGTCCTCCAGAACAATGCTCAGGGGTGCGGTCTCAGTTGACAACCAGCCTTCATAACCGTGACCCTTAGCCCCAGGAAGCAAGTAACCGTTGTTCTCCAGCTTGGTGAAATACTTTCGCATATTATCGGCGGTCCAAGAGCTGTCACCGGTGAGGGTCGAGATATATTCGAAGTCGGATTGGTGAGGGTAGACCGCGATCAAGGCGTTATGAGCAGTGCATCCACCGAGAGTGCCCGTACGAGGATAGAGCGTTCCTTTTAGCGTTGAGCCCTCGGGAGGATTCAGGCCGGTGTATAGCCCCCCATCAGGTGTGTCGTAGCTTGCCTTCCAATCGCGAGCTTGGCGCTCATCATCTTCATAATGGTGTACGAAGAAATTCCACGACAGTTTCTCGTCTTCAGATGCTCTGGCAGAGTAGGCAGGGATCGTATAGTTGTAATTTTCACCCTGATCATCACCAGCCTCAAGCAGAAGCGTCTTGTGACCGCCCATGGCGAGGCGGGCGGCCAAAGGACCACCACCAGCACCAGAACCAACGACAACATATTCATAGCCGGTGATATTGACGGCCTTGGCCAGGCCGGCCGTGGCGGCCAGGAGACCAAACAAATGAGGAATAAACATAAGTGCAAAAGAGCAACTATGGATGGAATGCTGTTTCAAAACAGACATCGATGGGACCCCATATTTTATACCTCAATTCTGCTTTCCCCTGTATCCCGTATACATTGGGAATCTTCCCCAAAACCGTTGAAGATATGCCGCGGTTGTGGGGCAACTGTCAAACCGTTACCTCCACTAGCTCGTGGTAATCCACTAGCGGAAAACTTGGTAGCTCAGGCTAGTACACTTATAGAGGTCATTCCCGAACGATCATCGGTAGTTTGATGGGCATTCTGCAACTTTACGAGTCATCCCTGCTGATCACCACTGGGATCCACATAGGTGGTCAAGGGTTTCGCCTTTCCTGACCGATTGCCCCTGACAATTGGACTTCGCCAAGACATTATGGATAATTCTTTTCAAAAGAGGACTCAGTGCCCGTCTTGGGTTCCGAGGCTCACAGAGTACACCGGTTGTCTTCACTAATTTTTTTTTCATCCATTTCCACAGTCCCGACATGTCCATTACAGTCAACTCCCACTTATGGTACGGCGGGTTATAGAACACTCCCGGTTATAGTATACCATCCGCTTGGATGGACCCACTTTTTCCGGGTTTTCCCATACAAAACTTCCACTTACAGAACACTCACCTTTGTACACACATTTTTGCTGTCATTCGCGTAGTCAGCTCTATCAACCAATCACAATGCCTGAATACTCTACAACTCCCCTGCCAAAGTGCATCATCTCAAGTTCGGATCTCCTGGATGACGACATTTGTTCGTCTCTTTGGTGCAAAGTCGAAGGCATGCTTCCAGGCCTGGTCTAAAACCACTGCTGGGAGCAATCAAGACCAAAAAGTGAGGCGAATCATCGGGATGAGATTTGCCTAAACGTGTGACAGCCGAATACATGGCGATGAAGACGGCTGATTCACTCATCATTGTCATGTATTTGAAATGTCTATTCTGTGCCCTAGTCACGGAGTATACTATGTTTTGGTAATTACCTGTTTGTAGCATTTATTCTATCCTCCTGTAGTCGAGGTTGGAATACCCCTTTTGAGCACGGTTGTACGAATATTCCTGCAGGGTTTTGTTATTTGGTAGGGTTGAATCATATTTATATTTTTGGTGGGTACTATTAAGATGATAAACCCTCGTTGGGGCTATTACACTTCGATGTGCAAAGGCGGAACATGATGGCTGGATGCATTCTCGCCGATATATTTTCGGATATTCTTTTCCTCTCAAAATTGTCTTTTAGCTCCTGCTTTAAAGATTTCGAGGAATCCCTTTGGATCGCCTTAGCAGAAGAAGCCTTGCGATCGCATTCATCGGCAAAGTCGTACAGCGCATTGGCTTTCTCCTCGTTAGACAAGGAGACAATTTGCACGGATGCGTCGCCTAGCAGCCCAAAGAAACCAGTCTGCGCGGCTTCTCGGAAGCTAGCATGGATAATAACAACACGCATAATAACCCACCAGCTAGGTATCTGTTCGAAAACATCAAACCTCTCTTCTTTCTGGTCGACTATCATAGCAGCCCAGTCGCCCATAATTGAGGGACGACCAGTTACCAGGCGACTGTGCCACGCAAGATAGGCCAATGCACTACCAAAGCTGTTTTGGTAAATTGATTCGTAATAAGGGGTCCAATTGAGATGCGCAGAATCTCGCTTGGTGTCTACCCAGAAATCGTCGGCAATCCCATTAGTTGTAGTAGAGACAAAACCAGCATCGTGTGGTAAATCCTTATAGGTATCTTCCGTAAAGATACCCCCTGATTCTTTGGCAACGTTGCGTGACTCCTGGCAAACACGGATGATGACGGGTGGAAGCCCATTCAGTTTCGCTGTGGGAGTGACTTTGCAGGGATAGGACCCATCGGCATTAGGCTTATCATAAATGCCCTCATCGGTCGGCAAATCTATGTCCCATACGCGATATGGGATGCATAAGCGCCATATCTGAAGTCGCAGCTCTGTCGGCAGCCTAGGAAAGAGATGAAAGGAATTCTCGGCCATAAGTAGACTCTGACAGTGTGTGTAAAATTTAGATCGACTTTAGGCTATCATGGAAAGCCTGCCATGAGGGTTAACGGCAATAGGCACGGATTCGAAGTCTTCCCCTTCGCGGTGAGTTCAGATAAGGCGGTCACGATTATCGTAGCGAGATGGATAGGGGAACCCTTGAACCTTATGTAGATGATAAGTCAATTATAGTTCGTGCACGGTTGTTCCGAGGATTATCCCGCAAAGGCATCGGAATTCTTAGTAGGGCGGCAAGGGCAGTTTTCTCAATGGATGAACGTACTAGCTAAGATACATGAGTGGGGGAGAGTGCACGCAGCAGGTACCTCAGGCCTCAACACACCGATATGATATAACAGAGTGAAAGTTGAGGGTTTGATCCACCGTAAACTTGGAACTTTGAGCTGCTTCCTGGCTCTCGGAAACCACCCGTAGCATGGGGATTGCTAAAGAACAGCCACCCGGGGTGACATCTGGGCGGATAGGGACCTCCGAAATGCCCGCGATGGTAAACTCTATATCGAGTAACTGCCCATTATGAAGATCTAGAACCAGCCCTGTGTTATGGTATTCGAGTAGTCTTGCCCAACCTGAGTGTGCTTCCGGATTTTTTATAGAACCGAAACTGGAACTCGGAACTTCAAGTTGAAGCGGAGTGCGCAAGGGCTTGCACCTGGCGATTTGTTGATCAATAAAGTTCGGAGAGATCGACCTGTAGTGTCCACCTGCCCCGCGGCTTGAAAATTCGGGATATCCGCTCCTATAACTGTACATAACTGTACATGAATGTACCTAGGTACATTGGGTTGTAATGCTGTAAATCTAAGTTATGGCCACCACCAATTTACCCAAGTACGATCCATGGTAACCCAAGTCGTGGTGATGGAGGTTCCGTCGAGTAGGTTGCGGCCAATCACCTTTCTGGTAGACAGTACTCCGAGTTGTGACCCACCAAGTATGTATCAGCATACATTATTTATCTCCTCTAGTGACGGGGTGAATCAATTCCGGGCCCCGAATACGAGATGTCCAATTACAAATGTAGGAACCAAATTCGAGAATTGTACCAAGTTCTAGATTGCCAAATATCGGGAAAGGGCTCTCTAAGTCTGCTGAGAAACTTTCTCGGTCTTCAGGTGAAGAGATGCGTCTCCAATTCGATCATTTGAGTTTTGCCTTCTTTCACGAAACCGGCGTTCCGAATACCGATCAATTATTCAGCTTGGTGTCTACCAGAGAAACATGGAAAGCAAGGCCAACTTATAACAACTAATGGAAGCATGTTGCGACCTTATTCCAGAATGACAATTGAAACCCGATTCAACTTCAACTTCAAGTCTCTCTAACACAACAAGAACGTGGAGAAGCGCCTTCAATCCTTATCACAATACACTAGTTCTTCAACCATACCAGCCAGTCACCATGACTGCCACTCAGGTCATTGAAAATGATGATGCAGGCCCGGGGGAACCAGTTCTAGGTCTATCCAGTTCTCCTTCTTCTCAGAGACAATCCGTTGTTCACTTCGAATCTTCATTTGACAGCCAGCCCGATGCTCAAGGCTCGGGATCCAGCAATGCAATGTCTGAATTCAAAGACCTTTGCCGAAAGAATGGCCTGGAAACATTTTCTAGAACGGAGAACAGTGATGACGCAACAATTCTGTCGGTTCCCAGCGATGCTTACTTATGATATGGGGACCATTGACTAACAATCTCCGTTTCAATATTACCAGACGATTCTTGAAAGCGCAACAGTTCGATGTAAAAGCCTCGTTCGAGCAATTTCACCACTTCCAAACCTGGCGCAGAGAGAACAACATCAGGGGATTCTACAAAAGTCTCGATGTTGACGTTTATGATGAAACGCGGAAGATGGTGGGTATTTCAGACTACATGAAGGCTTCAAGGAGCGGATTCTTTGCTAACACACTGAAGTATCCACAATGGATTGGGCGAAGGGACCACGATGGAAGGCCAATTTATGTTTTCCAAGTGAGGAAACTCAACAAGAAAAGTCTAGACGGTTACTTGAAGTTCCTCGCGAAAACTCAAAGCCCAGGTCCTCACGCTGATTCTAATATTCCTGTTCACATACTTCACCTTCATGCGTTATACGAGAATCTCTTACAATTCGTTTTTCCACTCCTTTCAGAGCTTCCTCAACCGGATTCCAAACAAACCATCTCGTCGTCTACCCATATTGTTGACATCAGCAACGTCAGCGTGTTTCAGTTCTGGAATATTCGGAAATACCTCCAAGAGGCCAGCAAGATTGCAACAGCCCATTATCCTGAAACTCTTGGGAAGGTCTTTGTTAGTATTGACTTCCGTAGCGTGCATAAAGAGACTGCAAGATTTATTGAGGGCCCAAGCTAACTATATCAATCATTTTAGGTCATAGGCGCACCTGCCTTCTTCAAGTCGGTATGGGAAGCGATAAGCCAATGGTTTGATCTCGCAACAAGATCGAAAATTTTCGTTCTCTCTGCTTCCGAAACCAAATCGTTTCTCCTCTCGAATATCGCCGCTTCTGACTTGCCAAAGGAATACGGCGGGGAGCTCGAATGGAAGTGGCAAGATCAGCCCAATTTAGACGAATCTACGCGCCATTTGGTCGACGAAGTTTACCACAAGACCGAAAGGGGAGAAGTATTCTCCAAGGGTCCGTTGTTTTTCCAAAATGGCTGCATTCAACTTGTGGGCTCGCTTGGTGGCTTACCCCGGCGCAATGCATTCTGTCGACTCAATACACCGCCACATGTAGAATAACGCCACCCCTCAGCTGCTTCCATCCCCTTGAGCTACTCTTCTCTAGATTTCTATGGCTTTGTTTCTGCAAATATGTATCTCTTACAATCCCTACAAAGAGGTCTTGACTCAGTCTGCCATACGCGTGATTGGTTTGTTTTCCGCACTTCTGATAGTGTCTGCTATGCCTAGACGCGGTTGGATCTCTAGATTTATTTTCAATGTTCAACGGTTCGGTATGAAGAGACTTTTATTCTTCAAATGTTCACCTACTCTTATATTTGATAATAATTCTGAAACTTTGTTTCGATTCTTGTCTTTTCTGTGGTGTCTTCAATAATGCACTTCCTAACAATTTATTTCACTTCATTTGGCTTTTGACTCGAGCCTAATCTACGTCGGCTCCTAGTCTAATGTCAATGCTTGCCAGACATTTGGATGTTCCAGCACTTGGGATGCAAATATGTCATTACCCATGTGCCGGCTGGAAGACTGTGCATGAACATAGTGTACCTAGATACGAATCATTCCCAAATGAATTAAAATAGCAATACGCATTGGAATACAATGGAACCCCCCTTTTTTTTTTTTTTTTTTTCACTGCCCAGGTCCACACTCCAGTGCGTCGCTTGATATCAATATGCAACATCTGAACAGCCCCCGCCTTAGAAGGCTTACCTTGTGCTTATGAGTGTATCCATTCGGAAAAATCAACATCATGTGATGAGACGATGTCCTCGTTTTTGAGCAGATCCAACTCTTGATTTCCAAATATATCATGAACTGAAGACTGGACATCGTGAGGCTTGATCACTTTCTTAACACCCAGCGCAGTGTATTCGCCCTCACATCCCTGCACCGTCTGGAATGACACAGAGAATAGTTGGCTCAATGCAATCACAAAGCTCTGAGAAAGACTATCTAGGTCTGCTGGGAGGCTCTGGAGCGCGGTTTTCGCCTTGGTGATGTCTTGCATGCAGGTGATTGAAGTCGGTGCAGACGGATCTGCTTTAATGTGGATAAGAGGAACGATGAGTGCATGAAAGAGCGCGTACCTTCAAAATAATTGAGAGTCTGTATGATCAAAGGGTAGAAAAATTGGGCCTTACAGTGTGAAAGAGAGGGTCAACTTCGAATATCGACCCGAGATAAAGGAATCGGAAATCATATCAACGGTTGTGCGGGCGAGTTCCAAACCTTGCGCTCGACATTGAGCTTCTGCGGGATTATTTGATATGGAAGTGTCCCCATCAATAGACTTGCGTTTTAGCCATCGCAAGAGGAGTGGCCGGTGAATGAGGAGACGGAGACTCCGATCACAGAGTATCTGGCGCCGACGCACAGTGAAATACCAATCCGGGGCTGATGACGGATTCGTGACCTGCAGACAGAGAGAAGACCCTTTATGCCAATCATTTATCATTTCCATCGCTTCCTGGACTTGCTGTGCTGCAAAATCAGGACAGCTCAGAATACGGCGATAGATCCTATTAGCCAGTCTATGATAGCTTGATTGCTGTATTAGCCCCGTGTAGATGGTTGACTCATCGGAAAGTGGCGGGAAAGAGGTGCTTGAAGAGGTGAGGGCCTTGGGATGTGCTCGTAAGTCATTTTGTCAAAATCAAGGCGCAGGACAGGATCGACCAACTGACTTACATTCGGCTGGATGTTCGAAACTGGCTTGACAGTTATCAATGCATCTTCAGGCAGTAGAAGCGGTCGTCCGTAGGTTTTTGCAGAACAGCTCTCCGAACAGTACACACTCCACCAGACCCGCCGGCGAATCTCTTTGTCCAGCTCTGTACTTTCAGAATCACCGAGCTCCATTTGCAAGCCAAGGGCAACGGCCATCTGAACTGCGGATCCAATGTAACGTCCACATTTCTGGGGAACTCCTTGCTTTTGGGCGAATTCGGCCAGTAGAACCGAGGCCTGGATTAAAGTGAGGCTTCCCTGGCTCTCTACCGACGCCTTCTCAAAACAATTCTCAGCTTTGCCAAAGTAAACTTCGCTAGACCCTTTATCAGCGTCGGAATTCAGCCAAGCCCCAAAAGCGAGAACTGCATTGCTCAATACGAGCCAATCAGGTGAAGTAGGTCGGCTGTCTTGCATTGATTTGAAAGTATCCTCATGCAGCATGGGGTAAATAGGGTGGTAATGAGTGAAGTAATTGTCCACGAACTGAGCTTCTTCAACAATAGTTGCGATCGGGTTGTAGGATTGTGGCGTTGATTGGCTCTGTTCGCTCATGTCTATTGGAGAGAGGTTCGGAAGTCCGGGCGCCATGGATTGACTCGAATTGAGGAGATCATCGAGTGATAGATTGTCGGGTAACAAGCTATTTTCAGTGGCTACTAACGGGCCGTATTCCCCATTTGTCGATATCGAATTTTCAGTGGAGTCCCCAACAAGTAAATCACGCGAAATGTTTTGCATATCTCCGCTTGGAAATAGCGTGCCGAGTGCGGATTCCAGGAGATGCAGTCTAGTCTCCACAGCCGTTAGGTGCCTGCAAATCCAAAAAAATTAGCTGATGCCCAGGTATCATATGTTCTGTGGTACAAAAATATGGAGAAAGGATCTTACTCGCGTGTGAGCGGCGTCCGAAACACTCTCGATGTATACACGCATTTTCGGTTCTGACGAGCGCACTGTGCACATGGTTGCGTTTTCGAACACTGATGGAATTAGAGAAGCTTCTGGCGACTTGCATGAATGATCTTCCACAAACCTTGGCTTTCCGTGCTCGACATTCAGCACACTTTCCTGTGGGGTCAATCCCGATACTGAACTCTAGTCCCGATGAGGAAAGGGTCAGCGTACTGCTGGAATATGAGAGTTACGGCCAATAGCCCCTGGTGCATAGCTCGCCATGTCCACAAGGATATTTTGGGTAGGAGCTTTGCGCGTGAGAATGCAATTATGATAGATATGTCCGATCACGAGAGATCTCTGATGACGATGCGGAATCCCTTCTTGTTAAACGCGGTGAGGGAACTGGGGGGAGGCAATCTTGTTACTAATGGCCGGTTCCAGCCAGCGATATTTGTATGCCCAGTCGGCAGATGATGGCCTAGTGTTCGGGTGTATTGTAAATCCGCTTACCGGATCCGAGTTACCTAAGCCAACTGGCAAACAAAACTGGCCACGGCCTAATCTGATGCCTCAAACATGGATCAGACACTCGAATGCTTCTTGAAGATTATGCTACATAAATATATACATCAACATTTACCAAAGGCACACATTTATATACTTCAAGTCCGAAGCGTGAATCGCTGCAAGATTTTCCACATGTGCCAGTGCTAGTGCAACATTTTCAAGTAGAAGTTACAGCAAAAACATCATTGAGAAACAAACTTGAACAGGCTAACATAGTACACGATGGTTGAGCTTATGTATGTTTGGCTGCTTTGAACTCTTCGCTGAAAGGATAATCAACGTAGCCCTCTGAGCCTTGTCCATACATTGTTGCCGGTTCAAACTCCGCGAAGGGCAATCCGTGCTTCACCCTGAATGGTAGATCCGGGTTTCCGATGTATGGGCGACCAAACGCAACCACCACATCATGTTTGGCATACGTAGTGTCAACTGCAGTCTTGGCCGAGGTTCCATTATAGTTACCAGCAACTAGAACGGGGCTGCTTCCGCCATATGCCTCCAACAGCCAGTTTAGGTCGCCATCATTGTTTTTGGCGTCGCCTTCGCAAGAGTGAAGGTAAGCCAGCTTGAACTGGGCCAGTTGTCGCACAACATTCGAGAACTGCAGAATGGGATCTTCCATGCGCATTCCTTGGTATTTGCTCCAAGGGCTCAGTCGAATTGCAGTGCGCTGGCTACCGATCTCCGCTACCACAGCGCGGGTAACCTCAACAGCCAGCCTCGACCGGTTCGCAATGCTTCCGCCCCATTTGTCCATTCTCTTATTGGAGACATCTTGGAGGAATTGATCCACAAGATAACCGTTTGCACCGTGGATTTCCACACCGTCAAATCCAGCTTTGATCGCATTCCTGGCAGCATTCCGGAAGTCGGCGATAGACTCATATATTTCCTTTTCGGTCATAGGGCGAGGATGGTGAATTTCGTCGCTGAATGTGCTCTTCATTGGGCTGTCACTAGCCGAGAGAAGCGGATGACCCCCTTGGCTCAAGAAAGCAGGGTTTGCTGCTCGACCCAAGGCCCAGAGTTGGAGGTAAATGTAGGATCCCTTGTTGTGAACACTATCTGTAACTTCTTTCCAGGCAGCTACTTGGCTGTCGTTGTAAATGCCTGGTACATTGGGATACCCACCATGTCGAGGACTAATCACAGTAGCTTCAGTGATGATAAGAGATCCCGGAACGCTCGCACGCTGCTCATAGTACTTCGGTACGGACGGTAGGGGGAGATGCAATTGGTCGGCACGAAGACGGGTCATGGGCGCCATGGCGATTCGCTGATTGAGGGTTTTTCCCCCAATGCGAAGGGGAGTGAAGAGCTTCGACATCTCAAGTGCGTCGTTCAAATGCTGTATTAGTGATGAAAGTAGACACAAGTACTTCAAATTTTCAATTTAATGACAATATAATCAAGTCAATCAATTGATGGACTGACCGGCGGCTGATGCTTCTTGATACCGTGACCCATGTATGTTATTTATACTACCGATCTCGTGCGGGCTAATAGTGATAACCTCGGGATAATGAGGTCCATAACCCCATTGCACTCGGATTTTTACATAGCGATCTCTCCGACGTCTGGATCTCATGGGTTTGTCATTTGAATAACCCTTTCTCGGCATATACAGGTGGGTAGGTACGGCCCATGGAATTGAGATTGAACCTGCACCCACGTATTATTCATTACCGGAGTTTGTCGCCTGGTCTGCTTTGTCAGCCCTGTCAAATACTCAAGTGCTCTCAATATTCGCCGCCGCGATGATATCGAGCCGAAACGGGGCACATTACTCCGACAGAATGATCCCCTGCATTACATTTCAGAGCCCCCGCGCGAGATTCTTAGAAAGCTCAGAGATATGGGTGGGTCCGGAGTATTCTGTACCGTTGGCATGGTTGGCTAAAGCCCTCGGGCTGTGGAGAATCATGACAGGCCCCATAGAAAAGGTTCACGTTGATTCGCCTTGCAGCTCTCTTGTTTGCAGACTATGATACGAGGGTGGCATCATCACCTTTCCCAGTCCAACCTATTTATTCGGGTCTCCGGGTTGGATCCCGGCTCAGCTACTAGATCTTTTGACAACTCGGAAACATCGACAAACACGAGAGACTATTGCAACTTAAATCCTTTCCGGCGCAAAACTTAATTTCTGTCACTCAAGCCACGATGACTGTCACGATCGGCGTCGCGGGCATTACGGGCAAGTTTGCTCGACTGGTGGTGAAGAACCTCTGTAATTCACCCGATGTCCAAATTCGAGGCCTTTGCCGCAATGCATCCAAGCTACCCGAGCATTTCCGAGACTCCCCTCGGGTGACCATCATCCAAGGCGAGTCAACCGATTTGGACACCCTGCGCCGCTTCGCCCGTGGCTGTGATGTGGTAATATGCTGTTACTTAGGTGACAATGACCTGATGACCAATGGCCAAAAGTTGCTCGTCGATGCCTGCGACTTGGAGCATGTCCGTCGTTACATCGCAAGCGACTATTGTCTGGACTTCACGAAGCTGGAGCTCGGCCAGCACCCGGCAAAAGACCCGATGAAGCTCGTCAAAGCGTACTTGGAAACCAAAAAGAATGTAGAGGGTGTGCATGTACTTATTGGGGCCTTCATGGAGACTTTCTGGAGTAGATACTTCGGTATTTGGGACCACGAGACCTGCACACTCAACTACTACGGCAATGGAAACGAGCTGTGGGAGTCTACCACTTACGACACCGCTGCTCAGTATGTAGCGGCAGTTGCGAAAGACCAAAATGCCGTTGGCATGCAGCACTGTAAGTCAACTCTCCACAAACTTACCATAGAAACGAAGACATCGTTAACCACATTCCCGGTACCAATTAGTCCTGGGTGACCGCCGAACCATCCAGGAAATCGCCGAAGACTTTTCACAGGTCTATGGCAAAAAGCCCCAACTTCAACGCCACGGTTCACTGGAAGATTTGTACAAAAAGATGCAAGCTACTTTCCAGAAGGACCCATCCAACATCTTCGCATATATCGCCATGTAAGTATCCCTTTCGACCCATCTAAATTGACTGTGCACTGACTATTATTCTTTAAAGGTTCTACCAGTACTACTGCACCAACGGCCAAACATATCTGAAGAAGGACTTGGACAATTCTAAGTATTTCAGCATCACTCCAGTTACGTTCAAAGGCTTCCTCCAAGCGCACAAGATAGAGGAACTTGCGGATGCATACCAAAACGCCGGCTCTAGCGCCTAAAGACAGCATCGTATATGAGAGCACTTGAGCTATTGGATCTAGAGGAATCGAACAAGACTAAAAACACAATTGAAATGCACCTTTTCTTTCATTGTTCGTCGTTAGTAGAGCCGCTAGTTAGTAAGTATACACGTAATTCCGATTATCCTCAGACACCTCTACACCCGAACATTGGATCCTATCGAGTCCACAATGACCCAGTATGTACTATTTATAAATTCATCCGAAATAGGCCCGCCGTTTTGATCATTGCTAGTTGTGCAAGTTTTATGCGGTTTTAGCCGAAGAATTGCACCTGGGTAAAATCTAGGAACTTCTGGAATACTGGGGAGAGAGTCTACCAGTCTCTGAAGATGTCGTCAAAGCAGCAGCAGCAAATGAAGGAAATCATGGATATGAGATCATGCAGAAGCTTCTGGAATACCGTGGAGAGAGTCTACCAGTAACCGAGGATGTCATAAAGGCAGCAGCAGGAAATAGAGGAAGATATGGATATGTGACCATGCAGCATCTCTTGGAATACTGGGGAGAGAGCCTACCAGTTTCTGATGATGTTATCAAGGCAGCAGCAGGAAATAAAGGGATACGAGATCATGGAGCAATTCCTGGAATTCTGTGGAGGGAGCCTTGCAGTCACTGAAGAAGTGGTCAAGGCAGCAGCAGGAAATGAAGGAGACTATGAATACGAGATCATGGAGCAACTCCTGGAATACTGTAAAGGGAGCCTACCAGTCTCTGATGAAGTGGTCAAGGCAGCAGCAGGAAATAGAGGAAGATATGGACATGTGACCATGCAGCAGTTCCTGAAACTCTGTAAGAAGGACCTACCAGTGTCTGAAGTTGTGAATCTAGGCTCAACCGAGTAAGATACAGTACCATTTTAAGCCTTGCCATCGAGCTTCTGGGACATTATCAACATCATCTCTATCCTGTCATCTATCGTGCCAGTTGACCCCTGCGCTGTACCTGACCCAACCGCGAAAGGCAGGTTGAGCTTATATAATGTACTAGGTCAAGCGCGATCACTTGACTCGTCAGAAGTGAAAGCTCTATCTATGAGAGCGAATATGATCCAGAAAGTGGAAACGCAAAAAAATGAATTTAAAACAAATAATATTTTGGAATTGATTTGAGTTTCTCTGCGCTGTGCTCTTTTGAGTGCAGGAAAAGTTGATTATAGTCCTTGTGATAGATGCCCTTGTTTATCCTTGAACGTGTGAGATCTGTCCCTGCTAGCCTTACCCGACCTCCAAAAACCGCTCAAAGTGGTTCATCAAAGAGTTGCGTCTAGAGGCTCTTTTCATGCTTTTCAACTGGCCTTGGATAGTAAGAGCCCTGAAAGAGTCAGAAACTTGTGATCCCCCATCTTCACCTGGACTTACTAATTGAGAGCTCAGAAACGACCAAAACCAGCAGGCGTCTGCGGAATATATAAAAACTTTCCTTGACTGTCGAATGCGTATGCCCAAGCAGACATCCGCCCTCTTCTGTTGCAGTGATTTTTTCTCCACGCTGGCGTTCTTTGATTGTTTTGAAATTCTCGCCATTATCTTGAATAGATAGATAATCCCGGCTGGATGAAGTGAATGGAAACAAACTCGGTTAAATATGATCGTAAAATGGTCAACATTTGCATTCAAGATGTACAAAGGAGGGATAGACATCGCCAAAACCCACAAATGGGTTGGGTTTGGGCCCGTTGCTCGGCCCATTCATGGGCCTTGGGCTGTTGGGGGCCCATTCATGGGCCTTGGGCTGTTGGGGGCCCATTGGGGGCCCACTAGTCTACAAACAGTACCCACATTTACTAATTTTAGTGAAAATCAAAATATACAGTCTTTTTGTGCATTTTTTTCTATACTAGTCAGCAGATTTATGAGCGCCAAGACCAGTTTTATGCAAAGTTGCGCTTAAGATATATATAAGGCCCAAAGCCCACAGTGGGTGAGTTTAGGGTGAGCGCCGCTTTAGCGTCGCGCGACCAGGGTGATATAGGGTGAGTGCGCAATAGACAGGGTGAGAAGCCGGGTGAGAGCGGGTGAGAATCACCCTGCGTCGTGCCACCCCGCACTGACCCTTTCAGCTGAGCAGGCGCAGGATATGATTGGGTCGAATGCCTCTCCCTGAAACAATAGGTCTCCTGTATCTGCACTTCGCCACAATTCGAAGCGTTGTGCTATAAAGCAATTGGTATTGCTCAAGTAGTGCACCACTAGCCCGTTTAGCAAGGGAGCTTTCTTCAGCGATCAATATTCCCCAAACGAGGGGACATTGACTAATAAAGATCCCACCAGTTCCTGATCAAATGGGTCACCACATACGAATCCTAACTGTTGTATGTTTGTACTCACCAGCCTTTTGTGATTCGTCCGGGAAAATCCCCTTGCCGCTTTAGTCTTCAGCCCCTTCAGGCTGTTCACCCTGAATGCCCTGACACCACTATTTTGTACCTGAGCTCCTGGGAGCAGAGAATTATATAGAATGTGATTGGCCAAAAATCCTGATCAGATGCTGCTCATCCTCACTGTGAACACAAAACATGAAATGCCATAGTTATGTGCACCAGGCCATCAATTTCTAGATGGGAGATTGGTTTTAGTCGAGTAGACGGGGTGTCCACTCTTTTGCACTAGCGTCGTGCGTTTTATTGGGGTGGCTAGGCCGTAGGAGCAGGCTCAGTGAGCCAGGCCTGAGCTTACGTAAGGCTCAGTGAGCCGATCAGTGCGCCAGCAGCCGTGCCCAGTTCTACTCAGTGAGCAAAAGCGGCGAGTCAGTGAGCACTAATTCGGAAAGGGCAACCAAAAATCGCCAGGAGAAATCCAGTACGTAGGAAATTGCTCCCTGAATACGAATTTCGACGTTTTTTTGGGCTTCCGGCATCTTGTGGTGGTTAAAATTGATGTTAAAGTGCGTGATGTGAAGAGAATATTTCATTGGAACCAAAATTTCATTGGACCGGCGAGCACCCTCTAGGCGGTGTCCTAGAGGGGGCGTGCACGGTTAGTAAAACTTTTGAAATGGACCTCTGTACAGTTTCGTGCAGAAGATATTGACCATGTAGCTGAAAGTCTCGCATCACGACGCGGGACGCGTGGATATCATGCATCCCCTTTTTTGTACGTTCCCACTACGCGAAGCTCATATGTGAATCTCTGCAGTGCCGATTTGCCGCTTTCTATATAACTGTATAAATATTACCGCTCACTATTCTAAGATGGGATATAACTGATCGCAACACAGAAACTTAACTATCTGGGTTGGCGGGCTGTAGGTCCATTGACTTTTTCACCAAATCAACAAAATGTCCACAATGAAGCAGCAGATCAACGACGGTGGGGAACGAGCGACGCCACTGAGATCACAGATCTTTGATATCTCGCAAGTGATCGACATGGTTTCATTTCCCAGCGCATTCAGCTGAGCAGTTCGTGCCAATGTGATAGAGAGAGTGGAGATGTCGACCCACCGATGGGTATAACTCTTCCCGCTTTCTATGTTGCGGGAAAATAAACAACAACAACCTAGCAGAATCCCCGATTACCATTCATCCGCCCTGGAAATACACGGCACCATGGGGGGTTTACGTGGGCTCTTATGCTGCAAAGGCGGCAATCCGAACGACGACGACCAGAACTTGGCCAACCGACCAGTTGAGAAACCGAGTGTGCACAATGGGAATACTCAGATTGCCTCAAATGTGCCGGGAAATGGCCAAAAGCCCGGCTCTTCAAATGAGGCGACCGACGAACACCCCGAAATGAATTCTAAGGAGAAATCACACCCTCGCAATCTTTGGAAAGAAGCATATGATGGACTGGATCAGAAAACCAAGGAAAACATACCTGCAATTGGCGTCTCAGTTACAGATGCCATCCAGGGTGTCATCAAAACCACCCAAGAGAATTATGAGGCATGGCAGAAGGGTGGCCTTAGGTATCATAGCAAGGGCGGAAAAGAATACGACATTCGTGCTGCGACAGAGAAAATCTTCGGCATTGCATCGAAGGCGAAGGACGTTGTCTCGACATTCGTTTCCTTCGATCCTACTGGACACGCGTCCTCGGCGTGGACAATTGTTTCTTTTGGAATGAGTATTGTCCAAAACAACTTGGACCGTCGGGATGCTGTCTTCGCATCATCCGAGTTTCTAACCGAGCATCTAACGTACTTTGCATTGATTGATGCAAGATATAGAGACAAGGGAGTCGGAAGTGACTCTAATGTTGATCAGGCCCTTATTCGAGTCTATTCGGCGATGCTGTCCTTCACAGCGGAAGTACGAAAGGCACGAGATGAAAATGAAGCAAGTAAGAACGAAGTAATCTCTACCTTGTGACCGTAAGAAGAATTGACCAACCTTTCCAAAGAACGCATGGCAAAGAGCATCTTCCAGTTTACCGATCAGTCACTTTCCACATTGAAAGTTGTTGTCAAGGAGCAGAAAGAAGCCTTGAAAGAGTGGCAGCAGCTGGCTGCGGATTTGAGTGAGATTCAGTCTACTTTGACTTTCCATAAAAAGGTACTGATTAAAAACAGTTAACCAAGAGAATGCAAAGAAGCTCCTTGCGGATTCCGACCAGCTCCTTGAAAACACGAAGAACATCGAGTCCAAGCTTTCGAGTATGTCTGTTCCTGAGAAATGATATGTGGGCCTTACTAAGAATCCCAGCTGAGGAGCAGAAGACCCAGCTTCAGTGGCTGTCATCGGCCAAGTTCTCGACTCGCCACGACCTTTTGGTTAAAAAGCGAGTCGGGAATACTGGGCTCTGGCTTCTTGATTCACAGGAGTATAGCAACTGGATGGCCACCTCAGGAAGCCTCCTTTGGCTCCCTGGCATTTGTAAGTGGATTAATTTGTTTTAGAAGCAACCGAAGGGCTAATTAACCGATAAAGCCGGCTGTGGAAAATCTGTGCTTTGGTATGTTATATAGCACCCTTGAATGAGACAGAGCTAACCGCTGCTAGCTCTACTGTTATTCATGAGCTCAAAGATCTATGCGGCCTGGACAAATTCAAGTATCATGCCTATTGGTACTTTGAGTTCGGTGTTGATTGGACCAAAAGCGTGGATGCTTTAATTAGGTCACTGATCAGGCAGTTGAGTCGACCCCCACTTGCGCCATCTGTAGTGAACCTTTACACGCGGCACTACGTCCAAGGAAGCGAGCCCGATTCAGAGGAAATATTGAAGGTGCTTCATGATCTTTTGTCAAAAATCCCGGAGAAGGGTCAAGTTTACCTGGTTTTCGATGCCTTAGACGAGTGTCCTAACAACGGTGACCCTAACGAGAGAGAGTCTCTTCTGGCCCTTCTGATGGACTTGCTTGAAAGACACAATAACAAAATCCATATACTCGCCACTAGTCGGCCTGAGAGTGACATCACTCACCAGCTAGGAGGTTTTCCTAGCGTTGATTTAGCAGCCAACCTGGCCGAAGATGTGAAAACATTTGTCAACGTGGCACTTACCAAAGACCCCCTAAGGGACTGGAATGACGGGATCAAGAACCTGATTCGCGATAAATTGCTGAGCTTTAAGGAGCGGTACGTACAGTCTCCATCACTTGAAAATCCCATTCTGCAGAACATAGCTAAACCCCTAATGATACAGTCGTTTCCGTTGGGCTGAGTTACAAATCGAAGAGCTCAAGACACATGTTGATGAAAACGAGCTTAAGAAAGCCCTTGACTCGGTCCCGCCAACTCTGGAGGAAACCTACCGTAAGGTGCTTGAGGGCATTAAGAAACATAATGTGGCCAAAGCACGGGATATGCTTATGCTCATTTGTCTCTCCCCTGTCGCTCTTGATGTTCACGCAGTTGTTAAGATGACCAAAGTTCGCGGACCGAACGATGTCGTCACAATTTGCACAACATCCCTGGTTAGTCTCAACGACAGCACGATCCAGCTTGCACATTTCTCGGTGCAAGAATATTTGATCGTCAAGCTGAAGGAGGACAAGCATCATGAATGTCATTTTACTGAGGCCGATGGACACAAGTACCTCACTGAAAAGACAGTAGATTTGCTCCTTGCGCAAACGGAATATATTACAGAAGAGAAGAAGGCTTTAGAGCTTCCCCACTTCCTTTATGCGGCCAAGCACTGGGACTATCACTTGGCTGCTGCCGGTGGCTTTGATAAGATGTCCCCTGAACTTCAAGTCAAGATAAACCGCCTCTTTACAGACTCGGAAGTCTATGTTAATTGGGTTCGTGGCGCCGATAGTGACGATTGGCACGCCCGCAACGAGTGGAGTAGAGTGTTCTCGACAATCGAGGAGCCCGACGAGCATGCCGACAACGAGTGGAGTAAAGTTTTTTCGGAGTGCGAGGGGCCTATTCATAGGGCTTCTGTCATGGGTTTGGTTCATACCGTGGACGCTCTACTTCAGCAGGGCGCGGATCCGTTAGAACCATACACGTGCTCACATCCAGAGTGGAGGAAAGCCGAAATTTTAAGTTCGTTCGGGATTGCTGCTCGAGTTGGAAACTTAGACATCCTACAATCTTTGCTTGACAAGAGATTGCCCCTCGAAAAACAATCTGTCGTGGATATCTTGCGGTACATTGACTATCGCAGAGCTGGCAAGGCCAAATTAGCACAGATTTTACAAACGTTGTTAGATCAAGACCTGCTTCGTGACAAATTAATCGATGCCCCCGATACAATCAGCGACCTTGCAATTTGGGCTACACTTCAGAACAAAATATCAGTGACTGAGATTATGAATGTCTTTCTGTGCTGGTCATCAATCTCAATACCTATTACTGATTCCCTTGTGGCCCATTCAATCACAACCATGCCTTCTGCCAGCCTGACGAAGCTTCTTTTCGAGAAGTGCGATATTCGCGTACCGCCTGAAGTGGTAGAGGATCTTGAACAGGGTTCCCCTTTCAAAAGCACCGCCAGTCTTACCTATTTGGCGCTAGAGCGGCCACATGAGTTGCCCGTATCAGACGGGCTTGTTAAAGCCTTTGCGCGATATGAAGATACAAAGGTGATGAAGTTCCTTTTAGAAACCCAAAAAGAACACATTCATGTGACGAATGACGTTTTGCGGCATGCGGCTGCCAATCCACGAGAAGGAGATATGTTGGACCTGCTTTGGCCTTTGAGAGACCCTGGCACTCTGATTGATGAATTCTTGCTAATGGACGCGGCATCAAACCAAACTCATCAATATGAGTATTTGTCTCGCTTGCTTCACGAAATGGAACTGGATTTGTCCTTGTCCCCTGATTTTGGAAGACATTTCATAGAAACAATCTTGGAAGCCGACATAGAAACAGGCCAAGGGGTAGAAACCCTCCAAATGTTGCTTGATATGCCTAATTTGAACCTGGCATTTACCGAGGAGACGTTTCAAGCCATTTGTCAGCATCCAAAGGCGGTGGAGATGATGGATATTCTGAAGGAAAGGGGCATAAATGTTCCTTTGACCGAGCTTATCGTCGCAAAATCCATCGCGAATGAGACGAGGGGCCTTGAGCTCTTCAACTATCTGGTGCAGATTTCCACAGAACCTCTCAAGATAACAGATATGACCATTCTTGGCGCCGCTGCGAACCCCAAGGCAGGTGCTGAGATATTCCGCAAACTTGTTCAGGCTGCTCCAGATAGCGCGTTTACAGACAATCTCTTTCAGGAAATCGTCGACGCGGGTCACGCAAATGCTCTGGCGGGTCTTTTGGATCAAAAGCGGAGAGAACCACCACTTGAAATGATATTGGAAGAACTGGCAAGTCCAAGTCAGGGTGTAACGTCAGCTGATATGCTTGAAGTCCTTCTTGAGCGAGATTTGGTGAAAGCTGATGAGCATACGGTTGAAATGCTGTCTAGGAACTTCCATTGCCTGAGAACCTTGCTTTCCTGGAATCGACATGTTACGATCAATCAGAATGCCCTCATGGAGGCCGTAGGAGACCTCCGATCCATACGGCTAGTGATGGCTGCCCAGGAGAATCATGTGGAAATCCCGGATGATGCCCTACGTCTCGCAATTATCAACCGTAATTTGGAAGTATTGGAAGCCATTATCATTCGACAAGAGTCACTTGCCGATAAAATTATTTGGTTGGCTGCTGAAAATGGGGAATTGAGTGAAGGCCAACAGTTATGGCTTCTTCAGCGGCCTTCAGAGTCCTGGCTTAAAGGCTTTTGGCAGCACACTTGGAGGGACCCCGATTTCCCTGCACCCTTTCGAGCCTGTTTGCTCATAGCTTACCTTCTCAACACCAAAGAAAAAGTTACAGAGGACTTGCTGGAGGAATGTTCTTACGATTCAGAAGATGGTGAGAACTATGGGTTTGACATGCTGGTCACAGTGCTCTGCTGGTCGGATGAAATTTCCGACCCGCCCGCGACTGAACGGGCAGCTGAGATAATAGCTGAAAGATGCATTCAAGAGGTTGTTTTGAGGTTTTTGGATCACACGCGGGTCCCCATCACGGAAAATGTTATCAGGGCGGCGGAGAAGAGTCGACAACAGGATGTGGAAGAGACGGTGGAAATTTTGAGGGACCTGGCAGGGTAGTTCAACTGCTCAGGTGCTTTTCTCTTATAATAATTTTGTCACGGCTTGTATCAACTGTGCATGGAAATGGAAGTGAATTGAAGTGAATAGAAACCATAGGTTCTTCGAGATATAGAGAGAACTGAATCTGAAGACCAGGCACGCTATGCTTCGATTTCAAGTCATCAACTGCTTCCGTGATAGGCCAGTATGCCTGGCCGCCATGGTACGTTCCTCCCTCTTCAATATATACTTCCACGGAATGAAATGATTAGCTACACACCATAATCAAAATGGCAAAGCATAGCATGATATTGCCAGTTGAAATATCAACTGCTCTGGGATTATCAACGGAATCCATCGCGGTCTCCAGCCCTCCTCATATGGCAAACGCTCTTCCTGAAACAATGCTCTTACGTACTTTATCGGAAGGTATTACCAAAAATGGATTGAATGATAGCAGCTTCACCACAAGCCACCTTGTGCTTTAAGGAGTCAAAATGCAGGTCAGGGTTTTAGCCTCTTGCTCTGCATGCCGCTGCTTCCGAAATCGGCCAATGTCGGAGACAGCGAACGATTCTTTAGTTCCCAGGTATTTAACGAATTTTTCGACTAAGTCGAGTGTTCTGTACGGTAAGGCTCCCTCGAATTATCAACTGCGAAGAAACGCTTCAAGGTCTTGGCAAGTTCATCTTCCTGGTGTTCAGCCCGGATCTTCTGCAGGGTTTTCGTGAAGTAGTGATTGTAAGTAATCGGATACCCTGTCTGGTGTGGTATAAGTAACTCCCGAGTTTTGTTGTTGATTTCCTGTTTGATGGAATTACAGGCTGGGATAATAATCTTTTCGATTAGAGCGGCTGACGTGGCTTTGTCTGTTATATATTTGACGACAAGAGTGAGGAACTCTCTGGTAGCTGTCTGAATTTTGGTAAAATATCATAATTACTGCTTAGAAGTTAGAGGAAGTAGCAGAAGTGGGCGCATGGTCTACCTCGGTACATCCTGCGGCTCTGAAGATAGTGACCGATCCTGAATGCTCTCACGTTGCAATTTTCGGGGAAAATGTATTTATATCAGATTTCAATGAAATCAAAAATAATCTCCCAATGGAGAGTGCTTACTATGGGAATACACCGTTGCTACTTAATCAGCTTTGAACAATCCCTTGATTGATCTTCGTGTTCAGAACCAGGATATATAATGACTGGGTGAAGGGGAAAACACAAAAGAATTCAGGATTCCCATGCACATCAATGGGTGTCTCTCGCCATTGAAATTATCGAGCTATGCAGAATATAACAATTACGCTCTTTCCTCGAGATTCTAGAGAAATATCACTTAAATATGACAGGTAACTCCGCTGCTTAGTGCGCTTCTTCTTTGAAAAATTGATTTGCCCCAAGGAACTTCTCCTGGGGTTCCCATGACCAGAAGCATTTCTTGATTACCAACAGACTCCTTGGAGATTCGAGACCAAACAACAGCATATGGCCTCGCGTGAATTCTTGACAGGCCCACTCTGCCAACTCGTCTGTCTAGGAATATAGACCATCAGGCGACTACGGGAAGGTATTTCTGCCCACCTGATGACCTTTTACATTGTGGCTGTCAGGATGGCGTAGATGCTAATGGTCATAGATTGCCTGCCAGGTCAGGTGACGAGGGCCTCTGTGGATAGCAGGGCTTCTTTTCTTCTTTCTTTCTCTCTCAACAAGCCACCATACAAGATTGTTCTGTCTTGTCTCTTTTCCGTACTCGTATCCACAGCTTACTCGTACGGACTTCGTTCTCCTCTATTCCTTCAGCGCACGCGCGCCGACACGAATCAATCTTCGAAAATCCCAAGTGCTACTACTTCCACTGGGAACAGACAACCAACCTTGGGATTTTTTTATTGATATTCTTATTCACACAAAATTAAGCATTTATGATAGTACTCTCAACATGGTACAAAGTATCATGAGGCGAGCCTTGCCTATCTTCAGAAAAAGAAGACCTTCGATTATCAATCTTCCACCCGAGGTATTGGATATCATTTTCTTGTTCCTCCGACCAATATGGCAAGGCTGCTTAGCACTTAGCTGTAAGACGTTCTACAACCAGTTTCAGTATATTTTTCAGCAGGGAATGTTTCGATCTCCTTATTCCAACGCAGGCATTGACCGTTCAATCGATCTTAAAGATCGACAGTGTTTTCTCAGCAAGCTCCAATCTCCAACAGGCTTTTGGGCATACTTCTGGCCTCGCCGTTGGACATATTGTGATGCATGTGTGAAGCTTCATCCACGGAATGAATTTGAGTTCGATAGCGATCATAATACTGGAACATATGCTCTTGTCTGTATGTGGCCGGGCCATGTTGTACTATGTCCCTGTCTCAAGTTTTCGCCAAAGAGACTCACGCCAATTGCTATTGAGCTAAACAAGGCAAAGCTTGATAGTGACCTTTTGCTAAAGCATATTCCGAATTGGCATGAATGCAAGTTCGAAAGTCCGTGCAAAAGACTCTCCTATGAACTTGCAATATCAGCTTCTCTTACTCACAGCAAAATATGCATCATCTTTGACTTTCCTATTTGATTTTCATCAACAAGAATTCACCATACAAAGGGGAAAAAGAAGTCATGCTTTGTCCGCACCATGGAGCTCTAAGGTCGATAGAGGATCATGGTGGTCTAGCTCCAAAATCATTTCAATGTACCACATGCAAGATCTCCTACGCCATATCGTGCTCAAAAAACCCGTGCTCCAATGAAATTCTCGCCTATCAAATTCAATTTGAGAGACGATTCTCCTTGTTGAGTGATCCATGGCCAGGGTTTACAGGTGAAATTGATTATACTGGGGCATGCGTTGGGACTAGGTATGTACGTTTGCGTCTGGATATTCCATTTGGAATACTTCAAGGTTGAAACATCCATGGATTGATGCTAACATGTATCCACGGATATTACTCAGGTACTGGCCTTGAGGTTCCTTACCCGTCCTAGGTACCGTACCTAGTACGTGAGCTCCACGGCTGATTAGAGATAGATCGCGCCCCTTTTCCTGTCTACCGCCAATGCTTGATGCTGCCATATCGGTCCTGGGAGACTTGCAGCTTACCACTATTCTGCTTCAATCTGCTTGATTTGTTGTGACTCGCTGCTATCGGCGCAGTTTCCCGTGACTGTTTCCAAGTTCGGCGTCATTTTTGCTTATTTGAAGCCCTAATTGGCGCCATCTCTTCGCTTGTTTGGCGCATGGCTATTTCCTACATCTAGTCGGTCACTAGAGCTTTCAATTTAGATCCAGAACAACACATCTCTCTACCGTTCCCATGATGCTTCCTGTGGCCCATGAACGGATCCACGACCTGGAGTTCACTTAGACCTAAGTAGATAGTAGATCCCGAGATTCTCCAGGACGGTGGTCTATTCTACCTTTTTACAATTATTCTTTGGCAATGAAGACCCACCGCCAAACATTTAGACGTCAACAGACTATCAATTCTAGACCTGAGACTAGCTACATATTACTATGGTGCCACTAATTCTCAATTTGCTGAGCTGAGGTGCCCGAGGGCCCTTGGTATGACTATTCCTGTATGTATGATTCATTGAACAATAATGGCCTCGCCGGGACTTTATACTGATACCCCTTATAAATCTTAGCAATCTTAAAAATGGCAAGTTGTCCTTCAAAAGCTCTCATCTGGCAAAGGCCATACGTGGATATCGCAGATTTGATGATTGTCAATGGAAAGAGATACTCTACCTGGAATTTCACAAATCATTACAATTATTTTCACTCCGCATTATTCCCATAGTAAATCCAGATCTCGAAGTCTTTTCTCTTTCTTCCACTGCTCCAGGTCAAATTTTCCTTCCAGAAGTTCATCTTGTTGGCTATCCCACATGAATGTGAATCCATCAACAGTACTTATCGCACTATTATCATGATTGACAATGTCGATTAGACAAGGCTGGAGCTGATATTTGTCCGTCTCATAGGACACAAATCGATCAAATTATGTTTTTGACAAGATTTCGAATACCATACCATCGACCGGTTGGAGTGGCTCGCCATCAATAAGAGCAGGGTAGGGCCCCCAGAGCTTAACGTCATAGCCTATCACTCTGGCACGGCTCATGATAAGAAGGGAGTCTGACGTTCTCAAGACTCGACAAAGTGTTTCTGGATCCATTAATGTACCGTAGAAAAAACAGTATTGTCTTTCAAAGGAATCCGCGGATGTTGAACCCTCTTGAGAAGGATTAGGAGATGGTGTCCTGTTTTGATTCGACTCGTGTCCTGAGGCGTTGTGATTCATGAACTTGCGCACCATGAGAGAAGGGGATGGGAGTGTTTTGCGCATTGTGTCGGTACGTGGATTCTGTAACACATCAGCAATGCCCTCTAATGCCTCATTTGTCTGAATTCGGCACGGTTTTGAGCGCAGGGACTCATGTCATCACGTACCAGAGTAATACAACGAGATATGCAGTCAAGCAATGAACGATTGACAGGACCTCTGATGACGAGGCCGAAGATACTGCTCGGCGGATGTTAGCTACTTGAATAAACCTGTTTGTAACAGCTCACCTTCAGAGATTAGCAAGGTAGACGCAGAGTTAAAAGTATGATTCTTCTCGGGTGGACAATAAGCTAGCAGTATTCAGTATGGGAGCTGTCTGGGGAACAGGGAGCTAAGTCTATTTCGGATTGTACCTACTGTCATTCTTACCACACGAGTAGGACGGCAAGGGCAGTTTTCTCAATGAATAAAAAACACTAAAATAACAAACAAAAACCAAAACATACAAGAGTTATGATTCGCACATGGTCACCGACCACACTATTAACTAATCGGCCAATGGCTTCAACAGGAATCATCCACTGTTGCAGCGAACATAGCACCTAAAGCTTCAACCAGCGACTCAATATCGGCTACAACTCAGCTCGTCAGTATTGGTCAGGGTCCATCAGTGTGGGGCCAATATTCCAGGTCATAATAGGGGTCACTCACCCTGCTTGTACCCTGGGATGGTACCGCTGACCGCAATTGAAAGCTTTTTGAAAGATTGAGGCGCCATCTTGTAGGTGTAGTAGGAAAATAATAAAAGAAGAGTACAAGAGAAATGACTCAAATGAAAGTCAGAATACCAGCGACGCCAAGAAGCCGTCCGAAACCGAGATGAGATGAACCTTCCAGGAAACATAGCTTGCTCATCTCAGCTGTGTATCAATGGCTAGGCGTGATCCAGTCCTGCAATTGTGCGTCGGTCGGCTGCTTAACTGAAAGATTCTCGGGGACTTTCACATCAATCTTAGCAAAGAATGGACGACGATGGTTGGCCTGAAATTTATGTGTGCCCTCTTTAAACGGCGCATCATCAGGGTTATATCCCGCGAACAACAAAGCCCAGCTGTTATTGGGGCCGATCTGAGCAACAGTCGGCACACCCGGCGCAAGGACCTGATCGCCGACGTAGTGCCAGCCATCCTGCTTCTCAGCTTGAAGAAGGTAGTAGACCTCCTTGTTGCCCTTGGAATTCCAGAGATGATCAGGATTGTCCTTTACCACCTTGCGATAATGCTGACCATGGACGGGCAGGAACGTATCTGACTACGCAATACCAATCTTGTATGTCTTGTGATCGAAAGCTCCCACTGAATAGGCCAAGACGAACTTGCCATGAATGGCATGGATGTTACCCGTTTCGATAAGTTTGAAGGAGTCATTGCCAGCGACATAATTCTCCGAGTTTAGGTTTTCGTCTGGAAGTAATAAAAAAGTAGGCTTGGTTCCAGGTGTTAAGGTTGTAGGGTCGTTCATTGGCCATGCGACGACGCCATCACGTTTTGGTGACTGGGACTTCTGCTTCTGATACACAAGGTACAGCTTTTTGTATGGTGTCTGGAAGTACTTGCCGTCGTAGTTGGCGTCGACATTTTCCGAGAAGGACCCGACCATCACCTTGTCCCCAATCCAGGATATCGGCGGCTTGTCGGCGCTAGGTTCCTCCGAGTGAGCATGGACAATGACACTCCACCCGGATATCCCATCGCATTTAGAACTGCTTTGTACGTACAGCGTTACTAGCGCATCCCATGAGCCATCCTTACTCTGGAAAGGGTGGATCCCAGCAGCACCACATATCGTTGTGCCGGCGGCATTTGCCGTTTCGTTCAATGCTGAGCTGGTTTTGTATTTATTTTTGCGAGTAGAGGCACACCCGGGCGAAAGATCACCTCCGGCACGCTTCAAATACTGATGCGTGGTGCCCGAAATGTAAAGGTTCGTGGTATTCTGCCAATGATATGGACGATTCACGCAAGACTGGAGAAAGGCGGATCGACAAGCTCATCAATTTCTGAATTGAAAGCCAAGTTGCCACCGTCAGCTTATACGAGCACTAAGAAGAAATGACGTATTTTCTCATGTTAAATGCCCGGACTTTAGGCGCCCAGCGGCAATAGAGTATCAATGGATAGGGGTCCCTGATGCTCCACCAAACTTGTGAAGATCTCCTAAGGCCTCCCAAGCCTATGGTGTCCGATAACAGCCTCGAGGCCGGATGATGTATTTTTGAGTTTTGGCCTAATTGATGCCTGAATTATGTCTGATTTTATAATATGGCTTATGTGCAGGCAATAGTGCACCGCCCGGGTGAGAATAGGGAAACGCCGCTTTAGTGTCGCGCAATCTGGGTGAGAAGGGCAAGTGCGCAATAGAGGGTGAGCCGGGTAAGAATCCTACGAGCCAGCGCGCTATCCGCACAGAGAAGGAGCTACGTAATACAAATTAGGGGAGATCATATGTAGTATCATGGCGTTGGAGAAGCACGGCATCATCTCATATTATTGAATGAAGAGATAATCTTCTCATTGTTATGTGGGAAGAAACATAAGTCGATAGAGTATTTAAAGTCGGAGTTGCATGAGTATCGCCGAGAAATCAGTTGTAGATTAATCATCAACTTCACTATGCTGATATAGATGCTTCCATTTTTGACCGATGCACATTGAGCTTTTTGCTTGAGAACGACTTTTAAATCCTGCTGGCATGGCCGTCTCTTGATCCCAAGTAGGCCCCATGCGAGAGATTACATATGCGCAGTCAGCAAAAAAGGCTCTTCGCGCAACAGAAAACTATTTGAAAGCAGGAAGAGTTCTGCCTTTGGTCTCTCCATCCGTAATTCTCAAGGAGCTTCGTGCGGCTGAAAGAGCGCGTATTATATTCTCAAAAAGATTGACAAAGCCCCCTTCGAAGTTGATGATTATTGCCATTTCAACCCATATTAGGCACTGCCCCCGATAGCAGGAAATTTGCCAGTCGATCACAAAGTACGTTGGCCTGTATGATGTCGTCGTTATTCAGACATATTGGCAGTGTGTTGAGAAAAAACGCGCTCCATAGGCCGTAAGCCATCTCAAAATATGCGCCAAAATTTGCAATGGCCAGTCACTTTTTCGGACAAACTGCACCGCGGTGTGATTTACGAAACTGATTTGTAGATGGGTTTTGTGCTCTTCTTGGCGTAAAATGTCAGTGTATCGGCCTCTCTCATTGATGGTAATCAGAGGTGAACAGAGTCTTTTTGCAAGACTAATGGAATCGAATACTTCCTCGCCAGAATTTGTGGCTTGAAAGACGATGTCTAGAACCTCGCGTAAAGCCAAGAGCCGTCCGCTGTAGCACGTAGTTTTTGAAAGACTCCTTGTCCTAGGGAGGTAGAATTGATGTTTTGAGAAAGGGAAATCCTCTTTTGGATATAGGCTACTATCGGCTGTCGTACATGTGATGGAAGGATGATCAACTCTCGCAACGATGATCCGATCTGTTTCCGGTAATGATTGAAAATGCTCATTAGATCAGGCTCTTCACGACTAGAGAGAAGCAGCCTGCAAGTGCGTTGGGATGCCTTCAACGAAGCATTCAATGCAGATGCAAGTAGATAACCATCATGGCATTCATCCAGAGCATCTAAAACGATAAAAAGCGGTCTTCCTTTACACCCGTTGATCAAAGCGTATTGAAAGGCATCTTTGAGTACGGAAAATGATTCCGCATGCTTTCTTCCGCTTTGCAAGCGTAAGTCATTAACCCACTCGAAAAGTTGATGGCTGCCATCTGCTGCAAGCAGTTGGGAAAGTAAAGTGAAAAGAACACGAATAGGATGTTTCTTGCTCTCATCTGTTCCTTTGCAGAAACAATAGAAGACATGACATTCCTTGTTTTTCATCAGATAACTGATAACAAAGGCAATGAGTGTAGACTTCCCACTGCCGGGTGCCCCGCCTAGTCGGAGATATTATGTCTCTTTGTTCGACATCAGAAACGTATTCAGTGCATGTGTTTGAAAAGCCCAGTGGCAGCTTCCATCCACGTATTCGCTTTCGTGATAAGATAAGTCATCCTTGATATTAGCAGGAGAAAGCCATCGGTGAACATGAAATCGATGGTCGCCCGATCCTAGAATGATCATGAGTGATTACTGACCGGGACAATTTTTGAGCAAGGCAAGTTATAGAGAGCTGATGATGAGATGGGAAATGGGTTGAATAAAAACTCACCGGTTTGATACCTGCCAGCAGGTGTACATACACTGTCTGTTTATATGTAAGACAAGACGGACGCCCGTACCAATCATGGCAAAGTTCTCTCCACTCAGTCTGAAGGCCGCCTTCTCCCAATGTAGGGAGAAAGCCAACGCAGCTTTTATCTGGACCCTCCAGGTGATACCGATGGCATGAGACAGCGTCCTGTTCCGTCGATTTTTATCCTTTGGATATTAATCTCGGTACTAAATTCTAATATTGCCATCGGTAACTAAGCTAGCGAATATCCAGCAGATAATACTCGAACATCAAAGGGACTGACTGTATTCGACATATCGAAACCTGCATACTACCAATCCATGGGCTCTATACGGCGTGAAAGCTTATCCCGAAGTTCCTCATCGTCATACAAAAGACCAGTATCCGCACCTGGGTAGGAGAAGTCAAGTTCATCTTTTAACTTCTGTGCAGTCTCAGTTGAGAGCCACATGTATCTCTCCACCATTCCCGCACTCGCTAGTCCGCCTCCATATGTACCTGGAGTATCTTCGTGTTCATTTCCACATTGATATTGTCCATACACGATCTCCATGTCATAGTAGCTGACAGTGTGATCAGTGAGAGAATCTCTAGGCTCCAGATCAGTCTGTAAGCCTGGTGCAGTGCGATCAAAGTCCTTGAAGTCGCGGAAATTCGGGGGGGTTATGTTGTGCTCCTTTATGATTTTCTCAAGGTATTGTAGGTAGAATGGATTTTCACTTCGCCTGGCAGCCACATACAAGGATTTGGTGTAGGGGGGCTTCAAAAGTCGGAATATCGATTCGTAATCACATATTATACAAGTGGTCGCAATTTGATGTCCCATGGACGGACACTTTCGAACTAGATCAATTAAAGTGTTCTTAGAGGGCTTCACAGGCCCCCATATAACCCACGGGAGGCAGTCTGAATCATTGTCAATACCAGAGATATCATTGTTCATGATCATACGGGCATTAATCGCAGTATGAATCTCTCTGCACTCCTGTTCATTGCCTTGACCAAGCAATTTACCGGGGAGGATAGCCCGTCCAGGGTTTGTTTCCAACTGATAGGCCCACCATCTGGCGAAGCTTGTACTGTGATAAATACCACGAAGAATACAATTGTATTCAAGTTTGGTTCTCAGCCTACGTGGGTGCATTAGTCGACTGTATCGATCCACATTGCCCTCCCACGCAGCCATCTGTGTCTGAAGACGCTTTTCGAGAAATGGGAGATCAGGCGGAAGAGGCATCCACAATTGATCGGACTGGCCTGGGCCCAGTTTAGCGTAGTCCTCCAATCCGCTGATATCCTCCAAGCTGATATCTTGCAAGCCGATAAATCCGTCTTCCTCGATGTCAATATCATCAGCAGTTGTCTCTGGTAAATTTTTACCAGGGTAAACTCGCTGCCCCAAAGCCCATCGGGGCTTCATATCGCCATTCAGAAACGCAGGTGTTCGTGGGGTTTCAAGAACAGATCGAGAGAAATCTTCCATAACAACATATCGTTGGGGGGCAGACATGATAATCTTGTAGATTTCGGCGTCCTTGTCTTTGTCAACTTCCCGGGATTCTTCCGCAATAGAAACATCAGGCAAAAGGTCCAATTCTTTGTAAAGATCTGTATAGCATGCTGCAGCACACGCTCGGCCGACTTGATACCGCATAGACGGATACTGACGGGCAACTTCGCGATATGTTTCTTCTGAGGCAAGGTCGGGATACCATATACAGTACGGCTGAGTGGCGGGATGTTGCATATCGGGGATTATATCACTCATTATCAGGCGAGCATTGCGGGCGCGGGAGAATTGATAGCCATAGTCGCCGGAGCACAGCTCAATAATTGCGGGGCTTGTTGCGAATTGAAGTGAATCACGAATCCCACGAATGACTGCTCTCCGATGCCAAAACGAACTTAGATCAACGGGGACATCCTCCCCCTTTATTGCCCAAGCACATTGATCGGTGTCGCATGCAGGTATAGGTTTGCCGGAAGAGTCAGTTGCCTGCCTTTTCGGTAGAACGATATTGTATTGGCTCATAAGGCTGATGCCAGAATGTTCGGTAGCCGCCATTAGGAAATAATATGGGCAGTGCTGCCAGTGGCGCTGGTGCTGCGTGCAGTGACAAGTGGGGAAAATGAAGTTCAATGTTGAGGAAAAGGAAGACAGGATTATGCTTCGACCAGCAAGGATTTATAGGCGAAGTACTCCGTAGATCGCACTATTATTTGATTTGCATTAGTTTATTTCCCGCCCTTTTTTTTTTTTTTTCTTTTCCTTCTCATTCTCCACTCAGCTTGGTGCAGTGGTGCCCCGCCACATGCGACGGGAACTGTACCGTAAACTTACCATAAACTTACAAGCTCATACACAAACTGGGCTGTATATGAACTCATGGACAAGTTCCAAGTTCCAAGGTTAAGTACCACTGATTCTCATTCGAAACTAGTAATATCATTCCAACCAATCCTTTCAAAATTTTCTCAAAATTAAATCCCCCCAGTAAAAGTACCAAAAAAAAAAAAAAAAAAAAAAGCCTACTCTCCATAGATGCCCCTGACACTAAACAGAAATCGCGGTTTCCAGTGAGGCAGATTCCATACTGGCCATCACTACAGATTTTGGATAATATGTAATAAACGGTTCACGATAGCTTCGAAATTACACTCATTTGCACCTCCTGGGTCCTGAATGAGGACTATCTTACATGTGTACGTGGTAGACGGTGATCTATCGTTTTGGTGTGGGTTCTGCTAGCTAATTCCGACTACTTAGTAACACTGATCGTGCAACTTGAAAGCTAGTATGAAACATTATGTATTTCCCAGTTTACCAAGTATGAACGTCAAATCTCTCGAGGATCAACGCTCATCTATCCAAGATTTATCCTCCCAAGCGGCGATCTCTTGCCAATGGCTCCTACTCGAGCCGCTCGCCGGAGGACCATTGGTACTGGGTAAAACGTCCCCAAGCTCATTGGCCTATGTATCAACATGTAGTTAGTACCTCTAGAGCTTATAAGATGACCCCTTGAAAGAAGTGAAACTCACCCAGGTCTGAAAATCAACTCCACTTTCAAGGTTCTTCCCTTTAATTTTCGCGGTGTTGAGTGGATCTTCAAAGGTTGCTGGAAAGTTGATTGTTTGGTATTTGGATATCTTGTCTTCACCTGGAACTCCGGTGTCTGCGTCGTCCACGGTCGTAACAGTGGTACGGATTGAATGGCCATCTTTCTTTTTTGGAGATTCCAACCATCGTCTCTGGATAGATGCTGGATCAGCCACTGATTTGTCGAGGCTTTCCTGAGAGATATCATTCGTTGACTAATCGTGTTGGCGCGATCAAGACGTTCGGAAATGCCCTCAATACTAGACTTCTTCGCATCATCTCTGATAGCCGCCACCTTTTCCGTGACTTTCTCAATGAATCGAGTATGGATTTGATTGCTTCCACCTGTCTTGAGGTAAGGGTTAACTTCCTTCATCTCAATTGGCCCATTGAGATGTTTATCAGTCAACTCCTGTTCCGCTCTCACAAGATCATCCTCAGAATCTGGCGCAGTTATGTCAGGATGAGGCACGACTGCCGTATTTTTGCCCTCCAATCTTATCATGAATTCAGGATAATCAAGAGGATAATATGTCGCCTTCGCCGTGGCCCCAACAGTTATCACATGTCGATTATCTAGCCCGGCCGCGATAAGTTCTTTTCCGTCCTTCTTCAAACGGAAAGGAAGTATGAGCTTTTGTTTGTAGTAACCCTCAAGATTACTATATTGAAATACCGAAAACTTATGGACAGCTGGAATATTTGCTAGATGCTCTGAGAAGGCGAAAATCTCTCGGCGATAACGTACCCAATGATTTTATAGGCCTCCCACAAAAACAGCCTTTCCTAAGTATGAGCACGATCATTGAGCCCGTTATCAGTGATACCTAGAATAGTGGCCGGGGCTCTTCGTTGGTGTGTGTGCAAATGATTATGAGAACCGGAATGGGCTGTATAACTTAGGCTCGTAAACTGAACAAGCCACACTATAACAAGGCCCAGGATAGAGAACCCAGGCACCCGGGAGAGCATCTTGATAATCCCAGAGTTTTGATTGATCGGGGGAAAAGGTTTTCAAAAAGAGAGCTCAGTTAATTCAAAAAAAAAAAACGCAGACATAACAGGCTCTCAAGTTCTTTTATGGGACACTACTTTCCTACCTTTCCCAAATGAACAGTCCGAGCATACTAATTTCTCCCTGTACTCCGTACCGCGAGATATTGTCAAAAATTCGGTCTCTTGGCAAATCCACGCCGATCCTGCTATTCCATATACTCCCGAGCCGTGGCCTTGGGAAATTTACCAAACTATGGAAGCGAAGCTGTATTGTATCATGTACGTGCAAGGCTGGGACGCCAAGACATATTACAATTGGTGCTCACGGCTAAGCTAGCATTAGCGCTAAATTAGTTCTTTGGGTTGGGTTTCATGTTTCTAAACTCGATAGTATTTTGCAAAATCTGCACGGCGGGATACTTGACCGGGGGGCTTCCTCTTCTTGGCATTCCACGAGGCTGAGTAGCTTGAATGTACGGCGTACAGCTTTGGATATGGAATTAGCGTCAAGCTCTCCAAGTGTATCATTTATGTATCAATCATTGATGGCATTTACTGATTCACCAGAAGAGAAATTCCCGATAAGAGAGGGGAGGCATAGTATGGAAATTAACTGAAGTACATACTCCCCTAAATGAGAATGAGTTTCTTCAAGTTCAGCCTTGATGTGAGAGAATTATATGTAAATTCAGATGTCTTAGGTTCATTTGGCCCCCGGGGCCATAACCCAGCGAACACGAAAATAGCCCGTGCGGAAAATCTTAAGATTCTCAATCAGCTGCTGGTACATGAAGTGTAAAAAATGCCCCAGAGGCTTGGGGCCGCGGGAAGGGTCCGTTGGAAGGGTCCAAACAATGCTTCCAGGGTCAGCAATTCGCGCACTAGAGACTCCGCCGTCTTCTAATTGGCTCGTCTAAAAGGAAAATTTACTACCCTGGAGATCGATAAGGGGGGGGGAAATTTGGGACCGGCATTGGGGGCCATTCTCGGACCCACTCAGAGATTGATAATAATACAGCGCGAGGCTGTGAGGCTGTATCATAAGATTTTTTAGACCCATGCTCGGCAAAGCTTGCATGCAGGGCCTAGTACTGTGCCGTCTTGATCTTGGAAGCGAAGATTGCATTGTCAAGCCTGAAGTAGTCGTCTCCAGATGTCCACTCAGCCCCTGACTAGGACCCTGACTACGGAGTAGGACCCTGACTACATGGACCCTGCTGGTAGCGCCTAGTAAAATTACATTACTACCGAGATACAACAAGCTAGTAATTTAGGAAAAAGCACAAGAAATCTAGAATTAATGAAACGAACCTCCGTACTCCATAGTGATATCCGCTTCTTAGTGGTAATATTGTAATTAACTGTTACTAGCTTCACCAAATCCTGTCAAGGTGTGACACACGGGAACTCATGGGCTCCGAGGATGCTCCGTCCCACATCGGTTCAAGTTCGTGGTCTGCAAACTTGTGAGTGGCCATTCAATAACGAAGTATAAGTATTTGAAATCTACCTATATTGTGGGTAGTGATGGGTATATCTTAAGATCATCTCCACTGTCCTTTCAAGTTCCTTTTCATTTTCCAACTATCATATCGCCTAGGCAGTCTTTCTCTTCATTCTTTCATGATGAAGACTGCCATAGGGGCTTTCGTTCCTTTCCTCTCTTTGAATTTCCTCATTACCCTTCCTTCTCTTACCCATGCCTCGCCCAACAAGTTGGCAAGCTCAGGTGTCTTGCCTGCTCCAGGTTGTCCAGAGTTCTGCTTAGTTGTTGGTTCAAATCCGAGTAACTGGACCTGGATTGTTGACTAAAGTTATTTGAGTATCTGTGCTAGCCAATCCTATTTGACTACCATATTGACCGGGACTCGAGCTCTAACTTGGTTGTACGCTCTTGTGCTATCCTCGAGCCTTTCCCCGAGTAATCTCAAACCTCGAGTTTATAAGAAATGAAATGGAGCAATGTTAATAGCAATGATTCAGAAGCCGTCGAGCAGTCATTGGTTATATCGAAGTCTTGCGGGGCATCCCAGCAAACTTCAGATGTTAACGTTTAGGTGGGCCCTACTGGTGCTATTAAGGCTACTAAGGATTCCAATACCGCAATCAAGAATCTAGCATCCTACATGACCAATGCTGCCTCATGTGGCACTACCATACTTATATCAAAGGCTGGGGTCTCTATGGCTGCGCTTTATGCCGGTGTAGATGTCTATCAAAGCGCTATTGGATCATACCTTCTCGACTTCAAGAAGCAATTTAAAGCTGGATCCTAGATAATCCAATCCTGCGACTCGAGCTTAAAGCGAGACAATACCATTGGTGTTTATATTATGAACTCATTGGATGATCTAGAAGATATCGATCACGCCTTATAGACATGGTCCAAGGGTAGCTGCCTTACTCGGACGGTCATGACTCGATCCAATCAAAGACTACCATGCTTAGTGTCTCTGAAGTCAGCAAGCGATTAGATATGTCTTCATCGCTCGGAGGTTTCCTAGCCCCTCGTGCTGATTGTAGGACCATCGAAGTCAACTAAGGAGATGGTTGTGCGTCATTAGCAAGCCGCTGTGGTATATTAGGAAACGATTTCGATAAGTACAACACCGGTACTGGTCTTTGTAGTAATTTGAAAGTTAAGCAACGTGTTTACTGCTCAGCGGGATCTCTGCCAGATATCATCCCTAAGAAGCAGTTAGATGGCACTTGTGGCACTTATACTATCCAGACGGACGACAACTGTGCTGATATCGCGGCTCATTTTGGTATTACCCAAGATGATATCTATGACCTCAACGAAGATACTTGGGGGTGGGCTGGCTGTGGCACGAACGATCTCAAACCAGATTAAGTCATCTATTTAAGTGAGGGTAATACTCCCATGCCGTCTCCATTGAGTAATGCTGTTTGTGGTCCTTAGGTGCCTAGTACCAAAGCTCCGTCAGGAGGTTATACTGGTTGGAATCTTACTAAGCTCAACCCTTGTCCCCTAAATGCTTATTGCTTAGGTTGGGGCTTCTGTGGCACCACAGATAAATTCTGTACCGAGTCACCCGCCAAGACAAAAGCCCTAGGGGCCTTTTTAAAGTGGCAAAAATGGATGTATCTCCAACTGTGGCATAGATATCGTCAACAATGATGACGCTCTGGACAATTTCTACCATGTTGCTTACTTTAAAGTCTTCAACCTCAAGCGCGAGTGTCTGAATATGGACGTTAATAAAATCAGCGATACATCCTTGACCCATGTGCACTTCGCGTTTGCTGGATTGACTGCTGATTTTGATATTTCCTTTAACACCGATAAGTACGAATCGCAGTTTGAAAAATTCGTCAAAAATGATGCATCTTATAAAAAGATTCTTTCGTTTAGAGGTTGGGCTGAGTCAACATCCGCCTTAACTTTCTAGCGTTACCGTGATGTCGTTAAGTCTGGAAATCGTGAGAAGTTTGCTAAGAATATCAAGGCGTTCTTTGAGAAATATGATGGACTAGACGGTATCGACTTTGACTGGGAGTATCCTGGAGCCACTGATATCCCTGGCGTACCTGCAGGTTCCGATAGTGACGACGATAATTACCTTAGTTTCTTGAAGTTGATGAAGAGCACCATTAGTGATAAGTCCCTTTTAATAACTCTACCTGCTTCATATTGGTACCTGAAGACATTCCTAATCGCTAAAATATCTAACTATGTTTTATACTTTATCTATATGACTTATGACCTTTATGGCTAATGGGGTGAGTTTATAAATATCATGCTAAGTTCTTTGTCGATGAAGCTCACTAACGATAAAAAATTGAATAGATTATAATAATGCCTACGCAGATAAGGGCTGCCCCAGCGGAGACTGTCTTCGATCGCATGTCAATAAGACCGAGACTATAAACTCTCTTGCGATGATCACTAAGGCTGGTGTGCCTGCAAGCAAGATTTTTGTTGGAGTTTCAAGCTACGGTCGTAGCTTTGGTATGGTCGACCTAACCTGTACTGGTCCTATGTGTAAATACGGTGGCGGTTTTGATGTTTCCACTACCGAGGCTGGAACTTATACCAACACTTCTGGCTATATCTTAAACGCCGAGCTTAATCTTATCATACAAGGTGTGGACTCGAATGCTACTAATTATAAGGGCCGCACGTGGTATGATGAGGATTCCGCTTCAGATATAATGGTCTATGGTACTAAAGGCGAAATCACTACTTGGGTGGCATATATGTCCGATGACACTAAGGAGGCACGCATTGATTGGGTTAAAGGACTTAACTTTGGAGGCGTCACTGATTGGGCTATCGACCTTCAAAAATTGAACTTGGGTGTTGACCCTGACTCCGATGAAGCTTAGGACCTTGATCTTCCCGCTCTACCTATAGGATGTTCTTCTGACGATTAGCTGGATAATCTGGAGGACTTGCGGAATAACATTGATAAGATTGGTTTAGGCTACCGGGCCTAGGCTGTTGTTTGGGTTTTGATCAAAATTCTTCCTAGCATCCTAGATAACTATCAAAGTGTAGCTAATAATTATGATGAATAAGTGAGATTCAAACCCCTCATGGTGCTTTCGCATTTAAGCTAATATACCTCTAGTTTAAATACTATGCTGAATGGGTTAGAAACGGCATCGATGATTCATTGCCACTCTTTATATGGAGTGATAGAGAAAATTATATAGACTGCAAATGGCCATCTATATCGGATGGCAGTGGTGATGCGGCCTGTATAGAAATGCACGTCCTAGAAGGATAATCAGGATAAGGTGAAGTTAGTATCACATATATAGTACGTGATGAAGATGGGTTTCATAAAGCCCTTTAAGCCGACTATGGAATTGAGAAGGACTGGATTGTATGGAAAGACATATACGCAGACCCTGAGAATTCTCTTACCTATCCTCCTTGTCCTAGCCTTACTAAAGACTGTAAACCTTGCACTAGCCATGGCGTGACTTACCACAACTGGCCAGTAAAGGCTGCGGACGATGACATCGATGTTCCTAATCTCAAGGACATCATCGACACTGCAGTACCTAACATTACGACACTTCAAGATGTTATTCTTGGAAGTTTCATAGAGATGCGTATCGGGGCCATGGATGCTTTGGATGAAGACGTCGCTACCGCGCTTAGTATGCCCGTTTTTATGATTGTAGACATAACTGAATAAATGAAGAACATCACGAAAATCGGTAAAGAACAGGAAAAAGCTAATCATGATGCTAAAATCAGTTTCATCTTAGACATTGTCAGCATTGTTCTTATAATCATTCCGTTCGCTAGAGAGGCAGTCGATGCGATTGGTGGCGTGGCGAACGTTGCCCGTGCGGCTTATGTTGTCGGCGAGGCTAGTAACGTAGCTCTTTCTATCTATGATATTGTGAACAACCCATCTTCAGCTCCCTTCGCCATCCTTAGTCTAGTCATGGGAGCCGATGCCTCGGTCGTTAGCAAGGCTAGCAAGACGACTTTCACCAAAGCTGCCGTTTTCCGGACAGCGATGACCGAGGACACTCTGAGCTCCTTCAGCAAAGAGTTCTAGGCGAATGATGCGATCGTACAGGACATTATTAAAGCTTGTAAAAAGGCTTGATGCTCATGTTGTGGAACAATGCTAGCGGTTTCTATCTCGAGTCGGGCAAACTAATTAGTCATAGAAATATCACTACTTGAACTTTTCCTTTTCCAAATAGCAATATCACCCACTCTTTATGTAAAAAATAGTGCGAGAAATGATGCCAGTGCTTGATGAGACACGGAGTTTCAGTGGGTCGGACTCTGACTTTGAACATTTGAAGAGCAGAGGTGCCTGGGGCGTACTAGAACCTCGGAAGCACCTCTTACTTTCTCGTCTCTCCCTTCGGAGTAGATCAAACAGAGTTACTAGTATCTTCACACTCCACATCTCATTCGTGTTTCTTCAATCTTCCAATTCAAGTGATGCTCTCCAAGATGGTGCAAGGGTGTGTAAGAGTCGAGTAAGCGTGTCTAAGGCAATTAAATATACTTATTTTATTTAAGTAGCTTTAGGTAGTTATATATATTCTAGCTTTTATTTTTAATATAGTAGTCTATTTAATCTATATAAATATAATTAGATCTAGCAGTTTGAGTTATTCCTGGAACTATTGCGTTAGGCTAGACTTCTATTACTTTAATTTCATGGACTAACGTGTGATCATAGGGACTATAAAGCGGCCACTATAAGCTATTAAGGAAAGGGATGGGCCGGGTGACGGACATACGGGTAAGAAATTAAAGAAGAAGCATGCCGAGAAACGCAAGGTAAAGGGAATTTCTGATAACGAGTCAGAGTAGAATTTGGAAAATAATTCTTGTAAGATAGACACCAACTGGATAGTCATTTTGAATTCGAACTTCAAGGAAATGCGCGCGCAACGCGCGCGCCCTCACGACTTGTCTACAGTAATCCCTTTTTTTGTTTCTGTTATTAAAAACTAAGAGTTTCGTGACTAAAAGACTGGATCAAAGGTTGATGTCTAGAACTATTCGCTTCCTTCCCGTTAGTGTACGCACCTCGTTATATTTTGAGGCCGGGTGGATATGGGCGGGCATCGATACAATGACGTCGACGACATCTTTAACATCTGTAATAAAAATCCAATTTAGCTTTTTGATCAAAAAGCTTAACTTAACCAAGTCCCGCCGGGTTTTCAACAAAGACCAATGGATCGAATTTCATTTCCAATTATCCGTTCTGGATGGCCTTCTGTTATGTTATGCGAACGGTCAATGACGTAATACATCTAACACATGGAGTGATTATAGTAACCACTCAGCTAACTCACCAGCAGCTGATATTTGGGAGGAAAGACTAAATAGCTGTATGGTTATGACGCCTATAAAATTTAAACAAGAGCCCACGTTTAATGTTCAAGTTCAATGAATCTTTAATTGCAGAAGCTTTATCATCTCACATCTAATCATGTCCGCAGACAAATATTATACCCTTGCTGAAGGTGAGTGAAGCAAATAAGAAAGAATTGCCTGAATTGCCTTCATTTTCCTAGCTCACCAAGACAAAAAGGATGCCCCTTTGCAAGCAATAGCACAGCAGTGCTTATGCGAAACAGAGATGGAGGGGGTCTCGGACTCCTCCAAGATACGCAGCTCATCGAGACATTGGCGCATTTCTCGCGGGAGAGGATTCCGGAGCGGTAAATCGCTATTATAAGAAGTTTCGTGTATTAGCTGACACTGTAGGGGATTGAAAGAGTTGTTCATGCCAAAGCTGTTGGGTAAGGCTCAAAGAGGTTTCTTCGCAGATCAAGTCCTAATCAACATTCCCATTCATAGCGCGTACGGAGAATTCGAAGCCACCGCCGATTGCTCTGACCTGACATGTGCCAGCTTTCTCAGTGAAGTTGGCAAAAAAACCCCTGTTCTACTTCGTGTCTCTACTGTCGGTCCCGAAGCAGGCTCGGCTGATACTTCTCGAGATGTTCATGGATGGGGCATGAAACTCTATACTGATGAAGGCAACCTTGATTGGGTTTTCAATAACACCGTGAGATTACTAAAGTCCATCGATAAGTCCCCTACTTATATCAAATTCAGCCTGTTTTCTTTATTCGTGACCCTATTAAGTTCCCCTCCATGAATCGCTCTCACAAGAGACACCCACAGACCCACCTTCCCGATGCGAATATGGTAAGTTCAAGTGATCCAGCTCAAGTTATATAACAAGACTGACATGACTTTAGTTCTGGGAGTAGGTCCAGGTAGCTTTATTTACCTCTTCATCGCTTACATGATATAGTTTCCATGTGGGCAATCCTGAAGGAATCCACCAGCTCCTGGTTCTTTTCAGTGACCGTGGAACTCCCCAATCTATCCGCTTCCTGAACTCCTATAGTGGTCACACATACAAGTTTACTCAAAAGGTTCGACTTCCAGCATATGACTTCTCACATTAGCTAAGCCTATGGATCTAGGATGGCTCTTTCAAATATATCAAAATTCACGTGAAAACCCGACAAGGAGTCAAGAACTTCAGTCAAGAAGAAGCTACCAAAATTGCTGGTGAAGACCCAGATTACATGATTCGAGACATGTTTGAAGCTATTGAGAGAAAAGACTACCCTGTTTGGGATGTCTTTGTACAGGTTATGGATCCCTCAGAGGCGGAAAACTATCGTTGGAATATCTTCGATATGACCAAAGTTTGGCCACATGAAGACTTCCCGTTGAGAAATATCGGCAAGCTTACCCTGAACCGGAACGTATGTTACCCCTTGTGATATATTGATATGTTGATTTTTGACTTTTTTACAGCCTGGTAATTATTTCGCCGATATTGAACAAGCAGCATTCTCCCCATCTAATATGGTGCCTGGGTTTGCTGCTTCTGCTGATCCAGGTTAGTCGCCCACGAGGGTTCGAAAAGGAAGAATTGAATCTCACTTCTATTCCCTCTAGTCCTTCAAGCACGACTGTTTGCTTATCCGGATGCGGCTCGTTATCGTCTTGGTGTCAACTACCAGCAACTTCCAACCAACGCAGCCAAGGCACCTGTTTATTGCCCATTTGAGAGAGATGGTAGAATGAGATTCGATGGAAACTATGGAGGGGATCCAAATTATGTGAATTCTTCTCTTCAGCCAACAAGGTTCTATCCCGAAGTCAAGGGAGTAAGCCCAAATGTGCTGAGCTTGCATACTGAGCACGAGAAGTGGGTAGGTGAGGTCACCACCTACACCAGTCACATGAAGGAAGATGATTTTGTTCAGCCTGCTGCTTTGTGGGAAGTCATCGGCCGTGAACCTGGACATCAAGACCGAACTATCGAAAACATTGCTCAGAGTGTTAAAGAGGTCAAATCACCCAAGTTGCGAGATGGAGTATACGGTTTGTCTCACCCTTTAAGTAGTGCGTGATGGAAACTGACCCTTTCATAGATCTTTTTAGTCTAGTCAGCCTGGACCTCGGGACTAGAATCAAGCGTGCGACCGAGGCCTTAATCAAAAAATGAGGAGGTCTTCATAAACTTCATCAGTTATATATATTTCCTAGAAGTATTTTGACTTTTGACACGCAAAATGGAAAATGGTTTTCATCAATTCGATGTATTTTGGTCCCAGTAAATGCTTACACCACGGTATCCTTAGGCCCACATTCATCGTCTTGTAATCTAGTGTATCAAATACTCGCACGACAAACTTCCTAAAGTTGCACCATTTTACCACGCGAAAACTGTCAATATGCTAAGCAACTAATAAAAGATGGTCTTCTAACCCGTATGTTGCCCTACACAGATTGTCAAGTATGATTATCTGTCAGAGCAATGTAACGCGAGAAGTGCAGTGCCAGCACCGAAAATAAAGTCAAATTCAATCTCCTTTATATATAGCCGCCATCATGACTTGCTGCATAGTATGTAATTGATACAAGGGGATTGATTAGAGGTAGTCTTTAATGATCTCGGCCGTATTTGAGAACTGAAAATATTTTTCTGCCTATTCAGGCTATATATCCCCTCAATGATGCCGGGAAAATTAGTCCAGTGATTTCCATATTTCGGTATGGTAGAAGACACTTCATAAGCGTCTCGATATGACTCCCAGTGAGACTCAATAAAGGCACGTTTGATCTATATGTGCATATGGTGTATGGGTAGTTGAAAAGAAGAATTAATGGATTATATAGTGAACAGGGGTTAAGAATAATATTAGATTGTGTGAAAACTATCTATTAACTGGCGCTGTGCTGTCCCCGTATTAGGCAAGCATGTGATCCGAGCAAGTCAAAGTTTGACGTTTCCCAATGACAGCGGCGTATCATTAACTAAATCCCAACAGCTCGGATATTCCAATGATTTATGTCTACACTTCACCCAAGCACCACACTCTTTATGTGAGTCCATTGGCGGAAGGCTCGTCTCGAGTGATTGACGGCAAGCAGCCCCCCTTCCCCTCGAGCCCTCAGTATTCATAGCAAGGCTGAACAGGCCCTATTCTCACTCATCCTGCCCAGCCAAATGGAGCAACAGATGATACGCTATCAGTTTTCTTCACGCAAGGCCAAGCTCTGGTCTACCTGTCCCGCTGGCATGGAGCGACGAAACATCAAAAGCACACTCAATCAACTAGGCAGATTACTTACAAAGGGAGACTATTGATCCGACCGGGTCATGCCGCCCGCCAGTGGAACTTTGCGATGAGACACTTTATATGATTGTGGAATGGATTTGAGGCTACAGATGATAATTTTTATTTGTCAAAAGTAGCTATGTTTTTACAGAGAACTGTAACTTCGAAGCTAACAATGCAACTAGTAATAAAACCAACGCAGTGAGAAAATAAAAAGCTCTGAAGGTAGTGCTCATCATATTCTTGATCATTTCTTTCCACTGGAGCTTTCTACGCCGCAGTCGTCTTCATCGCGGGTACTGTGGAAGCGTCCGATCCTCGATGGATACCAGCAACCGCACTCTTGGGTACAAATCGTAGGCCGAAGACAATCATGCTCAAGATGAGTAGCCCAACAAGAACACCTAAGGTTACAATTGCCCCGATGACACCTGCCACCCCCAGACTCATTCCTCTGCCCGAGCAAGAACCAGCAGAGGAAGTAGACGACGAATCATCACCGGCACCAGAGCTCGGTGCGCAGATCCCAGTGCTATTTCCACACGCTTGACACCAGTCCTCCTGTGATTGAATGGCAATTCTCTTCGTCTCGTCCACAAATTGCGCCCACGGGAGCTCGACCGTCGATTGGCCAAAAAGCGGATAAGCTTGCAGCTGGGTCGAACCCTCGATACTAGTCCCATTGTGGAACATGAAACGGACTCTGATGTCTGAAGTGGCGGGTATCTCAGTTCCCTCGTCATCTGTCACAAGCTCCCACGCCATGGATGAAGCATAGTTAGGAATGCCAGTGAAATTGACAGTGGTGGCTGGGAGCTTAGCCAGGCCGAAATATGACAGAAAAGAGGCGTACGCACCAAACTGGACGTTTAGCTTGGATTTACCGCCAGATGTGATTGTTTCGTTAAGGGCCGTCAGAACTTCGCCTGCCAGAGTCATACCCGCAATAGCACGGATAGTGTCAGAGCTATTGTACGCCAGGTTGAACTCGTGCTCGTTCGCGAGAACAAGCAGATCTTGCATTACTGTGTCGTTGAGAATGGTCGATGAAGGGAAACTTGCGGTAGAGTTGTGTATGAGAGCCACGAAGAGTAAATCCCATATAGTGTATGCATTCTTGTAGCTCAGCTCGCGGGCACTGAACGTCTCATTCACCAACGGCTCAAGAGATTGGTAGAGCCTGCGGGTGCCTGAAAGTAGGCTGTCATAGGAGTTCGAGTCGAAGTAATTATTACTGCTGACTATGGCCTTGCCACAGGAAGAAGTGCTTTGCAACCACGCGTTGTCCTCACTCCCACTGCCAGATTTCACATCTGACATCGGGATTAGCTGATATCCATTCAGCGGCACCTCGACGGTTGATCCATTGCGCAGAGTCTCCGTAGCAATCGAACCGACGGGAGGGTAAAGACCTTGGAGGAATCCCACTCCGGAGTTGTCGATCACATCATCTTGCGGCGCACTAGCAGTGATCTGGGCCAAGTTTACGATGTCGGTACTGATCCCATCAATCCTATAGGAAGAATTGGCCGAGATATAGCGGTCATGGAAAAAATTCCCAGTCATATACTCCTGGCTGTACCCTAGGCTGGTCAACTTGGTCGGTGGCCAGGATTTTGCGGTGCGATCTCCATGGCGCTGGAAGACATATGCCCCCAGGACCCGTTCTGCGTTGGTCAGATCCGCAAGGAACAGGGATGCCACAACAGTGAGTGTGAGGAGCGGAGACATGTTTAACAGCATTCGCCCTCGTTGGCTACTGGTAAAATGCGTATATTACGCTTTATGCTACTACTGAGGGTGTCCCGACTTTATGAATTGCCGTCCTCGTGCGGGGAATGCTAACACCCACCGCTTGATGCAGAGAAAAGTAAGTTTCGCCACTAGCTAGTCGGATAGCGGCGGAAAATTTCGCTTTGAATGTCAAAGTTCTGGCCGACGCACTCGGTCTCTACTCGAGGAGGCTACCCTATCACATTTAACTTAGACATAGTTCTCAAAGACATGGTATCGCCGTCCAGTTCAGAGGTAGGGTTTGTAGCGTGGGTGAAAACAAAAAGGGCTTTCTGAAGCGAGCTAGATCCATGTGTTTTCTCAACCTATCCACAATCTAGGTATGGACGTTCCCTGGATATAGTCCCTCGCTCCACACAAGATGAAATATTCTCAACCCAATAATATGCAGGGAGGAATTTATCCCGCTCTCGCTCGGGCCTACCGAAACTTAATCACTGGTCTTAGCTGCAGGGAAGGTAGTATTCAGGTATGTTTGACCAATGTAAGCTGTAATTTTGGAGTGGTAATTGGATTTATCCCGCCAGTGCCGCCATTATCTGCCCCTCACAACTTGGCTCTCTTGCGGTCGGGACGTACTATGTTTAACACTAGATATGATTCGTTCAATAGTTCTACCCAAACGGGCAATAAAGACCAGCGTGAGTGCTTGGTCATTCATGATGCAGGAAGGGTGATAAACTGGCATGTAATCCAAGGTTGGAAAGAAAGGACGATGCATCTCTGGCCTCATTCTCATTAATATGACACCGTCTAGGAAAAATAGCTCTGCTAGAATAGCCTTACAAGCACGGAAATCTGCAATCAGCACAGGTATCGCAGAACACTACCACACAGTACGTTCGAAACGGAGTTTGATCAAGTTTAGAACACATTTTCTCGCGAATTGAAATTGGTATTTTCCATCCAGATTCGTGAGAATACAGAGGACGTGACTCATTCATCTCATAACACGAATTTCCATATCTATCCACCAATAAGAATCATGGGGCGGTTCTTGATATGCTTCAGCTCATCCATGCCAGCGTGTTTCGCCTTTTTGCGCTTCACAGCCATACCGATGATATTTAAAATCTCGCGTTCCCTTTCATGGACCGGTACCCCACTGTCATCGAGACGAGACGTGTTCTCTAGAAAGCTAAAGTCTCTCAAGTCATCGTTGTCGATGGGTAGCCCGTCATTTTCCTTGCGTATGATATCCCGTAGTGATACCTCTGAGTTGCCGAAAAGACAAACCTTTAAGTTGCCATCACTGGTGATGCGAAGTCGATTGCAGGTGCCGCAGAAATTGTGCGTCATGCTCGTAATAAAGCCAATACGACCTTCAAATTCTGGAATCTTATATGTCTTGCTAGTATCATTTTCATGATCATCGATCTTCATCAGTTCCGGATATTCACTTCTGATAACCGCGAGCATCTCTTCGTATGAGAACATCTTCTCTCGGTTCCACTTATTCCCATCAAATGGCATATATTCGATAAAGCGGACCTCAATAGGCAGCTCACGACCCATTTCGACGAATGGGATGATCTCACGGTCGTTTAACCCGCGCATTACGACGCAGTTTATCTTGAGCTTGATGCCGGCACCAAGTCGGTTCATTTCCAGTATGCGATCGATACTCTTCATCACAGCCTCAAACCCACTCCGGCGGGTCATGATCTGGAACTGAAAGGGATCCAGGGTATCCAAGCTCAAATTCACACCAGTCAGACCTGCTTCTACCATCTGGTCTAGCTTCCGGTGTAGTGAGATGCCATTTGTAGTCAAACAAAGCTCACGGAGCCCGTTTTGCCATAGCTGGCCAATTCCTTGCATCAACGGTACAATATCCTTCCGGACGGTGGGCTCCCCACCAGTTAGACGAATCTTTTTGACACCCTGGGAGACAAAAAGTGATGATAGGTAAAGTATTTCTGGAGTGGTCAACAGCTGGGACGGTGGTGACAGCTCGATGCCTTCCTCGGGCATACAGTACAAACATCGTAAATTGCACCGTTCTGTGACGCTGATCCGCAGGTAATCATGCTGGCGATGAAATCGGTCTGTGAGAAAAGCTGAGAACGGCTTGACCGTCGATCCGTTAAACGATCGCGGAGGCCGAGATGCCTATTAAGAGAACTTGGTCAGATTATGTGACTGATAGATTGTCTATACGGACAAGACGCACAGGAGGTGCCCCACTTGATGTCTGTAAGCATCGTCGCCCTTCCCTCACAACTCGCAAAGTGCGTTGGATACAAATATCCGAGGTGAATAGACGGGCACACGCTGTCCACTTTTTGAATCTTTGCTGGGCCATGATGCTATGTTCTAGAGAGAGAACTTACTAGGCGAAGCGGCAATCATTTCAGGTGGCTTAGGGCGAGGTCTGAGCACAGCACCAACGCATGGTATACTGATTTCTTTCATGGGACCTCTAGGTGCCATCACATTTCTATGAAAGAGGAGAAGGCCGAATCAAATTACCTTGAGTGGTTTACAGGATATTGGCCACAACACACCGCCTATCGGAACCGGTACTAATGTATCAGTGACTGATCGGTCGGTCTTTGCATCCTTCGGCCGTCCGACAGTAGTTCAAAATTTTAGCGTGATACATTACACTGATTTTTTTTTTTTTTTTTCGATGATGACTCATTGGATATTCCAACAGAAGAAAGCCTTCCTGGAATGGGCAAGAGGTCTCAGAGATAGTTTTCAGATAAAATCGAAGTCAATTAATTGGGTACCATGATAAATAAAATACGAGCCAGTGTTGGGGTATATTTTGATGTATCTTGCACAAGCAGAGGGTTTGTTGGGGGGGCGGGGTGGGTCGATAAAGCTCACATAGTACCGACGATTGCCATTTTTCATCAAGTCATGCCTGGCTGGCCATTCCACGGTAACAATCGTATACAATTATAGTTCATCCGAAGATCAAAGAAACCAGCTTCCAGCCTTCATGAAAGCGGGGACTCAGAGGCTCGGGAATACGAGATCCTTGCAGGGCCAGAAACAACCAGAGACTTTGTCGATCCAGGCTTTCGTAATGTGAGAAAGATAATTGGTTGTCTAAATTACGCTTAGTCTGACCCCGGCCTCCTTACTATCAGTGGCTGGTGCATGCAATGTTTAGCATTGAACCACGAAACGTGTTGCAAAGTTCCAAATCGGAACCGGGGAGAAGGGATGGGTGTTTTGCTGAGCCATGACTAGAAAATCTGTTAGGGTTTGAGCGGTCATGCCCGATGACAGATGCAGATGATTCCGCAAGGGATATGTATGCATGGGTGCCCCCACCCTTTGCTCATTTGTTGAATACTTCCTGTACTTCATCCTGGTTTGAGGAGTTCCAACAGGGCAAAAAACATTCACCACAGTCTACTAGTACTTGCTTAAGGAATGTGTCAATTCACGCTACACTAGTCCGACATGTTTACCCACCTACATATGTGACGATTTCACCCAACAGTGTCTACAAGCTATTCCGCTTTCATGACGAGAATCTGATTAATTTCGGTACACTCCATGATAGAATTATCGGTGATTATCGAATTGAAGAGATGAATGGAGGCGTCTTAAATGCCAGGTGAGCAGACCCACGCCCTATAACAGTTCGGGTGAATGTTCGATTAGATGCCCCACCACATGATATGCACGCACGCCAATTGTAAAGATAATTTAACGATCGAAAATAATAACAGAACCTAGACCGCCTATTGTATTCTATATGGACCAAACACTCATTGGTAGAGAGAGACTGTTATTTACTCGATTTTCTAACGTAAATTACGAATATTTGTCTCTCCCGGGACAACTGAACGCCTCACAGCTTGGTATTGGTAGTGTTGGCAATGATTCAGTATCCCCCTTATCTATTACAAAGTAATCCAGTAATATTGAACCCTATTCATCCTTCTAGGGATAACTTGAAGCTATCTCCAATTCTCCTGATCCATCACTTTGCAACCAGTAAAAGAGATGCCAGGTGGTTGTAGACCGCATTCCAGACAATTTCCTGTCACGAAATGACTACTAATATCATCTAAAACAAGTCGCAAGAAAGGGGTATTATTATACTGGTCATTACCAAGATTGGCTGCGCGGCGTGTCTGTCTTAAGGTTACCCGGTACGCTTTAGAAGTCATGATGTCAATCACTCGATTGGGGTCTTCTAGTCTTCTATGATATCTTCTATGCTGCTAGCCCGGATCGGGTCGGCTTTGAAAAAGAGAGAGATTTATCATTTTTGCCATCAGTCAATTTCATTCAAAACTGGATCTGTCTCGTATTTCTTGTATAAAATAGCAACATGGTTCTGTAACATTCCCAACCCCATAGAAAAAGTATTTTAAGGTATCTTCTCGCTTCCGTGGCATGAAACAAACACACTAACAGCCATATGACGCTGTACACAAACTCTGATTTTGACGCCCAAGGCAAGGATCGAATGGGATCCATGTATGGCAAATACGAGAAATGGGTTAGACTCGACCCAGGCGTACATTACAAGCAAGGGCTGAAATGTCGGTCTGTAGGTCCCATAGTCAGCCAGGTATATAACTTGGTACAAATCACTTGTCTATAAATTATTTGTTTTAAAGCATTCCCCATTTTCTGATTCCACTTGTCCACCCCACACTTGTCCACCCCACATCGTTCCACTATGGAGACTCGAACCAAGTATACAAAACCGATCAATAACCGCCCTGATGAGTGGAAAGTTGAGCAAGGTCTTGCTGCCTACAAACTTCCCATTATCGATCAAAGTACAAAAACAACTTTCTTCGTTGCTCCACCCGCGGATAAACCGGTCACAAAAAATGAAAAGACCATCCGCGCTTTTGGTGACCGAAATAAACTTTTTGCCCGTGAAAAGCCGGGCTGGACAGGGTACAGTCTTCCATGAGATGACAATATATGGGTAGATCTATCTCGACTAATTAATAACGGGATTATTCAGATACGTTGAGTGGGAGACTTACCCCGAAAAGAAAGCCAAAGCACATGAAGTCTTAACATCGCAAACTTTTGCCCCTTGTCCAGACTTTCAATGGGGACCTATACCTCCTACCAACCCTGTGTTACCCGGCGATGATTTCAAGTCATGGCATACCGCACTAGGGGGAGAGTTAACTAAAGTCCCCGATGATTCCTGGAAGACGGTTCTGAAGGAGAAACACCCTGAAATGCTGCACCTGCTGCAATTCCCGTACAACGGAGAGCCACCCAAACGATTGGTTACAGACAAGGTCATTACTCCAAACTCACTTCACTTTGTGCGTAACCACGGTGGTATCCCGCTTATTGACGACAAAAAGTTTGAGTTACAACTCGATGGTCTTGTCAAGTCCCCCAAAACATATACTATGAAAGATTTGATGAATGAGTCAGTCTTTCCACAGATGGAGAAGACAATTACTATGCAATGCTCAGGAACTCGTCGGATTGAGCAGATCTCTATGTACGCTGGTCAAGGCGACGAAGTTCCCCAGGCACCGTGGGCCGAAGGTGCCATAGGTACTGCGAGATATAAAGGCATAAGTCTCAAAAAGCTGATCAAAGATTGTGGAGGTCTGGTCAGCAACGCCAAGCACCTTGAATTCTATGGCGCTGACACCTATGTGAAAGACCTTAACGTTGGTAACTACGTTGTCAGTGTCCCATGGTCTAAGGTTAAGAGTAATGAAGTTATTCTGGCCTGGGAGATGAATGGTGAACCACTTCCTAAGATTCACGGATTCCCATTACGAGTGATCGTGATGGGATATATTGGAGCTCGCAGTGTGAAATGGCTGTATCGAATTAAGGCCATCAAGAGTCCATCCCTGGCGCCTGTTCAAAGCAGAGAATATCTGTACTTCAACCAACAGATGGGGAAGTATAATCAACGCCCCATGGATGGAATCCAGATCCAGGAGATGCCTGTAAGCTCTGCTATCATGTCTCCATGGCAGAATCAAGTGATTATGCATAGTGGTAAGATCTGTTGCAAGGGCTGGGCTTATTCTGGTGGTGGCCGGTGGCCTGAACGTGTGGAGTTATCAGCCGATGGAGGCTTCAGTTGGTACGCTGTTCCAGAAGAGAATCTATCGAAGAAGGGAAAATGGGCTTGGAGATCATGGGAAATCGATCTTCCTTGCGATGTAGAAGGTTGGATCGAGATTGTGTGCAGATGTTGGGACAATTCTTTGAATACCCAACCACTTAATGTGCGAGCAGCCTGGAACTGGGGTCTACATGTCACGTCCTCAGCACACCGCATCAAGATCTACAGCGTGAACAAAACCCACAAGCTCACACAACAAAAGTTGGCGCAATTCAAAGAGCATGACATTCCACTGGCTCCTCTGACCAGATACGACCCTGTCCCGGGTATTACCGACCGGGAAATTGCAAAGTACCAGGACTCCCACCCTCGCGATGTCGACGAATGATATTGACTTTCTCTTTTCAAATCCGACAAGTCTTGCTAAAAAAAAGTCTTAAACTTAAAATACACGGAAAATCTTTGACCACAAGAAATCTAATTTTGGCCAAACACACGCGTCTTCCGCCAGAGCTTGTTTTGGGGCACATTAAGTCGGGCAATCAATTGCGAATGGGGTTATTGAGATATTTTTATTCATTTGAGGTCCTCTTTCGGGCCAAAAGGTTTTAGTATCTACCAATAGGTCAAATGGCCATTCTCGGGGATAGAGAGCAGTGACATATTTTAAATCGAATCCTTGCAAGTTAAGAAACTATATAAACTTTTCGAATAAGCCAGTGTACTCGTGAAAACTGTGCTAGAAAAGGTTCGGAGGCAAACACCTGGGTTTGTTGCTATTGTGCGTCCGAGTGGAGCTCCATGTGAGTCTAGTAAGAAACGAGTACTCGAGTTCTCTTCGAAAATGTCTTCACTGAACAATTTGGAATGTTTCTGGCGGGAATTGGGGTTTCGATATATAGGCTCTTCGGTATAGTTTAGACTTTTCTGAGATCTAAAATATCTATACCATCGTCTAGACGCTACTTATAGATTAAGTAATCCTAATCTTAACTGCCTTGTACTTCTGAATAGCAGTACTGATTTTAGCGAAACAGATATCCAACGCCTGAGGTATGGGTATAGTTGTGGGTAATGTATATCTGGGTACCTAAGCCTGTGAATACATATGGGCTTGGAGCTTGTGGCCAGTATATAGAGTGAATTTCTTTGCATGCTTATTAAAGATAGGGATTAATGGGTTCGGCAGAACTGCGTGTCTTACTCTCCTCTCAGATGAAATATGGGTTTTTCTTGAGAACAATAGGTATATAAAGAATAGATATAGGAACCTCTATATATATTTTAGCAATTGTGTCTACGGAAATTTGATTCTGGATAATTATAATGTCGAATTAGTATTATATTATGCTGGTGAGTGACCTCTTGATTCTAGGAGCTTCCTACAATAAGGTAGAAGCGTTAGTGTAGTTCGTAATAGAAAGCAATGAGCTGGCGGGGGATGCCACACACTTAAAGAATTAATTATAACTCCCTCGGTACAGGAACGACTATAAGTTTGGCTTTGTCAGTGGACTGTGCAGATATAAGAGAATATCACCTATGAAAAGTCAATCTGCCAGATTCTAAATGATACTGGATGTATTATCAAGGGATAGAACATTAGAGTTTTTAATTGATGTGCCTGCTATAATGATATGAAATCTCTACTGCTAATAGGAGTAGTAATATAAAATTCATCTTCCCCTCTTTTCATTCATCATACTACGGCAGCTATTAATATGAGCCTTTGGACGTGGCTGGCCCTGGTACGCACCTACATATCCCTAAGCACGTTCCTGTCAGGTTTAGAGCTTGTTTACATTCAAATCCATTACAAAGCATTCCCGGGTTCAAATCTCCTCATTAAAATGCAACATTACAGTAGTCTATCCTTGTACTTTGTGTTTGTGTTCAATGCCTCACTTTTTCGTTACGCACTCACCCTTCTCACCCGGGTCGCGCGATGGAAAAGCGGCGATCATATCCTTCCCCACTAGGCTAGACCTGGCGATTGGCTAGCCCCGCCATTAGGCGTATGGCTTAAGTACGGCTAAGCGGACGGGAAGCCCTGTTCTCCCCACCCTATGGTCGTATGTACTAAGTCTGACAGTATAGCGTAATCTGTAGTTTTATATTTATCAGTTATGGCACCGCAGCCCAGGTGAGAAATCACCCTCCATCGCGCAACAGGCCGTCTACCAGCTGAGCGAGCGTAGAACATCATTGGCCACGATCACCCTTCTGCCCACCCATCCTCGAATAAATGGTTCTCGACTGGTGCAGCGAATGTATTTTCAATTATCAGCTCAGGTACTTATGAGGCCCAGGTCTCGGGATGATCGAGCCCGAGTGTTTGCTTTTGCTTGGCCAAACAGTCTCGGAGCAGATTGAGGGTCTGGATATCATGACCTGAGGCTCTCCATATAAAAGCCAGATCAGCTTTGCTTTCGAGCGTGTCGGGATGCTCCACTCCAAGCTTCGTTTTGCGAGTTTCCATGACCTGCACCGTGAGCTTTTCTGATCCCTTCCACCGGGCATGCCTGTAATACTCTTTTTGCCAAGATGTTCATACTTGAAAGCGTGTCAGGATGATCCTCGCCGAGCTTCCTCTTACGACCCTCCATCACCTTCACTTTAAGCTGCTCAGCTTTTGTGCACTGGCTTTGCCGTGTATATATACGTGCCATGTTGGCCATGCTGCTAAGCGTATCGATATGATCCTCGCCGAGCGTTCTCTTACGAGTCTCCATGACTTACATTCTAAGCGACTCGCCTTCATTCAGCTAGCCTGGGTCACAATATATCGACGCCAATCTAGCCATACTTGAACTTGTATCAGGATGGTCTTCACCGGCCGTTCTCTTGCGAGTCTTCATGACCTACATTTCGAGCGACTCGGCTTCATCCACCCCAATCGCTGGATATTAGGCAACGAGGAATTCAAACAATGGCAAAACAACCAAAACAATCGTCTCCTCTGGATCAGAGGCGATCCCGGCAAAGGCAAGACAATGCTCCTATGCGGCATCATCGAAGAGTTGACACATCTATTTGGAACCACTGCGAATGTCTCATTCTTTTTCTGCCAAGCCACCGACGTGCGAATTAATAGCGCTACTTCCGTCTTTCGTGGTTTGATATATTCACTTGTCTAAAATAATCCATCCCTTCTTCTCTATGTGCGGGCTCGGTACGACCAAGCTGGGAAAGCCCTCTTTGAAGACATAAATGCATGGGATGCACTCTCGACCATCTTCAAGGATATCCTGAAGGACTCGTCTTTACAAGGCGCCTATTTCATTGTTGATGCATTGGATGAGTGCATAAGCGGTCTTCGTTCCCTTCTGGACTTGATTGTGCAGGAGTCATCGGTTCACCTTCAGATAAAGTGGATTGTCTCTAGCCGCCATTGGCCTGAAATCATTGAGCGTCTTGATATTGCAACCGAGTTAGCCCAGATCTCGTTATACTTCAACGAGGCGTCTGTGTCGGAAGCTATGAACAATTTCATTCAATATAAGGTCGACTCCTTGGTAAAGGTCAAAAGATATAAAGTCCATACCCGTGATATGATTCTTTAGCACTTATTGTTAAACTCGTAAGGCACCTTTCTTTGGGTAGCTTTAATTTGTCAAAACCGTGATAAAACGCCACTAAGGCACGCTATCAACAAGCTAAGCGAATTCCCTTCTGGACTGGATGCTCTGTACGGCCGAATGATCGATCCGCCGGTCGGAAGATGCCGAACTCTACATGCAGATACTAGCTATCATATCAAATATCTTTCGACTTATCACGCTTAGTGAACTAACTTCACTCGTTAAAGTGCCGGATAACGACTATGATGACCAAGAATCCCTCTCAGAGATTATCGCAGTTTGTGGTTCATTCCCAACGTTAAGAGAAGATACTATTATATTCGTCCATCAGTCTGCAAGGGATTTCCTACTCCGAGAAGCTCTAAATCAGATATTTCCTAGAGGTATAGGAGCTAAGCACCACATGATTTTCTTACGATCTCTCAACGTGATGTTTAAAACACTTCGACGCGATATCTTTGACATTAAGTTATACTCAGATTCGAAATTAGCTTCCATGTGTTACATACAGAAAGGAATTGTTTCTAGAACGCCGAATCGAAACACACTATGCTAGATATAGTTAGCGCAGACGCAGGAGCTTGTTCGGCAAGGTTACAGAGTCATGTTCTTTCAAGACATTATTACGCTAGCCGTAATTCACACGTACAAAACACACAAAGTTAATCGTTGTTGGAACGAAAAAGTACGTCCAATCAGGTCCATGGATAGTTGTCTAAATTGGTATACTGGCAGAATGCAAGGTAAAAGCTAAAGTAGCAGGATGGTTCGCACCGAGCTTTTCTTGCGGGTGTCCTTCACCTGCATTTCGAGCTGCTCGGCCTCCTCCAAGCGGCCTTGATTCCTGTACATTGACGCGAGGCTGACCATGATTTTCAGCGTATCACGGTGGCCAACGCCGAGCTTTTCCTTGCGAGTGTCCATCACCTGCACCTGAAGCTGCTCGGCCTCCACCCAGCGGCCTTGATTCCTGTACGTCACCGCTAGGTTATTCATACTGGATAGCGTATCGTGATGATCCGGGCCGAGCTTTGTCTTGCGAGTGTCTATCACCTGCACCTGAAGCTGCTCGGCCTCCACCCAGCGGCCTTGATTCCTGTACGTCACCGCTAGGTTATTCATACTGGATAGTGTATCCGGATGATCCGTACCGAGCCTTGCCTTGCGAGTGTCCACAACCTGCACCTGAAGCTGCTCGGCCTCCACTAAGCGGCCTTGCTTCCTATATGTCACCGCTAGGTTATTCATACTTGATAGCGTATCGGGATGGTCCGGGCCGAGCTTCGCCTTGCTAGTGTCCATCACCTGCACTTCGATTTCCTCGGCCTCCTCTAACCGGCCCTGTTCCCAGTACGTCGATGCCAGGTTTCCCATGCTTGATAGTGTGTCGGGATGCTCCACTCCAAGCTTCTTTTTGCGAGTTTCCATCACCTGCACTTCGAGCTTCTCGGCCTCCTTGCACCTGCCTTGTTCCCAGTACGTCGATGCCAGGTTTCCCATGCTTGATAGTGTATCGGGATGATCCATACCGAGCTTCGCCTTGCGAGTATCCATCACCTGTACCTCGAGCTTCTCGGCCTCCTGCCACCGGCCCTGGTACCTATACGTCGACGCGAGGTTGCCCATGCTTGTGAGCGTGGATGGATGATCCGCGCCAAACTTCGTCTTGCGAATCTTCACTACCCGCAACTCGAGCTGCTCGGCTTCCTCCCACCTCCCTTCTAGCCGATATATTACTGCTAACATTGCATTGCTATCAAGGGTCTCCTCGCCCTCCTCTCCAAAAAGCTGCAATCTGCAGTCTCTTGACCTAGACGCCATTTCCCTTGATTCTGTGACATGCCCGCTTTCTTGCGCATACCACGCGCCTCGATAAAGCACAGTAGCCCATTGCTGTAAAGATGCTTGGGATTCTGGTTGGTGTAATACCGCAGATTTGACGTGTGGAAAAAGGGACCGATATCTTTCCCAATTCTCATATTGACCGGTGGGAAGCTCGGCGTATAAATTATAGATGAATCGCCCCTTCCACTGTGCAAGTTGGTGATTGACCTTAAGCCATGTCCGTACAGTTAACTGCACTAGTCGATGCATTGTGAAAGTGTGTCCATCCTCTCTGATCGATATCAATGAAAAGTCACTTAAAATGTTAACATCCATGTCAAAAGCGGCATCGGTACTAGAACTAGATCCGTCATTGGAGTCCCGGTCGTTAGAGCTTCCTTCTGATTTCTCCAGACATGAGTCCTTATATATATGCTGATTCAGCGGAACTCGAAGAATTCTTTGTGCGATCCCCTGCCGATCAAAAAAGCTCATGAGAGAGAGCAGATCAGTTGCAGACGGCCTTTTACTTCGAATATAGTCAAAAGATATTTGCCATGTAAGTAGAATGGAATTCTTGGCCTCCCAGTCCCGATTAAGGACGCCAGCCTCTTTGCGAAGCACCTGTACTGCTTGGCGGTCACTTTTCTGAATTTTGAGTAGGTACTCTGATACTGAACATGATCGCTGTAGAATGTAGGCGGTAGCCTGGATGATTGCGAGTGGCATGAACTCAAGCTCCTGAGCTAACCGCGCCATTTTCGTATGCTCTATCGGTGTGCTTAGCTTCTTTTGAATAAGACCTAATGCTTCCGTGGGGTTCATCGGTGGTACTTCGATAATGTTCTGATGGTTGACGATTTCCAATACGACTCCCTTATGACGACTAGTGATAATAATTGTACCATCAGAGTTGCCAAAAAGGTACCTTAGTGGTGGTGGTTGCATTGGAGGATCGCTCTGCGGGCCCGTGTCGCTCTGCGTGTCCGTGTCGCTCTGCGTGTCGCTCTGCGTGTCGCTCTGCGTGTCTATATTGCCCGTGGTACCAATCACAGAAGGGTTGCGAAAAAGCTCATCATCATCAACATTATCTAGAACGAGAATCCACTTTCCGAGATTTTCGTCTTCTAGCCAGTTTCCGACGAGTTGAAAGATATTGACGTTGCGGTCCTGGCGCCCAGGAATTTTGGCTCGATCGGCAAGATTCCGGAGACTTTTCTCGCAGCGGGCCGCGTTACTAGCATGTACCCAGAAGACCCACGTGTTGGCGGATTGCTGTCGAATCTGGTGGCAGTATTCAGCGGCAAGCTGCGTTTTCCTGCTACGTAGTTAGTATCTGAGAACCTTCTCTGTGACCGTGATTCTCATACCCAACGCCACCGAGTCCAAAGAGGGCGACTGTAGATCCCGCTATCGATGCTTTCTCATGAAGTTGGTTCAGGATTTCATTTCGGCCAACAAAGTCTGGGTCTCGTCGGAACGGTACCGTCGATAAAGGTTCAGGGCGGGGTTCCGATCGTTCTGAAGGCGGAGCCATCTTGTCAGCTCACTCGACTCGTCGAGGTTGTTTATGTAGGGGTTTGAAACCCTACCTTGCTGTAAGTAGTTTATCTGTCTATTATAAACTCCAATCTGAAGTCCCGAATTTGTTCCACTGAAATTTATCGAGGCCATGGTTGAGATGCTGGGCATGTGGGAGTGTTAGGTCCTTACTCCGGAAGATTTAAGGAACACCTGTTCCTAGCCCCCACTTTAATATGTCCCCATTAGTAATGGATACCTATTAATATCTAGTCTCTGAACGGGGGATAGCCTCGGGTGACGTTAGTGGTGGATAGTAGGCGCGTAAGTTCTCTGTTCCTATTTATCGCATAGCTACTGTGGGCCATCGAAGGGTCGCTATTTAGAACCATTGATGTTTGAGCAAACTGACTAAACCACCGATTAATCCCTAGTAAGGGATAGGAGATTATGGGAGTTGGACAGCAGCGTTTCTCGTTATTTACGCGTTTCTTCTGAATGCTTTCGGGTATCTTGTAGGTGTCAGCTCTTTTTCACCAGTCTCTAGACCGGTGAACGCCACAGACAGTGCGCACTTGTCCGGATCGAAAAGGGCAACCGGGGATGTCCATATACATTACGTCCTGATTGCATCTGGCAATAGGGTAATAAAAGATGCCCTATCGCGCGATAAGGTGAATGAGTGTCTTGACGGACACGTCTTATGTTTTGAACCGGAGGCAGCTGGATTAATGAATGAATTTCCCTGCATCGTTATTCGGAGGATCTGTGACTATGCAGACGCTGGAAAGAACAAAGATTGGCAAGAATACGCAGCCATGGTGGCGGCAGCATATACAAAAGAATTACTTCATTGTGCACAATCAGGTCATATCGACGCTGAGTCTCCAGTTCGAGATCTTTTACATAATGGTTAGTTACTTTCAAATTTCCATAGATGATGTTGCGAGCATCTATCTGATAGTAGTCCGTAGTTGGAAAAATCCTGGGTACAATCAACACCGACATTCAGAAAATAAATGCCAGAATGGACCGCAAGGATGACCTGAGGGTTCTTAACTGGCTCACAAAGGTTGGTTATGGCCTAGAACATAGTGATTTATCGAGAAAGAGGCAACCTGGAACCGGCCAGTGGCTCTTGAGATCAGTGGAGTACCAAAGATTGGTCGACTCAAAGGGGCGACGACGTTGTTCTGTCCAGGGGACCCTGGCGTTGGTAAAACCATTCTAACGGCAACGATCATTGATGATCTGATCACACGATTTCCGCATGTCCAATCGACAAGGATTGTGTATATATACTGCAACTTCAACCGAGAACATGAACGGAGGCTGGAATACTTGATCGCAGCGCTAATCAAACAGCTGAGTCAGGCACGGCCATCCCTACCAGAGAGCTTGACGGCTCTTTACAACAAGCATCAGATTCGACGAACTAGACCATCAGCAGAAGAACTCTCAAGGGTCCTCCTATCAGTCGCATCATTATACACTCGAATATTTGTCGTTATTGACGCGTTGGATGAGTGCCAAAGGGCTAGCGGGTGTCGATCAAGATTTCTGTCCCAAATCTTCGCTCTTCAGGATGCATTTTCAATAAATGTCTTTGCCACGTCGGGACCAATCTCGGAAATTGAGGAAACTTTTGAGCACTGTCTTTGGAAGCGTATAATAGCTCCCGAAGAGGATATTCGCAGCTTCCTTCATAGCGAGATGCATATGCCTCAGATGCCAAAGCTGATCTAAAGAGACAATGATTTGCAGAAAGAGATCAGCTCTCAAATCGTTAATCTTGTTGATGGAATGTGAGGAAGTACTCTTCAAGCTTGATGTGTTTTCAGTTTTGACTGACTGAATCTGAACTGCATATTTCTACTTGCACCACTCCATATCAATTCCCTAGTCGGGTCAACAACGCGACGGGAAATACGAAATGCACTCAAGGCAATACCAAAAGGAACCGAGGGGTATGACTACGCATACAATGAAGCGGTAATGAGAATAAAATTTCAACACCCTTTATCTCAGCGCCGAGCAAGGAAAGCTTTGTCCTGGTTGACTTATGCCATTAGACAGCTCTCTATCCCCGAGCTGGAGCACGCATTGGCGACGAAAGGGGTGATCCCAAATTTGATAGTGATAACATCACAGCTTATGACGAAATCCTCTCTGTCTGCGCTGGACTTGTTACAGTCGATGAGGAAAGCAACGTCATTCGCCTGGTTCATTGTACAGTGCAGGGATACCTCGAGAGGACACAGGGATATTGGTTCCCGGAAGATGACGACAATAATCCTGTGAGATATGCAAACCCTGAGACATACATCACGCAGGTTTCCCTGACTTACATGTCATTTAATTCTTTTGAAGAACAAGCACTTAGATCCTGGGAGGACATCGAAGACCGATTGGAGTCAAGCAAGCTCTACGGTTATTCTGCCCAGAAATGGGGACATCGTGCTCGAAAGGCCTCAAGTATCCTACCTGAGATCATGAAATTTCTCAAGCGCGGTAACAAGATTGCATCAAGTCACCTGCTATGGTACGACGATCGCCACTTTTAGGGTTTTAGGAGGACGCAAATGACGGGACTTCACATGGCATCATACTTTGGAATAATAGACGCGGTTGAGTCATTGCTTCAAGAAGAGCTTAATGTCACGGAAACTAGCACTGGTCACCAACCACATTTAATCTGTGAACTAGACTCAAGGAACAGAGATGGTCAAACACCGCTTGTCTGGGCCGCAAGGAACGGATACCTTACGGTGGTTCGTCGGTTGTTTGACGAGGGGGCCAATCTGGACTCGAACAGCGAAGACAGTCTCACTCCACTATCATGGTCTTCTGCGTATGGACATGAAATGGTTGTGAATTTCTCCTCGATAAAGGCGCCGATCGGGAGTACTCAAGCGGGGGTCAGACACCACTCCTATGGGCTGAAGACAATGGCCATACTGCGGTAGTCAAGGAACTCCTCGAAAAGGGCGTGATATTGGATGCCGTTGATGAGTTTGGTCAAACACCACTTATAATGGCTGCTATAAAGGGATACTTCGCAATGTCAGAGCTTCTTCTGGTCAACGGGGCCTCCCCAGCACTTACCAATGATGGCATACCTCCAATCATATGGGCTGCAGGAACTGGTCAAAAGGATTTGATCGAACTGTTACTCGCTCACGGTGTAAGCATAGAGTGCAGGGACGGAGACTGGGGCCACACGCCGCTGGCAAGGGCTGCTAATCAAGGAAATAAAGCAATAGTGCAATTCCTGCTTGAGAAAGGTGCAGATATAGAATTAAAGGGTGACAATGGTCTGACACCACTCCTCTGGGCAGCATGGAAAGGACATGAGGCAGTGATCAGATTGTTACTCGACCACAATGCAGATATCAAGGCCAAGGATGAACAGTATGGCCGGGCAGCACTTGCATGGGCTGCAAGAGAGGCGAAAGATTCCATGAGCGAGGCTGTGGTCCAGCTTCTGGTAGATAGAGGAGCTAAATAGAGTCAAAGAGTGATAATGGACAAACAGTGCTAGAGTCAGCGGCGGAAAGAGGAAGGAAGGGAGTGGTAAAGGTGCTCCTTGATAATGGAGCGATTGCCAAATTAGGCGATGGTGACGGGGATGAAGATTTGCCGCTATCGACCACCAATGAGAATACAGAGCAACTGGCCGAGCTGCTCATAAGCATACATCACAAGGACACAAAGAGCGCCATGTATCAATATTTTCTTCACGATGACCATTTATAATAATTGCAACACCTTCATTGAGCCCGTCAGACCTTGACTAGTTGGCATTTTCTTCGGGACGAAACAGAAAATAGAGGCTTTTTCAAAGACGCATATGTAGTGCACGGGTTGAGGAAGAGAAGAGAATAGCAAATGATGGAGAGCTCCATTTGACTGGAACTACGGAAGCAAGGCTCAAGCGCTTTCAGAGATCCGGGGGACTAGGCGTGAATCCATAATGTCAAGGAGGGGAGAAGCAATTTCCATGGCACATCGTCGCCAACCCCACGCCCTCACTTTTTAAACTTCGCAAAATAAAAACCAAAGAGTTTCCACCTCATGGCATGTGTAATGCCACGGAACATCTGGGTCATCTTTCTCTTGTTACCTCTGGGCTGTACCTGGTTTTGCAATCCCGAGGCCATGTCTTCCGTACCGTCATACAATGACGAAAAATTGACCATAATAATCATATCTTAGGAGCTGTTTAGGTATAACGCTACCCATATAGGGCGGCAAAGCCAGTTTTCTCAATGGATAAAAAACACTGAAAATACAACCAAAAACCAAAAAGAAACATACAACAGTTAGGATTCGCATGTGGTCACCCACCATACTACTAACTAACCGGCGTGTGGCTTAAGTACGGCTGAGCGGACGGGAAGCCCTGTTCTCCACACCCTATGGTCGTATGTACCAGACAGTGCATGGCAATGAAATATATGGTGCACATTTAGAGCGTCGTAAGCGGTAAAGAGTGAGAGCAATGATACTATTCCTAGCACATTATCACGATGATTATGAGACGCCGTATATCAGATTATTCAAAAAAAAAAAAAAAAAAAAAAGGAACTTGTTAGCACTGTCTAGCCTATTTAGATAACTAGCTAAGATGACTTGTAAATTAGCGTTTGGCGACGTAATAATAGAAAAGATGAACCCAATTCTTGCATATCCTGTGTAGATGCAAAAAAGAAATGACAAGAGTGGGATTTGAACCCACGCCCCGAAAACGAGATGCGGAAATCTGGATCAGGTGAACCTGAACCGCACGCCTTGGACCAACTCGGCCATCTTGCCTGTTGATGTAATGGGGCTAGAAACTATGCGTCATGATGCAGACAGCCGGCTTGTACCTTATCGCTATCCTTGTAGATCGACACGCACCCACTTACCGTGCTGGGTATACTTCACGGTTCCATATACATCCCCTTTCTCGCTTAATCCTAGATTATACATGCATCTTACACTGGATTGAACCAGAATCTGCCAATCGTTTGAGATATACTGTGAACTCATCCGAGTGCTATGATGTACTTTTAGATTACCTACTTGGGTATGTTATCATTAATTTACTAGTTAGTTATCACACCGCGTGATGGCTTACATACGCAGCATGACATGATCCCCCGCGTTTTATCGGATTCAATCTTAACACTTTACTTTCTTTCATTTTGATCAGAGAGTATATTCTCCTATGTTTCCACAATGCGACCTGTTCCGGACCTGCCGCCTTTCTCTCGAAAGTCCACCTTCGACCCCCCTCTCCGTCCCTTGATCCCCGCAGCACCACCCCCGCAACCTTCTTCCTGTCCCATAGCCCGCATGCCTCCGGTTTAGAACCGGACCCTACTCCAGAGAACCATGGAGACCACAAGGAGAGTATGTATGGGGTGCAGAGCCTAGGTGAAACACTATCCCGGTCGGAGCTACCTGCAAGCGACCAACCGGACCTAGCCCCGAGCAAATCGTTGCAGGAGGATGACTTGGAAGAGTCAAAGAACGCCCCACGACGCTCAACCTTGAAGCCCTTTGACTCTGCGACTCGGGACTCGTCGATGCGACCATCGCTCACTGGTGCAGCATCTCGACCATTAAATTCACTTCACCCTGATGAACCATCTTCACTGCCTAGTAGCCCCATATCAATCTCCAACCAATCACTCCGACCCCTCGACGACATTTCGATCACAGATGAAATCGGTAGCCAAATGATCGAGTCAGACGAAGAGGACCGGCCGGGGTTTTCGCCGCGCCTGGGGCCCCATGCAGCCTCGCAACTTATTATGCCAAGCATAAAAATGCCCAGTCGCCGGCCCTTTACAGAGAAAGGAAAGGCCATGGGCCGGTTCAAGATTCTTCTGGCTGGTGCACCAGGTAAATTATGCAGAAGTTGAAGTCATTTATAACACTCTTGAGTGAACTAATGATGCATCGACAGGCTCCGGTAAAACCTCTTTGATCAAATCCATTGTTCAAACTTGCGAAGATATCGTACACGTTGATTCACTTCCTTCGGTGGATTCCTCTTTAGAGAGGCGCCGGTCCTCACGCCCCCACTCTGGATCAGTCCCCACTCGCGGGGCCGCTATGACGGAGATCTACGCTAGTACGAAGCCCTATCCTTCGTGGTGGTCAGACCTCGAAGACTCGCGCGTGCTGCGGCGTCGGAAGAGCATTGGGGAGATTGTGCTGGAGCGGAATCTTTGCTTTGTTGACCAACCTGCTACGTCGCTGAGCCGGGCGGGTCAAACCGATGCGGTTCTGCAGTACATGCGACAGCAGCTCCAGCGCGCAATAACAGCCCTTGCCGTTCCTGGTATTGATTTTCAGAATCTTCTGGCAGGGAATGGTGGCTCCCAGGTGGACGCTATCCTATATTTGATATCACATGGTATGTCTTTGGTCACTATTATCCCGAAAGGACTCGACGCTAATGAGTTGCATAGACACCTTAACGACAGATGTGCAGTGTATTTGCAAGCTCAGCGAGCTAAGCAATGTCATACCGGTTATAGCCAAGGCGGATACTCTGTCCTCCGAGGAAGTCACGTCCCTGAAGACCAAATTCCATGAGCAGGCTCAGAATGCCGGAATCAAGCCCTTCATGTTTGGGGACTTGCTACTCGGAGGACTCGATGGATTGGAACCCCAGCCCCCATATACCGTATCATCTGAGAAGACCATTGATATGGAAATCATGGATGCCAGTACCCTCATGAGCCCTGATTACGTCCAACCTCTTAGTACATCTGAGCTCGACATCTTGGTGCGAAAGCTGTTTAATCGGGATAACCTCGCTTGGATGCGGCACTCGGCCGCCAAAAAGTTGATGCAGCGACGCAGCGAATTTCCTCCTATCCCGCCAACAACGACACCGCTTCGTAATGCGCTTTCCGGCACTACTGCAGGGTGGCGGGCCATTTCAAGCTCGTCCATGGATACATCAATTTCATTTGGGGAATCTGCACCAAGTTATGCAATGGCACGGATTTCAGACTACACGAAACACGAAGAAAACATGGCCCAGGTTCGGCTGGCACACTGGGCAACAGACCTACAGCGAAGCCTCCAAAATGAACGTGACCGATACGCATCACTGGCCCAAGGTGATCGTGCTATCTGGCTCACTGAGAGACTGAGTGAATGCGTCGTGGATGGTTCACTTGTGCCTATCTCGAAAACCCCCGGTTTTTGCGGACTCCAGATTCCCACCCATGAAAAGGGATCCGGTGCTTTACATGCCTTGAAAACTCACCCGGGCCTCCCTTCAACTTACCGTGTTGCTAGTCTGAGTACCCATGACCCTCTGGGCGTGGTTGGCTGGATCGACGACCTCGGACGACACGGCTGGGCAATAATGCAAGTCGTGGGCGGCGTTGGGGTTGTAGGTGGACTAGCCTTCTGGCTTGCTCGTACATGGGGACTTCCATCACGCACCTTATCTGAACTGCAAGTGGAGTACTGGTTTGGGAGTCTCGATCGATGACTTCAAACCTCAGGATTTTATCATGACCGAAAGTGAGTTATGATGGTTGAGGGTATGAAGCGACAAGGGTATTCACCAGAGTATACTACTCATCCATATCAAGATCCATGAAAAATTTTGCTAGCAGGCTGGCGTTTCATTTTCCCGGCGATCTTTCTTTCCCCTTCCTCCCCCTTGGCGTGGTGTCTCGGCGCTACGCTACATTATTCCCCAATGCGTCTCTGTCCTCTCTCACATGCATCAGCATGAAATGAGATTAGCCAGGACGTACTAGCTAGGCTTAATAACACCAAACATTTATCCCAGTCATCCTTGTATTCACGTATCTCGCATTTATATATTGTCGGCAATCTCAACATGTAAACACTGTAATCCCATCCACAATGAAAACCAATCTAGGAAGAAGGCTCAACCAACTCCTCAAACCGTCTTAGGTCCATATCCTTCTCCAATAGAGGAATAACATAGGGATCGAAAGTCTTCCAGTAGGGGTTGTTAAGGTGGTACTGCTGCGAAGACTCCTGTTCGTAGCGCTCAACGATAGTGAAATCCTGCTCGTCATGCACAGACTGCATCACGAACCAGGAGAGAGTCTCCTTGTCCTTTGAGTAAACAGCCGAGGCCTCGAGGAGCTTAGCGTGCAGCTTGGAGATGGACTCCTTGTCTGCCTTGGCGCGCATGTCTGTGGACAGAGTTAGAAAGGAATTGAATCAATTAGATGAAAGGAATCATCTCCCAAAAAAAAGAGAATTAAAGGTTGAAAGGAGATAGCAGTGGTTTCTAGTTGAAAGAGGTGTGTACGTACGGACAACAATTGTGTAGACCATTTTGACGGTGTGTATGTTCAAGGTTACCCCTCGAGCGGGGCAGAAACGAGGGGCCTTTTTACCTTTATACTCACTGCAGGCCCCCGAAACTGCATCGGTGAACTTTCGGGTGGGTTTGGTGGAGTAAGAATCACCGAGAAAGGTCCCGAGGTGATTCCGACGTGGATCGGTAGCAATGCTCAGGTTGAAACTAGGTTTTGTATGAAGAGTGGAGATAACTGACGTATTTTCTACTTTTGGATCTACCAGTAGCTGCACTACAGATATTTATTGCCAAATTGGTGTAATTGTCAAGTATACATACAAATGGATATTTTATGGGGAAGATGGAAAAGTAAAAGAATTCAGCTTCATTGTAAAAAAGGTTTAAAAAAAAACATCAAGGGTCGTATCCCGTTTCCCATTTCCCATAAGAACTTTGATTTAAGCAAAAAAGAAGTGTAAGGGGAAGACATTTAGTCAACCTCCTCCATGGCGCTCTCGCCAGTGGCCTCAGCCGGGGCAGCGGCCTCGGTGGCAGTCTCGTCAGCGGTCTCAACATCCTCGTCGATGTTCAGGCCGAGGGAGACGAGCTTGTGAATGCGCTCAGCGAAGCTGGCAGGCTCCTCAATGGTGAAGCCAGAGACCAACAGGGAGGTCTCGAAGAGCAGCTGGGTGATGGACTTGACGGTGCGGTCGTTCTCGCCGTTAGCCTCAACCTTGTTCTTAAGCTCCTTGATGATGGAGGACTTGGGGGAGATCTCGAAGGTCTTCTTGGAGGACATGTAAGAGCTCATGGAGGTGTCACGCAGGGCCTGGGCCTTCATGATACGCTCCATGTTGGCGGACCAACCGAACTGGCCGGTACGGATAGCACAGGGAGCACCCATCAGCTTGTGGGAGACAACAACCTTCTCAACCTTCTCGCCGAGGATGTTCTTGAGGGCCTTGGCAAGCTCCTCGTACTCCTTCTCCTCCTTCTCACGCTCGGCCTTCTCCTCCTCGGTCTCCTCAAGCTCGAAGTCCTTGGTGATGTCAACCAGCTTCTTGCCGTCGAACTCCTTCAACTGAGTGAAGGCGTACTCGTCAATGGGGTCAACCAGGAACAGAACCTCGAAGTTCTTCTGCTTGAGGGTGTCCAGGAAGGGAGACTGAGCAACGGCCTTGATGGACTCGCCGGTGATGTAGTACATGTTCTTCTGGTGCTCGGGCATGCGGGTAACGTAGTCGGTGAGGGAGGTGACCTCGTCGCCGGTCTTGGTGGACTGGTAGCGGAGCAGCTTGGCGAGGGTGCCACGGTTCTGGGCATCCTCGTGGACACCGAGCTTGATGTTCTTGCTGAAGGCAGCGTAGAACTTGTCGAACTGCTCACGGTCCTCGGAGATCTCAGTGAAGAGCTCAAGAGCCTTCTTGACGATGTTCTTCTTGATGACCTTCATGATCTTGTTCTGCTGGAGGGTCTCACGGGACAGGTTGAGGGGCAGATCCTCGGAGTCAACAACACCCTTGATGAAGCCCATCCACTCGGGAATGAGGTCGGTGGCATCGTCGGTAATGAAGACACGGCGAACGTACAGCTTGATGTTGTTCTTGGTCTTCTTGGTCTCGAACAGGTCGAAGGGAGCGCGCTTGGGAACGAACAGGATGGCGCGGAACTCAAGCTGACCCTCAACGGAGAAGTGCTTGACACCGAGGTGGTCCTCCCAGTCGTTGGAGAGGGACTTGTAGAAGGAGGCGTACTCCTCAGTGGTGATATCAGTGGGGTTGCGAGTCCAGATGGGCTTGGTCTTGTTGAGCTCCTCCTCCTCGATCTTGGACTCCTTGACGGTCTTGGTCTTCTTCTTCTCATCCTTCTTGTCATCCTCGTCATCGACCTCCTCAACCTTGGGCTTCTTCTCGTCGCCCTCCTCCTCCTCCTTGGACTCCTCGGCCTCCTCATCGGGGACCTCAGTCTCGGTCTCCTTCAGGACGTGAAGGTAGATGGGGTAGGAGATGAACTCGGAGTGCTTGCGGACAACCTCCTTGATGCGGCTCTCGTTCAGGTAGTCGAGCTGCTCATCCTTCAAGTGGAGGACGATCTTGGAACCACGGCCGAGGGGCTCGCCCTCGGTGTCCTGGGTCAGGGTGAAAGTACCACCAGCGGCGGACTCCCAGACGTACTGCTCGTCATCGTTGTGCTTGGAGACGAAGGTAACGCGGTCAGCGACCAGGTAAGCGGAGTAGAAACCAACACCGAACTGGCCAATCATGGAGATATCGGCACCAGCGGACAGGGCCTCCATGAACTGCTTGGTACCAGAGCGGGCGATCGTACCAAGGTTGTTGATAAGGTCCTATGTAGAGGATTAGCAAACTGAAAACTTCTTTTCCCTTGCTTTTGCAATGGCTCATTGGAGGGGTACTTACAGCCTTGGTCATACCAATACCGGTATCACGGATGGTGAGGGTCTTGTTCTCCAAGTCGGGGATGATGTCGATGCGGAGGTCCTTGCACGAGTCGAGCTTGGAGGGGTCCGAGAGGGACTCATAACGGATCTTGTCCAGAGCATCGGAAGCGTTGGAGATCAACTCACGCAGGAAAATCTCCTTGTTAGAGTAGACGGTGTTAATGATCAGCGAGAGCAGCTGAGAAATCTCAGCCTGGAACTCGAAGGTCTCAGGCATTGTGGCGGTGTGGGGAGGGAGAATTCTGATGGAGAACGAGCGTTAGAAGGAAGAAACGAAGAAATTGAAACGACCTCGAGGAAAGTTGAGGATGAAAGATGAGAGTATTGTTTGGGTGGCGATAGGTGGAGAAATTTGGATGACTCCCAAGGTATGATTGAGATTTCTCTCTTTCACTCTGAGATGGCAGGCGGGATGTGATACGGTGAAGAGAAGTCGGTGAAGGGGGGATGTGAACGTACCAATTATAGAGAGGTGAACTGCCACAAACCGAAAGAGGTCCTGTGATGGAAAGAAGGAGGAAAGTGGAATTGGGGAAGCTTTTTGACTTAAGGAAATCTCTGGTGGGTTTCCACGATGATCCAGGAACTTCCACCACCCCCGGTCGGTCAGGCAACTCTTAGTTCTAGATTCTTCTGGCCTAGCTTTGTTTTATTCTGTTATACGTCTCATTAATATTATATTTTTGTTTTTTTCTATCATTTCCCCCTTTCTTTACCCCGAGCATTGATTGACTAGGAGATTCTACGATAATCTACGAGCATCGATGTCCCGCATTTGAGGGGAGCTTGGGGCGCCTCAGGCATCCATCCAGAACCTTCTTATAACGTTTCCGTATAGGACCCTACGTACTACAGCAAAAGTAGAGAGCACCGTAATGGATCTGATCGTCGTAGAATCTACTAGATTCCTATATTGCATACTCCATATCCTGCAATCCCTCTTTTTTTTCTTCATTTACATCTTCCACCATGGTCCCCCCTAGAGCAAAAGATACACGAATGAACCGGGAATAAAAAATATAGGGCAAAACAAAGGAGAATGGGACCATATGGTGCAACACTTCAAAATCCGGGAGCTTGCTATGCGAGATAAAATATGCGAGAATAGGTCTTGTCACAAAACAAGAGGAAATATAGGGCAAGAATTGTCCAGTCAAAATGGCCATGAGACAACCCAGACCGAGAAGGAAAAGATAAAAAAAGAAATAGAAATCCAGTAACCAACATAAGGCAAAACACAAAACCACAATGCCCAGAGGGAAGGAAAGAGACACAACTTTTCCAGCCAACCCGGACCCAACCGCTAATATGCACTGTGACAGGAAAGAAAGGGGAAGGGGAAGGGACGTCACATAACACATGTCATTAGGAAAAGAGGGATACCCAAGAGTCAAAGAAAATCAAAATCGGAGTAATACAGATCCTGAAAAAAAGCATCCAGGGGATGTAGACTTACGCAGCCTGGGTCTGGCTGCGGCCCTTGTTGGCGGCCACGTTGCCACCACGACCACGGGGAGCAAAGCCACCGCGGCCCTCACGCTGGAAACCACCACGACCCTGGCTGCCAGCACGATCACCACGGCCACGAGCGCCACCACGGCCGGTGAAGCCGTTGCCACCAAAGGCGTTGCCACGAGGACGGCGCTCTTCAACGATGATCTGCTCGCCGTTGACTTGGTGGGGGTTGGCAGCCACAGCAGCAGCGTAGGCGGAGGGCTCAGCAAACTCAACGAAAGCGCAGTTCTAGTAAGAAGATATATGTGTTAGTCAAACATTACCCAAATAAGCATGTCAGGCAGATGGACAATGAACGGACCTTGGGACGGTTGATATCGAAGAACTTGAGCTTGCCAAAGCGGGAGAGAGTTTGCTTGAGCAGAGCGAAGTCGACCTTCTCGGTGACATTCTTCATGTAACCCAGGACGATCTGCTCCTCGGCACGAGATTGAGTCTTCTTGTGCTCGGCACCGGCGGTTTGCCAACCAGCGGCATCGGTGGAAGGAGCATCCTGGGAGCGAGCCTCGGCTGTGGCGGCCGTGGGGGTAGCAGCAGCGGCGGGTTGAGGGGCACTGGCAGCAGGAACAGCGGGGGCAGCCTTGGGAGCAGCAGCGGGGATAGCGGGAACAACGGGAGCGGCGCCTAGCTTGGTGGAAGAGGCGATGCTGGCCCAGCTTTTAGGGACTGCAGGAGTAGGAGCAGACTCCTTCTCGGCAGGTGCTTCCTTCTGCACAGGGGCAGGAGAGGGCTCGGGAGTGGCGGGCTTCTCATCATCCACAACCTCAGCCTCAACTGCGGGAATAGGAGTCTCCTTAATTTCCTCCTCAGCAGGGGTGCCATTAGTCTGGGGAGTAACGTCCTCAGGCTGCTCGACCACACCATTGGTCTCATTCTCAAGCTTCTCGTCAACCTTGGAGGCAGCGGCCTCGTCAGTCACCTGGGCCTCAGGGGTAGCAACGGGCTCAGGGACCTCGGTGGCCTCAGCGGGAGCAGCGATTTCTTCCACCAACTCCTCCTCTTCCACCAGGTACCGGAAAATATCATTGAGGACATAGTAGCCGCTGGGCTGCTCCGCAAGAACAAAGGTCTGCGCGAATTTGCGAGACGGCTCGGACTTGTTGGAGATCTCACCAATGACCGCAACCAGGATGTTGTCAAAAGATGCCTGAGAGTCGACGTTCAGGACGCGCACCTTGCAATCCTGGAAGTCGAGCTGCTTAATCTTCTCATTGATAGCCTAATAGAATAAAATGTCAATATGAGACTGTTTTGCGAGAGAATGTGATAAAGTCCAAAGCGCGCACCTTAGTACCGATGGCAACGGGGACCGACTCGGCCTCGGTGCCAAAGACAAGCTGAGACCGCCGGGAGTAGAACAGGGGCAGCTTGTCGGGGTTACGGCTCATAGTGGTGTAGTACTGCTCGACGAAGAACCAGCCCACCTCGTCCTTGGTGATCTCATTCTTCTGTTCGGTGGGAGTGGCGGTAGTAGGAGTAGAAGACTGAGCGGGCTGGAAGTTGGCCGCAGTGTTCATGGTAGGGTGGGCAGGGTTGAATGCCTCCGGGTACGCGTGCTGAGCAGGGTAATTGCCGTTAACAGGGACCTGGTTCATGTCGGCCATGATGCTGGAGGGGCTTGGGTCTTCGGAAATTGAAGTGAAAACAGGATCGAAAATTATAGAAGTGACCGAGTGAGTTCAAGGTGTATCGATAAGCACCCAAGAAAGACGTTGGATGAGCCTCTGCAACAAATCAAGCTGTGTGAGATCTAAATGAACCTTTTTTGCCGCTCGCTTCACTAAGACATGGTCAATTCCGATATCTCCCACATTGCTTTGGCCTCGGCTCCCGGGTGACTCACAAATGCGATAAAGGACGAGGTGCCAATGCAATCAATTGGATGATGATAGTGAATGCAAGCAGAAAGCCGAAAAAAGAAAATGGGGAATCCTCGATTGAGATGCGGAGTGTTCGGGGAAGTATAGCTGTGATGGGAATCCACGGAAAAGATTCTGCGAAGGGTGGGCGCGGGAGAGATGACCGAGAGAAAATGAGGAGAAAAGACGTGGGGATAAGATCGTGTATACACGGAGAATGGAGGAGAGGATATGGGGGAGCAAACAAGGATGAGATGAAGTTCTGAGAGGGGGAAATTCGCCTTCGAAGAAAAAGCGACTTCCTCGATTGCGACTCCGTGCGGGTTTCGGTGGGCTTGGCACACATTTACCGCCCGGCAGAACACAGTCTAATCTATAGAAGTCAAGACTCAGAGAGAATGATCCAGTGACGAGATAATCCCAGAGAAAAAATGACCTCAGTAAGCTTTTTTTTGATCGAAAGCTTTCTTCCAAGTTTTTGCTTTCCTAGACCCGACTCGATGTTCATGCTGTTATCATCTATCATGTCGACTTGCGCATACGCCATATTCCATTAGCATAGAGCGGTAACTCGGTAATTAGTGAAGACGGAATTGTTCGATCCTTTGGTATTTTTCATGTGTTTATATAGGCGAAGAAGTGTTTCCGACGGAATTTGTGGAAAAGAGTCATAAATCAAGTCCAAGGAACATATACTATGAAAGAAGGTTATACAAGTATCATTCATATCAACGCCATGGAAGCCGAGAAAGAAGGAAGGGGGTATGAGAAAAGACATGAGAGCGAAGCAATCCAAGAAAAAAGAAACAAAAGAATCAAAGAAAGAAGGGCAATTGTCACAGATGAAAGCGATCGGAGAGCCTCGGTCAAGAAGCGTATAAACGGGATGCTCAAGAAATAGAAAGACATCAGAAAATGAGCCCGAACCATTCAGAAATTGGTATCATCATTGCAAATGATCCGTAAATCTTGAATCCGGCATGCGGTTTAGGCAATGGTGTCTAGGCGGTGCTGCTCGCCGCAGCCTTCTCACTGAGCACAGGCTTGCGCATCACTGCATCCTGGCTGGTCATTCGTCGTCCGAGGGCGCGCTCCACCTTGGCCCCAAGAGCGAGCTTGTTCAAGTTGTCAGACTTCTCCTCAGTGGGCACAAAGCGTTGCGCCTGCAGGGGCTTGTTCTCCAGGCGCTCCAGGCCATCACCGAGGTGAGTGATGTCAGCGACTCGAGGGTCTCCACTGGGCAGACTTCCAATCGTGCGTTCGGAGGCGGCGAGCGAGGGGCTTCCGCTAATGGTAGAGAATCGCTTTGAGTTCCGGTTCTGGAGCAGACGTGTTAGAGGCATGTTGCGCTTATCAAAAGCTCTCATGGTGGGTGCCGGTGTGGCAAGGAAGGAGGGGTGTGTAAAGGGGGGGCCGGGGTAAAAGTTCCTACCGAGTTCGTCATGATGGGTCGCTCCGAGTCAAGAGACGTCTGGCGAGCCATTTCCGTAGATCAAAAAAGACGCTTTTGAAGGAGTTGTTAGGGTCGGGGATTTTGCGATGGTGAAATGGAGAGAAATACTGAGGAATAAATAGATTAGCATAGGCGATCTTGTTCGGGGTCGGGGCTCTCGCCCCCAAGGTCAACCCTTGCAAGGAATCGTATATTTATCACATACCGACGGGGCCGCAACTCTGGATTTGAAGGGGAATGGGGGGTCTGGAAGAAGAGAAAGTTCCAAGATGAAGGGCGGGACTGAAACCAATGCAGCCACGGAGGAACCCAGTTTCTGCTTGCGACCCAGACGACTCAGGAGGCGCCAAACGGCGTTGAGTGGGTCACAGACCGGCGGTGGGGGTATATGGGAAAATGAGCGGAGGGATCGACTTAGTGCACACTGCCAAAAGGCTACTGACGAACCTTTTTTTAGTCCAGGGAATAATACGACAAAAAGGGAGACGTCAGCAAAGGGGAACTCCGGCAGTAATAGAAATGATCCAACGATAGGGATGAGAAAGCGCAAAGAATCAGGATGAGTTTACCTCTACATGACTTATCCTTTCAGACTAAAATCCCCTAGTGGAACTTTGCCACGTGCGGATCAGCCAGGATGATTTTAGAATCGATTTTTGTGGTTTTGGTGTTTTTTTTCGTTTTTTCTTTTCTTTTTTCTTTGTTCAATACCATTGTACTTGGTCCCGGTAGAGCTCTAGATCCATCACACCGGTGCCAGTACCCCGTTCCATGATGATGGACATGCAAGCCAGTGACATAATACGTATCTCAGAAGTACTATCTTTTGAAATGCGAACTTCCTCATGACCCAAATCGCCCGTACGTCCGAGGTTGTATGTGAAAAGGAGAATAGTTCCCGAAGTCTTGGCACCGCAAAAGCTCGCAGCTCCACTTACTTCATTCGCCCGAAACTTGTCCAAAACCCCTCCATTGATTGTGTAGGTTCACAACGCTACAAGATGGGTAAACCCAAGGCCTTGATCAAGGATTTTAAACCCAAGAAAAAAGCCGCTAAGCAACAGGTATATCAAACATCCCCTACATCTTACTGTAGGCAGGGGAAACAAGACACTAAGCAAATTAAGTATAGGCACCAGTCACAGCTGATGATTTTCTTGCTGGTGAGGATCAACCATGATCGGCCCATTGGCCCGGATTACGCTAATCTATACCCATAGCCGGCGTTGAATTAGAAGAGGCAGGCGAGAAGTGGCGGGCTGGTGATGCCGCCAAATCTATGCGCTTCTTCATGCGCGCCATTTCCAACTACGACGAAGGTCTGCAAAAATACCCAGTGGCATTTGACTTGGCCTACAACAAGTATGTGAACACCAACACAGTCCATCATTTAAGCGAAGCTTTCAAAGTCCATGACATAATGTATTCTCCATTGCTAATTCTAGTATAGAGCTCGTGTGCAATATGAAATCACCCAGCACCCCAAGCTGGCTGCACAGCTTCCCGCACCACAAGCAGAAATCCTGCAAGTTGCCCTGCAGTCTCATCGCGATGCACTAAAGCTAGACCAGGACAATCCAGATGTCCTTTTCAATAGCGGACAGGTGCTAACTAGTCTGGCAGAGATCCTGTCAGACTCTAAGCATCCTGGGGAAGAGCAACTGATGCAGGCCAGCACCTATTTGCAGGAGGCGATCGAGCTATTCCAGCGTTGTCTCGTGTTGCAGGAGATGAAATTCACCGAGATGCAAGAGCAAATCGAAGAAATGCAATCAGTCGACCCGGAGATTCAAGTTCCAGAGCCAGCATCGCAGCCAGGGCAGCCGCAGCTCGGCCAAGCAGAGTCAAACGATGATCCACAAGAGCAGTGGGCCGCGATTGTCGAACCGGTCACCAAGAACACGCTGGTTGACACAGCGGTTGCACAGATCAATACCCTGACCACTCTCTGCAATCTGTTGACATTCAATCCCGATGCCGGTGGCGTGGGTTGGGTGCAAGAATATTCTTCGGGGCTGATCCAAACCCGACTTCCAGCTTATGTGGACGGCTCAGATAGGCAATATGAGGCGGGACTAGCGCGCGGCAAGTTCATCTGTGCGTTACACGAGGTACTGTATCGAGGTGGGCATACCGATGTCCAGACCTACCGACAAGAAGTTGGACAGGCCTTTGGGCCGGATTTGGATGTGTCAGAGGATCCGGAAGGGCTCTGTAGCAAAGCCGAGGCGTTGACATCGATGAATGGAGCCTTTGCCGATGTGCCTCCTTACGAACCCGAAGATCTCAAGAACTCTCTCAGTATTCGCTGGCAATCGCTATCAGTCGCCCTGGATGCGTTGACGGCGGCATCTAAATTGCCCAGTGCCGAAAATCTGCCCAAGATCCATCTCGCTAGAGGAGATGTCGAAATGCACCGCTGGCGCCTCGGAACAGAACCGTGGAACCATGCAATTTCCCAGCAGAATGGGGCCATGCTCGTGCGAAACGCCCAGACCTATTATCGAGGAGCAGCCGCCCTGGCTCGTCGAGATGGAGCAGTGGAAGAAGAGCGTGACGGGTCGTACAAGGAGGCAATCGCAGCTGCACTGGAAGGTGACAAGAGCAAGCTGGACCAGCTTAAAGCGGGAGGTCTGGAGAAATTGATTGGCGTAGCCCAAGACATGGTGGAAGATGGTTTGGTTGAGGGAACCGTGTTGAGTGCCCTGATCTCATGAACCCCAAAAGTATTGAATAAAAAAAAATTCCCATGAGGTTTTTATTCTTAGACGGTTGGTTGGGGGTTGATTTCCTCGTCCATTTGAATCGCATCTTGGCGAATATGGTGCTCCTGACTGAACTGTATGGCTGCCGTCGCAGCACCTTCGACGTCGGTAACAACCGATTCAAGATGAGAAAGAAGTTTTTCAATTTCCAATCTCTGTGCCTGTACAGTTTGCGACAATTCTGCATTTTGAGCGTGTGTAGCCTCAAGTTTATCATTCAGGATAGCTTGCGCTTCCTGAAGATAAGGCGTCAAATGTGCTTTATAGAGATCTTCAGCTCCGAGTGTGTGAGGCCTATATTGGATCGGAATGTCAGTATCGGTGTAGTAGCCTCCACAAGACCGAAGAAAAACATACGCATTGCCTAGTTGTGGTCCATCTCCGCTCTCTCCTTCATTCTCCTTCCTGATCCTGGCCTCTGCGACCAACTGATCCAACTCATTGATATGCTTCACCGCTTCCCTTTCAGCTATAATCTCTTCGAATTCCGCCTTGGCACCCTCCTCGAGCTTTGCGTTCAGTTGCCTCCACACGCTTTCCAGGCTAGCGGGAACATGTCGGGCAGGCGTGGGGAAACAGCTCGCAAAGTTGGAATACGAGTTCGCGCGAAGGGTACGTGCTAGAGCCTGGTCAAATACCTGGACCAGTCGCGAAGCGCGAGGTCCAGGGATTTGCGACTCTGGGGCGGGTGGGGGAGCGGAGGCCGATGCTGCAGGCGGCTGCAGCTGCGTTGAATTGGAGTTTGACTCTGCCATGGTGTCCGTAGCAGGTTCGTAGACTTAAATTGGCTCGAAATGTATGCGTAAATACGAATGTGGCTTTAGGAGACCGTTGTTTGGTGAGGAATTTGGGCTAGATTTGAGGATACTTCCAGCGCGACGCGACAGGTCACGTGTGACCCACCAATTATACCTTATCATGTACTTACTATGTCAATGAACATTTCGACAAAATTAATGCTTCTATTTAAGTGACCTTAATCTTCCTTATTGGAATAGACACCTGAATGCGCGTCAGAAAGTCCATGGAACTAAATTGATTATAACTCCCGTTCCTATCCGGGCAATTATGGAGTCCGTTGAGGCATAAAGATTCCATATCCTAGGACTTGGAGAATCTGTGTATCATCGTCTTATGACGTAAATCTACCCAGAGAGCTTTAAACGCAGGCCAAGAAATCGAGACATAAATGAGACTGTTCCAGAATCCCTGTAGTGGGAGAACAAAGCTAGAGGCGTAATTCAGACCGAAAGAGAAATCGTCCGGACGAGCAAGAGCGTATACTCTGTTGGCAGTGGAGGGAACCTGAAATGTGTGAGCTAGTAATCTCTGCTGGACACGTTAAAAGGTTATAAATATTACCCAAGTCACAAGCAAAGCAATGAAAAATAACATTGCATACTTGGTATACGCCCAAGCTGCAGAATTATTCTCTGAGCTAGTCCGTCTATGAGAATTATAGTCAGCCCCTTCGGAGCGCATTGCCTTGAGAGGGATCTCTGCTCGACGGTTACTGGGTTGAGGCCGTGGGCTAGATTGTTGGGGCTGGGAAAATGCCATAGGCTCGAAAGGGCCACCTTCAATTGTCACCGAGTATGGACTAAATGGTGAAACTGGAAGATCACTGGCTGCCCTGGCATCGCTTGTCGACATATACCGGCACTCCGGTAAAGAGTAGGCAATCTCGTGGGTGACCTGAATACCCGCGCATTTAATGGGGGGTATTGCGGAATTGCCTTCAGAATCAAATGATTCGATGGCCCCGAGGACTCGGAGTTGACGACGCTTCTGGTATATCACTGACCCAGCTCGAAGATAAATGGCGAATGTTAAGGATATGACAAACCAGACAGGTCCGTAGAAGACAGCGATTCGAAGATAATCCCACGGTAAAGCTACCCAGCACCATAACTACAGACAAGATAAGCACGCCTGAAGGAAAATTCATGAAACGGTAGATAAGGTCACTTACAATGGCAGAGCCATATACATGACCTCGGGCTTGCGTCTTGACAAAAAAGTACACGAATGAAGGAATAAAGGGAAGACCATAGCAGCAGAGGACATACTTCCATTCCAATCGACGTAGCTGCTCTGAGTTGTACTTGTGGAAAAATGTCAAGTATACATTGCAAGCCATGGCCAAGGTCCACAAGGCATCTGCTGGCATGAACCTAGAGAATGTCAGAAAACTAGGTCAATTATCTGGCAGACCGAAGCTCACCATTGAATCAGAAAAGCCTGGAACTGGCATAAAGAGCCCTCAACGCCAGCATGAATACCGTCTTGTGAGATCAGTGTCGCAATATTGGCCATGATATTGCCCCAGGAAGCGTAGAATACCAACCGGTTGATTGGTTTTCGGAACGAGCATGATCCAATAAAGGTCGTGACGATGACAAAGGTTCCAATGAGGGAGAAGACAGAGCAGACACGCTCTGTGACCGATATAGCGGACAATTGTTGTTCAGACGGCGACAATGTCATGGTCTATGACATCCACGGATTGAAGAGGGTTCTGGTAACAGGAGAATGGAATCGTTTGGTTTATTCCCCGCAAGAACAGTATGGCCCAAAGGAGTTGATGTGGATGTCCTACCCAAGTGGGGACTTATTGCAGGGATTCTTGGTCTTGACACTTATTGGAGAGACATACCTAAGTAGATTTCTTGGGGGCCTAGCGTCCTTGTAAGGGTCTTCTGCATATCAAATGAGAAAAAATATAAACTCAAACTGTGAGACCAGTCCGATTCACATATTGTCGTCTTGATTCCAGCTTCAGAGGAAAGTTGCCAGTCATTATTGGCATATGGCATTATACTGTTGTGTATCCAGGTAGGGTCAGACGGTTCCTGGTTTTAGAGTAGGGCTTTATCTAAGATCTCCTAGACAATAGTTTCTTCCATGCTGGTAACCTAGTGAACGGATGCTTGAGCTCCCTTTTGTGGGATAAAACGCGGCATTTGTGTGCTATAAATAGGAAAGAAGGTTTCGAGGCTGGTTACTATTCGGGCTTTTGGTTATGTGCTCATTATAGCATGAGTGTTGTGGCAGGGAATGTGCCGTATCAATCTGGTCTTCGTCCAACCTTAAGCCGAGACATCTAGAACCACACAAATCGCAACCTGCTAGGTATACAGACTTAGAAAATATCATCGGTCTGTGGTAACCCGAGGAAATTTTATGATTCGAAGAAGGTTTAAAGTCGTGACAAGTCACCGGGGCTAAGGGCTGTACCAGGGACATCTCGGAAACATCTCTTCTTGGTTATAGCCGTGTGGCTTTGGTATAGAATTGGCCCGTGGAACCTGAGGATAGAAATGTCCGGGTGTAACATTATTCAATTCGGACCAGGATGATATAAAGCGGACTTCCGACGTTGGGTCTGTACACCATTAGCATTTGGTCGTCATTGCAGGGCCAAATCAAAACATCAATTTCCCGGGTTGGCAATGGCAAGAGGATCTTTAAATCGAGCTAGAAACGTTGATCCCATCCCCATTGCCGGATAAAGCACTGATTCGTATTTGGAACAGCTTCTGGCTCGTGGTTTGAGAGGAAAGGAGCGGATTTAACTCGAAGCCCAGGCCATGAAACAAAAGTCGCCCCAAATTAATCCTGTCTACTCCTGATTTATGGGTGAGGTAAGACGAGAAAAGCATGCTATCCTAGGAATTCTCTGTAAGAAGCCGGAGTGGGTGTTTGGTGATCAAAGTTCGTTTTAAGGCAGATATTTCGACGGACTATGCCGAGGGTGCCATTGCAAGAAATAATACACAGGAAAGCCCATGCAATTACAGACCATTCAATCCTTGTCTTTGGTATGATGGACAAGCAAAACGAAAATGGCACAAGAAAGAAAAAGAAAACAGTCAAAAATCCCAACACTGAGTACCTGGGTGCAACGCCGAGTCCCTTCCATTTCTGATCGTCTAAACCGAGCTCATTATCTCGTCATACGCAAATTTCAGCCCTTAGTAGGCAGGCTGAGGCGGGACCATGCCCCCATAACCAGACATCTGTTGTTGTTGCTGCTGTTGCTGCTGTTGCTGCTGTTGCTGGGCCTGAAGTTGAGTCAAATCATGAAACCACGGGTGCTGCAGCGCATCGCTGGCACTGATACGCATCTCTGGGCGCAGCTGAAGCATGCGGTTCAATAGATCCAATCCAAGTTGATCGATTTGCGGGAGGATCAAGCCCAAGTCCTGCGTGGCATAGATGTGGAAAGTGGGCTTGTACTCTGGCAATTGGGAGATGCCAGGCCATGACCGTTCAGATGGCGTTCCCATCAACCGGAAGATCTTCAGCAATTGATCCTCGTTAGTGGTGCCCGGGAAGAGTGGGCGGCCCGTGTACATCTCAGCCATGATGCAGCCGGCTGACCAGATGTCAATGCTGGTGTTGTAGGTGCGGCTGCCGAGCAGGACATCGGGTGCCCGGTACCACAACGTGACGACCTCATTTGAGAAGGTGTTGACAGGAATACCGAATGCGCGAGCCAAACCGAAATCTCCCAGCTTCAGCTGACCCTTCTTGTTAATCAGCAGGTTCTGTGGTTTCAAGTCTCGGTGGAGGACCCGATTCTCATGGCAGAACGCGATACCCTTCAGCAGCTGGTGCATGAAGGACTTGATAGTGACGGGGTCCAGCTGTCCCCGATCGCCCCGGGTGTCCATATATCTCTTGAGATCCCGGTCCATGAACTCAAAGACCAGCATGAGTTTGTTCTCCGTGTGAATGACATCGTAAAGCGACACAATGCTCTCGTGCTTCAGCTCCTTCATCAACGAGATTTCACGAATAGCGGTCGATGGGGTTCCTTCTTCCGAGTCGAGGTGGATTTCCTTCAGCGCAACCATCTCGCCCGTTTGGCGATTGCGCCCTTTGAAAACCTATGATCACCCTACATCAGCGACAAACTCAAGGTAGACGGGCGGAACGGTTTCTAAGCGTAGAGTATAGGGATGCGGATGTCACGGAAGAATCGGAACGTACAGTGGCATAAGTGCCTTCACCGAGCTGCCAGGATAAGTCAGTCAGGTTGGGGATTTCAAATGGAAGGGCGCGAACCTTTTCCAGCTGCTGGAAGGAGCTGGGTTGTTGGGATTTATCCATTCTGTATGGTTGTGATGAGACCGATGGTTTCAGGGGTTTAGAGAAGAGGAAAGAACGGGGGGAGACGAGTGTAGTCTTTAAAGGGTGGCCTGCAGAATCCCTGAGTCGCTCCATGCTGTGATGGGAAGGGACCCCGCGTTGGTGGGCCGCGAGTCAAACCGCCACGGCTTATGTACTCGGTTTCCACCCATGCGCTTTCACTTTGCACTTTGGCACTTTGGACTTTGGACTTGAATTTTGAGGTTGAGGTTTTTCTTGATAGTAATTTGGAATCCGATTAAGATAGAAAGCAAGGTTGCAATGTGTTTGATTCATTTTAGGTCAGCATTACAGTTGCGATGACTAGGGTTCTAGACTCTACGGGTGCCATGGGGCCCGAGAGTACTTTTAGCTACATTGTAATTCGGGGCAGTTCAGACACCACGGCTGGTAGAACCGACTGTGTAGGAAAACTGCACCGCACATGAGCACTTGAAGTGGCATCCAGGCTTTCAAACAGCATGGCCTCATTTCGGACCCCACCGACATTGATAATTCCAATGGGCATGCCTCGTTTGTAGGCCCGTTCTACTAAGCGCCACGCCGAGTAGGTCGCCAAGCTGCTCCCAAGAACCAGTATGCGCCCGGCATCATCGATAGCTTCCTCAGCAGCTGCTTTGACTGCTGGGTTGATATTCTCTCCGAACATAGTCACAGCAGGCTTTAAGATCCCAGCATTGGATGGCAGCATCCATGCACCGTCGTGCTCAACTTGGACATGGGCCCTCGTCCCATCTTTCAGGATCGGAGGGTCCTCTAAGCAGGTCGGACAGGACGGATATCGGAATGTAGAATAAGGCGCTTCCGCAAGATCTACATCGCCGTCTGGGTTCAGTTTCAAACCCTTGCGCCGTTGTTCGTCCGCATTGGTTGTATCAAGCGCACCCTGCTCAACCATGCGGGCCAGGAATTCGGCCCAAGCGGGGTTTAGCCTTTCCAAGGACGACTGAAAATCTGCTCGAGGGAATTGATTACGACAACTGGTACAGACGACCGATCGTAGGTATCCATGTAGTTCGAGCGTCGATAGCTCTGGATGGGCAAGCGAGTGGAAGGAATCGACGTTTTGTGTCACAACCGAGCTGATATATCCTTTGACAGCGAGGTCATGAATGGCCTGATGGGTTGAATTTGGCCGTGCCTTCACCAGACCTGGCCACCCCACGAAGCTTCGCGCCCAATACCGTTTGCGGGACTCATGATGGGACAGGAATTCATGGAAATAGATCGGTCGGTAGGATTGATTTCGTCGATAGGTGCCTTGATCCCCCCGATAGTCTGACAGGCCTGATGCGACCGAAATCCCAGCACCCGTCAGTAAGACCGTTTGGGCATTTCCTCCAACGTCAATGCCTCGCAAGCTCGACGACGGGGGGCGGTGAAGAACTCAGCGACGGCTTTAATAGCCCCGTCCACAGTCCTGGCAGACGGTGGAACTATTATGGCTGGCGGAAGTGGACCCGTAAAGGGAATGCGAATTGCAGGCGTCGTCATTGAGGACGCATCCTGAGGGATATAGTTCTTGGCAGAAAGTCCGGAGAGGAAAGGGACTCTGATTGCGTAACGGGCTTGGCTCCAAGCGGGTCACGGTACATGTAAGTTTGGGTTTTGTATCGGAGTTTCATCAGCTTAAACAAGCTTATGGAAAATATCAAGTCCGTAAGCCAATAATAACGACACAGATGATCAGCCTAAAAATAAGTTGAGGGGAACACTATAGAAAGAAACAAAAGGAAATTTAGGGGGGGGTACAACGCTAAGTAGTTGATCTTTGGCTGAAGAGATCATTGACAATGGCCATGAAGATAGAGGAATGGTAAAGTATGAGCACATCAGCTCATACTGGAACTCGGTATCTGCCGGATTACCTGATCTTCATCTCTTTCTCTTTACAACCACTCAACCATAGATCTAGAAGTTCTCGGTGGGCTATGGACCTTGAGACCCAGAAGAGAACACCCTGTCCCGATTGCCCGTGCTCGCGTGCCTCGAGCTAAAACGATGCCGCTGACACAGCCCCTGCGTTGCAGGCTTCGTCCTTCCCTCCACTCTCGAATCAAGCTCACCCGTGGCTCGGATCAGCGCCGGGTACTTACCTCCCTGCCTTCGCTCTTCAATTCTCTGAAATCTTTCCCCTCCTATGTTCGACGGTCTTCTGTAACACCACTCCCCATGACGCAAACCAGAAGCCACGCCGGTCACGGCCATGGTCACCACCACCACCATCACGACAATGTATATCTGACTTCTACGAACAAACATGACGCCGGTGTGCGCATTACCCGGATTGGCCTGGTCGCCAACCTCGCAATGGCTATTAGCAAATTTATTGGAGGCTACGTCTTTCACTCCCAGGCTCTGATCGCCGACGCCTACCACGCCCTCACCGACTTGGTCTCCGATTTCTTGACCCTGGGGACGGTCGCATGGTCCCTCAAACCCCCGAGCGAACAATTTCCCCACGGTTATGGAAAAGTGGAGAGCATCGGCGCCCTGGGCGTGAGCGGGCTGTTACTATGCGGTGGTGTGTTTATGGGTCTCAATGCAGGACAGGTCCTGCTGGCCCACTGTTACCCCGACATGGCAGAAACTCTCGCTCACATTGGAATTTTTGGACATGGACACGGGCATTCACACAGCCATGGTATTGAGGCAATGGGCCCTAGTATTCATGCAGCCTGGATAGCCGGCGGATCAATTGTCGTCAAGGAATGGCTTTACCGTGCAAGTAAGTACAAGTGCAGCCCGCGGTGTGGGGTATAATAAGCCACATAGATCGACTAACGTCGCACAGCCATGAAAGTAGCCGAGGAGCGCAAGTCGTCCGTGCTTGCGTCCAATGCCATCCACCACCGAATTGATTCTCTCACCAGTATTGTGGCCCTGGCTACGATTGGTGGAAGTTACGTTTTTCAAGACGCTACCTGGCTGGATCCGGTTGGTGGTCTTTTAATCTCCTTGATGGTCATTAAGGCCGGCTGGGGAAATACTATTACCGCCCTGTTGGAGCTGGCTGATACCACGGTGGATGACGAAATCAAAACTTCCGTGCAAACCGCTGCCACAAAGGCGCTGAAGAATATTGAAGACGGTGAGCAGGTGATTATCCGCGATATCCAGGGTATGAAGTCTGGTCAAAACTACTTGATGGATATTGAACTTGCCGTACCCGGGGCCTGGGCCATCACTCGTTCTAGAGTGGTGGAAGAAGCTGTCCGCCAAACGATCGGCTCAGGTGTTCGTGGGGTGAAACGAGTCAAAGTTCGTTTCATCCCAGTGGAGGAGCAGGAGCTGACATTCTCCGAGGAGTTTGTCTCCCAGGATTCCGGTGCAAACCCCGAGTTTGAAAACCATGACCATGCTTCCAGTAGCATCACCTCTGGGTCTCATGCTCATGAGGATCACACCTCCCACAAGAGGCGCTAGGTGAAGGTCGTCATATCAAACAGCATAATAAACGGGACTTTCAAGTCAGGTTCCGTTTAAAGTGGTAGTCAGCGCGGCTTTTATATCCCCGGACATAACAGATTTGTGGTCGAAATCTGTACTGTGTATAGTCCCAACCAATCATTGAAGATGGGAAATCAAATAAGTTAAAATAGCAAATTTTCATTCGTAATAAAAGCTCCTATTTGAGAACCTCGGAGTTTTGCTACACTATCTACCTAGGTAGGTAGTCAAAAGTATTTCCCCAGATCAGTTTCCGGGCCTACCCCATTAGTTCACTAAACAGTTCCACACATCACCATATCTTACGCAAATTCCATATAATTATGCATAGTTATAAATACCAATCTAACGCATAGAAATGTCACCTAAGTTCTATGAAAATCTACTCTAAACTTTCTAACCATTAGAAATTATCTCGTGACCCTTATACAATCACATCAATTTTTACGTCTAGTATTACTCACCATAATTTGGGTATATACCCCTGAAGGTACTATTAATTATATCTTCCTCTATAGATAATCTTTAGATACCATTCAATTAAACTCATTTTAATAATATATAGTTAATTTTAAGGGGGTTTAAAAGCTCAGTGAATGCCTCGTCGGGTCCTCCATATTTACATATAAACTTTCAAACCGCCTTGTTGTCACTCAAGCTACATGGATCTTCAAAGTATCTTCTCAAAATACTTCCCTATGGTCATGGATGAGAATAAGACTGTTTAGAAGCGAGCTCTCTTACTACTGAGTGGTATATGCCTTCCCAAAAGTTGGTTGCTGGGTTGACTCTACCGGACCCGCACTTGGGGAAATATTTACGGTCCCCATTGCAAAGTGTAGCGCGAAGAGCGGGATTTCAAAATAATCATCGCTTTGATGATTGGCATCGATGGGTGACCGGATGGTTTTCCGAAATGAGTCCCCCCAGCCATGTTCGAGGGTGACGTCTAATGGAGAATCTTGGAAACGAGGGATAAAGCAGTTCGATAGGCGATGATGAAACTCCCGGCCTGCTCGAGTGAAGGCTAATATGTCTCGCTTCAGCTGGAGGTGGTCTGGGACAAGTGTGAAGAAGCTTTTAAAGCAAGAGTCTGTTTTTCTGCTCAACTCAGCATTGCACAAATAACAAGTACGCCTACTGCTGTACTTATCTCCAGCGCTGGCAGATAATAAGGTTGCACGATATCTGAAATAGCCAGATACGCATCCAAGATAATCCATAGAATGTTCCTTTATTATGGAATTAGAAGGTATACTATTTAGAGTATAGCTGCACTGTAGTAATGTAGGTCATTTACTTCACTTTGTATATTTCTGACCTTCAATGAAGCTACAGAACGAATGAAAGCCATGTACATACAGGAAATAAAGCTGGATGGTTCGCTTTGGTAATTTCAAATCACTATACATTCACTACCATGATATGTAAACACTCGCTTTCGTAAGTAAGTACTATACTTGACTAGATACATTTATCCACCAATATTGGTACGAAAACGACCGTTGGAAGAGATAAGAAGTCGAGTAACTACTAAATCAGAGCATTTACTTGGTGTATTCATGACTATACCTCCACTTTATCCTCGAAATACGTAAACCCGTGCAATGCTCAATCCTCGTGCTCAAGTGCCCAGATGGGCTCGGGGATGACATAATGCGTCGACAAGGTTTCGCACCAAAAAGTTATGACTAAATTTCCTGTTTAGGCTACAGTGTGGGATTTAGCTGCAGAGATCAGAGTCCAGGAAAACATCAACCCTTTGTTTCATAATCAGATCCCCTTTTCTTTCAGTTTAAGTCGGTCAGTTAGCAGTTAGCGAGGGCGGAGCCAGGCACGGGAATCTGATTACCTTACCATGGAAGTGCTCCTCCACCGAAAACAATTTTGAACTCAACACACATCTACCCCCTCCGTGTCACTCCCCTTTCCACGTCTGAAAGGGAGTTTGGCTGGTCGAAGATGGCTGAACAGGTTAGTCTGCTGCTCCATACTGGGTCCTTCGAGCCCAAGGGGTTCACCCAAAAAAAATACGATAACCCCTCCCCCACTGCCCCAAGTCAGCCCCTCCACGAGGGGTCACCAGATCAACATGAAGCATTGACACATACGCTCTTTCAGGTAGCAAATGCTATTCAGATCGCCTGGGACCCGGCCTCCGACCAAACTCTCAAAGCGCAGGCTTTCGACTACATCAACCAACTGCGCTCCGATCCCTCCGGATGGCAGGTCTGCCTTGGCCTCTTCACCGAAACCCCACAACAGCCTGAAATTGTACGACATGTGAGCTTGGAAGTTGTCAATAGTGCGGCACAGGCTGGATTAATTGATTTTGCATCTCTGGGCATTGTGCGGAATAGCTTGTTGGCCTACCTGCGGCAGGTTTACGGGCCCGAAGGGACCGCCACGCCCGACGCCCCCTACATCCAGAACAAAATTGCGCAGACCGTAACCTATCTCTTTTCCGCTCTATATGGCAATGGCTGGGAATCCTGCATCGAGGACCTTCTGAGCCTTACCTATAAATCTTCGGCTAGCACGACTCGGGACAACCCGCTCGGAATAATTTTCTATCTGCGTGTGGTGAACTCAATTCACGAAGAGATTGGTGATGTGCTGGTCTCTCGGTCTCGTGGAGAGCAGGATAAGGCCAACTCACTGAAGGATCTGATCCGTGAGCGGGATATGCAGAGAATTGCGAATTCCTGGCAGGAGATCCTTTCAGAATGGCGCGATGGGGACGATACCGTCGTGGAGGCTTGCTTGAAGGCGGTTGGAAGCTGGGTCAGCTGGATTGATATTGGTCTGGTGGTAAATCAGCCCATGCTGGATCTACTTTTCCAGCAGCTTGGACGGGCCGAGAAGCAAGAGCTGCGAGAGGGTGAACAGCGAGTTCGTGATGCAGCTGTGGATGTCTTCACGGAGATCATTGGCAAGAAGATGAAGCCCGCCGATAAAATTGAAATGATTGTCTTCCTGAATCTAAACTCGATTGTCACTCAGCTCTCCAACAGCCCGCCCCTACGTGAAAGTCGATTCACCTCCAAATATGACACCGATTTGGCAGAAACAATTGCCAAACTTGTCAACATCACCGTCATGGATATTGTGCGGGTTTTGGAAACTGATACGGGCCCAGTGAAGGATCAGGCGGACGATCTTCTGCAGGTCTTCCTGCCGCACGTCTTGCGTTACTTTTCGGATGAATACGACGAAGTCTGCTCGACCGTGATTCCCTGCGTCAACGACCTACTCACCTACTTCCGCAAGGTGTCCAAAACTAACCCAAGCTTCGAAGAACGCAACAAGGCTATCCTTCTCCCAGTCCTGAAGGCAATCATTGCCAAGATGCGCTACGATGAGACTTCCAACTGGGGGGATGAAGACGAGCAGACAGACGAAGCTGAGTTCCAGGAATTGCGCAAGAGACTCGGCGTTTTACAGCAGATCGTAGCTTCTGCGGACGAACAGCTATTCATCGACGCCATCTCAGAGCTGGTGGGCACGACATTTGAGAACCTGCGAGTATCTGGAGGCCAGATTGATTGGCGTGATCTGGATTTGGCTCTGCATGAGATGTTCTTGTTTGGTGATCTGGCCGTCACTCGCGGTGGTATCTACCAGAAAAACCAACCCGCTGGCCCCGCTGCAGTTCGTCTCATTGAGATGATGCTCCGAATGGTAGAATCTGGTAGGCTCTTCTCTCTGCGGCCCATTACCAAAAAATTCAAGCTCACGTACAATAGATATTCGATCGTTCACCCACCCTGCCACGCAACTTCAGTATATGGAGATTTGCGTGCGTTATAGCGCCATTTTCCAACACCACACACACCTCATTCCCGGGGTTTTGGAAAGTTTCCTCCAGCTCGTCCACCACCCAGTCCGAAGGGTGAAGACTCGATCGTGGTACCTTTTCCAGCGTCTTGTGAAGCAGCTCAGAACCTACATTGGCAATGTGGCCCAGACCATGGTGGAGGCCCTTGGTGATTTGTTGGTCATTCAAGCTGAGCTTCCATCCGAAGGAGATGACGGGGATGAGATGGCTTCTGAGGACCATGAAGGATCCGCAGATGCAGTTTTTACCAGCCAGCTGTATCTCTTCGAGGCCGTTGGTATCATATGCTCTACTCATGGAGTTCCGGCCGATCAACAAGTCGTCTACGCCCAGTCGGTGCTAACCCCGATCTTTGCGGACATGGAGCGGAATCTTGAAGCAGCTAAGTCTAACGATGAGCGAGCTTTGCTGCAGATTCACCACGACATCATGGCTCTAGGAACTCTTGCCCGTGGGTTCTCAGACTGGATGCCCGGCACAAGCACCCCGTCCAACCTGCCGGCACCGGAGGTCTCGGAAGCTTTCTGTCAGGTGGCAGAAGCGACTCTGGTTTCCCTCGAGTCTCTCAAAACCTCTTTCAATATTCGCACTGCTGCTAGATTTGCCTTTTCGCGTCTTATTGGCGTCCTGGGAGCCCGTATTCTCCCTCAACTGCCGCGATGGATTGATGGGCTTTTGACTCAGACCTCATCAAGAGACGAAATGGCTCTGTTCCTGCGTCTTCTCGACCAGGTCATTTTCGGCTTCAAGGGCGAAATCTTTAGCATCCTGGACACCCTCTTGACCCCCTTCTTGCAGCGAGTATTCTCTGGCATCGCGGATCCCACGACAGGAACCGATGACGAAATTCAACTTGCTGAACTCAAGCGTGAATATTTGAACTTCCTGCTCGCCGTTTTCAACAATGATCTTGGGGCTGTCATCATTAGTGAGAGTAAGTTATTCCTACGGGCTTCATTTAGTTCTATACTGACTTGAGAAGGAAACCAACCCATGTTTGAAACTGTCATCACCACCATCGAGCACTTCGCCAAAGATATCGAGGACTTTACCACTGCCAAAATGGCATTTTCCGTCCTCCACAAAATGGGCAGCTCCTGGGGAGGACCCGACGTCGCCCTAGGCGCCACCAATGGAACCACGCCGAACCAGACAACATTGCCTGGATTTGGCGGGTTTATGATCTCGCGATTCTCACCTTTATGCTGGGCGCTCCCAATGACCCCTTCCTTCAACTCCAAAGATGCCCAGGCCAAGCAGGTCCTTGCCGAGGCAGGCGGACTCCAGCGCACGATCTACCTGAAGACAGGTGTGGAGTATCTGGAGTATCTACGGAACCAAGAACTGCCGGGCATGGGCATGGGAGGGGATCTTATTGAAGAGTTTTTGACGGCCTTGAGCCAGCCGGATGCAAAGGGATTCCGGCACTTCTTCCCGGTATTTGAATCTTTTTCCTTTGGTAGTTCTTTCCGATCACGCATACTGACTTTGCATGTAGTCATTCATCCAGCGATTGAGCGCATGAGAATCTCTTCGACGACCCTTTCATTTTGATTCTGCTTTTTAGATTCCCCCATCCCATATTTCCCTTTTGACGGAGACGAGGTGATGTCAGTCCTTGTCCCGACTATTGATGTGATTTCTGTCGCCCAGTCGAACATGTCATCTATATCCATTTCCCTTGCCTCCCAGCCTCCTTCATGGATACCATATTATGCATTACACATCAATCATAAACCAAAAAACCCCCATCGATTGGATAAACCTCAGGAAACGAGTGGAAAAAAGCGTTCATGCTCGAGTACATAGTGATTGTTACCTTTCCATTCTGCATTCGCAGCGCATCGTGGACGTTCTTTCGTCTCACTTGGAACACCTGTTATTCTCCATTTCTTTCAAAGGAAGGTGAGAAAGATTACACATCTTACTGAAGTTGAGTCGGTAGGCTTGGTATACTGGTGAACAGAACTAGGTAGACAACGAATACACTGGTCTTCTTCTATACCCGGCAACATGTTGATCTAGGAAGTATACCCCAACTAGAGTAAGTCCAGAAGGTTCAGAAGAAAATTTGAGTCGAAACGTAGTAGACATTCTTTTAGGCCACCAAACCCCTTCCCATTCATTATTAGGTATCCCATTCGGAGCGTTCAATCATATCACAGAGTGGCCTTCACTGCGTCCCGTCGGTCACTTGAGCAAAGAAATCACCCGAATCAGAAACCGTTTCCACGCTATACTTTGCTTCATAACCCCCATCGATAAAGACTTAAAAAGAAAGAAGGACAAACACACTATGCAAGATACTTCGCCGCATGTTCAACGTGATCATCGGCAAAGGACGCCATCGTGTAGTACGAGTGGTCATAGTCGGGCTGGTAGCGGATGTTCAATCCGCTCACCCCGGCCTCTTTGGCGGCGGCTTCGAAGTTCTCGGGGAGGAGTTGACCCTGCTTGTAGAAGTTGTCGCCAGTGCCCTAGCGTTGTAGTCAATTAGTATGGACCGAGGCATACGTATATCTGCAGCAGATATAAGGGGGGGAAAGAAGAGTTGAACTTACCACGTCAATCAGGATATCGAGAGGACCACCAGCCCACTTCTTAATCAGCTCAGTAGCATCATGCTCCTTCCACTTCGCCTGGTCATCGCCAAAGTAGCCCTTGAAGGCCTTCTGGCCCCAGGGACAGTTGATCGGGTTGGCAATAGGAGCGAAAGCTGAAACGGACTTATACTTGCCGGGGTTGCGGAGGAACTATGCAAGTTAGCGAATGGCCAAAGTAGGAAATAGAGAGACTCACCAAAGTGAGAGCACCGTGTCCACCCATGCTGTGACCAGTAATGCTGACACGGCTAGAGTCTAGCTGCGGGAAAGCAGCAAAGACGGTTTGAGGCAGCTCCTCGGTGACGTAGCTGTACATGTTATAACCCTGGTCGTAGGGGGCCTTTATAGCATCGACGTAGAAGCCAGCACCGGAGCCAAAGTCGTAAGCGTCGTTCTCGCCTTCAATGTTAAGACCGCCTACATATCACCCGAATTAATACATTTCGCTCTCTCTTGAATGCATTTCTTTTGTCTCGCGCAATGACTTGGATAGGTAGGAACGTACGAGGGCTGGTATCAGGGTAAAGCACGGCAATTCCCTTCTTGCTAGCACCATGCTGGAAGAAGCCCTTCTCTGAGCAGTTGTCGGCCGTGCAGGTCAGACCGGATAGATAGATCAATACGGGGACCATCTGGGTCTGAGCTTGTGGGGGCAAGTAAAGATTGAAGTTCATCTCGCAGCGGGTGGTAGTGGCATTGTGGCTAAGCTTGAGCAGCTTGCCGCCGAAGGAGGCGATGGTGGCTTTGGTGGTGACAGACATGGTTTGAGTGACAGGATCGAAAATCTGGAATCGGGAAGTTCGCGGGAAGATAAGTTGACGTTTTGCGCGGGGTCTTTGGGTCCCGCATGAGGGGAAAGCTCCACCTCTCGGTTAGGGAATGAATCGTGCCGCTTTTGTGTTGCTATACTGCTGTACTGCTGCCGGTCTCTATTGCTCTGGAGAGCCCCTTGGCTGATTTCGAAATGGCCGCCTATCAGACACCAAGTCGAAGCTTGGAAAGTTTCTTGTATGCATATTCTAGCTCACGTCACTCGTGATGCAGGTTAAAGCAGCAACAGGCTATGTATGCATTAGGGAAAAAGGTCCAGAGAAGCGCCATCGAAGTAAAAAAGAAACGAATCCGAACGCTGCCCACAGTGGAGAACCCGTATCTATGTACAGACAAAAAAAGAAAAGAAAAAGGTGATATGCACAGCCTAAAAACCCACTAACAAAAGATCTCCTAGTCAATCATCCCAAAAACACCGGAACTCCATACACCACGGGTGCTGCCCCGTTCAGGTATTTCAAGACACATGATCCCCGTGCTCCTGCAATTGCCGTGTCTAGGCCAACATCACTTTGGGCAGGTGACTTTCCCTGCTCAAACAACCCCCATGTATCGAAAGTCGACGATGCGAAACGATCAATGTCCCTATCGGTGACATCCCACAGGGTAGCCACGAGCGCAGGACTGCCCGCATGGAGGTAATTCATCGGTGTACCATAGGGCTCATACTCGCCCGCCTCGGTAAGTGTGCCGCTGCTGCAACCCATGAGGAAGGCAACGGCGCACTTGGATAGTCGCTTGATGGTACGTCCACGGATGTACTGGGCACCACTGCCATGGCCAAAGTACAAGAAGAGATCCTTAGACTCTAGACAGTCACGGAATTCCTCCTCCGATGGTTCACGATTGACCACACCAGTCCAAGACTTCAGTCCCGCCAGATCCCCTTCAAAGGTTGTTTGAGTGGTACGAAGATCGCCTGTCGGGTTAAGAAGGAAAGCGCCCGACGTACGATCCAGGACTGCACCAGATCGATTTTCACGGAATTGAAGCACACGCTCACGAAGACACTCCAAAGATGAAACTCGACAGACAGGGTATCCTTGAAGACATGGTAGAGACTCCCATGGGAACAGGTGCAGAGCCTTGTCTAGCACGAGCACTGTGTGGTTCGGCGGGGTCAACGCAAGCTCTTCTCGCGCGGCTTCATGGTATCCTCGCAGGGCATCGAGGGTGTCAACAACCATCATGTCGAAGTCGATCTCGTCATAAGCATTCCGTTCGCCCTGGAATTGCAAGATATCTACCACAAAGTAGAGAAGATCCATCAACGTATCCTCGGGCTCCTCCGACTGTTCGAGGTCTCGAAGCCCAATGAACAGTTCCAGAACGTTTTGGTGAAGAGTCAGGCGAGGCGAAGAAGCCTTCGTGCCCTTATGGCGAGAGGGAAGATGCTTGTCCAGGATTCCTTGGAATGCACTGGCAAAGCGAGACAACGCGGTGGTATCTCGTGCAAGCGGCGAAAAGACGCCCCGGAAGCCTCCAAACCACAGGTTTTCGATATTTTGAAGAAGGCTTTCTAACCGACGATCCAGTGTTTCTCGAGTCGTCCACCATTCTTTCTTCATCTTCTTGTCAATCTGAGCCTTGGCAGCATGTGCACTCTCGTTGGCCAGCTTGATCACTTTCTGCATCTCTTCCTTCCCATCTTCAAAGGTGAACTGCTCTTCTTCATCATCATCGACGTTGCCTCGCCGGAGAGGTAAACGAAGCAGGAAAGGAGAACAATTCTTCTGCAGCCGGGAGACCACAAACTCAGTCCCGTCAGCACTCAGAGACAGAGACAGAACATTCCAGTTTTCCGGCAGAATATCAACATAAAGCTCAGTGAAGCTTGAGCAGATTTCTTCTTCAATCCCGGCAACTGGAGATGAAGAAGTCGGCCACAGGAGTGGATCAGCAAGGTCTGACAATTGTCGATCAAACTTAATAGCCATCCGCTCACGAGCGAATGCACCGACACGCCCAATTTCTAGGGGAAAATCGTGTTAGACTAAATTAAGGTTCACAAACCGCACACACACGAACTTACCATTCATAGTCGCCGGGGGTTGCGCCCAGGTTGCGGGGCCCCCTGGGGTAGTGGCATGTGTAAGCATAGAAATGCGACTCATTAATCGAGATGCTGCATGGCTCTCCAAGGTGGAGCCGAGTACAGCGACATCAGTAAAGACACCTGCAAGAAGATCACTTGCTTTGGTGAGCATGATAGAGAAATCTTCACTGGCTTTTTGAGCTTTAGCCCGAGTTCCTTTGGTCGGGGCCCTTGCTCGCCTGGTGGTGGGTTTTGCGATTGGAGCATTCGGCTTGTCTGCTGATTTGCTTGGAGTTTTGAGAGAAGGCAGTGAGATGGTAGACTCAGGCAGAACACAGTATACAGCGTGAGTTGCAAACTGACGAATGGCCTCGGCCAACAAGTGTTCACTTTCGCCAATCTCGAGAGAGACTTTACTTTCTCGTGCTGTGGCAAATTGACGGGCTTCTATCAGGGTGCTTGCAGAGCGCTCGTAGTCTCGAAGTGCTCGCAAGCAGTCGGCCTGTTGCCGAAGAATATCGCTCTTCAGCCGTAAGAGAGACTTGGATTGGACATCAACTTGAGGGGTCTTGGGCGTTGAGATCTTCTTAGCAGTGCTTGCCGTAGCGGAACTAGTTGCACGAGTACGTCGGGCAGCGGTACTAGCCGTGGTAGCAGTAGTCGTTGACGGTGCTCGACGACTGCTTCGTACCTTCAATTTCTCCATCTTCTCTTCAAGAAGTGCGATATTCGGGGCCTCTGAGATGCTGGTTGCATCGGACGAATTTATAGCTACGATGGCCTTATCAGCCTCCTGTAGCAGACGGAATGCTTTGTCGTATTGTCCCTGTACTTTGTAAAGAGAAGCAAGAGCCATGTGCAGTGAGACAGTTTCCATACTGGTCTGGATCTGCTTTGACGATTCTGACGCTGCGATGAGAAATTCTTGTCCTTCGTCCACATGACCGCCGAGAGTCCAGTAGCAACCAAGCTGAGTTTGTGCAGCCACAAGTCGGATGTTAGCGTCGAGCGTCTTATCAATCTTCAATGCCTGCTGTCCGTAGTAGATGGCATCCTGGAATAAGCCATGATGGGCCGACAATGTTGCGAGGTTCAACAAGGAGGTATGATGTGCGCCAAGGTGTGGCCAGAATGGCGCGCCTTGAGTATAACCTGATGAAACCTCTGGAGAAGGTCCGTTTTGGGATAGATCAAGTTTGGCCACACTGTCAGCGACCGCGTCAACATCAGAGTTTCCTCCCGCGGCCAAAGACTTGTCCTGTTTTCGTTGGGCTAATTTCTCAACCTTGGCCCAAATCCGACAGTTGAGCCTCACAGATAGCTTGGCAAAGAAAAGAGCATCTGCCATTGAACCCTGAGCAGCCGACAGGCGAGATTGTATGAAAGTAGCATCCGCAATAAGTCTTTCCCATGATATTTTCGACGAAACAGATAGATTGCTCATCTCTTCCGACTGTTGGCTCTTTTCATACAATGACTTCGTAGCAGAAAGAACAGAGGCGGCTTTGTCTGCCTCTCCTGTCTCGAGAAGATATTCAACTCGGGCCAGTTTGCATGATATGGTCGCTAGGGAGGATATCTTGTGTCGGGTAAGATATTGTTCACCGCGGCAGAGAAGGTCACCTGCTTTTTGACAATGTCCAAGTCGACAATGCTGTAGCACCAAGCGCGAGAGAATCGTGATTGCATCCGACAGATCAGCTGATTTCTGAAGTTCAGCCACTCGAAGTATCAGCTCCAAGGCAGAAAGCTGAGATTTCCACAGGCCATGGATCTCCGTGTAATCAACCAAGGCCTTCAGTTGGAGAATCCAGTAATCGATATCATGAATGCAGAGAAGCAAAGAGCTTTCATCTGAGCACTGTCGAATCATGGAGGTCCATGATGCAAGTGTGTTAGTCAAGTCATTCGCATCAATTTGGCCGTAGTGGAAACCAATGATGATTCGTAAAGAGCTCATGATATGCTGAGCAAAGGGCGCCAAGTCAGTGTCTTGTCCAACTTCGAATCCATTTGTGACAGCTTCTGTGCCTTCTTCCATTATCTTCTCAAATATTGTGGTTTCCAAACAGCCCGGGTGCTCTAGCAAGTATCGAAGAGCAGAAAGGACCACTCGACCATGGCGGATAGGATGAAGGTCTGTCGGGTAAATTTCAATGAGATTAGATACTACCGAGGTGAAAGTGGACCGAAACTTCTCATCACTCGAAGAGTATGCATGTAAATCAGCAAGAAGGCTCATTTGCCATTCAAGAAGCATCCCTCGTCGTTCGGGGGCCAGTTCCAGATCGTCATAAATGTCGGAAGACTTGGACCCCTTCTGTCGCAACTTCACCTTCAAGAATGTAGAAAGAACCCGGCCTAGCATAAAAGCTGGACTTTGAGGATTCTGGCTGCCTGACAGAGGGTGAGCCCCCATACCGCTGTCAGCGATTTGCTGTAGAGTACCCGAATCAATATACTCCGCGATTGATTGACGAAATGATTTCTCGGAATCCACGGGCATATTACCATCCAAGTAAAGATGAGCCATTCTTTCGAATTTCAGAGCAGTAAATGCTGCGTTCCGAAGCGATGGCGAGCAGGTGGAGGTTATTTGAGTCGATTGCTTGAGAAGAGGAAGCAACTCGCGGTAGCCTTGGTCAGCCTCTTTCCTCTTGATGTAACGAGACCAAAAAAGATTAGATAGTTTCACAAGTGCTGCACCAATGCTTGAAGCATCTGAGTTGGGGTCATCAGAGCTTTCGACGCAAGTAAGCAGGCGATGGCAATCCGCTAGAATGGGGAGCATGTCATCCCATGGTGGTCTTTGAGACATAATGGACAATTTCCCGACAGCAACAGTCGAGTCAACGGCGGCGAGAACGATACTTTTGGACATAGAGATTCGATTTTGGAACAATTCGTGCTCTTTCTCATCGCTGTCCTCTGCAGGAGGTCGTCCCACGTAACGCCTGAGAAACCTGATGAATGCTTGTAGATATTCCCGAATCTGAAACGCAATTTCGTTTTTCTGCTGGTCACTATTGGATGGCTCCGCGACTGCCTCGCCGAACCAAGAGAGAGCAAGCTTCTTGAGCCGAGCAGCCTCAACAAGTAGCTCGTCCAGATCAGTTGCACTACCCCGGAGTTGTAACCCTAGAGCGTTTGTGGCGTCTGATGTGGATTTCAACGCTTCATCCAAGAACTTTCCAGATGCCTTCAAGCGTTGGAAAGAGACCGACGCAATCTTACACTGAACAGTAGCCAAGGAAAGGCTTTGTGAGTTCGAAAGTGGTGTGATGGCTTTGCCGAAAAGCTTTAGGGATTCTTCAAGACAACCAGCATCCAGTGCAAGCTGGCCAAGTAGAGTCATTATTTTGGCAGTTGCATTCATATCCTTGATTCCTTGCGGTTGCTTCTTGATCTCTGCCGTGGATGATTGAATTCGGGTAATCGCCTTGAATACTGCACCAAACTCAGCCTTCTCAATTCCTTTACTGCGATGAGAAAATCCCCCAAGGTAGCGAAGAAGAGGATCGAAAACCTCTTTGCTCTCGTCACATACGTGGCCGGCTATCTTCCAACCCAGGCATCGGATCTCTAGGGACAGCAGTTGGAGACCCAATGCTGTAATTGGCTTCAGAGTATCTTTACTTTTTGGCGATTCGTCACCAGACGTTGATCTTCCGGAGGACAAAGATAGCACAGTATTTGACAGCAGTTGAAGTTGAAGAGCAGCTTTGTCATTCGATAAGCTTTTGGACTTCACGGCAGCAAGGATCATCTGGGCCGGGCTGCTGGGTTCGGAAAGCTGCAGTAGTGGAAACAGCTTTTGGATCGTCGAGGACTTGCGTTCGGAGGCAAAGAGTCGCATCGCATTGGCCTGGAAGGGAATAAGCAACCCATGGAGAGATTGTGCATTCGAAATGTTCGAAAAAGTCAAAAGGTCAGACATGCGCTCCTTTGCCGTTTCATCATCCGCCACATCATTGGAGCCAGTCGCCTTCTTCCCCGTCTTCTGCAGATCCAGGTGTTGCTGGATTCTGCCTTTCAGAGACCTCATTTCCTTCCACGCCATATCGTTCAGTCCCAGAGATATCAACTTTCCCGCCAATACGCATACTCCTTGCTCAAGCTGCATGTTCGGGAAATCTTTGGCACTCTGGTCATTTTTTAGAGCTCGTAATGTCGACAAGGCAAGTCTAGCGCACTCTGCTGCGGAAATCACCCCCGCATCAACCCCGGCGGGATTAGACCTTGCAGTCGACTTGGCGGCTTTTTCAGTGGAGATTGAACGCTTCGCAGTGGGGGCTTTCAACGCGTCCGTGAGTGTCTTTAGTGTTGTATTGAACACCTCCGTGGCGAGGACGAGCTTCTCTTGGGGAGATAGTAGGGGCGCATCTTGATCAACAATTGCATGCAACGCGTCGCTCGCACAATTTGTCTTGGTGGTCCTAGATGTCTTTGCTCGACTTGTTGGTCTAGCAGGCTCTTTGACTGATTTTGTGCGCCTCGCAGGCTTTTCGAGGGGATTCGACGATGCGCGGAGGAGAGATTGGAGGGACATCACGGTGGTATCGGAGCATGTTGTTGTTGACCGGACGGCCAGCTTGACAGAGTCGGGCATGGAGCTGGTAGGGAGGACGGTAACCGCCATGTCGCATGTATTAGGCGAGCAGCTGGCCTGCGGTCATCGAACGGGGCGAATTGAGGCTTTGAGGGCCGATATCATCAAGCCCAAAAGACTCCCGATCGAGCGTGTGTTGTCGTAGCAACACGGTACGCTATGCCTGATATAGAAGCCTTGTGGCCTCAGGCCGAACACCCACTTCTTCGATGCGGTGCGGGCCAGTTTGATTGTGATCACAGCGATTCAACCACGACAATGGCGCTGGCATTTAGATCGAAGCCCCTAGGGCTGAATCGGTATCTCCTTTCCACGCCGATATCATCCAGACTGCCTAGCCGATATGCGGCATCTACTTCACGGTCATACGCTACTTCCGACCGACTCCCGAAGATCGCAGATGCTTCAGTATGGACGTCGATGATCCCCAGATTTATTCGAGATCGCAAATCGCGCGGAACCAAAAAATCCAAGGAATGGAATCCGGCCACATTCTACATCGTCATGTTTACTTTGATCGGATCACAAGCAATCCGTATGCTCTCCTTGAAGAACAGTTATGCGACATACACCCGCACGACGGATGCGAAGATTGAATTACTTAAGGAGGTCATTGAACGGATCAAGAGTGGGGAGAAGGTCGATGTGGAAAAGTTATTAGGAACAGGAGACAACACGCAGGAGCGAGAGTGGGAAGAAGGTACGTCTTGGTTGTTTGAGCCCTCCGCTGTTCTGGTCTCTGACTTATTTTATTTTTCCGTCATCTAGTCTTGAGAGAAATCGAGCAGGAAGACACACTTTGGCAGCAGAGAAACAATAAGGGATCAAAGCAGGAGCCCAACGAGATCAAGATGGAGGTGACACAACATCCGGAGGCTAAAGAACCGGCATTGCCTGCTACGCCGAGTGCAGATGAGCAGACTGAAAAGACGCAACCTAAACGCAAGCTGAACTTCTTCTAAACATTCATTACCACATGCTTGGGGGACTAGGCAAGAGCATTGAATTGGTTGATCTTGTCTATTGCACCTATGAAAGCTCCAACTACCTACCAACCTCCACATCCGTTCTTCAGCGCCTATTGGTGACGGCTGCTGAGAACAAGTGTACTATAATCTGCTCGCCAAAGTATCTCTGTACAGGAATTATGATATCCAGGTCAATGATACTGGGCCAAAACTTTGTCTCTTTGTTCTCGTGTACAGTACAAATATTCAAGTCAGCGGTAACCAATCTAAAGCAAAATTATTAGAGTGGAAATATTGATCTTCATCTGTAAACAGAAAAATGAGATTTATCTGCTCTAGATCTAGGTACTATACAGAACTGAAAGACAACCAGACAGCAATAAAAGTACCGTACATGATGGGTTGGCGTAGAGCAAAACGCACCTGGCTATGACGAGCCGGGACGATGCATCAACAACCCCCTTCTATATAGTTCCCACATCTTTTCAAAATCTATGTGCTGGTGGTACAATGCACATCAGCCATCCAACAAAATGAAAGAATAAATCGTGCAGAGGCTTTGAAAAAAGCCAAATTAACCCTAGCTCACTTTTTGCCGGATGGAAAAAAAGGGTCAATGGCAGAGGAATCTGAGAGAGGAAAAAAAGAGGTAGTGGTCGAAATCCGATGCTAAATGGAGCACAAAAAAAGAAACCAAGACGGCAAGGGCCAAATGAAAGTCATCGCTATATGAAACCAAAGAGAAATTACTGCTTGGAACTCTGGAAGAACTTGGGCCAGTTCTCAGGACGAGGGACCTGCACTCGGCCAATGTTTGGCTCCAAGTCAAGGATGAGCTTCAGAGCGTTCCTTGACCGAAGGTAGGGGAGAGGTGCCGTCGCACTGGCCATGCCAACGCCCGGCTCCACCTTGCCGGTAGGGGTATCGTCCTCATGGGAGCCTGGTAGAGGGAAGGTTTTCTGCAGAACTTCATAAGCGGCGAGAGTGAAACCGAACTGCGGCGATGAACGCATGATACGGGCGGGACCACCCTTGAAGAAGGCCTTCAGACCCTCCTCCTTCCACACAGTCGTGGCGCAGTGTCGCAGGCTGGTGTACTTGGTCTCGCCCTTGCGGGCCTCCACCTGCAAACGAGTCTTGATCACATCGCAGGGAGTGGTCAGGTAAGCAGCGGGCATACCAGCGATGGCACCGGCAGTCAAGAGCTGAATCACACCCAATTTGTTGGTGGCGGTTTCACCGAACATTTCGGTTTTCAGGTGTGCGTATGTAGGGAAGTAAATGGCCGAGAAAGGGACTAATGACTCATTAGATCCTTATCAAAAATCACCAGGTTTTAATGTTTCTTACCATCACGAAGGAGACAAGCACTGGCTCCCTTGTACAGGCCCATGAGACCCAAGTTCTTCACAATCCACAAAGCCGAACGGCGAGGAGCGCCCTCCACGTTCTTAGCAACTTCACCCTGCACCTGCAGACGAATCTTGACGATCTCCAGGGGGTTTGTGAAAACCTGACAGAGGGAAAATCAGTACACAATACACATTATCGCAGCGCTCCAACTTACCACTTGACAAGCACCAGCCGTACCACCGGCCAAAACCTCATAGGGGGTCCAAATTCTATTAGTATCCTTGTCGGTCAGAGCACCACGGACCAGATCATTGACTGTAAGCTTGATGGCCTTCTCCGGTGCCACACCAATCAGTTGCGGAATGACACCCGAGTACAGACCGGTGAAACCCTCGTTACGAATAACCTTCTTCGCGCAATCAATAGAGTTGTTGTACAGACGCTCACCGGGGCGAGTGGATCGCTGGTTCTGCAGGCGGGTCTTGACCAAATCGATCGGGTACACCATGAAAGCACCAAACGCACCAGCAATGCTGCCAAGAGCAAAGTGGTGTGCCGATTCAAGCATGCTGTGGAGGAACGAAGTGGTCTTCTCAGCTGCAGTTCCCACAGCCTGGCCTGCAACAGCCATGGGAAGGCGCCATGAAGCATCAATGACCTTGGCGAAATCCTTCTGGGCAAGGCGTCCAGACGGAGCATCTAAGCCGGCGAAGTGGAACAGAATATCAGCCTCCATGGGGGTAAACAAGGAGAAGCGGGTGACACGAGCGGCCTCGTTAAGGAAGTCGGCGCGAGTGATTTTGCCGTCGGTGCTCTTCTTGGTGGCCTCCCGGACAACCACATCGATAATATCCATCTCACGCATAATATTCTGGAAGGCACGAACGGTAGCGTAGGAAATCTTCGTGCCGGCCGAGATATTGCAGAGCGAAGGCAGGTGTTCAAGCACATGATCGGACAATTTATGCTTCGAAGTCTCGAGGATAATGCGCTGGAAGTCCTCGGGCTCAATGTAGCCATCCCCGTCCTTGTCGAAAATGTGGAAGGCTTGGCGGATGCGCTCGCCCTGCAGTCCGCGCAACATCTGGGAGAATTGGGGGTAGGTCATGTCATGGCGCGTTTTGGTGCGGCCAGTGTATAGAGAAGCCCACTCGGAGTTCCAGTCGAAGGGAATGCTATCGGCGGTCTTGGTCAAGTTGTAAAGGCCCTGAACAGTGTCGAACTTGACACTGCCGGATCCATCGAGGTCAAACAGGCGGAAGGCGATTTCGTACTCGGCATCGGGCTTGGTCAGGAGGTTCTCGAAGGTAGCCCAGTCGGATAGGGAGAGCTTGCCGTGTCTGCGTCGGTCTGCCACCTGGAACAAGATGCCATACTGTTCGCGCTTGATCTTGTGCTGTCATTGTGGAGGCTGGATTAGTTACATCTTCTCTAGGGCTTCGAAGCGAACGTGACGTACATAGTCCTCTTGTTTGGGGGCAACGGCATTGATGAAATCCTCCTCGTTCATGAATGGTTCCCCATTTTCGTCCTTCTGTGCATGACGAAGGAAATTGGATCGGGCTTGGTGCGACAGCTGAGGTTCCTCTGTGCTGCCCACCAACTTCTCCTTGACAGTTTCCTTAACACTACTCATTGTGGTACAGAGTAGAACAACCAGGTATTGACAGGTACAGAAAGTCCCGAATGCGAAAATCCACCGCACAACACTGGGGTGGAAGGAGGTTGAAGGGGGGGATGAATGAGAGTGGAGAAGGGAGAGATTTGAGTCAAAAGAGGAATGAGCTAGTGACGGGGCGATAATAATTGCAATGTTTCCCCGAGAACAGTTGACTCCCTTTCACTTATCTCTCTACAGATGAGAAAATCAAATGCTAAAATTTTATGTTCCGTTTAAATTGATTGGAGTTCCGGTCAAACAGTACCTGTTCCTATGTGTACCTATTGGCCACGCGATGAGTTTTTCACCGCCAAACCCCAAATCACGGGTATTTATATGTTTTTCAAGGTTAATTTCATTCCTTATGTATGCGCATTACGCGATTTACCCGCAATCGGCCTTGGGGCCGAAATCCCTGTCAACACATCGAACCTGCCGAAATCTTTATTATCAATTTTGATCTTCACATTCTCCGGGGGATCCGTGAGAGGTTTCTGATCGAAATTATATACTTCTAAGGATCCTTCTGATTTTCGTGGGATCTGACGGGAATTTGCCACCTTGAGCCATGGAACCAGAGAAATCTCCAACAGTGCACAAACAATGGTGACATCGGAGGAGCAGATAATGCAGTCAGCGTGATGTGCAGAGAAAGAAAAACTAGAATCCCCAGGTGATCACCGGAGATCAGCCCTCCCGACATCCCGAAAGGCAGGGGTGAAACCGGGGCCCTGGCCCGTAGGTAAAAGCAAATCGGGTGCCGTGTGCGGAGTCAAAACTGGAGAAGAGAAAAAAGGCGCACAGAAGTTGGAGATGGGAAGCGTGATTGGTCACCTTCCCCTCTCCCCCATTTCCAGCCAATCTCGGCTTAACTCCGCGTGATCACAGCTTCTCCGCAGCTCTCCTCACCGGCTTCCAGGAATTGACTTTGAGACTGGATTCATCTTCAAAGTCTTATGCACTCAACAGTAGAAAACAACGAGGTAGAATACAATAATCTTCAGCCGGATTTTTGAAATGCGAACCCATCTGAAAGCCCACACGGAGTATAGGGACGACCGTTCTGGACGCTTAAACCTGCCTATTGAGGTATCTGGTTCTCGGTGCACGGCCATCACTTTAGGCTCTATGGGGATTACATAGAGCTCTAAACAGAAATACTATTCATAGCATGATCCACGTTGACACCTGAAATGCGTCACCGAAATTCATATACTTACCTAATGTACAGACCCGCAGAAGTTAACTACCTACCACCTTGGCACTCTAGTTCCCGAGGTCGTGTGCTCGTCCCGAGGCTTCTCCAATCGGAGTAACCTCAGAAATCCTCTTTCCACTGGCAAGAGAATCAACATTACCTCGTTGAAACGGAATGCTAGGATGATAACTGTGACCCCCACCACCGCATCGAGGATAAAATGATTCGCAGTCGCAACGACGGTCACTCCCATCATCACAGGCCAGAGGGTCGCCACGCAGCGAAGCAAGCAGTGCGGACTATACATTGCCAAACAGAATGCAATGAGGACCGAGTTGCCAAAATGTAAGGAGGGCATCGCCGCAATGGTCAGTTGAAACTTATTCTGTGTCCATGCAGAACCCGAGTTGCCTCGATGAAGCACATCAACAAACCCAAACTCCTCTGGGAGGAGACGTGGTGGCTTGCATCGCCACAGCGACAGAATAGCAAATGCAATGACGTTCTCTAGGGCCAACGTACGTCGGATACCTTGATAGCGTTCCCGAGAGAGGAAAGTATAGCAGTACACAAGAAATGCGACGCCGAGCACAATATGTGAGTAGTAGATGTCGGCCAGAATATCCATCATCCATGGATATCGATTCAGAACAAATCTTTGAACGGAGAGCTCGATGTCGATAGACAGGATATCTTCAAGGGTCAGGATTTGAATCGCATGGGCCTCGGCATTCTCAAAGATGGTTTCGTTTCCCGAGATGAGTCGGGCAGAGATAGCCCTGCAGCCTTGGTATATCTATTTCCAATCTTAGACCCTAGTTCTCAAGGAGGCAGCTCACGACTAGAATCACCGCATACCCAGTAAATCAGCAGCCAGTACCAGATCTCTAGAAGAAACGGAAACCGCTCCAATACTCGAGAATGAATGTATTGCTTGTTTCTGGCATAGCGAGCTTCAACATGGCAACTAGTTCCTCTTTCTGCTGGATTGTCCTCTCGCAGCAATGGACGAGTTTCATCATAGCTACTAAGTGGTTTCTTCTTTCGATTGACCCAGGCTCCGACGGTTAAAATGGCAACAATAGCTGTAAAATAGTTCAGTATATTTAGTAGTACCATTTTTTGCATGGATGGAGCTGACCTCCAGGCTCCAGGATGTTATTGAGAGCACCCATGGTACTGTATTTGTAAAGACCGAGTAATAAACGCCTGCAAATGCAAAGTGGTATAGCAAGTCAAAGCATACTCAATATGTCGACGAATAACTGAGAAAATCTAGCAAGACATGAAATCGAAAGAGCTTCACAATCCGGCTGAGCCGGGAGTGCCGGCGCCCGATGGGTCCATGTCCCTTGACCACGCAAGCATGTACATGTATACCCACCTGTAGCCTGTGATGGTAGTGGCTGACAGTGACTGGCCTGGTAGTGGATACATCTAAAGCTGGGCCCAGTTATAAATGCATGTCTTGTATGCCGTACTTGGGTAGCCGAAGTCCCGGTGCTCAAGTTTTCTCATTCATTGAGATATCTACCAGTTGACTCATCCTTCGAAAGGGCGCACACCTCATAAAAATCTCCCACAAGCGTCACTTTCTTGTCAGAATTATTAAGGAAGCTGTAAGTCTGCTTCAAAACAAAACCAGCGGTTTGTTATCATTGGATTGTTTCTGGGGATATCAGCTTCGATTGAGGGGCAGAGCGGTGTCAGAGCATGAGGTGGATGTGGGATATTGACACCTTCCTGTTGGCTAAAACAATCTCTGCTATAGTTATAATCCTTTCAGAACAATCATCTTCGTTTCACTTCAAAGGTAGAAGAATGTCATTGAGATACTTACCTAGAACTAATATAGTATGGTGGCATATGATTGTCTGCTGTAGTGCGATATCGTGCATGCAAACTCACCAGCGGCTTTTTAGGTCTTAGTTCTGCAGAATCATCATCCACTTGAAAGCCCGTCAATAGGTTGAAGAAGTGATGTGGAGATAGTGACCATGTTGCAGAAAACGCGGGCCAGTTCCTCAGTCACGACGCACGGGGGAAGGATGATGTGTGATTGGTCCTTTTCAGTGGAATGATTTCTCCGTATAAACGGCAATCCTCCTTTACAAGCTTCAGACAAGCCGACAAGTGGTCTTGGCTGCAAGAGGCTGGGCTATCACGACCTGTCACACTTGTGCCGAATTTCAGCATGAGACCAACTGGTTGGGGTATTCTGGTTGGCTGGGTGATAGGCACGGAACCTTACAAGGTTGGAACTAATGTGTGATGGGGAAAGTGATAGTGCGTCAGGGTGCATGGCATAGGCGCTTACAGAAGGATTCGCCATTGGCCCCAGGTGGCACTAAGTGGCCCCTTGGCCCGAACTCTGCAACTTCCCCAAGCTATACTTATATAGCCGCCCATCTCCCCCCCAGGAGTTGTTTTCTTTTGCATCCCCGTGTTTGAGATTTTCTATTTTTTTCTGCTTCTATTTTCGTCAAGCGCTTCGTTCTGGCTGGTCCAAACGAACTCTTTATTTTTTTTATTATACATCGTATCTTGGTTGATTCTACGTCCAAAATAATCACTTCTCTCCACCACATTCTCTTTGGGTGTCTTTGTTGATCAAGGTTACCCTCTGCAAAAAGACAAATACGATATATTATCATCTACATATCTTCAACTTCCAAGATCCTTTCTGCCACCATGTATGCTGCTCGTGCCGCCGCCCGACCTAAGTTGGGATTGAACATTTCTGCTGCGCAGACTGCTCCCCGACCGTCATTGTCGCTCAAGTCCCCTGGTCCCATGCCTCGAACTCCTCTCTCGCCAGTGTCTACTGCGAGTCCTACAAGTCAGAGGTTCTCGACCCTCCAGGTGCCGACATATGGCTACACGAACTCATGCTCGTCGAAGAGCATTCTCAAGAAGCAACATTCTTCACACTCAGGAGCTGCCGAGAAACGCATCCAATTCAAGGTTACACCCACAGTATACTGTGTGACACCTATTGAAAATCCAGACGAGTACTATGGCACACATACGAAGATTACCCGAGAGGAACGACGATGGGCTGTCCGCGAGTGATTTCGCCCTTGGGTCTAGAACCCTCTATGGTGATAGTGGCTAAGACATAGCCAGCCCGGCAAGCTCAAGCGCTGGTTAGGAGCCTGTCACTTATCGTTGCTGTCTCTGCAATGACAAGGACCTCTAGTCTCTGCGCATTCGGGTTTGTTATAGCTCAGCACAAGAAACCCCAAGTATATTTGACTGGACCAGATCTGCAAGAATTATAGCTCGACTCTCATTCGTGGCGCAGCAAGACTTCACGCGAGTCGTGCTCTGAGCCAGAAAGATCAGCACGTACTGTCGATCCACAAAATCTTGAGGCTGCTCGGTAGTCTGTCTTGCCAGACAGGTCTTGGGTAGTGCGTTTACTCGGTCAGAAGACAATGTATCATGTATCGATGTTGGGAGAGATTATTTTATGACGTTAATGGGCCTCCGATTGATGACTTTGCAATTTAGCATGGATGTTCTGTTTAACTTTACTCAGTCGTTACTGTGAAATATATGCTTTTTTCCAGACACCTTCATATCCTCACTCATATCGTAGCAGTGTAAATAAACCGAAATATCAAAAAAACTGCTCATAATAATTGTGGTAGTTCTATTGTTGTTAGGGCCAATTTTAAGGGCTTCCTGGTCCGTGCGGTCCCGATCTTTTTCTCTCCGTCGCCGCCATGTCCCCGGTTTGCCAACCTCCCAATGTTCTTTTCAATATCTTCAGTTGCGACTTTGCGCAAGTCAGCAGCAGGTGCATCTCGCAAAATTCTAAGCAACCGACGGGGCTTATTGACCCTGGCAATCGAAACATCATGGTAAGCTTTAACTCGACTCTGACTGTTCCTCCAGCTAATCCGACATCTACGACAGTGACGACACTTCAGTCGCGATTGTTGAGAAAAGGAATGAAAGCTCCGCTGCTAGCAACACCAAAATTCATTTCCTTGAGAATATAACCTGCGATTCACGAGCGCATCGCGGCATCCATCCGATTTTAGCCCTTGAATCCCATCAAGAGAATCTCGCGAGCCTCGTCGACAAAGCCCTCGGGTACCTGCCGGCCTCAACAGATGGAGACAAATCGATAAATTTAGCGAATGGGTCGAATCGCCAGCGACCGGATTTTGTCTCGGCAACTCGAGGACCTGGAATGCGTTCCAATTTGTCTGTCGGGCTCGACACTGGGAAAGCACTCTCGGTTGCTTGGCAAATTCCTTTGGTCGGGGTACATCATATGCAAGCACACTTGTTGACCCCTCGGCTGGTATCATGTTTGGACAAAGGCAATGGCGCAGTGGCCTCAGGGGCCGTGGGGCCCCAATTCCCATTCCTGTCTATTCTTGTCTCGGGCGGCCACTCGATCCTAGTGCATTCCAAGTCTCTAACGGATCACACCATCATGGCTTCCAGTGATGACATTGCGATGGGTGAAGCTCTGGACAAATCGGCCCGCGAGATTCTCCCTGCGTCCCTGCTACAGGGGGCAAAGAATACCATGTACGGCAAAACTTTGGAACAATTTGTCTTCCCCAACGGCCCCTCGGATTTCGCGGATTATCGGCCCCCGATGAACCGGGGGGAGGAGGTGACCAAGCGCAAGAGCTCGTGGGGCTGGAGCGTAACTACGCCATTCGCAAATACCCGGGCTCTGGAACTGAGCTTCTCATCTGTCTCCAGTATGGTAAACAAAATTGTCAAAGATAGGGAAGGTCACTTATCTCAAGATGAGCGTGTCGACCTTGGACGGGAGGCAATGCGTGTCTGTTTCGAACACCTAGCATCTCGAACTATTATTGCGCTGGAAGCTCTTCGGGTGAGAAACCGCGATGAAAATGAGATAAAGACACTCGTTGTGAGTGGTGGCGTTGCGGCAAACAAGTTCCTTATGACCGTTTTGCGCTCGTTCTTAGACGTGCGCGGATTCGAACACATGAAGATTGTTGCACCCCCTCCATATCTGTGTACTGACAATGCTGCCATGATTGGATGGGCAGGCATCGAAATGTTCGAGGCTGGTTGGCGGACCGATCTAAGCTGTCGCGCTCTCCGCAAATGGACTCTAGACCGTCAGGCCGATGATGGTGGAATTTTAGGGCCCGGTGGGTGGATTATGGATGGAACAGCTCTTTGACTGTATATTAGCGATACCCCTCTCCCAAAATTTGTACAATAGTTGTATATAGTATGTAGAAAACCAGAGCTCTACTTATGCTCTTAATACATAAAAGTTCCCAATCCCATTCAATGCTTTTGTGGTATACAGGGCAATGCTTTACACTTGACAGCAGACCTATATGTCAGATAAATCAATGACGCCGATGCAATGTTACAGCACTATAACTGTATCCTTTCAATCCGAGTCCTTCCACGTCCCAGAAACCGCCACAGTAGGGTATCGATGATGCGCCGCTCTAATCCGTGCAAATGAACCAGACCCATAACCGGTGCTCTGTGCAGTACAGACATCAAAAATAGAAGAAAGAAAAATCCAGCCCAACCTTCCTAGATCAGCCTCCGACAGGAGGTCCGCTCTTTTGCAGGGATGCCACTTGTTTTCGTAGTTCGATGAAGAAGTCCTTCCCATTGGCCATCGTGTTCGCTGAAGACGTCAGTATTCATCCTCAAACACTGGATTGTTTCGAAGAAGAAGGCATACATTTAGCACCCCAAGGACCGCCTGATCGTTGGTTATTCGTGTCTTTGCCGGTCGGCTTGTAGAAGATTGGCTTGGTTTCTGCGACGGCATATCCATTAGAACCCGATACATTTGCGATAGTGGGGTATGCACTGTAGGCACTTACCTTCAGGACCTACAATACAAATTGAAAAAAATATTGGTTAGCATTGATGATGTATGAACATGACTTGTCCCTTTCCTACCTCTCTTCAGAACATTTTTGGCCTCGGCAGCATTGAAGCCCCGGACGGAGACATGTAGGTCCTGGACTGGGCCAGAGCCACCCCAGGCATTACTTCCACATTGAGAACCACCTTGGGAGCCACTCTGGGCACCACCTTGTCCACCCGCTCCCCGGTCACGGTTTCCATTGCCAGAGTGGCGTTGCGACGACTGGCGACTAGGACCACGCCATCTAAGATCAAGCAGGGTTAGCGAATCTGACGCGGAAAAAAGCAGAAGGTACGATACCTATTCTCATTTGAGCCACTCATATCTGAAACCCAACGTAGATCGCTCGGAGGTTGGTGTTTTGGTGTTCCAGGAGGAATCTATGCGGGGAAAGCTGTGCACGTCCGGGAGCTGTGGCCAGAGTTCGGATCGACACCTGAGGCCACTAAGACGTCTCCGCCTTGAACCAAGATAACCTTGGAAGAGAGATCACTTCTGCCTTAGCACTCACGGGTTGTTTACCCCGGATTCTTCAATTTTGCGCCCATTTCACCGGCCTATCTCTTTTAATACTTATATCATCTTTCATTACTCAACTGTGACCTGCATCTTGCTCCGCCTTTGAACGCGACCCGACGTGTTGATTGTTAATCACCCCAAACCCAGCGCCGATCAACACACGGGAGCTTGCCCCAGCTTCATGGGAACCATGGCGCCCATGTCCAGACACTCTCTTTCAGGCAGACCGTCACGCTCCACCCCTAAATCATCTATGAAACAGTCGCGTAGAATCATGGAGTCTCCCGAAGAGCCTCCAATGAAGAAGCGCAGGTATGTGCCTGGTGGCCCAGGAGGAGGCGGACGATTCATCGATTTCGACGGCACCGAAGTTGAAGAAATGACTCCCCAAAAGAAGACTAATGGCACACCAAGACGAAACTCCACAAGCGCACGAGGTCGCCCCCCACGCGATACCGACCAACCAATCCATGCCCCTCCACCTCCGCCTCTTGTCCCAACAACGCCGCCGTCTGTGACGCGTCCCCGGCGAGACAAAAGCCAGAATCGCGGTCGCTTTACCTCATCAACAGCCGCCGCGCTTGCCTTACAACAGGGAGATGGATACAAACCACGAGAGGAGAGAGGATGGGAGGAGTTCCATCCCGATTTGGACATTGATGGCAGACTCGCTGTCTTCACAGCCGAAGAAGTGGATACGGTCGACCCTGCTGCCAACCAACTGACTTTGGAGGCGCTGACTGGCATTTCTGGTCTTGATGGTTCAGGATCACCTATGCTTCTTTCACCTGATATCGCATCACCCGTTCCATTCAAGCGTAGGCCTGGTCGCCCGCCACGCCGTCCAGAAGCTATCTTGAATGCTCTTCTCGCACAACAAGGCCCGAAGGTGATCCCACCCCCGGGACCCAATCCCCGGGAAAAATTGACACTGCCTAAGCCGGCGTTCCGACTGCAGGATCCTTTCACCTTTTATGAGAAGAAGGGTGTTGGCCAACAGAATTATGTCGATCGAACCATGGCCAATGTCGGATACCAAGAAAGTGACTTATTCCTGCGCCACGACCGGCGCTTCATTCGCATGACCGAAGGTGCGCAAGAAGACGACATGGACGTCATCCAGCCTGTGGCGTCAGAGGGCGATGTCAACGCAACGAGCGGAAGAGTGGAGTACGATATGGACGAACAAGATGAGAAATGGCTAGATGATCATAACTCCAAGCGTAGAGATGATCAGCTTGAGCCCATAAAGCCTGCCATATTCGAAATCACTATGACCAAGATCGAAAAGGAATGGCATGCGCTTGAAAAGCGGATTCCTAAACCAAACCCCAAACCTCCACAAACTCAGCGCCCCCGCTCTAGCTCTGCTGCTGCAGTAAACGGAGAGACTGCCGGCCCGGGGGAAGAGCAAGATAGCAAATGTGCTATCTGTGATGATGGTGACTGCGAGAACTCCAATGCCATTGTCTTCTGCGATGGTTGCGACTTAGCGGTTCATCAAGAATGCTATGGTGTTCCTTTCATCCCCGAGGGACAGTGGCTTTGTCGCAAGTGCCAATTGCTGGGACGAGGCACCACCAACTGTATTTTCTGCCCCAACACCGAGGGTGCATTCAAACAAACTACTTCTTCTAAATGGGCGCATCTGCTGTGTTCTATATGGATACCCGAGGTTTCAATCGGAAATCCGTCACTCATGGAGCCCGTCACAGATGTTGAAAAGGTGCCACGCAGCCGGTGGAAGTTGATGTGTTACATTTGCAAGCAGAAAATGGGTGCTTCAATTCAATGTAGCAACAAGAATTGTTTCGTTGCATTCCACGTTTCATGTGCACGCCGAGCGCAACTATACCTGAAGATGAAAATTGGCCATGGACTGATGGACTCACATCTCCTGAAGGCCTTTTGCGATAAGCATGTTCCGCCAGACTGGCGATTGGAGCATGGCACTGATGCCGCCACGGCCGATGCGATCGAATACTACCGCAATACCATGCAAGGTAAACGGTGGGGAGACAGCATGGCAGCGGCGCTCTCTATGGGGCCTGCGCTTGCCGAGGATGCAGAAGGAGAAAGGACCCATACCCCCCGAATCACATTGACCGTCGGAGGTAATAAGCGAAAGCGTATCCCAAGAATGATCTGGAAGCTACCTTCCGGGGCTCCAGTCATTCCCCAGGTTGTTCTGAACTCAGTAGTGGCATGCCTCGGGCGGTTTACCGTTCGTGGTCGAAAGCAATATGCAGAAGAGGCATGCAAGTACTGGACACTCAAACGCGAGGCTCGTCGTGGAGCTGCTCTGCTCAAAAGACTCCAGCTTCAACTGGAGACCTTCTCCTCCATGGAGATGACCCGACGAGATTACGTCGCCATGGGTGTCACCGGCCACAAACGGTTGCAGCGTCGCATGGAGTTCGGCGAGCGGCTCTATAGGGACCTTGACCATTTGCGAATGTTATGTGACGAGGTGAAGAAGCGTGAGAGGGAGAAGCTTAAAGATGCCGAAATGCTTCGAAGCATTGTCGACATTGTCTACTTTCCGGTTTTCCCTTTACTGTGGCCAATATTCGAGAAAGCACAAGTGTAAGTTCTGATTATCCTTGGATCATTTTTCACCTATGAACTAACATGAATGCAGGCTCGATGGAAAGGGAGTATTTGCGGCAGGGCTATTATCTATTCGCAAGCGACTCGAAGAGCGTTTCTACCCGTCCGTGGCGTCTTTCTCCGCTGATCTAGCAAGCCTTTTCACCTCGGAGATTGGCGTAGGCCCTGCTGGTGATACTGCAGAACTTCAAGCGCAGATCAGTGGCCGTGCTCCTGAGCTTAGTCTGGAGCAGCGAGAAAAGAGAAAACTGGCCAAGCGGATTATTAAATCCATTCAGCCCCAGCTGGAAGACGCAATTCGCAAAGAGAGCGAATTGAATCGCAAACCTTACGAGAAAGAACTGAAGGAGCTGGATGCAATACTTGACCACAGCGTCATGTCACGCCGAGGAGAGTCCTTGGAGCCCGATGGGGACCATGACGTTGAGATGGATCAGGATGATACTAAGCCTGAGGCCATGGAGGGTGTGGAGGAAACAGTTCCCACTGCCTCTGCTGAGGAAGCTGTGTTTACCAAGGAACCTGAGTCAGAGGATATTGCTGCAGAGCCTGCATCTGTTGAAGAGACTAAATCAAACATCAATATAGCCTATCATCGCCACCCCACCCCGGTTCTGAGCGAGGAAGACCAGCAATTACCTTTGGCTCAGGGTGGCATCCAGTGGTACATGCAGCCTTTTGATCCTATCGGCACCACTGTTCATGAAGAACGGTGGACAGGTCGGGACGTTATGCGGGGGATGAGTGAGGAGCTTAGTGAGTTGGACGAGGACGAACTCAAAGACCTGGTGGACGATGAACTGGACCCGGCTACAAAAGCACCCAATACGCTGGGGAACTCCCAAAATGTCCGTCGTACTCGTCGCTTGCGTGGCTAAGGGAATTATCTTTTATTTTGCTTTGATTGTCTCATGAGCAACGGGCGCAGGCAGGAGTTTTTAGATCCTATTCAAGCAGCCGTAGTTAATCGCTAGGTATGGAAGAGAATTGATTCAATTTGCCTCTACTTCAGATCTATCCTTGAAATTTTGATAAATTAGAAGCCTAATATCCTGTGCGAAGAGAGAACAGTATATTATGCAGCCAATATAGGAGATACATGAGAACAAGTACTAGGCACATGTAGTATGCTTAGTGCCTTGCATGGGTTGCCTAACTATATGTGCTGCCAAATCCAAAACGCAGTAAACTAATGCTCCCCTTTCAAAACCTCTTCCTCTTCTCAACCTCTCTCTCCCATTCCCCAAACCTCTACTTTGAGCTTTCGGGTCCTTTTCGTGGTTCTAGACGCGCAACTTTTGAACTTGCACTCGGGGGTGTTGTTCCCTTCCGGACTCTTAGCGCCCGCTCCTCTTATCAGCTCTGATTTCTCATCTCTTTCCTTCCTTCTTCATCCACGTTCTCTCCCGATCATCATGGCTGACTACGAAAACGACAACGGCCGTTACGCCGGTATGTATCTCGACCTGGTAATTATTGTTCGCCCTTTTAATCGTCCTTTGTACAGATGAGCCCCGGTACGACCGCGACCGCAGTGCTTCGCCTCGCGATGAGCCTCGCTCCGACCGCGACCGCGCCCGTAGCCGTTCCCCCAACGGTCGCTCTGAGGAACGGTATGTTATTCCTTCCCTGTATTTGATGAGATAGACAACAGCTGATAAGCTTGAAGCCCCCTCCCTATTCGCAAGTCTCTGATCCAGGATGAGGTCGAGGAGGAAGGAGCTAGCAACACTGGTTCCAACCTCTTCGTCACTGGTATTCACCCCCGTCTGACCGAGTCGGACATCTCACGTCTCTTTGAGAAGTATGGCGACGTGGAAAATTGCTCCATCATGCTTGATCCCCACACCAAGGAGTCTCGTGGCTTCGGTTTCGTCAACATGACCACCGCTGAGCAAGCTGATGCTGCTAAGGAGGGTCTCCAGGGTGAAGTCATTGAGGGTCGCACTCTCAGCATTGAGAAGGCTCGCCGTGGCCGTCCCCGTACTCCCACCCCTGGCAAGTACTTCGGACCCCCCAAGCGTGGTAAGTCTTAATTCAGATCTCTTCCCTGTTTCTTAAACTCATGCATTCTTTTTTTTTAGATGGTGGTGGCCGTGGTCCTCCCCGCCGTGGCGAGCGCTATGATGACCGCCGTGGTCCTGGTGGTGGCAACTGGCGCCGCCGTGATGATGACTACTACCGTTATGGCCGTTATGACTCTTACAATGACCGCCGTGATTACGGCGGCGGTAGTGGTGGTGGTGGTGGTGGTGGTGGCCGCGACTATGGCCGTGGCGGTGGTGGCGGTGGTGATTATCGTTCCCGCGACTATGGTGACCGTGACTACCGTCGTGGCTCCCGTGACGACTACGGCGGCTACCGTGGTGGTGGTGGTCCTGGTGGTCCTGACCGTTACAATGATCGCTACAGCCGCGATGATCGTCGTGGAGATGACCGCCGTGCCGGTGGTGGTGATGAACCCCGTGGAGGAAGCGGTGCAGGCAGTGGTGCTGCTGCTGGCGGTGGTGGCGGCGCTGGCTACTACGATCGTGATGCCAACCCTCCCAGCTACGAGGCTGCCCCTCCCCGTGAGCCCCGTGATGCCTACGCTGGTGGTGGTCGCTCTTACGAGGGCCGCAGTGCCGGTGGCGAGGAGCGTTACGGTAGCAGGTAATGTATCAGTATCCCTTCAAAAAGCAGGAGATACCGGCTCCTGGTGTCTGTCTCCCTTTCATGGTTGAATGCTCCACTGCCCACTTTTCCTTTGTTCTCCCTTCCCCTTTCCCTTTTCTCCTTTCCCTTTCTCAAATTGTTTTAATGCGGGATTTGACCGACGGGCTACGGGCGTCGTTGTTTTTTTTGTGTTCTGTTTTTTCTTTGCTTTTTCACGTCACGTCTCCAAAAACGATAATCGGAGCGCCATCGGCCTACTGCGACCGACTCGGCAACATTCTCGATTATTCCTATCATCATGTCATCTCTGGATCGCTAGATGATGTGCCTCAAATTTTTATCTTTTCGCGACGCAACTTCGGGAATCTCTAGCGGCAAGGAAGAAAACAATTATCGCTGTAATTCGGTTATCTGGGATCAGCACTCTCGGTCAAAACAATTCGCCTTATGCACACCACTCCAAGTAACGGCCCGGTTGTATTCGACCAATTTTAATTTCGCCTCTTTTTATTTCACCATTCGCATTCGCCACGTCTTCGCGCTTGTAGTATTCGCCAAGATCAAAAGTGCTGCAGGGCGAATTAATCTCGATAATGGAGGAGTTCAGCCTTCAAAAGGTAAGATGTTACCATGGGTCTTACCTGTGGTCCAGATTGAAATACCGTGCATTTGTGCCCTTTGTCTTGACTGGGTTGAATCACCTATGGAGACTCACTGGACTAGTGCAAGCTATCCAGCTCCAGTGTCCTGCTTACTCCCCATTCCTCTCCCTTAGGAACATCGATAACAAGCTAGCGATACGTACCGAATCACCTGTTTCGTCAACTGTCCATCTTACGATCTATCTTGACACTTGAAAGCAAATGCTATCCAATATCCCCCGTCCTTTTAACCACCGAGCTATCTAAATAACATACCGCGTTCTTCACCCTAGATAAATATATATGTGGATGCATGTTTTTTGGTCATTGTGTCTTCATTTCTTGGGTATCACCAAGCTCATCTATAGCTCCACAAAAAGTCATAACGCCTCTTGACCCGAAGCCGTCTTGGGACGGAAGAAAGGACTTTTAAAATATCACTCAAACGTCTGAAGTAGAAGGCATAATCTCAAAGATCCCAGAAACACCTAAAAACGCCGTATAAAAACCAATCATCCCTGAAGCTCTTTCTACTCTTCCTTCTCGACATCGCCTTCCACCTCATTGCTCTTCTGGATCAAGAAATCCCCAAGTACACGCAATGGATTAGCCGGCCTGGAGTAAAATGACATCAGTACATCTCCCCAGATTACAGCAGCCACACCTTCACTCACTGGTCTTTCGCGACAGCTTTCATCCCTTCCAGTAGATATGGTACAATCTTCTCGTTCAAGTATTCTCGAGCTGGGGCCCCTCCAGGTCGGACCTGTGAGGTTGCGGCATTAGAAAGTTCCACCATCGGAGTGTGGGAGCCGTTGGGTTCGCCCATGGTGTTGTGATGGGGTGTGGGTTTTTCTGCTTCGTTGACGGGAGCAGTTGGCTTGAATTGATTCGATATCGCAAGCGAAGGCTGCGCAGGAGGAAAGAATGAGGTCAGGAGAATAATTCTAGGAATAAAGAAGCGGAGTGAAGAATGGGAGGGAAGAAAAACTAGAGGATTGGGTTTGTCTTCGGATGTTGCGCAGAGCGGAGTTGTGGAGCATCTGGAAGCTCCCGCGATGTTGCTGGGGTTGGATCACAAGGTATCGATTTCATGGAAACTTCTCTTACCGGTGCGTCAGACATGATAAAATCGTGTTTATGGAGAATCCAGTGACTCCCCCTTTTTCTCTACTTCCAGTTTCCCCTCTTCATTCACCAATTGAAGTATTTAGTTCGACCTTTACGTGCAAACAGAGCAAACACCTTGATCAGGTTAAAGTGTACACGTGACTTCGTGTCGCTATCGGGTTTTACTTCAACGCGCGCGCGAGTCGATCTACAGACTCGGTCTCGCTGAATTGACCAAGAAAGCCCCATGGCTCTGCTGCAGGATGTCTCTGCTGCACTACTACGAGACACAGCGCTCCACCAAACGCAGGAAAATATCCGACGAGAACGTCGATCTGGACCGCAAGGAGAGCGATAAGCCGCCACGAAGCCCCAGTCCGTCCACTGGGGTGGTGGATACATTTCCAGTTGACGAGGCTGAACACCCGCCTAAAAGTAGTCAAACAGAACTTGAAACCTCATTGCCGGATATAGAGACGGACGAGCAGGCAATTCAAGCATATGAGGCATCACAGGCTGCGGATGACGCGGAGTCAGGCTTGCAAGTGAGATTGCGTGACGGCGTCTGGAAGAAGGGGAAAAGCTCCATCTATGTCGATGCTTTCAACTTGGCATTGGAGACCGTGCTGGATGAAGAACCACATCTCTTTAGTGAAGCCGAGACGGAGGTGTTTACGCAATGGAAGGGCTTGTCCTATGAGTCTCAGTATCTGTACGTCCATAAAACCTTTCCTTGTATCAATTATTCAGAGACGTTAATGGTATTAGATATGTGCGGCTTTTCTTGCGCAAGACTTCCGCATGGCATCGGGTCAATCGACTGGGCTATTATTCCGACATCTCCGACTTGTCTGCAGTAGCCGTTGATCTTCAGTACGATCGAACACTGCCGAAAGTTGAAGATCAAGAGCATAGTGAATTGGACTTTGAAGGCACCTTTCGCTTTGCCGATGGGACATCAGAGATTAAGACTCTGGAAGAGGCATCGTCTCTTTTATTGCTCGATGAACTAAAGGGATTTGCCAAGGAGGCCAAGGTACAGGGCAAGAACAAGAAAGAGCTGCTGGCAGCTCTATGTGAGACCAGTCAAACGCAAACAGGCCTTGGGTTCAAGAACGAGGCAGACAGCACACAATCTGAGAACAGAGAAAGCCATTTTTTAGAGAAGATCTTGGATTACACGGGCGATTGCATCCGGCTCTCTTCTGGACCTCGTGCTTTATTCGAGCGCGTGCATTTGGTCTTTTATAGATCAACCGAGTGGACCGAGAAATCACTGACGACAATCATTCTGGCCAAAATATCGCGGAGAAACTTCCCTGAATACATCGTATGCCGATCAAATTCCATATTCCCATCGAGGGGAGTCCTCATGGAATTTGAAGCTGCTCTGCGGACCCAGTTTGATATTGACAATATCCTGGAATTCAATGGCCCCCCGAGTACAGAGTCATTACAACGCATCATTGATCTCGCTAATAAGTTTCATCCTCGCTGGCAAGAATTAACCAAAGAAGAGCAACAGAAAGAAGATTCCATCTACGACAGCGGCGAGGGCGCTTATCTGCGCCGATTTTCTCCCGCATGGGTCTACACACGGATCATCCACAAAAGCCTGCATCCACTGGGTCGATTCAAGGAACATAAACGTGAGCATGAGGTCCTCACAGAGCTCCTTGACCAGCGTTTATTCCACGCTGCTCGTCGTGGCGCCTGGTACCAACGTAAAGCGCTCCTAGAAGAGCACTATATGTGGGCCTTAACGCCGTCAGAAGACCGAAACGAAGAAAAACAACGCAAGTTCTGGAAACGAATTGCGCTGCGAACGTGTGAGGAAGGCCTGGAAGATCCCCTCTGTCACTTGATATACCATTACGATCTGCAAAAACGTATAACAAAGCTTGAAAGGGCCCTGAAAGTCGTTAAGAGAGAACAACATGATTTCGGCCATGTGATGCTGAGCAAACCGGCTGAACGGACAATCGAGGGAATCCGTATCGAGCGGGATGAACCCGCGAAGAAAGGAAAAGCTACAATATGGATTGACGAGAGGGAAGGCGGGGAGTGTCGAGTGGAAAGCATGTGCTTAAGCTGGTACCGTGATCACGGCTGGAAAGGATATCACTCCGAAGGAGGCATCGTTCGAACTCTGGTAAGTCAATTCAATCTTCCCTAGATGTAAATGGATGTGAGAGTTAACGCAGGTTCACAGTTCGGAATCCTCTTCTACGATATCCTATTTACTTACGTCCCCAACGTCTTCCAAACACCATTCCAAACCTGTCCCCTCGATCTCCATACAGACGTGTTTTACCCATCTCGGGCATCAGAGATCAATCACCGACTAGTCGAGATTACGAATGGCGACGCAGAACGTATCATCCGGGAAACTCATACCCGTGAAGCAGCTACACAACCCTGTGCTATCGGCATTGACTGGTCATTTGAACTAGAGGATCTGCTTGAAATTGGGCGGTGTTTCCGAGGTGAGGCACTGGCTACTATCTGTAAGGTCATGGCACAGGAATACCAACAGCGTGGCGGTGGTATCCCTGATCTCTTTCTTTGGAATCCTGAGACGAAGACTGTCATGTTTGCGGAGGTCAAATCCGAGAATGATCGATTGAGTGATACACAGCGGTTATGGATCCATATTCTTCTGTCTGCCGGGGTCCAGGTTGAGCTGTGCAATGCCGTTGCGAGGGAAGTGAGGATGGAGTAGGTGTTATGTCTGCCCTTTTCAGAAAATGCACATAAGATAGATCGGGATCTTCCCGAAGCATATACTTGATGTCTTTATAAATGTTACACGAGTGGATGAGCTTTGGCTACAGGCTACAACTTGCCTTTGGCAAGAGAAATAAAATCAATAGGCATGAAAGGGGTATAACTCGTAATAGTCTTCTTTTTATCTGGCGTATCTAGCCCATGAAATCAAAATCCTAGGCATAACCCAGCATTATTGCTCCATGACCACGATCCTCCAAAACCACAAACCAACACACCGTTAATACGCTTATGCGACAAGGGTGGAGGCGGTGGCGCTCTCGTAACGCCAGGTGGGGGGCAGGACACCGACGGTCTTGTAGTAACGGGACAGACGGTGGATGCGGGACTCGATCAGAATCAGGCGGAACTTGGAGTCCTTGTCCTTGCGGTTACGCTCAAGGTGCTTGCGGACAGCGACGGCCTAGAGATTACAAAATTTAGATCGATCCGCAATCAAGGACAGGGGGAAGGGTATGGCATACCTTCTTGATCAGGAAGTAAAGGTCCTCGGGGAGTTCGGGGGCGAGGCCTGTATTCCAAAATCTCTCTGTCAGTCATGTTCTTGACCAAGCAGAGGCTTAGCTGCTGGTGCATTTCTGCGACCAGAGTTATAGGAGAATGAATGGATCGTTGCAGGTATGACACTCAAGGCAAAAGAAAGTTTCGGTTCTTTGCTCGAAGACAGTTTCCCATACAATTTCACACGTTCATTTCATCCAATTAAAGGGAAGAGAGGGTTGGCGATGGGAGTCGTACCGCTGGACTTCAAGATACGGAGGATCTTGTTACCTGTTAACGAAAAAAATATTATTAGCGACCGTCCAAATCATCCAGATTTTGGCGCAACTCCATCGAGAAATCCATACCAGTGACAATCTTGACCTGAGCAACACCGTGGCTGTCACGGAGGACAACACCGATCTGCGAAGGGGTGGCACCCTTCTTGGCGAGCTTGCAGATGTGGTCGACAACCTGGTCGGGGGTGGTCTTCAACCAGGCGGGAGCGGTGCGGGAGTAGGGGATGGCGGAGGACGAAATGCCCTTGCCCTTGGAGTGAAGGCGACCCATTGTTGCTGAAGTGTCCGGCGAGGAGAGCTGGTCGGAGGTTGTCGAGGTGGATGAGGAAATCGAAGTTCTTCGAGTGGAGATAATTTAGAAAGGTCGGACGGCGGGTGTGTGTGGATCACGTGGCTCGCTTATTTTGCAGGAATTTTCTCTGGACTTCAGTTCCGCAACTTCTATTTAATGCGGAATGCCCGCCCAGGTACTTCTTCAACTGTTCTGGTTTTATGTTTTCTAGACAGTGAAGACGAGTCTCGCAGAGATTCCCGTTATCGCCAACATCATCACCATTGTCACAAATTCTATGATCGCCTCCGACTTACATCTAACAGGTCAGTTTTGCCTCCCTATTCCTTGTCAACAATCCCCCCTTTTTTTTTATGATGAAAAACACATTTATACTTTTTTTCTGGTACCTCTTATGTCAGAGGCGTGTCTTCGGATGCGTCTCGATGATCTAACTGGACTTCTGATCTCATTCAATACACTATGAAATGTTTTCATACACATGGAGAAGCTTTCTTACTGACTGCTCTCTAGACAACAGGATTCTCTAAAAGCAATACTAGCATAGCAACCAATGGATTTACACTTGAACTTTATTTCATTCCAATTTTATGTCATTCGATGATTCCGTATGAGCGGCTATGGTGTATTCATCAATGCTCTAGTGTACATATTATTTTCAACGTAGTGTCAAACTCATCTATGGGTCTGATCATCTCATTAGCTCAACGTCGAAGTCTCTTGGATGTCCGTCGAGTTTCGCTTGTCTGCGAAGCATGAATAACTCCGTCTGGTGTTGCCTTGCGTTTCTTTACAGTTTTCTTGACAATGGGCTTGCTCTCAAGCTCTTCCAGTTTGACGGTGACGTCCTCATGCTTGGGGGCTGTCAAAGCCATCGATGTCGTGACTTCAGTTTTAATCTCAACCTTTGAATCGTCTTCTTTCACAGCTACTTCTACCTTTGTTGCTGCAAGTCGATCTGCAAAGGACCGCAAATTGGCTGTGAAAAGCACACTTTGCGCCCATCCGGCCTCCTGGCCCCAGAGCTTGCGGAAGTGGTTGGCCACGGAATCATATGTTGCTTTTGTCAGGGACTTATGAGAGCCCTTGCCGAAGCGGTAATCTCGCTGGGCAATTTGCCATACTGTCAATCGAATTAGAGCCATGTACGAGCGCCAGGACTTGTAGCAACTTACCATGAGTATCAACGGGCACAGATTCGCCCCATCCCAAACCCATCAAGCAAACACAGTCTGCCACCTTGGGCCCAACACCTTGAAGTTCCAGTAAGCTCTCATGGGCATCTCGGTATTTTTGGCGACCTTCGGGTCTCATCTCATCACCCGGCTTTGCCTCTACACCGAATGCAGGGGACTCTGGGTTAGAAAGCCCATCCAACCATCCTTTCTCTCGCTCTTGAGACACCATGACAGCGGTCTGGTAAAGATACTTAGCCCGGTATCCAAATCCCAAGGTGCGGAGTTTGCCTTCCACATCCTTGCCAGCTAATGCCTCGGGTGTCGGGAAGTCGTGATAGGCGCGGCCCTCAATTGTAGCAACGAATGGCCCGTAGTGAAGACACAGCTTTTCCACCATCTGAGAGATGCGCGAGATGTTGTTGTTGCTACTGCAAATGAATGAGACCAAGGCCTCCCACGCATCCTGGCGCAGTATCCGAATTCCGGTGAATTGAGGAGCCTTTTTCTTGAAATTAGGGTCATCAGAGGACCATTGCGCATACAGATCACCCAGATTGGATGAAAGGTTAAGGTAATGTTTGATTATGCGAAGGGTGTGGTCGTCTTTCATGTCACTGGATTCTGTGTCTGATTGCGCGCGAAAGGGTAAATCCGATGCAGGTGGGGTTGGGAGAGATGGAGATGATCGAGATTGATAGGTGCGATAGTATAGATAGCTTGAATCTTGTTTCAAAGAGATCAGGCGCCCATAAAGGACGCATCGCCATTCTTCACTTTCGGCAATGTTGTGCCATCTGCATGGGGGTCAGCATTGTGGAAGAAAGTTACCTAATTGGGAGGAACTGACCGAAAAGATTGACCACAACGTAGAGTGGTATTAATACAGAGCTCTGACAAGCTGACCGGCAGCTTGCGCCAATCTGAGAAAGCCATCTTTTAGGAGTTTATTTGCTGCGCTGAAACCTTGACGCGATAGAAAACGATAAGGAAGTGATTCTGCCGCAAATTCCCGCTTACTCCTATTATGGAAAGCGGTGAACACAGTACCGCCCCGTGCAGGAGCTTCCAGTTTTCCCCTTCACTGAAGCCAGCAAGAGCTTCTTCAACTCCTAAGCTCAACATGAACGGCGACACTTATTCTTCCAGGGGTGAGTTTCTTATAATTGGCCATCAGGAATTAGGCTAACAATTGCAGACTCTGGTCGTCCTCGCGACTACTACGTAAGTGCCAACGTTACAAGTGGCTTGAATGCGACTAACCCATTTTAGCGCGACGAGCGACGTGATCGAGACCGAGGAGATCGGGGTGATCGGGCAGAGAGACCTGAGAGAGGAGAGCGACGACGATCGCGATCACCTCACTACGGCCCACGAGGCGCGCGTCGTGAGCCTGAAGCCAACTCGTATTCCTCCAGCCGCGATTACCGTGCCCGTGAGCGCGAAGACCGCTACTCGAGCGGCCGAAGAGACGACCGGGAATGGGATCGTGGAGATCGAGGAGATCGAGGAGACCGGGGAGACCGGGGAGGAGATCGTGGCGATCGCCGCCGTCGACCTGACCGACCCGACTTTGAAGACAGACCTCCGAGACGTGACCTCTTCGAGGAGCGCCCCCGCCGTGGTGGTGCTGGAGGTGGTGACCGGGACCGTGGAGACCGCGGTGGTGATAGAAGAGAGCGCAAGAGATCCGCAACACCCCCCCGGAGGAAGGAGCCTACACCAGACCTGACCGATGTCCCGTCAATCTTGGAACGCAAGCGTCGTCTGACTCAATGGGATATCAAGCCCCCGGGTTATGAGAATGTCACTGCAGAGCAAGCCAAGCTCTCTGGTATGTTCCCTCTACCGGGAGCTCCCAGGCAACAACCAATGGATCCCAGTCGTCTGCAGGCGTTCATGGACCAGCCTGCCGGTGCTACGGAAAATACCGCCCTCAAGCCATCCAACTCCCGCCAATCCAAGCGTCTCTTTGTCTACAACATTCCTCCTGGCACCACTGGGGATGCCATAATTTCGTTCTTCAACCTACAGTTGAATGGCTTGAATGTGGTTCACAGCGTCGATCCTTGTATTTCTGCCCAGGTCTCAGAAGATCAGAAATTCGCTCTCTTGGAATTTAAAAGCCCTGCTGATGCCACTGTTGCTCTGGCATTCGATGGCATCACTATGGCAGAGAGCGGTGATAAGGGGCTGGAGGTCCGGCGCCCCAAGGATTACATTGTGCCCAATGGAAGTGCAGACCAGGAGTACCAGGAAGGCGTTCTTCTCAGCGAGGTACCCGACTCACCGAACAAGATTTGCGTGTCCAACATCCCGTCCTATATTCCCGAAGAGCCTGTCACAATGCTGCTGAAGTCGTTTGGTGAACTGAAGTCATTCATCCTGGTCAAGGATTCTTCCACTGAGGAATCACGGGTGAGTACTTGTTAATGACCTATTCCTACGTTCATTACTAACTCCTTTAGGGTATCGCCTTCTGTGAGTATGCTGATCCCGCCGCGACTCCTATCGCTGTGGAAGGTCTCAACGGTATGGAGCTCGGTGACCGCCATCTTAAGGTCGTCCGCGCTAGTATCGGTACTACCCAGGCAGCTGGTCTGGACATGGGAGTCAATGCGATGTCGATGTTTGCCAAGACTACTTCACAAGATATGGAGACTGGTCGTGTTCTGCAGCTTCTGAACATGGTCACTGTCGATGAACTTCTTGATAATGATGACTATGAGGAGATCTTGGAGGATGTCACTGAGGAGTGTGGAAAGTTCGGAAAGGTCTTGAGCCTGAAGATTCCTCGCCCCAGCGGTGGCAGTCGTAGCTCCTCGGGCGTTGGGAAGATCTTCGTCAAGTTCGACACCGAGCAATCGGCGACCAATGCCTTGAAGGCACTGGCTGGCCGTAAGTTCTCAGACCGAACTGTCGTTGTTTCTTACTTCGGAGAGGAAAATTTCGATGTTGATGCTTGGTGATTTGGGAGCGGGTCATCTTTTCTAGTCTTTTCGTTTCTCTTTGCTTCCTGCGGGAGTCCAAATGTATCATAGCAGGTAGGCAACACAAACAAACCACGTCACGGCTTACTGTTCCGAGGATTTCCAGTTGCCTAGTATTTCGTGTTATGTTCACACCCATGGCCATGTTGACTGTATTCACTGTATTCACGGATGATTGACGCAGATAGGAATGGTTCAATATCGTGAAAGTATATCCTATCAATTGAAATAGTTTGTCATGTCACCCACTCCCACAATTCTTTTTCCTTTTCTCCTATCCTTCCTCTCTTCATTCTCCTTCTCTACGTGACAACCTTTGAAGACCAATTTACTCCACAGCCTGAGGCAGGTCTCAAAAACCCAGCAGCCATACCTGACTTAGGGGGATCAGCACTCTGCTAGGAGCACTGGCAATAACAGTGACGCATTGGATATCACCTGTTTTGTAGGGTCCCTTTCACCTGCTCCTGAAACTCAACAACATTCTGACAGTCCTCATTAAGTCCGAAAGTGACAAGGTCAGCCTCAAGTCTCTCGGGAATCTCCGTGAAACAGTCATTATTCAATTATGAACATCGATCCATTCATATTCATGCACTGAAGTAATGTCATCAAAGGTCTTTTTTACAAAAGTTTATACAAAGAATGCATCCTTTTAACTTTTTTAGAGAGAGTTCAAATCTCTCATCTAGTGTTGAGCAAGAATGCGAGCGGCAGCAGCCTCCGCGATAACCATGATGGTGGCCTGGATGTTACCAGTGGGAAGGTCGGGGTGGATGCTACCATCGACAATGAACTATAAAGACATTCATTAGTCTCAAAATTGTATAGATGCTGTTGAAAGAAAGAAACAACTTACCAGGTTGTCAGTTCCGTACACCTTGGTGTTGATATCCACAACGGAGGTACCGTTCTCACGGCCATCATCGGTACCAAGCTTAGCAGTAGTGGTGTAGTGCATACCGGGGGACAGAGTGGCGATGATAGAAGACACATTGGTGTAGGTCTCCAACTCAAATCCAGAGTTAGGCTCATTGAAATCATCGACGAGCGACTGAATGAAGGAACGAGCAGCTTGGCGGTCACCAGCAGTCTGCAGGTAAGGAGACTGCTCAAAAACAGTCTTCTGGTTCTCGTCAATACCCAGCACACCCGATGAGGTGAGACCGTGAGTCATGTAAGTGGTGACATCGAGAACAGAGTCAGCGTTGGGAGCACAGGATCCCTGGTAGTAGCGAGTAGTGCCGTTGAGCTCGTTGGAAGAGAACCAAGTCAGACGGTGCTTGCCCTGGGTAAGGATACCATCTCCCTTGTCGTAGAGGCTGATATCCTTGGTGTCGCTACCGTTCAGGATACTTTCATAATCGGGAACGCCGAAATCGCCATCAGTCTTGGCCAGGATGGTGAAGATGGGGTGGTCCTTGAGACCAACTCCCACGGGCAGATTGATCCATTCTTCCTGTGGAGGCACGGTGATACCGGCCTTCTTCGCCGTCTCGATCTGCTTCTTGGGACCAATGCCGGAGTTGAAGAGCAGACGGGGAGTACCAAGTGCACCACCAGCAAGAACGACACGGCCGTTGGGGGCAATGTTTACAATCTCAGTCTTGCCAGAAGCAGTCTGCAGCTCAATGCCAGTGACCTGGCTTCCAGAGCGCACAACACGGAGGACCTTGGTGTTCAGGCCCAGGGTGAACTTGTGGCTCTTCTGGGCTAGGGGAAGATAGGTGCGGACGGGACCAGCGCGCATCTGGTCCTTGATGTTCCATGCCGGGTGACTGTAGACCTGGTACTTCTCATTGGGCTGGGTGATCATATTGACCGACTTCCAGCCAAGGTTGCTCAAGAACTTCGAGAGGACATTGTAAAGACCCTGGTCATAGTACTTGTCATCCGCCGAGGGCAAGATGGTACCGGGATTGCGCTTGTACAGCCTGGCCGCAGCATGCTTGAGATCTTTCCACTTCCAGCCTTCGGGCCAATTGTTGTTGTCATCAAAGTCGTGCTCTGGCGGGTGAACGAAAACCATGTAGTTGATAGTCACTCCACCACCAAGCACACAGGCAGCATATCCTACAGTATCAGAGCATAGGTATTCATCCCACGCATCAAGCGAACCAACGTCGGCAGATAGTCCAGGCAAGTCGATTGAGGTCAGGTTCTCGTTCCACGGGAGGGTTTCGTTCGCGCCGGTTGCGACTGTTGGGCCGGTACCTTGTTCAAGGAGGAGCACACTCTTGCCAGCCTCGACAAAGCGCTCGGCAGTAATGATACCAGCGGGACCACCACCGACAACGATGTAGTCATAAGAGCCATTCTTGAAGGTGGTCGCTGAGCTCAGGGTTCCAGCAGCAGCCAGAAGGGCTGCTTGGCAGCCTCGAGAGAATCGCATTGTAAAACAATCAACAGATTGAAGTCGAAATCTGGAATTCCTTTCTACCGGGCGTGGATCCTTTTAAGAATCTAGTTTACATCCAGTGGCCTGTTGACATGGGTTTTAAGGCCGAAAACCGATCTTGGGAGTCTTCCATGGTGCCATTAATCCCGATCGTGTGGCTACCTTCCTGGTCTGGTTTAGAGTTGCTTACAGCAAAATTGAAAATGCTGAGAAAGCGGCTGACACTAGAGTATATGAAATCCTGGTGGATTCTGCAAGCCACTGAGCATAGAAAACTCCCAGGACCCATGCCAGAAGAAGAATAGTGTAAGTCCATCATTATATGTCAGCGCATGTTATCCACTCAAATATCATCAATGGCTCCACTCGGGACGCCAACGGCTTCCCGAGAGGCCGTTCTGTTCGACTTGCTCCGTCGGACCCATGTTTCGGACCGGCCGGTATCCTATGATACGAATGGGTTGAGTGGGGACGTTTCTGAAGAGGCAGGGATCATTGAGACAAAATCTCATTAACTCGACTTGCATTATCTGATTGAGATCACCGTTGTCCGGCTGTTCGTTCACCCGGAATAACTAGGCATTTTTGAGACCGCCATCAATGACCCTTGAAACTACCGAAATAAACATTGCTTCACACCTTATGCGGAACCTCAATTGCATATATTGAGCTTCCGGTCAAAAGCAGGGATGCCCAAGGTAATATTATTGAGAGACCGCGACAGCTGCTCCACCTACACTGGGGCTGATCGTGATCAACACTCGGCTCACACCGGAGATAGTAATGATCATAGAATAGACATGATCTTAGTTGCTTGAATTCCGGTCTTGCTCGGCAGAGACGGTTCGTTCGGCTGTTTTATCTGATCATCAGCCCCGCTCCGTATAGCCTATGAGGTACTCGTTTCGCTGCCAAACAGGTTTTTGGTCGAGTGGTCAGGGGCATTTGGTCATGCTACTACGCATAATTATTTCTTACTAGAGGAAACATGAACAAGATAATGGTCAGGGGCTTTTTTATCAGGGTTGTTGATCCAACCATACCCGAGCACTACTGAAGAAGAAGAGCAAGATAGCTTGATAGGAATTTAGAAGGTAGCCACGGACTATTTTTTAATTCTTCTAGGCCCATATGTCTAACCCGATGAATAGCTTGCTTCTAGGGCTTTAAACACAATATCTCACCTATTTTTGCCTTTCGATGCCCCTCCAGCCAGCTTCTCTAGTAGGGTTGCTATATGTTCTGACGTAGGAATTGAGTAGACACGTGATGTGACCATGTAAGCCTCTTCTCTCTCATCTTCCATTTCTCCAGAAGCAACTGATCCAATTCATTCATCTGGCTGAGATAGCTTCGTGACCAAACTGGCATTCACCATGTCGTCCGCAGCTAGGAATCTCCTCACACAGGGGAGTCACAAATCCGACCGGGACCCCGAACTCTTCACTCTGCAGATTATGATTCTTCGACCTAGCAAATAAACAAAGAATAAGCCAGAAGATTTGGTAGATGATGGTGAGGATCTACTGAGCATTTCAGGACGAGTAAAAAAGGAAACCTGGGAAGTTGCGCTCCCCTCACTGTGTGACGATCCCCAGACTTCAACCCCGCATTTTCTCCGCATGGAAATGCTCGGCGACTCCTCCCTTGATTTTCCACCCGTCAATCTATTCCGACTCTCCATTCACCTACGCTTTTCCATCCGACGCAATATGCGGAGCAAGGCCACTCCTTGGTGAGTACCCACACCGCCAATGCAGTGACAACCACTGATCAAATCACACAGCCAGGAATGCCGATGTAAGTGGCATCAAATAAGCCGAGCAGTGGAAACTAGCTGATTATACATTTCAGCTCGTCATGTGAAGTGTGAGTACATTCAGGATTCTTTAGTTGTCAATCTTGGAAGTACTGATCAATCTAGGCGATGGGCAAAAGCCGAAATGCCATCGGTGCAAGCGCACAGGCTCTTCTTGCCTCTGGCAGGCTATTTCTTCGAGATTTCGTCATGGATCTAGTGCCAGTGCTCAGTATGATTTTGCAGATGACCAACCTTGGTTACCTGCTGGTTACGGTGTGGAGACCCGAGTGCCTGTTGTATTCATTGCCAATCGCAGCTACTAATTCGATAACAGTGGATTATAAGTATATCGATGAGACAGCCGATATAGCTCAGAATTATTATATAGGGTATGACCCTACATCCCCCTCGGCATCGGAGAGACGCCGGAGTGTGTTCTCTGAGGATCGGACTTATGCCGAGTCGTCTACCCTCACCGAAACGGCCAAAGCAGCTCCAAATATATCCAATCCATTAGTGCAGTCACACGGGCCCGATACTAATCTGGGCTACTCACCATGTGCCTTGCAGCTGTCACCAGCAAATCAGTCACTGTCCGCTTCTCCTCACTTTTCACATTGCAGCCATTCCTCTCAAGGGTCGCGTGATTCCGTCAATCCAATTCACGGGGAACTACCCAACCTAGATGAGCATGAGGCCTGCCTTATGCGATATTTCGTTGTTGAGCTAGCGCCTTGGGTACGTACCTGAAGATTCTTGTAATACTCAGCTCATATCTTATAGTTCGATATTTGCGACGGGGAGCGCCATTTTGCTTGCACAGTACCTTTACGAGCTCGAACTTGTCCACCTTTGCTCAATGCCATCTATACTGCTTCGGCCAGACATTTGAGCCGGATCAAAAAACATTGGCGTGGGAATCAGGTATATTATGGAGGCAAGGCCTTACCAAATCTGACGTCGGAGACAGCCATCCATTACCACAACGAGTGCATAGCCCATTTCGTTTCACTTTCAGACCACTCGCGGGAGGCCCAGGATGAAAATCTCCTTGCCGCGGCTGTAATATTACGTTTCTATGAAGAGGTAGATTGTAAGTTAGCTTTACTTTGACAGATTTGCTTGCCGCTAACTCCGATCAAGTTCCTGCTATGGGCCAGGACACTGAAAGTGCACTGCGGGGTATCCAAATCTTTCTAGAAGCTCAGATCATGCCCGCAGTATCTGGATACGGGCTGCGCCATGCAGCTTATTGGATTGCCCTGCGACAAGAAATCACCACCGCATTTAGCAAACAACGAACCTTCCGACTCCCTTTGGGACCCTGTGAGCCATATCGATCCTTTGAGCCCGCCGATGACTACGTCTGGGCGGACAGGCTAGTGATTCACTGTGCCGATGTACTCCAGTATTGTTATGGGTCCGAGGAAGACCTGCCCAGGGACCGACATCAGTCGAGCATGGGAATTCTGCACCAACCAGGAACCGACATGCGCCTCGCACGCTACGAGGAGCTCGTCGCTTTTGAAAATCTCTGGACTGAGCTAGGTCCGCCCAGTTTCAAACCCATCTATTCCCGAGAGCCTGATCGCTCATGCGGTGAGGTCTTCCCCGAGCTGTGGTACCTGAACAACTGCCATGTTGCAGGCCTCCAGTTTCTCGAACTTGCACGGATTTTGCTCACGGTATACAATCCCAAGCTGCCCCGTCTCGGTCCCGGTCAGCGCACAGTAATGCGATCGGTGGATCAACAAGTGCGGTCGATTGTTGTGCGGTTATGTGGGATTGCGCTCTCTAATGAACATAGTCCTCCTGGTCTGGTGACGGCCTCCGCTGCAATTGGAATGTGTGGAGATCGGTTTACCGAGAAATTGGAACAGGAGGCTTTGCTTGGTGTTTTGATTCAGTTGGAGGACAAGCATGCGTATCCCACTTCGAGTGCCCAGGAATCGTTGAAAGTAGCGTGGGGTTGGGAGGGGTACGATGAGGAGTAATGCAGCAATGAACGAAACATGTACAAGTGAAATCCATATCTCGCGATTTAAATGAGGAGAGAATCTCCAAATTGGTCATGTTCAATCATGTATTAGAGATCGGAGAGAAAGCATTCGCCGCAACCTACCATGTTCAGTAATTTCGATGAACTGTATGTACGGAGATCAAAGTGCGGGGAAGTGGAGTCGCCAGGAAAGGCATTCGTCGCCGTCGAACTACTCAATCAAGTAGAATGCAAACAGCACATCAGTCTTCTCCGATGAGGGGCATATGCATAATCTGGAATCTTAGCTATATAAGTCTCGCTCCAATCCATATGGTTTCTGGTCTATACTCTCCAAGCCCTCTATAGAATCAATTCCTTTCACCATGACCGAAAAGCTCCAAGTTGCCGTCGCCGGTATTGGCCGCATGGGTAAGACAATACTTCAATTCCGCCTTGATTGAGCTAATGGATGAAAACTTCTAGGCATGCGCCATGCCCGTCACTTCGCAACACTGACGCCCCGTGCCGAGCTCATCGCCGTCTGCTCGCCCGTGCAAGCCGAGCTAGATGCCGCGAAGAACGAATTCAAGGGTGTGCGCACCTACCTTGACTACGACCAGATGCTGTCTCAGGAAAAGTCTCTCCAGGCCGTTGTCGTTGCTAGTGCGACTACCGTGCACGCTGAGCAGGCAATCAAGGCCATTGAGCGGGGATTACATGTTCTCTGCGAGAAGCCCATTAGTACCAGCCCGGAGATTGTAAGGACAAACCCCAAAGAACACCAATATCTCGAACCACTTTCTAACATTCTATCTTCTTTGGATCTAGTCCCAATCAGTGGTCGACACTTACAAGAGATCCATCCAAAAATTCCCCAACCAAAAAGTCATCTGCGGATTCTCCCGTCGCTTCGACGCCTCCTACCGGGATGCACACCGACGCATGGCATCCGGCGACATCGGGACCCCCTCCGTCTTCCGCTCGCAGACATGCGACAAGCTCGATCCAAGTGGATTCTTCGTGGCCTATGCCGAGTTCTCGGGTGGTATCTTTGTGGACTGCTCGATTCACGATATTGATCTGGCATTGTGGTTCTTCGGCGAGGATACCAAGGTAAAGAGCGTCACTGCTATCGGTATCACAGCCGTGCAGCCCGATCTGCGCAAACATAATGATCGTGATAATGCGTTGGGCATCATTGAATTCTATGTAAGCATCCTTTCTCATACCAGACAGACCAGATGCTCATTGGACACCAGGGCGGCAAAATCGCCCAACTCTACTGCTCTCGTATGATGGCGGCTGGTCAAGAAGACTGCACTGAAGTCTTTGGTACAAACGGCAAGATCGCTGTCAACACGCAGCCCCAGTTGAACCTCGTGAACCTGTATGAGTCGACTGGTATCCGACGCGAGATTCCAGCCGATTATTATGGACGGTTCCGGGAGGCGTTCATCACCGAGGCGAATGAGTTTACGGCTTCTTGTTTGGATAACACTGCCCCGCCGTTGCGGTTGGATTCGGCCGTGAAAGCCGTTACTATTGGGTGTGCCTTGCAGGAGTCATTGATCACCGGGAAGAAGATCGAGTTTTCGGAGAATGGGGCTCGGGCGAAGCTGTAGGTCATTCTTTTGATTTAAATGGTCAACGGCTTGTTTATAGAGTGTCGATTTGTTTTCTTGTTCATGAGTATACTTCTTTTGGCCATAGACTCCCAGGAGATAAATAGAATGAACTATGATACAGCACATGAAACCCAATTCCTGAATTCAATACTGAATACTTTACTAGAAATAACTCTGGTATATTTTAGCGGCCTCGATAATGGATTAGCGCTATAGAATCAGGTTAGTTTGGCGCTGTCTCAGTTCGGCTCCACAGTGCTAAGCCTCACAGCCTTACGAGCACAATCGCCCTCCCCTTCCCACTTCTCTTTTCTTTGGATTTTCTTGTCTGCTGTTTCTTCTTCTCCCAAATCAGAAGTTCACAAAATGCAAACCTCCAATCTCCCGACCGAGAAGGTCGACGCCGAGACCACGCCCAGGTCAATCAAAGACACCGACATCCTCCAACCACTACAGTTCCTTGTCGCCGCCCGTCGCGGCGTCCAAATGGACCCTTCTTTCAGTGCGATCAATATCCCGGAAGACAGATACATAACCTATAACGGTGACTCGGGATTCGAGTCACAAAGTTCCCGGACACCGTTCTGGATCCGATGCGTCATCGCCCTGGGATATATGCATAATGTGTAAAAATTCTCCCACCAAAACAACAATTTCCAGCAAGCATCTAGCTAATGACAAAATATAGTTCCAAGATTGGATTAGTATTTGTGGTATTTGCAGAGGCAATGAATATCTCCCGTGATACAATGCGGGATAGTCCCAAAGAATTAAAGAGAAAGCCACTCCTTCAAGATGTTCTCTGGTCTTCATACTGGACGGTGGGGGCCATTCTGCTCCTCTTTCTTTCGAGGGTATACGCCAAACGACATATGGCGAAGAGGATCCCTCCCCACCTGGATCCATTGTCATATCAGTCCCAGTTCAAAAGTGCTCTGGATGAGCAGGGGTGGCAGTATCGCGAGATTGTTGGCCGCTCACTCAAAGATATGGAGAAGATCTGGTCCAAGGATCGGAGTCAGGTTGAAAGGTTTCGGGTGGAGGGGCTCATGGATCCGCCAAGTGATCGTGCTTATGATGTGGTGGTTATCTTGCGCAAGGAGGGCAAGGTCCAGATGTCGTTTCGGGCGCCAGAAGAGGGTATGCCATTACCTGCTGGTATTGTTTTGACGATTGCTGATAAATAAAGAGTCCGCAAGTTGGAGCAAAAGAATTGTACCTCTGCTGAATGTGGTCGTGAATCTGGCTGTGTTATATTACATTCCCACGTTGTTCCCATTTTTCATCATAGCCCAAAAGCCAATTACGGAAATCCTATGGACCAAAGCTTGAGTTTTGGTTTCTGAGCCGGCAGAAGGGTCAGAGAAGTATAGATTTCAGGACTCGAAGTGGAGTTCATGTCCTCACCCAATCGTCACATCCCGCTCCTGCAAATCCTCACTCCTCGAACTAGACCCAACATAAAATGTATACCTCCCCTTCTCCACAATCCACTCCATATTCAAATAATACCCCATCTCCTCCTGCGGGACTACAAAAGTGACAACTTTCGACCGACCAGCCCCAAGACCAACCTTGGCAAAACGAATCAGCCGTTTAACGGGCAACTCAATCGTCGACAAACTCTGCCTAAAATAAAGCTGCACAACCTCCTGTCCAGCGACGCTCCCCGTATTCGTGACAGTAGCCGAGACTTCAAACGCTGGATCTCCCCCATCCGAGGCCTGCTTCACCTCAACCTCCGAGATGTTGAACGAGGTATAGCTAAGCCCAAATCCAAACGCCATCGGTGGCTCAATCGTAAGGGCAGGAAACTGCCAAGCAGATGACCCATGGATTGGGCTCCCAGAGCTTCCTCCGTGGTTATCGGATGGTAACCAGTTATAGGCGACGGGGAACGCGCCATTCGCCTGCGGGAGACTGATAGGAAGTTTGCCGCTGGGGTTCACCTGCCCGGAGAGAATCTCCACAACCGAGTCAGCGGTATATTCGCCCGCCAAGAACGTGTGGAGGATTGCATTTGCGCGGAGGGTCGAGTTGTTCAGAACGAATGCTTGTCCGCCGCTGAGGACTATGATCGTAGGAACGCCCGTGTCGAGGACGGCATCTATCAGTTCTTGTTGGAGACCTGGGAAGCCTAAGTCGGCATGTGTGAAAAACTCTCCATCTGTACGTTTGTCGTAGAGGGGATCGCTTGCGTAGACTGACAGTGAGCCTACAGATAGGATGGCCAAGTCGGCGGAGTTGGCTGCCGTTACCGCGCTGGCTATGCCGGTGGAATTCGATCGGTCGAGGAAGTCTACGCCTGGTTCGTGTATGACATTTTGGGACCCGAGGGCGTGCTGCAGGCTTTGAAGGAGGGAGTTGCCGTGGGTTTGATCCGCTGTGCTGTGGGGTGCGTAAGAACCTGGATCGATGATCGAGGCATACGGTCCTAGTACTGCGATGGTACGGGATTTGTTTTCTCCCAGGGGGAGAAAACCATCGTTCTGAAGCAGTACGATTGATTCGCGAGAGATATTGCGCGCTGCTTCGAGGTGCGGTGGCGCACGAAGGATCTTGATAGCATTTTCAACTGAGGGCAGAGGCGAATCAAAGAGACCAAGGTTGAATTTGAGCTCGAGAATTTTAAACGTAGCATTCGATACCAGCGCTGTAATCTCAGCGTCGTTGGTTACATTGACCAGCGTTTGTGTGGCAGACTCTTCTCCCGGCGAGAGTTCCATCTGCATGCCTGCCTTGACGGCCAAGATCGCCGCATCTTGAGATGTCTGGGCGATTCTGAATTCCCCTGCCAAATCATTCAGGGCTCCAGCATCAGACATGATAATCCCCTCAAACTTGAGATCGTCTCGAAGAACCCGTTGGAGCATGAACTTGTTCGCAGACATTGGAACCCGATCAAGGCTAGAATAAGAAACCATCAACGAAGCAGGATTCCCCTCGGAGATGATCCTAATAAACGGAGGCAGCATATCGTTGTAGACATGATTGATGCCCCCATACTGATGCGCTGTGTTGATGCCGCCAGCCTCCCAGCCGTAAACAAAATGCTTAATTGTGGCTGCGACCTTCATAAACCCATTCTCGTCTTTCTCTTGGATGGTTTGGACGTATCTCAAGCCGAACTCTCCATTCAAGTACGGATCTTCGCCATATCTAGATGTCGAATCAATACCAGTCTAGGAGGAGGTGAGTGTCGAAGAAACTCACGTTTCACCCACACGGCCATATCGAGGATCCGTCACAACATCCAACTCCGGTGACAAAACCCAGTTGATACCGATTGCCTTGCACTCTTCCCGGATCGAGGCGATAACCTCTCCATAGAGGGGAACATTGAACGACGACGCCATAGACAATGTGCCGGGGAACAAGGTCCCGTTGAACAAGTAGATTCCATTGATGGAGTCCGTTACAAGAACATAAGGAATTCCCAGACCTGACGCCGTCTGGTTCTCTCGAAGCTTGTTCACTAGCTGTAAGGCTGGGAGAGCGGGATTGAACTGATTGCCATATCCTGTTGGCATTAGATTAAGCCTTGAAGGACAGGAGATCAGGCCCAGGTACCTATATTGCCATCTTGTGCTTCGTTGAAGATATCAAATTTTGTCTTGTTGAAAGACATGTTTCCGCCAAGTACCTGGCGGATGCCACCAAGTTGTTTTACCTTTTCGGACCATGACATTCGCGCAAGAAGATCTTCGGCTCGTTGGGTTGAAGTGCAGGAAGGATCCTTGTAAATATCTCCATTGTTTCCACAAATCGTGCTCATGGCATGTTGAGGAAGTACCGTTAATAGAACAGCTGTATAGTCGAGTACCCTCATATTGTATAGAAAGGAAATTACGGAACGGCCCTGAAAGCCACGAGAATTCGACTCGTAGGAGATTGAATTTGTCTTGAAATTGATGCCCAGGCTACAACCTACCAGGACACAATACCTTTATATACGTAAAATAGATTTTACTTTCAATAACTCAAAAACTCGTGGTTCATGACGCGATATGGTGCTATAATGAGGGGGAAGCTTCAACAGCCTATAGTATTAGCGAGAATCCGACTCCCGCCGACTGCCGTCCAAACAGCACGGACGTGGAGAAAAGGACGGGGTAAGCTAAAGCCAAGAAAGCTGGAAAGCGGAGTACATATGTTCTTAGCGGTCATTGGAGTCACTTCCAAGGTTCATCGAGCTCTACCAAAGATATTTGACTAAGGAAATGCCGAAGCGCTGCAATTGACTAACACACGGACAGACGGCCAAAAAAGAACCAAATGCCCAAAAGAAATTAACGAGAAAATGAGCGGGTAATAGGGCACACAGAAAGCGGGCAAGAACAAGAGATGGCGTAGCAAAAAGTACATCACAAGAAGTTAATAAAAAGAAAAGGTCTTAAGCAACCCCCGCGGATCGTATTATTCAAAACCATTCTTTTTGCGATGCGTGGGCCCATCCAGTGGAAGATAAAGTAGAGCAGCGCGTCAAGGAGATCAGAGGGAGTGTGATGTGAGACAATAAGGAAAAAAATATCAGAGAGTGAGAGAGTCGAGGGTGGGATGGGGAATCAGCGGGCGTCAATGGCAGGCGTGAGAGTCTTAGCGAAGGGAGAAACCCTTGCGCTTGCCTCCCTTTTCTTCGATGGGTCGGCCGCTCTCCAGGCGGGATTTCTTTTCGTCTAGCTCCTGGCGCTGCCGGTCGAGCTGGTCCTTCATCTCGCGGTGTCGGGCATAGAGTTCGTCTTCGCTCTGTTTGAGCTTGCTTTCCTTTTCCGATACCTTTTGCTGGAAGACCATCTTCATTTCGGCTTCCATCTTGGATAGCTTCTGCTCGTGCAGGTTGCGCTCCTCCTCCTGCTTGACGGCCGGGTTGACCTCCTTGAACACGCTCGGGTCCTGGGCAACACCCATCTGGGTAAGCTTGTCCGAGCGGTAGTTCTCGTATAGGAAGTTGTTGGTGTGCTCCTTGAGCTCCTCCATGTGGGTGCGGATCAGCATCTGGCGCAGCTTGACAAAGTCACAGTGCTCCTCGTTGTCGACCTCAATGATACCCCAGGGGTAGCTACGGCCACGCACACGACGGCCATCGGCGGCGGTCACCTCTGAGTTGGCACCAACAACGGCGAACGGCACCTTGGACATGATCTCGTTGTTCTCGGCAATGGTCTCCTCGTCATCAAGCTCATAGCGGGGGCCCTCGAAGATCTGGATGGAGTGGTGGGTGATATCGGCCAAGATCTATTCAATTGTTAGAAACGGATTTTCTCAGGGTTGTAAGATGGTCAGACGTACGCGCTCCTTGAACAGGGCAACCTCCTCGTCGGTCAGGGTATCGGCCTTGGCGATGACCGGGATCAGGTTGACCTTGGTATGCAGGCGGCGCATCACCTCAATGTCGAGAGGCTTCAGGGAGTGGCCAGTGGGCTGGATGAAGTAAACGCAGGCGTGGATGCGGTTGTCGACAATGTTGCTGCGGTTGACCTTGTTCTCGGCCTCGAGGTATGTGTCGTAGCGCTGCTCGATGTTCTCGACAATGGGGCGCCACGAGTCGTCGTTGTTGACAAAGTCGCCGAATCCGGGGGTGTCAACCACGGTTAGGCGGAGACGCACGCCGTTCTCCTCGATATCGGCGCTGGTCGACTGGATGGACACGGTCTTGGGAATGATGTCGGCATTGGGGCCGGTGCGCTCCTTAGGGGGTACAGGGAAGTGTTGAACAGGGTGTTGACAAGGGTAGACTTTCCAAGACCGGATTCACCTTTTTGTCGCGTTAGTCATTTTCCTCCGGGCCGGATTGCGTTGGATCTGTTCACATACCGACCACCATAACATTGAAGTTGAAACCCTTGCGAACACTCTTGCGGTGCCACTGGTTGGGCAGGTTGGCGAATCCAACATATCCGGTAAGCTTGCGGCGGACAACGTTCTTCATATCGGTTGCGGCCTGAGCAACGGCCTTCGGGTCACGGGAGCTGACGGTCTGGGCGATACCCTGACCCATGGGGTTGCTGCGCTCGACGAACGGCGACTCCTTGCCGCTGCTGGGCGTGGGGGAGTCGTGGGATGCGATGGGGGAACCATTCGCAGGTGGCGGCGAAGCTAAACATCATCTATCAGTCTTCGATTCGGTGGATTGCATGAGCTCTGTTTAGAGAGCTGGCGCTTTTCCGCCCCGGGGCCGCTTACACATGGCGAACGATTAGACGAGGAAATAGGGAGAAGGCAACACTAAAAGAACCCCTGACGGTAAATTAAATCATCAGCATCTGCATTGATATTCTAGTGGGGTCCATTGAGACTGGGGAAAGATGGGAAAAAATCTCAGGTTGGATCAGAGATGGTTAAGGAGGTCATACCTGGACGAGGAAAAAAAGGGGCGTGTCCTTTTTTTACAGAATGATATCAAAAAAACAGAAAGCGAGTGAAAAGAAGAAAGCTTCGAAGGCTTTGAAGAGAAGGAAAAAGGAAAGGAGTTGTTGGAGAGGAGGGAAGTGCCAGTCTGGGAAAGAAAGGGGGGGGACGTGTCGAGGTGTTCGGGCCAGCTATTCTGGAGTGGGTTTGGATCGACCCGCGCCAAAATATACGTTGGAAAAAAAAAGGAAAAAGAGATGCACCAATTCAAATCTATATATGCACTGCAATATTCCAAGGGAGCAGTTTCGGGGTCCAACTGCATTTGCATGGCTCTTTCACCAACCTCAGTCCTAATTACTATTGCCGCGTTTCTGCAAAAGAATGTCCTGGTCGCTACAGGGAGTATACTGCATGGTCTAGAACAAATCAAGTTAACTGAAGCCCGAACAGGTATGAGCCCGTCAAAATTGAATCCCCAAGCTTTTCTGTCCTTCCCCAACCCTTCTATAGGGCTGTCGTACAGCTATCAATCTCCGGGAACGAGGTTTCTAAGTACGGGAGGTCAATAAATGAATGGATCAGGGGTTAAACGGGGGAAGTTCTCACGTGATACTCCACTCTACACCTGTGGGTCCCCAAGATCAGATGACTGGGATACTACAAACTGGTCCATTGAGATTAAAGTCAAGAATATTCATTTTCATAGAAACGCCATCCTGTATAAAACACAAGTGTAGATGAGGCAAGAGATAAAACATAAAGGGAACTAGCTGTACATTTATTAGCCGGTCTTGGTCTTCTTCTTCGGCCGCGATTCAGCGTCCGATCCAGCTCCTTCATCACCGGAGGCATCGCCCATCTCTTCGTCGCTGTCGCCACTGCTCTCGTGATCCTCATCAAACTCTTCGGCCACGTCAGACTCCGAAGATGCGTTGAAGTCCTCGTCAGGGGAATCCGAATCCTCATCGGCCGAGCCACGATCAGCCCGGGCGCCTTCATCATCGCTGGATTCCATCATCTCATCAGGGTCAAGGGCTGCCTTCAGGAGGCCGGAGGCATCTTCGGTCATCTCATTCTTAATGCGAATACCCTTGGCCTTGAAGAAGTCCTCCAGAGGTTGTTGCTCCTCACTAAAAGACAGCTATATTAGACTTGACACGCAAAAGTAACGGATTGCTGAGTCACTTACCGGTTGATATTGCTGAACTGGTGTTCGCCCAGACCGCCCTTCAGGGTCACGGTGATATCAAAGGTGCGGCTGGCCGAGACCGCACCTCCGACACGCGACATCGTCACTATCGCCACATTCTCCATTTGAATGTAGGTTGCCGGTTTGGGCACAAAGATCAGGCTCTTATCCAGGAAGTACAACAAACCCTCATTGGCCTTGATGGAACACTTAACTCCATGATGGCCGTGGTGGCTGACGAAATCTTTGGACGGCATGATGACCTTCTTGCCCGACAGGCCCCGGAAAATTTTGGTCACCACCTGGTGAATGGGCTCCTCGTACTGTGGTTGCAGCTTATCCTTGTATTGGGTGTTCAGCAGATCCTCGGTCATGTTGAGCTCGAGGCTGATCTCTTCGTCCAGCTTCAATTGCATCACCAGGAAGGGATAGCGGGTCTGACCCTGGCGCAGTGGAGGGTCAAGACCCAGAACAATGAGTGTGTGAGTGTCGTCATTCTTGGGGAGCAAAAAGAACTTTTTGATGGCGGTGTACTGGATTTTGTAATCGTAGGTTTTTCCGCGGAGTCGGAAGGACGATTCGTACATATCAATATCGAAACGACCACTGAGAAAATAGTTAGTAGAGAACTTCTAAAAAAAGGGGACAGAGACCGACCGAGGCGTAAGATGCAGAACATCCAAAAAGGTCGCAAATGTGTCACCAGCCACATCACCGATCTCAGCCTTGTCCATGAGAGTCTCGTAGAAGAGGTTTGCAGCGTTCTGTTCCTCCACTTCTTCCTCATTATCTTCATCGCCCTCAGCATCCTCGGCCTTCTCCTTCTTCGAGACGGTGCCGGGAATGTAGAATCGCATTTCAACCAGCTCGTCTGGACCTGCAGCAGCTTTGCGACCGCGGTTTTTGGTGCTTCCAGCCGGCTGGGCATTGGTACCATTCGTGTCCGTAGCGGAGAGCGCGAACTCCACCGCCACCTCGTTCTTTCCAGCCAGGTTGGTGTTAGAGATTTCGGAGTATGGGACCTCAAAGGCGGGTCGGTTCTGCACGTTGAAGGAAAGCTCGGCCTTGGTGAATTCTGCCTTGCCCCAATTCCATCCTCGCAGGGCGTGTTCGCGGTTCTCAACGTTGATACCGTACCAGATCTTGAAAGCCTTGGACAACCGTTCAAAGTCCTATTGAATCCAATGCGTTAGTAAGGCCATTTCACCACGGCGTCTCTTCCCATACCTCTTGGTCAAAGCCATCCAGCTGGATCACACCGGATGATCGCGACAAGATCCTCAACTCAAACCCTTTCGCTGCGCGACTCCACTGAGCGCCACCAATGTTACTGCTGTCCAGGGTGAAGGTGTCGCCTCCGCCTGCAGGGCGCCATCCCAGACCACTCTCTGCCAGCTTGCACTTGCCAGCATTGTTGGAGAGGTCAAGGTGGATGTTGTCAAAGCTCTCCCTGGAAGATGGTCAGCGCAGGAAGTTCCCGGGGTGCTACAAGGGGGATGTACATGGTGGAGAGGCTCTCGGAGTTGTGGTGTCTGTGTAGCGTTGAAATATGACAACTGGGGTTAATGGGTCGAATGAGAGGCGTGGAGGTTAGGAGGGAGGATGGGTGTGGGGAGAGGAGGTTAGATAGCTCTCAGAATTTCTCGGATTCTCGCGTTGTCGCGCGCCGCAGAAAGGACCACTTCATCCCATTTACGGACTAGTGTTGTTGCCTAAGGTTCATTCGGAACACCAATCATCGGAGGTCCGCAACCAAATACATACCCTCTTTGTTCATATAATCTTGATCGGTTTTCATTCATGAACATACTTGCATCTGAGCAATATCACTCATTTTGATTATATGTAGTATATAGTTGGGAGTTTCTTTGGTCTTTTCAATGGGGCTCGAGTCCATCTCCTGGTGATTGGCCGGGTGCCCAGAAGGATGCAAAATATATAATCACGCCCTATTTCAATACCTGTGGCCGAGAACGTTGAGCTGGGAGCAAAAACCACTAAGGCTCCGAGCTTTACACGAATAAACTTAATGGAGCTTCTTTAGTCTCCAGACTCTAAAGTCAAATCTTCACAGGGGTATATCTCTATTTTCCTGGCAAGAAAGCCATGGAGGCTTTTTCAAGGTACAATAAGCGGTAGACCACTTCGCAAACCACAACCGTACATGAGCGGTCTGGGGATTACAATGCACTATGACTGACTTTCCCTTTAGAAGGGATAGCCCACTAGAGAATGCAAGGGGTATGATCCAGAATCCATACTGCAGACTACATAAAGCATAGAGCACTGGGTTATGAAGATCACGCGTCGCAACGATATCATTGGTTAACTCTATTGTCTGAAACCAATTATCAGTGACATCGGGATATGTTGTAGACAAACAAGCAGACCCACCTTACCAAACAATGCAAACCCACGTTTTTTCAATCGTAATATCCGATGTGCCTCAAAATCAGGAATTGAAAGCAACATAATTATAAATATTAGACTCGCATTCGAAGGCTTCAAGCTCCGAACCTACTACAGCTACGCTGGAAAAAGCCATTTCAGATCCTTGAAAGCAACATGCTTCAATCGCGCCTGCAGGCACTGCCCCGCCGCAATCCCACCACACCAGCTGCCCCGGCACCCGATCTCAAAGACCTAACTACGGAGTCTGAGCTAGAGGAATCCCCAGAGGACATACTCGAGAGCTTTATAGCCCACCTCTTCCCCGATGATGCCCATGCTTGGCACGGTGACCCAGGCCAGCACCTCCTCTACTCCTCCCCGCACTATGGCGACCTAGAGATCGCCGTTCCTTCCTACCCAGAGCAAAGCAACAAACCTTCAGAGAAAGCGACAGAAAAAGAAAAAGAGGAAGATGGTGCTAATGATGTCGATAATAGCCGCAAACTATTTGCGCATTTCGTATGGAACTCTGGTTTAGTGGTCGCCGAGGGTGTGGAGAATGCACATGTCCTTCAGACCGAGGGTACAGCAGTGACAGAGGCCCAAAAAGAGACTATTGATATCTGGAACGTGAAAGGAGAGAGTGTTTTGGAACTCGGCGCCGGTAAGTTGATTGTCTTTATACTCGACGTGAAAAACGGGGAGTCCCTTGGAAAAGCTTCATGAACTGATGGTTCACATCCAGGCGCCGCACTTCCCTCACTAATCTGCGCCCTCGCAAATGCATCCAAGGTTACAGCCACCGACCATCCTTCCTCGCCCGCACTCAAAGGTACAATTGGCTATAACATGGACCATAATTTGAGCAAGCGCACGCCAACTCCATCAGCAGAGGTCTCGATCCATCCACACGAATGGGGTGTGCTGACAGACACCTTCGCCGAACAAAACAAAGGAGGATATAGTCGCATCATCGCCGCAGACTGTTTCTGGATGGTGTCCCAGCACGAAAACATCACCCGCACTATGCAATGGTTTTTGGCGCCCGGGGGTAAAGTATGGATCGTGGCCGGATTCCATACGGGCCGCGCAATTGTAGCGGGGTTCTTTGAGATGGCTCTCAAGCATGGATTTGAGATCGAGAAGATCTTTGAGCGGGATCAGGTTAAATCTGGCGAGCATGGGGAGGAGATTCGGAGGGAGTGGCTGCCTGTGCGGGATGATGAGAGTATTGAGAGTCGGAGGAGGTGGTGCGTGGTTGCGGTTTTGAAGCGGAAGGAGTAGACTTGTATTGCACAGATAGACTAGCACATACGCGATGTCTCACAACGAGAACTATGATTATGATCAAATGCTTGACTGACTGTATATGATTTTGTGTATTTTCATGACTGTTGGAATCCAATTCTCAACGGTCATCTATGGCCTTGCATCTCTCTATGTAAGAATAATAGATCGATGTTGCACAAATGACTAGTCTCGATAGACCACAAACTGTAAGTCGAGTCATCGGCTTCAACAAATCCTCCACGAAGCGCTACACTATACAGACATAATAAACATATACCGTGTAAAATACCGAGGAAGCAAAGCTTGAAAACTCCGGACCCATTGAGTGTCTGAGACGCCACGAAAGCCTGCGTATGCACTGCGTACACTGAATGATCCACTGGTGGGCCTCTGTTTTCTATATTTAAAGAACATTGGCATGTGTTTCGATCTTGTTTTGCGACGGTTTGTTTCGACCCACTTTGTATCGGGGCTAGAGGGCTGTGCCGATGGGATCCGATAATCACAGTGCAATTGGGGTTCGCACTGCTATCTGTTTCATCAAATGAATAAGAAGACTTGTCACTTGCGATTTTTATAGTTTAATAGCCCATGGTAGGGATAACGGGCAGATCCCAGTCTGGGGGCGAACCAGAATGGCAGATTGGATGCAGATCCTCATATCATTCATGAACCAGCCGTCATCCCGACGTAATTGAAATAAAAGCATAGCTGTCTCGCTGATGTCCTCTCATTGCCTACCTACATCATCATGTAGATGCAATCGAGAGGACTGCTGTTCAGATCAGGCAATTGATGTATATTCTTGAATGATTCCTTGGGGCTGTTTTGACTGGCACACCCATGATAACATCACCCACGGGCGGTGACCCGCAGCTTGGGACGGGAGGCTGGGATTCAAGGATTGTGATTGGCCGAGAAGCTAAGATTAGTGCCCCACTCATTACTAGTTTGTTTCCCCCTTGAGTAGCACGCGTATGAAAAGTTTGTATCAGTATTGCTGTAAATCCCCGTATTGCTCTCAAGGCGGTTTCCCCTGCTCGAGTTCTTCCTTCCCCTATCAACCTTCAGTCATTCGTTGAATTCTTTCTTTCTGCAAGAGACTTCGGTCTCAATATGCATTCCACATTCTTTTGCTTCTAAACTGGCCTTTTTTTTCGCCCCTCTCATGCCACATTCCTTTCTTTCATTTTCTACGCGTTGCTCCTGAATTGCTGCCTTAAACCTTTTCGGTCTTCCCACATTCGCTTTTCCCTTACCCCCTCCATTGGAAGACCCAACTCAACGTCCGTCGTCGCACCCTGAACAATGAGATCCTCATTGTTTGGGCCCGCGGCGGCTGGCCTGTCGACCATACTGACACTATTGCCGACCGTAAACGCTTTGTCATTCGACGCTATCTCGCTCCCCGATCTGGACCTGTCTTCTTTAGGCCGGGTCTCCATCACCGGCAATTTCGATGGCGTATCCCTGTACGAATATGAGGGCCAAAACGAGGTCACTCAAACCAACGGCTCCTCATCGATCCTGACGCCCCTTCCAAATGGCATTCTCACGAACCTTTCTACCGCCGACGCCCAGATCCAGGCCATGTGCTCCTTTACGAAGAAAGACGGAACGTTCGCCGGAATCTTTGTCGGTGGAAATTTTACGACGCTAGGTGGTGTGGAATCGCGTGGAGCGGCTTTGTTCAACCCGAACTCCAGTGCCGTTACAGCCTTGCCAGGATTGAATGGTTCGGTGTCAGCTGTGGCGTGCGATGAGAGCACAAATCGCGTCTACGTCGGCGGAACCTTTGACCACAAGAACAGCTCTAACGCGATCGCCTGGAGTCCTGACAATGGCTGGACTGATCTTGACTTTAAAGGCCTCAACGGCCCCGTGAAATCGATCTTGAAGGCGGAAAATGGCCACATCATCTTCGGAGGAACTTTTGATGGGACCGGCAACTCGAGCAACACGTCGTCGACATACAGTCCACAGGTTTTGAATTTGCAGAATGCGACCATCACCTCCGACGCCGAAACTTCTCTCAGTGGCTACATAAGTCCCCGAAACGTTATCTGCTCTACAAGCGGCGAGGCAGCCAAGGGTAAAACTTGGTTGCTTGATGACTACTCCCCTGGGTTCTGGCGCGCTGATCTTGGCTTTGAGGCCAAGCCAACCAAGGTTCGCCTTTACAACACTCATCTGGATGGACGTGGTACCAAGACCTTTCTGTTCCGCGCCTTGCCCGACGATGGGATAATGAATTTGACTTATACGGACACCTCGGGCAACAAGGCTTACTGCGACCAATCGTGTCCACTTTCCAACAGCACCAGTGAAAAATATCGTGACTTCACCCTTGTCAACTCAGTGGGTATGACAGGACTTCAGATTGAAATTAAGGATTGGTATGGCGAAGGTGCTGGATTGAATGGAATCGAAATTTTCCAAGAGAACATCTTCTCCTACGCTATCGACAAGTTTAACGAGCCTACCTGCGCCGATATTGGATACCCCTCCAAGTCAATTGTGACTGGCACTTGGGATATTGATTCTACTTATCTGTCTGCCCAAGTGACCGATGCCAACGATACCGATACATCTGTTGTCTTCCAGCCTGACGTGAAAGAATCAGGAAAATACGAGATTTACCTTTACACCCCCGGATGTTCTGGCAGCGACACCTGCTCTTCTCGTGGTATGGTCAACGTCACGGCCACAGTCGCAAGTGGCACCGACGCCTCTAACCCATCCCCCACCACCATTTACCAGACAAACGAGGACGACAAATATGATGTTTTGTACACAGGGCATGTTGACAAAGCAAGCGATTCCTTCCGCCCCAGCGTTACTCTCCGACCAATCTCTGGCCAAGGAGACATCAATGTTGTAGCATGGCGTACTAAATTCATCCCGCTGTTCAACACGACCAAGACATCAGGATCAAGCTCGGACTCAGACTCGGACTCGGGAGATTTGAATGGACTGTACGATTATGATCCTACTTCGACGACTTCGACTAGTACCGATAAATCCGACATCAACACGGCCGGAACATCGCTCAATAAAGATGCTTCGATCCTGAGCTTGGCCGAGTATGACAGTGTTATTTACGCCGGTGGTAACTTTTCCGACAGCAGCATCAGCTATATTATGTCCATCACTGATGGCAATGCGACTGCAATGCCAGGTGGTGGCCTGAATGCCGGAGTTCAAACTATGGCTATCCTCGACAAGCTTTTGTACGTTGGAGGTAACTTTACAGACACCTCTGACGGTGGCATTGACGGCTTGTACCATATTGCCGCCTACTCCTTCTCCACGAAGAAGTGGTCTGCCCTGGGAGCAGGATTGAATGGCCCCGTTTCGACTATTTATTCCATTGATCTGAATGTGTCGTCTTCAATCAACGAGACAACCATTGCCGTTAGCGGTGATTTCAATGAAATCCGCGCATATAATGGTGACTCTGCAGTCAATGTCCCTGGCTTTGCCATCTGGCTTCCGTCGAACCAGACCTGGCTCCAGAGCCTCAATGTCACCCAGATGGAGTTTGCTGGGCAGCTGTCTGCGGTTGCCTCCGTGAACAAGACATCAATTCTTGCCGGCAGTCTGGCCACTGATGGTTACACTGCCTCTGACGCTGTGTGGCTGCAAAACTCTGACGATCTCAGCCTCCTTCCTTTGACAATGAACATTAATCAAACTGGATCAAGTGTTGGATTGGTGACTGGTGTCTATGATACGTCCAGTCGCAACCAGACCATTTTTGGTGGTCAATTTAATGCCACCGGCACCGACGGCTCCACAATGTCTACCGTTGCCATTGTAAACGGAACCAACAACATCTATGGCTTGCCGCAAGGCTTGGACAGTAACTCGACTGTCCTCTCCATGATCGTGTACAACAACACTCTCTTTGCTGGTGGCAATATCACTGGTACTATCGGTGGTTCGTCTGTTAATGGTTTCTTCACCTATGATTTGACCGGAAATAAGTTCGCATCCCAACCATGGGAACTTCGCGGGTCTAATGTGTCGGTCAACTCTATTGCTGCCCGACCGGACTCATCTGATGTCTACATTGGTGGCAACTTTGATACGGCCGGCTCATTGCCTTGCGAAACTGTCTGTGCTTTGGATTCCTCAATGAACTCCTGGAGCTGGCCTGGCGTGAGTATCGGTGGAACTGCTCTTGCTCTTAGCTGGTCTAGTTCCAACATCCTGTACGCGGCAGGCAACCTGACTGTCTCAGGGAACCAGACCCTCGTCGCCACATTCAATGTGAAGACTGAGGCTTGGACCTCCGTGTCTGGTGCATTGCAGTCCGATATCCCGGGTGTGCTCACTGCATTCGCACCTGCTTCTGAGGACGTTTCGAAGTTCTGGATTGCCGGCACATTGACCAACGGTTCTACCTTTTTCATGAACTACGACGGTTCCAAGTTCCAGTCCCCCGGCAACCTGTTCTCCGAGGGCACTGTCATTCGTGGCATGGAAGTACTTCCCCTCCATGAGAACCACAAATCGGTTTCGCTTCTAAATGACGATCAAACGCTCCTTCTGATGGGCGAGCTCATTATTCCTGACTTTGGCAACGCGTCGGCCGCTCTGTACAACGGAACCACCGTTACCCCGTTCATCCTTTCCTCGAACTATGATGGCCAACCTGGAAGCATGTCACAGCTGTTCTCTGAGAACAAGAACCCCTATGACACCAAATGTGAGTCGCCCCATGTATTCTTTTGACCCGATCTTTGCTGACCTGATCCTAGCGAGCCATCACTCCAATGGTATTGTAGTTCTGGTGGCATTCTGCTGTGCACTGGGCTGCGTTTTCCTTATTGTCGCCGCCGGTGTGATCATGAACAAGATTCAGCGTCGCCGCCAGGGCTATTCTGCCGCTCCGCAATCGTTTGGCACTGATCGGCCAAGCGATATGCAGCGCGTCCCCCCTGAGTACCTCTTCAATTCCATCGGGCAATCGAACCCGACTGCCCCGGCTATCTAATGTCCCCTTCCTCTGCACAAAATCTATTTGCCGTAATGTGTGGGATGAGTGTTGTTTTCTTTTTTTTTATTGCTCACTTCTTCGGAAGCAACGTTGCTATACCCATCCTTCCTTAATGTTTGATTTGCTAGCGCCCCTTTTATTCTCATTCGCGCTGGTTTCTTCCCGCGATTATTTCGTTTGGCTTCTGTGGTTGATTGTGGCCTCATATCTGTCGACTCCCCGATTTCCTTGTGCATATATGTCACACCTGTATGTAACTTAGCGTGTCCGTCTTGGGGGCGTGGATAATACAATGATCTACCTTTGCATGCTCAGCTCCACATTCACACTTTCAACGTCCTTGTAAGCTTCCAGGTCAATCTCAAAACCAACGCTGCTTCAAATTGCGAGTTGAAAATTGAGCTTGCATCGATGGGACTGAATGCAGACACAGTCGCACAGCAATCTGTGTCCCTTGTTGACCCTGTAGGCTGTAAGTTGGGTAACTCCATCTTGCTTTTGCTTGCGCTTGGGACGATCTTGAGTCAGCCCCTGCCCAGGTGACCAATTTCCTTTTTTTATTTTTTTATTTAATTCTTTCTCTTCTTTCTCAACCCTGGACCGCAAGCTGCAATTGATTCATTTCCAGAAGGAACACCCTCGTATAAGTCTCCGACTGGCGGAAAAGGATCTTCCGGATTAGGCCCCCGCCCCACGCCGCTTTAGCACACCCGAAAGCAGAACTGAGCACGCCTGCAAGCAGCCGAGCGCATAACCTGCCCTAATAAGCCTCGTGTTGCATCCCGTAAGCTCATAAAAGAAAGTCAAGCATTTACCATGTGACTGTCCCCGATAGACCTGCTCTTTGCATGCACGCGATTCAATTAATTAAATCCTACCCGCTAGCAGGATCTCTTGTGCATGGGGCTCTTTGTACTTGATGTTTGATTTGCTCGATGCTGACGGGCTTTGTGTACGTGGTTTGCGTCTGGAGGTTTGTTTCCTTTTAAAAGCTATGACCTATATGACATATCGTGTGCATGTGATGAAGGTATACCGGATCTGAGACGCGTGACAGTCCATGAAACCCCTGTGGATATGGACAGTTGATGAAGATCCCTGCGTTTTCTTAGTGTCACGGATGATAGTTCCCTTGCTTTGATAGGCTTCGGAGATATTTGCTTGATGCAATCGAACACTAGATCCTGATAAGTTCCTGGAGTTTTATTTGACTAGGAACGGGAGACTGCATGGTGAACTGTATGGCAGCATAGTAAGCAGCACAAGAGTAAGCCGCATCCATAGTCATAACAAAGACGTAGCAAACACCCTGGAGTCAGGGCCAGACTCAGACTCAAACGGGTACTTCTTACAATGACTGCCGTTCTTGATAATCACTCTTCCATCCAACGTGTCGCCAAGAGTGCAAAGAAATCCCTCTTCGAGTATTCGTGTTGCCAAGAGCTTAAAGACCGGTATTTTCTATTGCGGTCCACATCGCTTGACTCTAGATGGGGCCGTTCATGAACTTCAAAATCTCCATCCCGGTCCCAGCCGAAGTACTGTTGGACAAGGCTATGTTAGATGAATGGATATCATTAATAATGTATTCTGGGGGCCATGGTAGACGCTCAGGTCACACACCTACGTAGTGCCTCGGCCGTACCTATCAAATTTACCGTGGATGATAGCCTGCCACAACCGTAATTCCCATCTCGTGTCAAACTCTACGGACGCCACCCGTTGAAGTGGCGGTTAAGCATTAACCCTGCTTTCCCGATGGATTCGGGATCCTCTTGGCTTGAAGATTTTTTTTCTTGAATCTTATTCAAATTAATTTTAATTTTATTTGATTTTCAAAAAATTTTTAAATTTTTTTCTTAACTTTTTCAACGGAACTGCATAGTATCCACGGCTGACACGTTAATTAAGCGAACGACTAATAAGAAGAGAGCGTCGGGATCAAGGTTCCGCTCCACCGACCAATGACCAGTTAGCATCACGTAACACTACACAAGTGGATTTGATGCGGGATGCGACCCATGTGCATATTAGGGGACGTATATTCCTGCAGGAGGTCGATAAAGGAGGAAAATCTCAGGGGCCAAAGAAAAACCACATTTGTGTCGTGGGGGGGGGGAGGTCGAGATGCGATGAGGTCAAAATCGCCCCCAACGTAATCCCGTGTGCCTACTGGAATCCCCGCGGGGGAAACAACTTGGGGAAAAGGAGGAGTTCGGGACCTATAAGATTGAGCGGAGGACCCGAGTGGACCGTGAGCCTCTCCCCGGCCGTCGGGTTCGGCGGTCTTTCTCGGGGGTAGATTAGGCAACTGAAACGAGTTTCACGAGAGATACAAGAGTTAGTCGGCTGTACACTCCGTACCTGTAGAAAAAGGAAGTTGCGAACAAATAGAAAAACTCAGACCCTGGACCCACCGCTGCATTCATGGTCGGGGCAGCTGCTGTTTCGGGTAATTCTGGGACGATCACCCCAGCCAAATCTGCCGCCCCTCTTACATACACTTTCTCCCCACAAACAAAAAAACATGAGCACTCAGGGTCTGTTCCTGAAAAACTTCTAGAAATTCTTGATGGCAACATGGACATATTTTGCCCCCTGGTGGCGCCTATATGAACCATAGGACATAATGAACTTTCTTCATACAACCATATTCATCTTGCATCTTGGCATCCAAACCCCAGGATAGCGCCACGTTCCTTATCCCACCCCGAATGCGGCACCGCACGTATGTGGCGCCCCCAAACCGAAAACTCAAAGCACTAGCCGCTTGGCCCCTTGGCAAATCGCGAGACTTGCGCATAGGGGAATCCCGCAATCTGAGCCGCTTATGCCTCTGATCCTTCCCAGGCTCGCGCAACTTGCCCCAGAGTCCCCCCCCCCTTCGACGTCACCTTTTCAGACCTTTTGGTCCTTGGCGCTACGGTACCAGCGAAGCCATGTACCAACGGTGGGCCCGGTGGGAATGGGCCCGACCTCCCGATTCAATATCCGGAGTACATAAGGCTCCAAATGCCCATCCCCAGAGTCCGAGCTTTCCCTTTCTGTGTCGTTCTTGTCTCTCTCATCCTCCCTATAGTACACACACTCTAGGTCGAGGCCATTCAATATGTGGACAACAACATCGGGCCTGCGAGGCCGTTACCTCCACTGGGCCATTACTTTTACTTCCGTCGTTGGTTTCTCCCTCTTCGGTTATGATCAGGGTTTGATGTCCGGTATCATCTCCGGTGCCGAATTTGACTCTGAGTTCCCTCCTCTCGCCGGTGACGGGATGCACACCCAGGTCCTCCGTGGTGGTGTGACCTCTTGTTACGAAATTGGTTGTTTCTTCGGTGCCGTCTTCACCCTCATGTACGGTGAGCGCATCGGTCGTACTCCTATCCTGGTTGCCGGTGGTGTTCTCATGATCATCGGTACTGTCATCTCTGTTGCTTCGTTCGGTCCTCAATGGGGTCTCGGCCAGTTCGTCATTGGCCGTGTTATTTCCGGTCTTGGAAACGGTGCGGACACTGCCACTATCCCCGTTTGGCAGTCCGAGTGCTCCCAAGCTCACAACCGTGGTTTCCTCGTCTGCTTCGAGGGTGCCATTATCGCCGTTGGTACTTTCATTGCCTACTGGCTCGACTTCGGCCTCTCCTACGTCGAATCCTCTGTCGCCTGGCGATTCCCCGTTGCCTTCCAGATCCTGTTTGCCATCCTGGTCAGCGTTGGTGCTCTGATGCTTCCCGAGTCCCCTCGTTGGTTCATCATCCAGGGCAAGGAACAGGAGGCCTGCGAGGTTCTGGCCGCTCTCCACGGCAGTACCCCCGACGCAGACGACGTGGTCACCGACATTTCCCTCATGAAGGCCGATCTCTTGGCTATGGAGGGCGCCAAGGCTAACTGGAAGACTCTCTTCACTTTCGGCAAGACCCAGGAATTCCAGCGTATGATGATTGGTTGCTCTGGCCAGTTCTTCCAGCAGTTCACTGGTTGCAACGCTGCTATCTACTACTCCACCCTGCTCTTCCAGAACGACTTGAACATGACTGGCAAGCTTCCCTTGATTCTGGGAGGTGTCTTCGCTACCGTCTACGCCCTGGCCACCATCCCCTCCTTCTTCATGATTGAGCGCGTTGGTCGTCGTAAGCTCTTCTTGATTGGTTTCGCTGGTCAGGGTCTCTCTTTCATCATCACCATGGGTTGTCTGGTTCACCCTACCGAGTCCACCGCAAAGGGCGCCGTCGTGGGTATCTTCCTCTTCATCTGCTTCTTCGCCTTTACTACGCTGCCTCTGCCCTGGATCTACCCTCCCGAGATCAACCCTCTCCGTACCCGTACCATGGCTGCCTCGGCCTCGACCTGCACCAACTGGCTTTGCAACTTTGCCGTCGTCATGTTCACCCCCGTATTTTCGGCCAGCAGTGGTTGGGGTCTCTACCTGTTCTTTGCCTTGGTCAACTTCGTCGCCCTCCCCTTCGCCTACTTCTACTACCCTGAGACCGCCGGTCGTGACCTGGAGGAGATTGATATCATCTTCGCCAAGGCTCACGTCGAGGGCAAATGGGCTTTCCAGGTTGCCAACGAGCTGCCCAAGCTCACTGTGGAGCAGATCGGCCAATACCAGCGCGAACTGGGTCTTGACCTCCCCGGCCACCACGTTGAGCGTGACACCGAGAAGGGTGATACTGGCTTGAGCAGCGAGAGTGAGAAGGAGAAGAACACTCACTCCGAGTAATTTTTCCATGCATAATGGACGGGGGGGGGGGGGGGGCATGTACATTCGGGCCCATTTGCTTCCTGCATTTCTATCCTGGAGACGGAAAGCATGAGGTCACGACCGTTCTGATGATTTATAGAGTGCACTGGTGCTCATTATCTATTTTTTCCTTATTGTCTTCAATGTGTTAGTGGTTAATCGCCACTACTATCGGATGTTTCAATTTATTTCCTTTCTAGATATCATCTCTGTCTTTTGCTAGATAGTCAAATTTTTCACGCCTCTTTTTTAAGAGAATACAAATGGCCCCACAGCCAATTTCACTTAATCTCTCATTCCCACCTCCACATCGGATAGATTCCGTAGTCACCCTTTACCCATTTTACCGAGCATACCCCTGGGGCAACACGGTTCCATGGATCCGTTCAAACGGCAGAACCAGAAATGGCCCCAGGGGCTAAGAGTTGCCCTCCAGCCACTGCCGTCAAGTCGAGAGCTTACTACGAGTGCGAGGCTTAAAATGCCATGTGTTGGGCCCCGTTCGAGATGGATCTTGTCCCACGCGACTTGGGCTGGGCGTACGTATGCCATGCAGCCAGAAAGACCAATTCGTTTATGATCAACCCTGGAAAAACCCCGAGCATCTGCGGAGCTACGGTGGAATCGGCAGCCGTCATTCCAGGAGGGGTATGTGGGTGGATTATCATCGGGATTAATGGAGTGCGGTAGGAGCCCGTCCCTGTACTCCATTTGTATTTCGTCGACCTTATGTTAACTGAGACATTAACTTTGACGAGGTCATGCATCGCTGTTATTATGTTACATGGGAAATAGTCCACGGGTTAAGCCTGGATGTGATCCGTTTGGGAATCAAAGAAAGTCGGTAAAGGTAAAGCTGTGGACGCGGCACCTTCTAAGTCTACTGACGATCCTTTTCTTGGGGCCCAAAACACTATCAACAACCAGGCCGGAACCTTTTTTGCCTAGAAATGAGTAGTAAGACATAAAACAGGTCAGGCATCAACGCTCCAATGATACCCAATCCCCTATCTAATACACCCCCGGCTACACCCGAGCAACTCTCAAGTTCGACAATAGCCTCATGGATTTCTCAACGCCTCCACAAGGAATGACCCTGCATGCTCCTTAGACCTTAGCCACTAGCCACCGCGTCATCCAACCTTCAAACTCGAGCTACGAGTGTGGGGAGGAGGAAAAGAGAAACGGGGAACGGATACGAGTAAGTTGCCAAAACCAACAAAGGACTAAGGCTCTTTGGAGGTTAGCTTGGTTTAGACCCGGACTGAGTTCTACGCCGAGAGCATTGAGTGGTGGGAGTAAAGCGGCGACTGGGCCCCACACATATTGGCAGTGCCAAATGGCTTGTTGGTTTGTTCAAATTTGTTCAATGTGGGAGTGCTCTGAGTAAGCGAAGGAGAAGGCCTATAGAGATGGCAATGGTTTTGTGGTAAAGGGACATAGCATAGTACCTGATAGAATAGACAATTCCTTGTCGAGTGTACTTAAGAGAGAAACAAAGAGGTGAGATTATGAGAAGGAACAGTTATTCCTTAATTACCAGGCTCCTCTTACTCATCGTACAGGAATCTCTGCGGTCTTTAGCTGAACACAATACTCTCGTTGCCAAGAAAGCCATGCCACCAATGCCATGACCCGAACTACATAGCCTACTTTTGATTTGGCTAGATTGACTCCAAAACGAGTTCGACATGCCAACTAACCTAGAAGGCTTGAGGCCAGATACTTCACGGTGGTAGAGCAATTCAGCTACTGCCTATGACCCTGGGGAAGAGGGTGACTGAGCATCCTATACGCTTTGTTGGGGAAGAGCTGTTCGAGGAAAGACAAACGAGCCAGAGGAGCAGTACATAAATCTGTCCAGTGCCACCAGAGATCTAGTTAGAAGCTTAATTCCAACCCCGTTAACTATGCTATGTAGATAGTTACCATGTGCTAAGGTGCTAATATGACGAGATGCTGCCCTAGGTGTATTGAATAGAAGGGTTGAAGTGGCGGTGCGGCAAAGCACTAACTTAACTTATAGATAGTCCATTTGGGCGGAAATGCTTGATTTGACTCCAGGGCTATTTGAGCATGTCGTGCAATGAGTGTATCTTCTCGCTCTCGGCTGGCTGGTGACGCAGCCAAGCCCAACCGGTCGAATGTGGCACGTCGAATTGAAGTCGACAACTACAACAGTGATGAGGATTAGAACAACCGTGACCGGATTTTCAGACATGATCATGTATATCCAAGTAGATCAATAGACTTTATTTGACAATTGTTTGCCCCACTTGAGATCTACCTGAGACCAGATCTAAGTCTATGCAAACATGTACCTATGTGGGTACTAGGGCCATCATACAGGAAGTTAGAAAAAGAAAGGCTGGTGGGTCAGATCGATCTGCCAGATATGCCATTATAGTCAGTCAACAAACCATATATTAAAACAGAGTGTAGTCATGCACATAGAAATGAATATCAACCAAATCTCCCGGTAGCGTGGCTTTGGCCCCGGGGGGCTGTGCCATGTCTGTGCGGTCGCAGAGAACACCGACACCAAAGGACTTGATGATAAAATTCAGCAATATAGGGAGGGATTTGAATAGTATTCGATTCTAATACGAACTATGACGACATGGAAATAAAAAACCTGGGAAAATGGTTAAAACTGGATAAAAAAAAGGTGAAGGTCGAAATCTGTGGGGGCCGTCATCCCCGGTCACCTGGTCTCCCCGCAAGTGAACTCCAGGTTTCGTTTTTCCTCCTCCGGGGTTAAGAAATCATTCTGGTAATGGCCTAATCTCCCCCACACATGCGCCTGCTACGCCCGGCATGCGCTCTAGAACTGGCTGGTCAGTTTCCCCTGCTGCGCTTACTGCATTGTACTAACGCTAAGTAGCTTGACATGCCGAACTCGAAAGCTCAAATGTACCCCCATCCCTTCGCGCCGTCCTGACCTTCCCCGGCTAACTGGCTTGCAGGCGACGAACAAAAGCCCAAATGCTCACAATGTCGTAAGGGCGGTCGAGAATGCCGGCCTAGTGAAGGTATTGTCTTTCGCCATCAGCAGAATGCGTCTATGAACAATGAATCGGCAGCGTCGCCCGAAGGCCGGGGCAATCTTAATGGGTTCTATTCGTACAAAAACACTTTCGACAAGGATAGTGTCTGGTTGGATGTTCCGAAGCACGGTAGGATTGAAATCGTTTCAACCGGTGGAATGTTTTTTGTTGATTCTTTCCAGTCATCTTCGTCGACAACTCCGATCCGTACGCCGATGATCTCGAGACCTCGTTAGCTGAATCCAGTGCTATGGCCCTGGCCCAGTCGCGCAACCAACAATGGGGCAGTGGGTCAAAGGCAAGCGACGCTGAACAACATAGCCTGGAAGCCTTGTCGGCCGTCGCAACTCATGATCGTTTTTCATATTCTCCCTTGGACCATCCCTCCGTTTCCGACAGTGTCTCCTATCCTTCCCCAAGTCTATCACGAGGCAGTGCGATGCCCCCTCCTACATCACCCTCCATGTCCTTGTCGGTCAGCAGTAATAACACCAACATCAACTTCCTCCTCAACCCATCCCATTCCATGTCCCCATCGATCGACTCCACAACCCTTCAGGCAGCCGATCAGAAAAGTGCCTCACTCCCCTCGAGACCGGCTATATCTCGAGCACAAACAGAATTCCGAGTAGAAAGCCACGCCGAAACCGACTTTGAGGTGGCCTTTCTTTTGCGTCATTATTCAGAAGGACCAGGACTGTGGTAAGATGATCTTGGACCTTGGAATAGTTCCCCAATTAACCTCCCTTAGGATGGATATGTTCGACCTGGGGACATACTTTGCATCTCATGTTCCAGTTAGAGCATTATCGAACCCGCTTCTGAAGTATGCCGCCTGTGCATATGCTGCAAAACAACTCGGCCGTGTTAAGGGCGCCAAAGCAAAGATGGGTGGGGTCTGCTCAAGGCAGGCTGCCATGGAGCTATGGCCCGACAAGCACAACGATCTCACCTGGGTAGGCGCCAAATATTATGAAAAGGCCATCCAACTGCTCATGAAAGAGCTCCAACCTGATGCGGAGGGACCGCCGCCATTGAGCACACCTGAAGCTTTTGGACAATGGCAGGCTGCTGAACTGTGCGAAGATACGCAGACTTCTCGCAAACGTCGCAGGCGAATGTCAAATAGTCGGCTGTCACGTGGTGTTCATTCGGATGAGGTATTGGCAGCGACGGCCATCTTGTCGGTCTATGAATTCCTGGATGCGACCGGTCCGGCATGGAATCGCCATTTGAGCGGCGTAAAATCATTGCTCGACGTAGCTGAGGTAGGGATCATGCCTCTGGAGTCACGATCGTCGGATGGAGATAGTCCTTATCACGCAATGAGGAAATCTGGTCTCTCAAAGGCTCGAAAGGCAGCCTTTTGGAACTTTGCGCGACAGGACTACCTAGCTGCATGTGAGTAATTCGTGGTCATTCCTGCTTAAACCTCACTGACAACCGCAGTCATCAATGAAGGCCACACACGGTTGAACACTGAAGACTTGGTGCTTTGGACCGAGGCTGGTTTACGACTCGACCACATGGGATTCGTGCGCCCGAGTAATTCGGGAGTCACAGCATACGCCGATGGAGACGATATCATGAAAGAAGATGTTATCTGCAATGCTCTGGTATGGATTCTGTCAAAGATTGTCAACTTCATTAGTTCCGGGGACAATTTGGGCATCAACGACCACAGCTCTGTCGAGAGTGGGCCCCTTGGGGTTTCCCAGCAGGCATTGCTTGAGCGGTGGTACCGGCTTGAAGCTGAACTGGATGCTTGGTATAGAGGCCTGCCAGAAACTTTTGGAGCGTCTGCGAGAGTCGAACCCTCCCAGCTGCTGCATTGTTACCCACCAGCGGAAGCCAAAGACCTGACCACTCTGCAGGAAGTGTGGCATAGTATTCCCATGTGCGCTTCAAGTATGCAGCATTACCACATGGCCCGTATCCTGCTGTTGATCAATAAGCCACATGAATCCACTAGTCGACGAAGCACGATCACTCTGCGACTCCAGTCCTATCGATCCATCGAAGCGGAAATTGGCTTTCACAGTCGGGAGATTGTCGGAATTGGCCTCAGTCGTCCAGACGGGAGCGTTCGCATAAATTCGCTGCAGCCTCTCTTTGTAAGCGGCCAGTGTCTGACGGACCCGCGCGAACGTCGAGTCAATATTCGGTTGCTGCGAGCCATCGAGGCGGACTTGGGCTGGGCCACCGAGTACCGAGTCCAGCAACTCCTCAAAGAATGGAACTGGAACGAGAGCTCTCTTCAGCCGGCGGGGTCCTGAAAGGCGTGCATTGCATTCACCTAACAAAATCCTCCACCATCATCGCATCCGTGACTCCGGGTGTAGAGCCACTTCAAACCGACACCGGCAACTGTTGAGTCATTGAACGAATGCCAACCGTATAACCCGCTTGAGGTATGGACGGTGATTTCGCCTGAACAGCGACCATCCATCACTTTGGTGCCTCAAAGTGACCAGGCCTAGTTGCAAGGGCTACAGGGATCAAGGCCCACACAGCGATTCTGTGAAGAAAAGCCCACGCAGGGTCGCAGAACTGAACGAACATCATGATAAACATAACCATACCCCCTGGAATCTGATTCGGGACCGTTACCATAATATAATAAGAGAAGTGAGAATGTAAAGTACAGCCTTATGATATTTTTTTTTCCGCCTTGGTTTTTACCCAGATTTGAGTCTGCAGTGCTCGGTCAAGTTTCCTTCTGCACCTAATGTTGCATCATTACCGAATCTACTCGGCAGGTCTGAGCCAGATCCCGAAAATCATACGTCATTATTCACAAGCTTCGAGCTAGCACAATCATTGGTCTACACTTTCCCCTTTCCCCTTTTCTTCGTAACTTAGCTACCGGTAACTCACCCCCATTTTACCAATCCGCGTCCATCTTTGTCACGCCCCCACTGATTGACATTTAACACCCCCACACAGTGGAAGGTTACCCGAACGGCCCTCTCCGCATTTTGCACCGATCGGATCTTATGCCACTCTCGAGTATACACTCAGGAGATCAATACCAGGCAAGCCGAACTATGAAGCCGGCAAGTATCGCGATGAGAACTAGGATGCTCTGCACATCTCATTTACGGGGAAATGTTAGCATAGATAATGAAAAATTGGTACCCGGTCCGGCCGATCTCGCTAATCTAGACTGGACTGGACTCAGTGGCACCTGAACAATCGCAACAGTTGTAGAACAGCCGGCACTATGTCCATTGATTCGGATATCCTGAGTACCGGCGCAGATTCTTCGGGTATTGACTTTGTAGTCCAGTCACAAAACGGTATCCGGAAGCTACGTATGAGATTCTGGAGAGGGCGGAGAGTAGAGGGGACATGGTGAGTGAATACTTACCCAAGATGTGGATACGATGTAAGAATAGCTTAGGAACAAATTACTGAAATGATATGTCGAGCTAGTCTGCTGTTTATGTGGCGTCACCTTATACTCATTGTCTCCTGTGCTGAATCCAGGACGAAGCTGCAGGTTTGCTCTGCAGCGTGGGATTGTATTCATTTAGTGTTGCTTGGAAACACGACATCCTCGACATGTGTGCTTCGGATCCACCGTGCAGAAAGCGGCATTGATGAATATACGGGTACTTCGGTGATGACCGTTGTCGAGACGGGCTCAGTATATCAGAACTGATTGAGAATTCTCATTTCGGCGGTTGGGGCGCTTTCCGTGCAACGAGAGTGTGAGAAATAGGGTGCAGAGCGATAACTATCAGGGGAAATTGCTCCACTCAGCCAAGTGAGATCATTCATTTGACTGGGGAAAGATGTAGTGGTTGTTGGTAAGCCTGTTATCCTTGCAAAGATAAGAGCTGACATTAGGCAAAGGAAACGAATGCAGTGTAACCCAATCCGTACCTGTCATGAGCGAAGGACCTAACAAAGTCAATTATCTCGTTCAATTCAGTCGTCAGTCTCACCGGCTTGAGGAACGACCCGACCCGAGCTATTCCTGTACCTTCCAATGGATGATGCGCTATACCCCTGGCCATACGGTTTCACTTGTATGCCATGACGAAGATGGACTTCTTCTGATTCTAACGGGCAAGCGGAGGCCGTATCTGCGAGACCCTAAAACGCACGCAGATCGAGTATTTGAAGCGGACGGTATCGGGAAGGTATCATGAAGCACTGATCACCGCGCATCGAGATCGAATGTAAACGTCAAGTCCAGAATACGAGGCATTTGGCATTTTCGCACCGGAATAATGTGGAATTAGCTCACTCAGATGGGATTGAAGAGATCACCGAGACGGGGGTGTGCGAACCGAATCTGGACGTGAAGTGCATGCTGATGCCATCATCCTTGCAACGGGTTTCAGACGCAGCAGGTGTCATATCTCATGGAGATTATTGGTGAGAAGGGGTCACTTTGGACGACTATGTATTCTTCAACTCTGCGATGATTCATGCTAAGCTTTCATTATAGTGGCAAAAGTTCTCATCCGGGTTTGCCCTGGCGTACTATGGAACCTGTGTCTCCTAATTTTCCAACTTTTTCATTCTGATTGGTCCCAATACCACCATCTGCCCATTTTTGCGTGATATACTTTACTTAATGTGAGATCAGTTTCTCGATGCGAGTCTTCCGTCCGATCCTACGATCGCTGTATCCAGCCAAGATCTGGTCAGCACTCACCGAGCCCTTCTCGGGGCTCTTCAATCCAGCGCCGAACACAGTTGCAGTTACATCCACCGCGGAACAGGCAGCCAATAACTGGATCCAGATAACTGCGAGCCAACTCGTATGGGCAATCGGATGTAACAGCTGCCATGTCGACGCGCGAACGGGGCGAAACATGATGCTTTATCCATTGGCAGTGTGATTATTGGCTGCGGAGTGTATCTATCCTGTTGCAAGACTTCGTGTTGGGGCGAAGTCTAGTGCAGCTACCCGCCAAGGGAAAAAGAAGCCCGGGATCAGCGTCGGGATCGCCGACTTGTGGGTGCTGGACTGGGGTTGGGGTGGCGATCGTAGTTGGACTGATGGTGCAGGGATCACAGATAGACCTTGACCTGAATGGTGAGCTTGGCAAGGGCTTGAAAGCGGGGTTGGATCAAGTACGCCATGAGTGTCTAGCTAGGCTTTGTGGTCTGCAAGGCATTGGGAAAGGATAGCCATTTGGACGGTGATTCTCTATGTGACCAGTCCCATTGTGAATCTGGTGGATGCTTATTCGTCCGTTGATAAATCAACATGTACTTTGAATGGCATGATGTGATTGTTGGGGGATTCCCTTCTATCGTATCCCACTTTTGATCTGCTTGTCTCAGTAGGCACGGGCCTAGATTCGGGGATTGATAGGGACGAGGGGGGTGTCCAAAGATCGACAAATGTGGAAGACAGGCTGGACTGGTCCAGTGTCATGTGAGAACGGTCAGCCGTCAACTGCCAGAAAAGGCCCGCCTGAGACACTATTGGCCGTATGTACAACGAATGTTGGGGTCAATCACGGTCGCAGGAGAATCATCGACGATGATTGGTCGATTTGGCGCGATGGGTCACCTGGAAGAGGACTAGGGTGGTTGAGGTTGTGTAGAGTGAAAATCGATGTTGCGAATCAGATCGTCAGAACTGGGTTTGTGATGGAAGAGTAGATCCAGAGTATATCCAGAGGGTACACAGCAGATGTAGGACATTCGATTGTCGTACTATTAATATCGGCACAATGGGGGCGTACAATCACCGATTGGAGGTGGACCTGTGTGGGTACAGGACCGATACATACGAGCTAACTGCACTTGGCAGTAAGCAACCCCTGGATCTAGACTTGACGCGACTACGGACTGTGGCTGGGGGCTAAACATTGCCATTATGACGATTGATGGGGAATGGGATCTGAGAGTTGCGCGTTGATGAGATGGATACCGAGTACGAACACGCAGAAAATAAAAATAAATAATAAAAGTCCAGACTCTGAATATCACGCCGCAACCCCTGAAGTTGCCATTTTAACTCAACTGACCCGAACGTGGTCAAAACGTGGTTCCTTCATGATCAACATGAGCTAAACCTATTGAACCCATGGTTATGGAGTTCGCCAAACAGCTCTTCCAGAACTCGGTATTGCGTGGTTCCGTACCATACAATGGCTATTGATCCTCATGCTGATCTTGCACCAAAGGAGTCGTCCCTCAAGGATTCTGTATTTTTGACTCCGTTGTGTGCACGCTACGACCAGGGTTGTCATTGACTTTTTCCAAGGGACCCGTGTGTTCGCCTAGTCCAATTATGGCGCTGCGGCGACCATGACCGCTCGTGTGCTTGGAGAGCCGACCTATCATAGCCCTGTCTCCATTTCAAAATCCCACCCACAGGTACTCGGGACCTTGATCCCCCTCTCGAGGTCCACTTTCAGTCCGGGAGTTTTGGTATGTATACCGGGCTGGTGCCCACTTCGACTTTCTTCAATCGCCTTTCCCCAGATCACACTCTTTCATCTGCGCGAAGCGCGGTCCCTCGTCGCGCTGGCGCGTTGAATTTCTTCTAGGCCCTATGCCGAACTGGGTCTAACGATTTCATTATGGTGGACTTGCACGGGTACTGTCCTAGCATCTTTTTGCAGGAGAGCCTATTTCCTACAACGGGTGGATGTGGGTTAAAAATTTCATTGGAAAATGTGATCATGATCTAACTCTTCGACAGTCATCGCAGGCCGTTATTGCGAACAGGTATCCGCTGGCAACGAGACTATATCATGTTGTTTGCCATGCCCTCTCGCCAATTGGCGATATGCCGATAGTCAGTTATACCCAAGCTTCCAAGTCGGCCAACTTTCTAACGTCACTCAGACATTGCGCAACGAGTCCAAGTGGCTAGTTGGATCAGTGTCGCTATTCTACCCCTCTGTGTTTTTATCCTGATCTCATATGCCGTTCTTTCTCCCAAATGGACCAATCGTCACTACTTGAGTATATGCTTTACTCTGGGCATCTGCTGCATGGAGGCAAGTCTTGATGGCAGGATATAATTGGAAACACACTAACGGGGTGATAGATCGCATTCATTATTCCCCTCGGCTCTAAGCCCAACCAATGCTACAATGATATCACACCTAATGACATGTACTCCGATCTTTCTTGCGCCTTTTCTGGTTCCTTGTTACTCTTTGGGGGCTGGATGGTGGTGATATGGAGTATGCATGCCAAAATATCGACAAATCAGAGCCGCTGCTAACATCTGACAGGTTTCATTCGAACAATTGCGTTTCATGTGCAGGTATGCTGGGAGGTGGTGTTGGGGCCAAAATTCATGTGGGGGGCTTTCCTGTGTGGATTCGGCATCCCTGCTATTGGACTCGCCATTATGCTGAAGCTTACGGGGGTGTCTTACCGGTTCGGCGATATCTGTCACATCAATATCGACAATGGGCTGAAGGATTACTGGATCCCCATCATGTCCTTCGCGGCCGCCTCCTTGGTGCTGCAGGTATCAACTATGGCCTACTGTATGCATATCTACTTGCGCTCGCTATTCGACAATTCCGCATCGACCACCGACAACAGCTCCGGTCTCCCCTCTTACACCTCTAGTATCCGAACTGTCTCTGCCCGCCAGGCCTGGCGTCGCCTCCAACGCGTCTTACAGTTACAATGGCGTGGGGTCGCATTAGTGCTGATCATCCTCGGAAATGTGATTTTCTTCGCAGTGGTCTTCATCAACTTGGACCGAGACGTCGACCCCACTGCAGCCAACATCAAAAAGGCCGCACCTTGGCTTCTCTGCCTAGCGGCCGGGGGTAGCAAAGCGGAATGCAAGGGCCGTGCATCGGGCCTGGGACCCAATGAAGCCACACTACTCGCAATGGTCTACCTACTATCGCTAGTAGGGTTCTGGAACTTTATTCTATTCGCCCGCCCCCTAATGTTTGCCGGTTGGCTCGACCTTTTCAGCCGCGGTTTCGCTAGGCGTCATGAGTTCATTTCCGTGGACGCCAGTGAACGCTACGCCAACAAGGAAGGATTCGAGATGCTGACCACCACCGCCAAGACTCCGGAGCCTTACGCATACAATATGCGATCGCCCAGCCCCGCCCACATGGCCGGTCAGAGTCGGAGCCCGGTGGTGAGTCCCAGCCCAACCTTCGATCGAAACGTCCATTTCGGGCAGGAGGCGCAATATGTGCCTCCGTCTACGAGTTTCTCGGGTCCGCGGGCCCCTGGCTCGTCACACACTAGTCGCGACTGGGATCCATCATCAACATTTGCACGGAGCCGTTAGAACCCAATTCGCGACTAAGGTTTGGGGGTCATTTCTCGGGGGGTTAAGGGCGGGGCGTAAAAGGCCAAGCGAAGGCTGTTACAAATACTCCAAAAAAGGGTGTACATTCTTGCTTCTACTGTTGATGACCAATGGCGTTGATGTGTTTTTTTATTTTTTCTTTTCCCTCCGTGTATCACCATGTACCAGTTTACATATAATAACCAAAAATCACTCACTGAACTCTGTCACTTTGGTATCCCGTCCCGCGTACACGGCATAACGGCATAACGGTCCCACTGTGGGTTCCAGATTCGTCAACTTCACCCAAAATCAAGACGATCTCTAACCTAGACTGACACATTACCGCACACTAACACTTAGCAGAAAGTATGCGGTGGAAAAAGAACCAGAACTAACGTCACAAACCCTTGAAACAAATCTCCCCACCGATCTAGAACATCGGAACCCTCGCAAACCCCACTTAGGTCCCATCCCATGTTTCAAACAGGCTCGAGCCGACCATCCCAAAAAGGTTAAACCGGCCGTTCCTGCATATTCGCGGCCTCGCAGAAAGGACATTACGCATGCGCACTAGTGCAGCCACCGTGTGATAAGCGATGCATGGAATTCTCCTATTGATCGGCGGTTGTCTTCGGTGGGACCTTCGTTGGTACCGTATGCCCTTTTCGCATGGGCGTTGGACCGGCCCGGGGATGTCTACTCTATTGTTGCTGGTTGTAGTTAGTTCGCAAAGGGTCCAGGGCTGGGGGTAAATTAGATTAAGTAGATTTAGATTAAAGACTGGGCCACGCGATGAGGGATGGATTATAGGGCCGAGGGGACATTGGTGTTCAATTGGTGGTAATTGGGCATTTTTTCCGGACACCGATGTACTCTAGGATGCCTGTACTCCGTCGATGGGGAGTGAAAGTACTCCCCGCATCCCATCATGTTTGATGGTCTGGCTCAACCAAACTCTACGAACCGAACAGCCAATGGTTCCAACGGTCCATCTGCCGACCCCGAAAATGAGACATTGAGCGGGGTTGCGATGAACAATCTAAAAGCAATCTATCTCGTCGGCATCTGATTGTCCACATGGAAGGACGATCCTGCGGCAGATGGGGATGGAGAACCCCGCGCGATCGAGGCATTTCTGGGGGAAAGTGATGCTTCAGTAAACTTTCCCCTCCTTTTCGCTCATCCCGTCTACCACGGTAACCGTCGAGCCTCGGTGGGGGCTAGCTCGAATAGGTCTATGGTAGCAATCGCGTTGACTTGCCACTCCGATTTTAAGCTTTGAATACCGGCACGCGCCGAGGTCCTCCATGTGATTCCGTGAAGCGTTTGTGTCCACACTTTGACTTTCGGTTTGACTTTGTTCTAGAAAACGATGCGTATAATTCGACCAACTCTAATGCGCGAAGAACTCGATCCCAAAGCATATCATTGTTCTCAAGTAATGACAGTACGCAAACTAGGCAGTGTCTCCAGTCATCATGCCCTCTAAGGCTTCCCACTCCAAGCCGCAGTCAAAAACGCACTGACAGACGTGAATTCATAATCCGGCAACAGCCGATTCCACGAGTCAGAAACATGGAGCTCATTAGCATTGACAGCCAACAAAATTCCAGCGAGAACAATCCTCCCCATGACCTTGAGATTCTCTCGTGGAATGGCAGGGTGTTCGATGGCCGGCATCCATGGGGTCGTCCATTCCCCACTAGCGAAGTCCTGCGCCTTCACTTTGTCAATTTTAAAAGGCATGCCGCCTAATATGGAAAGTCAGATCATATCCACAGGGTCACGTTGATTAAGATTCAAGACATACCGCGGCATTTCTCTCCAAGAGCGACGATTTCGCCTATTGTGGTGTCATTTCCACTAATACCGCCATCAACGGGCCATTCACCTTCAAAGTCAATAGCTTTGGCTACCACGTTGGCGAGATCTTCCACAGTAGTCAGGGTGATACGTGCATCCTCGCCTCCATCCACTGCAATTACTCGACGGTTTTGGAAGTCCCAGGGGAGGTCAATAAGTTGGAGGTGTTTGGCCGATGGGTAGGGACGGGTCAAGTAGTTGATGAAGTATCCCGGCTGAAACAAGCAGTACTCAAGGACCTTACCACGTCATACTCATTAGCTGCTGTCACTGTTGAAGATCCATCAAACTTTACCTTCTTGTCTTTGTTTATTTCCTTGAGATACTGACGAGTTGTTTCTTTGTATGCATACCAACTCATGTGCGCCATGGTAGCGGAGCACCATTCACTGGGAGCAAAGCGCTTGACGCCAACCTGAATCGCAGCGTCGATGAGATTTTTCTGTATCGGGCTAGTGGGATCTTGCTCGGTCACAAAGGAGAGAACAGTGTGTACTCCATGCAGAATCTGTGCCAGCTGTTGCACATCTGAATAGTCCGTCTGAAACCAGGTGACATTTTGAGTTCCTTCCGCTGGGGCGCCCTTTCTGGATAGCAGCACTATCTCATGTTTTTTCGTAGCAAGGAGGACATCAATGACTTCCTGTCCAACATCTGATACGCATTAGCGCTGGAAGATGGTACACGATCAGTGGTGGTAGACTTACTGCCGGAGCCTCCAGCAACTGCAATTTTGACCATTTTGCCTGGCTTAGTAGAGGTGTAGATATGAGAGAGCTTACAAGGTGATTCGAATTGTTTTCATAAATGTCAAAGAGAAATCATACCAACTGACCCGTGGAGACTTATATATGTTTTAGTCCTGAACCGAACATTCGGTCGAACCGTGAGAAATAATGTATAATGATTGATTATTCAATAAACACTAGATTGTAAATAAATTAGAAAGCAAGAGATTGTGTTATTCGAGTCATGTTGAAAATACAGTATGCGGAGTTGTTCGACCGCCGAGCTCGGTCGGAGCACGTCACTTGTGTACCCCATTTCGACCGAGATACATCCTCACTCCCCAACATCACTGCATCACCAGAATTGAACTTGTCAAGCCGCGCTTGGATACTAAACCTGACTAAGACAATCGCAGCTCAGCTCGGATGAAAAATGTCCGAAGACCTCCGAGATGACTGCCCCGAACTCAAGCGGAGGAAGGTCCGTAAAGGCACCCAAAGTTGTTGGGAGTGCAAGCGAAGGAAAGTCCGATGCATCTTCGCTTCGCATGAAAATGCCAGCTGCAGTAACTGTCGACGACGGGGAACTGCCTGCATCAGTCAAGAGCTTCCAGATACACTGGTGCCCCCCGTTGACAGCCAGGTAGACTCGCGGCTTGGTCGGGTGGAAGAACTTATCGAAATATTAGCTCACAATGCCGGCATAAACAAAGCTCAAGATGGATCAAATGATAAATCTTCGACGCATACGACCTTAACAGCACTAGAAGATGAAGAAAGGTTGCGGCGAAATACAGTACCATCAGCAAAAGTTAATCCAGTACGTTTCTTTTCTCAGCCTCTCGTTGACCAAACACTGATATTCTAAAGAGCCCTCAAAACGAAAGGATATGTAGACAAAAGGAACCCTCTTTGGTTGCTCCTCGTGATAGAGATAGACGACTTGCAGGCAAACATGAAGCAGTGACTCGGGAACTCATCATGGCGTGGCCCAGTCAAGAGGATCTTGAGTTCATATGCACTCTTCCAGGTGGTCCTACGATGCGCCTGACTGGTGGGATACTCACTCAATGTCCCGGAACATTGGGCCGCATATTATCACTTAAAGAGATATTACAACTACCTCCCCCAGGCTCCCATCCGGTTCTAATCGCCCGCAAGCTTCTCATGCTTGGAACATTCCTTTGTGGCGTTCCTCCATCTAAGATACAAGAACTGGGAAGTCTTGGTACTCTCTATACTGATATCATGACTCGAGCAATTGACACGGCTATCAGACTCGTGACTACCAATGACGAGCTTACCTGCTCGGTCGAGGGCATAGAGTGCATCATGATGGAGGCTTTTTACCATAATCATTCCGGGAATCTACATCGATCATGGATGACTGTGCACCGAGCCACTGCAGTTGCACAAATGATGGCGATACATCGCGGTCTCGAGTCACCGTCGCTGAGAATTCTCGAGTCGACCACCAGAGAAACTTTCAACGAAGCTCAAATCTGCTTTCGTTTAGTTCAGATGGATCGGTATCTCTCTCTTATGCTTGGCCTACCACCAACCTCTCTTGAAGCCACTTTTGCTACGCCCAAGGCCTTGGAGGGATGTAATCCCATGGAACGCCTGGAACGCATCCACTGCGTCGTTGCTGAACACATTCTGCGGCGAACTGAGGCCGACCTAATCGACCTCACCAAAACCCACGAGGACGACAAGCTCCTGCAAAAGATTGCTGCGGACATGCCAGCCCAATGGTGGCTAATGCCTAGCTTCATACCTAGCAGTGAAGATCCCGAGCTAATGGGTGATATAATCCGCCTCATGGACCAGTTCGCTCATTACCACCTGCTGATCCGACTGCATCTGCCCTATATGCTCCGCGCCTCACCCAAACACAGATACGACCACAGCAGGATTACAGCTGTCACCGCCAGTCGGGATATTCTATCGCGATACCTAGCGTTTCGCACTTCAAGTCCTGTCTACTTTTATTGCCGCGGCGACGAATGTCTTGCTTTGATTGCCATTGTTGTACTGTGTGCCGCTCACATCAACTCTCGCAAACAGCATCAACAATCTTCCGAAACTGACAACTACGATACTGTATTCAATTTTCTCGCGCACAGTCGCCCCAGTGACCGCGCCATGATGGAACGCGCGTTTGAAGTCATGAAATCCTCCAGTCGTGGCCTCGATAGCATTACCTCTAAGTTTGTCCAGATCATTCACCACCTACTTATCATTGAGACGAGTGCTGCCAGTGGGACCTCATACAGCACAAGCTCCTCTAAGGGCGACAAGGGGGAGCTTGAATTCTTTGGCACATTGGCAGATGATGGGAAGGCCCTACATATCTATATCCCCTACTTTGGTAAAATCAATTTCGAACGCCGTACTATCTCAAAAGACCCCACAACTGCCCTACTTTCCGAGCAGACCGAGCAAGGCTACGCATCACTAGCAGGCTCGGACGGCCTAGCTGCGTGTCAAAATGGGGACCAGCTCGGCATTCCCAACCCAAAAACAGGAACATCGCAATTTGAACAGCTGTCGTCTCCTGAATCAAATCAAACACTCGGAGACCACTGGGACACTCCGCCCGAACTAACACACACCGCGATGGATCCTTGGGTAGATGATTGGGATCTACAGGGTATCGACATAGCTCTTTTTGATAGCCTTTTTCGCGGCACAGATATTTTTAATGTAGATGAATAAGCTTGGGGTAGATATAAGAGTAGAGCTCACTAAAAGAACTCATTGAAGACTACCACAAATACACAGCCGGCAGATATCGTCAACTGGCGGGTCTCGGATCCGACAGATACGAACAATCTCCGAAAGACCAAATGACGAACGATGAAACCGTTTTAATGAACGCAAAGTCCTCAATTCTAACCTGATCTGGTCATCACGAGTATCCGATCGGCGTTCTTACCGAAACAGAGTCACCTTGCCCTTGAAAAGCTGAACCCTTCCCCGTTTCCCCCCAAACATATCGAAACCATCACATCACTTGGGCCTCTGGGTACTTGTTCCATGCTTTCAATGTCCTCATAACCTCCCAAATCCATTCTTGCATCTACCGTGAGTCTCATCGGCTAGAAATTTCCAAAGTCCAAGGATTCACTAACGTCACCTTGGAAATAGTCCATCATGTTGATCACGCGCGGAATCTCACTTGTCAATTTTGCAGTCGCTTCGTCGGCGTTGGCATTCCAGGTTTTCGTCTTATATCCATGGCATAACCAGCTGGATCACGAGTTCAAGTCTTTGAAGAAGGAGCATCTACGGGTACTGCGTCAACTTGATCTGCACATGCCTGTCAAAGCGTAAACGGCGGCCTACTGGAGAGATGGATGGGTATGGTCGATAAAGACAGTTGAGACTGTACGGTAGAAGGGAAACTTCTGGTTGCATTTGGAGTGAAGAGAAGAGCCAATGAAGTGAGGGAAATCTTGCCAGGCGGAGATATATACACGGTAGCCCCATGGAATATAAAGAATGTACATAGTATTAGGTAGATCGGTGAGAGAAGCTAGACCTTTCATTTCCAATGACGTGGCGACTTACAGTCCCTCCCACAATTTGATTCTTGCCATGTCATACTCCTCCGCACCATAATAGTATTCAAGGGCATCTCGTCTCCCAAATCCTCTTCAGGCTGTGTCACTACCAACTGAACCATCGGTTTCCCCACATGCTCGTTTTGAGGCCGGAAAGCCGGCTTGGTGGATTCCGCTCTACCCAAGATCTTCAGATCTGTGGTCTTGGGTTGAGATCCTATGGAAAGTCTGGACAAGATCGTTCCAAAGAATGGATATAAGGTGGGCATGCAGGCCGAGATTATGCCGCTGGAACACTCAATTACACCCCAGGTGCACGCATTACCGAGTGTCCAGGATTTATCTGTGGCTTTGGACGCGAAGAGGGCAGAGAAACGATAAGCACTTGAAAAAATGACACTACAGAATGACCGTTAGTTTCTATCTTCAGATCTTGTGCTGGGAAACTTACAAGCTGCACAGAAGTAAAAGTGCAATAACAGACAAACGGTGGGTGATGGTGGTTTTCATTCTCCACAGCGCTCGCATTGGTAGTAATATAATGGCGATGTCGGTCACAATATTCGGAACAGCATTTGCGATGAATGAGGCGCTGGCGTCAATACATGCTCCAGGTATCGATGTATCCCATGCTCTTTCTATGGGAGCACACTGTATAACACTCATACAGGCAATAACGATGATCCATGCGACAGTGATTATACCCAAGACAATAACGGCAACGCGGAATCCCCGGGTGGGAAAGATGCGAGTATACATGAGTAACACTGAGAGTTTGATCATGCCAATCGTGGTGCAATAGACACAATCATAAGCTATCAACAACTACAAATATGTTAGTAGGATAAGCTACTCAGTTGATCTTCGTGAACCTACCTTGGCAATCATCTCGAGGCTTTTTGTTGACAAAGTGCTGGCGTCTAGTCCCATGCCATACTGAATCACTATTCCCTGTTAGATCTGGGTAATTTATGGGAAGTCGATGATTGTCTTACAGGCCAAGTTCAGACCAGCAACTGCAAAAAGAAGAAACTGCAAACAGTCTGTTAGATAGAATGGCCAGATAGCGGTGACGATACTCACCAGGGATGCCAGCATGGCAAAGTCATCCATCCCAAGCCCCATTCCTTTCTTCGGGGACAAAAATCGCAAAGTAACAAAAACCGCGGCCAGCGCGGTCATGGCAATAGTCACAGCCCGAAACTCCCCCTGTCGACTTTCATGAACATCCGACATGATCCCCAAGTCCGTCCAATGACGTAAGACAACAGAATCAAAACATGCTCAAACGAAAAAAGAGCGTATCAATAAAAGAGAGCGAAGATGAAAACACGAGTCGAAAAAAGCCTGCAAAGAGAAGGATCAAAAGAGCGACAGCTCACCGCATCAGAGCATCGGACCTTTGAACCCATTGGACTCCAGCAGATCCCACTTTAAAATCCAGCATCTGTCAGAAAGGGTGCCATCCCGAGACTAGAAACGAAGAAGAAAAGCAGGTAGCAAATAGGAAATCATGGTCGACCACAAGGCGTTGCCCGGAGTGGATCTGGTGGGTACAAGGGAGCAGCCGTTGGCTACGGATGCATTTCCGCGTGGATACAACCATACCGCTAGATCCTGCTGTCGCCCTGGTGGATGTCTCCAGCACAAATCCCATCCCGTTGCTATCTTCGTGACGAGACTGAATCATGGCCTACTCCACTGGGGTTTTGAGTGGTGTTCATCTTCATTTCTCGGGGAAATACTGTACTAAGAAGTTCGATTGCTTCTTAATCCCAACGAGCCCCAACGGGATAGGGGCATGTGGGGCGAATCGCAGTTTCTTCAACACTTGAGATCTTCTCTGCCCCTTTTAACTTGTGGCATTATGATTCTTATCTGGCTGGACGTAACCCAGTCCTCGTCTCTGCCGCATGGCACAACAACCACTCGGACGAGATCCGACGAAGGTAAAACCATAGGGCTGACGACAAAGCCGTTGAATTGGGGTCTTGTTTCAGATAAAAGGTCAGGATCATGCCCCAGAGGAACCAGTTCGTGATGTTCAAAGCTAATTCCAATCTAGGGAATCGGTTATATTGCCCCTCCACTCTTAATACCCGCAAACTGTTCAAGGCAGCCTCACGTCCATTCTTTCCCACGGCGGACAGTGTTTGTATTCCCACAGCACATGACAGGTATTGAGTCGGATGTGTTGGATTGGTTTGCATGGGATGTTTTGTCAAAGGCACGACATCTTCTAATATGGAAGGCGCGATTGTCGAGTACTACCCCCTCCATGCCCTTTCGAATTCCAAGCCTTCCCTTTCTATTTCTGTTTCCAAGATTCTGACCCTCATTCTCTCATTCTTTCTGCCCAGTCATTGGATTGACATTTGACATTGACCAGATTCGTTCTATACACTACTCTTATAAGTATACGATGTCATCTGACAAATTAAATCTACACTTCCATGGACCTGATACCGACCTTTAGCTGAAAACGTCGCGAATTCGCTTTCTGATACTAAGTTCCTCGGTGTTCAGTCTCCTCCCATGGGAGGGGGCTGGCACCCTGCTGATATTCTAGCCAGGCAACGCATCGTTCAGTGGATTCATTACGTGGCATGCTGGCCACTCTAACAATAGAGGCACTGATGCCTACATGGAAGTAGTGGCACTCCTGCTGTGTTAGCGCAGGGTTACCAGACGTATACCTGCCATCGGATTCCGGCTGATATTGATCTGATGACCTTGTCCAAAGTACACCTCAACCGGCTAAATCACACATCTCTTCTCTTTGGCTCCCAGTTCCGATCCCACACGTTGCTAAGGCCGCTACCCTTGCTCAAGCGGGGAAGGCGACAAATCATTGCCATTTACGTATTCCATGGATGAGGCTGCGAGTCTTCCCGAGGTGGCAACGTTTCAGGACGAAACTCTGCAGGCATCGAGTCTCAAGTGGAAGATGATCCTTATAGGTAATCTTGTTACTATTATTGGAAAACACAAACACGATGTATGGATACGGTGGAGATCTGGATGCGACCTCTTCCGACTGGATTGATATGTGTACTCGATGTACTTTACATCATCACGATAACGTTTACATAATTACCTTTTCTTTGTTTATACTGTAGAAGGTCACTGTAATCAAAAAACCCCTATAGGTCAACAGAATCTATGATTCTATTCCTTAAGGCTATTCAACCCGTTGAGATAATTGATTGCAACCGGAGATTGGATCAGTCAATCATCGTATCTGCGGTCGCCTGAGCTACATCTCACCTCCAGCAATTCCCACTGGTTCGGGGCTAGGCCCCGGACCTGATCTCGAAATGCGCAATACGGCACCCACTCGGGCTAGTCTGCCGCGACATGTGGAGAACAAATAGAGATCGTCATTCTGAAACCCGGAATTGGGGAAGAGGCACAGCTCTCTGCACGCGTGGGAAACCCACGAGCGCGATGAGGTTCGATCGTCGCTTTATTCTTCTATTTCTGAACCGGCTTTCCGAGCCCGCACTGGTCATTTGTCAACGGTGTGTCCATGGAACGAAGTTGGTGACAGGGGGCTCCACAAAGGGGGAAATGGGAAATTTGAAGACACAAAATTTCCACCGAATTCATCGCAGAAATTACAGAAAATTTCATTTTAATCTGTGAATGGCATCTTCTCCGCTTTCTCATTGTCGCGAGTTTTTCATCCAAACAATCCCTCTATATAACCTTTGCCAGATCTCGATTCTTGTTCTTTTTCGAATTGAATCCTTGAAACTTGACACCCGCGGTTCACCCGACCCAGAAGGCTGGTTTGAGTGGCGCACTTCGGTTTCGGATTTGTATGTTCCAACCCGCTTTGTCTTTGATCGTTGCTGATTTGAACCAGGAGCGACCCCGACATTCGATCTTGATTCATACGCCCTTTTCTCCCAGCCTGCACCAGAATGAACACCCCTTGGCTCCGATCACAATTTTAGATCCAACGGTCCTCGATGGATGCTAGCATGCACTTTAATTAGCTGTTGCACTTAAGTGCGGATCCAATTTACCGTCGGTTGTGGTCGAAGTCTGGACTTCTGGCTCTTCTATATGATAAACTTGACGCTGGAGAAAAAGTCGCACCGCATTGTTGATTTTCGCAACATTTCACCATGATGATTCCCAGCTATTTGGGCGTGGACGGGCGCAGTCCTGTTAGCCCTATCACCCCCATATCAGAGGACTCGACAGATGCGGAGGATCTGCTAGAACCGTCTCCAGAGCATCCGATTGCTCAACTACAAGGTCCCTTTGAGGAGTCGATTCGCGAAACAAAGCACCATTCTGCAAGTCAGTGGGTGGTTGATATCGATGCCCAGTCCCGCCGTCGAGACTTACTGGAGAATGATGAATACGAACGGCTTTGTGGTCGCAAATGGCGCCAACGCGCCTCTGAACAGTGAGCAGTCAATTCAAATCGACATGAGTGGGGCTCCAAGGCTGACATGCTCAGGTATCATCCGTTTTGGAAGCTGATCTCCCAAATGGTGTTTGGAGTCCATCTGCTGGCCAGGCGACTTGCCATATCAGAACCTCAGGTTATGAAGATCCTGCAAAGCCATGTCGATGAAATGGATGGCTTTTTGCAAAGAACCACTGAGGATTTTCTAATCATCCACATGGATGTCCGCACGAGGATCCAATATCTAAGTCTTCCCCTGGAGAACTTACATGTCTTCGATCAGATGCTCGAAGATCGCAATTTTCGCCTTTCATTGGTGGCTTACCACGATCAAATTGAGCATGCTGCGAGCCGGTTCACGCTTGCCATCACCGATGCCATCAGGGATTTGCGCAAGGGCAAAGAAGCAATCAGTGTCCTATGGCACTACCTCCTGCAAATGTCGGATGAAGGCTGTTTCGAAACCCACAGCCTCAAGGCATTTTACCAGGCGATGATGGACAACCTAGAAGGTTGGCTCGAAGCCTTCTCCAAACTTCGTCGACGCGGCACATCCCTCCAAAAGGCTCTTGCCCAACTTGCCCTAGCAGTCACAGAGATGCAACGACGAGTGGGCGTAGCAAGCAGGAAAGACGTGCGCTCATTCATTAAGACCCCTAGACCTGCAACTCGCACACGATCAGTCAGACAGAAACTGTTCTCCCCCCTCCCCTCCGAGAAACCCCTTCCCCGCGACCCCCTACTGAAACCAAAGAACTCAACCAAGCCGGGCGAGGAGGGAATAGGTACAGAAAAGGGCAATGTGGGTCGCAGCACTACCAATGCTACTAAGCGGGAAAGTAACATACCCAGGGCCCTAAGCCGCGCAAAATCGTGTAGTGCCCTGGCCATGGACACCAGTTCCACCTCCACTACCCCCCAGCCACCAGTTCCTCGTCCCAGAACAGCAGGCAGACTGAGCAGAAAACTATCAAAGCCCTTCCTTCCGAAAAGATCACTCAGTGATGGCGAAAAGGCTGATACTACACAGAATCGCCCCGTTTCGGCCCCTGCCCGTACCCTCAAGTCGCGCAGCGTCTCCATGGAACAACTAAAAGCATTATGGGCGAATACGGGTCGTCCCCGAACACAGCAGTCCATGGCTAAGCCCCCCATCCCACCCCCACCCCCAATCCCAGAATCTCATCGGGTCTCAAAACAGGATCCCTCTGAAAAGGAAACCTACGAGTCCATGAAAGAACAAGTCTCCCAATTCCTAAAAACGGACCGCGTAGTCGAGGCCTGGGATACCATGACTACTAAGACGGGGACATGCGGTCGAACTCTGACAAAGACCGCCAAGGACTGGCCTTGCAGTATCTTCCGCGCGAAATCGCCGAATGCCTGGCGTGCTCGCTCGAATCGGGCGGATCTGGGTGATGGGCCGGACTTGGAGAGACAGATGTCTTGGGTGCAGGATGCGCCGGAGGTGCTGAATACGTATTCATTTAAACAGCGGCCTGAGACGTCGCCACGGATTCATGTGCTCTCAGTGCAGATGACACTGGACGAGGAGATGAATGACGATGAGCTGGTTGGTGGACATCGGGCGAGTGTGGATGAGAATCCTGATTGTGACTCGGGGTCCATCATCACTGCGCTTCCGGCTCTGCCGCCTCCTACTCTTGCTACTATCCCTTCTGTTGCGCAGGAACATCGACCAAGGACTGTTGAGTGTGCGCGGGGTTGAGATCTGTACGCTCGTGGAAGCCATATATACCTGGCTTTGGCTGTATTGTTCGGACTTGCGAGTTCAAGTCTCTGAGAGGGAGTGACGGCTGGATCCGTCTATGCCTCATACCTATACTATACCATTTCTGCAATTCTTGGTGATTGCCTTTTGTTATTGTTGTTTATACCCACATTGCTTGGCTTGGCACAAGACCTTTTCTTTATCAACCTACAGAAACAAATCAATTCCGGTTTCGAAGGACAATGGCATTAGTCGTATAAAATAGAATCAGAAGAAAGAACCCGGGACTAAAAAAATATCTAGCATTCATTTTTTCAGACCCGAAGGCCGAGCCTAAATCCGCATACTCGAGCCCCGGCAAGCGCCTAAGCAGTAAACGCCCAAAAATGACCAAAACACAGGATGGACACAGTTCATAACGCATGAGTCCATGGAAACGCACAAAGATCAGGAAAGAGGTGAGAGGGTGGATTATTTGCAGCGCTTCTCTACAATGTTGGCTCCGTGCTCCTCGTATTCCTTCTTGGAGATCCACATCTGGTGGAAAGTACCCAGACTGGCCAGGATACTTCCTCCGATCCAGGAGCCGAAGCGGCGCTCAGCAGTGTTACCGGCGGCCGAGATACGAACGCGTGGACCAGGGAACTGGGCCATCAGTTCTTGGCTCAAACGGTCAGTGAAACCGTAAAGCAGACTGGAGGCGCCGGTTACGACGACGTTGGCTAGCAGGTGGGGACGAATATCGACGTCCACACCGCTCAGGGATGCCTTGATCAACTCGGGGAGAGTCTGAGCGGGGGTCGGAGCAGGGAAGGGAGAGTCGGGATCGGGAATAGCAGCCTTAGCATCGAACAAAGACTCCACAACGCGGAAGCGATCGGCGCCGAAGACCTGGTTGTATCCATCCGGAAACTCGAACGGCCGGCCGGGAGATGAGCGCGCGGCGTCTTCGTTAGAAACGCCGTTGGGTCCAGTAGCAGAGAGTTTGTTAGGGCCAGGCCAGACCTGGACGACACACTCCTTGAACTCGGAGAGCGTGCGCTCTTCCAAAAGAGCGCGGTACGACGCATCTGGCGCCTTGTCGGCGGCGAAAGTCTTAAACTTGACCTGGGGTTCTTGGCCAGCCTCGACAGCATTCTTAGAGCTGATCAGGTAGTGCGGCGTGATGGTGATAGGTTGCGGGGAGTTCTTCTTGAACAATGCGCGGATCTGGGATGAAATGTAGTCGCCACCTAGTGGTGAGTGTTGCACACCTCGCTTGAGGATCATGCCGTCGTGAACCGGGGTGATGGAGATATTAGAGGCACCAATGTCCACCACGAGAGCAGAGGCTTTACCGGAAGCAAAACTGTAGCAACAAGAATCAGCAAAGCTACACGCATGTAGAACCCGAGGATCTCAGTCGAAGATACATACGCAGCAAGCACACCACTCCGTGCCAGGTAGAAAGCCGGGGTGCCCCATTTCTCCATGGCAATCTCAATGGTCTTTTCGCGTGCCTTGGCCGGGTTCCATCCGGGCTCGGTCATCAACAATGGGCTGTCTGCCAAAGGCTTCTCTTCCGACTCAACTTCCATCTCTGTTGGGAGCTCTTCACTGGGGATGTCGTTCAATCCATTTTGGAATGGATTGCCTGGTTTCGCGCCCGTGAGTCGTGAAGCGAACGAATATTCCCACACCTTCTCCGCCATGTCCCAATCCTCAACAATGCCATCCCTCCCGATCGGGTTGTGGACAGAAAGACCGGGGCGCGGGGTCACAAAGATGTCATCTCCGTAGATGAACTTCTCCTGGCCATCAGCGTTGTACTTGCCGTAATATGTTGGGATTAGCGACTTGGGGGCATCTTCGCCAGCGAAGCCAGCGCGGACGGTCGAATAGCCTGGGTCGAGGACAATGGCTGAGACTTCATCTAAATGCGACGCATATTAGCATTTGATTGAGAATTTGTCTAGATCTATGTCCATCTGCGTCGGAGCTGGGTCTGTGAGGGACGAGAAGCGGGCGCGCATCGCGCAAGACACGTACCTCCACCATATTCGGCAGTTTGGGGTGGATTGGAAGGGTTCATGGTGATAACGCAGCAAGACAAAGCAGTAGAGGGGAAATTGTTCAGACCGAGGGGTTAAATGGTCTGCGAAACCACGCGCGTAGGAGACAAGGGAAGGTAGGGGGACGAAGCGGTCTTTTCGGTGCGGGAGCAGCTTTGGCGGAGAGAGAACTGATTGGGTCTGCTTGGCACTAAATGACCTCACCTGTCAGCTTTCAATCTTTCTTTTCTTTCACCAGCTCTATTCACCGCTAATAATTACAATGGATACTGAAGCTGACGCCGCGCCTGAGCTACTATTTCGCCCTGCAAAGCGACGCAAATTCATTCCACGCCGCATTAATGACACGAACCCCAGCGCCGCTAGCGAAGCCGCCACTCCCAGCAGAAATGACAACCAAACTCCTGAAGCCCTGTCCACAGGGGACGAAGATCAGACCGCAGAGCCTACAAATGTCGTTCGTTTACGGCGCCCGCAGCAATCTCGAAAAGGAGGCATAGGGTTCTCCACCACTTCGCGATCCAAGGACGGCAATCGACAGACGGCGTTGGCATCTGCAGATGAAATGGAGACGGACAGAATTCAGGCAATGTGTGATCGGTTTACCACATATACTGGGCAGTCAGAGGATGTGGACAAGCACATGTATGAAGCCTTACTTTGCGTGACGCAGCCCGTTCAAATCCAGACTAACAAGATAAGGATGGCCTTTATAGATTCCGAGATGGCTAAGCGATCCCAACGCAGCCCACTACCAGACAATTCCGAAGCCTATCAATCGGCTGATACACAGAATGCTAGCGAACTGTCAATACATGAACAGCAGCGGGCGCCCGCCTCGCTGGGCAAGCTACATGAAATCGACCTTGGCCAGGAGACAACAATGCAGAATATTGCGCGCACCGAAGCTGCCCGGAAACGATTGGCTGGTGACGAAGACTCTTCCAATCCCGGCGAGTCTGAACCCCAGGCCGGCCGTTCTGGCCCTCAAAAACCATGGCGCAACCGCAAGCGACGCACCAGCGCTGACATCGAACGCGACCGCCTTGTGGACGAGGTCATGCGTGAAAGCCGACGTAAGATTCTGGAAACCCCCTCTATTTACCGGACCGACACTAACTTTCGCAGTGGATATCTATGATGAACCGGAGGAAGAAGTGCTACCGGATGATCAAGCGGCGGATGACCGCATTGCCGAAAAGTTCCGTCAAGACTTCATGGATGCCATTCAATCCCGGCGACGGGTTCGGACAACCCGCCCCACAGCTGAGAAGACAGAAGCTCCCAAGGGACCTAAGTTGGGTGGAAGCCGCAGTGCAAGAGCTGCGATGCGAGAGATGCAGAGCAAGACCGGGCAGAAATGATCAGCAATTGGATGTCACGTTCGGCCTACAAAGTTTGAGACATCTCACACAAATAGATGGTCTTCGGATGGATCGCACAAAACAAAGTGTAAAATAATAATACAATTCGGTGATACCCTAGGGATGGCACACGGCTCTGATTTTGGAAACTAATATATTGCCTGATCCACCTCTGCCGTGGTGGGAGAGGACCGAGTATTTTTGGACGATCTGCAGTGATCTCACACGCCACATACCAGTCCCAGCATGGGATACGAGTGATCCAATTTTGATGACCCTGAAGAGTCTCAGAATACATATACGTGTAGAGCTCTTGCTGTTGTAAGATTTCCTATACGTAAGCCAGTCACTCCCGGGCTACCGCAGGTACGGTGCTACTGTATCTCCGGGACAGGGCTGAAGAATCAGGAACCGAAATGCTACAAATTCCATACTATGGCGGTTCTGGAATAGACAAATGGGGGCCTTGCTCTTAGCTCGGGAATAGTGCGACATAAGCGATATTATTCATGAAATTCCCGTTAGTTACTATAATTATGATGATTAGCATCCACAACGTCAGCGCCACCACACCAGTTAAAGAATGAGGCTGGCGCTTGGCCCATGTCTCAGGTTGATAACGCGCGGAGATAGAGCCCGGAACCCGTCATTTCCTTTTTTTTTCTTGTCTTTGTCCTTTGTCAGGTACCGATACAGGTACGAGGCATCTAGACGTTGTGGAACCGTTCTCAGGATTGTCTTGCCAGTATAGGTTCTAGTTCTTCGATTGACCTGGAATCCAGATGCAAGATCCACAGTCTAGAACCGAGTCGATGCAGGGGATCGACACGTATGCGTGGCGAGACCTGTGTTGTTCGATCTTTCCACTACGACAATGTAGGGCACACAAATTGACGTGTAATGCAGAATGTAAACCACGGATGGGACTGTTTCAAAGGGGGAACCACCTTGCGTTTTGTTGTGGCGCCGGGCTGGAGCCCAAGTTAGACTCTTTTAACTCTGTGGTAATTGGGGGTCTAACCATGGTTGGGTGTTCCACTTATCTATTAGCTTTAGCTTCATTGATCGCAGGTCACCACCAGCTAAATATAATTGTTGTAGACGAGCAGGCATGACCAAATGCCAAATTCAAAATCAAGAATCACCATCATGACGAACTGATTCGATCGAGAAGATGGCCTGGCGTCAAAAAACAACGAATCACCAAGGCCGAAAAGGAGCGGAGTCTAGACTCTGAAACGGGCTAGAGCCAATCAAGTAGTCAGGGGGTTACCTCCTGCACCTCTTTTTCTCCTGGAGAACCTCGAGTCCTTTCCCCATTCCAGAGAGGGGTTCTGTTCACTCACTTCCAGATTCTCATTCTTCCGGTAACCACGTCAATCGTTATAATCACTCTCTTCCCTCCCTATCGCGCGTCTTCGTCAGGTTGATCCGACGATATTCGCGCCTAATTGATCGTCACTCTCTAATTATCCACCTGCGATCGCTTCCTTGATGACTTTGTTTTAAACTGATCGTGCGCGATACACTGTCTGGTTCAGGGACCATGAGATCCCTCCTTTGGGCCCTGTTGGGTCTCAGCGTGGTGCCGCACGCGTTCGCTGTCGATACCCTCAGTACCAAGGGCTTTGACCTGTGCATGACCGACTCGAGCATCGATATCACCGATCTGGACATCACCTACACTCGCTCAACGAGAGAACTTATCTTCAACCTGGCTGGTACCAGTGCGAAGGAACAAAAAGTCAAAGCGACATTGACCGTGACGGCCTATGGCAGTCAAATCTACAGCAACTCTTTCGAGCCCTGCGGCGACAAGGTCCACGTGGACGAGCTCTGCCCAGGTGAGTATCGTTGATTTTCCCCAAATAGATGACCGTTGGACAGGAAAGCCTAACATGTTTCCTAGTGCCATCCGGCAGCTTTTCTGCTCAGGGCACCATCACCGTCCCCGAGAGCTACGCGAGCGAAATCCCCTCCATCGCGTTCAATATCCCCGATCTCGACGGCCAGGCCAAACTCGTCTTGGAATCGGTCTCCGGAGGCGACAACCTCGCGTGCGTGGAGTCTGACTTGACAAATGGAAAATCAACAAGCATGAAGGCCGTGTCATGGGCTTCGGCGGGTATTGCAGCGGGCGCGCTTGCTTTCAGTGGTGTTTCTGCGATCAGTGCGGTTGGCGGACACCCAGGTGCCTCGACTTCCAGCCCGGGATTCGGAGACGTGATGGGTTGGTTTCATTGTATGGCCACGAACGGTATGCTGAGTGTCAGCTACCCCGCCGTCTACACGAGCTTCACCAAGAACTTTGCCTGGAGTACTGGCCTTGTCTCGTGGGATGGTCTGCAGAATTCGATCGACAGCTTCCGAAAAGCTACCGGCGGCAACCTTACTGATAACAGCCTGTCGTACCTGGGGAGTATCGATCAGACCTCAAATTCCTCGTCCACGAAGCGCAGCTTAGATATGGTGCGCCGCTCGGTGACACTGGCAGCTCGATCCGACTCCAACAGCACCAGCAGCGACGACATGGACAAGATCAAAGCTCTCGCCGAAGAGCTGATGATTCCTTCCGCTAACATTTTCATGACGGTGCTGTTGATCTTTGCGATTGTGATCGGTGTTGTCATTGTTGGAATTCTGCTCTTCAAGGTCATCCTGGAGCTGTGGGCTCTTTACGGCAATTTCCCCAAGAAACTCACCGACTTCCGAAAGGACTACTGGGGCATCATGGCCCGGACCATCACCAACATGATTCTCATTCTGTACAGTATTTGGGTGATGTATTGTGTCTACCAGCTCAAGAATGGTGACTCATGGGCAGCCAAGTTGCTTGCCGCTGTGACCTTGACTGTTTTCACAGCCGTCTTGGCATTCTTCGCAGTTCGCATTTTCTTGATGGCTCGCAAATACAAAAAGACGGAAGGAGACACTTCGGGTCTCTATGATGACAGGGACACTTGGCGCAAGTACAGTCTCTTCTACGACAATCTCAAGAAAGACTTCTGGTGGCTCTTTGTGCCAGTCATTATCTACGCTTTGGTTAAAGGTTGCATCATTGCCGGTGCGCAGGGCCATGGAATGTTCCAAAGTGCCGGCCAATTGGTTTGTGAGGTTCTGCTGTTGGGTCTTGTGGTATGGAACCGCCCCTACGCCCGGAAATCAACCACGGGAATCAACATCACCATCCAAATCGTGCGTGTCTTATCAGTTGCTTGCGTGTTGGTCTTCGTCGATGAGCTGGGACTCTCTCAGACCACCAAGACTGTGACTGGAATTGTCCTTATCGTTATTCAGTCACTCCTGACTGGCCTCCTCGCCATTCTGATCGTTGTCAATGCGATCATCGCAATGTTCCGTGAAAACATCCATGAGAAGCGGAGGAAGGAAGCTGAGAAGGCCAACCGTGACCTCGATGATCTGACTCCCTTGGATGCCCGCGATTCGCTTCTGATTGATCACCCCCCGCGGAAGGATTACTCCGAGGTGAGCAAGTTTAACTTCAACCGTCCATACGAGACTTACCGGGACTACCCGTCACGGCCCGACTCCGCTGGCAGCAAGGAGCGGTTGGTGTACGCCGATTACGGTGTTGCACACAACCGCAGTTCCAGCCCAGAATCTCGACATGGTCGCCGAAGCCCATCTCTCGAGGGCCGGCATCCGACCACTGCCGGGTATGGCATGGCATTGTAGGCCTGCGCTCTGAAGTCATGATACAGAAGCTTCTCTTTCACTCACTTTTTCTCTCTCTCCTTCGACATTTTATAACGCCTGACGGGTCTTTTTCTTTCCCCCAGACGGTTTTTTTTGATCCTTTTCGCTTAGCGTATTCGAACAGAGGATAATTTTTCATTATTCTCGCCATTGGATGTTTGTGGCGTACTACTTTCCCCTCTATGCATCCACCCCCTTCTCTTGTCCCTTATACTCCACATTGGACCTCGACCTTCATTATATCCAGCATGTCTTTCCTTATATCTCTCGATCTTCTTGTCTTTACTACAGCCTGGTGAAAAATTTGCGTTTATTTCTTGTATATGTTCATAGAAATTTGTTATCAACCCTTTATCAGAAATTCTTCGTTCCTGATTCCAGCCCGTAGCTAATTGATAACTAAAATGTGCCTGTTGTAGCTGTCGGGGTCACACAGAAAGGGTAGCAGACGAGACCAACCCTGGAGTGGACAATACCTTTCTTAGAGTCTTTGTTGATATAATGATCATTGTGGTTCAGCCTATCCCCAAAAAGATGTCTGTGTTTAGAAGCCTAAGCGCCCAGGTGGTTCTTGCATGTAGGAAATCTCGTAGCTCTATTGATCACTTGACCCATTACCTTATTTGATGATACTCCAGACAACCCCGCCCTAGATGCACAGCCATTGTCATCGGCGCTAGTAGGCGGCTTCCAACGTTTAATGCCGATCAAATGTTTTTCAGGATATTCTTCGCCCGTGATATCGGACTGGGCAAGGAACTTGCTTTGAGTTGTCAAGAAATTTCAGCTTAGCAATGGACTCGAGTTCCAATTTCCATCCAAAAACAGACCTTGCAGCATTTGCGGCGACCCAGTTTGATATAATTCTACAATTAAGAAAAGTCTTCGTTCGCAAAGTCCTCATTCCCTGGCCGCCTTTTATTACTACCATGAATACTTATAGAAATTTTTTTGCATTTAAATGCTCGCGAACATGAACAAGATTGAGAACACCACCATGTCCTAATGAAGAAATGATCATTTTGAGGGAAGAACAAACAAGAAAGGAAAAAAGAGAAGAATATCCACAAGCCACAACCCATCAGACTCATCTGTCATACGAGGAACGGGGCAGAGAAGAGCCATCGAGTCCGAACAGGTAGCTGGTAGAAATTCACAAGATGGTAGAGAGGGGGAACAAGCAGAAAGTAGAAAGGACCGGGCATCCACTACCACCATTCAATATTGTATTAACGGGAATAGGGGTGGAATCCGCGATGTCCTTGGCCTCCTCGGCCACCGCCACGGTAGTTTGCACCGGGCTTGCCGGCGTTTCGTGGTCCTGTGGGGGCATTGGCGGGGGCAGCGCTCTGAATCTGAGAACCTGATCCTCCATCTAAAGTCAGTTAGTAAGGAAACGAAGCGGGAAAAAAGGGTCGGCGATGCATACCTTGGGATCCACCAGGGTTGTTGGGCTGGGGGACTTCGTCATACATGCCCTCCCATGAGGTCGGACCACCCTGCTGGTACGGGGAGAAAGCGCGATTCTCCATATGGCGACGGACCTGCTGTTGCTCGTACTTCTGCTGCTCAAAGGCGATCTGCTCCTGGGCGTTGTAGCCCGGTCCACCAGGCTGGCGGTTGTATGCAGCATTGGGGCCAGGGCTAGCGCCTCCGTTACCACTAGCACCAGCGGCAGCGGCAGCTGGTCCTTGGCCCTGATTTTGCATCTGCTGCATCATGGCCGGGTTCATCATGTTGGGCATAGGGGACTGAGAGGATCCAGGGCTCTGAGGGTTGGGGTTGGGACTCATGCTGCCCTGTGGCTGCTGAGGATTGCCACCCATACCCTTCATCTGCTGCATCTGCTGCATCTGTTGGAGCATGGCCGGGTTCATGCCACCCATCATGCCGGCGGCCATTCCCTGGGGCTGGCCCTGGCCTGCCATAGCCATCTGCTGCTGCATCATGGCGAAGTATTGCTGCATGCGTTGCCAGTACTGTGCCATCATCTGCGGGGTCATTCCACCGGCCATGCCTTGCTGACCACCCTGCTGGGGGGCACTTTCACCTCCGTGGTTCATGTCTCGATAACCTCCTCCGTCACGACCACCTCGGCGACCTCCTCGGTCCTCGTCGCGCAGATTACCGCGAGGCTGGGCTTTCTTCACTTCGATGGGCTTGCCCAAGATTTCAAGGGGCCGGGAAAGGGCATTGTCCACGGCAGTCTCGCTGTCGAATGTGACGAAGCCGAAGCCACGAGGGCGGCCAGTATCCTTGTCGATCATCAATGTCGCATCCACGACACGGCCAAATTGCATGAAGAACTGTTTGAAGTCCTGATCAGTTGCCTCTTGACTGACACCACCGACGAAAATCTTGCTTGTCTTTTCTTGCTCATCACGTGGAATGGCGCGCTTGGGGTCGATCTAAAAATTGTTGTAAGCGGCTGGTTCATGTCATTGTTCTTGTCAGGGTATCTTACAATCTTGCCATCCAGATAATGCTCTTTCACCATCACGGTGTTCACGGTCTTAGGGTCACGGAAAGTGAGGAAGCCGAAGCCACGAGAGCGGCCTGTGGCGCTGTCCCGCATTACAGTGCACTCTTGGACCTCTCCAAATTGCGAAAAATAGTCTCGGAGAGATTCTGTGGGAGGTTAGACCGAAATGTCCCATGTATTCTCTGTTCATAAGCAAGATACATACGATCTGTAGTCTCCCAGTTCAAACCGCCAATAAACATTTTCCTAACCAGGTTAAATTAGTATCGACCACGAGAATTTAGTCATGCCAGTGGTATCAAGAGCACATATGAACACATCGCACAAATCAGGGCAAGGGACATTGGATAAGGGCTCTGGCTAAAGAGCTGGTGGCACCTCAGCTGCTATTCACGAATACAGCTAAATGCGGAACTGGCTGGGTCCATAGCGAGTGTTGATATGTTGGTATACGGTGACCGTACAGACACGCATAACCCATGTTTCCACCTGGTTTACACGAGCCTGGATCCGGAGATCGACCGTTTCACAAATTCCCTCCTCTTTCTGTGCTTGGGCTTCACGTTTTGAAGAGCAAGATGGAAGACGCGAAGGGCGAGAAATTCAGGCGAAATAAGTGAATTGTCACTGTCTCTCCTTTCTCCCTGGGAGAAGGTCTGTCTGCCTAACAGTCCCAAGCTAGCTCAGGGTTGATAAACTTCCATCAGACAGCGTTGCTACTTCTTGCTCTGCTCTATCAACGTATATCGACAAGAAGCTATATAGTATCCGCTGTACTATATATGGTCGCTCGCAATAAAGCTTGGTGGTGACCGATTTTTGTCAAATCTTTGCAGATGCACCCAGATTTCCTCAATTCAAGGGATCCCGGATTCGTTTCTCCCTCTTTCTCTGATTATTACTTCTGTCTGATTCCTCGAGGTCACAAGGACGACGCGGAGAGGGTTGTATAGACGAGAGGCAAAGAATGGAGTTCTTCGCAAGATTTTCATGTCATCGCAAGTTGAATATTGGGTTGTCCCTTGCCCCATGATCGTAATCGCACTCTCCACTCTTTTCTTGCAAGGCTTGCATCCAAGCCCAATTAGATCACATCCCAAGTTCCCAGGGCCGCATTTTCGTGAATAGCAACAGGTGCCCTCCAGGCACCTGAAAGGTATAGCCAGATACCCCAAAACCGAGAGATTCATAATGAAATGAGAGCAGGGGTAATATGCACTTACCCATCTTCCTTGATTCCCGTTCCGTGAGACTCATTCTCTGCGGGAGCGGGGGCTGTGGGGGTCGCGTAAGCGCTGTCAGAGCCGTTCTGATGGTAATCGCCGCCATAGCTCTGCTGTGGTTGAGACTGTGTCGCGTATGTGTCTACGGGCGAATGATCATAGCTCTGCGGGGTTGATTCCACGGCAGGTTGTGCAGGGACTGCGGGTGTTGGTTCTGCAGGCTTAGGCGCCTCTACTGCAGAAGTCGTGCGGTTTGTCGATTCATCGGCGTCGTAGCTAAGAAAGGATATGACCGTCAGTTTCATCTCAAGAAACAAGGGCTCGTAGAGCAGACATACAGATCAGCGAAGAGATCATCTTCCAGTCCCTCCGGGTCGGCCATGGCGCAGAGAGTTCAAGGTACCAAATGAACTGGAGATATGGCAATGGGAAAAGCAATGGTGCAAAATCCAATCGCAGGTCTGGGCGAAGAAGAAGCTCCACGTAAAAAGGTTGACGAAGAGGTGGAGAAAAGAGAAATACTGAAGAAAGTTGAACCTTGGGAAGGGAGGAAAGCGGAGGACGTGGCTTACATACGCACGGCCCGTTTGATGAAACTAAACGTCTCACTTAAACCTAAGGCGAAGACCTACACACCTCAGATCTTGGGTTTCTCTCCATTCCTCTATTGGATTCACTGTTTCAGAAACATCCTACCTTACTGGGCCCTTGAATGACCCGCAATGCCTTACTGACTTAGGTACAACGCTGTGGGAGGAGACAACAACACCATCGCTGGGCCGCCCCGCATTCAACTTTCCGCTACAGAGCGCGCGTACTACTCATCACCTCAGTGGAAGCCATGACAAACAAGAAGGGGCAGCAGGTAAGTAACTCAACACTCAAAATCACGCGATTATCCCAATGGGTGAAATACTAATCATCATTCCTGCAGGAAATGGTCCAGGTTGGTGCGTATTTCCCCGCCACAGCTTGCTTCAGGGTCCATAGCTAACATAGCTTCTCCTCTCGTTAACAGACAACTCTGAGTATGGCCAAAACTACCTTCCTTCATTTATTTCCTGTGAATATTTACTGACATTCATTGAAGACGAGCAGATTCTCCTTTCTGGCCTGGCCGGACCGCATCCCTGAATCAGTCGTCCCCGAAGATCTATGGTCAGAACACAGTGGTTGGCGCTTCATACTCCCATGCCAATATTCTACAGTCAGCCTCCCTGTTTTGTTCCGACAAAATCCAAATGGATCGGCATCGGAGTTATGCTGACATATCATGGCCAGAGGCACATCATCCCACCCTCGCCCCAGGACGCCCCCGAAACCCTCCGCCACTAATGCGCCTTCGCATCTGGCTCACCGACCTGGAAACGTCGCCTCTCCCCCCAAGGAACCATATGCCAACATGACTGGTGGAGTAGACGAATGGAGTCGAGATCCAACTGAGGAAGATGACGATGACGATGATGAAATTGTATATGATGACGATGAAGATGAATTTGGGCTTCCCAGTCTTGCGAGCATGAGAAGGAAGAAGACACCATACATGAAATCTAAGAAAAATGATTCCGGGGGAGTTATGGGAGGAAAGCCTGGCTCCCTTGGCTTCGGACTTTCTGCCAACAACCGTCAACGAGCAAACAGCTCAGATATTGCCGAAGAACGCGGCACTCCCATGTATCCAACGGCGCGCAAGGGCGATGGAAAGATTCTTCGCCCGCAGTACAAGGATATACTGCAAGGTTTGAATATTAAAGCCCGATCATGAGCGGACTATACTAACGTGACAGCTAGATCCTGCAAATGCTTTGAATCTGATTAGTCACACTGCACCGCCTACCAATGCGTCCTCCAAAGAGAGAGAGATCCATTCAAGTCGTATCTCTCGAATCAATAAGTTCAAACGAATTCTTCAGGCTAGCACCGTTTCTCTTACTGAACTCAGGGATCTAGCATGGTCTGGAGTGCCCGAAGAGGTTCGACCGATGACGTGGCAACTTGTCCTTGGTTATCTACCCCCAAATAGTGAACGGCGTATTTCCACCCTGGAGAGAAAACGCAAAGAGTATTTGGATGGAGTTCGACAGGCTTTTGAACGGGGCAGTGGTGCCGCTTCCAATCCCCCCGCTTCAAGCACCGGGCGAGGGAGGGGACTTGATGAGGCGGTTTGGCACCAGATCAGTATCGACGTCCCACGTACGAGTCCTCATATACCACTGTATGGGTACGAAGCGACCCAGAGATCCTTGGAGCGTATCCTATATGTGTGGGCGATTCGGCACCCAGCTAGCGGTTATGTACAGGGCATCAACGACTTAGTGACGCCGTTTTTCCAGGTCTTCCTAGGAGTATACATCACGGATCTCAATGTCGAGGAAGGCATGGACCCGGGACAGTTACCCCGAAGTGTGCTGGATGCCGTGGAGGCCGATACGTTCTGGTGTCTGACAAAGCTCCTGGACGGGATTCAAGACAACTATATCTATGCTCAGCCGGGTATCCACAGACAGGTTCGGGCGCTGCGGGACCTGACAAAGCGGATTGATTCTGCCCTCGCCAAACACCTTGAACAAGAGGGTGTGGAATTTATGCAGTTCAGTTTCCGATGGATGAACTGCTTGCTCATGCGGGAAATGAGCATCAAGAACACGATTCGCATGTGGGATACGTATATGGTACGTCGCTTGGGGTTGCATTATCTCTACATGATTCTGACGAATATTCCAGGCCGAGGAGCAGGGCTTCTCACGATTTCATCTCTATGTCTGTGCCGCATTTTTAGTGAAATGGTCAGAGCAATTGGTGAAGATGGACTTTCAGGTATGTGTTCTTCTGTAGTTTGACAATTGATGGTGATTGAGAAGATTCTAACCATCTGATAGGAGGTTATGATGTTCCTTCAAGCATTGCCCACCAAGGGTTGGACTGAGAAAGACATCGAGCTTTTATTGAGCGAGGCATTCATCTGGCAGAGCCTTTTCCAGGATTCTGCCGCTCATCTTCGGCCTTCTGGCGATGCGCCTCCTGAAAATGGTATCTTTTATTGATAGTAATCATAATTCATCATTCTATTCGGGACTGCCCCAAGGGAAACTTAGTCCTGATCAGTTGAAGTGGATTCCCTTCTGGTTGAAGGCCCACAGCATTTTCAAAAATTCGTTCTCATCACACATTCTTGCGCGCTTATCAGCCAGGCCAGTGTCGTCCTCCAGCACCTGGCGCACCTTTTCGCGCACCAACTCCGAAACCTTTCCTCGCTTCTTCCGTGAGGTCTTGTTCTTGAGTGCTTGTTGGAGACGAGCGTTAGTCTCCTCTTTGAAGAAATCCGGCACGTCATCGTCATCATCCATTTCCATGACCTCCTCCGCTTCCTCCACGTCAGCCTCATCTTCATCGCCCATATCCATCGTATCGCCGTCGGCATCCTCAGCGGGGCCATCCTCTACAGGGATATCGTTCTGAGCACACCAGGTCCGATAGTTCGCTTCCAGCATGTTGACGATGCTAGTAGTTCCCAAGAAACTGGCGCGCAATGTCTTGTTCTTTCGAACAAATGCAATGCGCAACATTCCATCCCACTCCTCATAGTTAACCTGCGGCCGCGGAACCTTGGGGACCATGCGAATGACACTGGACTCGACCAGGGGCGGAGGTTTGAAGTTGTTCTTGCCAACCTTCATAATGTGATCGATCTTGGCCCACATTTGTGCGTTCACGGAAAGTCGACTGTAGAGCTTGTCACCAGGTTTGGCGAACAGACGCAGAGCGAATTCACGCTGGAACCTAAACTCAGAAAATGCATATTAGTATATAGTAATAAAAGGCTAGCCTGTTTGGCAAAGGAATGATTGCCACGGTAATAAAACGTACATGAGAATGCAAACACGAGGAGCTGGCAATGTAGCCAAAAGCTTGAATGTAAGAGGGGAGGAAATCTACAAGAGTCAGCCATATCCAATATAGGTCAGGGTATGCGGGAGCATGTATACCTGGTAGGGTGTGTTGCTAATGCAGACATCAAAGTAAGGGAGCTCGGTCTTCATCACGTCTCCAAGAATCACGTCCAGACGCTTCTGCGCTGGAGTACCCTGGAAACGCTTGGTAACTTCGGCCGCCATGCGAGGATCCAATTCCACTGCAATAACCTTCTTGGCGTGGTCTAGGATTTTGGTGGTCAAGTTTCCAGTACCAGGACCGATTTCAAGAACAACATCGCTCTGCTTGAGCTCGGCTTTAAGGACGATCCTAGAAAATGAAGCTTTTAGTTGATGCACATATAACAAATTACTTTGGACTTCACTTACTGCTCTGCAATACCCGGATTTTTCAAAACGTGCTGACCGATATCTGTGTTCATCTTGAAGATACTGTGGGCCGCCGAGGTCTTTGCAGCTGCGTCGCTTTGCGCATTGTTGCGCTTCTTTGGTTTGATAGCCTTCGGCATTTTGCGACAATGGCAGGTCTATGCTGCCTGTGAATTTTTTGGTTTGTAATAAAATCCAATCTCCCAGAGACTTGGTGTTTTTGGGGACCAAGACGATGTGGGCAACTTTTTCTTTTGCGATAAGATTGTCGGGATCGGATCTACTTTTCTACGAAACCCGCTCTACTACTCTTTAGTCTCAAACACACCTCGAGCTCGTTGTGTCCATCATGGCGTCCGGACGCAAGGATTTTCTTAGCCAGCAGGCACCGGAGAACTATGTCGCCGGTCTGGGTCGTGGTGCGACCGGTTTCACCACGCGCTCTGACTTGGGACCTGCGCGCGAAGGCCCGACACCCGAACAGATCCAGGCCGCTCTGACGAAACGAGCTCAGCTTTTAGGAGCTGCTGCACCGACTGCCTATGGCACTCAGTCACGCGAAAAGGGAGGCAAAGAAGAAAAGGAAGAGGAGGAAGATGAACGTTTTCAGGATCCCGAAAACGATACCGGTCTATTTGCCTACGGACAGTTTGACCAGGAAGACGATGAGGCAGATCGCATCTATCAAGAGGTAGATGAGAAGATGGACAGACGTCGGAGAATTCGAAGGTTAGTTGCACTCCCCATACCCTTTCTACAAGAAACATCTTGTTCATCGGGCCAAGCCCCGGTTGTTTGGATAGAATACCGACTTGAATCGTTCGCCACCTACAGGGAAGCTCGAGAGCAACAAGAACGCGATGACTACGAACGAAAAAACCCCAAAATTCAGCAACAATTTGCCGACCTGAAGCGATCGCTTGCTGCGGTTTCCGAAGAGGACTGGTCTAACTTGCCTGAGGTTGGTGATCTAACGGGCAAGAACCGACGAGCCAAGCAAAATCTACGACAGCGATTTTACGCCGTTCCTGATAGTGTCATCGCAGGCGCTCGGGACTCAGCGCAATTTGATACGACCATTGCCGAAGATGGCGCCGAACCCAGCAGCGAGCAAGGTGGGGACGGGACTATGACCAATTTCGCAGACATCGGTGCCGCGCGTGACAAGGTTTTGAAAGTGAGACTGGACCAGGCTGCACTTGGATCTACTGCCGAAAGCTCTAGCTCTGGAAGTGCGACTAGTATCGACCCCAAGGGCTACCTTACCAGCCTGACTCAGTCAGAAATGAAATCTGGGGAGCTCGAGGTTGGCGATATCAAACGAGTTCGTGTACTACTGGAATCTGTCACCAAAACCAACCCTAAACATGCCCCTGGATGGATTGCGCTCGCGCGTCTCGAGGAGCTTGCAGGCCGAATTGTTGCGGCTAGGAATATCATCGCTAAGGGTTGTGAGCTTTGTCCTAAGAGTGAAGACGCTTGGCTGGAAAACATCCGAATCAATGAAGGACACAACGCCAAGATCATTGCAGCAAACGCCATCAAGAATAACGACCACTCTACTAAGTTGTGGACCGAGGCCATGAAACTTGAAACAGATACCAGGGCTAAGAAGAATGTCCTGAGACAAGCTATTCTTCACATTCCTCAATCAGTTCAGATCTGGAAAGAGGCTGTTAACCTGGAAGAAGATCCTGCGGATGCACGTCTTCTCTTAGCCAAGGCCGTCGAAATGATTCCTCTGTCAGTGGAGTTATGGTTGGCTCTTGCTCGACTCGAGACGCCAGAAAACGCGCAGAAGGTTTTGAATGCGGCTCGTAAGGCTGTTCCCACGAGCCACGAGATTTGGATTGCGGCAGCTCGTCTTCAAGAGCAAATGGGCACTTTCGAGAAGGTCAATGTTATGAAGCGTGCTATCCAATCTCTTGCTCGTGAGAACGCAATGTTGAAGCGAGAGGAATGGATTGCAGAGGCCGAGCGTTGCGAAGAAGAAGGTGCCATCCTTACCTGTGGCGCCATTATCCAGGAGACTCTTGGATGGGGACTGGACGAAGATGATGACCGAAAGGACATCTGGATGGACGATGCTAAATCCAGCATTGCACGCGGGAAGTATGAAACAGCGCGGGCTATTTACGCGTATGCACTGCGAGTGTTCATCAACCGCCGATCGATTTGGATCGCAGCGGCTGATCTGGAGCGCAACCATGGTGATAAGGAGGCACTTTGGCAGGTTCTCGAGAAAGCTGTCGAGGCATGCCCCCAGAGTGAAGAGCTCTGGTTACAGCTTGCCAAAGAGAAGTGGCAGTCTGGAGAAATCGACGACGCGCGCCGCGTGCTCGGCCGTGCTTTCAACCAGAATCCCAACAATGAAGACATTTGGCTAGCAGCCGTCAAGCTCGAAGCAGATGCCAAGCAAACTGACCAAGCAAGAGAACTGTTGGCCACTGCTCGCCGTGAGGCCGGTACGGATCGTGTGTGGATCAAGAGTGTTGCTTTCGAGCGGCAATTAGGCAATGTCGACGATGCCCTGGATCTCGTCAACCAAGGATTGCAGCTATACCCCAAGGCTGACAAGCTCTGGATGATGAAAGGCCAGATTTACGAGGCTCAAAACAAGTTCCCACAAGCCCGAGAGGCATACGGTACAGGTACCCGTGCTTGCTCCAAATCTGTGGCGCTGTGGCTTCTGGCCTCGCGACTGGAAGAAAAGGCCGGCGCCGTTGTCCGTGCCCGATCTGTTCTGGACCGCGCTCGCTTAGCTGTACCCAAGAGCGCCGAATTATGGACAGAAAGTGTTCGTGTGGAACGACGTGCAAACAATCTTGCTCAGGCCAAGGTTCTCATGGCGAAGGCGTTGCAAGAGGTCCCCGCTTCTGGTCTGCTCTGGAGCGAGAGTATCTGGCATCTCGAGCCCCGTGCTCAACGCAAGGCCCGCAGTTTGGAGGCCATTAAGAAGGTGGATAATGACCCAATTCTGTTTATCACCGTGGCACGCATTTTCTGGGGTGAGCGCCGACTGGAGAAGGCGATGACCTGGTTCGAAAAAGCCATTGTCTCCGATAGTGACTATGGTGATGGGTGGGCTTGGTACTACAAGTTCTTGATGCAGCACGGTACAGAGGTTAGTTCGAAACTGTGTTTATCTTATTTGCGAGATAACATTAGCTTACTTATCATTTTACAGGAAAAACGAGCCGACGTCGTGTCCAAGTGTGTCTCGACCGAACCCAAGCACGGCGAGGTGTGGCAGTCGATTTCCAAGGACCCAGTTAATGCGCACAAGCCAACGGATGAGTTATTGAAAATCGTTGCTAATACGATCAATTGAGCCTTGCTTTTATGATGTACCAACATGCGGCGTTTCTGGGACACTACTATAAAGGAGAAATGCATATTTTCAATCGTGAATCAAATTCATATATGGGTATAGAACAAGCTTGGCTTCCCCACAATCAGTAAAGGCCATCGCCATCGTGTCTGCTTTTTATACTTTAGATAATGAAATAATCCCCTCCCGATTGCGTCCACCTTACCCGTAGAAAAGGCTACTGTACATCGCAAACAAGTTCGACACCGCGCACGGTGAAGAACGAAAAGGAAGAATAACAATAAAAACAAAAACGAAAAAGAGCACAAGAGCAAAATAGTCGAGGCTGGCGTCACGACGTATTTTCAAATAACTCCGGAACCATATGCAAGTAAAAAGGGGAGCCACACGGTGGCTCGCTGTAATTCCCAGACGCCATGATCCTCCCACCGTCCTAGACCGAGAATCGACAAGAAAAGAAAGCATAATGTGGCAGCGTGGTATCAAACCAGGAAGGATAACTAGAAGTAACGTAGGCGGGTCGGGGGTATCATCTTCATGCAGCCATAGACAAGCACTCATCGAGCAAAGAGCCTAGCTGGCCTCTATCCGCGGCAGTGCCTCCTTCCCAGTCCGATAGCGCATCGTCATCATCAATGTCCATTTCATCCTCATCGGCGGTCTTTACCTCAGCGACCTGACCCACATCATTCTCCAGTCGATCTTGTTTCTCGGTCTCAAGCTCATCTTCAAAGTACCCACCCTTGATCTGGTCAATGATTAGCGGCATATGACCAAGAACCCCACTGCTGAGCTCAAGTGTAAGTCGCAAATCCCTAACTCCGAGGGGTCTGCGAATGGCAGCTTCTCGAGCTTCAACGGGAAGCAGTCCGGTGGCAGTATCCTTTGCGATTTCGCCGCGCGTGAAAGCCAGTTCTTCCCGTTCCAGTTGCTGTCGGTACTTGCGCATCATCATGCCGTTACTTGTACCAGACGGACCGTTCGATCGGGTACGCGCGAAGACGGAAGAAAGGACTTCTTTCACAAATGTTTCTGTTGCAATCGCCATGAACTCGGCACATGGGAGGCCGGCCCCGCTGGGAAGGGACTCTTCATAACACATGGGGACCATGCGGGCATAGATAGACTCCGCGTCGGGGAACTCGCCAGTCTCGGCGGCGAGTGGTTGTGCATATCGTTTTCGGATTTCTAATTCCCAGTCTGCAAAAAATTGGACGTATTGGTTAGATCATCCTGATTATAGTGGGATAGTGCGCAATGCGACAACGCAAATAATATTTCAGCCGTAAGGGGAATGGTTCCTTACTGGTCTTGTTTAATCCACCAGCGCTTGCTGGGACCTGACTTGGAAGCTTAATTTGTTTCGCAAGGTGGTATTCCTCTAGTTCACTAGGTTTCACTTCGTTGGGGTCGCGCTAGAAAATGGCACATTAGCATCATCCTCGGCAGGGAAGTATTACCCTCAACCATCATTTTTTGTAACATACCTCTGGAATTGCCTTGATACGTCGTCGATCCCTTGGTGGCAGCTGCATCACCTCAGTCTTTAGTCTCTGCTCTGCAGCATCGCCCGAGATCGGCTTCGACACCATCGAAGGCTTATCATTGGCCGAAACCCAGTTCGCGACGCCATGATCGGGGAGGTCTCGCGTGAGATTTCCGAGAATCGCGCAGACAAAATTATTATGTAGATGTTCAGTTTTCGGATCGGCGCATAGGATATAATCGACTCGCGACGCGTATTCATTTTGGTTGTAGTGACCTAGAAGGGAGGAGGCCAGGAGGTCAGCACAAGTAGCTCAATTCAGGGCCAAGGAGCTTTATATAGGAAAACATATGTGCACAAAAGCTAGAGAAACGTATGCGCAGGGATTGTCATACCAAGTAAGAATAGGGCGGTCGATTCCTTGTACTCAGCCCACTGGTCCCCGATCGCGGCCTTTAGATCCGTGTAGGCATGCTCCAGGTCAAGGCGCGGAACGGAGTTCAGGGCCCTGGAGGATTTCACTGTTGCTGCAGCGTTTGGTGTCGCACTCTTTGCCGGATTTGACGCCGAGTCAGACCGACTCAGAGCGGCCGGGTCGATCTGCATGGCTGGAAGACTCGCAGGAGTGCGACGAGGCGAGGCCGAAGGGCGGCAAGTAGGGAGAGGGGCTACGCATTCATCAGACTCGGGCTGAGAATGAGAAGAGAAGGAAGTTGATGATGAGTTGGGATGGAGATGATGGATGATGAGGATGGAAGGGTTGAAGGTGTAGGTTTCCGCCTTGTCTCTCTCCCCGCCAGAACCGGATACCACCTTCGACCCCGAAACCAGCAATGATTTTATACTTGGTACAAGAACCGTCATTTGCCTGATAATGCCTCCATTCAGTGATATTTTATTGGGATTTTTACACGAGTTGTACTACGTCTTCACTCAAAACTCCGAATAGCTGCCCGATATCCGCGATGATCTCCGTGATCTCTTTCGACAACTGGCCAGTCACCAAGACTTGAGGATATAGTCAGTGATGGAACTCATGCCACAAATAAGATAGGGATCAAATACTTACTGTAGGCATATAGCAGAGCACAATCTTCATCTGTGGTCAGTTTAGAAGCTTCATGATCTTGACGGTAGCGATAGATACGAGCCAGCAGCCGGTCGCGTGCATGGTCGATACTAGGTAGGACATCGCTCAACGGGTATTCGAGCTTCATGGAAGATGCCATCACTAGGATTAACTCGAATGTCAGCTCCAAGACACAAGGCACGGTTTTTGAAGACAGATATTGCTAAAACAAGCCTTACCCGTTAGGAGGTGACTGATGCGAGCAGAGAGCTGCTGCCGTTCGACCGCTGTATACTGAAGTAGACAGATCTCGCCCGCCGTGGCAGTGTCACTTTTCATCAATTCCAGGTTCATGGCATGGAATGCGTTCGCCATGTTTCGGGTGCGCCGAATTATACTGGCATATGGGACATCATCAAATGCACACCGCAGCTCATACTCGGACCGTGCGGCAGCCAGAAGGGATTCAAGACGAGTGAGATATCGTTCAAGCTCAAGTCTCTCCCGGGCAGTCATGTATACAATGGATCGACCATTTCTGGCCATGGCCGATAGCGGGTCACGCTTCCAGACAAGACCCAGCCTCAACCAGAGAATACTAAGGCCATCCTTCAATCGGCTTCTGGCACTGATGGGCCAAATGAAGCGGGTGATGATGATACCCCAAATGCAACCAGACAACACTGCAACGACTCGGTGAAGGGCAATTTCAGTAATGATTGGGGTTTGGCCTCCTTCGTCGTTACGGCCATCCGCATCTTTCTGTGAGAGTGAGTACGCGTAAAGTACAGATAGGTTGTAGGTAAGCATGATAAACCGTCCCATGGGCCCATTACCACGAACAATGGTGATCCAGGCTGTCCAGGTGGCCATACACCATCCGACAAATGCAAGCCCAAAGACATTGCCACCGGTGGAATACCAGGCAAGAATGGCACATCCGGCCCCAAGACAAGTACCTAAAAAACGAGCGTAACCTGTCGTGTTGGAAGCACCGATTGTCATGGAACAAACCAGCATATAAGATAGCAAACCCCATTCCCCTCTCCAGTGCTGATAGAATGGCCGAGCAGAAGGAAGAAAAGCAGGCAAGGCGTAAAGGGCCGCACCGGCACCAACCTTGATCGCATATTTGGTGTCATCCCTTCGGAAGAATTCGAGCGATTTCCAAAGCCGATAGCCCACTCTCTCCTTGACAGTGCTCTCCCTATTTGGCCGTAAACGAGACCTCAATGCGGCCGTTAACCTGTCCTCTGAATCCATATTGCGTGAAAGCTGCATGTGTCGATAACTCTCTGCACCGCTAGATAGTTCTGGAAAGATGCATTAGGATGCTGGGTTATGGTTATAAAGGCAGCAAATGAAGACATCAATACACACCTGCATCAGCGCTTTTGTTTCCAACACGCCAGAACTTCATCCAAGACCAAGATCTACCATTCGGTCTTTCTTCGGTTTCTAGCTGCAGCTCGTCCAAGATGGCTAGGAGCTCATGGAGCTGCTCTCCAAATTCCAGAAGTGAGAAACTAAAATGACCGCAGCTAGCTGATACTTCTTCCAAGTCCGCTTCGGCTTCAGGGCTTCGCAACTTCATCTCTTCTGTTTGTTCGTAAAGCGACTTGAGGGTCTTTTGTCGTGACTCTCGGTAAAGTTCAAGAGCACGATCCAGACTGGTATGGAGTCGATTGTTCACCGAGACCTTGTAGTTTGGAGCTGGACCGAATGGGATTTCGTTGAAGATTTCCTTCATGGTAAACGTCAATGACCGCTGTGTCAAATGATTAGTCACAATAAGCTTGTTCTTTACAAGTTGTAGAGGCTTACCATGGAAGGACCAAGGTGGGAGATAAAAATGGTGAACACGTCAGCAGGAAGAAGAGATGCATCCTTTCCTTGCTGTGGTGCAGCATTATAGCTTCCACCTGGCGATAATTCCTCCTCGGGGCGTTCATCTATCGGTTCCAGGAAGGACCCATCTGGAAAAGACCATGAGCGCTCAAGAGATGCAACATAGTCGGCATATGGAGTAGGAAGTCCGCTTGAGCCAGATTCCCGAGAAATGGTCTCCCGAATCAGACTGAATTGAAGCTCTGCGGCACTGCGCAATCCTCCCATGTTATGAGTGATGTCCTGCACCCAGCGGACAAGCTTCTTCTCGAGCCGGTATTCCTTTTCGGTACCTCCCACGAAATGCTCTAATTTGGCCTCTCGAATCAATTTATCCAGTTGGGAGTAGGCCTTGCGATGCATTGTTTCCGCATTAATGAATTCCGCCACTGTCAACTCTTCTTCGGATCCGCTTAAGAAAGCATCTGTCATGATAGCTAGCATGGTCGCTAATGTATCCGTGGCTATGACCAGATTGGAACGAAGCTTTTTCCGTGCTGAGATGGGAACTATCAGAAACGATACCGCCATAGCCAGGACGACACCCATGATGACCATCTTCAAAACCTGAGAGATCTTCTCCAGGGAGAGATCGCCACTCTGGACGGCGCCTTCTTTTGTCAGAACAGTGATGGTTGACAGCGCCGTAAGCGAGCAGGCGACGTTTACCAAGGGATCACCGAGCCGTTGTTTAGTCCACCCGACAAATCCGAGTCCTCCACCAACGAAAATAATCAAGACCAAAGCATGGCCAAGCACCGGCAGATTCAGTGTGTCCTGGAAGAGGTTTTCAAGCAGCATACTCGTGATTGAAAGAAAGGCAGAATAACAAAACGCAAGCAGGGCGCAAACTAATGCGCGGTACATGCTTCCTATGGTTCTCGCTGGGTGGAAGTATACTGTCACGGTAGCCACCATATGCTTTCCATCCTGATGGCCGAGGTAGGTAGAAATGATCGGAATAAATGTCGCCATCGAGCCGAGTAAATATGCCAGACTGCACTTCAAAATTCCAATGCCTTGTTCGGAGATAATGAACTCATAAAATCCCGCCCACAGCTCTCGTGCCCGCGCGGAGATTTGTGTAGCGAATCCATCACGATGAGTCTCAATTTCGCCGGAGAGTAAGCCGCGCAATTCCTCATGATTATTTTCGTCGGGTACTGTTGGTCTCTCGGTGGGATTGCGCAGATTCACGAGGCCTTTGAGGCGCTGACCGGTTTTTGGGAGGACAAAGGTTGCCTGGCGCAGCTACACAAGCTGTTAGCTTTCTGGGGTTCGGGTTCGAGTTGTGGGAGCTCAGGCTGTGGACAAGGTACCTTGGGCCGCAAGAAGCGGCGGGAGCTACTGGAAGCTCCAGATGGTGACATATTAAGCTTCGCCTTGCGCTCGGACTCGGCGCGACTTACTTCGCGGTAAGGATCCCCATGGAATCGGTAAACACCGCAGTCGCTTCTTTGAATCGACGAAGTTGTACGGTTTTTGCTTGTGGGGGAAAAGCTGAGTTGGCAGACGCACGGTTTTGTTTGGTTGATCAATGCGGGTTACGGCCACGTCCCTTTTTGTTGGACCAACGCACCTCTATCAACATCCACAAGGAAGAAAAGTGGATATTCGCTAATAGAGTAAGCTAGCTACCCAGTATAAGTTGCAATCCATGCGGCTCAATGGTTTATCACCCAGAGATTCTTGACCAAGTCCGCCGGGGACTTCAATGCCGTCTAGAGTGGTTCCAGCTTTAGAACGCCGTAAAGATAATATCACCTTGCATCTCCGTTACACCGCACTTTTTCATGTATAAAAATGTCGCCTCTCAATAGCGTCAGCCCCTTGCACCTCCGTTCGAAAACCGGAGTTCACCTAGTACCTACAGTTAACCAACATGACGTAAGAGGCCATTTGATGCTTGAAACCCCTCTTCAACTTGAGAACCTATAAGCACACTTTCTGTCTCCAGGTCCTGGAGCTCGTTCATTTGTACTTCAATGCCCCCGACAGCCGAAAAATCATAGCCATCTCAATATTTGGTGATTCAGACCGTACTGCGTTCATCAGATATGTATGAGGATTCGTCGAAAGTCATGAGTGATATCGATTCCATGGACAGGAAGAAGTAACCCGACAATTGATAACATATAATGGATGGCAGCCATAACTAATTCTGTGGGAAGAGCGATTAAGCCATGCTTGGGTGAGATGCTTCCTGGAATATTAAAAGCCTATAGTTCGTGAGAAGCATACCTTTGAAAGTGGTTTAGCAACCAAGCAGACCGAGAGAACAGGTGGAGATGACAACACAAGAGATCGGTCAAGATTTCGCTAGTAGGGTCATCAAGGTTCTACCTCCATCTTTGGTGCAACAACGGCTACCGGCCCAGCTACCACAGTCGTCTGTAGAGACTACACAGACCTCCAGTCAATCGAGATTGATACGGCGGGCTAGGGCAAGAATTGTAAATCTAGACATGATGTAGCCTGTCTTCTTAGGCATTGAAATTAAGCTTCACACTTAGACAATGTTACCGTAATAAGCACCTGAGTAAGGGAATCGGATTTAGCACGCCGTGTCGTTCTTGACTACAGAATCCATCGGTAGTCGTGATGCACCGTAAATGCCTGCACGCTCATATAGACAGCTAAATACTGGACAATACACAAACTTCATTCAATTCATCTATAGCAAACCCTCAACACCCTCTTATTCATTGAAGTCCCTCAACCTTCCACACTTTCACTGCGGCATCAGCACCGGCCGAGGCGATCTTCGAGCTTCCCTCGACCCAAGTAACGCCATTCACACCCTCCTTGTGAGCGTTCTTCAGCTCAATCCAGTCACCCTGGTTGGCTAAGCTCCACACAAAGATATTAGTATCCAACGAGCCACTGACCAGATGCGATCCAGCCTGGTTCCAGGAAAGCGATGTGATCCGAGCAGTGTGTGCGGTCCACCGGTCAGTGACAAGGCTGCCATCTGCAACCTTGTAAACCAGAACGCGACCTCGCAAGTCTCCCACTGCGAGAAGGGAGGCATCGGGAGAGAACGCAAGGGTGGAGATCTGGTTGCGGGAGGCCTTGATATCAGTCTGGCCTGCAAGGCTGGAACTCGAGACCTTGCAGATCTCAACAGATCCATCTTCACCTCCAACGGCAGCAACAGCTCCATGGGCGGCCACGGTAGTGACAGAAAACTTAGGCTTGTATTCGCCGGTCTTCTTGCCATCTTGGAAAATCTCCACAGCCTCTGCGGTGCCAACCAATACAGTGGAATCGCCAGCGGCGACACCCTTCGGCTGCCCAGTCAGCTTGGAGGCGCTACCAGTGTATGTCATCGCAGCAACGTCAATGGAGCGAATGGTGTCGTCCCAGCCAACACTGTAAATTCGCCCAGAACCCTCTGGTGTGGGAGTGAGACCAGCAACGTAGCCGGGATGGCTTTCACCCTCGATCTCTGCCGCTGTGCCTGAAGAAACGTCCCAGCTGCAGACCCGTCCATCAAAGCTACCGGTGTACAAAGTCTCCTTGTTGTCCAAGGTGGTCTGGTTCAGGGAGGTGATACTCTTCTGGTGGCCTGAGACCACCTGGCGGAGCTCAGGAGTTCCCTCCACCAGGTAGTTCAGATCTCCACTGAGAGACAAACTGATAAGCAGGTTGTCGCTTCGTCCAGGGGGCCAGACAACGCCAACTTGCTGGTCGCGAACAGCCATTGCGCCCTCCTCTCCCAGAGTCCAGCTCTGGGTAGATTTGCCCGCTTCCACATCCCAGATCTTAACTGTCCGATCAGCACTGGCAGTGACGAACTTCCGAGAATCCTTGCTCCAAGAGAGGCCGAAGATACTACCCTTGTGCTCTCCCTCGCCAATCTGACCCTTGGTCTCACCAGTTTTGCCATCGTACAGCCAGATCTTACGGTCTCCGCCAACAGTGGCCAAATTCGAACCATCAGGACTGAAGCCAACACCATAGATATAGTTAGAGTGCTTGTCCCCAACTCCCATATTAAACTTAAAGGGCGCGCCGTGATAGAAGACCAGCTTTTTGTCATCACCTGCAGCTGCTGCACGCAGAGGCCTCTGCTGCCTGATCGAAACGGAGTTGATCTGTTGAGTGTGACCATAGATTTCTCCGACGGTGTTTCCACTATCCCAGGTAATGAAGTGGCCGTATCGCTGCTTCCCGTCACCTACCGCTGCGATTCGCTGCGAATCACCATCCCAGGCAAGATCGTTGATGCGGCCACTGACGATGTTGTACTCGCCCTTGGTAATACCGTCTCCAACGCAATCCCACACTCTCACTGTACCGGATGCATCACCACTTGCAACATAGAATCCAGAGGGGGAAAACCGAGCGACGGTCGTCTGAGCCTTGTGTTCTGTGTATTGGCGGGCGACTGCGGGGTCATCGATCGAGCGCAAAAAGATGGATTTATTGGACTGCAATCGTATCGGTCAGGGGCTATACAAGGAAGAGATTCATATGTAGGATCGTACAGCGTAGGCTAGTCGCTCGCCCTTGGGGTCTGAGGAGAGCTGGGTAGGTTGGCCACGAGTGGTGGAGGGGCTAGGAGCCCAGATGGACTCTTGAAGGGTGTCAGTTGCAAACATGTAGCAATTTCAAACCAAAGAATCCTACCATTTATGATTGACATTGAAGCGTACACCGGAATGTATCGGGGAAGGGGAGTTGTTTCAGGAAAGTTGAAGGGGAGATTGTTTATGGACTGACGTACTCGGCTCAGCTTTGGCGGGGACTTAACTCTATCTAGTAACATCCACCTTGCCGCATTGCAGGCAACTAACGCTAATCCCGCAGTGTCAATTCGCCTGCCAAGCTTGAAAGTTATGGATTCTTATAGCCAAGAAATCAATTTCAATTGCGCTAGAACTAATAATACATGTGAATGTGCCCCCGTTGATCTGTACAGTGCCATAATGCCATAACTAGCTTTAACTAGCCTCAGACATGAATCTCCCCCAAAATGAACATATTCTAGTAAAAGGAACTCATCTTTGACCTAGCCTCTGATGCCAGGATTTCAGGGTGTCGGTGGACAGAGGGCAAGAGACCAAGTCCCATGGCCCTTCGAATGGCCTTTGCAATCTTCCGCTGGTTGACAGGGCGCAAACCAGTCTGGTTGCGGTGCTTGATACGTCCCAGAGGGGACACATATTCGGACATGATAGCGAAGTTCTATAAAAGTAAAGAATGTCAGTGACCAAGGAAACAGGCGAAGGCAAGAAGTGCTGGATTTTGAGATCAAGTATCCGTACCTTGTGCAGGTCCAATGGGTTCAGGTTCAAGGCGTCAAAAGCATCAAATGAAGGAGCCTTGCGCTTGGACCATTTCTTCATCTCTGCCGGGCTAAGATCATGAGGAGCATAAATATCACCGGCCTTCCATTCGCGAGACTGGAATTTCTCCATAGCTTTGCTCTCGCCCTGGGACTTTTGATCTTCGAGGAAACGCTTGCGGTAGTTTGGGTGCATGCGTTGGTTGGAGGATGATTCTAGCGCCGATTGGTTAGTAAAAGAATTGAAACAGTTGCAAGCCTCAGAAACCGGAGGGGCCGGGGCATACTGAATGTTGACGGGGATCGCTGGGAAGTGAAGGCGCTCATGGCAGCGGTCGAACTCCAGCGGCATGCTGAGGGCACAGCATTTGTGGCGCTACGAAGCGATGAAAACAGATTCAACGACATAACGAGAAAATCTCAATAAAGTTGGAACTGGGATCGTGAGGTCAGGTCGGGAAAAGAATGAGATCAACGCGGAGCGTTTTTTCGCAAGTAGCGCCAAGACCGCCTTCCCGCCTGAGACCAGCTTTCTCCGCGTGTCGCGAACTTTTTGATCCGAGTTCACCCCCGACCAAACTTACCAACCTTTCCCGTCTTCTTAATTGGGAGAGTCCAATTGGTGCTGGAGGGCTTGTCCATATCAATCATGCAGTCTCATCTTTCGAAACGGGTCTTTCGGGCCATCATCAACAACGAGCCTCTACATTTTTCTCGATGTCGCCGAAACCAACTGCTGCATACCATTTCCCCCGCGCGAGTACGGCCTTGTCTGTCTAGTCTTGCTCATGTTCCACGGCGAACCCTTTTTGCATTCAGCGTGAACCCGGCGAATACCGGTGAGGGTCAACCCGAGACGTTGCCTACGGAAAAGGGTCTGAAGCCCATGACCGATTTGAAGCGGTCATTAGGGGATAAGAGCAGAGCACCTCCGAATCATACGCTGGTGAAAGCTTTCCAGTTGTTTTTCACGTCACGCGTTGAAACCCCAGGTGCCATCAACCTATTTCAGGCTCGCTTGCTGTCCATGACATGGAAACACCTGAAAGCTCAACAAAGCGAGCTCGAGGAGAACGAATGGCAGGATGTTTTCTCAGTGGAGAGCCTGGAAAGGATGCTGTTTGTGCTCTCTGAGGCACAGTGTCTTCCCGAGGCACGCGACACCATCCTTAAAATTGCACGCTTTGCCTATCTCGAGCTCTGTGCTGACCATGGTTTTGGTCCGAACTCCATAAGTCGGCCCGCACTGTTGATCTACATCAACTTGATGGCCTCAAATGGGAATCCCGAAGAAGCCCGCCATGTCATCATGAAGTTTGGAGGTCAATTTCGCGGGGCAAAACCATCGCCCTGGCTCAGTGTGATGAAGGGCTTCGCCTTGAAGGATGATCAACGCCAACTGCGAAAGGTCAGCCAAGAATTGGAGAAATTTGGTGTCAAATTTGATCAAGCCTCACACGAAGAGCTTACCTTGCTTTTGATCGAACAAGACCTTCCTACGGCAGTTCAAACAGTATATGAGTGTCCGATCTCTGGGAATTTGGAACCCTCTGTTGCTGCGAAGAGTGCTGCCATTCAGTATGCGATCCTCAACTCTGAGATCTCGTGGGCTAGGCCCATTTACGAGTCTCTTCCTCGAGATCCCAGCCCGGAGACCGTTGGCATCACTCTTCTTTGGGACGCAGCCCAGGGCAGTAGTGTGTCGTCACTCATGGAGAAGGTCAAGTCCTGGACCGGGACAAACTCACTCAAGGAAACCCTCACTATCGCCCATGTGAACAGTCTTATCCAATATGCAAACTCAATTTCAAACCCCCAGCTGGCTGCCGATTATGCTCAATTGGCTGAGCACTGGGGTCTCGTCCCAGATGAAAAGACACATCTGCTGCAGTTGGAGTCGTTCATCCAGGCCGGCAATGTGGAACAGGCACTTGCAATTCTTGAGGACCAGATTGATCCCAGTGTCCTAGCCAGTGATCACCTACCCCTAGCTAACAAGCTCATCACAATGCTTTGCTTGTCGGAGCAGAAAGACGAATTATTTCAACAAATCTCGTCTCTCCTCGACCCGCTTTTCCAGGAGAATGTGACGCTAAGTGCAGAGACCATTGCTGCATTGACGCGCATGTTGCTTTATCGTCACGACTGGGATGCTGTGTCAGAACTTCTTCGCCCCCGGCTAGGAAGCCTGGATGGTGAAGGCAAAGGCATGATTCGCACCGCCCTGACAGATTATATTATGGACAAGGGTCAGACAGACGCGAATGTGTGGGAGGTTTATCAGCTTCTCAAACTTGCGTTCTCCGAGACGGGTGTCAGCGTGCGCACCGAGCTTATGTGCTCTTTCTTCGAACGAAACCGTAGTGATTTGGCTTTCTTGGTCTTTGGACACATGCGCCAGGCCGAGGATTTGAGTCGCCGACCCAAGCCAGACACCTATGCTCGTTGCTTCCAGGGGTTGGCCCGCACCGCCGATGCGTCCAACCTGGAGCTTGTCCATAACATGCTCAAGCTTGATCTGGAAGTGGAGCTCAATACGCGAATCTTCAACGGGTTGATGCTCGCCTACGCGGCATGTGATATGCCCGATAAGAGTATGGCGATTTTCCGGCAGATCTTGCAATCGGACGAAGGACCCTCGCAGAAGACCATTGCGATCTTCTTCAAGGTATGCGAGAAGCACCACAACGGCGTGCAGGAGGCGATCAAAATGATGGCGAAGGTGAAGAAGCTGGAGATTACGATCGACCGCCGACTCTACACCGCATACATGGAAGCAGTCGCTTCCCAATGTGAGTTTGATATGGCGACTGAGGCCATCAACAATATGCAAGCGGAGATTGGAGTGGCCCCTACAAGTACTACGTGAGTATTTCGATCTTAAGAATTGAGATGCATGTGCTGACTTTCGTAGTATTGGATTGTTCTACAATGCAATTCCGTATCAGTACTGGAAGGATGAGGTCGAGAAATGGGCACTCGAGAAATACCCAGAACAGTGGATGCACTTGGCTCAAACCCCTCGAAGCGAGCATGAGGAAGGACTGAAGTTTGATGGCATCACGAATGAAGTGTGGGTTTAAATAACAAGGATGACAGTGTATACTATGCCACCCAAGTGTCGTGGTCAAAACTTACATGTAGTATAGATAAGGAATATCGAGTACTGTGCAGTCTATTTCAAAAATCTTCAGCGTATGTCCACGTGTGCAGTAAACCACCTTCCCAGGCGAGGTAAGTCATATTTGACCACCTGAGCAGGGCTTACAATTGTTTCAAGACGTTTCGAAGCTCAAACATTGAGTGTCAAATTGCTCGGTTGTACTAGACTGGTATATATGCACATAAGGATAACCACTATTATCCCTACTAGACTATATCTTAACCTAGGACTCTAGGACCTCACAACACACTTAGCGGGCACGGTTATCTCTTAGGCGTCTCTAGCCAGCACGAGTCGGGCCCCTATAGTAAGGCAAGATAAGCTAAACGACCAGAGATTAGGCCCCGGGCCGGGCTAACCATCTACGCACCCCCTATTTACTCTTATTCCCCCCTCTTATCCCCCCCTCGTATCCACTAGGCGCCGTAGAAGATACCCCTAGGGCGTTGTTCTACCTAGCTACTAGCTTAGGGTCCTAGATCGTCTCGGGTAGGGTCAACGGACGTGCTATAAAGGATACGACTCCAAGTTAGCGTGCGCTACTAGTAAGGGAAGGTTATGGTTTAAAAAGGCATATCGAGTAGAGCACGACGAATAACCGAGGGTAATAGAAGGCATGGACAAGGAAGATACCGGCTAGTAATGAGAGGTAATAAGGGGCATCGACGGCATGAGATCATACCCGAGCACTACAATGAATACATTAGCAACGTTTAAAAATTCGAAGACTTTGCTCCTCACTTTGGTCTTCTTTTGTCTGCAGCTTATGCAGGCAATAGAGACGTTGCGCCTCTTTTTTGATGACAGGTCATGGACGTGAAGTTGCGTGTTGGTCTGCTCTTTTGCAGGGAGCAGCCTGCGGGGAGCTCTTTTCGACATCCTGATGGTAAGATACAAGTAGGGGCCTTTGAAGAATTTGCCAGGGGAAAAGTTCAAGTAGAAGAGTAGAAGAGGAATGATCGATATATCCAGGGGTAAAACCAAGACTTGATTGTCGGCGGTCTACGTTAAGCGCAACTTTGTTTGCTTGACAAAGAACGAGTCGTGATTTGGATATTCCTTGCCAATGTTCATAGAGGTGCGCTGTGATATGGCTTTCAAGGGAATGTTGGCTGTTTTGAATAGCTTTGGGAGTCGATGACCTCTATCTTTATACTACATAGCACTAGTATTTAGAGACATGTTATAGAATCAGGTTTTTGATTGATTATTTGCTTACTTCATACGCTAACTGTTCTTTCTTTTCTCGGATCTGGCTAGTGGATCTCTTCGGGTTGTATTAGCAGAAGCCTAAAGAGAACCTTGAACCTGAGGCACCTCTAAGTGCAGACATCTCTGCCTCCCTCGATTCCTTTTTCCTCTCTTTCCCGAGATATTCAACGACAACATCTCCATGCTCCACTTCTCTGTCCCATCAAGTCTTCACCTGAGGGCAACCTTTGTAGCATAAGTGCAAAGTTCAGACTTGAAACTTCAATGGGCGGACATCCCACCTAGGCTTTGAATAAAGAGAATGAGTGAACGCCTTGAAAGAGAGCTATACGCCACGTTGAAGATGGAAAGGATAAAGCAAAAAGAAAGCGGCTATATCACTCCATCAAGACTGACTAATTCTCCTTTGAGTTGTTCAGTAGTTGACAAACCTTGCGACGCTCAATAATTGTTTCCGAAGATTTTAAACTTTGTAACTAGATAAACTATAGAACAGAAATGGTCATTCAAGTATAGGGTCCAATGGCTATCAAGGTATCACTAGTTATTGCTGCTACAGCATGAGAGTTACGTGAGGCGCAGATTTTGTCTGGAAACTCAGTCCGACATGACACATGTGCACTATGTATCTAGTCAAATGAGGCTCTTCTAGAAGCTCTGTGCGCAACACCGTATGGCTTGGCGCTTTCATTAGCGTCTAAAAGGCTTAGTGCACAGTTGACGGAAGACTATCAGCTGAGTGACATGTGCAATGGATTCTACGGTGTGGTGCCTCCTTTTGCTGGGTAGTATGACAAGATTTTATTTCAAGCAGCAGTTTGGGGGGAATTCTTACTCAAGGAAATACATAGCGAATTATGCTGCTGTTTTTTCAAGTAGCCTTGTTAGAACGCCAAGAACCTTGGAAGTGCTACATCTATATAGTTTCAAGCAGAGCGGGACTATACAATTGAATATCGCGCTAAGGAGCAGGTGAAAATAAGTGCATCATTGGCTCCCACTATATCTCGCCAATATATACACAAATTGAGTGTCTCTGCGCTTACATCAGACAGCATTTGAATGTTGTTCTGGTTGTTGCCTAAACAGGCTACCGTGACCAGAACAACAACGTTCTCATGATATCCATAGATTGTGCATAAATCCGAGATGCGTTTCACAATTCACATGAGAGTGGGTCTGCGAGTATCCCTGATGATCCGATTTACTCCTATTTGACTCTGCCTCAGTAGCGAAGATTGGGATGACTAGAAGCATGTAATTCACCATCTAGGCTCTAGTGCTCTGTAGTACAGGTGACACCCGGGTAATCCGCGGAGCAATGAAATGCATCCTTCATTCCCGCCCCCAAGACCACGTTCAGAGAACAGGCTTTCAACAACGAATCAGACCTCATCAGTCTTATACCCGAAGAGGGAACAATGCCGTTCATCCTTCTACCGCCCTTGTCATACACCTATCTGAATTACTGATCTATGTCAATTTCCATGCTTTTCACAGCAATTCAATGCTGAAAAGCAGTCTTTTTGTATATGATCATAACACTCAAACTTGTTCAACCACAAATCAAATTCCGAATACGCTTCCGAACCTCAATGGCAGTGAACAGTTCTGGCAGAATACTAATCCACGCCTGCCGAGGTCTTACCCATACAACGGTCCGATCGACAAGCTTCGGTGTTGTGATTGGCAGACACGGAACATGTTCAATCCTCCGGCGGTGTTTCCGCCAAAGTTGCATCATAAATCCTATAGTGCTAACAGAAGAGACCGAGAAGTTCGGAGTCGGCGTTTTAGACTATTTGACACAGGTGGATCAGCCCCTTACTACCTTAGTACTAGTAAATAGATAAATGTAAAAAATCCACTGTTCATGCATTTCTCCTTCCTCATCATTCCTTTCTACTGTACTCGGTAGAAAACTTCACAATGGCGGATTCAAAGCAGAAACTCCGAGTGGTCATTGTGGGTGGATCAATTGCTGGTCTCACATTGGCACACTGCCTAATTAAACACGGAATTGATTTCGTCGTGCTAGAGGCGCGCGATGAGATTGCGCCTTATGAGGGTGCTTCGATTAGTGTCATGGCACTTGCTGGGTTGGCACTTGATCAACTAGGTATCATGGATGATATTCTTGAGGAAAGTGATCCAGTGCAGGATTTATACAATTATGATGCAGATGGAAAACTGATCTGTTATTTGGATATCCCAAAGCGGTTCACGGAATGGTAAGTCGGAAATCTTGGGCCATATGTCAGGCCTTGCATTGAGCACGGGTTTTACTAATATCCGCTAAATTAGGTTTGCGTACGGTTCAGTTTTCTTACCGCGTCAAACACTACTTCGGATCTTATACAAACACCTACGAGAACAACAGAGCTCTGTCTTTACAGGCAAAAAGGCCACCGACGTCGATCATCATGATGGCGGTGTCATGGTCCGCTGCGCCGATGGGTCGTCGTTTCAGGGTGATATCGTTGTCGGCGCTGACGGAGTGAGGAGTCAAGTCAGACAGCAAATGTGGTCGCATATGGATACAATTGGAATGGGAAAGGAAGCCCAGGCAGATCGTGATCGTACGTGAAATCTCTACCCGATGAACCTGACGAACAATCTCCTGCATTCGGACTTTGATTTCATCTTTTGTCCATAACTACGAAACTAACAGCTCTCTAGTAATGACGTGTCAATGGAGCTGTGTATTCGGAATCGCTTCACCTGTGCCCGGAACGAAATCACCCGGGTATTACCGCACATACGGTGAAGGTTGGCATATTCTCGTGGTTGTTGGAAAGTATGATAAGGTTTACTGGTTCTTTTTCAGAAACCTGGATCGCCTATACGAAGCCCATGAGATTCCACGATTCAAGAACGAGGACATTGAGGCACATATCACACCTTATCTTGGTGCGACGGTTCACGGATCTGTTAAATTGGGGGACATATGGAAGCGAGTAGAAGCTACAGCTTGGGTTCCAATAGAGGAGGCTCTCCACGAGCATTGGTCTGTAGACCGATTTGCATGCATCGGAGATGCAGCACACAAGGTATGTTGGATGGTGTAGATGATAATCACGCCAAGAACAGAGGGTTAATAAGACTAATTGTCGGTCAGATGACACCGAATGGGGGGCTCGGTGGTAACACAGCCATTGAAAGCGCAGTCTCCATCTCCAACTCCATTGCTGCTATTCAAAGATCCGGAAAGAAACAAACCAAGGAGATCGGTCAAGCTTTAAAGGAGTGGGAAAAGCATCGCAAGGACCGGCTTGTAGCTCACTACAAAGCTGCAGCTGACAATGTCCGATTGGACACGTTAGCAGAGCCCAAACACAAGGTCCTCTTGAAGTATATGGGAATCTTTGGGCCAATAGCCGCAATTAGTCGATCGGTTCTTACAGCTGGTGCAGAGAGAGTTGACTGTCTACCTCCACCAGCAAAATCCTACCAAGGAACCATGCCCTACAAGTGTCACGATGATTTGACACGAGTCGTCAAAGAGAAAAAATCCAAGAGAGCACTCTGGAGTCTCCCACTTCTAGGCTTTACAGCAGTCGGTGTCTCAACAATGGGCGTAATCATGCCTAAAGTACTTCCAGATTTAATTAGCTTGATGAAGCAAGGAATCTGGGTTCTGAACACAGACAGCATAGTCAGCCTGAGTGCCCCCATACTCGGCTACAAATCGTTAGACGACTTCCTGAGAATCTTCACGACATTCTTCCTACCGAGCCTCACAGGCGCAGACCCCGTATCGCAATCGCAAGCATTTACCTTCCTTATGGATGCCACTGGTATCTTCGGTATCTGGCTCTTAGAAAGCTACCGAAAAGCACACACCAAAACAGCACCACTACTGTATGTATACCCTAAATATCAAACAAACACAAATCTAATCGAAAGATACAGTCCAATTTTAATGGCTAGTCTAGCCCAATTGAGAGGAATGGGAATAATCGGTCCAATATACTCCGCTCTCCAATATCTATCCATCTCCATCGAAGACATGGCCGGAAATCACAAGCGTGAAATAGAGCCAACAACAACATACACTCTTCTCGCCTCTTCGCTAATCGCTCAAGGTGTACCATGTCAAGCATCTTTCCTGGCGCCCTCTCTCAGCGATAGAAGATGGTGGAACGCCATCTGGCAACTCTTCCCAGTACTAGTCCCGCTCGTTCAAATCCCCCTAAAGATGGTCTTAAGCAACCAGAACACCGAGTCCGCATCGCTGGAGATCCGGAAAGAAAACCGCCAAAGAAGTATCAAAACGATCAGGGTAGCGTACCGTTCTTTCGCTGCGGTTTCCGCGTTAGGGTTCTTGTATGCCCGTAATATCGCGCCGGGTGGATCTTCGGCCATGAGCCTTTTCTGGCCTGGTTGGATCAAACCTGAAGGTCTTTCGCTAATGGATGGACTTCGGAAGTTCCTGCAATGGGATCAGATATTGACTATGGGATCTGGATTCGTGTGGTTGGCATTACGCTTTAGGGAGTTGAAGAAATCAGGCGTACAGTTTTCTGCTTGGAAGGGTGCTTTGGGGTTGATTGGAACTACATGTGCCTTTGGACCGGGGACTGCATTTGCGCTTGGATGGGGATGGAAGGAGGAATTACTTCACAAGTTAGATGTCAGTCTGAGGCTGTGAAGGTGAGAGGCTTGACCTCCTCCATCAAACGCATTGAGCTGTGAGGAGGAATGTGTTGCTGGTTGAGCCTTATCTCTCGTCTCAGTCTTGCAAGAGGCAACATTACCTTCAACATTCCCCTCCCTACGATCCTCAGGAAATCTAAATTAACCAGATCTGTTGGCTTCAATGATCCTGTTTCCCGGAAGCCTAATCTACTCCCGACACTCCAATCTGGGGTTGACTTTTTACTGTGGGCCGCTCATCATCCACCAGGCACGATTGTTGCGACAACCTTGGAAGGCAGCTCCAAATGTTAGTTCGGCGCCCATGGCGAATTTTAAATCCTACTACATGGAGTTGTAATGTTCTTAAATACCTTATTGTATTAAATTAAAGTTTTTAAATTGAGCTTATTATCTTTGAACGCCCACCCGAGGTATTTAAACAGGCGATTCATGCGGTTTCTGACTGGCGTTCTTTTTCAGTATATGTGCGATATTCGTTATCCCGCAATATATATTTCAACTCTCTGTAGATCACTGGCAAACACATATTCCAAAAGTTTTCACTACAGGCTCCGGGCCTGAAATTGACCCAAATTAAATAATTTCTAAATGGTTTATCTCTATAAAAAAAAACTATCAAGACACATATAGGTAGCCAGAAGACCAAACGCAGAAGCAGCTTTTAGAAACCAGTGTTTATTCTTGGGTATTCTGGGTTGAACCTTCATAGGTACACCCTCAGGTTCTTCTTCCAAGGTTGTGATCAACCTGAACCTCCGCAGGTGTCAACTTGAATATTATCGACTGGGAACAAAGAGCATACAGCATTGCAGCCACGTTGTAGCAGCCAAGGAGTGGAAAGCGATACATATGAGATCAGCGAGGTTGAAGCGCTGCTTGCCAAGTCGACAGTACTTAATGTTGTTTGGTGCCTCGTGAAGTGGGCAGGCTTTGATGATGATGAAAATACATGGCAGGAACAGGATGACATCAGCTTAGACCACGATATCAATTTTGGGGCGAGCTATCAAGAGGACTTCGGTGTAGAATTACTCAAGAAGCGAGAAGGGAGAGGGAAGATTGAATATTTGGACAAATGGAAGGGTCCTTCGACGGGTAAGAATTCCTGGGAGAAGGAACTTCAAGGAAGATACAATACACTCTGAACGAATTAAAGAGTTTGAGACAAGGCAATGGAGGAACAAGTTTGAAATCATTGCATTGTATCTTAAGACTAGCAACCTTGCAAGTATTTGCATAAGATGGTTATGAGTTCCCCTTGGCAATAGATACTAGTTTCAGTTATGAGGTATGATATATTGCACCTTTTGGACATAATTTTGGACCGCACGTGTAGTGGGCTGATAAACAAATTGGCGGCGGATTGTGACAATGATAGGAATGACAACAATACACACTAATACTCAAATACTGGAGTGGATCAGATGTAACTTGTAAATCTCGTGATTTGTAGGATCGTAAGTTTCTAGCGGGTGGGAACTCCAATAAGTGGGGTTGGCCCAATCTGGTGGGAAAATTAATCACCCAGCCATGCCCGTAATATTGTGACTAATTAACTACGAAAGGTAGGGATCATGCCAGACCCGCGACAGGATTGGAGGCGGACTGGATCGACGGCAGGTCTTAGCCTCGATTATTACCGCTTGCCGTTGGGCATCGCACATCGCACATTTTGGCGCATGATACAAACTAGGCTAGGGGTGAGCTAACGCCAAAAGGGTTACCGCGTGCGGCCCGCCTCAGACATATATGCACCTTCCTTGACCTCCGGCCAACGCAACTCCACCCTGGGCTCTTGGGCAGCCCTGGAGAGGATCATAAGCGGAGTAGCGTCGCAGTGGCCCCGGGGCCGGCCCGCCTCACAAGGCCAGGCTGTTGAAGCGGGAAGACTACGCGGTATCACCATACTAAGGTTAGAGGCTCTCTGTGACCAATGAGCATCTATTGCAACATACATGGGTTTTATTTGGATAATATGACCCTTTTTCTGTGGGATGAGCTTGGCAAGCCCATAATGATCTCCAGTATTAGGAGGGCGCTGATCTCTAAATAAAAGTCTACATATATGTAAGAAGACGGCTTGATAGAGAGTGAAGGCAAGGAATGCTGGTCTATAAGACTGTCGAGTACATGATCTTTCCGAGTTCCGAGTCCGCTCGTACTATCTAGAGTATATCGACGAATCTGGTTGTGATAAACAGATCGACTTTGGGGAACTGGCTGATCATTGCTTGGTACCATATCTACATACTATTCAGTTCTCTCAGTTTCATTGTAATTGACGGTGCTAAATCCTTCTAGTAGATTCTTAGGGTGGGATTTATTTATCATAGGTATTTTGGGGCTCGGCTGGTGGGACCATTTTTGAGGACTTGGTTGAGGTGTTTCTAAGGTAATATTGTGGGAAATGGCTGGAGCCTGGATCTCAGACTGTTTTGGCGATAGAGAATGCCTTTTTCCACTACTTTGATTGTATTGAAAAAAGTATGTTTAGATGCGGGAGTGAAATTCCTTCATTTACCTTCGTGTTTGCTAGATTTGAATTCTATCGAAGAGTTTTTCTGAGCTGAAAGCATTCAAATATTATTTAAAAAACATTGGTATTATACGAAGGTAGCCCTGAATAGGGATTTAGTTATTTCCTAGAGTGGTGTGTGGATTGTGTACGTGTAACTTGTAAGGGAGAAAAGTGCGAAAGATCACTTCCGATATACAGACGTGACTCGTTACAGTAGCAACTACAAGTGTTGGTCTTGTCATTACATTTCCATTCTGGCCCCCACGGGGTGATCTACCCATTAGCTGAATTGAACCTTGTGGGTTTCACCATACCCTTGGCGGTAGGGTTTGGGATAGTTTTCTCTGAATAAAACATGGAAGCAAATTTGGAATTCTTCAGTACCTGATTTATTTTGGATACCAGAAAAAGTCAGTTACCTTTAAAAGCAGGTACCTGGAATGGTATGTGTCGTGAGCCCCAAGGCCCTTTAGATCTATGAGAGCTGCCAAGGTTTTATTGGTCATTACGAAACTCTGAATCTAGCCAAACCTCTCTGCGTGTAAGGAATCGGGGGCCTTACCCCACCTCAAATGTTAATAGATTAAATGTTTAATACAAAAATAAAGAAATAACAAATTTTCCTTTTCTATTAAGACGCAATGGCCAAACTACATCACTATTCCTCGCTGTTCTCTCATCTCTTCACTCTCTAACATCCCCCGGCACTTCTGCCACAGCTCGCCCTGCATCCTCTCAACCTCCACGATCACCCAGTGCGGTATAACAACCGGCCACTGGCGCTTCATAGCGAACAAACAACATCTGAACACAATGAGCCACAACTGTGGTGTCAATCACGTCAATGTGCAACCACCCTCCGAGCCGGCCTTGTCATTTCGCCATCATCATTCTGCCGACACTGGCAATGTCACTCTTCGGCACGCTGACACTCGGTCTCTACGAAAGACTTGCGATCGATGCTATCAGCAAAAGCTACGCTGTTCTGGAAATAAACAGCCCCTAAGTCAATGCTCCCGATGTCGCAAAGCGGGTTTGAACTGCGTATACAGTGCCCGAGCAAGTAGAAAGATACCTGTCGACAGTATTCACAGTCAGGTTGACTGGCAGTCAATCGCGGACTCGATGGCATTCCCGCCAGACGATCTGGCCCAAATTGATGGCGGCTTATCGGGATCTACTCCAACATGGTCTCCAGACGAATTCGTGGATTTTGGTTCAGACCTGGCCGATAACTTTATACCAAGCCCTGACCCCGGGCTTGCTGGCCTCCAGCCTTCGGGCGGAGACTCGAGCTCAGGTACCTACGACTTCTTACCAGATTTTGCCTCTGCTGAAGATAGTGAAAGGGTGTCATGCCTCACCTCAGGATATGACACCGAGCTGGTCAAAATCTGCCAGTTGCTGGAAGACACATTGGCTGGTATTGTTCAAAACAGTTACACTGATAAGGGTATCAACGGCTGTAAGTATCAGTGTGGAATACGTGGCGTATCGGCTCTAGCCATTATTACTTTCAATTAGGCTGATCATCGACGCTTAGGTCCAATTGGGAAGGTGTTTGGCGTCTTCGACGCCGCCTTGAAGGTGCTGTCCACGGACTCAGACGCCACTATATGCGGTAGAAGGGAGGGCCAAGAGCCTATAAAACGGTGCATACAAGCGAAGCACGCTTTATTAGCTGCCCAATGCTATGTCACTAGCGTGAGGCTTATGTCTTATCTTGCAGAGCATCTACTTCGCAACCTTCGTGACTTGGCAGACTCTCCAGCGCAAGGTCCAGCCGGTATTGCAACAACAGCAACATTAGGCGCATGCCCCTCTGCCCCTACCAAGCACACTTCCTCAAATTTAACGCTGGGCGATCTTTACTCCCGACTAGATCCACTTGGCTACGCCCTCAACTCAGCCGTTACTATGTTACGGATTGGTAGCAAGTATCTTAGCGGTATGGAAAAAGCGCTTGCGCTACCTGTACATCTCATTGCTACCGCTGAGCCATTATCCACCAGACCGTTGCGGCGTAGGTCAGATGAACTGGGCGTACTTACTAGAAAACAACCAAAGTTGCCCCTTACAGCCCGCTTTGTCGCTGTAATGTGGGACGATGAGACGGCAGTAACAGACGCAAATCCCGTCGCTAGCTTCCGGCGTTGCTACGCCGAGATACTGAATCTTACACCTCGTGCCGGTCACTGAGGTACAGGAAAAGCAACACCCCTAGGCTAGAAGCCTCCAACTCTATAATTGCTGTGTTCAACGGCGCTGGAGTTAAGCCAGGATTCGTTTCGCTAGAACGAAAATGCCTCTTAAGATTGACCGGCCCCTTACGATGGTTGAACGGTAGTGTCTTTTCCAGGGTTTCGATCTCCACTCCTTCAAGTTGGAAGCGGCGCAAATATAAGGGAACGGAATAGATATATTTAGAGTTGGGACTATTGGATGGCGTTATGGGGATGAAATTATGAGCTCTGAAATGCCTCGGCTTGGAGACTTTTGCGTTATACATAAATGATCGTAGAACGATAATGAAAAGTTGAGTCCCTATTTGCAAACAATTCACTTGTACCTTGTACCTGCCGTGATCGACGCGTATCCAAGGATGACCGCCGTTACCTGACTAGTAGCTTTTCGGCCACAGGTTTTCCAAGAATAGTGTCAACGACCTCCATGTCTTTCGGGGCGAAGTCTTCCACGCCATATGCAACCTCTGCGGTCTCAAAAGTCTGTAGAAAAGCCACGACTGCCATACGCATCTCCATTCTCGCCAAGAATCGCCCCATGCAAATCCGGCTACCTCCTCCAAACGGCCACATAGCCTCCTTCATCTCCTTAGTAGCGGACTCCCAGCGATCAGGGTTCCATGTTTCAGGGTCTGGGAAAATGTCTGGGTTGCGCTGCAAGAGGTAGGTGAAAGGATTTGCGGTTATGCCCTGAGGAACGAAACAGTTCCCCAGCATACGACCACCCTCCGGCTACATTAAAGTTAGCAAGAAGATCCACTAAATACTATGTTCAGCGCTTGACTTACGACGACGCGTGGCAGTGGACCCACGATAGGTGGATATAATCGAAGACTCTCATCTATCACACAGTCTAGATATGTTACAGCACGGAGCTGATCATTAGTTGGCTGCTGGGGCAGTTCAGCTAGCTTGATGTCTTGCAGCAGTCGCGCGCGGACTCGCGGACTTTCGAGAAGAGCATAGAAAAGGTACGTTAGCGGGAGCGCTAACGTGTCAGTTCCGGCAACCAAGTACAACTTTGCGTTGGAGACAAGCTCGTCCTCGGTGATCGCTGCCTCATGTCCTTTTTCACCCATAATCTTATCGAAAAAGTTGGGCCTCGGGTTATCTGATTGGGCTAGATGGTGTCTGTATCGATTCAAAGCATTTTGGGCGTGATCTAGCAAGCGAACATTGATCTTCTCCATTGCGGTGAAGGGCCAAATTGGCCAATCCTTTGTCTCTTTATGCGGCCTACCAGTGACGGTGACACGAAGAATATTGTAAGGTACCAAAGCCTGTATATCTTTGACATATTGGTGATCCTGTTCCGGTTAGTACGCGGTTTCTCATCGGTAGACTTGGCTTGTACTTACCTTACCATCCTCGAGAGTCTTAAAAGACTGTCCAAACGCCAGTTCTGCGATGACATCGGTCGCGTAGAAATGGTTCCACTTGTAGAGATCCATATAACCCTTTGTGTCTCTCTCTTTTTTCAGTCCAGACATCAAGAGATTCACCTTCGACTGAACGACTGGCTGAAGACTCTTCAGCGAGGACTCGGACATACCGCCGGCCAGCAGCTTCCGTAGTTTCGCATGGTACACCGGGTCCGTAGTGGTGAAAACGCTCGGCGTTGGCTCCGCAGTGAGATTCTCATAGAAAACAGGCTTGAGAAAGGTCTTGAATACTTGTTTCACTGACCCGGAGTCTACAACCGAGACCTCCCGTGGATTAATGCGCACAGTTGGACCTGGGAAACTTCAGGTCAGTGCTCAAGGTTCCACGGGGATGAATTCAGGCCGCGAACCATATTTAGCGTGAAGAGACGTGAGATAAACGTGTCTCTTGCCGCGGAAAATGTTAATAAAATGGACTACGCCTGTGAACTTGGTGTAGAAAGGGCCAGGAAGATGTGCTAGTGGTCCTGTCAAGGACGAATATATGAAAAACTGGTATAACCTCAATTAGCGCCGAAAAGATGGCTATTGCTGTGTAATGTAGAGACTCACTGCGGCACCGCTCAAAGCCAGTATAAGGAATATGAGGGGAAGTGATAACAGATCATTGACTGGCTGCATGGTCAGTCTGGAAGTCAATCAAAGGACTCTAAGCGTGAACAGATTGAGAGAAGACCGGGTGAAATCCACCTTAATTTACACACCCACATTGTGGCGGCCGGTGGAAACCACCTTCTACTAACTTACTTTTGCAATAAAGCTTTCAAGTCATCGGCAACATTCCAGTATGCTGGTCGAGATCATCAGAGCTCCCAAGATATTGAGGAAAATTGTATGCCGGTGAAATTCGGTGATTCTATTTACCAGAACCAAGGTATTCGGCACTAACTTAAGTTAGCTGCAATTGCAGTCAGCAGCGTAACAGACGGCAGCCGAACACCCCTAAAACACAATCTCCGATAACTTAGATCGGCGAAACTTAGCTTAACCTACCATGCATATCTTGAAAGATCACCGATATTTGTTCGTAACTTGCCCATAACATTGTATTATGCCGCAGGCCCGTCAACTCTGCGCTAGTTAGTGCTATCTGCCCCCCGAAGCACATTCGCCCGTGTATGTACAAGTATACCGTATACCGATCATCCCTGCCGGATAGCGCTAGCTAATGAATTGACACCTGAATCAGTCTGAATTGGTTTGGATTAGCTTTATTTTATAACGCAGAAAACAAACATATATGAAATAGAATAATCAAACAATGTACGGTCTGAAATTCAGGCCAATCCAGGCGAATTTAGGCATCAATGTTAATACTAGCGGCGTCCGACAGGGGTGGCCGGTATACCCATATACCCCCTGGTACCCGTGCCCAATCCAATGCAATGGACATGTGGCAACCAATAATTATCTCAATTTGATCTCAAACATTTCTTGATTTATGCAAACGGCCCACGGATATGTCTTTTCGCGTAAACTACGCGCGAAGACGCTTGTTGACTCAAAACTATGGCGGTCTGCAGCGTCCGTCGGCTCAACGGCGTCGCTATTTTGCGACCGTGCCGCAAAAGGAGAAACACGTTGCGATTCTCGGCGGTGGTATAACTGGGCTTTCAGCAGCAACAGATATACTGTCCAAAGGGGAACCTTGCCGCATTACCATTCTAGAGAGTCAAGCTAGACTCGGAGGTTGGATTACCTCCGAGTTTGTCGATGTTCCTGGTGGCAAAGTGCTTTTCGAAAAAGGCTGCCGCACACTCAGGCCCGCAGGGGCAAGTGGACTCACTACTCTTTCCATGATCCATCACCTTGGCTTGGAAGAAGAGTTGTTGACTTGCAGTACGGATTCAGCAGCGGCCAGGAATCGATATGTCTATTACCCCGACCGTTTGATCCGGGTACCGAGTTCACTTGCAGAACTTCCCAAATTCTTGCTCTTTGAGCCTTTGGCCAAAGGCATCATTCCCGGAATTCTGAACGACTTCCTCAAACCCTATAAATCGGTTGTTAACGGAAACGATGCTTCAGTGGCAGATGTTATCTCTGATCGGTTGCACCCGGATCTCGTCAATTTGGTTTCGGCGGTTCTTCATGGCATCTACGCAGGCAATGTTCAGACGCTAGGTTTCAATGCAATTTTTCCTCAGCTTGACTATTACATGAAACAGCACGGTGGTATAGTACGAGGAATGTTGTACAACATGAGAAGAGCTTGGTATGATGAGGTCGTGCTACCGTTGCATGACGTTTTGACGATGCAGCAAATAATGCGCGACTGGGAGGCTCGGCGAGATAAGAGAATTGAAGGGCATCGCATGGAGGAGAAAACAACAGCTTTACAGGGAGCGAAGCGCTCTAGCATTTACAGCTTCAAGAAAGGTATTCAGCAATTACCAGACAAGATGGAGGAAGTGCTACGGAGAGACCCGCGGGTCAGCATCGAAACAGGTTGTTCGGTATCTTCGATACACATGGATGAAACCCAAGCCTGTGGTGGTCTCTTAGTGAAAACTGGTGCGAACGGAGAGACAGAGCGCCATTTTACTCATGTGATTTCAACAATTCCAAGCACAAATTTAGGAGAACTACTGTGCTCCGACCACATCGACATCGACATGGACGAGGCAAGTCGCGAAATCAAGAGGATATTGCAGCTTAATAGAACTGTTAATGTTATGGTGGTCAACTTATGGTTCGCCGAATTAGACCTGCTACCAGTCAAAGGATTTGGGTACCTTATTCCCAAAGAAACACCGGCCGGTCAAAATCCAGAATGCGGCCTGGGCGTTATCTTTGACTCTGACGCTTTGCAGGGTCAAGATACAGTGCAGGGCACCAAGCTTACTGTCATGCTTGGGGGACATTACTGGGACAAGTGGCCTGAAAAGGATCTACCATTAGCGTTGGATGGCATTTCGAAAGCTAGAAGTCTGCTGTCCCGCCACCTGGGAATCACTGCAGAGCCCATGGCGACATGCGCAACAATGCGCAGAAATTGCATACCGCAATATGGGACGCATCATCTTAGCCATATGCGGAACCTCCGCCAGGCTTCGCAGGACAAGTATAAGGGCAGGCTTGTACTTGCAGGAAGTAGCTACGATGGCGTGGGCGTTAGCGATTGCATCCGCAGCGGAGTCTACGCTTCGCATAGCTTGCACTCAGTATCTAAAGCTAGTGGAGGGTTAAGAGGGGGGCTCTTCAAGTCACACACAGATACAGACGATCCTGGGACATTTGTCTCCGTGTCGCAGAAGCATCTTCGGTGGAACTTCCCTTGAACCTGAGACTGAGCTAAAAACTTCACTCGGCTTTCATAATTGGACTACATGTAATTTAACTTATCTTCTTGCTACTCTGGCTTGCTGTGGAATCAGTGATCAATAGGAATAGGAATGGCCCGTGGACATCAGACCAGAACCACAAACCGAAAATTGAGGTGACTGCAACCTGGCCTTTCTTCAAGTTGTTATTGGTTTGTTGCATATAGGCACGGCTTCCTCTAACTACTCTGTATGTATTATATACTCCGTACTGCGTAGCATGCATTACATAGGCTGGCCATTAATTGCCCGACTTCCCCATCATTGTGGCAAGAGTCTCAGAGGCCTCTCGCGCATACTCGCACTTTGCTCGAATCCCCGCACCATACCTATAGAACAACAGCGGCAGAGGCATGCAAGCCAGCGCCAAAAATGCTGGCACCGATGACGCCCAATGAATGCCCAGATTCTGGTACATATACGGCGTAAATAGAGGAAAGGCCGCGCCGAATAGACTGCGGACAATGCTATTGGCAGCCATGACGCTCGCGGCGTATATAACATAAGAGTCGATCAGATAATTAGCCACCGCTAGGAAAACCAGCGTCATTCCGAATCCGAAGGGGGCAGTGGCGAGAATACTGACGACCCAGTGAATATTGGCGCCGTTTGTCCATGCAAACCAGAAGAGACCTACTGAGAGACAAATGCTCCCAATAATAGCTGGTGGTAGGCGATCCTCGGGAGCCGCACCAATCTCCCCACGCTCGACAGCGGCGCGGCTGAGCTTGATATATCGATAGCCGTTGTCCCATACAGTATACATGACGGCTACTACCATACCAATGGCTACACCAAGGAACGAGAGACTACCAATACCGATACTCCAACCACGATTGATCGAGTACACGATTGGCATAGCCCCGAAGAGGAGGTAAAGCGTGCCATAGACGATAGCAACGTAAATGGAGAGGAGAGTGACGATCGGCTCTCGGAAAAGCATAACCCAGGGACGGGAAAGCGCGATACCGAACGCCTGCGTGGGACTCGGCCGCTGGCCTCCTATCTGCAAACGTGTGCGGAAGACCTTGCCCGTCTTCTTCTCGAGGGCCTTGGCTCGTCGTTCCAGAAGGACCGGGGAATATGTTTCCGGAATAGCGACAATACTCCATATCCAGACGACGCCAGAGGCAATCGTCATCATGCCCATTACCCAGCGCCATCCGACACTTTCACCAACGAAGCTCCCAACGACGGGCCCCAGAGTAGGTCCGACAAAGACTGCGCCAGAAAAAACAGCCAAAGCGAGGCCACGCTGCTCGGCAGAAAACATATCGGCTAGGATGCCACTAGCGTTGGTCATAGGCCCTGAGCCTGCAATTCCGCCTAGAGCACGGCAGACGAGAAGGGAGGTGATGCTGTTCGCACCAGCTGTCCCAGCATTAAAAGCCGCCAAAGCCGCGAATAAGATAATGTTTAACAACCTTCGGCCGTACAATTCTGACAAGGGAGCAAAAAGGACTGGACCCACTGCGTATCCCAGAACAAACAGGGAGAGGCCCAGAGTAACGACTATCGTGCTTTGATCGAAGTCTCCCATGATTTCCTCCGTTACACTTGAATATGCTGATGAGCAGAAAGTGACGACGAAAGTCGCAATCGAGGCACCGATAGCCACCACCCATTTTCGAAAGGTCGACCATTCCAAGGGATTCCGCGGATCGTTAGGTATAAACTCGCAGATGTATGGATGGTCCTCGGTCCCACTTCCCAAATAGCTGTGTCGTAATACTGCTGGCGTCAATAGAATATCGTCGAACGCAACTCGAAGCAATGAAGCCGCTTGTGGTGTCGTGTGAATAGCTTCCATTTCCGACTCTTGCTCGCCGTACTTCTCAGGCACATTGAGCGCAAATGGGACCTCTTTATCATTTGTCTTTTGATTTGCGAGCACTGTTTTCGGCGGCGCCTGTGCAACAGACTCAATGTGGCTACTCTCTGTACTGGCTCGTGGCGGGATCGTTTTGCTGGATGTTTGTGGTGTGGGCTGCATGTATTCGGTGTCGAATCCAGGTTCGTCATCTGCTTTGATAGAGTCAAGTGTGAGAGGATTACGTGCCGCGTCGGTCCTGCGGGGGACGACACTGTGGTCACCCATCGAAGGTCTTCGGCTCGAGGATATGGTCCTTTCCTGTGAAGACTGGGAGACCTCGTGCGTAGGTGTTGGTGGCATGGCACGGAGCAACGAACGTAATTTAACTGTGTACAGCACTTGATTGACAAATGGAGTTGCCGTCCCGAGGTGCTTGGACGATGATTTGAATTGTGTGAGATCCGCCCGTGACTTAAGGCTCAACTCAGCACTAGTTAATAGCGAGTTCTAGGGAAGTATGTGAGATGTCAGTCGGTGCCGCTCAGAAGTCAACGAAGAGCAGACGAAGATTAGACAAAGACCAGAGGAAAACGTCGCCAGTACAGAATAGAGCAAGTCAATTAGAAGCGCGTTATTAAGGAGCTTGCAGTAAGTTAGGCGTTCAAACGGAGTTCGAATTCGAACAAATTCGAACTCCGTCCCCAAGGGCTTATTATCGGAGATGCACTAGTGTTGCGCATCACGGCTCGGTCCTTCCTGCAAATCCAGCCGCGCTAACTAGTTAAGTCTGCATAAACGCCGAACGCCCCTGACGCATTGAAACGTGGGTATCCTCATGATCCTTGATCGAAAAATACATAAGAGGTATTGACGCGAAAAACAAAAAGGTTGATTGTAGCCGTGTCAACGAATAGAAGGCTAATACAAGATTCATAGTTCTCTGTTTGAAAGTTTTTTATGACGCGTCTAAACAACCAAGTTGACTCGAAAGAGAGGCTGTGATTGCGAAGTGTAGCGCATTATACAGCAACGTTGAATACATATCCCTTTTGTTTGTTTTCTCTATTTTTGATAAGTTTGTAGCTCTCAATATTAAAAATTGATTTTCTTGTTTTCACTCTGTTTTCTATTTTGCTATAACTTCTGTAGTGAGAACAATATCAGCATTTTGACATTTCTGAGATATGCCTGACAATCGTCTCCACTTCGTCCTTCCTTTTTGGAAGATGGTGACCGGCCTCGCATTCGAAAATCACAGAAGCTCCTGCTTGATAATGGTTCTTTACTAACCTCCGCGCCCGAGCCAACGAGAAATCTTTGTTGCCATGGATATGAAGCGTGGGTACTTGTATCTCTGCCTTGTTCAATCCATACGTCCGAGCATTGTTGTTCAACCACAAAGAGGCCTCATTGGGGAAAAAGCAGCAGGACATAACAGCAAAGCGCAATTCAGGTAGCCAGGGCAACACGCCTTGCTGTTGCTGCCAGAGCAGAAAAGCGACGGCAAGTGCACCCTCAGAGAATCCGATTGCCCCGATTATTTCCGCGTCCACATTGCTCTTCTCCGCTTCCCATTGTGTGACCGCCTCGCGGACAGACTGATTGATCCTCTGGAGGCTGTCGTCAATGGATTTGCTTTCACGCCCGAACCAGGAATAGTAGGGCTCATTTCCACTGAACATTGGCAGAACGCCTGGTCCAGCAGTAGAACACTCGTAAGGGCCGTCGACGAAGATGAACTGGAACTCATTCTTCAAAAGGAAACAAATCCTTGCCATCTGTACATTGAAAATATGGGCCTTCGAGCCTGTGCCATGGAAACAGAGAAGGGCCTTCGAAGGCGCGATTGCGTTGGACATGCTGGGGCGACTTCGTTAAGTTAGCACGCGTCACAAGGTCCTTTTTAGGGGAGCACCGACGTTGATTGTCTTGTTGCTCTATGTCCAATCTCTTTTTTATGATCGCCTCCAGCGGTTTCTAGTGTATCACCTTTTTTTAAACGCGATGATCTTCATGCAGGACCAAGAACCAGTTTGTGAAAAAGCTCAGTTACACATATCTTTATCAGCTGAAATGCTGCAAGCTTTGCTCTGAATTGGCCACATGGCGTAAGAGACATACAGTCAGCCGCAAGACTTCTTGGCTTCAAGATCAGTTACCGTGAGATGCCATATCAGGCTTGACTTGTACTAAGCTGAGCAGGCGTCGTTCAGAAACGCCGGCAAATACCGAAAACACCGAAAATCCCGGGTCAGCCAAAAGTCGGCGTTTGCTACTCCGGTGCATGATAATGCGAGCAGCATATGTTGATGCACGGATAAAACCGCACAAAAAGGAGTAGTAAGAAGTCGGCGTTTACTCCTCCGGTTCATGACAGCCTTGGAAAGATAGCAGCATCTATTGATGTATTGATGAAAGTGCACAAAAAGGGGTAGTAAGTTCAAATGCTTGTATAACACGGGTAACTTCGGTGGAAAGGCTGTTTAGTCTAAGTAAACGAAGGCATAAATCGCGTCAAAAGCTGGCTTTCTGTAACCTTGGAAAGTTAAGGTTACAGCATAGTAGTAGTAACTTCGAAATAAGTTACTGAAAGATGATGAATCTGGCTCGACTTATACTAAGCTGGGCAGGCGTCATACTGAAACACGGGTAGATACTGAAACCCCCAGGACGGCGGCCAAAAGTCGGGGTTTGCTACCTCGGTCTACAACAACTTGAACACTACTATCATCATGTATTGGCCTATCGATACAACCGCACGAAGAAGAACACCAAGGATTTGTACAATGTAGATAACGTCGGTGGCAAGGCTGTTTACTGTAAGTAATTTAAGCCGTGAAACGCCCCAAAAACCGGCTCTCTGTAAAGTTAACGTTAAAATGTACTGGATCAAGCGGGTATGAAACGCAACAATAGACGGATAGATAACGTACATTTTTAAATACTATTACAAGAGCAGATTTAGGGTCTCAATCGTTTTAAAGGTACTTGTTTTTGTCTCTAGGAAAGAACCATTATACGGCACATCACCTCCCCTTTTCTGTAATACTTACGAGAACGAACATGGATTCTATCAAATATCCGCCGTCTCAGCGTGCGGTAATAATAGGCACTGGCGAGAAAGTGCAAATTCAGGATAACATCGAGATCCCTCAGCTGCAAACCGGAGAATTCCTCATTCGTACCGATGCAGTGGCAGTGAACCCCAGCGACACGAAGATGCGTGGCGACTTCGTGACGGTTGGGGGCATTCTTGGAACCGATTACGCTGGTACTGTTGTTGCTCTTGGGCCCCAGGTCGAGTCCGTCAAAATTGGCGACAGAATCTGCGGAGCCCAGAATGCCATGAACGCAAAAACGCCTCTTCGAGGCTCATTTGGGGAATACAACATCTCCGCGGGTAAGGTCTGGTTGAAGTTACCTGCATCGTTGAGCACTGAGGGCGGTGCAACGCTGGGCGCAGGAATCAGCACCGCTGGTCTCGGTATCAAGCTTCTACAACTTCCTCTGCCAGATGCCCCGGTGGACAAGTCAGCCTATGTGTTGGTCTATGGCGGTAGCACAGCAACTGCAACCATTGCTATTCAGCTTCTCCGATTGTGAGCCCAAGCGCCGCCCGAATTTACCACGCAAATGTTACCATAATGCTAACAACAACTACGATAACTATAGAGCCAATCTAACTCCAGTTGTTACATGCTCTCCAAAAAACGCCGCACGAGTGAAGGAATTAGGTGCTGAGGAATCTTTCGACTACCATGACCCAGATTGCGCAAGCAAGATCGTGAGTTACGCCGCATCTGAAAAAAGAGATGAGAGGCACGAGCAACATAGTCTCTAGCCACTTCTCAATTACCGTCGTCATTGATGCTGATCTGATTGTGATTTCAGAGATCTTATACCAAGAACAATCTTCGCTACGCTCTGGACTGCATTACGACGGTTGAGTCAACGAAGTTCTGTTTTGCCGCCATCGGCCGTGCCGGCGGTCGATATGTATCCCTCAACCCATTCGCAGAGCATGCTGCCACCCGGGCGACGGTCAAGACAGATTGGGTGCTTGGTCCTTCGATTTTTGGCGACGGTTCAACGTGGCCCGCTCCTTATGGACGACCTCCCAGCGAGGAGATCCGGGCTTACGGCGAAAGACTATGGAATATCGCACAGAAATTGGTCGATGAAGGAAAATTGCAGCACCATCCCGTACGTGTTTTAGAAGGCGGGCTAGATGGAATCCACGCTGGTTTGGACCTCGTCCGATCGGGCAAGCTTTCGGGCGAGAAATGCGTGGTTCGATTCGGGAAGTATGGGTCTTGAATGCTCCTGGAACGCAATCTGAATGCCCCGTAGTGCAGCACTTACAAGTCCTTGCTCAAGTGTCTTCTGAGATTAGTTTTCCTTCGAATCTTTACAATAGCTCCGAGGTGGTGATCCGGATCCCAGCGCTCGCACAACCTAAGTTCGATTTATGACAACGGGATTCATGCTCCTACCTACATAATCTTTTATAAATGTCTTGACTCGAACATTTGCTACTCCTCAGCCACCATTATGTATTCATATACAAGATGTATGAGTGTTACCACCTGGGCATGCGCTGAAGCAATGTTGCATAACTTAAAGCGGTCGTTGATGCCGACTATAGCGAATTGATCGCTTCTGCCGAGGGAATCGCGACGTATTAGCTAATAACTTATCTATTTGACTACATAGTACTTAGCATCGTTTATTTTTCAAATAAATGAATTGTAAATTCCATAAATGCATACACGTGGGCCACGCGCCACCTCGCACGGCTTATACCCCCACAGGGGGGTGACAAGGTTCAAACTTATACCTCGATTCACAACTTATCTGGCTAGAGAGACAAGGAGCACACATGCGATCGCAATCTGCAATTAATGCTCATAGGATAATTGACTACTCATTTTATAGGCAGCAAGTTCAGGGCGCAAGGTCAGCCAAGCTCCTCCCTGGCCTGAACGACAATTTTGCGTCAACGCCAACTTGTTTTCGTAGGATTGTTTCACGCACTTCCCACTCTTTTGCCGAATCAGCAAGCTCAATCTTCGCAATGTTAGCAAATTGATAGTACGAAATCGGGGCTTGGGGATCAAACTTGCCTCGAAAATTGAATAGAGCGTGGCGACAGCTTTGTGTATCTCGCATTTGGCAATATTATTACCAATACATACCCATTCGCCGTGGCCAAACGTCAAGTCTGCCTTATGCATTTTTTGCAGACGATAGTTGTAAGCAGCTTCGCTTTCATTATCGTCCCTTAGCCAGCGCTCTGGTCTAAAGGAGTGAACATCATCTCCATAGGTTTCCTTGTGGAAATGAGTGACACATCCATTGACAGCGACTGTCGTGCCAGGAGGTATAACACGCCCATCAGGAAGTGTCAGACCAGGGCCTGGAGGTACAATTCGCCGAGATAGCAATGCAGTGGCCGGGTGATACCTAAAACATTCCCGGATGACCGCCTCGAGATATGTGAGCTTAGAAATCTGAGACCACGGAGGCGGCATCGGAAGTCCTGACTCGACAAGTGACTTGTGCAGCTTCTCCTGTACCCTAGGATGTTTGCCAAGCAAGTAGAGAATAGATGTCAGACCGACGGCCACCGAGTTGGATCCGGCGTAGATGGGTAAGGTCACGTAGCCGTTGAGGACGAGATCCGATACCACATCTGGGTGTTTTTTCTGTGCCTCAACAAAAGCAGACATCAGATCTGCAGTCTCCTCCGTAGTATAGCCGCCATTTTCGGTACGCGTCTGAATTGTTTCCCGTGCAACACGCGCGAACGAGCCCTGGCGAGCGAGGAATATCTTGAACAGTGGCGTATTTCGTAAGATTGTACGAAGCTGGGGCATGACGAGAGCCTGTAGCCGTTAGATATGGCAACATTCACGAGTCAAAAGAATACCTCACCATAGCGAGGAATGTCTGAGCAGTATCAACGCCTTTGAACATGGCTGCATGGTCGGCATCTCCACTCATCAAACCAAGATCGGAGGACAATGTAAGCTTCATGACACAGTCATATGCGACTTGACGGCATGTTAGTTCACGAAGCTTACGCGGGCTGGAAGAAACCTACACGAGTGCATCCAACCCGATATCGAGAAAGATTTTCCACAATTTTCGCCGTTGAACTGTTGATTGAATTGCCTGACAAGATCCTTAATTGATGAATTGATGAAGACCTCTGACTTTGTTACATTCGACATGGAGAAAATTCCTGCAATTGGACGTTTGATAGCAGTATGAGTTTTCGCATCCAGAGAGTTGATGATGCTGGGAATGGTCTTTCCGTCCAATTCGTGGTTCATCGCGGCCCAATCCTTTCCCTAAAAGACGAACATGATCAGCAGACATTTATCTAGGGCGGCGCTCGGGAATTGCAAGCGTAACCTACCTTTGGAAGTGGATTTCGGTAGCTATATACGACATCAATCATGGCGGGGTCGGAGAAGCTGACAGTCCGATGCCCTATTTGCACAACCGGACCATATTTTCTGTGTAGGCTTTGAGTAGCCTGACCAGTTCGTCCCCTGTAGGCATCGTAGACCTGGAAAAGCTCTGGGTCGCATTAGAGAGTTGACCACGGATATGAGTATGTATGAGGTACTAACCTGTATATTGGCGGAACCACGGACCAGGAATGGATCGCAAACCTGTCCTGAAAGGAGTTAGAAGCCACCAAATCAAGGCCGCAAGGGCGGCTGAGAAGATTGCCGTAGCCACTGGCAGCATGTTGGGATAAGGCTGCAATGTGGAAAACGTGGGTTTAGAAGGCCTGTAACTTATAGCAAGCGCGGAGGGTTGTAAATATAAGTTCAATCAATGCTCTTCGACTTGGTAAGCCTGCTTCTCCAATGGGGACTCCGAGAAATGTAATATTAATTGGTAAGGACTTGAAAGGATGCGGCTGCAACGCGATATGAAGAATTGGTGACATGATCCATGGGAATGGTTGTTTACGCCTTGAGCTAGATTTGTGAAAATCTGTGATTTACACTTCGGTGATCAACAACGCAGCTCCGAATTACCACCGATACGTGGACAATACACTAACTTATCATGCAGGTAGCTGGGGCTGAACTAAACTGAGTTGCGAAATGAAACAATAAGTTAAATCTGCGAAAGGATGGCTAACGTCACATTACCGTCTGAACGACACCTCGTGGCGAGACTCTAACTTTACATCGAGGCCTCAATGGCGTTCTCATGGTCCCGCAAATGTTGCTACTTCGAGTTTACATTAGTGTCAGGGGGCCGAGTGCGAATAGATAAACCCGAAGTGTCGGTCGTTTCGGTGAATGCAGGCCTAGTTTTGCCACGCTAGCATAGTTATGGTATCCAATTCTCCGAATTGCCGTTTCGCCGGGAACCAACACAATCAGCCTCAACCAACCTTAGCATCGGCGCCACACATTACATTCCAATCACCGACTACCATTCTGCCGGTACTAGCTACAGGGGTATGACACATGTGCAGTTTTTTCTCGTACCCACGTATACTCACGCACCCCACACTGTAATTCTGCCGGTTCTATCGCCAATATCCCGCCAAATATCAAAACACGAAGCTATCGTTTCGTAGGCGGTATGCAGGATCCAGACTCACTGCCTGCCGAACTCGGTCTTTACCAAGGGATTGTCATTGGCCATGCACTCAACTCGGCCCGTTACCATTTAGCATGATGAACCCGATATACTTGCGAATCCCCGAAGTCGCGTGGAGATGCTAAATCTTACGAATTTTGCCGGTCAATCCGGTACGATAACGTTACAGCAAAGGCAACAGCCTTCAGTTGGGAGCCTCAGATTCTTTCGTTGCCAAGATCAACGGCGCTGGGAGTCGGGACTTCAACCACGTTTTCCCGCATCAGATCGACCTGTCGAGCATATCCTGGTCTCAGAAGCTAGTGATTTGTTCTTCACGAAAAATATTGCCTTATAATACGCTCAGTTCCTTACTCAGTCCGTTACTGTTGCAACCTGCCTATCTCTTTCGAGCACAATAACCACGTGCAGTCTTTCGAGTCAGTCTATCCCAATAATCTAACCCAGGACTGGGTCTCTAATCAAGTTGGAGTAGCATCAGTTTCTATATGAGTACCCCCTAGCTATTGCAACGCTATGGTCCCCGTCAACGCACAAGCGAATGAACCCATTGCAGTTATCGGGAGTGGCTGTCGATTTCCCGGATCTGCCTCCACTCCTTCGAAGCTATGGGAGCTGTTGAAACAACCAAGGGATTTGCTTAGCAAAATACCAAAAGAGAGATTCGATGTCGATACATTTTATCACCCCGACGGCACCCACCATGGCCGCACAAATGCGAGATACGCGTACCTTTTGGACCAGGACCCCTATGAATTTGATGCATCTTTTTTCAACTTGCCCGCCAATGAAGTCAGCACAATCGATCCTCAACACCGCCTGATGCTCGAAACTGTTTACGATGGTATTACCACGGCCGGCCTCAAGATGGAAGACCTCCGTGGCTCATTGACTGCTGTTTACGTGGGTATGATGCATCGCGACTTCCTCGACAATCAAAACTACGATCTTGATGCAATGAATATGTACGCTGCTACCGGAACAGCGGCATCTATCCTGTCAAACAGGGTGTCATATTTCTTTGATTGGCATGGGCCAAGTATGACAATCGACACGGCTTGCAGCTCATCGTTAGTTGCCGTGCACCACGCAATCCAGCAACTTCGAACCGGCTCAAGTAAGGTCGCAATTGCAGCAGGAGCAAACTTGGTACTGGGCCCGTTTTCTCTCATTGTTACAAGTAAACTCAATATGCTCTCGCCAACAGGCCGGTGTCGGATGTGGGACGCAGGCGCTGACGGGTATGTAAAAGGCGAAGGCGTCGCTGCTGTTGTTCTGAAAACACTCAGTCAAGCACTCGAAGACGGTGACAGCATCGAGTGTATCATCCGAGAGAGTGGTATCAACCAAGATGGCAGGACTCCCGGTATTACCATGCCCAGTCATACGGCACAAGAAGCTCTTATTCGCGACGTCTACTCGCGTGCGGGACTTGACTTAACCAAACCCGAGGACCGACCACAGTACTTCGAAGCTCACGGTACAGGGACTGCAGCTGGAGATCCACAGGAAGCTCATGCAATATCCTCAGCTTTCTTTGGCGAAAGAGAACGCGGCACCGACGAGGAGCCTTTGTATGTTGGTAGTATCAAGACAATCATCGGCCACACTGAAGGCACCGCTGGTATAGCCGGCTTGATGAAAGCTTCGTTGGCGATTCAGCATGGCGTCATACCGCCCAATATGCTTTTCGAAAAGCTCAGCGACGGAGTCGCCCCATTTTATGGAGATCTTCAAGTTGTGACAGAGAACCAGTCGTGGCCAAAATTGCAGTACGACCAGCCACGACGTGTCAGCGTCAATTCGTTCGGATTCGGCGGCACAAATGCCCACATTATCGTTGAATCTTCGCCAATATTACGAGATGCTACCATCACTGGGCCCACGCCATGCCTGGCCCCGATCGCGCTATCTGCGAATTCAGAGTCCTCTCTCAAAGCCGCCGTCGAAGACTTAGCTGATTACCTCAAAACACAACCGGATACACCGATGCACGATCTAGTCTGGACATTGTTGAGAAACAGGTCCGATCATTCAGTTCGCTATACTACTCCAAGTGGCTCTGTCGCAGCTGTGCGCGAGGCCCTTATCCATGACGCAGCGTTGATTCAAGGGAAGGAGAGCATTGCAATCAAGTCAGAAGCCCGGACCATGCCAAAAGTACTGGGCATATTTACTGGGCAGGGTGCGCAATGGCCGGCTATGGGCAAGGTCCTCTTATCAACCTTTGCGAAAGCCCGCGAGATCGTCTTAGAGCTCGATCATTCCCTCCAGACTTTGCCACCAGCTTTCAGGCCAACATGGAAACTCATTGATCAGCTACAATTGGAAGGCGATGACTCTATGGTGCATGATGCGACATTCTCGCAACCTATGTGTTGTGCAATCCAGATTCTGCTCACGAAGCTTCTCTTCGCTGCGGGTATCAAGTTCAATGTTGTGGTTGGGCACAGTTCAGGTGAAATAGCTTGTGCATACGCAGCAGGATTTATCTCATCGTGTCAAGCGGTCCGAATTGCTTACCTTCGTGGCCTTACTTCACAGCTCGCGGAATCCCCAACCGGTGTGGAGGGTGCAATGATGGCAGCTGGAACCACATTTGATGACGCGCAGGAGCTATGTGCTCTTGAGATCTTTGAGGGAAGGCTCAAGGTGGCTGCCAGTAACAGCCCGGACAGCGTCACATTATCAGGCGATAAAGATGCGATTCTCGAGGCTCAAGAGATCCTTAACGACGAATCGCGGTTTAATCGTCTCCTCAAGGTCGACAAAGCTTACCATTCACATCATATGGCTCCATGTGCCGAGCCCTATATTGCAGCATTGAAGGCCTGTGATTGTGATGCATCGGAATTGGACATAGAACCATCTGTCACCTGGATTTCCTCTGTGTTCGAAGGACGAGTCATGAAACCAGACGACCTACGGGCTGAATACTGGAAGGATAATCTCCTCTCATCCGTACTGTTTCAGGACGCCGTCGAGGAAGCAATCATCCACAATCCAATAGACGTCTGTCTAGAGGTTGGTGCCCATCCAGCTCTCAAAGATCCCACACTTAAGACGATTGAAAATTGCAGTGGGTTTAGCTTGCCATACACAGGATTCATGCAACGTAAAAAGAATGACCTCGAGGCCTTTTCAGCGGGGCTTGGATATCTCTGGACTCGTTTTGGCACGCCTGTTCTTGATCTAGACCGTCTGTACAACGAGCTATCGATCGACAAAGGAACCAAGAGTCTATCCAAAGACCTCCCATGCTACCCTTGGGATCACTCTCGAAGACACAAGAAGGAGTCCCGCAACCTAAAAGCATTCCTTCGGGCACAGAAACCCCATCTCCTACTTGGAAAGGTACTGGCTCATAGTACTCCTTCAATGATTCTGTGGCAGAATCACATACGCCAGCGCGATATTGAATGGTTAGATGGCCATTCCCTGCAGGGTCAGACCGTGTTTCCAGGCGCCGGTTACGTTGTTATGGCTATGGAAGCCGCTCTTCATGAAGCGGGTGACCGCGAGGTTCAGCTACTTGAGGTACTTGACCTGGTTATCGACAAGGCAGTCACGTTCGAAGACGAGAGCAGTTTGATTGAGCTCAATTTGAGTTTGATGGTTAATACTAGTGAAGCCACCGATACGTCTATTTCTTACACGTTCGTCATCAATTCTTGTCTCGCCAAAGAAACCGGCCTATCAAGCTCAGCTACAGGTACAATCATCGTTGTTTTCGGCCAAGGAAGCTTGGAAACATTACCAGTAGCTCAAGCCGAGCCGCCTCACATGAACAAGGTCAGCGTCGATCGGTTTTACAACATGTTGCATGAGATTGGTTACGGCTACACCAAACAATTCCGGGGTGTCAGTAGCCTCAGACGTGGTGACAGCAAAGCTTGGTTAGTTTGTCTTGACATGATAGTTACGTTTAAGTCCGATGCTAATGCTTTTCAGCGGCACAATCGACTTCCACCGCCTCGAGGATAATCATCGACAGCTAGTGATGCATCCGGCTAGTCTGGATGTTGCTTTTCAGACGTTCATTGGTGCTTATACTTCCCCTGGCGATAAACGTCTGCGCAACCTCCTCGTTCCCACCGGCATCGACAGAATTGTACTCAACCCCTGGGCCACTGACCAAATCCATTCCTTGAGTAGAGATGTGAGCTTCGTCTCTACTAGTACTACGGGAGCTGGTAACGGTGTTGCCGGCGATATCGAAGTGTTTGATCCTGCTACTCGAGCAACTATACTTCAGATCGAAGGGCTTAGTTTCAAGCCGTTCTCGCCACCATCTGCAGCTGATGACCACCAAATGTTCGCAAAATGGACCTGGAGCCAATTAAGCCCCGACGCCGTCCTAGATGATAGTAGATACCACGCAAGCGAGAAAGATAAAGCCGCTACTGAAATGATCGAGCGCATCACTTACTGGTACATCAAGCTGTTCCTTAATAGCTTGACCACGGAAGATCGCGAGAGAGCAGCTTTTCACCAGACAAAGCAAATCCAGTGGTGCGAATATATCATGGCCGAGACAAAATCTGGGCACAACATCTGGTACGACATCGCATGGGAGGCAGACACTCCTGAGGATATCGAGAGAATTATTCGAGATTGGTTCTACCATCCTTTCATCCGACTTATTCAAAGAGTCGGCGAGAACATGATCGATGTGATTCGAGACAACAGGAACCCCTTCGACCTTATGGACCATGATGGTCTATTGACTGAGTTCTACGGGAGCACCATTAGCTATGGCCACTCCTATCATTACTTTCAGAAGCTTTGCGCACAAATCAACCATCGCTACCAGAATATGGATGTGCTCGAAATTGGTGCTGGAACCGGAGGAGCTTCAAGACATTTCCTAAACTCTGAGCAAGTCTCTTTCAATAACTATACATTCACGGATATCTCGAACGCATTCTTCGAGCAAGCGGCCAAAGAATTTGCGGAACATGCGGACAGAATGGAGTTCCGTCCACTTGATATTCGACGCGATCCTGTTGAACAAGAATTCAAACCCAACTCTTACGACTTGATCATCGCCTCCAATGTACTCCATGCTACACCCAAGCTTGAGAAGACGCTAGCGAATGTCAGAAAGCTACTCAAACCAGGTGGTCAACTTGTTATCATCGAGGTGACGCATCGCGAACATGCTCGTATTGGATTCATTTTCGGCCTGTTCACGGATTGGTGGGCGGGCCATGATGAGGGTCGTGTTTATGAGCCTTTTGTAACCTACGAAAAATGGGATGAGCTGCTTAAGCGAACCGGATTCTCTGGGATAGATAGCCGCACACTTGATCCTGACAGCACGATATTCCCGAACGGGGTTTTCAGTTCTCGTGCTGTCAATGATCTCATAAAGAGCCTGGACTCGCCGTTGACTGTTCCAATCAAGGAGAGCTATCCCCCACTGGTGGTTATCGGAGGAGCGTCCTCTGGGACGGCCCTATTGCTGGAAAAGTTGAGATCTACCGTACCTCACCGAAGTTTGCTGACAGTCAATCGCATCCGAGATGTCATCGACGCTGGCATTGAGCCGAAATCAACCTTTATCGTTCTCTCCGAGCTTGATGAAGAGACCTTCACAGGGCTTGACAATGACCAATTTGAGTCCCTCCAGGCCATCTTTGACCGCGCAAGTCACGTTCTATGGGTGACAGAAAGCGCGTGGGTCAACCACCCACAACAAGGAATGACTATAGGTCTGCTCCGCACTTTACGTTTGGAGTATCTCAATGTTCAATTGCAGGTCTTGGATGTCGACTATGCCGAGAGCCTTACATCTGAAGTCTTAATCGAGACCGTCCAGCGCCTTGAGGACGGCTCGAATTGGCAAGAGAATGGAATTCTTTGGACCCAAGAACCAGAACTCTACCTTCACAAAGACCAGCTGGTTGTTGCGCGACTCAAGCCTGACGTGGACAGAAATAATCGGCTTAACTCCAACCGCCGACCTGTCACAGCTAGCTTTGACCCCTACCAGGACGAGTTGGCTCTAGTCAATGAAGGAGGTGTCGACTTCTTCAGATGCCTTGAGGAGCGTCATGTTCCTGATAGTATTTCGGACTATACCGTCAGAGTTCAAGTGACGCACTCGCTTGTAAAGGCCGTGCGGGTAGGCAAGCTCGGCATTTTCAATCTGATCCAAGGCTATATTACAGCGTCAGGCGAAGCCGTTGTTACCCTGAGCGAAAGCCAGGCCTCATTCATTGATGCCTCCAACGATCACCTCATTCGCCTAGAAAGTCAGCAGGCCGATGCTACGTGTGTTCTGCCAGCTTTATTGGCGGATCTTGTGGCTCAGACTCTGCTTGCTGATGCAGCTCCTGGGACGACCGTTCTCGTCTTTGACCCCCCGAATTATTTCATCGACTCTCTTGTCCGTCAAGGTGTTGCCGCCAAGGTACAAGTTGTGATTGCGAGTGTCAACCCCCCGGTCGATGGACATAACACCCAATGGATTCAACTACATCCGCGAGAGACGCAACGTCAGCTACTGAAAAAGATTCCCGCCAATGTCGCCGTGTTCTATAATCTAGCCACCACAGAACATATTAGGGAACTAGGCCGACGCCTATCTGCCAATCTTCCTTCGAGCTGTCATGTCGCCTTTTTGGCTAGTCTAATCCATGACTCTGGAGCGCCAGTTTCAGAAAGTTGCAGCCGCGATGCATTAGCCGCGCTCCAAGCCGCTGTAAAAAGGCTGGGTGAGGTGCAGTTAGAAGACACGAAGTCTACTCTCACCCCTAGCCAGCTACTCTCGGTGGAAGGCGCTTACAGGTTTGATTCAATCATCCAGTGGCAAGCGGAGCCGAAAATCACAGCCCGAGTCCGCTCTATTGAGACTGGTCGTCTCTTTGTTGACGACAAGACTTACCTTCTCGTTGGTCTATCGGGTGATCTTGGTCGATCCATCGCTCGATTCATGATTGAGGGGGGCGCACGCCATATTGTGCTTTCAAGTCGGTCGCCTAAGATTGACCCACAATGGATTGAAGACATGGCTGCAGCAGGGGGTAGTATCATGGTTCTGCCTATGTAAGCATACTCTAGACCCGCTATCGGATCGCCGCTAACTTTTGGTATAGGGATGTTTCAAATGAGGGTTCAGTTGATAATGGCCTGGCCACGATTCGTGCATCCATGCCACCGATCGCCGGCGTGGCATTTGGTCCTCTCGTTCTTCAGGATGTTATGTTCAATAACATGGATCTCTCACTTATGGAGATGGTTTTGGCGCCCAAGGTCACTGGTGCTCGCCTGCTCAATGAACGGCTCTCCGACCCTTCAAGTCCTCTCGACTTCTTCGTCATGTTCTCTTCCTTCGTCATGGTCTCTGGAAATCCTGGACAGGCTGCTTACAGCGCTGCCAATGCTTTCACACATGCGCTTGCTCAGCAGCGAAGATCTCGGGGTATGGCCGGGTCCACCATCGACATCGGCGCAGTTTATGGTGTCGGTTTCATCGCTCGGGCTGGTCGTGAAGAGGAGTATGATGTTGTCAGGTTTATGTTCGACGAAGTCAACGAATGGGAGCTTCATGCCCTTTTCGCCGAAGCTGTTGTTGCCGGTCGGGCTCCCGGCACCGACCAGGTAGAGCTAGTCACAGGCATGCCCTACATCGACCCAGCGGACCGCGACCAGATACCATACTTTGACGATCCTCGATTAGCATATTACAAGCTTGCTGATGGCCGCAATAAAGGCCACGAGCTTGCCAGTGATAAGGGATCCATACAAGAGCGCTTCCTCAAAGCGGAGACCATGGACGAGGTTCGCGCCATCATTCTAGAGGGCGTATCTGCCAAGATTCGTGGGGCGCTACAGGTCGCGGCTTCAGATGATCTCAACTTGAATTCTCCCTTGGTGGACCAAGGCGTCGATTCACTCAGTGCTGTCACCATCGGTACTTGGTTCTCGAAAAATCTAAGTGTCGATGTACCCCTTCTTAAGATTCTAGGTGGCGCCTCGGTCTCAGATCTCGTGGAGGAGTCCATCTCCCGTATACTTCCTGCAGTAATTCCGTTGGCCTATGACGGATCTGCAAATGAGATTCTAAAAGACGAGACGCCAGTCGCAGTCGACGTGGAGGCAATGGGGCTAGCATCAAACTCTGGCAGCGACGACTTGAGTCTTCCAAGCGACTATATGAGCGCCCCGACGCCCATATCGCTCTTTTCATCAACATCCGATCAAAAGTTCGAGGGCGTGGAGCGCATTGTTCCGCTTTCCATAGCCCAAGAGTACTGTTGGAAACAACAACAACTTGGCCTAGACCCCTCGACCTTCAACTCCACGATCGCTATGTTCATGCAGGGCACACTCGACCTCAATCGCTTGGGTTGGGCGTTTAATCAAGCACTACAGCGCCATGACGCCTTTCGAACATGTTTCATCACAGATCCGGCCGACGAGTCTCGGTTGCTACAAAGTGTGATGAAGTCACCGGCAGTGGGTTTTGAGATAATCAAGGTGGCGGACAGAGCAGCGGCCGAAAGATGCTGCAAAGACCTTGAAAGCTACGAATACAACGTGTTCGAAGGAACGACTCTGAAACTGGTCAATTACTCTTGGTCATCTACCGATCACCTCCTTGTATTTGCCTACCATCGTCTTGTTGGCGATGGCTGGACTACAGAGCATCTCTTTGTGGAAGCCGGGCAGCTGTACAATGGTGTGCAGTTAGATCCACCGCCGAGCTATGCTGACTTCGCAGTTCGCCAGCGAAATGATCTTGTGTCCGGGGCAGCAGAGAATGACTTATCGTACTGGTCGACGCTTTTCGAGACTCTTCCAGTCAGGCTCCCTATACTTGATGTTCCGGGTAAACGAATCTCGGCCTCACCAACTTGGTCGGAGCATGAGACCTCCGCGCGTGTCAATCCGATGATCGCAGTTCGTATCAAGGACCGGAGTCGCAAGCACAAGACCACACCCATGCATTTCTATCTTGCTGCTTTCCATGTGTTGTTGGCTCGTTTGACAACATGTACGGATGTTGCAATTGGTGTTGCCGACACTAATCGTTCGACTCTCACAGACCAAGCCACAATGGGCTTTTTCGCCAGTCTTCTCCCTGTGCGTTTGAGGTACTCTCCAGACGACATATTTGCCGAAACATTGATTGCCGTCAAGGACGAAATGCGGGGGGCTCTCTTGCACAGCGCTGTACCGTACGGCGCGATTCTCGAACATTTAGGCCTGTCAAACCCTTCATCCACTGATCCAGACTCTCAATCACCGCTATTCCAAGCCGTCTTCGATTATAAGCAGGGTCAAGCGGAAACTGGAAGCATCGGTCGAGCGAATATCGTTGAGTCTCACCTTTCACGGGCTGGATCTCCATATGATATTACCCTGGAAATGAGCGACGATCCTAACAAGGATCCCTTGATCATTCTCAAGCTGCAAAGCGAGCGATATGCCCCCAGTGATGCTGAAGTTGTCATGGATGCGTATCTTGCTATCTTGAGCATTTTTTCCAGAAACCCCGCACTCAGGGTCGAGGACGGCCGTCTGGACCAAGGAACCAAGGTGAAAGCCTGAGCAACGGATAGCTAAACAGCATTCAATATCACATCAAGGAATATCTCTTTTTCTGATAGCATAAGTTTTCCTTTGCATACGCGCTGAACACATATTCATTTTCTGCCTGCCGACTTTTCTTGCTATAGTTTCCAACGTAGTCTTTTCCGACAGTGAAAGTTTTCTCGCCCATCATCGACTCCGTAGCTTAATTGTGTTCAAATGTTCCGGTATGTTTATACTCAGGCCTTCGGTGACGGTCTACGTAGAAAGGTGGTAGAGAGTGGAAAACGGAGTGTTTCGGTATAGAAGATAGGAAATTTACGGGAGATCACCCATTTCCAATGTTATTTATATCTTGGACTTCAAATGTTGGATCCGGATCTCTGAGAATTTCGCTCGTGTAGAGGAAGATCCGAGTCCGAAAGCCTCTGTGCGCCATGCGTCAAATTCCAGACAGAGCCGACACTACCAAAGATGGTTGATTCTCGCAACCGACGAATGGTGTAGGGAAAGTACAGCACACGAGATTGTAATTCCGACATTCATCTCGACAATTCTGCCAGCGAGATGTGAGTAAATTTCTGTTCCAAATATTAGCATTGGTGGTGTGGGGATAAATACGAGTAGATTGCAAGTGTGGCCGAATCCCACATCGAATCATCAGAATCCCCGGTGCTGACGATATAAATTGGTCGAGCAATACTGGCAGCACAGGTACTGGAAAGTAAACACATAGTAAGACGGCATACCCTGATAAGAACATAATTGTTGTGAAGAAACTGACCCTATTCCACTCGAGAACGTCAGGAAAAGCCCGATTTCACGTCCCCGGGAAATGTGTAGTGCAAGCAGCCGGGGGATGGGCAGAATCAAGATGTAAAAGTCCATGATTATATTCACTACGGACACAAGGATGGGATCAATCTGATGATAAAACACGCAGAACTTGCTTTTTTGAGTTTCCTTGTTGATGCACGCGGGGATATTTATGATGTTGAATATTATGAATACCGAGTAGAAGATGGAAGTCACAACGACGCCAAATTATATAAGGATCTGCCCTATAGGAAAGGTCAAAAGACGTTTGTATAGCAGTAGAATCGACAGCTTGGTAAAACACAATGCCCAGGGATACGAAATCCCTGCCCCTAAAAGCTAATGGACGCTCGTCAGGATTGCACTGAAACTAGGTAGCTGGATTTAGTAGTGCCCAGGTAGCTTGCCCTATTATTGTGCACGCTTTTTGAAAACACTATTTGGGATATCCCACATATCACCGAGCTGTTACTCCGAGGATGGAGTAGAGGATCAGTCCCAACACGACCCGGAAAGTCCTAGGCTGCTCCAATTACCTGAATGACATATGGGAATGTCAACTGACGAGATTCCGGCAAGCTGCATCCAGTATACCATAGAGTGGAAGGTCATGGTGAATAAGAAAGTGATCTCGCGAGATATGGAAAAAGATGTAGCCCTGACACCGTGTGCTTACTGGTCCATAGTCCTGCAGGATAAGTTGGAGAAATGGTTAGAAAGCAAATCTCCAGTAAAGGAAGAGTAAAATCGGATGACACCTTAATCATTGTGTCGGTGAACGATCGCTCCTAACGCGACCTAATGAAGCGATTTGATTATCTTGAAATTGACTGTAGAAACACAGCTGCTTAGGTGGGGTTAGACCTGTGCATTTAGGACCGGGACCCATGGGACCCTATGGGAATCCCATGATGGGATTTGGGATTCCCACTTACGTAAGTCCCATAGGATCTTGGCAGTTGGGACTTGGACAGGCACCTAGTCCCATGGGATGCCCATGAGATTCGGTCTTCGCTACATTAGGTAGTATTAGTCAGAATTCTTCTTAGTTCAAAAGTCATTAAAGATCAAGTAGCTTCTAGTATATTAAAAATTAATAAGCTCTAGAGAAAAGGTAAAGAATTTGTAAGTTTACTAAATATTTTTACCTTTAGGACTTAAAAAGACCTTTAATCTTAATTTTAGGCTAAGTTTTAATAGGCCTAATTATAATAGGCTAGATAGAATAGTATAAAGGAATATTTCTAGATAGTAGATTTGAAAGGAAAAATACGAAAAGACTAAACGGCAAAGAATACCTTCATAATCAAGATTCAATTATCCATTTCCTTTTCCAGAATTATGTAGAGTTAGGATTTACTTGGGATCCCATGGGGTCCTATGGGAAATCCCATGGGATGCCCATCTAGCTTAATCAGTCCCATGGGATCTTGGCAGTTGGGATTTGGATAGGCACCTAGTCCCATGGGTCCCGGTTTGCACAGGTCTTGGTGGGGTACGCTCTTTTATCGAGGCAAGAAACTAAGGTTAAGTATAGACCTAGACAAAACCCGCGGGAGCTACCAAATTCTAGTCCTATGCCCATGGGACCTTAGTTATACGGGCCGGGAGTATATAGACAGGATAATGTCTGCCGGGTGGGGCTTTCCTAGGCTGCCGCCGCTTTTATGAGGGCGCTCAGGCTCAGGCTCACTGAGTAAACGTGAGTACGGGTCAGACTTGGGAGATGCATGGGCCTACGCCTGATGTGGAGGGGGTTCCTTGGCTACCCTCAACCAATTTTGAACGGTCAAGTGCGTTGGACATTTGATGACGATTCCACCATTTTCCTTAGTTTTATGGCGGCCAGCGAAACTGTGACCAAACTTGACGGTTGAAACGGAGTGCAAGAATATTAGGACATTTGTTTAACTGTACTGCTAATTCTTGCTTCCGACAGAGGGAGCGCCTACATAGCCATCACGCCATTACTTGAGTTGCATTAGGTTAATAAAGTATTGATTGATTGATTGATTGATTTATTAGCCCGACTCACTGCTGACACATCACCCCGCCCACCAGCATCTCCTAAGCCCGAGGCAAAAAGCAAGGAACCCTTCCTCGGACCAACGCAAGGGCGAACTTGCGGCAAAGTTGATTTCTAATTGACCCGTGTCCAGCGGACCCTACAGCATGCTGAGATCATGGAGTAATTCCCCGAAACCCACCAATGCACCGACCAGAGGGAACAGCGAGCGAGTCGCATGCAGCCAGGACCATCTCACCACGAGCTCCCGCACCGCATTCAAGTCTGCGGGTGGCTCAGATGCCGATACAGATGCCGCTTCCAACTGAAACAGGGTGTTGTTGGTCGGCGTCATAATGAGCCAGGTAAAGGGCACCATGGCTATTGTAGCCACGCCCGCTGCCGCGCATGTACGCCAACCCTTGCCGCGCACGGCGCGTTTGTTTAAGCCAATGTATGCGTAGAGACCACAGGTGGCGATACAAAGCGCCGGAAGGATAATATGGCCGTAGTGATAGGTCCGGGCCCATTGACGAACGAGATGGCCCGAATCGGTGTTGGTGTCAAGGAAAACGGGGACTGAGATTGCTGAGAGACATAGCATAGCGCCTGCATTGAGATAAACGTGTTAATTATGGGCCTCTGGGTTGAGATACGACTACTTACCTGATAGAGCGGAACCGCTCATTACAGCAACAGCCTCCATCCCAATCCTAGTCGGCTCGCGCGGCGGCATGATCTGTCTAATGGATCAAAAGAGAGAGCAATGCGACTTGATGCGGCTCTATGATATCGAACAGGGAACTATGCCTTTGACCCCATGAGTTATAGCTTTCTGATTTCCATTGTTTTCGGCCTAATACTGGGACAATTGCCTTGTCTCGGGAGAAATCAGAGACCCCGAGCCTCACGCCGTAGCCGTCCTTTTCTCTAAGTCTTTCCATAATCCCCTATCATTTTGTGTCTTCGTGCGACACGATCGGGAGTGGAGGAGCTAATCAGTCAATCATTACCTTGCGCCGTTCACCATGACATTCATCGAACCTGAGGTTCCCGAGCCTTCTGGCTCAACGAAGGGCAAGTATCTCTGTCTTACCATCTGCGGTTACCGCAAGCCTGGCATGAGCGAGAAAGATTACCGCAATCATATGGTCAATATCTCAGCACCAATTACCAAGGGCCTCATGGTCAAATACGGTGTAAAGAGATGGACCCAAGTTAGCGACACTCTCTGCCACCTCCTCCTCATCAACTAACGTTATATTTAGATTCACAACCAAGTTTCTACTCGTGCCTTGATGTCTCATCTATTCGACAGCCAGATGGCCAACGTCGCAGATTTTGACTGCTTCAGCCAGGTAGTGTTCAGGGACATTGAGGACTACAAACGTATGAAACAGGACCCTTGGTATAAGGAGCATCTCATTGGCGATCACGAGAAGTTTGCAGATACCAAGAGAAGCATGTAAGTATCTGCTCATTTGACCCCGAAAAAAAGAGATGGAATATTCATTTTGATTGAACGTAGGATGACCATAGGATGGATCGAGGAGTTTGTGAGGGACGGAGAGGTTGTCGACGGTTTCAAGGACTGCTAGCTCCTGTTGCTCGGGTGTTTCATATGCGGGCATGTAGATATACAAGAGAAAAACCTCTGTCCATGATAAAAACCCTACTGGGGTCTCGTAACATGCAAACATGATACTTCTCGCGTGATGTTGCCATGCAGGCATGCAGGGTACGCAGTCTAACTATAGGCTTCATACTTTATAGTCAGACCCACAGTAAGTCCATTAGGTGAACGGAGCTGGTTAGTGATGACAAGTCTCCCAAGACCATCCCTCATCGTCTCTATTATTCTTAAAAGCTCTGTCATTTCCATTTCACCTTCATTAGCCAGCTGTAGCATACTAAGGTCTCGTGCACGCAATACAGCCTCGAAGGTAGGGTCAGAGAGACTACCTGGCTTGGGAAGCAGATTTGCCGTCAGTATAAGTAGAATAGCACCACAGGCAGGAAGTATGCCTAGGTAATCTTTCAGCTCAGCCTTGACCGTATCCATTCCCTCTACTCCGGTTGGGGAGCTCATGGAGATTACAGGCAAGTGAAGAATGTAAACAGCTGCGTCTATCACAGGTTGAGGCATGCCCGCAGAACGGTATGTTACAGTGATGTGACTGGTAGCAGAGCTGGGTCTAGAGCTGGACTCGGGTTCCAGTTGTGTTGTAAAGTCTCGGGCAAGCTCATTGATCATCTCCCTCGGCTGTGCAGAGTATGGAGAGTATTGACTCAACGTGGACGACCTCGTGTGGTCGATCTGCACAATCAGATGGAGAGCAGGGAACTGCTTTGCGAGATGCCGTGCCATTGAAGTGGACTGCGCACCAACCTGTCGCCAAAAGGTTAGGGTAATTAATCAACATCTGCGGGTTTGCCGGCCAGATTCGGCCCTGCTCTTACCTCTACTATGAAAGCGTTACCGAGGCTAGGCCATTTGAGTTGCGAGAGCGTATCCACAATCTCCTTTTCTTGATGCAACCCCACTGCGTGGAGGTAGGCTGGCCATTTCCGGCCCAGCCTAGGCTGCTCCTGAATGGCTACACCAATCGGCTGCAGGGTGCTTAGCGCCAGGTCATGTGTTGTCTCTCTCGGATGCCATGGGCCATCAAAGCGCTGTGTTGCCGTAGACATATGCAATGCCGCCGGCGCTGCTAAGTCGGCCATGAAGACTGCGGCATCGAGCAATGACTGATTGGTGACGAATTGTGCCGAGAGAGGAGTATGAGATACATAGTTTGGCAGGGGCTCTTGAAGGAATCCAGATGTACACATGAGGCGAATGACTCGGTGCAGTTGGATTTGTGGAACCCCTGCCAAATCAGCAAGATCTTGCATGGACATGCCGCCGTCGGCTGGGATGCACGCCAAAATTTGGTATTCCGCAAGCCACTTAAGACAAGCCAGCACCTCAACCTAGAGTGACCAAGACATATCTGTCGTCAGAGGAGGTGAGACTGAAAGGATAGAGGAGGGATGCACACCTGGCGAGCAAGATCCTGAATTAACTCCACTGGCCCACCGAGCAGTGCTTTTATCTTGACCATGCTAGCATGTATGACAGTCTTAGCTTTGTTGAGCTCCTTGTTTGCCTCAGAATTGGCCCGAAGCTGGTCAGAAGATTTCATATCCCGCTGATACTTGATATAGCTCTTAATCGCAGCGCCAAGTTGGTCACTTTGGGCCTGGAGCTTCGTCAATTCGTCCATTGCGACGCTAGGGATTGGAGCACCGGGTGTCAAGCATTTACGCTTCATCGACTTTGTTAAGAATGATCTCGAGAGCTAGGGCGCATTTATCGCGTTTATTTGCATATCACCCGTGGCATGGTATCTAGGCGTACAAGCAGGCAGAGAAACCAATGTATAGGCTGATGCTACCTGGCAAGATGAGTCAAGTACAAAAAGACGAGATATAATCCCTGTATGTCGCGATTGTCACCCATCTGGCATCCCCCGCAACCTCGGCGCAAAGCTGAGCACATAGGACGGACTTGGGGCGCAAGGCTGAGCACATAGGACGGACTCCGGATGCAGCCTCGGGAAATTGTCCCATCCTACTATCTCCAAGGGAAGTGATAGGCCTCGCTAAAAACCGCCCATGCAGGTCAGCACCCGTGCGGGTCAGGAGTGGAATGGGTGGGTGGGTCAGGCTGCGATCCGCAGGAAGACACCTTTTTCCGAATACAGTAACACTATGTACTAGTTAACTTACACTAACTTAGTTAACAAGGATGACATAATACGCTATTGCCTATTTAGGTTTACACTCCATATCTTCCTCGAATATAGTCTAAAAGTCGATCAAAATATACAATATTATAATTGCTAACATTATTCATTAGGTACTTCATTGTACAGAGCTTGAGTGGTGGTGTTTAGGTGGTGGTGCTTGGGTGGCTGACCTGACGCACTTTGGCAGGGGGGATTGTAGAGTATTCAGGCATTCTGATTGGTTGATAGAGCTGACCAAGCGGATGACTTAACTAGCAAAAATGGGAGTGTACAAAGGTGAGTGTTCTATAAGTGAGAGTTTTGTATGGGGGACGCCTTAAAAGTGGGTCCATCCAAGCGGATGGTGTACTATAACCGGGAGTGTTCTATGACCCGCCGTACCATAAGCGGGAATTGAGTGTATATCGGATCAAGTCGATATATATGATTAACGGGTCGATATGTGATCAACAAGACCGGGTTAAATCAATTATAAAGTGATAATTAATTCAACAGACTTAAAAACCAGTGATTAAACAGAATAAGTCAGCAGAATTTTGCATCTAACTTAGAAGTGGTCATTTTTTTTATGTAAATGAGGGCGGAGGGCGGGAGATACCGGCCCTCGAAATGTTTTTTGACGAGGTCTACATTTCAAAAGGAAAGGAGAGAATCTGTCTACTAAGAAACTTGTCGTGGAAATGTGGAGAGGTTTATTACAGTGACATGGGATTGGTCCATATCCAACCTATATTCATTCCGTGTTTGTATGTAATACGCGGGTAACACCTCGACATCGATATTGCCATTCATGGGATAGCTCAACTGCCCCGTTTCCCATTACTACCGGAATCATCAGATGAAAGATTGATTGGAAAAAGGAAAACAACTCAAAACGGGCTGGCTGGTCCAATCGCGTACGTCAGACTGTCCCGAGGGCAAACCACTTTTTCACTCCCGCCCGAATCTCAAACGCGACAGCGCCATCCTCAGCCAGTTTCCGTAGGACCTCATCAATGAATGGTTCCAGCGCCAATTCCCTGACCTCTGCCCCCACCCCATCCCCATACATGGTGGTCACAAGCTGTTTGACCGTCACACTGCCGTTGCCTCGGTCTTGCCGGAGTCTCTCTTCATGCTTGGCCTGAACCAATGATTTTAAGACATGTCGTTCGCGCTGCAGCTTTTGAGCCAACTCGCCCTTGATTTTATGCCGCAAGTTGGTAATGACAATTCCATGAGCAGGATAGCCTTTGACACAGTTCTGGGACTGCATATTGTAGAGAGTGTCCATCCAAGTTTTGAGATGCTCCACGGCTGATGTACCATGTCCAAGTATATTATCTCCTGTAAACATAGCCTGTTCTTCCTCGAGAATGAAGCACATATGGTCGCTGGAGTGGCCTGGAGTGTGCAGTGCACGCACGGTGGCGCCTTCAACCACAAAGAGCTGGCCGTTCACAATCCGCTGTTGTGTTTTGCTCGGCGTGTGCTTGTAGATCGCTGAAGCAAGATGTGGATACATGCGAATCAAATCAGGGACACCACCTGTGTGGTCTCCATGCCAGTGAGTGAGAAGCACATGGGAGAGTGAAATTTCGTGGCGAGCGAGAGTGTCATGAATAAGATCTGCCCAATCTGGAATGCCTTGGCCTGTATCAATCAAAAGGCGTTCTGAGCCCGTTCCGACAATGAATGTGTTTGTCCCCTGCAGAGTGAACTTCATGATTGGTAGATGCGTTAGTTTATGGACTAAGTAAAGAGGGGTTGAGACATGCCTTGCCGGGGTTCTGGCCGAGGACACGAAGTACTCGAGGGCTAATCTGCTCGACATCAGGCAATATTGGTAGGGTTTTCTGCTGGCTTTCCAAGTATTCTTCAAAGGCACATATGTTCAGAGCCTTGTTGATTTGGCGGTAGCCTCCCTCACCTGGCGCCATTATAGAAGTTCTTCCAAAGGTCGAATGTTAATGCTAATTACCTTGCGTCCTGAGACAGGAGAATCATGCGAGGCTACGTATTATGGGACCATATAGCCGGAGAGCCTTGGAACATAATACATATGAACCTAACGAAATGAGGACCTCGCTTCGGATGATCTCAATGTCGCGATTTCCGGCATCGGACAAAACTTATCTTTATGAAATACACCGCGCAATATGCCCCGTCTCTTTGACAGGGGCTAGGGTGGGTCGCAATTGTGATGGACCAGTAGTAGATGTGTCGGATGGAGCTAGAGACAGGATAAAGAGTCTGGGCTTATCCAGCCCGATTGCTAGAGAGTTACACTTTCCCGTCCATCCCTTAACAATATCCAACAAAATGGTCTCTCTCCAAACAGTGCAGCATGCCAATGTAGGCATTGGGAGCCTTCCCGCCAGCATAGTCGCAGTCTTTATGGGAGCTACCTCCGGCATCGGACAAAGCGCACTTCAACATTTCGCTCAGCATGCCTCTTCTCCACGAATCTACTCCGTCGCTCGCGCATCCGCGGTTGCTTCGCACGAGATCTTCCTGTCCTCGCTACGCCAGTCCAACCCGACAGGCACGTACAGCCTTATCGAGGCTGATGTCTCCATTATCTCCGAGGTTGACAGGATCGTTGCCGGAATAAAGGAAAATGAGACCAAGGTTGACATTCTTTTCATGTCGGCTGGTTTCATGGCATTTGAGGGCCGCAAGGACACATCCGAAGGCCTTGATCCGTCCATGACGACGCGATATTACTCACGTATTCGCCTTGTGCAGGAGCTGCTTCCCCTGCTCAACAAAGCGCCGAGTCCGCGAGTCGTCTCGGTGCTGGCTGGCGGGCTGGAGGGACCCCTCAACGAAAATGACTTGGATCTGCGCGATCCAAAAAACTGGTCCTTCTGGAATTCGTCAGTCCACTCAGGCACCATGGGCACGCTCGCTCTGGAAATATTTGCGCAGGCGAACCCACACCTGAGCATTGTGCACTGGTTCCCGGGGACCGTCGCAACACCGGGTCTAGCGCGGGCTAACAAGTTTGGCATGTCGCCCCCGAATCCGACGAGTGCGGATGAGGCTGGTCAGCGCGCGCTCTTCTTAGCTACTAACGACCGGTATTCCGTCCATGGAGGCCTCGTGCCCATGCCAATAGGGCTCTCCGTGTCGAAGAGGTCGGGCGGAGGCATCTTCCTAGTTGATCCGGAAGGCGAGAGCGCTGATAATGAGCATCTGCTGTCCGGGCTGAGGAAACGGGGTATGGACCAAACTGTATGGCGCTTTACGGAAACGGTCTTTGCGACTTTGACTGCTCAAGGTGGTTATTCCAAGGATGAGCTGTGAAGAGCATAGTCAATAGCCCTATGTAATGTTTCTAGCGTTCTGTTTATCTACGCACTAAGCAGGGCTGTGCTTGAAGCTTCATTTAGAAGGCTTAATCTAAGAATCACACTTGAGAATGGCATCATGGCTGCGTGTTTCCTTTCTTTTTCTGTCGCACAGCTATATTCAATACATCTATAATATAACTGAGTCGGTAATTGGATATCTCCTTACGCGAATATCTAACGCCTCTAAAGTTTATGCCTATTGGTTACATAAAGCCCGGCTATATTAATAATTAACCCGACACTAGTAATAGTATATCTGAGCCACTTCCCAATCTATATTACTTCCAGATTGCCCCACTTTCTGCTATAGGCGGTTCAATTATCCAAGCCAATAATGTCTCTCCCACAAACCTACAAACGGGCAGTTTTCAAAGAGCTGGGTCATCCATTGACAGTGGAGGATGCCCCGCTCAAGCTACCTGGGACCAACGAACTGCTGATTAAGGTGGAAGCTTGTGGGGTGTGCTACTCGGACATGTACTCTCAATACAATGGCATCGGCGGCGGCTTTCCCATTGTACCAGGTCATGAGATTATTGGCAAGGTCAGTGCGGTTGGCAATCACGTTAGCAATTGGAGTGTTGGGGATCGTGTTGGAGCGGGTTGGCACGGTGGTCATGACGGGACTTGCAAGGCTTGCAAGAAAGGCTGGTTCCAGATGTGCGACAATAATGTGGTCAATGGGGCGACAAAGGAAGGCGGATGTAAGTGGCAGCAACTTCCGTTCCTTTTTCCCTTTTTATCGTTCTAATGATTTCTGTTGTAGACGCCGAGTACTGTATTATTCGCGCCGAATCAGCTGTCCGGATTCCGGCCAACGTCGATGCGGCGACATATGCCCCCCTTCTCTGTGCTGGACTGACAGTCTTCAACTCCATCCGCCACATGAACATCAAGGCTGGCGAAACAGTCGCCATTCAGGGCTTAGGAGGCCTCGGTCATTTAGCCATTCAGTATGCGAAACACATGAAATACCGTGTCATCGCCATATCACGCGGTAACCACAAGGAGGGGGCGGCGCGTGAGCTTGGAGTGGATGAATTTATTGACTCTAGTAGAGGCGACGCTGGCGAGCAGCTCGCGGCACTTGGTGGTGCTGCCCTAGCTATTACCACTGCCTCCACTGAAGAAACTATCACTCCCTTGCTGAAAGGCCTGGGGATTCTGGGAAAACTACTTGTGCTCAGCTTTCCCAACAGAATTACCTTGAATCCCACAGATTTGCTCAAGTATGGCCTCTCAGTGCATTTCTGGCCCAGTGGCCATCATATTGATGCTGAGGAGGCTATTCAATTCGCCGAGAACAATAAGATCAAGAGTGTCATCGAGAAGTTCCCTCTTTCTCAGGCGCAGCAAGCATTTGGTAGGTTTCAGGTTCATAGGGGGGCTTTTTCTCTCCCATCAATTCTTGACCTGCTAATAGTGTCCTTTTTCTAGATTCTATGCTTGGTGGAAAAGTTCGCTTTCGGGCTGTCATCACCATGGACTAAGTTTGCCCTGCAAACCTGTGCAGCTACTCGTTGGGTGACAAAAAAGCAAGTGGCATTGAGAGAGTACCGAGCGATAGGTGGGCAACGTAGAATAGTCGATATACTGTTACTTCTCTTGTAGATTTTTCGTGTTATAATTGAAAGACAGTTTTGTCATTGTTTGACGTATAAATCACAAACAACTAGCATTACTTTGAATCCGGCACCTTCTTCCATGCAAGGTCGAATCCAGAGCCCCAGACCCACTTATCACTATTATCATGGCCGTCCTTGGTAGTATCGTAGCCCATCTGGGCAATTCGAAGCCACAAGTCGCCCCTGATGGGGAAAGAAGCGGCGCCGTTCCCCTGCTCAAAGGGCCTCGAGACTGTCTCCCCGTTCTTCAGCGCTCGCACAAGCTTGGCGATATGTCCGTCATCGTGGACCTCATTGACAGCCTTGTATAGTGCTCGCCAGTCCATACCCTTGCTTGCCGTAGGTTCGTAGTCGGAGATGTCCTTCAGGCGCAATTCCGCTGCTCCGTTTGCCGCGTACCACGCCAGGTCCAGCCTCGCCTTCCACTCCACCAATCGGACTCTGTCCTGAAGCTTGATCCACGACTGCTTGGTCAAGACGCTGAGGAAGATGGAGCATGTAACGTTGTGCATGATGAAAAAGTCAATCTTGGGCACTTTTCCAGGGCTTTGCGCCGCACCGGCGCTGTACGCCGCGCAGTTGATCATCTCCGCCGTGCCGCGCTCCAATTCCTCGGGCCGGATCTGCAACTGGGCAGAGATGCTCACTATCTCGTCCATGGCGCGAGCCAGTGGACCATCACGGAGGCGGAAGGGCCCGTCTTGCATGCGTCCCGCGGTCCGGGTCTTCTCGTTACGGCGGACCTCCTCATACAACTCGACAAGTGGCCGGGCTGGCACCGCACCGGACTGGGCCAGCTGTTCGCTGCGGTGGAAGAAGACATCGATATTACCCGGGTCGTGTGAGGCGGCATGTGCGAGGCCCTCGGCAATGATGCTGGGCTGTTCAAACTCGATGCCAAAACCCAGGTGGATGATGGGATGCAGGAGACCTTCGTACAACTGAGAAAACATGGCCTCTGCAAGCGGCGTCCGGCTGAAGCAGTATTCTTGCAAGACGGCCTGCCAGCCCTTCTCATCGATTTCTTTTTCGAAAAAGTGCAGAAAATTAGTATACTGATCTAGATTCAGCATTCGGGCTCGGAATCTCTCCGGATCACTGAGCTCCTCGACTACCTGTAGGTCCAGGACAGGCAGGGGGCGCTGATATCCATAGCCGTCGTCGTATGCCCGCTTCAGCTCCTTGGGACCGCCACCCATGGCTAAGACGCTCAATACTGAGTGGGCGATATGGTTATGGCCGCCGACATCCCGAAAGTACATGTGGTAGTTATCATGGTTCTTTTGCAGCAGCTCATTTGCCGTGTCGATAGTACCGGCAGGACTGGGGTCGATGCGAGCAAACCCCATGTGCTGTGATGATAATTTCACCTGCGACGTTTTTAAGACTGTCATTTTCGATGCTTGTGAGCAAATAAGAGGCCACTTGGCACGAAACAGAGGGTTGATGAGCACCCACTTGTGTTTTGCGAAAAAGTGGACATATAAGCGAATATTCCTCGGTAGGCCCCTCGGGGTCGTAAGTCGTCTCTTGTTTCGTCTATCGGACAATTGGCGGCCGGCACATATGGCGGCGCATATAAGAGAAGCGCCCCGATTCGAAAGCAACTGGGGCTCGGGACTTCGGGACTGTATGACAGGAGACTTGCCAGGGCTCCACCAGGGCAAGCCAGCCCTAGCACTTACCCGTGGCATGTAAACCCCGAGAAAGCTACGGGTAAATCCAAATGAGAGATGCGCTCGAGTTGAAACATGCAAGGAGGGGGGTAAACATTCATTGCTCTTGGGAGCTCAGTAGGGATGCATGTCTACGTGACATGCATATTTTAATGTAATTCCCGACCGAGCGAGACACCTCTACAGAATGCAGTTTGTTACAATCTGATATAATCATGCAGTTTTGACTAGTTATTCAAGGGAACTTAGGGCTAGATAATCGTTTTCTGACTATGTTAGTGATGCTACACTATTTTTTGTGCCAGGAAAGCACAGCATACTATACATAAAGAGACAATATCTTCTCGCCGTTCCTATATGGACACCCGAAAGATCGCATTATGGTGTTAAGTGTTTTCTAATGCTAAGTAATTACGCCTTATTTTGAATCACATTTCTCCTCGTTATTGACATGTTGAGACTCGAAAATCGGATTCAGTATGGTGTTTGAGGGTGGCCAGGGAGTTTGTTAAGTTAGTTATGCAGGGCCAATTAGTAATTACACTTATTGCTTAGGTTTGCTATTCTGGGAGATCAGGTCACCCATGAGTTCGATGGCTGGGTTCTTTATTGAAAATGATGTCGGTGAAGTGATGACCATACAGAGCGTCTCGATCAAAGCACAATAACCCGTGTCTACCCCGAGACCGAGGGGAGTAAAACATGAAAAATGAGAAAGAGAAAGGGGGAAAAAAAAATTCAGTCTGGCATAACGCTCCTCCAAAAGGGGGACTAGGAGTCTAATCATTCATTCTAATTCTGTCGAAGTCTTTTGATGATATCCGCAGCCAAGGAACTGAGGCTGTTCCGCATGTCGCTCTCCATCTGAGCCAACGTATTCGAAGAAAATGGGGTGGATTGCGGTTTGTCATTTTCATTTGCTACCTGGAGACCCCAGATTGTGTGCTCCATGCCTCGAGCATCGCCTTCCTTACTTCCTCTTAGTTTTGGCGACAGCAGGTTCACTAACGTTTGCACCCGGTGCAGTTCACTAAGGACGAGCCGGGCGGGGGCGTGGCCACTCGCGATATCGTCGCGGGGCATGGTGTATGTGTGGCTCAGTGCCCTCATGTGGTCCTTGCTACTTGAGATAATGCTGTTTGTCGACCTCTGCCCCGTGTCATTCTCCACGCTGCCTACCCTTGAGCCGAATACCTGGGCCCGTGCCGTAGAAGCGTAGCGCTCCAAGATCTTGAGCACGATCATGGAGACGATTACAAGCCGGAAGGAATCCTCTGTGCACAAGGAGCATGAGAGCAGGCTGTTTACTGTCTCAATGTGTTGCTTATTCTCTATCAATACAGCCTGCGCAGCGCCCATAGCGGTCCTGCCTGACGAGAGCGCCGGACCCGCGGCGGACATCGAGGAGGTGGGGGAAGACGGAGTCGACGACAGAGTCTTTAACAGATCGAGGGACTGGGTCACACAGCCACAAGATATGTCGGTGGTTAGCGTGCGCATCATCGTCATATTAGGACCTGTAGTGGCCAGCAACGTGGGAACGCTTGCCTCGGACGACACTGCGAACGATGCACCCAGATGATCATTCGATTCTAACGCGCCCAGGCCAAAATTGATGGTCTCCGGGATGAGAAGTGATCCGATATCATTCGAACTACGGGAGACCCCGTCGCCGTCGATGGAGGGATGTTCAAAGTAATCCGTCATGTTGAACTCTATGTCGTTGGGGTCGGGGTCAAAATCAGAAAGCGAATAAAACATATTCGTGTCCGCCAGCACGGACGAGAAGTCTGATGAATATTTGCCCAAATCATTATCGGCCGTCAGCGCAGCTTCTATCGTCAAGCTCTGAGGTGTATCGAAGAAGCCGGTGATCGCAGGTAAATTGGTGGGAGGGGCTGCGCCGTTTGCCGCGTATCCATGCTGGGGAGAAAGTCCCGCGACCTCGATTTTGTCACCAGTCAGGGAGAGGGCGCTGTGAGGGTCCTTGTCTGGAATGGACTTTGGATTCGACGGGGAAGATGAGGAGGATGAGGAGGAGGTGGAAGATTTGCTGCTGGTATCATTGCTGCTGGTACTATTGCTGCTGCTGTCGGTGCTGGTACAACTAGCCTGGTGGCCTGAGCCGTCCTCGCGTCGACGTCCCGGGCGCCTTGCAAAAAAGTACTGGCACTCGATGCCCCGAGCTTCGCACTTGGAGCACGAGGGCTTTTCTTTCGGACATTTGATCTTGGAGGCAGCACAGGACTGGCAGCTGTCTCGCAGTTTGGTGCAGCCCTGGGCGCTGCGACGGACGGTGGGTGGCGTGTGGGCGGGCACCGCTCTGCGGTCCCGCTCAGGCACACTGGCGTCCACGGTGGACATTGTTGTTGTATTTGGGCTGATCGTGCTTCGTGGCAGATTTGGCCTCAGGAGCATCTAAAAGGAATGTGCCAGTGGTGGTGGTGATGAGATCCCACGAGGAAGCCAAGGACTACGGTACGCTAGGGTCGGGGGGCCATTCCTGCCATTCCTGTTGACGTTCGTGGATTGGTGGATATGCAATTCACTCGTGTACTAATGACTCGATCTCGGACTTTAATGGCTACTACAACATCTTTCTTATCCGGGCTTTATTGACGGGATTGGCCGAAGGTGAGAGGGACGACAATGTCCAATGTAACACCTTCCTTCCTCACCACAGTACACTTTTCAGGATCGAGGGCGCTGCAGATATTTCTCGGCGCTCTGCTGGGCACAAGTGACCACTGGGACCTTGATCGTCTGCAGCAATCGCAATTGGGTCCAACAGCTTCTGGACATCGAAGGGCCGTCCAGCTTTTTGCGGCTCACATCATCCCGTCTATCGGCTGCACGAGACCAGATGACAGCTCTTCACTGCCTACTTGGAGCGTACCCCGAATCAGGAAAGATTCAGTCGCCTCCCGTCCTGCAGTTCGTGACTGAGTACTCACGTCTGATTACGCGGCTCCCTTAATTAAAAGACATAAGTACTAGCCAGTGCCTGTATTTGGCAGTTCTTCCCCTAATTTATTCCCTCCAAAAACCGACTAGACATGCTGGTCCCTCTCTCGAGATCAAGGTGTTTCGAAGCATATATTTTCATTCCATATACAGCGTAGCCTCGGGCTGCCGGGTGTGGGTTGCTAGTTCGCCAGTTCGCTAGGTCGCCGGGTGGGCGTGTTTCAAAGCCTTGTCCGTGTTGTTTTCGTTTGAAGCACGTCAGTCCAGGCGGTGGATTTTGTCATTTAGGGGGCCAATTTCCATTCTCCGCAGGCAGTCACAAAGGATTCACCTGGCGCGTGTCTTGCATCTCTAGTGCTGACGGTGCCCTCGACGCCGCTTGGGCCACGGGTCATCACTTTGCTTGACTTAAAGCTCGGTCGGACCCTCTCTCAGGATGCTAATTACTAATTGCCCCGGGGCCCCACAAAGAACAGGTCCACTAAACGTTTAAGCTCGGGGCGGTTTGTCAGCAACATCCTGAGATCGCTAGCCAACCATTAGACTGGATTTGCTCGTGCTGATTTGTCATGGCTCTTAAGTGGCACCGGTCAGTGGGCCCTGGGAACAGATCGCCCAATGAGCGAGCTCGATCTGACTAAATAGCCCGGAGCAGCTGAGGGTATAAACAAAAATTGGTTACCAGCGTACCAGCATCAATGACCTTGAATCCTGTCCAGCAAGTCCAGCGAGTTCATCATTTCAGCTCCCTCCCAGCAGTCAGCCCAACCCACGGGAAACAACAAAAGATACAAGAATTCGAGAACACGCTTCCAACATGACGACCAAAGGAGAGAGCGAGACAATGGACGGCGGCTATTCCACACCAGATATGACTGTTCAGGAGAAGCAGGATGGGAGTGATGCCGCCCCCGAGCCCGTATATGCCGAAGGCTTTCGACTAGCCGCCGTGATGGGCACGATCTTTCTCTCCACCCTGCTGGCGGCGTTGGATATTGTGAGTACCGATTGAACCCTCCCCCTCCCCTCCCCTCCCCGGTGCTGGGCCCATGCCAAAAAAAAAAAAAAAAAATGGTAGAATAACCGGATGGGGTGCTCGCTCGACTATAGGGTATCGTTGCCACCGCAATCCCGGGCATCACGGACGACTTCCACCGCCTGGACGACGTCGGTTGGTATGGAGGCGCGTGTTTCCTCCTCGTCGGCAGCTCCTCGCCGATGTGGGGAAAGCTCTACAAATATTTTTCAGCCCAGCTCGTATATCTCACCTCGGTGGTCATCTTCCTTGTGGGTAGCATCCTGGCTGCAGCCGCGCCAAACAGCCCGGCCTTGATCGTCGGTCGAGCGCTGCAGGGCTGGGGATGCTCTGGCACGCTGGGCGGCTCCGTGCTGATGATCAGCTACGTCGCAGAGCCTAAGAAGCGGCCCATGTTGATCGGATTGTGGATGTCCGTCTTTATGTTCTCCACCATCATCGGGCCACTCATTGGAGGGGCATTCACCAGCGAGGTCACCTGGCGATGGTGCTTTTGGATCAACCTCCCTGTTGGCGGTCCCATCCTCGCGCTGGTCGTACTCTTCTTCAAGGTGCCAAAGCACATCAAGCCTGTCCCCGCAACCTGGTTTGAAATCCTGCGCCAGCTCGATCTCCCAGGCTTTGGCTTGCTCCTCTGCTCGCTCATTTGCTTCATGTTGGCCCTGCAATGGGGTGGCCAGGGCAAGCCGTGGAGTGACGGCTCTGTCATCGCCACATTGACCTTGTGGGTTGCCTTGACTATTGCCTTTTTCCTGGTCGAGTGGATCCAGGGCGAGTACGCCATGGTGCCGCTGGCCCTGCTGAAGCCGCGTCTAGTGTGGACCAATGCCATGTATGGCTGGATGTGAGTAAAAAAGATCTCCACACAGCAAATCCGCGGTCGATTTGCGGAGCTAACCTCATGATTTTGTCCAGTGCCAATCTCGCCAACTTCCAGGTGCTTTTCTACCTACCCATCTATTTTCAGTCCATCCACGGCCAGTCGGCCATTGCGAGTGGCGTCAACAGTCTTCCCTTCATGGCTTTCTTCGCCGCAGGGTCCATGCTCAGTGGTTTCCTCATTGGGAAGACACGACTTCTCCAACCGTATGAACTCATCAGCGGACTACTCGCCACCGTGGGCGCTGCCCTGCTTTATACTCTCGACACCGACTCTTCAAAGGCCCGTTATATCGGCCCTCAGGTCATTTTCGGCATCGGTATTGGCCTTGGAAACCAGGTCCCAATGACTGCGCTGCAAAGCTTTTCCAAACCTGAACATATCGCGCCGACCACTGGCGTTATGCTGAGTGAGTTCCCCAGCGTCCTCTTTTCTTCGATAAACATGAAGTGCAAGTTACTGACGCTGTGAACCAGTGTGCAACTCCATTAGTGGTGCCTACTTTGTCACTGCAGCACAGTCCATCTTCGCCAACTACATGCTCAAGGAACTTGCCAGCAATGCCCCCAACATTGATCCCGCTCAGGTCTTAGGTACTGGTGCATCTGAGATTTCCCATGTCTTCCATGGCGCTGAGCTGGCTGCTATAACCAAGGCTTACATGGCGGGTATTAAGGATGTCTTTGCTTTCTCCCTTGCCGGCGCGGCATTAACTGTTGTTCTGTCGCTTCTGATTCCCTTCAAGAAGCTTCCTGATCCCGCTGCGGCTCCGGCGAAGACTGAGCAGGTAGATGAGAAGAATGATGCCACTGACTTTCCCGCTGCCTAGAAAGGGAGATTACATCAGCCGAGCTGAAAAAATGCAATTAGAGGAGGTGATACTAAATTGGAGATTGATCTGGGGGGATATTCAGAGGCAATTATTATCATTTTTTGTTATTGCGTTGTAAGACGGTTTTGCCATTACTCAGATAGGTTATAGAAGAATAATACAATCCTAGTTATAGCCCGTGCTTTGTCATACACAGTCAGAATTCTTCGTGAAGTGCTGTACCAACCCATCTCCAATAGCGTTTCGTGCGTGCATCTCATACAGCGCTTACTACAAACCAATACTTGTTCAATTCTCAGCCTACAAACTCAGAGCATGGCCTTTGGGAGGAACGAACAAGCCGTTTAGAGAAGATCAGCAATGCTCACCTAAGTAGGGATATCTTCTAAGATGGGATCAGTCATTCTTATTATCCAACAAACTCGTAATGCATAACTCGGGGCAATCAACCAGACGATGACAAAACAAGCCGACCCGCGCGGAATTAACAGACTTCCGAAGGCCGAGCATGTTTTGCGCTAGAAATAGAACTTTTTAGTTGTATATATGGCCTGAGACGGGACATCCCCGGCGTTGTTCGTAACTTCAACCCACCACTGTTATATTGCATTACGATGCCTCCAATTTCTGGTCAGTCACTCCTCGTTATTGGCGGCTCGTCTGGCATAGGTGCTGCTGTCGCCAGGCTAGCTGCTGAGCAAGGCGCCCGGGTGTCCATTGCGTCGTCCAACCCTACCCGGGTGGCCAACGCCGTCGCGAAAATACAATCACAGGCGTCAATCCCCGACACGCACATCCGGGGATACACCATTGACCTCTCCCTGCCCGACATCGAGCAACGCCTCGAGGGGCTCCTCGCCCAGATCACGGCCGACTTCCGGCTCGACCACATTATTGTCACGGCAGGTCGAGCTGCAATGCTGCCTATTACAAAGGCAGACCGGGAGTATATGCTCGGCCAAGCCCAGCTGACCATTGTCGTCCCTACCTTGCTCGCCAAACTCGCCCCACGTTTTCTCAAGCCGAGTTACACCTCGAGCCTCGTTTTCTGCGGTGGCAGGCTCGGTGAGAAGCCCATCAAGGGATGGCCGGCCGCTGCTGCGTACGCAGCCGGGCTGGACGGGTTGACTCGCGCTCTGGCGCTAGATCTCGCTCCTCTCCGGGTAAACGTCGTGCACCCTGGTGCGACGGAGACAGAAATCTGGGGGCCTACACCGGAGGAGCGGAGGGGGTGAAGGAGTTCCTTGCTTCGACGGCCTTGCTGGGCAAGGTCGGCGCACCAGAGGAGGTGGCTGAGGCGTTTGTCTATTTGCTCAAGGATTCGAATATTACGGGCACCAGCCTGCATTCAAGCGGAGGGGTGCTGATTCAGTGACTTCAGTGCAGGCTGAGGGGAAGAGCAGGGTCTGGGAGGCTAGCCTGAGGGTTATGATCTACGGACTGGTCCTTAGCCGGTTAAGATGAAAGATAACATAACATAGTAGGTAGTGAATTGATTGTGTTGAGAGACTCCACATATGACCATATAAACTGAAAATGTCGCTCATGAGGCATTTTTGGCCAAACAGTTTCATCAGCTTGGTTATTATCTGGTTTTTCCCAAATTGGTAATAACATATAGGTCTCATTTTATGTCTTTCTTCACGATGCTATTTAGTGACATCATGCATACAATAGTAACCATAAAATCAGAAATCAGCTCTAACTAACTTAGTGCTAGACAGCAAGAATCTGCTAGGTTAGCTTACATCTTGCATCTAGCAGGATTGTGTCAAGTAAGAACATTCTCCTGCCCGAAAGATGATCTGCACATGGCCATTTCGGGAGATTTTCATGATTTCCAGCGATCTATGGTGCAGGCAACTAGGTATATCCGACCAGGGCTTGATTTATCAGCTCGTGATTTGTCAATAGCCCGAGGCAACCTTATTGGTCAATGGCGACACTTGATCCAGACTGAGGTACACGTAGATCTAGCCTCAGTATTGACAACCAGAGGCCAGTTCATAGATAGAAAATACTCCCGCTTCAGGCCGCCGTCCTGATCCTGAATTACTCACTCTCTGCGTTGAGAAACTATCCCGAATTCGCATCTTACATTTTTTTTACCATCATCCGTAATGGGTCCCGTTCCATTCTACGATATCAGCATCGGCAGCTATACCAAAGCTCTCCGAGTTCTTATTCGCATTCTCAAGGTGGCCTCGAAGCACCCAGATGTGGCCACCTTTTTGGATTCCCGGCTTGCACCCGATATGTACCCACTACTACTTCAGGTCCGAATCGCTACCAGGCATCCTGTTCGTCTGGCAGAGGCCTTGACTGGAAAGCAGCTGGTCCCGTGGAGCGAGACTGGGACCAACTGGGGCCAGCTGGAGAAGTCCTGGCCAGAATTGATTGCGCGTGTGGAAAAGACACTGGAGATCCTGGCGCAAGTTGGACCCGAAGAGGCTGAGATCATGGCCGGCGACACCAAGCTACCCATGCAGATTGGCCCCGAGGAAAACGGTGCTGACGCGTTTCTCCAAATGCCCGCTGCTGAGTTCACAATGGCGACTGGCATGCCTGAAACCCTCTTTCATGTCTACATCACTTACGCGATTCTCCGGTCCAAGGGGGTCAATCTTGGCAAAAAGGACATTCTGATACCATTCCTGCCCGATCATGTCTTGAGTGAACTTCCAGAAACGCAGGCAATTTGAGTGGAGGGAGGGGAGTAAGGGCTTGGGGGCAGCCCTAACCGTCGGATGGACTGCTCTAATATAGATTCCCCCCTTCAAATAGGCTGTCATTGGACTGGGCTGACTTGGAGGATCGGTATAATGTAGCCGCCGGCATTGCTTTTCACTAGTCAAGGCCATAGAACTGGAGAAATAGTAATGAATGCTTGTTCTCATTATTTGCTTTACTTTTTGCGTTCTTCATCAATGCTGATATACTAGCGCATGAAGTGCTACATCCGGTTCAAGATCAGGGCATCACCTATTGGCCCGAGGGAGGACGACGCTTAAATCTTTCCGAGAGGCATAATCAAGTAATCAACGTGGCATGATGAAGCGCAGATAATAGACAGCAATGCAGCGATCCCCCGCTCCCTATTGGTCTCGGGCGATTCCTCCCAACCATTTTCTCAGAGTGATTACCAATACCGACGTTCATGCACGGTCTTTTCGGTAGATACTGGTTTATCTTCCGTGCGAATAACGGACTTCGGTGGTCATTGTCACCCCAAATAGCCTCGTAGACTCTGACAATAAAGTCGCCGTGTATGCATCTGTTGGGTATGCATATATTGACATATTGGACCGCTTGAACAGCCTTTTGATTTGTTGCATCTCACACAGCAGACCTTCATGAACAGTCTGCCCATCTTGTGAAGAAATTATCATGGCTTTAGGCGCGCCCCTTATCTTATCTCTTGCCGTTGTTGGCTGCTTGTCCATTTACAAGGCAGTGCTATGGTTGCTGTCAACCCGACGGCCACCAAACTATCCCCCCGGTCCTAGGACGCTTTTTGGCTTGGGGAATATTCACCAGATTCCACTGTCGTTGCCCTTCTTGAAATATGACAGCTGGGCAAAGGAGTACGGCCCCATTGTCGGGCTGAAACTCGGGCCTGAGAACATGATCATGCTGAATGACGCCTCCCTCATCTACGAACATATCATCAAGCGTGGCCAGCACTTTTCTGAGCGGCCCCCGCGGTATATCGCCCAAGAGCACATCCTGCCAGACGCGCGGAACACGTATAGTCTTTTCATGCGCAATGATTACAGCCGACGGCTGCGTACCATCACCAAACAGTTCCTCGTCGGCGCGGGACTGTTTAAGCTGGCCCCCATGCAGAAAGCTGCGGGGACGCGTCTCATCTATAACCTTTTCCAGTCCAGTGATGACTGGATGGAACATATTATGCAATGGTAAGAAGCATAATTTGAAATCTCCCATCCATCTCCAATCCGTTAAGTACTAACATAATTTCTGAAGGGGTGTATCGACGCCGGTTGCTATGCTGAGCGGAGCCCCGGTTGAAGACTTGGGTGAGAACTGGATACACGATTACCATTACTCGCAGGGCCTGATGGAGGAGCTCGTCGATCCTGCTAGTGCCCCTCCGGTCGACATCTTCCCTATACTCCGCTGGGTGCCGTCTTTCTTCGCCGAGTGGAAGCGCAAGGCGCCGCTGACACGCAAAGCTCTGCTCCATGCCTATGGAGTCATGATGAAACAGGCTAAACAGCCTCGTCATGGCAGATTCCAATCACTCATCCCCAAACTCCTCGAACAGTCCGTCGATCCATCCACTGCGCCCGACGGCCGCTTCACAGAACAAGAGATTAAGTTGATGATGGGTGGAATGCTGTATGTCAAATTTTTAAATTTTTTTTCTGTTCTTTATTCTTTTTTTGGACAGAGCCCCAGTGCTGAACAAGGATACAGAGACGCGGCCGTGGACTCTTCTGTAGTCACCTTTCAAATTATCCTTCTCGCACTGGCCGCCCACCCAAAGGCCCAGCGCCAGGCCCAAGCGGAGATCGACACCGTCTTCAAGAGCGGCACGGCTCTACCCGACACTATCGACTTGGACGAACTGCCGTATCTCAACGCCTGTGTGACTGAAGCTCTGCGGTGGCGCCCAGTGTCTCCTCTTGGCCTGCCACGAAAGGTCACAGACGATGAGATCGTCCTGGGATACCGCATCCCTAAGGGCTCGACCGTCGTCCTCAACCAGTGGTCCATCCAGCAGGATCCGGAGTTCTACGAAGACCCGGATCGCTACATTCCAGAGCGGTTCATTCAGGACCAATTTGGCGCTAGAAAGGGGATTTCACAGCTAGGACGGAAAACGCTGTACACTTTTGGCGCCGGACGCAGGGAGTGCCCTGGAAAGGACTTTTTCTTCCAAAACATGAGACTGGCATTTGTGCAGATCCTGTGGGCATTTGATATCGTCCCGACTGAGCCGTTGCATGTTGACATTCACAATGGGTTCACATCTTCTGTGGTGCTGAGGCCGAAGCCGTTCAAGGTTAAATTTGTCCCGCGGCGAGCGAATTTGGATGATATCCTGCTTGAAGAGAAGCGAAAGGCTGACCTTGAGTTCAAGGATATTCTTACCTAGGGATCGATCGAGGTGCTGTGGTGGTATCATCCTTCAGTGGTCGAATGACGGGTACTGAAAAACTTCTTCCAAGTCAAGTTTCTTGTTTACATTCTGAAGTAGTTGAAAACCCAACTAAATTTGAGAGCAAATATATGAGTTTTTTTCAAATAGTTTAAAACCTAGATTGATTGAGCCCTGCCATCTATACGTGGAAAGAGGATCTTAAGTACTGGGAGCCCGTGGGTGCGCTTGTGTCAAAATCCTGCAGTCTTTGCTTAATAGAATCAAGCTAGACCATAACTAATGGTCAGCAAAAATCTTCTCAAGATCATGCTCATCCCATCGAATCTCCGGCTTGAGCCCTGCAAACTTCCAGTTGCCATCCACCTTCCGGAACTGTGTCGTCGCCGCGCCATGGGCATGACCCTTGTAGAGCACCTCAGTCAACGAATCGTCGCTGTACTTTTGGTGGGCAACGCGCATTTGGTGATAACCCGTCACTTTGTCCCCGCTGGTCTGCACCCACTTTGAGGCTCCAATGAAGTGCTGCGTCTTGATGCGTGCGTTGCCGAGGAATTTTGGGCTTGACGCCAGCGCTACAAAGTCGTCGGCGGGCATTGATTCCCATTCCTGCCCCATGACGGAGCGGTAGTCAATCTACATTATTAGATTAGGGGGTCCATTGTCAAAGACATTTGGGAAACTGCGTACATGGAGTGTTGGGGCGATGCACTTGGCGAGACGAGTCCAGTCCTTGTGGTCATAGCTTTCGGCCCATTCGAAAAGTGCGAATTGACAACCCGCGACGTCTAAGGTATTGCCTCAGTTAGGAATGTGTCATGAGCCAGCAGGACAATCCATACCTTCATAGGTGGGCGTTTTGTAGTTGACTATAGCCATGATGCTGTGTCAGAGTATTGATTTTTTGATTCTGGGGTGATTTGACAATGCAGGTGCATCCGGTGTATGGGATTCCTGCTTAAAGTGTTTTTCAGTTTCTTCCTGGTCTCAACTCTGCGGAGGAGTAATCCTCCTGACCCACTAATTAACAAATACTCCGGCGTCGCGATCTCCCATCCAATGCCCCGAGGTCGACATCCCGAGACAAGGTTGCTGTGTCGGGCGTCGGACATGCTGGACTCCGCGATTCCGCGATGCTTACTTTTGGTAGGTTTTAAGAGGCAAAATGCCGTTGGTTGCTTCTTGATCTCTGCAAAGAGACTCTCTTCACCGTCAGATCCTGTCTTTTGGCTTTGTTACCTTCCCATTTACCCACGTCAATATGTCAACTCCCTACATTCCCGGCCGTCTTGACGGTAAAGTGGCCCTCGTCACTGGATCTGGTCGTGGAATTGGAGCTGCAATTGCCCTCCATCTGGGTCGCCTCGGCGCCAAAGTCGTCGTCAACTATGCCAACTCGGCCGAACACGCCGAAAAGGTCGTTACCGATATCAAGAGCTTTAACTCAGATGCTGTCGCCTTCAAGGCCGACGTGCGGGATGTGTCTCAGACGGCCAAGCTTTTTGACCAAGCGATTGCGCACTTTGGCCGTCTTGACATCGCTGTCAGCAACTCGGGCGTTGTCAGTTTCGGACACCTGAAGGACGTGACAGAGGGGGAATTCGATCGTGTCTTCAGCCTCAACACGCGCGGGCAGTTCTTCGTTGCGCGCGAGGCGTATCGCGTGCTTGAGGAAGGTGGGCGCATTATTCTCACCTCCTCCAACACGTCCAAGGATTTCAGCGTCCCCGAGCACTCACTTTACTCGGGCTCCAAGGGCGCCATCGACTCTTTTGTGCGCATCCTCTCCAAGGACTGTGGTGACAAGAAGATCACTGTCAACGGTGTTGCGCCAGGGGGTACCGTGACGGACATGTTCCACGCCGTCTCGCACCACTACATCCCCGGCGGAGAGAAGTTCACGGCCGAGGAGCGTCAGCAGTTGGCTGCCCACGCCTCCCCGTTGCACCGGAATGGCTTCCCCGAGGATATTGCCCGTGTAGTTGGATTCCTGGTCAGCGAAGAAGGAGAGTGGGTAAATGGCAAGGTCATCACCCTGGATGGTGGTGCGGCTTGAAAGGGATTGTTGGACGATATATATGTACTTCGCAATTATCAGTTCCCATTTCAATGTCTAGAAGCAGATGGAATATACTTCGCAATAGATCTTATTTGCACATTATCCTCGTTGTAAAATCACCCACGTGTGTTTCTACGGGGGTTTTTGATTCCGCGCAACTTCCGCTAGTTGATATGGGATTGGAGGTGGGCATGGAAAATACATATGTCAAAATGGTATATATTGATACCTTCCTACTACTAACTAGAATATATCAACCCGGACCTGTGTTCAAAGGGAGATACGGGTGTAGGAATGGGAAGAAGTGCCGTAGCAGACCCATGAAGATGCACATCGGAGTGCCTGACGGGAATTTAGCCTTTCCATTCACATTCACTACGCTCACATCCCTCATTTCATAACTGCCAGTTTCATCATCTGCTGCTTCAATCATTGCAGCGGCAAGATCTAGGTACGACAGGGGGCTGTCCTCGTCAGTGAGGCTCAGCGCATGGCCTCGCTGGATGTCGACTGACAGAGCGCCTGGCTTGATGAAGATCGTCGTCAGCCAGTCCTCCTGGGAGCGAAGAAGCTTCTCGGTTTCGATCAAGTCATTGTAGACATGCGATGCCGAGCGGAGCAGGATCGTTCGGAGCAAGGATGGGACGTGACGAGAGAAGTGGTCATCGATGGTAGCCGACGACAGGAGGATCAATTTGGGCAGTTGTGGACTGTCTTTTCCCTCGCTTTCCCCCAAGCTCTGCTTGAGATTCTGGAGTGATGCAACGACGGCTGTAGCTGTGTCTTGCGCGACGCGACAGCCAGGGATGTTATCGTTTGTCGAAACAACCAGAAACACAGCCTGGCAGTCGCGCAAGCATGAGGTCAGGAGCTCGACATCATCGATGCTTCCTGTAAAGATCTTGACACGTCCTCCTGGTTTGACGTCAGGCAGAAGCCGAAGAAGCTTGGATTGGTCGCGGCAGTATGCGTGGATGTTAACACCTTGCTTGTGGAGGAGGTTCTGGATGAGTGCCCTGCCGCAATTTCCGGTCGAACCCAGGACGGCGTACGTCTTGAAAGCCATACTGTGCTCTCGTTACTGCTCACATAGAATTTGGTAATAGTATTGCCAATATATGCTTGTCTCAGTCTTAAAGAAGGCAGCTGACCTCGGCGTGTCGGCGTATAGGGATAAGTACTAGTTTCAATGCTACTCTCCGTGCCCCGCCTAGCATTCATTTATCCCATGAAACATTTCGGGGTGTCGGGCAATTTTGCACCAATTCTTGATCGGCATTGCAATTCTTGATTGGCATTGAGCTTAGTATTGAACTTGAACTGAGAGTACTATCTATTGAGAAACTTGTAATGCCAACTGTTCACTGCTACTGGAGTACCCCCTGGTCTACCAGATACTTTTGGAATTTAGGAAAGAAGTGTTGGTAGAATCCAGAGTCCACCATTTCTTCCAATTGCTTCACCTTCAAGCCATCCTTGGTCAGGGACAGGAAAATGGCATACTCGTTCGTCCATTTTTCCCCGGGGATAGGCGTGTCTGCGGATGAGGTCGCATAGACTGCAGCTGTGGCATTCGCCGTGTCGTGGACGATATGTTTGATATCCAACTGGCTCCATGGATTAGTTTCGTGTTGATATGAATTTTATTAAAGCAATGTGCAGCCTACCTTCCAGTTGGTGAGGTTATTCACAAGCTTGGGGTAGAAGAACTCGGCGTGGCCTCGGGTCCGGCGTGGCTGCTGCAGCGACAGAGGGAGAAGCTGCTGCTCAAAGTCGTCAGACCAGAGGTTTATAGTATCTTGAGCGTTTCCATTTTCCCATGCGGCCAAAAATCTGTCAATGGTCTCTCTCTGGATATGGACGGGAGCAGACATGGTGATGTTGTTGGTAGATGGTGAGTAGTGTCGTGTCAAGCGAGATGGAATGCGTCGAGAGGACGCCGGGCACCTTTCGGGACATATATATATATTTATATATCTACATAATATCTGGCTATACATACACTTCGGGCCATTAATCCGGACAGTCACAGTGTCGGAGAAATGGATGTCCGTCCTAGTACTAACGCGCCGTCGATTTGCTACGCTCTGGCCACAAATGGGTACTCTTGGTATAGACACATAACGCAGTTGCTTGTAACCAGTAGAAACAACGTATTATCAATGCTTATTTCTTTGTTGCTAGGATTATGGAGACAGGGAAATATCCTTCGACAGGTCTCCCGTCAGCAAGTAACTCGTCCAACTCCTTGTAAAAGTCTGTGAAAACATCGGGAAACTGCGATATGAAAGGAAACGACCCAAAGTGCTCCTTGACACCTGCCAGGTCGGTTTGGAATATCCATCCATCCATTTTTTCATTTTTCCTGGTGTCTCCCACGGCGTAGTCGGGTTCATTGTTTCGGTGTGCGAGTTCTGGGGGCAACATGCCTTGGATGCCACCATGTTCCATGTTCACATATAGCCGTATTCGGTCCACGAAGATGTCTTCATCAAGAGGGGCAACGTTGTACGTGTCTTCAGTCCGCGCCATTACCTTGATGATCTGGTCCGGATCATCAGACCCTTTGAGAAGCTCCCTGCCGCCTTGGTGGCTGACTCGTTCCCACAAATTCTGTATTTTTGGGTCCCGAAAGCGTGCAGGACCAAAAATTGATGCCACAAAAGTGCCACCCGGGCGCAGCTGACGTGCAATTTTTGCCATGGCGTCGTACTGAGGGTCTGCGAAATGCATCACGTTTGCTGCAAACACCATGTCCACGCTGCTGGCCGCAATGTCCTCGACTTCGTCCAGCGCGGCTGTCCGGAAACTGAACCCTTCCTGGTCCTTGAGACGTTCACTGGCGAGGCGAATGTTCTCAGCCACAATGTCCGACACTATGACATTGGCGAAGCGAGAGTGTAGTCGCTGGGCGTAGAGCCCGTTGCCGGCGCCTACATCGTGAACGGTGCCGAAATTGCCGCCTTTGCTCTGGTGGTAGCCGAATATGCAGTCCCAGAAGGCCTTTGGGACCTGTGGACGCCCCCGAGAATAGTTGTCCCAAAATTCATCGTCTTGAGCAAAGATCTTGCCGGGGGTATCCATGGCAGGTGGTGGTGGGTGTGCCAAAGAAGCCATCGCATTCGAGATGTTAGATAACAAGGGAAAGCTATCTGGTGAGCCTTAAGGGGCCATAAAGCTGTAGCGTTCAATAATAATGACCAAATCACCATCAGCCTCATCTTTTGAGGGGAAATGCCTAGTTGCATTACCAATCTACCCCGAAGTAGACACCAGTCGGGACAATTAATGCGGTCCGGAATAATACGGGGGAAAGCTGCATCGGCATAATCAAAATCCATGTCCAAAGCAAAGAAAGATTGACCAAAATCTAATTCTATCGTAATAGGATCTTTCAGTCTATTGAATCGCCATTTCGCACCGCAAAAAGAAGAGCATGGAGCGCGTCCATATTGTGAACGAATTTTATGCTTCTTAATCCACAAAGCTCAACTACTTCATTAAATACAACAGTTAACTAGAATCACAAAATATGTCACTATTTAGTCAGAAGTATTTCCCCAAATCAGTTTTCCGGCCTACCTCATCAATTAAACATATTCTCTAAACAGTTCACCACACCACCATTTTCTTACTGGAATTATATACAATTACTTCTAGTAATCAATATCCATCTGGCGCACAGAACTGTTTCTTAGTATTTTGAAGACCTACCCTAAGATTTTTAATCACAAGTAATTGTCTCGTCGCCCTTTATACTAACACCTTGATTTTTACGTAAAGTATTACTCACCATAATTCTGGTACATACCCCTAAAGGTACTATTAAATATTATTATATCTTCCTCTTTAAATAGGCTTTAGATATACATTAAAAAGTCGTTGTTTTAATAACGTGTAAATGATGTTGAAGGGGGTGAAAAGCTCAGTGAATGCTTCGGCGGGTCCTCCATATTTATATATAAACTTTCAAACCGCTCTGTTGTCACTAAAAAGCTATATAAATCTTTACATTATTTTCTCAAAATACTTCTCTAGAATCACGGACCAAAGTACAATCTTTTGAAGCGAGCCCGCTCAATACTGAGTGGTACATACCTTCCCAAAAGTTGGTTGTTGGGTTGACCCTACTGGACCCGCATTTGGGGAATTACTCACGGTCCCCATTGTAAATCAGATAACAGAAAAATTCAGACTCAATTTGACTCATCTAACTGTAATACTCGTCAAGCCACTCGCGCAAATCTCCAATAGTCTCATAGTCCAAGAACAGGCTCCCACTGACTTTAACGTCCAATTCCGTCCTGAAATTTTCCGAAATTACCAACGACATGAGACTGTCAATGCCCAAGTCGGAAAATCGAGCTCCATCCTCCATATCAGAGGCTTCTAGACCGGCCTCCCTCGCAATGAGCAGGATGGCTCTGGCAGAGATGCTGCCAGATGCAGCCGTAGCAGCAGCATTGTTGGACTGTCCAGCGGCAGCGGTGGCTACAGGTACAACGCCCTTTGACGGAGCTGGCGTAGCGGGCATAGCGCTGGCTGGCTTACTAGAAGGAGATTTGCTCTCCTCATCATTGCGTTCTGGGCCAGAAGCATGTCCATGGACAGTCGTCTTTGGCGCTGGTGGTGGCGCTGCTGACAATGAAACAGGAGCTGGAGAAACAGTGGGATATGGCTTGCCTTCAATCGCAGCCATCTTGTCCGGTGGTGAGAAGAAGCGTTGAAGCAGAATGCGAGGATAACGGCGGAACTGGATGCCATTAACCACACCAACGATGATGTCGTCGTGCATGACATACACGTCTCCGAAATAAACCGTTGGATCCTCAGCTGTTGGAATCATCTTGACATAGGACCGATACTTGGCTCCCGGGGTAAGCGGTTTTGCAAATCGCATTGCGTTCCAACCAGGAGTCACGCAGTAGTAGTTTTCTGCGTCCATGCTATCAGAGCAGTTCATGATGAACCCAGCTAAGTGTGCCACACTGTCAATAAAGTATGGCGGAACAGTCCAGACGCCGCTTTCCTTTGTGGTAAGCTGGATATCTGCAAATCCTTCAAGTTCATGCATTACTACCGATTGCATGCCGCGATACTTGTCAGCGTAGTTCACCAAGTTGCTGGCGAAGAGGGTGTAGGCCATATTACGGGAAAGGCGGTTAGCTTTTCCTTGTGCTGCCAGGTCCTCAAGCACAATGATCCGGCTATGGATGAGGTGCGCAATAGGAGCCCAAGACAAGAGCCACTGGGACGAATCTTCATAATAAATATTGGCTGTGGCAAATGGCTCGTCGGCGTTGCCATCGTTGTCCACGTTTTGCCATGTCAAATCGACCACACCTGAGTGAATATCGGCAGTGGTGGCAGTCACACGGAACAGCTGAGGGATTTTCGTGTTTGTCTGAGCAACTAAGCCCTTGGTGACGACAAGATTAGCAATGTTGATGTTGATATTCTTGGCTCGTGGATTCAGCTTGCGGTGCAGATAGCTGCCAAGGGTGTATGCAATATCGGCATGGATGGACTAAATGAATCAGAATTAGCAAACTGTCTGGCCAAATTTCGACTGCCAACAACCAAATTAGAGACCCCTAAGCTTAGCTGTGATGCATGGGTCCAATGCCATTACCGCCGAGTCTTTCTTGTGTTGAAAGTAGGGGGGATATTTTTGTAGATCGGGAATCAACTTACCGATGTGACCACACCACATTTATTCATGCTGTGCCCATGAGCTGCCGCCAGGAGATCAGCCTGCATAAGGTCTGACTGCATGACTACTGTACCAGTAGATTCATTGAAAGTCTCCTCTATGATCTGCTGCACCGTCGTGGTCTGAATCTCGCTGGCCGGCAGCACATTTGGTGCAGCCTTAGCACTGGCAGCTTCCTTATCGGTGTTATAGAATGTATTCCCCTTGGTTAGGCACCAGTCACCTTTATACTGGAGCCAGTAGTTCTTTTCGTTCCACGCATATGTTGGCAGGTCGATGAGGCGGAGCCTACGCTCGAACGGGCGATGGAACTCGCTCCAGCTAACTTCAATACCAGCAAGGTGTAAAGCAGCCATACTCTCAGCCATGGTTTTCCAGTTGTTCTCGCCGCGGCGGAAAGATGGGATGGCCAGCTCAGCGGATGGTATGGTATTTTTGACGAAGTTAGTGCAAACAGGATGCGGCCCGATTTCAACCCAGATAGTCTCATTGCTTATGCTAGAAATTCTCTGTGCGTTCTCCAGAGCAGTCAGAAAGTCAACAGTCTGCCTGGTAGCCTGGCGAACGTAGTTTGCATTCAGGGTCTTGCCATCAAAAATAACTTTGCCGAGCAGGGGAGAGATGACTGGCACCTTGGGATCCTGGAAGATGACACCGGTCGTGACAACGGCCTCAAAGTCGTCCAAAATAGGGTCCATTTGGTCTGAGTGGAAAGCAAAAGCAACGTCTAACTTGATACAGTGGTAACCGGCCTTCTGAAGTGGGACTGCAACGTCATCCATCTGGTCTTTAGTACCGCTGAGCACTGTATCTGAAGGGCCATTAACACAAGCAACTGTGTATGGCTTGCCCTCTGAGCACGTCTCTATCTGGGCAACAGCAGCGCGAACGGCCATCATGGTATGGCTGCCAATCTTGCACTTCTCTTCCAGCATCTTAGCTCTGCGTCCCACCATGAATATGGTATCACTGGCCGTGACAACTCCAGCAATGTGCATCGCAGCGTACTCGCCCAGGCTATGGCCTATGACCACGTCTGGCTTGACTCCGAGAGAAATCCAGTATTTGGCCAGAGCAATTTCAGAACACACCAGCGCAAGTTGGGTAATGGTTGCAGAGTGAGCATGGTCTTTTGCGTGTGACCCATCAAGAGCTGGAATGAAAGACGGGAAGCCCTGGCCCTGAGCGATTGAGTCAAGGTGCTGAATATGCTCTCGGAAGATAGGGACATCGTGGTATAACTCTAAATTCATTGACTTGTGTGACGCGCCTTGGCCAGTGAAGCTGAATGCAACCGGCGGAGGGCCAGATTTTCCAACAGGTCTGATTAAATCAATCTTCGCCAAGGAGGAGCTCAGGTGCTTTTTCAAATTCTCCGTGGTAGAGGTAGCAATTGCTACGCGATGAGTGTGATGGTAGCGACGAGCAGTTGTAGTATACGACAGGTCAGCCAGATTGATATCTGGATTTGCATCAAGATGGGCAATCAGGCGCTCAATATTTCCAGCCAGAGATGCTTTAACCTTGGCCGAGACAGCGACGATGTACGTCTTGCGCGGATCCGTTTCTGTGATTTCTCGAGCCGGCGCCTCTTCCAGGACCATCATTGTGTTTCCACCAGCAGCGCCAAAGTTGTTGATCACAGCCAGGCGCTTCTTTCCAGGGATTTGCGGCCAAGGCGTCATTTCCATTGGGATATGAAGATTGCGTTTATCAAAGTCTTGGGGGAACTTGGGATTTATCTCTGTCTTGATTCCAATATGTGGCGGGATGGCGTTCTTCTGGAACATCAAAAGTACCTTGAGTAACGCAGTCGTCCCTGCAACAGACTCCCCATGGCCGACATTTGCCTTGACGGCGCCAATATGGAGCGGCTGGTCCTTACCACGACGCCGGGTGAGCGGGGCATACACCTCCATAATACCCTTCATCTCCTCATGATCCCCCGCTTGAGTACCAGTGCCATGGAGCTCAACGTAGGACACGTCCAAGGGATCCACACCAGCCTTTCGAAGTACCTGCCGAGATAAGTAGGCTTGGTGGCCAGCATGGGGGTGGGTAATGGAGACTGCTTCTGCTGAATGGTTTGTACCAGCACCAAGAATAACACCCAGGATGTTATCATTATCAGCTTCCGCGTCGTCGAGTCTCTTTATTACCACAGAGCCAATACCATCTGCACGACAGTATCCGTCAGCGGTGCTATCCCATGTCTTACAAGCGTTATGTCCTTTGGTGAGGAAGTGGCCGTTGCAAAGTCCTGTGAAGCCATCAGGATTTGTCAAGACGTTGACACCTCCTGCAACAGCGGTATCCACAGCGCCATTCCAAAGCGCCTGACAGGCGACCTAAGACTCATTGTCAGTATTTTGGAATCCAAGATCATGAAGATCAATATGAACGATATGTACCTCAATCGCCGCAAGTCCGGAGGAGCAAGCTGTATCGATGCTGTAACTGGGTCCAGCAAACTTAAAGAAGTAATTGATACGGCCCGGACCAAAAGCGCGGCAACCACCTGGAATATAGTAGGTGCCAACTTCCTGACCTTGATTCACTTCACGGTAGTCGTCCGCAGCTTGGCCATAGAATGTACCAATCCGCTGTAACTGCGTGGCGGCAGTGCGGTTACCAACATAGCCTGCACGTTCCAGCGCCTCATAGGCCGTGACAAGAGCAAGACGCATTTGTGGATCAACAGCCTGGGATTCACGGGGGGACATATTGAAGAAAGGCGCATCGAATAAACCAGGCTCATCAATAAAGCAGCCATACTGGGTCATAGTTTTGTTGAGCTGCTTGCCGGTTGGATCGTAGTGCGTGTCAATGTCAAACCGATCAGCCGGGATTCGACGGGAAACGTCCAACCCTTTCTCTAGTATCTCCCAGAACTTCTCAGTGTTTGTCGCGCCTCCAGGCAGCCTGCAAGACATGCCGACGATGGCGAGCTTAGCCTGTGCCGGGCTGCGTGGGGCAGCATCTCCGGGTGTGACTTGCGTGAGCCAGGTCATCAGATTGTTGATTGTGACTTGAGGGCGTGTAATGCTACTCTTGATGGCAGTCGTCAAGTCGTTGAGAGGAATAGAGTTACCAAAGCTGTACATAACCAATTCCGAGGCAAGAGTGGTCTCGAGTCTCTCGACCACGCTATATATGACATGGTCCCAAAAGATTGCTTTAGTAAGGAGTTCTGAAATCACAGCTTCAAATAACTCTGTGGCATTCTTGGCTCGGTAGTATTGACCAGTGCTGGTGGAGTAGATTGGTATCCCCGGCCACGACTTTGTCAGAACTGTGTTCAATGAGCTGCCATTGACGATACACTGCGTATCCTGCAGGCTGTAGATATGGGGCGCATGGCAGAGGCCGCCGTAAACTGGAATGGGAATGTACTTTGACTCGCGGAAGAACTCGGACGTGACGAATAGCGCCTTTAACCGCGCTGGTGGTCCGCTCACTGTAACAGACGTCCGGCTGACAGCGCTCACAAAGATCTTCCCGGTGGCAGGAATCTCGTTACGAGCATATATCGTATCGAGCTCTTTTTGAAGGACCGCAGGTTCGACATTATGAACGACATATGCCCAGGTATCTGGACTCTCTGACAGCTCACGGGCCTCCAAGTTTGCAGAGACACCCTGGACATGAATGCCAAGGCGGAAAGCCAGCCGCACCGCATCTGCGCCCGCCTGTGGCAAGTCTGCCAATGTCGAAGACAATGAAATAGCAGTCGATGCTAGTATGCCAAGGCCAAGGCCAGCAAGGCTCGTGTTTGCCAAGTCACTTAGATCTTCAGGACGGCTCTCTGCATATCTGATAGTTAAGGGAAGTTAGTCACCACCATGTCAAGCTGCAAGCTAATCGGACATCAACTCACCCAATGTAAGTTGCCAGTTGAACTGCAATAAGCAACACTCCGTCTACGGCGCCACAGATCAAACCTTCACGAAGTTCTGTGTTCTCAACCCAGCTGAAGATGGTCTCGAACGGTGAGATTAGATCTTTAAGCTCCGTCGGTAGCTGCCGAACTTCATCCTTGATAGCCCAAGTGGCCTTTGATATGAAATCGGCCAATATCGGGTAACAACTCTCCTTACTGTGGTTGTGCAGGCGACGAAACACGCCTTGTAAGTCATCTTTGGAGAACTCGTTGCTGAAGTATACAAGCTTCAGCTTCTGGGTGTCCCGGTCGGGCTCTGAGCTTGGTGTGCTAGTATATTCGGGCGTCATAGCTGATGACCAATGCCGGAGACAAGACGATAACTGGTCCTGACGGGAAGGTTTTTGTGGATAAGTCAATCTCTGGTCCTGGTGAATATAATGAGAGCCCTAGACCTTGAGAGACTGGGGGAAGGGCTGGGTTAGGAGAACGCATAATAAACTGGCTGCTCCAGGGTGTTGAGCGCGGCCTATAGGGCATATCAGCGAGCTGTCGATGGCTTCGGGGGGTGCAACAACCACCGATCTCACTCAGCCCCCAAATCATTATCGCTCCGCGATTCACCCGGCCCCGAAATGCCCGTCCTTCTTCCCGACTGATACGATCCGAGGGTAGTTTTTGGATTGATCAAAGCGAGGTTGATCTCTTACGATCCGCCTAATTCCATGCTGATCTGAGAGTAGCAACGCTTCGCTCAAGTAGACCCTCGGTATATTGTCAATTATTGTCCAACTACAGTCAACTCCCACTTATGGTACGGCGGGTTATAGAACACTCCCGGTTATAGTACACCATCCGCTTGGATGAACCCACTTTTCCGGGTGTTCCCATACAAAACGCTATATAATGAAGTACCTAATTGATAATTCTCGTAATGATAATATGGTATAATTTGATCAATTTTTAGACTATATTCGAGGAGGATATTATATCCAAAGATGAATCCTATGGGTATTATGTCATCCTCTCACTTATTGTACCTCTCACTCATTGTACACAATTTTCTTTGGATGGTGGGGTGTACTATAAGTAGGAGTTCACTGTATCAGCATCGCTGCTCTTGCTTTACGCTGGCTGGTTGGCTGGCTGGTATTGTCTAATTACCGCTGTCTCTCTCTCGGTCTAAGCATAGCTGAACCGACTGCTGTGTCGGCTCCAGGGGGTTTTATGGATTTCAGTAGGATCCTACAGTATTATTATGTATTCCGTTCCAGTCTCCGTGGCCCTTTTGCACCAGCTGTACCTTGCTTTCCTCTGAGACGAAAATTCGCTCCCCATCTGACAAGTAGATCTGACGGCATGCATTAGTGTAATACTGTTTGTTCTGAATACCAAGAGTTATGATTCTTTGTTCATTCAGCAGAAGTAATTAGGGAGCTATAGTTCATAAATATTGAAGCCCGGACAGCCAACTTGGGGACTTTTTGTCCGAGACTTGCAGTTGTTTCTATTTTTTGGCCTATCTCATCTATGCACCCAATCATTCCCCCTGTACATCCTCATTCCACTCCAACGGCCGATTGGCTAATTATACTCGGCACTTCTCATTACTAAGATGTGCGGGAGCGGAGTCTGTGTGGCTTCTGGCGAGGGCTTCAGAAAGATGAGGAAGGGCTTGAGGCCTTGGTGGTTCCAACCCCTGGATCAGTTGCAAACATCCGATTTATGGTGCTGCTGATTGGATCAACAGAGGACCCAGCACTAGCAATATAAAAATGTTCCGGATGTGCATTCCCTGGCTTTGTCCGTGTGGGTGCTCGTAAAGAATCTTGGTATCCGCGATGCCTGCCCATGTCCAGCATAGGAGGAATATGCCCAACGCCTTTCGCTCCCCTAACAACGTCAAGATCCAGACAAAGATTCCAGCACCAAGGTTACGACCTGTCGCAGAAGGAAACAGAACAACATTCTCCGAGGTTGCAGTCGGAAGGCCAAAGAATTTTGCCACTAGGTCAGGCCAGTTAATGGTGATATTGGGGGTTGGGGACGAAAGAAGCTAGTTGTTGCGCACTTACAGCGAAGAGGATCGATAAAGGTTCCTAATACACCAGAGTAAATAAGGAGTGAGCCGATGATGGCCGTGGCGGCATCAAGGAAGTATGAGTAGAGCAAAGCTGGGCTTATTGCTGACATGTTCGATCTTTGAGAAAATATTTGCTCTGTGCAGAAATATCAATTTGGGAGCAGACGCGTACTATTCGTTTCGGCTGGTTAAAGTATAACGCAAAAGGGGGTGGGGAAATCAAAGCCGTACCAGATATATCATTTCGTGAATGCTCCGATATCACCGAATCCTCGGGGGTGCAAGGCTTTCTACATCGTGTCAGCCGGGGTAATTGAAGGACCCTACTTAGAATTTCTTCTTTACGCTGCGCCACGACACGTTCCCCCCAAAATCTCTCGGTCCTCTCCGATGCCGGAATTCTGGAACAACCCGGTTGCTAGATTGCGTCAGGTTTCTAACCAAATTCAGCCATTATCCATGGGATGGGTTTTTGAAGCCTGAGAAAATGGTATTTTACCCACGAAGGGGATATTATGTCATACTTCGACATGTTAAAATTAACCAGCGGAAAGGATCTATCTAGGCTAGGGAGGTTAAGAGCCCTCGGTCACTTTAAAAAGCGATGAAGGTTTTGGACTTCAAATCGTGCCTTATCTACGAATTTGTCGTGAAGTATGGCTTGTCGCATATCAAGGTGCTCAAGCAAGCAATCATCGCCTAGTATAACCGGATATCTAGAGTCAAACGATAAAACTAGGACCGGCTTTGACAACTGGCTGCGCGACTATGAAGTGAGTAGATTTCATTTTTGTTCTCTGACAGACGTAGAAGAGGATAAGTTCTATCTAACTTGAATTGGCCTCATCGCCCTCCCCAGCTACATTGGGACGAACCTGCTCGAGGCCGCCGGAGATGGGCGAAGTCCGTTGACGGCACGGCAGGCGGTGTGGCAGGCCTGGCGTACCAGTTCCCATTTTCTATCCTCAAGGACTATTAGCAGTATCGAGGGTTGACGATTGGTCCAGTCCCAGCGCGTTCTTATATCCAGCTAGTGCTCGCATATACATCTCCTCCGCCTTATCCAGGTTGCCTTGATCATGGTAAAGAATCCCCAGATGGTAAATAGTGTCAAGGGTGGACATATGGTCCGGTCCTAGCACTTTCTCGCTCTCACCCAGCGCCCGCTTATACATCTCTTCCGCCTGATCCAGCTTGCGTTGGTCACGATATATGTTTCCCAGATTGTGGGCAGTGTCAAGGGTTAGCGGGTGATCCGGTCCTAATGCTTTCTCTCTCCCAGCTAGGAGCTGTAAAGACATTTGCTCCGCTGAAGCAAGCTGACTTTGCTCTCGAAGTAGTATTGAGACACGCGACACCTTATCGAATCGATCAGACCTAGAATTGGAAATTATATCCTCTTTGAGGACAAAATGTGCCACTAGCCGTGTTGCATGACCAGTGTAGCGAGAGAAAGCGACGTAACCAAGCAAATCCTCGTCAACCCCCTCAGTACACGAACTAACGCAGTCAAAGGCAAACCAGTAATTCTGTATATCGATATTCTTGTTGAGCGCTGCTAACGCCCAGCTGTGGATACAATTGTCCATGCTCCATGGCCCTGACGGCTCATCAACTCCCAAAAAGGAGTACTGGGTCAGGATTTCCATTGTTCGGCGGAAAGTCAGCTCGCTTGCCAGCACTATACGAAGCCAAGTAGGAGAATCATCTGAGAGTCCGGCGTGGAAAAGCCCATACCAAAGTCTTTGGTTATCGAAGTATGCTAACAATCTCAGTAGCTTCGCCGCATCAGGGTGTTCCGTTTTCAGATGAGTATATGACAAGTTCAAGGTCGTGTAGAGCCTGCGCCCATAATCTTCAAGTTGGATGGGACGGCCGGCGTCAGTATTCCAGTGCTTCTCATATTCTTGCAGATAGCGCTCAAAGGTAAACCCGGTTCGCTTTAAATAAGTACCAGCAGTGACCAAAACGAGGGGCAGGCCATCAAGTCGCTCGGCGAGACGCAATGCAGAAGGATCTAGCAGCAATATTAGTTTATCTTTCGTTCTAGACATAGTTAGTGACAGACCAGATTGAACAATTTCTCTCTTTGATCGAGTTTGCAATACGGCGAGGCCATCTGCGATGTTCAAAGGCTTGACATTCAGGGTACTCCCAGAAACCAGATTCAGCCGTCGGGTGGTAACCAATACAGCCCCCTGAGGAGCAGGTGGGAAATAGTCACTTATCGCAAATTGGCTAAAGCCATTGTAGTTGTCATAAATCAAGAGCCATCTGGCATTTCTTAAATCAGAGAGCCACAGATGTAGACGTTCCACAATTTCTTCATCATCCAAGATCGCAGAATCTTGTACAGAGAAGACGAAGGAGGCAACCGTTCGAAAACTGTCTTTCAGCGCAGCCTCAGATGCTGCATTCAGCCAAAATACCGAGGTATAAGATTCGCGATAGGAGTCTGCGTAAGCAATAGCAAGTTGGGTCTTGCCGACGCCTCCCATTCCACCGAGAAATAGGCGCTGTTGCTTTCTATGGGCGTAAAGTGGCTGTAGAACTTGTGCGATTTCACTAAGCTCAGAGCAACGACCGACGAAGAGTTCCGGAGCAATATAAGGCGCCTGACCGAGGCAGACGCCAACGCCGCGAAAACTAAAATTTTCCTTTTGCCTCATGGTGACTAGAGAGGACTATCAGCTGACAGACATCACTGGCATTGAATACACAACAAAAGGTACTGGAAGAGAGACTGAGGGGGTTTGATCGGCATGGGTGGTGTGTGTATAGGAGGTAAAACATAGTCATAAGGGAAGATGTCTTGAGTTACAACCCGTGTACAGCCTTAACGCTCCGTCTTGCCCCCATCTGTGGACTGGACGAGCTAATGCTAGTCTGTAATAAAGGAATATGTTCAATTATGTCGGGTCCTTACCGAAATTTAAGTTCAGGTTTCTGACAGACGCGTTGTTGTTGATGTGCTGGTCATTGCCGCTGTTCACATTGTTTATCTGCGTTGCTCCTCCGCCGCTTTTGAGAGCCATTGGGGAGCTTCCTCTGTCAGACACTGAATAGATTGATTTCATCTCTTTGATAATATTATCAAGGTCCAAGTTTTGTCGCGCATTCGCAGATTGGACCGCATGGTGGTTAACAATAACTTGGACGGTTTCGGTAATGGATCCCAAGAGCTCTTCGACCTTATTTCCTTTGCCGAGTCTCCGGAGGATTTGTAAATATCGCTTTTCCCATATATCGCTTTCACCTGGTATGGTTTTCTCAAAGATCCCTCTCAAATTCGATGCCTTTGCACCACAAGCGTCAATTTCCATCTCTAAGGCTAGACAGACATCGCCATGTAATGAGTCCTTCCTCAATTTTAGATGACTTTTGCATGTTTCAAGGATATAGAGAAGGATTGGGAGCCGGCGGCGGATAACTTCGAAGGTTGTAGATAAGTGAATGACATTGTGAGCACTATCGTAGATCTTGATCGAGGCGTCGAGAAGGGAGATGACCGCAGAGATGCCACCGATCACTTTTAAGCCCGACATTCCGGGAGGACTATAGTATGCGCTAGGGGAGCAAAGAGACCTCCTCGAGCATCAATATGTAAATCAGGCGGTGGTACTGGCCCGTATATTTGTAGTTAAATCCGGATCTCGGAATCCGAAGCGCGAGATACGCCGGCTTAAGTAATGAGGGAGAATAGGGTGTCCCCCATATGTCTCGGTCACCTTTTTGCCATTCGCCTACAACCAGCTATCTCAACCACCCGACATGACTAAATTTTCCAGGTTTGACAAAAGAAAGGGAGCGTGCGTGTCCAAGGTGTAATCTGTTTCGAATTTTGCTGTTTCCTCAATATGTTACAGAAATGTGCAACTGCCGATATTATACCATTCGGCCTTTTTACCTCATTCAACCCATCTTTGCCAACCTCCCGACAGCAAGCCTTTTTTAAGCTATAAATAGCACTTCCGGGGTTTTATAACGATTTATTGTTTCGGGCGAATGAACCTGTGGGGAACCCTGAATTCCTCCGTATTATCAGGCCTATAAGAGTGTACAAAGATATAGGCTAGCGTCATCGGTATGTGTGTGCTCAGAGATCGAAGTTGTCTCTAATGGACACCCCAAGGCGCATCAAATATGAACAAGAGAAAAACATTTAACCAAGTTAGTGCAGTCATGGGATATCGTTAGCTCTATTTAACCCTTTAGATTTTGGAACAATCAGGATCCGAGAATGAAGAGAAAGAGGATAATGAAGACATAAACCACCTTTCCAAAGAAATATACAATGTCGATTGTTGGAGGATCGCAGGGAATCAGAACAGAACCAACGTAACAGAGACTAACTGTATGGAATATACTGGATAGCCAACTCAATGTAATTTTCTTTCGGATCAGAATAGGTATTTACATATTAGAAAAATGAGAAAATGAAAAAAAGAACAAAAGGAAGAAATTATTCCTCGCATGTTGTAGACTTAGAAAAGGCTACGGGGGAAAAGCTCACACTAATTTGGCCCCCAAATCACCCAGAACATCATGGACTCCTATTGGTCCGTTCGCAAAATAGATTACAAGGACTGAATGTATAGAGCATGAACTTCATTTAGTAAATCGAGACATCCGGCTATCCGAGTCTGACCATCCTCGGAAGAACAAATATAAAATGCTCAATCCCAGCACTCACATTTCTCGATAAACCAAACTCATTCAACACGTCAAACCCTACCTATACACAACCTGTCAATACCAGACCTTGAAAGGCCAACCTTGAAGGCAACATGACCACCAATCTAAATACAACCCTTCTACTTCAAATCCTCCCTTTAGCAACCAGTACCGCAACTCTAGCCCACGCCCTTCTAGAGCTCCATACCACCAGCGCATTCCTGATCCCCAACATTCGCACGGCATCTAACACCATCCTTCCAACATGGTTTAGACGCGTCTTCAACCGTGCGGTCATTACAGTCGTGGGATTGAATATGACCACTATCGTTACTGCTGCGACGACCTTATATCTTGATTCCTCGAGGAACGAATTACGGACCACTCGGTTCTATTGGATGGGAATTTTGGGTGCGATTGGACATTTGGCCTTTGTACCTCTTGTTGCCGGGCCTGTGAAGCAGGTTGTTGATAATCAGAATAGACGGGAAAAAGGGAAGGAAGGTGATTCGGCGAGTGCGTGGATGGCGAAGTGGGTTGGTGTGCATCGGGTGAGGATGTTAGTAGCGGATTTGCCTGCTTGGATTTCATTTCTTGGGGCCGTGTTGACGCTGTGACCTACTACAACCAGACTGAGGGGACCTTATATTTGCAGAGATAAGATAAAAGAATGTATGCAGTATGATAGATGCTGACAAAATTATGAATGCTCGCTATAAAGTCAAACAGGGCAAAAATGCGAGGGTAGTGATATTATATACAGATATGTAAAAGATCGGACTTTCAGAGATTCATGCAAGGATTGTCATAGATAGCAGCCGTTACAGACTGAAAATAGCACTTCGCTTCTTTCCTTGAGGATACACAATCAGTGCAGCGACGAACAGACCCACGGAAATACCAATGGCCGTTTGGATCATTCCATAGCCCAAGGAAGTCAGCGAGCTTTCATTAGTGGCACTGCTTGCGGTGGAGGCGGTCCCATTAGCGACCTCTTCGGCATATTGCAAGCCGGAAATAATCGACCCGGAAGATGCCAGACCAGATGGCACCAGAGTGAAGATACCCGGGATGATAGCAGCGGCGGCATGACCATGCCATATACGGCTGTACAAATTAGCCAGTAGGCCAATAGTGAAGGCACCGACTGTATTGGCGACTTGGTTGGAGCCGAGCTTTTTAGTACTGAAGTAATTGGTTACGTAGCCGCAGACTCCCAAAAAGACCGTCACAGGCAGCTGTTTAGCCTTGGACTGGTTGAGGAGGGCGGCGAAGAGACAGAAGAGTGCGACGAAGGGGAAGTGCTGGATATACTCGTTGCCCCAGTCTTCGCTCGCGCCAGAACAGGTCTGCTGATCTGTAGCATTGTGATCCATCAATCCGTAGATCGTGGTGCCGACTGTGACACCATATCCAAGGAAGAGGGAGTAGATGATTGTATAGACCAAGCGGATTGAACCGGCGTTCATCTGATGCGATTGAAGTTCCAGACTACTACTCAGCACAGCAAAACCAGGAAGAAGCATGGCGATGGAGGATTCTGCCATGGCAGGGAAACAGAAGACTCGTTCACCGTTGTGTTGGATACTTCCAAACGCACGCGAGAGGAACGAGGTCAAGATGGCTGCGGACACCTCAAGCACATTGGAATAGGTAGCCGACGATGGAGCCAGGATATGCTGCATAATTCCGACAAGACAGCCTAAGAAGAAGATAATGGGAAGGTCAATGGGGCGGGCGCCGAATGAGTAAGGACCAACAGCAACACTAGCTAGACCGGTCAGGAGAACTCGCATCCAGCGTCCATATCGTGGCTTGCGCTGCATGATCTCGTCAAGATCCTGTGTGGCTTGCTCCACGCTGACAATATCATGCACCACATTCTTGTACACATTGTGTGTTTCAGCCAGACGAGAGAGATCCAATCCCTGAATAACGCGAATAATCTTCACCTCAGCAGTGCGTGTGAGTGGGTCATCAAAGGACATGAACATACAACCCGGAATGTACATGAACTGAGCATTCACTTCTAGTACGTTGGAAGTCATCATCATATACTCCTCCAATCGATGCGTCGGCGCACCGTATTTCATCAATGCGCGGCACAGTTGCATGATATACTGTTGCCGCGCCAAGATAGCAGCAATATGCACCGTCAGCTTAACATTCTTCTGGCTCTTCCGCTTCTGCTTCTTTCTCTCCTTCGGATTCATAGGTGCAGGCCCTTCAGCTGCGGGCACTCCAACCCGACCCATGCCCATCGAGGCCGAGATCAGCGAGGAGGTATAAGCGTGATTCGATTCCCTCTTCTTCTTAGCTGGAGTCTTCAACGGCAGATTGAACTTGCTGCCATTTTTGCTACCTGCTTCATTCGGCTCTCCGTTGTTATACCACTTGACTTTTTCTTTCTTTCCCGGTGGCGGTGTTCCACCGGGTGTGCCACCGGGTGTACCACTGGGTGTTGCCGTACCAGGGGTTTTAGACGGGATAGTCTCCGTATCAGGATCCGTCTCGAAAGAAGTTGTTGCAACACTCATCCTGCTTGCACTTTCTAGATTATTGGCATAGACACGTAGCAACTGCGAGAGCACGCTCCCGTTCAATGGAGTTGATTCACTCATATCCCCGGGTGTTGTCGTACCCGAGGGGAGTTCCGATGATGCATTTCGTCGATGATGATGATGAGTCCCCGGTAACCCAAGATGCCGGACTAAAAGTTGAGCCTGGGCGTCGTGGTCATTGGCGTTCAACCTTTCCTCCTCGTCGTGGGCTTGGCGCGCTGCAAAACTTCGGATGTCGTCTGTTGCTCCTAAGTACTCCGTGGAGAAGCCTGCACCTTCCAATCCATCTTCGTCTCTTTCATGGGGGCGGCCCAGCCGCTCGGCTATTGTATAGCTTCGGTCTCGGATGCGTTGGCTAGCGGATCTCCACCGTTGGCTGAAACTCGACGTGCTTGGTTGTTCACTGACTTCATCGCGAATGGCTATTTGTGGGATGTCGGCGTGGTTATGAGTACTTTCTTCGTCGCCTTGTGTGGAGTCTAACGAGGGTTGATGAGGAGATGAAGGAGCTTTCTCCTGGGGATCGGATAGTTCAGGCATGTTGAATTAATTTTCACTAGGCCCGCGGATATACACGGAAAAGGCGTCTTGGGTTACCGCGGACTTCAATGAATATTCTCAGGCACCACGAAGAGTATGTACGTTATCAAATAACAAAGGCGAGCTGATGAAGGATAGAAATGCAGCCGCGAGGACCAAAATCCCACAAACGAGCCAACTTCATATCCTGGGGAGGGAAAAAGAAAAAGAAACAAACTTCATAAAAGGGGGTCAAGTGGGGAAGGCTGTATTTAATTGAAGCCGGGCCAGGACCAGACTGTCTGAAGTCCCAGACCCACGTCGCTAACGCAAGTTGAAGTCATCGGGGAACGCGTCAGTCAAAACCCCGTGGCGCTTCTTTCCACTGGAGGCGTTTTGTGGTTCTTTTTTCTTTCTTTTCGGGGTTTCTAGTTTCTTCTCTTGTTCCTGGTTTGGATCCATGGTTATACTTGGCATAATATTAGGGAGGGGGAGATTATATAACCACAAAGGAACCTGGACACGTAAGTCTTCAGGAACCTCGGGTTATGCAGTCTTATGTTCATAAAAGAGAAACAAGCTTCAACTGCCACTAGCAATCTGGCCAATACTGTCCAGTCCTCATGTGAGTGTTTTCGGTGGCCAATTTCTGTGTTTCATTCTGTGCGGTGGGACCAACGTCGCCCCACCCAGTCCATGGGCCCAGAACCAGTTATGCAAATATTGAATGTATAGCCTAAATTAGGAAGAATTAATGGTCAATCTTTCACGTCATGTATTGAGCTCAAATGGAAAACCGGGTAGTTCCCGTGTCGATCAGGAGATAGTTAACCGGATTTTATACTTTATTGGAGTTCATGATGAACTGCAGTAAACTTCAGCCACCATGCCACAAATCTCTTGGACATAAGATGGCTTTTCTGCGGCTCTGGAGCCGGAAGAGCTTTCCGATAAGAGGCTTCTAGAACCGATAAGTATATAATTAGATCCCTAGCGTCGTGGCGCCCATGAGGCCCGGATGTACGGCATTACCCAGCCGTTACAATTCCGACTACCTAGAGTGGGACTCAAAGTATTGATACGATCTGGCCATCGATATAGAAAACCCCTAACCCGTGACAGTCATTCTATTTGTACGGACTTGCCAAGATCTAGTAGCTCAAGAGACCCTCAGTGTAGCACCGCCTCAAATGGTGGCTGCCTGTTCACGCGCCATTAAATATCCTCCACTCATATCCTTGATTGCAAGCTCTTGGCAGGTTACCAGCCCCTCTCCCACCCCGCGCGCACCTAGGCCAATGCTCGAACCTCTTGCCGATATCACACCACGCCATAGCTAGCATAGTGATTTCGGGAGGTCAAAAAAACGATCACATAATACTACATTCTTCCCCCCTCCCCAGCCCACTTCATAATCTCACCCCCTAAACTTGAACATAACAATCCCAACTATGCTATCATGCCAAACCCACCACTCCAAGCCCCAGACCACCCCATCGCGCTCCGCCGCTCGCACCTCCTTGCCCCCGCTCCAGACAGATTAACCAACACCCCCACAACTCTCCGCATAACCCGCGAGAACACGGTCTCTGGTCGCGACTTCAGCGTCCACCAACTACGCACCCATGAAGAACTCTCCAGCCCAAGGCGCCACGCCCTCCTCTTTACCGTCTCCGGTCGCTTCTGGAGTAACTCCCAGCTACGCGAGATCCGCGATGCAAGCGGGCGTCCCTTGCTTGAACTGCGCCGCCTCTGGTGGAAAGGCCAGTGGTCCGTCCGTCGGGCAGGCGGGTCAGGAGAGGACTTACTCCTCGCAGAAATGCGATGGGGAATAGGAATGAAGATGGGGATACGATTTGACAATGCGCTGCTGCGCGGCGCATGGGATCGAGAAGAGATTGCGGAGATGAATATGACACTGAATCGCAATCGTAGCCACAATCGCAGTCTCAGCCTTGGTAGTCCTTACAGTCGACGTGGTGAACTGCGCCAGTTAAGCGCCAGCCGTGCTCGTCGGCAACCGCAGCCGGATCCTGTATCGGGTGATAGCTCTAATCTGCCGAGTTATGAGCATGCGGATCACGGATCGCCGCCGCCGTATAGTATTGTTATGGCTGAGGACCACGCGCAACAGAGTAGCAGTGGAAGTGGTGGGGGCGGAGGTAGCGGTGGGAGTGGGACTGAGAGTGACGATTCCATGTCAGATGAGGATGAGAAGGCGGGTATGCACGATTGCCCGCTTCCTTCGTATGACTCTGTGCGACGCATGCGCCGGTTCTCGAGTCATTCGTTGCGGGATCTGCTTGATGCCATTGAGCCACCTGGAGAGCCGGCCCCCGCGTCCTCGTCTTCCTTGTCATCGCCCAGACCGCGCTCGGAAGGTGCCATCGATACCAAGGTAGAGCTCAAGCTCGTTCAGCAGAGTAGTACCTTTGCGGCGGTGATGATGGGGGAGAAGAGGATCATCCATGTTCGTCGGGAGAAGGTTATGGATTATAACATGTCAGGGCCGGTCCCGAAATGGGAGGTGGAGGTTGCCGAGGGGGTGGATCTGTTGCTGGTGAGTTCTGGTCCGGACAAGTTTCTTCATTGTTATGATATTAATTCATATCTGTGCAGGCGACAAGCATTGTCCTCATTTTGGCAGAGTCTGTGAAGCATGAGTATCGAATGAGGACGAACTAGTATAGCATCATATACAGGGACGATGGTTTTCCTTGATGATTTTGACGACTACAAGACGATGCATTTACATTACGAGAGTTATAGCGAATTTCAAATGCAGCTGCCCCCTTCCATTGGGGGACATCATGCCAATGCTCAATTGGAGTATTCAATAAACTTTTTCAAACCATACATTCGTCATAGAGATACAGTCTATTCGACTGCCCCGTGTATTAAGTATATTTCTTTTTTTGCATCAAGTTCCACCAATAATAGCGGGCATAGGAAGTTCAGCTGAATAAGAGAACCAAAGGAAATGAGAATCAGAACAACACATGATCGTAGATATCCTATGACTGGATCTTTTGCAAGCGCTTGGTCATGCTGTGGCGGTCCATTAGCATACGTTAAGAAAGAAGGAAAGGGATGAACATACAAATCAAAGAAGGAGAACTGGCTGGGGTGGTTGCCATATTCGTACACAAAACGGCTAGCCAGGTAGCTACCGAAGATAGCACGAAGGTAGTTTTCGGGAACCTGGAAGGGAACTGGTTAGTATCTATGGTTGTGAACTGAAATTGGGAATGGGGGAAACATACCCGTTCCAAAATGGTCTCGAGGCCAATCTTGTTCAGCAGCAGGTTAGGCAAGGCATCGCTCAGAACAGATTGGCGGAGGGCAACGTTGTCCCACAGCTCGGTCTGCTGGAGCTCCTCGTCAAGCTTGGTGATGGCCAAGCTGAGACGGTCACTTAAGACACTGCGCAGCACACCAGTCTGCTCGTGCTCGCGCCAGATGGCCTCAAACTCAAGGGTGGCGTTATCCTTAATGATCTCCTGTACCTGCTTGACGTAGGCCTGGTAGAATTCGGGGACAGTACCGTCCTCGCCGACACACATGTTGGCGACGAACTCGCTGTCATCGAATGACAAAGAGGCAAGTACCTCCAGGGAAGAGGAAGTCACACCACCCTTGTTGGCAGAAGCATCCTTGAATAGAATGCAGTTGGCCTTCTCCAGACGCAGCTTGCTGTCCTGGGTGATGAAAAGGTTGGCACCCTCAACGATGTAAGGAAGAATGCACTTGTTGCCCTGGATAAGCTTGCCGACAGTGGACAGGTCGATTGACTCGGGTCGGCCTCCGCAAGGTACGAAAACATCGAATTTCTCCTCCGAACGCAGGTGGAAGGTGTTGCGGAAGATCATACCGTTGTGCACAATTTCGCCACTAGGCAGCTTAACGTTCTTCTCGTCAACCAGAACTCGGTAACCCACGGGGGAAAGCTTTGATACGTCAAACTCGGAGATCATCGCACGCTTCTTGGCGAGACGGATCAGCTCCTGGTGGTCAAGACCCTGCATATCGACAATGACACCAGATCCATCAACAATCGCACCATACTTCTCGTTGGAGAGCAAGATCTCGTTGGATCCAAGATCGCCATCGGGGCCACCGGTCTGCAGCTTGAGCATGGTGGAGGGATCGATGTTGAGCTTGCGGTAGATTCCAAGAACGTACTGGCGCACAGAGAGAGTTGTCATGCCGTAGGCGTCGTGGGGAATACCACCCAGCTTGGGGCTCTTGCCGGTGAAGAAAGACTTCCACCAGGGGGCACCTCGGGCACGGGCGTGCTCAGTAGCCCAGTCGACCAACTCGGCGGTATTCTCGTCAGGACCCATGAAGAGGATCTCGTCTTTGCCGTGTAAATCCACAATCGGGTCCTTGATACCGGGGCTAACGGGTGGCAACAACAGATCCAAAACACTGTCAATGTACTTCTCGAAGGCGACCCGCGCCTTGTCTTGGTGAGCCACATCCAAGAGAATGACACCCTTGGCACCTCCTTCGGGAATATCCTTGTTCTTGCGCTGCTGTGTGTTGGCCAGATTGTAGTTCTCGTCGAAGAGCGAGCGAGCATTGATGCTATACGCTTCCTTATTCCGACTCTTCACGATTCGGATACCACCACGGGCGATGTCTCGGAATCGCAAGTGGAAACCACGGAACTCAGAGCTAATGACCAAGAACATGCCGTAGAGGGGCTGGGGGTATTCGTGCTCCGGCAAGAAGTCCGGCTTCAGGCGGAAACTCAAGGCCACCTTGGTGGGGGTGAAGAAGTTGGTCTTAAGGATGGATGAGTTGAAGACACGGAAAGAGGTCATAACCATCTCGTCGTGCTCGTTCATGGTAGTGCTGCGGATCAGCTGCTTCAGCTTGGCTCCATCCAACACCTCGTCAACCTGAAGACGCAGGTAACTGAGGGTGGGCAGAAAGTCATCGCCAGTGGGGCCCTGGGTTTGTACATAGTGGGTGTTGGCGAAGTCCAAGTAGAGCTTGTGGATCAACTCAGGGTAGTTGTTGATGATCTCGAAGATGTAGTCCGCAGTAAATGTCTCCGTACGCAGACGCTTCTTGATCTTCGAGAGCAATTCTGCGTGAACACTGTTGTTGGTGTCTAGGAGAGCGGATAGAGAAGTATATTCCGAGCCGAGACGATTCAAGAACTGCTGCACAAACACCCATGCGCAGTGGGCATAGATGGTCTCCTGCAAGCTGAGACGGCCAGTGGCAAAGTGTGCTTGGAATCGGTTTTGGGGAATACAGTACAGAAGTGAGACCTCCTTCATGATTTGGTGGATTGCAGCCTCAATTGGAGGGTACTTGGCCGAGATCTCGCTCTCCGAGGGGCGCAGGTAGAGGGAGATGATAGTGATGCCGTTGGAGAAGTGCTCGAGGTACTTGCGCGAGCTGGTCAGGCGGTAGTAGTGGTACAGATCCGACAGAGCGCTGAACAGTCCCATAGCGGAGCCCTGACGGTAAGCAATGACCAGGCGCTTCTCTCGGCTGCCCTCGATCTCGAACATCTCAATCACAGGGCCAGTGCGGCTGACAGCGGTGGAGATGATTTCTTGGTAGATCGCCTTGGTGTTGGGAGTGGCCTTCTGCAAGAAGCGCTTTTCACCAATGATGTCAATGTCGGTCTCATTCGGTGAGGGGTTGGGATTGGCGAATTGACACTTGTACACGAAGTAGCAACGGAGCTGCTGTCCGTTGTTGCCGGGGAGGGCAGTGGGCGAGCGGAAAGTCTCGACACGGTAGCTGTTCGCACCCCTGGAGGTGTTGATGTACTTCTCATCGATGCGTTGCTCGTAGCGGGGACCGTCCACTGAGGAGACACCGGGCCTGCTGGTATCAATGTAGACAGCGTGGTCCTCTGCCTCCTTGTCCAGACGGATCTCGAGCTGCTTATCATCACGAGCATAGGCGGCAACCTTGGCAGCATAGAGGGAGAGGATCTGGGTGACGATAGCATCGACGGTCTCGGTCTGGAAGTAGGTATCATCGATACCCAGCATGTTGTAGAACCAGGTAGTTTCGGAGATGACGAAATCACTGGGGAAGAAACCCTTCTCCTCCAATTGATCCATCACTGTAGCACGGTTAGTGTTTGTGTTTGAGATGGGGGGTAAACTCTATATGGGTTGCGCTTACCTTGCTCCATCTGCTTCTGTTTGCCCTCGAAAGTAGCCGCGATGTATCCCGGATCTTCCTCCGACAGTACACGGTGAGGGGTACCCGGGACACCCAAGTGAGTGGGCTGCGGCGACGGTTGCCGCAAAGCAGCACCTACGGCATGATCAAGGTGCTTGTTGTGGGGGTATCGCTGGAAACCGATGGGAGTGCCAGTGCCGGAGCTCCCGTCCTGGCTTGCGAAGAGCTTGGGCAATGGGTGGGAAGGCAGGGAGGCGCCATTGGAAGTCTCCGACAGCGGGGTGGAGGGGGCAGGGGAAGACATGGTCTCAAGACTCTAGATTGAAGAAGAAAGAACAGAACGCTGCGAAGAAAAGAGTCAGAGCTAGGCACGTGGGGGAGCAGATAACGATTCTTTTTAAGAATGCGCGCTTATCGGATTGCAGCTGCAGCTTGGTTGAGACAGGAATTCCCATTCCAAGTGGAACCGGGAGGGAAACTGTGGATTGTAACCGGACCGGTGTAGGGGGAAGAGATAACAGCCAAAGATAACAGGCAAGGGGTTTGAACTCACTGTCGCCATGCACTGAGGGTGTATAGATCGAAGATGATGGAGGCGTACGTGATGGAAGCTCAGAAATCCGGGGAATCGTGACTTCTTTAAATACCTCCGAAATCCTTGGAACGCAAATGGATTCAATGTCATCAAATCCAAATCAGAAAAATCTAAAACCTGAATTCCCGATGCTAGGCGACTTGTTCCAACGACGCCTGAACGGTCTCGAAGCCCTTGATCCGCGGTGACTCCACCGGTCAATGCCCCTCATGACTAAGATCCGGCGATAGGCGCGCTGCTGATTGGCAGCGAACGCCCCTCCATCCGAGGGTAAAGCCGACTGGAAAAATCCCGCTGCGTCATGCGGGCCGAAAATAGAGAAAAAAATTGCCTCACATGGCCTGGAGCAGTTCAGTGAGATATTAGATGAAACTAGCCTCACTAGTACCGTCCTACAAGACAAAGACATCCTAAAAAAAGTAACCGATAGGAATGTGGCGGAGAGAAATCGACAAGATCCAAAGAGGAAGTCAATTACGAACTACTGAATCGAATCGATCACCTGAGATGATCACATTGCACCTGGGCCGCGCTTAGTACCTGGCACGTTGTGTAGATGGTGGTTTCTATGCATAATGAGGTGATTTACGTCGAACATCGTGGAATGCGATGTGTCATGGAAAAGACGGAAATCCTTTTTAAATGCCTCAATCCGTAATTCGTCCACGATCTCCCCAGCCTTACCAGGTTTAGCGGTGGGTGATCGAGCATTGAAAAGTCCGGGGGATTTTCGCTAGCAGCGAAAACTCTGGACGATTTAGTCAGTGATTCCTGGCCCTTCCCAATTCAGCGTTAGTTGTGACCCGGCCCGGCGACACATTCTTGCTCCAACCGGTACCTGGATCGTCCTATGCGGGGTAAAGCCCACTTTCGATCCAAGGACGTTCGCACGTTTCTTCCCCAGAGCGAATCATTGAAGTGGCTGATGACGGATTCCCCAACGGAACCTTGCAGAACCTTCACTAAGCCCCCAAGCCTGGCGGGGCCTTTACGTGATAACGATACCGCTCGGCGGGATCGCGATTGGAAGACACGCCCGACCGGCGAGAGATGAGGTAATGGCTTCATCCTCTAGGGGAAAGGATATTCCGGGCCTCCGGTGACGAATTACTTATGAAGTTGGAAGGTTGTTGAGACCAACTCGACATTTTGGGTGACTCACAGCTGGAGGAGCAAGACAAAGACCATGTTTCGAGAGGTCCTCAGGTCTGGTCATGGGGACCGATTGGCCTTGTAAGACCACCTGCAAAGACCCAACACGAGAAGGGGCGACGTCCAGGAAACCTTTGTGCTGATGGGGAAAGTGGTCGGGTGATGTCTTCAAGGTACCTGAAAGAAACCCTGGGGGAGTTGAAATCGAAATATTGGCGGGACAGGTACCCCTGAAAGATGCGTTGGAAAGAGTCCCAATGTTAGGCTATCAGTGCATAAGGAATGTTGGTGGGAAGTCAGTTCCAACCCCCTTAAGTATCTCCCAGGTCCAAGATAAGAATCTCTTCGCCCAACCAACAAAGCCTGTTTACAAAGTCCTGGAATCAATCTCACTTGTATAAAGAGGGGTCACAGATGAGCAAGTACCCAGTACACGGGCTGAGGTGCATGCATTCTGGTGAGTTGTACGCCGTACCTGATCGAACAACTCACCATGGTCATAGCGGCGATACGGTGAAGGATTACTACAGTAGAGCTCCAGACCGACTGATAGCTACCAGTGAGAACTCGTCATTTGAGAATGTGATATACAAAAATTGCAGGAAATAACAGGATATGACAGATAACAGGGAACAGGAAATATAATAGGGGACAGTAAACCATATCCCCGGTCCCATATCCCCATACCCCCATGCCCCGAAGAATGTGCCCCGTGAGACGGAGTCCCGGGTCCAGGAAATCCGGAGCTGGGGAGCTGGGGAGCTGGTATGGAGCCCCCAGAATTCCCAATTCAAATTTCCCCTTGAATCGGTGGAGAGTGCATTGCAGGGGATTTAAATAGTAGCGTGTACTATGCAACGCCCCTTGAATCTGGGGAAAGCAAAATCTTGGGACGTTGATCATAGCCTAGAATCTGACCTGCTCCAAGACAATGAAATCCCGATTCAGCCGGATAATGAATGAATCGGACTTCCACCGCTCTTCCGGATATCCCCTGGGCTTATAACCGCCCCTTCTCTCCACATACACACGGGATATTCCTCATGCTCCGTGTGCGTAAGACTTGTTCCCCCCTGTTTCATATGAAACGCTCCAAAGAAACTCCTATGAATCGTACGATGCAAAGACACTGTATCCCATTGCAACTGAAGTACATCAAGTCCTTCATCTTTTCACGTACGCCCCGACAGCGTGGTTGACGGGAAGATCAGCGAGCCGAGGCCGGCTTTTCCCCGGTTGATTAGAATCCTGCTAGAAGGTCCAATATTCTACCGTTAAGCCTAATTGCCCCAAATTCACAAAAATTGGAACTTGTGGAAGCGGCATTCTAGCCCCGGTTCCCCGGAGCCCCTAGAAGCCAGACTAGTGGCCCAAAGCCCCCGGAGAAGAGCTGATCCATCGACTTTTTCTTGGCCCCTGGGGCCTGAATGGGTCTTGGATGGGTCCCTTTCCCCACACTTGCAACGCGTCACTTCAATTTTCCCCGGAGGGATGAGGACGAGAGGGTATCCCGCCCTTCCGGGAAAGGCTTCCCATCCCTGCTCTACAATGAGAATGAGGCGATCGGGCTTGGCTTAGACGATCTTTTTATTTAGTGCTTTGGATTGGTACCAGGTACTTTCTGATTCCACACATTTTGCTCCACAGGGTGATTTGTTTAGTAAATTGGATTTTTTAGAGAAAAAGAAGAAAAAAGGGAGATGGAGGGAGTATAACTACCGTCCGAAGACACAATCCAGACTCTTTCACTTCTGCTCTCAGACCCTTATCAGCCAACACAACGTGTACGACTCCCATTCACTCGCAGTCTAGCCCGCTTATTGTCTCTTATCTCCCCAGACCTTTCAATCTCTCAACCTTAGGTCCTTCTTTGCTCTTTCATCACCTCAGCTCAGTCCCACCATTTCACTTTCTCAGTGATTTGCTTTCAGGCATCGTGGTTACATTGTGATTTCATGTGAGTTGAGTCTTTCTCGGCATTAAAGCTTGTTACATCATATATATCGCCCCCAGCTCCGATCCACCGAAAAAAAAAATCCCTCGGGCCATCTCGGAAGAACCACAAAGCACGCTCCATAGATTCATCCGCAAATGCTAACAGTGAATTATTTATGTAGCCCGAGAATCCCTGGAGATTCACTTCCGAATCTCAACGAACTTCAGAGCAATTCGCCTCAGCTTTTTCGTTGCCGAGGTATCACATCGCAAACCTACAAAAGATATTTAAGCTCCCCAGCTCCACTCTCTACTTCCATTTCAACACCAACTATATCTCCAATTGTCCCAACGCTCCCAATCTTCGTCAAATCAATCAAAATGGCCTACGTCGTTACTTCTCAATCGACCCCCATCTCCTTCGCCCCTCCTATCTCCTCTGATGCCCTGTTGTCCTTCTCTCAGGACATCTCCAAATCCATCATGGCCGGCAACAAGTCCACCAAAAAGCTGGAGGACGGCATGCCTCCTGCTCCTCCTCCCTCGCCCATCTCCTTCGCGGTCGACAGCAATGGCAAAGCATCCAATATCAAGCGTGAGAAAATCCCAAGTCTCAGCCTTGAGTAAATAAGACAATCGTCTCAGATGTCCGGTGTGCTGTATGGCTTTATCGCTGTACGAACACTGTGACGAGGATCTCGTCATCGGCATCCACCTCTTTTTGAGCTCAGCGGGTTATGAGCGTCTGCGACTACATACGACTACGAATTCCGATGTTCCGTTCAACTCGATAATGTTACACGAGGATGAAGGAACAAGAGCTGGCTCCGTCGGATCGAATCGTGCTTTCAAACTTATTAATTTCCTTTCCCCCCCCTGGATACATCGCGATGCTCTTTTCTATTGCTTTCACTTCATGTTTTGCATCAGCGTGTTGGCGTGAAATCACTGTCTCCTCCAATTAGGAGGCTTTTATCGACTCGGTTTTTCTTGCTATGTCTTTCCTTTTTGTGGGTTCGGTTACAGAAAAGTTTGGGGGGTTCGGTGTTTTGAATTCCCTCGGCTTAGCTCATAAATAATAACAGCTTGTTATTTGAATAGCTTTTGTTTTGAATTGGATTGTAAGCGGATAAGCCTGCCACAAGGTTTTTCTCATGAAAGGCTCCACTTGTGGATTACATCTTTATGATCTCAGAACGTGGTAATTAAAGGTGTGCGAAGGTGCAATTTTATTTCGCTTACAAGACGTACTAGCTGCAGACTAGTTACTTCTGTGCATAGTGGATGGGGACCTTGACAAAAGTACGTAGATCCACCGGATTCCCCCTACGAACATTGCCTAGTCTAGCGAGGTCCTTTTCAACCATACCAATCGAAAGGATGTACACGGTACACCGGTCCTCTGCACACCGACACAACGAACCTATCTTGCATTTGATTTCGTTAGGTGGGTACCGGTCAGACCCGGAGAATTGGCCCATGTGAACCAGGTGCCGATCACGACGTCACAAAGGCCCCCAGGAAAAATTAGGCCTATCATCCCAGTCTATCGGTTGAGGGCTGCAGGTTTTGTTGAGGTAAATAAGGTTGGTCTGGGTATAAATCCAGTGGTACAGTAAGTCTTTACTAGGTCGAGAGCAGGTATCCGGATCTGTGTTCTTTGTGTTCCGCCTCACATCACATCATCGGGGATGAACGTTTAATATGACGTGACCGAATGAGCTTATTGTGTTGCAATTGCTGTCTCTTTGATGATCGGGTGAAATGCGAGCTCCGGGTGGGGCAACGCCTTGTAATCGGATCAGGGGATCAACCCGTCCCATGGATGAAAGGACCTGCATCGGCCCTCGGTGCTGGCATACTGTATCAAGTGGAACGGGTGATATCAAAGGATCCACTGTAGGTTGTCAATGTGCACAGGAGGTTTGGTTGCAATGGGCAACAACCTTCAGGCATTTCTTCACTCCAGGATGGGAAATTTCAGAACTCCGACACTTCCACGTGACTTGAATGAAATCATAGGTGTCTGGGCCGAGGACCCGCGGCTTAGGTGAAGGGTTTCTGATCGCCCGGATCAGCGATAAGGACATCGGCCTTGATTCGATCCGGGCAGCCTGTGATAGCTCGGCTCTCAGAAGGCATCTTGAGCGTCATCGACATCGTCTAGGTCGCGGATCATCATCTCCAGGATATCCAGTGCCTCCTCGTCTCCATCCGCAGCCCGTTGGTTCAAGCTGGTAATTTCCGCCACTTGGGCTTCGGTGCGAGCCCACGCGTTCAGACGGTCGGAGAAGTTCACATTGCGCCGGGTACTCAAGACCGTGCGCACAGTATCCGACTCGCCCTGTGCGGCTTTCATATTTTGCAGTCGCTGGATGAAGCTGGATTGATGCGTCGAGGTTTCGGGTCGAAGGGTCACGCCCGCAGAGTCTGCAGGCAACGTCCCGGATGGGTCTGTGTCGGTTGGAATAGAGTTATGAGTATCGACATTATCAGGGACCAATCCGGGGCCAGAGCTAGAGATGATGTTCGCTTTGCGGCCCAGAATCTTGACACTATTGGCGGCGAGCAGCTCGAAGGCAGGACCCTGGCGCAAGGGTGGGTAGTCCGTGTCTGGAACCGCATCTGGGTGGGTAAATACTAGCTCAGTCCCAATCTGGTCGGCCCATGAGCAACTGAAGATTTGGTTGTGGTAGGAGACAATCGGGTTGCACGTGTGGAGGCCGAGGAGCTGGATTCGCTCGCCGGGCAACGTGGCTGCTTCGGTGGTGTCGAGAGGTCCAAAGGCATCACCGTCGGGAGGGTCATTAGGGCCATCATAAGCTTCATACTCTGCAGCAGATATGTCGTGTGAATCTTCATTTCTTCTTCGAGGAGGGCGGATTGGGCCATTGGCAGAGGTAAGATCTAGGTTTAGATAGAAGCTCTTGAGGGGGGTGTCAGTTGCGATCACAACGGAGAAGCCCAGACCCAAAAAGAAAAGAAAAAAAGAGGTCAGTTCTCACCTCTGTCTCTGTATCATCATACTCGTATTCATACTCATCCGAGTCCACCTCCATTGACGAATCCATGATGTGGGGGAATTCAAGGGATTTTCTGCTTGCAATATGCAAGCTGTTTTGCGATAAGATAGTGAGTCAGCAGAATCTCGAAGCGGTGAAGGAAAAGGGCCAACATGAAAGCGGTGAAAGGGGGGAACTTGGGTTTTCCACCGTCTCTTGGCCCCGATCCAGGTCAGTGGAGCTCAGGTCGTGCCGCTCGAATTGATTTTAGCGGTGGCGAATTGTATACGGGTTTGTTTGTTTGGAATTACGGCGCGGCAATTTTTGGCGAAATCAAGCTAATGAAAATAACAAGTCAACCGTTATTGGAATCCGAACTGTGGTTACAAATCAAACCAAATGGTCTAATTGGCAAGGATGGTGCAAGATCTATGATCTACATTAGCCCCTCAATTGAACCCTTGTGTAAGCCAGCTTCGTAAATAGACCCAGCGTTTCAGCCTTATGCTTCACCCCCTCATTGATCTTGGGCCAAAAAGATTCAGACCCTTTGAAATTACAGCGTACATCTGGTAATGTCGAGAACATCATGTGTTTGTAAGTATCCGAGTCTTCCGTTCAAAGTCATGCAGACCTTACCGGGACCTATGGCGATCGTGTTCCGGCTTGGGTCGCCTAGGCGTTTCCGCACGTTCCCGGGTGCAGGCGCTGACTTGTTCGAGACTCCTGTGCTTATTTTGGCAAGGTTTTTTCTAAAAAATCCCTTTTTCTCTTTTCTTTCATGCTCACGAGAGGGAAAAAAAAAAAGAGGGGCCGTCTTGCAGGAATCGGAAAGCCCGGTTAAACTAACATGGATTAAAATTTATAGGCCTTCCCATCCTGCTGTGCTGCTTTTCTTTCGTTGCTTCCCGTCCCATAGATTCTCCGGCATGCCCCTCAGCCTTATCGTCGGTTCCCTGCATTGATTCCGTGTCGACCGGGATTCTTCCTGACCTGTCCCTCCATGAGCAGTCTGCCAACCAGTCCACACAGGCAATCTACCTCGATTGCCCTGAGCTGATGACTCGCAAGGCCCAGGTAACCATTGTGGCCTTGTCGACCCTGATCATCTATGTTTCCCTCAATAGTCTAGCCCGCACCATCAGACCTGCCTCCTTCATCTGGTACGCTGAGGACCGGGAGGAGGCGAGCTGGATCGCAAGCTCGCGCTCCTGGTTCGACCGCAAGAGCTGTCGCTGGCTCAGTATCTGCGGCGCAGCGCATTTCCAAACAGCTCACGTCCCATTCGGCCATCGTGAGTCAGTCGAGCGGTCGGAGGTTAACGATGCCGAGCCCTGGCGGTCTTTCTGGCTCGGCGGGGCTAATCAATCAGAGTGGGATGCCGAGGAGCGGGCTAAGCGGGAGATCCCCGACTATGTTTTTGATTACGCCCCACTTGTTCACCTTTATTCCGGGGAGCAGTTTTGGCCCGGTGATATAGCAGAACATCTGTACCACACCACGCCCATGCTCAATTACACTCCCATTCAGGCCCAATGGGATCATCCCACTCTGGAGGACTTGGATCAGCTCAACCAGTGGACGCCCCGTCATGTCTATTTGACCAGCAATGATAATGTGCAGTCTCGTCCAGCTTGGCTGGAAGGCGACAAGAATATCCCTAAGTCCGCACAAGGCGGGACGGAACAGTCGTGGGCCGATTGGGATGGTCGGGTCGATGGCAAGATTCCGGGTGACATGACGGAAGATCAGGCCAATTGGTTTGACCTAGGTCAAGTTGAGCGCGACGAGAATCCCCAAGAGTCGATGCAGCGCGTATCATCAGAAGCACAAAAATACCTTCATAACGAGCTACGAAAACGATATGGTGGTAAGATGGTCGAAGAACCTCTCCCTAACGAAGTTGGAGGCCGTAGCGATGCTCCCGCGATCTTGGTTGTGTTGGATAAAGGTCATGGGGTCGTGGACGCCTTCTGGTTCTTCTTCTACAGTTTCAACTTGGGCAATTCGGTTGTCAACGTGCGATTCGGTAACCATGTCGGTGATTGGGAGCACTGTCTCGTGCGATTCCACCATGGCCAGCCCAAGGCCTTGTTTTTCAGCGCCCACACGGCGGGCGAGGCTTATAGATATGAAGCAGTGGAGAAGATCGGGCAACGAGTAAATCAACCTCGAAGTATCTGGTCCTATAACAAAACTAATATTGACCTTTCATAGCCCGTCATCTATTCCGCCGAGGGAAGCCATGCAATGTACGCCACACCAGACGTACACCCATACATTCTTCCATGGGGTCTACTCCACGACGTCACGGACCGAGGTCCACTTTGGGACCCCTTACTCAACTCGCATGCATATACATATGACTATGCCAACGATACACTACGCGCATCTACTGCTACCCCCACATCCCCTACAGAATGGTTCAACTTCAGAGGCCACTGGGGGGACAAATTTTACCCACTTGGAGATACTCGCCAGTACCGATTCGCCGGACAATATCACTATGTGAACGGCCCGCTTGGACCTCGGTTCAAGCATCTCAATCGGCGCAAGGTATGCCAGGGCCCAGATAAGGCAACCTGCGTCATCAAAGATTGGATTGGTGAACCGGGCCGAATTCCACGATGGGGCTCCTCTGGACCTGGAGAGTAACTTCTCCCGCCCATTCACCTGACCACTTTTTACGTATACCATGCTGATTTCTCCTTCGTCACGATTCCCCTCTGCGCTGATTATATACCCCCTTTTGTGTTCCATTGCTTTACATGATTTATCCTTTAACGGACAGTATAGATTCTGTTTGGCTCCTATTATCACGCTCCTCTTTCTTACTTTGCTTTTGCAGAAGTCACAGCCATGAACGGCATGATACCATGACTTCAACTGACTTAACTTACCCCTGGCACGTTTCATGTCCTAGCTTGCGATCTACTTCATTTTTGGATTGAGTATTTGGCTTGTGCGTGTTTGGATCTCATTTTCTCTAGAATCTCCATGTTGGAATGGGAAAATCTTGCTTATACATACCTTGCAATAGACGAACAATGAGTCTTTACAAGCAATTCCCCCACAGCTTGGGCATGTCAAGATTGGCAAACTTCCAAGGGGCTAAGATTACCTCCAGGTACTTATAAAAGTATCCTCATAAGTTATGTAACCTTGCGAATGGTACGCAGGAGGCAAGGGCTCATATTGCACGGTAGAGTAAGTATGCTTCACAAATATATATTTTCCAAGGTTCGCACGGTCTTCGGGAACACATGAGTATGCTTTTTATTGACTCCAGGATATACAGTAAATATGACAAGAGGTTCCAAGGTTGGGGTAAGAAGAAACCAAGCTTATATCTATCCTCTAATTTCCCAGAGCCGGATACGGCCCTGTTCATTTCCAACAGCCAACTGCTCGGAATTTGGCGAAATGGCCACTGAGGTGATACGGCCCAGTGGGGTGTTAGAGGTGGGCCAATTGCGGTACACTGTACAAGATGGAAGGTGAACTATAAAGGTAATTAGTGATAACTCCAAAGCAAATGGAAGCAAGAAGATCCTTACCAAGTCTGAGGGCATCACGCTTCCAGCGACTAGCCATAACCAGCATCTGGCCATCAGGAGCGAAAACCAGATGGCTAATAGGAGTGGTAAGCTGATCCAACACACGCGCCGGAGTCGGGTTCCGAGGAATACCAGCCTGCGAAGGGCCATCCTTCTCAGCCTGTGAGGCGTTCGCATACGCAGCAGCCCAGTCGCGGCGATCATAGATGTTGGCCACACCACTGGAACTACCGACAGCAACCCAACGATCTCCACCGAGCTGGGTACGACCTGAGCGACCACCCAATGTGAGGACGGTAGTACCGACGGCACCGGCATCGAGCCAACGAGCCACAACGCGGCGTAGTCGACCATCCCACTCTGAGATCTCACCGTTCTTGCTGGCTACTGTCATTCCCTCGCCATCGGACCACCAGGCGAAATCTGCAACACCGCCACGTCCGTCGACGCGTACCTGCGCGATCCATTGGGCGGTGCTGGAGTCGAGAATGTTGATCAGACCACCGCCCTTGCGAGAGGTGCCGACCAGACCGACGTAGCGGCCGCATGGAGAGAGCTTAAAGCGCTCCATGGACTTTTGTTCTTCTTTCCGGTCTGCTGTTCCGTTGACCTTGTCCACTTTGCCCGTGTCCATATCCCAAATGTGGAAGTATCGTCGTCGGCCAGATGCAAAAATTTTGTTACCCGTGGGCGGGGCAAATGCAGATGTGTGGATTGGGGTGCGCTTGATGTGCAGGGAGGTCAGGAGGGGGTTGGGGGATGGTGCTGAGGGAGATATGTGGTGCATGAAGAGAGTTGCTGCAGGTCCAGAAGAAAGCAGGAGTGGGTAGTGTGGGTGGAAGTTGAGTGAGTCAACGGAGGACTGGTGAAGAGTTATTCGTTAGCTAGGAAAATTCCTGTATAGATGCATTAAGAAAGTCTCTTACCGGCTGTGCCTTGCCAACATCCTTGAGACGTTGGATATCCAGAACTTCCTGTCGGAGCTTGCGCTTGCCGCCGGAGCGGGCATTGTCTTCAACACGAGTGAGATCGGTGGTGTTCTGAAGCAGCTTAGCCAGTGGCTGCATAGATAATTGCTCATCCTCTTCATCAGAATCCATCTCTTCCCCGCTGGCATCAGAGTCCGAATTTGCGTTGCGGCGCAAAGCAGCCAGCTCTGGGTTCGCCCACTCGGGAGTGGGATGCATGCGCTGAAATTGTCTGCGCAATCGGCGAGTGTATTCCTTGCCGCTGATGATATCTTCGGACTCTGCCACACGCAATTTGCGGAGCTTGGCCTGGCTTGCAAGCGAAACGGCAAGGCGCTCATCGTCGCTGTCGTGCCAGATTGCAGGAGCAGACTCGTCGTCTTCATCGTCGGATAGAGTCTCCGGCGAAGGAATGAGATCTGTAGTTTCGGGTGCGACGCCTGAGTCGAGGAAAAAGAGCTACCAACAACCCATCCAGTTAGCATTGTTTCGCAGATTAAACCAAGATGGACGCTCGATAGAGTGCATACATCTGCATCTGCCATGTCCTCAACATTGTCTTCATAGCTTTCCTCCCCCTCTTCACCACTTCCACTCTCTTCATCACTATGCAAGGTAAGCTGCATAGCATCCGCCCGCTCCTGCTGGTTTTTCAATGCGCCCATGAACCCCTCATCATCGCCAAAGAGCATGCGCTCCAGCTTGAGTTCAGCCTCGTCCTTCTCAGGTAGGTCTTCCTCGTCCGAGCTAGTCTCATCGTCCATGTCAATATCGTCAACCGGTTGTTGGTTCATCGGAGTTTTTTCAGACGAAGCGGCCGTCCGCTTGGTCTTTTCCTTCAGCCGAGTTGGAGGCATGGCGGCGTCACAGTATTATGGTATCGTATAGAGACTAAAATCTCTTGTTCCGTCACAATTCACCGCTGCGATCGGCAGTCTGAAGCTTGCGGAGCGGGATGGGAATATTTTTCGCTCTGATTTTTGCAAAGCCGGCAAAATAGGGCGGTGTAGGAGACGGTCAATAAAAACTGTGCCTTAGGCAACAAACAGGATTATCTGGGTCACGATGACGCCCTCACATTCTCTATATTCAAATAATAAGCTGATTTGGCAGCTCCAATCTCAAAGCCTCGTAGCAGCTTTTTTGAGTAATAAAATTTGAATAAAAAAGAATGCTATATTTTCCGATTTATGGTCTCATCTCCCAAGATCTAAAGTTATGTTTCATGCGTAATAAAAAATACAAGACAAGCAAGCTATTCGTATTTGGAAAGAGTATTCGTGTGCACATAGAACATTAACGCTGATTGAAAAGGAAGCAATATCCGCAAATGAAAGCCAACGCCAGCAGAGGATCCCCCCAGTGGTACACCTATGCGGCTGACTTGGATTGTCCATCATGTTCGCGACGACCGCCGCTGGAACCGGAGCTAGGAGGGTGATAAGGAGGGAGTGATGAATGGTCCTCAGCCATATTAACTTCGGATTCCTGGATGGAAATCTTGGTTTGTGATACCGGAAGGGGGGATTTCTTCCCCGGGGGAGAATCATCTTCTGAATCGGACGAGTAGGCCTCGTCGATACCAGCGAGAAGACCTTCCCGATGAAGATCTTCATCCGCAACAGCATCACCGCGAGAAGCATCATCGGCAAAGAAGTCGCGAGGCATGGGTTTCTTGATGAACGTGTCGATAATGTAATATTGGATGGCGTTCATAGTAACGGGGAAGAGAAGCATCACAAAGGTGATTTGCAGGGCAGTGTTTCCCTCTGTCCATCGCAAAGCCCAATCCCCAACCTTGATAATAAATGGAAACAGCTGTATTAGGAAGAATACGCATATTTTCATGTTGAGCAGGCCCAGGAAGTAGATGATGGATTGCTTGAACCACCATGATGCACGAGGCGGGTGGCTATAATTCCCAGACTGGATCGATTCGGGGGGTTGGCGAGAGGGGTGTAGGATGCAATAAAGTTCAAAATTCGTAGCGCAACAATCAATATTGGGATACCGAGAGTGGTCTAGGAGACATGTTAGCTTGATTTTATAATGAAATATGGGGTCACACTCACATCGATCCCAAGATTCAGCAAGTAAAAGGAACAGGGGTTCGGTTTGTAGTCCATCCGAATCTCCAGTTGACCCGCCGAGAACATGGACATGAGAAGATTTGCCAGATGAAGCATGAACGAGCCGAATACTTGCTTCGAAACATCAAATGCCCACACTTTGATTGGCCTTTGAGGCCGTTCTCTCCATCGCTTAAAGACCAACGACAGCAGCGCCAGCGCTCCAAGGGCGGCCTGGACAATAAGCGAGAAAGGCCCAAGAAGTTTGCATTCACCACCTTCTCCATTCGGATCTTCTCCCATCCCGGTCACGGTGGCACCATGATAGTATAACATGTGTTGTTGCGGTGTTTGCGATGCTTGTGGAAGAGAAGTTGCAGCGATAAGGGTAGTAGACGCCTTAACAGCGATCGATGTGGCGAGATCCACGTGCATAGCTACTGATGCAAGGTGTAGGATCAGTCTTTGATGTCCGATCGATCAAAAACAAGGAAATATGATTTGTATGAGATTGCGGCCCTGTTGTGTAACAAAGTTCATGTGAGGAGCCTCCGGGGCTTATTGGGCACCGAGGCAGCACATTATACGCAAAGCATCGATTTGAATGTACCGGGTAATATGAAGGATGAGAGGAGGAAGCGTACGATGAGGGCGCAGAGGCAGAGACAAAGCGGAGTCTGAAGCGATGAGGTTGCAGCAAGCTGCCTGGAGGCGGTGTCCGCCCCCGCAACGGGATCGACACGGCTAGATCAGGCTTCGCCCCCTTCGACGATGTATAATCTATTCTGGGATATAAGGGGATAGCGAAGAAGACAGTACATAGAGGAGATCTATACAAAGTCGTGGTGTATATGCGTTTCGTTTGCTATTGCCTTCCTAGGTACCTACAGAATTCAAAGGCCGAGGGCATTGCGATAACAAGCGGATAGGGTCCTTCTGTCTGCAGAAAGGTGGATCGCTGTAGTAAACGCTTGGCCTTACCGCCCAGGACCCTGGTTTCTATGCCAGAGAATCGATTGGAATCATTTTACTGATGGGCGATCGTTGATCACCCAGACATGCGAAAGGTCTTTTGAAACGTGGTTTGCTGAGCAAAGTGGGGGAATTCATATTGTGATCACCAGAAATAAGGATATGATAATAGAATGCACAAAGAAAAGAAATCAATCTCTCGTTCGAACGGGCTCTCACTAAAGCTCCCCGACCATGAACGAGGACCAAGAAATAATACCCATCAAACCTCGTCACCCTCTGAAAGTTGAAGGTCGAAAATAAAGAAGAAATCCCAGGGAATAAACAAACGCCGGTAACCCCTCAACCAAGCCGAATTCGATAGAATTGGAGTCGTTGTAACACCATGCGCAGCCAAATGCTTGCAGAGGGCATCATTAGAGCCGAATATCGTCACATCATTCTATTCCATGCTGCTGTTTAAGTCGTTCGAGGTTTTCCTGTCTCTCTGCAAGATCCTCTTTCGAACGGAGCATCTTTTCCGGCTGGTGATACAATACTACAACATCTGTCAGTCTCCAGTCTCCAAACTCCGGTCACTTTGTGACCCATTCAAGCTCGAGCGGTTATTTGTAGACGTACCAACCAAGTATCTGTTCTGAAAGTTGAAGCCATTGAGCTTATCGCATGCCTGTTTGGCGTCGTGTACGTCCTCGTAGACAACAAATGCAGTTCCCTTGGAGTTGTTGGCGATACCTTGGCGGATTTGCCTACCAAAAGAAGAGGAAATCAGCGACAAAAGTCCGACGATCAGTTAAAGCTTCGATGGCTTACCGGATAGGCCCAAATTTGCCGAAAAGGTCAAAGAGTTGCTCTGCCGTTACGTTGTAGCTAATGGGATGAAGTCAGCCGTCCATTCTCATTTGCAAATGATCTTCTGTCGGAAGGTGATGAATCTGGGGGATCTGCGGGCTGCGGCGGATGGCAAAGACACGTACTTAAGGTTCTTGACGAAGAGAATCCTGCAAAAAACAATCCAAATTAGCATTCTAAGTTCGATGGATGCAATGCCCGATGAGCACATGACATCTCGTTCGCACCGTGGCGGATGAGCATCGGAGATGGGGAGGGGCAGGAAAAGTCACATACCGATTTGCTTCGGGAGCGAGCTTCCGGCTCATCCTCAGAGAGATTTAATAAAGGTGATGAAGTTGAAGAATAGGTGAGGAGTGAGATACCCAGGGTATCGAGGGCCGTGGTGGTGGTAGGAGGAGATCGCAAAGAGGAACAAGAACACGCAGAATGCACGAGAGAAGTTCTTGGCGCCACCGAATTCGGCTTAGCGACTACCGCTCTTCGGGGAATCGTTAATCGAACATCACGCTAACCGTATTTGGTAAGGTTCGGTACTGTAATTCAGAGTGTACTGTAATATTATCGAGCACAACATTCATGTATATGAGTAGGTCCTTAAGCAAGTATGTAGGCTATGTAACTACCCTGGGGACTAGATATATATAGCTATTCTGCCTTAAAATATCATGCTTATGGTACTACACGTGCAGGTCAAGGCGCAGTGCTGCTATATCTTTGTGTATATACATACTGTGCCTTGGGATCTACCAGGTGTGTAGTTACTCACACTATATAGGCCACCTTCTTGATTGTGGATAGGAATGCTGTACTCAATCCGAAGCGAATTTAAGAATGATACCCTTTGAGCCGGCTCCTTCCCGTACGTAGAATTATAATGGTAGCATATACATGTGTCCTACATAGCTCGAATGAAATGTCAATACACCGTATGACACCCAACGTGGTTAGCTAAGTGTCTGACTAACAATTTGCGGTCTTCAATTTACCACCTCCGCTGTCTGATGTGATGAGGTAATCTCTTTACCGTACCTTACCAAATTACCACTCTACTTCCACCATTTCAAGTCACATGCGCTCCCCACGTCTAGTACTGTATTGTAATACTGACACAGCTCGGCGAACGACGCTCTCGTCGCAAGTAGAATTAAGTCGGGGATTTCAACAGAGGCTTTTCGTCTTCTTCTCTTTCGACGCAATTGAATCGCACAACCTTGTTCTCACAAAGAATAATATAAAATTGATTATTCTGGTATGGGGAGGACCGAAACCGCCATTTCCTATCGTCTAGTCCGCAGATTGTCCCGCGTACATACCTTGCGAACTTACTCGGCCTACCACTCTCCCTCCTTCACGCCCTGACATCTTCCACCCTCCGACCACCACCCACACCTCCCCAGAAACGCTCCATCCATCCCCATATACTCAGCTTGTCATCCAGTTCGCAGGAGCTCACTCCTGCAGACTGGATTGCGCTCGATTCGCTTTCCCTCTCTGCCCGCGGACTGCGGCGCGACTCTCGGCGCCTTTGTCCTCCCGCCGCTCGACTGAACCCCCTCAACTCGAGCGCATCCGCAACTTGTCACCCTCATCTGCCCTCCCACCGTCGCCAATCGTCTCATCGAGAAGCCCAGTCCATCTCGCGGTCCTTCGTGCGAATGCCCTCCTGCCAGGAATGACTTTCCTTCCTCCTGCGACGGCCTCTCGCTAGTCCGTGTGGTCAAACATCCCCGCTTTGCACCCATCTACCGCAAGCGCATCCTCTCGCACTGTCAACCCGTTTACCTCTATTTCCCTCTACTGGATACACTCTGAATGAGCGAAAATGATGAGCGCTGCGTCCTTTTTAACTCCTTTGGGCGAGCGCCCTCCACAATACCGCACTCCGTCCCCTCCGCCGCGACGCGCTGTCGAACCTATCACTCCCTCCACCACCGAATTTCTCGCCTCGTGGGCCGAGCGTAATGTCACTCGGGCTACAAGCCTTGACCGTGACCAGCGTCCATCAAATTATACCCGGAATACCGCTGCCGATGCCGGTTCCCATCACCGGTCGGGCCATGGCCGGTCAAATTCCACCATCGACACGCTTGCGACCATCGCCCTCGCAACAAGTCCGACTTTCGTTCCCCTTTCCTATCGACCACCTTCTCCAAATTCTCGCTCGATCGCATCCCTAATACCTCCCGATAATCATTCCGAACGACCGGCCAAACGTCCTCGGTCAGAGAGAGACCCGTCACCGCACCACTCTCGGAGATTTCCGCAGGGCAATCCCCACTCCACCTTCATAGACAGCATGCAAACCGACGCGGAGCTTTTGCTCAACTTTGCTCGACCCACCAATTTCCACTCCGAAAACAAGAAACGGGTCAGCATTGACGAGACCTATCACAACCACGGCGCTGGCTCAATACGGCACAATCGAGTGGGTTTTGTCGGCGTTTCTGGTGGCCTAGAGGATGGGAAAACCCTGCTTCAAGAGGATGGCATTCTACCATCACGCATGAGGTCTCGTTCGGACGGGTCTGCATTTCTCTCGCGTCCTGTGATTCGCGGCGTACGCCCTGCCACTAGCTCGGGGACGTTGCCTCCGATTGTCTGGGAAGATGAGAATGAGGATAGCCCTCCAGCGGACGTATCTCGTTACGCTGGATATGGTGAACGCCAATCTACCGAGGGACGAGAACCTTTGCCTCACAAAACAGCTGATCTCACTCCCAAAGTTGAAGAGGAGGGGAGCGATACGAATCAAGCAAGCTGCTCTGCATGTCACCTGGTGCGGATCCCAGTGGAAACCGAGGAGCAAGATGAGGACACTTGGATTGGCTGCGACGGATGCAAACGCTGGTTCCACATCGTCTGTGCTGGGTTCAAGAACGACCGGGAGGTTCGCACCGTCGATAAATTCATATGCCGTGCATGCCGCTCAACCCATGGTCAAACAACCTTTGTGCGGAAGTCCTCGCGTGCTCGTACAGCAATTGATTATGCTGGTCTGAACCAGGGACTCGTCAAGGCGGCCACTGATTCAGTAGAGCACCATTATTTGGAACCTATTCGTCAAGGGAAGATTAAGTTCCAGCCAGAGAGTTTTCCTCGCATGAAGCCAGAGCTGGTCACGGCAGAATATTTTGAGCGAGGCAATGGTTGGAACGAGCCTGTTGTTATTCCTGCCTGCTGGAATAGCCGTGACCCCGTTCCTGAAGTCGACGCAGACTTAGAGGCTTTGGTAGATGAAGCTGCAACACAGGAAATGTTCGATGACCTACTTGAACATGTTTCTGAACAGGAAATTGAAGTTGAGGAAAAGCCTGAGTGTGGCCAAGATCAACTAGACATGGTGATACCTCAAGGCCTCACTGTCCGGGCGGTGGCTGAGCTTTATGGCCCTGAGGAGAGGGTTGAAGTCATTGATGTCAAGTCACAGCAAGGAGAAGACAAGAGGTGGAACATGCAGAAATGGGCAGACTACTATGAGAGCTCTGAGCCCAACAAGCCTGTTCGAAATGTTATCAGCCTGGAAGTGTCACAGAGCAAGCTAGGCCGGCTTATAAAGCGGCCTAAGGTTGTACGCGATCTGGATCTTCAAGATGCCGTATGGCCCGAGGAATTGAAGGCCATTGGCGACTACCCCAAGGTCCAATTCTATTGCCTTATGTCTGTCGCCGATTGTTATACCGACTTTCATATCGATTTTGGTGGATCCTCAGTGTACTACCATATTCTCAAGGGTAAGAAGACTTTCTTCTTTATCCCTCCGAAGGACAAGCATCTCAAGAAGTACGAGGAGTGGTGCAATTCTCCCGCACAAGATTCAATATTCCTTGGCAATCAAACCAAAGAGTGCTATCGTGTGGATCTGTCAGAGGGGGACACCATGCTTATTCCGTCGGGCTGGATCCATGCTGTATGGACACCAGAAAACAGTTTAGTCATCGGTGGCAATTTTCTCACTAGATTGAACTACGGGATGCAGATTAAAATCCTCAATATCGAGAAGGAGACCAAAGTTCCCAAGAAATTCAGATATCCTTTCTTCCAGAAGATTCAATGGTACACGGCATTGAAGTATCTGGAGGATGACCCGATTCCGCAAAATGTGCTGGAGGCCTTCGCCCAAGATGAGAACTTTCGACTTCACCGGCACTACCCTATCTATTATGAGTTCGGAGAGCGTGCCAACCAGGAGCCTCCTAGCTCCCCTTACTACAACGCCCGATTCTACTCCCAGGCCGAATTAGAGGGCTTGCCAGAGTTGACCAAGTATCTTCTGCGAACAGCACTCATTGCAAGCTCCTATAACGTCGATGCAGTGACAATCGAAGTACGCAATGCGGTCAGGCGCTCTATTCCTAAGGGAGTCGGAGATCCAGTGGATATGATTCGCAGATTCGGTGTTTGGGTCGCCTGGAAACGTGGTAACGAGAAAGCCCCCCAGTGGACTCGTCCAGGGGTGATCGAAAGCAATCCCAAGGTGTCTCTTGCAGAAAAACGACCAGCTGGTCGGCCTAGTCGACGCTCTGAACGTAATGCAGACGGCCAGCGCACCTATGCTGAAAGACAAGCTGTTCAACGGCCGATGGAGGAGGCCGCCACACCCGTGCCTCCTGCGAGCTGCGGTACCATCGCGCCATCTGAAAGCGCAACGCCTGCTCCGGTTGGTCCCATTGCTGATTTTCCTACTCAAGAGCCAACGACTCCTAAGCCGCGGTCTACGCCACGCGGCTCGGGGCTTGGACCGAAACGCGTTGCCTGCGATGCTTGTCGCAGACGACGCATCAGGTGCCGCCATAAGGATGAGCCGAATGAATGGATGCAAGGTCGACAAATGGCAATGAATGGATTTGCCCCTGGATCGGGCCTCAGCACCCCATCTTCTCTCGCCCAAGATGCGGTTTCTGCATTGAACTCCTTGGCTGCAATTGCTTCTCAGGCTGGATTCCAAGGAAGCGGCGTGGCTGGCTTGGAACACTTTGATGGCCCAGCCTTCCACTCGGCAATCATGGGTACCTCCACTGCCGCTGCCAATAGACTCAATGACGCGAGTCCTGACGGCGCCAACGGTAGTAAAAAGGGACGAAGCAAGGCATGCGATGACTGTCGGAAAAGCAAGGTATGTAACACCATTTTAATTCCTACCATGAGATTTGCAACTGACCCAGTAAATAGCGTCGTTGCATTCACGATGATCGCGGGAATATTGACCCGATCAAAGCTCAAGAACGATCAAAACCTCGTGGCACTGCTTCCGCAAAGCGACCCCGTCCCAATGAAGATGACGCCATGGCTGCCGCTTGCAAGAAAGCCAAACAGGAGAGCACGTCTCCAATTGCACACTCGGCATTCTTCAGTCAAAATACAGGCGGGGCCATAGTGGCACACGCGATGCCAGTCAGACACTACGACGACGAATCCATTGGCTATGGCGTCATGGATCAGCTTCAAGCCCAGCCTATCAAAGAGAGTGGGACACACATCGGTCAAGCTTTATACGCATCGCCACCCGCGTTCCATGCCGATCTGATTGAAGGAAAGGATGTTACGTCTATGTCGGTCTCGTCAAAACCGACCGCCTCCCTAGTGTCCCCACCCACGTCGCTGGCCGACGAAATGGACGTGGTGCAGGATGGCGAGGCACTAGCATCCGTTGAGGCCGAGGCGCCCAATGCGCTCCACACACCTAATTCGAGCTCCCGCCATTCGTCTCGCCAACCTCGACATGGTGATCTGCCCCGACAAGGTGAGCGATCCGCGCCAGAAGCAACTGCGAATCGTGTGAACAAGCCGGTCAGTATTCCAACCTCGAATACTGTCCGTCGAACAACTCCATTTGCGACCTCATCCAAGAAGCCTTCGTCGCGTCCGTCATCCTCTCACGCAAAGAAAAGCTCCCCAATGGTCGAGAGGCATTTTGAGCGTCACGCGCCCACCTCATTGTCCCCCCACCAATTAAAGCATGCGAAACATTTCATCGGTGAGGACGATACGGATGCCGAGAGTCTGCGTCTTATTCGAGAGCTCCAAGAAGAGGAATTTGGGCTGCGAAGACGACGAGGCTAAAGTCACACAACGAGGCCTTGGCCGTGGGACGTATTGAGTACTCATGACTGGCATGCGGAGAGTGACTATATTAGTGATATTTGTTTTTTTAAAGTTCTTGTCCTTTGCCTAACGCAAAGAATTATTCGGGAGATATCTTTCAAGTGATCAGGCGTGGAGATTCGGCGTTGCATGTTTTCTTTCCATTCATTATTTTTTCGGCGTTCTCTCTTTGTTATCGTTTCCCCTCGGAGCTAGGGTGACCATGGAGTTTCGTGTCATGAGTCTTTTAGTGTGCATGGGATTTCTCGATCTGGGCTTGGGTCTCCTTGCTTGTCCAAGTGATTTCTTTTTCTTTTGTTCACTTATGATCCAAATATCTGGACGTTCCTTTCGTGTCTCGATTCCACTTATCTCATATCTTGTCAATTGTCTCAACAGGACTGCAATCACTTTGCTGATAGGCTTCTTTTCTTAGTCTTTTGGACGGGGTTTTTTTTCTCTTAGTAAAGAACTGTGAATCAATGGGCCTCGGGGCATCCACCTAAACCTCGAAACAGTAGTACCTGGGCGGGTACAGCCTGGCAGTCAAATAGCAAGTAGAGACCCGGTACCTACTCTAGTATATACCTGGTTTCGCTCTCTTTACATGCCAATCAAGAATAAAAAGGTAGTTAATGTAATTACATACCACTTGGAAGCCTAGCGATTAGGGCCTAGCGATTAGAGACGTCTGACCATTCGATTTGAGAACAACAATATCTAGAGCTTTGATGTCTTGCTAATCAAATGAGCATTTACTGGCGTCACAGCCTTTCCAGTCTTCTGAAACGAAACGATATTCTCCATCCCCAGACGCTCAAACCCAATGTGCGAGTCCAAAGAAGCACCGGCATTATGTGACAGTATCTCCACATTCTTCATCTTAGCCAGTTCGGGGCTGACATGCGGCTCATTAAAGTGTACATCCAAACCTGCGGAAGAGAGCTGACCTCTCTTCAGAGCGTCGACCAGAGCCGCTTCATCTAGGAGCTTTCCTCGAGCGATATTGACAAGACGGGATCCGTGCTTCATCTTTGCTAGCAAAGAGGCATTCAATAGAGTCTCTCCGCTAAAAGGAGTAGCCACCACTACGCAGTCTGACTCGGCGAGAAGGGTGTCCATAGACTTGTGGAAAGTAGCGTTGGAAACTTGCTCCAGCTGCTTTGGCATCTGGACAATATCGTGGTAGAGGATCTTCATATCAAGAGCCTTGTATGCTTTCTCTGCAGTTCGACGACCAATCTGGCCAAAACCGATGATACCAAGTGTGTGACCCTTTGGGTTATGAGACACCATGGCAAGATTGCGGTTGGCATCTACAAATTGATCGGCGTCGATAGCGCGAGCTGCCATCGCCGACCACGAGAAAAGTCGGAAGGCGGAGATCACGAGCCAGATAGCTGCGTCAGCCACGGATTCAGTGCAAGCAGCGGCAGCATTACAGTAGATAACACCTGTAGAAAAGAACCGAATCAGTACAGAACGGGCAACGTGCGATTGTTCTCGAAACATACCCTTCTTGGCCAAAGCAGCCGTATCCACCCAGTCAAACCCAGCCCCAGCACTAGCGAAGATCTTGCATGAATCCGGGAGTAGTGAAATCAATTCCTCATCCCAGTTGCCCATCTCACCACCGGTGTTCCAGAAAGGTCGGTACATCGCAACAAAATCACCAAATTGTCGCTCTTTCAACGCTCGGATAAACTCCGGTCGCGACATGCTGTATGAGCGCTTGATCTCGAATTGGTCCTTGAATTTGGCATATTGGTCGTGGTTCCAGCGGATGTCGTCGCCCAGCTGGAGAACGATTGGTTTGCCCATCTTGAGGATGTATATATGATGCTGGGAATTGGAGAACACAACAAAACGGAGTTGCGGGGAAGAAAATGAGGAGAAAACTCTTTCCCCAGGAACATTTCAAATAAATAGTATACTTCATTCGTCGTCTGTTACGGCTATTGCAACGATATAGCTCCGACTCGGGGTTTGACGGCTATTGAGTAGACTCGGTTATTGAAATCCGATCCAACACCGACTTACTGGGAGCTTAGAGGGAAAGATCGCCGTCAAGAACCTCGGGATGCAATTCCTCTACAAATGCCAGCCAAAACGCAAAAATTTGTCTACGGGTACAGATTTTGCATAGTAATTTAACCTTTGATAGTGTAATGACGCCGCTAGGGCCCGAGCTATCTAGAGATCGTCAACAACGGGATCTAACTTCCCCCTCGACCTTCCAAAGGTTGCAATTTTGTTCCTTACAGTTGCAATATGCTCGAATCAGATCAACTGAATTTATCCAAATCAATCGTAGCCAGGAATCCCTAGACATGAATAGATTATGTGTATTTCCCGGGTTAATGCATGACTTGACGAACGCTTCGTTGTATAATCACTCACAAGCATTTGTAGATCAGTGTATCATATCATCCCAGGCCAAAATAAGTGAGAACTTCAACCTCTCTCTCTCAACGATGTCTGCAGAGAGTATGAGCTTCGGTAGAGCCACTCAATCCTGCGATAAGGCTGATATAAGCGAAAAGCGATGGCGCGATAGGCGATAGTGCGGGGAAGTCATCACCCAAGTCAATTCCAACGTAGATCAGGATGGCTTCTGATTCTGCCGCTACAACTCGTCGCATATGGTCAAAGCTGGAGGATGAGAGGCTCATCTCCCTTGTACAGCATCTGAGTGATCAGGGCAAGGAGGGTGGGAGCTGGAATGAGATTTCAAGACACCTTCCAGGGCGATCCAATAAGGTCAGTCCAGCCCGTCTCTTTGAAATAAAACAAAGCTAAAGATAGGTAGGACTGTCGAAAACGTTGGTTTCACTCATTGGATCCGGCTTTGCGGAAGGGTCGTTGGTCGAAAGAGGAGGATGAGCTGTTACTTGCGGCTCATAAGCGGTTAGGGCCCGCTTGGAAGGAGATTGGTAAGTGAGGTAGGTTGCATGGGCTTATCCGATGTTGACATATGGATAGCTCTTCTCATCGACGGTCGAAAGGATGACCAGTGTGCGAAAAGATACAATGATATCCTAAATCCATCAGTGAGAGATAGACTCAGAAATTGGACGCCCGAGGAAGACCAGTATTTAGCAGCGAAAGTCCAGGAGCTCGGACATAAATGGGCTGCTATCTCTGCTGGGCTTCCAGGTCGTCCACCTCTGACTTGTCGAAATCGATGGAGGAGACTTTCAAAGGATTTGTTGAGGAATTCCGACTCAACCTCTAACGAGCCTCGTTCGACCGCCCCGGCAACGGTTTCGTCCACAGCGTCAAGGTCCAACTCCATCAGTCATCTTAACAACATGTCATATCCGATGGCAGCAGGCTCATTGACGAATATCCAAAGCTTTGACATGCCATCTGCCAATCTCTCGCTAGCTTTTCAGGATCCCACTCTACAAATGCCCATATACGGCATGGACAACATGAGCATCCATAGCGCATCCGTCTATGGAGTGGATAACATGAGCACCCACAGCACTCAAAATTCCAACGAGCCAGGCTTAGAACTACCGGATTACTCATTATCCCAAGGTTACCAGGACCAGGTCTGGGAATCCGCCTCGGAAGGACCATCTTTCGCTCTACCAGATCGCAACTACGAGTCCGAGCCAAACATGTTAACAGAGTACTATAATCCCAGAACCATGGCTCAGCGAGTCCCCATGCATGGTCCCCGCTACTATCCGTGGATCCCACCTTCGGGTAATAACCTGGACAACATTGCTTCTCTCGATCTAGCAAATACTCAAACTCGGCATCCCCCTTTCGAGATACCCGGTTCAATTATTCCGGAGCTTGATGAAGAGTCAGAGCCCGCGCTAGAGCAAGCTGCTCTCTGTCAGATGCTCTCTTCGCATCGGGAACCAACTATTCCTGATGGTTCTTTGGCGGCGACTGGTGGCTCGGGGGTCATTCAGCATCATCACCATTTTCACCATCATCATTACCACCATCACTATCATCATTAGCTTGCATATTTTGAAGCAAATACGAGTCAACCTCTTTCTCTTCTCTTCTTCTATTTTAATTGCTTATACAGGGATTGGATGGTCTCTATAATGGCTTGAATGAGCCATTCTAATCTCTATAGCATTAAGCATCACTGGCAAAGATCTCTCCCAGCTTAACTAGCTCGCCCCATCGCTGGTCTTCTTGAATCTCAATCTTGCCCCCAGAAGTAGCGACTTTCATCTCGTCAATCTCATTGGTACCGAAATCGTACTCCGAATCATCATTGACAAATGCCACAAATGATTGAATCCATCCTTCCATGAGTTCTCTCTCCTCATTCGTCGGACCATGAAGGATGGAAAAGCTGTAAGCTTGTATCAGTAAGAATGAAATTTCGCAAATCAGAATCAATTACTCACTTCCAGAATGGCTTATCCATGGCATGAGATACACCAAAGGCCCGTGGCGCAACCTTATCCGTGATAAAGGATAACCTGTATGCAATCCGGTACCGCCAGATATCCCGTAGAGGAATCCCATGGCTGAACAGTGAATTGACCAGCCAGCGAGACGGTGCTCGGACTTGGCCATCTGCAATGATATTTCCGTAGACATTCTTCCATTCTTCTGCGTCAGTAGTTGAAGGTAAGGTGTATGATTTCAGAATGCGATCGGTGGTTCCGGGGGCATAGTAGTTCGATAACTGCAAACGCAGAGAATCGAGATTAGGTTCGGGGCTGTTATACGTCGCATAGAGTGTTTCTTCATTGAGGACTTCTCCAATGAGGACGCGGAGACGTCGTTTCCGGAATTGCTCAGCGAATGCACCACTTCGGTGGTATTCAGTGAAGCCGGGGAAAACGAACAGTTCATCGGTCACAGGGCGGAAGGTGTGATTCTTGAGGTGTTTTATGGCTGCGACCAGGTCCTCGTGACCGATTTCACGAAGTTTATCAACTTTCTGAGGACCGGATAGATCAGTCGGGACATTGAAGTAGCCACAGAGCTCCTCAAATTGAGGATTAACATCTGCAAGTGCCTTGGGTTGTGCCGGAATGGCATTCGAGTACATATAAAATCGGTGAAAGAGCTGGCGCTGCGATCCGACCTGGAATTCATGGAGTACTTGCGCATGCACACCATATGCACCAGCACTCCTTCCACCCAAGGTAATGTTGTTCACATCACCGTTAAAGGCCGCAATATTCTCGTAAATCCATTCCATAGCCAACCGCTGGTCCCACAGACCGAAATTACCGGCACTTTCTCCATGGCTATCTTCCAATAGCGCTTCCCCAGCCAGAAAACCAAAGATGTTGAGACGGTAGCCGATTCCAATCACAATGGCGTTCAGTTTCCCGGTGGAGATCATCTCCGTGGGGTCCATACCCACTTCTTGGAGGGGTTCGCCCAACTGAAACCAGCCTCCATGCAACCAAAGCACGACTGGCCATTTCTTGTCAGGGTTCTCAGGATCCTCGACAGGGGTCCAAATGTTGAGTAATAGACAGTCTTCGCTGTACGTATCTGGACCTATGTCTTTCTCTGCCCCGCCTGCAAATGCTTCTTGGGGACAGACTGGACGGAAGGTGGATCCGTCGAATGCTGTTCCATCTGGCTGAGAGTAGCTGTACGCCGCTGGCAATGGGCGAGGCTTTCGCCAGCGATGTGGGCCGACTGGGGGTAACGCGTAGGGGATGCCTGCATACCGTCGAGCTTTATTGTCGTATTGAATTCCTTGGATCTTTCCCTTGGGACCCAGGTCAACCTCGTGGGAGGTCTGGCCGTATGCCGATAGCGTGTTGCCCATTGTGATGTTCGTGGAGCGTGCTAATGTGACTCGTAAAAGCTATTTGAAGCTTCAATCCCAATGTTCCGCTATCCGATATGGGTGGGGGTAGTGGAGGCAGAGAAGATAAAGTGCGTTACCTAATATGGAATTCCATTAGACGCTATCATCAAGAGAGGGGAAAGAGGGAACCAAAAGCTCTAGATCTCTAAGCCGCTTTTGATTTTGGCGGGGATTTTGTGGAAACGCGGAGACTTTCCGAGATAAGACCACGAAGCCTTGAGATGGCATAGTTAATTGATCTTTTCAGATCTTTAGAGGTTTTCTTGATATACTGGCTGCCTAGAGAAGTTACAGGGATACCAAAGATAGCTGTGATCTAACCGCCGATGTGGTGGGTCTCATCATTTATTTGCACTGTCATCACGGCATTGGCACAGGGACCGAACATCTACGTATGCTATATGGTAACATCATATTGAACCTAATACATTCGGGTCTGGTGACTCTAGTCGGCCTTGCTTGAAATCAGTCTCGTAAATCTAAAAGGCTATCCACGGCACGATCCGAACTGAATGCCAGTCCATTATAAGCGCTTAAGCATCCACTGCCCAGACAGGGTAACTTTGAACGAGAAACCAAGAGACCTTGATTTGTATCATGCCAAACATGCCGAATGCGCTAATCGGCAGATGACGCGGATTAACGCGCCACGTATTGGAAGCTGACGAAAAGTACGTAGCAGGCATTCTTGGTTGGGAAATAAAGTACCAAATTCAAAATGAACCACAAAGCAGTAATGATCACCCAATAATCTCCACGTCGGTTTCATCCACAATTCTATACCAGTTTATTCCATGCGCCAGTGTCACATTCTGTCTCTGCAGGCCCGAGTCTTACGAGCTACTAGCTAAAGGCGCATTGGTGGTTAAGGTAATCGGGACGTAGTCAAGTGACGCCTTGACAGACTGGCTCCATAGCAAAAGGTACCAGCCATCCCGCTCAGTGGCTTTGGCGTAAAAGTTAGCGCCAGGTGGCGTCAGCAAAACATAACTTCCATATAGAGTCCACACGTCAGTGAGGTTTCCTGATGTACCTCCCGGAGTCAAATCATTATTATTCGGGATGAATGTAACGGCATTTGCTAGCGCACTGCTCTGGCTCAGGCCCATCATGCTGCTGTTCGAGGTCGTGCCGTCATCCACGAGGACGGCGTTTCCCGATGTGGAATGGGGTCGGGCGATCCAGGTTTGAGGATTGGAGCCATATGTCACTGAACGCGGGTCAGAAGTGTGTCCACAAAACAAAAGGATAAGACGACGCCTACCGGAAAAAGACATCTTATCTGTGGCATTCGACAACGACATGTCCCCAAGCTGAGCTTGTCCTATTCGAAAGTGAGCGCAAGACTGACAAATATAACATCAAGGCTAGATACCATCCGCATAGAAGACTGAAAGACCGTCAATGTTGTTGCCGTATCCATACAAGCTGAACGGAGTTTGGACGGGAGACTGCCGACTCTGCAGTGCAGCTGAACAGACAGAAAGAGCGAGAAAGATGAGGAATAGAGGCATGTCGGTGTCAATTTCCGAGGATCTGATCCTCGATCAGAATATCTTCCTTTGGCTTTATAAGGCAGTGATGTTGAGGATGGGCATGCTCATCCAAAATTGGATACGGGATGCTAGTGGAGTCTATATATCCTCTGCTGACGAGGAATTAATGTCCTTTCACATAATGAAATTGTTCCGGATCCAGGACTTGAGCTGAACAAGATTGTGGGCCTCGTTACCGGGATACATCCTTGCAACCTCCCCGTCTGCTTTCCGCCCCAACAGGCTGCGCTCCAAACCTTGAGCTAGACACCTCAGCCAGGCTGACGTTTCATGAAGCTCACGGGGTGCAATCTAGTTTTGCATTGCTCGACGAGTTCATTCACATCCTTGCCAGTTCGTGTCAAGCCCTGAGACAAGCCACGCAAGATCGCGGGCAACATTGCCGAATGCAACTGTGACGGGCTTGTCTTGCCGCAATAATTGCAAGTATTTAATCATTGCTCTCATCGCAGTGATAAACTCCTGAGAATGAATCATCCTTGCTACAATTGTTCATAGCATAAATCTTTGCCAATGCAGATACGAGATAAGCAATTGGTTGCAGTGGATTGGGCTTATGCTATGCGGTGGGACTCGGGGAGATAACCTTGTAACCAGGAACCGAGACGCCCCCAGCTTCCGTTCTTCTCGATTGGCACATACAAACCCGGTAACCGATCTATCACTCCTTTTTCTTTTTTTCTTTTCAAAGGGCGTCGCATCTCGAGGCCCGGGCACCAAGTCAGAGAGTCATCTTCAATCAAAACGAGTTTTCTAAAAATGGCAAACGCATCTTCCTTGTAAAAGTTCGTGTTTGTGGGTCAATGTTCCTGTCCAGTTCGTCATGCATTCCCTGAAGGCTAATCTTTCCCCCAATCCACTTTGCCCGGCACAGAGGGACCAGCGTCCCCTCGCAAGATGAAATATTCCTGCTTGGAGACAAGTAAGGCAAGCCTTAACGAGACACAATTCAGCCTTGATCTCTCCAGAAAACCTATATAAACTGGTCACCGGAAGTCTGATTTTACTTCCCCAGGCAACAATTAATGGTCAGATACTCTGCTCTGAGCTGGAAATCCCATACTTTGAATTGCGATTACACATTGCACAAGACACACCATGAAGCTACACTTGATTGCCCTGGTGGTCCATATATTCAGTATTGGCACTGCGTACACGAAAGTCTCCATCCAGTCAACCGAGTCATTAGCAGCATCCGTCAACACCACTTCCAATGTCCAGTGCCAGAGCCCCTGTAGAAAGCCTGCAGATACTCCTTGCCCAGGAAACACCCCCAAGAACAGATCTGTCTGGTGCGATTATAACGTCAACACGGACTATGAAAATGTTGTACCTGACACCGGTGTAACGCGGGAGTATTGGTTTGATATCAAACAGGTTGTTCTTGCCCCAGATGGCGTCCCACGGCCAGTTTGGACAGTGAATGGCACACTTCCTGGCCCGACTCTCATTGCAAATTGGGGTGATTGGGTCGTCGTCCATGTCAAAAATAGTCTAGGTGCACAGAGAAACGGATCTACCATTCACTGGCATGGTATTCGTCAGAATTACACGAACCCTAACGACGGCGTTCCCTCCATCACACAATGCCCCATTGCACCCGGGAAGACGATGACCTATAAGTGGCGAGCTGTCCAGTATGGCTCATCGTGGTATCACTCACACATTGGCTTGCTGGCCTGGGAGGGCGTTTATGGGGGTATCATTATCAACGGGCCAGCAACTGCGAGCTATGACGTGGATATGGGCTCCCTCTTCTTGAGTGATTGGACTCACCAGACTGTGGATGAACTTTATTTGACGGAAGAGGTCAATGGTCCCACGAGTTTGGCTAATGGCCTCATCAATGGTACCAACGTTTACCAACCAAATGAAAATAGTACCATCGTTTCAGGACATCGCTTCAAGATGAAAGTGAACGAGGGCACTTCATACCGGCTCCGACTAGTAAACCCAGCCGTTGACACGCATTGGAAGTTCAGCATTGATAACCACACGCTGGAGGTGATTGCAATGGACTTTGTGCCAATCGTACCGTACAAAACAGATGTGATCAGTATTGCAATGGGTAAGTACTCACGCTCTCGGCTATGGCCCTACTAACAAGCGTGATATAGGACAACGCTATGATGTAATTGTCACAGCAAACCAGAACCACGTGGCCGACTCATTTTGGATGAGAGCATTGCCAGGGAGTCTATGCTCTGCAAACAACCAAAGCGAAAACATTCGTGGCATAGTCTACTATGGTAAAACTGCTAAGATCCCAACTACAACGGCCTTTCACACCACATCCGACTGTCTTGATGAGCCACTAGCTAGCCTTGTCCCATGGGTGAAGAAAAATGTCGAGGCCCCGGCATACGATAACAGCACAGACGTCAATGTCTTCAAAAACGCAGAGAACCTGTTCCGCTGGGAGTTCAACACAACATCCTTGAACGTCAGCTGGACAGACCCAACTCTATTGAATATCTACAACAACAAAATGGACTTTTCAGACACAAGTGGTATAGTCGAGCTCCCGGGAAAAAACCAATGGGTATATTTCATGATCAACACGACGATTCCCGTTACGCATCCAATTCACCTCCACGGTCATGATTTCTCTATTCTGGCTCAGGGGACCGGTCTGTTTAATGCTTCCTTGATCACGACGAACCCCCCTCGTCGTGACACGGCTGTTCTACCCCCTAGCGGATGGCTGTTGATTGCGTTTGAAACCAATAATCCCGGTGCTTGGCTGATGCACTGCCATATCGGGTGGCATGTTAACATGGGACTTGCCTTACAATTTATTGAAAATCGGGATGAGATCCGTGACCTGATCGATTACAAATCGCTTGAAAAAAACTGTCTTGCGTGGGATCGATATGATAAGCGGAAAGATATTGTGGAAATGGATTCGGGGGTTTAGTGTCTGTCAGAACCCTGAGCTTGCTGTCACCCGTCTGAGCAGATCCTAAGTCTATTATTATACATTTTTTCTGTCGTGTTTATATAAGGTCCACTGGAAGATGTGATGTACATTGGTTCGAGACTAGTTTATAGGGCTTGTTTTGAATAGCATGCCTTAAGGCTGGAACCCTTCAATCTGAACCACCCTAAGTAGGCCTTGGAAAAAGCGTGTCATCACATTACTATCGTATTTTCATCTTGGACTTTCTTCACTGTTCTGTCATATTGTGGTATTGAAGCTAATAAGCTCTATTCCGGACGGCTGATTTAAGTCGCGTATACACCACCACAGATATATGCTCGGTCTGCCGGTTACAGCACATATCGAAACTTTTTGTTGTCAATCTCTGTTTGGTCCTGTATAGGTGCTCAATTAGCCTCTTATCGGTCACAGAATAAACCAATAACATACCAGCATTCCGGCTTCCACGCCATCATCTTCCAGATCACCACTCTCAAATGCAAGGCGATCCCGACGCTTATTCTCAAAGTACATATAAAGGTACAGCGCAACAATAGCAGTCAGCTTAATCGTGTATCCAACAAGCATGCTAAGCCCCGTCAGTACACATATCCCATAACAAGAACGAAAACCACATACGCAATATAAGCGCTATGATACCCCGGAGCCTCACTTGACTTGAAAGTCTGCGGGCCAATAATATTTCCAACGCAATACCCGGTGAACAACAAAGCGCCGGTAACCTGCTTCTTCGTATAGCCCGCAATATTCGAACTAACAATCGTCAAACTCATGCTAAATCCCAGTCCTTGGAAGTAGCATAGCCAGAGCGCGACCAACCGGCCCCATTTATTGGAGTCCGATAAACCGACCAGGAGCGCAGATCCGATGATGCATGTCAGATTGGCAAAGATCATGCAGGCACTTCGGGAATGGAACTTTCCATCGTATTTTGTCGCTATGAAGCCACCAATAATCAGTGTCAGGAAATTGACTGCACCGCCAGGGATTTGAAGGTATTGGGTTCCGAGTGTGTCGAAGCCAAAAGACTCAACAATTATTGATGTAAACTATATCGCTCGGATTAGCATACCCTCAAGCCCATTCTGTATTGTGTCTTGAGTTGGAGAAAATGGGATACCATACACTTGTCAGTGCCGAGTTCGGTACCTGCGCACCAATAGCCATAATAAACAAAAGCCATGTCTTTGGATCACGGGCCGCCTGCCACACCTGATCCCATTTAAACTGATGGTTCTTCACACCTTGTCTGTTTCCCGCAATACGATCCAGAGCAATAGCCCGCTCGCGATCGTTGAGAAATCTGGCCGTTGATGGGAGATCCGGGAGAAGCCACAATGCCAGGATACCGATAACGAGGGAAATTGCACCAAAAATCAGGAATACATACATCCACCGAGGTAATCCTGTAGTGATATGTCCAATGGCATATCCAAGTAGCCTACGGCGAAAAAAGTAAGCCTCAAACTAATCCCATAGGCTGTTGAGCTACTTACCCGCCAAACATGGTTGCAATTCCATTGGTGCAGTAATAGGCTTCCAGGCGTAGGGGCTGTTCACGCGATTTGTACCACATACTCATTAAAAGTACAAAGCCTGGGTTCACAACTGCTTCGACCATGCCGAGGAGGAATCGATTGGAAGCGATTCCCGCAAAATTATGACATGCTGGCGTTGTCATTAGGAGGCCGCCCCATACTGTTTTTCCGTTAGAAGTTGGAAGTGGAAAAGTACGTCGGCTTGGACAGGTTTAATTCCATACCTATTGTTGTGCTTGCTAAGAATTTTCCGACGGGTAATTTTTGCATCGCTAGTCCAGCTGGGTATTGCGCGATCAGGTAGCCGAAGTAGAAGATTGAGCCTGCTAAGCCATCAGAACGGTTTTCATGTACGATCATAGACGAACCATACTGAGCCACGAATAGTCCGATCCGGTAAGTCCGGTTCCTGTCTTGAGGCCGTACACTGAAGCGAAATTGATGCTGTTTTTATCAAGATACTGCGCGGTGTTCAGTCACAAGATCAGTCAACGTTGGAGGATAACTAATCTGTAGCAAGTAAATGAAGAAGAGTATCGGAATCAAGTGCAGGTCTATCTTTCGCAATACCTTCTTTTCCTCTTCCGGGGTATATTCAAGGCCCCTATGTTGCAAGAAGAACTCATAGTTATCATCGACATCAGAAGATATGATAGTAGAAACAGCCGAGGCTGTAGCGGCCTCTATCTTGGCCTCAGACTCTGACATCTCGTAGACTAAAACACAAAGAGTCGACAGAAGCTAACACGGGAAAAGAGACATCATTGGGGCTTTATAGTAATACATTTGCTACGAGCTACCGTCCGCGCAGAGTGGCAGGATGCACGCCATATCCCCACGCGAGAATGTCAGGGGAAAAGCGGGTTGAAAAAAGAGGGGACAGGGAAACAGCCTTCGGAAAATGCATAAAGGAGTGCTATGATTTGACTAAAGCTCTTGCAAGGTTGACTAGCGTAGGGACAACGGTGATGGATACCTTTTATGGAAGGACGTAGGCAAAACTGGCCTATAATGATTTCGCAACAGTTTTCTCTCTTAGTTGTCTTGGCAATACCTCTCTTTCTTTTCAGGTTTTTGTTTATTTGGTTGCGCGCGATAGGTGGAGGTAATCACGACATCGCCGAGCCGATTGCGTATTGAAAGCCAATTGTTGGAGTATAACATGCGTCTAATCATTCCAAATCAGACCTCTTAGAAATTGGTCCAAGAATTATGCGAGAACAGAGACTATGCTGAAACGTTTGAGACGAAATTCGAAGGGAAATAAGCTTAGAGTTATTTATTAGATCTCGGCTCTTACCCCAGTCACGGATGAACCTTGGAATTTAGGTAACCTAAACTTGTATCCGGACAAATCTAGTCCTTCTTTAATATGGTTTAACATGCAAGGTCTACCTCTAGTTCACTTTCCACGGATATGTTGAATAGCAATTATAAGACGCACAATCCATGTCGGATTCTACCTCGGATTTATGCCAGGGTATTCGGCATGCCGAGCCGAGGTCCGGCCTGCCAGGGTTGTTTCCCCATAGGTCCCAATCTCGAGGCACGATCCATTGATTGAAGATGCCAAAATGTAGCATTCAATAACAATACAACAATTCAATAAGAAAAAATGGTTCTGCATATCCCATTTACATGCCATCAAGCTCCAGAATATCTCTGGAGAAATTCATTATTTATTCTTGTTCTTCGAGATGTATTCTAAAGCAGAGTCTTCATGTCATCCATGTTGCGAATACCAGCCAAGTTGCCGGCCTTGACGCGCTTCAGGGTCAAGGCAGCAATCAGGGCAGCACCCACACCGGATCCATCCTCAGCAGCCATGATAGTAATCTTGTCCTTCTCGTTAGGAGCCCAGTCCAGGGCCTCACGGAGAGCTTGGGCACCGCGGGCCTTGAAGTGGGGGTATTTGGTGAAGACGGATCCGTCAGCACCAACGTGGCAGGACTCGATGTTCTTCTTTGTACAGATAGCAGCAACACCACAAGCAGACAAACGAGCAGCACGGGTACCGATCAGCTCGGCGAGACGACGGACCATCTCTAACTCGGGCTGCGTGGGACGGATGCCGAGCTCGCGGTCGAAAAGGTCCAAGGTCTCCGACAGGTTCTCATAAGGATCTTCCTCAATGGCGGCGAGGAACGAGGCGTCCAACAGGTATGGTTTGCGCAGCTTGGAGGTATCCTGGCCGTTGAAAATGACGCCAGGAGTTGACTCAAGAATGTCTACAAGAGCCAGACGGAAGATCTCACCCAAGTAGAGACCGGCGGTCATCTTCTCGAAGGCCTGCTGGCCAGGGCGGGGAGAGTCGCGGTCAATGATCTCGTCGTACTTGGTCAGAGGGAGCACCACACGCTCGTTATCAAAAGCTCCATACTCGCAGTTGATGGCGATGGGCATGTCAGCAGGAAGACCCATGTGTGCAATCTTAGGAACGGATCCAACGTTCTCCATATATGCGGCGTTCACACCAGTGCCGAAGATGCAACCAATCTTCATCTCGGAATCGGTGTAGGAAGAAGCAATAAGAGTACCGGTGGTGTCGTTGATTAGGGCGGCAACTTTAATGGGCAGACCCTAAATTGAGACAATGAGGAAGCTGATCACAAGGGAAGATAGGTTTTAGACTTGAACATACCCGCTTCTTCAGGATAGCCTCCAGGGGTGGAACAACGTCCTCACCCTCGACGCCATCAATATCGAAACCCTTAGTCCAGCGCTGGAGGATACCGTGGTCAATGTACTCCTGGGTAGCCGGGTAGGAGAAGGTGAAACCCAGCGGGAGCTTAGCGAGGTTCTCCTCCCCGTGGTGGAACTCGATGAACTGCTGTAAGCAATCGGCAATGTACTCCCACAATTCCTCAGCAGTACCGGTCCGGAGCTCATCCGGCATTTTGTATTTGGACTGGGTAATATCGAAAGCGCCCTTGGCATCAGTCAAGGTGATCTCGCAAACACGCAAGTTGGTGCCACCCATGTCGAGAGCCAGGAAGGTGCCCTGTTCCTCACCATCGGGGAAGCCCATAACCCAAGTAACGTTCATTGGCTGTGGTATGCTGTTAGTTATTATTATTCGTGTGTGGGTGCAATTGTGGTGGATCTCACGATGTTGCCGCCCTCGACGGTTAGACCTATGTTATCATCACGGTAAGCTTAAATCGCGACAACCCGGGCGATCTGCGGGGCAGACTCACCCTTCTCGAGCTCCTTGACGAAATGGGCCACAATCTGCTTGAGCTTGGCCTGGTCCACAGTGAAGTATTCTTCAAAATCCTTGATCTGCTTTAGAAGATTTTGCGGCACATCGTGCATCGATCCTGGTGGGCGAGGAAATGATTAGCATCACACGTTCAAGCTTGCGATAAGGAGCAGTAGTAGCTCACCCTTGCGGGACGGCGGGAGCTTAGGACCTAATCCGACCATGATGAATTTAGAGGATGTTTTCTTTTCACAAGGTAAATGGGGGGAAAGAAGAGGAAAACAAGGGAGGGGAGAATGACGATATGGAGGACGTGGGGCAAAGATCACCTTGCTTGATTTGGCTGCGGTAAGGAATTGAAAGTCAATTCTGGAATATTATTAGCAGCTCTGACGGCCCACGAATCAGAGGTCCTGAGTTGCTTCGTTACCCACTTCTCTGTTACAAGAATTTCAGTAAATTTCCTGGTTTATTCTGAACTTGGTATCTTTAATTTCTAGTACAGGATGATCTCCGAATCTCCAACTGAACTGAACGCCGCAAGCGGTCAAGGTGCGAATCTAGTGAGATTTACGCGCCAAGTGCGGGAATACATGCGCCAGTCCATTCCCGGAGCTGGTTGAACTGGTTGAGTCGCTGTAGTCTCCCAACCGTTCACGAACTCGCTGCTGGTATGCGTCCGTCCTGCCCAAGGTGCGATCGATATCCTCCGTAAGGCGTTCGATCTCTGCCCGGAGTCGCTCGTCCCGGGTTTGCGGGGGAGCATTCTCCTCCTCCCTAGATTCAGAGTCCGGATTGGTCTCCTGCCAAACCGCCTCTAGCTCCTCCTCCCAGCCCAGAGCTCGGGCAAACTTTCGTACTCCAGCATCGATGTCCCCCAGTACCAAAACATCATCCGGTCGCGACCCCAATCCACCCACACGTTGCATATTGATGAGCACACGCGGTGTACCTTCCCTGCACATCGATGGCAGGCTGGCAAAAGGTTGCACGGTCAAACTAGTTCCCATCACGATACATAAGTCCGCCTCTCCAGGCAGCGAGCGGTTTTCGTGGAATGCAGCAGGCAAAGCCTCCCCGAAAAACACAATATCAGGCTTGACGAGGCCTTTGCATTCCAGGCAGTGCGGTACCTCGGCTTTCTCAACAATCCCATGCATTTTGTCATCGGGAAACGGCAGCTTGCAATCAATACAGCGTTGCGTGGCAAAGCTACCATGGGCCTCGACAATCATGTCACCAGGAAGGCCCGCTTGGCGCTCGAGGCAGTCGATATTTTGTGTAAAATGTTTCAACAACATGCCTTTATTGTAAAGCAGTTTGACGAAAGAGTGTGCGATCGTGGGGCGATAGCGTCCCGGATACAACTCATGCGCCAGTGCATAGAACGGCTTTGGGTTCTGCCTGAAAAATTCAATATCGAACACATCCTCGGGCTCCTCCAGATCCAGGAAAGCCAGGTTGGCATAGAGTCCGGTATCTGGAGACCGAAAATCAGGAATTCCCGCTGAGGTACTGATTCCAGCTCCCACCTGAGATTCTAGTTAGTAGTTATTGCAAGATATGGGGCGTGGTGAGGACGTACCATTACGACAACTTTTCGGACATTATTCTCCCTCACGTATTTGGCCACCGCGTCGATATTACGTGCATCCAAGACTGAGGGATGGGTGGACTCATCCACCATAGATGACTCTTCGTTACCCATGATGGGGAACTGCCGATGCTGATGGCGGGGTCTGCGACTTCCGGTTGTGGCAGCTTGAGCTTAAGTGCTCTACCTAAGTGTGTAAAGAAGATGAGGAAGAAGAACAAAGCAAGAAAGAAAAATAAAATGCAAGGTCTTTTAAATGTTTGGTTCTTTGATGACACAGATGTGAGGAAGTAGTAATCTGGAGGGAGATGACGTTGCGTTGGACGTAGCGAACCAAAGAATATCCTGGTTCCGGATTAAATAGTTCAAGTTGTAGGTAAACCCACGGCTGAAACTGTAACTCTTTGGATTTTGAGATATTTCTTTTGAATTGATTGGCTTCTTTGAGGCTTAAACATTCAAGCTTCAAGATCCTTTGAAAAAAGTCCCACCCCGCTCACCGCCCGCGGAGACACCTTGACAACCGCGTGGCATCAACATAGGATCTCGGAACCCCAAAGAACTAGCTTGTATGGTCCAACCATGGCCCTCTCTCAAATGGCCACAAATGGCGACGAATCCCCGTCCCTTCCGGAACGACCAATTGCGACCAAGGACACGTCCCCACGAACCGACATCTTCAATGCCAGCTCCGTGGCCGAGATCAAGGCGGCTCTGTCCCGCCTCCACACCCAAGAAGCCTCAGTAACTGCACGTCTGGATGCGCTAGTTACATCACAGAAAGATCTCTCCCGGGAACTGGGTCGTCTGGATTTGATGCGCGCCCACATTGGCACTCAATCAACCACCACCCGAGCGATTAGCCATGGGATGCTTTCTGAGGCAGCGGACACTGCTGATCGGATTTCGCGTGCCGTGCGCCGACTAGACTTGGAGCAGGCTCGCGTGAAAGCTACACTGGACGTAGTGGAGCAGGTTGCAGAGCTCAAGGCATGCGCTCTGGGTGTTGCGGGGTCTATGGGCGCGTCTCAGGATTGGGAGACGGCAGCCAGCTATCTACACCGCGCTGCACAGATCCCACAAGCGGTGATCAATGGAGCATTCGCCGCAGAGATGGTCCCGACAGCCGAGGTGCCTGATTCACCAAGTGTGACTTTGGACACCGCAGCGGAGTCATTATGCGGACTGTTTTTGCGGGAATTTGACAAGGCAGTCAAAGAAAACGACGGGGCGAAGATTACACGATTCTTCAAGCTGTTCCCACTCATTGGCCGATCTGAGGTTGGACAGGATGTTTATGGCCGCTATGTCTGTCAGGGTGTGGCTGCAAGGGCGCGCAGCAATCTCAATGCGAGCACAGGGGCGCAGGCTAAGGACGGGTTCTTTTATGCCAATGCTTTGACCAAGCTGTTTGAACATATTGCACAGATCATCGATGGTCACGGCGGACTAGTCGAACGTCACTATGGCCCCCGGAAAATGGGGCGTGTCATTGAACGGCTGCAGGTTGAAGCCGATGTACAGGGTGGCATTATTCTAGACACCTGGGGCGACGAGCGACATGTGGATCGGAAATTGATGGAAATCAAGTCATATGCATTCACATTCTTAGTGCAAAGCTTCCTGCCGGCGCAACGTCCAGGTCAGCCTCGGACACATTCGCCAGCGCCAGGAGGAGCAAGGACTTCTGAAGATGAAGGGGTCGACATGAAGGAAATTGATGAAATCCTCAATGAGATGGGTATTATGCTCGGTCGCTGGTCTCTATACTGTCGTTTCCTAGCAGACACTTGCAACGTGAGTTCCAGGGTTGTTTTAATTATATGTTATTCGCTCCCATCGCTAATTTTTCTTACAGCCTCCCGTCGAAGGTGAAGACGATAATGAGAAAAGATTCGAGCTCCCTGCCTTCTTGCAGGAGTCCTCTTTGGCGCGCAAGGTCAATGATCGACTTGTGACTCCCTTTAATGCCATGACCACCTTCTTCTTCCGCCGGTCTGTAGAAAAGGCATTCCAGCTGGATGAATCGCCATCGGGCTTAAATATGAATTTACAACGACCACTACAAGCAGACACTCCCCACATCACATCTGCTGTGGATGACATAATGTACATTGTCAACAAGGTTCTACAACAATCATTGGCCACATCTCAGGAATCTGTGGTCACAAATGTGGTTCCTACGCTGTCTCGTGTGCTTGGATCTGACTTCATCGGCATGACGCAACGCAAGATGCGTGATGAATGCTACCCGCGCGCCCCTGTGCAGGGAGCCCTCCCCCCAGAGCAGACAATAATTGCATTCCTGGTGCAGATTAACAACCTTGACGTCGCAATTGACTATATACGGCGCATTGTTCAAAATACCACTGGCTTGAAGCAGCCTCTTCCCCCCTACAAAGACGGCAACCAAGAGCAACCACCACAGGTCACCGAACATCTCCTCTCGCTCTTCCCAGCTCCTGCATCCGCACTTAAGGTTGCAAACACGCTTTACTCTCTTGCAAGCTCATTCGAAAGTAAGGTCAATGATCTTCTCACCGACGGCATTCAAGTTGTCTTCAACAATGTCATCAAACACCGCCTTCGACCCATCCTTGCTGATGCATTCCGCGACATCGAATACCACCCATCAAGCGATGCCGACCAGCCTATCGACGATCAGGATGACTTCCACGAGCACGACGGCAGCAGCAAAGAGCTTGTCCGTCCTCGCTTTGCAGCCGGCTGGTCAGAGATGCTTGTCCCGATAGCTCGTATCCTCACACAACAAGCATTCGACCGTCTCCTCGCCGTCACTATCGCGTACTTTGCCCGTCTGTTAGAAAAACGGTTATGGTCTTATCAGGGCCGTGTGAACCCGCTCGGCGCAGGCCGTCTGGAGCGCGACATTGCTGGCCTAGTCAGCACCGCCGTGGATGTCGGTTATGGATCTGGTACACCCAGCCGCTACCGCCACCGTGAAGCGCTTTCGCGATGTGTACAGATGACACTCGTGATGAGCATGGACGAAGATGAGTGGGATGAAGTGTTACAGGGTGGTGAGGCCGCTGAGGTAGTAGACAAGCTCACCCGGGAGGAGAGAGTACGTGTCCGTGCAATGGTCAGACGCAGATAGGAGTATCCGAATTATTATGTATTTGCATTAGAGTTCCATGGAACTGTTAAAGTATATTTATTTATTGCTGTTTCTTTCAGTTCTATCTTGTGGTTTACATGGATAGAGATAAACATTGCATAGGTGAGCCCCTAGGCTGGACACCAGATATACAGGTATTTTACTCAGAGATACAATCAGCATTAAGGGAAGCACTCTTAGCGGACAGAAACTTGCGATCTCAAACCCTGGAATATTCATGGGGCCCAAAAGTAATAAAATCTTGACAAGGCCATGATTCTGTTCAAATATTATAATATTAAAATGGCCCTTTACAATCTGAACTAATGAAACACATTACTCATGCTCATGAATCGTCTCGCTGCCACCAATTGCAGCTCTTTCATTCGAACTCGCCTCGGAAATCTCAGACCCATGGCGCTGATGCTGCCCATTTCCATAATCGAAAGTTTCATGAAATTGCGACATTCGGCCGGTAACCACATTGTCAATCGACCGAGTCGACAAACTACGGTGGTGGCTCGGTATCAAGAACGAACCAATTTCTGACTCGGGGGTTTGAGGCAAAATAGGCGAAGGAGAGGAGCCTCGGGCTATACTAGTCACCGAAGACCCCCTGGTAATATTTGTATTGGCAGCTGAGACGTTGAACTGGGTAGGAAGCTCAATAGGCGAGGAGTCTATGAGTAGAGTTTAGTACTGTATGTTGCTGAATGTTAATGAAGGACATACCGTGCATCTCGTGGACTGCACCTCCACCTGATTCAACTGTTCCGGGAGATGCAGATGTGTCGATCGATTCCTGTATTGTGCCTACTCCTACGGATGTCTCCTGGCCTGTAGATGCAGACCTGGGGCCTGCTATAGGTGATGTTGGGCCACCGCCGTACATGGATGTAAGATGTTGCCGACCGTCGGTTTCATGGATTTCTTCTTCTTTTTCAAGCTGGCGTTTTTGGCGACGTCTGAGGCAGAACCATGCAAGTATGATTAGTCCGATGACGAGAAGGCCACAGAGCACGCCGATCACAGCTGCGGCCCATGTCGGGAATTTTTTGTGGTGTGTTGTTGAACTGCTATCGGTGGAAGTCGGGTTATAGGGCCAGTAGGTTGAGATTGTTTTGGTGTATTTCGTATTGAAGATAGCTTCAAGTGAGGAATTGGTCCATGAGGATGGACCTGTGGTCGTTGCACCACCCGAAGAGCTATAACACTGTAAGCCGTGATGATCCTCTATGTTGTTGGCTTTGTTACTTACTCTCCACCTATTTGAGCTATTAAGAGGTCCGGCACTTTGTAGTCGCTCCACTGCTCGGGATCGTAGGCCTGGAAGCTGAGACTGTTAAGGTTGAAGTTGACAATAACACCTCCCTCAATACAGTGTGTCACATCAATGCGATAGCCTCCAATGGCGAGCATTTGGTTTGGGTAGACCTTGATACATTGATGTCCGTTCCGGCCGTGTGTGTTTGTCCCATTGTAGGCTTTGACCCATGTGAAAGAGGGTAACGACAGAATATACACATCATCCGATGCATTCGCATTGTTATCGAGGCCATTGTACCCTCCGTAGATATAGATATTGTGTGACGAGCCGTCCTCAGCGCTCGCAAGTACAGAACAAAATTCGGTCAATTGCGGCGGTGTATGGCCCGTTGTGTTCTGGAGATACCAAGTCTTGGTATCGACATCGTAGACAGAAACCGTTTCCATGAATGTTGGGCTGATTTTTACGCTGCGCGCCTTCTGCGTTGAGTTTAGACTTACAAACGTTCCAGCAGGTTCAACGACACCCCCAATGGCCACCAGAACTCCAGACTCGGACACTGGTACCCAAACAAGCTCCGCGTTCGCACGGCCTTGAACGTAGCTCGGGAGTGTGTCGTTTACCCATGTCTCGGACTCCATCACTGTCATGTTTACCGTAATCAATGTATCTGCTGTTGTGTTGGCTTTGTACGGTGGGTATGAGATGGCGCCCCAATTCGGAGCATGCATTCCACTGAAATAGAAGCCCAGGTTTTCGCTAGGAGCTGATTCCCCAGCTCCGTTTGTGATGTACGTTGTCACGTTGTCAGGTAAGTCGTCGATCCACCACCTAGGCTCCCAGTTTTGCTTGGTAATACCATCATACTGGAAGGCTTCATAGCCGAGAACCGTATCTTCAGACGTATTCTCATTATCGGTGGTAGGGATGGCGGCACCACTAGAATGTTTGAAAAACCTTTGTCAGTAGTCTAGTCTGAAGTGTGCATGATATGAGTAGTACCGACCCATAGAGGTAGAACTCGCCATCGTTGGCAAACATCACGCCATCAACAAAGGTTGGATCTATATTGCTCCCGGCGCCGGCGATGGACATCAAACTGAGTACATCTGAGAAATTCGAGCTAGTGTTGAATGAGGAGGAAAGATTGAAAGTATAGACGGAGCCATCAAAGCTTCCTGTTCAAACTGTTAGCTTCCAATGTCTTAACGGACTTAAGGCTCGAGGGCTTTTACCTTGGGACTCGTTGCCGGTGCAATTGTCCGAGTATATTCTAGCAATGTCAGTATTCTACCGGTACTTTTCTTTTCACCTCTAGGACTTTTCGTACTGCTCATACCAGAGATATCCTCCGTCTATGTAGATAGTGTCGCGAATAACGTTGGCTGAAGCTGTCAGAATAAAATTCGATGGCAACAGAAATGAAATGCACGCCTTACCACGCACCGATTGCCAGCTACACATAGAGTAGCCGACCTGTGTCTGGTACACGCTACATGTTCCCACCGCACGATCTATCCCCGCCAGTAGCGTCAGAAACGTTCCTAAAAGAAACATTTTCTTTCGCAACCACGCTTCAGATTCTCGAGATCTTCAAATGGGACGGTTGCTCAAAGGCGAAACTCCCCAGATCGCCAAGTGAATGGTTTAGTCATAGGGCGACCGCTCACGCCGGGAGCAAGTGGAAGCGAGGCGCAGTATCCAGATCGCAGCGATGCGGCTTTGTTTGCGCTCTTTGATTCCGTGAGCTCACGGGAAATCCCCCGCTATGACCGGGCCCCGTGCGCCTGAAAGCCACCATTGACAAAGAAGCGGAGCTTATGCACGGTCTCGTAGCTACGGGCTTCTTTCCAAAAGCTACACTGCGCTTTTTTCTTTTTTTTTTTTTTGCCTGCTTAGCTTGGCATTTTTATGCGATTTACAGACCGCTACCCAGTAGCGAGAAACCACAATACGAGTCCGCATGGGACGAGGCTGCTGATCTATTGAGGGGTTACATGTACTAATCCCTGCTGGCGCGGCTGAATTGGCTAAGATGCATCCACACCTGCGGGCCTTACATGCGTGTTCGCGGGCAGGATTCTCATCCCGTCTTTGTACCCGAGCTTGGTTAGGTTGCTTTCTCTTTGTGTGCGGGGCATTGGCTAACCACGTCAACATAAACAGACGGAGTCACTGCCCCGACATGCCGCAAAGTCCTCGACTGGGCATTTTGAGCCTCTGCACTATGAACTTACTCGGGAACTAAGAAACCCCGGGGCCGTGCGCATGTGCACTGAAGCTCTTTTATTTCCTTCCGTGCCTGATTCCTTTTCTTTGTGTATTTTCAAGCCTCATTGTAAGCTTGCAGTCTCGAGGAATTGCGACGATGAGATCTTCGCTCGCTTGGTTGTCGCTGTTTGCGACAACTGCTTGCGCTTCGTCAACAGTAACCGCTAGCAATGCCGTTTCTGCGCCCATGCCAACATTGGCCGCAGTCACCCAAATGATGGGGCCTAAAGAGGTAGCAGATTGTGAGGTGGATATAACAATCACAATTGGCGTCACCGTTTGGGTCGGTGAAGGCGAAGTATCTACGTGCACCGTTACGGATACTACAACCCGTACCACGACCGACATCATCACCGATACGATCACAGCCGCCAATTCAAATACTGTCACGATTACCAATACTGTTACGGAGACAGGTTCAGCTGCAAAGGTCACTGTAACGGATACTGTCACCGACACGTGCACCGTGACTGTTACTGGAAGTGCGGAAAGAGTCACTGTGACAGATACTATTACCGGAGGTGATATCACAGATATTGTCACCAAAACAGCTACTGAAACAGTTATTGGAAGTGCTATAACGGTCACTGTCTCGGAAACTTGCGCGCCTGAAACCGTCACCTTAGTTTCAACAGATGTCGAAACTCTGGGAGGCTCAACAGTTACTTTGTCAGGACCTGAAACCACAGTCACACTAGTTTCAACTGATATCGAGACTCTCGGGGGCTCAACGGTCACCGTGTCGGGAGCAGGAACGACAGTCACATTGGTTTCGACGGATATCGAAACTCTCGGGGGATCAACGGTCACTTTATCGGGACAAGAGACCACAGTCACCCTGACAGGCTCAGACCTACCCGGGACCACTGTGGTGGAGACGGAAATTGATACCATTGTAGAGACCGAGACTGTGGTGAAGACCGACACCATCTCAGGCTCTGTGACAACTATCCCCGCGTCGACTATCACGACAACTTATACCGAGCCTGCTAGCACAGTGACTATCTCAGGGACTGTCAGCACTCTACCAGCTTCGACTCAAACCGTGATAATCACCCTGCCAGCCAGTACAAGAACTATTATTGACACAATCACTGCGACGGGTAAATACTCCGCACCTTTACTATAATACTAGGAACTAATAGGGTATTAGGCCTAGGAACCACAGTTGTGGAAACGGAGACTGATACCGTGGTGATGACCGATACCATCTCAGGATCTGTGACCACTATCCCCGCGTCGACTATCACGACAACTTATACCGAGCCTGCTAACACAGTGACTATCTCGGGGACTGTCAGCACTCTACCAGCTTCGACTCAAACCGTGATAATCACCCTGCCAGCCAGTACAATAACTGTTAGTGACACAATCACTGCTACGGGTAAATACTCCGCACCTTTATTATGATCCTAGGGACTGATGTGGCATTAGCCCCAGGAACTACGAATGTGGAAACGGATACTATAGTGGAGACAGATACGATTTTGAGCTACATCACAACTACTATTCCGGCATCAACCATCACGACAACTACTACCGAGCCTCCCAGCACAATCACTATCTCAGGAACTGTCAGCACTTTACCGGCATCAACTCGGACCGTGACAACCACGCTTCCAGCAAGTACACTGACTATTATCAACACAATCACGGCATCGGGTAGATTATCCATACTCTGATCAAATTTCAAGAGGCTAACATGATCTTAGGCTCGGAAACCACCATCTCAGTTGGAAGTACAGTCACGGAAATTATTACCAGGCCTGGAACAACGCTCACAAAGAGCTACGGCAGCACTAGAACTGTTACTGATACTGTGACTGGACAAGACACGACTCAAACACAGACACAGACAGCCACCGTCAGTGTATGCTCCAGTCTCATCACCAATCCGAGCTACACACCTACCACCAAATTACCAGACAATTATATCTGGGGTTGTGCACCTGGATATCTATGTAGCCCTCCTCATACGGGTGATCGTGCGGGTTGCAATGTTGAAGCCGGTCTTCCAGCCGATACTTACATATGTTCTCCTGAAAACTGCATTGTTGCCCCTGTCCCAATCTTCAACGACGAATCCGGCTACAATGTCTCCACGAACTACTACAATCTGGATCCAACGGACTTTGGCCTCACCTACGATATCTTCGAATGTGCTGTAGAGTCTGAATCCAGAGTGACCAGGAAGATGGATCTTCTCTCGCCTCGAGGCAGATTTGACAGGCTCATGGGCTACTTCCTCGGTGGAATGACCAAGCGGGTGGACGTAGAAAACATACCCAGTGCATGCTTTGGACTTTGCAATATCGTTGCCATTGACGGAGAAAATACTGGAGCTACACCTTCTTTGTGTGATGCCGGATCTGAGTTCCTGACTGATTTGGGTTATTGTGAGGATTGCATCAGCAGTCATGCGGGCGATTCTGCCTCATCCATGGTTTCATCTACACTGTTGCCTTCATTTGCACCATGGTTGAATTTCTGTTCTGATCAGACGACATCGACCACTTCGACCACTGCGGCCGCAGCTACTACTACCACTGAGGCAACCACTACTAGTGTTGAGTCAACTACTACCACCAGTGCGCAGTCGAGTGCAACTAGCACTGCAAGCCGGACATCTGCCACTAGTAGCCAGCAGTCAACAGCAAGTACAATAACGAGCATCCAGTCTACCGGCACGCAGATCCAGCCAACGACTTCAGCACAGACAACGCAACCGGCTGGACAAAGTACGATCTCTGTATCAGCGTCTACAGTGGTGGTCTCTGGCTCAACAGTAACACTGTCCGCCACCCAGGGAACAACCTCAGAATTCGGCTCAACCATAACAGTCCCGAGTTCAACATTGATCATCTCCGGCTCGACAGTGATAGTACCAGGCTCAACAATAACAGAGCCAGCCACTCCTGTCACCGACTCACTCTCCGGTTCAACAGTGACACTGCCCAGTTCCACTGAGATAATCTCCGGTTCGACAGTGATCATCCCTGGCACCACATACGTTGAATCCAGCCCCACAGATACAGCTTCACAGGCTCAGTCGACGGTCACCTTGCCAAGTTCAACGTTGATTATTTCTGGTTCCACTATGATTGTCCCGGGTACTACGTACACAGAATCCGGCTCCACGGATATAAAATCGCTATCTGGTTCGACAGTCACGTTGCCCAGCTCAACAGCTATCATCTCCGGATCAACTACCATTGTCCCCGGTGTTACGGTCGTTGAATCTGGAACACATATAATAGGTACTGTTAGCAGTACGGGCCCGTTTGTCGGAAGCCAGACTGGCTCTGCAAGCTCGCCTACTTCTACTGTCTCCTACAGTGCCGCGTCGCGGACTTGGGAAGCTCCTCACATAGGCCTTTTGAGTCTGTTATTGACCTTCGCTGTGTCACTCCTTTATGTCGTTTAATTTATGAGGAATTGCTGGGGATAAATGATGAATGGGATAATATGGATACGATAATAATAGGGATCTCTTTCATGGAAGCGTAATAATACATCATACTATATCAGTATAATTGCAATTGAGTAAAAACCACCACAGAGGTCAGAGACGAAGGCACCCAAAAAATAAAATGAAATTAACAACAAGAGTAACTTGAAGCTAGTATAGAGAGACATCCGAAAATAGATAGAGGACGGCAAAAAGAAATCCGACGGCTGCTGGATTCGAACCAGCGCCTCCGAAGAGAATTGATAACAGGAAAATTCGAGTCAATCGCCTTAGACCACTCGGCCAAACCGCCTTTGGATGATGACTAAAAACAAATACAATACCTAACCTGAGCTGACTCTAAAACAGTGGCTGGGGTAGAAAAAAACTGAGCACGACGGCTGCTGGATTCGAACCAGCGCCTCCGAAGAGAATTGATAGCGCGAATATTCGAGTCAATCGCCTTAGACCACTCGGCCAAACCGCCTGAATGTGATGACTAATGATATCAAAAATGACCTAGAGCGTGTACTAGATTCTCAAAATCAAAGACGTAAAAAACAAGAAAAAACGACGGCTGCTGGATTCGAACCAGCGCCTCCGAAGAGAATTGATAACAGGAAAATTCGAGTCAATCGCCTTAGACCACTCGGCCAAACCGCCTATTGATGGTAATATCTTATGAATATGGCATCATCAAGGGCTAAAAATAGCTTGTATAGAATGTAGGTTTAAACGACTCGCGACTTCCTAGTGTCTAGATTCATCTTAGAGACATAAAGGTCCCAGTAATTACACCTGTCTACATACTAGCTTCTTATATATTTATTGATCAGTCACCTTCTCCTACTCCGACTGGCATGGTTGGTATCTGCCGATGTCCTATATACCTACTAGCTTTCGTTTGTACTAGTTCAAGATTTCTCTTGATTATATCAAGTCTAAGGCATCTTTTGAATGAAGTTAAATAATAAAGTAATGGAATAGAGGATAATTAAAAGGTCTGTGGTTGAAATCAAATTGTTCTATAGTGCAAAAGGTATCCTCAAACATCCGCATAGCCAGCTCCATTGCGGTGCCCAAATGAAACAAGGTAAAAAAACAAGACCAGACATAATATTTACATCCGTTCAAATCCCATGCAAAGTATGAAGGCGATAAATTAAGAAAGCACCATCAAACCAACAAGAAAAACGCCAGGTCAGAAAGAAGCATAGATAATGATTGCTTTTCCCAGTTGCATTTTTTCGAGTCAAGAAGATCCGGGACAAAAGATGCGAGTTTTCGGGGGAGGAAATAGTGTATAGGTGATATGAGAGATTGATATGGTAGAGATGAAAGTCGAATATATAGATGGTGGGAGTGTCGGAGGAGGTTGGAGAGGTATAAGAACAGGATGATTATGTCGGAAAGAAACAAAAAGCCCCAGGCTTTTATGGGAAAAAAAGTAGAATGCGCTCAGAGGGATATCGAACAAATGTGAAAAGAAAAGGGCTGGAAGAGATGCGGAGGTCGTAGAAGAGTTGATAGGCTGAAGCTTCAATTATCCTCTGTCTTCTCGTTGACAGGTCTCAGCTTGACTGGCTGTTCAGTGGGTTGCTGAGTGTCGGGCGGGTGGTGCTCGGCGACTTGTCGGGGAGCGGGGGCCACCTTGATTTCCTGGATAGCCTCCGGCTCACTGCCGCCCCGGCTGCTCTGGCTAATCTCGCCATTCGGTGCCTGGCCTTCAATCATCATGTCACTGTGCTCGCCGATACCGTAGCGTTCGGCAGCAGGAATATGGTGGCCATCTTCAAGCTGGTCCTTTTGCTGTGGCGTCCAAGCAAGGTAGTCACGGCGGACCTCGACATAGTCGTATGCAAACTCACCAAGCTGGTCGTCGTCCATACCGAGCAGCTCAGCTTCCTCGGAGGCGCGGAGGTTGAGACCAGGGATGGCGTTGATGGCGAGGGCGATCAGGGCGGACATAACGAATGCGTAGCTGGCGGTAGCGACAATGTAGGCGATTTGAATGTAAAGCTGCTTGTAGTTGTGAATCACCCAGCCACCGACTCCGGTGCCAGTGTTGACACCGTCCAGACCCACGATCGCATCGTCAGCGAAGAAGGCATTGAAAACGAGACCGACAATGCCAGCGATACCGTGCTCAGCCAACACATCCATAGAGTCGTCAATGCGGATCCAGAACTTGATCTTAGTCGAGTAATTGCAAACAATGCCGGTCACGATACCCAGGACCACACTGGCCCAAGGGGAAATGAATCCGGATGCTGGAGTGGCGGCCACGAGTCCTGAGATGGTACCGGAACACCAACCTACCATCGACCACTTACGAGCAAGGCGCCAATCGAGCAGAACCCAGGTGATGGCTCCAAACGCCGCAGTCAGGTTGGTATTCCAGGAGGCCATGGTGGCACGAAGGTTGGCACCAAAGGACGAACCACCGTTAAATCCAAGCCAGCCGAACCAGAGAAAGACGGTACCGAGAAGAATAAGCGAAACGTTGTGAGGACGGAAGTTGAGCATCATGCGTTCTTGTCGACGGCCGAGAACCATGGAGTAGGCGAGAGCAGTAAAACCGGATCCAATTTCCACAGGGCCACCACCGGCGTAGTCCATCACACCGTACTTGTATGCCCAACCATTCACATTCCAGGCCCAGCAGGCTAATGGACAGTAAACAATCGTTGCCCAGACAAAAGTAAACACCATGGCGGGGAGAAGCCGACCGCGCTCGGCCACAGCTCCCATAACGATAGCAGCAGTTACTGCACAGAATTGCATCTAGAAAGAATGTAAGTAAGGAATTTACTCGGTGTTGATCAATCAAATCGTACCTGGTAGAAAGCATATAGAAGATCGGGGATTAGTGGAGAACCCGGACTCGGCGCGGCCAAAGTCTTCATCATGCCAAAATTGCGCAGGTTGCCGATATAACCGTTGGTCGCGGTCTGGGAGAAGGCAAGAGAGTAACCCCAGAAGTACCATTGGAAAGTGACGACAGACATGGAAGCCATACAGGCCCAGATCATACTGAGAGCAGACTTTCGGCGGGCCAAGCCCGAGTACAGGAAACCCAGACCGGGCACCATAACCATCACCATGGCCGAGGCCACAATGATGTAGGCCTGATCACCCGATTGAAACCATTTGTTCACGTTCTCGGTGCCTATAACAAAACCGGTATAAGGAACTGTGCTCGATCGAAGTCCAGGAATTGGATTAGTTACATACGAGAGTTGCCACCAAGTGCTTCATTGGTAGTAAGCTGGGAGTAGTCGGCGGGAGCCCCAGTCCAGTTGTAAGATGCATAATCCGGGGAGTACGGGGATTTCCCATTGAAGGTGGACATGATGTGAGGCGAGTCGAACTCCGAAGAGCTCGTCGACTAGGAAAATATAAAGTGCTGAGCGAGGTCGAGTGGAGATGTTGGAAGGGAGAAGAAATTTCGGATGGGCGAAAGTACCGCAAGCTGAGTGAATCGCGTAAAGCTGCAGGCACGAGGTGGAGAGTGAGAAAAGTCGCCACGGGGGAAAGTCGCGAAGAATATAAACGAATTCTGGAAACTGGAACCGTTGCGGAGTCCCAGAGCGATAAGTCGGATCGACGGGCCCACCAGGGCCTGAAATCGGACCAAGGCGTCGCGAGGCAATTGCGAGGTCCAGATAACTGGGAAAAAAGCAAAAATGACCCAGTTAAAAAGGGATAAGTGATTAGTCCGAGGAGATTAACGCAAAAGCCGGGGAAGGCGCGGTTAAGTGGAATATTGAAAGAAGGATTGGGAAGGTACGTTGTGGTGAAAAATGATTATGACAACAGTAATGGGATAATCGGGATCATCCACTGCGCCCCAATCACCGATAACCTTTATATACTGCACATGTACCAAGTAAAAAATATACCCAAAGTTCAAGAATCGTTTCAATTGTCAATTGTAGGGGGATTATACACACTAACAAAAGAAGAGAAAATAGAAGAAATCCCCCTCCGCATCATCATGAAATTCTCCCGGTGTATGCTACCGGACCATAAGAGGTCGAGTGGCGGGAATAACATTTTTTTCCAGGTTTGCCAGGTTTGCCTTTTTTTCCTTGGTCCCAATCGAATTTTAGTTCTTGGCTCCGAAACAAAGCCCGCGCTCTACCCAATCGATCCCCGGTGGGAACCATCGTATCGGTTCGTCAGTGATGTATCTCCGGGGAAGTCATCCTGGGGTGAAATTGGGGGGAAATGAATCCCTTCACCTGCCGGGCTTCTCTAGCTCTCTATATAGGATTGAAAAAAGTATAGCTCCAAAATTGGCCATGTATTCCTCCTGCTCTCTACCCAGATAAGCTTATCAGAGGCTCACACTGTCGGCGAACTCCAACGCAGGTCGGAAAGAGAAGCATCTTTCCTTATCTCTGACATTCTCTATCCAGAGCCCAATCCACTATCCGTGGCGAGCAATTGGACAGCTGAGTCCGGGTTATCTGCCTTCTCATTGGATACAGATAAAGACTTGCCACCGGCCGCTAAGTGGGTCACTCCGCTGAAAGCCAAGCCTCGACGCTTTCGGTCTAGTGCGGTCGAACGCTGAGATATTGTTGTTCTTCACCATTGGCTCCTGATAAGCTCACGGTTTGCCGCTCCGAGAGAACCCGACCGTCGGGATATGCAGGAAAGTCTGTCTTGCCCCGAACATCGGGCTTGACCGAGCCATTCGAACGCTTAAAAATCAAATTGGAAATCCCAGTCATGGAGATTTGTACTTGAAACATCATTGTTTCTGTCAATGAAGGATGGATTACTCTATTGTTTGCGTCCACTCGGAGCACATGAAATGGTCATCAATCGGCCCGCGTGGGACCCTAAAAAAGGGTCTTGGCCTTATCAGCGCGATACCTCCGATCCCCTGTGACTACATTCAACTAGTCATACCCTATTCTTGGGTTCGAGACATCAAATGCTGATCATGCGGAAGGCCCCAGGAAGTGAACATGAAACAACATGGTCCTTGCATTGGCTTGGAAACGAGACAAAACTCTTCTGGCTTTCGTAGATAATTAAGCTTCTTGTTAAATTCGGGTCCTATGTCGTTGACGCCAATACATGGCATCAATTTGCACCTCGATCCAACACTGCATACACGCTTAGCCTTCTGGAACAAAGAGGATCCGCTGCCCCGCTATGATCTCAAGCTGCATCATCTAATCTCCCCAACTAATATAGAGCCCGTCGTGGGTCGAACGCATCCTGGGGGTTAGCAGAGCCTCTAGGCTCGGGGGAGCGAGCCAGCGGGACGCGTGAAATATTTTTCTTACCAATTGCAGTCTTTTCAAGGTGGGTACTACCGAATCGGGGTATCTGGGGTGCATGAGTCTAAATGTCTAGATCTTTACTTGGCTTACTAAATTGGAGATGAGGCTGGACGTGGGTTAATGCACTTCAACTACTCCTGTCACGTGCCAATTACCTTGTGTGCACTATAGCTTCATATCACCTAATAGATCTTCCTATCTGCTAGCTGTTCCATTGGCTGTGGACAGCTTTCAGACGTGAGGTCTAGCCAATTGAACTGGGGAGAGCAATTGGTCCTATACGTCCCATTTTGCAGACCACAAGCCAATGGGTACATTGAAGTATTTCCATGTCAATTACTGGGTCCCATCTTTTTGATTGAATAATGAATGCTTTGGTGACATCTTCAATTGCTCCAAGTATTCGTTACCTATGATACAGTAGTTTTCGAATTCATATTTATTTACCTCTACACTGTTAGGCTTTCATTCCCGGGCCCTGTATAGCTTAAGACACGCTAGTCTATTTTAAGCCATTCCCCAGCAATCCCTGTAAGATCGTATTGTACTCCCTAGTATCGATGAATGAGTCAAGGTCATAATACCGTAATTGGCCTGGGAATGTAATATATCTTTCATGCAAAGCGACCAAACATAGTGGACAACCTGGCAAGATTTGTTCCAAGTCAGGGCACAATAAAACATGACATGGTTTGAAGTGAGCGAACAACGATTTGAACGTCCACTCGGCGAGAATGAAACATTTATCAAGATCCTTGGTGATGCCGCTCGCCCGTTCAGTCGTGAACACTGGGCTATTAACATCATTGCCTCGGTGACCCCGCTAGGCTCACTCGCCAAGGAAAATCTATCCTTTCGCTTCCGTGAAGCATGGAAGGCTTTGCGCTTCAATCACCCCACAATCGCCGCCTATATTGTAGATGAGACGAAATATGTCTACGATATACCCGATCTTATGGCGCTTGAGAAATGGACGGCGGAAACCTTCCAGGTGGTTGAGGACATGACGGCCGATGAATTCATCGCATCTACCACACGCGTTCCATATGCTACTATGACCTTTTTCCCCCAGACAGGTGAGCTGTTGGGCCGCTCGCAACACTGGAGAACGGATGGAATCGGAGGCTTGATTCTAATGGACGACTTCCTTGATCTGGCCGCGCAGTCTGCTCTAGATACTTCCTGCTTGTCATGGGGTGAAGAGACTGTCCGCTTAGCCCCGTGTGTTGAGGAAGTACTGTCCAGTTTTGTAACGTCGGAGAGCCAAGATAAGCAACTAGCCCAGCAGTGTGTTGCAAGTTTTGGTCATGCCGCTGGGGCCATCGGAATCACCTGTCACGCACCAGAGGAGACTTCCCCAGGTGGTACGTGCATTAGCCGTCTGCATCTCAGTGAGCAAGAGACAAAGGCCGTAATACAAGGTAGCAAGGCTCGGAAGCTCTCAGTAACAGCAGCAGTACATGCGTCAATTGCCGGAGCCAACTATGCGTTTGCTACTGCTGGCGATCAGAACAAACACTATACAAGTACGATACGTTACAGTCTACGCCCATTCCTACCAGAGCCATACTCTGGTCGCCAGTATGCCAGCACGATCTTCACGACAGGTTGGATGTTCCCTGTTTCATCCGAGTCGTCATGGATAGACCGAGCAAAGGCGTATCATGACGAGTACCGCAAAGGTCTAAGTCATGATTACATGTCGGCGCATCGTGAATACGCTATTGGGCTGTGCAACCTTCTTCGCAATTCGCCGAAGAACACCCCTTCGCCAACCGATGTGGATATCAGCAGCCTCGGCGTGTGCGAGAAACTTATAGCGAGACAAAAGGGAACTGCAGAGCGGGGAATCCGCATCGACCGAGTCTCGGGTGGCTTAGATATGATCAACAGACAATCTGTGTGTCATGTGTGGACCTTTCGAGACCAACTTTGTTTGAATTTGGCATATAATGAGGCATTCTATGATAGGGCGGAGGGGGATTACTTTTTGCAGATTGTTAAAAACTCCCTGCTGCATGAATTGAGCTGGATATTAGCAAATACATGAGGTTTTTTCCGAACCACTACATCATTGTTGCATACGACAGCACCGAAAATGGTTGCTGTAAGCCCCAAGTCAATCTGCATAAATATTTTCTTCGGTACTAATGGATAGCGCCACCTATGAAATGGGCATGACAAAGTCGATTTTGATTTTGTCTAGTTATCTCGGCTAAGTTCACCCTACACTTTACATAGTCTATTGCTTGGCGAACGTCTATGATCGTGACCTTGCTGCATTCGGCTTCTGCGGCTATTTGAGTTATGGTTAGTGACTGGTTCTCTATCATATCGCGGGTAAGATGCAACTATTAAGATGAGAAGCCTTGGGATATATTGTGAGCTCAAGCGCTTAAGAGTCATGCATGAAAAAATATCCTTATTGCTAGGGGTAGATGAGCGTAGAGTGAGTGGTATCATGCGTATATGACTTTCGTGCGAATTACACTAAGAAAGGTCCCGGCATGTCATGCAAAATATAAGTACTAAATTTAAAACCAGGTGAACAACGGATTTACTGTACTATATATGGGTTGACTTGTATTGGGCTAGGATTCTGGAATGAATATACCAAGATGTATATATTGGTGCGGGTATATATTGCGAATCCTAAAAGCCCCCAGGTGGACAGCCACGCCTAGGCACAACCAGCCCACAATAAATAATTTTCCGAAACTAACCGTACTAGATCAAATTCAATGTCTAGAAATAGATGGAGCAAATCGATGAAATCCAGCCAAGTGATTCGGGCGGGGAAAGTTGCCACCTGATTGCCACCCCGATCGCGCAGTGGCGACCTCGGGCGGATTACATATACGAGATGAATGGTCTGACTACTGTCGTTGCAACTCCACTCTTATAGCCAGCTACGGGTCTCTCTTCAACAAGGCCGGCTGGCCCAATGGCAAGGCGCTTGACTACGAATCAAGAGATTGCAGGTTCGACCCCTGCGTCGGTCAATTTTTTTTGGTGATATTTTTAATCAGTACCTTTTGGCACGTGGAGAGAAGACTGAACGAATTTTGTTGAATACCGATATTATCTGAAAATTTTCTTCTTCCTACAAAAAATTAGATTAGGCCGTGGAGATTTATATCGATTTCCTATCCGATCTACGTCTTTACATTGGCCATCACGACTGGGGCAAAGGGCCAGAAGGAAGCATTTCGATCTGTTAATTGGAACGGATGAGTACATTTAAGCAAAGAGTCACCCAAACAATGCTGCACTACACTGCATACCAAGGATACAACACTGGTCAGATAAGCCGATTTCATAGGAACAAATCAGAACAAACATGAATATCATTAGATTTACAGGCCCGTGTACCAAAGCATACGAGCCACCAACATGCGTCTTTCCCCAACTCTATTATGTATAGGGGATATCATCCCATCAAATAGGTTACACACCCGTTCTGGGATTTCAACTTGAACACAGTATAAGTGCAACAAACCACCCAATAGCCCAATTATCATATCAAACATTGAGGCTGTACCCAGCGCCGAGGCCACCCCGACGACGGAGCGCATGATAATACTTACGGCCTTCATCGACCCAGAATACAGTGCTCGCGAGACAAACAAGCTTAAGCAGGGATCCAAAGCCAAGCGGCTCGGTTTGGAAAATGCGTTGCAGGAAGGGAAGGTAGATGACACACGCTTGACCGGCCAATGAGCCGAGGACAGCGTAGTTGAACATCTTGTTTCCAAATAGATCGATTTCGCCTCGGAGCACGGACTTGCCTTCGCTGCGACAGGTCAGGGCATTGAACATGTCGAAGAGAACAAAGCAGGTGAATGTCATAGTGGTGTCGTGGGCCGTGACCACACCGGAACGGGTGCCCAATGGCTGGCCATCGGTCGCATCGCCCATTTCATGGATGTAAATGGAGAGGGTGCCTAGCATGATAACCATGGCAGAAGTAAGGACGCGCTGTATGAGCGGTTTTGTCAATACCCGCGCGGTCTTCGGTCGCGGGGGCCGGTTCATGATCATGGGGTCAACAGGCTCAACACCAAGGGACTGGGCCGGTGGGCCATCCATCAGAATATCTGGAAGCACAGTTAGAGAGAGAACCAAGAAAGAAGCGGAGAAAGGGAAACTCACTAATCCACAAGATCTGCATGGCATTCAGTGGATTCTTGAAACCGAGCGTCGTACTGAGCAACACGAGACTCAGCGCAGCCACACTGGTGCTGAGCTGGAAAGTAATGAAGTTCTGAATATTATAAAAAATTCCCTTGCCTTGCTCAATGGCCCGAAGGATAGTCGAGAAGTCATCATCCGTCAAAATCATATCTGCTGCTTCCTTGGCAACGTCGGTGCCAAGAAGACCCATTGAAATGCCAATATCAGCCTTCTTCAGAGCAGGGGCATCATTAACACCATCGCCAGTCATGGCAACCACATCTCCACGAGACTGCAGTGCGCGAACAATTTTCATCTTGTGATCGGGGCTGGTACGGGCAAAGACAGATGTGGTCGAAATAGCCTGAGCGAGCTGCGCTGTTGTCATATGGTCCAATTCATCACCGCGCATGACCGATCGTGACCCGGCAGATTCATTAATTGGCATTCCCAGTTTCTTTGCAATAGCCACGGCCGTTGTCTCGGCATCACCTGTAATCATAATGACTCGTACTCCACCAGCCATTAGACGTCGAATAGACTTGTGCACATCCTTGCGAGGAGGATCGTTCATTCCAACCAATCCTGCAAACACCAATCCATTATACCGATCATCGTCATCCTTCGGGCTGCTGGACTTGGAGACAGGAGTGCTAGACCGGCTGCCGAATCCCTTCATACCCCGGGATTCGTCTCGCGCGGCACCGCTGGCGAAGGCAAGAACTCGAAGACCCTCGGATGCCATGTGCTCTGCCGCGTCCCGGATAATCTTGCGTCGAGGCTCGTCCAGAATTACCTCTCGACCATCCTTGGTCAGGTATGTGTCCGAACGAGCCAGAACTTGCTCAAGAGCGCCCTTGATATAAGCCACATTGGACCCTCCATAGGTTTCCCCAGGAGCACCGCTGCCAATAATGACACCCATCCATTTTCGCTCAGAGCTGAAGGGGGTTTCAGATACACGAGCGCTGATTCGCTCGCGGACATCATCTTCTCCGAGGTTATCCAACAGGTCCAAAATAGCGACATCGGTAGGCTGGCCAACCCATCGACTCTTGATAGCACTCGAGTCCCGGTCGACGGTTGATGACAAGACTGCTGCGGAAGAGGCGCTAGCTGGAGAGTTTGCGTGAGTGCGCGAGAGCCGAGCATTGTTTGCAATGTTTCCAACCCTAAGAATAGTGCGTGCTGCCGGCCCTGGTGAAAGTGTCGAGGCAATGTCGCGCTGAACCTCGAATGCTTCATCGCAATCAAAATGCCACATCTTCGTAACAGTCATGTGGTTCATCGTGAGGGTTCCAGTCTTATCACTGCAAACAACATTGACGGAGCCAAGAGTTTCCACACTGGGGAGTCGGCGCATGATAGCGCCCCTCTTGGCCATACGAAGGACACCCAGAGCAAGCGTGACGGTCACAATAATGGGCAAACCTTCTGGAATGGCCGCAACAGCGAGTGAAACGCCAATTGTGAACATTTCCAACAACTTGCGGCCCTGCAATAAGCCAATAACCACGATAAGACCGATTACACCAAACGAAATATAACTCAATTCCTGACCCAGGCGATCCATCGACAACTGCAACGGAGTCCGAGGACTTTCAATTTCCTGAAGCGAGGCTGAAATACTTCCAAATTCCGTCTTCGCACCGGTTGAGATCACAATACCTTGACCGTATCCCGAGCGAACCAGAGTACCCATGAACGCAATATTATGCTGCTCATTTAAACGGACATCTGCACCGACAGCACCACTAGCGGGAGCATCGTAAAATGGCGACCGAGGGGGATTGACGTTCTTGAGAGGTTGTAAGGCTCCACCTGGCGCGATGCGAAGGGCGGCGGTATATTTCACAACCGGTTCATTCTCACCGGTCAAGTTCGATTCGTCAATGGTGAGATCGGTTGCGGCGGTGATCCGGATATCTGCAGGAATACGGTCACCAGTTGAGAAGAGGACTAAATCTCCAGGCACCAATTCGCTCGCAGGAACGGTAGAGGATGCTTTGATAGCGGCAGATGCGGCGCCCGGACTCTTGCTCCTGAGCTCTTCAGTTTCTTCTCGGGGTCCTGGCGATGACTGAGTGGCATTATTGATAGCGGTACTAGTTGATGGGATATCGCGGATAAGATGAGCGAAGTGCGGGACAAGGCGACTCAACGCCTCCAACGATTTTTCTGATCGATATTCCTGAATGAAGCCAACTGTGACCACAATTGTAACTGCCAAGGTAATACTGACAGCATCATCATAGTTGCCCATGATAAATGAGATGCCCGCAGAGGCTAGGAGAAGAAGGATCAGGGTTTCTTTGAATTGTTTGAGGAACCGTAGCCACAGGGGCTCCGGTTCTTCGTGGGGAAGCTCGTTGGGGCCATCACGGGCAAGACGAATTTCCGCTTCGGCGGGCGTCAATCCATGTAGGAGTGATGTGTGTAATCGTTCAGCAGTTTCGTGAGTTTCGAGCCATGAGTATGTGGAGGTGGAAGTCTATCTCAAAGAATTTGAAAGTTAGCGGTGTGATACCTCAGACGAACAGCCAACCACAAAAATTGTTGTTGGAATGAATTATGCTTTCTTGTTCACTTACCGATGAGGGAGCACCTGGCCGTCCGCCTAATGGGTTGGTGGAGGAGGGACGTGGTGAATCGAAGGTTTGTGCATTATGCAGCGGCAACGCGGGTGTCGCGGACCTTGACATCTCTCATGCTTTTTCCGAAGAGATTGGGGAAGGAAGCCCGATGTAAATGAAAGAGAAACCGTTATATGTATCGTAAACTACTGTTCATCCCGCCTAGATTGGAATTGTTGGGGGGGAAGCGCGAACACGTTTGGGAGGAGATGCGATCTGGCAGCAGCTTCAAACGGGGGGCGTTCCAGACTTGCGATGGAACCCGATGGGGACTGGGGGACCGCGTAAGATCGACAAATTCAGAGACCAATCAAACCCGGAGAACACCAGGAGATTAAATAAGAAAAAAATAAGACGACAATAAAACAAAAGCAACAAGTCAGTTCTCTAAAATTCGCACTGGAGACTCACACAAGCGTCGAAAGCGGTTGGAAACAGCCAAGTCCCATGATGATGCTTTACCTTGTTGGGACTAGACCGGTAAAGCACGGAAGAATAATTGACCCGGAACAACTGCATTTGATCTAGCTCCAAACCATTCTTTACAGCCAATCATATCAAACCCCAGCCCCCTCGATTCCTGCCTGATTATATCAGCATAACTTGCTGTTGCCCGAATTCCCACGCGCATCCCTCGTTCTTCTTGGTTTCTCAGCCAACTAGTCTCCTCGCGCTCGGTGCAAACGACGTGACTATAACGCGACGTGCTCTTCAATTTGTATCTTTACCTGTCGCCCTTGCACAGCATCGTTTTCTCCCTGTGGAAACGCGATCTTTCATAAAGCCCGGCACGAGTATTTTGTTTTCCCCGGCCACTTCACGCGCGTCATCTCCTGCTACGCCTCACCCCGCGCCGGGCGGGTTTCATCTCTCCACATCGTTGGGATTCCCACTCGTCCTCTGACAGTGCTACTCAACGACATATCGCCGCTATGTTCTACTCAGAAACCCTCCTATCCAAGACAGGCCCGCTGGCCCGTGTGTGGCTGTCGGCCAACATCGAGCGCAAACTGTCCAAGTCGCACATTCTTCAGTCCGACATTGAAAGTAGTGTCAATGCCATTGTTGATCAGGGCCAAGCGCCCATGGCTTTGCGACTGAGCGGTCAGCTTCTGCTTGGTGTTGTGCGTATCTACAGCCGTAAAGCTCGCTATCTTTTGGATGATTGCAATGAAGCCTTGATGAAAATCAAAATGGTATGTCTTCAATCCCTCGGGGCAAACATGTCGCGACTGCTAACTGGAAGCGGAACAGGCTTTCCGACTCACAAACAACAATGATTTGACAACAACAGTGGTGGCGCCGGGTGGCATCACCCTGCCCGATGTGTTGACCGAATCTGATCTGTTCACCAACCTGGATACATCTCTTCTGTTTCCCCAGAATCTAGACTTGGAGCCCGCAGGCAAACAGCCTGGCTCATTGGACTTTGGTAGTCAGCTATTAGGAGATAGCAGTTTCCGCCGATCTATGTCTCAGGAGCCTCTCCGTCTCGAAGATCCCTCTTTGGTTGACCTGGATATTGGTGAACCTTTCGGGAACGACACGACAATGGAAATCGGTCGAGACGCCCCTGCACCTCGTCCTATGGAAGAGGACCTTCACAGTGACTCTGGAAAGCTTATTGACAACGATGACCTGGCCCTCGACATTGGCGATGATGGTGCTCCGTTAGACAACATGGATATTGATAATGACGACAACATGAATGATCTCATGGATGCCCCAATGGACTTTGGAGGTGAGGATGATTTTGGTGGTCAGACCCCCCGCGCCAATGGTGACCGATTCCACCGTGATACCGAAAGCCCTTTGTCCGACGCAGGCTCTGTTCAAATGCATCAGCTTGAAGAAGAATACAACCGCGACATCTCTGTCACACCCAAAGCTACTGCAGCTCAGCACGCTCAGCGTGCCAAGCGCCAGAAGGTCCAGGATCTTATTCCCGCAGACATCAACCCGCATTTCTCTAATAGCCAGGTTAAGGAGCAGCAAGCTGATCGCTCGGCCATCCTCAAGCCCGCTTCTTTCCTGCCTCGTGACCCTGTTCTTCTCACTCTTATGACTCGCCAACAGAATGGTGACTTTGTCTCCAGCATCTTTGGTGAGGATCGTGGCCGTGGATGGGCTCCTGAGCTGCGTGGGCTGTTGTCTCTAGACTCGGTGAAGAAGGCTGGCGAGCTGAAGCGAAAGCGTGACAGTGGTATCTCTGATATGGATGTGGCGGCTGCCGATGTTCCTGAGCTGGAACTCGGTGACGATGAAGCTATTGTTGCCCTTGACGAGGGCATTGGTCTCGACACCACTCTCAACCAGCGGTCTGAAATTGACTTCCCTGGAGACGATGCCCAGGATCTGCACCTCAGCGACGAGGATGGCATGGATGCGCCTCTGGATGAAATGGACGACACCATTTGCCCCGTGGACAACGAGCCTGTATCTATTGGCACAAAGCATGCTGTTCACATTCTGCGCGAGCAGTTGGGTGACCCCGTATCTTCCCAGAAGAAGAGTGTCTTGTTCCAGGATCTGCTTCCCGAACAACGTTCCAGCAAGGCTGACGCGACGAAGATGTTCTTTGAAGTCTTGGTATTGGCCACTAAGGATGCTGTCAAAGTTGACCAGTCCTCCAAGTCGATTGGCGCTCCCCTCAAGATCGGTGGCAAGCAGGCACTGTGGGGCTCATGGGCCGAGGAGAACGCTGCTGGTGCTGCCAGCCAGCTGAGCCAGGTTCTGTAGAGGGTAAAATTTCCATACTGAAACCGAAGAAAAGTTTGGGATACCCTGGCGCAATTCTTTTTACATTCATGTACAGCTGATTTACGGTCTATGGGTTGCTGGAAGATCCGATATTTATGTGAAGATTGTATCCTTTTTGGATGCTTGTCTGGAGTTTGGGATTGGGTTGGAGAACGGTGCTATGGCGATTTTTATTTGATGATGTCTTTATGTTGGATTCCGTTTCTGCTGTGGCGTTTTGCTGAACGGGTTGACCGTAGTGTTAGAAACATAGTTAATTGAACATACCCTGTGCAACTTGACATCTTTCGGGAACCGAGGTCCAGTAGAACACTGCCTGAATGTCTTCTAGAGAAACCGCGAGTCAAGAGGTATCTAGCTTACTGTATAGATATTAACATGTCGGAAGTACGTCGAATATGCGGGCTACGTCGAAGGAAAGCACGTACGCCAGTTGACTCCATTGATGATCTGAAATTCAATCCTCTACCCAATGTCTACCATAAGTCTCTCTGCCTTGGTTTCGGGATTGGCGGCTGCCAAGCAGCGGGAGTCCTACGATAAGGGCTACATAGCTGGCACCTCGGGTTGATAGTATTTCCAGTGCCCTAACAATCTCTTTTTATTTTTAGTGAGTATAGGCGCACCAAAGGCGCAAAAAGAACGTCTGACGAAGCATCTTCAGCAGAAAATAAATAGAATAGTCCTAGTACGGCATATGGAAAAATTTTAAAGATCGTCGTTCGTGTTTGATGCGCGCGAACCGTTATCTTTCAGCGAATCGGAGATGGGCCGGATAATTAAGAAGATGTAGTTTCATTGCTTTTTCCCCCTGTAGTTCGCTATTTACAGAAACGAACATGATAAGATATGCGTAGGACAATAACCTTGTCCCTAATGCAACCTTGTTTGATCCGAGTTACCCCAAACCAAAATTGGGTTTGGTTATGATATGACCCACACTAACCAAAAAACCAAAAAGTGGACTAGAACGACTGATGCAATCTGCGGCCCGCGCGGTCCTGGATTAATCAGCTCGGCCTAGCTCTACACCGATGAAAGAGACGTCATTTCACTTTAAACAGAAGGCGAATCCTCTTTGTGTTGAGCTGCCTTCCAATCCAGTCCTGACACTCCACTCGTGGCTGCCGTTTGCCCGCTCTTTTGTTCGCTCCAATTCCCGTGCGGAGATCTCATTTGCCATCCGGTCATATCGCCGAAGCAGCAAATGAGAGAACCATGGACGGTGAACGCGCTTCTGCATATGAGAAAAGCGGCGACGAGCTTGATCGCATCAGGTCCGAAACTCAAGATACAGGTTTCGCTCCGATCGCCCACCTAAAAACCAACGAAGAGCAACATGATGTGGCGGCAGAAAAGCGGCTATCGAGGCGCTCCCACTCCCGATCCCGTTCCCTAGAGCGAAGCTGGTCATTGAATGATGGTGTGAGCATTGGTGGCGACGAATTCGAAGGCGGGGGCAATGAAGCGGGACAAGATGCAGATGGTGATCATGGGTATACTGTATGCTGGGAGGAGAATGATCCCATGAACCCGAGGAACATGAGCAAAGCTAGACGCTGGATGATTGTCATCATTGTTTCGACTGGCTCACTCTGCGTGTGAGTATACTTTGGATTGTTGAAAGGTTTGTAGTCGAGACTGACCCGTTCAGGACGTGCACATCCTCCATGTACACAACGACATATGATCAGTTGATGAAAGAATTCAACTGCTCCCAAGAAGTGGCAACGCTGGGATTGTCATTCTTTATCTGGGGCCTCGGTTGGTTCTACTATACCAAAGCATCGTGGGGTCATTGCTGATTGTTGTATTCCAGGAATCGGTCCGCTTTTTCTCAGTCCACTTTCCGAAGTAAGCCCAATCTGTTCCATCAGTATGCAGGAAAGCTAATGGTGTCTAGTTCTATGGCCGAAGGAATATCTACATTACCTCATTCTCGCTGTTTCTGATATGGCTTATCCCGTGTGCCGTGGCAAAGAACATTCAAACTATGCTGGTCTGCCGTTTTTTTAATGGTCTAGCAGGAAGCGCTTTTCTCAGTGTTGCCGGTGGCACAGTGGGCGACATGTTCAATCGACAGGAGCTTGCATTTCCCATGATGCTTTATACTGCCAGTCCATTTATTGGACCAGAAGTAGGCCCTCTGTGAGTCTGTCAACTTGCCTGCTTGTTTCATCTTCTAACGGCGGAACAATAGGGTCGGTGGCTTCATCAACGATTTCACCAATTGGTATGTGTCCTTCTTGAAAAGTATCAAACAGTCGAACTAATTTGACCGGCAGGCGATGGACGTTCTATGTGTTGTTGATCTGGACAGGTGTGCTGCTTGTTTCGATGGTCTTCCTTGTACCGGAGACTTATCATCCAGTGTATGTGTTATTCTTGATGTGTGAACTCAGTTGCTGACATTTTTTCTAGCCTTCTCAGACGCAAGGCACAAAAACTTCGCAAAGAAACCGGAGACGACCGATACATTGCTCCAATTGAGAAGTTGCACCGGTCTGTAGCGCAGACAGTCTTGCGGTCTATGTATCGCCCCATTCTCTTGCTGGCACTGGAGCCGATGTGCTTGAGCCTCTGTATCTTCTCTGCTATCCTGCTGGGGATTCTTTATCTCTTCTTCGGCGCCTTCCAACTGATCTTCGAACATGTCTATGGGTTTCCACTATGGCAACGGGGCCTGTGCTTCTTGGGTCTCTTTGTGGGTATGGTTATTGCGATTCTTTCAGATCCGCTCTGGCGCCGCAACTATCAGCGATTGGAACGAAACTTCCAGAAAAAGTTAAACCAGTCCGATGAGTTTCTGCCAGAATGGCGACTTCCTCCAGGTGAGGACCAACAACCCGGAAACTTGAATTGGCAGTGCTAACATGACGGTTTAGCGATTCTTGGTGGGCCTTTGGTCACCATCGGGCTTTTCATTTTCGCCTGGACAATCTATCCTGACGTGCACTGGATTGCTCCTATCATCGGCAGTGCTGTGTTCGGAGCAGGGTAAGTTGACCTGCCATAGCTTGAGACAGTTTCAGCACTTGGAACCTGGTATTAACTGATTGTGGTACTAGGGTTATCCTGGTATATGCGGGCATCTTCACATTCCTGGTTGATGCATATCCCACTTTTGCCGCCAGCGCTCTAGCAGCGAATAGCTTTATGCGTTCGAGCTTTGGAGGGATATTTCCCTTATTTGGTATCCAAAGTAAGTTTGTCTCTTGATTTCATGCCCAGAATTGAAGGTCTGTGCTCTACATGCGGCAATGCAAGACATACCTATGCATTGTGCGTCCAGCGCCGTTCTTGACGTTCTTGTGAGACAAGCCAACTATCACTTCTGTGTCCCGTCAAAATAGCAATCATTTTGTGAACTTGTGGCTGACGACTGCAGTGTATAACAATCTTGGGTATCACTGGGCGACATCGCTGCTGGCTTTTCTGACCCTTGTCATGCTTCCCTTTCCGTAAGTTTTGATTTGTTATCCCAGCTACCTTCAGCTTGATCTCCTGTGCTTTGGCCATCGAGCCTTTATTTCCCCTGCATTGAAAGCCCTCGAAAAGTTAGCTCGGGTGTGGTTTGATATTGGGGCTGCATGCAGCCACAGATGTTGGCCAACTCAAGTATCACATCGCTTGATCCTTGAATATCGTTACTGATGTCTGTTCAGGTATCTTTTTTTCCAATATGGAAGCCGTATCCGGCAAAAGAGTCGTTTTGCTACCCAACAGACGTGAATATTATTCCACGGAGAAAAAAAAAAAGTCAATTGCTGCATGTACTGAGGTGCTCTGAGCATCTACGCCGTACGTTATTTTAATTCAAGACGGTTCTGCTCCCAATTGCGCAGTTTGAGAGGGACACCTGCATAATTTTCTTAGGTAGCGTTGCAATTCAACGCTCTTCCCAACGTCCCATGTATGGTTTGTGATCCTGTGACAACGATTCTTGGGCTGGGCATTGGTCCCCTAAAGCTAAAGGGATCATATTTGGCCGGTCCTCATTTTCAAATATCAGCAGTCCAGCTGTTGTCCTGTCCGCAGCTGGATTTAGAATGTAGATAACAAGAGAAATCGTAGACAGCTTCCCCTGGAACGCGGAGACCCATTTCCGTTTTCCTGAGTTTGGAGGCATATACTCTCGGCTTCGGCTGTTGATCCGAGTTAAGTCCTACTATTTAGACTTTGTTGCGATTAGATCAAAGCCAAGAAGGCCCACAATTTCTTTGTCCTGGGGTGGGTTTGGGCCAGAATCCAATTCTCCGACATCCCTTCCCGTTCTAGGCCGGTTGCAAAGATCACGAGCATCATGTGGTCTTGGATTTCAGTTCCTAGTACTATCCCCCTATACGGCAGTTGAACAGAATGCCTTGGACCTAGGGATCAGATTGACCCTAACTTAATCCCTCTAACCGAGGCACTCCCCAACACATAGCCTCGGGACAAAACGGGACTTATTTGAGGAGAAATCCGGAACCTTAGGACAATACAAGGTTGTAAGCGGGGGCATGAAGAGATTGAGACTTTTTTCCAGTCTTTCAAACCCGTTTTTCAAGTACAGAAACTCATATTCTTTTGATATGTAGCAAGATAGTTTTTCCACACGTGCGCAACTGCCCCAGTCGTGGGGATGTACGATCTGCCGGTGCAGCCAATCCGGGTAAGGATTCACTAGTCAAAAAAATGGGAACTGGTGTACCACTTTGCAAATGCCGCGCTCCAGTCGTTGACGCCTCAAACGTCAGCATGTGAATTAAAGGAAGAAGATTTTATGCCCAATTGCCCTCAAGTCTCAGTGCCACCAAATGCATAATGTGATTTCGCTTATAATTTACTCGTATTTTTGACTAAACACGAGAATCAATTCCCATTTTAATTCGCCTGCAATTATGTAAAAAACGGGGGGGAAACGGGCGTGTTACGAAACCTCGAACTATATCCACCTGGGCAGCCTTACCGCGTTGAAGATGCATGTTCATGGATGCTTCATAATGTCGGAATATTTTAGGAAAAAGAGCAATAAAAGAAATCGTGTGAAATGAGATCAAAGAAATATCCTAGTTACTATCCACAGTCTTGGTTCTTGCAGCAATCGGTCGGGTTGAAGTCCTGCCTGTTGATGCTTAGACCTCAAAAGTCACGGGAACATTCCGAAGTTAGTTACCATTCCCAGACCCTCCACCTCCTTCATCTTTTTTTCCCCGCGCAGAGCTGACAGGCTTCCGTTATTTTCTTGGATTTTTCCGACAGTTCTCAGGTTGTCTAGCTTGACACCTCTGCTACTGCCTCGTGCGGACCGAATACATTCCCGCTTCCCCGCAGCCGACGAGACTGCCGCTCTCTCTCTCCACTCCCGAATTCAGCTGCGCCCGAAACCGTTGCGGCATTTTTCTCACCTCGTCGCGTGGACTTCTGATCAAGCTTACAATTTCACGGCCCTTCAATGTGTCAGATCTTTGCAGTTACGTCTTACGCCGAGTCGATTGTGCCTCGTTACACCCGTGACTCAACCCGACACCTGCCTTCCGTTCCCCCGCCAGAATTGGTCGCGCGCTCGCGACAATAGACGCCGAGTATTCGTCGCAAGCTCCAGTGACAACCTTGGTGGATAGTAGGAGCTCAACACACACTGCTGTCAATTAGCGACCGTTTATCTCTGCTCGGCCCAGAATTGCGCAAGCACGTGGATCCCCCGATCTCTCTCTCTCCATTTGCCGAGACGATCCAAGTGCGCGGATGGTCCTGTCGCCACAACATCGAGATCGTGCGATCGAAGAACCAAAGGTGCTGATATAGCTCCTCGGATAGCATACCGGGCATTTTACATATCACGCAGATCGCGTTTGTGTCATTCTTTTTAAAACTTCCCCGTGCTGGAATACATGACGAAATGAACGTGGAAGCCAAGAACGGCACCCCGGTCCCCATGGATGGCGATCGCGGTTCCGCCGATATTACCGAACACTCGGAGCCACTAGACTCCGGGAGAGAAAAGAGTAATGGCGATGTGAAGGCTGAGCATCGCAAAGCTGCGAATGCTAAAGATCCATCGCGACCGCGACGGAAGAAAGCCCGCCGAGCTTGCTTTGCCTGTCAGCGAGCTCACTTGACGTGCGGTAAGCATGATCGACAAAAACTTGGACGAAATAATTGCTTGGCTAACATCCTTATTTGTCAGGCGACGAGCGACCATGTCAACGCTGTATTAAGCGGGGTCTACAAGATGCTTGTCATGACGGTGTCCGTAAAAAGGCCAAGTATCTGCACGATGCTCCGGACGGAGCACTGATGCCCGGAGTGCCCGGGAACTTCTATCCTAATAACACTCCCATGCGAAATAGCTTGCCCATGTCTAGGAATGGTACCAACTCGAGCACTCCGCAGCAGCCCCAGCCGCAGCAGCAACAACCCCAGCAACCCTCACAGCAGCAAGCCAACAACAATTTCTACCCCACGCCTCAGCCACAACCCCAGCCGCAAGGGTCCTATAACATGTACCAAGAAACGGCTATGAGCCAAAGTCCCTTCACCACCCAATCACCTGTTTCACCTACGTACAACCTGAAGACCAGTCAGAATGGTCGCAATCCCAGCTTATCGTCCACGGTGAACCAACAGCCCACCCCGAGTGCCGCTCTCTCCGGAGACACCTCCCAACCGCAAAACCCGTTTGCAGGGCCATTTTTCGACCCCAGTGACCCCGCACTTTTCAACTTTGATTTATCCAGCATGAATTTTGAAAACCGTTATGGGGCTCTCGAGTTCGGGATGTTAGGTCATATGGCGACCGGGGCCGGAGATTCGCCTACCGACTCGGGCACCCAGCGAGGGTCGATGGGCCGCAGTGGGTCGGCGCAGTTCTCCACGCCAGCTCCTGGATTTGGCGAAAGTCCGGGGACTCAGCCGTTCATGTTTGGTGATCCCCTGCTTAACGAGTGGTCAACTGGACAGGCCTCGGGCCAGCCGCATGTGAATGTCAGCGGCGTATACGGCCAGAATGGCATGCTCACGGGACACATGAAAGCAGATGGGCCACATGCTTTTGCTATTGAAAGTGGTCCTGCCAACTTCACCAGCCCCGGATCGGCGAGTAGTCCACATGTGGCCACCTCTGGTTTTGACGATGGGTCGTTCAACGCCGGCCCCAAGTCCAACAGTCTTGCGCCAAATGGACAACGACCGGTGATCACCACACCCAGCTTGAAGCACCAACAATTACATGTCGGGCCTAAGCGACGTCACCGGAATCCTTCGTCAATATATGAGAGTGTCAAGGAGCCATACGGTTACACGAGTGGTTTCCATAACCTCACTGCTTTCATCCAGCGTCGCTTCTCACCACAGAAGACTGTGCGTATCGCTAAGTCTTTGGCATCTATCAGACCATCTTTCATTGCTACCACCAAGACCCTCAATCGGGATGATTTGATTTTCATGGAGAAGTGTTTCCAACGAACGCTTTGGGAATATGAGGATTTCATTAACGCATGCGGTACACCAACAATCGTCTGTCGACGCACGGGCGAAATTGCCGCCGTTGGGAAAGAGTTTAGCATATTGACAGGATGGAAGAAGGATGTATTGTTGGGCAAAGAGGCCAACCTTAATGTCAACACCGGCGGTACATCTCAACCGGCATCCGGTACTAGCTCGCGTGGCAGCTTCACACCTCGCGGCTCAACACTGGAGAATACCAACGGCCGGCCGCAACCAGTTTTCCTGGCCGAACTTCTCGACGATGATAGTGTCGTGGAGTTCTACGAAGATTTTGCACGTCTGGCATTTGGTGATTCTCGCGGTAGTGTAATGACCCGCTGCAAGCTCCTAAAATATAAAACCAAGGAAGACATGGAGGTGGCACAGGAAGACAATGGAAAGTGGAACAATCACCTACGCAAAGGTGGTATTGCTGGCGAGGCTGGAATGAACCAGTTGGGGTTCAAGGACGGCAAGGTCGAGTGCGCGTACTGCTGGACAGTTAAGCGAGATGTATTCGACATTCCGATGCTTATCGTGATGAATGTGAGTACCCCATGACTTGTACCAAGAGAAGCGTTGGACTAATCCTGCAAATAGTTCTTGCCCTGCATTTGATTTCCTCCATTCTCAGATTTGGAGTTCTCGTCCTTTTCATAGGACGATAGCTTGTCTTTTTTCTTGTACTGCACTTTTCTGCTGTTCTTGTTATTCCCTTCATACCCTTGACTAGGACGACCCTAGTCTTTTGTCTCTTTGATCTGGGCTTCTGGTACATATTTTGGTTTCTTGTGGGACTGTATGATTCCCCCCATTCTGTGTTTGTTCTTAATCGTACATACATCTGGTGTTTTTAGGTCTAGCGGTTCATGGCCCAGCATGAGTCGCTGGATTCTTTTTTTCTATTTGTGTTTCTGGCGCTCAAAAGGCTAAAAATGATATCTTGGGCTGGGATTGTGTTTTTACGAGATTAATGCCATTTATCCTTTGACTGTCGATGCCGTTATTCATGACATATCTCAATGTACAATCAGTAACCTGCCGTGTGATTGGGTTATCATGGATGTCGATCATCTTGAAAACGAATTTACCTATCACAATCAGTCGATTTGAGTTGCATATGCATCCGGTAGAGATGCCTCAGGTGTGAGATTTGCTTATCGATAGCCCCACCTTCAATCCGCTCCTCCGCTTCCAACAGCTTCTATCTGACGTTTCCTCGTCATTGTCGCCTCTGACTAGATTTCCCTGGTACCCGGCCGTTCCGCAACTCACCTATTCGCTTCGATTGACTGGTTAAGCCTTTGTGATCGGCATTGCTACCCCGCCAGCTCCGCTATCTGCATTTACACAACACCCCGCGTCGACTCCACATCGCACAATCTTGATTCTTGATCACCACACTTGATCGCCTGAACCTTCTGTAGAAGATTTGCCTTCCTCTACAAACTTTTCGCAATGAGACCTGATAAACCTCGCGACCCCGTTGCTGGCCCTGATGCTGGGCCTATCGCTCCGTTCCCCATTCGGTTGTCTGGACCGGTGATCAAAGGCTTTGGCCGAGGTAGCAAAGACGTATGCCGAACCACACCTCCCTTGCATAGATCACATTTATACGTATGAAGACGTACTGAGACATACCTTGCAGCTAGGAATTCCGACGGCCAACATTCCTGCCGACGACTTATCCAAGACACACCCTGATCTGACAACAGGCGTCTACTACGGAGTCGTAGCACTTGACCCCAAGGACTTTGCACACGAGAATGGATTAACGGGCGAAACGGGCAAGGCCAATGAGCCTGTTGTGCAGCCCGCAGTCCTGAGCATTGGATATAATCCTTACTATAAGAATACCGTGCGGTCAGTGGTAAGTATTTCCTTCTTGACCTTCGCTCCATTGGCTCAGCCTCGGGGGTTTCAATAATAACTTATCATTGGGGTTTAGGAAATTCATATCATGCCTGCCCTAACTGAACCATCTCCAACGGCCGTTCCTCAACCCAAATTCAACCGCCTCCCCGATTTCTACAATACTCACCTCAACCTGCTCATTCTCGGATATATCCGACCAGAATTCGATTACGTCTCGATGGATGCACTGATTGAGGATATTCGTGTCGACTGTGAAGTCGCGCGACAGAGTCTTCTGCGGGATGCGTACAGAAGGTATCTTAATGATGACGGGCAGGGGTCGGAGAAGGTTGCCGAAGATCGAAAGTGGCTGCTAAGCTTCCACTTAAAAGGTAGTATATAGATGCCAGATCCTTTGATAGAATTTATGAAATAGACGTATGGATGTCCCAGATGGATGAATCTATTATCATACATTCGGAGCAACTCCATCCGGGATCTTATCGGTACTCGTCGACGTCACAACCCTAAGCGTTGACCTGTCAAGTATACCCCTGGTCCGATAGAATTTAGATTTCACCTGAGACGCGCCAGGGAATCCCCTTCAAGAATTCCATTCACATTTAAAACCAACGGTCACCATGGTCAACGTCTTCCAGCGCCTCACTAGACGGGCAACAGGCTCCAACGTACCCGAAAACGGAACAAGCGGCCCAGGCCAAGATCCGAATAGCCCATCCAATCCTCATGTTCTGCATAGGAGAAACAGCACCGCTTCAACAAAGCGTTCTCGCCGACATGACTATGAAGCAGAGGAGCCAGTGCCACGCCGTCTGATTTTGATATCTGATACACCGGAATTTGACCCGGAGATTATCCGCCGATTTCGGGCTGAGGCCTTCGATGTGGAATATTTGCCTTTTATGTGCACTGGAGATGCCGAGAAAGACCGTAAGACGTTGGAAAATAAGGTCCATATGAGGGAGGATGACTTGGAGACTGGGGAGAGATATGCCATTGTTGGTAAGTTACATAGAAATTTTCTAAAGCCGGATTGGAGTACATATATCCAAGTTTGATAGATGGAGGGAACGCTCAGGTGATTGGTTTCATCTACCAAGACCTAAACTAACTTAGATGACAGCATATAATCGACCTGCATACTACCTCCTAGTATCGCACCATCTCATCGCAAGCAAAACAAACCCATTCCCACGACTATGTGCTCTAATAGCATACTACCCCGTTTCACCAACACACATTCATAAATCCGACACAGATATTGAAAGCGAATGCAGTATTCCAGCTTGCTCAGAAACAGACACAATCTTCCAACCAGGCCCAGCGGCAAATTTCCTGCCGATTCAAATTCACGTTCCAGGGGAAATGGAAAGTGCATGCACCTTCTGGCCGTGGATAACAGTCTCTTCTGAAGGCGACGTTACCTATAAAAAGCGACATCGGTGTCATGTATTTACATATCCAGATTCGCAGCCCGGGTTCGCGGAATACAGGCACCAGACCCAGCGAGAAAAGGAAGATATACCAAGCGACGACGTTAGTTTGAACTTGTCTTGGAGCAGGGTCCTAGGATGCTTAAGACGTGCATTTGGAGTTGGGAGTAACTGGCCCGTTGTTGGCATTGAGACGGTTTGGGAAGAGTATTGGCAGCGAATACTTTCCGAGTTGCATCAGTCCAGAGTGCAGAGCGGAATCGATACCTCGAGGTCTGCCTTTGAGATTATGGGCGGCCGAGGTGAGGATCAAGATGAAGAGGGGTTATCTGTGGAGTGTGTTCCCACTAAAGCAGGAGGTGAATCTTTCTCTTTTCTATTTGCCAATTTGATATAAGCTTTTTTCATTGCTAATGTGATACTAGGCACTGACCCCCAAACCCTTCGGTCCTTTTTTAAACATGCATTTATCCCCGCTGGACCCGCTAGTCAGCATATCCGTCTTCTGTCAAGAACAGTAGGCACGGATAAAATCGTGGACGAGATACGCTTTTCGTTTTGCCATTCGGCTGAAGTACCTTGGCTGCTACCTGGTGTCCAGCCGACGGGTCGTGATATCTCCGTGAATATCGTTGTTGTGGCATGTTTTCGAGCGGAGCGTATAGTGAGGCAGAGTTTGTATTGGGATCAGGCAGATGTGCTTGTACAAGCTGGGGTTTTGGATTCAAGACTTGTACCAAAGATGGAAGCTCTGTATTAACCTTGTGATGGGATGTGGATATGGTAACTGGATACTCAATATGTACCTTTTTCATGCAATGATTAAAGATTTTAAAATCAACAAGCGCTATATACATATGCAAATGATGGATGCAACAAATCATGATGCTATCATACTCCCAAAGAGCCCCGAAGGCCCATAAGTTCCTTACTTACACCCCCAGCATTTGCGAGAGTTCGCCGGCTCGCTTCCTGTGCCACAGGAAGAACGTCCTCAATACGCATAGCGGAGTTCTTCTTTGCCAAGCCAGCCACAACAACACCTAACAAGGTATCACCGGCACCATTAACGCTAACTATATCCTCGGGAGACAATTTAGCAGCTGGTGGGAATAGACGCATGTAAACTCCACCGAACGATACATCCGGAGACGAGGATGCCCGGGCAAGGATATACGGCGCATAATCAGGGTCTGTAAGACGCGAGTCACCAGGAGGCAAAAGCTGCGTCAAAAGTGCGCCGGCCTCACCCAGCTTTGTGACAATACAAGGGATAAACGGAAGAAGTTGGATAGATTGCTGGGGAAGACCTTCATCGACCAGGGCGGCTGAGGTGAGGTAGACGAGACGTTCCCGGGAGCCACTCTGCGACATGCCCATGGCGTCAATGACGCCCCACCACCCCGGAGAATCGAAGACCAGGGATTCACGGGCAGCTGTGTACATGGCAGCCAATTCGAGACGGTTGGGACAGGCGAGGCTAATAGCGTGGTTGGGGACAATTTGTGAAGGACCGATAACCGGGCCGGTGCCATCATGGGCAAACAAGCGACGAGATTTAGCAGTAGAGACAGGTTCGAAAGCAACGCGAGCACCGTGCTTCTTGGCAAGGGTGGCCCATTTTGCTAGGACCTCCGGGCGCCAGTTCGCGTCAACGACAACCCATTTCGGTTTCGTTTGCTGGAGTAAAGGTTCCCAGAACCCGTCGAAATCGAGCTGCTTCTCCGGTAGCTCGACGATGCCCATGTCGGCCATCGCAACAAGGAGATCCTTTTTTGCGTCGTTGATGGCGATGTACTGTGCCGTGCGAGTACCAGATTTTGGTGGAAGAACTTGAATACCTGTAGTGCTAAGACCTTCAGTCTCGAGGGATGCGAGTGCTGCTCGACCGCTCAGGTCATCTGCTATAACGCTACAAAAGAGTACATCGCTGCCCACATAGCTGGCTGCCAGTGCGACATTATGGCCGACACCTCCCAGGCTCTGGCCGATGACGGCAGGGTTAGAAGTGTGTGGTACAGGCGTCACCTGGACGCTCTCGTCACTGAATGGGGTGTAGTCGCAGGACAGATCAATGGCAAGGGAGCCGGCAACCACGACATCCGCGTTTTGTGTCTCAGAAACGATCTGCTTAGGCGCCTGAGGGGCTTCCAGGACGGGCTCGGGTGTTCGCTGCGCCGAGAGATTTTGGTCTGACCGAGGAATGTTTGGAGATGCAGGCATGTGTCTAGGTAGAAGCAAATGTCCGGACTTAGCACTGGTTTGTATTTGTATCTAGAGCTCAACTCACCGAGTTGCATTTCCTCGGTCAAGTTCCTCGAGTTTAGCTAGTTCCACGGCAACGCGAGTCGCACGTTTGACATTGGATTCGATAAGAGCACGGTTGGCAATCACACTCTTTCCGCCGCTCAACTCCTTAATCTTAGCGAGAACAAATGGAGTATTATCACTACCATGATAACCCTCCACATCTGCAAGGCGAACGGCCTCTTCAATTACGGCATCCATCTCGGGCTTGGGAACAGAGGCCTCTAATGGCACGGGGTTGGCGAAGTGGATTCCAGAGGTGACAGGAAGCTTGGATTGCGCGTCTATAAAACTTGTTAGTAGCCGAAGTCCCCAGCCCTGATTCAAACTTACAAACTATCGCAGCAGCTTCGGCTTCATTCTGAATAACTCGCGGACTGCGAAACCCACTGTCGCGAGTGAAGAAAGCTGGGAAATCGACAGAGCCCTCACGTCCATCAGCAAAGGTACCCACGCAGACACCCTCAGTCTCAAGATACTCTAGTGTGCGAGGGATATCCAAAAAGCTCTTGCACCCAGAACTAATGACCGTTACTGGAGTCCGTCCCAGCTCTGTCAGGTCGGCTGTTTCAGGAAGAGATCAGTAAATTGCTGCACGATCCCTGTATATGCGGAGGATGTGTAACCCACCGGAAATGTCCATAGAATATTCACCACCACGGTGAACACCACCTAGGAATTAATTAGACGGAATATTCAAATAGAATTGCTAGGCCGAACTTACCTAGTCCACCTGTTCCAAAGATCTTGATACCAGCAAGCTGGGATAGAATCATAGTGCCGGAAATTGTGGTACCACCGTGAATGGGCTTTCCAGCAAGACCCTGAAACGTTTTTAGTACTTTCCTGTCAATGACTTGCGGGGTAAATAGGATAACAAACCATTCCACAGATGTAGCCCAAGTCTCTCCTAGAAACCTTCAGTGCAGTCTTCTTCTCGGCCGTCGAGGCAAGTTCCATGATTTCTTCTGCACTCATACCAACACGGGCAATACCTCCGAGCACACCTATAGTTGCAGGAACTCCACCGTTGGCTCGAACGACAGACTCCAATAGTGATGCCAAAGCAATGTTGTCAGGATATGGGAAGCCTGACGATATTTTAGCTAATTGATCCCCGAACGGACTATAAAGCCTCAAGATTAAGATGCAACAACACCTACCATGAGTATAAATGGTCGTTTCTAACGCGACAACCGGCTTGCCCGTTGCAACAGCATCGCGGACCTCTTCTGATACCTTCAGGAATTTGCTCTGAGAAGAGCCAGGCAGGTCATGAAAATAGCGACCCCGGGGTATCCTCGTGCTTCTGCAGCACCTAGGCAAAACGGAAGCTCTAGAAGCAAACATTGTGGCGAACAGAGACGAATGTAGAACGCCAAGCGAAGGAAGTAAAAAGAGGAGAAGCTGTTATCACTGATAAGAAAGCGGAGTGCGCTCCCTGGCCGCTGCGCCCGCCGTATTGCGTATACAGATCGGGACACCTCATCAGCTTCGTCCAACCAACTCTCCACATCAACCTCGCCAATTTTGATACCCCGTTTCAATTCGGAGACATTGTGTGCTCCGTGAAATACTCAGGATGAGGTTTTTCACCGCCACAGTGCTCGGGCTGCTTGTGCCCAGCCTGGCTGCCGCCTCTAGCTTTAAAGCTCCAACCCAGCTCGTTGTCCCGGCCGACTTCAAACCCCCGCAGGTCTTCAAGAACGTGAACTTGGTTCGGAACACTAATTTGGAAAAGGGATATGCCCGGGAGACCATCAATGTTGTGGTAGAGAATGTCGATAAGCAGTCGCAGAGCGACTACTATATTCCCTTCCCTTCGGATGTGTTTGGTCGCATTGGAGGCTTCGAAGTTCGGGATAAGAAGGCTACTGAGACGGGTCGCTTTGAGGTGGAGGTTACTGAGCCCGTTGCCTCTACGTAAGTTGCAATTGTGCATCTCAATGGCTTTCGAAGAAACAATTACCTTAGCAGAATGCTGATCAACATCTCGATGCAATAGTGGCACCCAGTACTTCGTCGTTCATCTCGCCGAGCCTCTCGCCCCGAAAGCCCAAATCACCCTTGGAATTTCTTACTCCGTCCTTTCCTCGTTGAGCCCACGCCCTGCGACAATTGGGCAAAGTGACAAGCAGTACCTTACCTACTCGTTCTCCGCCTACGTGCCATCTGCCTACCAGACTGTCACCCAAAAGACCAAGGTCAAGTTCCCAAGCACTGACGTGCCGGATTACACTGAAACATCTGGACTCAAGTCCGGTGCTGATCCGGAGCGCAAGGGCGCCACTTATACCTATGGACCTTACGAGACGGCTAAGGTGGCTCCGGGAACTGAGCAGCCTATCACTGTGCGCTACCAGTTCACCAACCCTGTGATCAGTGTCAGTCTTCTGGAGCGTGATCTGGAGGTCTCCCACTGGGGTGGCAACCTGGCTACTGAGGAGCGCTACTGGCTACGCAACAACGGTTCGCAGCTGACCAACCAGTTCTCGCGCGTTGAGTGGACCTTCACAAGCTACCAGAAGGCTCCGTCTTCTGCTCTCCGTGAAATTGCTTACCCTCTTCAGCCCGGCTCTGTGGACCCGTACTTCATCGATGACATTGGTAACGTCTCGACTAGCCGCTACCGTCCCGGTAACGGCAAGACCGCTGCCAACCTGGAGTTGAAGCCTCGCTACCCTATTTTCGGCGGCTGGAACTACAGCTTCAAGGTGGGCTGGAACAACGACCTTGCTCGATTCTTGCGCAAGGCCACTGGTGTGGATTCCTACGTCCTCAAGGTTCCCTTCCTGCAGGGCCCCAAGATGTCTGAGGGTGTTCAGTATGAGCACGTTGTTCTCCGCGTGGTCCTCCCCGAGGGTGCCCACAACGTCCGCTTCGAGACTGTTGAGGGCGCCAACAGCAACGGCCTTCCTGGGACAAGCCAGATTAATGCCAGCCTTTCCTCCTTTAAGACTTACATGGACACTCTCGGCCGGACTACATTGACCCTGGAGGTTGATAGTCTGACCGACGAAGCCCGCGATGCGCAGTTGGTGGTAAGTTCTTTTTTCCATGAACACTTTAGTGACAGTGACATACTAACAAGGTTTAGGTGACCTATGACCACTCCCTTATGGATGCCCTGCGCAAGCCTCTCACCATCTTCGGTGGTCTGCTTACTCTCTTTGTTGCTATCTGGTTCCTTGGCAGCATTGATACCAGCATCAAGAAGCGTTAAACGCGCTTTTTGGAAGAAGCATGTTTCATATTGTCTTTTTATTGAATCTGTCCCAGTCTTTATATTGAGTCCAAGGACTGAAGGCCCAAATACAACATCAAGTTTTTTCAATGAGCAGTTTGCATCTTCGTAGATAATTTAAATCTTCAATGTTTCGACTTTTCAATTATTCAGATAAACATTTCAAACATTGAAATAGACTCATCAAGGAAAGGGATTATAAGTCCCATTCCCAAAGCATGGCCCATCAATCTCATACCCACTAACATTCTGCACCGGCACTCCATTCGCTCCGAACCGCAGAACATTGCTCCCATAAGTATACGGCATCCATCCCATAGCAGGCGGACCACTCACGGGATCCTTCATGAATGCCAAAATATGATCCTGCATGACCCGACTCGTCTCAATCTCCCGAGTAGAAGGACCAGTAGTAGCATTGGTAACGTTATAAAAGTGTTCCAAAATTCATCATCAGATCAGACGAATGATAAGCACCAAGCCAGGTATACGGAGTTTCATTCGACCAGTTACCAGCATACTGATACCGGTACGTCGTAACGTTGGCATTCGCACGCAGAATACTAGTATTGGCAGTAGGACAAACCCAGTCCTCAAGTGTGCCCTCATTAACAGTAGGCTGATACGGTCCAACAGTAGCATTGGCAGACGGCCATGTATCAAGCGTCGCGTCATTGTTAGCCGCATCGGAGAAGATAGCTGGTCTGGGCGAGATCTTTCCCTGCGCAGCACGGGCAGGATAATCCGAGAAAATATAGAGATCATCTGCGATGGGCCCGAAGCTAAGGCTCGGTTCACCGTCATACTGGCCGACGAAATTCTCAATCATGGCCGTAGGGACCTGCTGCATGCATTCCAGCTCTGCAGTAGGATTGTGCGGGAAGTCACAACCGAGATGTTTAGCGACGAAAGTAAAATTCGAGTGAGAATAGTCCTCTGATGGAAGGGCTTTGAGTGCTGTTCCGGATTGAGAGAAACTGCCTTGCACAATGGGGTTATCCCAGAATGCGTAGTTGTGGTAATCTGTGCTCTGCGAGCCGGCAGATTGACCCCACATAGTAATAGCTTCAGGGTCACCGCCGAAGGCGGCGATGTTTTCGTGAACCCATTCTAGGGCCATGCGTTGGTCAAGGATTGCGGGATTGGGGTTGTTGAGGCCACCTGCGTTGGGGAAGCCGAAGATGTTGACGCGGTAGTTGATAGTTACAACGATATGCTCTTGGGTCCTGTGGACCCAAGACGCGGGGATCTGGCCGGCGATGTCGATGCCGCCGGTCTCGAAGCCACCTCCTGTCATGAAGAAGATGACGGGCAGCTTGGCCGTTGCTGAGACATTGTATGGTGTCCAGATGGCGAGGCTGAGACAATCCTCTGAGCTGGTCTGTAAGGTGAGACCGCTAGTATGATTTTGGTTTCCATTTTCCACAAGTAGGTAGGGAACAAAGAGGTTCCAGAAGCTGGCTCCGCTGGATACAAACTGTGGACACGATGGGGGAAAGCGCGTTGAGAAGTGGTGCTGGGTTGATGGTGGCAGCGGTTGAGGAGGTTGGAAACGCAGTGAGCCCACTGGGGGTTGAGCGAAAGGGATGTTGCGAAACTCTCTCACTCCGCTGAAGTTGGCATTGCGAAGTCCAGTAAAGGCTCCTGTGACAGTGCGAACTGTCAAAGAAGGGTCCGTTGCTGCTTGAGCTGAAGCAGCCAGCAGTATACCAGCACTTGCAAGGTGGAACTTCATGATGTGCATAGATCAGCTATAAACACCAGACCAGCTTTACCCGAAGAATCTCCCATTGTATTCATATAGATATTTCCCATGTTAATTCGCCGAATGGCACGATGAAATTATCCGAATCCAAGCCTCCCCAGTCTGATTAGCGAAGAATGTGGGGAAAATATGGGGATAGAAGGGCTCAATATTTATCCCGCTGCCTATCCAAGTCAAAACTGGGGCATAGACTAATCCAAAAGAAATTCAAATTCCTATGTATTCAGGTTTCCGCATAACTCGCTACCATTATACACGTCGTCAGAATTTCTAATATTCATAGCACCGGAAAACTGGATGTGCCTAGCAGTATCTTCAAATCTCATTAAAAGCAGAGGAACTTTACACTTGACTGTTAATCTCAGTCCGGGGTTGCAACAAAACATTTGTTGACCCATAAGGCATACTAAACGATTCGTACGTCCAGTGACTACGCATGTCCTCCCGCTCAAGCCGCATCTCATACCGAAGAAGTAGCGAACATAACACAAACTTAATGACGAAAGACGCATGCACCCTGCCAGGGCAAGCTAGCGAGCCGTAGCCCCACATGAGATTCTTCTCGGAGACATCGGCATATCCAGTAGTCCGGTCATTGGACCGCCCACGCACGAAGCGAAAGCCATCAAATATATCGGGGTTCGGGTAGTTCTCGGGGTCGTGCGACACATTGTAGTTGGAGACGCAGACGGTCGACCCTTTTGGGGCAAATGTTGATCCATCGGAGAAGGTGTAGTCTCGCATGGCCTTACGGCGGATATTCACTGCCACCGTGCCAGTCAGTCAACAAGCATCAATAGGGTTCAAAGATAGTTTGGCACATACGCTTGTCCAAGCAGTGAAATCTGGAGCTCTCGCGCATGAAGCTGTCCAATAGAGGGAGGGTTTCCAGGCTGTCAAAGTCCATGCCACTGCCGTTTGCGCGGAATTCATCTCGGATTATATCCTGCCATTCTGGATGTGTGCAAAGCTGGTAGATGAAGATATACAGATTCACCCATGGTTGATGTGACGCTGCGAGCCAAAGTCCCATAATCGCCTGGCAAACGGCGGCTGGGGTCCAGTAGCTGCGATTATCCTTCGTTTCTTCGATCATGTTGTATAGGATTGTCTATGTCATATATGAGCCCATGCAAAAAGCCATACCTGGGGAGACATAAACTTACATGCTCCACTTGTGAGGGGTGATCCCAGCTTTCTACTCCCTTTTCAATGATGGGGCACACCCGCTCTTCAACTCGTTTCATTGCTCGTCCGTTCCGAGTCACGACTGATGATATGAACCTATCATTGTTAGCCCGCTATGTCAGACTGTGATGGGGGCTGAACATACTGGTACATGAATGAGGGTGCAAGTTGAAATAGACTCATACAAGTCACAGTTTGCAAGGGATGTTGGTAAACTGCCTCGGCAAATGTGGGCTCAGATGCTGTTCAGGTAGATTAGTTGCCATACTGACCTCACATCCGAATTGCTACTCACCGAGTTTTTCACCAAAGAAGACTACCGCCATAAGACGGGAATTTACCAGTTTGCACGTGTCTGCCAGCCCAATTCTGATAGACTCTACCATTAATCAGCACCGTAGCAAATGATCAAGAGAGGCAAAAGGCATAGACCTACCGTTACCCATGGCCGGCCTCGGGCTGAGTTCATTTTGAACAAACATTTCCATTCGCTTGTGAAGATATGGAGATACTCGACGTAGATGACCCTTGCCCCTCACGCTGAGAATTAGCGAGAATAAGCGTGATCTGTGGGCCGCAATCTCATTATGGTTGAAATTGCTTAGTGTGTTTTTGAAGCCAAACATCTATATACTGTCAGTATATGCCTGATAGACCGAGTAAAATCATGAAAGCAATCCTCATTGCGTACATCGGCATATACTGCACGTTGTGACAAGGCCACATTCTCACTCAGCTCAGTCATCTTCTTCCTTGTAGGCTCGATGATGATAGGCTGAGTTGCCCACGGATTGTAAAATTTGCCATTTGACTATGAGATAAATGAGTTTTGATGTTTAACCTGAAGGATGAGGTTGCAAGTTGAAACTGACAAAATCTTCCAAAGTTGACTTAATCCTGTAGACCCTGTGGCTCCTGTCCTTGACGGAGTCTGTCGCATCCTGAAGATAGAGTCAGCACTAAAGCCCCTTGCAGAAACAAGGAACCTCAACAAGGTGGAGGAGAGACCTTAACAAGAAAGAAAAGCTCCACCAACACAAGCACAATAAATCCCACGATAAAGAACCATGAAGCTAGATGATCAAAATTCATGTTGAGTTGTTGGTAGATGTTGGTAGAAGTACTTGAAACCAGTGAGAGCGAATGCAGGTTGAAATATGATATGTACAAGCGTTTGAACGTGGCAACATTCCCGTCTCTTGATGAGATGACGTTGTATTACCTCCTGTGACTCGATCAAAGCTTCCAAAAATATCTGACTGATTGTGATTCACTGCTTCAATCTCGTTTGCACGACGCCTTGGCATCCAGACTTGAAGAACGCGAGGGCTGGATTTGGCCCGCACTTTTGTATTGTAACAACCAATGAAGGCTCTAAATATCTATGGTAAACCGCAATCTAGCGGCTGACTACGGCATGCGGCCGCCTGAAGGAGCCGAAATTATCGGACGAGGCGACCCGAAGGCTAACTGCAGTGTTTGGCGATTGTACGCGGCCTATCAAGTTAGTTCCCCGAGAAAGACATGTGCTCTCCCTTTTTTCTTTCTTCTGCTGACACAGGGGAGTGCAGCTTCAACCGGATGGTAAGATTAAAGTACATAGACAGGCCTTGGAAGGTGTTTTTACAACGGCAAGGCCGAAAAATACGTCGTAATAGCCGAGCGACTCATCCCACTAAGAATGTCATCCCGTGTTGGGTGAAACTGGGATATCCATCGCGCTGATCAAGCGAATCTGTCCAATAAATTGCATTGATTAGACTAAGGAATCCATTGGCGCCGGCCATGTACGTTCACAAGCGCCACCAAAGCATGGGTTACTAATCGAGGAGTTTCTCGTACAAATGCCTGCATTCAATCTTACCCAGTGAAACAATGAGAACTATGGGTTGCCTGATAGGAATCGGTGGGAAGCAGTGGGAAGCTATGCAGAGCTCACTACTTAATTTTATCACAGGCCATGTCTCTGCACGGAAAATTGCAGGAATAAAACCTTTGGGATGGAAACGCTGGAGTGCAAATGAATTGGGATCCCCACAACCAAACGGCCCCGTCGCATACGCAACGGCAAAAAGGGGAAAGAAAAAAAGAAAATACGAAACAACTCGAAATTCCAATAGAGATCAGCAAAGCTGACGATAAGTACAATGGGCCCCAAAAGTCAAAGTCAGATAAGGAGTCACCTCTAGCATATCCTACAATGAAAATGGTGTATGGCGCCACGGGTGATGGCATCCATTAGTCTGGGTCTATCCGTATACACCACTGATAAATCCAATCCTAGATGGGGCCATTGATGCAAGAGTGATTGAACTAGGGTCCAAAGATGAGATCCAATCACTGGGAGAAGCTTGAGCTGGGATTTTGTTACATTCAAACTGTTTAAGGCGGCAGCTCAATTTAACCTCAAGAGACAAACGACGAGAATCTTGAGCTTGGGATTAAAGTTTCAGCCACGATTTTGATTTTCCTGCTGTGACAGGGCATAAACCTTGCAACACATGCGCCAAGGTTGGTACCCTGTCAGCTTACGCATCTCGATGCCAGAGTTTTGTTTGGCCCCCATTATGCAATACAGAGTTCCAAACAATAGTAACGGCACCAAAACCCTAATCATGGTCTTGGGATAGGGTAGTTCTGGGTGTATGAGCCACGTCAGGCTTCTATATATGTCCTAAGAATCATGTGTTAAAGATCTACATTCCCAGTTCTTTAGGTACAAGGGCGTGACAGTATAATTGGATAACCTGCAATATTTCAACTCGGAGGTTGTAGAGAGGGTGAGATGGCGTCACTGCTTACCTTTTAGATACGCGGACAGCACGGGGCAGCCTAGATTGCAGGAGATGATCTGCAAGGGTTGAGTTTATGTGAGACTAGCATGGGGCTAGTTCGAGTGGGGTTGCAGCTAAAGGATGCTTTGTACGGTGAGTGCTTGGGAGCGGTTCATGCGGGATACAATAAACGGATAAGCTGAGCGCTTCGTACTCGACAGCACCTGCTGAACGGATACATTGATGCCCATTATTTTTTGTTGAAATGCGGGGAAAAGATATTCAAGGGAAAAGAAGACATGTTGTCGTGAGATTTTCATTATATACATCCATGGATAAGGTAAATGATTCTGCGTCTTCAGCGGCTGACTAGACCTGGGTTGCGGAATCTGATTTACAACGCTCTTCATAGCCTTGATTAAACGCATATTGTAAACAAATTGCGCCGTCACGGTCCACCTGGCTGGTGGGAGTCGCAGCCTGAATAAAGGTCTGAACCGAGTTGAATTGGTGGTTGTCGTCCATGCCGTCATAGTGGCTCTTCGAAGAGCTAATGTCCTTCAGAGGCCACTGGTCAGAGTCAACGGAATCGCCCGCTGACTCAACTTGCTTTGCATTCATATTCTGAGAAGACCGAGACTGAGATGATCGCGAGAACCGCGAAAACACCCGCGTCACTTTGCCGCCGTTATGTCGGAAGAAAAGCGCCATCGATGGCATCGCGCTGGCCGTGACACCAACGCACATCTCGACTAGACACATGATCAAGACAGGGGTTGTGTAAAAGCTGTAGTCGGTATAATGCCAATCCAAGACCATCTTGAAATAGATACTGAGTGAGGAGGCGACACAAGCACTATAGCGTAATTAGCATCTGATGAACATGCAGTGGGTCTTCACATACAGAAGACCGGTAGCAAATATTGAAAGTACACCCAGCTTCTTTTTGGTGTTCATCCTCAGACCCAGGATTGGAATAATCGGTAGAGCAAGGATATAGACGTCAATGACGAGATTGATTGAAGCAATGGGAATGATCCAAGCCTCCATTTTGGCGTAGCGCTCGGAGGTCAAAGAGTCTTGCCATGTCTCGCCGGGTGCCGGGCTGGTAAAAGAGAGAGTTGCCACCAAGACCGCAGTGTAGAACCCCCAGTTTACGAATAGCCCAATGTAATTGGCGTATCGCTGCCAGCGTATTGTGCGGAACATTTCGAGATACATGAGGAAGAAGGATGACTTGGCGAATGGCCATACCAGCGCGGTAAGCCAATTTGTGAAGAACCCTGAGATGATAAAGGAAGTGCACATGGCATCGGCTGCTGAGAGATCATACATGTGGATACCGAATTTGCCTTTGGTCACGGCTAAATGGTAAAATAATCAGTACATGCTCTGGAGGAAGAGGAGGCATCAAAGATATGGAAGCTGTACCGATGACACTAGCGATATAGTAGATTGTTGTACCAAATGTCGCAATTGATCGAGTCCCTGAAGAGGTTAGCATGGCCAAGCGGCTGGAACAAGGCAAGAATCTCACAATCATCCAAAGCCACCTTCTTCCGGATGTTGAATTTGGCATACAGACTGATAGCCATAGTCACATACAAGAGTACCATGCATATAGTCGTCACAATTATCAGAATATAGGCATTGGATGGCGGATTGTCGAAATTCGCAGTGACTCCAGGCGGCGGAGTGGCCGCTGGCATGCTAGCCAAATCGGCCGCAGACATGATGGTCCTGCAAAATTGAATGATATGCCAGGGGAAGTCTAAAGAAACGTGGGTGATCACCACGCGGCACACAGATATCTCATGGCTTCTATATAATCCCCACCATAACACGAGTATCGTTTCGGCAATTAGGTAGAAAGAGGGCAAAAGATGGGGGCCAAGTTTGGGGGGTGGACGGGTGTTGATCATGGTGGCCACGCGCTTTCTCCGTGCAGGAATCTTATCCCTGCCTTCATTCCTGCAGTAACCTTCCAAGTCGGCGTGTACAGTATTGGCGTTTCTGTATGCATCCCCGCCAATGACCTTGGGCGCTCACTGCAGATCTTCAAGCCTGCATGACCACCAAGAATCAGCCCCCATGACTGTGGGTCCAAAACTATGTTATTTAACAAGAAAACCCGAAGGATTACCACGGCACTGTATTGCAGCTTCAGTGTGCTAGACTAAACACTCAGCGTAGGCTATTGTATAAAGAGCGTTGGAACTCAGATAGGAACACTGGACATAAACCAAAGGAACAATTGCCTCCTTATTCTCCCCAAATAATCACATTTCCCCGCCTCAATGGCGAGTCCACCGCTCTCATGGGTAGTCCTGGACAGCATCCCTGACACACCATTGACCGTACTATTGATCGTGGCTGGTCTCTTGTTAACTTGGAGACTCTGGAGGTTTTCCATTCTCCCCAGGCTATGTCCAAACGAACCTAAAGAAGCCCCATATTGGATTCCCTGTGAGTTTCCGAGTTTCGCACAGCATTTGTTTTTTTTCCCCAGCCTAAATTATAATAACTGACCCTGTTTGTGATACACCAATAGTTCTAGGTCAGACACTGCTGTCCCCCCCCTATTGCAACCTCGTATCACTGCATGAATCTAATGCACCTCAGGTCATGCAATCCCACTCGCCCTTGACTTCAACGGGTCGCTAGCGTGCATAATGTTGGATACCCTCTTCCTGGAGATTTTGAGGCTTTACGGGCTAACTAGCCACCTAGTGAGCGATTTGGCGGCTCGAAGCGACCGTTCGCAATCGTTGCGGGCGGCGTCAAAATTTACATTATCACCGATCCTAAGCATGTTGCCGAAACCTACAGGAACGAAGCCGTTCTCTCAAATGAGGTTATCGTTCGAAGCATACATGCTGGTGTAGGGATGAGCCCCAAGGGGGTGGACAAGCTATTCACCGTTGATGAATCTGCTTCGTATAATCAGCAGCAGCCTCGACCACTTCCACCGATCGGGATGATGGTGGACACTCTTCGTCACTACCTGGCGCCTGGGATTATGCTAGATGGGTTCCTTGACGAGAACACGCTACCTTTGGTCCGTCGTGCGTTCGATTTCGAGCGTGATGTCCCCCATCCGGCGCTTTTAGGTGAAAAGGACGGCCGCAAAGCTATATCTCTCGAGAAGCTATGTATCGAGGCGCTCATTACCAACGTTCTCGAGGTGTTCTATGGACCAGCAATCTGGACGCTCAAGCCTGATTTCGTGCATTGGTTCTTGCTCTGGGAAAGAGTCAATTGGAAATTCCTCTTCAATTTGCCAGGAATTATGAGTCAGGATATGCTTGCAGCCAAGGCAGAGATGACTGATTTGTTTGAAAAGTATTTCTCATTGCCTCGTAGTGAGCGACCGGGTGCAGCGCCTTGGATCGTTGCTTTAGAAGACAACATGCGAGAGTCGAATCTAACCACTGAGGAGCTTGCTCGAGTATTGACCCTCCAGACCTGGGCGTAGGTGAATCCCTTATCCAGGATATCATAATGCTGACAGCTTGATAGGATCGTAGGAAATATGTACAAGTCGGCATTCTGGCTAATTGCCCACTTGGTTCATAACCAGACCGACCTCGAGATTGTACGCATTGAAATCCTACCAGCGACGCAAGGTGACCAGATCGATCATCACCATCTGACAAAGAACTGTCCGATTCTCGACTCTTTGATGTCCGAAGTCCTGCGCGTCACGACCAGCACTCCCATCGTGCGAGATGTGATGGAGGATATCTGCATTGGTGGAACCACTTTTCGGAAAGGAAACAAGATACTGGTAAGCCATTCATATGAACTAGATGTATAAGACTAACATTTGCTTCTCTAGATTTCTTACCGCCAATTACATCTCAATCCCGAATCCTGGGGCCCTAACCCCGAAGCAATTCAAGCAGATCGTTTTCAGCAAACCAAAAGCTTAAAGTCCAGTCTCAGTTTCCGTCCATTCGGTGGCGGAAGCACTCTTTGCCCCGGGCGTTTTTATGCCCGAGGGGCCATCTACCCCGTCGTAGCATTGTTACTTAGCCGATACGACATCAGTATAGGAGATCTGGATCTGGGATTGGGGGCTGCAGGAGATAGGCCACGAGGCCCGAAGAATGCTTCATTTCCCCGACCCGATTATTCCAAGCCTATCCCTGGTGTTGTATCTCCCGCTGAAGGTGAGGATATCAGGATGGTGCTCAGTCCCCGAATGGTGGGGCAGTAATATGCGACAAGGTTTTGTTTTCCGATTACGATTCCTGCTTCGTGTAGAAACGAGTTTTTTATAGCCGAGAAATTGAATGGCAATGACTACCAAGTGTGTTCACTTGTCATTTTAGTTCGTTCTTAGCAGCCCTTGCGAACCAATGACCGCCACTTTAGATGGATCTGGGCGTTCGCGTGAACCTGAAACGAATCCCCCTTTCTAGCCCCAGGATTACAGGGACATGGAAGTTTAAATTGATGTACTGAGTACTTGTAGTAGCATATATTAAATGGGTGGATATGCTGACAGGATAAGTACTGGGTACATCTGTGCTTACCTTCCTTTTCCATGGCCACGTGGGGAAAAGTTAGATCATCGCTAAATAACTTCCATTTCTTTTCAATGCATCTACAGGAAATAGGCTTTTGGTGGCTGAGACTAATACCAGCCTCGAATGTTGTAAAATGGATTCTCATGGTTTTTGTAACCTATTTCATATAAAGAGTCACCTTTGCTCTACAGAGTTGTTTATCCTTCATTGTTGATCACCATGGTTCCCTGGAGATTCCTAGTCTTCCTAGGCCTCTTCGCAAAGACAATCCAATCACAGACCAATGCAACACGGACAGCCTGCGAAACCCTTCGCAGAGAACTGCCGGGCGCAGTCTACTTCCCCGGATCAACGGGCTACACCGATACTTTGGCTTCGTATTTCAGCAGAGAAGAGCAAGAACTCGAGCCATCATGCGTCATAAAACCGACCAACTCTAGTGAAATATCCACGGCAATTCAAACGATACACTCATTTCTCGATTCTGGTGTCCAGTTCGCCGTGCGAGGTGGAGGACACACACCATACGCCGGAGCAGCCAACATCGATAAAGGCATAACACTGGACCTCAGTCTCATGAACGAAGTCAAGCTCAGTGCGGATCGCAAAACCGTTGAGCTTGGACCAGGAGGGAAATGGCGGAAAGTCTGGAAGGCGCTGGATCCTTACAATGTCACTGTCACCGGCGGAAGAGACTCGGACGTTGGCATTGGGGGATACCTCCTTGGAGGTGGGCTGAGTTACCTAGGTCCAATTCTAGGGTGGGGATGCGACAACATCCTGGAATATGAGATTGTCCTGGCCAGCGGCAAGATTATCACTGTGAATGAGAATTTGTACCCTGATCTGTTCCTGGCGCTGAAAGGCGGCGGGAACAATTTCGGAATTGTCACCAAGTACATCATGAGCACCTACCCACTTGGCAAATTCTGGGGAGGATTTATCGCCTATGAGACCAACCAGTGGTCTGCACAGACATTGGCGTTCTCGAAGTTCATGGGTGCTAAGCCTTATGATCCTCATGCAGCCATGATCCAGAGTTATGGCTGGTCATCTGCGTTTGGGGGCTCGATCAGCAATGGTCTGGCGTACACCAAGCCAGTGCCATATCCAGCTGCTTTTAATGGCCTTGCAAACAACGCTACATCGTTTTCCGACGCCTTGCGCATTGATACTATGGAGTCTTTCGCTGCAGAGACAGACAGCTACCAGTCATCTAACAGACGGTAAGCAGTTTTTGTACCATTTGGAATGACCTGGTTTTTATTCCGCGATATAAAGAAATTAAGCTAACAGTTTTAAATAATAGACAAACCTGGTACACGACAACTTTTGCACACACCCCAGACATTTATTCAACAATTTACAAAATCTACAACGCATCCATCGCCGGTATTACCAATGTTCCCGCCATGAACTGGTATCTAACTCTTCAACCCTCTCCTGTCCTGAACCGCGTGAACAGTTTAGGGCTGGATACAGGAGAGGAGAGACTCGGCATTGCCCTCATAACAGCCTACTACAACGACACCTTCGCCGATCGACATGTTGATCTCGCAGCAAGGAAGCTAATTATGGATATCGAGGCCGCAACTAAGGAAGCTGGGGTCTACCGTCCTTATAAATATTACAACTACGCGGGTGCCGGACAAGCTGTGATTGATGGATATGGAAATGAGAGTAAAGGTAATCTTCAGGCCGTAAGCAAGAAGTACGATCCGCAGGGTCTTTTCCAGAAGGGCCTTCCAGGTGGTTTTAAAATTTTTAATTAATTGGGATCGTGAGGAGGCAATTGAAATAATATGACCATAACTCTGTGAATTAGGTTGATAGAACTCAAAATCATATAGACCACTTTCTTAGAGAATCTTTTTTTACAGCAATCTTAGTTTAGTGTCCCGATAATAATCGACGCGTGACCTTAAACAAATTGAATAAGCAACAGCCACGAGTGAATTTTCGCCCCCACTAAGTACTTTTGTTCTGCCTAAAGCTAGTAAGCTTTAGCCTTCTTCTTTGGCTTCCTCTATTTCTAAACTTGATCTGATCCATGCTCCTTATCCCCGGTCAATCTCGTACAGTCAATTGGGTTGAGACATGATTACCACCAAAGCACGCCGCAGCATGCCCAAAGTTCGAACAGGGTGTGCCACCTGCAAGTGAGTCAATGACACCGTGCCCAGTCTATCAGTTCTAACCAAACCAGAATCCGCCGAGTAAAATGCGATGAACAACGTCCCAAGTGTCTCCGATGCTCTTCTACCGGGCGAAGCTGTCCCGGGTATCCCCAAGCTGTCAACTGTCAACCAAAAATCAAAGTGTATAACATTCCATTCAAAGTCCCCGGCAGTCGCACGGATCGTGAACTACTTCACTATTACTGCAGCGAAGCAGCCGAGTCCTTTTCTCGATTCTCGGAGAATACACTATGGAGACACCTCATCATGCAGAGAAGTCAAGACCAGCCTGTTATACGCAATTCCCTTGTGGCGCTCAGTTGTCTTTATCGCGACTATTATCTTGCTGAGTCACCACAACTTAAGGTGTCTGTCAAACATATCCAGCTTATCACCAGATCACACTCTCAGCTCCGTGCGTATCTTGCCCAGGACGCCTCAGCTGAGGTTGCGCTTATCTGCAGCCTCATATTTTATACATTTGAGTGCCTAATTGGCAATGTGCGACAAGCATTATGGCATCTAGATCAAGGCCTAATCATATTGCGAAGACTTCAAACCGATTGTCCGTGTCTTACGGAAGGCCAGGAGTCTTATGTGCAGTTGGCGGCAATATTCTCTCAGCTTGATATTCATGCCAGTATCTTTTCACCCGAAAGAATCCCCATTCTGCGACTTGCCTTGCCGGAACAAGTTTTGGGGATAATTCCTACGGTTCCAGATGAGCCATCGGGCCTACCTGGTTTAGAAAAATCACTTGTCGTGCTCCAAAATTGGACATTGTGGCATCTAATGGAGTATGTGGAGTATAAGAATCTACCTTTGACTCAGGTGCCACCCGTTGTTCTTCAGGAAAGGCTGAATTTAGAGTCCCAACTCCAAAAATTGGAAGAAAAGATAGAGAAAATGATGACGAATGAACGTTCTGAGTCTTTGAGTTCTTCGCAACGCCAACAACTCATTCTATATCGAAGCCAAGCACTCATTTTTCATGCGGTTCTCTTGGAGAATATTGTCTGCACCCTCGATGGCGCAGAAACTTCTCTCAATGCCTTCTGCAGATTTGATCTGGCGCTCACCCAAATATCAACACTTCTGTCGTCCGATGGACAGGATTCCTTTTTTGAAAAGAATACGACTTCCAAACGAGGTTTCACCCTTTCTACAAACATCATTGCAATGTTATACTTCGTCTGTTTGAAGACAAACGATCGTCGCATCTTGCGCATGGCACTCTCCCTGATGCAGGGACCGTTATTCACAGCCCGTGATGGACTATGGGATGCACGTACGGCTGTGACTATTGTCAAAGCCCTTCTATCAGAAGATGACATACAAAGCGAGGAGCCGGAGATGGACTTTAGACTAGAATATGTGGGCTCTGGGATTGTGGATACAAGTGGTGGGTTAGAAGAAGCACTACAAATGCTACATTTAGAACATGGGGCCGTTAAAAATTGACACCAAAAAGGGCCACTGATGTTGCTGAAAATGGCCGTCTACCTCAGTAGTATATGAGAGTGACCTTGATGAATGATAGATCAAATTAAGCCAAAGCACGTTTTTCGACATGAACGTGATACTTATATGCCTGTTCTCATCCACTGATGACTGTTTTATATAGATACACCCATGAATGAAGCCCAATTATCATTATTCAACATGGCGGCAATTTATAGCACCGAGTTAGTAATATTAATAGTTACATCCCTGATGGTACATCCCACCGTCTGGTATAACTGATCGTATGACCCACCCAAGACGGAGGATATGAACTTGAAGGCGTTCGCATGACCATTGGTACCCTCCGCACTGTGCCCGCCGATCGTGTTCCGTTCATATAGGATATTTACCCCAACGCCACAATATCTCTCCAGCAGAGAGTCGGTATCAGCAACAGGACTGACCTCATCATTGATCGCCTTGTACGCATATATCGGAGTTTGAGGAACGCCATGGTATCCCATGTAACCGTCCCTGTTTAGCGCATGTTGCACAACAGGAGCTTTGAAGGTATCTGAGCCATTGACGAAGTAATCAAAGACATTCTGACCAACGAAGGAAACCTCTGCCTGGGAGAGGGTCATTTCCTTTGCCATGAGAAAAGTCGTGCGATTATGCTTTCCCTCCTTTTTCAATTGACTGACCAAATAATCGTAGGTAGCCGGGTATTGACTCGCCAAACCAAGGACTGCTTCGGGGATGAGACCCGCGCTAAGTGTACCAGTGACGGTGTCCATCACATTGGTGATGTTAGGCGTGAGACCGCCGAGGGCAGCACCGGAAAGAGAGAGCTCCGGGGCGTATTGCCCTTGTAGCTCCGTGGCCCATTCGCTGGCAAGAGCACCACCGGAGTATCCCCATAGAGCTATGGAGGACAAAGTCTTGAAATCCAAGGTAGCATGGGAGTAAAGGATGCTCCGGATGGAGTCGAGTGTAGCGTGGCCGGACTGTACACCCGCGGTGAAGGACGCGAGAGGACCTTCATAATCGGGGACGCTGACGTACCAACCCTCATTCAGCGCGAGGGAGACATCTATAGGAGGAGAAGAGTACATTGCATAACTGGGGCTGGCGTCGACGTCATGGGAGTCATATGGAGTTTGATAGGAGAGTAAGGACGAAGCTTTCTTGTGGCGAAGAGTTGTAGGGACAAATACGGTGGTCACGGCCCATGAAGGGCGATATTGGCTATCCGTAGTACGATAAACAATGTTGTATGCTGCGGAGGCATTGCTGACCAAGGCTGTCAGATTACCTGGTGCGTGGCGTATGCGCAGAACGCTTCCGGGGAGTTTGGTCTCATAGCCATGTGGAGCACTGTAGAAAGGATCTTCGCTAGGAGGAAGAACCACGGAAGGACTGGTAGACGGCCGTCCGGAGACGAATGGGAGAAGACTCCCAACCAGAGGGAGCAGACGAACTGGGGAAAGCATAACTGGCGTGGGTTACTTGGGAGACACCAGAAAGGTTTTAAGGGAAAAAGTCCGGGGAAAGCGCAGCCAAAGTATATGCTTATGTCCTATTTCCGTGCCGTTGTATCTAGTGCTTACAGCGGATATATTTATAAAGACCACCTTAGTTTCTGAGAAAAGGGCGAAAACAAGTTGAAAGCTCGTATCGCGTCAGCAAAGCAAGTGGAGAAGGTATTTTGGACCTTCGGAAGACCCGGATCGGTCGGCTACTTCGGCCTCATCAGCAGGTTTTATTCTTGGTTAGTAGTGCCTGTCTTAGCTTGAGGATCTGGCCCCATTGTTAGGTATCAAACCCGAGAGAATTGGGTCCAAAGATGGTGGGTTTCCTCTGATGATTCCTTTCTCAAGATGGCGTACAACCTACGTGAAAATCTATGGATGCGTCAATTGATTATAATTCTTCTCGTTCCTAGTCCACAGCCGCGACAGTACTCTGAATTTCGTTGTGAAAATAACATCATTTTTTTAAGTCATTGGATTAGACATCGGCATAGACACATATTTGAAAAGAACCTAACCTAGCAGCTAGCTATATCCGTTCAGGGCATATCCGGCTGAGTAACCATGGTTCCTGGGTGCTGATATTTAGTGGATATCATAGTGGATACCCGTGATACTCTGCACTGGGTTTCCACTCCAAGGTGGGGGCTTTCTTATCTTAGCTGCCGCCGCTTTTATGAGGGCGCTCAGAGACGCGCTGAGTTCTGCTCGGTGAGTCAAAAGTGGCGAGCGAGAGCCTTAAACCGGAAGAGGGCCAAGCAATAGGACAGGAAACCCGCTACATACGAGTGACTCCTCAAAAAACAACACCGTACAGTCGACCACTTTGCATAGAAAATAGGCTCAACTGCAGTAAGTGAGCATTCTTGAGGAGGCTAATATTACTTACTGTGTTGGCAAAGAGATGAGTTTCAGGTGACCAAGACACAATATTTGCATGTATTTAGTTCAAAATATTCCAATTTAAAACTCTCAAGGTGAAGGTGACAAAGGCTCAGCCGCAATTTGCGAGTCCAGAAAAGGAACGGAAAATGGAAGGGTAAATGCGGGGGTAGCTGTGACAGACCGTCCGATTGGAGCGGTGAAATTGCAGTGGCGCAGCGATGAGTGATGTATTGAAGGCGTTGGCGGAGGGCGGAAGAATAATAGAGGTTAAAGAGGCGAGGCCACTACCAAGGATAATCCAGAGATCCTCATTTAACTCTGAGCTAAGTAAGACAGTGTCCAAATTTCCTCGGCTTTCTATACCGCTTGCGAGATCACTAGCCCCAGGAACAGACCAATCACAATGCTATATCGGCTAGAGTACTGTACCGGAGCATCAGAAGGCAGAGGGGCCAAGGTATTGTTTCCCGAAACACTTTCCTTCGAGCTGAACTTCTTCGCGAATCGCATCTCGTTCTTCCCGAAATCGAAGACGGCGACGACATTCTTCAAAAATGGAACGCCAATTATATTCAAAGTGATATCACCCAGAGATACCTCTGAAGACGAAGCCAGACTGGACACACAGACCCCCTCAGAGGTCTGGTAGATTAGATCCGAGCCATTATGGTAGAATGTCTGGTCACCAAGCGACAATCCAAATTCCGGCGCTTTAGCAGAGCAATCAACAACATACAATCCAGTTTCAGATTCATAAGTCGCCGGAGGCGAGAAAAGAGCATTGATCGGACCGACAATCGCGTCAGGGAGGTAAGAGATATAATTCCCGGAGTCGATGAATGCTTGAAATGAAGTTGAGTTTGTAGTCAGGTTATTCAACGATGACCCGTACGTGATATTGTTGACAGTGGTTGACCAGTACGATCGAACATTTTTGCCGGATGTGAACCACAGCGGAATGTTATCTGTGATTTCCACAGGGACTGTCGCGAAGTGGGAGCTGTGGTTGACAGGTGGCAGACCACCGAGAGTCATATACCCTCCAAAAGATGTAGATTCATTCTGCGGTGTGTGCGCGAGCGCCAGACTGAAGTATGAATCTACAAGGCCCTGCTCATGCATTGTGTACAACAAAGGGTTGTACACCAGACGATCACGCCAGTATGTGCTGTTGGATGTCTGGTTCGCCGGATGTGCGGAGGTGAGAGATGGATAGGCCAGGCCGAGCAGTCCGCTATTCACGCCATCGCCCATGGGGTTCGAATCATTTGCGATGCCGACCTTCTGTGCCTCCACGCTTATACCACCTATTGACACTTGTTCATAGGCCATGAGGCCGCTCGCAATGCCTGCGCCATATTCTACGCCGAATATCTCATTTGGGACGCGGTGGTAGGTTTTGGATTTTTGGTAGGTCTTGTTCGCGTAGAGGCAGTCAAGCTGTGGTATGACGAGGTTGTCGGTGCTATTGACGCATTTATACCCGTTTTGCATCACGTAGGTATCACTGCTCCCAGTATCGACGAGGAGCATGAAGGTCTGATTCCCTATCGTGACTGGGGCATCAAAAACCGTTCCATACTGTGTTGCTATGAGAGTAGACGTTGTGCTGGAAGATTGACGAGTTGATATGTGTCTAGCACCGGCAAGTACTAGCGGGCCAGTGGCGAGAGTGAGGAGGTGGAAGAGCATGGTAATTTCTTATCACTAGAAATTGCGATGATTCCTTTAGAGCATTGTACTTATCGCGGTATTTATACATGTTTAACAGATACTCAAAATAGGCAGCATTTGTGATTGAAGTTGTTAGCCAGAGAGGACAGCTCGTATATTTTAGCGTAAACGTTAGCGCTCCTTTAGCGTGTTTTTAGTCGCGTGAATATATATTTTCGGCCCCAGTATTACGTGGTCCAGTTTTTAACTACAAGTGGACTCCATTAGAAGAACAATTTTCACATCTCTCAGTTGTCATTGGCTGAGGAAATAGGGAGGCCTATTAGGCACTAACTAACAATAGTCATGAGAATCAGTATACTTGTATCGCCGACGCGGATCACCATGAGATCCAAAGGTGACAGTTGACAATAAAACAATAGAATCTACGGAATCTGGAGCAGCATATGGGAAATATTCATGTATAAAAAGAAGAGAATGTTTGTATCTCGAAAAAAGAGAGCCGGGGGGAGGGGGGTTATGCTCGAAAACTGCGCCTTCCTGATTTGGAGATAGATATCATGCCTTTGACAAACGAAAAATCCAAGGCAAACCAATCCAACATTTCCAACTGGAGCCCGTATGATTTCAATGAAAGAATTCTGCAAAACCGTACCCTATGTGAATTTTCTTCGCGTGGGAATGGATTGGTGATGCATCTATTTATTCCTATAAATATAAACCAGATTCCAATACCGTCTCAAATATAATACTTTCAAGGTTTTCTCGCGCCACCTGAACAATCCATTGGATCATGACTGTAAGTAACCCTTTAGAGCCCGAAGGATACCGGAACAGAAAAAAATTTTTTAGAACAAGCCCAACGCCAAACACCCTGCAAATGATACTAAGGCCAACGAGATAAAACAATGAGGTAAGAGTGAGTTATGTCCTTTTGAATTCGTCATTCCTCAAATTTCCGCTTAACACCACCTCCATTCATTGGCGGCATCCCACCTGAGCCCATTCCAGCCTGTCGTTTTTTCCAAGCTGCCTTGATGACAGGCGCAAGGCGAATAAGATCCTCTTCTGTAACGCGGTCTTCAATACTTTCCAAGACCTTCTCAACAGTCGAAATGTGATTTGCGTCATTTTTATCGTCCCGCAAACGATGGAAGCGCCAGCGGCCGTTCTCATCTTTGTAGCACTCGACGATGGCATCGTCTAGCGGGACACGCATGGCTTTTAGTTCCTCCCACTCTGTGGGTGTGACGTACATCTCAGCGAAATGGCGGTACTCGCCTGCATTTAGCATGGCGAAGAGGTGAAAGGTTGGAATAGCATCGTAGTCGGTGTAAGGTTCTGTAATACCTTCTGCTTCATCGTCTGTGTCTGGCTCAAGAACGGGAAACTCGAGGCGTGTGCGGAAATCAATAGTGTTCTCAGCGGGAGGCTTCCATTTGAGGATATGCTCGTCTGTGCCAATGCGGTAGGGTGTGCTTCGACAAGTGAAGATTAGGCCATCATTTCCATGGATTTGCTTGACTGCCGGAATGATCTCGCGAAACATCATCTCAATGCCGTAGCTGACCTGTGTGGACTTATCCTCGACGGCGAAGGCGCGGTGCTGTTTTTCTTCCGGGAATTTGCGGTACATCGCATTATATGGCTTCAGAACTTTTTCTTTGAAATATGCGAGTCGCTTGTCGAGTGTTCGGTGCATCAGGCTCTGTCCGTCTAGCACGAGGCAATCGAAAACCAGGTACTTAAGCTGCTGGGACCCGTCCTCGTATACATCGTTGACCAGCTCGCCGTCTACCAGCGTATCGACGTGGTAAGATTGGAAGGTATCATCGTTCGGCAGTGGGAAATGCAGGCCGGGCACAAAGCGATAGTCGTTCTTGCGATCGATCAGGTAGTGAATTTCCGGCGACTCGGAATCGGGGTCACCGCGCGCAAAATACATCAGGCACCGGATTCCGTCTGTCTTCTCGCAAACATAGTAATCCTCTTTTTGAAGCTCCGTCAGATGTTTTGCAGAAAAGCTGACAGGTTGTGCGCCGGGAAAATTGAGGTTCGTGCGCCCGAGAAGTTGGGCGACTTCGCGACGGAATTGGTCTGCTAGGTCGTGTTCGGCTTTGATGCCTATCACATCGAGATCGGGAACGGAGTGACTCATGGCGAGCCTTTGAGTCAAGAAAAAAAAAACGTCGAGTATGGTCGATCACTTGCGACGATTCTGCAGTAATTCCAGGGCTGCGACGAGAGGTGCTGAGATCAAAGTGGTGGGAGTACGAGGAAGCTCAATGCGACTGGGGGAGGTAGGTGACCGGCATTCGCACCATACAGGAGACACGAATATGGGGTTTTTTTTGGGTGTTTCGAGTGCGTCTAGAGCTCAAACAGGCATTAAAGGTAGGCTTGCATTGCGGATCACGAGTATTGTCTCTCAAAGACATGATCGACGGAGCTGGATAGATGCCTTTCGACACCTCAGGTTTCAATATCACATAATCAAACCTTCATCTTGTTAACTATTTTTTACCATGCACGATCTACAAAGACTACTAGGATTTTCTTAATTAAAGCTCAAAGTGAGCATCAAACATCCATTGAGGTTACTACTTGCGAATTTAGCACGCCAGTAACCGGGGTATCATGTCATTACCGAATCAAAAACCAGAAACAGCCTGTTTCCCCGCCAAAATTCATGGCCAGGAAACCAAGAGGCAAATGACAAACAAAGCAGGGTATGCACAATTCTTGCGCCCTTAAACGCCAGCACTTTAAAGGGGAAACCCGCAGAATGATGAGGCAAAAAGGGGAAGAGGGAATGCTGGAGATAGTCGTAAAATCATCATTTGATGCTGGCTGTTCAGGAGGCAACAGCAACAGGTGTTTTCCGTACACCTTGCACCGGGGTTTTTCTGGATCCATCCACAGAGATGGAGCCATCACCGGGGTCAGCGTTGGGAATTATAGGGGAGGAGACATCCATCTGGGGGTCAAATGGTTGGAATATGCTTCCACCAAACAAAGGTTGGCTGTCATCAGTGGAGAAAAGACCACCGCCGCGTCCACCAATTGCGTGCAGCATTTGTTCTTTGATGCGGACATATCGATATTTCGTGCTCGAGGTGATGAGGGTATGTTCGGCGAGGGGTTTTGGATTGGAGCGGGCAATAGCGGCCATGACAGTATCTCTTTCTTCGTCCGAATCAACCGGCCCATTCGTATCAACTTCGTCTTGCAGCGGGGCATTGGCATCGATCGCGGCCTCTGTACAACAAAAAAGAAGAGAACACGTTAATCATCTGGGTTATAATCTGAGTCCATAGAGGGGGTAAGGAATCTCCGAATTTCTCTTGGCTCTTCTTGGGAGATTCCTTCAAACAAGGAGATGACATACTCTGCTGGCGAGCCTGGTTCTTCTTCTGATATTGCTGAAGTAGCATATCATAAGGAAGAGACCGGCCGGGGACGGCACGCTTGGCGCCCATCGAATGGCTCTTGCAAGTGAGCGAGCGAGCACACTGGGCACCGTTGGGCAGGGTCACACCACACTGCTTCTCAACATCAACAGGACCTTTAGGCTTCGCAGTCTTAGCCTTAGGTTCATCCTTCTTTTTCTTTTTCTTGGGCTCCTTGGAATCGTCTTCATCGGCCTTGCGCTTCTTGCCCTTTTTCGTGCCATCGTCAGTGGTGCCCTTGACTGCACTCTTCTTCGCGCTCTTCTGTCCCTTCATTGCGTCTTCACCCATGTCGGCCTTGTCACGGATATCGTCGTCGTCTTTGCCGTCAGTCACCTTAGCCCTGTTCGCAGCGTCACGAGCTTCCTTCTTCTTGCGCGCCTTCTCTTGCTTTGCCTTCAGACACCCACGAATGTGTTCTGGAGCAGATGATTTCAAAACGGGGCGTTTGCAGTGCTTGCAGATAACGGTCTCAAGCAGATCTTCCTCGCGCGGTCTACCCGTTGGGAAAGAAGTGGCGAGCTTGTCGTCTAATTTGGGCAGAGGAGAGGTAGGTGAGGAGTCAACAGGTCCATCTTTCGCATCTGTAGATTCCAGTTAGATTTCAGATCCGGGGCCATTCGTCTGCGATCGAATTGTACCGTCTGCCTTCTTCTTAGTCGAGGCCTTGGAGGTCTTCTTGACCTTCATCTTGCCGGGCTTCGTATCCTTCTCTGTAAACTTGTAGCCCGATGCATCAACCAGGCTTCCGGAGGCTATTCTCGCACGTCAAAATTAGCCCATAGCCCTTGAATCTATCTGCGACCGTTTTGTCTGAAGTTCGAGGCGCAGCTGTTCCTTTGTCACGCTCACAAAGCGGGTGCGCTTACCTCGACCGGACTCGCCGTTCGTCGCCATTATGACAGCGGATATGGAGTGTTCCAGACACAGTGGTTCGCGCTATTGTTGTTTCCGGTAATTTTCTAGTCGGCGAGGAGGGTACTGTCAGGGGTTTTGTGTTCATATAGGACTCTTGAGATGGAACGACGGGCTGGGGCTCCGCATTTGGATAAAGTCACGTGGGCCCTCATTCACTATACTCGAGCGCGGCGTTAGGCACAGAGTCCTACGGAATTCAAGTGAATTGGCACTTTGTAGCCGGCTGAATTGTATCTGACCATTTTGAGTCTGACATAGGTTTTGATGGAAAAGCCTATTGATCACGCGCTCGAGAATTTCCATATCTGCCATAATCTTAGATTACACTATTGTACATGTCCCGTCTAGGGCTATTTTTCGTGCCTCGCAAAGCAAAGACTGCTATTCGTTCCCCCGAACCCAAAGCTGTTTGTCAAGACCGCCTTTATCTGCCTCGGTTGGGCCTGTTTTGGGGCATAATTGCAGTCAAATCCGTCGGCAAGACGATCTAAATTGATAGTAGGCGGCATCACGTTCTACTCAAGTCAGTATATAACCCACGGGAGTTTAGGCATAGAAAATACTTACATCCTGGATTGCAAGAGTGCTGAAAACCGCTTCGATGGCGCCAGCGCCGCCGAGAAGGTGACCAATAGCGCCTTTTGTACTACTGATGTTCACATCTTCCGCCTTATGCTTGCCATCTGGACCTAAAAGAAGTGACTTAATAGCCGCATTCTCAGCTGCATCTCCAACCATTGTTGATGTTGCATGGGCATTTATATAGTCGACTGCCGAGGGAGGCAACTGGGCCTGCTTAAGAGCCTTCTTCATGGCCATAAATGCACCCTCGCCGTTTTCTTTCGGTGCTGTCATATGGTGTGCATCACTAGAACAGCCATATCCTCTTAGCTCTGCATAGATATGTGCGCCTCGTGCGCGTGCGTGTTCCATTTCCTAAGCTGACTTTAGCACACTGACCATATGCTCGATATCGCCACAGAAGACATACCTCGAGAATAAGTACGCCGGCACCTTCGCCGACGACGAACCCTTTTCGGTCAGCATCAAACGGACGTGATGCCTTCTTTGGGTTATCGTTAAAATCTGTGGCCAGACTTCGAGCCCGAGCAAAGCCGCCAATGGCAAGGGGGTGGATACACGATTCAGCCCCGCCAGCAACCATCAAGTCAGCATCACCACAAGCGATGAATCTCGCTGCATCGCCGATTGAATGAGCACCAGTAGTGCAAGCAGTTGTCGCTGCATGATTTGGGCCCTTGAGGCAGTTAGCAAAACTCAAGCTACAGTGGCAGATTCGATATATACCATGAATCCATATTTCATCGAAATGTGTCCAGCCCCAAGATTGATCAACAACTTCGGCACAAAGAGCGGATTCACTTTTTTATATCCCTTGATTCAGTCAGCGGAAAACAGCGTTTGCATTTGCAGCAACATTGAACCTACACCCTTTTCATATGCGACAACAGTGTTATAAATCTCATCAAAGTTGCCAATTCCAGATCCGAGACAGACTCCCTAGGCACAAGTCAATAACATATCGCAATCAATGCTTGATATTTGTCCAAATAGAGCTTACAGTTGCTTCTCTCTGTTCAAACTTGGTTGGCTTCCAACCCGCATCCTCAAGAGCCTCTTCTGTCGCAGCCATAGCATACTGGGCAAACAAAGCCATTTTGCGCTCCTCCTATAATGCATCAGCATACAAAATACATCAATTATAAAATTGAGAAACAGATAGTTCTCGTATCAAGAAACTTACACCCCGACTCAACCACTCCGAAGCCATCCACCCACCGTCCTCCCGACTACCTTCGGGCACAACAGCAGCAATCTGACACGGCTGCTCTGCAAAGCGCTCATCCCGATGGTTCACATTCACAATACCACAATGCCCATCTAGCAAGCGCTTCCACGTCCGCCGGACACCTAGAGCATAAACCGATTAGCTCATCCACCCAAAACGAATAGCATCATGCCGATCCCAATGTCGAGCAATCGAAATTGCATCCCGCTAGGTCAAGTAAACAGTTTACTGTAGTATCCATGCCGAATAAGCGGTCCTAAGTCCGCCGAGCCAAGCATTTCAAGTGCCGTCATTGGTTGTCCAGACCTTCCCCTTCCGGTGTGTAGTGGAGACTCGCCCGCTAGATTTTTTGTCTCGTGCAAGTCCGGGGCAGCATAAGGGATCAATCTCTAGCACCTCTCTGAATAACATTGGGGGGCCATTTTGACTCGATTGACAATTTGAATTGCATTGACTGGGGGGTTGTCCGGCGTGGAGCGAAGGGAAAGACAAATAAGGAACACAAAATACACTTGAACTTACCAACACCCAGAGGTGTCACGGCACCTAAACCCGTAACGACAACACGACGCATGGCATCCCGTATCCTTGAATCAAAGAAAGTACAGCCGAAGAAGTTGACGGTCAAGAAGAAGTAGAAAGAAAGCCAAGAAGGGAAGGTCTGCACGACTCCGCGGTTCCACTGCCGATTATTGGCGGGCGGAGAGAGGCGGGGCGCTATCTGCTCGTCTTTCCTTCTTAGATAAAGCTCTCTGATTTAGGAAGTTGAGCGAAGGACTAAGAAAATCGGCGCTTCTATATATTCGGTTTTCCCGGCATTTCTCCCTTCTGTTTCTTTTTCTTCCCAGCTTCTCGGATCAATTTTCACAGCTATGCCTGCATTGAAGTCTTTGTTGAGCGTGCTGGCGCTGGCCAGTACCGCGGCCTCGTGTGCCCACCACGGTGATAGCGAGGTTGTGCCCGAGCACGAGCGCGAGGAATTGCTGAAGAAATGGGACCAGGAGGTATGTTTAGAACCATCAACTTTAATGTCAATGCCAATGCCTAAAATAAATCCAGTGGTCTTTCTCCGGCATCGCCAGCTTCGCCCATCTCCGCCCAGTAAAGTGCCTCATCGAGCCCTCGGAGAACTACGACATCGCAGTCATCGGCGCGCCCTTTGACACAGCCGTAAGTTACCGACCAGGTGCTCGGTTCGGTCCCCGCGCCATTCGCGCAGCAAGCGCACGCCAGATGTCCGGTACGAGCTACAACACTCGCGCGGGTATCAACCCGTACCAGTCGTGGGCAAAGATCACCGACTGTGGCGATATTCCGATTACGCCGTTCGACAACGGACTCGCCGAGCGCCAGATGTACGAAGCGTTCTTGGAGCTCGGATCCCGCAAGGTCGTGAACGAGGCCCCGAATGGCAAGGGGAACATTGGCTCTGGTCACCCCAAGCTGGTGACGCTGGGTGGCGACCACAGTGTCGCCTTGCCGGCTCTGCGTGCTTTGCATAAGATCTACCAGAAGCCAATTACAGTGCTGCACTTCGATGCGCACCTTGATACCTGGAATCCGGTGCGTTACAGTGCATACTGGCAGTCTGAGCAGACGCAGTTCAACCATGGAAGTTTCTTCCACAAGGCTAGCCGGGAGGGATTGATTTGTAACTCGACTTCTGCTCATGCGGGTTTGCGGACAAGATTGACCGGTGTTGATGATGGAGATTATACGAATCCTGGTCCCGAGCAGGGATTCATCCGTATTCACGCAGATGATATTGATGAGCTTGGTCCTATGGGCGTTGTGGAGGCTATCATGCAGCGCACTGGTCTTGACCCTGAACAGCCGGTTTACCTGTCTGTTGATATTGATGTTCTGGATCCGTCGACCGCGCCCGGTACCGGTACTCCCGAACCTGGTGGTTGGACTACCCGCGAGTTCATCCGTATCCTGCGTGGCTTGGAGAAGCTCAACCTGGTTGGTGCTGATATTGTTGAGGTCTCGCCTGCATATGATAACAAGGGTGAGACTACCGCTCTGGCCGCGGCGCAAGTTGCATTTGAGATTATTACTAGCATGGTCAAGTCTGGTGTTAAGGAAGAAATCGGTGGTTGGTATGGACGTCCCGTGGTTGAGGGTTCTGAGGATATTGAGGCCGAGTCTGAGGTTGGCAAAGATGAGCTGTAAATTGGCTTGCAATATTTAGTACGAGAAACATGATCCGTATATAGACGATGAATGAATGCCCATGTCACGATGATGTTCAAGGTGTGTTTTGGTAGTATATCCATTATCTTAATTCTAGGGGTTGGAATCAGTATTAACGTTCTATAAGCCCATCTACGATCAACCATAACACAGAGAACCATCATAGAACTTGTCAATTGGGTTGTCCACTGTCTGTGACGTTCTAAGGTTCAGGATGATTTTGCGCATTTCAGAATCATGGGCGCGAAGCATAAGACCAGGTAGATGACAACAGAGGGACACTCGTATCTGAAAAAGTCGAAACCGTGGAGAAGGGAAAACGGGAAATAAAGACACGCATGATTTGGGGGAGAGAAAGTTGTAGCAAGCTCAAATTCAGATTTCCGTGGTGCAAGGTCGAGGAAAGAATTGAATAGAGGTAACAGGGACGATAATTCATCGCCCAGCCAAAAGACACGACGCCCTGACATCCAACGCCGATAGACGATGAAAAAAAAAATAAAAAAATTGCAAGCGTGGGAGTAATAGAATGGGAGATCGGGAAAATTGGGGGAGGACACGAGAAGGGGAAGGAAAGGTCGAACCTCGTGGTCGCTGTAGGTCGTGAAAGGAGAGAAATTTGCAAACGGAGGGCGAAGCTAAAATGCTGGAATCGTCCGTATGTTGACGGATGGTCGCCGAAGCCCAAGGGCATAGAGAGAAGTGAAGGGGAATAAAGAGAGGACGATCGCGACCAGAGAGTAACCCTGATGAAGTCGAGCAAACGGAAGCCACGAGCTGGAAACCATGAAGAGTTATTGCAAAGAGAACGCTTCAGATAGGAACGCTAGCTCATAACATAGATCCGATATTGCAGTGGATATCCCAGTGAAAGTCCCAGCCAAATAGCCCTCCCAAAATGTAAAAGGGAAAAAAACAAAACAAAACAGATTCATTCCATCGTATCTGTGATTTCTGTCGCAAATCAACGAGCTGGCAACCCGATGTTACGCAGAAATCACCCTGTGAAAACTGTCCATGGCAAAACTGTTCACAGCAGGCGGCAGCCCCTGGACTTCTTCTTGGGAGCCGGTTCAAGAGCAGCAACGATAGCCTACATCAAAAAGTTAGCTATGAGCGATACAAAGCCAAGGATGAGAGAGCGGGAGAACTATCTCCCCTTCTCATCTCCAAAAGATCGTAGTTTTGTCCTACCTCGTCAAAGACATCTTTCAGCTTGTACTGCGTCAGAGCAGAACACTCGACATATTTCACAGCACCAAGCTCCTTGGCCATCCGGTCACCATCCTCCTTACGAATGGGCTGCATCTTTTGGCGGGCAAGCTTCTCGCGCACGTTCGCATCGTCGCGCAAATCGGTCTGGGTACCAACGATGAGGCAGGGGACACCGGGGCAGTGGTGGTGGACTTCAGGGAACCACTTTTCGCGGACGTTCTCGAATGAGGCGGGCGAAGTCACGGAGAAGCAGACAAGGAAAACGTCGGTCTGGGGGTAGGACAACGGGCGCAGACGATCATAATCTTCCTGACCGGCGGTATCAAAGAGACCAAGGGTATAGGGTTCATCACCGATCCTATTCCAAAGATCAAAAAGTCAGGATTTCAGGAGTTCACTTTTTTTTTTTTTTTTTTTTTACGCGGTTTATTCGCGAGTTCGTATATCCGCCTATGGGGGCGGAGATCGACGAAACTTACATCACAGTCACGGCATAGTTATCGAAGACAGTGGGCACATATTCCGAAGGGAACTTGTTGGTTGTGTACGAGATGAGCAGACAGGTCTTTCCGACTGCACCGTCCCCCACCACGACACACCTAGAGATCGGGGTTAGTCCCAGAAAGAGGGGGCGCCTCGGCAAGGAGGGGGGATTTCGTACTTGATGGTAGCGACAACCATTTTTGTGAGCACCGGAGGTGAACCAGGGTGATGTTAATTAAGAAGGATGGAGACGGAGAGATGGGAGAATGAGGGGGAAGGAAAAGGCGGACTGTGGGAGACAAAAAGGGAGAGAAGCTGTGGTCTGGATTGAATGGGGCAACCCGCAGAGTAGATGGAGTCTAGACAAGTGCTAGTCTCGTGAGATACGCGGCCTGTACCATCTCTTTTATTGGGGATTCTTTGGTCATATCTTTGATCAGTCTGATCACTACTACACATTTCTCTCTCTTTTTTTTTTCTAATACAGTTTTGACTCTACATGATTTGTGTGTCTTCACTCCAAAGTGCTTACCTGTAGGTAGAGCTGCTGTCACCATAGCTAATACCGTTAATACGGGAAAACGAACGGGTCGAGGGTCGCGCCAAGAACCGGTATCAAAGAAAGTCCTCGATGTGACGGCCACCCGCTGTCGGCTAAGCGCTGTGGTCCACAAAATGGGACCTTGACAACTTGTCATGTTCTTCATTATATGCCAAATCGCGCGTGATAGTCGGCAAAACACAGTAATTGGCCCTGGAGGGCTTCAGAGCGAAACAGACCCGGAGAACAGACCGAGTACAGAACCAACACCGGCATTAATTACCCAGCTATAGCTCCGTTCCCGCAGCTATGCATTGCTAGTAAATCTACCCGGAGTATTTCTCCAAATCTGAAAATCTATACAAACCCAAATTGTATACCAATGATCCTCGAAAACCAAGCCCCTTCCCCGAGTTCCGATTGCGTTCCCCATAGAAACCCATGTAGAGCCCCCTAAACCCCAAATTGCGTATTCCCCCGTACACGCGCAAAGCCCACCCCAGGCTCTAAAAAAGCCACCGCCCAAATTTTGATTGCAGTACCGCTCTGAAACGACATACCCCTTAAGGGGTTCCCTAAACACGCTAATCTCAATTCTGTTGTCCACACCACCCCCTGTCATTTGTATTATGGATTGGGACTCGTCTCGGATTCTCGGCAAGCGCTAGCGAAATGAATCACCCAGATGCACACCGATAGATAGCCCAAGATTCATGTTCAACTTGTATGGGCCTTACATTGAATAAACTGCATATATATTAAGTGAGATCTTAGGGATCAGCATACATATGCACAAGGCACAGTAGTATCGCAGTAATCATGCAGCAGCAACCCTGAAATCGAGATCGAAATCAGCTCCAAGCTTGGTCTTGGCACGGGTCGGCCCTGTGATGCGCCGGGGGTAAGACTGGGCTTGCAGCTTACCAGCATAACCAATTTATGGAAAAATCAACAACAAAAGACAAAAAAACATTTGCGCGAGAAGGGAATCGAACCCCTGGCAAGGTCTATCAGCGATCAGATGATCACATGGAAGGACCCTATGTTACCACTACACCACTCGCGCTTATGATGATGTAATATTCAATTGTTGGTATCTTGAATGATTACGAAAAAAGACGAATACGGTCAATGATTGTCTTAGTGGTTATTAGCCGAGAAGACAGTTCCGAGGCCTACTATACTGTAGGTTATCCAGTAGGAGCTCAGTTAGATGACGATCTGAAAATGATTTGAATTTTTCGAAAGCTTACCTACCTAAGGGATCTTAGCTGGGTACATGACCGGCGGTTACTTATATTGGCCAGGTAGGCGAAAGGCATGTACATGTGCAATTGACTAGGCTCGAAGGTGCGCCACCTAGGTGCAAGATTTATGTCTTATGTGTAGGATTAGGGATGACATTTTCAGAAAATCAAAGTCTATCGGACCAGGGGTTCATTCTCGAATGTATGTATCTACTTCTAATCAACGCCATATGCAAATGAATCGTGCTGCACATGTGGCCCATGTCCAGATATAATATCCATAATGTGATCCGCAATCGATAACCAAAACGCCGGCTTGCTGAGTTTGTCCAATGCAGTGGAGTGAGATCCATGGAAACAACAATCAAATAACAAGACAAGACAAGAACAGAACCAAAAAAAAGAATAACAGGTCGTGTGATCGTAGCTTTCGTGAAAATGGACAGGCTAATGCCCCAAGGGGTATAGCCTTAGGTTCGTTTGTGATTTCGATCATCGGTCTCGGGCTCTACTTCGATGGGCGGTGGGGTCTCAGCTCCATCGTCGTGGCTGCCAGGGCTCATCTTTGATGAGTCAGTCACTCTTGTCTCTAGATAAATCATCGCTATTGTTTGGAGTACTCACCTTGTCCAGCTTATAGTCCACCATAACAAGACTCAGTGGGATCAGCGGCAGAGTTGCGATGATGGCGAAGGTTACCAGGCGGTTCATGGTTTCCTGATAGGCGCGGTTGATGGCGATGCGAGTGGGAGATCCCATGGGGTACTCCAGTGCCGTTGTCAGCTTTCCAAAGATCTCACCGGCATGAGATTTGGTCTCTTCAGGCAAATACTGCATGAGCTTCTGAGGAATCATATGGGTCCAGATGGCTCCAGAGATGGCGGCACCGACGGCACCGCCCATCTCCATGGAGGTTAGGAACATTGCGGTGGCTGCGGCAACTTCTTGATGGCTCGCAGATGCTTGGACGCCAAGTTGAACGGGCACATTGAGCAAGCCACCTCCGCAGCCTACAAGGACTTGGGTGCCCAGAACTTGCAGGTGAGAGGCACTTTCCTGGCGACACATAAGCATCAATGCCAAGCCAGTCATGTAGATAACGCAGCCAATAGTCACAAAGATCCGGTATCGGCGAGTGTACTTGATGAGGAGTGAAACGGTGAATGCAGCAATAGTCGACGTAAATGCGAAGGTCTGGGTGACACGGCCAGCGGTGGCCACATCATAGTTCTGAACAACCTGTAGGTAGGAGTAAAGGTATGGTTGAACAGAAAAGTAAAACGCCACTAAGAAATATTAGTGCTCTTTGTCTTACTGCACTCTAAACGTATGCAAAAGATCAAACTTACTGAAATACCAAAAAGCCAAGGCACAACCGGCAAGCGCAGTTCGTTGCTTGAGCAGATGCAGAGAAAGCAGAGGTTTGGGTGCCAGTCTCTTAGACGATTCATACAACGGGGTAGCGATTAAGCAGAGAACACCAACAACCATCATGATGATGATACTCGGGGTCTTCCATCCATTCGCGGAACTGGCCGCTAGCGTCAGAGGTACCAAAAGCAACGTGACCGCCGCAGATAACAATGTCAGCCCGCCGACGTCCAAGTCATACCACGTTCGTCGAATAACGCTAAAAAGACTTCTGCGGCGTCTAGCCTTTGTCGGCTTAATCAGATTCAGCCGCTGAGCTTTGCGCTGATTCAAAAGCAGCGAGAGGGCGAGCGGCAAAAAGGCAGCAGGCAGGATGATTGCCCACATGCCATAGCCCCAGCGCCATGACGATGACTGGAGCACCGCCCCTGCGATGGTAGGCCCAAGCCAGACAGTGATCAAAAAGGGAAACTCCGGGAGGAGCGCCAGAAAGGCGCGATTCAGAAGATCGCTGCTATCGGCAATGAACACCTGTTGGAGGATCTGCAGACCCGTGGAACCAGCGGAGTAAAAGATCTGTGCAGAGGCATAGGTTTGCACATTGGTCGACGCGGCCATCTGAATATAGCCCAGGATATATATGGTGATGCTAAGACAAAAGGCTTCAAAGCGACCGAACACATCGGCAACCTTTGCCATCGGTGGTTTGATAACAGCTATGAGCAGTCAGCGGCCCGTTCGCAATTATCGATTAGATAGTGTACATGATCCATACCATTGACTACATTCTGCACCACAAGAACGGTAGAGATTAACGAATGCTTGCTAAAAGCACTGGTTGCATATGCCGACAATGACATGACCGTCTGACCCTCCAGGGACGTGCAGAAGGCCATGAGGAATATACTTTGTGCCAAGTCAGCATAGTCACAGGGTTCGGCTGCAAGCCACAAACGAACCTGACGTAGGCGATCATTAACGATCGGGTTGTCCAAGTCATGTTTATCGCCTCGATTTTCCGCACACCTTCCTGCGCTTCGTCCATAGTCGAGGTATCACTCGGGTCGCCGTCGGTTTCATAGCCATCCTGCAGCAACTGATCCCGCTCATAATCCATATCCGTATGGTTCTCCTCCCGCGGTATAGCACCGTAGGAAGGACCGTCGCGCGCGTCGAGAAGTGGCATGGCCACCGTATAAAGGATTCAAGGGGAAAATGACTCGGTCCATGTACAGGTAAATAATCAAAGCTGCGGAGATTCGATGAAACCATACACGGAGAAGACGGCGATCTTGATAAGAGTTAAACAACAAGTAACCGCCGGCAGGACCATTTAAAAGAGAGTTCATGCAACATCAGAAGCGATAGCGGGCGTATCACATAAAAGGGGATGGTAATCCTGCTTTGACTAAACACCGCTTGGGCACCAGCTGATTTGGGGCCGACCTGAGCCAGTCAGATCCACCGCTGAGGGGAAAAAAAGCAAACACGAAGGCACCGGCAAATCAGGTAGATCAGGGGATTGAATCAGAACCAAAAAAAAAAAAAAAAAAAAGAAAGAAAGAAAGAAAAGAAAAAGAGATGGAGCCAACCGTGTAGCACCAAATTCAAATTCAAATCAAATATGGGGCAGAACTACTCCGGCGCACAGGCAAGCGCGGTAATCGATTATATGCCCATAGAAGGCTAGCAAGCCGCGAGTCCACTTGGGGTAAATCAGGATTAGGCAGCGGAACCGTGAGGGTAGAATCGCCTATGACTCTTTTTTTTGACTGCTCGTGAAGGAAAGAGGGGCCAAGCTGTAAGGGGCAAGAGGTCAGCAGGGAAGACCAATGTTCGTCTCCCTCGGGCCTTGAGTAGGACGGCGGGATGAAACCGAGTCACGATCGGCGGTCGCACTTATGCACGCCGACGGGGTGTTGGTGCAGGTGAGGACGATGAGAGGCGCGATTCAAGTTCAGCGCACCCCAGCATGCCGGCAGCTTATGCACCTAGACAATTTGAGTCAAGGTGATAATCCAATTAGGCAGTTGAAACGAATAAGAAAAAAACCCCCGAACCCGAACTGATGACGATGGAGGAGGGGAAAGGTAATGGAAACTTGGCGGAAAAGAGAAAAACCAAAGTGGAGCATGGCACGTCAGGCACCAGGAGTCAAAGCGGGGGAAATCAACTCCATTTATCAGCAAAAGTTCCTTGCCGAAAGGACAGAACATGAGCCTCTTCAAGATATGATCGATAAGATGCACCCAAGACTGCTGGTTCGTCGGAAGGAACCGCTTTTTGGCGTTGTTGCATCCCTGGTCTGCAGCTGTGGGGCCTTAATGCGGGAATACAAGCAAAAGTCCCCTTCCAAGGTTGACCTGGGTTCAATATGAGGACATCATCATTGTGAGAGGGGAGTACCTGAGATATCCATGGATATAATGCTGGATAGGACGTGGGGTCCCTGCAGTGAGTCCGTGTGACCACGGCACGTGGCATGTTTTGCATTTAGTTTACGGACTTCCCCATAACCGAGGCATCTATCCGTTTGTCCTACGTAGTATATCATGACCTTCGAAGCCCGATCGTCCTCCAAAATCTGGTCCACGTCAGTTGATCACCCGCAGTGGGGGATCTATCCCGTACGCCCCGACCATGATCGTCAGCGACGCCGCCATCTGATGGGGCCCGTGCCGTCAAAGCCGCCTGCAGCTGCCTAGGTTTCAGTTGGGAACTTAATCGCCCTGACACAATCAGCCTGATAGACAGGATCAGGGAGCGATGCAACAACGGGATCCATGTATTTCTTCTACAGATCTGCGGAACGAGAACCACATGCGGCAATTCTGGAATGTACCCATCGAGACAGTTCCCCTGGAATCGCCTTCTAACAAATGCATCCCCACGATCCACAAGCAATCCCCAGTGCTCATTCCTTGCCCCCCACAGACTCGATAATCAGATGCCCAAAGTGGACTATCAACTCTCCACCCTCCGTCGACGGCCGCGCCGCATATACGCCAACCCAAGTTTCCTGCACATTTGTCTCCTCAAAAATCCAAGTAACCTCTCGAATGGGTTTCTTCTGCACTCCCTCCACAAGATAAATCCACAAACTGTTATCCGCCTCCCGGACGAGCTCCAAGGTCGCAGATTTTCCTCCAGAGGGGACGGGCAACAAGCTCCAGTCCGCCCAGCGGTCCTTCGCAACGACGTTCAAGTGTGGCTTGTCATTGGTGAGCTCGATACCAGTCTTCACCCACTTCTGGGATCCATCTACGTTGTTCAGCACGATGATAAGGCCACCCTGGTCATATTTCTGCGTCCACTGCGCAGCGACTGCGACACGGGCGCGTTTGAACGAGTTGAGGGAGATAGATTGATAGAATATAGGAGCGTTGAATGCGTTGGTCGAGGGGGGTTTGGACCAGACGTCTGTGGCGGGGGGAGCTCTCAAGCTGAATTCCGGGGGTGGGGCTTCGGCGCCGGGAACGAGGTCATTCGAATTGACAATGTGAAATTCGGTCATGGTGATAGATCTGGGGAACTAGGCCTGGGCCAGGAAAGTGAGATGTAGGTTGTTGGGAAGTTGAGGGGCAAATCTGACTGTCGATGACCGTTAACTATATGTTTAGTGTTTCGGGTTGCCACCCCAGGACCGCCTCAGCCCATGAACATTGTAGATTTGGATATAAGACAACGGGTGAGTAGATGGAATCAAACGAACCTAGAAGTCCTTCAAAACCCAGAAAATACACTATGCAAGTGGTTCCGGGATCTGGGAGGTGTTGCTGACCGGTAGGCACTGAGTGCTAGCACATAATCTAGCTACGTCAGCGACCTCGAAAACGGACATCTCCCCGCTGAGGGGAAACTAACTTCCCGATATTTCCGGAACATTATCTCAGGTCAGAAGTTCATTGCGGCTTAATAGCTCTTCTCAACCTGCTCCATTCATGAGTCGAAATGGGCTGGCATTTTCAAGTCGGCGGTTTCCACTTTATTCCACTTTACATCCAAAGTCGGCCTCATTTGACCCCGACTAACCCTTGCAAGGGCTCCCATTAAAGTCTTGCTCCCCCTATAATTGCGAATATGGAGTTTTTCTCACAGCATGTAGCTTCTTACATCGACAGCATGGCCGGGGGTGACCTGAAATGTCCGACCATCCCTCAATCTGACTGGAATGCATTGTACCTCTTAGACCAGGGCCGTGAGATGCTGCGAAAACTCCATTCGCATCCATTAAACCAGCAAATAGATACATGATGAAGCATGAAAGGATGAAAGAACAATCAATAAAAAGATCACAATATCGGGCTATGGTAACAATGAATGCGTGAGTATTTCCGTAGCTAAGTAGTATTCTCATGGGAAGCATTAATGTGGCTGGTACTTGATAAAAAATGCGCACTCGCAACGCGATTACGCCCACGGAGTATAAGGAATTCATAATCTTCACCTTAGAAACAACAATTTAAATAGCATTAAGATTACAATATCCCGGTAATCCAAAGCATTTGTGAGAGAGTTACTGCAGGATATCACATAGCTTCTTTGTTGCGTTCGCTGAGAATCACCCGCAAAGGACCTAGTGAGCACGTAAAAACTAGGCAATTTCCACGGAGTATAAGCAGACAGGAACCTCGACGCAACGTGCACGCGCGCCCCTCTTCTCCCCACGGAGTATACAACTTGCAATATTTAAAGCATTAGACACTGTTTTTGAATCATCCTTGTATGTCATTGTATGTGCATTCAAGCCCCACGTTTTCCGTGGTCAATATACTCGCACGAAAGCCCAATGAAAGACATTACCACTCACGGGGCTCACTATGGTTTGTAGGAGCTTGTACTTGCGATTTTCGTGACTTCAAGATTGCAGAATAGACTGGGACTACGAATAGGCTGTCAAGTGACATGTCAAGCCTACTCTTTGTTAGTTTGTTGAAACATGCGAGTGTTCAAGAGATACGTTTGATCGTTTGCTATACTTTCAAGGATCTTCTTCCCTTCGGAGTAGAGCCCCCGAGTCAAGGGCATGATGGTCCACAATAGGACAACAAGGATATGGAACTGAATGACATTCTCCATTGGTAAATCGGCTGCTGGGCAAGATTGTCTTGCTGACACCAAAATATCATGGTGAGAGAATGTCGCCGCAAATTTTGCAAACAGCATTGCTCACTTCCCATATGTGCTTGGTATATCGTCCACCCTTCTTCCTCTTCTCTTCTCTATTCAACCGTTCCTATTGCCACATCCCACAATCTGGTCCTAGTCAACCTCTGATCGAATCTTCTTCGTTGTTCAACGCGTTGAACATGGACCAGACCATGGATCCGATTCAACAGGACATGAGAGTTCTTCTCTTTAACTGGCTGCACGTTCGGTACGACAGAGACCAACTCAAGGTATGTTTAGCATCAACGATTCAAGTAGCATCACTCTTTCGGCCATCCCCTCAAAGCCCACTTCCATACCCTTTTCTCTTGTGCAGTCGACATGTCGAGCAATCATCTTGTTGTAGAACAGATTTCGTCCATCATCATGTTGAGAGACCTCTCCTGTTTCGCAACATCCTGTTGAGATACATTCTTCATCGTGCAATCATCACGTTGAGCTGTGCAAATCGTGTCCTGGCAGGCTCACCTCCGCTTGAGTCATGGCAAACCCTGTTTCTAATATCGTGTCGAGCCATTATTTCAGCTCCAGAAATATACCCCGTAAGTATTCATGTGCTGACAATATTGACTTCTAGCAGGCTCACAAGAGCCTTCATCTGGGGCCCATCAAGTATCCTCACCCCCAAAAGCCTCTCAAGGCAGACATCAAACCGACCAAAGAAGCCGAGCAGGCTGGTGACGGTAAAAAAGATGATATCTACCAAACCAAGGTGCCATTTGAAGCCAGTGGAAACCTTGATTCCAACGCATTCCTGGAACACGCAGCCAAGCTCCAGGTGGCTAACCAGAAGACGCCAACAAAGCCCCACTCGCCCACGTCAACGCGGCGTATCATTTTCTCTAATCTGCCATTCTGGTGGAATGTCGAGCACGTAATGTGTCTGGTTCACGGGGGACCGATCGACCAGGTCCTGGTGTACACCAACGAGGTGCATGTGGATTTCATTTTCGAAAAGGACTGCATCGCGTACGGCGCCGCTTATCCCTGGGGCATTGACATGGACGATAGAATCATTGGGGTCAAAGTTAACTATCCTGTGACAGAAGACAAGGCTCCAGCGACCTTGCACAAGGCTGGAATGTCTCGTGTCGTGAGAGTCAATTTCTATGAAGACAAACCCGTGTCATGGCTGCTAGATCTGGTCGATGTCGACAAGGTTGACCACGTCATATGCCACACTAGCCCAGACTTGGTATGTGCCAATGAGCATCTTTTGCTTTCCGGATGAGAACGAAATGAATAACTGACCCGATTTAGAGCACCACGGTGTATTACTTCTTGAAAAGCATTTCCTATGGTGTGAAAGTCTTTGAGTGGTTTCAGAATAACTGGCCTATGTCTGCCCCCGTGTTCCAAAAGGACCCGTAAGACGCTCAAGTATTCGTCCGAAAACATGGTGTAAGGGCTGACTCGCTTTCGGTGGTTAGGTGTGAGCTTGAGAAAGGGTTCCATTACAGCAACTACCCCCGAACCCCGATGTTTGGAGCCAAGAGACACAAAATTCCGTCGGAGCTCGTCCCAGGGGATGTGGGGTACATTGATCACGTCGTCGAGATGGACAGGAATGATAGGTTCATCGCGGGTGAGATAGCCACAGGAATTCGCCAAGGCTTCGAGGATGCCATTGACCACCAGGCCACTCATCGTCAGGCTACTCCCCGGCCGCAGCAGGTTGACAGCAACGAAGGCAGCAACGGAGCCAGCAATGAGAACAGCAGTGGAGGCGTGCCCCTCCAAGTCTCCGAGGAGACTCGTGCTGTTGAGGAAAACCGTGGTGCTGAGACTCGTGGTGCTGAGACTCGTGGTGCTGAGACTCGTGGTGCTGAGACTCGTGGTGCTGAGACTCGTGGTGCTGAGACTCGTGGTACTGAGACTCGTGATGTTGAAACTCGTGGCGTTGAGGAGACTCATGGCGATGAAGGTGAGAGTGAGAGTGAGGCTACCAGGGAGAGTGACTGGAGCTCGATTCCCTCCCCTAAGTTTTGAAACCTCGCAACTCCAATCATTTTATCTCATGTCGACATGAAGTAAAATGGGTAGGAATGACGTGGTGAGGAGAGGAAGGCTCGAGAAGAAGGACTTGACAGGGGATGGGCAAAGAACCGATTATTGATATGGAGGAAAGACTGGGCCGAAGGCAGTCCCACTACTATCCTAACGTGGCTGATTGTTTGTACCGGGGTGAAGTCACACTTAATGTTCTGTGTGCTTTCAAAGCGACACGAAGTCTTATGGACACCATTTGACCACTTAATCTAGCCTTGAAAGTTCGTTTCGATTTATTCAAACCATTTTTAGCATTCGAACACTTTCCGCCATTCCCTTTTTTCTTTCAAGTCTTAAGTATTAATCATAACAGCCTCTCCTCCAGGCTCCACATGTGTCTGTGTGAATACAATAACGCTCGATTCAACCAAAAAAGGAAAAATGATGTAGACCCGGTCTCATCAAAGAAGTTCGTCACTATCGTGCTAATTTACCCGAGGCGGAGCACAGACATATTCCCGTACGAACCAAGACGTCTCAATGTGACCCCTCTTGCTACATTGGGTACTAGTGCTGATGATGATATCCAACAACTGATCCTTGTTACTGTATTCGACGTATCATTCGCCTCGTGTATTTGCAGGCAGTTCCCATGAACACCTTTACTTTTGGGTATCCATCGGGATGAATGTGGATATGGACGTTCCACAGTAAGCTTAATACGAGAAGCGAGGCAATGAGGAACGGGTCCACTTTGAACTAGATACAGATATGTACAGAAATGTGCATAAACATCTTGGAAACCGTACCCAGAACAGTAATTAATAATGGGCCTTTGAAACCAACATATCTCCATCACAACTCACCAAGCGTTGCAACAGGCTGGAGTCACTTGTACTTTGAAGTACACTGATCACACCAGCACAATCCTGCAGGACGCCAACAGCCACGAAGCCAACAGACCGCAGGATTCGTAACGTGGTCCCCACGTACGTAACTAAAATAGCAGCAACGGATCTCACGGCCCCCAAACCATAGCTTCAAGACACATGGCAATCCTTCGAGCTGCTGCACTATCCCTGTCTTGTTATAGCACCCATATTAGCTCTTTTCGCTAGATTGCAGCAAATCGCGGTGAGGCTGAGACACACCACCCTGACACCACGTACATGACTGCTACTGTAGTAGTGCAGTGGAGAGAGTGATATCGTGGCATGATCATGAGTTCGGGGGCTCGGGCTAGTGGGAAAGACAAAGGGGTCGCGGCCGGCAATAATGAACCGGTAATAAATTACAATTTCAAGGCGCTCTCAAGACGTTTTCATTGATGGACGCATAGACATCCCATTACGAGTTGGCCATCTTGCGTCTTTGAATGAGATTGTAGGTACCAGTACCTTCAAGAGCTGACACTTGATTCATAGACACGATTTGAAACCTGGACATCCGCGTACATATGTCAGACGAAGCTCCTAAGGGGGATTATTTGCAGTACAAAATGTAGCAGGCCTATGCGCCAGCCTTCGCGTGTCACGTCCGAGGCTAGCACGGTTGCATGAAACTCTATATGCCGCGTGGCAAAGAAGGGGGATGGAATGACTAGAAGGATGTAGATGAATCCTTTCGCAGGCTCGGGGGTCCGCGATCTACGTGGAGGATTTTCGTATCCTTCACATGGATCCTCTTCGGAAAACCCGAAACAAAGATTGCGCTTGTGTGCAGAATGTGTAGCAACATCGTATTCAGATACGATTCCATACTTTATGGCCAGTTGGTAGACGAGCATGCTTTCCGTCCTAGACCTCTTACCCAGACAGCTATGCATAGCTCACCATACTGAAGGAACTCAATATAGATAAACAAAATTGGCAATTCCCCCAAACTCCTCGCTTATTCTCATCCATCACCAATCACCCATTCATCTCCGACCGAGACCCGTGAGTGCAATGTATTATCTTCCGGGTCCGCCCCAGTCCGCCCCGTCGGCCCCGGGGGTTCGACACCAAAATGTCCAGAGTCTTGTAAATAGATACTGGGAGAAAATTCCCCGGAAGGATCACACAAACCAACCTAAAGGCACAGACTGAAAGAATACCACAGCCCAGCATATTCCCGAAGTCCCGGTAATCACGCTCGCATTCGATCTCCAACTTTGGAATCCCAAACCAAATAGACTCTAGACCCGTTCTTAGATCGAATCCTGCACGGTGTTCACAGCCAATCTCACTCTTAGTAATCCGTAAAGGGGCATACATTTGCTTTTTTGTGTGGAAATCAAACAATTCTTCATAGGGGGTAACTAATGTAGCTAACTGGCTAGGCCCTCTCCAAGTGGGTTCATTTGGCTCGGTTCGGTGGGCGGGATCTGCATTGTAGGGGGGAATTTGAGATCAGCACGAGTCAAAGATGTCTTTGACCTTGTGCACGGGTAGGAGTGTTTCTAAAATTGATTGATTGTGATAGTCATATTGGATTCTTCCCATTAATATAAATTAATTTTTCCTGTTTGGTATAGATGCGGGCCCTGAATAATTGCTGATTAAGTATTTACCGTATCATTTCAATTTCCGCTATGATGCGGTCATCAATCCGCTGCTTCTGGTAAGGTATAATGTATTACTGTTTTATTACTGTATGGTTATATGACCGCTTTGCAGGGCAAGATTGACAAGGCTGGCAAGGCTGAGGTTTTGAATTGGACTGAATCACGCAGAATTGTCTATACTTAGCCAGTACGTAGAGCTAGTGTAAAGGGCTAGGTGTTCTAGTTCTGGTAATAGGTTGTTATTGCTGTTAGTGCGGTTACTCGAGGGTTTTAGTATGGGCTTTTGTCATTTGAGTCCAGAGAAAGGGGTTGTCGAGTTGCTAAGAAGTTCAACGGGGCACTGAGAAAAAAAAGTTCCTTCATCATTGCTGAATGTGACATTTAGTCGGTTTTAGATGTAGGTAATGGTAAGACATGATAGAAAGGCTGATTGAGCCAGCCATGTAAAAAGCGAAAGATGAGATAGCCTCCAGTACCCAAGCAAAACGAAGACAAATAACCTCCCGAAATAAAACTCCCATGAGGTATCTTTGTAGAAACGCAAGACAATAGCCTCTCCCCAAACGGTCAGACAGATAACCTCTCCCAATCATTATATAAACAAAACTCCAAAATTATTCCTCAAATCAAATCATGCCCCCACCTCAGCCATCCGCTGCCGATGCGCCGCCTGCTGTCGCGATGCTGTTTCTCGGTCTTCGCGCATCCAGGGATACCAGACATTCGCCCACTCAATAACCCCGAAGCGCGGCGCACCGGACTCAGCGCCCTCACGCAAGAACTCTCCATCGCGCATCCTTCGCTGCTCCCGTAGCGTCGGACACTGCTTCTCCTTGATGAAACGATAAAACTTGCACTGAATGCCCTGAAATCCGCGCCGCTGCCGACTAGGGAACTGATGATTAAAGCTCTCGCGCACCTCCTTCCACTCTTGACAAAGATCCACGCGGTGATACCAGATAAAGTACATCTCCTCCTCCTCATACTTCGGTCTCGGGGGCCGTCGGCGATCATTCCCGTTGTTGCTAGAGCTACTAGAAACGGAGTCGTAGCGTTCGCGCTGGTGGTACGGATCTGGAGAGCTGTGGCCGGATCCAGGTCCTCTTCCTCCACTACCAGCACTGCCGCCTGAAGGACGGTATGAGAGGAACATGTGGTGGTGGTGTTGCTGGGGATTCATGCTGCCGCTCGATGTGCTACTGACGTTTGTCGTGGCTGTTGAGGCTGCGCCAGGGCTTGTGTCGTGGTAGCCGCCATATCGGCCATACCAGTATTGGTTCGGGCTTTGAGGGTAGCCTAGGGAAGCTGTGTAGCTAGCGTTGTGTGACGAGGTAGAAAGTGTGGCGTGTTGCGAGTATGGGGAGTCTGTGGTGCTGTACTCCGTCTCGTCACTTGGAGGATTTAGCAGTGAGTCGATGTTCATGCGACTTTGTCGCTCTGCTGGCAGATGTGTATATTTCTCATTCATTTTGAAAGATGTTCGGAGTGTTTTTAGGTAATGACGGTGGAACGCAGAATGTAAATGCGATAAGCTGGGAGACAGACGCAGTGTGTCGTTTTATAGATGATTTCCTCTTTTTTCTGGGATCCAAAATCTGGGTAGTTGTGAAACCCGGATTGTCCCACCACAGAATTGAATTGATCAGACGAATTTAGTCGATATCAAGTATCGAGTTGTTCCCAATCCCCCAATGGATATCCCAAAGGTATTGAAGTGGGTGGGGAGAGGGAAGGAAAAGATCAGGGTACGGAGGGTCGAAGTATAAGATCTTTAAAAAAATAAAATAAAAAACCTTCAGGTTCAAGAAGGGAGCCAAGGTTTATAGATCAAGAGGATTCTAATGGCAGATCACCTGGAGCACACACGGGCTTAAATGAAAAGAAAAGAAAAATCGAAAATAATAGTCCCAAGCTAACTGTGCTGTTGGGTGCAGCGTACCAATTACGCGGGTCGGGCTGGTCGTCGCTCCTTTGGCCCCCCCTGTATAGTTGTACCGCGGATACACACAAGGCTCCTCTCGGGGCTAACAGGGGGACCTACATTCGGTTCCACCCCCAGAGTGAAAAAGAGGGTACTACTTCGGTGAACCGGACAGGGTGCTCCGTGTCCGGTGCTTTAGCATATGGTTCATTTCGCCACTGTCTAAATTGATATCTCGAATTCCCTGAAGAGTTTGGTGGCGATCTACGGCCATACTCGGTCTTGTATGGTTTTTTTTTATTTCTATGGATCGGGTAATATTATCTTCAATGATCGGCTACTTTCTGTTTAATAATTGTTTTTTTTTTTTTTTAATTCCAAGTGGGTAGAGTTTCTTTGTCTCAAGAGACGCGGCACTTTCGTTCGCTGGTGGAACAGCTTTTTTAACGATGACACAATCTAGCACGGACGATCTTTTTTTTTCTCCTCTTTTTTTTCGAATTTTGAATTATTAGATTTCATTTCGGTCAAATACGAAGTGGATGGAGGAATTTACGCGGGGGAATCCACTATGCAAAATGCCAGACAAAAATACTGTATCTTAGCATTAGCCTTTTCCACTCATCGCCCGCGCAAAAAAGAATGACAAATTGTGGGGACGCGCGTGTAATCGGTATACGTATGTATTCGGCAGTACCGATATGTCTCCAGGGACCCAGTTGTGCTTAGCTAACTACCTAGGTAGCTATACAACTATGAACCATGGTCGAAGGGCATAAATTACAAATAGCGATATGCCTTAGGAAAACCTGAGCAGCGCAGCTACGCAATGGGGAAGGACCCCCCAATAGCGGTGCAGACCGAGCAACAATTTGCAGGGGTCAGATTGGGCAGGGAAACATGTGAGCCAATCCCGGTCATAGGCCTTGAAAATGAAGATAATCATGCAGAATCAGAAATAGCTGCACACTCGCGTGCATTTTCTGTTTTGGTTTCCATGCCTAATCCACTTTTTTTCATGTGAGCAACAGGAGTACTCTGTACAGAATCGACCGTGACAGAGACTACTCTAGTGTGGTGGGTAAGACGCTCTGACCCAGAGCGTTGAAGACCCTCTTTTTTTTTTTATCCCTCTCGCGGATATGCGGCGCGAATTGACTGACTCGCACGTTAGATGGAAGAAGTCAAAAGAAAAAAAAACCAACAGTAACGCACGGCGTCTATTGGATCACCAAGAGTCACCTGTTGCGACGCCGCCATGGCACTGGGCCCGCGGAGCGAATCAGAGCGCCGATAGAAATGAGCTAATGCGGGCTCAATTTGGGCCTCAGATGCAGTGGGTGGGGATTTTGCGTCTGCCAACGCATCTGCATATTTTCCACCGTTTTGTAATTTTACTGCGGCTTTTTCTTGCTTTTTTTATTTTATTTTTTGTTCCTGTATCTTGATTTTGATTTTGATTTTCCAAAAGTTTTCAACCTGTAATATCTTTTCGCTAGGCGACAATGAAAACAAATTTCTCCTGTGGAGGTCGACGTTTCCATCCAAAGACCTAAGCCCTAAGCAAATTCAACGACAAGTCAAGATTTGATTTCAATATGTCCAAGATAGAGCGAACCATGGTTAGAGGAGCGTGCCACTTTGGCAACTTGCGCGGGGACATGATGCGCATTATGGCCCCCATCGGCAGCACCCGGAGGAAATTCCCACTTTGAATTACAACTAAACTACTAGTTTTGGAAGTATCCCGCTCGGCTTTGGATGTGCAGGCGATCCAGCCGAGCTCCTCGACTCCCCACCCATACCCTTGAACGATAGAGAGTCGAGACTTAACGAGCTCCACTTTACCCCTCGGATCAGAGCAAAAGAACCAGAGCTCAAAACCAGATTCTCAGAATCAGAACCTTGATGCCAGGGCCGTTGTTCACCTTGGGCCGGAGAAGTAGTCTGTGCCATTACATAGAGGGCGGCCTGATCGCCAGTGCTGATCGTCATCTGCAACGGCTTGGATTTTCTTCAGGTAAAGGGACACGAGTGCACGGTGTCCAGGGTAGCGTACGCAAAGACCAGGGATCGTTTCAGCTGTTGACAATACCACTAAAGAGTCGCAGTAACCGCGCAATCTCGTAGCTAGGAGTACTACGAATCAAAATATCAACTGGACGCCTCTAGCTCAATAGCGGCAATGCCGCCCCATTTTTTCGCGTCTCATTTCTCATTTCTCATTTCTCGTCTCTCATTTCTCATCTATCCTGTTTTTGTTGGCCAGCAAGATCCCTGCCTGCATTTCTTTGTCCACCCCTTTTCCCCTCCTGCAGCCCCGTAACGCCTCGATGAGCGGGCTAGAGCTCCCGGTTCCGTGCAGATCAAGATCAACATGGCTCCTGCCCTGCGACCCCGCCCGTTTTCTTTGTCTCCAGGTCCACATTCGCTCCACCAGATCCAATCATTTTATACTGAAACGGCGTTAGTCGCGTAGCCGCAGCGACATCTGGTCACGTGAATGGATACCCGCCCGGAGACTCCGAATCCAAAGCATAAATTACGCAGATAAGGAAATAGTCTGCCCTGCTCTGAACCATGGATTCCGTCCGCCCTGTGGCCATCCGAGAGCGTCACATTTTGCACGAGTCATGTCGTGCATGTAACTTCCAACGGCCATTCGACTAGCGTGGAACGTGGCTGGTGAAAATAAATAAAATGAAAATAAAAATGAAAAAAGGATTGTACTGCGAGGTATTGATGAAAAAAGATGACACGTTCCACCAATCAGCAAAATCCGTTCATCACTATTTTATGATGGGCTGAGAGGATGTATCGCATTCCCGTCGATCCCGTTCTGTCCATATATTTTCCCTTACATCGTACTTGGAGGTCGACTCGATTTCTTTGATTGAAACAGCCTCGAATGAAGTTCGATTGCCGGTGCGATTTGAGATACTCGACCTGCGCCCGATCAGCAAGCCCAGTCCATCCTACCCACAATATGGCCGACGCCATCGCCCCGGAGCCCGCTAGCGATAGACGCCGTCTGCAACTCGGTACCAAAGGAGTAAGAGACTGGAATCCACAAGATCCCGCATCCGCATCCTAGTCCCTGTGTGCACGCAATCTAGGCCGCCTAACGGATACTACGTCGGCAACATGAAGCGAAATGAAACCGACCCCCTTGAACGGAGCTGCATAGGCGACCAGTATGGAGACCAGTGCGAAAAGGAAACGGGATCGACGATTCCCTGCGGGCTTTGGGGGACAAAAACAAAAGCGGGAGACGCAGCGAATGATGTGAGTCGTCATTCGAATCCACACCGCAACCCCTGCAAGATGAAAACGCGCAGTGACTGCGCAACCGCGCAGATGGAGGGGACGGCAGGACAGAATCCCGGTCTGGGAGACCAAGATAGGTAAATGCGCAAATATCTAGGTAATCAAGTTTGAAGACCAAAAAAAAAGACAAGGGGAGAGAGAAAAGAGAAAATGAACATGGTAGTTCATCCCCACACATTCATATTCGTCGTAGCGCGGACTGGTGATATTCACGCATGAGATGAGGAGGGCCACAGCATGTGGTTTCAGGTTCAAGTTCGCGCGATTTTCTAATTAAGCGGGCGACCGTCGTCCGATTCAACCCTGCATAGATCCTGGTTCGTTGAGCTGCGCCGTCTATGTTCGTACGCGTGGCATGTTACGCCCATAGCCTAAGGCTGGACATTGACATCGGGTATCTTATTCGTTGACGGTGGGACACCCCCGGCTCCTTTCTGGGGTTCCATGAGCCAACTGTTCGTGGCTTGGGCTTGGCTCTGGTGCTCATCATTTCTCAAGGGATGGTTTAGACAGTGGGATTGGATGCGGAGAATAGCAGGTAAGCTGCACGGTCGGGATTCATTGATCAACCATTTTCTCGCTTACATTGACGTAATTCATCTTTCATCCTACTGCTACGATCCAGTCCAGCATGGATATGGATCCAGCTTCTCCGTATTTGTTACTCAATACGGCCGAAAACGACCTTCTCGGCCCCGAAACGGCCAGGTTTTCAGCCTCACCAAGGCTTGCAGAACTCAAAACTGTTCGTTCAATGGTTACGTATTGACTCCACTTGATTTTGTCCCCACTTCGCACTCTTGACTAAGACCGGATCTCAACTAGGTCCAGAGAGGAATGCACGGCGGCGCTCCGACACCATGTGGCCCGGATCCCTCTCGATCCAGAAACTGGTGTCGTGCTCAGATTACAGTTTGTTCTGACATGGCTGACACTCGTAGATGAAAAAGTCTAAATGCTGAAGATTGAGTAGCTGCCGTAAGCAGTCAGAAACACTAATGTTATGTCGTGCAAGAGGATGTAGAGGTACCCGGAGAAAGAGAGGACATTGTTTGAAATCACAAGGAAAAAAAGAAAAGGAAAGAGTGACAAAAGTCGGGGCCTAGACAATGCCCAAACAAAGGCAATCACGTACAGCGTTAGCTCAGGGCAGCTAGCACATGATTAACTTTGCATGATACTTTTTCTAGCCTAGATCTCGGAAACGAAATGACATGAAGCCAGGAGGGCAGGACTAGGCCTCAGGCTTCGGATTCCGGCACAAACAAGGGATCCGATCGACCGCGCAAATCAGCCCGTAAGATGATAAGCGAGCGGGCAAATCAGAAATTAGACCCGGATGATTAACTTATTTTGAAATTGCTTGCCCAGATTAGATCCATTCTGCCACAGACCAATCTTCGTTTCTCGTGTCTTCCCTAGCTAGGACAAGCGCACGGGTGTATGTCTCAAATGATCAAAAGCCAAAGCCAAAGCCAAAGAAATAAAATAAATCAAAACAAAAAACAAAAGGGCGTGTGGATCAATCCCGTATTCCCACAAGCTGACCAATGATTACCATTACATTTCAGATTTTTGATACGGAGAAAGCACGGCGTAATTATGGAGTACAACGGAGTCAGGTCATAGCTTCCGAGAGCTACTTACGGGGACCGTTCAATATCCCCCAATCCGAATATTGCCATTGGTGCTCTTCAGCATTTGATCTTCTTCACAAGCAGTGGCTGACCAGACACGATACACCCGGCCCACTTGTGCGTGTGTGCTAGGTTCATGGCTGAAGGGAGGGTTTTAAGCCACGGAAGAGAGATTTATGTTGGTTGATCTACCTCATAAAGGCAATATAGGCACCAACATACTTTCGGCATTTTAAATGACCCTATTTCCTAGGTGCATTGACCAAGCCTTCTCAGCCCGAAGTCATTAGCTCCTCAGAGGGGGCCGCGCTTCGACCACCCTGCTAGGGCACTAAAGACACGTGGGTTTCGGGTGAGGGATTGCCTGATTGCAGAAGCTTGGATCACCTGAATCAGTATCGTGATCGTCGTATCTATTCTCACGTCAAATTTGGAGGTGAAGGGACAATTGAAATTGTAAATCTCATTTAGAAATTCTTGGATTCTTGGATCCTTTCGCTCCTGAGGGATTTCGATCGGCATGAAGAACCAGGACAAGGTCAACGGCATGTTTGATCCGAATTCCCCTATTGTTCTGTACCCTTCGTCACTAAGGCGTCAGATGAACCATGATCTACTGGAGAAACGAGGCCGAGTCTCACGCCACCAAATTGTTGCCCCGCTAACAGTCACAGATGCTCCGCGCCGCAATGTGGGTCTGACAGGATTGTCTCTGATACGTAGGCTGAACCGGAAATATATTTGATTGGTATGATTGATAGGCTGGAAGTAAGTTCAAAGCTCCTCCTTTAGCCTGGGATCGTTATATGATTAACTTCGAGTGGAAGTTACTAGATACAAAAGCACGCAAGTGCTGCCGTTGTGGGCTTCATGCCTCTCATTAGCCTAAACGGGAAGTGGCTGGGTGGCTTGTGATTCGCCGGTTCGTATATTCATAGCTCCAGATGTAGGGGCCGTGGATACACCCCAGAAATGGAGTCTATGGAATGGAGCCATCGGCCCCCGGTTTATTTTTGTTAGATTCACGATTCGAGATTGTTGATCCACCTCACGTTCAAGTACAAGTACCAAGGGTAAAATACTCTACACACAGCGGGGGCGATGCTGTGATACGACATGATCGAGCCGTGCAGGACCAGACCCATTGTGACTATAATTATCATCAACTCATAAGCGAAGTGGCCACGGCCATGTCCCGTTGGATGTAAAGTCCGAACCCCGTTCCGGTGAGACAGGGATCACGACCAGCTCCATACGAATCAGAATTAGTCCACTAATCACAGAATCGCGGTGGGTTGCAATGCCTCATGAGCGACCGCAAATGTACGCGCCGTGAAACCCGTGAAATGTTGAGAGATCAACGATGTCTCACGACCATGCGTGGCCAACCTCTTTCTTGATTTTCACGAGCGATCCAATCAACGTGTGATAGCCAAGGACTAATGCTTCACGTACAGCGCTATCACACCGCGGACATGTCATCGGGACATTAGCGCGGAGCTAAGGCAGCCTGTTTGAAATGTGTCGACAACAATGCTACTTGGGGCAATTTCGACGTAGGGGTCTGTGTGAGTCAGTAGGTAGGAATGTTGTATCGTTGAGAAATTGAGGTCGCATCCTTCAACGGCCGTTTCTTCACGGGATTTTCCGTATCTCCGCCGAATCGGAGGGGGATTCATTTTTTTTGATGGGGTTTTGGATTTCCTCCAACATCTCAATTACTCTATTAGGCAGTAATCTTAATTCTAGAATTCATTTATTTTCGCGAGAGAAAAATCTAGAAATGCGGGTATTAGTGCAACCCAGAATCCTTCATGATTCAACGGCTTGTGGTTCGCCCCCCTAAGGCTCGACTCCACTGTTGCTTCCCTCGCACCTCATACTCAGATGGGCACTGACCCGGTGATCTCCGTGTTCGGCCGTGAATGTTTTTTATTGCCTTAGAGTACCCCTGACCTCATGATCTTCAAGTAAGGGTGTGACGATACGAGGCCAACTTTGACTTCGAGTCTTAAATAGTATGTGGATTTCGGTAGGTTCGGGCGGCGGTCTCAATTCCGAATTATTGATCCTCCGAGACCGTTGAGGCCGAATTCGACAGGTAAGAGCGAGCACGATCCCCAGAAACTTTGTTCATGAATAATCTCTAACCATGGAAACGATGGTACAGTATGTGTAATGGCAGGTTTGGGGGTTCCGGGACTTGGTATTATACACCCCGTTTGTACACAGAACTGGCTACATAAAAAATTGGAGACACAATGCACGGCGTGTTTCAATGTCGTGACAGCTAATGTCGTATCGTGACCACTAGACCGGCAGAGCCTCACAACCGAGTCAATATGCACGTACGACCCCCCACTCTTCATTGGACATTATCCTAGGTGGGAGTGAAAGCCGAGACTCGTCTTTGGTTATTGAAAAACTATCCACGGGACACCCTGTCCCACTCCGAGTGCGGAATTCGCGCTTCAACACGGGATTTTCTTCAGCAGAGTCACCCGGTAGCTTTGTCGGGATCTTCCCGAGGCAGTACAGGATGCCATTGTTGACGGATTATCGAGACTGAACTGTTACCGTACCGGTACGGGTAATACCATAAAATACCACGGTGATCTTATGCAGCATCGCATCATACTACACACTATACGTAAGGCCAACTTATATCCACTCGAGAGAGGAAGTGAATCGAGACGCGATCAGTTGCCGCCAGATCGCGGGCTCAGTTCGCGTCACGGGATCGGCTGCATGATGCATGATGCAGAGCAAACTGTTTCAGTGCATGCAGGTTGCCTGATTCGTCATGTTGGTCGAGGCACGTCTGCCGGCTGAGAAGAGACTCCTTCCAAAAGAGATCGAGCGAGCGTTAATCATGCATGTCGTTGAGCGGAGTGATTGCAAGCTATTACCACCTTCCCCTTCTCTCCCGTGTCGCTCTCATTGGAGTCCAGCTTAGACGGGCTTTTGGCGTAGCTGAATGAGCGTTCTGTTCGTCCCTGGACTAAGATCATCTCCCGACCTTCCCGCCATTATTCAGTCCTCCCGCCTTTCATCACGGAAATGCCCCTCACCTATCTTCACCTAAAATCTTGGAATCTTCCAATGAGATCTGAAGTTCAAAGTTCTTCGAGGACCGATAACACCCGATTGACCCCCTCACCAAAACCCCGCATCCTTGCCCCCTCCACGTGGCTGTGGCTGTCCAAATCGGCACGTCTTCGACAAGGCGTTCCATGAATATCTACCTAATAATGGCATCATCGCCGCTCGGGGGCCTCAGCATCGGTCGCTCGGGGACCAAAGAGCCCAAAGTGGGGGATCGAAGAGGGGTGTCTAGTGACCAAACAAACATACAACCGGAAGACCTCACTGGATACCGAAACTGAGACTAGGGTACCGAGAGACCATTAAGCAGCGCCAAACCCTGTAATGAACTCCTCATCTACCCCTTTCAACTGGATACATACATACAACAACGCCCATGGATGGCTGGGGAGTTAGACAATAGGCTGTTCAGGTACGCAAGGTATACAAGCCACGGCGCGAACTTGTTTTTGCTACCAATAGATTTGAGAATCCGGCACCAACACTGAACCAACATATTCTGAGGAATGTGCTTGGTTTGGCGATCATTAGCTGGCGTCATTATGTCCATGGTATCGCTGTGACGTTCGCCACATGGGCGGTGGGGTACGGGACTGGCGCTGATGGGCTGCTTGGTAAGGAATGGCGTCAATATAGGGCAGGGTATCAGAAATAAGTTACCCTTGAAGGTCTTTTGATATCAAAAAGCTTTGATAATGTGTGGCATGACAAAAGGGTTGCCGAGCCAGAGAATTAAGTGACGGAGTTGTGACCATTCGGGTCATGTTGTTTGCTTGTCTACCTATACCCAATGCAGAATATGTAGATTTCCATCTTAAGCCTGGCGGGAGCGGGGCCTTTGACTTGCTTATGTGTATCTACGGATTAATTCCAAATCTTGGTGATGACCCCGGCATTAGCGCGTAACTCATCTATATCCTTGGCTTTTCGGATCTCGGGCACCGCCTTGCTATGCTGGATGGTAGGAGCCCAGAGTTGACTGCAGCTAGACGTTTGGGGAGACAAGGTTAGCTATGCCAAGCTTGGGGGCTTCCTAATCCTTTTGTAAGTCTGGTATACGTAACTGTTATTCATGTCAGCCGTCCACGAGAGAGCTACAATCTTGGCATCAAGGTTCCAGAGTCATACCTCATGACATATCAGGAGACTGGGTACTGCCTTTGAACGGTCGAATCTCTGCAAATTATTATAGGCCTGATGATTCCTATCAAGGATAGGTAGCCACCAGTTGTCTACATTGCGAGAGCAAAACATATGCATAAACACACTACTGAGAATAACAATGAGAGCCGGCTGGTATTTATCATTGGGTTGATTGAAGCCTGAGCCATTGCCTTTTTGTTGGCTTCATCTTTTTGGACGAAACAACCTTGGAAATATATAGACCTTCAAAATTGTCTTTCTCGGCACTTTATCTAGATACTCAAGCACCCGGGCCTGACCTTACTAGAGCTCTTCGGCTTAAATATATATTCATGAATGCACTCCCGGATACATACAGTACCCTCAAACTGCTTGCTGAGCGGTCAGAGCTACTCAATTGAAATGGTTGCTCGAGTACCTAATATGGGTCATGACAGTAAAAGTATATACCGTTATGAACGGTGCTCTTTATTTCTTGATGAATTATCTACTCTCGAAGATTTTGCGACAGCCCTGGTTTGTATATCATACCAACCTGAGGAGTGAATAGCTACGGCAGGTCTAAGCAGCATCAAACCGAGGAGTAACTGCTACTTTCCTAGGTGGTATATAGCAAGCTGCTATGGTATAATATCTTCGTCGACTCATTCATTTCTCTCGGCAACTTTCCACTAATTACACATTCACGGCCCAATTGCCCACCCTCAAAGGTGGAGCAGAGCAAGAGACTGGGTATTTTCACTGGATCGTACCACCCGATGCAACCTGCCCACGACAATAAAAATAAAAGTGACCAAAGGAAAGGGCAGAACAAGACAGCAGAGGGCAAATGTCACCATCTTGTCATCTACCCTGAAAACAAATAACCGGCTCACCCTCGCCTCCCAACTCACAAAATAGATATCAGGAGAACAGAAAAGAAAAGACTCATAGCCAGCTAACAATACAAGGTGATAAGGAGAAAGACGTTGAAATTAAAGGGGGATAAAGGTCATTGGCGGCGAACAGAAAAAAAACTTCAAAAAAAAAAGGGTGGAGCCAAAACAGTATGAAAAAAAAAAAAAAATAAAATAAAAGAAATGGTTCAAAGAGAAAGACAAAGATTGAAGTTGTGAAGGTATTAAGACCAATACAAGAATTGAAGCAAATAGGGGGTGAGATGGCACCACAATCCAAAGGAACTATATGTCAAAAAAAGAAGAGAAGGGAAATGCAATTAAAGTTACCAAGGAAATTTGAGTCGAAGTAAGGATCTCCATGGAGGGTGATTATTTGGCGCCGATTTCCTCTTCTGCCCAGCCAGGCAGAGAGTTTTCATTTTGGATTGCCAGTCCGAATCCAGTGTGGTTCAGACCACCCAGGCCGGATGAGAAGCTAGAAAAGCTGCCCTGGGGATGATGTGTTGTGCCAGTGCGGATGTGACCGGGCTGTCCAGAGACTGGCCCGAAGGGCTCTTGAGAGAACGAGGGCAGACTCACAGCCCGGGAGTGCTGTGCGCGTGGGACACTCAGGCTGCTTGTACTGGCAGTGGCATGGTGGCCAGGACCAGACGAGCCATTACCCACACTCAAGTAGCCATTCGCAGACGACTTGTGTTGGTGTTGGTGCTGCTGATGCTGATGCAAAGGCGCATCGATATTTCCGTTGGAAAGGTCACCGTTGCTGGTCCCATTATATAGAGACTGTTGGGGACCCTGAGACTGGCCCTGTAAGCCAGCGAGGGCCATGGGGTCGTTCATACGGCCCTCCTGCTCCTGGGCATGCTGTGCAGACATCTGGCTCAGGTACATAGTGAGCGGGTTGTTCGAACCCACATTCAACACGCCAGAAGGAGAGGACACGTTCTGCAGAGGGTGGCGCTGTTGTCCATTCTGAGAGCCAGTGGAGCCAGGTGCAGGGGACAGAGCAGGGCGGGTTGGGCTTGACTGGGATCCTGACTGGCTGAGATTCTGCTGGAATCCGTTCAGGGCCGGAGGAGACTGGGGTCCTTCCAGACCAGAAGCAGTGCGGTTCTGTGAGTTCTGGCCTTGATTACCAGCCTGGCGAGGAGGGTTACCACAACGATCCTTGCCAAAGTTGATCTTAAACCGCCTATATTCCTCCCGATTGCGCATGCCCTCAATGGCCTTGATGGCATTGGCGATGTTGGTGAAGTTCACAAATGCACAGCTCTTCTCGCGCAGGGTGTTCACCAACTCAATCTCTCCATACTCCATAAAGTCCTGGCGGAGGCGCTCCTCAGGCCAAGTTTCGTCTAGGTTGCCAATGTACACATTTCGGGATGCGCCACCGCTCACTGCCAGTGCAATCGCAGGTGGGAGCGGACCTGAGTGTTTACCCCAACCAATCTTCAATCTTCGGTTGTGGATCATCAGACCCTGCAGGTTACTGAGGGCGTAGAAGGAGGCGGCTGAGGTAGGATCTATAAAGGTCACGAAGCAAATGTGCTTGTCAGGGATATAACGGATGTGGTGTAAAAGACCTCCCCGAACTACATTGCAAATCTCCTCAATTGTGGTTTCCGGGTGAATGTTTCCAAGATAGATAGTTCGGTTGCCCAAGTTGCTGACGCCGCCCGCTGTGGTGGCTACCGCAGCTGCCGCGACGGACTGTTGGGCGAGCGCATTTGAAATCAAGTCTCGGTCTGCCGAGTTCAGCACATGCGCATAACCTGGCGCAATTCCCAGGAACTGTGCTGCATTTTGCTGCTGAGTCTTGGAGACATATGCGCAGCGGTCCTTGCCGTAGAACACGCGCTTGGGGGCCTGCCATTGTGGCTCCTGGGGAAGCTGAGCTACCGCCTTCATGGCATGACTAATGGACAGGAAATGGACAAAACCAATTGCCTTTTCCTTGACGATCTTAACGGTGTCAATGGGGCCAAATTTACCCAATTCCTCCCGCAAGTCATCTTCCACAGTCTCCTCTTGGAGGTTTCCAAGGTAAACATTGCGGGACGCGCCAGACTGTTGAACCGCCAGCGCAACGGAGGTCGGCACCTGCGAAGGCTTGCCCCAGCCTACTTTGATATCATTTCCCTTGATTGCCAGCTTCTTCAAGATGGCATCCGAGTGGAAGTGGGTGGCGGAGCTGCTATCCAAGAAAGAAATGAACGCGCAGTTCTTATCGGGCAGAAGACGCACCGACTCAATCTGCCCGCTCCGCACGTGATTTAGGATTTCCTCGGCGCTTGTTTCAGCGGGGATGTTTCCCAAATACACGGTACGACTGGTCCCCGAGATCATTCCCGGCGAGACGGATGACGCAGGACCTCCGAGAGCCGCACTACCAAGTCCACCCAGGCCATTAATAGGCGACTGGGGGCTCAGCAACTGTGGCGCGCCCAGACCATCCGATATCATCCCGCCGTATAGACCGTGGTTCTGCATACCTTGCATGCCCTGCATACCCTGGGTCGGACTGCCCAGGTGGGAGTTCTGACCGTGGCCGTTGGCATTGGCTTGCGGGAAGCCACCAAAATTCGCAAACTGGGGGGACGCAAAGGCGGACGGGGTTCCAGGCTGGAAAGGACTGCCAACGAGCAACTGCGACGGCAGCAGGGGAGTGAAATTCATATCGAAGCCGGAATTCATGTCGGCGGGTTGACCGGCGGCGGCGGTATTTATAGCAGGGATATTGGCGCGACGCGAGCGGTTGGAGAAGCCCTGTGGGTTCTGGTTGGAGTGATAGGCGCCGTGGGAGAAGCCGGTGTCACCGTTCAAGTTGTATTTGGAAGGCGGGATTAGACGCGAATTGTTCGGGATGCTCGATGCATCCGAGGTTTGCATGGCGAGGCAAAAATCCACCTGATACCCAAAAGCAATAGGCCCTCAGGGGTTTAGGTGAAGTCCAAACCGAAGGGGGGAAAGGCAATCCAAATATATCAGATTCCCATTCAGGGGGTGCACCGGGGTGGTTTAGGGAGTAGAAAGGGAAAGGAGAGCAAAGAATAGAAAAAAAAAAGGTTCGGCGCGTAGAACGAAGCTTCTTTCTCCAGGCGACGTGTCTAGTACCATGTCAATTGGAATGTGCATTTAAGGATCGGGGCCAAGGGGATAGAGACGAACCTGCGGCTAAACTTTTTTTTGTTAAAAAAAAAAAAAAAAAAAAAAAAGGGAATGTCACACGGTATATACCTGAAAAGAAACAACCCTGCAGATGTGCGGAGCCGAGGAGAAGAGAAGAAAAGAAAAAAGACTAAGAGATCAAGTCATTAGCTGGAAATGGATAAGTGGACAAAGTCCCAAAGAGTACAAGGTAAAAAGGGGGAGATGAGATGAGATCAGAGGAAAAGGAGGAGTGGGGAAAGGAGATATTTACGTGTTGAACCGAAACCAAACCGAAAACGAAAAGAACGAAAAGGTAAGGATGAAGGTGAGTCCCAGCAAGGTATGAAAGGTTTAAAAGGGGGGAAAGAGGAAAGGTAAATTGCCCGAATTCTAGGGGAAAAAAAAGGAGAAACGAGACAAGCACCAAGCAAAGGGGGCCATTCACCCATCATTCTTCATTTCTATATTCCCCACGAGATAGAATGTTGATCTATATCTCCTGTTGAACATGTATTGGGCATCGGAAATCATTGTCCCCCATGATCCCCCGTTGCTTATTCGAATCATCCATCTTCTCCTGATATCACTGTTTACACCCCCAAACCAACGTTCCGTGGCTCCTGCAGAACTGGATCAGGCCCCACCAATCACAGTCCACTCGGCGCCCCTGGCATGCGAACTGGAGAACTAGCACTAGACTGCTTTCGATATACGTCGTGACCGTGGAGGTGTTTCTTTTGTTTTTTTTTTTTTTTTTTTTTTTTTTTTTTTGTGCCGAATATGCAGCCCCGGAGGCATTCTGCATCTATAACATGATAGATGCACTAGATCGATGCTGACCAACCAGATGAATTATGCTTATATCAACCCAATCTACAGCGTCAACTTCAACTGCACAGAATTAAATAGATCTAGTGATCGATAATCTGATGAAATATACCTAGTCACGAGAATTTTAAGTTGATCCGATTCAGGCTTAATGCCGAATGTCAAAAGATAAAACTCACGGAAAGAGTTCAACCCTCCGTTGATGCCTGAGGCAGCATGTGGGGAAGTGGCATCGAAATTTACCCCTCCAACTTTCTCATCTCGATCCAATACCCTGTGATTTCCATATCGGCCTGGTGCCATTGTTCCCCTGTTAATTGGTATTGGAACTGTCTCGTGTGGTACGCATTCTCGATGGGCGCTTTATCTTGCATTGCATATCCCCTTATCTCCCAATGCGATGACTCACAAATGAGACCCTATATTAATTTGCCCGCAGCATCCGTCCTCCCCCCAAATTTCTGTCTATAGACTCAATTGCTAGAGCGCATTCTTGATTTGCATTTCATTTCAACCGCAATCATGGCTCCCTCTATCTACATTGACGAGGACGTCGGCCACGACGATTCCACCGCCACCGGCACCGAGGCCGCTCCCTACAAGACCCTCTTGCATGCGATGGTCAACCACGAGCCCACCACCGAGGGCATCCAATACCTGACTCGCAAGTCTCAAACCGATGCTGCGGGTGAGGATGTGGACCCGGCTGCCAAGTTGGAGTGGAAGCCCGCCTCCAAGTCCGCCATGAAGAAGGCCACCAACCTCTTTGAGCAGCGCAAGAAGAAGGCTGCCAAGGAGCACGAGCTGGCCATCCGGGAGAAGGCAGAGGCTGAGAAGCGCCAGGCCGTTCTGGAGGAGGCCAAAAAGATTGTTATCAAGGAGGATGCCTCGCTGCCGAAGCCTGTGCGCATTCGCTTGGACAACGTTGACCCGGCGGTCGTGAGCTTGCGCACCCCCGAGTCTGATGCTCCGGGTACCCGGGTTCGTGTTCTTGGTCGCGTTCACCGCATGCGTGCGCAAAAGGATTACGTCTTCATCACCCTGGTTGATGGCTACGGATACCTGCAGTGTATCCTGACCGGCGATATGGTCAAGACCTTCGATATCATGACCTTGACCCTGGAGACCTCTATGGCCATCCACGGTGAGATGCGCGCCGTCCCCCCTAAGCAACACGCCCCCAACGACCGTGAGTTGCACGCCGACTTCTTCACCATCATTGGCAAGGCCGCTGGTGACAAGGAGGCCATCACCAACCGCGTGGCGCATGACGCCGACCCTCAGACTCTGCTTGACAACCGCCATCTAGTGCTGCGTGGAGAGACCTCGTCATCCGTGATGAAGGTTCGTGCTGCTGTTCTCCGTGCCTTCCGCAAGGCCTTCGAGGAGCACCGCATGCTGGAGGTTACTCCTCCGGCAATGGTCCAGACCCAGGTGGAAGGTGGCAGCACTCTGTTCGGCTTCGACTACTACGGCGAGAACGCCTACCTGACCCAGTCCTCCCAACTGTACCTGGAGACCTGTCTGCCCTCCCTGGGTGACGTCTTCTGTGTGTGCCCCTCATTCCGTGCGGAGAAGTCGCTCACCCGACGCCACCTGTCGGAATACACTCACATTGAGGCCGAGCTGGACTTCATCACCTTCACTGATCTGCTCGACCACCTCGAGGCAATGATTTGCCGTGTCATTGACTTGACCCTGGCCGAGCCTGAGATCGCCGCCTTCATTAAGAAGCTCAACCCTGACTTCAAGGCCCCATCGCGTCCCTTCCGCCGCATGAAGTACTCCGATGCCATTGACTGGTTGGTTGAGCACGAAATCCCCAACGAGGAGGGTGAACCCCACAAGTTCGGTGATGACATTGCCGAGGCTGCTGAGCGTCGTATGACCGACATCATCAACCAGCCCATCTTCCTCACCCACTTCCCCGCCGAGATCAAGGCCTTCTACATGAAGAAGGATGTCGAGGACCGCCGCGTCACTGAGAGTGTTGATGTGCTCATGCCCGGCGTTGGTGAGATCGTCGGTGGCAGTATGAGAATGGACGACTGGGACGAGTTGATGAACGCCTACAAGCACGAGGGCATGGACCCCAAGCCTTACTACTGGTACACTGACCAGCGCAAGTAAGTTTGACCCGTGACTTACTCTATTCTTTGCAATTCTTTACTAACATCAAATAGGTACGGTACCTCTCCCCACGGAGGTTACGGACTCGGTCTGGAGCGTTTCCTGGCTTGGTTGTGCGCTCGCTACACTGTCCGTGATTGCTCGTTGTACCCTCGCTTCACTAGCCGTTGCACCCCGTAAGCTGGTGAAGTTTCACATATTGTTCTGAGGATCTAGGGATTGCATCAGATTTCGGATTTATATTTAGGATATCAAAAATGGGCTGGATCAACGAGATAAAGAATTTCCTTTTGCTAGAACATTGCATTTCAAGTTGTTTGCATTCCTGAATTCACTAGTACGTAATTATTCGAGCAAAGGCGTTCAGTGATCACCTTATCCAAGCCATCTTTACCGCTATGGGATAGATACAGGAGGTTTCCACGTAGGCTCTCTTTCTGCTGTGCCTTGGATATCGGTCATGAATCTGAGCACAACAAGATCGCGTAATGGGAAATGATGAACTTGCCTAGGTGGTGGCATTAGTTTGGAGGTTACTTGACCAATCCATTACTCTTCTCTTTTACCCTTCCTGACATACAGTCCGGAAAAGTCCAAAGTCAGTTCATATCCACTTACTCTCATAATGGTACACAGCAGCATCAGCCATCCAAATTCTATCCCTACCGAACATGAAGGGCAAGAAAGTTAAGTGACACGACATGAACGCGTAAATGCAATGATATCCACCCGAGCTGGCTGCCAGTCCGGCCGTTACACACACAAGTGTTAGCTAGTCCATGTTGGTCGGGTCGAGTGATCGATTCCTGGAGACATAGCTAAGACTAGCCTAGACCGGGTCTCCAAAGGACGTATTGATAAAGATGTGTCCTTGTTGACCGAGAACCTGGTGCTTGGAACCCCAGTTCAGGCTGGGGCTGCATGGAGTAGTTGCGGCTTCGATGTGGATGTAGACGTGTTGGAAACGTAACGCCGATATGGTATTGTGAAGGCTTAGGGTTTCTGGTGCGGCGTGGGATCTGTGATCTGGCACGAGTGTTAGTGGTGAAGCCTTGATAGCTTTAAAGTTGGATAGTGCTGCTAATTGTGACGCTGGAGTTGGCTGGTCGCGGTCTCTGCTACGAGTGATTGGAGCGAGTACGAGCAGGGGGGCTCGCCCTTGTCGCTACTCCTATCCTTGATGCAGCAGATTAGAGTGGTGAATCATGAATCACATGGTCGACAACAGGAGAGGGCAATTGTGGTTCGAGTCGGTTCGAGTCGGCAGCGTTCGGTAGTTGTCGTGCGTTGCAGTCTCTAGGAAGATGAGATGGGGTTAGACGCGGATCGGGGATCCTGAACTGGAGCTGAAGCTGAAACTGAAGGAACTGAAGTAGCGGTGACCGGTGTCATCTCTTGAACAGATTGCTGCGAAATGCAAAACATAAACACGTCCCTGCTAGCTCAAGATAGTAGGTAGACCAAGAACAAAGTACCCAAACGCATAGACAAGACCTGTCGCCATCCCCTAGACACAGCCGCAGTGGCCGATCATCAAGTTTCCCCTATGGATCGGCTGGGGAGCCATTTTTGCTTTGGCTACATCTGTGCTCCTTCACAAACACGATCCAGGCACAGTCCACCTTCACGCAGCAGTGGAAGAAAAACATCACCAAGCTCTAGGGAAGCCGAGTCTGTGCACGGCTGCAGGAAAGAAAGGGTTGCAAGCTGACGAATAACTGGTCGCACAGAGGGAGGCAGACATGCTCCACAGGCTGTGATGCCATTGCTCCAAATGCACGGAGATAGAATCCGTACCAGCCCACAGGAGCCATTCCGCTTCTCCGTTTTGAGTTCGAGCCGCCGTCAAGGGCATTTGACGAGACGAAGACTATTTCAGCCTTGTGCAGATCTAATGTCATCTGTATTTTTTGTTCTTTTTTCTGATGTTATGTAGTACAGTGAAGAGTTGATTTCCTTCGGCTCTGTACGCCTATGTGAAGAGAGGACCCTCGGTTAATAACTGCACATATTGGTGGGTTTCGCGTTCTTGTTCATGCCGAGGAGCTTCCAATCATACTCTCAGCTTTCCTGATTCGTTTTTGATTCGATGCTGTGGCAGATGATGTCTCGGGTCTAACCTGGCCACGGGTTGCAACGCGCTCCTTATAGGTTCCTGCCGTTGCTCGATGGCAAACGTGTACTCAAGCTTTCTTTTTGGGGTTGACCAGCCCTAGATCCGTCATAGCGCATGTGCCGTCCATGGATGAAGCTCATCACTCGCGAGGTCGATGATATCAGGGGCAAATGTTCCCCTCACGTCCCATATTATGGCACCTGACTCCGTCCATGTGATTTGAGCTTTTTCACCCTCCGACGGTCAGTTTATCCCGTTTCTATGGCTTGTTTGCCACAAGCCTCAAGTTCCCGCTCTGGATAATACTGCGGCAAATTAACAATATAGGTACTCGTACTGGGCGTACTATTGCAACGTCCATCTCTGGAGTCTGTAATCCAAGGAGTCTGGAGTACACGGAACCATTCAAGCAAAGCCAGTCGCGCATTTGCGAAAATAATTAAGACAAAAGGGCTATATCAACTGCCATCTGTCGGTCCACGCCACTGTTTAAACTCGCTTTCCCATTGTACCCAATCATATCAATCCAAATCAACAGCAGGACTTTCATCATTCGTCAAAGTCTAAGATTCAATCTGTGGCACCATTCACCCAGCATGGCATTCCACTCGCGCCCATTTTCTCAACCCCCAACAAGCCTCTCTTCAAGGGAACCTGAAGTTTGGAAACTCGGGAGTTTCGACAAGGATTCACCTTCATCAAGAACGACCAGGACGAGCACCGTTAGTGTTCCCGTTCGCAGAGCCAGAGTCTGCGGAATATTGAGCGATTTGTTCGAGTATCTGGTCGTGCGAGGCGCCGGTGCGAATCGTGGAGATGACGCGGGCCACCGACTCCTCATCCCCGGTAGCGATGAAGTCCAACAGCTTGTTGACCAGGGAGCGATAGTGGGTTATTTCGTGGGGTTCACGACCTAGACTTGCGCTGGATGTGCCGCTAGATGTGCCGCTGCTGTTCGAGCCACCCAGGCTGGGCGATGTTTCAGCCTGAAGATCACACAAACTGTGCCAGCATATAATGTGTATCGCTGGTGTCTTTCTGCTTCATAAAAAGAGCGGCGCCATCTCTGAGAGAGAAGACGACGGATAGAAACAGACGGCAACTGATGGAACTTGCTACATACCTCGGGGTACCCGCTGACGAGGCTTGCTGCCTTCGTTCGTCCCGTGCCGGGCTTCCCTGGCTACCGGGCACATCGTTCGTTGGGCGTCGGTTTGACATATGGTGTCGGATGTCGTCAAAGTAATCTACGGAAAAAAGACCCGATGGGCTCAGATTTGAGGCTGTCACACGTTGCTAGGATGTCTGGACAAGATACCCCTCTCTATGGGTTGTTCTTGGGAAGGCCAGAGACGTCTTTAGAAAGACAGTCAGTACGGGAAAAGATAGCACGTAGAAACGGGTGAGTAGAATAGAATCAAATGAATCTGGAAAAGGGAGATATGCAAGGACAGAAGAAACGTAGAAATGAGGTTCATTGAACGGGCGGGAAATGGGTAAAGGGCAGAACGCGGTCGGCCATACAGTTTGCAAGTACTTGTGAGCGATCCCCACTCAGGTAAGAAGCAATGTTCTGCAGCGTAGGAGAGAACCCGAAAATCAAAATAAAATCAAGGACGAAGATTAAGTCAAGGGAGAGTTTCAAGGAAAAGGCGGGAGCCAAAAAGGAAAACTCTCGATCCCGAGCTGATCGATTCTCCCCGCCAGACCAGAGATCGATGCCCCATGGCCTAAGTACGACACACTTGGCTCGGCAAGGTGAATCGTCTCGATCAATGAGAGCTTAGCGGGTGCATTTCCCTGGGATCGTGAATTTCTCCGGTGTCCCGAGCGCAAATAAGAACACAAATTTGTTTGTATGGAGAGCCTGATCTATGTCTTGGTGATTCTTCACTAATCGTAGGCTCTCGTCGGCTCCGGAGAAATGTACCGACCAATCGACGATGGTTCCTTCCGTCTCGGACCCACGATGTATCGACAACCATCCATCTTGGGACGTCACGTCTTCGCATTTGGCTTCATGTGGCATTCGATGGGGCTTTTAAATTTTGGACGGTCCCGATAATAAACGCGGTGATTGGTTGGGCATGTTGGTCCCGAGATTCTTATTGGGCCATCCTGCGTGGATCGGGGTCGTTTCGGATCCAAGCAGATGGAATTGCCTTGCAATCACACTGGTATCATGAAAGATTGATGACCCTGCAGCATACTTCTTTGTGGTGCTTACCACGTCACAGGGATACGCCCCATATGTTAGGAGTATCAAGGAAAGCAGTCGACTGATGCGATTCGTTTAGTATTGACTTGATCTTCTAGGGACAGATCGCGCAGACCATCGACCCCAAAGACAGCTCACCATCGAGGAGATCACAGAACAACAGGGGAGGATGGTGTTGAGGCTGGTTCCATTAGAACCTTGAAATGATATTGCCTGGGCAGCATGATCACCGAATGCTCTCGCTGTTGTTCGCTAGCAAGGGTCCAACGGGAGTCGGTCATCGAGCGTTTCTTGCCGAGTATCCATCGATAGCCTCCTTCACCTCTCAAGCCATAAGTTCCATTGGCTTCAGCTAATTGAATGTTGGTGAGTCTTCGCAAAGTGGACGAGAGCGAGATATTGCAGTACCCTGAAGTCCTTCAGGGATGCAATCAACCATGAAGTCCTGGATAAGTGGCTGGACACTTGGGCCTTTCACCTCAACATTATTGCTGACTCGCTTCTTCTTTTCACAGCACAACATAATTCGTCGACTCCGGCAGGCGCGTCTGCATCGTCACTCTGAGCCCGTATTGCAATCTTGAAGCTCGAATTCCCTTGCGACGTGTATCCTCAAATCGGCCCTTCCGCTCATGCCCCTTAATTCTCATTTGGCATCATCATTCATGGGTGGAAATTCTTGTTCGCGAGAAATATCTTCACGAAATACGACGTTTTATCCTGCCCAAGTTCAGAGCTATAGATAAAGAGTCCATGTGAGATGCATTGGGTGCATCGAGATAGGTCATAAGAGGCGCAGTGAGGTACAATCGCCCACATGAGAAGGGTCTATAGACGATGTCCATTTGATAGACCTTTCCGTCATCGACACTGGAGTAGCCTGGCACCTGGGACGAGTTGGGTGTCTTTGGCAGGAAACGGCTGCGCCCTATGATGACCAACGAAGATGCCAACCCAGTCGTTTTCGAAAGTCCATGACTGATTCCATCAGAGCCTGTAATAGGGCATCAGTCTGGTTCCTGTGACCATCTCGATACCGATACTGGGGCAGCTACGATCATTGAGAAGAGTCGGTCCTATTTTGTCCAGGGTGGCCATTCGGTGCATAGCCTGTTGAGGGCAAGCTGTGAATGTGTGCCTTGCCGATGTTGATATTCACTCTTTGGAAGTCGATCAGAGGAAGAAAGGTATCGTGTTCCTTGAGGATTCTGGTACGGATATGGGTGTCGATTTGCAGGATAGGAAGGCCCACGTGTCGTGGCCGACAAATGGTTATCAATCTCCAGCTTGCAAAGAGCGACTTGGGTCGAGGACTGCACTTGTCTAGGACGGTCAATAAGGTCAGTAACGTGTGGCTCTCCTCGGTGGCGGAGACCTCATTCACGCAATCCGGTCGGCAAGTAAAATTTCAGCCAAGGGCCTTGCAGCGCCAGTGATGACTCCATTCAGGACCAGGGGTTGCTGATGCATTCATTTTGAAAAGACCTCTGAGTTCTTCAATGGGTCTTTGGCTATTTGTGTCAGTGATGGTCTCGGTTCGTGGTTAGGGGATATTGATGCAGCTGTGTGATGGGGTTCAAAGGACTGGAAGCCTCTGGATACCCAAAGCTACAGGCTCTCATCCTAGGCACATCGTGACGTTCATTTCCATCACTCGGATGCTCAGCAAAGGATCGGAACGGCTCAACCCTCACTTGAGTTTTAACCGCTTCCTAATAATTGAAGAACAATTACGCCCCTGGGTAGAGATGCTGTTTCTCTGCCAAGCGCGAGAAGAGGATAGGAGAGAAAACCCTAACATGTTCCTCCCTTGTGGCGGCAATTGGCTTCCGTCATGGAAAAAGGTTCCTGGCGAATTTATTGGGGCCACGGCTCCACCCTGGTGTTGCCCTCGACCAAAACAGGCGTCAGATTGACATGCTGGACCAGGCCGTGCATGGGGAAGATGGGATTGCGTTGGTGGGATCGATCTATTCCGGAATGATTCAATGCTTTTACTTGCTTGATGACCTGAGGGGCCCCTCACGCGGGAGGCGCCGTTGTAACGCCGTGGAGGCTTCTGCTATGTTAAGAGCATGTCTTTTAAGGAGAATGAAGAAAGCAACAGGCCGAGGAAAAGGTCTCCGGATAGCCGGAACCAACGAGCCCTCGTGGCTGAATTTGAACTCGGTTTCAGCTGCTGTGGCTTTGTGATGAATCGTCACTGACTGAATGGGCTCTAACGGACGGTTTTCTTGTCTTGCTGTACGGCTCCCGAATTTGCTGCACTCTGCAGCTCCGGCGGCTGATCCACCCGGAAGATCTGTTTCAGTCAACTTTGTCCTACACTTCTTTGCAAATTCGCAAAGGGGATACCGACCTCAACTATTTGAGCCGAGGTAGCACATTTAATGTAGTGCATGGCTTTCAACTTACTTTGACTTTGGAGCTGACCGAAAGCGCTAAAGCTAAAAGTACATGGGAACAAGTACCTGTCCCAAACCAGCGATTCTAAGACCAGTGACAGCTGGTTTTATCAGCGGCAGCATATCACACGCAGTCATTTTACAAGGAATCATGAATAAATCTCATACATCTACCGGCCTGAGACAAAATGAGCTGGTCAGAGGCTGTGATCAACCAAACATGGCCGTTGGGCGTTCCGGCTTTCCATGAATAGTGTTCAAATGTGCAACCAGTGGCGTATTTTAAATACTGCAGCCTGCTAATATCTTGAAACTTCGCAGGGAGGTATTTCTCAGTGCCTCGACTATTGGGATCTATCTTTCTGTTCTACTATCAAGAGTTAAGCTTTGATCTGGGGCCTGGAGACATGCCCGGCGCCACAAGTAGCCGAGATAATCCCGGCACTAACGCGACTTTGTTTTAGTACCGTGGCACATGAGGCGTTCAGCCACGGCTGCATACCGTCTGTATCATGATTACACTTTAACATGATCTTGATTAATTTTGCTGGTTTCAGCCATTGATCTTTTCAAATTATCTGTGATACATTGATGTCCCTAATGATCGTTTAGGCCATGTGACCTATTTAGCAGCTTGTCAGATTTCAAAAGTCATGTGAGCAACTAATGACAGGTTACATTCCCAGTATGTACGAAGCTTGTCGAATACAGTACTTCTCATTGACTGTTCAATTTAACCAAATCCACAACAAATCGCGCTCCCTACAGAATATAATAGCAAATGAGCTACTTCATTGAAATAACATGTTGAAATGACGTATCGCCTTAACTCGGTACTGGGACCATGGAATGTCGGCCAGAATATATCAAACTAGGGTAGGACATGGAGTCTCCACAAGTCCAAAGTAAATGGAATCAAGCATCGAATTGGTTAAGCACACGCGTTATTTTGAACACTGACCTCATTGAGAAGTAAATTGTACTAAGAAGCCTAATCTCGCGATCTAATTGGAGATGAACTTTGCAGATAATAGCAAAGAGGGTGCGGCTGATGTACACTGTGTACCTGCATTCCACGCCGCGCAATCCAACTATGCCCCTACGTGCAACCAAAACATACCCCTTGGAATCAACACATCAGTACAGGAATATGTCCTCGATTAGTCCTTCAGTACTTCTTCCTCCAACTCAACTTTCGACATCCTCGACAATCGACCATCGGTAACGACAACTAACTAACGAACAACAGCTGCAGCACCAAGCGGCACCGCCAGTCCAAATACACATCAATTTGAAACATCACCTGGAAGGGTTTCATCAAAAGAGAGCAGATCCCACCAAGATGCGCTACTCCCTTCTCACCGTAGCCACTGTGCTAGCCCAAACCCAAGCCCAAGCCATCCCGATGCCCTATGGACTGGGCTCCGTCCCGATCCCAGTGGGCCAACAAAATGGCAACATCGGCGGCGTTAACGGGCAACAGGGATACACACCCTCAATGGCGGCTCAGCAGTCCGTGGCAAAGCCCTCATCCTCAATGATGCCCCAGCGTCCGGCATACAGCCACGGTGTCAACCACCACTACTACATGACTCCCATGGCATCTTCCTCTGCAAGCCACTACATCAACATGCACATGTCGATGCACGCCTCTTACTCTGCCTCTGCTTCAATCCCCTACTCTGTATCGGCAACCCCCTCCGCCCGTGCTGCTCACGGCGTAAACCATGGCCTCCACGCACCCCACCCGCACGAGGGCTTCGCCGCTCCAGCAGGTATCCCCAAAGCCGGCGACTCCGTCAGCTACAACGGGGCCTCAACCAAGAAGGGTGGATATCATGGCGGAAACGGTAACGGTTTCACCCAGACACACGGCGAGGACTCGAGCAGCGATGGATCCCCACCTTTGATGATGAGTCCCCAGCGTGGAACCGGGAGTGCCAATTCAGCTACTCCCACTACACCTGAGTACGAGCATGCACCGGACAACGTCGACGGAAACGTCGCTCCTATCCCTGATGCTGCGCCTGGTGGCAAGAGTATCGCTCCTATTGGGAACCCTATGGCACCTGGTTCCAATGTCGCGCCCGCTCTGCCTCAGAAGTCGCATGGTGTTGATGAGGGCAATGGGTTCTGTCTGGGACAGTGCTATGAGAGTCCTGAGAAGGCTAACTGTGCCAAGCCATATGTGAGTTTATGATCTTTTAGCTGGTTATGGATGTATTGGATTGGTCAAACTAACCGAGGTCATTTAGTCTTCGCCTGTTTACAATGATCAATCAGGTTGCTACACGTGCTGCGTCACTTCGCCTGATTTTTAAGTTTTTTAAACCGAGCTTAATTTTACTTCTTTTATCTTGGTTTTCGACTCTTCCATTGGAGAGCTGGATGTTATCTATGCTTGATGGTAACGCATCTTATCTTAAGTTGCCACCTTTGAGAACTTTGAATCATGCCATGTTGTTGGTTACCGCGGTTGGGTAGTATCCAACCCTCCCATCCGGAGTTCAAGATTTTATATACCCCGGTTCGGGGCGTTTCCTAGACTCAGTGGGGCGATAGGGTGATTGGCTATTTTCGTATGAATATGTTGTTTTATATTGGGGATTCTGTATTTGGTTCAATTTGGTGGTGTTTTTACTCCGATATCTGTTTCCACTTTAGGTACGTTGCTTTTTATATTCAATTCTACAACCTTATTCTTATCTTTGAATGTTCCGATATCTATTCATTTGCCATGGGTAAACACTAAATAATCCGTTATGTTTCATCGGCACCATTGGGCACAATGGTTGTTTCCTATTATGGTTTAACTCCAATGTATACCTATCTACTTGTAGCAATCTAGATAGAATTAGGTCTTCCGTCTACCAAACACCTCAAATATCGTTCGATCGTGGTCGTTGCGTATATCTCAATATACTAAGAGCAAGATACAGTTTTCGAATCAAATGTATGATTGTTGCCATCATTATAATCTATTTGCTACCATCCAAATAAGAGATCAAGTTCCATCTAGCAAATCCATAAAAGTCATCTCCTCACGCTCAGAGGGATACATCAAGTAAATAAAAGCCAAAAAAGAAACCAAGAGCCGGTTTCATCCAAGAAGAGAATTTTTCGTATATCCATCAAGCCGAACGAACACGCGCGGACCCGCCGCCACGCATCATCGAAATCGGCGCCGTCTTCTGAGTACGCTCATGCGCATCCTCCCAGACATCGGCACTATCAACAACCTCCACGGGAACATCATCCTGACCCATGTGAGGGACAACGAGGTCAACGCCCTTGCTCTTGTGAGCAGCCGTCATACTTCCGAAGTACGGGTTGTGACGCGGCGGCAAAGGACGCTGAGCCGGTCCGGACGCAACCTCGTACATACTTCCGAGGTCATCGGAGGCCGCGCTGCTGAAAGAGCTGGCGACGGTGGACGGGGTGTGCGTCAACGATGGCACGTGGGCTCCGTTTGCTCCGGCGTCGCCGACTAGAGCGGGGAGGCTGGCGGTGCTGCGAGCCGCACGGCGGGCTAGAAGGGTCTCATTGCCACCGTGGAACTTGGAGAGGTAGTTCCAGGCATCGGAGGATGCCAGGGAGGTGGAGGACCGGGTGGACAGTAATACTGGCTTCCATTCGGTGGGGTCAAGATCTGACTTGCCATCATGCATGTAGTCGGGTATCCTGATGCCTGGAATAGGCCGAGTAGGCGTCATTGGGGCCACGATGGTGCGTGGGGAGAGAGGGGGAGAGTGAGGAGGAGTTGTGGTGATGGAAGACATGTTGGTCATTGAGGGCATTGAGGCGGAAAGAGGTTTACAGGAGTCTTTGCGGCGACAGCTGGATGGGAATTAGTTGATGTTTCGAGTACAGTAAACGATAGTATAGGAAGTGTCATGGAAATGGTGAGGGAGAACCATGTCCTATAAATAGGACAAAATAGGAGTACTGAGACATGGCACGTACCTTTCACTGCAGTAGAGAATGGAGTTGTTGGGGACGGTGATTTGGTTCTCGCACATGGCACTATGGATGGGTTAGCCTTTTATTTCAAAATTTACAGTATACAACCAGGCCGATGACGGCAATTGGCATGCAAGGACAGGAAGCCCCTGCAGGGGCCACTGATAAGAGTCTTATGCAAACCCAAATGTGAAAGAAAAAAAAAACAATCCAAAACTTACCAGAAGTTGAGAAAACTGGCCGCCATGTCGAATTCGTCGTCGTCCTTGGCTCCCCGAGTATGTCCAGAGCCAGCACCCAGCTTAGAGATGGAGACGTTGACCGTTGATGTGCCTCTCCGGTGTAGACCTGGACGAGACGACTTGGACTTATGGGGAACAGAAGGAGAACGACGGTGAGAAGTTGACTGAGTCATATGGATGGCGGTGAAGCCGAATGGCTTCTTTTCAAATGCCTCACTATCTTATCTTGTGTACCCTGCGCCCTGGACTGGAAGTGGAGTCCGGTTGGGAAAGGGGAGCACGAGGGATTATGTTGACCGCTTAGGAATTCTCAGATCGATGAATAAGATTTTCCTTGTTTCAAGAATTTTTTCCCTTTTTCTTTTTTTTTTCCTGGGGTTCGGCAAATATGTATGTTCTCTAGGAAACACAGGGAGAATGGCTGATAAGGCTGGTCAGTCTGTGTCACTTCTTCTGACGAGAACCACCCGGGTTATCATCCGGTGGGGACAAGATAAGGGCTTGCAGCCAACGAGGGGCATGGACATACCGATCGAAAAATGAGTCTGATAGGATGCTGATAGGGGCAAAACTAAAAACCACTTAATGTGAAAGAGGGTTTAACAAAGTTATGGAGAAATAAAATGAGGGAGAAAGGGGGCCTTCCAGTATAAATATCCAACCTGCTCAAGTTCTAGACTTCGGATGATCTGCCCTTGTGTTCCCCCCACTCTCCTCCAAGGTTCCGTACACGCAATGTGTCCAGACTTGGATGACTCAGTCTCCGCAAACAGATGGTGTCATGGTTTCCCTTTTTATTCAATTTCTATTTGTTCCTATATTTAACACAGTGGGACCTCGCAACAGACACTGCGACATACAATTCTTTCATTCTCGTTCTAGGTCTTCAGGGCCAGCAATTGAGAAGATCTGTACAAAAAGAATACCCCCATACCCTCCGAATAGGCTCGAGCTCCAATTCCAGTCTAGAACCCCAAGTAGCGCCCGTGCCCTAGTGATACGCAGTTCTGCAGCCCGGTATCCCGGTTTGTGTGCATAGCGCCATAGCCTGCATAGGGCAGGGAGCCAATCTCCGGAGGGGTCGGATCTGGCGTGATCGAGAGGTTATCACGTCGATACACTTTCCACACAGGGACATTGCACACCTATAGACACATTCCCACGCAACATCATGCCATCAATTCAATCAATGTCTAAATAGAATCACATTCTCCGAACATGACGACTACTATGGCGTGCCAGCCCTGGGAGGCAACTGGCACGAAAATAGATCGGCGTTCTCGAACCCCCAGAACAATTCTTTCCCCACTCTCACTGTGACACACCCTTGACACGTAGAGTCCGTGCTTGGGTGCTTGGCAGGGTGCGTGTTGCTTGGCCACCATGCCCGTTTGATAAGGATTCTAGACCTGAGTTCTGTCAATCAGATTCTGCAGAGCCTTGTCTACAAACCCCTCAGGTAGTCTGGATCATGCTAATTGTCGATCTTACGTTGGTCTGTTTCGGGTTGCTGGGTCTCTCTGGGGCTGCGGAGTCATTATGGAGAAAGACTCCGTAGTGTTGCCTAGAATTGCTTTCAGAGATCTAAGACGTCAAAACAATCCAAACTCTCGAAACAGGGTGGAACCCGGAGAATCACACAAAAAGAAAAAAAGGAAAAAAATATACATTGCGTCAGCGGACATTTCCACATCGCTATGTACACTCAAATTTTTGTGGAGTGGAGCGTGGTAGGGCTTTCGATGCGTCGTGTGTCACGTCAGAGTAGACGAGTGTTCAGAGTTTTCTATTGTTTCGAAGGCCATGGAATGGACAGTCTATTTTGACTCCCGTTGTGTTCCGTGCCGCCCAGGGGGAACCTTTTCCACTCGGCATAAGACCAATTTACATAATGGGCGTGGAGGGTTAGGGTTGGGAGAGTTTGCAGAATCCGGTGGTCAACGACGGAGCCTTTCATGGAAAGGAACCAGTCGAGGGGTCGCACTAAAACAAAGTTTTCAGACCTCAACAAGTCTATGATTCAATGTGGAGAAAGATGATGTTGACAATTGAGCTTGTTTCGGTAGCGTGTTTGGATTACATTGGATTGGGTATCTATACAGTATGACATATCGTACATTTTCACTTTCGTCGACAACCATCCACGGCTTCACCGATCAACGTCCATCGGCTCGGCCGAAGTAGCAGTGGTCTTGACTGGTTCCGCCTTGTCCGCAGACTCGGCCGGGGTCTGCTCTTTATTATGTTCGTCCGCACCCTTCTCTTTACCGAGAAAACGGGCGGGCACACCGCGGGCGGCAGTTTCTGCTGGTCCTACGAAACAACCTAGCATGGCACTCCAGATGTACCCCTTCGATAGAAGATTTCGAATTTGCCCGTACGCGAAAGAGTTGGCATAAGGGAGAGAGGTCTCGGGATCACGATAGCGAGATGGTAATGACGTGATGACACACAAGGAGGACGAGATCTCTGGCAAAAAAGAAAAAGAATTAGTTTTGCCAGCTACCTTGAGAAACGAGGAGAAACTTACTGGCTAGTCGTGCAGGCCGCCTGGCATTGAAGTAGATGCTGTACTTCTTGCTGTGCGCTGTCTTATCATCAAAATTCTCGAGGATCGTCAAGTTGCGCCCCGTGTATTCAATGATTGGTGGCGGCAATGGGACATCAGGTTGGGCTGATGTTTCATTAATTGCAGGCGGTTGACTTGGGCCTTCTAAGCCAGGGACTGGGCCTTCGATGGCATTAATCTCGGGTGGCGCGGGCAGGGCTGCTGCATCGGCGGGTGCTTGAGGGGTTTGAAGGGTCTGAGGGGCCAATGGTGTGGTCACAGAGGTCACAGCTTGCAATGTATCCTGCCCCGCCAAGGGCCCTGATACACTGGTAGAATTGTTCTGGGCTACGTCTGAAGCCCGTGGTGTGTCTGTGCTTATAGAGGGAGGGTTGGCATTGGTCGTTGGTTCGCCTGCCTGGGGCTCAGGCTTATCTATGTCCATGACATCCTCATTATTCGTAGGCGGCAACTTTGCCGATTCATCAGATGATGGGGTCTTGGGAGCGCTACCAGGGTCACGTCGAGTCACAATTTCCACGACAGGTAGGGGGTACCCTTGGGGAGACTTTCGCGGGGGTTCTGAAGGTGTGTTGGCATTCTCCTGTTTCTGCTCTGGCTCTGCTTCTGGCTTTTTTTCGGCATTCTCCCGATCTTTTTCTTGATGGAGAGTAGACTCCGTTGTTGGAACTGTTGACTGATCGGGAGAGATTTGCTTCGAGGCTTTGTCGTCTGGTTGGTTCGCCTGGTCAACAGGTTCGGGGGCTGTAATGGCTTCGGGGACCGTTGGAGCTAACGTGCCGTCAGGCTGAGATGGTGTATGGGTTAATTCAGCGGGCGCAAGAGAAGGCGCTGCTGAAGCAACAGAGACATCGGTAGGAGGCACAGTTCCTGGGGCACTGCTAATGCCCTGAGGTTCCGTGGCTTTCTCTACCTTCTCTGCTTTTTCCTCTTTGTCTGTCTTCTTCTTCTTGGGCGCCTCCTTCTCCTTGACCTTGATATCCGCCTGGCCCACTCGTGTGAGATTTCCATTCACCCATGTAGCCAATCCACTCCAGTAAGACATGACCGGTCCATCCAGTCGGCGGTTCTGAAGTGCCTCGATCTTCGCCCGTCGTTCGTCTGCCTTCCTTCTTTCTGCTTGTTCCCATCGATTCAAACTCTTGCTATTGGTTCGCTCGATCCGTTCAGCCACCGCCAAATGGTCCTCTTGTGTCATCTGTTTCGGCTTGAGGTGGGCCTTGCGTTTCTCCGCCTCCTTCATGGTCGCAATTATACGGACCCTTTTCTCCTGGCTGTCCTTGAGACGAGCATGTGTCATTTCCTTATTAACCATCGTCTGTCGCCGTGACGATGATCGTGTCGGACCATCTTCCACGGTCGGGAGCCACGAGATTCGCTCCGACTTCTTCTTAGGGCGGGGAGGTGCTGGGATTGTAGTTGTAGCGGTGGGATCGATCTTGACGCGTTTTCGGAGGGTTTGAAAGCGGAGGTCATTCTGTGTGCGACGCTTTTTGCGCTCTGTCTTTTGTAGTTCCTTCTCGCCTTCGTAGTCGTTGTTCGCATTGGGGCCCTGGTCATCCTCGTCGTCTGATGAGGAGTCCAGCCCCATATCATCTTCTTCAGCACCATCATCCATTGCAAATTCGTTGTCATCTTCCACTTCCTCGAACAGTAAGGTCAGATCATCATCTTCGGCGGCGGCGGCATCGATGAGGGCGGACATGTGTCGACCTGCAGTACTTCGCTTTGCGCGTCCTTGAACCAGAGACTCTGGAAGCACTTCTGCTTCCTCCTCCTCTGAGGACTGCATTGTCGAGTCTGGGTCGGTTTCCAAGATATCGGCCATGATTAAGGTCTATGGGGCGACGTATATGATGTAGGGACCGAATCGTATGGTCGACACGGGAGATTTAATTTAAGACGCGACCGGGAGAATCCTCCGCGGCGCTAGATGAAGATCAAGTGTGGCGTGTGGCTGTATTGGTGCCTAAAGAAACAGGCTCCAAGATCAATATGTGCACGTGTCCAAATGAACTGTACAGGAACGTAGAGTGCCTAGTATGTACATACATTCGGCATTTTGGAGTATATACTATCTAAGTCCTCCAAACTTATATCCTCTCCTAGAAACTAATACTTTACTGACACTTGCAACTCTTCCGGTTGGTCACCATTCTATTGGGTTCGGTGCCTGCACATCTCTCCCGGTTGTTCCGTATCGAGGCTAAACCCGACTTCTTCTCCGAGGCTTGGCAGGCTCAGGAGTCTGCTAGTTAGGTACATCTTTGTATATTCTGCATGACATGGAGAATTAACCTAGCATTGATCACACGGTGGTTAAGTGATGACCAGTCCGTCCCAAGCGCCCGAAATCTAGGACACGTACCTGACCCATCCCTTGCGGCGCACCACTAAGAACCAATCTTTGAACTTGTTTCGGACCAGCATAAGAGTCCCCTTGCATGACCAATTGCATCACTCAGTTCCTCCCATCACAGCAAATCTTCATGAATCTGGGTGTCTTCGCAGTTGAGTCTCAAGAGACATGACGCAGTGGAATGCGGGGCTTCGGTTGGTTCCCACTGGTCCTCACCGAGCATGGCATGCCAGACGTCGCAGAAGAAAAAATAATAACGCTGTGATAGGGGCGCTTTCCGATACTGATGACAAGGGGAACATTGAACGGGCCCCTTCCCATCGTTTCAGATGTGATGTACTCTGTAGTACTTCCCCCAGAGTCTATGAATTATGGTTCCCCGGCAGACACCTAAAAATTTGGGTCTCCAGAAATGACATCGATGGGGCTGTGTTTCCACTGCCGATTTCCGGGATGATGTTGTGTACAAAGTTAGGTGGTAGGAAAACAAACCATGAACTGTAGAATATCATGTCCCATTAGACTGTTCACGTGCGAATTGAGGCTCGTACGGTAGAGAACAATTGGATTGTGAGTCAAAAAGGGCAGATGAAGCTGAAGGAGGACACACTCCACCAACCAAACTCCCTCGAGCATCCGGATCTCCCCCAACATCTTCTCTTTCCTTCTTCCACCCTTCTCTCTCTTCTCACCTCCACCTTTCTTCCTTATTTCTCTTTCTTTTATTACCTTCTATTTCTTCCCTCTGCATTTCATGCGATTTGTCTCCGGTATTTTCCTCTCCCTTCCGTGTTTTGCCTCCCGGAGCCGCGCAAACTAACGTGCCTCTCCAGCCACCTCGATCCCTTCCCCCCGTTGATCATCCCGTCGGCTTTTAGTCCTCACTTGACGCTCATTTGTGTCTGGACTTTTTTTCCACCCCAATTTTATGCATCTCTCTTAGGCGCACTGGAGGTGATTGAAACTGAGAATCTTGATTCCGCCTCGATTCCATCGTTTTTTTTGGGTCATCATTCACCCCACAGTGAACGTTGTAAGATTGTCATCTGGTATTTTTTTTTCTCGGTCAGTATTCTCGTTCCGGGATGTCGTATTGAATAGCACTGGTCCATCTCTACATTGGACATTTCACATTCCTGCTGAGCTGAAAGTGCTTTGTCAACCCCTCCCCCGTTTCCGCGCCCCGACGATACATATATGTACACTTGAAATAAATCCAACTGACCTTGGAGTCTATTCAGAACAGAGGATATTTTTATCTCATAAGCAACCTCATCGAGTCTCATCCCCTTCTTCACTTCAACAACCTTCCTTCGATTCGAAATCCACCACATGGTGCAGGCTACGCACACCCGGTTCTAAGCAGGAAACCCATATCCGAGTATCAACTCTGTCAGTCCCTTTGGTATCTGTCTTGGGACAAATAGAGTGATAAGAGATAAAGCGATCTCATTACTGTGGGGCATTCAACATTATCATGTTGCCGGTTTCGCGACCTGAAGGCCAGATGAGTTTCAACTACATTCCCACCTCTCAGCCCTTGTCCGGGACCTCGACAGGGCGCAGCTCACCTAGCGACTTGGCTGGGTCCGGGACGGCGAAAGCGCCCTTTGGCCCCCCTGGGTCGATTGGTGCGGCGAGGCTGGGGGCTGGATCCCCCTCGGAGTTGGGTGGACGTTTGTACCCCAAGCGGTAGGTACTCCACAAGAAGGGAATAACTGGGATGACTCGAGCTAACCAAGTGTCTTTGATCCTCTAGAGCGCGTGAAATCCAAGCGCAAGAAGGTGTGTCTCCTAATATCTGGGGCCCTCCAACCAGCGGCCATTCAACCCCGCTTCGTGAGAACATCCCCGAATCACCTAGCCAGGATAGTTTTCCCGACCTGATTCCTACTTCCAATGCGTCCATGTCGGGCTCTGGCCGCAGGGCTCGAGCTGGGACAGTGCCTTCCCGATTCCCCCCGATGGCGACACTCAACGAAATGGACCTTCAACAGCCATTCATCTCGCAAACCTCCCGGCCAACACCATCTACCAGTCCATTCCGCCCCCCAGGAGTCTCTGGGATTGATACAGGTGCGCAAGTCGCCAGCTCGGGTGCACCCAACCCGGCCATGCTTTCTCGTCTTCGGGCTGGCTCGATGCCTCAAAGGAGCGGTTTGCTTGGTTCAGGTAATCCTTTCGGCTCTTCACTGTTTACTCCGGCGTGGGGGACTGGTCGCGATCGTGCTTCAACCTTGACTAGTATTCGGTCTTCGGAAGATCCAACTTCACCCAGTCACTCTTCGTTTTCGCGGGATGGACTCACGGACTCTGATAGAACTTTGGATTACCTAGGTCTTGCGGAGACTCCCCAATCCGCACGGGCGTCTCTTGCACGGCCATCGATGGAAGCTCTCTTGCAACAGCAGCAACAGCACGCGCCAGGACTGCCAGGACTCCTAGCTGACATGGCAATGATGAAAAACAACAACCGCTTTCGGTCTTATTCCGTGAATGCCAAGGAGAAGTATGCGGATGACGAAGATATGGAATATGAGAGCCGCTACTCCCAGCTTCCTTCGGGAACTCTCACCCCATCGGCCGCTGCGACAGCTGCTCAACTTGCCGCAACGCAAGCCCAGATCCACCAGCACAATCTGGCTGTCCAGGCTTTTGCCTCCCATGCTTCCGTTAGCCGGCCTCGAGCCCGGACTGCCGGCATCCTAGAGGCACCACCTACCCGATCATCCATTCGTAACTACCTCGCGACTCCCTCACGCCTAGACAGCTCATTCAATGCCGAAGATCTCATGGTGGAGAATGATTATGATGACTTGTCTGATGCTGTCCTAGGGCTGCAACTTGGTGCAAACGGTGCTGCGATGGGTATGCGGGCACCCGGTGAGATGGCAGATGAGAACAATCAAGATGGACCGACCCGAGCGCTGTGGATCGGCAGTATTCCCGTGTCGACAACTGTGACTTCTCTCGAGGCTATTTTTGGTGTATACGGAAAGATTGAGTCCACTCGTGTCCTGACCCACAAGAACTGTGGATTTGTCAACTTTGAGCGTCTGGAAAGTGCAGTGCAGGCGAGGTCGGTCTTGAACGGCAAGGAGATCTTCCCAGGTGCCGGGCCTGTCCGAATCGGTTATGCCAAGGTTCCTGGTGCTTCTGCAACAGGCACTCCTGGTGCAAATGGTATCCAGTCATCCCCAACCCCCGACTCCACCTTCAAATCGAATCTTGCCTCCGGTGACGGCCTGGACCGGGCAGAGACCAGCTCTGTTCCCCAGATCCCCGCCCTCAGTGAACTTTTGCCTGAAATGGTGGAGATTGTCCGGGAGTTTGGGGCGAACGATGACGACACACACAACATCACGAACACCATTCGAAGTGCCATTGCTTTCCAAAATTATGAAGACGAACTCCCTCCTGTCCTGGAGCCGAGCCAGACTCGGATGTTTGATGCTCCTCGCCTCCGTGACATTCGGAAGCGAATCGACGCTAATACTTGCTCCATTCAAGAGATTGAAGAAACGGCTGGTGCAATGCTTCCTGAAATTGCAGAGCTGGCTTCTGATTATCTGGGTAATACCGTTGTGCAAAAGCTCTTTGAGTTTTGCTCCGAGTCTACCAAAGAACAGATGCTTTCCCACATTGCGCCTCATCTTGCAGAAATTGGTGTCCACAAGAACGGAACTTGGGCTGCACAGAAGATCATTGATGTTGCCAAGACACCGACTCAGATGAACATGATTGTTGACGCACTTCGTCCATACACTGTTCCACTCTTCCTTGATCAATATGGCAACTACGTGCTTCAATGCTGCTTGCGGTTTGGTGCTCCCTACAACAACTTTATCTTTGAGACCATGCTCAGTCGGATGTGGGAGGTTGCTCAGGGCCGATTCGGCGCCCGAGCCATGCGTGCTTGCTTAGAAAGCCACCTTGCAACAAAGGACCAGCAACGGACCCTTGCTGCAGCCATTGCCCTCCACACCGTGCAGCTGGTGACTAATGCCAACGGAGCTCTTTTGCTCACTTGGTTCCTTGACACCTGCAACTTCCCCCGCCGTCGGACTGTTCTTGCTCCAAGGCTTGTCCCTCATCTGGTGCACCTTTGCACCCACAAGGTGGCTTACCTTACAGTCCTCAAGGTCATCAACCAGCGTAATGAGCCCGAGGCTAGAGACATCATTCTCAAGGCCTTGTTCTTCAGCCCTGGTGACGAAGTCTTGGAAAAGATTCTGAGTGACCAGACTTCTGGTGCGACCCTGATCTTTAAAGTCCTGACCACTCCGTTCTTCGAGGAGTCTATGCGTGCGGAAGTTGTCAAGAATGTTGCAAAGGTTTTGACAAAATTGAAAGCCTCTCCTAGCCAGGGATACAAACGCCTGATGGATGAAGTTGGTCTTTCCTCGCGTGGGAACGGCCGTGAACATCATGGACGCGAGCACGGCGCAAGCCACTCTTCCACCCCCGAGAAGCCCCAACAACGTCAATCCTCCCGACACGGAAGTACCAACTACCCCTCGCAGCCTTCTATGGAACGACAGTACAGTGGTCAGTTCCTCGGACAGAACCCTGACTCGCGTCCTTTCCCTGCCGATCATAACCACGCCCAACAACTTGATCCATACGCCAGTAACGGCATCAACGGGTTCCCGAACCCATTGAATGGTCTCGGTGGTGGACTACAGGATCCTGTGGCTCAGCTTCCCCAGCAGCAGTATCAAAACTACCTCGCTTCCCAGGCACGGGGGGTGTCTCCTGGTGGCATTTACGGGACCGCTTTTGGGTATCCAGGCGGGTCGCCATCAGTCGAGAACTTGCGATCTATGCAAAACCAGCAGGCATCGCCGTTGTCCGCAGGGCCCAACCCCATGATCGGCCTGTCCAACTATCCCCAACAGTTTAGCCCTGTGATGCCTCCTGCTCAGGTCTACCAATACCCTCCCCAATACTACCCCCAGGCACAATCTGTCCAGGGACAGTCCAACGGAGGCCGACGTGGACGGGTGAGTTCTTTTTACGATGCCTAGGCAAATCCGCCATGACAGTGGCTAATACTTCATTTCAGCGTTGATCTTCGCATATGATTTTTTTTAATCGAATCTTCCCTGCTTTCATCTACCTGTATAAATTCATCCGTGTTTTTTTTTTTCTTTGGCCATCGTATCATGGAGGTTCAGCGGGTTCTCTAGCTTTGTATTGTGAAGCCATGTTCCTCTGTCTCGCCTTATCGGACGCTGGATCGCCGGCAGGGGAGCAAGGATATGGCTGAGGAATTTGGTGGCTGGGATAAAAAGTGCCCGGTGTCTGGGAGGACCTGGTGTCTGGGGGACACATTCATGTATCTTCATGGAGACGAGCGTTTCTTTTTCAAATGACATGTATCTTCTGATCTGATGATCATTATATTTCGGCCTTGATGATTTAGGCTGACGTCCAAATTGTTTGGTTTGCGCCGTTTCAATTTCAAATGGAAGGAATCCTTCAGCTGCATGAAATTAGACCTTGACATCCGTGAAATGTAGATTTTGGATTGCAGGATCTGCCCGCTCCACCCGCGCCGTTGCTTAAATCTCCCATCCCCAGCTATCCGCCCTCTGCACCTAAACATACCTCTGAACCTGAAAATGGCCAGCTTCCAGGGGAGCCCCTCCATTCTCTTTCATGATAATGAGAACACGGTTTTTCTCGTTGACTTACCAGGATCAATTGCCCAAGCACAAGAAATATTGCCCACTACGCCTGCCCCAACAGGGGGAACTCCTTCCATATCAAATCAAGGGAACAGGAAACACAAATTAAAAAAGAGGTCCCTTATCTCTAGTGTGCCTCTCACGGCGCCTTACCTGTCTCTCACAGAGCCAAAGACAGACACTGCGCGCGCAAAGGTTCTGTCTAACATATCACTGTGCGAACAACGATTTCATGGTGAATATATCCAGCCACTTGTGGCAAACGCTTTAGATGATTTACGGGCCGGGTATATGCCATCTGGCTCTCAATGGTGTCTTCCTAGAGCTGTTCTTGATGCAACAGTGCTCAAAAAGGAGCCATTGGAGATCTCTGATTCGTCAACGAAGAAACGGAAACGAAAGCAACCACGGAATAGGCATTGCTCACCTTCGAACCAATTGGGAGATGGAAGAAGTTCTCTCTGGTCCGCTGCACCGCCTACGATTCTGTCATCGACGTCTCTCAACATATTTAGCTCGATGTCAGAGCTTGAAGGTGTGGTGAAAAATCCATCCTCAGATGAGACTGTGCTATCAATCAGTACCGTCGGATATGATGGCACGCGTTGTTCTTTAGAATACATCATCCCGCCTCGATCTGCCTTTGTGCTTTGTAACCTGCCTCTATCACAGTCAGAGCCCTTGGAGAGACCTATTCCCGGGCTTCCTAGCAACCAGCGTTTCAATCTGATGCTCTTCGATCCACCCTGGCCAAATCGCTCTGTTCGACGCAGTAAAGGCTATCAAACTCATGCTTACAACGAAGTGGACATTTTGAGCCTGCGACTTCAAGACATCCTGCGTGCTCACGCTTACTGTCCACTTGATGATGTTACGGTAAGCTCAGCTACGACTACAAGCACCAATGCAGCTCCAGAACAGGTTTCCCAGGAAACTTTCGCAGCTATCTGGATCACCAACTCTGAGAAAGCTCGTAGAGTCGCCTACGAAGCCTTGCTGGCTTCTGGATTTCGTATCCACGAGGAATGGGTCTGGATCAAGATCACTGCTGATGGACAGGCGGTGTGTCCATTGGATGGGCTCTGGCGAAAGCCATACGAGATTCTCGTCATTGGGCGGAAAGATCCGATTTCAGCGGTATCAGATCTTGGCTATGCAACCTCGCAGGGAAAAACAGACACTATCAATCTACTTGATGTCGACCCCAGTACAATTACCAGAAGAGTGATTGCAGCTGTTCCAGATCTCCATTCGCGAAAGCCAAATCTGAAACCTATATTTGAGCGGGTCTTATTTGGTGTGTCGGACTCTACTCGCAAGTCTTATTCGGCGCTCGAGGTGTTTGCTCGGAGTCTAACCTCCGAATGGTGGGCATGTGGGAATGAGGTAGTGAAGTTCAATGCCCGAGACAATTGGGTCGAGACTTGAGCATGATGATTCGACCCGACCGTTTATTGCTTCATGAGATATCAATGTCTTGCAGTGTTAGTCAGCATGATCCAAAGGATCTGATTAGGATCCGGAGAAATCTAAGCCAAGGCCTGAGCGCTCGGAGCCCAAGAAAATGCCGAGATGTGATACAAACGCGGAAATTCTCCCGCAGCTTACAAAGGCACAATTGCTCAGCGACTTGCGGTGACAGCGAACTCGCTATTTAACGGATATTTGGTTGTAGGGAAAACGTAAATAGCTGACGAGCGTACACCCCACTCGAGTTAGCGGCACGAGGCTACAACGTATACCCCTGGAAAACGGCCCAGGGCTAATTTTTTTTTAGCTGATCTTGGTAATCTCTTTGTTATCTCCGATCTTGGTTCTAAATCAGAATAAATTCCTCATCACGAAGCCAATTTGAAACCCACACCACAATTCTCCCTTCCCTTGTCGCCTTGGAGCGAAGGTGAAAACTGCGACATGGTTTCCCATGACCAAACAGACCAAGAAAAAGGTCCCGAAATCACACTGGCCGCTGACGAGCAGATTAACTATGCGCAACGACCAAAATGCTTCAGTTCAACCCTCCAGGAATGCCTGTTCGTCCTGACGGCCACCATGGCCATCGGCCAGCAATCCTTTTTCCAAGGCTGCATCGTCGGCGTGACTGCATCAATCGGAGCGGATCTAGAGATGAACTCGGCTGAAATCACTTGGATCAATGCCGGCGCCTCGTACGTGCATTTCTTAATCAATCTTTTTACCTCCAAACCATACCCTATGTCAATTGAAAGAAGAAACCCTATGGCTAATGCTTTTTTTCGCACCTTCACGCCAGAATTCGCTAACCAAAATCCCTTAACAGTCTCAGCAGCGGTGCCTTTCTACTGACATTCGGTAAACTAGCCGACATGTTTGGCCGGAAAGTGCTTTTCATCATCGGCATGGCTGGGTTTACCATATCTCTGTTGATCGCCGGCTTCGCCACCAACGCTATCTATATGGACGTTTTCTCCGGTATCCTGGGTTTGTTCGCAGCCGCCGTGGTTCCCCCGGCAGTTGGTGCTCTAGGAGCCGTGTATGAGAAGCCGTCGAAGCGTAAGAATCGCGCGTTTGCGTGCTTCAGTGCCGGCAATCCGCTTGGTTTTGTGGGTGGCATGATTATTTCAGGTGTTGCGTCAAATGAGTATAACTGGCGTGCATCATTTTGGGCTCTTGCTGTTGTGTATGCTATCTTCACGGCGTTGACTGTGTGGACGGTTCCTCCTGATGGGTTTGCGAGGACCCCTGTTAGCGTTGAGGCGTTTAAGAAGTTTGACCTTCTTGGTACGGCCTTGGTGGTCGTCGGGTTTGCATTCTTCTCTAGCTCGCTTTCGTACGTTGAACCCCTTTTACCTTTTGGTTGTCCCTTGACGCCAATGGAGCTTTTGCTAATACTTAGATAGACTTGCTGGGGACGCACCAGATGGCTGGAAAACAGGATACGTTCTTGCTCTATTCATCGTCGGCTTTTTCCTGCTTGTCGCTTTCCTATGGTGGCAATCGATTACAGCAAACCCCCTCATGCCACTATGGGTCTGGAAAGATCGCAATTTCGCCCTGGTATGTCATATCCCACAATCTCAAGATACAACAAAACTAACGCACTTCGCAGCTCATGGCAATCTTTTGCCTCGGCTTCATGGGCTTCTCTGCTGTCAGTTTCTACCTATCGCTCTATCTCCAAAATGTCAAACACCTCACCGCACTGGAGATTACTGCACGATTGATGCCAATGGTAGTCAGTGGTGTTTCGGTGAATGTCGTCTGTGGCCTAATTCTACACCGCGTTAACAACAGCGTGTTAACCGGGATCGGTGCATTGGCATATACCGCTTCCTTCCTGATTTTGAGCTTCATGAAAGAGGATGCCATCTACTGGGAATATATATTCCCAGCTCTGATCCTTGTGGTCGTTGGAGCTGATATTCAGTTCAACGTTACAAATGTATGTCTCACGCCGTGTGCATCGCTTTCCATAGTGGCTATAGTGGCTAACGAATTGGGTCTTCTAGATGTATGTCATGTCGTCACTTCCATCTGACCAGCAATCAATTGCCGGTGGAATCTTCAATACAGTCAGCAAACTATGCAACAATTTAGGTCTTGGCATCGCTACTTCTGTCGAAAGTGCGATGGCTAATCAGATGACTGCTTCTACGCCTGCTATCAGACCCTATCTGACTGCCTATTGGTTTGCTGCAGCAGCAGCTGGTACTTCCCTTTTCATGGTGCCTTTCTTGACACTGGGGACTCAGGGGGGTGATGCACCCACTGAGGCTGGGGACGAGAGTGTGGAAGAGCTGGCTGAGCAGAAGGCCATTATCGATGCAAATTCCGCGCCTGTGGCTCCTGGAACGGAGATTATTTCGGAGACTCCAGCTTTGGCAATTGCAGATAAGCGTTGATTGAAGAAAACTTGGGGCATGGGTGGTCAAGATCATCCACGCTGGAAACTTCAGGTGCAAACAAAATCTAATAGATAATGTGAATACTGCTTAGAATATAGATACAAGGTCTTGAGAAATTGGAATACACTGGATATCATGTTGCCTTGCCATGAGCTTTCTCAGCCACTTCCAATTGCCATCGAAAAGCCAGCGGCCTAGTCCCGTCAGAGACCACAGTCTATACATCGGCGACCTTAACAGATGGCTCACAGGTCACATGAAGTCCAAAAATCAGCAAATATCTAAGCCTTAGAACGTCTAATCAAACACAGGCCCAAGACTAACAAGGCTGAACCTCAAATCCGGATTCCCGCCCTCAGCCTCCATCTTCAAAAACCTCCTGACACCCAATCCCAACGCAGTCTCACTCAGCGCATCCTCGTCAGGTCCAAGTTTTCCCCTGGCCAAAGGTCCCTTTCTCCTCCCATCAAGCTCCCAAAGCGTATCACCAACCTTGACAAACGCCACAAAATGCAAATCAACGTCATCCTCGGCCTGCGGCGCAGCCGTATCCCCCAACTTCGCCGCATCCGCATGAGCACTCTCAAGCGCCTTACTCTCATACAGCAGATCTGCCCGACGAGCAGGCTCCAGATCCTGCGCCTGAGTAAGAAGCATATCGAGATCCGAGCCGGGGGTAATGTGGGACCGGGGCTCGCCGTTTGAGACAGCATGCAGGAGTCCAATTAAGCCGCATGCGTTGCGGATTGTTTGTTTGAACCATGTTACGGGCTCGGAAGGGCCGTGGCCTGTATATTCTTCCAGGGCGCTATCTTCTTTTTTGCGGGATTCTTCGTAGGTTTTAGAGACCGGGAAGACGAGGAGGAGGGCGTGGGAGGTGCGTGGGACGAAGGCTAGGAGGTCTGGCTCGTCGATTGAAAATACGTCGGTGAAGCCCAGGGTTGGAGGGAGACCTAGTTGGTGGACTAGGTGGGACATTACTTCTGGGTTATTTTCTTTGCTTTGTTAGCTGGGCTGTTTTGAGAGGTGCGGGGTAGTGGTTGATACCGAGGGGCACGAAGGCCTTTTGGGTGTTTGGGACATCGGGATTATCCATGGTTGGTTATAGGCGAGTGGGAAGTTTTGGCAGAGAGTAAAGAGGTTGAAGGTTGCAGGTGTGAAGAGAACATTGAAAAGAGGTTGTTTGCGGGGTTTGGCTTATCGGAGTTCTCCACTTTAGCTCATCTATAAAAGTGGAATTACTGTATGTGGATTCTCACCACCTTGTGTTTAGCTCAAATTATAAGTAGTGTATAAATTTGAACCTTTATCCATCATGAAGAGTTTAAGTTAACTGAAAAAAAAAATGAAAAAAGAAAAAAGAAAAAAGAAAAATTATTGAGAGATGAAGAGGAACATGAGGGTATAATAGTAGATAGCTCCTCAAGGTTCTGGCCTCATAGATCCTGAAGTGGTCAGATATTTAGGATTGGAAGCATGAATATGAACGAGTTAATGCAAGAAGCATATGAGCTTCTCGAGGTCCAAGCTCGGGATCCTTGAAGCTCAGTGGCTTAGCTTTCAATTTGAGGAAAGCAGGACCTGTGGACAAAGCTAACCCAACATCGATATCCGAAAGCCTCAGACGAATTCCAAGGGTATGCCTACCACTCATTATGACCCAGTCACACAATCGCTTCATATGAACTGATTACTCCTTGCTCTATTTCGTCGCATCTGCCGGGGTTACATGCATCTGACATTCAAAGTTAGGACCGCGAGTCTAAAAACCGTGAACCGTGGAATACACATACCGTCTCTGCAAATCGCACCCACTCTTCCACGCCCTTTACAAAAGTGTCGTCCGCCGCAGGTAGAAACTCATGCTGCCATACAATCATCTCGTCAAAAGTACCTTGTGTCTCAAGAATCTTGACCGGCTCCTCGGGTCCATTCTCGAGGATTTCAACGTCCTGGTCTTTGTCTGCTTGCTGAGAAGGTAATATACGATCTGTGGGCATTGCGACAACTCCTGTTGTAAGGAAAATACTTGCTTAGCCAGTGTACTTCACACCGTCCAAAACTGGTGATACACATACCTTGGTATCCCTCTGGAATCGCAACACGTCGCCCGCGGAGTTTTCGCCCTCGAAAGTGTGCACTCTGTGTGTTGTCTGATGGTCGTTATGGATTAGTCAATTTGTCTGTTACCGCAATCCAGCTGAAGGGATGTGAGATGTCGCGCTGCGTTCTGGCATACCTTTTGCGTCTGAGACGGGAGTCCAAAAGCGATCGCAGGACGCAATTGGGCCATCATGGTGGATTTGACAGGGGAGGATATTCGGTGTGAGCTGAGGAGAAGACTCGTCTTTTTGTTGCGTCTTTGGCCCAGGGCCTGCTTGGAAGGCGTACATGCCTGGCATTATTGTCGAGTCGAGTTGAAGTGCGTGGATTCTAGTGGTGGACTGGTGGTCTTGGCGCAGAGGCTGCTATATTGAGTTTCGAGTTTTTCTTAGTAAATAATTGTAGCAAAGAGCTGAGTCCAAGTATCAATGGCGCCTCTGTGGATTTGGTGATCAATATGGAGGATGTTGGATTTGCGGAGTTAAATTTGGAGCGCGTCGCGTTTCCGCGTTAAGTGGAATTGGGCGGAGCGGGATCTACTCAATGCGAAACGAGATCGGTTACCACGTACTCCTGAATAAATACAATTATACTGATAGACTTCTTGCTTATGATTATGTTTGTGATAAATATTTCAACTCTTTGAAATTGATGCAAATTTGGGGTATACAAAATTTCTCTACAATAAGTACAGTTCTTGCGATGCCTCATGCCGGTCCCGGCATTACCGCTTGCGAGTAGTCTTCTTCTTTTTCTTCTTCTTGTCTCCCTTATCCTTGCCTTCGACAGGGGTCCTAACCGGCCACTTCTTCAAATGTTCCCGCTCAAACGAGTCCTTCTCCCGTCGATACAATGCCATAGTCGCCCGGGCATCTTCTACTGAAGAGTGCGCACCTTCCTGGATCTTCAATCCAAGATAATGCTCTGCCAGTACCTTCAATCGCGGGGAACCACCACCAGCAATCTTCCGGTACTCAGGGTGCTTGCTGGTGTCCCGAATATCGCGCTTGGGATGACCAAGTAGCAAAGCGTCTAGGTCGTTGCTCACAGCATGACCGACGAGGATGCGACCCTCCATAATCTCGGCAACTTCCTTCTGTACTGCTTCTAGGGTTCGTGCCTCCACCATGTGTTTCGGAGCAATGCCACTGACATGGGTTCGCCAATCCGTTACCATCTCCTTGGGTCGTACATATGAATCATAGACTTGGTCACCATTGAAGTTGACGATACTGACGCGTGCAAGGACGGAATCGTGGTCTGGGTTTGGGCCTACGCCAACCATCTCGCAATCCATGGCAATAAATTTTCCGAGCTCGGCCCTGGAATAAAAAGTGTGAGTAACATTAAAGACAAACAAGATGAAAGGGTATAAAGGGACTACTCACGTTTTTGAACGGCCCTCATTCACCTTGTTACTCCGAGCATCGGCCGCAGGCTGCGCGGAGAATCCAGCACTGGATTTTCTTCGTAGAGCAGGAGCTGAGTCTCCACTATCTGCGCTTCTGGAGGCGTCACCCATCCTTTGTAGTTTATAGGCACTTGGCGCCTGTTTTGTCTGTTTTTTGTCGGCAAACTTGTGCTTCTTGACAGGACCAGATGCCGAGTCACGGTCTGAGGCTTTGCGTTTTGTGCTTGATGTGGTGGTTGATGGGCTATCCTTCTTCAATGTCGCCTGTAGCTTCTTCCAGTTACTGGAGAGGCCACTCATATTCATTCCGACGGTGAAATTATTGTATCACGGCTTGTGCATGGCGGGATTGGAGATAGTGATGTCCATCAACTTTTTTTTCTGGCAGAAAGAGCGATAGGAACACCGCCTTCATATTCCATTTGGAACTAGACCGTATTAGGCACTTCATAGATTGACTGCCAGGAATCAGCCCTCTTTCCCTCGATCTTGTCAGATATGATTTTGCGTCATCTATTTCCTTTTCCAGGCTGAGATAAGGCACTAATACATGAGGAATTATAATGATGTTGCTCGGGGTGATTGGTAGATCCAATAAAGACTGTGCTTGTATCTACAGTCACTGAAAGACCTAGTATAACATTGTAATCCTGAATTGAATTTGAGACCCATTGATTGTGCAAACAAAATTTTATGTATGTCCAAACGCCAATGCACGCTTTTACCTAGGTATTAAGTAACAAGAACAGCAGTTTACTCGAAGCCAGGGACCTTGAAGTCTTTGGACATCCACTTCTCGGTGATCTTTCTCTTGGCCTTGCGAGCCTGTGTCACTGGCTTGCGTGATTCAAGCTTGCCTTGAACAATCAGTGTTCGGAACCGATCATCCAACAGGTTTCCTTCCGGTTTCAGCAGTCGGAGGGAATCCTGAAGTTCATCAGGAAGAACAAGCTCCAATGGCTTCTCTGGGGGTCTGTTATGATCATTAGTAATGGTCCATGTAAAGATGAGATAGGATGATACGTACGCAAGCTTTCCTCCAAACGCCCTGCGTCGAAGCTTAGTATCGTCACCCTCGTCGGAGTCATCAGCATCAGAGTCGTTGGAGGTGTTGATCGCCCGCTGTCTGGCCTCTTCGGCGAGTAGCTCGACTTGCTCAGCCTGTGCTTCTGTCGCAGCCCGCTTCGCCTCCCATTTCGCCTGACGCTCGGCCTCCTTTCGCCGATTGATCTTGTTGCGCTGGGTCTTGCTCTTTCGCTCAGGTCGCTTCTTGTTCAGCCACTCGGGCTTCTCGTATTCGCTCTCAAAGCCCTCCCAAGCGCTTTCATCATCAGACTTCACTTCGCCATCGTCACCTTGTGCTGCCTCCTGCAGGCGCCTCTTTTCCTCGTCTTTCTTTTCCTCTTCAAGGCGCTTCTTCTCTGCCTCTACAGCAGCTGCACCTTGTTCTTCTAGTAGACGGTCCCACTCTTCAAAGACGGGGTTATAGCTGTGCCCTCCTTGTGGTGTGCGAACTGATGGAATGCGCTTTCCATTGGCGGCAAGCGACACTGGCGCATGCTTGATGGTCTCCGGTGCGACCTTTGCCTTGGGCTTTACCAGGAAATCAAAACGGGGGTCGTCCACAACGGCCGATGTAGTTGCCTCAGCATCCTCTGCCCAAGGATCATAGATATCACTCCCGTTAATCTTAGTGGTAGGGGTTCCATCCTGAGCCACCTGCTTCAAGCGCTGCAGTTCCTTGTTGCTGACCCAATCCTTCTTGTGCTTCTTGGTCTTCGGCTCGATGACTCCATCGGTGACATTGGAGTTGATACGCTTGCGACCGTCTAGAGCGGGAATGAGAGACCGCTGGGCGATAATCTCGTCCGCCTTGAGCGGCTTGTGCTTCTTGGAAATCTGTCTTCGCACATCTTCGTTTCCAGTAGTGTCGAGAGTAAACAATTCGTCAGATGGCTTCTCTGAAACAAGACCACTAAATTATATTAGCAAACGATCTCTGGTTGGAAGGAAGAGGCCCAAGTAAAAAAAGGCAATGATAAAACCATACCCTTTGATCTCTTCATCTTTCAACTGGCGCAGACCTTCCTGCACTTCAGTAACATCGACATTCTTGCGCCAAGCCTTCTTGCCCTTACGGGAGGGCTGCTTGAACTGGTGAGGGGCATCCACAGATTTAGACATGGTTGATGCTCTTATCGTTTGAAAACCCGAAACCAAAAAAAAAGTGAAAAGCCCCAAAAATCCGGATCTGCTGACTAAGGAGGGGCGGTCAATTCGGGCGGTGAAGGACCTCGACTCTTGGCACAACCCGTCTTTTCTGGCTGCACCTACTGCTGCGCGTCAGTTCAAGCCCGGGGACTCTCGACTTTTCATCTCCCCGGAGACACACCGTCAACTTAATTATTTAATCGGTGCTTGAATTATTTGACTGTAATCCCGGTCCCGATTGCGCATCATGCCTGTCGTCAAAGGAGGTGTCTGGTACGTCCAACCGTTACCCTGCACCTATATGATCGCTACTAACCATATCGCAGGACCAATATTGAGGATGAAGTGCTTCGTGCAGCTGTAAGTTTCTCTTATCATCTAACTTCAGATCTTGCATTGCTTGCGTAATGCTCACGCGATTATAGGTATCCAAGTATGGTCTCAACCAATGGGCTCGAGTCTCCTCTCTCCTCGCTCGGAAGACGCCGAAGCAATGCAAAGCGCGCTGGATAGAATGGCTGGACCCTGGTATTCGCAAGGTCGAGTGGTCACGAGAGGAGGATGAAAAGCTTCTGCATCTTGCTAAACTGATGCCCACACAATGGCGTACCATCGCCCCCATCGTCGGTCGTACCGCAACACAGTGTCTGGAGCGATACCAAAAACTTCTGGACGAGGCTGAGGCCCGTGAGAATGATGAACTTGGATTGGGCGGACCGGATGGTGGAGAGGCCGCAGCTCCCAGTGCGGATGATGTTCGCCGCTTACGGTACGTTGGTTCATTTTGCACAACATGGCATTCATACTAACAGCTGAATAGCCCCGGTGAGCTAGATCCCGACCCAGAGTCGAAACCTGCGCGCCCGGACACCATCGATCTGGATGAAGATGAGAAGGAAATGCTCAGCGAGGCGCGAGCGCGTCTTGCCAACACACAGGGTAAAAAGGCTAAGCGAAAGGCCCGAGAACGTCAATTAGAAGAGTCCCGTCGACTCGCAGTATTGCAGAAGCGCCGTGAGCTCAAGAATGCCGGTATAAATGTGAAGGTTGTGACTCGGAAGCCGGGTCAGATGGACTACAACGCAGACATCCCATTCGAAAAGCCAGCTGCACCGGGATTCTACGATACTGTGGAGGAGGAAGCACGAAATGAGCGCCAGCGTGAAATGTTCGACCCTCGGAAGCAGCAGCTAGCCAACAAGCGAAAGGGCGATCAAGATGACGATGCTGAGCGCAAGAAACGGAAGAACGACAAGAACAGCAATTCGGCTGCATTTGCGGCTGCTGCACGTGCGGGTCAAATGCAAAAGATTCGGGAGGCAGAGCAAAGCAGTATGCGACGTGGCCTGGTTCTGCCTGCTCCCCAAATTAGCGAAGGCGAGATGGAAGACATTATTAAGATGGGCATGGCTGGGGAAAAGGCCAGCAGAATGAGCTCAGACGAGGAAGCCACTCGGGGACTCATTGGAAAGTATGGATCGATTGTTGGAGGTACTCCCATTCGCACGCCACGTGCTGCTCCTGAAGAGGACCGCATCGCAAATGAGATCAAAAACATTCGGGCTTTGACCGAAACACAATCCTCTCTGCTTGGTGGAGAGAACACCCCCCTCCACGAAGGTGGTTCGTCGACTGGCTTCGATGGCATCGCTCCCCGAAGGCAAGATATTGTCACCCCCAATCCCATGGCCACACCGTTCCGACAGGCCAACGGTATGGGCGCAACTCCTATGCACGGTGGAATCGGGCCTGGTGCTACCCCGCTGCGCACACCGCGCGATCATTTCTCTTTGAACCAAGAAGGCGCAGCTGGACAGCTGATCGGCAGCACGCCGCGAGATATCAAATTGCATGAAAACTTCACACGTCAGCAGATCCGCAGCAAACTATCTTCGCTTCCCAAACCCAAGGAGTCAGAATGGGAATTGGAAGAGCTCCCATCTGAAACAGCTGAGCTCTCAGAGTCTGTCGCATTCACCCAGGAAGATGCGGCCGAGCGGGATCGCAGGGAGCAGGAAGCGCGGGAGCTGGCCGCCCAGGCCGAATTCAAGCGTCAGTCGCAGGTGTATCAGCGTGGTCTCCCTCGGCCGGTCGTCCTTGACATTGATGCTTTAATGAAACGTGCTTCCCAGGTTAACAACTCAATCGAAGGTCTGATTGCCCGGGAAGCTGCTGTACTCATCGCATACGATTCTCGGAAACACCCGGTCCCTGGTGCCAAGGTTGAGGGCAAGGCACCCAAACTGGGACGCCCAGACGATTACTTCATGGATTCAGCCCGCGCGGCCATTGCAGCGGAAATTGCCTCCGCCGAAGCCCAGCAACAACAAGAGGAGTGGCACGAGAAGTTTGACGACGTTTGGTCGTCAACTCGTGCCAATGCTCTTCCTGGCCTAGATGGCTATGTCGACGATGAAGAACAAGATCAATTCCTGGAAGAACAACGGATGATTACAGCCTTCGATAGCGTTCAAGCATCTCTTCTCGCCACTGCCGAGCAGGGTAACAAACTCGAAGGAAAGCTTGCCAAGGTCCATGGTGGATACCAGAAACGGGCCAAGACGCTCCGCGCCAAAATTCTCGAAGCCAGCACGGCTTTGCCCAAGGTCCAAGATGAATTGGACTCTTTCCGCACACTCCAGATCTCCGAAGAAGCAGCTATTGCTCGGCGCTTGGAGAAGCTACGAGAAGATGTGTCTTTTGTCATGCGTCGTGAGCGGGAGGCCCAGGAATTGTACAAGACACGGAAGGATGAGTTGGATGAATTGGTTGCTGGTACCGCCACTGTGAATGGGTGGCATTAAGATTATACCATACCAGGACCTTTGCTATATTTTTTTTCCTCTTGCAATCATGACCCATTGCAGGCTTCATTTGTGTATCATTAGGAAGGTCAATTTGCGAGGATCATGCAAATTCATTCGGAGCTTTACATATCCAGTCTCGCGCGCAACCAGTAAACACAGTTAGCAGGCTCCGATCAACTGACTAGATATCATTTCGAGCTAATACTTTAAAACATTTCAGTGCCGGTAAGGGTTTCAAGGTAAAAACTGTTCTTGGTGGGTTTAAAGTACATATAGGATATAGTAATCAAGCATAATAAGGCCATTATACTTGATTAAAAAGAAATATTGGAAGTTAGTAGAAACAGGTTTGATAATCATGAACTATTTATTGATGAGTCCCACAGTCTACTCGATGTAAAACAGCTTGAACTTGGATGAGCCTCCGGGAAGTCATCTCTGCGACAATAGCGTCCGATATAGAAGTATAATCATATTTTTGTTCATCATGTCGGAATTTTGGTTGCTTGTAATCTTGGACAATAGGCGTAAAGCCTTCAAGCATATCATCCATGTGGTGACACGCTACTAAGACAACGTTAGTAAGGAATCCTAGTAGTTTTGAAGACTTCGGAAGATCAGACTTATTGGCCTTTTGAAGGTTGATTACGAAGTAGTAGAAGGCTAGAAGATGCTACAGTAAAATGTCGAACTTATTCAAATATGTATATAGCACGCCAATGATATTCTATCGCAAAGCAGTGGCGGATGCCGCGAAGCCCAAACTTGGTCAAGTAAAGAACTTCGGGAAGCATCAACAAATGCATCTTAAACCTAATCCCAATGAAGCCGTCGAAAGTGTTCATCAAGGTTATCTTTTCGATTAAACAATTCTTTGCAGTCTTCAGCTGGACACTAGAAGAACCCGGAGAAATATGCTGCGTCTCAATGTGGCGCATGAGCACTGATTTGCGGGTAAATGGACCAAGATTCTTGCAGTTTTCCCACCTGCACTCGAAGATTCCTTGCTTAGCTCTAGAAAGCGTGTTAGACTTCAAGTGATACATAGAGAGGGTGGGCAAAATTGTACCTGCGCTTGCATTTGTGACAACAAGGGTGTTGTATCTCTTTTTGGACAATACATTTGTGGGCGCCCGGTTGCTCGCTGCTTGGCTCAGTGGCCGCAGAATGCATAAGTGGCATTCTATTAGAAGCGGTATTGACCCAGGAGCCGGTGACGGAAAGGTTATCCAGGTTCTCCGAATTCCCAGCACTACTGGTCATGCCCGGAAAACACCACGTTGAATCGTAGTTCGGGGGACTGATGTGGTTGAGATCAGCCAATGTCCTACCGTTCTCCATAGAGTTGGAGGGCCCGCGGTCTATGGCTGACAAATTTGGCCCAAACCATGAGAACTGGGAGATCGTAGACGGTGTGAAACTTGATGGCTTTCCATGGTCTCGATGTTCTCCATAGTTTCTAGGTATTTCAGAGGGGAAGAGGAAGCAAAAGGCCACTCCATGGTAGCCGAGTATAATAACAAGCAGATGATAAAAGAGAAGGGACTTGTTTAGAAATGGATACTCTGATGAGGAAGAAGACGAAAGAACAATCTAACGAGAGACACCTTATATAATTAATGAAGTCCCTAGCTAGCAATTCTTGAGTTCGTCACATTAATTATAGAAGCTGTCATCGGCCGCCGCTCTAGCTAGGTTCGTATGTACTCCTACAATAGGTCCGTGCTACATTACGTCCGTGCCTTTGCAGCCCCGGATGGTTGGTTGCATATCCTCGCGGTGGGTCTCAATTCCCAGGATCCAGGTATATATGCATTTCGCGGATGGAAAATTAATATTGCACACTCTGAGGTGCAGGGTTTCCGCCCCATTTGATAGATACCAAAGGCTCAAAAGTTTGCTGACATTTGGTTTTATTTTAACTAATACTACCACACAAAGAATGAGAAACCATTCGCCGCATAAGAGCGAGATTGAGTGTATCTATCTAAGAGTATAAGGCACGAGGTATATTGAATGAGATGAATTATAACAACTTTCACGGCGTTTATAGGACATTTGTATTTCTGGTCTACTGTGTGGCCACCTAAGCACTTCTGCTCAGTTCCAATGTGCTTCATATGTTTTTAAAACAGAATGAAAAGCAGTATCTTGGAAATCAGGCTCAAACTTTGCGGCTTCAAGAAGTACCGTGCAGGCCCTGAGAAGTAAGATCACATTCAACTCGCTCTTGTGGAAGTTCTCATTGCAGTCAGTGCTGATACAAGCAGTCCAGCAGGCACGTAACTTAGCTCATATGGCAAAACTCCCTTATAAGTAGCAGGAGACAAGATAACATTGAGCTCCTTGACTTCCCGCTCAAGCAAAGCATTGATTTACACCAGCAAAATAGAGGTACTTGGGTCACAGCATTACATAGTGCCTCAAAAAATAGGGTATACTGAGATCGCTGGCAGATTGTTTGACTCCGGCGCGGATACCATTGCGCCCAGGTCGAGTCTCTATGGACGAATTGCGTTGGAAGATCCCGCTGGGTTCGATCGATTGACACATAGCTCTTCTAAAGAAGGGCCATCTGTGCGGAAGACGCGTGAAGATGTGAATGAAGTGCAAAAAGAAAAGACTAAAAAAGTTATCCGGACACGCGGAATCGAACCGCGGACTTTCTGATAAACTATAAATCTATTACAGTCAGATGCGATAGCCAACTACACCATGTCCGGATTTCATGAAAAAGAAAAGGCTGTGAATACATTATGATAGGCTGTAAAAACGAATTCTCGAGCTTGCCCGGAATTTCATTCATCAACCGGATCTTGAACTCGAGTTATGCGCCAATACCCAATTTCATGCCTCAACAATAAGACACCCATAATCTAATGCATCTTCTATCTATTCTCTCGGATCTTCATATACCATATTTAATGTATTTTGATATACTAATATCAAGTAGCGCCACATTTAGGGGAAATCCAACTTTGAATCTTTGGCTCTTCCAATCTGATTCAGACACGCAAAGATTTCGAAGGCGAGCATCTATATGTCAACTAGACAAGTTCCATAAAGACCTCCATACATATGAATAATTTATTAGAGCTCTATCATGTCCATGTAATCTCGAACTATTCTGGATGGGCGACCCCTCTCACGCCATATTTCTTGCATGTCCATCTTGATATCCTTTTTCAAGGTGCACGTACGCACAAGAATAACGATGGACTGAATCGAGGTTAATGAGCACTATACTGCTTGGCATTGAAAGGCGTACGTATACCTCCGATTCTGAGCAACATCTACGGCTGTGTTGGTCGTCCTCCAACCCCTGACTTTCTTGAGTGTGGTCGGTATGGCTGTGGGTGCGATGGTGTATTAGGTGCTTTCTCTAGGGGAGATCTGGTGGTTGGATATGACGTGTGATAATCATTTTCACATCTGCTTCTAAGGTTCCAAACGTTTGTATTACCATAGCCTAATCGGACTCAATGTGCAAAATACCCGTCATCTTATGGATTAATTAGTTGATTAACGTTAACTTAGTCAACGTAACCAGCAAGCGAGCTGCGCAGCCAGAACACCATAGTAAAAGCGAAAAGATACAACCTGATACCTCGGCAACGCATATTTGTGAAAACGTTTCTTTGTGACTTCATGCTGATCATATGATATCAAGCTACTTGAGAGGATTTAGGAAGTTCTCATATCTTACCTAGTGGTTATTACTAGAGATGTATATATTTCGGGCTTTAATTAACGTGATATTCGAGATCGTGATGGATAGTTTATAGATTTTCTTGGGACTGATACGGAATGCTGAAGGGCTCTATGGGGAGCTACGTACAAGGAACCAAATGGATTGAGTTCGTGGTTGAAGAGATATGACTTTGTAATATATCGCTTTACTATGGTATTTCAGCTGCGCAGCTCGCTTACCGGTTCCGTTATGTAAGACTCACTAAATCGATCACTAAGCCAGAGGCCATGCTTGATCTACTTAACAAGTAAAAGCGGCAAGAGGGCGAGCCATAATCCGGAAAGGGAAGCTAAGAATCGTCAAAGGAAATCCGGTACATCGGTAAGAGAAGGTGCCGACTCAGTGTCACTCTCTAGTCACACTTACATCCCAGGGCAGCCTTATGTGAGTAAGTAGTTACCTGAGTCTGTACTCAATAGCGAAGCTGCTCTGAATTTTAATGTTTGACCAAGACTGCGGCGTGTTTCATTATCAATTGCCCAGAACCTGGCCAACACCTAGTATACGTTTCAGCGCATGAACTTATCGAATGGAATGGATTCACAATGACTTTTGGGCCAGAGACCCGCGAGACATGGCTAGAAAAGCTTTTCTGCTTTTGATGTTCCTTGGTCCCTGGTTTAAAGGATTGTTTTACTTTACTTGATACCTGCACTACTGATTCTTCCCGCACACGAGTATAACTACCCCATCAGTCTCTTTTCTCCTTTCTTGTCATAAGTCTCTTCTAACATGCCAAAGCATAAACTCATAGCTGGAAGCTGGCTGTATTAGGATCTCATTTCTACGAAGTCCCCAGTCAATCAAGTGGTTCTTTCACTTTTCTCCTGTGTACGTAGCAACACCCTGCTACGTGGAAACAGTCACCATCGAGCTCTCACTTTGCAGCCAACCTCAATCCAGCGATACTTTCCCGATGGCCCGCCACCGCTCCAAGACCGCCTCTGCCAAGGGTCTTCCCCCAAAGAAGACGAGTGTCAAGGCCCCTGCTTCTGTCAAGGATGACAAGTTGATTCTTCTTTGGATGTGCCTATCACACCATTCAGGTGAAGTGAGCCCCCCATGTTCCCAAATCCTTGCTCAATTCCATCAATGTCATTCAATCTCTGATGTCCAAGTTTTCAGATTGACTTTGACGCCGTTGGAGCCGCCTATGGCATATCCCGCAACTCAGCCCAGCAGCGCTTCTATCGGTTGCGTACGTACATGACAATGCAGGCACTCCCCGGTAAGACAGCACCCGTTCAGGCACCTACCACCGATGAGGAACCTCTCGAGGAGGACAACGAGGTCGAGGAGGACAGTGAAAAAGAGGATGGAGATGACTTCTAGAGGGGAGATGGTTTCTATCTACAGCAGAAGTTCCGAAGGATACCTCTGAAGGGAGTTGCGCTGAGTCAATCGCGTGGTTCTGAGTCGAATCAAAGAAGACCTTAAAGGCCCCAAAGAAACCACTGTTTCATTTGCATAGTAAGATGCACTGTGGTATAATGTATGAGACAATGTTGGAGTTGACATTGCAACCTAGGTTTTCCAAACTAGATTGCTTGGAACACGGTGCACCTGTGTAGAAAGGATATTATATTAACCTCGAAAAACGTGCAATCCTGATTTCCAGGGGCCTCTGCGTAAGTATTCTGATTCTGGTTCAGGCATCTTTCTAACCTCTGGCTGTTCCATAATTCCCCATGACCAGATGCGGCTCCCGCTTACTTAATCCCTATTATCGATCCGCCTTCCTCGCCACGACCTTCAACCTCAATCCATCGCGTATCGCATCAAATTCATCAAATCCATCATCTAGACTGAGCCCACATCGGCACACAGTTGACAAGATGGGCGTCCGGGACTCCCACGGTGAGGCGACGGGGACGCCCGACCCCGTCGAGAAGGGGTTCGCAACCCTTAACACTGTCAGGTAAGTCCTTTTCACCGCTAAAGAGAAGCATGAAATTGTTTTCCAGGCCGCGGTTTCAAGTTTTCCCGGTCGCATTTACTGATCAGTGGGACAGGATCGGTGTGAAGGCGATGGTGCAGAAGGTGAGTCGCGACAGCGCAGAATCTGGTGATCTGTCACGTGATATGGTTTTGACCGCGACTATAGGATGGTGAACTTCGGAAAGCGGAAATTCTGTCTATTAGGCAGCGCAAGGATGGCCCATCATTCTAGTATGTGAAACTATAAATATCTTTGAGTTGACAAAGCTGATCAGAATGACAGTGTGCATTATGTTGACTTCAACAAGCGTCTTGACGGTATGTCGATCCTAGAGCTCGGAACAAGTGCTCTCGGTTGTCAATCAGAATATGAAATGCTGATGCAATATGCAAAGAATGGATTCACGCTTCTCGCATTGATCTGTCCCAGGAGGTCGAGTGGCCCCAGCCAGAGAAATCGGATAAGAAAAAGACCGGCGCTGCAAACAAGGCGGCACCCAGCAAAAATGTCCAAAAGCGCCCTCGTGCTGATAGCCGTGAGGTCTCAGGGACGCCAGATGCATTAGGTGGCAAGAATGTAAACGTTGACAAAAGTCATCGGCCATCAAAGGCTGGTGGCAAAGAGAATATCGAGGTCCAGACACCTGGCGACGCATCCCTCTTCCCATCGGAAGCGGCTTCTGTCGCAGAGACACCTAAAGGTGACTCAGAAGACGTGGATATGACAGATGCCCAGGAGCTCAAGGAGGATGAGGTCAAGACAGCCTCTGGAGAGGTAATCTCTCGAGGAGAAGAAATCGAGCGACTCCGCACCAGCGGTAGTATGACACAGAACCCGACTGAGATTCATCGAGTGCGCAACCTGACCCGTCTCCAAATGGGCAAGTATGACATTGAGCCCTGGTACTTCTCGCCGTACCCAGACGCCTTTTCTGATGTAGACCTTGTCTACATTGATGAATTCTGTCTCAGCTACTTCGACAATCAACGTGCTTTCGAGCGCCATCGTGCCAAGTGTACCCTCGTCCACCCACCCGGTAACGAGATTTATCGCGACGACAACATCTCTTTCTTCGAGGTCGACGGTCGTCGTCAACGCACCTGGTGTCGCAACTTATGTCTTCTTAGCAAGCTTTTCCTCGATCACAAAACTCTTTACTACGATGTGGACCCCTTCATGTTCTACTGCATGTGCACTCGTGACGAAACAGGATGCCATCTCGTCGGCTACTTCTCCAAGGAAAAAGACTCTGCCGAAGGCTACAATTTGGCTTGTATCCTGACGCTCCCGCAGTATCAGCGTCGTGGTTTCGGTCGGCTGTTGATTTCCTTCAGCTACGAGCTTAGCAAGCGTGAAAACAAGCTCGGTTCTCCCGAAAAGCCACTCAGTGATTTGGGTCTTCTTGGTTATCGTCAATACTGGCGCGAGACTCTTGTTGAACTCCTGATAGAGCCAGGCCGCGAAGCTATGAGTGAGAATGAGCTTGCCGTTCTTACCGCTATGACTGAGAAGGATGTACACGAGACTTTGGTTGTTTTCAATATGCTTCGATATCATGTACGTTTATCACCGTCATTCCCTTCAATATTTCATCTCGACAATCTTGTTCGTTTTGTGTGCTAACGTCCGTCTAGAAAGGAAACTGGGTCATTGTTCTCACAGACTACGCCGTTAGTGAACACAACAAGCGCCTGGAAAAAGAAAAGGTCAAAGGCGCTCGGAGGATCGACCCTGCTCGCCTCCAGTGGAAGCCTCCGGTGTTCACTGCCTCCAGTCGGACCTGGAATTGGTAAGAAGTACAAACGTCAATTCGGCGTTTGCGTTGCTTCTGCCTTGATTTCGGGTATTGATTGCCTTGGGACCAGGTGGTAGTAATGGCTATGATGCATGACCAGGGGATGGTTTAATGGTGTTTTGGGCGATTTCAATGTGGTGTTTTGGCTGGGATTGTCTCTTTCCTATGACGAGCTGGACTTCTCTCGGGTCTGGCAAGTGTACCTTTAAATTTCAAAATACGTTACTATCTAATTTTCGTCAATTCACGGCGCGGCTGCAAAGCTGTATCCTATAATTGATGCTTTTCATGCGACATTCAATACGGATCACAAAGAACAAGGGCGTTGTGAATTACTTTCTTCATATTCGAGTCAAATTCATCAAATCTTTCATGCTCGTTCTTCTATAAAAGGAAATGGAAGTAAAAATTGACTTTAAGATAGTCCATTGCTATGGCTGCATGATACAGAACGTAACCCGGCCCATGGGTAATCCGGTAGAATGGGAAAACAAGTGCGTGGGTGACAGTCGACGTAACATGTTGGGAGACATTGGAGGCAGATAAAATACACGAGAGAAGTTCCACCATCAGCACCCCGAGTTGAAAGACATTCCTCTCAGCAACTATAATTGCTAAAAATCCAAGTCCCATAATGGGGTTTGCCTATGGAGATGGATACCTGTTTCCATCACCGAGAAAGGTAAAGAACACCGGCGCCCTCGGATCCTCGGTATCAATCACACTCCAGTTCACAGCCAGATTCCGAGGCATGCAAATAAAATTGGGAAACACAAAAGTACACACATGAAGAAAGCGGGATATTGTAGAAGGGGGGAGGTCGAAGTGGGTAGAATATGGAAGGGATGAGCTGTATTCCCACACTGTACTCGACATTTTCCATGGCAAACGAAAATATCAATCACATGGGGAATAACCACAAACCATGCTTGGTATGTGTAGTTGAAGCTATGGGAGAACGTTGAGAAGGACATTGAGTAGTGAAACCAGGCGTGATGCGCACAGTCATACAAGTCGAAATGGTGAGAAGCGCCTTCAACTCCTCTCCGCTGAATAAACCCCGAAAGACAATAAGAATGACATCTTACTAAGAGCCAATCTGATTTCGGGGCCCCCATGATGCGTTTCGCGATTGATGACGAGGGGAAGACGTTGGAGCATTGCTCTGCTGGGACGAAGAGGACTTCTTGTTCCAGGTAGATCCCCCGGATGCATCGCGCGGCTTGGGGCCCTTGCGAGCGTTTTTCGGATTAGACGAGTTGCGGTGACGGTTTTGACCAGGTTTTCTAGGCATGAGCACTGTCTGGCAGGTCTCTTGACCAGGGACTCGTACAGCCACACGAGTATTCCCGTGATTATCTCTTTCACCAGTTCCAAACCAGTAAGAATCAATGCTCTGCACCTGCATCGGCTTCAGCTGCTTAAAACGTGTTCGAGAGAGTGGAGGAGGGCCCGAGGCATGCCATGCGGCGGGCGGAGCCATGTTGGGGACTCGAACACCGGGCTGCGAGCCTGGCTCACGATCCTCAAAAATTGCTTCTGCCTCTGCCACCTGGCGCGCAGCAAGGTCTCCATCACCAGTCTGCACACTGACTTCAACCTCAACTTGGTTGGGGAAAGAAACAGACACTGCTGCGGCTGGCAGCTGAACATCAAGAGGCTCTTTCGTAGCAGAAGCGACAGCCAAGACGCTCTTCTTCTCCGGGGAAGTCTTCTTTCCAAATAGACCGTTGAACTTCTCTTGCCAGGAAATTGCAGCCGAACTAGGTACAGGAGTAGGGCTGGCCTGCGGGGGTGCCGCAGCCATAGAGGCAAACGTCCGTGGAGGTGCAGGCACAGCAACCACGGCCTTGGGTGGCAGCTTGACAACAGGCTTGGCAGGAGGGAAATGAACCAGTGGTCGGCCGGGTCCGTTAGAGTACACTGGATGAGAATATTCCTCTGGGGGGGGGAGGGGAGGGGCTTCGCTGCGCCTCAAGTTGCTCCACTGTTATACGCTTGGGCTGCTCGGACACATGAGGGAAGAATCTTGAGCTGCGGGCAGGCACATTTGTATGGGAACGCGCGTGGCTATCTGCGAACGAGAGGCCATCTGCAGGGGTCTCGAGGCTGTTCAAGGGATTCGAAGATGACGTAGCAGGCTTCAAAGTTTGGTTGTTATGTTGAACATCGACATTGCGCCTCACAGGCTCAATAACAGGTTCAAGAGCAGGCTCAATTGGGGGTTGAGTAGAAGCCTTAGGGTCATCCGTCGCAGGAGCTGCGGTCGTGCGTCTAACTCCATCATCACTAAGCACGACTTTCCTCCATAAATGGTTGATTGTCGAGGGTGGCTTAGCAGGCTGATCACGATTGGCATGCTGAATTTCCTGTCGCCTCTTTTGAGTCTCTTTGAATTGCTGGCGAAATTTGTCACCGGCTTCGCCCTCACGTTCCTTGGCAATGAGACCAAAGTTTTGCCAGGCGTTGACGCGGTCAGCCTGCCACTGAGGGGTTTGAGAGCTAGGTGGACCGATCGGACCAGGGCGGCCAATGGGACTCAGCGGGTCGTAAGAGACATGTCTAGTCTCAGGTGATGGCAAAGAAGGAATCGTGGCTGCTTCCTGAGGGGGGAAGGATGAAGCAGAAGGCATGGTGGGTTGATCGAGATTCAGCTGGCCGCGTAGGGGGAGTTCTCGGGAGGGGAAGCCACCAAGGCTTGGGTCAAAGATACCGTTTCCTAGGGTACGATCACTGCTCAAAGGCTTCCATAAGTTATTCACTGAGGGAGAGGTCGAAGGAAGGTTGGGGCCAGTCGACCAAGGAGCGTAGGAATTCGAAACGTTCAAATTTCCTCGCCGCTGGCCATCTTGGTCATCGACTTTGGGATCTTGAGGGCGAGGTTCAGTAGGTGGGTGATGGATGGAGGAAGGGGCAGTTGGGGGATGTGAAGAATCGTGGTGGGGGGAAACAGCACGACGCAAGTGAGGTGAAGTTTTGTCGGTTTGTTTTTCAGCAGCACGTTCCCTTTCATTAGCTGCGACAAGTTTCTTCACTGAATCCGGATGGTGAACTTTCATCATCCCATACTGCTTAGGTTCACCCGTAGGCTCCGGCACAGGGGGCTTGGGAGGTGAAGATACCACTGCAGCAGGAGATGTGTTTGACACCGGCGCCTGAGGCTTGCGACTCTCGATGCTATCCTTGCGTTTCTTATCTGGGGGAGGTCCCAATGCTGCAAGCTTCTGACGAATTCTTTCTTCTCTAGCTTGCTTTTCTTGCTCCTCCTGTTCTAGACGGCGCTGTCTAGCCTCCAATCGTTTTTCCTTCATAATGCGCTCTTGCAGAACAAGCGGGTCTTCCTGCGGCACTTCCGGTGCTACAATTGGAGCTGGCTGGTTCTCCACTGCCGAGGATTCACTAGCCATACTCAATGATGGTGGTGCAGGCAATCCTGCTCCAGCATGACGATTTGGTGAAGATTCACGGACTTGCCCCGGCTCACGACCCATTAGCGCTGGATCGGCCATACCATTTGCATGAGAGCCTCTCCGAGCATCATTGTATCGTGGGGGAGGCGCATCTCGGCTAAAGGACAAACGACGACCAAAGCTTCCACTTCCGCCACTCACATTCGACGAAGTGCGACGACGGTTCCAGCCCATACCATCCTGGTGACTTGATCGGTGTGTTTGGAATGCCGCTGACGGTTCCGCAGGTCCGGCGTGTTCGCCATGGCTAGGCCGCTGCAGCACAGCAGGAGGCCGAGGGCCCTGATCCTGCCGCCACGAAGGTTTTCTATTATCTGCCACAGGCTCGTAGCGACCAGATCGAGAGTTATAGAGCTCTCGAGGCGCCCCCGAAGTTGTCTCCCGCCAAGTGCGATTGAAATCATCGGCCGCAATCTCTTGGGGAGGAAATCCGCCATGATGACCATCTTCTCGGTGGGGGTAATTAGCGTGGCCGCCGCGGGGCTGCGATACTGGAGGCGGTTGCAAAGGCGGGTTCACTGGAGAAACCCTCTCCACAGGAGGCAGCGCTGCCCAGGGAGACTTAGCCGGCAGAGGTGCTGGACTCGTCGAGCCCGAAGGCATGCGGTCATTTGTTCCTCTAGATGAAATACTTGCGGCCTTGGCCTGCCGCTCAGCGCTAGCTCCAAGCCGGAGTACAGTTGGATTTGGTCCCACGGAGGTAGTTGGCTTCGGCGCAGCTATTCTAGGGGTCTCTTGCACCGCTATCTGCTCTGGAGGTGGCGCCTCCTTTGGCACTGGGACGCTTTCCTCTGGCGGCGGTGGATGGTCAGTATGAGTGAGTGTGACTTTGGTTCCATCCGTCCATTCAATTGTCTCGGGCGCCCAGTCATCTTCATCATCGTCGATATCCGCCCATTTCGATTCAGTCCCACCAGCATCCTCTTGGATTCTGGATGTCATGTGGATACCATATTGTTGTTTCAATTCTTCATCCGTCAAGTGCTTTTGTGGTGGCGGCTGAACAGCTATATTGACGATAGTCAGTATTTACGTGCTCATCTGTTCCGTCAATATGAACATACGTCGATTTTTGTTCCAGACTTGATTGGGGTCTGGGCCCGACCCGCCTGACTTCGCACCACCTGCACCGGTCTTGGAGGTGGAATCGCGCATTCCGCTGGTAGTCTTCGCAACCAAGCGCGGGCGTGAACTGGGTTGTGGTGTCCCAAGAGGAGTAGTAGAGGCAGAGGGAACTAAAACTCTTTGTTAATAACAGGCCATAGCAGAGAGCCATTATAAAAATACCTTTTTCAGGCGCTTTGGGAGGGGCAGGGACCCCCGGCGCTTTTGGCACAGTGAATTTCGTGAAAGACATTGGCTTGAATGTCGAAGGCTTCTTCACCGATCCTGTTTGCGTGTGATGTCTACCATCTGTCCGACTAGTATCCGACTCCGAACCACCTTGAGAAGCCGTATCGTCTCCGCCATCTGATGCCGAAGCTAGTCCATTCAGCTCGAGAGCTCTGGACGCAACTAGCCCAGCACCCTGCTTTGAAGCATCCTGCAACCAGTTCAGCTGATTATCCTCTTCTATTCCGTCAACGGTACCCACCATCGAAGAGCTCCCGGTATCCTTGTCACCTCCAGTCCGTTTGCCTTGAGATTCAGGCGTATCTCTCGTCACGTCGTTGGATTGTTGTTCAGATATTATTTGAGTTTCTGAAGTGGGTGCGATATTTTTGGTCTCCCCCGCGTCCTCTCCAGCAGAAGTCTTGTCGGTTGTGCTCGCAGGAACGTCGGAAGGCGAAGGCTCGCCGCCCGACAGGGTCTGATCTACCACATCGCGGCTGTTCTGCTCTGCCATAACAATGCTCGAGTCTGCGAAAGTTACAGAATGCAACATATGTCAGAGCTGGGTACTTTTAAACAAAGATTATAGTGGGATGGGATCATGCGACGCGAGAGGCAGCCGCGGATCAAGCTTGCATAGTAACGGGAAAGAGACAGGTCATACCTATTGTCAGGTTTCAAGAATCGCCACGGTTGAACTGCTCGCTTGGCTGGTTGCACCCTGGATGATCGGGGATTCCACAACCAGAAGAGGGAGTTGTGCGGGCCACCTCCCGGGGGTAGTTGGAGATTCGGTGACGGGGGTGGGTTGTGTTGCGTCGCTGATCGAGATGGCGCAAGTGGTAAAGGAGTCCACAACCCAGGAAGGTAATTTACCGAGGATAGGGAGGGAGGAAATCGAGGAGAGGGAGATGTGTCCAAGGGTGGATGATGAATACGAAGGTATTCAGGCTCGTTGAAGATGGGTCTCGGGTTTGAAGCTGAGAGTTGGCTGTTTTCGGTTAGCGCAGTCCCGGGACTGTTGTGAGAGGGCCTCAGTCATTTTCCAGCGCCCACCTTTTGATCATCAAACAGGTGAAAACAAGCTAAGAAAGAATACTTCTTTGAGAAGGCTTGGCTTGTTTAAATTCCTAAAGTTAAGAGTAGTATTCTGAGCGGTCGAGAGGGCGGCAGAGCAATTAGGAAATACGGAAGCATCGAGACATCCCGACAGGCCACAATCTACTTCGAATCATAGCAACCATACTCAGTGGGATGGGTTTTTTGATAGCTACGACAAAGCTATTCAATACGATCTGACAAATGATAATGAAACAAAATGAGATTCAATAGAGTCTCTAACTCCTACACACGTCCTTGCTCTGGGGGCTCAGAGGATGTATATACATCAATCCTCCTCCCATTTATTCAAAAGAAAACAAGTTTAGTGGGGGTGATTCTTGTGGTGGCCTGCGGAGGTAATCAGCACAACTGCAATTATCAAATGCGGTTCAGGTTAGGGCTTTCCAAGGTCACATACGGAGGTGGAAGTAGTACTCCATGCTGTAGCCCATAATCAGGATACCGGCAATGGCGTGAGCGAGGGCTATTCATGTCAGTAATCTTTGTTCTGACCATCACCATATTGCAAATACTTACGAGCACCAGAGTTCTTGTTGAAGAAACGAGCCTGGTAACGACCGAGGAGACCAGTGGCCTTGACCTGGGGAGCAGGACCACGGGGCAAACCGGCGTAGAAGTTCACCACGCGCTCCATGCGGGCGGCATCCTGAGCGGCACCGATAGCCTTGACAAATTTATTAGCGTTGATTCCGTATAGAAATGATGTTGTAATTTGTTGCTATTTCGCACGAGAAAAGCCTTCGGGAAGGGTCGGGGGCGGGAGGGGTGCCAGGTACGCTGGCTCTCAAGAACAGAAGAGTTCGGGTTACTCACGTTGGGGGAGGCGATCTATTAAAGTAGTTAGTATCATAAGGATAAATCTAGTGGCTATAAGCTATCAATTCAAGTGTGCATACCTTGGGAGGGATCAGGGTCGAAAGACCACGGCGGGCGATGTAGCTCATCTTGTCTGGACTGAATGTGGTCAGAGATTGGTCGCATTGAACAGTAATGGTGTCGGTGGGTTCGAAAAGGCCCAAAAAGGGGACTCACGGTAGTTCGCAGCGCAAGTGAACAAGGAACGACTGATGATGCAGGAGGAAGAGAACCTTTGGCCGGGAAGCGGGTGGTCGGATGAAGCCAAGCGCGCTAAACCATTTTGGGTGGCGCCGTGACCTGCACTCGGTCTGCGATTAACCTCACAATCGTTGTGTCGACTCTCTCTCCACTCCCCACTCTCCCACATTCACCATGTCGCTCTTCAGAATTGGAGGGGCTGCTGGCCTTCGAAGCACCCGTCTGCTTGTTCCTGCCAATGTCCGCTTCGCCTCCAATGTCGGCCAAGGAACTCCTGCCGTCAAGACCAATGCCTCAGAGGCTCCCACCACGACTCACAGCGGTAGCTCTTTGATCAACAAGGAGAACCCTTCCGAGGCTATGACTCGTCACCAGCCTGATTATGAGGCCACAATTGACCACGCAACCTCGTGCGCCATCCCTAGAATCGGTCTCTTTCGTGAATGCTCTCTCGCTAATCTTTTCTCCACAATATAGACTATTCTCCCCGGTTCCCAAGCGTGTCATGGATGGCAGTGAACCTGGTGACACTCTGCCCGCCGCTGTTCTCTCTGGCGCCCCGACCGATCTTCAGGCACGGACTGTCAGGTACTATGCCAACTCTTCAAAACCACAGTACCCGAACAACTCTGCTAACGCCATTCCTTCACAGAATCTTCCGCCCCGCAAAGCCGGCTACTCAATCCGGTGCCTGGCACTCACACCACTGGCGCATGGACTGGGACATCCTGCAGAAGGGTCACCGTTGGGAGAACCCTCTGATGGGATGGCAGTCATCTGCGGATAGCATGCAAGGAACCAACATCAAGTTCAAGTCGAAGGAGGATGCGATCGCCTTTGCCCAGAAGCAAGGCTACGAGTACTTCGTCCAGGAGCCCAATGAGCGCCGCGTCACTCCCAAGGCTTATGCGAACAACTTCGTTTTCGAGCCCAGGAAGCTCAAGCACATCAAGACCAAATGAGTGCTGTCTTTGGTATTATGTACATATAAATGCAGGTTTTCCTTTCAATCAATTTTTCATACCACGGAACTGTGTCTTCAAATTCTGCTAAGCGGCCCGCAATTGCTGCAACAGGACTGTTTTCCCCTGAATGTCGCAAGATTTTCTGGTGGCTATTTTGAGAGGCCCACGCCCTTGGGCAGCCTTCATGTCACACCTTTTTTCAAAATCTACATCAATTATTGACAACTGGATAATGGCCCGGCAGCCCTTTTTGTATTCATAGATATCTCATAAATGGAGACTAACGGGGAGGACAGCAATTGAGATTCCTTGTGCTCTGTTGGCCATTGAATATCCGACACAATCCGATGCGTCAATGAAACATTCTAAGTTCAATTCAGATTTCTTAGTATCTTCTATTCCTGTTAAATTCTTGGTTGATGGGAAAGTACAGTATTCAACCGCGAAATCTCAAACGGCCACATGGTTTTGATTTCCGAGTCTAGCAGGATCCTCCGCTCTATCCCACGTTTTTCTCACCCGAGGCGCTGGAATTCAGTCAATGATGCGCTCACTAATATTATGACCTATAATAAGAAAGTTGTCACGAAGAATAACCATTGTATGTGGGGATGTTTGGTCGATGACGGCATCGTTCCATTACTATCGTCCAACCTATATATTTAAGTTCGTCCCCACCTCTTCTCTTCGTCGATGGACAGCTGTATTCAAAAATAATTGATCAAATCAATGATTTAATTTTATCGAATTCATTGTGAACTTAACAGACATCATGGCTGACAGTGAGTACATGCAGACATTGCGCATATATGCCGTTAGACTGATAATCCACAGAGCAAACTGGCCCTATCCATGAACACGAGAGCTTCTTCGACAGGATCCTTCATCGCCACAAGAACGAGGACAAGCACGAACAAGAACATGAGCATGAAGCCAAGGATCCTTCTAATGGTCAAAAAGAGGGTGAAATGGACAAGATGAAGGACCGCATGAAGAAGGATAATGCCAAGTTCAAGGATTACATGCAGAAGGAAGGAGAGCTGGAAGCTCAGGGCGAAACATACGATCATCTGATGTAGATTATTTTAGGCCTCGGGATTTAAGGTGGAACGAATGCGTGGCGGGTTTGGACTGTTATTGTGACAGCCCTGGTTGCAGGACATATAATCTATTTAGGAAGGAAGCCCATGTTTCAAGCACAAGAAACGAGCCACTTTGACCTGTTCGATTGTTACACCAGGCGCAGCTTATATTGAAAATGCTCTACATGGGGAATTTCTTCACGTTTGACGTAGGGCATCATTAGCACTAGGGTCGCGTACCTATTTGTATACTGGGAGAAAAAGACAGGCTTATTGAGAACCTTGGGATAGGCCGATAAGAATCCATAGAAAGACATTCCTAATTTTGCAGCTCCCGAGTAAAAGCTTCCTCATTGGGATACTATTTGGCTGTTTTGCAGAGTACCTGACTAGCCATAATGAATGTTCACTCTAAACGTGAGGTTCCCCATGTTACCGGAGAAGATAGCCCTGGGATGTATATTCCCGGTCTTGGCAGTACAGACATGCGTTCGAAGACTAGCAGGCACGGGAACTCAGATTTTTCTTCATTGGATCGTACATATGGTGATGCCTACCAAAGTACCTAACAATTGATTCCAATGCCCCCTCACAAATACAAATTAACTACGCAGGGCCGACTTGAGTAGAATATGAAAAAGACATAGTAAGTAGAATTTGCGCGGATCAATCAGACCCGAATCGTCGCAGCCCCGCCACCCCACCCTAAAAATTAATCATGATAAGATCTCAAAGATTGTCCCTCCAACATTTTCACCCACAGATTTTTAAAATATCTATTGAAGCACCACCATTCACAATGGCACCTTCTGCAACGGACATCGAGAACATCGACGAGACTGTTTTAACCCTCCGCAAGGTCCTCGTCTCCGAATCCGAACCCCTCGCTCGGCGCTTCCGTGCGCTTTTCTCTCTTAAGCACCTGGCCTGCCTGCAGCCTGCTACCGAAAAGACCCTCCCCGCTATCCAAGCGATTGCCGCCGCTTTCGCGTCTCGCTCTGCCCTCCTTAAACACGAGCTTGCATACTGCTTGGGCCAAACTCAGAACCGCGACTCTGTCTCGTACCTGCAGCACGTTGTGAAGGATGTTGAGGAAGATGCGATGTGTCGCCACGAGGCCGCTGAGGCCCTTGGTGCCTTGGGATACCCCGAAAGCTTGGACCTTCTGAAGAAGCTGCGAGACGATGAGAATGAATTGGAAATCATCCGCGAGACCTGTGATATCGCAGTCGACCGCATTCTGTGGGAGAACTCCGAGGAGAAGAAGGCGGAGAAACTCAAGGCCAGGTATGATTGCCATGGCTCAGATTACGGTCTATTCGGGATAATCTTTCAAGGTTTGCTAATTTTGTCCATTTTGCAGTGACTTCACCTCTATCGACCCTGCTCCCCCCATGCCTCTGCAAACCAACGAGCCCTCGATCCCCGACTTGGAGAAGACATTGCTGGATACAAAGCTTCCTCTCTTCCAAAGATACCGGGCTATGTTTGGCCTTCGTGACCTTGCTTCTCCCCCAGATCTCCCTACAGCAGTCGGCGCCGTGAACGCGCTGGCCAAGGGTCTCAAGGACCCCTCTGCTCTTTTCCGCCATGAAGTCGCCTTCGTTTTCGGACAGCTCTGCCACCCCGCCTCCATTCCTTGCCTTACAGAATGTCTCGGCGACCTGCAAGAGGTTGGTATGGTACGACACGAGGCTGCCGAGGCGCTTGGAAGCCTTGGTGACGAGGAGGGTGTGGAGGACACCCTGAAGAAGTTCCTGAATGACCCCGAGCAAGTGGTGCGGGATAGTGTGATTGTGGCGCTTGACATGGCAGAATTTGAGAAGAGTGGCCAGGTTGAATATGCGCTGGTGCCCGATGGAAATGCCACTGCAGTTCCTGCGGCATGAGGGAACTTGGGAAGGATGGAATAAAAAAAAGTCGTCACGTCGTTATTTTGATACTCTTATCGCGCTCTGTTATACAGCCAAAACATAGACTCTTTTCACGTTTGTACAGCCTCTCTTGTCCTTGCTTAGTTGTTCTCGGTCTCCCTGCAAAGGGTTAGTACCTAGTAGTGATCTTGCGATGGAGATAGAGTTGACATACTTGTGACCACACACACACCGATAGAACACGGTACTTCCCTCATCAGCACTACGCAGTTGAACGGTGGTGAAGAACATCTCTTTCCTTCCACACTTCGCACATTGTTTTTCAACAATGGCCTCGGTCTTTCGATCATCAGCAGAAAGCTCTTGAACGGCAGAGCGCTTAGCTCTTAGGGCTGAGGGGAATGCCGAAGGTTTGGATTCCGAGACGATGGTTTGCGGGATTGTGTCTATGAGCAAATTAGAGATACGAGTTTAGAGCAAAACTGTTTTCCGGAGAGCCCAATCGAACCACTTACCGTTGTTCCGAGTTCCGCAGACAGTGCAGTGCAGAATCGCATTGGCATCGCCGGTAGACTCGCGCAGCAGATTGCCACAATCCGTGCAGAAAATCAAGGATCCAATGACAGACATAATGGATGATATAGCGAGATTGGCTCAAGGGGCAGCTGTGAAAACCTTTCAACTTCAGTTTTGCAGAGCCTAGGTCTGATCAAGATGCCGTGCGGTATGGACTTTTTTTTCTAAATGCACGGACCACCGCGATACCCGCGCAGGCGGTCGCGGAAGGCAGTACAAGATGCTGGATGAAATGATGAACGAATGCATGATCATCGGGAGCTTCTCTCCGTCCTTTCTGTGTCCGAACAACACCCTTGGAAGCCTGCAAAGCATGCTGTAGATGTGCTTTCCACCTGCCATGACTCTGCCCCGAGCAGGCCTTTCCTCCCGTGACTAGCGCCTTTCTTTTTCGGGTTTCCGATAATCGTCCATCATGGAACAGAATGGGCCCGCCGTGCAGGTCATCATTAACGGCCATCCTCAGTCGCAGCAGGCCCATACACCGAATATGTCACTGTCGAACCGATCCCGACCGCTCTCGGTGGATGAGGCGCTGCAGTACTCTTCTATGTCTAGCGCGCCTGTTTTTGGTATTGGTCTGTCAACCTTAGAGCCCAACCCCCAGAACAATTGGCCCAGAGATTCAAGATCTAATTAAGCAATGCGACTTTTAGATTGCATTGTACGTCCTGATGTTGGCCGACCATCAACCACTACCTCGATCAACCATGTCCTTCAAGCGGGCCGCAATACACTGAGTGAGCTGGATGCGGAGATTCAGTCCGGACAGGATGAGTCCAGTCGCCTGGAAACATCTCGTGAATACCTTCAGCAATTGCTAGATGGGGACCAACTGACTGAATTGTAAGAGTGACCCTTCACCTTTCGCTCACCTTTTCTTTGACTAAGGGAAACTATCCAGCAAATTCAAGGTCCCGTCTGCCCTCAGTCGCCGTCAACCCTCGCAATCGGCTACCCCCGATGACCCTCCCTTTGGTCGCAATCAACTTGGTTCCTTTGCCAAAATGATGCTCGACTCTACAGATATAGCCTTTCGATGTGAGAGAAAGCTCAGCACGGGGATACTTTCTGCACAGTTCGCTAATAAAATAGCAGACCCTGAAGTATCGTCTCCAACGACTGCCCCTACAATTACTCCCAAAGAGACGTCAAAGGTCAGACCAAAGGTCACAGAAAAAGTCAAGCCAGAGCAGAAGGAGGCCATGAAGAGCACCGCTGCCGCATGGAACCAGCAGGCATTCGTAGCGAACAAGTCAATTTCCACCTTAAACCAACTTACTCCACCTACACAACCTCCTCAACCGATTCAACGCTCATCCAGCCAATTGTCCGTGGTAATACCAGTCAAACCATCGCCTTCCAAATCCACATTTTCCAAGCAGGGTCAGGAAGTGAACCGGCCAAGGCCGCAGGTTGCTAGAGACCCTGAGGAATCAATGAGTGCGATTCGCCTCAGAGACCAAAAAGCGGAGGCCGATGATGCTCTGTTGAAGCTGCAGGATCTTCTCAATGAAACATTTGAAGCAGAAGACGAGATCGAACCTGAACAAGCAATCGTTCCATCTGCCGACAGACCCAATCCGATTTTCGTGAACGCAAGATCATTAGATGTACATGGTGCACTATTGTCCAATGACGCCCATAACCGCCTGCAAAAGGCCATCCGAAAAGTGGTTGGATTTGATCGATTGCAAGACATTCCATCGGATTACCTCACTCGGATACAAAAGCTTTGTGAAAAACCCATCATTGCTTCTCAAGCGCCAGACTTGAGACTCAACGACTCAACCAATGAAGCAGAGGTACATCAGTGGATGGCAAAGATTGAGGATATTCTAAATGCTTTGCTTGCGATTGGAACTCTCTTGCAGACAATGTCGGGGCGTCGGACGGAGCGGGATCTCTGCCCAGAAGATCTTATTGAGGCTATCCCGACTGTTCTGAACCAAGTCTTTGATCATTGCATTATTCCTGCTGTGGAGTCTCGCCCTGGCGGCAAAGACAGTGAATTGTTCTCAATTTTCTCGAGCCAGAAGCGTATCATTGCAAGCTTGATACACCAAGGCAAGAAGGCTCTGACTCTTTTCGCGGATTTCTTATCACGCATCGATGTCTCTGAAGGGACAATCACTGCGGCTGAGTTCTTTGCGACCAAGCTAATTTTTGTTGAGAATGCGCACAACGACAAGGACTCTGCGGTTGGGTTCCAAAAATACGAGCCAGCCAGACGTGCCGTAATGGACGTGCTTGCAAAAATCTTCTCCAAATACCCGGACCAGCGACCCTTCATTCTGGATGAAATATTGATCTCATTGGAGAAGCTTCCTTCCACACGTCAGAGTGCCAGACAATTCAAACTTGCAGACGGCAAGAATATCCAGCTTCTCACTGCACTGGTGCTCCAGCTCGTTCAGACAACTGCCCTAGAAACTCCTTCACGATCCAAAGCCAAACGTCGATTTCAAGGCGGCGACGATGATGAATTGATGGGTGATGGCGACGATATACAAAAACTGAAACATAACGACGATCAGGATGAGGACGAATTGGACGAATCTTTGGAACGTCTAGCGACCAAGGTCAACCGACTATATGACAATGCAGTGCGCAGTGCGCAGTACATTGTAAAGTTCATAGTCCAGCGAGCAATGACCTCCACCAAGAGCGGCGACCAGCCATTCCGAAACATTCTCGATTTGTTCACTGAAGACTTGATTAACGTCCTTGGATCTACCGATTGGCCCGCTGCTGAGCTGCTCCTTCGAATCATGGCATCGCACATGGTTGGTATTGCAGATCTTGACAAGAGTCCAGCAACAGCAAAGAGCATGGCCCTTGAGCTTCTGGGGTGGATGGGGTCCGCAATCTCCGATTTGATTGCCACTGCACAACACATGCTCCCTGCCTTGGAGGACTCTGAAGATAGCGATCTTACCGACTTCCTCAAGCAGCAATTCGAGGAGTCCTCTTCCCGAGCGTTGCATCCACAGGATTTAATCACATCTCGAGGCCCATACAGGATGGCCTTGGAATATCTGTCGCAAGACCGAAACTCCGACAATTGGCAATTGACCAGCGCACGAGGTTACTATCTTGCTCAATGGGCAAAGACAGTCTGCACACTCTATTATAACCCTGAAGACAAAGAGGAGTTGGCGCACGAAGACTTGACGGATGAACTAGTGATTCTTCTCTCAAGATCGTTCTCTGACCCACGGTGGCTGGAGACTCACAGGCAATTTGACACCATTTCCAATGCCCACGGGCGCTTCGCTTACATTCTAACCGTTCTAAACTCGAGTTTCGGCAAGGCTTTTGACACCATTCTCAAAGTTTTGTTGAACTCCATTGCTAGTGAGCAGGCCAAAGTCCGCAGTCGGAGTCTGAAGAGTGTCATCTACATGCTCGAGAAAGACCCCAACCTTCTCGACAGAGATGCTTCGGTTATGCGAGTGATTCTGCGTTGCACTACTGATGCTTCACCTATGGTTCGAGATTCTGCGTTATCTCTTATTGCCAAATGCATTGGGCTCAAATCAAAGCTCGAAGAAGAAGGCTGTCGCTGTATTCTTGCGTGCGCAACTGATCAGACAGCTGGTGTTCGTAAACGGTGCATTGGGCTGCTGAAAGAACTTTACCACAAAACCTCTCGACAGGATCTGAAATTAGCCATTCTTGATAGCTTTCTTCAACGTACTGGTGACTTGGAGGAAAGCGTGGCAACCTTAGCTCGGCAGACATTCGAGGAAATCTGGCTGGTTCCATTCCACGAGTTTATTAACTCGACATCTGATGCCCCGAAACTCAAGATGGCACTCGGAGAGCAAGTTGGGCTTGTTGTTAGTCTCGTCCAGCGTAGCGAGACTGCCCTTGATTCATTGAGCACTTGTCTCAAAGCCGTTCTTTCAGACAAATCCAAGTCGGCAGATATGAATTTCAAGGTGTGCAAAACCATGGTTTCCATCATGTTCCAACGCCTCGTTGAGGATGCAGATGCGCTTGGCAAAGACTCACAACAGGCGCTTTTGCAAACGATTACCGTGTTTGCCAAGTCTAACGCAAAGTTGTTCAGCTCAGATCAACTGGAAGCTTTGCACCCCTATATTGGCCACCTTGCAACCGCGGATGATCTTTTCATCTTCCGGTCAGTTGTGGTCATTTATCGCTGTGTCTTGCCTTACATGTCCACATCCCACAATACTCTCTTGAAAGAGGTGCAAAATGACCTCTTTAAGAGCGTGGCCAAGTTGGCTCGCTCAGAGCTAAACGAGGTCATGGCGTGTCTTTGGACTATCAATAGTGTTCTGCAGAACACTGACAGGCTCGTCAAGTTGACCGTGTCTGTGCTCAAGCCATTGCAGCAATACAAGAGCGTCGATGTGGGTTCGGCTGCCAATGCTGCTATCCTGGCTCGTGCGAAGAGCTATATTCGAATTGCTGGCTGCGTTGGACGCCATTGTGATTTAGAAAGATATGTCAATCATTTCAAGAACTCATTCCCTACGTGGAACGGTGGAGCCGTGGCTGGTTTGATGGTTGACTCTATTCTTCCCTTCACCTATCATAATCAACCCTTGGAGCTAAGAGTCATGGCTCTTGAGAGCCTTGGTTCCATTTGCCAATCTTGGCCAGCACAGTTCGGCCGTGAACCTACGCGCAAGACTTTTGCTCAGGTATTCAAGGAAGATAGCCCGAGCTTGCAGAATATTGTACTTCGGTCATTTGCAGACTTTTTCGCCATTCACGAAGGAAAGTCCGAAAAGTCGGTCATGCCGGCCTCAGATATTGGCTCTCAAGAGGACTCTACTCGACTTGGAGGATCGCTCAAGGCTAACGATAATGATGGTGCTGCTGCCCTGATCGCCCAGCATTTTCTCAAGAATATGCTGAAGATTGCACAGTCAAGACAGGACACTTATTCCCTCACTGCCATTGAACTCATTGCAAGCATCAACCGACAAGGCTTGGTACACCCTAAGGAATGCGCTGGTGTTCTTGTTTCTCTTGAGACGTCGACTATACCCACCATTGCTAAGATCGCATTCGACACCCACAAGATGCTCCATTCGCAGTATGAATCAATGTTCGAGCGAGAGTACATGCGCGCCGTGCAAGAGGCCTTTTACTACCAACGAGATGTTGTCGGTGATTCCACAGGTGCATATGCTCGGCCTTACGTCTCAAAGCTTGCTCCGCTTTTTGAAATCGTTAAGATCAGCAATAGCCGTTACCAGAAGAAGTTCCTCTCCAACCTTTGCGGCAAGGTCAACTTTGAATTAAAGAAACTGAACTCCAATGGAGATCCACCAGAACATCTCCTACTGACAAGATTCATCGCTCAAAATCTTGCTCACTTTGATTATGGCCAGTTAGCTGAACTGGTACCCACAATTCTGGTCCTAGAACGTATAGTCTCGTCGACCGGCACTGTTGTTGCCCATGCCATCGAAACAGACATTTTCCCCAGCCCTATTGGTCCTCCTATGATCGAGACGCCAGACGGCATGATGGGGATGGCCCCTCCCGTGTCAATGCTCTCCGCCATACCGCGGCCCGTCAATCCTTCTGCGTTGCGATCGCTTGCTACAGCTGCTGCGTCACTTTCCATGCTGTGGGAAGCACGGACTTTCTTACGCCGCCTCTATGGAGTTCATTCCCATGGTAAAGACGGAAAACCCGTGACCAAGGAGCTTAACAAGACCGCTTCAAAGGTGCACGGTGTGACTGGTGACAAGTTCTGGGAGGCCATTGCCAGAAACATGACCTCACTAGATAGCGAGGATGCCATGCTAAGAAAATGCCGAGAGTTCTCTACTTTACTCGCCATAGACGAGGAATTCAAGGTGGACCGAGATGATGACGCCGAAGGAGATCTCGATGCCATGGGGGAGTTTGACGACATGGACGGTGTCGCTTCTGGGCCTCGTCCTATGAAACGAAAAAGCTCTGTCTCAAGCACGAGCATCAGCAAGCGCCCAAAGAGCCGCATAGGCTCTGTTGGGAAGAAACGATCCAGTACTGATCCCGACGATTGGGACTAGTGGATCAACGAACAAAGAATCGGTACGAATCCCTCACTATTTAGACGACTATTTTTCATTTGCATATCAGGCGAGGGCGGCGTTGATTCTTAACTCGTGGCACCGTATGTTCACGGAGAACGGATGTTTTTTTTTTCTTTTCTTTTCATCCTTCGATCAAGACTAGGGAGGTTATGATACAGGCCATATTTCTGCATGCGAGCGCGGCGCTTACCTGGGGGCGGATGGTTTTCTCTTGACGCTTAGCTATTACCCCTGTTTCATGAGTAAATAATAGAAATCATATCTTACATATGTAGCCTTGACCATTTTCAGTCCTGTTTTGTGCCATAAATATACACCGAGTGAAGCCAATTTTGGTTGCGCGTGCCGAATGCCGGCTCCACGTGACCGTGGAATGACGTCGGAGCGCAAGCTAAACTGGGTAGCCGGATGACTTGTTACCAAACCTTTCTACTTCCATTAACTATCTTTGGGGGTTTTCTTTCGTTCTTGCATTTCTCAGTCTTTTTGCAGCTTAGTCTGTTTTGCCTGCTCCAGGAGCGGGCGATGAACAATTTGGCTTCTCTTGGCTACATTTGATCTGCACTGCTTGAGCTTTCCCCATCATGAGCGCGGCGTTGCTCCGGAGTCGTGCGGACGGTCCCGCGCTGCGGTCAATTGGGCTCTTATCGGCTCGATTGAACAGCACCAGGGGACTTTTAGCTCCCAGGCTCCCTCTCACACGTTCATTGAATACCGTGCCTCGCCGCCCGTTGCCACGACATGCTTTCGGTTCAGCCTTGCAAGCGTCAATCGCAATTCGATTCAAGTCCGATAACGTAGCTGGAAAAGCTGCGCCCTCCAAACAATCTCGCATTTTGAAAGTTATTGGCAAGACATTTTCATATTGCGGTATTGTTTTTGCTGGCGCGACAATATGGGTCATCGGGTTCTTTATCTACGATGCTAGTACATACCGTGAATGCCCCAGTGCGGTGGATATCCCTGTATCGGAGTTAGCGTTGAACCCCCGCCATGGAGGCCCGAAGAATTTGCCTATTGCGGACTTCCTCGTTGGAGATTATGACTCTGAGTCAATGCTCGAGCAGAAGGACAAGCCTCGCTTGGTGATTTTGGGCACTGGCTGGGGTAGCATTGCGTTGCTGAAGAACCTGAACCCTGGCGACTACCATGTCACAGTTGTTTCCCCCACGAACTACTTCCTGTTTACCCCCATGTTGCCCTCTGCTACGGTGGGCACTCTGGGTCTCCGCTCGCTCGTGGAACCGGTTCGCCGTATTGTTGATCGTGTTCACGGTCATTTCTTGAAGGCCGAGGCTACAGATGTCGATTTCTCAGAGAAGTTGGTAGAGGTCTCACAGGTCGACCAGGATGGAAATTCGAGGAGCTTCTATCTCCCATACGATAAGCTCGTCGTTGGTGTTGGTACGTTCGATTTCCTAGTGTTGTTCTCGAGCAGTATGCGATGTAGCTACCACAATTCTCTTGAGGCTTACAATTCTTCTTCACAGGCTGCATCACAAACCCCCATGGTGTCAAGGGTCTGGAGAATTGCAACTTTTTGAAAACGATTGACGATGCTCGCCGGATCAAGAACCAGGTCCTGGACAATATGGAATTAGCCTGTCTGCCCACCACTTCCGATGAAGAACGCAGGCGTCTTCTGTCCTTTGTGGTATGTGGTGGAGGCCCGACTGGAGTTGAGTTTGCTGCCGAATTATTTGATCTGCTCAATGAGGATCTGCTGCATTCATTCCCCAAAATTGTTCGGAATGAAATCTCTGTGCATATCATCCAGAGCCGCAGTCATATTCTGAACACTTACGATGAAGCACTCTCGAAATATGCCGAGGTAACTTCCATCAACACTGTAGATGAGGTGTATGAAAACAATACTGATAATATATAGGGTCGCTTCGATCGTGACGGTGTTGAGGTGCTGACTGGTGCCCGTGTCAAGGAGGTCAAGAATGACCGAGTCCTTTTCAGTCAGATGGAAGATGGCAAAGAGATTATAAAGGAAATCCCTACCGCATTTTGTTTGTGGTCTACCGGAGTCGGTAAGTTCCACCAGTATCACAACCTTTACCAAAGCACACTACTAACATATCTATTAAAGCTCGCGCAAAAATATGCGAAACTCTGTGTGCTAAACTTGACGGCCAAAATAACAAACACGCCATCGAGACTGATTCCCATCTCCGTGTAATTGGTACACCCTTGGGAGACGTCTACGCCATCGGCGATTGCTCTACTGTCCAAAACAACGTTGCCGAGAACATCATCCGCTTCCTCCGCACCATCGCCTGGGAGAAAGGTCTTGACCCAGAGAAGGTTCACCTAACCTTCCACGAGTGGCGTGATGTCGCGAACAGAGTGAAGAAGCGCTTCCCGCAAGCCTCAAGCCATCTCCGCCGTCTGGATAAACTTTTCGAGCAATACGACGAGGACCACTCAGGAACCCTCGACTATGGCGAGCTCTCCGAGCTTCTTCACCAAATCGACACGAAACTCACTTCCCTCCCTGCCACTGCCCAGCGCGCTAACCAGCAGGGTGCCTACCTGGGCCGCAAGTTGACAAAGATCGCCTCGGCCCTTCCCGGTCTGAAGGCTAACGAGATTGATTATGGTGACCTTGACGAGGCCGTCTACCGTGCTTTCAAGTACAAGCACCTGGGCAGTCTTGCGTACATCAGTAACGCTGCCATCTTCGACTTTGGTGGACTGAGCTTCAGTGGTGGTGTCGTTACTATGTATCTGTGGCGGAGTATTTACTTCGCTCAGAGTGTCAGTTTCCGTACCCGTTGTATGCTGGCCATGGACTGGGCTAAGCGTGCGCTCTTTGGAAGAGGTATTTTCCTGTCTCAAAAACACATCTTTGACCTTTTCGGATAACTGACCGTTTTTCTCTTTTTGCTTTAGATCTCATGAGCTTTTAAGAAGCTCTCGGAATTCTCATGACTCGAAATCTACATACATACCCTGACCTTGATCTGGATCAAGATCTGCCCTAATACTTTTAACATATCCAAATGTGACCATAGAGTATTCATGTTCTAGGTTTTTCGACAGCTTAGATAAGTGATTGAGCGTTCTGCTATTGTTTAAGGTCTTGCATTCCATTTCAAAGTCGGTGGGTGGTGGCTCCATGTTTAATGGGGATGTGTAGGAGTTGTATAATTTCATTTGCTCCCTTTTATGTTTCGATATTTTTCTTCGTCTTTGGTTTAGTCTTGCTCTTGAAATACCCTGAAGGAGTCCACTTGGCATTAAGTGTATGTGTCTGCGAGGCCCGAGCTGATTTGGATGACCTAAGGGGATCCATGGAGATAAATAACATACATTTCAAGCATGTATAGAGTTTGCTTACGGAATACTATTTCCTAGTCCAGAAGTGGAAAGTATTCAAAATAACATGCAGATGCATAGAGCTTGTATTGTATTGAATTGTTGAAACAAAGGCCTGTTCCCTAAACACCATTGAAACATGCCCATGTTGGTACACCGAGGCGCCATGCTAAAAAATAAATAAATAAAAAGAAACAGCCCGAGAATATTCTTAAAATGTGCAGCAGAATCATGAAACCATAGGAGTATCGCCGTTGTTGGCCATGATAGTATCAGTGGCACCATTCTGGGCAGCGTAGGGATCGTTACTGTTACTGTTGAGGCTACTGTTGTCATGGCTGTCGCTAACGAGGCCGATATCCAGCTTGTCAGGAATATCCTTCTTGGCGGCACGGGCCTTTGTCTCTGCGAACGCACGGAGTTTCACCAGTCTGCGTAGACGGGCCTCTTTTTCAGCACCTTGGTCATGGAGAATAGCCTCGTTAACGCGCGTGGCGATGTCTTTACGAAGGCTTGGGTCTAGAAGGGAGGCGAGAGAGGGTGACAGGTTGTCGCTGGGAAATATCAAGAGCGCGAGAGTGCGCTCGAGGTCCTCGAGAAAGTCGGGCCGGGTTGTCGCACGGGGTGCTAGCTGCGATGTTGCAAAATCCAAGGCCGGACTGATATCACCATTCGGAGTAGACGTGCAAGTTCGAATTAGTTCAACCAGCTGCAGACGCAGCAGAGCAAAGTGCAAAGGTGGCTCGCTATCAAGAATCTATTCAATCTTGTTAGCCATGGTCCAAAAATGGCATGTGTTTTTAAAGATAGATGAATGTGATGAATGCTGTTCATACTGAGGACTGAAGATGTTTAACTATCCGCAACTCCCCGAAGGGTGTTCTAGGAGTGGTGCATGAAACTGTTGATAATCATAACAGCAGGGGGAGGGGAGGGATGTGAATTTTGAATGCGGCAATATGGGACTGTTCTTACCTGAGGGTTAAGATCATTGATCTTCTCAATCGCCAACTGAATATTTCCAGAGTGAATGGCGGTTCGGATTTCCACCCGTTCCTGAATACATTCCAAATCTGGTCTGCGTTGGATATTGGCCTCGATTGCAAACTTCTTTGCAGCAGCGGGATATCCATTGGTGATGAGATAGTCCATGACCAGGTAATTGATGTCACTGAAGCTTGTCGTTAGCCACGGTCCACAACAAAGCGAAGTTGAGCAAAGGATAGTTGTAATAAGTGATTCAGATTACAAGTCAACACATTCTCCTCATGTATTTTCGGAGAGATTCCCAACTTGGTTTTCAAGATGCATCATATCACAGCGTAGGGCCAAAGGAATAAAATGGGGAACGCTGGAAAGGGGAAGGTGAACTCACGTTTTGGATGGCTTCACCTCGTCGACCTTCCGCTCGAACTGGTGCCAGGTCGGCGTGGTCGTCGAGGGAGTACGAGACATCTGTGCGGTGTTAAAAACTCGGCTACCAGGGCTGTCAAGACAGCAGAACGCATACGAGATTAGCAGATGACATGACGCAAGCTGTGCCACATAAGAGCTTCGAAGCTATCCGTCAAGTTCTGAGGGCGACCCGAGAGACGACGGCCATGGAGTAAAGGCAGAACGCTGGAAGGGGGTAAATGAGGAAGAGATTTTTCCAATGCCCATGTAGAGAGAAAAGGAAAAGAAACGGAAGAAGAAAGCAAAAAGCGGAAAGAAATAATGCTAGCCCCGCTTATGTAACCCACGAAGCGAAGGTCACGCGCTAAGCCCAATCGATCATTGAGTTGGAGATAAACCGAAAACGACATACACACTTCGGATCTTGATAAGTACATGGTGGAGGAGCTTAGAGATCATGGAGTCCACCTCACCTTTTCATTCGCTCACTCCCGAGGTGAAGTACTCTCCGCCATGGCAGGACCTGAGCATCATCGGCATCGCAGGTAGCTCTGGGTCCGGCAAGACCTCGGTGGCCGTTGAGATCGTCAAGTCGCTAAACCTTCCCTGGGTCGTCATTCTAGTCATGGTATGAACCCCCAACAGCTATCCTATAATAGGTTTTCAGTCTAATATACGGTCGGAATAGGACTCTTTCTACAAGACTTTGACTCCTGAGGAGCACCGCAAAGCCCATCAAAATGAATATGATTTTGATTGTCCAGACTCAATCGATTTTGATCTTTTGGTGGAAACTCTCAAGGATCTAAAGAAGGGGTAAATCATACAGTTGTGTGAATTTATATTTAATTTGCTTTGGTCTGACTGATCAAAATAATAGAAAGAAAAGCCACATCCCAGTCTACTCCTTCGCCGATCATCAGCGTCAGGCTCAGACCACCACTCTGTATTCGCCTCGAGTGTTGATTCTTGAGGGTATTTTGGCACTACATGACCCCAGAATTGTGGACCTTTTAGATGTCAAAGTAAGTTTGCTAGCTACTACTTGTCTATCATTCTTGCAGAGAGATATAGTTGCTAATATCAAATGCAGATCTTCGTTGAGGCTGACATGGACGTCTGCTTGGGCCGTCGGCGTGAGTCAATTCTGCTCGTATGACAGGGCCATTCTAAACCATCATTATATAGTACTTCGGGATGTTAAGGAAAGAGGTCGGGATATTGAAGGCATTGTCAAACAATGGTTTACCTTTGTCAAACCGTCCTACACTAGATTTGTTGCGCCTCAGCGGGGGATTTCCGGTAAGTACTCATTTAGTATTTGCTTGAAAACTTTGACGCGATACCTAACTTCGTTAGACATCATCATTCCCCGTGGAATAGAGAATCTAACGGCTATCGGTAAGGACCTCTGGAGCTGTGTTCAAGCTCTTGATCCTGATCGTCTACAGATATGGTTGTTAAACACATTCAACGCAAGCTTCAAGAGAAGTCTGAAGCGCACACTGAAGAACTCCACAGGCTCGGGCTCATCGCTGCCAAAGTAGAACTGCCGCACAATGTTCATGTATTACCTGCGACCCCCCAGATTTTGGGAATGAACACTATACTACAGAGTCCCGAGACCGAGGAGGTTGACTTCGTTTTCTACTTTGATCGACTTGCCTCGATTCTGATTGAGCGGTACATTCCTGACTCCTAGTAATGATTCGATTTACGTATGCTAACAGTCGGCGTACAGAGCCTTGGATATGACCCAATATGATCCAATGAATGTGGAAACCCCACAAGGGAATAAATACCAGGGTCTCAGCCCCCGAGGAGCTGTGTCAGCTGTTGCGATTTTACGTGGCGGTTCTTGCTTAGAAACCGCCCTGAAGCGAAGCATCCCCGATTGCATCACTGGTCGGGTTCTCATTCAGACTAACGAGTCTAGCCAGGAGCCTGAACTTCACTACTTGAAGCTCCCTCCACAGTTGGAGGAGCACAACAGCATCCTGCTGTTAGACCCACAGATGTCTAGTGGAGGAGCTGCACTCATGGCTGTGCGTGTCTTGATTGACCATGGTGTCCAAGAAGAAAAAATTGTTTTCGTGACATGCGCAGCCGGAGAGACTGGCTTGAAGCGCCTTGCTGCAGTATTTCCCAAGATCAATATCATTGTCGGTCGGATTGAGGAGGATGGCGAGCCCCGGTGGATGGAGAAGCGCTACTTTGGATGTTGATCGTTCGCATCTAGCTGGGTGATGACGTAAATAAACGCCCACTATACATATTGAGCTCACGAAACTTGACATCTGATTTATGAAACTACGAATGAACTTGTAATGGTCCCCTAATGTCCCCAGATGTTTTGGAGTTGGCGACTTTTAAACCTTATATACATAGACGCAAATACCCTTTTCGGGTAAAGTGCACGTGCTGTCTGACCGCCATTAAACTCCGGCAGAAAAAAAGAAAAATGTCCGCAGTCCGCTGACGATCAGATCACTTTCCAGCTACCAACATATTCCAAATCTCTTTCTATTTCCCCTGTTCCTAACTGGTCTCTCTGCATTTGAGCAGTTGGAGAGCACGATGGCAGGTCAAGACAAGAAAAAGTCCAAGAAGGCCGGCGGAGCCAAAGGCGAAGCCGGCAAAGTGATCAGTACGTTCACTATTATATGCGCAAAACGATATACACAGATGAGAAGGATAATGTCTAACGCGAGTCAATTTAACAGCCGATCCTCGATTTGCCAGCATTCAATCCGATCCTCGTTATCGTCTGCCCAGCAAGCGCCAGACTCATGTCAAACTTGATAAGCGATTCGCGCATATGCTTGATGACAAGGACTTCTCTCGCAATGCCGCGGTTGATCGCTATGGACGCAAATTGGCTCGGGATGACACCAAACAGCAATTGAAAAAATTCTACCGCTTGGACGATGATGACGAGGATGAAGAAGAAGACGATGGCAACGTCAGTGTCGACGACGACGACGAGGTTCAAAAAGAATTGAAGCGGGTCGATGCCCCTGGCTATGATCCTGCCCGTGATGGTGGCTTCTCTTCCTCGTCTTCTGAAGATGAGAGCTCTAGCGATGATGACGATGAAGACGAAGTGGAGGCCGAGAACGACGATGATGAACTCGAATTTCCCGATAAACAGCGTGTCGATGTACCTCTGGGAGAGGTCACAAATCGGATAGCCGTTGTTAACTTGGACTGGGATAACATTCGAGCGGAGGACCTGATGACTGTCTTCTCGAGTTTCTTGCCACCAGGGGGACGAGTGCTAAAGGTTGATGTTTACCCCAGTGAATTTGGAAAGGAGCGCATGGAGAAGGAAGAAGTGGAGGGCCCCCCGAAGGAGATTTTTGCGAAGAAACAAGAAGTCGCAAGCGAGGATGAAGAGGAGCTTGATTCCGATGAAGAGGAGGAAGAAATCAAGAAGTCTCTCCTGAAGAGCGACGAGGGCGAGGAGTTCAACACAACACAGCTGAGGCGTTATCAGCTGGAACGACTACGCTACTACTATGCTGTTCTCACATTCTCCTCCAAGGATAGTGCCAAGCATGTCTATGACCTCGTGGATGGTGCAGAGTACCTATCCAGCGCCAACTTCTTTGATCTACGTTTCGTTCCAGAGGGCACTGATTTCGATGACGACAAGCCCCGAGATTCATGCAGTCGAATCCCCGATGGATACCGACCGAACGATTTTGTGACAGATGCCCTGCAGCACAGTAAAGTCAAGTTGACATGGGATGCGGACGACAAATCCCGAAAGGAGGTACAAGCACGCGCATTTGGTGGTTCCCGAAAGGAAATCGAGGAAAATGACTTAAAAGCATACCTGGGAAGTGACAGCTCCGACAGCGAGGATGAGGAAGATGGCGGTGTGGAAGTAGTGGACAACACTTCGGGTGAAGGTGCAAGCGTCAAACTATCCAAGCGGGAAGCCGAGAGACAGCGCATGCGTGCTTTGCTGGGTCTGAGCGCGGAGCCTGCCCCCTCTTCCAAGTCGAAGGGTCCTGTCGGCGAGATGGAAGTCACATTTACATCTGGTCTGGCAGGCGGTAAAGGAAAGGACACCATTTTCGAAAACGAGCCGGAAATAGAGGAGAGCACAATTGATAAATATGTGCGGAAGGAGCGCGAGCGCAAGAAGCGCCGAAAGGAGAAGCTCAAGTCTGGAAACCAAGGTGAACCCTCTGACGAAACTAAGGGAGCTACCAGTGATCATGAGGAGCCTGCTGCCGAGGCACCACAAGAGGCGGAAGACCTCGGTTTCAATGATCCCTTCTTCGAAGATCCCGATGGTAAGGCCACTTCTGCTTCCATTCGCAAAGAGGAGAGGCGCAAGAAGCGTGAGGAGCGTGCTGCTGAAGAGGCTGCTTCTGCTGCTCAGCGGGCTGAGCTTGAACTCCTAATGGTGGACGATAAGAAGGCGGCCATCAAACACTTTGATATGACCGAGATCGAAAAGGCCGAGAAACAAGCTCGGAGGAAGGGCAAGGGCAAGGGCAAGGGCAAAGCCAAGCCAGCAGCCGTTGAAGATAATTTCAATGTTGATACCCAGGATCCCCGTTTTTCCCGTCTGTTTGAGAGTCATGAATTTGCTATTGATCCAACGAACCCCCGGTTCAAGGCTACTACTGGCATGAAGGCCCTACTCGATGAGGGCCGCAAGCGCAGGCACGCCCGTGATGATGGTGAACCCGAGGCAGTCTCCTCTACCAACGACCGCAAGAAGAAGCAGAAGAAAGATTCTAATTCGGATCTGAAACTCCTGGTGGAAAAGGTCAAACGGCAATCGAAGGCATGATAGTGTCAGTTATGTATTCAGATCAGAATCGATCACTTTAGGTGGATAACAAAATATTTCATGATATCATTTTTTTTCAACACGGGCTGGTTTCCAGGTTGGGGTGAGGTGATTTCAGATAGATGTCTGAACTACATATAGGTAGGTATGTAATCGCATACTTTATCCATGAATCCCGGGCACATATGTATACATATAGTAGAGCTGCCTCGGATTGATAATGCGGTGCCTCATGTATCCTTCGAGCTACCCAGGAAATTACGACATCCTCCCCCCCCCCCAATCTCTAAGCTTACCGTAGGACCGACGATCAGAACCTCTCACCGAGTCGAACAGCGCGTAACCTCGAACCAAAAATGCGTAATGCGGTGTCACCTTGAGGCTGAGATCATGTGGCATGCCCGTTGTCCGCTCCTTCACCGCCTCTTTCAACTTGCGGCCTCTCTCCACCCTTTCTAGAGCCCATCTCCCCACATACATTCTTTCTCTTCAAGAACTGCTCCTTGTCCCAATTCCTGGGGCTAATTGATCTTTGTCAGATTATACCCACCCAGCTCGCTTGTGGGGTGCTTAATCCACCAATTCCCAATTGCCTCTTCAATCGCCCCACTCTGTCCTGCAACCCATCCCACTTAACCTCTCCCCTCAATCACACGCTTTCTCACCCCTCTTACCATCTGTTGATGATGGTACCTGTCGAGTGGAATTAAGAAATGGGTAGATGCAGTCTAGTTATATCTAGCTGTCTGATACCCATAGTTACACAGCCTCTCTAGAACGGGCCGTCTTTGTTTCTCTGCATCTTCAACTACATTTATTCCGGGCTTTCCCGTGGTACAACTTCACCATGTTGGGTCGACTTTTAAGCACAGCTGCTTCAAGTCTAAACCCAGCGTCTTTTAACCCACGAAACAATGGCACACCTCTCGAATCGGTCACCGAGGAGGAACACACCTCCGGCCTTCTCTTCCCCGATGCCAGCCTGCTCCGCCGTTCCAACACCCATACGTACCCACTCCAGACCACGTTTCACTCCCCGAACGCTTCAACAGCTGGTGCCTACGATGACCGTGGAGGAATGGAATTGGATGCTATCAAAGATTTCCGAGTGGTTGTGGCCCAGAACGCTCTGGGGGACCGTGATGCGTGTATCTTGCTAGACACTCGTGCATCCGATCCGTCACCTACAGGCCTCGGGATTGACTCACAAGGTCTTGATCAGGCCGGCACCAAACATTCCCGCACGGTGTCCAGCTTATCTCGCGGCTCTCGTCGAAATTTCCTCACACAATCCTCCGTCGTTGAATCCAGCCCTCTCTCCTCGGCCGCAGATGCACGAAGGCCAATACCTGCGGGCTCTGGTGCTTTCTCACGAGCTCGAGGACGCAGCTCGACACTTGCACAGACCGGAACACAACATGACTATGGCACTTCGCGGCATTCATCAGACACCAATGATACTGGTCTTCTCAATTGCATTTTCGGTAGTAGCGCCTTTAGCTATCGTGGATCCTCCACAAAAATGCACATCATCTCTGCAGATGATGATCCACCAACAGGAGCGAGCATGTCGCCTGCAGCGCGTAGTCCACTTGCTCGGGCCTACACTACTGGAAGCTCAGCGGACTTTGGACCAGCCAAGGGACCGGACAAGCCACCCTCCAAAGTTACCGTTCTCGTGACCCGGATGTTTAGCGTCAACCTTCCAGAGGGAGCCGAGGCTTCTGCTGAGCGACAGGATTATGCCAGTGCTCTATATCAAGAGTCTCTGCCTGAGATGGGGTTTCCATTCCCAGATATCTCCAAACGGAAGAAGATAAAGGAGAAAAAAACGCCAATGTATGCTGTCGCGATTATCATCCAAATTCCTTTACTGGCACGAAATGCCGCACGACCTGTGTCGCGTTTCAGTACTCTCGGTCCTGATTCCCCTCGGCCAGGGATGTCTAGCTCATTGGATTCAGACTACCGTTGGCCTGGGTTTCTATTTGACGATAGTTTGTCATCCGCATCTCCTCCTGCAAGCTTGGATGAGCGTTTGGATCTTCTGGTCGACCATTGGGATGTCATTACTCGGACTTTATCTCACCTAGAGCGACTCGCGCGGAACGAAATCCTCTTTCTATTGAGGAAGGTCGACTCTTTGTCAGGGCCACACCCCAAGCCCGACAAACCACCCAATATGCAACGGACTAACCAAACGATTGTCCATTTGCCTGCCAACATCTTGTCTGTGAATTCCAAGCTAAAGGAGGAAGCAATTCGCAGTAGCCGTCGCATCGGCCTAGCCCTCCAGACTCCATACGTTGTGACCGGCCAAAGTCGCTGGGGCGTGTGGCGAGAAGAAGGTCGTTCCATTGTTCGAGGCCTTGGCGACAAAGAGAGTAATTTTTTCTTCCTAGTTCTGCTCACGGCGTTTTTGGGCAACCACACGGAGTGGCTCAATGCCCTCGGCCCAGAGTGGTACCGCCGCCGGCACAATCAGCAGCAAAAGGCTCAACAGGATCTCGATCCTGTTCTTACCCACCGAACTGTGGTTGTTTGTCCGGACAAAATGACAGCTCGTCGTCTCATCTTCTTGCTGTCGGCTTTCCTTCCCTCCAAGCAGCGGATAGAGCCACTGCCCTCCCCACTTCGACCTGGCACATCGGCATCCATGCGCGCCGTTTCCCAGAGTCCACCTACAGTACCAGTGCTTCGACAGGAATCCTTGAGAAGAGCAATCGAGCGCCGTGCTCGTGCGCAGCGGTTATGCCAAGGCGATATCAGTCATCACCGACGCTCAGTAAGCGTTTCATCTCAAGACACGGCTCAGCGGTCATCTGATGGGATCGAACAACCCTCTGCAACCGAGACCACGTCAGCCCGCAGGGGATCCGATGCTCGCTCAATCAAAACGCTCAGTGCTACCATTCAGGCAAAGGACCCACGGGCCAAACCTGCCAGCGGAGCAACAACCTCCATGATAACCCAGAAGAGCACGGTCCCTGTTCCACATTTCACATCACAACAAAGTCGCACTAGTCAAGGAGGATCTGACCGTGCCACAAACGCCAATGAAAGCTTGGCATCGGAGAATTTATTGAAGAACCTGCAAAGAAGTGACAGCTCGAACTTGGGTTTGAATGGCAGTGTTCCATCTGCCGAAGGTCGCTGGGGCGGTCTATTCTCTGGCCTATGGAGCTCACGGCAGGATTCGTCAAGTAAGGTCGGTGATATTTATTCCCCGGCTGATGCACGCAAGCGATCAGTCTCTACAATTGCTGGCCCACCCATGCGTGCTCAGCCTACATTGAGCCAAATGGTCAAAGAGGCTACAGAGGACATACCGGAGCATCGTCCCGATACTGCGCCTACTAGTGGGAACATTTCGATTCCAACTGCCACCACCCATAGTGCTGAGGACGATTCCCCGGGACCATCATCCCTTACGAGCCAAGCTCGTGAATCCCCCTTAAAGTTGTCCGTTCGGGCGGAAGAAGGGATTGTAGATGTTGATCTTCCACTTCCTGGATTCCTGTCACTTTCCTCTTCTGGTGATTCTACCATTGCCTCACCCAAGAAGACAAGGACATCCATCACCAGTTTCGATGCCATTGCATCCACACACAGTAGCGGCTCTGGATTCCACAATGCTGGAAAAGAAAACGATGGGCCTAGTACACACGTCGCTGGATGGTTGAAATTGTTCCATGAAGATTTCTCCCTGCAAGCAGTACGGCCTTATGCTACTCTGGAAGCAGACATCAAACGCGCGATGCAGGCTGAGCCTTCGCCATATATTCCATCAACTCCTGATGCAGAAGGGTCAGAGCGATGGGTGGATGTTGCAACAACCTTGATTGCGGACACTCGATCTTCTTCTGTCAAGCGTCTGCGATTGAGACGCAAAATTATCGTGGGTCACCACTATGGGCCAAACCATACTCCCCCTTCCCCAGCTGTTGGACACACTCGTAACTCCACAGCCTCCTCGACATCATTTTCTGGCTTCTTTTCTGGGTATGCCAAGTCCCCAGAAGTCACCGTTCTCGAAGGACACGACCCGCAATATGTGGAGGAGCGATTTATCGAAGAGCCTGTCATGGACCTTGATGGTATTCTCGTTGATGCTGTTGAGCGAGTTCTCGGCCAAAGCGGCTATTCGTCGCTTGCTCACTCCCGGGCGCCATCCCCAACACGTGCTCGCAGAGCCGAGGACAAAGGTCAAACGACTCCTCGTGGTGAAGATCCTCCGATCGAAGTTCCCCGTACCGAGTGTCGCAAGATGGTCCTTGGTGCACTTGAAGAGGTTGTCCGTGTTGTCACTGCCGAACACTGCCGCGAAGATGTAGACAATGAGTTGGGGCTAGCGGACCGAGAACGCAGACGAGCCATGGCAGGCGCCGATAACACTCTACGTGAAGGCATTCGGAAATGGCTCCTTGATGTCGAAGAAGCCTGGTAAATTGCTTGACGCTGGATTGTACACGTTCCGAGCTTTTGCAATTCCTAACATACGTTGCATTGTAACTTTTGCCCAACCATCAAGTCATTAGCACTAGGTTAACGCGTGGCTGATGGTGTTTTTGATTTTTCTTATTTGCATCCATTTGTCCCTTGTTCTGACATGATACCCATTATTTGTCGAGGCCTTGCACGCATTGTAAGGCCCATCATTTCCATCCAATATCACCAAAGAAAATTTGATTCCAAATTGCCATTTCACTAAATATTCTCTATGAAAGTATTCTGCCTGGCTTGGATTACTACGCCTTGATGATCACAACTTCAATGGAATGTTCCTCACACTGAACTATCTGTCCATCCTCTGTAGGTGAGAGCTGGATTGTCTTCAAGATCACGTCCGTTTGACTTGGATCCACAACTTCCACAGTCGATTTAGAAGCTAAACGACCATTTACCAACACTTGAATTCCGGACAGTGCATCATCATCCGGTGCCTTGAGCGTGGGATTGATCAATGTAACCGACCCCGGGCGAACAAGAATGGGCAGCGTATCAAAGTCGTGAATTTCGGTATACCATCGGCCAGCCTCATAAGACTTGGAATGATCAAACCACGAAACCCACTTCCCTTCAGCACCCTCAACCTGTGGGACATAGAAAGTCACCTCACCCTCCTCCGTGAAAACAGGCGCAACCAGCAAATTCGATCCGAACATGTACTGCGTATCAATAGCATACGTATTCAGATCCTCGGGGAACTCCAAGAAAAGCGGCCTCATCAGCGGCGTGCCGTCTCGGTGTCCCCTCAATGCCTCCTGCAGGATATACGGCGTAAGAAGAATCTTCCGCTTCACGCAATCCCGTAGCACAGCAGAACAATCCTCGCCATAAATCCAAGGAACCCGGAACGAAGATGATCCATGGAGCCGGGAATGAGATGACAAAAGTCCGAACTGTACCCATCGCTTGTAAAGCGCTGGTGGCGGAGTTCCTTCAAATCCTCCGATATCAGATGCCCAGAAGATGTATCCACAAAGCATGAGACTGAGACCCCCACGAAGAGACTCGGCCATCGCTTCGAATGTGCTCTCGCAGTCCCCGCCCCAGTGTACGGGGTATTTCTGGCCACCTGGAGCGGTGCTGCGGGCAAACAGGAGGCCTTGGTTGTGGCCCACGCCTGCTTCGAGCGTTTCGTACACGATGCGGTTGTAGAGGAGAGCATAGTAATTATGCATCCTCTCAGGGTCTGAGTTGTCGTGGTACTTGATTCCTTTTGAGGGAATTCGTTCCGCAAAGTCAGTCTTGAAACTGTCCACGCCCATCTCCATGAGACGCTCTAGATGGCCAGAGTACCAGCGACATGCGGCTGGGTTGGTGAAGTCCACAACAGCCATACCGGCTTGCCACATATCCCACTGCCAGACGGAGCCATCGGTACGCTAGGAATGTTAGTGGTGGAAGATGTTTGTAAGAATAGAATCCCACATCTCACATACCTTGATGAAGTAACCATTCTTCTTCCCTTCCTCAAACAATGGCGACGCCTGTCCCACATACGGATTAATCCACACACTAATGCGCAGACCTCGCTCCTTGAGTCGCTTCATATATCCTCCAGCATCAGGGAACATCTCCGTATCAAAGTCGAAATCACACCACTGGTAAGACTTCATCCAGAAACAGTCAAAATGAAAGACACCTAGCGGGATATCCCGATCCCGGAATCCATCCAAAAACCCAGTCACAGTCTGCTCATCATAGTTCGTTGTGAAGCTAGTCGTCAACCACAGATTGTAACTCCAAGACGGCACAAGTCCCGGCCGTCCTGTCAGCCCAGTATAACGTCTCAACACATCCTTAGGCGTCTCACCATACACAACGAAATACTCAATTTCCTCACCAGGGATAGAGACGTTGACTCTAGTCGTGCGCTCTGATTGAACCTCCAAACTGACCTTTCCAGGGTGGTTGATGAAGACACCATACCCCTTCGAGGACATGTAGAATGGAATGTTCTTGTATGCCAGCTCGGAGGAGGTGCCACCATCCTCATTCCAGATATCAACAACCTGTCCATTCTTTGTGAGCGGTCCGAATCGCTCACCCAATCCGTAAATTTTCTCGCCCACGCCTACATCAAGGCCCATGAGCATGTAACCCTGCTTTTCAGCGTAGATACCGTCCCCGGTCCGGTATTTCTCGCTGCGGGCATCGCGGACATAGCCAATGGAGCGGCCCGAGTGACCGGTGAGTTTTTTGTTAGAGGGAGAGCGGAAGACGAGATTTAATTCGTTGGCCGCGGTGTTGATATCGAGTTGCAGAGGCCCGCTGCCATAGACCAGGGAGTTGGTATTCTTGTCATGGTTAATGCTGGTGTGTCCATTGGATTGGCTAATCTCGTAATGTGGCCCATTGTCGACTTGTCCTGCCCTGGGGAAAGTGAGTAAATTGAATGGAAATGAACATGGATTGGAAGTGTAGATTTCAGGGTGTTGATTGGTGGAGAATTTACCAGTGCACTAGTTTCACGCCGATAATACCCTCCTGTGGAGAGGTCACCTGAGCCGAGATTGTAGCTGTAGAATGTTATTTGTGGTCCTGACCTGGGGTTGAATTGCAAAGACACATACGCGAGTTCAAGGTATCGCCGCGGTGTCGTTGGAATTTGTTTAAAAGTAGATTGACGCCTTCTTGTTCGATCCGCAGTCGCTCCACGTTGCTCATCCAGTCAATGTGGATGCCCTCCTAGGAACACCGTATAATTTAGTGTTTTCCTTTTTTGGTTTAAATTTGCAAAAGACAAGGATAATCTCTTACTTGTAGGCACCACATGCCAGCTGTGAACTTCATCCTGTCAAGTATGCTGCTGCGATAGACGGTGGGGTATAGACGGAGTAGTTAGATGTAACAACAGGGATACCCTCGAACTCGCTAGAATAGAGTATAGGGAGGATAGATGACCTTTTAAGGTCAAAATTGAATGATGCTTGAAAATATGCAAGAAAATTGTAGTAAAAGAACGTGAAAAGCCCATTTTCAAGTAGCTACACACCCGAACAACCGCATTCGACACGGACAACCGTCCGACAAGAGAAGCAGTCCAGATCCACAGCCAGTTACGCATACAATTTCTTTGGTCTATTTTGCAGGAGACACGTTAAGCGGGGCAACGTCCCACAGCTACTGAGGACCTATGATAAGAGCTTAGAGCTCCAGAATGTATAGCTAAGCCTATTTATAACTAGCGCAGCCACCCGACCAAGGATTGGTCCGGGTGAATTGGCCGCTTTTTGGCTAAATGGCTCCTTCCTTGGCACTTGTCTTTCGTTTGATTGCAGTATTCGGGTAATTTTCTATGCGGGATGAGTTACTTGTCGAGCTCGTGCTCAAAAAGTGGTCCTAGGTTGGCAGGTTGAGTGATCCATGGATGGCGTGATACAGCATCAAACGTTTCCGATATTTTTGGTCATACACAGTATCTCAGAGCATAATATTAGGTACAGGGTAATTAGGGGCGTGATACAGTAGTGGGACAATATAGCCGTTCTTAAATCAGAGGTCGGAGGCTACCGCTCCGTGGACTGCCCATGTAGCTCACACTCTCACCGCGAGCCCTGGTCCGCGACATCTCTGGCGACTTCAGTCCGTCCCTTGTGTCACGAGAATCCCCAACCACCCTAGAGGGCAATCCCGGCGGAGGCGAGATGTGGTGGCTGACGACACTGGCGGGAAGCTCAAGTGATGGAATAGAGGTATCCATGAGATGAGCAGTGGCAGGCTCGGCCTTGGTTGAGGCTGGACGAATATGAGCCTCGCTGTAAAACTGCTCGAGTGCGGCTGCATCTTTGCAGAAATCAGCTAGACCGTTGAGAATATGCTCTGGCGCACGGTACAGATTTGCCGAGTCGATATTTGGTGCAGCTGCCGAAGGTATGGGGCTTCCAATATCGTGCAAAGGACGGATCAGTGGAGACAGGCGTGGAGAAAGGCGATCGAGAGAGTCGTGATTTGGTGCACGGCCACGATAGTCTGAACGGCCATGATCATAGCGGCCTGCGTCTCTGCTCGCGACGCTGCGGGTACTGACCAGTCGGTTGGCGAGAAGTAGGAAATCTCCCTCATCCGTGATCTGAGCAAGCAGACTGCCATTGCGGTGGATATACTGCGGGTACTTATAATCAGGCTTGCCCCAAGAGAATGAGACTTCAACATCAGCCGGGAATGCAGTGCACGCTTCGAAATCCAGAACAAAGTCGAACTTGCGCAAGATACACTTCTGGTAATAGAGGTGGTCCGGTGGCCCTGGCTGTGCGAAAGAAGCGTTGTTGAAAACTGTATGTAACGGTCCCTTGGGTGGTGGAACCTTCAGTGAGATCCTATAAGGCTTTCGGAACGGCTGCGTCTTATCGATGGCGCAGGCCTCAGCTATAGGCACCTGAACCAGCTTCAGACCAAACTTCTCTGCGGTGGAGGCCCACGAATGAACGGTATCCTCAATCAACTTTGGCGTGGTGCTCATCCAGCTAAGCTCGATGTGGAAGCAGTTCTCGGGATTGTGCAATCTATCGTAGTGAAGGTCGATCACCTCAGGGCGATTTGACCGCTTGCGATTGTCTACATCATACTTCAAGGTCTTAGACAGCATGATTGCAACTTTGTTCTTGGTCTTGGATGGGGTACTCGGCGTCTGCGGCATGCGCTCATCAATGCTATCAGAGCGAGCGCGAAGACTGGAGGGAGAATCCTTTCCAATTGCCGGAGTTGAGGGCATTGACTTGTCTGCTCGAAGCTGGGGGAACCAACTACCTCGAGATTCAGGACGCGTGATACGATGCTCAGCGCAAATCTGATAGAAATAATTGCCGTCTCGGAAGTTGTGTCGTTTCTCGACGTGCTGGAATAGCCCGTGTTTCATCAACTCATTGCCAAACTCGACTGCTTCCTCACGGGTCTCGATATCCCGGAAGTTTTGTATCAACCAAGTGGTAAGCTCAAACCCAATAAAACAGTTATAGTGTAGCCTCCAGTGCCATCGTCGATCCATCATCCGCACCCCCTTCTCGCCTTGGATCATCTGCGAAAGTACCGTTATGAGGTCACCAGACCTCTCAAGCAGGTCTGCCTCAGGCAAAAGCTGAGCGGGTGGATTGTCAAGCCCAGGGTCGGTGAGCAGTACACGATCAAGTTCAGCTGCGACGACCTCGGACGGATTTCGTGTTTGATACATAATGTTGAGTGGATTCTGATCTCTCTTTCTGTTCGCAGACTCAAATCGCTTTTCCTCTGGAGAGACATATTTGTTTCGTTGCCAAATGTGAGTTAACTGGCTGATACCGAGCAAATGGATCTCCTCCTCGTTGTCCTCATTGAATGATTGTAGATGCCGTCGAGAGTGGGGGTGTAGTTGCATTGGGATCAATACATAACGGACCCGCCAGAAATGTAGCTGTTGTGCTGGGTTATGAATATAGTCTCGGTGGCCCGCCAGATAATTATCAGCAAGATTCCAATTATACTCTTCAGCAGTGGGGTCCAGCTTGATGTCTTTGATCTCATACTCCTGGCTCAGAATTGTTCTCATGGCCGGCTGATACAGCGTGAAAGTGGATCGTTTAGGCGACATGAGGGCCGCTGCCGTGTGATGTGTGAAGCGAGTCACTTCGATTTCCCCTCCATCTACAGTGATGAGACGATGGATTGCATTGCCTTTAGAGAGGAAAACAATAACCCCATCTCGTTCGAGTCCTCGGGTGTCAAAAACATTAAGCGACTCAAGGGCCGGTTGTGCTGAGACTTCTGCCACATTTCGGCCCACAACAATTTGAAAGCCATGAGACAATCGAAGCGAGATCATTTCTCGTAGGAGAAACCCTCGAGTCTTTGGTGCCTCGATACCCTCTGCATCGTCATTCGCGAAAACGCGGTATGGCGTCTGTAGATAATCCGACGTAAGTTCACTTGAAGTTGGGAATTCTTCTGTAGTTAAAGGCAGCACCGCAGGTGATTTCAAGCTCTTCCATTTAACCACCGCAACGTGAGGGGGACGAGGATACGCGTGTTGCCAACGACCAAACCAGCTGGTCTTGCGCAGCACATCCTTTGGAGTGTTGCAAGGGTTGACTGATCGTACCCAGGGCGAAAGAGCTTTTCCTGGAGAGTTTCTTGAGGTATCACGGGAACTGTGATTGAGAGTTATCTCGACTTTGTGATCGTTAGGCCGACCTAGCCCCTCATCACGATTTACAAAATGCGTCTCTGTTGCAGACGTCGATAGCGAGCCTTGAGCTCTACCAGGTTCTAGTCGCTCTGAACTGTTCGATGGCTTTTTCAATGGTGTTTTAATGGAGATTGGCTTAGAGGGGGTTAACCTAGTGTGTTGTGAAAGTCTCGGAGGGGTAGATGGCGGAGATGCTGCTCCATCATTGATTGTCGCCGTTGATGTAGTCTCCGATGGGCTCAAGGAAATGATACTTTTAGTGTCGGAAAAGGTGCCTCCAGAGGGCCTTTGATTGGACATCGGAAGTGCGTTTGCATGCTCTACATGAACTCCAGTACTTGCCTGGGCCCTTGGAGGAGTGGAAATCAAGCCGCGAAGCGCAAAGCTGATTGTTCGAGAAATTCGCGAGGCGGGTGGTGCTGGTCTGGTCTTCAGTGACGACTTGTTGGGTGACGGGCTTTTCGAAGACACTGTGCTCTTGTGAGATACGCTAGATCCGTCGATCCTTCGGGGACCAGCGCGCAGTGCTTGGCTGCCATCAGCGGTACTATTCTCATGCTCTCGTAGATGCAACACAGATCGTGCCGACATCCGTTCATGCGCACCAGTGCCCTGAACCTCCGGCTCACTCAGGCGCTTGTTTCTAGGCTTCGGTGCGTCCTTCCTTTTAGAAGTCGCGGCGAATATATTATCGTCATACTGGTCCATCCAAGCCATGACAGACTTTCGAGATTTTCGCGGTTCTCTGGTTTGGAGTTCACTTTGATCTGTAACATTTTCAAGAAACGGTTCTGGTCGTAGGCTGTCACTGAATTGCGCCTTAAGGGATGAAGTGTTGGCGAATCGCGTTCTTGGAGGGGCGCGAACTGCTGAGTTTGAACCTAGCCACGTACGAGGTTTTACAATATCACGCCCCTCGAGAAGGTAGGGGATAGAGATATTGGATTGTTCACTCTCCATGACACCCATCATTTGAATCTCATACATGCGTACGCGTGGAGTAAACGCTTTGTGTGGCCGAGTGACGGTGTGCGGGATAGGAGCATTGGGGTCGTTTTTCAAGATGCGCCGAGCTTCTCGATAGGTTTCCGGATTCCAATATGAGATATCGAGCCAGTGTGGGATGCCGTAGCTCCAGTCTCTAGATTTAGGCAAACCTCGCTCTCGCATCCTGGTGGCGGAGAGGTAAGATCCCGGGGAGAGGTAAGATGATCTGCTGACAAGACTGGATATCGAATGGTGGACTTCAGGTGACAATTTTGGCGTCTCGATCGGACTTTCGAGGGAACTAGAAGCACGCTCTACCGGTTCTCGATATTTGAAGAGAGGCACGGAGTGAAGGGGCATTGGACTTAGGCAGACCAGATCGATAGCTATGCCACGATTCGTCAAAGCTTCTGTAGTAGAGGCCAAAGACTCGTATGACACTTCGAACACCCCACTTCCTGGAGTGATCACGATGATAGATGTTCCCGTGTGAACCATATCTCGATCAATATGGTCATATGCCAGGTGAGCGGAGGCAAGATGAATGGCCTCGAGGATATTGCCTCGCAAAGCTGTACTGGGACGACCGGCGATTGTGGCGGTATGTGGTCTGGAAGGGATCTTGATGCCGCTTCCAGCGGCAGCATCCAGGTCATCTGTTTTCAAAATTGACACATCCCGCAAAAAAGTTCTAAAATTCTTCTTGAGCTCATCCAAAATCGTGGTCCAATGGCCGCTTGCCATATCATTCACGACGACACGATAAAAGTCCCGAGTTGGAAAATTGTTCGGACCCGGTGCACCTGCTAAGCCAGAATTGAGCTGAGATATACTCGGAGATGCATTGACATCGTATTCCACTCGCGTGAAGAGCACAATGGTGACCAAATGTTTCGCATCTGAGTTAGCCCATCGCTTGAAAAGCTCTGGCAAGAACCCGTTGATCACGCGACTGAACAGAATATCCCCAGACCCTTCCGAGTCAAAGTCCCACATTTCCCTGGACATCTGTATAAACAAAACATACTTTGCTGACTCGCTGCGAAAGACGGGAATTGTATGAGGCGCAAAATACCCTGAAAGGACCTTCTTCTCTCGAATGAAAATGTTCTTGACAGTTGCCTTAATACTTCCCATGAACATGATTTTCTGCCCCTTGTAGACAATCTTGTTGACGAGCTCGGACATGACCAGTCGCCACATATCAGACCGCACCATGTACTGGTCACGGAAGGAAATGTCAACATGAGACGCGGCGCAGTGTTCACGATCGACAATGGAAAGCGTGACCTGGGTTCTATTCTTGAAACCGAAAATATTGGCCACGCTGCTGGTCACCGATATCTCTAATTTGGGATGGCGCATCTTCACATCTTGCGGCAAAGGTTTCACCACAAACAAGCATCGGCTTTGCAATGGGGTTTTGAACTTGGATGTGCTGTCGGATTGAGAGTTCAAATTCAAGTCCGCATGGTTTTCGCGGGCCATCTTCACGCCAACGTCAGGTTTCAAGGCAGAATGCCCTGCATCCCCAGAAGCTCGAACGGGTAGAATCTCGACCACATCCCCGACCTGGATTCCGCTTTCTCCGAACGCCGACGGATTCAATAATATCTCCTCCCTCGAAAACATTTCATCATGGACCCAAAGGGTGCATTGGTGCCGGGCCAAGCTGGCGGATAGCCGAACGGTTCGCTCATCTGGCGTGGGGTCATGATCGCGATACGATGTCTCGGTGTGGATGGTCGAAAGGGTCTCCAAGCTGGCAGCGCTCACCTGCCTAAGGTGGGACCGCCGCATGGGCCCGCGCAAAGACATATTTTTTATTTCAGCTTCCTTGCATCGCAAAGGAATTGACCGCTTCCCCGGAGCTTAGCATTGGCCGGGAATGACTTGGGGAATCATGCGGACCCAGCTCGCGCGATAAGATCCCTTGGCAACTCACGTGGTGCGGAGTTTGATGCCTCAGGCCACAAAACAAGTAAGTACTATACATGGCAAGATATATCGGTACATTCAATACTGCGAAAAGTTGGGCTCTAGATGTATACCAATGTCAATAATAAGCCCATTATTGTATTTTTTAATTCGCCTTCAAGGCCGGTCAAGTCAAGTAGTCTACATGTAGGACTGAATATAATAACGCAGAGAGGTATTCGTTCTCAGAAGATGGCATTGCGCCTGTGCCCAGCATGTGCTTATGTGATGCTTCAGATAATGACCATAGACTCCGTCTCTTTGAGAAAAGAGACTGTCCTCCCAGCCACAAATTGAACAATATATACAGAGCCGCCAAATACGACCTCGGCCTCAACGTCGGTAGAAAGCTGGACTTCTAGGTTCCCATCCTCTGTCCACTTCAATTTGATCTTCGCGATAGGAGTGACAAAGGTTCCCTCCGCTGTCGGAAGAAGGTCCATTTGGGGCTCGATGCGCAGATGCTTGAAGCCCGGCCTAGCCGGCCTTATACCATACAACTGGGTAACGATTTCGTTGACTGGGCAGGCACTCCACCCATGGCAGTCACTCCGAGGATTCTTCTCAAACTCAGCCCATGTCGTCAAATCATCCGCCAGCATACGTCGCCATGGATCTAGAAGAGTGGGGAACATCTTGTTGTAGAGACCGACTTTCTCCACGGCTCGGAACACATAAAATTGTAGAGCACTGGAACATTGCACCAGCGAAGAATTGTACATTGCGCGAACCATTAACTCTCGAGCTGCTGTACCCGTGATAGTCTCGGAAAGAACAGCAAACACTTGACTATGCTGGCTGTATTCCTTTGTTGATGGACCATCCAGGTAAAGAGAATCGTCAAAGCAATGCTTATTCACAGCATCTCGGAGAGCTTGTGCTCGGGAGGAATATTCGGAAGCGGTATCCGTTCTCCCCATGAATTTGCATAAATCAGCAGCCTGCATGAGGGCAACAATGTAAAGGAGACTGTTGAACGTTGCAGCGCCTGTTTTGGTGTACGATTGCGGCATGCAGGATTCAAAGATTTTCCCTGGGACTGACCATTGAGATACCCAGTCTATGAAGGGCCATGTATCTTCCTCGAATCGACCAACTAGCCCGAGATCATTAATTCGCTCGTCGAAGTGGTTGAGAATTCCGTCGACGGTGCTCAAGTACCGCCGCACAACCTTCTTGTCCGCGAAGTATTTCATGTGATCCCATACCATTGCAACCCAGTATAGTGAGAACTGAGGAATTTGTTTACTCTTGAAACCGGCCGGGAACTGTGCCTTGATCAAACCATCAGGAGTCTGGCTGGCATGAAACTCTTCCAGGGTTTTCCGGGCAAGTCGATCATCTGATGATACTTGATATGTGAAAAGCATCTGTAGTCGAGAATCAGATGCAAACTGATTTTGCTCGTAGAAAGGGCAATCCTCGTACGTCTCATGTCGGCAATTTTGGAGAGTACGTAAACTGACATCCCAGATCTTATTGAGTTCTGGCCCAGCCTGGATTTCAGTGGAGATATCCAATGGATAGGAAGTCTCGCGGAGAGTGAAACCCTTAAGTGTGAGGGGTTGAGATGAAGTCTGGATATGCAATTGAACATATCGGAATGCTCGGAACCAAAATGGTTCGAAAGTTTGCTCTGTTTGGCCATCGGCCACTGTATAGATATCTTTAACTCCATAAAGCCGGCCGTTAGAGTCCGATCTGAGCAGTTTGGTCCTTGGCATAGGGAAAGGAGCAATTTCGACTCCAAGATCTTTCTCGTAGCATTCGGAATATAGGAATGTGATAATTGATCCCAATCCTGCGCCGCATTGAAAGTTGACAAACGCTGTAGTCAAAGATGCGCATTCGATGTCGACGCTGACAGTCTCCCCAGCAGGTACAATCAAGTCCCCATCTCCTTTGATGAAACCATTCCACTGCGTGTTTGTGAGGGATCCCTCGCATTCTACAATTCCATCAAATCTTCCAGGAATCTCCGGAAGCTCTGGGATAGGACGTGGTTCCAATTTCCACGGACGTTGGATTGGGAGCATTTTCACCGGGCGGAATTGAAAGATGGCGGACTTCCAGGTCGTGTCATCGAATGCTGCTCGCTTCCAACCAGAGAGGGTTTTGGCTTCTGTTACTCTCTCGTTGTTTGACATGAAGGGTGGACCCAAAAGATAGTTCCACTCGGAGTGAGGAATAATCTTGCGGTTTGTCTCTTGCAAGCACTTCCATGAAGGATCCGTAGAGATCGATAGTCCCTGCTAACATGTCAGTGACCTGTGGACCTGAGTAGACCGCCCCTTTTGGGCCTTTTGGTACTTACCTCAATCTCGGCATGAACCATGAGACCAGGCAATTCAGTGCTGATAATCGACGAAGAGCCGGTGTTGACGCAAGAGTACCGCAACACGCGCGCACTGATGACATTTTCTCCTTCTGTGAGATAAGGTAGAATGTCGATTGTCTCGTAGTACCAACGTTCCGGATAGCTCTTGCAAGGGCCAAAGCTGACACGCTGGCCATTTATAAATAGACGATATCGACTATCGGCCGAAACATGAACTGGAAACTCACGAAGCCCGTAGGGCTGAGTCCATTGGAAGGTTTTTCGAAACAGATAATAACGACCAGGTTGGCTCTCGTCCTCACTATGGGTCGGCAACCAGATCCATGGTGGGGTTTGTGTCCAAGCTGAGGCCATTCTTTCATCAAAATCCAAAATCACCACTAATCAAAAGAAAGATCAGATTTCGGTGAACTCATGTGGCTCATATACGGAATCCGGGGTTGAAGGCCGAGTCTCGGTAAATCCCGAACTGTCCACTGTCCACTATCCACTTGGTCGTCTGTGGGGACGGTATGCCTTCCCAAAAGCTGGTTGTTGGGGTGACCCGACCGGACCCGCACTTGGGAAAATACTTACGGTCTCCATTATAGCACAGAAAGCCCATCAGGTTCTCAGAGGGATGTGCTCCAGCATACTGGGATGGAAGATACTCACAGCTTTACTACGGAAGTTCTTCAACGAGAATTTGGGTCGGCACATCTTACCCCGACCCACAAACCGGTCAAGTCACTTGACAGACCCCTACAAAGTCTCACATGATTCTCCACATTTAATGTCTTCCTCTGGATAATTTCGTGGACACTGTCCACTGTCCACTTTTCCCCATATGTCTGCCTCAACTCCAGAGGCGTCGCCTCGCTTTCGATGCGAGTTTTGCCCAAAGGAGTTTTCTCGGCGAGAGAATGTTTATCGCCATGCTCGGATTCGTCAGTGTCTGATCCGCAAATTACTGCTGTGTGTATGCTTATTAGATTGAAATGTAGACAAACAACACAAGCTTCATCGCTGTCCTGTATGTGCCAAGGAATTCACCAGAAGTGATGCGCGCCAGCGCCATGAGGCGATTCACAAGACGCAGCAGTCGCCTAGTGTGACTGCGACGTCCCAGAGGCGAACCAAATCGCCAAAAAATCACGAGGTGCTCTCACAGCAACCTTCCGATGCGTTACATGAGAATCCGTCAGTCGAAACACATGATGGTGATAGCTTAACCAGTCTGAGTTCTCTGAATGGCAAATCGCTTCCAGAACATAATGTGCAACATGAGACTGGTAATGACTGGAGCTCTACGCATTCCTTAAATCTTGACATAGATCAGACCCACGGTCTCACGGCTCATGTTCCGACTGAGCACGCTCTTCATTGGACAAACCAATCCGCAGATAGCACATTTGATGAGGATCTGATCCGGTGGATACGGGAACCGTGTCTATTCGAAGATATGCGCTTTGATGAAGATATTATGTCGGTGCTGCTAGAATCTGGGTCAATGCCACCCTTCAATGCTGCACCGCTTCTGGCCATGGGCATAGATAGCGATCAAATGATGGTCGATCACAGTGATCAAAATACTGACGCCACTGTTGATAGAGGTGGAACAATGAGTCGACCAGTAAGTCCTCCAAATGAGGCGTCTGAAGAAGACAAATGGCCATACAAATGGAATCCTGCATCTCAAGCGATTACTGCCGCTAAGCCCATTGAATTGCCTGGAGACCATCCTTTGAGACGTGATCATGACATTCGTTTCGACATCTCCCATCAGCGGTACCTAAAGGTGATTGCATTCCTTTTGGAGCCAGCAAGGAGAGGGTTCAACTTTCACTCGCTTCATTTCCCAGACCTGGAGACTACGAATATCTTCATAAAATTGTTTTTCACCCATTTCGAGCACCAGATGCCTGTCATACATCGTCCGTCTTTAAAATCATGTGATGACTTACCTGATGCTCTTCTTGCCGCAATGATTGCGATAGGAGCTATATATAGCCGTGAACGACACACCTGTCGCTTCTCGATTGTCTTTGTTGACATGGCAAGATTAAGCTCACAGATTGCCCTCGAAATGAACAACAGACTTATGAGAGATTCTAAGTTCGTCTATGCCCTGACGCTGCTCTGTTATGCAGGCATCTGGTGTGGCAACAAGCGACTTTTTGAGCTCTCCGAGAGCCTGAGGGCTGCAGTGGTTACCTACTGTCGGCAGATTCGTGACAGTGAATACATCTTGGCAAGAGATGATCTCCAAAAATTTGGCAGTAGCGTGGAGGGCCAATGGCAGGCTTGGATTTTGAAGGAGTCCAGAAAGAGGCTCTTATGGGTTATCTACAGCTTTGATTGTATGTTTCCATGTTTGTTGTACCTACCAGCTTCGATCAGCCTGGCAGAGTTTATGACTATTGAGTGTCCCTGTGACGAGGACTTCTGGCATGCTGCAACGGCCAACCGTTGGAAATGCTTACTTGGCTCTGCATCTGTTCCACCCTCAAGGAAATTCACCTCTGCGGTGAGCCCTTTTCTAGGACCTTTGAACCTGGGAACCGCCTCACACAACACGTCTTCAGATGCAAGTCTTCGGCAGACCTCTTTTTCCTCTTCTAAAAGTCTCAATTCCTGGACTCGACATCTTGTTCTTACTACCATCTTGGTGAATATATTTGAACTATCACAGCAGATCCCAATGGTATCCCAAGCGACTCTTGACACGGAGTTATGGCAGATACCTGGAGACAGAGAAGCGCACACTCCTACATATTCGACTTTTTCCACCCTCGAACCTGAGCTCAGACCGCACTATGCCTATTTGGTGACGAGATGTTTATCCGGCCGTCCTTCAGGACTTACCTTGTCACCTCCAGAACAAGAAGCATGCAAATCACTCGCGAAGCGCAAACATGTTTTATCAAGTGAGTTTCAAGTACAGATTGGGATAATATTCAACATCTGATCGTTTTCTAGAAATGCTTTTCGCTTGGGGGCAAGCCTACGCATCCGTACCGGCCCCCGATGTAGCTGTGTATGAAACATCAAGGCATTTCCATACAAGTTCTCAAGCATACCTTCGCCTTGGCCATTTCACTATCCACGTGCCGATTCTGGATCTTCAAAACGTCCTTGGAAAGGCGGGAACATCGGAGATCTCTCCTGCAATAAACACGATGCATGGGATCCTTACAAATCACCCCGAGGATGTCGGATCTATACTCATGCATTGCCTGGAAGTCATTCGAGACCTGCGGGTGCAGCCAACCTCGTGTACTGGCGAGTCTCAATCACGAATGATAGAGCCCCCTGATATCATCACCTGCTTCCTTAGCGGGGTCTTTATTTGGGTACTTGTGATCTGTGCGGATCCGAAACAGGTTAAATTTCTCAGAGACAAAATGGACGAGTTTGGGGATTCAGATGGATTCTTTGCTGTTATAAAGGAAGCTTTGGCCTGTGACCCAGACCAACGAGCAGGTCACAAAGGCAATATTTCCAAACCCAACCTAATTATATTTGCCGCTGCAGATGTGATTAGCAAAATGACGCCGTGGAACGCATCGCTTAACCTAGCTTTACTCTTGTGCCATCGAGGCAAGGCTTCTACAACTTGCAAGAATCAAAGTCATGCTTAGTTTTAGCCATTTTGTTAGCCCTTATTGCCGTGCATGAGTTGAAATGAATACATGTATTACTAAATCAGAACGGATCATTTGTATCTAATAAATCGCTGCCCAGGTGCAGGTTGATCTCTCCATATATGGTATTTATTGTAAAAGAAAGCAGCTTGTATGGCGGGCCTGACCGAACTGAGGTCTTTTCTAAGAAGACTGAAGATGTTCCACGTCTTTAGGAGTATCACTGGAATAATTGGAGGAAATCAAAACAGCCAGTGAAACTGTATGGAGGTACGTATTTCTTGGCAAGTCTTTGAATTCGTGTACATATGTATCTATTAGAAGTCTAACATTGATGTCTCGATTGCTAGGCAACAGTTCAAGCATCATCCGGCGTTGTGATGGCCAACTTGTGAGTTGCAAACTTTCTGGCAGGCACCTTTGCCTCATAAAGGTTATCAATATCCTCCGTTGACAATCCAGTAGTATCTGGAACAATGGACCAGACACCCCAGATAAGCAACACCGTAGCACCGGCAAAGACTAGCCCCGTCCGGGCACCCAGGTTGCCTGAGTCAACATTATAAATATACGGCACCACAAATGTGACGAGCCAAGTTGTGAATGTCTGAGACATGATACCAAGTGACATGGACTTGGCACGCAATCGGTAACTGGAGATTTCGGCTGCAATCGACCAACCGGGACTTTGCATGAGACAAGCCTGCAAGGAAATGAGGACATTCCTATTTCACGTTAGTATAGAGTCTCCAGACAGGATTGATAGGTGCAATGCTTACATGAAGATTGCAATAGCCCATTTAGGTTCCGTTCCGTGGGCCCAATACAGAGCCCCCACAATTAAATTGAAGAGGAAGTTAACAATGCACCCTGAGAGCAAAATGTTTCTGCGCCGCACGTTCTTGAGAACTATGCCGCTACCGACAATGAGTATAATGGCCAAAGCGAAGCCACCGACGGAAATATCGAAAACGTGGACTGTGGGAAGGCCAACAGAGACGAGGAAGTAGATCGACTGCGTGAGGAAGGGACCACCACCGAGATTGACGATTCCGAAAAGGAACATCATAGTCAACGTCCTCTTCAGGTCCACTCCTTGGAAGCATTCGAGGTAGCTTGACTGATTCTCCTCGCGCTGGGAATTTTCTTCCTCAATGGTCTTCACCAAATGGTTGTAGCGCTCCTCGCGGTCCGCATCATCACGATAGAGCCAGCTATACAGCTTCTTTGCGCCCTCCTCACGCTGCTTAATGATACAGTACACGGGGGACCTTGGAATAGTTAGCAAAGATCGATCACGTATTATAGAGTACATACTCTGGCGCGATCGCAAATGCAATCAAGACAAGTCCACCCACACCAAATTGAATAGCGAACACCGTACGGAATGCCTTTTCGGCCATGTCGGTGACAAAAATTCGAATAATGCCCATCGCCAAGGCTTGCATAATGAGGATAAACACCACGAATGCTTGCTGAACAGCAGGGACAAGCTTTGGAGGAACGACCTCCGAAGCATATGTCATACCAGTGGACATAGCCATACCAATGCCCAGTCCTCCGACAATCTTTCCACCAAGTAGCGAGCTCCGTGTCAGAGCGGTATACTGTACAGCTGCCCCCGCTAAGCCAACGACACCTGCAATGATGCCTGTCCACTTACGACCTATACGGTCAGCCAGGTAGCCCGTACCGGTAGCCGATAGTGCCTGAGCAAGGGAGGACATGGAAGTCCATAATGCAGTCCACAATGATGGAAGGTATAATCCGGATGCATCTGTATCTCCGAAGTACATCATAAATGCCGGCATGGAGATCGAAGCGCCGTTCACAATCTGGTCGTAGCCGAACATCGTGCCGGCGCTGAAGGAAAGGCTACCTGAACACAGTGTTAGCCAAGAAGTATCTGTATTGAATGTATCAGATCTTACATATCAGCAATGCCCTCCAGTGTGTCTTAATGGTATCTATCAAGCCCAATTCCTGGTCTGCTTTGAGGAATCTAGCCTCCTCCCACTCAAGGTGAGCAGTGGATGACTTGAAATCGTCGGTCATATTGAACCCCAAGGACTAATTTGCTGAACAAATGGACAGCCCTAGTACTTGATACAATGGACACTGTGCCAACTTAAATGCATTCAAGGTCAGAGTACCCAACACTTGGCAAATCCGGGGAAATCAATTCTAGGGCGTACGACTGCCGTCCCCACAAAGACAAGTGGACAGTGGACAGTGGACAGTTTCGGATCTGTCCGAGTATGGGGTATGCTTTGGTGGCGTAAACAGGCGTCCAATTAAAAGACCGCAACGGGGCTCCCCGCTCATAACTGTCGGCATAACTGCGGATTAAAGAAATTACACTTTCTAGTCAAAAGTATTTTCCCAGACCAGTTTCCGGGCCTACCCCACCAATTATATATATTCACTAAACGGTTCCACACATCACCAAATTTGACGCAAATTCCATATAATTACGCTTAGTTATTAATACCCATCTAACGCACATACTATCAGTTAATTCTTTATAGAAATCTGCCCTAAGCTTTCTAGCCACTAGTAATTGTCTCGTCACCAAAGCTACATGGATCTTCGAATCATCTTCTCAAAATACTTCCCTATGGTCATGGATTAAAGTTAGACTTTTTTAAAGTGAGCCCTCTTCATATCGAGTGGTATAGGCCTTCCAAAAAGTTGGTTGTTGGGTTGACCCTACCGGACCCGCACTTGGGGAAATACTTACGGTCCCCATTGTATGTCTGTTGAATCTCTCATCCCAGCGCTTTCGTTGGAAGAGAAAGTTTCCCTATTAGCAGGCGATTCCTATTGGCGCACCGCTAGCTTGCCAGATCACGGAATCAAGGCGATCAAGGTAAGGCCCACAAGGGCGTTGTGACTTTTGAAAACCACAAATTCTGACGACTCATTCGTTCCATAGTATAGTGATGGTCCTAATGGCGTTTGCGGAGAGTCTATTCATGCGTCAACCAAAGCGACATGTTTTTCTTGCGCAGCTTGCGTCGGGTCAACATTCAATACTAATCTCGCCCTCAGAATGGGGCAGTTAATTGGTCAAGAGTGCAACGCTGAGAATGTTGGTCTCCTTCTTGGACCCACAGTGAATTTGCATCGGTCGCTATTAGGTGAGTAGGGACTGTTCCGAAACTTGGCGACCGCATATGTTGATTTTGGCGGCGATTCAAGGAGGCAGGAACTTTGAAGCTTACTCCGAAGACCCGACCCTTTCCGGGATATTGGGTGCTGCCTTTGTGAATGGGGTTCTGTCTCAGAGTATCTCGGCATGCCCTTAGCATTTCGTCAGGAACGAATGCGAAACCTACCGAAAAACTTCTAACACACTCGTTGAACAAAAGACTCTTCGAGAGCTTTATGCTTATGCGTTTCAAGTGCTGTTGAAGAACTGGACTCCATGGATCATTATGACTTCGTGGGTATTCCAGACGCTTATACCTACCTAGAGTACTGATGAACTGATAGATACAACCTTGTCAACGGTGTATTCATGTCAGAAAACGAGAAACTCCTTCAATATGTACTCCGAAGGGAGTGGGGGTTTCAAGGAGCGATAATTTCCGACTTTGAGGGCGTTTACTCAACAGTTCCTTCCGTGCTGGCGGGTGTGGCTCTGGAACTGCCAGGCCCTGCTTGATTCAGAGGCAAGGACCTCTTGAAAGCTGTCAAGAAAGGCCAAACCACCGAGTTCTAGATAGACTCATTGGCAAAAGATGTGATCAGTCTGGCATCAAAGGTGAGCGGCAAGGGTGATGCCGAATCAGAAAAAGACATTCCCCAGGATGACGATAGTGCTGCACTTGTGCGGACGATTGCAAATGAGGGGATTGTTCTTCTGAAAAGGCAAAACAAATACACTTCCCGTATCGCCCATCACAAATCCAAAAATTGCGATTTTCGGGTCTCCAGCAATCACGACAATCATTCACGGAGGTGAGAGCGCATCATTGACACCTTCTTATGTTATGTCCCCCCTAGATACCAATACCTGCCTACTCGTATTATGTTGGCAAAATGTATCACCGGAGACTCCCACTAAGTGGGCATTGCCATGGCGCGCGCGCACCCTAATTGTTGCAGCAGAGAAAGGCAGGTTCATTCTCCTCAATGATCACCCATATAATGCCATTCAGCTGATGGAAATCGGGAGATGATTAAATTCAGAGAGTACTGCATACACTCTCTTGAGTATGCGACGTCCTTGGAATCGTCAAGCACCAAAGCTCTTTGCAGAAACCGCCGAGGCGTGGTTTGAGTAGAAAGAGCTGCCGGATGGGATTACTTTGAATGAGATTCATATGGTAATGGAGGCTTATTCGCTTTTATAAAATCATCAAAGCCGTTTAAATAAACAGTTTAAGTTGTATGTTTTGATGCGAACTGGAACCAACCCATATTGCGATATTCTGCCTTAACTCACCGCACTCAGGTATACTGTGACTTTGTGAATAGCCTCTCTTATATTACACCATACATTCGAATACTTAGAAATAAAATAATAATAAGCTTTCAGGCTAGAAAAATTATTAATATTAATCATAAAGATATTGGAAGCTTTCAGTTCAATAGACCATGGACTGGTTTTGGGGTTTCCTTCCTGGACTCTATCCGCTGATACATTTAGTTAGGACTGGCTAGCTATTTTAAAGAGCTGTTTCAGTCTGTGTTATCCGTCCGAGTTGGTATAACCTCTGGATTTGGATATTGGCAGACTTTGCGAATTTGGAACAAGCGACCTGCGGAAGTGGTTATTCGGAAGTAGCCCTTGTCGCTCTAAGTGTGCCCGATAGAGACTCGCAGTGGATTGACACAGATGCTCTGGCTCAATATGTAGCATGTCCTCTAGCGATTCGAGGGTTCAAAAACGACTGGGGTTCAAGGAGTCTATCGAGCCTGTGGGGCCTGCAAGATGCAGTTGATCGATCGCAACTGCCCCCGACCCCTCAAAAATACGAAAAAGCAGCCTTTTCATCTCGGGCTCTTGTCTTATGCCAAAGTGGAGCAATGCCAGACTTCTCGGCGTGCAGGTTCGTCGCTCTTCCCCCGCGCGCCTGCGGAAGTATTTTCCGACCTCCTTGGCTGGCTGAACGCAGGCTCTTTCACGCTCAACGCGAATTTGCCACTTCCCAGCTGCAATGCCTTAAATGATGAAATTGCCCCAGAACTCTTATTCAAGTTCCTTGGGGACTGCAGAATATTTCCTCCGCAAAAGTAGAGCCATTGATATGCCCAGTCAGCTATGTCAGTCATGTCAAAGTTATTGTTCCTCCGAGCGAATTGAGCACAAGCCCATCAGCATGATGACGACATCGTGAGCCTCAAGCTGACACGAGCATTGCTAGATCAACAAACACATTCAGGACACTGACCTTCATTTAATGGACTGGGAGTAGAAGCATGGGCTCAAATTTGGTGCTGGCTATTAGTAAGGAGATTGTTTGAGAACCATAGGGGTGTCCTGCTGCCTCGTGGACACGGTGACCTACCAGGTGGCGAGTCATCATGCACTGCCCTTACCTGAATTTGACGGGCTCGACAACACTCATATTTGGGAAATGACTACCCAAAGCTCTAACCAGTATCGGCTTGAGGTCACTTGCCTTTGCGACGGGTTCAAGTGAGCGTCTGTCTACAACCTCCTTGTTGACGAGACAACTTTTCGACCATATCCACCCTCTGAATCCATCCGGACTCGGTAGCTCTAACGCAGCCTATTCACCGAGAACAGTCAACCCGATGCACGACCGGCGTTGATCTCAAGAATTTGAGAATTCCTCTTGGTCTGACTTCAGGCATTCCGAGCCATTGGGACATGACCGACTCGACTGGGCAATATCTGACCAGGATGGCGGTTTTTGATAAGGTTTATAGCCTGCCAATGAATCCAGGCCGGCGCTTCAAAACCATTAAAACCCGCACAAGGCCTGATTCTCAACCCCACTGCCTATCACGGCTCCACCTGAACTCTTTCATCTGGAGACCCTGATCACTTGTCCGATCTCAAGCCTCTCCATAATGTATCGCAGAAGCGTGCCTTGCAGGTGCAGGTCGATTCCAGCGCTCATTATTGGTAGTGCGCAGTTGCGGGATGTCCCGATGGATCGACTGGGGGCATCCCAACGCTAATATGGGCCCGTCTTACGATCACGGTGAGCAGAATCATATCGCAATGGTGGCTCCGATATTCTTGTTTTATTGTGGAGTTGCTGATGATAGGGGTAAGAAGAATTGATCGCATGCCCTGGGGGTCGGTCGGCTTGTTGTTGGCTTCGTGTTTGGTCGACAGGCCTCCTAATCTCTTTGTGTAGGTCAAATTCTTCAGGCTCGATTCGAAGACTCGCAGAGGGAAATCGTTCATGATTCTTTATTTGATTCAGAGGACTTAGTAGATCGTGCTTGCACCTTGGTTCACTTACGAAAACGCCCCATCTGAGCGTCGACTACCAACCTCCGCCCATCATCGCGTGTGCTGCCGAGGTTCCTTCTATAAACACAACATGATGAGAATAGCCCGGTGACCAAGCGGAGTTCAAAACGGCTGTTGGGTCGTCATTGTCACTTCCATGGTGCTTGAAGACAGATTGCTTGACCCGAGACCTCAGGGCAGGATCACCAGCCTGTAGTCTCGGAAATGTGAAATCCAAGGCTTCGAGGATATGCGCTGATCTTGAGCGCTTGAGTCTGCGTGTTTTCCATCTTGAGGCTGAGTATCGTCTTTTGAGGGGTTCGTTTGTTGACACGCAGTAATGTGAAGGCTACCCCCCTGGGGGAAGTGGATCTGTCTTTCTTGTTGCTGAAGAACATGCAGGGAATCGAGGACAATCTGCTCCTCAGATTGAAGAAAACCCCTCCTCAAGCGATGATCAAAATCATAACGCGAGGCTGTTGGAAAAGACACGCCCTACCATATTTCGATGGGCGGGTTGCAAGGGCAAGGCACGGCTTAGCTTGCAACGGCCTTTCCGGATGTCTTTACCGATCCCAAAAGGTGCAACGGGCTGACTACGGGCTGACCACAGTGTTTTATTAAAATCAATACCGTATACGACCACGGTCTTTACGAGGACTCATTCTCGAGAGTATATACCGAGAACAAATCAACCCTTTATCATGCGCTTTGCACAACCAGGGACGCCAAGCACCAGTATATCGCTGTGTCGCTAGTGAGGATCTGGGAAGAAGAGTGCCTGGCCAGGTTCCATGGTTTGGATCATGCAAGGTGACGGCATTTCTCTTGCAATTTTTACAAGAACGATACGCAGCAATCTGTCCGCTGCCCAGTGCCCCCAAACCCGCCTGATACACTTCAGTGCGCCAAGTCCAGCAATAATGTGATGCTACTGTACAATACACCGTACTTGTTAAAAACAATGGTATACGGGAGATCCAACAATTGCTTTTTCATCAAATAAGCGGAGGCAGGATTTTGCAAGAAAGAGTACACTCGAATGGCTCCAATAGCTCACACTTGTTGCGGTTTGATTCTGCTGCCAAGTTTACCCCAGTCGGGCCATTCTCATTGGTGGTACTTGTCAGATACGGTTCAGTGGCGAATCCACGCGGCTCTCAGCTCCGGCATACCACAGCTCAGCATTTCGTGGGTCGCACCCACTTCGGGATTTGCCGTACGTTTCTGGCTACTTTGTGTGTATTTTCTCCCATGCATATCCAATTCGGCCCAAGGTGGAAAATTAGGCGCGCGAGGAACGGGTTCAATCTGAATCTTAGCCCCTTAATAGGGCTAATTTTCTCAATCTCGTTAGCTTGAAGGGGGCGCCTTTTTATCCACCTTGCGCCTTTATCTTACATCGGTACACACGAGTGCGATGGACCGATTCCCCCGCCTGCCGAATACTGAGCAGCATTCGGATACCCCAGGCAATGAGTCGCCATCGTTCACTTATGACTGGGTGGTTCCTGGGTTCCCTCAGCCGCTTCCCGCTGAGTTTTCGGCCAATATTGACCTGATCCCTCCCCGCGAAGACCTGGTGAGCTCTAACTCAGGCGAGTGGTCCACAAATGCGAAGGTGCAGATTCCTCGCTCCGCACAAGCTGCAACCTGGACTAGCACCGGTCGAACTAGTCGGGCTTGCGAAAATTGTCGCGAGCAAAAGGCTAAATGCAGTGGTCATCACCCCACCTGCAGCCGTTGTGAGGATGCTGGGATCCGATGTTCTTATAGCGATCGAAAAAAGGATAAGATTATGAAGTGTGTTGACGAGTCATACGTGAGATGTGGTCTCTAATTGAAGGGCTGTAGGGAAATTGATGATTTAAAAACACAAATCCAAAATTATGAAGCCATTATTCGTCAGGTGTACCCGAGGTTAGACTCATTGTCAGCCCAATATGTTGATCAGACCCTCGGGGGTCAATTAGTCAGAGTGAGTCCACGCTAATGATCTACCCCTTCGTGGACGTCCCTATTCCACCCCCATGAATACTCACGCCCAAAACCCATGCTGTAGTTGTCGAGCTCTCCGGTATTCCGCTCCGAGCCCCCGGCTGGCATCGGCCACCCCCTGGCCATTATCGATCATACCGAAGAGGATTTCAACCGCGATGAAAACCAGGCACTGGGGTTTGTGGGAGAACATTCTGAAATGACATGGCTTTATAGACTCAAGCGCGACCTCGATCTCGACCAGGAAACGTCGACACCCATCAAAGAATCCTCCAATAGACCCTCCATATCATCTCTGAACTACTTTCAAGAAGATATGGAGCCTTTCCGCCTGAACATTGTCGACGAATCGGAGACGCCACCACAACACATTGCTGACAAGCTCGTCGAATCTTATCTTCGGGTGGTGCATCCTGCTTTCCCCATCATTGGGAAGGGGGTTTTCTTGAGTCAATACAAGTCTTTTTACTCGAACCCGAACTCACGCCCTGGCAATCGATGGAAAGCGGTGCTCAACTTGGTATTCGCCATCGCGGCAAAACACTCAACTTTAGTCAACAATGCGACACAGGGAGATATCGGCGACCATGGGGTATATTTTTCCCGGGCATGGCGACTCAGCCTGGGTGACGCTGCTTTGCTGGACCATCCGAACCTCCAACAGGTACAGGTGGAGGGTCTGACGGCTTTTTATCTCCTTTCCAACGGAAAAGTCAACAGGTAAGTTAGTTCCCGCCCGTAACATGGCACTTTCGTTGTGCCCTTACTAACTCCCTCCTTTCTTTTATAGGTCATGGCGAATGATTGGCATCGCGATTCGATCAGCGGTGGCTATGGGTCTGAATCTTCGTAGCGAAAGCTTCAATATTGCCCACATATCAAAAGAGACTCGATACCGTGTGTGGTGGGCACTTTTTATGTTGGATACATTGCTATGTGTGATGATCGGTCGTCCCCCTAGCTATGGCAATGATTTTTGTACAACGCCGCGGCCCATACCCTTTCGCGAGGAGGATTTCGGGGACAAGGAGATCCGACAACTTATAACCGACTTTTCCATGCGGCAGAACCTATTGAACTCGCTCCTCTCGCATAACAATTCACCGGGGGCAAGCGAAAGCCCTGTGGATAATATTTGGTCAGCGAATTCTGGATCTGAAAAAGGGAAACAACGTGCCCAGTCTAGCCCAATAAAGGCTGAATCCCTCACTCCGAATATCTCACTATATTTCTTATATGCGGTGGATTTGGCCTTTCTCATGAGGGAGGCCATTGAGACCCTCTACGCCCCTGGAGCGACACGACGATCCTGGGGGGAGATGGAAAATGCAATTTCCGCCTTCAATAAAAGTGCTGACAATTGGCTCTCTCGTCTGCCAATAGAGTTTCAATTCGCACAACTCAATTTAAATCATCTGTTTGCCCGCCAACGTGCCAGTCTCGCATTCCGCTTCTACACCACCAAACTCGTCATCTTACAGCCCTGTCTCCGCCGTCTCGCCTACCAGCCTGCCGAATCAAAATCTCCAGGTCCTTTCTGTGAAGCAATGGCAAGCGTGTGCGTGGAAGCGGCTCGAAAAATGCTATCTACCCTCCCCGATGAAACAGATGCATCATTGCTGTTCGAGGTCTCTCCATGGTGGTGTGTCTTGCATTACGTCATGCAGTCAATGACCATCATTCTGGTCGAATTCTTTTTGCGCACTGAGTCGGGCACGATGGAAGCTGCGGATCTATTAGATGACATCCGAAAGGCGGTTCGCTGGCTCCGCGAAATGGCTACGCGAGACCCTTCTTCCCAACGAGCTTGGTCTATCTGCGTGGAAATCCTCTCACAGCGCGGCCTTGACTTGCATTTGGAAGTTAGTTGATCTCCACCTAGATATCGCACTTCTCGTCATTTTCCCATACCTAGCGGTTCCGGAGTTGATGTCGGCATCTCAACCTTGAAAGTTTTGCTTCGCCTGTAATCTTGAGACACTTTATGCTTGCATTACCGTGCCATGCTGTGTCACCAGGCATTTGTGGTCCAGCGTAAACTGATCGTCTGTTTTGTCGTGAGCATTCTCCTCTTAGTCTGCTAATTAAGTACCAGGGCCCGTGGACTGAAATAGACGCGTGCCTATTGGCACCGTTTGCGGGCTACCATCCGATAAAGCTGTTTCTTCAGTAATCCCAGCCTTTGAATGTGCATTGCTGCACCGGGGCTTTCTACTCTGCTTTGAACCAATACTCAATTACTAACAACCCAGTCACTAACAATATTCTTCAAGTCAGTAATTTTGCTTGCTCACTTTGAAGAAAATAAATTAGAATAACCTTGGAACTTCTTTTTTTCGAAAATAATGTTCACAAGCTAAACCGCTCGTCCGGGGTCGCTGAACCTGCTATGGAGAGGGAGACAGTGATAGTAAGACTTGAGCGCATTCAGAGTAAAGCTCTCATCTTTTCGTGAATAGCTGGGCAACTGAAATGATATCTAGCTATTTATGTGCTTATGCACCTAGGCACTCATATATTCGATCAGCGTATGAAGGGCAAGGAGAACCTTGGAGTGGCAGCGAAAAGTGAACAAGACGACTTTATAAGTTCATGATCTCCATCTCTGGAGCTCCAAGTTCATACTCAGGTTCGCTCGACGGGACTGACTAGAGAAACACATCGATCGTAACTAATTGAACAAAAAGCAGACTATTTGCAAGTCATTGAATCAAAATCGCGATCTTGAAAGACAGGCATACTTAAGCACATATAATAGATCCGTGAACGTTGCATCAAGCAAATGACCAACCTCCAGTATAATCCGCAAAGAAGTTATCCGGATCATACTTCTTCTTAATCGCCTGCAATTTCTCAAAAGTCGAAAAGGTCTGCAGTGGTTTCTGATCATAATTCGCATCGTTGATAAACAAAGGTAGTCCCTCCGCATTACCCGTATCCTTGATCATGTCCCGATAACTAGCCTGCACGGCATCATACTTGGCTTTACTCATTCCAAATGGCGTGGTAATGAGATAGTTCAACCAAAAATACGGTCCATCAGGCATTTGCATCGCATTTCCACCTTGAGCCTTACTAGCATCCGTAAGACTCTTCGGAATGGGCTGGAAATCCAACGAAAGAAGCTCGTAGCTCCCCTTATTGTCTTCAGCCCAAGTCCGCCACTTATCGAGCGCGGTACCGTACGAATTGTTCTCTGGACGATGAACGCCGACACGGAACATATTCGCGCCACGAGAAATTTCCGTCGCCATCGGAACAGGCATATTGACGACATCGTTGTAGCTCTTGATACCCGTCGTATCAATTAAAGCTTTGATATCAGTGAAGTTCTTAAACGCATCACCCGGGTTCGGCCCGTCGTAGACAAGGAACATGATAATTGCCTCATCCAGATTAAGATTCAAATCCGGGAGTGGCAATTTCTCATAAGTACCGATGATCGCAGCCTTGGGATCGGTATTGTATTTAACAAAGTTGCCAATCGCCTCAATCACGACGTCCCGCTGGTCGGCAACGTAGATCAAATTACCAGCCCAGAACTCGCCAATCGGCCGGCTCTGAACTGTGTACTTTGTCACAACGCCGTAGGCATTACCGCCTCCGCCGCGCGAGGCGAAGAAGAGATCAGGATTCTTCTCGGAAGATGCCGTCACGATCTGTCCGTCGGGCAGCACGATTTCCAGTTCACGGAATGAATCACAGGCGAGTCCGTATTGCGGGGATAGGTAGCTCATTCCACCGCCCAGAGCAAGACCTGTTCCCACACCTGAAAGACGGGCGCCGACGACTGTACGGTTCCACTGGGCGAAGTACTCGTACACATCGCCGAAGACGCCGCCTGGCTCGTACGTTGCGAGAGTGGTCTCCGTGTCGTAAGATTTGGCGGTCATGCTACTTAGATCAAGCAGGACACCTGCCTGGACGGAGGAGAAGAATGTGTTGGGATTGTGGCCACCGGCTTTGATTGCGAAGCGGCTTCCTGCGGCGCGAATTGCTTGTAGCGATATAGAGACATCTTGGGCGGAGCCGGGGAAAATGATGCAGGATGGTTTATAGTCGTCTTGGATTGTGTTCCAGTATTCGAGGCTGTTGGTGTAATTTTGGCTCAATTGGTTAGTGTTGACTTTGGCTGAGCCCAGTTGGGATGTTATATTCGTGCATGCTGTCGTTCCTGCTGCGGTTGCTGTCACTGGTACGGCGAGGCCAGCTAGCAAGGGTATTATTATAAAGGATAACATAGCAATGAAGAGTAAAACGACGCTTGTCGCTGAGATGTGGGATGTGGAAGGGCGGATTAGGGGACTTAAATAATAGTTTTCTACCCACGGCCCTCATATCTATTTCACATCGGTCATTTTAACCCATTTTTGGAATAGCAAAAATCCTCGGTATGTGCACAATAGGTATGCATATACGTTGAGAATACGATAACTCTAAACTCGGTTCCTGGACAGGTCCGTGGCACGACGATCGCAATGTCGAATAGGCGATTATGCCTGGCCGCCATATACAAACTCACCAGCATCAATCTTCAGGTCGTGTTACAGGTATATGCTGGTTGCCTGGACATGTTTTGTTTTTATGGCCTTTGATTGGTTCACTAGATACAAATGTTGATACCTGGGCAAGGCTACCGTGGCTGGAAAATGGGATATTTCATCATTCCATGGTCGGATATGAAAGACCATGAGTCTCGGTGATCGACATCATGCAGGCCCGGCATTTTGTGTCCTGCTTTTTGAATGCGGGGAAATGACTGGATGTGGTTAGGGTTCGGGGTTCATCAACCGTTTGGGCTGCACGGGTAAGCCCCGCCCCGAGGCTTTCGCATGTGCAGAATTTTTTTAAAAAAAAATATGGGTCGGAGATCCACAGATCTTATCTATCGCACTCTTCAAGGGTCTCTAGTCATATCGCAAATCTTATCATGCAAGTAGAGCACATTTTTTTTTGGAAACGGGTTGATGTTTGAAGAGGTGGGCTCAGATTCAGATACATTAGCCTAATTATTGAGCTTGGTGCATTGGGAGTGTTTTTGTTTTCTCAAAAACGGAGGTATACTATAATTGCATTAAACCCCTCGTGGACTCTATGTGAAATGTCAAAAAATTAGTAGTGAAAGGTGAAAGAGTCATCTGTTTCACATAAATCGCTGCTTCTGTTTACATTCAAGAGTAGCGTCAGCTGATGCTTATCTTGGCGACATCCCTCAGCCTTAAGAACCAAGATCGAATACAATCCATTTTCGCATAGAAAATCCGATCGAGCCCAGGGCTGAGATAAACAGCTGACTAGAAGATCCCACTCGGCAGTTTAAAAGCGTCAGCACATATGCATGTGGATACGAGACGCCCTATGACAGGAGCTGATATTCACCGTAAGCCGGTGAATACGAGCCACCGTAGGGCCCCAAACTCTACAAATGACTTTCTTGTCCCACTCTCCCTTCTACATTTCTTCACCCCACCATCCCGCATCATATCCTGGAATCATTTATGAGATGATGTCAAAAAAGGAATTCTATACCAATGTCACGCCTCTCCCCCCAAATATACCCCGCCAACTAGCTCTAGACATCCTGCACAGCCACAGCGAAATAATCACCCTGAACCCCCTAGTCCTCTCGCACCACCCTATCAAAGCCCCGCGCAATGCATCGGCAGACGAATATTACTCAACATGGTACGAGATATTTCAACGCGTGCAATACGTCCCAGGACTAGGAAAGATGGGCTCGGGGAAGATAAGCTTCAAGGGCTGTTTTGAAAATCATCCCTGGGGTGTGAAAACACATACCTACCCTCCAATGGGGATTGATTTGCTCAGCAAATTCCGCATTGCGGGAACTCAGTTCAACGAACTAGGCCAGGCACAAGAGTCAGAACCTCAACCAGATCTCGAACAACGCATTCCAGGCGCCCCGGCCAAAGGACTTTATCTCCTCGAGGAAATCGAAATAAAGTGCAACATCACACTAATGTCTTTTGTGAAGAGCCAGTTGAAAGCAGCGTCGAAGGTGTTGGTGGATCGCCTGATTAAGAAAGCTGAGCTCCTCGATGCAGGTGTCTTGCAGGCGTTGTTCGAGGATGGAAAATTGAGGACGTTCAACCCGGCGGACCGGACGGAGAACCCTATTCACATGCAGGCTCAGTTGTCGCCTACTTTGCCTCATTCGCCGACGGGGTCTTCGAGGTGGGGGTCTATTTCTTCGCGAGCGAATTCGGTTGCACCGTCGTATGGGACAGAGTATAGGAAGAGTCTCGGTGGCGCTGTGGAGTTGCCAGATACTTCGGCAGTGAATCGGGGTTTGCCTTTTACGCGATTTGATAAGGGATTCCCGACTGAGCTGCCTGCTATGGAGGAGGTTCCGAGGGAATATAAGTGAGGCTATAATTTGATGAATCGATTTTTCGTTGGCCTGACAGAGCTTGACTCCATGTACAATCTATGCTAAGAAGATAATGCGGCTTGCAAGGTCGAAAGAGATTGAGGGCAAGGATTAAGAATCAAAAGAAGAGAAGGATTGGAACTCGAAATTGGAAAGAGAAAGGGGAATGGGTTATACCGAAAACTCGCGCCTCCCGTATCTGGAGATATCGTGCCTTTCTAAAAGAATTTGATGGATCGTGCCTTTTTTGTGTTTGATGTAAATTAGTATAACACGTCTAACTCGGGTCTCGTGGTATATGATATCATTCGTATGAGGATTGATCGCCAATGCGCCCAAGGGCGACTCTATATTAAAAGACTACTTGAGACCGTAGACGTGATAAGGAAACAACGGCATGTTCATAATTCATGATTCAGTTCTCCTGACTAGAGCTCATGACAGGTATACAAGTTCTCTGCCTCGTTCAAAAATGTATCAACGGGGTGCAGCAAACCAAGGTCGATATCAGACTGCGCCAGAAAGTCTTGCATGGTAGGCTCCAAGAATGCCATTTCGGTTGTGTACCCACTGATCGTATCCCTGGAAGGCAATGCATAGATATCTGTACCATGACTTGACTGTGCTGTTAAAATATCATTCTCAGATGGCATCATCGGCGCTGTTGGCGCAGTGGAAAGAGCACTTGGAAAGGCTGTTGACGATGTTGCCAGTGTTGATGATACAGGTACCAGATTTGGACTGGGACCAGGGGCTGACGCTGGCGCTGGAGCGGCAATGCCATCTGCACTGGCACTCATCTGAGTACCAGCATTGGAATTGCCTTCTGCACCTCCCTCGTTCCGTCTTAGCCCTTCAGTATTATTGACTCGATAGGTATTCAAACAAGCCTTCACCTGCTCCAAGTTGTGACAGAATTCAGCAGCAGCCAGATTTCCATTCTCTGCCATGGACCGCAACAGATCTAGAGCTGAGTCGAATCCGCTCATGTCATTTGGGTTTCCGATCGGCACAAAGCTGGACATTGCCAGGATTAATGCTGAGGAGAAAAGATAGTGAGCGTGGAAATACCCGAATGTTGGCATCGTGCCGTTGATCCAGCGTGTGAGAATCATGGAATGGGAATGACGCGCTGCATGAATACATGCTTCGCTGAGCGTCAAGACAGGTTGAGAGACTTCATCTCGGCCGGCGCTGCTAGATCCAGCTTTGCGGAGAGTGATGAGAAGGTGAAGAAGTGTTGGTCTGGTGGTGAGGATGACGCATTGATTGAACGCCATATGCAATGAGACGAGGGGTTTCTTGCTAGATTCTAGATCCTCCATATTCAGCCGCAGGCTCTCAGGTAAAGTTTCAACCCAATGCTTCAAGGACTTCAAGAGTTTCTGCACGCGCTGTAGGAATGTTTCTTGATACTTGCGTCGGCTGTAGAGTTTTGTGATAGTTTCGCCGACTATCTGAGCGAGTTTGATATTGGCAGTCATGTAATCGGTATCTGACAACTCTTCCTCATGTCTCCAGCGTGGAGATATGGGCGTCGGCATGTCCACGTGAATGTCTTCGTCGAGGATTTGCATGGGGAGACCCATTTTGGAGCCCCACATGCGGTCGAAGATGTAGATCGTCCACCATATTTCAATTCGGTGTTGTCGTTCCACGGGATCGATGAGTTGAGATTCGGAGATGTTATGATTTAATCCGATTGTAAGACCCATTCGCATGGCATTTCCAATTAGGACGTATGCGGAGTGCCGACGGTTGAGATAGTATGAGAAAAGTGACTGCACATGTCAATATAATTCAAGAACCAGGACAATGCGACTTACTAGCAACAATAAAGTCTCCAGATGAGTGATGCTCGTTCTCTCAGGAAGAATCTGAACTAAGCTCATGGCCTTCGCGAAATAAGCTGTTCCCGGTACACGAGACCCAGATGTAGGCTCCGCACGAATGGAATACGCTTGTCCAAACGCAAACAAGGCGAAGAACTTGCACTTGTTGGCCTTGCAGTCAAAATCCCCGGTCTGATATATCTCTTCCAGTTTATCCAGCGTAGCCTTGCGCATCATCAAATGATACAAATATCCAATTTGATGAATAGCAATCCTAACCAGCAGCCTGGCATGGTGTAGAGTGGGCCATTGGACGTCAGCCTCATTGGCAGCGGCAGCAGCGATAGTTTCTTCACGCGTCCACTGTGTACGCGCAATATGGGCTGTAGCATTGTTACCTGTTAAAAAACGACGAAACCGAGTAGCAAAAGCCGAACATGCCGCTTCGCCGATGTATATCGGCGGTGAAGATGGGTCATAACGATGGAACCAGGCACGATCGCCTATGAGTGGATTTTGTATACTTGTGGCATCTGGAGCTTCCACTGGGCGAGATAAAGTTCTAGGCACACTGATAAGCATTGACAACTTTGGCCGTTCGGATAAGACTGCGGCGTACCGTTCCGCATGTGCAGGCTGAGCCTCGGCCGGTGTGACCGAGGTCACCGATTGCTCTTTCAAGCGCCGAATTTCCGCCTCGAGTTGGTCGAGGTAGCTTTAAAGGGGGGCCCGTTAGCTTTGCGAACAAACTTCAGGCACTAGTTCCGGGTAAGGGTGATCATACTTCTCGCTCACTTTGACCTGGCGGTCGCGAGATGCATAGGCACATTCATCGGCAACACCCACTGCACTGCACTTTCTGCATGGTTGATCGCCAGAACATTTGATCTTATGTGAATGGCACCGCTGGCATCTGTTCGGCCTTGGATTAGTGATATTCACATTCAATACAGTACATTCGGCTCACGCGACGAATTTCCTCCTGTTTCGCCGAGCGTCATCTTCGTCCTCGGGAGGAGACCGTTTCAGCCCTACTCGTGCCATTTTGTCAGGCCCATTATCGTTCTCGGGATTGGTTGAAGGATGGAGAGCGTTTGCTCGAGGTTATGTCGGCGATTCGAAGATCTCGCCGAGGATTCGGAGTCCTCGACCGAACCTTAGACCAATCACATGGTGGTATTTAGGTGGGGCTGAGTTGACGAAACCGGGGCGATGATGACTTCGCAGGCTATACGTCTCACTCACTAGCGTCGTTAATTCACGGGACCTTTCCAAGGTTCACATATCTGTTTAGACCAGCGTGGGCCCACACAATTCCCGGCTTATAAATGAAGGTCTCGGGGCGAGCACCAAAGAGAGTAAGAAGCACATTCCCAACGAAAGCAGAAACAGGGTCCATGGGGGCCCCATTCGCGGCGAAGACTTTAAGCTCCAGAATGATGATGGTGGGTATAGTGGGGTGGGGGTGGCACTGTGACTGTGATGTTGAATCAATGCTTGAAGATTACACAGTCAGTACTTTTTTTTTTGGATCTTGTTCAGTTCAAGCTACTTAAAGAAGTGGTAGTTCAAAACCAAATAATCACAATCTATTCGATCTATATGTCAAGAATCTAGCTCTATTTTGCAATGCATTTCTGTCGTAAAAGCGGTACCAAGGGGCCTATCGTCAAGTCATCATATCATCAGGCCAGAGGCTTAGCCTCGAGATTAAACTTTTCTTCCACCCATCGCTGTATGTCAAGTCCCCATCTCGTAATGATCCAAACATTAACACCACCAATGATGGCGAAGAAGACACCTAGTAATATGTGTTAGAAGATTTTGCATTTAAACACTTCCTTCAACTCACAAATGGTAAATGTCCAACCAACCCCAATCGCATTGATCAGAGGATCAACGGCCGCAGTGGCCCCTGCGGCAAAGATATACTGCACAATATACTTGCCACTGATTACCTCGGAGCGTATTTGTGGCATAACCTCTAGAAGTAGAAGCTCGTTAGGTCAATACCGTCTACGTTGCAGACTCGAAACTCACCGGCTGAGTAAGTATTCAACCCATTAAATGAACCCATGAGTCCAACAGCCGCAAAGAATGCAGCAATGATAGGCACGGGCATACCACCCACCCCTTCCTCCAGAGTCCATGAATATATCAAGGTCCCGATGGGTAGCACCAAGAACAGGGTGATGAGTCCACTATTCAGCCGATCTTGAGGCAAACGGACCCCGCCACGCTTAATGATCCACTTTTTCACAGCTCGATCGGATAGTTTGCCGCCCACGACACTTCCAACGAGGAAGCCAATTCCCGGCGAAAGGTAGAAGAGACCGCTCACTAGTGGCGAAGTTAAATTGAAGCGGGGATTAAAGATGGTGCGTGCAGATGTGAGAATAGCATATTGGAATGTTGCCAATAAACCGCACGTCAAATGCTGTCGTGTGTCAGAAGGGATCAAGATGAAAGGTGCAGTTGAACTTACAGAGAGGAAAACATTTGGATAAACCATTGGGCGGAAGATGCGGAGCGGGTTAAACATGCTTAGCACATATGACAGATCACGAGACGGCTTGTCCTCTCTCTTTGTCTCTAGGTTCGGTACGAAAAGAAGAGATAGCACTAAGCCGAGTGCAGTCATGGCAAATTGGAGCCAGTAGATGATGCGCCAGTGGGCAAATGTGACGATGATACCTCCGATACAAGGACCTGAACAATGATTAGTATTTTAGTATGTGATGATCTGAGATGCAAGCATACCAATTGCAGGTCCGCTAACGGATCCCACCATCAAGAAGCCAACAGCTGTTCCCCGCACAACCTATACTTGTCAGTTATGGTCCAACAAAATGGAAGGAGGAAACGAACCGGCTCAAAAATGTCCGCAATGATAGTCTGTCCCGCGACCATGAAAAATGTTCCCGTAAATCCACTGAGCAAGCGCATCGCAATAAACATATGCAAATTAATGGACGCAGCTGTACCTGCCGAACAGGCACAGAGAACCAGGATAGCCGCATTGTAGGCAATTCGCCGCCCAAAAACATTGGTTATAGGGCCCCAGATGAACGACGAAAAGCCCATCGCAATGAGCACACCCGCATTAATAACATCGAGAATTTCCGACGTCGTGGAGAACTGTCCTGCGATTTCAGGAATGGCCGGTAATAATGAGGTACTAGAAAATGTGATCGCGAGAGTCATCCAACTGACGATGAATAGGATGAGACATTTGCGCCAAAATTGGATGGTGTAGCCCGTTGGTGGTTGTGGCTTGATAGGTTCCTCTGTATCCGAGTCGTGCGGGGAATTGACTTGCGTGGGCTGTGATTCCACATCGGTTTTGGTTTCCATACTGAAGGTTTGAAAACGAGATATTAAGGTTTAACAATGTCGCATGTCTATGTCTATTACCCTCGAAATGATGAATGATGTATTGTCATGATCGGGCAGTTTTGTAACTTGTGCATTTCGGCGTCTTGCCCTGTCGCCGATATCGTGGGTCTTGAAGATGTTGAATTTTTCCCGCTTTCTGCTCCGATGTGGAGTCCGCGATCGGCTCAGTTCGCCGAACTTGGCCAGTTGATGAATGTGCCTGATTCCGGAAAAATCTAAGAAAATACTACTAATGGAGTGACCCTGCAGACTCCACGTTTCAGGGTCAAGACCCTGTTCTGGATCCTGCCCATGAGGACAATGATAGGGCTGATCTCCAATTATTAAAACCTTGGAACAGCCAAGCTTCACAGCCAAGACGGGTTCCTCCAATTTACTCCGTAGACCCATAGAAATCCTAGATATAGACAGAAGGCAAACAAAGCTATATTAACGTAGCAATTATTCAGAGATTATTCGGGCCTAGCTGATTGCGCAATAATAGCCCCGAGCACGCAGGGTGACGCGTCTACCCCAGCTCGGTAATTATTGCAGTGTGGACCGCCAAGACATCCAGATCCTTGCTAAGCATCACACCTCATTTAAAAAAAAAAAAGAAAAAAGGGAGACGGCCCAAACTCCTGCGCGAGCTTTTCTCTCCGGATGAGCTCAATCTGCCCAGATATTGCTCATCATGGACACCAAGGAACCAAAGAATATTGAGGCCCCTTCTGCGGCGGGTTCACCTCCAGATGGTCCTGATCACGAGGGTCACGTCGTTTTGATTCCCCGGCCCAGTACCCACCCCCACGATCCCCTGGTATGTGCTGCAAGGTCCGAAGCGGCGAAGCTATGAGGCTCTAACCGAAAGTTTGACAGAACTGGTCCCTAAGGCGGAAGTACATCATCGCGGCTGTACTATGCTTGGCCTCGTTCTCTGGTGCGGTGGCGCCGCTGTCCGGTCAGCTCAATCTTGCGGACCAGGAGAAGCTTTATAATAAGACGAAGATCCAGGAGTCATATGCGGTATGTCCTGGCTCGTACACTTCAACTTCTTTCCATACTTGTTTCCAGATGTATACGTCTATACGAATACGTCTAACCTGTCGCAGAATTCCGCCGCCTTGGCAGGCATGGCAGGTGGTCCGTTCTTCTTCGCGCCGATATCACACATCTTCGGCCGTAGCTCGGTCATCTTCTGGTGCATACTATGTACCCTCGTTTGCCAAGTCTGGGGAGCCGTCATGACCCACTCAGACGAGTACATTCCATTTATCATCTCACGTCTTTTTGCCGGGTTCTTCGGCGCTGTCCCGACGGTCCTTGGTCCGCGCATTGTGACTGATTTGTTCTATCTGCATCAACGTGGCAGGGCATTCACTGCGCTGCACATGTCTTTCCTGTTCGGTACCATCGCCGGTCCGACATTCTCTGGCTTTATCTCCGCCAACGCCTTCTTCCCTGTAGAGTTCTGGTGGACAGTTGGTCTTCTCGGGTTTACCCTTATCTGCTGTTTCTGCTTTCTTGAAGAAACCGGCTTTGATAGGGAGAATCTTGAAAGAAACCCTGATATCCCCAAGAGTCTGGTTGCGAACCGCTTCGCGACTTTTTTCTTCGGGCAGAGCGTCGTTTTGCCATCTACCTGGAAAGAAACGGTATGCCCCTTTTCTCCAATACGTGCACCAGATGGGCAATAAACTAACAGCACCCAGGCCAAAATCGCTGCCGTACCCTTCTTAATTGGCATTTGTCCCGTGACAATAATCATGGGCGTCTTTACCCTCATCTCTTTTGGCTTTTACGTCGGCGTCAACGCTCTGACCCCTGTCTGGCTTCAGAAGCCCGCCGCAGAAGGTGGCTATGGCTTTACACTGAAACAGAACGCCGCTTTCACCTTCTGCCACTGGATCGGTATCATCATCGTCCAGTTCTACGGCCACTGGCTCAACGATAAACTTCCACTCGCACTAGCCCGACGCTTCAACAACGGTGTCTGGAAACCGGAGTACCGGCTGCACGTGTTGTGGCTGCCAAGTTTGATCCTAAACCCGATTGGACTGGGAATATTCGGTGCTGCACTCCAGTATCATCTGCACTATATGGTTCTCGCGCTCGGCGTGTTCATTGTAACCATTGGCTCATTGGCTAGTGTGCCTGTTACTGTTAACTACGTTGTTGAGAGCTTCACGCACTATCCTGCCGAGGCGGGTATTGTTATTGGTGCTTATCGCATTGCTTATGGGCTCACCATCAGCTTTTATATCAATCCTTGGGTTGCCGCTGTGGATGTGGGGTGGGTCTATGGCATGATGGCTTTCTTTGCTGTCTTTTCGTTCTTCTTTGTCATGCTGCTTATGTGGAAGGGGCATGCTATTCGCGGCATTCAGTTTGCTAGTCTCGCATCTAGCGAGGAGGGTGAGAAGTTGATGGAGGACTACTAGGCTGAGTGCATAGGGACGGATGAAATTTGGTTCATTGCGAGTTATTGGGGGTTATAAAATACGATGTTAGACGCAAGGCTTGCACAGGTACTATTCTGCTGGCTTCATACTACTACTAATACTTTAAATAATATGTGAATTTTTTCGGGTGACGTTCACAGAGGCTTAATTTTGCTCGGAAGGCAGACCAGTTCCTCGGACAATGCGTCTGTATCTTACTCGGTCCTAATCTTCCTGGATGGTAGTAATCAGGGATCAGCAAGTCTTATCTAGCAACCTTGGTATTAAATGAAAGACTGCGAGCTTATTACTCCAATCAATATACTAGTGAGCGCCGGAATGGCATTCCTGCGCATTGGAAATATTAAAAGATATAGTCAGCCTCCGGATCCAATGGCTTGATATGAGTCAATCAATATCGCTGGCGCAGGTGCATTATCCGCCGTCGGGTCGGAGCCGACATGCGGGCCGCCCCCCATCCACATTGATCCTTCAGATCTAGAACACGTTTGTGACTCACTATGCTGTGGGTTTGGGGCCTGGATACAAAGCGCGGTATTTTTGATGTAAATAGGCACCAATTAGTAAAAAGAAATGAACAAAGCAGTGCTATTGGACGAGTATCATGAGTTCTGTCAAGAATGGAAGCAAGCTAAGATCCGAAAAGTGGGTCTCGAGAATATCTACATCGCTGCCATTGACCAATAATTTCGTTTTGCTATAGTTCGATCCTTCACGCTACCGTCACCTTCCGCTCCTTTCTAACAGACCTGGCCCACCAAACTCATTCCTGACAGGCGTGACTCATAAACGTGAACTTATGTCAAATTCAAGGGTACTTAAAGCACAAACTTCACCTTTCGGGCTTTTACAACACTTCACTCTACACCCCTCACCCCGTCACTCTTCACCCAACGACTCACACATAAAGCTTCAATTGAACTCACCAAAACACACGCCACAATGGAAGCTATCAAGCAAGTCTTTGCTCGATGTAAAGATGAGCAACGTGCAGCGTTGATCACGTACATGACAGCGGGCTACCCAACGATCAAAGAAACGCCCTCAATCATGCTTGCCATGCAAGCCGGTGGTGCAGGTACGTAACAAACCTTCAACCACTAATCCCATACTTCGGATCTTAGATCCGAGATCCGACATCCGACATCCAGATGAGATACAGATTCAGATCTTTTTAAGCCTCAACTCATGATTATACTAACACGGAAATTGCTTAGACATTATCGAACTGGGAATTCCATTCACGGACCCCCTCACAGATGGTACAACCATCCAAAATTCCAATGCCGTTGCCCTTCAAAATGGCGTTCGCATTCCAACAATGCTCTCAATGGTTAGCGAGGCACGCAGCCTCGGACTGACTACGCCTGTCGTTTTCATGGGTTACTACAACCCCGTCCGTGCCTATGGCGAAGAAAAGATAATCCGTGATTGTCGAGACGCAGGCGTGAATGGATTCATCATTGTCGATCTCCCTCCTGAGGAAGCTTTACGGTTCAGGGAATTGTGTACACGGGATGGCCTATCGTACATCCCACTCGTTGCACCCGCCACACCCGACTCCCGTATGAAGATGCTCTGCGAGATCACCGACTCATTCATCTACGTTGCTTCCCGGATGGGCGTGACCGGTGCCACCGAGTCTCTGGACCAAGGTCTAGACGGCCTTCTTACACGCGTGCACAAATACACTGAGAACCGGATTCCCGCCGTCGTGGGCTTCGGTATCAACACTCGCGAGCATTTCATCAATGTGGCCAATATCGCGGAGGGCGTTGTTATCGGGAGTAAGATCATCACTGTCGTGCGGGATGCGGAGCCAGGCACTGGAGCAGAGAAGGTGAAGGAGTATTGTGTGTATGTGAGCGGACGAAAGGAGGCGAGGAACATTGCAGTTCCTGCTTCTACGACCACTGCCACTGCCACTGCCACTCCTACTTCTAGTCCCAGCTCAGCAGGTATTCTTACTCCTTCTTCTGGCCACAGCTCAGCAGGTGAGACGCATGGACCGACTCAAAACAACACGCTAGAGACCAGCACCGCCGACAACTACATGCGTTTCGGCCAATTCGGTGGCCAATATGTCCCAGAAGCCCTAATGGAATGCCTTCTTGAGTTGGAAGCTGGCTTCGAAAGCGCCAAAACCGATCCAGCCTTCTGGGCCGAGATCCGCTCCTACGCTGCATACACCAACCGTCCTTCAAGCCTACACCTAGCATCCCGCCTGACTGCCCACGCAGGCGGTGCCCGTATCTGGCTAAAGCGAGAAGATCTCAACCACACAGGAAGTCACAAGATCAACAACGCTCTTGGACAAATCATTCTCGCACGCCGACTGGGCAAAACGGCTATCATTGCCGAGACAGGTGCCGGTCAACACGGTGTTGCCACAGCCACTCTATGTGCGCTCTTCGGAATGAAGTGTACCATCTTTATGGGGGCCGAAGACGTGCGCCGACAAGCGCTAAACGTCTTCCGGATCCGCTTACTCGGTGCGACTGTCATCCCTGTTGCGGGTGCTCACGAAGGCGAGAAGGGAACTCTCCGTGATGCTGTGAATGCGGCATTCCGAACTTGGGTGACTGACCTCAAGACGACTCATTTCGTCGTCGGGTCTGTCTTTGGTCCGTACCCGTATCCGACTATCGTGCGGACGCTGCAATCCGTTATTGGCGAGGAGACTCGGGCCCAGTTTATGGAGGAGATGAATGGGAAGCTGCCCGATGCGCTTGTAGCCTGTGTGGGCGGAGGATCAAATGCCTCGGGAATGTTTTACCCGTTCTCTAAGGATGAGGGTGTTGCTTTTGTTGGCGTTGAGGCCGGTGGAGATGGAGTCGACACTGGCAGACATGCCGCCACTCTGGGACGGGGAAGTGTTGGTGTTCTCCATGGTGTTCGAACTTATGTTCTTCAGGATGATGATGGGCAGATTACCTCAACCCATTCTATTTCTGCTGGCCTGGATTATCCTGGCGTTGGACCTGAGTTGTCTGCCTGGAAGGATTCTGGTCGGGCGAGATTCATTGCCGCCACTGACGAAGACGCGCTTGACGCGTTCCGGTTGCTGAGCCAGACTGAAGGGATTATTCCTGCGTTGGAGAGTGCACATGCTGTTGCGGGTGCGGTTCGGGTTGCCCAGGAGCTTGGACCTGACAAGGATATTGTGATTTGTCTGTCAGGAAGAGGTGATAAGGATGTGCAGACTGTGGCGGCTATGGCCGGGGAAGTGTAGGACTGTTATGTGGTCTTCCCTATCTTTCGTTTCTTCCCTAATTCTTGTTGCTTCTCTATTCTTCGGTTCTTCATGTTTAGCTCTTCTTTTTCTTGTTGTGTCTTTCGTTGATATTGATACCTAAGTAACGGATACTCTAGTCGATTTAATGGCATTTTAGGTTGATTGAACATCGCACTTCTCGGTCTTGAGGAAATTGGATATTCAGGTTTCCTCACTAGTACCAGGATATACAGATGCGGCATTCGGAAATAGCCATGGATATTGAGAAAAATAAATAAATATTTAAAGGGCGTGGGTAAGAACAAATGAACACCAGCTTGCTATTGGGCCAAAAAAAAATTATATATGAACAGATTGCCGAACAAAGACGGATACAAGAAAAGGGGCCATTTTGTGCGCGCGCATCAATGATACAATGGGCACCATATTCAAATCACATCGCAGGATATAGAAAATAAAGCAAGTCATTTGAACCTTACAGCGCGATCATAAAGGCACCGGTGGCAAGAGCGACCAGGCCGTAAAGACCGGTCTGCCAAGCACCAATGACAACGGCCTGGGGGGCAGTGACAACACCAGCGGCACCGCTAGAGGTGGCACCAGAGCTGGAGCCGGTGGCAGTGGAGCCAGCGTTAAGAGAGCCACTGACGGTGCCAGTGCCAGCAGTACCGGCGGCCTTCAGCTGGGAGCTGCAGGCGCTGGCAGTGGTGGCAGACTTGGTGGTGGCGGCACCGCTGAAGCCACAGGCATCGGAGGACTTGCCGTTCTTCTTGTAGTACTGGTCCATGGCAAAGGCAAGACGCTGGTTAGCGCTGCAGCCGCTGTAGGCACCGTAGACACCGCTGGTACCGTTACCAGTGACACCGTCCATAACACCCTTACCACCGAGGTAGCTGAAGGTGCTGGCCATCTTCTTGGAGGATATGCCGTCCACAGGAACACAGGTCAGAGAGTCGTACATGCAAGAGCAGAGGGACGAGTCAATGGCCGGGGGCAGGCTGCTAGCAGCGAGCCACTCATCAGCCTTAACAGTGGGGCAGCTGCGACCAACAGTGGTGGAGACAGAGTAGTCGCTCATGGCGACACCGGTGGGGGTAGCCTTCTGCATCTGGGAGGACAGGTAGCTGAAGTCGGTCAAGGTGGAGACGGAATTGCCCGAAGTGGAAACCAGACCGTAGTCATTGTCAGTCTCGAAGTACATGTAGACAATACCACCGCTCCAGACGTTCTCCATCTCAGGACCGAAGAGAACGGGAACATCAGTGAATTTACGAGGGGCGGGCTTGTTGCAGCCGTACTCGGAGAAGAAAGCGGGGACAGGGTAGTCTTTGAACTCCTCGGTACGGGCCTGGTATCCGGAAGTCTTGTAGGAAGATTCACCGCACCATTCGTAGATGTTGTAACCGAACATGTCAATGGAGTCGGAGGAATCATCGCAAACCAGGTAGTTGGCAATGTTCTCACGAACACTAGCGTCATCATCAGTGGCGTAACCGATGGCCAAGGATGAGCGGTAGTTCTTCTGCTGGATGTAGGTCTTCATGTCACGAACGGCAGCCTTGACGTAAGCCATGGAGTTACTGTTGTTAACGCTGTTGGAGACCTCGTTTCCGGCGAAGAAACCAATGACGTTCGGGTACTGGGCGAAAGCATCAATGACCGAGGAGTAACGGTCGAAGATGTCAGCGTTCCACATGGGTTCGCTGGACTCAATGGACTCCGATGGGGAGGACAGATCGCTGATAACGTAGATACCAGCATCGGCCAGGGCATTCATACACTCGTCGTGGGAGGAGTTGGGGTTGACAGCGTAAGTACGAACGACGTTGGTGCGCAGCTGGGTCAGGTAGGGGATATCACGCTTGCAGCTTTCGGCGTCGGCCAGCGGGTCAGTGTAATCAATGTCGGAGCTTCCACCGTTGCGGGCGTTGTAGTCGGGCTGGTAGGCAACACCACGGATGTAGAATTCGGTACCGTTGTTGGAGTAGAAGAACTTCTTGCCCTTGATCTCAATGGAGGGCACAGTCGCGAGGGCCGATCCCAAAAGGGACAGACCAGCGATGATGGAGTACTTCATCGTGGAGCGAGCGTCAGGATAAAAGAATAGAAAACTCCCAAAAGAATGACAAGAAGGGCAATGAAGCCGTTCGTGGGATGTAGTGGGATAGGAAAGCGAATGGAATTGGGGAAAAGAAAGAAGGAAAAGAAGAAGTTGAAAAGGAAGAGAAAAGAGAGTAGGGGTTGGGGGGTCTGGGCTCGGGAAAGAGAAAGGGCGGATGGGTCCGGGGGTGTACCCTGAAGGCTGGTGGTACTTGACGATACGCTGGGAAACGCCCTACAACGAGAGGTCACTGGCCCCTGTCCAGGTACATCCAGTCCCGTCAAAGTAACGACGCATCATCAGTGGGCTGTGCCAGCTCCATTGATGTGCGGATGCCACTTACAACTGAAATGATTGGCATGGATCCAGCCTCGCAAACGATGTGAGACCGATTATATCGAGGGTTTCAGGGTCATTGGGTCCCTGAGCTCCACTTCTCACTTCCGCTAGGAGTTATTTGATTGTTTCGGTCCCCTACGGATCCACCCCGACGGACCCTGCACCAATGACCCTGCGTCGTTCTAGCGTGTCCCCTGAGACCTCCTCCACTGTATTCGCTAGTAAGCCGCTTGAGACCCACTCTGCAATCACATTGGACCCTGGTTGGGCCGTCTCAGGGTCCTTGTTCTTGGGGGTCCAGGGTCGCGAGTGGATTGGAAGACCCTGAGTGGTTAAAAGGGTTTAGGCTCCACTTTCCGATACACAATCCTGCTTTATGAGGGAAATTGTGCGATTTATAAATAAATAGAACCAGGCGAAAGACCCGTGGAATCGTCCATTTCCAGCAGATGAATACATCCGCCGTATGAATCCCGTATCAAAACAATGCACGAAAATACACTTTCTCTAGATCTTCCCCTATCCATCCCCTTTAGACTTGGACTCGCAACACAAAAAAGCTTGTCCTTCGCTGCCAAGGCGATCTACTGTGCACAGAGTACAGTGGATGTTGCGATAATGTCGAAAAGAATGCCAACTGCCATGGCACTAATGTCGGAGCATTATTTCATTCCCCAATTTGTGTCAACCTTGGAAGAACCATACCACGCCATGCCACGAGATCCGACTTAAATACCACATTCCCATTGCCCGTAGCTAAAGCGACAAACGTCCGTGCTCTGCCATCGCTTATCTCGACTAGCGTTCTGCATTAATTATGGAACCCGTACTAAAGACTGCGGAGACGGGGTTGGACAGCATTCCAGAATCTCCCCATGTGATTCTGTGAGCACCAGGCAGAAACGTTTCTCTTTGACATTGATCTCTGAGTTTGCATGTCCACAATATACGGTTATTTTTGGCCGGCAAAACTTGGTCAGTCAAACTTGGCCAGTCAGAAGCATTCCAAAAAAGCGTCTCTTAGGTGGGGCGTGGGTTGTGACGGGACGGCTCAGGTGTCGCATTGATCCAAGGCCCCGATGGCGTCACGAAGCAAAGGCATGATTCGACTCTGCTGAAGAAAAATGGCTGCCTTTGCCTCTTTAGATTCCCCCTGACTATCACTGTGGGTTATAAATGTGGGTCGCGCATATCAATGCATCATTATGGTGATCCCTCGCGTTCGATGCCGCCACAAAAATGTGAGCTATGATCGACCACGCGTCATCCCCATAGCGTGGTACAACAGACTATATTTGTGATACTTCTCTCAGAACTATTTGATAAATTTCGGTCTGGTTTGTACGGGCGCGCTCAATTTTGGGGGCTGAAACTCGTTGACTATACATGAATCATAAAACTGCCTGGTGGAGATGCATCGCCCTGCAAGATACGGAGACGGGAAATCATAATTCACGTGGGAGACGTAGTGATCTTCGATCAAGCTTTGTCAATTTCTCCTTAATATCGCGAGCTTGTGATCTACGTGAAGTACCAGCTGCTGCAAAATCCCAGGTCTTGAAACTAACCTGGGAAGGACGTCGCCGAGCTGGTTGCACTTCGATCCGACGCCAATCCTTCCTCTTGGGTGAAATGGCGTATTGACAAATGTATCGTGGTTTGCCTTTCAATTATTTCGATTCTGATCATTCTCTCCTGGGGTCTGCATTGGTTTGTCAAATTTTCCATATCTTTCTCACCATAGCCTACTAAGAGAGCATTGGTTTCTCTAGGCCCTGAAATGCAGTTTCTTATTTCTACCTGTGCACTGCGACTTTCTCATTAACCATGGGCCCCTCAATTATGATAGCCTATACTCACACACATTCGTCCAGAGAGCAGTGACCTCTCTAGTCAAGATAATTGATTTGAGGGAACCTGTGTTGTGGAAGCATCAAAGTGCATGGGTTTCTTGACAGATCATGACTCAATTCAGCCTTTGTCATAGAATGGCGAGTTTTCTCTCATCGGCAGCACATATCTACAACTTCCATCATCTTAAGGGAACCATTCCTCCATTAGTCCGCTATTGTCTCCTCGCCATCTCCCTCCACTCAGCAATCACAAATACAACGGTAACCCTCAAATCTAGATCTAAGTCTTTTTGCGACGTAAGGTTCCCATTCCTCTCCCCTTGAAGCCTCTGCAAGGTAGAAAGCGAGAACTTTTCCGTCCATCCCAAAAGACTTCTGATGCCGTAATCACTGCTTCGATCCTCCGAGTATAACGCCAGCCTCCGCCCCCGCATCCTTACCACTCATCATATACGTCTTGCCCTGCCACTGAACCGAGCAATTCTGATGCAGTGCCGTGAAATCAACCCTTTTTCAGATCAATGCACTTCATCAAGCTCTCATCGCCGGAGTGGCGCCAGTCGACGCCGATCTTATAGCCCGTTGTCTAGTGGCGGAAGAAGTATGCGAAGGGTTTTTCGTCGCCGAATGGCATGACCGTTGGTTTCCGGTGGTCTGGAGAGACGTACGAGCTGGTTTTATAGATTATGGCCGATGGATCCGCGGCTGTATATACATGACTGTCGCCGGATGGTGAGGGACACCAGAGAAGACTAAGGTATCGCTCTACGGACTTGGGACTCTTTTGCAAGTCAAAGCAACGCATTAGAGTGGTTTCAAAATCAAATGAGCTCGTGTGAGGTCATGGTTAGAGAAACGCGCTATTTGAAACATCTTATTGATCTATCGTAAACCCTTCCTTGTACGTTGACATTCTAATCATCGGTGCATAGATAAATTGCACTAATTATTGGCTGTTGAAAATGATATGTCATCTATTGTAGCCCCTCCGATCTCTTTGGGTAGTCCTTTCGACTTGGTATAGCAGTTTTGATTTCGACAAACACGGGTGTTTTTATTTTCCATGTCCGCTGTTTCAACAGTCTCTCCATCACACGTAACTATCCAACTTTGCATCCACATTGTATACAATCCAAAGACGGATACTTGAAACTATATCTGTCGTGTCGACCTTGCCATTTCAAATGAACACCTGAAGTCACTAGAGATCACTTACGAAGACTCGGGTAACCATTTAGCAAATACTTTGGCTATGTACCAAGCCATGGGCCTTCATTGATACTATACACGGTTGAAAGGTCACTGTTCTCTCCTTCAGAGGGACTTGTGAACTTGAATCAAAATCCTACTTCCGCCTATAATCACAAATTTTTCGTCAAACTCAACATTGGAAGTCACTCAAGCGACATTATTCCATCAAGACAAGCAGTATGACGGTCTATTCCTAGAACTGCTTCGAGTGTTTTAGAGGGAATTTGCATTTGGCTTCGTCCAGTGGTCCAAGTCAGTCCACCTGTGTCAGTATCAACTGTTCGATTTGAAGTTCAGTATTTAAAACCAGAATTTGGTAAAATTTCTATCAATCCATATGTATATCCATGGATATATATGCTCACGTAAGGTTCCCCTCCAAAATCTTGGGACACATATTCAAAGGTCGGACTCTCCATATTTTCATATTTCGTGAATGAGCAGTCTGTTGTATCCTGCGAGGGTCGGAAGGTGGAAGAATGAACATTTTCTATCTGGTAGTGAGCTCTGATATTATGTTCATAAACTGTACAACAAAAAGCAGATCTCCGGTGCGCAAGTGCTCCACACTAATCATAGTAAGCGCAGGCAGCAACGTAAAGCAGAAAACCCGCCAACTGATCGCAGAATAAATGTCTCCAGCTTCCGTCAATTAGCGCTTTTCCTTATTTTCACCGAAATACTAGCTAACTGCCGGGGCCTTGGGCCCTTCGTCACCGTTTCATGCCCATCTTCAGGCTAGAGTATAAGCCTGTTCGGGCCCCCCGTCAGATCCCCACGGGCGCCAGCGCATGCCTTTTTTGATTCGTCGACTGCAGAAAAAAATGACCCGATCGCTTGAACTTTGCCGCCTGACATGATCTGGACTCTGGGGAATGTGGCTAGGCGATGCCTCTGTACTGCCACTCCGACATTTTCCCGTCTGTGCGTCGTTGAGCGGATCACCCCAGACGGCAAAGCCACCGACGTATCATTCGCAGCCTCATGCTAACTGTATTGCAGGCACCAAAAATCCCACCCGGGTGATACTGTATTCACGATGGATATAAGTATGGCCAACCCCCTTCGCTGGCTCGCAGTGCACACCAGACCACACGTGACTGCAGTTGGACGCGACGTGGCTGTTTCTACAGAAATGGACAAGGGGTTGTGGCGGCCGGGCTCGAATCGCTTCGCATTGCCGTGTTCTGATTGCTCAATTCTCAGCTAGGACCCACCAAAAAGCGGGAACAGCAAATGAAGGGAACTCTTGCAAGCCACCCACATGTCCAATCAGCGACCGAGGCATGGCGTGGCCATAGTGTGCCACAATGTCAATCATCGCGGATGTTGGAGCCATCAGATCCTGGAAACGCAGCATGCGGTGTGACCTCACCTCTGAATGTTGGGCCCGGAGACGATTATAAAATAATGATGTGATGGGCTCTTTGCCAAGAGCCCAAGATATGGACACAGGAAGCTTCATCCCGTGAAGCATCTTGTATTTCTTGGTTTTAGGCTTTTTGTGGCTCCTGGCCAACGCACTCGACCCTTGGCAGCCTGACACCCAAGATTCCAAAGAGGACATCCCGATTTGATATATATTAACAGGCTCCTTAGACAGACAATTGCAGTTCCAACGGTTGATTCTGAAACCCCATCGGCGTCGCAATAGTGACGGTAGTGCCCAAGTGCCAAGCTTCAACTCCACCGGTTACGATCGCCCCTGGGAACACAGCCACACTGGCATGAAAATCCCAAGGAATCGAACAACCAAATACAAACCCAAATTCTAATTTCCCCTTCTTTACCGACTGCCCCTTTGATCCCAAGGTCGTCTTTTCTTTTCTTTTCTTTCTTCGCACCATTGGTGTGAATGTCGTTCTTTGTGTGATTCTATCCATCCCTTGCTTCGCCCACTCCACCCTTTTGTTTGGTGTTTGGAAAATTCAACCTGAGAATCTCGATTGAAACCTGAATTCTTCCATTATCATATAATAACCTGTGGCTTCGAGCCTCAGCCACCTTGCCACAAGCTTCACTCCACCCACTGAGCCTCGTATGCTATTCCCTCTTTGAAACAAACTTTTACACGTAAGTGCCTATCAGCGCGCCTACGCTAGTCGGTGAGGCAATGCCAGTCAGACCAGGCTGTCGCTTTCTTTGATAAAACCCAACCCCTGCTCCTCGCCTTGCAGAAGTCTACTGGTTCCAAAACGTTGGGCTATATCTGGCACAAAAACACCCACGAAGATAGGGCAAGGCATATTCATTAACACATTCCCCAGAACAATCACATCAAATCCCAACTGATACCCTCCTTCTATCCCGCACTTTCATAATGCGTAAGTCTTCAAAATCCTTGTCTCTATGTGGCCGAATGTTTCTTGACCCAAGAAAATATCATACTTGAACCATTCTGGTTCATACTTATCAACACCTATACTAATATTTCAAAAGATATTTATCGACGCCAGGCACGCAGCCTGGCCTGGTACGACGAGGAAGACGAACAGCCTTCCCGCAACCCATTTAAGAAGTTCCGCAGACGCCCACAACGCAGGCGCTCTATCCAACTAGAGGACCAGACGCGCAGCGTGAACGATCTCTCCCTTTCAGAAGACCAGCGCCGGAAGCAGGACTTCAACAATGACGGCCTGACTGTGCCCAACTACTCGAATACATTCCCACCAGGAACAGCCAATAGTGATCAGTTCACGGCAGCTAGCGCTGAGCGCAACGAGCCGTCGATTGGTAGCGAGAACCCCATCAATGTTACCTCGGAGCGAGGGTTTGAACCGGAGGCTGAAGAAGGAAATAGCAAGACTAGACAGCGGAAAGGTGTCTTGGATCATTTTAAGCGTGGATCGACCGGAGAAGAACTGAAGGATGAGACAGAGGATGTCAAGCCCCATAAATTCACGCTTGCATCGCAGCTGAGAGCTACTATCTTCAACTCCTGGATCAATGTTCTCTTCTTTGCGGTACCGGTTGGTATTGCGTTGTATGCTGCCGATATGAACCCGGTTGCTATTTTCGTGGTTAACTTCATTGCCATCATTCCTTTGGCTGCTATGCTCAGTTTTGCAACCGAGGAGATTGCCTTGCGGACCGGTGAGACTATTGGTGGTCTTTTGAACGCTACATTCGGCAATGCTGTCGAGTTGATCGTCGCCATCATCGCGCTGGTGAAGAAGGAAGTCGTCATTGTCCAAACTTCTCTCATCGGCAGTATGTTGTCGAATTTGCTGCTCGTCATGGGAATGTGCTTCTTCTTTGGCGGTATTAACCGCATTGAGCAACACTTCAACGTTACCGTGGCCCAAACAGCTGCCAGTATCCTTGCAATCGCCGTCGCCGCTTTGATCATTCCTACTGCCTTTAGCTGGTCTGACGGTCAGTCTATTCTCCACCTATCAATGAAAATGTCAACAAAGCTAACATTATATCAAGAATCCACAGGTCATGCGGATAAAGTCGCGCCTCTGTCTCGAGGCACCAGTATCCTTCTCCTCGTCGTTTACGCCTGTTATCTCTTCTTCCAACTCAAGTCTCACGTAGAGATCTACAACCGCCCCAGCCCAAAGGTCGAGAAACGCCGTCAGAAGGTTACTGAAGGCGATACTACCCGCAACCTCGCACAAATCGGCAAGATGAGCGCCGGTACGATGGGCGGTGGACAGGCACAACAAATGCAGATGCAAACTCCGGATGACGAGCCCGAAGAGCCCCAGCTCTTAATTTGGGTGGCCGCTCTTACACTTGTGGTTTCAACTGCATTTGTTGGTGTCTGTGCCGAGTTCATGGTGAGTTAAGATGCATTAGCTAGCAAGGTCCCATCCGAGGATCTAGTCTGAACTTGTAACTAATATCGTTATTTCTCTAGGTCGACTCCATCAGTGCCTTGACAGCAACCGGTAGCATCGGCGAGACTTTCGTCGGTCTGATTCTTCTACCCATCGTCGGTAATGCAGCTGAACACGCCACAGCCGTCACGGTCGCTTGCAAGGATAAGATGGACCTCGCCATCGGCGTGGCTGTCGGATCAAGCATGCAGATTGCCCTGCTTGTGCTGCCCCTGATCATTGTCATCGGATGGTGCATGGGTGTTGATGACATGGTACGAATCTTATCCTTGAAACCGTCACTTAAGTAGACTTGACACTAATTCTCTGAAACAGACTCTTTCGTTCGACAACTTTCAAGTAATCTTACTCTTCGTTGCCGTTCTTCTGGTATGTCTTTCAACTTAAAGGATATTTGAATTCCAGCTAATCTGTTTCAGGTCAATTATCTAATCGGAGATGGCAAGTCCCATTGGCTGGAGGGTGTCTTGCTTATGACTATGTATTTGCTTATTGCCCTTGCTGCATGGTTCTATTAGGCTTGGTTATTGCCAGGTGTATGGTTGATTAATATTGGTTATCCATTTCTCAGGCTTACTTTCTCTTCCACTCGTGTATTATTTCTCATACTTATACCCTTTAAAATGTTCAATGCGACGGATAATATTACGACGCTTGGTAATGTTTGTATCTCATTGATTATATTCAGTCACCGTAAGAGCCTTCCATTAGCCCAGGTCCTCATTTAACATGTTATAGGCGGCGTGTTGGATATAATGTCCTTCGACACTGACGTCTTCTTACGGTTTGTATCTTTTGAAATGTTCCAGCGCTGTGATAAAAATATTGCTTCTATCCTTAATGCATATTCACCTAAGTTTCGGCCATAGTGAAGTTATTTTGTAATGGATTATAGCAAAGTAGATAGTGTATGGGAACAGACTGAAAACTGGAAATAGAATCGCTTGTGCCATAACTCTCTTTTCAGAAAAAAGCAGGCCTATATACTTTTCAACTAGGTAACCTGCGTTTGACTGCTCTAAGATAATAATTAGCTCTGATATCTACACATGTGCATAGAAATTTGGTCGTCTGCGATGCTCTTCTGATGGGGTATCCATTCACTGGTATCGCCTGCCCACTGTCTTCCCCGAGGAGCGGGCCGGGCATGATTCCTGGGTAGTCACCAAGATCTAGGAATTGGCTGTCTATTTCAATGAAGGCTCCCCGACTCTAATTGCTACTTGTTATCCATTTGAGCACTAGTTTCGTGCTCTCGTGCCAAGTTTTGGCGAGGTTGAGAATTTACAAGTACGCATGTATATACACCCACAGGTCCGACACTCCTCTTGGGTGGGTATTAAGAGACTGTGATGCTTGGTCCGCGATGATTCTATCTACTTGGCCTGGCTAGCTTTTACAGATAAGATAAGATGTGGTAGATACTAGGATGCTAGGACAGATTTTCATGCGTAACTGCGTTATCTGTCACATGTTGAACTCTAACTAGATGCCATTACTTATGACCAAGCACATTGGCATCATCGACTTCAGTGGTGGCAGATTCATCGGGCCTCTCATCAAACTCTGTAGCTTCAACTTTATTAGCGTTGAAGAGACAACAGAGATTCCATCATGATCTATACTGACCGCAACATCCACAATACGGCATGCAATCACAGTATTCATAACAGCCCTTCCCAGGAGGAAAATGCTCACCACATGCCCGGCAAATTGGATCGCATTTGTGAGTGGCAGCTACCATCTTTCCACATTGTAGGCAATAAGTTTCCTGGGTCTTCTCGATGTCTTCGCTTTCAGGGTTCTTGTAACAATCTTTGCCACGAGCTTCATCTTTGCCATGGAAATGGAAGATATGTCGACCTGAGTGACCCATTTTGTTGGCGTGGGATGGGCTAGCACCTCTATTCTAGCACCTATATCAGTAAGAGGAGGGATGCAAACATGCGAGTGGGGAAGGGGGAGGAGGAAGAGGAGGAGGAGGAGGAGGAGGAGGAGGAGGAGGAGGAGGAGGAGGAGGAGGAGGAGGAGGAGGAGGAGGAGGAGTGAATCAGAGATAAGCCTTCTAGTTGGCGTAAATTGGGGAAAGTAGGGAGATAGTACAGTGAGGACTTGAAACTCACAATAGCAATGTTCTCCTGTCCAGCAATAGAGATTATTGCAATTAGTGAAGCAAATGATGCTGAAGAGAAGAGCATTTTGAGGAATGAAAAACTATTCATAGAAGGAAAGGAATATCGCTCTTAATCTGTCAAACATAGAATATAATCGGACATCTCCTTGCAAACAGGATTGTTTGGACCAGCGGGACTGCCCTTGGAACAAACACAAAGCATTCCAGAAGCTTGGTTTATGGGGAAGAAGTTTGGCATCCCAGATTTAGAAGTCAGGCAAGTAATGCGGCGACTGTTTAAATGATCGAAAACCTTGGTTGAAATGGATATATTAGTCCAGCATAACAGCGAATGGATCGAGAATGGAGGTGATTGATACGAATTTCACAAGTCACACACATCCCACCAAATAAGATTGGATTGAAGATTTTATTGCCGCAATCAAGAAGCACCTAGGATAAGGAATGTGAGATACTCTGTCACTTACCCGAACGACATGCTGAATGCAATTTTGACTTGAATTGGTAAAAAAGTGATATTACTTGAGTAAATGACTAACCAACATAGTGAAGTTAGTTATTACTTTGCCTATTACATAATGTGTTGAAGAACCAGAGAAGAAAATGGAGAAGGCTTGGAAGGAAGTCACAAGTTGGACTGACACCTGAGGCAGTCAATGGCACGAGACCATTCACGAATACCCCGTAGTCCAAGTTGCTAAGACTAATTTAGTGGTCAATTTACCCGTACGGGGAGCCCAGCAACTAGCCCCGGGTCGGCTTCTAGATGCAGGCTAATGTGTTCCGTAACTTAGCCAATTTAAATTATCCCGGTTGCTACGGTAGAATTTTGGTACCCAGTCAGCACACACATACAGTCCCCGGAGTCCGATCGCTACGAAAAGGCCAATAGCCAGCAATAGCCGACCGCAGCATAAGCATAAAACCATGAAAGTGTGGATAACATCATACATGACGAAACCAGAAAATTCAATGGCTAAACAATCAAGCACGGTAGGCATGACATAGTAATCGGGGCACTCGGAATCGGGATCCCACTCTGTGCCTGGATTTTTTTACCCGAACCCGATGTGGGGGGATTTGTGGGTGCTTGTAATCAAATGATCGGGTTCTGAATTCTGATGACATACCCGTGGGTCAGTAACATTGATCTTGACCAGGGGTCGAATTCAGGACTGGTATTCAAATTCTATAGAGGTTTTCAACCCCCATTGTAGGGCAGGGGTTGTCAGTAAGAGAAAACCAAACTACGCGGGCTGGGCTGGGCTGACGGTCGGAGTCGGCTCCGCGTCAGGATAGGGTCCCGCAGAACCCGATCGGTTATTTTCCGAGCCTGGTTCATAGACACGAAAAACACTTCAAACATTTGAATTACGTTAATACCAGGGTCCACGTAATTTCTGCATCCACCTGTAGGTCGTCTCTGCAGCTGCACCTTGGGCAGGGAAGTCATATAAAGATTACTGTTAAGTAAAGATCTCCCATCAAACAGGCTTCTCTTGTCATGACAGACCGATTCGGTAATCCGAGCGCGGGATTTTCCTTGCGGATTCGCATGAAGCCAGGGCCGCGGCCCCGGTCGAGAATCGGGTAAAGGGCAGGGAAGATCCATCAATTGGGTAAATCTCCAGAGGGGGGCCACTTTTTTTTTTTTTTTTTTTTTTTTTTTTTTTGCTGGTCAGCTGGGGGGTTATATACTGGTTCATTGGGTCATTTTGGAGATTTGGTTTTTTTTTCCCGGGATTGGGTTACCCCCAATCTGATGAGTGGGTGTACACCCCCCCCCAAGCCAAGACCAGCAAAAAGCAAAAGGGGAATAGGGAAATGAAAAGGGGAATGAGCAGCCGAGTACGGGGAAGGTTCCGAGTTTTGATTTATGATTACTAGAGAACAATGTCATCGAGGCTAGATGTGGGGATGATTGACAGTGACAGTATGCAACATGGTTAACATGGCAGAACCGGGGAATTGAAAAGCAGCGCTTAAATTTCCCTTTTAAGCTTTGGCTTGTGTTTCTCCGCATCACTGAACCAGCCCTTGTTGCGAGGAAACAGAATATCCACCGGGGAAAAGTCAAACGAGGGGTCCACCTCTTGACACGAGGCAAAAGGAATATCCCCGGGATTGGCACATGATGTATGGTCCTTTTTTCTCCAGGAAAGAGGAATCCTTCAGGCCCGAAAGATTCCCCTAAAACACACCAGTGGGCCAGTGGAAAGCAAATTCGGGCCATAGCCGGCCTTACGTAATGTGAAATTAGGAAATGCGGGGTTGGCCGGGGTCGGTTCGCTCAGGCTTCGGAGGCTGGGGACCAATCACAGGCTCTAGCCGGACGGGGCCGAATGTCGACGGGACTGCCGTGGGGGAAAAATGAAATTCTCGGCGTATGACTTTCCCGTTCATTCCTGACAGCAAGGGGGCGTTTTATTTTTATTTTTGATTTATGTGGCTTTCGGGGATGTTTGTTCTACTGTCACGTACATAACAAAAAGGCAACTGGAAACAGGTTCCAAGGATCTCGGATCACCCATGCAGCTCGGCATCGGGTTCTCGTTTGCTGCAGCTTGAACGAGGTCTGGGATGTGATCATCGTATTGCGGTGAGATTCCGTTGATATTGGTTGGACCGAAGGAATGAAAGACCGGGGCCCCGGGAAGTTGTGCGTAGGGGTGACACAATGACATGACGGAGCCCTCCGTCGGGGAATCAATAGAGAGGAGGCCGACCCTAGCGAGGGACTAAGTACTGATGTAACTTTCGGAGTGTAGGAACGAGGATCTATCGCGGATCTTTTTGTCGCTGCGGGGAGCCCCGGTCGTGTGTTCACCAAGTCTTAGGGGAAAACAGTTACGAGAATGTCTACCCGAGGGATCACAGATGGGAATCCCGAACGTGTTCCCCCTCTTTTTTGCCTCTCTTTTGCCTCCTCGGTATATTTATGAATCCGTGGCTCCGTGGCTTTCCCCAGGCCATGTGGGAACCTAAGCCCTAGAATCCTTCATGTGGAGTGCATTTGGGTCTAACCGTTCTCGCTGTACTCTCCGACTTTTGTCCATCCTTTCCGTTAGCCAGATGTGGACTTCCCGACTCGGGCAAATGTACGCTGTCATGGCGTATGAGATCCAGCCATTTGCCGATCGGAAGACCAGGGTCCGTGTACATTAAGGACGGGATGATCCTGGAGACAGTGATGTCGTCCGATCTCTCATATTTTGGGTCCTTTCCCCACTTACCAGATTTCCAATTTCCATTTCCTTCTGATACTTGCCGTATAGAACGGGAAGTGACCGTGGGATTGGTATTTCAGCCAGTCCCATCTGGACCTGGACCAGCACGGTGTGACTAGAAATGTTCCACTGACATCGGGAAGTTGTGAATGGATCATGAGATCCTAGCTCGGACCTCTGTCAAATACTACCTAGGTTCGATGGTGCAGTTTCGGCCTCGGGTTTGTAAATTAAGCAATCGGTCTTCAGGTATGGGGTAGAAAAGACTAAGAAATATGGGGTAATTTATACCGGGCGATGTAAAAAATACAGCCCCATTGAACTAAAAAGCTCGGCATCCGGAAAACCTGGGGGCTCCACTCTCCACGAATCAAGCCAGCGCGCGTCCTTGCATACCTTTGGGCCTCCGCAATTTCAAATGCCCAGTTCCCCAGCGGCTCTCGGCTCCAAACCGTTTTGATTTATCCATACTCCGTTCCCTTCCGATCTTCTTTTCTCCATTCGCATTCCCGGTCCCGGTGCCCCGTGGACTTTCTTTTCCCCCACACTCCGCCCATTGCCGTCTATCCCCCTTCGGGTTCTTCTCTCCTGGGGTTTCTTTCCTTGTCCACACCGTGATAGAGGTACGTATGGATGGAATACCATTGCGCAAAGGATCTAGAACGCTAATCTCGTGAACAGATCAGGTCGAATACACACTCACATAAACAGAATTCGAATTCATACCAGCCCATATTCATCGGGACCATCTCACCCGGCCAGTGAACCCAAGTGAAAACAACAGAAATCAACCGCAACCCACAGTGATAAATGGGATTCCACACTCCGGACTGAGCGTTTACCACCCGAATTCGTGCCCGCAGACGTGGGGTCTGCCTAACTACAACCATGCGGTCCAGTATCGCTTGCGCTCGATGCCGGCGCAGTAAAATCAAGTGCGTGAACTCTGGCATCGATACCACCTGCCGCGCGTGCGAATCCTCCGGCCGAGAGTGTGTCTACCCAACCCCCGCTATCGGCATAAGTGGAAATAAGCGAGATTTGGCTGCGCTTGTTGATGGGGAGGATCGTAATGGAGACTGGGGAGATGGACCGAAGCGACCACGCCAACGCAAAATCCCCGGCATCACAGGGTCTTCCCCAGGATCCAAAACCGGTCTCGAAGCCCTCGATGCCTCGATCCTCACCGCAAAAGTCTGGGAAGCCGTCTTCGATCTATTCCAATCGCATTTCGCTACACATCTACCTTTCCTCCATCCAGCCACCTTTCTCGGGCAAATACGTCAGCTGTCCACCCCAGCGCCGCCAACCCCGGTCCAGGTAGAGGGACAGGAAGCTGTGCGCAATATCGCTACCAAGACCGATCCGTCCTCATCACTAATCCCGCTGGGAGTTCTCGCACTAACTGCTCGGTTCCACCCACCACTCGTCGCATTCCACTCCCCCGCGTCCCCTGGACACTCCCCGAACCCGTTGACAGCATCGGAATTCTACGCAACAGCTTTACGAAGCCGGCTGGCCGGCCTCGATGGTGCAAGCCTGGCTGTGCCCGATCTGGCCCGTGTCCAGGCACTTCTCATGCTGGCACTCCATGAATGGGGCATGTGCCGTGGTAAGAGCGCATGGGTATATGTCGGAATGGCGATCCGGCTCGCCCAGAGCATGGGTTTACCATTTGAGCTGGAGAATGAGTTTCCCCCAAGGGACTTTTCCCGCTCATCGCCGGGCTTCAAGTCGGAGGCTGATCATTTCGGGCTGCTCCGTCGAATGGAACCAAAGGAGCAAACATCGGATGATGTAATTGCACAGGAAACCAAGCGTCGGACCTTTTGGGCTTGCTTCATTCTGGACCGATGCCTGAGCAGTGGCAAATATCGCCCGCGCATGATCAACATTCAGGATCTCGGAATCCAACTTCCGAGTGATAATGCCTTCGCTTTTGGAGAGCGGGTTCGGACAGCCCGGTTGAATGAGCCGACTGCGCGCCGCCCTCAAAGCTTCGGCGCCCAAGGCGTTCAGATCCCCAGTATTCGGCAGAGTTTAGGGTTGGGCGATGATAAGATTCCCCCTACGAACGGTACCCCTGATGGCAAGGCCTGGTCGCCCATCTCACGGCGTAAGGACTCGAGCGAGGATGACGTCGATCGATGGGAGGTCGGTGCAGAGGAGTCAGTCTTGAGTAGAGTGATTCGCATAATCCGCATTTGGGGAAGTATCGCCAAGTGGTCTTGTGCAGGTGGCCGAAGAAACGAGCAGTACCCCCCATGGCATCCCGAGTCACGCTTTGCAACGCTACGGATGCAGTTGAATGAGTTTCAAGACAGCCTTTCTCGCAATCTCCAGTACTCGGTACGAAATACTGATACCCATATCATGTACAAGACCACACTGGCCTCTTACACTGTCATGCATGTGGTGTACTTCTTGTCGGTCATTGTTTTGCACCGTGCTTATATTCCATTCTTGCCTCTTCGTTGCAATGAGCCCATTGGCCCCTTGGATGAGCCCTTACTGCCTTCCGACAAGGTCAGTGGCCCACCCGAGGCCTTCTGGCGGGATAGCGCCCGCGAGTTGTGCAAAGCGGCTCGCCAGATGATTGACCTAGTCGCAACCTGTCAAAGCCGCGGTGCTCTTGTTGAGAATCCTCTTGTTGGCTTTGCAATCTACAATGCCGCCTTCATTGGTGTGTATAGCTCTCATTTCCCCCACATGGATCCTGACGGTCTTCTGGCCGCCAGACATCCGCCAGCCAGTCATGACAGCCACTTGCCCGGTGCAGTGCAGTCCCGCAAGGCTCTGGATATCCTACGGGAGATGCGGCCACGTCTCAAGATGGCAAGTGGGTGGTTCCGAACTTTGAATCGTCTCCACACCTACTTTTCCAAGGTCAAGCGGGACTTCCGCCGTTACTCTCGCAATCGCCTTGATAGTATGTCGGACGCTTCTGATCATGGGGGTGCCAACGGCGCTCGGCCAGTTCGGGAAGGCGGTCTTGGTGGAGGCTTGGAGGAATTCAAACTTCTAGAGAAGCTGTTCCTAGACTTTGGGTCCATCGAGGATCAGCTGCAGGATTCAATGGAGGAAGATGGCATTGCAATGGTCGTGGGTGGAGACTTGATGCCTGATCGCATGACAAATCTCAGCGACGCTGGTAGCAATGCTGTCAAGAGTGAACTTGGAGATGCTGGTGAACAGCAGCTGGACGGTGCCGGTGGTCGTCGCGAGTCCTGGGTGCCTGTCAACAGTCCTGGCCTGCCTTTACCCAGCCACGACGGTGACCGCCGCCCCAGTCTCCCTTTGCCTAACAGCAGCCGCCCCATGCCATCGCAGTCCCCTTATTCATTGCCATCTTTGCAACAGCACCACCCAGATGGTCCTATGTACACCTCCCCTCAAAGCCTTCCATCTTTGGTAGCCACCACCCAATCTCCCTCGCAATATCTCACTGCAACAACCAACCGGCTGCAGCCCATCAACTCCTGGCTCCCTACTCGCCAGAACGCACCTCCTCCATACTCCCAGTCGCTTCCACCCATCAATGCTACTGCCCCAAATGTACCTGTCCTCCCACCACCGGGCTCAGGTACCCAGTTGGCCCCATCACCGCCCTTGACCTCGACCGAGGGTCCCGACACTAGCCTCCTGTCAACTAGTCTTGGTGGTGACGATGTCATGGCCTTCCTGGATGGAGGGGACTGGACACAACTATCCATGATTCAACCCTCAGAAGTCGGCATACCCACCGGATGGCTAAGCACCGTGTGGACTACCTTCAGCCGATAGGTGCTAGTGAAGCGTTTACGCTCTTCTCTGTACTATTATTCATTCACGACTCCCTCTCTCTCTCGTCCGTTACGTTACGTCTTACGTACTGTACGACTATCTACATCCACGATCGCAGGCGACTTGAAAAAAAGGAGAAGGAATCTTGAATTTGTTTTTGTTTGAGGTGTTCGGTGGATGCGATGCGATCCGATCCGGGCTGGCTTTACCTGGGCTCACTCAGTTCAGGCCTGAGCCGGAACACACGGAATTCTCTCTTGATACCCAACCTCAGACCGCTTTTCCTTGGTTCTTTCTCTCTATTTCTTTGTTTCGAGTTATCCCCGGCGCAGGAGGTTCCGTCAAAGGGGTTTATTCTTGCCTATCTCTTTGCCTACTACTTTACTCTCGCCACCGATCTTCCAGCTTTCCCTCCCCCCTATCTCGTTCTGTCTGATTTTTCATGTTCTGTGTTCTAGCGAGCGTCGGTCGGGTAGGCAGGGCATGATTGGTCTGCCCTTGCTTTTTGCTTTCCTGCCTTGTTTTTTCTTGTTTCAACTCAGCCCTTGCTTGGGACGCGATTACGATGAGCTATGGCGTTATGCTAGGTTGAGACTATGTTAAGTCTGCTATTGTCAGTTACAGCTACTGCAATAAGCTTATGGTTATGCTTAGGTATCCTATTTTGACTTGATTCGAAGTCGAGACAATTGATTGGCCAGTAGGCTTTTCTTGCGTTTCATCTATTTTCTATCTTACTGAGTAACTTGATGCTTGTATGCTGTAGTATCGGATGAAGAAGTCCAGGTCCATGTAGCAAAAAGTGTGTATATACCAATCAGAGAACGAACACATGACTTGGTGTACAGGGTCAACCAACATCACACATATTACATCTAAGCCAAACCCTCCTGTATGCCTCTCACAAAATCCATGTGCCTCCTATATTCCTCATCGCTACCATCCAACACCCCCGTCTCTTCCAACAATTCCATAAGATCAAGCACATAATCCTGACAATTCCACCCCGAAATGTCATTGTGAACAGCAGCTTCGCTTGCGACCCTCTTAATATCGTTGGCTTTCATGACGTCCACATTGCAGACATAGATCAAATCTACTATGTCGGGCGACCTTCGTGCATCTTTCGTTTCAGGTTCGTACCGAAATTGACCATCCGATCCCTTCACTTGGAGAACAGTTTTATTTTTCTGGTTCTCATCGTCGATGAAGAGACCCCATTGCTTGAAGACACCATCACCCTTAGTTATGGCGATGTAGAGCGGGATGGTGGACATCGGAGGGGGTGGACGCTGTAGGTGTTTCAATGTCAGATTTTGGCATGGATGAAGTACCTATGTCTCGATAGTCGACGGACTTACAATGGTATGGGGCTTTGCCAGTGGCCGTGAATCGTACGTGAACATTTGAACGGATCGCGGTTTGAGGCGAGAGGTGGTCACTGGACTTAAGGAGCTTGGAGACTGAATATCGAGACGGCGATCATTGTTCTAATTTATGTGCCCTATGTACTCAACGTCCCCGCAGTCATGCAGACCCGAAAATAGATTGGCGCCGACCTATGTACAATATTCACTGTTCTGATGGTAGTTTCCCCACGCACATGCAATGACAGCGAGACGCGCAAGATGAAACATTCACCCCATTGAGGGCGCTAAAGCCTGAAAATTGTAGTTTGCTTATCCTAAGCGCTGGGTGTGGGTCAAGGTGTTCTATAGTATCTAAAGCCGGCGAGTCTATGGTACTGTAGCCGAGCGGGTTCGTCAGGCAGCACTACCCCACTTGAATCGTTGCCTTGTGGTAGTTTTGGCCCAACATGACCCTCTGAGTTTTCTGTAGATTGACTTTTGTACTCCTTACCTGATGGTACGCCAGGTTTTACGTGTGCTCCGGTTTGACTCGGTGGGTCTGGTAGGGCCAATCTGTCGCAGTTGCAGTTCCTTAAGGTGCATGCACAGTACTAATGGTGCACTAGCCGTGGTCTGCCTACTACCTAACTTGTCGAGGTCTTGTCTTATGACAGGAAGAGGACCTGTCAAAATGGGAGGTGTCAGAAATCCAGCAGAATCTTAAAAATGCAATACGAGGACCTACAGTATTCGTCTAGATCATAAAGCATGCTATTTTTCTCGTGTTGTGATATTGAATCTTAATCAGTTATGATCTACGGGGCATGTGTGCTTGGGATTTTTGTCTGCAGCTTGCGTGGCTGTACCAATGAAATGGCAGAAAATCAGATACATGACCTATTGTGACGTGGTTTACAATAATTGTATCCTGGCCCCAAAACTGTGCATGTTTCACGTGGGCGATCATTTGAGAAAGACATGATATGTGTCATATATTTTAAGCTTAATTTGTTGGAATAAAATAAAATCAAACCAAGACTCTGGCATATGGCCGGCACTTCAAGCCTTGACTGCGAAGTTAATAAAATACGACGCAGTTTACAGAACGGTATAGAGCGGTGGCCAAGGCCAATGTTGTCCTCAGGAGTCCACGCAGCCACGCTGCCCCTCCAGGTGTTCCACACCCGTGCGGCTGAGTTCCAGAGATCGTGGACTAGTACGTAAAATTCTTATCATATCGGGTTTAGACGCATATTTGGAATCTTCGGCCTCAGCCAGCCCGCCACATTACTTATACAGTCAGCCCCGCAACCTCGGGGCATCATCAAAACATTCATCCACCTCTTTAGTCTATGGAGGGCTCATTTGTTGATATCGTGCATCGCCACGAATTGCCTTCGCTACGAGATGAAGATCTTGTCCGCCTACTTTACGCCCAGTTTGGTCCACAGATTGATCATTTAAAACGTGTTCCACCCGCCGTGGAAAGCGACGAAGGCCATGAAACTCCATCTCTTGGCAACCTTACCGAAAATGCGCTCAGTCCATCGAGACTACTATTCGAAAATGATTATGATGAAGTGAACCGCTCAATCACCAATGTTCGCGCCCTGAAATGGGTGCTTGCGAATGATTATGATTCTTTCGTCACCCATCAACCTCCCCCTGTCAGGTTATCTCAAAAGACCTTCCAAGAACTGAGGCGCGAATCGGACTCTTTCCTGGAAGATACCGACTTACTCCTCGCAATCATTGTGGCGCTGGTCATCGGTGACATGGGAAAAGACCCACACCTGGTCGCTGAGATCGCAGCGCGTAGGGGTACTGAAGGTGTCGCAGAGTACGAAAACCACGATCAACTACTCGCCGATGCTGTTGAGTGTGGGATCCTAGATGGACCGCTCGGTCAGCTATCCGTTGCTCGGCGCGCGGAGGTGATTCTTGGAGTGCAGATTGGAGCGACCCTAAATATCCCCCAACTAATGCAAGGCGAAAATATCCCTGGCAGCTTACAGCCCGTTCTCAAGTTCCGTGGTCGCCCCGAGGCGTTCTATCTCAAGTATTTTGAAACAATTTTTGACGTGTGCGGCGCCGGCGGCCATCGTGATAGTTGCGGTGCGAAACGGATGATTGAACCAGTTTGCCAGTCTTTTCTACAGGCCTGGCCTATCCTGAAGAAAATAATCACCGAAGATACCCCGCTATGCGAGGCGTATAATCAAGTATTGCGGAATCGTGGGCAATTACTTGTTGATCACGGCTTTCCAGAACTATCTACCGCTGATCGCTCGGAACGGGCTTTACTACGCCTTTTCGCCATAGGCCGTGTAGCTGACCGATCAGTGGCCGAGCAATTCCAGGAAGCCTTTAGAGGCTTGGCAGAGCAAACCCGCGATGCTCTTGTTGATGGAATGAACGTTGATGGTATTGATGATGGCCAGGCTGTGCTTCTGTATTATATTCCGGCCTTGTTCGCGGAGACAAACCATGTTATGCGTGAGACATCCACAGAGGAGCAGATCACCGCATTGCAGTGTTTAATGAGCTTTATGGCTCGAACATACGGAGGTTCGCGATCGCATCCTGGTCAAGAGGGATCTATTCGGGAGCGCGATGTCTCGCCTGCTATTAAGATCGTGTGTGATCCGTCTTTTCGCCATAACCCACATATTCTGGATGAATATAATCTGCTAGAAGACTCGTAGTGAGCATTCATAGATACTTTAAATGGGGTGTCTGCGATAAACCATTATTTCACTTTGTGTTTTGCTACTCGTCATCATGATAATGGACATGTCTTTCCCGGTTGCGCACGTTGACAGTTTTAGTATGAAGTATGAGCCACTGCTCAGATGTATTGTCAAGAAGAATTTATCTGGAAGATTCTGCATATAAGCCACTATTACTAAAAAATAGTAAACTTCAATGGTGATGTTGAAAGATCGATCAAACATGTGGTTCCGTAAATCTGTTCGGCGTTCTTAGTTTCCTAAAAGGGTAACAAAGATATCCGAGCTCCGTACCCAAGTCACATGCTCCCCTTTGCCATCGCATATAAAGCGTGACTTTCCATACCTGCCTGAATTTTATCAAAACAAGATTCAGAGATTATCCATGGCATTCAAGCTATCCCGTGTTCAACGGCTCAGCGCCGTGATCGGCATTTCACTCTGCTTCTTCATAGCCGAGATCTCTAGTAAGTTTAGCCCAAGGAAAAGGAAATTCCGAGAACAAAGCTAGAAATTTGATCTGATACGATTTAACAGTTGGATTTTACACTCACTCTCTCGCCTTGGTCGCCGATGCTTTCCACTATGTACGTTGGACTTATCTGACGCAAAGACTAAACTAACGATATGTAGTTGAATGATCTTGTGGGATTTGCAATCGCTCTTGCTGCCGCAATAGTAGGTATTCTTTCTCGAATATTGATACGCATCACTGACATAGAGCCAGGTTGCTGAAAAAAGTACTCCGCCGAAAAGTCTCACATTTGGTTGGCAGCGGATCCAGCTTCTCGGCGCATTTTTCAATGGAGTGCTATTATTTGGATTGGGAATCAGTGTGTTTTTGCAATCTATCGAACGATTCATCACACTGCAGCGTGAGTTTGGCAATATCCTCATATTTTTTGGCCCGTTTGAGTAAGCGTTAACGTATTTTCCACAGGTATCGAAGAACCAAAGCTCGTCCTGATCATGGGTTGTGTTGGATTTGGTTTGAATATCATTAGCGTGTTGTTCTTACATGGTGAGCCCTTTGTTAAAGTTGAATCATCAGATACGGTACTAAATTATCATATGCAGATCATGATCACGACCATGGACATGGACACGAGTCAAACGACCCCAGCCACAGTCATGGTGAAAGTAATGATAATCCCGAGAATGCAATGTCCATTGGTCTCGTGGAAGAAAAGGTATGCTCTATACATTCTAAAGCCCGTTTTATTTATTTGAGCTTACCCTTTCTCCAGCATGTGCACCACAAGCATCACACAGACACAAATAAGCCATCGTCTCGCAAAAGTCGAGATCTAGCCATGATGGGCGTTCTGATTCATGTACTCGGCGACTGTGCCAACAACATCGGCGTTGTTATTGCAACAGCAGTGATCTGGTTCGCTAGCTACGGTGGGAGATTCTACGCCGATCCCGCCGTGAGCATGGGCATCGCGATCATGATCTTCATTTCTTCCATTCCACTCAGTATGTATCCCTCCCTCCAACACATGCTACATGATCTAACTCAGGAAAAGTTAAACAATCAGGTCTTATTCTTCTTCAAAGCGCACCACAGGATGTCGATTATGATGACGTGAAACACGAGCTAGAAAAGGTACGTGCTTGCTACTTTGATATTCTATATTGGGTACAGTTGAGCTAACAAATGTAGATTCCCGGTATCCTGGCCATTCACGAACTCCACATCTGGCGTTTGAACCAGACAAAGTCGCTTGCATCTGCACATGTCGTCTTGGATGGCGATATGCCCGATTTTGAGAGCTTGGCTAAGACTATCCGGGAATGCTTCCACGAATACGGGATCCATTCTATTACATTGCAGCCGGAGGCATATACTCGACAGGAAACTCCTAGTCCGGCCGCAGCTGAGAGCTGTATTGGAGTTGATACTAAGAAAGATGTCGAAGGTGGGAAGAAAAGGTTTAGTATTGAGAGTATCTCAAATCGTTGTACATCTGGTTGTGGGAGCTTTTGTCTTGAGCTTTCATGTTGCCGTTGAGTGCGTTCGAAGAGTAAAAATGCCTCTGTTATCATAGATAAGAAATTAATTCTTTCTTTTCCTTTTGATTCCCTTGTTCCTTGTTTTGCATTCAATGTGTTCCCTGATTTAACACCTGAGTGCCCATTGGGCGGACCCACATTCGGAGATCGTAGTTTCCTAATCAGGCAAATCCCACCCGAGATCTCAGTGACAAGCTCATCAAATGACCTTTTCGATTCGAGACAAAATCGTCATTGAACTTATTGGGCTACTTTCAATAATTCACAATAAATGTGATGGTAAATCACAATGCACGTGAAAAGACAATTTATATTAATGGGTCCATCAACGGCCATAGGTTCCCCGCCTCATTCAAATACGTTGGATCGAGATACATGCCCCAATCAAAGGATAGATCCTGTAATTTAGGATTAGTACAACAGCATCAATTCTTATAGCTGCTAGGTACTCACAAATAAGTCTGGATCAGAACTTCCCGCAGGCATGGTAGAAGCTATATCCATGCTCTGCCCCGACGGCGAGGGATTGATTTGTATGCTCTGAGATTCGGATTCCACACCAGGAACCTCTTCATTCTGCACATAGTAAAATGAGCTACTACATGCATTGTCAACAGTCGGAATTCTCTTACCATAAAAGGATTGCCCGGGTAACCAAGCCAATTTTCTTCCGAGTGCTGACAGTCTGCCCGACCTTCGCCCTCGAGTAGCAATTCTTGACAGCGTCTAGCCGCGCGAGGACAGGCATTTTCCAATGTCAGGTTGCTCATCACTCCACAGTTTACATGTGGACTATGAGTTCCCGATAAAAGTTTGCTTTGCGCTGAGGTGTAGACCATATTTAGTAGCATGAATGCTTTGCAGGCCTGTTTTTCTGTCCGGACTTTGAATTCAAAGTACTTTATGGCGCTTTCAACTGTACGGAGCAGGAAGTTGCGCTTATCGCTGTCTTGATCGGTGTGGTCTGCGAGAGCACCGGGGAGAAATGGCAGTGTGCTGTCTTTGGCTTGTAGACGAAGCTCAAAGCAAAGTGTCGCGGCTGCATGAAATATCTCGCTTCGGAACATACCACCTCGGAGACGGAGGATGTAGGGATATACTGGGCATGCTTCCGAATCAGGAGCGAGTGTCAGGGGTGATAAAAGAGATAAACAAGCTTTTACGCATATCTCTCGGGAGTATCTGTACATCTCGTTGCGGGTTTCGGCGAGTCTGAGAACGAAAGGTCGGTGTAGAGCGAGGAGATATCGGTAGACGAGAAATAAATATAGTGATTGTTGGAATTTAGAGGGCGCGCCTTCACTTGGGTATTGTCCGGTGATGACCAGTGGTGTTTGGGAAAGATGAGTCGTGATGACTTGACTGACATCCAATATTTCTTGATAATCCGATGACAGGCGAACCTGGTTGACGATCTTGACAATCCTGATCCGGGTGCCTAGAGTTTGGGCTAAGGATACTTGGAAGGATGTTCTTGTCAATGCAGAGCCTGGCTGGGGTGCAGGGATCGCAGTCGAGCTGAAAGAGAACTCTTCGTCATCTAGGTTTGACGGCGGCGCACAATCATAATCATCTTCAGATATCCCCGCAGGAACACCTGTATCAAGAGCAGCTTGGAGGTCCAGTTCAACAATAGTTGCCCAAAGCCGCCGGCGAATTTCAGCATAGAAAGGTGAGACACCCTTGAAGTTTATGGGATCCCGATGAAGACCTATCATCATGGCCTCTCGTAAGAGAGACCCAGCAGCAAGCCAAGCAAGATCCCCCTCATAGGCGATAGCTTGTCTTGCGATTAGCAGCAGACACATGACCTGAATGAAGTCCAGATCCAGCTTCGCATACGTAGTCACTGTTTGGACCCAGGACCCGACAGCCTGTACCCAGCCCTTTGCTATCTGGTATGATGCCTGAGTATGTTCATCGGCTTTGATTTCAGCATCGGCGGCACATGCCATCAAACTAAGTAACTTGGCCGCGAATACGTCCCTTGACCAAAGGTTTGTGGTTGTATCGGTCCCTGAGTTCCAGAATTGCTCATACTCGGTCAAAAATTGTGGGACATGCAAAATGCGAAATGTCGTTTCAAAAGTCGAAAAGTACGAGCCCACAAGCTTGTCTGTCACCTGGCGATCTGGGACTAGACTTTCAAGTCTAGGTGGTTGCAAATTTGATTGCGGTTGTGTTTGATACGTCGCTTCCAGTCGTTTTTGCGTTGTGCGTTTCATGCCCCGATGATCTGATTTATGTCGAGCAGGTCCTTGCTTTACATGGTGATACTTCTGTAAATGGGCCTTCAGATCAGGGAACTGTTGGGTCGTTAGCAGCTTATGGCCAACCATGGAGTCGTTCAGCTTGCCATGTCCATTGTCAATGCCCAATGGCTTCGCCCAAAGTACCTGGTCCTTGTCCCTGCACCGTGAAAGCAAGATTGGGTCAGTGAGTCAACAGCACCCATCCGAGTTGAGGCTGAAAGACCATGATTGCATGTAGGGTTTGGTACTTGGCGAACATCAGATAAGATAACCGGAGTCTCATTCACTGGAGCCACTGGTGGAGACACGTGCATTTCCGCATCTCTCTGCGTTGAATTTGCGATGGGAGAAATATCAATCTCAGCTCTGGCAGTCTTGGACGAATAATCGCACGCCTCAGCCACACCTCGGCGGATGCTTTGGCTGCAGGGTTCGAGGCGGTCGCATTTCACTTTGCGTTGCCGGCATGGTATGCACGAGAGGACTGTTCTGCTCTTGCGCTGAGGAGAGCTATCACGTTGTCGTTTGACGCGCATGAAGCTTTGCTTCGAATTCCGGAGTTCGTGCAACGCATCCATCGCTGTGGAGCGAGACTAACTGGTCAAAATAATCGCGCCGATGTCAATTAAGCTTAATTCTTCAATCATCGTCAGAGGGATATCCAGATGACGCCTTGGGTCGATCAGTATTGACCAGTGGTCCAAATTGACGTTGTAGAGGACGCGTATCCTGTGACCGCCTTGGTGTCCGCGCTGAGACCAGTTTGTATGGATGAGTTAAATTGAGATCCGTTTTCCACTTGAAGGTTCGATTCATGTATATATCCCTTGTCAGGGTTCCCAGCAGGTTTGGCCAAACAGCCACCAGTCGCCCTAGGCACAATCTTCGAAACGTTCAACTGTTCAGTCTACACAACCTATGTTTGCCCAGCCATCTACACATAATCCTGAGGAGAACGCTGGTCATCACCTTGGCAAAGACGTGTTAAGGTTGGACCAAGCTCAGCTATTTCTCGCCAAGATCATAGTGACACACGCACGCCTTGACAGGCTAAGCTTGTGTCAAAGAGCAACAACAACCTAAGAAGCACTACATATTCCAAACTTAACTAAAATCAACTAAACATTCCATAGATCAAGCCCTCAAAGAGCCGTGGACCAAGCGGACTAAAAATGCAGGGACAGTCCCCGATTCCGCAGTCAAATGCCGATCAACACAGCCCGTCCTTGCCTCAACGGCTTCACCCCAACCTTGGGAATTACTCTGTAGTTCCCGCCAGCCTTTGAGGGGTAGGTAGTATAAATCGCAATACAACCTGACCCCACTGTCCAGCATCAAACACGCCACCCGGAAATCAGCACAAGGAAATTTCCCCATTGACCGTGCTAGTCACACAAGTGCCATCTATCCCCCTTGACTCCCAAACCCCCTCCCGGACTCCACAATATCCCCACAATAATGCACACAACAACCCCAAATCCTTGTCGATCCATTCCGCTCTGCAGAAACAGGGACTCGGCACTCGTCATTCCAATGGAAAAATATCCCACGGCCCCGGGAGAATGGGGTTGATCTCGGAGCGCGTGGGCGCGTTGTTTAGTCCGAGTCCACTTATACTACCCATTCCCATCTTTCCCCTGCCCACCATTGACTACCCAGAGGTACTTCGGCATAAGGGAAGTCGCGTTTCGACGAAACAGTCACCATGCGGTTCCTCGCGCAAACAACCGGGGCAATCTTCACCCTCCTAACAACAACATCTGCCACAACCATCCCCCAATTCAAATCCGAAGTGCCACAGCCAAACCACACTCACGAGCACGCGAAAGAATCGCGCTTGTGGGCTACACACTATAATGGCCATGTGTATACTCTGACCCTTTCGGGCTCCAATCTTTCTATTGCCGATACGCAGAAGACTTGTGGTGCTATGCCGAGTTGGTTAACATTTGACTCGGAGAGTAAGATTCTTTACTGCTCGGATGAAGATGGAACTTCTGATCCTAGTACACATGGTTCGTTGACTGCATACCGGGTTGATGGGCATGGGGGAAAGTTGGCGCAGATTGCGAAAACGAAAACTGTTGGAGGTGGAGTCAATAGTGTGATTTTTGAGGCGGGGAAGAAGGACAAGTATATTGCTATTGCGCATTAGTAAGTTCTACCACTTTTTGACTGCCCGGTTATGGGGCTGGTTGGTGAGGCTGTTCGCGTGGTTATGCTAGAATGGCAGTCTATATCTATCGTGGGTATAGATTGTACCTTCACGCGATGATGCCGAACAACATTACCAGCCTGGAGCCTACCAACCCTTGAAATGAGGAATGAAGAACAAGACTAACACCCCCAAAGTGAAGGCTCTGCAATCTCAACCTTCGCCCTTCCCCTAAAATCCAACTCCGAAGCCAAACAAACCCTCCCCTTCAACATGACGCACCAAGGCGCAGTGGCCCAACAAGACTCCCCTCATCCACACGAGGTCTTCCTCGACCCAACAGGCTCTTTCCTTGTATCCCCCGATCTAGGCGCAGATCTACTCCGCATCTACAGCATCGACGCAACAACCGGCCACCTGGGTCTCTGTCCGCCCGTAAACGTGACATTCGGCTCAGGACCGCGACACGGCGTATTCTGGACAGACGACCCGAACAAGAACGCCAATGCCCAGAACGGGGCATCGACGCACATGCGTCAGGCTGCGGCCGTCGGGAAGACGATGATGTACCTTGTCAATGAGATCGGTGGCACGATGATGAGTTTTGATGTGTCGTATGCGCGGTCTGGATGTTTGGATCTGGCGAAGACGCAGACGCTTGTTCCGTATCCCGGGGGTAAGATGCCTGAAGGCGCGACGCCAGCGGAGATTCGGATGGTTGGGGAGAAGTTTTATGTTTCTATTCGCAGTGATCAGGGGTTCAAGCCTGATGATTCGATTGTTACGCTTGATCGTCATGGGAACGGCACTGTAGTTTTGAAAGGGAAGAGCGACGCGTATGGAAAGGTACCCAGGACTATGGTGATCAACCGGAAGGGTGATCTGGTTGCCATTGGGGATCAGAGCACGTCGACCGTGGCCATTGTTCAGCGAGACCACAAGACTGGACACCTGGGGAAGAAGATTGCTGATCTGCAGGTTGGTGAGCCTGGGAAGGTTGGAACTGCGGAGGGATTGAGCAGTGTTATTTGGGAGGATTAGACGGTCTCTTTAGGATTGCAATTATTGTTGCGATTGAAGGTCGATATATCTTGATTTGAATTTTGGACAGAAATGTAAATTCGAGACTTGAGCAAGACGATATCTAACCCTAATGCTAAGGGAAGCATGTCTCCTCATCTCTTTCTATCACGACAATGATCATCCGCAGTACAAGATTGCATCATATAGGCATTAAATCAGAAATCCAGAACCAACATAATCATCCAAGAAAAGAAGGAATAAAACCACATATGAACGGAAACCAAACCAAACCCCCGGAGATGCCACTCAACCAAACCAAGCCAGACCAACCAAATGAAAGGAAAGACCACCTGCGTAAAAGAACCAGCTTCTGCATGATGTTCCAGGAACCTGCCGAAAATAAAAGATGTGCATGAAGCGACACGATGCCGAGTCTGATGATCGTGGTTTTGTCAAATCGCCACATGAAGAATCATGAAATATAAGTTGAATAATGAACGGAAGAACGACCATGTATAAAGCGTTAGTCATAACATGCATTAAGCCATCAGCTCATCAATATGATGGATCACTTGAAGTCTAGCTGGAAAGCTCTCCACCTCCCTCCGACCGTCCGACAACGAGGACAACCTCGAACACTCGGATAGCTTGTCGGTGCCGGAGGAAGGTTGTTGTTCATGGGACCATTGCCAGGACTGCGGAAGGAAGTAGGCGGGCTGGCGATGAACATGCCAACACATTCGCGACAAACGCCACAGATGCATTCTGTACAGGCAAAACATTCATTCAAAGCCCACGGCCGTTTGCAGTGTGCACAGTAGACCTGAATTTCCTTGTTACGGAAAGAGGCCGGGGTAGGGTTCGAAAACCGGTGATGCTGGCGTTGAGAAATGGGCGGAATAAGATTGAGGACCGGACTGGTATCCGAATTGACGGAATGAGCCATTCCGGATGATGACGAAGGGAAGTTCTTTCCAGATGCTGTCGACATTGAGTCAAGCGATGACTCAATCGAAGGAAATGGCTCCATATCACTGTCGCGACCGCGGCCCTCAAATGGTGGTGGGGTAAGCGACTTGTGCAAAGGTGAAGCAGCATAGTGTGGTGGGAAGGCCCTGTGCGACCCAAGAGGAGGAAGTCCTCCAGATTGGAAAGCTGGGGGTAGTGAAGACCGATTCTTAGGGCCAGATGGTGCCGATGTGACGTTGGCGAGTAGCGGAGCAATAGTTGGAGATCGACCAGCCTGAGAGGGTGTCAGGAAGAACATCAAATCACAGTAAAGAAACTCCAACATACCTCAGAGTACCGTTCATCATCAGCTTCCGTAGCCGACGTCGCCGCTTCAATCAGATCTTCCCATCGCTTGCCTTGCGCCCAAGCCGCTGTTTGAGGTTCCGCTGATAACGCCTTGCGGTCGCCCAGACTCGGGCGGCGACCAAATTCCTTTGATTTTTGGCGATCGTGCTTAGGTTTCCGGGCCGACTGCGAGATTGATGATTTGCGCGGGCGAGAAAGCTTGTCTTTGCGCTGAATGGGGGGCAAGGTGGATGAGCGACCGGGCGGCGAATGATTCAAAATGGAAGGAAGAAGGCCCCGCGGGCGCGCCGAAAATGGAGGCAGAGATTCTTGTTTGAAATGGTCGCGCAGCGACGGTAGTTCAATAGACGAGCGCATGGGACCCTGAGTGATATCGGTGTCAGAGTGGGTGTCCTAGAAATTGCGGGGAGATAGATCAGCGACCGGGATCACGCGGGGCAGCTATATATATGAAAAAAAAAAAAAAAAAAAAAAACCATGCAAGCTCGTACCATGTCTGTGTCCCAGTCAGAAGCTAGGCGATGGTGGTGCAATTGTGCCAACGCAACAGCTGCGGTGGCCGCAGCAGGGTGGGGTTCGTCGAGAGCTCGCGGCGTGGCCGGGGAGCTGGCGTCAGCAACGTAAATGTCCCTATCCGCCACATCTGTAGGTAGCCGTCAGTCATCCGGGGCTCCACAAGTGAACAGAAACCAACTAACCATGTCGACGTCGCGGTGGAGCAGGATCTGGTGGTGAAAGATGCGCCCTTTGCTCTGGCGGGGTGTTGACCATCAGAAGGAAGCTCTCTTCGGTAGCCGGGAGCTTCGGGATGTAGTGATTCGGATGCGCACGTCGGATGTGCTCCTGCATGGAGCGATAGCGCTTTTCCTGTGGGAACCGAATGATTAGACTCGACCGATACAGATCTATCAGACCGATTTATAGATATTCCCAGGATATGCATGGCAACATTTTGGATCTTTCTTGTCGTCCTAAGAAAGTTGCCGCATTGTGGACAAGCGGATGGCGATAACAGGTGGGGCTGGAAAGGAGGGGGAAAAGCAGACTCACTCCCAAGCATCGCTTGCGACAATTGGAACCATCGTTATTCTTCAAAGGACAAACGACTTCATTGTTGGCATCGGTGACCGAGAAGGAGCTGGTCAACGAGCTTCGGGGAGGCATGGTGCATATATGGGGCGAAAGGACCCTCTGCCTCTCACACTTGGGGGGAAGGGAAAGGGAAGGAAGAGAAGGAAAGCAAAAAGTACAAGGGGAAAACCAGTTACAGTTAGGAAAAGGGCTGAAGAATCACCAGGATTGGCTTGCTCTCTGTCTTCTTTATGGGGGGAGGAAAGAAAAGGAAAAGAGGAAAGTGTACAAGTACATTGAGGGACTCGATCCGCCATCGTCGTAGTGCGGTGCTTCCCTGTAGCCGTGGGTATTTACCGTAATTAACGTATTCTATCCCCCCGCTTGAATTTCATTATACTCTGTCGCTGGAATCCTTTCCAACTTTCTACTATAGCTAAGAGACTCTGGATATTCAAGTCCTGTACTCTATAAGAAAAGAGGGGGTGCATGCGTGACATGGGTGTTCAAGCTTGTAGATTTGAGAGAGATAAGTGTATGGTCACTTTGTTCTTTAATTACCGACAAACTATTCGGAAAGCTCGGTGCCACGCCGTAGCGTTGGAAAATTTTCAAATTTTTGATTTGGGAATTTTGAATCTTCTCCAACTTACTCATTTTCAAAAATTCCTAGCATAATCAGTTCTATAGATTTCCCGAATTCATGGCATAGAGCTTCGCGTAGAACGTTGGGGGTAGTTGCGATAGGCGCTATCAGTGGCCCCTCCGAAGCTCTCCCCAGCTCGAGCTTGAGATTCCAGAAGCTCTGCGGTGGAAAGGAGGGGAGCTCCGGGTGGCAAATACCTGGACTTTAGCGCCACGTTACCGTAAATTACAATCCAGATAACGCAAGTCAGAAAAAAAAAAAAAAAAAAAAAAAAGTAATGAAACAAAGCAAGAAAAAATTGAAATCGATCTATAGATCTGAAGCTTGAAGCTGTAGAGAGCAAAGAAGATACTGTCATTCCAGATTAAGCCTGCATACCGAGGCTGTGACCATTTAGGCAGCTGTGTACTCCGTACCTTGCTCCGCGCCCATTTCCCAACATTTGTTCCTCCCCACCTTTCCAGAAGAAATGAAACCTCTCAAACTTGGGAAGAAGAACCTAACGAAAGATGATTTGTACTCTGGATGTCTACTGTAACAAGCTCATTTAATCCCAGGTACCCCTTTTGACTCCAGCTCCAACTCTAAATAGGTCACGGCGTAAGACTCCTGTATTACACCGAACAGCCCGGTACACTGTATAACCGCTCTCCACCGGGGGCACATGCCGATGAAGAGCATGCCAAAGCAACCTGATTGGTCTGAAGCCGCGCACGGTGGAGTCCAGCTGTGCCATTTACCTGTCCTGCCATTGGTCACCGGACTGGGCGGCAAGGGCGCCATCCCGGATTTGGATGGCTGTGCAGGATCAGCTCAACTGGAAAACTCTTCTTTGCCCGCCTGCCGTTTCCACTCGGCTTCGATGGAGATGCTTCTGCTGTACAGATGTGGATATCTACAGGGCCCAGGTACCCTTTAGGTATTTGTGTACAATGGCTCTATGTACCGTACAGCTATATCCAGTACAAAGATGTCCCCGGCCTGGGCCCCCAGCTTACTGTAGGTGTCGAAGTGGACTTTGTCCCGAAGCGGCGGGGCGGAGACCGGTGGAGTTGTGTCGTGTGTCGTGTGTCAAGCTAGAAACAGAAACACGTTACGCTTACCGTTACGGAGCTCCAGCTCCAGCTCCAGCTCCAGCTTTGGACGTTCCTAGCCTTACAGTCGGCGATCTCATGCAGTTCATGGAGCTATCTCGGAGCTGCATGGTTTAATGTACAATGTATATTCCTTGTATCTATTCTTATACATTTATCGCCAATGGAAGTATGTACTGTATGTACTGCAGGTCTCAATACTCATCCCACAGTTTGTAAAAATTAATCCAATTCCTTGCAGCCTTGCAGGTTCAACATACCAGCTGCGTGTCAGCCATCATCCATCAAGGCAACTAACCCTTCTTCTGCTGTCGCCACTGTTCAGGGGCGCAATCATCAATACCAGTCCCGGTTGCTGTATGTCTGTTCCAACGTTCGGGGCAGAGCAACGAGCTCAGCCCTTGCTGTGAGCTGCTGTTGCCTGAACTATCCACCTACCCGAATAGCTTTATCGCATTGGCCATGCATGCCATCAAACTCGATCCCGTCGTCGCCACTGAAACACCATGTTTCACGTTCCACAACGTATACCGGTGAATAACACGGGATCTAACAGACCGAGATCCCGGAAATGCCGAATACTCATTCCAGTGGAGGCGTAAGCATCCCATCAGGCGCGACAAAGCCTCCCAACCCCAGCCCCAATCCAGATGACTTCTGCACTGCACTTGACTTATCTTCACCAGCAAAGAAAAGCAACACAACTTCTGCAGCACGCTTTGCATCGTCGTCATCCTCAGCGTCAGGAACAAGCGCGCGCTCAATATGCTCAATGTATTGCTGAACTAACTCAGTAGGCCAATTACCGCGTCGACCGAACTCAATGCATAGTGCGCGGTTTGACCATACATCAAATTCAAAGTGGCCTTGATAGGTCAAGATGCGACCCGGATAATACAGGCCTTGAATATCACATGCGGCGCTGCGGCCTATATTCAACCACCCCGGTGGAAGCGGAATGTCGCCTTGCCCGGAGGCTAAAGCGGCCGCTTTTGCGGCTGGCGTGGGAACGACAATGTCCCCGTGAATTAATTGGATGCGGAATGGGGACTTGGGTGAAGTGTGTTGTGCCAGTATTGGAAAATGCGTTGTGAATGCCCGTTCCAAGGTGATAGCCTGGATACCAAGCTCAAAGCCGAGGGCAGAGTGCTCAACGTGGAACGTTGGGTGAGCGTCAGCTTCAGCGCCATTCATTTGTGCTCTTGATAGCAGAGCTTGCGCAACAATTTGATGTCCGAAACACGAACCGAATATCTTGATCAGTGGGAAATTGATGTACACAATCTGGATGAAGGATTCGAGTTCTTGGATCCATGGATGAGGATCGTATGCGGAACTTGCAGATCCAGTAATGAGGATCGCGTCGATGGGGCTGAATGGGCCACCGGCTTTAGCATCTGCTGGAGACCGGGGAGTAGACCGCAGGCATTCTAGAGGCGGGAGTGAACCTCCAACGGCGTCAAAAGCAGTGATGTGCACTGCTAGCGCGCCATTTTGAAGCTGTAGTTCTGCATTTGCGTTGACACGCTTTGCGGCGGACTGCAGTAGGGTTCTAAACTGCGAGCTGTAGAGACCACGCTGAGCGTATACAGTCTGACAGGGAACGTCCGTATCTATAACGGCGATATGGATTTGGTGTGCCATGGACTTGATGCCTGTCTGGGGTTTTGTGGTATATTTTAATGAATGCAGGTCAGGTTAAGTGGTCCAACAAAATGTATCAATTTTGATTGATGACTCAAATCAATTGTTGCCTTAACCATGGGAAATGCATTTTTGATAGGGCGGGGTCGGATCGACATGCCTGATAAGGGTTTTTGTGAGTAATATAGTGGAGAAGAGGCTCCCGAAGAGGAAGCCAAGTCCCTGTCGGATGAGAATACATAGTGCGAATAATTACAAAAATCAATTGCATAGGTCAAACCGAGCGTCCTTCATTGCTCATTCCACTCCATTGTCTTCATGTTAAACTACGCACCTATCACAAGTCTGGGATACTGTTGTAAAGAGATAAACCTGGTAGGCTAGATATGGCTCCCATTTTGGGTCACTAAAACCCAATTTTTACCAAGATGACTGATTAGATCTAGAAATTTCTTTAATCAGAGGTCCTCAAATTCCAAGCTACAATGGATTTAAATCATTACGATAAGCCAGATCAAAGTTCAGCCTTTGTATTCACATAAAGATGTAGGGACACCTAAGTCAAAGGACAAAACCTGCATCAAGGCTGGGCGTGAAAAGTCATGCTTTGGTTCAACGGCCATATTTGGCAATTTCCATAACAGCAATGACCAGAAAGAGTCGCCATAGAAGCTTCCCAATTACTAGTGAATTATAAGTTCCAGCATTCAGAACGTTTCTTTCAAGATCACTCACATCCTATTAATCGCCATACATCAGCCCTAGCCACTCGGTCATCTTTCTTTACCGGGGAAGTAGATACTTACATACTATCAATCGCCATCCATCAGCCATAGCCACTCGGTCATCTTTCTTTACCGGGGAAGCAGATACTTACCTCCTATTAATCGCCGTCCATCAGCCCTAGCCACTCGGTCATCCTTCTTTACCAGAGAAATAACTACTTACACCCTATTGATTGCTAATATTAGCCCATGCCAAACAGTTATCATCTTAGGGAAACCATCACCTACAATCTACCAATCGCCATCTATCAACCCTAGCCACACAGTTTTCGCTCTCTAATCATAAGGAACCTTCACTTACATCATTCCCCATTATAATGTGTCAGCTTCTAGTTTTTAGAAGAAAGGGTTAATCTTACCTCGCGCATATTCAGCTTGTTGGATGGCTGCTCGTCGACAGGGAGCGCCATCGCCGTAGCGAAAAGGAAGGCGAAGAGAAAGTGAATAAGTTGCATATTTGCTGGAGACCAGAATATACTGAATACCCAAATGTTTGAATTTTAAATCAAGGTTGTCGAAGACTCAGCTAGTGAAATATGGTGTCGAAGCAAGGTATCCTTGAGCTTCAAGTATGTCCCCAATAAAACAGGCCCGACATAGTGTTTTACAAAAACAGAATCTCATTTTCTTCAAACAAGCTAGTGTGTGGCTGCATGGCCGTTAGCAAGCACACTGTACAATCAAAGGTCGATCTTTTTTTCCATTCCAGCCTGCTGTACAGAATGAAAGGGGGGTTCTCTGGTTTCGACCATTTTCACTATATAAAACCTGGTTTTGGGATCACAAACGATTGAAACTCATTCCAATATCTTGAGCATTGGAGTTTTAATAATTGTCAATATTTGTATCGATATTATGTTTTGAAGCATGAAAATTATTTGTGACGCTGTTCATAAATTCGATATGCATACTTGTGTGGTATCAAGCAGCTTGGAAGTCCTGGGTGGATTGGAAACTTCTAACATCGAAAGGTTCGTGTAGTTGTGGACATATACCTCAACGGATGTACCTAGATCGCAGTTATTTGATGATTCAAACAGACTTCTGGACTCCACAGAATCAGAATTCCTGGGCAGGTGACCTCAGTGATATGATCGTTCACGGAGTAAGGATATTGAAAGACTTGCTATATGCGTCTGTGCAGATGTCGGTATGCAGCTGAGCCTTAACACTCTCCTGCAGTCAATCTCCCGAGCTTGACCCTGGATATGGCGAATGATCTCTTGGATTATCTTTGGAGTGAGTTCTCTTCTCGCACGAGAGATTTGAGAATGGGCGCCATTCTTAAGCTCTGTTCCCAAGTCCAGCCGGTTACGACCGCTACCCGAATTATCGGCTCGTCGGCGAGTACGACTTGATCGCGATGATCGCAGGGATGATCCTGGAACCATGGAGAGACACATCTATCGGCCGAGTGACTTTGCAGGGGAATGGATATTTCCCCACGTCAATGGGTGGAGGTGATGCCGACCGTGATCCCCAGCTTTAATTTAACGTCGAATCCCTTCGACAAAATTACTGGGCATATGGATCGCTCCCATAAGCCAATGCGCTCAGATCGCATCTAGCAACGCACTTATTTTGAACATGTTATACCTAGGTAATGAAGTTATCAATCTTGAAGACCTGCCGAGCTCCGTCGCGATCTACGGCCATCACAACATTTACCTCCGCAAATTGCGCCATCGCCAAACTCCCCCAATCAGCCCCGCGCGCCAAACACTATTTGATGTAGTAACAGAGCGCCATGACTTGGCTCAGGCACTTAGGGTCGGATGGGTTCCACTGATTGTTCGCAATTCCAGTGGATCGCAAGCCTCGCACGCCATACTGTCCACTGGATTAGCACAAGACAAGGATGAAAGCATAACGCCATTAGTGAACACATGCAGGTCTCGGCCGGTAAAAATAAATTATAAATAAAGTCCAGCATCCCTGTCGCGTCATTAAGAATATCTGCTGTGAACAAGCCACTTCTTTGGGTCTCCTCTACCTCTGAAAAGCATCATCCATAATGGCTCCCGCTGCCACTGCATCTGCGCCCACCGCGCCGCACAATTTCGCCAAGGAAGCTCCCCTCCATATCTTCCCCGATGGACTGAGAACAACCGGCCAGCACGATCCTCTTTACGACCATATCCTGCCGTTCGAAAAGTTCCCTAAGCAGATCACCGGTCCTACCGTGTGGAACCCGGAGGAATATCGCTCAAAGCCAGAAACATGGACACACCAATTCACTGCGGACCAGATCGAAGAGTTGAGCAATGCAGCCGATGCTTTCCTCGCATCCAAAACCCCGCTTACTGGTATCACCAAGGTCCGTGCTACGCCTAGATTCGTATAGATGCATGCAACTAACCATCGGCGCAGAACAATTTCCGCGTGCCAGTCCTAGCTCCATATCTAGAGAAACTCCGTCTCGACCTGATTGATGGAAAGGGATTTATTCTTTTCAAGGGCTTCCCCGTCCAGCTATGGGGTAACCACAAGTCGGCTGTCGCATACATGGGTCTGGGTACCTACCTAGGCTACTTCGTCAGTCAGAACAGCCGCGGACATGTACTCGGTCACGTCAAGGACCTCGGCGAGGACGCTACTCAGATCGATAAGGTCCGCATCTACCGGACAAACGCTCGGTAAGTTGCCTTGTGCTATATTACACAGACTTCCCAGTCGCTAAAGCATATCCCAGCCAATTCTTCCACGCCGATGACTCCGATATCGTCGGCCTCCTGTGTATCACCAAGGCCATGGAAGGCGGCGAATCAGATCTCGTCTCCTCGCACAATGTCTACAACACACTCGCCGTCGAGCGCCCTGACGTCCTCAAGACCCTCACCGAACCAATCTGGTATTTTGACCGAAAGGGCGAAACCAGCACAGGCGAGAAAGAGTTCATCCGAACCAGTGTCGTCTACCTCGAGCGCGGCGAGAACGGCCGTGTATACACCAAGTAAGAGCCAAAACCGCATTACAAAGTAAATTATTTGCTGACATTGTGTCATTCCAGATGGGACCCTTACTACGTCCGCTCATTGACCCGCTTCTCTGATGCGGGCATCATCCCCCCACTCAGCGATGCCCAGCTCGATGCTATCCAGGTCCTTGAGGATACCTGTAACAGACTATCTCTTCACATGATCTTGGATGTTGGTGACATCCAGTTCCTTGCTAACTCGCACATCCTGCATGCGCGCACGGCATACACGGATCACGCCCCTCCTGCGCCTCGTCGCCATCTTATGCGATTGTGGCTTGCGACACCTGAGAGTGAGGGTGGGTGGAAGTTGCCGTTCTGGGACTCTAATGAGAAGAAGAGAGGTGGTATTCAGGTCGATGATCAGGCTCCTGTTGCGCCTCTTGATGCGGAGTAAATGAAAGCTGCTCAAGTGGCTTGCTTGAAACCAGGTGTCTTTTGTGTGGATGTGAGTGATCTTATGGCTTATGATAATTATTTGTATATATCCGTTTATGGAATGATACCTCTATCTCTTTCTGTTTTGTTTTTTGTTTGGCTTATATAATATATTGTATCGAACTATACAGCCTGGCGGGGAAAAGAAGGTAATATCTCAAGGTAGCATAAAGTTTGAAACGATAGTTCATTATTCATGGGTATAAAAAAAAAAAAAAAAAAAAACCACCAGCAACGCCAGACCAAATGCTAGACTGCGACCATCCTAATGCACGAGCTTGTAACTCCCACCACTAACAATCTCCAGCTTTCCACGGGACACCATCCCGGCCAAGAACTCACGTAACTCCTCATGGCTGAAGGGAAATCCTCCAGGAACAACAATCGACAACATCATCACAATACGTTGGAGAGGCATAGAGCCTTGGTTGGTGAGCATTCCAACAATGAATTGCCAGTACAGATTCATCTTCTCCATCGCGGCCGCCTCCGCTGTTTCCTTGGCGGCGGCAGCGGCGGCAGCTTCTGCAGCTGCAGCTGCATTTTCTGCGTCGCCAGATGGACTGTCATCTCCGGCCATTGAGCCAGTCTCACCTCCGGCACCGTGTCCCTCGTCTGTGGGGAGGTATTCGAGAACCCGGAAGCTGTCGCGGTGGACTTCTGCGAGGATACGCTTGCTAACCCAAAATAGACACGCGCTGCGAACCAGAGGAGCTGACATGTCTAAAGTCTCGGCAAGTTCAGTTGTAGTTCTTGTGACGGGTTCGTCGGAGTCGTCTTGGAAGGCATAGATGACTGTGGCTTGCCAAGTTGTGACTTCATCCGCGAATGAACGATCACCCAGCTCCAGTTCAACGGTTACTTGGCCAAGACCGTTACGCCATGTAAGCTTGCGGGACTGCTTGAGAGCCTCGAAGCCCTCGGAATATTTCTCTTGTAGGGAGAGAATCTCTTCGGGTACCTTGAATTCCTGGTCTTGGATTTCAGGCCAGAAGAAGCGGGACAAGATCTTGGTATGAAGCTCTGGGATATCGCGTCTTGGGACGCGCTTTGAAGTCATGCGCGAGGGCGGTTTGTTGAATCCTTGGTCGTTGCGTACGACGACATCGACACGCCGCGAGTCAGAAATATCCCTAAGCATGACCTCGCATGCCTGCAAAGCCGAGTCGCCAAAGCGCACTTTGAGAAGTTCAAGGACCGATATTTCTTGATCGTAATCCTCGCGATTCTGTAAGAGACGATCACCCAAGAGAGTTTGTAATTCTTTGACGAATGTCTCTTTCGAGTCGAATAGGCTAACAAGACTATCAATGACATCTGAGCTTTTGGCCTTTCGATAATCTGGCGCGGCATCAACTGGGTCCGGCATCCAGTTCATGTCATTCCAATCAAGTTCGCTATCGGTTTGGTTCATGGAGAGTTGGTGCGCTCTGGTCAACTCCGTCGCCAGCTCTGCTAAGGTATCTCCCGAAGACAGTGACGATGCCTCGGTAGCTGCAGTGGCAGAAGGCTCTGCCAGTAGACCGCTGACAATGACTCTCACTGTGTCTTCACGTTCCCTCAAATATCGTCGAATCGGTCGAGCAATTCGATCAAGGAGCACGCCTTTCGGGTCCAACATGTGAAAAGCTCGAATGATCGAGATGTACAGTTGCAGAATCTGGACTGTGGAGGCGCCAGGATGTAAAAGGCGCTGATTTAGAGTGGCAATGAATGTTTGTGTGACATGTGCTCTTGCGGCAGGATGCGTCGTAAAGTGTCGTAGATCCTCAATGGCACCAGAGCTAACTGGCCATTCCACAATTACATCGAAAAGCTCACTAGTCCGAAGAGCACCCAATCTGGCAATGGCGATATCCTGCCACTTTTCCACGTCAGCAAAGCTGACTTCCAGGGCGCCCGCCCTCGGTTTACCGACGGGAGGCATGCTAATAATAGCCAAAGCTTGTACGGCAAGCCGAGAAAAAATATTTTCGACCCAGTGTTTCAAATGCTGGGCAACTGACGTCGGTCTCTCCCACCGACCATTGTAGGCCGCACCAGTATATGCCGCGCGCACGAACTCGGTTAGCATGGTATTCATTACACTGGCAAACACTTTCTGGGCCCTATCACCGCCAAGTCCCACCTGTTGAAGGCCATTCAAGAAGGCCAAAAGCTGGTCGCGAGTCATAGTCACGGACTCGGGCTCTCCATCGGTCATTATCTGGGTCCGAGTGTCGGGGTCGCTTTGTTTCCACTCCTCATATGAGACTGAATACTGTCGATCTACCTCCATATCATCCTGACTGACATCCTCCGGGTTTGAATCTTCGACCAGCGTATCAATGCCCAGGATAACAAGCGCATCTCGTGATAACTCGCCAGCCAGGAGCGGTGAGATGTCTTCCCAAGGCAAGGAATAAGTGACGACTGCATGGAAGATGGCTTGTGTTCGAGCTAATATGAGCCCTTGCTGAGATTTGGGTATGAGCGGCATCAGATAGTGTACAATTGGTGCAAAGTAGATTCGACGGGCCAACTGCAAACAGTCCGCAATGGTCCTTAAGAGACCTTCCTTCTCAGGACTGACTAGAAGCTATTTCCCTGTTAGCATTGCAAACGGCCATAAGATCGCGTAAGTAAATTCCTACTTCAAAGAGCCCGGTCCGCAGATTTTCGAGGAAATGCCTCTTTATCTCATCGCAGTACCAATCACACAAATTCTGATGAGTCGATTGTCCATGTTGCGCCGCAGCAGTCAAAAATTCCAATGCCTCCCCAGTCTCCTTAGATGGAGGACTGAGCCGATTCCATTCCTTTAGTAGTTCGCTTCCATCGGTCTCTCTGAAATTGTAGATAGGCGCAAACCCTCGATCCGGTACACGCAGGAAGGCTTTTGCGGCAGACCAGGCTTGGTCCCACGTGTGCCGGTCTGGCGCATTATTTGACGGCTGGTGAACCGACCCGAAGGACGCGTTTTGAACTGTTGATGTGGATTGGAAGGAGGCTATCGGAGTCTGGTCGTCAAAGCTGGATGCGACTGGTGGCCGAGCTTCAAGTGACGCGGGGGAGAAGACGGAGCCAAATACGCGTCGGCGTCCCGCACTGAGGGAAGTGATTGATGTCATGGTTTTCAGGGTAATTTCAGCATTGTGAGGTGCAAGATCCAGAGCTAAACCAGACCGGCCTGAGATGTCAAGCTGTGTTGTTGACTACGAGTTTAGGATGCCATGATGGCCGGCGCGTGGTCACGTGACTATCATTCTTCGAGAAGAAGCGTCGAGCTACATTCTCTCATATCAGCTAAGTATAATCAAGCTTGGAAGACAATATTGTTTCAGATGGTATAAAGTAAGCTTCATTTACTCTATATTGTGAATGCTAAAGAGCGTGAGTTTGGCTCATGACTTGATGTGGAGAATAACAACGCCAAAAAAAAAAAAAAAAAAAAAAAAACAAACATTGTCCGACAACTCAAATCGGGTGCAACGCTGAACGTATGACAGGGGGTATCGTGTCACCTCGGACATCAAAGTCCGTAGAGCATAAACAGAATATAAACAGATTGGCTCTCATACGCGGACCGCATCAAATCACATCGTAGATCATTCCAAGACCCCGACAGATACAACATCATCTGATCATCCATCTAATTTTCCTCCACTTTCTCCCACTCGCTATCGGTGCTGCCGTATCCAGAGCTGTCGCCGCCGGCACTGACACGCTTCTTGGGATCTTCGTCGGTCGGCTGGAGTCTCGCCGCCGCAGCGCTGCCGGTTGCGACGGCGGTGGCCTTCTGGCCAGCAAGAGATTCGGTCTCTGTCTCGCTGTCGGCGCTGTCCACGGAATCCTTCTTCCTATCGGACCCAGTTGTTTCTGCCTCGGCCTGTGCTTTCTTCTCCGCTTCCTGTGCTCGCTGCACGGCACTGACTTCCCGCGCGAACCAGTTGATCGAGTACCACAGGCCGGCACTCAAGAAGGACAGGACAACGAAGTGGATGCTATAGGTGGCTAGGAGGAGGGCGAAGAAGACAAACTGGAGGGCTGCAAAGGTAACGTTGGTTGCGATCAACAAAGTTGGGGTGGGGCCCGGCGTGAAGACGCTGGACCACAGCTCTTCCACGAACGAAGCCATGGTGGTAGAATGCTTGGAGGCGCGTTGTGTAATGAAGTGACGTCGTTGCGGAAACTGGAATCCGTAGAAGAGGCGGGAACTGAAGTGGTTCGGGCTTCGTGTTCCGAGAATGAGAATAAGCAGAACGATCCACCCGAAAGGCGGAAAGGAAGAGGGGCAAGTACATATGGAAAATTGGGTCATTAATCCCACTACCCCATGGGGTCTCTAACCCACTAGCCTTGAAGCCCAGTTGTATATATATTTGTCATATTCGATCATATGCGAATATTCGTCAGCCGCTTTGTCGCGGGACTCATACTTCTCTACGGGCCGTACGTGACCGGGTATTCGTATACCCTTCTGACCTGCAGGGGAATTTTAAGCAACCCAACAGGGATCGATTGGTCTGGGCAAGAAAGAGTTTCGGCGTCAAGCCGAGATTAACCCAGGATCCAAAGCTGCCGGAATAAGCTACCTATCCAGCCCATTCTGGTTATTCCATTGTGACTGTACCGTAGTACCCAATAATATTTGAATCATTGCTCATGATGTTGAGAACCTCTCTACAAATTTAACATACCCTGAACACAGTCAATAGACAAGAAGCGTGACCTCAATACACAGGGAAACCCCCGGTCCTTCCTTCAACTGACCCACAATCCACCAACCACAGGCCAAGTTTTACTTTCTCCAGCCCCAAACTTGAATCGTGTCTCACGCGATTAGTGCATCCCGCACGCTACCCCACGCTTAACCTTAGTCGTTGATCAACCCCGTCTTTTCCCCATGCGGTCTTAGCACCATTGGTCCAACCATTAAACCGCTCATTGCCGTCATCGTGCACCACACCTCCGACTTGGGGCCCCGCAAACCACATCGGCCTTTGGCATATCCGCCCAATCATGGAACAGCCTTTTAGATACTGACTGATAGGTCGGAAAGGAGGGGGTACATACATGATAGGGCAGCCGATATGGCCAGGATACTGTATAAATATGTGCGGGAAAGTCCTCCTAGCTCATTCCGATAGCAATTCAGAGCCAGTGGAATTCACTATTCTCAAAAAGGTCATCCAGGGGCCAATCCCTCTTTCTTCCCTTCTTATACTTTACTCTCCCAGAAATGGCAGACAAGCCAGAGCTTGAGGTCTCTAAGACTTTCTCCCCTGATGGTGGGACCATCGAGGGCTTCTCCCATCATGCAGAGGACATTACAGCGGACCGAGAACCATACGGGCCCCCGGGCTTACGGGGACTCGCAAGTAATCCATTCGTGTTGATGTGTGCCGCATGCTCAACACTCGGTGGTTTAATTTTCGGTTATGATCAAGGTGTTGTGTCTGTCATTTTGGTGATGGACCAGTTCCTAGACGAATTTCCGCGGATCGCAGGCTCGGGTGCGGGATTCTGGAAGGGTCTATTGACTGCCATGATTGAATTGGGTGCACTGCTTGGTGCATTAAATCAGGGTTGGATTGCTGATAAGATCTCGCGACGCTATTCGATTCTGGTTGCCGTTGCGATTTTCACGGTTGGATCCATCTTGCAAACCGCTTCCGTGGAATATTCCATGCTGGTTGTGGCTCGATTGATTGGTGGTGTGGGCATTGGCATGTTGTCCATGGTTGCACCATTGTACATTTCAGAGATTAGTACGTGATTTTCTCAAACTTGACAGATGGTACGAGAACTAACATTCCTTCCCTCTATTAGGTCCTCCGGAATGCCGTGGAACACTGCTCGTTCTTGAAGAGTGGTGTATTGTCCTCGGTATCGTTATTGCGTACTGGATCACATATGGTACCCGGTATATGGCGGGAGAATGGTCGTGGCGTCTCCCCTTCCTGTTGCAGATGGTCCCGGGCTTCATTCTTGTCGGTGGCGTGATAATGCTCCCATTCTCGCCTCGATGGTTGGCCTCCAAGGGCCGAAATGAAGAAGCCTTACAAAGTCTCTGCAAATTACGCAACCTTCCTGGCACAGATCGACGTATTCGCCAGGAATTCATGGATATCCAAGCCGAAGTACAATTCCACCAGGAAATGACGGCCGAAAAACATCCTGATTTGCAGAGTGGAAGCACCAAGGACTCGTTCCTCCTGGAGCTTGCCTCTTGGGCTGATTGCTTCAGGAAAGGCTGCTGGCGTCGGACTCACGTCGGTGTCATGATCTGCTTCTTCCAGCAGGTGAGTTGCTTCTGTCCTCAAGGTCCTGGGTTGCAGTACTAATCTCCATACAGTTTGTGGGTATCAACGCACTCATCTACTACTCTCCCACCCTATTCGGTACCATGGGTCTGGATTCCAGCATGCAGCTTGTGATGTCTGGCGTTCTCAACGTCCTGCAACTGGTCGGCGTAACAACCAGTATTTTCACGATGGACACCATCGGTCGCCGCAAGCTGTTGATGATCGGCTCGGTCCTCATGGCCATTGCAATGATTATCATCGCAGTCTTGGTCGGCCTCTACAGTTCGGACTGGTCGTCACATCAAGCCCAAGGATGGACCAGTGCGGCCTTCTTGCTATTCTACATGGTCGCATTCGGTGCCTCCTGGGGTCCAATTCCCTGGGCAATCCCATCTGAAATCTTCCCCTCCTCTCTTCGTGCAAAGGGTGTCGCCCTAGCCACCTGCTCCAACTGGCTGAACAACTTCATCATCGGCCTCATAACTCCTCCGTTAGTTCAGGACACTGGCTACGGCGCCTATGTTTTCTTCGGCGTCTTCTGTGTGCTTTCTGGTATCTGGACTTACTATTTCGTGCCCGAGACGAAGGGCCGCACACTCGAACAGATGGACCACGTGTTCAAGGATAACTCGAGTGAGTATGAGCAGGCTCGCCGAACTGCTATTGAAGCAGAGCTCGTGGAGAGAGAACTGCTTAGTCCTCACCACGGGGTTGTATAAATTGTTTGATTCACATTTAGCATTTTGGGATTGCGGGATAGCGAAGGACTCTGTTCCTATATGATCATCAGGTAGCATGGGAAGAAATCATACGATTCATGAATATGGGTTTTACCTCTTAGTAGCTCTTTTATATGGACGCTCATTGCCTGTTCTTTCTCTATCCTTCAGCCGTATTAGGCGATACCCGAGCCGAGTTCCGCACGAAAGCAAGATCGCGACACGAGAACCTAAACCCCATTGCACCGTCTTTGTTATTTCAAAGCCATCTTAACTGCGCAAATTCAAACATTAATATCGGCTTCTGGGACGGAAGCAAATGAGTGAGAGAACCAGCTATAGAGGATACCTTTTAAATGATTAGGCTAGTGGATTAGGCACACTAATGGAAATGAGAGACCAGCCACGTCCGCGGAGGGATAGAGCCTGAAGTGTGCCCAGGTGGTTCCTGCGTCACATTCTCATACCCACTTGAATACTTGGGAACTGAACCGTCATCGTATTCTAATATTCCTGAGAACTGAATATGTGCTCGAGGCCCCATACAAAGGCAACCAATACCAATGGATCATTCATCACACTCCGAAGTTTATTTCTCATATGTGTAGCACAAGTGCCCACCCTGAGTGTCGAGCAACTGCGCCAAGGTACGGTTCCCCGAAAGACGTCCAATGTTCACCTGAAAACCCAGAGTAACATTATTTCCACTATAATCAAAAGGCACAATCGGGCCACCAACCTCATGATGACGAGCGGGAAGATCCTGCTGTTGCCATTGCCAAAATATATGATCAAGATTGCAGTGGTGCATAAAGAAAAGAGGATCTCAGTCTTCGTTAGAAATCATTCGAACTGCAACAGCTTCCATTCACGTACCACCAGGACTGAGAGCAGAGTTACCCAGCGTACCTAAAACACCACCGACACCGAAGTGTCCACTCCCATGGATATTAGGCTGAGAGAAACTGGGAATATTCTCGAGAGCCCGAGCAAACGTGGTGTAGTCAGGCTGGCTCTGAACATAATCAACCAAATTCTGGCGAGCAAAGTAGTTCATAATCCACGGGATATAGTCACGGCGAAGACAGTCCGGCTTTCCTTTCGGGTGCTTGACGTTCAGATCAAATATGCCCTGGCGGAATGGTCCATCCTGAACACAACCTCCACCAGTACGGCCGGTCAAGTTGAAAGGGTTCTCGGCAGCAGTGGCTGGGAGGAATGGTTCGCCATTTCCACCAAAACCATATTCGCTGTCGAAGATTTCTGTTTCGAAGATCTTCATCGATGAGTTGTCTGTAGAAGAGGCATCTAAGGCCCAGTTCCAGTACCTGTATGAGCGTAATGTTAATTCATGTCCTGGTAAGAGGCCAGTGACCAATTAAACAGAACCCTGACTTACGGCTGCGCCCCTTTATACCCACACGAGTCTCTTAGATACATCTCATATGTCGAGAGGAAATACCGGTGCCAAAGAACAAAGTGGCCCTGGTCATGTTCAGCAGGATCTATCTGCACTAGTCGATGAGTTACCTACCACCCAGTGAATATACAGAGTCTGTTGAGAGTGAGTAGCCTGGAAACTTTGATAAAGATTGGTTGCATTCTCGAGACCGCCAGTGACATCAGGAAGGAAAGACAAACACTGAACGGCAGACAAGTAATCCGCTCGTTCAGGCTTGGTCAGGTCCCGCCTTGAAAGATATCAGCGTTGTATTCAAACAGTTATTTTGATCCATTTACCATTCTTTCCGCACAATAGGATTCATACATCCCGCGGCAAGGCTATCTCTAGCCAAGAGCACAAGCTCCAGTGACACAAACAGCTTGCTGAACTGCATACTGGTGAGACACAAACTGCAAAATGCCCGGGGTACAAAGAAGGGGGGTTTCTTTGCTTTATGAGGTATTATTTGAGGTGCCTCCTAGAATATGACTTGCTCGGTAATCCCGAGCAAAACCCCACTGTAAACCCAGTCATTTGACGATTAGAAGCGGCTGAATGTAAGTTGGGATTAATACGAGGGAATATCCCTGCTTGCGAGCGGAGCCTCAGCCTGCATTCAACCAACGAGCACGATCATTTATGCAAGTATACACTAATGCATACCCAGGCGGCCTGATCGACCAACAAATTGTAGCCAAAAATCTATATTTTCTGCTGGTGAAATCAAGTGAGAAAAAAAAAGAAATAACCCTTTGAAAAATGATATCTTGCTCCTCCTCTATTAGGGCCGCGAAAGAACCTTGGAAACATCGCCAGTAAACTCCAGCATCAAGAAAAAAAAAAAAAAAAAGAAAACAGAAAATGATTATTCCAGGATCACAACGCAATGTAAAAAATCGTGCCTGAGCCCACGTCCCGCCCCTCTAAGATACTGAAATCCCGGGGTTTATCACAAGGCCAATTATATTAAGGTGATCTTCCAACCGCTGCCATTCGTAGTTTAGCCGCATGCACAGTCCTTTGGGGGCCTTTCTGTGCCGAGAAATACTAGAGTCATTCTATTCAACGCTCAGCGCTGTAAGTTCCACAGTTGATGGATCGAAGGGGAACTCGTCGGTTGGGTTTGTTCTTTCAATCGTGCTTGATAGTGGAATAGGATGCCGGCACATGGACTCTTTCCCCGTTTATACCGCGCAACCTAGAAGGTTCACTAAGGAAAAGTTATTGATTTAATCGAACCGATGAACTATGAAGTAGTAGGATCGGATTTGTAGTTGGTCTTTTCGCTGCAATACTTTCGAATACACACTTGGCCTTACTTTCTCGTTGCACAAGTGTTTTTAGGTTTGGTTCCTGGGCTATAAATGCAATCCTCGAAGCCAAAGCGCACTCATCGCAATTTTCCTCTCCGACTTCTTCCCGCTGTCGTCCGTTTAAGCGCCCTATGTCAATACACCACCTCCTCAGATGTACCTCACGATGCGATCCAAGCAAGTCCTTCTCAAAGTGTGAACTCTGCGGCGTGGATTTAGGTGCTAACACTTGTTTGATAAATTCTCATCTGGTCCCAAATTGAGGTCAACATCGCCAATTTATTCGCTTTCGCACTCTCCCTCCGCCCATGCTCACGCATGTCTTCAGGGAATCTTCCTACGACTGATCATACGGTAATCATGGTGCATCAAATTATTCATATTTGGAGTATGGAATGGTGGGGGTGGGAAGGAGTCTAAGCCACGAACTTTGAGAGCAGCGAGGACTATTAAGCTCTCCTCCAGGGAGGACGAGAACACTAGTGTGTCACCGACAAGCAATTGGACGACAAAGCAGCCAAGAACTAATTTCGGATGCAAAGGCTGCAAATGTCACAGATGCGGCTAAGATTGGGAAGAAAAGTAAGCACCAGATATATGAGATTTGTGGAAGCTAGGAAGTTTGGATATTATTATGACAAAGTTTCAATTGGACAGATCACTCACGAACATCTACAGATGCGAATGACGACCTTACGATAATTTTGCAGAGCTCCTTCTCTACTAGACGGAAGACTTTTGGCAGCCTCATCCCAGCAATTTGTATAGAGAATGGGTTGAGATCACCAGCTTTCTGGCTAGAAACCCGGTCACTGGGACTCAGCGCACAATACTTGACCCGAAGAGGCAGTCCCATGTTACGCCAGCGCAAGATGGAGTGGATGCTTCTACCATATTAAACCGGTGGGGCGCCTATACCAAGCTTGTCGGTGAAAACAGCATGTTGTCGGAGTGTTCTATTGGCTACGCTTCCGAGACTATGTTTCATTCATTGGAGACGCCAAAATAGACTGCTGGGCTGGGTTGAGGCTGCACCAACATGGTCGCCTACTTGGAATCGATTGTGGAGTCCGACGGTGAAGCTCGCTTTGAGATAAGAAAGGCCCCTTGAATATTTACAGAAATGGCCATAATCTGTTGCTTTCTTTTGTCTTGCGGGCTATGATCACAGATCTGTCAAGGGTTCTGTGTTCTGTTTGGTGCGAGATGGGTACATTGTCTCGTCGGCAAGGCGAGAATCGGAAGTATATGGTGCGTGAACATTGCAGAATTTTGAAAACGGTGCTATACATGCAGTCGATATCCACTTCTTGCGACCGTGATTTACAAGGCGACAAATCCACACTGACATTCAAAGCCGCAATTAATTCTCATTTACAAAGCTGCAGCCTATAAGCAAAACTCTGGGTTTCCATTTCTGGTATCTTGTTTGCAGGCCACGATAAACAGTTATAAAAGCAATGACATAAACCAGCGATCCCATCTCAAGTCCCCAGATGCTGTCTCTGGCCGTTCAATCCCAGACATTCCAGGACAATGCTCCACAATTGATAGTTGGTATCCGATCTCCCCGAGACCTAGTCAAAAACAAAATAAAAACAACCCAAGCTCTCAAAAATCCAGAGCTTCTTCACCGCTATTCCCCCCTGAACAATCAATGCTGTCTGTCCGGGCCCACTTCGGAAAATCCTGTCTCCTCAGCTAGCAGCTCCAGCCTTGTGCTATCGAGACCCAGCTCGGGAAGCCGAGGAGGAGACTGACTCCGTAGCCCGACACCGCTATTTCGCGTCTCCAAGTCATCCATTTTGCCCTCCTTTCTTTTGGAGCGTAGGGATCGGAACCAGCCTACTAAACTGAAGCTCGATCCTCCGTCTGGGCCCTGGGACCACTCATCGGTCCTACTTTGTGTTCTTTGGAAGGAAGATCTCATTCGGGAGCTTCGTTTTTGTGATCGCGTGCTCGATTCTGAGGTCGGGTTCGTCTGGAAATCGGGTGCCGGTGGTGCTTCGATTGAGGAGGATGTAGTAGTTCGAGAGTGAGGCATTTTGCCGTCAATACGTTCAATTTCGTTCGGATGTCTTTTTCAATCCCGTTCGGTCCGTTCGGTTCGATAATGCCGGTATTGGTCAAAGTAGGGTATAAAGAGATCCGTTGGTATCCCCCATCTTAGGATGACAGATGGATGAAAGATGAAATCCCTGAGGTAAAGTAGCACGATTTTGAGAGGTGGGGAGGGGGGCGAGCGTGGCAAGGTATGGGGCTAGGCGAGGTGATCACCGCGATGATTACTGGCTGCGTCACTGCAAGTTGATCGATCTATCATGCAAGGAGGACCCGTCACAATTTGTCTGGGGTGGCAGTCTTGGCGCAATTATATTGATGGTGAGCATTTGGCAAAGAGCATGCGGCAGAGGGGCCAATAAGGGCAAATTCATTGTGGGCCAGCGGCCGCCTTAAAACTTTATATCGTTTTTCGTCCTGGTGATAGATGTAGACTGGAGTGGATTATCCTAAGGTTTAGCTGCAGGTGTGCCGTTCCCCGGGCCTCCCCTCTTCTCCCCACCTTCGCACCTTTGCCGCCTCTTCTTTTTCCAGCTGTTTCCTTAAATTCCTACACCACCATAATTTTTGGCAGACTTACCACGGACCTAGACCGCCGATATGGAACACATCGCGGTGGTAGTGACCCTTTCCCATGATCCGATATGGTATTTTTCTCACGTCTCAATCAGGACCCTGACTTTTACTCCTTGGCGACTTGCGCGAGCACAGACCCGCAGGACTTTCAGTCGTAAGTGCCGCTCATTACAATGAAGACTATAATTCTTATCGCATTCTCACTTGAATTCGTTTCTAGGGAGACTACCTCGATTGCGTCCACGATCGCGAGGGGACGGTTTGAAAACGGACGGAGGTAAGTATATTTTATCGATAATGTTGTCTCCAGATACTCAGGTGAGATGTAGATACCAAGCCACGAAAGATGATGACTACTGGTTAGTTCCCATGCATTTATTTGGGCTTTCGCGGAGTTAACATGCCCAGGGGCCCTTCTGACGACCAGCAGTTTGAAGCTTTCGAAATAGGGTAAGTCGCAAATCCCCCTCCCCACAACACTCCAATACATTCCATGTCCCGTCAACTAGAAGATCTGTGATTAATCAAGATATGTTTCAGCCATATGGTGTTTCTCGTGTTAGATCATCACCATCAAAATCCTTTTTTCCGCTCCCCGATTGGGGATTCACCCAAAGTAAATAAGCATCTACCGAGACGATGCTCGTTCGAGTACCTAACATCACATTATAGCATATTTTAGACATCGGAACCGGCCAAGGAAGCTGGGCAATGTGAGTCAATGGAACCAACGTTTTAGGAGCGCTAATAACAAATTATTAGCGATGTTGCCGACATGTATCCATCAGGTATAAGATTTCTCGAACCAAATTTTATCTTGGACTGACACAACTTTAGCTACCGTTCGTGGCGTGGATCTGTTTCCCCCACCCGTGACATGGATGCCCCCAAACTGCATCTTCGAAGTGGATGATGTGCTTCGTCCTTGGACATGGAAAGAGCCATTTGACTTGATCCATATACGTCTAATGTATGGTGCCTTCCCTCCTGAGGGATGGGAGCAGCTATACAAACAAGCTTACGAGTGAGTTTTGATCGTAAATACTTGATCCGGTGACCAAGGAAGTCCTTATGTTTTAACATCTGGTATAGCGCTCTCGCACCCGGTGGTTGGATTGAGCAGATGGAATTCGATGTACGAGTCCGCAGCGATGATGATAGCTTAAAGCAAGAACATCACCTTTGGAGATGGGGCGACATGTTTATTAGATGTGCCGAGCGAGCCGGCCGGTCACTCAATATCCACGAAACGATGCGCGCCGCAATTGAGAAAGCCGGATTTGTGGAAGTGCACGAGAAAAGGAGCAGGATTCCTTTAGGACCTTGGCCGAGAGATAAGGTACTGAAGGAGGTCGGACAACTTCAGTACGCTCACTGGAATGCCGCTTTAGAGGGCTGGGCGATGTGGCTTCTCACACATTTTGGAGAGCCCGAGCCGTGGACGAAGGAGGAGGTGCAGGTTTTCCTTGCTCAAGTGCGCGTGGAGCTGAAGAACCCCCGTATTCACGGTTATAATTGGATGTGAGTCTCTCTCCTAGAGCTGCTGAAGTATTTGAAGTTGATTAGGTTAAGCAACCGCGTGTGGGCAAGAAAACCCACTGAAGAGGAATTGAAATCGAAGGAGATAAGTTGAGTCAAAATATCGCCAGAACTCTGACCTTTGATGGATATTAAAGAATTTGTCATATTCTCTTGATGAATTAATGACAGAAATGTGGATCAGTCTAATGTTCGCTGTCTATATTAAACCTTCTAGTCAACTATTTAGGTAGATAGTCGTCTCCGTCTTTTCACTAGTGAACTTTCCGCCCGCCACCACTTACGTTTTGGGGGCTATTTTCCCACGAGTGGTGGTTATCTGTATCACAAGGAGCTCCTCCTATAGATGAGTCAGGCTTGATGCACAATGTTTTTTAAAGCTCAGGTCCCCTGGGTGGTGTAATGCTGACATTGTGATTTAGGCGAGCTTAGATAGTATGTCCAGCGTCTTGGGTTGCTGCGTTCCGCAAGGTTTATTTGTATAAGCCAGGCCTGCTAGTCAGCTTATTTCAATCGACTCCTTCACCGAGATTCCTTGGCGAGTAGTCACTCGCTGTTTGGGGATATATATGCAACTGGTTGCAGGATGTATCCTTCAGGTGCGTCTAATATTTCTGCTTGCATTGTTTTGAGGGTGATGGGCTTAAAGATAGACTAGGAAAGACATGGATCATAATTATTACCTTCCTTGAGCGCTTGCCCCTTGGCAATACGTGCAAGGGATGACTTTTAAATTAGCCCAATTATTTCTTTTGATTCAATCAATCGAATCAAGCAAATAATCAATCTAAGGAGGTGCCACCCACTCATGCCAGAATTTATGAGCCAAGGTCAGCAAATATTCCAAAACACCAGATTTGCAACCAACGAACTTGGGTTTATTTCTGGGCTATCTTGAAACAGAAGTGTTTTCTCAGCCCATGATCAAATATCTAAAAATGCATATAGGTTTTCCTCGAGGTAGGTGGTGACAGGTCCCTGCTGCCGTGAGTTGGCTAAATTTCACAAAATATTGATACATTCATAACAGCCAGAACGGTTTTATAGCCGAGCACATGCCTTATATTACGCGCTTGGTACTATTCATATACACTGAGCTATGATAATTTGCTTTGTACAATGAAAAGCCTGTCCTTAATGATCGTATCAATGATCGTAGATGAGTTTCCAATACATGGAAGTCCAACCCACATTGCTAGAACTTGGAAACAGTTCAAAAAGGCCACCAAAGAAAGCCAACCATCCATCAATTTCATTACCAACCGGCGAGTATTCACTATCTAGTTATCGATGGCCCCAAATAACTAAAATGAACATGGAATGTGGCTGATATTGGAATCGAATCGCAAGTACCTAGTATGGTAGGGTTTAAAACTAATTGCATTCCGTGAGCTTTTGTTTAGATATCAAAACTTCTCGGTGATGTGTATAATGACACCGAGGTTAACACCATCACTCTATTCCGTAATTAGATCAGATTGCCGGGATATAGTTACCTCGGGACCCCGCCATGGTGGCAGCGAAACAAGCCAATAGGAATAGAACAAAAAAAGCCTTACAAAATGAGTTCGGATAATTATCCATCGAACAGATGATAAAGTTAAGTTATTTAAGGGTCAGCTATCTTCACTTCCTGATTTACCAGACTCGCCGAGTTAGGGAACCTTAGAAGAGTCGACTGAATAGACAGTGTTACTTAGAACCGACGACCTCCCGAGGTCATACATCAACATGGCGCCCACCGCTACCGTTCTTCTAAATGAAGACAGCACCAACGCCGCATCAGGTGCCCTGGGCCTAGCCAAAGATGGTCGAAAGCTCAAAATCCGCTCATATCCAATATTCGAAACCCTCCTCGAAGAAAGAAACTACCGAAAACAGCACCTGGCCGCAGCCTTCCGCGTCTTTGCTGATCGAGGATTCGACGAGGGAGTCGCAGGACATATATCCGTCCGAGACCCCATCTTGACAGATCACTTCTGTATGATCAGACACCCAGCAAAAGCGCAAAACAAGCGATGGCTTATACTAACAACCCGTACTCTCCAGGGCTTAACCCGTTATCCATGCATTTTGCCTTAATTAAAGTCTCGGATCTGATTATGGTGAACGAAGACGGTGAAGTTGTCGAGGGAGACGAACCTATCAATGGAGCTGCTTTTGCTATTCATTCGGAGATCCATAAGGCCCGACCGGAGGTTAATGCTGCATGTCATGCGCATTCTGTCCATGGGAAGGCATTCAGCGCTTTTGGTCGCGAATTGGACATGGTTACGCAGGATTCGTTGCGCTTTTATAAAAGCCATGCTGTGTACGCGGAGTTTGGGGGTGTGGTACTGGACCGGGAGGAGGGGAGACGGATCACAGCGGCCCTAGGGACTGGGAAGGCTGTTATATTGCAGAATCATGGTTTGCTTACTGTAAGCGATTGACTCTGACTTCGCTTGATTTTCTGGGTGCTGATGTGCTTTTCTAGGTTGGTGGAAGCATTGACGAGGCGGCGTTCTGGTTTATCAGTCTGGATAAAACTTGCCATGCACAGCTTCTTATCGATGCAGCTGAGCTGGGTAGTGGTCATAAGCGGAAGATTATCAATGATGAGGAGGCGGAGTTCACGTCGAAGCAAGTTGGGGGTCCGGAGAAAGGGTGGTTGGCATTCCAGCCTTACTATGATGAGATCGTTGCAAAAACAAATGGTGGGTTTTTACTGTGATGATAGCGGCAGCAAAATCATTGTATGAGTCAGTGCAAAGGAAATCAAGACGGCATTTGAAGTTTTCACAAAGAAAGCCAATAAGTTGATAATGTCATTCATGCGAGCTTATGATCATGTGGTATCTTAAAAGAGGTTAAAGCATGCTGAACGCCAAATTACAACCTGACCCAGACGGCTGGCGATAGAACAAGGTAGGCGTGGAAGAAGGGAAAAGCAAGGGTCAAAGCAACGATATCATGTAAAATCGTAAACGCCATCAAATCACACCATGACGGGCCTTGAAAATGGATATCTTATCATCGTAAAAGAGGATTTCCTGTAATTTGAAATGAACGCGACTAGCGCCATTTTCCTCCAACTCGCTATCGGATTCGTCAGAAAAGCCAGAAAGAAGCTCATGGTTGTCTGGGAGATCCTGATCGTCGTCACTAGTATCCATGGTCTCGTCGTCAAAAGCGGCGAGGCCGTCACTACCAGAGTGGAAGTTGGAATTCATTGATTGGGATCCATCCGAATCGGTAGGGTTGCTCGGCCCATTCTTCTCAAGAATTTGGTAGCATTTCGATTGCAAACCAATGTAAGTGATTTTAAGATCGGGACGGATGCTAACGATATCCAGAACTTGTAATGCGAGCTCTTTCAGATCGCGATGAACGGAGTGGCTAATACGAGGCAAGTATAAGGCGCGTAGTTGGGGCATCTTTGGAAGTCTCTGCAGGAAATAGTGCTGGAAAAATCAAAATTAGCCTAGAACTTTCGGACTCATCACAGACATATCCTTACCCAATCGCGATAGTGCATGGCCATTCCCAACTCTCTGAGTTGGGGCATTCGTCCGCTAGTGACAAAAGACACCATTTCCTGGTTGAACATCCACTTGTGCCAACGTGTGCTCAGACTGTCTACGTTTCCATTCCGCTCGGAGGCATCAATGAGAACCTTTCGGAGACTTAGACGATGCTTTCGAAGAATATGGCGGTAGATAGCTTCGATATTGACGTTTGACTCAAAGGTTGGGGCTTCGTGTAAGTAAACGCTTTCTAAAGTATTCGGGGCGAGGGCGTCTTTGATGAAAAGCATCAGGTATGGAGTGACGGTATCTGTGCGCAGGTGCTTAATATTGAGCGAATAATCATACCTACTGAGGCTTGATCGACGTCGTTCCCCTTTCTGTGGTCGTTTCTGCGGTGGCTGAGGGGGCGCATACTTTCGGCGAAGAGCCCTCCAAAGATTTTCGTGTTCCTCGCAACGCATCAAAGTGAGAGTGGTAAGGCGGGTCCAGTCAAGCTGGGGTAAAAGATGTGATATAGAGAGAGGGACTCGTTCCAATTCCAGGACCTCGAGGTTTAACTTTTCATCGCTATTCTGTGGTCCATATATGGGACCGCATGCCTTAGGAGCAGTAATATTTGAGCTAGGTGGTGACGATGATGTACTGTCATTGGCACTAATAGAAGGTCGTTGATCGAGAGATGACGAGGAGCTCGACCCCTGCCGAGCAATATGATCTTCGCTCCTGGTGTCGTTCTCCGTGGACGCGTCTGACTGCAGCAAGTCGCAGGAGGAATTTTTCGGATGAGACAAAGTATTACGGTTGGATAGAATGCTGAGAATTCCTCCAACCCTTGGCCAGCTTAGATTGCAGTCAGTGGGCGGGTCGGTATCTTTGGCACAAACCACCCAAGGAGACAGGTGGGCCTTCAATGCAACGCCGATCCGTAACTCGACCAACCGATGACGAGAACGTTCGATCAAGACAGCTAGCTCCTCAACATAAGCCATCTCATCTATGTCGAGAACGGCTACACTCTTGAGCGGCGGTAGCACAGATAGGGAGGGATGCTCGACATGCTTGTACTTCTGTAGCAGGCGGCTTCCGGAGCTCAGCACTGCTGAGATGCGTTGAATATTCTCGGAATTGTCATGCCACCGCACCCAAATACGCTCCAGTCGACATTGATCATGGGGTCCGTCGGCCAGGGAGGCAAGGGCAAGCCATATTTCACGAACCACTCCTGTCGGCATGTCCCATATAAAAGCCTCAAGGTTGATCATCCGCGCCACAGCTAGGGCGACCAGTGTCCCCAGCATCTTTCCTACCTCTCGATTCACTGAATACTCTTGGACCCAGCTTAGTGGACCATTGCCGATGGAAAAGGTGCGGGTGTACTGTGCATAATGATTTCCTCGTCGAGCTAGAGATCGACCGATACTACTACCTGTCTGATGCGTCCGATGGCGTGGAATATCACATCCGCAATGAGAGCAGTCATCTGAAGGTCGATCGAATCTTGCCAACGGCGCATGATGAAAGACGTCTTCTCCCATCACCAAAGTCGATAGGCCGTACGACAAGGCATCCACCCCCGAATAGTCATCGCCTGAAGAGTTCAAAGATTCAGGCCAGACGATATCGAATCGGGAGTACATGTGTGGGACTGTCAGGCCATGAAGTGTAGAGCATGTTAAGGCGAGGGAGGTAAGATCATTTGTCTGGGTGACCTATTGATACAATCGTTAGTTTGTGCAAATCAGAAAACGACAAAAGAAAAGGGAAAGACGCGTCGTACCTCTTTGATAATATCCTTTAACACGTCCAAGGGCAATTCTAGAAGCTGCATCGGGCTCTTGACTGTTGGTTTGAAGCTTGACGCGGTATAGACGGAGGCTGCAGTGCCAGGTGTGGAAGTCCGAGTCGCGCTCTGGTCCGAGCTTTCACTTGAATTCGCTTCGAGGGCCAGCCTCGGAAATAAGGAGAGGTGGCGTTTGACTAGACACTCCGGATCCACTGAGGTAGTGCTTTGGCTCGAAACGAAGTCTTCTTCGTCGGATGATAAGGCCCCGTCGGAGCGCGGCCGATCAGCTCTATCGGAGCTGGTATCCGCCATCAGGAGACTATTCGAGTGACAACAGTTCTGAGTGATAAGACGGGGTAAAAAATCATATCCTGACCCTAAATGGAGGAGCTCTAGATTTGAGCATCAGCTATCGCATCAGTCTGGTGCCGGCGCGACAGAGAAGGAAGGGGTCTGGGGAAGCGATAAGCTAGTGAGTTAGTTGACGGATCGCTCCGCTGCGGATCATCAGAAGGGGTTTAGGTAAGCGCCACATGCACCCCAAACTACAAGTATACAATTGAGCTGGAAATTCAAGCATATTCTTATGGCATTCAAATTTAAATAATATTAGGTGAATTTTATAACTGCAAGCGAAATATCTAGATGGCAATTTCTTTTTCTTTTTGGAAAAAAAATTGGGTAAGCAAAGCTTTCATCGGACTACGCTCTATCAGTATTTATTCATCGCGACCCAATTTCTCCAGATTCATGGCTGCACTAATGCATGCCAAGTGACTGAATGCTTGAGGAGTGTTGCCCATCTGCTCGCCTGAGATGGCCACTTCTTCCGAGAACATCCCCAAGTGGTTTGAGTATGACAGGATATTGTCGAAGTGGGAGAGCGCCAGCTTCCAGATGTTGGGAATCGGAACATCGTATTGGGCAGCCTATACATCGAGGAGTTAATGAGGGGTCAAATAATGGAGTAACGTTAGGGATGGCACATACTCGGGCCATGGCCTCAACAAGCCAGAAGGTAACCATAATAAAAGCACCTTCGCCTCCGCCCACACCTGTGAAACACGAGCATCAGCAACGGATTGAAGGCTGAAAAATCTTAATCTCCGCCGCGAAAAAGTACACACCGTCATTGGCCTTCTCATGGTCGTATCGGAACACCATCTTGGCACTGCAGAGACCCTCCTTCTCTTCATTTTGCAGAATCCTTTTCAGGGTATTGATGAAACGCGGATCATTCGGCGCCACGAAGAAGACCAAGGGGGCAATCAAAATGGACGCATCAAGGACGTCAGGGTTTTCGTAGCTCTGGCAGAAGTGCTGGCGTTCAGTATTGAACCCTCGGGTCATAATCTCATCATAAAGCTCGTCGCGATCCTGAATCCATCTGAATCGGTCAGGACATGGCAGACTAGATCGTTTCTCTGCAAGACGAATGCCGCGGTCTAATGCCACCCACATCATAACCTTGGAATAAATAAAATTCTGGACCTGGCCACGAGATTCCCAAATTGACATATCTTTTTGGTCTCGCATACTGACCACATAGTTAACCATGCGTCGAATTGAAGCCCACTGGTCGTAAGTGATGGGATTTCCATGCTTATTGTATAGATAGATGCTGTCCAGGAGCTCGCCGTAAATGTCCAACTGAGTGTGGAAGACAGCAGCGTTGCCAATGCGGACTGGCTTGCTCCCCCTGTACCCATCGAGATGTTCCAGCTCCACTTCGGGAATGTCGTACTCGCCTCTGATAGTGAACATGAGCGGAAGAAAAGGGCGTTTGCTTCCCGGAACAACATCCTGAGCCGCATGCGGGAGAATCCGCTCGAAGATAAAGGTCACATAGGCTTCCGCCTCGCGGCTGTATCCCATCTTCAAAAAGACATACAGGGTAAAAGCCGTGTCTCGCACCCAAGAATAGCGGTAATCCCAATTTCGAGAGCCGCCCACATTTTCTGGAAGTGCAAATGTGGGCGCAGCGACAATTGCGCCTGTGGGCTTGTAGGTGAGGAGCTTCAGAATCAACAAGCTGCGCTCCACTGTCTCTCGATAGTGGCCCCGAAACTCGCACTTGCGAGTCCAATCTGTCCAATAATCCGATGTTTCCTCCTCCATCCTGCCCAGGTATGCAGCCATCATGGCGGAATTGGGCACCGCCTTCTCGGGGCTGTGCAGAACAAAGTGCAGAGTCTGTCCCTCAGACAAATGGATCCGGGCCACCAGCCCACGGCCCTGCAAGCCTGGTCGCTCTTCCAAAGTCATGTTAGCCTTTGGGTATCCGAGCTTCTCTGGCTCCCGGCTATCCGCGAAGATTTCGAGCTGCAGCCGCTCTGTCAGACTCTCAAAGTGCATCGTCTGCAGTCGATGCTTGAACATGTCATTTTCCAATTTCGCACGGGTGTTGTGTGCATCTCTGGCATAGTTGAAAGCAGGAAAGAGCTCTATCTGCAGCTCCATTGATCCACGACCGCACTCAAGTTTCCTGATCACGCCCGAATGCTGCAGTCCTGACTTAAAGCGGTTGGTACCGGGGTCGTTGCATGGACAGTATCCTCCCAGCAGTCGGCCTGACTGAGCATTCTTCTTGGGCGTGACTGGGAAATAATCCAGCATTGTCACAACACCACCATCATTGGTCCAGCGAGTTTCCAATATATTCGAATACGGCAGATATCGTTGCTTGCTGTGGTGTTCGACCACTGTTTTGTGTGGCTCGATAGACCAGAAACCTCCTTTCTTTTCATCTAGAAGACGACAAAAGACTGAAGGGGAATCAAATACCGGCCAGCACATGTAATCCATGCTGCCGCCCTTGCTCACCAAAGCACAGGTGTGCATATCGCCAATCAGACCATAATCCTCAATGGCATTATACGTGTACTCTGTCATGGTTTTAATGATGATAAAGCCGTGTAATGATGTCTCGAGAAGAAAATAATAGCCGACAGTACTGATACAAATCTCATGCAAGAGTGGCTGCAGAAGTAGAAGAGAACAACCCAGAAAGCTTCGGCACGACCGCACCGGGAAAGATATATGATCGCACATATTGACCGGATGTCCTAGGGAGCAACGACATGATGATGATAATGGCTCCCAATTGGGGTCATACTTAATGATCTAAGGTGGCTCTGCCAATGAGGGTCGATCATTGATTCCTGTGCTCGACGGAGGGATACACATCATCATTATGGAAGAACTGATAGCTCCCCCAAGCGGAGTTTGGGACCATCAATGCCGTGATCTTCTTGGGAGTTTATCAGCCCCCAACGAGCGGAGTTGATGAACAAAGTCCGTGATACACCCTTTCAATCATTTTCAAGCTTAGAGCTCAGGCAGCAGTTGTCTCATTGTCAACCCAAATCGAATATCGACCTGATCCTAGTAATATCGCCATAGGAGATGGAATTCGGGAGTTGTAACCCGCCAATGACACGCGACCATGCCTGACCTGCATTTCCTTGGTGTGCATTTTCCCCTTAGACCCCGGATCGACCGGACAGTGGAGCTGGGCCAAGGTGGAGTTGTGGCGACCAGTAATAGTTCAAGTTTGAAATGAAGTGGGAAGAGGAGAAAAACACCCGGCGAGAAGGGTGCGATCCATCACCGCCAATCTCGATCGTTTCTTCAACAACTTTCTTTTTTTTTTCTTGTTTTTGGTGAGCTGCGTGACCGCTTTTACCACTTCACTCCTTTAGTTCCTTTCCCCATTCACCTTCCAACATAACTCTCCGACATTCGCTAAAAACCACTGGGAGATATCCACCCCTTTCCTCGATCCTGATTCGAGGCTTCCCCCCCACGTCAATAAAGGGTCGTGTGAACTCTCCCGGTCGCACCCTCATGGGGCTCACAGCTTTCATCTCCCCCATCCCCTCCCGCGTTTAAACCCAAATTCCAATATGGGGTTGCCAGCCTCGAACCACCACCGACGGCGAAGCTCGATGCTCACAGGGGCGACTCGGCCGGGGCAGCCGGGCTCCTCGGAACGGAGAGATGACAGTCTTCGACCAGGAGACGACAGATACAAATGGGACGAACAAGAACCGTTGACGGCCGAGGACACTGATACGTCGGATCTCTCAGCAGCGGCGATGGACACACGCGAGCTAGACATTAGTTCAGATGATGATCACTACGATGAGGAGACTGGTCTTACAGCAAGTCAGAGACGTCAGCGACGTCGACGGCGCAGACAACGCCGCAAGCTGGATGCTCGCATCGCCGACACAAAATCTTATAATGGCCTCCTTCAGCTCGGTCTGGCGGATCGCAATGTTGTCAAGAAACTCATGGCTAACGCAGGTCTGATCCTTATGTGGTATTTCTTCTCATTGTCAATTTCCATCGTGAGGCGATCCCAAGATCTTGTTCTCCCAAACACATGAAGCTTACTCTTTCTCTATCACAGTATAACAAGTGGATGTTTTCCGAGAGCGATGTCGTCTTCCCGTATCCTCTTTTCACCACGAGCTTGCACATGGCTGTTCAATTCACACTCGCCAGTCTTTTACTATACTTGTTCCCGTCATTGCGCCCGAGTCACCCCATGGAGTCTGCCGCCAGCTCCCCCGTCGAAGAATCCAAAAAGGAGCCGGTACTCACCAAATTTTTCTACTTCACGCGCCTCGTCCCTTGCGGGGCAGCAACGTCCCTTGACGTTGGTCTAGGCAACATGTCGTTGAAGTTCATTTCCCTCACTTTCCTCACAATGTGCAAATCATCTGCACTCGCCTTCGTTCTGCTTTTTGCTTTCCTTTTCCGCCTTGAATCTCCGTCGGTGAAACTGATCGTGGTCATCGCCGCTATGACAATTGGTGTTGTTATGATGGTTGCCGGCGAGACTGCATTCAATGCACTCGGTTTCACCCTTGTCATTGCCTCCGCCTTCTTTTCCGGGTTTCGATGGGGTTTGACACAGATTCTTCTGCTTCGTCATCCGGCAACCTCAAACCCCTTCTCGACTCTCTTCCTTCTCACACCCGTCATGTTTCTTTCTCTTATCGTCATTGCCCTCACTGTGGAGGGCCCCAACGAGATACACGGAGGTTTCCTTAAACTCGCTGAGCAACATGGAACGGCAATGGGAGCCTGCCTGCTGATTTTCCCTGGAGTTCTGGCATTCTGTATGATTTCATCTGAATTCGCCCTGCTTAAACGCTCTTCGGTGGTCACCCTGAGTATCTGCGGTATCTTCAAGGAAGTGGTGACCATTAGTGCGGCGGGTATCATTTTCCATGACAAATTAACTCCGGTTAACGTGACTGGCCTTGTTGTTACCATTGGCAGTATTGCATGCTACAATTATATGAAGATCTCGCGGATGCGCAGCGAAGCACGAGAAAGTTGGAGCCGTGAGGGTAGTCCAGACTCCGACACCGAGGATACAGAGCTTAGTGGAGCAGAGACTAGCGATTACCGCCGCGTCGCAAATCCCGAGCCGGGCCTGATCAGTGTTGTCCCGGGGGATCATTTCGACGACGACCTGCATGCTTCACGAACGGGCGACCAGCGCCGCTCGTTCCGTGTCCGCGCCAGCGGTGCCATGCAGGGGCTTACGATTTCCACATCCACTATACCCGAGAATGACGGCCCTGGGTCGCCCATTAAGTCCGCCCCTCCAACCATCACCTCCATGTCCGAGGCATTCCCCGCACATCTTCAGGCGTCTGATCGGGAAGCATCCCCAGGCGTCCACTCTACTTCATCTATTTCGCCAGTGCGGCAACACACTCCCATGAATCACTAGCCTTTCTATCTTCATTCTTGATACCTATTTTCCTAAACTTGATTCATCTATACACCATCTTGGAGTGGGTGCTTTTTGTATTGTGACTTGCACAGTCCTCTCTTCTTTTAGTTCTTCGTGTGGGTTGAACCCACGGGATCAACGAGTTGTTTTCAGCCTTTGGACCTTGTGTTTACCAATATTTGATGTAAACGATGTCTTTGGTTTTATAGAGCGATGAGTACTCTGGGTTGGTCCGAAGGCGGATGTTGTTTTATTTTTATCTTTGCATGGCGGTCGTTAGGCTCATTACAGAGCGGCCGATTAACGGATACCACAATTTCATTATTCTCTTGTGAGGGCCTATGGTCCTGCCATTCATTCGAAAAGGAGTTCTCCATACACAATCAATCTCGCCAGATGTTCCTTTTATAACCCGATTGGGGATTATTGTTGGAAACTGCGCCAAGGCCCCGTGAGACTGTATGAAGTACAGCAAACCAGGCCTCTTCGAAGTTGAGCTAGGGAAGATATGTATACGATCAAATATGGAAAAGTTCAGAATCTATCAAGGTTCCCATTCAGAATAGAGAATGTTTGGTGTGTACCTAGCCTAGGTACAGATAAGACATATGAAAGCAGCAGGTCACACTGAACCCGTGGGCGGTTATTGAGTATAATCTAGGGCTTGCTTCTGCAGTGCATCAAGGGCAGACAGTTGAGATCAAAATGGATTTATCGGTATCAAGATCCACAATGCGATATCCTCGACTTATGAAAAGCATCGCTAACTATTTTCCACCCTTCATCATATCTACCAAACTCTTTTGCCCCTTCGCTTTCCCCTTCGCCTCTTTCTTCTTCTCTGTCTCAATTTTCCTATCGTGTTGCTCCTGCTGCTTCTCCCGTGTTTCTCGCCCCTCCTCAGAAAGCTTCGCTTCAAGAGCTTTGAATTCCTCCCCTTCTGGATCCATTCCAATCAACGATTCAAGCAACTTGATTTCTCGAGCCCAAACACCAGGATCTTGAACGGTTGGCGCCGACGCACCAGCAGGCCGTTTAGCCTTCTTGCCCTTTTTCTTCGTGCCAGACTCACTCTCACTTCCCTCATTAGGATCCCCCTTCTCAACTCGGTCAATGGGCGTTTCCAAAACCATGGGCAGCCCCTCAAACCGTGGCTCATTCATCACATTGTGGAAAGCCCGAAGACCGAGGAAGCCGGTTCCGATATTAGCATGCAAATCGCGCTTGCTACCAAACGGTGCCTTGGAGTCGTTCAGATGCAGCGCTTTCAGATATTGGATGCCAATTAGCTCTTCGAACTCGTCAAGGAATGCCTTGAAGCCCTTGGGCGAGGCGAGATCGTATCCGGCTGCAAAGCTGTGACAGGTGTCGATGCAAATGCCGATTCGGGAGTGGTGTTCTTTCGGGATGAGGGCAAGGAGGTCCTTGAATTCGGATAGTGCGCCGCCAATTGTGTTGCCATGGCCGCACATTGTTTCAAGAACTGGAATTACAGTTGAAGTTTCGGTGATGGCTTTGGTCAAAGTGCTTGCTAAGCGAGAGAGGGCGTCTGGAAGTGGTGTTTGGTTTGTGCTTCCCGGACTAGTGGGGTGTAAGTACATATACGTGTGCAATTCAGTGATTCACAAAATTTGACCTACTGGAAGTTGTAAAGCTTAATGCCGAGGGCTTCACATCGGCGAAGGTCATCTAGGAAGGAATCGTAGGCCTGCTTGGCTTTAGCCTTGTCGCCCTGTGCAAGGTTCACAAGATACGACCCATGTGGGAGGACGTGCCTAATAATATTAATAAATTTCATCAACTCGGAATTTTGGACAACTTACTTGGCTGCGTCATAGCCCTTCTCATCGCATAGCTTGCGGAATTGATCACGATGCTCGTCTAAAAGAGCTGGGTTGTCCCATTTGCGTTGAGATTTCAGAAATAGCGCGAATGCGTTGCCTCTGTGGTACCAATCAGTCCATGCTCGAGACCATCGATTGCGCTGGGAGATTACCCAATATGTTCGCTATTATGAATAGAATTGAAGACGCCTTTAGCGGCACTGACATGCGCACCAACAAACATCTTCAACCCCTGGGTACGTGGTGCAAGAGGCATAGCTTCGGACTCTTTCTGCTCTTTGGTCTTCTTTCCTCTCTTTGCGGGAGTGGACTTGGCCTTCTGGGTACTGGCTACAGTTTCGTCTTCGGCTTTGACCTCAGTTGGCTCTTTACAAACACTCTTGACATCAGAGACAGCTTTTGCCTCAGGACTTTCAATCTTCTTTGTGGACGAAGGGGTCCTAGTCTTTTTCGTTTGCTTGGTTTTTGCCGGTGTCACCTTTTTATCGTCTCCTCCCTCGGATTCATCCGAAGAAGACTGTTCCTTGAGGTTGATTGTTGATCTTTGCCTCTTTGAACGTCTTACTGGAGAGGCATCCGCTGTTCCGCTGCTGAGGTTTCTCTTGTGGCCCTTGGAATCGGGGACTGGTTGAGGCTCGTCGTCGTGGAACTCACACATGATGTACTGACCACTTGAATGGGTGCAGGGAGATGTTCTCGGGTTGAGGTATTGGTTCCAGAAAACCGATGGGTCCGGAATCTGATTGGACGTGCCGACCCAGGGATATCAAAATGATGCCAAGCCTTACTGGACACCACTGGACTTGATGCAAAATGCTAGAAACCGGTCCCTATTGAGATTCTCTGCGGTCAAAGCACGCTTCAAGGCAACAGAAGCTCGTGTTACAAAGCAAGTAATGATTCCGATCAAATTAGACCTGTCCGACAGTGAGGAGACGTTCATATGTAAAATCATATCACGTGTGTGTCACCACAGCAACAGTCATGTGATGTTTATCGATAACCAAATCCGCAACAAATGCACCAAGTCCCCTCCTTGACCTCAACTCGAAGGCACACCCCAAACCATTGTCGATACCTGCAAAGGGGGATCCCGGCGAAGATCTCGGCAGGATGGCGGCCTCCAACGACTTAATTGACTTCGACATTATCGAAGCCCAGAAGGAAAACGTTCAATCACTTCCCGGTGGGAGATCAGCCCGAGAGCTCGCCCGGATTTTCTCAGGCGGGAGCAATACCAGCGACAAATACGCATCGCCAACACCAAACGACACAAGAACCTTGAACGATGCCATTCGTCAAGAATACGAAGGCGAGTTGCAAGTAATTGCAGAGTCTGATGACCCCCTCGATGTTTACGACCGTTATGTCAAATGGACCCTCAACGCATACCCCTCCGCCCAAGCGACCCCCGAGTCCGGTCTGCTTCCCTTACTCGAACGCGCGACGAAATCATTCCTCTCGTCAGCGGACTACAAGAACGACCCACGGTATCTGCGATTGTGGCTACACTACATTAGGTTGTTCTCTGATGCACCAAGAGAGACATTCGCATTCCTCTCCCGTCATCATATCGGTGAAGGCTTGGCACTTTTTTATGAAGAATTTGCAGCCTGGTTGGAAGGTGCGGGCCGTTGGAAGCAGGCCGACGAAGTTTACAGGCTAGGTGTAGACCGTGAGGCTCGGCCAGTTGAGCGATTGTTGAGAAAATACAGCGAATTCCAGCAACGATATGAGAGCCAGCCACAGGATGCTGGGCCATCATCACCAGCCCTACCAAAAGTCCGACCTGCACTTGCTGCGAAAATGGACCCCTTTGCACCCGCTGATGGTTCTCCGGATCCCCAGGCTGCACGCCCCTCTCCTTCATCCACCAGTGCGCCGAAAACCAAGTCTGGAAAGCCTAAGATGGCTATTTTCTCGGATGCTGGTGCAAGTGCTGATAGCCAACCAGCGGCGAGCGGACGGACGAAGGGATGGGACAACATTGGATCAATGGAGGAGCGCAAGAAGGAAAACAGAGTGGAGGCAAAGCCGTGGGCTGGGGAGACTTTGAAGGCAGGAAAGAAGGCAGCGCCTACACAAAAGATGGCCATCTTCCGGGACGAGGTGAGTTGCAATTGTCAAGTTGCTTATCCCATTTCAGACCTCCATATATTTACGATCGCAGGACTAATTACTGGCTTGAACCCATGTGCTTCGGTTATATGTAGTCAAATCCAAATCAACATCAAGAAACCCAAGAACCCCAAGAAAAGAGTGCTTCCAAGCACGTTCCAGAACATCATGTAAGGGAAGCGGTAAACCCACGGACAGGTCGTCGGGAGCGGGTTTTTGTCGATTTGGAGGCAGTGTATCCTGACCGCCAGAACCCTGCGCATGAGATTAGCTTCGAGGAGCTTCGAGCGATGCAACGGGGATGGATGAGTAAGAATTGGCGGGCCCAGAAGGAGCCCCTTCAGCAAATTTCCGGAAATGTTGGAGGTTTTGACTCTCCACTTTCAAAGTCAAAGGCAGCCAGTCCCGATGAGGGTCTACTAGAGTCGGATTTGAGAGCGGAAAATGATGATCACCATAACGCTCAGGAGCAGAATGCATCTTCCGATGGCAGACCTGGGAAAGCACGACGTTTCAAGGTCAAAGGAGAAACCCAGACCCAGACCAGTAGGTTCACTTCACTCGCGGTTCTAAGTAACCCAACTCACAATCTTCATAGTAAAAATGAAGTTCGACTCACCCCCCAACTCTAAGGTTCGACGGAAAAGTACCAGGGAGCCGACAATGACCATGCACACCCGCGCCGCCACCGATGAGATTTACGATCTATTCAACCAACCATTGAAAGCGGAAGCAGAGGAGGATGCAGAGGATAGCGTATTCGGCAGCGACTATGAAGATGATGACCTTATCAGCAACGCTGATAGCACAGTTACTGGACACTTGTCAGCCGCCTCGAGTGATTTTGGCAACGAGGAAACACAAACCTTCCACAAGTCGTACGATGATACTGAGTATGCAGACACCACAAGAGCTGAGAGCGTCGGCGATGGTGATGGTGATTGGACTAGGTTCAGTGTCAGCAAGGATATTCCTGGGCACGAATCCGGTGATATCACATCTCAATCAGTCTACAGCGAAGGAGTGGTGGATGAATCCAACCTAGGAACTCCGGAAAGAGATCATTTTGTTCCCCGAATGCCCGACGACTATGCTCCGCCATTTGGCACGTATAGGGACCCTGCCGTTATGGCGCAGAATCGTCTGCCATTCATGACGCCCATCGTGGAACGGACCGAATGTTCGATACCCTCGCAAACGGTTGCTCGGGAGGCCTTATACAATGCCAAAACGCCTTCGAAGCCTCGATCTCCAGCCGGCATGCCTCAGATGGGCGATCTCCTTCTTTCTAGCCCAGTAGGAGCGCCAACACCATACCATGGAGACCACACCTTCACATCTGCAGCTGATGTCCCTTTCAGTCCGACTGCATTCAAGGCACTTGCCCCGAAGTTTCGTCGGCGAGGAGATGCTGTCATCAGGGAGACTCAGTGCAATCCGACAGATAAGGGTATACGAAACACCATTCTGAATTCTTTGGACCCGCCTCTTGCGGCTTATGCCGGATACCATGGACACGTCAAAGATAGTAACTATGCCTCTATGATTCAAAAGTTCGTCAAGACACATATTAGACGCTCCAAGGGGCTGAATGAGGATTTTGATACCCCTATTCTGGAGTTTCCCGGAGCTGAGCGAAGCTACATTGTTCGACGTGAGCTTGGAGCCGGTGCCTACGCTCCAGTCTACTTGGCAGAGAGTGTAGACAGTCTTGACTCCTACGACTCTGACTCGGATGACGAGAACCTGACTTCTAGCAATCAGAATTCCCGTTCCAAGACACCCAGCCCTTATCAAACTCCTCGGTACTCATTTGAGGCGATCAAGGTCGAGAATGGACCGTCTAGTGCTTGGGAATTTTATATGATCCGAACTGCGCATGACCGCCTGCAGCACTCTGCTGATCACTCTCGGGCTGCAGAAAGCATCGTGCGGGCGCATGAACTGCACGTGCACCAGCGCGAAAGTTTCCTCGTGGAGGACTATCGAGGTCAAGGCACATTGCTAGACTTGGTCAACATACTTCGCAATGATCCCATAACTTCCAACCACCACAGCGAAGGTGGACTCGAAGAATCTCTTGCTATGTTCTTCACTGTAGAGCTTCTGCGCACCGTTGAAGGACTCCACGCCCACGGAATTCTCCACGGTGATATTAAAGCCGACAACTGCCTCGTTCGTCTCGACGACCCCAATACTGAGAATCTTCCAACCACTGCGATGTCCCTTCTTGACTTGAACGAGAAGCCCTCTGAGGGCCGTGATAGTGTCCACTACTCACCAGGTGGCCATTACGGTTGGCGAAGCAAGGGCCTGGATCTCATTGACTTTGGCCGAAGCATTGACATGTACGCCTTTCAACCATCCGTGCAGTTCATTGCGGATTGGAAGGTTGGCACGCACGAGTGCAATGAGATTCGTGAAGCGCGGCCATGGACTCATCAGATCGATCTTTACGGGATCGCTGGTACGATTCACGTCTTGCTCTTCGGCAAGCATATCGAGTCCATGCCTGCCCGCACCAGTACTGGCGACGCCTCTGCCACTCACACGTACCGTATTCGCGAGTCATTGAAGCGATACTGGGACCGTGAATTGTGGGCCGAGGTGTTTGATCTACTTCTTAACCCTGGAGCTGAGCGGTGGGCACATATGGAATGTGAAGGCGGCAGTGATGCCACTCCGTCATCCGTTCTTCCTGTGCTCCAGTCCATGCGCCATGTGCGTCGCAACATGGAAGACTGGCTCGTCGCAAATGCGGAAAAGAAGGGGCTTGCCCTGCAGCTCCGCAAGATCGAGGCGTTACTAGCTGAGCGGAAGAAAAAGCTTGAACGGTCCTGATCGCCCCCTTGTTCTGTTTTCTCTTTGTTATCATTTGTCTCCTAATTACCTGTTTACGATTATACCCCTGCTAGTATCTCTTTTTTTTATGTGTCTGGTCCGTGGTGTCTATGTGGAATTCCTTACCTGTTCATATTCTTGTTTCAGTATATTAATTTGTTTCGTATCAATTGTCACGGATTTGAGATTAATTGAGCTTGGAATATCTTCATTTGCGGATCCTAACCCATGTCCACTACAGTACTCCCTCTGAATGTAGGTACCCTAGAGCCGCGTCCTTTGTCTCAGTCTCGTGCGAGGTTCCACGACTCGGCTAGGTCGAGGCATCTGGGCCACGGGCCATGGCAGGTGGATCGTGCGACTCCGACCCGTTCTCAGTGGGTCATGACCATTAGCGCTGTTGGACCTGAATCGTGTCCCGATGGAACCTTGGAAGCTCCCGAGATAGGTTTAGCGTGTGTGGTAATGCGTTCCATGGCTGTAATCTGTGTAATAAAACATCGCGACGCGACGCGTCAGTGGAGAACCGCGTGCCTCGTGCCTTGTTCTTCCCCAATGAGGTTATATTGAAAGCTGTCCCGGCCCCACGCTCGGAGTCTACGGGCACTCTACACCGCACAATGAGATGAGAAAAATTTTTCAAAAATTCCCATTTGACCTGTGGGTTTGTGGGCTTGTGCTGAGTTTGGAAGCTAATTATGGATACAAATATCTAATGTTCCCTGTAAACATGGCGGTTTCCGAAGGCAAGTCAGGAGTGCACAGAAAGCAAAAGCATAGGAAGATTCTGCAATGAACATCACCAGATTACCACGCATCGTGCCCGTTCTCCGGCAGATCCTGTAGCCCTTGCAGATGGTTCACGGGAGTTGGTCTCACGAACTGTTAGGAGTACTCCGTATGTTCTCCGTTGTGGGAGAAAGTGGACTCTCGGATAAGCACGATCGACCGTACCTTTTATCATTTAATGGGTTAGCTTAGTGGTTTCAGTCCAATTGGAGCACCATCTCCCAGCCCCCCATTTCCTTCTATACACAATACTGATCCATGTATGTACGATTCAAAAAATTACCCTGACTCGAGGACGCAGCGTGCATCAAGTAAGGTCCAACCTGCAGCCTCCGGATGGGAAAGACTCGAGAAAATCTAAACAAAGATGCCCCCCAACGACATTCCGTAGAGTCATGAAGTCTGTTTCTTTTTTTTTTTACCCTTTGAGATTACAGGTTTTTTTAGTCGCGAGTAGCGCAAGTTAGTAGAATTTCGCGGTGGGCCTGCAAGTCCAGGTCGAAGTACAGAGTACCTGAGTTGGGTATTGGCTCACGCCTACACGCCAAAGTATAGGGTACTCAGTCCCCCCCCCCCCAGCGCCTCACTCCAGCGCCCAACCACAACTCCTCTCCTTCTCTCTCTCCTCTTCCTCACCTCTACATTGACCACCTACCCCTTCCCTACTGTTTCCTTCCCCCAATTTTGCCTGCGATTTTGATCGCAGCTGCGCTTTCTTTTGTTCTCCCGGCGTTCCAGGGGATGACGAAATACTTCATTTCCTAAACTCGGGGATGGAGCCGCAGTGATCTGGTGATCCCGATTTCCAGTTGGCGCATTCCGCAACCACACACACCGACACCCTCGATTTCCTTTGAACTGCCTTTTATTTTTCGCCTTCGTTCGACCGTTTTCCTTTTTCCATTTCCCTCACGATTCACGACATCATTAACCACGACTTCCGCGCGCTTCCTTGAACCGAAGGTCGCGAACTCCAAGCTGCAACTCAAATCTCCCTCATCTAGAACGCGTTGAAGACTCCCCCCTCCTCTCACATTCTTGAACTGAACCCCACAATACCCGCGAGCTGTACCACGAGTCATTGATCATCATGTCTCAACGTCAGCTCTCGCGAACTCTTCCGAAGAACTTCACCTTCCCATCTCTGAGCGCGGATGAGCCCAAGACCCCCGAACGCCCATCGACCCACATCGACGTGCCGCCTCCACCGCGTCATTCATTCTCCAGTTGCCGTCTCCCTCGCGTTCGAGTCCGCTCCGGCACTGATGTCTGCGCGCGTATGGATCTGGATCTATTCCGGTTCCAGGGTCTCCCTGATCTACCCTTGCCCTCGATCGAAGTCGGTCAGTCAAACGCGCCGATCGAGTTGTCTCCCGCGGCTCAACCTGGCAACGATGAACGCTACCTAGCTCCGCCGCGCCAGAGAATGGTTTTCAAGACGCCTCCCGCTCAGATTCGCGGGACTCCATTCGAATCAGGCGACGAGACACAGGCGTGGCCCTCGTGGGACCAAACCCCTCTGCCACACAACTTTGAACGCCCAGGCTCAGCATGTTCAGATATTTCCGATTCATCTGTCGAATCAATCGAGACTTATGCATCGCGCCCGTCTGTAGGAGGAAGCTGTTCAAGTGTTGAGAGTGATATCTTTGATTCTTACTTCCCTCTCGAATTTACCAAGGAGACTCAGATGTCGTCTCCCAGTTTGCCCAAGAAAAAAGCCCAGCGATCTCAGATCAAGGAAAAAATCTTCTCTCGTGAGATGGACAACCACCTGTGGAACACTTACCAGATGTATCTGCAAGACCCTACCATGACTCCATTCAAGATGACCCCAGGCAGCATTCCACCCTTGGGAGTCACCTCACGCGTGGCCCGTCGAGCGAGGAAGACTTGGGAGAACAAGAAGCTCCGCATGGGTCAGTCCCTTTTCATCAAGGCCTCAGACCGCAGCGGCAGCTCGACTCCAAAGGCCATGGATGACAACAAGACACCATGGCCCAAGTCTGATTCGAAGACTCGTCACCGCTTGAAGATGCTGTGTCGCCGCAAGTTCTCGATCATGCCTCATTATCAGCGCATGATGCAGTCTTGCAGCCCAGAACCTGCCCAAGATATGGTCAATAGCGCCTGCCAACCTGGTAACTCTACTGCCTACGGTACCCGCGATCTCGGTGTCTCTCTTGTCACCTCGTACGACCCGACTCCGTTGACCCAACTTGCCGAAGCACCTGTCCCTGAATCGAAAACTGAATGGTTCAATAACCCTGTGCAAAACAATGTTGAGAACCACGTCGTTCAGCCCTCTAACCGGCATCTTAATGTCGAACCCTGCAACATTCCGCGCCTGGGATCGCCATTTGTTTACAGTACGTGGGGTCCTGCAAACTCAGGCTGTTCAGTTGACAGCATGCCTATATCTGCTCGGCGCGAGACCGTGCACGCCCCGACTCGGGCTCGGCGTAACACCCACTTTGACATGACTCCTCGGGAGCAAGATGATGTGTTCTCCCCCAAGGCGCGTGTGGACCGAGACCCCTCTGACGAAGAGGTCCATCAGCGTCTGAACACCTACCTCCGGGACAACAAAGTCCAAGACATTGGTCATGGTCGGGTCCGCATCCGCAGCCGTGGTGCGACAACTGGTGCTGCCGACCGTTCTCGGGATGTCAGCCAGCTCTTCTCACCCCCTTCGTCCCTCAACTCTTCCCAGATTGAGCCTGAAGAAAACACACCCATTACCAAGCCTCCTATCAACCCATTGTTGAATCTTGGTGGTGAACATATCAAGCGACTGGGTTCCCCTTTCAAGGTGGAAGGTCAGTTCAAGCGACGTACGACTCCTGGACGGTTCATTCGGCACGCGCCTTCGCTGTCCGATCCCTTCTCGAGCGGTGGCATTTCAACCTACCCCAGCTCTATGAATCCCTCCCCAATGCAGGAACAGGACAAGCATCAAGGACCCCCTCCATCTCTACAAAATCCCTTTGAGGAAGGCCTTTCAGATGCTGAGCGGATTCGCCGGCAAATCCTGAGCATGCCTTTCATGCGCAATTAAATGCGCATTTCTGCTGTCCACTTTTGCAATTTCCGTTCCCATTGTGGCGTCGATTCCTTTGCGATATCTTTTCACTTTGCATGATGACCTGAACGAGATTTAAGGGGGTAATGTGCCGCCCCCTCTTTGCAGCCTTTTTACATTTATGACAGCCACGGCCTTTGATGATTGTAACGATATTTGAGACGGCTCGAGTCTCGGAACTTTCCTGATATTTGCAACACATGACCCCGACTCCGAAGAGAAAATTGTGACGGGCCCTTTCTTCCTGGATCAGTTGTCGATTCGTCTCCAGCGCATTTGTACCATATTCAACAACGTTTTGGTATACATACGTGTCTGTTTCCTTCGACATCCTTCGTTTCCTCTAGTGCAGAGGGGACTTTCGACTCCTACCAGGGCATACATTCATTCACACCCCTACACTCATTGCACCTTGAAAGTGAAGACGGCTTCATCACATGAGAACCGCTTTGACTTCCACAATAGCAAGTTCACTCCCTATCGCTATGCGACGAATTTCATTTCCTTTCCCTGTCCGATTGCTCGATCCACTAGATGTGGTTTCGTATGCAATGAAAAACGACAAAAACCAAAAACATTCGAAAACATTACTCGCTACGGCGTGATTCATTCTCTTCATCTTTCTTTTCCTTTTATCTGTCTTGTTCAGTCGCCACCTTGTCTTGTGGATGTCTCGGGTCCCACATACCTGAACCAAGGCCTGACAAGACTTGAACATCACCTCTCCATTTTCTCTTCGGCCTACCCTTGCCCAACCATTCCCAATCGGCTCAAAAATGATTTTCCGAGCCAATACTACGCCTCTCCAAAAGAAGAATGTGCACGACGATACATATGCAACACACATAGACGAACCGAAATGAAACGACGCACATGAAATGCAGTTGGCCAACGACATTGCGAGACGCAAGCGAGGCGTTTGGTTCTTATCTTCTGTCTTTGCAAGCGCGCTTTTTTAAATTTTTCTGCTTTACCACATTATCATTCTTCTCCATCTGATTTGATTTCATTTCATTCCTCTCGATAATACGATCTGCTCGGCTTTGTACTGTTCTTTGCTTTGCATGTTTCGATGGATTCGATCCGCTTTCATGAACTGCGATACCGCTTGTGATTCCCAGGCTTGTTAATGGTGTGCCCGAGATGGAATGGGAAATCTTTGCGAACTTGCTTATGGCTGCGTTTCTTTTCGATTTCGAGATCAAGATTTTACTACAGATTTGAACACTCCAGTGCCGGTGTCTTTTGTTTCCTGCGTATATTGATTTTGCAATTACGCCCTGGGCGTCATCGGCGAGTGGTTTTTAGCTTCCTTTCTTTGAAGATCGCTCTTTATTAGGATCGATCGAACAATCAACTTATTATGCTTAACATTGTCCCCCATGGTACTCGGTTCAGTATGTTTTTGATCAGGAGTAGAGCACGTATTGAATGTTTCCAGATCTCTTCCACTGATAATCTCTTATGATGGCGCCTTGATCGATGGCATGGTCTCAATTATATTGACTTAGACCCTCTCTGTTGCACAATTCGAGGGCATACCACGAACCCCAGGATTGGCAATGCCCACTATGTCATTCGTCTTCCTTTCTACACCATGAATACTTTGATACTCTTCGTTCGTTGCAGGGGTCTCCTTGGTCACTTAACGGCGTGCGTAGCTACCCCACTACCGGCACCATCCATCACGCCTGCACCTTACCTTCGCCACATCCTCATGGATCCCCCGTCTCGGAGAGCCTTGACCGGATTATCAAATCCGATACTATCCATGAGGCTATGGTTCTGAGCGCACTCCCCTATTCCGTTGTGTAAGGTAGGGGATTTTGTGATCTCTCTAACAGAGACAGCACAACGGAAATGCCTATTTGACCAGCTTTCCTTGAATTTACTGCAAGGGGGTTCGTGCCTCTATCTAGCCCTGCCCCTGTCGCTTGCTTACGGACTACGTGCTTCTCTCGTCAGTGCCTTAAATTCTCCATCCGATCTTACATCGATCAGGGTCGATCTGTATCTTTCCGAGATTCAATTTGTTCAGAGTATTACCGCCACCCCCCGGTCTAGATGCGATATCCACGCCATGAAATGGGTCCATGATGAGATGGAAAAAGAAGAGCCCAGGAATACCTCCGAATGAGGATGGAGGTCTCGCTCAACAGTCATTCCGAGCTTGGCAACAAGGACCCCACTCCGGATCTATTTGGGGACGTCGGATCAACTCCTCGTGGATCTCGGAACAGCGGGGAGTCATCCAAGTAGATCTATGCAATTTATCGTTGGGGGAAATTCTAATTCCAGATCGCCAATCTTTAGGTTCCCAGCAGAGACTTGTACCTGAACTCAATGCCGCTCAGTACTGATAAGTGCATCCATGTATTCAGCTACATGGTCAAGCTATAGGCAACCGGATCAACACTGATATTCTTCGGATCTGCATCAGGTTGCCAGCTGTCTATACGGAATACGTGCGGGGTGATCTTGGCTTGGTCTTACTTCTTACTCACCCCCGCATCGTCAACCAACGTGTCTCTCATAAACATAGGCAAATACGACTCGAATCCGCTTACATAGATCACTGTCTCGAAAATATGTTCAGATCGGTCCCGCAAGTGACTTGTAGTACCAACGGATTAGCTGGATCCCAACGAGAACTGATGTAATCCTGCAGGTGGCCAACGAATAGAAACCCCAGATGGAAATAGAACCACCCCCACTGTTACAGTAAGTTAAAGCTTATTCGGCGATCTCCGCAGGGAAAGTATCAGCAAGGGAATATGCCAGTGTGCGCATGACGTTCCATTTTGCCGGAGCCCCCGAGCCTCCGCTCATTATCTTTGCTCTGCTTGATGTCTTCGACCCGTGAGCACATCATGTGTCATTGGAATACCATAGGCACCGTAGCACCGGAAAACGGGTGCAGTGTGTGAGACATGCTCTGGATTCGCAGTATGTACAATCCTGTAGTCAGATTATGGCATGTTGGCTACGTAGAGCTCCGCGTTTCACCCAATCATAACATCAGCGCCAAGCTAGACCCTTAGGAGGGCGAATATCTATGTCTCACCGCGTTTTCTAGTGAAGTACTTAAAGCGTCTCTTCTCCCATTGTTCTCTTGGTTATTCATCTAAATACATCTACAACATCGATCTTGATCAGTCTACATCTTTTGCTACCCACTCGAAACCAATTCTCTTCCAACCAAAATGCACTTCACCACTCTCGTTGCCTCTATCGCTGCTCTCGCGATGAGCGTCTCGGCTGCTCCCTCTCCTGCTACCCCAGCAAACACCCGCTATGTTCAACTTCGTCTCTATGGTGAACCTGGATGCTCGGCGCAGAATCTGGGAGAACTCGGTGTCTACGGCAATTACGTTAACAGCTGCCAAAGCTTTGGTGATAATGATGTTAAGTCTGTGAGCTTTGAGATGGCTATCAAAAACTGCACTGGTATGTATCTTGACCTTGTCACTTATCTCTGTCGCTGAGCTGATACGAATACAGTGCGTGTTTACACCGGTGATTCTTGCGATGTTGGCGGACAGGATGTTGCTTTGAATACCTGTCATGGTGGAGATGACGAGATCCACAGCTATGAAGTTTTTTGCAGTGAGCTTTAAGAGATTGCATGAACCGGATGCATGGTTTCTTTTTCTTTCTTTGTTCATTTGCATCGTCATTGGCTTCGGGGGAATGGAAGATATCAATGTTAATATGGGTTACAATCATGTTTCATACGAATTGAATACAAAATAGAATTGCATACTGAATTTCGAGACAATTATGTGCCCGGTGATATACAGCCTATAGATACACTCAAATGTAGCTTCTCACCCTGAACTAGAACCCAGTGATATACCGGTGCTCAGTCGTTTCCTCCAAAACCTCCAACATCATTCCAACTTCAATAGCACCCTCATTTCTCGGTGCACTCAGCATGCCAAAACAAGGCTTATACTTAACCCCCTCATCAACTCTGCGGTACGAAACAAGTGTATCCCACGGTTGCTTCTTGTGCTTGTGTGCCGAATCAGGATCTACATTCGGGACCTGACATCTCGCACAACGCGCCACGATATCCAGAACCAGCGGGGTCTGCGTCACCTTCTTCTCAGAACCAGAGCCATTAACGGCTCTGATACGGACCAGTTTCCAAGAATCTTCGCTCCACGCTGTTTCCCCTCGAACAACGATATTCGGTCGGAACCGTTCAACGGTAATAGGATCTACACCCTTGGAACTGAGGCGCGTGTTCAATTCAGCAAGAGAGGCCTCTGATGCGATGAGAATTGGGAAGACGTCGGGAAAGCCGGTTTCCTGGACGCGGCCCAGGAGTTTGGGTGCGCCGTTGCCTTTCAGAACGCGGGGTGTTGGGCCTTTATAGACTAGTGCGACGGAACGGCCCATGAATGCTGAGAAGGGAGCATTGATTTCATCACTGTAAATGTATCCATCTGTGTCATTTTCCCAGATCTTGACGGGGGCTATGGTGGTGTGGGCCTGTAACCATTCTTGGGTGGGGTGGGCTGGTATGCGGATTGTTTTGGTAGTATCGGGTGCAGTATCAGATTGATGGGTCGATACTGGACTTGATGTAGCTGGACTTGGAATTGTCACAACTAGATCCTCGCCATCTTCACTAAGCCCTGTTCCAATGCGGGTCATGTTGGGGATTTGGCGGATGGTCAGGAACTCGTTTGTTGAGGCGTCGACGAGCATCCAGCGCCGGTCGAGATCTAGGCCATGCTCTTTGAGTGTAGTTCGGTGCACTTCAAAGCCCCGGCAGGACTTGATTGGGTACATGCGCAGCGAGACAATCTCACTGGATTGTTTGGAACGCCTATTCCAGAGGCGTAAGTGCGGCAGCAAACTTGCTGACGGCGATGACTCGTGGATCCATCTTTTCAGTTGGGGGAAGAGTAGAATTGGAAGTAAAAGTACCAGTCCTAAGACCAGGACAGATGTTGTGGGTACTACCTCAATCATAATTGCCAATTTGATTCAAATCCTGACCCAAGCACAAGGTCGCGTTTCAAATGTTGTGAAGACTCATACTTGGAGATAGGGTTCTAGTTCCGTCGGTATTGATAAGCTCTTTTTTGCCGAATGACACCGCCCGGGATCTCGGATAAATTTATGACGTCATGTCCCCGTCCATAGCCCAGCTGCTCTGATATTTTGCGGTAAATTGGATATTCAGTTGAAATGTCATTTATGAATCTATTCCATGACTACCATGGTCATTCATACTTCTGCTCAAAGGTCACACCAAGCATGCATATATGAAGGCATGGTTGATGGGTGTGGATTTCAAGACTTGTGACTTTGCAAAGTGGAATCACAATTTGAATTTAGTCTTTTCATATTTGTATAGAAAGATGAACAAAGAGGCGGCAGTTGCAGAACCTTGTCTCGCATTAACAAAAGAATCGGTGTATTGAGGTAAGGGGGAGTCTGGTTTGACCTAGGTGTATGAGTAAACACGGTGATAAACATCATGATGTTGAATTCGAGGAGATATCAATACTATCAAGGAAAGCCAAAGTAAACACCATGCGTGAAAATGCGAATAAATAACAGCCGAAATGCAATTCCTCCTCATACAGAATGCTTCTCATCGATCCAGCAGATCACCATAGCCTTAATCAAAGCCAAGGTGATTTCTCGCCCGCGCTCGATATCAGCATCCTCCGCTGCACCGGGGACATGCAAAAACAAGACATTGCGGTCTTGGCCCTGCTGTGCGGCCAAGGCCATGCTAGTATAAAAAATAAAGTCACAGAGATAATGGCCCGCGTCATGGGAAATCCGGAGATCCAAGCCCGGCGACGCATTAGCCTTCCACGTCTCTAAGAAGTGACCGTTTGGTGGGTAGGGAACACCCTTGGACTCATGGGACTGTTGGTCTTCCTGCTCTTTAGTGGCAACGAAAGCCCTACCTGGGCACAGTATCGGAGGAAGCCCTAGCAGCTTCCACCTTTTCTCTCCGTCCTCATAACCCGAGCGGCCGTCAATATCAGTAATGTTGTAGTCATCCCGGTGGGCCAAATGCTCCACCGAGTAGTACAATCTTGGTGATGCGATGCCAATGTGAATCACTAGATCTGGTCGACGACCTTGATTGGCTGCTGCGAAGTCGTTTAAGATTACGGGTAATGATTCACGAACAGACGAATAGGCAACAGGGATCGGAATCGGGTGGACATGCAGAATGACACGGCGGTTCGTGGCGCTAGGGGCTGGGAAGGTAAATGAACCAGGGAGCGATTTGGCGATCAGGGAGGAAGCATTGACAAGGTTGGTTTTGAAGGGCTAGTTACACAGTGAGGTCTTAGATCGGGCTCGGAAACGCTTTGGATCCGGGCGCAGATCACTTACGCCAAAGCCCGTTACCAGTACGGAGATGTCGGGTGCGGTTGCAGAGCGTTGGTCCGTGTGGTGCTCAGATGCGGGGCCATAGTCACCCATGATGAGATTTCAGAGACGTCTTTCAAGGTCAAAGTTCAAGAGTTAAATGAAGTTGGAAGCTTAGAGGGAAGGCAAATGCGGGGGTTGATTATGTATACATTCTCGGCTGGGGACCATCTCTCACCGCTGATTGGTTTCTTCACACTCTGTATTCCTTTATTGTTCCTTTGGCTTCCTCTTCATTTTACTACCAATATACTACTAGGTGGCGTTCATGAACACGGTTTTATGGCTACAGGCTACAGCTTCTGCTCACGTTCCACAGGTGTGATACAACTTTCGATCGATTTCATCCATGTTGATTGGCCTCAGGTCATTCCAGCATGGATCCAAAATTGACGCGAGGATATCCTCCAAATACCCTTTCGGGCAAAGATCGGTCCTCGTTTTCGTATTTCCTTGCTCTCGACCCAAAAGCAATTTTGCTGTCCCTCGGAGTGGTCAAGTCCCGAGCTGTTCAAAATATAGGCTTTCCCCTAACTCTCGGCCCAAGCCATATCCGACTGACTGGGGTGGGACTCCACTTCGGAATGTTTGGGTGAAACCTGAATAATGTACAAATGACTTCGTCTAAGTGGCGGAGCCTCCAAGAAGGTTTATCACAAGTCGCCTTATAAATGCGTCAGGCCCAGACGTTGAAGATTTGGGCCCGCAACATTGCTTTTTCGCTCTTTCCCCCTCTTCATTGATGCTATGGCGCTTGTTACCGAAGTGTTAAGCACTCCCTATATTGCTCAGTGTGTCTGTGTTGTGCTTCTGCTGGTGTTTCTCTCCAGCGTATGGGATGATGTTTCCGATGAGATCCCCTATGCTCAGTTTCCTTTGATTGGAAAAAGCCGGTGGGATCTTTCCAACACGAAGGCCAAGTCTCTATTCAGTCAATCAGCACGGGCGTTGATTGCGGAGGGCTTTACCAAGGTAGGAGGATCATCATGCTCTGAGCCCAATATGCTAATCAAGAGAAGGGTCGCAATGTATTTCAGGTCATGGCTCCAACCCGACCATTGATTGTCCTACATCCAAAGTATATCGATGAAATCAAGAGTCATCCCCACCTAGACTTTGATGGCGCTACTAGGAAAGTAAGGGTACCATTCACAACTCTGAAATTGGGAGACTGATTTGAATCTAGCACTTCTTCTCGGGCCGTATCCCTGGCTTCGAGCCGTTCCATGCAAATGGAGCATCTCGAGTTCTCTTGGATGCAGTGCGAGTCAAATTAACTCAAGCCCTTGGTATGTTGGTATGTGAACCCAAATCCTGACGATGAATGTTCTAATCCGCATACAGGTGGCCTGACAATACCGCTCTCCAAGGAGACCGCCGCGACGGTGAAAGACACCTTTACCCCATCGGATGGTATGGCATGATCTTAAATTACTTCATATCCAATGCTAACCATATTGTCCAACCCAGAATGGAAACCGTACAACTTTTCCTGCAAAGTGCCGTACATGATAGCACGTATCTCCACACTGGTATTCCTCGGTCAGAAAGCCTGCCGCAATGAGGACTGGATCGACGTCGCCGTTCACTACACGATCGACTCCTTTAAGGGGGCCCGCGAACTACGGCTGTGGCCGTCCATCTTACGACCGGTAGTACACTACTTCCTACCATCCATCCAAAGGGTTCGCTATCATCTACGCGTTGCCCGGGCTATTGTGAAACAAGAGATTGAGGAGCGTAACATGATCCGCGATGGCAAGCTGTCACCTGAAGAACCACCTCGTACTCAGGCCGATGCCCTCGATTGGTTTGAGGAACTGTCTAGAGCATACAACATGCCCTTTGATATGACACGTGGACAAGTTGCGCTGTCCTTGGCGGCCATTCATACTACCTCGAATCTTCTCACAAACATTATGTACGACCTCGCAGCGTACCCGGAATACGTCCAGCCTCTCCGCGACGAGATTGCCGCCGTTATCGCTGAGGATGGCGAGCTCAAGAAGACTAGTTTGTTGAAACTAAAGCTGATGGACAGTGTGATGAAGGAGTCGCAGCGCACAAATCCAATCAGTATGAGTAAGTCATATATCTTGCAGTCACTCTAAATCCACCATACTTATCACCTTGCAGCATCCCTAAATCGCCTGGCCTTGGAAACAATTCCTCTATCAGATGGAACGGTCATCCCCAAAGGCGCCATGATTGCTGTCTCTGCCCACATCAATGAAGACGAAACCATCTATCCTAACCCCGAAAAATACGACGGCTACCGCTTCCTCAGAAAGCGCCAAGAACCAGGCCATGAGCACAAACACCAATTCGTGACAACCACTCGTGAAAGCTATGGGTTTGGCCACGGAGTCCACGCTTGCCCGGGCCGCTTTTTTGCGGCTAATGAGTCCAAAATTTTGCTCATCCATTTATTGCTTAAATATGACTGGAAATTAAAAGATGACAGCGGACGACCGAAGAGCTTTGAGATGGGCAGCGAGATCGTTACTGATCCGACTGTCGAGTTGCTTTTCCGATCAAGGGATCCGGGGCTTGATCTTTCTGCCCTTGGAGAGGGATCTGCACAGAGAATCGGTACTTCTTGCCGTTTTGAGAGTTCCTTCTGATATTGATTATATTTTTCGGCCTTTACATAGCAACATTGTATAGTCCCCAGGCTATGATACCTCATTGGGCAAGCCAAGTTAAGATGGTGGTCCTAGCGGATAAACGAATCCTGGGGAATCGATTATTTATGAGCCTTGATGATATAGGCCTGGATAATCATGACTTAGCACTACCTAATATGGATGCAAGGTTTGAACTGATGATTTACGTCAAGGTCCCATTTCGAGAGTATAGAGTTTCTTGGGATGTCGATCATGTTGGGCTGCCCAGAGCGTAGTATCCGTATTCATGCGTATTCGCCTTGTCCTACCAATAGTCAAACTATTGGACCCACGGCCCCGCCTCGTATACAGCATCTCCAACCCGACAACCCATCTCGGCCATGCAATGACTAACGCCTTGTATCCCCTCAAATTGGTGATCTGCGTACGCTTACTTAGGTAGCAATAATGTGATCTTTCCATTGATATATGACCCTAAAGCTTTTACTAAACACACATGTGCTTGAACAGAAAACAAAATTAGCAAGTCTTTTACCGTAATCAGGCGAGGTAACCAGTGGATTGTCACTTCTTGTAGCCAGATATGTATATTACTTCATTCAGATCTTTGGTTGTTTTTATTCTTCATTATTTAGTCTCCGAGGCTTTCACTAATAAAACTCCATGAATACCTCCCACTGTTTACCTTGCAATTGCTCTACGGATTGCGTTGACCCAAGTCTAATATCAAAGGTAGTCATGACACTCAATTTTTCTATAGCCAGGTAAAATGTCTAGCAATTCTGGCTTTCGAGAGGAATACCTGTGCTCATATGCGGGTATTTAGGTACTTAGCTAGTCTTTGATTCTTACTTGCTACTCGGTTGTTGCTTGTATATATTTAACTCGAACAACTATGGGATCTATCGCCTCGCGTTTTGTTTTGCTCTCGGTCTTCCTAAGAGACATTCACCTATACCCTTTGCCGCTTTGTGATTCTATTATACCAACCATGCTAGCCAATGTCAAGCTGAGTCGGCGATAGGTAGCAAGTTTGTCCAATTCCGGTGCAGAGGTGGGAAGGGGAGTACGAATTCTAATCTTATGAAATATCGGGGGACTCTCCCGATTGAGTCTGAGCAATATGGTCCAAGATGGTCAAATTGGGGCACTATATCGGATAGCTAAGGGTCCCTTTGGACTTGTGTGTGTAGGGATACAATGTTACAATTGAAATTATATACTCAATGGCTCATTGAACAATCTTGTTGATTTCCGGAGTACAATGCTGCAAGCGTAAATTATCATATTAGGCTTCCTAGTGATATTATTAGACCGGCCAATTCCATCTGAATGATTACCGCCTATAGTGCAATTTGAGCTGATTACCGTCGAAGCCCAAGATCCTAGACTAGCAACGGCAAAGATAGAGAGAGGCTTACATTCGGCTTCAATTACAAGATTTTATCGCGCAGTGTATTAGACTACCGGTGTACTTAATGTATATGTATCCTTTGTTACAATTACTATCTCTCAACTGAACATGCCAAGGCATTGAAAGCTAATTTGGTCACAAGGGTGACGACTGAACTACATAATTCACGAGACCATAGCTCGTCGGAAGGTCTAGTAAGAAGATTCGACGAGACCTGCGATTATCAGGATGGGCAAAAAGCGCTTGTCCGTGTTGTCTAAAGTGTGAGGGAAAGCTTGAATTTGCATACTGGTGACTATTGCTAACCGACGTGGCATTTTATGCTGACATTTTCAATAGTCATGTCGTTTTATGCCCACATGTAAGGCACCAAACCTTTGATTTAACTCCATATAATTCCCAAGCAGATATAAATTTCCAGTCAGACAATCCACTCAGTTTTTGAGCTGCTTGCTCGCCGAAACACACCAGTTGTTCCATTCCGTAAAGAAGGAAGGCTGAACATGGCACTTGGTACTGCAGAGCTGAGCCTTCCGTGTCTCGCCATACACATCGACAACGCCAGCAATATCAGCCTTGTCATGTGCAACGAGGACCTTCACAACAAGCAAACTAGCCTGGCTAGCCGCAGCCGCATGAGTCTGAGGCCCACTGTGTGCCGCTTCCTTGTGGATGGACCGGAGCAGCTCCCAAACAGGCTCGGTCTCGCCTTCGATCTTGGGGACGGCAGATCCCTTGCATAGCTTGGTGTACTCGCGGAGCACACTGTTAGCCTTGTTGGCGATCTGCTTCACGGAGGAACGACGCGAAAGACGGAGGAGAGGGAGGAGGAGGTCCAGGGCCAAGACGCGGGAGTGGCACTTCTTGACGAAGATTTCGAGGAGGTCGAGGACACGGTTCTTGAAGTTCACCATGTTCTCGCGCGCGCCCTTCTTATCTTTTTGCTGGGATGTGACTTGGCGGCGGGCGCGGAAGACATTGGCTAGTTGCTCATCGACAGCGTCCATTTCGTCATCGTTCATGTCGGCGTCCGAGTCGGTGTCAGATGTGTTCCCATCTTTGTCTGCGAGGTGGGTACCAAGTGCGGCGGCAAGCTTGGCTTCGAAATCGGCGACTTCGGCAGCGTCTTCCTCGTCGTCATCTGAGGGCTCTTCATCATCCGAGTCGGATTCAGAGTCATCACTTGCTTCAACGACTTCGACGTCGCTGTCTACGTCCATCTTGTCTTCATCTCCCTCTGAAATTTCTTCGACATCGTCATCCTCTTCCTCTTCTTCACCTTCGTCTTGGTCTTCGAACATTTCCTGCTGTCCGGCAAGGCTCTCCTTTGCCTCGAGGATAGAAATCAACGACTCCAGGCCGTTCTCGGATATCTGATCAGCAAACGCACCGAAGACCTGCTCACTCATGCGACGGAAAAGCTGTGACTGCTTTGAAGCAAAGCTGAGCAAAATTTCAACAAGCGCATCTGATGCGTCAGAGGCGTCCTCCGAGTCCTCGTCATCCATGATCTTAGAATAGCAGAACTCGAGCTCGTCAAGCATCGACACGGCATCGGGGTCACCATTGTACACCTGCAGAACTGTCATGGAGTAGAGAAGCTTGAAAGCGGAAATGCCCGATGTGTCGCCCTTTTTTTCCTTAGCAGATAGCTTCTTCAGTGACTTGAAAGCAGTCTTCACGGACTCCTGGATCTTATCATCAATGTTGATGATGAATCTGCCATATTCTTCAGACTTGGCGGCATCACGGATTTGCTTCACGATTGCGTAAGGGATTGTCGAGGCATAGGTCTGCGATGTAAGGAGACTGTTCAATGAGGAGTTGATACGGTTGCGCAGCATCTCCTGGGTCGCCTGGGAGAGGGCAGGTTGAGGGGCAGAAGAGGTGTTACTGGTGTTCGGGAAGTATGCAAAGCGCACGAGAATAGACAGAATCTGCTCCAGAGTTGACTGGAAGTCATTTTCGGAGTCGTCACTGTTCCCAGTGGCAGCCTTTCCGCGCACCACTGAGAGAAGGAGGCCAGCAATGAACTGGCGGTTTGATGCCGCAAGCTTCTCGTCACTTGCCTCCGGGCGGTTGAGGAGCCTTTCAAAGAGAGGAACGATATCCTCCAAGGCCTCGCGGTTGGCATCCGCTACGATCTTCTCGATGGTTTTTGTCTTAGTGGCCTGGTCGAAGTTGACTGCGCCGCTGCTACCCATAAGACCGCTAACTGCTGCAGATGCAAAACCAGGCTCCTTGGATACGCGGGTTTGAATTGCCTTGGCGGCTTTGACGGCCATGCGGTGCAAGTAGCGATCTTCAACGGCAAGTTGGTTTGTCAAGCAACGGACCAGGTTCTTGGTAAAAATGTGAGATGCCTGCTCGGGCGAACCTTCGTTCAAAACCTTGGTGAACAAAAGGAAGCCCCAGTACTTGCGTTCGTCGGACGAGGCAGAGGCAAACAGACCGTCTGTGGAAAGAGTTAGTTCGGGTCAATTGAAGATGTCAATATCTAGCTTACTGTCCACAACTTCGGTCCAGAAATCACTGAAAGACAGACGAGAGGATTTCGACTTCGACTGGCCGCTCTCGCCGGTTCGTGAAATGACCGCATCCCAGGCAAAGTGAAGCTTGGAATTCCAGACACCAGAAGACTTGGCTTTGTTCTCGCCTTGCGCTTCCTCTGCAGAAGACTCCTTCATGATCTTCGACAAGCTATTGCGCTCTTTTGTGTCCAGCGGGTCATCGTGCTTCCATATCTTGCTGGGATAGTTGACCTTGGGGAACATGTCCTTGGCAGCCAGCCAGACCGCAACACCTTCCGGCGACCGAGCCAACTCATGAGTGCGCAGGCCCTCCAAAATAGCCTCCACAAACTTGGCATCCATATCGCGAGCAAACAGGTCATATACACAGCGATAGAGAATCCAACCGCATTCCTCTCGGATCCATGGCTTGGTCTGGGCAAGGTCGAAGATCAGGATGAGGACCTTGGTCCAATACTCGAAGGGAACGTCAGGTTGGAAAAGAACGGCAGATTTAATTATTGCCTCGGCACCGAACAGACGGCCGAAGTGATGGTCGCGCTGTTCCTGAATCGATAATCTTCTTTAGCACCACTCTCATAATACGGGGAGTATTCTGGAGCTGACTCACCTGTCCTGACTCGCCACCGCTCGCATGGGTTTGGACCTGCCAAAGTTGAAGGGCATCCGACAGCTTGAACTCCGTAGAGTCGCGCGGAGTAGAATAGACCTGAGTGAGGACCTCGGTCAAGGCAATGGAGAATCCAATTCGAGCTGCTTTGCGGCTACTGCAGAGACCGCGGAAGAGTCTCTGCAGCACCTTCTTAATCTGTTCATCGGTGGGGTTCTGGTCGGGTGTGAATTGCGACACAAGGCTTTGTGCAGCCTTGAGCCGAATCTCGTCTTTCTCGCTGGCCAGGTCTTCATAGATCTCCACGAGTTTCACATCGATGTTGTAGCCTTCGCGACGACGCTTCTTCGGGCCGCCAAAGTGTGGCGGCATTGTTCCGGAATTGAATTATATTGAGGAATGTTCTGCTGTGGTAATCGAGGTCGCAGCTCTCGGGGTGGAGCTATTCGCGAAGTTGGATCAAGTGAACATTGCTCGCCGCGGCGCAGAAAATTCGGGGAGGCTGTTGCCCTTTACGGCCTAGCGTGGTGCGATAAGCTGATAAGGTTTCTATTTCTATAGATTCAAGATGAGATTTAGTATAATTCTTGAATAAGGAGCGCCGTTGCGTACTAATATAATATCAGCTCAGGGCTAATAGCATCTAATCCTTAGCAGCTGGTGAAAGTGTGGTGCTGCCTGTGTCCCACGTAGCACTTGAGTTTATGGAACGTTGCGGGACTTAGAGTTGTAAAAATATATAGACCACTCTCCACAACTTTATTATTCGCACAACAATTGAGGACGAGGTACCACCTTTAACAATCACTGGAAATGCTGACAAGTTAAATAGCTAAAATTTAGGAGCTCAAAGACTGGTATCATTTAATCATAGGCTCAATCATTATTCAATCAACACAAGAGAGCAAACTTGGGTTATCTGATAGGGAAAACCTCCAAATGCCATCAGTGCGACAAGCCAAGAACCCATAACCGAGATGCTCCAAAAGATAGGTTGCAGAGAGATATCTTGAACGTCCTTTGGTTAGATGAATACCTATAAGCACAAATATTGTTTGCAATTGGTGCCCATCGGCTCCGAAAAAAAAAACCCCCAGTCTTTAGCATGCTGCAAGGAAAATCATGATCGAGGTCAGTAAGAGAACCATGGGCCTTCCAAGTGAGCAACGGTGGCCTGAACGATATCCAAAGTACGAATAATAGACCGACCCATGGATACTATGCCCACGGTTTCCCGGACAGCGGCGATATTCCATCCATTCCCCACAGTGTACCAACGCAAATCCATGTCGCACCAAATCAAAATCAACATAAACTTTTTCGATACAATAGTCGTTTCCGAGTTTGCTACCCAAATTCTCACATGCGACCAGCCGATTCCTTCGACCCCAAAATCCAGCGTTGTCAGGGTAGCTACGCTAGCTATCGTTTTGGCGTGGAGCAGCGATGGTCCAGACGGCCGATATTCAGGGGGAAAACGGCACGATGTTTGCATGGCCCCCCAAAATATGACCTATTGCCCGCTCAGCGGAGTTATAAACGTACCTCTAAGCCCGAAAGGCAACGATGGATCCATGCATTCATTGAATTAGAACTCCGTTAACTAGGCACCCGGAGGACTCCCGTATGTATGCAGAAGTCGACATTGTGAAGTGTACAAATTCGAGGACGGAACCCCAGCAACGAGTTTATATATCTCTGCTTCGCTCAGGGGGCAAGAATTGAAGAAGCAAAAATGTAGAACAATTGCAAATCATTGAGAAGATAATCTTATAGTGCAGTGCTGTGGCACAAGACACGTAGAGTATGACACGAAGGTCCGCGGTTCGCCATGCGTTTCCGCGCGGATGACAGGTACCGGAGATGATATATCTCACCCGCTGCGCTGAACGCCGCGTGGATGGGGCTATGGACTCGGCTTCGGCAGCGGCAGACCCGAATAGGGAACCGGGAGTGAAGATCGACATTGCTTTTAGTGCTACATTCGATAGGATACGGAGTTCAGAGACAGGCCCAAAATAAGGTGTTGATGAATCAATTCCAACACGTCAGTTGTGAAGCTATACGATGTTTAATAGTGGTGGGATTAGTGAAAATTGTGGATTCTATGGATGGTCTGTCTGATCTATCTGCGAACCGGGAAATTGTTTCCTTTAATTGCCTAAAATCTGACCTCAGTGTGAGGCGCTGGTCGCTAGGCTAGAGACCCCGTGCCACGATCGGGCTTGTGCGCTACCGGTTAAGAGCAACCAATGCTGAATAGAGTATAGGGTGGTCGTTAGACTGGCGATAACACCACGATCAGGGGTAATTTAGCACGGAAAAGTGACAGGCACGAAGGCCAGGTGGGTTAGGCCGCATGGCTGGTGGCAGCCGGGGCATTCAATAGCGCCGCAGATCGGGGACGCCGCGCTGGAGAATTTATTGACAAATCGTCGGGGCGGATGGCGGGCCTGGGCGACTGTAACGGAGTAGTGATGACATGCTGCACAGTTGGATGTATGGGTATTTCGAGTATTGAAGAATACCAAAGTATAATACAGGGATTATCCCGATGAGAGATCAAAATTATGAAAATCAAGATCTGGATCTTATATTGTTGTTCTGATGTCAGTGATTGGTAGTGGTCACGAGATTCCGCATGTGGTTCGCGTTCAAAGTTTCATCTTTGTTTACTTTTTAACGCGAGATGGGCGCAACATCTGACATCATGATAAGGCAGATTGAGGGGAAAAGACAAGGCCCAGACACTTGGGATGTACCACGATGTGATGAACCCCGCAGCTGCGACAGGGCACATCGGCTGGAGACTCGACACGACTGGCCCATTTCACATGGCGCTGTGACGCAGATGACGGGTCACATCATCGTGGGTTTCTTCCCGAACCCCACCTGGGCTTGGAATACTGCAGCCGTGGCGCAGCCCTGCAAGATACAGACCGGACTGGCCGACAGGATACCCCGGTTCAAAGTTCCCAAGACGAGATACGGAAAAGTCAGCTTACCTGATGCAGCCGCTTTTCCCGTGTGATTGGAGCACTCTCATGCGCGGGTGCATTAGGCGAGGCTATCATTGCAACTGGAGGGTCAATTCACGACGCGTCTCGAAAGTCAATTTTTCAAAACAAACGGAAACCGTTCCAATCAACAACCCACGTCATGATTAATTTCAACAGGTTAGAGCACAAAGTAAATGGGCCAGATCCGGATGGAACACTCATAAATGAATTGAGGATGATGCCGAAATGATGCTGGTGTGACGTAGGCACACGGACCAATATGGGGTCTTGTAGCTCGCAGCTGAAATGCTCCCGACGCTACTCCGACCGTGAGGACGTGCGAGGCCACACCGCATTGTTATAGTGGCTGCCACGGGGTGTATGCATCAGACAATGGAACAGAGCAGTTGCAGGTTGAGGGATCAACTGTCATGCAGACTCATGTGGCTCGACCCAAAGAGCTGCATCGTATCAGAAGCAACCCGGTGTTTCACGAAAGAGGGGTTTCGAGTGCCCAGAATAGAAAGTCGTGGGGTGCAGGATTTGGGCTCGATGCATCCAACCCACTATGACTGGACGATTGTTGCCCACTCCGTCGACTAGCAGTTTCAGGTCCATAAAGAGCCGCTTTGCAGCGTGGTGGCAAATTAATTGATCAATTGGACGTGCTGATTTGCTTTTGGCGTGTCCCACACGTCTGATATCCCACATCGGCTGTCCGGAGACTTCTTTGGGACCGCAAAATGGAGTCGGTTTGCCGCCAAATGTGATCAATTGTTGATGCCTCGAGCTTTGATGACCAAATAGCCGATCCGCCCATTATTGACGCTGGGCCAAATCTAGCGGGGAATAGATTAGCAACAAGCGCCGGTGACGTGATCTCATGAATCAATTGTCGGCCCCCAATGATCTCTGCGGCAATTCCGATATTGTTATGGAGCTGGGAGTTGCCGTATTCGTCATCCCCACGGCGGGAGCCGACATTTCTGATATCGTCACGGAAAATCCATTTTCGAAGATTCACCGGAGGGACAGTCAGCGGGACGGGATTTGGTTCATAAAATCTACGGCCCTAGGGTAGCAATTAATACCAGAAACATCCTACGAAGGGGCTCAAGGGATGCGCGACATTGAAGGATCTCCTCGCGGATCCTTGATCAACTGGAATGCAAGTAAGGGCAGCGTCATGGGTATGGGACTATTATCAAAGGGTATGAATTGCAATCATGGACTAGAGATAACCTTCCATTCCTTACTCAATAATGGTTGTCCAAGAGGCTTACGATGTCAAGAAACTGGGGCATCATGGTGGGGTAGCTTGTTCCGATCGCGTTCTTCCCAACGGGGTAGTGATCATGCAGGGACGAACTCTCTTGCGCGATGATGCGCCATCACTGAAATCACACCAATCACCACCTCGGCCAGGAACTCCGATCACAGGCATACATGCTCTGGAGATCATTTCCCTCCTTTCCTCTTTTTTTCCTCTTTCATTTCCTTAATTTCTTATCGGCCCTAACCCTCGTTAGTGTCCTTACTATGGGAATGATCGTCCCCGTAGAAGTTACAACGCACCATTAATGAAGCTCAAACCATCAGCAGGACTTTCCTATTTGGACATGCCGAATCAGTCCGAGCTTTTCGCTTCACGAGTGTCCCCAAAGATCTGAGCTAGGGACTGTCCAATGACATCAGAAATAGATTCGAACCGTTTCTCGATCATTTATTGCATTGAATCCATTGCATTGGGTATCCAAGTCATGCTTGTCCTTGCATGGGCGATCCTAGCATCACTTGCATCAAGCCCTCGTTTGGCGTTTGCGAAGCTCTATTTTCCGAACCAGTGGAAACTGCTAAATTGAATTAGTGGAGCCCTGATTCCTTAGGCTCGATCTCGCTCCGTTTTTCAGCTCAGGTTTGCAACGGCACACACGGGATGTTTTATGAGACGAGGAAAAAACTTTTTTCCACTCCATTTGTGGAGACCGAAGACCATGGAAGACGCACCGAAACTATCCATTTGTGAGGTATAAGCCCCGATGGTACCTGAAAATTTTTCTATACAGGGTGGGCACCAGAGGAAACAACCCTAAAACCGTTTTTCATTTAATGGAACCGAGGGTGTCCCCTCGCCTTGGTATGGATATTGATTTGCAGAGTTCCAGGATTTCCCCAGGTTCTTGTAGGCCAGGGGGGAAAGGAGGGATCTGAGTACACAGTCAGAGCTGAGCCTAATGAGTAGCTAATAGCCCGAGACACATGGTGCCAAGAGTATTTGGGGGTCATTTTGGGATTTCCCCTGGTAACCGTGCACTCCGGAAAGGAATGAGGGCGGACGGAGACAGTAAGGTCTCTGATAGGCGCTGGGGTTGCTGAGCAGCCAGTAGTCCGGACGATGGGCGGCAAGGGAGCCCGGGCAACCAGACTGGGGCCAAACTTCCCCCTGGGAGGAAAGCATGGGAACTACCTGCACATCAATACTAGATTGAGCCTGCAGGTCGGAGCCAGATTATACATTGCATACCAAATAAATCAAATAAATGCATGTTTAAAAAAAAATTGACTATTCTATAGTTAATTTGGGGAAGCAGCACGACCGAGTCCCCACTTTTTCCATCCCAATCACCGAACTGCACACAACCGGGTTACCGCCGCATTATTACGTATGGGGTGTATAATACATCGTACCGTACACTATCTGGAGATCCTCCCCACTTGCGTTGCCATTGCAACAGACCCATCCCTTCAGCTTCACGAGTTTCTTTCTTGAAGCCGCTTTGTTCCACCTTTTTTCTACTCTTCTCTTCATTTCCTACGACATTCCAATCCGACAACCCCTCCGAACCTCCTTTAGCACCTTGAGTTCCCTTTGTATCTCTCCGCCAGGCTTCTAGTTCATAGTTGCTTCACGAGTTAGATACATCTCACTGTGCATCGCCCCCTCAGCCCACGAGCTGTCGGCCCCTCTCCAATTGCAGCTTCCGCCCCCCGATCTCCGCACTTTTCGGCCATGATTCTTTAAGTTCTCCACGATAGCTTACGATCAGATCTTCGGCCGCCGGTGGTTTTTGGGCTCGAGATCTGGGTTTTCTCCTCTCTAGTTGGGGATTCGACATCGGTGGTGCTTAGGAAGTTCTCCGATAGGGTTGTGATTGATATCGCAAAGGTCGACATACTGGGAAAAAGAAAGACGATACTTTGAGTTGGGTTCTCTTTGGTTTGGATTTGGGGATCGTGTGTAGCAGGTTGGATTCTGGCCCAGTCACGTCCGGTTGTCGTCGAAATGGAACATTCGTCTCCGCTGGCCGCTATGCAGCCTTCACCTGCTCTCTTCGGGCGGTGCTTCAGATCTGAAGCTCCTACTTCGTACCCATTGTCCGGGTTTGGTAGCAATCCATTCAACTTCAAAGACCTCTCAATGAAGAAGTCTGGTGCCGATTACTTCAACATGGGTCCTCTGCAGGGTTCTTCGCCGGCCGCCAGTTTGGCAGCTGATCTGTCCCAAAACTTTCATATTGATCAAAGGTTTGTTGGTTCCATGGATTGTTCGTTTACACGCGGGGAGAGCATCAAAGAAGCTGACTCTATAATTAGTCCGCAGCTGGTTACGCCCCGGCGGTCTTTGTTCTCATCCAATGCGTTGAGTATGGCCAATCGACGTGGTACGCAATCTTTGCTTTCAATGACACACACAAAGTGGGAGTTGCTAAGACAGTGAAACAGATAATGTGTTGACTACGCCCCCGTTGCCCTCGTCGCCTGCTGGTATGGATCCTATGGAAATGAGCCCGCTGCCGCACAAGCCCGCTTTCATCGTCACCACCGAGTTTGAGGTCCACTCACCATCACCATTGAATACACCTATGGACTCTCCAATTACGTCGGCTGCTCCCAGTCCTTTACAGGCATCGCCTATGGAAGCACCGACGTACGCTCCACCTGAGTAAGTTGTTTAAGTAAAATGGCCCGACAGTCAGTGCTGATAACCAGTGTAGGCGACGTCGCCCTCCATTCCTTCGTCCCAGCCTGGCTAAGAGCAAAGCCGCATCTTTCCAACTTGGGATGAACCGAACTGGCCAGGAAAGCAAAGCACCTCCCTTCCGGTTCAGCACCCAGGGAGCCAAGACGTCGTTGAGCACTTCGACCTCGCTGGAGGATATGTTTGGTGACTCACCTCCCCAAGAGAGATCTGTCTCTCGTAACAGCTCTTCCAGCAACTTGGCTTTGCCACGGCTTCGCCCATCAATCAGCCACTCTCGCAGCAGTGGTTCGCCCGCTCCAAACTCTATTCGCAAGCCCTCTCATCCCTTGATGCGCCCTCGCAAGCAATGTCGTCGGTCATTGAGCATGTTTGAGAACCCAGCGGATGTTATTGCCGAAAAAGAGGCTAAGGTATCTACAAATGCACCCCTACAGTCCCTCCAGTCCATCAGTGACATCGAAACCGCTCCTCAACCCCAGCTTCCTCACTTTACACCTGAGGATCGGGCGGACGGTCTGCCTCGCATCGCCAAAAACACCCTCCTGGAACTTCTCGATGGAAAGTTCAGTGGCCAGTTCGACAATGTTATGATCGTTGATTGCCGCTTCGAATATGAGTATGAAGGTGGCCACATTGATGGCGCCGTTAATTACAACGATAAAGATCGGCTTGCCGGTGAGCTTTTCAACTCGCCTAAGTCCCGAACCGCATTGATCCTTCATTGCGAGTATTCTGCCCACCGTGCGCCTATCATGGCTAAATACATTCGTCATCATGACCGCGCCGTCAATGTCGACTCCTATCCCCATCTCACCTACCCAGATATGTACATCTTAGAAGGTGGGTACAGCGCTTTCTATGCTGAGCACAGCGCCCTTTGCTTCCCTCAAAACTACGTTGAGATGAACGCAAAGGAGCATGAGTTCGCGTGTGAGCGTGGCCTTGGCAAGGTTAAGCAGCGTTCCAAGTTGAACCGCGCTCAGACATTCGCCTTTGGCCAGCATTCCCCTCAGATGGAGGATAGCCCGACTGGTCGCTGCCGCTTCGATGAAGAGCGCACCAATCGTCTGATGAGCTCTCCATTCTCCATGTCTGACAGTCCCGTACCAAACCGCACTCCGGGCCGTCGAATGCTGTCCTACTAAACAATTTCTCGCCCTTCTGCTTTACGGCGCTAAACGGATACCATTGTTTCTTCTTTCTCGGAGTGAGGTGTTTCCTTCGTGGCATTTTGCTTATTCTTCTTCCCTGGTGGCCACAAAAGTTTTTGCACCACATTTCCTTTTCAGCATCGGCATAGCGCAATGCTTGACTCTGGCAGCCCTGGTTTGCGATACCGATTTTGAAGCTGCGCAGAGCGCACATACCTTGACTTCGTCTTCCACCCGTCTTCGACAGCTTCCCCTTTGAATCTTCTCCAGCACCGCCACGATATCCTGCTGGTGATATCGTCCTTTCCTTTTTTTCGGCTCACTCGACATTCAGAGTCTTTGCACGATTCAGCGATTTCCTTTTTATTATCATCTTTCCTTCTGTCACCGATATGATATCCGGACATCTGATCTTTCTCACCATATGGTTGAGACACGCCACCTTTACCCATGAGCACCCCCGACGACGCCTGGGCACCCAAATTTGATGAACCACCCTCAGATGATGAATCCTGAGACACTTTTTCCTATGTCTTCCCTCACGACCAATCGAACCGACTTGAATTTGCTTACGAAGCCCAATGGGCCATGTCTTTCCGTCGGACCTTTTCCTTATGCTCCCTGATCGTCCACAGACGCTTCATCCAACTCGCCACTACTTTGGCATTTCCTTCTCTCCATCTAATCCCTTTTCACGAATACTGCCCTTTAATCCACTTTTCACCCTTCTTTGTACAGTTTTCAAAACCAACCTCCTGGAACAGACCTCCTTTCCTTTGAATTGCGTATCCATTGCGATGCGACCTACTTTTGAGCGCTTTTCTGCATGCATTGCATTGTACCTTTGCCCCCTCTGCCAATATTGTTCCCTCTTCCCCTCTGCTTGTTTATCTGTGTTGGGGTTGTTTTGCGGGGGAATTCTGGGGTTCCATGTGCATTCATGAGTGGCTGTGAGCCAGCTGTACATACGAGATAATGCCTGGCAGTGTTACAGGAAGGAACCTTTCCGAAGGTTGAATCCTGATGGGATCTAATGGGTTAATTGTGGCCAAACGCCTCGAGGAGGCTGTTGATATGTTGTCCCCTTTGTGAGAAATGAAATAATTCAAATAATCCCTCCAAATACTGGTAAAATTCCCGAACCCTTGTCTCCTTGTCTCCGCATATCGCAACGAGGTTGTCAAATTTGCGCGATCGGCAAACGGTGGAGGAGGCGGGTGCATGGTTAATGACGATTGGCGGTTTCAAGTATGCGGAGATTCTGATAGGCAGATTAATGCGGGCCATGTCAACCCTTACTCCATTCCCCTCTCCGTGTTTCAAGAGTTGTCTTTTTCCTTAACTTCAACTTCATCTTCAATCGCAGGGCTATCACTCGTTTCGAGTCCTGGGGGCTGTGGTCTTTGAAGTCTATCATTGTCTGGGCCCGTCAGCTTAGATCTCAGTCGCATACGAACCGTGTTGCCTGGCTCACTCTTTTAGCCCACAACCCTTTGAAGTCGTCGTCATCCCCCGGACCCTTTCTCTTTCCATTCGCTATTTTCGTGTCCCGGGCGCATATTCGTGAATACGTCTCCCTTCACTGGTTACGGTTTCGCGTGCCCCCGCCTTGAATTTGCTTGGCAGTTGATTCAGGGTCTAAATCGCGCTCTATCGGAGTTACTCGTTGCTGAGCTGGGACCACATCACGAACGCAACTGTGCTACTTGACCTGATTAGTATTTAATTTCTCGATCACGCGTGTCGCACGGGAGTAATTTTGCGCTTTACAATCATTCTTGAATATCCGAATGTGTTCACGCCGATCGCGCTGTATACATCATGCCTTCGCTTAAGATGGGCGCCGCCCACATGGCGCTGTTTGCGCGCGATCTTGCCTCGACTGAATCGACTTTTACAAGTTGGGACAAGTGTATGGCCAAGTCATACTGCAAGTAGGTTGATTGGAAGAGGAGCGCAAATGAGAAATTCCACGACCATATACTGATCTTTGTACGATGTAGGTGGCCAGTCATTGTTGCGATCATCATCGTTTCAGTTATTCTCATTGCGGTCATAGGTTGCATTGTCAACTGTATCTGCTGTGGTTATCGATGCTGCACCGCCTGTTGTGGTTGTTGTTGTCCTTCTGGGCGCCGCAGGAACAAGCAACCTAAATACTACGATGACCCTCCATTGGTTCCCCCAGGCCCAACTCCTTCATACAACCAATCCCCTGGATACAACCCGACCCCCACGTACAATCAGCAGCCCACAACTCCTGCGCCGCCATTGTACCGTGGTGCCGTACAGACAGCCACCTTTGACACGGCCAAGTCACCTACAGCCAAGATCAATGAAGATGCGCTCCCTGAGATGCCCACATGGGCCAACGCTGTTGATAAGCACGTCGAAGACACAAGTCCCCACGAGGATGTGGAAATGGAGCCATTGAACCCCGCGGATCGGAAGCATGGCGCTGGTACGCCAATGCACGTCAACACGTTCGCAGACTACCCACCGGACCGGGGCACGGGAACACCCGCCAGTGCTGGTTACAGAGGGTTCACTCCGACTGACCCCTACGCTCGCCGCTCGCCTGCTCCTGCTGCTCTAGCTGCGACGCAGGACCCCTATGGCCGACGCTCACCTGGCGTGACTTCCCCCGCCGCAGCAGCAGCTATCGATCCGTACAATCGGCGCTCTCCTGGCCCCGGCGCTGCCATGGATCCATACGGTCGTCGATCCCCCGGTCCCGCGGCCGCATTTGCCGCTGCTCAAGATCCCTATGCTCGCCGCTCTCCAGGACCCAATGCGGCTTATGCCCCTGCACAGGATCCCTACGGCCCTCGCTCTCCTGGCCTTACCTCGCCTGTCGGTGCTGTAAGCCCATACAACAACCAACCGTATGACCAGCACCAGGGCTATGACCAACACCAGCCATATGATCACGTCCAGCCATATGATGACTACAGCCCTGGCGGCGCAAACCAAATGGCCAACCCCACAGCCACCGGCTACGCACCCCACGGCCTCACATCTCCCTCTCCAGTGGCAGCCTACAACCCGCACACAAATTACGGCACCGCCCAAATGCCTAGTTCAGACGCTGCTCACAACAACGCCGGCTTTACCCGCCAACCGTCCTTCGGCTCAAGCCAGTACCCACCCACATATACTTCTCAGCCTCCCTACCGCGGTGTTTCACCCGCTTTGCCCGCGTCCCCGCCGCCTTCTTTCCCTGCGCCTTCGCCGCATGATTTCCAGAGCTACGAATACCACGCCCAGCCTATTGGGCATGCCGTTAGCGCACCAATCGGTCAGGCCGTTAGCCCAACAGAGGAAGCTAGGAATCGTCCTCCAACTTTGTTGATGAGTGGGCGGCAACCCGCAACGAACTTCTGATTTGATGGCTGGACCGGTACATACTCAAATGTATGATGCTTTCGTTTTCAATTTTCTGCATTTTCTTTTCTTTGAAAAAATCTTGCCTTTTGTTTTTCTCGGTTATCCTCACCTTTCTGCTCGAGGCAGACAAGTTTGTGAGTATCTCCTTCTCATTTTGATACCATCGTCTTTCCAATTTTTGTCATGTCCTCTGATCTCAAACGGTCATCTATGCCTGTGTATTTGGGGGTTTGTTTGCAAGATGGATATCTTGTTTGTATATGATTCATCTATGTCTCGGTATCTATGAGGCATTCTTTTCTTGGCGTCTTACCTCAACTATTAGTTAGGTATAGCATTTCCAATGTATGGAATACATAAGATATTTTGTCTTCCTGCGGACGTAGGCTGATTGTGTAGCATTATGTGATTATACGTGCAGTCAATTCAAGGTTTGTTTGTCGGGCCGCGTTTTACTCGGCAAGATTTCCAAAATTTAGGATTAAATGGCGACAGGCCTCCAAAAATCATATTAGCCTTGGCCCAGGCAGTCAGATCGGAGGCTTTCCAGTTATGTAGAAAAATTGAAGCCTCCGTAGCCTATCAAATTGACATGGCTCGTTAGGCATTACTCCAGAGCAAAGTCATGCTTCTGGAACGCTTCCTTGAACGCCGCGCTATCAGCCTCTTCTTCCTGAATAGTCTGGGTTGCATCCCTCCAGTTCATTCGCTTATCCAGCTCCAGTAGCTTGGCCATCACGCGACGACCGAACTGGAGATCAAACCGGAAGTCTTGCGATAGCTCCAGCATGAGCATTTTCTCTTCACTCGACGCTGCACCAGCCTCTGCAGACCCATCTGTGTCCACCGAGTTCCAGATCCACAGTCGGAAAAAATCGCCTGCCTCTTCCGCGCCCTTTGATTCTGATACTGGGATGGTAGAAAAACGGGGGTATTTGAGATTTTCAGCTTCGACTTTGAAAGCGGCGTCGACAAGCCCATCACGGATCAGATCGATTGGAACAGGGAGGAATTGCCAGTGTGTATGTATTCCATTTGTGCGACTAACTTCCCACGTTACAGCACCGAGCTTGCCACCTGAGCGGTCTGTGACCATTTTGTGCAAGGCTGTGCGGTAACGCTGCATCTCGTTGTAGGTAGATGCACGGGATTCCGGGTCTTGAATTGAATTTAGCGTTGGGGAGTGAGAGAATGGAATAATGAGCATGTGGCCAGGGAAGCCGAGAGAAGAGAAGAAATCAGTTGGTGGCAGGGGACCCTTAGCTGTTGTGAGATAGCTTTCGTCACCGATAGAAGTGATGAGATGTGTGGCGATGTTGGGGTTGGAGAGACAAAAGAAGCATTGGTCCGGGCCCGGAGGAGGAGCACGCTCGCGCTGACGTTTGTGTGGGCGGTGACTGTCACCATCCGTTGGCGCAAAGCGCTGAAATGATTCCCGCTGAGTAGGAAGTCCTTTGCGCTTAGATTGAGGAGCGGACAAAGGGGATGCAGTTGCACCCGCCGGAACTGTGAGTGGCGGTGCAGCCTGTGGATCTAGCGAGAAGGCGTACATTGATTTCTGCTTCGACTGGAATGATGCCATGGAGATGAAGCGCGTTAATGGCTTAACATCAGGGCTGTCTTCTGTCGGCATGTGGAAGAATGGCTCTCGTTCATAGAAGAATGGGTCGGATGCAGAGAAATGGTAGCGAGGTTTTAGAGTGGCACAGATATCAGCCACACACTGTACTTCGGCCGTTAAAACGCTCTGGTCTTCTGGCAAGGGTGCTTTTGAGCCAACTCGAATCCCCTTGGGCCATTGGTTCGTGATAAGAATATCGGCGCTGTGTGTGCCGAAAAGCGCACGGGCATCAGATTCGCCATATGTTGATTGAAATTTGCCACTAGCATTACTTTCGGGCTTGTGTGAATCTGCACTTGCTAACTTGCCACCAAGGGCAGCAATGCGGATTCCCTCCGAAGTCTTCAGCGTACCTCGCTTGCCAAGGAAGTACAGATTCGGGCACACTTCATCGTTGGCTTCGATCCTTTCTACTATCCGAGTTGGAAGCGGCAAATCACCAATTGTGAAATACGTTGGGAGGGGGACATTGATGTTCCCCTGGAGTAAAGCAGAGATCTCGTCGAGCTCACTCTCCGTTGAGCAATCACCGAAGAGATTTCCGACGACAATTGCAAAGGCAAAGTTTTGTTTGACCTGCAATTTGGCCAGCTTTGTAAACACTGCTTGCAATTGGCAGTTTACGCCTCCAAGAACAATGCTATTCATTTGGTCAATATTCATCCAATGACTGGAATAAAGCTCACTTACATCTTCGAAGCCATGTTCTGATAATATCCTGATTCGCCTTTGAGGAGGCCGAGGCTGAGGTAGAATTGTCACTCAGAACGTGCACCAAAACCAAAACTCCTTTAATGTTGGAATTTCGGTGTCAATGAACATTGGGGTTGCTTTGTTAAAGTTGAATAGGAAAATGCAACGAGAATCGAGGCGCATTTCCTGAAGGAGCTTGGACCAGCTCGTGACGCTAATCCGTATCTGGCTGGGTGGAGCGTCCCTCGGATAAATAAAGCCCCGGAGCCGGTCAACTTTTTTTGTATTGAGCATACGGGCAGAGAAAAGTTCCCCGAATATCTTTCTCGTTTACCTTGCTGCTTTTTGACACCGTCAAGATGGTGGTGCCAGGTTCACGAGACAAGCATATAAAACGAACACAAAATGGCACAAAAACCACAAAAAACCACCGATGGGAGCCCTTCTCACAGCGCATCGCAAAGCTCAAAATCGACCCGATCCACCGCGTGCGCCGTGCCAGCTTCGGCGAAGATGAAGACGAAACTACTTCCTACTTCCGGTCTGCCCTCGACCATTGGGTGGATATGAACCTCTCAGAGAACTTTTCAACCTTCTATCGCCGCATAAATCCCCTCTCCGAGAGCCTCGCCCAGATCGTGTACCATGAAGAAAAGATTATGGGTCTACTAGTGGAGTTCATTGAGAAGAATGATGAACATTCCATGGAGCCATTACTGAGCTTGCTTGCTCAATTTGCCAGAGACTTGGGGGTTCGATTTGAGAAGTATTTCGCGACTTCCGTGACTTTGGTGGCATCTGTTGCTGCAAAACACGCCGACGTCGAAGTCGTCGAGTGGGCCTTCACTTGTCTGGCATGGATCTTCAAATTCCTGTCCCGTCTTTTAGTGCCGGACTTGCGACAGCTATTGAGCATCATGACACCATATCTGGGCAAGGAGCGCCAAAAGCCTTTCGTGGCTCGATTCGCCGCCGAGTCCATGTCTTTCCTGATTCGCAAAGCAGGTCTCGTCTACTACAAGAACAAAGCGCCGCTTGAGAACGCTCTCTCTTTCCTCTACGACGATATCTCCAAAACTGCCGAAGATGGGAAGGATGTCGAGAAATACAAGGAGGGTTTGATGGTCATGTTCTCCGATGCCATCAAGGGTGTGAATAATGGTCTTCATTCCAATGGAATGGACGTTCTTCGCTGTGCATTAGACCAGATTCCCCCAGCCGATAAGAACTGTAACTCTCCGGCAGAGGTTGTGTATGGAGTGGTGACCAACCTCATCCACCACACTACACCGGAGACTTTCGGGCCCATTCTCGACACTGTCCGAGAATTCATTGAATCTCGCTCACAAGGCTCCGAGAACCCCAACATCCCGGAGTGCTGTCATTTAATGCTTATTTGCGTCGCAACCCGTAAGGGAGTTCGAGTCCGAGACTGGAAGTCTGTGCACCAGACTCATGTATCACTTCTACAACAAGTGTCTAAGGACTCGGAGAAATACCCAAAAGCAACCCTTGAAATTCTCACAGCTGTCGCCTACGCTCTCCAGGTCTCACCAATGGATGAAATGCTTCGGTTCGTGCGCCCTCTTATGGATCTGGTATCCACAGGACCCCTGTCGAAATACTTCTTATTCTTTTGCACTACCTTTTCAGAATGGGGATCGGAACGCTTCCAAAGTCTATTACTTCCCCATTTCCAGAAGTTCATCTCTACTTCCTGGCAGGAGCGAGAGTGGGAGACATGCTTGACGCTACTCCGACTGAACCAAGCTGGTTGTATTACACCTGAGACCTCAAAGCCCGGCTACATTTCATGCCCGGATGCTTTGAAGTCCCGCATTTTTGCGTCTTTGGTGTACCCTTCTACTGATGAATTTGGGTTAAATGCCTTTGTGAAACTTTCAAAGGCTATCTCGATGTTCTCTGACTCTGCTGCTCGTTCCGAAATCGTGAAAAAGCTGCATGGAAACCTTAAAGCTGCTTTCAGCGATGCCTCTAAAGCAGCAAACGACACAGATGCATCGTTATTCTATCTTGGTCAAGGGTTCAAGACATACGTTGAATTAGCTACTCAGTCGGGGGAGCTCGATTTGACTCTTTGGGAATCCATCTTGACGGTCTCGACCAAATTCTCTCGCCTCTCTCTATTCCTGGAGGGTGTATTTGAATTCATTTCCTCTGCTCCAAGCACAGCAGATTTGGACAATCCCGCAGTGGACGGGTTTGCCAACAGCTTAATTCTCAACCTGGCAAGCCCCACGGCCAGACTAAGACTGGTATCTTTGCAGATCTTGCGCGAGCTGGTTACTCGCATCAATAAAGATGATCCTTCGCCGGTTTCCTTGGCCATCGAGATTGAAGAGAGCCCTCTGACTTTGCAGAGCGCGCGAACCCTTTCAATGCACATCCGCAAGTTGGCGATATTATATCCTCAGATTGTTTCTCGCAAGTGGATGGCCACACTGATTCCATACTTTTGTTTCGGTCTGTTCTCCAAAAAACTGACTCCTCTTTGGGAGGATTCTGCTGCCGCTTTGAAGACCATCAGTGAGCACCCCGAGGGTGAGAAAATTGTTTCAGATTTGTCCATTCAGTGGTTGCAAGAGCGGGACTCTGGCGTTACGGAGGGAGATGTGGAAGAGGACCCGGAGGATAACCACGTCGCGGGTAACTTTGTGTGCTTCAATGTGGGGAAGGTCGAAAGTGTTCTCGCCGCCAACTTGAAGACTGTGGAGGACCCAACTGCAATTTTAACTCAACAGTTTGAGAAAGACCACAAACAGGCGGATATTATTCCTGCTCTGCCTCGCAGCCATGCGCTTCTTGTCTTGAATGCTGTTCCCGCCATTGCAGAGAAGCGCTCGCGGCAAATTGTGCCTCTGTTTTTGACCTGGGCGTTGCGCGATGACCAGGACGATCTTCCCGCCAGTAATGATTCTGACACCAAGTCTGAGAATGTCCCAGTCCGATGGGGCTTCAAGGACCGACTCTCCATGCTCGGTCTGTTTGGGCAATTCCTGAACCCTATTGTTCTTTTCAAAGCTCCCGAGGTCCACGATGCTGTCCTGGGTCTTCTGTGTCACGGTAACTCAGAGATTCAGAAAGCTGCTCTCAAGGTGCTTTTCACCTGGAAAAACCCGCATGTCCTGCCTTACAAGGAAAATCTGCTCAACATCTTGGACGAGACCAGATTCAAAGATGAGCTTCAAGTCTTTGTGCGTGTTGGTGGCGATGACAGTTTGATCGAGCAAGAGCACCGCCCTACTCTGCTCCCTGTTCTTCTTCGCCTGCTGTATGGTCGAATGATTTCCAAGGCCGGTGCAAGCGCAACCCAGGCTGGTCAGGCTGGCAGGCGTAAGGCTATCTTGCGTGCCCTTTCGCATCTCTCTGAGGAGGAGTTTGGACTCTTCATGCACCTCTCTTTCGGTCCACTTGCGGAAGTTCACGTTGTCCAGGACGGCAAAACAAACAACAAGGCATTCTCAGAAGAGCTGACTAGCCCAAGAAGACAGCTTGGTCTACTCAAAATGATTGAAACAGTCTTTGACACCCTTCAGAGTCGTATGGCTCCCTACTCTGTGCAGACTATGAACGTTGTCATTTGCTGCTTGGTGCGGGCTTGCCGGGCTCTTCAAGATGAGAGCAGCGTTGATGAACGTCTCCGGGGCGTTTATCAAAACCTTCGTCAAGAGGCCATTCGCTGTCTTAATCTAGTCTTTTCCGTCTCATCGGACCGTGATTGGACCCCATATGTCAAAATCATCTTCGATGAGGTGATCAATAACAGGCTCGACCAATTCCCTATCGAGACAGCCCAGGGTGTGTCTGGCCTCCTTCGTCTGTTCCACACCTGGGCTTCTTCCCCGAGATCCGCCGGTTATCTCGTGCAGCATAACAAAGACGTGCTGAACAAGGTCATTGACTGTCTCAGCGTCGAGTCGGCCCGTGACGAGGTCAAAATTTTTGTTTTGGACGAGGTTCTTGTGCCATTGGTTCGCTTAGCTAGCGGCAAGAAGCTTGAAGAAGATGAGGAAATGCCTGATATTCCGGCTGAGCAGATTCGCTCCGAGGTTCTTTCGCCCTATCTGGAGCATGCCCTGTCCCATCTTGGCCGTCTTTTGAAGAGAGGCCCATCGAAGCCTGTGCTGTTCTCAGGCGTGACTGCCCTGTCATTAACCGCGCCCTGCGTTGAGTCTTCTGGTGAAACATCGAGCCTTATCAGTATTGCGACATATCTGCTTCGCCAACCCCCAGACCGTGTCAACCCCAAGACCAAGTCCGGTCTTCTGAAGATTTTGGAGCACTTCTTACCTCTCTACGATCCCAAGGAAGATGTGGCTCTTTCTGAACAAGTTTTCGAAGCCGTCTCTTCCTTGTTCGATTATTTCAAGGATGATACGAACCGAGAAGTGCTATCGAGAGTTTTTGTGGCTCTTGCTGCACACGATGAGAAGATGCAAGAGGTAGCTGCCCTGTGCGCTGACCTAAATTCTCGCTCAATGAAGAGACTTGAGCCCGATTATGAACGTCGTCTGCAAGCTTTCAGAAAGATCAGTGATGAACTCTCCCAGACCTTGAGTGCTAAGCAATGGAGACCTATTCTTTACAATATGCTCTTCTATGTCAAGAATGAAGATGAGCTAGCTATCCGGTCTAGCGCGGCCTTTGGCTTGAAAAGATTTGTTGACAAGGCTGCCGCTGAGGCTGACGTGGAGGACTTTGAGGCTCTTGTGAATAGTGTCCTGATGCCCTCGCTACAGTATGGTCTTCGTCAGAAGTCCGAATTGATCCGTTCTGAAGTCGTCTCCGTCTTGGGTTACTTTGTCAAGCTAAACCCTTCCCGACCTTCGGTGCAAGACATGAATGTCCTTCTGGTTGGCGATGACGAGGAGGCATCTTTTTTCAACAACATTCTTCACATCCAGCAGCACCGTCGTCTGCGTGCTCTCCGTCGTTTGGCTAGCGAAGCCAGCAAAGGAAATCTCAACTCCGATAATTTAAGCAAGATCTTCCTGCCTTTGATCGAACATTTCGCTTTCGAGGAGGCTTCCGATGAGAATGGTCACAATTTGATTGCTGAAGCCGTTGCCACCATCGGTTCGCTGGCGGAATGGCTAGACTGGGCGCAATTCCGTGCCAACTTCCGGAGATATCGTGGATACATGCAGAGTAAGCCGGAGATGGAGAAGAACATTCTCAGACTTATGGGTCGGATGTCGGATGCTCTGTCTGTTGCAATGAGTCAGAAGAAAGGACCAGAAGAGCAGGCCAACGGCAATATCGATGTTGATTCAATGGAGATTCCGGAGCTACCCAAGTGCACACTTGCCAAAACTTCGCCTTCTCTTGCTCAAGTCTCGAAAGAATTGATTGCCAACTTCATTCCTTTCTTGACCGAATTCCTTCACCACAAGAACCAGGCAGAAATGAGCTTGCGTCTGCCCGCTGCCATCACTACAATCAAGCTTCTTAAGATTCTCCCTGAGCAGGAGATGACTATTCGTCTCTCGCCTGTTCTTCTGGATGTCTGCAGCACTTTGAAGAGTAAGGCGCAAGATTCCAGAGATACTGCCCGGAAAACACTGAACGATATCGCGCTGTTGCTGGGTCCATCATACTTCAACTACATCTTGAAAGAATTGCGGAACACTCTCCTGCGAGGTTACCAGCTCCACGTCCTGTCATTCACCGTTCACTCGATGCTTGTGTTCACCACAGATGAGTTCAAACAAGGCGACTTGGACTATTGTTTGACAGATCTTGTCGCAATTGTTATGGACGATATCTTCGGTACCGTCGGTCAGGAGAAGGAAGCCGAGGACTACGTCAGCAAGATGACGGAAGTAAAGAGCAGCAAGAGTTACGATTCGATGGAACTTCTTGCTAAGAATGCAACCATTCGCAATCTTTCGAGTCTCGTTCGACCTCTTCAGGCACTTCTGCGTGAGAAGCTCAACTCCAACATCGTCAGAAAAATTGACGAACTGATGCGTAGAATTGGTATTGGTCTTTTGAGAAACCCCGATGCTGAAAGTCGCGATCTCTTGATGTTCTGTTACGAGGTCATCAAGGAATCTTACCAAGAAAACGTCACTCCCAGCAAAGAGGCTACCGCCAGGTCCTATACTGAAGAGCGGTTCTTGGTCAGGTTGCAAGGAGCCAAGCGCGGTGAAAAGCGCGGCACTACTTCTTCTCACAAGCATAAGCTGACAAGATTCTCCCTCGATATTCTCCGTGCTATTCTCAACAAGTTTAGCTCTCTTTCAACGGCCACAAACCTATCCGGGTTCCTACCTATCATCGGTGATGCCTTAGTTCAATCACATGAAGAGGTAAAGATTGCCGCTCTTCGACTTCTGTCTACCATTATCAAGCTTCCGCTGCCAGAGCTTGACCAGAACTCGAACGTATATCTCACGGAAGCTGTGAAGTTGATCAAGGAGTCCCCAAGCACCAACTCCGAGGGTTCGCAAGCGTCATTGAAGTTGATTTCCGCCATGATTCGCGAGCGAAAAAGCACTAAACTCCGTGATGGCCACCTTGCCTACTTGCTCAAGCGCTTGACAGCTGATATTGAAGAGCCTGATCGTCAAGGTATCACGTTCAACTTCATCCGTGCCGTCATGTCCCGCAAGTTTGTTGTGCCGGAAATGTATGAGCTCGTGGATCAGATTGCAAGCATGATGGTCACGAACCAGACTCGCTCCGCACGAGACCTCGCTCGTGGTGTATACGTTCATTTCCTGATTGAATACCCACAAGCCAAGAACCGGTGGACCAAGCAGCTTGGTTTCCTTGCCAAAAACTTGGACTACAAGCACCAGGAAGGACGTCAGTCAGTTTTGGAAGCAATTCATCTGTTACTCTCAAAGACCGGCCCGGAGATGGCTCAAGACATCATTAGCACTTTCTTCCTGCCAATCGTCCTTGCCATGGCCAATGACGAGTCACCTGAATGCCGCGAGATGGCTGGCGCATTGCTGGCACAATTCTTCAGCCGCGCCGATCGGGAACAGATGAAGACTATCCTGACACCTTTGCATTCATGGTTGGATCAGACCGAAAACATGGCCCTGGGTAGCATTGGATTGCAAGCTATGCGAATCTTCTTTGAGTCTGAGGACACAGAGAAGGACAAGGAAGCTCGTTTCGTTATTGGCATTCTCCCTGATTTGATGCAGCCAATCCTTGAAGACCACGAAAATGGAAACTGGGAAACCCTCTACTTCGCACTGCAGCTGTTCACCAAGCTGTGCAAGACCGTTCCCTCACTTGCATTGGGCCCACAATGTGCCACCATCTGGGTGGCTATCCAAGAATCGCTGTTCTTCCCTCACGCCTGGGTCAAGACATGTGCTACCAACCTTGTTGGTATGTGGATGGCTGATTTGGCCAAGACACACGCCACCTCAGGCTACAGTGCCCTTCCTCTCGTAGGAAGCTCTGGCCTTGCCCTGGACAAGGAGGCAATGATCAAGCTTATTCGTGCCAGTCTGCGCTGCCTCCGCACCCCAGGAGTCATGGAGGAGCTGGCCATGCAGAGCGTCCGCAACCTTGTTTTCCTTGGTCGGTGCGTCGCACAGAATGGTCTGGAGCTGCAGAAGGCTGGAACCGAAGATGTCGAGTCCGATGATGAAGAAGAAGCCGATAGTGAAGCCGAAGGCGAGACTGAGACCGAGAAAGAGGTCATGGACAACGCACCCGTCCGGTTTGCTATTGGATACATCTTCAAGCAAATTTCTTCCCTCCTGCGCCGTGAGGTCATTTCAACCCGGCCAGAAGCTCTTATTCCCAAGACCGCTACCATCGCTCTCCTCGCTGCACTTGTCCGTCATGTCGAGGCCGAACATATCGAACCCTCTATCGGTGTCATTCTCCTGCCGCTGCAGCACATGACCGATTCATCTATCCCGGCGCCGCGGTCTCGCGACGAGACCTTCCAAAACACATACAAGGCTATCGTCGCTAATTGCCACGAGGTTCTGGATTCTCTTCAGAAGAAGCTGGGTGCATCGGAGTTCATCGCGCACATGGCCAAGGTGCAAGAGAACATCAGACAGCGTCGTGAAGGGCGACGTGTCAAGCGTCGTATTGAGGCTGTTCAGGAGCCGGAGCGATATGAGAAGGATAAGAGAAGGAGAAATGACCGGAAGAAGGAGAAGAGAAAGGAGAAGGGTCTGGAGCACCGGGGCAAGAGACGTGGTTGGTAGTTGGCTTCATTGTGGTATCATATATGACGATTGTTTCATGTGGCATAAAAAAGCTGGCGTTCTGGATGTACTAGATGGTTTTGTATATACCTGGCATTTGATTTTGTACAAGCTATCTGCAAACCTATCTGTCCACGTACCTACCTTGTGAGTAGGCATCTATCGTGCAAAGGTTGTGTAGCTACCCATCGGTGTAGATGTGGTAGCAGAGACCCTGTATAAGCCTACCCTGGTACAAAACAGCATAATATACAAGATTGGTTCTATTATACATGATTATTTTACATCGACGTGTCTCGCAGGCAGACAACCCTGCCCTTCCTAAACTCATCTATACCTTGCCCTCCATGTCTAGGACCCGCCATGCTGAGAGTGGAGAGCATCAAATAATATACATCCCCACCAGATTCCCCCCCAAAATGCATGTGCGATGACGTTTAACCTTTAAATCACTCGAATAACACCCCCTGATCAGATTAAGCCGCGGCATCGTCGCCCTTCTTACTTTCATCCTTGTTGCCATTGGACTTCAGCGTGGTACCATCATCCCAGAATTCCAGATTTCCATCCATCTTCCCATGCTTGATGGACTCCCCCTTCTCCTGCAATATGCTTTCCAATGTTGTTTTCTCATCGTAGAATATGCCCAAATGATCACTCATCACATGCCGATTCTTGCAAGTTGGACACTGGATCAGCACTGTGCCCCGGTGGTAGCCTTGTTTCGACATGCGATGTGCGGACCTCTCGCCACATGGCTTGCAGGTAAATGTGATGCGATAGGCTTCCTCATTGCTGCGACGCTCTTCGTTTTTGCGCTCACGCTCAGCGTCAGTTTCGGGTTGGGTGGCATCGGCGGTAAGAGGGTTGGCTGTAGAGTTGTGACGGATGACTGATGGGATAACAAAGCGTGCCTGACCAAGAGTCGAGGATCGGGTGAGAAATTGGGGCCGTGTGAGCTGTGTTGAGAGAAAACGAGTAGAGGTGGCGGATGTGGTTTTGGATGAAAGAGTACGCAATGCGCGCAAGCTCTGGGGCAGGAATGGACGCATGTTGATTCTTGATTGAGGATTTTTGAAAGGTGGTTTGATAAGATTGCCTTGTTATGAATTGGCTTTTTTTTATGAAGTCGATGTATGATAGTCGAGCGTTATTTGATCGAGAACCGCAGTGAAGCCCCGGCGGGACGGATAATCAATAAACCGATGCCTCCTCCGCGGAGAGAGAAGCAAGCATGACGAAGTGACGTTAACAAAACCCAATATTTCTATGAATTCGTTCATATTCACCTCGACCTGAACGCGTCCTCAACCATGGCGACAATGCGGACGAGACATAAAATTCGGGCTCCCCGTCGGGTGTGTGATGAACCCCTCACTGAGACACAATTTATGTCTGTGCCCGGCAAGCACTGTAGCTGACCATACCATAGGGACTCGCGTCTGCCCAAACCGACGACTACGACGCGGTCTGGTCCGTCCTTTCGGCCTCTCTCACAGAAATTCACACTAAAAATGCCTCGACTCTCTCTTTTGAAGAGCTTTATCGAAATGCATATCGGATCGTCTTGATGCAGCGGGGTGAGGACTTGTATACGCATGTGAAGGAACATGAGCAGGGCTGGCTGCGTGGTACGGTTCAAAAGATCGTGACAGACTCTATTTCAACAACACTGGTACGCGCTCAGACTCAGAATGCCTCGGAGTTGCTGGATCAGTCGAATGAGCGGCGGGCTGCGGGGGAGAAGTTTTTGGCCGTGTTGAAAGCGGCATGGGAAGATCATCAGCTCTGCATGTCCATGATTACGGATGTAATGATGTATATGGTAGGTTAAAGGCCTTAAAACATGCTGACCCATTGGAGCATTAATCGGTTGCTAAGGTATTGACAGGATCGGATCATCGCTGTGGATCACAACAAGCCATCCATCTACGTTGTCTCAATGGCATTATTCCGAGACCATGTCCTGAACACAAAAGTTCGCACTGATAGTGATTTGACTGTCATGGATGTACTGAATTCGACAGTTCTTTTCATGGTTCAGCTAGAGCGAGCAGGGCACATGATAGAACGACCGCTGGTCCGGCATTGCACCCAGATGCTGGAGGGACTTTATGAAACAGTAAAAGAAGAGGAAACGTCCAAGCTTTACCTCACAATCTTTGAACCTGCCTTCTTGGAAGCAAGTACAGAATTCTATAGGGCCGAGGGACGTCGGCTTCTGGAAATTGGAGACGCAGCAGTTTTCTGCCGGGTTGTCACCCAGAGGATTGAGGAGGAACATGAACGGGCTAGTGCTACACTTTCCACGCTGACAGAAGCGAAGATCCTTGCATTGCTTGACAACGAGCTCATTCTCAAGAACATTGATGAAGTCGTCCAGCTGGAGGGCACCGGTGTCCGATATATGCTTGATCACGATCAAATGGAAGCATTGCACCGAATTTACACGTTAAATACGCGAGTGGATAAGAAGAAGGAGGCACTAAGCAAGGTCGTTAATAAACGTGTGGTGGAGCTCGGCAGCGAAATCAACGCTGCGTCTATTGTATCCGCTGTTGGAGCCTCACCTCTACCCGAAAAGGATGCAGAGAAAGCTAAGAAGGGCAAGGAGAAAGAACGACCAGGGAATCAGCAAACAGTCTTGGCTATCCAATGGGTTGATAGCATCCTGGCTCTCAAGCGACAATTCGACAACGTTTGGATAACCGCATTCATGCGTGACCAAGGCCTTCAAAGCTCCATCATGGCCAGCTTCTCCGATTTTATCAATATGAACACACGGAGCTCTGAGTATCTCTCGCTCTTTTTTGACGAGAATCTCAAGAAGGGTATCAAGGGGAAGACAGAAAATGAGGTTGACGCCTTATTGGACAATGGCATCACGATGCTACGCTATATTAAAGACAAGGATCTCTTCGAGACCTATTACAAGAAGCATCTCTCACGCCGTCTACTCATGAAACGCTCTGCTAGCATGGATGCCGAGCGTCAGATGATTTCAAAGATGAAGCTAGAAGTGGGCAATCAGTTCACGCAACGCATTGAGGCCATGTTCAAGGATATGACCGTATCCGAGGATTTGACAGCGAGCTACAAGAATCATGTCGCCAAGATTGCTGATCCCGATCATAAGCCTGTAGATCTGGAGATCAATGTGCTCACCAGCACAATGTGGCCCATGGAAATCATGGCCAACTCAAAAGAAGGGATGCTACCAGCCACCTGCGTTTTCCCCCGAGAAATTGAAGTTCTCAAGCAAAGCTTCGAGAGGTTCTATCTCGACAAGCACAGCGGCCGCAGGCTCACCTGGCAGGCTTCCATGGGCACAGCCGATGTGCGAGCATCTTTCCGTCGCAGCAACGGCAAGGTCCAGCGTTATGAGCTTAATGTGTCAACATACGCAATGGTAATCTTGACATTGTTCAACGATGTCCCAGATGGAGAGTCCCTCACTTTTGAAGAGATTCAAGCGCGAACCAAGATCCCGCATAATGACCTCGTCCGCAATCTACAATCCTTGGCCGTTGCGACCAAGACGCGTGTCCTGCTGAAAGCACCCATGACCAAGGATGTCCAAACCACAGACCGCTTCTGTTTCAATAATGACTTCCAAAGCCAGTTCGTCAAGGTTCGCATTGGCGTTGTCAGCGGCGGAGCTAATAAAGTTGAGAACACCGATCAACGAAAGGAGACCGAGAAGAAAATGGCTGAAGAGCGCTATGGCACCATCGAGTCCGCGATTGTGCGCATCATGAAGTGGGTAAACCCATCAAAAATTTTCAGCTATATTCATCTAACATGTTCTTTTAACTTTCTAGGCAACGGAAGACCCTTACCCATACCCAGCTTGTATCCGAGGTTCTCTCTCAGATATCTTCACGCTTTGTTCCAGAGGTCAGCATGATCAAGAAGCGCATTGAAAGTCTCATTGATCGCGAGTATCTGGATCGTGTTTCTGAGGACCCGCCTACTTATGACTACGTCGCGTAGGCTGGGACTAAGTGGATATTACAGATTTCTTCAATCCTCCATTTGCCTTTTTCTCGGGAATTTGCATCTAGGGTTGTCCCCAGCATGATATGCGGGCATTTCGGCTCTTTTCAGCATTCTTTTTCTTTATTTTGCCCTTTCATCTGAGCTTAGCGATCGGCGCATTGAGTGATTTTACTAGAGGCGGGAACTGGTAGGAATTGGGGTTTTATGGTTCATGAAATGATGAGGTATGGGGTGGTTCATTGGAAGATGAAACAAGCAGATTATATTCTCGAATAGCTCTGTCTGCATAATAAGACATCAATATCTGAACCAGTATGCCAACCACCCAAGCAGCTCCGATAGACTTGATGGTATGGCCTCGAGATCTATGACATGGATATTCTTAGATGTAAATATTTGATCACGACTCAATGCAATGTATGTATGCTCCAATCCTGGATATAATGACCGAATACAAAGTAAAAAACATCTCAACGCCAAAAATGCCGAACTCCACGATGGACCATCCCAAACATAACATGACAGAAAAAAGGCAAGATCATGGATCCAGTTAGACCAAGCCAGACCCCATCGAAGGGGAAAAAAAAGCAGATCAAAGCAACTCAACCTCCCCCTTCATCCAAGCAGCCCTAACACCCTCCCAAAGCACAACCCAAACATCACCCATCCGCATAACAACCCCCAAATCCTCACCCCCATCAACACCCTCCACAACAACAGGAACTTCAACCCCCAAGCACCTGACAAAAACCACTTCTTTCATATCAGGCCCTTCAACCATACTAGTCCCTCCAGCATTATCATCCAATCGTCTGAGCTGCGGCGGGAACGCACCCATGAATGAGCCGCCATAGTGGCCCGCCAGAAGCGTTTGATGCGCATGGACAAAGGCGCATTCTTGCGCCGAGAGCGGGTTGTAGTTTGTTACTGCTGAGATGTCTGGGACTGAGTCTTCCGGTGAGAGCGTTTGTGAAGGCGGAGGTTGGGATTGCGATTGCGAGGGGGTTTGGGAGAGAGGGTTTTTTGTTCGGCTGGCTAGTTTGACGAGGTAGTGCATGCTGTATTTTGTGAGTTTTGATAAACGCTGGCGGAGAAGGCTGCGGAGGATGTATTGGGTTCGGGCGAGGTCTGTTTGAAGGATTGAGAGGCGGAGATTTAGGTTTGGGTTGTGGGTGTGCTGTTTTGTGGAGAGGTCTATGTCTGCGGAGGAGGCGGCGAGGTCTTCGATTGTTTCGATCTATATCGAAGATGTAAATTTCTCTTGAACTTCAATTAAATGTCCTCAAGGCGTGAATATATATCAGAATAGCAGTTGTATTTGACATGCCATGAGTCGATTGGTCTGGATTCTTACCTGCATCCGCACTCTATCCATCATCCGCTCCATTAGCGGTGCGGGCCATGGCAGGACCTCCGAGACGGCACGTTCGGCGACCCAGAATCGGGTCAGGAGTTGGTGGTCGATGGCCGATGACTCTGGACTGGCGCCAGCGCCGCGGTCGACAGATGCGAGAATGTCGTCAATATCCATGGTATTTCTGGGAAGTGGGATGCGTGACGCGAAAAACGCGGGTGGTGATCGGTGGAGTGGAGTCGAATGTGCCTGGGGCATCCGCGCATTAGTAGGTGGATCATGACTACAGAGTATATGGACTAGTTCAATCCATGATCCCTGGCTTGGGACCTGTTACTGGCTACTGCAAACCTCACTTTCGCTATGACGTTCTGTGTAAATCGAATTTAGATGTCATTAAGATTCAAAATATTGAAAGCAGAAACACAGAAATCTTAATTATTATTTCGGCTTGTAAAATGCAAGTTCAAGAAAATCATGCTCGATGCAATCCTCGCGGATCGATGCGAGAGAAACATTAAAGGACAAGAAACAGTTCCATGTGAGTCTTTCCCACAGAGTTGAGCCGCGGTAAAAGATAGACCCAAGACAATCATCCAACCCAGAAAAATAACGCCGATGTTTTCAATTCATTTCGATCAACAAGGTCGTAGAGTCGCCTTCACTTCGTCTGTCCCCTGCCCCCACCGAACTGTTGATCGGTTGGTATATGAGGGCCGGAGTACAAGGCCGAGTTCGACAAATTCATCTCTCATGACTTAGCCGGGGGCGGACCCGCCGGGGGTTCATATTCTCGGGCACCGGAAGCGTGATACGAATTTTGGGGCGCTTGCAACTCGATGCCATTCTGCTGTGGGTGCTGGGGCGGGGCCTGGGCGCCAAAGTAGCCGTAGTTCTGCGGGTTGGCAGTGTACTGGGGAGGAGGCTGGTAGTAAGGATCGTTGTTGTTGTTGTTGTAGTATGGCTGTTGGTATGTAGGCTGGTTGGGCGGAGGTGGTCCAGGCGGCGGTGCCATCCATGCTGTACCGCTGTAGGGCTGTTGGCCGTGAGAACGACGACGACGAGCGTTGAAACAACTGTTCGGAAGACACGGTTAGTTCATCTGTTTCGGTCGCGAAGTGTCTGCTAGATGCTGTAAGGATTCCCAGTCTCGAGGTATAGGAAGACTTACGCGAAGGCAAAGAAGACAAGGAAGGCGATGGCTACGATGACGGCAAAAGCGACCCAGCGACCCCAACGGTCCCAGGAAGAGTTGTTGCAATCGTCATCCCACCCATTGCTATATCCAAGTTAGAAAGGAAGATCACCATGTTGATTATCCAACTTACCAGTAATATCGAGATGTCAAAGAAGGCATGGTTGCGTTTATGGAAGAGTGGAAAAAAGAGCAGGCAACGGAAAGAAATAGGTCGTGGCTGAGGCGCGAATCATGGGGCTGGGGGCAAGTGTGGGTCCCTCTGGCTTTAGGCTGCAAGTTTATGATTCATCATGTTAGCTAATCAATACATTTGAACACTATTGATTCTGGGTCTTGGTTTCGTCCTTTACACAGAACCGGTTTCCTTTTATCTGTATGCTTGAAGTCCGGAGTACTCTCTCTTCAGTCAAATCCTTCGGGTAACAGGTGTACGTATTCACATACGTATCAGCACCACTTCGCCGCAGCCCGGATATACTGTAGCGGTGGCCAATCACACAATAGTGGAGCCCCATGCTGAGGAAATGGATATCTCGGCATTGGTACTATTCTTATGCACTGAGGTCTTACGACATCTATATCAACGTACACCGTGTATCCCCGTCGGCGGTACAAGGTACTCAAGGTTGTCTGGAAGCGCCGGATCCAAGTCGAACTCAAAATCGGGGTTGTTCAGGTCTCGGCGCTTACATTGATTGGATTAGGTGAGACGCCCATTTCATGTCATCGTCTCATTTTCTAGGCTTCAAGCAGCACGCATGTAAACGGGAAAAATACTCCGTGATCTTGGCCCCACCCTAGCTCTACATGAGTTGATAATTGTTTAACAGACTAATCCAGTATAGTAGACTGATCTGTACTTTCTATGATGTAAATTGACATGTGTCCCTTGGCGGGGGCGTTGGTCACTTTCGGGTCTGCATGGCCAACGCATCGCTTGGTCCGTGTGCGCTTCACTTTATTTATGCCGACGACCCCCAGTTTTTTTTTTTTTTTTCACCTGGAAAACACTCAATTTGACCTGTCACTACGTCATATTAGCCCACTCTGCCATGGTGACTGAAGAAAATTTATGCGAACTTGACCAACCCAGCAAATCTACATTGAAGAATTGTCAATAACATATAAACGTGCGATCATCAATTTTGATCGAGTGGCACCCGCTTTGTCCCAATTGCATGCACCCATGAACATATACTAAACAGGAAAAAAAAGCCATGGATCATTGACGTCGTTACATCTGAGGCTGCGAGCCAAAACGCTAGTCTACGAGACATAATCACAAACAGAAAGACACGCTCAGGAAACATAAGACCAAAAAATCCAAATCACATGAACCAAATGAGCCAAGTGGGAAAGATCATAATGTGTCATGGTAAAGCTTACCGTCCACTCATCGGCTTGCTCGCGCGATCAACCAATGCAGTACCGCGTCGAGGTTGGTTTCTTCCTTTGCGCTGATCCCATAGCAGCTGACTTCGCGATGCGTGATGGACTTCAGGTCCATCGCATCGATTAGCTCATCCACCGACAACTTAACTGGCAGGTCAGACTTGTTGCCTAGCACGAGGAGTGGGATCCCATCCAACGTGGGCTTGGTCATCAAATCATGTAGCTCCTCTGTGGCTACCGGCAAAGCATCTTTGTCCGCTGCATCCACGATATATCTACAACAAATCAGCATCAAGTATCACTCCTTGTGTTTTCGGCTGCTTTTGGTTTCGTTTTGACTTACACGATTGCGTTAACCCCTCGGCAGTATCGCTCCCACATCGGGCGAAATCGAGGCTGACCACCCAAATCCCAGCTTGCCGCCGTTAGCGATTACCCTACACGTCTTTGATACAATACGTACCACTTCAAGGTCACATGGCCTTTTTGAACCCGCTTGGTATTGAAGCCGATCGTCGGAATAGAGCTGGAATCCGGTTAGCCGGTGACGTCGTCTACTTCCCGTTCCTTGCACAACTTACTCGATAGTGAATTCCCCGCCCTACCACATGATCAGTATTCGAATGCAACACCGAAAACCAAAAAATTAAAAAAAAAAAGGAAGGGAAACGGGAAACGAGACCCTAGAGGACTTACCGCCAATACACGAAGCAGGGAGGATTTTCCTGCATTTTGCAGGCCGATCATGGTAACATCCATCTCGGTGGCCCTGCAGGGAAGAACCGTATTAGAGCAGGCGCTTTCTCATCTGCGGGGACGGGCCGGGGGGGCTGGATGATGTTCCCGAGAACCAAGAAACGCCTCAACGGTCCCACTTACCAGAACATCCTCAAAAGCCAGTCATAGATGGTGCGAAAGATGCCGGCCATGTTGGGGCGGTTGGTGTGGGTGGGGTGGGAAGGGGAAAAAACGGATTCAAACCAGGTCGGACTGCCAATAAAAGAAGAAAAAACTGTTTTGTAAACGGAACCTATGAAGAACCTCTCTTTTCTGTCGAATTAGAGGTCTGAGCCTTGATTTGTGGAGAGCCAGTTCCTGGGGGTTAAAAGAGAGAGAGAGAGAAAGAGAGAAAGTGAAGAGAGCGCGGTGGGTGCTGAAATCCAAATATTAAGAAAGGGCTTGGGACGAGCCACTATCAACGAAAATCAAAATCAAAATTAAAATGAAAAGGAAGGAGAAAAGCAAAGGTGGAATCCCTGAGCGCTTCTTTCCCGCCGGTTTTAAGTATACCGAAATGGAATGTACTGGCGCCAATGCGAGATCTACGGGCACACATGACTGCCGTTGGAGAGGGGCGCTTAGGCTCCATTCGCGGCCTGACGTAGCGCAGCTACTGCAGATATACAGAATACGAGGGAATCATGGCAGTGCGGATGAACCATTCATAGAACAAGAACTGGTAAATTACGTAGTCAGCTAGTGGACCAGTTCAACCCACGTAAGCCATGGTATTGTTACCAGATATGATTGAGTAGTTCCTGCAATATAGAAGACGAGGCGTTCGTGGAGCAAGTGACACCTCAGGCATAAACAGTATGCACCTTTATCACACGTGATGATAAGCGGCTCCACCTCGAAAAATTTCCCCAAGCAGATTCATCTCCAATTGTTCTTCAAAGCTGCCAATTACCGGCTCTCATCGCTTTGCTGGTATTTCTGGGAGGCTGAGCTAGCAGGGGCTTTGATTTGGTCGCCCCATTTTGTCTTCAATACCCAGGTCAATATCCTCCCTTGGCTGGGTCACATCAAAGAAAAAAATCGAAAATTCCGAAAACTCCGTGAGCTCCATCATGGCTCCCTCTGCTACCAGTACCAACACCAAGTGGTCGGTGCAGTATGACACTCTCCGTCGGGAGAACCTTTTCCAGAACCCGCCTCGGGATCACACTGCCTACCCGTCCCTGGCTGAGTCAATTCGACCACACATTGACTCTTTCAATGCTTTGTTCGAGGACAGCAAGATCCTGGACGCAGGATTGAAAGATATCGGTATCAAGACCTTCCTTGATGGCGAACCCGAAACCCCAGAGCAGAGAAAGGTTCGCATGGCTGAGGGGCTGCGTGCACCCAAGCGCAATCGTCTCAATGTTCGTGTGAAGGAAGTTTTTCTCGACAAGCCTCAACTGCCGCCCACCAACAAATACAGCACCAAGAACCGCGAAATTTACCCCTCCGAGTGCCGTGAGCGACATGCGACCTACCGTGCCAAACTCCGTGCTCGTCTGGAGTTCCAGGTGAACAATGGCGATTGGATGGAGTCAGTGCGCGAGTTGGGCCAGGTCCCAATTATGGTGCGCACTAACCGCTGCCACCTCGAAAAGGCCACCCCCGAAGAACTGGTCCGCCACAAGGAGGAATCTGAAGAACTCGGTGGTTACTTCATTGTGAACGGTAACGAGAAGCTCATTCGTATGCTAATCGTCGGAAAGCGGAATTTCCCAATGTCCATCATTCGTGGTTCGTTCGTCAAGCGTGGTCACACCTACACCAAGTATGGTGTGCAGATCCGTTCCGTTCGCCCTGATCAGACATCCCAGACCAACGTTCTGCATTACCTCTCCGATGGTAACGTTACCTTCCGTTTCTCATGGCGCAAGAACGAGTTCCTTGTTCCCGTTATGATGATCCTCAAGGCCCTGGTGGAAACCAACGATCGCGAGGTTTTCGAGGGCATTGTTGGTGCCGCCAACTCCAAGGGAATGAAGAACACTTTCGTCACAGACCGTGTTGAGCTCTTGTTGCGAACCTATCAGGCTTACGGCAAGCACAGCAAATCCGACTGCCGAGCTCACCTGGGCAAGTGTTTCCGTCCTGTCATGGGTGTTTCTCAGGATGTGTCTGATGAGGAGGTTGGAGCTGAGTTCTTGCGCCGCATTGTCCTGCCTCACTTGGGCAACTACAATGTTACCGAAACCCAGGATTACGACAAGTTCAAGATGATCATTTTCATGATCCGCAAATTGTACTCCCTGGTCGCCGGTGATTGTGCTCCTGACAATCCTGATGCGGTCTCCAACCAGGAGGTCCTGCTCGGTGGTTTCTTGTACGGCATGATCCTCAAGGAGCGTATTGAGGAATGGCTTCGGTCACTTGGACCTATCGCCCGAGACTGGTCAATTCGCAACAGCAATGCCAAGTTCACTGATACTGCATTCGACCGTGATTTCTTGTCCAAGATTGTGAAGCGGTCTAACGAGAACATCGGTCAGGCTCTCGAGTACTTCCTGTCCACCGGCAACCTCGTCAGTCCTACGGGTCTCGATTTGCAACAGACTTCCGGTTATACCGTCATGGCCGAGAAGATTAACTTCTACCGTTTTATCAGTCATTTCCGAATGATTCACCGTGGTAGTTTCTTCGCGCAATTAAAGACCACTACCGTGCGTAAGCTGCTGCCAGAGAGTTGGGGTTTCTTGTGTCCTGTCCACACTCCTGATGGATCGCCTTGTGGTCTGTTGAATCACTTGGCGCACAAGTGTCTGATTGCCACGGACAACCTGGACGTCTCCAGCTTGCCCCGCACTCTTGTCCAGCTTGGTGTCAAGGGTGAGTCTTCTGTGGCCACCGAGGACAGTGTGGTTGTTCAGCTGGACGGTAGAATCATTGGATTCTGCTCGCCCGAGCAGGCTCGCAAGATCCACGACACTCTCCGTTACTGGAAGGTGGCCGGCAAGAACAATGTCCCACTGGGCCTGGAGATTGGTTACATCCCCAACTCCAACGGTGGACAGTATCCCGGTATCTACATGTTCTCTCAGTCCGCAAGAATGTACCGACCGGTCAAATACCTGGCTCTGGACAAAACCGATCTTGTCGGACCCTTCGAGCAGCCGTACATGGAGATTGCCTGTCTGGAATCTGACCTGATCTCTGGTCTTTCTACTCACATCGAGTTCACCCCGACCAACATTCTCTCGATTGTGGCCAACATGACACCCTTCTCCGATTACAACCAGTCTCCTCGTAACATGTACCAGTGCCAGATGAGCAAGCAGACCATGGGTACTCCTGGTACCTCGATCGCCTACCGTACCGACAACAAGCTATACCGCTTGCAGACTGGTCAAACCCCCGTTGTTCGAACTCCCTTGTACAACGCTTACGGTCTGGACAACTTCCCCAACGGAATGAACGCCATTGTTGCTATCATTTCTTACACCGGCTACGACATGGACGACGCCATGATCATCAACAAGTCCTCTCACGAGCGTGGCTTTGGTCACGGTACCATCTACAAGACCAAGGTCCACAGTCTGGCTGAGAAGGATCGCCGCAAGTCGCGTCGTGAGGTTAAGAAGCTGTTTGGTTTCGCTCCCGGTGACGAAGTCCGAGCTGAGGTGCGCAACTTCATCGACGATGACGGTCTGCCCCATGTCGGTATCCGCGTGCAGGAGGGAGACAAGATTGCCGCGTTCCACGATGTGCGCTACGATGCCGCGTCCGACTCCTACGTGAACGTCGATGGTATCACCCATTTCCTCAAGTATAAGGATGCCGAGGCTGGCTACATCGAGAGTATCCGCATCATGGGTTCTGAGAGCGGTGTCGAGCCTATGCAGTCGATCAGTGTCAAGTACCGCATTCCTCGTAAACCCATTATCGGTGACAAGTTTTCCTCTCGTCACGGTCAGAAGGGTGTTTGTTCGCAGCTGTGGCCTGCTGGCGATATGCCATTCTCCGAGAGCGGCATGCAGCCCGATCTCATCATCAACCCTCACGCTTTCCCATCTCGTAAGTTCTCCGCCATGTCTATTGGTTAAATTACGCTAACCTCTACAGGTATGACCATCGCCCAGATGATTGAATCCATGGCCGGTAAAGCCGGTGCCCTGCACGGTCACCCGCAAGACTGCACTCCGTTCCAATTCTCCGAAGAGAACACCGCCACAGACTACTTCGGTCACCAGCTCAAGAAGGCCGGATACAACTACTACGGTAACGAGCCTCTGTACTCCGGTATCACCGGCCGTGAGTTCGCCGCCGACATCTACATGGGTGTCGTCTACTACCAGCGTCTGCGTCACATGGTGAACGACAAGTTCCAAGTGCGTACCACTGGTCCCGTCAACGCTTTGACCGGACAGCCTGTGAAGGGTCGTGCCAAGGGTGGTGGTATTCGTGTGGGAGAGATGGAGCGTGATTCCCTGATTGCACACGGAGCGGCATTCCTGCTCCAGGACCGTCTGATGAACTGCTCTGATTCTCAGCTCACCTGGATCTGTCGCTGCTGTGGCTCCTTCCTGTCGACCCAGGTTGCTGTTTCGGGCTCCGGTTCGTCCCGGTCTCGCAATACTATCAACCCCGGTGCTCTCGCTGCTGCCGCGAAGGCTGCTCCCAATCAGCAGGCTCCCGGCGGCGCGTCATCCGTTGGTGGTGCGCTGGGTGGTGTTAATGGTATTGTGCGCTGTCGTCGCTGCGCTCGCCAGGCCACTTTCAAGGATTCTCGTGCTGAGGCCTGGGAGGATGGCGATGGCTTGCGCTATGTTGGTGGTGACGACGTGACTATTGTCGCTGTCCCCGGTGTCCTCCGTTTCCTGGATGTCGAGTTGGCGGCCATGGGTATTCGGATGAAGTTCAAGGTGGACAACTAAAAACGTGCAATTATATACTTCGGTATACCGCGGGTGTTTCTTCAAAAATCTGAGATTTTGTCATGTCATAGATGGAGCGTTGGTTAATTTTTTTTGTTTTCCCCTTTTCATGTTAATATTCGATGTTCTATACGCAATGGACGAACTGGTTTCAATGTCAGGTTTACTTGTGTGTCGACCTACACACACCTAACGTACAAGTAACATATGAACATTCAACATTCTTATCTCAGGAGCGGCCTAAACACCATTAAGCATGCCCATCCCCACTCTAACCGGAGAACAAGATTCACCCAATCGCCACGCCAAGCAACACCCATCGTCCTCTGTAGTAAGTCCATTGCCGATATTGGCTTACAATTGAACCCCATAAATAAATGCCTCGTCTGCCAAGCCGAACATCGTAATCAGACATGCGACAACAACTGCCGATCGTTGCTTGTCTTCCGCTGCACTAGCGCGGGAATAGTTTAGCGTACGAGATGTACGAAATGATAACGGGACAGAATCGCTCCACTCCGCCCCCCTGAACCCGCTTCACTTGCCGATGGTCACAACTTTTCGGCGGAATGGTGCAATTTGTGACAGCTATGAGGAAGCTATAGAGCAGAGCTTTATAGTCATATACTTTGTAAACGTGACGTCTATTCATGGTTTGCATCTATAAATCTCTGTTATCAAACCTTGGCTCGGTTTCCCCCGTACTTATGTGGCACGCTAATGAACGCGTACGCAAGCTCTTATGTTCCGCTATTTTTTTTTCTCCATACAAATTAGTTACATATGGTTAGACCAAATCGACAAGCAGGATGATTGGCTTAGAGCTTGACGAGGTCATGTTTCGTGACTCGTGCTCCTTCTCTTTCTTTCCTTCTCAATTTTATAATGCCGTTTGAGGTCTCTTAGATCCCAAGCCGCCTGGACACTTTGGGGGCGGCTGTGAATATATCCGCTCTTTTCCTATACATTTTTGATTGCGTTATTACGCCTTGATACCGAGCGATCATGGTTCGATTTTCAAGCGTCGCGTGGGCACTTACCACGTTAATCGGCGCAGGTGCAGATTTCGTCTCGACGGATTACGAAGGATATAACGATGGAGATTTGGGGCATCGACCACACCTGGAATTCCATTCTAGCGACGAATATGCGCCAGTGTTACAAGCCAATGTGTGGAATCAGAGTGCGATTTCAGAGACCGGTTCGCATATCTTTATTAAACATGATGGCAATGATTCGTCACCACTTTCTTCGCCGCTTATCATCGACGCCAATGATCTATCTGCCGTCTACATGAACCGTACGTTCGAAAATGTGTTCGGTACTCGCGTCCAGGAAGATCGAGGGAAGAAGTACCTCACTTTCTGGGAGGGGCAGAAAGGCAATGGAATTGGGGATGGGTATGGACTTGCATATGATGAGACATATACCCTGGTCTATAAAGTTTGGGCACAGAATCTCCAGGTGCACAGCGACTTGCACGAGTTTGCGTTTACGGGGAATGGAACTGCGCTTGTGACCGGCGTGGACAAGGTGACTAAACAAAACAGTGATTTCGATCCGAGTTGGGAGACTCCTGATCGTTTCGAGGTTCTGGATGCTCTCTTTCAAGAGCTTGATCTTGAAACAAACGAGGTGCTTTTCGAATGGCGCGCGCTGGATCATGTTAATCCTATGGAGTCATATGAGCCGCGAGGTCTGACTGGGTGGGATGCGTACCATATGAACAGCATTCAAAAGGTGAGCATGTGCCAGTAACCCATATCAATCATGTCTCTAACATTTTCTAGACCGAAGCCGGCAATTATCTCATCTCAATGCGCCATACGCACTCTATCTTGCTCATCGACGGCAAGACGGGCGACATCATCTGGACACTGGGTGGTCGCCAAAACAATTATATCGAATTACCCCCGAGCAACGAGACCGAGGGCGCTGAACCGATTCTCAGCATGGCTTGGCAACACCATGCACGTTATGTACCTGGGACGAACGAGATGGAGATGACTCTATTCGACAACCACGTTGAAGAAACGACGCACGGCGTCTGCGATACGGAGTGCTCGCGCGGCTTGCACATCGCCATCAACGACACCGCATCACCACCGACCGTCAAGCTTCTCCACGAATACCGGCATCCGTCGTCACTGCAGGCACAAAGCCAAGGAAATGTACAGGTTCTCTCGCATGCAGCCGGAGACAAAGACATCGGCAATGTGTTTATCGGGTGGGGAAGATGTCCTACGTTCACGGAACATAGTGCCACAGGCGAGACGGTGATGGATGTGCAGTTTTCGCCGTGGCATAGCAAGGAGATCCCCGATGCATTGGATAATTACCGTGCGTATAAGATGGACTGGGCTGCCACTCCATGGTGGGATCCGTCCATTGCGCCACGCATGAGTCCAAAGGGCGAGCTCGTCGTCTACGTTAGCTGGAACGGAGCGACGGAGGTGGCAGAGTGGGTGGTGAGAGGTATTGAGACGGGACGATCATTGAACTCGAAAGGCGATGTGGTGACGAGATCAGTGCGCACGGGCTTTGAGACCAAATTGATGATTATTGAGGAAAAGAAGAGTTGGCGATACATCTGGGCTGAGGCCTTGGATGTGAATGGAAAGATTCTTCGGTCGAGTCAGATTGTGGACTTGGATGGTGCCGCGCTACCCATTGCCGTTGATGCTTATGACGAGACCAACTCCACTTTTGCTGGTTTCCTTGCTGCTGAGAGAGCCTCGAGACTGAAGGCGAAGCATCATGAGGGATTGTCTAAAACGGGAATCGCTTTGCTTGCTACTGGGCTGAGTATTGCTGGCGTGTCTATCATTGCGGCCGCTGGGTTCTGGTGGTATCGGAGCAGAGACTATAATCGCTTGGAAGCCGAAGACTTTGCTCTGGAGTCAGACAAGTTTGCGCTGGACTCTGACGATGAGTATAGTGATGCCGGTGCCGATGCTAATGAGAGTGGTGAAGATCATGACAGGCATGCTGATTATAGACGATCAAGAGACGAGGAAAGCCAAGCTCTTGTCTCCAACGCTGAGGGCGGAGGAAAATAGATTACCACTAAGTTTTGTATATAATGAATTGATAAATGTACCTAATGACCCTCCTCACATATGCATTCGATCAACCTTAGAAGCGACCGTTCTTTCCTGGAGGTCCAACAATACACTGCCGAGGCCTGATCAGTTGAAGATCAATTATTTAATACTTGAAGTATACATTTCATAGGCAGAGGAAAGTTATTATTACGTGGGATTGTTGGTAGATCCAATGGTTTAGATCTTATTTCATAAGATGATCAATTAAAGAACCATGATCCTAGCATCAGAATAATACATTCAACCAATTCTATACCACTTACAACGCCGATGTGACATTTGAGAACTCGCCGTGGTCTAGCTTCGTCTTCCAGAAGATAGGGTTCATATCATCGAAGCCATGGTGCACCCATCCTTCCTCCTTAACGTGGTAGAGGTTAATGAAACCACCAGAGTAAGCATCACGGTGCATAGCAGCCAAGATAGCACGGCGGCCCAAGGCGAGGGCCTCCTCAGTAGTCAGTTCATACTTGTAGTTGGCGTCCAGAACACCGTAGGCGAATGTCTGACCGGATCCAACACAGAACAGATTGCCTGGCAGTCGGGTACCGTCTGAGTCGATGTAGTACAAAGCGGGTCCTTCTTGGGGAGTCACCTGTGAAGATATGAGTTAAATCAACCCAACAGACTCAGCAGCTACTGAGATGATTTGATACGTACACCGGCAAGCATGGTTCCCATACTCAGGCCATAGCCCTTGTAAGCATAAGTCAAGTTGGCGAGGATCTTCGATGCGGCTGCGACAGTAATGCGGCGCTTGTGTCGGATTTCTAACCTCATTAGCATCATCATCCTATCCACTGCCACTGACGAACATACCATGCAGAGTACACTGCTGACTCAAATACCGCAACCAATATTGGCAATCCTATAGAATCATCAGAAGCCCATTCACATATGTCACAGCTGTCCTCAGACTTACCGCCGCACCACCGGCCATAGTGCCCAACAAACCAGGTGTAGGCTCATTAGTAGGCTTGTCCTCGCCACGGCTCAACCGCGACACGGGAATAACCTTCTTCACTGTCTGACTAGCAATCCAATTTCCAGCTGTCGCTCGCGAGTCGGTGCACACAATCTAAATTCCACCAAAAACCGTCAGTACCAATGAAGCAAAGATACCACAGGATGGCCAAGCCGATCGGGATGAAACGTACGATACCGCCCTGGAATCGGAAGGCTAGGGTTGTTGTTCCGTGAGCGAGCTTGATGGGGCAGCTGGGGTTGGCGAGGTCATCGGTCATGGCACGAAGGAAGGAGGCGTGCTAAATAGAGCGTAAAATATGATTAGCTCAGGTTCTTCTGTTGATGAGATTCTTTTGCTGAGAGCTGCAGCTGCCGCATCGCTTGCTGGCAGGCCTGGCCTAGATGAATGAACGAGGCAGACAGTACCCAGTTCCGGGAAGCATCCAGACTCGAGGGCTTGACATGACGGTGTTCCAAAACTCACGTTGTCGACAGGAGGAAGAGCAAACTTGAGTGAGAGCGGAGGGAGGCTCTCGGTGAGGTCCTGTTGCTCTTGCTCTGAGTAAAACTCATTCTGGTGCTGCGGGCGCGAGTACTGGGCGACGAGCTTGTCCATGGTGTGCTAAAAACGGTGAACAAACGAGGATATGGAGGTGGGTGGAGATGAATAGAGGACGAGCTGGAGAGGTGATGATGGGGCAGCTCCGGGCTGGAGCTTGGATTCCGCGTCACTCGGGCGCCTGGGGTCACGTGCAGTCATACATAATGAAATCGGAATGGAAGAGATGCATCAGAATTGATCTTATTAGAATTTCCTAGGATTTCAAATGCGAAAGCATGCTATCTACTATGAGTAAATGAATAAATTTGGATATATACGAGGATGAACATTTTGGTCGGATCCAACGATGGTCATACACTATGTAGTCCTGGAGTCGCTACGCAGCACAACTACAATTCTGAATGCTAGAGCACTTTTTGTTGTAACACATATACCAATTCAATTCAAAGTACGTATATTCGAAAAGCCCATTGACATGCGCCTACTTACACAAATCAATATCCAATTAACCCGACTCATTCTGATCGCAGTCAACAATAAAAGTGTACATGAAACATGGCTATAGAAGCATTCTCCACAAGCAGAAAGCAGTTCAAGTCTGCACATCCACCACATTTAAGAAGCCAACACTGCAGGCTCCTCCATCTCCTTCGAAGGCGTAACATCTTCAGGGATGGCAGTAGTGTCAATGCCGTTGGTCAATTCCGACTCGTTGTCATCATGCACGTGGTTACCGTGTCCATTCACCTGGACATCAGCAGCAGAAGTAATGGGCTCAACGGTAGAGTGCCATGCCCGTAGGTCAGCCTCTGCATCCTCGAGGACTGCGCGTGCTTCGAACTCATGGTCGTAGGCCCGACGAGAATCACCAGGGACAACGGGGCTGTCGTCAATGAAGTTGAGCAGGCGGCGTGTATGACGAGCGAGAATAATCTGTTTCTCAGCACGTTCGATGACAGCAGCAGTGTGGATGTCAAAGGCTTCCTTAAGCTTTGTTCGGGTCTAGAATAGCAGTTAGAAATTCATTCTAACCATGACCTTGACCGGATAGGTCTTCATCAAAAAGCATAAAAGCCCAATCAGCTCAACACATACCGTATTCGACAACTGCGCTTCAGCAACCAAACTCTGTGCCTCGGCTCTAACAAGCTCATGTTCCAGTGTAACAATGCGCGGGCTATTTGGGTCCTTATACTTGAGCTTTGCAATCTCGTCCGTGACCTTCTGTCGCTGATCCCGACTCGGCTGCACAGAAGCCTCCATATTCCGAATATGCTTCAGAACACTCCGGTAGTCCTCCAGGTTCTGCGCAAAGACATCCTCCTGCTCACCCATCTCTGCAAGCATGACGCCCAGCTTGTCCGAGATATCGGAGATGGCGTCGTCCTCGGTAGACTCGCCCCACTCCGAGAGCTGAGCGGCAATGGAACCGCGCTCGCGACCGGCAGTTTCATGGGCACCGATTGCGCTATTCTCCGATTTGATCAGGCGGGATAGACGCTTGCTGAGCTCGGGCTGTTGGAGGCCACGGAACGTTGCGATGCTGAAGCGGTGGCGGTTGCTCGCTGGCTCACGGTCGCGGCGCGAACGGATGGAAATTGTGCGGTTCCTTGGAGACGTTAGTCATGTTGGAGATATTCTGCGGACGGTGGAAATACATTTTGTGTACGGAAATGAAGCCCTTTGTAAAAGTAATGTTCAGTGTACAATATGTTAACCTAAGTAGTAAGTACTAGGTTACCAGGTTCCGGACAGGAGTGAAAGACCTGGCACAAGTTATATGCAGGAGAGCGCCTTCCTATAGATGACGATGCACCCAACTTTAACTACCGTAGCTTTGGGTTCCGGCGCACCAGGAAGTCCAGTCCTGGTGGTTGTCTGACGTCATGACGGGAGATACGGATGGTGAGCTCATGCACTATTCCGATTGCAGCCCAGTGCGTGACCTATGGGTTCGAGAGATAGCTTGGTATGAGTGGAGGAGCTGCCAGTTTGAGTTGTGCATCGTAATTGGATCTGATGCTACCGAATCGTGATCGTCAGTGCTCCAGATGTGGAGTAGAAGTTGGCTCCGCATTATTAATGTTGGATTTAAGCTTCTATCCCGCAAAGTAACTGGATAAAAATTAGCCTATTGTCTCCTGTGGTAATGTTACCATATAAGGCTATGTTTTAATCATAAGATAATAATTGACGAGCTCGTCCGTACTGCCTGTTTTAATTTACACAGAAATGACATGAACTGTGTATCAGATCCAGACATCCATCCATCCCCACAAAACACCATAAGCAGACCACAGGGCAGTGTGCTAAAACGCAGAAAAAATAAGATCCATGAGCGCCATCCGACGACAAGCGAGAAGAAAATAAGAACGGATCCGACTAAGACATCTCGTCGGCATCTGGGTGGTGCGAATGTTCATTATCGGAGGCGTGGAATGCATCACCAAATGCCGAATTGTCGAGATCAGGGAGATCGAGATCATCGTGCTGCTCGGAGTAGGCGGCTAGCGCATCACCTGCACTGTCGATGTTTGTGAAATCAAAAGCCGCACCCTCCAAGCTCGTGTCTCCACCAGCCCCATCCTTATTTTCGTTATTCACCATCACCCAGCCAGCATTTTCACCATTGGCACCGCCGAGGTGGTCACCGAGGTCCATGTCCACATCACCAGGGATATCAGTACCAGGCACGGGTGGGGCAGAAGCTCCATTTCCTGGGCTGCCAAACTGGTTCAGAAGACTGTCGGCGTGTTCCAAAACCATGTCGTTGGCGAAAGAATCGGGTTCATCCTTGTGTTCGGGCTCAATTTTCTCCAGAAGACCACCCTTCTCTACACATGAAACTTTGGGCTCGGGCATGATCTGCTTCTTAAAGGCGGATTCAACCTCACGGACCACGTCGTCCACTCTGTATTTGGCCTTCTCTTCAACATATTCCATCGGTGGGGCTTCGTCATCCTCTGAGGGAATGATAATTCGGCCCTCCAGTCTCCATATCTCGGAGCCCGTTGCAGCAGGGTCAGCAGCCGCCTCTCTGAGGCGTAATTCAGCATCTTTGAAGAGCGAGCTACGCTTGAATTGCTCCATCCGGCGAGCATGTTGCTTCTTGAGTTCTTCAATCTCAGCGTTGACTTGATTCACCTTCTTAGTGACCTTGTTCGCAAACTCTTCAGCTTTGGCTGTTCCTAGCTTCGACGCTCCTGGGACATCAGTGTCTTGGCCTTCTCCACCGTCAGGCGCATCAAAAAAGCCCTGAGTCAAAGACTCCAACTCCCCCTTGCGACCCAAGCCAAGTGAGACCGGAGTAATTTGCGACATGGTGTATGGCGATGCGAAAATATCTTCCATCCACTCGTGGTGCAGCGTGTAGCGCATCTTGCTGACATCTCGCGGAGCCAGCTGGTCGATCATATCACCACTTGACACGTCCTCATCTTCAAGCGCAAAATCAGAGGTGGCAGAAGCCATCGCGGCTGAGGAGGCACGGTGCGGGCGCTGAACTTTGTTAGAGGGGTGAGCGACGGCGGCCGCTGGGTGGCCCTGTGGCGGGTAGAACCCAGGTCGGGCCTGGGAGGCAGCGTTTGGGTAGGCGGCTTGGGGCTGAGTGAGGCCTTGCGCAGAGACGTGTTGAGGGAAAGGAATTGTGGGCCAATTGTTGCGGTCGTGAAGCATAAATTCTTTGCGACTAATCTGACCCTGGGTTTGTAGGAAACGGCGCTGGCTCATCATGCTTTGAATTTGTGGGGTTACCGGAACACGGGTCGCAGGAACATGTTCGTTTGGAGGTGCTCGTGAATAATGAACGATCCACATCGCTGGGTCAGGCTGTGGAGCGTTCGGGATTTTAGAGGAAACAAGGCGATATCGCTTCCGGGTGTGCGACGCAACGCTCTCGTGGGGAGGGTGGTACCCACAGCGATGCACAAACATTTCAACCGTCTGATTCCAATATTAGCCCTGACCGTTCTTCATCTATGCGCGATACTCTGGGTCGCATCACACTTGGGGTCGCGTACATAGCCTCGGGATTCAAAACTAAATGCCTGCTCATGGTCGGCCCATACATAACCGTCGCTCGCAAAATTATTGCCTAGATGCGCCATAGGCTGCCAAGTAAGAATCACAGTACCATCAGCTGGCCCGTCTAGAAGGGTCCAATGCACAGGTTTCTGCTGGAAGAATCGAGGTGCGCTGGCTAAGTATTCCACCGCGGTCTCGGCGGGCATCATGTGCATCTTCGGGAATGGGTGGTGGGAGACTAAGTGCATATGAGGCAGCTAATGATAGCGGTCGTGTTAGTGTATTGCTCAATGATTCAACATCTTTAACATGCTGTGTTGAATAAGACCTAGAATCTTACCAGCTGCCCCGGTATGCGGCTTGCCGGGTCATCCATATTTGCTGAACCCACTTGTGGGTGATAATCAGTTTAAAGAATTGCACAATATCGTTGAATAGACGGTGACGGTCAATTGGGATCGATGCGAAAGGAAGGCGGAGGTGGTCAGGGCGGATGGAGCTCCTGTGCAACGCGACGCGGGAGATTTTCGATTGATGCGGTCCGCCCGGGCAAATAGACCTCATGTGCAAGGACGGGCGTAAGGCGGTGAGGCGGCAAGGCATCAATATGGATAATTCCATTGAATCAGAACTAGCATGCCACTGCTCCAACAGGACCCTACCAAACCTGGAGACTCGTGTCGACAAGTCCTTCAATCGCCATGAAAACTTAAGAAGCCTCCGAAATCAATATTTTTGATTGCTACCCACTTAGTGATGTCCGAGGTAGCTGCATAAGGGGCAGTTACCCATCCTAGTCAAGATGTACTCTATTGTCAAATCCATCTAGGGTGTGGAATCAAGGAACATTATTAATATAGATCTGGTGACAATTAGATTTTGCGGACATCTACAGTCATAGTATAGATACCCTTGTTCACTACAAAATTGGTAAGTTCTTATAAAGTCAAGCTGTATGCCCTAAGTAAATAAATATCGAGATCACGTCCCTACATACCATCTACTTTATGTGCTCTCCATCTCTGGGTTTGTGAGCCTCACTTTAGATGATCAGGCGAAAGACCTATAGTAGGCGGATTCAAGCCCAATCAAGCGAGTTGACATAGTGAGAAAGTGAATAAGATCTATTTTTCAATAACTGTGTCCAATAATTGTGATTTTTGGTAATATTTTTCTGTTTCTATGTGGTGATGCGTGAGAATAAAATGCGGAATAATGGCACCTGAAGTGTACCTAGCTATTCCGAGCTGTTCAGTATATGTTTCCTTAATTTCTCGAAAAATAAAGCTCTTCTTTAACATACGCTCTATTCTGAGACTCACTGTTTCAAATCATCTTTTCAGTATCTTAATAATTATAATGTATTGAGGTTATAATATTTCCCAAAGAGTAATGTATCAATTCTCGTCGCATGACACAAATGACCCTTAGCTATGGCGATTCACTCCGCTTCTCCATCCAGATCTCTACAGAAATGTGCTCAAAGCGTTTGCTGTGGATTGACATACCCCTCCAAAGGGGCTTAATCTGGAGCTTTTTGCGGGGACCCCAGCCTTTTCTATCCTTCTCCACCAGCGTCGGTTAAGAGCATCCCCCACCTCCTCCCCACATCACTGCCGCGGCCACAAAAAAAAATAGAATACACCCGGTCAATTGCCGACTGGTACCCAGGCGGCCTGAAGCGAAAAATGTCACCTCAACTTCACTTCAAAGCAGAAGCAAGCTTTGCCAAAGCGGCTCCACTTTCTAATTATTGGTGGTTTCTCCGCACAAACCCCATTCGATTGGCTTTCTCCACTATACCCGCACTTAGACTTGGTGGTTCGGGCTTTCTTTGTGGAGATGTGACACCAGCCATTGGCTGACCATATTCAAGTCAGCCGAGCAGTGGCTTGATGAATTACGAGTTGGGGGTCGATCAGTCAATTTTGCTCCCCACCTTATAAAGTATGGGGACACCCCGGAGTTCGCACAAGTGCCGCTTTAATTTTTTGCTTTCCCAACCCCGCCGCCATGGGTCTCTTTGGCAAGCGTGAGCTCCCTGATGATGAGATTCAGCGAGTGCCTCCGGATCAGGATGTTGAGAAGACCCTACCGGCACAGATGGAGGTAGCACCAGCCCAGCCTCCCGCCAAATATACCCCGAGTGCTATTGACCCGGAGTTGGAGCGTCGGGTCGTGAGGAAATTAGATCTGCGAGTTCCAACCCTTATGGGATTCTTCTGTATGACTGTCGATCCAAAAATTGAAATAATTTGCTAAATGTCGAAACCCCAGACCTCCTCGCTTTTCTCGATCGAAGTAACATTGGGTTCGTCGCGCTCCAATTTTTCAATGGACAAGAAAAGACCTAACAAAACCAGAAATGCGAAAATCGCCGGAATGACCGAAGACCTCGGACTCACGGGCAACCGATATGCATGGCTCTTGACAATCTTCTACATCTCCTACACCGTCTTCGAGTTCCAGGCTTTGATGTGGAAGATTGTCAAACCGCACCAATGGGCAGCCTTCGTCGTGTTCTCCTGGTATGTATGCGCCCACACCCACGTGGGGACGATCCCAGAAGTGGCAAGATACTTACTGCGTATTGCATGATGTGTACAGGGGCTTAGTAGCAACCTGCCAAGCAGCAGCACAAAACTGGCAGGGGATGATGGCACTCCGGTTTCTAATGGGCGCTTTCGAGGCTGGGTTTGGTCCCGGTGTACCCTACCTGCTTTCGTTCTTTTATCGTCGCCATGAGCTCGGTCTACGATGTGGCCTATTTTTATCCGCTGCCCCGCTGGCGAATACCTTCGCTGGTGCCCTCGCCTACGGAATCACATCTGGCCATGCTGCATTGGCTAATTGGCGAGTTTTGTTTTTGGTGGAGGGGCTCCCTGTCTGTGCAGCTGCAATCCTGGCTTGGTTCTTCGTCCCGGATTCGCCATCGACTGCAAAGTTTCTCACCGAAGAAGAGAAAGAGGTTGCTCGTGCACGTGGTCTACAGCAAGCCGGTGATGCCGACCGGGAGGGCAAGGTGCAATGGAAAGAGTTGGCCATGACGTTATTGGATGCGAAGGCCTGGTTGACTGCCGTATGTGATCAATGAGCCCGTTCGAACATTAAAATCGCTAATCTCGATCGACTGCGCCTTCAGTTTATGTATTTTAGCTGCAACGTCAGCTTCTCATCACTTCCCGTCTTCCTACCCACTATCCTCGAAGAAATGGGCTACTCGAAAATTAACGCGCAGGGTCTCACCGCACCCCCCTTTTTCGCCTCTTTCCTGGTCACAGTGATCACTCCTTGGGTGGCGGATCGGATCCAGCAGCGGGGATTAATGATTGCAGCGCTATCGCTGATCGGCGGTGTGGGGTACATCCTCTGCGCCACCTGCACAACAGTGGGAGTGCGATACTTCGGCGTATTTCTAGCCGCCTGTGGAGTATTCCCAGCGATCGCAAATATCCTGCCGTGGGTTCTTAGTAAGTCATCGAATCGCCCAATAAGCGATTGATTGCAATACCTCTAACCTGTATTACGTGTACCAGATAATCAGGGCTCCGATACCCGCCGTGGTGGGGGTATCATACTACTCAATATTATCGGCCAATGCGGTCCTTTCTTGGGTACTAATGTGTTCCCTGACAGTGAAGCACCGCGGTATATTAAGGGAATGTCTGTTTGTGCTGCTTTCATGATTTTCACCACTTTCCTTGCCTTGGTTTTGCGATGCTTGTTGGTGTGGGAGAACAAGCGTCTTGATAAGAAGTATGGGCCAAGGATCGAGGTAGATGAAACTAAGGGTGAGATCGCCGTGGCGGAAGACAATTACGGTGCTAGTTTCCGATATATCCTGTGATTTTACCTATGTATCTACTAAAGTTCACAGGGCTGCCCAGTGTGATCTTGTTGGTCAGAATATGAAGAACATATATCTTGAATCAAATGGGGTTTTCTAATCCACCTCGGCAAGCCATACCGAATATCTACGCCATCAAATCCATTCTCAAACATAAGCAGTGGACTTTACACGGCAGTATAATAAACAGAATGTTTGGTCTCTTAAGTATAAATACTGGGCATCTTTCAATATTGTACGCATGCCCAGATACCTTCTTCTACAGGTCACTCAATATACTGTGAAATAAGTCCTGCTTAGGTGCCCGATTCTAACTACAGATTACCTAACTAATCAGTGAATCGGTACAGACCCACCAAATTTCGAAAAACCCTTCACAACCCCTTATGATTCCACTTAAGAGTCATTCTTTCACAAGCACATCTGATATAATTTAGTCCAGGGCACAGGGAAAAGATTATTCCTGGTTGTTGTGCGTGGTGCTGTGAGGGGTAATAGTGGTGTTTTCGTACAGTCGGTTTGATAGATCCAATCGGGACTAGTGCAACATGTCTACCTACGTTATATTAGATTATACGGAGGTTATCTACCCCAACCTAGCTGATATTACTAGAATAAATATATGCGGTAGAAGAGGATATATAGGTACATCCCTATCTTATACTACGAAGGACGCTCAAAACACATTGAAATAATCCTTTCATGGATCGAAGTATATCATCACCTTCTTTCTATTTGTATTTTTTGACTGCGATAAGATCTTTCAAATGATTCCACTAAGTTGCGCTTTACTAAGAATGGAAAGTTGTATTGGTCACCGGATGGAACGAATCGACTTGTCGGCTTTTGGCTTGGAGTCTCTGGGACTACGCTTCAAAAGATGACTTAGCACGATTAACACCGCGCAAAATATATCAGAGCCTTGAAAAATCAATCTTCTGATGGAATGGAATAAAAGATGTAAACATACTGAAAGTAATGAGCTTAAGGCTGCGCTGCTACGTTCTGAGGAGGAAAATTGGACTGCAAGGGATTATAGTTACTACTAGGGATGACATAGCAGCATGTAGGCCATCACGATTAGATAAGTACAATATGTATATCGTGTGTGCAAGCTATGTAAACAGTAATGATAGAGGAGGGGGCCAACCTATCTGTAGGTCCTCGAGTAGCCCACCCGTATCATGAGCTAATCAAACAAATTCATGGCTGCGAGCTGATCGGAGCGGCATAAGTCAGTGGCTTGCCAAAGCCCAGGATTTTGAAATCTTTGCTATATACCTATTTAGACGCGGAGATGCAACTATCCCCTGTCTGTCTCAATTTTCTGAATCGAACTATCCCTGCCAATAATTTCGCTTGTAACATTCCGACCCTAACGTGCGTAAATTAGCAAAGCAAAAATGATCTAACCTCTTCGGACAAGGATGCAGTACATTCCGTAGGTAGCGCAGCCACCTATAGTACTTTGACTCTTTCTTAGTCCTAGCTTGCCAAGGTACGCTAGTAAATATGGGGAGTTTCTCCGCAGTACTCCCATGGTGAATTTCGTGTCACAACCTTTATATAGGGGTACCCAAAATACATCCCACATCCAAATTCACTTCAATAGTACGCTCTTTGAACACTTACGAAGGACCAATAGAAGAAAAATTGTTGCTGGAACATAGGTCAAGTGGAGAAAGCATTATATGGAACGTCAAACCAAGCAGTAAGTGTCGCTGTTTGTACGACCGAGATAGTGCCCAAGGGGTAAGAATGACTTGGTACAGTACTCTACACATTGAGATATCGCTCAGGGGTGGTGACCACCTAATAGTTCTGGGAAGTGGGAAATTACACTTGATTTTCTCTAATGCAACAGAAGTGGTTCATCGGCGAAGTAAGGGAGAGTACGTCGGCATCCATGGCGAGTGATAAGTGTCAAGTGTCCGTGGTTTAGAAATCTCGATTGGAGCAAATTTCCCCATCAAGATAAACGCAGCATCCTTCCATCTCGGCATCCTTCCATCTATGAATCTTTGATAGCTTATGATAACACCTCGAACTAGCCCTTATTTAAATAGAATCAAAGCTCGTTTCGGACAGGAAGGCCGGATGAAAAGGACAATAGGCTAAATTTGGTACTGGTACATCGCCACGTCTACAGCTCACATGCATGCTTAATTTCCAAGTACTTATATAGCTTCGGGCTCTTCGGAGGCCGCGTGCCCCGCTGAATTAGGGATAAATTTGGGACTACCCACAGGCCACCAATTTGCGTGCAAGCGTCGTACTTAAAGGCGACATAGTGCCCGCTTATTAGTAAGATTGAAGGCGAATAGGCAAACCCTAGCTTGTGAACTGACCTTTTTTTTTTGAAGGAAAATCAACCCATTGTCAGAGGAACAACGCTCTATATAATTTGTCAGACTTAAGATCCATTGGCTCATCACATCCATTCTTTCACGACGTTTGTTACCCCAGCACTCTCCAGAACAATATGATAGAAATCGCATCAGAGCCTCCGCCTCCTACTGGGGTAATCATGGGCGAAACTGATACCAATGAAAGTGGAGAGCAGCCGGAAACTGGATATATGCAAGGATGGCCCCTCGCTTCGTTGACCTTGGCATTTATGTCTATTTGCCTCGTACTAGCTATTGACAATACCATTCTATGTTCGTGAATTCCCCCAACAGAGGGTCATAGCATCAGACCTAATTGTCATACCAAGCGACGGCGATACCCCAAATCACCAGCGACTTCCATAGCCTCAACGATATTGGTTGGTATGGCTCTTCCTACTTGATCGCACAAATGGCACTGCTACCGACCTGCGGCCGCCTCTACGCATTCTTCAACATCAAGTGGGTGTATTGCATATCGCTGGCCGTCTTCGAAATCGGCTCCATCATCGCGGCAGTCGCTCCGAATTCCGTGGCGCTTATCATAGGGCGGGCAGTCTCTGGTCTCGGTGCTGCGGGTTTAGTGAGCGGAACGACGACTATTCTGTCATATTGCGTGTCTTTGGAGAAACAGGCAATGCTGTCGCCTATCGTCCTAGGCATGTATAACATTGGATCGGCCGTTGGACCACTAGTGGGTGGTTCGATAACCGACAACAAGAAGCTGACGTGGCGATTCATCTTCTGGATCAATCTCCGTAAGTGTCCGTCGATGACGAAGCCCGTACCCTATCCCTTTATCGCTAGCTAATAAGTCATAAGCTTTCGGAGCTGTTGGGCTGGTTCTAGTCTGGTTCACCTTAAGGAAACCCCCACCTGCGGTAAAGGGGGACCTGCCTTGGAAACAGAAACTACGTCAACTAGACCTTTTAGGGGCTACTGTGCTTCTCGGTGCAGTATCATGCTTGAATTTAGCATTACAGTGGGGTGGCATCGTCTACCCATGGTCTGATACCAAGGTGTTCGGGTGTTTGATCGGATTCGGTCTACTCTTGATTATCTTCTTGTACTTGCAATTCCGAAGCGAAGAAAAGTTTGTTGCCTCTCCATAGATACTACTTATTTGGCATTATTGCTAACACTACCCAGCTCGAATATCCCTCTTCGCATCTTTCGGAGTCGTACCGTATCGGCATCATGCGGCTTCATGATGCTCGTTCAAATGGCTATAGTACTACAATCGTACTTTTGGCCCATATACTTCCAGTCGGTCAAGAACACCAATGCCAAAGACTCGGGAATTAATCTACTCCCCTTGATAGTGTCGAACAGCCTCGCCACGATCTGCGCGGGCTCTATCGCGTCAAAATTTGGGCACTATGTACCATTCATGTGGGCTGGGCCTCTCGTCCTAGCTGCCGGAGGGGGTCTATATCAAGTAGTTCGCCCGGACAGTCCAAGCGGACAGTGGATAGGGTTTCAAATCTTGTCTGGGCTTGGCTATGGTAGCTGTGCCCAAATGCCGATCCTGGCTGTGCAGGTTGTCCTCAGCAAGTCAGACGTACCAACAGGTCTTGTTATGATAATGTTTTTCCAGGTGCTCGGGGGCGCGCTAGCTCCTAGCGTTGGACAAAACCTATTTACTGATGGGCTTCTGCAAAACCTCAGCAAGATGCAGGGAATAGATAGTGCAGCTGTAGTGGCCGCAGGTGCAAGTGGTTTCAGGGAGGTAGTTCCTCCCGAGCTGATGAATGCTGTCGTGGGTACATTTAATTCTGCTTTAAGGAATGTTTTCTGGGTGGCGCTTGCTACCCCAGTCCTTGCTTGGATAACAAGCTGGGCAATGGAGTGGCGACAATTACCTATATCTAAGAAAAAGGTCAATCAAGTTCCAGTCCAGGAGGTCGTTGAGAAAATGGCTTGATAGCAATGGAGAGTGATCTAGGCCTTAAAGGGAGTGTGCCATGTGCCTGGCTTTGATAGTGAATAGGTATGCTCAACTTGTCACATCGTAATTGATAATTTATGAATCCAAGCAATACCTTCAGGATGGCAATTCATGGGGACAAAGAAAAGCCCTGTAGGCCCCGGACTACCGCTAGTGCCCAACAGGAAAGTTCGCAACAGGTTCTTGGGTAGATTTGCATAAGGCATGCACTCTACTCATGGCGGGCTATAGGGCTATTCTTATGCAAGCAGCCAGATTTAGATGGCCTGTGGAGTTCCAATTCACTGCTGTGCACTAAATGCCCACTTGCATAGTACTCCCGATATCGCTGTAGAGAGTGGGATCTACACTCATTATTCGCTTTCGATGCCCATTCTTAAGCGGCCAAGCCATGCACAAGTCACTGCCTCGCCGTCCGCAGATCCTGACAAGATAGGATGCCATAGATTGTCTCAAATGTTCAAGAGGTCAATAACGAGCTTATCTACAGTGCAAGCATGATTGGGTTAGTAGATATTAAGTGACTATAATACGACATTCATCAATCGTACTACAGTGAGCCAAGCGTCTAGATAGTTCTGCCAAATTTGCTGATTAACGGCGCTATGGATATCATACCCTTGTGAGTCAATTCAGCTGTAGAGAGACCTCAGCACGAACCTTTGGGCATAAAATGAAATATTCAATAGCCCAAGACATAATAAACATTCAATTTCTCAATATTATTCGTGTCCGCCATCCTAGTAAGCCAATTATCCCTGATTCCTCAGAAAGCTCATCTTGGAGTAGCTCCTGATCAGTTCCTTTCTCAGGGCCTTGGTCGATTGTATGTTCTTCACTGTGCGATTCCAGTCCAAGATTGGCTGGCTCAAATCCATTAGGTGGCATGTTGCCTGATTAGCCTAAGGCTCAGTGATCACATTGATGGTAGATATGTGGAGGCTGATAAACATTCGAAGAGTCAAAAGCAAAGTCGCTGGGAAGTGAATGCGACTAGGCTGCGGTCTTGAGACAGATGGTCGTCTATAACGTCTTGCGCGACCGTTCGGTCCTTTGTCAATTCCAGGCCATCACCCTGACCAGAAAGTGTGTTACGCGTTTGCTTTTACGACTACAATATAACATACCACATAGTAATAATCATAGGGGAACATTACCAATCTATCCGAGCCAAGTGGCATATGTCTCCGAATCTATTTGAAATCAACAATGATATTAACAAGTAAAACACGTACCCTGGTCACTTCACTATCATTAGAGTTATGATCACCTAGTTAGCTACAACTTGGGCAATTTTCAGGGAAGGGGTATCAGGAGGCCACTGACTTCGCCATACTTTACAGTCTTATTACGCTTTTCTCTATTTAATTCGGTCAGTATGTTTAATGTGCTGGTAATCGCTGAGGATGGCCAAAGTTACATGGTCTCCATGACGATACTTCCAGTTGTGTGATGTACTCATCCCCATCTGGGATAAAGAGATCTTACGTTCCGTTAGACTGGGCGACATGACTCCGAGTCATCTACTAATGTGACTGCCGGTGCTGGCTCAATGGCCCAGCCTTTCGGCCCCAACCATCCTGAACATAGCTTCAGGATCGATTTCATTCTCTGGGAATTCATCTATTCCATTTAACTGAACCCAATTTCCTCATTTTTGATTGATCTTAAATTTCTTCTCTTGTCTGCAATGTTTATCTCCATTAAATAAGAAAACACAAACAATGTGACAAAAGGAAGTTGACGTTTTATCTCCCCCCATTACCCTCAACCATTTGCGTTTTATAGCCGCGCAAATGCCTCCTTCATCCTCACATAGGGCTTCACCGCCAGGATCGCTTGCGTCGCTTCTTTTGTCGATATTTTGGACTGCGGAGTACGCGCGCTCTTCTGAATTGCCGAGGCTCGTAGTCGTCGAATGCTGTCCCAGACTCGCAGTCGGTCGGAGATAACGTGACCGTCAGAGACATCCGCAAAAGTGCGATAAGCCCTTCCACATCTTCGAGGCATTGATAGGCCCCTTTTCCCTGACACGTAACCATCGGATGGGCGGGATCGCCTATCAATACGGCTCGGCCCTTCAAAACCCATTCTCATAGTTTAGGAGCTGAAGCTCTTGGCTGAAAAAGGAACCTCAGGGGAAACACCTTGCTCATCCACCAAGGATATCTCCGAGGCTTCCTTCCCATCAAGCCGACCTGGTCAATGAGGCGAAAATTGAGGGGCTGCTGCCTTGAAGATCAAAAGCTTCAAACATGTATATGAGAACATACCTGTACGGCGCTTTATTAGTGGCATGCTGCCTCCACAGCGAGTAAGGTCGCCATATTGACCAGCCCAGCATTCAAACACTGCGATTCAAATATCAACTTAAAATCGAGGTTTCGTGTTCACTGTTGGGTCTCTTTGCGTACTCTCCTGAATAGTATGATATAAGATATCCACCGAGGGGATCCTGGTCGTTTGAATTTTTCATCAAACGGCCTATAATTCAAATTCGATTTCACCAAGGATGTCGCTATTAGAACGGTTCAAAAAATGAATATATTAAGGATATTCTTAGTGAATCGTTGAATGTCGTCTTTCTTCCGCTAATTCTAAATTGGGGAGAGTTGATGAGTGGATTCTCAACTGGGCCTTAGCCTTTAGTGAGAGTGGTGTTACCCTGGCATCTCCCAAATTCTTCTATCCAGTTAAGAAATCACATTAGTCCTAGGCAGCAAGCTCACTCGGTAGCCGCGAAACGGTTACCCATTACCGTCGCTCATAACGTAATGCCCTGATTATCCGCTAATCCCAGTATATCTTGAATAAAATTCCAGTGATGAATGATCCTGCAATGCAATTTTGGAAAAGCATCCAAATTTATAATCTTGTCTCCAAATCACCAATCACCAGCTGTCGCGGCCTGACAAGGCTGACAGGCCCGTGCATATTAGGAAATTCATGATTTACCCCTCCCATTTATTTTATGTTGTACTCATTTTACTCATCTCCTCTCACTATATTGAACTTTATCTCAATATGGAATCCTTTATGAGGGATTTACCTCTTTCCCGCCTTGGTATCCAATTAGGGAAGGACTGGTATTGTGTAAGCGGCCTCTGAATTCCGTCAAGATATCCAGCACTAATCAATATCAGTGCCTGGAAAAATGCAGATCATACAATACATCAGAAGCAAAAGAATGTGTTGAGTGTCAACATAAGAAATGTGCGCAATGCCAAGGTCCAGTCTATGGAATATCTAAAGTGACGTATATGTATATATGTGTAAGTCAGCCACTACATACTGGACAGTCGAAACCCAAGGTTCCTGACAGTGTTAGAATTTAGTGTAACTGCGGTGATGGTCCAAAGGTATATAACCAACAGCCATATTGTGTTACATGTAATCATCTAGCGTGTTCTAACTGCATATCTGTTAAGTGAATTCAAGTATGTTTTTCTTGCCCCTGTCTCCACCATGGAACCATTCTCTGTAACCCAAGAGTCGCGGTTATAGTGCCACCCGTGAGACAGATGACACAAAGCCAGTATTTCCACCAGGCGTTTTCACCGCTGACTTGATTCATACCGAATATACCCTGTTTAGTACATTGAGTAAAGTAATAATCATATAAAAAAAGGTGTAACGTACCGTAACTAAACCCAGAGGAAGGTATATCTGATCAAACAATACGCATTAGCTAAACTCGATAGACAAGTTAGGAGACTCACGATGCTAATGTACGTCAAAAGCCGGATATTATTTCCCTGGTGGGTAGCCGTCATGCTCTCCGCAAGTGAGGAAGCATTCACCAACTTGAGATGCATTAGAGAAACATATTAGAGCGAATCGAATCTACTAGGACCAACATACCACATCCGACATCTTCTCTAATGTTTCGATCTGCTGCTCTAGGACCATCCGGACAGTAGCCAGTTCGGCTGTGAATTGGCGCACCTGGTCGAAACACTCGCGGAATCGGTCGTACAGGGCGCCTTCGGTTTCGAGATCAAAGTAGACACCACTGTTCGCTTGAAAGGAGACTAGCGTAGCGATCACTCGGGCTAGTAGGTTACGGAGCCTTCGTAGTGTTCCTAGAGTCCAAGTATATTCTTTAGTCTTTTTCAGAGACGGGTCATCCTCGAGGAATACGTCATCCTATTTGGCGGTTCAGCTTGTGTATACATTAGGGGCTTCAAATGGCAGAGGAGAATATATATTTACGCGCTTATCAATATCATGCACGATGATTTCCATCAAAACTGCCCATTCCATCGTGATCTGACTCGTGCGAATGACTAGAATGGAAAGGAAATAGTATCGTGGATCCCAAATAGGAAATTGATTCATTCGTAAGCCTGATGATGGTCCATCTACCTCATCCTGCAGGTACTCTGTAATGGGATTATTGGCTCGAAGGTACGCGTCTTCGCAGAAATAGGCGGTCCAGAAGTATTCATCGACTCCGAACACGATCAAGGAAATTTGCGCCTCATAGATGGCATCCTGGCCTGAAAGGCTAACGAGACGGTGTTTCCGGAGTTTCCGACCGTCTCGAAGTTGGTAATTTTCTTTTCTAAGGGCGTAATGGGGTAGGTGAAATTCTAAAGTGAACCCAGTGGTCTAGAATTCTCTCAGCGATTCTCCCATCTTTCTGTATAAATGGTAATAATACCTGTGAGACCCCCATGTAAGAAGCAAATGTCACGTATCGTGACAAAAATGACCGTACCTGGGGAAGATGCATATAATTGACGTTTGAGATCAACGCAAGGCCCATCAGAGGTGTCAAATCGACCAGGTATCTTGCTAATTAGCCACAATCGATCGATTACGATGATAACATACATTATTCGGCGCTCTGCAAATCCTGCTCTCTGGGATCATCAGTAGCATAATTCATGTTTTGAACAGAATTGAAACACAACAAAACATTCAAAACGTACATCCCGATTAAGATGCGTGTAGAGCGTCTCCGCGTCCACGCCGCAGACACTAACATGCAAACCCCCAGGAGGTCGTCGCATATATTCTTCGGATTCCCATTGTCGGACAGGCAAGAAAGCTGCGCTTTCCGGGAGGCTGGTAAACTTCAAGCAGGGATCACATCGGTCATCAATTATGGCAAGCTGTCTTCTGTCCGCTGGTGAGCTTTGGCCCCCGATGAACTCCGGAAATGAGCGTGTAGCTCCAGTCTGCGCGAGGAAGAGTTTCAACAGCTCATGGCGGCGGGGTGGGGACAGATCGGGATTATAGCTGCGGAAGAATTCGTCGATCACTGATGCACCGTTGGGGACGCGCAACCGGTTATCCTGGCCGTGGTAGAGAGTCGTCTGGCGGTTCGAAAAGTCTTTACGCCAATGTAGAGAGTTTAGTGGGGGACGAAGAGAGCTGATTATGGCGTTCATGGAGTGGGATTTGAGAGAGAGAGAGAGACAGAGATCTAAAAGTCCAGAATAATCATTTTGTGGATGTCAACAACATAGGTCGCCTAGCGTCGCGCCGCAAAGCTGGATTTTGGGCAATTGGACAGGTCGGATCAGCCTGGATAAGCAAATATCAAGACCGGTAACGTGGACAGCCAATTAGCGTATCCCGATAACTGACAGGCACTATTCCTAACCTATACAAATGACCTTTGAAATCAGGCAAAGATTTGCAACTGAGCATTCGAATTGCATTTTCAACGCCACGGAGACTCTATTATTGATCTTAGTGGAAGTCTGTAATAAACTCAGCACGTGAAGATCTCAGATCGTTCCCATTGGGTGTGTTCTAAAAAGTCCTGACACAACCTTGCACTGCTTTCGAGGAGGGGGGGCAGAGCGGGGTTCAACCGGCGAGTGCACTATACATAGTACGGGGCGCGTAGGGTGAAGAAGCGCTATAATTAGCACTCAAAGCCGGATTTGGATTAGCACGGTAATCTAGGGTGGAAAACCCCAGCCCAAAAAGTAATAAGGTTATTATAAGCATAAAGCAGTTATTCGCTGTACCCATCCGATATGGTGTAGTGGCTAACATCGTCGTCTCTCACACGACAGCCGGGGGTTCGATTCCCCCTATCGGAGTTTCTTTTTATCTTCGTTTTTTGGACATCTACCCCACTTTCCACTCTTTAACGATTCTCCTTCTTCTTTCCTTTCTTTTTCGGTTTTTTTTTTTTTTTTTTTTTTTTTTTTTTGGTTGGCTCATTCGTTATTTTTTTTCTCCTGAAGAAATGCGGGGGCGATTAGCATGTGACTGCTATAGATAGCATTGAACTTATTAAAAGAGGGCAGAGCACAGGATTGAATGACTATCTTAGATTTCGACACTCTTGAATACTGTCTTCACCTGTGGCCTAGGAATAATCCCAACATTAACCTACAAAATGCCTACTACATTCACTTTCCCCCCGGCGGATAAGTCCCGTGCCCGTGAACTAGATCTACTTAACAAGGTCGCCGTAATCAGCGGTGCATCCCGCGGTATCGGACGAGCAATCGCCTTTAACCTCGCATCACGCGGCTGCTCCATCCTCGGAACCTGCACCAGCGAAAAAGGCATCAAAGCTATCTCGTCAACCCTGAACGACGATATAACACGCCAGGTCTTCCAAGGCACATCTCGGACAAGACCCGCAAACATGCAGATCAAAGGCATAATTGCCGATATCTTCTCCAATTGTGCAAGCATAATCGCCGATGAAGTTAGCAAAAGCTTCGATGGACGCGTCGACATATTCATTAACTGTGCTAGCGATCCTATGCCCGGCATAATTGGTGAAATGGACGCGGCTGAAATTGAGCACAGTCTGCTTGGTAATATACAAACTCCAGTGCTGATAGTCGAGGAATTTTTTCGGCGAAAGTACTTTTGGCCGGAGAGTCGCATCATCTACATTTCATCTATCCGGTCACGGCTGCCATGGAGTGAACAGCTCATGTATGCAGCTGGCAAATCCGCTGGCGAGTCGCTGTGTAGGACTTGGGCTCAGGCCTTCGGTGGGAAAGAGGAGAGATATGATCTTATGGCGGGGACCACAGCAAATGCCGTGACAGTTGGATTGACCGAGACGGAGGCGGTTGTTAATTGTGGACCTGAGGCCGCGCAGAAATTCCAGAGTGAGTTCTTTCCAACTCAGAGTATACCGCGTTTTGGGCAACCTGATGATGTGGCGGATGTGGTTGGGTTGCTTTGTAGTGCTGGTGCGCGGTGGATTACGGGATCCGTGATTATTGCTATGGAGGTTTTGTTAAAATTAGTTGATGCCGCAGTATTTCAGAGGAATTGTTCAGGTGCTTTTTTAAAGCAAAATGAAATTCTGCCCCAGAGAATAAACCCAGGATTCCTCAAGACAGTAGATAATTAGATTCCCTGGCCTATGGATGCCCCTAAGTTTCCGATCATTCGGGGCTCTATAAACATTGAAATACACATTACCGGGCAGACCCAAATAAAGTTGGTGATATATCAAGTTGACTGCAGCATTTACCTGGGGGTTTGCGATGTCGGTGGACTTTCCGCCTAGTCCAGTGCTGGATATTCTAAGAATGTTTTCCATTGGTCTCATAGTTCCCACTACAGAATGGTTGCATTTTCGTTCGTCACGACGGCTACAACCGGGGCCAATGAAACATATCCAATGGAACTCCAGAGATTAAAAAGAGATACATAGCTGTGATAGGTGCTGACAAGAAAAGGCCGGAGCTCTGTAGTTTGAGGCACACGGACCAGAGTCTCCCGATCTCCACTTATTTGCGTCTAGAAGTACTGTAAGTTTGATCATCGCGGAAGGTTATTTAGAATTTCGGAATTTTCAGGGAGACTGCAATTTCTTTTGAACATAGCTATTCCCTTGATTTATTCCTTTCAGTTGATCTGATCCCTTGTAAAGTAAGCTTGAATGACCATTCTACTCGATCGGCAGAAGCCCTAGGAGCGTTTGAACATCAAAATAAAGCTCCGAAGCCCGCAAATCAAAAACGTCATTATGCCATCAAGATCAGCATACCCCTCCCGAAATCGCAGCTCACCGGCCACTGAAAATCGCCAATGAACGGATAGAATCGGAGAATATGACAACATAATGTTTCAAGCAATTGGCGGGGTGCTCCCAATATAAAGTTCACTGCCCCTCACTCTTTTCTCCTCCTTCTTCTTTCCTCTCTCATCAACCTATCCAGCTTCGCCGGATCAAAGCAATTGAACAAGACCAACTCAGTAACTATTAGACCTTTGATCTTGGTCCGCCCAAGCTAACCATAATTTAGATTTTCACAAGTACATATTGCCCCCGCCATCTTGTGGGAAGCCATGTCTCCGCTTTGGCTGGGCATATTGTCCCTTAGGGATCAAGGTATCTCAGGTAACTTCTGGGCGTTGTGCCGGTGTTCGTTCCGATACTGTTGGCATCGCTTCTTTACTCTCCCAAGATAAACATCTACGAGCAGATAAGAAGTAATGTCAATGGCATTGGTTCGTTCTGAGAATATACGGTCAAAACTTGATCTGGATAATACCAGCGAAAGGATCATGCCTTCCCCTTCTCTCTCCTTGTTGTATAGCAAACTAACAAAGGTCCAAGTCACCTCGACTTGATCCCTAACCCACAATGTCTCCACCTGCTGCTATCTTTGAGCCGACTGTCGCCCCTGTTGGCATCAAGGGCAAGGTTGTCGCTCCCGAGACGACTACTACCACCTTGACCGGACAGGGACAGTCCCCGCTTCTAGACCAGTTCGGCGGCAAGTGGGATGAGTTCAAGTTCGCCCCTATCCGCGAGAGTCAGGTCTCTCGTGCCATGACTCGTCGCTACTTCCAGGATCTGGACAACTACGCCGAGAGCGATGTTGTCATCGTTGGCGCTGGATCCTGTGGTCTGAGCTCCGCCTATGTGCTCGCCAAGGCCCGTCCAGACCTGAAGATCGCTATCGTTGAGGCTTCCGTGTCTCCTGGTGAGCAAGACTCGCGGATGAGATCAACACTAGCTTCTTTACTAATCTAGTACTAGGTGGTGGTGCCTGGCTCGGTGGCCAGCTCTTCTCCGCCATGGTCCTCCGTCGTCCTGCCGATGCTTTCCTCACAGAGCTCGGCGTTCCCTTCGAGGAGGAGCCCAACAACCCGAACTTCGTGGTCGTTAAGCACGCCGCCCTGTTCACTTCGACTCTTCTGTCCCGAGTTCTGGCCTTCCCGAACGTGAAGCTTTTTAACGCCACTTGCGTTGAGGACTTGATCACCCGCCCTGATGGAACTGACAAGGTCCGTCTGGCTGGTGTGGTCGTTAACTGGACTCTGGTCACCCTTCACCACGATGACCACTCTTGCATGGATCCCAACACCATCAACGCTCCTGTCATTATCAGTACCACTGGTCACGATGGCCCATTCGGTGCCTTCTGTGCTAAGCGTCTTGTGTCCATGAACACTATCGACAAGCTCGGTGGTATGCGTGGTCTGGACATGAACCTAGCTGAGGATGCTATTGTTAAGAACACCCGTGAGGTTACCAAGGGTCTTATCATCGGTGGTATGGAGCTGTCGGAGATCGATGGTTTCAACCGCATGGGCCCAACTTTCGGTGCGATGGCCATGTCTGGTGTCAAGGCCGCTGAGGAGGCACTGCGTGTCTTCGATGACCGTAAGCGCGAGTGTGCTGAGTAAATTGGGACATTTCAGTACAAATGTCCCTAGTGGAAGTCTAGCTATGTTACTGGGTAGCTTTTGCTATCAGTCGTTTCGATAATGCGCTCCACACTCGTTTAATGCGATAATGCAATTGATACTCATTTTAACGATGGATAATTTCGTGTTTGAGTACCTTATTTTGTTTGTAGAATGTTCAACGTACATAGTAGGCATTATGTATTATGTTAGTAATGATTTCAATATATAATATGTTACAAAGAGGATGTTCTCGTAATAAATAGATGCTATGTGCACCAGTGTTCTGACTCAAGAAGCAATGAATCACTCCTTTCCTTTCGAGTCTCTACTAGAACGGGGAGCCCGTCCCTCGGCAGCCAGAACTAAATCCTTTGCAGTCCGGACCTCCCACTCGAATTCTTTCAGAGCACGAAGCTCACTTGAGACAAAAAGTCCGCCTATCAAGCCATCCAGAATACCAGCTCCAAAATTCAGTGTGCTAACCAGGATAAGGATGAAGCCGAGATACGTGCGATTTCCCACCCACCATACGCCTACCATGCATCCGATAGAGACCACAATCGACAGAATAAAATGCGCAAGACGCCAGCGGCGCTGCGACCGTTCTCGCTGCACATAAGTGTGGATCATATCGATGATGTGATCGTAGGTATCAGGGGAGAGGGCGGCATTGGGGGAGATTTGCTTGGAGGTGGTTGTGTGGAGAGAAGGAGTGCTCGGTGAGTGAGGAATATCAACCTGAGTCTGGGTTTCAGTTTGAGCTTCAGATTCGATAGAAGCAGCAGAAGATCGAGTGATTACTGCCTCAACGGCAAAGTGGTCGCTAAGAGAGCAGCGGAGGGTGGGATGGCGTTCAGTCATGCTGACCTTCGCCGATTCAACCGACCAGCGAGGGGCAGGGAACTCGGGAGCGTATCCTCCATCACCAACAAAAATGTAGTCTAGACGCTTTGCGCGTGGGTCGGCTTCATCCTTATTAATGGTGATCTCTTCACCCTTGTCAAGTCGTTTCTGAAGAGCTTTAGACCAGCGCCAGGTATTGAAAGCACCGTCACAAGTAGCGCCGTTCTCAAGTAAATTGAACTCTGCGGATGGAATTGGTCGTTTCCGAGCTTGCTCAACAGGATTAATTGCTGCACCAAGGGACGAGTCCGGGTGCAGCTCGCGCCAAACGTCACGGACGGGGCTCTGTGCGCTGATCAATCGGTGGGCGAAGGAAGAGGGCAACATGTTAAAGTCGCCCAGTCCGATGACCAGATGGCCTCGCTCTGCAGCACCGCGCATAAGCTTGGAGATTTCCCACGCTTGCGCCGTGCGGTGACACAGGTACGAGTCATTGGGTTCTCGCTCATAGGGGGCGTGCAGATGCGTGCAGAACACCTCAGCGACATCGGCTGCGCTTGGTCCAAACCGCACCCTGGCACAAGCTACACCTTTGCCTACAAACCAATCGCCCCGGAAGAAGGCTGTTGGCCGTCCGTTTAGCGGGTATGCGTACATGCTGCTCTCCTCAATTGGCCACTTTGACAAAATTGCCAAACCCGCTCCAAATATGCCTCCGAAATAAAATTTTCCGTAGGGTAGAATGTGCCGAGTTTGGTCTCGGATGCTCTCGTAGTCTTGTTGTGTCCAGCACTCCTGCAGGCCGACTATCTCGGGGGGTGGACTGGCCAGAGCCAGCTGTCGACCGATCTCTGAAAGACGTTCATGGCGATAGGTAGCGAGATACTTGAGACCCCAGCAATTCAGGGTCAGTATCCGGATGTGAGTAGGAGGCTCATTCGGAATAATTGAGGAAGCCATTTTGTTTGACAATGGCCTTTTAGTGTTGACGAAAGTAGCTTAAAAGTGGAGTGTCGATCAGCGATGTAAATTGGAGAATTCACCGCCTTCGAAACGCGCCTTTTAACATTTCCGCGGCTTGTCGCATCACAACCGCGTTTGTGACGTTTGTCAATGTCCTGAATTGGGCCCAATTTTCATGGAACATTCGCACTCCTCCAGATCTCGTCGGCGGGAGACCCGTGTGTCTCCCGTCGAATCATCGTCAGATGAATTGGCGGCGGCCTCAGATCATGAGCAAGCTGATCGCCGACGAACAAGCTGGGGCGTGCATAAGAATTTCACCCCGCAGCGTCCAAATCACGACCGTCACCCGAGAGATTCGGACAGTCCAGATGAATTGGCTGTTGACGCTGACGAATACTGGCGCACTTCCCGCAACCGTCGGAGCCCCTCGCCCATCAACCGCCCCGCCGATTTGAGCAGCAGCGCTGAACGCCTTTCAGAAGATCGATTGAGCACTGCGGACGAAGATAACACTCCCACCCATGACAACATGTCAGACCGCGCCTCCACCCCTGTTCCTGCTGTTCCGGCTCTGCCTCCCAAACCTGAGCATCTGAACTACCGTGAAAAGTTCGTCCTTCAAGGTCATCTGCGAGGCGTGTCTGCTGTTCAATTCTCCCCAGACTGCTCTATGATTGCCAGTGCTGGTAGGTCATGTTGATGTTCGAAATCCAAGAAGCTCGCTGACCTTTTTTCACCGCAGGAGCCGACGCCGCAATCAAAGTCTGGGATACGCTAACTGGCAGACTTATATACACCTTTGAGGGCCACCTGGCGGGAATTTCCACCCTTGCTTGGAGTCCTGACGGTCAATGGATCGCATCCGGGTCCGATGATAAGACAATTCGGTTTTGGAACGTGAACACCGTATGATACCCGCCGAACTCGCCGTAATGATCAATGCTGACTTGTTACTACAGGGTAGAGCTCACACCAAGACCTTCGTCGGCCACCACAATTACGTTTATCAAATCGCCTTCGCACCCAAGGGCAATATTCTCGTGAGCGGCTCATATGATGAGGCTGTCTTCATGTGGGACGTGCGCCGAGCACGTGTCATGAGATCTCTCCCTGCCCACTCCGACCCCGTCGCCGGTATTGATGTCGTTTACGACGGCACACTCATTGCCTCGTGCGCACTGGACGGTCTTGTTCGTATCTGGGATACACACAGCGGCCAATGTCTCCGCACTCTGGTGTTTGAGGACCAGCCACCTGCAACGTGTGTCAAGTTCTCGCCAAATGGTAAGTACGTTCTCGCGTGGACTCTGGATGGCTGTGTGCGTCTGTGGAATTACGTTGAGAGCCGTGTTGTGAAAACATTCCAGGGTCATGTCAACGAGAAACACAGTCTGTCTGGGTGTTTTGGTCTGTACGGTCCATCGGATATCCGGTACTCCCCGCCTTTATGCTTCGCCGTGAGCGGCAGCGAAGACGGTGCCATTCTGTGCTGGGATCTGATCAGCAAAAATGTTCTCCAGCGCATTGAAGGACATACCGATGCTGTCCTTTGCGTTCACTCTGGCGTGTTAAACGGCAAGCGTCTTCTCGTCAGCTGTGGGTTGGACAAGACAGTCCGTGTTTGGGAGGAGCGGCCCAGGGATGGAGACTCTAACGGAGTTTCCGATGATGTCTCTGCGGATATGGATAAACCCAATGGAGTTGTCGCCAAGGATGAGGATGGCGACAACGAGATGACTGATCCTCCCGGCCCCTCTACTGCGACCACCCCTGCAGAGGATGTTGTGATGACATGATCGAGATTCTTGTTCTGTTATTTGACTTTGCATTGCATTCATGGCTTGCATGAGCGGTTGGATTTTGCTTTAGGTTTGAGGAAATACCCGGTGTCTGGAGTCGAGAAATATGGCATGCATACGTGCATACGCCTCGCGGAATCTTTGATAGGTTAACGCTAGCATAAAATGGAGTACTTTGCCATTATCAATTGAAACAGATATGCATTCAACGTCTACCTTGTGAAATAGTAGGTGTATGCCCAGTCTTGAGATTCTACATGCATCTAAATTACCCATGGACACATACCTGTCACGAATACTTCGGTTGAGAAACCGAGAACAACAATACACGCCCTACCACCCTCGTTTCGACCTGTTTATAATCCTTACACAACGCTTCCCTTATCTCTTTCTCGCCATCATCCCAATTACTAAATATCCCCCGCCAGTTGTAAATACACATCAGAACCCATCCAAAGAAATTATGCGATACATCCTTCCCAAGAACCGTCGTTCCATAAACCGTACCATTCTCAGCCAGATATGGCTTTAAATTCGTAAAAAGCACCATCTTCCGCTCCAACGGACCGGGCAGACAATGAACCAGAAAAAAGGTCGAAATAGAATCATAAACAGCCGTCAACGGAAGTGGCTGCAGGACATCCGCTTGGACAATCTGAGTATCGGGTCTACCAAGACGTTCTTTGGTAAATTGAAGGGAATTGGGATTCAAATCCATTAGCGTTATTTGGGTCTTCTTTGGAATACCGGCGTGTGCGGGATAGTAGCCTGATCCGATGCCGATATCCAGATGGCGGTGACCCAAGAACTTTCTGAAGAAGGGAAGTTGAATGTTTGTAGTCTCGCAGCACCAGACGAATGAATTGCAGATTGCTAGGACCCAAATGTCATATAATGATAGGATGAGGGGGCTATACACGGCTGCGCCGGCTGCGCTGGTAGGGTGCGAGGTGATCTGTATCATCGTGTTCTGAGTGAAAAGTGAAGCTGAGAATGCAAAAAGGTGGAATGAAGCTGAGCTTCTTCATTGTTATATTCCTTTACAATGGCCCCCTCCGGGTTGTCTCGCTATGATGGGGCCTAGCCCCCACTAAGATCTATGGAGGGGCAAAGTCGGAGTTCCAGGGCTCTTTTCTCAACCAATGGTTCAGTCTAAGGAGTATTTCAGTGCGAAACTACTTACCTAAACTTAAAATAGCTGTAGAATATTCGTTACCATTACTCCGTTTGGTTGGCTTAGACCCGCTCTTGTCAAGGCACTCCCGTCGGGTAGCCATCCAAAAGATAACAAGTGTTGTGGGTCACACAATTCTTCAGGACCTTGATGGTGAATGAATAATAAAACGTAACAAAATTGATAGTGCTACTGAGCTTGGGCATAACTCGCCAAAAAAGGCGACTGCCGACATGTCTAAATTAAGTATAAGACAGCCTCCACATCGATCTAGAGTGCTCGACATCGAGCACATGATCGATTCATTGGGGACAAGCTTGTCTGCGGCCCCACTAAAAACTCAATTTGCGCACCTTGGCTTCCTAATTAGGTTTAAGATGCTGGAGCTTCATACAATCCCATGATATCTCGCAATTTTTTACATTGTGGGATGATTGTCGTGGCGACAAGCATTAATTCTCTGCTCCTCCACAAGTTTTGATCTTCAACAACCATTCCAATTAATTCATCATGGGCTCCTCGGGTCTGCAGCTGGTCTGTCCTTCTGAGCATGACATCTACTATAATCTCAATGGGGATGGCTATTCGGAGCCCCTCGTTGGCGCCGTGGTGCTTCAACGCCATGCCATCAATACCGATATTACTCAATTGCAAATACATCTCATGCAGACTGTGCTAGCGGAGAGCAATCTTCTTGCTACAAACCCTGAGAAGAACTTCTTGAGACGAATCCGCACTCCTCTTGGGAAAACATCACGACCAGAGACTTCGGCTACCAAGTCATCGTCTATTATTGAACAAGTAACGCTTCCTGCGTTGCCAATTAGTCAACTTGAGGTCTCTTTCAACGGGCGCGACGCCGTCCCGATCCCGTTTTCTGTGCCCATTCCTGTGAATACGCCCGGAACGACATCTACATCTCTGGGGAAAATCTCATACTCCCTCATTGCCACCCTGACCACATCACAAGGAGATATCATTATCATCGACAAATCAATTAATATTACACGCCAACTCATTCCAGACCGGCAATGCATTCAGCATGTGCGCTCATTCCCCAAGTCACCCGCCATCACCAACATCGCTCTATCTCAAAACATAGCGACGGACGTCAAGTCCGGGATCTCCGTTTCCGCCAAATTAAATCTGCGGGGAGGATTGAAAGCACGCGAGTCTGAGTTTAGATGTGCTTCCATTCGAGGAATCCACTGGCGTGTGGAGGAAGTGACCAGATTAATCGATCAAACCCAGAACAACCTCCAGGATGCACCAGAGGATTTCCTCTGCAAACGTGAATTCATCCGCGAAATATGCAGCGGAAAGCAAAAGGGTTACTGGGCTACACGCGAAAACCCACTTTCAAAACAGCTGAAGTCAGAAGATCAAGATTCTGCTGTTAATATTACGATTGATATCTCCATTCCGAAAAATGCAAAGCTCGCCCCTATGATTGACGGGTCCTGCTATGCTTCCAATACGACTGATTCTATCTCAATGCCACTTGAGCTCCAGGAATGGTGTCCTGCGAGTGATGAAAATCTGGCGATCTTGATCGAGCACCGACTGAAGCTTGAATTTGTTACCGGGGAAGACACCTTTGATGCTCGTTCGAAGAATTTGGTTGATCGTAAGCCTTTGAGGCCTACATTGTCCGCACACTTCCCACTTCTTGTTGGGGAGACGTTTAAGTGTGATCTTGAGGCTATTGCTTTTAACAACCCGCCGAGGTATGAGGAAATTCCATTGTCGCCTCCGGAATATACACAATTTGTGTAAGGGAGTTTTCTCTAATGATTAACGACATATTAATAATCAATAATAATACCTTGTCTTCAAGTGGAAGAACTTGAAGTTGCTTGAATGAAAAAATGTTCAAACTCACGTCTTAGAAGTGTACATCTATTCCATATGTAATCTTGACAGCTTGGCATGTAGCATAAACACCGACCTCGGGACTGTGGGCATATGACATGTCGACAAGGTGGCAAATAATTGTCCACCTCATTATGGGCTTCTTTGCCATAAACCCGAAAGACATTGATTATAAAGAGGTTTTTGTAGAAAAGAAATCCTTTGAATAAAAAGAAGAATATCAAGAACCTGACTTAGAAAGAAGGATGGAGCGGGGAAAAAATTTGACACAAAAAAAGATAATGGTTATGGGGCGAGCCGGGATTGAACCGGCGACCTCACGATGACAATGTCAGACTGTAGTGAACTTCAGTCGTGCGCTCTCCCAACTGAGCTATCACCCCAGATTATATAATATATTCATTGGCTCAACATTCTATTGCTACGACGTTTATGCCAGTTGTTGTTTTCGACTTGACAGGCAGACTTTCTACTATCTCATTTTCAACGACTGCATGTAGTGGAGACATTCGAAATGCATAACAACAAATTCCTAGATCAGCCCAGGGAGTTTAAGCACAATTTCAACTCAAAGATCTGATTGGTAAACTCTAATCGCGTTCAAGCACTGCGGCAGGTGGATCAAAAATATATATATAACAAATAGCAATGCATGTTGTCGGTTGGGAGGGCTAAAAATTTCAAGGTTCCTTTTCTTCCTTTTCAGGATCAATATTCATTTATGACTTGTAGGTATTTGACTCTCATCATCACCCTAGATACTTGAAATCTCGCAGGATCCTCCTTGCTCATAAACTCCCAGCTTGACAATCCACCACAAGCTGATCGAGTTGGTAGTAACACCGGTCACTATTCCATCCGACAATCCACTTGTCTGTATTGTGGAGGCTATCTGGGTCAGTTCTGATGTGGTAATAGAAGCCGTTTTGCTGGTGGTCCTATTCCGTCGGCAGTGATCTCGATACCTACTCTTCATCGCAAACACGAATTTGGTCAAGAACATGGAATAAATTACGTGTCGCATTATCTAGTTATCCAAAACAAAAAGTATCATTAATTGCTCATCATGCATTCCAAGAAGGTCCTCACAGCGATCATGCATCGCTTCTGGAGATCTCCGACCGTGATGGTGTCATCAGTTGGGGCCAGCAAGAGGACGAGAATCGGGCGCTCTGAGAGGTGAATGGAGAGATCTGAAAGGAATATGTGGCGAAAGGGACTTTGGGACTTTTCGAATTGCGGGGTCTGATATGATCACTGCCTCGTTGCGAGGTTCGTACTCGCAATGTTTTCGCGCCATTTTGCTTCGATCGCCGATTCCGATTGCTGAATTGACTTCCCTCCTTAGCCCCCCTTGCGTATCTTTTTTGGATCGAGTTGGTAATTCGCAAGCCAGTCGCTTTCTTTGTAGGTCATAGAATTCGTTGTTTGCTCGACAAATGTGGGGTGATTGCTCAATAATAATTGGACAACGAAGAGAGAACGAGTAGGCCTTACATCTTTGTGCTTTCCAAAGAATTTCGTCCGTGTCTGAATGCATTCTTCCAACGAGGAAAGGTGAAGCTTTCGCCTTCGCGAAGGACCTAGAGAGATATTAGTATAACGAGTCGAAGCATTGGTACATGCAGGAGACTCACAAATCATCATTGATTTTCGAGAAACGATGTAAATCAAGACAGGACTATCATCAGAAGTAGAGCCTGCAAGAATTTTGCTATTATTTGACTTGACTGCCCGTGGAAACCATTAAATTCCAAGGGTAGGATTTGGATGCCATAAAAAATGCGCATCTATAAGGATAATCTAAAGGAAGCTATGGTTGTTGAAATATCAAGTTGTAATGTATTGCATCTACTACATATTTTGGGCTGTTCCGGCTGACCGGCTGTTCCGCTCGCTCGTGAAATACGTTAGTTAGTTCAGTCAGTCAGTAAACTATTTGGAAGAACACCATTGAGTACAAGGCAAATAATCATTATAAAGTGGATTCCAAGTATGAGAACGAGACTTTATGATGTGACATGACGATGGAGGTACTGTTGCTAATGCATGAAATTAGATACTCGTACCTGAAGTATTGGCTGAAAATCTGGATATTACAAGCCCTGGATCCTCGCAAGTTACTCTCCATCCCCAGATCGCATGGAGGCGATGGGAAAAGTCCTGATTTAGCTTTGTGATCAAATGGAGCAACACGGGCTAGTTGATTACCAGATGGGGATCTGGGAAGAGGAGATCCTCTGTTATAAGTTTTAGATACCTTTCGTTCAACTCAACCTGAAACTAACAAATAGTTTCCCAATTAAATTAGTGCTAGGTCAATGCCTCGACCTATTGGAAAGCAAACCAAAAGTACGGATGGCAGCGGTTCCTGAACCACCCACGGCAGCCCCGCGACCTTAAACCCTAAAGGTCTACATCGTTTCCCACGACTACCATTTTCCTAATCACGACTAGTTGGCTATAATGACTGACATCCTACCATCGGCCCGTCCAGTGAGTGAACTTCGTATTCGTGGTGATGAGAAGGATGATCCAGACCTTTATTCTATCTATTTATCAAACGCACCCATGAAAGCTAGGATCTTAGATACTCAATATAGCATAGTCTTTATAAAACGGGCTTCGTAAGAGCGGCTCGATTATCAAGAAAGTCTAACCTACAATTAGACCTCTATAGCCCTGACTGTCAAGAATGTCCGCCCAAAGTGCCAAGAATCTCAATCAAGACTTGCCGAGTTTGCTCTCCACCTCCTGCAAATCACTCTTCTAACGCTCGTACGTACTAGAATAAAAGAAGTCTCGTGCGTTATTTGCTAACTTTGTCGTAGTTGCATGCTTTTACGTGCAGTTCGCTCAGACTGGGAAGAAGCCCCTGGGCAATCATTACACAATATACCTCACGGCTCGCACTTCTCTCAATCTGAAGGCCAAGCTTACAGAGAAATCACGGATCCACCTAAATATTATTTCGTGTCTTTTAGCTCAATGATAGTGGCCTAAAGGTCGAGGTAGATAACGATATATCTCAGCATCTTCTAGAGGCCCAGAGCATGATTATAGATGTCGTGAACACTCGTATACTGAAATAGGCCCCTCGAGCGTAAGGTGCTCTAAGGTGAAGTAAAGCTCATGTTCTGAATACTCCCTGCAGCCACCAGCTCAGGGGCCAGTTGCAGGAGTAATCCGACAAAAAACTCCTGATTCAGACGAGCGTATCGTGGCAATTAGGTCTTAGGAAAAGGAGAAGAGCGTAGGTGGTGAAACCATTTACGGACATATGGTTAAACTACCAAACAACAATTAGTACTAAGATATAGGTTTACCGTAATTTTCGGTGACTAATGAAGATACACGGACAAACATGACCGGCGGAATGAACTCCTAACGCGGAAGTTTCGTGCAAATTACATTATCTCCGGCTTCAATTCGTGATAAAGGTACTATTCCACTATTTCAGTAAGTCGTCTAGATGGCGGGGTGATTACGTCATTTCCCTCTTAGGACTAGCGTGCTTCCGATTACTGTTTGGACTTTATGTTGGCCATCGAGTCAAACATGCTTTGCAACAGTCTACAGGATTATGACTTTAACCAATGAGCAGACCTTACAGGCGATAGCCCCATTCTCAACAGTTGAGCCGTCAAACGCCACTCACACAGTTCCTCGACGGACGAAGCGATCCACGGCCTGTTCAGCATGTAAGGGACGGAAATCAAAAGTAAGCCAATCTGCCAGCTGCTAGCTGCCACCTGCTATTTCGAACCATGCTGTCTTAAAACACTAATTTGAGCGCTCCTTCTCTAGTGCACAGGCAATCAGCCCTGTGATAAATGCATTGAGACCGGCTCCAACTGCCTGTTCATCGAAGCACTCGATCGGCGTCGAAAGTATGCCCAGAAGCGCGCGGAGCAGAGCCTTGACGCAGCACAACAACTTTTGAAACGGATTGTGGATGCTTTCAGTGAGGGAGACATCACACAACTGACGGAATTATTGACCACCGTCAAAGCACATGGCACCGATGAGCAGCTGGAGGACGTTATTACGGGGGGTTTGGGAAGGTACGGATCATCACCAAACACCGGGAACGAGAAACATGGCGGTAACTGTCGAACCAGGAGCCAGATACAGCAACCCTTTGAAAGCATATTGCAAGTCCCAAGAGGGAGGAAGCTGGGTGAAGCACTAGCAGGGAGGGAATCAAAGTACATCTTGTGCAGAGAGTGTGCTATATTGGATGATATGGGCTAACATCTCCCAGGAAGAGCAATGTCCAAACCGAAAGCGTTTCCCGATATCATTCCCGGCGATCGCACTCTGTTGGCTCGTCCTCATCCTCCGCGTCCGTTGGATCTCTCAATGAGGTTGACACGTTGACAGAAGACCCCAACCGCAACGAAGAGACGAGGGCAACGGGCTATATTGGGAAGGGATCTGAGATTGCATGGATGCAAAGACTGGACATTGAAACCAGCAATCTGAACAGAGGTTGGCACCAGCAAGTATCGCCATTGGAGGACACTCTCACTCGGATGAGCTACCATCTAGACAATCTCCAAATAGCCGAGCCACTCCCTATTGCTGGTGACGCAAGAGCTTTGCCTCCCAAATCATGGGCGGCTCAACTTTTGAACATCTACTTCGAATCTGTCGGACCTACCTTTCCTTTGATTGATCAGCAGTTGTTTATTTCCCAGTTCAATTCGGCCTTCACCGATGCCACACCGCAGCCCACACAGAAGTGGCTCGCGGTTTTGAATTTAGTCCTTGCCATCGCTGCAAAGCATTATCAACTGGCTGAGCCAGACTCTGGGAGGGACGTAGACGACCACGTCTTCTTATCCCGAGCAATAGCACTTACTACCACGCGGTGGCTTACGATACAGCACGCAGACTTACATCAGGTTCAGATTGACCTACTCCTTGCAATTTACTATCTGGCCTCCAGCCAAATCAATCGGTATGACCTCGTCTCCATACGACCCGACTCAGTCATTGACTTGTTAGGTCATGGCAGATAACCGGTCGCGCTGCTCGCTCAGCTATCGCACTAGGGCTAAATCTCCGCGAAGCGAGTGGGCAGATAGACCACGTCTCTAAAGAGACCCGAACTCGCATGTGGTGGTCAGTATTCCACCTAGAAAATCTCCTCTCTGGCATGACCGGTCGATCCATGTGCGTGGACTACCGTGCCATCTCTGTGTACCCCCCAGTGCCCTACGACGAGAGCGAGTTCCAGATGCCAGAAGTAGTTGAACTACTTGAGAATACTACACTACGCGAAGAACGCCTCCAATGGACAATCTACGCCAGCGACTCGACCCTCCACTCCAGGAATCAGTGGTTCAGCACCCTCAGCCCGAGCCAATCGCTATACTTCTTTCACCTTATAGATCTCTCCATCATCACTCATGCCGCCGTCGCATCGATATATAGCCTCACAACCAGGGAGGCCAGCGGCCAAAGCGGCATTTCGTACTACCAGGAGAGATTACAAACCTGGCTATCAAATCTCCAGCCTCCTTTTGCATTCACGAATCCAGACAATCAATTGGAGATATCAAGACAGTCTCGCGAACAAGTCAGTCTCGCATTATCCTACTACAGTTCGCTGATCATCCTCAGCCGACCCTGCCTCACATGCCCAGATTTCCTAGAGGGGTGTGACATCAGAGTCCCCCGGTCCCGATTCGGCAACACCACAGCAAAGACCTGTGTAGACACAGCTCTGAGGCTGATCTCCGTCTTTCCTGACACTCCAGACATGGAGTGGCTGCTGAAAATGACGCCCTGGTGTTCCGTACTGCATTTCATGATGCAGGCCCTAACAATTATCCTCATCCAACTCTCCGTCGGTCTAGTAGAAGGCAATGCCATGCAGGGCGCGCAGTCCGGCCAAGGAGGGGATTGTACAGCGGAAAAGGCCGAGGTGGCTCTTAGGGCATCTAAAAAGGTTCTTCGCTGGTTACACTGTATGGCGAAGCAAGATGCCAGTGCTAGACGCGCGTTTAAAATCTGCAATATTTTCATCCGCCGCATCGCATCGGCGAAAAAATTCAATCTGCACGGGATTCCGTCAATTGCTACGCTACCTGAACATACTCCCGGGTTTTGGTTAAGTCAATCTGATCGTTGGGAGAGCAAAGAGGGTAGTGCCAGTGGCAGTGTACCCCCAGGCTCACAGAAGAATAAGGTGAATTGGGGACCGGATCTTACAATTAATGAGGCGAGTTTGGATGAGAACCAGCAAGACCTTCATTTGCTGGATCCGGTTTTGTTTTCGTGGATGGATATGAATGAGGATGAAGATTGCTCAGTTCGATGAAAATGCCACCCGAGCCAACTTTTCCTATGCCATACTGAACCACCTCCCGCCCGCCTAGCAGTGTCCTCTAGGCACTAATCACAACATCACCAAATCGTATATTACGAGCAATTAACGAAATTGATGGCATTTTCGTGCGGGGCACCATGACAGCACAGGTAGACTATTCCTAGAATGGTTTACGCAATTCCTGGTATCGGAATAGAAATACGAAGCATTACTATGCCAGACTAATAGAGGGTGCTCCAAAATGGTGAGCGTCTACCGAATGTATTGTCCGGCTCTCAAGTCGCAAGAGTGTGGAAATATAAACAACTTAGAATTACTGTAACAGTGGTAAATTACTACTCAGTATAGTTTAGAGACTGTATTTTTTATCAAAACATAGCGTGATCCTTTTTTTTCCTTCCTGTGATAAGCAAAATGTGAGAGAGCCACTACGGTTAAGCACACTGGCCATCAAAGCAGCCAACTAAAAGAGCTTAAATGGTGATATAGCCCCGATCAACCATCAGTTCCCCATGTGGTGGGAAGTTCCTGTGTTGCTTTCCGGAAGTCATTTCGTAAGTCGATTCTCCGCGAGGGCGCGTGACCTCAGTTATTCCACTGGTTGATCCTCCCGACCGTGCGACATCGATGACCTTCATTCCTGCATTCTGATCACTGATTTCGCCACTGCGCTATTGTTCGAAACGCCAAAATGATAGTAATTAAGTCATACGCTGTAGAGACGGTGGCGCAGGCTAACCTAGGAATATGAAGTCTCTTTCCGTCTCCAGATCATGTGTTCATCTTGTCCTCTTCTCTAAGCTTTTGACATGATTCGTGGTCTAGTCAGACTAAACCAAGCCAGCTTCAGCCCTTCATGCTACCTCCGCTCATCATGGATTGCCCGTGGTTGATATACGATACCCCTTCTTCCCTCCACCTTTCTCCAGAAAAGCTTTACATCCGCTTGGGTGGAGACTATGACGGAGACCATGACTACAAAAGCACATGCTACTCGAAGGAATGAGTGAACTTCTCAGCTTACCTTTCTAGAGTCTGAGAGGCTGGACCTTTGATTTCGAGGAATTAAGGATTGACGACTAGAGTGCCGGTGGCGATTTCGAAGAAGTAAAGCAAGCTTATGGCTTAGGAAAGTTCGCCCTATTATGTGCAGCAGCAGATATTCCGATGATTTCTTGTATATGTTCGAGGCGGGCAATATATTCTACATCTGGGATCAGATCGAAGTTATAATGTGGTGTATATTTCAGCCGAACTCAGAAACTAAAATAAATGAGGTCTAAGTTACCAGCTTAGGCAGATACACAGGAATGCTTTTAGCATAGACTGACTAGCGTGGTTCCGGAATTCCCCATGTTGTTCGTACATACACTCTTAGGTTTCATGTGTGCGGGAGATGGAAATCTGTCGGGCCGGGGCTCCACACATACCCCCCTTCATTAATGAGGCTAACTATAAGCTTTGTAATACGGTTAAAAGTCTTTTTGAATACCCGATTCGACCTTTATTGTAAAGTCCATAAATAACCAAGACTAGTTCGCATGTTGCCTATCGTAATTCCACAGGCGCTTAGATTTAGGGGCCAAATGTATATTATTGGCTAGATTTTGATTAAAGATCCACCGATGGCTGAGGGGAAGCCGTAACTCAACTAGTGCGCATACTAGCTCAAACACTTTCAAATCGGCGTGAAATATTTCCAGCTCTCCCTCTGTCACCTTCCAGTCAAATCGAAATGGCAACATGTTATGATCTACATGCGGGCGCCATTAACATCAACTACTCCGACTTACCATGTGAAGACGTGAGCCAAGTCGGTCACAATGCGACATGCTGTGTAAGAGGCTCTGTGTGTATGAGCAATGGTATTTGCCAGAATGCCGACAAGAACGGTTATTACAGCGCAGACTGTACTGATCCAACCCTGCAAGATCCTATATGTCAAAATCGCTGTGGTCAGTATCTGTCTTTCAAAGTTGTCGGGTTGATTCAAGAGTTAACTTGTGTTTCGGCTGAACAGGGGGACTCGCCGGCTCACAGATTACATATAACTCAACTACCGGTCTTTGGGCCTGCTGCTCTTACAATAATGGAAAATCCAATTGTTCTGAACCTACCGACCAGCTTTTTCCTGCACCTGGCCCATCCAGTCTCAAAAGCCTCCAATATCTCCCCACAACCGGATCTGCAACGTATTCTACCTCGGCGACCGCAACTTCTACATCAATCGCAACTGTGACGATATCTTCATCCTCATCATCATCTTCGAATATCAGTTCCGGAGCTGCCGCTGGAATCGGCGTGGGTGTTGGCGTGGGAGTGATTATTATCGCTGCTGCAGCCGCGTTATTCGTTTCCAAGAGACGGCGGACTAAACAGCTAGATAATGCAGTGCCAGCTGGTATTAGGTCAGGCCCAAGTTCAACGCCACGAGAGTTAGATAATAAAACGTTGGTGCGTGAATTGGACGGCGACGATTCCCTGCCTGAGTTAGCCTCCCACTCTTGAAAAGGTCTTTGATGCATATGACGGTTCTGGTAGAGTTATTTAATACAATTTTTGGGGTCATCATTGCCTAGTTTATACAGTGTTTAATACTCTGCTGAGGTCTTGGGTAATCAGTGCTTGCTATGCAATGCTAAGTTGCAACTGAGAATCTATTCAGTCTTATGAGAGTGCGTTGCTTCTATATACATCGCGTTGAATTTTCCTGCCATTCCTCTTATCTTTTGTATTTCCGTTAATTCAGTCCAAAACCAAAGAGAAATGGCCAACGAGAAGAAAATCAGTTCCGGCAACCCCGATGCTCCTACCAGGACCTGCCAGTGCCAAGCAACATAACTAATAAGCACAGCCCATTGAGTGCTTCTAGCTATGCTCGCTGCAAATGAAATGGCCTTGATAGCGAGTTGACTCAATCTTCGAGCTGGCGGAGCGGTGTAGTATAGTAAAAACACGAGATCGCTTAAACCATCTGTCAACCCAGGGCCAAATACGATCAGAAGCACAAGAAACTGGGTGACCAAAACATGCCCACCTCCCCCATCGTCAAGATTTGCAGTTCTATGTATACCAACATCCACAGAAACCAGGCCACGAGTATAAAACCAGTAGTAATAGTTCAAGCATTGCAGACTGATGTGATGAATGGAGAGCTCTAAGCCGCAAGGACGATGGAGGGCCTCATACATGTAGCAAATGGACATAAAAAACCACACTTGGAACTGGTATTCAATATTTGGTCGTACAATGTTGGAGGTAAGCTTGGCTTGCGGGAATTTATTCCCATAAAGCAGGTCAAAGAACCATGACCAGTCGATGGTATGTGCAAGGAGTAGCATGACCGAGGTTTTGAGAACCATCACAGGTACAGCAGTATAAAGTTATTTTTGGCGACGCGAAGAATGAGTACTCATACGATGAATCATCATGAGCATAACCATCTGCATAGATTGGCTGGCGAGATAAAGGATCAACAATTCTGAAAGAATGAGTGCTTGCATAGTGTGAGGACTTATATAACAGTCTAAAGCCATGGTGGAAATATGCTGGTAGAAAACCTTCATTCTTTTTCTTGGTTTTGATTTTAAAGGAAGACTATATGGGCTCGCTGAAGATTCTGATATTTGAATTGTGATTAGAAACTGACAGATATTGTAGGTCGGTGACGATGTCGAAGCAAGTGTCTCTCAGCTACAGTTAGGTAATACGATATGTTTTAGTATTGGACCCGGTGCAGCTGATCAACCTCTCCACCGCGATGATATGGTCCACCATAATCATCTGGCAGGCGCTGATAAGCAAGAGATTGGCCGTGATGTAGGAGTGGGTTTGTTCGTAGCTGGCAAAAAAGCTACAAGAGAGAATGGAGCTACAAGATTCATCCCGGGCTCCCATTTATGGGATTATTCCAAAGGCCCTCCCAGTGAAGAGCAAACGTTTTATGCGGAGATGGAAGCAGGGGATGATTTTTTCATGCTGAGTGGTTGCTTTCATGGAGGGTCTGCCAATAAGACAGAAAGTGAGGAGCGACTCATATATTCCTGCTTTTTTACTAGAGGTTGGTTGAGACAAGAGAAAAACCAAGTAGGTGGTATTCGGTCATTCATGATTGTTCACTAAATTAACTATCACATCCAGATTCTTGCGAACCCTATTGAAGCGATCCGGGCTCTTCCCGGATGGCTTCAAGAACGTGTTGGTTTTGGCTTAAGCATACATTTCTTAGGTTGGGTGGACTTGGCGAACCCAATGCATCTCTTACATCCGGAGAAAAATAAACAAAAAGATGTATGGTAGCTACAGCACATCAAAATATGAGGAAATCACATAGAAAGTCTTGAGACTGAAAAATATATCTACCTTGAACTGATTCAACATGGATCCTGTAACCCTTATAACCAGCAGAGATAGTTAGGATGCCAAAGAGAATTGGAATCGCGTGATCTAGAATCTAGCGAATTCGAATAAACCTCGTATGTTTCCTCTCTCTCATGAGTATTATCCCTATCATCAGGGCCCCATGTTTTGAGTGTCCGTTGCGGTTGCAGAAGTTCTTGTAATTTTGCAAAACCTGCCAAGTCATCTCCCACCGTGTCCACCTGAGATTCGTCTACTCATCTTTCTTTATATACCGTAAGCCCATATTATACTATTGAGCGAGAGTCCATTTCGGGAGTCTTTTCACTTTGAAGAATTGCTTGTACCTCGATTTTGCTAATTGCACCTTTCCACAAAATGGCCATCCAGTTTTATTTGTGGCTTCCCATGAATTTATTCCTTCCCCCCCCCCCGCCAACCGATTATTAACACCACTTAGGTTGATAATGCCTTCCTTTCGTGATTGGAGAACAGTCAACCGATAAACATAGTCCAGGGTGAAAATGGATGTGGAATTTATACTTAAGCAATATGAAGCAAAATCCTTACGATTAGGCATGCTACGAGGTTTAAGGCAAGTTGGGGTTTCATTACCCCGAATATATACAAGGGGTAGTCATCCATTCAGCTGATCTGAATTGTATGAACAGTTCTGATGAAAATCCCAACTACTAGATGAGATACAAACAAAAGCCTAAAAAAGCGTACCAAGGACCGGTTGCACCATCGTCAAAAATCCCGTATCATCTTGTGCAAATCCCAATTCTGGATCCAAGCTCGCCGTATATGCATCAAAGACCGAAGTCCATATCTCGCGAAAAACTCCATATACAAATGCTATCACGTACATTTATCGAATCCTTGATCACCTTCTGCTTTCATCGACTTATGACACATCACACCACAGAAATGCCCGTCTGTCTCACTGTACACAACCCGACACGGACCTGGTTCTTTCTTCTTTTCCACTAGCGTATCCCCAATCCACACCCCATTCCACGGGTACAGTCTTCCAGTTTCATCAATGGGAAATTCAAGCGTCTTGACCTTAACTGAATTGCATGCATGGTTGTCCCATTGGATTTTGTCATAGTTTTCGAAGATATGCGGGTATGAAGACTTTGTATTGATGTCCTTGCCAGCAGGGGCGGTTTTGGCGATTTGCTTGGCGGCATCTTCGTGGATTTTGGCCGTTTTGCCATCGACAGTGCATTTGAGGGTCTTTCATTGGTATTAGCATTGTCGTGCGACCAAAGTATTTGGCGAATTTTGCTTCAGGCAAGCAGATAGCTTACCCTGCCTGTATTGTGTGAGCTTGTTGGTTCTTTGGCTGGGATAGCCAGGGCAGATCCAGCAAGGAGGGCAAAGAGCACATTGGCTTTGATAAGAATCATCATGGGATGATGATATGATTGACTTGGTATTGCTGTTAGAAATACTGAAGATAAGTGGTGAAATTTGTTTAATTGTTGATGTTCAGTTCAATTGATGATGCCCTGTCTCTTCTTATGCAACTTGGAACCGACAAAGTGCATTCTGTCTTGGGGCCAAAATAGCCTGCCGTAGGGCCAGAATAGCCTGCTGCAGGGCCAAAATGGCCTGCCGTGGGGCTAAAATCGCTCGCCTTGGGTCCAGAATAGCTTGCCGTAGGGCCAAAACGCCTTTACAAAGCATCAACTGCCTTAAATCAGCCTTACCGTAGTGGGCTATGACGCTATGCAAAGCTAAATTAGGAGATTTGGGGCCCTGCACCGCCCCAGGCGGACTTCTATATATGGCAGAAAGTACTTGATTAGCAACTTCTCTTCTTCAAGCACAATTTCTTCTCCATAACCACCACTCGCATTATCATGATCGCCTCTAACCCCCTCAATCTGGACCTCGAGTCCCTCCACGTGCCATCCAACATTGAGCACGCAGTCTTCTCTCTACTGGCGACATATCTCCCCGAAACCTCCTCCATCACTCCAAACCAAGCAGCAGAACAGGTCAATGATCTACTCCTTTCTCACCGCCCGGGACCAAAAGAAGAAAGACAGTCAACCGCTAGTTTTCTGTTTGAGTTCTGGGAGTTAATGTTCTGCATCGCACCACAGTTAGATTACCAACATGAGCCAATGCAGCGCTTCATTGCTCTCGTCGAAGCGTTGAAAAACTTGCCTGAGACGATTGTTATTCAGGATGGGGGCATTTACGATGGTCAGCCTGTATGGCGAGATGGGCTTTATTTCGGACCGACGCTGCATGAGCGGTGGAATCGTATGTCATTCTCTGCATATCAAACAATGGTGTTCTTTCAATGCTCATAATAAAACAGGAATCCCTGAAAGCACTCCCCCGGAGGATCTCTACGCCTTTCGCTGGCGAAACATGAACGGCCTCCTAGCTCACTTCACCAACCACAACCTATGCACCAACGACTTCCGTGCCCTTGCTTGCATAACCAATGCCCTCGAGGAATTTCGGAGAAAGAAACCCAAGACCCCGATAAACCATCGTGTGCCCGCTGCTGCCATCTGGTTTGTCCTTTGTTCATCAATGATCTACCTGGCTTGCCAGCGGCAGGAATGTGCGGATCGTAAGTTGTCTGGGGAACTTTGGAAGGGCGAGCCGCAGCAGGGGTACTCAATTGCTCGGTGGAACTTTTGGAGGAAGAGGTTTGGGGAGTTGGAATGTCATTCAGATGCTACAGAGGAGACCAAGGAGGCTTGCAGAGCTGCCATAGAGGAGATGGATCGGTATGCTGGTGGCGTTGAATGACTTTGACCTGTATTATGGGAGTCTCACCCATCAATGCGTAAGGTTTCACACTGAAATGGTCAAAATTACAACCTCTCTCAACAACCGCGAATAAAATCCATTATTCGGCGTTATTTTCACGGCTAAGGCTACATGGAAAGCTAACCTGCGAGGCTTTGAATGAATTTCTGCGCGTAATGTTGTGGTGTTGAAAAGATTGGGCCGGGTCTTATCGCATTGATCGTGGAACTATATATTGAATACCAGGATAACAAGGTATGAATTCACGAAAATCCATCTGTTATCTATTCCTTGCCTTGCTCATGTCATTCAGCTTAGTCTGAAGCAGCTTCAGGGGGTGCAGGGCGTTCCGGTGAAGAATATAGGGGCTTTAGGGTATTCAGGTGAGGGACTGAAGAGTAGGGCAGCAAGAAGAGTTTCCTAGACGAATCAAAAAGATAAATAAGGAAAAAACAAACTAGACCTAGACAAAACCCGCGGGAGCCGCTAATTTCTTGTCCCATGCCCGTGGGACCTTAGTCATACGGGCCGAGAGTAGGTGGTTTTGACCACCACGCCCCACTCCCATGGGACCGGTTTTCATGAAAATACTCGTGCCATGGTCAGTTCCATGGTGGGAATCCCGTGGGCTTTGTCCAGGTCCAGTGGTAGCCATGCGTGAAGAAGAATAATGATAGTACTATTAAAGCAGCATCCCGGTTATCTATTGCCATGGCGACTATTGGTAGTAGATCCTTCCAGTTATCTTGTGCGTACGTTGTCAATACGCGTAGGATGCGCTCGATCTCTTGATTGGCACGTTCTGTTGCGCCGTCGGTCTATGGGTGGAAAGCAGTAGATAGTCGGCGTAGAATCAATGGCTTTTCGCACAATTTTCGCCAGAAAGCACTCACAAACTGGGGGCCGTGGTTACTCACGATCGCTGATGGGACGCCATGATGCATATAGAAGTGTATTGGAAACGCTTCTGCTACGTCTCCTGCCGCTGTGTCTCCCATTCCAATAAGGATGACCCTCTTTGTCAACCGGTCTGTGATAATCATGCAGCTCGTCATCTTAGTGGGCCCGGCGGATGGTAAACTAGTGATAAAGTCTATGGCTATTATGGCCCAGATTCGCTGAGGAATCGGTAATGGTTTTAATAGCCCGTGTTTTGTGTCTCGCCATACTGAGCTTCATCCGCAGACTGTACAATTCTGTAGAAAACGCCGTACGTCCTTCGCCGCCCCTGGCGAAAAGAACCGTCGGGGATAGTATCGAATAGGTAGCGCCTCGTCCCGGGTGCGCCGTTGCGTGAGAGTCATGAACCTTCTGTATGAATCCGGTGCGTAAAGCTTCATTATCGGGAATCCATATTCGTTGCCTGAAATGCAGCAATCCTCGTTCGTCTAGATGGCTCTCCGATAAGCTCGTCTTAACGTTCGTCTCAGCCGCGATTCGGCGGTCTCCCTAAGCAAAGCGTGGGAAATTCGTTGATATATTACGTCGGAACTTCTTGCCTTTTTCCATTCTGCCTGTAATATAGGTTCTTTTAAAGAGAGGGACATCTCTTTTAAAGCTAAGCTCTATGGATAACGGCTCCTTGGTTGACTGGAGATTCGATCGACCTGCCTTGATCTTGACTCTTCTAAGGAGGATTCGGAAGCGATTCGATAGCCTTTCATCAGTGAAACTCTTCGGTATATCTTGACTTCGTCGTTATAATGCGTCTGGTCTTGCGGCAAGCTTGCCTGGCCGGTATTGGAGTCCAAAGTCAAAATTCTGTTAGGAGATCTGCCCGACATTTGAACGCATCTCCCGTTCATTAAGGTGCTGTGCTTTGCTGAAGTATCGTAGGTTCTTATGGTCCGTTATGATCATGAATCGGGGCACCATCTTTAGTTCAGGTCTCCATTCACGCAAGGCGCGTACGATCGCCAATGGCTCTTTGTTGCGGATCTCATGGTTTGCCTCTGCCGGAGATAGCCTCTGAGATAAATAAGCGCACGGTCGTAATTGCTTGTCAGGGCCATATTGCGATAGAACGGCGCTCGTTGCTTAGCCAGAGGCGTCTGCTTCAACGACTGTTTCGCGATTTTCTTCGAAGTGGACGAGAATTGGGGCATTGATAAAAAGTTCCTCTAGCTCTACGAAGGCCTGTTGGCATTCGTCATCCCATAAGAATATAGCAGGAGCAGGTTATCTAGGTGCCTGGGTGTTTCGGTTCTTAGGTTCTGGTCTGTGCGCATCATAGCCTCGTCTTGAGGCGGGGTCCTGGCCGAAACCGGGGCATACTTTGTCCTCTAATTTGACACTGACAGGATCGGGAAGTGTTTGGGGCCGGGATCTTAGGGGATCCTAGGGGATCCTATACGTAAGCCTTTCCTGTTTTATTTTCTCTTTCAAATTTTTGATATCCAACCTTTTCTTTTGCTCTCTCCCTCACCATCTGCAAGTTCAATACCGTCATAATGGGCTTCACCGACCTGCTCTCGGACTCTGGTCTTACCGGTATGTAGTGGTATGTGATGCATTTGCGAGCACCGCCTAACCGGACGTAGTACTCAACAGCTGGTTGACCACTCGCTCCTACATTGTCGGGTATGTTCCAGTCTGATTTCTGTTCTTTTCCCCAATCCCCAAGCTTGATAACATGATGATACAATTTGGTCCGTGTTTCCTAGCAGCCTCAAGACCTGCAGATGATGACTCAACAATCATTTTGTTGCAATTTTGAACCCTTTTACTTGCGACTTGCTGTCGTTGCCGCCTAAAGCCCCCCCTCATTCGGCCTCCCACTGACTCATCGCGTTGATAGCTTCTCGCCGTCCCAGGCCGATGTGGCCATCTTCAAGGCCCTGAGCACTGCTCCTGAGGTTGCCAAGTACCCGCACGCTGCGCGTTGGTACAAGCACATCGTTAGCTACGATGACGACTTCGCAACGCTTCCCGGTGATGCGGCTAAGCCTTACACCGTCTACGGTCCTGAAGTCGTCGCTGCTACTCTAAACCCTGCCAAGGCCCCGGCTGCTGAGGAGGACGACGACGATGTCGACCTGTTCCGCAGCGACGAGGAGGAGGAGGAGGATGCTGAGGCCGCCCGCGTCCGCGAGGAGCGTCTGGCTGAGTACCGCAAGAAGAAGGAGGCCAAGCCTAAGGTCGCCGCGAAGTCTGTAGTCATCTTAGACGTCAAGCCCTGGGGTACGTTGAGGCTCGACACGCATTTTGGTTGAATTTTCTCGCTAACAATGACTCTCCAGACGACGAGACCGACATGGCTGCCCTTGAGGCTGCCGTGCGCGGCATCGAGAAGGATGGTCTGGTGTGGGGTACTTCTAAGTTGGTGACTGTTGGTTTCGGTATCAAGAAGCTGCAGATCAACCTTGTCATCGAGGACGAGAAGATCAGCTTGTCCGACCTCGAGGAGGAGATCCAGGAGTTCGAAGACTTCGTCCAGTCGACGGATATCGCTACCATGAACAAGCTTTAAGCTCCTGGGGAGGGGCTTTGATGATGAGTTCATGCTTTTATTATAGAAATGCGATTCTAGCAAATAGTGAAAGAGAGCTAGCAATTTACAAACGTACTCTCTCGTGCTTAAAGTAATGATAATCGCGATCAAAGAGATAGTGAAGAAGATAATCTATATCTTTCGCTATAACTAGAAACCACTCTCTAGGTTTTATTAATAGTCCATAATCCTTAATAAGGTCATTACCGATAAACTAAAGCGTAATTAGTAAATCCCTAAAATAATAGTATAGCCACTTACATTAAAGACATCGCCCTTAACTCTAGGGTCAAGGGATCGGGAGGTGGTTCGCTCCCAGTATAAGATCAGACTAATGAAAATACCTCAAACACTTTTCTTCAAACGAATCTCCCTTCGCGTTATGATATATTACTCGGTAAATAGTTTAAGTTATATAGGAATGGGATCTAGTTCGTCTTGAGAGAAGTTAGTGTGTATTAGCTCGTTACAAGACAGCCTCCACCTAGTTTTTATTAGAGCTGGAAACTGCGAGATACATAGCAAAATATAACTCACAAACCCCAAATATATACCGCACCATCGTATTTCTCAGTCGAAACCGGGGCGAGCTTTCGGAGGCTAATAACGTTATCTTTCGACTCCTTCTGATCTTGATACGTGTTAATCTACGTGATTTGGCACGTTCAATGCTTAGGGCGAGGGCTTTCTGGATGTTTCCTTCAGTTAACATTTTGGAAAACATTAAGAAAACTATGATCAAGCGATCGGGGACCCCTAAGCTAGCATTTATTTATTTTTGCCCGGCTAGGGGGAGTCATGGAGTCAAATCACCCCCCGGGTGGAGAATTCCTACCCCGTTCTTACTTCTCACCCAGTCTCCAAAGTTCTAATCAAAAACACTCGATAAAAAGAAAAACAAGCAAAAAAGAAAACGGTACATACAACAGTTAGGATTCGCATGTGGTCACCCACCATACTACTAACTAACCGGCGTGTGGCTTAAGTACGGCTGAGCGGACGGGAAGCCCTGTTCTCCACACCCTATGGTCGTATGTGACAGACATCACTTTGGTGAAATCTATATAGCGCAGTGAGAAAGGGACCTACAAAAATACAGGGCATGTGGCCACGCGGATTCTTGCCGCCTAGGCATATCACTGGCGCCCGGCCGCTTCTGATATACTAAGCTGCCAGCTAATAGGGAAAAAGGCAGTTTGCTGAAATATCTTGAAGTAATCATTTGCCAGAATTGATCAAGAAAAACTTGGAGATATAAGTCATCAAAACTACAGACTAATTCTGATGTAAACAATTTGATAGTACCACAAGATTCATATAGGTACCTCATCATTTCTGTACTCCGTATTAAACACAAAAATAAAATCAAGACATCTGAATCATACGGCTTTGGAAGATGACCTCAACCTATAGCAATACAAATTCAATTCAAGACACAGCGAAGACTATAGCAAAGTATCAATCAGCTTGCGCATATTCTTCTCAACATGCGACATAACAAAACTTCCCAGCTCCTTGAACATAAATGGTTTCTCCTCTTCCTCGAAATCTTCATATAAATCTTCGAGTGCACTTGATTTAGCAGCGATTTCCAGGTAGAGAGAGCGGTCCTCATCCTTGTCACCAATGCAAACAATAAAGCTTCCTAGCTTGAGAAGTAGGGAGTTGAGTATCAAACGGCACATTCTTCCGTTGCCATCGATGAACGGATGAACGTTGACGAAGATGTGGGTATACTTCGAAGCAATTGCGATAGGGTCGATGGTGCCCATTTTGAGGGCTTCGTTAAGGTCTGACTTAAGTTCACGGATCATAGCCTTCATCTTGTGGGGCACAAGGCTGGCTGTGATGAGGAAATGAATGGAAGCCTGCCGAGACTTCATCCGTACGGTAGACACCGCTATATTCTTTCCAGGGTGTATCTCCGGCGTCAACTTTGTAGGTGAGGATTCGATGAGTTTGAAGAATGATTTCTTCGCTGAGTCATGGATGCAAAGTTGATTAATGATATACAAGGCAGCCTTGGCGTGCAGCACGATTTCGCGACGACTTTGTATAACCGCGCAGAGATTTGCTGGGAGATTCTTGCGTTGGAGGTATTCTTCCAACTCCAATAATTCGTCTTCTGTAATTGCGTCACGTATTTCCCCGTCGCGGAAAATTGCCATGCAGAGCTTGAGTGTCACTTCGTAGCTATTCCCAGCATGCTCGATCATATTGGAGCCGTAGACCATATATCTGCAAGGCAATTCAGGATATGATCTTCAAAGGAAGTCTGTTGGCCAAGTGTGAGTTGTTTTTGAAGGACCTCAGAGAGATGATTCCCGAGTGTGATAATTTCGGGGTAGATGGTCTCAGGGTCAAAATCAGTTGCGACAATACTGTAGTCGTAGACATCGTGCTTCGCAACTTTGAAATGAGCTTGAGCACCATGCACGCTAGGAGAGACAATTCCGTGGCCACTATGAAGAATCGACTTCATGTATTGGCATAAGGATCTGGCAAGGTTGGCTTGTGAAGAGGGAGAAGAGGAAGAGGTGGGGTTTTGCTCTGCCTGCTTGGTTGGAAAATCCATTTTTCTTAGAAGGAAAATTTAATTCATGGTGAAAATTCTCGATTTGAAAGAAGTGAGGTGGAAGTATATGTACAGAAGATTCCCATTTTTGACGTTCCGGAATTGGTTTAGGTTCTTTCAGGCGGTCCAAAGAGGCCCAGTAGCCAAGGGATCATTGATTGAAACGTCATTTTGACCACCATAATAGCGACATTCAAGTTGTGCTATCATTTTACTTGCCAGGTTCCTACTGGAATAGGAGTGCTCGAAGGTAGCACCTTCGAATTTACATGAGTCGATCCAGCAAAGACAAAAACAACGCCCACAAAAATAGCAACACGTACGATTAATCGAGAAATTCCGTAGGGATTAGATGAGAGAGGTATGGAAGTACATTTTCTCATGCTACCACCAGCAGCTAGGTGTGGTGCACGAACATAGTTTAACAGTAACGACCGGCATATTTAACTTTTAATGGTCATGTATCATATGGTGAGGGGGACTACAACGATTCTTTACAAGCCTGCCCAGGTGGCCTATTCAAATGGAGCGTCGTCTTGCGTGTTGGGCTAGCTATTGCATTTGCTGGGTATGAAAGCTTACGAGTCATTCTTAAGGGCTTATTCGCCTGGATTCGATGGTTGATTGAAGCTCTATGTCATATGTTGACTTTTTTGACGTGAATCAAGCCAGGTGGAATTTTGTGTGAAGCATGATTACTACACGACATAGAATGTGGGTAGCGAGGTATTCAGCTAATAACTTGCGATTTTCTGAGAATGGAAGGTGTTAAAAGGTCATGTGATGCTCTCTATTGCTCAGATCAGTGCTTGTCTCTTGTTTTCTTTTTGTTTTCCGCTCTTCTTCTTCTCTCTAAAACCACAGTATTATTTGCTTCTGCTGGCTCCGTTCTTTCTATCCACCAATATTAGTGTGCTTCTTTCTCTCTCCCTTGCTTCTTGCGAGTCTCCTCTGATCCTTCTTGACGCTTTGGTGTCAACAGAAAGCATGGGGTTATTTATATGGCTAAAACATTGCGATATACGGTATTCAAATTAAGATCTATCAAGATTGCCCAGATGTCAAGTCTCGGGGGGTCAGGGCATATAATCTTATGCATCCGGGCTGGGTATAGTATCTGAGTACGTACTAGTAGTTTCAATTCCAGTTCTACCGTTTCAGCATACTGCTGCCAAAGTTGAATATTGACCGATCACACTATTTCAATAATTCCCGCAAATGCACCAGATTTCCTAAGCAGACGCGCGGCTCCATTATCAACCCGACCTGCGATCAGTGTCATGATGTAACCTGGGGCCCAAGTACGTGGCACGGAATTCGGCATCCTGAGATTACTGTAGAGTAAGGCTGAGCGCATCAATTGAAAATATATGCGAGCATAAAAGGCACAGAAGCACAGCGCAGGGGCCCTCAGTCGTGTTGTTTACGTAGGCTGCGCTTGTAGCCCCAGCGTGTTCGTAATACAAGGCCGAGGTTACTGGACAGGCTCAGAGCAATGGGAGACCCACTAGTGCCTAATACACTACGGGCTACGCAAACTGACTCCGTGATGAAGTCCTGAGGCACGTGTGGAACAAAGTTGCCACTAATACACAACATGCGACCGGCCTAGTCCGAATGAATGCTACCACATACAGTACTCCGAGAAAATTTAGTTCCCCGCCAAATAGCCTGACAGTCTGAGGAAAAAGAAACCGTTCTCTCGAGTATAGTGCTTACCCAATGAAGGCCCGTACCAGGCCACTACAAACGCCATCGGCCATGTTTCCTACGGTTCCTATGTCGCCAAGACCAATGAATATCTGGCCGTGTACCTATGGGAATCGCAGGACCAAAATATCCACATCAATCACAATATAAATCGTCCTCACAAAAGACTTCAAGGTTGCGACCGAGGTAAAGAGAATACCCGGGAGAAAGTAGCAGCGGCAAAGCGAACTTTCGTGTCTATGTGCCCTTATGGGATCCTGGTACGGTGTACAGTCGGAGTTCAACGCAGACGGCCAGGTACACCGCGTTGTGACCCCCACCACCGTAGGGTTTAGGAGCCCTAGGCCCAGGCCTAGCGAATGGGGACAGATGGGGCACCGTTTGCCGGCGTCCCAGTCCGGTGAGGCTTATTCCACAAGCCTGCGGGGAGGGACGCGAAAACAGCGATCAGGGGAAGCACCGGTGTTTCAGGTGAATGGGGACAGGCTTCGTCAGAAGCAAGGGGAATTGGTTTCTCAGGGGTTCCAGAAGCAAGGTTTTGGGATGAAACATGGCGATCGGAGGGCTATCGGGCGGGATCGTTTGTGAGTGGGGGATGCCGTCATTGTCGTGGCGCATACACTTCAACATGCGATGTGTCGGATTTTTGAGCCAAGAACGAGGACAGAAGATATTGGCATTGTGTGTTTGAGTCTAGATACAAAATTGAGTCTCAGCATGAATGGGGATATAATTTCCAGTCATTGTTTTTTCTGTGTAGTTTCATTCCCATGAATCAATGTGGCAGGCGCGTCCTATCAGGGCGGTTGCCCTGACGTGGATCCACGGATCGGACAGTCAGCGCCACCGGACCTCCAATCCTGTCGAGTGCCTACATGGACATGTCCACGGTACATCAAATAACGTCTCCACTTTTCATTGCTTCCCACAAATGGAGCTCATTTAACATGTGAGCTGTCTTGTGGCAGAGTTCTCCAGATTCCCAGCTCTCCGTTGTCGCCGTTGAGCTCATCCTGACGTTTAAAGTAGATCACCGGCGCTAAAGAGCGTACTGCTTGATGGATTTAGACGAACTACTCCGAGATTCAAGAAAGTTCACAAGAAAGTTCATGCAGCTCGTAACCGATTCTCTGTTGTCTCGGCATTCCAAAAAGCCCTGTGTCACCGGTCCAGCCCTTTGTGGAGCAATGATAGATCTTCTTTGTGGAGCGGACAAATAGCCCGATTAAGGAGGCGAAGACAATTGAAAAGAATTCCACGACACGAGGGTCCACTTTAGGTCAATGTGAGTTGTAAGAGCAATGCTCAAGGTAATCCACAGACCAATCACATCTTCTCCAGTGACTGTCAATCGGGTCTCCGTTCCCCATGTCCAGTCAGACTCTGTCCCTGGTTCCTCTTTGCGACGGGGGTTCTGGTAACCTATAGAATAGAATCACAAGAAAAATGATCCAAAACAGACCCAGAAATGGCCCATTCGGTCCAATCATGGAGCTTTTTCTCTTGTCCCGCAACTCCACTTCAGCAAAAAGTAAATATGCAGAGACGGGCCTGGTCCCAGTGAAGTACTGTGCGTAGTTTGACGCACATTTGACGCGCCGGTGATTTAACCTCCTCCATTCCCCTTCATTTTTTTCCTCTTCTCTTCTTGCAGTGCATCTCATTCATTCCTTCGGGTCTTTTTCCAGTCCCTTCTTTTTTTCTTTTTGCCATCTAGCTACCTGTGCCGTGCACGGTCTAGAGCGCCCTTCCTTTCTCCATCCATTCTTTTCAATTTGAGAACAGGTTTCTCCATTCATTCGGTCTCATCCACTCCTTCGGTGACCAAAACAAATAAGCACTCAAAATGGTTTCTTTCACCAACGTGCTCACTGCCGGCCTGTTGGCCACCACTGCCCTCGCTGTGCCTCACAACATGCACATGCATCGGGATCTCCAGAAGCGCACCACCACCAAGCGTGGAGCTGCTTACAATGACGTTTCTACCGTCTCCCTTCTCTCCGAATCCAACACTATCAGCTGGGCCTACGACTGGGTTTTCAGCTTGGATACCGGTCTCCCCTCCGGCGTCGAGTACGTTCCCATGCTTTGGGGCGCTAAGTTCTTCGGCGGCTGGCTTACCGGCATCGAGACCATCCTGTCCAGTGGTAGTGACTACATCATGGGTTTCAACGAGCCGGATATGGCCTCCCAGGCTGATATGACCCCCTCTGAGGCTGCTGGTTACTACATGCAGTACATCACCCCATTCTCCGGATCCGCTAAGCTGATCTCCCCCGCTGTGACCTCCTCTTCCTCCGATGGCGAGGGTCTGAGCTGGTTCGAGGAGTTCATGACTGATTGCTCCTCTTGCAACATCACCGGACTGGCTGTCCACTGGTACGGCGACTCGATTGATGACTTCAAGACTTTCGTCGAGGACGCCATTAGCACTGCCTCCAGCTACAGCTTGGAGGAGGTGTGGGTTACCGAGTTCGCCCTGAGCTCCGATATCTCTGGTGTTGCCGATCAGTCTACTACTGCGGAATTTGTTACCGAGGCTGTTACCTGGATGGATTCGCAATCTAGCGTTACTCGCTACGCGTACTTCATGTGTGCTGAGAACTACCTGCTTACCAGTGGTTCGCTGAACTCCGTTGGCTCTGCTTACACCTCGACTTCCGACTAAGAGGTTTCTATTTGTGTTGTTTGCTGGTATTGGCATGGGGACGAGGGGATGTTAAATGTTAAACGAACACAGAATGGGAGTTATCGGCGTCATCATGGAACAAGACTACGGTCTTGACTTCTCTCAGCGCAACGGATGGGTCTCTTCTGGGTTTATTGTATTTTTCGATGTCTTTCTCAAATTTCATGTCTTTATCTTTCCGTGAATATCATAGAAAATCGAAGAAAACATGAACTCAAGCAAATATCATTGAATAACAAAACTGCGCCTGCCTAGGTATATCCAAAGCACCAGGGAAAGGCCCTATATTGGGACTTCTTTAGGACTGCAGGTCAGGCTCCACAACAACATCGAGCCTTCTAGGGTATATAACTTCCCGAACAAGGCCACTTAGTAAGCATTGGCCTCATTTGTTCTCACAATGACGCATTCGGCTTTGCACATGGAAAACTAAGTAGATAGCTTGGTTGTTTTTAATTTTATTGTTATTTATTCAAATAGCCCTCTCCATATTTGCACATGATCAGGTGCAGGCAGCTAGCCCTGTTGCCTCAAAATCCATAACCCGCTGTGAAGAGCCAAATATCTGCATGAAAAGCACGCTCTAGCCTCATCGTTTCATGAAGCAACTGCTTTCCGCGGTTTTAAGTGCACCATATGAGAAAATGAGATTAGTTCATGGGATTGCTCAAATCAATCATTTCACCTTAACCCGCTTCAATTTTCGTTATTTTGGGGCCCGGTGTCTAAGTAGGGCCGCAAAACTCTTGGGCATTTCGAGATCGCCAATTCACGTGCATTTTCGAATACTGCGCATTCCCCCTTCCCCTACCACGGACTTTTTACCTAAAATTCTTCTCCCTGCTCACTGAGCAGAGAGCCAAACCTCCCTACTCCGCCTCCATTTCCAGGTCCGCAGACGAGTTAGAAATAGGGGAGTACCACACGGTGAAATGATCGGGCTGAAGTTGCACTTATCCCTTATGGGACACGGTAGTCTTCGTCCATTTTTTCCCCTAATATTCTAAGGTCATTATTTCAACTCATTGTGATTGAAAACCGAACAAAGTGGGTTACATAGAACGTCAAGGCGTCCGTGCATGAATTACGATTTCAACAAGTAGAAGCTTCCATTGAATATCGCTTGATGGGATGGCCCCACACTGCTGTCACATGAAACGTTTTGATTTGCCGAAGCGTGGAGATTCGCGAACTAAAATATGAGCTAAGAATTAGCGCTGACAGAGCTCTTCCTATTGGCTGATGCGTGGACTTCTACGTCGCCAAGCTACATAGTCTTGATTTCATTTCTATCAATCTTCTAGGCAAAGCAGACTATAAAAATGGCTAAAAATCTCTTCCTTCCGGCTACTTAAATCCTCTTCACTACTTCAAAACATTCAATCTGTTACTTCCAGTTCCTAAAAACTTGAACTGCAGCCATGGCAAGTGTTCTCTCGGGTCTGGCTTCTACCCTGACGTCCGCTTTATCAAGCCTCCCACCTCCAGACATGATCCAAGATGCAGAACGCATGCAGCTTCTGGGGGTCATCAACCAACTGCAAGCAGCACTAGAGCCCACCCAACTGCCTATCCAACGATTTTGCTTCTCGGTATTCTCCTCCAGACTTGATTCATCTTATGTCACCTGTCTCACTGAACAATTTACTAACACTCTTTTGGGCAGCACTATGGCATCGTCGTTATCCGAATAGCGCAGGGTATGGGAGTCTTTGATGCGTTCGTTAGATCTCAAGGCAAGGAGATGACCCTGAAAGAGCTGTCTTATAATGTCAAAGGAGACGAGAAGCTTCTGAGTAGGTACTCTATTCCATGTTGTATTGGGAACTTGCTGACTTACCTCTAGGACGTATCATGCGATTTTTGTCTGCTCACAATATTTTCAAACAAACGACGAGTGATACATACAAGCCTCTACCACTAGCAATGGCATTCGGCAACGGGTCAGTGCCCGGAGACATGATCAAGCACTTGTAGGTATCCCACGCTGTCCATTTGATATTTCTAATGCTTACAATCGATCAAAGCCATATCAACATGCAAGTAACTGCGAAGCTCTTTGATTATTTCGAGTTGAATGGCTACCAGAACCCGGAAGACGCATATGACGCTCCCTTTCAACTCGCCTACAACACCAAGAGCCATTACTTTGAATGGCTGAGTCAAAATCAGACAAAACAAGATATTTTCAACTCAGTGATGACTCAGAGCCAACAGTATCGCGGTGCAGACTGGTTTGAGGCTTATCCTGTACAAGAAAAGCTGCGAGTTTCCGCAGACCAGGTTCTGCTTGTTGATATGGGAGGTGGCGTGGGTCACGACATCAAGGCGTTTAAGAAGCGTTTTCCAAACCTCCCGGGAAAACTCGTTCTGCAGGATCTCCCTCAGGTGATCAAGACCATCAAGGAACCTTTGCCCGAAGGGATTACCGCTATCAGCCACAATATATTTGAACGACAACCTGTCAGTGGTGCTAGAGCTTACTATATGAGAACTGTCTTGCATGATTTCCCGGATAAACAAGCTCTTGTTGCCCTTTCACATATCCGAGATGCCATGTCAGAGGACTCTATTTTGTTAGTCCATGAGCATACGATGTCTGACGATCTCGATGTCCCTCCGCTTGCCGCAACACTCGATTTACATATGATGGAGATATTTTCCTCCCTAGAACGGACTGAGAAGGAATGGGTAGTTCTTTTGGAAAGGGCTGGATTCAAGGTGGCAAAGGTCTGGAATGAGAAATCAGTAGGACAATCTACTGCTCTGTTTGAGGCTACTCTGCACTAAATTTCGGATCATTGTTGAAAGGCGAACAAGAAAGTGGGCATTCAGTTCATCAACATCTCCTTAGTTTATTCAAATCGACATGGACTAGAATGACATAAAGTCTCAGATACTGGCATCCATTTTCAAGGGTATTTTCGAAGCAGGTCAGTCCCGCGAATGAACGACCAATCCGTCACCTGCTTCGTCGAGGTGAATGTGTCAAACAGAAACCGGGACAGCTCCTCTTCCATGTCAGCATCTATGATCCAGCTGTCTAATTGGCCATGAGTCTGTAATTCTGCCTTCAAACTTTTTACAGCCATCGAGACGAGGACATTGGAATTAATGATCCCCTCACAGTGGGGCCAGGTCTGCAAGGTGTAGATTGCTTGCAAGCGAACTGAATAGTCTGGACACTGCGAGGCCACCACCCACAATCCTGGGACGACGCCGTAGTCCAAAGTAAATGTTGGGCGATCAAAAGACTTAGCTAGAAATGCCTGATGTGCCGAGAACAGGCTGATATATTCTGGGGTCAAGCTTTTAGGTACTGGCCCTTTGATGAGACAGGTCTTCAGACTGAGAATCTGTCCAAGACTCTGGAGTTGAAGCAGATCAACACCTTGCTGGTCACGACCACGAAGTGTATGATAAAATTCGCGGTAAAATATTCCAAAATGGTGTTGAAATTTATAATTCAAGGACAGAATTTGTTGCTGTTTTAGGAACAACTCGCTATATCCAGCTGCAATTTCAACGGCAGAGGAGGGCCAGCATCGGGCGAGAAAAGGAATACCCATATTTAAAAGAAGAGTCACGCTTCGGTGTACGTCTGACACAGTTTGCATTTTAGCAAAATTGTGCAGAATATGCACGTCATCATCGATTTCAGAATTAGTGAACAAAAATGGGGTACCAGGCCCGAAATGGGCGGATTCGACATCGAGCCGTTGGAAGATGTGGATTAGCGAATCATCAAGCCTAATTTTTGAATGACAGTCCTGTGTCTCTTTGAGGATGCGAAGCCCACTGTGCAGATGTTGGAAGGCATTTTCATACCGCCCCAGTAATAAGTCTGACATGACAAACAGCAGGCAGCATACCAGTACAACCTCCCGATACTGAGGGTCGTTTGAGGCCTGACGCTGGGAGAGATGGGTCAAAGCTCGCGAAGCCTGCTGAAGTGCGAAGCGATGACGAGCTCGCTGGAGATTCTCCCCAGACAAGCGCATTTTGTTCGCGCATGAGTCTTCGTGAAGGGCACCGAGCATATTGGCGGCATGATACACAGCAGGATCCACATGACCAACCCGCAAGATAATGTTCTGCCAGAGAGGAGAGTCGAAGAAAGCCCCAAGGCCAGGAATGGAGCAATATTGAAAGTATGAAAAGCAGCGTCGCTCGTCCATGGTTGTTACCCACCCTGGGTGAGGATAAATGATCCGGGTAAATAAGAGAGGCCCATTCCTGGCGGGTAAGCGATGCAAATCATAGCCATCGCATTTACGACCGGTAGATTCGCAGTTGTTGCATGTTCCAGGAGTTTCGTCGCATTTGACGTGTCGAATGCTGTGATCTCACCAGTCACTACTGTATTTGTTGGAGTTGACCCCGCAGAAGCGAATCGGTCATTGGATGATCAGGAGATAAGTACCCACCGGCATGTTCGGCATCCCTTCAGCGACCGGTTGCTACCTTTCCTGCGTCGCTTTATACGCAGCATCACAGACAAGCTACGAAAAGAATTGAGTGTTCAAGAAAGGAGGGGAAAAAAAGATGGCAGATTGGGGTTTCCAAAGTAGCAGCCTGAAATGGCCTCCAGACCTCAGCTTCAGCCTCCAGCAATAAAATGAGGCCAAATGCTTAGGGAGCGTTGGGGGCGAAAATGTGGAGCTTGAAGACCTAGATCCTTTCCACGAAGTATCCTACTTCTATTCCAGCTTGCTCATATTTCATTGCTATTCCCTGAATTGTGAGAACCTTCATAAAGTTAACCTTGTTATCAATACTGACACCGAGACATCTTGAGTAAGGGTGTTATATTGGATGCAGGAATATTGATATTCCGGTGAGATTTTAGCTTCATATTGATTCGCCTTGGCATCTCAGTTTTGGCAGGCAGAATGCCAAGGAAAGACTTCAAGCGCCTCGATCCTGAATCCTGGCAATAAGAAGGTTGGAGACTTCAGATTACCAATAATTTGTCAATTTCCACATCAAATGAACCTTTTTACTGCACTATTGGGGTACATAGTATGACCTCGGAATTTGACTGAAGTCAAATGTAGCGTTACTATTTCTCTCCAATGTCTAAGGACATAATATGAGCACGCGCTATGGTCCGGAACTCCAAATAGGATTATGGTTCTCGACTTCGCCTTTCAGCCGAGAATTCACTTTCAAAACCTCGAATACCCCAGCATCGTTGTTGTATTTTTCTGGCCGTGCATAATAGATCGGATAGGCTTCTTCAATTGGAGCCCAGTGAATAGCGATACTAAACTCACAAGCCGCACGATGATGAACTCTAAAACCATACCAGGTTTCGACTTTTGGCGGCAGGGGTCCCCAGTCCTCGAACGGGATATCACTTTGGCACCACGTACTCATAAGTAAAGTCCCATCTCGAGCGGTTCGCTCGTCTGCGATAGCAATATCCTCACGCGAGGAGTACGTGATTCCTTTCCAATTTTTTTGTGCCCATTCCTGGCACTGCGCCTTTGATGCGTTGATAACATCCGATTCGAAATGGTCGTAGTCTTTCAACTCGGTTTTGAACGCCTTTCCATCTTCAAGGCAGACGTCCGATTCAACAAGCAGGAACATAGGGGGCTGGTCTTTATCGATACTGTTTTCACGCATAATTGTCGGTATATGTTGAAGTTCTCTACACACTATTGTTGGGCACCCTTTCCTTACATGTTGCCCGACGAAATAACGTTGCTTTTCGCCGATAAGATGATGAGAATGGACGACCTGATTATTCTAAGAGTTAGGATGTATCTCACTCCACTCAGCATAGCTCAGGCTCGGGTCCAAAGCCAGGACAGGGTCCAGTACAAAGCCTTCTGGTACACCTTCAGTAATTCTGCCATCCCAGCAGTGCTCCTGAAAACAGTCCTCACAAATCTGGGGCCTCTGAATATCCATGCGCTGTAAACTCCGGTCGATGGCCGCACAACCGAGACAATCTACCCAAGATTTGTTGAGGGTTCCATTCGCCTGAGTAAGCAGGTTGAAACTATTCTCAAGGATACTGTCAAACTCCGTATGAGACATATTCCCAGTTGCCCAGGAGTAGTTACTGTACCAACTGTAAGGTGAATTGGCAAAATAAGCAACTATTGGAGAGGTAGCATCACGGGTTGTTGTCAGGTTGGTATCACAGCCGAATAAGATGGGTTTCAACGTGTAGTTATGTGCGAGCAGCTCTGAGACCGGCGGAATCACTGGGAAGGGAAGGCCACTTTCCTTAGCACGGTTATAGGTGTCCCAGATGTTAGTGCCGTTGTTCCAGGTGTACGGAAGAGAGTCAGCGTCATCGTCCCAGGCCATACTTATGAGGGTTAGTGCGAATCAATCGCTTGGGTGAGGTAGCTTACATGAAGTCGACCTTTCGCTCGGGTTGAATAAGAGGCCAAAATGGCACTGACTGCCCTGCTTCGGAGCCGTCTGCAAAAGTGATGTTCTCTTTGCTGTTGAAAGGATTGGGTATTGAGGGATTGCTGATTTGTGCTATCGTATAGCCATAGGTCTCATTGAAATAATCGTTCAGAAAGGACAACGACGAGATCCCGGTCAAAGAGCTATCAAATTCTCGTTTGTCAAGATCGTGACGTTTTGAGAACTGCCCAAGGGTCCCGTTCGTAGTGGCACCTAACCACCAGCTGTTCCATGCACTCGCTGCGGAGCCCATGACAAAACTTGAAACGTCAGATTTTCGGCAAGTGTTTTGTGATTTACATGACGAACCTAGCTTGATCGAGGTTTTTAACGCATTTATTGGCGGTATTATTCTCGTTGGGGATCGTGCCAATATATTCCATAGGCACAAAGCCAAAGTCCCAAGATCCAAACTCAAAAGGGTTCCATTCGAACTGTTTAAAATCAGCGATATGAGAGAGGAAAATTAACAATGCTGTCACTCACCTATGGCGAAGATTCTGAAGGAGAGTAAATACCATTCAAGACGTCTGAGCTCTTGTTGATGCTGCTGCAGATAAGCATTGGCATTGGACCAGAGAAGTTCTTAAACCGCGGTTGCTCAGAAATCGACGACCATGTGAGATTGACTCCAGGAACAAACTGATATGCAAAGCCTCGACCAAGAAAATCGGCAGTGGACACATTGAATCCGGCCTCCACTTTTTGGGCTATTGTATCAAGATAAGCGGTGACGGGAGCGGCATACTCGGTGAAGTTAGACGCGTCAAACCGATTGATGTCCACATGCCACTCCTTGACATGTTCGTGGATTGGAGCATAATCACTGAACGAAGTAGACGCAGTTGGCCAAGACCCACCAGAAAGTCCGGCCATATAAGTCAAGCTCTGAAACAGGCCGCCTACCTTGGCCTCTTTGGAGCCCGGAGTTCGCTCGTCGATGGCTTGAAGGCCACCAATGCCGGTATATGCCGAGCGCCAGCCACCGCCACTGGTGGCCCATGCAATAACAGGTACATTGTAGTTAGGGTCTCTCCGGATCCTTTGCGCATAGTCCGTAAGGTTAAAATCTGCGAGGTTCAAGCGAGCCAAATAGGCCACGAGGGAGTCGGTAACGATTGCTTTACGACCGTGAACCCATTCAGACTCCGCTTGAGAGATTTGACGAGGTTGACGAACAAGCTGTATGTCCGGTGGACAGTCAACGTAGTACGGTGCGTAGCTTTTTGCATCGTCTTGGCTGTCAAATGAGCCACTACTAGCTGTCGCTGCGACAACCGCAAGGAAAACTGATGCTATTATGGTTAAAGCATCAGTCTCACCTGAAAAGGCGATGCGACAGATCTTCATATCCGTTTCAATTGTTGGAACTGTGTTAGAAGCAGAGGCCAATACCAGATTTTTAGGTATTTATATACCACTAGCCTTGCACGGCTGCCTGGACAATGTCGATGAATAATACATTCCTCGTCTGGGGTCCATTCTCGTACTCTACGTCAATACTGTGGCAGTACATTAGATTCACTTGAGACTAAGCAGCTTTCTGCGCTCATAATTTGAGACAGATGACTCTATAGGTTAGCTTCGACGGTATGCATCGTTCCTCGGCTGATCTGAGTGGGAACTTCGAGCAGCTTGCCGTATTCGGAAACACATCCTTGATCCAGGCCAGCGAACTTCAAAGGTAATTTGACGCAGGTAGGTCCAGCCCAGTCCCGTGCTGTAGGGTACCATGTACTTCAAGATCGAATCAACCAAGGATCGGGTCGAAGATGTATTTGTTTCTCCGAAGAGTATGTCAAAAGAGGATACCAGTTCGCACGAGGGCGGTGTGGGTTGACAAATTGGCGGCCTGACCGATCTGGTTATCAAATAAGGCTTAGTACCAAGGAAATTGAGTTTGTTCCATCGCCAATGATTTTGAGATTCTATAAGCAACCATTTTGGTGATATCATCCTCAACAAAGGGGCGCAGCTCTGCCGAGAGACTCAAATGTAAGATGAAGGGCGTGTTTCTCTACACGTGTTCACGACAAGTTGACTTACACATCCTTCCGACAGCGTCTCCGCAACTTGTTTACCTTATCAATCCAATTTCGAAGATAATCGACAGGTCAATCTTGTCGGCGAGAGTGGTAGATCAATGCCGCTACTAGACATGACCCCCTAAGCTTCACATAAAACTCCTCACGTAGCTCCGACCTCTGCAGTCTTTACTGTGACGATACCTCCATCCCTCTTCTCATTCACACGCTCATTGACTTTCACACTGACTAGTCCTTTTCATTCAACGGGCGAATGTATCTAGTGACTACTAAATTTAGCAATGCTGAAAGGTAAGGTCCATGGCGTTAAAGCTTCACGGTTGCTGACCATGGGTGGGACGGAAGCACCCGTGTGGACCAACACGTGATGGTCAACCAAATTAGTTGATTATTTGGAACGCGGACCGCCACTAGCCGTAATTATGGGAGCCAATTGGAGCCGACCCGTATCAGGTTTTACGATAGAATGCATCTAAAAACCATTTCCCCTGTGGGCCCCCTAATAGTTTCTCACAATTCCATCTTAGCTACATTCATTTTCATTGACGCAGTAAAGCCTGCTTGTATAACCAGAAGCAATCTATAAGGTCATGTACAATACATGGGATAATATATGTGCAACAACCAGTTACGCGCTGTGGCTGGGATTAGGCCGCCCAGATAGATTCACAATTGGCTTAAAAAGTAGACGACAGTTCAACACCACACGAGCGAGATTCCTGTAGATCCATAAAGCTTCTACGTCATTGGCAAGATTTGGACGAATGATACAATCCCACGCACCGATTGCGACAATGCTACGAGTGGGGCGCTTATCTATCTACATGGTTGTATATGTGAGCACGTAGTAAAAAACCATACCCACAGTAAATTACAGCTGAATTGTGTCCCTTGTAGATCAAAAACCCTTCGGTCCTGCCATCCGAAAAGGGTCTCACCCCACGTGAGCGTTTTGCGTTAGGCGCTAAACACTTGATTCTTCATGGCAACCTAGCCAACTGCAGCACCAGGGTTCTCCTGAGTCGAAATCCGAGTCCCCTGGCTTTTCCCCCCAGCCATGTCAATATACAAGAACTGGAAATTGCCCCAGTATTTCCAGAAGGTTGTTGTGATTTTCACCTGTGTGCTCATTTTTCTCTGGATCGCTGTCACATTGCGTTTCCAACGCCTGAGGCCCTCAACAGAGCTTTTCTGGAAGACAACTGGGGCTCCACCAAAATATGCATTCGCTACAATATTGACGTCCGAAGGGGATGTGGAGTTTCCAGATGTCGAAGAACCCTATCTCCGAGCTGTCCGGCTTCTCACTTATCAACTTCTTCACAACCCTCGAACCCGAAATGCCAGTTACGAAATTCCTCTCTTGGTCCTCGTGACACCAGATGTGCCCGAAACTCATCAAGAGATCTTGAGAAATGACGGAGCAACCGTATTACCCGTTGAAACCCTCGAACGCGACTGGATTCATCCGAAATGGGGCCGCTGGAGCAACGTGCTCGCCAAGTTGCACCTGTGGACATTGGAAGAATACGACAAGATTGCATTCCTAGACGCTGACTCCGTTATATTCAACCCGATCCATGAGATTTTCGAAGACCCGGCCACCGACATTCGCCAAACAATAATCCCAACGTCAAATGAAACGGTCAACTCCGAAATTGCCGACAAGTTACCCTACGAGTATATGATCGCTGGAATCCACGATCCATGGATGGAACAATTCATGCCACCACCAGAGAATATGGTATTTTACGAGAAGGGTAGCTATATGAATGCTGGTTTTTTCGTCCTCTACCCTTCCAAGCCTGTCTTTGACTACTACGGCGCCCTTCTTGATTTGCCCGATCAGTTCGACTCTGCCTACCCTGAACAAAATTTACTCAACTGTGCCCATCGGACGGATGGGCCAATGCCATGGCAATATGTTGGTCCCGGGTGGAATCTGAAGGGGGCCAGGGAGTCCGACTTGAAGAATGGGTTGAAATCCCTCCATCATAAGTGGTGGCGGCCCATACAAGATGAATATGTGAGCGACCGCATTGCCGAGGCAGTGCAGGAGTTAGAAGCCCATTTGCAGCTGCAGAGCGAGACACCGTCGTGATTGTACATTTCTTTGCCTTTCAGTGTCCCGGTATTCGTTTGACTAGAAGCTTTAGCGTCATGATATTCCTTCGATGTGCAATGTTATACAAGATAAAACAAGGGCCGTCAAGGCAACAAAACATCCAAAATGAATGATTCGTGGGAAAGCGCATTTTCGCGATCCGAGGAAATGTCGAGAATTAAGGCTCCTCAAAGCGTTTCTATACACTCACGTCAGTCCGTCGGTCAAAAAAAAAAGTTTGGCACCGTGGGAAAATGGCGGCATTAGAGTTGGTCCCACCTTGTCTGATGAAGAAGGACCCCCACGTGAGATGAATGTCCTTTTTTTTGTTCCCTTTGTACGCCAAATGATAACCGCAAAGATTAGAATGCCCATCACGAGCCAAACCTCGCTTCGAGACCATAAAGGTCCAAGTGGGGCTTGCTGATAGCGCATTTGAGGGTGAAATGAGGAGCTTCCCTCCTGCGATGTAATGTATTCACCATAAGGGGCGCCAGATAATCGTCGATCGGGAACGCCATTTAATCGCCAACCTTCGTGGGAGTCGTCTTGGTCATCATGGGGACCATATTGTGGACGCGCAGGTAATTGTTGCTCGCCTTGACTCCTGAGCGAGCGCTCATAGTCTGTTTCTGGCCTTTCTTGGGTCTCCATTCTTTCTTGGAGATGCTTGGCAGGTGCGACTTGTGGCAGAAACATGGCGGCGGGATTTCCTCGGGTAAATGACTCAGTTCCTGAGCTTGGGCTTCTTAACGAGGTTGGAAAGAAGTGGATGACAAAGCTTCGACTTTTGACGAGGAGTGCCAATTATTTTAGTAGATCTCTGTAGAAAACTGGTCGCGTCTTAGACGTATTGAGGACTTTCACTTAGACCAACAAAGGAGGCAACTCTTTAACTGCTCAAGTTCCGTGGCTGGACGTGTTGACCCCCACATGCGGACCGGAAGGGTTGTGGGTCCAGCAGAGCCCCCTCTTGTAGATGACTAGTGTTTCTAACCGAGGTGGACCCAGGTCAATATGATTATAATTGGCCTGGATGACGGTGCCCAGGGCAAGCCCAGATGGTCCTTACTCTTCTTCGATCGATCGGCGTCGGGTCATGTCGGCGTCTGCATTTCTCCAATTGGCCCCTATTTGTTAGCGCCCAAGTTGCGCCTGGCGTCGGACTGGGCAATCTCAGGTCGTCCGAGCGATTTGGTGGATGCACTGAAACAAACCTCTGGAAACCATGATTTCAGCCCGTAGTTTCAGAGTTTGGTAAATGACCCGTACCATTTCAGCCCCATTGTTGTGGGGGCTAAAAATTTAGTGCCACGCCCGTAGGTACCCGTAAGTCGCAGCTGCAAGGCCAAGATATTTGGGTAACGCCGATAATGATCCCCACAGCCACAATATAATGTTTCAGGATAGAAAACGTGGGAGGTATACCTCTGGCTAAGCTTTGGTCATAATCTGGTTCAATCTCAGTCAATGCGGGAAGAAATGACTCCACGGGTATAGAGTTGATGGCAGCATTCCGCTTTCAACGCTTTTTCTCCGGCTATTCACAAATCAGTCGGTCGGCACAGCACCAGAAAGTCTAAAAAGGAATCAGAAATTTGCTCCTTGGATCTACTGTCTATCACCAGCTAGCTCTTAGCCGTCCCCTAAGCCGTCCCCTTAGCCAAAGGACCGGAGGGAAATTACATTGGCAAGATGGATCTTTGCGTGCCGCCCGGAGGAGACCCCTGTATTTTTCGCCGCACTAGTAAATGATACAGTCACCAAGTAACCCAAGAAGCTGCTACGGCGCGTGCTCCGAAAAAAAAAAAAAAAAACAACCCGGCATCTTCTGAAAAGAGGTTTTGGACCCCAGACATTATCTTCTTCGGTTCATCACCCCTTACTATCTCACCCATCCATATATCGCACTCCATCCAGCGGAACTCCACCTATGTCGCTGAGATTATAGTATACAGCTACACATCCTCGGCCAGCGACTGTCCAATCTGACCTAATTCTTACCTGATTCTTTTCTCACTGTCGTTAACTCTCCTGGCCCTCGGTCGCTATCGCTGCTCTCAGCCACGCATCCGTGTCGCCGGTTGCCATATCTACGATCCAAATGTCATCCTCTTCGGATAACATCGGCTATTCTATTCGCAACAACGGCTCGTGTGCGAGTACAGAAGTTGACTGTGGCCAAACATGGTCTCCATTTCACGCATGCTGCCCGAGTGGCACATATTGCCCATCAGGACAATCAAATGTGATCTGCTGTGACTCAGATGCGGACTGTCTGGATTATTTCAAAGATGATCCACATTGCGCAAATAGCACTGCGAATATGTATAAGGCAAACGGATACTTCTGTTGTGCCGCAGGACTTTCGGCTTTCGAGTTAGAAAATGGCTTCGTCGGCTGTACAGACGACATATCTGTTCTAGGGACCGGAACAAAATTACTTGCCATTACATCTTCTGGCTCCAGTGCGTGCTATGCTGCTCCAAATTCTGTTCATCATAATACATATATAATACATACTAATGACGGTGTATTTTTTTAGCCTCTTCGACAGCAACTCCAACAACATCTTCATCATCTACAACAACGCCTGCCTCGGCTGCCGCAAGCACAACTGAGGCGACAACATCAACTTCTGCATCAACCTCGCCTGCATCAACCTCGCCTGCATCAACGGCTAGTGATGCTGTAAGCAACAAAGCTTCTTCGAGCTCAACCAATACTGGCGCGATTGCAGGTGGTGTCGTGGGTGGTGTTGCTGCCGTTGCCATCATCGCGGGGCTTCTTTGGTTTTTCCTACGTCGCCGAAATCAAGAAAAGCAGCCCCCTGAGCTCGGTGATTCAACTGCATCTGGCCAATTCCAAACATCTACCACCGGTCCATATAACGCACCTGTTCAAGTCAGAGGGCCTCCTATGACGGAGCTAGATAGTAATAAGGGTGCTGGAGCGGTTGAATTACCTGGACATGTGCAGTACGGGTAGAACTGTGGAGTTTTTCAAGTACAATTGGGACCTGGCTCAAAAGATCAGTGATGGCATTTATACGCCTCTCTTGTTAACTTTTGTTGACTTGAAGTGTGGATTTCTTTTGCTTTGGGGGAAAACTGGAGGTAATGAAATGACTGCCAGGTTGGTGATTTATTATATCCTGTTTGAATATTGCGTTGAGCGACATTTTCGAGTCACAATTCTCACTTGATTCACATTAATAATACGCCCAAACTATTTTAAACTACAATCAGGGTTGTCATTGAAGCCACAAAATTATCGGTTTTTATGGACTGCAAACGAGGTTTCAAATTCTCGCATGTCCCTTTCAGAGTTCTATTCAAGGTAAAAGATTTATTAGGTAAAAGGGTGTGATCACGGGCGTAGACAGCCCATCAGGATGTTGGAAAATATGAATATCCTGCAGAAACACTATTGGTGCCTTCTGGCCTTGCGAAGCGTTGATGATGCAAAGCCACAGATCAAACTGAATGGGCCATGTGGGAGGGTACAATTAGCAAATTCGAGGTACATGTAGTGAAACCGAGTTAGTTGTAGTAAGACTAAGGTAAATATAAGAGAATTGGGGTAATTAGCGATTCTTCTAAGAAACGATCGCAAACATCAACAGCAGCCGAGATCCTGTCGGACATACAGCGAGCGAACGAAGAAACACCAGTACCAAAATTCCCCTCAATCGATCAACGCCTCAAGAGGATCGAATCTTCCCTTATTCCAGATCAATCGGGTCAATTTATTGTGATTCAATTGTTGTTGAGAGGTCAGGTGATGCTCTCTGGTTGCTTAGATCAATGCTTGTCTCTTGCTGCTTCTTGTTTTCCTTCTTCTCTTCTCTCCACAACCATCAATACAATTTCTTTCTATCCGCTTTGCTTCTTGCACACCAGTATTCGTGTGCTTGTTTCTCTTTTCTTCACTTTTTGTGAGTCCCCTCTGATGTTTCTCCAGCTTTCAGCGCTGATACATCTGTCAACTGACTTCTCAACAACATACACCCAGAGACTGTCATACAACTGACAAACTTCAAATATGTTTGTGACCACAATCTATTCTCTCACAACTTCACACCTCACTGATGTTGAGAGGTCATGTGAAGTGAAGGCATTGTCGCGACTCAAACCCCGAATGAAGTGAGAGCTAACTGAGGACGAACTGAGCGATAAAGTGAGAGCTGATCGAGAACAGCCCGAGGTTCAGATTGCGAGCTTCGTGAGAAAAATTTGAGAAACGAAGTGAGAAGAACTTCGTTCAGTTGTCGTTGAAAAAGAAGAGGAATGAGAGAAGAGAATTGCGTGATGCTCTTTGGTTGCCTAGAGCTGTGCTTGTCTTTTGCTTCTTGTTTTCCTTTCTTCTCTTCTCTCCATATCACAAAACAATTGCTTCCTGTTCGCTCCGTTCTTTCTGCTCGTCATCACTGGTGTGCCTCTTTTCTCTTTTCCCTCGCCTTAGGCGAGTCTCCTCTACTCTTTCCCGGCGCTCCGCGCTGATGACTGATGAACGCACAGTTGTCATCCGGTGCTGAGTTGGCCAAGCCCGTCTCCGAACCTCGCACAAGTCCCATCAGCCTGATAATACAACCCACCATGGGCAAATAACTGACGCTGAACACCAATCGGGATTCCACCGTCTACAAAGTTGCGACTATGGCCTTGAACACGCCCCCATCGTTCCTGAAAGCATGTCAGGCATACCTTGACTACCAGCAAAATTTGACAACGATGTCCTTACCTCCCTACGGTCTCAATACAGATGGACAGGTGACAATCCAGTGTGGAGAAATCTTCCACCTCGTGCCTAATTGCCAGCGCCGCATGGTCAGTCAGTCGGTGTTATTATGGGCAGCTCCCGTGCATAATCTAGAAAGTGGGTTTTGACTAACATGATCATAGGATGCCTTCACAGCAACCAATAATCTACGGCACCACCTCAAGAAGGAGCACGGGTTAATACTGGCCCAAAACTTCATCTGGCAGGTTATCACAAAAGAAAAAGGACATTGCAATTAACTGGTACATTGCTCTCTTTTCCCCTACTCCCTCGTCTCCTCCTCTCCCTACCCCTTCCCCGCCTTCTCCCACCCCTCCTGCTTCTCCTACTTCTCCTACTTCTCCTACTTCTCCTACTTCTCCTACTTCTCCTACTTCTCCTACTTCTCCTACTTCTCCTACTTCTCCTACTTCTCCTACTTCTCCTACTTCTCCTACTTCTCCTACTTCTCCTACTTCTCCTACTTCTCCTACTTCTCCTACTTCTCCTACTTCTCCCCTTCTTATATAGAAATCGTGTTTTTGTTTTTTTACGTCGGGGTATTGACTACAGTTTTTATGTGTTTTGTCTTTTTCTCCCTTTTCTCCCTTTTTCCTTGCGACAAATTGAGATATGGGTTCTTTTCTTTTTCGCGTTTATGGAATAAAACTACTTGTCGGGTTTTTAAAGAGCCTAATATTCCTAAGTGAGCCGAGGGGAGATAAATAGCGTGATACTATATTAGGTAATCGTATCTAGCGTAAACTTGTAATTACAATCTAGACGGCATATTACCTGGTTCTTCGGAACATCTCTGGGAATGTACTCGTAAGTGGACCGAGAGCACACCCAAGACGGTGTAAAACTTTGCTCGAGACTAATTCAGAATTCGGCCAAAAATGACGAGATGACACAGCCACAGGTTGAGCTTAAATGTACTCGGAAGCCAGAGTCAAGAAGTCTGTGAAGCTAGTGGACACGAAGCAGAAAGAAATTCTCAAGGGACTTCGCGCTCGTGCAAGCCAAGCGATGGAATCTACACAGATGTTGGCGGATACGATTCAGAAAAAGGGAAATTTCACCAGTGACGACTCAAGATGTGCCACCAAGGCTGGTGCTGATGCCGTCAGGACTGAGGCCAAGGAAATGATCAACCAAGAGGAATGGGTTACCGAGACTGAGAATATAGCCATTAACGATCTTTGGTGAAGTTATCGTTGACATAATCTGTTGGTATACATGTTAGACTTTTTTTGCCTGTTTGTGGTAGCCATTTTCATTCGACTATTTATGTTTAGTAAAAGATCCTGTCAAAACAGCACCACCTCCTTTCCTAGATGCGCAAAGTAAACATCCCAGGGTAAAGAAGTTTCGGAAGCCCAGAAGTTCCACAAGTATTCTCGAGCTCGTGTGTAATTGCCCATTCCAAAGCTCTGCATATTGTTCATCCGACTTTGGATATATTCGCGTTCACTGATGATCTCAGTTTCGCAACCGGCTGTGAATATGGGCCATAATATGAGAATATTTGCCGAAGAAAAGAATCCAATTCGTTTGATGGAGTCGATAATACTCGTAACATCGTTCCTCACCTTAATGTGATTCCTCGGAAGGTTCTGAACGCGGCGATGCAAATATAGTAATGCGGAATGCACAAAGGCAAGATGAGTATAATGTAGCTCGGTAGCAAGATAGCCAATGCTGTTAAATTTTGCCTCGGAGACAGTGGCGCCAATTAGATGAGAGATCTTAGCCTCAAGTATTTCTGCCTCTGCAGCCACTTCCTGTGCCACAAGTGGTTCAACGGTTATTGACAATCGTTCCTGGCGCTGTGCTAACTGTGGCAACTGTGCAAGGAGTGGGGCCAGCTCTAAGGAATAGCCGCAAATATCATCAATTCCCTCAGCAGACTGGCTAGATATCTGCGCCAATAATCCATTTTGAACGGTGCGACGTCCCGAAAACCCAGCCAGGACATCCATGGTGATGCACCACTTCACCAAGCATTGGGCGTAAGGATCAATTTGGGCTTTTTCCTTTTGATGCTCCATAAATGCATTCAGCAATCGAATGACCCCATCAAGGTGGACATTCCATATGTCCATATTTCCGTTGCAGACATCATTTGTGCAGAGTGCCATTGCCGTGGTAACAGTCTCCGGCTTCAGCATCTCGTCTTCGTCTGCAAGCGCAGAACGCAAATTGAAGATGGCCAAATTTGTATATTTTAGACCGGCCACTATCGACTTTTGGTGGTTTTCTTGTTGAACAAGTCGGCTGTGATGGCTGCAGGCCGCTGCCAGCAGCGCATAGAGAAGGTGGGGCTTTTCTAGAGCACCCGAAATCATTCTTTGAAGAAATAGTGGTGGAGCCGCTGGGAATAGTCTGGTAGCAGTCTCGGTGCGGAAAAGGTTCATAAAAAACCGAGATTCTGGTGTTGACAAAAATGGGGACAAATACATGAGCGGCTGATGTACCACATGCCCGAATTTCATTATGGCGTCCTGTAAAGGGACGATAGATCCATTGACAGATAGCACCGCGCTGCTTGGTGAAAAATTGGCAGTATCATGACAGTCGTGGCTGTTCATATTTGGGCTCTGATTGATAATGTCCAGCTTGTACATGCACCCTTTCGGGTAGCGTGTACAGCGTGAGCATATGGGCTTACCCAAGTCGCACTTCAAATTAAGTTAGTTATATTGCTTGACTACCAGGGACAGAGAATAATCTACCTTGACTTTCTTTCTGCGACATTCTGTACAGCCATCTCGTCTCCTCTGTAAGTGATCGCCGGACATTGATTGCCACCATTGAACGTGCTTTCAGATATGTATCACGTGACAAAGTGCTTGAATATTTATGGCGGTAGAGTGAATAGTCATCAATTGTTAATCGCCAATTGTGGCTATGAGGCGAAGGAGGTCGTCATTCAGGATATTATAGTGATAGTGGATTTATTCGAACCTCGATAAGATAAAATTTGAGCTTACATAATAGTTGCCACGGACTTGCGAAAAAGACAATAAACCCCTGTATGACTAAGCCAAATCATCGTCAATCATTATTACCTTTCATTGCTTTTTACCCCAAGCTCACTCGCCCGCGCTGTGACGAAGACTGAATCGGTTTTGAATCGATTCGCCCAAAGGCTCTTGGCAAGTGGGTTTCAGCGTGGAGTGTGTTGCTGCTCCGTCCTCTCTTGAACGAACCGCGCCTTTAATTCGTCGGATCGGCAATCTATCCTGAAAGGGTTTAGGGCCATTCAAATGGAGATGCTCTCCAATTTGTAAACGTGCCGGCGACCTAAATCATAAGAAATCCGGGTTCTTCCATCGTAGTTCTAGCCTTTAAATTCCATTCATCAGAAACGACCTCCACAGAACCCACAGCACTATGAAATCCGCTGCCATATCGACCACAGAGGCGAGATCAAATGAAATATCACTGGAGCTCCCGGGCGCGATATCTGCAGACTATGACACTTGTACTGGTCGTAACAGTGAGAGCATTGCGTATGAGTATCCTGAAGGAGGTCTAGCAGCATGGATTGTGGTGGCCGGGTCTTCTATGATGCTGATGTGTACCTTTGGCATGATGAGCACAATAGGAGTACTCCAGTCATACTGGGAGATACATCAGCTCCAGGGATACTCATCAAGTACGATTGGATGGATATCATCGATCTTTGTCTTTCTCAATCTATCGCTGGGTTTTCAAGTTGGTCCCCTTTTTGATCGGTATGGACCCCGGTGGATCATGCTTGTCGGCTCCGTGCTGTACGCACTGTCCATCTTCATATTAGGATCTTGTGAGAAGTACTATCAATTCCTATTGTGTCTGGGTATATTGGGAGGAGCAAGCAGCGCATTAGTCTCGACACCATGCATGGCTATTCTTTCGCATTGGTTTCATCGACGCCGAGGGACTGCGACTGGCATTGCAATGGCTGGCTCCAGCCTCGGTGGAGTAGTCTTCCCTATAGCTTTGAGACAAGCACTGGAGCGGCTTGGGTGGACATGGGCACTCCGAATGCTGGGATTTGTATTCGTGGTTCTCCTTGTTATTGGCAACTTCTGCATTCGGAGTAGATTGCCGATCAAGGCACGGAAAGGAAATATCAGTCTGCGATGCTTTACAGACTCCCGATTTATATGGGCAACACTCGGAGCGTTTTGTATGTTTGAATTTCCCGTTCCTATTTGCATCTAGCCAGTGAGATAAGCTTATGGTATAAAGTCAGTGAGATAGTTCTTTTTGCATCGCTCGGCCTGATACCCTCATATGCAATGGCCCAAGGTTTTGATTCGCAGACCGGGTTCTATTTATTGGCTGTTTTCAATGCGTAGGTGGCACCGCTTCCCTCAAACACATGCATTTCCTTCGGAAAGCTGACCAAAAACCCAGTGGGTCTGGATTCGGACGGTGGCTTTCAGGAACCGCGTCTGATCACCTTGGCCGCTTCAATATGATCTCAACTATGATGGCAACGACCACGATCCTCATTTTTGTTATATGGTATCCATTTGGTCATCATATTGGCGTGCTATATCCTTTCATCGGCTGTCTGGGATTTGGTACCGGAAGTATTCTCAGCCTGACGCCTGTGTGCGTCGGTCAGATCTGTAAAACAGAAGAATTCGGCGAATGGTTTGGAACATGTTATCTGTTCGCGAGCTTTGGATGAAATAATACCCCCAGAATGACATTATGAACTGATATGCTGACTTTTTGGGATCAGGACTTTGATTGGAATTCCAATCGGTGGGCAGCTTCTCCAGGTAGCCGGCCCAACACGCCTGGTCGCATTCATCGGTGGCATACTTGGAATTTCTTTCGCGAGCTTTGTTGTTACCCGTTGGGCATGTTTGGGCTATCACTGGAAGTGGCAAGTAAAGGTATGAGGGAGTCGTATTCCAATAAGGTCTTATTCTAGTTATCCCTAGCCATCAAGGCAACAAATGGAAAGAGACAAGATAGATCACAGTATGAAAATTATAGTGCGATATTATCACGGTGCCTCTCCTCCCAGTAGCTTCTTCAAAACACGACTCAGCCGAACAACCCCTTCCAACAGGCTCTCCTCTTCAACATAGGAAAAGCACAACCTAATCATGTCCTCAAAGTCATTGTTACTAATATTCCCCTTCGGAAGACTAAAAGAGGGCCCTGTTCCGAAAACAATATTTTCCTCTTCTTGCGCAATATGGGCCACCTTCTTCGCCGTTAGCGGTGGAGGAAGTTTGAGCCAAAAGAAGATTCCGCCTGCTCTAGGACTAGAGATTGGTGACGTGTTAAAAGATACCCCTAGAGGGAGAAGGTGGGTTTCTATTGCCGCGAGTATGTTGAGATAACGGCGCCTGTATGCTAGAATCGTTGAGGCCATATGATCTTTCAAGGAGTCGCTAGTCATGAGCTCGTTGATAAAAGTTGACATGAGGTGCGATGGGGCTCCACCAGAGCGAGTTGATCCACTGTCAATTTTTTAGCATTGAAAAGGGAAATTTCGTTGTTCCAATACAGTGGACGAAACAAATTATGATCCGGGAATTGACATCTCACCTCTGAGAAAGGCCATGGATGAGTTTCTCGGCACCCTCTGCCCATCCAACGCGACAACCGGGGCCAACGATTTTGCTAAAACTGCCGTTGCTGATAGCGTTTCCAAACTCATCTTGTGGTCCTCCGTCCAAGGTTTTGTCCAGGTCGACAATTCGCGGCAAGATAGCCGCGGATGATTTAGGTTTTTCTTGGATTTGCATATCCGAACTCCAATTCAAGAAGTCATACACATCATCACTGATAATCAAAGCATCGTACTTCCGAGCCAGAAGAAGCAGAGATTCTCGTCGAGAGTGGGACATGATGATACCGGATGGATTGGCAAAAGTCGGGACACAGTAAATGACATGGGAATAAAGCTTTCGATAGGCACATGCAGCTTTAATAGGCTGAGCAAATTACGATCAGCGCCAATTTATTATTTTCGAGAAGTGTCATTTGGCAGTCTTACAGGTCTTTGCACCGGTGTAGAAGCGTTGAATTCTTCGAGTTCCGCTGCTAGTGCTTTTTCTAGAAAGGCAATGTCGACACCCTCCGCATCCTCGGGAACACCGTGTAACTTGCCGTTGAGTCCAGCATCTTCGAAAATCTGAAATGCGAGAAAGTAGGCCGGTTCAATGACCCAGACTTTCCGCGTCTTGATGGGATCGGTGAAAACTTGCAAGATACTGGCCATGTTCTGACTAGCGCCGCCGGTGATGCAAATTCGTTCCGCACATATGGAATGCGAGGGGTTGTAGAATCCAGTCAACCACTTGGCAATGTTCTCCCGGAGAGGAAAATAACCTTCATCGGGACCATAGATCATTCCTGGCTGCCATACTGTAGGGCTTGAAAGTACTACAGCTGCTGCCTCTTTCAAACGGTCAGCTGGCAGAAGGGTTGTAGCGGGGACCCCGCTCGCGAAGTCAATCAAATGTTTCAAAGACATATTATGACTAGTGTATTCAAGGGATTAGGGAAAGTTGGACTTACTTAAATAGCGCTTGGGACGCCGAAAGTATGGAAATGGAGGGTTTAGCGGGGTCATCCCAATTTGGATATGGATGCGATTCAACCAATCAGAGCCCTTGACCGGGTTTTCTCGTCTAATCGACTACAGATTCATATTTAAGGATTCCGATTCCTAGAAATTATTTTCTCTCAATCAAAATATTTCAATTATTTCTTTGCTTGACACTTCTCTTTCAATTCATCTTCAACATGGTCAAAATCGACGAATTCGCCGTCGAGCGAGTAAGGCCCTCTGATAACATCGATTTCTGCCACAACAGTGCTAACAGATGTGGTAGTGGATGGATGACTATGAAAATGATGCCAAATTCAATTTGGCAGAGACTTGCTGCGCCTCAATCTCCCTGACCGATCTCCTTGCTTTCTCGGGGAGCTCGGATCAGGAAGACAAGCTCTTGGATTTCTCGAAGAAGCAGGTCTATGGATCAATCCGAGGATCAACAGCTTTACGCACCAATGTAGCACGGCTATACTGTAGCGACTCGTCTACTTCATTGCCCGCAGATCAAGTTCTTATCACGAACGGAGCGATCCAGGCAAACTTTTTGGCTCTTTATACGAACGTTGGCCCTGGAGACCATGTTATTTGCCATTATCCCACCTACCAGCAGCTATACTCCATTCCAAAGTCATTTGGAGCCGAGGTCAGCCTATGGAGGTCCAGGGAGAATGAAGGATGGCGTCTTGATCTTGATGAGCTGAGATCGTTGATTCGTCCAAACACCAAGTACATCATTATCAAGTAAGGAAAACCTCACTTATCAAGTGAGATCTCATTCCCACTGACTACTACTAGCAATCCTCAAAATCCTACTGGTGCCGTTTTGAGTCGCGCAAACCTGCAAGGAATTGTGGACATCGCACGGGAGCACGGAATCATTCTCCACAGTGATGAGGTGTATCGGCCTCTATTTCATTCGTTGGACGCAGATAGCCAGGATCCACCATCTGTACTCTCCTTCGGATACGAGAAGGCGATTGTTACAGGTTCCATGTCTAAGGCCTTCAGTTTGGCTGGTATCCGACTTGGTTGGATCGCATCGTTGAGTCCTGAAATCGTTGAAGCCTGTGCATCTACCAGGGATTATACTGTGATATCCGTGAGCCAGGTTGATGATCAAATTGCCACGTTTGCTCTGGATAGCCCAACTGTGCATAATCTTCTGTCACGCAACATCGATTTGGCTCGGCGAAACCTTGCCGCTGTGGACGACTTTGTGAAGGATTTCAAGTGGGCCTGTCGATGGACTCGCCCTCAAGCAGGCACGACCGCTTTTATTCGGTTTTCTGACAAGGGAGGAAGCCCCGTTGATGATGTGGAGTTTTGCAAGCGTCTGCAGCAGAAAACCGGAGTAAAGTTCGTGCCTGGAAGCCAGTGCTTTGGGGGCGGAGTTGATTTCAAGGGCTTTGTTCGGGTGGGCTACGTTAATGAGCACCAAGTCATCATTGATGGCCTGAAAGCCCTCCGAGTTTTCATGGGTACTGAATATGCCGAGGTACCATTGGCATAAAATCAATATTCTACTCCTCTTTCAAGTGTTTCCAACGGGGAGTTGCTGAAAATCTTTGAAAAACACCAAAAACATACAACAGTTGCCAACTAGGGGTCACCTAGACGACACAGATGGATCTAGGATAACTGCCCCTACTACTTAATTTTACCTTGAGACCCTAGATATGCTGTTCGTCCCTGTACAAGCCACGGATTTGTCACAATACTGTATGGCAGGACCACAAGCTGATCCTGTCACGTTATAGCAAAGAGCAGGTTCCCCCGACTTAATTATGTGACCTACAAATTTAGCTTTCCCCACTTTTACCGGTCACTTTGGTTCTCAAATTGAAGCATGTGCGGCCTTAGTTTCCATGGCAAGGCCTACTAACACCAGAATGTAAATAGATTAAGTGGTGGAAATGGACATTGTGGCAGTGCCTGGATGGGAAGTAGGGTCGGGTCTGCAGGAAGCGAATACATCAAAGCTGTTGGTGACCTAGAAAACCAAGACCATGTAGATAAAGGGGACCGAAGGCCCATCCAGCCGGAAAATCTTTTATTTCTGGCGCTTTTTCTCCTTCTATTTCTATAGAAAAAAAATTGTCTATTTTTCATCCGAACTAATCCTCGAATTAATTTGTGGGGCTGTGGGGCCGCTCGCTGCTCGATTATTGGCCTAGACTATGGTTTCACTTCTATGAAAACTGGGGTGGTGCGCGATAGGTGTTGAGAGCCGATCTTGATCCGGCCCTTCAGGGCCGCCTAGCGATCCAGGTTCAAATCCTGGCCTTGGTACTACTTTTTGCTTTCTTTTCTCCTTTTGGCTTTCACTTTGCTTGTATTTTTACTGCTCTTTTGAAGGTTTGCCCAAGGCTGCCTTGTAGTAAAAGTCCTAGGCCATTTTAAGTTAGCATGAGCGGCTACAGCTATCCCTAACTATATAATAGCCGATGGTGGTCTACAAGGAAATCTTCAACTTAGAAGCCAGAGCCGGATGTGAATTTGGCAACCGGATTCCGCATAGCTTATGCGAAAATGCGCATACAAACATCCGGAAGACACCTCATTGTCAGTCTATTATTCGATTCTGTCTCTCTTGAATTCCTTTTGATGTATCCGTTCATGAATTTTCTCTAGGAGGGTCTATTTCCTTGGCTCAGCACCATGTGGATTTTCACCAGGGCTATCCCTATCTCTAGGCGTATACTTAGGTCCAATTTACTTTACCATGTCACGGGGAGCTCTACGACGATCAACTCTTCAACACCTTTAAGTTTTGGGATCATCCTCTAGGATAGTCCAAATAGGCCTCATGTGAAGTGAATATGTGAGACCGTGTCTTTCACAATGAAAATCTCGAAGAGAGAACGTAGGCTTGTATGTCCAGCCACTGCAACCCGAATTACAAAGACACAATGGAGTCTTAAAATGGAATTAAATGGGTTAGTATGGTTCTACAAGCACCAGGAATTATGTGTCCCTTATTAGATAAGTTGAGCTCCGATAACCTCTCTTACTCTGTGCCCAAAAACACCAGAAATCCAAAGATCATAACCAGCCCAATCACCAAAGACCAGTTGTTACGGGAACAACAATTGGTATGGCTACTGAGCACCTTGGAGCCTCTGAAACCATACAGTATCTACACATAATGATCGCAAAATTCAAGCCAAATTGGCGGCCAATTTATACTGACTTCTTTGGATGCGCTGTTCGCTGACTCAGCATTCAACCCGGGTAACCAAGTACTGTTCTCCCCAATTGAATGCCATCGGGTGGTGGTAGAAGAGAGTACTAAAGAGATTGCATGCTTGTTTTCCTTTGTCAATTTTTACTTCTCTTTCTCGTAATTTTTTTTTTCGTGATGACTGGATCTCAATTTGATCTATTCTATCATCTCCAGGAGTGTGTCGTCATACCAAAGGTATGCGGCATGCCGAAGAACAAAGAAATATTTGATATATTAGCTGCCATTGCTTAAGAAGCTTAGTTTGAAATAGCTCTAGATAACATACTAGATTATCGAGCTGATTATATTGCCTATCGTGTGATCTACGTTATTGATAATGATAATTTAATGTACCTAATACGTGTTAGATATTATGACGTCTTACCTGGCTGAAAACGAGGCAGAGAATTATATAATCAAAGGGGGAGCTTTAAACTCATTTAACGCCACTATATGACATCAAGATGAGAAACACAATCTTCAGCTGCCCCTTAGGGTCAAATTTGGCTCCGATGCGAATATAGTGACGTACACATGGAGAGCTAAGAATGATGTCAGAAACTCGAAGACGCTTCGGTGTCATTGGGACAAATAAATATCCTTCCTTCTTCCATTTGAACACGAAAACTTTTAGTCGAAGACCAATAAATCAAAGCCAATAATATATTCTGAAAAACAAATCAAGCTTAATCTTCTGGTGGAAATGCACAATGTCTGCTTCGATTACCACAGACGTTAGCAACTATGAGGCTAAGGGATTTGGCGATTCAAGCCATACGATGAAAGCCTTGACCTGGCAGGGGAAGAATTCGGTCAAAGTTGGTCAGTCATTCTGCCTAGCACTATATTCACTCTATTCTCAGAATTTCAAAAAAAAAAAAAAAAAAAAAAAATTTGTTTTCCTTGCTGATAAATTTGTTATAGTGGAGACGGCTCGCCCGAAGATCATCGATGAAGGGGATGTCATACTAAAGGTGACGGGCAGCACCATCTGTGGGAGTGACTTACACCTGTACCACGGTAAGTCGTGACTTTACCAATTAATCAATTGTCGCTGCATTTACTTATGCGGTATCGTTTTCCACTTTCAGGGGCCATTCCAGATCTGGAGAAAGGTGATATTCTTGGCCACGAATTTTGTGGTATTATCGAAAGTATCGGGCCAGGAGTCAAGACGTGTAAAGTGGGCGACCGCGCTGTGGCGTCCTTCCAAATTGCTTGTGGGAAGTGTTATTACTGCCAGAAGAAGTTATCCTCGATGTGTGAGCGGACTAATCTGAGCGAGGATGCCAATAAATTGTATGGGCGTCGCACAGCCGGTGTGTTTCCTCTCTGAAAGACCATGCTCATGCTAGGAAAATCTTTATACTAAACTCCGTGTTAGGCATGTTTGGATACTCTCACTTCACTGGAGGCTTTGCCGGTGGGCAGGCGGAATATGTTCGCGTCCCTTACGGTGACGTGAACCTCCTTCATCTGCCTGATGACGTCCCCGATGAAAAAGGGCTCTATCTGTCCGATGTGTTGGGAACATCTTGGAATGCTGTTGTCGACACTGGAGTTGAGGACGGTGACACTGTGGCAATCTGGGGAGCCGGCCCGGTGGGTCAAATGGCAGCTGAATTCAGCTTCTTGAATGGTGCTAAAAGGGTTATTCTCATTGACGGTGGCCCTGGGACATGGCGACTGAACTTCGTTAAGAAGATTTTACCCAAGCTAGAGACAATTGAGTATACCAACCTCCCACAGGGCGAATCTGTGGCCTCGACGCTGAAGAAAATGTGCGACGGGCGCGGACCTGACGTGGCGATTGAATGCGCTGCTGGAGAGTATACCAAAGGATGGGTTCATTACTTTGAGAGGCTGCTAGGTATGGAAACGGATACGTCTGAGCTCGTCAACGAGATGATTACCTCTGTCCGTGGGTACGGGCGCTGTGGTATCACGGGCGTATATGCTGGTTTCGTATGTGGTACCTTCCCTATGGCAAAACAATTTCGCTGACGTGACAATGCAGTGTAATCACTTCAACATCGGTTCCTTGATGGAGACAGGAATCAGTCTTCATGGCAATGGGCAAGCCCCTGTCCAAAAATATTGGAAGGACCTCTTGAAGTATATTCAGGAAGATAAGATCAAACCTCTGCATATGGTCACCCACCGGTTCAAGCTCGAAGACATGGAGACCATCTATGATTTATTCAATAAGCGTGACCCAGGTATGCAGAAGATTTTCGTTCAAACAAAGTTCTCCTCGCCCCCAGCACCAGGAGCGCCCGCGTTAACAGAACTCTGAACAACCTGTGCTGCATAAAAGTTCTTTTCTCAACAAGCTCGAATGTTTCACGTTTTTTCATTTTATTTTAATATTATGAATGAATTCAGCGCTCAAATAAGATAACCTTAATAAATATACCTATTGAAGTCATATCGTAGTCAAAAATAGAGCTACATTTGAAATGAACGCCTGGGATCAAGGAGTGTGCTACATACATTCGCTATTATGTATCCCTGAAATAATGAAGTCCAGACAACCCTCTCTGATAAGCTTGCTAGCCGCAGCAATGATGTCTCAGATCTTTTAGTCTCGTGTCTTGTGTGCTGAGTAGAGAAGTTCAAAATAAAGCTACCTTGTCTATACTTTGCCTAACTGTCAAGTGAAAGAAATCACGTTGCTTGTCATGTTTACAGTAATGTGATACTTAGGGACAAATTCATATAGGCATAACTCCATGACTTTTTAATATCTGACAATGATAAATGGCAAAATCTAAGAGATCTAAAGATGGCTTGACCTTTGCGGATTCGAGCGATGCACCCATGCGCGTAATTTAAGCCTCTTTCAAAGACAGAGTCAAGTCCTGGCCGACAACCTTTCCACCTTCCAGCTGCACCTTTTCCATAGGCTGAAACACGAAGAAGACGCGTAAAACTCCAGAATTGTTTTCCTTTTCAGTCACATTCCGCCAAGCATGAGCCGTGCCACGTTGAACAAACACATCACCCTTTTTCAATACCTTTTTCTCACCGGAGTCAAGGACTAATTCTGTAGTGCCGTCAATTACGACACCATAGTCCACGGTCTCTGTTCGGTGCATGGGAACATTTGCACCCGAAGGTACCTCAATAATCGTGCAGGACGTGCCGTTTGGCGGATTCAAAGGAGATGGATCCGAGAGCTGGTTTTTGTATTGCTTAATGTCAAGATTGGCTTTGGACTCTGGGATTGCAGAAGTTGGAGGGGAAAGCCCTTGCACAGGAAATGTGGTTGTGATATAGGCCAGAGCATAGTCTGAAGTTGGGGGCTTGCCAGGGGGAACTGGGAACCCAGTAAACGATACCTGCTCCTCGACCTCTTTGCTGAAGATGGCTCGGCCGCTTTTGGAGTCATGGGCTGTTATTATCCGACGAAGCGGCTTGGGTGTTCTTGTGGCTGACATGTTGAGTATAATATCAGGAAAGAACAGGGCGGATGCTTAGACTATCATCTGGCACGTCCCACATTCAGAATCAAATAAGATAAATTTGAGCCCAGCAACTTTTTATATCATGGGTTCTACGAGGTATATGACTTAATTGTGAGATCATCGTAATGTCAACAGTCAAAGTTAATGTTCGCGTCATAGGATGATATCACGAAGACTTCAATTAACCATCGATCATTTTAGCAGGGTCTACGGATCCGAGGAATGCTCTTCCCGCATGGTGGGATGTTCTTACAGGAAAGACTGCTGTTTATTTTGTTACAGTTTAGGTCATCATCGCCTCATTCAAGTAATGTACTGATTGGACATATCATGAACGAAAGTGAGCAGTGAAAATATCGAAATTTCATGGTGATTTCAGATTGTCAGCAAAGTTGCGTGGACAGCCGTAGGAAGAACATTGTTCTTTGGAGATATTCAAGGAGCAGATCTCATGGGCATTCTGAAAGTAAGCTAGATATCGCAGACCACAGCCCTCGGAATAAGCTTCCGGATTCCACATTGATTGATATGGGGAAATTGACAATCCGTGAGACCGCGATCCTTTTACTTGTTTGAAAGGTTTGCTTTCATCGAAGCTTTGAGCGATTCCAACCAATACTTACGGTATCACAATCATGACTCATCTCTCATTGCCAGTAAATGCCATACAGTTCAGCACGGATTACTGGGAAAGTACTACATTTTGACTGCTCAATTTTGAAATAATGTTGGTTAATTAATGTGGAGAGCGTGGTGGTTCATATCTGATTTTGATTATGCGACGAGAAGACCGTAATTGTCAATATACTGCACATGATCTTCCATAAACTGGGTCCTGTAGAATGCGATGTAAACCGTGGTGAAGTTTATGGGTATGAGGTTCAGGAACACGCTGAGGATGCGGTACAGTATTCGAAATTCGGATAGTAATAGATTTATCTAGTACATACCCGGGTATCTACTACTTACTCACACGAGACTAGCCTGGAACAAGAAGACTGTCAAAAAATTGATACCATTTCCTCACCCAAGATCAAGATTCTACTGTATATCTGGCTCGAATGAAGGATTATCTTGCATTGTAGCTTGACTTGAGCGACGTCATATAGTTATTCTTTGATACCTAGAAAGTAAAGCACAGTAGCATTCTGTCCACATTGCATTCAATATGCTACGCTGAATGTGGTTAAGGAGGTATTTAACTAGCTTTCATGTTCGATATCACACTCCTTTCCTTCCTTGTGGTTTGGGGAAAGGGCGAATCCGGCATAGCCGGAGATACCACAAGGCCCCTCTATCAGGTGACATTTCGTTATCTAAGATAGTCCCTGTGTAGAATCCCAGATATCTTGCACACATTCATTTAGGTACACAAAAGATGACTATCAGTCAGTACTGTTTAGGCGTTTGGTTTTTTCGTGAAACTTGACCTGTGTTAGGCGTGATGACGCCATAATCTTCTGTAAGCAGCTTATCGAAAGTCATTGATTCAATGGACGTCGCTATAATAGCAATACAGTCATATTCAGTTCTATCTTAGCTTGAATCTGACAACGCGATCCCTGTCAGGTAGGGCTTAGGGCTCATGGTGCGTACAGTATAATCTTGTGCGGGGTCGGCCGGAAGTAAACAGAATGAAGCGCGTCAATTATACAGGAGGCTCGTGCGTTTATACTATATCACTCTATCGGCTCGCACTCGCCTACCAAAGTTCAGCTTATTATTTCTCCCCAGCACATTTTTCATCCCAATCCTATTCGACGACCCGCCTCCTTTCTTTGTCTGGTGCTTTTTTAAATGGAACTTTCGACAATTTTTTAAACTGTCTAACGACGGTGATCATGCCGCCCAAGCCTAGTCGATTTACTTTTATTCTCCGTTCATGGGGTCTGATATGGTTATCTATCTGCCGTAGGTTTGGTCATACCCGCCCCCAAATTGCACCTATTAATTATCCCTCCCTTACAGTGCACTGGGAAGCTCTAAAACGAGCAGTTCATCTAGAAGGTCTCGCAGCACTTGGCCACCCACGACAAATCCAAGATGCGGCTTCAGCAAAGCTGCTCAGTTTGACCTGTAATTATACACATCTGCCAGAGTTTCCCTGGCCTGGCTTGAGCAAATAGTAGACTGACCATTATGCACAGCTGCCAATTTCATCGCTTACGAGAACACAACTGTTGTTCCCTCGCTCGTTCAAGCCGCTGATGGCGTTGTTCTCGAACTAGGCCCTGGACCAGGAAATCAGATCCATCGTTTTGATACCGCTCTTGTTAAGCGAATCTATGGCATTGAACCTAATCCCCTCTTCGAAGATGCCATAAATGCCAAGCTAGAGAAGCATAACCTGCGCGATAAATATAAGCTTATAGCTTGTGGCGTTGAGGATAGTGATGTTCTGAGAGAAGAAGGCATCACGGAGGGAAGTTTGGATGCCGTTTTATGTATCCAGGTCCTGTGCGCTGTGAAAGATCCGAAGAGCGTTATGAAGGAGGTGTGGAAGTTGCTCAAACCTGGAGGCAAATTCATATTTTGGGAGCATGGATCGAGCAGAGACCATTTTACGAATGCATTGCAAGGTATGTCTGCCAACTTTTCTCTGTTCCGGTTAGGATTAGAGTCAAGATATCTGTTTTGGTGTGAACAAGCTAAATTTAAGAACCCTTAGCTTGCTGGAATCCTATCTGGAGCACATTTGTCGGATGTCATTTGACTAGAAGTGTCGTGGGGGACATTCTCAACAGTGGAGAGTGGGAAAATCCACACGATATCGAAGAATTGGAGGAACCCTATAGTTTCCTACCCAGGACTCAGGGTGTGCTTGTCAAGAAGAAGGACTAAAGAGACAATGGTCAGAGCGAATCCACTCGAAGCAAGCCACTCATGCCTGGGACACGGGGTGCTACATGAGCACTACTACACAAATGAACCAAAATGTCCCTGTGAGCAACTATCATCATCTCTCTCATCAATCTATTTTCATGAGAACCCAGTACATACGACCATAGGGTGTGGAGAACAGGGCTTCCCGTCCGCTCAGCCGTACTTAAGCCACACGCCGGTTAGTTAGTAGTATGGTGGGTGACCACATGCGAATCCTAACTGTTGTATGTATTATTTTCTTTTTTGCTTGTTCTTTTTATTGAGTGTTTTGGATAAGAATTTTGGAGACTAGTTGAGAAGTAAGAACGGAGCACCGGTCGAGGCATCACCTACTTTCTAGGTATATTTTACTCCCTAGCTGGACTACACTCAACTCGCCAGTACTCAATAATGTATTTGACACATGATTCCTTACTTGTCTCTTTATTCATGACACTTATGTCCTAGAATCTTTGTGTTTCGATATATCCAGTCCATTGTTGACACTTCACTCATAATTTTGTGATACGGGTCAATTAGTAGTGAGACTCGCGTAACGAATCCTTCATCGTCTATTTTGACGTTATAGATCTTGTTCAAGGTACCTTGGGTAAGAAAGATCACTTCAATCGCGCTTGATAGCCGTATTGTTTGCTTGACAGCCCCACTGTCAAGTTCAAGGGTCCGTCGAGGCTCAAGACCCATAAATCTTCACTCCGGGCAAGGCCTTGAAGCTGGGCCACTGACGGCTTAATTTTTGAAGGGTTGAGTGCGGATGATAGGGGAGTTGGCAAGGTTCTCAGATTGTCCGTAGTGCCATTCACTGCAGATTCGCTAGGTCGGGTCGAATGACTACTATGTAGATCATAAGCATCATGTGGCCACCGAATTGCAATGACGGTCGTATGTCTCTTTCTTCGTCAGTTTTGCATTCGAAAATATTTTCCTATCTACTTCCATGTTCAGAAAATTACGTTCTCTTTGTCCAGGAAGTCGGGTTGATTCAGCTTATCGCAGTATATTTCGATACTTGAGATCATCATATATGAAATCCAAAGGATAGTCCGTTTCTCATAATCAAATGCATTGCTTTCATGCCAATAAATCACTCTTTCCTTGTAGACGAGTAGCCCAATCATGAAGGATCTGACGATCTTGGAAAGTCATCGGTTTTGAGGTTTTCCCCTCGAGCAACTTGCCATCCATGATCAATCGCAATAGCTTTTGACCAAGACCCAACCGATTATCCAGATCGCAACCATCAAAAACAGCCAGGCAATATCGGGGGTAGGATTGCTTGAGTAAGCGTGCGGGGGTCTTGAGAATAATTCCACCGTGTGAAAACTTTTTTTTGCCTCCCCCAAGCAACGCTCGTATGATCTTATTTGAGCTTTCATTGGCAACTGACATTTTACGTAGCTTTCTGGACCGGTGTAGTGCTAGAAGCAAAGGATTTCCGGGTGAACAAGATTCCATGTTGTTCCAGAGGTTAGACACATCTTCATCCAGGTCATAATGCTGCCGCCATTCAGAGGATAAAGGCCCAGTATCTGGAATGCGTATTGGTGGAGATATACCCAGCGTGAGACGTGAATCCCTAACTGCTGCTCTGATGAAGTCTTGGCCTGGTCCGGTTGCCAATGATAGTACAGTCTCACGTACGTTCGAAATATCTGGGCGGCGTGAAGAAACAGAATATCCTTTTCCACTTAACCGTTTCAGAGTTCGAATAACACCATACGATGCGGTGACGCATGAAATCTCTCGCACGGTATGATAGTCACTTGGCGGAAAGTATGATCGGAATGAAATGTGCGCAAACACCAGCTCGTCACCATTAAGCAATGGAGATTTGTTGCTTGCACCTATCCAAGACATTTCCAATTGAGAGATAAAACTTTGGGGGAGTAGCATCGGACGATTAACATTGAATGAATCCAGCAGATTGGTGGCATTTCGACTGACGTCTTCATTCCCTGAGCTGGGTAATTTCAGGAGTTCAGTCAATTCACTGTTCGACTCTGGCAATGTCAGATGGCGAAACTTGAAACATATCTCGCCAGTGTCCCGAATGACTGTTTCAAGTTTTGAAGGTTGGGTAAGATCTTGGTCATTCTCTGGGGCTGAAACATTTTCTGATATAGTAGTTTCTTCGACCGAGAGCAGCCGAAGGATGTCTCTGTGGAGGGTATGCCAAGCCCAATCACATATTAAGTCAACTATCAAGCACAGCTGCAATGCACAGTCATCCCTCAGAATGCATCCGTGCCAGAGATCGATAATTCGCTGCTTGATTGTGAGTCATGGATCTTGAATGTTTTTCAAATTCTTACTGTTTCGTTTCCATCGGGCACACAAGCATAGACTATCCATTCCTCGCCACGGAATGCCAAAAACCAGACCAATGCTGTGTCTGGTAGGCCTTTGCACGTTTCTCGAAGACTCTTTTGGACATCAACAAGCCTTTTGATAGGGAGGGCGGTTTGTCTCTCAACAGAACTAAAGCAGGAATTGTTCTCGGCTTTAGCTTCCAGGACGAGGAATGGAAACAAGATATTTCTAGCATCTTTCACAGGACTAGGGCTTAGATCTGGATGCCTCTGGAGGGCAGCAGCCAGTGATGGAGTGTTATCAAAACCGATAACACGATCGGGATATTGAACCCTTATACCAGCAGCTGATCGGTCAACAAACCCTGGACCCCGTTTCTCTGCAAACAGGTGGTGGGAGGCAGCCTGTTGAAGAAATTTCATCAGGTGAGTCTTTACCCTTGAGCAAAACTGGTCCTGTGGTCTTACCCTATCTCCATGTAGACTATTTCCAATGCACTTGCAGAGCGCCAAGGTTGATTGTGTTTCTTCCTCCACTCGGCGTTCTGATAGCCATCGCCATCGTAGCAATTTGCACTTTTGGCTGTATTAATCAGAATTTATCCCTTGTTCAATGGTCATGTTATATCTCACCACTCCATGGTATTGGAAAATGTGCTCAAAAGATGGTTTTCTGTCTTGTCTCTCCATGTGTCTTCGTTTGTTTCTTCAGCTCGACATTGCTTCGCAGCAGAAACAAGATACTCGGCCTTGTCTATAGTTTCTGACTTCTGCGAACTAAGGGGACGAGTTGATTGAAATTGTTGCACGTATTGGTTGTACTTCACATCTTCGATCTTCCGGATGGCAGAGAATAGAGCGGAATGACACTGGGGCCATTTAGTGGAATTGATTGGGCCCTCAAAGCTGAGTTTGTTCTCGTGAATGAATTGCTTTTTTCTTTCCTTTTCACTCTCCGATGCTGGTGACAGCCTTCTCTTTTTAGACTGGGCCATGGCGATGTCGATTCAAAATGAGGAGATAATATTAAGTGAAAACTTAAGTTTCGTTCGGGTGTTTACGATAGACTGAAAATCTCCCTATTAAATAGAAGCACTGGGGATGCTATCTTTGGGGGCCTTGCACTAATTATTGCTCAGTACATAGCCGCCCACGATCATTTCAATGTAGTTCATGCAGCTCCTGCACTTGCAGGGAGTAAGCGGGTAAGCTATGGTCACGAACAGGTGCTAGTCAATACAATGCATATTTTAGCGTGATTGCTGTTACCAACTCGTTATATTTAGGTGAACAGGCTATAAATATTGTTTGAACAAAATGTACCTCGAGGCGCTTAGTTATAATAGGTTATCATTTCTCCATGGCAGAACACCCCCTGTTTCACATGTCAGGTGTTCGAGCTTTATCGAGGAAACTCATGTTATGATACATTGATTCGTTCGTAGCCATCGTCCCAGATCTGAAGTAGATCATTTCGTGGCCTCTTAGATAAAAATATAGCGGGGGAGGCTTGAGATCTGATTAAATAAGGGATTTGCCTACCACCACATCTTAAGACCCATCGGCATACTTGCCACTTATGGGTGGCCACCATTCCTGCAGTCATCATTGGTGTGCATCTCATGCAAGATCACTTACTGTATTTAGAGGTAAAGTAAACCAGCTGATGTCTCGGGACAATTATAGTAATCAACTAAAGTAGTGCAATAGTCTGGCTAGATTGGCATGACATGTTCATCGTACACTCAACTACTTCAAAGCGAACACCAATCCATCCAAATATCACCAAGAAGCCCCATATCTGAATCATTTAAAAGAACAAAAATAGATATAAACAAAACCGCTCTACAAATAAATGTACAAATAAATGTAGAAATAACTAGGTTAAAAGATCAACACTGACTCATCCAACTCATCCTACCCAGCCAAAAGTAGAAGGCGGTAACCCCGAAAAACCGATGATGTATTGCTCTCCACCCGCAAACAGCTCCAACTCAATCAACTACAAATCACCAACCCCTCACAAACAGTCATCATGCTCTCTCGCAGCGCACCCCGCCTACTCAGACTAACCAGTCGCATCGCCCACCAAACCCCTCTCAGAAACCCGCAATCCCTACCCGCTCTGGCCCTCGGCCGCAGCTCCCGTCCTTTCCACATCTCTGCTCCCAGAGCTAAGGGAATCCAACCCGACTCGGAGAACCCTCGTGCTCCGAACCCTCAGACTGGGTCTGTCGCTGGGGCTGGACTGCATGTTACTGAGCCTTCGCCTTTGACGCCGGAGGAGTACCACGATTACTCGGAACATTACTTTAATGTGTTGATTGCGGAGTTAGAGAAGTCGCAGGAGGAGGGGTCGGACGTTGAGGCAGAGTATAGTGTGAGTTTTTTCCGGGATTCTTTTGCCTTATAATTAGTTCTGTGGTCTTCAAGCTAGACTAGTCGCTCTGCTTGAGCTCTTCTTTTCTTTGCTTTGTTCATACTGGTGCTGGTACTGATATGATTTGCGTGCAGGCTGGTGTCCTCAACATCACTATTCCTGCGATAGGAACTTACGTTCTCAACAAACAACCTCCCAACCGACAAATTTGGCTCAGCTCACCTATCTCCGGACCGAAGCGGTATGATTGGATCCTTGAGGGTGACCGCATGCATGAGAAGCAGGATACTCGCGAGTTTGCGCATGGGCAGTGGGTCTATCTGCGTGATGGTAGTAATCTGACAGATTTGTTGAATGGTGAGATGTCGTTGTCTTTGCCGAAGGATATTTATGGTGTGCTGCTTGATGATTAGATCTGTGGCTACCTTACCTTACTTGTGGCCATATCATAGTATCGGGGTCTTGATACATATGTAGTTTTATGTGTTATAGTGTTAGAGGAATTCAGAATCTTCAGCCATGCATTGGATAGATTAGATAGTCTAGGATTCGAACTATATCATGCTCTAGTTCATGGTATTGACTATTTGACATCAATTTGGTGGACTGCATGACCTGATCAGCAGGCTGGAGTTGGAGATGCCTCAGTACAGAGTAACATGCCCACCCAGTGCTTGCAAGCGGGAATATTGATATTCTTTGACGATGAGGAGGAACGTCTTCGGAGGCTGCATGGCCACGGTCGACCAAAAGTCTGCGCTAGTGCGCGGCGGGGGTAGATGTTTGTCCCAGAGTCTCCGAAAATTCGCCAGACCCGCTGTATCATTTGCACAAGACGTAGAACGGCAGAGTAAGCCGAGCGCAGCGCAACGGGCTTGCTGCTAAAGGTCCCGGTATCACCAACATCTTCGACTAGAATATCGAGTGCTCCAGCTTTGCGTTTGCAAAGTATAAATTCACTTCTCGATCCGAAATCTTCAAGCCTGCACAGCAACACCATCAGTCTGCTGGTTATCCGGCTTAGGAAGATCGGCCTGGAAACAAATATGTTAGTGCATCCATCGGCCAAAGAAAACATGTTGTTCACGAAGCGCAAATGTGTCTGAATCTTGTACATACCAGATCGAAGATAACCCGGATCATCAAACTGCAACTTGGGCACACGCCGATATCCTCTCCGTCGCGCAGATCGTCGATGGCGATCTCGAAGCGGTCGCCGCACGGGCAAGGGTAATGGTAGATCTGCATCGCAGGATCGAAGGTCATATCTTCGATTTCGATCTCGTCGTAGATGGAAAGTGAGTCGTCGGCCATTTTGACGGATTTATGGTTTGTCTTTGGGATTGTCGTGAGTTGGAGAAATGATTATTGTTCCCGGTGGCGGACAAATTTTTGGCGGGGTGGTCATGTGATGAGGAGATATCAATCTATGGGGATTTTGATTGGTTGGTATCGGGTCTATACTGTGCCTGGATGAATGGAAACTTAAATTACCATCTTTGTTTATGTGGCATATACTGGGTTCGAGATATATTATCCGGTCTGTTCTTGAAGCTTAGACAGGTACTCTAATTTACTCTCCTGACCTAGCAATATCCATTTTCACTGCCTCAACCTCCTTAGCAAGCACCCCATATCTTCGCGCAATTTCCGCTAAGGTGCTACTCCGATCAATACTACTAGACTCGGAAGCCGCTCCCTCAACGTCCCCATAGCGCCTTAACTCTTCGATAGCTATCTCGCTCCGCTCATCAAGCTGTACCCTCGTCTCACGAAGATGCTGCTGGTAACGACCAAGCGCAGATAACGTCTCGGGTGTGTATAGGGTAGCGGCTACTTCAAGCTTAGTGACCCTGATTGAATTCTAAATTAGCGATCCCAATTTCTTGTCATTTCCCAAACACCATTTTGCACGTGATGAAGTGCGGTTTCGAAGAGTACAGGGAAATAATACTCACTCTAATTTGCTCTCAAGCCCCTGCGCCACAACAGCCAAATGCTCTGCTCGAGCCTTCGTCGCCCGCGCCAGAGCCCCATGCTTCACCCGCTCTAGAAGGATTACCGTCTGTTCCATCATCTGTGCCTGCACGGAGAGAACCTCTGCAGCTGTCGCGGCCATCTGGCGCCGCGCTGAAGGCAGATCTGATAGCTGGATGCTGCGAAGGGTACGAACCCGATCCCGAAGAATAGAGGACAGAGGCGGAACAGGCTTCATTGAGGTTCTGACACGGCGATCTCGGGCGCGGGCGCGAGAATAGTGGTTCGAAGAGGAGCGGGATAGGGCGGGAAGGGCCCGTGATGATTTAGGCTCTGGCTCGGGTTCAACGGCAGCGGAATCGTCAGTAGATAGTGCTGCTATCGCGCGAAGGTCGTGGATTGCGGTTGACAGAATTTGGGAGAATCGGAGGATAAAGGAGGGTATATGAGAATAGAAAGTCTCAAATTCATTGGAGAGAAGGGAAAGCGCGTCGTCTTTCCCCTGCCCCTGCTCCGCATCTTGGGATTCTTGGGATTCTTGGACAGGAGTGTCAAGCTCGATTGCGGCGCGGGGAGTTTCGAGGTATATGGATATTATGGCAAGGTTATCATGACACTGGAACCAACAAAGTATTGGGTTAGTGATATCTTCACGAGTAGGGTGCGTACATGACGCAATGCGCAAATGGCGGCGGTTACCAACCTCATCATGGAGATCGCTGTCGGACGCGAAAGCTAGCTGCCTGAGCATACGCTCTTTGATTCTCTTCTTGGCATTTTTCATTTGACATTGCTTCAGGCCCTGTCAAAGAGAATGATTAGATCTCGGCTCTTATGCATTGTTTACTGCATGTTTCCACGAGTCGCGGCTAACCTCCACAACAGCTTCCCGAGCGGGGTCTGCGCTGGCACGGGTTGAGCCATCAGGATTCAATAAATGGGTGGTGATATTCTCATAAAGTCGTTTGAATTGGGGGTTGTGTTCCAGAATGGAAGGGTCGCAAGGGGGTATCATGGTGGAATGGGGGAAAAGAAAGATTCACCGCCAAACGGAATATCAACAATGCAAAGATCTAGTCCGTACTACTATTAACCGCGATAGCGTCTACTTAATTGTGCATTAGGGGAATCTTTACTTTGATACTCTACGAAGGATAAAGCAATTGTAATAATAGTTTTGATTAACGATTTTTGACATTCCACGTTTCTTTCGTTATCGTACAATGAAGCTCCTCACTAGCTTCAGCTTGATCGGCTTTTTTCCATCCTCGTATCGAGAACCAAATAGCTTCCCTGGCGTGCTTAGGGACTTGGTAGAATGTACACTCAGGTATTGGTCAGAGGGAAAGGAAAGAACATCAAGCAAACCCAATTCCATAGATCCGGGGCAAAGAAGGTTTCAAGATTGAATGAAGCCCGGCGGAGTCGAGGCTGTGGGTGCCGGATCCAGGGATATTCGAAAAGATAAAAGAAAAAATAAGAGAGAAAAAAAATATGTACAATGGGGGTTTTCACTGGCATATGAAAACCAGAGGCACGAGGGAGCTGCATGGAAAAAAATTGTAGCAACTGCGAACCCTCGAAGATTGTTTCGAAGCCAGAAAAATTTTGGCAGGAATCTGAAGGGGAAAAGAAGAAAAGGAGAAAACAAATTAACGCTCGGAACGCAAGTCAAAGCAAGATGTCCCTTGCACCTAAGAGACAGCAACGATCGATGCACGGAGCATTTACTCCTCCTCGCTCTCCTCAGAATCCTCGTCCGACTCATCCTCGCTGGACTCGTTGTTCTCAACCGAGGGAACCGGAGCACCTCCATCGGCGAACCGGGAAAGATTGCTCTGGAGGGTGTTGATCCGGGCCTCTTGCTCGTTGCTGCTCATGGGCTTGTTTTTCTTGGGCTTGGGGGCCGCGTAACCGGCAGCTGGAGTGGTGTCCTCATCATCCATGATGTGGGGCACGTTCTTCTTCACAAAATCAAGAAGCAACAACAGGACGTTGTTTGGCAGCTCATCAATGTCGAGCTCGATCTCGGCTTCTTGGGTACCCTTAATGAACATGTGTTAGCAACTGGGTGTCGAGGTGACATGGGAGAAAAATTGTTCTGAGGCTTACCTTAAGAGCAGGAACGTTGCTCTGGATAATTCCGAGCGCCTCGTGCATCTTCTTGTCGGGAAGGCTACTGATGCCGTTGGAGATAATCTGCTTTTCGTGATAGGTCACAAAGCGGGCCTTATCCTTGTAGCCCTTGCTGCTGCTCTTCTTGTCCTTCTTGCCGATAGTACTGCTGCTCTTCTTGATCTCCTTCTTGCCCGACTTCGATTTGCTAAGCTTCTTGGCGGGGGGAGTCTTCTTCTTTTTCTGGGTGATCATCTCCACCTGGCGGGACATCTCTGCGATCTGCTTCTGCAGTAAGCTGAGTTTCTCATTGTCCTCGTTGTCGCTCTCTTCCACGTCTTCGTCACTTTCCTCTTCATCGGAATCGACTTCTTGCTCATGCTGGGGCTCGTGCTTCTCCAGGTACGTCGGCAATTCTTTCCACTTCTTATCGAAAACCTCCGACAGGCTCTCACCGGCCACGTAGGTCGGGTCGCCCTTGAGGTTGAAACGCCAACAGTTCTTGAACATCAGGCGGATATCTTGCTCAAACTCCTTAGCATTCTCATATTGGCCGGTCTTGAGCTTAGACTGGATGGTCATCAAATCCATCGGCTTCTTAATCACGTTATGGTAGGTTGGAATGTTGAGAGCAACGGGGTCCACAGGGTAGTAGAAAGCGATCGCAATGAGCTGATACTTTGGCTTGTGGAGCTCATCGAGAACCTCCTGGCAAAATCGCAACTCCCACTGGTACTTCTTCTTCTTGGGCTTGGTAGAATACGGCAGGTCTCGCTTAGGAGGGTGGATGGATCGCTTGGGCCGACCATCAGGGTTGAACGAATCGCGACGAATGGTGGGCAAACCTTCGGGGCCCAGCGCAAAAGTGGTGGTGGCACTCTGGGGTGAGGTTGCCTTGGGAGGCTGGCTGCCAAGCGACGTGCGAGGCTCCCGTCGCGCAGCCGAAGTCTTCTCCGAACTCTTCTTGGGCTTCTTTTCCTCCACCTCATCGGGTTTAGGAAGATTAACCATCTGCTTATCCAAAGTGATCTTAAGCTTCTGGCCCTCTTGAGTGACCAGGTGGTCCGGACCATTGAAGCGCAAAGAGTTATCAACCATCAAAGCAAAGTCATCTTCGAATGCTTTTGGGGAAGAGTACACGTTGGCCTTAAGCTTTCTCTCGATGGTACCCAAATCCATGGGCTTGGTGATGACATGAAGGTAGTTCGGAATGTTCAGCTTGATGGGATCCACGGGTTCACGATAGAAACGCGAATCATGCATACGCTTCAAGCTTGATATGCACTTTGTGAGAAACTTGTGTTGTAACTTAGTGACGCCAGACTGGGCGGCAGGCTTGGGACCTTCCGGGAGCTTGACAGCAGGGGTTCCGTTCTCGCTGGCCACCTTGGTACGCTTGGCCGCAGGTTCCTCTGCAGGGTCTTCGGAGCGTTCGCGAGAGGCTTTGGATGGAGAGAGCGGTGCACTGGAGGCATCCTTCATTTCATAATCGGTCTGGATGGGTGGCAGGGATGGTGTCGCACTCTCTGCAGTAGGATGATGGGGTAACTCGGTCTTCAAAGGCTGTGGTGCAGGCGCATTTGATGGGCCATCAATCTGCATTTCGATATCATTGGCTCCGTCGAATGAAGTAGCGACGGGTCCGCCAGCCGGGGTAGGGGCAGGTTCGTTGGAACCAGCCTTATCTTCGGAGTTCACGGCGGGAATCACCGACTCGGGGGCCTGCGATCGGGCCGGGGTCACTGCCTCGGATGAATTCTGGTCGGCCATGGTGGGCTCGGCAGGGTTCTGCTGAGCAGGCGCAGAAGCAGTGGGGGCATCGGAAGCAGGTGCGGGAGATTTGGGGGGAGATGCAGCACTACCCGTGCCGTTTGTTGTAGACGCAGCAGGCGCATGACCGTTACCATTTACTATGGAGTTGTTGTGTTCAGTCGGGGTGTCTGTACCGGCCATTTTGACATCTGCAGTCGCACTACACATAACGCGATCGAGTCAGCCCACATTGCCCAGTAGGCAGCCAAGGACATGCATAGGAAGTACTCACTTGGCAGGCGCAACATCAGGCGCAGTGACTCCGGTGGGAGATGGAGGAAGCTGGGGCTTCTCCTCCTTAAGCACAGGAGGAGCCTCGGGAGGCGGGGTCGCCATGAAGACTAGTATCCAGAGTGAGATACAAGCTCTATGGTGATGTCACAGACACAGGTTCTTGGGGATGGACGCGTTGCGAATTTCTCGAAAAGACTGAATACACACTTCCGCGCACAATCACAAGCAAGTTGTGAGAGATGGCGCGGAGACGGGGGCGTGAACACGCGACGGGAAAAGCGCAGAGTGATAAGGAGAGAGTCGGGGGATAAGAGAAGTGGAGAATGCGATCGGAGGTGAGGAATTTATACCGCCAAGAAAGTGGTGAGGTAATCACGTGGGCGGTGTAGGAACACCGAAGTAAGTGGAAACCCGATGAATAACAGCGATTGCGTGAGTAAAGAAATGAGAGAAAGAGGAAAGTGGATCACAGAAAAAAGAAAATCAAATAATAATCAAGCAGAAGATTAATTCCCGAAAAGAAAGGGGAAATAGGAAAAAAAAATTGGTGGGAATGGGGAGCCTTAATAAAAAGGGTCACGCGTCGACGCGAATATGTAGCGCGTCTTTTTAATGTTTATGAGAGACCAGGTAACCAAGGATACGGGCGGTCAGCAGCAGGAGTTAGTCCAGGACGGAAGCAGAACATCGAGCGGATGGGGATGCCAGAATCCTTAAGTACAGACGGCCGCCTTGCTCCCTCCTCCTGTGAGTTCCACCAGCCACGCTAGGCCGGATTCAACTGGGTCCACCCCTTTTTTATTGGCGCTGGCCTGATGCGGCCCCTGGATGCTTTATGCTGATTGGGTGATTGTGAGTATGGCACTGAAAATTTTTCATTTCATCATTGACTCCGTGAATGGGTACGACCTGAGAAAGATAAGAATAGAATGAAACTCATACTAGTGTGAACATCTAGTCGCCATTTTGAGGGGTGCTTTTGAGGATATTCGATTGTGATTCTTTTTCCATGCGAGGGATACTCCTGTTCATACCAGAGAGGGTTTCATGCCTGGTGTTGCCAACCCTAGGGTTATGCCTGAAAGCAGTTTAGCGTCGTGACGAGTCGACTTCTAGACGTCATTCACGTGATCTGCCTTGGCGTGGCTGGATACCAGATACCAAGAGTATACACCGTACACTGTGCAGGATATATACTCCGTGGCATCTTTCATGTGTTCGTTATATGTATATTTTTAACTCCCGAAGTGGAATCCCCCTAGCTGTCATGGACCCCCTTTGTCCACTCATTAGAGGTATTTTAAAATCAATCAAATAAAAAGTGGTCTGCGGCTGACTGTGCAGCCAATCGGCGAGGCGGCGCCTGGGCCCTTACAGATTAGGCAGAGTCACATGTGGCCCATACAGGTGACAAAGTATACAACTGAAGTAAACAATGGACATGTATGAACAGATCGGCAAGGTGGAATGGGGTAATCCCATGACTCACTTCAAGGACATGCGAGTACTGCTTCAACTCTGAGAACTCCAGGCACATATCTCCTGTCAACATCAGAGCGTATTCAACAAATATTGCCGTTTGAAAATACGATTCTCATAGAAATTCACATAGATCTGATAGGTGGGCTTTTCTAATTTAAATTTTCCCTATTTTGATCAACTCTAGAAAATCAGTGTTTTACCGCGTTTGTCAGGCCGCGCCTGTATACTGCTCCATCTTAAACACGGCCATGTAGGTTGCCAAGTTGGTTTCATAGATAGCTAGGAATGGAAGCTGTCTAGGGTGATTGATTACTTCTAATTTGACCTCCTGAGTATTTTCAACTGCTCCTTCGACCTCAGGTCCCAGTCTCCGAGTCATATCTTCAAAATTACTCCCAAGATGGATTGCCTCAATTTTGAATGTTGATATATATCCCTCGGGCCTACATGCGTAGACTAGATAACTAGAGCGAGTTATCGTATTTCCACTCCTACCTCCCTGCACACCTTAACATTAATTGATCAAGTCGCACTTTCAACTAACTTAACTTCTTAATTTATTGGCTACTTATTTACAGCCATTTAAAAACCAATTTAGACCTGTTTTTCCACATTAATTCCCTTCCAAGGATGGAATGACCATCATTTCCAAGGCGATCCTCCCGTGCTGATTAGATAAGGACCTCATCCACACTAATCCATATGTGGACTAGCGCCTGGACCGGGAGTCTACAGAACATTTTTTTCCTTTCCGCATCGACTACGAGATCACCAGAGTACCAGAGCCCCCAGCCCTCGTTCCCCAGGGTTTGTGAAAAAAGTCTTCTCGGGTATCTCCTTGTACTTCAGGGAAATTTATATTTTACACCCGATCAGCCCTCAGAAAATACAGAAACCAGAACCCTCGCCGAAAGAAGGTCAAGAAAAAAAAACTCCAACAAAATGGGCAAGAAGACATCTCGCCAGACCACCAAGGTTGGGTCGGCCGCATCGCCTGCCACCGGCCTCCCCCAATCCACCAAATCGTCGATTCTACGAGCTGCATTCTCACCGTCCGAGTATCAATTGGCCCTGTTCGCCTCGGTCATCCAAGGCCTTGATGCGCAGCATCTCCGCATCCACGACACCAACACCGGTCGACTACAATGTGAGCATGCGCTGGGACCGAAAGAGACAATCACTTCGCTGGATTGGGGATACTACGGAGGTCAGGGCAAGGGCCGCGACCAGTCGAAGAAGAAGCGCAAGCGCGGATCTGATGTGAACGGCGTTGATGGACTCGACCAGGGTGATGTTGTTGTTGCGTTTGGAACCAGCAACTCTGAGATTCGCATGTTTTCTCCCTCGGAGGATAAGGTCGTCGGCACCTTGACCGGCGCGCACGAGAAGGGTATCAAGGACTTCAAGTTTACCGCCGGGCGGCCAGCCGAGGAGGCTTGGAGTATTGGAGGTGATAACAAGCTTGTACAGTGGGATCTGCGCACTGGACAGAGCGTACGGTATGTTTATATCTGAATTTGGGCTGCTAGTCGTTGAGACATGCTCAAGCTAACTTTGGGCTTTTTTTTTCACTCTAGAACCATTCACCTGCCTGCATCATCTGTCTTCACTGCTCTCTCTCGCCCCGTTCCCTCCAACGTGCCTGTCATTTGTGCTTCTCAGACCCCCTTCTTAATAGATGTGGAGAACTCTGATGAGGAGCCTGTCAAGTTCCCTGCCATGCGCAACCCGATTCACACCGTTATTTCCTCCTCCTCCGAGTCAGCCGGCTCTGGCGCATTCCTTGCATCCGATGGTGATCGCTTCATTAATGTTTTCGATGCCTCAACCCAGAAATTGGTCCGAAACCTTGTCGCCGAGCAGGATGTGTCCTCGGTGTCTCTGCACGAAGGCACCCCCGAGAAGCAAATCCTTGCTGCTATCACCGAAGATGGCACTATTGAGCTGTTCACAAAACCGTTTGCGCAAGCCTCGCAATCTGGAAGCGCTAAGGCCAATCGCAAACAAATGACCCAGAAGGCGCATGCATCTCTCAAGCTTGTGCGGTCCGAGTCTTCATTTGCGTGTGTCCCCGTGGTTTCAACCTTGTTCCACGGCCACGAGATTGTGGTCGCTTACGCCGAGGGTGGTGTCATTCCTGTATTTGAGCGCGTCAAGGTCATCGATGAGACCACTAATGAGCTCGCATTCACCGGACTCAAGGCAGTGCCAAAGACAAAGACCAGCTCCACAATCGCATCCGTGTCAACAAATGGCGTTAAGAATGCCGGGGAGAGTCGGGTGGACGAGACCCACGCCACCGTACAGTCTGGCATGATTGTCGACGACGATATCGATATGAACGATGTCCAAGACGCCGCTTCCATTTCCGGCGACGAGGACTCTGACGTTGAAGACACTGTCAAGCCCACAGAGAAGAAGACCAAGTCCTCTAAGCAAGCTCCTGCCGATGAAGATGTTGAGATGGAGAATGCAGAGTCAGAAGACGAGGAGGAGAAGGAAGAAGAGGATGTTGAGCCATCTTTCGGTGAGCTCTTGCGCGCCAACGGAGGCCACGAAGTCGACGTCGAAGCCGAGCTTGACGATGATCTCAATCTGGGCACACTCGTCCCCGGCAAGCCTGCGGCTACCGTTCAACAGATCCCCACCGGCGTCTCACTAGCCACAGTGCTCACTCAATCTCTCAAGACAAATGACAATGCCATGCTTGAATCTTGCTTCCACACTTCCGACATCACCATTATTCGCACAACTATTCAGCGTCTCGAGTCTTCCCTCGCGGCTACTTTGCTCCAGAAGCTCGCCGAGCGCCTCTCCTCCCGCCCCGGCCGCTACGGTCACCTCCTCGCATGGGTCCAATGGGTCTGCGTCGCTCACGGTGGTGCCCTGGCCGGTCACCCCGACCTCCTGAAGCGCATTGCCACCCTGTACAAGGTCATGGACCAGCGCTCTTCCAGCCTTTCATCCCTTCTTCTGCTTAAGGGCAAGCTCGACATGCTCGAAGCACAGCTTGATCTACGCCGCGATATTCACAGCGGTGGCGACGGCATTGACAGCGAAGATGAGGATAATGTTATCTACGTTGAGGGACATGAGGACGATTCCGACAGCGACGCCGAAGGCCAAGCCAAGCCGCGGACAAAGTCTATTCGCGAGCAGGCCTTCGACGAGGAAGAATCTATGATGAACGGTATTCTGGATGAGGAAGATGACCAGGAGGATGATAGTGAGGAAGAGGACGAGGACGAGGCTGATGATATTTTGGATATTGAGGCCGAAGAGTCGGCTGGCTCTTCCGATGCCGAGGAGTCTTTGGAGGAGAACGAGGATGAGGACTCTGACGAGGCAAGCGAGGGCTCCATCGCGGACTTCATTGCTGATACTGAAGATGAAGGGTCGGATGATGCTATGGAGCAACCCGCGCCTAAGAAGAGCAAGTCCGGCAAGAAAGGCAAGCTTGGGAAGAAATAAATTAACATCTAGCATTATGGGCTGTTGATAGACGACGGATGTGATGTTGTTCTGTATGAATCTGGGTGGAAAGATAAGATGGCTTTCTGGTTTCTATTTGTTTATTATTGTTTCCGACTCAAAAAGAATTCTATATTGGATGCATTTATGTCTGCATTTTATTGTTATTTTCATCGATCCAAGCTTTTATATCTACACTGGTTTTATGTAAAGACAGGAATACCTAGGACTAAGATTAAGGTACTCGTCTATTCTGAATGAGCACGAGAGTCCTGAGTTAACCAATTCATGCGATTGTTGGGGCCATGAACACTCATAAGGGGATTTACTATTGATGCTTTACGCAAAGCAAAGCTACTCCAAAAGCTCAACCCCTTCACAAGCCCCGGAATGCAAAACAACATGCCCAGGAATCCCCTCCTCACCTAACGGAATCTCCAATGTAATTGTCGACTCATCGGATGGATACTTCGTGATATGGCCAAGACCGCTGACATCAGCTGTATCAAGCGCCAGGATGGCGTCGTTCTTCCCACCGTGGACCAAAGCATGAGTTTTGGAGTTGGGGAGGGTGATATTTGCTAGCCCAGACATGAAGACAACCCATCTTCAGAAGAATTGATTAGCTTGGACAACAGAACTGGGGTTAACATGTTCCATTACATGTGGGAGGTAGTTTCTTGGTTTGTTGGGTTGATATACACTTTCCCCCAACGCCTAAACACCTCAAACCACCACATGACTAAATAGAAACGACCCTTGATCGTTATGAGAGAGGAAGGAAATACTTACTGCTTCAATGGCGCATTATGTCTTCCACCGTCGAAGTTCCCCGGGATAATCGTGTACGTGGAATTACCCGCAGTCTTTCCACCAAGGGGGCCTAGGTTCAGACTCTTGGAGCCAGATGTACCGGCCTCAGACGAGGTCGTGAAGCCTGGTTCTAGGGCCCAGCATTCGAGTGTCGAAGCGTTGTTTTGTGCGCTCAGGACCGTGACATTTAATCTGCTCGCAGCCGCAAGGGCGGAGGTGAGGATGGGGAGGATGGTGGTGACACGCATGTTGGCGATATCTTTGTGCAGGTGGTGTACAACCAATGAATTATAGGGTTAGGATTGAGGTTTAAGAGGGACGGAAGACTTAATTAAATCTTTGTTGATCTCCGATCTGTTGACTACTAATGCGTGGGTAGCTGAAACGAGTGAGGAGTGATCGACAATAGATCGACATTCTATTCACGCTAATGGATAAGTCGGATGCACGAATAGCCACCAGTCTGTGGTGTGACGCAATCGCAGGACAAAAAACTCAAAACTAAGTCAAGCTTGACTGTGAGACAATTCAATGATCTGATAATAATACATTAATGAGAATAGAATTTATGCTGCCCTAGCGAATGACTTCACTGCCGGACTTTTCGATGCATTCCATACCCTCGAGGATATCACTTCCTCCCAATATTCCATAGGCGGAGCTGGTGCTCTTACGTCGGCCAGTCCATACCTCGTGAAATTTGACGGTCTGGTCGCTCGATGCCACGATGATGCATCCTTCTTCCATTGTTCGCACACACCACATTCCGCCTTCTTTCTCTTTCGGGCGGATCGCGTGGGGCCCTCGCCTGTGTTGTGCCTCGTTTGCCTGCCCGGGAGGCTGGAGGCCGTGGGAGAGAGGTGGAGGCGGAGCAGTCGCGTAGAGAAGATCCGAATCTTCCAGAGGGGCATGCAGAGGGCGAGGCGGTCTTCCCGGATAGCTAACAGCATACAATGCTCGTCCACAATCGTAGTTAACATCTTGATACTCGCCATCCCAGCTTGCCCCATGGGGTCCCCAGGGAATCACGGCGACTTGTGCACAGCTGGGCCAGGCAAAGACGGCAATCCGAAATGGATGCTCGGGTGAAGCATAGCCAAATGTCGCTGCGATTTCACGTCTACTTTGGCTCCATATCAGACTAGTCACTTGCGCAAACACATTTATTGTCGCTAGACAGACCCCCGTACTAGCGTGGAAGAAGTGGATAGCGCGATCATTGGTACCTCCCCCCGTTGCAAGAAGTGATGGCTGCCACGGTGCAAACGCTATTGCCTTGACTGCTGCGCCATGCACGAGGCAGTGTTTCTGATGGCCGGGTGGAACTAGCACAGTCTTCGTGCCACCGGAAATGAGACATCCCAGTGAGCACAGAAGTGGAGCTGTCGTGGTCGATCTCAATGAAGAATGACCCCATGAAGGTAGTAAACGGCTGACAACTTGTCGCCTGCTGGGCATATGCCTCAGGGTAGTTCCTGGAGTCAGATGCGGAAGCGCGTGGACGCTCAAATTTCCCGACGGGCCTGAATTGGCAGTGGAAAAGGCTGAAAGGTCGACTTGCGAAGGCGGCAGGATCTCATGTAAATCAAACAGCATACATACGTTGTCATTGCCTCCAGAAGCAAGAAATTGACCGTCAGGAGACCAAGCTAAGCCGCACACCTGCTGGCCGTGGGCGGAAATCTTGGCCAGAAGCGTCATACAGCCAGTCCAACTCCATTGACTGTGGATCTCGGGCCATTCGACTGAGTAATACCAGATATTGCCTATCTCGTCACCGACAACGAGATACTCCGCATCTATTTCCATGTTTTGCAACCCTTCGGATGGTCTTCGTGAAGTCTTTGGCTTGAAAGAAACGCACGAAATACCCTTCGGATGGCTGATTTCAAAGCGAACCTTATCCTCTGAGATGCTCCAAAGAGAAAGCTGACCTGATTGGCGACCAACTGCAAGGATACTTCGTCCTCCATTTTCCGATGAGAAAGACAGAGATGTCACATAGTTTGACGGGTGAAAATCACCAAATGGCGGTCGGTCCACGATGTAACCTTCAGACCAGAGATAAACAGCCTGTGCCAGACCAACAGCTAAGACGCCTGATGTGAAAGAATAGGCCAATGTAGAACAGTAGAAGTCGTCTCGCATATATGGAGCATCCAGTATCCGAAAAGGCTTGGGAGGAACAGCCTCTCGCTGAGGACGAGCTACTGGCCCTATTGAAGCCTAGTTAGTGAACTCCGCAGAGAGAATCGCAAGCATCGTCATGCAGCCCTACAACCGATTTTTAAGTGTCAATAGATCTGATTTTATTCAACATAAAAGCAAAACTCGCCCAGGAGCGGAGTGGTAGTCGGGTCAATCAACACAGTGAAATTTGGCTGTAAAGACACGCAAGCACTCACAATGCGCCCTATTGCCCTTTGTCCAGGCACTGTCCTTCCACACAAACGGCGCGAACCGTTCATAGTCCGGCGATGTGGGACCAGGAACTCTTTCCATGTGTCTCCCACAAGTACTAACAAGTCTCGTAGTCGGGTCAACGTCCAATGCAAGTGCGATTCTTGATTCATGCTTTTTCTGTTCGTCAGCTTTGGTGCTTTTGGGCAGGAATCTCGCTACAAAGTTCGGCGCAGTGGTGCGTCTACCCAAGAGACTTGTTGCACCATTTGTCGTTGTGACAGGGGCCCCAAGCATTGCTGATGTTCCACCCATCCCCCAAACTCCCCCAGAGCTGATCTGCCTCAAGAAGTCATTTGGACGATTGGAACCCAAGGATGTCAAATTATTGATCAACCAAGGCCGGTGGAGTTGTCTTTGCCGAAGCCAAGTTGGCCTTGGACTTTGGGCTGGGGACCGTGGAGTTTGAGGTGTCGGTAAGAACGGATCTTCTCCGGGAAGATGACGGCGCAAAAGTCGCTCTCGAGGTGACAATTGCTGGGGATGCTTGTTCAACCGATATGGCGTAGATAGAGAATCGCCGAAGTCGCGTTTGGGAATGAATCGATCAGGAGATATTGGACTAGGATAAGCAGTTCGTGCTGTGTCTCTGTTCAGTGGCCTTCTGACCCTACTACGGCCTCGCTCCGGAGATACCGCATCTGTTGATAATATTTCTTGAAAGCCCGGGGTGGCTTGAATGGGCCTTGCTTCTGGAATGGGTAGCGATTCCGGAGAGCAGGCAGGCGATTTAAGAAATGGAAAATCGATTCTTGTAAGTTGAAGTCGCCTGATGGAGCCGGTGTCCTGGGAAGACTCAGAATGAGCTCTGGATATGATTGGCATATTATAGCTGCCTGCGGAAGAGGCATCCTCGAAGGAGTGACATTGTGATTCTACCATTATCTGGAATCAACGTAGCAAGTGAACAGCTACTATGAAAATGAGTGTGTAGCATTAACCCTTGTCCAGGGAAACATGGTCGTCAACGTTGCATGTTGACGAAGAAAGTCAAGCCAGTTGCCAAACTAAACTACCAAGGCAGGAGGAGACCCACGTGATCCCTGCGGACACCAACCGCGGTGACACTCCTCCGCGCCTCCCCATTTTTCCAGTCGGGGAAATCGAAATATTATTCCATCAACATGGCTAGCGTAAGTTAGATAATGCTTTTTTCTAGGTCCGAGGCTGACGGTCTTGGCAGCATGGCGTTCGGCGATTCAAGCCCGTGGAGAAGACTCCCGAAGAACGGCAGCAGGAGCTAGAGAAGATAGAAGAGTACAAATCACTAGAACAAGAGGTCTCGGAAAAGGTGAGTCACCATTAAAGAGAAAAATATGAGGTTTGTTCGTTCTGATTCCGATTAGGTGGCCACACATGATTACACTGCCGACACCTTGAAGAAGATCTCCGAGCTCTTGAATCGGAATCCAGAGTACTACACTATCTGGAACCATCGCCGGCAGGCCATGAGGCACCAATTCTCGGAAGCTGGAGATAGCACTGATGGGAGTACGACTCAGTCAGCTCTGCAGCTTATCAAGAATGATTTAATGTTTCTCATCCCACTTCTGCGCAGCTTTCCCAAATGCTACTGGATCTGGAACTATCGACTTTGGTTACTGGATGAGGCTCGCCGGCTGCTCGCACTGCCCGAAGCTCGGCAGCTTTGGCAGGAGGAGTTCTTCTTGGTCGGAAAGATGCTGACCCTGGATAGTCGCAACTTCCATGGATGGGGATACCGTCGCTTGGTTGTGGAGACCTTGAAACAGCTGGGAAGCCCGGATGAAGCAATAGGTATGACCCAGAAGGAATTTGAGTATGCAAAGAAGATGATCGGCGCCAATCTCTCCAACTTTTCCGCTTGGCATTACCGCACCAAGTTGATCCAGCGGCTGTTGGACGAACAATCCGCGACTGATGACGAGCGAAAGGCCATGCTGGACGATGGTCAGTACCACAGAGCTACCCTTTACTTGATTTGATCATTTCTGACATTACTACAGAGCTATCTCTCATCCACCAAGCCTTGATTGATCCCTATGATCAATCCGTGTGGTTCTATCACCAGAACTTGCTGTCTGTATTTGACCCGGCCACCGCAGACCGGACTATGGCTCCGAACCTGACCACGTCTGAACGACTGGCTTATCTTCGCCAAGAGATTGAGAATATTCAAGAGATTATTGATGGGGCTGAAGACTGCAAATATATCTACCAGGCCTTGATTGAGTGTACAGTGCTGGTATCCAAGGTGACAGGCATCCTGGAGGAGGAGGACCGAGACCAAATATTGAGCTGGCTCTCAGAATTGAAGCAGTTGGATCCACTACGACAACGCCGATGGTTAGATTTTGAGCTATCACTGTAAATCGAACATTAAACAGATATCTTAATATTTACCACGTCTACTTCCATCATGCCCTCAAATATTCCATCGAGAAAGAGAGAAAAATGACCAGGCGTGTATTCAAGACCAGAGTGTTGATCCGAATGAAGTAACTTTGGAATTCGATAATTTGGCAATCGGGTACACAAGGCGAGGCGAAGAATGATACGTCGAATTCTGAATAGCTTCACCATGTACATCCCTGGCGCATCCGCTTTTCCCTCGCTCTACTCCACTCTTTGACACGTCGAACACACAGGATAAAGGCTGCCGAATATAGAACGAGAATATAAAGACGATTCTATATTACTAGCTTAGTTGGTTGCAATACGGTCTCTGTCACTAAAGCTTTGGACGTCCCAGCTTAAGACGTAACGGCCTTGAGAGTACAAGTGTCAAGTTCAAATCTGGGTGATTGGTGTTTGCGCGCGTGACACTGTCCACGTATGACAGATCTATACTCCACAACGTATCGAGCATAGCTGAGTGGAACAGCAGGATACCGATATATTAAGCGGAAAGTCGGCAAATAAATCAAGAATCCTGCATTCTGCATATCTGCGTACAATCTCTCCTTTCCAACGTTCCGATCGACAGGTCGCCCCCCATACTGTAATCTGGATCCGTTCCGGCCAATCACCGTCCGTACCTGGTCCCTCGATTTACCATCTCGAAACTGAGATCCCCAAATTCCTTCCACGCTGGCTCATTCTTCCTTCCCTTTCATTTTTCTCCTAATGACCCCTGAGGCTTCCCGCTTCCTGGGTCTTGCGGTTACATCCTGATTGCATGTTCTCGTGAGTCGAGCTCGAGATGTCGCCCCGGAACAGCCATGACTACGAAGGGGTAAGTTGTGTGATGTCCCCTCGTTTCAGATTCCATACGCGGTGTTCCTGTGCTAATTTTCTCTCAGGAGTCGTTCGACGATGCCCCCGAATCCATCGATAACCTCCATGTGACCATTCCGAAGTCCTCGTCAGCCCGGTCGTTGACCGATAGCCCGCCCGTGGGGGTGGGTGCGTCACCAGAAATCACGGAGAAGCCACTGTTTCCTTCTGAATCGCAGGTCGAGCAGAAGGATGAGGACTACGGAAGTGAGCAGACTACACCCAAAAAGAAGAATAAGAAGAAAAACAAGAAAAAGGGGAACCAGCCAGACGAAGGGGAGGCTGCCGCGGAGGAACAGGCGGAGGAGCTACAGGAGCAGAAGCTTGGAGACGACCTGAAGCTTGAGACAGTCAACGTGGAAGAAGACGACAAAATAGTTGAACAGGTCAAGGACGAAGATCTAGGAGAACATACTGGGTTGGATGGTACAGGCGAAGAGGAGGCGCCTGATCGGAATATCACCCCGAAGTCACCCCTACTCACGTCCCACCGTTTATCGTCGGCCTCGTCCCTTGACGAGGTGGTCCTCACAACCAGCAAGGATGAGGAGCCTTTCAATGTTGCAAACCCCGAGACCAAGCCGGAACTACCTCCCGTGCCCCCCAAAGACGATGCTACGCCCAGCTCCGGCCTGAAGGGTCTGTCTGGAAACTTACCGTCCGTGCCATGGGCACCACCTCCCGTCAACAAAAACCCTCTTCCACCCCCTCCCCCACCTCTACCTCGCAAATCCAGCGGCCCTTTCGCATGGTTCTCTCGGGGCTCAGTTGGAGCCAAAGAGGTCAAGTCCCCGCCCCCGGCTGGATCTAGGCGAAACACTTCCACTTCGGTATCAACCATCGCCAGCAACTTGGACCTGGTGGCGGATGGAGATGCGTCAAGTGTCAATTCGAAGAGGCCGCGGCGGAATAGCTTGAAGGACCAATTTAAGCTGCTGCGTATGCGGGAGGATACTACCTGGGCCGAGCACGAGGAAGCCGGTGCACGATCGGGGCCTCCTAGCGTAAGCCATCCTGGAATGAGCCCCCCAATCATCCCGGAAGAAAATGAGACCGGCATTTTGTACCCTCCTGCAACTGCCTCCGCCGCGACTTCTCCCGGAACTGAAAATCCATCGACAATTAATCCCAACCTTGCCCCTGGCACTGTGTCTGGATTTGCCAAGGCACCAGACGATGCATCGGCACCTGTGGACTGGGAGCTCTGGCAGTCACTCGTCAACAATGGGCCTCAGGCGCTAGTGAACTCGGAAGAGCTGAATTCCGCTATCAAAAGGGGCATTCCACAGACCATTCGAGGCGTTATTTGGCAGATTTTGGCGGATTGCCGCGCTGGCGAATTGGAGGACATTTACCGGGACTTGGTAGCGCGTGGGACGGACAAGGAGCGTCGGCCATCGAATGGCCAGTTTAATGGGATTATCGAGGAATCGAACACATCCTCACGCTCTTCAATTCGGTCTGATCACTCGGGATCTGCCACACAATCCACCAGTGTGAGCCCCTCCCAGGAGATGGATCCGGAGAAGTTGGCCAAGGAACAGCTGGCCAGCGAGACTGCTCGTGCCAAGAAGGCCAAGGATGAGGCAGTTGCGCTGCAGAAGCTGGAAAAGGTCATTCGCCGGGATCTGGGCTCACGCACAAGTTATTCGAAATACTTTGTCTCGCAAGGAAGTCAGGAGAGTCTCTATGGGTTGTGCAAGGCCTATGCCCTCTATGATGAGGGTGTGGGCTATGCTCAGGGTATGAACTTTATTGTCATGCCTCTACTTTTCAACATGGATGAAGTCGAGGCATTTGAGCTTCTTGTGAAACTCATGAACAAATATGGACTTCGCGAGATGTTCATTGCGGACATGCCTGGTCTACACCGCAGCCTCTACCAGTTTGAGCGACTCTTGGAAGACCTAGAGCCGGCCCTCTACTGTCACCTTCGACGTCGTGGCGTTCCCCCGCAATTATATGCCACCCAGTGGTTCTTGACATTGTTTGCCTATCGATTCCCGCTGCAGCTTGTCCTTCGTATTTACGACCTGATCTTCGAAGAGGGTCTTGAGCGCACTATCCTCAAGTTTTCTATTGCCATCATGAGACGGAATGCCGAAACACTCCTGGGCATGAAAGATATGAGCACGCTCACTACTTTCTTGAAGGAACGCCTGTTCGACGCATATATCGACAAGCAGCCTTCAGCGTCGTCTATCTTGGAGTCGGGGTTCTTCGGAAGCTCTGGAGCCGCCGACAAAGAAGTATACCGCGCCGATATTCTAGTTCAAGATGCCTGTGACGTCCCTCTTACCCAGGATATGATCAAGTCTTACACCGCTGAGTGGGAGGAGAAGACCCGAACGGAGAAAGAGCGCGAGATCGAGCTGGAGCACTTGCGGCACACTGTAGCTACGCAGGCTGCCCGAGTGCGCTTGCTTGAGGAGCGTGCCGAGGCGTCCGACAAGGAGCATGTACAGCTCGCATCGGAACTGGTTCACGCCAAGGTGGAGAATGAGGAATTACGTGACTTGACCGATGCTTTGAAGCTGCAAGTCAGCGAGCTGAAGATCGTGGTCGACAAGCAGCCCGGTGAAGTGGAAGAGAAACTTCGCATGGAGATGGAGCGCATCATGAAGCGTAACATTGAAGTGCAGAATGAGAACCGGGCAATGGAAGACTCCATGGCCGAAATGGAGAAGGAGCTAGTTTCCACGAAGATGAAGTGGGCCGAGGTACGTGAAGTCTTATTCCACAACACCCTTATTCAGAACTAACCATACCGGTTCACAGATGTCCGAGAACCACGAGACCCTCCGTCAGAAATGGAGCGACCTCCGCCGGGCCCTCGACTGATCTACCACACCTCCACCTTCCATTCACCCTGTATATTTCTCCAGCGTTGATGGCGAGTCAATCTGTGATTACTTCGCAACACGCTCATGTGCCGGATATTTGCTGTCCTCTTCATTAGCCGTTCACCACGATTCTCTCCATCTTTTACGACTTGTACTGTTCTAGCCGTTGTTCCAGCATGCCAGTAGAAGGCATAGGTGTTTTCGTTTCCTATTTCTTTTTGTTTGTGTTACTACTTTTTCTTCGGCTCTCTGGACTGCAACCTTTTGACTCAGGAAGCATACTAGATGTATGCAGTGTACATCCGGAATGAATCATGTTTTTTAGTCCTGTTCGGAAGAAAGACTCTATGTACAATCTCATCATCATTTCCCCACATCATGTAGCTTAACCTTTTAAAGAATATTCTCGTAGAAAGTAGTCATAACATCCTCCTTGATCGGCCCCACAAGAGCCTTGAGTGCCTTGTGAGCCTCGCACTCTGTGTCGTAGTACTTCATATCCTCCATCGAAGCGAAAGTAGTCTTAACGGAGATGTTAAAGCCGCGGTTGCGGGGATCAGGAATGGACTTTCCGACGGCGGCGGAGACAATATAAGGCTTTCCGTCCTATATTGAAAGTTCAATGTTAGTTTGTAATTCTTTTTAGTTTAACATATAAGATATTCCTCAATCTCAATGAGAAAGCAACAACTGTCCAAATAGACAATGAACATGTAGGCAAACCGAACCGGCAATGAATTGAACCGAAGGGGTCCATACACAGCCCGGTTTCCGGGTAAGAGAACAGGATAAAGTGAATAAAAAACACACCTTAGTAGCAGTCTTAGCCAAAATTTTATACTGCTCCAGCAGACGGTCCTGATCAGCCTCGTTGGGGATCTTGAAGAGGGTGATGCGCTCGATGGGTGCCATAGCTGCGGATGTGAATGTCCGGTAGAAGTGAGGTCTGGTAGAAATATTGCAAAGGGACGGTGTGGATGGTAGTAATGGTAAACGTAAAGCTGGGCGGGGCATTGAGGGGCTCTTTATATGCGCAATTGGAAATGTACATGCGTTCGGGTTCAGATCTTCGGTACCTGCGGGGTTTCTTGATGACGTTCCGACGGGTCGGGATCGGTCGGCGAGTGTTATACTAGATTGACTGTGGTTTTCCAGGTACTTTTCAATATGAGAATTCTCAGTATACTTGCTATTTACCATGGAATCCTCTCGAACTTTGTTGTTTTTCCAGTCCAATTGGTACTTGCAGTTGTGGTTATGTTTTGTTCGGCGTTGGGAGTGCGGAATTCTTCCAGTGCTGTTGGTGGACTAATTCCGCCCGGTTACTGCAGGACCAGCTCACGGGTCAACATGTATCATACGTATATTTCTCGACGAAATATGCTGGAAAGGTTTCAATTGAATTCTCCGAGTCAAATATGTTCCATAGCTCTAAACTTTTTGAAGGCAAAAGGGTGTAGCACACAAATGGCTTGCATTAGGTCGATATGGGCGATACAGCTCATACTATAACAAAATTCGTAGTACCAATTATGAATTCATTCCGTCATCTTATCATTAAGCCTTTCACGGCTTCTAGTGGACCTTGTAGGAAGACATTGCGTCCAATCTCTCTGAGGACCGTGTCTCTATGGCCCATTATTCACAAAAGAGACCTAAGGAAGAGACAGCTGTCCTTGTCGCCGCTGTATAAATCTAGCCCATTGCAGGCTTATAAAGAGTACGAACCGAGAAGCTCAGGTCGAAGTTCCACCATGATGGTCATGCCAGCGGTCACTCTGAACCCATCCAGAAAGCCGAAGCCACCCAGTTGGCAGACGTAGATGTGGACATCACTGGAGCAGAAACCGATTTGAGCGGCGTTCGTGAGCATAACCCCCTTTCAGAAATACCCAGAGTATATCAGCTCCAAGCCAGCAGAGCTGATCAGATATTATTCACAGGTTCCGGTCGATTCTTGAAGAACACCTTGTACCGAATAATTTCCACAACTTCTAAATCCTCAATCTCCGTAGACGAAGAAGCCCGCTTCTGCAATAAAGCAATTGGCTTGGGCAATTTCTTCACTTCCCCGGTCATGCGCTGGTACCGACCCACATAGAGATATGCGCGTTTCATCCACTTGGTGTCGTCGGGATTCAGGGTAGAGTAATCCGGGAACATGAGTTTGCCGATCGGAGTCTCGTAGGATACGCCATTCGGCGATTGGGGCGCCGGTGTAGTATCATATTCATCTTGTTCTGTGGAGGGGAGATTGATTGTGCCTTGGAGCTCGAGCAGCGCGAGGCCTGACGGGGTTTGGAGGAGCTGAGGAAGGGGATTGGTGACAGGATAAGGAGTCTTTTCTGCCGAGGACGAGGATTGAGGATGGAGGCGTATCGAAGGCATGGTGGTTTATGATGAGGGTTCTGGTGGTTGGTTCATGTAGAGATTTGGTGAGGCTGACGCGACGCGGGTCGCGTTTGACCCCACATGTGCAATCATACCGCAGACGGAAGTAGTTTCAGTCGTCAGAAGGCATGGAATCTAGAACATAATTATAATTTAGTGCATTTTTAGCAAGCTTTGTTCAAGATTATTGGATCGCATTTGCAACAAGTGTGCAGTCTCTAGTAATACATTGGAAGAAATGCTAGTAAACAGTGCCAAGTGAGGCATAATCAGCCGTTTATTCTCACATGAGTTTTATGCGTTTGTACGAGTGGGCCCGATAGGGTCGTTTGACGGTCAGTGAGACACTCTTCATTTGACCCGAGCAAGAGTAGATAGAGCCTCACGGTAGGTAGTTTGGACAAATATGCTGCTTCTATCAAGCATTTGTCAGTCTCGACAGAATAGCTGGAATCCAGTCCAGACCAACCGAATTTCTGGTGTCTTGAGCTCAGACGGACCTACCGCGGCTCTCTTGGCTCTTTTGGCTCTTGTGGCTCGTATTCAAAATTCCGTGTAAGATGTGGATTTCCAGGTCAGGCACAAAGGTCTAGTTCAGAGTTAGCTCTAGACTCCTGATTGAAACCCAGGCTGCCTACCTTGGTTGGGCAGGAGGTCTGAATGGCTTGAAAATTGTGGTATTAATCCCATGAATTTGGATACCATCAAGCTTCTGGCAAGCTCTTTTGATAACAAGTATCCTCCAGATTCTGCAGACCTTCAATACTTTGCTCTGCCACATCCCTCGCCGATGCAGGACCGGCAAATTTTCCATATCGAAGATCACTCATATCTCCCACAGCCGTGTTGAGTTCTGCTACTAGGCCAGTAGCTTCACGGTCAATATCAGCAATCTCTCGCTCAATATGGGTGCAAGCAATCTCCATTTCAGCCAGAAGACTCTCCACCGAATGATAATTCTGGGGATTAGGCACACTTTGCCCAAATAGATGAAGATCCATGTCAACCTCCCGTTGCTCATCGTCATTGGCTGCTTCCACGCCAGCTGTGAGACTAGCTTTGTGGAGCTCTGCTCTTTGACGATCGCCCTGATGGATCTCAGTGTCGATGTTTTCATTTACCTGATCCATGTCATGTTCCCGGGTTTGCTGTAACTCCCGGTACAAAGCCCTGATATGCGGGTGATTCCTTAGACGTTTAGGGAAAAGTTCTGTGAATTTCTGCAGGGACAATATTGTTGGCAGCGGGGCTGGGGTAAGCAGGAAGTTGCTCAGGATGGACTCTTCGGAAGGTGCCATGGTGAATTTAAGGATAATATCCCCAACGCGTTCAGATATATTTGAATGGCAATATAACACGTAATGACCACGGTATTCAAACTGGCAATTTGTTGTGTCGCCAAGGATCGCGTGTCAACGCGTCGTGCCAGGTGGAGAAAAGTTGCTGGCGCGTTGGATGCTCAAATTTCCTGAAGTCACAATTCGTGCTTCAATCCCAGCAGTCTTGATCTTCAGGGATTAACGTGGCAATCAGTTGGTTGTAGCCGCAGTGGTTGTGGACGGTGGATTGTTCCCGCGTGGACCCAGTGTCTTCTCTCCAAGGGGCGATTTCCGCCTTTTCACACCTCCGATTCTTACCCGCAACAATACAATCCATCCAGTAATCCCGGATTCCAGTGTTTGAACCGGAAATTTCAAGGTACTAGCGTAAGGAGAGCGATACCATCGACACATGACCAGTGTCTGAGCTTCATACTTCGTGTGAACGAGTTGTTGTCGTGCATTATCAAGAAATCGGGTGCTCCGTGGAACTGGAACGGCGTGGGCCTGAAGGCATTCTCTTTTGTGGTCGAGTCGAGGGACGCTGCACTTTCAGCCGTCTGTATATCCTTCCCAAATCGAGGAGGCTTAACGTGGTCCAAGTCGCTAAGTCAGCGTAGGTGGCGCGGCGACGGTGACCTCAACTCTTGGAGGCTCTCCTTCCCTTCCACTTTCTCTTCTCGTCACGGTCCCAAGATCCCCTGGTTCCCCCTGTTTTCTCTTCATTTCCCCCATTTGCCTATATTCTTGTCAGGATGGCCCCAACCAATTATGCCAAGGACGAGAAGGTCCTATGTTTCCACCATGACATCCTTTACGAGGCCAAGATCCTTGACGTGCGGCACAAGGATTCCTCGGATAAGAAGAGCCCGTTCGAGTACCTGGTGCATTATAAAGGGTGGAAGAACACGTAAGTTCCTCATGAGCATCTGTCTTTTTCATCAGCATGTCGCCCCGTCCATGTGTTGGGAGAGTTCGTGTCCCCTGCCCTACCTGCAAACTCTGCCTGGGGTCCAGTACTGAACCACACAAAGGAAGGATAGGCGGTATGCTTGAATGTCGTCCGCTCGGGAATCACGTTATTGACAAGTAGTTTGCAGCTGGGACGACTGGGTTCTTGAGGACCGGTTGCGCAAATGGAGCGACGAGAACCGTGAGCTAGCTGCCAATATACGCCGTGATGCTGAAGCTTCTCTTCGGGCAAAGAACGTGAAGCCTGGCAGCGCGACTAAAAAGCGGGCCATGTCAGAGCGCAGTTCTGTGCGGGACAGCGAGGAGCGTGGTAACTCTGTCTCTGGTCGGGGCAACAAGCGTGCTCGGGACAATGATATTGAAAGAGTGAGTCGCCATATTTCATTTCCGCTTAATTGTCGTGGCTGTTGTTTTTCTACGCTGCACCTCACTCTCCCCAATCCTCTTCCTCTTCCTCTCCCCAGTTCTCTTTCTTTTCCCCATCCATTTCCCTTCGCCACCCTTCCCTTCCAATTGTGCTACACGTCATCATGCCTCCCTATTTCATCGTCGTTCGGTCGAGAGCCCCCATGCCCGAGGGCTACAGATTGCTTTATGGCACCGTTTTGCACTCCCTTTGCTACGACGGTATCACACTACCAGCCACGGCATACAACACTGCGACGGATGCAAACCTGCTGCAGCTGATGAATGCGATCAGAGGTGCTTCTACAGAAGATATCCCGGGGCACACCCAACAATCCGCGGATGTTGCCCTAGCGCAGACTTCCGAAGACTTCTGGAAGCCTGTTCGCCACAATGGAGTGGTCAAACCCAAATGGATCGCCGATCTAACATCAGAGCAGGAAGAGAGTTTCCAAGCACGCCCTTCGATCCGAATCGTCATGCCGGACAATCTTAAATCACTGATTGTCGATGACTGGGAGCGCGTCACCAAAAACGCCTCCGTTGTTCAACTGCCTCATGACAAGTCTGTCTATCAAATCCTCCAGGATTGGCGCGCCGATGAGGTCCCCAAGCGCCACCCCTTCGACATTAGCGTCATGGATGAAATCATCGCCGGCCTGTCCGAGTACTTCGAAGTCGTAATCGATAAACTCCTCCTTTACCGTTATGAGCGCCATCAATACCGCGTCCTGAAGAAGAGATTCTTCGGCAACAAGGAGAAGACGCCTCTCCATGTCTATGGTGCTGAGCACCTCATCCGGCTCCTCAGTATGTTCCTCCCCCCCTGTCCAACAACCTTCCACTCTAACATTACCAAGGCATTCTTCCTGAGCTCTTAGCCCAGACAAATATGGAGTACAAGAGCACAGGCCGCTCTCACGAAGAACTTTCCAAATTTGCCATCTGGCTCAGCCGTAACTCGGAGAAGTACTTCCCTGGAAAGTATGTGCTTGCCACCGAGGTCGAGGATGAAGAATAATCTGGTAATTCTCAACCTGATATGTGTTATCATTTATTATTTCCACTTGTTTGAGTGTTTGTATTATGGGCCTGGAGCGTCTTATTATTGTTAAATTTTTAATTCTTACAATAACCTCTTTCTCCTGCTTCCACACACGTAACCCTGTATATGCATCCATAAGCAGTCTAGGCCGGTTAAAGATGCTAAAAAAGTAGCAGATGGTGCATAATTTAACAGTACTGCTCGTCTTCAATAGCGCATACTCAAATGTAACAAGAGAGAATGAAGGTATCTCAATGTTTCATTCGCCCTATCTACCCAGGGAGGCTACATCTGCCGTTGTTACAAGGTGCCCTTACACGTCTATAGTGCCGAGTAGGTTCCTGATGTAGCGATAGAGTATGTTGCTCTCCTCCTTTTCAAGAACCAGCCACTCTCACAAACAGGGTCTTCTCCCTGGACGCTTAGCCCAAACAGACATGGAAGACGAGTGCAGGTCGCTCCCACAACGAGCTTTCAAAATTAGCCATATGGCTCAGGTGGAACTAAAAAAATACTTCTTCGGGCAGTATGTCTTGCGACTGAGGCTGAGTAGAAGTGGTTCGGCAGCTCTCGGTCCAATGTACAGTTTTTTCTTTGTTAATGTTTTGATCTATCAATGTCGTGTGCTCTGGTAGTTATGTGAATGACCCGGGGCGTCTCAACTTTTTTAAAATTTTCATTCTCGCAGTAACCTCCTTCTCCTGCTTCTGTGTACCTACTAGATCTCCAGTCATGAACACCATTGACCTACCTTAGGCATCAAGCCAGTGTATCTCCATTACAGCGACACGCCGCCTCGAGCACGGACTGTAGGCATCTCCTCCCGTTCTAATAATATTGGATCTATCGTGGCTATATGTACACTTCCATTAATGCCAATGTTTCAATGAATTTCTACTGGATATCTCAGAGAATAGGGAAGAAGTCCAAAGCCTGTGAATCAGGCTGGAAAAGGCAGGTTATACACAGTGCTCCATCCATACCGCCCAATCGACTCTTTCACATCCACATATGCAATTGCATCAATATTCCTCAACCAAGCCAGCTTGTACCTGGAAAAAACAGAATGAAAAGGGGAATCCAAGTATAGTTTACGCAACCAGTTGCCTCGCATCATCAACAGCAACCCTTGCCGCTTTCTTCAACTCAGTCTTCCAGTCTGTCTCTCTCCATCTAGACCACGCACTCAACCCCTCCGGCGGCTGAATACTTAGCGTCTCATAACCCTGCTTGATGATTCGATGAACCTCCCGTGGGCTGAGATTCTTCTTCTTGATTGAAGGCAAGGCCACGGGTGTAGGCTCGCCTTCTGGGTTGGGACTGGCAGCTGCAGCCGAATGTGCCGTGGGATCCGATCCATCAGACTGGAAGAGAAGCGTGTAGAAGTGCGTCGAGACACTGAGAAGAGTATCCATGGCTGCTGCGTGGAGATCGTTCTTCTGGGTCGTTGCTGCGTCTGGCAGTGGGGTGGCTGAGGACGAGCCCGGCGTTCCTGTTGAGTGATTGAGCGCGTAGACGTTTCTGAAATTGGAGATGACGGGGCCGGTCTCGACGAGCTTGTAAAATAGGTCGTCGTAGGAGGCTGGGTCAGGGAGGAAGGTGTCGCCACCAGAGACGCAGAAGGCGAGGAGGTCGGCGAGGGAGCTGGTTAGTGTGTGGATTTGGGGGTTGGTGTTTAGATCGGTAGCGTATGTTGTTAAGAAGCGCATGAGGGACAGAAGAGTGCGCCAGAGCTCGGACCAGTGGTAGTTTAGTCGGATTTTGTTCATTGAAAGGTATGTTAGGAGGCGCAATGTGACGGCAATGGTGTGGCTAAGAATTGTTAGTCTGTGTCTAATTATGAGATATCGGGTACATACCTATAGATGTTGACGTCTAACCGCCGCCGAAGGTTATGCGTGATTGTGTCGATCATTACATCGAAGATGACAGTGGCGAGCACCCGGTCTCCACCAACAACTGGGAGGTATGGCTGTTTCTGACGGCAGATCCGCACTTTGCGTTTCCCATCTTCACTGCAGATGTGTTTGCAGAGAGTTGGGTCCTCAACGAGTATACGTAAGGTGAACATGCTCAGCTCGGCATAGTGAGCTACCCGCGAGGATCGATAGGCGTGCTGTAAAAGGTATGATGACAGGGAAAGAAAACTAGAAAAGGGAGATTCCTCGTTCTTTTCGGGGATATGGTGGACCATGTGGTAACCAAATAGTTTGTTCGAGTTCGCAAAGTCATATGTGGCCATCAGGATGGCCGCTTCTTGGGCGGGTCTGGTGTAATATCAGTATCTGCACTAATTGGTGACGTCGACAGGGACCTTACAAAGCAGCAAACATGACCTTGGCCTCCTCCGCACTAGGTGGATTTGCCTTATCCCGCGCACCAGGCGCGAGAGCCCGAAGCCCGAAGAAGATCAAAGTGTTTGTCAAGGACCAGCCTTCGGGTATGTCGTCCTGCACGGCAATGTAGCCGTTGCGCAGACCACCACAGGCGAGGCCAACACCTTTGACAATTTGTTGAATGCTTGACTCATTGACAAAATCATCGAGTCGAAGCTGATAGAGATTTTGGAATTCGAATTTGTTGTAGTTCGCCAAGAGCCCCAGAAGAAGAAATGGATCGAACACTTGCATAGGGGTATCAGAGTCGTGAACATACTACTCTCGTTAGAAAAATGACGTTAAGAGTGATAAATCGTCCATACCTTCATCAGAGATGGGAACAGATCCCGATGTGTGAAATAGGAGACGATGCTGGTCTTGTATGCCCCGCTTGTCATAGCAATGGCGACTCGGATCGCCCTGCGCCGCAACTCCACTATAAATGAAGATTAGTATTTTTGATATACAAGGTGTGCTACGGATACCCACAGCTGGATCCATTACGAATGATACCGTCTAAAACGGAGACAAACTCTGAGATGACACGGTCAACTTCGTCAAGGCCGGCGAGAACACTGATCACATCCGAGCTGGGGTTGGTGTATTTTTTGCTCAGAATACTGGTCAAAAACGTGGCCAAAGTCTGGATGTCATCAGCCATTGATATTATTGAATCACAATAGCGGGGCACTCACATCTAGTGCATAGGAGTCCATTGGCGCGACCCCAGCTGCAGCTTCACGGATCGCCCGGGCAAAGAGATGTTGAGTTTGCGTCTAATTTAATCAGTTCCCTGAACATGTGGAGTGGCTCGGGGGCTTAAAAAGCTAACCTGCAAACCCAATGTCTCGTCGGGGCTCAACTTGTCTAGTAGGACATGCAGCTGGCGTCCATCTGGTGGCAGCAAAAAGAACTCTCGCCAGAACCCTTCAGAGTGTTCCGCATCTTCAGTGGCCTGGGGGTGGTCAGTATATGCGGCTCTATCAGATTGGAGAAACCAGGGCCTGGCGACGTGGGGGCATACTTTGAACAGTGCCTCGTAGAGCTGGACGATTTTTGGTTGGAAAATTTCCGGTCTCGTCTGCTGCGTAAGGGGCGAAGCTTCCATAATGTCTCAGATGATCTGCAGACCGATCCCCGAAGCATTAAATATTATTTGTATGGAGGGAAGTGTGTCTTCGAGTGTGCATCTCAAGTGGCCAAGGCACCAGCCACTTTGTCAGCGGATCCAGCCACATGTCCTTTCAATTTGATTTTGGATGTTACAGGTACAAGGGGTTGGATATTTTTAGATAGATTCAATAAATTTAATGAAGGCTCATGTATAGAGCATATGGAAAGGTGCTACAGATGAGCTTATTGACTATCTACTAACTATTCTTGCTTCGATATGGGCTGGACGCGCTCATATGGAGGCGGCGCTGCTCCGGAAATCGGGCAAGAACTCACCTTTGCCGCGGAAGGAGAGATGACTCAGCTGCCGATAAACGCTTGATTATCTAATCCATTCAAGGTTGTGATGAAATCAAAAGTGAATTGATTTGAAATGAAGTCCAATAGGAGTGATAGGATCTCCCTGGGTCCTCACTACCAAGGTATCCATACCGTTTACATTAGTTTCCTTCTCCAGTCCGTGCATTTCAAATCAAGAGTGGCGCCACCGTGTGTAGAAACACCTCGACGGTGATTGGCTGAAGCCGGATCATGCAACCAGACTTACTTAAGCGCCCGAGAAGTCACCGGGGAACTTGATCAAACAACTCTTCTCCCCTTCTCGTTTTTGAATTCACCAACACATCTACCACTGAATTCGACATTCTTATGTTTTCATAGCCAATTTTCGTCGAGGCTCCCTTCAACCTTACACCTATTTCTCGACCATCACTTTCACCTCCACCACCACCATGCAACGCCCTGTGACATCATCCGCCACAGTTCTCCGATGGGTAAAGCCCTCGGCTACACTATGCTCCCCCGCCTTGCGGTGCTTCTCATCATACGGAAATGCCTACCAATCTTCCAAGCGTGACATGCAAACTGCGACCGCCTACCGTCCACACTCTCTGCCTACATCTTTTCCGCTTCCCCGAAGCACCAGTGGCTCAGACTCCCTGCTTTCCGCCGATTTCCCTCTTCCTGCAGAGAACTTACAGACCTCCCCATCACAAACAAAATCAACAGCCTCTAGCACTGCTCGGGAAAGCGATGCTCAAACTCCCAAACCCGCCTCATCCACAACCGCCACCAAGACCGGCAAGCCTCGTCGGCCATTGCGGGCACGAAAGGCAGCCATGAAGCTGTCTACCCAGGCCACTGAGCAACTACGCAAGCTTATGGACCAGCCCGAGCCCAAGTTTATCCGCGTTGGAGTGAAAAACCGAGGCTGCTCGGGTCTAGCCTACCATCTTGAGTACGTGGAGAAGCCGGCCAAGTTCGATGAAGTGGTGGAGCAGGACGGTGTGAAGGTTTTGATCGACAGCAAGGCCCTGTTTAGCATTATTGGCAGTGAGATGGACTGGCAAGAAGATAAGCTGAGCAGAAAATTTGTTTTCCGCAACCCCAACATTAGTGAGTCATTCCCTGAAAAGCCTTTCTCCAGTGAGGCATTGCTTCGCCAAGATGTACTAACCGGTAACAGAGGAACAATGCGGATGCGGTGAATCTTTCATGGTTTAAGCACTATTTCGACATGTCTCCTTTAGATTTTCGGCGTCTTCCTTCGGTGCATCGGACGGTGTTTTTATTTTTATCATGTTACGATTTTTGGGACTCATGGCCGCTTTGCTCGGTCAAGTACATACGCTTGATATCCAGTCGATGCAATTTTCTCTATGTTCAATCGTTTTTGCCCGCATTACTCACTCTGTGTTCAAGAGGAGGCCGAGGGCGGATATCGTGGGCTCATTGTAACTTGTCACGAAGCTATAAGGCTCGCTGGATTTCTACATTCCATTGCTATGCAAAATATCTGTGGAATTCCAAATGTTATATTATCTGTATAGACTAGTCTAATGGACATTGATCTAGCCACACCGCCACCAGTAGATTTCAAGACTGATCCGTGTGGTTTCATTACTGATGTAGTTAAAATCCGTCTATCAATATGTGCAAAGATCTAACTTTCTCATGGTGATAACTTTAAATAAAATGATAAAAGTTAACTCGTTAACGCCGATGATTATGTCACATGATGGCATATTGGGGCGGAACAATGTAACAGACGACAACTACCCCAAGGTCTTGAACTATACACCATTCCTCCATATTTATACATAGCCCCTAACCTCATTATAGAGTGACCAAGAATGGGGTCAACAGCATTTCTTTCCCCCTACACAAATGACTCCGTCTCCGACCTCCTCATAACCGTCCGCTTCTCTGCTTCGATCCCTGATCTCCCACTCGACGTCCCAGAACCGGAGACCACAACAGGCGCAGGACTCAAACAACTAATTCGCGCAGAGCTTCCATCCTCCCTCTCATCCCATCGCCTACGCCTGATCTACGCCGGCCGCGGTATAGAAGATACAACCGCCCTAACAACCTCCCTCAAGCTCCCGCCTTCCCCATCTAGAACTCCGCGATCCGCAGCAGAAGATGAAGAACAGGACGGAAGCCTGGAAAATGGCGCGGAAAATTCCTCCGAATCTAAGTCCAGAGATAAAGGCAAACAACCTGTTCGCGACCAACGCCCAAGAATATACATACACTGCTCAATAGGCGATATCGCGCTTTCGGATGCCGATCTAGCTGCAGAAGCTGATGTAGCTTCGACGTTGCTACAAAGCCAGAAAGAAGACGAAAATGTCTCCAGGTTACTCTCTACATCTACAATCCCTCATCGTAGCGGCTCCTCCGTCTTTCCGTCTCGCTCGGCCGCGCCTGAAATTACTACCACCCCTGCACCTCGTGGTTTTGATCGTCTCCTAACGGCAGGCTTTACCGCTGCAGAAGTAACGGCTCTCCGGTCACAATTTCTGGCTGTGCAGTCTGTCTCCCGTACGCCGGACACTATGCCTAGTGGTGAAGAGCTCCGCGATCTTGAAGATCGGTGGATGGATGAGGGTTCGACTGCTGCGGGGATGATGGGTGGGGGTGAAGGTGCGGGTGGTGGCGATGATGATGGGGGTTTAGGGTCGGGGTCGAGAAGTGCGATGGACGATATGCTTTGGGGTGCGGTTATGGGCTTCTTTTGGCCTATTGGATGTGCGATGTGGTTGCGGAGGGAGGAGGGTGTTTGGTCTTGGAGGAAGGGGGTCGCAGTCTTTGTGGGGGTTCTTGTCAATGCAGCTTTTGGGGCCTTGAGGATTATGAATTAGGCAATTTTATGCCTAGCCTTGGAACTGTATAGGGGTTTGGTGCTTTGAGGCGTTCTGCGAGTGCTTTGTGATACCCTAATACTGTTTTGTTTATACCGATCAGATCGGATTGTAGGTGATGAATCTTTGAATAGTTAATCCGAGCATTGAATGGTCAGCTTAGATCCCGGGTGTAATAGGATGCAACATGGGTTCATGAGGTCAGTGCTCGATTACAACCGCAGGTTTCTATAGACCAGAGCTCTAGAGCTGGTACAGCCCGGCAATGCTAGCATACATGTCCAAAAAGTACAAGGAAAAGAAAGAGCAAAACGCCCGGAATCCGCAACGCTAATGGAACTTCCCGTAAATAACAGCGATAATCAAAAGGACAAGCAGTGTAATGATAGCAATCGTGATCATCCGATTCGTAGCCATCCTATCAAATCATCAATATCAATCCAGAACCAAGTAAAAAGTAATGCACAGAGGGAAAAGGAGGACAGTACCTACGAGCCATACCCCTCAAAGTCTTAATACTGGTATCAACATATCCCTCACTTTGATGCAGGTTGTCTCTGGTATGCTGAATTGTTTGTCTCTGCTCATACAGATTGGCCAGCACATCACGCCCCACATCCTCTGTCTCTAGCGCTGTCCGCTGGCTCTGCTGCAGCCGTGCCGAGCTGCGCTCCAGTCGCTCCGTACCAGAGAGAAGTTGCTGTCGCTGCTCCAGGTGTTCGTCTTGAGGCTCGTCGGTGTACCGGTCACCAAAGAGGGCTTTGCGATCATCTGAAAGAGACTTGAGCTTGCGCTTGACCTCGTCGATGTCTGTTGAGTAATTGCGGAAGCGGATATTGATCTTTGAGCGAGCTTCGGAGGGAATGTTTTGCTTTTCCATGCGCATTTGATCCAACTAATATCACCCGAAGGTCAGTTCACATCTGTATCGTAGATCTCTATGCTCCGAGACCAGCTTGTCTGGGGCACTGAAGAGCAAAAAAAAGAGACCAATTTGGCGGCTCTGGGGCGAGTCTTACCAGTTCTGTTGCTTCATCCAGCACTTGCTCTGCGGAGCGGATTGCGGATTTGCGTTGCTCACCGCTGACTTCGGAGATCTGGTCCAGCTTCTGGTTCAGATCAGCTTGTATCAGCTTGAGCTCGTTCTCGTAGCTGGCGAACATCTCCGAGCCTGCGTCCGTGTCCAGGGGATTCGACATGTTGAGCTGTGTGTCTGTGATGTTGGCGATTCTAAAGTGAGAAGAGATGGGGATCGCTGTTGCGACAGGCTGCAGGGTGGTTGTTTCGTATGATCAGACCGTAGGCTCCACCTTTATCAATGATGACTATACTAGTCGTGGCTTGGTCAAGTCTTATCGGAATTTGTGTGTCGGTATAGCCTTGCAATACTGATTCTCGCTGGAAAATGTTCGGCAAACCAATATCTCACGACGGTTTAGTCTGGGACAGGCAGTAAGTACGGGGTACATGGACAGGTGGAGGCTGGAGATGGCGATAAGCTGCACGTGATTGTCACTGCGGCCGGGGTTGCGCCTACGGATCCCCACTAGAGATATACAGTTACCAGTAGGCGTAATTTAATAGCTCCCTGTTAAATTACAAATGACACAGGTAGTCTCTCAGAACTATCTGGTACTCACTGATGGTATCAGCCTTCAAGATAGAAGATAAATCAGTGCATCCTGCAAGTGCACGTTCTCGGCGATCAACACTTAAAACGTCGGTACCTGACAGCCTAAAGGCGTCTACGCATAAAACCACAATAAGCAAATAGTGTAGCATCAATAGCATTAACATAAAGAAGATCGGGCCTTAATAGCTCATTTCGCCTTTTCAATAAACAAAGAAATACCCCATGGTATACAGACATAGAAACTCCACCACTTTCCCTCTATTGCAAGAACATGCTGCTGTCCTGGGCAACAATCTGTGCACTGCGCTTCGCGTCCAAGAAAAGGTCTTCGCACTCGACAACGTCCGCCACCTCGATGCCACTAGGGTGTCCGTTGACTCGGGCCAGAATGCTTGCTGGAGTCAGCAGCTGCAAGGCGTACCGCAAGCTGACCTTGCTGCCGTGCTCAGCGACCTTGTCCAAGGCGGGTTCGGTGATACTAAGGCCCTCGGTCTTGGCGCGGAGTCGGATAATGGTCTTGATCTCGTCAGGGTTGTAAGGGGTAGTGGGGATGATAAGGAGACGGGCCAGCAGGTCTGGTGGGATGCCGTGGGCGGCGCTGATGTCGTCAGTGCCCCGGATGACGGTGTGGCCGCGATTGGAGGCAAGGATGACAATGGGAGAGATGGAGGACTCGAGAGCACGGTTCAGGTATGTGAAGCACTCAATGTCAAGCATGTGAACCTCGTCAATGAAGAGAACACCAGGAACAAGCTCAGCCACTCCCTGGTCGATATACCGGTTCACAACCTTGTTGATCTCCTGGCGCAACTTATCGGTAATCTCGGTTTTCTTGGGCTTCATCAACTGCCCCATCATGCTCATCACATCCTGTCCACCTTGTGGCCGGGCGTTGGCCATATCCAAATCATGCAAAGTAACGTCCTGCACAATCTCCTTCTTCTTGTGAACCTCACCCTTGGGGACGGGCACGTACTCCTCCGCCTCGAGATCGAACTCAGTTGCGTAGGCATCGGACCGTCCAACACGCTTGCACGCTCCAGTGTTGGCCTCGATGTAGATGACATCTCCAACAGTGACGCGCTCCTTTTGGATAGCTTCGTAGATGCTAGGATCCAGACGGAGCTTCTTGCTGCCCTTAGCAGACTTAAGTCCGATGATCAAATGGCTGATAGTTCGTCCATAGCCACCCAGCGGGTTCTCAGTCTCCTCCGGAGTCAGTTCGGTCACTTCACCCTCGTACACCTCCTTAGTTTCCCGGACTCGCAGACCTATTGTTCTGTTAGTCTCGCGCTAGAAATCGCCCGTTGCAAGTATTTCATTTCGCGTACCAATTGCTCGTCGGAAGTTTTCCATCAAAGCTTCTGTCTTCTTGACCTCTGCAGAGTAGATTTCGCTGCCAACGATAGGACAAAATGGAACCTTGGTTCCCAGCTCCTGGGATACAGCAAGAGCGAGCGCTGTTTTTCCGGTACCGGGGCCACCGGCGAGCAACACAGCTCGGCCAGCCATCTTCTTGGCCTTAATGAGGTCGACGATCACGCCGCAAGCCTATTGGAAAGCAAAGTAATGTCAGTCACGGTCTGCACGGTGCATCGCATCCATCTCAGCGACTCAATGGAGCTACAACTAACCTCTCGGGCAGCAGCCTGTCCCACAAATCCATCACCGGATGTTTCTGAGGTGCCATCGGAGCGCAAGCCTAGACCCTTGATGTGCGTGTGCGTGGCGGTCCTGTTCTCGCGCGAGTTGCCCTTGACTTCACTGATTTGGACCATGTTGGGCAAATGCGGCTTTATGAGCCTTTGGTGGAGAAATTGGGGGTTGGAGCAGGGGAGATGTAACAGAGAGGCGACGGAGCGATATATAAATCAAACAAAGAAGCTAAGCAGTGATGCGATGGGCCGTCCTTTTCCCAGGTCCAATGCTCTTCCCGAAATTCGCGAGCAAGGGATCTGCGCCAGTCACGGAGCCGCGCTGAAGGCGGTCAGCGTCCCCCAAATTCTTCATAACTCCAGCTTTCCCTACCACGGGACATTGAAGTCCACAAATTAACAAGTGCATCTCTCAGAACCTGTCTAAACCTTCCCAATGGCAGGCGTCCAGACCAGAGCCACCATGGTCGGCCACTTCTCCCTCGCATCGGCCTTCCGTAACCTCTCTTTATCGGCCTCCAAGCGCTCGTTCTCCACGACATTCGCACCGCAAACCACCAAGGAACTCCCCGAGCACATCCCGCCCTATCCCTTCGGGCCCCGAAAATGGTACAAGCAAGCCGATACCGGTCTTTACGGCGGTGCTATGATCCGCTTCGGTAACAAAATTTCCAAGGGTCGTAACGAGGGCAAGACACGACGAAGCTGGAAGCCCAACGTTCGCCGCAAGAAGATTCCTAGTGAGGCGCTTGGCGAGGATCTCTTCATTAAGGTCACTCGCCGTGCTCTACGAACAATTGTTAAGGAGGGTGGTCTTGACAACTACCTCCTCAGCGACAAACCCGCCCGTATCCAGGAGCTCGGCATGTTCGGGTGGGAACTGCGATGGAAGGTTATGCAGACCCCGGTCATCCAGGAGCGATTCCGGGAGGAGCGCAAGAGACTGGGTATCCCGGAGCCCAAGTCATTTGAGGAGTGGATGAAGAGCAAGGAGGAGGAGATCAATGCCACGATCGAGGAACGACTCAACATCAAGCAGATCACAAAGCCCCATCAGAAGGGCAAGGCCGATCCTCAGAGGCTTGCCCAGCTTGCCCAGAAGGCCGAAACTGCGGAATAACTCAGCTGATCCAGCTGGGTCACTGGATGTGTTTTTGATGTTTGAATTGATGCCTCTTGTTGGGGGCTGGCGCTTCCTCCATTGTACCATTATCGCGACGAACTGGACCCTACTTCAGCACCACTACCTTTGTCTTTTTACCAACCACCTGTGTCTTCGATATTACCTGGAGAATTTAGGTGGTCTCTTCGCATGAGTGCGATTCGGCGTGCATATTAAAACTTGAACTTCTGTGTATTTATACTCCAATATCATCTGTTTTCATCGCTCTCTCATTTTCTTTGGATTGTTTCGGGTATTATATGCCCAAGTAACAACCTTGAGTCCGACTTTTTGGATTGTGAGTGCCTTAGATAGGTACATTACTGTCATTGTGGAAACAAAATCAAGGTTGGAATGGCCGTCCAAGGCGGGGTTGGAGATGGTCAAAGGTTTTGACGGTTCATGCTCGATATATATATCCTGGTGCTATGTTATGTAGCATTCATACCGATGTGCATCTGGAAGATTACACAGGTGGGCAGTTCCAAAAATTGGAACCAAATCTTGGCTAAAGTAGTCCCTAGAACTGCTCTTAAGTCCGACATTCATCCCTTTATGGATTCTTTCTTCCCGCAACAGAGGCATGAAATACTAAGGAAATAGATAAGGCCATGGTGTGCAAGGGATCTGCAGAATGTATGGTAGTAATATCCGAGTCCCGACATCCGAGATGAACCAATAAGAAATGCAATTAACCTGAAACCCAAATCTCGTTTATCTCTGCAATCGATGAACTAACTAAAAACGGCCAATGATGATTGGTGAAGCTGCAAGGCCGTTGGCATGCGCACCAAGACCCGCCGCATTCGGTCTCGTCATTGGAACCAGGGAACACCAATATTTGCGCTTCTCCCTTGCAACTCATCTCCCTCGTTTCAGTGAGTCAAGTTCTCTCTTCTCTGAAAGCTCCATGCGATGATTTGATCTCCCGCAACCACTCCTCCGAATCGCTGCGTCCTCATTCAGCTCCCCAGCGCGGGGGATAATACGCCCGCCATGCAATTCGCATTGCCTCCGCGAAAGAACCAACACACTCTCCCCGGTGCCCGTTCCTCTCGGTTACCGCTATATCGCAGGAAGCAGCTCAAGACCGTCGCTGTTTTCGCGGTCGCCGTGTTCTCGATCTTCTATCTTCTTACACACCTCTACTCGAGCTCGTCTTCTGCGGCGCCGGCTGGTACGGCAGGTGTGGTCATTGTGACATTGTTGGATCGCGAAAGTTTCAGTGAGAGCTATATCAACAAGATCATCACCAATCGTGAGGATTATGCGAAGCGACATGGTATGTTATGCTATGGGCTGGGTTGCTATACCAAGTATAGCTAGCTAGCTGGCGCTTTGAACTTCCAGCACAAGGAGCCCCCCGCTAACTTCGCATTGCGATTTCAATCAGGCTATACCAATTTCTTTGCATCTGTATCTGAATATGACGAAGCCGTCGGCGACCAACCCAGAAGCTGGGCTTTGGTACCAGCTGTCCGCCACGCGATGGCTACTCACCCTAATGCTGCATACTTCTTCCATCTAAACCAAAATGCCCTTATCATGAATCCGACGAAATCCCTCAAATCTCACCTTTTGGAACGAAGCAAGCTCGAATCGATAATCATGAAGGATGTTCCCATCGTCCCGCCCGATAGTATTATCAGGACATTCTCGCATCTGAAAGAGAAGGATATCGACTTCATCACCACGCAAGATGGCGAAGACCTAAGTCCCAGTAGCTTCGTGCTAAAGAATGGGGACTTTGCGCGCTTTTTCTTGGATCTGTGGTTTGATCCGCTGTTTCGAAATTATAACTTTGCAAAGGCGGAGGTTCATGGATTGGTAAGATTCGCTTAATCTGGGAATTGTCATTTGGAGCTCACGGCTGACTTGCTCTACGTTGTAGGATCATATCATGCAGTGGCACCCGACTGTGCTAGCTCGGACGGCCATTGTTCCCCAGCGTGTCCTGAATGCGTACAGCAAGGATTCATATGGTGCTGGTCCGGATGGTACCTATACCGACGGTGACTTTATTATTCGATTCCCGGGATGTGATAAGGCTCAGGCCAAGGGGTGTGTCGAAATGGAATCATATTACATGCTGTGGCAGAGAAAGATAAAGAGTGTCTAACTTCGCATTCCAATCTTCTCTCCCGGTGCTTAATGGGCGTTCTCTTTTCGGAGTGAAGACCCATTGCTTTTGGATTTGCTTTACGATCATACATTTTATTGTCTGACTCGATCGGTGTTTTTCTTTCTTGGCGTAATAGATGAGTGTTGCACATATAGCGGGATGATATTGCTTCAATCGTCATGGCATGCATGGAGTCATAGGAAAGGAAACATGATCATTATTTTCTTTATGTTCACTAATAGAATACATGCCTCATAAGTAAGAGCCCAGAGAATAGGACGTAATAAGGAACTAAGGCTCTCTCACAACATTGGCCTGGGAGTGTGGCTGTCGAGAGCAGTCAGTATTGAGCTTTCGACGTGAACAATTATCCGTAGTGTAGTATTGAATGCAATTGAAAGCCACACAAATCAGAAACGCGATTGCTCGCAAATGGGTTGTAGTCAAGCAGCGGGGTCTTAAGCCGCCTCCTAAACACGGACCAATTTTTCTCATCATGACAAAGCGGGGTGGTTCAAACCAAAAAAAAAGTCAAAGCAGATAAGGTGGTTGAGGGAGAAATGCAAACGTGGAAATCACTTACCCAACTTGTAGCTGTAAGAGGCCGGGTATTTGTCGAGTTGAGATAGCCCGAACTGACTCAGGGAGCGGAAGCACTAGGGTGCGTCCTAAGATATGATAGAATATTATTCCAATGAACCCAAAGGTCCGACTGCCGCTTCCTCTAGCAGATGAAAGCAAGGAGAACAGTCTTCTTCTTCTTGTACTTGTCTCCGAAATCCTTGCGGTAACGCTTCTCCTTCTTCCACGCCCAGCTCCACATCTGCACACCACCAACAATAGTGAAGATGAGCACACTCAAGTTCAGCTGGCTGACGAGGAAAACACCCAGCCAGGCAATGATCTCAAACATGTAGTTGGGGCAAGTAACAAGGTTGAACCCAAATCCGGAGGGAATACCACGCTCAGTTGTACCGGGCCGACGCAGATTCCGGAGTACATAGTGGGCATTCAGGTTTGCCAGTTCAGCGAACACGAAAATGGCAAGACCAGCATACACAAGAGTTGAGTTGTAGTCTGCGCTGGCGGCGGCCGCATCGGGGCGGAAGACCCAGTAGGCAATGTTGAAGCCGGCGAGGGCCCAGTAGTGGGCACTGTTCTTGAAGATGTTGCGGGCGGGCATGGTGGCATTGCTGAAGCGGTGCACGAAGATAGTCTCGTACTCGCGCTTCAGGAAGTGAATGGTGAGAAGAGCGCAGACGAGGAGCTGCACGTCTGAAGGAGCCGGGATAGTGTCATAGTTGAAGTACAGGAGGGGACGGAGAGGGAAGAGGAAGAGAGCTGGGATGAGGAGGGGACCGAGGTATTCAATGATGAAGACGGTACGCCATGCAATTTGGGGGCCTGTTCATTGCCAAGTCTTAGCTTTAGTTTATTATTAAGTGGTTGGGAACGGTTGCATACCCAGATCCTTGATGTGGATCACGCTCGCGTTGCGCAGGCCGGTGTCGTCAATGGTGACGTCCTTCGCATTAGGAACGGCAGAACGGTCACTGCCCTTAGTGATCCGCAGACGGTGTGCAGATACACCGCAGACCTGACCAATCATGTCGTGGAGGTCATAACCAGAGGCATCGAGGGCAATGGTGAGCTCCTTAGGGAGCATGCGGATGGGTTTACCTGAACAACCTTGTTAATTGATTGGAGCCAGTGTGGGACGAGTGAAAATTTTGCATCGAACGAAAAACATACCCCGCGGCTCAATAGTGAGCGTGATCTTAGGAGCCATTGTGATTGATGGCAAGCTCAATCAGTTCAGAAGTTGCAGGGGAAATTGTTGAGCGTTCACGTCGATCAATAGTGGATGGGGCACACGTGACGTCGACACCTTAAGGCATGACCGAGGTATAAACCACGAGGATATGAACTCAGATCGTCAAAGATCGTCACACGTTGGGCAGTGTCCCATCCCATGGATTTTCAGGCTCAGCTCAACCCTTGAAAGAATTTCCCGTGGTGTCAAGGCTAATAATTGCCACCCAAAATTCGTGGTTTTGGAAGTCAACAGCCATCTTCATGGACTTCCATTCTGTGATCGGTTTCCCGACTCGTTGAGAAAGAAGTCCATTGTGGACGGAGAAAAAGTCAAGAGAGTACTACTTCTGCCTTCGGCGTGTCGATGGAATTTTCAATGTTCTCCACCTGAGATTGAAATAAAACAATCAGATCCAAGCCATGATGCTCTGCATTCCACGTGGGCCAAGTCCACAACGGAGATGACAGCCTCCAGCAAAGTTTAACTCTACTGATGATACCCCACAAAATCTAGACGATACCATGTTAGAAGCGAATTTGCTGTCTGATCCAGGCGTTCTTAATTCTATTGCACAATGCTAATCCTAGACCACTGATTTGAGTGTCTTACTTGGGGGCGCAGTCTTGCTACAACGGTTAACCCGGCCGAACCCGTCACCAATCAACACTCTCATGACTATTGGGCCACCCCTGACTAGGCCACCCATACAACGCTAAATAATGAACTAGCGGAGTCATTTGTAGGCTGTGTCAATTGTTTGTGTTGCATGAAGGATTATGCTACGATAAGAAAATGTTATGTTCTTCGCACAAGCCGAGCCTTGCAATGTATTTTTGGCCCCACCAAGTGCAGATCGCCACTGGTGTAAGCTGAACAGTCCACGCGCCAATGACAACTGGGCCAAAACACCATACACCCAGGTGCACCAGGGCCCCCTGCATGAACGGCCTCTCCTTGCTGGCACTTCCAGACGAGTGATTTTTCGGACCAGCATAACACAACATGTCAGATAGAATTGATTCAGTATTTACCATGATATGGAAACTCCAGGACAATCCTTCACATGGGATTCTGATGCACGAATGAAAAGTTCTCCAGTCTCTTCCACCGGGGTGGGGCGTCTTCGGCTGTCATTGCCCATGCATTGTACCCACACCCAGCTGGCGCCTTAGGGTTGTGGCGCCCAGGCTGACGGACCAACACGAACGCTGGAAAGGCTGCGTGGATTATGGAGCTAGAACGGGCTGGAGGCTACTAAGCTGTACTCAGGTCGTTTAAGAGACGGAATACTCCGCGGCTGGAAACTGTTATAATCGTCCCATTGCCCTCCGATACGATCCCATGACACTTGCTTTGCTTTTTCTCTTTTCACGCCTTATACTTGGTACCTGCTGAGTACACGGCATTTGAGACTCGAGACTGCCCAGTAGCTGGCCAACACAGCCCTATACCTCTTCAGGCTTTCTATGATAACCGGATTGGTACGTTCTTCTTCGTGAATCAAGTCTTTTGATCACTCCAGGTGATCAATTTCAGACGCAAATGGGCGTTTTCTTTTCGATGGCCGAACGGGACTCTCGGACCCGTAGTGGCTTCCATGGTAAACTACCATGCCAGACGGAGGGACATGCTAACATTTGGATTCAGTAGCAGGATATAGCCTGTGATTTTCTCTCCCAATTCACGAGGTTTCGTGTATACGTACATTCAAACCCACCATGGCTGATCGACCCAACAATGCTGTCAACGGCATCGAAAAAAAAATCGCCAATGTCGAACAAGTCATTGCTTCGTCTTTGAGGCCTTTGCCCACTGAAACGGGTGATGGAACCTATGTCAAAACGGCTACCACAACCGGGTTTGCCAAGGATTTGGGCCATTTCAATTTGAAAGATGTGAAGACTGTCATTGAAGTTGCAAAAGATGCGGTCACTGGGGAACCTTGGAATGACCGGGAGTATATCATGGAGAGAGTGATTCAGGTTTGGAAACCTTCATATTTCAAGAATGCAGATTCTGACTCTTCAATAGCTTGCCGCCGGTTTGCCTTCGACTTCTAAGAACGGCAAAGAATTGACCAACACATTTTTGGGTACCCTGTGGAAGGACTTGCAACACCCGCCAATTTCGTGAGTGCCTTTAGATGCGGCATGCTTTTGAACAAAACTTATGATAATAACAACAGGTACCTTGGTCGTGACTCTTCCTATCGGAAGGCGGATGGATCGGGAAACGTATGGTCCCTATCAAGGATAACGAGTACAGCCACTGACATCGAATTAGAACCCGTTCTGGCCGAATATTGGTGCTGCAGGCACTCCCTATGCGCGATCAGTTCGACCGACGATTGTGCAGCCAGTTGACCGACCAGATCCAGAAACCCTTTTTGATACCCTCTTGGCCCGGAAAGAATTCAAGGAGCACCCGAATAAGATCTCGAGTGTGCTGTTCTATCTTGCATCTATCATCATTCATGGTGCGCATGTCTTGAAACCATTATTGGTGGTTCGATTCGACGATGGACAGGGCTAACAATTACCAGACCTCTTCCAAACAGACCCAACAACTGGCACATCGTCATTGACATCGTCCTACCTTGATCTGGGCCCTCTATATGGTAATAACCAAGATGAACAGGATGCTGTGAGAACTTTCAAAGATGGGAAGCTTAAACCGGATACCTTTTCCTCCAAGCGCATCCTTGGGTTCCCTCCTGGTGTGGGTGTTTTGCTCATCATGTTCAATCGATTCCACAATCATGTGGCAGAAAACTTGGCAATCATCAATGAGGGTGGTCGGTTCAAAAAACCAGATGAGACTAACAAACAAGCCTACGCAACATGGGACAATGATCTCTTCCAGACTGCACGTTTAGTCACCTGTGGTCTTTATATCAACATTGTTCTGAAGGACTATGTCCGAACAATCCTCAACCTGAACCGGACTGACAGTACCTGGAGCTTGGATCCCCGAGCTGAAATTAAGGACGGTCTGCTCGGCGAGGCTCCAGCTCAGGCTACTGGAAACCAGGTTTCAGCGGAGTTCAACCTTGTCTACAGATGGCACTCTTGCATTTCTGCCCGTGATGAGAAATGGTCAGAGGACATATACAAGGAAATCTTCCAGGGCCAGGATGCGAAAGCTTTGAGCATCCCGCAGTTCATTCAAGGTCTTTATCGCTGGGAGGCAATGCTCCCCGAAGATCCCGAGGCCCGTCCCTTTGCCAACCTTCACAGGAAGGCAGATGGTCTCTACAATGATGATGACTTGGTCAAAATTTTCCAAGAAGGTGTCGAGGATGTCGCTGGTGCCTTTGGAGCATCAAACGTGCCAACGATCTTTAGATCTATTGAGGTCCTCGGTATCAAGCAATCACGGGCCTGGAACTTGGCCACGCTGAATGAGTTCCGAGACTACTTCAACCTGACACCATACAAGACATTTGAGGAGATCAACTCTGACCCGGAAATTGTTGATCAGCTCAGGCATTTCTACGATCATCCTGACCTGGTGGAACTCTACCCCGGTATTATCGTGGAGGATGCGAAGGAACCCGTGGTTCCAGGCAGTGGTTTGTGCACCAATTACACCACTTCCAGGGCAATTCTTTCGGATGCCGTTGCTCTGGTTCGCGGTGATCGTTTCTATACCGTTGACTACACTCCTAAGCATCTCACCAACTGGGCCTACAACGAGATCAATTATGATGTCAACGTGGACAACGGCCAGTGCTTCTATAAACTGGCCATGCGGGCATTCCCCAACCACTTCCTTGGAAACTCAGTTTACGCCCACTTCCCAATGGTCATCCCGAGTGAGAACGAGAAGATCTTTAAAAGCCTCGGAAAGGCTCACCTGTACAGCTACAGCGCGCCTAGCTACACACCAATTCCCGCAATGATCAATTCCCATGCCGGGTGCAAGGCTGTTCTCGAGAATCAGGAAAGCTTCAAAGTGACTTACGGCAAGAAGCTGGAGTTCATCTTGCATCGTGATGGGCAGCCGTACGGCCGTGATTTCATGTTGTCGGGCGATAGTCCTGCAAACGCAGCATCCCGCAAGATGGTTGGCGGTGCTCTATACCGAGACAAATGGGAATCCGAAGTGCGGAAATTCTACGAAGAGATCACCATTCAGCTGCTGCAGCGAAATTCGTACAAGGTGGGTAGTGCAAACCAGGTGGATATCTGTCGCGATGTGGCCAGGCTCGCGCAGATCCATTTCTCCGCCAATGTGTTTTCTTTATCGCTCAAGACGGAGTCTAACCCCCGTGGTGTGTTCACCGAGACCGAGCTGTTTCAAATTTTGACTGTGGTCTTTACATGTATCTTCTACGATGTGGATATTGCCAAGTCTTTCCAGCTGGAGCAGGCTTCCCGCACGGTTGCACAGCAGCTCGGTGAGCTGATAATGGCTGATGTTGAGGTTGTCGACAAGGCTGGATTTGTTGCTAGTCTTGTGAGTCGAATACATCGTCACGATGTGCTCAGCGACTATGGCATCCATATGATTCAGCATCTGCTTAATAGCGGACTGCCTGCGAAGGATATTGTGTGGACGCATATTATCCCATCAGCTAGCTCAATGGTTGCGAACCAGGCACAGCTTTTCATTCAATGCTTGGACTTCTATCTTGAGAAAGAGAATGCTTTCCACCTCGCAGAGATTCAACGGTTGTCCAAGGAGAACACTCCGGAGTCTGATGAGCTTCTTTTACGATAGTAAGTTTATTGCAACTTTTGAACTCATATGTTATGGGGATGTCATATTAACTTAAAATAGCTTTATGGAGAGCGCACGAATCAGATCAACCGTCGCTTTGCCTCGGGAAGTGGTGAAGCCCACCGTCATCGAAGACAGCGGAGAGAAGGTGACCTTGAAGACAGGCCAGCAAATCTATTGCAATCTGGTAAGCACCAACTATCTTCCTAATGATTATGGTTACCATATTAAGTATTTTCAAATCACAGGTGGCCGCAAGTCACGATGCTGAAGCATTCCCTGACCCCGAGACGGTCCGCTTGGATCGCGACCTGAGCCAGTATATCCATTTTGGTTTCGGCCCACATCAATGCCTTGGGCTTGGGGTGTGCCAGACTGCTCTCCCTACCATGCTTCGAGTTGTCGGGCAGTTGGAAAATCTCCGGCGCGCTCCTGGTCCACAGGGACAGTTGAAGAAGATTCCAGGTATCGGCGGAATCACCATGTATATGGATGCGGAGCAGAGTGCATACTCGCCCTTCCCAATGACGATGAAAGTGCAGTGGGATGGAGAGCTACCCACTGCCCGGAAAGTGTGAAAGACAATTGAGTACCCATGTGTATGGTCATGTATACTTCTCTTTGAATGAATCTCGAAATTAGGCATCGGGTAGCATCCCATTCGTTCGTAGTTAGTTGTTTTGACAATCCGTGCAGGCATCCGCTGGTTTGCGGTCTGAAAGCTGACCTTACAATACTGACGTTGTGTTTGCCAAGCTAAAATTGAGAATTGCTTTGAATAATGAAGTAATAACAAATCGAAAGATTTTTGTAGCTGATAGAAGAAGGTAGAAGTCATGGAATCAAATGATGCCTTGTAGCCTGACCGCCTCAGTGGGGGAACCGCCCAAGGTCCAGCTTTAACTGCCGGCAGGACACAGCTCACCTTTCATGATTCTTTTCCTTCTCCCCCATTTTCTCTTGCATCTTTCCCCTCTTCCTTCAACCCAACCCTCTTAATCTTCCTTGACCCATTTCAATTTTCGTCGTCGTCAATACTCTCAGGGTCAAACGTCCTGCACCGTTTTCCCTGTTTGATTAGACTTCTTTCACCGAACCCGCGCGCCAATATCTCAACGCTTCCTTTCTATTCGACCGCTTCGACTAGACAAGCTTCATTTGGAGGGAATATCTTTTTCCATTTCTATCGCCTTATCAGCGATATTTTCGTGATACGAATCCTTGCGGACTTGTCGACACGGAGTGGCTCAAATTAGGCGAAGCAGGTAGAAGAGGACCAAAAACGTCATAAGGCACCCTCGCGCTTGCTCCGCGACCCGGTCTCACGACCAACCCCCCGACAACTCCACCCTCTAGGAGACTCTTCTCCTGGGACCTTTCATTATTCCCTCATGGTTGGCTGCCTGATCTGATCGCCAACATGGGCAAAATTAAGAAGGTTGCCAGTCAAAAACACGAGGCTACAATTGTGAGTCTTTATCCGTCATGGACCCATGAGGGTTTTTTTCTTACTAATTTTTTTTCTTCGTTACTCTAGTCGCCTTTTCTCGCGGAATTCATTGCCAATGTCACAAGCCTTCCAGTCCCGGAGCTTCCTTCTCTTCTAAGCACATTCCCTAAGCTATGGCCCTTTCCTCGAGGCGACCTTTATCACTGGATCAATGTCTTGGACCGCTTCGATCAAATCCTGGCCACCGTCATCGAGAAATACTTCCTGAACACTGGCCCACAGACACAAAACTTCAGGAGAACCGTTTTAGAAGAGTCATACGCGGCTGATGCGAGCAAGTTACCGGCGGAAGGCATCGATGCCAAGCTAAATTCTCTAGGGTATGGGCCCGAGGGTGATCGCGAGCTGGTAGAAGCGATCCTGGACTTCTCCCGTATGCTGCTAGAGAAATGTGGAAATCGCAGTCTATACAGCAGCAGTGATCGTTTGGGAGATCTTTTGAACACTACCTCTCTGTCCCTCCTCCAGTCTACTCTGCGGTTGGCCCTCTGCTTGGCTCAACGATACCATTCGCGTCAGCGTGGCTCCCACCAGCAGACTATGCTGGCAGCTCACTACAATATTGATCTAGACAAACTACTCAAGATTGCCTCACCTTTCCCCCGTCCGTTCGTTACCGGTAAAACCCCGTTTTCTGCCTCCCCCGCTGTGTCAGCCAAGGGCAAAGAAAAGGCGACTGCGACCAAGCTTAATGCCAACGAACTGGTCTCGCTCGTGCGGGACAATGATGGCTGGGAAGAATGGGGCCATGTTAGGGTTCTCTACTACCCGTCAGGTGCCACTGAGCAAACTAGAACAACCTCGGAGTTTGGCCAGAGTGAGCCTAGCGTCCATGCCCCGACTACGCCAACTCCGCTCCGTCGGAGTGCCACCCATCCTACCCCCCGTTTGAGCCGTACGATCAGTGGAGAAGACTCTCCTGCGGTAAACGCAAGCACGGCCGGCAAGACAGATGACGCATCCCGGGCCGGAAAGATATTGGACCTTCCATACTCGAAGATCTCTTCTGCAAAGACGGAGGATCTCCTTGCCAGTAATCTGCCACATCTGCCTCTTGAATCGAAGTATGAACTGCTTCACAAGGTCCGGGTTGCCCAAGCGTTGGCTGGATCTCGTGAAACCCGTGAGCAGATTCTTGCTATTCGTATTCTCGCCATGACCAACCTAGCCTATGTTCATCCCGAGTCGGCATTCCAGCAGAAGGTCCTTCAATATGACTTGGAACAGTCGAAACGCCTTCAACTGACCTTCCAGCTGGCCGAGTTGGTACATCTCGGAGCGAGCGGTGATCTTGAGGTCTCTAGGGATCTACAAACGCTGGCAATCCATGCCCTGGATGCGTTGGCGAAGCATAAAGCTCGTGCTGTCGATGTTTGCGCCGCTTTGAGTGTCAATGTCAACCATGGTGTTTTGATGTTCCTAACCCGCAAGGTAGTCAACGAGCTAAGCATTGAGGATGACGATTCCGATAACTCCTACAATGACGAATGGCGCGATGCACTGCTTGCACTATTGCGCACACTCCCTAGTTCGAGCTCACGGACTCCAGAAACACTTGTTGCTGCTGGTCTTATTCCCATGTTCGTTGATATTCTCAACCTTCGAACTGAGAAGGCTCGCCGAGTGTACTCTCGAATTATGGAGTTCCTCGATACATTCGTCCACGCTGTACGTGATGCCCTCAGCACATTGACTACGGCCAAGGGCTTCGATGCGATTTCCGCTCTGATCGACCACGAGACCAAAACCGCCTTTGAGAAGGTCTCTAGTGGAGCCGGGTTCCCTTCTCAATACAAAAATCCTTCGATTGATTACCAAATTCCTTATTTCCAACAGCAAACCTTACGATGGATGTTCCGCTTCGTCAATCACATCATGCAGCACAATGGTGGAGGATTTGATCGTGTCTTGCGGAATCTGATTGATTCCCCTCAGCTTCTTACGTCCTTGCGACTAGTGTTTGAAAACGCACGAATCTTTGGCTCGCATGTATGGAGCAATGGTGTTAACATTCTGAGTAGCTTTATTCACAATGAGCCTACCAGTTACGCTGTTATCGCCGAAGCTGGCCTTAGTAAGAGTCTTCTTGCTGCTGTCATGGGGCGTGAGCTCAAGGCCCAGGAAAAGCCCCCTGCCATCGAACCCGAGGACGGTAATGAGGCCGAGCCCTCAGCCCCAGCGCCCGCTGCTGAACCTGCCCCCACCGCTGAAAGTAAGAAAGAGGACCGCGAATATCTCATGGCTCGGCAGCCCGGTACGGATCTTGCACCGGGAATCATTGCTGCCGCTGATGCTCTTGCATGCATTCCTTCGGCCTTTGGGGCCATTTGCTTGAATGCCTCGGGTCTTGACCTTTTCCAATCTTCTGATGCCCTAGAAAGTTTCTTCGAGATTTTCGAGCAGCCAGAACATGTTAAATGCCTCAAAGATGACCCAAATCTGGTTCGCTCGCTGGGTACTGCGTTTGATGAACTTGTGCGACACCACCCGGCCTTGAAGACTTCCATTATGTCTGCCGTCATTGTGATGGCTGCCCGTGTTAACCTCCTCGCTAAGACCAAGGCATGGAAGTCAGGATTGGGTGCCAAGCTATGGACGGAAGACCCAGATGACAATGCCAAAGCCATCCTTTCCGGACCGGTTGCTGATTTGTTCCGTGACATCGGCGTTTCTGTAGATGCCTCCATGGAAGACCCAGTGACCATTGGTGTTCCTCAGTTGAATGCCCATACCCTTCCAAACGGCTGCAAGCTGCTTGTTGGTGACGTGAGCCAGCTACTTCCATCTGCACACAGTGACTTTGAGCCAAAGGACCAAGACGAGCATGGCCTTACTGTTGCAGACTACCTGTTCCCTGCCATTCGGTTCCTCGGTGCCTTCTTTGAGAATCAGCCAAACTGCACATCTTTCATTCAGGCTGGTGGAGCGGAATTTGTTCTAGATTATGCAACACTTCAGAGCCTGCCATACGGCTTCCATGGCACCGACCCCAACCAGGAATTGACAGTCCTTGTGCACATGCTTGCTGAAACCAAACCGCACATTGTGATCCCATCTCTCATGGAGCGGGCACAGTCAGCAGTGAACACCCTTTCGGCATTTTGGGCCGCACCTAAAGAGTCGGGATTCTTCACATCGTTCACCAGACCACTCGATTCCAAGGCGCCTGCCCCTCAACCAACAGAAGCTCTCTCTCATGGAACCTTCTTCGTGAAGAATTTGAACGCGGTCCTCGTTCTTACGGACCTGCTCCGTGAAATTTTCGCCATGCCTCTTTACCAGACTCGACCTGCTCAGCAGGTGTCTCCTTTACACAGGTTAATCTCGCCGACCGATACTGCAGCTTGATTTCTTCGCTCGGTGATCTTTTCTCGGCATGTGTATGGGAGGCGATCGTCAATGAGAAGAACAACCCAGATCTTTGGACACAAGGCAAACAGCTGCCTCCAGGAAAGACCGCGGTCCCCGGATCAGGGGCTTCTCAGGACTCGTCGGCAGATCCTGGAGTTGCGACTCAAAGAGAAGGCCAGAGTGCCTCCGAGTGCACAAACCTCCCCGTTGCACAAGAGACTGAAGGCGGTGCCAAGAAGGTTGATGAAGAAAGCTCTGCTTTCAAAAACGTTCAGATCCTTCGATACCTTTTGGGTGCTCTGCCAATTACCATCACAGGATTTATGCACAATCTTGGTCTTGGACTTGTGAGCAAGCGCCGTGGCGATGCTTTCCAAAAAGCAAAGCAGAGTGCCAACATGGTGGCTGAGGCCATCGCTGACACTATTCTACGTGCGCTTCAACTAGATGCTCCTAACTCAGGTGCTAGCTCTAAGTACCGCTTCCCGTATCTTATCGTCATTCTCTCCCAGTTCTCACACCTCTTGTATGAGGCTGGTGGTGATCGGCCAACACCTAACTATCTGACTCTTGTTCTTGTCGCTTTCAAGCGCAATCACGGACTCAAGGTGCTGAAGGAGATGTGCGAAATCTTCATGCGTGAGGTCAACACCCTCAAGCCCCTGGATCGTGGGGCTGAGACAGAGAAGGAAGTTGCTGATCAGCTTACCGCTGCCTACGGTGGCATAAAAATCATTCTTGCGGTCTTCACAGAACTCGCTAGCGGCAAGAGTATCGTTGAGTCTAGCCAGACACAAGCGCTCACGACCAATCACGATCGGGAGCGTGGTCGTCCGGATTACTTCCAACCCGGCCAATTTCAGGTAGATCTTCGCATGGAAATTCTGCCCATGGCTCAAGAGATGTGGAACTCAGAATTTGCCACACAGTCGCAAAGCATCATCGTTAAATTTTTGGTTGACATTCTTCGCTCATCATTGGATGGAGAGTATGAGTCTGGTGCTGCATTGAAAGCCGATCCCGCACCTATCTTAACTGAAGTCCCACGCAAGCCATTTGTTGTCAACAAGGACCGTGCGGCCACGCTCAAAGAGAAGGGCTTTGAGGATGACGAGCTGAATCAAGAGGCTCTTTACCGCTGCAACAATGTTTTGGGCCCCGCTGAGGAATACTGCAAAGCGCAGAAATGGCTTCGAGCCCCTCCAAGGTTGCCTCCTCGAGCCACTGACATTCAAACTGGGTCTTCTGAAGTCGCCTCGGGCGGAGATGGCCCTGAAGATCTCCCTTCGGGTGACTCTAACGACCCCTTCGACCCTAGGTTCTTGGAGCAATCGGCCCTTGCATTGCTTCTGGCTCAGGCCACCGGCCACCCGGTGGATGAGCATACTCGCCCGAACACAGACGATACCGAAGGCATTGACACCAGCATGCCTGAGGGCTTAGCTCGTGCGATCGGTGCTGTTTTCCAGAATGGTGAAGTTATAGACCGCAATGGGCCTGGCGAGTCATCGCACCAAGAACACGACCCACCTGCTCAAGGGCAATCGGAACCTGCCAGCCAAAATCAAGAGCCAGTCCGTCGACGCCAGCTTATCACTGTAGAGGACCTCAATGCCGAACGAGAGAAAGTTCGATCTAATCTGATTGAACGCTGCCTGGATGTTCTCAATGTCCATCACGATGTCTCATTCGAGCTTGCGGATCTAATCTCATCTGCCATCAAGAAGCATAGCGAGCCCGAAACCTTCCGTCGAGATGTTGGAGAGACTCTTGTTCAGTCGCTCGTTTCCTTGCAGATGGAGAACTTTGAGACGGCCGGAAAGAAGGTGGCAGCTTATGCTCATATCCTTGCTCTGGTTCTCCAGGATCGGGACATGTACAATGCAACTCTGGATGAGCTCAAAGATTGTTTCTCTACTTTTCTTGGCTTTATCAAAATCCCTTCTCCCGAGAAGCCTGCCAACGAAACGTTCCCTTGGATTGGCCATGTGTTGCTCATTCTAGAGAAGCTGCTGTCTGACGATTGCCAGCCTCCTCAAATAACCTGGAATCCACCAAACCCTGATAATCCTAATTCTGATGAGGAGCCAGCTCGTCTGGAGGAACCCCTCGTGTCTCTTGACCAGAAGACCCAGCTTTTCGAGTCCTTGGTTGAGATATTACCGCGAGTGGGCAAGGATGACACACTGGCACTCTCAATCTGTCGTATCCTGGTTATTCTCACTCGGGAACGCAGCATTGCTGCGCGATTTGGGGAGAAGCGCAACTTGCAGCGCCTCTTTGTCATGGTTAAGCAGCTAGCAAGCGCCACAAACGATAAGCTTCAAAGCTCGTTCTTGTTGATTTTGCGTCACATTGTCGAGGACGAAGCTACAATTCGTCAAATCATGCGCAGTGAGATTGTCGCTAATTTTGAAAACAAATCATCCCGCCAGATCGACACTGCTGGCTACGTGCGACAGTTGTATCATCTCGTTTTGAGGGCGCCCGAGATATTCGTCGAAGTGACGAATGAGAAGCTGAGACTGACCAAATATGAGTTCTCTCAGCGCCCGCAACTTCTTGGCTTGAAGGCCGACAAAGATCGCACTGCTCGCTCACGCCAAGAGCAGATCGGTGGCGAGAGTAGCAAGAACGAAGATTCCAAGGTCGAGACCTCTGCTGCTGATGACAAAGAGAAGGACAAGAGCCAAGGCAAGGGTGCTGAGCTCAAAGCGCCTGTGGTTGAGAACCCAGATGGTGTTATTCACTACCTCTTATCAGAGCTCCTATCCTACAAGGACGTCGATGATAAGGAAAACCCTACTGAAACATCCGATCGGTCATCCGCCGACCAGTCTGAGGGTCAGCCACCAGCTGACGTTGACATGTCCATTGATGAGCCTACCCCTTCCGTGTCGAGCAGTGCCGATGCCCAGCCTAGTCGCACGCCTGTTAAGAAGGGTGAGAAGCAACCATTCCACGCTGAAGACCACCAGATTTATATATACCGATGCTTCCTCCTTCAATGCCTTACCGAGCTTCTGTCATCCTATAACCGCACCAAAGTTGAATTCATCAACTTCTCTCGCAAGGCCGATCCCCTTGCCTCCACACCTTCCAAGCCACGCTCTGGCATTCTCAATTACCTGTTGAATGCACTGGTTCCCCTTGGGACTATGGATCATGATGATTCTTTGGCGTTCAAGAAACGGAGCATGACCTCGACATGGACTATGCAGGTCCTGGTTGCTCTATGCACCAAAACCGGTGAGAATGGTGGCCCTGTCAGGCGCCGTGGTGAACCAAAGCAAATCGAAGAAGATGAACCGGATCTTGCTTTCGTTCGCAGGTTTGTGCTAGAGCACGCACTCCGATCCTACAAAGATGCCAATGCTTCAACTGAGCCCTTGGACGCAAAATACTCGAAGCTCATGTGCCTTGCCGACCTTTTCGACAAAATGCTCAGCGGTTATTCCTACTCTCAGGACGCAGGCTTCCCGTCTTCTAACAAACAACTTGCGAAAACCATGTTCGAGAAGCACTTCATTCCTGCATTGACTGCTTCTGTCGCCGATATTGACCTCAATTTCCCATCATCCAAACGCGTCATCAAGTACATTCTTCGTCCCCTGAACAAATTGACCCAAACTGCGGTAATCCTCAGTGAGAACTCTGATATCTCCAACCTGGGTGAGGCCGACGATGACGAGATTTCATCTGCAACTTCCGTTTCTGACATGGAAGATGACCGGGAAGAGACTCCGGACCTTTTCCGCCACTCTACGCTCGGTATGCTGGAGCCTCGTCATGACGAAGAAGAATCTAGCACCGAAGAATCGGAAGGCGAGGATGATGAAATGTATGACGACGAGTACGATGATGAAATGTACGACGACGAGGAAATTATTGAGGATGACGGCGAAGTTGTCAGCGATGAAGACGAGGATGTCGAAGGTAGAGGTCCCATCGAAGGTCTCTCTGGTGATGCCGTCGAAGTCATTATTGATGATGAAGACGACGATGACGATGAGGACGACGATGAAGACGATGACCACTCTGACATGGACGATGATGACATGTTTGCCGACGAGATCACTGGCGACCATGACAACGAGAGTCTCGGAGAAGACCAAGAAGGCGAATGGGAGAGTGAAGAAATGACGGAAGACGAAGAAGAAGCCGAGATGATGAACCAATTCGAGGAGGAGATGGCTGACATCCGTCAAACCAACCAGCCGCACTCAGCTCACCGTATTAATGATCTCTTCCGTGCTCTCAATGACGCTGCTTCCGGTGGCGTCGAAGATATGCACGGAGATGGCCTTGGAGGAGATATCCACGATGAGATTCTTGATGAGTTGGATGATGGAGGTAAGTTTTAACTTCAGGGCCTTCGCCACGCCAGTCTACTGATCTCACTACTAGAAGAAGACGAGGATATGGATGAGATTGACGATGAGATGGATGATTATGATGACTATGAAATGGACCAGGGCTCCGAGGGAGACATGGAAGGTAAAAAGACCCTATAACTTGCCAACACTGGAATCTTATTACTGACATATCGATTTCCAGATGACGATCTCCTCGAGCCATGGGGATGGGAAGGTGATGAACCCCCACCACCCCGACCGCACGGACATCACCATCGCTTCCGTGGTGGTGCACCACCCGCCTGGGCTACTGTGACTGAAATCATGCCTGGACGCCATGGCGGACTTGTGCCGCTCCAGCCTTATCCTCGTGTCCATAGAAACCTGCCCACGGCTCGCGGCAATGATGATGGTACCAACCCTCTTCTGATGCGCAATGACGGCGGTGCCACCGATCCTTCTGCTCCGCGTCTCGGATTTACGGCCGAGCCTCCTCCTCCGGACTGGAGTCAACTTGAAGGTGGTGGACGTATGCTTGCCATGGAAAGCCCTGTTAGCTTTATGAACGCTATCATGCAGGCTATTGGTGGACAAGCAACACCTGGCTTTGGTGTCGTCACTCGGCCCGATGGTATTCATGTTCATGTTGATCGTCGGGCGATCTTGCCCAATCGTATTCAAGACATGTTTGGTTCTCTCACACGTCATCACAACCCTGCCTCGCGCAGCCGTGATGACCCTCTCAATGCCGTCAAGTTCTCGTTATCGCCAACCAGAAACCGATGGCAGGAAGAAGCCCGTCTCCTGTTCAGCAGCACTTATGTGGAGAAAACGCAGCGTGTTGTCAACTCCATTATGAAGGTTTTGGTTCCTCCTGCTATCGAGGAAGGAAAGCAAAACCAGAAGATGGAAGAGGAAAAGCAAAAGATCGTTCGTGAGAAACTGGCTGAGAAAGAACGATTGGAACGAGGAAAAAGAGAAGAGGAAGAGCGCGTGAACAAGCTTCACGAAGAGGCAGAGAATGCAAGGCTACAAGCTGAAAGAGAGCAGCAGGAAGCCGAGCGACAGGCAGCTGGTATTGATGAGCCTATGGAAGATGTTCAGCAGACTGATACTGCAGCTGAACCTACTGCTAGCTCCTCCGCTCAAGCTGAGCCTGAGCCTGAGCCTGCTCAACGAGTTCACACAATTATTCGGGGCCGCCAGCTCGATATAACCGGGCTGGAAATTGATCCCGAATACTTAGAGGCTCTGCCAGAAGACCTTCGAGAAGAGGTGATCATGCAGCAGCTCGCCGACCAGCGGTCTCAAGCCGCTGCCGCTGGCGAAGAGCCAACTGAAATCAATCAAGAGTTCCTGGAAGCCTTGCCTGACGAAATCCGAAATGAACTGTTGCAGCAGGAAGCCGCTGATCGGCGCCGTCGTGAGCGAGAAGCTGCTCGTCGACAACAGCCGCCGGCTGGTACTACTGCACCCCGGGCTGAGGATATGGACGCCGCTAGTTTCCTTGCAACTCTAGATCCCTCTCTGCGTCAAGCCGTTCTCGCTGATCAACCAGAGGATGTGCTTGCTACATTGGGCCCCGAGTACCTAACTGAGGCACGAGCCCTTGGCGGCCGCCGCATTGCCCAGTTCGGCGATCTTGTTGGCATGGAACACCGCCCCAGACACGAGCCTGCTGAAGATCAAGAACCCAAGAAAGCCCAGAGACGCCAAATTGTCCAGATGCTTGACAAGGCTGGTGTTGCCACTCTTTTGCGGTTGTTGTTCATGCCTCTTCAGGGTAATGCACGGAGCCAGTTTAACGATATCGTCCATAATGTCTGCGAGAACCGCCAGAACCGTGGCGAGGTCATCAGCCTTATTCTTTCTGTCCTGCAAGATGGCAGTGTTGATTCTTCCGCCATCGAGCGCAGCTTTTCTCACCTATCGCTCCGTGCCAAGGCTCCTGGTTCACAGAAAACTCCTCAGTCTGGCAAGCGTCAGCAGTTCCTCCAGACGTCGGGCATCAGCAATGACGTGACACCACTCATGGTCGTGCAACAATGCCTGGCAACACTATCTTACCTGTCCCAGTTTAACGCTCATGTTCCATGGTTTTTCTTGACTGAGCATGATTCGGCTTCCTCGCTCAAGCTGAAGGCATTCCGCAAGGGCAAAGGCAAAGAGAACCGAGCGAACAAATTCGCTCTGAACGCTCTCCTTTCGCTTCTTGACAGAAAATTGATCATGGACAGCCCTAACTGTATGGAGCAGCTGTCTACTTTGCTCAGCAGTATTACTCAACCGCTCACAGTCCTCCTTCGCCGTGAAAAGGAGAAGCAGGAAGAAGAAAAGGGAAAGAAGCCTGAGGGAGCTGAGCCGACTCCCGATCAACCTACCCAGGCCGCTGAACCCGGCACGGACACTACCATGACAGATGCCCCACTGCCCACCGTTGAGACGGCCGAGGGACAAGCCACTGAAGGCACGGCAGAGGACGACGATGATACTAAGAAGGCCGAAAGCACTGAAAAGCCTGCTGAAGAAGAGAAACGCAAGCGAAAGAGCATTGAGCCTCCCGTTGTTCCTGATCATAACTTCCGCCTAGTTGTTCACATCCTTGCAGCTCGCGAGTGCAATGGAAAAACATTCCGTGACACTCTCTCCACTATCAACAACCTCTCTGCCATTCCTGGTGCTCGGGATGTGATTGGCAATGAGCTGGTCGGCCAAGCACAGGCCCTCAGTGATACCATCCTGGCAGATCTTGAAGAGCTGCTTCCTTACATTCACCAGTCTAAGACTGGCACAGACATGCAAGGTTTAGCCTTGGCTAAGTTTTCTCCGCCCAGCTCTGATCAGGCAAAATTGCTTCGTATCCTCACCGCGCTCGACTATCTCTTTGATCCATCTCGGGTTGACAAGTCGAAGGGAAGCGAGCCCGAATCCGCTCCGAAGGAAGACGTTCTCAAGAGACTGTACGAGAGTGCCACTTTCGGTCCCCTCTGGACGAAGCTCAGTGACTGCTTGACCGTCATTCGCCAGAAGGAGAACATGCTGAACGTAGCCACCATTCTCCTGCCTTTGATCGAGGCATTAATGGTTGTCTGCAAGAACACCACTCTCAAAGACCAGGCAATTTCTCGGGGCAGCCGCGAGTTGTCTGTCAACAGTGCCTCGGCTGATGCTGGTCTTAGCATGGAGAATCTTTTCTTCAAATTTACTGAGGAACACCGTAAGATTCTCAACGAACTTGTTCGCCAAAATCCCCGCTTGATGAGTGGCACATTCTCCCTGCTGGTGAAGAACCCTAAGGTCCTTGAGTTTGATAACAAGCGCAATTACTTCACTCGTCGCGTCCACTCCCGTGGTGCCGAGCCTCGTCACCCTCACCCTCCTCTCCAGCTCTCTGTGCGCCGAGACCAAGTCTTCCTGGACTCGTTCAAGTCTCTCTACTTCAAGAGTGCCGATGAGCTCAAGTACGGCAAATTGAACGTCCGCTTCCATGGCGAAGAGGGTGTCGATGCTGGTGGTGTCACTCGAGAATGGTTCCAAGTCCTTGCCCGTGGCATGTTCAACCCCAACTACGCTCTATTCATTCCTGTTGCTGCCGATCGGACTACTTTCCACCCCAATCGTCTGAGTGGTGTCAACTCCGAACACTTGATGTTCTTCAAGTTCATTGGCCGAATCATTGGCAAGGCTCTCTACGAGGGTCGTGTTCTAGACTGTCACTTCTCTCGTGCCGTCTACAAGAACATCCTTGGGCGTTCTGTATCCATCAAAGACATGGAAACACTCGACCTAGACTACTACAAGTCCTTACTCTGGATGCTGGAGAACGATATCACCGACATCATCACCGAGACCTTTTCCATTGAGACCGATGCCTTTGGTGAGAAGCAGACAATCGACCTGATTCCCGATGGTCGTAACATTCCAGTCACCCAGGAGAACAAGGAAGAATATATCCAACGCGTAGTTGAGTACCGTCTGGTAGAGTCCGTCCGAGAACAGCTTGACAACTTCCTGAAAGGTACAGTGCCATACACACTCTTCTTTTGGTGTAGAATGACAACTAACATAGTCTACAGGTTTCCATGAAATCATTCCTCCTGATCTCATTTCCATCTTCAACGAGCAGGAACTGGAGCTTCTGATCTCCGGCCTGCCCGAGATCGAGGTCGATGAGTGGAAGAACAACACTGAGTACCACAACTACTCTGCCTCGTCACCACAGATCCAGTGGTTCTGGCGCGCCGTTCGCTCATTTGACAAGGAGGAGCGTGCCAAGCTGTTGCAGTTCGTCACTGGTACCTCCAAGGTGCCTCTCAACGGTTTCAAGGAGCTGGAAGGAATGAACGGAGTGAGCAAGTTCAATATTCACCGAGACTATGGCAACAAGACCCGGCTGCCCAGCTCGCACACATGTTTCAACCGTAAGCTTTCGCCTCCCAATTTATACTGGTTCATCTGCTAACGATATCTCCAGAGCTTGATCTCCCTGAATACGAAAGTTATGAAGATCTCCGTCAACGGCTGTATACTGCGATGACAGCTGGTAGCGAGTACTTTGGATTCGCATAGATAGCTTTATTTTACTTGATTTTTGTTCGCGTTCTTCATGTCAGACCCAAGCATTCAATGGCGTTTTCCCGGGAATGTTCGTGGGGAAGTGGAGGAAGATGGGAAAAACTCCAGGGAACCTTTGGGTATCAGGTGATGTGCAGGTCAACTGATTCCAAGGACCCTTTCAACAACTGTACTTAGATTGCTGCTTTTCTTACGGGAAATATCCATATTGTGTTTTCTTGAGTTACCCAGATCACACCGTACTACACGTAAGGCTGAATATAGATCCAGATGACGGATGACGATGCAAAGGCGGTGAGTAGTCACGGGATACGAAAAAAATGCGGGGCCCAAAATGGCAGGTGCCGGGATTCGATTTTTAAAGCTTCGCAAGCTGACGGTTCTTTTGCTTTTCTTTCTTCTTGGGAAAGAACTTCACTTCTATTTCACACCCCGCACACCATGGCGACCAACTCCATTAAGTTGCTGACTGGCAACAGTCACCCGGAGCTTGCCCAGCTCGTGGCGGACCGGTAAGGATCCTTGCGTTCTGCAAAAGCAATTTTTAGCGGCAAAGACTAATTCAAGGATGACCACAGCCTCGGCAGCGAGTTGACCAAGATCATGGTACTGCAGTACTCTAACCAGGAGACCAGCGTCACAATCGGTGAAAGTGTTCGGGACGAAGATGGTACGCTGACCCCGCCGTGGTGTCTCGAATAAAGAAATGAAGAATGGAAGGAAGCCATGGAAGCCCGTTGCTGATCTTCATTTTGTTCTCGCGCAGTCTTCATTCTGCAGTCAACACGGCCCAACGATATCAATGACGGCCTCATGGAACTCTTGATCATGATCAACGCTTGCAAGACTGCTTCTGCCCGCCGCATTACCGCTGTCATTCCCAACTTCCCTTATGCTCGCCAGGACAAGAAGGATAAGAGCCGTGCTCCCATTACCGCCAAGCTTATGGCCAATATGCTGCAGACTGCCGGCTGCAACCACGTCATCACCATGGATCTGCATGCGAGCCAGATCCAGGGTTTCTTCAACGTCCCCGTCGACAACTTGTATGCTGAGCCCAGCATGCTCAAGTGGATTCGCGAGAACCTGGATGTGAGCAACTGCGTTATTGTCAGTCCCGATGCTGGTGGTGCCAAGCGGTAAGTAATTAATATCATGAACCCTTCATATTCTATGATGTCAAGTCTAACAAGTTCTTTTCTTTAGTGCGACTGCCATTGCTGACCGTCTCGATCTGCAATTCGCCCTGATCCACAAGGAGCGCGCCCGTCCCAATGAGGTCTCCCGCATGGTCCTTGTCGGTAACGTCCAGGACAAGGTCGCCATCATTGTCGACGACATGGCCGATACCTGTGGCACCCTCGTCAAAGCCGCCGACACTATCCTCCAGCACGGTGCTAAGGAAGTCAACGCTATTGTCGTCCACGGTATCCTCTCCGGCAAGGCCATCGAGAACCTGAATGGTAGCCGCCTGAACCGCCTGGTTGTGACTAACACTGTCCCTCATGCCGAGAAGAAGGAGGCTTGCGATAAGATCGAGACCATCGACATCAGCCCCACGCTGGCTGAAGCTTGCCGTCGTACTCACAACGGAGAGTCCGTCAGCTTCCTCTTCTCGCACGCTGTCGCATAATTGCCTTCTTCCGAAAATTAAATCCAATACCCCAATTTCAACCAATTTCACTTGACTGCCAGGGGGACCCGTGTGTGATTGGCAAGGTTTTCATGCGATGCGATGCAGAGGGTGTGGGCGGGATAAACAAAAATACGATTCTTATGACCATTATTTGACATTTCCGAGGATACGAGATTCCAGGATTCTTTTCGTTTGCTGTTCTTGCCTTTTTCCCCTTTAATCCGAGGATAGTCTACAGTCGAGTAGCTTTTCTCTATTGGTGATTTCGGGGGTTTTTTTTTCCAATTGCATTGTGCATTTCTCGAATTTCCTCTTTGTATCTTTAGATCATGATTAGAAGCCTCGATGGCCTTTGATATTGAACCTTTTCTTTCCTTATTTCTGCAAGGCTACGGGTGATTATGTTGGGGCTAGGGACAGGACGATTGTAAGATTGTATAGGGTCTGCGAGGGGAGTTTAGTCTGTCATGATATATTTAGGGTTCAAGCTCCAAGTGATGACAACAACATCAAGGCCATCATGTCCCTAGTTCTCAACTGTATCTTCCCTTTTTTCTTCTCTGTACCACCCTTCCCTTCATCTCACCTTCCTCTTCTTCTTTTTGAGGTCTTCTGCTACGATCAACGCAGTTCTTTACCAGCTCAATCCATTTATGTTATTTTTAATGTCGTGTTGTTGTTTGCATCTATATACTAAATGAATTATGTTGAGCAAAACTTCTGAATATCGTGCATTGAAGACTGCAGGGGACACTTTCCCTGTTCTTGTGCTAAGGTTTATACCTGTTTGTGCGTATGCGATTATGAACAACTCTTTTTTCATCGCTGGACATCTACATCTTAAGCCTAGGTTCGGGACATTCAGTACCATTCTCTAAGGCTTCAGGCTATGGTTTGCGATGAATAGACCTCTAGAGAGGTCTAGACTTTGCAATTAATCTCCTATAGTGTTGCGTTTATGTCTTCCGATCCTATGATTGATAATGACTCTCAGATGGTCTATTCTCTACTCTGTATTATAACTCAATTCATTGCTGCTTCGTGAATATGTTGAAGTGTTGTGTGGCATCTTTCCAAAAAGTACACGGGTGATCGTTCCTAGGTTGAAATATATAAATTGGAATGGCGGGGTAGTGAATATAGTTAGGGCTGGAAATTTACATTTTCTAAGGATATGATATGAGTTTTTCCCGTAGGATCCATGGATCGTGCTCGAGAAATCATATTACAATATTAGACTTCGAGGTAAGTACATAGATATGAATATTTGGATATATTATATTGGTTCAAGTTCTGACTCGTAGGGGATATTTTGCTTAGGGCTGTACATAGGGTAAACGGCGGTGAGGGGCATCTCGCAATATTGAACAAACTTGCATGATTCGAAATAGGACCTCGGTATCTTGCTTGGAAGATCCCCAGGTTTCACCAGTTTTTAGGTGCTTCATACACTCGACATGGGTTGAATGCTCGGACTGGGACGACAGCGGCAAAGGAACGGAGAGTAGGGCGGACATTACGAGGCTTACAACTACACGCAATCACGATGAAACAAAAACATTGAAATTGGCATGCACTCCATTCAAAAAAGGGTAGTCAAAAGATAGGTTCAGCACAGATGCATCGCCCCGAGGCCCGAATCACAGTAGCATCTCGGGGTAGGGTGATCAAACCATTCGCCTTATACGCTAAAACCTGATCCCCCATACTTTTTTAAGCCCTTTTTCGTATCAGACATATCCGCGTTGCTGGGAGTGATCTTCTTTTTTTTTGTGAATCCCTCAATCATCCCAGTAACGTGAAGCTCCCCTCGATTAAACATCCCCACGGAAATGAATTACTACACCGTAGTGTAGATTTACTTCCGCATAGACGAAGCCCTCCGCTTGCGGAGCTCGTCACGCTTGGCCTTCTCCTCGTGGACACGGTTGGCCAGGAGCTTGGCGTAGTCGTTGCTGGAAAGAGGTTAGTGAAATGTTCAGTGAAACATGAGGATATGATCTCCGTTGAGAGAAAACTTACGCAGCCTCGCGGCCGGCCTCAGCGGCACGGCGCTTGATGGCAATGCGGTGACGCTTGCGCTGCAGACGCTGGGGAGTAACCAGACGCTGGATCTTGGGGGCCTTGGTGTAGTCCTGCTTGCCCTCCTTGGTGACGGTGCGGCGGATGACGAACTTGCGGACGTCGTCCTTCTTGTCAAGACCGAAGAAGCTGCGGATCTTGGTGGCACGCTTGGGACCCAGGCGCTTGGGGACGACGGTGTCGGTCAGGCCGGGGAGCTCCTGCTCACCCTGCTTGAGGATGGAGAGGGCAAGGACGGAGAGGTCCAGACCGGTGATGGCTAGATATGATGTCAATGGGTGATTCTGATTTTGTCGAGGGGAAGAAAAGAATCTTCACGTACCACCACGGACGGACTTGCGCTTGCGCTCACCAGTGCGGCGGGGGCGGTAGCAGCTGTGGCCGTCGGCGAGGAGCAGACGGGTACGGGTGGGGAGGAGAACTGTAGAGAATCGATAAGTATGCTGGGGATTTTGTGTGCGGTATTCCTGGTCGAATCTTCAGGAAGGGCTTAGTGCCAACGTACCACCCTGCTTCATGGGGAAACCTGTAGATTCGAGTTAGCAATCATGATCCCATTCAGATATTGATTCGTATTCTTCATAGCATCCCCGGAGTTGTAAAAGAAGTCGTCGTACCTTGCTTGTCGTTACCACCGGTGATCTTGAACAGGTAACCCTTGAACTCATCGCCGAGGGAGTCACCGACAACCTAATCGAAAAGAAAAACCCATCAGCCCAATCGTTCTTATCATTCGCGTTGTGTGTAATAATTTTTTTTGTATCGGAGTCGTGGTGGTGTGGATTTGTGTGGATTGAAGATTTAAGGATCGGGGGATTGCTGACTTCGGTGCCCATGCGCTTCTCCATGAAGGGGCGCAGCTTGCGCTCATCGTCGACCTCGACGATCTTCTGCGACCCATTGGCCGGGTAGGAAATGTTGAGCTTCATCTTGACGGGGGTTGCGCGGTCAAGACGGTAGCGCGGAGTTTGTCGACAGGTGAGGTTGAAGGGTTCGGTCGTGTGGATTTTGCGAGTTCCAAAGGTTTGGTGTAGCGAGTGTGTGTGTGTCTGACTCAGCCGACGCTAACCTCTTTGGGTCCCGGAACAGTCAGCGTCGCTAAGGATGTCACGTGAGAGCCTTCGTCATTATTAATGCCTGAGGCTAAAAATGACACCCGAATTATACGGCATAAGTCTCCCCGGCAGATTGTGCACACGAAGTATAGCCCTGTGGACACTGATGTCTTTCATCCATGATCAATTGTTGGTGAGTAATTTCCAATGGGGTATTGGCCTTGTGTTAGCCTATGTAGGGCTCCTTAGACTTCTGCATATTTTAACGACTCTGATCATCAAGATCTTTGCAGTGCTGCCAATTCGCTCATTTACGTAGCGTCAAGTCTGCGATGCTCCAGGCTGTCTTTACTGTCTATGGAATATGTTTCGTCTCGCACAATGATCTGTGGGCGAGGCCCACATTAAGGTACAAAGAGCACATAGCGCGAAAAAAAGGAAAGGAAGCATACTTTGCTGGTGTAATCAAGCAAAAAATCCTCCAACGTCAAGCAAAGAATCGCCAAAGTCCAAACTAACGTTCTATTTATCCACAGGATTATGCACTGCCTTGATAAGAAGACTTGGCATTCGTACGTCTCGTACAGCATACCGGTTCAAGGTGGCTCAACTCCGATCGCGCCATTCCACCAATCAGCCGGTGGCACGCAGGGACTCGTCATCTGCAGTATCCCGGCTATTCAACACCGCGCTTCACAAAAGACGATTGAGTTTTGATGCTACATGAATATAGTAATGAATAAGATCATTATATAATACGGAAGATATACGACCCCCACTTCGTATGCGGCGGAAGTCGCAAGAGCCGAAACATAAGCTTTCGCGTTGACTGCAGTGCGACGCCGCACGCGATACGTTTCCACGTTGGACTCCCCACCCTGGCCGCGTGGCCTTCAGATCGTCACGATATTGAGATGGGTTTCATTTTTTTTATAATCTCGTTAACCACGGAGGCGTTCAGGTTTTCCAATTCAATTGACTTTTCTATCCGTGGATTTCCAGGGCTCCGCTACTTTTTGCCGGTTGTCCCGGTGGAGAAAGACTGACTCCGATTACAATCTTATCTCCCCTTTTCTTTTTCTCAACGCTCTCAAGAGCGAAACGGCCTTTCCGAGAATTGAACATACGAGCTATCTTTGCGGCTGATAGTGTTGGGAGAGAAAGCGCAACACACAGTGGCGACTCCCATTCCGATCGCAACGGGGATCTGGACGGTCCAGAGGAACTCAGGAGTTCAGGGTCATTGGAGAATACTTCCACCTGGGCACGGGTTGTACATTTGATTTCGATATATTTCACGCCTCGAATCGAGGTACATATTTGGTCGTGCGCCTGGCGCGCTCCTTATCAGTATGATGCGCCTCTTTAACCGATTCTACGCCCTTTGCGCCATCGCCGTCTGCACAATACTCTACTCGGCATGGTTCTTAACCTCTCGCAATTTTGGTGATATTGTTCCGCTCGCGACGAACAAGTTTGAGACAGCGGCCGACTTTGATCGACGATTGGTGGTGTTTGGAGATTCATGGAGTGATAATGAGACAGAGGAGCCACAAGGGAAGGTGTGGACTGATTGGCTTTGTGAGAAGGTGAGTTACTCAGCATCCACTCGACAGGCGGGTTGTCAATGTCTTGGTTTTGGTCTTGGTGGGCTTGGGTCTTGGTCTGGAGAAGCTTGTACCCGACACCGGGTGTTTTATCATATTCTACATGTCTTGGATCCGTACACTGACGATGTTTTCACTATAGTTCTCGTGTCACCAGGAGAACCTCGCCGAGACAGCCAAGTCAATACTAAGGGGTAAATACGCAGGCTCCGTGGTCGACAACACCGAACTAGACGTACTAGGCCGCCTGTCTCAGACAAGGCTCAGTGACTTCAAGACTCAGCTCCAACACTGGCTCGACGCCGAACAAAAAAGCATTGAAGGCTTGACCGAGGACGAGATCAAGTCCCGTCAAGATCGCACCATTTTCGTCGTCTCCTTCGGTATCTGGGACATTTGGTCCCTCGTCGCCAAGGACTATGATATCGCCACCACCTCTATTGAGCGCCGGGTCCAGACCGTGATGGATCAATTGGATCTTCTCTCCAGGCGTTGGGGCTCTGATCAGGTGAAGGTGATTCTGACACAGTCCGTCGACGTGACCTTTTTACCGGCATTCGCATCCGCTTTCACCTCGCAGGGCGACGAGTACAAGAACGCCGTTAAGATGCTGGGCCATTGGAACCAGAAGCTACGAGAGGCAGCGAAGCCCTGGGAGAAGGGCACGATTTACTTGTTCGATACGAATGCCTTCTTGTTAGATTGTATTCGCGACTGGCAGCTCTTTGCGGCAGGCATCAAGGCGGAAAGTGGATTGGGTACGAACGAGGATCCCGGGTGGGAAAATGTCGCTGACGCCTGCGTCGAATCACCGGGTTCGTTCCAGGTCATGATGTCAAAGGGCAAGGATAAGAAACAGTGTGAACATCCAGACAAGTATCTGTTCTGGTAAGTGCCTTGGTTTTCCGCGCCCTTTCGAGGCGGGCAATGATCGACAATTTTTTTTTTTTTTTTTTTCTTCTCTCGCTGACCGAGATCCAGGAACGAAATGAGTCTGGGACCGTCTGCCCACCGACTGATGGCGGCGGAAGTGTACCAAGGGATTGATGGAGTTCTCTTGAACCAGGAACCGTCTAAACGCCGCCACACCCGGGGCTTTGCAGCTTAGACATTGTGTAAAAAATCCTCAAAAGTATATAGATGACGAATGAGCATAACCGAAACATGAGCGTCGGTACCCGATGTCATACTTATCAAACGTGCCTGATGCGGCGAACAAGATCGAGGAGGCACGGTAGTAGCCGAGACGTGTCAATCTAGCCAGGCGGATCCACCTTAGAATGATTTGGCAGATTCAAAAGGGAAGAAATTTCCTGTATAAGGTAGTATTGTTCCAAGCTCGACAGTTGCACGGAGTGTGGAGAGGGATCGGCAATGAGATCATCTTAGCGCTGTGACATGTTCTAGGGCTGATCTGTCTCGACCCGGTTTCTCTCAATTGAATCTTGCATTATTTTCCTTTATCTCATTTGATGTCTTTGGGGGAAATGACTTGATTCACCCCATCTTGTTTGCCAGGAAGAAAGATGTTTGCTGGGTTTTTTCTTTGTTCGATTTGTCGGGGAACCGAGGGGGAAGCCGCGACCAATCAACGGGCGGATCATCGCGGGATCCGCTGCGAGTCGCCGCATCCGGAGACAAAGAAAACAATGATCTCGTTTGCTGTTACTTTGCCCGATCGAATTAAACTCATTGGGTTGGTGGTTCAGGTGGTTGTAACAAGAGGTCCCTGGGAACACCCTCAACCATGGGTGATATGCATGTTCCAAGGTCTACACTTTCGTACTTTTTGGCGCTCTCCTCCCCTGATTTCTGATCTATACTTTCTTTTTCCTGGTCTAGAATTGGGCCCTTGCTCGGTTGGCGCGGCTTGAATGGCAACGAGATTGATCTAGGATCTATTGTCAAAGGACAAGCCACTCGGCAGGGATTGCGAGCCGAATGGCCCTAAGACAACAAAGAAACCGCAAAAATAGGTCCACTGTCTTTGTCTTTCCATGTCATTTGCTGATATACACTTGAAGTCATTCCCCCGTTTTAATTCGGTCTTCTTCTCTTTCAAATTCTCTTTCAGTTATTCTCCCAACCACATCGCTTTCCCTTGTTGATAATTCTGTTTTTTTTTGTTCCGACCTCTTGTCACTGCTTTTTCGTGGGAGGCTTGTTATTCCTCTTGTTCGGGTTGACCGGCTTTCATTTCGCATTCGTTGCATCAAACCCCAAGATTGATCTTTTTTCTTTGTGACCGTCGGAGCCGGTTTCCTTGTTTTGGTTGTTTGTGGCGGCTATTGCCCTCTCGACCAACTCATAGATAAATGTCTTGGGACCGAGTGCTCCCCGCTCCAGCTGGTCTGCACTATGAGCATCCCCAAGTCAGACCTAGCGACCTTCTCGACCACAAGATAATGAGTGACCTTCCCAAGTCTCACGGGCCTTTGGTGTACCGCCAGGACTCGTTCAAATATGCCGATCTGCGCCTAAATGAAGTGCCACAGGCCCATCAGCAAATGGCAGTCTTGAACAAAAGCGAAACTGGCATTCAGAGCGATCAAATGACGCTGATGGCAAATGCACATCCGAATCTCAATCTAGTGGCGAGAACACCCGGGGCTATGGTCTCCACGGAAGTCTCCCGCTCCTCTTCCTCTTCTGGCAGTGCGAGCCCGGTGAGATCTGTCAAGGAGAGAGACATGTTTTGTCTTTGCCAGCCGGATCCGAAAGTGCCACGACCTCGTAATGGTGAGTTGATGCAACCTGCGCAGTTAAATGAGCATGGCAAGTGCTTTTTACTTCAATTCTTGAACAGTCGAGGCGGTGGCCAGACTTGCAATTATCAATTAAGAGAATTGGATGGCTAATTCGTGATTCATAGCATTTATTCTATATCGACAGCACTACCAGGCGACCGTAGTGGCCCATAATCCGGGCATGGCAAATCCAGATATCTCCAAGATTATCGGGGTGCAGTGGAGGAATCTCTCAGAAGAAGAAAAGTCGAAGTGGAGGACTTTAGCGGAGGTGAATTTTACTGAATAATCCCTGTTTTGAACATAGCTGATGTCTAATAGGAAGAGAAAATCCGCCATAACCAGCAATATCCTGGCTATCGCTACCAGCCCCGACGAAGTGGTCGGGACGGTGGCAGTCGTGGCCCTGGCTCGGGTATCAGTAACAATACATCTGGTGGCACTCACTGCACTCGCTGTGGGGGTCGGTTTATGCATCCGCCATCACCAATGACCCCATTCACACCAACGACTGCTACCTCAGAGTACCGACCATCTGGTCTCTCAACACCCGTCACGCAAAAGACCGTCATGACAGCCAGGAGCTCGCACGGCAGGGATAGAGACGAGCCCAAGCTGATTAAAATTGACGCAATGGACTCTCGCTCTCGCTCTCGCCAGACAGAGGAGATCGGTGGGAGATCACCAGACAACAAACGTCGTCGTATTTCGCATACCCATATTTCCCAAATCTCCCCTAAGCCGGGCATGATCGCCCGCCAAGATATAAGTCCCGAGTCTCCATACTCGGCAGCACCGTATAGTGCTCGTCCGGACATGCAACCCCGAAGCATGCTTCCGATGCTACATCCACAACGCCAATACAGCAGCGTACAGGGCCAGTCACACCCTGACCCAAGCTTAAAACTACCACCGCTTCAAACCGGCACACCTGTCATGACTCCTATTACACCGAATTTCTCCACCGAACCCAGCGTGGAGACCACCGTCATGACAATCCCCTTCCTCAACAAAATCAAGGTCCTTGCCAAAATCTCCCCACCTCTGGTCCCATCGTTCCGGGAGTCCAGCCCCCAAATTCGAGGTCCCGTCATTGCAGTCGACGGCCACGACCCAGAACTGGTCCAAGTCGCAGTGGAATACCTCCACCGCCTATTAAGGAAGGAACCCAAATACCACGTCCGTGTCTTCGACGGACCAGACATCAAGCCACAACGCGACCCCAATTCAGAAGGCGGCCCAATGGGCGACGCAACAGTCGATTACCTGGACACCATCTCGGCATGGCATCGCATCTCCGACGAAGTCGTCAGCTTCGTCAAGTCTATCTCAACAGCCATGTCCGTTGACTCCCGTTCTAGCCCGGAAGAGGAGCCCATCAAAGTAAACCTCTCGCCTAAATCTCTCATTCCAAAAACTGCTAGCATGCAGATCCACTCACCTGCACAATCAAGCGAAAATGGCTCCGATGCTAGTGTTTCGCCAAGTGCACTTGGAACCCCGTGTTCTATTCCTATTGCGCTCGTTCCGCGGTATCAGATCACGACGGCAGACGCATTCGCCTGTTCAATCCCCATTCATGATTCATACGCTCCTCTTGATCATTGGCAATGGATGGCGTCGCTCTGGCGTGCCTGTGTTGGGCCTGACATCACCGTTTATATCCGGGAATGTACTCGTGAGGAACTGGAGCGTGCGGGCGGGAATGCCGTTGAAGTACGATTACAAGATGCACGGACCATTATACTCAGGAAGGTTGTTGGATCATCGCGAGAATTGGAGGAGAAGGCGTTGAAGCGCGTAGGCTTTGAGATTGAGGATTTCTTGACACAGTGATCTCATCCATTTTAGATTTGATGGTGACTGCGAATACGATAGATTGTGTATTGAATACACTGATACTAAAAATATTAATTTGATTGATCTCATTTCACTTCGTAATAGTACTCCTTCCTAACTTGACTTACCCTGCATGAAATTACGACCTGATTGCTCCCGCATTGCATCCTGATATCCCTGTATCTCGGTACTATTCCTTGTTCGTCTTCTTCACACCATCAAGCCCCACCAGTTGGAATATTGCGATCATATCAGTCAAGACTATCGATTCCCCAAGCACTCCATGGGCTTATGCACGGGACAATCAAACATCTCCACACTGGGCGCGATGTGGATCGCTTCCGAGTGGGTCCCACTAGGGCGGTGAGATTTCTGCCCATATGATCTATCAACTGTTCTCTTTCCTTTGTAACTTAGCCAACTCGTCACCATGGAGCGCTGGGAGCCAAGGGCCAGTATGCTGGGTGCTGCATGGGATCTGCAGTCAATATACGAATTGAACAGAGAAGAACCCCAGAATGGCCTGCAAGGAATTGCTGAAGTCCCATTGGTCCCGGATGTTCCTGATATCTCCGAGCTATCGGTGCCCACCACGGATGCATCAGCTGAACCAGTGCCTGCATATACGTCTCAACAAAATAGCATTCCGAAGGAAGAATCGGTTATCTGGCTTCCAATCGGTGCATTCAGTAAAGATATCGTCCAAGACCAGGCCTTGGGACACCATTTCCTGTTTTTGCGTCAACATGGTTGGCTTCGTGACAATGATATTAATGATACTAATTTGAGGATATGGATCAATACCGATGTGACAGGTCGGCGTCACTCGCAGCGATTCATTTCAAAACTGCGAAATGCCGTCAAACAAATTATGGCTAATATTGATCGATCGCCTGAAGCATGGACGGGGCAACGCGCCGCAAAGATATCAGATGCCGATATTTCGAATGGCACCGAAGATGAATCCCTTTGGTACATTTTCAATACTCTTGAGAATCCCAATCCCGACGTGGAAGCTATGAAAGATCCCTGGGCTCAAGGCGCTATGGAGGACTTATTGTCCGCAACCGATTTCTTGGCGTACGGTGTCAAGACCCCGCTGTATCCATATCAGTGTCGATCTGCAGCTACTATGGTTCAGCGGGAGGCGCAACCGGCGCAGATGCTTGATCCACGCCTGCAACCTTGTCGAACTCCTACAGGTGTGGAGTATTATTATGACAAGGAAGATGGCATTATTGTTCGTGAGAAATCGATGTATTCTGAGGCTTGTGGAGGTAGGTAACTCATCCAGCTCTTGGTTCTTTGAAGATAATAACCTCGGAACAGGTATCCTTGCGGAGACTATGGGTTGCGGGAAAACACTTATCTGCCTTGCTGTTATCTGTGCTACTCGTGGATATGTTCCCAAGATCCCGATCCAGTATTTGTCCTCAGCGGATAAACCGGATCCTAGGCCAGTCAGAGAAAAAGTCGGGTCTCTCTTGGAAATGGCAGCAGCAGCTACTGGTCGGCATTCTCAGCCCTGGAAAAACTTTTTTCATGGAAAAGCGCAAACAGGGCGCTTATTACCACAGGTGCATGAAGGCGTGTGAACATGAGTGTGGATTTTATGAAATCCCACCACATCAGACTCGATATCAAGGTCGAAATAGCATGTCTTATCAAAGACCCCCGGCGAAACGCATTCGCATTTGCTCGGGTACAATTATTGTCGCCCCGAACAACTTGGTGGATCACTGGGAGCGCGAAATCGGGACTCATACCGAAAACCTAAAGGTTCTGACGCTGAGATCGGGGTCCGACACGCTCCCTTCTGCTGACAAACTCATGGAATATGACATTCTTCTGTTCGCTAAAACTCGTTTCGAGAGAGAAGCGGGGGAGGCTGTACACAACCGCCGCAACAGCTATGTCCCGATTGAGTCGCCTCTTACGGAACTTCATTGGCTACGAATGATTGTTGACGAAGGCCATAATGTCGCAGGGAATGGCTCAAAAACGAATATGATTCACCTGATCAATCAACTCCACTTTGAGCGTCGCTGGGTGATTTCTGGTACGCCATCTTCAGGACTCTACGGGGTCGAGGTCAGTCTTGCTTCGCTTGAGGCCAAGACGAGCGATACAGAGCAATCCGAGCAGATCACTGCTGCTGCGTTGAAAACTCGAAAGAAGACCGGAAATGCGATTGACAATGAGATGAAGGATCTGGATAAAATCAGGCGGATTGTGATCGAGTTCCTGGACTTGAAGCCTTGGTCGAACTCGCGAGCGGATGACCCTGCTGATTGGACCAAGTATATCAAGCCTCTTGGGACAGATGGCAAGCGACGCAAAACACCGGCGATACGTGCTACACTTCAAGGACTAGTGGTGCGACATCGACTGGATGTGGTCAATAAGGAAGTTACTCTCCCAAAGCTTTTCAATAAGGTCGTTTATCTCCAGCCGACATATTACGACCGCTTGTCCATCAACCTGTTCCTTTTTAGCCTCGCTGTCAACTCGATCACTTCTGAGCGCCAAGGTCCAGATTACATGTTCGATTCAAGCAACCGAAAGAGTCTGAACCAGACCATCAACAACTTGCGTCAGGCTGGATTCTGGTGGGTGGGTTTTGACAAGGACCTGCCAAAAACAGTTGAAGTTGCGCTTGAATATCTTCAGAAGAAGCGAGAGATCATGACAACTGCAGACATCAACCTTTTAAACAATGGTCTTGAGATTGCTCGCGGAGCCCTAGAGTCTAGTAGGTGGCGCGAACTTCAGCATTTGCATGAGCTGGGGGTCTTCGTGACAGAATTCCCAGAAGATAACCGAGCCCATTGGGCACTTGATCCCCAGGAAGAGAATGATCCGCTCCTTATCGGCATTACCCAGGCTCGTTCTGCGCAAAAGTTTGTAACAAAACAGCTTAGACAGATCGACCCCACGCAGGGTCTGTCGGGACATGGTATCCATGTGCGTCAGGATCTCAAGCGGAGCCATCAACGTACCTCGACAAAGGGTGCCCCAGAATCCGCCAATACGCAGACATCTCCTAGTCAATCAAAACCCAGTCCTAACCCAACCAAAAAATCGCCTAAGAAGGTCAAGACCTTCGACCGTAACATCTTCTGCACACTTCCCGAGCACTCGCCGCTCAAAAAAACCAAATTCATCGCCACGGCATCCGCTAAACTCACCTATCTCCTTGACCAAGTTCTGCAATATCAAGAAACGGAGAAGATCATCATCTTCTACGACAATATCAACTCCGCCTTCTGGATCGCCGAAGGCCTCGAGCTTCTCGGTATAGATTTCCGTATCTACGCTAGTACCCTCAGCCCCAAACTCCGCACGGAATACCTAGCACTATTCCGCGAAAAAGCCGAGGTCCGAGTACTTCTAATGGATCTCCGCCAAGCCTCACATGGTCTACACATCGCTCAAGCTTCACGTGTATACATAGTCAATCCCATCTGGCAGCCCAACGTGGAAAGCCAAGCGATAAAACGTGCCCACCGCATTGGTCAAACTAGACCCGTGTACGTTGAGACACTTGTCCTACAAGATACACTCGAAGACAAGATGTTGCGACGGAGGAAAGAGATGTCCGAAGCAGAGATGCAGCACGCTGAAAAGAGTTTGTTGGATGATACCACCATGAATGATATCATCCAGAACGAGCCTTTCCTGGATATGTCTGATGAGGGTTCTTCCGGTGCGGCATACTTAGACCATCCGACGGGCTTCTTTGATCGTCATCGTTTGCCTATTCCGGATCATGAGGTCGCCGATGAAGGCAGTTCTAGGAAGCGTTCTCACACAGATATTGCTGTGGAGTCTGATGCTGACTCTGATGCGGTTACTTGGCCGGAGAACAGGCCATCTCCGACACCTGTGCATAAGAAATCACGTATTGGCTTTGCGCCGAATGTGCAAATATTTAGGACTGAATCTGAGGGGGGCAGTGATTCTGCATCTCCGCGCCGTCGTTCCCCTGCTTCGTCGTCTCCTCTGGTCAATAACGAAACTGTCACGGACAGGAAGCGAGTGTCAATCTTCGGGTCCTGAGTTTTCTTCTTTTCTTCGTTTCTCCTTTTTATCATTAGATTTAGCCTAGTGTTGGTGGTTTCTTTGTATGTATAATATCAGATATGTAGACCTCGTCTGTAATTTATTCTAGATAATCTTTGCGCAAAATGGCATTTCACTGTACATCTACCGAGATACATTGGCGACCGGTTTCATCTTTTACGCGGAAAACACAGGGAGGCTCTTCAATGCCCATTCAGATATACTCTAAGCTGAATGTAGAAAGTACGTAAGTAACCTGTAATGTATTAAGAAGGAAAAAGAGGTTAGCGCGCGAGAGATCACCTGATAGCGGGGCTTGGGATCAACCTGCGGAGTAGGAGCCTGTGACCCTGTCTAGATCCACAAACTCTTTGATAAAGAGTGTTTACGATGGAATCTTTATCATTTGGGGAGCAAAATTCAGGTAACCAGGTGGGAGTCAATTACGGGACAATCCACCTTCACCCAAGTAGGTTTAACAGACCCTTCCTATTTAAATAGTTACACTAATTTCTATTTTTGTCACCCTGCAGCACAACGCACTTCAACAGACTCCAGTAAGGAACCGCAAGTGTATACTACCTCTTATCTTAATTTGCGATGGTGCTAAGATTCCTCTGGTCTTTAGTTCACCGCTTTGAAGTCCCATTAGACCTCACCTCCGTGCCTGTGATTGACAACTTCGTGGGGCGGCAAGCGGAGCTAGACAGCCTATGGCAGTATTTAAAACCGACAGATTCCCAGTCACGGAAAGTTGCGGTTCTGCATGGGCTTGGGGGCATGGGAAAGACACAGCTCGCGGTTCGTTTTGCACGAGAACATAAACACGATTTCACCACTGTACTTTGGTTAAATGGCAAAGATCGAGACACACTCTTGCAATCATTCAGCTCTACTTTATCGCGGTTACCTGGGCACTCCCAAAATCACGAGGCGATTAATAACGAGGAGCTGGAGGGGCGAGCTAAACAGGTTTTACGGTGGCTAGCGACTGATGGCAATTCACGCTGGCTACTGATTTTCGACAATATCGATCAATATTCTCCTATTGATAGCGACATTGACGGTGGATATGATATTGGAACATTCTTCCCTCCAGCAGATCATGGCTTTATTCTTATTACCTCTCGACTATTAGGCTTAACCGAGCTAGGAAGGTCTTTCCCAGTCCGTAAGCTTGATTTAACGGATGCAATTCAATTACTATCCCAGAATTGCGGTCTAACGACAAATACCACCAAGGACCTTGAGAGTAGTCCAGGTATGAGTATATTTGATACATGGATCTTATCCCTTACTGGTGATACTAATATTTCTAGACATCCTTACCCTAAGTAGTCGTCTTGATGGACTGCCACTAGCGATTACCATCGCGGCCGCATTCATGCGCCAAACTGGAGCCAGCGTCACTGAATACTTGCAATATTACCAAGAATCTTGGTCTGATTTACAGTTACAATCAAGTGCTGGACGTCAGTACCAGCAGGGCAATATGTTACAAACGTGGATGATCTCATATCGTGAAATTCAAAAGCGGGACCCAAACGCAGCACAGCTACTATTACTACTTGCTCGCTTTGATAACCGGGATATCTGGTATGAGTTAGTGAAAGGTGGTCAATGTGCCTCCAATATCCCCAGCTGGCTTAAAAAGGCTACATCGAGCGGACTCGCCTTTAAAACCACGTTGAGGACTCTCATCGGATTCTCTTTTCTTGAGACTAAGCAACAGGAGGGAAGCTATGCAATGCACCCAGTGGTAAAAGACTGGTGTCTTCACATTATCAGCAACGACAACAATGTGAATTCTATCCAGATCTGTGAACTAGCGCTAATCTCCGTTGGATGTATTGTCCCTGGTGCGAATGATAAGAATAGCTCAGAGCTTCAGCGACGGCTTATTCCCCATGCAAACTACGTTCAACATGGGGAATTATCTGGTAACGACTTTGCTATATGGAGGGCGTTTCATGGCTTAGGAAATCTCTACTCCACTCAGGGCAAGCTAAAGGAGGCAAATGAGACATATCAACGAGCACTAGCAGGGTACGAGAAGGCTCTAGGTCCAGATCATGCTTCCACTCTTCATACAGTTCATGACCTTGGTACTCTCTATAAGCGCCAGGATAAGCTACAGTTGGCAGAGAAGATGTACCAGAGAGCATTAGCAGGCTGTGAGATTGCCCTAGGTCCAGACCATACCTACACTCTCAATGTTGTTCACAGCCTTGGTCATCTCTACCATATCCAGGATAAACGAAAGGAAGCAGAGGAGATATACCAGCGAGCACTGGTAGGGTTCGAGAAGGTTGGTCCAGATCATACTCACACTCTTGATGCAGTTCACAGCCTTGGTCATCTCTACTGTGCTCAGTACAATAAGCTGAAGGAGGCAGAGGAGATGTACCAGAGGGTACTAGTAGGGTACGAGAAAGCCCTAGGTCCAGATCATGTTTCCACACTTGCTATAGTGCGCAGCCTCGGGAGTCTCTATAGGCGCCAGGACAAGCTAGAGGAGGCAGAGAAGATGTACCAGAGAGCACTAGTAGGTTATGAGATGGCCCTAGGTCCAGATCATACTTACACTCTTACTACAGTACTCGGCCTTGGTCATCTTTACTATATCCAGGGTAAGCAGAAGGAGGCAGAGGCAATGTACCAACGAGCAATCGCAGGGCATGAGAAGACCCTTGGCCCAGATCATACTCGCACTCTTGATGCAGTTCACAGCCTTGGCAATCTCTACTATATCCAGGATAAGCTGAAGGAGGCAAATGAGATGTACCAGCGAGCACTAGCAGGGTACGAGAAGGCCCTAGGTTCAGATCATGCTTCCACTCTTGCTATAATCCGCTGCCTTGGGAATCTCTACAGGCACCAGGATAATCTGAAGGAGGCAGAGAAGATGTACCAGAGGGCATTGGCAGGCTATGAGAAGACCTTAGGTTCAGATCACAGAATGACCCAAAGAGTTCTAGAGCAGCTTGGCAAGTTGAATATCAAAGATGGACACTAGTGCCTGATAATATATCTACTTTTATATCTACCTTTAGTATAAAATCTTCCAAAGGGTGCCCTTGGTATTTACATAAATCATGTACCCCTTTAAACCCCAAAACGCTTCTCTTAATGATGGAGAAATCATCCAAAATGGAAACAAAGATAAAGGATCCATGTCACAAAGTCAATACGATGAGGGTTTGAAGGAGCTTTCTTATGTTGTTTGACATGGAAAGCGATAACGGTCGCCACTATACTTGGGCTCTTAGGAGTCTTCTATGCACAAATTCAAACCAGAATCTCACATATCAGGGTCAGGATTATTTCCCCAGTTCCGCGTCGTAATTCCGCGAACCTCGCCCTCGCTCCCAGTAGGCTCCAGTGCCAATACAGTGATACTGTTCGCAGTCCGACGAAGATATACCCCTGGAAGATACAGTGTCTGCTGTGGTCCGATAACCCAATACCGACCCAGATTCACACCATTCACCCAGACAACGCCCTTCGTCCATCCAGGTAGCTCGAGGAATGTATCACCCACTGTATCAATATCAAAGGATCCCGTATAGAAAATTGGGCCCGAGGTCGTCGTGACCAGGGGAGCTGCAGGTGCAGCCACAGGAAGCGTTGTCAGAGGAAGAGGATACAACTCCCAATTCGAGATAACCGTTCCATCAACAGTGACATTCCCTACTATTCCCTTCCGTTGATCCACAATCTTAGAACCGTAGTTCACGCGACCCATGTTCTCGACCAAAAGGTCAAGTACATCATGCTTCTTTAATGTGACAGAAACCGTATTCGGCACTTCGTAGGTGCTGTCGATCACACCGACGCGCTTCCCATTCACGTAAACGAGGACCCGGTCTCGAGGTTGGTCGCCCGTCTTCACAACCCCGCTTACAACAGAGGTAGCAGTGTGTCGGTATAGGATGAACCCAGTAGACTGGCCAACCGCTTCCATATTGACAGGCATCGTCCTTCGAATCGGGTCGGGGAGTGCATCGAACATGCTCACGGCGGGTTCGAGCTTGATCGAGGGGATAGTGATCAACGGGCTTTCAGGCACTAAATCAGGAATGCTATCATTGCCAGCGTAAGCAGCGATCACCTCCCGGATTGCGTGATATATTTCATTCGTCCGCCCACTTTCATCGAGCGGTGCACCGTAGTCATAACTCGTAGTAATCGGCTCCAACGCATCCCCCCAATCAGCACCATTCTGGAATCCCCAATTCGTACCACCATGGAACATATAGATACTGAACGAACTGTCGTTCTTCAAAATCCAATCCAAGTCGGAGGTCACCTGCGTAATTGCATCCGTGTTCCCAACATCCGTTTCGTGAGTGTAGTTGCTCGCCCACTGATCCAGCCACGTAACATAATACTCCCCATCAAGCTGAGGGCCTAGACTACTCGGATCAGTAACATATTCATTTCTTGCCGCGAACCCCGTCTGTGGACTCCCGTCCGTCTCAGCCAGTGCACCTGGTATCTGGCCACCGATAAGCATCGACTTCTGCCCGCCGTCATTGGTATACAGTGGAACACCGTAAGCCTGGCTCATCATATCACGTAAAGCAGAAATATAGACATGATCATCACCGTAAGATCCATACTCATTTTCAACTTGAGCCATCAGGATAGGTCCGCCATTTGTGACCATTAAATCCTTCAGTTCTGTGCCCAGATGGTCGATGTAGAATTTCGCTGCTTCAAGGTATGCCTTGTTACTAGTTCGAACGACCATCCCGGGTACTTCACTCAGCCAAGCTGGGTATCCGCCCCATTCATGCTCGCCGCAGATATAAGGTCCAGAGCGTAAGACGACGTTCAATCCTTGTTCTTGGGCAATCTTGAAGTAGCGTGCGATGTCGTTGTTTCCGCTTGTTTCCCAGGCGCCTTCTTCCGGGACTAGCTGGTCCCAGTAGACGTATGAGAAGATAGTGTTAAGACCCATTGCGCGTGCCTTGGCTAGTCGGTCGGTCCAGAGCTCATGGGGAATGCGTTGAGGGTCCATTTGTCCGCCGATCATTTGGAATGGTTTGCCGTGCAGGAGGAATGTTTGCTTGTTCCATGTGAAAGGCTTGATTGCCTGGGCTGCTGATAAGAAGCCCAGGGCTATAAGAAAGGGTTTCAATATCATGATGGGCTTTTTCTGTCGACTTGGATCGACACGGTCGTTGTCCGAGGAAGCGGAACTTTCCATTTTTTATATTTGCTTGGATCCAGGACTTAATATCGCTCGGACCTCTTCGCTAAGACTCTATTGCGACAGAAGATGTAGATCTTCTGGCTTCCAAGTTGTACCTTGTAGATCGCCCTGTTGTGGTTGGCTCCTGTTTTCTCCAACTGCCAACCCCGCACGATTTGAAGACAACCGTTCAATGTCACTGTGACATGATTGCGTGGGGGAGTGGGATAGAGGCCGAGCTTGGGTCAGGGCAAGTAAACAAGTCGGAACTAACCGAGACCGCGTCTTACGGTTTGTTTGTTCTCATGTATGTTCTCCTACAATATCGCAATCGGACTCAAAACACGTTTGGCAAGAGCCCTTTCCAGAAGTCCACTAGCCTGTGAAATACAGAGGTATGTGGCAGAGCAAATATCTCAAATAAGCGAAAGGAATTATATTGTCCAAATTTAATGGCCCATGACTATTGTCTCCACTTTGGCGTCATCTTTATGGTCTCTCTGCCACTGCTTCGAATACCGGACCCCAAAGCCCTTGCTGAAAACTTCCCGCACAGCCTCCAGTGGCATACCTTTGCACTCGGGGTAGAAGAAAACAACAAATATCCAGCCGAAGAAACATATTGCGGCATAAAATCCAAAGGTACCACTCGGTGTCCAGCTTTGCATCATAGAGAGGTATGTCGAAGAGATAATAATGTTACAGCCCCAGCAGGTAACAGTGTTCTATCATATGCCCATTAGTATAAGTAGAAGACTTGACAAGTAAGAGTAAACATACCAGCATAGTCCCTACGGCTCGAACCTCCAGTGGAATTAATTCCATGCCAATCCAGGCGATTGTAGCGACGCCCGATGAGAAACATGCAACGTAGCATATAATAGCGACGAGAACAAGATCACCGGGCCATCCGACCTGCGAAGTCTCTACTTCCAAAGTCTGGAGGTTCACGGGGATATACATAAATGCAACCACGGCTACAATCATACAGATAGACATTCCCAGTACAGTGACCGTGAGAATAATTCGGCGACCAAATCGATCAACAAGGAAGAGATTCACGAACGAAAAGACAAAATTTGTACCTGACACGGTAATCCCGACTGCAGTGGAGTTGGTGAATCCGACCATCGAGAATAGTGACGCGGCATAATACATCAACGTGTTGAAGCCACCGAGCTGACTGATCGCCATAACAACACAAGCTGTTACAACCGCACGGGCAGTTGCCGGGGTGTTAAACACCCTTTTCAGCGTAGTCCACAGAGAATCTTCCGACATTCCATTGGAGGTCTCTTGGAGAGAAAGCTCAATGGAGGTGATCTTCGCTTGACGTTGTTCCTCAGTAGATGTAGGGTAGATGCGTGTGAGGACGGCGTGTGCTTCATCAAACTTGCCATGAGAGACAAGCTGACGAGGTGACTCTGGACAGGTAACCAATAGCACTGCGAGTAGAATAGCTGGGACCGCCCCAATTCCCACAGTAGCTCTCCATCCCTCACCTTTGACTTCGGCGAAACCGGCACCAATCGCACTGGCCACTAGTTGGCCGAACGTTACGCTCATGTTGTTGAACGCCACCATGCGGCCACGGTATTGTGCAGGAGCCAGCTCTCCAACTGTGAAAATGAAGTACGTTAGCGGAAGCCTTGAAGATCTGAAACAATACTTACTGTAAAGAGGGACGATCATGGCTGCACCTCCTACCCCAAGACCGACCACGAATCTCCCGGTTGCAAACTGACCGACTGAGTATGCACATGTCTGAAGCACTGAGCCAATCACGAACAATAGACAAGCACCCCAGATGGGCCAGCGACGACCAAATCGATCAGCAGTTAAGCCGGCTCCTATCGCTCCCACCAAGGCACCACCACTAGTCAAAGAGGTCACCATTTCCTGTTCGTTCGAGCTCAATACATGACCGAGGGATGTGTCGATGGTAACCAGGACGGAAGAGATGTATCCCGTATCGTAACCTAATAGACGTCAGATTCTAGTCTCTCGCGTGGAGCTCTGAAAGAAAGAAGGGACATACCGAATAAGAAACCGCCAATGGAGACAACGATCGAGATCAACCAGGCCGCTTTCGAGGCAGCCGTTGACTCGATGCTGCTGAGCTCTGTCTGGATATTGACATTATCGTATTTGATGTTTTCGATTTCTTCAACATCATCATCACCCTTGTAAGGGTCATCCAGATGGCTCGGTTTCTTAGCGGTATCCATATTCGAGTGGGATAAGACTATCGGAAGTGATAGGAATTGAAAAGATTGACATGCGGAGTTCCATGGGCCTTTTAAACCGAATCTATAAGATTCCCACTTCCTGATTTCCCCGTGGGGTAGCGGAGACTACTACATCATCGATCCGGGGAGAATTAGCCTTTTGAGGCCTTTTCCGAGTACGAGATGTAGGCCGCATCATTCACGACGGGTGATTGGCTCTGATGATCAGTGCCAAGCATGATCTCCGGGGTATATTTCCTCAGCGAGGCGAAACTCAAGGGTTATCCCCGCATTCTCCACATTTTACGCCTGGGATGTGCAGATTCATGGAGTTTCTGCTAACAGGGAAATTTAGCCCGTGGACTACTTATCTTAGCCAATAGAATTGAACGCATTTGAACGTTGGTGGGATACCAACTTGGAGGGCTTATTCAGTCATTCATGGCTGCCCACCTGGTAGGTTATATCATCGAATCTGACGGTCATCATTTTCATGCTACCAGCGGAATGATTTGCCTTAGACTGTTAAATAGGAAATTTTCAACCCACTCATATCCTTCATTCCAAGCTTCATCCCAATGGATTGTCAATGATCCCCGCTTTAAGCTGCGACTGTCACGGTCAATCATCAGTAGCCCTGCAGACATGTGCAGAAAATGGACGTGACTGCAGACAGTTATCATTCTTTATTCAAGTCTGGAACAAGTAAGGTAAGACAGAATTGGAGGAGTGGTATTCTAGAATTCCTGTACGATAACGAAATCTCACCAATGGCCATGGGCATTCGTGCTGGGAATTTTGCAACTGCGGATTGCAGCCTATTTGAGTGGTACAGATATTTGAGTATCTGCAGAAACCATCAATCGAAGAAGTTATTCACTTCAAACGAGTGTTCCAGACGCTGCATGTTGGCTGTCAAGCCGCATTGCCTCTCGAATCGACCAAGTCATGTGACCTGTCCACACTATGTAATGTTCGACTGTTTACCAAGTATGAACTATTGGTGTTTGAAAGCCCCCACTCCACTTTTTAGTTCCACTGAGTGAATATATACAGTCAATTCCATGAGAGTGTGGGTTATCATCAGATACGGTTGTTTAACATTGGTGAGGCTAGTGGGGAACAGACTTGCAAACACACCAACAACTTCTGGAAATTCAGGATTCAGGAACATCGCTACCTTACTGCGAGCCTTCTACCCCACAGAGTGTATCCAAAACCTTGATACAGCTTCTGAGTCCATGCAATACTGCTTCATATAGGTAACTGACCTACCTCTTCATCTTCATTCAAGAGATAACTCCATCTTTGATGGGGTGGGGATGGAGGTGTGAATGTGATTCGTATTTCAGCTGCTGTACCCCTGTGTCTGCATCTCTCTTCCCATCTCAATCTCTCGTCCAACCAGGCTTCTCCCTCCTTCACATCAGTTCATCCCCACCAGCTTTTTTTTTTAAGAACCCTGGGGTCGTTTCCAACGCTTCGTCAAGTTTGCCCAAAATGTACGCATGTGCGACCTGCACCGATGACTTCTATTATCGTGAAGATTGTGATGAGCATATGGATGATTATCATCATTGGATCGAATGCGACACTTGCAACAGCGTGTTCCGCTCTCAGCGGGCCTGCGATCAACACATGAATGCATTGGATCACCATGCCCCACAGTTTGAATGTGAGACCTGCACCCGCCGATTTGGCAGTCAGAAGGCAGTTAACCAGCATATGAATACCCTTGATCATTGGGAAACTTTCTGTGTTCCCTGTGGTCGCGAATTTCGCAGTAGCAACAACCTCCGCATGGTATAATTTTCTTCTTATATTATGTTCGAGGACAAAAACGTTTCTAACTATGACAAGCACCGGAACTCGCGTATCCACCGTGGCAAGGACTTTCATTGCCCCTTCTGCCAGACTGCATTTGTGACAGCCAGTGGCGCGTCCCATCACGTTGAGACCGGGTCTTGCCCCAACGCCCCCAATCTGAACCGCGAGTCTCTGCTCAAAATCATTCAGGCTTCTGATCGCCAAGGCTTGATCGCCAACAAGCAGATCGGATGGCACAAAGAAGAAAACGTCGAGTACATGGTGACCAACCGCGCTCACAACGGCTATCTCTGGGAGTGTTACATCTGTCACCGCGAGTTCAATACATCCAGAGCCTTGACCCAGCATATCAACTCGCCTGTTCACAAGCAGAAGGCTTACCACTGCCCCAACCAAAACTGTCCTAAGGAGTTTATCTCGCTGGCTGGTCTGTTTTCACACCTCGAGAGCGAGTCTTGTGCGTTTATGCGATTCGAGCGTGTGCAGCAAGTGCAACGGTCATTGAATGATGCGATCACGAACCGCAGACAGATCGCCTTTTAAGGTATTTTAGTGGTATCTTCTTTCAGCAGTTGTCCCTGTCACAGTAAGCTGGGCTATCTTACCATGTATGCCACCTTCAACAGACACGTAGCTTAGAACTTTACTGTGCTCTGACCTAAGGCCAATTTGCTTCTCTTCCTGATATCCCAAAAATTAGAATGTAGCCCAACGGCGGACTGTGTGACCAGAGCTACAGACCCGGTGGTACACAAGCCTTTTGGCATTCAACCACCATTTATTGACGCAACGACGATACCCCGAGAAGTGCTACTCACCATCAATGGGACTCACCACAGTCTTTGCCGAAGATGTTCTTCCATATGATCTGTAACTTTATTCGAGGCATTGAAGATTCTGAATTGCCTCCGCGCTCTCCGAGACCTCTGAAATGAATCTACGTCAAAGTCCCACATTGAAAGCTCCCCCTGGTCCAAGCGTCAAGATCTAGATTGTCGCCCTAAACCCAAACAGGCAACTCCATGCACTGAAACTGATAAGCCCGATAAGCCCCTCACCAAATCAATCTTCGTCATCTCATCGACTCAAGCCCCGCCCTAGTACAGTCAAGCCATCCAGACAAAATGGCAGACTCACAAGCAAGGGGTCAAGGCAATACGCTGGTAGTGGGTATATCCGGCCCCTCCTCCAGCGGAAAAACAACCCTCGCCCGCCTCCTGCAGCGCATCTTCTGCGGGGTGGATCTTGTACAGCCGACCCCAGGAACAGGACCAGGGACCGAGAAAGAGAGATTGAATACATTCATCATTCATGAAGACGACTTCTACTACCCCGATGACCAGTACGTCCTCAACCAGCCACTATCCAAGCACACCGGCTAACACGATCCGCATAGAATCCCCTACACAACCACGAAATCCGGCGAAAGAATCCAAGACTGGGATACAGCCGACGCAATCGATACAAACTTCCTCGCCCAAGCACTAGCCTACGTCCGCGAGCACGGAAAACTACCACCAAGACTCCAAAGCAAAGAGGATCAGAATGACGAGACCGATTCCGGCGTTGAGGATGGATTAGTGCAGGAGTTAAGAAGACTTGTTGCAAAGCGACTGGTCTCTAATTCTAGCACCCAGTCTCAACCCAAAACAATCGCATTTATGGAAGGATTTCTTCTGTACTCTGCGCCGGAAGCCGACAAGGATAAAAGTCCACTCCGCGCCGTTCAAGACCAGATCCACCTCCCTCTTTTCTTACCGGCTTCGTACACGAATGTGAAGACTCGTCGCGAAGCTCGGAGTGGGTATGTTACTATTGGACCTGTACCGGATGCACCGACAAATACAGAAGCGGAGTCGAAATCGAATGTAGGATCTAAGGATGCACCGATCGATCTGGAAGCAGAAGATGATCGGCCGCCGCAGAATTTCTGGGTCGATCCGCCTGGATACGTGGATGACATTGTCTGGCCGCGGTATGTGGAGGATCATGCGTGGTTGCTTATTGCTGATGAAAGTGTTGACGGGGGTTTGGTGGAGAAGGTTGGGGAGGGAGTTGATGTCAGAGTTGATGCTGGCGTGAGGGTTGCGCCGGGGCGGGGGCAATTAGGTATGGATGTTGTTTTGAGATGGGCTGTTGAGCAGATTTTGGAATTCCATGCTGGGTTGTGATAATTGATCTAGTAGATGACTTGCTAAGCATAGATTTGGTCGTTATGAAATACATTGCCACTGTAATAATGGGGATACAACTATTCGTACACTTTTGTTTCGCAAGAAGACTCAATAGGGTCCTCGCCAACCGAGCAAATAATCGATCTGATCTCGGAGGGGAGTGGCAGTGGGAGGGACAGGTACATGAGGAACAACAGGAATTGGCACAGGGGCTTCATCAGTCACAGGAATGGTCACATCAATGGCCATATCACCGTCCACGACCGGAGCGTTTACAATCGAACCTGTCGCAATATCAAAAGGCCCACCGAAGAAGACAATATCGTAGAGTCGGTAGGTGATTCGACCCAAAACAGATACGAGACAAATTACGATGATGGCACGGGCCATACTCCACGACGTTTTGGAATTGTCGGACTTGGGCCCAGGAACACAAACAGTAGAGGCGTCAGACTCGTGAGCGGGTGAGAAATTCACAACTTCATGAGTGTCATTTTCTTCTGCTTCTGTGTAACGGTCCTCCAGATCATCAATAAATCCTTCGGTATCCACAGTGCCTCGAATGCGAGGCATCCAAATGGGACGGTCTCGTGGCAGTCGGACTTTCCAGGTAATGGCAAGCATGCTCAGATTAGAAGGAGAGCAGATAATATGAACTTCGGAAATACCAATCCGAGCGTCAGGCGATGATTCAAGGTTGATCGTCTGGAACCCTTCCCGGGACTCAAGGAGATGAGCAGAAAATTCAGTGTCAGGCCCACCATACACGTAGAGAGTTAAGCCGCACTTTTCGGCCCAAAAGTCACGCTGAATAAGATCGATGGCACAGACGGCATGATATGTGACGATCCATTTCTGGGAATCCTTATCCTCTTCATCGCGAAAATCAGCACGGATAGTCTGCGTTACTTTGAAGTCCTTGATGAACCCATAGAACCGTCCATCACAAGGCCGCACCGGAATGACTAGCTTCTCGAATATCGGGAACTGGCCCATCAAGCAGCTTTCAACGAGAGTGTGTCGCTTCAAGTGGGTGGTACGGAACTCTATTCCTTGACTGGGAGGGGTCCAGAAATAAAGATAGCCAGTGGAGTTATTCCGCAGTCGAGGTAGTCCTGGAATGATAAAGTTTAACCACCCCCGAGGTGTTCCCTTCTCCATGGGCATGTTGAATGAAATAGTCGCTTGGTAGACGGCAGGCTTGGTATCGCGAGGACAAGAAATGCGGAATACACTGTTCTCGTGAAGAAGTTGAGGGGTCGACAAGTCGAAAAGAGGACCGTACGGCGAGAGGGGTGAGCCCGGAGTTCGAATAGAATACAGTGGCTCAGCAGGGCTCTTTGGGCAATCGTTCACTGAGCCGTAGCAATCCAGAATGTTGTGGACACCACACGGAGTCTCGCATGATACCGCATTGGAAAGGGTCTCCGAGTAATATTTTGTTGCATCCTTGCCTTCGAAAACGTGTGTGGGGCCACTTTCCGCGATACTCGAATTGTGGTCTATGGCTGTCAGCGGGCTGGGCAGCATGAATCCATCATCTCCATAGATTGGTGGTGTATCCATATTTGGAGTCATATTCATATTGTCATCGACACTTTCATTGGACTTTTTCATGGCTGCGAATTTCTTTCGCAGCAGATATCCAGAACCAGACTCAGATCCAGAGGTCGAGTTCAACATTAGGATTCTCCCAGGCGCACTCGCCTGATGGGAGTGGGAAAAAAGACCGACAGGACGCGGAATAAGACTCCGACGATTCAACTTCAGAGAATTATTCGACGTTGCGCCAGACACATGAACAGACAAGCTGCTCTTGTGCCTGAGTCCACCAATTGGCCGCTCAGAGTCAGAGATAGAGTCAGGCAATGACGCAGTCTTAGCACTTCTCTTCCGAGAATGACGAATATTTCCAAGAGGGTGGTTTTCCTGAGGATCAGTGTAGACGTTGTTCACGATAGTAGCGCCTTGGAAGGCATCGTTTGGGCTGTCGAGCAGGACGGTACCTTGCTCCGACAAATAGTCCAGATGAATTGGAAACTTCCCTGCGTCTGTGTTCACGATTTGGCTTTCGGGTGTCTGGGAGTTGCGTTCGACCGATTCGTTGTCATGGAGCTGGGTGAGGGTTTCCTTCAGCGGAGCGAGTTTGAGAGAGGAGTCCACGATAAATTCCTTTGGTAGACGAGTGTTTAAGACGGCTTTGTCAAGGAAAGGTCTGCAATGGATCTGATGTTGTGTGAGCGGTACCATCTACAGTTACCATCCATAGTACCCGCAGGAGCGGTTAGGGTTGAGATCTCACCTCCACAACAAACTTGACTTCCACATGATCTGCAGGATCACCGGACCAGTCTGCAAAAACGTCCAGATCGCTAAAGGGACTCTCGGAGGAATCCATGGTGATGGGGTTAGATGACGTGGAGAGGGAAAGGAAAGAGGTTCAGAAAAAAAGGTAAACAAGGCACAAGTGAAGAAAAGGAAGGAATTCAAAGGGCAAGCAAGTTGCATAAGCCACGAATTAAAAAAAAAAAACAGTAATGGACTGCTAATAGGGTCCAATATGTACATGAAGAAATAAGAAACAGACTTTTTCTTTTTCTTTTCGAGAACAAGAAGAAGACAACGAAGAAACAAACCAAGACAAAAGACCTCCCTCCACCCTTTTCTACCCACCAATTGCGCCTGGAAACTGTAAAACAAAAAAGACCCAAAGCCACCCAGAGACATAACCATAAACGTGATATCTAACACCCCAGTCTATCCAGACAGACAGGAAATTTTAATTGAAACAATAAGTAGAGCCAAATAGGACCGTCGAGGTCCAAACGACCAGGCTCACAACGTTTATCAAACGAGCGAATAGAAGGGTAAATCTGGAATCCTCATCACTGAGGAGTTCCATTCGGAGATCCGGAGGGGTCAAAGGCAGTGCCGTATCGGTCACCTTCGGGAGCCATCTGAGATGGCAAAATCGGGGTGGCCGATGGAGATGGCGGATCGAAATAGGCTCGAGGGGTGCCAGTCCCATTGGTGCCTGCCGGATAACTGCGATTGCGCTGTAACGGAGGGAGAATAGTAGAACCGGTCGAGTATGTAGCCCGAGGGTATCCCTGGGCCATCATCGCTCCTGTCGAGTCCGGGGTCTGTGTCGCGTGCGAAAACAAAAGAAAATCCTTAGCAGGGTCCTCCCAAAATCCAAACTCACTGGTTCGCAGAGGGGTGCCGTACAGGAGTACCAGGTTGGTTCATCGCCATCAGCTGTCCCACCGCGGCTTGTTGGCTGGATCGGGCTTGGCCTGATGGGTCTGGCATCTGGGACATGGGACCTGACGGTGGGAGACCGTAAGACATCTGCACAGAACAGAATGTTAGTAGAGGTTCTGCTGCCATGGACCAGGCCATTTGTCCTCCGGGGAAACACGAACCCCGTAATCCGGCACCACCTGGCCCGTTGAGTACTGCATTGTCGGAGTCTGATACGCATTCGGCTGTCCGTACATGGCAGCTGGTTGAGCGTATGTCTCCATTGGACGAGCCATGCGAGCGTCCGTGTCCGGGTAGAGACTCTGGCGACCATAGTCGATGGAGGTCCGCGTGCGCTTGACCGGTGCTCCATAATAAGCGTATTCCCGACTGGTCGCTGGATAGCCCGCAAAGCCCGCCGCAGGAGGGATTTGGACTGCCTGGCGGTCAGGAGACCGAGGAGGAAGGGCTTGCGGAAACTCGTCCGGTCGAGGACGTTTCCTTCGCTAGCTGTTAGCAATTAGGTTCTTGGACCTCTTTGCAATGATCACTTACATCATGGTCCGCGGCTCTTTGCGAATACGCAACTTAACTCCTTGGTCGGCAAAAGAGCGCGAGAGAAAGGTGGACTCCATCATGCCTGGGAAGCTCTTGGGGGGTGACACTGCCTCACATTAGCGCGACCCAAGGCAATTGTTCCTGCTCTTTGATCGAACTCACCTGTGAAACGTTCTGAAATAATGGTCTTCAGGTAGGTGACTTGATCTCTGGATTCCGAAACTCGTCAGTGCTCCGCCCGACTTCCCGCGATCGCGCACGCGACTCACCTTCGCATCTCAAACAGGGTGAATTTCAATCGAAATTCGCCCTCAATCTTAACGGACAGATCTCCAAAAACAAAGAATCCTCCATCTGCACAGCTGGTCAGCTCCAGGGTCAATGCGTTACCCCACAATCAAGCGGGCCCTTACCACTGTTGTCAACGTCCTTCAACCGGTGAAGAGACGAGACTAGAGTTCCTGCTAATGCTGTCGACGGAGCGACCGGCACTGGACGATCATCTGAGGCATCGTACAAGCTGCAGCACATAAAATAGTAGGGGCTTTGCAGATAGTGTCTGGTTGCGGGTGGGGTTAGCAGGCTCGCTCTCCTCTCCGCCTCAACCGAGGGGTTTCGAAAAAAGAGGGTTTGGCTCACTGTGCTAGATAAGAACCTTCCTCGCGTACCCGGAGCTGGACGATCGGGGGTGGATCGATAGGTTTGCGCTCCTTTTCCTTGCCCCCAGCCACGCGCGCCCGGTCGGGCTGCTGGCGTATGGTCAGGTCAAAGTCAGAACTGGTGTTGGTCAACATAGTCAGTGGGAAAAGTCTTGGACCCGGACAATGGATGATAGCGCAGAGAACAAGCACAGGTGTAATACAACAATCAAATTGATAAATATGAGTCAAAGAGGAGCTTAAAGGTCTACGAACCTCTGGGCTTCGCGCGAAAGAGAGGCGTCGGAGAACGTCGATGCACTCATCAAGACGACGGGTGGAACCAGGACCCGGGTATAGCGCACAGAGGGTCAAGAATTTTGGTCAGTGAACCACGGGCGGTTTTTGGGTAAGGTGTACACTGCGTTTCCGAGGAACACAGACAGTAAAGACAGGAAGATGTGGAAGGGAAAGAAAGAAAATGGATCCAGTCTTTAGAAAACCACACTCAACGAGTCACGATGTCGTTGGAATTTGGGGTGTGGGAGAGAAGAACAAGCTGTAGTGGGGGGATTGAGGACTTGGAACGGTGCGGGATTCACGGTAAGAGCAACGTTTTCCCATGGATCGAGTTTAGTACTGGCCTGTCGTGACTGAAAACGGTAGTGATGACGTTTTAGGGTCCGCGATGGATTAGAGTACTTTGTTTCTTGTCTTTGCTTTTTAGAAGTGGTATCTTCTAAGTTGCAGTTGCGTCTCTGTTCTCTCCGACCGGATTCAGAGGCAAATTTCAATTGGGTATTGAATTGCGTGCCAGCAGCCAATCAACTTGTCAATCGTCCACTTTCTGAGGTTCCGCACGGACGGAAAAAAAATTCAGTTGGGGTTGGATCCAATCAGATGCATGCGATTCTTCGCAATTTTTCCTTTTTGGTTTTCTCTTTTTGGTTTCCTCTTTCAGTTGTTCTTTTTTCGGCCGGCACTGTATAGCTGAGGTGTGGAGTCAAGGTTTGGTTTTTTTTTTTTTCCAGACCGTTACGCCGTAAAAATCAAGTTAAACCCGAGACGGTTAAGAGCAGCGGTAAAAGTGGTAGGGGAATTGGGGTTCAGCTGAAGAGTAACCACGGTTGGGGCTAAATGATGCCTGGTGACGATCACACAGGAACAATGATGCGCACATCCAGTAGCTCGGTAGTTGAAGAAAGAAGGGAGAAGAAAAAAAAAATCATATAACATATAGTTTCTTTTGATTTTTTTTGTCTTTCTCTGGTGGCGATGATTGGAGCCTGATTTGTCCTCGGATCCTTTCTGTATTCTAAGTGGTTCCTTTTTTTTCGAGCTAGAATCCACTTGTAAAACGTAACGGCTCGATGGCGCCGGCTATGCAGGTGATCAGGACCCGGCTCGCGTCGTGGACCACAGAAGTTCAGTCTAAACGCCAAAGTGGACTCGGTCCCTGGTCCGGCGTCTAAGCATTCCAGTCACGGTGGGTTCCCGGATATGCAAGATCCAAGCCCGCATGGCCCTGGTCTGGTCACAGGAATCGTTGATCTCTCCAGACGCAAAGATCGGGATTATTGTCTCCACCCAAATCTGAACTAGTTAACTTTTGAGGCGTTAGCGAAGGTTTAACAAAAAAGCAGAGTTTCGATAGCTCAAAGAAAATAATTGCCCCCCAAATAAGCTGGTCATGCCCTCTGGCCGCCTGACTTCTTATGTCATCCAGATTCTGGGTCCTTCCCGAGGAGCTCCTGTTCCAGGGGCCATCCAGATCCACAACAGCTCACACTTCACAACACACTTCTCGTACCTGTTGTCTGCTAATATTGCGCAGATAATTGTGGCCTATTTGGCTTCTCTTCCTCGTTGAGACGTTGTGTTCAATGTGACTCCTTGGAAGCTTGTTCCCGGCTCCCTCCCACGATTCCCTAAGGCACGCAATTCGACTCGTGTATTTGCTGGTTCGTCAGAAACCATCCGTGATGGATACGGCGATCTGTATTGGGAAATATGATGTCGTCAAGCTCGTGCAGCATCAAGCAGTCGCAAATCGCAAAGAACGAAGAACGTGGCCGAACACGTTAGGTCGACATCAGGCACCCCCTCGCATACCGGTCATGATGAGATAGAGGGAAGAAAAAAAAAAACAAAACGGAGTGAATCTCTCGATGAACGCGACCAGCGATGCGCGTCGAGAGATTTAAAAGAAGAAAAAGTAAAAGGAAAGAAAAAAAAAAGACGAATAGAAAAGAAAAGAAAAGAAAAGATGAAAGGGGTGGATATGAACTCAGCTTTGCACAGTTGGGAAGTCGATGCGTCACATCCGGTCATGCAGGATTCGCGACCTGCACCCTACTCTATGGGGAGTTTGTACCAACCAGTGGGGACGCTGATGCCTTGGTGTTAGGTAGCCGGAGATGCCTTGATCAAGCCAAGAGCCCGACATTGTGTGCGAACATTGTCTGGACCGGGGACTCACGCGATCGGGCATCCTGCAGCTGCTTCGAGACGAATCATCGTCACACACCGTCAAGGTGGAGCCCTAATGGTTTGCAGATCAGTGCGTTCTTCAACCCGGCTTTACTCGGACTATAGGATGCTGTCTTTGCGCCACATCTGCCATTGCTTTATCCGCTGCGGCTGAGTATGAGCAGGGAGAGATTAAGACCTTCTCCCTAGGCTTAGCCTGCGTCAACGGTGCATTGATTGCTGCAGCGCGTTGGGGAGATATGCAGACTTTTTTTTTCCTTTTTCGATTAGTGCGCCCGTGATGGGTGCAGAGCATCATCATTTTTTGGTCCGGGTGTGGCTGTTGGGGTTGAGGGGCATAGCCAACGCACAGACTTGGAGTGCATGTGCAGATGGATATGACAAGCGGGCCACTTGTTCTTGAGAATCGATTCCATCTATCTCCGCAGATATGCCGGTAGCACCGCGGCGATCTCATGCAAGGAGGACCATCAAATTTGGGGGATGATCGGATTGAAAAAAACCCAGAGCATTCTCATTCTCATCAGGTAAGCGGGGCTTGAGGTCCACGGGATGACAAGCAGTGGAGACGGCTATCCAGGGAGAGGAGGAAGAAAAAAACCCCCCTGGCAAAAAAACACACACACACACACACACACACACACACACACACAAAAACTAGATGCGGAAAACTAGTTTTGAAAAGGGGGGGGAAGAAGAAAAGAAGACGCAAAAAATCGCGCCGGATGAGCATGTGCAGGAGGCTGAGGCTAGCCTCCTCAGCTGAGATTTGATTCCACATCTGCGCCTATCCGAATCATCTTCCTGGATGGACACATGGCCCTGTTTAAGACGTGACTCGGTTGCATCCCGTGAATACCATGGCCCGATTAAGAGGGGTAAAAAAAAAAAGGGTACATGGGAGAATAGACCGAAGCTTGCGACTCGGATGACAGTCGGATATAGAAAGAGCAAATAAAAGAGGAAACAAAAGAGAAAGGAAAAGCAGCAGTTCAATCCCACAAAAATGACGGAAAGGCAAGTCAACTAAACGGTGACTAGACTACGTGGGGAATGAACAACTCAACCCTGCACGATGAAGTGGCCCGGAAATTTAATGGGGCCGGATTAACTTGACTGATCAATGAGCATCGATGGTTTCATGAATGGGATCCTCTTTCATTAGGGATCCTCCTTTATTCTCCAGGACTGGACGCTATATACCCTAGGGTCTAGTATAACCTTGGAATGTGGCAGTATGACAGCGGCAGCGACCCAGGAACTACGGCACTCTGGAACGCTACGCGATTATGCTTAAATGCCTTGTTCCTTGGTGTTTAGGATCCATGGAACACCGCCTAGCACCCGCCCCTGGGTACTGCCGATCGTGTAGATCTCTAATCTTCTACAGGGGTAGTGCCTATTTTAATTCTTATCCTTTACAAACATCCAATTCTAAATTCTGTTGCGTCCATGAATTTAAAGATGATATAATCATTCCGGAAACCAAGGTCCCACCCCCGGTTCCAACAACGCTTGTGTGCCCCGTTCAGGCTATGTACTCACCTTTTAACTCGCACGTCATATTCGTGTTTCATTTTGAGGGTGATTACTCTCACGGATAAAATTCTCCCTTGATTAGACATATCACACCGTATTTTTGATATCGCTTTCTTGCCCCCCGCTTGCCCCGCGTTGAGGGTTGGTGCGTTAAGTAATTTCTATGTGCCGGGCTCCGTTGGAAACAAACATGGTTGGGGTTTGAGCGCGATGGGAATTTTATGATGAATTATGTCTATCGGTGGCTCGAGCGATATCATATTCTGGTTTCTGCTTTGCTTACCAGAAGGGGTCCTTGCACTTTACAATGACTACATAGCCAAATGTATGGGTGGTCGGACTTTGCCCGAAAGTACTTGTCTAAGTAAGCTAGTACGGATAAAGGCAAGGATCCAAATAGAATGGTTGAGACACAAGAGTAATTTCAAATAGATCAGTTATGACGTGAATTGGTATAACTACATTACATGCTCCCGACATGCGCTTGGCTACTTGGAATGAAAAGACATCGGGAAGATGAATTAATAAATGAAGATAACCAAAACACCCAACTCCTGGCTCCGCAACCCACGCTCCTTGCTGGACAGAATAAAAAGTACAAAGTGAGCGAGCCCTTATGCTGCGTGATAGATCGAGAGCCCCTATATCCCGACATAAGTCTCTGTTGGGCACGAGAAAAATAGAAACAAACGGTCCATAGGAAAAAACAGTGCTATTAGAATTGGAAAACCAACGAAAAGGGGAGGAGAAAAAGGGAGTAGAAAAAAAAAAAAAAAAAGAAACGCCTGGTCCTATATGCGTGAATAGCTCTTTGCGGCCCAGATCCCATTGCCTGGCACTGTTCATGTTTCCATTACCATGTCGCCATCCACCTCGTACTCCCCGTCCGCATCGGGATCATCCTCGCCTTCGGCATCAATATCAGGGCTCATGCCATTCGTAAGGGGAGCACTTTTCTTGGCACTGCTTCGAACGGAACTAGGCTCAGGGACCACGACCTGGATTTTTTCGACCAAGGCTTTGCGGCCGACCGAGGTGGGAGTCTTAGGAGGATTGTCCGGCTGCTTCCGCCTAGAGCGGTGAGAAGTTGCCGTCTCTGGAGATCGTGACTTGGATTTGGATTTCTTCTCTGGTGTCTTCGGAGCTTCGGGCTCGGGTACAGGCTCGGACTCGAGCCTAGAATCAGAATCAAACTTGGTTTCGGCCTCGGCCCCAGCTGAAGACTCATGATCGACGCCATTTGTTTTGATGACTTCGTTGGGTGATTCATCACCATTGGCTGGCTCGGCACTGTCATCCACCTCGGGTGACTCGTCGACAAGCTCGTCAGAAACTGCGTCAACCACTAACTCATCTTCCACCGGCTCTTCAACGGCGTCGTCCGGCTCTCCATCGCCATCCACATCTGCGTCCGCATCGATACCATTCAATTGAGGAGGGTTGTCCTCCGCAGCCGGAGAACCAGTCAACTTACTTCGCCCGCGACGACTGATGGATGATGTGACTGCCGGGAGTCCAGATGGCCTCCGCGGGGTGTTGCGACCACTTGTGCGCACCGTTGTTGGTGTCATTGATGCTCGAGCGTTACTAAGCCTACTGCCCATCGGGCGACCGGGTTTGCGCCGACCGGTGGGAGGAATATGGACCGGAGGCCAGAGCTCAAATCGAGAAGGAGGAATGCCGGCGGCAGGGGGAGGAACTGGCGTGGCCGAGTTGTCGGGAGGATGAACTCCATTCGGTTGCTGAAGAGAGGTGGATGGTGGCCCGGCAGGTTCCCCAAGACCATCAGCATGACCATTCATGGCCGGTACCTGATCTCTATCCTCCACATCCTTCATCTCGGCATCTTCATCTTCCTCATCAAGATCCTCACGAGGCGCAACAGCATGCATTGGGGCGCGATCAAACTGAGACTGATTGTTGCGACCCATAATATACGGAGTCCACAGCAATGCATCAGGGTTCAGTGTGACGTAGCCCTTACTTTCCCACTTCTGGATGACCTCCTCGAAGTACTTGTTGTCCAGACGGAAGGCGTAGGTTTTTGTGATAGGGTCCCGAACTAGAGCTCGAAGCCCCTCAAGGGCGGACACAATATCGTCTGCTGTCATTCCAGTCCGGTCGGAAAGATCTGCGATGCTAACAGGTGTTTTCAAGTCACGCAGCTGGTATGACAAAATCAGACGCCAGTAATTGCGGTAAGAAACTAGACCCATATCGGACAAGGGCTTCTCAGGCGACCCATTTTTGCCCTCAATGCGTGTCAAGAGGTATGAGAAATCGATGAGGAGATTGCCGTAACCTTTGCGTTGGTGAATAGGGAGGGTGAGAATGCACGATACGTTGTTCGCCGAGCTTGGCCTCTTCTCCTTGCTGAAATAACCCACAAAATGGCAACCAAGGTCATCGTACTCGCTCATGACATAAAACAAAAACGGTTCAACATCGTAGTAAAGGGTCTTAGATCCGAGGAAAAGCTTGGCTAGAAGACACAAATTCTGGCAATAGACCGGATTCTTCCTGCCATCTACCTCGAAGATTGAGATCGAGCCATCACGATAAATTTCGTCACCAGGTGCATGCTTGGCAGGGCATTTAAGCTTATGTCGCCAAGCCACATAGTCCGAGTTCATGTATTTGAGGCAAAACTCGCAAATGTAGAGCACACGGTTGCGACTGTACTCTTCTGGGTACGGAGCAGCATACCAGGTTTCAATCTCATAACCGCCAAAGTTGATGTACTTAATCTTGGAGGGCGGACCTGACACCTTTGAGGTTGTAGTGACTTCACCATTGAGCTCCGCTTCTCGTACTCTGCGTTGCCATTCATCCTCGGCCTTCTGTCGAGCCGATTCAAATTTGTCACGGTCCAGCTGTGTAGGAAGTGTCTTCGATGTGTCTGCGTCAACTTCGGATAAGATACCGCCGTACGGCTTGGATTTTGAGTCATCACTGTCGCGGTCGTGGAAAGGGGTAAAATGGTTGTATGGGGCAGGAGGAATAGGGGCGAAATGGGCTTGAGGTTCATGATGTACGGGTGGGGGTTTTGGTGCTTTCTTCTTCTTGCGTTGCGGTTGACTCTGGGTGTTCAGTATTCGATTCACTCTCCCTTCATCCAATCGGAATGCCATGATGAGTTTGCCATATTGTTTAGTCACAACACGCGCGTGTTCTCGTTCAACTCCACGTGTCCGGCGCGCCCGCAAAGGGCGTGGCTGGGATGGGTCCTCAGGCATCTCTCCTTCAGCAGGAAGATCATTGGAATCGGAGTGATCTGTTTGACGCCGTCGCTTTCGAAGCACAGGGGTGTGTTCCTCTGCTTCCACTGATGATGCTTTTCGTTTCCGTAGTGCGCGGGAACTGTTCAACACCTCATCGCTGATTCCGGTGTCAAATATCGAATGGAAATCAGATCCTTCCTTCCCCACATGCGCAGGAAGAAGCTCTTTAGGCAGGTGTGACTGCCCGGATTTCACTTGAGAGGGACTTTCGACCGGGTCAGGCTCTAGTTTATTTTGAACACAAGAGGGGCATTTCCAAAGATCTACCAAAGTTAGTTACTTTGACGTCCTCAAAGCTATGACCGCAACTCACCCTCGGTATCATTGAAAGCTTCTTGTTCTCGCGCGCATTGTCGGTGAGCTATTCAAGTCAGCACGGGTCCAACGTACAGTCTTGTCTCCAAAGATTAAACCTACAGTGGTCGCCACAGACCACACAAGTGAGCCATTCTTCAAAGTCCTCGCCTGGATCATGTTCCTCATCCTGGCCACAGAAACTGATGTAAATATGGGATTAGCAAAACTATTTTCGTGAATTTGAACGAGTCATTACTCACATGCAATCCGTTCGGCTGCGGATTTCAGCATCTCCATCCTCGTGTCCATTGCTTTCAGCCTCCCAGTCCTCTGCCTCTGATTCAGAGTCGCTTGATTCGGATGCCTCTCGGTCATTCTCATCCTCAAATGCGGGATCACCCTCGCCGTCGGCATTTTCGGACTCTCCATCAGCGTCATCATCATCCCCAGATGATTCGTCGTCTGGTAATTTGACTGCACCGACGGGTTCTGTCTCATCGTCGCCACCGTTTTGTTGGCTCCTCACACGGGCAGCCGCGGCATCTGCCTCGCCGTCTCCGTTGTCTGCCTCCCCCTCTCTGGAGAATGCTCTGTGTACAGCATCTTGAAGCTGTTGATCCATCCCATAAAGATCGGTCTCCTCTTCTCCCTCCGCATCGAGATCACTGTCAACCTGGTCAGCGGGCAGGTCAGGCCGACCGGGATCCTCGTTCGCGGGCGGCACGGTCGCCGCCATGGTGAAGGTTACCGCAGAGGCCAGGTCGACAGGTATGTCACCACAGGTAATGCGCGCCGAAGTGTCACAACTGTCTTTGTTCAAGGGCCAGCCGATTCAAGCTGAAGACCCACCCCGCTCACGTTGGTGGCGAATCGGGGGTGCATCGGGAGCCCAGGCGAGTCCGTTGAAAGCTCAAGTTTCAAAGCCAGTACCTGCAGTATGGAATTTGCGCTTTTCCGCCGAGGCTGCTTTGTTGAAGTCGCAATGTAGCTGGAAGAGGTCCAAGGTGTTAGTAAGGTGCCACTTCCTAAACACGTGTCGCGGGATAGAGGCGACTCACTTCCAGGGCAAATATAGCTGGTATGTTCGTAGTAGACGAATCCAAGACGCGTCGATAGGCAATCTAAGCGCTAGGAGACGATCCCTCTTGCAATCAAATGCGATGCGCTGCCCCTTGGCCCTTTGGAGTTGTCGTCGCAGGCGGGCTGAGTCAGGTGGCGCTAAACCACATCGGGCTGCGCAGACCTCCTCCCATTCACGAATCTAAAGTCACACCCTCCACACTCCCTCGTTCACTCCACCAATTCCCTTTGTGGCCCTCAGATAGCCCATTGCCTGCTTATCATACTACTCTTGTCTTCTAGGCTTGTTATTCGAGCATCATAATCATGGGTGTTCCCTTTGAGGCTTTGCTCCCTTACGGGATTGTCATTACCGTGCGTATCATTCGTCAGTCCTGCCGGAGCTAGAACTGACCACCACCACAGATGTTCGGTGTGACCGGTGCTGGTCTGTACGTCTCCAAGCGCTTCATCAACGAAGGCAAGAAGCCTCGCTGGAACTCTGACCTCTGGGATCGGGTAAGTCAAGTCCTCACTTCGCGCGTCGGCTGCGGTCGGAACTCACAGAATGCGTCCGCTAACTCTTTTACAGCAAAGTAAGTTGTACTCAATTGCACAGACCGATACGACCAATGCTTGCGTAATTGGCCGATGCTTACCAAGTACTCCGAATAGTGATGGAGCGGGACCTCCGCATTACCGGTACATTGAGAGGACAGTCCAGCAATCACATTGCGCCCAAGGGATTCGAGCTCAGCAACCCGTGGAAGGTATGAACAACCAATTTCCTTTGTGGAGGGTTTCGCTTCGATAGCATACTAACACATTCCCATAGATCGAGAAGCGGATTTACTAGATTCCCGAAAATTGCAACGTCTTTTCCTTGTTATGCCTCCGCGCTTTTGTTTCTCGATCATACATATCCACCGCATTTTTTCTAGAAAACGATGCTGTACCATACAATTGAAGCCCATTTCTTTCACTCTTCGATAATACCTGCGGTCTATCTGATCTCCGAAGTCAAGCCCTGGATGCCTTGGATTTCGCTCTGGCGCAGAGACATACCAAAGTACTTGGCGAGCGCTTTGACACGGTCCTCTTCATTATGGAGGACCTGCAGGATTTCTGTCTGCCCAAGGACTCGTTTTTTAACTTCCTTGCCAGACATGACGTATTGCCCAATAATCTGTGCCTCGCTTTGGTCCATAATCATCCGCATGCAGACGAATACCTGACCAAACCAGCTAGTTCGTTTCTGACTGACGGAGAAATTGATCATTGCGAAATCCTGGGGGAGGAACTCGACGTCTGAAAAGCAGATGTTGGGAACCCAAACGCTGGTAGGGTTGTATCTGGTCTGGTAGATCCAAACTTTTTGCTCTTTGTCGATGAATTCAACAAGACTGTCTCTGATAAGACGCATTTCAGAAGTCCCGATATGTGTAGCTGTTGCACCTTCCCGGAGAGGTAGAGGTGCAGTCGCACAGTTATTCCCAAATCCAACATCCACCTAGAAAGATCAGCCCCGATGACACATGCAAGAGAATCCTATCGAAGCGCCAGAGTCGCTCACCATATATTTCTCTCCGTTGATGACCACTATCAAGATCATATGTCCACTGAACAGTAGCATTAGCAAGATTATATAACCCCAGAGACAAGGATTGCACACAATGACATGTACCGCCCATCATCCACCCCCGTCGCAGCAGCGCGGCTCACTCTCCCCCCAGTAGCGTATACATGGAACCCCAAGGACCGCAAGACGACGAAGAACACACCCGAGTTCTCCATGCAGTAACCATCAAGCCTGCGCTCAACAATTTTCTCAAACAAAGTTTCTGGGTGCAAAGAAATTGTATGGTGCTGCGAATAGTGCAATCCAGAATTGCCCCACGGAATGGCACAGAGATGCCGCCTCTGCAGATCGGATAATGTCGCGAGGGAATCTGCTTTAATTTTTTCGCGCACTTCTTCTAAGACTGTGCCTTTTGTGTCTGGGTACCCTATACGCTTTAGGTATGCTTCGAGCTGTGCCTCGGTATATGTTGGTTGGGAGCTCATGGTGGCGGGGTATTCGATCCACTTGATCAGTGGAACTTCTCGAGGATTGGGTTGAATGACGTGGGCTTCAAGAATGAAAGACGTGAGAGCCCGAAGGATATGTGGGATTAAGAGTAAAAGATACCAATTGGCTAGTTGCCGAATGGACACATTACATCTGATGTTGAGACGGAATAATTCCTTGATGACCAATTACGCGCCAAGGAAACGAACTAATCCATAATTGCGGTTCACTCCGACTCTGTTATACAGGCGTGTTGTGTACAATTGATATCGATATAGATTTGCAGAATAAACAGGAATAATGATTTGGTCCGCAAAGCTAATTCTCAAGCCAATCATTGACGCCTCCAAAATCCTTCCCCGGCTTCCCCGCACAGACATTGCGCTATGTATAGCCGTGAACTTGACGCCCAGATAGCTGACAAAGGTCTGCTAATTGTCCTGCAGACAAGAATTTCAAGATGAGTTTGCTTGCAAAACAATGCTTGATGGAACCTTGAAATGCCATCAAGCAGTCGAAGTTTCAACATTTGATTGCAGTCAGGTGTTCAGTGGAATATATTCAATTTGACCGAGAAACTTCCAGTAACCATATTTCACCTAAAGTCGGCGAAGTCCAACAAGAGTCTGACACCTGAATTTCTACCCCATAAATTCATGACTGCTTCCTACCTATGTAGACCTATGGAACTCGTAGTTTAAAATACGTGAAACGCCAAATATTCTTATTTTAGACGAAACCGTTGCTAATCTAGGGCCGCGTTAGCTCCAAACCCACGGGCGCCTATGATCAGGATCTTAGCATGGCCGATATTATGACTGTATCCATCACTAACACTCATTTTTCTTCTCCAAGTTCAACGACAACATATGGGACGAGATGTCTCCTCAGAATAAGACGCAGCTCCGAGGGAATGAGATCTCCCCGCATGCGGCAAGGGCAATCATGGATGACATCCGAGTGCTCAACGGGGGGTTATCAGAAGAGGATTGGGCGAGAATGAGTGAGAAAGGAAAACGATCCTACATAAACCTTCAGGTGCTAGCGGGCAACGGGATCATTCATGTAGCAAAGGATCTATACGATGCCGATGCTCGGTTCATGTTTGAACTGATTCAAAACGCAGACGACAACGAGTACAATACCGCAAATCATCGAAAACAAGTAAAGTTTCTCCACTTCAGGTTGTTCCACGACAGGATCTTGGTGGAATCGAATGAGGATGGCTTCACTGAGCAAGACCTCCGAGCCATTTGCAGCATCCACCAGAGCACCAAGCGCCAAGCAGGTGGCTATGTCGGTCACAAAGGAATTGGTTTCAAATCAGTCTTCAAAGTTGCGCACAAAGTTCACGTGCAATCAGGTCCATTTTGTTTTTCGTTGGAGCACAAAGAAGGAGACTCCGGCCTGGGAATGGTTACTCCATCCAACGTGCCACGCGAAAATCTCCCGATGATGGTCACGACCCGTATGACGTTATTCCTTACCAGCACTAAAGACTTTGGTGCACGGGCTCAAGAGTTGAAGGAGATTCCGAAGACTATCTTGCTATTCCTCCGGAGACTACAAATGATAAGAGTGGACATTTGCCCCCCCTCGAGGATCTTCGCTTTGCCTTGAGTTCAAACGCACTATCCAGAATCAAATGGTCACTCTGACCAAGATATCAAATGGCAGACATGAGACTGATCGTTTTATCACCCAGAGAAATATAATAAGTGGCCTCCCAGAACATCCAAGTCGACCGCATCAGTCAACTGCAGAGGCTACTCTTGCTTTTCCCGTGGATTCTTCGCTGAAACCTATTTTGGAGCCGCAATTTGTTTACTCATTTTTGCCCATGCGCTATGAAGGGTTTAATGTAAGCTTTCCAATATCGTTGATAATAAGCCCTCATAACAATATGACCAGTTTCTCATTCAATCAGACTTTATCACCCAAGCTAGTCGCCAGGGTGTTCATCACTGTGACAGAAATAAAGCCATTCGAGACAGAATCTGCCTCTTGTTCGTTGCGGCCGTCGAGAAATTCTCCAAGACAGAGACTTTGCGATATGATTGGATTAAATACCTTCCACAAGGACCAATCCACGATCCTTTCTGGAGACTTTGTCGCGATATGATATTCTCGGCATTACGTGAATCGAAACTTTTTTTTACGCGTAAAGGAACGTTGGTCTCTCCCCTCGGCTTGCAATACTTAACTTCCCGACACTGTGATAAAAATGGACAACCTCTATTTGACGACATGAATCGTGAAATCTATCTCTCCCCATCATACAATTGTTTGGCGCACAAGGAGTCCCTGGGAATTTTGGGAATTACAGAGATTTCCCTTGAAAACATTCTCCGCCTCCTAACCCCTTATCTGGAAGGTGTCTGCCCCCGATTTCTCAGCCCTGAGCTGGACAATGATTGGCACAAGAAAGTAGCAGAACTACTTATTGGAGCAATCGAGACCCAGCCAGAAAAGATCGAGCAAATCAGACGAATGCTTCTTATCCCAAGCTCAGATGGCACTCTGCTTTCTACAGGGAGCTCTAGGGTTTACTTCCCAGAGGACGTCAATGGTATTTACATCCCATATGACTTAAATATCAACATCATGGCTTACGAGGCCCTGGAAGATAAAACCAGAGAGAAGCTTTTTTGGCTTCTGGGGGTGACTCCATGTAGTCCGGAATATGTGAAATCGCTCATTCTTAGGAGATATAATCGGCCCGGTGATGTCACGCTTCAAGACTCTGTTGCACACCTCATTTACCTATTCTGGTCATCGGACGAAGGAGCCCTCTTGAATAATCGCATTTATCTCATGGATCAGCACGAGTTGCCTGTCTACCGTGTTTTTGTTCCGTATGGAGTGGAAATCACAGTGGACGATTTGTACTTTCAAACAAGTGGCAAATACGGTACTGTGCAGCTCGCTCTAGATCTACAAGCCATCAATTACGACTATGGTGAAGAAGAAGAACAACAACAAGAAGAAGAATACTATGGTGACGACAACTGTGCAATTCACATCATTCATAAAGCGTACATTAATGCTGTTCCACAAGAGACTCGGGTTTTTGGTTTGTCCTGGATGGAATGGCTTGAAAAGGCCGTGTTGATTCGACATGTTCCGCGGTTCGTGAATCCAAGAACGGGAGAATTGTCAGACCTATTTCGTCGAATTGTAGAGGTTGACCCTATCAAGCTTTTGGGGCTTTTCAAATATCACCAAGCTTTATACAACCGAGAGATGACCCCCGGCGCTATAGAAGAGATCCGCAGCTTAGAAGTGCCTTGCACAGATAATGAGCTTAATTTATTGAACGACACCTACTATCCCTCGAAGAAGATGAAAGAGATATGCGAGTGGGCTGGCTTTGGTGATTCGTTCGACTGGTTTCTTGACATCGATGATGACTGGCCAACTGATAATATTAGTAAATGGAATTTTCTCGCCGAGTTTGGGGTTGGGATGAGGCCAGAACCGACGTTTTTCTCAAAAATATTCATCAAACTTGAGGAGAATGTTGACCCAGAGGATGCCGTGGCTGGAGCAATTGCGATGTACGATGAACTCTCGAAGCGCTTCCTTGAAGATGAACTTAAGTATGCCCTGTTAAGTTGAGTCTTACATTTTCTTTTAACTAACAGCTCTAAGGCATCTATTTGAGGATTCTGTCTCTGTGTTGGTTCCCTCAAATGGTGAGATTTATGCGGAATGGAGACAACTTGAAGATTGTTTATGGATGGGACACCCCTCGCTGCGAACCAAGCGTCCGCTTAGCATGCATGAGGATTTCGTGAGTCGACCACACGTGGTGCAATTATTCACCAATGTCCTCTGCCTAGACGATGCAGACTTGACCACCTATCTCAGAGAAGTCGAATTCTACAAAGCACAATGCCAGATAGTAGAATTCGATGGCGTGAACTCAGAAGATACAAACCCCGAATATATCAGCCCCGAACACACACCTCCTGAATCTACCAACCCCGAATTTACACAATCTGGAGATTTAGTCTTGAGTGACCATCACTTCGACGGCCTAAACTCCGAGTACCTGGAATGGGAGGAAAATGAGGTAACCCAAATCTACGTGAATCTGTCAGCTCTCGTCGCGATGTACGAGGAAATTGATCAGAGAGCCATGGAGAACGAGGATGCATGTCACATCCGGTGAGTGCTAATCTATATTCTGGAGCACACTCTAAATGCGATGCGCTGACTACAATCAAAGAGCAATTTTCAACGACAAAGAGCTCGTTTATCTGCCCTCTCAGGAGCTTTGGGTTTCTCCAAACTTGTGTGTATGGGCAGCGGCTCCCAAGATAGGGAGGCAGTACGGCATCAGCAAAGAATACGGGCACCTGGCCAGGTTTTTCCAGGATATTCTGCACGTGCGGGATCCATCTACCGAGACATATATTGAGCAGCTAAAAGATCTGGTGTTATCTGGCAATGCAAATATCCAGGATATCGAAGATACCATACAACATATGAACGGAATGCATTTCTCTGACGCACAGGTGGAAGAGCTCTACCAATTGGCATTCCTGCCAGTGAGAAACGCAGACGGAATGCAACATCTAGCACGGCCAGGTGACGATTTCTTTATTCTGAATCGACTTGAATTCGAGACAGCATTTCGGGATCAGATCCCGACATTAAGCTTCTCACTGGAGCAGATAGTAAAATTCAAATCCTTTCTTTTGGCCTTAAGGTTAGAAGGTCGATATATGTCTCGGTTGGTTCAAATAGTGACCGAAGCTCAAAATCCTGCTTCTGAAATATGTGCTCGCGCAACACGTCGCTTCCGAGCAAGAGCAAAGCACCTCTACCGGTATGTGGCAATCCCCTACCTATTCCTTTTCTTTTTTCCTTTCCTTCTTATTGTTTCTTCAAAAAGGATGAATGGCTAACTTTATCCCAAGATGCGGGTCCAATTATGACGCTATGGGTTTGCGAGCCAACCCGTCAGAGGTTTTACGCCAATTGCAGACAGCCAACATATACGAGAGCGAGGGTTTTCAAAGGACCCTTGTACTCCAGTACGGCGACATTGAAGCAACTGCTCAGAGTGGCAATGGACTAGTCCATATTGAGGTTCAAAACGATGACCTGAAAATCTTTATTCCCAGGGACACTCTTGATCAGGAGAGGTGTTATCGCACCGAGCTTCCAAAAGTATTGTCAAGCTACCTTGGGATCCTAGATGAAAGGGCCCTAGCAACCTTTCGCACCATATTCACGACAAACGAGAAAATCCTTGAAATTGTCCTTAATGATGACGGGATCATACCATTGTCCCATCCGGATGGTCGGGAAGCAGATTCACAGTCCTCAGTCGAGGCAGATTCTGACACGATCTCCATCAGCTCCCATACTTTGTCTAGGGAGGAGCCGGGCGAAGAATCAATAAATGATTCACAGGATGCAGACCCAAGTCTACTCAATAACGAAAGTCGAAGCACAATACCTAGGAGCACAGGATTTGACATATCTTCACAGACTTTCCATTCAATAGACAGTGTCTATGACCTGCAGCCAGCTATTCGCCGTCAACTTATTCCATCTTCTGCGTTTCATATCCACCCCAGCGTCAGCACCACAACCAGCCAGTCACATTATGTTGAAGCGCTCACAAATGTTATTGACCAAGCACGGGCTGCAAACTTCCGTGGAATCCTACAAACACCAGCAAACAACCACCCGAGTGGCTGGCATAATGCGTCGGCATTCGAACTTAACATTTCATCACCCAATCGATTGGAACGGGATATCAAGATTGGCGCTGCCGGTGAATTATATGTACGTTACCATTTCCCAAAATTACTGCCCTTTTTCAGATCTTACAAGTATAATAGGTCTTCGAGCGTCTGTTGCAACTTGGTCTTCCAGGCTTCAGTCGATCCAACTGGAAAAGCACCATTCGCAAACATGTCAATGTTCACCCAGATTATCATAACCTCACTCCCTGGAACGGGGCCGAGACTGCTGACATAGTATATCATGATTCGAATTTGATTTTGACATCTATCCTCATCGACCAGGGGCATCTCCCACAGTCACTAAGAAATAACTTCACACCAACATACTATATAGAAGTCAAGACGACCACAGCTACATGCGAAACTCCGTTTTTCATGAGCAACAGTCAATATTCGAGGGTGCGTCAGAGGTTACCCCTGTTCGGATGATGTTATTTTGCTAATAGGGATCAACCTCACAGATGCAATCATACGCCCTCAGCCCCGGAGCTGAGCCCACAAGGGATGACAGAGTCTACATGATCTTCAGAGTGTCCAAAGTCACAAGTAGTAATATAGGGATGAAACTATACTTTGATCCAGAGAGACTCCGACAAGAGGGGAGACTCATTTTCACAGCAGACACGTGGACTGTCCGCCCCTCTGCATTTTGAAGCTCATGCCCCCCACAATTCTAGATGCATGATTTTGTTGTGATACAATTTTGGAGGAGTCACGACAGGTATAAAGCTAGGAATGAATGCACCGCGCAGTATATAGCAATATTGATACAAACAAGAAAGAGAAAATGTTGAAACTACTCTTTGTGTATTCTATTTTATAATCTTGGAGACAGCTTGCTTACCCTAGTTAGCACAACCTTCGGTATTAACATAATCTACATGCGAGCTACCTAAATATGCACCCTGGCAACCTACTGCATTAGTAAATGGGATGTATTGCAGCTTTGCATCTCCATAATGGTTATATGTAGGAGCTTTTTCTTATATGCTATGATTCCAAGGTTTGCGATTCAGTGGCATCGAGGGAGTTTTAAATGCCATCTGCGCCGCCATTTCTAAGGCCCACTGTTCTTATCTGATTGCCTTGTACCGAGGCGTGTGAACAAATGAACACAAAATGTAATGTGGTGTTTTGACAGACAGAAGAAATGGCAGGGATTTCTATAATCAACCTGAAAGGAGATGGTTTAAACTCCCTTAACACAAGTGTATGCCAATTGACGGCTTCCAGACCTTCATTGTGCCACATCATCATGGCAAAGGTTATTCGCCCCAGTCCAGAATGTTATGAATTATTATTGGTTTTCATCTTCCGTGCCGTCCGAGCCGGTTTGTAGATCCTCGCCATTCAGGTCATGGTTACGTTTGAAAGCGGGGGGTAGACTCTTCATGCAAGGTAACCCACAAAGATACCGCGAACGAAGTCGAACAAAAATAACTCGATTTTCATTCGTCAACCTAAGAGTATGTCATTATATTTAAGCTTTGCCGAGTAATTGTGCAAGCATATATGTGCATTACGGATGTTAAATGAGACATTCCCATGCCGAGCCGGTGTTTGTACTTGTATCCTGTGCGACACGCGCAGGAATAAATGCAAGCTTCATATCCCGCTCTTGGTTCTTTGCTTTTTTCTCTCGGGTCATTATTATTTGCGCTATCAATGAGTAAAACTGGAACCATGGGGTTGAATCCTGTCGTATTGATCTTTGCTGGTACTGTAAGTCCAATCTCCTTTTCTCTCACCTGGCAACTTCCTAAATAAATCAACACATATGATCAGGTGCTAGCCTATGTACTTTGGAGCGTGGTGTACAATTTATTCTTGAGCCCTCTTTCAAAATTCCCAGGTCCAAAATTGGCAGCATGCACATACATCCCAACCATCTACTGGACGTCATCAGGCAAAAATCACACGAAGATGAAGGAGCTCCACGATAAATACGGAGATGTGGTCCGAGTCGGACCCAATGCCCTTGTATACCGCAGCCCAAAAGCCTGGAAAGATATTTACGGCCACCGAAAGTCAGGCGCGGGGTCATTCCTAAAGGATTCTCAATTCTATGTGCGGGGTCCAACAGGACCCAACATCCTCAACGCCGACGATGCAGATCACTCGAGAGAAAGACGATTGCTCTCGCATGCCTTTTCAGAAAAAGCACTCCGCGACCAAGAGTCTCTCATCCAGTCGTACGTGGATCTCATGGTGGATCGACTGAATGAACAGATCGAAGCTACAAGTGGCGCAATCGATATGTGTCGCTGGTACAACTTCACCACATTCGATATAATCGGAGACCTTGCATTCGGGGAACCGTTTAACTGCCTCCAAGAGGGCAAGTATCACCCGTGGGTGAAGATGGTGTTTTTAAGCGTGAAGGGTGGAGCGCTGCTACGCCCTCTCCAAATATACCCTTCCATCGCACCAATTGTGAAGATGCTGCTTCCAAAGCGAATCATGAGAATGAGGAATGAACACTTCGCCATGAGTGCGGAAAAGGTTCATCGTCGATTGGAGACTAAGACTGAAAGACCGGATTTCATGACTTATATCTTACGACACACTGATGATCGGGCGATGACTGCAAAGGAAATGGAAGCAAACGCGGCTCTGTTGATTGTTGCCGGAAGTGAAACGACTGCCACCTTACTCGCGGGTGTTAGCTACTACCTTGTCCAGAACCCGGCTGCGTACAAAAGGCTCGTGGAGGAAATTCGGAGTACCTTTAAGTCTTATGATGATATTAATTTCATGGGCGTGAGTCAATTGACATACTTGAATGCTGCTCTTGAGGAGGCTCTGCGGGTTTATCCGCCCGTCCCGGGGGTGGTACCGCGTGTCGTGCCAAAGGGAGGCTCGATCATTGATGGGATATATGTTCCAGAGGGAGTGAGTATTCTCATTGCACTAAAGCTGACATCGACTGACTGAGCCGACTAGGTGTCTGTCTCCGGAGCGCACTACTCGACCTACCATGCTGAGTCCAACTTCGCCGAAGCGGATTCTTTCATCCCAGAACGATGGCTGGAGGACCGGGAGAAGCGCTTCGAGTCGGATAACAGATCGTCTCTTGTTGCATTCTCGCTCGGGCCCCGGAACTGCATTGGAAAAAAGTAATTGTCGCATATTCTAGATCTTTGATATTTTCAATTAATTAATGTTGAACAGCCTCGCCTATGCTGAAATGCGGGTTATTGTGGCCAAGGCTTTCTGGAGCTTTGATATGGCACTGGACAAGAGTTCAGAGGGATGGGACATCCAGAAATCATTCAATATCTGGGAGAAGAAGCCACTAATGATGCACTTGACAAAGGTACAGCATTAGTTGTTATCACGGGAGGAAGTTTGCGCTTCAATTGCACTCCAACGATATTTGGTTGGCTGAGTCATGATATTGTAGTTACTGCGAAGGACGGGCCTCTTAGGTATGCAACCTGACTGGGTAAGAAGTCATCCGAGGAGTTGAGCTGGGCTGAGCTCCAGGGCTGTCGAACTTGAATTCTTTATGTGCCTGAATCTTGTTGATTGGATTATTGGATATGGAGAAAGTGATGACTCATGAGTTGCATTGTTTTCTGTTTTCTAAGGATGTTCAAGCCGTGAGTACTCTCTAATCTCTTGAAAGCGAGGGAAATGAGCGAACAAGTCGAGTAATTGTTGTGCCATCATCCAGTGTCTCCACAGCCTCTTCCAACTTATACCCTCCCCTACGGGGCAAAACCACCGTCCAGACATACCAATAAAGGATAGCAAAGATGATTCTGCGGATATCAGTAGGATAAACAGAGTATAGGGAGGAACACTCACATGCTTATCCCGACAATGGCATATGTTGCATAGAAAAAGTGGACATCTCCTTGCCCGCCTGGAGGTGGAACAAAGGGTGTCACCAATAGTGTAATGCAAACTACAACTCGTAGCCAAACAGCCGGGAGCCATGCCTTGAAGGGTCGCGGGAGATTTGGCTCTTTGTATCGTAGTACCAATAGCCCAATGGTAACGGCGAGGGCCATGATGTTACCGGGGTATCCCTCCACATCAAGGATAAAGTTGTAGACATCCTGTTGGGGTGGTAGCGCAATGACTAATAGAGATGGTACATAGTGCACAATAAGGCCACCGAGCGGAGTGCCAAAGGGACGCGAAGACGATAGCAGCTTTTGCCACGGTAAGAAACCTTGACGGGCAATTTCTTGGTTGACTCGCGCCTGTGTTTCCATTAGAGATGTGCAAATCTTGGTCAGGTGTATGGATATGACGTACCAAAGCAAAGGTTACTACCAGAACATTGCCTGCAGCTGAAATTGCGATGGCGAGTGGAAAGAGTGTGCTTCCAATGTTACCAAAAAGCCGCTCGAACAGTAGTCCACCAACCAGCTCTCCACTGTTCTTGATTTCATCCAATGGAATAACCAGAAGATAGGATAGATTGGCCAACAAATAGAGACCACCAGCTGTAAGCAAAGCTGAAGGACACACAGTTTTGAGTGTGCTAACAGGGTCTTGTACCTCATTGAGCACGTTGTTGATGTTGCTTAGTCCGGCATAAGAGTAAATGACCTTGAAAAGCGCCGTCGACAGCAAACTCCAGCTCCAATTAGATCCCTCCCACAAGGTATCCCAAGAAATACCACTGAATCGCTTAGCCCCGGGCGAAGCATTGACATCACCACCCAAGAACTGCAGAAGCAGCACCCCAACACCTGTCAAAGACATGGCGCCGATCAAAAATATCTTGACCCACCCCAGCGCATTTTGGATGAAAATGCCGGTTCTGAAAAAGAAGCCATGGATTACTGTAATGGCGGTCAAAAGACCAATCGCCAGAGCCTTGTATTGCAGATCGGTCGGCTCGATGTTCAACGCAAATAAGGTATACTTGGCGAATATAATGCTGTTGCTCGCTGTAAAGCCCAAAACTACTGCATGCACCGCGACCACAGTCGACGCGAGAAACTTCGGTCGGCGATAAGCATACTCCAGGTATACCTTATCTCCTCCTGACCGGGGTAGCATGCAGCCATATTCCATCGACACTGACAAGCCACATGCTGATAGGATAGTGCCAACTAGCCACACTAGAAGTGTCAGGCCAACACTACCCGCAGATTTCACGATCGATCCAGGAGTGGCGAAGATACCGCTCCCAATCACCCGTGAAACCACCAGGATATAAGCGCTGGTCCAGCTGATGTTCTTTCCATAGGTTGTACCTGGAAGACTGTCCGGGAAAACGGGTATACCCGGGGAGATAAGTATGTCATGTTGAGCGGGTTCTAATAATGGTCGTCTTTCGCTATTGGACATGGTTAGGTCGCGTGTTCGCGTTGCTCGCGGCTTTGGTCTGGCATTTGTTTGGGGCGCTATCTAATTTAGGATCTGTCAAGAATGTGGGACACTGTGGAAGATGGTAGGCTTTTAAAGTCGCAGACAAAAGCTATAACGCTGCTTGGAAATCACCGGATCTTTGTCTGGCACGCCATTTTAACTGGGTGTTGTGTGTTTACCCTTGCGTGACGAGCTGACCCCATTGGAAATGCCACTGCACACGACGACAACAAATGACGTGGACTCGGGCCAATCAGAGGCGTAGATATGTTGCATTTTTAGTTCGAAATATGATATACATACGCAGATTGAGTCGCGACTTGTATGGATATTAATCAGCAAATAAGTTCATTTAGATCGCATCGGTCAATTGACCTTCGACTGAGCCTTGATGAAAGCTGCAAGCGTAGGAGGGGAATACTGTCGTTAATGCCTTAGTTGGCCAAGGAGAATAAAGACAGCTACATCATATGCAGTCGCATAAACCGAAAAATAACGAACAGGATATAAAACCACACCCCAAGAGAGAGAAAGTAAGGGAGATTATGATAAGAAGGGAAGAGAAGAGAAGCCTCTCGCTCTAACGATAGAGACCATCGGTCAGGTGACCTTCAAATGTTCTCTAATCTCTCTACTCATGAATGCCATGTGATCATCGACGATCATGGGAAGATTCATATTCAGTCGAGCTTCCGACTTAGTTATGGTGTTTGGCTAACATAAGCAAAAGACGGCCAAATGGAAGATGTTCGGAAGGTCAAGTTCCCTACGTCCATGACCCACTTTTGTTTCGGTTAAAGATCGGTCGAAAATCGGTGACTCCACCCAGTTACAAAGATTAACTCGGTCAATGAAAGAATTTCATTACTAATGTCAATTAACGCGTCAGGACTTTCAATAGAACATACCTGAACATTCTCATTGATTGAAACTAGAGGCCTCCAGGATGTCTAAGTATCAATTGGTGGTGGAAGCTAGGAAAATAAGCTCAATATGTAGAGGGGAATGGGTGTGCATTGTTGCCCGTTTCCATGCATATCAAACTCGCCAAGGACTAGACCTAACGGTCAATTTTGGAAGACTTAGCTATCTAAAGATGTTCCAAGCCTACTGCCTTTTCATCCAATTTCATTGAACAGTAGAAAGAGGGAACGTGATGCCTAAGTGTGGATTCCCGTGATACCGGGCTTACCGTTGTAACCGGTAGCCTCCGAGCATCGAACCATGGTTGCTAGCGGGCTCACCAAGCAAGCGCCTGCTGATTGGCTACTACACAACTTGGGTCTATATAGAGATCCATTCAAACCTCGGAATTCCCCCAATTAAGCGAAAAGATCTAGATCTGACCATCCACTCCTTATCGGGCCGAATTTCCTGGATCATGGCGAAAAACGTGCCAGTGGAGTCGAAAATGAAAAACTTAACCTTCAGCGTCCATCCGATTAACAACATAATTAATAATATAACCTTGGGATAGCCAAATGGCAGAGGTCGACATGGATGCAGAGGAATGCTTTGTCGAACGAACGGTGTCAGCATACGACAATCCAGGAATCCCATATGAAGTGGCATCGACAGTCCCCGATAAACGACGATCAAAATGGAGAGAGATTATCATTGGCTTCAGCCCATCGTATGTTTACACAATTGTCTCTACGCTTCGACATGTCTTCATGAATCTAATCTTGTACAGGTGGTTTACAGCCTGCATGGGGACAGGAATCGTGGCGGTCCTCTTTTATTTCATCCCGTTTAAAGCGAGATGGCTTTTTTATTTATCTATAATTCTCTTTATTCTCGATGCAATTCTCTTTTGCATCATATCTTCTATCACCATTTTGCGCTATACCCTTGAGCCAACGCTTTGGCGGGCTACTTTGACAGATCCTGCGACTGCCCCGTTCTTGGGTACCATACCTATTGCTTTTGTTATATTGATCGAACTCTGGGTGTTCATATGTGTGCCCCTTTGGGGTGAATGGGCGAGTATCCTTGCTTGGGTATGCTGGATACTCGATGCCATTGTCGCAGTGATTATCACAACTTCGTTATCATTCTTGCTGTAAGTTGCCCCAACCTCAATTGTGAATTTTACTAATCACCAAATTAGGATGTCAAAGTCTCACTTGGACTCATTGAAAATGGTCACGGCTGTTCAGCTACTTCCCATAGCATCTACCGTCATCGCTTCTGGCGTTGGGGCCGAGGTGGCAGGAGTACTTTCATCACATGGAAGAGCCCAGGCTACACTTATAGCAAGCTTTGTGCTCTGGGGAATGGCAATGCCACTGTCCGGTATAATTCTTATCATTTACTACCAGAGACTGGCTGTTCATAAACTGCCATCCCGCGAAGTCATTGTCAGCTGTTTTCTGCCACTCAGCCCGCTGGGCTTTGGCTCCTACAGGTATGCATGCGCTGTTCTTGTGACTAGGCCCAGCACTGACAAAAATTTGTATAGCATCATGTATCTGGGTAAAGTATCCAGGTCTTTACTGGCTGATTCCGAACCAGCGATGGCTGTTGCTGGTGAAGGTGTCTACATGTTCTGTATGCTGCTCGGGTTGATTATTTGGAGCTTCGGCCTGACGTGGTTTGTTTTCGCACTTGCCTCTATCTACCATAGCTGGCCTTTTCCGTTCAACATGGGATGGTGGGGATTCACTTTTCCCTTGGGAGTTTTTGCTGCAAGCACGATTGAGCTTGGGCTTGGGATGTCTTCGTTGTTTTTCCGTGTTCTGGGAACGGTAAGCACGAACAAATCTGCCAGAAGCGTGAAAATTGGCTAATTTACAGTTCATTAGGTATTCTCCGCTATTGTCATAGTCCTATGGATTATTGTGTCGCTGGGGACTTTGAGAGGACTTTGGAAACGTTCATTACTTGTTGCTCCTGTTATTCCCGTTATTCCGCCCGAGGAGTCTACTCCGTCAGAAGGATTTTTTTCTGACTCTTACTGAAGCATGATACCCTTCGAAGTTCAGACCAAAAGGCAGAGCCGAAAGGTCTTTGCAATTATACGATTATACCCAGCCAATATATCTCGCTAATCATATACAATTACAGTACAGTACTTTTTAATCTAGGCAGACCACATTATCCCATACACATCAGTTAAACTTCATGTATCACCATTTTGTGGACCCGGTGGATCCCACCGCGGTGAAGGGCAAGAGTAAATTCAGTAGCAAGTTCGCAAGTCGGGCATGCTCGCGAGCTAAATAGCTTGTAGGTTTTGGGTCTTCTACTACAAGGTACCGCTCTCTCGGTTCCTCACAGATATTTATAAGTATCCAAGATCGTATGTTGACCGAGGTTATGAGTGATATGGATTTCTTCTAGCATTCCGAGATTCCATCTGCAGTATTACATTGCACTGTCACCCTTTGATATGTTGCAAGATTTTAACATTTATAAGTTTATGGCACGTCCATTAACTTGCTTGTTGCGTCTATAAACCGGAAGATGCCTACACAGCCTTTGTAACAAGTACCGCTCCGCCTACGGCAACGCCAAACACATGCTACCTACAGACAAGAAGTTCTCTGAGTCATTTGTGCCCATACACCGTATTCGTCAACGCGGTCCCAAAGTCCCAATTGCACGTATGTATAATTTGGCTGACCACCTTTGTTATAATCATTATTATTACTCGACAAGCATGGATTTTCTTCCCCAACCTACTGAAGAGCAAATGTAGTAGATTTATGATAAGCTACCCATTCAATACGTATTATCAATATTGTGGCTTGCTCCCTTCATAACGCAAGAACAAATTCCAAAGATTATCATCCCTTCCTCCAAAATAACAAATCGGGGTGAATTTCACCGTGAACTTCTCACGAGGTTGATCAAATACTGCTTCGATGATGCGGACACGGCGCCAAAAATACTCTGAGATTATCAGAATCTATGCAGCCATTATTTAGTCAAATCTTCATGCCCTCTAGGGCCCTCCAAAGGAAACTCACTGGGAAAATTGAGTGGCCTTCATAACCTGGCTCGTAGACTCGGCTATAGAATGCGCTCATAATAACACCCATCTCGCAGTGAGTGAGTATGCTACTTTCCCCATTGCATTCGGTCGCCATGTATATCTTCAAATGAGGCGGACTAAGATTCCCATCTTCAGGTGTTGGTCCAGCCCACTCGTAAAGAGAACTCATATCTAAAACCAGATTCATTATATTAGTACTTTCCACTCCGTTCAGGTAGAATTTACTGGAGCCTATAGGACTAGAAACATAATTATTAGTATCTCTTAGAAGGTTGACCACATTATTCTTATGAGCCATACTGGATTTCATTCCAATACCCATTATCCTGGTTGACTTTCAAAGGGGCAAGCCCAGTCCGTTCCCCATATTGGATAGGTTCCAGACAACTGATGATGGGCTTCTCGTCTAACGCAGCATAGGGACCGGGTCTCCTGACTTTGTAGTGGGTATCAATTGAAGGGTAGGCTGCAGTGATAGAGCCGAGTGAATCAAGGGGTTTGAAGTGACACCCTTCAGAAGATAAGGAGCAGATATCAGGAAGAGCAATGGCGTCCACACCATGAGCACGAAGGTCTTTGCAATTGTAAAATGGCTTCTGCGTCGCTATAAAGCGACCAGTAAGGTCACCCAATTTGGGGCTGCGCTTCGTCTTCAGGCCGAAACAACCCGCTGTAGTATAAACGTCCTCAGGACAAGGAGAATATAATGCGGTGATCTCCATCATATCCATATTGATCGAGAGTGTTGCTTGTGAATGATTGGGAATTCCAAATACTGTCTGAGTAAAATTCCTTCCTTTTATTACATTGGTGGAGGAGTAATGATGACGTATGGTCTGAAACTATATGGCGGTTGCCAGCGTGTAATGCTGGTCGAAGGGATCAGAGGAGACAGGAATGACGGTACACACCTGTTGCTAGCTACATGGTAGGCAGCAAAGGAAGGAATGGATCAGACAGAACAATATCTCATATTATTATGATGGTATGTGGAGGGGGGGGGGAGAAAGTTAAGCGAAAAAGAAGCGCTGATATCTACAAAGACTGATGTGCTCTCATAGTGGTTTCGCAATGATGTCTCCGGGCTCAGCATTAATGAGGGCAGAAAGAGAGAATGGAAGCAGAAAAATTAAGTACGAATGGACTGTATTGAGTGCGACAAGGAAGGAAGAAGGATAGTCTACGAAAGTGAAGCTTAAGTAGTCAGAGGAAGGCACTAGTCCTAGAATGGACGTCAATAAGCATACCAAAGTACTAGAATCTAGTGCCCGAATTATACCTTTCAGCGCATGCCTAGGCCAAATCGAAGGTCAGAGGAGACGAAGAGGGAAGAAAGAGCACACGCTGTAACATACGTGCTCGTGTCCCATAAAATGGAAAACAGACAGACAGAACGATCTCGTATTGTGTGGGGATGTAGAGTGGAAGAAGAGAAGACGATGGAGAAGTTCTGGTGGACAGTATAGATTCTCAGCATGCGACACCGATAACAAGAAACAGCAAAACCAGATCCGGGCTTAAATAGTCGGAAGGGACTGGAGTATGTACAGTCTGTCTACGGGCTAAACACTCTTCACCATACGGCGGTAGTGACCTTATCGTATGAGCTGAGTAGCAAGGACCAACACGAAGCATTAGGATACGTATATAGTATTGTGTAAGTGCGGCAAGGAAGGAAGAAGAGGATCTACGAGAGGTGGAGCCTAAGTAGTGTAGGAAGGAAGGTACTGGTCTTAATTAGGACATCAAAACTTATATTTAATTGTGCTGTCGCTGATAGTGGTGCATTAATATCCAGTTGAATAACCTTTGGGCTTCTTTGACCAAGTCATTTGCCCCACCCCAGAATTCATGGTGTCTATCGTGGATTTGGTGCAGAGTATGCATCAAGTGCACTAAAAAATTCGAATCGGCGAGGTTTTCTTTCTATCTGTCTGCTGATGTAGAGAATATTCTGATCGCCATTTCCTAGCTCTCGCGTACGGTATGATACCGTGGTAATGAGTGCATAAGCAAAGGTTAGTATTCCGATAAGGCATCCTTTGATTGAGAGAGAGCTGTCAGAGAATTGCCTCGCAGGATGAGTTCGAGGTCATGGTAGTAGCTAGCAATTATGAAGGGACTCAACGCATGTAATTTGATGATGTGAGCAATGAAAGTCTGTCGGACTGCGGACCTCCTGCTCTATCAAGACGACCACCGGGAGGAGTGAGACAAAAAGTAATTTGATAGAAGGATGGCTGTCTCTTCAGCTGCAATTGGGGGGCTTATACGTAGCTCCCAGTGAGGATCCAATCATAAAGTTGGACTGGCGAATGACGAGGCGGTATCGGTACATCTAATCGTGGTTCTTCCCACGCGGCGCCACACGGATTTGCCCGAACCACGCATCTACGCCCCACCTGGATTCTTCAGTGTTGTATACTCTTTTTATTTTGCTACACATCCAGTGACACAGTAAATTATTGACTTCGCTAATATGCGACAAGGAAATATTCATATTCCTCGTCTAGCCGATACCAAGAAGAGAAAGGGGAGTGCGCATCTCCAACTCAGACCCTAAAAGTGGCTATGATTCCCGACGGCCTTGATCCGAGCAAATCGGTGATTTCTAGCGAGCGCGACCAGAACAAATATCGGCAATCCAGCGCGAGCTCAGCTGAGCCAGGTCAGGCTAATGCTATTCTTTGAACATTGATAATGCGCGGTTTCCCCACATGACAACCAGTGTTGCCTTCCTTTAACCCTGCGAACCTCCAACATCATCCACACACAGTTCCAACACCACCTCTAGAATAATGGACGACAGCTTATTACAAGATGGGATTACACTCCACCCCAAGATTCCGGGCCTAGCGCGCAAGCGCATCATTATCTGCTGCGACGGAAGTGGACAATCAGCTGTCTCAGGCGTGGAAAGCATTCCATCCAACGTTACCCGCCTCTGCCGCGCCATCAACCCCGTCGGTATCGATAAGCATGACAAACTCCCTTGGCAACAAGTTGTCTGGTACGACTCCGGTATTGGCACAAACTCAGCCGGCAAAGTCCCAGCCGGAAAAGACCTCGAAGGAAATGTTATCGAGGCCTACAACTTCTGTGTGCTAAACTGGAGCCCCGGGGACCAGATCATGTGCTTTGGCTTCTCGCGGGGTGCATACGCTGCGCGCGCTATCGCAGGGTTGATCTCTGATCTGGGTATCTGCTCCAGGGCTGATCTGCAGAATTTCCCCGAGGTGTGGAAGCTTTACAAGAAGGCTCATCCAGCTGTTACTGGCGAACGATTTTACGGCAGTGATGCCTATTTCGATTATCGTAAAGGGAAACCGGCTGATCCTCAGCCATTAGAGCAAATGGGAGCTAACGACAGCATTGCGTGGGAGTATCCTGGGCGTGGTCGGTGGGCTTCTGATGAGTCAAGATCGGTTGAGGTGGTTGGTGTTTTTGAAACGGTTGGTGCGCTTGGATTCCCCGAGCTATTTGGGCATGAGGTGCCTCAGTGGCTTAGCCGGACTGATAAGCCGGAATGGCATAATGTGGGACTTTCTCCAAGTAAGGCTCCTGTCTTTGGCTCTGGGAGCATGCAACTGACTCAAACTATAGACATTAACAACGCGTTTCAAGCACTAGCTCTGGATGAGCACCGTGCCGCATTCACACCGACTCTATTCTACATTCCGCCGGTCACCCAAGCCACGGAACGGCAAATCAGGGACCAAGAAAAGAAGGTCGACATCGCGAAGGCCGAGTGGGAGACGGTTTTGACTACCTACCGTCCGCCCCTTGCGGAGATACAGAATGCGATCAGAGAAAAAAATAAAGCCGAGCGAGAGTTACTGGAGCTGAAGGATAGCCTGAAAGAACGTACGAATCTGCTGCAAGTCTGGTTCCCAGGAGTCCACATCAACGTCGGCGGTGGATCCGACCTCAGCCTGAAAAACAAGGGGAACATGGAGGAGATGTCAAACATTGCTTTCTCCTGGATGCTGGACCAAATCAAAGAATTTGTATCCCTCAATACCCGGACCCTGGAGGAAGATCAGAAGGCTCGCCACAAGCGACTCGTTGACATCAACGACGCCCTCGATGCGTACGAGGCAAAAATCGCCAGGCAGAAGAGGGAATCGTGGGCGCAATGGGCTTTGCGAAGCGGCCAATCCGTCGCTTCTTCAATTCTTCATCCTTTCTCAGCAGGAGATGTGCCAGCCTACCCAAAGCATCGCACCTATAGCTGGGGTCTGAGCGATCTACCAGACAACTTTAGCCTTTTATACTATGTCAATGGATCTCGGCCCCGAACACCGGGTCGTTACGCCGTCGATAAAGATGGGAACAAGCTCGGCGAGACTTTTGAGCAAGTTCACCCTGTTGTCGGCTACCGCGTTCAAGAGACTGAGTATCGTCCCATTCGGTTAGCAGGATCAAACTACCAGCGCCGAGAGAAGAAGGGAGGCGGCTATGAGTACTGGTTTAAGTATCCTGGTTCATCGAAGTATGAGGTGCTTGCTGAGTGGAAGATGTCGGATGATATCGAGTCATACGAGAGATCGGCGGTTACTGGCGAGGATGCGCGTGAATATGCAGCGGCTTTGAGTATTCAGAGGTCATAATGATGCTATAGTTCTGGTCTCGTGTTGAGAGAGGGTTTCAGTCAGACAAACAGTTCAAGTGTTGTTGTACAGGTGTGTTTGATTATGTCGATATTTTATTATTATCTTCCGTACACTACGGAACTAATATCGAAAATGGATTCTGAATGTATAGAGTTTCAAGAATCATTCTAATCGTTTGCCAGAGTATTTTAGTATTGTATGAGGACTAAGGCTCAGAAATCAGAGGTGAAATGAGGTAGTTGAAATCAAATAATGTAATTGACCCCGAAGCCTATTGCTATCCGAGTGCATAATAGTGTTGTAGATATCACCATAAAAGGCAACAAATCAAAGACAATTCCATGTCCGTTATGTTCGTTATTTACATTCCCAGTTTCCCATATCCATAATCCAACAAATTGTGACGCTCAAATAGATAATCCATGTCAATACCGTCGTCGAAATCAGAAATCAATAACAGGTCGTGCTCGCGAAAGAAAAGAATAGCATTGGTAACTCATGAATAACGGGTTTCGTCACCATCACTGTCACTCAGACTATCACGGCGACGGCTTCGTCGGCCATCACGGCGATCATCACGTCGGTAACCCTTACTCAAACCAGCAATCGGGTGGTGATAACTCTTCGTGCCCGAATCTTCAGTATCAACGTTGGAATATTGGTACTCAGAGCGAGTGCCAGAGGACGAGAAATCCAGCGGCTCAGTGAAGTGGCCAGGCATGTTGCGAGTCTCCTTCTTACGCGGGCTGCTTGTCCGAGAAGAAGGAGCGGAGGGAACAGAAGAGGCGGCTGCACTGCGTCGGTCACGACGACGGTTCTCTCGACGGATCTCACGCTCGCGGTCCCGCTCCCGGCGGCCGGGGTCACGCAACGAATGTTCCTCGGTAGCTTGGCTAAGCACATCTTCACTGCCAGCAGTGAAGGAGAAGCCAGATGGATTGCGTTTCTGCTTTGTCTTAGACCGACGAGGCTTTTCGTAAGCGTAGTCACGGACCTCGCTCATCTCGCTGCGGTTGTAGTGTGTAGGCGGTGCGGAGGAGTCATAGTCACTACCGTGGTAGGTGCCGTCTGCCTCGCGGTTCATGCCACCAATCTGTGCGGGCTTCTCCTCACGGTATGCGCGAACATCGGCGTCTCCTTCACCTTCCCAGTGGTCATCGCGGTGGCGGCGAAGGATCTTTTCCTTGAAGTTGCGTTTGCGTTTGGGCTTCTCGTCTGCCGTCATGATAGTCGAAGCGGTTTGCGTGTATGTTTCGTCCGTGTAGGTGTATCCGTCGTCGGTGTATCCTTTGCCCACAACACTGCCGCCACCAAGCTTTGTACTCTTTGTTGCGTTACTGAGGGTGCGACCGTCTGGGCCTTTGCGACGCAGGACGGTAGACTTGTAGTCATCCCAGTCGCCTTTGCGCCAGTGGAAGCCGCCGTTCTTGGCCCAGAAGAAGAACCAAATACTGCCGAGTACAAAAGCTGCGCCGATAAGGGCAAAAAGTGCCAATAGACCTTGCATTTTGATGCTGTGAGGGTCGATCGTGCCTTGGCCATACTTGATGGTGGAAGTTGAGGTGGAGGTGGAATCGGATCGAGCAACGAGGTTGTTACTGATGGAGGGTGATCTATCGGCAATAATTTCTTCGTTGAATGAGCGAGCCTCCAGGGAGAGCTTTGTGTCTTCGTTATCGCGGGCTTCGAGTGGGACTCCAGGAATACCGTCCATATCCCGCAGCTCCATTGGCACGCCTGGCATGCCGGGGTCTTCAACTGGAACGGGAGCCATGGCGAAATCGAGTGGCCAAGAGCACTCCGCTCAAGACAAGACTCTATGGAATGTTAGATCTGACACATTCTTCGGAGTAAGAACAGAACACACCTTAAACAGTTGACCAGACCAAAACGAGAGGATCGTAGTTGAAGGAATATAGACGAAGAATGTGAGATGTGGGATATGGTCAACCTAACAGGTGTCAGTAGAATATGAGAGTGACTGAAGGGAATTACAAGGCAGAAATATCCAGCTGCGCACTTGTGGCGAGTCTGGAATTGAGGAGGTTGGAGGAGGCTGGGGTTGTGTTTACTCCGTGGTTGGCCCGACAACGCACTGATCTCACACCTCAGGCAGAACGAACATGTGACCATCTTGCGATCTGTAGTAAGTTCATTATGAAAATCAAAATAAGATGATGAAATTCTTAAGATCCTTCTGGATTATTGCTGTACCAGTTCTCTCTTTGACTATCTTCAATGCCACTAAATTTCAATGAGTGGGGATGGCTTGGGAGCGATGGTGACCCACACGGGCCGTGCTAAAAAACGCATATCGAGTGTGGCTTTTCACTCTCACCACGTCAAAGTTTCTCTATGCGTCTTCAACCTTAGTAGAGCCAGACAGCGTTCCCGATCATTACTCGGGTTAATTCGTCGCCGACGAGCTCGACGAGGGGAGTGAGGACTTTGATTTTTGCTGTCATGTTTAAGCGAATTATGTCTTTCGGGGTTCAATTGGTGTATTTGGGGACTATACTCTTTAAATATTGGAATTGGTGAGCTTCCCCGGTTACGGAGATAGAAGAGCCGTTGGGGACGGAGCTCTTTGCACCGACGGGATGAGATATGGAGCATCACCGTCCGTTACCCCGCCGAATTATAGTTGCGTCTTATGTGGACCAAATCTCAAAATGATCTTTTCTATGTTGCCCTAGCTTATTTCCTTGGAAATATGCATGCTCGTAAAGCGCGCGCTTCAACCCGAACCTAGACTGCAAGCAACCTTGGAAGATGCGGCTATCCGTATCAGTTGATTTTGCTTCTATTTTCTCTGTGGTTGGTGGCTCTGTTACACGTATCATAAAGATTCAAGTATTACCCATTATGGGGTACTAGCCCCAAGCTAACCTCGACCCCACAACGAATCCTCCGAAACCTAGGGTTAAATGTTCTAGACCAGGCTAGCCCGGGGAGCCGCCTTTTTCTCTTAGGGCCGTTGAGATGGGATCAAAATTAACATACAGACGCAAGCACGATATGCCGTGAAACATCATGTTCATACCAACAGCCCCTGTCTTAACGGCAGGTTTGCATACGGCAACCGGCATCATCATCTTTGTCCAACTGTAATACGAAGGCTACTAGAATCAAAGGAAGTAAAACTTAAGACGGCCAAACGAAATAGAAGATGACCTGATGTTGAGACATGACAAGTAAACAAGGTATGGGTATCATCTCTCTCCAAGACAAGCTCACGCTCAAAACCAACAACCGGAGAAAGAGACAAGGCCCAATATGGTCAAGAAAAGAAATCATAAGACATGAACAAGTGACATGATGAGATGTACATAAGACGCTAGAAAGAGAAATAAGGACTCATCATGATCGAAAAACCAAAACCAGAACCAGAACCAAGGGCAAAAGCAGACATCGAACTTGTCATCGCAGGTCATCAGAATCGTACAATCATATCACACCGTAACGGGGGAGTTCAGTCAGCAAAAACAAAAGAAAAAAACTTTTCTTGTAAGAGAAGCACTTTTTTCTTTCTTTCGCCCGACACTCTTCCAAAAACGCAAGAGATAGCAATTGCAAACATAATAAAAAACCAAAGAGTCCTCCCAGTTCGAGGCTTGAGGGCGGTTGTGAAAACCCGAAGCTTGAGAAATAAAAAGCAGCCCTGCTAGCCCTGAACACATTGCTCGAACACCATGATTTTTTATGAAAATCCCAACAAGATCCACCCAGAAATGTAAAGAAACCAAATAATCCATATCCAAACTTTTGACAGACAGAAGAAGAAGACCCTGTCAGCGATCACTGCAGGCTGACCAAGAAACGAAAAAGAAACCAGAACCATCCAACCATGGATAAACAATAACGGGAAAGAGGACTGTACTAGTAGGCAACATGCTATGCTATGCAAACTCAAGACTTAGATCTGGTATCGGCGAGAGTAGTTGGACCGGCTAGACCGGTGGCCAGTAGACTGGTGAACAGATCTCTCCGATCGTCGATCGTCTCGTTCGCGTGCAGCACGTCGTCCATCTTCCAGAACTCGACGGCCAGAGCCGCCCGTATGCGTATTATCAGAGTAGGAAGACCCCTGAACGTATGCCTTGGGTCGACGGGTGGTGCCATCAGTAATATTAAACTGCATAGCACCTGCATCGCCCGTACGAATGCTGATGGACTTGCCTGCGAGGCTTTCCTCAGCAAACGCAATGGTCATTCCGTTCATGTTCAGGGTCATGTTCTGAGCTTCTTTTTCAGTCTTGGTGGCACTGCCACGACTGCTGTTTGATCGGCTCTTCTGGCTGCCGTTGTCACTACCCAGGCCGTTTCCTACCTTGGACATAAGTGTCTCCTGAGACAAGGGCACTTGTGCGGTAGAACGGCCGGCGGTGACAGCCTGGTATCGTTCGGCTTCTCCAACGCGGTCTTCCATGGCGGCAGGACTCTCGGGGCGTTCGTCAACGTAGTAGAAAGACTCCGGACGTCGTCGCCCGCTGTTCTCCACTGCTATGCGAGCACCTCTGGAATTCTCATGGTATGAGTTGGATCGTCTACTGCCACGCAGGCTTTGGCTCTGGCTGCGTTCTGGCATGGCAACCTCCCTTGACACCCGGCGTGTGGGGTAGTCGAGTTCGGGCAGAGCCTCTCTCATGTCACTCAGGTCCATGGGCTTCGAGGAGCGGCGTTGTGAGGGAACGGCAGCGGCAGCGGAGTGAACCTTCCGAGCTTCAGGCCGCTTGGCTTGGTGAACCTGGGGCGCGTGTCTACTTCTTGGGGCAGGCAGAGCTGGCGGTGGCATCTTTGCGGTATCCTCGTCGAAATAATCCGAACTAGGTTTGATAGTACCACGGCCACGGGGTTTGTCACGGGGCTGACGAGCGTAGTATTGCTCTGCATCGTCCTCAAAATCTAGAAAGACCTCAGGTTCGGTTGGTGGCGGAGGCGGAATCCCATACATGGAGTTACGGCGCCGGGATGGCTCACGAGACTCGGACCGCTCACGCTGATACATGTGATCCTGGGGATAATACTCCGATGGAGGAAAGTTGTGTTGAGCGCCATAGGGCGATGATGAGTAGGATCCTTGATGCCAAGCCGACGATACTGGTGGAGGGCCATGCTCATAGTGATGATATTGCTGCGGCGGCGGCGGTGGTGGCTGTCCATATCCTCGAGACGGTGCTGCTGCTGGCCAACCCACGGCTCGATCCTGATGATACAGACCATAAGCAGAGTGAGGGCGTCCCGAACGGCTGGTATGGTATTCCTCCATTGGATATCCGATGGGTTGTTGTGGGATATAGTCCGGCATAGGAGGCCTCCCGTAGTAGGGTTGCTGAGGTGGGAACTCCATGGCTCGTGGTTCGACGGGGGTGGACGGGTGGTACTGGGTGTGGTTTCCTTCGTAGTAGACGTCTGCTTGTCGAAGATATGAGTCTCGTCGGCGGGGCTTGGACGGCGACCGGGACGCGCGAGGCTGAATGTAGCCGGGGCCTGGATAGGCACCCATCTGCATCGTCTCGTCCGGCCGGGCACGTTCCTTGTCCTTGCGTTCTCGTCGGGAGGATTTTCTGGTGATGTCGGTGTGTTTGGGCGCGACTTGCTTAAGAACGGTTGGGGGGCTCTTCCCGCCCGACGGCCCAGATTGGGTGCTGTTGACAGTGGCGGCGGTGCGACTAGAATAACCTGAGTCACTCGCGCCGTCGATCAGTGGCTCCGGGAATCTGTGATCCAACCTGGAAGAAACTTTTGCACCAGTATTAGCCACTTGTTGGGAGTCGGGTACGATGTCGTGCAATCTTTCGTCCCATTCCTCGACAGTGGCTGGTTTAGGGCTGCCAGGCATGACTTGCTGCAGGATCGGATAAGAGGGACGGTCCCTAGGTAAGAAACAGGTTGGTCCCGTTCTGGACGTGGGTTTGCTACCCACCAGCGCACACAGGCGGGGGGAGGGGGAGGAATGGGGCCGGAAGGGATCTCTTGGGTTGGACTTACAGCAAGCCACCGCACTGGGATGGAAAAAAGAACGAGATGACTCAGTCCTACGTGTATACCCAGTCCCTTTTTCGATATTTGTTTGGGTGTGTGTGTATTTCGGTTTTTTTTTTTGTGGCTTCGTCTCCCCCGCGAGTGACGTCTCAGGTAATTCCACTGTATCGGTAGGGTACTTTTTTTTTCTCGCAGGAACGTTATTTGCCCAACCCACACAAGAAGGCCGTACTTTTTCTTCCTCACGTCTCTCGAACCAGAAGGCGGACCTGCCGATCGCAGATGGCGATGGCAGGGCTTGACTGGTCGAACGAGTGGTGTCAGCGAGCAGACAGAGCGATGTGGTACTTTCCAGATCGCAGCGTCTCCATCGAAGGGGAAATCGGGTGGTCAGGCGAAAAAGCGTCGTTGGGTGTGTATTATGGGTCTGCCGACAAAGGATCCGTGGTGGTTGGACAGAATCTGCAGCTGCAGTTGGGCTCTTGAAGTAGCCTGACCGGATGTGGGGGATGGTGGAGTCCGATGGGCAGCGAGATTTGGGTAAAGGAACGGGTAGATTCAGATAAGCAACCAAGGAACCAAAACAGTTGGAAACTCGGGGGGGGAGGAAGAAAAGAGAGTCAAGTATCAGATAGAAAAGAAGAAAGAAAGGGAAAAATAAACACAAAATGGAAAAAGCCAAATGTTGCACGAAGAGGCTCTCGGGTACCCAACAAGAAAAGAAAAAAAAGCCAAAGTGGGGGGATGCGAAAGAGTCATAAACAATCTAAGCTCGGGACCCGCTGGAAGGGAATCCCTGGTTCTGCTATACTTTGATTTACTTAATCCTCCACTAGAGTTACTCCGTACTGTTTACTCACCCTCCGTAGAACTTTTTTTTTTCTTCTTCTTTCCTTCTTTTTGTCTCTGTTTTCCAGCCTAACGCCCAACATGTCATTGCGGCCCAATGATCGCCTCCACTTTTTTAAAGGGAATGCCCCTCTATAGAATGAAATAATTATTCATTTCGCACCAAATCTTCATGGGAAATTAGAATCCCCGAGTAAACAGAATCCCAAAGTGAAACCCCCTCTTTCCTTCCACAATGGCTATGTACCTGGTACACGGGAAAAGTCGGTGGAGGATGACATGCTGCAGGATACAATCCGTGGGAACCGAGAAATCGCCACTGATGTCTAGTGGATCCTACGAACGGGCACTAACACTAACACTCAACTACTGCATCTCATCTTCAAGTCCGGCATGTGGCAGACTATCTATGGTTCTGATGTGAGTCATTTACTACAAGTACCAGCTACATAGCTCGTAGTGTTTCCAGTATCTCTAGGTCGATGCCTAGTCGAGTAAATTTCCCTAAATCCGAGCCAGCCTTGTCTAGATCGCTATGACATGCAGCACGTCCATCATTGCCGGTTTTTGTCTTATCCTCGACCTCCTTGCGTCCTGAAGATCTGAGAACTTGTTCCAATCTTCTACAAAACCCAAACCCCGCACGTGGATAGACAATGTTCATGATAAGATTGCAATTGGTGACACGAGGGGTAGAGGTCCATGCATTTCTATTGTATTGGCACTTTCTGTCAAATCGACCGGGGCAGGATTGGAAACAACTCACCCCAAACCAAGGAATATCCATGCGGCTCGTGCGAAACTCTTTTGATTTGTAACCGCGACCCGCATCTTTTTTCCCCAGTCAATCGTTGTCGACCACGATCTTGATGCGATCGTGGGAATATGAATCGGGCCCGTGATCCGGACAAGGGTGGTTCATTTCTCTCTTTTCCTACTCGGTCTTGCTCATGGGGACAGTTGACATCGTAATCATGATAGCCGCATGCACATACACTAGTATGCAACATGTACTCTTGCAAAGAGTTCACTTTTAAGCTTCATACGCATGTCATTTGATAGTTTTATAATTATAGTTATATATATATGAGTAACATACTCTGGACTGCTCGGAGCATTGGGACGGCACACCCCCTTGCTTCCCTACTGCACGGTGGCATCAGGGTTATCGGGACCCCTTCACCGCTCCTTTCTTGTCCGCGGAACGTGGATGCCGCTAGATAGATTAATCTATGAGGGGGTTCGCCCTCCTGATCTGCATTGACTTTGAGCTGATGCTACTCGCGCAATTGGGATTTGTTGGGAACTCGGATCGTTCATGTGGTACAGAGATAGTCGTTAGTGGCTGGTCTCAGGGCAAGGCTGGTGATACCTCGGGTGCTACAGCATTCGCTTCGAGAGATGCCCTTTCATGGATAGTTCGGCCCTGATAGTGAGCTGGTTTGTTTTTGCATTGTAAGCTATAGAGATACAAAGTTCTTTGTACAGTGAATTCTATTCGATCAATAGAAAAGTAACCTATATACAGATACTTGCCCTTGCTCTTTTTGACCCCCATCATGGGTAGCATCAATTCCTGCGCAGTTGCAGAGCGATCCAGCCAAACAACCTATACACAGCAATGATTCCAATGAGAATACCAACCCATTTGCCTGTCCGACCAGTCGCATACCCATAAGTCTCCAACACGGCAGTCCCACGAATCTGGCACTGCGATGCCAAGTCCGTGTCATACAGACACCGGCACCCATCACCACACGAATAAATCCGCTCAGAAAACTCATTAACCATCATCCCTTCGAATACATATGCCTGATAAAGTTAGCACTAAAGACGTCATCATTCAATGGATTGGTTCCTCACTTGATAGTCGATGTAGTGGAACACGTATTTCCAGAAAGGATTGAGGATCGTCGGAGTTACCAAGAACCCGCCCACACTCATCCAGAGTCCGTTTGCGAAGGCAACTAGCGCGAGGGAAATGACGAAGTTTGGGAAGATCGCAGTGACAAAGACGACTAGGGACTCGGCGGCGAGGAGATCCAGGAAGAGCCACATTACCCAGGTGAAGAAGGCTTGGGCCGTGGGTTGGAAGTTTGAGAGCCAGTATGATATAATCGAAAATAGAATTGCGATCAGGACTGCATCTTGTTAGCTTGATCACGATTCCCCGGGCAGGGATACATACACAGGAAAGGTAGTCCAATGAGGAAATTCGAGATCATGAATGGCGTTGCGCCGTAGAGCCCGTTGGCTCGTTCTTTGGCGAACGTTGCTCGGTCTTCGAGGAAGGCTGGGACATATGCCACGGCCATGAAGGACATGAAGGCTGATCCGAAGAACTAGAATGGTCAGCACTTTGTTGTTTGTTTGATTGTTGCCCGAGGAATGTCCAGGGAGCCTACAATTGCATTGATGAACGGCTGGATATAATCCTGAGATGGATGTAAGCGTAGCCACACCGTCCCCATCATGATCGCAAGACCTATTCCAGTCAGTTGGAGTCACTAATCAGGCAGCATGTATACTCACCAAGGTACATAACAATGCGAATTCCATAGGCAACCACATCGCGGTAGCTTTTGATGAATGACCGATGAAGGAGAGCCGTGATGATTTTGATAGTTCCCGCCCGAGCTAACTCATCCACGACGACTGCCATTTCTTTCTCCGCCATGCGCAACCTCTCGTTTATTTTCTGGGTCACAGCCTGTGCATCTGTAGACTCCTTCCAAGCAGATTGGATCTGCTGTACTCGAGCATCCGCATCATCAGTCAAGGCACTAAAGTCCGAGCTCACGATATCGAGAAGAAACTCTGCCGGGTTGGTATTGGCCGGGATGGGATGCCCAATGTCTCGGAAGTACTCTCCGACATTTGCAACGGGACCGAAGAAACATGTCTGTCCGGCTGAAAGGAGAAGTAGCTTATCAAATAGCTGGAACGTCGTCGTCGAGGGTTGGTGAATACTAGCGATGATGATGATCTACTTTGTCAGTACAAAGGTCAATGTTGATGATGGCCAACTCACATTGCTTTCCCTCGCCAGCTGCTTCACATACGAAATGACCTCGTAACTCGCAGTCGAGTCCAAGCCACTGGTCGGCTCATCCAAAAACAAAATCTTGGGACAAGTGATCAACTGGCTTGCCACGCTGACACGCCGCTTCTGACCTCCACTGATCCCCTTCCGAATCGGAGTCCCAATAAGCGAGTCTGCCTGCTTCTGGATTCCAAATGCCTCGAGGAGAGTCCGAATCCGTTCCATCCGTTGACGCTTCGACACAGAGCTTCCATTTGTCAGTACAAGCAGCCAACATCCCAAACACACAGGCATACCTAGGCAACGACAGATCGGCCGCGAACTTCAGTGTCTCCCGCACAGTCATCGACCCGATCAACGCATCCTCCTGCTCAACATACGAAGTCATACGACCAAACGCACCCGACTCGACCGTGGCTCCATTAACATAGGTCTCTCCAGTCACTTTCGCACCGGAAGTAGCAGGTCTCCTCGCCAGCACATTTAGCAATGTTGTCTTCCCACACCCCGAAGGACCCATCAAAGCTACCAGCTCCCCTACCGCAAAGAACATTAGCATCGCACCAATCAAACAAATAAAACTTAAATCTAATGCACATACCCTGTCGCACATCACCACTGATATCATGAATCAAATCACGCGGTCTCTTCGTCTGCCGATCCTTGACAGTAACATTGAGTCCACTCCACGAAAACCGCGACACAGACCCATTCATCAAGAAGTGGCTGGTCTCATTGCGCTCCAAGTCCAGATCTGGGGAGCCCGCATTTGAATCCGAAGCACCGTTATCCATGTCTATCGTATTCGTGCAATTATTGTTCTCGCCCGCAATTTAGTCGCAATCGATATCTGCACTAATCGCCAGGGTAGAACCAGTTGTGCGCAGTATCCAATATATCACAGCTAAATGACAATACCAGCGATAGCACAAGGTGTGTGAATCTTTCCCGTCCCAGTTCGCAGGGCTGATATTCGGGTTAAGCGGGCATTATATAGATTTTAATACTGTCTAGTGGAGCCTCGCCCCATGGTCTGCGGGGACCGATTATTGCCAAGAAACCGGGTTTATTATTGATGAGCATCATTGGGGCAGGATGATTTGAGTTTTTCGCATATTCAGCTGGTCCCCTTGATGGTCGCCGATCGGGTTCGGTTCGAGTGTAGATGGGGCGTGGCGTCGGGGGCCGGCCCGCTTCAACATGGGACTATGATGGCTGATGTAAGATGAGTGGAGCCCGTGGTCGCCGTTCCGGTGTTGGAGGATTTTTTTCTTAGAAGGTCAGAAGGCCGAGCTTATTGATCTTGGGATCTGGCTCGTCTTGTATAAATGTCAATAAGTGTTTCGTAAAAATGAAGATAGTGAGATCATAGGAAGTAAACGTTCTTTGTAGTTGGAGGGATACGCGCTGTGACTATCAGCTCTGCGCTTGGACCTCGGGGGCTTGAATGACCAGCTTATCTGCTTTTGTGACAGGCTGGCACAATCGCTTTGTTTGTCCTATCAGGCTTTGCCAAGAAATAACCGTTGGCCTACATGATATTTAGGAAAGGATGGAAAAGAAAAACAGCCGTGAATTTTATTTTCCAGCTCTGAGCGCCGAATGCATCCGAAAATATGAAATATAGAGCTAAGATGATCTTTAAAGTCTGGGAATGGGAAAGGTAGGAATTTACATCCTGCAGACATTATTAGCATGGAAGATGAGATATTGACAAGGGTAAGGCAAACATACCGTTCAACAGGGTTGAGGCCGAGAACCCGCATACCGTTGTGCAGGACCTGGCGGGCGGCAGCATACAGAGCCATGCGAGCCTTCTTAACCTCGGGCTCACTGCCAATAACCTTGAGAACATCGTAACTGGAGCTCAGCATGTGGGTCATGCGGAAGAGGTAAGCCAGAACAGTGATGGGTTCCAGAGTCTTGGAGGTGTTGATGAGAACATCCGGCCAAGATGCGAGCAGACGGATGAGGTCAATGGCATGTGGCTCAGTGAGGAGATCGAAGTTGGCCGATGGCAACTCATCCACATTCAACTCGGACTTGCGGGTCATGGAACAGAGACGGGCGTGGGCGTACTGCAGGTAAGGACCAGTGTCACCCTCGAAGGAGGTCATGGCCTCCAAGTTGAAGGTGTAGCCGTTGATACTACATGGTTTGTCAGTAGGGTTAAGAATGAAAATATAATATGGAATTGCTTACCGCTTGCCAGTCATATCCTGGACCATGACGGCGGTGATACCCAGGGTATCAGCGACCTTCTCTGGGTTCTCAACCTGCGCATATTTGACTTCGTTCTTCTTCATCACCTCGTGCATCTTCTCACCAACATCCCGCAGGATATCATCCAAGAACTTCACGGTACCCTTGCGGGTACTCATGCCGTGCACCATACCGAAGTTGATGTGTTCGCAACGGTCAGAAAGGTCCTTACGGCCCATCAGCTCGGTGACCTTGAACAGCTGAGCGAGGTGGAGATCCTGCTGGGCAGCGACAACGTAGATCATCTTATCGAAGTGGTAGGCCTCGTCACGCTCGATAATAGCACCGATGTCACGGGTCAAATAAAGGGGAGTACCGTCCTTGCGGACAATGATGGCCTTTCCGAGCTTCTTGGCATTGTGCTTGGTGAAATCGGCAATGATGGCACCCTCAGACTCCTCAGCGACGCCGGCCTTCTCCATGGCCTTGTAGGCCGCAGTCATGCTCTCACTCTTAACCTGAGATTCACCGGAGTAGACATCAAAGTCAATGTTGAGACGGGCATAGGTCTGCTTGTACTTGGCGATACTCAGGTCACGGAAGCGGCGCCAGAGAGCCAATGCCTCTGGGTCGCCATCCATGATGCTCTTGAAGTAGCGGCGAGCCTTCTCGTCCTCACTGACCTCAACAAGCTTGGCGAGCTCAGCCTCTTGAGCGGAGACATCCTCGTTCTTCTCCTTCTTTGCCTTGATCTCCTCCTTGAGCTCCTTGATAGGCTTGTCGTGCTCGGCGACAAGACCATTCACCTTAACGTAGACGTCGAACAGGTGGTTAATGGGGTCCTTCTGCAATGCCTCCTCATTACCGAAGTACTTGAATCCATTGGCCAGCAGACCGTACTGCTTACCCCAGTCACCGAGGTAGTTCATTTTGATGACATCCCATCCCAGGACAGTGTACAGGTTGGCAAGGAAACCACCGATTATGGTACTACGCAGGTGACCAGCGTGGAAAGGCTTCGCAATGTTGGGCGAAGAGAACTCAACGATGATCTTCTTCTGGCCCTTGGAGGGGTCCTTGGGGTCCTTCAGACCAGCGTTTCCGTTTGTGCCATAGGCGGCCTTCTCAGTGAGAACACGACCGAGAACAGTATTCGCCAAGGGCTGGGGCTTGCAGAAGAACTGCAGGTGAGGACCACAAGCGGTGGGAGGGTGGACGAGATCGGATGCGGGGAATTTTGAAGCCAGCTCCTCGGCAAGCTCTTGGGGCTTCTTCTTGATACGAAGAGCAGCGACCTGTAGAGCGACAATGTTTAGCACAAATCTCAGTAATTATTCTCCGGGTGTAGATGTCATTTATTCTCACGTACCGGGAGCGCCAAATCGCCCTTGTCGAGAGTGTTGGTCCATGCAAGACGGGTATAGATCAGCTCGGCATCGATGCCAGTGCCCTTGCTCAACTCGGTCGCAATGTGCTCGCGGTAGATATCCATAGGGTTCAAAGAGGGAAAGCATCCCGGGTAGTCGGATGTAGTTGTTGTGGATTGGAGGGTAAGAGCCTCAACAGAGGCGGGGAGGTCGGACGCCATTGTTGCGAAAGAGGACGTAAGTCGCGCAGGGGAGTGCAAGAATGCGCGAGCGGAAGGGGATATCAAAGTGAGGGTAGAAGGGGATCGCGATTGGAGGTAAGAACGAGGGAGGGAAAAAAGACCTGAGAGTCGCCGAGCCCCGCTTAACAAACTGCGACCCATAAAGAGGGGGATTTCTCGGAGCGACACAGCAATTCTTTTCTGCTTAATTTTTTTTTGCTGTGACTCAGTCGCTATGCCAGGGCGGTGAGTCACGTGTGATATATAGCATCGCGGGGTACTCGGTGCCTGCGGTATCAGGTGTGAGAGGTGTTTGTTTTGCTCCATCAAACTAATAGGATATTGAACGGAGCATTCTGATAGCCAATGCTGTCCTGCCTTCTATCTATCTTTGTTTGATGTGCCGCATGCCTTATACTTTCTGGTAGATCGCGAAAGTGGGTCTTAGATAAATCTAACAAAGGCTGTGACCCGTCATGGAAGATCCTTGAATGAGATCGCTGCCTTGTCATACGATTGTGTATCTATCTGTGGCTCCTTTAAAGGCGGTCAATAGTACATGGAGAAGTCCATATTGTTCCTGCCGTACGTACACGCGTTTACTAAGTGTCATGTGTATAGTGCTAATTCCGACCAATCACCACGCGACGAGGAAATATCTGACGTCACTAATAAACTGATCAATTTAGACGTGACCGAAAGCAAGATTAGGAGACAAATCTTATATTTCCAATTCATTCTCATATCATCTATCATGTCTAAATAATCTCACAGTCACCAAAATGGGATCCAGTCGCCGAGAAAAAGCCTTGACCAAATCCATTCAGGCGGGCTTGCTTCGCGACCCAGAGAGATTTAAAAAGACACCATGGGGTCGATTCATAGCATTCTTTACAGTGCGCCGAATCAAGCTCATTCGCTTCGAGAGCGAGCTGTTCTCGAAGCTACGACGAGAAGTCTGGGCATTTAATGAAGATGACTATCAAGCAAGCTTTCGCACCACCAGCGGCCAGAAGGCTCTCAAAGCGATAGGTGACTTAGGATATTCAGGTTCAGTGCGTATCAACTTGTCTTAGAAGCCAAAACAAAGGCTAACCTTTTTTCAGTCATTTTTCAGTACTCTTGACGGATGCTTCGTCATAAAGAGTATTCCTCGGCGGTTTGAATACTCTTTTTTCGAAGCAGATCTACTCGAGCCATATTACGCATACATGGGGGAGAATCCTGATTCGACAATTGTATGGATTACCGACTACATAGTCGCTCCATATAAAACTCTAGGGACTATTTTTGGTTGCACGCCTGCACATCATATCGTCATGGAAAACATACTTTGCGGCCAAGACGATGACCCTAATGGTCAGAACTGGGAGACATATGACCTAAAGCCAATTGACTATTTCTACCCCGAGCGTGATCTACTGCCTGAATCCCTTGTCAGCGAAGACACTTTGAGCAGGCTTGCAGATACATTCAACGATAAATTACACCTGTGGCGTAAAGATTATGCCACTTTCTGGGAATCTATCAAAGCCGATACGAAGTTTTTACAAGACGCCAACGCTGTTGACTACTCTCTGTTTCTTGTGCGCATCCCGGCCTCTTCTAAACCTACCGTTTCAGGACGACAGAGTCCCTGGAGGGTGGGACTGCCATCTGCTGATGGCAAATGGAAGTATCGTGCCGTAGTGTTGGACTTTTTCTGGGCTCGGCACAAGCTCCACGCTCAGGCACTATCTGGAGTAGTGCAAACATTCAACGTCGTTGGTCGTCATGGCCCTATGTCTATCACAACGACGGCAGGCGAGTATCGTCAGAATTTCCTTAGGATGGTTGAGGAAATGATTGAATTGCATTGAAACCTACCTCGAAGCATGAAGTGCAACTGGAGATTCCAAGATCTTGAACCCCTATTTCAGTCAACGAATGGAGTATTCCATATCTAGAACTCTTCTAGAAACGTTGAATTACTATATATGAGTTAATATGAAAGATGTTTCCAAGGTTAATAACGATATGAACCTTCAGGGCTCGAGAGCCTTTCCTTCCTTGTCCAGCGATCTCTTTCATCCACATATGCACCCGAAATTTCGTTTGGATGCCTTGTCCACGCATCCATGAAATCCTCGGAGGCTTCAGGTAATGAAAGCTGAACCACGGCCAATGGTGCTCTCGAGGTCAGAATTGGCCTAAAAATGGTCTCGCTGAGGACTAATAATGCATATACTCTGGTTATATTTGAGGTGCCGAAGATTGACGCATCTGGAAAGGCCCAGAGTTCTAACTTTATGAAGAAAAACATTGGAAATTCATATTGTCCAGAACAAATTTAGTCTTATTTGTTGACAAATTCAACAGGCTGCGGCACAGGGGGCTCTCACCAATAATAATATATCCCCCGGTTTCAATTTCACGTCTCGGCCGGTACGCCTTCAACTCAATCCATCTCAGTCAACGTGAGCCCCAGTCAACGAAAGCCTCATATCTCTGTCCACAAAAAACGAAGAAAAAGAAGAAGCCAGGTAACAGACCGACGCATTGTCTTGGGAGCTTGTGTCTAGGAAAACTCGTGCCCAACAGGCAAATCCCAGGTGAATGACATAGATGCATCACATCTACCTACCTCGAAAGCTACTTGCTCTGCTTCGCTTTCGCAAAGAACCATCGGGCCTTGCAGATGGTGGAAGGCAACGCGATCGAACATGTCCCGCCACCAGCGCTGATCAGGGCCTACCTCAATGTCGGAAAACCACTGGCGTGCAAGGAAAACGGGGTCATTTGCCAGACGCATCGCATTAAACTCCCATGCGTTGATGGTAATAGCGACCTTAAGTGGTTCGGCTGGACTCCTGGGTGGTATGACGGACTCACATCCGTCAGAGGACTGCGAGGAATCCATGACTGACTCTGCACTGAGATCGGTACTTTCAGGGGTTGAGGTTCTTGAGCAAGGCATCCCGACAACGTTGTATCCAGCCGGTAAGTGAGGCAGGGTGCCGGCTGAGGTGAGCCAGGATGTATTCATGGATTCCAATGAGGAGAAGTGTGATGAATGATAGACGACTGAAACACGTGAAATAAGCAAGATTAACTTCATTTAGAGAATTTCAGTGGACAGAGAGAATGCATACCTTGTATGCTTGGGATGAAGGCTACTGTTGATTCTTGATGAGGTCGAGAGAGGACCTGTTGTGAAAATTCAAAGATATGCAGAGCACAGCGTGAGAATAGCTTGCGTAGAATGAGCACAAGTGGTCTGGCATGAAAGAATACCAAACAGATTCTGTTCATTTAAATTGAGCTTATACCTAACGCAACTGTCACTGTTAATTCATTCAATTATCCACAAGTTCAATCGTGAGAAAATGGTGCTCATGAGGTTATCAAATTAAGCTTGGGCACACAGATTGCAAGTGTATAGCCCATCACATAATGTGCAAAACGAGATAATTCAACTTAAATCATCCTTCAGGTAAAAGGTTACCGCTGGCCTTAATCCACTCAGTTGTTGCGCGAAAAATGCGGATGTGCCGCTGTTTTGGAGTCGCTTTGATAGCTCGACCAGCATTAGGGTCGTTTTCGTCACGTGGAGGTGATTACTAGGAATTTATTGTTTTCAACACTAGTCTGGGGCTGTTATTGCTTCTTGATAATATTTCGATACTTCTTCTCTTTCCCACAATCCCCTTTCTAAACCCTTTGAAAACATATAGACACAGGTACAATTAGGCATCTTTGCTTGTGTTTCTTTCTCCTATCCTGCAAATCCAAACCTGGCTCTTTCAGTGACCTCCTTTAACATATACATCTGCATAGCGCACTTCACCCTTCTCTCTTTTAAATGGAATAATCCCAAATGGCCTCCCTTATGGCTCCTACATAAATCGTGGTTGCTCACGTCTTGTTTATCTCTGCTTAATTATCGCTGCACATAACTCAAAATCATGAATATGAGCCCTGAACTGACTCGCCATCTGGATATCCTTCTTCCAATCACCTGCATCGATGAATACTGGTAAAATTCTTCGCCTTGGTGTATTATTAGACAAGTGAAAGAACCTTAACACGTAGACCAACTCAGCTTCTCTTTTTCCAATGTCGGACTCAGAATCGAGACCGCAATGACTTCTGGAGCTTCGCCAAATGATTAAGACCGTATCGAGTGCCATTTAGACCGCATCAAAGCCTTGATACTTGACAATAGTCCCCTTCCGTCAAATATATACAGGTGTTGGGCGGAGCTGTAAAATATCCGGAATCCATAAAAATCACCAACAGATTAGACTGTTCAAGAGTTCATCAATCAAAATTCATAGTGCATTGCACTCGGCATAGCATCCTTGCCATTGCTCCGCCTCGTATTCCTTGGTTTTTTGGGTCTTCAGGCCTGCTTCTCATACACCCGAAAAAATTCTGGGACAGAATCGTCTAAAACAGCGCCAAATGTATTAAGAAGGCAATGCGTCTGTCAGAGGGACAAAGCTTACGGAGTTGCAAATGCGCTCGACAAGATGCCGGATGTACGTATTCTGGGCGCGATTGAGTCAAACAGGCGACATATAGTATCAGGCTAGTGTTCAATCCATTTATGAAGCAGCGAGAGTCGCAATTTTTGGATCCTTGTTTTTAGACTACCTTGCGCCTTCGGACAAAGGGATGGGATAACTGATATTTGCTTTCCTTGCGTGTTACGTTACGATGTCATAATGCATGAGATGGCACATTCAACATACTTGCTTCTTTTTAACTTGCCATCCTAAAGCGTCGTCCTCGACGCTTCTCGTGGAGTCAGGCAGTTATTATTTATGCATCACGGAATCACGTGTGGTTAGATAGTTCAATATTAATCTAGTGGGAGATGGCCTATATTCCTTACCAATCCATGTATCTACCACTTGTTCCTGCCTTACAGTAACACTTGGTCGTTCATCAGAGCACAAATGAATGATTTGAGCTATATACTGTGCCAGAGGAGCTCCACCTCGATCCAGCGATGCCATACCGCCCAAACTTGCAAGACCGGATGCCTGCTCTGAAAAAGATGAGTCTCCAACGAATCATATTTCGCTTTTCACGATGCTTGCTATCTCGACCACTGGAAACACGGTGGAATTTCCAGGTGAGACATTTGGATCAGTCGAAAAAACAAAATAAATTGGTATTCCAAGGTAGCAAGGCAGAGGATAAGTATGTGGCGTACAGACTTGCATATGAGTCTATCCTGAGGGATTTTATCGGTTTCAGCAAAGTCAGGGGTCCCCCGTTGATGTCGAAATGGACCGGATCGACAATGCTGCGGCATTGACTTTCGCAATTCAATAGCCTTTTCGGAAACCGGTAAAATGGCTCGGGAATATTCTCGGTCACAGTTCTCACTAGTGCGATCCAAGAAGCACTATGAATGATTCATGTACGGACAAGAGAAACGGCTCGCTGGAAATAATTGACTAGCTCATCCACAGTCTGTCATACTCAAGGACGTTGCATGCTTAATTGCAATCTATAAATTCCATCTTCAAATGCTGAAAATGAAGACTGGCCCTCAAATCGCACAATATTACACGAGTAAACAGATTGGCATATTCCTACCGTTTCGACGAACTCGTGCCTGATTTCCAATTCGAGTGGAGTTGGAAAAGGAAGATGATCAGTGTGTGGCAGGGTTACAACGAACTTAGTGGGCGATCCCTGCCCTTAAAAGCCCTGAAAGTGGAGGCGATTGTGAAAACGGCTCGCACTGTAATCTGATCATCGTGTACTTGTGTTTGGAAGCGAATTCAATAGTTGCACTTTAGTCTTTTCATATGAATAATTCGAAATGACCATGTAGTCTAAGGTTTATTGCCTGCACTGGTAGACTATTGAAGTGTTTGATCGAACTTTGAGCATCTATGAAACCTTCCGACCAGCAAGCACGTTCCTACAGGGCCAATCGGTCAATTTCTTCCACCAAAAGCAAATTAAGGAAATGTCGAGAACGCATAGCTAGGTACGCAGGCTTGGAAGGCGAAACAAATGCAAATATATGAGAAACCCAAGCTATTTCTCCGATGCATGATTCAGGGGAACACAAATTGCCGCATTGACCCCACACGACCATGGGATGATGTTGGTCAATCCGTCTCCGAATACGGAATACTGTACGAAGGCCGACCTACCGGAAGGCGGAGGTGGATTACATCCCTGCAAGCTCGAAAAGCCTGCATATGCAGCCTATGGACTCGTGGACTTGTGATTGTGATGTATATCACCGTAGGCTCTGGCCCATCATTGCGAGTGGGACTCAACTGAATCTAGGGCACAACGCATTGTCTCAAAATTAAAATGTATTTGACATCTGTCAATGGCTCTGGATTGTGGCTTGGGAAATTGGTTCGTCTAGCTTGGTGGAGCCAATCGCGGCAGACAACGGAGCGAAGTTTCGATAGTAACTCCACAAGATCGGCCGCCGCTCTACCAACCAAGCCTTGGGCTGCAATGGCCGTGGCTCCACGCGATTGATTTGCATTTGCTATAGGATCGTGCGACTCGGGTCTCCATTCAGCCTCGATTTAACATTGGGCTTTATAAAGCCGAGTCCGCGCCACCGGATCATGCTCGAGCCCTCCCCCGGAAAATGGGTGTTGCTTTTTACATGCGCTCCTCGTCACTCTTTTGATAATGTCTCTCCAAGACAAATTCCCCGCCTATGGGGGCCGGGGGCCTAGCGACCTGCGGCTAGGTATTGCTTTGGGTGTCATTGCTACTATCTTTATGGTTATGCGGCTTTATGTGCGCTTGAGAATCAACAAATTCGGGACAACAGCCTTGTCATTTTCACTCCTTGCTTGGGTATGTCTATACCGAGTGCGTCCAAATGCATCTACTAACATCAGCAGTTCTTCACAACCCTTACCCAGATCTTCGGTATTCTATCAGTCCTTCACGGTCTCGGAAACCATATCACAGTCATTACTGAAGTTGGTGAATTGCACAACTTCCTGCTATTCACATGGATCACGGTGTTTTTCTTCAATTTGGCGATTCCCACCGGAAAAGTGGCTGTCTCGGCTTTCTTAATTGAAATGAATGGGCCTAGCAGTAAGTCCCATCCTCGTGCCATTAGGAAACAAGTCCTGATTCCATCGCCTAGACCCCAAAATCCGCCGCAGCCTCATCGCCGTTGCCGTCCTGAATATCATCCTCAACATCCCTCAAGTTCTATTGGTCTGGTTCCAGTGCAGTCCAGTCGACTCACTATGGGATCCCCTAAGACAGGCCAATTGTGACCACAGAAAAAGTGTATACTACACCTACTTTGTCGGTGCAGTCGCCGCCCTATCCGACTTCTACCTCGCAATCGTTCCCATCCACATGCTCATCCCACTACGCATCGACCGAAAGCTGAAATGGGGTCTAAGTTTCCTCATGGGATGTGGTATTTTTGCCGGTGTCGCCGCCATCGTCCGAACATGGGCCGCGAGTTTCATCCTTACCACGGACTTTTCCTGTAAGCATTATTCCCTCCCACTTCATCCAATCAATTCTTCAACGTATACTAACAGATCAAAGACGGCGTCGGCATCCTGTTCCGCTGGGGCGAAGTTGAAGAATGGATCGTCCTCATAACAATGTCTATTCCACCTGTTTGGCCCCTCTTCCGGCCCTTCACATCCAGATTCATCAAATCGACCAACTCCCGGAGTGGCCCGCAGTACGCATATAAGAATAATCAAGCCTACGGCTCTGTCCCGCTATACGGCTCAACGGCTGTCGCCAGTCCGATGTCGCCGAACTTCCCACCGCCGTTGATTACAACTACTATCTCTGTTTCTTCGATGAAGGAGGAGGCTACGACTCTTGCTAGTTCGAGGGGCTCGGATGAGAGGGTTCCGCATAATATTATTTCTGACAAGGGAGAGCCTTGGGTTGAGTTGAAGGAGGTTGATTTGAAGAAGCCTTAGGGATACGATTATACTTTCACTCATACTTTTATTTTCTTACGAGGTTACTTGCCTCACTTTGGATTGTCACGACTCATGCTTTATACCATCATCATTCTTTCATTTCAATATACCATTTTTTCTCTTCGATCATTCAAGCATTTGTGTTGTAGGGTTTATTGGCTTAAATTGCTCTTTCATTCTTCTTTCTTACTAGAGCACTAGTTCTGCCTCAACGCTTGGGCCGTTCAGATCTGGAAGCAAGTCCTTATTGCGTCATGTTACGATTCCATCAAATATTGGATTTAGCCGGAAGTATGCATTTTAAAGACATTAATATTGAGAAGCAACCGAAATAAGACATATCATGGTCAGTTCATCATTCACGTCTGTCGACGTCTATATTCAGACCCTTTCACATATACACCAGACCCACTTCTTCTCCACCAAAATTCTAAGGGATATCTACTGATCCTAGAATCTATCTAAACCTAGTTCAACCCATTAAAAATCGAGTAAAACCCCCAAAACGGGTACTTTTGATACATCCTCCGGATGCGAGCGCTTAGAAGCAGAAGACTTGGTCCTCGAGCTTGCTGACCGGGCGAGCCTTGGTGAAGCCCAGGGACTCGGTAGCCTTCTTCATAGCACTGACCATGGGAGGAGGACCACAGAGGAGGATCTTGACATCGCTGGCCGGGGCAGGGAGGCGCTCCTTGATCATATCGGCGGTGACGAAACCAATACCACCCATCCAGTTAGCAGGAGGGGTGTTCAGAACGTAGTAAACGTTAAAGTCAGGGTCCTCGGCGCTCAGCTTGTCAAGCTTCTCCTTAAGCAGAATGTCCTCAGCGTTGACGTTGGCAAAGATCAGATCAACCTTGGTACGGTCGTTACCGCCGTTACGGGGACGGTTGCGGATGATAGCCTCAATAATCTGGAGCATGGGAGTGATACCGGTACCACCAGAGATCATACCGATGTGGCGACACATATTGGGGGTGTAGACCATGGCGCCCTTGGGACCGCGGACCTTCATGGTCTGGCCGACCTTCAGCTCGGTCAGGTACTTGGAGATGTTACCCTGGGGGTAAGCCTTGACGAGCAAATCGAAGTAACCGGCCTCATTGTCGGAGGAAATGGGAGTGTAGGAACGGACGACCTCCTTGGGCTGACCGGCAATGGTGGCGGCGAGGGAGATGTGCTGGCCGATCGGGAGACCCAGGATGTCAGTGGGGCGGGGAAGTGCGAAACGATAGATGGCGACATTGTGGGAGATGTTGTTGATCTCCTTGAGCTCGAAGTCTTGGAATTCGGTGGGGTTCAGGACCTTGCGCGGCTCTGTTGGAGAAGATGAGTTAGCGATTCGTTCGGTAGCTGGTCGTGCGATCACAAGGGGTTGGGAAGACATACTGCTGCTACCACCCAGGAAGAAGGCGGCGCTAGACAGGACACCGGCAATAGCGACGGCGTAGGTAATATACTCGGGCTTGACCGCATAGACACCTGCGACCAGCAGGGCCGAGGGGAGGAGGACCAGGAAGGCACTGTGTAAAGTCAGTAATTGCAATGCCAAAGAGGAACGAGGAGTTTGAAAATGTCAATCGCATTGAACAAATCGAAAGCTCAGGAACATACCTCATCTTGGCAATGGAGATTGAGAAAGGTGGAGGGAGAAGAGAAAGGAGGGAAAAAGGGTTTATGTTGGTTCCGCCCAACGGAATTTCGCTCCCGTTTTGTCATGATTTCCCCCGCGAATTTACTTTCCTTAGATACACCGCACAAGGGTAAGAACCTCGGGTTTAGCTCTGCTTTGGAATTCAGACAAGATGGCTGCTGCATTCAATCTCACGCCGCTGGATCACCAGCTTCTAGCCATGTCCGACGAGGAATTCGTCCCTCATGACTGGAACAATCTACAAGACATCATCGGTAAGAGCATCCCCTCATTCTCCAAGGATGCACCCCTCATGGAATATCAGCACGGAACGATCTAGGTGCACTCAAGCGGAAGCCTTCCGATTTACGCCGATACCTAGCCTGGAGTGCCGAAATAAAGGCGGAGTACGGGTCGATGATGAACTACATTTGTTTACAACGATTGAATTGGCCACTTCCATCTACTTCATCGGGGACTGTGCCTGCACAAGATACACATGATCCAGCTACGGTGAATGGCTCGGGTTCTTCGGGTTCTGGTGGAGTTCTAACCTTTAACAACCCGCTGCCATTTGCCGACCCCTCTGATTACCGAATTTTGCGCAATGACTGGCCTTACGGCATGGACGCCGGCATTTCTCATCTAGTTGTGTGGTTGCGCACGCCTATTCCTGTGGAATCGGATGAAGGGCACTTGACGAGCGAGTCTCGGGCGCTGATCAATGACTTTGTGCAGCGTAGGTTTGTAAAGCGTTTGGCCGAGGATAAGGCTGGACGGTTTACTGCTCCCGAAACGCATGTGTTGTGGTTTAAGAACTGGGTTGGATTACAGAGTGTACGTGCGTTGGAGCATGTTCATATCCTGGTGAGGGATGTGCCAGAGGAGATTTTAGAAGAATGGTCGGGAGAGTCAAGATAGATCATAGATTATACCTGTGCAGGCATCTGGTGCACATTTACACTGGTGATAGCGATTCTATATTCTCATGTGACGCCGGGGTTAAAGTTTGTCAAATCATGCCAAGATCTTCAATAGAGCGAAGATAAACATCTCATTTCGGTATCACATACGCCAGACACACAAAAAAAAAAACATAAAATTTACATATCCATGGAATCCCGGTCCTCATCAAGACTTCTGCTCCTCGACAAACTTCAAAGCCTCTTCCCGTGACACCACGTCAATGGTACTGGCCTTCTGTCGGAAGCTAACACCATAGCACTTCTCAGCCACATGCAGCATCTCCGGTCGGAAAGTCGTGCAGATGAACTGTCCATTGGTCGAGTCCGAGATCGACTGCAACATCTGCGCCACCGCTGTCCGGTATTGGGCGTCCAAATTGGCGTCGATCTCATCAAATAGGTAGAATGGCGCCGGGTCACAGGCTTGAATGGCAAAGACGAGGGCCAGAGCACACAAACCTATTTCAATTGTTAGTGTAATGCAGATGAAAATAAGAAAGACAAATACGTACTTTTCTGTCCACCACTCAGCTGTTGGATACGCTGCTGATCATCGTGCTTACTATTGAAGCTCACACTGATACCCACACCGACGTAGTTCTCCACGCTCTGGCGCGCGGCCTCATCATCTGAATCCACATCTTCCTCGGGTCGCGCGTTGCGGTCGGTCTTGCGCTGGATGATAAGACGGCCACGTCCAGCGGGGACCAGCTTCTCAAACACATTGGCAAATTCACGGGATACCTGCTTGAAGGTTCGCTCGATCGCTTCGTCCTTGCGCTGATCCAGAACAGAAATCAAGTCGTCGATCGATTTCTGGGACGCATCTAGCTCTTCCCGGCGAGTCGTAAGCGTTTCACGTTGCTTGGTGAAGCTGTTGTACTGCTCAAACGCTTTCTTGTTGACGTGCGAGTACTTCTTCAAAGCCTCGTTCGTCTTGTGCAGCTTCTTGACCACAGCATTCGAGTCGGTATTCTTATACTTGGTGAAAGCTTCGTCAGGAAGGACACCCAAATCACGGATGTTTGCAGCAGACTCAGAAGCTTGCTTGGTAAGAGCCGCCCTCTTTTGCATGCTCTTCTCCATACGACGCTGGTATTTTTCGATAGAGCGGGCCAGGTCTTCCATCTCGCGTCGGGTCTCGACGTTGCGTTGTTCGAGTTCGCCGACTCGAATGTTCGCCTCCTCGATCGAGGCATCAACTTGTTGAAGACGCTCGTTGAGTTTTTCGAGCGCCTTATCGAGGCGCTTCTGCTCGCGCTGGGTCTCCTTAAGATTACCCTGCACCTCGTCATCGGCCATGTCGATATCCCGGTTCATGAGCTGGTCGAGACGAGGGTTGAGATTCTCCCGAAGCTCAACTTCCAGGACGGATTTACGGGCTTCGAGTTCACTGCGCTTGCCGGAAAGGTCTTGGTACTGCCGACGCAAGTCTTGAGCGGTCCCACTCAGGCTCTCCAAGTGGGCTTCCTCCTCGTCCGTAAGGGACTTCTGGAAAGGCGAGGACAGCTCAGCCTGGAAAGCGCTGACTTGATCATTCAAAGCTGCAAGGTTAGCCTCGACATTGCGAAGGGCTCGACGCTTAGCATCGAGTGTATCATTCTTATTTTGCAATAGATCACGTTTGCTGCGAAGCTCTTGCCGCAGGGGACCACTGCTGTTCTGCACCTGGTGTCGCTGCTGCTCAAGTTTCTGTAGCTCACCAACGGCCCTGGTGATCAATTGGTCCAGTTTCTCTAACTCTTTGCGAATTTCCGTCCCACGGCTCCGCTTGGTCTCGTATTCATCGCGCCACTTGCCAACATTCTTCACTGCTTCAAGTCGGGATTGACGGGAGTCATGGAAACCACCAGTCAGAGCACCGCGTTTGTCAGATCGGTCACCATCGGGAGTGATGGCATTAACGCCGTGGCTGCGGGCATACTGCGAAGCAACCTGCAGGTTAGGGCAAATAATGGTCTTGCCGAATACATGCTGGAAGGCACGTTCATATGCGGGGTCGAATTGGATCTTTTCGATCATAGGAATAGTATCGCTGGCACGGGGGAGGTTCATGGGCTTCGAGCGTAGTCGATTCAAGGGCATGAAGGTTACACGACCAGCTTTTTCTTTCTGCAAGGCCTCCAAGACCTTAGTCGCGGTCTCGTCGGTATCGACCACATAGTGAAACAGGCTCTGACCAGCTGTAACTTCGACGGCCGTCCGGTATCGATCGTTCACTTCGAAAAGCTCGGCCAAAGTACCAAATACACCATCAAGGTTTTGCTGGCGCTTGATCCTCCGCACGGCGGCAAGACCTCGGCTAGTATTCTGATCCATCATATGAGAAAGACTGCGCTCGGCACGGTCCATTTCTTGGGAGGCACTGGACAGAACGGAATCCAACTTTGCTTCTTCTCGCCAAAGCTCCTTTCGCTGGTCCATCAATCGATCCCGCTCATCCTTGGCAGTTTGAACTTGCTCGTCCACGGAGTGCATTGTATCTCCGCGTCCATCGATCTGCTGGCGTAGACGCTCTGTTTCCGGCTCGAGCGAGGCGATTTCTTTTTCTAGCTCGCTGATATCCTCTTTTGTCTGTGCCACGACGCCTTCAACAGTAGTGACCGACCGATTGCTCTCCCGGACCTCCATTTGAAGCCACTTGTCCCGCTCTGACTTATTCTTGAAACGCGAATTCCGGCCCTGCTTAGCGTACAGTCGTTGACGTGATGTCTCTGCCTCGGTTAGTTGAGCCTTAACGGCATCTTCCTGGTCCTTAGCGGCATTGAAATCGGGCAGAAGTGTCTGGAGCTCCGATTCGCGCTCTTGAATGGCCGCTTTAACCGCATTGAGATCATTGTCATGACGTGACTTGAGAGCCTGCGCGGCAGCTTGGTTATCAGCAAGAGACTTGGCTTGTAGTTCAATCTGCGCCAATGCCTTGAAAGCTTGACGGCGTTCATCCTCTAGCTGAGACTTGTCAACCTTCAAGAACTCCATCTGCTGGCGACACTCGGCGATCTCAGCATCAATCTGCGCCATGGCCTTTTCACCCTCAATGAACTGGTCACGGTTGTTGTCGGCGTCTTCAACTCCGTTCTGGCGCTGTTCCTCCAAACTTTCGAGCACCGTCGCAATCTCATGCTGTTCACGAGAATAAATCGTATACTCGAGACAACGGCGTTCTTTATCCTTGTCTTGATAGTTCCGAAGCTCGTCCTTTTCCTCCTCGAGTTCAGCCAGGCGCTCATTAATGTAGTCTAAGAGCTCATCGATCTTGGCTCGCTTGCTGTTGGTCTCGTGCATGATTTTAAGGGACTCCGAACGACGGGCTTCATAGACCTGGGTACCCGCCACCTCTTTGAGTAGTACCAGACGTTCCGAGTCTTTCATATTCGTCAATGCAGTCACCCGTCCTTGAGGGACAATGTAGTATGGGTTAGACCGAGAGAAACCGGCTGATTCGAGGAGGTTCATCACATCGTTCTTGGTAGCGTTCTTCCGATCCAACGTATATTCGTCCTTCTTGATACCGATGGTACGACGGAGGACAAGCTCTGGCTTGCCCGTAGGGAACCGATCGTCCGAGTTGTCGAAAATAATTTCCACGTAGGCCGACATCACGGCTGAGCCAGATCCTTCCTGCACATTGTCAGTATCTACATATGAGTTGGTATTCGAGCGTCACATACATGAAGGAGAGCTTGTCGCTCCTCTCGGCCGAGGTGGGTGTAGGCATCGCTGAGGACGAAACGAATGGCCGCAAAGAAATTACTTTTGCCGGAACCGTTGCGGCCAACGATCACATTATGCTTGGGAGAAAAAGGTTCAATGACCGTCTGATCCTTGTAGCTTGAATCAAATTAGAATTAGTAGATGGCGCTTTAAGGTCTTGAAGTGGATCATTGTTGGGGTCATACCTCTTAAAGCCTTGGATGATAATCTGCTTGACATACATCTTGGGAGACGCGCGACGCGATGATCACTGGAAACAGCGCATTACGCGCCTGGGCGCGAGGATAAAATGTGAGTAAGTAATTGAATATTAGTAAAGCAGCCGAATAGGTCTTATAGTCAGAATTCGGCTTTGCGCTTGAGGTTGATAATTCGCGATGGACAAGGAGGCTACGCGAGGAACGAAATCGCGCGTCTTTGGGCGCGGGGGTTCTGCCGGGCGGTGGGGCGGGCATCCACAGAAAAAAAAGTAGTGGGCTACACTTTTTCTTCCAAGGTTCTCTCTTTTTCGCCCACAGACAATTGCCTTGAGAAAATGAGTTCTGTAGAGAACCCCGACCAGGCATCTGGCCCTGCTGATGGCTTGGCCCCGACTCATACTTATGTGCCCAATCAGGGCTATGTGAACGCCGATACCACCGACTCCGCCGTGGCGGGGCAAGAGCCCACCGAAGAGGAGGAGTACAATGAAGATGACGAAGACTACGACGATATCTTTGACGAAGAAATGGACCAAGGAGACTTCCCATCTTCGAACTCGAACGACTTGACTAAGGCCTACAACCGCCAGCGAAAAATGAACACTCTCGCTGCCGACCCTAACGCTCCGAGATGGACTTACCCGAAGACGAATACCCAGAAACCTACCGTCAACACACACGCATCGATCGATGACCAGGTCAAGTCCCTGACCCGCCATGCTGCCAAGATCAAGCTCGATGAACAACAGTCCGGTCTTTCTGCCAACCGCGACAAGGGAGGAGACCGTGCGGATCGTGCGACATCAGAGCAAGTGTTGGATCCGCGCACTCGCATGCTTCTGTTGCAGATGATCAACCGTGGATTAGTCTCGGAAATTCACGGCTGTCTGTCTACAGGAAAGGAGGCGAATGTTTACGGTGCCATCTCGCTCCCTGATGAAGAAGACGCACCCCCGCAACATCGGGCTATCAAAGTTTACAAGACCAGTATCCTGGTCTTCAAGGATCGTGACAAGTATGTCACTGGTGAATTCCGTTTCCGTCAGGGATACAGCAAGAGCAATAACCGGGCGATGGTGAAGCTGTGGGCCGAAAAGGAAATGCGAAACCTGCGGAGAATCTACTCTGCTGGCATTCCTTGCCCTGAGCCCATCTACCTCCGTCTGCATGTCCTGGCCATGGGTTTCATTGGTAACTCCAAGGGAGTCGCCGCACCACGACTCAAGGATGTTGAGTTTGATATTCCTGAGCCTGATGTTCGCTGGAGAGCTTTGTATATGGAGCTGCTGGGTTACATGCGCGTGATGTACCAGGTCTGCAGGCTTGTGCACGCTGATCTGAGCGAGTATAATATTCTTTACCACAAGGATCGTCTGTACATCATTGATGTCAGTCAAAGTGTTGAGCATGACCACCCACGCAGCTTGGAATTCCTCCGAATGGATATTAAGAACGTTAGCGATTTCTTCCGTCGCAAGGGTGTTCACACCTTGTCTGAGCGAACTCTTTTCGAGTTCATCCTGGCGCCTGAGGGCCCCAAGGATCCTACCTATGGCAATGAAGAAATGACCGAGGCCATCGAGAAACTGTTCACTGCTCGTGATGAGGCCGGCGTCACTGAGGAATCGGAAGAAGTTGATACCGCAGTGTTCCGTCAACAATACATCCCCCAAACTCTGGAGCAGGTCTACGATGTTGAGCGTGATGCCGAAAAGGTTCATGCCGGTACTGGTACCGACCTTGTCTATAAAGACCTTTTGGCAACCGGCAAGAAGCCAGTCGATGATGAGGATGAGTCCGAGTCAGAGGCTAGCGGTGGTGTGTCAGTGTCAGGCTCTGAGTCGGACGACGAGGAAGAGGAAAAAGATCCCTTCGCTCCGAAGCCGCCTCGTGGAAAGCGCTTCGAAGACAAGGATGCCAAGCGTGAGCACAAGGCAAAGGTCAAGGAGGAGAAGCGTGATCAGCGTACCAAGAAGATGCCCAAGCATTTGAAGAAGAAACTTGTCTCTAACTCTGCCCGTAAGAAGAAATGAGCGAGATATCTTGATGCTTCACATTTATTTGCATGTGCGTTTGGGTTTATGCGGTTTTATTTGGTCGCTTCTTTGTTGACGAATGTTTCTTGCCATGATTTGATGATATGAATGCATATAAGGATGGAGCATCTGGACATATGATACCTGTTTATAGATTCGATAGGATACAGGATAAAAAGCTACAGCTTAAACGAGAATACGCTTATATTCTATGTTTATATTTGGATATGCATCTTTCTTTTTTGTCGGATAGTGACCACTTTAGTGCGTTGTCATGTTCCTGGTCGCTCATATTTAGACATCTCAAGTGCAATCATGCGTATGACGTTGAGAAGAGACACGGTGAGATGAAAAACAACGGCAAGTTGTACACATCTCAAACTCCAAGTTCATTCTATTAAAAAAAATACTATATGGCAATTTCAAAGTTTGCTCAGGTTTCAAGGTTTATCCCAATCCAAATAACACCAAAAGTCGAACTGGGTACAATTCGTCCACTATACAGATCAACTCATCCCCGCAGTTCCTGCCAATTGTTTATTGTCCCAAATGTGAGCGTCTTGGCGATTGAACATCTGGCCAAACATCCATTCCATCTAGCAATACCACGCCCATTCCCGAAGCCAGATGTGTTTCCATGTGGCAATGCAGCAAGAAAGCACCTGGATTTTCGACATGATAACGAATCGCAATCCACGCTGCACCAGCCGGGGAAGTAGTAAATGTATCCCTGTATACCGGAGTATCGAAGAAGCTCCCCGGTGAATCACGGACAGCATCTTCGATAGAGTTCCAGGTGAAATTCCCTTGGCTCGATCCAATCAGGAATGCTTTATTCGAATGCTTATGAATCGGGTGAGGAGGTTGGAGTAGAGTCGGCGGTGGAATAACTAGTTGAAATACGATATCGACCCATGTATTATTCTTCGTCTCAATCTTGAGTGAAGAATCAAGATCTGAGGACTTGGGATTGATAAGAGCTGGCTCCATTGAACCAAGATTCGCGGGAAGGAAAGTGGATCCATCCAAGGTCCATTCCCAAGACGAATTGATCCGTCCAAGACTCAGAAGATGGAAATCATCGGCATAGGTAGCGGGCTGAATCTCCGGGTATGGAGGAAGGTTTGTGTCGTTGAGCACTATCACTGAATCTGTAGTGTTGATGCCGCCATAGTTGATGTACGGCACTGATTCGTGCTGGCTGTCCTCACCCCCTTTGTAGGAGATCGTTGCAAAGCCGGAAATTACTTGATTTCCGTTGCCAGCTACGCGCATCTGGTAGTTCGCGGGATCTTGATCAAGCTTGACCATGACGGAGTATCGTTGTCCATTATAAAGTGGCATGGTGTGAGCCAGTTGCGGCTCGATATATCGGCCGTCCACTTCGTATACGTACATCGGGTGCTCATCGATCGATACCCAAAAGGCTTTCAGGGCAGCAGCACTGATGAAGTTGAAACTGGCCCACTTTGCGTTTGAGTCGACTTCAAAAACGGACGGTGGGGCTTCGCTGGGGACACACCCAGAGTTGAGGCCGCCGGGCAGGGCCTCGGGATGGTGCTCCCAATCGCCTTGCAGAACAAGGAGATTTGGATCGCATCTAATGTACGTTAGGAGATTTTATTCATGGACCAACACAAACATGAGGGAATTACCCTTTGTCGGTGAGCGTGCCGTTGACGACTGCTCTGATCTGTGGCGGTTGCAAATTGGTCAACTCTTCTGGGTCTTTGCAGATGACCGAACCTTGGCCGTTGATAAGAACGCTGTCAGAGCAACTAATGTGAAGTTAGCACATTTGACAAGCCAGAAATTGTTTTCCGCTTACAAAATATCATAGCCAGACTCCTTTTCGGCCTGCATATAGGCATCTGAGGTCAGATGGTCCCAATCCGAAAGGACCACTAGCTGCGGATGATCCCTCGCATTTTCCATGGCCTGAATATCTTCCGGGTCATTTGAAATCATTGAAAATGGCGAATCGCTATTGGGGGAAGGCCTATCCAGTCTTAGCAGAGCCTGCATACCGAGTGAGAATCAAACCTACCGGATATATATTGCGCCATACAAGCCATCCATAATCCTTGACTTGTCGTGCGAATGATACCAGTATGTTCCATATTGAGTGGCGTTCCAATTGTAAGTATAGCTTGCGCCAGGGAGCACGGCCCATTGAGAGAGACCGGATACGCCATCAGCCCATGGTGTGTTCTTCTGCCTGAAAAACGAAAAGAAAGGTTAGCCTCATTACGCGCGCTTGAGGAGACGTGAACCATACTCAATGCCATGGAAATGAACAGATGTGTTGAAAGGTAGGTGGTTTTTGATTTCGATCTTCTCGCGTTAGCTATTGAAGCATTCATTCCCAAGGTTGTAGAAAACTGACAGATACTTCATCCCCTTCATCCATGATCAGTGACGGCCCAGGAAACTGATCATTGACGAAAATCATTTCCCGTTCATGTCCATTGGGAGATCCCTTTTTCCAGGTGAGATCTAAAGTGTAATGAACATGAGCGGCTTGAGCAGAGGCGATGAGGTCCATCGCTGCCACGACCGGAGCGAGCCATTTCGTGCGTGCCATCATTAGAGGTCGCAGAAACGAAAATATCGACAGTGGCGGTGATACAACTTCCAAGCGTCGCGCTATTTCACGCGTTTTATTCTATCAACAGATTGCTGCATCCGTTCCATTCTCGTAAATTCGTCAATCCAGCCACCCGCCACTCCTTGTTCACATTCCAGTTGGCCTAACAGTCCTGAGTTCGCACATTCCAAGGCCAAATGATTGGCCGCGAGGTCCAAATGCTAATATCAAATGAACATGCCGTGCTCAAAACAAGTATTCATGTTCGCCGGATTGGTGCTGCGGTGGATCTAGCCATTTCTGCGGCATTGGTGGCCATTGTGGCCGGGCAGCGCTGGGGCTTCTGTTTGGTTCAATTGAAGTTCAAGAGCGGGCTAGAACTTCCTGACGACCGAAAATGATGATTTGCATAGATTCATCAGTTTGAGCCTCGGGTTATGGTTAACGTCGTGTACATACTACAAGGAAGGCCCCCTTCCACCCTCATCAGGAATCATATAATTTCTGAATAATTATTTCAATAACGTAGACTTCGAAGAAATGCTAATCATCACATGTGGCCATCAGAGCTCTCTTTGGAAATCATGTCTGTCCATGTTCTCTTCCCACTGTCCATGTAGACCATCAAGAGTGCTTACATCCTAGGGGTACTGTAGGAGTATGCATCACTGTCTGGCCCTGGATGCAAGATGGGGAGAATCCCAGCGGAAGATCAGACCAATTGGGCTTTCATCATATAGGCTGGTCCGGCAAAAAGAAAAACGCCAAAGGGATCATTTATAAGCAAGGGGTAGGGGGAAACCCGCACGCGGACACAAGACTACCTAGCAAGGGGATGTTGCGACCAACCATGATAGTCTTGCCGAGGTATTGCTGCGGTACAATTGGATACATGGTGGGGCGTTTCTTTGTCCTCTAGACGAATTCCCTAGTTCGGGCCTTTAAACGCGCATATGCGTGCTCCACCACCTCCTTTGGAAGGTCTGGCATAATTTCCTCCTCTTCGCTGCCGAGAGGCGCATTTTTCGCCTCTGGGAGAGCTCCAGCTTCTGCTGGTACTTGTCCCTCTGTCTCTGGTAGAGCTCCTTCAAGACGACCGCCTGGCAACCGCAAGAACTCGACGTGCATCGGCGCCTGACCAACCCCAGGCCAGATGTCCGACGGTAGAAAATCACCTTGCTCTACACGGAATATCTCCCGAGCAGCGACATCCTCCGCGTACAAATTATTGAGCTTGTTCCTCGTGTCACGGAGAACCTTTTCTACGCGGTGACGAACATGATTTCGGCGAGCAACCTCTAGAATGAGGTTGTCATATGCGTTCAGGAACCCATCGTATAAGGAGTGTAAGTCGGAAAGCTCCGTCAGGCCTGAGTTGAAGCGATCGTTTTCCTCGTTCCACACTTGGATAAAATTGTGGGCCTGCGAAATGTACCGCGGCAATCGAGTGGACGCAAGAGTGGAAAGGTGACGGTGGACCTGCAGGGTGGCATCTGAGATACTTAGAAGTGAATCGCGTTGCAAGCCCATTTGTTCGAAGATGGATTCCATTTCGTTGATACGGTCATGGATTTCCACTACCACATCTTCTGCCTCAGGCGCATCATTCAACAAGACATGCACCATTTCTTCGTACTCCTGGTCCGTCATTGGGTCCAACGGGGCGTTCAGGTTCGCGTTGATTTCTTCTCCAATGTGCGGTAACCCTTCACCACTAGTTCCTCCAACTTCTGCAGGCATGTCGCCAGTGATGGAGTGTGCAGCGGCGCCGCCACCCTCTGTTTGCTTGACCGCTGTGACACAAAGATCAAAATGGCGTACAAGGGATGAGAGGAGGCCTGCCATTTCTTGTGCCTGCATCTCCAAAGACCGGAGCATGCTCGGCATAGTGGATAGAGCTGCGAGATCCGGCTCCGATGCGGCCGAAGAAGATGATGACGCCGATGCACGCGAAGAGGCCATTTTCGTGGACGATCGATAATGGCGAAGCGCTTTTCGGATGGCATGAAGCTCATCATCGAATTCACGGTTTGAAGTATCCAAATCAGCCCGTGCGGCATTAGTGCGGTCAATGGAGCTCTTGAGAGCAGCATGCAATTCTTCGACACCTCGCTCGTCTACAAAATCATGGAGGGATTTAGTTTGTTCCTCTTTGGGGCGAAATGAGGCATGAACAATAGTCTCTCGGAGCAAGTCTAGGGTGGTCCGAAGCCGAGCGTCAGCAGCATCCAGGCTTGTCAGGGCCTCTGAGAATTCTTCTCGGCCGCGATATGAGATCTCCTCTATCTCTGATCGAACATTGAAAAGTAACCGTAGTTGATTGTCGAGGCCCCGCCGGAGGAAGCCCGTCCGGGAAGATACAACCACACTGTCTTCTAAGGCAGACCGAGCCGCAGTGACAATCTCATTGGCACGCCAAACATGGCTAATAGAAGAAAGAGACCGCTTAGCCGCTAGAAGGTGGGAAATCAGTGTGTCCAGTTGGGGCATGGCTTTGGGTTCAGCGGATCCTGGTCCCCTAGCCGCGATTGATGCGGAAGATGAATGGGATGATGCCATATTCGTGATTGATGGCTGTGGTTACCGAGATGATTTATAAAGTAGATACTTGTATGAGCAGGTTCCGATCTTGCTGCGCTACGTTGTAAGTTGAACCAACGTTCTATAATCAGGATGCTGTGATTTTTGAAAGTTCAGTGGTCGTCCATTAAATAACCATGATGGAGATGACGGAGGAGAGGAGTGAAGAAAGCACTATGTGCAGTAGATTTTCAGAGGCTGTGGGGGGCAGGCCGCCCTAACCGGCTGCCGCTCCTCAGATTGGTGGAGCCTGTCAAAATAAAACTGCTTACCTCACGCCATGAGACCTCGGTCCAGACCGGTCAAGGTGGACGACTGTTGAAGGTTGCTTTGTACAATTGCTCACAGGTCCACGGCGTAGTGTTGACCCATGAGTTATGGATCTAACCTAGATCCAACCTAAAATGACGCGATCAGGGGCTAATCAAGCTTCCCCGGTACTTCGGGTGAGAAAAGAGAGAATGGCGGTCTGGGGGCGATCACATCAACGAAGAGTCAAAAATAACTTTCGCGACTGATGTGATCGCTAGCGGAGATCGCGCCATCACGTGGGGCCATTGCCTACACTATCCAGAGCGCTAGCCTAATTAGGACTAGCGTATATCAGATTTCATTATGCAATTTCTCACCGCTCGCGAATGTCGCCTCCCGTTCTTGCGTGATCGTCGACATTTCTCCCTCATCGGACTGATATATATACTCACGGCTAAAGCCGAGCATTCTGATTGTGCAATTTTGCTTCGAGACTTTTTGCTCAAACATATATTTGAGAACTTCCCCCTACTCGAACTTGACGTCACCTCTACATCCCTGCAGACCCATACTTCACGGCAGTATCTTCCAGGGTACTCGTCACGCACCAATCCCCCCAGGCACTGGACCTCCATGACTGCGGGACCTCGAGGGATCTGAACAATTCACTCCTGACCATCCTGCTATATTCCCTGCCTCTTCTCTAGACATATCCGACAAGTCAAACCCCCTTCGAGACAAAGCCGCATGAACCAATCGCCCACGTGATCCTTATCTCTTTCGCAGAGTTAAGACGGGTCCATCAGTCGACAATACCACAGCTTATCTCCTATCCACCAGTGAATCCTTGCACGATGTCAAGGCCACAATACCATGTGGACTCTGCTTCGAAGGTGGATGATGTTGCGATTATGGCCGACGCCAACCGCACCCCGCTTCGCGACAACGAGGCATCCGAGTCTTTGGCAGAACTGGCCAAGCTGAATGTTGCCCCATTTCTCAACAAACACAACCCTCGCCAATACGCTCCGCTTCGATCGGAAGATGGCACCCCAGTACCGCGACCAGCCAACGCTGGCTACTGTTATCGTCACCAACCGGATTCCAAATGCAGACGCCAGGCCGATGAGCACTCGATGCGCCAGTTGCAGCAGGTATGTACCAGAAGCTGCCCTTGATATTACATTCGTGCTGACTGACTCTACAGGAATTAAATGCCCTTCCCCAAGATGATCAGCAGGGTATAGCTCACGTCTGGTCTATGTTTTCTGCCGCGCCAGCAAAACAGCGCAAACTGATGCTGCAAGGAATTCTGGCTCAGTGCTGCTTCCCACAACTCTCCTTCATCTCCGCCAGTGTCCGCGAACTCATTCGAATCGATTTTCTCTCCGCCCTTCCTCCCGAGCTTTCTTTTAAAATTCTCCGATACCTCGACACAGCTTCTTTATGTCGCGCTGCCCAAGTCTCTCACCGCTGGAAGATGTTGGCGGACGATGATGTTGTGTGGCATCGGATGTGTGAACAGCATATTCGTCGCAAATGTAACAAGTGTGGATGGGGGCTGCCCCTCTTGGATCGGAAGCGTCTGCGGGAATCGAAGCGTGAAATTGAACTGCGAGCATCTAACTGGGGCAACCAGGCGTCCACGGATGTCGTTCAGGGTGCTCCCAATGGAACTTGTTCTGTGGTCGAGCTGCCCAACCCTGGCAGTAAACGCAAGATTGACACGGAAGATCATGATCACAGTTGCGCTATGATCAAACGCCACTGTATTTCCCCAGCTTACCGCCCGGAGCCTGACGATGACTACTACAAGACCCGGTATCGTCCCTGGAAGGATGTCTATCGGGATCGATTTGTGGTCGGCATGAATTGGAAACACCGACGTTGTTCAGTGAAGGTCTTCCGAGGTCACACGGACAGTGTTATGTGTCTCCAATTCGAAGATCACATCTTGATGACTGGATCCTACGATGCTACCATCAAGATCTGGGATATGGAGACCGGCGAGGAGTTACGCACTCTGCGCGGCCACAGCGCGGGGATTCGCTGCCTCCAGTTTGACGACACCAAATTGATCACTGGCAGCCTGGACCGCAGTATTAGAGTGTGGAACTGGCGGACCGGAGAGTGCATTTCCAAATACAATGGCCACTCCGGAGCCGTCATCGCTCTTCACTTCGATTCTACTCTTTTGGCCTCCGCTTCGGTGGATCACACTGTCAAGATCTGGAATTTCAAGGATAAATCGACTTTCGTCCTACCCCACCCAGAAGGCGTCAATGGAGTCAAGATTGACACTGCCTCGCGCACCGTTCTGACTGCCTGTGACGATGGTGCGGCTCGCCTGTGGGACCTCGACACCAAGACCTGCATTCGAGTCTTCCATAACCACATTGGCGCAGTCCAACAGGTCATTCCTTTGCCACGTGAGATTGAACTCGAAAACCATCTTCCCGACTGCGAGAATGATCATGTTAGCACCTCCTCCCAAAATGGCGATACGCCAGTCAATATTCTTTCTCCAATCCTGGAGCACAAATCTTTGTCCTCGCAACCTTCCTCATTCGGAGCATCCTTCGATCAGGACAAAGATCGCCTTGAACCTCCCCGTTACATCATTACCAGTGGTGTTGACGCTACAATCCGGCTGTGGGAAACAAATACTGGCAGATGTCTTCGAACGTTTTTCGGGCACTTGGAAGGTATTTGGGCACTTTCCGCAGATACTCTACGCATTGCCTCTGGCGGATTGGACCGCATGGTCAAAATCTGGGACCCTCGAATTCCCACTTGCCAGGACACCTTCGAAGGCCACTCGGCATCAGTCAACTGCATCGGACTTAGTGACAGTCGCTTCATCACCGGTGGCGACGATTACCAAGTACGCATGTACGACTTCCGGGCCTAATTCTTCTTGCCTTATCTGGTTCCACCAGCCTCAATTCTCTGCCCTCCGTCATCCAGGCGCAGTCAGTTTCCTTTTTTGTTTTTCACAATACAGCGCCTCTCATGGATGGATGGATACCCAGGTGCGCTTAACCAGCGACACCTTTATTGTACAAACTACGCGCCACGTATCCGTGTCATTTTTTGGCTGATAGCATGGATGGTTGCATTGCCGGCGTGCAACGGATTTGCTTTTACTTCTTTTCTTTACATACCAACTTAGTCATGATCCACGTTGACAATATATTTTACTATTGGGCATTTCTTTTCCTCTTCATTCGTAAATTCTGAAACACCATAAGGCAGGGTGCCAACTACCAATTTTGATTGGTGGCGCCAGTCATAGCTCGAGAGGCAAGAGTAACATGCTAGTTCCATCGGCGCCGGGAAACCCCAGAAATTCACAGCTGTGGAACCTTGTGAGGTAGGTACGCCTTGAGTCTAATTCGCATCGCATCCATAAAATGCGGGTAGTGGAGCCGAGATCCCAACTGCCGAGACCTTATCCAACTCTTAATTCGATGTCCGGATATGGTGATTTATGAATGTTTAAAATACTGTACACCGTATTAGGCGCTATAAGGACGGATGTGTGCACAATGATTAAACCTTCATATGAAACCTTAGTCTTTAAAGATAAGTTCCACAGCCAGGGGCGCCAACCGCTCACCATATTCCATCGTAGGACAAACCCGGGACCTCGGGAATACAAACATCCATGAATGCGTGTCATAATTTCCAGTCAAAAACCTTGACATTATCTGATCTCCGGATTTTGAATATGACTGGAACGCGGGCAAAAGGTCCGGAGATCCCTGCCCGCGACGTGCCTAGCTACTCATTTTCGGAAATATATACTTCTCTCCATCTGTGAAGGACGCTACCTAGGTATAGGTACAGGTGATAGTGTTATGTTTATTATTGGAAGCCCGCTACGCAGATTTATGGCGACTGCCGTGTGCCTACGAAATTACAATTTCCGAAATCCGGGATAAAATTAGTCAATATATACTTTCCCTCCGCCGCCTGTCCGGATGGAAGGACTAAGCTCATTTTAGCGACTTTCTATCCTCCGCAGTATAGTATAGACTAGACTAGTACTAATATAAGTATTCTTATCAACAATGCAGGAATAGTAGGAAAGTAACAAATTTTGAGTACAGGGGCATAAAGATCCTCTCTCGCCCGCTGCTTCCTTTCTCCTTCCCTTCCTTCCCATCATTCTCTTCTTACTTTTCGCTTCTCAAAAACCTCACTACAACCTGAGATCTCTTTTGAATGATAGCCGATATGAGTATCTCCTCACTTAAGCTTGCTTTGCCCGAACGGGCCTACTTCATAGGGCGACGACAGCCCAAGGTCACTGAAGATCCGGAGATCGGGGCTTTGAAAGCTCAGTCTTCTAACTCGAGTCTGACGATGAGACGGAACACCCATGGTGGCGTACCTATAAGCTCTTTGTATGCCTTGGTTGTGTCTTGGTGGCCATCGCCTTGTTGATGTGGTTCTACTTGATGTTGCACGGGATACTTCCAGATATTCCTAATGCTGCAACGCGGAACTACTTGGCTGATGCTGCCGCCAGAGAATCTTTCGAGAGTTTCAAAGACTTTTCCTAGAGTTGGTCTGGGACATGATCGCGATTGAGGTTGGGCCTTCGAGCCAGTGACTTATGTGCTTTAGATTGAGTTCTATGTTGATACTATTTGATTTCTTCCATTTCCCGTGATACCATAATTCGTTTTTGTTGCAGACTTCATGGTCTTTTTTGTCCTGTTCTGAGGCATTCATGAGGCCAAAGTGCCATCAATCAACATCATTAGTTGACATTTCATCTTGCTTGTAAAATCATAGGCTTACTATCTTCATTATCGTAATATTCCTCCCTCTATGCTACAACCACATGACTCTTGCTTCACATCATCGCCAACTCTCTTTGACACCCCCCTTCAGATATTGCCATGGAATACACCAGTGAACAGCTCCAGGAAGCCAAAGCTTTGTTTCCTCCCAAGTCCAAGTCTGATGCTCCCTCTGCTGAGCTCATCAGGCAAGCCCAAGGACCTCGCTACAAATTACGCCCCCGCGACGCGAAGAAAAGCGTGGAGAGACACCCTGCCTGGATTGACAACGACAAATCGGATACGAACTACACCCCACCAAAAGACACTCCTAGATCTTCACCCAAGCCCAATCACTGAATGCGACTTCCAATGAACGCGTACGAAGCTCTTGGAAACGGTAAGCGGAGGTTACAATTGAACGACTTAGATGTTTTGTACTGACATAGTCTAGTCAGCCATATTCGTCACCTGCTTCTGACTGGGAGGCCTTTCGAAGACTTAAGAATATATGACTTACAATGGAAGGGTCAAAGGATGTGCAGGACAAGGTTGTTCTCCAATAATGATGACAAGGTTAAGGAAGTCACAAGGTTTTGTCAAGTCAGCGCCTGCATGTGTTGTGAGCAGCATTTCAGTGAATGCACCCATGTGGTTATAGATGGACGCGTGTGACTTCTACTTTTCTGATTCTTGATGACCAAGTGAATGTTATCTCCAACTTGGACCAAGCCTTAGGGTTTTGGACTGTTATGGCAAGGTTGTCATTCACACGATATATTCACTGCTCTCGCTGAAATGTAAGAAGACGTTAGATTCCACTCGATTTTTTTTTCTCCCTTTCTTCATATTACTTTCGATTTCTCAATCCTACTCTGCTTTAATTTGTTCAATCTCAATCTTTCAATAATCTTGTTACTTCTGTTGCTGTAAGATGTCTCGGCCCGAAAAAAAAAACTGACTCGGAGCTAATTTTCTGCCAGTCTATCGCAACCTTCGAATTTTCCAGTTCGTTTTTTCGTCCCCACTCTGGACAAGAAGAAGGATCTGGGGTTCGAACCCTTGTGTATATCGTTCATACCTCTGTTTCTTTCCTTTTTCCTTGTGTCCATTGCCTCGAGCTGCCGCAACCTGCGCAGCTCTCCGCCACGACGTCTTCCACAAAGCGTCGCAAAGTTTCCCCGGAGCCTCTCAGTAGCCCAGGAGAGGCACGACGTCACGGCCGATCCCAGCCGTCTACATCTAACCCGCCACGACAGAGTTCTCGCTCAAACTCCCGGAGCCAAAGCTCATCCTTGTCACCCCGTCGTTACGTCCCTGCTCATCTTCAAACCCACACTCGCAGTCCCCGGTCCCAGTCTGGTGGCCGTTCGCCTACCCCCGCGACCGCCACCGCCGACCTTACCCTCTCCTCCGACCACTCCGATATGCAATCCGAGCCCCGTGACGCCATCACCCCAAATGGCGATGGCCGCGAGCCCTCTCCCGGCGAGAAGCGCCCTGCCTCGGAGATTGAAGACTCCGACCTCGAAGGCGGCGTGAGCACAGTCGGCAAGGGCGCCTCGAACCCGATCGATGACCAGGTGGCGCAGGTATCTGAGCTGATCGCGAAGCCGCTGAAGGACGGTCAAAAGGGCTATGTGATCTCCTACTCTTGGTTGCAAAAGGTCTTTGCTCGGAGTTCCACCCATGCCGACAAGGCGAGCAAGGAAGCCCTGGACAGCGAGCTGGGGCCGCTCGACAACACCGACATCGTCCTCGATATCGGCCCCAAGGACGACTTGAAGGATGAAGAAGGAGAGGTATATGTTCCGATGCGACCGGGTTTACAATTCGGTGAAGATTACGAAATTGCCCCGCAGGAGGCCTGGGATCTTATCATGAAGTGGTACGGCATCGCTGATGCATCGCCCGTCATCACTCGGTTTGCTCATGAAACAAATCCCGATGGCCCATCAAACGTCATTTATGAACTCAATCCGCCCATCCTTACCATCTTCAAAGTGTCCAACCCGGCTGCGGGCATGACCCCCAAGGTCTTGAAGGAGAAGAATCTCCCCCCAGCCAAAGTGCTGACAGGCCGCCAGACAAACTTCATGAAATGGTTGAAGCAGGCGAAGCAGCTGGCCGGGATTGACATGGCGACCAAAGTCCGTGTGTGGAAAATTGCTGGTGGTATCCCCAGCGCCAATGCATCGACTGCCAACACCCCGGCGCCCTCTCGCACTGCGTCGCCCGCACCGCCCGCAGGTCTCATTACTCCCACACACAAGAACCTCATCGTCGACCTGAACACTTTCCTCTCTCTACCCGACTCGAAACGGGAGTTATTGGAACTCAAGGATCAAACCAACAATCCCAACTACAACGGCCGTAGCATGACAGTAACCGTCGCTGGCCTGGGCACGACCGAAACTGTTGTACTTGAGGAGGGGGTTGGCAAGGATGAATGGGTATCAGAAGTCTCTGCAAAGACTCTGAAGCGCCTCGGAATCCCCACTGACCAGCCGAAGAGAGAAGTGGCCTCGCCTGCTGTTTTGTCTATCAAAAGTCCCGCGCCCAGTGGCCGATCCACTCCAGTTCAAGACTTGCCCCATGGCAAAAAGCCCAAAGGTCACCAGTTGGGTCGCACTGGTCTCAGCAATTTGGGCAACACCTGCTACCTGAATGCTGCCACACAATGTATGCGCGCAGTGGAAGAACTGAGCATCTACTTCCTGAAAAGCGGGCATCTGTCTGAATTGAATACCACCAATCCCCTGGGATACAATGGCGACCTTGCTAGAGCATATGCACACCTGATCACTCAGATGTACCGTGAACCTGCCTCCAGCAATTTTTCACCTACCCGCTTTCGCAACCAGGTCGGTCGCAATAACCCGATGATGGCTGGATGGGAACAGCACGACAGCCAAGAGTTTCTTATGTTTGCTTTGGATGGGCTTTCTGAGGATCTTAATAGAGTCCTGAAGAAGCCTTACATCGAGAAGCCGGATTCCACGGATGAGATGGTTCACAACCGCAAGGCGTTAGAGGAATTCGCGAAAGAGTCTTGGAATATCTACAAGGCTCGGAATGACTCTGTGATCACGGATTTGTTTGCAGGCATGTACAAATCTACTCTGGTTTGCCCCGAATGTGATAAAGTTAGCATCATGTTCGACCCATTCAGCAGTTTCACGCTACCTATACCCGATCAGCGAAACATCATTTGCCGCGATGTCATCTTCCTGCCTGTCGACTCTGCTCCAGTGCGGTTCACTGTTGAAGTTGATAACGCTGGTACTGTTAAGAATTTCAATGACGCGGTCGCCAAAAAAACAGAGATCCCGTCTGAAAGATTGATCGGTGCTGAACTGAACAATGGCGGTTTCTGGCAGGTTTTCAACAAAGAGCTCCTGTCCTATCATGACCTTCGCCTGAAGGCCGATGATGCAGTGACTTTCATGGAGTTGGACACTCCTGCTTCGGAAGATCGTATCCTCGTGCCCGTGTTCCACCGCAAGAACCAGCCAATCAAGGGCAACAAGAACCGTCTCCGGCATGAGCAGTTTGGATGCCCCACTATCCTTTCATTCTCCAGAGATGAAGCTCGAGACTTGGCCACAATTTACCGTAAAATCATGCGCCATGTATCCACTATGACCACCCGCGATATCCTGAACGAGCAAAGCCCAACCCGCCAGCTGCCGCAACCGTCTGAGGATGAACAGGGCGCTGAGGATTCGGATACTGTGGTGATGAACGAAGATGACGCCGAGTCTGTGGATTCGAAGATCAAAACATCGTCCGTTGAGGGAGACGACAGCATTGTGGATGTGTCGATGCAGGATGCCTCGCCGGCATCCAGTGCCTCCACCGAGAACACAGAATTCACTGACGAAACCCCTGTTCACTCTCTCGCCTCTTCCCTTTCGGAGCGCCTTCTGGGTCTTTTCGATGTCAAGTATATGACGACCGATGAGCCCATCCCTCGGGGCCGTTCGATGGACTCTTACAAAGATTACCCATTGATCACTTCCCGTGTCACATCCGAATCTTCAGAGCAGAATTCCGAGAGTAGCTTCAATGGCTTTGATGACGACAACAGCGACAATCGCAGCGTGTCCGACAAATCCGAAAACTCGGCCACTGGGCTGCAGGACGAGCCGCTTATCCGTTCGGGTGAGGCTATCATCCTCGACTGGACAGATTCAGCTCGTCACGCTCTGTTTGGCGGTGCCAGCAACAAGCGGAACTCCAAGCAGGGAAAACCCACATTCAACGAACCCAAGTTCATTCACGATCCCCAAATTACCCAACGCCGCGCCAGGCGTGAGGCCAAACGCCAGGAGGGAATTCAGCTGGAGGAGTGTCTGAAAGAGTTCAGCAAGGAGGAGGTTCTCTCTCAGAATGATGCCTGGTACTGTCCTCGCTGCAAGGAGCACCGACAAGCCAGCAAGAAGTTCGAGCTGTGGTATGCTCCTGACATTCTTGTTATCCATCTTAAGCGCTTTATGCAGCTCGGGTCTGCCAACCGGACTTCTCGATCGAAGCTCAGCACCTTGGTCCATTTCCCTCTTGAGAACTTGGACTTGTCGAAGCATGTGACTGGGCCCACTGATGGAAAGACATTTGAGTATGATCTTTTCGCCGTTGACTGCCATTCTGGCACCATGTCCGGTGGACACTACTTCGCTTATGCCAAGAACTGGGTCACTGGTGACTGGGTTTCTTTTAATGGTTTGTTTATGCCCACACCCTTTCATCTCATGTACTAATTGAGGTAATTTAGATTCTTCTGCTACTGTCATATCCGATCCTAATGACACTGTCGTCTGCCCCGCAGCTTACCTGTTGTTCTACCGTCGCAAGTCTGCCGGTCCCTTGGGTGGCCCTGAGCTTCAGAGAATGGTGAACGAGTACCGCAATGGTACCGCGAAGCCCGCTGTTGAGGTCGAGATGCAGGAACCACCACAGCAGGAGTCTGAGCCGGAATCAGCCGAGGAAACTGAGGCCAATCCAATGGGTAACATCTCCAGCCAGCCTTCCTGGTCATTTAACCGACCCGACGACTCTGCGGATGCTGACCAAGAAGATCTGTTCGGAGACAATGACAGCAATGTCGCCGTCGAGGATGGCGACTCCGAGCCCGAAGATCGTCTGCAGGAACTCGACAATGAAGGTTCCACCTTTGAAGATGTCCCCACCCTCCTTGATGATGGCTCTGACGACGAGCTGCCTGTTGTTGAGCTCCGTGTTGGGGAGGACGAGAAGTAAAATGTTTCGTTACCCTTATCGAATCCACCGATTCGTATCTGATATCATGTCCCAAAGTTTCAATGTCTCATGTCCCTTATGCACACATCACACCGTCCCCGACTCATTTATGTATGTTGTGTCATTTATCGGGTGAATCGGCGTTTATCACGGAAATACAAAAAAGGAGTGAATCGAGGCTGCAGAAGAAGAAGAAGCAGCGGAAAGAAGGAAAGAAGCAGGAACGGAAGGTGCGCCTGGTTTCTCGGACTTTACGACTTAGAATCGTGTTCCGTAATACAAATCCTTCACACTGTCCACTCCAAACATAGAAGTATCTCTCTCTTCGTATCTATTTACTTTGCACCATGTCCCAGGAATTCGGTTCCTCGAGGCTCCCCCATTTAAACCGGCCATTCAAATCTGATGATGATGCCCACTCCGAGGGCTCAGTCGCCATCACATTCGACGACATGTCATTCACAAATGAGAACCCTCTTTCCGCGCATCCTCGTCGCCAGAACACAGGCATTTGTATCGCAGATGCTACGTCCGTCTTGCGTCCCTCGTATACAGAGGATCTCGAGTCTGTAGCCATCACTTCTGATGACATGTCCATCGTGAATGAAAATCCGCTTACATCCCGCGCTCGTCGACAGAACAAATCCGTCCCTATAGCACAAGCTGCTACGATCCTACGTCCTTCTCGAGCTGAAGAGCTGGATGAGTCGGTGGCTGTTACATCTGACGAGGAAATGCCGATGACGGGACACCCACATTCGCTGTCCAATCGGCTTCGAAGACATGATGAGCATCACCCTGTTGCTCCAGCTGTGGATCTACTGCCTGATCCTCCGAGAGGGCGAAGGCTGTTACGTGGACGTGCTCGGCGGGTGCCGCCACAAGCTCCAGTACCAGGCCCTGCCTCACTTCCAGGCCCTTCCTCGATTCCAGATCCAGTCTTGCGTCCAGGTCCGGCTGCTATTGAAGAGTCTCCCATCGACTATGGATATGGTTATGGTGGGCACGAGCCAGGCAACTTCTTCCTGACGGAAGATGTAGATGAATCAGAGCCGGGTGCTGGACCATCGACGCCTAGGCGCCAACGGTTCATGTATTTCAACACGTTTGCCAAGCAGGGGGACATGGATATCGTGACTCGGCAGAATGCGATGTTGACGAGATGGGAGCAGACCCTAGAGCTGTTTCCCGGCGTGGCTCCCGATAGAAATTCTGGTTCTGATGACCATGGTGAAGATCAGTCGAACGAGCCGACAGATGAGGGTGCAAACGAGGATTGAGATCCATGCATGAGGTATATGTATATTGTATTTTTATTGGCTCATGTTGGTGTATAATTTTAGCTGTCGTTCTTCTGTAGTCTTCTTGTTGTCTTGTCGTCTTCCTTTCGTTTTCTAGTGTTATGGTACATGGGGTTTAGACTATACATTTTCAGGCGTTGAACTGGTGCGTGGCTTTATATCAATATCCCCAGTCATGATTTCCCCTTGCTCTGTCCTTGGAGGAAGATTTATCAAAAAATAGAATCATGATGCATCTTATCTATATGTACTACTTAAAATTACCTTCTGGCCTTCGACTTGAACTATCCATAATATTAACGTTGTCCCTTGATCAAGTCAGCCGCTCTCTCTGCAACAGCGTACACCGTCGCCTGGATATTTCCACTCGTCTCAAGAGGGAAGACACTGGCATCCACAACTCTCAAATTCCTTGTGCCGTACACCTTCAGATTGGAATCAACAACACCCCCAATCTCCTTGGGCAACATGGCACAAGAACCTGCAGGATGGAAACAAGTAAACAGACGCTCCTTGACAATCTCCTTAACATGCTCCAGGTCACTCAAATCTCTTGCATTTTCCGGTTGGCGGATACCAGGCTTAAGGAGAGCGGCAAAAGGTCTAGTCGTACTGATTTGTTCCACAAACTGCATCTGCCGAGCCATGAGCTCGATATCAAGTGGGTGCGAAAGAAGGTTCGGGTCATAGATGGGCTTATCATCAGCGCTTGCAGAAGAAATATGAACCGATCCACGCGAGAACGGGTGATTATGCAGCATCATGATGGAGACATAGTTCTCAGGCAACTTTTTCTCCAGGACTTCAGAGAGCGTAGTCTTGCCCGGGTTCATGTGGAGTTGCGCGGGAAGGAAGAGGAAATGCGATGATGCATCTTGGGTATCAAGAATAATATTGCGGAGGTGAGAATACTGTGCGCGCAGGTTGGCAGGGATATCGTCTTGGTCAAGGTATTTTGAGAGGAGCTTCTCGACTTCTTCTTTCGGGACGACACCCTTGCCATCCACGAAAGGAAGATAGGCCATGCTAATTGGCATACCAGCTAGAGGGCCTGTATGTGTCTGCTCGTAGAGCTTGATTAATGACTCAACCACGGCAGGATCACGCATGATATCTCCCGAGATCTGACCATCGGCGATCTCGAAGTTAATGCTCGTGATACCGTGGTCTTGGAGGTTCTCTCCCACGGCAGGATTATCGATCACGACGGGGATATCGTGCTTGCGAAGGAGCTCCGCGTTACCGATTCCAGAGAGCTCGAGAATCTGAGGAGTATTCAGACTGCCTCCACAGACGATGACTTCCTTCTTTGCCTGGACTTCGAATTTACCTTTCCAAGTCTCGACCTGCACGCCCTTCGCGACCACCTCCCCTTCCTCTTCGGCAAGGATGACTTTCTGCACCATGATCTCCGCCATCAGGCGCAAATTCGGCCGTGCGGCCACCTCGGGGGAATAGTATGCTGCCGCGTATCCTCGCTTTCCCTTCTCAGCATCCACTGTCAGAGGGGACGTAAAAGCGCCCAGTTTCCGGCCCTCGATGGGGTCGGCATCCGTTTGCCAGCCCAGCTCGGCAAATGTCTCGTCCCATGCCTTGTTGAACGGCCCAAACACGTCTGGTAGAGAGACAGGGACCGGACCGGTCGATCCTTGTTTTGCTACATCCATATACCGAGCTGTACCGAGGAGCTCTGCCGTGGCCTCGCTCGGGGGAGAGTAAGTGTGGAATTTCCGAAGGTAGGGAGCCATGCTTTTTGCATCCCAGCCGGGGTTTCCCAATGCCTCCCATGCCTGGAAGTTGGATGCGGTGGGGTACATGACCACCGAGAAGTTCAAGGCGGAAGAGCCGCCAACGACGCGGCCACGGGGCTGTCCGATTTGTCGGTTGTTCGCATGGATCTTTCCTTGTCAGCATTGATACGAGGGGTACGGGGGCCATGGACCGTACCTGCGGGACACTCATGTAGTCCCAGTCATAATCCGGGTTTCCATATAGTGTGGACAAAAGACCGGGTGTGTCAATGAACGGATCTCCGATATGATTGGGGCCGGCCTCAATGAGGAGGACCTTGACTTCCGCATCTTCACTCAACCGGTTGGCCAGGACCAGACCACCAATTCCTGCACCAATAATGATATAGTCGTATTCTTCGTCCATTGTGATTTAGGGGCGAGATTCAGGGGAAGGGAAAGAAGACACCGCCAGATTCGGGATGAGGGGCACGGCTCGAGAGCGAGAAGCCCGGATGCTCCCCGAAGCCGTTTCGGAGATTCGAGTCCGTTCAACTCTTAAATTGGACTAGTTCCTCCATAAGTGGATAGTCAGTGTTGGTCACTAGGGCAAGCTGACGGCTCGGTGTCAATTAGCCTATCCTCCGCACCAATGGAGACCGAGCAGTTCAGCCCCCAGATCCACCGGGTGAATCCTTCGGCCCGCAGTCTAACGGCCCGCCAACCAACCAAGCCTATTGTCTCCTGCCGATCTTTAGGTCTCTATGGTCAGCGTATGCCCCTGGCAAATTTTAGCTTCGGCACGATTAAAAGATTTTCGTCAGCCGAACTGACAGCTGAATTTAAGTTATTGCATATCCCCTGGTAACTGTATTTTGTCAGTGGGTACTTTGGCACGCTTTCGCCCTGTTACGGGCTGGCACAATGCAGTTCTACAATGTGTTCACCTACCCCATCGTCCGGGACCAGCTAATCGCTAACACTGTGCTGGTCGCCGTGGCCACCTTAATGGTGGTTTTGCGATTTTACTCCCGACGTCTCAGAAGAAGTCAGGTCTGGTGGGATGATGCATTCTGTGTTGCGGCGATGCTCCACACATACGGCATGCTTGCAATGCAATATCACTACGCCCGCGTGGGAATGCGGCAACATGTCACCGTTCTTCCACCGGCGAATACCGTCCTGATCGCTAAGATGCTGATCATCTATCAAATTGTGTATTACAACGCGATGGTCTTGGCCAAGTTCAGCTACCTTTTCTTCTACCTCCGCATCTTTGTGACCAGGGAGTTTCGCATCCTCACCTGGGTGTGTATGGGGTGTGCAGCGGCATACTGGATTGGAAGTATGCTCCAGATTTTCTTGATCTGCACGCCTTTCGAGAAGAATTGGAGCAATGTGCCAGGTCACTGTGCCAGTCAGAATGTGGCTTTCTCAACCATTGGCGCGTTCAATCTTATCACGGACGTATTGATCATGGCATTGCCAATCCGGTTCATCTGGAAGCTGCAAATGTCTATCGGAACGAAGATGGCCTTGTATGGAATCTTTGGTCTGGGTGTATTGTGAGTCTTTCTTCTCCTCGCCTTATTCCTTTACCCGCTAATTGAATGCCTCACAGTATCTCCTCCATCACCATCATCCGAATCCGTGTCCTCACGACCGTCGACTTCAATGATCTTCCATACTCGATGACCTGGGCTGCATTCTGGAGTGTCACCGAGCCGGCTCTCGCAATTGGAAACTCGTGTGCCCCCATGCTTCGCCCTATTCTCAAGGCTGCTTGCCCGTCCTTGTTTGCCAGTGCCAAAGCTGTATACTCAACGCAGCCGGCATCGGGACCTAAGCCTATCTTGAGCAAGAATAATACGTTCGACCGGATACATGACGTGGATATTGAGTATCCACTCACACAGATGGACCAAAGGTCGGATGGGGATGAGGGGTCTTTGAATGCCCGTTCGCATGATAGTCGCTTACAGGATGGGCCGCGCCATTTTCCCAGGAGTGTAGTTGGGGATGATAAAGCACATTCATGAAAATCGAGATACCCTGTATGTACAAAAAATAATCCATTATTTCCCTCTGTGCCTTGTACTGGCTCTGAATCCGCACATTCTCCTGTACCTACTCCCACCGATGGATTCTCATTCAAGGATTTGGGGGCAATTACCGGTCAGTTGGTAGGCTTCGGCCTTTTTTTTTCGAAGGGGTGTTTTTATTCCCGATATACGAGAAGACCCACCCTGCATTTGCCGAAAGCAGGGTTGGTAAATTGACTGGCCTCCCCACTTGGTCAAGGACAAGGATACTTACTGCACGGATCCCTGCATCCCCCATTGTTCACCAAGTGCCGTATCTCCCGGTAAGTGAAGCATGTTCTTGAAGACTACACCAAAGGTTCTTGTCCTGCAAGTGGTGATTTGGGTAATCCAAGGCGTGCAAGTCAACTTCAATCCTTATACAGAGCTCTGACACGTCCCACCCTTTGATCGCCAGTCCAATACACCCTTTCTTGTCTAGTTTGGTGTCAGATTCCTGGAAGAATGAGGAGATCGTCGCAAGTGAGCTCAAACGGAAGAGAAAGTGGATAGCCAGAAACTGTCATTTCACCTCTAATTATCAATATCACGATCTCCAATTGAGTCGCGCTTCGGCCTTCCCATCAGTTGAGCCCCATCACTCGAACCGATTCTCCGATTTGCAATGATCCGCCAAGGTAAGTGCCATATTCACTTGCCCGGGGGATATGCGCCTTGTCGCACCATTACGTAACCTTGTCTCGGGGTCTGCAGTGGACCTCCTGTACGTACATGGAGGACCACAGTGGGGCGTTTGGAGACTGGCCACGTGGGAGCCCAGCCCAGTCGGTCTTGATTTGTCATGGCAACGTGCACGACGCTAAGAATAGCATCCTAAAGCCCATTGGGGTTAGTGCTCGGTTCATGGCGTGTTCAATGCAATACTGGCTTGGGCATGATCCATTTCATTGTGAGCTTTGAGGATGGATATCTTATTGTTAGAGGCAAAGGAGAAAAGCCAAATTCCAGATCGAAACAAGAAAGCCATATGGAACCGAGAAAGGAGTCCCATGAAACAATTCATCCGAATCATTAAACTTTGAATGATATGCTTGAAATGCAAATGTTGCTGCTGTAATGACCAACAAAACCAGGCTGCCAAACTCTTACAGGTAGGTTCATTCCAAAGACCGACGTTGATAGAGATGCAGGGACAAACGCGAACGCCAATACTATCACTAGGAAATGATGTCGGTTTCATGCGGACATTTGGATCTTGATAGGGAGCAATCACTTATCTCCAGTCTTTTCTCCTTTTGAATAGTAAATTTTGTCAGCTTAATAGCGTCTTTCGATTATCACAAGCTCAAGCTTCTAGATCTCATTTGCAGCTGTTCCGAAATCAATTCCTCAACTGAGCAAGTCGAATGAAGATTTGGGATACTTCGGAAAATTTGCAAGGCCAGAAAACCTTTTGAGATTTCAAGAAACTCACAGAAGATCAAGTTGAAGGTGTGGTTTCTGTGCTCTCTACACTGGGCCATTGGGTAAAAGAGCAAAGCGCCACGTAGCGGAGATTCATGTGTTGTGTCTTAGTCTTCGAGCAATTTTCAAATTAAGTTTTTCATTGGTGTAAAAATGAAGAGCCTTGAGCTGATTCAGCATGTTCAACATATATGATGACGACCAGAAAGACATTCAGACAACTCTTGCACCTTTTTCTACAGGATCGCATGGGTATTTCAAGGTTGTGGCCAATGGATTAGATAAAGCGGTTTTAAGCATATCAGATCTACGCCAATGTTGGACATCGATGTTTTTGAAAAGAAGTATTATTTGTATCTGGATTTTGCTAAATGGTAAACTTCCATGGATAAATGTTAGGTTCAAATTTTAAAACCCAAACCCCTCTATATGCAAGAACAATATGTACAACCAATAGCAAAATGCCCATGGTCTAAGAAAAACCGGTAAAAACAATCATTTGCCTCAAAAAGCAAACGCAAGTATTTGCTGAGAGTGAAACAAGTATTCTCCCCAGTATGTATATCAGTCGATCTCGGATCGGTCGATCAGGGCGCAAGCGCGTGTAATGAGAGACAAGGCCGAAAGTCTATATGAGATAAAGAGCGGCGAGATTGACATTCCAGATGATTCGATGGCGAATTAGGAAGGAAAGGCGAGGTTGATATCACCGGATTATGAATCGGATTATGTGTGTGGAGTTGGAGACGCAGATCAGGTAAAATGAGTGACGTTGTTATTATGGCTGTGCAACGGGCCATCCGTTGACGTATTTTAGTGGGCTGAAGCCAAGGAGGGCATCCTGGAGATTATGTCAGAGATTTGATGCTGTATAATGGATGCGATTGGGTGAAAGGGAAGGAAGGGAATGAAGGAGGATCGACATGGGCGGGTATCGAGATCCACAAGCCTGCCGGGATGACTTACCGCAAATGCCACGCCAATAGTTTTATTTTCTGGATCGGGATTAGAATGGTAATGTGCGCGTGGATAAGGATCTTGTACTCACGGTAGTGATAGTAGAGAAGGTCGGTGTCGCCGTTGACGAGGACGCCTTGGCCGCCCGGGGCATAGGTCTCGCCATTAGAGCCGTAGATAACGGTGCCGCCACCGTTGACCAGGTCTTTGCCGTTCTTGTCGATGAAGGGCCCACGAGGATTTTGGGACCGTCCAACGCGAATACTATATCTGTGAGAGGATTAGTATAGAAGGAACCGAGGTGGCGTGATGCAACATACTCTTTGCCAGCAGCAGGGAGCTTGTTTGCATGCAGATTGCAGCAGTTTCCATGGCTGAACCAGAGGTAATAATATCCATCGCGGTAGGAAATGAATGCTCCTTCGATGGCGTGGGGTCCAGTTGGGTCACCGCATAATGAGTTGGCGTTGCGGTTGGGAGCGCTCAGGGTATTGGGTTCGTAGGCAAGGTGACGAGCATCAGGCTGAGTAGTACTCTTAGGTGAAAGCATGTCCTTGCCAAGAGGAACTTGATAGATACCAGTCCAGTAGCTTCCGAAGGTCAGGTACGCTTCACCATTGGGCAGAACCAATGCACTAGGATCGATGGCATTTGAGACAGTGTAGGGCGACACATCGGAACCATTGCCCGTCCCAGTCTGGACAACGGCGCCGTGGTCATGCCATTTACCGGGTCCAGGGGAATTAGATGTCGCCACTCCAACAGCACTGTCACGGCAGCCAGCTTTGCTCACGCTGTAGTAGCAGTAGTAAACGCCTTCGAATTCGATGACAGTCGGTGCCCAGGGGGCAGCACGATCACCCTTGGGGATGACACTGTTGGCGTCCAGCACACTGCCAACATGCTTCCATGGACCGGCCATGGAGGGCGCGGTATGAATATAGATATGTTCACCAACATTGTACAGATAGAACTCATCACCAACCTTCAAAATAGTCGGGTCATGAGTTTTCTGGCCCGTCTGCCTGGGCGGAGGGAATTGGGAGACATCATCATCCTGAAAGTCGCTATCCTGCTCAAGATCGCGAACCTGGTTCTGGTTCAAGCCCAAACCAAGTGCGAACGAGAAGAAACAAACCAAACCTACCAAAATCAACATCTTGATCCAACGTCGAGGAATCGATAGATGCCAAAGAGACCGTAAAGACCACCCCTGTTGAGAATTCTTGACCTGTCCAGCAGGCGGCATCGCCGGCCGTGATAAGTGGCCACTCCTGACGATCATCCTGTCCGCCATGGATCTAGGCACTCATCGTTTTCAGTCGCGACGCACGGCGTGCCACCTCGGTAGGGTGGGTTTTGCGATGCGGGGACCTGTCCGAGGGGCTCGCCGTGAGGGATGCAACCTGGTCCACTCAATATCAGGCTCCACCTGTGGGTATGCGCTGCAAGGCACGGAATGCGGAGAAACCTGGAAGCTCTGCAGAAGCTAACTTCGTGACGATTTGCTACTTCCGCCGATGAATGCGGAAGGATGGCTCAATTGATTTGTTATCGTGGGACAGGCTACAGCGATCGCTGAATTATTTATGCATGTTAACGCCTTTGTGCGAGGGTGATGGCGTAGAAGCTGAATTCTTGCTAACATTCAGGGCTGTCGCTGGGCTCGACATGAACCGGTTGACACGACGCAAGGGAGTGGAAGGCATCAGTCTTTGTCTGAGGTCTGCGCTGATCGATGCAGTTCCTGTCGATCACCCACTTGAGGTGATAACTGACCAACGGGAGTGGACCTTGATGGATCCACTCAAGGAATGTCAGGAAGCGCCCTTGCCCATTCCCGTCCCAAGGATCCATGGTTCTTGGCCAGGGACTGCCGTGATAGACGACGGACCTTGAATTCTGATTTGCAAAAGGGAAGCCCTTCGATAGGTCCCAAGACATTGTTACAATATTCATGTTCACGGTGAATATGGGGTTACAGGGTTGTATCAGATGAACCCAGGTAAGACAAAGGCGTTATCGTCTACAGTCGCGTTGGGAGAACCCGAAGGAAAGGAGAAACTACAATGGAAGGACAAGATTGTGAATATGTTTGTTGTAAGCCACGGTTGGTAAACCTTGTCGGGCAAGAGCATGATCGCTAGTCAGAAAAGGAAGAATATATCAAATGCTTTCCGCCACATATGATAGAACCGAACACCATCGACGCCGTGAGGATTGGGAGTAGAAATCGAGTGTCTAGCGCGCAACGATCTTGTTAACTTCGTCATTGGCTTCTGTCCAAGTTTCGAGGTTCTTGCGAGCCCAATCCAAATGGCAGCGTGCATATGCGACCTAAACGCAATCCCGGTTAGCTGTCTGCAGGAAGTGGGGGCAAGAGAGGTCCCTACCATGTAACGCCGAAGATCGCCTTCTTTATCCTTCTGGAAGCGTCGCAGATCCTGCATTACCCCTGCACTAGCGTCTTTCACATCCTTCTCTGATACCTCCAACGCTTGCTCCAGCTGTGGATCTTGTTAGGACACAATTCAATACAGCTACTTTGCTACTCTCGGCCCACATACCTGAATGAGACTCTCCTTAGTTTTTCCGATTTGGTCCCGTCGAGTTCGTTCGGGATCTACGTCTGCAAAGCCGTGGATAGCGTGGCTGATACGACCGAAAATCTTGTTTGCGACAAATGTCCCACTGGACGATTTGCGGTGTGCTGGGGAAGGAGAAGGTGATGGCTCTGGCTTCCTGCTTCCGGTCTGGGATGCTGAGGGTGATCCAAGCGATTCTCCGTGAGTAGGTGGGAACTCGGAATCAGTAGATGCATTCGCGATGTTATCGCCCTCACTGCTCACAGTAGAGGAGGTGGACAAAGAACGCTGCGATTTAGTGCGGGATTGAGAGTCTGTGCGGTTGAGATACTGTTCGATTCGCTTGGCCTCCAGCTCGCTACGCTCAAGCGAATCCAGCAAAGTCTTCTTCTTGGCCAGCTCGTCGCGAGTCATGTCTTCTTGCACCCGTTTCAGAACCCGGTACCGTAATACACTGCGCACCACGCTAGCGAATTGTGCACTTTCCCGCATGGGTTCAGCAAAGCTCGCACTGAGTGCAGTAGACAATTCCTCAGTCGCAATATAAGATGTGTCTGCCGCTTGGCCAATGCGCTCGATTGCGGCAGCTACGGTTGGAGACTGCTCGGAGAGAGAAAATCCGTTATAACGGGCGCCAAGCTCCATCAGGTCGGCAGATAACGTTGATAGATGAGACAAGGTTCGGCGATTCACCCTCTCGATGTTTCCTTGCAGAAGTAGCTCCAGTTCGCGGGTAGAAGCTTCGAAATTCACGAAGTATGGATCCAACTCCTGTTCACTTAGATTTCTTGTTTCTGGGGGGAAGCGTCCGAGTATTTCTGGGCCCGGAATCGGCGGAGGTGGGCCTTCTGTGCTGTTTCTTGGAGATGTAGGGGATCCTGAAGCTCCTGACATTCCACCAGCCTTAAGCTTCGCAGAGGATGATGGGACTGGGAGATAGCTGTGCGCTTGGCTTGGATTTGCGGGATCAAGAGGAGGCGCTTTGAGATTATTCTTCGGAACGGATGATGCGGGGTGTGAATTTAAGACCTCGCTCTATCACAAATCAGCACTGTCCGTCTAAGATATATCGAATACTTACCCAGCTGACGTTCGGGTCCAGGAAGCGCCACCAGACTCCATCTTCCCGAATCTCTTTCATGCGGCGACATCGGTTTAGAAAGACGCCTAGCATCCGCTTCCGCAGCTCAATAATGGCTGTATCTTCTTTCGCTTTGGTAGGCTTGGCGGCATAGTCGGCCATGCTATGCTTCTCGGGGATTGGGGGCACTATCAGAGTAGGATGGAGGTTCACGAGGGTCTGTCGTAGCGACGCAAACTCGGAGTATCGCCGGCGCACTTCCAGGTCCTAATTTCATGGTGTCAGCCTTCAGCCGCATTTCCGTCTATCGGAAGTTCCAGTCCTACCGCGGTTCGGATAGTATAGACAATAAAGCTGCCTCCACCTTCGTGGTTCTTGCCAGCATCGGTGATTAGAATGGGCATTTCGGGGTTTTCGTAGAGAATCTGCTCAATCCGGCTGTCATAAACATTCTTCCGCGGGTATTGTTCGCTTGCTGCGCCATAGGCAGCTTCCTCGGGATCACTAAGGTCCTCCGGGTGAGAGATATAGTCTGGAGGGTCCAGGTTGGAATCTCGGCTAGAGGGCGGAGTCGAATCATGCTCGTAAATGGCTACCGAGGGTCAGAGACATACACTGAACCGGGGGAGGGGAGCTTACGGGGAGAGAGTACGGCGGAATGCAGCGAGTCTGCCAGATGGGCTTCATGCTGGTCAAATGCCCCATAGGGGTTGTTATCCTCGTCGTCCCACATTTTGAATCTGAATCAAGCAAAACAAGTGCGGAGTGGTGGAGGTTGGAAAGCTGTGTGCCTGGGGATCTGCGGGGGCCACAACGTCACCGACTACGGCAGATTTTAGCGACCAAAGACGAACAGCAACATGTACAGACATGTTCATGCTGCATGTACATGTATATATTAGATGAAATATGAATCAGACCTGGCTGACAGGTGATCGATCGCAGCATGGAAGTATTCATGAGTTTGAACCCCTATGTTGACTGAGAATGCACACTATGGCCAAAATTGATAACAAGTCTAGCGATAAGATATACAACCAACCAAGGCTTCCCTAGTATAACCCATTGTGTACATAATAGGTCACAGTTCGTCTTGAGACCCTGTTTTCAACCCACGGGTGTTTATATTTATAGATACTCGTTGAATATGGAAGAATCCTTCCACTATGACATTAGAAAAAGCTCAATGTAATATAATAACAATGGCCTCTGTCAAATTGATCTCCACCCGTCGATAATAATGCTCATCTTAGAAGCATCGCCCCCACACAGACGCTAGAAAGAGCACATTGTAGCTCAATCTCAGCTACCAAGGCTCATTGTTGTTAGCAGGGTGACTCTCGGGGCTGCCATCCTTGGAGTCTTTACTGAAACCTTTGGAATTCCTTGCATTCAAAGATCCCTTTTCGCTAGCAAGTTGATCATTCTGCGATGCGCCCATGCTCTCATTGTGTGAGCGGTATTTACAGTCATGCTCATCATGCCTGTGGCGGTCAATTCCAGTACCTCCATTTACACTTGAATTTGTGCTCACCCAGGTGTCAGGGTCATTTGCCCCTTCAGTCTTTTTGTTGTCATGGCCGCTCTTGGAGTTTCTGTCTTTGCCGCCATGCCGACTTCCGTTATCTGGGTTGCCCCAATCACTAACGTTGGAGCCTTTGTCATTGTTTTTGTCCCTATTTCCTCCTTGTTGACTGGTCACTTTCTTGCTAGCTTTGCTCCAGCCTGAGTTGTTGTCCTTGATTGACGCATTTTTCTTGGGGCTGTGTGTTGAACCCCTGGGCTGTTTGGCATTGTTTTCACCTTTGTCACTGTCCTTCCAACTGGATTCCTTTTTTTGATCGTCTTTGCGGTGGTTTCGCCAGGTAGAGTCCTTTCCCCGACTTCCTGCTTTTTCATCATGGTGACTGGGAGGGTGCTCTTTTTTCTGACTATGGGACAAAGCTTCCCATCCGGATCCATTTGGATGAGCTTTGTTAGCCCACTTATAGATAGCTTCCTTGGTTATAACGCCTTCCGGGGATCTGAGGGTATCAAGCCTGTTCCAGGGCTCCAATTCGAGTTGTGGGCGACTGTTGCTTCGATACCGATTCCTCCTATCACCGTTATAAAAGTCATAATTGGGGGAAATGATTGCCCTCCCTGGAGAGTAGCGAGTGACTCTTGGGCGTTCGCCTGGCTTTGCCTCCTCGACAATCAAGTAAGCTGGGTTGCGGAGTCGTTCCTCGCGAGGTTGACTACGAGTTCGTGCTCGTGACCAGCCTCTGCTGGTGTATCGAGGGACCTGGGGAGGCATTTGTCGTTCAATGTCATGTGGAGCACGGTCTCCTTGACGCCGACGTGCTCGGCCGACTCTTCTTTGCCCTGGTGCCATCGCTTTGCTAAACAGGACACCAACTTTTACATGATGTGAGTACCAGCAATAGCTCAGAAACCCCAAAATCACCACGATGAGAAAAACACAGATCAAAACTGTGATGAGTATGTTTGGCTGCATTGTAGAAGAAGGGAATGAAGAATAGCTGTGATGTTATCGAATCGACGAAAATCTGTCCAGACTGAGGTGCTGAGTTGTTTGCAATGACCCGACTCGAATTGAAGTTTTCTGGACTGTGAAAGGCTTAAGGAGAGAAATCATAGGATGGACATAGGGGTTAAGGGAATGAAAAGGTCATAAAATTTGCGGTGGAGTTTGTGAGAAGGAGTTTGTAACCGTGAAGATATGAACGGAAGCAAGAAGAAAAGCAAAAGGTTCAAAGAAACGTTGATCTGGAAACCTGCGCAGAACGAACAGGCTGGAATTTATTTCAAATGCTTTTGTCTCATCTATACATAAACTGATTTTTAAGAGCTCGACTTCAACCCAGACTGGATTCTCGAAAGCCAGTCATCATGTACCGAGGCACCTCGACCAGCATCGAGCAGCAATTGGAGCTGCTTCTTCAATATACTAGGATTGACATCCAGGTACTGTGGAGCCGTAAACCCATCGGATGCAAGTGCGGAAGAAATACTTATGATGCGAACTCCCAGAGTGAATGACTCGGGTTTCGAAATCCAACCAAGAAGTCCATCCTGACCAGCTTCCTGAGTGACCCGCTTTGTGAGGTACTCCAACCCTTCAGAGACCCAGTTGGAGAATTGTCGGACTAGAGTCTCGGGGTAGGCACCCTTACGAAGATGCAAAAGTGCTTTTGACCATACGTCAATCTCCCTCACATCGTCAATAAATAGGTTTTGCTTCTCCTCCACAAACAAGACAGTACTCTCTTGGCAATATTCGGTAACGAGATCTGCCACTGAAACCAGATGAGCTTGCTCATCGGAACCACTGATACGCTGACTTTGACCGGTGAGGTAGCGAATAACTCGTCTGGCCAACTGTGGAGAATCAGAGTAGTGATCGGCAATGAAAGTTGCAAGAAGTGAGCTGGCATTCAAGGGTCCAAGCGCAACTGCAGTGCGAGGTGAAACAGACGAGTATGACAGTACGTATGATGCAGTTGATGCGGCAACATCTCGAAGCTCTTCGTCGTCATCGTTTAGCAGATCATACAAAATCAAGTAGATATCCAGTAAAGGACCGTCAACCCGAGGTGAACTATCAGTCGGCCGGAGACCAAGCGAAAAGCTTTGGATAGACATCACAGCGGCATAACGGGTTGTGAATTCCTAGGTCACTATGTTAATTCATTTTCTCATCAAATAAATGAAGGTGGCTTACAGTTTCTTCGCTGAGAGCCGACCGCAATTTGATAGCCCAGCTATCGAGAGTAGACTTGAATGCAGACATGTTTTGATCTCCACTCGAAACGACTTGGGCAGCAAGAAGACAGCCTTGTAGGCGAAGCTCTGCATCTGTAGCCTGTCGGTTCCATTCTTCAATAGCCAGATCAGGTCTGAACCTTTGCATCAGCTCACCACAAGGGGGTGCCAGCTCTGTAATTAACTTCACTTGGGAACTTAATAAATGCTCAAGTATAGAGGCGAGGTTTGAAGCAGCGACTGTTTTCACGTCGGGTGTGTAGTCACCAAGAATGACAGACGAATAGAGATCAACCAAAGGCCTATGGTAAATTCCTTTCTCGCCAAGTGTTTCTTGGACCCGCTCAAGGATCCAATTGGCAGCATCGGCATCGAAGGCCGCGACTCCATTGAAAAAAGACGAAATTGAACTCCAATCCCGAGAAGCAAAAGATTTCGAAATTGTACACCAGGTAAGAGCTCTTCTGAAAAGAGAAGAAGCTCGAGTGCCGCTCTGCAAATTCCAACCTGTTTGCGAGGCGTCGAAAACGTCATTCAGTACTCCATTGAGATCGTGTTCTTCAAACACACTCGTGAGGAAAGAGACCATGCGCTCTTCAATATCAGCCTTGACACCACGCTCCAAGGTATCATTCAGAATCTCGACCAGTGCTGTTACAACGAAAGGAGATTTGGCCAGTGGGAAAATCGTTGCCAAAACATGACGAATAGTTACTAGGAGCTCATCCAGCTGGGAAGACCAAAACACATCGGTACTGGCCGCAAAGCGGCGAAGTGAGTACTGGATACAGAGAACTGTTCCATGCAAATAATTCTCAGTAACCTCACCTTTCAAAAGACCAACCAGATCGCATGAATCCTTGAGAATATTGGTTCGAGTTAACAATGATGCGTAGACACGAGCTGCATGCTCTCTGATAGCCCAAACGGGGCTCTTGAAATGCTCAAGAACCAGCCCTCGTAACAGGGTATCGTCATCATCAAATGTTGGAACCTTCTCTCCAATCAATTCGAGGGCAGGGAAAATGCGCTCAGTTACAATGTCTGTCCCTTCGACTATGGTTCCTGCAGTTGGCGCAAGAAGGCTGGATAGTAATTCAAGCAATCCAGGATACTTGGGAAACGAGATTTTAGATCCAGGTTCAGAACCCGAAATGCCACCAAAACCAGCTCCCGTGCCGAGTACAAAGCGACACATCCGAACCAACAGAGCGCGGAACAGCATCAGTCCGGAGTTGCGAAGATTCCAACTGAAATTTGTTAGCTGACACATGTAACCGTAGCTTCAGAAGAAGCACTTACATTGGGGAGCCAATTCTCTCGGCAGAAAGAGTCAGTGCTGGCATGATGAAAGCCTCAGTATGGGGCCCAAGCTTGTTGTTGACGAATATATCCTTCAAGCAGTTCATTGCGTGAACTTGCGGCAGTTTCAAGTACTGCTGATCCTTATCGTAATCCACAGGAAGGCGCGAGATTTCGTAGAGCTCATTAAATGCCTGCTTGAAGAATGGTGTTCCGGGGCTGGAGCAAAGAACGCCAGTTACCAAGGCAGGCAAACCAGCAGATCTACGAGTGAGCTTTGCAGCGGACTCAAAAATGGTCGATTTGGCTTCTTGATACCAAAGGACTGGGAGCTCCTGAATGGATGCGTCTTTGGAGTCAGTGCATCGCTGGCAACAGGTGGCAAATGTCGTGGACACGGTGGAGAATGCACCCCTGTGACGGAGCTCAGCCAGTTGAGTGAAGCTAACTCGGCCGACATTCTCAAAGTCAGCTCGCTGAAGGCCCTGATCACCCGCCGGTCCATAGGTCAAATTGGTCATAGTGGCATGCAACAAGAGACTCGATTCTCGTAAGGATCTCCAGGAATAGGACAGAATGTCCTTTGGTCCGACTTCAAAATCTTCGAGGGGCTGATCGGAATGACCTTCTGGGGAGTCAATGCAGAGTACAGGCTTCACCTCCTGCCAAACACTATCGCAGATCGACACAATTCTGTCATGGACAGACTTCCAGGTAGATGGATTGGAGTCCACTGAAACATGGGAATAAAAGTCAGGAACGAGAATGATACAACGAAGCCCAGACATGTATCCGTGAAGGGGAGCTTGTTGCATAGCAGAGTTGAACAAACCCTTAGGAGACGAAAGGCGTTCTTCAAGTCGAGTCAGGATTGTGTCAACTACTGTGTATTTGGTTGCCCACCAATCATTGGTAGTCTCAGACGCAGCTTGCGACGGAGCCGCGGAGAAAAATATATGGTAGAGACGGGCAACTGTATCTGCATGGTCTGCGCGGCTTGTCTTGCTTGCAAGACTTTCCGCTCTAGCAAGAGCGTCTGTTAAGCGCATTCCCACTGGGCCCGCATTATCCGAAAGGCCTCCGATGAGAATATCGGAAGGAAACAGGTTGATAATCAAGAGTGATGTTTGTCGAACCTCCTCGAACGGATCCAGAAGAAGATCTACCAGCAATCTGAGAAGACGAGAATTAAAGACTTCCAAGTGGACATTCCAGCGCGTTTGGACTTCGGATTTGATAAGGTTGGGAGTTGTTCGTCCGTCAAGGCCAGACTCCAGTAGTAGCTTTAGAGCCTTCAATGCTGTAATGTGGCGAGGGTAGGATGCTGTGACACAAAGATCACTCTGAACGAATTTAACGTAGTCACTAAGGAAGCTCTTCGTCTCAGAATCACTCCCAGGCGAAGTTGTGGGCCCGTTGCCAGCTTTCGCCTTTGGTGCCGCCGAAACTCCCTCTTCTGTCAGGATGCCACTCTTCAAACGAATAATGAACTTCCGGGTGAGACTCATAATCTCTCCTCTGCTGAAGGCGTCAGAGTCCGCATGCATAGACGGCAGTCCCCTCAGGATAGCACTGGTGGCAGCCTTTGTGAATGGCTTCGATGTTGAGAATGCCGTAATGAGTAGGGACAAGGCTGCCACGCGGATGGTCGGGTCTCGGTGGAGTAAGAAACTACCGATAACCTCACTCTTCAAGACCAAATTGTGAGGGCTGGCCTTTTTGGAGGCGTCATCTAAAAATATTAGAATATACCTTTATATTGTAAAGAGCTTGCCAAATCAAACTTACAGTCATCATGAACTAAGTTAACCTTCTTTCCCACTTGCAGAGAGACAAAAAGAAGCATATATTCTGACTGTGATCCTTCGGTCATATCACCAGCCATGAGGCTGCGCAAAGGAAGAGTTTCAACGAAAGGCAAAAAGCCAGCCGGATCAGTGTTGAAAATTGGCTCCATGATTTGGATTGAGAGGACTTCCACAGAGTCTAGGTTCTGTAGCAACATATGTCTCGCAGGGTGAATCCAGATTCTTGACATCTGTTTATCTGGGCTTTCTGCCTTTAGCTTTTGCAGGAAAGCAGCCAAGATATTACCCGAAGTTCCAGCCATGCCGCGGTTGTTGGTTTGGGTCAAAAGACCAAGTACGAGGATTCTTCCTGCCACTTCCTCGGATGGCTCGCTTGACATCACTGTAGAATCAGACACTCCAGGATAGATAGCATCCTGGTCCTTCTTGAAAAACGGAACCCATTGATCCCGAGAATCCAAAAGCCAGCTTCGTACCAAGGGAATCAATTCGGATGGGGAGATGGCACCCTTTCGGATGAACATCTCTAAGCACACGAGGGAGCCCTTTAATCGCGAGCGTGGTTCACCCAGGATAATGCAAGGAAGAATTGACTGCACAACGGCATTTTGTACCATGATTCTAGTTTCTCCCTTGTAATGCTTGACCAAGATGGTCGTGAGAGAGGCCAACAGCTGCTTCAGTGGCTTGGGCCTAACGTCCTCATATCTAGTCATGAAGACGTCGAAGACAGCCAGCCATACTTCTGGTGACAAAGCAAGTTGCTTGGTTTCTTTAATTGGAGAATTTGCAGCTGCATCAAGGAAGGCAGATGCCGCATTGCATGCAGCGGTTGTATGCAGGTGGTCAAGAGACGGCGATGATAGTGTCTTGCTCAATGACTGCCACACTCGGTTTACTTTCCTTTTTGTAGTCAGTATCAATAATGGAAAGACATAGCAGACATGATGAATTATCAACTCACTCCTGATCATCACATGATAGGGTAAATTTGATCAATGGGCCTTTGGCGATATCTCTTAGTGTCTTTTCAGACAAAATTTGTATATTTTGTGCGATGACCTCCATGCTTGCAGCTGAAGGGAATTGCACCCCGCGGGACGAGTCGCTGTTCATGGCTATCAAGAAAACCAATACAGCACGTTCTGGACCCGTATGAATCAATTAGAATGGATAGCAAATTCCTAAAAGATCGTGAAGATCCCCGCGGTGGCCTCAGGCACTAATTTCTTTTATCAGTTTTATCGTGTGTTTCCTCATTAGGGTTAGCTCCGGCACCACTATATATCCGAACCCCGAGAGCCGCAGATCACGGGACCGAAGTTTTTGCTGGCGCGAGAACAGTGGAGCTGCGTGATTCAAGGGAACGTCGACATCTCTTTCTTCATCCTGTATTTTAGTAATCTTATCGACCTCCCTCCCCCCCCTTCATCATGGCTATCTGGGACTCCATCAGTGGTCGCAAGCAAGATCAGGCTCCCGCTTTCGACCCATCGACCACGCAAGATGCGACTGCGTTCCTTTCCGAGATCGCCATTCCCGATCCCTCAGGACTCCATCCCCTGGCTGGCCTGAACCAGGACACCCTCGATTATCTCTCCCTTGAAGACACCGCCCTTGATGAAACCCCCGGTTCCCGCTCAGTTTTGCCCTCTCGCGGCTGGTCCGACGACCTCTGCTACGGTGCTGGCACCACATACCTGGCTGCGCTAACTATCGGAGGTGCATGGGGTTTGGCCGAGGGATTGAACAAGACACCGGCGACCGCCCCTCCAAAGATTCGTCTGAACGGTGTGCTTAACTCGATTACCCGCCGTGGTCCGTTCCTCGGTAACTCCGCCGGTGTTGTCGCGATGGTTTACAACGGGTTCAACTCGGCAATTGGTTACGCGCGTGGCAAGCACGATGCGTCGAACAGTGTCGTCGCGGGTGCATTGAGTGGAATGCTGTTTAAGAGTACTCGCGGCTTGAAGCCCATGATGATCTCTGGCGGTATTGTCGCTTCCATTGCTGGCACTTGGACCGTACGTTTTTCCTGTTTGGCGATCTTGATATGAATTCCGCTAACTCCCGACAGGTGGCACGCAAGGCCTTCTTCTAAATCTAAAATTCCCGGGCATATTGTCTTTTCCTCCCATGATCCCCTGGTGAACCGACCTCTCATACCCTTTCCGGTCTCCAACGACACTGGCGGTGGTTTATAACCCCACACCTCCTGTCTCTCCACCCGCGATGTATTACAACGGCTTTTGTTTCTTTATTTTATTTCTCCATTACGGATCTCTCTTCACTCCGGCGCTCAAAGCATCCATATTTCGCATTTCTGCGTGGGTTGGGAAACGGGGTGTGCAAATGGGTTTGTACTTTTACTGCTTCTGTCCGTGTACATAGATGAGTTTACTCCATAATTTGGGACTTATTGACTCAGACAATCCTTAGATGTCTTGTCAGGTATCCTTAATGCTGCGAGTGACTTTCAATAGAGAAACTGTTACGCATTTAAATCGATCTCCCCAAGCAGATAACATTGGCGACTAAATAACAAAGTATGGGTAAGGAGGTTGGATCCAATACCGCAGCAAAGAAGAGAAGAAAGGAACCACTGGATAGCAATTGTCTTTAAACGAAGGCCCATACCGATCAACACTAATCACCGACTATGATGCAGCATAGCCGCCTTTCATATCAATACCATGCCGATTGTCGCTTCAAAGGAAAAGACCCACGGCAGATCCAGCCAGCAGGATACCAACAACGCCAATGGCAGACTTCGAGAGAGGACGAGAGACAACGACTCCGGCAGAGGTCGAAGTCGAAGTCGAAGTAGCCCCACTCGAGGTGCCAGAGGCCGTCGAGTCTGCCCCAGTCGTGGTGGCACCGAGAGTCACGATTCCAGTGCCGGTAGCGGTAGCAGTCGCAGTAGCCGTAGCATTGGCATTGGTGTTGCACCAGAAATCACCAGCCTCCGAAGCCTTCTCCAGGCACTCAGCAAGAGTACCAACGGTTTGTCCCTGCGCCAGGCAGTAGTAGTCACAGTCATCGTACTCGACGACAGGTGCTTCGCCACAGCAGCTGGTCATGATTGACGAGAAATTGCTCTTCATCGGCATTGCGCATGCGGCATCGTGCACCGGGATATCGTATAACTTGGCATAGCAGCTGGAGGTGGCCGAGGCCAAGGTGGTGGTCGAGGAGGTGGTGGTTGACATGTTCGTTGTTTGGGAGGGTTTTCACGGGAGGTAGGTAATGAAGTTGAACGAGCGGACTGAAGTATACACTTCTTGAATTGGTTTCAGCTGAACGAGGTTGCTGGCTGTGAGATTTAAACCGAGTCGGCGTCTTTATATCATCGATGGCTTATTTTTGGACAAAAACACTATATCCTTTATTGCTTGGCAATTTCCACCTAGTGCTCCTCTACCAACAGATGTATTGGGGCTGAGGGTCAATGAACCGGGAGTTAGTCTTCTATTTGGTCTCTAGTTGCATGTAGGCCCACTAAAGGCCAATTGCCTGGTCCGTTTTGGACCTGTAAAGTGCCGATGCTGACGACTCTGTCTTAAGCTCGGGGCACTATAATGCTAGCCGATGTGGATATTGCTTCCGACTTGATAAATCATTGTGCCCTGCGTTTTTCCACATCTCACTGAGATATTCAGGGTCTTGGCTTACCCACTTGCTGTGGCTTCATGCAAATATTGTGACGCGTCTTCACCATGTCACTTTGATAATCACCTATCTAGACTGAGGTCTTTCAGATATTGTCAACCGCGTGATCCGGTTGGTCAAGCACAGCTTCTTGGAATGGGACAAATGCCTAAACAGTGAAGGCGTGGGTAAATCTATAACACTGCCGTGGGGCCATACGAGAGCACAATATGGCTCGAACGGCCTTTAATTGATCCAATGTGATGTTGTAATGGGACTTTTAATCATGCGATTTATTGAAATTGAAAAGCTGGATTCATGCTGTTATCCTTGTTCTAATGTTCAAGAGGCCGCGGGCAACTAACCTTTCCAGTCTCCGACTGACCTAACTAAGGAGCTATACGGTTTTTCGTTCCATTAATAGTGACAGCAAGAGATTCAACTTTGTACCGAGTTCCGTCGGGTTGTTCCGATTTATCTTTACCCGGCCCCTAGCAGAGCAGCCAGCAATAAGCATATAAGTGGATCGTGTTTGTGGCTTGGGCGATCACCCTTGTTATCGGAGTACCTGATACAGAGACCGGCTTGCCGGCCCCGGCTCTGGTGGACACAGTGCATGGTAAAAGGCCATGAGCCCTCTGGTTTCAATATTATGCTCGAGCTCATTATAATTACAATTTAGAGAAATAGCATCTTTCACACCATATTTAGAGAGATAAATTGGTTCAGCTCGTTGTGGGCGAGCAGATTTTGTCAAGGGCTTTTTTGATGTGGACCCTGCCGGAGTAATTTATACCAGGCCACGGCCGGGTCTGACAAGGGTCATGATATAATTAGACACAAACTTGAATTACAGTATGTCACTGGCTCCCATGCCTGGTCATAAATGATTGTCTATATGGACATTGGAGGCATGAGAATTAATTGTCGAAAATGAAAAAGGCAGACCTCTGATTTGTCTGCTCAAGTTAGTTTTGCATTGTTTAACGATCCAAATGAAGATACTGTTGAACAGCGTCCAGAGCTCTTCAGCACGTTGATCTCATCCTTCCTTGAGACCTTACCTCGCCATCTTGTTGCCCTCTTGCCCTCTTTTAACTCCATCTTGCACGGGGTGAGCCCAATCTAATGGCTAGCACTTTTCACAGTCTTCTCCGATACAAAGTCCTGACATGTATGCCCATTCGAATAGGCGCTTTGAATCAGAATATTAAGGATGGTATTGGCACAGCTCTGGTAAATATAAGTTTTTACAAAAAAGGAAGGAACAAAGAAAGAAAAGTAATCGTGAAATGAAATCGTCGATGTGCCTCCATTGAGCCTATTAAATACTTCGCTTTCTTATCTATGAGTAATAGTAAGCAATATGAGCAAAGATAACCTTGCCATGATCACTTCAGTTCAAAAATGGTGGAAAACTCTCCAGAGGCTCTGGTCAAGAGGCTCTGGTCATCCACGCCGTCTTATTGGGTCGCTTGACCTCTCACGGCCCTCCAATGGAGATCTTGTTGCAATCTCAATAAAACTTTTAGGACACAGACCACTACTGATGGTTATGCTGCGCTTTATCTCGACTTTAGCGGAAAGGCGTTCAAGAACTGTGTAATCCGGGTCATTGCAGGAGTGGTGTACAGAATCATCGGAAAGCATGACAGAAACATTACCTGCGTTGACTATCGATGGAAATTATGGGCGCCCAATATTTGGCTGACATACACGATGGAGTAGCGTCTAACTATTGACTGGAAGGCCTACCATATGTGACCTTAAGGATACTTGGAGCGAGATGAGGTGTACTTGAAATAAATTCAGGTGACTTTGAAGTGGAGCGAATAGAAGCAAAGTGAGAGGAGACTCCTGGATAAGATGAGGCATCTGTGACGATTATCTGTACTCTATGTTCGAAGACAGGCCAGTTTCGAATTTTGTTCGCCTCGAGTGCCGTCAAAAGCATAAATTTTAACTGCAACAATAGAGAACCCACATATCAGGTACAAAATCACAGTCACAAATGGAAACATCAACTTCAGATTAGAAAAGCGAGTACAGTGACTAAACCTCAATTGCCGATGCGGGAGCCAGATACGACCAACTTTGATCCCGCTTCAACACCCCAATATTCCCCTCCATCGAACCTGGGAATGACCGAAAGATCACCGACCGCGAGAACCCCAAAATCCCGCACTAAGACATTTACGGGATGCTGGACCTGTCGGGCCCGCAGAGTAAAATGCGACGATGAGAAACCACACTGCCGTCGTTGTCGCCGTAGCGGCTGGCAGTGTCAGGGGTATGGCATGCGTCTAGGATGGTCTGAAACTGCAGGCAGTCGGTCTCATCGTCGTCAATTATGTACATCGACCCCACCGTCCACCATGGACTTGTCTTCTGCCGCGGTGACGGCTCTTTTGGCGGAGCTAGATGAATGCTCCGGCGACGGCAGTGCCCAGCAACGGGGACCTTTTTCGGTGTTCTCCACCTCTAGTCCTGAATCCGAAGACCCCAACACCTTGGTTACACTCGACTCAAAAAAATTGTCTTCGCCAGTGATCGAGAGCAGAGACGAGCCAGCAGCCGAGCATTCTCTTGCAGGTTCGCTCGATTCAAACACATCAACGGCTAGCCCCGAGGAAGCGAATCAATTTGTCTCGGTGCCCGGAAATGAGCTCCCGCGCATTACTCCCCAGTCGCCGCAACCTTCGAGTCTTGAAACATCACCAGCACCTTCACCTGTGCCGCCCGAGAACGTCGAACAAGCTTATCATGCCACAGCTCTTGTTTCATATGGGAATCGACACACTAATATAGATATTGGCTCTGACACGAGCAGATACAAGGCCACTTCCATGTCATGTACACTTCCTCCTATCGCATCTCTGGGCCCCTCACAGCTTTCAAGACCGGAGACTGAACTGGTCCACCATTGGGTGGTCTTTCTGAGCGGTAATATGATCCTAATTGATACCCCTGATAATCCCTGTCGGACAGTGTTCATGCCAATGGCTTTGAAAGCCTTCGAAAGTTCTACGACAGAATCTAATATTCATCTTTCTATCTTTCACGCCATTTGTGCATCATCGGCCTTCAGCTTATTCCATCTTCGACGCGACCCTCGATACCAGTCCCTCGCAATGAATCATGACCAACTTGCGTTGCGACACCTAAGGGAAAACCTTCAACGAGCAAAACGTCTCGACGAGCCGACACTGGCTGCCATCCTCACATGCATAACCGCCGAAGCAATGTCCGGACGACGGAGTCGATGGAGAGCGCATGTTGCTGGCGGACTTGGTCTTTTGGAAAACGAGATTCACGACGGCTGGATACGGAGCCCAACGGCGTCTCGTTTGCTTCAAAGCTACTTGTCTCTTTCATCGCTTTGCAGCTTGCCTATGTCCACACATATGATGTCGCTTCTTGATGGACCACCCGAATTGCGTCACTATCTCGAGCGGTCGCATGGTGTCACACCACTTTTGGTGCAATGCCTGGCACGGATTACAGCAATCATTGATTCGAACACCTTGATCTCCACAGAGGAATTGGATCGTTTAGAGTTGCAGCTCTACCTCAAATTTCCTTCTCCCTCGGGGCCGGATGGCCCTGGCTCCATTATCATTCAGCATGCCCTGAACTCATTTTATTATGCCTCCATCATATTCTTTCGACGAACACTACGACATGCGGCTTTGAGTGAAGTCCAGGACATGGTTGAGAAGGCTATACAAGACTTGGAGGCAGTTGATACTTTAACCCACGATAGGAACGGGGGTTGTGCCTACAACTGGGCCAGTTTCGTTGTGGCAGCGGAATGCCAGAGGCCGGATCTGCAAGCCAGGATGATGGCTTACTTTGGTCGCAAAAGTCGTCATGGCATCCAGAGTATCAATATTCTGAGTGAAATCGTGAAGACTCTATGGCATCGGCGAGAGCAGGCTGGGCCGTATAGAGATATTCATTGGCAAGAGATTGCCAAAGAAGCTGATTTTGATATTATGATTGTATAATTATAACTGGCATCAATTTGAACAACAACATACATGTTATATGCAAAAATGGCTGTTTCTATGTGTGCGCAATATCTAAACGGTATACCCTCCATCAACCACCAGGGCCGCACCGCACATGTAGCTGCTCATTGAGGATGAGAGGAAAAGCAGCACATCAGATATCTCTTCCACATGTGCTGGACGCCCAATAGGTGTCATCTCGAACTGAGGATTCATTGATCCGGATTTGATCTGCTCGCCGATAATAGGCGTGTCAACGAATCCTGGACAAATGGCATTGATGCGAATTCCTTCTCGGGCATACGCCTTGGCATCCTACAAATTATTAGCGAAGCCTACTGCGAGAAGACAGCCTTGACTATACCATTTTTGTGACACCGACCACCGCTATTCCTGTCAGCATAATTTGAGCATTGGGTGCATCGCCACGTACCGTGTTTGGCTGCCGTATAGTGCGGGATACTGAAAGGTCCTGGAGGACCGCCGACCCCGAACATCGACGAGACATTAACAATAACACCACGACCCTCGCGGACACCACGCGATCTAAAATATTTCAGTGATTTTCAGTTTTCGCCCAGCATATAGTGGCAACATACTCTTGCTTCAACATCTGCCGGATCAGAGCTCTTTGACAAATCCACACCCCGGTTTGGTTGACATCAATTACCTTCTGCCACTCCATCAGGGACATCAAATGAGTTGGAGTCGGCGTGCCGCTGATACCAGCACAGTTGATACCGATTTCGATACTACCAAATTGATTCACTACATTGGTTACAACTGCCTCGACAGATGTTTCATCTGCGACATTGACTTCAAAAATCTCAATAGTGACAAGTGGAAACTGAGCCCGAATTTCATCACGAGTTGCTTGCAGTATTGATAGATTCAAATCAAGCAGAGCCAATGTGCTGATACCATTCTGCGCGAAGACGATTGCAGTGCTCTTGCCAATACCTATCTTGGATTAATTTGTATGCCTCCAACTGCGACGGTGGAACTCATACCCGATGCCCCGCCGGTGATGAAAGCCGTTCCCTTGACCATGGACGCCATTTTTGCGATTCGATACAACTGAGTTTTAATCTATTGATATCACAGCGCTGTAGTGGATGCTTTTAATACCGATTTGACGGAATGATTACAGCCGTGCTTCGATGATATCTGGTCCATTGCTGGCTCTCTACCCCATTCTCGGATACGGAGACAGTCCGTTCCGACCTAAATCAGTGCTCCCATGGTCCAATGGAAGGACCTCCTGCATTGGGGGCATTGGCGGTACGAAACGGCGGACAAGTCGTGGTGCCGATGTGGGGCTCCAATGCTCCACACTAAACCTTCTCGTTGTGGGCTTCCTATTCAGATAACCAGATCTATACCGTATGCATCTCGACATTATCGTCTTGAGACTCAACAACTCGGATATCAAGAAGCCGGGCCAGCTTGGATGGTTTTCCCGGCAGCCGAGAATGTGGATGATCTCCGTAATGTTCTCGGTGCCTCGTCCAAGTGCAACCGAGGCCTCCTATTTAATCTTCCAATCCTGAAATGGATCGTTCGTCATGGTTTCAATTCAATTGCACTACGACTGAAAACATTATGACACGAACAGTTGATCATGTCGAGACTGATGCCATCGTCATCGGTGGTGGCTTCGGCGGCTGCAATTCGCTGTACAAACTCCGGAACCTCGGTCTGTCTGTAAGATTGATCGAGGCCGGCAGTGCCTTTGGTGGCGTATGGCACTGGAACCGCTACCCCGGTGCCCGCGTCGACACAGAAATGCCATCTTATCAGTTCAATATCCCAGCGGTATACAAAGGTTGGAACTGGTCTGAGCGCTTTCCCGGCGATGATGAACTACGACGCTATTTCAAGCATGTTGACTCTGTCTTGGGGTTGAGCCACGATACTTTTTTCAATACCGTCGTGACTAGTGTGCAGTATGATGCTACAACTCGTCGCTGGAATATCTCTACGGATACTGGCCTCACGGCCTCTTGCAAATATCTCGTCGCTGCGACCGGATCTTCTTACAAGAAGCACTTCCCTCGATTCAATGGCTTGGAAAAGTATGGCGGTCAACTAGTTCACGCTGCAGATTATCCCAACAAGCTGAATGTGAAGGGAAAACGAGTTGGGGTTGTTGGCAACGGCGCTTCCGGCCTCCAAATCATCCAGAGCCTTGCCAAGGAGGATTGTGAGCTTACGGCTTTCATTCGCACACCTTGCTTTGCCATCCCGATGAAGCAACGATCCATCCTACCTGAAGAGGCTGAAATGCTCAAAGGTTATTACGACTGTGTCTTTGATCGATGCTACAGCTCTGCCTCTGGCTTTCCACACAACACCCGGTTCCAGTCTGCGCATCAAGCAACACCAGAGGAGAGGAAGGAACTTTTTGATGAGCTTTGGGAGCGTGGTGGATACAGCTTCTTGGTATCGAATTACTACGATTTTTTGCTCGACGAGAAGACCAATGCTATATTCTATGACTATTGGGTCCAAAAGACCCGTGCCCGCATGACGAATCGCACGAAAATGGACCTTGTCGCACCGTTGAAGCAGCATATGCTAGTTGGAACCAAGCGACCAAGTCTGGAGCAAGACTACTATGAGATGATTGACCGGTCCAATGTCACCTTACACGATCTGAAGACCGAGCCAATTGTCGACTTTGATCACGCTGGCATGGTCACAGGCAATGGCGAGAAAACTCAGCACCACGATTTTGATGTATTGATCTTTGCTACTGGCTATGATGCCGTCACAGGTAGTTTACTGGACCTCGCGATCGTGGACAAGAACCAGGTACCTCTTACCGAGAAATGGAAAGATGGTGTCTTGACCTATTTGGGACTAATGATTCCCGATGCTCCCAATCTCTTCATGGTGTATGGCCCCCAGGCTCCAACGTCCTTGGCCAACGGGCCGCCTTTCATTGAGATGGAAGTCGATTGGATTTGCAAGACCATTTCTAAGATGCAAGAGAGAAATATTGGGTCCATTGAGCCAACGCAAAAAGCTGCCGAGGCGTGGCGAGAGCAGGTTGTTGCTGTCAGTAGTCACACATTGTATCCCAAGACAGACTCTTGGTACATGGGGGCCAACATTCCAGGGAAGCGACGAGAACCACTCATCTATCTTGGTGGTATGCAAAGCTGGTGGAAGAGTTGCACAAGCGCTCTAGAGAGTTGGGAAGGTTTCACGGCATACGCTTGAAACGAGACATCATTTTGAAACAGAATTTAATTCTCTTATCTAAAACTACGGCATTTCCAAGCAAGAATCCATTGAGCAACCAAACACGAGAGACCCAAATTTAATAGAGTGATTTGATCGATATCCACGTGGCTTCCACATATTCCAAGCCCACATGGCTTCGTGAAGAATGGGCGTTCTTCAGCAGACGAGTTGCCACTTAGGCCTTCCTTTCCGCCCATAAGCATCGTATAAACCTTGAACATCTCCTCATTAGGTATACCTTGTGGCAAAAAGGCACTGAAACGAGAAACCTTGGGGTCTATTCTTACTATCCCTTGTCGAACTAACCTTGCAAGTCTTGGTGTGTTATTCATAAAGTCCCCAGGCGTCTGACAATATAATCATATTCCATTCCCTCCTCCCGCATCGACTTCGAACTGAAGTAAATGCCTCGTGCAACTTCCTCCCCCTCTGGGTTGCCTTGACAAATATTCACCTCATCATGTCTGAGGTACAACTTGGCCCGACAGGCTCTATGTCATTACGAGTATCGGCATCGATGATATTACTAGTCTTTATTTCTCTATGTCTACGAGTATGGGCTCGAAGCAAGGTCCGCAAGGGCATTCTACCAGAGGATATGCTTATTTTTCTCGCTGCGGCCATGTTCTACGCTAACCAGGGGACATTCCTACATGGTAAGTGACTGTTGGCCCCAATGATGATCCATGGCTAAGATTACCTATTTCATCTAGCCATACTAGGAAATGGGTCCTCTGGTGGGTCTGATTTTACTTTAATGACGGAATACCAGATGAATCGGTTTCTAAAGGTAAGCCCGAAACACAGTATCGAAATCACGATATCATCATTAATGGGTGAAGTAGTACCTTTTTGTCGAAGAAATTCTGTTCCTTCTCGGTATCACCGCAACGAAATTCTCGATCTTGACATTTTACCGCCATATCTTCGCGGTTCCCTCCTTTATACGTATCAATTGGATTCTCATGGGTGTCTGCGCGTGCTGGTGCATTATTGCCTTTTTCGTCATTGTCTTCGAATGCAACCCTGTTCGGGCTATGTGGAACTATAACACATTACGCGACAAGAACATTTGTATTCCGGAGGGCACCATGATCGCCGGCTTTGGGATCGCTGAAATACCCATTGACATTATGATCTTGGCGCATCCAGCGGTAATGGTCCGCAACCTACAAATGCCTGTATTGAAGCGAGCCAGTCTGATGGGTGTGTTTTTATTGGGTGGTTTGTGAGTTACCATGTTGAGGAGTGATGGACACACGCGGCGCTGACTTACAATCACAGTGTTTGCGTCACCTGTGCCGTGCGGGTCTGGTTCAGCTGGCTTCCATCCACGGGCTATGATCGTAAGTGGCAATATGCAATGGGGCCATGGATACGAGAGAACTAACCGTAATCTTCCAGGTGATATACCAGCATCACTAGATTGGACCACCGTTGAGCTGGCGTGTGCTATTGTTTGTGCATGTCTACCAACATATGGACCATTATTTCGAATGAGAAAGGGAATGGCTAATGTGAGGGCCCCTTATGGAAAGATACGTAACGCGGCGGGGAGGGAGTCGCAAACATCGTCGCTCGGGGACGGCGTAAGACTGTTTCACTCTAGGGAAGAGGTCGTTACTGGAAATTCTCAACTAGAGGTGTGAAGCATCTACTGTAAGTTTTGCCATAGGATTCCATATAGTTCAATGATAGATTTTTTTATATGCATCGATAAATCCCTGTAGTTGTTTCACTGGGTGATATTGGGGGCGGCAAGTTTGTTATGGTAGGAAGGGTCTGCAGGCATTACGGGACCGCAGTAGCGAACCTGTGGGGGCTGGAATATACCTGCCAGTTTCATCATGGCTCGGAGTACGGAGTATCTATCCGATAAAGCTCTATCTAGTCATCCAAACCATTGATCATGCATGCCAGTTGGTTGATACATGGTAGTTGCATTTCGGGAATTCTTTAACGTTTAACCAAAATCCAGCACAAGCATTTCTTTCAAAGTGCCTCAAAATCAGAATGTATCTTCATATTTATCAATTCAGTAGGTCAGATACAGAAATCAGGTCACGTACACCTGTGGATGATGGAAGGTTCCAGGTAGCAGTTGTTTGTTTGCTGCTTATCCACGTGCTGCATGTCCCTTGAGACAGTCACCTTCTGTCCACCGTTCTCTTCCCTCGACTAACTCTCTTCGTATTTTTCTCCTCGACTTTCAAATCAGCTTCCTTGAGTTCGGTCTTCAAGTGGCACCGTCTAGCTCTGAAACAATGTCTGATGTATCTAAAGCAAAATAATTTGCAACCGTTTCTATCGAGTCTGCCAGGTGGTATGCATCATTCATTTGTTTTAAGAAGACGCGATATATCCAAAATCAGAAGGCGCGATCTTCGCGTACAAAACCCCCCTCTTCCCTCCCCTCTTTTTCAAACCCCGATTCTTCTCCTCTTTTTTGTCTTCCCCTCATTCTCCCTCATTCCTGTGAGCTTATTTTCTCTATTTGGGTTTACTTAGTAGAGAAAGTCCTAATTGTAAAGAGTGGAAGTGACACCTATATACGTTGAGTGATCGGCCTTGTTTTAGATTTTCGAACCCTTTACGTTTCTAATTCTTAACATGGAGGGACCTCGGGAATGGAGGTTGGCACGGACAACAAAGTTCCGCTTCGGTTTCCTTGAGCCATTTAAGTCGGCTATATCCCCAAACAACACTGTTAAGCTTTTCATGCCATCCCAAAGTTGGGGTATCACGCTAGTATGCGGACCGAGCTACCCCGTCGGGCAGGCTTGGACCCTGTTTGTTCAGGTGCTATAAGAAGACTTGGCCACCTTTTGCCAGCGGAGAGAAACGTATCTCTCTGGTCAACAAGAATTTTAAAACGTCAACATGGCACCATATTGGGGCCTACGAGGCTCAAAGCTTCATTTTGCCATCTGGGTAGAAGCTTGCTTTTGTGTCATGACGTTTGGTTATAATCAATCGGCTGCCGGTGGTGTTCTTTCAGATTCGACATTTAATCTTCAGTTCCCGCGAATGAATACGATTTCCACGACAGGGTCCTTGCAGAAGGAGAATTCCAGGATCCAAGGTAAATGACCCCAGACAATGACCGAAGCCAAGCAACTGACCCCATGTAGGCACGGTCGTCGCGCTATACACCCTGTTTGGAGTTTTTGGAGCATTAGGCTGCACCTTCCTTGGCGACATTTTGGGTCGTCGAAAAACAATATTTCTTGCCAGTGTGGTTCAAGGCGTCGGAGCCATAATCCAATGCTCGTCATTCGCTTTCGCACAATTCATCGTCGGGCGGATTGTGTTGGGCTTTGGCACTGGGGGCATCATTGCGACGGTCTCGGTGTGGCAATCAGAAGTTTCAAAGGCAGAGAACCGTGGTGAGCATGTCTCTGCATTTGGGATTTTCTGCGGATCTGGCATCGCTTTGGCACTGTGGGTTGCTTTCGGCATGTCTTATACTCAGCCGAGCTCTGTGTCATGGCGCTTCCCTCTGGCATTTACCCTTTTTCTCTCTTTTCTTGTCTGTATATCGATTTTCTCACTACCCGAAAGTCCTCGTTGGCTATGCAAACAGGATCGCTGGGAAGAGGCTCGCGATACTCTGGGACTACTGTATGATGAAGACCAAAGCGGCAACACTGTGAACAAGGAAATAGAAGACATACGGATCTCATTGGATCGAGCGAACAAAGGCCGCCTGGGTGCTATGTTTAAGATGGGTCCTCAGAGAGTGTTTCATCGGGTGGTAATTGCCGCCGTGGCTCAGATTTTCCTGCAAATGACGGGAGTTAACTCGATCACTTATTATGCCCCGACTATTTACGAGCAACAGCTTCATTTCGGTCACACTGATTCAGGACTTTTGGCTGCATCGTCGCAGCTTGTCTTGATTATAGGAGCATTCTGCTGTGCGTGGACGGTGGATCGCTTTGGACGCAGGAAACTCATGATGTTCAGCGCTGCCAGCATGTCTGTGTGCTTTGCCTTGATTGCTGGCCTCACATCGCAGCCTGACAATCCTGCTGCTTTGAAGGCAGCAGTGGTTTTTCTTTATCTCTACTTTTTTGTCTATGTCCTTGGCTTCCTCGGAATTCCCTTCCTCTATGCGAGTGAGATCGCACCAACTCATCTTCGGGCCGCAACGTGTGGACTGTCGACTGCAATTTCCTGGCTGTTCAACTTCTTGGTTGCCGAGGTCACACCCTCGGCTTTCGATGATATTGGCTGGAAGTACTTTATTGTCTACTGCTGTCTCAATGCGTCGTTCGTTCCAGTCATCTATTTCTTCTTTCCCGAGACGGCAAAGCGCTCGCTTGAAGAAATTGACGAGATTTTTGAAGCCTCGACGAGTATCTTCGACACGGTTTCAGTCGCCCAAAAGCTACCAAGGAGACATCTTGCCGAGTTTTTAAGAGAAGAAAAGGCGACTGAAGTGGCCCATATTGAGGCTTGATCACTTCGCAAAGAATTCCACCCTGGACTGTGATGAAAATTCAGCGCAAAGTATATAGCGATGCATTGAAGTCAACTCAGTACATGAACTATTATGAAGGGATATGATAAGAATGGTCTTGTTGAAACGTCCAATAAAAAGGTACGATGACAGTACAGATAGTCAGAATTTCGCAATCCTTTAATCTAACACGGTAATCATGGTGTTTCTGCTTTAGAATGCACCACGATCAATCAAATCACCTTTATATGAGATTATTTTGTATCTATTAAACATTCGTGTTCACCTAACATGATACCTTCTATGACTTTGCTGAATGCAAACTAAATGTGATGTCTCAACGCAAGACAATTTACTTAGAGAGTGGTCTCGAGCAATCGACTAGTTTGGTGGATCCAGGAAGTTGCTATTCCAGGCCAGGAAGAAAAGGCAAATATTCCGATACTCACTGTGAGAATTAATCCTGCTTACTATCTAGGGACTCTATGTGCAGACCAATGCCAATCCCGAAATTCACCCGTCGTAAGTCTCGCGGAAGATATAATAAATGGAGACGATTGCGCCATAACACCACCCCCTCACCACTACAACAAGGCCTTCGACGTAGCTACGACCTGGTTAAGAATACTGTGGATAATATAGGTCTACAGGAGATTTTGCTCATTTTGATCAGGTTCCCGAGAGATGGTTTAACGAGAATATAATTTCTGAAGGCCGATAGAACAGGAATATTCGCCATCTTGCTCCAAAGCTTAGAATGGCAGAGGTAAAATTGCTACCGCTAAGGCTTTATAGGTACTTGAAGTGACGTGATCAAGATGCGTAATGGGGTCATGCCCAGCATATTGTTTATTTAAATCAAGTTCGTCTCGGAATTGGGATGACCAGAGCAAAGTTCAATCATGGCGATCGACACAGAAGCCAACTTTCCTCGGGAGCAGAATATAGTCCAACCAACAAAATCGTGGAAAGGTTACATCTGGGACACCTGGGAGTTACCGAGCGACGAGCGATGGCTCTTATTCAAGCTTGATGCATTTGTACTTACATTTGCCTCCGTGAGTTATTTTTATGGCCGAGAAAGCCTGGAGAAAGCTAAGATATTCAGATCGGTTATTTTCTCAAATACCTAGACCTTCAAAATGTCACAAATGCATATCTTAGTGGCATGGAGGAGGACCTGGAGATGTACGGCAATCAGCTAGTGACAAGTACTTCGATCTTCACTGTCGGCTATGTAATTGGACAAATTCCTTGCAATCTACTGCTCACTCGAGTCTCGCCTCGCTGGGTCATTCCTTCGGTAAGTATACTACTTTCCCAATTTTGTTTATCTTTCTTCAGCGCATATACTAATATATTGTAGCTCGAAGTTGGCTGGGGAATCGCCACGATGTGTATGTCAAGTGTTAAGACTTACAAAGCTCTCTACGGTCTTCGGTTTCTCGTTGGAATTTTCGAGTGAGCAATTTAGTCTTTCCATTAACGCAACAAAAACTGACCCATCACACAACAGATCGGGATTCTACCCCGGTATTCACTATCTCCTCGGATCTTGGTACACACCCCGTGAAATCGGCAAGCGAGCAATGATATTCTGGCTCGCGGGCTCAATCGGCACGATCTTCAGTGGCTTTCTTCAGGCCGCGGCCTACACAAACTTGGACGGGGTGGAAGGTCGAGCAGGATGGCGATGGCTTTTTATTATTGATGGTATCATCACGTTGCCGCTCGCCCTTGCTGGCTTTCTCTTTTTCCCGAACTTGCCACAAAGCGGCAAGAAGACGTGGTGGACTTCCGAGGAAGAACATAATCTTTCGGTGAGGCGTATGAAGGCAATTGGTCGCGCTGGTAAACAACCTTGGACCATGGCCAAGGTGAAGAGGATTCTATCCAGCTGGCACACATATCTTCTTCGTACGTCCATCTTTCAACCGCACCCGACAGAAGTTAACAGTTATAGCCTTGTGTTATATTGTCTGGAACAATGGAATTGCCCAACTTGGTATGGGATACTGGCTCAAGAGTTTCAATGCAACACCTGCTCCAGTCCCGGGCACATCTTATTCAGTCGCTCAGATTGACAACTGTGAGTTTGACATTGCATTGTTACATGACAATACTGACCTTCACCTACAGTGCCTTTGATCACAACCGCTATTTTCATCGTGGTGGCCTTTATCTGGGGCTTTCTGTCCGATGGACCTTGCAAAGGTCTACGCTGGCCCTTTATTTACGCTGGTGCTATCATTACGGTAAGAAGTAGCGACTACCATGATCTATACTATTATACTAATTGTACTACTTGTAGCTCATATTTGATGTGCTTTTGCGACAGATGCCTCTTTATACAAACATACCCGGTCGCACGGTCGTTTACTGGCTCAGTTTCATTGGGGTAAGCTTAAAATGCCGACTGACAAAATCCACGTTACTCACATTCGCATTTAGAATGGTGCCGGTCCGCTGATTCTCAGTTGGATCAATGAAATCTGCTCAGCCGATACCGAAAAGAGAGCCTTGATCATTGCATTGGCCAACGACCTTGCGTATGTTGTACAGGCGGTGGTATGTCATTCTGCTATAAGTTAATCATGGACCCTATCTAATATGATACAGGCTCCCAACTTTGTATGGAAAACCACAGCCTTCCCTGCTGCGAAAGAGGGATACCTTTGGTCAATCATATTACAGATCTTATTGAGTAATTCACCCTCTGAAACTCATACATAAGTCGGTTTTGCTAACTAGTTGAAGTTATTGTCACTGCTTCTATTCAGTTTTTACTTTGGTGGGACAAGAAGAAAGAGGCAAATACGGAAATTGAAGGGTTTGGTCCTGAATCGTCGGGACATTCTTCCATTGACAGCTCGTCTATTGATGGCAGCAAGGTTTCTGGTGCCAAAATTACACCCGTCGGGCCAGAGTAGTTATCCGAGGCAATTTGTCTCCAAGAGAGTACTCTATTGTCTTTGAGTAGATAAATGTTGATGATTTTGTTGAAACATATTCGTTGTCAATATAGAGTTCGGCGAAGTTTCCAATGATTGAGAATATGACCCGATTATTATTGCACAGGGTGAGCACAAGAAGTATATTTCTTGACAGAATTCCATTTTAATGGCACTTGGAGAAAATAACGAATCAGACTCGGCGTTCTTACTCAGAGCGTCCAGGTTTTTGAACAATTTTTATACGCTGTCTGCGATGAAAGCGGCCACCTGTGGATGTTGCCGAGAGGCTTTTCGGCGACAGGATCGCTTGCCGATTGTACATAAAACCGCAACCCAAATTTAATTTCACATTTCAAGAGCACATATCGTTAGGCCTGTTTTGTTTTACTCATATTTCATATCTGATAAATATCTAGAATGCATCATCAATCTTGCTTTGAAGAGCTGCCAGTTCTACCACTGGCTGAATCCTTTGGACTCACTGCAGCCTACAACGCTGACTCGTTTCCTGACAAAGTCAATCTCGGTCAAGGAGTCTATCGTGACGAGAACTGCCAGCCATGGGTTCTACCAAGTGTTCGATCCGTGAGTCATAACATGCAAATCGGTCCGTATACATTGAGCCTTACTAACATCAAGCCCAAGGCTGAGGAGAGTCTCCATAACCAAAATCTCAACCATGAATACCTCCCTATCACCGGTCACGCCGCTTTCAATCAGAAAGCGCGAGAGCTTCTATTCGGTGACGAGCTGGCAAATCATCAGAATATCCGCACTCTACAGACAATAGCAGGAACGGGCGCAAATCATCTTGCCGCTTTGTTCTGTGCGCGCTACATCCGCCCAAAGAACGTTTTCATCTCCGACCCAACCTGGGATAACCACTATTCAATCTGGGAGACTGCCGGTCCAGCTATTAATCAAAGGCTCTACCCGTATTATGACGCGGAGTCACGGACTTTCAACTTTGAGGGGATGATAGCTGAGCTCGAAAACTCAGCAGAAGAAAACGATGTTGTGGTCCTGCATCCTTGTGCTCATAATCCAACAGGACATGATCCGACACATGAGCAATGGAAAAGAATTGTCGATGTCGTGGGACGCAAGCGTCTCTTTGTCGTTTTTGACAGCGCCTATCAAGGTTTTGCCTCAGGTGATCCTGATGCAGATGCATGGGCAATCCGATACTTCTACTCAACTTTTTTCAGTCATTCATCTGCGTCAATGTCAGGTCCACCATCCGGTATGCTCGTCTGTCAGTCTTTTTCTAAGAATTTTGGATTATATGGTGAGCGTATTGGGGCGCTGCATCTTATCACGCATCCATCTGTTTCCGCTGAGGGCGCGTACACGCACTTGATTAAGTTGGCTCGCTCTGAGATCTCTTGTCCTGCTTTATCCGGCGCTCGAGTTGTGACTACCATTTTGTCTGACTCTGGGCTACGTGCACAGTGGGAGAAAGATGTGAAGACAATGGCGTTGCGGATCCAAGGGGTCCGAGTTGCCTTGAGATCGGAATTGGAGAAGAACAACACGAAAGGAGATTGGTCGCATATCACGCGACAGATCGGCATGTTTAGCTACACTGGGCTATCAAAAACACAAGTTCACCGATTGAAAAAGGTGCATCATGTCTATATGCTTGAGAATGGGCGCATGAGCATGAGTGGACTGAATGGCAAGAATGTCGGGTATGTGGCTCGTGCAATCAAGGATGTGGTTGAGCAGACACAATGATAATTTCACTATTTATTTCCATCAAAATTGACCTTGACATTGACATTGAACTTGAAATTTGAATTTGAATCACCATTATCTAAGAAGCCTCAGCATCCCCTGGCTCTAGTCTCTCCCCGTCTTGATCAACCGATAAATCCGTTTATGCTGTTCTAACGCCACCAATGTAGCAATTGTCTGAGGCCCCAATCGAATAAAACTAGGAGTCCAGCCCCGGAATAGCCATCGGAATCCTTCGTCCCGCGTAAGCTGCCTCACAATATTCAAGACGGATTTCTTCTGCGAAGAACTCATCAACTGGGTTCGAATCACATCCATTGGACTCGAGATCGATGTTGCAACCAAGCTAGCCAGCACTGACGCACTGAAGTGGATTGATGGTCTCTCTTCATTCGTATTGGCGATACTTTGCAGCAATCTTTTGAATGCATCGTACGAGGCCAGCTGACTTGCTGTCATAATTCCAGAACGGAAGCAATTCGTCCAGAGTCCCTGAGTGAATGCCCTCCAACCCTCGTGGCGCTTCATTTGAATCCACGCATCGAAGACGTTCTTATAGTTGCGACGGTTTTGAACAGCTAAAGAACGGTCGTTTTGCATTCTCACGTTGGCGATATCCGAAGGTGTGCCGATGATAGCACCTGCAAATCCTGAGACTGCTGCCATTATAGCCAAAATTGGGACTGTAAGAGGCTGGTCCGATTTTTTGGCTGACAGTTTCAGCTCTTCGTACAGAGCAATTCGAGACGTTCCATATGTTACTGAATGAAGTCAGTGGAGCCCTTTCTAGATATATGTATATCCACTCACTTGATCTCATGAAGCCAGCAGAGAGCTTACCAATATACATGTCAGTGTAACTTAAATGAGCTTAATTTAATGGTCATACTCACACCATGGTATAACCCTCTCGTTCCCTCATTTTGAATAATATGAAATCCAGTTCGAATAAACCCCTCTTTGGCCCCGTTTGGTACCATCTGCATTCGAACTTTGACTAAAACAGATAATTAAAAGGGTTTCAACGAGGAAGCTGCTACTGGGTTAACTTACTGAGATCAAAAGGATGCGAAAGCAACACCGCCATACATGAAGCAGACCCGCCGAACCACCTAGGGTAATTGAGATCCGCCGGTCTACTTCCTTTATGAGGAATCCCGGGAGACATGTGTAATGCTTTTTGGTCTGCCATTTGGACTAGAAGAGGTCAGAATGGAGATTCTTCTACCACTTGATTGTGGTGCTCGGTTGGTAATGAATAGTGATCATAGGTATATGTTGGTGAAATTCCATGGGATCTTTGCATTAAGCTCACAAAAGATGGTTAGATCAAAGAAGAAGCGGGAAGAGCAGCAGATTTGCCATTTAGTCCGCTTTAGAATTATTCAATAATTTAGTGCTTGTCGGGCTATGAATGAACGTGGGCGTCCTTGACTATACCCCACGCTTCGGGGCACAGATCTGGTAACCGAGCAAGACGGCTATATGCACCTATATAGACAAAATAATGCCTGCCAAGTGGGGCTTTCCTACCGCTGCCGGACAGGCCCGACAGCACCCCTGCATAGCGGCCATTGCTAGAGGCAAGCTGTATCGGGCAAATGAATCCTACTACTAATACTACTACTACTTCTCCACCTCGCACCAACCTCTATTTTAATTCAAATCCCGATGTAAGGGCGGCGACGATAGCGATGTTCATTACGTATAAAAGTGGGGCGGGAACGGGGCAGAAACACAAAAAACCCACTTGAGCTTATCTTTATTGCCGAATTGGGAACTGATTGAACGCGCTTACTACCCCAGGTTCTACTATTCAATAATACAACTAACGTAAATATTCTTAAAATTAGGAAATCATTAGACGTGGGCTTTTCCAGGCACCAATATTCAAGGGGAATACTTTTTGGCAAGGCCTAATCTCGGATCGGTGTCCTAAAGAGCCATCAATTGAACGCGACCGAAGATGTGGGCATCTTTGGAGGCAGCCATCGACTGTCAGAGGAGCGGGAATAAGTCCTTCTCAATGGTATAAAGAGACCGCGAGTATCAGGAAAAGCCATCTACACAGCAAGCTTCAAGCACCGCCAACTCTTTGAACCAAATCATTTCTCTAGATTCCTTTTTCCAGTACTTGATCATGCATTTCGTCCTGCTTACACTGGCATTGCTTGTCACCTCTCCTATGGTGACAGCGTCGAAATTTTCCAGCTGCCCACCATTCTCTTCCTCCTTGATTGAATATGCTTCCGGGTTCCAGGAGCCATCTCCCCCAGTGGTGAAGGACGAATTCACGGCAAATTTCATCCAGCATAAGTGGTACGAGATTCATGTTTACGTCCGATGCTTCTCCGTTCATACCCTAACCGAGGTCTTAGGAACCAAAATCTGTCTCACATTACGGCGGGCCATATCAGCAACTCGCCATCTCTTGGTATAGTCTCTGTTGGTGAAGCCTCTGATGATGGCTTGGCCTCGTCAGTTTTCGACTACGCCAACACCACTCAGGATGGTCTAGTAGACAACACACTGTCAACCTATCCAGGCAGCGCCAGTACTCCGGTGATTTGGAGGGGATATGTCAACTCAGCCTTTCCTTTGTTTGCACGGGACTTTCTCGTTACCAATAAGGCGATCTTTGGCGGACTGGTCAAAAGGCGATTCTATGAAGGCCATGTGGCATCTGTAAGTTCCCCAACGGGCCCCATGCCACCAAAGAGTCTCGGGTATGCAATAAAAAGACTAGTGTTAACAAAGTCACTATTAGTGGAACGTTATGTATCAAGGTGCGATTCCAGTCACAGTTTACGTCAATAACTGCAACTACGTGGTCGGCTACGATTTCTTCGTTACTGAGGAGCGAACAAGAGCGCTTACTGAATACTTCAACATTCAAGCCAATGCCTCATCTACGGCATAGATGAGCGCGTGCCGAGATACGTGCGGCAAGGGTTGCAATTGTATAACTATTGGGGCGGAGGCGAAGTGGTTGGAATGCCTCCAATATGCATTGACAGCCCGCCATTGGCTTAGTTGTTTGCCTGATCCTCATTATAGCTATCTTTATTGACTTTCAATTGGTCAGAGTATTATAACTCTGATGACTTAGTTGAGTCTCGAATATTATATTTTGCTTTGTGTCCACGCCCATGCGAGAAGTTCCGTTAGCAGTCTAACATAGCCAAGCTATGATGGCCAATATACCACTATCGAGCATGGCACCTGCGAAACCGCCAAAACTTTTGACAAAATGAATCGTGGAATGAATGCTGAACTTGATTTGTTACCATATCCTTCGATGGTTGAAGAGTGACTCACGGATATTAGTCGATTAAGTGGGCCCGCACTCTTGAAACCTTGGCCTAGCTGTTGACGTCCATTCTGTGACTAGTGCCTTCCTCTGACTACTTAAGCTTCACTTTCGTAGACTTTCCCTTTTCCATTCTCTCGTTTCTCTCCTTCATTACTAGCAAGTCTAAAGCTCAGCCAGTCGAACACAAATAATTCGATTTGGTAAGCATTGTTGACGGCCATCGACTTGGTGGTTGCCTAGAGCGGATCTCTAGGCTTCAGTGCATTTCTGCTATTCATACAGCTTCTGGAAACCTGGGCACGTGAACCATCAGCTATAAATTACGTTGGGCGTATGACAAGGGCATAAAGAAAGAGAGATGAAGCGAACTATAGGCCCTCTGGACCAGCGAAGAAGGATAACGCGCTGTCAACCTTGTGCCACGAGGCGAATTAAGGTCTAAGCAACCCAAGTTGAAAGTGGGCATTATCAATAATAAAGCTAATACATGACATCAGTGTGAAGGAGGTCCCCCATGCGAGTACTGTATTCGAACGGGGAAGATATGCCAAGCACAAAGGGTAAAGCATGCAGAGATTGGATTCATCTTCTCGGCGGAATCTACCAAATCCTCTCCGATGATTCTGGTTCCTCAGCAAGTGCATAGTCCCACTCATGCTGTGTATCTAGATCATTTTGCAGATTTTCTCCATCAAAGCCACTTCACAAGAGAATTTGCTTCAGTGCATGGGGATCTCGTGCCTTTAGTGAGCAGATCACCTCCACTCTGGCATATAGCCGTTGCCATTGGCTCACTAAGAGCTAGCAGAAGATGTTCCGTCAGGTCACTGAGTAGACATAAATCAACTCACTATGTTGCGTTGAAATCTTATGGGGCCTCCATCCAAGCTCTCCAATTCCAAATATCAAGAGGCCTTTCAGCTTGTGAAGAAGACACGCTCTGGTGCACATTCCTTCTTGGTTTGTTTGAAGTAAGTTCCGAGCGATCCATAACACATTTCTTTTGCTAATCTTTGAATATAGCTAATGACCAAAACTTCGGCGGATGAATGGGCAAAGCACATGGTATTTGGTACATCCCAAATTTTGCAATCGATGAAGAACACCAAAAGATTTCCCTCCTGGCAGAAATTGTTTAAAGCTTTTCAAATCTTGGAAATCAACAGAACTATTCTATACGGAGAGTCGACAATGCTTTCACAAGATGGATGGCCGGTTTCTGGAGACAGTATGCCCTTCCAGAAAAATGATGGTTGGGATTCGGTGGGAACAATCCTCACACTCATGATGAAGACTTCCTCTTTCAGCCATAGGTGAGATTTTCAATTGGTTAGTCGTTCTTATCATTTATCTAACCTGGATTATACAGTCTTTTCAGCCAAACTGAAAGTCTAACGGGGTGCCTGGTAGATGTAGATCTGACTTTGGATGCACTTGCTACCCAGGGAATTGAACTTCAAAAGGAAATTATGCAGTGGCAGAGTAAAAACGAACCGCTTACAGACATTACAGAGGCACCCTGCGGGCTGGCTATGGCCAACTTTCATGGTCTTCTCCTATTTCATTGCAAGAATTTCACATATCACTCGTTCTGGAGAGAAAGCTTGATTCCTTCGCTACAGGAATATGAAATTGAGAAACACGTTGATGCCATTTTAGAACGAAGTGACAGACTTCTCCGATCCTCAGGGATCCCTGGAGTACTATTACTTTTTCCTCTAAGAATGGCTGGAGCTAACGTCTCTGAAGATTCCAAGAAGCGCAAGATATTAAAACTTCTCGACCGAATCTATCAAATGGGCTTTGTCGTTGCAGACATAATTAGGATTGATTTGGAAGATATTTGGCGATATCAGGCACTCCAAAGTTGTTAGTCGTATTAGTTTACACATATGTCAGAGGACCCTGTAGATATTTCTTTTAGAATACATTACAAGGCAATATGATTCATGTTGGCTGCAAAAGTAATTATTAAGGACGGAGGGAACCTAAAATATAGGGATTCTTCTCCTTCCTTGACATAGAGGGAAATTAGAGCTCGGAGAGCTGCTCATTATGGGCTCACTTTAAGTGACTCTTCGGTCCTGCGGAAGTCCAGATAATACTCAGTGAGTGCTTAGTGAGTAAGTCAGAGCTTTTATATAATACTCAGTGAGCGGGGTGGAGTGCTTAGGGGCATGGTCAGTTTTACTCAGTAAGCAAAAAGCGGCAAGGGCAACCAAAACTTTGCCAGACATTATCCCGGATATATGCGCCACCAAGTATAAGCTACTGCATTGTGCATGATTTGTCAACGCTCGGATTTTACATATATTCAATTCCGTCTTCTCTTAGGTTATCAGGACAGGTCCCTTTACTACTCTCTAGATATTTAGACAATGTTAGCAGAGGATGTACGACTGGTTGAAGGCGGAGCACTGTAGCTCCAGCCTGTCTCTAAAAAAATTTAGGTGTTTTTTGATCCATTGTAACAACACTTGTATTAGAAATGAAGCACATTGAACTATGGACATGATACTGAAATCAAATTCAACAGATCCAAGAGCATACAGCACCTTGGAAGCGTGGCTCAACCGAAGCACGCGACCTCGGTCGCATTCCCGAGCAATTCCCGAGATTTGGCGCTAACCATGTCATCGGCATCAATTTCTACCTCCGAACTTAACCTCAAACTAAGCCATGTAACCCCTCCTGCAACTTTGAGAAACTACATCTGCACCTTCGCTTGTCATGACTTCTGCGAACAAGAAACTCCGAATTGCGAGCCTGGGGAGCTCCTTCGCCGCAGGCCCTGGCATCCCCCCGCAAATCGAACCCCTTTCTGCGGCTCGCTCCGGCCAAAATTACCCTCATCTGCTGGCCAAGGAGCTAGATGCAGATCTCACCGACCTATCAGTCTCTGGCGCAACCTTACTCAATATTACGGTTGATCCACAAAGCACACCTTTCTCAAATGATACATTCCCACCTCAAATTCTGTCGGTGCCCGAGGATGCAGACATCATCACCGTCACTGCCGGCGGAAATGACATCGGCTACATCGGCAACATGATTCAGGACGCTGGGTCCGCAACCATGCTAGGCTCGGCTGTCATGGCGCTCGTGCAAGGTGTGAAGTCAATTACATCTATCTTCTCCCAACCAACAGTACAAACGTCTACTCCTCTCTCGCCAGAGGAATTGTCTGAGAGACTAGGTGACACCCTTGATAAGATACACGCAAGAGCCCCGAAAGCACGCATTTATCTGGTAGAATACCTTGCTGTTCTGGGCCCCTCCACAAAGCCTCGCATTGACATCCCTTTCAATCAAGAAAGGATTGACTATCATTCTCAAGTGGCATCTACATTACAGAATGCTTATGCCGTGGCAGCAGCGACGAGATCGGACTGGTGTGAAAGGATTCCAATCCACGAACTCAGTTTGAAACATGCCCTTGGTAGCGAGGAGCCTTGGGTTGGTGGCTTTGATGTGTCCTCCATCATCCGGAAAGGGCCTGTTCTTCACCCTAATCTTGATGGAATGAAGGCGGTTGCTGGCATTTTACTTGAAACGATCCGGAAGGACACACCAGGACAGGCTGAATAATTAAGTAAAGGAAAGCGGAGACAGACCCACGTCGATCAAAGAAATAGGATTACCAAATAGTACCCATTAATGAGCCCTGTCCCCGTGGGAAAGTGAGGGTCCCAAATCTTCGGATACTAGGGTTAGTGTTTTGAGCCGTTAGGGTTGAATTATGCAGGTATGTCGGGTGTTAAAAGGTTATATGTGTAAGGTACAGTACGCGCTTAAGTAAGGGGTAACTGTGGAGAGAATTGCACCTGCTTCAGGGTTTTACATGCGAAACAGATCGTCATTTTAATTGCTTAGCCAGAACAAAAGGGGGTTCATTCTGGAGACCCTGTCGTAAGCGACCCACATATTTTACCCTTCGCTCAGGAGAACATGCCAACACGCGACCACGATTTGGGTTGGACATGTTTTGGCCGTTGGTTTCAAGTAAACAACGGGTTTCTTTCTAAAGGACCCTGCTAATCTAGATATCCAAGTGATTGTTATATACAATTCGTTTAATCTGTATCAAGGATATAAATTCTCCCGTGACGATCAGAAGGATGATCACCCAAACTATGAGCAACAAGAAAGCATTTCAATAGTACATTGTATCACAAATCAGGATCGACATTCATGGTCCCCATATCAACGCAAGGGCTACAGAACGTCATTTGCTCGTTCCTGAGGGGAATCCAGATCAAATTTGTTCCCCCAGTGTCTTGTCAATAATTCCAGACTTGGACTTGGCTCTCCTCCAACCCACAACTAATTATACTCACGTCAACAACGTGCTGAGGTCGGCAGCGCCTCAGCTGTCCGATCGCCACATGATGTTGATCGATCTCTTCTGGCTTTTTCCTGTGATCTCTGCATCAACATGGCTAAGTAAGTAGGACCACTTATCAGAGTCACATCGTCGTCCTAATCAAATTTCTAGCCATGCTTTCTGCGATGTTAACACATTGGGTCGTCATTGGAGAGCCGAGATTCGGCAGGATGAAGCCTGAGCAGACTATACCGTGCGTATTCATGCTCTCCTGCATGTTCTATCGTGAGGACTAATATGATGTCACCAGCTTCATCTCTGACATTGGTGCACAAGAATTGAAGCCATTGTTCATGATTGGAAGCATAATCACCATGCTATTCATGAACATCTCGTTCTACCAATTCTTGCATCATAAAGAACATGTCAACAAAGTCTGCATGTACCTTTCATTCCTTTTTGCAATCTTTGGAAGCCTTGGATTGGTAATGTTGTCTGTCTTTGACAACCTCGATCATTTAATATTGCACGATAGTTTTGTCGCCGTCTTCATGTGAGTCTATTTCAAGGGTCCTTGTTAAAGGAAGACTTTGCTTACTCTCTGCAGGACGGGCTACTTGGTCAGTGCAGCCGTTATATGCATAGATTACTTTTATCTGGGTAAATCCAATCGCGTCAATAAACGCATGCTCATGGCGAGTTTTGTGATCAAGTTGTCGTTTGTCATTGTGGAGCTGGCTTTCATTTTGGCATTTCGCATTACTGCTGCGCAAGGAACCATCGAGAAGAATACAGCAGCTATTCTTGAATGGGGTGAGCATAGTCCCGATATCTTTTTTGTGGGAGTGGTTTGACTAATTAGTGCTTGGACAGTGATTGCCTTGACATTCACTGGTTATATACTTTCTTTCATCATCGATTTACTACCGTCAACTCAAAAACATTCAGACTCGAGGCATGAGTATCAACAGCTGGAGATGGATATGAGCTCATCGAGGCTGATGATCTGATTTGTTTTCTTTTCCTGTACATTAGTGTGAAAATAGATTTTATTCCAACGTTCAAACAGACGAAATAGATTGCATTTCTAAGGTTGATAAAACAATGAAGATACTGTGAGTCGAAGGTGAAATGAATAATACCTAGGTAAAAATAAAAAAAGAAGATATGGTTGTCTCACCAAGTAGCCCAATTCCTTGTAACAAGACGGTGTATTCTGGCGACGCCATCCCAGGGTGAAAGTGTCTCTGCAGAATTGCTTCCCTCAAGGGTCACTTTCATTGCTTAGCGCCAAACAGCGTCGCGGATTACTCGCGCGAGTGAAGTGACGACCCCAGGATTCGTACCAGGCACCAGTACCTGCTGGTCAGGTGACCGAAGCAAGGTTGCGGACTTGGCGGTGAGCCTTCCACTAGGTTATCCATGACAGATTACCTATTTTCGTCACATATTAGGCTTATAGATGGAACACAAAGCAAAGGTCAAACCTTAAGACCAATAGTCCTCATGGATTTACTCTCCATTGCAATGTACGAATCCTCATTTCATACTTCTCCGGTTTGATACAGATAACGCCTTTGCTTCTTTGAAATGCTTATCCTTTTCTTGAAAGAGAAAAAAAAAATTTTATTCCCAAGGTAAAAGGCCCCGGAATCAAGTATGGATCAAACTATATTCAGGAACCATGGCCAACCACAACCTGGAAGCCCCGAAAGAAATTGAAAAGAGGAAATATGAAAACTTCAATTTCGATCATCTCCGTTTCGAGCAGCGCCGCCCCCAGTTCAGGGATTATTACTTGGCGAAGAAGTGTTCATCAGCATAGCCCCGAAGCAAACGGAATGCCCATGACGTAGATGCCGGCGCCCTGGCGCTCGGCAGTGGACGATCGGATCATTATCCCCATACTGTACACTCCCCACCCAACCATGGCCTGATCATGTGAAGTTGTGGAGATACTTTTGCCATCCGCTCATCTTTGTCCATTTCCTTACCCCATTGTGACCCAGAATCCATTGCCAATATGGCCCCATTCCGCAACTTCCTCGGCCGTAAACCCCAGCCCAATGGCGGGGAAACCGTTGGCTTCAACGAAAACAATGAGAACAATCCACCTAGTCAACTCCAGCGTCCTGGTCCCACACCAATCGAGGTACGGGGAAGCCATGATGGGGTGCCTCCCGAGTATAAATTGAGTGGTATGACCTAGTCTCTGGAATCGCTCTAGGGCGGCCGATATCGTCGCTACAAACCAATGGGGAAGTTCATGCTAATCGCTTTAACAGTTGTGAATGACAGCGGCGTCTATCTTCCAGTATGACACTTCTTTGCAATTGAGCATTATATGCCAGGAACTAAATGACCTCCAGCCCTCTCCACCAGAGAAGCAGAGTTTCTGGTCCCGCTACCCCGGCTCAACGCGGTCGTCAAATCATCATCGCGATCTAGTGGACGAGAACGAACCATTCTCAATATCGCGCGAATCCTTTGACTCCTACCGCCGGTCTTTTGTATGCGCCTCATCTTTTTGTCCCTCTGCGCACTACTGACCCGACCGCAGGATATATCCGCCCGCGCCCCAGTATCACACCCCGATGCCGTCCCATCCCGCACCTCCCTCGACTCCCGCTTTTGCCGAGTTACATCGCCCGCCATGCGACCCACAACTTTCGAAAAGCCCGACGTAATGAAAGAAGAAGTCTTCGAGGACGTTGGACTCAACGACGAGGCAAAGCCTAAGAAAAAGGGCATTTTCGCCCGGTTTGGCGATTCTAGCGATGCGCCGTCATCTGGCAAGTCTACTTCCTTTGGGTTCCACATTCCTGGCAGGAAGCGCGGGCAGAGCGGCGGGGGATCGGAGATGTGCTCTATGCCAAAGCCTGAGCCCATGACCGCATCTACGCCAGAAATTAATCGCGAATGAGCATGAATGATGAAACTTGCTGATAAGGCTCTGATTTATGAGAGGCGTTTGGAGTTCATCTGGGGGGTTTGCACTCTATTATGATATCCTGGGACTGGGTAGTTCCTGTTGGATACGAATTAGTAGGCTGTAAGCGTTATACGGCTTGCTTTGATTGTATTTGCGGACTCGCATATTGTACATTTCTTTGTCTTGTGGATGATAATCGCTGCAAGAGATCATTTTTCTTGGACAATACATCTTTATTTCATAGATCGATGACGTACATCTGCAATTCAACACTTGCATGGATCTCTTTTAATTCCTGTACGTCCAAATGAATTGCAAGTTCCTCAACGCTACTGATACTGATACATTTACTGCGTAGATTTCACCTTGTCTTATCACTGCAAACTGTGCAAACATGGAACCGGCAAAAAAACTTCCTCCGCCCGCAAACCAAAAAAATTATCCTCTAGCACGCCGAGCATCACCAGCTCGGATATTCACCCACTTTTTTTTCTAAACCGGTTCCGGAGACGTAGCAAAAGTCGCTACCTCATATATCCACAATGGCCGGTGTGAAACGTCCCGTCGATGCCAAAGAAGACCGCAATGGAAAGCGGAGCAAGCAGGCCTCCGCACCCGCGAAGAAATCTAAGGTCGCTGCGCCAGTGAAGTCTAAATCGAAGGACGTGAAGTCTGGAAAGAGCGACAAGAAGTCGTCGAAGAAGGTCCAGAAGGAGGAATCATCCGAGGACGAGGACGAGTTCGATATTGACAACATTTCTTCCGACGATGATCTCGACGAGGTTGATGAGATTCCCAAGGAGGATGTTGATATGGAGGATGTGAGCGATGAGAAGGAAGCCGCCGAGGATGATGATGAGGAAATGGAGGATGACAAGCCTGAAGGCCACAGAAGTATGTTTCCTCATGGCGGTGCAATATTCGGAGCAGAAAAACTAACAGATATCTCTTTTCCAGACCCCAATGCGAATGCGTCTCGCGAGTCCCACATCAAGCAAAAGGCTCTTCAACAGGAGCGCAAGGCCGCGAAGCCCAATGCCGATATGATTGCCCGTTCCAAGAAGCTCTGGGAGCAGCTGCGCCGCAAGTCCCACGTCCCTCTGGAGCAGAGAAAGAAGCTCATCAAGGAGCTGTTCGAAATCATCACTGGCCGCGTTCGGGATTTCGTGTTCAAGCACGACTCTGTTCGTGTCATTCAGACCGCTTTGAAATACGGAAACTTGGAGCAGCGCAAGGGAATTGCACAGGAATTGAAGGGAAGCTACAAGGAATTGGCCCAGAGCCGTTACGCTAAGTTCTTGGTTGGAAAATTAATTGTCCATGGTGATTCTGAGACTCGGGATCTCATCATTCCCGAGTTCTACGGACATGTCAAGCGCCTCATTCGCCACCCCGAGGGCTCTTGGATTCTTGATGATATCTACCGCACAGTCGCCACAAAGGAGCAGCGCACAAGAATCCTGCGCGAGTGGTACGGCCCCGAGTTCATTCATTTCCAGGATGACAAGGAGAAGTCGGCGGACCTCCGCAAGATTCTGGAGGCCTCCCCAGAGAAGCGGAATCCCATTATGAACTTCCTCCGTGAGCTGATTAACCAGCTGGTTCAGAAGAAGTCCACTGGTTTCACCCTTCTGCACGATGCTATGCTGCAATACTTCCTTGCTACCAAGCCCGGTAGCTCTGAGGCGAACGAGTTCATTGAGTTGATCAAGGGCGACGAGGAGGGTGATTTGGCGAAAAACTTGGCTTTCACTCAGTCCGGTTCGCGCCTGATGAGCTTGACTCTGGCTTATGCCAATGCCAAAGATCGTAAGCTGCTTTTGCGTTTCTTCCGCGAAACCATCAAGGCGATGGCTGGTGATATGAACGGCCACATGGTCCTGCTTGCCGCATACGAAGTTATTGATGACACAAAGTTGAGTTCCAAGGCCATCTTCCCCGAACTCTTGAACCAGAACGACCCCGAGGAAGCCCGCCATGAAGAATTGCTCTACCAGATCAACGATCTGACTGCCCGTGTTCCCATTCTGTTCCCCTTCGCTGGCGACCGCGTTAAGTGGCTCCTGCCCGAGCAGGACCACGAGGTGCTCAAGGAGGTCCGTGAGGTCCGGAAAGAGACCTCCAAGAAGGATGCCTCCATCCGACGCCAAGAGTTGGTCAAGGCCGCATCAGCGACCTTGCTCGAGCTCATTGCCGCTCGTGCCGAGACTCTGCTTGAGACTACATTTGGTTGTCAGCTCATCGGTGAGGTACTCTTCGAGGCCGATGGCAACAAGGATGCCGCCCTTGCGGCTGTAGCCCAAGCCGCCAAGGCCAAGGCCGACACCCCAGACTCCTCCGTTGGACGTCTTCTCAAGTCACTTGTGCAAGGCGGCCGGTTCAACCCCGCCGAGAAGACTGTCGAGAAGGTGGAACCCGCACTCAACTTCCACGGTTTGCTCTACGAGCAGATCCGCGATGAGATTGTGGAGTGGGCTACCGGAGCGAACGTGTTTGTGATTGTCGCCTTGGCTGAGTCAGACGACTTTGAGAAGAAGAGCGAGCTGCTCAAGACTCTCAAGAAGAACAAGAAGGCGCTGGAGCAGGCCTCGGCGTCGGGCGCAGAGGGCAAGAAGGCCGGCCCGACCAGCAGCGGCGCCAAGTTGTTGCTGCAGAAGCTATAAACATCTAGCGGGTATTGTTTTTTTTGATGTAATATGTGTACTTAAGGTATAAAAAGGAGTTTGCGAACCAAAAAGCATCCGATTATTTTATTTTTCATACAAGTTCTTCATTTTGCCCTAGGAGATTTGTACAGTAGAAGTGATCGAAATTAAATTCCCCACCGAGTGGAGCTCCCATGGTTTGAAACCGCGGCTCTCAGGGGTTCGTTCCATTCAACGGCAGCCCGAATACTGTTGTCTTCTGAGAATTGGAAATTGCTAGGAGTCAAGCGAGACATGCCTTGCATTGTGCGGCTCATGCATCATTGTGCGACTGGAACCCTGCCTTAGAAGTTGTATCTGTACAAGAGATATCAAAATGGGGCGCTAAGACAGTTCCACTAAACACAAACATGCCGGTAATTAGACTTACGAGCTAAAAGAACACAATGGGGATTGTTAGCGCTTTAATGGTGAAAGGCGATAGGTAGAGGTAGCATAGCATATATAGAGAATTCTGAATCTAGATGACGACCAGCTGCCACCGTACAAGCTACATGAGCCCTCGAGACATGGAAGACTTGTGATTGTAAAAAGCGCATTGAATCTTCAAGTCCCGATTGCCCAATCAGGCAATGATCATTAGCCACGCTAAACCGTATCCAATCCGTCCGTTAGGGGCAGCTTTTTCAGGGTACAAAACCAGGCCGGTCTTTTCCAGTTCTTCATATCCTCATATCCTCCAGGTTGTCGGCCCAGGGCTCCCGCCTTCCGCATGCCCTCCCTCACTCTGACCGACCCGGACATGATCCTGCCGTATGACGGTAGCGAACGCGAATCCTCTACTCCCTCTCCGCCCTCCCAGCTCGTCTACCTATCCAACCTGAATGCTCGGTACAACTCGTCAGACCCCCATGCCAGCTCCAGTGTAGCCAGCTCCGGCAGCCGGGCCAAGAAGAATTTTTCGCGAAATACCTGGACCCACGAGGACGTCACTACCAACCCGAGACGCTTGTCTGATATCGGGGAGGAGCTGTCGCCTGCGCGTTTGGGGGGTTTTGATGAGGAAGAGGGCCAGGATAAGGGGCTCGGGGATGCGCAGGGAACTCCTGACGCGAAGGATAATGCGTGGAGTAGTTCAAGCTCCACGGTTAGTGCGGGGAGTGCACGTCCAAGGGAGGTGACTTCTCCAGCGACAGTTCGTGAGGTGTCGCCTCCGAATGAAGTGATTAGCATGTCGAGTGCTGAGAACGAGGAGGTGAAGAAAGTGCTGTCTCCTGATAGTGGTGCCAGTATATCGGGTAGTCCCATTGCAATTGCTACGGCTGCTGCTACGGGCAAAGGTCCCGGAGAGGATTACTCCTCAGCGATCTTGAGTAGCGAAGCGGAGAGGATTCTGGAAAATGCAAAGAAACGTTTGACGGTATGTGAGGACTGGCGCATGGTATCCCCAAGGAATGCTGACCCGTTTTTAGCTCATGGAGGGCAATCTGAACCGCGCTCGTTCTACTACGCGCCTCACGCCTTCGCCTTCGCCCTCAGCGCCGGGCAATATTCAGCCTCTGGGCGCGCATCAGCCGGCTGGCGGACTGTACAGGTCAATTTCTCGGACTGACCGCAGACCATCCACGCTACGACGGCAGTCGTTCGTATCCTCGCAGGATTCCCCTAACAACAGGCATTCGCGGGTACACAGCGACACGAACTTCCCTCCTGAGTCGAGTATGTCGAACGATACAAAGCGCCTATCCCGCTCCGTAAGTGCTATGGGTGCCAGCACTTCGTCATTTCACCATGATGAGCGCTCATTCCAGTATGAGCCGACTCGCGCATACTTGACGCACCGGTCGTCGACCCCATCTATCAAACCGCCTTGTCCAGAATCGCCACAGCCCGTGCATTCACCGCAGCTCATAGAATCCCCTGTGCCTGAAGAGAATAGCTCATCGGACTCTCCAAGAGGACTGGGCATCTCGGCAGATGACGAGTCAAACTCCAACCCAGGAGACTTCAGTCCAGTATACAGTACTTTTGGCCCACAAAGTCGTGCACAGTCTCAGCTGCAGGTGCGTGACTTGCAATATCAAATGAAAGGCCTTCACATCAAGATCTCCTCTCTCAAAGTTCGGACCCAGGAGGACAACATGCGTCGTCGAAGTCTACAGAGCTTGCGTACGCCGAGTCCTCTGACGCAAGCTGATGCCTGGTATGCCAATGCTCTCGAGTTGAGAGAGGGACAAAGCAGCCGTGGGTCAAATGGTCGACGAGATGTGAGCTCAGAGTATGCTCGCGAGGCTCGCTCTTCTAACGAGCAACTTGACAAGGTCAAGCAATCTGAACGGACTGAAGAAAGCCCCATGGACAACAATCGCGCGAGCCTTTCTCGGGCTCCAGATGCCTGGCCTAATTCAAGACCTGAGGCTTACGACGATGGACGGCAATCTGTTGCTGAAAGTCTGTACGAAGATGCCGAGGAAGGGGACTTTGAGGATGGCGATATCGACCGTGAGGCGTTGGATGAAATCTTGCGAGAACCGCTTGATGAAGACCTAGAAAGCCTTGATGAGTTTCCCGGTGTTGATACTCGGCCCCACGAGGAACGAGAAGATGCATTCGACTATGAGCACTTCATTCTCCACAGTGCCCTGGGCAACTACTCCCGCCAGGTACGCCGTCCAAGCCAAAGCTCCCGTGGTTCAGTCGAGACGACGCGGCCGGGCCGATCAGTGCGACACTCGCGCACGAACAGTGCCATGTCCGTCTCAACGGTTGCCACGTTCGCGACAGCCACCGAGGGGGAGATCCCAGAAGAGGAAGAGGATGATTTGTTATATTGGGACCGGAAGTTCAACCATGGTACGTTTGGTCTCTCCATTGATACCACTCCAACACTCCAACTAACCCCGAGCAGAATTGCGACATCGCCATTCACAAAGCCGCCAGGCCCAACACATTGAGACTGATCGGTCTGAAACTCCCCGAGGGATTCGGGAAGAAAATGGCTCTGTCACTCCCGTTGAAGACCAACAGCTGACCCCCCGTCGCGTGGACATGACTGGCCGCTCCTCATCTGCCACCACCGGCTCCGCAACTCCAACCTCTCTCGTCTCCTCCCTCGTTTCCACCGTGCGGGCCGCTTCCAGCCCGCACCCAGGCTCCGTGACTCCAACCTCGGCTGGCGGCATCAATGATGATGATACCCAGATGTTAGAGCAACTGTTCTCGAGTCTGGGTAATGTCTGCATGGATCTTCAGGCTATCACGACCTCTCCTGATCCCGACTTGAAGGCCGCTCGGGTTCTTCGACGACGATTGGATGCCGCACGGAGAGTGCTGGACGGAGAATTGGATACTTAATACCCCCACTGGGCTCTTACCCAGTATGATTTCTGTGTGCATCATGCTTCTGTACATGTCCTTCCGATCTCTTTTCCTTTAACTTCACTATGATACCCAATGATCTTGTCTTTCCTTCTCTCCATCTTGTTTTATGTTCATGTACGATTGGCCCCTAGTAGCATGATTCCCCAAGTCTCTACATTGTTTACATTTGCAGTCCAAACTAAAGTTTAATAGATTGAGTAAAAAATATACCTGTCAGACCTATCAAATTGATGATCCTATAATCCGCATGTAAAACTACATAGTATTAGTAAAAATCCACACTTTGACTACCCCCACTTCAGACGCGCACAGCAAATAAAAGCAACGCGATGATCCACCAAAGACTACACATTATTCTTTGAAGCAAGCGCATACATGATTGAATTCTCCGAATAACTCTCCATCAATTAGGTGCTATTTAGCATTCCATTCATCATCGCCAACGCTCGAGCGCAAGTGCGTGTTGTGCCCCCTTTTCTGCCCCGCGTCCGGCAATCAGCCAAGACGCGATAAGCAGCCTCTGTCGCGCGCCGGAACGTGGTCGCAAAGCAGAAGCAAAAACGGTAGCCCAGGCGCATCCATCGTAAACACCATGAATACTAACTCTGAGTCCAGGGCGCAAGCGCTCAAAGTGCGAATAAGAGTGCAGAAACCCCACCTCAAAAAGTCGGTGCTGGTTCCGGGTTTTGCGACAATATCATTCACCAGAAGCGCAAACCTCAAGCCCAAATCCAAGTCCAAGTCCTAGAGACTGGATTCAGTCTGTATCAAGTTCATTCAAATCATGAGCAAACCAAATCATCCCTCGCGCCGTCTCCTCATCTTCCAGGAGACGCGCAACCCGCAAAACAGCGCGGAGATCGTCTACCTCCCCGTCAACAAACTCGGTCTCCCTGTCTGCGGTGATGGGCCGGAGCTACCATCCATCCTGGAACTGCCGTTACGAAGCTTGAGGTTTTTTACAGAGCTTTTTAATCAGCCCAAGTACAAGGGGTGGTATGTTCATTCTTTTGTTTTGTTATGTTTTCTCGAGTCTGTCTCGCTCTTGTTCCCCTCTCATGTGTATTCTTTTCCATTCAAGGCTTCCAGGACTCACTGATGGACCAGTAAACTGAGCCGAGCTGTGGCTAATCATTACATAGGGCCGTTCTCTCGGCTGGTCCTTACCACGATACCTCTGAAGAGGGAAAGTTTTACGCCGTGGTCTTGGAACAGAACCAGGTGTACACGCATGGACAGGCAGAAGGAGCTATGGGGTCATCTATGGGATCAGCTTGATTTGTATAGTGTATTTCTCTTGTGTTAGTACTATTTCCATGCCCTGCTTGAGGCTCTAGATGGTTTCCTTTGGAGGTTTTTTTTTTTTTTTTTTTTTTAATACCGCGGGCTATTTCGTCCCCGCTCGAATCAAATTGATGGCTTTGTTATATCTTTCGTGTATCTCGTAGGTAGCTGCTTGCACCTAGTATTATTACTTGACCGTGCTTCCACTAAGGGGAGAAGAGGATAATTATGATGTTGACGCTCAAATCGAGAACGAAGTTCATCGGTTAAAAAAGATAATCTAGGTGATATATGGTTACATTCGAAGTTGATATAACATCTATATGTCAAAATTACCGAATCTGGAGATGTGTGAAGAGAAAATTCCAGGTGCGTGATTGCCTCCTGGGTTTTATATGCAATGAGCCACATGACCTGACCATAAGATATAGAGGGAATAACCATTCAAATATCTACCTGGCCAGCTACATACATGGAACAGAGATGAGTCGAGTATTAAAACATTCAAGGCTACCAGTTATCAGTCGATAATCACACCAAAACCCCTCAACACCACAGAAGCAAAAGACACTAGGGTCTCATAAAACAGGATTCGAGCTTGCATGCAATTCCTTTTGTTTCCTCTCTTCGCAATGAAACATCCTCCAGTAAGAACGTGTGATAAAAATAAATCCTTAAAAGATAAAGAAAATAAAAACATCGAAAAGCTAAGACTGATTCAGATTTGACGGTAAGGCGCTTGGATTTCAAGAGTTGGCCGGCAACAGCAACCGGGCGCTGTGGTGGAGGTCAAGGGAGCGGGAGTCGGAGGGGTCGAAGAGTGCATTGACACGTTCCTCGAGGTAGTAGGCTGAGAAACAAGTTAGCGGGTGAAATATCAGGAAATGGAAGGGTTGGACATACGAGAGATCTGGATCATGTCAAACCAGCGCACGGCATTTTCGTCACTGCCCTCGGCAGCCTTCAAAAAGCCATTCTCGGGGCGAACGGTAGTCTTGGGTGGGAGACTGCGCATCCGCAATAGCATGTGCAAGATGTCTGCGAACTGCTCGGACTGGGCGTAGTAGTAAGGAGGACGCTTGTCCAGGGGCCAGCGCTGAGAGAAGCTTTCGTTATCCCAGGAGCGGAAGAGCCAGCATGTACGCTCTACGCAGTTCAGTAGTACAATGGCCACAAGGAAGGTTTCGAACCAGCCAGTCTTCTGGCGTTGCAGCAGACGACGCTCCAGGTCATTGATAACTGATTTGCTCAGCTGCATGGCACGTTTCTCCATGGCAGCACGAAGCTGGCTGCATAGCAAGCCGTATGACTCGGGCTCTGAGACCTCCTCAATTGGCACACGGCCCTCGTCGGTGGGCTGAGCAAGGCCATGGATCGTAGTAGGGGGGAGATTAGGGTTTTGGTACACCTTCCATCCAAGTTCGGTATCAACCAGGATATGGGTGGCAACCCACAACTCAACTGCACGTTCAAGCAAAGTGTCCTTTTTCGACTGTCCCAGTTCAGCAGACAGGAGTAAAGTGGGCTTCATGAAAGTCGAGGTTTCACGCTCAAAGAAGAATGGTGCAGTCTTCTTGATGTACAATTCGAGCTTGCTTGGGATATCATCGGAGTCACTGTCCAGCAGATAAATCTCATGGGAGGGACCAGGGAACTGATCATCACCCAGGCCTTGAAGCGCGGGGTCGAGGGCGGAAACCGAATTGTGATGGCCTCGAAGACCGTTGATAGTGATAAACACCCTGCTCTCCTCGAAGTGGGTCGCCTCCATACGACCAACATACATTTCAAACTTGACCTGGTTCTTAATGGCATTGGTATCATGGTAGGCAAGGGTAGCATGCAAGTCTGCAAGGTGTCAGTGGGAATCTTTATGGGACAACCAGAAATACATACTGGCATTGTAAAGCTCGAACTCTTCAGACAGACGAGTTCGAATGCAAGGGTGTTTCCAGAGTCGAGCACTTTCGACACTAGCGCAGGTAGTACAGGGGGTATCCCCTGAGCACTATGAATATCGTTAGTAAAAGCTTCCTTCGTGAGACTGACAGTGATTCATACAGGTTTCTTCAGCATACGGCAACGAATACAAGCGCCTCGTTTTCGCACTTCTTGAACCTCACGACGTCGCTCAGCAGTGAAACGACCCCGCACCTTGGGCTTTGTTGGCTTGGTCGAGTTGCCAAACTCGTTCACAAAGCCTTTGGCTTGTGTGTTAGGATTCATGGCAATGGGACGCGGGTAAGAAGCAGCACGCTGGGTAGCAGCCGTCAAAGTTGGGTCGTGCTCTTGCAAGCTGTCGAAGAGCAGTTGTTCCTGAGTCGACAGCTGCTGATTCCACTGACCCATTTTCATATCACCAAGATGATCGCCGTCCATCAAACCTCCCTGGGGAACCATTTCATTTGCTGAAGCTGCGATCATCGAGAGGGACTGGCGCGCATTGGAGGCGGATTCGGGAGTCATGGAGTTATCACCAAGGGTTGGTGACATAGATGCGTGATCGCCTGAGGTATGACTGGGAAGGGCCGGAATGGCGGGAGGGTTGGAGGTTTGTGAACCTGGGTATTGACTGTTAGTATCCATGAAGCTCACAAAAATCAGGCAGTCGACATACCTGCGTGGTCCTCTCCCTTTTCCTCCTGGTTCTGTCCCTGAAAGCCCTCGGCCTCAAGTGCCGGATCGACAATGACTGTCTTGCCACCGGCCGTCACAGACTGGGTGTATGCGGGCCCTCGCTTGGTGGTGTCAGACGCACCTACCTGGCGGGAAGCCTCAGCCAAGACGTTCAGACCATCAAAGTTCGGACGGTTCGGATTGGGGAACCCGTCTCCTTTTTTACCAGCCGGCGCGTTGGGATCTTTGTTTGCGTCCTCGGTCAGGTCGGGGAGTTCGTGGAGTCGCAAAAGCACACGCTGGCGGTCACGGAGGGGAATGGCCTGGCACTTCTTGACCAGGTGGTTGGTGAGGCTATCGATACGGCCCTTGGGGAATCGCTCACCACAGGCCTTGCAGGTGTGCTGGTAGCGGTTGCTAGAGTCCTCGAGCTTGGGGCCTCGGTTGAAGAACTCGAGGATGAGTTGGTTGGGTTTGCGTCCCATTTTGCACGGGACAAATATAGGAGATGTGGGGTGAAGGGTTTGTTGAAGTGTTCCAAACCAACCCTCGCTTCAGAGAGTCGATGTTGTTGTTTCTGTTCAATCGCAGTCTAATGTTTTTTCCAGAATTCGATGGCAAAGACGCGATCCAACCCACCACAACAAGACGCGGTCTGGGTGAGATTACGATGGGGGCGAATGGACCGGAGGGGGTCGATGAGGCACTGTATGCCCACGCCCAAGATCCAAAGAAGTCGGGACCAAAGAAGGTCAGGCGTAGCCTGAATCGACTTGCGAGAAATAATGTCTCTCGCAACGAGATGTGCGGCAAAACTGGGGGGCAGTAGAGGGCGGTCTGGGAGGCACAAGGGGGAAAAGACAACGCGACGGCTTCACCGCACGCAAGGCGGTGATGAGTGGATGAAAAGGCGGTGATGGGGAACCAAGGCGGTGGATGAGAAAGGGAAGTGATGTCAGGGAAGAGAAGATGTTATGGGAGATCAAGGGGATGGAGACAAAGGGACAGAGAATGACGAGTCGAAGGTCACACTTGGGGAGCGTAGAAGGGAAAATTCCTCCTCTGGTAGAATACTTTCTGATTCTACATTGACTTTCCAACCCACACATAATTGCTGCGGGCATTTTTCCTAGATGTACTTTCAACCCTATTCTATTGGACTGTTTTGTTTTATGGATTTATTTGTAATTTCTTTAAAAATAAAAAATTTCCCCCGGAATAAAATACCTATAAACCATGATCAAGCCCATTCAACATATTCGGTGCTCAGGAGGTCGCCACGGCACTCCCAGCAATGAGAAAATCCGATGCTCATCCCGACTCTCAAGCAATCGGCCCGGACTGACCTTCGCTCGCTGCGCGCCACGTAGTACATTTTCATAGAGCCCGCGCTGATTCAAACAAAGGCCTTTCTTGCGAGCTAGGAGTCGCATGCTACGATTGAAAATGTCATTCCCGGTAAAGTAGAGTAAGGCCGCTCCAATTTCTGCCCCAGGCACAAAGAGTAGATCGATGCGCCGCCAGATCGGGCTACCGGGAAGAGTCGATGCGCCATGCCATTTAGACCCATCGTGATTATGCTTTCGTGAAGTGGCAAGCCCTACCTGAAGGAATCCATCCTCGAATAATTTGGGAATGACTGTGTCTTTCATCAAAGACCGAACCTGGTCTATCGAGGCATTCGGCTTGGTAATGAGGATATCGATGTCTCCCGAGTCCAGTGCCCCGCGGCGGTAAGAACCTGCAATGATCACCTGCAGGTCGTGATCCACTGACTGTACTGCCTTCCGGACGAACGCCCCGTGGGCTTCAACCTCCTTACGTGGGATTCGCTGCATAAAGTCATGATAGTGCTCCACCCCAATGCGCTGATTTGTGGTTAGGCTGGCCTTCTCGAGAAGATCGCTGAGGGACCGATATCCCTGGGCCAGCCATTTGGACGCCTGAGAAAGACCAGCGCCATAGACCCCGAGAAATTCCTGGAGGATACGATCCTCGGCGGTGTAATTTGTATTGTCAAATTGGCGGAGTCGGTTGGTCAGCACGATCTCCTCGATCTTGCCCGCTAATCGCTTTCCGATGCCAGGAATAGCCCGGGCCTGCTTTTGTGTAACAATCTTCTCCTTTTGACGCCGCAAAGCATTGATTCCCTTTCGATAGGCAAAGTTGCGCCAGTGATCGGCGGTGCGTTCATAGTAATCGCACATTTGCTGCAGGATTTCGATGGTTTTGCTGTTGGGGTTATTGTTTCGCATGTCAGGGTCGAACTTCTGCATACACGCGAAGCTCTTTGCCCAAGATTCCGTCCTTTCCACTTTGGATGATTCAGGGGACTTTCGAAGTGTGTCAGACTCCGATGCAGTTGATTCATTATCTGCATCATCTGTGCCTTCATCGTGAGAGTCGAAATAATCGAGAGGCTGATAATCATTGTCAGCAATCAATCCTAATCCGGGTATACTTGGGTATTCACCAAATGGCTAATAGCTCTAGTGTCATCAATTAAGTCATCTAGGGCATCCCTTTCCCGAGTCTCTTCGTCACGGATAATATTCTGCACGGGCTCACTGATTAGTGCTGTCGATGCAGGAAGAGCGACAGGAGAGCTATCTTCATGAGAACGTTGAGTTGACCCTTGGTCCTGCTCTTGTGCGCGTTTGGATTGCTTCAGAGGTAAAGAGTTCGAGGACGCAGGTTCCGGTTCTTCTGGTACAACTGGTGTCTTTTTTTCGGTAACCACCGGGGTTCCCTCGACTTGAAACCGACCATAGCATGGGCTCAAGACCGAGCGGAATCTAATGCAGTCTGATGGATATAGCTCATTGACTATAGAAACTTTTTCCTGTCATCGTGTAAGTTGGGTTCAAAAGAAAGCTCCGAGTGAGTATCCACTAACAGGAAAATTATCCAGCTTAAGGTGGGTGACAAGATCCCGATATGACAATCCTTTGTCCACAATGATATGGGTCACTTTGTCTGGTCTTTCTTGGGCCCATTGTACACCATACTCCTGGGCTCGTTGGATCCGAAGTCGACGAGATGGAGAGACGTCATTGTTTGGGAAGAAGACTGGAGCTATTAGCAAAAGCTCGCGTTGAGAACGTAGCTGAGCTACCCACAGAATACCAGGTGTTTGAAAATCTGCTGATCTTCAGGAACCACTTTGATGTTTTTGTTTGGCTTTCTTTTCTTTGGGATTGGGCCTCTACTCGTTATGTCCGGCATACTTCCGGTAGTGTGTCCACGCTGAACACTTCTCACTTTGGGTTCAGTCGATGGCTCAACCTTTCTCGATTGCTCAGTCCTTCGGAGGTTCTTCACTCTGGTTTTTTCTTTCAGTCCAAGTTTGTCTGTGGGTGGTGGCTTCGGATCTGAGCTCGCCCGGGCAGGTATTTCCAGTGCTGGAGGCTCTGGGGAAAGTGAGACACTCGCGGCGGTTGGTATTGGAATTCCTGAGGGTTTCAGAACGGCAACACGCTCAAAGGAGCCCTCTTCATCATCCTCAGTATCGTCGAGGTGATCTAGTCTTTCGAGGGCTGCAAAGAATCTCCTCTTGCTAAGTTGCTCCTCCTCCATGGCCGGTTAGTCTGGCGTCCGATTTAGGCAAGTATGTATGATCCATAGATGATTCATCTTAGTTTCCAAAATGAAGTCAGAATGGTGGTCACTTTAGGCAGCTCCGACACTGCAGTTGTCTGGTCGACGGCGTGGATCGCGGTCCACGACACGCGAAATTATTACCAGGTCACGGAAAAAGTCTATTTATCCGAATCCGTACAATGCTATATTTCGCTTTCGTCTTACAATTTGGACCTAAATGTATGTTTGATTTAAGTCATGAATGATTTAGTCTATTGTTTTATTCAATAGTGAACAAATGCTGTGTGCTCACAGTGTGATTTGTGTCCAGTCGCCGGTATATTTTCTGATAGCTAGCCTGGTTATAGTAAAGACAACCTCCAGAACCATTCCTATCTCTAGCTTTGCACAGAATCGGCTCGTATTATCAAGATAGACCAAATAGATGCTGAGCAGATCAAGCAAGACAGTATAAATATCTTCATAACCAATAACGGAAAGGCATTTTCGAGGTCAAGATATCGCTCACAGAATCTGATCAGGTGACCTTCATTTTCCCGTTCGGGAATTTTTGATGCCGGAGCTGTAACCTTGCGACTGAACCCATTGACTTTCCATCAATAACCTTCGTTCAAAATGTGGAGGTCATCAATTTCCGTCTACCAGGTTTTGGAGCCGGCAATCTTCCAAAGCAACCGGTGCCTGGGCTGCCAACTCCGCAGCACCAGAACCCTTTCGAACCTCCGCTCTATACGCCAATACGCCACGACCAACAGCACGAAACCCTCGAGCGATGCTAGCAATGCTGAATTCAAGATCTCTCCTCGTCCACAAAGGGAGGCACAACCCCTTCGACGCTCCGTTCCTTTCCAACAGAACCCGACCCCAACCCCCAAACCATCTTCCAAACCAGGCGACCTGGACTTCGTACCCCCAGTATTGAGTCGTCCGATCGGCGCAGCAGCCCCCCCAGAAGTGGGAGAGAATACAGGTGTCGATTCTCGTACAATTAAGGAACGACGCGATGACTTTGTCGACTACGATAAGCATATCGCGCGCCGGAAGGAACTGTATGTCGAATCGCCAAGCATCCCTTAGACTGCGCCCCCGGACCAGCGCAGATACACACAACAATGACCGAGTCTAGAAGCTAATGAGGGTCTCTCCGCTGCAGAACTCGACTAGTCGCAAAGCCCTACTTCCGCGAATGGTCAAACTTGCAATACCACAAGGGTAAAACCTTCATCTCGAACCCACGACTCTTCCGCGCCGACAAGGCTCTTTACTTCCCCAACCTCCACGGCATAACTCTCGCCTCTCCAAAAGATCCTCAAGATACTACAGCTATCTTCCGAGGCAAAGTTAGCGTCGTGAACCTCTTCTGCAGTCTATGGGGTGAGGAGCAAACAACTACATTCACCGGCAATTTCTCAGGCGAAGACAGGAATCCGGCGCTGAAGGAACTGCTTGCGAATAATTCTAAGTATGCGCAAAGAGTCGATCTCAATCTCGAGGAAAATCGCATGAAGGCATGGCTAGTAAAGCGGTTTTTGGGTGGCGTGCGCAAGAAGTTCCCAGTCGAGCAGCACCCGCGCTATTTTTTGATTGAGAAGGGATTTGACGAGTCCTTGAAGGAGGCGGTTGGTATGGTGAATAAATTCGTGGGATACGTTTATCTTGTTGATGCCGATTGTCGAATTCGGTGGGCAGGTAGTGGGCCCGCTCACCCCGACGAGGTGGAGGCCATGCATATTGCGTTGGAAAAGTTGATTGCCGAGCAAAAGGCTGCTGTTGAGTTGCAGTCATCGGCTCGTCGTTAAGTGAGAAAAGGGCAGAGCCTACGGCCTGTTCAATTGTTGTGTAAGATTTTGTGGGTATGCCGCGAATCCCCTCTCCATTGGATTTGTACATAGTAATAGAGAATGTGTATAACAGAAGAAAAGAATAGACATCAGACGCCATCGCAAACCAAGTGCAATATTATCAACATTCCTGTTGAACAGGGATTTAGGGAAATGCCCAACCCGGACGCCTCAATGAAAATAAGCAGAAGAATAGAAGAACCCTGGAAGACGCTGGACGGCTGTAACGGGAGAAGCAGAGAAATTATAGGAAACAAAGACGAATGAACAAAGGGCAGGTCCGGCGCCGTTACCGGAAGTAAAGCAGCATTAGGAAACAGAACCCAATGAAACATCCCAAGATTATAGCGTCTCTCCGCTTCTTCGTCCCGATCTTGGTCATGAGGTAGTTCATACCCGGGACCTGACTGGCAGCACCGACAATACGCCGGTTAATGCTGGCGAGTGTTTCACGCTGCACGCCAAAGTTCTCATTGATAGCATATGCCTGGCTTAGGACTCCGTCCATCATGTTGTGGCTATTCTCGACCCGGCCGCGCTCCTCAAGCATGTATTCAGCCTCGGCGGCACTAGGGTTCGATGCGCGGTATGCATCAATGTCGGAGCGTACATTGGAGAGAAGGTTGGCACGGTCGCGTGCCTCAGCGATGGCGGAGTTCAGCCTTTGGAGCTCGCGACGGTGGTCTTGAAGAACTTCACGGTGGCGGGAGAGATTACTCTGTTTTAGAGCGGAAGATGTGAGGGTAGCTTCGGAGTCAAGAAGGCGAGATAGTTGAGCGATTAGGGCATCACGCTGTGAGGGTAAGCATAAGGTAATTGTCACATATGGTATAGATTTTGGATGGTGGGGACCTACTCGTTCAAGGAGGTCTTTCAGTTGGGATTCAATCCGCAGCTCCTCATCTGTGGGTTCTGGTGGAGGCTTTGTGAGAGAGGCGAATTGTGCATAAGTATGGAAGAGGTTTTCGGTCTGTGTGAAGCTTTAGGTCAATGTTTCGTCCTTTCTGAAATGCCTCGGCCAGCTCGACCGGATTGGGTTATGGTACCTGAGTCTCAAGGGAGCGGGCTTGCTGGCGAAGCTGCGACCAACCGGAGCTGGTGGACGTCATGGAAGGCAAGATATCAGGAAATACCTGAAGGAATTCTTGAGCTCTTTGCCGATACCTGGTCAGTTCTTTCTTTAGTTCTCACCCCGGACAATCCAGCAGAGACGACGTAAGTGCACCGCCTGCACTAACCCGATATGGAAGGCCCCTTTGTGCCTGATGGCCTGACAGAGTGACACCCAATATTCCAGGCACCAACCATGAAACTTTGGTGTTCATCACGTGCTCCGTTTAGTGCGGCCAACTCGCTTAGCCCTAGTCCCACAACCACAATTTGACTGACTCGGACATCTTCAATTCTCAACGCCGACAACCCAGCACACACATCAGTCACCATGGTATGTCGTAACGCCATCGCTATATCGGAACATCGCAGCTGATCGTTATGTTTTTTCTAGTCGTCCAAGGTCAAGGCTGGTCAGCTCTGGGGCAAGAACAAGGAGGAGCTCTCCCAGCAGCTCGAGGAGTTGAAGACTGAGCTCAACAACCTCCGCGTTCAGAAGATCACCAACGGTGCTTCTTCCAAGACCCTGCGGATGTGCGTATTCGACCGACATTCCTATTCCAACGATTCGACTTTCGAGGGGGAACTGAGGGGGTTGTGCGATCGGGCGGCGAACATCGAAAAAAATTTCTTGAAAGAGGAGGCAAACCTTCAGGATCACAACACTAGAATTGACTATCGACAACAACGCCTGCACAATCCCCGATGGAACCGACTCGCAATGAGAAATTCTGCGGATATTATGAAATCTTGAAATTTCGGAAATACTAACATGTGGTCCACTTTGTAGCCACGACGTCCGCAAGTCGATCGCTCGTGTCCTCACCGTCATCAACGCCAACCAGCGCGCCCAGCTGCGTCTGTTCTACAAGAACAAGAAGTACATGCCGCTCGACCTCCGCCCCAAGCTCACCCGTGAGCTGCGCCGCAAGCTCACCAAGCACGAGGCTACCCGCACCACCGAGCGCCAGCGCAAGCGTGAGATCCACTTCCCCCAGCGGAAGTACGCCGTTAAGGTATGAGTCTGTCCATGAATGTCCATCTGCGGGATGTGGTTTTTTTGGCAGATGTGATGGTGTATTGTGGGTTGATGGGTTTACTACTCGGAATACCCCACTACACTACTCTTATCTTCCATGACTACGTCCTACGCTGGCAATCCACTATCATTTCCAGAACAACCACTAACTTTAAAACAGGCTTAAGTTTTCTAAAAACAATGGATCTGGAGTTTGTGGGAAGACGTTACTTGCCCTTGGACACATAAAACAGGACGTGTGAAAGTGTGGACCTGAAACCTTGGGCAGGGTCGATTTTCTCTTTTTTTATCCAAAAAATGGAATTTGATTATGTATCTTAGGTGGATGCAAATTGACTCTTGACATGACATGACTTAGACATTCGATTTTCCAGACGTGCCTGTGGATGTAGACATTAGACGTATTCAACCATGGCGCTGTTCTTGGATTTGGATGTGATTCTGATACCTATCTATGGCCCAGAGTTAACTATGGTAAGGTTACTCTTTGTGTCTATTGTCTACGTAGACATGAGCCCTGTACTAGGTCGTATACAAGTACTCCATGTACTCCATTTGATACATAGGTTGAACAACGGTCCAACCTAAACAATTCATTCAACACGATAATGGGAATCTAAAGAAATATCCAAGTAATTCTACCCTAGTGCAGCAGCCACAGCAGCCGGCGTCCTCACAGGAACATGCTGCCCATTCGCCACGTTATTGGCCCTCTCCCTAGGCTCTGACTCCAACATCCACAAACCCCCACACGGACAACAACGCAACAAATTCAACTTAGCGATCATCTTGAAATAAGGCAAAGATTTAGGCAAAGCCACATCCCCAGAGACCTCACCACAGCGCACGCATCTTCGTTTCTTCTGCTGCTGAATAACCCTCCCATTCCGTCCAACAGCGAGCGGCGGCCTCAGCGGGACCTTCTTCAGAATATCAACTTCCCGTTGCCGACGATACATCGCCGTACGAACATCAGTCCCGAAACCAAGCCAGCTATAATCGCCCAGGAGAATATCTTTGCGGTTGATCTCTGATTTCATTGAAGGGACTGTTTGACGAAGGAGGGTTGCGACGGCTGTCACGAGAACGGGTGGGATGCGTGCATTTACGAGGAGTTCCTTTTCTGGACCTGGTCTTTCTGCGTCTCCGAAGCCGGAGCCTTGGTAGGCGTGTTTCACGGCTGAGTCGACGCCTGCTAGGAACTTTTCGTAGATGTCAATGCGGACGGGAGAGGATTGGAGGATTTGACAGATCTCGGTGTAGTAGACTCTCGAGGCGCTGGGGATTGACGCTGGGTTTGTTTGCGTGAAGCCGCCGAGGACGCCTCGGAGGCCGCGGCAGATGAAGCGGAGGAAGGCGCGGGACATGCTGGAGAGGAGGACGATGAGGGAGACGGAGTTGACGGTTCTCACTGGAAGAGAAGTAAGTAATCTTGTTCTTTTTAAAGTGTTGGGGATTGTAGTTACATTTCTGAGTAAAGGCTTCTTGGTCGGTGAAGAGAACATCGAATTCGTCGGCAAGGTCGAATGCCTCGCTCAAGATGAAGTGGGTGAAGTCTAGGACCCATTTTATATTGCCTAAAAGCATTTGTAGGATTTCTTTGAATGTGGTTAGCTGTACTTAGCCTGGTGTTGGTTGGCATTGGACCTTCCTTACCTGGATCATGTGCCTCGCTCTGCCCTTTGTTCCCATGTTGGAAAAAGTATGCAATCAGCACAGCAGCATGGCGAAGCTGAATAATGGCCCACGGGACAGCAGATGAGAGGTTTCGGCGCTTGAGTCTTCCCTTGTAGCCCAAAGCAGCCTGTAAGCTCAGACATCGAGGAATATATGGATGTGTCATGAGCTTTTCGGTTTCAACGGTGAAGTTACAATTCACAGGCAAAGCACGATACACTTCGCCGATAAGTGTTGATTGAGCCTCTGTTGCTATCTTTAGTCCCTTTTCATCTCTGGACAACTGACAGGACATACCAGGCGTAAGTCGCTTTAGAGCAACCATCAAAATATCGTCTGTGTTGACCTCGGCTCCACATCCACGACTGAAGGCAAGAGTGAGTGCTGCAATGGCGGATGAAAATTTACCTGGTTTCGCATTAGCGTCTTGTGCTCTTCGATTATCAGAGAGGTAGTCCATACTATCGTCATAGAGGCCGTCATTGGATCCAAATGGATGTTCCATCGACCTCATATGTATTTGCCCCTCTGCATCTAGCGTGACGGCAACGCAGGCATTTGGAGAAAAGGCAATTGAGATACCTATACAAGTGAGCCATGGCACATGTTAAATAATGGTTCCGGTCACATACCGGCTGAGTCCATCGGGAACTGGAATCCAGCTTGAGCTAGGCAGGTCACTGTGCTAGCATCATCCATTCCGTTGAAAACGGCCATCGTCCGTGTATCATAGAATGTAATCGAGCTGTCATCATGTGTGACAGCCAGAGCAGTTCCGTGCTCCACTATATCCACGGAAACGATGTATTTATGGCAGTGAATGTCGTCTAGCCGACGCAACTCCATCTTGGACTTTATGCATGTCAGCTGGCTTCGTGGACCTGGGATGTATTACGAAAGCACATACCTTGGCCTGAGCATTGCTCTTTTTCGGTGCGACCTCGTCAAACTTGGGGTGGAAGGCTTGAGGGGCATTCTCCAATTGCCATCGAACAATGACACTAGAAGGTCCTTGTTGGTCTGGATATTCAGGTGTGGAGTGAAGCGGCTTGGCAAACACAGCAAGGATCCAGGGGTTGGCCGTTGATCCCGTTGGGCTATCGATTTGACCAGGCATGATCTCTAACCAATTCAATGAATAAACGGAATTGTGAAATGGTAATGGGTTATCCGTATGTTGCTGGGAACCCCGGTTGACATCCAAGATACTACTCGGCATGTCAATCTTGCAATGCAGGAAGGCGAATGATGGGATGGGAAATTGGGCTTGTTTCCCTTGAGTGGTATCCCACTGTGGGGGGTTCCAGGATATTTGTACTCGGTAAAGGCATATTTTTTGGCATACGGAGTAGGTTGCAACCAAGATACCAGCTATTCGAATTGTTAGTCGATGACCCTCGCGGGAGTAATAGGAAGGTCTAACTTTGAGTTGCAACGATAGAGGCATGGGTCAATAGCCTGTCTGAATACCCGGTGTTCTTTAGCTCCGCAGGTAGTTCAGTCCATTTGCTGTCTGGATTTTGGAAGATGAGCCGGATCTGGCCTGCTCGGGTGACACAGATCAGTGCACCTTTATTGGCGGGATTAAAGGGACCAATTGGGCGGCGACGAAAGGGAGAGTAGGCCCAACGGCCATTAACCTTGGCTGCTTGGTGAAAGGCATGTACCTAGTAAGTGTATCAGACAAGTTTCATATGTAAAAGTAGACATGAAAAGCGTACCATTCGCTGGGTGTTAAGCCACATCATGCCAACAATTTGGTTACTATCATCACTTGAATCAAAATTGGCCTGCCGTACACCTGTGATACTGTTCAAAGCTATTGAGATTGAATAGATGGAAATTCGTCCCAGGCAGTCCACGACCGCCATTTCCGAACCAGACTCGTTCCAGGACAGGTGGACGAGCTGATTACCGCCATGGGTCTCCGCGACCGGAGCGAGTGTAGTTTCCTCGCTCAGTACCCATTTTCCATTCGAAGGACTGGAATTCAGATGGCGCAAATTGACCTGCAGTCCATCTGCGGAGATATATGCGATACATCCCAGTCGAGACCAGGCAATTTTCCTAGATAGAGAGTCAGTAAATTGAAGAGTGCATCGAAATAAGTATGTTCCGACAAAGACCACTCACTGACGACACCCTAAGAGACGCATTTCATCCTGACATTGTGCTAAGCCTTTGGTCGGGGGTGGACCCGCAGGCAAGCCCAGCTCGAGGGAGCCGGACTCCCCAAAGAGATCATCGACATTGAGGCCCTGTTCCATGATCAATGGCATTCTGTGGATCTAATCACGGACAAGAGCACATCCACACAGTAGGCGAATGGAGTTCAACCCCGCATAACTTGAATGGTTGTCGATCTAGACCGGCCCTGATAGACGATGACCGGGCGGCTCCGTTGGGAGGGGGGAAATCAAACAAGGACCCAAGGATCCCAGCCGCTATTTGATGACAGGGCGGTGTCAAAGAGATGTTCTTGGCTTTCTGTTTGAATATATAGCTTCACTCGGTGCCCTTAGAAGATATACAATACTATATCTATACTTTCCCTATTCACTCCAATCGCATCTTCAATTCTTCTCAAACACGCGATCTCGACTCGGCTTAGTCACCAGTGACATCAGGTGACGGTAGCCCTGCCAACCGGCGTTGACCAATCACAGCACTGACGATATCTCCACATCCCGCAGCACCAATCATCACGCTCGCTGCAATATCCAAATCGCGAACGAAAAAACCACAATGCAAAGAAAACACAGAGGAAAAGAAAACAACGTGAGCGACTCGGGAGATCTCGTAACGCTGGTGTATATATTCTCACTGTAAACCTGCCTGAAGGTCTTTATCTTCCGGACGAACCCAATAGAGCTTCTACTAGTATCTAGCTAAAGGGAAGATCAGTGAATGTTCCCCAATCCGATTCTGATGTTACTTCGAAACAAGCGCATCATCGAATCACTGTCCCGCACTTCTCATTCGCCCAACATACCGGGGGGTTTGGGGCATCAACTGCGTTGTTCGTCACGACCACATTCCTCGACGTCTAAATCCTCCGCAACTCGGGTGCCGTGGGTCAAAACAAAGCTTTCGAACAAGCGGCCCGTTACCTCTGGACTTTTTTTCCTTTGTGGATTTTTATTTTTTCTCCCCAATTTCTACTTTAATATCGATCCCCCCCCCCCCGACAGCTGACCTCATCGCACCTCTCCCCTTTCCACCCTCCTTCCTCCTCGACCCTACCACCCCTTCCACCATTCAATCTGTATATTTCCCACTCCATTGGCCTGCGACAACTACTTCTGTGTCCTGAAAAACTCGATGATTCACAATTCTTCTGATTTGTGAATCTATCGACGTTGAATAGGACCCCTCTGATCTTCATCTACCTGGCCCCTCCGAGTCTGCTCAACCACAGGGGCATAGGCCCTTTAATTCTCTACCTTTCCCCCAAGGATATTCATCATCATGGAATATGAGGTTTCAGACTGCTCAGATATGAGCTCCTTAGCCTCGTCTCCACGGTCTTCGCCAGAGCCTGCGGCCCGGTACCTGACGCCGTCATCCCAGGAGGGTGAGGATTCTACGCGCCAAGACTGTCCTCCCGCGAAAAAGAGGAGACGCAACCCCCTACCCAAGGAGCGCACCACCCAGTATCTCAAGCTATCTGAATCATCCGACAGCCAAAAGGACCAGGCTAGATTACTTGTCGAAACCCTCCGTCACCAAAAAGATATTGTCGTGATCGCCGGAGCTGGCATCTCCACTTCCGCGGGTAGTAAGTTTTCTCCCGCATTTTACCTTTTCGGACGCCACAGCTAACCCGCACATATAGTTCCGGACTTTCGCTCCGCAGATGGTCTGTTCAAGTCTCTACAGAAGAAGCATAACTTGAAAGCATCTGGTAAACTTTTATTTGATGCTGCTGTCTATCAGGATGACGCCTTGACGGCGCCCTTCCACGAACTAGTCCGGTCGCTTAACATTGAGTCCGAAAAGACCACTCCAACTAAATTCCACCAAATGCTTGCCCGGTTGGGCAAGGAGAACCGTCTGAAGCGCCTGTATACCCAGAACATCGACGGAATCGAGACATCAATGGCGCCGCTACAAACAGAAATCCCCCTCAACATCAAGGGCCGATGGCCGGTTACTATTCAGCTTCACGGCAGCATTCAAAAAATGGTGTGCCAGAAATGCCGCTTCACATCAGATCTCGACCCCAACATGTTCTTGGAAACTGACCCACCAGAGTGCGGGGAATGCGCGGAGAACGACAGAGCCCGCCGGATTGCTGAGCAGCGCAGCCATGGTGTAGGACGCCTTCGGCCACGGATTGTCCTTTACAACGAGCACAACCCCGATGAGGAGGCAATCACATCCGTCATGAACTCGGATGTCAAGTCACGCCCTCGTGTCCTAGTTGTTGCCGGTACCAGCCTCAAGATTCCTGGAGTTCGACGCCTCGTGAAGAGTCTCTGCGCTGTCATCCGGACTCGAAAGGATGGTGTCACCATGTTCATCAACAACGAGCCTCCAGTGGGCAAAGAGTTCGAGAACTGCTTCGATCTGATTGTGCAAGGATCCACGGACCAGGTCGCGGACCTCGTGGGACTCAAGAGCTGGGAAGACTCCACCCCCTACGAATCTTTGTTGCCAGAGCCCGTCTTCGGAATCAAGGAGTGTCCAGACTCGGAATCCTCCGAAACAGAGTCTGGCAATATCGCAGTCGTCATTAGTACCCCACGGAAGCGACCACTAGTTGAGACTGGCCTGCTCACACCTTCAGCCAGCAATGACGAGAAGGCAGAGCTACCGATCAGGAAGGTCCCCAAATTCGAACTCCCGGCAAGCAAGGGTCGCCCGATCAAGGATATTCTGGGACCTTCCAAGGCAAAGAAAGCCCTGGCCAAGCCAGCGGCCCGCAAGAAGGTCGCTGGCACGGGAGCCAAGAAGCCCCGTGGCAAATCTGCACCTGTAAAGCCAACGCAGATTACCAGTTACACTACTGTTGGCAAATCTGCTACAGTCGGTGTCTCCGCAGAGAAGCAAGTTGCCAACAAGCCGAAGGTGCTGGCTAGCGCCGTGTTTCCCAACCTTGCCCGCAAATCTGCTGATAAGGGTGTCACTGAGATAAACCCTCTCCCCGTTGGCAGGGCGTGTCGCAGCTAAAGCACTGTCATTCTGTTATTGATCATGCCATGTTCTCGACCATGATTTTTTTTCTCATTTCATTTACTTTGTTCATCACTGCATGGTGTATGTTCAGATGGCGCTTCGGCCTTTTCCCCTTCTTCTTTCCCCTTCCAGGGGCCCTCTTCAATTTGCTGCTTCTTCCGAATGTCTCTGGGAAGAGGTTGTCTTTTTTTCTTCGTTCTTCTCGAAAGATACCAATGATAGACTACGGTTTCATGCATGGGGCGGCGCGGGCGTTTGGGGGCTTGATGGTTTCTATTTGATTGCTGTTGGTGTTGCTTCGGGCACACTGCATATGGGGGCAAGTTCGGTGTATGATTTCAGGGGAGTGCAACTTAGTTTACAATTCTGCTTTCATAGTGATTCAGGTGTTTCATTAGCGGATTTGGCTATGGTTTTCATCCAAGCCCGGATTGGCTCGCATGCGGTCCGAGGTCTTTGGTCAGATATTGTTCTATCGGGCTTGGAATTATATCTTCGCTTCTACGTATACCATTGCAATTTCTCGCTTCTGTCTGCTTCTTCTTGATTCAAAGTATTGCCAGGCAGGTGGAATAGAGCGCATGAAGCCATTCATCATTATAGTATATATTACAGCGGTTTTAACTGAACTCCTACTATCACCATCCCCAGTCCAGGTCTCGGAATGCCAACATGACTTGGAACATCTCGGGCACACTCCTCCCCCGAAGGTTATCTAACATCCAGGCCTGAATCAACCTTAGCCAAGTCCAAGATCATCACGCAACTGACTGGCTGGTCCATCATCATCATCATCCGTATCCTCAGCATCCGGATCAGTAGGTCTAACAGTCCCATCCAAATCCTCTACCCGATCAATATCCTCATCAACCCTCTCCTGCGTTTCCTCCTCATCTTCCTCCTCCTCTTCATCCTCTTCATGGTGAACCTCTTCCTCCTCTTCCAACTCCTCCTCCTGCGTCTCATCTCCATCTCCACCTTCCTGCACCGCATCCTCCCCATCACGCTTCACCCTCTTAGCCGGGTTATCCACCATCTCAACATCCTCGTCCGCAGCGGCGACCACATCGGTAGCGCCAGCACCATTCGCATCAGCCTTCTTCACCTTCCGCTTGCCGGCCTTGATCTCCGTGAATGCTTCAAGCTCCTGCTCCAATCGGCCGCGGAAGGAATCAAACTCTATTTCTGAGAGGGCGGCGAAGACGTCTGCGGGAGCGAGGGTTCGTTTGAGGGTCGCGTCGTTGGCACTGTTGTCATTGGTCACAAGGATCAGATCAGGTAGAAGTAAAGATAGAAGTGAAGATGGAGATGCGGATGATCTTGGGTTATGACTAGGGATTGGATTGAAAGGGATATAAACATACTGTGAGGATAGATACGAAACAAATACCGTAGCCGCCTTCTGAATAGCCAGGACAGCATCCTTCTGAATTGTGGTATTGGGGGGAAGGACGGATTTCGCCAGACGAATAGTTAAAGAGCGAGGGAGGAGGTAGTCCTAACAGAAATGCCGTCAGCATTCGGCATTCTACTCATTATTTCCTGCAGCATTGCATAAAGATCTCTCCATATCATATTGATCGAAAAAGTGTAAGCAGGGAGAGCAGTGTAGGTGCTTACATCGACACTAACACCCAACTCAGCCCGCGCCTTGATCTGCTGCTCCGTCGCAGTAATGGGCTTGTCAGAGGTCGGTGCCACAGGTGACAAGAGCGATGTGTCATCTGGGTCCGCAGGCGTCATCGAAGACGTAGATTTGCGTGGCGGCATATTGGGCGTGGTCTAGGAGCTTGCTTTTTTCTCTGTCTTGAGGTGCGGTCGGGTGGACGAGGTAGTCCTGGTTTGGGACCAGGCGGTATAATGTGTGTTTGCTGAGTAGTCCCGTCCCTGGGCTGAATTGGACTTTAGTGGACGGTCCTCGTGATGCTGAAGAGTTGAGGTAAGATGAGTGGGGAGAGGATGAAAACGCGAAATCCGCGTCGCGCTGGCGGTTGGGATTGATTGGCGCGGTGTGGGGACTGCAGGGTGTCGTGCCGACACTGGAACGCAGTACATGTTCCAGACATTGCGCTAGTAGATACGATTACAACTTTATTCTTTTTCTTTTGAGTTAAGGTATAAAGTATTTTGCCCGGTTTAATTTTACGAGATACCTTCGGTAAATTGTGCAGTATTCATTTAAATTGCGGTCGTCGAGAGTTTATTGACAAATGCTTCGATTGAAAACTAGAACATCCATATATGAAAACGCCTATTTTTTGGTATCCAAAGAAATCGCAAACGAGAACGGCTGATATCGTTATGGGATAGCAAGAGATGAAAGCCATTTACTCGGCCATCTCCTCGTCGTCACCCTCGCCGTTGCCCCAGAGGCCCTCGATCTTGAATTCCTTGGCCCACTCCGTAACGACCTGGGTGGTGTCCGCAGCAGGTCCAGCATCAGTGGCTGTACCAACATCAGCGACAGTGTTAACGGACAGGACCGGGGCGTTGGCCCAGCCTTGGATACGTCCGTCTCTCCAGTCGTTGATCACGGTCATCGCGGCGCTCTCGATGTTAGGGACACCGCCCTTTCCAAGACGACCACGCTTGCGGGCCACTTGGATCAGGAAATCGGTAGTCTTGTCACCATTTGTCGGGAAGAGCGAAGTGATACCGTAGACCTCGAGCATCTTGGCGATCAAATTCTCCGACGCGGAAAGACGCTTGACCAGCAGGTTAACTGCAGGAATGGGGTCCTCAATCTGCTTGGGAGGGATAGCGTTGAGCAGGACCAGGCGGGCCTGCTCGTTCTCCTTGGACTTCTTGCCAGTCTTTCCGTTGGCACTGGGGAAGACGATACCGGGAGAGTCAATTAGCTTGAGCTTGTTGTCAAGCTTCACGGAACGCAGGCTGGTGGTGACACCGGCCTCGGCACCGGTGGGGCATGCGTTGCTAGAGCCCTTGTTGAGACGAGCGGTAAGAGCATTGATGACGGACGACTTGCCGACGTTGGGGTAACCAATGACACCAACGGAAATAGAGCGCTTCAATTGCTTGCTGTGTGCGTAGGACTTGAGGGCGCGGAAGAGGGTATCCGAAGTACCCTTGACGGTCAGCTGCTTGTGGTCGAAAGAGTGAGCATTGCCTGAGCCGTTGGATGCCTTCAGTGGGAGAGTAGGGAAGTAGCGGCGCAGGTGAATCAACCAGGCCTTAAGCACTGGCGGCGGGACGAGGTCGATCTTGTTCAAGATGAGAATCAAACGCTTGGAACCAGCATCGGCAGCCATGATTTCGCGCTCCACCTCCTTCGAGCGAGTGCCCTCAGGGTCGCGGGCGTCGAGCACATAGAGAACGACGTCGGCATTCTCAGTAACATTCTTGAAGACCTTATCGAACTGGCGCCGTGAGCTTTCCTTGGTGGGATTGTGTGCGTTGACCAGATCGGGAACGGCAGTGTCGAAAGTCATGGCGCCTTCCTCATCATCCTCGTCCATCTCGTCTTCGTCGTCGTCCTCCATCTCATCATCATCATCTTCGTTGTCGTCGTCGTAGTCCGCAGCCCGGGCGCGCGCAGATGCAAGCAGTGCAGCCATAGGGTTGGACTCATCGCCCTCCACATCCATATCGTCGTCCAGATCGTTCTCGTCAATTTCCACGCCGGGCTGGCCGCTAGTCTTGGCCTGCTTAGCCTCAGCTTTGCGAAGGCGAGCCTCCTCCCTGATGCGTTCCTGCTCCTCTGCCTTCAAACGCTTCTTCTCCTCGATATCATGGAGCATCTTGTCCTTGAACGGGAAGAGACTGGGAATACCGGGGTCCTTCTTAAGCTTAGACCGCCATTCCGGGTTCTGTATATTAAAATAGTTAAAAAATGCCTATTCCACCGGCGCAAAGGGAAGAAGCAACCCAGAGTCACATACCTGCTTGGCAAGCTTTCTCATTTTCTTCTGCTTGGCAACAGAGGACTTTTCAATTTTGTGTCTTAAGCGGACGGGCACCCGCTTAGAGGACTTGCCTGCAAAAAAAAGTTAGAATGGGGCTCAAGAATTTCTATAAAGCCGGAAAGAGTATGTGCTTACCGAAGTTGCTCTTGACCATTTTGCCTGTATGCCCAACTGGAGAGTAAACAGTTAGGTGGACTGGTGATTATACTGGTGCTTCAACAATCGGCTTCGAAAAAGTTGAGCGCCAAGCCAACTCAGAATTTCGATAAGCGGAAAATCACTTGCGCCGATCACCGACCAAACAGTGCAAACATGCGGAACACTGGTCGAATGCAGCAGGAGATCCGCCTGCGATAGTCGCCCAAGATGTGACGTTTCTCGCTCTTTAATTTTTAGTTCCCTGTTCAAATAAGAAAGCTCTTTCAAATAAAAGCTTCTCGAACTGAAAAACTGGATCAATATCCATTGTCACCTCAATTGTCGACTAAACCTCTCGGAACATATCTTCGCATCACCCCTCACCCCACCATGTCATCCGAGACCGGGTCCTTCTCCGCGCCTCCGCAGGTTCACACTTTTGACGGCGTTCTTTCTGATTTCGATGGTACAATTGTAGACTCTACAGATGGTATGTACATCTCCAACTTTTACTTAGAAGCATACAATGACACTAACAACAATTTAGCTATCGTGAAGCACTGGCATGAGTCAGTACCTCCTTCCCATACTGATAAGACACTACATGAGCAACGTTGACTCCAATTACGTTACAGGATTGGCGAAGAGCTGGGCGTAGACCCCAAGACCATCTTGGCCACTTCGCATGGCCGCAGAAGCATTGACGTCATGCAACTATACGACCAGAGCAAGGCCAACTGGGAGTGTATGTTCTGCACCCCGGTTCCATGAGGGACCTTCACATAACCTATGAGAGGTTAAGCTAATGTAATCACGTTTTTAGACGTCAACTTTGTTGAAGGCCGAATTCCTCAAAAATACGGCTCCGACGCCGTCGAGATCCCCGGTGGTCGCGACCTCCTCAACGCACTCGAAACCGCCGGCGCAAAATGGGGTGTCGTGACCTCCGGCACATCCGCTTTGATTGACGGCTGGCTCGGCGTGATGAAGCTCGCCCGGCCAAAGATCCTTGTCGTCGCACAGGACGTGGAGCTCGGCAAGCCGGACCCCCGGTGCTACCTGCTTGGTCGCAAGAAGCTGGGTCTCGAGGACTCGACCTCGATCGTTGTGCTGGAAGATGCGCCATCCGGAATCAAGGCGGGCAAGGCAGCCGGGTTTAAGGTGATTGCGCTGAAAACGACTCACTCACTTGAGAAACTCCAGGCGGCTGGAGCGGACTGGATTGTAGAGGACCTACGCAGTGTCTCGGTGAAGGCTGTTGTTGATGGGCGGGTCCAGATTGAGATCTTGAATGCTTTCCAATAGGTTCTTTGGTGCAGGAGTCAGGGATCTACGATGCACCTGGCCTGCTGCAGGTGCAGTTTGCAGTGAACCCAGGGCGTCGAGGTTCGAGTTGCACAGCATACAGCATGGAAGCGGGGCAGAGCTCCATACACGGTACTTTGTAGATAAACGTGCGCCACAGGTTGTACAGTTTGCGGTTAGTCCAGACCCTGCGCGAGATTTTCCGTACCTTTGCGTCTCCAGTCGTTTAATTGTGTTACTGCACACGGCTTAAGTGCCATCCCTTAGCAGTTGGTACTTGTGTCCGGTACGTAACATGATCCAGGTGGGGGCGTTTAAAACTAGTCAATAGATACACAGATGCACATTTTATTCCCGAAGCCTTGTCTTCCTTTAGGGCGAGATGGCCAATCCGCTTTCGATATTCAATCGACCACTTAAATCAGGCCCAGATGACGGCATTTCAATTCCAACTAGTGACGACAGGGTCGCACGATGCCCGTCACCTCGTTTGCGCTCTTTACAGATCGGGAATCAAATGCCGATTTCACTCCGGATCATGGTTGCATTCCAAATTACGATGGACATCTACCAGAGAATACAAGGCGCGACGGGGGTGTGATGAACTAGACCCTCGATGCGCCATGTACCTAAACCTAGTTCCAAGCCCGGACGCCCTACTGCACAGGTATGATGACGGCAGGCCCCCATGTCGCATTACAAGGATGATAGCCAGCGAATCCGGTCCAATGACAGAGTATCTCGGACTTAAAACCAGCTTCGGCCGTAGTTTGGAGTAAAGTTACCTTTAGCTTTCACGCCCTGTATACTCAAGTATCGCAGTCTAGGCTCTAACATGGCGTGAGTGGCGGACATGAAACGCCTGCAAATGCAGTCCTTGCAGGACTTGCCGTGTGCCCCAACAGGGTGTGATACAGACATCCCGTAGACAATGGCCGAGAGAAGAAAAAGCAGGGAAACTGGCCAACGGCAACCCCAGTGAGAGTTGCTGCGAACAGCTGTTCATGCAAGCTGAACCACACTAAACGCAGCTCCGGTCCCACTATCAACTCGGCCAGGATCCAACCTCCGAATTGAGATCCGGTCGAGAGAACGAGCATGGCGTGGGCTACGGATTACGTTGTATATTACACTACGAGCTGTTGTCTTTCCTATCACGGACCGCATGATAAAGTCTCACTCGAGGCTGCAGCTTGCTGCAGCTCTTACAAGCCCAGCCTCACGGGCCGGCAACAAAGCGTATTGTCCTGTCATTGGGCAGAGCTGAAATGTTACAGGTACCGAGCCCGGCACAAGAGAAGGGGCAGAGCTCCTCAAGCGTCCCGAATGGTCATAATGCAGCAACATGTCCCGGTGAGAAAGGGCGAGCATGCAAGGGATGGAGGTACCATGCGCACGGATCTAGGAAAAGACCGGTTTAGCGCGGATGGCTCCTGAATATCACAATACTAAATACTGTTGAGAGCAAGTGTCCCAGTGAGCAAGTCCCAACTTCGTTCAGCGCTCAAACAGGATGGCCATGGAAATTTTGAATTGTAGATTGACTTGAAGATCACGAGGTAGATTATTGACAGATCACCGATTGTCTATCTTTGCTTTGCTTTGCTTTCTTTGCCGTCTTTGCCCCTCACGGTTGATCGTCCAGGCCACCCCAACGGTATGCGTGATGGCGAATGTGGCGGACAATCTCATCACGTACAGGAGCAGGTTTTAGTTTGGTTTCCGATCTGGACCACAGCTTCGGCATGACAAGTGAATTGAACGGGCCTGCGAACGAGCGGATCCCACGGACAGTCCCGAATACATGGTGTCTCCTTCCCAGTTCATCCGCCTGCATCGACCTTGCCGAACTAGCCCCATGGCTCCCTTTGACAAATCCCGTATCAGGGAGCTACATCGGTTTCTTGCTGCCTGCAGGCGTCAGACACCGCCACACTTCGTTCAGGTGAGCCACACAAGGGAGTGGTGGAGATGGATCTGTCACATTTCGGTGATCATGGGTACCGTGCCCAGACCAAAGTGATACAAGGGCTAAACAGAGATGGAACGAACATCAGCTTCAGCCACTACGGAACAGACTATTGTTCACCGAACACCCCCGAATCCACATTGGGAAAGGTGGAACAGGTCCAGGGTGAGTAGTACATGACACAATACGGGGGATCGGAGACGGAATCACAGCTCCGAAGAAGGCGATCTTGAGGATCCCCCATAGCCAAGGATCAACTGAACGTCACACTCTGTGCAGATCGTGTACTCCGAGAGTTCTGGCCTCGGAAAGATCGGGGAATTTTCTGGTGTTTTGCAACTTCCGTGCTTTATTGAACTAAGGAATTTTCTTCTTTTTTTACTTTCACTATTTTCTTTTTGCCGACCCTTTATCTCCACGCTCGTCCTCGTTCTCCGATATTTGAGATTTTTGTTCCGCCATAACGGTTCACTCCAGATCCAATCAATAGTCGGATGGAGCCAAGGGATCCGTGCGGCGCGTTGTAGATCAATCCAGGGGCACGTCAAGGGCAGATCCTGCCCACCCCCTAATCCTAATGCGAATATCTTAATGACGGAGATGACGGGGATCCATGGCATGGACCATGATTTTCGCCATGCACGCCATACTCCCATCCCTAGTGGCTCCTCCCCCAGCACCGCGGGACATTCGGGGATTGTCGATTCGGCCGAGGTCTTAGCGCACGAATCCGAACTATTCCTATCGCTTCGGGCTTTATCTACATGTCATTGTGGAGCATTTTTGGACAGGGAGAAGGAGGGAGAAAAAAAAGAGGAGGGGTGCCAGCGCACAAAATCGCTCCGCAAGTCCGCAAATCCCAAACCTCCCCAATCAGTGATGAGCGAGGCTTTTTAATGTGATTTACAATGCTGATAGGCGCCCTAATGCATGTGAAGCTTTCAGATGTCTACTCAGCCGGATCGTCACGAGAGAGTCGATCATGGGTGTTCACGATGTGCCTAACGTACTGGAACTCAAAGTTTGGTGGCAGCAGTAGCACCAGATGGCCACGTTGTTGCTCCATACCAAGCGTGGGGCCCTGGGTCCCAGTTTTTTTCTGAGCCTTCACAGCCTCTTTCTCTGCCCAAGGGATACAAATTGGGATCCCCCTATGTGGTCGTGAATTACGATCATCTCCACTCTGTCCTGGGCCACATGACTGGTTCATCGTAGCGATCCGTCTTGGATTGGAGCGTTGTACGCTTCATCGAGTCAGATCCTGATCTGGACTTGGTAAGAATAGGAGGTGATCATTTGCACTGCAATGAGGGGCGACACAGTGGATCTGGTGACTTGAGGCAGCATTTCCGTTAGGCCGATATGCCCCTCATTTCTAGTGACTATCTATACCGAATTACGAGGGAAATGGGGTTGGATGAGGGGAAGGACGCAGGATGAGTTCCCAGATACTCTTCTAAGGTGCTTCCGCCTGTACGACGGCATCAGAGTTTAGGATAGAATTAGACGACTCCATAGATTAAACTTTTAAGACCTAAGTTCCTTGTGAAACGTTTTCCTGTCAGGTACTCCCTATGGGCATAGTGAAAAGGATAAAATTGCCGGGAAATCGAGATTCCCTGGCCCATGACCGTTGGAACAAAGAGATCGGATAGACCTGTAGAGTGGAGCGTAGGCTCAAACTGCAGGGTACACAACAGCTCACAGCATACCACATTACATACCGGAGAGCCAAGCTCTCTGGATCATAATGCCGACAGATATAGCTCATGAGCTTCCTGTGGCTTGCAGTTGGACAGAAAGAAAAAAAAAAAAAAAAAAAAAAAAAAAAAAAAAAACCTAAGTGGATAGAATCTAACTCTCCTCCTACCAGACAAGTTGGATCACAACACATCCTCGTGACTTGGGTGCATGGAGCCTCTCGATCCAAGCCGTTTAGCGCCGTCGAATGGGGCCACCCATACTCTCGGGAACCACAGGGGCGGCGAAATTGACTTCTTCCGATCAAACAATGAGAGTCGGAAGAACACCCGTGCAAGGATTTGTGCTAGTACACTTGTCCCCTCTACCCCATTAACTCGAGGGGAAACAAAGCTCGGCAGATCCTGAAGTGATCGACGGGATCTGTCGACTATTGATGTTTAGTTGGGCTTGGCGTAATGCCATGCGCCCTCAAAACAGTCTAGCGGGGGACAAAGAGTCATTCCCGACACCCAAACACGATCTAGCTGACAGATAGCTGACAGACAGGCTTGCTTCAGGCCTCAATAGTGCGTCGAAAAGACATCATCGCCCCCATCGGGATGTCGATCATAACCCCGATATCGACGTTGTACAGTACAGCCAAGGGGATGGTAGTACAATCTGCAATGCTGGATGACCGGGGAACAGGCTCCGATCGTCCCAGATCCCCGGTGACTGGGTATGAGGAAACATCTCGAAGAAACCCTTCGATCGAATGTAATTAACTTTGTCCAATGATCCAGTAAGAAACCACTTTGGTCTGAGGATTTACCATGCAGGTTGGATCACCCGTGACAGATTGCAGGGATACGCGGGTCGAAGCTGGCGCGCTCAGTTCCCCACTTCACTGTCATGATTTCAAAACTTCTTCACGCCTAAACTCTTCGGGGTAAATTACGCTCCAGACTAAGTATAGAGTGGGTGGTGGCTGCCATAGATGATTTCCTTTGCATCGCCCCCCCTTCTCCTATCTTGACTCCACAAATCTTGAATAGTTTGATTTTCCTCCCCGGAACAACATTTGAGCTTTGAGTATTACTCTTGCCTTGATACGGTAATTTTCCTTTGGGCTCAGACATGACGCTAATGCAGGAACTGCCCAAGGGCGGGAAGAAGAAAAAAAAAAAAACGAGTGCTCGGAAGTAACTATGCAACTATTGCCATGGCATCCTAATCAAGGACCCTTCAAGCCATCGGAGATGTAGTTTCTGCAGCCCCTGATAGGATACCCATAATCACGGGAGCCCGTCCATGATTGGAGGATACATGCTTTTTCAGGGCTATCTTGCTGCCCCCCGAGCCGTCCGCAACGCATAACCATGGGAACGCGGCGTTTACACTTTGGTACCAAAAGCCTGTCGAGCTACGTATGGTACACGTACTGGGTACCTGAGAGAAAACATCATAGTGGAGACCTTCTCAAACAGCGGTTGATCGGGGCCAGTCCGATGATTGGCCGGAACGGTCACTTTTTCTTTTGGAGAGATCCAATTTGCTTAGGGCTGTGTGAAAAAAAAACTGGGTTTTAGACTCTAGGTCGAAAAGTAAACAAATTGGTCCCTTTCTTTCTTTTTTTTTTTCTTTCCTTCTTGTGATTTATGAACGGGGGTTTCCCGATTACCTAGATCGTTCTATATGATAACATTATATAAGGAGATTTGACTCTCTCCATGTAACCTCAAGTATAGTTCCAGACAGGATCGGAATTCCAGATGTGTGTGACTCTATGCAGTCCGAGGGCCCCCAGGCCGCCACCCCCTAGAAGAACCGCGCGGGCGGTAGCGCGACTCCACGGGCGAAAAATAAAATAAAACAATTGTAAACAGTGGGGGTGAAGTTGCTTAGGCTAGTATTAATCTAGTAATTTATACTTAATTTTCTATTTTTCATTTTCAGCCCGCTTTTTCTCCTTCAGGGAATGGTAGACGATCAGATCTCGAGAGAAATATCCCGAATTATTCATGAAATTCGGGTTTGGAGGGGGGGGGAAGAGGGGATTATCGCAGTTTCATTTCCATCTGGGCCCAGCACAGACGAAAAATATAATAAAAATCCGAAATATCTAAATATCATATATACCTAAAGAAGAGGAGAAGTGTACGTATCAGTACATGTACCTGGTCCCCCAGACCAATCATCACGGCCCGTCCCCAAGACCGCCCTTTCCACACCCCATCTTTTCCTCTCTCTCTCCTCTTCTTCCTTCACATCCATTCTTTGGTGGCTCTATTAACGTTCCTTTTTTCTTTTCTTTTTTGTCGCTCCTTTTTGGTTGGCCCACCCACGTCTCTCCTTTGAACGCCGCATTTGTTTATAGCTATCTATCTCTGCTATTGCTTTCCCTTCTCTCGCATCACTTCCGGATCCCAGACCTTCGGAAACCTCCATGATATAGCTATCGCCCTGAGTTGCCTGCCCTGTCTTGTGCAGCGCTTCACTTTCCTTTAATTCCCTCTACGCCCTCCCGCCATTCCTTCTTTTCTCCATACCCATCACATCACCACCTTCACCATGAGCTACATTCATCCCTCATGGAACTACCCTGGCCATTCGGGTCTCCCAATGGACCACACCCTCGCATACGACCCAAGCATGGTCCCTCCTCCCATGATGCACCCCATGGACGGCTACTGCTACCCTCACCCGCCCATGGAGATGATTGACTACTACCACCAACCAATCATGGACTACGACGAATACACAGAGAACTTGTCCCGCCCGCGCTTGACAAAGGAGCAAGTTGAGACCCTAGAGAATCAATTCCAGGCTCATCCTAAGCCCAGCAGCAATGTCAAGCGTCAATTGGCAGCTCAGACTAATCTGAGCTTGCCTCGCGTTGCTGTATGTTCCATGTTGACTTTCCCGCCAGTGTGATGAAGCTAACCCACCTGCCCTCATAGAACTGGTTCCAAAATCGACGCGCCAAGGCAAAGCAACAGAAACGCCAGGAGGAGTTTGAGAAGATGCAAAAAGCCAAGGCCGAGGCGGAGGAGCTGGCTCGTCGCAAGTCGGAGACTTCGGACCAACCGTCGGGGTCTCAGTCCTCTGCTGCCAAGGAGGAGCCGGAGCGTTCCCCGACCCCGAAACAATCCTCCAGTGTGAAGGCTGAAGGCAGTTCAAAGGCCGATGATTTGAAGAAGCATCAAAAAACGAAGAGTGAGTCTGCCCGCGACGCAACCTTCGCATCATTGCAGCGAGCACTGAACGCGGCAGTTGCTGCAAGGGATCGCTTCACCCGCCGGGACTCGCACACCAAACACAACTCTCCCATTGAGGAAGAACCGATCTCTCCCTCGTCGATGGCTCCGCCGAAGGCCCCTACCGCACAGGACAACAAGGGACATGCTTCTTACCAGTACCAGGACTGGCCCGAGGTCAAACAAACGACTCAGTGGACATCCCACGGTCACTCCGAGACTTCTTCTGTCCCTCAGAATGTGGATGCATTCACAGGTGCCCAGTTCTCTCAGCACGAGGACTGGGTTGAGACTCCGAAGGATCAGCATATGCATGCAGTTGGATCCGATGCCGGTCTTGGTTACACAAACATGCAATACCCCCTGTCCATGCAGACTCCCGATATCTCCGTCACCCGCCGTGAGTCGTCGAGTGCTCTCACAGCTTCTTTGGATGGTATCGGTATCTGCACACCTGGATCTTCGGCTATGTCCCAGTCTTCTAGTCAGGCTGAAGGATCGTGGAAGGGACCGGGCCAGGAGCTTGATCTCGCTGCTCGGCGAAAGCGCCCCCGTCCTGCTGCCATCGGTACTTCCAATACTCGCTCCCTGGCTGCTTCCACCTCCATGTCTTCTCTTTCTCCAACTAGCCGCGTGCCTAGTTCGGGTGCTGGTAACTCGATGAGGCATTCCAAGTCGGCCCAGTGCCTAAACAACAGATATGCCGGTGTTCGCAAGGCTTCGGCGGCCCAGCGCTCTCCTCTCAACTTCACCTTCGCCGAATCCGGCTCCATGAAGTCTAGCAAGGCTGAGATGCTGCGGCCATCGGTCTCGTCAACGACCTTGGCCCCGCCAACCCCGTTGACCCCTCAGGACTTCCAGCACTTCATGCCGGCTTCCCCGACCGATAGCTACTGCTTGTCTGCACATTCTAATACTCAGTTCTTCCCCTCCTCTCAGCCCATGCAAGTAAATATTGCCTCACCTCCTACTACTCCCCTGGATATCTACTCTCCTTTCACCTACCAGAATGGCGCCCCGCCGATGTCGGCTCCGGCTCAAGTCAGCAACTTTCCCGAGTATGTTAACTGTGACCCGGTTCCCATGACTGCGCGAAGCTGGGCAGATACTACTGCTCTCTCCTCGCCGGAATACCCAGCCGGTCTTCAAGTGCCTCACTCCAGCACCGTCTCACCAATTGGGTACGATGGCTCCGTTGACGGCCGCGGGCATGGTTTTATGGAACCCGTTTCTGGCTCACCACCCTTGATTTACTCGATTGAGGATGCCGATATGCCTATTTCAACAGGTGCTGGGGAAAGGAAAGCTTCGGAGTTTACTATGCACGAGTATCACGAGCAGCCAGAGGCGCACCATTTCGCCGCTCACCAGATGGGGTCTGTTCACAAGCCAAAGGCATACACATTTGCGAACAACTCCACACCGAGCCACTACCCCTGATGCAGGGTTACCGTCTCTCGATGGATGAATGAGAAATGTACCGCGATAAATATGCTTTTGTTGGTCTAGGACGAACCGCTACGCAACGTCTCGTCCCCTGCGATTTGTTTATTTTTTTGTTACCCTTTCGCCTGCCTACGGGAGGCCTGTCTATTCCAACACTCCGTGTGCGGAGAAGTTCTGTCACTTTACTCTTTCTTTTTCTTCCTACATACCTGAGCTTTTCTTTCACTTCTCTTGTCTTTTTTTTTTTTTGGTGTTCTTCCTCCGGGGATTTTTGTTTACATATTGGGAGCAGATTTTGCATTGTGTTTATTGGCCTGGGATTTATATTGGTGTGATACGACTTTTAATTCTTGCGAGCCCACGGGCTCGACATTCCCTTCTTACCTTCGTTTGAAATTATTTTTTGGAACCGGTTCGGCTTTGGATTGGGACTTGGACTTGCATATTTGGCAGCATTTGGCTATTTTTTATTATTTTTTTTTTTGATATATACTGTCACATATACGTTTTTCACTCTGTGATGTTTGGTTCTCGCACGCGAAAAAAGGAGTGATATTTTCAGAAAAAACCACTTTGGTACATGATCCGTCCGATCTCCGAACATTGTAAATTGCTATTACCTAGCTAAGTCAACAGCCGACGTAGACCCGCCCTTTCCCTTAGCGATTGGCTCCAGGAGTATTCGTCAACGGCTAATTTATAGCAAAGTACGATCGCTGGCCGCGCCTAATAACTGTTAGCGTTTAGCTCCGAGAAAGCCCAAGCCGGAGCGGGCAAACCCGCTGCCAGAGTCGGCCACACGTGTGCCACACCATAGGATGACATACCTTCTCCGCCATCTCCACTGCGGAGAGATTGTTCAAGCACATGGTCAAGAATGTTTATCTCTTAACATTCTTTGGCTATAAAAGATGGGACTATGCCGATCTTTTTCGAATCTAAACAGAAATTTCTATTTCATTACTATCTACAATGAAGCTGTTGGCCCTTACTCCTGCCCTTATGGGCCTGGTCGCTTTCGCTCAAGCTTCCACCATTACCTATACAACTGTTACTGGCTATTTCTTGCAGGATGAGACTGCCACCGATGCTTCAACTTTCGATTACGTATGTACCCGCATTCCCGAGTTTTCCTCGAAATTTCATTAACCTATTGTTAATATATAGACAGCCGTGAACTTTGGTCTCCTCAACCGCACCTATCCCGCCGATCATGAACTTAAACACGCCAAGGATCTCACCCAGTGGGAGCGCTTCTACCACCAGGTAGAGAAGCTGAATGATGAATCCCACAGTGATGTGGAGTACAAGGTGCTCTTCCTGGGCCGCCACGGCGAGGGTTGGCACAACGCTGCCCAGACTTACTATGGCGACGCAGCCTGGAACGTGAGTACCTTCTCTCTGAAGACTCTTCATAAGCCAACTCTAACCCTCAACTAGTGCTACTGGGCCGAAATGGACGGCAACGGCACCGCAACCTGGAATGACGCCGAGCTCACCACAAATGGTGTCGATCAAGCCCTAGTCGCCCACAACTTCTGGCAAAAGGAGATTGACGAACAGCGCATCCACACACCAGATAACTACTTCGTCAGCCCATTGACCCGCACCCTCCAAACCGCCAACTACACTTTCACAGGCCTGGAGTTTCCCAAGGGCAGCGCCAAATTCAAGCCTCTCATCAAGGAGCTCTTCCGCGAGGGAATCAGCATCCACACCTGCGACCACCGTCGTGACCGCAGCTACATCCACGACCTCTTCCCCGAGTGGCCCATCGAGAAGGGCTTCAGCGAAGAAGACGAGCTTTGGAACGGCGTTACTGCCGAAACGAGTGCTGCGCAGGACGTTCGTAGCGAGACCGTGCTTGACCAGGTGTTCTTCACTTCTGCGTCTAGTAAGAAGGATTTGTTCGTATCTGTTACCTCGCACTCCGGTGAGATTTCTTCTATCTTGCGGGTTGTTGGACACCGTACTTTCAGCTTGAATACTGGTGCTGTCATTCCTGTGCTTGTGAAGGCTGAGAAGGTTCGGAAGGCTAAGGCTACCACTACGTCCGTTGCTTGGACTACTAGTGCTCATTGCACTGTGCCCCCTGTTACTTCTGTCACAGCTTGTGTTTGCCCTTCTAGTGCTGTGCCGGTCACCACTCCTTTGGTCACTGATGTTTAAAAAGTTTTGCTGGGAGTGATGTACCGATAGCTTGGTTTGGTAATGATTTGGCTTGTTAGAAAGATCGATTGGTAGTTCATGTGTCTAAACATCCACGGATGTCACAATTGGAAAATAATGTTCTTTTTCTTTCATTTTGTCCCAAACTTGTCTAAATATTTCAAGCTTTGAAACATGGGCTAAATGTATATCCAGTCGCGGGTGCTGAATTGCCAACCCCGTTTTTGAGTCCTTGGAATATCCATAAAGATACTGCAGTCTAGTAGGATCAATTAATTCAAACGTGTCTACAGGTCAAATTTCAAACGGCCTCCTCTACATGACAGGTATACTATGGGGCTGCCTTTTCTTCTCAAATAACACAAAAATAATAATAAAAATTTATTTTCGGTGTTTTGAATACCCGTGGACAATTGACTCGTTTCATTAACCCGGACGGAAAAGCAAAAGACAAAAAAGAAGCGTCCCCGGGAAGGCTCGAACTTCCAACCTCCTGATTAACAGTCAGACGCGCTAGCCAATTGCGCCACGGAGACTTGCTTGATGAAAGAGATGAGCCTCTCTTGTTATATGAATCTGTAGCACTTTACAGCCCCGACATCTGCTACGTACGAACTGACATCATTCATAAGTTGATGTCTTTGAATTGTTTCTTACCACCTTTCGGTCATCTGAATTAAATCTTTCTCTCTTCGACACTAATTTCTCCATCTATTTCCAATCCTTAGTTTGAAGGCTTTAAAAGTTAATTTTGCTAGGGCGATGACTTTTCTTAGGTAGTCCTTAACGGATGATATATATATAGTGAAGGGTATTCTCCAAGGTGGGCACCTCACACCTGGATACTCCTAACCTTGGAGATTCAAAAAATTGCATAACACCTTCCAGCGTGAGCCTCCAAATTCTAATTAGATCAAGCAGGAGGACACTGACTATGAACTATTGCTTAGGAGGAACAATAGTAACAAAATCGCGGACACAACTAAAATGCCCCTTTCACTTCTAAACTTGTGACCCAACTCGATGCGAATGCATCAACTTCTAGTTCTCTGGTCATGTGCTCAATTCGCATGCATTATCACCTCAATAGAAAAAGGTTACCAAGGGGTCGACATCATGGTTACCTGTTGTCCTTTGACTATTGAAACCGGCTTCTGGACCCTACTTTCTTCCTTTCGTCTCCCTTTGAAACCTTTACCTCCCTTGAAAATGTTTTAAAGCCACTCATAACTCGCTTCTAATAATATATCTTGCTTACCAAGATTTCGTGTTTCAATAGATATTATTTGCATCTCTATGTTGTGTTCGCATTTTTGTTGTTTCAGTGAGGACCCTTCGGTCCAGCTTTCACGACAAGTTGGCATATTACTGCACCAGATTTTTTAATGTTCCTAACATTACTGACATGACCACCAAAAGGCGAATGAGATAATGACTTTAACTTTTCTATAGGCCACCTAGATTTCCCCCCGAGGCTCGCCAAAAGCTCACAAACTCCCCTGGATCCGCACCTGGAGCTCGTTGAAAGCCGAAGGGTATACAGCGAGGTGAGGCCATAACGTAGCCAAAGCGGGGGCCCAAAGCTAAATTGAATTCATAAGGTAAACACTCCTTGTGCTCTTTACTGCAGTTTCCATGACCATCTCCTCCTACCTTAATATAAATAGATCGAATTCCCCTTCTAGGATTGAAATTCGAGAGCCACCCGCAACTTGAGAATCATGAGCACCATATTCGGAGGAATACCTTCATTCTTAACAAAATGATTAGACGTTACGACTCGAAAATTGCTGCTAGCACTATGTTCAATGTCCAGTATATAGGCTAGACTCTTTGGCAGTACTGAGATGTCGGCTTCGAGTTGACGATGGCTATACGTGACTGTCTCTTTCATTAAGATCTGGCTTTGATATCTTTGTATTAGCACGGTGCAAAAATCAAAGACAAGACAATGAAGTCAATTTAAAGACAAAGAAGAATGTTGCCCATACAAAGTCCAAAGGAAAGTGAACGGCTTCTGTGGCAAATATATCAGAATGCCTATGCTGTCAAGTAAGACTCAGTGAGGGATAGTAGCTGGAACTGGATGTCCCTCATCTCAGCCTTAAATCCACATCTGAGAAGCACCATATAGAAATTCAGCGCAAAATATGCAAGATAGATTAAATTGTCTAAGGCGGTATCAACATCAATCACCCTGGAAATGCATATCATTTAGTATCAGTAATCTCACATTCTCGTAAAATTAACGTCCATCAATCAAATCTACGGCCTCAGCCAAAAGTAGCCTACTTTATTCTCTTTCAGCAAGATTAATCGCCTAGCCTTTGTTTATGTGTGCGGGCGGTAATATTATATGGCAAAAAGACAAAAAGAAGCGTCCCCGGGAAGGCTCGAACTTCCAACCTCCTGATTAACAGTCAGACGCGCTAGCCAATTGCGCCACGGAGACTTCTTATTGGAGGAAGTTAATTTATCTTGTCATACAATACTGCTCTTTTTATTTTGAGATCGTAACTAGATTCATGGTAGTGACACTGAGATTGAAGGTGATTTTTTATTTTTTAAAATTTTTTTTTTTGCAAGGAAAACGCATGGAAATAATCTATAATGATGAATTAGATTTGCAAAAATACTACATGATTGCCCCATCAAATAGGCTATGAAATGATATCTTGAAATCAAGCTTAGGGGAATACTATAACCTAAAGCCAGTCATTGTCCATCACTTGGTCTACATGTACGCTACCACTAGGCACCTAACTTTTAAAGTCTTTCTATGGACTTCAAACCAAAGATTCATTATAAACTCTACCTAATATAATGTAATCGTATTTTATTCCATAGCCCCTCACTTTGCCCTCTCGCTTCTAGTTAGTAAGTAGCATGGTTTAATCGTGACTTTCTCAAGCCTCGAGCAAAATTTTATGGACAAAATCTCTAGCTAAACAAGTTTGGTGTATGGTGCACAAAATTTGCCGACTACCATCAAGCAAGTCTCCGTGGCGCAATTGGCTAGCGCGTCTGACTGTTAATCAGGAGGTTGGAAGTTCGAGCCTTCCCGGGGACGCTTCTTTTTTATCTTTCTTCCAATGAAGAGCTAATGAAGAATTTTATTTTTTTGCCCCTAAATTGATTTAAATTGATCCAAAAAAGTAATGAGAGGAGAAGTCAAGAAGGAAATAAGATAAGACTCAATATATCAGCCAATCAATCGAAGAAACCCCGACAATTACGAGCCAGATGTAGACCTTCCGCTACATAGAACGTTGAGATAGTAGCAAGGTATAATTGCCAATTTGAAGCTAATGTGAACAAGCGGAAAGAAGCGCAAAAGACGACACATGATGATAGTATAGACAGCTAAAGAGGAAAAAAGAACGGGGTGTTGATATTGTCAGATGTCGATCTCCGAATATAGATGTGGAACAAGGCAGCGGGACAGATCAAGTATCAACCGCAGCTCCAGGTCAAAATACATGGAAGATACAAAGAATAAAACACAGACCATGGAGGAAATGCAAAGAACCATGGTCGAGAGGATAAGAAGAACAATGTCTCGGGCTCAGGGAAAAAATCGCCGATTCCGCGACGAAAGATAGACGCCCCATCTATCGACCATGTATGAGACAAAAAAAGGTAAGACAAACATACATACTCATATTCCTGTAGAAATAGCAATAGAAGGAACGCCAGGTAACTCGGGGATGACGCCGGGAAAACATTCTCAAAAATAAGATAGAAATGGACATGAAGACAAGGAGGCAAGGTAGTACTTGATTTGAGGAGAGCCTCGTCGAGGACATAAAAAAAAAAGGGTATAATAAGGTAAATGGCCCAGATTAACATTACCGAATCACCCTCGAGGGAGTGTCACACAAGTGCAATGTAAGGGCAAAGAGAAAACAGAGGAGGTAAGCGGAGAGCAGCTTATAAAGAGCATCAAGCAGAAAATCAAGAGAGATACAGATAGGAAACCTCACATCACCGGCGTTTGATGCAGAACAAAAAAAAGAACTCCACAAAGCGCCCTCTCTAGATAACGCCGAATCGAAATCTAGTAGCCTGACCACCCGCCCAATGGGCTTCCTGACTGACCTGGCTGGGGTTGACCAGGTTGCATCTGTGCGCCAGGCCCAGTAGGCCACCCTTGCATACCGCCTGCACCCATGCCCATCGCCATACCAGCCTGTTGAGGGTTGGCAGCCATATAGGCCTGTCCACCCGGTGCTCCTTGAGCTTGAGGATACATAGCCCGTGCCATACCCTGGAAAGCGGCCGGATTTCCTCCAGGGAAACCCATGCCTCCCATTGCTTGCTGCTGCGCCTGTGGATGTTGCATCTGGTGGTATTGCTGGGGCATCTGAGGCATGTTGCGCGGAGATTGCTGAGGCTGCTGAGCATGGTGAAGAGGCGACGGTGCTTGCTGCGGAGCCGCAGCCATTTGCTGAGCGTATTGTGCCATATTGACACCTTGTTGACCCGAAGACATGGGCGACTGTTGTGGCTGGGGTGGTGGCCGACCCCACATTTGCTGCTGAGCCTGCTGTTGAGGAGGGTAGCCATAGGGGGCTTGGCCGACCCCAGCAGACATGGATGGATTCGATCGTTGGTGCATGAGATCAGGTCGCATACCAGTTGGCATTCCTCTCATTGGCGACTGATTGACTGCAGATTGATGTGCAAGCTGAGGGAAATTCTGTTGACCTTGTATCATCGTTGCCTGGTGAGGCATGACGTGCTGCGCATGACCCGGGTTGCCCATACCCGTGGGTGGGATTTGTGTAGGTTGGATAGGCTGTGACACAGAGAGACCGGATTCCAGGGCAGTAGTAGACTGATCCTCTGTCTCAGGGGCTTCACGCGGCTTTGAGTAGAATTCGTCCAAACCCTTCCGGCGAAAGCTTCGCTGTGCCCCTAGAGTCTTATTGAAGTCAGCTGCATGTTGAGCTTGGTTGATGATCTCTGAGCCCGAGCTGGGCTGATTGCGATCGTGGTAGATCTGTCCCGTTAGCTCTTGGCGAGCGCGAGGAATGGCGTTGTAGTCCCGCAACCGTGGATCATCCGTTGTGGCCAGATGTATCATAGGAAGTTGCGTTAACGAGGGAGAAGCATCTGAAACATCCAACGAGAGACCGGGGGGCAGTGGCTCGACCGTATTGCTGAAGATAACATCATTATGGGGGAGGGCTGGCAGCAGGCTGGAAGTCGTGGTATCTGCCGCAAGTCCATCTCGAATCTTGGCCGCACCTGGACGCTTCTCACCCGCTAGATCGTCCTCGGTGAAACCTTGCTTTCTCGCTTTGCTTTCCCAGTAATCATCTCGAACCCGACGGCCATTGACAATGACGCGGCTCCCAAACTGACGGAACATGGAACGGGCTGAGACAATCGCGATCTGCCGGGACCGATAGGAATAGGGAAGAATATCTTGTTGAATCAGATCGTCCTTTTCGATTTGCGATGCTATTATCTTGTGCAACGATCGATTCTTGTTAAACAGCAAGTACGAATCACGATAGTTCAATACCCTTGCGCACTCCGTCGCCAACATAAACAGCTTAGTGCCTCGATGGGGCACACGGAAGGTTCGGCATTTATATTCGCGAGTACCCTGTAGATATCCCATGGCATCGACCTTGGTCTCTCCCGCTTCATCGAACTCCTTTGGGATGTATTCGTCACCCTCATCATTCAGTTGATCGGACGTGTGGTCTCGGACCGTTGGAAGTGCCTTGACCAGTGCTTTTGTCGGGGTAGTCTTGTCTTGGGGAGAGGCAAGAGTTGGCGATCCGGCATGTTGGGGAAGCGGGCGGGCTTGCATCTGCGGTGTTTGAATTGGGGTACCAGCCGAATGATCGTTAGAGGTAGCCCGCGGGATCTTCGGTGGACGGCCTCGCTTGCGACGACCCTGGTCCTCTGGAATGGATACGTTCGGTCAGCATACCCTGTCATACAATACAATGCCAAATGCGACCGATGAGAAAAGCGTGAGGAAGTGGAGCAGTCTCAAAATACGAGGAAAGCAAGATAACAGGAAACATGGCGCCCCATTGCGCACATACCATCGTCCTGATCTCCTTCAATATGGCCATTCCCACTGCGATCTGGAGTGCGAGTACGCTTGATACCACGGGGGGTTGCTTCTGCAGGGGATGGCACCGGTAGAACAGCGACTAGGAGGGGCATCAGTCTGGAAGGTGACGGGGACTACAGTCCAGGGAGTGTAGGTAGTCTCGCTGACCGGTCATCCAAAACGCCGATGACGCGCGACAAGCCGCGACGGGGAAGCCAAACATGGCCAATGCAAGAAAAGATAGGGCAATGAAGATATATTAAGAGAATAAGAGAATGAAATCAAAAGCCACATACCTGAATTGCTCAAGTTCGCCGGGTCGATCGTACCCGAGCCATCGACAACCTCTCCTCCAATACCGTTCATCGTTGAGAGGGAGTGAGGCGTGCCATACATAGTGGAAAATCAGACGGCCTGGAGGCCGAGGCGCGCGTCGGGAAAGAGAACAAAGGACGCGCCCGATAGAAAATCAGGTCGCGATGGGGGGTGGCGCAAAGAAAGGGCGGGTAAACTAGGCTTGCATGCAGGATGGGTAGGGTCGATCACAACGGGAAAAGGTGAACAACGCAGCTCTATGTTCCCGGGGGTTTGGGAAGATTGGAACTTTGAGAGGGGCGAGGCGGTGAGTGGTGAGTTGAATGGTGTTGGTGCCTGATATTTGCCTGTATGCCTGTATGCCTGAAGTTCCTTTGTGTAGCCTGAGGTATCCAACTCCACGTGAGAAAGTATACAACCTTGGAGATATGTCTCAAACTTGATATTCTTCAGGACTTTTCTTTTTTTGGGCAGGAGGGGAGGCGAAATCTCCAGTCAGATCACACAGACCAACAGAGCGGAGACCACACACTTTTAAGGGATATTCAAAGAGGAAAAGAACCCCCCCCAAAAAGCAAAATGGGTGCAAGGGGCCAGAGTGGAATGCGTCGCGTGATTGGTCACGGGAATGGGGGAAGTTGGAGTAAAAGCAAGTTGCAGAACAGAATGAAGCACAATAGAAGATTCCTAGCGGATCAACAGCAAATCAGATCAGCAGGAAATATTCCCGGATATAAGCAAAATTAGGATAAAAGAAACATCCCAAATTAAAAACAAAAACCATGTAAACGTAGTTCAAGTGACCAAAGGACGGGGAAAATGACCCAAAAGCAGGTTGTGAAGCGGATTAAAGCCCGGGGAGGATTCGGGATCAGCCGCGGGGCCGAAGAAAGGAAGCAAAAATTAACGTTGTAAGACCATCAGAATCGGATATTGGCCACGATTCCACAAAGGATCAGATCTGGAGGGGACGGTGTGTTCTTTTTGTTCTGGGAGGGGCGCGGGTATGGCGCGAGGCCAAGGGTTCAAGGCTTTAGCAAGACAAATAAGATCCTGCGTAGTGGAACCAATAATGATGGCTCGAGCGGAGGGTGATTTTCCCGGGGTGGGACAACGATCGAAATACCGATGGGGTTGGCAGAGATGGACCCTGAGATAGTGAGCCAGAGATTCAAGAGAAAATGGAAAAAAAGAAAGGAAAAAGGAACAAAGCACTGAGGAAGTAACCGTCGTACAGATGAAATAGATTGGGACTAAGTAGTACTTGCGGGAAAGACCCAATCATAAGATTTTATGTAGGAAACCAAATGAAAAGAAAAAAGGTTGCTAAAAGTCCTAAATTTCAGACCTATATATCCAAGCTCTAGACTATAAAGCCCTTTTCCACGCCCCTCCCGTCCAGTTTCATTCTTCACGCCGTCATCACACAACCAGGGAAGCTATCACTGTGATAGGTTTTCCCGCCTTTGGATCGCGCCCAGCCTGGGATTGTGTAACTTGAGGTGTCTTAAAAACTACCATGGGAATCATGGTCCGATCTGGAAAAGAATGGGATTTGAATGGGATTCATCGAGGTAAGTGCCATCGGGGTTTGAATTATTGCAAGACGATATATGCCTGATTCTATACTGATTATGCAGACACGAAATGGGCATGGGACCCGTTTCTGCAGGACGGGAGATACCGTCAATCGGATTATATCGGATCCAACATGGGGGCCAAATGCTACTGATTTAGGGCAAAGAGGTATTTGATTTTTTTTTTTGCGCCGGTGCCCTGTCGGGCGATAACCCCCCGGAAATAAAAAAGAATTAGCCAAAGAGGGGCCCTGGTATTAAGATCCATGAAACTGAAAAAAGGCCGAGAGAGTTCCATGGTGAGCTCAGGCCTCATCTTGTCAGCCGGAGACGAGCTAAGGAATCTGAACTAGTGAATCACAGAGATGAAAGTGCTCGTGCGCCTGGAACAATACGGAGATTCTGGTTTGGATACCCCGAGAACAGATTGAGACGAAAGCATGGTTAATGCCTTGACACTGGAGAGAAACAAGGAAGTGATGTGGTATCATATCCATTCCATGGATCATATACTTATCCCATCGGTTCTCCAGGGTTGGAATGGTCGGTTTTCGAATCTGCGCGGGAGCCCCGCCTCTAGCGCGGTTTCCTTGAGCAGCAGATGACCCAGAATAGAACAGTCACTTGAGAAGATCAACGGTCCATGCGTACAATAACCAATTCCAAATACCCTAGACGCGCGATATCCGGCCCTGAGAGACTGAACGTCCACCGTACAAGGTCGGTCAAGAAGACGCACAGCGTTACACAATAAACGACGCTCCGACTTCCCAAGGCATCGCTATGTACGCCGTCCAAAACGGAAATAGTCACCAGCCTTGCGTTCCATGAGGCTGGTCTTACAACAGCCGACTTGCAGCACTGCCGTTTACACACTCGGCTTCGGCAGATGGCCGCCTCGTCACACAGAGGGAACGCAACTCTGGGAATTTGGAACAGACAGAAGGTGACTCTGCAGGTCCCGATTGGGCAAATGACTGATTCCCTCGTGCTAGGTGCTCGCATCGATGCAGGGTCAGTCCCTAACCCAATCTGTACCTTTGAATGCAACGTGCAGCCTTAAAGGCAATGAAGGTTACATACTAGATATGAATATGCAAGAGGATGATCGGGGTAATTAGATCTCACCTACAATACGAAATACGTATATCAATACATGCCCTCTTGATACTTGAGGTATTATATATGGTCTTAGTGCTGACAAGCTCTGAAGTTCCACATTCTTTTTAACCAGAATACCGTCCTAGATTGATTACCAATAGATATGCAAAAAGCTTCTTGTACGGTCAGCAATCTAGACATACATCAGTCTGAAGGTGGCGCACCTTATCAACCAGAAGAGGAGTAGCCACATTCGTCAGCTCGATGTGATGGACCATGACAAGTTGACAGATGCCATCACCGCATTCTTTGTTGTGGGCTGATTCCAAAGGCTCACGTAAGGGACTCGGGTGCCTCTTTCCAGATGCAACCGCAGCACCAGGCACCGAGATGAAGTGGCAAATGAGCAAAGTGCCCCATCACAAAATCAGAAAGCTTTCTAGCTTACAATCCTGTCTAACCGAGAACTGAGGAAATGAATCGCAAGGCAACCTCTACAAAGGACGATCCTGACCTATTCCAACGCCGTGGTATAGCCAAAAACGGCGATTCACAAGGCGAAGCGAAGTCTCATTCGACAGGAGATTCAAAGCTAGGAAAGCCCGTGGCATGTGGACATCATCACGCGCATCACAGAGCCATGGAAGTGATCGAGGGGCTTTCTTTTCCTCTACTCGTTTCCATTTGGAATTTTGCCATTTTCGCATTTTGCATTTCCCTGTTTCTGTCTCTGTTCTGTGACGTTTTTCTGTCCTGGTCTTCTGTTTCTATCTCGCACTGCTTTTAGTATAACGGGCGCAGGCTTGACATCGGAACGTAGCGTCGCGAATTCGGAGGAAAATAAGCCACGCGTTTCACGAATTGCATCTCGACCTCGAATAGGGCAGCCAAGGGCACGGAAAATCCGAAAAAAAAGGAAAAATCATCGGGCTTATGCTGATCTATCACAGGACTTGGAAACATTACCTAGAACTACTTTGAAATAGCCTCAATCGTTTTGAACCCAAAACTCTATTCCTCTTGAGCAAAAACCGTCTAAATGAGAGAAGACAACTCGCCGGCGTTTCCACCGTGCACCTGAGCATCACTTCCCAATCAGACTAGATTCTATGTAGATCGTTTGAATCTCCAAAGAGGAGAAACAATCCAGTTTCGATCCAACCAAATCTAGTGGTCCATTCCCCTCTCTACTATCCCTCGAATGTGACAAGCTGCATTAGACCCGACTGATGTGCCCCGAGTCTTTGGGTTAAGTTCTTACACCCGAGGATGGAACGCAGGATTAATAACATCTTGTGTATCAAACATTTATTAAATCTGGAATTTTAATTTGAATATATTTTCTGTTCTACTGCTGAGCGGGATCATGGAAAGCGAGCTTACAATGGCTGGAGATTCACATTAGCGATGTGATAAGACAGGGAAATGTTTCCAGCGTGGAGTTGTCGGTCGCGTCCATGCATTAGTGGGAGCTAGGAACGTTTCAGGTTGCAGGGGAGCCGGGAGGCGACGTGCATTGGGGCGGGGCTGATTAGGACCCATGACCGGTAGATCAGTATTCGCGACACGACGTTAAGAAAGCCTTGCGCTGGGATATAGACCGGCGCACTAGGTAGCCCTGTCTTACGGATGTTGGCTTTGTCAAGTGTTTACAGAGATTAGGGTGGTTTTCATGGCATAGAATGAACATGATCATGCACTGCATTTAGATCCTGACTGTTGGTACATATGGTTTCTCGGAGTATTCCATACTGGGATTACTCCGGAGCTTTGCCTGGATGGCTTTGCAAGGTATGATGTTGGTACTAGAGATCTAACCTTCGAACTCAGATCGATGCTCAGTGCTATGTCTATCAGCTAAGGTGAATCCTTTCATGAAACTAGCCACCTGGTATTTTATTTCGATTTCTTGAAATAACATCTGCACACTCTTCAGCGAGATAGGCGGAAGGGCAGTATACAGAAAAGATGAATAATCGGATAATATAACCTTTTGATCGGTGGGACATGACTTGGCAAACATCGCCGATATTGCTTAAACCGGACGCTAACACATCACCACTCGGCATGGCTGAATATCAGGGAAATGATACATATCCCCCGACCTTATCCATGTGTAGCAGGGCCTTGTCCCGACAAAGTGTCAAAGTAAACCCAAGAGTAGGGTATACCACAGGGGAATTCCGTTCTTCCAGGGATATGAAATAAGATGGACAGCTCTGCCTGGAGCTGTATTGGTACATAAATACAAAGGTCATAAAGGGCGCAAGGGCAAAATGAGGTTACGAGTGAGTTATATGTGATTCGTAGTAAAGAAAATGATCAAAAGAGTGGCTATGCCTACGCATAAACATATTGGAGCGCTCTATTCCCTCAGGTCAATCTTGGCACTGCCGGCTATTCGATGGCAATTGTTACTACAAAAGCAGAGTAAGCCATGGCACAAGAACATACATATATCTAGTTTTTATATCCGACTCAGGGAAGAACTTTGTACTGAAGTGATTAGCAGAGAAGATCTGCCTGTGTCATTCCTTGTCGTCGACGTATTTGATGCAAAGCAAAATCGAAATAATTGCTACAAGGAGGATATGATACTAGAAATAACCTTGAATGAATCTGTAAGAACGGGTACTGCTATTCGCATTTTGGCAACAAACAGAGGTAAACGCGAACATGATCGTATAGAGCCATCGATGAGCAGCGAAATCGACCTAAGGTAGTATTTTAAGGGCCCGTGACAGGAGGATGTCTAGGAGAATCAAGAAGAAATTTTGGTTCGAGTACTGCGTGAAAATATATGTCAATGCGACCGCGCTCACAAGCACGACGTGAGTATCAATACGAATGGTTTGGACGAATCAAAGCCACATTACTGAATGCCGGCGCATCTGGGATTCACCATTCGTGTTTCCATACTGACGTGGACATGTCGCACTGCATGTCATCTTCCAGATTTCAGTCGATGCAGTTTCAATTCGTTGATAGCCTCCATTGCTCTCAACATCATGTTCTCAACTTGGCAGGAAAGGGCCGTTCCATATTCGCATGATCAGACTTCTCAACCTGGTCCGTCGATACTTTTTGATCGCTCAGACCAAGATGTATGCGCTGGAAAAGCGGCATATTACTGCCAAGGACGGATATACTGGGGTACGCACGGAGAAGGCGTCGTGAAGAAGGTCCGCGCGGGGATCGTAGTCCACGTGCTTACTTTTTCACTCAGAAAAGGCGGGGAAAAAGATTCTTTGCATTTTATTAGCAGAGTTTAGCGCTAGTGAGCGCATCCGACTGGCAGCATTGGATGGATTTTTTTTTTGCTTTTGTTCTGGTGTTAATGCTATTGAGGGTCCGTTCTTCGGTTTCCGTGATGGCAGGGTCGGATCTGTTTGTGATACATTTTCAAGTTGGCATTGGACGATAGCTACATAGAACGTACGATGTACTTCTGAATTGTTTTTGATCTTTGGTCGCAGACGAAGACGTACATGTACATTGTACTGTACATGAAGCGAGGATCAGTAACATTAGCAAAGTAGCGGATTTCGGATCCGCAGACCCGTTTGCGGACAACGCAGAGAGGGTGGGGTCGAGGGCGTCTCGCCCAATATTATTACCAAGCGGTGAAGGAAGATCATCTGAGCAATATTGGACCTCTTGGAGCCACGATAATTCGCGGGAGGTGATGATCTTCCATCGGGCGAGGGACACGTTTCAACCTCGTGAGCAGGCGCGAGGCTTGTAGATACTTCTAGAAAAACAGTGCCATGGGGCAATTGGGATGCGGAGAAGAGAGTCAGTGAATAACAGAAATGTGAAGAGTGGAGTTTGAGTGGAACTTGGTACTGCCACGGAGGGATTTGATAGAATGGAAGTTCGCCAAGGAATGCTGAGTCACACAGCACGCCATTTCAGGGGTTTTCTCTCACGGCGATCTGGACTTCCATCTGTTGAGTCAGGGAAAATGAGAACCGTGGTTCTTTGTTGAAGAATTTCGTAAAGCGGAAGGAATTAAAGGAAAAAGAAAAAGATTAATCGATGGTATGATCTTGACTCGAGTCGAAGACGAAACCGAGTCACCGTTGACGGCGCACGGTGCCGCATGCGAAAGTTTCACGATGTTGAGGGGGTTCGGCCTTCCAGACTCGGTAACCCGTGGGGATCGTGAGTGTTCATAGCAGGTTCGCCGAGTGGCGTTTCTATTCTCGAAGTTCAAAGGAAGATAAGCTACGAAGGGTCTCCACTGGAAAAATTTTCGTGGCATCGTCTGATCAATAAAACTGGGTCCAAATCCACCAAGACCCACATCTGAAGGGATCGAACAGCCGTTTTTGCCTCCATGTAACTGGCCCCAACAAATCTCTCCCATTTCCTGTTTGGGGGCCTGGGGATACATGCAGACAAGGGACAAGGTAAAGAAAGCCTGGAATCTCGATCGATTCCTCTAAGGCGGGGTCAATGGAGTGGTGAATTGGCAAAGATCAGGTTTGTGGACGTAGAAAACAGAGAAGTAGTTTAGCGTGGAAGCCATCAGGGCGCTGGACCATGGTCTAGAACGGGTACCCGGATGTGCAGAGTGGGGATCCAGTCCTGGTGACCCGCTTGGAAGATTCTTTTGGGAGCCAGGTTCTCTGCAGATCTGTCCGTATAAAAGTCCGTCCCATCCTGCTCCCTAGCTTTTTGTTTCTCTCTCCCTCCTTTCGAGTCTTAACCAATTCACCACCGCATAAATCTACTTCTTCCGTGCATAATCGAATCTTGGGCTCAGACAATTCTATCATATAAACCCCACAATAAATCAGTCGCCCATAATGACTGTTGCCAATGGCACACCCACCACGCCAACGCCCCGTCCTTCTCTTCCCAATTTCCAAAAGAACACCAGAAAGCGCTGGCCCCCCATGGCAAACCGCAACGCCCTCCCATACAAGCTCACGGTCATCTCCAAGGAGAAGCTGGCCCGTGAAGCTACCGCTCCAGACCCAGACCTTCGCCGCTGCGTTGCACACTTCCGCCTACACTGTGGCTCCGTTCTCTGGACCGAGAATGACATGAAGTCCCGCATTAGCTCCTTCGAATTTGAGGAATCTGAGTCCGAGTCCGAGGACGACTTCGACCACAAGAAAATGAATGAGATCAAGCTCAGACAAAAGTCACAAAAAGCCCAAAACACCATCGTCACGGTGCAAATCACTCCCGAAGAAAAGGAACCTTTAGTCACAGCATCAGAGATCATTCCTGAGAGTGACCTTACCGACAACTACATGGATCATAATCTATGTGCCGTTACCGTTCAACCTATAACCGCCTAGTGCGAAAACCCTTTCAACATGCCACCTCTACCCATCTCCACCTACTCTACGCCACCGATTCTTCCGGCTCCTTGGACCTGACTCTACGACTTCATGATGTTATGACGACTTTTACCTGATGATAGAACAAAATGGGATCCTGTACATAGCTATATATCCACTAATTCACCAACCCGATTTTTTTGCTGGTCAAAATTCATCCTCTGTAATTTCTAAGACTGTTTTCCGACTTCACTTGAAATATTCTCTTAGTCCCCAAACTCCCAAATTCCCCAGATTTCTTTGCATCTCTTCACCTTAATCGTGACTCACCGGGATCATCTGACCCTCTGAAGAGTGGGGATTACATCGATTACCGCTTATAGAAATGCCTATTGGGGTACTGAATAAGACGATCTCGATCGCCACCCGAGAAGCAACGGCAAAAATCTCAAGTATATTTAGCATGAAATATTTTAAAGTTACTGTAATGCTGTCATTATTACCTAGCGCTTTTTTCAGACACTGGACTTTTGACGCGCTAAGTAATTGGAAGCAATCGAAAGCTGTCGAGCTGTACGGATGCTGCGGTCTCCACCCCTGCGCACCTGGAGGCTCGAGACGCCTCCTCATTGGGTGGATTCTGTTCCGCCGCCTCACTTGGAATCATGCTTCATCCTAGGTACTATTTGTGAATTTAGATTCCGTGCCACCAAGTTTGAGATCATCATTTCTTCATTTCCTTATACCTTGGAATTTTTTGACGTAAATTTGCCATCTACTACCATGGAGGAATTGCTTGATTTGGGATCCCGATGGTGCGTATGAATAACAGTTACAATATTCATTTTTTAATTGACTTCGCAAAGCTGGAAACCAAGGCCAAGAACCTTGGAATCCATGTGTTTTTCAATCTCTCACAATTGGAGGTCATAATCTTGGCGTCACAAAAAGAGACTAATTATCTTACAGCCCTGGAGAAAGTCTACCAGCAATGCAAACACGATATGTCACTGACTATTATATAAGACGTCCTTTCCCACTCGAATCAAGACGCCCGAAATCCGAGATGAATAAATCCGCCAATTAAAGGCTTGCAGGAAAATGGTGACAGAATTGGCCAAGCGCATCTGAGGTCTAGCAACACTCGTAGCCCATGCCAGAATTTTGAAAATGTGTTAGTGAGTGAGAGATAGCATTTGAGACTTGATAAGAAGACAGGAATAATCCTTTGAGTGTGAGTGAGAGCTTGGATAAGATATCAACGTAGAAAAGCAGAAATGTCGGCTTTCAAAAATTGTTAGCATGGCTCGGTCTAGCAGCCGGATAATTGAGCGGAACAAAACAAGCCGTTATTGCGTGATGCTTATAGGGAATCGGAAAGAGAGCGAAACAGACCTTCTCCACGAAATATTGTTATCTCTGTGCCAAGCCAGTCGAATTACTTGAGTCGTCAAAGTTAGAATGATGATAATCGGCTTTGGCTCGGAGCTCGGATCTCGGTTTTAGAGCTCGTGAGGCACTGACTATAAACCACTCTTAATCTCAACTGGAATCGAATAGAATAATATATTCAAACAGAGCACCCGTCACAAAGACTGAAATTCACTGCTTGGATTTAAAATTGGAAGGGAAATGGCGGCTACCATAGACATGGAAAAGTCCGTCTCGGAGATAACCACTCAGCCTACTGAAGAGGAAGTCGAGCAACAAAAACAACAAGACCGATTGGATGCTCTCTTGAAAGAACATGGAGTAAGTTTAAAATGATTAAGTACATGAGCCCTGGGCCTGTTCAACCAGATATTAATGGAACCAGTGCACTTGGGACAGCCCTTATGATCCTCAAGATCCATATAATTGGTCTTCTACTCGCAAAATCACCGTGGACATCATTGTCTCACTAGGCCAGCTGATCACAATCATGACGACAAGCATAGTAGCCCCATCTTTATCAGCAATTGCCAGAGATCTACACATGGAAGATTCAGAAATGCAAGTCACATTCTCCATTTTCGTCCTCGGACTTGCATTCGCGCCTTTCCTCATCGCTGCACTATCCGAAATGTACGGCCGGAAAAAGATATGGATTATTTGCAACTTGTGGTATATTCTTTGGAACTCATTATGCCCCGTCGGTCACTCCAGCGGGATGATGATTCTAGGACGTTTTATGGCAGGCTCTGGGGCTAGCGTGGGGAACACGGTAAGACGGCCATGGCACCAGAAAACGTCTCATGCTGAGCTTCATTTCTAGCTCACTTCAACTGTGCTTACAGATATGTATCGTGCTGAGGATCGAGGGAAGTCTTTGGCTATAGCGACCTTCATTCCTTACCTTGGTCCGGCTATAGGGCCGATTCTGGGCGGAGCGATTTCTCAAAATCTGAGGTGGGAGTGGTCCTTTTGGATTCTCTCTTTCTTTGAAGCTGCAGTCACTCTGGTTGGTCTTCTATTATTTATTGAGACCTACACACCGACATTACTTCGTCGTAAAGCTGCAGCCCAACGACACGACGCGTCTCTAGCGTCATCCAGAATGGTGAAGGTCAAAGTCTTCTACCGAGATTTCTCTAAGCGGTTGAAGCCTAGTATCTTACGCCCGGTTTATATGCTGGTTAAGAGGCCTGTTGTTCAAGTTGTGTCACTCATCATATCCCTGAACTTCGGGGTCTACTGCTTGATGCTTTCTACTTACGCCAGCCTGTGGACAGATAGGTACAACGAAAGTGAGACTATCAGCAGCCTAAATTACATCGCTATAGCCATTGGTACAACCATAGCAACACAGAGTGGTGGCTACTTAATGGATTGGATTTATCGAAGACTCCGAAAGAGAAACAAGGGTCAAGCAAACCCTGAATACCGGGTTCCCTTTTTGGTGCCAGGTGTGATGCTGGTTCCCATTGGCCTTTTCTGGTATGGATGGTCTGCCGAAAAAACTATGTCATGGGTAATGGTTGACGCTGGTGCTGCCATTTATACCTGTGGGAGTTTCATCGTTAACCAAGGCATGTTGGCGTATCTTTTGGATGAGATTGAGCATGCTGCGTCCGCTAATGCTGCCTCCCGGATGCTTTCGAATATCTGTGGGTTTGCGTTTCCTATTTTTGCACCACAAATGTATGATAGGCTTGATTATGGATGGGGAAATAGCTTGTTGGCCTTTGTGTTTCTCATTCTTGGGGTACCGACGCCATTGTTGTTGTGGGTCTGGGGGTCGAAGTTGAGAGCCTTGGGGAAAAAGAGGTGAGGATTGATCTACCATCAGAGAATTACCGGGGCGCTTGGTAAAGTGACCTGATCTGTTAACCTTTGATAGAAGCTTGATGTGATTTTCAAGGAAATCTCATGTAACTTTCTGATAATCTTGCTTTGAATGATGAAATCAACGGCATTATGCATGGAAGCGTCTCGGGGGTATTGAAAATGACTATTGTGCTAGGGGTACACTAAAAAGTATCGAATCTCTGCGGCCATCAAAAGCAAATCCAACTATTGATGTAGAATAAATCATGAGACAGTCCAATTCAATTACCCCTCTATTGCATATCTCCCACCATTAGGAATCGATGTATTGGATACTGATAGGGGTATAGTGACCCTCATCAGAAGAGCTCTGAAGATAGTTCGTGAGAGATGGACGTAGAAGAAAACCATTGCTCCACAACCAGTAATTTGATACCATGAATCTGTAACCGCCATCCACAGGATCCAGAACAAACAACTCCCATTCATTTATCTCTGAAACACCAGCCGTGACATTTCCAAAGAAATGGAGACCCAGAAGCATGCCACTGTGTAGGTTTCGGAAGGCATAGCGTCCATCTTTCATCTCGACCTTCCATTTCTGCGCGAGTACCCTCACTTCCCTTCCATCCGCAGTAATGATACATCCCTCGCTTATAGACAGGATCACTGTTTTGCCTGCTTGAACTGGTGTATATGGAGGTGCGCTGATTGAACTTTCGTGAAATGCCATCACTGGATTATTTTTTGGTTCATTGACCAACATTGATGTTCGTATTCCGATGCAGAAGTGGAGCAGACGAATTAGCTTAATATTGTGAGATCAAAGACTTTCTAGTGCTTAGAATGTTTATTCCAATGGGGACCTCCTGCTAAGTAGATGAGTGGTGGCAAGTTGCACTAGACAGCAACTGGTGAGATGGTACAGAAAACAAGGGAGCTTGCTTATCGAATGTCAGCCCAAGAAGATTTAGGCATCAATCCCATGACAATCCCATTCATGCATGGGTGGTTTGCGCTAAGATTATTTCATTTCCAAGGGCATAAAGAACGACTTTTTGACAAAGGCGTCGGCACTTTTCCAAACACAAGCTCGGCGGGTTTACTGTGCCGGCAATTTGCCGTCCCCTGAATGGTCACGACCAATCGCTTCAAAACACCCCCTCTCCATTTTCATTTAGGCAGGCTACTCATCGAATTGAAGACCAGGGGGAAAACATCGGTAGGCCCCTTTAGCTTTCTACACTCTGTACTATTTAGCCTAAACCTGGGGATCGTGAGCCTTGTCTTGTGCCTGTTCGAAGACTCGTTACTGGCGCCTGGCTTTCTCTCGCTTAGGAAACGGTTAGGTTTAGGCAAGGCCCCGAGTACATCCTATAGCCTGATTGATCTTCTATTTTGCCTGAAGGATACCTACATCCAAAGAAGCGAAGCAATGACACCCTTGTGGCTTCAAGCTGTGGGGAAGTTACTCTACACCTTGGAACTGCGGATTATTATTTTGCGGGGAAGATGTAAGTGCAATTTCGAATGTCTACTTAAATAGTCCCGTTCCTGAGATTCTTCATGTGCTATAATTTTCCAAGTCAATTTTAATCTCTTTTTCATAAACCTGGCCATAATGCGCGCAATCGTTGGTTTTGCCGTTCTGCTGGCCGGGCTCAGCCAGGCAGCTCCTCACCAATCTCATTCTCAGCCAAAAAGCAATGTTGACCTAAATACCCTCGCCCAGCGTGCAGGAAAGTTGTGGTTTGGCACCGCGGCCGATATCCCTGGAACGGCCGAGACGACTGACCAGGCCTACCTGAAGATTTTACGACAAAACTTCGGCGAAATTACGCCTGCGAATGCCATGAAGGTACTATCAAATTTTATTAAAGAGTGTTACTCGTGCTAAAAATCATGGTTACTATAGTTTATGTACACAGAGCCCGAGCAAAATGTATTCAACTTCACCGAAGGTGATTACTTCCTCGAGGTTGCTGAAAGGTACAACGCCCGCGTACGCTGTCACAATCTCGTCTGGGTGAGTGAGCTTTCGGACTTTGTCACATCACAAAATTGGACTGCCAAAGCTCTCACTCAAGTCATGAAAAACCATATCTTCAAGACTGTCCAGCACTTTGGTCGACGCTGCTATTCGTGGGACGTGGTCAATGAGGCACTCAATAGCGATGGAACCTTCTCCTCTAGTGTCTGGTATGATACAATTGGTGAAGACTACTTCTTCCTCGCCTTCAAGTTTGCCCAGGAGGCATTGGCAGAGATCGGCGCCCATGATGTGAAGCTCTATTACAATGACTATGGCATTGAGAACCCCGGTACCAAGGCCGACTCTGTCCTAGATCTGGTGCATGAGTTGCGAAAGCGTGGAATTCGGATAGATGGTGTTGGTCTCGAGTCACATTTCATTGTCGGGGAAACACCTTCTCTTGCCGATCAGGTTTCCACCAAGAAAGCATTTATCAAGGCCGACTTGGATGTTGTCATCACTGAGCTTGATATTCGATTCTCGGAGGCTCCTTACTATACTGCCGCTGTTCAGCAGCAACAAGCCACTGATTATTATACCAGCGTCTCTAGTTGTATTGACGCTGGACCTCGATGCGTTGGTATTGTTGTCTGGGACTTTGACGATGCTTATTCTTGGGTGCCGAGCACATTTTCTGGACAGGGTGGTGCCGACCTCTTCAATGACACCCTTCAAGCTAAGCCGGCTTTTTACTCGGTGGCCGAGGCGCTTGAGGGAAAGACCTGCAGTGTATGCTAGCTGGGAAAGAAAAGTATGATGCTGCTGTGCCCGAGACTGTTATTACTGCAATGCCAATGACCAGAAAAATGGAAAAAGGCAAGAAGCGAGATTTGACAACAAGTGGGGGCCAATTTGATAGGGTACTTTCTAAGTTGACCTTGTTCATCAATCAAGCGCTATCGAAGGCCTTCTATATCTATTGCACTTTATTAATCCTTTCATAATCATGCATGTGGAAAATAAACAGCTGGAGACAGTGAAATAGGAGGCGGAGACGTTACTCGTCGCTCAGATAGAGAGTTTCTGCTGCTACAGGAGGAAAAATAACCGAATCAGATGCCATAATGTAAAGTATATGAGGCCATGCAACCGCATTGGATGCCCCGAGACCATGTTGAATGTTTCTATTTAGGCTTCCAACACAAGGCATGACCAGAGGCATATACGGGAAGCGTTAGCCTCGCTCGGCAGACATAAAGGTTGTTTGCTTCGCGATATGCAACGCCCGCCACCGCCCCCATAGCATAGCGATCCCTTCCTAGACTGACATTTGCCATCCGACTGAATTTCAATAGAATGAACACCTGCCTAAAATCGTAATACAAACAATTAATGAGGTTGAGCTTCACGGGCCAAATGTTAGATACGATTTATATAAATAAGATGTCCATAGTCCGTAAAGTCAATTCTCCATCAACAACAGCTCCAAGCATCAAATCCGCCCCATTCTCAATCTTCCAAACTCGCCTCCCAGCTCCAAGCTTGAAATTGAGTTTAAATCATCTACAGAATGCAGTTCTTTAAGGTTCTGACTTTCTCTGTCTTCGCCGCCATGGCTGCCGCTGCTGCCCTCCCTGCTCCAGAAGCTGCTCCTGCCCCGGCTCCTGTGGCTGAGCCTGGATTCGGTGGTTTATGACACTCTCAACTAACAGAAAATTGGTAAAAGAAAAGCTAATGACCATCCTAAGAAGTATTCTCTGGGAGGCGTTGAAGGGAGATGCTGATATCTTCTCGCCAGACGACAATGATGACAATGACGATGATAACTAGATATGAGATGCCCATATGTCCTGCATACCAGATGATCGACTGTAAGATTTACTGAATTTATATATCAAAGCTTGAAATTATTACTTCTCTTTCAGTCAAGTTCTGAATCTTCTTGAAGCCAGTTTTGGCATTTTCTACAATTCCTTTAGATCGACACTCAGCTTGCATGATACCATGCTATCGGTGTTTCCTTGCAATGTTCGCGATCGAAGGAATCGGGCCATCCATGAGCTTTATAAATACATCGTATTTTGTTAAAGAAAACGCGTCATCTAAATCCACAATGAAAATTTTCAAAATCAAGGACGACCTTTGTCATTGGAGGTGTGTATTCATCAATGGTGGGATGCACTTGGTGAACTTTCGGCCAAGCCGACGGGTGCATAATCTGTGGAAACCACATCGAATCCAGATACTTTTGCTTACACTGGTTCGAGTATTCAACGAGAGGCGTGGTTTCGCCATCGCATTCAACTCGCCAACACCGTAGATCGCCCTTTTCATAGTCTGGGCCAAAGGTACCCATGGACTAGGGGTTCACTTGGGTAGGGCTCAAAATGAAAATAGACAGGAATATGAAAGATCGTGTTGGCTGATTTTCCCTGTTTTTTAGATGTTTTTTTATAGCATTTATCAGTCAGTCAAGGAAAGAAGAAAGAAAAGGCGAGCAGAAGGAAATTAGCGAAAGCCTACCTTGGAAGAGCTCACAGAGCTTCTTCATCAAGCCATAGACGAGAAAAGGAAGCCGGGGGACTTCTCAGAGCAGATCATAGAGATACAAAGACTAGACGATTTGTTACAAGCCACAGATAATCCACAACTTCTAGAAACAGAGCACGTAGCACCATACCCTCTTTATGCATCCCATTTTTGACCCAGTTTCGAGTCACACCAATTGAACACCATCCGAAGTGGTGTTGATGACATGATACGCTAGTCCCAATTGAGATAAACTCGCGAACTCCAATTTAAGCTCATGGTGCTAACCGCTTCTAGAAAAACCCGCGAGGCAGATGATCATCTCGGGTTTTGGTTTTCTTAATACCGATTGTTTGCTGATAAGTCCGTAGAGATTGAAGATGTCAAGATAAGCCAGGAAGATATAAAAGGATGGGATGAGCCTCGGAATTTTCCATCATCAACAGGAACGGGACAAATCTTCTTTTCTACACGCAATCGAACAATCGCAACCTTCCTTCACGATGTATGGAATTCCTCTACCACCATCCCTCAAGAAATCACTGGACGAAACCAAAGTTGAGTACTACCAACTTGGAAAATCTGGCTTGCGGGTTTCCTACCCGGTATTGGGTGCATTGTCCTTTGGACCCCCACAACCAGTGGCACCATGGCTTCTAAACGAAGAGGCCTCGCTCGAAGTCCTGAAAGCAGCCTACGACCGCGGCATCAATACCTGGGACACGTCAAACGTCTATTCAAACGGCGCAAGTGAGGAAATCCTTGGCAAAGCAATCCAAAAGTTCAACATTCCCCGGGAAAAAGTTGTAATCATGACCAAGTGCGCATTCCATGTCGGCGAGGAAGCAGACGTCATCGGCGCCGCCTTCGCCGATGAGCTGAACCAAAGCAAAGACTATATCAACCAAGGAGGTAAGCAGAATTTTGTCTCAGCATACAACACGCCATTCTGATAAGTGATTCCAGGCTTAACTCGTAGCGCCATCTTCCAAGCAGTCGATGCATCCCTAGCCCGTCTGGGAACCACATATATCGACCTACTGCAAATACAGCGCTACGACCCCCTTACACCACCCGAGGAGACAATGAAGGCGCTGCACGATCTCGTCCAGGCAGGCAAAGTCCGCTACCTTGGCGCAAGCTCCATGTGGGCCACGCAATTCGCCCAGCTTCAATTCCTCGCCGAAAAGAACGGTTGGACTAAGTTCATCAGTATGCAGAACTACTACAACCTCTGCTACCGCGAGGAAGAGCGTGAGATGAATCGCTACTGCAACGAGACAGGTGTCGGTCTTATGCCCTGGTCGCCCTTGTTTGCGGGGCGTTTGGCTCGTCCGGTTGGAGATGAGAGCTCGGTGCGATCTAAGCGGCCCTCGTATCACCATCCCGGGTTGAGCGAGGCTGATAAAGCTATTATCGGGCGTGTTCAGGAAGTGGCTGAGAAGAAGGGCTGGAAGATGAGTCATGTTGCTTTGGTTTGGCTTAAGAGTAAAGGAACTCTCCCGATTGTGGGTTGCACCTCTGTTGAAAAGATTGAGGACATGTGTGAGTTGAAAGGGAAGGTGTTGACGGATGAAGAAGTGGGATATCTGGAGGAGGCCTACGAGGCGAGACCAGTGGCTGGTCACTTCTAGTATTAGTGGAGTATACTCTGTCTGTATGAATAAATAGTAACATGGACTTCTTTTGTTATTTCAATCGATTGATCATCTCCCGTCCGTCAAATAATTTCGTCATTCTGGGCATGAAGATTGTAATTTGGGGGATTGTATAATGAGCCTCAAAGCGTCAGCAACACGGACTCTGATGATGGAATGGACTGGCAAGCTGACGAAAATGGAGGAATGAGGCAATTCTCTTTCGTGGCCATCGAACGTCCACTTGGCCATGCTTCATTATTTCCTACTGACAACGGTGGAGGTCTTAGAGGATTTCAATCATGCATATTGGAGATATTCTTTTAGGCCAGAAATATCTACATCTCTTAAAGGTAGTGTGCAGATAATCATATATGCGACATTGAGAATCAATTAGTCAAAATCAGAGAATGGGCATCTACCATGACAGGAACCTTCGACACCCGTGATGAACTGTGTGTATAGATAGCACCGCTGGTTCTTTAGGGCAGCAGCCAGAGATTAGGTAGGTCAAACCAGCCATAAAACCGTTCAGGCCACCAATGACCGACCAAAGAGACCTTAACACATGCATCTCACCTGAGTAGTCGAATAAGTTTTTAGCATAGAAGGCCATGCAAAGTATTACACCCATATCCAAAAGAAAGATCACAAGAAAGAGTGACTCTCGACAATGTGAGTCGAGTACTGTACAAATAGATTATTTACTGATAGAAGCCGTGCATGGTCCATATATACAAGCGGAACCAAAGCAAAGCAGAAAAACCCGGATCCACCAATTTGCGCGATACCAGCGCAAAAGATCCAGATCCAATCCAAAGTCATCCCCAGTAAACACCGACCCAAGAAGTTGAGAAGAAAAAGAAAAAGAAGGTGAAACGCCAAGTTGGAATCAGATCAAATCAACGCCAAAAGACTAAGCCCACCCGGCTCCAGGTTATATGAGCCAGATGTAAAGTCCGGATGCAGATGCAGATGTGTGGTATAGAACGAAACAAAATCCAAATCCAAGATTCAGAACCCATTGAAAATGTAAGCGCGACAGATTTTTCCTTATGTAAATCCTTTTTTAAATCATGCGTGGCCCATTAAAGTCTGTAATGTATCACGCTCGGCTTGAATGTCAGCCTGTAGTCGGCGGGTCCGACGGAGGGCCTCGTCCCTGTAAGTGGATTGGTTAGTTTCAGTTCTCCGCAATCCCGAAACACGACCAGTCAAATAGATCTCGGAAAAAAATTGGAAAACATACCTGTCAGATTGGAGTTGGGCTACATCCACCTGTGCGCGATTCATTCGTCCTATTACTTCTTCCATCTCCATGTCTGCGTCACGGACAAGTCTTTCGAGATTCTTGACATGCTTCTCGAGGACTTCGACTTGAACAACCTCGATCAACGGGACGCCTTCGCCGCTGGTGGTCTTATCTAGACGTGGGGAACGAGTGCTGAAAGGGGCGTTCATGGGTCTTGGTGAGAGAGCTGCGGGGGTGCGTGACCCGGTCTTCATCCGTAGCAGTTGGGCATTGTGGCTTTCCTTCAACAGGCGAATTTCCTCTTCGTGTTTGCTCATCTCTTCTTCGGAGTGGTGTTGGGCGAACAGGAGGGAGTCTTCGTACTCCTTCATACGGTTTTGGAGATAATTGATGCGCTCAACAGAGAGGTGTTGGTCTTTCTCACCCTTATCAATGGCAGTTGCCAGACGGCTACGCAAAGAGGTGTTGATCTGCAATTGCTGTTGCACATCATAAGCCAGCTGCTCTGAGGCAGCTATTTCATCGGGCCCAGCGCTGGCCTCGACTTGCTGTCGGTCGGCCTGAAGCTGCTGGTACGCAGCCTCCAGAGACGACGAAGTTGCCATCACCTCAGCAAAGCTGTCTTGATCTGCGTCCAGCGCGTCAGAGGCACCCGTGTCGAGCTCCTGGAGCAGCACTCTCAAAGAGCTGGTCTCCTGCTCGGCACGATCAAGATCCATCTTCAGACCCGCCAGGTTCTTCTCACACTGCCACTTGCCATCCAGGGCATCTTCAGCACGCATGCGAAGGTGGTTCACCTCGTCCCGCAAGCTTAGCACGTCCCTCTCATACCCGGGCTTGCGGGGAGGGCCAGCCTGCTGGGCACGCTCCAGTTCCACCTCCATAACCCGGGCACGTTTCTCAAACTCACGCGCTTGCTGGGCATGGCGATCGAGAAGACTTCTTAATGTTCGGTGAAGGGCGTCACGCTGAGCTTCGATATCCTTCACTTTATCGACCAACGATCCCTCGCCTCCACTTTCCCGTTCATTTGGAGCCTTCACCGAGTTGGATCGTGACAATGACCCAGATCGTGCTAACCCGGTAGGCTTACGGGCAAGAGAGTTGGATCGTGAAAGTCCAAAAGCCGAGTTTCGCTTGCTCGCTCCGCCCTCTTCTTCCGCAATCGACGCAAATCGCCCACCATGTAGCTGTGCGAGAGATGCGTTTTCGACCTTGAGAGCTTCGATCTCTTCGACCAACCGCTGTGTTTGCTGCATATCCCGAGTTTCGACAGGAGCAGGAACAGGCGCAAGGGCAGGTGTTGCCTTATCCTCCCGAAGCAAATCCCTTTCGTTTCTTAATTGCTCTAGTTCCACACGCATGGCCGTCAACAAATCTTCAAAATTATCTTTTGACTGTCGCTCCTCGAGCAGCTTTCGGCGAGTATCTTCAAGGGCAGTTTCGAGTTCACGAGTCTTGGACGATAGATCGGACAGGTCGACTCGTTCACGGCGAAGCTAAATCTCCGTCAGTCACTTAGTCTTGATATAGTAAAGATTCATCTTACCTGCTGAACCTGATTCTCCAGAATTTGAACGTGCGACTCTGATGTGGTGCGCTTCAAGCGCTCTTCTTGCAGCTTCTGTGATAGCTGCACCTTCAACTGCGCACGTTCCTGCTCTGCAGCTCGGCGAATCTTGCCCATATCTTCTTCCAGACGGCTCACATCTGAGGTGATTCGAACTGAGCTAGTGCCCGAGTCCGAGAAATAATCACTTGTCCGACGATTGAACTCCGGCCCCTCAGACTGGAAACGCTCAATCAGATCCTCCAGCTCCATCTCTCGACGGATGGAGCCCGCCAACTCAGAGCTGATTTCACGTAATTCATTTTCTAAATCTGCAAACTTGGACGCATATATAACATCCTGGGCACTCATACCGCTAACCGAAGGTGTTCTAGCCGGAAGGCCATAGTGGTTGGATTTGGTATCATAAGGGGAGGGTGGTTTAATGGGAACGTTTGCCAGGGGAGGCATTGGTGAAGGCATGGGGGAGCGACCGCCGTCCGAGATCTCGGTGCTGGATGAATCGCCGCCGGGGGAGCTGGCAGTATTCCCTTTCCACCCAAAAAAGGAGCTGATTTTGTTGCCGGGGGTTTTGGGTTGTCGGGGATCCGGACCCATGGACAATGACCGCCGGTTGTCAATATCTATATGTAGAGGTGGCCGATTGATGGGTGGGTGCAAGGCCATACTCGAGACGCGCCGGTTGGTCGGGGGAGGGGAGGCCAGGACCGGTATAAAAGGCTCGCTCACTAGACGACTGTGGAGGGAGGATGGGGTTCCATTCGTGAACTGATGTTCGTATATTTCGTCAAAGTAGTCGTCGCCTTCTTCGGAGTCGTCGTCGTCCTCAACCACGGACCTCAGGAACGAGGCAGAGGCAGTACCAGACGTGTCGATGCGGAGAGGTTCCGACGAGTTGCGGCCGCGGGAGAATCTGGGGAAGTGCGACGTAGGTAAGTAATGAGGTCGGATTCTGGGGAAGCGTCGCAGCATGTAGAGGCCATGTCACACTATAGCCTGAAAGCTTCGATAGTGTTTTGTCTAGGTTGACAGGACTGGGGCTCCTTTTCTTTGTTTGGTCCACAGACAAAGAAAAGGGGAGGGCGCATTCGCACGTCGGGGAGGGGAGTGGCTCCACGCATACCTATTAGAATTCCTTGGCGATATAAAGGAGCCTTCCAGCGATGACAGGGAAGGTGGTCTGGCGCCAGGAGGGGGAATGGGGGTGGATATATCCTCGATAGACAGGGAGTTTAAACGGGGAGACGGGATGGCATGCTGCGGCAAAGGTTTCCTTCGCACAGGCTGAGACGATGGAGGGGAATATGAAGAACCGTCGGAGGAGACAGAAGGAGCGGGAGACCCGCGAGTATGGAGAGACGCCATGAAACCCTGGTCGTATCTAAAAAATAGCCATCGATCGACGGTCGCTCATGCCGATAGCACGGGTAGACAAGAGGCGCCAATTGAGACCAAAGAGGAAAGGATGTTATTAGGGGGGGGATTATGGGAGAGACAAGTGATAATCGTCCCAAAACCAATTAAAGAAATCTTAAAAAAAAAGGAGAAAGTCTACGACGACTTTTCCGTAGGAGGATGGATTGGCGCAAAAGGAAAAGTACGGGACGAGTAAGCGTGAGTGGGGTTCTGGTCTTTTGCAGGGGGTTAAGCGCCTCTGATGGAGTCTCCCATGCATGAATTCGATTGGTACAGGCCTACACAGTGTAACTGATAGCGCTGCCAAGGACCGCTCTGGCCGTGATCGACATTGGAAGTGTTTTTGGACTTTGTATAGTATCTGGTATATTCTGCTATTCTGCTATTCGAGATTAGTTTATGGTCACGATGTCCACGTTGGAGCTCGAAGCCTCCTGTATGTACAGACATCATCGCTGTACATGGTCTCGTAAAAATAGAACGAGATTCAATAGTTTATCAGCCAATGAGCCCCTTGAGTCGAGATCAAGGTCGAGGACACTCGGGACCCACGCTAGTTAGTTTGGCGCAATTCAGGGGTAAACGGGAGGTTGTACCTCCTAGGTACCTGCAGCATAATTAATATACTTTTTAATATACCTTTGCTCCCTTCCTTAATGCTTGAGGTACTTCAAGAATACGCCACTGTAGTTTAAGGGTTCCTAGGTTTCCACGCAAGGCTTCATCATGATGAACTCAGCCCAGAGTACGTGGCGAACGCACTTGCTTCGATTCACGATTCGTACTCTGGTACAAACTATGAGCAAGCACAATTATTTGTGGGTAATGAACCTAATCCGTACCTCCAGATTAAGGGGTTGTCCATATTCTACGTAAACCTCCGATCTGTGAATGTGTCGCCCCCAGTGGATCCCAGTGGAGTTCACAGCTTCTCTGGTCCTACGACGTACTTCTTCTACAACGCCCCCTTTTTTCGTGCCTCGCAGGAAATTCCTTTCCGGCCCGTGCATAGCCAAGTTCCAAGTTCAAGAACGTGCTTCCTGCATCCTCGCCGTACAGTAGTGTGCCGTGGCTCGTCACCAATCACAGGCCCGGGTTACCCCAACTCTGGCGTGTCGCCGGCACACTCGGACCAACGCGTGGCCGCTACTTGCTGTAACGGGAATGGTCACGGTGGTGTTCCTGCGCCTGTCACCTCAAGCGCTAACTCTCCAGTGTGCTTGCGCAATGGCCTGTTGTACCTGCACATCGCATCAAATTGCCCATTTGTTCAGCTGCCCTATCACCGTACGAGCCAAAGCTGACATTGTAACATCAGCTGCATTTCCACAGGATTATGCTGATCCAATTGATGATCATAAATTTACTTTTTTTTTTTCTTTTATCTAACCTTTGGCTAAAATTCATTTCCAATTCCAACCAACTGCAGTCTTAGCCCCAGCCCTCGACCCATTTTTGGGACTTAGGCTTGAGACATGGGGTACATTCATACCAGCGTCATTGTACAGCGAAATGTCTCGGCAACTCCTGAAACCATGTAGAACAGAAATCCTAATTCCACTCCTGGTGGAGTTCCTGACCGCGTCACAGTTCGAGACCGCGTTCGAGCTAAGGCCGCCAGGCTCTTTTCTTTTTCCTATTCTCTTCGTATATCCACTTTTTTTTTTTTCTTTCTTTTGCTCATTTGCGTTTTAGCGAGATGGGCCCGATCCATGTATCCACTTTTTGAAAAGACCTGACACCTTCAACGTAGCACGTAGCACGTAGTGATGAAAATGAATATGAGCTAGCAACTTCCTAGAGACAATCAAAGACCCGTCTGGGTGACACAGCGTCACCTAGCAGCCTGAGGAATTGCAGGTGAACGTGGTGGCTGGATCTGTTGTAGGGGTGGTGGCTGGCCAGGGTCTACGTAGGGCTGGTTTCAAGGGTCCCACCTCTGTCTTCCCCTATAATGTGGCTGCTATTGAGATAGTGACCAACCTCAGTCTCAAAATCCGGAGCCTTGAAAGGAGTTATCTATGTCACTACCCGGGGATTGACCTGCATCTCAACTGGTGTAGATGTACTATACGTTTGGATCTTCAAGCCTTGGTGACTGGTCGTGAGTCGAGTCAGATGTGTTGAGTATCGAGCCTGGCTTCGGAATTTGACCCCAAAGTAGCTATACCGATGCTACAAAGGTATGCTTTACAAACATTGGATAAATTGCCAGACGGCTGTGGAACTTTCTATATTAGAATACTGTAGTAGAGACCCTGAAGCAAACCGGTAACCATAACGTGAGCCTAAATCTGAACAACCTCCTTACCGCTCAGTATGTCCCCACTACATTGCGCTTTCGCCAATACGCCGATACGCTGCTTTGTTCTGTATCCATATTCTTAATATAGGTGACACTATCTTGACCTCTAGTCTCAAGTGCCGGCCTTATTGTTGCCAAAATATGCAATGTGGGTCTCATGTCTATTTATACTACGCCCTGAAGCAAACATTAAAGATGGCCCCTGGTGAATATATTGAAACCCCCTGTTAGCGCCCATCCGGTCTAGATCAGCCGAAAGTCATACAGGAGGGTTTCACCCAAGAGATGCGTTTAGGTGGGGAATGGCTCCTAGTCAGCTTGTCTATATAAAGAGACTGACGTACTGCACGTCCTCAGGTGGACCACCGAAATCATCTACATAATAGATATCCCTAATTTCGTACGCTCTGCTTGATACTTGTACTAAAGTTACACGTTGAAGATCTTTCACTTAGACTTTAGAAGCTTCAATGTTCCAAGCTCCTTGATCTGCTACTGATTCTGACTAGAGCTTTAATTCGTCTGAAATATGGCATATACAAAGAAAACCACGATGCCATAAAACGCCATGGGAATAATATGTACCCACAAGAAACCTTGCAGCTTATTGAAACCATCACTGGAGCAAGATAGAGTATAATATAATAGAACAAGAGAAGACCATCATCCTCAGCACCACCTAGAGAAACATTGCTCGTTGCACATGACACATATCAGGGACATTCCCTTGACACTAATAAGGAATGAAATCAAATTTCATACGATCTGAACCATGCGTTAGAAACGATAACAACCCTAGTTTGAATGGAAATGGAACATACCAAGAAAATGACTCCAGTCCTCATCCTCGCTGAGCTGATTCGCCCAATACTGCTCGAGGAACTTCAAAGACTGCAGCACATTCGGGATGCGCACGGTATCATGCAAAGATGTGAGTAGCCGCCGCACTGTATCTCGATCTTCGCCTCGTGCTTCACAGCCCGCAATAAATATCGGGGTCGTGAGCATAACCCATGGACTTAATCCAGAAGATGGACCAATCTGAGCCGTGCACTCCAAAATCCGCTGAACGGACTGCTGCACATAAGCCGAAGTAGTCGGCGTCTTGCGAAGTCGTCTATGAATTTGGATAAGAGCACTATGCTGGAATGCCTCGTTACAAAGCGCAAGTTGTTGTATACTCTCCGCTGTCAAGCCCTCCGCTACATCAGGATAAAGCGAGGGCTGTGAACTAGCGCCTCGGTCCATCAACTGTCGTACTGACATCTCTAGCAATGCAGCCTCGTCTTCAGCATTGCTATCAATCTCTCCCTCAACGAAGCCTTGCGCTCCCTTCTCGGCTTCAAGACTGCGCCAGGCTGCTGCGCCAATCTGGCGAAATACTGCTGCCAAATCGACCGTGAAGCCCCAGTAGTCATCCAGATAGTCTGGGGACTCTTGTTGACTGGTCATGTCGAATGGCGCGAAATCCGAATTATCACCGATTGGTGGGCCATTGCCAGTTAATGCTGTGAGTGATACGATCGACCAGTACCAGCGATCTAGATACCGGCGGAACCCGTTTGCAGAGGCAAGAGAGTTCTCTCCTCCGCTTCGATCTGTGGTCTTCATTAAGGCCCTCGCGCCTTCAATATGTGCCCTCCAAGAATTCGGGTTTATTGCGCCCGAGTGGATCTCTGCTAGGCAGAGTGTTCGTGCTGTCGCCACCAGCGCCTCCGACCCTTTGGCTGCAGGGTTTTGCAATTCTTTCCGAAAATGTTCCAGGCTGAGGGCCATATACCGGGCTATATCGGGTGCTGTTTTCACGCTCTCAGACTGATTATGTAGGGCTTGGAGATGTATCGCTGAAAGGGCAGTGGTGGCGTAGAGTAAAGATGGGGTCTGTAGAGCCATGGGCACAAGCATGCGGCAGATATCCTGCTGCATACCAGAATGACACGCGGTAATCTGGGACGCATCATTAATAAAATGGTGTAGCAATGCTCTCTGATCGGGCGAGAGGGACGAGAAGGGATCGACAGGTTGTGTCAAAGCGAGATCTGATGATGCGGCCTGAGCCGATTTGGACTTGGATTTGGTGGTGTAGATAAATTCTCCTGGTGAGTATTCTAGGATCTGGTCAGTGTGCAATTCTTCATAGGCCTAAAATTGTATCTTTCCTCCCAACATACCCAGTCTTTGCATGCCGCCGGTGCCTACGCAGGCACCGAATCGCGATCGTGAAAAAGCTCGGCCTCCCCACTGCAGCTGCATTGCATATTTGCACTGCACGCCTGCGGTCAAGCAGCGGCCGCATGTTGGTCTCTGCTCGTCACATTTTTGACGTCGTGCTTTACATCTTGTGCAACCGTTGAAGGATCTCGACATGGGTGCTGGGTGGAGTGGGAGGTGTGGTTCCTAGAGAATAATTTCTGCGGGGAAGTGCGAGATCTCCGGGACGCGCGTGTGGCAAAATCGGACGGTTTCCAAGGGACAGGTTCCTCAGGAGAGAGACGAGGTTGTTGGGGTCACATAAAGTTAAAATCTGTTTTCATGGAAATTATCGCGATTTCAAGGGCTTTGCCTTTGCGCAAGAGATGTGTTGAATAGCGGATCAATTCCTCGTGGGGGATCCACAGATCAGCGGGTTATCAGTCCAGAACTTGCCAATCAGATTGAAATATTGTAGAAGGAAACAACTTGCTCTGAGACAGGAGTATAATGTGCGCTATGGCAGGAATACGCAGTACATGCCAGAAAGAAAAAATGTATATGTTCATCTCACAGGTGGAGAAAGTTGGAGATCCCTAAAAGAAGACACAAAGCAAAAAACCCTTAACTCTCTACTCGAAGGTATATCGCAGCCACTCGCCGACGGCGCGCAAACTCTCCCATCGCACCGACTCGTCTTGGTCTGCCATCAACTCCATCACTCGAGCCTTCAGACCAAGGCGTTCCAGTTGTGTACGCTTTTCAGGAAGCTCCTTTACCAAGTGCCCCACGTCATTACAGGCAATGGCCAAGACTTGCTTGTCATTCTCCCAGCTTTGAGACATAATCTCAGCGAGCTTCTTAGGCAGTGCCGCGTTGGACTCCTCCAAGATCCGACGGGCATTTTCTTTCCAGAAAGTGGGGTTCTTGTGCGGGGGCGACCAGCGCAAGTGACCGGACTGGATTTCGGCCGCGTATTCATCGAATGTAGTCTGGGTTTTGGTGTACTCGTCCAGCATAGCAGACAAAGCTTGGAGGTCCTCGACAAGATCCTCGTCGGTCAAATGACGTCCAGATAGTTTGGTAAGTTGAACGGGGAGGCGAACAAAGACGGCAGCAGGGAGCAAGGTGGTACGGTTATTGGAGAGGAGGTTGAGCAGGGTTGCAAGAAGCAGTCGGATAGTCTTCTCCTTTTGGGAGATAACCAGGAGTTGTGTGTAGAGCTGAATGATCTCGTAGCTCCTAGACAGGGTAAGCAGATGGTCACTTGGGTCGACCTGGAAGAGGTTCTTGTTCTTGGTACTTACTCTTGCAATTCCTCACCGACCAGTTCACTCTCAAAAGTAAGCTGCCACACTACAAGAAGTACCCGGTAAAGCAGTTGGAGACCAACACCTCCTGCCAAACCAGAGTCAGTGCCACGTGTACTGGTTCCTGCAGAAACATTTTCCTTGATGCCCGCTGCGGTACGGAGAGTATCAATCAGGGGCTCCAACGTTTCCTTCCGATGGTTCCAGAAGATCTCGCGCGAACGTTTCTTCCTGAGCAGCTCCGAGAATCCCTGAACACCAATATCCTGCAGCCCGCTGTCTTGGTTCTTGGTCAGAGTAGAGAGGTAGAGGTATAGCTGCGGAAGAGCCTCATCATCGCGGGAGGCGGGTTTAGATGAGCTAATAAGACTGTGCGACACGAGAGCCGTGAGGAAAGTGGATGTGAGCAGCGGGATAGGGTCCTCGGCATTGGATGATTGATGCAAGAACGGTAGGAACGGCTTGTACGGTTCAGGGTGGGAAACGAGCGCATCGGCCAGCGAGGGAACGTCTGTATAAATTCCATGTATCAGCAAGCCTGCCAGGTCATTGCAATCCTCGAATCGGCTACATACCCTGAATCAGATCCGAAGCCAGCACCAATATGTACTGCACAATATCTGTCCTGCGGGATGCAGACTCCAGCACACTCTTGCCTTGTGAACCACCAGCAAGCAAGCTCGTGTAGCCGTCAAGGTCTGCCTCTATTGTCTGCTTGCGCTGCTCTTTGCGCACCTTGTCCACGGCCTTAATCTTCTTCAGGTGGTCATCGGTGATGTTGCCCGCTCGGACTGCACCCTCCCAAGGAATTGGCCGAGCCCTAATGTTGTTTTGAAGAGAGCTAAGGTAGGTGGGTGGATCCAACGACATGATGAAGTGTCCCCAGAGAAAGAGGTGGAAACCGGGGTAGATATTGAAGGAGGGGGAGGTTAATTAAGGTCGGAGGAGGGAGAAGCTTGGGGAGATGACGGAAGCTTCTTGCCAAGACCAACGTCCATCCCAACCGATCGGAGTGTATCGTTTCATCTTTGCGAGCCTTCCTCTTCCTCTCCCTCTCTTCCCTGGTATTGCCTTGAGATTATGCAACAATGGCCATATAATTGACGCGAGACTGATTTCTATTGTTCTCTCTGACCTGTACGCCTTGTGCGACGTCTATTTAGCAACGTGGTCGTTGCCTTGTACTTCAAGTTTGGCCTCGAAGCCTACGCCAAGTCCTTCGTTTCCCAGCCCTTAGCCTGTTGCCTAGCTCTCTTTCAAGGAGCCAATCCTCCCATCATCGATTCATCACTCTACCTATTTTCTCGAATGCAACGAGCCGTCGTCCAAGCGCAGCCCCCACCGAACTCATGCAAATTGAACATAAGGCGTCTAGAGCCCAGTAACACGAGTCGCATCGCATAGCGTGCCTGATACAATGTCGCAGGATTCACAGAATCCGTCCAAGCCAAAATGGGGAGTGGGATCGTTTTTCCAACAGGCGGTCGCTGGTGTCGAATCTCGGTTGGACCACATTCTGTTGGACGAGGAGGAGAGACAGAAAAATGCGGCTGCGAACGCGAAGCCTCAGGAGAACGAGACCAAGAATACGCCATTAACAAGGTCTCCAGCTGGCTGTAGGGAATTCTGGATTACAATTGGACTAGAGCCTGGCTAATGCAACCTTCTAGCGATTTCTCGTAGCTCCTCAAATGCGCGAAGGAATGATCGGCTCCAAGAGCGCCTGGCGCGTGCCATGGTGAAATCAAATACGACAAATCGCAACACACAGTCTTCGCCGAGTCGCTCTTCACCAGCTGCTAGCCCACGGCCGAGCAATGATGCGCGACGGAGTATGGACGTCGATTCCACTCTAGCATCCTCTACGGAGATTCCTGATGCTCTCAAGAGCCCATCGCATATCGAAGCCGGGACCGAATTGGAACCAACTTCGCCCAGGCCTAGCCATGACTCTGGAACATCGATACGGAATTCTGCAGAAATGAGTGTTTCCGAATCACTGCTACGAGATCCGGACGACCTGGGAGAGCGACCAGGCAATTTGGAAAGTAGCAACGAGGAAACTTTAGAGACTCAGGTAACGGAAGATTCCGTGCCTCGTGCCTCAGTAGACAGCACACGGATAAGCGTGGACTTGCCGGCGGACAATGACCCCAACGACGGGAAAACGGCCGAATCCGAGAGACAAGAGGAAATTCACGAATATATCGAACGCATCGACGCACTACAATCAAAACTCAAATACCTCGCCAAGGAAGCTGCCGAATCAGCCAAGAATGCAGCTGCCAGCGCATCACCAGGAAGTGCGAAGAAACAGCTGCTAGAAAAGGACGAAAAGATTGCATTGCTTCTGGAGGAGGGCCAGAAACTTTCAAAGTCCGAGATGGACCATCGCACCGTCATCAAGAAGCTTCGTCAACAGCTTGCTGACAATGCCAAAAGTCAGACAGAAATGAAGAAAAAGAACGAGAAACTGGAACGGGATTTTGCCAACTCAGAAGCGAGAGCGAAACGAGCCGAGGCTGCAGAAAAGAGGGCAACTGAGTCTTTGTCATCGCAGGCAAAAACCACCAAAGACTTTGATGCCGTGTCGAATGAGCGGAATGCCCTGAACCAGACTGTCTCTGAAATGAAGGCACAGTTGAGTCGAGCTCTTGCACGTGCCGAGGCTGCTGAGGCCAAGGCTCATTCAGATGCGTTGGAACAAGAGAAGCGCAAAGTTGATGAGTTAGAAGAGGAGCTGGCAAACACAAAGATCGAACGCGATATCAACGAGGAGAAGGGGAAGAAGGAGATTGCTGAATTGCAGGAGAAGCTTGACCAGGAGAGAGATCGCGCACGTATGCTTGAGGCAGAGTTGAAGGGTGAACAGTCAGTCCTGGAAAGCAAGATGGAGAGCCTTCGAACTCGGGCAGAAGAAGCGTCGTCTGGTGCAACTGGGGAGACCCAGGCCAAGCTTCTGCGACAGATTGAGACCCTACAGACCCAATATTCGGTCGCCAGCGAGAATTGGCATAGTTTGGAAGGTTCCTTGCTTTCTCGATTAGCCAATGTTGAGAAAGAACGAGATGATCTTAGCCGAAAAGAAGGTGATCTTAGGAAGAAGATTCGGGAGCTGGTAAGCAATCCTTATCTACTGTTAGTGTACGATCCTATTCTAATAATCTTTTAGAATCTCAAGACCAAGAAGCTGGAAGAGGAAATCGAGACTGCCAGAGAGGCCGAGCAAGAGGTGGAGAACAAACTTGAAGAGCGCATGGAAGAAATGCAGAAAATGCAACAGAAGCTGGACAAAGCAGTCGAAGATTTTACAACCACCCAAAAAGACCTCGTGGAGCAAAAGAAGGCCTGTGATGCCTCATGGGCACAGAAATTGGACGAGGAGCGAACCAAATGGCGGGAGCAAATGAACAACCTGCAGCAATCTCGCGGTGTCTCCCCCGTCCAGTCTTTACGGCGATCGAGTAATCTAGACACCGTTCCATCAGGTCTATATGACTATCGTCCTTCTAGCCGTCGCTCGTCCACCATGCCCACAGCCTCGCCTGACATTGGCACGCCGCCGCGCCAGAACTCCTACCCAGCATCAATTAATCAAGGAACGCTCTCCCCTCCCCCTATCAACACCAGCACCATCATGGAGACTCCTTCAATTACATTTGAGCCGGACGAGTTTTTCGGCTCTGCCACACCGGCTACTCCATCCATGTATGGCGGTACACAGGCCCTACCATCACGCGGTATCAACGATATAATTTCGGAGTCAACTGTGGGCGCTGGCCCATCAGTGCAGCTAGTCGAACGCATGAGCGCTACCGTTCGTCGCCTAGAAAGTGAACGTGCCGGGTCCAAGGACGAGCTGGCGCGTGTCACCGCCCAGCGCGATGAATCCAGACAGCAAGTCGTGGATCTCATGCGCGAGCTAGAGGAAAAGAAAACCTCAGACTCCCGCGTGGAGGAACTTACCGCCAGACTTGCGGATATCGACCAGCGATATCAGACTACCCTCGAGATGCTGGGTGAAAAGAGCGAACAAGTCGAAGAACTTGAAGCTGATATTGCTGACTTGAAGAAGATCTATCGCGAATTGGTGGATAGCACTATGAAATGAGAAGGAAAGGACTAGTCTCATGCGTCCTGGCTTTCCCCCTTGAGACTTAATGAGCATGAGTCACAGCTGGATGGCTGAGAATATTTGTATATAGACATCCCTCGTGTAGGAGCCGTTGACCAAGGGTGTTGCTTCATATTTTGATGGACACCTTGCAGACTACCTAGAAATACCAAGTACTGTGAGAAAAAATGAGTATGTTTCAGCATTTACGAACCCCGGAGTTAAATTAAATCCGTTCCACTAGCTGCATGATGCATCCTGACTCCCGCCGTTTAATCTCTTCACTGCATGCACACTACAGTAATATTATAAAAAAAAAAGCATGGTCTTCCCAAGCCCTGGCTGCCTTACATGTAAAAAGCGGCGTGTCAAGGTATACTTCGTCCCTAATGTCCGACCTGCATGACCTAATCCCTTCAGTGTGATTCTTCCCGACCCAGCTGCGGTCGATGTCATAAAGCAAAACGAAATTGTGCCTGGGAATCAGAGAAATCAGAAGCTTGGCCATTCAAGAATGAGAATGCATTTGCAAAAGGCAAACCACGGCGCCCTCGCGCCCACAATAGCAGCCCGTCTTCGCAAGACCTGATGGTTAATCAACCATCTCCAATGGGCACGTCTCTATCTTTGCCTCTCGAAGTCTATGCCTTGAATTACTGGAAGGTGAACTTTACGTCTTGGCCTAGTGGCCTACAAGAAATTGAGAGCGAGTTTGGTGGATCCGCACTCCGCCTTTTGGACCATTGCCATCCACGCTCCGCGCTTCGTCTCTCCGTTTCTGCTTTTGCGTTGGCAAAGTTTGGGCAAGCGATGCGCTCGGATAAAGCCATAAAAAGCGCCGAAATGCTCTACGGGAGAAGCATCAAGTGTATGCAGGTGGAAATAGCTTGCTTGTCGAATGAGACGATTGATCAGCTGCTTGTTGCTACGTTGCTGATGGGTGTCTATGATGTGTGTTCGAATATGACTTTAGACTCTGTGGATTTTGGCTAAAATGTTTAGAATATCACGGTTCCAAATAGAGGGGATGTTGGTGTTGGCACTCCCCCGTCTACTCACAGGTCTGCAATGAGGGGTGAATCCAGCTTCCTGCCTGGTGTCAGTCATTGCCGAGGGACAGCGGGTCTTTTGCAGATTCGACAGCAGCAAGGATGGGGCTCGAGCTCTGGCCTTGATCGAGTCGCTCGACGGCCAATCGTGAGTACAATTCCACAAACTTTATTGAAGAATAATCCGTTGACATGTCTTCTTAGGTGCGATCATGCCTATTCCGAGGGGTTCCAGCCCCTGATTGGCTCCAAGAAGATGCAGAAAGAATTGAGCCTGATGATCCAGTGGTTGTGCTTGATGATCTTTACACTCGGCTCACTATTCTACGGTCAAAATGCTTACAACTTCGCTACCAATGCGACAGCCCGGTCATATCTCAGCTTCAAATCCTAGTTACCGAGGCTGAAGAATTGGCTTTTGCATTTGAATTTTGGGAATACATTTTACCCGACGAGTGGAGGGTTTCCATTTATTCTCCTCAAGATATCGGGGTGCCCAGGTCTCATCTTCTATACGAAGGCTCTGCCCACATCTACTCGACATTTGACCACGCAACTATTTGGAATCGACACCGTGCCGGCCGGTTGATTGTTGTCAGTACTTTCCTGCGGCTGCTCTTCAATTTGGCAAGTATGTCACCTCAAAGTGACTTCATTACACAAATTCAAAAGTGCAAATCTACCATTGACTGTTTGGCTACCGATATATGCTACAGCGTCGAGTCCTTCTTCAATCCAGTCACCAGCATCATGATTGAAAGAGACCGGCACCATGCCAATAATGGCCTTGATAGTGAAGTATCCCCAATGGCGGCTACTTTGTTAGCTTGGCCACTGACAATTGCCATCGGTATAGAATTTGTTCCTCAGAAACAAAAGTGTTGGCTGCGCAAAAAGCTAGAGGCTGTATCAGTAGCCCTAGGTACTGACTTATTGAAATACTGTACAGAGGATAGTCTTGTAATTTAGTTTGTGATGGAGAAATATAGACTTCAAGGCCCAGGCTCCACCGTGCCTGAGATAAGTGGGCCTCGTGCGCAAGGGGTTCATCTGGCTATCCAATCAAACGACATCACTAAATCCACTTGTTGGACCCCGAAGCTCCCACATATTATATCTCGCAACCACCAGCGTGGGCGAGCGACACATTCAATCAGTACTAAGTCTATCCAGAAAATGGCGTACGACACTCATGGGGTCCTTTGGGATACTGATGATGAAAATGCGTCTCTGCTCCCAGGCAAGAATCTGATGGCTACCAGAGCTGTCTGTTCACCCGTTGTTCCTCCCTTGGAAGAATCCGAGATGAATTTCCAATCAGGGTTCGACCATATTCCATCCTTCTTGAACGATTATTTTGAACTAATTGACAGATTGCAATTCCTTAAAGTTCCCATTGCAAGTTTCACTGGATTCCCAAGACGTTTCTAGAATCCTCAGCCCACTTCTCCTCGCGCGGGCAGCCTACATGGCAGAAACAGGCCTCTTCAAACAGAATGACATCATACTTGGATCTGAGTATCTACACAGTAAAGTTATTGTCACAGATCAAGACCACTGTGAAAGGCTGAGTAAGAGCTTTGGTGCGCGGGCACATGTACCAGCGAGTCCGAAGATCCGGAGCAGCATCTCTCATTCCTCGAGCGAGACCTCCCGAGCTCTTAGCATAAACTACAGGTATGACCATCATTGAGCACAGTTGATGCGCACTCTAATCATAATTTTCCTGCTAATATATTTCAGGGTGATGTATGTTTTAGCCGGAGGTTTGTTGGCGCGGTGCATATCCAGGCTGGCCGGCTACAGCATGTGCAACGAAATTGGCCAGGCGGTTGCCTCTGTTCTAGCTATAATTTTCACTGCCGTGTCTGACTATTATGGTGGCCAGCCCCAGCCCGCACCCAAGTCCCAGGCTCAATCCAGTCCCCAGTCCCCCAGCTTCAACAGCTACCAAGATATGTTTGTTGCTGCAATGGAGGATCATGGCCTCCAATATGCGGATATCCTGCCAGGCATTCCTACCCACGGGATTAAAAAGCGCCGCAATGGAGAACCCGAACTTTTGGAACGATTCCTGATCAGGGGGTTCCTCCACATACATTATCCCGTAAAGAGCGCCTTCCAAGTGAACTACTATAGCAATGATAGCGTTGTCGTTAATTCTTCACTTGGGGCAGTGGAGGATTTGATATCCGGATTGGGAGAAAGATATGATAACCCCGGCCTCAAGGTGACCTGCAGCATGGAAAGGTATAACGAACGGGACCTTTACGAGAGAGATTATCACCCTTTGGTAGGCATGACTTCTGACATTGCTGGCTACTGGGCTGGATCTGGTACAACCGTTAGCAGGCCAGAATATACTGGGTATGATTCAGAGGCGGAGGAGGAGGATATGATTGATTTCTACTTTGAAATTATCCCGTGGATCTGACAATTGAGGGTATACTCCTGTCATTCATCATCTTGCACGATACTAGCAATGGTCAAAAGTCATAGGATAAAAATAAAGTATGGGCATCTACATTAAAACATCTCGCAGTCTGCGGTAGTTGAACACTGCATTGACGGTATTAGGCGAAATGTAGTATTTGACGTTGGAGTAACAATATTATAAACCTTGAAAGTATATACTCAGGTATTTCCTTGCATACACTCGGTTTTAGTACCAATGTGAAGGCGATTCAAAGGTAATCCCCACGGGGTTGGCGCGTTTTCTTACCTAGATCCGGCTCAAATGAAGCGTTATGCATGTTGACTTGGATCAAGCGAGATCATATGCTCATGAACATGAGGCAAAGCGGAATTTTGTTCAAATTGAAATTACTATATGACACCATATATAATTAGTGTGGTGTCGGACTAATGATCTCAAGGATTCCCTTCAGAAAACCAACGTAGAGCCAATCAAGAAAAGATACAAATGTGGAGACCTTATCTGTTTGTTTGGTTTGCATCACGTTATCGCCGTTGTTGCGTGCAACAGCTGTCACTTCGCGATGCCTTGCATAACTTTTCTCTGATGAAATCCTAAGTTTCCACTCTTTCGGAGCTTTTGAGAAATACATCTCTTATATCCGCTCAATTTGATCGCTTCACCGGCATTAACACGGAACAAGGAGAAATATCTAGCCGGGAACCGCCACCCCAAACAAAGCCGCTTTCAAAGATTGGATTCAAGTCGGAGCAAATTTCCAAAGAGTGAACTGGACAAACAGTCCTTCTCTTTCCCGCCTCCAACTGCGCATATCCAGTCCAGAAATCTGCCACCTTTAAGGACGATACGAAGCCATGGATTTCCTTCCAGGTATGTGCGACTTCTTATCTCTAGCTTGCTCGCAGGCAGTTGTTTGTAAACAACTCCTCAGTTCTTTTCTTGCTCGGGCAGCGCAAAAAAAAGCATCTGCTAATCCAAAAATCCAATCTACAGAAAACATTCAAACATTTCTCCAACACCCAACAGTTTCATTTCTTCGCACCACAACTCAGAGCCAGGTAACAACACAGCTTGCCAACCTGCGCTCAGCCTATGTCCAGCCCTACATCATTGAACCGCTTTCGACTTTCCTCACCTCCACAAGCACTGCCGCAATGCCCGACCTTATCTCCGTGTTCTTGCTAGTGGTCATCTTGTTTATTTCGCTCAAGATCCTCGACTATGCGCGCCGCCTTGTCATGTTTTGGGTGATGCTGGCTTTCCGATTAGTCTTCTGGGGTTCTCTGGTTGGGCTTGGCTTCTACGTGTATCAGGTGGGCGTGGAAAATGCCGGAAGGGATCTCGGTTGGCTGTGGGGCGTTGCAATGGGCTTTGTGGAGGATTTCCAGAAGAGTGGGAGTGCTGCTGGGGGCTGGGTGCCTGGGTCAGGCTCAGAATCGGGGAAACGAGGAACTCGTGGGGGCTGGAGGTAAAAGAAAGATGGCATAAGTGAAGGATTCTCCGATACTTTGGTTAGTACTTTTGGACAAGATATATTGCCTCTGGGGGGTGTACGGGGTTTCTGTTTGTTTGGGAATTATCATCATTCGTGAGCTTTCTTTATTGGTTTTAGCGTATTATTAAGTGATCATGTCGATATTTTTTTCTATTCCTCCTGAACGAGGGGACCTCCGAACAGTGGGACTCTGATGTGGCGCTTGGTGTGGTGCTGTATGTGGTGCTGGTGGGGTCTCTTGTCTTCCTCCACACGCCCCGCGCCCGGGCGTTTGTACACCACGTTCTCACCATCAAGTCAGATATTCCGTTGTCGCTTGAGTAAATGACCGTAATCAATTTCACCGAATCCTCGGAGTTCGGTTCACAGTAGTATAAGGCGACAAATAAGCGCCGATGGGGCTCGGAGGGTAGGGATTACTTCGTCCGGTCTCGGGATTACATGGCGTCCGTAAAACACCGAACCGGGAAAAAGAAGACAAAAAATACCGAACGGTTTATTCGTCCTCGTAGTTGACCTCCTGTTCGTCCTTGGGCTCCCTGGGCTCCTGAGCTTCGTGGTATTGGATGGCATCATCAATATGGCTCAAAACTCCGGCAACGCTGTCTTCATCCTGGACCTCCAATTGTAGAAAGGAGACCATGCTGAAGTCATCAATTAATTGCGCCACAGCCCGGTTAAGCTGCGTGAAGGAACCGCCACTCATTAGGGCATCCTTAGCCATGGGATTGGCGCTAACAGCCGGGTCGTCGTTCTCATTCGATAGCAATTGCATGTCCACGTTGGTGAACCGTCTCAGCTCTCGGCGGCTGACCATGTCCCGAACCTGATCCATTTTGCTGAGAATGTTCACGTGAGGAATCTCCAGCATCAGCATGGCGGACATGGCGCTCAAGGTGCCAGCAAAGAATTTGGCCTTGTCAACGACGAATGTGCTTTCGAGGAGGTATGCCGCGCAGAGGTTGATATTCAAGGGACCTTGGCGAGAAAGGAACTGTACAAGGGATGGTAGGAGAGGAATGTGGGTGTAAAGTTCGATTTGGCCGGGCATATCGAAGATAATGAGGTACTCCTCGCTCAGTGGCTCAAGCGCCTCGGATAGGAACTCCAGATTCTGGAGCAGGAATTCGAAACAGTAGATAAGACCTCCGTTGGGGCCGAGCTGCAGCTCCTCCATCACATCTTCTAATGTGATCAGGTCCCGAATATCGAGATCCGGTTGATATGTGAAGTTTTCGGCGGCGGGGTCCAGATTGACATAAAAACAGCTTCGCCGGTTGCTTTGTAGATGTTGGATCACGGAATTGCTGAAGGTGGTTTTACCTGCCCCAGCAGGGCCCATGACCAAGACGCCGAACTTGGACATGGTCAATTAGATAGAGGATAATGATCTTGTAGTGAGTAGGTATAGCACCATGAAGATTATCTCAGTGATTGCTTATCGGTAAATGAGAATTTTCCATTGCCGGTGGGGCGGGGCTAGGCGGTGAGCCGTATGGGAATGTGACTGGTTCGATTTTGCATGATTTGCATGCTGATGGGGTTGGGGGCCAGGCGGTGAAACTAATCGTCCGGACCAGACATGCACGGATGGCGTTATCGAGTTGCCAATGGTCGATGGTCGGAACCCGAAGTCAGAACTGTCCTCGCTCTATGGTTCCGGGTCCCATTTTTTTCTGCCCCGCTCTCTCTCATATACCAACCCCTCTCCCTCTTTTTCTTCGTTTCTTTTTTTCTTCTTCTTCATCCATCCCCTTTTCTCTTCACCTCTCTTTAATTTAATCACACACCATTCTTCACAATGGGTTCCGTTTCTCAGAAGCCCGGCACTTTCCTTTTCACCTCCGAGTCCGTCGGAGAGGGTCACCCCGATAAGATTGCGTGAGTTTTTCCGCCGTTTATTTTCCCCTGAGGCGTGCGCCGAAAAGTCTCCGTGCATCAATTCTAACCTACGTGTCCCCATCTATTAGTGACCAGGTCTCGGATGCTATCCTCGATGCCTGTCTTAAGGAGGACCCCCTCTCCAAGGTTGCTTGCGAGACTGCCACCAAGACCGGTATGTGACAAGTCCAATTGGCCCCCAATTGTCTTCCTGACCGGACATCCAAATCTGACATAATATGTCCTTTTCCTCCAGGTATGATTATGGTCTTCGGTGAGATTACCACCAAGGCCCAGCTGGACTACCAGAAGGTCATCCGTGGCGCTATCAAGGACATCGGTTACGATGCCTCTGAGAAGGGCTTCGACTACAAGACCTGCAACGTTCTTGTTGCCATTGAGCAGCAGTCCCCCGATATCGCTCAGGGTCTTCACTACGATGAGGCTCTTGAGAAGCTCGGTGCCGGTGACCAGGGTATCATGTTCGGTTATGCCACTGACGAGACCCCTGAGCTTCTCCCCCTCACTATTCTCCTTTCTCACAAGCTTAACGCTGCCATGAAGGCCGCTCGCAATGACGGCTCTATCCCCTGGTTGCTGCCCGACACCAAGACTCAGGTCACTGTTGAGTACGCTCACGACAACGGTGCTGTCAAGCCCCTGCGTGTCGACACCGTTGTTATCTCTGCCCAGCACACTGACGATCTTTCCACTGAGGAGATCCGTGCCACCCTTAAGGAGAAGATTGTTAAGAAGGTTATCCCCGCTGAGCTTTTGGATGACCGCACTGTCTACCACCTGCAGCCCTCTGGCCGCTTCGTCATCGGTGGTCCCCAGGGTGACGCCGGTCTCACTGGCCGTAAGATCATTGTCGACACCTACGGTGGTTGGGGTGCTCACGGTGGTGGTGCTTTCTCCGGAAAGGACTACTCCAAGGTCGACCGTTCCGCTGCCTACGTTGCTCGCTGGATCGCTAAGTCCTTGGTCAACGCCAAGCTGGCTCGCCGTGCGCTGGTCCAGCTGTCGTACGCCATTGGTGTCGCCGAGCCCCTTTCCATCTTCGTCGAGACTTACGGAACTTCCGATAAGACCTCCGATGAGCTTGTGGAGATCATCCGCAAGAACTTCGATCTCCGTCCCGGTGTGATTGTCAAGGACCTGGACTTGGCCAAGCCCATCTACATCCAGACTGCCAAGAACGGTCACTTCACCAACCAGGACTTCACCTGGGAGAAGCCTAAGACTCTGAAGTTCTAAATGGAATCCTCCATCCATTAACTTTGGAGACGCTTTGACGAACGTGATGAGATTGCTTTGTTTTCAACAACTCAAAGCACATGCATAGAGCATTATAACACCTAAAACGACAAAAATCTTTCAAAAGTTTGATTCCTTTCGGAATTTACACTTTCTTGTTTCATTATCTGCATGCTTGTCTTGCAAATTACGGCGAAGATAAAATTCAACATGATACCACTTTCATCAACTGGGACGGGATGTTCAGGCGTTTTTTCGGGAGCGAAGTCTTCAACAACCATATTACCTTCTCCTTTTCACCTCCTCGGTCGTGCTCACGGCTGATCAGTACTGTGTACCATTATGGCTGTTGACTCGATTGGAGGGTTTATTGGTGGCAAAGAGAGTCGGACTTTTACACCATAAGACCCATTCGTGGCTTAGAGGTCGCTAATCTAAACATTAGCATTACAATAATAAGAATCTCAACGATTTAAAACAACACAAGTTTCCACTTCCATTGTAGAAAGGGCATCTCCAGTTGACCACAAAATCAGTTGGATACCTCACTAGCCCGTGTCTGAACTAGCACGGTAAGGGCAATTCACCTAAGATGCAACCGTACCGGTTTTCAGGTATTGAAGAGCATGACTACGCTTACTTCAAGCCAACATCCATAATGCTTCATTCGAGCCGGGATGTGGGTAAGAAAAGTCGCCGTCTTAGTAGGCATTGCTCTTTTATCACGTTCACATAGCTGAGTGGTGCCTGGGTATGTCGTCGATAATAGTACTTTCCTGCATAAAGATCATCACGCAAGCCAAAGACCGTGATGAGGTGCCCAAGTAACCTTTTCGGAGAGTCCAATTATAGATGTTCTTTATATGTACCTCATTAACCACATTTAAAGCCATCAGTAGTCGTAATGCAGACAGTTGGACAAAAATGCTATCTCAAGAATTGAAGAACATGTCACCCTGGTTCCAAGGTCAAATCAAAGCAACAAGTCAACATTCAAGGTAATGCATGTATACCGGCATTGTAATCCTAGGTACGAAAAGGCGCTGGCTCAGTGAGTATCCTGATAATCTTCACCTTGCGGATAACGTACTCTTGAGTAAGAAGGCACCTGGGTAGTTATGTGCTCGATAATGTTACTCATCCGAGATACGAATCTCAGCCTTGCCTAATACCTTGAATATGGAGTTTAATTAATGATTCCCTGTAAGATCCTGCACTCACCATTAAGAGAAGAAGCGTTTGCGAAAATCAATGAAAGACGTTCTTTAGTTCGGGCGGGGACAACCTTAGTGCTTGGACCTCGACGCGTGACGCCAAAACTCCACTAACAAATTAAACCCGCGATCTCCCACTTACACTATTGACGTGCATTGCATCAGCGTATCTCTATTTCTGTTATTTCGCATACTGTTTCCTGAAATCTGGACACTTGCACAATGAACACCATCGCCTAGACGTGATCATGACTGCCCATGTGATCCCGACTGTCCTAGATCCCCTCAATGCATCCGCGCTGAACAGACTCCCCGAGGCGGCCCAGCCGCTGTCGAAGAAGCGCAAATTCGGACACGACGCCGCTACTGCTGGCCAGATAGCAGGTGCCTCTATAGTGATCAGAGTATGTTTGATTAATCTGTTTAGCATTTGCTTGTTGGTCCACGATCCCTAACTCACCATTCTTGTTTGATCTCTACCAGGCCCACGCCGCTTCACTATCCGATGAACCCCTCGTCCTAGATCGCATTGCCACACTTCCCCGCACCAGACTACCGCTCTCATGGCTCGAAGACGCGTCGTGGTCACATTCTGACGCCCAACCGGGCGGCTTATTCGTCGCCGATATCCCCGCCCTCGAAAACGAACTATTTGCCTGTGCAGAGCCTATCGTCCTTGCCGTGCGGCTGGTGGCTGATGGCAGTCTCTACGTGGTTGAGAGGGTAAAGAGAGGCATTTACTCGCTCACTAGGCTTGCACGGTGGGTGAATGAGGGAGATATTGTGGTTGCGGTGAAGGGCTGGGAAGGGTCTTCTCGAGCGGTAGACATAGATGTTGATGCTGAGGAGAAATCCCTGCCTGTGCCGGATGCTCTCAATTGGTGGCAGGCTGCGCAGATCGAAGAACCCACTTCTGATTTTGGGTTGGGAGATGACTTCGCTGGGCTGCAGGTTGGTGTTGTGTTTGAAGATGAGGTGGATGTGGGGACAGTTGCACCTTCTTTTGTTGATGTGCTTGAGTTCCGGGGCCATTCAATTCCTCCTGTCCTAAAAAATGCGAACAGCGACACCGAGGCTTCCTTTGCGCTATCTGAGTCCCAGGGTATGGGGTCTACAGGCGCTATGGACGTTGATTCCACAGACAACAATGGCATTGATGCGAAGCAGTCACCCGAAGAGCTGCTCAATAAGATGAGAGATCATTACTTACAAGCTCTCTACATCTCAAAGGTTAACATTTTGCTCATTTCAGTCTGGAGCTTGATATCTAACGATTTCCTTAGACATCTCTGGCCTACTTTGCCAAAGGTCCCATGACTCGCTGCCGCACTGCTTTTCAATCATCAAGCTCTGGAAACCCCCAGACACCAAGTGAACTAATCGAGTTTTACCGCGAGGCTATTCTGGCTGCTAAGAAAATGGACCTCAAATACCGAGAAGCCTTGCCAGCAGCTGTTCACGAAGCAGTGATTGCTGTGTCTGATGGTGAGGGTGGTACGAAGAAGCGGAAGAGCAAAAAGAAGAAAATGAGCAAAAACGGGCTGTATCCCGAGGAGGATAGCTTCATCCACAAGTGGTGGAAGGGCCGGAGCATGACTGAAACTTCTACATACGATTCACGGGAAGCAGAGACCAAGAAGCACATATCTGACCTTCGATTGCGTGAAATACAGCTGCAAATCCTCCTGATTTTGGAAGTAATGGCTTTGGAATCGACTCCTACCGTTGAGAAAGAAGACGAGAGACCGACAAAAGAAATCGTCGAAGCTAAGGATTCAGCCAAGAAGACCAGACCCAAGAAGCCTCAGGATCTGAATGTGCTCCTCGAACTGCACCTTGACCGACTGTGCATCTGGCATGCTGTCGGTCTTGAGGAATCTTCGACGGCCGAAACGGCAAGAACATCGGCTTTTAACGAGGGCCACATGTCTGGGAAGAAGGTTGAAAGCGATGCGGTGCGCGATTTTTGCACCGAGGTCATCATTCCATTCTATGCAGCACGCTTGCCGGGCAAATGCAAGTTGATCACTCGCAAATTCGGCGTATCTGGTGGTATCTCACCAGCGGCCAAGAAATCATCCAACAAGAGAGAGCGTCCAGAGCCAGGAGCGGAAGTCAAACGACAAGCGCCGCCTCAGAACATCCGCCGCTCGTTGCATCGTGTCTTGACCGATGAGAAGGCGGCAGCGGCATCTCAAAATCGACATCCATCTCTCCATCGGTCTAATACTGCACCAAGCAAGCAAGAGGCCAGGCGTGATTCTATGGAGCCTCTGCTTCCCACTGTTCTGTCAGGGAATGTGCGAGGTGGAATCCAGGTCAAGCGTGTGGAGAACAGGGAGGTTGATTTAAATGCAGCAGCCCGTCAACACGAGAGTAAATTGCGAAAGGTTCAAATGTTGGCCGACCAGAAGAAGGAACTCGATGCTGCCATTCACGCTCTGCGAAAACCAAACAGAGAAATGGTTGCGAAGGATATTGCTGACGATGCTACCAAACGGGTTTCCAATGGAGGAGGGAGCTCCCGAAAGCCAAAGAACCCTGTTCGTAACCCATATGGCCAAGGAGTTCAGGTCATGGCGACACCGCGTGGCAATCGCAAGAAGGATGCAGTCGTGGGGATGCCTCCACTTCCTCGAAGCCTCAAACCTTCCAAATCCTTTGCCGGAGAAATGGAAAATCATTCCCTAGCTGAATCCCCGGTTATGGTTCCGTCCTCGAGTCGACGAGCAATTTCATTCTCCGGGCCTGACTCAAACCCATTCAAGTCTCGCCATGCTGTCGACACAAGCGACAGTGGGCGACGACAGGCCCGACCGGCAGAGCTTGGATCTATCCAAGAAACGCCCACTCGCCCCCCTCCTAATAGACTGTTGTTTGACACCAACAAACCCAGCAGCACGGATCCCCGCCGGATATTCTCATCTGCAAGCAAAGGGACAGATCTGTTCCGAGTACCCCAGATTCCAGAGCCTCGTGCAAACCCTCCCGAGCCAATGGCGCCCTCAACCCCAGTTTCATCTCGGCGTAAACAAATTAACCCAACTTCTACGCCCGAAGCATCACGGCCTCTCAGCAAGACGTTCGAAGGCGCCCGCTCTTCAATGATCATGGAGACACCACCAAAGCAGCGTGGTCCAGAACCCATGCCAGCCCCTCGCTCTATCCCCACAGCTCCTAATTTCCCAGTAATGATCACCAACAATACTCGTCCGCCATCTTCACCAGTTGTGCTCGGCACCCCTGTCAAAGGTGCCGATGTCATACCTGTGACGCCGGACAAATCTCAATCCAAATCGATCTATGACCAGCTGGGCTGGGATGACGACGATATGGACATTCTGTAGGGTGCGACCCATCGAATTAAATGTATGCATCTTTGGCGGCTTTTGGTTTTCATCTGGCGATACAGCAGTCTTGCATGTTTATTTCAGGAGCGAGCCCATTGATCCTCACATTGCTCATCAGGGATGCCCGGAATATCTATCAGTATCATAGTGCAGGGTCTTGTGTGGGGTTATTTTTGATACACAGTACATGAAGCTTAAACTCACATTGAATATGATCATCATTTATGACGCCATAATTCTACTGCCTGATACGCGCAATTTTGGATGAAACTCCCAAGTCTTCAATTTTCAGTCTGATGTATTTTCGCCTCCACTTGACTTCCGCGGCCACTTCCGTTTGGCGAAACCCTGTCTGGACCCACTGATGTACGGTCGATCAGTAGGTTTATTCTCCAGGGGTATCCCCGACGGTTCATTATTGAACAAAGGGTCCAACTTCATGCTTCTTGGTCTGATTAGAGGGATTTCGGAAGTGAAAACTTGCATATGCCCCGGTGTTGCATCTCGGGACTTGAGTTTTTTCATATCCCCCGATTGCTATCAACTCCCAAGAGGTCGTGATTCCCGACACAGGATCATTGTTGGTCTTTGAGGTCTCTGTGAACCTTGGAAACGATATTCACAATTTTCCGTTTCCTGGTGTCCTGTACGAGCTCAGAGTCTGTCGAGAAACATTTTAGTTAATTGGGAAAGAGCAAATCTTATCAGCAACCACACATCAGCAATTCCTCGTTGATTGGAGTTCTTCACACAACTCCACCTGGCACTCAAAATGACGTTCCAGACTCCCCAAAATAAATGTTCATTGGAGGTTCATTCTCTCGGCAAGGTTGATGGCTGGCACTATGCAGACGGAGTGGAGCAGTACTGTGGGATTCCATACGCAGACCTTCCCAAACGCTGGACGCGTTCTGAATTGAAGACTTCGTGGCCGAACAAATACCACGATGGGACTCAGCTGGGGTATGTTATTTGCTCAAAATCGAAAGTTCATAAACATAGCTGACCAGATCAACCGAAGCAATAATTGCCCGCGAGCACGAGCCTCGGGAAGTGATTCTAGCCCGATAAATCCATTCATTCCAGTGCCTCCAAACCCAGCGTTCACAAAAAGCCCCATAAGCGACGAAAAGACCGCGCTTATCTTGAATATCGCCACGGCTCAGCAACCCTCAACTGAGCCAGCTAAGCAAAAGCTTCCTGTCTTCGTATGGATTCATGGTGGATCCTTATTATTCGGAAGCGCAAACTACGGCATATACGACACGGTAAATCTCGTTTCACAAAGCAAGTCCATTGGACTCCCAGTCGTCGCCGTGAGTATCAACTATAGACTCGGACTGGGGGGGTTTCTGGCCGGCGCGAAGATTGCAGAAGAGTTGAAGCGGGACGGGTTCGCTGGCAACGGCAATTTCGGTTTCACAGATCAAAAGGTCGCCCTTGACTGGGTACATAGGTACATTGAGAATTTCGGAGGAGACTCCAACAATGTGACGGTTGTGGGGCAATCAGCTGGAGGCGTCAGTATTGGTCACCATATGGCTTCGAATCACCCGATGAAGTTCCACCGTGCAATTTGTATGTCTGGTGTTGGGACAACTTTGAGCGCAATGTCACTAGAGGATCATGAGAACCTGTTCGAAAGCACGTGTCGGTTTTTCGATATTGATTCGCTTGCTCCAGATGCATTGGATCGATTGCGCCAAGTTGATCAGCAAGTCCTGGCTGATGCAGACCATATTATTCAGGGTGTACCGGCCGGTACTGGAAATCCATGTCTAGACGGTTGGTTCTATGCACACGATCCTCAAGTGCTCACCGAATCACCTACCTGGGTGAAGTCTTTCATGTTTGGTGATGTTCATGACGAGGGAGTTATATTCATTCTGAATCTCAGAAAGGACACATATAATACCGTTCGAGCCACGCTCATGAAGCATGTTCAAGATGAGGATTTCCTCAACAGCGTATTCAGTGAATATGGCATTTCACCAGACCTGACTCAGAATGTACTCCTCGAAAGGGTATGCACCATGGCCGCCGACGCGGTATTCAAGATTAAGAATTATCAGTCCGGAATCGTGAACAACAGACTGAGAGAAGAGGGCGCACTCTTCGAATATCATTTTGACCAGCGCTCTCGCATCCGCAATACTCTACTGGGCAAATCGTACCACGGCTTTGACGTGATTTATCTATTCCGAAATCTTGACACTGAGCTGAATGAAGCGGAACGCGCGATGGGGACCGATCTTCAAAATGCTTGGCTTCGATTCGTTCATGGCCAGGCGCCATGGGAAAAAGAAATTGATACTAGTCTGTGGATGATTTGGGGCCCTGATTCTCAACAGAAACTTGAGACAGAAGAACAAGATGAGCCTGTTCGCCACTATTCTCGGTTTAAACGAGTGATTTCACTCGGCTCTGGCGGCTTATGGAGAAAATATCTGAAAGGGCTAGATGCCCTGGTTATGAAACGGGAAAATGCTGGAAAGTTTGAGAAAGAAGAGATTGAAAGAGTTTGACGCGGCAAAACTAGTATTGTGTCTTAGCCATCATCCTTAAAGGGCCTCGTTTATGTTTTATTATCTTTTCTATTCCTCTTCCAAGGTTGAAGCGTAGATTGAAAGCAAAACTCCTACCTAATGAATCCTTTTGATTTCTCTTCCTTAAACATAGTATCCTCGCTGTGGAATACAAATTTTCTTGTGCTACATGATACGTTTCACGTTGAAATACCTAATCATAGATTGACTCGGGCGTTGTGTCTTTATTGAGGGTCTAGAGCGTCCCTGAATATTTACTTTCCGCTGCCAATTCTCCCGCTTCCGAATGCCGTATTTTAATTATACCTTGAGAACTCACCAATTAGGAAGATGTCTAATTAACTGTATAATATCTAAGCTATGGAGGAGTTGATGTGAGCTTAGGCGGTGAAGACAGTTGGCGTTTAAATCTTCGGACCCCCGAGCCTTAAGGCATTGACGTTCCTAGGCTCGGGGAGTTCCACCGCCAACATGCCGCTCGATTAGGTTCACCCGCAGTGGACCTTCCTTATTCCTAATAGTACCACCCGCGACATTCTCAGCGAACGGGTCCCTTGCCGCATAATGGCCCTCAAGTTCCTGGCTTGGCTGGGTCTCACCATACAGTTTGCTTCTGCAGACTGGCAATTCCTTTCGCGTCCCGATCTCGCCCCTCCCATCTTGAATATCACGGTGCCAGCTACAACCCAAGCAGAATCCGGGTACATCTTTGTAGCACCTAAAGGTCAGCCCGGGGCAGATGCCACTAGCAGTGGTCCTGAGCAACCTGGTCCCCATATCTTTCGCGATGATGGAGAGCTAGTCTGGTCTGGTGTCGGCTACTATGGTGGCTATGTCATCGATTTTGGGGCCATCATGCTAGACGGCAAACCTGCGCTGCGAGCGTTTCAAGGATCATTAGATCCACAGCATGTGCGCATGAATGGCCACCACACAGTACTCGATAATATGTACCAGACCATCAGTGTGGTTAGGGCAGCGTCACACCGCTTGGTTTCGGGCCATGAATTTAACGTGATTGATGGTAGAACAGCTTTGGTTGAGATCTTGGTCCCAGTTCCAACAAACCTTAGCATTTACGGAGGCGATTATGGACAGCAATGGGTCATCTCAGCCGGGTTTCAAGGTTTGATCTCCTTTACCAAGAGTCACCGAGTATACGTGGAATTAATTCAAATCAACAGAGATCGATATACAAACTGGCCAATTGATTTTTGAGTGGTATAGCTTAGACCATGTTAGCCCCGAATGTACAAGCTTGATTGCTCTAGAGATTATGCGCCATTTGCTGATATGAATAACAGACAGCGCAATACCCCTACAGTCAGAGGGTCCATACAATGCTCGCAGTGCTGTGAGTGGCTGGCACTATTTCATGATCAACAGCGTGGACAAAGACAGCGAAGGAAATTACCTAATATCAGCCCGCCACTATTCAGCAATTTACAAGCTCAACGGTACCACTGGTGAGATAATATGGCAACTAGGCGGACGTCACGGATCTGATTTTCACATTCCATCCAACCTGGAGTTTGCCTTTCAGCATGACGCTCGTATAAGGTACCAGTCCCCCGATGGCTCCATTGAACGAATCTCATTTCTTGATAATGCGAACGGTAGTCCAGACCCCAGTCATGACACCGGCCTGGTCTCCAAAGCTCGGTATATTGAGTTGAATCACACAGCAAACACAGTTTCAGAGATCTGGACATACCCAGCCCCAGATGGTATGATTGCAAATTCTCAAGGAAATGTCCAATTTCTACCCAATGGCAACACGTTTGTGAACTGGGGCCAGACGGGCGTTATTACAGAACACTCGGAAAATGGGACTATATTATATCAAACCCACGTGGACTCGTACCCAAGCCAGAATGTTCACAGCTATCGGGCATTTCGATCAAACTGGACCGGTATCTCTAGCGAAGAACCCGCAGTGCTAGCTTTGAGAAAGAAAGAAGGGGGTCTCTTGGTGTGTGTATCGTGGAATGGTGATACCGAAACAAAAGCCTGGCAATTCCACCTGCGCGAGAACCAGTCCGGTCAGAATGTCAATATTTTGGGCGTGCAAGCCCGGACAGGTTTTGAAACCAAGTTCGAAGCCAACGTCAACTGGTCTTTGGAAGTGCTTCGGCAATATTCTGTTGTTGCCGAGGCCTTGGACTCCACTGGGCATTCTATAGGGCTCAGCCGACCGATACGTATTCAAGATGATGCTCCGTTCCGCGCTCATATTGACGGGATACAGGTCCAAGCCGCCGGGAGAATCAGTGTTCCCCAGGAACGCATGGAGCTATGAGGGTTTTTACTTTGACCGTAGAGTGCCAGGATATCCTACATCAATGTATCCTGATTCACGAAATATTCTTATAACTCATATTAATATTAATGTCATGTTTAGATTTAACTGGTGTGCAGACGGTGATTGGTTGCAAGCTGGCCAAAACAAGAGCTTCGAACAAAGTATTCTTAGATGTATCTTCTCTCTTCTGAGGCTTGTGAACTGGCAGTAAAGTATAAAGAAGGCCATAGTGGCGAGCGTCAATACCATCCTGATCCTAGCGGTGTAACTTGCGCCAATGACCGCGAGGAATGAGGATTGCAAGGCCGTTGCATTCGACTTGGAAGGTGTCAGTGGTTGGTTTTGCTCTGGACTACAAGGTGTATACATACGGGATCAGTGGACGCCGTCCCGCTTCCATTCCTTAAATGCTTAGGTTCGGCACCCGAGTTGTAGCGCCCAGAGCTCAAACCTTGGAAGAAGAGTACGAATATTCACTACCTGACTTTCACGAATACTTCCAAGGTTGCCAATAAGAATAGAGGCCGGAGTAGCTTTATCGAGTAAAAGCACAGGTACATATTTTCCGAAGGTTAGGCTACCTGGGACCTATTTACATATACGGTTGCCCATGTGCTTTATCTAGCCGTGACAGTCTCCTTGATATCGAGCTTGTATTTCAAGTAAAATTAAAAAGGCATCACCGAGACCTCAAGAGCTTAGGACGGGTAGCCAAGTAACCTCCAGCAATAGCTAGTGCGCCAAAAGTGCCAATAAGTAGCGACATGTTGGTGAAAAATGACTCTTCCCTGACACGTCCCAAGTTCGTGGGACGCTTATTAGTCATGAGGTCCTTTCCAGACCCATCAGAAATATAGTCTTCCCATTGGATCTGCGAAAGCTCTCCCTGGTACTCAATGACCGTCCCGCACCAGTTATTGGTGATGACACCATCGGCTCTTTTATACCAGCTGTTGCAATTAGGGTCTGCGAAACTACTATCCCGCAGTATAGCCTGAATCTTATCGTTGAATTCTTTCATCGCTTCAGGAGTTGGTTTAAGCGATAGCTTTTGTCCCTGTTGTTTAGCTCGCATGACTTCTGCGACCAGGCCATTCAGGTACCTAGATTGAGCCTCAATCATAAGGATGATGGAATTGTGTCCTGTTGGTGATAAAACTTAGTCAAAGGGATATGGCAGGCTCAGATTGACTTATTGTTACTCACCAAGATTGGTGTTAGGACCGTAGAACATGCCAAAATTTGGCAAGTCCTCTACAGTCACACCTCTGTAGGCCCTTGCACCGTCTTTCCAAATCTCCTCAAGGGGCCTTCCATTCGCACCAAATACTTTAATCGGGTACATGAACTCGACAGTCTTGAATCCAGTTGCCAGTATGATAAGGTCGTATTCTTGCTCGCCATCACCATCGACTTCAATCCCTCGTTCCGTGATACGAGTGATTGGTCGCGTCTCTAGATTGACATTGTCGCGTGCCAGCGCGGGATAGTAGTCATCGGATATGATCACTCTCTTGCAGCCAGGCGCGTAGTTCGGTGTTAATTTGTCCCAAAGCTCTGGATGATCGGCCAACTGAGCCTTGAGGTGATTGGTACTGGAGTCACGGAGACCCTGCGCGAATGCGGAGTCGTTGTCGAAAATGGCACCATGAAAGGTCTCACGGTAGTCCATCTGGAGAGAACGCTTGCGCCAGCGGAGCGGGGGGATGTAGGTTAAAAGAGCTTGTTGAAGAGGAGATACGGGTGCATCAAGTCGGGGAGTGACCCAGTTTGGAGTGCGTTGGAAGATTGTGAGGTGTGATACCTCAGTGACAATCTCAGGGACAATTTGTGCCGCTGTTGCACCTTGATATTTCCGTTAACGAGCCAATCTGGGGGATGAGAATGATTCTGCGTACCATTGCCAATAATTGCTACCCGTTTGTTCTTCAGATCATAGCTCCAGTCCCATCGAGCCGTGTGCATCATCTTCCCCTGAAACTCATGCAAGCAAGGGATATTTGGTTCTTGTGGTGCGTTAAGCTGACCGACCGCTGAGATGAGGAATTGGGAGTTGATGGTGTAGGAGTCAGCGAACTCGCTATCCTTTTGTCCTGTCACTTTGACGCCAACCTCCCACTTGCATTCAGTGTCATTCCATCTTGCTTCTTCAACGGTCGAATTGAATCGGATATGTTTATAGAGTCCATATTTCTCAGCAGTACGGACTAGATAGGCCTACCGTCCTTTCATGTTAGATTGCAAAGCTTCTGATGCTAGACGTGTTCCGCCTGAGAACGTTCTTACATGAAGTTCTTCCTGTCCGGGATAGTCTCTCGTCCAGTTCGGATTCTGCTCAAAGGAGTAGCTGTATAGAGTACTCCAGACTAATATTTAGTCAGCCATGTTGACAAATCCTATCACGGACTATGTGAGCATCTGCCCAGGTGCATTCACCGTCACAGCAACAGCCTGGATATTTGTTGTCATTCCAAGTCCCTCCAACACTACTGCCTTTCTCGAGGATGACAAAGTTCCGGCATTTATTTCGTTTGATCAAGTCAATGGCCATACACATTCCTGTATATAAAATCAGCTCAAGGACAAGTATGCCACGAATAATAGGCCAAGGTCCGCTTACCAGATATCCCTGCGCCAATGATGACCACCGTCGCTTGTGTGAAATCCTTGTTCCCTACGGGGAGACGTGCGCTAGATGGTCTCGACATATTGGTCAAATTATCATGGGCGAGAAAGGGGTTGAGTTCGATGTGGAACGGGAATCTTGAGCCCTTGATTCCAAGGTTAGGTAAGGAGGTATGGAGCCCCCCTCTTTCATTTGATCGGTGACATTAAGTCCGGATATAGAGTTGATATCTTGACTGGATCCCCTCAGTTCCACATACACACATTGACCCCCGGTAGAACTAGACTAAGCTAACTGATGATCAAACTCCTTTCAAGTCAATCGTCATGGATGGAAATGACGGTCACAACATTTCCTATCAAACCTGGGCCAAGTTAACACCAAATTACAGACCTCAGTAAACATGAACAAAGGGAGGCGATAGACTATGTGTAACGTGTTGAATCATTCCATGCACGGGTATATCCGAAAGTCACCTAGATCCTCGGTAATATGGAGCTTGAAGTGAGGGGAACTAATGCAGATCAACCTTGAGATCCGCCGAGGCCCGCAGGAAGTAATTCATTTAATGAGCGGGGTACTATTAGCAATAATGTACAGCATAATTCATCAAGGGAGCTCAATGCCTTCCCGCTCCGCAGTTTGCAAAATGTATTGCTTGACCTAGAAGCAAGTTAGATCACCATAATGACCGAATCAAACCGCCTTACAGCTACCATTAGTAACTTACCTTATCATCGGGAATCAGATCGACTGCCAACCGGCCCTCGTTATCTCTCTTGTCTGCCTCTGCGCCGGCTTTCAAAAGCAGGATTGCCGCATCGCCGTGTCCCTCAGAAACGGCATGGTGTAATGCCGTGAAGCCATCGCCATCTGTCGCATTAACTGGGCTTCTTCCCTCCTCGAGAAGAGTTTTGAGGATGGGAACGGAGCCGACGGCTGCTGCTCGGTGCAATGGGAGCTGCCCGCGAATATCCTTCACTCGGGCACTGCACTTGTTGGCAATCAAAGTTCGAACTGTGGAAATATTGCCCTTGGAGGTAGCAAAGTGGAGGGCATTCTGCAAAGGTACCATTATCCATTAGCTGCAGGCTTTTATCCCAAGAGTGAGGATGACATACCTGTCCAGAATTGCTCTTGATGCTCACATCAGCTCCTTTGCGTAGAAGTAGATCGATGATGGGATCGCCAGCGGCTTCTTTGAGACTGGCCGCGATCATGAGCGAAGTCCAACCAGATCCATCCTATTTGAGATTCGTAAGCTCAGACTAGTACAAGAGTAATTTGTGACGCGTAAGAAGATACATACTTCAACATCGGGGTCAAAATTCTTGACGGCTACCAAGAGCTCAACGACAGCTAGTCGGTTGTTGGCTACAGCCCAGTGAATAGGAAGACGATCATCGTCGTCTTTCACAGATGCAGATTTTGGGTTTGCCTATCTCTACGATCAGTACAATTTGCACCCTCATATTTATTATTGCCCTTTATCGGTTGTAGATGGTAGGTTTTGCGGGGCAGTTGTAAGCATTTCAAGCTTTCACGTACGCTAAGAAGAGATTCCACGATTTGAGCTGTCCGAGAGGTCAGTAAGGCCTTGACCGAATATACCAGGTCCTAACTCACTCCTGCCTTCCCGGGCAGCCTCATGCAGAGGAAATTTGGCGTTCTGGGTGGGATTCATGATGGCTTGGAAGGTGGAATGATCGATAAGAGCTGCGATAAGTAAACTGCACGTCGACACCCGTTGACGCCTCAGGCAACAAACAGACCTTCTTTCCGCCCGCAGAGATTCACGAGCTTCACTTCTCCATCTTCCAATCACCTCGACAATCACTACGTACGGGTTTCCTTCTTCAATACCCGTTGGCGAAATATATCAATTCAGATGCGCTAATATCGCCGCGTATTTTACCTGATCCTCGACCCCGGCGCAGGGTTTTCTTTGCGCGCACACCTTGCCAAGGCCCCGAAGCCTTCAAACCAGGAACCTCTTTACATCCCTCCTGACCCTTTTCGAGCTCCGTTCCTCCCTTCCTTTACAATACCCGATTCCTAACAGCCATGGACTCTGTCTCATCCCACACCCCCGATGAAGCTGTCCGGGTCTCTGCGAAGCGTACCGCCGATCTTTTCGGTACAGACTACTTGATGGTCACACCGACGACATTGACAGACGACTCAATCGGTATTTCCTACCGGCGGAGAGCTGAGTACGATGATGTGAAAGAATTACCTCGCGCACTGGCCGAAATCCAAGCCAAAGCGGCTGCAGGACGCTCGAAACGACCCAAGATCCAACCGCAGGCACAGCAGACATCCGGCGACGGGAGCGGTGCGTCGATGTCACTTGTAAGGAGAACACCAGGTGTCGCTGCGGGCGCAGCAGGTGGCGATGACCAGCCCAAGAGCTTGATCCAGAGACCTTCAGCAACGAAGCAGCAGCGACCAGATTGGCATGCGCCGTGGAAGCTCATGCGTGTGATCTCAGGCCACTTGGGCTGGGTGCGCGCTCTTGCTGTTGAACCTAATAACCAGTGGTTTGCCAGTGGTGCTGGAGACAGGACGATCAAGATTTGGGACTTGGCGACTGGTTCCCTGCGCCTCACGTTGACGGGTCACATTTCTACTGTTCGTGGATTGGCGGTGTCGCCGCGGCATCCGTACCTTTTCTCGTGTGGTGAGGATAAGATGGTTAAGTGCTGGGATTTGGAAACCAACAAAGTTATTCGTCACTACCACGGTCACCTGAGTGGTGTGTACACGCTGGCTCTACACCCTCGTCTCGACTTACTGGTGACTGGTGGTCGTGACGGTGTGTGCCGAGTGTGGGATATGCGTACAAGAAGCAATGTCCACGTCCTTGCTGGTCACAAGGGTACTGTTGCCGATATCAAGTGTCAAGAGGCTGATCCCCAAGTCATCTCCGGTTCGCTCGACGCTACAGTTCGACTGTGGGATCTGGCTGCGGGTAAATCCATGGGAGTTCTGACACACCACAAGAAGGGTGTACGTGCTCTTGCCACCCACCCAAGCGAGTTCACTTTCGCGAGTGCCAGTACCGGCAGCATCAAACAGTGGAAGTGCCCGGAGGGTGCCTTCATGCAGAACTTCGAAGGACAGAACGCCGTCATCAACTCTCTTGCCGTTAACAACGAGAACGTCATGTTCTCAGGAGCTGACAATGGCTCCATGTCCTTCTGGGATTGGAAGACTGGCTACCGCTTCCAATCAATTGAGACCACAGCGCAACCTGGTTCCTTGGAGGCTGAGGCGGGTATCATGGCCTCAACATTCGATAAAACAGGATTACGTCTCATCACCGGTGAGGCCGATAAAACTATCAAGGTCTGGAAGCCTGATGAGAATGCTACACCAGAGTCTCACCCCGTTACCTGGGCCCCCAGCCTGGGTAGAACGCGGTATTAGACTCTAGTTGGTTCTGTGTCATTAATACCCTTATGCTTGATCTTATCTGTTTACGGCACCGTGTGGAGTTAAGCGTGGTTTTGTGATCTCCTGAGAATTTCTTGGGTATTGAAGAATTTATATCTTTTGGGAAAAGATCTCATGTCATCTAAAAGAATTTCAACTTTTCTGTACAAGTACCTACTCAACATTGAATGCTCCGACTGATTTCGTAACTTTCAATGTTGAGAAACCCGAACCATGTAATAGACAAAACCTACTGTGTCCACACCTTGTCGGTTGATATTGCAGTTAGTCCTTCCACCAACTGGGCAAATGCCTTCAAGTATCGGTCTGAATCTCATAATACATAAGCATTTTCAAAGAACCTGCGATTCTTCATAGCCAGTAGAAATATTGATGCAAAGGGTATCATATGCAATGCATGTCTAGGTAGACGTAGTGGTACAAAAAAAAGAGACATGCTTTCATCCACCATACAATTACACGTCAATCCCCAATCCAAAACCCTTAGCCTCAATATCCTCACGGAACGCAGATCGTACATCCTCCGCTGCAACCCGCAGCCGAACTTTACTCGTTCGTTCACCACGAGTTGGGATCGTAGAACCACCAAGCAAATTCTTCGAACCAGTACCCTGTTCCAAAGCCAGGATACCCGCATTCATCAACTCCATAGCCGCGAAACCCAACGCACGCACTCGAGCAGTAGGACCCCCACCAAGCAGGAAATCCTTCACGCCCATACCTGCCGCACCAGCAACAGCGACAGATGCGTCGGCGATGCGGCGTGCTTCATCGAGGACATCACCGAATGTTGACTCGGTGATACCGGTGCGGTGAACGCGGGCGAGTAGTGCTGCTAGGAAAAGTTTGCCTGAGAGGGGGAGACAGCGGAGGGATTGTTGGAGTGGTGTTGAGGTTGCTTCTTGGATAGCTTGTTTGATAGTAGCAATTGTGACACGGCCGGGTTTTCCCTTACCGGGCTTAGGTTTCAACGCGGGGGAATTGGCTGATTCTGCCGCGAGGGACTTGTTGCGTCGAGCGGGTGTCTTGCTGGGTGTTGGAGGTACATCTTCTTCATCTTCTTCTGGGATGATCGAGTCCGCAGCAGCGGCCGCTTCGGCTTCTTGTTCGGCGATTTCGACGGCACGACGACAGATGTCTAGTGCGCGACGGGCATCACCGCTGACGGCGGCGACTTTTCGACTGGCAAATTGGACAGCGTCCGGTTCGACGATGTTACCTGGTACATTTGCGAGTCGTGTGCCGATGATCTCCATTAGGTCGGTGTGTTTGTATCCTGGGAATGTGATACGGGTAAGACCGAGACGACTGGAAATCTTGTTGCTCAGTGTTCGCTCGGGAAGATCCATGGTGTTGGCCACGGCTAGGACAATGAGTCGAGAGTGGCGGAGAGCTGGCCAGTTAAAGAAATTGTACATGACAGATTGGTTTTTGGTGACCAGCTGGTCCAACTCATCCATCAGCACGACGCAAGACACTCGGCGTGGTGAAGGGTGGGAGAATTCCTGTTCGAGCAGATCCAGCGCATGAGAAGGCGATACCCTGTCTCCTTTCAATTCTTTCCATAGCATTGAATATGCTTGGTGTGGGTCTGTGATTTTCATGCCGTTAATTTCGCAGAAGATGAAATCGTCCATTTCCTCGGCTTCCACGGCACTGTTCAGCTGTGCTACTACTTCTCGGACTGTAGCTGTTTTTCCTGTACCCGGAGTACCTGAAATATAGATACAGGCTCCCGTCCCCTCCATAATAGCCGCACTGAGATGGTTGTAGACTTCGTTGAATTCGTTCTTTCGGCATGGTAGCGATTCCGGGACCGTGGAGACATGGAGCAAGGTACGGGCTTGACGATATGGTGAGGCGAAATGATCTTGTGAGAGGACACGGGTGCCCAGTGGCGTAAATTCAAGAGGCTTCTTGACTACAATCCTTTTATGTGTGGGCGTAGTCAGTGGCTTCTTCCGCTGGGACTTAGGTGTCGCACTGGAGGCCACGCGCTGCTTTTTCCTCGGAGTTGCGGGTTCTGCGTTCTCGTCCTTGGTCTCGACATACTACGAGAGGGGGAAGTAGTCAGTACAGTTGCGCAATATTATGTTGCAGATTGAAGCGGTCACTCACATCGGAATCAGCGGCCTTGCGCTTTCTGGCTGCTTTCAACCCGTCCTTAACCATAGTGATGAGCTCAAAGACATTGTCTTCCCGGTACACTTCCTCCCAAACAAATTCTTCTGTGTATCTTCCTTGGACCTGGTTAACACCCCCTGCGGCAGACAATACACTTGTTGTATTCCGCCAACTGGGCTTTGTCCTTGGGAGGTTCCCCATTGGGGTACTTCGCAAAGAAAGCGTCCTTCGACATAACCGTGGCCTTGCCACTGATGGAGTAGAGAGGGTTTGTGTTAAAGTCCTGAGTCAGATACTGCTCGTTGGGCAGCGCATCGGCTCTGCGCTTATTCCTTGTAGACAGAAACTCGTCCGGAGAAGCGAACCACATAATGCTAGCCGACTTGATCTTCTCATCTTCTCCATCTTCATCATCCTCCTCCAAAAACTCCATTATAATTCCCACCCAATCCTTGCCAGCCTCCGGCGACTTCAATAGCACGATTTGGCCGATCCTGCATTCGAATGATCCCATGCGAGCTCCGACAATTGCACGCTTCTTCCTGGCCGGGCGGGAGGATCGTCGTCGGTTGGATTTTTCGGGGCTTGTGTTGTTGACTTCCTCCGTCTCAGCTTCCTTGTCGGCATATATCCAATCCCATGGATGGTCCTCGTCGCCCAATTCATCGTCCGAGTCTTCACGGACCAAGCCGCCCTTGGTCATCCATTGCTGGGCCCGTTGGCGAGCGTTTGTGCGGATCTGCGGCTCCGCATCGCTTGAATGATCCAAGTCGGTAGCCATTGCTAGAATTAGCAGGGTGGTCAATTCCGTGGCAAGGGCTAAAATCGGGGATCGCGTTAGAGTGAAGCTACGCGTTGTCCACTTTCATCCTAATCTGGCTTAGCGCCATGCCCTAGATTCTGGGCCAATCAACACTCACTACACACTACACATCATAGCTCTAGATATTACGGGAGATGATAATTGCCCATGGAATCAAATGTAAAAATATGATTAATTGCATACAAGGCCCTGCAATATGTTTTGAAGGAGCTGCTTTTCGTATCTAGCTCTTTGCACCCTCCTCCACATGTTCCTCTTCTTCCACGGATGGAAGTGCTGCAAACCACTTCATTCGTGCATTCTTCTCCTCTTTGGTCGGCCTGCCTATAGTGCTAGGCTCACAAACCAGGTCGTGCCATTCTGCTAGGTGCTTTCTGATAGAACTAGGTCCGATCATGGCGTTCTATAAAATGTGAGCTATTGAACATGAGATGGGTATGATTGGACTCACCGTGCCCTTCGAGCAGCTAGGTACCCGACAGAACATTTCACCAGGGATAATGATAACCTCTCCCAGGGGATTCTATCGTATCTGTTAGCGCGTAATCTGTTATGACCAGCAGAGACCACGGTCACGCTCGCTTACCAATTCATATGCAGGGAGCTGAAGGCGACCGGCTTTTCCCTCGATGAAGTATCGAGTGAGGGCAGAGGGGCAGACAGGTGCCTCAGCATCATTCTTCATTGCTGACTCGCGCGTCGTATCTGTATCGTAAAAAATGAAAGAGAGTTCTTTTTACAGCAAAGGGGAATGGGTCAGAGATGTGACCAGGAAGAACGCGTCAAGGAAAAGACGATATCAAAGTAAAGGCGCCAGAATTCACTGAATCTCAGTTTCACTTTAAGCGAATTCTTAGATCGAAGCTATAAATATGTTAATATTACGTTCCAAAATCCATCTTTTCTTTTGCTACGACCTTGGTACGTACTCAAAAAACTCTCACCAATTCTTGCATCGACTAATTTCACGCACGCATCGCGTACAAGCCTATCATGGAGTAAGTCTTTATCAAATGTGGAGGTTTGGATTTGTGCTAATAGAATTTCAGGTGGGAAAAGACCGCGGCGCAAGGTGAAACATAATTTCTCATTCTGGCCCATAGGTCACATTCGTTGCAAAACATACTGATCATATAAAGACTGGTCACTGCCTAGCTATGGGCGTGATGAGGACGACAAGCGTCCTGCTGCCAATGCCGTTAAAGAAACGCCCAACATACTGGACTTGAGTTCAAACACATCACCATCATCCTTTAAAGGCCCGAGTCCTGCTGACACAAATATCCCCGTGGAACCGCCTGCTCGTCCCATTTCACCTCCGAAGGGAGCTCCCATCAGTGGGAAGCCCCGCGGTTCCCGGCAGTGGGCCGCGCCAGTTGCTCATGATTTTCATGATTCCCCAGCAAAGAAGCGATGGCGACAGGGTCAGAAACCTGATGGTATGGTTTATAATCATTTGTTGGAGTTTTTATATTAATCTTGAAATAGCGGCTGTGCGTCTGCCTGACGAGGTTGTCAACAACAAGCCCATGTAAGAAACACTTGTGTCAAATTATTGTTCAAGGCCCGTCGACTGACAAATTGAACTAGTTCCGGGGACAATGTTCCTTCGAATGCATTGATGAAATCCCTGGCTCACCCACGGGAACGGGAAGAGATTCTGAAGCGTATCACCCAGATGACGGGTGTGTTCATGAAGCGCGGCATGTACCGTGATCGGGTAAGTGAAGAACAACTCATGTTGTCCGAAAGGCTAACGTGTCGATAGTTTCTTTTGATCTGGGGGGAGCCTGAGCAAGTACACACGGCAAAGACCATCCTCCTAAGACTTACCGAGCGGTTCAACATAGAAAGACCTGTTGATGGACAGCGTAGCTGGCGAAAGATCCACCCGGAATATGAGCAGGACATCCAGAAAATGCTCCTTGTCGTGGCTATCAAGGATGAGCTGGCTTCACTGCGTGAGAAGCCCGGGACAGCTAACTCTGAATTTGAGGTGAGTCACGTATCCATAATGAGACTTTTGGCTAGCGTTCGAGTCATTCGGCTAACTGGCTTCATGGGTAAGAGGGTGTATACTTGGCCTAGCGATGGCCCAACGGTGCAGGAAGAACTCGGCATTCGCCTGGAAAAGCTTGACCTTATCCGAACTGAGTTTAAAGCGCACCTGTATCTGCAGGAAGACTCCACTGACAAGATCTGTATCTCCGGGGGCAGCGAAGCCGACATAGAGCAGATCATTATTCGACTGCAGGCATTGTGGAAAGCAACCATGGCAAAGGCTAGCACCCGGATTAAAGCCTACATTGTTGAGTCACCCCCAAAGGACACTGTGCGAGAAGCAGTGATAATGGTGAAGAGTGGCAACCTTGCATTGCCATTTCTCCATGGAGCTCAGCAACATCCATTGAAGACACAAGATCATAAAAAATGCGAAAATGTCAACGATATCCATAAGAACAACAACCAGCTGCTGTTAAGTAGCTTCCAGAAAGCCCTGTCGCAAGCTAACCTTTTCGCCGGCTACCTCCGAATGCGTGTGCACTTTGGCTCTTTTGTTATGGACAGGTTCCGAGGACCTAGCAATGGCCAAAAGTCGTATGGGCTTGACGAGTTCCGCGAGATGGTTCTCCTCGAGCGTTCGAGAGGACGACTGGTACCAGGGTAAGTGGTCACGAATTCCCATCTTCGAACGTATGATTCTAATTAAGACTCCTGCAATTACTAGATTGAAAATCAGTGGTGAAGAGCTGCTAAATCGATGTATGGGCGCTGCCACTGTTTTTGGACCCGTAGATACCTCATACACACTTGAGGAACTGAAGAGCATCATACCCACCTACTCAGCTAGTTTTCAGTTCTCGGGATCGGCCAACTCCTTTTTCCGCCTAGAAGTGGATTTCCGACGACGCAGCACCGAGACTGAAATGGGTTACCACCGGTGGTTCAACACCCATGACAAGGAGAATGGCAACGTCCGCCGACTCCCCATGCAGCTTGGCGTGATGAACTTCATACAGTACGGGCCAGTTATTACTTCAACTCAGAGCTTTATATACTGACATGGTTCAGGTCCGACTGGCAAGGTGATATTGAACTCTTCGAGCCCCTGCATAATGACCAGATAAGCGAACAACTAGGCAGCTTCCTGCAATCAATCAGATTCGATAATAAACTTCGAGAGCACGGAATGGCCACCAAGTCCCGCAAGAAGGTTCTGTTCGACCAAGCTGTACCGGTATCCAGCTTTGTCGAAAAATCCGCAGTCCGGTTGACCGTCAAAGGAACAAGGTATGCGTTCGAATTGGCTCGATTTGATCGATATACTCCGACTTCTTTGGGCTGGACCACGACGCCGGTCGTTGCATGGGGGGCGACCTTGTTCAATCCTGGCTGGGATGCTGCCCTAGGTGCGTCTATCAAGTCATTTGCAACAGACCCAAAGGACACCGCGACACATGTGGGAAATTTTGATTCTTTCTTTCCTGAGAGTGCTGCAAGCCTTGATGGTAGTAACGAAGGCTTCTGGGAGTACATGAAAATTGTTCGTGAACTCTCCTGCCTTCTTGGGTTGAACGAAGAAGAATTCGAGGAACTTTCGGAGGATTCCCTTAAGCAGAGAATGGCAGGATTGATGGATATGGAGCTCGGAATGCTATTCTAGGCTCGGATAACTAGTTCGCTTCTTTCGACCTCGATGTTCACTTTTCTTTTCGTTCTTTCCGCTTCAGTCACACTGTTAGAGTTATCGGGTAGATTCTCTATGACGACTAGGGCCAGCACACCCTGGCATTCTGCATTGGCTTGGGCGTCTCTTCTGCGAGAAAGCATCAATATAATGGAAAAGGAAGTCTTTTGATTTTTATTTACTGGCTTATCTAAAGCCGTCATCAAGCTTCGTAAGTGGTGTACAAGTTTAGGCACTCGCACCAGCCTCTGCCCCTTCGCCGCTGAGCATCTTCTGCCTGAGCACTAGAAATAGTCAGTAAGTATGCTCCAGAGCATCGGGTATAAATCGGGAGAACCTCAAAACCTACCTTCTTCGACAACCCGCAGCTGAGAGTTTTTGCCCTGGACAATCTTCTCCAACTCATGCAAGTTCGCATCTAATCCCTTCACCTTGTCATCGTAAAAAGCAATTGCCTTCTGGGGTGTCTGTGTCGTAGAAAGAGAAGAAGTCAGCCACCTGTCTTTTTGTGAATAACATCACGCAGTATCATACCTTCTCAACGTAGTATCCAGTACCAACATCAACAAGCACCTTCTCCCGGTTTGTCAACCGACCCTTGACATACAAGGAGCTGGTAAGCGGCACCAGGATCTCGTCACAGCCGGCAGTTCCCTTAGCCTCAGAACCAGTCACACCATCATTGATCGAGCGCACACAGTCGCGGAACTTGGCTTGCGCAGCGCGCAGCTTCGAGTGGGAGGTAGTCAGGTGCTCCAATTCGGAGGTAAGACGGGTTTGAAGGGCACGGAGTTGAGGCAGGGAGAGGGTAGCCAGGTTCACTATATCGGTGTTATTGACATGCTCAATTGGTATAGTTGTATGCTGTGCGCTGTGGGTTGGAAATAGGGTAGCTTGCTTCCAAAGCTAGGTTGCCCAGTGGGAGGGCCTGGCTTGGGTCGCAGCTGCAGAAAGGATTGTTTCGATCTGATCTTATTGGACGCACCTGTGCCTGGGGGAGCCCCTCCGGAGCTTGTGTCGGAGTTTTGAGCCGACATTGTGGGTGGTTTGGGGGTTGTAGTTTGAAAATTAGTGATTCGAGCGCGTTGAGTTGATGCGGGCGGAGGTGGGGTGGAGGGGCGTGGCATTAGTGTGGTGGCAGCCAATTTTGTTGGTGGCCCCACCAATGGATGTGGTATGCACACGCACGATATCCTGTCCGCTTTTGGGGAGTTGGAGAAGGAAATGGATTATAATAAGATAATGTACAGGCTCAATTGCAGATATGCTAATGGTACAGGTCAAACTAAAAGCTGTTTTTGATCACAGCTGTGCGAGCAGACTTTCAACGAACTCGGGTAGCTGATCCAGGGATACATCCTCCTTCACATCGAGTTGGCGACATTGCACCTCTAAAGTCTGGTGCTTCTTCCAGCCATTACCAACGACAATGATGACAGGGTACCCGATCAGGTCTGCGTCTCCGAGCTTCCAGCCCATGCCTTTGTCACGGTCATCGAGGAGCGTGTCTACGGGCTTAGCTCCTGAAGTAAGGCTATCGTAGACCTGTTCAGCAACGGAGTCCAATCCCTTCCCGGGGACCACTACGGCCTCATAAGGAGCCATCGCACGGGGCCAGTTGAGCCCCTTGGGATCGACTAGTCGGTTGGCTACGGCAGAGACCATACGTGAGACGCCGATCCCATGGCAACCCATCTGCATCGGTACAATCTGCTCCTTGCCCGCTTTGACATCCGACGGGGACGCGCCTTCAAGTAGCGCCGGATTGACCGAGACTGATGCCTGCAACACCTCACTATAGCGGGTGCCCAGGTGAAATGTGTGCCCTAGCTCGACAGCCGGGTTGCTGGTTAACAGTCCATCCGCACAGTGCGAGCATTTGTCTTCATCGTGCACGCGAACCAGGCTGAGTTTGTTTGATGCACCAGGGAACCGGTCTAGCATCGAGTATTGAATGTCGGCAACGGTGCAGCCTGCTTTCTCCAGCAGGTCGCTCAATGGTGGACGCTGGTATACCCGAACTTGCGAGTCGTACAGATCTAGAACGCGAGGTTTTTGACCCACAGATTGTGATTTGACCCGCGCAACCCATTTGTCTAATGGGTTCTCCACGCTTAGATCGAGGTCCACTCCAGCAGCAGTGGCGATTGCCTTGACAGCGTGTGAGTTGACATGGCGCTCGACAGGCTCTGTAGACCCATTCTGCATCGAGAACTTGGGGTACCACCCACGTAGTAGAGTGTTGCCGTCCTGCGAGATAGACATCCACATACCAGTGGAGACCGTCGGGGTAACTTCGGTCGACGCATCCTCGGTCTGGAAGCCCGGAACACTATTTGACTCTGGAGATTCGTTGAAGCTGTGTGTTTTTCCATCGGCAAGCTCCTCATTGTACACATGATCACAGTGCGAGCAGCTCACCACGCGGTCTTCACCTTTGGAGCTGATGAAATGGAATTCATGGCTAAGACTGCCACCCATATTTCCTGAGTCAGCGGCCGCAACCAGATATGGGACCTTCAGTTCATTGAAAAGCTGCGTATAGGCGTGCTTAACCGCATGGTATGTTTTCAATGCTTCCTGCACATTGTAGTCAAACGTGTATAGATCCTTCATGATGAATTCCCGACCCCGTAGGAGACCTTGCCGTGGTCGTGCTTCATCTCGATACTTCCGCGCTTAAAAAGGTCAGCAAATTACATATTCTCATGTATTATGGTGACGCTTACAGATTTGGTACACTCGCAGAGGGAGGCTTTTGTAGGAAGTAGTGAGGCTCCCGACGAGAGTAGTTATTTCCTCTTCATGGGTTGGAGCAAGAAGAAAACGGGTGTCCTTTCTATCATGCAGTCGAAATACCTCCTGGGAGATGTGTTAGCATTATAATAATACGCGAGAAGACAAGCCACTATACATACTTCAGAGCTCGCGCTTAACCGACCGGACTTTTCCCATAACTCCTGCGAGGAAAGCGAAGACAAGGACACTTTAGATGCGCCTGCAAGGCCTATTAGTTTTGATTTGTGTAAAGTAAAGGGGCAACGTGCCTAATGTGCGCATATGCTTGTCAATGAGACGTTCAAGCTTGTCTTGCACTCGCAGTCCAAGGGGAAGTAGATGAAAAACCCCAGAGTATGCCTGTCCGTGAACATTAGTATTGAATTTGACAGGGCCATGAGAATCGCTCACTTGGCGAAGGAATCCGGCGCGAATCAATAGATCATTGGCATCCTCTAGTATGGTGTTAGCTTTGCGCTGATCATACTGTCTTGTCAAGTGGACGACAGCGCACCAGTTTGTCCGGCGACCGGTTTCTTGGAGATGCCGCCAGTAGGAATCCAAAAATTAGAGACTCGACTTCTTCCATCATACTAGAAAACATTAATATTATCAATTAAGCTTGGGGGTTTTCGGGGAACGCGTACATGTAAACCGCATTGCTGTGCACGGAATGCCGGCGCCCGCTGTACCCTCAACAAGCGACGGGTCTCGAGCGTGACAAACATTGCTGAGAGTAGTGTGGAAGGCAGATCTTATAGCCTTCCGAATCAATTACCACACCTCAGTCGACAAATAAGAAACTCGAGAAATCGTTGCAGTCACTCCTGGTCTGTTCCTTATCGGAGTGGTCCGAGCGTCCTGATAACGGGCCCGCCGCAAAAGATTTCTCCGTTCATTTTTCTCTCCGTCTAAAAAACATACCGCAACCCCAGATATACCACAATGGTCAAAGGGAAAGGCAAGCGCTCTTCGGGCGCTAATGAGCCCATCCCAGATGGAGGTGTTTCACTTTCCGAATCCCAGTCTGCGCCCAGTGAGCCTCAAATCGACGAGAGCGCCTTCGCCGGTCTCCGCCAGAAAATTGAGCAACGATTGAAGGATCAGAGCTCCGCCAAGGGCAAATCGAAGAAGAACGACAAGTCAAATGCCCAAGCTCAGGCCACGCCTACGAAGAAAGAGAGCGAGGTTAACCCCAAGGCTAGTAAAGCCAAGGACGCTTCTGCGCATGGAAAGAAGCGGGATCGCAATGGAGAAGTGATTGCTCGCGAGGATAAGAAGGAGGGAAAGAACAAGGCTGCCAAGTCTCCTAAGAAGGGCGGTGATGATGAGACCCTCCGACAAGAGATTTTGGCTATGGGCGGCACCGAGGAGGACCTTGAGCTTCTCGCCGATGTTGACTCCGAGTCAGAGGTCGAGGGTGTCAACGTCAAGGTTGGCGACAATGACCTTCGCAAGGAGCTCTCAAAGATGTTGGAGGCAGCTGGTCACGTTGTGCCCCAGGATTTAGCCGAGGATGAAGTTGAGGAGGAAGAAGATGAGCAGGAAGAGGAGGAAGAGGAAAATTTTGAAGGCGCTGAAATTAGTGACGTCGAGGAGAGCGAGCCTGAGGATGTTTCCGATATTTCAGACATTGAGGAGGCGCCCAAACCCAAGGAGAAGCAGCCCGAGATCATGATCCCTAAAGAATATGCCTCACTGGTGAGAATGCACGATTCTCCCTGACTTGATCTTATCATTAACATTCGACTACTAGACCATCCTTCCTCGTTCCGATTGGTACGCAGCTCCTGTTCCCAAGCTTGCCAGTGGCAATGCGAAGCAAATGACTGCCCTTCCCCGACACCTGGTTGACCGCATACACGAGCTCGCCAATTCGCTTCTGCAAGAGGAAAACGAGAAATACGCCAAAGCCCAACAAACCTCGGCTTCTTCATCCCACAAATTCTACACCACCATTATGACCTCCGGTACTCTTAGCGATAAGATTTCCGCATTGACTCTTGCTGTTCAAGAGTCTCCACTGCACAACACAAAGTCTCTAGAGGCCCTGATCACCCTCGGACGCAAACGCAGTCGTGCGCAAGCTGTTGAGGTCCTTCGTTCATTGAAGGATATGTTTGCTCAGGGAACCTTGCTGCCCAGTGACCGTCGTCTCAAAGCATTTGCCAACCAACCATCCCTGGTTGCTGCTTTCCAAGGTGCTGGCGGCCGCTGGACCGAGCGGGACCCGCTCCCTGGGGGTCTGCAGAAGAGCCACCTCATGCTTTGGGCTTTCGAGGACATCGTCAAGGAGCAATTCTTCGAGGTTCTTAAGATTCTAGAAGTTTGGTGTAACGACGAGATTGAGTTCTCACGAACCCGTGCCGTCAGTTACGTCTACGAGCTCCTCAAGGAGAAGCCCGAGCAAGAAGCCAATTTACTGCGTTTGCTGGTCAACAAGCTTGGAGACCCTGGAAAGAAGATCGCCTCGCGCGCCTCTTACCTTCTCCTGCAGCTTGAACAAACACACCCCATGATGAAGCCCTTGATTATCAAGGCTGTTGAAGAGTTGTTGTTCCGGCCTGGCCAGAGCCAACATGCGAAGTACTACGCTATCATCACCCTCAACCAGACCGTTCTTAGCACGAAGGAACAAAAGGTTGCTGGGCAGCTACTTGACATTTACTTCTCTATGTTTGTTACCCTTCTGAAGCCACAGCAGTCCACTCAGCCTAGCTACAAGGGAAAGCAAAATGGCAAGAAGGGCCCCAAGGGCAAAGCTCCTCCCAAGGGGGAGAAGGGAGAAGCCCAGACCGATGAAATGCGCGAGAAGCTCACCTCTGGTGTCTTAACTGGTGTCAACCGCGCATATCCATTCACTGACTCTGATTCTGACCGGTAAGGACTGACACACTGATATATCAGATACTTTTCGCATGCTAACCCGCTTGATTGCAGACTTTCGAAGCACATTGACACTTTGTTCCGCATCACTCACTCCTCGAACTTCAATACCAGCATTCAGGCTCTGATGCTAATTCAGCAACTCACTGCCTCTCACCAGGTTGGCAATGACCGCTTCTACCGCACCCTATACGAGTCGCTGTTGGATCCGCGCGTGATTACCTCCTCCAAGCAATCACTCTACTTGAATGTTTTGTTCAAGGCACTTAAGAACGATTTGAATGTTCGCCGCGTTAAGGCATTTGTCAAGCGTATCGTTCAAGTTCTCGGACTGCACCAACCTGCCTTTGTTTGCGGTGTCTTTTATCTGATCCGCGAGCTGGAGAAGACCTTCACCAGCCTTTCTTCTCTATTTGATCAGCCCCAAGCGAATGACAGCGACGATGAAGAAGTCTTCCGGGACGTTCCCGACGAGGATGATGAGCAGCCCGAGCCTACTCCTGTCGTTGAAACCACGCCTAGGAAGTCAGCTAACGTTTATGATCCTCGCAAGCGTGATCCTGAGCACAGCAACGCCGACAAGACCTGTCTCTGGGAATTGCTGCCCTACACTTCTCACTTCCATCCCTCTGTTTCTGTCAATGCCGTGAACCTCTTGGAGCACAACCCCATGAGTGGCAAGCCTGATCTGACTATTCACACTCTTTCCCACTTCTTGGACCGTTTCGTTTACCGCACTCCTAAGGCCAACGCTGCTTCCCGTGGAGCCTCTATTATGCAGCCTCTCGCCGGTGGTGACGCCGCCGACCGGCTGGTGGAGGCTGCCAAGTCTGGTCAGCAGGCTATGCCCTTCAACTCCGAGAACTTCTGGAAGAAGAAGGCCGACCAGGTGGCGGCTGAGGATGTCTTCTTCCACGAGTACTTTAACCGTGTCAACAAAGACAAGGCCAAGGCCAAGAAGGGCAAGGCTTCCGAAGCCCGTGACAGTGACGATGACGTGGACCCCGAGGGAGTCAGCGACAACGAGGACGAGATCTGGAAGGCCATGGTTGGCTCACGACCTGACCTGGAAGCCGCCGACGACAGCGATGACGATTTGGACCTGGATGATCTGGAATCCGCCTACGATGATGACGAGGATGAGGTTGACCTCGAGGGTAGCGATGACGAGGTCATCTTCAACGACGAGTCCGATGCTCCGTCCGACGAGGAGATGGAAGACTTCGATGGCTTCGATGAGGAGGAGGAGGCTCCTGTCTCCAAGAAGGCGGCCAAGAAGCCCGCCAAGGAGGAGAAGGAGAAGAAGAAGAAGAAGAAGGTCGAGGAAGAAGACGAGGAGGACGCCTTCGACATGGATGTCTCGGACGACGAGGCATTCCTCGACAGCGACGATGACCTGCCATCCGACATGGAGCTCGGCGGTGTGGACTTGGAAGCCGCCGAAGCCGCAGCTGCTCCCGAGGACTCCAAGAAGAAGCGCCGCAAGCTCAAGCACCTGCCTACCTTCGCCTCGGCCGACGACTACGCAGCCCTGCTGGCGGACGAGGAAGATGGCATGTAATCGACATGATTACACCTTTCCTTCTTTGCATATACGTTATTTTCCTTTATCAAAAGTGACGTCGCACCGACATTATACCGTGCATTCCCTGCTGTCGACGGCGTTCTTTGGGTTCTTTTGTATGTTTACCTGTCTGTATCGATGCATGGCTATTTGGTCATGGCCAGAATAAATACCAATCAAAAATTTTATCTCTTATGGACTGAATATCCTCGCTCTGGCCTTCCATCCGAATACCATTCCTTCAGCTACACTAGAGTAGACCCCACCAGTGTGATATCGCCTAAGAAGGTAAAAGGTTGCCCCCAATGCCTGCATACTGATAAGCTAGAACCTAGGCCCGAAAGGTACATATCCCTGCAGCGCACGTCACGAGCGTTTCGGTATTCTGGAAATAAGATTTCTGCGTCATTCACGAACCGGGCGTTGGATTAAACTCGAATCCATGCTCTTGGGGGCTATGGGGCTATTGGGATCGGAGACGCCGTTGTTCCCGGGTGAGTATGTGGATTCCGCATGAGGCCATCATGGGTAATGAGCACGCAAGAGTGGACCGAGTATACTGTAAAGAGAAGGTCGAGATCGAGACTTTCCAGGCCAAACGATATCATAAGATTTTTCAGGTATACTGTACAGTAGTCGTACAGTTCCATGGGATCTCCGAGTTATGGTTTATCACAACGTACAATTCAATCTGTATTTCTTCTGTTTATTCATCCAATGCCGAGCTGAATGCGTATCTTCAGTGAAGATCTTCTACTTGATTCAGGCATCCAGTCCAGAATGCTGAGTCATCACACGTGGCTCAGGTCCCGAAGTTCACGGGTTTCGTGTCTTTTGTGTCTTTTTTTATCTTTTCTCAGCCTCTTTGAACTACAGGATAAAGTAAATTCCACTCACTATTCTAACTTGATTTCTCTGGTTTTTTCCTCATCAATCCTGTTCTCTCATAGAATACCTAGCGTCAACCGCGAAACTGGCCCCAAAGGGTCCATATTTCCCTCCGCATGCGGTTAAGCACGTCCCGCCGCGATCGAATCAGCACATAGAAAAAGGTCACTGCGTAGCCTTCCATGTTTTCGGGCTTAATATGACTGCACTGTCTGATCCCGACCGGGGGTTCCTGCCCCCATAATCTCTCTCCATTCGACAACTGCATGCGGGGTGGGGTCAGGCCCACTTTGGCAAGTCGTTGCTTTAACGGAACTTATGGCGGGCGAAACCGATTTACTCTGCCTCGTGGCCCCCCTTTTCTTCACCAAGACAAGAAAATTCCAGAAAATACAGTAGAACAAAATATTTTTCTCTACCCTCCGAGGTGCTTGATCGGCCACAAATTCGTAGTCAAGGCACGTCGAATGAGCCCCATAATAAGGTGGTCTGGGTACCCCCCTGAGGGGCACAACCGCCTCTCCCGAGTGATTTTTTAGCCCTTGGCGCAGCGCCATGGCTTGATCCATGGCTTGAAACATCCGCATTTGCGGCGGGTTATGTCCATCACGTCATGCAATTGCGCCCGGATCGACTTCAGTCCCTGCTAGTACATTTCCGGCAATAACTTGGCTTCTAAAATGACAGGGGTATCTAGCAGAACCATAATTACCCCCCATTATGTACCTTAGAAAGCTCATCTCGTATACCAGATACCATTACCATCCTGGTCATCGTTGGTCTTTTTTCTTTTTTTTCCTCTCTTTTTTTCTCTTACCTTTCCTGGTTGCTTTAAATCTCTCTCGTCGCACTCGTCCACGATAGATCTATTCAATCCTATTGAAACCTTACATTCAACCATCCACGGGTCCTTGTAGATTCCGTTTGCTCTAACATCCACCGGCGTCACCATTCCCGGTCCCTGATACCCATCCCGTCGCAACCAATCTAAAAGACCAGCCCTCGCAAAAGTCAAAGAAACCCCCTCGCCGAGCGCCAAATTCCCAGAAGCACTTTCCAACGGTATTCCCGTGCCCGGACTCAGTTTTGTACTTCAAAGCCAGCAGCAGTTTTATGTATCCGGTTTTCGGTCCCGTCTCCTTCGACTCCGCCGAGTATCGTCAAAAGCGGTTCGCCCGCTCGTTAAGATTAAAATGGCTGCGCCAGAAAATATCGCAAAATGGGATCATCGCTCCGATAGCGACCAGTCACATACTCATGACTTGAGTGACAAACTCGACCAGGATCCCAAGTTGAAGGATTTCGATCTTGAGGGTCAGGGTCGTCGTCCGTCCCATACCCATGTTGCCGTCGACTCGTCTTCTACTACCGAGAGTGTCGGTCGGCAAATTGAGCTCGAAGCTGAGAATGGTATCAAATACCGTACTTGCAGTTGGCAGAAGGTAGGTTTGGAGTTCCTTGCGACTAGCAGATACAATTGGATATGGCGGTTTTTGGCGGTTGCTAATTGATCTGGTACAGACGGCTGCACTACTCTTCTCCGAGTATATCTGTCTGGCAATGATGTCCTTTCCCTGGTCATACTCTGTCCTTGGTCTGGTCCCAGGTCTGATTTTGACCGTTTTCATTGCCGGTGTGGTGTTGTATACTTCGTTGACAATTTGGTATGTCACCCGAGCACAGCTCACGGTCAATGCGTCACGCATATACTTATGATTATTCCAGGAAATTTTGTCTGCGACACCCGGAAATTCGCGATGTGTGCGATATTGGCCAATACCTATTCTGGGACTCCAAATGGGCATGGTGGTTTACTGCGATCATGTTCCTCCTGAACAACACCTTCATTCAGGGCTTGCATTGCGTGGTGGGGTCCGAGTACCTCAACACCATCTCCAATGGCGGTGCCTGCACCGTTGTTTTCTCGCTCATCGTGGCCATCATCTCCTTCTTCGTTTCATTGCCCCGTACATTTAGCGCTCTGGCTCGATTGGCCACCCTATCTGCCTTCTTCACATTCATCTCCGTTCTGCTGGCCATGATCTTCATCGGAATCGAAGGTCACCCGGCCGGTTACCCCAGCGCCGGCGAGCCGGAAGTTCTCGCCATCCCAGCCAAGGGTACCACTTTCGTCAGTGGCATGAGCGCCTTCCTGAACATCAGCTACACATTTATCGGACAGATTACCTTGCCCAGTTTCATCGCCGAAATGAAGGAGCCGAGAGACTTCTGGAAGTCCGTGACTGCAGTGACTATTGCTGAGGTGATCTTGTTTAGTCTGGTCGGATCTATCATCTACGCCTACACTGGCTCACAATCAGCATACATGACATCGCCCGCCTTCGGCTCCATATCCAATGAGGTGTACAAGAAGGTTTCCTTCTCGTTCATGATTCCTACCCTCATTTTCCTCGGTGTTCTCTACGCCTCTGTCTCTGCGCGTTTCATTTTCTTCAACATTTTTGAGGGTACGCGCCACAAGACTCAGAATACCGTGGTGGGATGGGCTTCCTGGGCTGGAATTCTGGCCGTGCTCTGGATCTTGGCTTGGATCATTGCCGAGGTCATTCCGTTCTTCTCGGATTTGGAGTCGATCATGAGTTCATTGTTTGATTCCTTCTTCGGTTTCATTTTCTGGGGAGTGGCCTACCTTCGCATGCGTATGGCTGATCACGGACCAGACTTCTACAAGAAGCGGGGCATTCGTGGTTGGTTGGGTGCCATCTTCAACGTCAGCCTGATCCTCATGGGACTGTACTTCTTGGGACCCGGTACCTACGTAAGTTCATTTTGATCATCCTTTGTACTCCCTTCATTTATTAACATTCATTTATAGGCTTCTGTCATGTCGGTAGTCATCAGCTACCGAGAGGGTTCCGTCGGTGGTGTATTCACCTGCGCCAGTAACGGACTTTAAACCCCTGCGGGGCGGGGTCTTGTTTCATTTTGTTTGCTTTCTGCGACTTCATCATGTCTTGTATCATCGTTGCATTCATCCGGGAAGAATATAATAATTTCCGGGGGATTGATGAGATGACGACCGAGAGGCAGAAGGACTGTCCGACTGTCAATGCATATTTTTGATTGGGCTTCAATGGTTTGTTGGTCAATATGCCGGTGGATTCCTACTTTTAGTGCCATCGAAATTGATGAGCATATTTGCGATCTTTGTATAATTTTGGGGACGATTGTGGTGTTGGGCTTGTTCTCCTTTTATATATCCATCATATCGCGCCAGCAGTCTTTGCACATAACGACACCCGAAATTCAACCGGACGATTGGCATCGGGTCAAATATTTGATCCCGATTCATGTTTTGCCATCGCCTCCAACTTTGACAGACTTTGTATCCTCAATTCTTCCTATCTGACAACTGCGAGTTGAGACTTAAACGTTTTAGGAAAACAGCTTCTGCTGACTCATGCGTACATGCCGCCGGACATCGGCCACCCTATCTCCACGTGACTTTTCCGCTGTGCTTCCCCGACGGCGGAGTAAGTTCTTCAGTGACCCATTTTCCACTCCTTCTTTCTTTTCTCTTGTACATTCAATTTCATTTTCAGATTAGCATTGAATCACAATGGCCAGCGTTCGTACTCTCAAGAAAGGCGCAGACCTCGTCGCAGCCCGCACGGCCGCTCTCCATACACCCCGCGCCTCTATCGGCTCCACACTTTTGCGGCGGGAGCTATCAACTGCCTCGGTGCGGCCAGCAGTCCGTGTGCCTAGCACCCGCATTGCTGTTCCCAAGGCCATTGGAAAAATTCAGACCGTTCGCTATGCCTCAAGCTCAAGCGAGCCTTTGAGCAAGACACAGCTGTATGCGTTGCACGAGGCCCATGGCGCCAAGATGGTGCCCTTCGCCGGGTTCGCTATGCCACTCCAGTATACCGACCTCAGCCACGTGGAAAGCCACATGTGGACTCGTGAGAAGGCCAGCCTGTTTGACGTTAGCCACATGTAAGTGATGAAGCTATGTGTGTTTCTACAAACCTCAATTGGTCCTAACAATCTTGTTTATAGGGTGCAACACCACCTGAGCGGACCTGGTGCCCTTGAGCTTTTGATGAAGATCACCCCCTCTTCCCTCGACAAACTAGCCCCTAACACCTCTACCCTGTCTTGTCTCTTGGAAGAAGGTACCGGTGGTATTGTGGATGACACCGTCATCACTCGCCGCGGCGAAGACACTTTCTATTTCGTCACCAACGCCGGCCGTCGAACCGAGGACTTGGCCTTCCTGACTGCTGAGATTGAAGCCTACCGCTCCAAGAATGGCGCCGACAGTATCAAATGGGATATTCTCGAGGACCGCGCCCTGATCGCCCTGCAAGGTCCCCTCGCCGCCAGCGTTCTGCAGCCCCTCATCAACTCCGCCAACGCCTCCGCCGCCGAGACAGACCTGAGCACCCTCTACTTTGGTAACTGTCGCGAGCTGCACCTCACCCTCCCCGATGGCTCCGCTACCCCCTCTCCTCTCCTGATCTCCCGTACTGGCTACACTGGCGAAGACGGCTTCGAGATCTCCATCCCCACCTCCGTCTCCACCTCCCTCCCGGAGCAAGTTGTGAACCTCCTCCTCCAGGATAAGAACACCACCCGCCTTGCCGGTCTCGCGGCCCGTGACTCCCTCCGCCTGGAGGCTGGCATGTGTCTCTACGGCCACGATATCTCCACCGCCCAGACTCCCCCCGCCGCTGCCTTAGGCTGGGTCGTTGGCCGTGACCGTCGCGATGCCGCGACTGCTACCTTCAACGGTGCCTCCACTATTCTTCCCCAGCTCGCCAGCCCCGCCAAGACCCTGAAGCAGCGTCGTGTTGGTCTTACCGTTGAGAAGGGCTCCCCTGCCCGCGAGGGTGCCATTGTTGTGGATATTTCAGACCCTGCCAACCCCGTCGACATCGGTGTTGTTACTTCCGGTGTGCCTAGCCCGTCGCTTGGTGGTGTCAACATCGCCATGGCTTATGTCAAGTCCGGATTCCACAAGAAGGGTACCGAGGTCGGTGTCAAGGTTCGCAACAAGGTTCGCAAGGCCAGTGTTGTTGGTATGCCTTGGATTGAGAGCAAGTTCCACCGTCCTTCTTAAGCTGAGCGGTTAGCTTGACCTTTTGTCCTTGATTGTTATGTCCCCATCTGTTATGAATTTCGAAGAAAGCGTGGTGAATGCGTATGGTTGCACTTGTACATACTTTTAACTTTTTTCGCAACCTTGTGGTTTTTTTCTTACATATTTAACATTACCGGTGTTTTTAAACATAAATGCATCTACTTCAACAGTCTTAGATCATTAATCGAATCACTAAATTTCCAAGATAAGCAAGCCTCGATGTTTTTTCATTCCCGGCATCCATATTGGTAAACGCTCAAGTATGTTGCTGTGTCTTTAGAATCTCTCGGTGAGAATATATGTACATGATCAGAATACTACTTAGGCTTGAGTATTGTATGTAAAGCTTCCTAAATACATTTATGCTTGGCAAATCTGAGCTCCCAAACAAAAAGCCTTTAAAGATGCCAAACAATTCAAAAGCCTTTGCAGCCATACCTTGAACCATTTCTTTTGTTTGTCTCTATTTATCTCCTTCAAACACATTTGTCGTTCCACTCCATTCATTTCCTTCACCTCCTTCTACTACGACCACCTGGACATCTTCTAACCTTTGAATTTCTCAACTACCTCCTCATCATGGCTCACATATTCTCCTCCATGCCTCCAGCTAACACCCACGCCTTCTTTTCTGGCATTGTCATACTAGACGTGGCGCCGGAAAACACCAGTGCGGTCTGAATGACCTGTGAGGCATTTAAGCAGGGTCCCTCCTATGAAAACCTTAACAACGTGATCCAGGGGCAGTACGGCATACCACTGACTATCGATTACAATAATCGAGGTCGGCATGAGTTTCCCCCGGGCACGATTGCCTTTGTGCAAGGTGTGCTTTCTGTAGATCCCACGCAAGCCACGAACGCAGACCCGAAGGTGTTAATCCGTGCTGATCAGCTGGTACCGTAAGTAGTACTTCAATCTTGGGCTACTCTTCTAATTTACATTTCAATACAGCATGCAAGGCAATCCGGATTCGAGCGGATATGAAAAACATACGCCTTTCATGGCCAACGGTTCCCTTACCTTCATTGGAACCCTCATAAACAGTCGAATCGAATCAGGCCATCGGCTCTTCGTGCTTATAATAACGGTGTTCAATATCGAGAACACCCGCAACAAGGACGCCCTAAAGTATTCTACATTTAAAGTGGTTTGTATGGTTCCTGACGGCTCGCGCTGGAGCAATTTTCGTACGCCTTCCTATGGGTCTTTGATGCAAGCTTCTGGAGACTGGATGGGTTACTATGAAGTCGACGGTGTGCGCTGCCCCTGTATCGTGGCAAGTGCGTTCTCCTTTATTCGGACTGCTAATAGCCCCATTTTCCCGTGGCTCCAGAAGATGGAGAGTGCTGTTGTCCCGAGTGTCTGAGAGAATATCCAGGGTATCTGTGATCATCGGTGATGTCCCGAGTTTTCAAGAGATTATCTAGAAGATGCACAATTTAGACTGCCATTCTACCAGTCATGAAGAGAGTATTGATGATTTCTACAATTGCATTTCTCATTGGCAAATCCCTCCTCTATTCACTTTCCAACCTCAATATCTGTTTCAGCCTATCTTTGGATTCCCCCTCCAACCGAGAACACATTAAAAGGCGAGCCTGTATATCCTCATTGCAGGAGAAAATAGCCATAGACAACGCACTCCGTTTATACTTGTTCACCGCGTTAATCTTCACTCGATCACAGACGAGAAACTGCTCGACAATATCCTCATGCTCACCCTGAATCGCTTTATGCAAAGGCGTATTTCCGCTCGCATCCTTGGCATTAATATCCACCTGTTCCAACGTGAGGAGACTCACAATTATACAAAAGAATCCTAGACGGGAAGCAATATGTAAAGCCGTCTCTCCATTTTCATTTACACAATTCAAGTCCGGCATAGAAAGCGCAAAGCCAGGATAAATATGATGATGTGCAAGTGTTTCAAATATTTCTGTGTCGCCTTGCTCAGCTGCTAGTATCAGGAGCGTTCGGCCTTGATCATCGGCGAGATCGACGGGCCTAGTGGAGTATTGCAAGATAGTTGTAAAAGTATGGTACTGTTTGTGAAGTAGAGCCAAATGAAGTGCCGTGAGGCCTGATTCAGACTTGGAATTGACATCCACTCCGTTGAATATGAGATAGAATCTCACGGCGTTGACGTTTCCCAGTATGGATGCCACCATGAGTGGTGTGAGGCCATCGTCGTCCAAGGCACTCCCGTCAACTTTTCTAGCTGTGAAAAGCTTCTTGAGCAATTCATAGGTGCGTTCATGTTCTTCAGTCATACGAGCGAAATGAAAGTGCCAGTAGGACTTTGCGTATGAGTGGAAATAAAAGTCCTGGTCTGCGTGGTCGTGACAGAGAGAACGAGCTTGAACAAGCGTTTTGCCAAGATCAACGCCAGATTCGGATTTCCCTTTGAGTAACTTGATGGCTAGATGCCGGACGCTGGTGGAAGAAATGCTAGACTGCAGGATTGTAGATGTTGCTGCACTTGCATTGATCCGCGGAATGACGGTTCGGGATAATTGTCTATCGAAGACATTGTAATTGAGGTATGTGAGAATAATATCGGACATGTATCGATGTGCAGAATCCAAAGTTAGACTCAATGGCGCTTTTGTTGTTTGCTCGTGAGATTCGAGAAGAAATTGTTTCAGACTTGGATGAACGAGTCGTGCTGTTAGCTCTTCTTCGTCGATGTTGATGAGACAACCACAGCTTGCAAGGGTAATGTAGATGTTATTGAGGCTTTTAGATGGGTCCCATTCCGTATTGCCTGGAGTCACACTCAATGCTTCCTGTAACTCGTAAATTGTTATCGGACGCTGAGCAGCAATAACCAATTTAAGAATTGACCCCTAGATGGTTCTTTCCACTCAAGTCGTTGTAGAACGCGAGAAAATGTTCCTGCTAGGTCTTTAGGGAAGTCTCGCAAGGCTTGGCGGATCTCATAGTCGGTCTTCGTTGTACACAGTGTTTCGATCTGTAGAGCTACCTAAAGAAACATACCCTGGGATCCATGGAAAAGCGCATCTCGAATTTCCAATATGAGTGTAGGGTCTCCCACAGCCAACTTCTGAGATTCAAGGCAGTTTTCGAGCTCTTCTAGAATGAAATCTTGGATTTCGGAACTATTTTCAGGGATTGGCGTCACAGTCGGAGATACAAAGCCCATCGTGACGATATTGCGGTCATAGCTCGTTGGGTCAGAGCGAGAGGATCCACAAAGACGTATATTGAACTTCTCCTACAGCTTTGATAGTTCTGTGATCATTTTGGTTCGTTCAGACTTCTCCAGGTCGTCGAAACCATCGACTATAATGAAGCATTGCAGCACGCCGGGTGGAAAGGCACATTCGAGTAGAGATGTCATCTTTTTAAATTCGTCCCGTTCCGCGCATTGATTCAGAACTTCTGCCACGGATGTGAGGTCTTGGATTCCAGCAAGTATTTGTCTAATGAGTGATCTAATCATGGTGCGAGTCTTGAGCGATTTGGGAACATCGTGTCGGCAAAAGAAATAAGCCACCGGTATATCGGTATGAAGATGCAGATCCTCAACAATATTGGCCAAGACAACTGATTTTCCACATCCCAACTTGCCCGTGTATACAAGTGAACAGGAGATACAAGAAGATGCTGGATCTTTCCAAGCAACATATTCCGGACTGTCGCGGAAAAGGGTCGTCGTCCCCGCTTTTCGAGTCTGTTTCCAGATAACCGTGTGGTCGAACTGTGAGCAAAAGTTCAGTACTTGAAGATGTGCATCAATTTTCGCTTGCAGTATCTCATCGTCTGACTTGGTGATTCTTTTCCATAACGCATTCTGGAATTTGGATGTTTTGATAGCTTCCTCCTCGATTTTCTCGGCCATCAGTAGGGTCACCTCTTCCTTGATATTCATAGCCCAACGTTCCAGGTTCAATTGGAAAGAATTGAGTTCTCCCTCATTGAAGGCTGCTTTGAGCTGTCCAAGCGTCGACTTTTGGGTGAATCTTAAGATTTTGTGACATAGTTGCACAAGTGTGATGAAATAGTCACACATATAGGACTGCAAGTTTTTGGAGCGCGGGTATAGAAGAGCCATTTTCTCATAACGGGGCGCAGACCGACCAGCGACCAATGCCGGCGCTCAAGATCGCGGATATCATCTTTTGGTAGAAAATCCACCATCCGAATATGTATACTTTACGTGGGGACTCATCAATGTGCCAGTCCTTGACTCCTTGATGAACTCACCAGACCTTTCAATGAATCAAACAAGACTATAGTCAAAGCCCCATTAAGCAAATAAGTATGCTGCCATAATTTTCAAGGCAAAAGAGGTCAAAAGGAAGAATGGGATCTTTGTGAGAAAAGGGGAAGTGAAGCTTGGCTGACTATGAGCATCACGTGACCACTCTCATACGGCCACGAACGATGGATGACAATGTGTAGTTATTGTGATACGGAGTGATTTACGTGACACTTGTCACCAAGAAGAACAGGCTGCTCTTTTAGAATCATTCTGCATTTTCACCGAATACATTACGTGCGAATCGGTCTCGGTTATGAGCGGTTCGATTCCCCTCCTGCGCCTCACCTGCACGCGCTGTGGCTGTGTAGTGATTTCAAAGTTCTCAGCTAGGCAAACAAGAAAACTCTCCTTATATCCTTGATGCTAGCCAGAAAATGGATTGGCTTTTAAAATTAATCTGCTCGAAAATAATGGTCTCATTATCTCTCCGGGAAGCGTGCGGCCATCCAGACTCCTTGTTTGCGCTTCCGCAAGATGACCTCTTACGCATGGTCTATCAAGAATTTAAAAATGACCTCGACCGACTCAAACGAGCATATTCCATTCGATCTTGTCAGCAAGTAGCTTTCACTACGGAGTCGCCCTCATACATACTGTACCAAGCAGATTATGACGAGGTTAACCGAACCTTAGTGGGGTTTCTTGCTCTGCGCTGGATTCACCGCGGAGAATACGAGAATTTTGTCGGCTCACAGCCACCACATGTTCGATTAAACAGAGAATCATTCGACTGGATACGGAAATTCTATAGCGAAGTCATTGTGGACGCCGATGCACTCTATACTTTGATTACATCCATCGTCATTAATGATCTAGGCAAAGACCCACAACTTGCATCTGACTACCAAAATATTACTGGTATAGACATTACAGAACTGAATCACGACGAGATTCTGCGCAAGGCTGTCACAGTCGGACTAGTTCAGTCATTGGAAAATTTGCCAGCTCAATACAATGACGATGTCGTCCGTGGCATCGAGCTCGGGGCAACCTTCAATTTTGGACAGCTGGCCCAGGCCGAAAATGTCCCTGCTTGTTTATCTGGTCTGCTTTTGATGAAAGATAGCGCTCGCTGTTTTCGGCTTTGCTTCATGGAGCAACTTCTGGATATTTCTGGGGCTGCGGGACATATGGATTGTACCTGCGCGAAGAAACTTATTCAGCCCATATTTGACTCTTATCGGAACGTCTATGATGCGTGCCAGAGTGTTATTGCTGGTGTCTCTGATCTGAGGCAGGGTTATGACTTGATTCTTTCCAGAAGAGCACAGTTACTGTATGGAAAGGGATTCCCGTTGTTACATGTCGACAACTTACATCACCGCGCATTGTTGCGACTTTGCTGCATGGGCAATGTTGCGACCCGTGATAAAGCGAACATGTTCAAAGAGATATGGGGCTCGCTGGAGGCTTCGGTTAGAGATAAGCTGGTATATGCACTTAACCTTGATGGTGAGAGTGGCGAACCTGCGGTCCAACCGACTTATATGCCTGCTTTTCTTAGCCGGATCGAAGACAAGAAATCATTGACATGCGCTTGGCGATACCTTGCGCGTGTTATGACCCTAGAAGAGTCTATAGATTCATCAGTGCTGGTCGTTGAGCGAAGCATTTTGTGGGTTATGAAAGAGTATGTCGAGACAGGAGAGTTTGATAAAGATCCTACTATCTTAGAGGGCATCGATGTACCTGAAGCAGTTGTTGCAGTAACAACAGTAATTGATTAACTACTTTGCTTGAAACATTACTTCTCTTCCTTATCTCCCGTGTCATATTTCATGAATAATATCAAACGAGAAAAACATTACTATTACAGTCTTCAAAAGGGTATGACATGAAAGCCAAATCGCAAAATAAAACAGAGCCAAAACTAAGACGGTAGCTCGGTAACAACTCTCTGTACCAACGTATCTTTCTGAGGAGGAGTAGGAGGCACCGACACTGAAGGCGCAAAAAGCGAAGCCTTCTTCTCCTGTTGAGCATATCTCAACCGAGTCCGGCTAACCTCACCCTGACTAGCCAGGCTAACCTTCAACCAGTCATTTGGCTGAGCCTGATCCTGAATCGAGCTCCGCATGCGCACGACACATTCCCGATACAAACAATTCTTGTCGAATCTCCAGCTGCACAACAGCGCCCGCACCATACCACCCTCACGTCCACAGATCAAAGCCACGACCGGTGGTCGCTCAGCCGCAATGACCGACACGCTCATATCACCCGTATCAACGATAGTGAATAAGCGATGCGTGTCGGGAATACCGTGTTCCTTTCTTTGCTGTTCCCAGTGTTCAGGGCCCCGCGGATCACCATGTGAATCACGAGGCTCAACGCCCATTCGAAATTTGCCGTGACGGATTTTATGGGAGAATATTGTAGAAGAAGGCGCATAAGAAAGCCGGCCAGTGAAATTGCCGTAGATAGCTTTCTCAATCTCGCGGAGCGTCATTGTGCCTTCGAATCCGACTAAATGGCAGGAAAGTCCGGATCCTCCGCTGCATAGGCGTCGGACTGCTCTCGGGCTGAACCAGGAGATTACCCAGGCGATACCGAGGTATACCAGGATACCAAGCATGTATTTGTTGATGCTGATGGTGGTTCCATCGTCCACGCTTGCGAAGGCAAGCGAGACAACGGTTGCGAAGAGGTTGAAACCCATCAGCAGGAACGAGGCACCGATCCACACCACGAATTGGGATATACATTCGCGGAAGCCTTCAAAGTTTTGTACGTATCTCACTTTTGGGAAGCTCTTCCATCGGATAGGAATGCCGCGGCACCGGTCCAGGATAACTGTCGGAGCGAACTTGTCGTTCCCAATACCGACCACATCGCATAAAGGATGGATATCCCAAAGATGAACGGAATATTGATCTTGATCCGCGATATTTCTGAGAAGAGCTTCGCTACCAGCAACGGCATATCGTTCTTCTCCTTGAACCTTGGATGTTCCTGGGACATCCGGCGTGTACTTCGGCCACAGACTGACAAGACGCTCCAGCATCTGGTTGCTATCATTCACAAGCGACAAGCGCGCAATGGCTTGGAACGTATCATCTTCTTTATCGGGCGTGATGCGATAGGCCAAGAGACCCATCGCAGCGTAGGCCATGCTCGCGGTGGTAAAACCTTCATCCTCTCCAGTAAACAATTTTGCCATAGCTTGAACAGCAAAGGTAAACAGTTGTAGTTCACTGAGCTTAGTCCGGTTCGTATAGTGATCAATAAGGTGGCTGATTGCATCCTCGGGTCGCCCTTCCCCATGGCTATCGGTAGTGGATACAGTAGAAATGGGCTTAAAACTCGGCCAAAAACTGTTGTACATGTCGTTCAACGAGACAGACCCAAATTTATTTTCCGTGGGCATATTCCCCATGGATGAAGGCCAGTCCTTCCATTGGGGTGTGATGCAGTATCGAATCTTCTCAGCCGCAAGGAGAACCTCAGGCAAAGTCCAGACTCGCTTCCCCCACGTCCGCTTGTCCTCCTGGCTCTCACCTGGCAGCATGATATATACACGCCTAGCACAGCGCACCGCATCACAAATGGAGTTGATATCCCTAGCCTTGATGGCTGGGTTCTCGTGACTGACACAGTCAACATCCACCCAGAACGCTTTGATAGGTTCTTCTTTTGGATCTCGATGGGCGTTCTCTTTATTCTCTTCATGCAAGACGCTTTGAGCCACATTGTGGAAAAAAGGCCTGAGAACATCGTCTCCTCTGGGATAGTTTCCTCGTGAGAAACTCAGGAAAACATAGGGTGGCAGCATTCCTGTCACTTTGTCCCGGAGCTCGGAAGTATCTTTGGCTATATAAGCTTTCTTCTCTTCGTCCCACACCACCAGACGGCGAGGAATCATGAGCCTGGTGAGGCTTGTTTGCGGTTTCTCGTTATCCTGCGACTGTTCCAAAAAATTGATAGCGTGCTTGGGCCATTCCCAGAGTACATTGTCGTAATCCGTGTAGTCCTCTGACGAGCCTTCCTTGCTCCATGGCTCGGTAATGATGTCGGCGGAGAGCAAGACCTGAATGACCCACGCCAATGTCAAGGTAAAAAATATCGACATGATATGGTGCATGACGCGAAGGCAGATCATCCTAACATGCCGAATTCCGGTCCTCTTCAGCGGCAGTGGCGCATTCGGATCTTCGCTCTTGCTCTTATCAACATAGCCGGAATCGTATCTTTTGAGGTTGAACGGGTTCAGACAAAGTTCCGATAACCGAATGATAAATGGCGTCCGTCCATCGATATTCCTTTGACTCCAGTGCCTTGGCCGAGCATCTTTCTGCGCATCTGCTGTCGCTTGCACGACTAGTCGACGGGGGAACTCTTTGTTCGTGCTGTAGTAAGTATCCAAGTCGAGGAATTTCTCGTGGTCATCAACTCCGTTTGAATTGAGGTATCGGCGCTTATGAACGGTCGGTTCTTCGTGCTCAAGCTCGACCATGCGGTCATTCAGTTGGCTGGGAGTGAGGGTGGGTGGCCGTTTGGCCCAGACACCACTCGACCAGTGCCGATGTCCATCGTATTGCTTTTCAAGGTGCTTTTTCCAGGCCTCATGCTCCATCTCTTCTTTGTTTGAGAATTGAGCGGCCCCCATGTCGGCTGCAAAGACCTCTATGCTTGATAGTGATTATAAGTGCATGAATAAAGAAATGCGCGACAATGGGGCTGTTGTAGGGTTTTTATTGTTATTGAAGAGCATATGTCTAGATCCACCCGAGGACGGTCCGTGCTAAGGAGGGGAGGCTCAGCTTTGGGGGCCTAAGCTCAGGGGCATTGACTAACTATGAAGAGCTCTGGAAGGCTAGAAGAGCCCAAACATCTAGCATGAAACAATTCCATGGATTATCAGTCAATCTGACCAATCCAATTCTAGTAGCAAATTCAGGCCCCATAAGTCGCTCAGGCCTCTAACTCTATAGATAGACCCTTAACTAATTTAATCTTAGCCCCGCTAATATGTCTTTAGGTTTAGGGCGCCTTGTGCATCGTTCTTTTCACTTCACCTCGCGCAAATTAGCTCAACGTGCAGATATGCATACGCGGAATGTCTTAAGCCATGATGGTATGCAGCAGGCCAACGCGTCATTCATCTATTTTGAGAGTCAAATGTGACTAATTTTGCCATATCAAGGTTCTTGTTGGACGTTGATATTTAAGTCGCAGGGCAGGGACCCTTGGTTAGAAGATCCCACCCTGTCAGCACTAGATTTGCTCCACCATACTAATGTTCACATATAGGATAACCCTGGAATTTTTTCAATCTTGGGGCCACTTGAGATCGCTTAGAAAACCAAGCACACCATCTCAAAAGCATCCATATTGCCTTTAATACGAGAATCGGCCATAACGCGGGTGCAGGCCGCGAGGAACCAGGATTACACGAGAACCTTAATCTCGACTCAACAAATCAAAAAAATTCCAAATACAACTGAGTCAGTCCAACATGAAATTCTCGCTCATCACAAGGATGCGGACCACATGGAACGGACAAGATCAACGCTACTCGATCCCAACTAGGACAAATCCGCCTGCCGGGACGACCCTTTAGAGTTAAGCGCTGACAAGACAGCGCACCCGGGCGAACCAAGGGACTCCACGGCACGGCACGCTATTTCCACCACCCCACTTGCTCTGCAAGATCTTTCCATAGAAATCATGCTTTCCACTTGGCGTCGACTAGTCTTGTTCTCAATCACGGCGGACCTCGTATAGATTCCGCCGTAGTGATAATTTACCTGTGAACGTAGTCCCAAGTAAGCCGCCACCAACGGCGCTAGTCAAGGGCCAGAAATATCAAAAGAGCGGTACTGCTCCGTAGGGAAGAAATTTGGGACCATTGAGGGGTGGGCGTCATGTGTTCGGTATGGTGCTGCAGTTGTACGCGTTCCCGGGCCTATTTGCAGCTTTATGCAAGAAACAATTATATTACGAACCTCAGCCGCAGTTGTCGCTCATTCGCACGAGCTTTGTTCCTGCGCTGAGTCCGCTCGACTCTTTCCGCCCCCAACGTGAGCCCACATGGACATGTCAGAAACCAAGCCTCCACTAGCAGATTAGCGGATTGTGGAAATCGTTTTGCCAGCTGCAAATGACTAGCTCGAAGAACAATCTTTCAATCCCGTCAGAACTCGAGATGTACGTCATAAGAGTCTGAACGTGCCACAAAGACTAGATCAATTCAACGAATAATCAAGCACCTCACTTTCAAATCTTTCAAACACAACTCTCTACAGCACCATGTATCCCTGGCATCAAGCCCTCAAGTCCTGGGCCAAGGATGCAGGCTTTCAAATCGACGCTTTGGGCCTCGTCACACTGCTAGGCGCAGAAGAAATGGACCGCAGCATCGGAAGACTGATGCCAAGTGCGTACTTTGACTACCTACCACTTCTCGGCGCATTTGTTGTGGCGGGCGACCGAATCAAAGAGCGGAAACTCGGATATACACTATACAACATCTCCGCGGGGATCGTAACAACCGAGCTATCGGGCTGGTTCTCGCGATGGCTTCGCGCGCAAGAATTTCACAAAATTCGGAGCAAAGTCATCTGGGAGATTGTTGATCGGCCGCCACGGAGGAAGATATTTTCTGTCGGCTTGTTTCTTATCAGTCTGCCTGTGCATGGAATGCTTCTTGCCATGACAGTCTTAGCGGCGGACTGGTGGGGTTTTGCGAATGTTCTAGCTATGATTTTCTCGGTAATTATGAGATGCGTGCAGGTTGCGGAGAATCGAAGTGGGATCAGTGAGAATATCCGCAGGGCTGAAGAAGATGCCAATCAGAGCTTGAGGAAATATGAGGCTGCAGTGGAAGCTATGCAGCGTCGTCAGATGGAGCCAGGTTGCGAGAATATCAAAGTGCCAAGTCGGCCCCAGGCCAAAGATCTTGTGAAGCTCATTGTGGTAACAGAAGACTCCAAAGTCGTGACTCTGCTTGCGCCTGCGTTTCTTGTCAAGCCTGCTTTCACGGCCGCGCCTCATATACCCAATCCGAGATTTTACATGTTTTGTCGTATTGTCGGCTGGATTGCGTTTGCCGTCCATGTTATCAGTATTGGTATGGCTGCGTTGTACACGCAGATTTGTACGATTGTTTTGATCCTCTCGGCGACTGTACTTACAGCCTATAAGGTTGGTAGTGAAGATTCGCAGTTATCAAGCGATATTCGACGCAAGTGGAATCACGTTGATTATAAAGAGAAAGAATGGAGTTGCTGGGTCACTTCGAGGCTGAAAGCCACAGTATCCTCCTATCCGGCGGAGTACACTGAATGGGAACCCGTGCAAAAGGAAGAAAAGACCTTGGGGCCGAAGGAAATCAAAACGCAAATTTTTTCATGGCCATGGAGTCGAACAACAATGACCGATTTGGAGCACTCGTCACCCAAAAGAACGTCTTATCCTGTCCAAGAGCGACGGCAGGACCTTTTCGCTTGGTTGGATTTGACATCGGAGGAAGATGAGCGCATGATTGCATGGCATATGATTCCTCATAGTCAGGAATGGAAGGATGTGTATTTGGAAAAGAAGGAGATTCATCGGCGGAGAACAAGAGCTTCTCAGACAACAAACTCCACATAACGACTTATGATTACGAGCACGAAGCATTTCTATATATGAGCGAAAGGAAGTTAAAAGGTTTAGTGTGATTGAAGCTATGATTTATAAGACCAGCCAATGCACTGTACAATGTGAATTTCGACAGGATCACAGCACACCTTAAGTTTCCCAGGCTAGATATTAATAATACCCCGTACAATATTTCTTGCTACTTCCTAGACTCCCACGACCTCGAGATTATCATAGCCTCCAAGGTCGCGCGCTTTCAAGTCCGCTGAATGGGTCAAAGAAGGTGGCAAATCTTCAGGCTTCGTGCCCCAATCGCTCTCATTGTGACCCAAAGTCAGAACCAAATCCTGGCCTTTGGTGAAGAAGTCATGATCGACCCAGTTCCGTGTATATGGCAAGCCATTGAGAGTAGCGGACTGGATGAAACCTGTTCCACCGGTGTTGTTGGCGTTATTAAAGTCGGCCCAATTGACCACGCGCAGAGAAGCCGTTTTGCCTGTCAGCGGCGAGGTAATCTTCACCGACTCGAAGAACGGGACGGTGAGTAAGTAGACGCTCTGTCCTGGATTTGGGAAGAGTCCCATCATCGACATTGCGACGAAAGATCCCATCGCACCAGAGTCATCATTGCCAGGTAGACCAGTAGGAGTCGGAGAAAAGTAATCTGGGATGTATGTGCGAACTCGCGCAGTAGACTTGGCAGGGCGACCGGCATAATGGTATTGGAAAACAGTCAAGAAGGCAGGCTCATTACCGATGTATGTGATGTTTTTCTCATGTAGGTAGTCGAGACGCTTGACAAAGCTTGAGGGACCGCCAAGTAGAGGGATAAGTGCGGCCATATCGTGAGGTACGAAGCTAGGGAGCGTTAGTCAAGTCACAAATGGGAGAGAAAAGTACTTACAATTGGTACTCCCAGATACTCGACTCAAATGTTTCTGCGCCAGTGTTCTGTAGAGAGCATATACTTGTGTTGTCCATGTTTGAACACTTGAGAGGATCCTGATATCCCCAAGTCCCATTGAGGTATTTGGGCTGGAAGAATCCCACAAAGCCGGTGTCGTTCTTCTTGAGGTATGAAGTTTGATCTTTTTTAAACAAGTTTTGCCAGGCTCCCGAGTTCTTTTCGTACTTCTCTGCATCAGCCATTTTGTTCATTCCACGTGCCATTTGGGCGATAGCATAGTCATTGTATGAGTACTCAAGTGTGCGTGAGATACTTCGAGTCATAGTTCCAAAGCCCACGTGGTCGAAGTCTTCGACTGGAATATAGTTCAGCGTTTTCCAGCTGTGGAGTCCTCCACGGCCTTCATTGGACCAGTCAAAAGGTTCTACTTCGGCATCTTTCTGGACAGCAGCATATCCATAATTCCAGTCAATGCCATCGGTGATGCCCTTCACATAAGCATCAACGAGGATGTTATCGGCATTTGATCCTCCCTGGGTATATCCTTTATAATGGCAAATCAGTCTAGTTATAAGACTTTGGGCTAAAAATTAAATACCTTTGCAAAGCGACATGCGGCAGTCGGGAAGCCACCCGAGATGGCGCTGCGTATCAATCAGAGAACGAACCATCTGAGCGACCGCGCTGGGGTCGGTAATCGTGAGGAAAGGAAGCTGCGAGCGAAAAGAGTCCCATAAACTAGTATTGGTAAGCGGTGATCATGAAGCCAGGACTGTTAAGACGAACCAGTAAAAAGAATCAAAATATGGCTCTGTGCTGGTCCAGAGGGGGTTTTCGCCTGTATAGTTCTGGGGGTTCACCATAGTTCGGTAGATGCCGCTGTAGAAATTGGTGAGAACCGACGATTTGACACCGGTTCGTGAGACGCGAATCGGACTAAGTTTCTTGGTCCATTGATCAACGGCAGACTTATGTGTAGACTCAAAATTGAAGCCGCCAATCTCTGATTCGGCATGAGAGCAAGCCTTGTCTGGGCTGATAAAGCTCACCCCAACACGAGCCTGAATGAGGCCATCAGACGGGGCATTAAAGCGTACAAAGCCACCACCCTTCACCAGTTAGTTCATAAGGACACGAGAATGTTAAATTTTACTCACTGGGAGAGGATAGCCATTGATACTCCGCGATATCTTCAGGTCATGAACATCGGTGCTGGCCCGAGCATCGACAAAAATCCCACTATCCCTTAAACTGGCGGAGCTTTTGAAATCTGCACAGAAATGAAGAGTGTATGTTCCACTACCAAAGCTAGGCAGAAATTTCGCGCTTCCAGTCATACGTCCAGTGAGCTCATCAACGGAAATAGTTGCATTGTCTTGCCGCGAGTCCGACAGGTCGGAAAGATCCAAGAGAATCAACGGACTGGTAGCATTTGTAAAATTAAAACGGAAAAGCGTTGTATGATGAGCGGCAGTCATGTCAACACGCACTCCAGAGGGCAGCGAGATAGCAAAGTAGCCTGGGCGGGACTCAACAGAGCCGTTCTTGTAAGGGGTAGCTCTGGCCTTCTTCGGGAAGACACAACCATCCACATTATCATTTGCACACTGCGGATACGCAAAGAGAGGGAAATTCCCAAGGGAAGGGCTGCCGCCAGTACCAGAATCATGCATGCTTGAAAACCCGGTGACATTACTGCCATCATATGCAAAACCGCCCTGGTTGCTTTCCGAATCAGTATCGGCGACAGCTTTAGCCATCCCATAAGGCAGAGTGGCACCCGCAAAGACATTGCCTGTAGTTCCAAAGACGATTAGTATGCATTTACTCTACTTAATTCCTGAAGAGTCCTTACCTCCATTTGCAGTGCCGATCAGCGGATCAATGTATTGGAGTACATCATAATCATCCGGTAGGGCTGGAAGCTCGGCGTTTACCAACGCGCAACTGCTGGCGAGAAAGAGCGTCGCAAGTACGCAACGCGAGGGCATGGCGGATGGTCGTAGAAATATTTACTTGTGAGATCATTGTAGCTGCAGGATCGCCGGTATTTAGGTCCTCCTTTGGCCCCTGTCGCGTCTTGCTTGTCTGGTATGCGGGCCCCTGTCGATCAACCCCGCGTCGCTGGGTTGCATCGAGAATCCCCCGGGCCTTTATCTAGTGATAAGTCCATGCGCGCCAGCTGCGCGTGATAGGCTATTTTCATTGTTGGCTGGTGGGATTGGTTATACAAGGGTCTTTTCGGCGGATTTGATTCAGGCTTTCTTCAACTATGACCCACGCTTGGAACCTCCCTCATTGGGCGGATAAAATGACCTGATTATTGAGGATCTAATTTGAAATCATTAAATCAAATTCCGATCAGCATTCTTGAACTAGCCATGCAATTCTAGAACGATTTTGGCATCAAGGTGCCGGGTGAGTGGTTAGATTCCTGCGGCAACTTGTCAGGAATCCCAGGTTCTTACAGTAGTACATCAACACGGGGCCATCGGCAGTCTTCCCGTTGTTTCCCCGGTTCCATGAACGTGTGATCGCTAGCTCCAGTGCTACGTCTCAAGTTTATTTGAATCCGTGGGTATCTCTGTAGGTGGAACAGGTGTTGGGATAGGTACCTGCTTGAAAATATAAATTGAATTTTTGAATATATAGTCGAAGGAGAAGATCTGCTCCGAAGGTTCCCCACCCACGCTTCCATTCCATATTTCCAAGCTTTATGATGAATGGAGTGCACCTTAATGTTAATGTTAAACAACAAGCGTTCGGGGCCTTTCTCATCATCTTGAACAATAGGCGGTGCAGATGTATGGTTATGGAACGAGCGAGCGTGTAGGTTTGGTTGTTTTGGCATTGGGAATTGGAAGAGGCTTTCTTAGAGACCGGATGATATTCGGGAATATGGCTCTCTTATGGCTAATACTTCTTTCGCAAAAGACCTACCATGCCCAGCGTCCCAGTCTAAGCTGGACGGCTGTTTCGATTATAGCCATTCTTGCTAACTAAGTAGACTACGAAGGTATCCATATTGCCTGTTACTGTACTACAAATCTCGGTAAGCTTATTGACTGGCTTCGTGATCGATATCGTCGTAGCTCCGGTCCATTTTAATCTCTAATTATAATTTATCCACAAGTCGTCGCATCAGGGCTCTGATCATGTTTTTAATCAAAGTCCTTAGTATGAATGTGTATCATTCGGCGACTAATATGAGACTTTGTCGGCCTTGATGGATGAGTGCCTGAAAGTGAGATATGACAAAAGCGAATAATGGTGTATCTTTTGAGAAGCTGGAAGAGTTTGCCCCAAGCAGTAGGCGTGCAGGACGCTAGTATGTACGCAGTAAGCTACCCAGGCACCTAGCCAGGGAGCTTGGGATCATTTCCCTTGGATTAAAATTAAATAAGGTCTCTGGCTAGTCGATCATGCTTAACAGCTAGCAAATCTCGCTAGATGGAAAACTGGATCCGTATCCCCTCGTGGGTACTACTACGTGGGCCTCCATAAGTACGCAGATCAATACGCCACATTGAAGCACCTGCAGGATCCACTCGAATTAATTCATATCAAAGTCAAATATGAAAGCAAACAGAAATTTACAGAATCTTCTACTCTATCTTTTCCTACGAATTTTGGTTGAGACCTAGAATTTCCAAGACTCTCGGAGACACCGAGACCCACGGCCAAAAGATGCCGAGGTAACTTTCATCGAATCCACACCATCTCAACCTTTGCCTCCCAACAACCTGGACCCAAGTGCGACAATTCTGATCAAGTTGGAAAATGCTCCGACCGACATATATCCATTTCTCTCCCTCTCTCACCACCCTCACTCCTCGATTGACACCGTCCCCTACTCGCCTCCTGATCCAGAGTCGTTCGACCTCATATCCACTCTACGCCCGCAGCCACCGATTCCAGTCCACCGGTAGGCAACAATCCTTCTACAAATATAAGTCAAGAAAGGAAATCCACTAACCCGATCCTTCAGCACACACCCCTTACTCTACACCCCCTCCGCAACCAAAACAGTCGCGTATCCGCCGCGTCGCAGGCTTCGTGTCAATCGCCGTCTTAGCCTTCACAGCAGGCCTAACCTTTACATCCTTCCGCACCGTCTCCAAAATCATGGCCGAACCCATCATCTCCGACGAGCAGACTCTGTCTGCCTTTACGCCAGTCGATGAAGTCGCGCAAAAGATCGACACAACCCTCCAAAACCACCCGGACGCCCTCGCGCTCCGCGCAAACCCCGACTTCAAAGAATCGCGTCCCCACCTCAAGATCCCCGAGGGTATGCGCGCCCGCAGTCTGACTGCAGGTACACTGGCAGGTCCCAACAAGATCGTCGTGCCCCCGTACGTGTTCAGCGAGCGCGACGGCAAGAGCCTCGTGTCGCTTATGTACCTTGGCTCGGAGATCTGTGGACACCCGGGGATTATTCACGGTGGCTTGCTAGCGACGCTTTTGGATGAAGGGTTGGCGCGGTGTTGTTTCCCTGCGCTTCCCAATAAGGTCGGTGTTACTGCTAATTTGAATATTGATTACCGGGCGCCGGCTATGGCGGATTCGTATGTGGCGTTGCGGGCGGAGACTGTTAAGGTTGAAGGACGGAAGGCGTGGGTTGAAGGACGGATTGAGACTCTTCCGCTTGATGGAAGTGACCCTGTTGTCTTGGTTCAGGCTAAGGCCTTGTTCATTGAGCCTAAGCAGGCGGCGGTAAGTGCTACCTAGTACCCCTTTTCTTTGTTCACCCGGCCATCTATTTCGTGATGGATTTTATTTTTACTGGGATGAGGCTGATTAAAGTTCTAGGCCCTTTCATCGTTGTACCGTGGTGCGAACGAATAGAATTCTCTGTGCCCGGTTTAAAGTGGCGAAAGCCCGTTCCTGGTTCCTGGCGTTTGGCGGAGATTGATCGATTGCGCCATTTCTATAGAAGGGATCCATTCGTGTATGATTTTTTTTTTTTTTTTTTGGCGAAGCATTTTCGCTTTGTACTTCATTGTATAGAGATGACAAGAAGCATCAGAAATTCATTATATCCTTAGACTGCATATGTCAACCTTAATCCTTAATTAAGTTAATATTCGTAAACCTCGTATAGCGCCAAGAAGCCAGAAAATGCCCCGCGATCAGCGCTCCATTTCCGCTCCAGGAACTCTTACGCGGCCCGTTTCACCGTCTATTGCCCCTCCTCACCCTTATTCCTCCTCACCCTTTCTCCCTCCCACAACTATTACAATCACTAAATCACAATGGCCACGTACGTCAATTGCCCTCAATCCTCAATCCCCAATACAACCCGACAGGTATACTAACACCCCGCAGCAACATCACCTTCCACGCCTCGGGCGTCACCCGCTCCGAGCGCAGCACCCTCCGCAACCAACAGGGTCTCACAATCTGGCTGACCGGCCTCAGCGCCTCCGGAAAGTCCACTCTGGCTGTTGAGCTTGAGAAGCAGCTCATCCGTGACCGCGGCGTGCACGCCTACCGCCTCGATGGCGACAACGTCCGTTTCGGACTGAACAAGGACCTTGGATTCAGCGAGACAGACCGTAATGAGAACATTCGCCGTATTGCCGAGGTTGCTAAGCTTTTCGCTGATTCTTCCGCTGTGGCTATTACCTCTTTCATCTCCCCCTACAAGAAGGACCGTGATACCGCCCGCGCTCTGCACGAGACCCCCACCCCCGGTGAGGAGACCGGTTTGCCTTTCGTCGAGGTGTACGTTGATGTGCCCGTTGAGGTTGCCGAGAAGCGCGATCCCAAGGGATTGTACGAGAAGGCTCGTGCTGGTATTATTAAGGACTTCACTGGTGTCTCGGCTCCTTACGAGGCTCCTGAGAAGCCTGAGGTTCACATTAAGAATGTTGATTTGCCCATTGTTGATGCTGTTAAGCAGATTATTGAGTACCTTGATTCCAAGGGATACTTGCCTGCTGCTAAGAACTAGGTTTCTGGTGCGGGGATTTTGAGGGTTTGATTTGTACAGGTTTTGGTTAGCCAGGCGCTGTAAATACATTGGCACATAGATTGCTTTGAATGTGAAAATTATTGAATCATTTATACATCCCTTGAACCTGGAAAAGTTAATCTAAAGCAATTGAGTAGTTACACCCGAACAGAACGAAATGAACAAAACATGAAGTCAATTTCCAAAATGCTAAGTACTTGGTGCTCAATGGACCGGGGTAGTATATGCACGCAACGAAACGTCTTCTGTTCGGATCACTGGAACTCGAAATCATAGAACACATAGGGTGTGTACTCGGCGCTGCCCTCGCCAGCTCCGTGCATCTCGTTGGGGTCATCCTTCTTGACACGGCCCTTCTTGTCGCGGCCGAAAGCATTGCCGGCCAGGTAGGAGTACTTATCATCGAGAAGCTGCTTGGCCTTGTCGGCCTGCTTCGCTGATGGGGTCTGTAAGGAGTTAGCAATTGACCAGGAAAAAGAGAAAGAGACGAAACATACCCGAATCAAAGCACAGACAAAGTCGAGCGGCAAACCATACCGCAGCACAGTCTCAACAAAGACCCTCAAAACAAGGACATGTATCCAGACCATAACAGCCTCACTCCAAGCTGTCCGACCAAGTCGCAGCGTCTCTCCCCAAAGCTTTCGCTCATCTCCACCAACTCTCTCAACCTCCTTCTTCTCCTCCTCCTTACCACCCTCCACATACTTGAAGTCTCGCGGAATCCACTTCTGCTCACGGCACTTGTGCACAAACTCGGCGCTGTGCTTTTTGAACGCCGTTACAGCGTACAGTGAGAACTCGCTGTCAGAGGCAACAAGCTGTGCAGACCGCGGGACGACCATGGCCGAGACGGTCTCGTAGGTCTTGAGGAAGTCCTTGACTAGTTGCAAGGGCACGGCAATGAGGTGGGTTTCAATGTACTCGGAGTCTTGGACGATGGATTTGGGGTCAACGATGGAGGCGAGAGATTTTGTGGAGAGGTTTCCTCTGTAAAGCCGTCCGAGTATTTAGCTATATGAACGAACTGAATAAGTCGAGGGGATCTGGACGCACGCTTGTTTCCGCTGGAGAGTAGCCAGGTTGTTCTTAACCTGGTTATATTGCGAGTACTTGAACCGGATGTCATTGTCGATGCTAGCAGCTTCCTGTAGCGTCGCATATTAGTCTTATTCTTGGAATAGATTGTTGAAGCTTCCACCGACCTTCGACAGCAGATCAATCAGCTCCGCCAGTGGCTTATCAGCACGGTACTTGACCTTGTTCCACTGGAACGAGCGGAGATACTGGTCCACGGGCTCTGCAACAACTAGTCAGTTACAAGCTCCACATGAGTAGCGCGCAGAGAGAACCCCATAGCATCCAACATGCACATACTGTCATTGACAACCTTCATCCGCTCAATTTGCGCCTCATCACCGTCAAGGATATTCTTCAATGCATCTCCCACCTTCGCAACAACACCCTCGCACTGTCCCTCCAGCTTCGCAAGCTCATCCGCCTGCTGGACCAGGCCATCTAATGTGCCGATCTTGAACTCCGGAATGGGAAAGGACGCAGCGGAGCCATTGTCGGGAGAGACAGTTTTCGAGACGGCGTCGAGGGCATCGTCTTTGTGGTGCGAGGGGACGATGGAGGTGGGGAGGGATAGGAGGATGTATTTGCCTGGTTTCGACATCGTTTATTTTGAAGCCGGATGAAGCGGGCTTAAATTAAGTCGTTTGAATGAGTGTAGGGCCCTCGCAGCGGGCATGAGGGATTGAAGGGGTGATTCGTGGATGGACGGGTGGTTGGAGCTGGAGCTGTGATGTCGTAGGCGGTCGGAGGTGATTGGTGCGGGATGCGGACACGGGTACTTTAGTTTCTGTGGAGCAACGTATAGTTACGGACAATCACTTTGTAGGTTCCTGTTATTGAGTAATATTCAAGGTTCTTCAGATTGATTACATAGGAACGCAAGGAAAAAAACTAAAAGAATCCACACTCTACACAATGCCCTGTGTATTCGGCCAGCGATGGATATGCATAACGCTAGACATGATCCAATGCTCGCTCAACACGAATTAAGTACGTCAAAGACAAAAAGGGAAACATCATTAGATAAATCACAAGGATGATAACCACCCAAAGGTTTAATTTTTAATTTTCCCCAATGGTCACGAGGCGCTTTTATCTGAGACCGCGAGGACCCTAGGGAATGACTAGCTTCGAACCTGCGGAATATGTAAAAAATAACAAGGGGGCAAACCAGGGTATCTGTATCGAGCGTGCAGCGCTGATCGTGAACAGAGTGTAGAGATGGGGAAGCTGCATGAGGAAACAAAAACAGAATAAATGACCAAAGAAAGACGTTGGTATCTGTGAAAGGAGAAGCGCCAACAGAAAGACATCCATACAAGACTCGTCACAGATCTCAATAACCTGACGGGGGATGTGCAAAGAAACGCAAAAGACAGAAGTAAAAATAAAGATGGTGAGGGTGGTATGGGTGGCTCCAACTAGCCACTGGACATGCCCATGAATATGTCATTAAGGTTCTCAAGCATGAATTTGAGAACGTCATTCTTTTTCTGCACATCGGTCATCTCTCGAGCTAGGCTCTCGGGCCTCATGATAGTCGGAGCAAACACGACGGCGATGTTTTGGCACGTCATCAAGTTCTCCTCCTGGCGCTCAACGACGCGCTGCAAGTGGAACATAAGAAATTCGAGGACGTCACGGTGGGCACGGGGAAGCTCTCGCAGACCCTTCACCAAGACATCAACCCGGGTAGGTGCATCAGTGATCTCTCCGGATTCAATGATTAGCTCGTAGACTTCATATGTGATCAGAGGGTTAGGCAATTTTCGGAAATACTGCTTCAGGGCGGAGGTGACAGCGTGGATATCGAGATCAGGGTCCGAGATATCGTAATCAAATGGACTGCGTTCAAAGCCTTCGCGAATACCTTGGATAGCCGACGCAGCACCAGACTTGCGGTAGATACCTTCCATATCCATACCTGAAATCGAGTTAGAAATAATTGCAACGAATGAGAAGAAGCGTTAGACGAACCTCGCAATTCAACTTCTTGAATGCATCGAGTCACGATGGCAGGAATGATACTCTTCTCGTGTTCCATGCGAGCCTCCAAATCCACACCGAAGAGGCTACCGACAGCTTCAGAGAGAGCCGGTACACTGTCGGCCTGCGACATTTTACCTCCTGGTCTCCTCTGGTTTCCAAAGAAGCCAAAGCCCTGACGACTGGGATCCTGTGTTTGGGAACGAGGTAGGCCGCCAGGTTCATCATTACCCATGAAGGCACCCTTGAGACCCTTGACGCCCTTCGCCACATTCTGGCCACCCTTCTTCCAGTTGAATTTACGGGGCTGACCCTTGCGAATACTGACAACCTGTGGCCCGGGCACGACGGTGGCAGTAGCGGGCTCACCGTCCTCGTGCATGTGAGCAGTCGAGATCGATGTGGCAATCTCATGAGTACTTCCAGGCTTCATCCCCTCAAGAGAGGTAATAGACCTGTCCTTGTTGTGCGAGATACCCAGGCCATTCGGACCACGGTGATCATTGTTGGTTTTGTACAGCTCCTGAATCTGGTGAACCAATTGATTGTTGAGCTCCGCCAATTGAGCATTCTTGGAAGACAGCTGTTCGAATTCCTGGAAGGCCTTTTCCTTGTTGCGGTTGATCTCAACGAGTTCCTCATTCAGATCGTTGCGCTTTTGAATGAGCTCCTCGATCTGTGGGGTATAGGAAGCCTTCAGTTTATGGATTGACTCCGCAAGCTCCCGCAGAACGTGGTTCGAAAGCTTCCCAAGGTCCAATGGTGCATCGGAGCCCCCGCGCTTTTCCGACTCGATATGATCAGTGAGTACAGTAAGCTCACGCAGGACAATCTCTCGTTGCGCATCTAGGACGACCATGGTTGACCGTTTCTCCGAGAGCTCAGTGTTGACTTGCTTCACGTCTGCGGTGGCACGAAGCGCGCTCTCCATCTCAGCAATACGCTGACGCTCCTTCCGCAATTCACCCCGCAGCCAGGCCAATTCTTCAGACTGCGTAGTGCCAGCAGAGGGACTCCCAATATCGCCTCCGTTGGGAGGGGACCGAGAACTTTTGATATCCTTGCTGGTCCGCACGCTCTTGTCACTCATACTCCGATTATGACGGTTAGAGGCATTTGAGGTAGTGCGGAAGCGCAATAAAGAGTCGCTCATGTCACCACCAATGAAGCGTGCCAGGTCCTCATCCTGAGAGAAATCACTATTACTAGTATACTGGGGAAGGGACGGCGATCCAGCACTGTCCAAGGGCCGCCGGGTGTCAGAGAGTGACGTATTGCCTGAAGTGATGTTCTGCTTCGTTTGCTCTGCACCAATCTCAGGCAGTTTGGGCGACCCGTAAGTAGAGGAACTGGGAGAAGCTCCCATATCCTTCCGTGGTATTTGATAAGCCTTGCTTTCAAGAGAATCGCCCCGCTTTGGCAAGTGAGCCAATTGGCTAGAGGAGGGTTGAGACCGGGAAGAGTCTCCTGAAACATGTTCGTGGAGTCTGCGCAGTTCGCCAGAGGGACGCGCCGGGGCAATACTGTCCAGAGGGGTATGCCGGCAGGCATCGTCCTTTGAACGAGTGCTCACGGGACTTGTCGCACCCGAGAAAGCACTGGTCTCTCTTAATGCCAACGGTAAATCCGACCTCGAGCTGCGAGCAGACTCAGTCTTCCCAAGCCTGTTATAATCAACACCCGTAGGTGGTTTAGCTCCTGTGCCATTGACACCATCCAAATCACGTCGAGCGGACTCAACTTCTGCGCGCTCCCAACCCTTCTCTTGATACGCGATGTGAGCAGATGGGTTGTCCGTGGAAGTGTGGGAGGGAGGTTCGAAGCCGTCACGGGAAGCCCTAACCGAAGAATCGCCAGATCGAATTTGGTTGAAGTAATCGCGAGGCAGCTCCTGTATAGCCTGTGATTGTCTCCGCGAAGACCGCTGGCTCTCGGATGGGTCGAATGCGAGGGGAATGAGCAATTCCCCACCGGCATCTGCTGTATCATTATCACGCTGTGAACTCAATAGACGACTGCTTCGGTAGGTGCTAGAAGGGAGAATCAAGTTGTCTGTTATGAATCTTATTAGTAACCGGCCTCCAGGTGGAACAGCAAATCTGTGCTTACCTTGGGCAGTAGTGGGGCGGGAAAGAGAGGCTTCAGATTGAGCTCCATCCGCGTCCTTGCCGGGCATCATATCAGTTGCAGCCTCCACATATCCCTCGCTGGGTGTTTCTTCAAGGGACCGAGTGTCCTCAAAGTTGGGTGGCAGCGAAGGCAACGACTTGTCCAGCTTGACCCCCGGTCCCCCTGGCCTTTTATTGGCCGCTGTAGCTTTTTTCTTCCGCCTGCGCTGCATCAAAGACTCATGACAGTCCATGCAAAAGATTCCTTGGGAGGTTCGGGCGTAGCGTAGGTTTTCAATCTTTCTTTTGCAGTTACGGCATCGGAAACACTGAGCACAAAACGCTTGATCACCGGTTAGAATGGCCAAGTCTTCTATTTTGTTCCCACATGAGTTGCAGCTGTAGGTACAGCCGCTGCAAATTAACGAGCCATCGCCAAGTAGGAGAAGGTGGGCATCCGAGTCGAGAAGGGTGTTGCAAGTGCTGCATCGGAAACAATCTATATGCCATCGTTGTCCAGCTTCAAAAAGGTTAGCAAAGACGCCAGCAGAAGGCAGTTTGTGACAACATACAAAGTTCAAAAGCTTTGCCTTCCTCTAGGATCTAGATTCCGGGGAAAAAAAGCAACGTTAGCTGACGAGACTAGTAAGGGCGAATTCCGCAATATGCATACCTCTCCACAACCCATACAAGGGAAGGGGATGTCCTCCTGGTCCATCGGCGACTCTGGTTGTATCGACGGGGATTCCATCGTGGACTCCATCGTAAACTCTTTGGTTTCTTAGGGCACCCACGCTAACCGTTTGTTTCAAAGTCGGGTATGAAACCGAGCACCGGTACTCAGCAACGAGGGGCAAGTGACACACGCATGCGCAAGCAGCCAGTGCCAGCGCTTCCAATATTTCACGGTATCGAGAGTCTGCGATGGGCGAGATACAATGATGGAGAGCGCGGGATCGGAGGGGGAAGAATGCGACAAGGGGGGCTGAAAGAGAGCGAGACTAGTGGCTGAAGCAGACTGCTAAGGCGTTAGCCAAAAAGAGGACCCATCGTCAGGTTTAAGCGTGAGACAACCGCCCCCCCTTTGGGGTCCGGAAAATGATCGCTCCCAGCTGAACTCGAAGCAAATAGGGTGCACGACGGAGTCGGGTTCGAAATGGGCATGCCACAAGGCAATCTCCCCGCACAAATTAGGGGGGACATCAAATTGGAAAGGCACGTACCTAGATGCACACTACTGGTTGCAGTTCGTATTGCTGGTGTTTCAGGTAGAAGAAAGCGCGGGTGTTGTGATAAGCGCTGCAGACGAGGGTTGATTAAATTGGAGTGGATTGATTTGCCCCTCGCGGGCGCTGGGATCGCGATGCAATGTCGTTCGGAATCAACTGCAGAAACGACGATGACCAGGCGTCAAAAGAAAGGTATCCAACATGAAGACAACGAATGAAAAACTCGAGGGACGTTTAATTGACTAAGGGGAGGGGGCAGGAGAGGAAAGAAGGAGAAGGATAAGAGTGGGTTTGAGTTTAGTGAGTGGATGGAAATGGCAGAATTCAGAAGTAAAGTCTGGAACAAAGTCTTTCTTCCTTCTCTTCGATTGATCCCCTACGAAAATCCCTTTTAATTTACACATTTGGCAGTTCTAAATTAAAATAGAAAAAACCTATACGGATACAACATACGTGGATTCTTTTGCAACTGACGACGCGGAGCCAGAACGTGCGGGCCACATTGTTGTCCATGAGGATGCACGGTCCAATCAGATCACCGCAACCCCTGGGCCATATTTCATTTCCACTTCATGTTTAATCCTATGGACTCCGAAGCCACACTATCATGCACAATGAGCATGAGAGAAAAAGCATAGCAAAAAATAGGAGCCGGAGCAGGAACAAGACATATGAGACACAGACCAACTCCGGTTGAAAAAAAGAACCTAAATTGGTATCAAATCCTTCTGCTCGAAGGGCATCACCTCCGGATCCACCCAAGTTAGGGTGGACTAGAGGTCTATGTGTTCCATGGAACGGGTCGTCTGTCTCAAACTGCGCGGACCTTTTCCCCTGCTAATTACCCTTAAGTTCCCGGCACAACTGGGGCAACCATGCTAACGGAGTAAAGTGCATCAGGTACCGACAGGGGGCACAACTACTTTCCTCTCTAGGATCATTCATTGTTTTCGCCCTCATTGAAAAAAAGTCTGACCTGGCAAATTTGTCTTTTTAGGTTGTCTTCATGCAGGACGACGTCAGAATCGTGCCCTAGTCCGTGATATGGAACTAAACAGCAATAGCCATTTCGCCCCTCTTCGCCCCTGACGGGGGAGGGCGAGAATCCTCTTGATCCAGGCGCAGGCCGTTGTTTCAGCAGCCCTGAGAGATCACGTGGCAGGTACACCGTCAGATCATACTGTTTCAGATATCTGAATTTAGAAAAAGCAAAAAATCGATGAATTTAGTTCCAGATCCCTCCCTGTTTTTAGCAAGGATTCAGGGTTTTGTATAGCGTTCGAGATCGGAAATATGATGCAAGATCATCGCGCGCTAAATGTTCCCAGCTTCAAGCATAGACTATTGGCACATAAATAGATTTTTTCTTAGATCGCTGCATTGAATCTGTTACACTGTTTAGTATCAGTGTTTCAGCGCGTCGGATCATCCTAGGCCCTTGCAGGAGGAAGCCTGGCCAATCGATGTAGCTATATCCCGTGTTCATCGACATAATCCGACAAGCTAGTGAAGGAAGTAAACGAGGGCATGATTCTAGGAAGTCAAAAATGTGAAAGATCTAGCTTAGCAGAGACTTGAGTTGCTTTGTAGCAGCAGCCCTGCATAGCCCCATCGTCTGACGGGCTTGAGGGCCAAAGACCAGTCAGTGGCAAAAGACATCTATTTCTGGGCCAAAAATATTACCCAGAGCGGTAGGTATCAAGGGCCCTTGCTACGGAGTGTAACAGAGATATGAGCATGTTCCAATAATTCCGATTTTGGATATCTGGCGTTAGTTCATATCTATATACATTTTCCATTCGTAAGGGCTCTTAGCCTCTTCATCAAAATCAGCCCCCAATCGGGCCCATCATCCATTAGAGGGATCATGACGCCCCGCCCAGCGAGGCGATCAAGGTTTGAACTTGCTAAACAATAATCATAATCGGAGTTGGAAAAGGCCCACGGGCCATCCGCTCTGAAGTCATGGCTCTGATCTCCATCCACCGGCGGGGTGGATTGTATCTGCGGGGTCGAGGGGGCTGGAGTTGCTTTACATCAGACCCGCGATCGGCTTGGCTGTCGATCCCTGGGGATCCACAGCCGCACTTAGATTAAAGATGAGTTACAATAACGTCAACCTTAGATGCGGCCTGATCCTGATAGTGAAAATATTCAGGATGGCTGACCGTCTAGGTTCTGGAGTCGGTCGTGGATCGCGCGTGGGTCATCATGACCCTCTTCATCCACATATTCCCGTAGAACGATCGTCCGCATCAGTCGGCGTGGTGCACGACGGCCGGTGAACAGCTCGAATTGGGCAAAACCTTGCTCGGGGAGGACATCAAGTCCATCCAAGGCTACCCAGCCTCGGTGCGACAAGGCGCGTATTTGTTTCATCAAGGGAGTGTTGAGGGGTTTGTAAGCCAGCTAGAAACGGAATAAGTATGACATAAACAGACACGAGAGATCATCCGACTTACGTCAACAACGACACCACCCGTAGGGCTTTCAAGCCACTGGGTGGGGACATGGAAGTTCGGTGCTGGCTGGCCACCGAGACTATGGGCTGGAATACCCGATACAATGATTGTTGGTTGTTTGTAATCTGCTGGCCATGGCTCGTTGATTGAGGTAAGGGTGCTGACACGAGGACGTCCATCACCCCCAGCTTGTTCCGTGGAGAAAAGCTCTTGTCGGTTGTAATGGTGGGCCAGCTTCTCTGCATTGGCAGGGGTGCGGTTGTAAACAAAGATGTGCTGCACACCAAGGTGAATCATCGAGTATACAGCAGCACGTGCCATACCACCAGATCCAATGACAAGACCAGTTGTCGTAGGTCGGACAGCATTGGCAGGTGAAAGACCTCGACGAATACAGTTGCAAATACCGATCCAGTCGGTGTTGTCGCCATGTAAGCCCTTGATCGGACCGGCGCGACTCTTTTGCAAGTAGATTGAGGATTCTTGGGAGAGGCGAGGATCGGAATCGTCATCATTCCGAATGGGAATTAGGGTATTCACAGCCCCAATAGCCCGCGCATGGGGTGACATGGAGTGAAGGAGGGGAATAACTTCTGTTTTGTAGGGAAGACTCACACTCGATCCACCAAAGAATTGATTTTCGACGAGCTCATTCAGACCTCGAATGGTGGGCGATTGAAAGATTGTGTATTGGTGAGGCATCCCACATAATTTGAAGGAAGTGTTGTGCATCGCTGGTGACATACTGTACGTCACATTGGCTCCAAAGACGAAGAACTGCATGGGATCTAGTGCAAAAGAGCTAAAAAGCGCTTGTTGGGCTTCGCGGGCAGTGATATTTGATCGTACGTGGGAAGGATTATCGCGGATTAGGGATGGGTGGGTGACTGGACTCAAGATAGGGTTGAAGCAGCGCGACATGCGTCCTAGAGGGCCGGTATTGTAGGCAATAACCGGCATAGCGCCTGGGAGGCTTTGAATACGGTGTCGAAATCTTTCAACCGCCGCATTGTCTTCCGATGTCTCCGCTGGTTGACAAAGTCGTACCATATCACATCCAAGTCTCTTAGCCCGCTCGTAGATCTGCATGTATTCATCGCCGTCCCATCCCCCGGGCAGAGGACGGAAAGTCTCAAAATGACCAATGATACTAGTACGACCCCGCGCATTAACAACTTCGCTGAACAGGCTGTCATCACGAGACAGATCAACTGTCAGGAACGTCGGTGCAAGTCGCAGACCATGCCGAACCAGGCTCGCATATGCTTCATCGGTGGACCGAGCATTTTGTGGCGGTGAGATATGGCCTTTCGGAGAGGTATAACTCTCAACATGGTAAATGATTGGCACTATGATGTTTCGGCGAATTGTCGAAATAACTTGACTGATGCTGTCCGCCAGGTTCGAATCTAAACCCATCTGATCTGAAGGGGCGGTGACATCAATTGCTAGTTCGAATGCATCAACGCCAAACTCAATCTCTTCAATATCCAGGCTATTGTCGCGCAAGGCAGAGAATGGAACTGACACCGAAGTTGTATAGGACCGCGAGGGTACGGGTAAAAGAGACAATGGAAACGACGAATGCTGCCGATTCATTTCGGTGACATCACCCGTCACGAAGGCTATGAAACGAAGGAAGTCCCGCTGCACTCGTTTCAGTGTCAAGAATGGAGTGGGTGTATGTGTTCTCTGGTCCATTTTGGGCCCCGGAGACAGATTGTTGCCGTCCTTGGTGATATGTTCACTGCTGCCCGACTCCGACAGGTTGAAGAATTCCAGATTCGAGCACCCGCGATAGATCGGCCCCGACAGTTCCAAAAAGTGTCGGACCTTTTGTGTATGCCATGCTTTGAGATATGACTGGATACTTTCCGGATCGCGGCTGACATGGATGACCGGATGTGTCTGGGCATATTCCCGTAGCAATCTTTGCCCGCTGCGCTCCATTGATCCAGCTCCGCACGCGATCACACATCCTTCTTGGTTGTCCGCCAGCATATTTTCAAAGACGCGGGCCTCTTGTAGTCGGTACTCGGCGTGGTCTTTATCCTTCTTGAAAGCGGCGCGGGAGCAGCCGGACACCTGTTGGAAGTACCGGTCGGAATCGATGAGGCGTCGGCCTGATGCTGCGGCTAAAATTACAGCTAGACTGGACTTGCCTGTGCCTCGAATCCCAATGAGAACGATGGACGCGGTAGGGCTGAAAATGCGTGGGGTCTGCAGGTTTCCTTTATCGAAGAGGACCGGGGACGCGCGGTTGGAGTGCAACTCCCGGAGGGAAGTGGCATGTTGATGAGTTTCGCTTTGGGAGTCCAGCGCTTCACTAGGTCGCCTCGAACTGGACTGTGAGTTGGAACGAGTTGCGGGAGACCATGACACGGTGCTGAGTTTCCGAGGTCCGTCGTCGACCTCGTGCAACTTGCGCTTGGGCGGGCGCACGAGTATGGACATATTGGACGTTATGCAATAATATGAGGCGAGCCCATCACCTGAAGGAGGTAACAGGAAAGAACTGCGGGAAGGGAGAGTAAAAAGTACAGCTGCAGAATCTCGGGGAAATCTGGAAACTAGATGGACCACTAGCGTTAGGTAAACGTGTGGGATTTTGCGGGGGTGAGGTTTTCTTTCTGTTTTAGGCTTCGGTCAGTTTTCATCGTAATTACCAAATTTACGGGGAACTGGCGTCACCGGGCAAAGTACTCTGCCGCCGATACTGACGGGATACGGGTTTTCCCCGCCCCGTGGGGTACGCACCTTGGCCTGCAGCTGCCCGGATTTGCAAGCATTAATTCCCGAGATTTTTTGAAGGGGAAAAAAAGTCTAATCACGGGGAAAGAAAAATAAAAGGCTTTGGGGATAAGAAGTTTTCGGTATCTGTGAAGGATTTAGGATCAAACTATAATAATCATAATCAACCAAGTTCAATTGAACGTGGTTTTGATAAAACAGTTTCTATTAGGTACTACACTGGGCCCTTGCCCCATTCTGACATTTTGCCCACCCGCGACTGGTTCACCGCTGGCAAGTCCGTGTTCCTTCCCCGGAACGAGAGAATCCTGCCATTGAGCGAGTCACCTCGGTTGGACCGGTTCCTGTGCGGTCCTCTTTTTCCCTTTTACATTCTTCCGGCACACCGAGTTACCCCAGGCCTCCAATTTCCCACCGATTTCTACACTCGCACGGTCCATCCGAGGTCAGTGGGGGCCGTTGTGAATGGACATAGCTTGCCCGCTTCCCTGCGCAAGCCTGTCGGCAAAAGGTTCAACAACCCCCTCGTGCTGCGTACGCTCGAAAATGCGCCCGAAATCGCCTAGTGGATCAACGCTTCAATCATAATGAGCTCTGACCCTCGCCAAGCCACCGGCGCGAGCGGAAAATCCAAACGTCGCTGGACCGACCCTGAAGACGATGGCAAAATGAACGGCCCGGACGACCTATCATCCCAGCCGAAGCGGCAGCGCGTGTCGCGTGCTTGCGACAGCTGCAGATCTAAGAAGGACAAATGCGATGGAGTTCAACCTGTGTGTTCAACATGTGCACAACTATGCCGGCCATGCACCTACAAGGCCAATCCAAAGAAGCGAGGTCTGCCTACCGGCTACATCCGTTCGCTCGAGCTGCTCTGGGGGCTGGTCTTCCAGAAGATTCAAGGCAGTGAAGATGTCATGCGAGCCTTGATGAGATCCGTCAATTTACCCAGTCACCTTGCCACGATGGGCAAGGAAGCGGAAGGGTCGGATACCCTGCTGTCATCCTTCAAGAACAGTACAGTCTTGAGGGATATTGAACGAATGCTGGTCGTCTTGGAACAGCCTGAAGAGGAGAGGGATCGCAGTTTACAGGCGTACGGTGAAGGAGATACCCCGTTGGATGTCGATGGGATCCTTGCCTCCTCTGACGCTCAGGAATGGCAAATTCCAGAAGGACTAGAAGCTCGCGAGACACCTCTCCCTGGGGTATCTCCCTCGCGCACTTCTATGGTCAGCTCTGCACCCCGACCTCTTGCATACCGCACCCGAGACTCGGGTGCCCAGACAACAACCGCGGATGGATTTCATTCACCCACCCTCGCCATCTCCCTTAACCATGACGACCCCAGAGCGATCTCAACCAACTCCCCACTCCAACTTCCGTACAATGCCTGGCCTCTCCTTGACATCTATTTCTCATACACACAATGTTGGCTCCCCATTCTGGAAAAGCACGACATTCTCCGAACAGCATTTCAATATACCGAAGGCGACGTGTTCATGACGCGTACAGCACCTGGGTCCGGCGATCATGCCGCCCTTTGGGCCGTTCTTACCCTCGCCTCTCTTCAAGATGCATCCATTACTGCTCGGGAGTCTGATCCCCTCTCTGTTCGGGTGAACCCGTCACAACTCTACAACACCGCCCGGGACCTGATCCCCGCGGAGACTGGCCCATTTGAAGTAGGACATGTTCAAGCCTTGCTTATCCTATCTCTCATCAAGTTCGGTCAGCAGGAATGGACATCAGCTTGGATGTTGGTGGGTCACTCGGTCAGAATTGCTCAGACACTGGGTCTGGACCAGCCCTCATTCCATTCAGTGTCCTCAAGGTCCCCTGAACAAGGAAAACAATTAGGGCGAGCGAAGCACGTCTTTTTAGGTTGCTTTGTGCTAGAGACGCTCATTGCGGAACAAACCTCGCAATGTCCATCGTTGCGAAAGGACGACCTAGCTCGAGTGGGGTCCATCAATGAAGATGGACTAGAAGAATGGCATCCTTGGGAGGATATGACTGGTTTAAGACCGACACAGGCATCTCGAGCCTCAATGCAACGGGGGCCGCTTCATGCATTGAGTACCTTCAATCGTCTTGTATCTCTGGTCTCCATTCTGAATGATCTTTGTTGCTATAAGCAAGATCCGACTATTTCCCGATCACAACTGGAGTCCCTCGAACTCACTTTGCATCGTTGGGCAGCCGCTCTACCAAAAAGCTACAGAGTAGACTTACAAAGTCGGCCAGTCAAGGTGGCATCGCCGCATATATTCTCACTCGAGATGACATATCAAAGCATCACCTCATCCTTGAGCTTGCAGATCGCTACACGGGAGAGTGATCAGAATATCCCTGAAATGCCACATAAGGCACGAGCAATCGATAGCTCCAGTCGGTTGTTAAATTGCCTTCAGGCTTACTTGGAGACATATAGCCTTTCGGCGACCACGCCCATTTTTGGCATGATATTGAAATACTGTCTTCCTCGCACCTGCTCGCGCGACGTCGTATCCGACGTCGAGCTTAGTCTGCGAAATAAGATCCAATCCTATTCATCGCATCTTGTGCAGCTCTGGTCTGTATCAGACCGGCCACACACGGGCCAGACGACTGCTCAGATAAGCCAGGGGACGATGGCATCACCTGCGATGTCGCAGCAACCCGATGCAGCTGAAGACCCTTCATTGCGCCATCCTCACAGTCTCCCGCCTTCGAGCACTCCCCGTCATCTCACCGGATCTACGGAGGCACATGCTCCTAGCTCCGCGCATCCTACATCGACACCCGACCCTTTCATCTCTACTCCATGGCTCAGGACTGCTCAAAACATGGACGATGGAGCACCATTGCTATCAACACCCACCCCATCTTTGACCACCATTGGCGGCGCCTCGGAGGTCTCGGCGCCACCAGGCCAATTAGATGGAGGGCTAGGTAGTGGTCTTCGCCAGTCTGCCTCTGCCCCTTCAAAATCCCATCCTGGCCCAGCAATGCTCCCCGACCTTGCCCCTCAATTCCCGCCAGGCACACAGTACCATGCACCATATCAAGATCCATCTCTCGGTCTCAGTCCTTTCGTCGACATGGACGGCTACGGCCCACCACGCCGACAGCAGCGAATTGCTCCAGATCTTGACGCACTATTCGACGAGCTGGCGTCGCTGGACGGTGCTGAAAAGTAAGCTTACATCTTTCCGTTATCATGTGTTGTATTCTAACCCGATTTCCAGACCCGACAATCAACCTGAATTCATGCAAAACTTGGGCTTCGTCGCTGATTCGGGAGTGCCGGAGATGTACTCATTTTCGAGTCAAATTGAGCCTTTTCTGCTGGCCCAGACGCAACAAATACCAAGCAATGGATCTTCCTCCGGGGTTCGAAGGGAATCGCAGTCACTTAGCATGTCCGGAACGCCGAAACGATAATCATGGTTCTTCTTGTAGCCGCTGGTCGGCACCCACCCGGCTGATGGCGACTTTGCTTCCAGCCGGATGCTCGACAATCTTTTCTTTCATACGCGCAGCACTGATGTGCATTGATACCCATACGTGTGACTGGAAACCTTGGATAAGGAGAGATACCTGTTCTTGCCACCATGGGCAAGAAAGACCTATGAAGTCTCCTGAAATGGATACCGTCTTACATCGGATCTAGCGAGGCTATTAATTGGGCCTTCACAAATTTGGGTCAGAGGACCACAAATTTCTAGGACTTAGTATCTAGTACCTAGTACCACATAGCCGACAAAAAAATTGTCAAAGTATTCCAAAGCCCATTGCCCTATGTACAACTTTATTTACATACACATCGTACAAAGAAGGTCTCCATCTCGCTTGACACATGAAACCAGCTTTTGTTTTGTCCGTCGCAATTTCAAAGAAGAGCCCTTACAGGCTAGCCTTCTCCAACTCCTTAAAGTTCACCGCAATATGCTCAACAGCAACCTTATATCCATAAACACCCAGCCCAACAATAATAGCAGCAGCCTTATCACTGAAGTAAGAGTGATGTCTGAACGGCTCCCTAGCATGCACGTTGCTCACATGGAGCTCAATAAAGGGAATAGCAACACCAAGCAGCGCGTCCCGGATAGCGACGGAAGTGTGAGTGTACGCGCCTGGGTTGATAATAATACCATCAACGTTGCCACGAGCAGCCTGGATGCGGTCGACAATTGCGCCTTCGTGGTTGCTCTGGAAGGTCTCCAGTGTGCAGCCGAGCTCGGTGGCTTGGGCCTTTGCGCTGGCTTCGACGTCGGGGAGGGTGGTTGAGCCGTAGATGTGGGGTTCGCGGGTTCCCAGGAGGTTGAGGTTGGGACCGTTGATGAGGAGGATTGACTTGACCATTTTGGCGGTTGGAATTGAGGATGTGTTTTGGAATGTTTATCTGAGAATTATTGTTCGCCGTTGGAAGTTGTGGGCTTGAAATATAATGCTACATAGTGATGCCGTGATTTGCTCTGAACTTTCTCTCCGCATTGCCCCTCGGTTCGGCTGAGCGCTTTGCCGTGTGGGGGTTTCTTGGGTCAAGTGGGTTGGGGTCAGTTTTCTTGCTGGTGTATGAGCTGGTAATATTTCCATTCTGTTAGTCAGGTATTCGTTCGGATTGAAATTAGATCATTGTGGGATTGTGGGGTTGGAGTAAGCTCGTAGCTTGTGACCCTGTAAAGGGTTTTGATGTCCGCGGGTAACCTTCGCTGCTTCTAGATATGGACATGGGGGTATCGGGGACTATTCTACTGAACTGAAAATGGGGTGTTGGCTGGAATTCATTATGTCATAGATCATTAAGAGCAATCAAAATTTTAGCGAAAGCATGTCTCATTCAGTAGTCGAAGTCAATCGATTGTGGGAGCGGATAATGTTGTTGCGGTGGGCCGGATAGAGCTTGACCGACGGATGAATGGGGATTTCATCGATGAGCCCCGGCCCGGTCTGAGCCTAAGGGTTATCCGACTTAGGCTGGAAGACACTTGTGATCTCGCGAAGATTACTGATGTTAATTGCATCGCCATCTATAGATCTCCTCATGCTACTTGACTAGAAGCTTCTTGGGATTCCTCATCATTACATATTCGCAAGTCCCTGGTGAGGGGAGGACTGGCTTTACTTCTGGTGATTTTATATCGTATATCCACCTTTGTCGCTATAATCTTGGAAGACACCTGTCAGAATGTGTAGTATATGTACCTTCTCTTCACATCAGCTCAGGTTTCCGAGGTTTGCAAGCATGAACTCTGCCCGCGCTTTGATCAGGTCCTGGTACACCTGAGCAGGAAGCCACTATCTTTAACATGAATGAACTAACTTTTCTTATTAGAAATTACATATCACGTGGGCAAGCCAGCTGGTCCCATAAGGAGAGCGACTTTCAAGAACTAACAGAAATTTGGAACTTCTGATGATGGCTCAGCCAGACTTCAAATGCTTTAGGGGCTGGAAGAGCAAGTTTTGAAGCCTTAGAGCGCTTGAAGAAGACATGAGTATAAAATTTTCTTGCGCGGCCTTCATACATTGCTTCGAAATCATCTCATTGCCTACTGGCACCTGGTCAATTCTGTGTATATCATGTACTTTTGCGTTAATTTGCATAAATTGAATATATACAAGTTTGAATAAAGGGGCCCCCAAGCTCGCACTTTGACAATAGTGGAACTTTAGAAGCGACTGAGTACTTCCAATATTCAAGACTGTATAATCATGTCCTAATATCTCAGCAGTGGATGCTATGTATAGGTTTGATGATGCGGCTAGCGCGAAAATATATGTTTTGGTGCATCTAGTACGCTATAGCTAGCATTCATTCCCAAGGGCAACAGATATTTAATCGAAGCATGACTACTTAAATACTAGGCACGCAGAAGCTTCTTATTGGGTCAATTTGAATTGACAAGTAGACGAAGGCGAATGCGATAGTCCATCACGGAGTGCTTGCCCAGATAGTCATGTGACAGTACATGTGCACTCCCCACTTACCCATTAGGTAAATAGCCGTGAGTGGAGTCAACGGATTTCAATGGGAAGCTTGCGATGAAAACCAGATGCTCTCTGGTATCTCCCATACAGAAATAGCAATTGATAACAAGGAGGTTGAAGTAAACGTTTTTAAAGTTTAGGTTAAGCTATTATGGAAAGCATGCAGCACATGAAATACCTGCAACGTACAACCTGGAGCGTAATACCCGGAGACTGCCAATTACCCTCACAGCTCCCCACCCACACATCTTCCACAATTCAGCCATGTTATACAACCTACAGACAATACTTCCAAGCAGTGTTTAGATAGGGGCTCCAAATTATCCCTGAGAATGCAATTCTTATCAAATAGAGATCGGTTGCAACCAAAAACATGAGCAATGCATCATCACAATCTGGCTCCACCGCAAAGTGGGGAAATCCGATAAGGCAAATACCGGCTAGCGGCGGTGAATTCGACCATTTTTCACCGGGAGAAGTGAGTCAATGGGGAACCCGGCTAACTGACAATCTCTCCTTGCATCTACCCCATCATTGCCTCCGTAATCCTTCACTAACCCCTTCAACCAAAACCTGTACCCGTTCTCCAAACCCGGAACTTGAAAGTTGCCTCATATTCGAACGACCCCGCTCCCGCTATGGCCGTCCCCAACCTCACCCAGGATGAGCTCGACGAGATATATGCTTTTGCCGTGGACCTTGGCCGCAAGGCTGGTGACCTGCTAATGGAGCGTGTAGAACTCCGCATCTCTGGTGGTGAAGGAAACTCCCAGAAATTCGAGGAGAAGGATAGCTCGGTCGATATTGTAACGCAGACAGATGAGGGTAAGCCAAAGAAGAACCCCAGAGGATTCGAATGCATGAAGAGAGCGAAAGCTGATAATCCTGTAGATGTGGAAGTATTTATCCGCAATGCGCTCCAGACCAAATACCCCACACACAAGTTCGTTTCCCCAGATCAAATCAGTGGCGACCGACCACCTTGACAAACAAAGCTAACAAAGCCTATAGATTCCTCGGTGAAGAAACCTATGCCAAAGGCGAGTCTCGCGACTACCTAATCGATGAGCAACCAACATGGTGCATTGATCCCCTAGATGGTAACGACCTCTCCCTCCCATGTATGTATCAAATCTTTTAACACCATTATGACCTCCAGGAACCGTCAACTACACCCACATCTTCCCCATGTTCTGCGTCTCAATCGGCTTTATTGTGAACCATAAACCCGTCATCGGCGTCATCTATGCCCCGTTCCAAGACCAGCTCTTCTCATCCTGCACCGGCCGAGGAGCCTGGCTAAACGAGAAACGTCAGCTCCCACTCATCCGCAAGCCATCCATCCCACCCATGCCCGCGAATGCGCCCTCACAATGTGTCTTCTCCTGCGAATGGGGAAAGGACCGACGTGATATACCGGATGGAAATATGCATCGTAAAATTGAGAGTTTTGTCAATATGGCGGCGGAGCTGGGTTCGCGAGGGGGTAAGGGTGGTATGGTGCATGGTATGCGGAGTCTGGGCAGTGCGACGCTGGACTTGGCGTATACTGCCATGGGTTCTTTCGATATTTGGTGGGAAGGTGGTTGTTGGGAGTGGTGAGTTTATATTGCCTCCCGGTACTGATGGTTGTACTTGTTGTACTGACTGATATTTAGGGATGTCGCTGCTGGAATTGCTATTCTTCTTGAGGCTGGTGGACTTGTTACTACGGCCAATCCGCCTGAGAATCCGGACACTGCGCCTATTGAGGATATGCGACTTGGTAGTCGACTGTATCTGGCCATCAGGTGAGTTGGGGTGAGATTGAGTGTTAAGAATGAACGCTAATTGACTGGTTCTAGACCTGCTGGACCTTCTGAGACTGAGACTGGCCGGGAAACGCAGGAGCGCACGGTGCGCGAAGTCTGGCGGCGGGTACGCCACCTGTCCTACACTCGCCCCGGCGCGTAAGGGATTCATAGATCACTGTATTAGATCTTAGATTATCGGATTGTACAGATTTTCGGTATATGCTATAATGAGATATTTACGAGTTTGGAAGACCTGTATCCGTGAATTCATAGTATGTAATGTATTTCACAACTGGCATCAACTATCTAATATATGCAAGAATTTTGAGGTGTCTATACAATCGTAACATGACATGGAGAATAATCCCAAAAGAAAGGGTTTAAATAAATCATAGGTTAGACTTGGCAAGTCTTTCAGCCAGGATCTCAGAAACAGTGTCCTTGACCTTCTGAACAAGACCGGGAGTGTTGATAATGTCCTTGCCAGTCCAGAGGTGAGCCTGCTCCAGACCCTGCCAGATCAGCGCCTCAGAGCCGAGGATGACCTTCCAGCCACCAGCGGATGCAAGCTTGGCAATATCAGTCCAGGGAATGGGGTGGTAGCACATCTCAAGGATGACACCCTCCTGCTTATCGGCAGAAGACTCGTCACCGAGGAAAGCCTGGATAACAGCGCGAGCGTTCAGCTCCTCGGGGGTCTTGGGAGGGTAGTTGGGAATGCCGGAGACGATAGCGGCGGGAGCCTCAAGGCGAGCAGCCTCCTCGGGATCAGTAACGTGAATCAGAGGAGCCTGAGCGTTAGGGTCAGGGTTGCGCTGGCGGTCCTCCTCCATGATAGCAGCGACCTCAGCGGCGTCACGGTTGACGACGTAGATCTTGCTGGAGCCGAGCCAGCGGCGCATAACGTAGATAGCGGTGCGGGCGGTACCACCACCACCGATGATGAGCGCGGGCCGGCCGCGGAAGCGCTCGGGGTTAGGAGCGTTCTGGGTGAGGGCCTCGCGAATGCCGTCACAGTCAGTGTTGGTGCCGATGTACTGGCGCTTGCCGGTAGTGGGGTCGTCGCGCAGGAAGATGGTGTTGCAGGCACCGGCCTGCCGGGCGTGCTCAGTCAAATCATCCAGGTGAGGCATAATGGCGACCTTGTGAGGCATTGTCACGGAGGATCCAACAAACTTGGGGTTGGAGCGGATTGAGGCCAGGAAAGTCTCGATGGAGGGGGACTTGGTGTATGGGGGAGGGTAGGAAGCGGATGTGCCGTACACGCTGGACAGAGGGATCTGAGTCCAGTTGAGGCCGAGCGCATTGTAGACAGTCTGGTGCAGAGGAGGCGACAGGGAGTTCAGCAGCGGGTGGCCGTACAGGTAGGCCACACCATCCCGGTTGTCGGGGATGGTCATGGGCTCCTCTGGCTGAGTCTGGGTGACGGAGACTGCGGGTGCGGCCATTGTGTGAATTTTTATTTTTGTGTTGGGTATAGGAAAAGTGGAATGGAGGGGAAGAGAATATATAAAATTGAAAGAAATAATGAGGGGCTTGATTATAATCGGGCCGAGCGGCTATGTATTGAAGCTATCATCAGGTTTTTAATCTCGAGTAAAAGTAAAGCCGGTCCCAACGTCCCGCCTCAAGGCGGAGAAACACTTTTCGCCGTTATACTTCTTTTGCAAACTTCCACATTTCCACACCCCAATAATCAATGATGATTATATTGATCTGATGAAACTCAATTTTGCCTCTGCTGAGTTATTTCCTGGTTTTGTGTTGCTTTAGAATTCATTCGGCCTCTGAGATTGCTATTCTGATATTCTATCTGACGGAGGGGTGAACGCTTTTCCGACAACTACATTTTTCACCCCACGGGGAAATGCACTGTGATGTACATACTTGGCCTTTGCGCAGAGTTTGCCCGAGCCAATCAGACAATCGATGTTATCATGGCCGGCTCATGGATAATTCTGAGAAGTATTTTGTGCATACGGCCCGAAAATACTGTTTAAAGTGGCTCCCCCGTGGCTAGTTGATTGCGCTAAAAATTTCATGTGGCTGAGCAACTAAATTTAGGACTCAGCAGGGCATGTACTTGAGGCTAGACTTGACATTGATTTGATCATGTTCATATGACCTAGGCTGGTGACAGACATCTAAGTATATCCTCATGAGGATTTGTACTGCAGCGGAGTATAGAATGTACACACAATGAGAAAAGTTAAACACGACGTGATTTTTTGGAGTTTGGTACAAATTACAAGTGCAAGAACCTTATTATCATAAGAAGTTTCTTTTTGGCTGCTTGAGCGGCGTACAATGATGAAGAATATAGAGTACACACACTTTACGCTGTAGTGTGATCACGGGGTTGCCGCAAGTTTGAGTCCACAGGCCAGAGACAGCCGGGGGATCGCTTTTCCCCGCCACCACAACATCTTCAACCACCATTGGTTGATCCTGTTATAGCCAATGCGTGGGTCAATTGAGCTAAACCAATCACAATTGTCTGTTTCCCCATCTGCACAGCCTATCAAGGACAATTGAATCTGCTTTGTCTCCCCAGACGTACCCCAGGTCGCGAGAGAACGATCGCGACCTAGCCGCGTGATTGTCCCCCGGGCCAAGAACCCTTCCCCACTTCTGCGCGGCTTGGAATCCCCACATTCTTAGAGTTCCACCAACCAACGCTTGTTCACTCGATATTTGTCCAATCCGCCATCGCTAAAAAACGCCCCCCAAGCCTTAACCAGGCTAAAAAGCTCAAAACTCTCTGGCCAAGATGACCGAGAGTCTAATCCTTGTTCTTTCGCTCGCTCGGCCCTCTCATTTCGTCTCTCATCGTTTTGCCGACTTGGCGTTGGCGCACACTTCCCAAGGGCGAAGAAAAGGTAATTTGCGCTATACACTTCTCCGCCTCCACGTTTTCTCGCCTCTAGAGCTCTATCCCCGGATTTTATCGATTTTCCCCCACAAAAACACTTTACCGTCTCCATCTGGGGAGACTATTTATTCCCCGTCTTGCCCCCCGATCGTGGAGAGATATCTTCATTTTCCATTCCACCCAAGTTTTCTTTCCCAACACCACCACCCTTTGCTCCCTTCCCCCTTTCACCACAAGTGTGGTAACTCTTCGCGAGTGATCTGACTGTTCCTCTGCAACTTGCATTGGTAACACAGGTCGAGCGCTTGACCTCGTCTATTTTTTCAATCCTCCTTATTATCTGATCTTTTCATTTCTACACATCATGGGTATCCTCGCGTTGGTCGAGGACCGACCGACCCCTAAGGCCGTGTACAACTGGAAGGTATACCTTCTGGCGGCTGTGGCGTCATGCACCTCTTGCATGATCGGTTATGATAGTGCCTTCATCGGTACTACATTGGCCCTGGATTCATTCAAGGATGAGTTCAAGTTCGACACCATGTCCAAACCGGCACAGAATTTGCTCAGCGCCAACATTGTCTCCCTTTACCAAGCCGGTGCCTTTTTCGGTGCATTCTTTGGTTATCCCCTTGGCCACTTCTGGGGTCGCAAGATCGCTCTCCTGATTTCTGCTTTGGTCTTCATTCTCGGCGCTGGTCTCATGCTGGGTGCCAATGGCGACCGTGGCTTGGGCTTGATCTACGCTGGTCGTGTCCTGGCTGGTCTGGGTGTTGGTGCTGGATCCAATATCACCCCTATTTACATTTCTGAATTGGCTCCCCCGGCTATCCGTGGTAGACTCGTCGGTGTGTATGAGCTTGGCTGGCAGGTTGGCGGCCTGGTTGGTTTCTGGATCAACTATGGTGTCGACTCAACTATGGCCCCTAGCCACAAGCAGTGGCTTATTCCCTTCGCCGTCCAGCTTATTCCTGCAGGCCTTTTGCTTATCGGTGGATCCTTCATTCGCGAATCGCCTCGTTGGCTATTCTCTAAAGGTCGCCGTGAGCAGGCCATCAAGAACTTGTGCTGGGTTCGCCAGCTACCAGAGAACGATATCTACATTATTGAAGAGATTGGTGCCATTGACCAGGCCTTGGAAGAGCAGCGCTCGTCTATTGGCCTTGGTTTCTGGAAGCCATTCAAGGCTGCCTACTCCAACAACAAAGTCATGTACCGCCTGTTCCTGGGAAGCATGCTGTTCTTCTGGCAGAATGGTTCCGGTATTAACGCCATCAACTACTACTCCCCGACCGTCTTTAAGGTAAGCTATTATCACAACCCCTAACGAATGACATATTCGCTGACCACTTTTTACAGAGTATTGGTGTCAATGGTGCCAACACTAGCATGCTCACCACCGGTATCTTCGGTGTTGTCAAAACTGTCGTCACCTTTGTCTGGCTTCTATACCTAATTGATCGTGTCGGTCGTCGCAACCTGTTGCTCATCGGCGCCTTGGGCGGTTCCGTCTGCCTCTGGATCGTCGGTGCCTACATCAAGATCGCCGCCCCAGCTGACAACCCCAAGGATCACATGGACGGCGGCGGTATCGCAGCGATGTTCTTCTTCTACCTCTGGACCGTCTTCTACACCCCAACCTGGAACGGTACCCCCTGGGTCCTCAACTCTGAAATGTTCGACCCCAACATGCGTTCCCTTGCCCAGGCCTGTGCCGCCGCGTCCAACTGGCTCTGGAACTTCCTCATCTCCCGCTTCACCCCCCAGATGTTCGCCAAGATGGATTACGGCGTCTACTTCTTCTTCGCGTCGCTCATGCTCTGCTCCATTGTGTTCGTGTATTTCCTCATCCCGGAGACAAAGGGTGTTCCCCTCGAGAGTATGGATCAGCTCTTCGCGATCAAGCCGATCCGAAATGCGCACTCTCAGATCATCAACAAGCTGCGCGAGGACGAGGAGAACTTCCGTCACGAGATCGAAGAGTCTGGTCTTGCTGCCAGCAAGGTTGGTGCCGAGCAGGTCGAGGACACCGCCGTCGAAACCTCCAAGTACGCCTAATGGAAATGACTATAATGGGTACTTAATAAGGTTTTTTTTTTCCTGTTGATATGTTATCTTGCGATTGATGTCTATATTTGTGATGAATATATGGTGATGACTCAGAGAGTCTTGCCCTGGTTTGATACCAATAGAATTAAATAATGACAATGTTTTGCCACAATTATCTTCTTCACTTCATAAATCACCATAAAAAACAGAAACTTTTGAAAAAATTTGCGATGCAAATATCCACACTCCACACTCCAAATTCCAATTCCATACTCGATTGAAACCTTTGATAGAATACAAGTTTCAAGGTTCATGTAACGAATGTTTTTCACAATCGGCCTCCTTTCCTATAGACGATATAATAGTACAAATAATTTCCACAAGTACATTTCACGCAACGCGTTAATTTATATATAGATCATGTCAACAAATCAACCGCAATCTCAACAGGCTGACCAGTTTCCATGGCCTTCTGAACAGCTTCACAAACAACCAAAGCCCTCAACCCCTCCTCCCCAGAACAACTAGGCACCGCCTTTTCCCTAATAACATCCACAAAATGCTCAAGCTGCAAATCAAAAGGCGCGGACTCATCCGGCAGCGGAATTTTCTCAACATTCAGAGTCTGAGACCAACTCTTCTCAGGTCGCCCATCATAACTCCACCGGGTCAAATCCGGCACACTAAGCGACGCATCGGAGCCAAAGATACGATAAAAGTCTGCACCTTCACCCGTAGGCGAACGGGGAATAAGCGGGTTCTCCCCGGTGCCAGTCTCAAAGTTATGCGGGGAAGGCGTAGCATCGCAGACGATGAATGTACCAACAACACCCGATGCAAAGCGCAGTGTTAATGCGCCGCCTTCATCTGCGTCGTGGGGTGGACTTGGGCGTTGTGGGAGAGTCTTCTCGGCTTGTACGCGGACGATGGGGCCGAAGAAATGGTGCATTAAATCGATATCGTGGACGAGGTTAATGGGAATCACGCCGCCACCTCGGGCACGGGATGCGCGCCAGTCACCTGGTGGTGCGAAGTATGCTGCTGGTTTGCAGATGGTCCAGAGGCCGTTGATTGCGATTGGACGTCCTAGGGAGCCGGAGTCGAGAACGGATTTAGTCGCGCGTACATAGGGGTTGAAACGGCGGTGATGGCCGACTAGAAGTTTGAGATGGGCGCGCTCAGGCGCGTTTGCGTATTCCAGTAGACTGCGGCCTGTTTCTAGGGTTTCACTGAATGGTTTCTCGAGGAGGACGTGAACGCCGCCTCCTAGGAGTTCCTTTGCGACGGGAACATGGGTGTGATTTGGCGTGCAAACAATTGCTGCGTCTGGTTTGTCTGGGGAGGATAGAAGGGCTGATACGGAAGGGAAGTAGCTTGTCTTTAATTCGGCGGCGGTGGCTGCGCCTGTTGGAGCGGGGTCTACCAGCCCGACTAGCTCTGTGGATGGATTTGAGAGGACAGATTGGGCATGGCGGGGGCCAATTAGGCCTGCGCCGATGATGGCAACTTTGACAGACATTATGGGGTGGGGGTCGAGGAGTTAAGTTAGAGAGAGTTGCGGTAGTCATGACATTCACGGTTGGCTTTTATACTTGGGGCTGCTGTCGGCTATGACTTATTGCCTGACATGCTTGGTCCGTCGGGTTTCGGGAACCATTCTCACCGGGACCACAATTGGCGGTGACCCGACAATCTCAATGGAGGAGAACTGGACATCATGTACTGGGACCTTGGATATGATGTTGTAGTGGGTCCGGGGAAATAGTTTAGGCAAAGACCCTTTCCAGATTGGGCGGTTGCCAAGAGGAGAGCGGATAAAGTCAGTCCGATAGGAACGACCTTAGCCGATCAGGTGACCCCAAGTCTCATGGTCGTGAGATTTATAGACCAGTTGACTTTCCAGGTTGGGGTTTTGGCTATGGAGAATTCGAACAGTAGTAGACGCGTGAGCAACTAACGGAATATCTGTAGGTATTTAGAACACCCACTGGCTGTAATATTTGAAATATGCGCACTGTTCGATCTAGCTTGAAGCCCTCCAAATGATGGAATGGCCTATAGCGCTATACTTTTAGATAACAACAAAATGCATTCCATGACTGTGCCTTGTATTGTTTTTGAAAATAGAAAAAACTGTAATACGCCATTCTTCTAACGGCAATTATGCCGCTGCAGCTGACAAGAGCATCTTTTCTTTTCAAATTGGGATATGGAGAACAGAGCTTCTGTCCCTGTTCAGTGATTCTCAGCTACCCACCTTGAAATTCCTAGATAGCCTATCACATCTTTATTTTGTCTATCATCGTGTTTGGCTTATTAATTTGAAGTATCTAGCAAGCAGAAGGAGATCCCCGGTAAATTTTAATTTGTTTGTTTTGCAATAGATGCAGGAATTTCACTATTTAAAAGAACGACTCAGTTCAATATTCATGAACCAACTTCTTCTCTTACTTCCCCCTATCCTCCTTCCAACATTCGATCCCAGGCAAAATCGGAAAACAATCGACCATGGCTGACATAACTCCCCAAATGCTGGACGATATCCTCCTGGATACTTTTGACAATCTTGTCAGTCTGCAAGAAAAGGTTAGGGAGTCGAGGGCCAGACTATCTATCTCTATGGCTAAGGACGAAGGTATTGTCAAGACACATGTGGGCTCGGAGCGACTTTTGAGGAATCTAACGAAAGGACAGCACACTCGAAGCCCAAGAGCGATGATTCTGATGGCATCGTAGACGATGTATCTGGCAACCTTCCGGACCATGACCATGACCATGACTCTGACTCTGACTCTGGAGATGAATCTGAGGACGATTATGCAAACAAAGACAATGACCACAAAATATTGCTGAACGATGACAAAATCCCTTGGAAAATTTCCATTTATCCGCCCCCATACAGAAATCTCAAGAGGCTGGTGGCCTGGCAGATCGAGAGGCATATTCAATGGACCGACGACGAGGACTGGGATGATCATGTCAACTTCAGTGATTGTCCGTTCAAAGACAAGAAATTCTTTTACTCGGCTTTTCATATGCGCACAGCTAAGGATTTGAAGAAAGGAAAGCCATTCAAGGACGGAAATTTGGGAATCGTCCTTGCACGTACCTGCTTTTATCATGGAACTATGGACGAGGATTCTGATGAAAAACTCAGCCTTTACCCATGGGGTCAACCCGCAGCAGCCCTTGGAGTAGCTGCAAGGTCCCATTGTAACAATCCAGAAGACTGGATATTGCTCGATGAGCCACGAAAGCTTCTTATTGCCATGGAGGAATGGTATTTTGAGCAAGATGAACCAAAACGGAAATCACTCGCCGAAAGTGCCTGGTATTGGATTGAGATACAAGCAGCTGAACCTGGAAAATGGAACCAGGCCTTCTCGGTGTGTGGTTGTGGGAAGGGAAAGAGATGCCGAATGAGCAGAGGGGAAAGTGAGAAGACCGATTGAACCTGTTTATGAAATCTCGCGTTGTGTTCGTGGATCTGGATTTGTGGTTTCAAGTTTGTATGAGCGGGGAGATTGAGAAATGTGGTGTCAAATTGCTAGGATATTTTGTTATGGTAAAATTAACAATGAAATTTGAAGTTGAAAAACAATTTCGGTGCCACATGACGTTCCCTGGGTTTCTTCAGTGCTTTACTGTTCAAGATCGCTTTCTTCTTTTTCTATATCCCTCCATAGCTCGATATGTCAAACGCTCTTGCTTTCCTTTCCCATTTCGAAAATGAGGTTGCTGCGTATCATTCATACCTATCTGTGTATTCTTACTATATTTGAAAGACCCCCGCAAGTTTGGAATTGGCAAGCAAAAGGTCTCCAGCAAACAATCGTAAGAAACCTCCTTATACTCGGGAATATCCGGGGGTCTCAAGTTGTTTGCCAGCCATGTGGAATTTTTCAAGACGCTAAACCTCCCCGTACTCAATTTTCTTTCCACATCACAGCACTCTTACTTTTATCAACTAATCAACTAGTTACTTAAATCTTGGCAGACTTCTAAGCTTTCGAACATCTATCGCCAAGACACCCACTGGTTCATGCTCTTCCCTTTCTAAATCCATTCATATCTACTCCATCTTACCAATCCCTTTTCCAAAGAAACACCTGTCGCCAAGGCCAGTACTCATAAGCTAGCCAAAGCCCACAAAACTCTCAAGGAAAAACAGACAGATATTGGTAACAAGCGACATTCATGGATGAAAACATTGCTGAGGTTCCTCAAGTGCGAGGTAGAAAGCAAGGAAAATAAGTCAAAGCTGGCTTACCTGAAGGGAAAGCTTGACCATAAGCAGATTAGGCTGCAGAGTCTCGAAAAGCGACAAGCACTCAGAAGAATGTGGATCACGGAGCAGGAGGGTTACAAAATGGGCAAACAACTCGACGAAGGGGTCTTAAAAGAGCAGGAACAATACAAAGCAGACCTCTATTTAAGACAGACTCGGGAAAGGCTAGTGGCCAATTTTGGGGTGACGAACAGAGATGGAAAGCGAGATTCCACCGATATGGAGGCGGAAACGGAGAATCACAAAAATCTTGTAGACGACAATGACAACGTTCCCGAGACTGGACTCGAACTCTTTGAAATGGAGGTTCTCGATCATGAAGAGCCAAGCTACTATGAAGGCGAATATCACCCCATCGAGATCGAGACCGAGATAGGGAACGATGGTGAGAGCGACAGATCTGAAGTCGAGCAAGCAGGAGCCACTGAAACCAACGCCCTGCCAGAGAATACCTTTAAAACCTGCAGCCACAAGCCTGAAGGCAAACAAGGAGCCTCCAAAACCAGACCCGCACAGAATACCACCCAAGACTCCGATGACGAACTCCTAATCAGAGTCGTCGGCGACAACAAAATCTACAATACACCCCACCGCGACAACTTCAAAAGAATGATAGCCTGGCAAACCGAGAGATACATCCAATGGGCCAGCAAGAGCCCCGAGTGGAAGAACAAATCAGAACTCTGCGAGATCCACGACGTGAAATCAGCCCCAGACCTTCGGCGTGGAAAGATTGGAAAAGGGAACATGATACTCAACGGGCATTATTGTGCCTATGATAGCGAAGGATACAGCTGGGGTCGACCTGCTGCAGAGCTGGAAGATGGTGCGAGACAATTGGGCAAGTCGGATGACTGGATGTTTTATGATGAGCCTCGACGGTTTCTCATTGCATTGGAGAACTGGTATTTTCAGCTGGACGAGGAAGAACGAGATGAGCTTCATGGAAGTGTGTTTGAGTGGTATCAATTTCGAGATGCGTGTATCGGAGATTCGAATTATGAAGGCTGGGAAGGTGCTTTTGGCAACGAGATCACGGGGTTTTACGTCAAATAACTCGACTAATATACCTAGGCTTCGAGGGATGTGAAGTATTTGAGCTCGATGGACATGACGAGAATGGGAAAAGTAGTGAGACCAAATTGTTAGAGGACATTCGAAATTGAGTGAAACTTGAAATTGGTAGAAAATGAACTTCTTAAGTGTAGCCCATACAGAACTCTTGATAATTTGATCACCTGGTCAAGGTTAGGGTTCCAACCCATCTAAAAGACGGATATGCCTTCATTGAAAAAGGCCAAACGGCCTAACAGGGCTGCACCAAGCCTTTTCAAATCCCGATTGCCTTATGAGAAGAAGAAGTGTCATGTCTCTAGCCCAATGCAGAATGCATGAAATGCAGGGTGGACCCTGTCCGCGAGTCGATACAACATTACACCCATATACAGCAGAGTGCATAAGGACAATCTGCAGGTAGATCACCGTAGATACAAATCGGGCAAAACATTATTAATTAAATAACTAGCTAAGTGATAGCCAATAATATATTCCAACTGACTAAGATTGAGATCCTCCAAAAGCTATGTGCAAAGTTGATCAACACAGAACACCCGATTTTGGTGACAAAGGAAAAGACTCATGAACAGGTTTAAGAAAAAAACATCGGCAGAACGGAACAAAAGCAGCAATGACGTCGCAATGCATATAGATCCTGTGGCGGACCATTTTATTTTCAACATCTTCTCCCCACTCATGCACGTGGCTCCCAATTCTCGTATCGATTGGTCCCATTTCTAACTCTCCGGCAATGTTGAAATTTTTAACCAAGTGCTAACCTGGAGATAAGCCCGTGCGCGTGGGTTACTCTAAGGCAGGTTGTTGGTTTAGTCCAAAAAGTGGAGTGGGGTATAGTGCGGGCCATTGAGTGAGGGGCAGTGGCTGTCGAATAATATTAATCCCACGAATCTGTGGTGGGACGAGAGGGAATGGGCGAGTGGTGAAGTGTTATGCGGTGAGGGGCTTATCATGCCTGTTGCGCCCAGCGCTGCTCACGGAGGGGCATGGCCTCGCCGCTGGTTTGGCGGGTTCCGTCGATTTCGCGCTTCCAGGCCCAGTACTCGCCTAGACGGAGTTCGGCGTAGCTGGCGTAGTCGAAATCGATTTGCGAGATTTGGGCTTGGATAAGAGCCCATACACCCCTGTGTGGATTAGTTAGTGACCGTCTTCTTCGGGGTTGTTTTCAAGGTGGGGTCTGGTATGCGGGGGTTACGTCACTCACCAGTATAGACCGGGAATACCACGGAATCGGTCAACATCTTCATACAATTTGGCTACGATCTCGCTCTCGGAAGAAGCATCCAATTTGCGGTGATGAATATAGCTCTTAGTGTACTCAGTTAGGAACTGACGGCGCACTGATTGTGTGGGGATCATGTTGTAGTCGCAGTCGTAGCCGATCCACTCAGCCAAGTGGTTTGCAATATCAAATGCCGCAGGGGCGGGGACAGCATATTCATAGTCGATGAAATTGACTGGGGTAACATCGTCGGATGGCTTAGAGTTGTCGTCGCTGGGCAGAACAATCACGTTGGCGCAAAGCAAATCGCAGTGAGAGAACACGAGCTAGGCAGAAGTCAATCAATTGTGTCCACCCAAATAACAAAATAAGTGCATGCGGTCATGGCTTACCCCATCTTCGCCGATCCCCTTTCCATCGTCGAGCTTACCCACCACCCACTGAAGTTCCTGTTGCAGGTTTAACTGGCGGGCCCGCTGTTCAGGCGTGGCCACCGGGAGAGCCATAATCCACTTCTGAAGGACGGCCCACATGGAGGGCCCCGCGCGACGCGGTTGGATCATCTCAAAGCCCTGCTTCTCACCATTGGCTCCGGCCCAGTCTGCCCCGGAAGTAGTGACGGCGCCGGCAATAGGGAGAACCGCATGCCACTGCGCAAGTCGCCGAGCAACACCACGGTAAATGGGAGCAGTTGCCAAGTCCTCGTGGCCACAGGGCTTGCCACGGATAAAGCGATAGAGAAGGCCATTATTGAAACGAGCGAGCAGAGGGGGAGCGAGGCCACAGCTGGCAAGAAGGGCGTGGGAAGTAGTTTCTCCTAGAATCACGCACAAGAATCTACTTTAGCATATGTCGCACTGGGCAGCGAATGTATGAATCGCAGGGAGAGGGAGAGGGACTAGGAGATTAATCCCATCTCCTGGGTCTTCGTACTTTCGCGGTCTATGAGGATCTCGGTGCCATTGCCGTATGCGCGCATTAATACCGCATCGTTGTCTACCTGCTCGTCGGTCAAGCCGGTCTTGCGGTTGATGATTTTCAAAAGCTGTATCATTCCAGTTAGCCAGGGCCGGATGTTGTAGGTGGCCCTCCGGGATCAAGGCCCTTGGACGACTGCGGGGAGGACACACAGTGTTGGTGATGCCATCAGTGAAGCGCACGAACTCGATCTTGTTCTCTGGGCCTTCCCATTCTGGGAGGAGGGTCAGGATCAGCCGGAGGGCGGATGCCTGAGAGTCTGCGGGGCTATAGGAGAGGGGAATGTATCGCAAGTTTGGCGTCGCGATCTGGTTTTCGGAGGAGCCCATGGTGGGGTGGAAATAGGGGGTTGTCGGAGTTTGAAAGAGAAAAAAAAGTTGGGTCTCAGGGTCTTGGTCCGAATCGTGGGCTTTAAATCAAGTCCCGAGAGATTGGGCCTAGCTAATGTTAGTGGAAATCCGAGACAGGGTCTATTCCTGGAGGCTCAAACAATTTATCTTGGGGGGCACGTTGGAGAACGGGAGATCTGCAAAGGAAGGCAGTGAAGGATCAAATGGAATATTTGGGAAGTTTTTATGTTTAAGATTTCCTTAGGAGGAAAGAGGTCGCATGTGGAAATGAAATAATGGTTTTAAGGCTGCAGCCTGAGTTGTTGTTGAGACTAAGGTTTAAAGGCGAAGAATGAGACAGGGGATTGATTTGGTCTCGTGCTCCTGACCCATGATTGGAAGAGTAAAGCCCCAATTAATGGGACATCCATGGATCCTGACCCGAGTGCAGCATTATGTAGTACGCAAGGGGAAAATGATAGAATAAGATGAAACTGATTACATAGCAATGGAGTTGATATCGATACTAAATAGGATTTCGTAGTACATGGGCTACATGACTGTTGACGTGTAACCTTTGTCAAAGAAAAAAGATGGGCCGCAACGGCAGAATAACTCCACTAGGCGGGGGGTTACAACACTTTCACATGTGAGACAGGGGATGTCACATGGACCTGCTATGCCCTAGGCAAAAACTAGGCCCTACCTGCCTCATCAGGACTAGGCTGGCGGAGGTTGGCAGAACTGTTTATCCGACAGTTTGATATTTCTCTCGGTTACCACTAGCGCGCGGAGCCCGGCAGAAGTATTAGTCCCGGCCCAATCAGCACTAGCGTCAACTCACCTGCACAGGTATAAATACGGTCGGTCACCCCGGCCCAGGAAGGTTTTCTTTTTCTTTTCCACATCATCAGTAGAGGTTTTACATAACAATGTAAAATTTTCTCCCAGGGCTCCGTACGCGGCTTGCTGAGGGTTGTCCTTGTGGTTTCGTACCTCCATGGGCTTCCTTCCGTTCCCGGCTCTGCAGACAAATGGTCTCCCTTTATCCCAAACAATTATGGCTGAGCTAGGGTTCCCTCACGGGAGCTCCATGCGCTTATGCTGTGGAGGGGGCACGACATCCCATTTTTAAAATCACTCTTCGCGATCAAGATTTTGCTTAGAAATTGACATGTAGAATCTTGATATGAAGACGGTAATCTTTTAGGCCTTCAGCTGTCTGGCATTCCGGGCAGATACGCTTAAAGCACATAAGGTTAACTCCCAGCGGGGCATACATACAGTATGAACTAGTGCAACCGCCTACACTCTTCAAGTGATTATTTAGCCCCACTGCTAAGAAGCACTAGACCATATTTGGAATAACAATCTTCCTGTACCAGTTCCGATACCGTGATTTACTTTCATTAAAATACGTTGCCTCGTCTTGTGACTGTGTTGGCGATTCAAGTGAACTAGGATTGGAAATGCAAACAAGTCAAACACTAGAGCTTCGGAGTCCCTCGAGAATCTGGCGATTTGTCATTTCCCTTCTGCTCCTATGTCCAAGTCGGTCTGGGGGGCTTAGCGCTTCAGTCCCCATCACGGGAGATTTCGTTTTCGACATCCCTTAACACGTAATAAAATTATGCCTCCCCGCCGATATCAATCCAAATCACACCATGGCTGTTTGCAATGCAAGCGTCGTAGTGTCAAGGTAAGAGGATCTCAACTCCGCTTTTCTACGCCATAATAGCTCAAGTCGCACCTATCCCACAGTGTGACGAGGGACGGCCGAAATGCACTCGTTGTCTCAATCGTCAGTCTTCTTGCCAATATTCGACACTATTTCCATGGCCATGGGAAGATCTGGGTCACCGTGGACCATCGGATGTTAGTGGGACTCAGCCAACTCAACATAACTACATGGACGCAATTTCACCTCGACGGCCCCAAGAACGCGGCGATTTCAACACGCAGCATTTACGACTCCTTCTTCACTGGACGACAACCGTGTATCGATCTGTCTCCCGAAGTGAGGATCTAGAGTGGATCTGGCAACATATTATCCCCCGGATCTCCCTCTCCCACCCGTTCCTGCTCCATGGCGTGTTAGGTTTGGCGGCACTTCATCTCACACTGACCAGCACCGAGAAAACGGAGCGAGACAGTCTTCTTCGAGTCGCCGAGTATCATCAAAGCGAAGCCATTACGTTGTTCACTCCGGCTCTCACCAACATGGCTTCCCCGAAATGCGACGCCGCATTTTCATTATCGCTAATCTTGGTGATGTTCTCTTTTGGATTTCCGCTCGCCGTAGAGCCAACTTTTGGATCAAATTCACTGGATGACATCCATCACGTGCTTATGTTCACTAAGACAATGATGAATTTTTCCGCCGGAAATTACGAAAGTATTAAGAATGGAGAAGTCGGTCGACTGGCCATGCTAGAGGAATCGGGGTTTGAACTCTCCGACCCTTCTCTATCGGCTCTATCGGCTCTATCGGCTCTGCACGAGTTAAATGAGCAGGCACGGCGCGCAAATGCAGCTCATGATTATGAAATCTTTCACGAAACCATTCAGCTCCTGAAAGTCCCCTTAGCCAGCTTGAACCATGGTGGGGGATTACCCTCTAGTTTTCTGTGGATATCTCTAACTCCCACTGCCTTCTTCGACCTGATATCGCAGCGAGATCCTTTGGCTTTGATTGTCCTTGCCCATTATTGTGTTTCACTGCACCAGCTTCGAGCGAACTGGTGGCTTTCTTCATGGGGTTATCGAGTGCTTGACATGGTTTATAAGACCTTGGACAGCCATCTTAGGTCTTCGCTTACATGGCCGATGCGCGAGATTGGGTACAAGAAAGGAGAAGACTAATTAACTGTACAGTACCTAAACGGATCTCTTCCCAATGCAGGGCAGAGGCCTGTCATGACCTCTCCAGTTCCTTTGTAGTGAGTCGAACTCTCATTCTGGTTCCATCTACTGGCTTCGCAGTAACCTCCAGCGTCTGTGGAATCGGTCAGTTGCCTATTCTATCACAAGTATTCCGTATCCCAAGTTGTTGCACTGGAAGTAGTGTGGGACTCACGTTATATAGCCTAGATTTCACTTCACACTGCCCCGTGGAATTCACAACCGGTTCCCCACTCTCATTAAGCTTGATTTCTCCCAACCCCACTTTGACAAAATTATACTGTCTCACAATGGACGCCAGAATGGCCCGTGCCTTAATATTGGCCAGCTCCTGCCCATACAGGACAAGAGGCGGATCAGATGTTTCGAAGCGAATCCAGGATTAAATCGTCTGCGGAGTGACTTTCATTCTTCGCCCTACATTGGTCAGAATTAGCGCTTCACAGGCCTAGTACAATTTTATCTTGGGTGTGTGCCTAGATATACCCCCGCGTTGATGATCGATCTGGGACCGAACAAGTCCTCGAACGCTCTTGTTGTTGGTGCCTTGGGGATACTATACGGAAAGGCCTTGGAAGCTTTGGTGACCTGTTCAGCAACATCATGACTGCAAACCACACATAAGACCGGCGCCACTGGATAGAGATCTAATAGGAATATTGGTACGTTGCCCAGCGTTCCGCAGATTTCGGAAAAGACAATATCTACCGCCAGCGTCAGTGACATAACTCCACGTTTTCCCGTTACTCTCACAGAGCCTTAGTACTTACCAATTTGCCTCGGCTTGTCACCATTGGCGGTGACATCGCTCAAAGCCTTGAGATGCCCGGAAAGGATTGACGATCGGAGCTGAGGCCAATTGGCATAGCGACGAACGATGCTGGCGAAGACAGTTAGATAGACCGACACAAGCGAGACGCCGGCCAGGACGAACTTTTGTAGCACTCTCGTCATCGTATAGAATAATAAAAATGAGGCTCTAGCTATTACAATAAGAATTTTACAGCGCAAATCAAATCTCAGAAATAGCTCCTTTAAAATATTCGTCTGGCCTCTCCTTTCCATTCTGCTCTTCTAAAATTTACGAGAATTACGAGAACTTGTCACGATGTAATGCTGTGTAATGCTGCCAACCGCTCGTAATAAATACCAAATGTAGCTTAGTGCCTCGTAAAAAAAGGATCCCCGTACCAGTAGTATATTGCGTCATTATCTGGGCTTATTAATAAGTGGGCATTAGTTAACTATTTGACCTATATATTGAACCCCCAGAAGTGTTCTAGATTATTTTCCTCTACACTGTGTCTGCAGTTCTTGAATAAGACATCGCCATCTTCCCTTCCACTATGTCCATAACAAAGGTTGCTTTGGCTGGTGTGAGTTATTACCCCATTATCGTACTTGGTTCGTCCTCAATTTTAATTCATCTTATGTTTTACAGGCTACCGGTAACCTTGGCCCGGCTGTTTTGAAAGAGCTTGTTTCAGCCGGATTCGAAGTGACTGTGCTCTCACGATCCACTAGTCACAATTTTAACGAACGCGTCCATGTTGCGCAAGTTGACTACAGTTCAGTCGAGTCTCTCAAAAAGGCTTTATTGGGACAAGATGCACTCGTGATCACCCTCGGACAGGTCGGTCTTGAACCTCATATGAACTTGGTGAACGCAGCCGTGTCTGCCAATGTCAAGCGTATTATTCCCTCCGAATTTGGCTCGGACACTACCAATCCGAACGCGGCGGCATCTCCAGTATATGCCGACAAAATCGCGATCCAGAAACATCTGAAGGAAGTTGCAAATCTCAACACCAGCTATACTTTGGTAATCAATGGACCGTTCTTCGACTGGGGCTTGCAAGCCAAGTTCCTAGTGGACTTGACTTCCCCAACCCCCGAAATCTACGATGGCGGCAATCAAAAGTTTAGCACTACAACGCTGGCGGGAGTTGGCCAGGCGATTGCTGGAGTGTTGAAAAATTTGGATGCCACCAGTAACAAGGCTATCTTTGTTTCAAGTGCCGAAGTTTCTCAGAAGGAATTGCTCGATATTGCTGGAAAGCATGTAGCACCTCAGGAGGTGTCCACGAAGGATTTGGAAAAGGCGGCATTTTCTGAGTTGCAGAAACCCAACCCGGATGGTATGGTGATTGCGTTTAATCTTCTGAAGCGTGTCATCTTTGGAGCGGGGTTTGGCAGCCAATTTCCTGCAAAGAATCTCTCGAATGATTTACTTGGTGTCCCTAGGCTCAGTTCAGCGGATATCAAAGACATTGTGTCTAGATATGTGTGAGAAGTGATAACTCAATATATATCTCCCATAGCAATGAAAACCATTGAGACCTAAGAAAAGGTGCGATCTCTTTTCATTAGATTTGCGAGTAGAGCACAAATTCAAACCTCCAAATTTCAAAGTTGTAGTCATCAATGTAACACCCGAACTAAAGCAGGTCAGAAAGCTGGTCCAGGAAATACATAAGCATGCGTCGTTGAAAGAATTACCAAGTCAGTTCAACTACTTTCAACATCCAGCTCTGCTAGTTTTCCTTACATTATAGCCTAGAACATGTCAAGGAAGTCCAACTCATTGCTCGAGACCTGCGTGTAGGAAGAGATCTCGTTATTGCAGATGATCCCAATAGGACGCTGGCTCATTTTGGTCAATTTATAGTATCAAAGCTCAGCACGGTGCATATGCTATGTAAAGAAGGTGCATTGGATTCCGAGGCTAATACAGGCAGTCAGGGCAGAAAAGTGATTTGATAGTCAATATACTGTAACGGGGTTGCTTCAAAGTCAATTAGTGAAACTGTCTCGAATTTTACTTTAGCCACGCTACATCTCCTCGATAGACAACCCTGCATGACGGAAATGGCCCTCTGCGCTTCCCTTCCTCGCGCCGACGACATCAACACACCATTCGAGGAAGGTGTCAAAACCTTGCTCTGGATTTTCTTCGTAGGAATGCCAATTACGCCGGATAAAAGCCTTGAGCTCAGCAGAAAACTCTATAGGATCCAAATCAGGAGAATATGGAGGCAAATACACTATCTTTACGCCGGCTTTTGAGCACATCTGTTCAATTCTGTCCGAGTGATGAAAGGATGCGTTATCCATCACTAGCACAGACTTCGGCTCGGGCCATTTCCCACAATGCTGGAGAAGCTGCTCGATAAAATCCTCAAAGATGGATGCGTCAGTTGAACCATGGAACACTCGAGACAAAACAATGCCGTCTTGTTTATATACAGGCAGAATTTGAAAGCGCTGATCACGATGAAATTTCGACACTTGAACCGGTGCGGTACTAAGGGGGGACCAACCCGTTCGCCGGAAACCTATCCTTTTATCACATCCAGGTTCATCGACGAAGACAAGGTGGTAAGACTTGAAGTCTGAGATAAAATGATGGTATTCGTCCCGAAAATCAAGGTTGCGTTCTTGGGCCTTGACCCGAGCAGTCTTTTTTGACCAGCCTTTGGAGGTAAGGACGCGACTGACGCTAGATTTCGTTACTTGAAGAGCGAACTCGTCCCACAGAAAAACCCACTATCTCTTCCAGATATAGGGCAGGCTTCTCAATTAGACGATCGCACAAAGCCTCGAGCATGACTGGAGTGATACTACGGGGTCGTCCGCCTTTGTCACATGTATTGAATCTACAAGCTAATACGTGGTTGAAATTATTATGTAACCTTCGTACGAGGAAATATCCATGCAACTGTCGGAATTCCCCCCAATATAGACTAGTGTTTCTTGGCAATGGGGCTAAATAATCACTCAATGAATGTTGGCGGTTGCACCAGTTTCGGGACGTACTGTAACTGGTCTCCGGGACTTCATGCATACGTTATGATGCATTTTATCCAAAAAGACAACCGTGAATTCGTGCATTGCTCATGGCATTCAGTCGCGTTATTGCCATAACGTGTCCTAGCCTGTTAAGCCCTGTCAAAGCTTAAAAGTGCCACCAGATTGCGACGATCTGCTCTCCAACCTTGGAAGTATAGAAATAATGCATGTGCTAAATGGGACCAATACCTAAAACCCCATTATTGTCTCAGTCGCTTCAACTGCTTAAGATTATATTTTTCATCATAGGCAGCTGTTAGCCACCAGGTCATCAACCACCAGCTCTGCTCCGGCATTATCTTCAAATTACATAAACACATGAACTATTTTGACATGTCTTATATGCTCGATTCTCACGCCCGTCCAGCATTGCCAATCTGAATGCGCTGTCCACTCCACTTGTCATCGCTGCGCAATACCGGCCAGCTGGTGCCATCGGCCTTGACCAGAGTCAGCTCCAACTTAGTCCCTAACACACGGAAGCTCGACTTCTCTGCATCAATCGGCGCGAAGAGGCTATAGGTGTCCTGGAAACGCTTGTTATCGGATGTGGGGAGGTCGAAGGTGATAGATTTCTCAGCAAGCTTGACGCTGGCACGTTCCTTGTCGATCTTTTTCAAGTAGAGCGAAACGTTCACGGAGGTCGCCGTCTGATAGAAATCGTTGCTGTAGAAACAATGGATCAATTTGACGTCGCGGGTGTATTGATCAGTCAATGGTTGGAAACACTTACCGAACAGATTCCACCTTCTCTTCGCCTTCAGGCTTGGGCTTGCCCACGAACATGTGTCTTGTTTTCTCGGTGCAGCCGGGGATCTTCAGGAATTGGTCAAACTCAAGCACTCGACGCTTGCAGCAGGTCCATCCTTTGCTGCCCTCGTGGAAAATCGGTTGGCCTGGGTGGTGCACACATTTCTCGTCATCCCGCGCCGCGGACCCCGTGTATATAGCCCCACAGCCTCTCCGACGGCATGTTGCGTTGGCAGGAATCTCTAGAGACGGATCGTCCGAGTCAGGCTCTGCTGGTGAGGGGTTGGCGGGGGGTGTGGGCGGCGCAATAGCGGTGATAGCGGGGCGCTCGGGCAGTGTCTTCACTTCGACGGGAGTAGGAGCAGGGGGCTCTTCGGTAACCTTGGCGGGTTCAGGAACGGGTGTATCATCGACAGTCGAGTGCTTGCCAGTGGTGCATGGCGCGATCGCGAGAAATTCCTCAAAAGTCAAAACGCGGGGTTTGCAGCATTTCCAGCCTGGGCAAAGTCAGTTAGCCCGGATCAATCGTAGCATTGGGAGATCGGCTTTGCAGTCTGTCTTCGCTTGAGTGGGTAAAGAAAAGAAGAATGGACACCGATGTGGAATAGCTCCAGCACCAAGGTACTTTACCTTTCTGGCCTTCGTGGAACACTGGAGGACCCGGATGGTACACGCAGTCTTCCTCCGGGTCGGAGAAGGTCTTCCCACATCCCTTGTGAACACACTTGCTGGTCATGGCGTACAATGTTATGCCCCTTAGCTTGTAGGGAGATTGAGACGAGAACCGAGGATTGTAGAGAGATCTTTCCGAAACTTAGGATTGAGAAATCGCAACACACTGGCGCAGGTTATCTAAATCGGGTTAGCCCCGCGAAGCTCGAAGGTTCCATCGCGGAGATTGTCTGACCGCTCGCTATTCGGGATTTGCGATAAATCTTTCAGATCTCTGAGAACATCATTTGTATTTTTATATCGCTCTCTCCATACACCTTCAGTTGCCTCCCCCAAGCTATGCTTCCTACTCGTGGCCTCTTTGGTCAAGCTCGCTTGACCCTTTTCACCCGAGCCGGTTGCGGGCTATGCGACACGGCAAAACATACAGTCGTTCAACTCAACCAGCGCCGTCCTTTCGAATACGTGGAGAAAGACATACAGGAAGCAGTCAATAAGTCATGGAAGGACGTCTACGATTATGATGTACCTGTCCTCCATGTGCAATCGGTCAACAATGGACTGCCTAGGGAGGCTGAGCTTTCCGATGCACGAAAGTTATTCCATCGATGGACGGAACAGGAGGTTGAAAAACTGGTGGATGAGGCAGAGAAATGAGCAGCCTGGAACTAGACTATTTTCATGATTTCGGTGAAAGTCTTATCTTATAATGGATCCCCTGTTACAGTGCTCAGCCGTAGTAATGGATCGAGTAAGGGGGTGAAGCTGGTTCAAACCCCAACATGGCCCTCCATCAAAACTGCGAAGCACAGCGGCAACCATATTCTCAAACAGAGGTGCTGCCCACACAACCTGTTATAGATGCTCAGATGGCTTCTTAAGGGGACATGCATCAAGTGCGCAGGATTCGGTTCTACTCGTCATGACGGGTGAAGTGGTTAGCCAACTAGGCGCCTTTGTATAACACCAAACGCAATTCAAATGTTGATATTTCATTATCTTTCCCTCAATTTCTGATGTGATATACTTATGGTCTAGGAAGACCAATCAATAATCATCCTTGGGTTTGAACAATGTGCGATTTGCTAAAACAAGGGCTTACTATCATCACCCTGTCCACGATCAAAGCGGCAGTTCCGACTCCCTACTGCTAAAGACTAGCGCAGGCCCACATGGTTCCTCCCCGTGGACCGCCAAAGCGTGACCAATCTCGCGAGATCCACCACCCCGAACGCGTCCCGGCGCGTGCTCCACCATTGACACATTGCCTAACTTCACTCTATGTATTCACATACCTGTTGTCTTTCGTATGCATATATTTATTTTATTCTGTCAATCGACATCCTGAAAACCTTCGTCTCCTCATTCATTCTTTCCAGTTACGAATCAACAGCCTATGGGCCAATCTGCATCAAGAACTGACCCCGATTCTCACATTCTCATTGTCATGGAGAACATACAAGTTATTGAGGATTTAGAGGATAATGTCTCACTTGATTATGTTAAAACACCATGTTCGAGGTGCAGATTTAAGCGACGGGCCTGCGACCGAATGAAACCGAGTGAGTGCTCTAGGTCCTGGGACTGGCGAGGCACGTTGGCTGCTGCTGTGCGATCTATCTACTAATGTTATAATTTAGCATGTGGGACCTGTACAAAAAATGGACAGGGAAATTTCTGCTCATATCGACCAGAAGATATGCCTCCGCCCAATGCACCGTAAGCTCAATAGTCTCGTCTCGTGCACTCATGGCTTCAGCTTACCGGGCCAGTGCTCGAATTGTTGAAGAGACAGAGCCCTCTCCTTTGTCCGTTGAAACGGCGTCTGATTCGTCTGAGTCTATTCGATCTTCAAAAAGGCTGCGAATATTAGAATCTGAACGCGTTACCACCGAGGAACCTGGTACATTTGCGAAAAGACCGCGGAGACAGAATCACGCATCCACTTCGAACAAGCCCGAGACACCAGACACACTATGCAATATCCGAAAACCTGATTGCCCAAATGAGACGGATACCCTGCGTTGGGACCTGGTGAAATTCATCCATAGCAAACCCGGTCCTGCTCCAATGGAAGCCCATACTCTGCAGCGCCTGCTCCAGGTCTTTCAACAAGATCACATGTCATATTCCGAGGATGAACTGCAGGAAAAGGCAGAGCTCTCGGTTATGTTACAAGAAAGATGGGACGGGCCAACAAAAGGTGGCTGGCTCAGTAATGCTGATATGCGTGCTCTAGAGTTCATCTTGAAAGTACCATTCATGGATCGTTCTGCTGTCGATGCTCATGAACTGGAAATTTGTCGAGGGGTTTTCGAGTCCCGTGGCCCTAAAAGACCGATGTCCTCTGCGGGCTTAAGACTTCTCAGTCGCGTCATAAGGAAATCAAAACCACGGGATATTACGGCATTCGATGAGCTTGATACTGCCATCGAAACTGGGGTGTCAATGAGAATACTGAGTGAACCGACGTGGCTGAAATGCATGGAAATTTTATCTCAGATTCAAGGACCGGCTGCAAATCAGGTGGGCATATCTACCCGCGGTCAACTATGCCGATCCGGGCATAAGAGCCAAGGCCAGATGCCAGAACGGTCCATGCAAGCGAAAAGACTGTCCGCCTCAAAGCCAAAACCACCGGCTGCCTCCCCAAGACCTACTTTGTCTGAGGGTCTCAAACCAACCACACGAACAGAATCATCAACCGCATCGTCGAATCCAAAGCAAACGCTTCATTTATCCGAGAGTCTCGCGGCTCGCTTGTTTAAGGCTTATTGTCACTCGGAATATCCTTACATGCCAATACTTGATTTGCTCGCACTCAACCCATATCAAGCCCCTTCAAAATCCAAAGGGGGTCCCATTCAAATCCCACCAGCTGGACCGTTGAAATTCTGTTATGCACTTGCCTGTTTAGGGATTGATGATGTCCTCAAGCATGCCCCAGAACTTTACCAGTCCGCGCGGGCGTCTATGGCCTCAATTGAGGATTCTGGAGACTTGCTAATTCTTGTGCAATGCCTTGTACTGCAGAGCCAGTATTTGCGGGCTGTTGGGAATTTGACTTCTGCAAGGGAAGTCATTGGCTTGGCCATACAGAAAGCTTACACATTGAGCATCAAGGCAAAGTCAGATGAGCACTTTGACCCTGATAGTTCCTCACACAAGCTGGCAATGCGCCTATGGCATAGTATGCAAATTATGGAGCGTTCTCTGGCCCTAGATCTAGGCATTTCGCACCGTGAAATGGACTCTATATTCAATAAACCCCATGCCTCTGATACGTGGGTTGATGGAATACCGGGAATAGCAGCGAACGACCAGAGTACAGGCAAATGTCTCTCCAGGTTTTTCTACGCATCTCGCGATCTTCACATCATTATGGTCGAGCTGTTTGATTTTGAGGAACAGCTACGACTCTCCAACGGTCAATGCGCCCTCAAGAAGATCAAAGAGGCGGATATCCAAGAGTTCATGAGAATGGAAATTGAACTTGAGGATTGGCACGGCTCACTTCCTACTGTTTTGCGAGCCATTAGTCACCTCGATAGCCCCAGTCCATTAGTTGGCAGGCTACGCAACGTGCTGCATCTGCGATACCTCTATCTCAGAATTCGTCTCTACCGACCCCTCATGATTCTTGGCGTTGCTCTTTCCAGGACCTGCGCGTGTGGTTCAAAGCAAGGACCTCATCTGGGACACCAAATCCAATATGGAAAAAATGGCATAACTGGCCTCATGATCGTCCAGGATGCTTCTTTCAAATGTCTGCATCTCGCCGAACAACTCACAGATCGATTGTGGGAACACAAGAGGTCCACGTCCCCACCTACTGACACCCCGGCATGCGAATACGTCCATTATGCATATGCCTGTGGTCTAGCCATGATTGCAGCTCGTGGCCTTCATTTTATCACCGACAAAGAGCCACCATTCGACCATGCGGAGAGATTCGACAGAATTCTCAATCTCCTCGAAATAGGGGAGAACAACATGGTAGGAAATGAAGATCTTAGCAACGTTTTTCGAGTATGCCGGAAGGCGTTGCATGATCTTTCGAGGCTTGCTGGTGAGGCGCACAAGTCAGTGTTGACTTCCCAAGATGTGGACTTTAACAAGCCGTCATGGAACAAGCTTTATGCTAGAATCAGGATTGATCCTCCAACGTCTCCCGATCCTCGTCTTCCTGACATGTCCAGACTCCTTGGTTGGTTTGAAAGTTTACCGGTTGATTTGATGCCATGACCCCTGATCGTGACCCCTGATATTCTGATTGTGGGGTATCCTTACTTTGAATTTCAGCTTTCTTGCCTTGACCCTACGCCTTGATACTGCTACTGTGATACCCCAATGCATTAAAACCCTGTTAGTCTAATATTTACCCTAATTATGCAAAGTGTAAACATGACGCACATTTTGTCAGATAAACGAATACGATTCCCACAGGGCTATTTCATTATCCTTGGCGGGCCCAATTTTAATTAGATGTACCACGCAATATGACGAAGCGAGTTCCGAAATCCTTGGCAGTCGCTAACTCGTGGCCTGTGGAGACGCCAAGAGTCCGCCGCTGGAAATTTTACCCATCATTGGGTGAAGATAAGTATTCGATCAGCATTATGCATCCCCTTTTAGTTTAGTATTCAATAATCTTCACAGGGCGAGTCATTTACTGCAAGCCGAACACCCGTTCAAAAGGTTGGCGTTGAAGGTTGGAAGGAATCAAGCTTTTCAATGTAAAAGGCTGATCCGACAGATCATGCGCAGGTGATTCACTGATCATTTCCATTCGTTGCAGAGTTCCCTGTAAGAATCTCCACTCCCTTGACCCTATTGCTGGAACGGCACCATCTGCCTGGGCATTACGAATACTATTCCTCCGCTTGTCGTAATGCAGAGGGCCCGCGAACCCAAACCGGACCAATCGGAAGCCTTCAAAACTTTTCGCTCTGTACGGAGTATAGCGGTCCTAATTACTAGATCCGACCATTGATTAGTTTTCTCCATAACGTAGGCCCTGAATAATCAGTGGAGAACCAGGTCGTTTCTCCTTATTAGCATCATGCTTCATCACACCACATCACTTGGGAGTGAGCGATGTCGTTTTCTCGCTCTATATGGCCGTGGCGGCGGCGTTTCGGGAAGCAAGCCATCGCGTCATGGCTATTTGTGCTCGCTACTCTAATTATTGCGCTTCGGTTCCTCGCGCTTCCGAATCTGCAGCGTCTCCACTTCCAAATAGGCGTTTCGTTGTTCGACGACGGATTCTACGGATTCTACCCAACTCGCAAATATGTCTCGTTTGAATATGAATCTCCCGCCGTCGAACTGGCTAAATGGAGTCCCAGATGCAGCGATGACTATACTTTCATGGCACCACATGGGAACGCTGTTGAGAACCCGGGCGCCATGATTCTCGATTCTCTTGGTAACCTCGTCTGGATGATGAAGCAGGGGTCTGATAAAATTCAAGACTTCCGCGTACAGGAATACAAGGGTGAACAGTACCTCACGTACTGGCACGGCAAAGCAGATGGCGGACACGGTCGTGGTGCTTGGTCCATGGTGAGTTATTGCCCATGATGTCAGCTTGTACACTTCGGATCCTAACTCTTTGCAGCTAGATTCAACCTACACACGCCGCTATGAGGTGAATGCAGTCGGTAACCATGATGGTGATATGCACGACTTCCAGATCACCAAGAATGCTACTGCTATGGTGATTGTGTATGATATCCAGCCAACCGACCTGAGCGGGCTTGGAGGTCCCGAATATGGCTATTACTCTGAATGCCTCTTTCAGGAGATCGACATTGCGACGGGGGATCTGATATTCGAATGGCGCATGTCAGAGCATGTTCCCCTTAACGCGTCATACGAGCAGCTACAAGGCCGAGGCTGGTCCATCAGCGACCCCTATGATGTTTTTCACATGAACAGCATCGATAAAGATATTGCAGGCAACTATCTTATTTCCGCGCGCCACACGCACTCGATAATGAGTATCGACGGGAAGACCGGCGAGATCCTGTGGACGTTAGGTGGCAAACTAAACGATTTTGCCGATGCTTCGGAAGGACAGGCTACGAATTTCTGCTGGCAACATGATGCGCGATGGCGCGGGGAGCACACCCTGACTCTTTTCGACAATACGGCCGAGACTTTCATGGATGGACCAACAGAGAGCCGTGGAATGACTATCGAGCTTGATACGGACAACCTAACGGCAACCCTTCGGTCGGAGTATTACCACCCTGAAGGGATCCGCGCGACATCACAAGGAAATATGCAAGTCCTAGCTGACTCGGGTAATGTTCTGGTTGCCTGGGGCCACTGCGCGGCGTTTACCGAGTTCTCGAGCGACGGAGAAATGCTCTGCGACACACATTTTGCACCCTCAAATTGGTTCCAGCTTGGTCAGGCTGTCTCATACCGCATCGCTAAGGGAAGCTGGGCCGGGCAACCGGACATGAGCCCGACAGGCGTCGTGGTGGGCGATTCAGTATTCGTCAATTGGAATGGAGCGACGGAAGTTGCTTATTGGAGACTTGAGCTATGGGATGGTGTGGACATGAAAGAAATGAAATTCTACCCGCAGAACATTGTTGAGAAAGATGGTTTCGAGACGGAGATCAAACTCCCGACCAACTTACCGCATGTCTATTTCCGAGTTGCTGCTTTGAATAATAAGCGCGAACTTCTCGGTGCTACCGATACACTCGGTCGGCAGCTGCATGGAAGCCCATCGTCTACTGTTTCTCTTTCTTCTGGTGCTGTGCTCTCCATTCTCATGATTACATGCTGCGTGATGCTGGGGGCCTACTGGGTTTGGAAGAGACGGACTTGTCAGAAATATCAGACTGCATCGGACTACAAGCCTGTCCCGTTCGAAGTCAGTGAAACCGACCTTGAGCATAATGAAGAGGCTCAGTCATTCTTGCGAACCCCCCTTTCCCCTGGAGAATCTCCGACATTGCGGATCCCGTCCTGACGACGCTGGAGTCGGACTTTTCAATCACTCTTTTACGTTTCTCATACATATATATATTTCTTAAACTACAGTCATGTAAATATTTGATACCACACTTATTCCCAATAGTCGCAATTCACGGCCTGATGAGAGTGACGAAGAAACGCTTATGTTGTTGCGGATTTACACCCCTTTTCGGGTTGGACCCACCTTCATGGCTGCGGCGTTTACCTTAATTCCGAAATTCTATTTTAACGCCAGACTCAGCCTCCGCAGTCTGACGTTAAAACGTTATCCAACAACGCGCGTAATGGCCACTACATCAGGTCAAAAGACATCCAAGATAGAACCGACCGAGGCACCTTCAACGCGAGATGCCGCGGCAAAGCGACGACTTCAGAACCGCCTCAACCAGCGGGCCAGCCGTATGGGACACCTCCATCTCGCCACCTTTCGTCGAAAGCTTCACACTAACATTGACAAACAGGAGAGAGAAGAGCTTTAAAGGCTGGAAAGAACAATAATAAACCAAAACGATGGATCATCTATACCGAAGAAGCCAAAGCTCATGCAGAAGCAGACCCGGTCAAAAACGATAATGTGGTGATACCTTCGATACCACCTGAGAAGCCCACCTATAACTCGTGCCAATTAAATGAAAATAACTGTGCCACCATCGCAAATTGGAGTGCCCGAAGACAATACCTCATCGCGCAAATAGAGAAAAGAGTCGCTTCTGCAGCAGCCAGCCAGCTCAACCAACTTACCCTCCTCGCTCCAGTCACAAACCTCAACGTTGTGAACGCCTTGTTGATTAATGCATCATTCTTGGGCCTAACTTTTGAACTTTTGAACGAAGACATTGTCTCTACATTTAACATTGTCGGGCCAATGACCTTGCATCTCCCACCGAGTTTGCAGCCAACCACCACCCAAAAGGAAATCATACATCACCCCTGGGTAGATCTTATGCCCATGCAATCCTTGCGAGATACAATTTTGGCAAATCTGGGTAAATACGACGAAGATGAATTTTGTGGTGATCTTCATGGCGAGATTGGAGCCTCGGATGGGATTGGGCTGATTTCATGGGGTGAACCATGGGATCCAAGTGCTTATGAGATCTCGGAGGTTGTGTTTAGGAAGTGGGCTTGGTTGTTGAAGGACTGCCCGGAGATTATAAGAACTTCAAATTATTGGAGGAGGAAACGAGGTGAGAAGCCATTGCACATCGGGCAATCGATTGGGTTTGTGCATCCCGAGGAAGTTCAGGAACAATACAAATTGCAAGTAGAAGTATAGAGTGTACTTAATTGATAATTGCGAGTTCATTTACCTTGGACCAATCTCTCGCTCAATTCCCAAAGTCGGGCCCAGTTCTTCTCGTCGAGGATGTGGCTATGCAGCTCATCGTCTACAAGGGCGTTTTGGCTCAAGTTCCATTGTGATCTTATATTAGAGAGCTATCGTCAATCATGTATCTCACACAGGCAGAAAGGGTGTGCTAACCTGTGCTTGTGGGATCGATCATGCCAGTAATGATCGTTACAGCCCCCTCAGAGCGAGTGGAACGCGGCTGGGATTGCCATGGATTTCCATCAACATCGAAGAAACCTGGAAATTATTAAACGTCAAGTGGAATGATGAGATCAAATTCTTATTTCAAGACTTGTGTTTTAGGCTTTCAAGTTGACAACCTAGGATCCGTATTTGCCTAGTATCTCCCTAACTATATTTTACCATTCCATCCGGACGGAAATGCTAGCAAATATTTAAAACCTCCTAGTTAGTCTTGGAAAAGTTCATTGAGAGAATTTTGCGGATATTGGCAAGGTGGGCAACGGTATTATGTCCTAGGTATCAATAGAATGGCCTTCGTACTACCTTACAACCCTCAGCTCGTGAAAATGATCCTCTTTCCATAGGATCATTCATTGATTCTTTTCTTCTAATTTAGGGTCGCCTGATAAATTGTGAAGCGTGATCTCCCTTATGTTAGGCAATAGTAAGGATAGTAGCTTTATTTTTCTATTATGCTCTGGAAAGTTCATTTGAAACATAGCACAATTGACCGTTTAAGTACGGCCAAGCAACTGGAAAGCCTTACTCTCTATATAATATAGGCTAATGTAATTTGAGGAGCCGGGAATCATAAATTCCAGATGGCAGCTCTGCCAGGAAGGTGAAACAATCGAGCGAATCGCCTGCCTAAGCTAGCCGCCCGTCAGGAAAACCCATCACTTGCGTAGTCAAGAGAATGCGAGATCGTAATTGTTTGTTTCGAGAGTCCCGTGCCTCGGACGTACTTTAAATACCCCTTCCCGCGCCGCGCGTTGCCTCAAAAAATGTACACTTTTTGCGTTAGTGGAGACATACAGAAATTCCGGGAGGCTCTTGACTCGTCACGCTCTTTTTCGGATGAATTCGACATATGCGAATTGTCTGGTATTATGATCGAAGCCATCAAACGAAAAAGCTCTCAATTCATCAAGGAGCTCCTTCGTCGCGGCATGCCCGTGGATCCACTATATGCCTTTGAAGCAATAAAAGTGAAGGCAAAGGATGCCCTAGAAGCATTCCTTGATAATGGGTGGGATATTAATCAGCCGATTAGCGAGCTTAAACCTCCGCTACTAGAGTGAGAATAATGATCTTAATATGTTCTAAGATTTAAACTAAACATAGCCTTAACCATTTTTCAGATATGCTGTTGCTGATGAGGAAATGACAGCTTGGCTTCTTGATCATGAAGCTGATCCTAATCGACAATGTGTTATTGATCTCACACCACTCTCCCTTGCTGTCGAAAGCGCACCCATTTCCGTCATTCATCTCATACTCAGTCATGGCGGAAATGTTCAAAAAGGCCAACTTCTCCATCATGCCATCGAAAGGCCATCAGATGCTATCGAAGTTCTGAAGCTTCCAATAGAGAAAGGCGCACCCATCAATGCAACCGTTCACGAAGACTACCCATCTTGGGCGTTATTCCAATTTATGGGTCTCGGAACACCCCTGCACAGAGCATCTAAACTAGAAAGAGTTGATGTAGTTCGCTATTTGCTCAGCAAAGGAGCCAACCAGGATATTAAATATACAAAAGGTCATATACCTTTGGAGTGTGCGCAAATGTCGAATCACTTGGAAGTCATTCAGGAATTAGAGAAGTGGAAGTAACTCGATTTCTTCCCTTTGCTTACCTGCCTTCGGGTACTTGTTTGACATTTGGAATGCCTAATCCATCAATTTGAATAAGCTTTTTTTCCCGTTTTGAATCAACTCTCTTTCTCTCGTTTTAGATCAGCGTTAAAGCGGGGAAAGACGCCTCTTCAGTGCTCACCGTCTTTCTCCTCGTGTACAAGTCAAGTGGGCCTCAGAATATTCAAAGCATATTAGCTGAATGAACTCTCGCATCTCGTCTTTTGATCCTAGTCACCGTTGGTCGCTGATGCCGAACAATGTAGTCCTCATTGCTGCTCAAGTTCCAAGTTGTTATTCCTCCCCCGTTTAAGTCGTATGCTCCGTCTAAATTCCCATATCATCGCTCTCATACTTGAAAAGAATAATAATTTTCCTTCTTCCTGATCTACTAACTATATTATCTCAAACTAAAAAAATTCAAGTTCGAGGGATGTTATAGGAATGTAGTTAAAGAAGATGATTTTATATGGGGGAGAGAATAAAAATTGGTTAGGGGGACAGGATTGTTCCATACGGAGCCACAACTCAAACTGGATGACCAAGTTGTGGGAGGGTACGATTAGCAAAACCGAGGTACATTTAGCAGAATCGAGGTACAATTAGCAATTCTTAATGTAGTTTAAGTAGCCAGAATCATAAATTCAATTAACAGGGGCATTTCTATCTATCGAACAGAAAAATCAAACATTTCGTTTGAAGGAACACTACTCTCGTCAACCATCTTATCAGCTGTTTCTTGACCAGCACCTGGAACGCGGTATTCCAACTTGCAACCTGGTGGTGCAGTCGGTCCATTTGGCAAGCTGTATAGGATTGGGAGATATTCAGGCATTAGACCGAGCTGAAAAAGAACAGTCAATTGATCCCAGATAATATGTTCATGATAAAGCCGGTCACCACGAATGTTTACCACCGCCATGAAAGGAATTCGTAGTTTCTTTCCGGTCGGTGGAATCCCAGGAATACTATAATGCCAGAAGGCAACGAGTCAGAAACAATGACAATTGATTTTGCCCACCACGTATGATACTCACAGCCAGTCCACCATCTTATCATGGGTAAAGCTCATAATGAATTCATCAACAACTCGGTCAATCCCCACAGTCCGACTGACAAGCTCCAAAGCAGTGTCATCGGGGTTGTTGAAGATGAAATGATTTGCGTAGAAACGAGACAGCTCTTCTCTACCGACTCCTCCGGTCATTGTTGGTATATGGTTCACATATGGTTCTTGGACCATGGTATCCATAGTCTCCTCAACAGAACGGGTCTCAAATTCAAATCTAGTGTGCTCTTCCCAGATCTCTTCAAGGTCGAACCAAGGTCCATCCAGTTTATTTTTCAGAAATTCAAGACATCTCGTATGAGCAATTGTTGCCGCAGACGACGAGAAGTCTTTGTGCGATGGAATAACGAAAGACGTAGATTTGACATCCGAGTATCGGTAGGCGGTCTCATTATCTGAGGCGGATTTTGATCCGGCTTCTGCCAGGTGGTAAAGATGTGGCTTTTGCGTTTGTTCATTTAGAGCACCATATGAGACTACAGCTTTGATATCGTCCATGCTATCGATGACTTGCGTCAAGTTTGGGACAGAGGATGGTGAGTAGACTGTCATAGATTAGTGGAGCGCTTCCTAGGAGATATCTTCAAGAATTGATTCATACCTATCAAACCATAACAGGACTTTTTGTCGCATTCATTATGATTTTCTAGGGCGCTCAAAGCCTGGTGAAAGATACCTTTCATTGATTGGAGATCTTCAGGCACCTCTATCTCTACACAGACAAAACCTTCTTCAGCCCACTTTTGAAGCGGCTCTGGGTCCAACGTCTTTTCCGTATTCCGCTGATCAAGGCTGACGGAGGACCGGACAATTAGAATTCCCGGCCCATGTCCTTTTCGAGAAAGAGGTGCCTGCACTGTTAGGTTCTGAGCTAGCTTGACCGGTTGTGCATTCGGAAGAGGCATGATTAGGGTTAATGGTATGGGCAACAAATTCAGGGATCTGGCATTTCAGATGATAATCTCAAGAATATAACTCATTTATAGCTTTAAAATGATAATTGGATCTTGTTTTCCGATGAGCATTGGTTCGGCGCTGAATCGCTAACGGGCGGATAGCACCCCTCGCCGGTAGAAGTCAGGGTGCGGGCCGAAGCCGAAGCATCGGATAACATCTTAAGATAACTCGGAGGTCGGTTTTGACAAGTCGGGTAAAGAGCGGGTAGGAGTCGGCCCTGGTCATTACAGGATAATGCTTTTCTATCGAATTATTAAATTTGAAAAGTTAAGAGGTACGAGTATCAGAAGGCTGCCTGGTGCAAAAAGCCTACGCAGCGAGGACTTCTTGTGATGACATTGGAAACTACTCGAGGCTTTATTTCCTACTCTCAATTTAGGTATGATGCATTACTTACCAGTAATGTGTACTCAATCTTGTGACAAAGAGCGTTTTACTTTCCACGAATTAATTTCCCTTGTCTCAACATTAGATAGTGAAGAAAGGAACGCTCATTAGTAGCATAGTTTTGGAATTGCAGGTCGATTCAGCGATTGCAAAACAACACCTAGGATAGTAGATCGTGCGAGGGACTGGACTAGTTGCCCGTAGACATAAGGTCAAGAGGTGTCAAAGTGTGGGATCCAATACATCCTAGGCTAATAGAAATACCTCCGTACCAGCGTACTGAAACCTAGTGTCATGGTAAACGCCGATATAATTATGTCTAATATAATGAAGTAGAATGAGGATCCCCATGATGCTTCTCACTAAAGTAGCCAATCAAGTTTAAAAGAATTGATTGAGAGGCAGTTGTCACAGATTACATCTCATGTGCGCGTATTCAAAAGAAGATGTTTCGACCTGTATATGAATTTCACATCTGTTAGCAAACATCTGACTTTAACGCAAAGTTGAATAGGCAAGATCTGATAGGCAATATTGCAAGATTTCCTACTCACGTATGATGGATTGAGCTGATCAAGAGATGTCACACCCAACAGTGCCATCGTGGTCTCCATCTCATGCTTCAAGATTCGAATAGCTTTGCTCGTCCCGGCTTCACCAAATACAAGGGAGTATAAGAAAGGTCTGCCAACTCCTACAGCTTTGGCACCCAGCGAAAGTGCTTTCACTATGTCTGAGCCTCGAGTGACACCACCATCCACAATGACTTCACATTTTTCCAGAACCTTGGGGCAGTATTTTCGAATCGAAATAAGCGTCTCTGCTGAAGATGGTGCTCCATCTAATTGTCTTCCACCGTGATTAGACAGCCAAGGGTTAACTCCGTGGCGCATACAAAGCTCCGCATCTTCCCAGCACTGAATGCCTTTGATAGCGATCGGCAGGTCCGTGATGCCTCGAAGCCACTGGATAGCTGACGTCCAATCAAAGCTCGACCAGACAGGTCTAAAGTTGTCAGTATATCTCGAAAAGGTAAAAGTTGTCAAAACGTACGGTCGCTTGACACTTGGCTCTTTGGCAAACTCATCGTCTTCCGCGAAACTCCCACCAGGCTCGGATGAGCCCAGCCGCACGTCACGCTCGCGTTTTCCAGGTCGAATAGCATCAACAGTGAGGGCGAATCCTTTGTATCCCAATTTCTCTGCTTGCTTTATCTGCTGCTCGGTGATTTGCAAATTAGCCATGGCATATATCTGCCAGTACAAAGTCTGTTCTGGAGCCCTTGCATTTGCCATGTCTTGCTGGGATACTGCTGCATTGTTGCAGGCCCAGTGCAAGATACCATGACGCCTAGCTGCCTCCGTCAGACAGATATCACCCTTAGAATTAAGCAATTTAGCACCACCTGCGGGGCAAATGAAGAAAGGTGAGGAGAAGTTGCTACCCAAGATAGAACATGATATGTCGATAGTTTCAATCGGTCGTAACACACGAGGACGAAAGCGAATCGCTTTCCAACTGTCTCTGTTCCAGTTGGAGGCATGCTCATCCTCGGCACCGGACTTTAGAACTATTCATACGAATTAATACTGAAATTGCTGTGCATTAAACCCAATACTCACATGCAAAAGAGCTCTCGGGAATTTTCTTCGACGCAGCATACTCGAAATCAGAGAGACTGATTATGGAAGACAATTTAGGCGCGTCGTTGACTACCATCAATGTGTTCTCATTTAGAGCTGAGCTTACAGGCTCCGAGGGAACCTGACCAAGGTGACGACTGTACTTTCAATGAGCGATTAAACTATAAAGTGGTGGGGGGGGGGGGGGGGGGGTTCCAGTCAGAGAATTCTTACTCTGCGCTCAGATACTGCTGAATAACTTCGGGTCCGTGAAAAGGCTCGAACGCCTTGGTCGCATCACGACCAGCATACGTCAAGAGAATATTTGCCCCTCCGGGATGCTTTTCAATGAATTCGGTAATATCATAGACATTGTCTTTGATGATTATCCAGCAGCTCTTTCTAGTCGAATGGATTTCAACCTCTGATCTTTAGTTTCCAAAATCTTGGTCAGCCACACTGGGAAATTCCAAAATCACTGTGGGACAAGTACCTGGTCATCATAGCCATGGCTGAATAGATGTATATTCAAACGAGTGATGAGCAGAGAAGCACAAGTAATACTACCCTTGAACCACACCTTGACTCAAAGGAAGCCAAGCGAGAGCGTTTGATTTACGTCAATATGATTTTCTGATGTTATTTTCCTCTTTTTGTTCATCCATATCGTTAACTATCTTTGTGGATTGAATCTACGGCGCGGGAAAAAAACTGGTCTCGGGTATGGGACACTATCCGGCTATGTACCCTGGCCCCTCACTTTAGTCCATGTGAAGTATCCGAAAGTGCTTTCGATCTGATCTTGATCTTGAGATTGATTAAGTTCCTCCAAAAATTCATTTTTTTTGCCCTCGGATTTGCCAAAAGGGTTCTCATCACGTCAACAATATGGAAGCTATTTTTGCCAAGCTCGCCGAAGAGACTACAACGTTCAATCTAGGCGATGAGGAGGTTAGTGGTCCTTCAAGTTATTAAAATAATAAAATGCACTGACATACCAAAAAAAAAATTGTTTGAGCAGAAATGGCGCAAGCTTTACGACCCCTATTATCCTGAGCCACCGTCTAATGCGACCGTTATCCGAGACCAGCAATATGGACCATTCGAGCGAAACTACTTAGATGTCTTCATACCAAACGGAACTGAGGCAGAAAAGCCGGTCCTTATGTATGTACATGGAGGAGGCTTCTTCTCCGGTGACAAGATGTGGACTGAAAAGGTCTATTCCAACATCGGGTGGTTCTTCGCTCGACAAGGCATCATCACAGTGATATTGAATCATCGCCTTGTACCCGATGTGCAGTATCCTGGCGGGGCAGACGATATTCAAATGGCACGCGAATGGATTTTTAACCATATATCCTCGCCAAAATATGGCTGTGGCTCAGTAAACAAAGTCGTGCTATTTGGTCATTCGTCTGGTGGTGTGCATATTGCATCTAATCTTTATGCCGCTGGTAAGAGCCTGTTATGTATCTGAATTCTCAAATTTACAGATTCAAGCGCTAATCGGTACAGGTGACACTGAACGTGTTGCAAATTACCCCTTTTCTCCTCCCCTGGCTGGAGTAATATATCTCAGTGTGCCTTTCTGGTATGATCGGGAGAAGCCTTTGCGCCAGAAGACAATACGATCATACTACGGGTCGGACTCAGAGAACTTTTGGGGGGTATGAGACCTAAATTTCTTTGAAAAGAGTCATTCTTGAGAAGCAAATGCTGATATCTCTCATGCAGCCTAAATCTGCGCTTGGTTTATTCGAAGCATTGCCTGAAAATTCCCCAATGCTGTAATTCTCCTGGTAACTTTAACTTTGTCGATGGCTTGAGACTAATTTTGTTTTCAAACAGAAACTCCCAGGAGATTCCTATCTATCTTGGATCCGTCGAGTGGGAAGTGTGAGTGCTCAGTTCCAGGTGAATGTCGGATTCACCAATTTTTGTTGACTTGCCTGCAACTTTAGACCCGAGACGATTGACGCTACTTTGAAATTCTTCAACGCATACAAAGTGAAAAGCAAGCCATCGGGAACATTACCATTATTTCACGTGTTGAAGAAGCATAATCATCTAACCAACATTCTGTCGATTGGCACAGAAGATACCTCACAGGGTCGGGCCTTGCTGGAGTTTATTGAATCCTGTGTAAAGGGAAGGGTAGCAGGTAGTCAATTTTCCTCTCACCTTTAACCTTCATAAAAGCGGACCGGGTCTAGATTTAGATAACAGATTAAGGGGAGCATTTTTTAAGAAGAAAATTCAGAGTTTCGAGTTTCAAATCATGTCTAGACATTTCGCTTCTTTCATTCTCAGCCAAAGGGTTTCCCGCATATCCTCTAACGACAAGTATTGTCCATGAGTCTCAATCTGGTCTTTATCATAGTATCTTTTCCCGTTTTTTATGACAGTGCCTCGAGATGATATCTCATAACCATGAAATATACTTTTAGGAAAATAAAAGTTATCCAGACTATAATGATGGACAAAACTAATTGCAAATGCCCTAGGGAGTCCAATTCGACATAATAAAATCATATCCTTGATGAGAATGGTATTATGCACTAGGTTATTATATTGGATATCGGAAAGACTTCAACTCAAAATCGGTCATGTCCATGAGGTCTTGATTCTCAACGCCTTCAGTTGCACCTTTGAAAGAAAACCCTGATGTTAGCGCTCACGGTATGACCCTAAAATTGCTGAAGAGATTACCTTCTAGTTGCAAATGCTCCCGATTCTCCCTTTTCTTATTCCAGGTGTAATGAAGACCCCCATAGATGCCGATTAGAATCGCTGTCACAATAAAAAATGCAAGCATGGTGTATTTTGCAGGCTATTTGGTTAGTTTCGATTACAAAGAAGGTTCAAGGGACTCACATAGTAATTGGGCGCGTCCTTAGCTCGGTATGTCTGAGGGCCAATGATATTGCCAACCGCATAGCCCAGTTGATAGACACAGCCAAAAGCAAACTTCTTGGTGCTACCAGCCAACCCAGAGGTCATGAAAGTAATGATGAAGAGAATGCAAATCGGGACTTTTTTTTTGTTAAGAAACGGGCCATTAAAAATTGGACACGAGAATATCACTTACACTGGTAAACCAAGATATATCCACCATAGCGAGCACCGTTATTGTCGCTGGGAATACCAAGCATCATAGCACCACCCACAGATGCGAGGAGCAGTGTGAATATACCAGCAAAGGTACGGCTGGTGTATTTAGCCACAAAGAGAGCGAGGAATGTACCGGCTACTTGAGACGCGCCAGACCCCATGCCCAAAAGCTGTGAGGTAGGTACATCATATCCAAATCCTGACACAATTGTTGGTCCTGCAAAAAGATGATTTAGTGGGATCATTTCATAGGCGATATGACGGGATAGACTGTAGATCTTACCAAAGGCAGTCAATCCACCGTTCGGCATTCCAGTTGCCACCAACATGAAAAACATCAGATATAATCGAATATCTAATAGAGCCTCCCTCAACTGTGGCCAGCTGAACTGCCAGACCTCGGTACCGGTCTTATTACACCGCACTCGGTCAAGAGCGATTCTTTTCTCCTCCTCGGTCAGCCACCTGGCATTGGTTGGAGAAGCAGCAAGGAAGAAAAATAAAAAAATGCCTGTGACAAAAGTCATGGATCCATATAGAACAAAAATGCCCTGCCACCTGAAGCTGCTTGCGTGATACATAACCCATGAAATAAAACCACTGAATACTGCGGCCCATCCAGAGGTAGTGTACCATAATGCGACCCGCGTAACTTGTTCTTCCTTGGTATAGAATGCACCAGTGATGTAAATGGCGACTGGTACCGTTGAGACTTCAATGGCACCCAAGAAAAATCGGACCGCAGCTAGGCTAGAAAAGTCGCGGCACACTGCGTGCAATGCCACAATGACTCCCCATATCATACACATGATGGATAGATATTTGGACAAAGAAACACGCTGCATAAGGTATGTAGCAGGTATGTCGCCTCCAAGATAGCCAAAACTATAGAGAGTTATGTTTTTTAGTTATTGTCTCACAATATGGAGGTCAAGAATTAAGGATTAACCATACTAAACCAGTGATCCCAGCCACGAGTATTGACTAGAGGTCAGATTGGCGTCTTCCTTGATGCCCATGATCGCAGCATAGGAAAGGCTGTTCTTGTCCATAAGCTGAAGACAGTATATCGCAAATATCATAGGCATTATTCGCTTATCGATTTTCCATCTGACTCGCTTCGCTTCCGGCGAATTAGGGTCAAAGGTCATACCTCTCTTTACGAGTATATCCAAGGCCTTCTCTGTCATTGCCAGGTCGATGTAGTCACCTGCGATTGCATCTTCACCTTCCTCCATTTTAGTAAGCTCACTCTTCGTGGTCATAGTCAACCTTCGCGAAATTTATCTCGAGCTCAGGAATGTTCGAATCCGTACAGATGCTTTAATGCTATAACGGATGAAGAATCATTTAAAATGGCTCACGGTTTTTCTTTCGCACTGTTAAAGGCTCGAGCGATGAAAAACCAATCAATGCCTCAAATGAGGTGGTTAATAGTGGTGAAGGTACATAGCCGAAAGTGCCGTAGATAAGGGGGGAGAAAAGATAAGCTGCTCAAGCATCGCTGCAAATTCCACTTTCCAGAATCGGATATCTCAATAGTGACAATGCACATTCCAAGGCCCTTTAACCGTCCTGAAACCTTTGTCAACGTCAAGCTGCAAGATCTTTGGTACATTTCCGACTCCATATTTGGTGGGGCTATGCGGACATTTCCGCTTGTAACGTCCGACTAGACAATATGTGTCTCAATCAAGATAGCTAAGGACAAGGGGATAAAACCATGGAGCTAGCGCTACCGGAGAAAATTCTGATCATCAGAATCTCATAGTGACTTTGACAAGGTCTTTGTGTTAAGAAACAACAACATTCACGTCTAGAGCCATGGCTGAAAGATTGGTCCCTGTTATCTCTCTTGAAGGTGAGCCACTAGAATTCTTACTAATAGGAATAAACTAAATCCCGATTAAGACTTTGATAAGCGCAAAGAGGATATCACAACACAGCTGATAGAAGCTGCAGAGCATGCTGGTTTCTTCATGTTGATTGACCATGGTATCTCCAAAGAAGAGATAGAAGCTCAATTCGCTATCTCCAAAGCATTCTTTGACCTTCCAATGGAGACTAAGGCCAAGACACCTCATGACACTGCTTCCAACAATGGATGGGAGTACAAGGCAAGTAAAAAGATGTCAGTTTTACTTTGGACTATCTGACTTCTCACTTTAGGCTCAGTTGCGCCCCAGCACAGGTACATATGACCAGAAGGAATCACTCTGGCTGCAACGTGAGTCGCTTTGGCCAAGCGATGAGGATGTACCCAAGTTCAAACAATCCACTACTGATTTCATGACCAAATGTGCCGCAATTTCCAATCAAGTTTGTAAGTTTGTAGCCAAACTTTAATTCTACTGACTTGGACACTATTGAATCTCAGCTGATAATGACCTCTAGTGTCATGTTTTTCAACTGCCTTGGGATTCGATGAAGATTATTTTAAAATCGCAAATGACCCAAGTCAGTCTGACTGCTTGACACAGCTCCGACTTATCCACTATCCAGGTTCTGTAGACGCCGCTGGTACATGGAGGGCAGGAAGTCACACTGATATCGGATGTCTCACTCTTCTATTTCAGCGCGATGGAGAGGATGGCCTGGAGATCTGTCCTGGTAGGGAAAGCTATACTAGCTTTGCTACTGGGGATAGCTTTACACCCCTACCTGCAGAGACTGGTCCTATCGTTGTCAACATCGGTGACATGCTTAGTAAGTAAATGAAACCTTCGAGACTACATTAATAGATCACTAATGCAACATATATCTCATTGCAGTGGCTTGGTCAGACGATCGATTGAAATCTAACTTTCACCGAGTTCGCGCTAAAGATGTTGGGAAATCGGCTTCTCGTTACTCTATCGCCTATTTCAATCAAGGGAGACGCGGCTTTGTGCTACAAGGCCCCTTGAAGAAATAGTATGTCTCCCACTCTTCTCCTATACCAACTTTCACTCACATCTATTTCTTATCACAGCCCCCCTATAACTGTCGGCGAGTGGTTTGCTCAGTCTGTTGCACGAAACTTCAGTGATAAGGCTAAATTAGCCGTATGAATCTTTTTATGAGAAAGGAGCTATATCTGGATTGTCAATTTTTTGTCTATGGGATTGGTGTTCCGCCTGAAGATACCTGACGCGTAGATGTTTGTAGGTCGACTTAAGCTGTACTCGTATGTCTCCCTTGGTATTTTCTTTCCTGTGATCCAAAAAATGACATGACATACAATAAGAAAAGACTGATAATGAGTCTAATTTGAGAAGATTCAATTTAGAGGCTGACAGTTTGTCGCGTGTTATTGCCCATTTTTGATTTGGGGAAGAGTTCATTTGGAGACTTATCAGTTTCTTCCAACCCCGCACCCGTTGTAACCAATTCCGTCCTAGTCATTAAATCCCTTTAAGCCTTCACGCCTTCCAAATCAATCTTACTCCTTGTTATGTAGAAAAATTGATAACAGATCCTCGATGCCACGTCCGAAAGTCCGTCCAGAGAATCGCCAAAGGTCTTATCGCGCATGCCTGGCTTGTAAAGCCTCAAAGATAAGATGCGATTCCCAGCAACCCTGTGGTTCATGCGTCAGACGCGAACAAGCTGAGTCTTGCATTTACTCAGGAATTGACCGACGACGTCGGGGTCGAGGCGACACCCCCGTGCCTCCCATATTCCCGAGGTAGCTCCGTCAAGAGCCAATATCACGAATGGGCAGCCATCACTCACCGACTCTTCGCTCCCGCCAGGCACTCCTTTTGGCGTCCGTCCTGAGCTTCCAGATTTCAGCAGTGTGTCAGATCCAGAGATAGATACTCTAGATAAGGAGCATCCATTCAATCCAACTTCCCGTGAAAAAGGTCTGGCACCGCCTTGACACATTTCAACATCCTTGAAGCTGACCCTCGGAAATTCCAGTCCATGTGGGAGAGACCTCTTCGTTGTCCTTTCTCTACTTTCTTAGAAGGACCGTTAAATCTTTCGTCGGGTCCGTTCCTTTTACTGATGAGGAACGCCATCTCCTCACGGTGGAACCGGAGTCTAGGATTACGGGGATGGACAACCCGCAACCATCGCAAGAAAGGCTTTATTCATTGTTAAACTCCTACTTTGAAGCAGTGGGTGATATTCAGACTCTAATGGCAGCATCGTGGCTGATTTATAGCGCAGACCAGTGGCATTTTGGACCTCTTTACTGCAGACGAGATTGACATTCTCGTATCCGACCGACAATTTTCTCACGGGCGTACAATTCCGCCACATCTTGTTGGTGACGACTCAGCTGCTCTTGACGTTGCTTTTGCAATTGGGAACCAGGCGCGAGGGTTGAATAACGACATGCCTTTATCCGAGGCTTATTTTTCTCGTGCTTGTACAATTGCCTTCAAGGATGCTCTCATGTCTCAGACCTTGGGCAAAACACGACTTTTCGTTCTCCTCGCTTTTTACACACTCAGTTCCTGTAACCGAAATTCAGCGGCAATGTTTCTTGCGATTGCGGCCAAAGCCGCCGTGATCTTAGATCTCGAAAGCTCTCAAGAGGGTAGGATCCCAGGGGAAGATTTAAGTACTAGGTGAGTAAACAACTGACTTGAGTATGACCGTTCAGCCTCCAAAGAGAATACTGATTGCGGCCTTTCAGAAAGCGAGTGTGGAGCAGTCTTCGAAACCTTGATATCTTGAGCAGCTTTATCATTGGAAGACCAAAGAATTTGCCGCCCGTTAAACAAAATGCAGCGAAACTGCAGGCCTCCAACGACAGGAACTTCGAATCTTCTCAGTCAACTTTCATGGCAATGATAGATGCTTGTGCTCTCTTAGAAGGTATTGTTGGAACACTGGGCAAGAGTAATAATATACTCCACGTCCCCACCGCCGAGGGCTTTCTCCAACAACTTCGCCAATGGAGCCGAGGACTACCTCCAAGTGTACGTCAATTTAAAGCTCCATCTTTGCAAAATCCAAATTTGGAGCCTGCAGATAGGCAATCCCTAATGGGAAGCATGCACGTTTCGTGTGTCTATTATTTTGCAGTCACATTGATCACAAGGCCATTTCTGGTCGCTTACCTGACTTCAAGGCTGCGTGGCAAAGCACCCGATCACTTAATCAGTGATCCTGATCAAGCATCAGATATGAAGCTAAAGAACAACAAGGTTTCCAGGCTAGCGCAAGTCTGTGTGAGCTCGGCTATCAATATGGTAGACATGTGCATCAAAGCTAAAGGCATCAATTTTACCTTTGGAAACTTCTGCTTAATCGAGTAGGTCTATTTTGAGTCTCATGGTCGTTTCGAAAGATTTTGCTCACAAGGTTTCGCAATAGAGCGTGGTTGTTTGGAGCAGGTCTAGTGCTCGGGTTCTCAATGTTTGCAGGGGAGCCTCGAAGGGATATCGAGGATTCATTCCAGAACACGTGCATAATCCTAGCAGATATTGCTCTGACCAGTCAACAGGCTCTGCTGTATCATAATATTCTGATCAGCTTTGCGGAGGCCGTGACTAAATATCGCCAGCGAGTGACTGATGAGATGCACTACGCTGTCCAGCATTACATGGATCGCATTTTGATGATTGAAACTACAAATATTCACAGTACTGACGAACAAATTCAAACTACTAGCAACCGCGATGTCAGAAATCCTTGGGAGAATTGTTTGGCTGGCAATTTCAACTTACATCCTGAGACCGACCCGCGAACGCTGCTTCAGATGCCTTCATTTCAGGACCAGCACGAGGACTGGGCTGGTGCCGATCTTCAATTCTTGGATTACTTCTCGCCTGAGCTTGAACCCTTTGATCAATTATTCTACACAGTTGAATGAGATCTCATATGCCAGCTTTTCCCTACTAGATCCAAAATAAATTCACCAATTCTAATCTCTCAGTAGACAATCAAAGACTGCTCTAATTACGAGGTCAAACCTTACACTCTCTGGAGGTGTCATCGTCTGTAAATAATTTTATTTAAACAGATAAACCCTCATCCTGTAAATGGAAACGAGGGATAAACATTAATTCACTTGAATTCAATAAGGGAGGACCCCCGCTAGTCTCAACAATTTATCACTATAGTTCGGCTTCTCGATAGGTTCCTTACGGGTTTTAGCCCGCGGATCAATCGTGCCATCAGAAAGAACAGGCTTTGCTCTTGCCGCATTAGGCTCAATATGCTCGTGAGGCCACAGTGTGGTACATTCAAAGCGCTCAAATACCTTTTTTTACTTCGCGAGCTGATCGGCACTCGCCAATGAAGCCGGCATATAAGTAGCATAATTAGCGGTTCGAATGTTCTTGCCCGCCTCATTTGAGTCAGCTCCGTAATGAATGGTACGAGAACCCCAGATAAGGAGGTCTCCAGGTTCCGCGCAGACCTTGTGGGGTTTCAGACCACGATTCTCGAACCATTCCAGCTCTTCTCGAGGAAAAAAATATATGTCATTTTGAAACTGCCTTTCGGCTCTGTTTGGGTGAGCATCGAAGAATGCGTCGTGTAACATGTGCGATCCAGGATACACAACAAGGCCACCATCGTCAGGCCCTGACACAGATAAATTTATGATACCCTGTACACAATGAAGACCTCGTTTGTTCGGACTTTGGTCAACATGAGGCCATGGATTGCGTGCCGACAGGTCAGGTCGATTGGGAAGGTTGATATTGAGGCAGTTGAAGCTCACGAGTAGCTCATCTGTGCCCCAGAGCTTTTCGAATGCGTCTAATACGCCCGGTTCCATACGGGCATCCCACATGGAACATGCGGACTTTGTTCATCGCGGGTAGGTTCTTCGCAATCCATGTTTCTGGCTTATCGAGATCAAATTTTGTCTCGAATGAGTTCAACCAGTCAAAGGCTTTTTGTCTGTAATGAAGTGCACGATCTTGAGGAATCACGTTTTTGAGAACGGCATAACCGTTCTGTTGAAGTTCGTCGCGAAAGTCGCTGTAAATTGCGGACCTTCCCTTGTTAGCTTCGTGTTTCCGGGTCTCTTGAAGGCAGCCTTACTTGTTGAGGACCTGGATAGAGGGATACGTTATGTCGGGAACTTCAAGGGCAATTGGGGTCATGTTTTGAAACTCAGTTGAAGTTTTGGTGCATGTCATTTTCGGTCAGTTTCGCGATAATCTATTGAAGAACTGGACGGTATCCTAGATCTGGCTATATATGCAAGATGTTCCACGTACCTAGAATCCCAAGGTAGGTCTCACCAAGGTTTCCGATTGTGGAGCCGGGCCGGGGATGAGGAGAAACCAAGGTCTGAAGTGAAAGATAAGGCCCAAGCGAAGCTCTGATTATCTTTGGATAATGCCCTTGTCTTCCCCGCAGATTCAAGTTCAATGCCCACGGCCCGGGGTATTTATCGCCGCTGATGTCGATTGCTCTTGATATCATGGCATTTCTGGTGGCAAGCCAAGCCAGGATAATCAATTTCTTTCGATTCTTTGAAGCCATTGAATAATCACAATTCTCGAGATATTCGGTTGCTCTTCTGTCAACCTATCAACCCGCCGCGTCGATAAACGCACTGCCACCATCCCCCCTCCTCCGCCCACAAGCCTCTAATGACAGTTGATTGCATATCGAGATCAATTAATCGAAACAGCTATAAAGTTCTTGATCAATCGCTCGCAACCAGAGGGATTTCGTCAATACCTCAATCCAAAAATGAATTTCTTCAGTGGAGCTCGTGGCCCCCTTCAACATTACAAGTCAAGCAAAATCACCATCGCCTTGTTAATTTTGTCTTCTTGTACCTTTGCGACAGTGTGTAAAAAGAAATGAAACACCTGCACAGATCTCACGATAGATCCCCTCATTAACTTTCATTAACAGACTAGTATATATGACTCAGCTCTTATGTATGTCTTCCTCAACATTTTAGTGTTCCTGGAGACTTGACTAACCCTATAGAAATGGCATCAACATTATGCCCTCATATATAGAGACACTCAAATTAACGACCGTCACAAAGTCATTGAATTCCGCATCCACCTTCCTCGGATGGATTGCCGTGTCAACCTTCATGGGCCCCGTTGTAGATCGACTTGGTCGTCGCAACAGGAGTTCTCATCTCGGTTCTCTTCAAACTCATTGGTGTTGCATTAATGACATCTGCCAAGGGAGTAGGCATGTTTGTCGCAGGGAGGATATTTCTTGGGGCCGGAGTATGCACTTCGTCCATCGCTACTTCAACGTTTGTCCTTCATTCTGAACCCGGAGAATTAGCTGCTAATTAAGGCCATAGATGGCTCTCTGAGACACTTCCTCCACTTTATCGTGCGCCTGGCTTGAGCTTCATTTTCACTATATATTATGTCGGTCAGTATTTCTTCTTGAAAGCTGTTGTTAATAACTGACGAGACGATAGGCGCCCTAATTGCTGCGGGCGTGACTTATCGAACAGTGGATATTGTTGGGTCATGGTCATGGCGATTGCCATGTCTTCTACAAGCTGCCTTTAGTATACTATGTCTGATTATTCTCTTCTTCGTGCCAGAATCTCCGAGGTGGCTTGTTCACCGTGGAAGGCTAGACGATGCTCTGGTATCGGTGGCATCAACCCACAAGGACTCGGGTATCACTAACCCAGTTTCAATCGAGCAACATAGATTGATCATTCAATCAATTGAAACGGAACGTGCATTGGGGCGGCAGATGACTTACAGTGAAATTTTCCGGACGCCCAATTCCTGACTCCGACATTTGCTGGTGGTCTCCGTCGCAGTGCTCTCTATGTCAAGTGGTTAGTCTTGCTTCTGCCATTCGAGACTCTCTCTGCCTCAGAAAAAGCTGACAGGATGCAGGAAATAATATTGTCTCTTATTATTTGGGGGACATGTTAGATAACGCGGGCATCACCGACCCAACTACACAGCTGCAAATTGTAAGTCATCTTGGATAGCTGATAGGTTGAAGCATAGTTATCGATTATTAAAATAGAATATTGTTCTCACTGCCTGGTGTTTTGTCATCGCATGTCTCGGAACCTGGCTAGTGAATGAGGCTGGTCGAAAGGCCATGTGTCTGATTTCCGTGGTCGGAATGACAATCGTCTTATTTCCAGTCGGGGCATTGACTAAATGTAAGTCTAACCCCGGTAACGTTTCTTACACCTCCGATTTCGCGTCTCATTGATGTTAGTATACGGCGGTAGCGGGAGCACTTCTGGCATCTACGGCACTGTGGCGACTGTGTTTTTGTTTCAAGGCAGCTACGCAATCGGGATCACGCCTCTTACCCTTCTTTATCCCCCGGAAGTCTTGAACTTCTCTGTCCGAAGTAACGGTATGGCAGCGTGGACGGTTGCTGTCACATGTGGCGGGTACGTGGCCTCAAGAATAACATTTGAGGGATGCCGACTGACGATCATGATTCAATGAAGACTTTTTAGTGTGTTTGTATGGCCATTGGCTCTTGAAGCAATTGGTTGGAAAGCTTATATTATCAACGCGTCCTGGAACGTTATCCAGTTTGTTTTCGTGGCTTACTTCTGGATTGAGACTAAGGGACTGACGCTCGAGCAAATCGACGCTAAATTTGAGAAGATAAATCCCTATCAACTGCAAGGTATTGAAGGTGTCAGTCTTGAAAACGATACGACTGATAATATGAAGCTCTATCGTGCGAAAAGTGATGATGGACTCGTTAAGATCGAAGCGAGAGTCGCGGGAGAAGACTTGTAAGGCTTTAATGAATACCTTCCCGGGCCTTTTCGAAGTCCGTTTTGAGGTAATGAGCTGGCCTATCTGGATGTGTATTGTTGATGTAGCCTAAATATCACTTTTCCAATGCCTGGATGGGCACCACCGCTCACTCCTAGGTGAATCAGAGCAGTTGTATCACCAAATATGTACCCATACGTATGCATCCTTCTTCACTCTAATCCGTACACTGCCCTACAATATGAAGGTAATCTGGTCCTTAAAAGGACTAGTACGGTTCCGTCCTGCGATGCTTGAGCTTCGCCTCTCATAGACCTGCTTCTTCTTCAATGTTGCCATACTCTTATGCTCGTGTTGGTCCTTGCATTTCATGCTCGTACACGTTATCTTAAAAGTTCAAAAATGTTGCTCATGATTTTCTTTTTCAGATGCCGCATTCTAGGTAATTCTTCTGTTGAATCCGCGTATCACACGTTCTTTCTCGGCTTCCGACCTAGTTTTTCACATTCTCAAGGTCACTTCTACAAATACATGCACTATATATTCCAAATTAAATAGATACCCAGCACATACGACCATAGGGTGTGGAGAACAGGGCTTCCCGTCCGCTCAGCCGTACTTAAGCCACACGCCGGTTAGTTAGTAGTATGGTGGGTGACCACATGCGAATCCTAACTGTTGTATGTAATATTTTCATTTTTGCTTGTCTTTTTTATCGATTCTGTGGGGAAACTATCCTTGCCCTATCCCTCAATCCATTGAGCATCTGTGAAATGCCGATCGCTACTCCACATGTCAATTTTGAGCAACTATGATGGCCAAGGCAAGACATTCCATAGTTTCTAAGCTCAAATTCTATTTAAAAGCCTAAATTGTATTGCGCCGTAGCCGTTAACGTAGTAATACCACTTTAATTGAATGACGCGGGACCGAAATTCCCACCAAGGCGACTCTAGGTGGAAACACCCATTTTAGGATTGTAACCATGACTTGAAGATTGATTCCGCTTATCTCGCCCACACGTTACTAGAAATATTGCCATCATATGATTACATACTAAATATGGTTATTGTGACTTTGGAGAGTGCAGATATCAAATCAGCGCGTAGCTAATAAATGCTATTTAGAACAAGGGCTCCTTACGTTAGCATATCTTAGCATATCGCCATGCCTAATGTATTCCACGATACTAAGACCAACAACGGCTAGTAGTATCGGGTGAATAAATTGCTATCTATCTATCTTCGAGCTCTAAACCCAGTCTTCACTTTTAACGTGATTAAAGCTAAGGACTGGCCTACATAATCAAAATAGTCTATTAGCTGCGACTTTGCTCGGAGAGGCCATATGATATAGAAGTACTTTCATCCACTAAAACAATAAAGGGTTTGATGATATGGATTGTTGAGGTCTGGATTACTTCTGTATTCTTTCTAGTGAATCACTAACCGTGATGAGCGAATCATCACCAAATGCCCGTAATTTGATAAAATTAGTATATGGCTCTCCTAATAAACTAGAGCTCGGCGAGGGCTACACCAGAGTCACACTCGGAATTAAACCGTTAGTTTAATATAGCCGCGTCTGACTTTTATCCCGCATTAGATAGGTAAGAAAGCATCTCATGAGCTGGAAGATAAACCGAAGTTCGATGGCTACTGTTCTTAATCAAAACGCAGTGGCGAATATAGTGTTGAAATTCCTCCAAAAGGGAAAATCCTATAAATGCTTAAACTTCATACTAACGACTGCGATAGTGGAGCCGCCGTTACCACTTTACATAAATCAACTCGCGTGATCTTTGCCTCGAGACTTCATTAGCCCTATGGACTGCTAAAACTTGATAGAAAGCCTTCATTCGTCGTGTATCTGATACTTCATAGTCATACTAATCATACGTCCCTTTATGGTTGCGAATTTGCATCATTGATCACGATCAAGCGTCCCTAATCCAAATCAAGAGCAAAACCCTTTCCAGATTCGCGCAGCTGTGCGAGCACCGCCACAATATGGTTGACACATAGGCCAAAGCTAAGCTCTTCGGCTTCAAATTCGGCAACCTTTGTTTAGTGGACAAGAAAATTTACTCTCAAAATCCCTCAGGGTCAAGGAGCCGAGACCCACTCAGCACTTTGCCTTACAATTTTACTGACCAGAATAAGGATATCTGATCCGGGTCTGGCTCTAGGCTTCTCTACGCTCGCAGGCAAGCTATGAGAAAAAAAAAAAAAAACATCAAGGAGTCATGCCGCAACGGCATCTATGATCTTGGATAGTATCGCACCAAAGAGATCACAAACTCAGATTTATCATAGAACACTAGCAAGCTATGCGAAAGCGGTTGCTAAATATTGGGGACCAGTAGCCAATGAGACATGTAAAAGTGGCGTCAAATTTTGATTTTCGATACCGTAGGTGACGGGAATAATCACGACCGTCGACATTACAATGCGAAATCCTAATGTAAGAGGGATCTGGAGTTATGTTTGTCTAACAATGTGAGTCCGCACTTTGATGGTCACCTGATAGCTCTGGGTGACCCCGAATTGCCTCAGACTAGTGCCTATCACCATTAACCTGATATATGGGTGGAAGGGGTTTTCGAACTTCCAAACTAGTGTGAACCGGAGATGGAGCGCTTGGATCATTCATTCTATAGGCTGTAATAAGACTTGTGATTGAATTTCCTCGCGTTCTTATTATGTGCTAAAGTCTTAGGGCTATGCATGCCAAGTGAGACTATAAATTTACTTAAACTCAAGTTAAAGCACATTCACTTGTCAGCCATGCAGCCAATTCAATGAGCTGTCAGTTTGTTTATACACTCTCAATTGACTGGTCTACCTGCGCCCGACTGCAGTGGGTCGGAACATTACCGAGCTTTTGGGGTTATATCCGATCGTCCAATCATCAACATTTCCGAGATTTTTGCATTGAAATACCGATATCAATCTTGATCATCAAAGCAAATGGGAACTGATTAGAATGACCGGCAATGAGTGCTTTGCAACACCCATTTCTACTGTAGTTGGTTATGAATCCCTTTTTTTCAAAAAAGAAAAGCGCTGCATCAGAAAAAAGATTTCAGTCTTTGGATCCATATATCTACTCTCCCACTTATCGATTGCTAGATCCTGCTGGAAAGCAATACTACACCATATTTTCCATTCTTGATCTACCATCATGAGAGGGCTGAACTTCTTGAATTATATATTCCAAGTTTTTTCCATTCTGTCTTTGTTACTGCCAAGGGAAGCCTTTGGCACGGTGACTTGCAGGCGCAACGGCCATCTTGAATGTTTACCACGGGCACCCACGGCCGAAACTCGCAACGGCACTTACCATGGTATTCATAACGATAATTATAACCAAGACTTCTTCCTTGGCATTCCTTACGCCCAGCAGCCTGTTGGATATCTTCGATTACGAACACCACAGTCGCTTAATGAGTCATGGACCATGCCAAGAAACGCAACAGAATATTCACCCGCTTGCGTGGGATATAAGCAGAGTGTTGGTGCTTCTGAAGCTTGCCTGACGCTCAACGTCATTCGACCAAGTGGAGTGTCGCCGAATGAGAGACTTCCAGTTGCTGGTGAGCACAGCCTTTTTCCAGTGACACGAACTACTGACTAAGAGGCTGCAGTGTGGATTTACGGCGGAGGCTTTACCTCGGGCAGCTCAGCAAATCAGCAGTATAACCTTAGCTTTATCGTTGAAGAGTCAGTGAAGGTTAGCTCTCCCATCATCGCAGTCAGCTTGAACTACCGCCTTCATTGCTGGGGGTTTATGTGGAGCAAAGAAATCAAAGAAGCCGGAGTGGGCAACTTGGGATTCAGGGATCAGCGCCTTGCCTTACATTGGATCCAAGAAAGTTTGTGACTCTTTTTTCTTGTTTTAGGGGCCGATCATAAGCCTCCATTAGGATCATCATACTCACAATTTGGCAGATATCGATGCTTTCGGTGGTGATCCTAGCAAGGTCACGATCTGGGGTGAAAGCGCCGGTGCAAATAGTGTAGGAACCCAGCTTATTGCCTATGGGGGCCGAGACGATGGCCTTTTCCGTGCAGCCATAAGCGAGAGCGGTGCACCATCCACTTACGACCGTTACCAAATACCCAAAGATTGGCAACCTTACTATGATGCAATAGTGGAAGCTGCCAACTGTAACTTCGCGTCAGACACTTTGACTTGTCTGCGGACTGTTCCAACAAACAAGCTACACGCAATTTTTGATAATTCGAGCATCGTACCAGTCCATACACTCACTGGCCTAACTGGTCCTCAATTCGTGCAGGTCATTGACGGTGATCTGATTCAAGAAAGTGCCACTGTACAGCTTCAGCAGGGCAAATTTGTCAAAGTTCCGTATATTATCGGTGCTAATGCAGACGAGGGAACAAGCTTTGCTGTGTCAGGGATTAGCACTGATGAGCAATTTCAAACCCTTGTAGCAAGCTGGGGCCTGGATAACGCCACCGTCGCTATCTTAACTGCGCTCTATCCAAACATACCGGAAATTGGTATTCCTGCTTCAATGGTCGGGAGCCCTCCAGCTGGATATGGGGACCAATACAAGCGTGTTGCCGCATTCCAAGGGGATGTTAATATTCATGCTGGGCGCCGACTGGCTAGTCAAGCATGGGCCAAGCATAATGTATCGGCCTACAGTTATCTTTTTGATGTGATAAATCATGGAGCTGGGCCACTTGTCGGAGCAGATCATGGCTCGGAAATAGCGTATGTTTTTGACAATGTTGATGGTGTGGGTTATGCAGTCGGCCAGAATCCCATGGAAAATGAGGCTCCGAGTTATCAGCATGTTGCTAAGAAGATGTCGAGATTCTGGATCAGCTTCTTCGCCGATATGACACCGAATCACTCCCAAGGTATGTTTAAAGTGGTGACGACACTTTCCGGTTCCTTTCTTTGGTATTGCTTGGCTTTAAGGGAAATCCTGACGGAATATCTCTAGATAACCACGAAGATTGGCCCTCTTACAATTTACAAAATCCGGAAATCATTCTTTTCAACACCAAATTCGAATCTCCAGCCCTTGTTATACCAGATACTTATCGAGCGGAAGGTATTGACTATATAAGCAAAAACCTCGCTACCTCTTTTGGACACTAGGCCTACGATATTAAATTCAGGAGGGTAAAGAATTATCTTCTATGAGGCTACTTCTAACATCCACTTTATTCAAAAATATAATCGGATAAGCTACTACATTGATAACGCTAGCCTTTCGTTAATGGGATAATGGTTGTGAGTAGGTAAACAACTATATTTAAATAGGGCTACCGTATTATATTTTATTAAGGCGAGCTACTACTTTAGTTACTCCCACTCTTTTCGGTCGTGCGTAGTAAGTGGATCAAGCTGCTCAGGTGATGCTCAGTGAGTAGATCAAATCGCCTACGTAATGCTTAGTGAATATAGTAGGGCGGCGTGCTCGGTTGTGCTTGGTAAGCAAAAAGCGGCAAGGGGTATGTACTAATTTGGAAAGGGAAATCGATAATTGCCAGATTATATGTATGCGCGCATGTCATGAACCGCTGTCTTGGCACTTTTCATATGCAGGGAACGACGTTGAAGAAAAGCAACCATTGGTGTGCATTGAAGCAAGACAGACAGACAAACAATCAACCTGAGAGTTAATACTGCACTTCGATGCGACTGGCTAGTTTAAAATATGCCTGGATGTATCCATTTTCATTCCTTACCTCCGAGAAGACGAGTCAGCTGTGTAGATCATGGATCGATGCCCATCCCCCTTTCCCGCTCCGCACCACCCGATCTCCCTTCAAAAACCCGCATTCGGTTTGCCCTGCAAACTTTCGTGAATAATTCATGACAAGAGCACCATGGCTTTAACACCCGAACAATCGCCTCTGCTTCCTCAGGGATCGCCCGGTCGTAAGCCCCGGTCGCCCCCTGTACCAATCCAAGAAGACCCACAAGTAAAGCCTGCCGTGATCGCCGCGATAGTCTCCACCTGGATTGCAACTTTTCTCGCCGCAGCGGATAGCACCATCACCTCAACGCTCTCTGCCACCATCGCCTATGAATTTGGGTCCCTGACACTTGTATCATGGCTGGGCTCCGGTTACCTCATTGGACTTACAGCCACACAGCCGCTCAGCGGAAAGCTAAGTGACATCTTCGGGCGGCGCGTGACCTTCTGCGTCGCGTCGGGCTTGTTCACTATCGGCAATCTCATCTGTGGCTTCTCTCATTCCAAGATTGTGCTGATTGCCGCGCGTGTCATTACCGGCATTGGAGGTGGTGGGTGCATTTCCACCGCGACCTTCATCGCGTCCGATAACATCCCTCTTCATCGTCGAGGTATCTGGCAGGGCGTTGGCGCCGTTGTGTATACCTCTGGTATGGGCTTAGGGGCTGTGATTGGCGGTGCAGTCAATGATGCTGCGGGCTGGAGATGGGCATTCATTGGTATCGCGCCGATATCACTCGTTGCCGGACTAGGCGTTGCGACATTTGTGCCAAATAACATCAATGGTCAACAGGATTTTAGGGAGATGCTCAGCCGAGTTGACTTTCTCGGTGCTGCGACTTTGGTTTCATCCCTCGTTTTGTTAATGCTTGGCCTCAACCACGGAGGATCCCAGGAAGGGTCGCCTCTATTTGTCATTGTCGTTCCTCTTGGCACCATGCTTCTATTGACATTTATTATCATCGAGTATCGCTGGGCTAAAGAGCCGATTATTCCGCTGTCGCTTTTTGGTCGACGGACTGTGGTCGCGGCGTGCTTGACTGCGTGGTTCATGTCCATGGCGTTTTACGCGCTCACCTTTTATATTCCGCTGTATCTGCAAATGCTGGGGCATTCAACCGGCGAGACAGGTCTTTACCTTCTCCCCGACTCTATCGGCGCCGGACTGGGGTCTTTCCTCGTGGGCCTGGTTATTCGGGTAACAGGAGGATATGGTGTGTTCAGGTACACCATGACACTGCTTCTGGTTATTGCATCGGTCGGGTTCGTGGTGATCTCACAAGAAACGCATTGGATTCTGCCAGAACTATATCTTTTCTGCAAAGGATTCGGAATGGGAGGTGGTTTGACTATGTTAATTCTCGCTATACTACATGCTGTCCCACATGAGAAACACGCGACGGCCACCTCTGCCTTATACGCTTTTCGATCGACGGGGTCCACTGTGGGCTTGTCTGCTGCCAGTGCGATTTTCAATTACCGCCTCAATCAGGCTTCTTTGGTGAAGGGCACTGCTTGTGTTGAAGGGGACGACTGCTATTTGGATGCACTTCACCAAGCCTTCAAATTTGCACTGTGTCTCGCATGCGCTGGTTTGGTATCGGCTTTGTTTATTGGATGTTCTAGTACTAAATCTAGACAGGAAGATGGCGACTAAGTTTTGGATGGGGTATTGGCATATGGATCGAGTACGGCGTTAGATATCCTTTGGTTTGAGAATTTGACACGAGTCCTTCACGTAGTGTTCAAGCGATGATCTTATCCGGAACTGATTTTAATATCTACCATTGATCGGTACTTCTCTAGCTAGAGACTAATAGCAATGCCTAGTGGCTATTGGATGCGGAGTCCGGAGTTCGCCCACCAAAACTGGGTGGTGTTTCCAGAGTTCTTTTTTTCGCGCACATTAAGCTGCATCATGGTCGGATGCATCTACAAGGTCTATTTGGCCCAGGTGGTAATCCTTGGTAGTTTATCTAGATCATCTATCGCTGGACTTTCAAATATCTCGTCACCTACGCCAGCATACACCATCCGTGGACCAGGAACTTCATAAATGGCTTCTTTGCAAACTGGATTGAGAATATGGAATGGCCTGACCCTGAGAATTCACACAGTGTATTTTGTCCCATCCTATTATTTGAAGAACCCAAATACATAGATTTATCTAGAAGCTTGAGCTGCTATGTTGACAATTCTGTGATGGAAATCAGATGCCTAGTTGAAGGGCAAAAGCCCCGCTGGTTCTGTGTCACTGAAATTTCTTCTCATCGATGAGATAGTACTGTCAGATACCAATGAGTCACTGGTTAGATGTGATATGGATACGTTGACGTTTTATCTCTGCAACGGAATGGAACGCACTAGGACACAGTGGGCGGAGTTGTTGGACAAGGCGGAGCCTCCTTTAAAGCTTGTTGACGTGTGGTCGGTTCCAGAAGATCAACAGAGTGTAATCGAGGCAAGACTATTGATTTAAAAATGTCAACTGAGGAATGCGCGGTCATGCAGGTGCTACAATACTCCCAGACCATACAGACCATATAATCAGTACCCGAGAGATCGGGTAATGTTTTATCGAGATTACACTTACGTGCTAGTTCGTATATGTGTGAGCGTGGTGTCAGATTAATGGTTTTATTATTGAAATGATGATTCAAGTTGGTTTTATATAGTGGAAAATCTCCATTTGACCCCAGTATAGTAGATGCACCCATGCTTGATTTTTGGGTATTAGTAAGGAGGGCATGTCAGCGCTGCAGGAGTGTAGATAGCCTAGCCACATAGAGGGAAGTCTAACCGTTTCTGGGGCTTCGCGCCCTGCTCTTTCGTTGGGCTCTAATATCCATGCACAAGCTATCCCCTGCGGAGTCCGCAGGTACTTTAGGTAAGCCACGCTAGTGAGGCTCACCCAAGAAACGGCTGGACTGAACCAAAGGACAGTAATTCCATGGCAGCTTTTCTCTTCGCCTGGAGTAGAGCATTTCTCCCTCTCCTCTGCAAACACGAAGAATGTATTTCCCAACATCCTCCATGCTGCATATATGGGAGGCTATCTCAGGCCAATTTCCCGTCAGCTCCCTGTCACCACAAACCCCGCAACTTCCTCCACACCACTCAATATGGGACCATGTATGAAAGACCCCCACAATAATGAAAGTGGCCGTGTAATTTGACAGTCATTGCTTCAGATTGTTCCATCGGCGAATCTTCAGTTTCATCCTTGCTATGATACCTTTGAATGCGCGCGTCTTGCTGTCCCATTGAACTGGAACAATGCATCTGACTCAGAAGTTGCCGTCGCACTAGTCAAGATTCCCGCAAAAGTGGACGTGAGCGACCCGCGTTACGGCGGCTCAGTTCTGATCAACCCAGGTATTTATTATGCCCGAATTCTCCATAACGGATGGCATGGCAATTCTAAATCCGGCTTTTCAGGTGGTCCAGGAGGCTCGGGCGTTAACCTTGCCCGTCTTCATGGCAAAAATATCCAAACAATCATTGATTCTCCGCTCAGCCCCGATGACCCCGAATCGAAGTCAGAGAAGTTTTTCGACATTGTGGCTTTTGACCCAAGGGGTGTCGGCTTTACTACCCCACCATTCACATGCTTTGCCGATTCCCAACAGAGGCTCTTATGGCAAATAGCTTCCGCCACCGATGGCTTACCCGGCAGCTCGAATATGGCCTTTAGTCGTACATGGGCGAGAAAAAAAGCCCTTGCTGATGTGTGCGATAAAGTCGGGGATGAAAGGATCAGTACACAAATGAATACTCCGGTTGTTGCCATGGACTTGGCTGCGATTGTCGAAGCCCTTGCGGTGTGGACGGAAGAGAGGACCGGGAATTGCCATCATGAATCAAATAAGTTGCAATATTGGGGATTTTCATATGGAACTCTCTTGGGTGAAACATTTGCAAGCATGTATCCACACCTTGTGGGCCGTCTAGTGCTTGATGGCGTTGTTGATAGTGATCTTCACTATGCCGGTAAGTGTGCCTGCCATTTCAAACCGGTCTGCTAATTAAAAGCATAGGTACTTTTGACAGAGACATTTACGACGCAGATGCTGTCATGGAGCGGTTCAGCGTCTATTGCCATCGAGCAGGGCCCCTTAAATGTCCATTGTTCTCTGAAAAGGGTCCTGAGTATATCCAATCCTCGCTTGACACTATGGTTGCATACTCCAAAAATACAACCAAATCCGTGGTCTCTGCACATGGACCGGAGATTGTAACCTATAATGACATCCAGAGGATCATCCGAGATTCATTATATCAGCCATTCAAGGAATTTGAGGGTCTTGCCCACGCTTTATACAACCTAGCTAATGGAGACGGGAGTATTATTGCTAATCGAAAGCAAAGCTCATCTCTTTTCTTTGAGCCCACTGATTATGCAGAAGAGACGGTTGGAGCTATATCTTGCACCGACGGTCTTGACCAGACTAATATGACAAAAGAGGAGTTTGTGGAATATTGGCAGAAGATGCGTCATCAGAGTATCTATCTTGGCGATCGGTGGAGTCAGAACCGACTCTTATGCCTTTTTTGGAAGACTAGACCAGAATTTGTGTACTCTGGTAAGATATTTTCACACTGGGTATACGTTGGCCTTTGAGTATAGACTGATTATTACGATCTTCTAAGGGCCCATTGGAGTCCATACAGAGCCTATCTTATTCATTGGGAACACCTTGGATCCAGCCACACCTCTTTATAAGTATCAACCCTTGGGAAACTTTGATATCAATTACTACAATTGAACTAATGTGATTTTGAAAAGTGCGAGGAAGATGAGCCAGAGATTTCCTGGGTCGGGTCTCATCGAACAAGTCTCAGAAGGTGTAAGTCAGGAACCTTTTGATTCGGAGTAACAGTCAATAATGAGATATTAGCACCTATCACTTTCGACACCGTCCCCTTGCACCGCAAAAGCAGTTCGAGCCTATTTCCAAAATGGCACACTTCCAGCCCACGGGACGCTGTGCCAGGTCTACGATAGACCATTTGGTCTTCCAGGCGAGAGGGAAAAACCGTTACAGAAAGGCGACGATGAACTGCTCAAAGCTTTGAGGTCTATAGCGGGCCAAATGTGGTGATACGGCCAAAAGGAGAGCGTCCAAGAGGGATTTTGGAAACCTCGCCCTGACGACCACAGTACTGTATATACGCATATATCTCAACCCAAATCTTCATCATATCTCTGATAATATCTCTTTATTTGATAGAAATAGGCCCATTCAACAATTCACGGGTCAAGTGTTTTGTTGAGACTCCACTAGCCCAAGCAGGGCAGGTAATCCAGCTCGGATACACCTTCCTATTACGTCAGCTATATACGCCAAGAGAAATTTTCTGTAAGAATGTCGGAAACAACTGCTAGACTCAACACATTGTGTTAAAAGAAGATCTGACGCATTTTTATTTAATGAAGACTTTCGGTGTTGTCTAGAACGTTCAACCGGTGAATTAAAAACAAACAGAAGCCTCAGAGCCCCTGAACATATGACGTCATACCTCGGTGGTGCCACCATCGGCGGGTACCGCAGAGGAAAATAGGTATGTCCAGATACGATGTAGCTGATTCCGCTGTACCATGGTGGACCTCGGAAGGTGGTAGTCATGACGATCTACAATACGATGTTGTCGGAATAAGAATTTAAACATTTCGTAATGTTCGAGCCTTGATGCATAAATTCATGCCGACCATTTTACGTCAGGAGATTGTGTAAGCCTACGGAATGTGGTCGAGATGAGTTCGGAATCGAACGGAAAATCGGAGCCAAAAGTCTCGACTTTGAGGCTTAGTCGTACACAAGTGGCCAAGTTAGTAAGAAAACAAACCGGGGTTCGCCGCTGATTCGTAGTTTTCTTCCCCGCATGAACATTGAGTCCACCCCCACAGGACATTAACAAGCCCGGCGGCCTGGCCCAATAGAACGCTGTAGCTTAGGAATCAGCGTTGGCCCAGAACTTCTCCGCCAACCAGATGACAAACACTCTTCCCGAGGAGCTTCTAATGTGTTTTCCGCCATTCGTTTCTTAAGAAGTGCGGGGTGCCCTCCTTCGGCGATTTTTTTTGACTTTCTTTTCCATCCCCTCTCTTGATACCCATATTCCCTTCTACCATTGTTTCATATCGCAAACATGGGTGAATGTCCTGTTCATAAGCCGGCCAATGTTGCTGGCGGCGGCACTAGAAATCACGACTGGTGGCCCGAGGGCCTCAAGCTTAATGTCCTGCGTCAGCACACCGAGTCCACCAACCCAATGGGCAAGGACTTCGACTACGCTCAGGCATTCAAGAGCTTGGACTACTATGCATTGAAGAAGGATCTCAACGACCTTATGACCGACTCCCAGGACTTCTGGCCTGCCGACTTTGGCCACTACGGTGGTTTGTTTATTCGGATGGCGTGGCACAGTGCCGGTACTTACCGAGTGTTTGACGGCCGTGGCGGTGGTGGTCAAGGTCAGCAGAGATTTGCCCCACTTAACAGCTGGCCCGACAACGTCAGTTTGGACAAGGCTCGCCGCCTGTTGTGGCCCATCAAGCAGAAATACGGCAACAAGATCTCTTGGGCTGACTTGCTGCTCCTTACCGGCAATGTCGCTTTGGAGTCCATGGGTCTGAAGACCTTCGGCTTCGCTGGTGGTCGCCCCGATGTCTGGGAGGCCGACGAGTCTGTTTACTGGGGTGGTGAGACCGTGTGGTTCACCAACGACGTCCGCTACAAGGAGGAGTCCGAGGCAGACAAGAAGAAGCAGAGTGACATTCGCACTCGTGATCTCGAGAACCCCTTGGCAGCCGTCGTCATGGGTTTGATTTACGTTAACCCTGAGGGACCCGACGCCAACCCCGACCCCGTTGCTGCCGCTCGGGATATCCGCATTACCTTCGGCCGCATGGCCATGAACGACGAGGAGACTGTGGCTCTGATTGCTGGTGGCCACACCTTTGGTAAGACCCACGGAGCTGCTCCTGCTGACAATGTTGGCGAGGAGCCTGAGGCTGCCGGTATCCACCAGCAGGGTCTTGGCTGGTCCAACAAGCACGGCTCCGGAAAGGGTGCTGACGCTATTACCTCCGGCCTGGAGGTTACCTGGACCAAGACTCCTACCAAGTGGAGCAATCAGTTCCTCGAGTACCTCTTCAAGTACGAGTGGGAGCTCACTAAGTCCCCTGCCGGTGCCAACCAGTGGACCGCCAAGAACGCCGACGACATCATCCCCCACGCTTTCGACCCCAACAAGAAGCAGAAGCCTCGCATGCTCACCACTGACCTGTCTCTCCGCTACGATCCTGAGTACGAGAAGATCTCGCGCCGCTTCCTTGCCAACCCTGACCAGCTCGCCGATGCCTTCGCCAGGGCTTGGTTCAAGCTGCTCCACCGTGACATGGGTCCCCGTGTCCGCTGGCTCGGACCCGAGGTTCCCCAGGAGACTCTCCTCTGGGAGGATCCCGTTCCTGCCGTGAACCACCCACTCATTGATGTCGAGGACGTTGCCGAGCTGAAGCGCGAGATTTTGAACTCTGGCGTCGACCACACCAAGTTCATCTCCACCGCTTGGGCCTCAGCCTCCACATTCCGTGGTGGTGACAAGCGTGGCGGAGCCAATGGTGCCCGCATTCGCCTCGCTCCCCAGAACAAGTGGGAGATCAACAACCCCGCCCAGTTGCAGGAGGTCCTGAAGGCCCTGGAAGACATTCAGCGCCGCTACAACAGCTCCCAGACGGGCAACAAGCGTGTGTCGCTGGCCGACCTCATTGTTCTGGCCGGTTCCGCCGCTCTGGAGAAGGCCGCCGGTATCCCCGTCCCCTTCACTCCCGGCCGCACAGACGCCACCCAAGAGCAGACCGATGTCGACTCCTTCGGCTTCCTCGAGCCATTCGCTGACGGTTTCCGAAACTACGGCCGCTCGACTGGCCGTGTGCGCACTGAGCAGATGCTCGTTGACCGCGCTCAGCTCCTTACTCTTTCCGCTCCTGAATTGACAGTCCTCGTTGGTGGTCTGCGTGTCCTCAACGGCAACTGGGACCGCTCCAACGCCGGTGTCCTCACCCAGCGCCCTGGCCAGCTGACCAACGATTTCTTCGTTAACCTGCTCGACATGAACACCGAGTGGAAGCCTACTGGCTCTGATAACGAGACCTTCGAGGGCTTCGACCGCAAGTCTGGTGCTAAGAAGTGGAACGCTACTCGTGTTGATCTTATTTTCGGTCACCACGCTGAGCTGCGTGCGCTTTCTGAGCTTTACGGTAGCCACGATGGTCAGTCACAGTTCGTGCGCGACTTCGTTGCTGCCTGGGATAAGGTTATGAACTTGGACCGCTTCGACTTGGCGTACGCTGCTCCCTTCAGTCGCCCTGCTCGTCTTTAAGTATTTTATTGTGGATAAAACCTAGTGATACGTCACTATATGTATCGATTTACCTTATGAAGACTGCCTTATGATCCTATTGAATGACAATTAGCTTTACATTTCATAACTTTCCATTTTCTCTCTTCGGTACACAGTATTTGTAGCGTCAAGACTCATGACATCTCAGTCTGCACTGCTCACTTCCAAGGTTGTCCTCCGCTCCTTTATACGATGGTAATGCAGAGTTGATGAAAAACATAAAGCCACTAAATATTCAAGGTAATAGTAGTATCTGTCCTCATCTAATGTATCGTGGTTTAGATAAAAAGAAGGATAGAGCTAGAGTAATATGTATAAAGCAGATACTGACGCGGCAGATGTATGTGGGTTCTTCTTCCGTGAACATCTGGCGTATGAACCACCAACCGAGCTGGAAACATTCCTCCAATTTGGTCCGCGGCCAATATACATCGAATTTGGAATATTGTCCTGGACAATGTGGAAGAAACTTTGAGCGTCTTGCTCAATGCTATCGAGCGGACCGGGATACGAGCTATCATCTCTAAGAGTGGTCTGATATGCAAGGATATGAGAGCCTTAGCATCTATTATACTGGTGATTGTCCACATGAGTGGCTTTTCCAGCATGTGGCCACTGTCGTCCATCACGGAGGAGCAGGAAACACTGCCCGTGGTCTGAGAAATAGCAAACCCATCACCATCATTCCCTTTTTTGGAGAGTAAGTGTCACGAACTTTTACCTCAAAAGACAATCATTAAACTAATTGCTAATGGGTGACAGCCAACCATTCTGGGGTAGTATGATTGCAACCGCAGGTGCTGATCTGAAGCCGATTTCATACAAAAGTCTTACCGCAGAAAATTTGGCAGATGCCATTAAGCAAGGGGCTTGTAAGCTAATAGCTAAAACAGGGTCGGCGATGATTGGCCATGTTGCTTATCCAAATCAGAGTACTGTATTTATCGATCACCGCGGACTGCTATGCGGAAGGATTTGGCGAAGCAGATTGATTAGGCTAGGTGGGCTGAAGTACGGATCCTTGAAACGGAGAGAGGACAACAGGTCGACGCGGTGGGGTTATGCTCTCGGTATGATGCTCTACTGTCCACTAGGGATGGTGCGGTTCATTTTATGGAGACGATGAGGCTCTAAGACTTAGATCGTATCTGTGATTCAGTAGCGATGAAATATCAAACCATGCTTGGACCATCACAAAAACCGACCTTCCTATTCTTTTTGATGGTGATTTTTATTTGGTTCCATGGGTAGGATAAATTGTAGATCAGGCGCTTAAATGCCCGATGAATACGTACCCCAGGCCACGCAACTGAGGCCGCGATACTGATACGAAGAGATTACCGCTTTTGGAAATTTCCGACAATGATAATGTATTATGTAAGCATGTTTAGCCCAAAACTGGAAATCTCAGCGTATCCGTATCTCGTCCCTACGACGTCTGCAACCGAAATAGATCGTTTCGTGGAGCCAATCATGATTGTGGTATCCACCACCTAATTTCCAGTACCTAACTAATTTCAGGGACTTTGAACCAGGTGTCCCACGCCTCGGTGCTTATCTTGCGGCCGAGAATGGCATAAAGGGAACGAATACGACCCATCTTCTCTGACGCAAGAAAATGGATCGAAAGCAAGTTCGATCCCGGCGTAGCCATCAGAAGTCGCGGGGAGGCTGCGCCAACTGTAAGAAGCGGCGGATTAAAGTAAGTATTTGTGCGACATCCATCTCCAAAGCCTTCTCCAGCACCTTGATTCTACAAAATATTGCGACTTGCTCTCATCATCTCCTTTATCATGCGCGACATCCTTCGTTCCCTATTATGTTTCCCACGTGGACGATGGCATATCTTGTTTGGAGTGAAAGATGACCAACTGAACGATCATTTAAAGTGCGATGAGAAACGGCCATCATGCCTCAATTGTATTAACCACGACGTGGAATGTTCATTCACCGGCAATGAATCGTCTACGACACTTTCGCCTGAAGAGACATCGATTCCTGAAGCACGGCCCCAAGCATTTAGATACCGACCCTATCGTTATTCAACAGGGGAACTGAAACAGACTTTCAAACTCGCCAGGCCGAAAGACCAGCAAGCAACGCAGCCGCAGCCGCCTCCAACACATTCTAAGGCGACCCAATGCGAACTCTCGCTAGATCGATCTACCAAGACTATCTCGCTAGTTGATTTACAGCTTTTCCATCACTTCACCATCTCAACATATAAAATGATGCGAGAGGAAGGTGATGATACACAGGACGTGTGGCAAAAGCATCTCCCCGAATGGGGTATTGAATTTCCATCCATTCTGCACCTGATACTCGCATTATCAGCACTCCACTTGGCATACGAAAAGCCAGAACTACGAGAACAATACATCGAAAAAGCAGACAATCGATTCAACTTTGGTGTTCGCTCAGTCACAGCCGTCCTCTCCCAACTCAATGAAGACAACTGCCAGAAGATCTATATAGCAGCTGCTCTGATCTGTTTCATTTATTTCGCGAGAGGTCCGAGACCAGGCGAGTATCTCATCTTCAGTGAGAGCGGCCCATCAGAATGGCTAGTCCTCATGAATGGAGTGAAGGTTGTGGTACAAACCTACCATGCGAAAGTATTCAGTGGACTCCTTGAACCAAAGGGCGATAAGACTTCATACAAAGTCACACCTGCCATGCTCAGTGAGCGTCACGAACACAGGGTCCATCTTCAGTCGGTGCAGCTGCTCATTGAAGAAGAAGTCTCGGATCTGCACGAGAGGGAGATGGGCATATCCGCTGTACAAGACTTGTTCAATATTATGGATGAGGTGTATGAGAGGGTATCTGGGGGGAAGAATGGCGTATCATTGATGGATTTGGTGATTGGTTGGCTTTATCGCCGACCTGAGGAGTTTGTGCATCTTTTGGAACAGAAAGAGCCTCGAGCTCTAGTGGTACTTGCGCACTGGGCGGTTCTCTTGAAATATATGGAGTCGGCGTGGTTCATGGAAGGTTGGTCTGAACATGTAATGACGGGAATATCAGGCTCATTACATTTGGACTATGGGCCTTGGATAGAATGGCCTTTGCGAAAATCCTGTCAGGCTTAATACCATTGCAGGCGTTTGAATATTTAAAAATCAAATTCTATGCAACGTCATCTTTTCCATTGACGAAGAAAGGAGTGAAGTATAGAGCACATGGAAGATCGAAATTTTAGCAGTGGAGCACATGCCGTTGTACCATATTTAACATTACCATAAATATCCTTTTGTTCTCCCTAGACCATGGAATATTCAATCAATATAGATATGACCCACTGGAAAAAAAGCCCAGCATGAGGTTATCGTCAAAGCCCCACAGTTCCCCACCCGTACTCGTACAAAAATTTCCCGATATAGCACACAGAAATAGATCGTCAAACAAGCGCCTATTCTTCTCTCATAAATAGGAACCAATTGCTCGTATTCTCAATCCAGAAATCCCATACCATACTATCCAAACTCCAGATCCAACGCACAGGAATGGATATCGTCTTCCACCCCGGTGTAAACGGGTCAAGCCCTTATGTCGACTTCTACCCATACACGCCATCAGCAACAGCTGGATACGCCTTCGTCGCCATATTCGGCATCTCGACAATTGTGCACATAATCTTGACTATCCCCTTTCGCGCTGCATACTTTATTCCCCTCGTAATAGGCGGTATTTGTAAGAACATTCCCTACCTCAAGTCTGAATGTCCCGAGACTCCAGTCTAACAAGAGAAATAGGTGAAGCATTCGGCTACTACGGACGAGCATGGTCGCACCAGTCCAGAAGAGATATCGGGGCATGGGCACTACAAGAAATGCTCATTCTCTGCGCTCCACCCCTCATATCTGCAACAGTCTATATGGTCCTCGGTCGTATAATTCGATCTTTTGATGCAGAACATCTATCCAGCATCCGACCAAAACGCCTTACTCTCATCTTCGTCTTGAACGATGTCCTCTGTTTTTTGACACAGATTGGTGGAGCAGGTGTACAAGTAACAGGCTCAGCGGAAATTATGAATATAGGCAAGAAAGTCGTATTAGCGGGTCTAATCTTCTCGCTTGTCGTCTTTGGTTTGTTTATCTTGGTTGCTGCGAAGTTCCATCGCAGACTGTTGACTTATCCGCCTCCAATGTTGACGAATAACTCCGACCTTCACTGGGCGAGGTATATGTGGGCAATTTATGTTGCTTGTGTTGCTATTATGATTCGGAATCTGGTTCGGACTATTCAGTTTGCGGCTAGTTCGACGGCTCCCGTTAACACCAGTGAGGTGTATATCTATGTGTTCGATGCGTTTATGATGTTTGTTTCGCTCTTTGTTTTGGCTGTCTATCATCCTGGTCAGCTGATTAAAAAGGCGAGGAGGCTTGGGAAGACGGATTTTGAAAGGCTGAATACGCCGGATATGATGGCGGAAAATGTGCCATTGACTGAGTATGAGCCTGCTTCAATGAAGAGGTAAGGTTGGATTGGAACATTGTCATTCGTTTTTTTATTTCTTTTGTTATAATTTTGCGAAATTTTTCTTGGGTATATTGGTTGAATCTATGGGGCGTTCGGTACAAGGGAATCTTTTGAGGAGATGGATAGAATATGAATTTTTTTTTTTTTTTGCAGTCAAAGAACTTCATTCCTTCTTGAATTCTTAGCGAATCGTTAGCTCTCGGATTTTATTTCCACCTAGACCCCTAGACCGACGTGCTTCTTTCTGATCTTTGAGATCCTTTGATTCGAAAGTACAAGGTAATCAACAACATAGTCATTTTCGAAAATGCTTGAACCAAGCTAAACCTGAATCCTAATGGATTTCCAGAAACGTGAGAGCTACTGGACGTAGAATAGTGCACAAAATGTACGTATCAATTTCAAATGTTCAGATCATCATTGTATGGATATCTATGTCTACGTACACCAAACCAAACCAACCAAATGACAGGAAATTTCATTAGTAATATCCATAGGACGCTAAACCAGAGCCGTCCGTCAGTCCCATCCGTGCATGCCAGCCCAGGAGAGATGAGAAAAAAGAAAACCTCGTTGCAGACATCAAGACACATAAAGGGCATGGCAAAAACTCCGAATACCATGGGTGGTCGAGCAATGCCAAGAAGTAAAAAAGGGTAGTCAAAGTATGTAGATAGCCCGGAGTGCATCCGTCCTCAGAACTCAGTCACCATGAATTATAAACATGAATATGTAGCTTAAAACCACATTATCCCGGCTACCAGGCCGATCACCACTGCCATACAGCTGCCCTGGAGCTCAGATGAATGCCGGCCAGCAGCGTCGGTAGACTGTTCATTTGAAGGAGGGAGAGTTTTGTTCAGCGCTGACATGCAAGTGCATTCTTCAACTTCGGGTTGTGTGTCGTTTTGAGGGAGGATTAAGGGTGTAGGTGTGTCGACGGGTTTGGAGGAAGAGAAGGCGGATTGAGCATAGCTAGTACCCCACCGGATCAAGCGTTGAAATTTAGGACTCGGAGGTTCATTGGCAAGCTCCCAAAGGCCACTGGCCACCTGGCAGGCCTGCTGCCACATATCGGTGAATGGAAGCTGCGGACTCGGGTCCGCGAGGGGCGTAGAGATGGATTCATTATGCAATGGCGTGGCGGTGGGCTTTGAGTCGTCGATTGAGGCCGGGAGAGGGGCGAGATTAGGTGTAAGAGTTGGGTCGGGGATAGCCCCGGTTGACACGCTGCGGGTGGAAAAGGGTGTGAGGAATTGAATGTCGTCTAGTTGTTGAATGAAGTATGTGCGAAAGGCACGGGCCCTCCTGCTGAAGAGGAATGTAGATTCAGCCGGGTAGGAAGAGCGACTTCTATTTTCGACGGACGGTGTCTCGCTAGAGATGGTCGGCGCACCGTTGGCAAGTCGCGCAGGCCGTGAAAAACGGTTTAGACGCGGTCGAGATGGTGCAGCCAGGACCCATGGTGTGCGATCAGGTGAGTCTGAAGAAAGCTCGGCGACTTTTTCCTGGATGAGAGGAACCTCTAGAAAGCAAAACTCATTAGCCTGGAGTAATTCCCCGTCGCTTTGAATCAAATGCACTTACGTGCTTTGCTGATATAGTGTGTGAAGTCGGCAAGCTTCAAGCTGTAAATACTCGGCAGTGAAGGCACCAGCGTGAGTAGGGAGAAGATGATCAGGGCCAGGAGTGGAAGCGCGCCCGGTTTATCCAACCCGGGGCGCATCTTTGAGCTTGCCGGTCCACGCCGTGGTGATTATGGGATTGAGAATGCAGGTAGCATGAATGGCGGAAATTCAGGGATTCAATGTTTGGAGGGATTTTCACGGGGACGCGGGATCGTCTAGACCCTCTCGGGTTCGCGCCAGGGGGTTAGGTGGACTGTGCTTGCTAACCTCCCCCAAAGATGGAAGACATGAATATTTAAGGCTGATGGATATTTGAGGGGAAAGATAGATTCAAAGAATGAAGATCCAGCTGTCAGTGGTATCTTGGCGATTTTTTCTATTTTTCTCTTTTTTTTTCTCCTCAAATGACGTCGATGACGGTCGCACAGAGTAACGGCTGCAACCAGCCGCTTCGTCTCATGATTCATGCGCCCAACTTTATTCTACGTCTTTATAGACATACATCAATTCTTATCTATAACCTATGAAGATTGAAACGTCAAGCTTTGACTTCTTTTTGAGTTTTTCGTGATGACTTCCAAGAATGCTGCCTGAGGCGGTGATTCCCATGGTAGACGGGAGTTGGCCCCCTTTCAATCTAAACCATATACGGTCTAGGGCTCGGTTCCTGGAGCTGAAAACCAAGTAAATTCGAGCATTCGAACGGGAAATAAGGTCCCGGTGATGTGAGCCAAGGGAATCCTGGCACTGTGTGTCCATCCAGGAACGGTAACTGATCGACACCTGACCTGCATTGACCGCGGGCCAAACCGTTGGCAGGATACCCTCATTAGGGAAGGAGAGTAGATGCGAAACACTCCATAGTTGTGGCGATAGGACTCTACTAATCGCCGTAAGCTTCGTAAATATAGAAATGTAGGTGGATAGTCGCCATACAGGCACATATACGCGAGGGGCAATAGTTCGGACGTATTCCGGTTTAAGGCTAGCCGGAGTCTCGGAGCTTCTCATCATACCCTACAGTATACCCACACATGAGCGTCATACATATCGGAGCGATATTTCAATTCTTCAGGCCTAGATACGACCTTCCGTATAAGTCTTAGTTCCGAGTCGCATGCATGTACTACAAGTCAATAGTTTTACCTAATGGTAGTGTACCATTGTAAGTCTAGTTGGTTGAAAAGGCTTTAATATTTCAATTTTCAACTTATTCCGATATTCCAATGAAGCCTGAGATCAGTCTGGACCAGCCATCCCATGAATCGTCATAATGTACATAATACGTCTAATCAAAATCTCTCCTAATCTACATCCATCTATGCCATCAAATCCCCAAATGCCGCATCATCATGAAACAACCACGCTCGACCCGGGGATGCCATGAATGACGGTAACCATTCAGGTAGTGGTATGAAAGTACGCGCTCGACCTCCTGCATCACCTTCTCCCCCTTGACTATGCAGTGAAACCAATGCGTGTTCCAGCTGAAACCGGCCCGCTCCGTATCCCGGTCCCGCCACAAGAGGCCCCGTGCCCAGCGTCCCTCCACCATGGGTATCGAGTATATCAGTGGCCGGGATCGAAGCACGCAATGTATCATGAAGACCCTTAAGCACATTTGCGCCCTTTCTCGCGATCGCATGTCGAGAACTGTATCGACAAAGCAAACCATATCCCTCAAAGAATGCTAAGTAGTTTCGTGGTAGATCAGGGTCCGTAACGGACTGAATACCATCTACAGTGAGAACTCTCTCATCCGCCTGGATGGACAGTAAACATACACCCAGGTTTGCGAGTGCTTCAACTAGGCATACAGGAAGGAAGAATAATTTCTCTGTGGAACCTGCTTCTTCATCCCCAATAAGCATGTATAAGCTACCAATCGATGAGATGGTCTTGCACGTTGTATCCATCAAAGTTCGGCGATGAGCGAGCGCAAGTAGATCGCTTCCATGCTTCAATACGGGACTCTTCTGCTGCTGCAGACTGCCGCATGGGTCGGCAAAGGCCTTGTAGAGAGCGGTTTTTGTAAGCCATATACAGACGCGGAGCGTCTCCCTCTTGCCGGGTAGGGCGGAGTCAACAGAATCCCATGTTGTGTCGGGATTCTCTAACCAAAATGCGTGGGGTAGCTGATCGATGATGACTTGTTGGAACCGTTGTGAGAAGTCTGCGACCACAACGGAATCGACGCGGTCCTGTTGCCAGGACGGAGGGCTCATGAATGCTGATACGAACCGAGCTAGTTTCATGACGAATACCCGATCGGTGAATGGGGTAAGGACGTAGGGAGTTATTGTGAGAGCTTGGAGGTTGTCTTGCGGAGGTTCGATATCGAAATATCCTTCGGGGATGAGTGGCCAATGTCCGAAAAAGGCAGACATGAACCTACAATATAGTTTAGTTGAGGGTTTGAGGGGATATTAGTAGGATACACCTACCGGTCCCATATGTATAGGGTCCAAAAAGTTCGTCTGCGGATTTCCATCTCCAACTCTGTGAGTGGGATACCTGGATCTTTCAGATGTAATCCAATCTCATGTGCATCCTTCACTGTCGCGCTGAGAATAGACCAGCATTCTCGGATCCTAGCATGAGCCTTCAGATAACAAACGTGGTAAAAGCGATGTTGTACGGTCACCAGAGAGGGTCTCTTAGACTGCAATGATTTGTCAATCTCGTCGGCTAATGAATAGAGCCATTGTTCAAAGTTATGTGGGGACGTCTTCAATATTCCGTCGGTGGGGAACTTTGAATGTGGAAGGCATTGGACGCTGATCAGGCAAATTCGAATCACCAGCAATCCGAAATTCAAATCTTCATCGGAGATATTTGTCTCGCCTGACAAACTGCCTTGGTCCTGTTTAGTCCACCACGCGTTGTAGTTGCTTTGGAAAGATGGTGGGTGGATCATCTCGTGGACTCGGTTGATCTCTTGAAGGAACATGCCAATAAGGAAATCCACCACGGGCCGATCTGGCCATAATCTGCGACGGTGTGATGGCGAAAGGCCAGGCGAGGGGATGAGACTATCCCTGGATAATGAAGGTGAGCTTCTATCACATCGAAATGGTTAGGAGGACTGAGAGATGTCTAGGTTGAAGGGTTGTTGTGTAGTTGACGAACAGAGTATAAAGAGTCGGTGAAAGGAAAGCATTCATCTGTGGCGATGAATATCCCCGAGCCTCCAAAGCTCCTAAGCCCGTATCATTTGAGTCTGATTCATGAGATGACATGGTAGTCGATGTGTCTCGTTCCTCACTCCCCTCGAATGCCGAATTCGATCGTGGTGCATGGTAAGCACGACGGCCTTTGGCGGCATCTCTGACCGGGGGGAGATTAGAATAAACACATAGGTATTCTACCCCGCGAGTTATACAATGATTGCATGGTGTCTCGCGGTTACACTAGAGAAGACGAAGGGTCAGTTTGTCTTTTGTGGGACATGTGACTAGCAAAACATTTGCACCTTTTGCTTTCTGCGATTACATTCCAAACACGATTTAATCGGCTTTCGACGAGTTTTTTTGTCAGATTGCATATTCCCGCGTCATCAAAATGAGAAACAAAGACATTCCATCCAGTGAGATCGGTCATCAGGTCTTTAGTATTACGAGTGTAAGCGCCAAGACTCAGGAAAACGCCCCCATCTAAGATTTACCCCGGCGCAGCTTAAACCACGTGTGTGCTGTTGATGTCGAAAGTTAAAAGCTTATAGTAGAATTCCCATTGATTCATTCTCGCCCCATTTTAGCGTTTCGTTTCATCTTCCAGAAAGGTAATCTTCAGACTTTGACCAGTCACCAATTGATATCATGCCACCCAAAGTCGTAATCCATATCAGCCCCAACAGCCACAATTCCATCTATTTGGTCCCAATGTTTACTTTCCGCACTATTATCTTCCGTGAGATTCCAGAATAACTCGCTAACATCTTAGTGATAAGCACTTGAGGGCGCTTACAAGTATGGGGGCGTGACCTAGTGGGTCACTAGTCGAATCAGTGTCCGCAGAAACTGGGGGCCATATTACTGGTCATGTCGGAATACGTCCGGCGGCGCTAAGGAAACCAGGATTTTCTACAGATTTGGGAGGTGAAAACCCCCAATCTGTTGGCGGGACTAACCGGCCGAGACTTACCGTGATGAATCCCGTCGATGTGGTCCAATCCCGCCGGGAACCGATGTTTTCCTCTTGAACCACTTTTCGCCAGATAGGGGAAATGCAGTCAGATCCACGACGTCAGTGAGACCCATTAAGGATTCCTTTCCCGCGCTGTTCATTGGTGGTAAATCCTGACGATGGCGAGTCAATCTTACTTTAACTGCTCGACTACTAGTTTGAAAAAGGAGAGTTTTGCGACCCCGGCCAGAAGTTCCAACGCCGTGGAACCCGGGTTTTCCGAATTAAAGTGGCATGGAAATTAGGGGTTTAGCCAAGAGACTGCACAAAATTTGATATTCAAGCTTAAAATCCTCCCGGCGGAATGAAGAGTGACTAAAGGGATGCATAGGTCATAAGTTTGTGAGGCTGAAATCTGCCCATTGGTCCGGAGATCAACTGTGGCCTGGAAAGCAAACATTACATTTACACGAATACTCTCCAAAAACTGAGATTAAGGACTTGATCTACGGGTGGCGTTATTATTTATATCATGACCCTGAATGTGACTGGCCACCAAATGCAGGTTATTTTTAAAAACTAAGCGAGTGGCCGACCGTTGTTCTCAATCCGAGCCCGAATGCTTGTTTGTTTATTCCCGATTTCAAGCCCGAAAAGAACGTCTAATTATAACATTTGTGATCTGTTACTTAACCCACCAGGATTTTGGTTGCAGAAACATCCAAGTGGTGCGTGTGAAGAATTCCTAAACGGTCGCAAAGATTCTATATTTATCTTCACAATGCCTTCCTGAAAAGCATTAAGCAGGTATTACATCTCCAGCATTATTCATGTACTGTCTATATGACACATTAATCAAGTCTCACGCAATTTGGCTGATCCTGTCGACAGCACTTTTGCCTACGTCACTACATTCCAGTCTAGTCAAGGGATCGCCTAGGTATATCATAGCCCTAGAGGCTCAAAATCGCAGGTTATGTAAAGGAGCTTCTTTCCCCACAATAGCTCTGGAGACTACAACGTAGTGTTCCCCTTCTTTGTAGGGATATATCCGACAGCCCCGTTGTCTCCCTTGAACTTGTCTCCTTTCAAAGATCCCTACAAGAAAATCACTGACAAAAATCCACCCAGAAGCTACCCAAGCCAAGCGAAGACTTACTGATTCCGATCTTCCCTGATTAATCATCTCAAATTCGGAACACCTGACATATTGCCAAATAAAGTTACGCAAAAGTAACCTCGAAAGACGTTACATATCTCGGAATTTTGGAAACATCTGAGCTTAATCCAATAAACGTGGGGATATCACTGTTTATCATCCCTTGTTTCCCACAATCATCATGCCCCCTTGAAAATATCCCTTCACCCTCAAGAATGCCCAGCACGGACCCCTTTCCAAGGTCCGAGGCATCTATGATCCCTTCATCCTTCCTAGTTATCCCCACCGGAGCTCTTAGAATGGACGCCCCGTATAGAAGATGGCCTCCAAAGCCCAGACATGAAACGTTTTCGTGATCCGAGCTGCCTCGAGCACAGATGTCGATACACGGATTACGACTATATCAGATCGGGATCCGAGACGAACGACACGATATCTCAAATGGGACGGCCGATGATATCACGGGGAAGTTTCGACGTGGAGTCCAAGACAACACTCGATCGGTGTTCGAGTGTTGACCATTCGTATAACCCGGCACAGGAGAGTACGCTTCAGCTGTTTGAGTCTGAGTCACTGCCCGAGGAACAGCAATGGCGATTCGGGGTTCGGGATTGGTTGCTTTTTATTTGCATTGTTATCTTGGCTATGATGGATGCTTTTGATTCCACGGTTATGATCACTGTGTTGCCAGTGCGTTTGAATCTCGGGAATACATAGACTGGAGCTAACAGATCAAAGGACTTAGCGAATGCGTTCAATACACCACTTGTCAGCACACTTTGGGTTAACACAATCTATCTTGTCGCGAGCGCAACGAGTCAACTGTTCTTCACGATGATGTGCGATGTATTCAGTCTCGGACCCGTCTGGATCGTCGCGGCGGTATGTACCACAATCGGAACCGGGATATGCAGTGGCTCGATGTGTCTGATCGAGATTGTGGTCGGTCGATTACTGCAAGGCATAGGCGGAGGCGGTTCCCTAGGTCTATGTTTCGTTGTTATGGAGGAATCAGCGCCAAAGTCAATACATTCGCGGTATTCATGCTACATTCTCCTCACCCGTCTGATCGGGTTCATACTCGGTCCAATTATTGGCGGTTTGTTCATGGATTATACAAGTTGGACATGGGCTTTCTATTTCAACTTCATCTTTTGTGCGCTGGGTCTTCTTGCGATTCCATTTGCTATGGATCTGCGCGTGTCCAAAAATATTCCGCTGCGGAGATGGCGCGTTCTGGACTGGACTGGTGGTGCGATGGCTTCGTTTGGCTTGGCTGCCATCCTTGTTGGTGTCAGCTGGGGCGGTGTCTCATATGGGTGGGATCAGTGGCAAGCACTGGTTCCAATCGGGATCGGGATTCTCGTGATGCCGGTACTTATTTTCTACGAGTCTAAGTATGCAGCACATCCGCAGTTTGGCAGGCGTGTGTTCCGAGATTTGCCCACTATCATGGCATACATTGGATGCCTCTGCCATGGCTTTGTTGTGAGTCCAATATGTTCTGTTTTCATAGTTCTCGCTAATGCTTTCTTGCAGATATTCTGTCAGTTGCAGTTCTTCACCTTTTATTTTCTCTGTACGCGATACTTTTCCGCGACACTGTCTGGTGTCGCACTCTTCGCCATCACTGGATTCGCAGTCACACCCGCTGCAGTAGTTGGCATTCTACTCGCGAATGAGGCGAAGTGCTCGAAATGGATGATTACTGGAGGATGGATCCTGACGACTCTAGCAGCTGGCTGCTCAATCCTCCTTGACAGCATCACACCTACAGTTGGATGGGTGATTCTCTTCTTGACAGCAGGACTGGGTCACGGCCTTTTAATTTCCAGTTACAATATTCGCGTCCAGAGTATACCCAAGAATGAGGAAGCGGCACTCTCCACGAAGCCTATTGCCATTTCTCTCCTTATGCGAGCATGGGGTATGGCGGTTGCCGTTCCTATTGGAGGCATCCTTTTCTTGACTTGCTTTGGCAATGAGCTGCAGAGTCTTGGACTGGAGCGGGATCTGATCAACACGGCAAGGGGGTACATAATTTTGGTGGATCAGACTCAAATGTCAGATGGTGAAAGGGATATCATCAAGGATGTCTCTGCGTCAGCCTTGCAGGTTGTCTGGGAGGTCATTGCAGGGATCTCTGCTTTGGGTGGCATCTCGTCTATATTTTTGTGGAAGAGACAATAGGCCTGGATGATTGTCATGAACATAATTGAAGTGATCCGGGTTCAATTGAACACCCATTTTGAACGTCAGTTTGTCATGAACTCTTGTATTCTGTGGCATCGCGTACGCGAGGTAGTAATAAAGTACAGGGCATGCCAGCATGTCAGGCATAATAATAACTCATCCATCGACAAAACAGCATGATTAATGTCAACCGTTGAGTCTTTCAAGTTCTTGTTTCTTCATTTTCTCCTGTTCCTTCAGCCGCTCAGGAACCACAAGCTCCCGACCACCCTTGATCTTCCAGCCTCGCAACCGATCCTTCCCAAGATCTTGAAGTGTCTTCCTCTCCACCACACTGTACTGACTGGGATCCTTGCGGTCAAAATTAAACGGCTCATTCAGCGATACTGGCGGATTGGTGATGATCCGCGGGATTCTCAAACTATTGACAGACTGCGAGTATACCATCAATGAATGAAGCAGGATCACGTCTCCCACATTGCCAGACATCTCATGGAAATCATGACAATTTTCCATAATCTTGTCGTAGAAATCGCCCCTTGGTGTCCGGAACTTCCACCCACGGGGAACCATATATGGAGACACGCCCCGAGGATTGTCATACTTCCAGCAATAGTCAGTGACGACTTCCCATGTGGATACAAACATCTTACCAAAAAGCGAGCCATATGCTTCACAGAATCAGCACAAATCATCGTCCCACCCCCATGCTCCTGAATATCATTGAACAGGGGAATGACCAGCAATCCCTGCTCTGGCGAATCGAGAAAATGAACAAAAAAGTCCCCATCCACATGCCATCCCTGCAACTTGGATGGGTGAGGCCATGCTCCTTCCATTTCGGGTGTGCCAAGATTCATAATGAATGCGTCGTTCCAAGTTGCTGAATCCTCGGCGATACGACTCTCGCCACCAAGCAGCTCGCAGATGGCAGTCCATGCTTTGGGCGCGAATGCCTTCACGGGTTCTTCTTTGTGCTGGGGCATATGAGTACATTCGGATCCCCATGTTGTTTTGTCTGTTGAGGACATGCCGAGTCTTGTCCACACATCGGCGGTCCACGCGGCTGCCTTGTCGCGGGAAAAGCGTTCTGGAACGCGCACGTATCCAAACTGCATGAAATGGGCGATTTGTTCGGGTGAGAGCTTGTACTGCGTATCAGACGCCATCTTTGCTGTATATATGATATTTATTCAAAACTTGGATTGATGACAATGGATGTCACACGTTTGTCCCTTCCTCAGTTCGCGCTGACAAAGCGTCTATGCAGATACCTGATTTCTAGTCATACATGATGTGGTAAATCGTCCTAATTGAATTTACATTGGAACAAAATCAAATATTCGACAAATTACTTGGCTTTGGAATCACCTGCCAGGGTTGTTACGGGCATCCACAAGGCTGGCGGTCAAAGTGGATCAGACAGGTACCGCGACATTGAACTTTGAGAGTTCACTTCTACAGCCTGTCCAATGAGACAGCTAAATATTCGACGATATGCATCATCTGGATCTGTCGTCACATCATCCCCGGATTCCGAGACGTGGATCTAGTCCTGTCGGTGACTGGATGATCTAGACCCGATCTTATTTAGAAAGTATGAGAGGGATTGTGTTCGTGAAGTCGGGAACATGCAGTATATTAATAACTCGCTCCTATCATGTATATCCAAACTTCCCGAAGTTCCGATCTTGAAGTGGTACTGCACCACCTCACCCCATGTTTTCGGCAAGTAACCAAGACAAGAGAGGTTTGTTTGGCTACACAGATCTGAAACTAAACTTATCTCATCATTGCACAAGACCCGTTGTAAAACATCATGAATTACTATTTATTGACTCTGACCATGCCTCACGGGCTCAAGATGCTCTTTCCCGCGACGCCCCTTCCTGGTCTGGTCTGAAGAATCCGTCCACTTCTGGAGTTCGCTTTGCACACTGACTCTTCGAGCTACCCATTATTCACAGTCGGAACATCCCATACAGAGTATCCCTCATTGAGTCTTACTGTTCATCGCCCCCGTTCTCTGCACTATCATCATGCATCTTTTACTCCCCGCCGTGGCGCTACTTGAAGTAGCTTCGTCGGTCTTTGCAGCTCCGGCAAAGGGCCCACGGGCAATCCAACGCGAACTCCCCGATGGCCTGCCAAAACCAAGTCCAAGCGAGCTGTCGCTGATTGAACAAGCCGCTCGGGGAACACTCCCAAATGCTCCACCCCCAGCTGTCATCAGTAACAAAGGCATCACCAACCTCAAATTGATCGCTTTCAACGAACTCTTCGAAGTAGCTTTCTTCCACGAACTCCTCACAAACGTCACTGAAAATGTTGATGGCTACCGCTTCACTGACCAGGCAGACCGTGATTTTGTAATCGGGGCGTTGAAAGCCATTCTGGCGGTAAGCATGCCCCCATAAGATCAGTATATCGCTGGTACTGATTATCAAATTCACAGCAAGAGGAGCTTCATGCGCTCAGTGCGAACAATGCCCTCGTCCATTTTGGTCAGAAGCCTATCGAGCCGTGCCAATACGTGGTCCCTGTTGAAGACTTTGACTCTGCCATTGCGCTCGCATCCACCTTCACAGATGTGGTCCTCGGTACACTGCAAGATGCCGTCGAACGTTTTGCCTTAGGTCAAGATGCAGATCTTGCTCGTGAAATCGCTTCAGTCATTGGCAATGAGGGTGAACAGCAAGGCTGGTTCCGCGTCATGCAGGCCCGTATTCCCAGTGCACTTCCTTTCCTCACGACCTCGGATCTCAACTTCGCGTTCACGGCTGTGCGGGGCTTTACCGTGCCCGGTAGCTGTCCCAATCTCGATGAGATCCCACTGCGTACATTTGAGGACTTGCAGATCCTCACGAAGCCAACAGCCGAGTCGCAAAATATCACCTTGGTTTTTGAGGACGAAGACAACGAAGCCGAACACCTTTTGTGGGTGACTTATGTCAACCAGTTGAACCTACCAATCGTTGAACCTTTGCATGTTACCTCAAAGGAGGGCAATCTGGTTGAGGCGACTGCGCTGTTCCCGTATAACGAACACGAATTGAATGGATTGACTATTGCTGCTGTGACCAAGAGTGATGGCCCATTCGATAATGTGAACTCGGTTGCTAAGTGGACGCTTGCGGGACCGGGTCTTATCATTGTTAATTGATTGGATTGAATTGTCATTGGCTGGTCGGGATTGCATATTATATCATTAGTGAAGACCCATGGCTCAACTCGGAGCAACACTCAGAGCGAGGACTAGCTTAATTATCCTGTTACCAATGAAAGGAAACTATTCGTTTGCATTTTCTTCCCCTCAAAATTGATAATGAAATTGGAATTAAAGAATGGAAAGATTCTACAATACAAGCACCAAGCCCGACTATCTTATAGTCCACTCCACACCTCATCTTGCATCCTCCACAGAGATGTGCCAAAAACCACAAAAGTTGCTGCTTTACAGGTTACCCTGACCAGCGTTAGCCTGAACGCTGGAGGCAACAGAGGTGTAAGCGGTAGCAGTGGCAATGTTCTTGCCCTCAAAGTCAGACAAGAAGCCCTCATCAGACTGGCTGAAAGTACCCGACGATCCGAATCCGTTAACCTGGCAAACACGTCCAAGGTAAGTCGAGCAGACCTTGTTGGTGGTGGTATCAGGAGAGGTGAAAAGCTGTCCATCAATGGGAGACTCGACAACGGTATCAATGTTCTGGAAAACGTTGCCCTCAGCGAGGACGTAACCACCGGAGCCAATCTCGAAGGCGTGGCCGGTGTTGTCGTACCAGTAGTTGTTGACGGCGTGCAGGAGAGTGTTACCCTGGACCTTAGGGCTACGTCCGCTGGTGTGGTAGATGTAGTTGCCCTTCAGGGTGACGAGGTCGGAGTCTCCGTCCAGGTAGATACCCCAGTAGGTGTAGGTGTCGCAGGTGGCGGAGTACGAGGTCACACCGTCGATGTAGTTGTTTGTCAGACTGATACGGTTGTCGGAAGAGGTACCGAGGACGTAGTGCTGGCGACCGATACGGGCAGTCTGGGCTTGTTAGATGGGAGTTTTCAATCGTGGGGGAAGTTGGACTTACGGTGACGTGATCAATCCAGATCATGTCGGCCTCGTCGATGGTGATGGCGTCACCACCCCAGACGTACTTGGCGTTGATGTCGGTGACGGCAATGTTTCTGTATAAGTGGTTAGTAGGTGGATCGTATATTCGGAGGAATGCTTGTCCCATACTGGATGATAATGTTGCTAGCACCGCTAACAATACGGAGACCACGACCCTTGATGATACCGGCAGAGCCCTCACCGAGGAGGGTCTTGTCAGAGGCAACAGTGATACCCAGGATACCAGCGTTGTCGCTAAAAACCCATTAACATGCAGTCCATTAAGCATTCAGCATCCAGCATCCAGCACTTACTAGGTAACGGAAACGCTGGGAGCATCAGGCTCATAGTTGGTACACCAGTCATTCTGGTTAATGGCAACCTGACAGCCCGAGGCGGTACCCCAAGGAGCACAACCAGTGGAAGTAGTGGTACCCTCGGTATCAGTGAAATCGAAAGTCTTGGTAAGAACAATCACGCGAGCCTCCGAGTCACCAAGGTACGAGACCAGCTCGTCAGTGGTAGTCGGGTAGACAGCAGTAGCGGAACCACCACCAGTAACGCCCTTGGCGAAACCTTCAGCGGAGCCGGAAACGCTGACAGCAGCAGCGTGGGCAACAAAAGCTGCCAAAAGAGCGGTATACTTCATATTGAAAACAGAGAAAGAATAAACAAAAGAAGGGAAAGAATGACTTAGTGTGAAGAAAAAAAAATCACATATCAGGGGCAGCATCAAAGAACTTATATAGACATGGAGATGGAGTCTCATATCGCACATACTTCGGAAGCAATGGAAGATTCAGTTCCTGTGACTCCACTTAGCGCTTGATCCATCAACGCGTCCTGCGTGAATCTCCCAACTATCACCGGTCATGACGACCATTTCCAACGAATCAGACTCAGTGACGCGATCCATATGTCCGGGTTACAGGGGTAGGCTGTTTCCACGTTTCCACATGGTGCGGAGTTAGGATAAACAGCCAGCCAGAGCAGGAAGACGTCCGGGACTTGGAAGAATTCGCCGTGTGAAGCACCAATCACAAAGTGGAGATGTGAGCTCGGAGACCAAACTGAAATTGATTAAAGTGCGCGCTGAAAAGGAAAAGGCCTTAACTGGAGGATCAGCTCGGTGCATGAAGATGTTTCACTTTGTTTCTTTAAGTCGTCGTTGGCCCCACAATTGAGCTCCATCGAGTAATCCCTCGGGACGCTATACTCGGTGTGGGCGGTTCTCCGGGACTCAACTTTATCCCTTTAATTTCACGGTGCTTGGATGCGGTCTTCCGAGATGGTCCGTTGATTATGGATGATGAATGATGGAGCTTCCAAGGTTTGGATGGCTACTAGGATAGTGCTAAAAAGGTACTAAAGGGATTAAGATTCCCCGATATGAGGCATAGCAAAAGGGTGGCATGTCTCACTGATAAAACAAATTCCTCCGTCTTGGCTCTTGGCTGGAGACTTGTTTCCACTTTTACCTACCAAGGCTCAAACTCAACTCCTGTATAATGTAGCCTCTCCGCAGTTGAAATCATCCCTTTGGGGGGTTCTTCCGAAACTTAAACGGTCGCAGATCACCGGGCCTGGGCTCATGAGTTCGTTATTTTCGCGTCAATGAGATCAACCCGTGCACGGGTACGAGCGCGTAGCCCTGAACGACTACGGTAGCCTTTACGAAGATCGATTTTATGATCGCCGGGTGGTATACCTGATCTGCAATAGAGATATCCACTTTTTATTTTTGTATTAGAGGAGACTCCACAGGAGGCTCTAGATAGCACATGGAGTTGTCGGAAATTATCCATTCGACTTTAATATAATGCTTAGTTCTAGAAAGGCTTGTTGCTCCACTATCAATATCGGCATGGGCGACCGAGCTTAAGTGCCTAGGTATTTAGATTGATTTCTCAGCCATTGGAAAGCACACGTCAACTAGGGGCGCTTGGCTGGGCTAGTGGTGCAATATCAGGCTAGATTGCAGGGTGGGCAGCTGGCCAATATCGGATTAGACTCCCAACAAAAAGTCTATCTAGGTAAGCAGCGGTGGTCAGCTCATTTGATTATTTCGACACGGAAGTTGATTCTATCCTACACCCAATGCCTCTGGTCTACGGGAGAAGAAAACCCGCTAATACCGCAACAAATATCATCCATTAATAATCGCTATTCATACATGATGCAGAGCGTACAGGAGATGTAAGTCTCATCTTATAATTATTGTGCATATATGCAATTTTACATGATCACGGGCAAGTTGCGCTCAAGGTAGCCGCGCCACTCGGGGAGAGTGCGCTGCCACTTGGTGCCGGAGGTCTTCTGGAGATCCTCGATGGCACTGGCGTACTTGATCAGGGTGGGCTCGGAGAAGGCAGTGTTCATGATGGCAAGACCGTAAGGCATGCCCGACACCTCCTCAGTACCGGCCGGCACAGTGATGACGGGATAACCAGCCTGGGCGGCGATCTGAATGCTCTGGGCGACATCAGGGGGCACAAGAAGACCATCCAGAGTACCGTTCTGCCACTTCAGGGCGGCGTCAATACCCTCCTCACGGGTGGTGCGCTGGCAGAAAGCGAGAGCCTCCCAGTAAGTGGAGTTCATGACACCCTTGCTCTCCATGGAGGCGATGAGACCGTCCTGGCCGGAGCCGAAGGCAGGGTGAATGCTGGGGTAACCACCCTCGGAGCCGTAGTTGTCGATGTTGTTCTGGACAAGATCCTCGACGGAACGGATGTCGGTGTTATTCAGGTCGGCAAGGTAGGTCTTCAGGTTGTTGTAGAAATCAACCTTGATGTAGGAGTACTCAGACTCGTTGGGGTAGCCACGCTCGGTACCGTAATCCCAGTTCCAGCCATCGGGGGAAACGATGGTCTTGTAGTGGGGGAGCTCGGTGCCGTTGATGATGGTAGCGCCAGCGGCCTTGATCAGATCGAGGAGCTCCTCGAGTTGAGCGATCTGGACAGCGTCGCCAAGAGCCCAGAAGGACTTCCAGGGCAGACCGAAGACAGCGCCCTTGAGAGCGTCCTTCTTGGACAGGAACTGGGTGTAGCCCTTGGCGGGGACCTTGCCAACCTGGGCAAGAGTGTAGTTGTCGCGGGCATCGACACCGTAAATAGCATCCAGGGCGTAGACGGCATCACGGACGGTCTTACCGAAGGTACCAATGGTATCCTGGTGCAGAGACTCGGGGATAACACCATCACGGGAGGTCAGGCCGACGGTGGGCTTGATACCAACGATAGCATTACGCTGGGCAGGGTTGATGACACTGCCATCGGTCTCGGTACCGAGAGCAATGGGGACAAGGTTAGCACCAACTGCAACACCGGGACCGGTGCTGGAACCACCGGGGTTAACGGTGAAGTTGTAGGCACTGCGGCACTGGCCACCGCGGGCACTGAAACCCTCAGAGTAGTTGTTGGAGCGCATATCAGCCCATTCACTCAGGGCACCCTTACCCAAGAGCAGAGCACCGGCCTTACGCATGCCGTGGACAACGTGGGAGTCACGGGGGACGACGCTACCGAGCAGAGCCCAGCAACCAGCAGTGGTCTCCATACGATCCTTGGAGGCAATGTTGTCCTTGACAATGAAAGGGATACCGTGCAGAGGGCCACGGACCTTACCCTTGGCACGCTCATCATCCAGCTTCCGAGCAATAGTGAACGCATCAGGGTTGTGCTGCAGGATGGCACTGGGAACTCATCAGCACAAGAACATATCAGGCTTGAATCAAGGGGGGCTTACTTCAGGTAAGGCTGGGTCTGGGCGATACGGTTGAGGTAGCACTCCAACAATTGAACACTGGTGAAAGTACCGTTGCTCAAGCGCTCCTGGAGGTCATCGACACTGGCCTCCTCCAGCTTGAACCCATGGCAGTGGCGCATGGGGAACAGGGAGGAGCCATTAGCACCCAGACGAGGGAAATCATAGGCATAGGGATCCGTCAGGATCTGGGACGCGACGAGAGAGTCGACTTCATGGCGTGTCGCAACGGCGGAGCCAGCCAAGGCCAAGCCGCTCACCAACACGTTCAACAAAGGCGACATGGTGTATATGTTAAACGATCAAGTGCAAACTCCACAGAAAACCATGTGGCAAGAAAAAGCGACGATCTCGTGGGGAGCTTGTTTTTAACATATACGAACCACTGGATACCATGAAGGACCGGCTATGGATCCATTGTGACTAATGCATACGAGACTCCACCGCAGGAGAATATTTCCTCCAACTCAATGCGTGGTCAATGGTTGCTGGAAGGGACGGAACGCCGGCAAAAGATCGCAGGCGTTCATTAAGGTGCGCCTGAGCGCTATTTTCTACCAACCACAACACCACACTTACGCCCTTTCTACCATGTGCGCCGAAAGTATTTTGATCCTGGCAAGTATAGCCGCCGTTAGTGTAGCAATGCTGTTCGTACCTGCCTAATTGCGTGTAGTTCCAGAACCGCAGACTCTGCACGGCAAAACAACCACGGTCGGAGCCGGATTCCGCCCGGTTTCCAGATCGCTTACCACGATCCAGACCCACCGACACCCACAACAAACTCTACCAAGCTTCTGGGCGTGCAGGTGAATGGTTCTAGCGACCTTCCCATTACGCATGCAAATTGATTGATAGGTCTTTGTTTCATCTGATGGGCCCTGATGGTCACCGGAAAATGCCTCACTGGGAACAATGCCCACCTAGGACCGTCCTGGGATCGCTTCCTGCACGTCTAGATTAGGCGCATGGACTGGTGTGAATGCTGATCTTCTTACATCTGTGCATGTTTTCGGCTGCCTAATCAGATTCTGACGTCTCTGACATCGATATACTCTCTGATAAACTTTCATCGGTGGGATCCAAACTTTTTTTCCTTTCCAACGTATGATTGATTGTGGATTCCCCCCTTTGCATATGGCTTGAACGAACGTAATTGGGCCGAGGATAATCTATTCACGGGTCCACTATTTTTCTTCCATCAGGGCGAGTCCGAACATGGCTTGCTGGTACATCCTCTCGTTGGTTGCTCCGATTCTCTAGACCTGGATCTATTGAACAAAAGCCCCCGCTCACGCGTCCTCTTTCCTTTGCAGAGAAGGGTTCACTTACTTTGCTCCAGTCGTTCGTTCATTATAGTCCGACCCTTCTCCCCGGGTACTTTTGCTATACTCCTCAGTATGTCTTGCTAGGTGGTTAATGTCTGTCATTCCATTGAATCCACAATGACAATTCCTGCCGATATCCTCGCTGCAGACAAGGCGGGGAGGATTCCTGATGGCATTTCCCTCTCGTACCTTGCGCAGTCCCGCGATCATTCGGCCATTGTGGGCATCTTGTTCATGGTCTGCTTTACGGGAGTCTTGACCATTTTGCGACTCTATGCCCGAGTTTTTCTCATCAAGAAAGTTGGTCTTGACGATTGGTTGACGATTTTGACTTGGGTATGTACACTTCTGAACAGATCGGCATTCTTATCAGTCCCCCGCACATTCAATGCAATTCCGCGCTTCGAGACCTTGCAATAGTCATCCGAACTAATTCGACATTTTGACTAGATGATCTATATCAGTTTCGTCGTTCTCTCCATCGTTCTGATCCAGATGGGAAGCGGTCGTCACATCGAGTATATCCAATATGTCCTATCGATGGCAACCGTCCGTGAGACCGAGGTATTGGACTTTACCGCACACATTCTCTATACAACCGCCCTTTTCCTATGTCGACTGTCCGGTCTCGCCTTCTACTATCGACTTACCGCACGCACAGGCAGACTGCACAAAGCCATTCTTTTCGCTGGACCATTCCTCTTCGCTGCATTCCTCCCCCAGCTCTTTCTTCTGATTTTCCACTGCAAGCCCGTCACCGGTTTGTGGCCTTATGCCTGGCAACCAGGCGTCGACAACTACAAGTGTCTCACCTGGGGTCTGGTCTACTCTGTCAACTCAGGTCTCTCGCTAGCCTGCGATGTCATGATGTTCATCATTCCCGCGCTCCTCATCAAGCAACTCCACGTTTCTCTGAAGAACAAGATCAAGCTCTCATTCGTCATGTTCCCCGGTGTCTTGTCGGTCCCCCACCTCTAAATTGAAAAACGTGATTTCAACTAACCTTTCATAGCGTGATCGTTATCTCCGCCGTCCGTGTCTGGCTAGTCGTAAAGGGCCAATGGGCCTCCGACGGTAGCTGGGCCTACAACCCTATGCTGTGTGTCGAGAACGCCGAAATCGCAGGCACATTAATTGCGCTCTCGGTGCCTGCCCTGAAGCCCGTCTTTGGAAACATGTTTTCTCGCTTGACTGAGTACACTGGCAGTCGCACTCGGTCCCGGTCCCGATCTAATGGGGGCAGACTGCGGAGTCAGTCCAAGCCTACGAGTGCCTTGGGTACTGTCCGTGATGATAAGCGGTTGCTTAACTGGTCGAAAGCTGGCCAGGATGATTATGAGATGATGCCGTCGGAGGTTTCTGTCACTCGAGAGCTGTCGAAGTCTATGAAGACTCCTGGTATTCGTGTGACTAACGAGGTTAATATTACTCGTGGAGAGGATAGATCGCCGTCGCCGCAATCTTCGAGACCTTCTTCTCGTGAGACATAGAATATGTTTACTAGATTATAAACTAATACAAAAGCTCTTTCTTTCCGTAATGATCATTGTGTTCAGTAACTTTTTTTTTGTTTTCATTCTATTTTATTTTTGTATTATTCCTCAGGGGGCAATTAATGGATGATTGAAATATATTTTGGACCTAAGGATGTTGTGTGGGATTGAGCTCCCAAGCACCCCACATCGATATGCATAAATCCCCTCTTGGAAGCTATCTAACCTCTAGTGGAATGGAGACGGGCTTTCGCTTTCTATATCCATCCTGGCCACTGCACAGAGTAGCACAGCCCGACCAAGAACAGTCACCCCCTTACCGGGGCCTTGAGAGAGCTTACGCAGCTCCTTGACCAAGTCACAGACGAGAAAAGAAAGCTCGAGGGACTTCTTTCAGAAAATATCGCAGCGATGCAGTATGTAGAGGATTCGATTCATGATGAAAACAAAGAAGAAGAAGAAGAAGAAGAAGAAGAAGAAGAAGATAACACTACCATTCTTTTGAAAGTCTTTTGAACCCACTTTTTAATATGATGATCCAGTACCAGCATAAACTACAAGGACTGGCATGAGTATAATCTTGGAAGAGTATATATGTATATGAGATTATGAAGCGCGGCAAGGAAGGAAGGATAGTATCTATAAGAGGTGAAACGAGAGAATTATAGGATGGGGAATTCGAATTAACTCGAACCTTGTGTCCTCCCGTCCAGCGAATGGGCAAGCGTTGTAAATCTCAAGAATCCCCCGAGATATACTGTATAGTCAATAAAATATTGTATCCATAATCTTGAAGCCTAGATTCTCTAAATATCTAAATATCTAATTAGCTACTGGATCTCATCACTATTCGCAGCACAAAAGGCATACGCAAGTCACCAAGGAAAGCATATCGTAAGAACCGAAAGTAATCTAGAGAAATCCATATTTTGGACCCACGGTTGCCCCTATCGGTTCGGGCTCTGAAGCTTCCCCGCATCGCCTGGGTAATTAGTAATCCTAGGCCACTCCTATGCATGAACCCCATCAAGCTAGCTCCTAGGGGAAAAGAGACGGGCTTTCGGCGGTATTCAGCACCGAATGGGTATTAGCTATAGTCTAAATTCGAGGCACTCAAAACTTGAAATGAAGTTGATTAATAATCACCTGCTTAACAAACCACGAAACGGACCACGTAGCACAGGATTATTCCTGACAATTCCATGGCAATCTGGCTCGTACTCAAGGTCTTGCTCATATAGTATAAATTGAGTTCCTATTGATTTAACATTCATTATTTTTTCAGTCACATTGGAAGTTCAATCTTTCGGTCCTATTCATTTATTGGTGCAATTTCGAATTCTAGAAACTTGCTTCCTATACTCTTCAGGGCTTCGCAAATTATGACCCTGAAGTATCTCATAACCGGGGCCACGGGAGGTCTAGGCGCGCAGGTACTGTCCTACCTCGTTGCCAATGTTCCTGCATCAGAATACGCCGCCGCTTCCTCGAGCGAGGCCAACCGCAAGCGATTCGAAGACCAAGGCATCGCCTTCCGGTTAGTCAACTACGACGATGCTTCGTCAATGAAGACGGCATTTCAGGACGTCGAAAATCTGTTTTTCGTAAGCACCAACACGTTCGACGTCGAAAAACGAGAGAAACAACATCAGCGCTTCATCGACACAGCGAAAGAGATGAACGTAAAACATGTACGCTCATGGCCCCATAATAAGTGCAGCAGCCCATTAACAATCAACAGGTATGGTACACGTCTCTTGCCTTTGGTGGATTCCAGTCCGACTCCAAAGCCGATGTGCAACAAGCCCATTTGATCACCGAGGAGATGCTGAGAAAGTAAGTCTAACTATCCGTGGACGTCGACAACCTTGTAGCTAACCCGAATTCCAGCGCTGATATCAACTTTACGTCAATCCGCGAAGGCATATACACTGATGCGTTCCCGGTCTTCATGGGCTGGTACCCTAGTACTGAGAAGGTATATCTAACGTCCGACGGCCCGATCGCATTCACGCTGCGAGCGGAGCTGGGTGAGGCGACTGCTCGACTGATGGTTCGGGGCGGCCATGATAAAGAGATTGTGCTTCTCACGGCACAGGAAACGGTGTCTTTCGCTGATATAATCGAAGTGATCAATGAGACCACGGGCCGCCAAGTTCAGATGGAGCTAGTGTCTCCCGAGGAATTTGTAAGAATCAAGGCTGCCGAGGATATTGGAGGGAAGCCGGAAACTTTCTTTCGGAAGTTGGTGACATGGTATGATGCGATCGAGAAAGGGGATGCTGGAGTGACTGATCCGCTGATGGCGGATTTGTTGGGGAGAGAGCCGACGCCGGCCCGGGATGCCATTCGCGCGTTTCTAAAGGAGAATCGAAATTATGAGTGGCATCAGAACTATGCCAATCGCGGTTAGTTGTGTACCAAAATTTAGGTCAAATAATAGAGATGTTGGATGCATCCACTGGCGGCATGTGAGTAGGTCAGCATGTAGCACCGAGGCTGAGCCGAGCTGGCAAGCCGTTAACTACTCGGCAACCGACCCGGAAATATAGATGCCTTCAGGCCTGAGGTGTCTATTTCCGGATCGTTCCACCCGGGGCAATTAAGGAACTATTATCGAAAAAAGACATTTCATATTGACTAATTTGATCAGTCGTATCAGGCCGATATTTAGATATCAATTGCATCTACACTCATTCTCAATATCATCGTCACCCGGCAACCGAGCGGCAGTAGACAACTCCCCAGAGCAGACGCACATCAGAGCAAAAGCCGTGTCCGCCCGATTTCTTGACAATTAGCCCTGCCGTGATTGGTCCTCGCTCGCTGACTCAGCTCTTTACCGATTCTCAAACCCGAGGTTACTGACAGGACTCCTTGACTTCAATTTGTTCGTCTTGGTTTGTTGGTGATCCTCAACGACGGCTCGTTCCATCTTGACCCTCTTCTCTCCACGGATTCATCCCCGCGTGTTGCTATTCCATTGACCCATCTGGAGATTTGTCACCATCGCCATGGCCTCCCTCCGCACTACATCGCGACTCTTCGCTGCGTCGCGCCCGCTGTTCCGGCCCGCCGCCTTTGCTCGCTCCTATGCCACCGTCGAGGCCGCTAAGAATGTCGACCCCATCCCCTCTGAGAACCCTTCCATGAAGACCTTCAAGGTCTACCGTTGGAACCCGGACACCCCAAGCGAGAAGCCCACCATGGAGAGCTACCAGCTCGACCTGAAGAAGACCGGCCCCATGATGCTCGACGCTCTCATCCGCATTAAGAACGAAATCGATCCTACTCTGACTTTCCGCCGTTCTTGCCGTGAGGGTATCTGTGGCTCTTGCGCCATGAACATCGACGGTGTCAACACCCTGGCTTGCTTGTGTACGTGGTCCCCACGCATTCGCTCTGGTTTCGCCGCATACAGGCGTCTATTCAGTGCATACAACATTTACTGACAACCGGACAGGCCGTATCCCTACCGACACTGCTTCAGAATCCCGCATCTACCCGTTGCCTCACACCTACGTCGTCAAGGATCTTGTTCCCGATCTTACCCTGTTCTACAAGCAATACAAGTCTATCAAGCCCTACCTGCAGAACGATACCCCCACTGCCGATGTGAGTGATGCGTTCTTTCAATTTCCTGCGAACCCTTTGTAAGGCGCATGGTTACTAACGGTGAATAACCAGGGTCTTGAGAACCGCCAAAGTCCCGAGGACCGCAAGAAGCTCGACGGTCTCTACGAATGTATTCTGTGCGCCTGCTGCTCTACCTCCTGCCCCTCCTACTGGTGGAACAGCGAGGAGTACCTTGGCCCTGCCATCCTTCTCCAGTCCTACCGTTGGTTGATCGACTCGCGTGACGAGCGCACCGCCGAGCGCAAGGCCGCCCTTGACAACAGCATGAGCGTCTACCGTTGCCACACCATTCTCAACTGCACACGAACCTGCCCCAAGGGTCTTAACCCCGGTCGTGCCATCGCTGAGACCAAGAAGATCCTGGCCACTTAAATTGTCGATATAAAAACGGAGTTGGAAGTTTCCTTTCCTATGTGCCAGCCGCTTTTTTATTTGTCTTTTTATTCCTTGTTTCTTATCTTACTTTTATTTACCGACCCTATCACGGATGTTTTCATAGGTGTAAAGTGTGGACATTTTCTTCCAGGAATGCAGTGGTAATCCAATTTCCTTGAATCTTGATTTCCATAGCCGAGTTAGGAGTTGATTCGGCTATATGCTATGGCGATGAGCCGCACCCATGTCATAGAGTAGTTTGCCACAGATCGATTTTGTACGATCTAAAATCCGGTTTTCATTACTCTCAACACTTGGAATTGACCGTGTATTACTACTAGTAAAATGTGTTATTCTTTCATTCCCTCCAGGTGTCGATCCCCAGATTTTCTCGGGGATTTAACTTACGCGGGTCCAATGCATGCGGCTATTTGTTTTCCCATATTTTATCATCGACTCTAATTTTGAGTCATCACCTAATCAATGAGTATAACGTAATTCCCGGTCCAGTCGCCCACCCGGTCGGCCCGCCCACCCCAACCAACATATTAGAATTCAATCTAGAATAATTCAACCATATCCACATAATATTGAATATATAAGCTATCTAGCCAAATTTGGGCAATGCGTTATCTTATGCCCTCGAATTCCACATTTAGAACACTTTGGTGGAGCTCGACGTCGTGGTTCTTGAGCTTGATTTTGACCGGTTGGCTCTCCATCTTGAGGTTGAATTTGCGGAATTTCAACCTTTTGGGCTAATTCTTTGAGCTCTGCTACTGATAGACCTTCTGGATGAGCTATCTGCTGCTTTGATATTGCCATTTTCTTCTTCTTTTTCTCCATTCCGGCACGTAAGAGCTCATTTTCTCGAGTAAGAAAAGCGTTCCTTTGCAGCTCTATTTGGAAGCCTTTATATATCTGATCTAGACCAGTTTTCACAAGATTTGGTGGGCTCTTAGATAAGAGCTTTCGAATTGAAGAAGCTTGTTTCTGGAGTTGTTTTGAATTTGATGGTGTTCTTGGTTCCCACGCGCTGCTTTGGCTGCCTTAAGATGCTGGTGGTGGTGGTGTAGGTGTATAAAGTCGAATATTAAGCTTTGAAATCACTCGATCTGGATTATATGGAACTAATCCTGTTGCTAAGAAGCTATTTTTGATAGCTTCTGGCTTGAATGCCTCGTTTTGGGCGGTTGGAAAAGCGTTAAGGAAGTCTAACTTGTCGATATGGTTCACTCTATCCCGCATAAGATTTTCAATAATTCGACCGTATGCGCGCTTTAGAACGGCAAAACAACCCACATTAAGAGGTTGTAAAAGATGAGAAGAGTGCGGTGGCATATAAATTAGAATCACGTCGTTTTGATGGCAAAGTTCATCAAATTTTGGAGTTAAATGACTTCCATGACCGTTAAGAACTAAAAGTCGATATTTCCCCTTCATCCTTGGAAAAGTTAAGGGAAGAAAGACCTTTTTAAGCTAACGAAGTCCAATTTCGTCCGTAGTCCATCCATTCGCGCTAAATTTAAAATGCCAATCGTCCGGAAGGTCATTAGCCTAACCTACGATGAAGACTTTGCCTTTGAAGATAACCGTTGGAGGGAGGCTAAACCCAGACGCGCCCGTAGACTCGATTGAGGTTACCCATTCACGATTTCTAGGTTTTAAAAGAGAGCGCCGACCGTAATATTCCGCTCTCGTTATAACCTTTACGGTCGCGGTTAAGCCCATCGCGAAACCGGTCTCGTCAAAGTTATAGATATCATCTTCGTGGATACCATTCTCTTGAATCGTCTTTTGAACCAGATTAAACCATTCCATAATGATTTTAGGGTCCTCGCATTTCGCTCGTTCGTAATTATAGCGTCTTGAGAACCGTGTATCGAGTTCTGGGTGTCGTTTAACGTAAGTTGAGACCCAATTTTTGCCAACGGTTTAAATCGGGGTTATTCCACGCGTCGCGAGTAAGAGATTAGCCATTTCTTGCACCATACTAGGTCGGGGTGCCGCTCCACGTATATCCATAGAGATTATCCAATTCTTTAGTGAATTCTCCTCAATTTCAGTCAATTTGAAGGAATTTGAGCGGAATTCAACGCGGTTTTCAATTCCATTAAGCCGACCTCGTAGTGTTGAACGTGGGATATCATATATGCGTGCTGCCTCGCGAATTGTCAATTTTTCCTGCTTTTTAAGAGCCTGGATAGCAAGTAATATCCGGCCCTCTTGTTCTGTCAATTTTTGACGATTTTGAGCGCGAATTGGTGGCATGGTGGTTGGTTGAATAAGAAAGGTTGAATTAATTGACGCGTTTTGGTTAGGGTGGGCGGGCCGACCGGGTGGGCGACTGGACCGGGAATTACGTTATATTATAAAGAAATGCCTGAGATTACATCATCTGGGCTGTTAGCACAGTTGGTAGTGCGCTCGCTTCGCATCTGAAGCTGCGAGAGGTCCTGGGTTCGATTCCCAGATAGTCCACAGGCTATCCCATTTCTTTTTTTTTTCTTTTTTTTTTTTCATTGTTGCGAACAATACCTTAGTCCTTTTCTTAGCGCGTTCCGGCCCGCAGGGGGTCCGGCCCTAGCGTCGTTCTTACCTATCTAGGCAACACCCAGGACAACGCTGACTGGTTCGATTTCTCAAGCGAAATGCATGAGGTCCTGCCATGCAGGACGTGTCCACCTTGACCTTTATCACACCAGTCCCCCACCCTGGCCACCGAGACTCTTTCCTCTCATGGTACGCCTCGCGGGGCTCAGCGGGGCTGTCCAGTCACCTTGAAACCATGTCGCGGTCAATGCAGCTTGCGACTTGTGAAATGGGCCATATAATGTGGCTTGCTGCACTCAGATGCATTATTTGTTGAGTAGCCAGTCACGATAACGGATTTACAAATTTTAATTGCTGGTGGAGACAAGATATCCTGGTTCATTATACTGCACTTTATTGTTTTCTTTTCCTCGCTCATATATGTTTGCCCCTCCCCTGATATTGCGTGACATTTCTCTTTCTACCTGGTGTTCTAAAAATTTAAAATACTACCCGGCCGCGTATCTTCGCAATGGAGTTCCTTTTGCTTTACCCCTTCATTGCTGCAGCCCTACTCATACTGCTAGCCATACACACAGCCCTCTATCGTCTGTACGCCCATCCATTGTCGAGATTCCCCGGTCCCAAACTTGCTGCGGTGACTTTCCTCTATGAATTCTACTATGATGTCGTCAAGAGCGGCATGTACCTTTGGGAAATAGAGCGAATGCATGAGAAATATGGTGCGTAATTTTGTTCCTCTTCCGTGGTTCTCCCATAAAACCCCATGATCAATCGGTCCCAAATTAAACTCCCACATAACCTGTCCAGTCTAACTAATCCTCCCAGGCCCTATTGTCCGCATTAGTCCCCGAGAGCTCCACATCAAAGACTCACATTACTACGAGGACATCCACGCCAGCGGCTCCCGCAAACGCAACAGAGACCCGAAGTACGCTGTCTCCTTCGGAGCTCCATATTCGCTCGTCGGAACAATAGACCACGACCACCACCGGCTCCGTCGAAGTTTCATCCAAAATTACTTCTCCAAGCGGTCTGTCACCAGTCTTACGCCCTATATCACGGTCAAGGTTGACCAACTCCTCAACCGCTTTGAAGCCGCCTACAAAAACTCAACCATCCTCCATCTCCAGCATGATTTCGCTGCCCTCACTGCTGATGTTATTACACAGTACTGCTACGGTTGGAGCTATGGCTATCTAGATGACAAGAAAAGCTCGACAAGGAACGATCTTGTCGACGCTGTTAATGGTCTCATGCTTATGTTCCATGTGAACCGGTTCTTTCCCTTTCTTGTGACTATCTTTCGGAATGCCCCGGAGACTGTTGTACGCTTTCTGCAGCCGCACATGGGTGATTTGTGTAGTGTCAAGGCTCAATTGCGTAAGCAGGCGATTGTTGCGCTTAAGCAGAAGAAGTCCAAGGAAACCAAGGAAATTGATGAGAAGTCGAATGATTCTATCTTTGATACGCTTGTCGGGCCGAATGTGCCTGAGAATGAGAAGACGGTTGATCGCTTGGTCGATGAGTCTGCTCTGCTTCTTGGTGCTGGAACGGAGACTACGGCTAGATCTCTTGCTGTGTCGATGTTTCATGTTATGAATGATAAAGAAATTGGAAATAAGTTGAGGAAAGAGTTGAAGACTGTCATGGAGAAACCTATTTCTAAAGCTACGTGGACTGAGTTGGAGCATCTTCCTTATCTTGTGAGTTATGTGCGACATGGTGGTTTCTCTTTCTTTTGCTGATTATATCTAGACTGGCGTTGTTAATGAGGGCCTGCGTCTGAGCCACGGTATGACGGCGCGTCTAAGCCGTATCTCGCCGATTGAAAACATGCTCTACAAGGACTGGGTTATTCCTGCCGGTGTAAGTGTTAGCGTTTTATTTCATCGAAGTCATTGGATTGCTGACATTCTCCAGACCCCGGTTAGTCAATCGAATTACTTTGTTCACATGGATCCCACTCTTTTCCCTGAACCTGAGAAATTCGATCCGGAGCGATGGATCCGTGCTGCTGAAAAGGGCGAACATTTGACCAGGTTCATTGTATCTTTCACCAAAGGTGCTAAGCAATGCTTAGGCATGAAGTAAGTCCTGAACACACAACAATAAACGGTCGACTATCTTTGCTGATGAACAATACAGCCTTGCCTATGCTGAGATCTATATGACTTTGGCTCACATCGCCCGGCGCTTTGAGTTCGCACCACATGAAACCACTGCAGACCACCTTGTTGTTCGTCGAGAGCTGGGAGTCGGCTATTCTATGGACATGAAATTTGATATCAAGGCGAAAGTGGTGGGTATTATAGAGGAGTGATTGGCCAACCGCGAGTATTTCAGAGATATCTAGACAGTCTCTTGAATTATCTCTCATTGGTTGTTGCTCCGTAAATATTCAAATATTCACTAACTCAATACTCTGCCAACGTGGCGCTATTGAGGATTTACATCGCGCATACAAGCTCAGATGATGTTTCAATGATATGTCAATAGCGCTTTGATCTTCTTCAGTGAGAGTCGCGGCCTCTTTGTGCGTAGGGTGACGCCATTTTTTTGTGGGACTGGGTCTTCTCGAACCTATTAAGTCTCTAGACCTGCTCCGGAGTAAATTTTGAAGAGATATTGTTCCTATTTCTCCCTTTCGAATGACATGACTGGCTCATCAGTTCAAGATCTAGTTTTCAAGATCAGCATCAAGAGTTGGTGCCCGGGAAGCATTCTGAGTCAGAGGGGCAAATTTCTCTTTGGTGCCGCTGAGCATCTGAGTTACGCGAATAGGCCTAGTAGAGCGTGAAACGTGATCAGCATGCACCTTGGTAGGTCATTGGTCCCTCGTAAGAACCGTGGGGGCGATCTGCCTAGTGCGTGGACCCTTGAATCTGATTAGCTCGGAGCTTGGATATTGCAGATGATTTGGATGTTCCCGGCCCCGAAAGCTCATTTTGAGGAGCGTATGTATGTCTTAGAAGCAGTCACTTTTGAAAGCAGTCACTTGGAGCTGGTTCCCTTGGATGGGGCGCGCTAACCCTGAAAGGGTGTATAAACCGCCAAGAGATTAGCTGAGCTGCGTTCTGCCCATGTTGAAGTTGCAGCTGTGGGGCTATAACAAATGACAGGGCAATGGTCTGAATCCCGAATATCCGATGTCTCCATAATGGATGACAACTTTGGGAAAATCCTGTTAGTGTCGCTGGTGCCCTGGGGCCAAGCATTTGCCTAATGTGGACAAATTGGACCGTCTCTGCATGATGGTCACTTTCAGCCATAGTAATGAATGCAACTTCATGCTGAGATCTATACTAAATCCTGATGTGTATGGGAGGCCTGATTCAGAAGCAAACCCAGAGAGCAATAAGGGGGGCGAAACAAAAGGTATATAAGGCAGCGTTTGGACCTGAGAAGATGAGGATATCCAGATTCCAACTTCTCTAAGATCAATTGTCTACTATCCAATAAAACAAAAACCAGTCACCATGCGCTTTACTACTGCTTTCCTGATGCTCGCCACCACTATTGGTGGTGTCGCCGCCGCGCCCAGCGCTGAGCCCGTCGAAGTCCAGGCAAGAGAAGCGGGCGTCGACATCAAAATTTGCAACGACACCAACTTGGGAGGAGACTGTGTTGATGCTACCGTTTACGCTCAGCATGATTGCTGTTAGTAGCCTTCTGTCGCCATAAGCCAATTCAATTTTTGTGCCCTTTGAGCCTACCAAAACTGCAGCTAATCTATTGGTCACGTACAGATTCCTTGAACGGCAGTCCCGTCAACCAGAATGTCAAGTCGGTCAGCATTCCCAACGGCTACCGCTGTCGCTTTTGGAGGTAAGTGCTCTCTAATGTGTTTCAAGGCTCTAATGGGAGATCCTAGCTAACTTGTACTTTCCTATAGCTCCACCGTCTGCAATGGCGGCGGTACTGGCGATATCCAAGCCCCCGGCAACAGCAACATTGGCTCTGACAAAGTTAGCTCTGTCAAGTGCTACGCCAACTAAGTTGTGCTTGGGCTTGCTAAGACCATTAGTGTGAGGAATCTTGCGCATGTGATGGAGAAGAGGAGGAATTGGCGATCGTGAGGTATAATGCCCTTTTTTGAGATTGATGCCTTGCTGGGGTGTCGGGTCACTAGCTTAGGATAATTATACCTCTCATAACCGGCTAAAGTCTTCTCTGTATTGCCAAGATGTGGCAAATTGGTAGCAATTCAGTTAGCGAAGCCCCTTTTCCCAAAGTTTTGGTAAGGTAAATAGATAGCGCGGGCGGTGTCTCGCAATGACTCCACAACGAATTGTCAAACACATATCTAAGTCCCAGAATCTTTCAATATAAGATCTTTGTTGATGTTAGTGAAGTCTAACATCGATGCATTTGAAGATTAATCCATGAAGAGTGCCTTGAATGTGTGTCCCTACATAACATAAGATGAAGAACGATGAATGCTTGGGGTGACCTCGGGAAGGCTACGTTGGTAGAGATATATATCTTAGGTATGTGCGATTCGAGTCAACCCCCGGGTAGGTTCGTTCAATAGGAATATATTTTCTAATTTGGCTCTGTATCCCGCTATCCCCATTAAGATCCATGGATTTGGATAGATCGACTCCAAGTTAAGTTCACCACCATGAGATAGTGGAAAAAGCCCGAACCTGTTACATGTAATAAAATAACAGAGGTAGGCAATCCATATTGCTTGAGCATTGGTAAATCCGTACTCACGTCGTGCAGGAAAGTCTACGGAATGAAGATGAAAAATTTGCAAAAGTCAGCCCAACCTTGGAGAAGTTGTTCATGATTTTGAGAAGATAATAACACTCATCTGCTATTGGCAATTTCAACAACCCTCATAACTATAACAACTACCAGGGTAAAATTTAGTCTCGGCAAAGGATTAACTTTGATCAGCCTTGCAGCGCTCAAGGTACACTTTACTCTAGTACACAGGCGTAGTAAATCAAAAGCGCAATTCAAAACTTCGAGCTATGGTAGATGGTGAAGAAATTGGTAATCACGCGTGGGTCGACCAAAACGAAAGTTAGTATAGAGCTGTGTATGTAGATCACAAAATCCCATCCAGGCTACTGTAGGGGCTGCCAAAGATCTGTTATTGGCAGATATTTCGATGTGGTTACATTGGATTTGAATGTAACAGATGTGGAACGCTTAAGCTTCATCCTGCAGATCAAAACATAAAAAGGGAATATCTTAGCACAAGGTTACAAATGAATTGGTTCGTAGGTTTTCCTTGATTGGCGTTGGTGGTGGGGCTGTATTCCGGGTGTTTGGTTCTGTAAGGGATGCCAGGGTTACCAGAGGAATCTTCCGTTGCGTGCCTGAGTATCCCTACATACATAACCTTGAAAGGGGAGAGAGCTCCATATTGGCAAGAATCAATTTTTCGAGCTCACAAATATAGTCATCTGATGCACCGAAAACGGGGACAAGTAGATAATTTTAAAGGATTTCTGGCAGGTGCGAACTATTGTTGATATATGCTGTAGGAGACAATTACATATGTACATACAAGCATTGCTATGGATCATTGTCCATTTTTTAAGCTTTCGACGAGGCGTTCCGTCCCTTTGGTTTTGATCTTATTTTATTCTTATTTTATTTTCTCTGACTAGGAGCCAAATTCCATAAGCACCATTTCACCACGTCTCAACGTGAGCATAGGGGACAAATTTGTTTTCCTGAGCATTAAATTGTCTGCCAGGGAAGCTGCGTGGCCCATTGACTTTGTAAAATATGAACACAGTGCTTCCTGCACTATTTAAGCACCTGGGAAAACCATGACAGGAAACTTCGACGGCTATCATTCCTCGGACAAGCCAAGCCGGATCGAGGAATCCAAGCTTCTCTCCTGATCGACCATACCAACAGGACCCAAAACGCCCCCTACGCTGCCAACACTCGTCATAATCCCAGGCCAAAAGGCTGATTATGTTCTCGCGTGTCCGGTATGAGAGACGCGGCAGATCAAGATCACAACAGAATGGAGATCAACAATCCAACGCGCCTCTTTATAAAAACCTGGATACCCCTTTGCCCCCATTCCCAAGTCTATAGTAATTTTTCCGACCGATTACACTCCTTACCAGTTCCTGAGGCAAGTACCTCACTTCGACAAAATGCGTTACGCCTACGTCTCACTGGCGGTTTTCGTCGTTGGCGCCGCCGCTGCGCCTTCTTACCCCCGTCCCGACGAGGCCGGAGATGCATTCAACAGTTTCCCTTTCATGACTGGTGGACTTTCGTCTATGGATGACGACGATGACGGAATGGATAGTGCTATCCCTGCCGCTATGGAGGCAATGATGGCTGTCGAGTCCGCCAAGGCTTACGGGGTGGAACAGGCTTCTGCTGCAAAGCCGAGCCATGCAGTTGTGCAATCTGCTACGCACAAGATGATGCAGAAGCCCGATGTGGTCAGTGACGCTGAGATCCCCGAGGCTCCTGTCAATTATAATGCTCCGGTGGAGATGTCCAAGCCCACCGAGGCTCCTGAGCCTACTGAGGATCCCGAGCCTATCGAGGAACCCAAGCCTACCGAAAAGCCGAAGCCTGTGGTGAAGCCAGAGGCATCTGAGACCCCCAAGCCAGCTGATAAGCCAGCTCCACCCGCTGATGATCCGGACATGCCGGATCTGGATATGCCTGGATTTGACTCAATGCCTTCCGAAACACCTAAGCCTTCTGAGAAGCCAAAGCCGACTGAAAAGCCCAAGCCTACCGAGAAGCCTCAGCCCACCGAGGAGCCTAAGCCCACCGAGGAGGCCAAAGTCACCGAGGAGCCTAAGCCTACTGAAAAGCCCAAGCCCACCGAGGAGCCCAAGCCTATTGAAGAGCCTAAGCCCACCGAGGAGCCTAAGCCTACTGAAAAGCCCAAGCCCACCGAGGAGCCCAAGCCTATTGAAGAGCCTAAGCCCACCGAGGAGTCTAAGCCTACCGAAAAGCCCAAGCCCGCCGAGGAGCCTAAGCCGACTCAAAAGCCTAAGCTCACCGAGAAGCCTTCGCCTCTGGTGAAGCCTACGCCTGTTGTGCAGCCCAAGCCCACCGAGAAGTCAACTACGAAACCTGCCGTGAAGCCAACGGTTCCACCCACCCCCAAGCCCGTTGATGTGCCTGATTCTATGGTCGATGATCTCTCTATGCCGGATTTGACCATGTCTGACCTTGACGATATGCCTCCCGTGGAGTCATCGGCAAAGTCCAAGCCTACCTCTGCTTCGAAGAACATCCCTGCCCCATCTGAGGACCTAGAGGATGATGATGGCCAGAATGAGTACCTCCCCCTCGAAAACGTAGTTCCCCCGATGCCGAAGCCTGTGGCTCCTTCGCCCACCTCGCATGTCGTGGTTGTCGCTCCTTCGTCTACATCGCATGCCGTGGTTGCCAAGCCTAAGCCCACGCACAGCTCTTCTACTCCTCTGATTCAGAAGACCTCGTCCTCGAGCTCTTCCAGCTCTTCCAGCTCTTCCAGCTCCTCCGCTTATGCCACTTCGAAGCCCTCGTTCTCGAGCTCTTCCAGCTCTTCCAGCTCCTCCGCTTATGCCACTCCGAAGCCCTCGTCCCCGAGCTCTTTCAGCTCCATGGTCAAGCCAACTCCTATGGCTCCCTCGTACCAGGCCCCTACGAGCAAGGCGAGCAAGCCTACTTCCACTCCCCTGATTCCTAGCCGCCACTCCACCACCCCTTCTGCTACGCCCTCTAGCTCGGGCACGCCTTCCAGCTCGGCAAAGCCTTCCAGCTCCACCCCTGCATCAAAGCCAAAAGCTGGTGGTCTTGGAAGCCTTGGCGGCCTTCTCGGTGGTCTGCCCCTTGTTGGTGGCCTTGCTGGTGTTATTCCCGGTCTGTAGGCATATGTCATTTGCTATTTCTTTCTATTTGGCGTTTCTGTGTTCTCATATATCCAAGATGGAAGTGGAGGCAATTGTCGTTGCGAAGGGCCTCGTTCATATTCAAGAAATTTATTTAATTGGTAGCACTTTAGCAACGTACTTCTAATCTTGAATGTAAATGTAAAAACCAACAAATCACCAAATCTCAAGGGTATCTTCCCGCAGCGCCCAACATCTCAATACACCGCTCAACAGCCTTCTGCATAGCATTCGTAGCCTCCTCCAACAACGTAGTTAGCGGCACCTTCCCAGCCTTCTCCGCCTGCACCCTAACATACTCATTGTTCAAAACCTTATTGATATTGATCTTCGACACCCCAGAATCAATGCACTTTTGAAATATCTCCTTAGAAAAAGGATCTGCTCCATGAAGCACAAGTCTGACCTTCCCCCCCCCACAGCCTCATTAATAGACTGCAATCGCTCGTACTCCAACTGAATTCCCCTCGGCCCATACTCCCCATGCACATTCCCAAAAGCAGGCGCCAACCAATCAATCCCCGTATCAACAAACTCCTGACTCTCCTCAGGTGTAGTCAAAAGTCCCTCCAAATCAGCTGTATCAGCAACTCCATCCTCCCCACCCTCAATACGCCCAGGCTCAGCCTCAGTGGCGATCCCCCGCGCATGGCAGTACTCCACCAATTCGCGGGTTAATGCTAGATTCTCTGCTTTCTCGTAGTGCGACATGTCGACCATGATACTGTCGAAACCGCCTAGGTCGGCCGCATACCGGATTATCTCGGGCGTCTGCGCGTGGTCCATGTGTACTGTTACTGGGACGCTGGCCTTGCGGGCTGCTTCTGCGGCGGCGTGGACGAGAATTCCGTCGGCATAGTGTACTGCCCAGGGGAAGAGGAGGATCATTGCCGGTGAACGCTTGGCTTCTGCTGCACGGACTGTGGCCAGAATACCTTCAACGTTGTAGCAGCACATCGCTGGGACGCCGTAGTGGTTTGTGGATGCATGGTCGAGGATGCGCAGAGCGCGATTTTCGGTGAGAGGCATTGTGCTGATAATTGGGGGTAATTGAGAGGGTTTGCGTTGCGGGGTATTTTGGATCGCGGGGGTTTAGACAGTTTTAAATGGTAGAATGGGTGCCTTCTTGTTGGTGTTCGCTGATCTGTCCGTGTTGGTATTTGTCGCATGTTGTCCGATGGGTCGGAGATGGCCCGAGAGTACAATTACGTCAATTGACCTAGGCCGAATCCAAGTGTGTCGTATTCAACGTGAACCTTACGGAAATTAGTTCCCCAGGAATTACATCGGTATGAAGACTGCTCTACATTCTATGTCAGTTGTGTTGGAGGCCCCGCGTAGTGTAACTATGCGTATCTGATTTGGATCTAAGACGCCGCCGCTTTAACCTTTGTCATGCACGTGAGATGGTCTGCTCTAAGCCACACAACGTCAAAACGAGCGGCCTCATCTCGCATATTCTCAAGCCTTGTCATCCTCTTCCTCTAGAATCTATATGCCCTGGGATAATTTGTTCCGATCTTCGAATAATAGACTTGCCTTTCTTATTCGTCATGACCACTGGACTGAATCATACGCCAAAGAAAACCCGAGAAAGTACGTCTAAAGTTCGAACTGGATGCAGCACTTGCAAAGCTCGTCGGGTGAAGTGCGATGAAGGGAAACCTATCTGTAGACGCTGCACTATTGGGGACCGAAAATGCGAGTACAACAGCCCACGTACAGCGCCACCACGAGACATAGTCACGGTATATCTGCCTCCTGCGCAAGGTCAACCGGTATTGTTCGTAAATGACCGCGATCTCGACTTCTTCCACCAAAACCTTGCTGAGAAGTTGGATGGTCAATTCACTTCCCAGTTCTGGAGCCAGCTTGTATTACAACTATCACACTCCGAACCATCAATTCGACATGCCGTATCAGCCGTCACCGTCATTTATCAAGATGTCGAATCGTCTTTACAGCATCCGGCAGGCTATGTCAATGCCAACCTCCAAGCTCAACAGGAGTGGAACAAAGCAATGAAGAGCCTTTCAGCTCGAATCCAAGCGCATCCCAACTCGAATTTGGTACCTTTGACCTGCTGCCTTCTGTTCACATGCATCGAGCTCCTCAGGGGCAATATTGAATCTTTCATGCTTCACGTTCAAAGTGGATTCAATATTCTAGCTGCGCTTCGTCTCAACAGTGACATGGCTTCGGGTCTTGATTCTAATTTCTCGTCCAATGATCTTGAAGCCATCGAAGATCACATCGTTCCGATATTCTCACGTCTCAATATCCTCTGTTCTCTCGCTGGCAGGATGACACCGCCAATATACGCCCCAACAGCTATAGAAGACTCTCCTCAGGAAGATCTTACTCATTGTAGAGAACAGCTCGTCGGAATCTTAGATGCCTGTATTCGATTTATTGGCAAGATTGATATTAACGCAGCCACGTTCCAATTTGACGTCGACAGTCTCATTGAACAGGTCAAACTCCAAACAAGGCTAGACGCATGGCATGACCGGCTAGCCGAGCTTCTTGCACGAATGAAAGCGACCGGCAATCCGGCGAAGCAGGACGCTCTCAATCTACTTTTGGTACACTACAAAGTCATTTACATCTGGATACGGGTATGCACCACAGCTGGAGAAATGGCCACAGACTCTTACTTTTCAGACTTTGAAGAGCTTGTGCATTACGCGGAGCAAATCATCTACCCAGGCGTGGGCAGGGCAACACCGCAAACACTGTCTTTCGACATACAAATCCTAGGGCCTCTGTATTATACCGCGCTTAAATGCCGTCATCCCACAATACGAAGACGCGCGCTGGAGATGCTGCAATTCGCGCCTCGTCGAGAAGGGCTCTGGAATGCACATCACGCATACGTAACTGCCAAACGAGTGATCGAGCTAGAAGAAAGACATCTCAACGGGCAAGAATTGCCAGACGAGACTTCTAGGCTGTATGGTCTCACCCTGCCCGATGATGAGTCACGGATGTATAACCTGAGCGAGATGCCATTTGACTTTCGGAAATTTGACTACAGCATCGTGCCCAGTCCGGCTTATCCAGGCACGCTTGAAGCTGTGTTCCACACAAAGCCGTGGGGGCCATTGGGAGAGTGGCAGTCAATCACGGAGTATATTGAGCTATGATGTAGAGGGTATCTGCCCAGGCGTTGTTAGTCATACTAGAATAGAAAGCGCAGGTATGCATGACCTACCTTCAGGGCTTCTATTCAAGATCTTGATCGTCAAAACAGTGACCAAAAACGCTTGCTAATCTGAACTATGATTTATCTTACTCAAAATTGCTGATAGGTTCAGTCCGGTCAAGAATTTACGAAGCTTCGAATACCAGCGAACTTGACTCGTTTCGACCTAGCCGAGAATGGTTAGGCCTGTCTAAGACACGACTCTTGATTGGTGGGCATTTCGTAGCTGCCTGGCCCAGAATAACCTCGTACCCGACTAACCAGAATCGGATTAGCGCCTTTATGCAGTTCGCATGGTTTACAACCGCAGAGGAAATGTACTTAAAGAGTAAATATTCAGTGAAAGGGGTGAAACAATAATTATCACTTGACGTGCCCACCTCATCTCAAATTCATCACATATCGCTGCATCATGACCGTGGACAAACCGAAGAGCAGAACGCTCGACTATACCCTACGAGCGATACAGCTCATTTTCGCCATCATCGTCATGGGAATAGACGGCTATGGTGCGCATAATAAATGCATTCTACTCTATCATGGCACCGCTAACTCTGATCCCATCGCCTAGCTATTCACATATTTCACGGCCACACTGTTTACGAACACTTCGACTTCGGCAACTTCTACGATTACTACGGCATCCCTAATGCGTGGGGCTTCTTGTTATTCTGCGCTGCCTGGACAATTTTGATCATTCTCTTCCACTACCTTGCCGGATTTATCTTCGCGGACCATCGATGGTTTACCTATGCTCATGCTGCCGTCGAGGCTGTGGCTGTCCTCTCATGGCTTGCTGGTTTCATTGCCGTCGCTATACAAATTTCGTCCAATTCATGTTCGACAGGAAAAAGCCCATGTGGATTGCTCGAGGCAGCGACAGTATTTGGAGCACTGGAGTGGTTGTTATTCATGGTTACTGCAGCCCTGACTGTCAAGCATGTACTATAGATTTGATGTTATTGGTTGGCCATGTAGCAAGCTGGATTGGAGTGTCCTTAAACGTCCATTTTGGAAGAATGAATTTATGAAGATGAGACTAGCAATCAAAAGTTAAAGGCGTAGTACGTACAACTACAATCCAAGACCATAAACTTGCATAACGCTGACAGTGCTTTCATCACCAAAACCAGCCCGCTTAGCCAAAAACAGTGTATTGAGTGCCGCATTTCCAAGATGCAGTGGGCAATGTAGGTCTCTCGCCTTTTGCACAGCTCTTTCCAATCGTAGGATGGCATGATCGATTTTCTCCGATCCAGCTTGCATGTCGATATTGCCTTCAATCATCTCCAATCCCCTTGTCATAAATTGACGGCTAGAGCCGGCAGCATTACTGACAAGCGCAAAGAATTGCTGAAGATCAACCTTGAGATAACGCGCAAATGCAATGGCTTCAGCCGCCGCGACCAGGTTTGTCACCTCCATCATATCCAGAACTAATTGGCGCAATTCAACCTCCTCCTCTAACATCTTGCTATTCGTGACTTCCATGATAGGAGTGGGGAAGTATTGGCGAACCATAGATGAGTCATCCATAGATCCATAGCCTTGCAAAAGAGCTCCGAGGTAGACCTGCTCAGCTGTTGAGCAAAGAGGAGTGGGGAAATGGTTCTGGCGAGCGGAGGTGGTAATGATTCCCTACGGCTTTGTTAGCGGGTTCATTTCACGAAAAGAGCCAGAGATCCACTTACAACATCCTTGAGGATAATTGTCAGCGCGCTAGCACCAGGGTTCCAGTCTTCCTCCAGCATACGTTGCAGGCGGTTCTCGTGCATCCACGTCCACGCGCTAGACTCTTTGATAGCTTCGGCGGTGGTATCTGCATGCAAGCCCAGCTGTGCTGCAAAGCCCATTGCCTCACTGGCACCGAGAATGTGGATGCCCGCAAGAACCTGGTGCACCATCTTCATGTTACTTCCTGCACCAATGCCACCAGGCACCAAGTACAACTTGCTGGTATCAGACATAGCCTCGAGAAGAAATCGTCCACTCTCCAGAGCTTCATCTGGTCCACCAGCCATGATAGAAAGGGTTCCATTGGCAGCGCGCAAAGCACCACCCGAGACCGGCGCATCAATAAAGTGAATATCTCCACGGCCACGTTGAACTAGATCTTCAGCGACGGACCGCACATACGAAGCCGAGACTGTTGAGCATAAGATGAGGGTCGCATTTTGAGGAAGACCTTTTTCATATAGCCAGTCAGCAGTTCATTCATCCCACAATCAGAATTAGGACGTACCAGCAACAATGCCGTCATCGCCGAACAAAACGGACTGGACTTGCGGAGCTGATGCGACCATGCAAATATAGTACTGCTTCTCGCTTGCTGATTCCCCCAATGAGGAAGCAGGGATCCCGCCAGCATTCTTGAATTTCTCAACTGATGCGGGGAACACGTCGAATCCGTGAACGGGGTATCCCTCTTTCACGAGGTGGGTGGCCATACCGAAGCCCATGGCTCCTAGGCCAACGAAACCGATAGCTGGCTTAGACATAATAATTGGTGATGGTTTTCAAATAAAAAGGAATTGGTAAGAACAAACCAAGAAAAAGGATTGATAGTTGATAAATAAGAGCGTGGGGGCCGGAGGGGCTCTGGGGAAACGGAGTTATACCCGAGTGGGGTGATCGGGCGAAGTCCGACTGCCCGAGCTTCAACGTTAAATACCGAGCCTATCGGGGTAGACCGAGCTTGTCCCAAGGTTATAGAGCTCTACAGTCACTTACAATAGGAACGTTATGAGAGGGGCGGTAGAATTGTAGAATTCTAGAAATGTAGAATTTAGAGTTATGAAAAATTGAAAATTTCATGATGAATTGGTTCTCGGGCGGAATCGCGCCCGTTAAGTATTAACAGAGGCACATATAACCAACTAAGCGCCGACAGCGCCGACAACGCATCAAGTGCATTGCTCGCCAAAAAAAGATGACGAGGCGTTAAAGGATCTATCTAGATACCTGCATTCAACTCAAAGAAGAAATTACCACCCTGCTAATAAGCAACCTCCTTCCTCGTCGTCCGATAAATCAAGGAATTCTGCAGTTGCCCCATATTCGACTGTAGAGTCTAGACTAGTTTTAATCCCGAATGAGGCAAGCTCAAGGTCTGAGAACCACTTGTCAGCATGGTTCCGAAAATCAGGTGAAGACACACTTGACATGTTTGCGTGCCACAGACTAGTCTTTGAGTCGTAGTGATTCAGGGTGGGAGTGGGTTTGCGGAGGGTTTGATTATCATTGGATCCGTCATCAAGGGGTAATATTTCCGGGGTGATATGATTTGATATGATCCCTGTTCGAAAGGCCTGGATCAATTCGATGATGATGTGTTTTGGGGAAGGGAGTGCTGCGAGAAGATCAATTCCGTTATGGGTCGTGTCTTTTTCCATGCAGCCTAGGTCCAACTGTGCCAAACATTCAGTCACAATTTCGGGCATGGGCTCAAGATCGTCGTTCATATCGATGTCAGAGGAATCAACCGAGGAGACATATGACAGATGGTCAAAATCATAGAAGGCGGAAGATAAATCATCAGTAGCACACACATCAAAGCAGGTCCCTGTGGAAGGGTATAGTCCGTGGCTTTCATGGCCTAAATCAAGCTGTGAACAGGGATCAGTCGCTTCATCCGAATCATAGTCAAGATCACGAGATGTATCAAACTCAAGAGTACGGGATGAGTCAAAAGGGACACAACGTGGGGAATCCAAGCTCATAGGAGATCCTACCGATGAGAAACTGGCAGAGCAAGTGTATTCTGTATCGTAGCCGGAGGGGTGGCTTTGATAAATGTCAGTTCGTGTTTCGTGAATTGTGTTCGTGACTCGACTTCTCTTGGGAACAACCATCCGGGCCTTGAAATCAATGATAGGATCTGCCGCGTTCAATCCCTCCAGGGCTCGATTCTCTTTGGGGGATTGAGCATCGTGATCCTGTGGGAGATTCCAGTCATAGGCGCATTGTAGACAGAGGTCAGGGTGGTCGGGTGGAAGGAGATCATGAGAGGCTTTGATATCATTGCAAGATGAATGACGAGGCTCACAGGGCGAATAATCAACGTTGGCAGTCTGGAATCGAAGGTGGTTAGTAAACTCCAAGCAGCTCACGACTGTGTAGTTGGCGATGTGCCCACATTTGGGATAATAGTGGTATCCATATCTGCACATGGCGTATTTGGTTAGAGTAATTTTGATGGGATTGGAGTCTTTGAACTTGGTAGAGAACCCTGCTATATAAGATTGAGACGGGAGCTTTGGGTACGAATGTACCGTACAGGGCTATTGGCTTCTTCATCTACAAGTACAACCAAGCTCTTGAAATTCATGCACAGCAGACTTCTCATTGTCTTCCGTGATTACGAACAAAGCCAGCAAAGCCCTTGGCCCCAGTGGGGCTTGTAATTCCCTTTGTGCATTGTTAAGTCATGGAAACAAAAAGAAAACTTCGAACCCCTTGACTTTGCTGAAGACAACGATATGGTTCCATCGCTTGAAAATCGGAGCCATTGTCAATTGGCCATCAAAGGGTAGGCCATTGACTCTTTGAGGGAAAAGAGATAAAAGGAAAGAATCAAAAGAAGGAAGAATAACAACAATATTGATAGTGACAGAAAAAAGAAAAGTTTACCGACAGAAAGAATTGAACTTTCAGCAGTCAAGTTCCCTCGGTCTGAAGGAGAAGTCATCTCCTCCAGCTCCCGCTCTGACGGCTCATTGTTAGGGGTATAAGCTTTTCTAATGATTATGCACAGCGAGCAAACGGTATCGCTAGGGGCTGAAATTGGTCTAGGACGAGCTGAGGTAGCACACCAACCACATTCATGGATCATTCGCCCGTCAGTACTCTACACCCCCGACAAATCCAATCATAAATTTTGAATAGAGATGTCCCAATTAGATAAACGTACACATGTAATTATACAAGTATTGGAGGGTTGCAACCCAATCACGACTCAAGTTCCGTCAGATATTTCACGCCAGAGTCAATGAGCCACCAAGCCGCAGTTTCATGCATCCACCGAATCAACGGCCTCTCCAGCGGCATGTTCTGACACTCATCCGCCGGCCTCCACATCATAGTCTCGGAACAAAACACAACCTCATCTCCCTTCTCATGAAAACTCAAAGCAAGCCTCGCACAACAAAAGTCCATGTTAACCATCTTGATTTCAAATTCGACTTTATTGCTGCTTCTGGCAATAACGCGATACACACCACAGACTAAATCACCCTCATTAAAGTCGAGTGAAGAGATATGGGATGCTTTAAAGCTTCGCTTTTGTTCTTTAGTGTCACAGACAAGTCTGATCATCAGGGCCTGCGGGAAATGCGTGAAGGTAGTCATATTGCGTCGGACCAGCTTGGTGAACAGAAGCTCTATTGGGATGTTCGGGAGTGAGCCACGAAGCACAGATTTCGAGGCATGATCATGGAGCGCGAAGAATTTTTCTGTGAGGACGCCCTCCGGGATTGATTCGATGCTTTGCGGTTTGGATTTTGCGGATGAAAGTCCGCTTTGTGAGGTGTGTTGGATGCGGGATGACAGTTTTTGGTGGCAGATGTAGAAGTATACGGCTGAGGAGCCTGTTAGCACGGCGCTGATTGTTACGATTAATCGAAACATGGTTATAGACGTTCTTCCCAGGTAGTTGTAGTGTTCTTGCGGTTGAAGTCTTTGCGGCGGTGTATGACGCATCAGTCGAAGCGTCAGCTGAACCTAAATACGAATTTCTTGGCATCGCGAGTGGATCGGTCATGGGATTTCTATGGATCATTTTCTTATCTTCTCAATGCTAGTATCGAAGAATCACTGAACATTTCTTCCGAGACTGATATGTAGATTCAACAAACTATCTACGGGGTGACTCCTGCAGAAATCATAAAACGAGTCAACGTAAAACAAATTGGTATCATTATCAAACATAACAACCATGGAATCAAGTCTGCGACCATGTCTTGAGCAGCGAGATTCAAATGTGTGCTTTGTTAGTTGAACCTGCTCATGCAAAGCTAAATTAGACTGCTGAGGCCCGTCCGTTTTGAAACATCTCAACACGCCCACTATTATGCCAGCATGCAAGTTTAACACCACACTTTCCACAAGAGTGGTCGACATCTTTAAGGCCCGAAATGATGTATGGAATACATCCGAGGCAGCAACAGAAGCAAAGTAAAGCAGCCAAGGCACTGTTCAATATTTAGTATCAATTTCTAAGGAATCGTCCATTCATAATATCAAACTCACTGGGTAGTCGATCCCGATACAGCCTGTGTCCTTGTCATTTCTCGTTGTCCACAAGCAGGACAATCAACAGGAGCCGGAGTCTGCCGAAGTGCATGCAAAGGCACTGCGGACGCATAGCCACTAGGGTGAACGGGTGTATAGTATGCTTGCGGTTGTGGCTGCTCATAGTTGGGCGGTGGCTGGCCGGTATAAGCCTTCTCAGGCGCCGAGTTCATCGAGCGTTGACCTGCAAATGCCGGTTGAGGCTCATTAGAAGAAGGTTGCCCCGGGTATTCCTTCTCCATTAGAAGAGAGCTAACAGGCATCGGTGCGTCTTCGGGTCGGGTACGGTCGTATGATGGGACTGGAGGTGGGCTAATCGGGTCCGAGAGGGGTGCTGAATTGGTGCTGGCTCGTTCAGAGGTATGCAATGGGCTCACGGGGCTTATAATATGGTGTTCAAGAGTCTCGACTGGGATAAGGCCTGTGGATGGTCAGTTTTGAATACGACAAGTCATGAAGTCATGAGGAGAGCCTGGACAGACCTTCGCTAGCCGGTCTTCCGGCCATAATGAACTTGCGATTTAGATGGTATTTATACGAGGGAGGTCAGAGTAAGAGGCCCGGGATGAAGAGCGAGAAAGTGATATAATTGAAGGAGGCTCCCCGATGGCAGGGCTGTGCACATCGCTTTGATCATCTGTTTTGAATTCAAGTTATAATTAGTTCAATCATGCAGAGTTGAACAGGCCACTGCATTGCCCCATAGTAGACCCTGTGGTGGTAGTGGGATCGACAATGACTGTGTCTAGGATGCTGCCTTGCCCCTGTCCGGCTCCTTTGGAAAGCCTTGAGATCACTTGGATGGTACCTAATTTCCGGCGCATTTATCTAATGGCGCGAAGCTGCCGTACACTATAAGCTCCTCTCCAACTGAAGACCCTTGCAGATGTACGTGATATTACTGCGAAAATATCTATCCTGCCCTGAATATTACTTTGAGATTGGCCCCGGGGCGTATGACCGGGCTGAACGAGGCCGCCAACCAAAATAGGCTCCAGCGGTGTAAATTAGGTGTCTCGGTCCCTTACTTGATGCAATGGACCCCAGTTTATGTGAACTCGGTAAATATTCTCGACTAATCATCGATCTTGGTGATGGAAAGCATGGACAGAATGTATGTAATGACCAGAAAGTAGTTGAGAATAGAGGTCATCTCGACACTTGGCGCTCTCTATCCCCGTCTAGGTTTATCGCGCCCCGTCCAGAAACAAATCAGTGTAACGGAGTTACGTACTGTCTTCACCGCACCGGCTCCCCCTTTCTCGTTGCTAGTCTATTCACATCATGCGGCTCAAAGGGCGGAATATGATTTCGCGTATTATACATAAAATGGAGTGTATTGATACAGTAATATCTGGCATATTCAATAGCGCATCACGACCCTTGGCGGGCCCTGTTCCTCATTGCGACTAGCAAGTGTGGGGGCAATTGTGGGGTTGACGGTCCTTCAAGTGTCAGGGCGACATAGGCCCTCAAAATAGTCTACAGTAAGTAGTGGTCCATTTCAAGTGACGTAGTGACATTAGTGGAAAACATTCCGGAATAGCATTTTCCGTTCTTTCGTTAGCCTTTCGGCTCCAGAAAAATAGACTCTCTGAATAAAAGAAATTCCATGTCGTTCGGTATTTTTCTAGATTTACGAGTGAACGGCTTTACTCCGCCGGAGATCGAGAACAGTGGCAGCACGAAAAACGGTCGGATTTGCTCTTATTTCCGACTTGAAATGTACACTCGCAAAAATTGCATTATAAAACTCCATATTAAAGTCAGAACTATTCAATGAAGCCTTTAACTTTAGAATCACGGACCTGAATCCAGCCATCTCCATCTTATTACAATGTCCGAACAAACTATTGTCCTCATAACTGGTAAGATCTTAACCACATCAGACGATTCACACATCTTACTCCATGGGTATAGGTGCCAACTCTGGCGTCGGTTACGCAACAGCGAAAGCCATCTTATCCGACCCAAAGTACCATGTAATACTAGCCTGTCGAGATCCCTCGAAAGGACAAGAAGCATGTTCTCAGCTCCAGGCCTCCAATATTCAAGGAACACTTTCTGTCATTCAGCTAGATGTCGAAGATGACACTTCAATCTCCAAGGCCGTGAACACCGTATCCGAGCAATTCGGACGAGTCGACGTCTTTATCAGCAACGCAGGCACAACCTCGCCTGGCTCTACTGGACGCGATAAACTCGGAAAAATATTCTCCACAAATGTCTTCGGTGCGATGCTTGCTTCAGAGGCTTTCATCCCACTTCTACTTCAATCACGTCATCCTTGTCTCATTCAGATATCAAGCGCATTGGGTTCGTTGGCTCTTGCATCTGATCCAAATAGTGAGCATAGTATCCCGGTTTGGGATGAATACCGGATGAGCAAAGCTGCGTTAAATATGATGACTGTTCAAATGCATAAGCGACTCGAAGGGAAAGTCCGTGTTTTTGCTTTTTGTCCTGGTCTCGTGCGATCGATGCTGAGGGGTGTTTCGGAAGAGGCTGTTAGTGCTCAAGGTCATGCTGGGGATCCCATGGAGTCGGGAAAGGCGATCTTCGAGATTATTCTCGGGCGGAGGAATGATGACGTTGGTAAGTTTCTTCACAAAGATGGATTCTATCCTTGGTAGTTGGGCTCTCATTATTTAGACTGTTATTCGCTGTTCGGCATGGTTTGAGTCTCATCGAAGGATTTAAGCAACTATGTCAAATGACAAATAAAATGACATTAAGTTGACAATTATCTGAACCGTATTGTCTAGATTGGTCTCAAACAATCAGTATGTTCTCTACACTCTTGAATTCTCCATGTCCGAAGTGTGGTTATGATCTCTGATAACCACTGTAAGACACGTCGCGCGATATGACCTTGGAATAACGGACACAACGAGACAGAAGTTCTCTAGGTGAAGCTGGGCAAGTAAGAACCTGGGTAAAATAGGTCAGCGTAATATTGAAGAAAAGCTCAAAGCCTCGTACATTCCGTCGACTGCTCTTATAATTTCAGCCTTGATATTCTCTTGTAAGATAGTACTCTCAAGGACGAATCCCGGCAACCGGTTCATATGACTGTCGAGATAAATCCGAATATTCCCCTCTGAAGCTGAGATGGGTTCTGAGATACATCCACTGAAAGCTTTCTCAATTTCTGGGACGGGCCTTGAGGTGGCAAAGATGTTCGTTGTCGTTTCTTTTTGTAAATTGAATATTTCAGACAGGAATATTGACCGGCACCCATTAGATGCTTGGCATTCATCTAACGCACAATGTAGACTCTCGAATACGTAGCCGCAACAGCCAGAAGGGTCTTTGAGATCTCGTCCAAAGTTGGTCTTGTCCTTTTTTTCCGATGCCTGTTGTAAAGATCGCCAACGCTCTCTGGTAGGGAATTGCGGTCTTGGCTTAGCTGCTTGACAAGATTGCGACCCGGTCCTCAAGCTGCTGTTCCTTCTGTCGGGGCCATTCGCAATAAATATATGCAATTCCAATAGATTGATCGTGTAGGCTTCTAGTCATGAGGTCGTTGATGACTGCTGCAGCTAGAGTTGTTTTCCCTGCCCCGGGGATGCCTGGTCAGAACAATGTTTGCTTGGTGGATTTTCGCCAATTCTGGTAATTAACAGAGTCTAGGAACCATTGCCAGTCCCTGGCTGCTGCTTCTTTAACAAATCGCTATGCCGAGGTCCATACTCAATTGCCGTAAGCCATTTCAGAAACTCCGAATTTTCTTCTCTGTCTGACTTGGATCGCATTGATCTCACATTGGCCTAAGTTCTCAGCATAGCCTCCTTGACTAGATACTGCGTTAGGAGATAATTGATGACACAGCCTCCTGAGCTTTGGAGCAACTATTTTTCACCCAGGATATCTTTCATCGGGCGTTCTGCTTCAACATCACTTGGTTGCACGTATTCGAGAAGCTCCTTCGCACATGCCGCAGCCACAGCTGCCGCGTATTCCTGCCAATCCTTGGTCTTCTGCGCGTCGGCATAATCACAAATTCCCCCTAATGACAATACAGGGAAAGTTATCCATCAGTCCTGCCGCCTCCATTTCGATACACAAAACAAGTCCACCAAGGCTCTTATTCAGACTGTCTCGAGCCACGGCGTCTTTGATTACCTGATCACCGCTTGCGATAAGACCATAATGCACGCGCATGTCCCTTGGATTCCTTCGAAGCTGATCAACGGCAATATTCGTTGCTTTAGCTTCTCGCTCTGCCGAAGGACTGGCTGTAAGCACCGCCAATCCTGAGACACACATGAAGACAGCTAATATCATTTCCCAAAATGTGACACACATGTATTGCCATCTGCTCCGAGCACCATCAGAAAGTCCCGTGATGGAAATGGGGTCCTTGAGGGAATCGGACCAGGTATATTTCGATATCAAGTTCGGATATCTTTTCCCCAAGACGTCAAGGTATTGATTGATCTGAGTTCCATGCATCTCATGCTTGGTCTCAAGTTTCGTCAATGCGTCAACAGTGCGGTTGGTGGATTGTTCAGCGCACCAGTCCGCTTGAAGTAGCCGTTTGCTTCCGCCTTGCCCATATCCCACTGGACTACCCCAGGGAACTCAGCAACAGGTGTGCTAATACTTTGGACGGAATGCCGCCCCCGATGCCAACCATAAGGCCGACCTTGATAGACGGAAAAGCCCGCACCATCTGCGTTGCAGAAGTTGCTTCCCTTTCGGGAGACAGGCTATGACAATCTTGTGCTCGCCGATACATCCCAGTGTGTAGGCATTGGGGTCAGATGGCGGCTTGATTAGTTCGGGGTGTGTATGGTCGAGCATAGCTATCGCCGCGGTCTGCTCCTTTGGCAACGCACAGATCCATCCCACAGTGTAATCATTACACGTCAGCTCTCGCGAGCTACTCTTTGAGTCCTCAGAATCATCATTGTCAATTAATAAAAGGCCATGGTTAATAGGAGATGCAGACGTGATTGGGGTATACTGTAGAAAGTGCGCAGACCTCACAAAATCCTTCAGCTTCACCATCAGGCGATCATAGGCGCTGTCCCCGGCATAGGCTCAGCCTCAAGCGCCGGTGCTTTCTACCCCTTATAGGCTATTGAGCCTTGAGAGTGGGGTCTGCGAGATAATATTTTGCACTGCACTCACCTCAGTCCCCTGCAATATGGTTTCATATTTTGGTCTTTTTTTGTATCTTCATACAGCCTATGTAGTAATAGCGATGAGAGTCAAACAAAGTTCTTGATCCGGGGCAATACATCAGATCCGACCGGGCTTACTGGATGCAGTTATCCCCGACAGCCCCGCAGATGACGAACTGGAGCATGAACCATCCAACGCTGGTTGGCGACAATAGTCAACCTATCGAAAGGAATTAATCGGATACAGCAAACTGAATCCAGATTAGGAAGCAATCGGATTTTTCCCTTAGAAAAGAGTGCAGTAACCCACTCCCTTCTACAACTCCGCCACACCGACACTTCATGCTGAGAATGGCTTCCAAGATCCACCCCACGATCAAGCTCGCCAGTGGCTACGAAATCCCTAAATTAGGCTTCGGGGTATGTGTCCATTGAAACACCCGATGGCCATTATTTCATCACTGACAAATGGTCACAGGTCTACAAGACGTAATCTTCCCTCTCCACCTACGTTCTCTGTCCACTTAACGCTGACTTTGACCAGTCCACCAGATGAGACAGAGCGATGCTGTCTCGAGGCCTTCAAAGCAGGCTATCGTCACGTAAGTTAAATTCACCATCATAGACAATAACGAACATTTGCTAACTCCAGCACAGATCGATTCAGCCGCCAAATACTACAACGAAGCAGGCTGCGGCAACGCCATTCGCTTATCCGGACTCCCACGGGACCAAATATTCTTCACATCCAAAGTAGGAGATATCAGCTACGAAAAAGCCAAGTCACAAATCGACAAGACCCTCTCCGAATCAAAGCTCGACTACATAGACCTAATGCTCCTACACAACCCCTTCGGTGGATCTGAAAACCGGAAAGGCGGGTGGAAAGCCGTAAGCATCGAAGTATTCTCATTACCACTATGACTCAGACTAACACTACCCCAAAGCTAGTGGAAGCTAACGAAGCCGGCAAAGTACGCTCTATCGGCGTAAGCAACTACGGGGTGCACCATCTAGATGAACTGGAGCAACACATCAGTGAACTAGAAGCGGAGCGTGGTGGAAAAGGTAAAGGCGGGACGGTAAGTGTCAATCAGATCGAGCTTCATCCTTGGCTGGCGCATACAGAAATTGCGAACTGGTGCAGCGAACGTGGCATCGCGGTTGAAGCCTTTTGTCCCATTGTGCGTGGTACTCGCTTTGAAGAACCGGTAGTGAAGAGGCTTGCGGAGAAGTATGGCAAGACCCCGGCTCAGGTGCTTATTCGGTGGAGTATTGATAAGGGATACATTCCGCTGGTTAAAAGTGTGACACCGGAACGCATTGTTGCTAATGCGGAGGTTTTCGATTTTGCACTTACGACTGAAGAGGTCTCGGAGCTTGAAACGGATGAGTATAGTCCTGTTTCGTGGAATCCTACTCAGTCCAAATTAGAGGATTGATAAGAGCTGGAGGCTTGAGGATCATGTGCTGTTTTGAAATCATTTTGTAATCATTCTGAGTTTACATTGAGGCCTGGATATTCCATGATAAACGATCAACAGATCCCTCTCGCTAGGTAACAAACCATTCCCCATCCTTCATTTCGTTCTATTTCCGTTCCCTCTTCCCGTCTCTTTCATGAGAGTACATTCTTCCCTGTGACCCAATAAAGAGACGTGCACGTTTGGCCCCACCGCCATCCGCCTGGTGTCTCAGTTCGTCTTCCCGCGCGCGAACCTGTTGTTGACGTGCTTTTCTGATGCGCTTGCTTTTCTTCTCGGCGGCTATCGTTGCTGGATCTTTTCCAGTAAATACCCTCTTCAACCAGTCCATCAGTCTGTCTTTTCCCCCAAACGGCTCAGGTCCTCAGCGTCGATTGGCTAGTAGGTTATATTGGTGGTGGATATGGGGCGGGTTGTACGTTTGCTGAATAGGTCTAGATCAGCATCATAGATCCACTAACCTCTGGGAGATATAAATACCGCAAATACATGGATTAAGGAGATGTGGACAGGGAGTGAGGTCAAAGCAAGATTTCATTGCGGCTATAACCCCATAAGGCTGGGCAGGCTGGGCATCGGGATTCAAGACCCCACAGGGAAATCCGATGCGCAAATTAGAGTTGGAACAAAACTGAGGATGTCCTCACGGAAATAAAGTATAGCTACTGTATTTAAACGCCATGTCAGCTCTACAGCCCTAGGATGACTGTTTGTTTACTGCCCTTCACGGAGCCAAGGGAAGACATTTAACCCATTATTGGTTTTGGCCCGAATCAGCTGTGGGGCTATGGTTCTTATTTAAAGAAACGATAATCTCCTTTGGCTAGAGATCATGATCTCATAGGTTTACACGTTTCTTTCTTTGACGCTAACAAGTGGGGGCCGGACTGAGCGGGGTCAATATGGGTGCGGCTTATGTCCCAATGTTTTAAAGTCATTTCAAGCTTTTCTCTCTCGTACCCACGTTTAGGATCTCACCATGGAACCGGAGTCAATCTATACTCCGCCTGACCGCTCTTCAACCGGTCTATCGATGTCCTCTGGACTATCGATGGCCGGACCGGGGCCACAGGATGCGACACGACGCAGGCTGTTGTTGATCTACATTCATGGTTTCAATGGATCCGAGACTACCTTTTCAGAGCTTCCCGTGCACGTCCATAGTGCGTTGGCTGCTTTATTAAGCGAGTCACACGTGGTATATACTCGTATATACCCTCGTTTTAAGACTCGTGGCGAGTATCAACTGGCGGTGAAGAGATTCAGTAGTTGGTATGTGACGCGGTGATCATCGCTTCAAAGGGATGTAAGCAATAAGCTGACATGCTTACAGGCTGGAGCCACATGAATCTCACGATCTAGATGTCATCCTGCTCGGGCACAGTATGGGCGGGATTATAGCTTCCGACGTCGCGTTGTTGAACAAGGACAAGACTGCACAGGCCAAGCACCGCATCTTGGGGATCATCAGCTACGATACTCCTTATTTAGGACTACATCCTCACGTTGTCTCCACTGGAATTACCAGCCTCTTTGGAAAGGACGGGGGTGTACCGGAAGAACAAATTTCTGCAAATGCTGCGGACTTTGAACCTGTCCTCAATGATCCCACTTTCAATCCACCCGATCCACCACCTAACTATGATCCCAAGTGGCTGGATGACTATCGTCGCACTGAGCGCGGCTTGGTAGGTAGCGTGAAGGATTTTTACCAGAAGAAGAAAGCTGAACGGGAAAATTGTGTTGCAACATCACATCTTAAGCGCCTCATGGCTCCTATGAAGTTTGCAGGCGGTGTCAACAACTATGCTGAATTGCGGCGGCGGTATCAGCGCATTCAGGAATGGGAAAAGGACGAAGACAGTCCGGACAGAGTACGCTTTACCAATTACTATACGTCAAGTACTCCTCGCCGGAAAGTCAAAGGTAAACAAATATCCTCCTGAAAAGAAGTCAAGTCATCTGTTTCTAACTCTACTACGAAAGCAGATGATAACAAACCTAAAAATAATCGGCTGTCTATATCCCCAAGCATCGCATCATCCACCACCACAGTCAATCAAGTAGGGGATCAAGCCCTTTCGGAAACTGTTTCCGTTACAACGTCTGGCTCTGGTGATAGCTCCGGCCCTTCAAAGGCAGTCAAGTCTCGCAGATTCTGTCTCCTTCCCTCTTCCCATTGGAAGTACCATGATAATCGTAACTGGTTTCCGGTGGCGATAGAGGACATGACCGAATTGGAAGCGCATATGTCTATGTTTCTGCCAAATAGACCAGGTTATGATTGTCTTGTTGGTGAAACGGTGGCCCTGGTGGAACAATGGATTCAGCATGATCTTACTAAACGATTGTTGAAGGAACAGGAGGCCATTTAATTTTTGTACTCAGGCCTTGTTTCATGTTGATAGAAGCTTTTTAGCAGGGAATCCAGTACACACTTTGATACCACCTCTAGCTGCGGGGCTGAACGAACTATTTTAGATTAAGGAAGTAATTACCATTATCATATCTGATTCACAGATGACATTAAACTGGAGACTGAATATCAGTCTCTGGGATGATACTATCAATAGCGTACAGTAGGACCAACCAGCCCCACACGTGGTCCCGGTCCCTGATCCGCGCATGTGAGTAGAGCTCGACCCCTGATTGATCCCTCTATACATCAACTATCCTACTATTCCAACTCCAGGACAATCAACATTTCTAATTCACGAACAGAATAGCAAACTTGAGTATCAGTCAGTTTTAGATAAGTCACAATCTCGGAACAGCCCAGGTGCATTGTCCAAAGGGTGGGGGCGATGGCGACACCTCATCATAAACGGATAGCTCTTAGTGATCGCACAATGCAGATCCTACTTTTATTGTCAATTACTCCGCGCTATGTTTGATTATGATTTGTTCTTGATCCTTGCAAGACACGATGGTGGGTCCACAAAAACATTCTTATCCCCGATTCTAGGGGGAGCGGAGCCCCTTGGGAAAAATCACCATGAATTAATGCGGCATAAACACTCGTCGGGTCGGATATCAAGCGGGGCTTTCTCTAAGGACTGTGTCCATGAATTTTACTCGCTCTATCATTGGCGCTAATCCAATGGCCCACTTGCGCAGCCCGCAGGATTGGGTCATTAAAGCTATCTGAGTCCCCTCGCGACAAGACATTGACGCGGGGTTGATCTTTCTCTCCTGACGATATTTTGCTTCTGCTGCAAGATTGATCGCTGCAGATCCTGATTGTCAGATCTGACAAGCTTCCCCTTGTTCATCTGCGTTGTACAAGGTTGCTTGTGCTTCTGCCCACGAGGCGATTTGGTTTCTTTCTGAGCCTTCAGAATGAAACATGCAAAGATGATAACAGGCATTACTCTTATGGCACTTGCAGCAGGGGAGGATCTCACCCAGCATGTGGATATTTTGTACGTTCTCCTTCTATGGTGCGAGAACAAAACTAATATGAGTATAGCATGGGAACAGAGGGTGGAGGCAACAATTTTCCTGGGGCGGTCCGACCCTTCGGCATGGTTAAGCTCGGCCCTGATCTCCTCCTGTCAGGCACAGACTCATACTCAGGCTATCTGCCCGATGGTAACTTCTCTGGTTTCAGCATGATGCACGAACAAGGAACAGGCGGGGCACCTAAATACGGCACCGTCTCGCAATTGCCCTTGGTCGGCAATATCAGTGATCCCTTGTCTAATATCACTGTATCGCGGAGTGGCACTGATGAAGGCTCTGTCGGCTACTACAAGGCTGAGACTAGTGACGACGTCGAAGTCGAACTGAGTGCTTCTTCCAGAGCGGGCATCTATCGCTACACATTTCCCTCAAAGTCGCAGGGGAATATACTAGTTGATGTATCGCATGTTTTACCTTCCTTTCGGGGTCAAGGCCTGGGTCAAGGTTATGAAGGTGGTAATATTACCATCTTCGCTGATGGTCATTATGAAGGGTCTGGTGTATATAACAATGGATGGAATGAGGCGCCCGACTGGACTATTTACTTCTGTATGTCTTACTTTGCTTGGATGGAGATACAGGCTGACGTTCTTAGGTGGTTATTTTGACTCTGCTGCTACAAGCAACAAGACCTATTCAGCAACAGGTACAGCTAAGAGTGTTGAGCAGCCCGGTGGCTTTGCTACATCTTCGTCCAGCTCTACTCGTGTTGGTGGCTTGTTCTCGTTTAATGATACTGAAGTCATTTCTCGTGTGGGCATCTCCTGGATCTCAACACAGAAAGCCTGTGATAACGTGAACAACGAGATTCCAAAAGGCACATCATTTGCCTCGGTCGTCGATGATGCGGTTTCCGAATGGAATAGTGAGGTCTTGTCTAAGGTCACGACAACCAATACCAACGAAACTAGTCTCAGCCTCCTCTACACGTCTCTCTACTTCATGCATCTCATCCCGACAAACCAAACCGGAGAAAACCCCGGCTGGACATCATCTGAGCCATATTACCAAGATATCTTTACTTTCTGGGTAGGTCACCTGGTTCAATCATCCACCAAAAAGGAAAAATCGAGAGGGATACTCATATGACATAGGATCTCTTCCGCTGCTCTACTTCCCTAATGCAGGTCCTCCAACCAACAGCATACGAAGAGCAAATCCGTTCTCTAATCGACATCTGGAGAAACGTCGGCTACATGCCAGACGCCAGATCTTCCAACTACAACGGCCGCTCACAAGGCGGATCAAATGCCGACAACGTCCTCGCCGACGCCTACGTCAAAGGGGTCCGCGGTTCAGTAAATTGGGAAGACGGCTACAAAGCCATGAAAAAAGACGCAGAGGTCACGCCTGTGAATTGGCCCATTGACTGGATGGCACCAGATTCCTCAACCCATGACGGCCGGAGCGCTCTCCCCGACTGGCTTGACTATGGGTATATCACACCCAATTTCAGCCGGGCCGTTAGCCGGGCCGTGGAATACGCGTATAACGATTTCGGATTGTATCAGGTTGCGTCTGGGCTTGGAAAGACGGAGGATGCGAAAACATATCTCAATCGCTCGCGTAATTGGCGGAATCATTGGAATCCGGACCAGACTTCGTTGGGATATTCGGGTTTCGTCGTCCCGCGCAATACCTCAGGCTTTATCGAGACGGATCCGCTGGATGATACTGGGTACTGGGGTGATTCTTATTATGAGGCTAATTCCTGGGCGTATTCGTTTGCGGATGTGCATGATATGAAGCATATGATTGAGCTTATGGGCGGGAAAGAGACTGTTATCTCTCGACTGGATACTATGTTCACCGATGGGGCCAGTGGATCGAGTGGGACTATTTTTGACGCAACTAACGAACCGTGAGTGACGTCCCTTTCCATTGAAGCTTTGACCTGAACTAATGAGTGCTGTAGGATGTTCAATCTTCCGTATCTGTACAACTACGTCGGTCGACAGGATCTGGCCGTCTCGCGATCTCGCAAGGTCGCTAAAGAAGATTATACCACCGGTGTGTCTGGACTCCCAGGCAACAGTGATGCAGGAGCTATGCAGACTTGGTTACTCTGGAACATGATCGGCCTGTACCCGATCACCGGCCAGACAACCTTCCTGATTCATTCACCCTGGTTCACGTCCATGACCATCGATCTGGGTAATAAGAAAAAACTCCACATTAAGTCCACGGGCGGAGATGGTAATGGTGACAGCGACATCTATGTCCAAAGTCTCAAGGTCAATGGTAAGGCGTGGAAGAAGAGCTGGTTGACCTGGGATGACATCTTTGCGCGAGGTGGCACACTCGAGTTTGAGCTGGGGCCGACCGCAGTCAATTGGACGACAGGGGAGCTGCCGCCAAGTCCTGCATCTTGAGTTGGAGCGGGAGGAGATGCGAATTTAGATGGGGTCTTTTTGGGTTCTATATGATTTCCCCGTACATCTTCAAACATGGAGCTACAAATGGCTCATAGGTACATAAGTATTTATCCCGTCGCCGGTCGCTGGATTCTACGAATAGAAATCGAATATTTACGAGCTTCAAAGTCTAATGCGTATCCCAACAAAGTCTTTGGCCCCGTTTTCAGCTGTAACTGGGTTGCGCCAGGCCAGGAACAGTGTTACATCACCCGAAGCTCTGCATTTGGAACTTGCAACGGCCATCACGAACCGATGTACTGAGCTTTAAAACTGACTAGACATAGAGCAAGTACAATAACAATCAAAAAATAATTCGACAAACACCTATTATTATCTATGATGCAAAAAGTAGGCACAGGAAAGTTGGAAAGTGGGCAGTCTGGACTCCACGGGGGCCCGAGCTCTCCGCATCCCCACCCGCAATTACAAGCTCCGGCGACCAATCACCCCCAGAGCGATAAACGTTGAGGGGTTGTCACCTTCGCCCCCTCTTCTTTTCTTTTACAACTCTCCAAGATTTCTCACAATGGCATCTGTAGAAGCTGCCGACATCCCCGCTGATGGAACTGGTAAGAGCAAGCGTCGTGGATCCACCTGCTCGATATGGGGACATGCTAATTGATAACGGCAGGTGTTCTCAAGCTTGATCCATGGCTGGAACCTCACAAGGACGTGCTGAAGCACAGGTACAGCTTGGTCGAGAAATGGGCCAACGATATTAATCGCACGGAAGGTGGTCTGGATAAGTTTAGCAAGGTAGGTTGAAGCTCCTCACGGCGGCTAAGAGCTGCAACGGAGTAAATCAATACTGACGCAACTCTTTGAACAGGGATATGAAACTTTCGGCATCCATGCACTGCCAAGTGGCGACATCACATACCGAGAGTGGGCGCCTAATGCGACGCAGGCGTCTTTGGTTGGAGATTTCAGTATGTACCCAATTGAGATACGAAGTTAGGTGAATCATTACTGAGACTGGCAGACAACTGGGATGTCAACGCCAATCCAATGAGCAAGAATGACTTTGGCGTTTGGGACGTCATTGTTCCCTCGAAGGGTGGTGTCCCAGCTATTCCCCACGACAGCAAGATCAAGGTAAATGGACCAGATTCCTCTGCAGCTCACCGATTCAATACTAACACTGCATTCCTATAGATCACAATGGTTCTCCCCAACGGCGAGCGTGTCTATCGAATCCCAGCCTGGATCAAACGTGTCGTCCAGGATCTGAACGTCTCCCCGATATACGACGCCGTATTCTGGAACCCGCCCGCCAGCGAGCGCTACAACTTCAAACATGCCCGACCCAAGAAGCCCGAGAGTCTGCGTATCTACGAGGCTCACGTGGGCATCTCGTCCCCAGATACACGGGTTGCCACTTACAAAGAGTTCACCAAGAACATGCTGCCTCGCATTAAGGGTCTGGGCTACAATGCTATCCAGCTGATGGCTATCATGGAGCATGCGTACTATGCCAGTTTCGGCTACCAGGTGAACAACTTCTTTGCTGCCAGTAGTCGCTATGGATCTCCGGAGGATCTGAAGGAGCTTATTGATACTGCGCATAGCTTGGGTTTGGTTGTTCTGCTTGATGTTGTGCACAGCCATGCTTCGAAGAATGTTGCGGATGGTATCAATGAGTTCGATGGCACTGATCACCTTTATTTCCATGAGGGTGGTAAGGGTCGACATGACCAGTGGGATAGTCGTTTGTTCAACTATGGAAACCATGAAGTGTTGCGGTTCCTCCTGAGCAACCTTCGTTTCTGGATGGAGGAGTACCAGTTTGATGGATTCCGGTTTGACGGAGTTACCAGTATGCTCTACGTCCACCATGGGATCGGAAGGTATGTTTTCTTTATTTTTACTTTACTGTCTCACACACTTGAAATGAACTGGCTGACCAATATCCAGCGGCTTCTCCGGCGGTTATCATGAGTACTTCGGTCCGACTGTCGATGAAGAAGGCGTCACATACCTCACTCTCGCCAACGAAATGCTACACAAGCTCTACCCTGAATGTATCACCGTCGCCGAAGACGTCTCCGGCATGCCAGCTCTCTGTCTCCCACATGCACTGGGTGGTGTAGGCTTCGACTACCGTCTCGCGATGGCCATCCCAGACATGTACATCAAGCTCCTGAAAGAAAAGGAAGACAGCGAATGGGACATTGGCAATCTAGCCTTCACATTAGTAAATAGACGCCACGGCGAGAAGACCATCGCCTACGCCGAGAGTCACGATCAAGCGTAAGCTCCCCCTCTCCCCCATCCCCCCAATTCATCATCTACTAACCATCCCAGTCTGGTCGGCGACAAAACCCTAATGATGTGGCTCTGCGACAAAGAACTCTACACACACATGTCCACTCTATCCGAATTTACCCCCATAATCGAGCGAGGAATGGCCATGCACAAAATGATCCGCCTAATCACCCACGGCCTGGGCGGCGAAGGCTATCTAAACTTCGAAGGCAACGAATTTGGACACCCCGAATGGCTCGATTTCCCCCGCGAAGGAAACGGGAACTCATTCTGGTATGCACGTCGCCAGCTAAACCTGACCGAAGACAGTCTGCTCCGTTACAAGTATCTCAACGAGTTCGATCGAGGCATGCAGCTTACCGAGGAGAAGTATGGTTGGCTGCATTCTCCTCAGGCCTACATCAGTCTGAAGAACGAGAGTGATAAGGTCATTGTGTTTGAGCGAGCGGGATTGCTTTGGATCTTTAATTTCAATCCTACCGAGAGCTTTACGGATTATAGGGTTGGGGTTGAGGTTCCGGGCACTTATCGGATTGTGCTTGATACTGACGAACCGAGGTTTGGAGGCTTGGGGAGGAATGAGAAAGACACTCGGTTTTTCACGACTGATATGCCGTGGAATGGGAGGAAGAACTTTACGCAGGTTTATCTTCCTACGCGGACTGCTTTGGTAAGTGCTCCTATGGTGTTTGTGGTTGGCTTTGCTGAACTAATGCGTTTTCAGGTCCTGGCTTTGGAGGAGACTCTGTAGGTGGATATTGATAGTCCCTGGCTGTGTTTCAACAATACGGAACTGCATGGTCTTGGGCCTGTGTAGCCAGGTTTTAGCTAGCTGATCGTTAATACATACTAGAATGATTTATATTGAGACTAGAACTGTCTTGTTGCTTCTTGATATGGGTAGCATTGCGTAGTCATAAAGCATATCGTCCTCTGAGCTCCTATACAGGATATGAAAGCAGCAGGAACTATCTACGGAGGCAGCCGGCAGCCAATGCACTTAGACTCCTTACTCTAGTCTACGCTGGACATGATCATTCACAAAGGAAAATACAATTGAACACCAAGTTTCTCAGGGCCGCCTCGTAAGGCCATGGTTTTCAACTCTAAATACACAATAATGAAACACAAGCCAGCCAGACGGTATTTGGGGGGATTGCATATCCGACCAGGCTTTAAAAGTTCTCGCCCAAGAGGAACAGGGAAATCTCATCAACTCGCTCAGTTAGACATGACACGCTTCAACCTCGCTCCACAACCAACAACCTTCCTCCTTCCTCGGCAACAACCGTTTCGTATCTTCCATCGATCCTTTTCTAAAGGAATCCAACCCGCCAGGTCCAAACCCTATCCAATCCCCTTTTGTGGGGCAGACTAACTTTAGTCGTCCCGTTTCCAGGACAACATACGGCAAGTCCAGAACGAAATTCAATGACATGAAAACTCCCAGACGACATCGGACGGAATCCCCGCGGAAAATCGAATCGAGGCAAATCGACAGTCAAATTCCCTTGTTGGGGGTTCTGTTTCACTTTTAGATCGAGTATTATACACGCATCCGAAGGGAAGATGATGTCGAATGGGAGGACCAAGAGAAGTTCGAACAAAGGAAAATTCCGGACCACGGGAGGATAGCAAAAAGAAAATTGAGACCAAGGGAAAAAATAAAACAGAATTTGCTAGAGGTTGGCGCGAAGATTTGAATGGGGGTAGGAGAAGAGGTTGAAGACGCCGCTAGCTAGACAAATGATAGGATTACATCTAAGCGGAGCCCTCAAGCTCAGCCAGAATCTTCTCACCCTTAGCGCGGGCAGACTGGAAGTCACCAACCATGTAGAAGGCGTTCTCAGGGAGATCGTCACCCTCACCACCGATGATGGCCTTGAAGGAGGCAATGGTGTCCTTCAGGTCAACGAGCTGACCCTCGATACCAGTGAAGACCTGAGCGACAGCGAAGGGCTGGGACAGGAAACGCTGGAGCTTACGGGCACGCTCGACAGTGAGCTTATCAGCCTCCGACAACTCGTCCATACCGAGAATGGCAATGATATCCTGGAGAGACTTGTACTCCTGGAGCATCTGCTGGACACGGGTGGCGGTGTTGTAGTGCTCGTCACCGATGATACGGGGGTCGAGCATACGGGACTTGGAGTCGAGAGGGTCGACAGCGGGGTAGATACCCAACTCGGAGATACCACGGGACAAGACAGTGGTGGCGTCCAAGTGAGCGAAGGTGGTAGCGGGGGCAGGGTCAGTCAAATCGTCAGCGGGCACGTAGACGGCCTGGACGGAGGTAATGGAACCCTTCTGGGTGGTGGTAATACGCTCCTGCATACCACCCATGTCGACGGCCAGAGTGGGCTGGTAACCGACGGCGGAGGGGATACGACCGAGAAGGGCGGACACCTCGGAACCGGCCTGGGTGAAACGGAAAATGTTGTCAATGAAGAGCAGCACATCCTGACCCTCCTCGTCACGGAAGTACTCGGCAATGGTGAGACCGGTAAGGGCAACACGGGCACGGGCACCTGGGGGCTCGTTCATCTGACCGAAGACCAGAGCGACCTTGGAGTCACCCTCAAGGTTGATGACACCAGTCTCCTGCATCTCGTGGTACAGATCGTTACCCTCACGGGTACGCTCACCGACACCACAGAAGACAGAGTAACCACCGTGGGCCTTGGCAATGTTGTTCTAAAGCATAATTAGTAAACAGCTCAGGAATCTTCATTTAGAGGTTCAACCACGGAATACTCACAATCAACTCCTGAATGAACACAGTCTTACCGACACCGGCACCACCGAACAGACCAATCTTACCACCACGGGCGTAAGGGGCAAGCAGATCAACGACCTTAATACCAGTGACCAGAATCTCAGCGGAGGTAGACTGCTCAACGAAAAGAGGAGGGTCGGCGTGAATGGGGTTGAACTTGGTGGCCTTGACGGGACCACGCTCGTCAATGGGGTCACCAGTGACGTTGATGATACGACCAAGGGTGCCGGCACCGACGGGGACCTTGATGGGGGCACCAGTGTCCTGAGCGGACACACCACGGGAGAGACCCTCAGTACCTAAGAAGGCGTTAGTGATGCTCTTGAGGAGAGGTTGTCGGGCCGGGCGGGTGTGGGTCCCCCTTTCGGCTGAAAAGGGAAACACGGTGGCCCGACAGGGGATATAGCGAAGTGGAAGGGGTAAGCTTACCGTCCATGGCAATGGTACGGACGACATTCTCACCAAGATGTTGCTATAGGTAAAAGTTAATATCAAGGAGTAGTCCAAGGGGGTTAAGCCAATCACGAAGCACGTACAGCAACCTCCAGAACAAGCTTCTGGCCGTTGTTGTTGGTCTCAATGGCGTTAAGAATGGCAGGGAGCTTTTCGCCCTCGAACTTCACTGTTGAATCGCACAAAGCAAGTCAGTCGATGATCAGGAGAGACGATTGGGATCGATTGCGATGGTTTTGGGGATGGATTGGGGCCCAGGAAAAAGATTTTCGCGATGCCACCGATCCGTCCAGGGAGTCGAGCACGTACCGTCAACGACGGCACCAATGACCTGGTGAACCTTTCCACTGAGAACGGCATCCGAGCTGGCGTAACGGGCAGACAGGGCAGGCAGGGCATTGGAGCGGAGAGGCTGGAGAGCGCGGGCGACGGGGGTCGGCCGGGCATAGGCAGCCCTCCCGAAGGTCCGGGCGAGACCGCTAAGAAACGCGAGTTAGGGGACGAAAATTTGGTATTATTGACGAAAAAATGGTCGCGGGTGATAAATGGGGGATCGAATTTGGCGTTGACATACCTCTTGAACATTATGATGGTGTTGAAGAGCGAGGTGGTATTAAAGGGTGTGAAGGGTGTGGATGGAGGAAAAGAGGGAAGAAGAGGAATGGGAAGAGGTTTGGTGGACTCGCACGGGAACTGGGCGCCCTTAGCCTTTCCGGGGCGGTTTTGCCGATGGTCCCGTGATGAACCGACAACGGAGGTGCTTGTTATACATACAGCTGGGCATCCCCCATTACATTCTTCTGCTTTTACGTTCTTTAATTTGCTTTTGATTTAACCTATGGAATGACTCCCATCTTGCTTGGTTGTGATGGGGTATTTAGTCTACTTCTCTCCTCTTCCGCTGCCCCGTTGCTAGGGTATTCGCACACTTTGCATCCGCCGGCTTGGCATCCGAAAGCAGGGTCAAGCTTGCTCTGGAGTAAACTAGATAGCCTTAGATTTCCCTATAGAACTTATATAGCTCCAAACATAATAATGTATTAAAAATTTTTACCACTTCATCCAATTATCCTAATGATGATTCACCTGTGTTGCTCTCCCAGCAAGCTCTTCCCCCTGCAGGAGCTTCCCCGGTGGAAATCTCTGACGTGTAGTCCCGGAGCCCTCACCCACTCTGTTCCGAATGGTATGAGAGGACCTTAGGAACTCACCACCGCTTCATACACTAGATAAATGGCACATTAAAGCTATAGAAAATATAGTGAAAATCTTACTTCAGTCATTCTGTAAAATTTCCCACGGTCATTATGCTAGACAGACATTCAATGGATCAGACGGCACATGGACAGGGGTTCTCCGCACCAGCTCTGCAGGTTCCGAAACGCTCCGGTCGCCCAACGCCTTGACCTGTTAAGAGATGCATTGGGGCCAGCAGGTCAATGTGAAAAGAGTAAACAGCTAAAGAGGAGTCTAATAGAAAGGAAATTCCAGCATATTTCTCTATGGCTACAAAAGAGATACATTGATTATAGCACAAGTACGGGATACACGCATTTTCAGATGCTGGTCGACCAAAACGACAAAACAAAAAGAATTAGGTGAACAAGCTCAGTTCGACGCCGGAAGAGAGAGCGCGTCATCCATCAAGGAGACAATCGCTAGCATCATGAGAACCGTAGCTCTAGATACCAATGTCTCTAGAGTAAGGGTCTCGTGTGCCCCATTCAACGCTGATATCTGAACACTATTCATCCTCAATCAGGCGATCAGTCCGTTTATGACTTCTCGGCAGGGGGGCTCTGAACGAAGCCCTTGCCCTCGTAACCGGGCTTGCTGATACCGTGGATGGGGTTGATGTTCTCGGACTAGAGAAAAAGAAGCAAAGTCAGCGCCCGATCGGCATGTGAGATGAGATCTCGGTCATATGACCAGATACCCGCAGAGAGGAATTCAATACATACCAGAGCGTACTCGTTGGAGGCCTCCTGCCACTCCTTGGACATGGTCTTGGGCTGGGGCTTGGCGAAGAGGTGGATGGCGTAGAAGAGAGCGAAGGAGACGAGGGTCAGCTGGGTAACCTTGAAGAGGATCTTCCAGCCTTCACCCTTGGGAGTCTGGGCACGGGGTCCGTGGGGACCGAAAGCAATCCAGTAAGCTATTGAAGATATCAGTATTGATGCATTTTATAAGCATATATAGAAAAGTCGTATGATGTCGGGGGAAAACCGGGGGGGTTGAAATCCCTCCCTCGGAAGTCGCAGGATTGATGTGAACCGATGAAAAAAATCGATCCAAGGTATTCGCAAGACTTTACGTACCGGCCTTCTTCTCCTGGAGGGTCATCTGGTGCCAGTCAACCTTCATGCGGTCGCGGAGAGACATCCAGAGCTCGGCCTGCTCCTGAGGGGGCATACCCTCCCAGCGCTTCTCAATGCTGGCGAGAGTAGGGTTGGCGATGGCATGGTCGGAGGCAAAGCGAGCCTGCATAGCGTTCAGGGAGGCAATGGGGGCAGCGCGGATGGGGGCCTGGCCGCGAGGGACGGCGCGAGCGATGGAGCGAAGAAACATTGTGCGGAAGGTGGGAGGTGGCAGCACCACGTCGAAAATGAGTCAATGGGTATTGGAAGTGATATACCGGGGTCGGATGAGCCTGGGACCGCGGAAGACTCAACTGGGGAAGTGAGTGGAGGGGTGGTGTGGGTTGGCGAAGGACTGAAGTTGTTCTTGTGGTTTGAGGTGGAAAGACGAGAATCCGGACTAGCGCTGTTCTGGGTTTAGCTGCCTTCTGATTGGGCCGTCGCGGCCACACCCGGTCGGCTGATTAAAGACGGACAGGCTCATTCGCTCATGACTCTCTCCTGTTAGGATAGTTTAGGATCTTTTCAGTAATTAGCTATCTTGGAACCTTGGAAAGGCTCCCATATATATGGTACATGATCAGTATGTTATTTACTTCTGCACAAACTATACCACGCACGACTCCTAGCCACCATTGCGAATGGTCTTTCGGTTGCATCAGACCTCTACTTTGTACATTATGGCCACTCCCACCATGAACCTTGTGATACCAGAAAAATCAAATAAGAGTAGGTGGTCAGATTGCCCGAATACTCTACAACAAAACCACCTGAAAAATCGAATTTTCAGCTCATTGCCACCCGCCTTCTCTCTATACCACAGGCAGCAGACTTAGTTCAAACAACCGCCATGTCAGCAGCCATAGAAACCGCTCAAGAGATCAACAAAAGAAACGACAATCATGTCCCGCAAATAAAAGAAGCAAAGAAAAAGTGGCCAAGTCGTAACGGTCTTTGCATTGCAACTAGGAGAATGACGAGGATTGTGCAGAGAAAAAAAAGTTTATGGATTGATCGTGCCGTGGCGCATCCCGGGTTCAACTGGGATCCCTACCGATCGCATGGCCCGGACCCAGCCGGTGCCATTTATTTAGCCTTGCCACCGCTGGCCTCGGACAGGACAGTCTTCCACTCGATATCGCCCTTGTCATCAGCGTGAATGGAGCTGGCGATGTTGAGGGCGTTCTTGAGGTTCTCACGGGTGGAGGCGTAGATCATGGACCACTGCAAAAAGATTAGCCGGTTATTTCGGGTATATGTCGACCAAATAGGACAAGGATAAGACAACCTACCAGAGTGGGGGTTTCGGAGGGGACCCAGGAGATGAAGATGATCTTGCTCCTAAACACGAACAGAGGGTCAGCGAGCTGTCAGAGACAGAGGCCTGTCAGAAAGGGAGAAATGTACCGCTTGCCCTCACCGCTACCAAGGTCGTACTCGACATCGTAGACAGCGTAACGGGGCATAGGCTTGCCGGCATCATTCTTGCAGTTCTCAAGCGCAGTGCGGAAGACCTCGTAGTCCTGCTCCTTGCCAATGCTGTCGATAACAACGGTCTTCTTGTCATCGGAGATCTTGAAGATGATGTACTTGGTCTTGCCGTGGCTCATACGGAAGTCGTTAAAAGCCGTGATGCAGTCATCGGCGATCGAAACTCTATGGGGCGAATGTTAATTTTGAGGGGAAATGGGGGGTCACTGGCGAGTTTCATCGTACCCAGATGCGAGCTGCGCAACAATATTGTTAGTACTACAAGACAAAATTCGAGTGGATTTTATTAGGTATACGTACCGACATGATTGCTGAAGATGAGAGAAGACAAAAAAGGGGAGGTGACGGGTGCTAGAGTAGGCACACGATGTCAGCGGCTGAGCTGTCAAGATCAGAGAAGAGACCGTTCTTCCGAATCTGTCTAGATCCACTCTGCGGTAATACTCCAGCACAGACTCACAGAAAGTCAAGGATACGGGGTAACTCACGAGACAATTGGGGGGTGACGGGGGTGATGAGGCGGAGGGGTTGTTGCCCAGGTGTTGCGATAGTGGGGGGGGCGACTGCACGTGATTCCGGGGCACCCTTTTTGGCAATAAACAAAGCACGTTGTTGAACTACTAATTATGAAATGAGATGGATTTTGTGGGTGTTGATAGTCATTTTAAACTCGGATGCCATCTTTCAATTAAAAACAGTTGTCTATCAGGCATCCATAAGAATTGTTGGCAGCCTGGAGGCTTTGCGGTCTCTACCAACACGTAGCTCCGACAGCATTCAGTAGGGTTGTCGAAGATCACACCACCGGGCATGAACGCCCTGCATGACATTATGCTGTACAGGAATCCACACTAACTAGTACGGTGAACTTGGGCAGCCTCACAGAATATATCTATATCTTATATCCCCTTGTGGGCTATATTTGGAATTGGGCCCTCGACCATGGAACAGGTAGTCCCAACACGTCACTGCCCCTCCACTCACTCTAGGCCAAGTTACAGATGAACAAATAATTGCCTCACGGAGAAAAAATACATATTTATCTTTATACATGAAACTCAGACAACAGCTGGATTTCATATCGACAGTCAATGATTTCAACCCAGTTGAAGAATTCTAGGCGGGATATAAATAAAATAGGTGCCTATTCACCTATTCAGTTCTTAGGCGCATACCGAGCCCGCATCCGGTTCGCAACAGCATTCAAATCAAACATGTAGGTCACACTCTCCTGCTGAGCTGCAGCCTCGGCCCAGCGCTTGAATCGTGGTGCCTGGGCCTCAAGCAGGCCAGGCAGATTCTTGCTAACCAGTCCATGCTCAGGCTTAGTGAAGCCCATTATACGAAGCTGGAAGGATCCAGATTGGGCCTGCGAAGCTAGTCAGCGATGATAAAACGCATGCAACAGGAACACCCTGTGTTTAACACAGGATCTCTAGGTGAAGAACGAACCTCAGCCAGTGTGATCTTCTCGTTTCCTCCAAAGAATGGTCCCTTGCCATCCGTATCCGCAAGAAGAGGCTCAACCTCCTTCACAACAGCGGCAACCAGTGCCTCTGCATGACCATCACGCTCTTCCTCAGAGGCAGAGCGCACACTAGCGAAGAAGTGAGGAACGACCTTGCTGAAGAAAGAGTCGACGAAGAAGGAGAGGCGAGCGCGGAAGAGGGCGTTCTCGGCTGGGCCGGACGGAGGCAGAAGGTTGGAGGGGTGGGCATCGGCGATAAATTGGGCGATGATGCCAGATTCTCTGATGATAGTACCGTTGTAGGAGAGAGTGGGAACTTGGCCACGCTACAGAAAGCTTGTGTTAATTTTCTCATGCAGTTATGCGGGGTACATATAGGTGCCATTGAGTCTTGAGCAATGCTGAGCAGCATAGTAAATGACTTACTGGGTTGATCTCCAGGTACCAGGGTTCGCGGGGTGTGTCAAGATCAATGGTGACCTCCTCGAAGTCGAGGCCAGACTCCTTGAGCGCGATGTGGGCGCGGTGAGCCCATGGGCACAGGCGGTTGGTGTAAAGGATGATCTTGGGAGCGGACATGATGGCTTGGTAACTAGAATGAAGAATTCAAGTTCTTTTTAAAATCAAATATTTGCGGAGACATCAATTGGGGAAGACGCCATTTCTTATGGAATTCGCGGAATGCCGTGTTGGATTAGTAAAAGCCTAATGGCGAAATCGATCCCGATATCCCCGACGGATAAGAACTATCGAGAATGTGGAGAAACCGGCACTTGGGGTTGGCAGTGACTATGGAACCAGTACTGATTTATAAAGGCCAACTTTTGAAGTGGGATTCAAGTCTAATTATGTACATAAATTAATGCGTGCAAATGTGTATCCGATGTACTCAGACAGAAAATAAAAACCACCAGAGTAGGCGGCACCGTCTAGCGCATCGAGATCGAGAGAACCAGATACGCACATAAGAAGACGACCCGAGATCAAGGTTCGCATCGTTTGAGCCTGCTTGTGGCGCCAGCGTCCGATTCCACAGAAATCGATGAAATCACAAGCGAACAGATAATAGGAAGACAATAGAAGGAAAGAGACGAGCAGATCGACCGTCATAAAATGGGGGGTATATAGAATATGAATAAAAAAGGAACACAATCATGCCACGGAGCATCGAACACGACCAGTATGGTCATGGGAGAATGGGAAGGGGGGAGGGGACTCGGCCAGCCTGAGTAAAAAGCATCGACAGTATCGCACAATGCTGGCACGATGCAAGAGAATGATGCACACGCTGTCGTTAAAACGTTAAGTTTGCATGAAACAAGGGGTTAGAGTTCCCCATCGCTCAAAACTCTTCGTCTTCCTCTTGCAGACTGCCATCAATAATCTTGTGCCAGTGCTGCGGGAGACAGATGCAGACCAAGGGAAAAGCCTTGATCTCGCCAGAAGGCGTCGGTGATGGGCCTCGCCGATGCGAGCCATTGGAAACACCACTGTCACGCTGTTCACGATGACGGAGATCAAAATCTTCGGCGCGCTCATGAAGACGCACACCCGTGGCCCAGCCATCGTCCCAGATGCCAATTACCTTTAGCATCTCACCCCGATCCAGTTCAAACTCGTCACCCGCCCGCGGTGAATAAGCCCAGAGGACAGCTACTTGATCACCAGCATGGATATCATCTTGGGAGTAGTAGTCGCGGAAATACGACAACTGCTCAGACTGACCACTGGTCACTCCTTCAGGAGAAGAGTATTGACCAATAGTACCAGAACGCGGTGAGCTATCACTATCCATTCCAGCCAGAGCAGAGCTGCTTGAAAGCGAACCATGACGCTTTCCGGTCACCGGTGGAATTCTCTTAGACATGGCTCCTGGGCTAGCCCCCATACCTTCGGAGTCCGATGTATCGCTGTATATAGCTGCGAACATCGCACCAGATGTACGTGAATGGGCAGGAGAAGAGCTGGGCATTTCACGCAACGCAGACATACGCGCGACACGGCCCCCTGGAACCATATTGAACGTTGCTGATGTCGGGCTATCCACATGCTGCATGGGCGGCGCAACACCTTTCCTTTGTGGGTTGGGCTGGTTGAGACTGACAGCATCACCCTGCGACCCACGGCGGCGGCGTCGGCGGCAACAGAAAAGCAAAACGATAAGTGCGATCAAGATGGCCGCTCCTGCAACGGAACCTACCACAATGCCCGCAATGTCGCCGCCGGACAATCCATTGCCGGCGCCGGCGCCAGCAGCCGAGCTGGTTGTCACGACTGGCTGTAGAGATGCGGTAGAGGTTGGAATAGTAACGTCTTTACAGACTGTGGTGGCGTTCGCACTGGTGCAACATGAGTCGGTCTCTGAGTCGCAATAAGTGCAAAGTCCGACGGTATTGTTGGCGAATCCACAGTTGGTAGGCTCATTGGTGGATCCCTCAACACAGCTCCCAGTCAGCGAGTCTGCAGGTGACGAGCAGATTGTGAAGTCAGATCGAATTTGCGACATGTAGTTCTTTCCAGCACTCGAGCATAGGTCTGTGTTGACAATGATTTCCTCCTCGCTAGTCGCCATGAGCGCGCACGTATCCGCGCATACCGGATCCGATTGACTGGAAGTCAAGCCGCAGTCATCAATTGAGCTCTGAATGATGCTACTGCAGAGGACACTGATCGTATATTGGGCGTAGTAATCACTCAACGCGCTCTCATTCAGACCTTTGCACCCTAAAGAGTCGACAAACCTACGTCCTGTTAGTTAGATCCTCGCGACTGCCATTGATTAGGGATTTCACATACTTGTTTGTCACATATGTCGACGAGACATAGTTTGTAAGAGATGTGTCGAAGGATGTGAGATTTGAAACATTTTCCATCCATGGACTAGGTTTCTCGTTAGCTGTGCCCTCTATTCCTCTGGTCTCCTGCTGAGTCACTCACAAATCCGCATATTGAGAGGAATTGGTCGAAACCGAGGAGCTACTCCAAGCGGGACAGACAGTCGACCCTGAGAGGGAAACACAGCCCGTCATGTCGGGCAGAAATCCTCACGCCTCGAAAGTCCCCCCGAAAAAAAGATGCCGCGGAATGTGTCAGAGACCTCTCGGGAATTACTGTCGCATATTCCTTCTGATATCAGGTCGCACGGTGATTTTTGTTATAATTATTCGCGATGAAACACGATGAACCCCAGGTCCTCCAAACGGCGCTTCGAGCTGCGTAGTTGAAAGTGAAAAACGCGAGATGAAAGAGTAAACGAGTGGCTTTCGGGCGGTCGATGCCGTGGACCCGCAGAAGGAAAGATCAATCGAGCCCCGGAGGTGCTCTCTAGATCGAATTGAATCGAATGGCGAAAATGAAGGAAATGGAATGGCCAATGGAGAGGAGGAGAAGAGGAAAAGGACTGAGGTGTCGAGTGGTCTGGGCTTCTCTGGGGGGACCAAACGAGTTGGCTAGGGGGCGCATGAGACGAACTGGATGAAACGGGAAAGTCCCGAGAGCTTCGTTTGTAGTTTAGCGTCGAATAAAATCAATCCCCAGCGTCTCGCTATTTACAATAATTACTGGGCATCTATACCAGAAGAGGGCAAGCTAGTTCCCATTTGCTGGTGATAAAAAGGGGCTGGCGTATCGCTTTGTTTACTATCTGTACCGACTCCGTATCCGGGTTTCTTTTTTTCGGTCTCAACTTTGGGGCGCAGAATCTCACTGGAGTCTTGAAACACTTGGTGATTGGTGCTGGAGCTCCGCAGTTCCTGTTCTAATCGTGTCTAGTCCCGTCTGTGCCTGGCGTGGCCAGCATTCCTCCACCGTCGGCCTCGCTTGGGACCCGTTAACCCGTCGATCGCTATCTCTTCCTCCCGCGCAAATTTTTCTATGAGTTTTTTCCGTGTGTGGTTAAGATTCCGACAACCTTACATCATGCATGCGACCTGTGCAGACCGACGTAAGCTCTGCGAGGGACAGCCACTTCCTGTTGGGAGGAGGATGAAGTACAGGTACATGACTACATAAACAATCATCTGTTGACATAAAGTACCAGTACCATGGAATATACGTAGACCCTGGGAACCCCGCTTTGGCGCATGCGACGAGTCCGAACCTTGGTTTGCAGTTGATCACCGCGAATACATGTCAGACAGGAGAGTGGATAGAGAGAACTCAATTATCTTGAGCGAGTATGTAAATAAGATGTATCCAACTGTAGACTGTGGTCCAATCGCTGAATAAACTCAGGTGTCCACATAACCATGGGTGGGAATGTCATGTGATCAACGTCATCTGATCCCAGGCTGCCATCTGCAATCAACTGCACCATTCACTGATCTTCCGACATCAAAGCATAATAAGCTTTTCCTCACTCTCGATCTCAACTGCTCTTACGCCATCAAAGTTCTGTTAGAGATAGATCATAATTACCCGGAGCCATGTGTAGCTCCGACATATTCTTGGCCGTTCTGGCCGTCTTCTTCCCGCCTATTGCCGGTAAGACCCCCACTCTCTGCGACTGACCCAGTCGAAAAGCAAAAGAGAAAGAATAATGTGGACTGACAATCTATGTGTCCAATCCCAGTGTGGGTCAAAGCAGGCATTTGCACCGCGGACTCCATCATCAATATCGCCCTCTGCTTACTCTGCTTCCTCCCCGGTCTCATCCACGCCTGGTATATCATCGCCAAGTACCCAGAGCCGGACTATGACGATGTGGGCTATGAGCCTATCCCCGGTGGCTCCAGCCAGCGTCGGGATCTTGAAAATGGTCAAGTGACCTACTACTATGTCTCACACCAGCCTCCCCGCCAATCCTCCCAGCGATCCTACGGCACCACAGACCCAGCGCAGCAAGCTCCCCAGAATGCCCAGCACAAGCCCCAACACAACCAACAGGGTGGAAATGCGGGAGGCAGCAGCGCACAACCACAGGCTGAATCGCGACCCCCACCAACCTATGCTGAGGCCGTCCAGGGTGATCACAAGATCCAAACCCACGATTAGAGGAAGGGACAGCGGCACGAATGAACAGATGTGTCGCCATCGCCCATCTTTCATCATTTTTCTCAGATGAGTTTGCGCTTACGGAGTCCTGTAATCGTATTCGGGACCAGGTACGTTATGATGTTCACGAAGGAAATACTTTTCTTATAGTTTTGGGACTTGTTGTTATCATTGTTTTCATTAAGATTTGGCTACTTACCCGGTCTTTTACTGGTTCCTTCCACCCCGAATTGCAACATGGCTATTACAGTATGCCCAGAATTGAGCATCGCAACTGTAGCATTCTAAATACATTGGATCGGATAGCTAGGCTGGTGTACACCTGTATAGGCCAGTCACCATATCCATGCTTTGTGATGTACAATCTACTTAACTTGAAAGAAAAGAAGATTTGATATGAAATCAAGTGAAGGAGTTCTTCTCATCTCAAATGTTTCAATGTTAGACATACCCATGTAATGCATGTGTCCGACATCACATGCATATGTGTGCATGATGCCATCTTGGAATCCATGTTGACCATTTGGACACCTAGGAACCTTGGAACCTTGAAACCGGTAACCCTGGAGACGAATGTACTCATGCGGAGCTAATTGCATACCTATATTCATGTAGGGCTTGAGTAGGTCTTGCCTCTAAAGAGTCCGAACTTGGAATTCCACGATACTGCGAAGATCTCAGGTAGAAGAGGTTAGTCAGGCCGTAATTAGTAACAGGTTTCACCTGCAAAACAAACTCCACCGTGGCATGAGAGAACATCCCAGGTGCTTCCATGTACTTGAACTGTACTGATCTCGATGGGTTGCCCAGAATTCCTCTATTGAATAGAAGGAGATCGGTGATGATATGCCAAGTCGGCCATGGAAAGTACATGCTGGTACAAGCTGCTGTCCACGATTAAGTGAGCTAAATCCAAAATGTCTGTATCCAAATCTGGGTCTGTTACTCGTAAAATTCATCAAAATTTTAATTCTTTAGGTCCAGTTAGGACGGTGTAGCTGTAACAGCGAGGTCGCCCTGGGTAGGCACCGACTATATTTCCGGATAGAGAGGCTGCAAACTCATAACACTATTACTGTTTTATGGGAGTGTGCGATTCAAAGAATAAATCAATTGAGTCTATCGGGGTATAAAAGACAAAATCTAATAGGTTGTTAAGTGCTAAGATGGGAGTCGGAGACATGATGTCGTATTTGGAGATATATTTGTTATAGCTGTATGGCTGTTTGCATAGAAGTTTCTTGGAATATTGAGAGTGACAAAGAATGTCCAAAGTACTAAAGTCTAACGTCAAACAGCACAGCTCTAAAATATCATTGCAAGACAGCTCATATTATGCCAGTGAACAAAAAGTTAAAGCCTCTACAAGCCCGGTAGCTTTGTATACTGTGGGTGGTAAAGCGGTCAGAACCATCTGATAAGCATACCGATTCCCGTTCCGAGCGGACTCCTCCATTGCCGGAATCCTCTAGGTCGTACCCCCAACCCACACTCCTGGCCCATGGCCTCAGTCCCGGCCATGCAGTCCATGCAATTGCTCTTCCGGCAATCACTCAGAACCACTGTACAAGTATTCCGCACCACAGCTCGACCAGCGCGGCTCCATTTCCGCCCAACATATCCGGGTCCTGTTCCCGCTAGACCGACATTACGCACCTTCTCAGCCTGTCTACAATGCCAATTTCGCCAACAACCTAGCACGCACGATGCGTTCAACGAGAATAATAAGGGGCAGGGTGGCCTAGATCCCGAGAGCGAGACTAAGGCCACCAAGGACGCTGATGCATCCGATGCTTTTGCGTCGGAGACGGGTGCGGGGAATTCTCGCACAGCAAACATTTCTGCAGCGGAGCTCGATCGGCTCGTGGAAGAGTCCACGATAAAGGGGACCGAGCGCGGACTTCTAGATCACCTAGAGGAGGAACAGAAAAGGGAGAGGGACGAACAGTCAGGGCAAGAGCAAAAGCCAAATTCGGACGCAAAGAGCGGAGGTCTCCCCTCCTACCTCGAAAGCCGGCGGTCAAAGCTCTCAAAGCAGTTTACGGGAATGATGGATAATCTCCAGTCCAATGTTTTCGTAGCTGGACAGCGGCTGAATGATCTTACTGGCTATTCGGGTATCGAAGCGCTCAAGAAAGAGATCCAGAACCAAGGTAAGCTTGCGGTAGCGGTAGTGATTGCGCCATGCGCGGAGAGAAAACGAAAACCGATCAGGAGACTAACTGCTTTTCACTGAATAGAAAATCGCCTTCGCGCTGCTCGCGCACAAGTTCGGGAAGCTAAAGACGCCTACACCGCTGCTATCAATAACCGGTCTACTTCGCAACGGGAAGTGAATGAGCTCCTCCAGCGCAAGCATGCCTGGTCTCCCACTGACCTGGAGCGTTTCACCCTTCTCTACCGCAATGATCATACCAATGAAGTTGCCGAGACCGAGACGCAGGAGGCTCTATCGCAAGCTGAACGTGAAGCCGAAGAGGCAGCTGCCCAGCTGAGCAAGAGCATTCTTTCCCGCTACCACGAAGAACAGGTATGGTCAGACAAGATCCGTCGCATGTCTACCTGGGGAACATGGGGTTTGATGGGAATGAACGTTCTGCTTTTCCTGATCTTCCAGATCCTCGTGGAGCCGTGGCGCCGGCGCCGGCTGGTGAAGGGATTTGAGGATAAGGTTGTCGAGGCTTTGGAGAAGGAGAAGGCTATTAACCAAGCTGCTCTTGTCGGGGGTGCTATCCCCGCTCCGGAGGTGGAGAAGGTTATTGATTTCCCGGTTGAGGACTCCGTTGTGACTGCTGCTGCGGCCGACTCGCTAAGCGATGGTGTTGAAGCAGCTCTTGTTGAGACTCAAGCCCAGAATGAGGCTTTGGTGGAGGCTACTTCCCCCTCAGACAATGTCTCTGAATCCCTCTACTCCCGTCTTGTTGGAAACTCCCATTCTCCCCTCTCTCTTGAATATTGGAAACAGACTCTAAATGAGCTACTTAGTGACCGCAGCGTTGCTATTACCCAGCGCGACCTTACTGTGGCTGCCGTGCAGAGCGCCGCAGCTGGTGCGGTCGTGATGAGTGTTCTGATTGCATTGGTGAAACCTCGGTAAAGTGCGTTGTTCATTTTGTACATGACGTACATATGTTTAAAGGTGCCCCTTCTCATCTTCGCATGACTTCATATAGGGCGTTTATTCATTGTCATCTACTTTCTCCTTGGCGATCATGCATTGTACAGACGAGATAGATTCAAAACAAATCTAGTGTATTATTACTGAAGACACCACCTCAATGCTTTTCTGGAACTACCTTAGTAGACTCCAGGCTCTTTGTTTAGAAAATACCCCTGGGATTAATAAGTACCTCAAGCGCAACTAGTTTGAGCGAAGTCATGCTGGGATTTGGTACTGCACACTATCTCTGCGCTCAGTCTTACGAGAAGTAAATTGAAAATATCGAAACCTTGAAGAGAGTATGAAACAAAAGAAATTTCATGACTAGGCAATACACTGGCAGATATAAAAAACAAGTATATACTCAAGGAGACCACGAGAACAAAGCAAGACTCGGGTCTGCCAAAAGAAACACCCGCAGATCAATGCCGCAAGACCGAGAACAGGCCTTGGAAAAATGGGTGTAAAAGAGGCACATTTTTGTCCATATTAAAACACGGTCTCTTAATCTTGACAATGACACACGGCCGCTCTGTCTAAAAGGAAATAAATCAAATCACTGCACATACACGGACCTCTCGCTTTCCCCATCCACTTCGGTCTAAACGAGTCAATTCTGGGTTTTTATTGTAACAGATCGCTTAACCAATGACGAGAACCTCATCCTCGGGGAAGCTGTATTGGGGAACCTCCAGGTTCAGAGGGGCCGGGCCCTTGCGGATACGGCCAGAGATATCGTAGTGGGAGCCGTGGCAGGGGCAGAACCAGCCGCCATAGTCACCAGCCTCGCCAATGGGGACACAACCAAGGTGAGTGCAGACACCTATAGGATATTCAATTAGCTATTGGTCTTGGTTTGTTGTCGGGGTATACTGGATTGCACGTACCAAGCATGACCAACCACTCGGGGCGCTGGACACGGTCCTCGTCGGACTGGGGATCACGGAAAGACTCCCACTTGGACTCACGGGCCTCGTCGATCTCAGACTGGGTACGGTGGCGGACGAAGACGGGCTTTCCACGCCACTTGATGATGACCTATTACACATGTTAGGATAGGGTGAGACCGGGTGCGATCAGCCGGGATATCACATACGTTCTTGCCCTCGGGGATGGCACCAAGAGCAATCTCAACCTTGGCCTGGGCCAGGACATCGGCGGAGGCGGACATGTTGACCAGGAAGTCTGTAGGGGGCGAAAGCACACGAGTCAGTCTTTGGATTCGGAACCACACAATCCACACGCAATCCACCACCGGGAATGAATCCGTTTGATCCAATTCCTTCCTTTATCCCCTTAAGACATCCCTGTTCCCCCGGAAAGCGCGATAGAAGGAAAGAAAAAACCTACCCTGGACGGTGGCCTTGGCACCGACGGCGGAGGCCAGACCCATGGTGCCAGCCATGAAGTAGGAGAAGACCTGGTTGGAGCGAGGGGAAGAGTTGGACTTGTATTTGTTGAAGTTGGGGATCTTCAAAGTCGAGCCACGCTCTCCGGCGTTAACGAAGGGGCTGTCGAAGGAAGCCTTCGCATCCGCAACTCCCCTCCGCTGCTGGCAGGAGGTGACGGCGGCGCGGGTGGTGGGCAGCTGCTGGCGGGCGCAAGTGCGCAGCAGAGTGCTGGAAGCGGAGGAGAGTGACATCGTGATGGCAATTGACCACTGGAGGGGGGAGGTGTGACCGCGGCGTTGCTTGAACGTAGGGAAGGAGTGGATGAAGCCGGGACGAAGTTGGAGCCAGAGCTTTCGCTAGCGATCGGAATCACGGGGCCTGTCATTGGCTGATGCGGGTCGCGCGGGTGAACATGGATTTGACCGACTATACCCATTACTCCGAACTATACACTGTAACTTTTTTTTGTTTGAATACATTACAGTTACTCTTGATTTTATTCAAAGAATTGATTTTACGCCTTGAAATTCAAATTAAGTGAGTTGTCATGTGGTATCTACCTAGATCCTATACATTCCTCCTCGGGCCGAATGCGAAACAGCAGCAATCGCCAGAATTTCATGAAAAAAAGAACCAAACTCCAATGCAAAGCCAAACAAGAATAGATAATTTTGAGTCCACCGCAAAAAACCCAATAGCCTGCGTCTTTAATCCTTCATTTCAACATCAGGGTCGTGGCGTGCAGATGAAGTGACTGTACGATCCGCCATCAGCGCACTCACAGGCACCACGGGTGTACGAGGCATAGTCGGCGATTGACTCGAGCCTTCTGGCTGTGTTGCTGACTCTACTGGGGTATCGCCATTTTGTTCTCTAGCCGCTGGAGTGGTGCCGTTCAATGTGCGCTGGCCCTTCTCCAACTCTCCCGGTGCGGACGCCTCCTTCGCCTTCTTCTCCTTGAATTGCTTGTAGGTTGTAGTCTTGGGGATGACATCGGATAGGAACTCGAGATTGTCGATATGTGACACAGCCGTGGCTATTGTGTTCCATCAGCATCCCGCTGGAGATAGTTCTCAACTCGCCACTTACCTAGGTCTTTGTATTGGACGGTCTTTCGTGGCTTGCGTTCTGATTTTACCACATTGTGGCCTTGCTCAGCAAGATATTGAATAAACATTTCCTACAGTCTTCATCAGTTCTGTGTTCAAGATTCTGCAATGGGATGCGATTGTGGCGTACAGTAGCCATAGCGATGACGAAGGTCGCGTTGTTGGAACATTGTACAATATCCTCGTCAAGTTGAACAATCTTCTTGATACGAGATACTGTCATAGAGTCAGTCATAGGGCCCAGGATCTTAAAGCAGCTGTATTGCACTCACTAGGGAGTGCACTTTGACCAGTGATCTCATCCGGCTCGCCCACAGTCTTTGGAGTCATGGCTGGTTATATTGAAATGCAGACAATAAACCAATGAGTAGAAGTAAGTACTTGTGTCCTTGAACAGCGAAGTCCCAGAGTGAAATGATTTGCAGCGCGCGATGTCAAGAAAGTCAAACGCGTGTGCGCGGCGGCGTTATCTCAGCAGATCTCCGTTATCGATTACTTGGCGTGGAACTGAGCCTTTGACACCTTAGCCTCAACATCGTTCCCACCCTGGAATTGCACAAATTCCCCTGATCCATTCTTTGATCTCGTCAAAGAACCTATGACGATATACTAGGCGCTGGTCAGATTTTAAGATTTGACCTGCGTCGCCCCGATCCCGCGATCTCCCTCATCGCGGAGGCAGTGCATTACCGACTGAGCTCGAGCCCGACTATGCTGAGCCTATCACCGTGGTCGATGTTATGACCTCGACACACCCAAATTCGACCTACCCCCGGTCGCCCTCGATCCTAGAGGAGCGCCGGGATATGCGCCGGCTGTCTGGCCGCTCTGTTTCCGTTTCGTCCACTGCCGACTCGAATCCAGCCCCCGACGCGCAAGCGCCCGCCATCACTGAGGAAATCACGGAGATTAAAAGATATGAGGACTTTACGACAATAGACTGGGTCCAGGATGCTGTATATGAACAGAGTCGTCGACGAGCTAAGCGACGGAGCGGCACGGGATTCTGGGACCAGGAGGGCGTATTCGGCTGGAGACGCAAGCTGGTGGAATCCTATGATGCGGGTCAAGCCTGGCTTGTGGTGACCCTCGTTGGTATGGCAATTGGTGTCAATTCAGCTCTGCTGAATATTATCACCGAGTGGTTGTCAGACATCAAGCTGGGTCATTGTACTACGGCATTCTACCTGAATGAACAATTTTGCTGCTGGGGCGCCGAAGGAGGCTGCCAGGAATGGGAATCCTGGACTGGATTCTGGCTTTTTAATTATGTGGTTTATTTCTTTTTTGCGGTATGATTTTAATCGTACTTCTGAAAATAGATGGCTTGCTAATGGCGAATTTAGGTACTGCTTGCCGCTATCGCAGCCATTCTGGTTAAGACCTTTGCCCCTTACGCCGCTGGCTCTGGCATTTCGGAGATCAAGTGTATTATTGCTGGATTTGTCATGAAGGGTTTCCTAGGTGCCTGGACGCTCATCATAAAGTCAATTGCTCTACCGCTGGCTATTGCATCTGGTCTCTCCGTTGGAAAGGAGGGTCCTAGTGTCCATTTTGCCGTCTGTACTGGAAACGTGATTTCGCGGTTTTTTGGAAAATACAAGACTAGTGCATCTAAGACCAGAGAGATTTTGACTGCATCGGCTGCGGCTGGTGTAGCTGTGGCCTTTGGCAGTCCTATAGGAGGTGTACTATTCTCATTAGAGGTATGTTTGGTCCCAAGACCCAAGGGAAGGTAGATTGTTAACATATGAACAGGAGATTGCCAATTACTTTCCTCTCAAGACCCTCTGGCGCAGCTACTTCTGTGCCCTGGTGGCAACAAGTGTGCTAGCTGTACGTTCCTCTTGCCCGATGAGTATTTTGATGCAATTCTGACTTTGTCTTAGGCCTTAAACCCTTTCCGAACAGGACAGCTGGTCATGTTCCAGGTTGAATATGATCGCACCTGGCACTTTTTTGAACTGCTCTTCTTCATTTTCATCGGTGTTTTCGGTGGTCTATACGGTGCATTCGTGATCAAATGGAATCTGCGAATGGCATCATTCCGCAAGAAATACCTCGGCAAATACCCCATCGCTGAGTCTGTAGTTCTTGCTGGGCTTACAGCTATCCTTTGCTATCCCAATATTTTCTTGAAAATCAACATGACAGAGATGATGGAGATCCTTTTCCGTGAATGTGGTGGTGGGCACGACTACCATGGACTGTGCCAGTAAGGACACCGCAAACCTTGGGATAAACATGATACTAAAAATCCTTACAGAGAACAAAACCGATGGTCAATGGTAATTTCATTGGCTATTGCTACGATTTTACGCACGGTATTGGTTATCGTTTCCTACGGCTGCAAAGTTCCTGCCGGTATTTTCGTCCCATCTATGGCCATCGGTGCATCATTCGGGCGAATGATAGGAATCATGGTGCAGGCATTGCATGAATCTTTCCCCAAATCAGCGTTCTTTGCATCGTGCGACCCGGACGTGCCGTGCATCACACCAGGTACCTACGCTTTCCTGGGTGCCGCTGCAGCACTGAGTGGAATCATGCACATTACCATCTCAGTTACCGTCATTATGTTCGAACTAACAGGAGCCCTTACCTACATTCTGCCCACCATGATCGTTGTGGGTATCACCAAGGCTGTGGGTGATCGATTCGGAAACGGCGGTATCGCCGACCGAATGATCTGGTTCAACGGATTCCCCTTCCTAGACAATAAGGAAGAACACGTCTTTAACGTTCCAGTCTCACACGCCATGACAACTGATCCGCTTTTCATCCCGGCATCGGACTTCCCTGTTCGAGAAGCAGAGCACCTGCTTAGCGACAACAAGTTCCAAGGCTTCCCAATCGTAGAAGACCGGAGCAGCAAGACACTCGTCGGCTATATTGGACGCACAGAGCTCCGATATGCTATCGACCGTGCCCGAAGCCAGGGCCTCCTCTCCCCACGCGCTCGATGCGTATTCACCAAAGATGCTGCAGAGGCATCTGTCGCGCGTCGCGCATCGGGACGTCACCTCGCCCCCGATACCTTTGACGCCATTCAGACTTCCGTTGGTGCTGGTGTCGTGGATTTCTCGCGCTTCGTCGACCACACTCCTCTCACCGTGCATCCACGTCTGCCACTCGAGACCGTCATGGAGATCTTCAAGAAGATGGGCCCGCGTGTGATCATCGTCGAGCACCGCGGCCGTCTGGCCGGCCTGGTAACCGTCAAGGACTGCCTGAAGTATCAATTCAAGGTCGAAGCCGAGGAGCACGCTCTTGCTGCGACGAACTCGTCGGACTTCTCTGCTCTTGGTGGTCATTTGAATAGCCCCGCCGCAGAGACACTGGACGACCGGTTATGGCGTCTGATCCAGACTGTCATTGGATTCGTATCGGGCTCTGGTCCGCGTCGGCCTGTAAGGCTACGTGAACGAGACCGAGCTGGGTTGTCGGAGTCAGCTGATATCTTGGATGGGACGGAGGATGATGGGTTGGTTGAGCTTGAGGATAGAGAAGAACGGCTTCGTCGTTGAGTGGATTGTATCAACTAGTTATCCGGATATATGATAGAGATGTTCATGTAAATCGTTGCTTAACCAGATACCTACTTTGGTTGATTCCTTTCACAGTAAGTACAAGTCTTAAGAGTTCTAGAGATCCATACACGAGCTAGAATTGCGGCAGAGAAGTTTGTACAACTTTGTCCAAGTCAACAAGTATATCAACTCATTACTGCTTTCACAAACCCATGTCATAACCTTGGGCAATAAATTATGTGCCTCTACGTCACTCTAATACCTTTCTTTCTACCCTTTACCTTTTTCTTTATTGAGATCCTTTATACTCGAGTCCAACTACACTAAGTTTCACAATTACGCAGACAACAAGTCCGAAGATATTTAAATCCAAACAACCTTGATGCATCTACTTCTGATCTTCGGTCATAACACCTATGTACAGAACACCTAATCAAACAATCGACCATACAGAAATTGGACAAATCAAGCTCCCTCTCTCATGCCCACCAAAATACACCCAGCCCCCATCATAGCAGCACCAACCCACCAAAGACCACCAACCGCTTCCCGGAAGATAATCATTCCCAACAGTGCCGTAGCAAGGAAGTTCGCCGACGTGTTAGTAATGGATACCTTCACCGTCGATGGACCGGCTGTTAGGGCGCGTGTGAAAAGAGCCCACATTATGATGTTGCAGAGGACGTTGAGGCCGAGGCAGGCCTATTCAAGGTTAGTTGTTGTTATTTGGTTATACACAGTATGCATCCATGTACATATTCAAATTATGCCAAAGATATAAAAAGTGGTTCGAATGAGAATAGCTGGGAGAAGTACTTACACCTCGAACAAGCAACTCCAAGAAAGGCGAGGAGTCTAGACCAAAAAGATGGGCTAGGGATTGCGCGAAAGATGTAGTGTTGGTATCGGTTGTTCTATATCACATTAGCTGACTCGATCTGTCTATGGATCTATTCTGACAGGGACATGTTTGGGTTCGGTGTTTAATGCAATCCGGTGCTTCTGGCTTACAGTTTCGCGAAGAGTCCGTTCAACGCGGCGAAGGCGCCGCTTGCCAGGGCGAGGAGAATCCAGGGGGACGTGGTTTTTGTCGGGGTGACCATTGTGTTGTGAATTCCAAGCTGTTTATCTATATATATGAGAGTGTGGATTGGAGTGAGTCGGGTGAATTAATGCTGGATCTGGAGGTACATGTACAGCTGGAGCTGGTACTGGTTGGCGTGTCGAGGGAGGACGTTAGATGCCAAGACTGATAAGATAGTGCCGCGACATCATATCTATACGAACTACGGAGGACTCCATGCTAACTTTCTATATACAACCAGGAGCTGTATGAACGCAACATAATATAATTCTGATCTAGAATAATATATACTGTATACAATTTCTGGCAGACGCTGGAGTTAAATCAAGGCGAAAGTCTCTCCAATCGCCACTGACCCTCTCCCTCCTTCACATATCTAAACCGATCATGCAACCGACTCTTCCTCCCCTGCCAGAACTCCACAGACTCCGGCACCAAACGCACGCCGCCCCAAAAAGGCGGCAGCGGAATATCCTTCACACCCTCAAATTTGATCTCCATGTCCCTAACACGCTGCTCAAGCGCCTTCCGCCCATCATCAATATCCGTCTGATCCAAATTCACAAGCGCCTCACTCCCAGCTTCTGCCTCCTGCACCTTCGCAACACTCTTCCGTCGCTGCCGCTCCTCCATCTGTCCCGGCTGCGCAGACCAGAGAACCTTACTCTGCCAACTAGCCCAACCCCCAATCTGACTCCCACGCTCACGAGTCCGCCAATAGAGTTCACTCTCCTCCCGACTAAGCGGCTCAAAGAGTCCCTCGATTCTAACCTGGCGCTCAACGGCTGCCCAGCTGAATGTTAGCGCGCCCCACCGATTACCCAGATGCGAGGCTGCGGCCTCGGATGGCTCGGGGAGCTTCGTGGATCCTCCCTCTTCGTTTCCGAAGACCTGTCCGCCTTTCCCTTCGCGACTGCCCCAGTTACTGTAGACCACCCAGCCGCGCTCGTCGAGTTCTTTCAGGTATACGCTGCGGGCGCTGACGCGGCCGGAAGGGAGCGAGGCTGTTGCCAGGGTACAGGTTTCTGGGGCTGAGCTTGGTGTGAGGCGGGGATCTTTGAACCAGGAGTGGAATTGGTGGAGGGGGTTTGTGCCGTGGATTTGGGAAACAGTGAGGGGCGGGTTTGTGATGAATTGGTGGGCTCGGGCTGGGTGGGAGATTATTTCGGTTTCGGTTATGGAGTTAGGTGTTGAGGTTTCCGAGCGGAGGGTCGAGTCGGCGTGTGCAGGGGATTCGGTTGCTTCAAGTTCTGGGGTTGCTGATATATCGCCTGGTGCGACTGTAGAGATTGTTAGCTTGGAGCTTGGAGCTTGTAGCGTTTCCTCGCGGATCGCGTGGTACTGCCTCAGGTCTGCGTCGTAGAGGATGCGTAGTTGACGTGCGTGAGAGACCTACAGATGAGTTTCTTCGGGCGAAGATGCCCTTCGTTTTGAGACATTGTTGGTTTTAGGGCGCTGGTGGTGGAATGGAATTGAAGGCGGGGTTGGGAAGCTGTGCGGAAGCGAATGCGGAGAAATGAGTCAAGGGCAGATAACGGGGGGGGAACGACAGAGCATAAATGGAGATTTACAGGCGATCAAAGTGTAATTCGACGAGATCAAGGCATGAACACTCCAAGGTTGAGAAAGAAAGGGAAAAGTAGGTTTGGAAATTGACGTAGGAGTCATACCATCCATGTCCTCGGATGGGACCACTTTACATTTGGAGAGAACCAATTGAATCCGCCCATCTTATATGCTTCATAACTATAAACATCCATATCCATATCCACCTAAACCTTCGTCGGCGGAATGGCCTTCATAAACTTCGCCTTAACGCCCTTCATCCACTTATCTGCCATAAGCTTCACAATAATAGCCTGCGCGTTGTGATCCTCGAACGCCTGACGCCCAGCATACCTCTCAAAGAAATGGAAAAGATTCCGATCAGTTTCGTCTCTGCAGATGCAATAATAGATTGAGCCAGGCTCGAACTGTGCCAGCCGGGTAGTCTCAGCATAGACAACTTCCAGTGCATCTGCGTGCTCTGGGTACGCGTAGACAGTGCCGAAGATGACGAATTCGTCTTCGGGGATTGGAGGGAGTTCGGTAAGGAACTCGTCGGAGTCGTGGGAGGCCATTGTGGGGTTGAAGGGTTGGTTGAGGGTGGCTTGATGCTCCAATGTGTTGGTTTGAAAACGTACCAAGGGGTGGCAGTAGAGATGGATGGAAGTGTAATTCCAGCCTATAGAGCTTCGTTTCAACGGTTTTATAAGTGTGGTTATTCTAATTAATCCCAAGGTTCAACTAAGCAAATTGGTGACAATTGGTCTTCTCGAGTCATCGTGAGTCAAGTCTTCGATTGGTCTACCTCGGCACAGGATTAGTGACTGATCATGACGAATACGATAAGAAAGCTTACCATAACCAGTTGAACTCAAGTGCTTATTGCTTGTGTTGCTTGTCCTACACTTAGAAAAAAAAATCTCAAATCACTTTTTTTGTATTTTGACCTGGCGTGTGGAAGCGCCATGCAGAGTTGAGATAGGTCTATGATAACGAAGAAATTGCCGCACAATGGTATACATGCCGTTTTGATCCCCAAACGCCAGATCCCGCTGAATGCAACTAACATAAAATCCAGATATCCCAGGTATATCCAAGGCTGCCCTATCGCCGAACCGGAATTACCCATGCCGAAGGGATCCAGCCCTGGCGAGGTGATGAAGGGTGTAGCCAAACATTAATCTAACCTGGTCGAACAGTAGCCAGGGAAACAAAAGAAAAAAGAATCAGATAGAGGTATTAGACAGAGGTAGCTCCGCCGACAAGATCCAGGATCTTGTTGGCCACAGCAGGGGGTATCCGCGCGACATCATCTCCTGGACGATGGTGGCGGCACTGCTGCGGTCATCAGCACTGAGGAAAGCACGGGTCATAGCCTCGTAAGTGCTAGGCTCGCGCTTCTTGATTCCAATGCTGTCGTAGATGGTCTTGGCCTTCATGACATTGCCTTCGGCGGCCCATCCGGAGATGAGAGTGTTGGCAATGTAAGGGGTCATCTCGACGTTGCGTGCCATCATGCCCCGGACGATCTCCTCGGTGTCAGCAACGTGGTTGTTGGCGACCATCGCTTCGAAGAGAGCCTGGTACAAGCAGGGCTGCGGGCGCACGTGACGGTCAGCGATGACGGAGTCGAAGACCTTGCGGGCAGCGGACAGGTTGTGCTGGACACAACCCTGAGCGTGGATCAGGGAGGCGTAGTGGACGGCATCGGGTTGCTGACCAGCAGCCTTCATGGACTCGAGAACCTTCTCGGCAGCATCCATGTCGATGGGTTCGAGGGAGGCGTGCGCATCAACGAGCAACTTGTAGGTGTGCATGGTAGGCTTAATGTTGCGAGCCTGCATGCGCTCGTAGTAGGCCAGAACCTTGCTGCGGTCACGCTTTGTGTTCAAGAAGTACTGGATCATGGAGTTGTAAGGAGCGGGCCGGGCCTTGTAGTTGGGCATGGACTCCATCTCCTCGAACATCTCCTCTGCGAAGCGCTCATCGCTCACACGGCACAAGGCGTTGACGATGGTTCCGTAGGTGACACTAGTTGGGCGGACGTTGTTGGCGCGCATCTCGGCGAAGTAGGCGAGGCAGTCGTCGATGCGACGGGCCTTTCCGAGCTTTCCAATAAGCGCATTGTACAAGAACGAGGTAGGCTCGACACCTTCGGCGACAGCACGGTGGAAGATCTTCAAAGCTTCGGTGGCCTCGTCGAAAGTCTTGGTAGACTCCTTCAGAGTGGTGATGTACAAACCAAAGGTGTTGGCCGAAGGCGCAGAGCCTAGACCAAGAAGCTCTTGGTGGAACTGGCCAGCCAGCTGACGATCTCCAAGAGTGAGGCAAGCAGCAACCATAGCATCAAGAATGGAAACCCAGCCGTACTTGACGGTGTTGTGAGCCAGGTTGAGCGGAACGTCAGTTCGGGCCATGCTGTGAATCTCGTGAACCAATTCGGTGCGACCAATCTTCGCAGCAGCGGTGATCAGCTTAGCGTATGTGATGTAGCGAGGGTGACGACCAATGCGGCGCATGTTCTTAAGACGGATCAAGGCCTCGTTGAGGTGTGACTCGGGCCGCCCAGCGGTTTTCTCGAGCTCCTCCGCAATGATGGCAGAGGCACGGAAGTCAGTGGCATAGGCGTAGGGGTCGAAGGAATCGGGGCTTGAAGACGGGACCGTGATAGAGGTTTCGGCAGCGGAGACAGGACTGTGACGTGCAGACAGCATAGAGGATTGAGAAGTAGCCTCCATGTGGTCTTGCCATCTCTTGACGACGTCGGGGCGGTTAGCGAAGATCTGAGCGACACCCTGGTCGATCAGACCAGTGGTGTAGTTGTCCAAGGGAAGGGAAGTCGACAAAGCCACATCAAGCATGTGTGCAAAGCGGGCCGGGTGAGCAATGTCAAATAGCATCGCAGTGTTGCTGGCAAGCATACCAGCCTGAACCTGAAGAGCAAGAGTGAGGTCGGCAGGATTCAACTGCGAGATACCCATGGGAGTGAGATTGGCAACGGCATGTTCAGCCAGGGGAGACACCAGGCCACCGTTATCGATCATAGACCACAAGAGGGACATGGATGACTGCGGGGACAGAACGGCAGCGGTCTGAACGATGACACGTCCAAAGAGGTGAAGGGACTCAGTAATCTGCTCTCGAATCGCCGCGGCAACGACCTGGTCAGCGGAGGCAGTACGGATGCGAGCAAACATGTTGCGAGCTTCCTGCAGACCCGCCTCGACCTGGCCACTCTTCAACAGTGCAACGGCGTACATAGCGGTCGGCTGCACCATATCCGGGGTTGCCTGACCCACGGTGTTCAGCATGATCCACAAGGAACGGGCTGCGGAAACATTGCCCCGACGAATGTGGAGGGCGAGGAGTGAAATGGCGGGAACTTGGCGTGTTGCCGGCGCGGTGGACAGACGATCATACGCCTCGGAGGCAGTGGTCAGATCACCTGCGTCAGCCGCAGCCACACAAATCTGGGAAATGGCCTGATCCCGAGCCTCATTGTGGAGCTCAGCCTTGGCCTTTTCTAAAGCCTTGCTGTGCTCCCCAATCTTGACGGAGTGATGCACAAGTGCTTCCTGGACAATCACGCTCTCCACAGCAGACCAACGGCTCTCGCGGTCCTCGGTAACTCCATCAAAGGAAGAACGAATCCGGTTGAGGAAGTTCATCGCACCCTCTTCCTTGCCACAAGTCAAGTAGGCACGAATGAGGGCTGCATAAACTTGTCCGTCAAGTCGCTGGACGATGCTGAAAACTCCGCTGTCGTCTGAGACAGCGAGGCTTCGGTACTCCTGATAGCATTCCACCGCACTCTTGAGATCACCGGTGCTGGCGAACGCATCAATCATGTGAGGGTAAATGGTGGCATGAGGCTGAACCTTCTGCGATTCCATGTGGGCGTAGATAAGGACCATGTCATCCACCTTGCCATCACGGGCACAGGCAATGATGAATTGGCGGTACAGATCAAGAGGGAACACCAGCAGAGGGTGACGAGCGATGGCAGTGTTGAACAATTTCACGGCAATAGACAAAGAGTGATCCTCAGCCAGAATGTCGCGTTCCAACTCGCGGGACTGAAGCATGAACTTGCCAGGCTCCTCCATACCACCATAACGAACTCGCTCCTGCTCCAAGATCTCCTTGGCCTTGATCGTATCGTTCGAGTTAGCAACCAAAAGCTGCACAAGTGTCTCATAGGTATCCTCGTCAGGCATGACCTTGCGACGGAGCATGTCAGAATAAACATCAAGCGCCTTGGGGATCGCCTGTGCAGCCTCAGGGTGAAGTCTGATAGCCGCGAGGAGGAGAGCATTGTAAGCCTCCACAGTCGGTGTGAGACCCTCCCGAAGCACAGCCTGGAAAGCAGCAGGAATCTCCGCAAAGTTCTCAGATTCAGCCAGGCGCACAATTTTCGCAGAAACAGCTTTAGATTCCTCCGAAACCGCATCTGAAAGAACTACATCCTCGACTGCAGATTCTTTCGCCGCAGCCTCCGTCACCGATGATTCCTCTGATTGTTCATGCTGCTCCTGGATCTTCTGAATCTCCAGAGCCACTGCCTCCTCCACCTGGGCGCTGACATTCTCGTTGACGGCAGCCTTAGTGAGATGCGGCGGGGCTGTTTCGGGGCGGTCTTCTTGAGCCTGCTCGATCTCTTCGGCGGACGGCTTCCAATCAATGCGGCGCTTGAACTGGAATTGGCACCAATCGCTATCGTCGCCGGTCTGCTGGGCGTGCTGCCATGCGGCATAGTAAGCAGCTAGACCAGAATCTGCAGATCCAGAGGCCTGGCTAGCCTTGGCGCCACCGGCGCCGCCAGACGAGCTCGACGCGTTGGAGAAAGCATTCTGTAATTGGGTGCGGGAGAACTTGGCGGGTTGTGAAGCGAGGGAATTAAATGTTGTGGACGAGGACGCGTAGGACTGGGACGCTGCGACTACCGATTGAGCATAGCCATGGGTGAAGGCCTTGGTGAAACTCTGGCGCGCGAGGTGGGTGAACGGCTTAAAAACCATTTATCTAGTGGGAGACCTCTTCAATGCGAAGAGGCAATGCTGCAGGTCGGGTGAACAGTCAGTGGCAAGCCCGCGATGCGCGCTGGATAAAAAGCGGACCTTGCACTCAGAATAATATTGAAAATGCAGGCTCATTGGACGCCTCTGTCCAATGAACGCGCTATGGCAGGGAAGGTAGAAATGGATGGTATTATAAAGACCGATGGTAGGTCCTGGAATAGGTGTAGGTTGGATGGAAAGGCTTTCAAAATAAAAATAAAAATAAAAATAAAAAAGGTGACAGGAAAGAGAGGAGCCTAAAAAAGAAACCAGAAAAGTCGAATCTCACACGCCAAACTTCTGGAAAGAGATGGAGTTTCACAGTGGGACACTCCTTAGGGCCGATCTTCTCCGGAGAATCCTCTCGATGTACTTAGTACCTTCGCCTCTATAGGGGGCACTCACGGCCTCGCCGTACTTTGTACCACTTTGTACCCGCTAAAACCAGTTTCTATTCTATCTCCTTAACATCAGACACGTCAACATTGATATTTTTCCTCACGGTCTGACTACCCGCCAATATGATAGACTCGAATCCAAAACAGAGATAGACTCGAGGTATCCAGTACTTCATCGTCATCCATGCAATGTTCTCACACTACATTTACCTGTTCCTGGAGTCAGGGGTCATGTGGTTTGTCAGAAATCCAATGTAAAGTGGAGTCCAACACGGATGACCCGCCAACCACATTCGATACAATATGAGTCACCTTCGATCGGTCCCGATTCTTTTTCTTCGGACCAAACCAATGTCCCTTCCCCGACTCGGTCTCACGGAACCCGGCGTTAACGGTGTTTGAGGCCCGCGGAGTGAACTTTGCTCTCCGGACGAAACATTCCGGTTGATGAGGCATATACTTTGGCTTTCCAGGGGGCTGAGTCTCCCCCCAATACCCGTAGGCAACCGATGCGGCCTGCCTTCCTTTCATGCTTCCTTCATTGTAAAAGAGAGCAAAATAGAGATCAATATCAGCGATAGGCAAACCGATTGATATGCAAAATGACCTGTCTAGAAAAATTTGATGGTTTGGACGTTGCCAAGAGATCGTTCGAGATCCATGGTGACAGGCAAAGTTTGACACCTTAAGAAGGGGGCCGCCAATCTTTAACATCACGTGCAGGCCCAGAAGGTATCTAAACTGTGATCTTCTCTATAATACACCCAGAGTTAGTATATGAGGATCTAGTGGGGTTCCGTCGGGCCCTGATTATGGTCCGCCGTTTATCAAAGCCTTTCCTAGAGTGATTAGCATGTAGCACGTACGAAGTACGGAGTGAAGTGTCAATCTGACGTCAGGTCAGATTTCTATCGGTAAAAACCATCCGACACATCTAAAGCGGTAAATGGAGAGCGAAGCGCTCAGACACATGAGGGACGGGGTGTTGATTGATTTCCCGTGTCGTGGGTTATCATGAATCATCAACGAGAGGGGCAACGCATCTCGTAAATTCAATCACCACAAGGACCTCACGATACTTTATCGTTGGAACCTTAGAAAGCTATGGCGTTCCAAGCCATACGTTGCTCGTCAGAAGTGGCTTACTCCATCGCTATCAGATCTTTGAAGCTATGTAAGCGTTTTGCCACGAAACAAAATCAACGTTCTCCAAGGTTGCTAGCTCATAGATTGGCAGCAATCTAGGCCACGGCCGAGACGGCCTGTGATAAGGGCAAAGAAAACCCCACGGGTATTTTCCAGTCTTTTAGGTCGATCACTGCACAAAGCGACCCGCCGTCACACGCAGAGACCCCATCACCTCCACATATGACACTTCATGTATGCTGCGGGGTGGCCGAGGAGCCTTGGAAGAGGGGAAACGGTGAAAGCTTCAAAGAGCCTGCACCTGCACTAGGTCTCCAGTTGGTCCTTGCTAGGATTAAATACACTCGCGATTCGCTATAACATATGACGCCAAGAACTTGTCGATACAAAAGCACTTCGCTTACCTTCCAAATAATATATCTAAGAGTGGCATGACTCACATATATACTTCGCACCACGTACCTTACGATGATTGCAATTAGCGTGCCGCCCAGCCATAAGCAACCTTCCATACTCGCGCAATACCGGATAGAGAAGGGCGAACCTCTGACAGGATCCGTCCCTTATTTGCTGATCTTAAACGAGGAAAAATCTCAACTTAGTCGATCCGCCTCCACCACACCGTAACCCGTGCCAAGACGGTTGCATCATCGGCCGCACAACGTGGACCACGTTGTAGATCCCTAACAAGTCATGTAGAAATTACCGGTTTTCACTCTGCAGGTCCCTGGTGAAAGGAAAAGAAAAAGTCACACAAAGTGTTACAGAAAATCTTTCATAATCAGCGCCACATCGAACCCGGGGAGCCGACGAAATTGGCTTGGACGGCTAAATGGCCCATTTATGGGCGGAGACATCAACAAGCAAATGCCAAGCAAATAAAAAACTATAGCACGGCATGTTCCGCCGAGCAAGATTAATAATTGTTCGTAAGTTAACCCAAATCGTCGTAGGAGAATGTTACCCGATTAAGAAGAAGCTGTCAGCCTATCGCAGGTCTAATATGGAACGAAGTGGATATGATTGTAGGGCGACCACTGCTTGGATCCCGGAATTACGGTTGTACTGTATTACAGTATAAGGGTCCGAGTTTCCCGAAACAGTGGAGACTTGGAACTGTTGTGGGTCCCTCATTATTCACCTCTATCATGACAGTGTCTATAGTAGGTCCACTTCCTTCCAGAGCCATGGCCCTATGGTCCCATTTGGGGTTGGAATTAAATTTTATACAGTATTGTATTTCATTAGAGAAAAAATCACAAAAGACCGCCATAGTATCCGGAAAGCTTGGAAAGCCGAACTTCCAGGCGGCTTACAGACACGTCCATGCGCTGTTTCCGACTTGCCGTGTGACATAAGCTGGTGTTTCTTGATGAGGTATAGGAAACGCCACAAGGATTAGAACTAACCATGTACCTGACACTGTTAGGAAACAGACAGGGATGTACAAGAAGCTTTATCAAGCGCTTTGAGAGCTATGTGGAACCCTAGGCCCAGTAATTTATACACCTGCAAGCCCAATCTAAATGACTGTACCTATCTGATCAGGTATCACAGTATGTAGGATGATGTTTCGAGGTACATGTATCATAAATGCCACGTCCTATGCGGCAGAATACCCGTACAGACCAATAATCCCAGCCGCCGACAGATCAGAAAGGTATTCATCGTCAAAAGAAGTCTTCAATGTGGGTCTGGATCGTCGTTCCCATGACGATTCTCATTTCGCAGGGACCTTTCCCGCGTCATCCGTGCCTGACTTGTAGTACTCATACATAGTTTCTATCGCCATGAGCAGAACAAAGTATCCGTAGTTTAACCGTAAAACCATTCCAAAGGTCTTCATGATCTGGTAATCCGGAACCAGAAAATTAAAGGTGCCGGAGACGGCTCCCGTTAAGTCGGCTCAAAGCCGGTACATCCGGATAGGAGCTCCTAGGTCTGGTGACAATCCACTATAGTGGCTCTCTCTGGGCTGGGCGAATGAATTTTTCTTTGGTCTGATCGTGGAGAGCGAAGATCTCGGAGTTAGCTGCTTATAAATGGCGTCGGGCCCCCGTCTGCGCGGGCTGGGAATTGCGCAAAATACGTTCAATCCGTTTTTTTTTCACGGATTCTTCTCTTTTTTACTCCCCATTCTCGCTTGCATATTCTTAATACAGCTTGCACAAAGCTTCCCATATCATTTACACAATGGTGTCGCAGACGCTTATACAAACGCCGACTCATCCTGGCCGGACTGGGCGCGGCTCTGAGAGTGATAGTTCGCTCGATGAGATCGCAGAGACGAAGCAGAAGTTATTTGTCACTGCGCTGGGCAAGCATGGCAAGGATCAGGACAATTCAGCCTCTCCGAAGCGGTGGAAGAGCTTTTGGACTTCATTCCGATACTTGTCCAACTTGACCCCGAAGCAGGTGGATGACTTTATGGCGTCATACGTCATTTACAACCTTGATTGGTCTGACGAGAAGCAAATGATCGAGGCTCTGGGCCCTAATTACCAAGAGAAAGTTGGCGATTGCTTGAAATCATACTACGGCGTGCTCAATCACCTTTGCGCCCTGGGCGATGTGGAAAAGATGTACATTCCGCCATGGATGAGCAAGAAGGCCACCATCCTGGAGAACCAGATTCTCTACGAACGATCAATCGCCCAGAACATCGGTCTCTCAGCTGGAGATAAGGTGTTAGATCTTGGTTGCGGCCGCGGTCGCGTCGCAGCGCATATGGCCCAACACACCGGCGCAAACGTTACCGGCCTCAACATCGACCCGAACCAAATCGCGCAAGCGAAAAGCTTCAACGAAGAGCGCGGTCTACACAACAACTTCGTCGTTCAGGATTTTAACAGCCTTCCATTGCCCTTCGCGAACGAAAGCTTCGACGCCTTCTACCAGATCCAAGCACTAAGTCTATGCAAGGACCTACCTGCGCTCTTCACCGAGATCTTCCGCGTCATCAAGCCTGGTGCTAAAATTTCGCTGCTGGACTGGATCAGTCTCCCTGCCTACGAGCCCACGAACCCCGAACATGCGGAGCTCATGCGCCGCGTCAAGCCGTTGATCGGAGCTGTCGGCACCCCTACCAAAGAGAGCTTGGAGGCGGCGCTTACCCAGTCCGGATTTGAGATCGTGCTGTCCGAGAACGCTAGTATCGATGGCTTGCAAGCTCCGCTGATCGATACGGTGGATATTTACTTCCGTACCCTGCGCCAGGTTATCCTGGCTTTGGTTAAGGTGCACGTGCTGCCGCGTCACTTCAAGACGCTTATCAACCGGTTGTGTTTGGATGGACAGGCTTTTGTCAAGATGGATAACATGCGTCTTGCCACGACGAGCTATAGCATCATTGCGCGGAAGCCCAAGGCATGATGGGGGAGAAACAAGGCATAGGGGGTTTGCGACAGGTTGTGCGACCATAAGTTAGTCGCCACTGGTCTACGTTCGATGCACACTCCACCGCCACTTCCCTTGCTCGTCTCGCTCGCCGCGCCGCTCCGCTCCGTTAATTCGTCATGGTCGACTGCATTACTTTGGAAATACCCTGTACAGAAAAAGATTAGAGGCTTTGGGAGTTAGGTGCTTTCGTTTCAAATGTTTGGTGCGCGTTAATGCTTTTTGAGTCTTTGGAGTTTGGAAAGAACAATGTCATCGCGCTTGCATATAATCCATAGCATCATGGTAATTTAGTTGATAATTCATTTGATCTTAATTGAAATTTGACTTTCGTACTCGTTTCGTACTCGTTCCAAGGTTCGTTTTGAGAACTTCAGTCCAGATGGTCTATGAAACCGGTAAACCACGGCCCCGGGCACTCCGCACGATCTATAGGGTAGAGATGAAAGAGGGAAGAGGGAAAGGGAATCTATTGAAGATTGGTAATTGACTTCATGATCCGAGAGCTCTAGGCTATTCATAAGCTTATATTCGAGCGCCAGTTGAATACTCGATTATCATTGGTCGTTGTCTAGCATGAAGGAATAATGAAATCATGACTATTTGGCTCCATGAGTGCGATTCTTATCATTTTGTCCGCCCTAATGATGGGATTAGGCGAGAGCCTAATTAATAGTAATGCTTATGATCCTTCATCTCTTGGTCTTATCTCAGTCTTACTTCATCTCAGCTATGATTTAACTAAGTGCTCGTAGTTTTTAGTGGATCTCAAGCCACATTGGATTACCGAGTCAGCAGTGGCTTTCTTTTGCTTATGTAGATTAGGCATTTTTTCTCTAATTCATTGTGCTTTTACTTTATAATCAATCAAGACAAATAATTACCCGTAGCCCGCAGCCACGTTTTGTTTTTAATTGCGATAGGACTATTCATACTAGCGCATATACCTGTGGAGTACAATATACACCCAGATGTCATGACTCATGAACATACTGAATGTGTATAGCAGACTGATCAGTAGAGTAGCTAGTGAAAGCAATTGAGTTGACAAGATAAATGCTATGAAGTCCATGACAACCCCCCCATTTACATATCTTGGCTTTAGGGCATGTGCAACATCAGGAACGCTAACCCGCATTAGGAGATATCGATACATCCTTGCATTGATAATTCCCCCCACCCAAGATGCCCGCTCTCCTCGCCAATCACCCTTCTCTGCCCAGCTGCGCTGCAGGAAAATCTACGAGAAACGGGTCGACTCCACAAAGTACATAGCCGAATCCCTTTTTCCTGATAAATACAGTCCCGAATCACCACGATTCGCGGGGCAAACCTCTCCCGAACAATACCCCCGCCTTCTTCCAAATCGACAATATCCATGGCACCCCAACCACCTTCCGTAACGGCCTTGTCAGCGCCCGGTAAGGTCCTCCTAACCGGTGGCTACCTGGTTCTTGATCGCAGTTACACCGGCACCGTCTTCGCACTCGATGCGCGCATTCACGTTGTTGTTCAGCAACTGAGACGGGGTCACCGCCGTGGGGCCTCTGGCTCCGGACCGGATCACAAGGCCGCTTCTACGAGCAGTGAGGGAGATTCTGTCCGACTGGAGGGGTCTGGTGTTGACGAGACTGAGGCTGAGGATACCATCGTGGTGCGCTCGCCGCAATTCGTCGATGCGATCTGGGAATATGGCATCCAGCGATGCGACAATGGTGGTGGAGTTAAGGTGATCCAGAGGAATGATGGGTGAGAATATCCCACACTTGAAATGATTTCTCTCATTTGAGTAACTAAGTATGGCTAACCTGAACAAATACTAGGCCACGCAACCCTTTCGTTGAAACCTCCCTAAGCTATGCATTGACCTACATTGGCTACGTCGCCGACTCCAAGGACTTCGGCTCGCTGTCAGTGACTATCCTGGCCGATAACGACTACTACTCGGAAACTGCCACCTCCAAGGGCCCTGCATCTCAAGGTCGGGGGCGCTTTGTTAATTTCGGTGTTCCCCTCCTCGAAGCCCACAAGACAGGACTGGGTTCCTCAGCTGCCCTGGTGACCGCCCTTGTTTCTTCACTAGTTATTCACCGAACCATGCAGGCAGATGATCTCGGCGCAGGTCGGGATAAGCTCCACAATTTAGCTCAAGCTGCCCACTGCGCAGCCCAGGGCAAGGTTGGTTCCGGCTTCGACGTGGCCGCTGCCGTGTACGGATCTTGTTTGTACAAGCGTTTCTCGCCGGCAATTCTCGAGTCGGTGGGTGATGTGGGATCTCCTGGATTTGACGAGCGACTGTTCGCTGTTGTGGAGGACGCTGACCCCGAGCACCCATGGGACACTGAGTGCGTGGATTTCGGTATGCAGCTTCCACGCGGGATGCAGATGGTGCTGTGCGATGTTGAATGTGGCTCGCAGACGCCGTCGATGGTTAAGAAGGTGTTGGCATGGAGGAATGAAAATCGCAAGGAGGCCGATATCCTGTGGGCCAGTCTTCAGAATAACAATGAGCGTCTCCGCCAGGAACTCAAGCGCCTCGCGCAACACCCGGATGCCAACACAGATGGCGAGTTTTCCGATATCCAGAATTATATCCAGCGTACACGACACCATATTCGCACGATGACCCGCCGGACGGGTGTGCCCATTGAGCCAAGTGTGCAGACCGAGCTGTTGGACAGACTTACTGAGATCGATGGAGTCATTGGTGGTGTGGTGCCGGGTGCAGGAGGATACGATGCCATTGTGTTATTAATCCGGGATGATCCTGCAGTGATTACACGATTGAACGAACAGTTCGAGAACTACGAGAGTGCGGTGGAGGACGATTTTGGTGGGAAGATTGGCAATGTACGACTGCTGGGCGTCAGGCATGGGTCCGAAGGGGTGAAGAATGAAGTGCTGGAGCAGTATGCGGGCTGGGTCTAGGATATCCAGTTTCGCATCTCAGAGCTCGACCAGGAAGCCTAGCTCTGATACTATGCCTCCAGTATCCAATATCCCAAGCATTTACTCAAGTCTCCAAACGCCTGAAACGCAGGTGACGAAGCCGACTCGGATGGTCGCCTACCTACTTCCCCGTATCTATGCAAATATATGATGTATCTACTACACGCGTCCCTGCATACACACGAGTCCTGATCCCGTATGTGGGCCATGTGCGACCGTGTTTTGTTTGGTGTTTTGGTTTGGCCCAGAGGAGTTGAAATGTCTCCGTAAAGAGGGCGATTGGCCACCTTCCATGGTTTCTGCATCCGGTGACATAGACCATTTGCCAAAGATGCGGCAAATGGAGAGTGTAACTCAAAGGCAATTCTTTCGGAATTTTGCATCTGTAGATCACAAATAAATGGTCACTTCAATTGTCCAATCTACTCGTTCCTCCAATACTGTAAGTTAGCTATACCTTGTCGATCGTGACTAAGAGGCTTTCCCCGGATCTTCGTTATCAGCCTTAGTCTTGGCGTATCATAAATCCAGATACAAGTTAAATAAGTCACTATATATAGAATCTTATGAGATCAACTTTCATTGACGTTGAAGGTCTCAGAGGTTGAAGTACCTAGTGCGGTCTTGTCTTGCGCCGATCCCCTTTTCCTTCGCCCCCCCAGACCCTGACCATTTCCAACTTGTCAAATCCCACTGATTTATATCTCCTTTCGAAAAGTGGTTTGGAAACTAGCGAAAACACTATTGTGCCGCCACGCTTAGTCTGGAACTTCCGACTCCTCACATCTGGAACCCGATCGACCATTCTCCTCCAACCTTGCAACTCTCTCCCTCTCTACATTCCCCAAACCCCCGTCCACACCCCCGACAGTTGCTTCCCTTCCACTAGCAAGGGAAAGTCAATTGTCATTTATTCCCGGGGCCACTAAATCATGTCTTCCAACGACCACCCGGAATCCGGGATGCCCAAAGAACACGAGTCGGGGGCTGTCACTTCTCCGCAGGAGTCCCAACCGCAAATTGAATCAAAATCCTCCCCTGTCCCCGAAAACACCGTCGCTGAGCACGATTCCTCTGCTATCCCATCAGACCACGCTCAGTCAGCTGCGCCCGTGAGCCACCCCGCAACTACTGGTGGCGAAAGCGCCCCGGAGGCGACTACAGCGAACGAGCCCGAGTCCGCGACCGCGATCGCGCAGCCTGCCACTGGCGTGCCGTCGACGGAAAGCGAGGAGCTGAAGCCTGGAGCTGAGCTCTCGTCTGAGCAGGCAGATGCTGAGGGGAAGGAGGTCGATGCTGGGCCTTCGCTGGACATCACGCTCCTTTTGACAACTGGGTCACGACACCCGTTCACGATCGACGGGCCATATCTGCGGAAGAGATCTGTTAATGTTGAGAACTACGATCCGTTTGCGATGAGCGTTTACACTCTGAAAGAATTGATCTGGCGAGAGTGGCGAGCTGGTGAGTCGAGCTTCTAAGGACAATGGATTTTGCCAGGGGTATCCTGAATTGAAACTAACGTAATTGCAGACTGGGAAACCCGTCCATCGTCCCCGAGCTCTATCCGTTTGATTTCCTTTGGAAAATTGTTGGATGACAAGTCGCCTCTCTCTGGTACGTATCGCCCCGCCTAGCCAGCACTACAATCGTGATACTTACGGCATGCAGAATCAAAATTCAACCACGACGCCCCTACTGTCGTACATATGACAGTCAAGCCGCAGGAGGTAGTCGACGAGGAAGACGCCAAGGGAGCGAAAGCACAATACAGCCGGGAACGCGACAACAACGAGCGCAGCCCTGGCTGTCGCTGTGTGATTCTTTAGGCCCGCCATCAACATCTCCACCTATGCCCAGCCTTGCCATATGGCAATGCCCTCGACCAGCCTGCAGAATATCTCCACGGCTATCTTACTGTTGAATGTGCGCCCTGGAAGCGGCGTTTGGACATTTTGCTTTCCCTCCCCTGTTTGAGATCTATATACCCATCCGATCCTTTTGTGTTCTTTCCTCCTCCGCTCCCTTGTCTCTGTTCATGTATCGTTTATCTTGGAACTTGTGTATCTACGAATGCGCTCTTGCCTTGGGTTTTATGGCTTTCGTTGTAAATGCTGTTTTGCATCCTAATGGAGCTCCCCGGTATACAGTTGAATACCAGGACTTTGATCTCTTAATCTTCGGGACTAGGTCTATGGGGTCTAGATTTTCCAATCCGGGTGGGTCTCGCTATCGTGACATACAGATTATATATCACATGCATGCGACATGCGCACGCGATCTCAGAATATAATGTGACCTCGGGTCCAGTGCTTGTGTTTCTGGTAACCAAAGTGAATTCAGCTGCATTGCCCTGGTGACAACAGCATGCACACCAACCCACTAGGGCTGATTGGGGGAAAAGATATGGCGAAGCAAATGCCGCAAAACAATATTTCTTTCCTCCTGTTCGTCATGTCTATTCGGAAAGAATTTCTTCGTGAGCCGAGTATATTCACTCAGCTCCGCAAGATTATTGAATCGATGAACAGGTTTATCTCCCGGCCCATTCCGGGCCCAGTCAATCAAATCGACAATATTAACATAGACGCCTCGGATAGCCTAGATAGAATGCGAAAGAAGTAAGTCACTGATCAGTTTGATCACTTTAGAAAGAGACTCGGCAAAAAAAAAAAAAGCATATACCTCTCTGGCAGCATTGCAGCTTCCAGGTAGCCTTTCAATCCCAACAGCCCGACAAAGTGAATGCCAGGAAGCAAGGTCACCTTCCAACCCAAACCAGAGTCGAACTTCACCCTCCAGTGCATCCTGGTACTTCCTTCGTGCCGTTTGAGCCTCGGGATCGTTGCTATCCCAGCCGTAGAAGCCCACGAGCTTTGCGTATGAGACAGACGGTGGAAGTTTAGGGTCGTATCTGAAAGAGGGATATTCTGCAAAAAAGATGTCTAGTGGTGTTGGTTTGGCACGATGGGCCTTGGAATTTTGCATGTGCGCTTCTAGCGCAGCCTGGTTTATGAATGATCGATTGCATGGATCACATTCATATTTTTTGATATGTGCCGATGAGCACTGGAGATGGCTGTCTAGTGCAGTCTGGCTGACGAAAACTCGATCACATGGATTGCATTCAAATACTGAAGTATGAGCTGACGAAGACTCGAGATTGTGTACGAGGGCGCTTTGGTCGTTGATGGAACGGGTACAGGGCTCACATTCGAATATGGGAGTCGTGCTTTGTAGATTTTGGAGATGTTCTTCCAATGCTTTCCTGCCAAGGTAAATTATACTGTAGAATTTGTGTGCGAGTGATGTGGCATTGAGAGGTGAGTATTGGAGATGCTCGTTGAGGAAATTCTGGGAAACGAAAGTCGTATTGCAGATATCACATTTGAACCTGGACGACGGGTCGTTGCTCGGTGCACTGTGAGTAGATGAAGTTCGGAGGTATTCCTCGAGGGCATTGGTGTTAGGAAGCCGATCTGAACATCCGTCACCGGGGACTATAATAGCATGAACTGGTGAGTCCCTTTTGTGTTGATTAAGTGAGGTCTCGGACTTGAATGACCGATTGCATGTGGAACAGAGTACCATGATGGCTAGAGGAGTAACGGGATTACTGAAGGTGTGAAATATTAAGGAGGAGGGTGTTGATATTGCTCGGTGGATGAGGTTGCCATTGCATTTACCGGCTTATAATGATAAGGTGCTGCATTGATGAGTTGTACATACTGCGGGGTGAGATGTGCTACTTTGCTGCAAAGGTAACAAATAAGATCCCACTTCGTGGATACCTATATTCGGGTGTGTTCCAAGTACTCCAACCTATTCTGAGATCAATCTTGAAGAGAGCAGTAATGATACTCTCTAACGCGATATACCGAGGAAAGCCTCAACAAGAAAGCATACTGACCGGAGCTTTAGTTGGGATGAAGAAATTGATTCGAAAGAGTGAATAGAAAGATCAGAATCCTTCGTGAAAGAGCATCATGCATATGAATAACTTAATCTCCCTTGCGTGTTACAACAATACGAACTAGATTGGTCGTTGAAGTGGTTCAAACCCGACAGCCCGATGATTAGCACGACAGGAATAAAAATCATATCAGAGTCGTACAATCTTTGCTCTTTATTGGAATATCAGGTAGTGTTAGGTTTCGATATCGTGTTCTGAGTTGGTGAGACCTTCAAATGCCGATCAAGGGCTTTTTGATTATCAAGCTCGCAACCGCAAGGATCACAATTGTATGCTGGGGCATCGGCCCTGTAAATGTTTGAATATTTTTTTAAAGCTCATTGAGAGCGTCTTGAGACAGAAAGGATCTTCTCTTGTACCACTGCTTCCCCTTGTGCCTCTATGCTCTGGGACTGCATTCTCACTTCATCCAAAGGCTCCATTGCCTCAAAACTTCGTGCTAAACTAGATACATTAGTGGTTGTAGAATGTGACTGTTCAACAAATCCTGTGTATTGAACTCTTTCTTGCATATTGAACACATGAAAGGAGCCCTGAGCTTGTGCGCCAGAGAGGTTTGGACATGATAGATGAGGGTATTGACATCACTGAGCCATATCAACACTTGCCGTAAAGAAAACCGCCGACATCACCGGGTAGTTTTGCGAGATTTTGCTTTGGCGAGTCTTCGGATTTGGCTGGCAAACCTTCCGAATCGATCATATAAAGGTTGCGTTGGATGCATGACGATTGCTGAGGCCTATAATAGGAAGGTGATCAAGTTCACCAGTGAAATGAGTGCAATCTGATCATTTTCCGAGATCCAATCAATGAGTCGCTCATGCACTTGAGTCAGTGACACCTGCTAGTTGCTGCGAAAGTAGTAAACAAAAGATCTTGTCTCTGTGGATAAGGCAGCTGCCTAAAGTGGTCTCAAGCACCTTTGGTACAAGCAGGTAATACATATACTTGTAGAATCCACAAAATCATATCAGACGGAAGCGTGATCCACATAGGTCAACTTTGAAAATGAAGATAGATTGATTGAGCTACATCGTAGTATCGCTACTGCGACAGAAGTGATGTACCTATGGTATAATCTATTTTTCTGTTGTGGGCATGAATCGGGCATGGGGAGATGGAACAGATTGCAAGACTAATTGAACAAGTCCATCAAGAATAGATAAAGAAGCCATAACATCACATAATCAACGTAAGATTTAGTGGAATTCCATCTTCAACCGCTTCTCCATCTCATCGTGGAAGGAAGGTGGCTCCCGGAACTCGTCGCCTGGAAACATCCATAGTTAGCAAAGGAACAGAAGACCGCAAAGCCAGTAACATAAGCTGGTGAAAGGACATACCATGGAAGATATCCTCCCATTGAACCTCCGTATCCCGGCCTCCAATTGACAGGATATCCTCGTGGACATTGCCACCCTTCATACCACCCAGCACAGCAGGCCTGAAGGAACCATCACGGACGATCTTAAGCTCCATACCGCGGCGGACGGGCTCGGCGATACCGTATGCCCGGCGCAGGGACTCCATCTTCATTGCATCCTGGGTTGCGCGCCAGGCCATAAGGCGGGCTTCAAGCGGGTGTGTGGAAGAGGGGATCTCGCTGGCGGTAGGGTTGTTGGTGGAAGAGGCGTGGGCAGTGGCGGGGAGAGTGATCTTGTTACGGAGAGTATCGGGGAGACCGGGCGCTGAGGGGGCACCCTTTGAAGGACGAGTGTGGCGGGTTGTGGTGTTGGAGACGCTGTTGGAGTAACCGGACGGGGGTGCAACTCGGAGAGACTGGAGATTCTGGTTAGCTCATTTGTCCTAAATTTGACAAAGGAAGTGTATTGTATTATGCTTAGCTGCTTGACTGCAGCACTAGCACGGAAGAGGGGATTGATGATATAGCATGGATATACTAGCGTTGCCCGGAGATGGGCTCGACTAGATAATGTCGAAGCTGTAGCTCGATAACGCACCATTATGACGGATATTAAGCTGATTCCTTCAAAAGTTATACCGTATCTGGTAAAATGAAGAATGCCGAGTTTCGGATAGAGCGTTGGAAATAAGAAAGGAGATCAAGAATTAAGAGGATGACAGCACTTGCGGAGGACGTCAGGCAGAGAAGCAGCGCGTCCAGCTCCTCCGGTCCCGCACAAAACCAAAAGCGCAACTATCTTCAAGATCACGTGCGACAATCCCAATTGAACATTTCCAAGAACTCCAACGACGGCATCATCACGAAACCCAAACACCCCACAATGCCTCAATTAATCTCGCCTCTGGCCCTTCGGGCCCTGCGGACTCTTGTCCAGCGTCCAGCAATTTCCTTAACACCTCTCCGCAACCTCACTACCTCCACCAGCGCCTTCCGCCCACAGCCCGCGCTCACCTCGCGCTTCGGTTTCCAGCCCGTGTTCCGCACGCAAACGGCTCTAACTCTGTCGACCACTGCCCGCCGGCAATTCTCCAGCTCCCCCATTATTCGTGCGACATACAACCAGGTCCGTCGTGGCTGCCGACAGGGCCAGCGTGCGCGCCGGGGACGTTCACCCGCATTGAAGGAGCACCCAGCGCTGAAGGGCGTGTGTCTTAAGACTGGTGTTACCAAGCCTAAGAAGCCCAACTCTGGAGAGCGGAAGATTGCTCGTGTGCGTTTGAGCACTGGCAAGGTTATTACCGCTATTATTCCTGGAGAAGGTATGTATCCAAGAATGCTTGACAACTCGAATTATAGATTGCAATTGCAATTGTTGCGAATTCGTGACTAATAATCTTGGGTATAGGACACAATATCCAGCAGCACAGTGTTGTTCAGGTCCGTGGTGGCAGAGCTCAGGATTGTCCTGGTGTGAAGTACCACTTGGTTCGTGGTGCTATGGATCTGAGTGGTGTTGGAAGTCGCAACTCCAGTCGCTCAAAGTACGGAACAAAGAAGCCTAAGAGCAACTAGATGGGCTGATATATCGTGGGGTTTGGTTTGATTTGTGATGCTAGAGCAGCAGGTCAGGAATCATGTTGCTCTATCTTCTTTTCCCGGTGCGCTATAAGCTGGGCTATTTGATGCCCAGAGCTTTGCAGCATCATTGTTTTCACTTTCTTTTGCCTTGTATTATTTGTGCAGCATAGGCGATGTGTTATTTATTGAATCGCATGTATCATTATAAGAAACAGTTATTTGGTTTATCATACTCTGGGAACTGCTAAAGACGTCTTCATCCATTACTCTAATCGTATTGCCTAGCTTTAAGTGGTCTTTTGAATTGTAATCGTGATACGATTGAAGTATATGGCGTCTCCGTTACTTGACTAAACTGGACCGAGTTTTGATGTTTTTGTTTTCTTTTATTGCATTTTCATCCCTCAGGAACGTATAAAAGTGGTTAAGTTACATTCATCCTCTCAGGCTCAATGTAATGGTATAGTGAAAACGTTGCTCATCCTGGGGAATCTGGTACTCCGCCCATGCATCCAAACTTCAGGGAACTGATAAAAAAACGCTGTCGGGAATCCAAATAGTAAAACATGGCACACATGAAAGTGAAATGGAGAATGGGTAGCCGCCTGTGATCGAGACGGAGAAGAAAATGAAGAAAGTAAAGCCAAAAAGAGATGTGAAGAATAGAATGTCGGGTCTTCCAGGTCAAGTCAAGGATAGAGCCGTTACTTACCACTCACGGAGTGGTGGTTGATTGTGTATGGGCGACGATTGACAATATCAACCACAAATTTTGCGGTGAACTTGATCTGAACAAATAAGAAAACCCGTAAATCGCGGTAAAGGATGAGGAAAACAAGGCCAACTGCAAACAGGAAGAGTGCCCAATGGCCGAGGACATTGAGTCACTGCTGCGAGTCCCAGCCATCTGGTTTCTGCAACTTGTTCACGTCAAACCATCGTTTTGTGCATGAGTAGCCTGCCCAGTCGAAGTTCTCAGAGGGCTTGCAGTGGCAGCGAAGATCCAGCCTCGTCTTCTCACTGCTTGGGCAATGGGTAAATGGAACGTGATAGTAGGCAATTTCATTCCAGAAATGAATTTCTTCCGACTTGAGCATAATCGAGGCAGCAATCGAGTGGACTGGTGCATCACCCCATCGTTCGTAGAAGAATCCACCATCTTTGTCCAGGGTGGTGAAGTAGTCAATGTATTGGTCGGACCGCAGCCATTCCAGGCTGCCAATTTCAAAGTTGGACCACTAAATTCAGGTTAGAATTGAACACGCAAAATGAAATATCAAGAATGATGGAAGACGTACGAAGTGACACTTGTTATAGCTCTCACCACCATCCTCACTGATAAAGTCCATGGCGTTGCCTTCAGCGATATGCTCCGGGTGACTCTTCATGAAGCCCTTGACACTATCCCACAGGGTGGGGATGGTCTCGATGTACTCATACAGACTGATCACGAAGCTGTACTTCTTGTTGTTCTCCTTCATGAATCGGAATGGGTCCCCGGGAACATCGCAGAAGAGCTCAATGCTAGGCTCCACGCGCCAGTAGTACTCATAGTTCATCATCAACTCATGACGGAAGAAGAATCCAGACTCGTAGCGGCACATGTGGCGATAACTCTCGGAGTCACCGTAGATAATCTTCTTGCGACCCATCTCCAGGCGCGCAGCACGCGCTTTGTCCTCGTCAATCCATTCCGGGTATGACCAGTGCTCCTTAGGAATGACGCCGTAGTGGGTAGTGCCAGACACCAGTGCGGTCGTGAGCTTCTTGAATTCGTCGTCAAACTCGTTATCATTCAGAAATACCCAGTCATAATGGAAGTTGCGGTTGAAACGGTCCTCAACGGTGCGGATGGACTTGGCAATTTCCCAAATGTCGGAGTTACGGGCGAGAGTAACAAAAGTGGCGTTCACTCTTTCATTGGATGTGGAAACGGCCGTTTGTGTTTTTCCCTCCTTGACCTCTTCATATGTAGGAGGGGGTGGGGCAAAGGAGGAGCTAGTTGGAATCTGGAGAGATGATCGGGAGACGAGGTAGAAGAATGTCAATCCCTAAACAGTTATTAGTCTGGTGTCGGATGCGATCCTCCAATGCTGCATTCAAGTTTCGCATGTGGAGAAATAACATGATCTGAAGAGAGAACATACCACCAAGGCAAACACCAGGTATCGCGTATACCTCGCGGAGACAGACATGGTGGCGGAAAGTTAGGCGCTGCTGAAGCAGGCAGAAACGAGTGGAGATCAGAGATTCAGGCCAGCGGAATCGGGGAAGGCCCGTCAAATAAAGACCATGTGCAGGACAGGATGAATAAAGAGGTAGAGAACGGAGTGGAAAAAAAGAAAACCAGGATAAGGGGTGGAGGAAGTTGATAGGGTCTGGATTCGGGGAGGCCGCGCAATGGTGATTGTTATGGCGAACAACCGCTTTCAGCCGCTTTGGGGTTTCACCTGGAATGAACGTCTCAGGGGACAAATGAATCGTGGGTTAAGCCAGCCTCGTTGTAACCTGGAAATAACAGCTAATCCACTTATTTCTAAGCCATGTCGATCTATAGGCAATGACCACGGTGAATGGACAGCGGAACCCAATTAAACGGGGTGGGTTTCATCTCTAGAAGCCACCTATTACATTAATTCTAGTAGGGGAGATTGGGCATATCGACGATAGAAAATGATCAAGAAGAATTAGAATCATGAGGAATATTTCAATTGAATTTGAGCCTCATGACTATCCAGTTCTATCCCCCACTTTCAATGTATCAACATGGAATCTGAAACTTCTGCGTTGATCGCCGCATAGACTTGGCAAGTTGCAGCCCGATATTTGAGGCACCCGCACTTCCCTGAACTTCCCAGCTTTACCTCACCTCATTGGAAATCTTTCCCCACCATCACCACCTTTATCTCCCCCCCTCCTCCTCCCCCCTCCCCTGTTGACCAAAGATGTCATTCTTTGGCTTCAATACTGCCCTGCCTAGGGACCAGGATACTGGTCCCGCTGGCTCGCGGGGTTTCTTCGAGAACCCGGATCCCTTCGCGGAGGTTGCCCGTGCTTCGGCGCTTGAAGATGATGACGCGTGAGAGTCCTCTGCGCCTAGAGCGGTGACTTGGATGATGTGTTTGTGCTAACACCAATCCAGGATTGACTTCGAGGACACCTATGATGGCCTCGGCGACCAGCTCGATGACGACCAGGATGAGTTCAACGATGACACTTTCGGCGGTGGAGATACCAGCGGTGCACCAGCTGTCGGCAGGGACTTTGACTTCTTCGGTCGGACTGCTCAAGTTGCCGATGCAATTGGCGAGGAGCACGTTCGATACACCTTGCAGAACCCCCAGGCTGCACCTCCCGCCTCGCTGAATGCCCACGTAGCTGCCCATCCTGTCGCCGAGTCGACCACGAAGCGCACCGGCTACGAGAAGTATTCGGACCCAGGATATATCCCCGATCTCCAAGCCAAGTCCAGCGTGTGGGGTCTCTCTCAGAAGAAGCCGGAACCGAGTCCTGCCCCGATGCCAGCAATGCCCGCAATGCCAATGCCTAGTCGGAAGATGATGATGAGTCTGGAGGAGGTGGAAGCTCAGCTGCGCAATCGCGGACAGGCTTTCGGACCCATCCCCACGCAGTCAATTCCTCAACAGATGCCCGATATGTCCTACATGCGCCACCCGCAGGACTTCCCGACGCTGCCTGATGGGTTCCCCGCCAACATCCCCCCGGAACTTCTCCGCGCACAGCTTGAGAAGGGGGGACTACCCCCGCACATGTCGCACCCCCCGCCGGGCATTCAAGAACTGTATGGAGGCCCTGGCCCTATGCCTGGTACGCCCCTGCAGCATCTGGTGCAGAACAACCTTCCTCCAAACCTGCCTCAGGGCCCTCGCCATGCGGGTCCACCCCCGGCCCAGCGGCAACAGCAAATGCCACCCCCACCGTCTCGAGGTCCTAACGGTGGATTGCCGGTTATCACTAACCCGCAGCAGCTGGTGCACCTGACCGAGGAACAGCGCAACGCTTATCTGATGGAGGACGCCAAGCGGGCGAAGCGCAATCACAAGATCTTCCTCTTGTCCCGAGGCAATGGCTTGATGACACCCCAGGACAAGAACTTTATCACCCGAATCCAGCTCCAGCAGCTTGTGGCTGCGGCTGGCAATGTGGCTGATTCTGATCCCGAAGCTGTGCTTGCCGAGGACTTCTACTACCAGGTTTACAGCCAGATTCGGGGCGCCCCACGACAGCACCCCCACCAGCCCCTCGGTCACTTTGCTCAGACCTACCTCCTGCAGACTGGCAACCGGATTGGCGGTCATGGAAACCGTAGGGCATTCCAGGGTGCGGACAACCACATGCAGCGCATGCAGCAGCAGGTGCAGCGTGCCGTCGAGGCAGCCAAGGCCAAGCCGAAGAACAAGCAGCTCATCATTGAAGGCAGTCTGGGCAAGATCTCCTTCAGCAATGCCAAGGCACCGAAGCCGATGCTGAATCTTAAGCGACCCGACAGCTCTGAAGGGGCTCGGCCAAAGAAGGTGCAGTCAGACCTAAGCATCAGTGATCGGAAATCTCTTCTGGGCAACATTGAGGCTGTCTACAACGCTCTGATGTCGATGGAGGACATGGAGCGCACTATGCCACCACCACCCGAGGAGGGCGACACGGATGCCATCCAGGAGCACATGGAATGGCGACAACAGGTTCAGACACTCAACCAGAAATTGTGGCAAGCACTCAAAGTCATGGAACCCATTGTTCCCAATGCAACTACCCCCCACCCCTTCATCGCGTTCCTGTCCTACCCGAAGGGTAAGAAAGCCATTCCCCGTATCTTCCGTCACATCGATCAAGAACAACGGGTCACCATCCTCACTATGATTGTGGTTCACCTAGACAGCTTGGATGTGGTTCGTCTTGCGCAACACTCAGGTCCTGGTGAGGCCCAATTGTCCGTTGCGGTGCGTGAAGCCATTGATCTCTTCTCATTGGCGGTGATGCCGAGCCTGCTGGGCTACGTGAATGAGGCTCCTTTCAACATCATCATTGGCCTTCTGGGTTTGGTGATTGCTCAAACCCAAGTCATTCATGTGGCTCGCACCAAGACTGGTCTGGGTATCCTTACCATGCTGCTCAGTAGGGCCGAGATCGTTAAGGAGGCTGGTCAGGCCTCTGAGCGTGATTGGCAGCAATGGGTGGAGAAGTTCAACATCCTGTTTGATATGTTGGAGCCCGGTCTGGCACATATCTTCCCTGGCTCGATCAACTCTGGCGACGATATGTACGTGTGGCAATTCCTTGCCGCCGTGGGCATTGGTGCCAGCCCCGAGCAACAACAACGTTTGGTGATTGCTGTCAAGTGAGTAACCCCTTGTAGATATTGAGATGATAGGCTTTCTGGATACTAACTATTGTCGCAGGGATCGTGTGATGGAAACTGTTGGCTATAGCAAGACGCTCCCCGCCGACATGTCTAGCCAACGCTTGGGCAATGTCAACCTGTTCATGCGGGCTATCGGCCTGGACGTGGAACTTCTTGGTTAAATGAGTTTGGTTTCTCATTCTCTCTGGGGCACTATCATTCATCTCCCCTGTCATGCGCGACTAGCCGATATATTATGGCTCCCCCATACCCGCGACTCTCATGTCCATGCCCCAGCCATTCTCAGAAAAGGCTGTAACCCCGAGGTCTTCCACCATATATTGTGGAAATGAATTTATGATTTCTATTAAACTTTGCACCATGGGGGTGCTGAGAATGCCACCCGGCGTGCTGGCCTCGGGGACCCATGAGGACATAAGGGGTTCTCTCCCAGCACTTAGCTTGACCCGAATATTTCTCAGGGTATCTCAGGACACATTATGCCTGAAGTGAAGCACTTGTGTTTTTATCTTTTTTTCTGCTCATACCAATTCATTTATTCTTTTATTCTGTCTCTTTTTTTTCTATTTCTACTTGGACGACTCTCTGGGATGAACCAATTCGGCTGTTCTTCTACTCTGAATATGCAGCTAGGATCCGTGCAACCAATGTATTCAATAATTTTCTTGCCAGAACTTTCTCCGTTGCTACATGAGATGTTCTCATGTATCGGGTCCCGCATTTGGAGATGGACCCTGGGCGGAACTGATTCGGCGGCACCTTGGCGCTTGAGTGGAGACGTATCATTTCAAGTGAAACGAGGCTACCTTTTCGGCCAAAATGACAGATATCGCCTACTATAACCCGCTTTTGCCTGAGACCCGTCGTCTATCGTGACCCAAACGAATGATTACGGGTTCGTAATGGCTTGGTTTTGTTCCTGGTGGCGCTATGATACACCGCCATGGACGATCCCTGCGATCTACATAAAATTATTAAAACCTGGTTTGCACGAATTATCATTCTACATCAATGAGAATCAATTGTTTCAATTGAGATAGGAGATCAAGGAAATATGTAATATGGAACCAAGGATGAGATTTGTCTATTGAATTTCCTTCAAACTGAACAGAATTCTGAGGATCTCATGGGATCCCGCCGCGTAATGGCGATATACATGACGGGAGACTTGCCCCCCACCGGCTGAATGGACGGGATTTCCCCTTAAATGACCTGCCCCTCCGCATTCGTCCTCTTCTCTTTTCTCCTTCTCAATCCAATCTCTCCCAAAAAAACAATTCCTACAATTACTTCATAATGTCTGTCGGTTCTGTTCTTGTTGCTGGGTAAGTGGCAATTGACCCCGCTATTACGATTGCGATCATAGCTAACCCCGCGTTCAGTGGTACGGGCTACATTGGCTCATTCACCACCCTGGCCCTGCTCGAGGCTGGCTACAAGGTTGTTGTCGTTGACAACCTGTACAACTCCTCCGTCGAGGCCCTCAAGCGTGTTGAGTTGATCTGTGGCAAGAAGGCCGAGTTCTACGAGCTCGATGTTACCCACGAGAATGCCTTCGACAAGGTCTTCGCCGACCACCCTGAAATTGACAGCGTTATCCACTTCGCTGCCCTGAAGGTACGAGCTACAGCTCACAATGCATAATCCAGAATCGATAATCAAGAAGAGCTGGAATGCTAACTCGCCTCTTAATCTAGGCTGTTGGTGAATCTGGCGAGAAGCCCCTCGACTACTACCACGTCAACGTTTACGGCACCATCAACCTCCTGCGTGCCATGGTCAAGCACAATGTCACCAACATTGTCTTCTCCAGCTCCGCCACCGTCTACGGTGATGCCACCCGTTTCCCCAACATGATTCCCATCCCCGAGGAGTGCCCTCTTGGCCCTACCAACCCCTACGGTAACACCAAGTTCGCCGTTGAGTTCGCCATCACCGACGCAATCAACGCCCAGCGCAACAACGCCCTCAAGGCCGGCAACGAGGCCGAGGCCAAGAAGTGGAACGGCGCTCTCCTCCGTTACTTCAACCCCGCCGGTGCTCACCCCTCCGGTATCATGGGTGAGGACCCCCAGGGTGTCCCTTACAACCTGCTGCCACTCCTGGCCCAGGTCGCCACCGGCAAGCGCGAGAAGCTGCTCGTCTTCGGTGATGACTACAACTCCCACGATGGCACTGCCATCCGTGACTACATTCACATTCTCGACTTGGCTGACGGCCACTTGAAGGCTCTCAACTACCTTCGCACTAACAACCCTGGTGTTCGCGCTTGGAACTTGGGTACCGGTAAGGGCTCTACCGTCTACGAGATGATCAAGGCTTTCTCTACTGCCGTCGGTCGTGACCTTGCTTACGAGGTTGCTCCTCGCCGTGATGGTGATGTCCTTAACTTGACTGCCAATGCCAACCGTGCTACCACTGAGCTTGGCTGGACCCCCACTCGCACTCTTGAGAATGCCTGTGAGGATCTTTGGCTCTGGACCAAGAACAACCCCCAGGGTTACCGTCAGCAGCCGCCGGCCGAGCTGTTGGCTCAGCTGAAGAAGTAATTGTGATTTAGCGCGGGATTAAAATAGTTGATATGAGCCGATGTGTATCGGCATAGAACCTAAGTAGAATAAATGACACGAATTTCCTATTTCTAATTGGTCTTGTATAAATATGTATACCTAGACATGTATTACCATCGGACCACAATCACGGGAGCTTTGAAAAAAGAAAGTGAAAGCCCATTGTATTCCCATAGGACGTCTATATATGCGAAGTAATAACCATAATCAACACCCGTCACATGCATGCCGCTCAATAACATCATCTCCTTATTTAGCCTTCTTGCTCCGCCTAGACCCAGGAGTCTGCGCCTTCCCCGATGCAGTCTCCTTGCGAGTCTCCTTCTCCTTAGCAGCCTCCCTCTCCTTCTTCTCAACTGCCCTCTTGATGGCACTCTCCTTCTCAGCCTCCTCAATCTGCTTCTCACTAAACTCCCACAGCCGCTTACCAACGTCCTCATCCCGAACATCTGTCCGCGCAAGATCCATCTCCCGACACTCCTTAATGAACCACCCACCAACACCACGACCATACTCCTCTTCCATAGCAGCATAGAGAATACTCTGCGCACCCTGCTGCGGTGACTTGAGAACCATACACCAGAAAGGCCATGTAATCAAATAAAGCAGCAATCCCCAAAGCGAACCACCAGTCAACCAGCGCCGAGTGCCAGGAGTGCGCGTGTGACCAGGATCTACAACCAGAACCCGGGTACAAGGCGGCAGTCCATCAGGCCTCTTAAAAGAACTCAAATGTCTCTGGAAAGAGAACGCAAAGTTCATAAGCGCAAATTTGCTGAGCGCATAAACACCCTTCGGCGCAGCAGCAATAACCCTCTTCTTATCCTTTGACAGGAAGCTACCCGTCATACCTCTCTTCACACGCTCGAGCTCAAACTTCGCTCCAATATAGCCTGAGCAGGTTGTGAAAATCACCCGGACATCTCGGTGCGCGGGCTGTGCCCTCAATGCCGGACTAAGGATACTCAATAGATGGAAATTGGCAAGGTAATTCACCTGCCACTCCTCGTCGATTCCGTCAATGGTGTTCTTTTTTGCGGACGCGGGCACCGCAATGCCGCCACATAAGATGACTGCATCTAGACGGCGGGGCTCGGTATTGTCGATCCACTGTGTAGCGAATGTGCGAACTGAGTGCAGGGAGGAGAGATCGACCTGCTCGGCCCAGATATTCTGGTTACCTGTGCTTTTGCGAAGGTCGTCGATGAACTCAACTATGAAGAGGTCGGAGGGTGGTTGGCGGGTTAGAAGGATGACTTGGGCTCCGCGCTCTGCGAGTCCTTGAACGACTTGTGCGCCTATACCGGATGTTCCGCCCTATTCCGTAGATACAATTAGTACAATTACAACCAATGGTAGGTGTATGGCTTGCAGGGAAGTATAGTACCGTAACCATAATCCTTTTAGAATGCATCAATCGCTCGGAGGTATTGCGGGCTCCGCCGAAGTAGTACTTCAGCGCAGCGACGAGGATGATCCATGGTGCGACTTTCAGGATTGACCATGCATATGGAATGGATGAGACACCCGTCGAGACTGCCTGGATGAGAATTGGGATAGGCATGCTGCGTGGGCGTAAATCAGGAGAAAGTGTAGAAAGGGCAAAGAAAAGAGGAAGCGTGTACGTATGTTAGCTTATCGTTATCGCTTATCGATGAGCATATCTTATCGCCACGAACATTCTATTCTTGGATCATCTTCCTACTGCAATCCAGCTTGCTTTCCTCTCAACTTGACACCGTACATAGTCCGAGTGCAGTGCGTCATGTCTCAAGACTATGGTGACGAGGACTACTATCTTCCGTTGGAAGACCAGCGTGTTTTCGGCGCTGGAATCCGGCGCAAAAGAGTACCTTTCGTGCGCTCTGGAGAGTTGAATACGACGAGCTCAACTTCTTCTGCTGGCACCAACATCGGAGACACATACCTTTCGATTGTCCTCAAACAACAAAGCATGCCGAAAACATCTCCTTCGACTCCTACAAACACAAATGCGAATACACCTGGGGATATTGTACCGCCACCCAGAACTCATTCCGCCCCGCCAACAGCAGAGGCTATCTCGCCTGCGCCAGCACCTGTAGCTTCTACAGAGGCCATCAAGCTTTCACCAAAAGGACCCGAACAAACGTACTGCGACGTATGCAACCTCCCCCTCACAGACCCACAATCACAACCCCAACAAGAAACACTCCGTCCCCACGAAGCCTCCCTAGCCCACCAAGTCTGCCTAAAACACTCCCACCCACCCAATCATCTGGACCGCACCCGCGCAGGAATGCGCTACCTATCCACCTACGGCTGGGATCCAGATAGCAGACTCGGTCTCGGCGCACCTGGCCGCGAAGGTATCCGGGAACCGCTGAAGGGCCGAATTAAGCATGATACGGCGGGATTAGGGTCTGGACTTGATAAAGATGGAGACCCGATTAAGGTTCCTTTGCCGGTTAAGAATAAGGTTGTCAAGTTGAATGCAAAGGAGATTAGGAGGAAGGAGGCGGAGGCTAAGAGGAGGGGGGGAGAAAATGAGGAATCTGTTTTTCCAGAATGATGAGGTTTTGAAGTATCTTGGGGAGAGTGCTTGAAGTTTTATAATATACCTGCTAGGTAGTTTGGTACTTGGTGTATAGCGGAGGTTGGGTTTAGCGTTTGGTTTTAGCATGTCTTCATGATACCCTGATACGAATATATACTGCATGGACCTCGAGGCACCTATAGTCTTTTGGGTCAAAGATTAATGGAACTGAAATGTCGACGATAGAAATGATAGATTCTACAACTAGTAAAAGACTTGCCTCCTATGTACTGCAAGTATCTGTACTATGATTTCCTTCCTTCTCATACGTCCATAAGAACCTGCCTGCAGTAAAACCCTATGACCTGAGCAAGAACGAAGCTCAAATTCCCTGCTCTCAATGAAAGCGCCTCGAATAAATGCTTGGAAACCCAGATCTGACAATCGAAATAAGACAAAGACAAAGAAAAGATGGTATCACAACAGCGCTTGAATGGAGACACAGTGCACAGTGAGAGGCGACAGAAGGAAAGACCATCTGAGTAAACCCTCCTAGAAGAAACGGTACTTCTTGTCCTTCTTTTCCTTATCCTTGTCCTTGTCCTTCTTCTCCTTCTCTTTCTTGTGAATCTTCCCGCTGGACGGGGGTGGCGGAGTTCCATTTGATCCATTCTTCATGGACATGTTGGCCATCTGCGCTGTAGGCGGGTTGGGCGGGTTCATGGGAACCGGTTTTTTCTTCTGCGGTTGTGGTGCAGGTGCAGGCGGTGATTCACGCTCGAATAGATGAGCGGGTGCAGTGGGCTTTGGACGCTCAGCGGGAATATCCAGCCGGCGTTTATCAACGCTGAGATCGCCCACTTGGCGCATGAAAAGGCCCGGGTTAAGCATGTGTGTTGTTGCGAGAAAGACGTCTCGGTTATAGGCTTGGGAGATCTCGTAACAGGCGCGGGACTCGGAATATGTGGCACCGCCGGCCATAAAGACGATGATCCGTTGGCGTGGTTGGTCGACGCTTCGTGTGCGGGCCCAGGTGGGTTTGGCACTGCGCAGGGAGGTTTGTTGCGATAACATGTCCTGTGCGGCCATGCTGCCATCGGTATCGGTGTGAGGTCGGGTAAATGGAAAGGTGGTATTATCCAGTGAGCCTCGGATTTGTTCCTCGAGCATTTGCTTCATGGCCAGCTCGTACCGTGTCAAGCTGAGCTCCTCTCCCTCCGGGGGTGGAGCGCACCGGTTAAATAAAGGCTGTGGTGGGGGTTTATCGTCTTTCAAGGGCTTTTCAACCCGTACGCCCAAAAGCTCGAGGTTCGCAATGACGTCCCCATTGCGCCCTGGCAGCTCGGAATGCGCCATGAGCTTTCGGATATCCCCGCCTAGCAAGCCGTAACGATACATGATGTACAACAGAATTAACCGAAGTCGGTCAGAATGAATGACCTGGTCGTCGTCGAGTAATTGAACAAGTTGTGCTGCCAGGTTCTTGGCTTTTTTGTAGTTCTCATCGAGACCGGTAGCACATGATTGTTCAATGGAGCTTACCTCCAAGAGTTTGTTGTTTTGGAAGTGTTTCATGCACTCTTCTGCCATGTTCAAATGCAGAGTGTAGGCATCCTTGCCCTCCGTGAACTCGGTCAGTCCTCCAAGCATATCTTTGATTGTGTTCACACTCGTCTTGTCGTTACTGCGAAATCTTTTGTCAGCTTGACCAGGAATGAAAATTAGCACCTATTGTCCCTTTGAAACTCACTCTTCGGCAAACTGAGGATTGGCGGCTCTGAACTTGGCAAAATCTTCTCCTAGCTTTCCAAGTAGATCCTTCATATGCATATGTCTATACGACACCCACACCTTGTCATGTTCTCCAATCTCCATTTCCTTCTGCTCCTCATTCTCCTTGCCTTCGTGGAGCACTGTTTTGTAGGTAACCTTGTCTCCATCCTTGATCGGGAGAAGATCATGAGCCATAGCTTGGTATGTGAACTCATGGAGAAGAGGGGCGAAAGTGTCCATGGACCGATCCACGATAAGCAAAACACCCCGAGGACGGTTGGTCTGTGGCGGGAAATCGCGTTGGAACTGTGCGAACTGATCTAACTCATTCTGAACAAATCGCGCCAAATGGGAGCAAAGGACAGCGGCTTCATGGGTGGGGGTTCGTGGCTTGTAGTAGCGGATGACTGGATATTCACCTAAGCAAGCGCAGAGTGAGACAATCTTAGAGAGGTAAGGTGTCAGTATGAGGTCCCAATTGGCAGAAAAAGCTAATGGATGTCTACCTTTTGAGCTAGCTCTTGAAGATGTTTGCGGATCAAATTGTTGCAGCCTGGATGGAACAGAATCGGGAAGCTGTACGGATCGCGGAAGGTGATCAAATGTGACTCTCGAGGGAAGAAACTGATGTTCATGATACGATAGTCGGCGATCTGCTCCCGTGCCATGTCAGACCGATCAAGTCGCTGCCGTAGCTGAGGGTCGAGGACTGTATACGCCTGTTAGCAGGTTTCTTGGAGCTTCCGGTGGTGCCGCCACTGACAAGAAGTCCAAACTAGGAATGCCTTGCGGTACCGTTTGACCTCAAAGTCAGCCATGAGACAGTCCACAATCCACGATTCTGGGGATAATATGTATAGCGCGTCCATGTCCGGGTTGGACGGCCGTCGGTGCTCGATCTGTTCGACATCTGCGGGGTGGTGATTTTTTTTCTTAGCAAGCTACTCCCAGGAAACCGAGGTGCAACGGTGGGCTCACTGGAAACATTCAGGTTGAGGATCTCTTCCTCTTTGACGGCGGCATTGATTAATTTCCTGCTTTGTTCATCGACTACCAGGACTTTCCACTGGACGGAGAAGCAAGATCGTTAACGTCTGTGGCAGCGGGGACAAGAGGGAATAACGCACTTCGTGGCCGACGGATTGGCGGATCGTGTTTAAAATGACTGTCAGGAGAGATCGAGTAAGTTAAGGGGACTCTCATTACACCCATCAGGAGAGTCACGTACTGTCACGCTGGATGTCGATTATAGAAGCGCCCATGTTTGGCGGGCCACAGAGTGGGAGCTGCAGCTGTTTGGAGATAGAGAGACAGTTCCCACGGGAGGTGTACTAAGTGTACGAAAGGTGAAAAGTGTGAGGAAATAAAGGCCGGCGGAGTAGGAGCACCTAAACTACTAGGTGGCTTCGTATGAGGTATATGAAGGGGAAGTGGTTCCCCACCATTTGAGCTTCCTCAGGGAAGAAAGTGGATCTTCGGGTGGCGCGCCAGGGAACGCATCCCGATAAGCAGTGATCGTTTTTTCTTCGACTCCGGTTGAAACGACCACTGAAACCAACCACCCTTTCCTTCCCCCTTAATTCGACTATTCGACCGGATTGAATACTCGCCGCTCTATCTCCCCCCGAATTCTTCCCCGTTCTGCCGAAACTCCGCGCATCTATGCAGCCATGGACCGGCAGAGGCAGTCACTCGCTTTATTGCGCGTTTCGCTCGCTCACTAGACCTACGGAGCGACATTTCACAACGACCTCCCCATTGCAACGAACGAGTCGATCTGTCTTGAAAGCAAAGCTCAACCAGCAAGCTGCAGCCTTAGAAGCCATCAAGGGTGGAAAGAAAAAGTCTGGCGACTCCAGAAGAGCCGATCGCCAAACAGTCGCTCGGGCTCGCGATTTCTTCAATGTGGTTGAAAAAGCATTACACGATACTAAGGAGAGACTCCGCAGGTCAGGTCGATTATTGGACGGATGGGGACGGCTTGAGCGCCAGGTGTTGAATGCCTGCCATGTGGATGAAAAACTTGTGACATCAGCGAAATGGACTCCGTTACAAGAGTTGAAAGGCATGTTGCAAAAAGCATATCTCAACAGTGGAGCTCAAGGAATACGGGATGAATTGGAATATATGCTGTTTGCTGAGGATATGACGAACAAGTACTCGACTTCCAATCTCGAAGCGCAACGGAAAGTGGTCGACCTTCGCTTTCCCGCAGAGTGGTATCCTGGTGCACGATCAATCCAACGGAAAATCCACCTACATGTCGGGCCCACGAATTCGGGGAAGACATACCACGCACTGAAGCGGTTGGAGGAAGCTAAGGCTGGATTCTATGCTGGACCGTTAAGATTGCTTGCACAGGAGGTATACCATCGCTTCAGAGATAATGGTATACCGACCAGTCTCGTTACAGGAGACGAAGTCCAAGCCCCAGAGGATGGCAAGACACCGCGGGTGGTGAGCAATACTGTGGAAATGGTTAGCATGGGACAGGCCTTCGACGTTGGAGTGATTGATGAGATCCAGATGATTGCCGACCCCAAGCGAGGTTGGGCGTGGACGCGAGCTGTGCTTGGCTGTCAGGCTTCGGAGCTGCATCTGTGTGGTGAGACTCGTGCGGTACCGCTGATTCGCGAGTTGTGTGCTCTCACTGGAGATATTTTGGAAATTCATCGTTATGAAAGGCTCAACGCTCTGGAAGTAATGCCACATAGCCTTGGTGGCAACTTAAAGGGACTCCAAAAGGGCGATTGCCTGGTTGTCTTTTCCCGAGTTGGAATTCACGCCTTGAAGGCAGATATTGAGAAAATTACTGGAAGACGAGCTGCCATTGTCTATGGTGGTCTGCCTGCCCCAATTCGAACCCAGCAGGCAGCACTGTTCAATGATCCAGATAATGACTATGACTATTTGGTGGCAAGTGATGCGATTGGCATGGGGTTGAATTTGTGAGTGCTATCAATCGATCTAGCTGAGGCTTTGACTGACCCAAACCTAGGAGTATCAAACGTATCATCTTCGAGACTCTGATTAAAAGGACTCCGGCCGGTTTGATACGATTAACTGTTCCAGAGATCAAACAGATCGGTGGGCGCGCTGGTCGATACCGCCCCGCCGGCGCTAAGGATAGTAGCAAAGACGGTGCCAACGTTGGTCTCGTTACTTGTCTTGAAGAAGTCGATCTTCCATACATCAGAGAAGCGATGCACACGGAGCCCCCGCCACTTAGAGGCGCTGGTATTCTGCCGCCAGGTTTCGCTTTCGAGAAATTTTCTTTCTACTTCCCACGAAATGTTCCCTTCGAGTACCTGCTCAAGCGAGTGCTTGAAATCGCCCAGATGAACCGCCTTTTCTTCATGTGCAACACAGAGAGTCAACAGGAAGCTTGCCAGCTCTTGGATGGAGTGGACGGATTGGCAGTCATGGACCAACTTTTCCTCATTGCCGCGCCTTTGGAAACCAGAAACTTGTCCTTGCGTGACGTTACCTTAGCGTTTGCCGAATGCATCGCTAGCAATACCCAGGGGCGTTTGTTGGACATACCTCATCTGAACCTGGAAATCCTAGAGCAGCCTGTGTCTGGAAACAAGGACTACATGTACCAGCTGGAGGGCCTTCATAAGGCTATTATCCTTTATTTGTGGCTGAGCTTCCGGTTCGGTGGTGTGTTCACGGATCGAACCCTTGCGACACATATTAAAACGCTTACGGAGGAGAGGCTGATGCGAGCTTTGACCGAGTTCTCCGCCAACAAGCACTTGCGCAAAGACGCCTCTCTGAAGCGCCAGATTGCACTGCAAAAGCAGATCATGAGCCAGCAAAGTTTCATCTCTGACGAGGAGTTGGCCCACCCGGAACATGGAATCGAGGGCATGCTGGATGAATCGCCACAGGATTCTGACCCAGTGGAAATGGGGATTTTGGAGGACTCTGAAGATTTCGTGGAGCAACAGACTCCTCGTGTATAACCACTGTAATAATATTTGTATATCTGTATATTAGATAAAGCACAAATTCAACAATCCACTCATGGAAATGCTTAGGATATGCTCGTGTACAGTCTAAATCTACATCTTAAAGGACGTCTCCAGTATTTTAATCTTGCACTAGTAACAGAAACCGAGATCCTGCATAATTTGGGCCCACCTCCTGCCCCTCCCCCCACTAAGCTACAAAAGCTTCCATTCGTGCATTTCAATCCTTTATTCGAATAAATTGCGTGATCCTGGCATTGATGATGTCTTCGACAGATCCCTGCAGAAAGCCCGCAGAGCCTCAGCCTCTCAAAGGGCTCCATATACTCATCTGACCCCGCACTGCATCCAGTCTACTTGTGAAAATACTGATTATCCCTAACCAGTCTAGCATATTTATCGCTAGGGGAGGCGGATTTTTTTTTATCTACTGAAAGGCGACTCCGAGAGCTGAATCTCTTATGAAATTGCCATGAGCAATGGCCAGAGCGGGAAAAGGACGAAGTTCAATCCCTTATAAGAAATGCTTCAAAAAACCGAAGGTCTTAGTTGTCTCAGCAGAGGAAGTGAGGATAGACTATAGTCATTAAAGAGTCAAAGATAGTGGATCTGATCTCGAAGTTGAACTACGTCCTAGGGCCAAAGAAATTACCGTGATAATTTCTGGACAATTCTACCATATTCTAAAGCTGAACCATCGGGCCCATTGGCGTATTTGTATGCTAGGCACGCCTGCGTGAGTCCTATATAGGCATCTATGAGAGCCTTGGCTGGCCTCACTTGCGTTCATAATGTCCATAGCCTTCATGTAGTATCTCTGTTTGCTTCACTGTATAGTTCTTATCGGCTTATCTTATCCTTATCGGTGGCGACCGGGCGATCTGATTTTCCTTCCGCCTTTGAATTGGAGTTGAACCCCAGTAACATTGCATTCCGTCCTCCGAGCTTTCGCCTTTCGCTTTTCGCTAGCATTTGGTTCTCGTCCTTGGTCGCTTTGTCCTTTCAACCCCTGGGACCACCGCCATGGATGACCTGGAGTCGCTGGAGCTGTTCTCGCTCGTGTCACGGGTGACGAACGAGCTCCAGAACCACCTGGGCATCAACGACAAAACCCTCGCCGAATTCGTTATCGACCAACACCTCAAATGCAATGGCGCATTTGCGGAATTCAAGCAGGGCCTCATTGACATGGGTGCCGAGTTCCCCCAGAGTCTGATGGAGAGTATCGATCGCTTGGTCCTTACCATGCACCCAAAATACAAGGCAAAGAAAGCAGACAATGGCGACGCGCAAAATGGTGATATCGACAATGGTTTGGACGAGTTTGATGCGCTAGAGAAAAAAGCGCGCGTGTTCAAGGGTCTTGCTGTTCCTGACACCGAGAAGCGCTGGGACGAAAATGACTACTTGGATCAAGCTGATGACACCCAAGTTGGTGCGATGGATGATACTTTCGCCATGCTGGAGGGATTGGCTGGGAAGCCAAAGAATGAAAAACCGCAAGCCTCGAGACACCGAGACGATCGCGGTCACAAACGGAGCCGCAGCCCGGAGTACGATAGCCGTGGACGTCGACACAGAGACAAAGATAGATACCGCTCGAGGTCTCGATCGCAGCGACGCAGTAGAAATGACGACCTTGTGGACGAATTTGGGAGATCTATCGATAAAGACCGTCGGAGACGGCGTCATCGTGATCACGATGATGATTTCCGCCCACCAGTTGAGCTGGACGACCATCCCCAGCTATACAAGATTTACGATGGAACGGTGACTGGTGTGAAAGATTTCGGTGCTTTTGTCAACCTGCAGGGAGTTAAAGGGAAGGTTGATGGTCTTGTCCATGTCTCGGCCATGCAGGAAGGCGCGCGTGTAAACCATCCGTCTGACCTCGTTTCTCGCGGACAGCCAGTCAAGGTCAAAGTTGTCAGTATCGAGGGCAGTCGTATTGGTCTCTCCATGAAAGAGGCCGATCAAGTCACTGGAATGGATCTTATTCCTCAAAAACGCTTGGCTTCAGGCGCTAATATGCAACGACTAGATGGAGGGGGCGGCGCAATCGATCGGTATGGCGGTCTCAGTTCTGATGTGCCCGTCATCGAAGGAGAATCAAATGGCCGGCCAATGCGGAGTCGAAAGCGCATGACTTCTCCGGAACGATGGGAGATTCGCCAGCTGATTGCCTCTGGTGTTGCTTCCGCTGCAGACTACCCTGACCTGGAGGAAGAATACCATGCCACTCTCACGGGTGAAGGAACATTTGAAGAGGAAGAAGATGTTGACATCGAAGTCAAGGACGATGAACCTCCTTTCTTAGCTGGCCAGACCAAACAGTCCCTGGAACTTTCTCCTATTCGTGTTGTCAAAGCTCCCGATGGATCGATGAACCGCGCAGCAATGTCCGGTACAACTCTTGCAAAGGAGAGGCGCGATTTGAAACAACAAGAAGCACAAGACAAAGCCGCTGAACGGGCCGCCGATGTCGACCTTAATGCCCAATGGCAGGATCCTATGGTTGCTCCTCAAGATCGGCAGTTCGCTTCAGAGCTACGTAGCAAGCCGAAGGACGAAACGGTGCCAGAATGGAAGCGAGTCACGATGGGCACGGATGGTAAAAACCAGTCACTTGGCAAGCGGACGGATATGCCTATCAAACAGCAGCGTGAAAGTTTGCCAGTGTTCAAGTTCCGTAAACCATTGCTTGATGCTGTCGCAGACAACCAGATTATGATTGTCGTTGGCGACACTGGCTCAGGCAAGACTACGCAGCTAACGCAGTACCTCGCCGAAGCTGGATACGGAAACAAGGGCATCATCGGTTGCACTCAACCACGTCGTGTCGCTGCTATGTCTGTGGCTAAGCGTGTCTCCGAGGAGGTTGGTTGTCGCTTGGGAGCTGAAGTCGGATACACAATTCGATTCGAAGATATGACAAGCCCAGAAACCATCATCAAGTACCAGACCGATGGTATGCTTCAGCGAGAGATCTTGATCGATCCCGATCTCAAAAAATACTCCGTGATCATGTTGGATGAAGCTCACGAGCGAACAATTGCGACTGATATTCTATTCGGACTATTGAAGAAAACAGTCAAGCGCAGGCCCGACCTCCGCTTGATTGTTACCTCGGCGACATTGGATGCTGAGAAGTTCTCTGAATACTTTAATGGCTGCCCTATCTTCTCCATTCCTGGCCGAACATACCCCGTCGAGATTATGTACTCGAAGGAGCCGGAGTCTGATTACCTTGATGCAGCCCTTATCACCGTCATGCAAATCCATTTAACGGAAGCTGCTGGTGATATCCTTCTGTTCTTGACGGGTCAGGAAGAAATTGACACGGCGTGTGAAATTCTTTTCGAAAGAATGAAAGCATTAGGACCATCAGTGCCTGAATTAATCATTCTCCCTGTCTACTCTGCCCTTCCCAGCGAGATGCAATCACGAATTTTCGATCCAGCACCCCCAGGAGCCCGCAAGGTCGTCATTGCAACCAACATCGCCGAAACGTCCATCACAATCGACAATATCTTCTATGTCATTGATCCTGGCTTCGTCAAGCAGAATGCCTATGACCCGAAGCTCGGAATGGACTCTCTGGTAGTGACACCCGTGTCCCAAGCCCAGGCTAAACAGCGTGCTGGCCGTGCTGGACGAACTGGCCCCGGAAAGTGTTTCCGACTATATACCGAAGCGGCTTATCAATCGGAGATGCTACCAACAACAATTCCTGAAATCCAACGGCAAAATATCTGTAATACGATTCTCATGTTGAAAGCAATGGGCATTAACGACCTCCTCCACTTCGATTTCATGGACCCGCCACCCACCAACACTATGCTCACTGCTCTAGAAGAGCTCTACGCATTATCTGCGCTAGACGACGAAGGTCTCCTAACTCGCCTAGGCCGAAAAATGGCCGATTTCCCCATGGAACCCGCTCTCGCCAAGGTTCTAATCGCATCTGTGGATATGAGCTGCTCAGACGAAGTGCTATCCATCGTCGCAATGCTATCAATCACAAGCCCCTTCTACCGTCCCAAGGAGAAACAACAACAAGCTGATCAAAAGAAAGCCAAATTCCACGATCCAATGGGTGACCACCTAACCCTACTAAACGTTTATAACGGCTGGAAGCAATCCAATTTCAATAGTTCTTGGTGCTTCGAGAATTTCATCCAAGCGAGACAAATTAAGCGCGCAGAGGATGTTCGCAAGCAGCTACTCGGTATCATGCAGAGATACAAGCACCGCATCATTTCTTGTGGTAGAGACACCACCAAAGTACGACAAGCGCTCTGCACCGGATTCTTCCGTAACGCAGCCCGCAAAGACCAAGAAGGTGGGTATAAGACACTTGTCCAAGGTACACCTGTCTACCTCCACCCGTCTTCTGCGTTGTTTGGCAAGGGCTCTGAGCATGTTATCTACCACGAGCTTGTCCTTACAAGTAAGGAGTACATGCACTACACTACTTCTATCGAGCCGAAGTGGCTTGTCGAGGCTGCGCCTACGTTCTTCAAAGTCGCGCCTACAGACCGTTTGTCTAAGCGCAAGAAGGCCGAGCGTATCCAGCCTTTGCATAATCGTTTCGCGGGCGAGGATGATTGGCGTCTTTCTGCGCAGCGTCGTGGAGGAAGGGGAGGTGGTGGTGGCACCTGGGGTTAATTTTGGTTGTTTTTTTATGGATGAATGTTTTGCTCGTCCTTGTGTATCTAGTGCGTCGTTGAAATATAACCCAAAGAAGTTTCTCAGAGTATTCTATTCATTATGCAAACCCCCAAACCGAGTCTATTTTTAAAATGAAATTATGTATGATACATCATGCTGCCTCCTATGTCGATTCAGTCTCGATCTCCTTCAAGGCGCGCTCAACGGTTCCAGCGCTCCATGTCTCAACTCGCTCACGGTCTGATGTTTCGTATAGCGTGCGTGCAAGGGCCGCAAGAAGACCGGCCTCTTTACCGGATGGTTCGACCTCTGCAGCCTGGACTTGAATCCAGCTCATAACGGCCGCACGAGTAATCAGCGTAGTGCTACCGCCAACCTGTGTAGCACGGTAGATGATGTGCAAGATCTTTCGGCGGGTGGAGTCGTTCATACTAGGCGATTGGTAGAGAGAAAGGATACGCTCGAAGACGTTTGCGCGGCGGTAGATCTCCATATCCTAGATAGATATTAGTATGGGACGTGCAAAAGAGTAACAGAGGTGATGTGATGAAACGTACAGCTTTGCTGCGAAGACCCTTAACGAAAAGGCCAAGTAACCAGTCAATCTCTTCAAAGTAGCCGTCGTCCAATTCAGGCTCGTGCATGAGGATGCGGTCGATCCAGTAGGAGGGGATCTTCTCGACTTCCCAAGACGGGGCCTTTTGGAGGAATTTGTTGACTTTTCCGTAGACCTTGTGCAGGGGGTTGAGGAGGACGGAGAGACAGTTTGAGGCACATTCGCCGACAATCCAAGGGATGGGTTGGTCAAAACCAAGACTGCTCGCGGTTTCGAGTAGTTCTCCAGTCAGAGTGTACACAGTGCGCCATTCGGCGTAATTAGATTCCTGGAAATGTTAGTTGAATAAACAATGTTTTGAATGGTATTATATGACATACCTTCAGCTTAGCCATGAAGCGGACAAGGTTGGCCACAGCTTGTCTTCGGACCTCTTCGTGCTCAGAGCAGAGACAGAGAATCAGTTCATCAATATGACCTTGTTCCAAGGCTGCCTCAATCTCTTCTCTCTCCCATTTATGCAGTGCGTTGTGAGATGTACCCTCCGTGGGAAGGGAGCCAAAGATCTCATCCAAATCCACCAAGGAAGCCTTGTCAGTTCCGGTTGTCTGGGCAGGGACGGAGTCAATGTCCATTTTATCTTCATCGTCAGCATCCCCTGTGCCCTTGAGGCATTTCTTGAAGATAGAGCGGGTCCTCTTCGTCTCCGTAGCCTCCATCAGTGAATCCCGGGCAGCCTTCAGCGCCTTGCTGCTTTCACCTTCTTTCTTCAATTGTCCCAAAAACTTGGCTATCCACGCTGCAACGGCCGCTTCCGTGCTCTCGTCACCTGCCTTGACAACAAAAGGCCACTGCTCAATGATGGCCGCCACGATAGGGCTTGTGGCGGTTTCATCATCTGTCAAAGAACCAACGATGTCTAGGTAGTGGACGGGCTTCTTGGCAACTCGAGACACGCAGTTGTCAAAGAAGATCAACTGCTTGGGCAACTCGCTTTCAGAGTCCTCCAGACTGGACAAAAGAGCGTTGAATGCCTTGGGGGCATTATGCAATACAGAGTTTTCAACCAAGATGGTTCTGAGAAGAATGGAGATTCGCCGGGAAGAGACCTTGTCGGAGGTATCGATAAGAACCTTCAGAATGGATGTGAATGGAGTATAGCTCATGGATGCTAAGTAAGGTCAGAAATGAAAAATCACACATTCCAATGAGCACAACCTACCTGGTTTTTGCCACCAACGTAGCGAGGCAGACTGTTGAGCAATCTGAAGAACGCTCTGCAGCTGACTCAAGAGCAGCTCAGAATCATCTGCGCTAACATCCGATTCTTCCAAGCGTTTCAGCACATCGACCAAAACCAATGAGACGTCGAAATTCTCCTCCAGAGCGATGTCAGGCATCACTTCATAATAGCAAGTCAGTAGTTCTGCAACGGCTTCTTGCTGCTGCAGATCCTCCTTTGAAGTTCGTCGGAAAAGAAGAACGACATCCTTCACGGCGGGGCATCTGCGCGAAAACTCAGCCAGCAGCTTGGAAGAGGCCTGATTCCAGAACAATTGAGCTCGACCGTGATCCGCACGGAAGATCTTCAAGACAGCTCGCAATTTTGTGAACGCTAGAGTCAACATGCGTACGGCGAATAGAGTGACAATCTCCGCATTCTGGTTCAAACAACGAGTCATGATCTTCTGGCTCAAAGGACGGGGAAGGATGTTCTCTGCCACGACTGATACTGGCGGGGGAAGCATGGGCTGCTTGTCCTTCCAGCCACAGTTCGTCGGAACGGGCAACTGCACGATTGAGAAGAGAAGGGCTGACTCTGCCATCCAGGAAGGAGTTGCTTTAGGATCAGATGTGAACATGACTTTCTTGGTGAAAAAGTCAGCGATCAACTCTGGTGCTACCTTGAAAATTGTCACCAGCAACTCAATCTGCAGGCTGTCTGCGTCGGGGCGAAGACATTGGATGAGATGCGAAAGAGTATTGTTTCGAACCGGAATTGAGTTTTGGTACTTGTCAACATAGATGGGGGAGTCGAGACCCAATTCAATAGAGGTGTCATCCTCAACCAGAGACTCTGGGTCGGTTCCGACTGGATACCATCCGGTTTCGGGAAGCAGAATGCCCAAGCCAGCAGTCTTGCAGACATTCAGCAAAACGCGATGAATCTCATTCGCAATGGAGATGCCTTCAGGGTTAGGTTCGTCCGATTCTCGATCGTAGCCGTAGAGGGTGACAAGTTTCTCCATGTTCCACCGATTGAAAAACTTGCTCTTCGACTTGCGGGATAAAGAGGCATCTTGCACCACATCCCTTTCAATTGCCCTGATTGCTTCCAATACGGTCTCCCGTGGATCTTTCCGCAAATAATCGAGGAAAGCCCGGGTAATTTTGTGCTGCTCGATGATATCACCCTTTTCTAAATGCTGCTGAACCCTCAAATTGGCCAGCAGATATTGTTGAGCGTTCCGTCGAAGTGTCGACTTCTTTGATGAAGTTTCATCATCCGCGGTCTCCAACTGTGCCTTGCTTGGTGTCAAGAACATCTCGAGACGCTTGAAAGTGATGTGGCGGCGAAGATAAAGTTGGCGTGCGACGGCACCTCCATCAAAAGTAACGATCTCAGTCAGCAGGCGAAGACAAGGCGAAATAAGATGCTCCTTGGACTTTAAAGCAGTCAGGCCGCGGTTGAATAGCCTCAGTTGGTCTTTTTGTAGCAGATGCTTGCACAGCGCGAGACCAAAATCGCGGAATTCGAGGTCCCCAGAGATAGTCTTGAAAAAAATGGCGAGCACCGACGGAACATTGGTCAACAAATGATCATGATTGCTGCTTTCTCCAAAGCTCCAGGTCTGAGTGATATCTGAGAAACAAATCGCCTCGGCACCTTCTTCTTTGGCGGGAGTGATTTGCTTATCGCAGTATTCTTTCAGAACACGCAGCTTCTGGGCCTTGTCGCTCTGACTCGCCTGGCTAATTGACAACAGAAACTGCTTGAATTGAATAATTCCTGTGGTTTTGATTAGGCTGGATACTTGCAGCGCGATTTGAGTTGCCCGACTCACCTTTATTGGCTAGCTGGGGGTTCTGTTGAAAAACCAGCGCTCCACGGAGCTGAGCTGCAGAAGTAAATGTCACATCCTGATTTCCATGAGAGCCTTCATCTAGCTTTCTCCTCTTCACCCTAAAGGGATGCTCTGTGACGTTCGCCATGTTTGGAGTGTTGAGTGTTATTTTTTTCTCGCTCTTGGATGCGAAGTTCCGATGCCATCGAGATTTCACGATCGCTGATTGGCTGATGAGGCTCCGCCTATTCTTCCAACCTTAAACGTTTTAAACGCAGACAGGAATCAGTCCAAGGGTCAGGATAAGTCAGTTTTCTCTCTTTCTTGGTTTCATGAGGTGCATTGAGATGAAAATCACCGGAAATATCAACTATATCAACCAAACCAGGGGGAGACGTTGAAAGGAGGAGCGTGATGACATAACGAAGACCGCAAAAAATACAAACTATAAGGATATCATCTCCGTCAACTGGAGCCCTAGCTGAGGTATGCCTTTTGATCATTCCACTTCGTGCTTCTAGAGGCGTGAAAGCTGCACCCCAATAGAGACCACGCCCTTCAATGTTACGATTACTAGGTGCACTAGGCTTTGGAGTAACCGAACAGCTTTAGGCTGACATAGGCCGCATAGCTCTCTAAGCCTTTCTTCCTGGAGCCTGTTGAAAATGCCAAGCTAACATAGTCGGGGAGGTATTTGAATTGGTGTAGGCTTGCCTAGGTCAAATTAGGTAGAAGCACATAGAAAAAGGAAAGCGTTGCGTGGTATGAATTGAAGAGACAGGTCCAGTAAGGTATAGATCAGCTGGACCGCGCCCGCATAGGTTGTGTCTCCCTTTTCCGCGAGAAAAATCCAGCTTCTGTATTCTCCCCAGCCCTTTTTCTTGACTAGTTCTCTTCACAACTCTTCTCTACTACAACTGCTCTCCCATACCCATTATTGAAGGCCTACAGAGTGCTTTGGTGTTTGTGGACCACAAGTTTCTTTTACCGATCCCGGCTCCGCCCTGAGGCCTTGCCACAAGTGGCTTACAACCTTCTCCTCACTCAATCTCATTTCCCGAACACCCTCGCTCTCCCCCTCCCACGAAACCCCTTTCTAATACGATTCTCTTCTCTGGCTACAAGTCCTTTTCACGATTGATATCGTCGCTTCGCAACCCTTTTAACCCCCTCTTCGCCCGATGAGAGCATCATAAATTCTATCAAACACCATCGCACACACCGCTCAAGATAGGGCCGTCATGGCGCGACGGTACGAAATCGATGAGCTACTATGGCTGCGCCAATCCCCTCTTGTCACAAAACCTCCTGGTCTACCTCCTATCGAAGAATGGATGTTAGTATATCCTACCTCTCCACACTGGGGACTATCCCGCACTGTCCACGTCAAGACTGACCCATGCCTTTCTTCTAGGCCTCAACCTGACCCCACCGCCCAGCGCAAACAACAAAACGCTCGAGATCCTAACAACGCGAATGACACATCCACGACTACCAACCGACGACCGAGCTTTTTTGAACCTCGTCATATCGCCCGAGGCTCCAATTCAGGTGCGCTTGTGCCCACTGGTACCTCTCCATCACATGCTTTCAATCACCCCCGAGCTAGTAACTAACTGAGCCTCCAATTGATACAGAAGATATCATTCTTGGACCCCCGAAGACTGCCTTTGCATCATCGCGCATCGGTGGTAAAGGATCTTTCGATCTGACAGATCGATCCGCGCGAGTAGCCGAGCCAGATGAGAAGAACGATCGATTCAATTTCCGAGATCGATTCTTCAAGGAGAAGGATGCTCCGGAGAGAGATTTAGACCGCCGCGATGGGAAGGCGGGTCTGAACGGCCGGCGCGGGGACAAGGAGGACTGGAATGCTGGTCGCCCACGTCGCACCTTTGGCCCCGAGGAACCAGATCGCAAACCACGCCGGAACGGAGAGTTCGATCGGTGGGAAAATCGTGACAATGCGCGAGAAGTCAACACTGAACGGCCCTCAAACAAAGACTCCCGCTTCGTGAAGAAAGAAGGAACGCCGGGAAGAACCAAATACGATGGAAACTGGTTCCGTGATGAGCAAGCCCATGATGGTGCTGAGGCTGAAGACGATAAAACACCACTTCGCAACCGAGAATGGCGTCGTGATCGCCACGGTGCGGACCGCGATTGGAACCGAGGTGGCAAGATGGAACAGGAGCCCGAATGGTTGGACAGCAATGACCGAGATGAGCCACGACGGGCACACACACAGGAAGAGTTTGAGCGCTGGAAGGTGGCCATGAAGGCTGGCTCTGGCGCTGCTCAGAAACCCACTGCCCACGAAGAGAAGAAAGAGGCACCTGTGGAATCCCATACACCTCAACAACCCGAGACTCGCCGCACTGACGGTGAGATTTTCAGTCAATCTGGCGCCCAGCTCATAGGCGATAACTCAATGGAGCGATTCTTTGGTATGTTGAGTGACTCCAAGCCCGCATCCCAGGAGATTAGCCCACCAGCTCCGGTAGAACCGGCCCCGAAGCATGAAATCCCTAGCGGGAAGCCTGGGAAGTCATCTAGGTTTGCCGGGTTATTTAGCCCTCCTCCAGACAGTCCTTCCAGAGGCCCCGAACCGCAGGCTGTTCCTCAGCCTCAATCTGGAGGCACACCCGTCAGTGCTCACAGCGACGCCGACCAGGAAGGTTTCCAGCGCATTCTCCAGATGCTAGGTGGGGGTGGGGGTCGATCCAACAACGGTACTCCCAACCAAGTCGATTCATCGCATCAATCGCGATCTTTGTCAATGATGCCAGGAGAGCAGCCCCGTGGCGCCATGAATATGTCATCTCCGGCGCTCTCGCGTCATGAATTCACCAGCCCTCCACAGGAGAGTCCAATGGCACAATTTGCTGGTAAAGATCACCAATCTCGTGACAGGGAGAACCTGCTCCGCCTGATGCAGCAAGTTCGGATCGGTCCCCCATCTGCTGGACATTTGCCTCAGTCCCCGAATGCCGGTCCCCCCCCCTCCTCCTGGTTTAATGCCAGAAATGATGCCACGCCCTCCGCCTGGGTTGAGTGCCCAGAAAACACCCACTTTCTTGGATGATCCGGCAATTGCCAACATGCAGCGGCCGGATAGTGATCAAATGCGCCGCCGGGTGGCCAACGGACCTCCAATGGGATACTTTGATGATGGACATTACCCACAAAGCACTCAGAACCAAGGCCCCATGACTCCTGGAGGCTCTCGACATCCTCAGGGCCCCCAGCCCCCGATTATTCAGCGACCCCCAGGTCTTGAACACATGCCACCTTCCGGATGGACCGGTCAACCTCCCCCTCAGCAAGGCAATGGACCTATGGGTCCCCCGCCTGGAATCCCTACTCCTAACCGCGGCATGAACCCCAATTTCCCCCCTGGAATGATGCCCATGCCTGGCAACCAACCTCCCATCAATGAGCGACAGGGCTTCCCTCGCGGTCTTCCTCCTGGCATGATGCCCCCGCCTGGATACATGGGTGGGCCCCCACCGCCCGGATTCCTTCCCATGCCACCCAACCCGGAGGTTATGATGGGACTTGGCCCTGGACAGGGCCCGTTTGGTCCCGGAAACCCGGGTCCCCAGGGACCTCCTCCGTCATCTCGTCACTTGCTTGAGATGTTTGGTCAGCCCAACGGCGGAGACATCCGAAGTGGCATGGTTGGTCCAGGTCCTTTCCGGTAAATCCAAGCTATGAAATGAAACATCGCCGGATTTTGCTCACATGCTACTGTATTGTCGCTTTCACTGCTTACCTGAAGCTGTGAGGATACATGGGCACATGTGCAGCGGACAATATGGGATTCAAGGTTTCTGACTCGGTTTTAACTCCGTCTGGTTACACGGCTACGTTGCATCTTCTTGAGAGATCGAAGCACCATTTTATTTTTTGATTTGCTTTCCCTTTTGTTGTTTTTTATCTTTTATCTCTTCTCGCTGGTGCTTTTTTGATATCACGATGCCCACACGCACCTGAATCATACCTCGATCTTGGCTTTAGCTTCGCCTGGCTGTGCCTTGATCTTGCTTTGCTGCATATTCACCGGGGCTACAATTTTCTTTTCCCCCCTGCTATTGATGATTCTCGAGAGATGTGACGTGCTGTGTATTCAGTGGGAGTTTAGCCGAGTAATACTGACAACTGGGTGATACTGTAAAGAATTTATGGTAGATGGTTTGCGATGATCTATCCATGTATTGAGGGAATCTCGTTTCTGCTGCTATCAGCGGAGCCTGATTCTATTCATAGATATTGATATTGCAATCTATTTGACTATGATGTAGTGAGTACGGAAGTTTAAATCTTGGAAACGTAACGACGGCCGAGTTGGTCTGTCAGGCCATCGCAAGCAGCTAACATCTTCTCGGCTAAGGGCGCCGTATCGATTCATGGGCGTGTCCCGAGGTCTTTCTTTTTCTTTTTTTTCCTTGCCCGAGTGTATATCGTTCCATTGGCCTTTATTGAAAATACTGTGCACAATGCGTTCACGGGTGGAAACGGCCTTCTTGCATGACAGGCGCTTATATTTCTCTACGCAAGAACAACGCCAACTCATAGTTGCCCTATATTTTCGGTCCTCTTGCTTGAAAATATTCGATTGATTATCTATATTTTATTGTTCTATCTCTTCAAGATGTTTGAGCAAGAGTGACGATTATATCGTTTACGACACCGAGCCGTGATTGAAAGCCAAACCCAAAGGCTGTTTAAAGCAAAGCCTCAGAGGGGTCCAGAGCGGTGGAAGCGGCAAGAATGGACTTGTAGATGGCAGACTGGTCAGTCTGGAGGGTAGTCAAGCAGTAAGGAAGAGCGGGCTTGGCAACGTTGATAAAGAAAGACTAAACATAGAGAACATCAGTACTTTGGTCTGGAAATAGAGCTTGAATCGTAAAATAGATAAGAAAGAAGGACTCACGCCAGTCTCGTCGTTAACCTTGGTCAGGGCAACCTGCAGGTCGTTGCGCTGGGCCTTGTTAAAGTGGGAGGCGCTATCGACGAAAGCGTTGTTCAGCTGGATACCAGTGAGGGCGAGCTAATAAAACATCCCATTAGTATTGCACCTGACTGATGTGACGTCAGAAGAGGGTCGTTCGTACCGAGTGGAAAGCCTGGCAAATGACCAACTGGGTGGACTCGGTCAAAGGCTTGATAGGCTGGTTCTTGCCCAGAGCCTTAGCCTCGCCGTTGGCAGTGGTGTTGTAAGCAGAGACGACGTCCTAGATTAAGATATCGTATTAGTATGATATACGCAAGTAACTAGACATGACATGTCATTGTGCTGGTAGTCACTCACATCAGCAGAAGTGTTGTTGGTACCGTCGTCCAGGTGGTTCAGGAGCAGGTAGGTCTGCTGGTAACCAAGGTCGATCTGGGCAAAGCGGTTCTGGACCGAAGGAGCAATGTCGGTAGCATTGGTGGCAGCGGCTGAGGCACCAAGAGCCAGACAGGAAGCGACGAGGATGTTCTTAAACTGCATTGTGACGTGACTTGGGAGTCTAATCAAGCAAGAGTATGAATTGGTGAAAATCGTGACACTATTGGGGAGGAATCTCTCTTTATAGTATTTATCCATTCCAATAGTGTAGAGGGGGTATCCATAAACCCTAGGGCTTGTTGACTTTTCATTTCCCAATGATGACATAGTATCCATATTGGCTGGCTATACAGGATCTAGAGCAACTAGTATATTTGTAATTGTGGACCGGAATAGGTCTCTTAGGTCTTGATTCGAGTGGTCTCAGGTGGAGAGTTGATCACGTCCTTAAGTAGAGAATCGATCAGCTCTGATCAGGGGTTCTTGATTTGAGATTGGGACAGATCTTAAGGATTTTAGCGTCCGATGAAAGCCGAACCGCTAAGAACAAGGCACGATGCTGGATCCCTGCCGATCATTGCTTCGGAAGAGTATCGGTGGATCCTTTAATCTGCGAAACTCGATTGTGCATCTTTCGGCTTGAAGATCAGACCAATATACGGTTGAGCTCCTGGTTCGTCATGTTAGCAACCCACGTCAGAGTGTGTGATACCATGATTCGACGTAGACTTGACTCCCTTCTTGTGCCTGGAAGGTTGAGCATGCTCCACTGTACACCCATTGCCTTTTCTCCCAACAGCGGTGCGCGGATCACAGCCCCACATGATGAGGTATCATCCTTCACCAGTCCCGCTACTAGACAGAGCGAAAGGGGGGAAACGGAGGTGCCTTATCAGCTGGGATCGCAATTCGCGACAAGCTTTTGGCAGACCAGTGATGATCGGAGTACAGCTTCCTTGGGCATGAAAAGTTTTGCTGTATCTTCCACAACAGGCAATTTCAGGTCTAGAGAAGACCAATGCATGCCATACACTGACTTGGCTTGATTGTATGATGAATCAGGGACCGCTCATGGAAGCTTTCAAGTACAATGGACTTTAAAGTGGGCTTACGCAGTGTCAATCACGTAGTAATAGGATTTCGCCGATCTTTAATCGGCACGAGAGTCCATCTGTTGTTCCGATCGCCACTATATGAACATTGATGGACTTCACCATTTTGTGTAAAGAGTGCAAGATTTTACATTTGCTCAAACCCCACAATGCGATCAAGACCATTGAGCGTTTTATGGTGCCAATCATATGTTCTCAAGAAATTCGTGCTCCATGAGACTATTTGGGCGACGAATTCAAGATTGACATGTCCTCATTATAGCCTCTCCCGTGCCATATATTCCTCTTTGAATGAAATTTTACCAATGTGTATGGCTTGGTGATAGAGAGCAAACAGAGAAGTTGAGGAGGCCTTCAGGCCCAAGGTAAGCGTTTGTGAGTGGCACATGAGAGATATTTTGAGCTTGTCTGACAGTCCGTTCTGAATCTTCTGGCAAAGGTCGTCTCTCTTTTGAGCTATTGACCAATCTCAAGGAGCTCTGAAGCGGGTCGAGATGATCTGACCTTCCAAGGTTGCTCGTAAATCATTGATGGCAGCCTAGAGGCAGACTGCGCTTATGGGGGCCGAGAAAAAAAAAAGGTGCTTTATTGGCCGCCTGGAAAGACCCATCTTACCGCAAAGGTAATATGCATGAAGCGTTAGGTTGTAAACATAATTGGTGAAGTAGAGAACGTAAGCTCGAATTTTGAAGAGGAGTAGAGCACAATATGTGAGTTACGGAGGAAAGGGAGAATAGTACTTAGGACTAAGCGAATGGACAGGTTTGCCACGATATTACTCGAAGATGCTAGAAGATGTCAAAGTTTGAATAGGATGTAATTGTATATTGAAGTCATATATGTATAAAGATGAAAAAAGTCCGGTCTAAGGCATCTATTTGATTTCTCTGTCCACTTAAAACAGAGAAGGAGAACTCGCAAGTGCAGCAAATAAGAGCACATAACAACGAGCCACTCTCTATGTCTGCTTCAAATGGATCAAACTAACTAGAATTGCCAGGAACCTCTGGCATGTGCTCTTAGTTGCCGTGACTTGAAAGCGGATAGGGAGTAGAGCCATCGCTTAGCCAGCTCCCTCTCGCTTTCTGTTCCTTTCCCATCTTTGCAGCCCTGGCTTTCTCCTTTTTCTCTGCACGAGTGATCTTAATGAATTTCGAGTCAGGCCCTTGCAAATTGCGGCCAGGATGGAACACATTCAAAAGAACTAATGCTAAAAACATAGGCACTGCATCAAACACGTACTCGTATACTTCGTGGGTGAGGACTTGATTGCTGGCCGATGTGCCTTGTGCATATTGGGCAAGGCGGAAAACAATACGGACCTATTCATCATGATCAGCAGTGGCTCATAATAGTAATGATTCTGACGTACCGTGATCAAACCCAAGGCAAGGTAGATGGTATAGAACTGCCACCGCCAGGGATATGCGCAATGTTTCAGTTTTTGTATATCTCTTTCTGTGCCGTTTATCTCCAACTGCAAGAGCTTTCGGTGTAGGTGGACTGTCAGGGCCAAAAAACATAGAATGAACAGATCCTGTAGGCCAATACCACCCATGTACAAATGCACCCCCAACATGACCATCTTCATGCTATCGCCGGTGCTGGATGAGAGGACTGCGCCAGCCAGCTGGACCAGGAAGGCTAGAATATCGAGACAGATGAAGATGACCCCAAAGCGACGGGCACTAATACGACAGAGCTTTTTGTCGGGAAGAAAGAAATTGACCATGCGTCCGAGAGTCATGTAAATAAAGGCGTTGATCCCTGGTCATCTCACTTTAGTACATCCAGTTCTTCTCCGATAGATATTCCTGTTCCAAGATTCCACCTACAAATAGGTGCCAATAAGAAGAATATGGTAAACCATGTGTCGAACAAATCGCTATTTTGATGTCGGGTCTGTAGCGTGCGAAAGACAAATGCACCTAACTCCCAGGCAGAACCCATGATCACGACCCATGCATATCCCTAGGGGTATTGTTAGCTGGGCAAGGTGAATGGCTAGGTACATGAGCTATACTTTCTTGTACACTACCGCCTGGATTATATGCACGATGGTTGTCAAGCCGTATAGTGCGCAAAATAATATCGCTGCGGCGAATGAAGGAACATAGTAAAGAATGACATCACAAGACTCTGGAGGGAGATAGCCGTTCTTGCCAGGAGCAATGTTGTTGACACATGTGGCAGAAGCCGTTGAAGAAGCACTTGTGGATGTTGCGGTAGATGTGATTGTGGAGGTCATTGTGAGGGTTCAATTGCAATTATACTTCTAAGTCTGCTTGGAAACTGTAGTAAGAAGTAAATGCCTGCGGATTGGGATTCATTCACCCAGTGATCTCAGCAGAGTATATATACAGGATCGGATCTTATGGCGACGTGGATTGCCTATTCCCGATGTCTTTTTTAGACAAATACCATAACACCGGATTCTACATTGTAGCGAGGCTGAGTGCTAGGCACCATGTTTAAAGTGATTTGGCCCCCAGCTTAGCCTCGATTAAACGAGCTGTCCAATCAGGCCCCGACAGCATGGGTTGTCAGCTTCCTCGGCCCACTGATATCGTTTCTAATTGGCTCGTTCATTTACTGGCTCCTTGAACTAAAATAAGAGGAATACTGAGTCTTGGGTAAGAATTTTATCTTTTCGCAACCGTTCTTGAATTTTTTCCCACCTACGCTGAACCGCACATCATACCCGCTCCCTGGAAGCCTGGAAAGGCCCGGAATCATGTGATGAGCCATCGATGCTTGCTTATTGGGGAAAAGCGCGAAGGTGTGACCTTAAAAGAGTTGTCTGACTGTCTAACCATATAGTCTTTGAAGTGATGCTCTAATATTTTACAAGTCAGTTAAGAAAATTCTCACTTCCTGGTAGCGACTGCTATCTGGCAAGTCTTGCATAGAAACAATATTGCTAAGAACAGCTTTGACTATATCAGAAAAACTGGTAGAGCTCATCATTATTTTCATGTGTATTGTTTGTTTGAAAATGGGTCTTGAGTACCAGGCTCCGAAACACTCAAACCGACATATTGCAGACCAATGCGATTATCTTGGAGAGACCCTGTAATTATCAATTGACATTCTTGGGCCGATAGCAGAATGTACACAGCTTGACTGAGAGCTTGCCGCTCAATTCGGCGATTTGGACGACATTGACCACAACGCCGAGATTTCCGCCCCAGACATGACGAATATCTTATTACTACAGTCGAGCAAGGACACTCTAACTGATTGAATGCTTTCCTAGAAATGTTGCTTTAGGAGGTAATGTTGGAGGAATCCCCTGTTTTGCGTGCCAGCCCTCCACATTATATCACCTTGAAATTAACCAAACACCTTCGGTATCGGCTAGGAGGACATCATAATCATTCTCAACAATGCAGTCTAATTCATGGAACATTAGATATTTGGAGCAGAGAGACGGGAATCAAGACTCGAGGCCTGATCTTGATCATCTTGAGTCTTTGCCGAAGACGCAGTGTTCACATACTACATCTCGCTGTAATGATAGCTGGTAAAAACGGTTGAATAGCTAATTCAATCAGACAACCGGCCGAGAAAGCACTTAAGTAATTGATCTTGAGTTGGAACTTGTAAAACATGGACCATCATTCATTAGCTCAGAGGAACAGAATCGAGCTCACTAAATTCAAGCTTAATCTCCAAGATTGGGCTCAATTATCATTACGAACCATATTGTTTGTGGTTGTTATGATCATGAAGGGTACATTGAGGGGCTAAACAAGTTCTGAGTGAACATTTCTGTTCAGTCCCTACTAACAGGCTTCCAATGTTCTTTCTAACACCTTTATCCCCAAACGTCACTCTCTAGTCTCTGATTTGATTAGCGTTACTATCTTAGAGACCCCATAACAGAAAGTATGAAGACCTTATCATTCAAGCTGGCGCTTATCTTGGATAATAAGTTTTTGACTCTCTAGGTAGAGTTGATACATGGATGGGTGATGTCCGAATTGGGGATCACAACGACAATGAGTTCAATGCACCTCTTCACACTTTCATTCCCACGTACATTCTCTCTTCTTCCGTAACCACACCTTCCAAAATGGAGCCCCCAGAGGGCAATTGTCTCTCACCTAGCGCATCTCGGCGAGGACAACTGCCTCTGGCTTATCCACGCCCTTCCCATTCTATGTCGCTGCGATCCCATGACTTGGCCCCTCAACCCTCAAGAAGCCCTGCTACGCCAGGGACCTCGCTCCTTGAACGAGCAATGCGCCGCTCCATCAATGCCAGCGGTATGACCCCACCCCCCTCTAGCGAAATCACTTCAAGTGTCGAACAAAGTATGCTAATCGATTTCATCTTCTCTTTAGACCAAACCCCCTCCCCCGATAGCACTGGAGATGGGAATTATGAATCTTCTTCTGATTTCTTGCAAACGTCTCCTTGTGCCAGGCTCAGTCATTCTTCTCTATTCTTGCTGGAGGAGAGCACCCTCGCCGGACCTACACTCGGTAGCGTATGGGAAAATAGTCCGAATCTCAACTCTGGCTGGAACTTTGATATCCGTGAAGACCAACCGGAGAAGAAATCACCCTCTCCCAGCACCCCACGATCTTATGGTGGCATAGACGAAGACAAGGAGAACATTCTACCTAGTGACTCTGACCACGAGGCTCTAAGCCAGACTCAGGCTCAAATTGATGACGCTAGCTCTAACGGTCTCAACAATATCCAGCAGGACGCATTTGGCTTCGAAATCTTCCATTACGCAGATGCTCTTGCTGAGCTTCCCGTTAATCGATACGGAGATCCTGCACCCCCTGCTAGCATTTTTGCTTATGATCCTGTTCCTGCCTCGCCTACTCGCAGTCCAGAGCAGATGGAGGTGGATGAGGAAGATGAGTCCCGCCGCGAGAATCGGGCTGACTGGCGCCGTGTCCTAGATGAAGATCAGATTCGGGAGCTTCAGCGCCTGAGTGAGGTCTTTTCTAGTGGGCTTGAGCAGCGGGGGCTGCATAATCTCCCTTACACAATGGCAAACCAGCGTTTCCTGGGAGATTCGGACTTCTTAATGGAGGATCGACACGGCGCTGGACAGCAGAGCCGTCGCACTCGTGGATCCAACTTCTAAGGAGAATGAAGTTAGTTCATGAATGATGGCCAACGATATGACGTGATGGCACTATCCAGATATGTGACAAATGATTGCATTCGGGATGTGGTATTCGGAGTATGGCGTTCAGCTCTTTGAGTGGGTCTCTTTGCATTTTTATTCTGCAGAATTTCTGTTGCATTGTCATGCTGCTTGAATGTGCGTACTTCATGTGATCTAAGATATCAACGTTTGTATTTTAGCCAAATATTTGCTGTGCTACATACGCAGCAGAGCTAACCGGACAATGGAACAGTTGCCCAAAAGAAAAATCATGAACACATGAGTACAATATCAACCCACCAATATTTTTCGTTGCAGCTTATGAAATTTACTATTGAAGGTCAAAATGTTTGAATAGAAACACAGTCTCCTTGGCTAAAAGGCGACCCGTGACCACACGAATGATAATTGTTAAACTCTCGGTAGAGCTGTATATAGTGCATGGGATGTGCCTCTTCCAAATAGTAGCTGGTCAAACTTGTACATAAGCCAGCCAATAGGGAACTATTTTCATAATGGAGGCTATTTTTCCAAACATTGATTGTAAGATTAGGGGGTAATTTAAATCGATACAATAACTGTTAGATTGGTGGTTCTAACTCCAGGACTCCATCTAAAACCGAGTCCGGTGTCACGTCAGCTAATACACGGGAAACGGCGGCGAGGTCGCTTCCATATTGGAGGCTTCGATCATCATCAGGGGAGGCGATGACGATGCGATGGCGAAATACCTTCCTCGCAGCCAATGCCACAATCGAAGGTGTGAGGTAATCGATACCATGGAGCGGTGCCAAAAATCTTCAAATTCCGGTCAATCATGGGCAACATCGGTTTATTGGATCATGACTTACTGTGCAAGCTGGGAAAAGTGGTTATTCGCCCTCGCTGAAACTCCACCAGCAACTGCTCGACTGAGACGCAAGAAAACAACGATGTCTTGGATATACCGAGCCACTTCAGCACTTATAGTAATTGAGTTGCTGGCTTCACGGAATTTTTCTATCACCTATGAAGTTGAAAAGTGAGATATTTGATCGCTGGCAGGGGATATAATGGATGCTTACCATGCGGTTGACATTCGAATTCGACTTTTGTAGTGGTTTTGGGGTATGGATAACCGAAGACGCAGAAAGTTGGCCATCGGAAAGCCAGTCGTTTTCTTCAAGATAGACGAATCCATCTTCAGGGGCGTGGAAATGTGAGATAAACAGCTGATCACGCTACAACGACTACGTCAGAGAATATTGGCAGCAGATTGAGAATCATTAACACCAACCAGATGTGTCTTCAATGGCGGACGTAGCTCGCCAGAGTCTCGCGCCACGAGGGGCACAAGCAAGAAATCCAGAGGCGCATTGAGGATACCGATTTCCGTGACCAACTGCCGGGTCCGCATTAGCTGCAATAACTGGACTTGAAGGTCCTCGCTAGTTAGGTTCAAGTCCTTGGCAATGATAACGTTGACCACATTTGGTTCGTCAACTACCATACTCGGGATCGGGGACTTGCTGCGGTCCCGATGTCCGCCAATGTAGGACGAAAGATTGCTGGACTGCGATGGTCAGTCAATGTTCCGAAGAGAGGCGTTACTATGAGTAGAAATCCATACCGACTCGGTCTTCGCCCGAGAGTATGACGGGCGGACGAGTGCTTTGCGGGCGTCTGCAGTGAGGATCTCATTATGGATATCCTCGATGGAGGTTCCAGAGCCACAATCAAGAATAGAATATGAGAGATCAAATGTGCTCGAACAAATCTGTAAATTGTATTAGTCCCCAATTTTATGAAGTTTTTCTTCGCGAAGTGTAATACCAGCGCTAGTTCTCTGCCAAGATCATGAACAGAGTTGCCCGTGGTCTCAATCAAGCAATGTTCATGGGCGGCGAGAGACAGGAAGAGAGCCACTTCAAGGTCGGACAGTTGTCGTGCAACATCCTCAAGGCTCGTATCATCCATTCTTGAGCTCCATGGACAACCCAGTCCCTGCAGGCGTGACAGGATAGAGTTGGTGGGGATAATTGGGACTCGCGGACATATGATGCCGATTGATGCCTTGGTGCCTGAATAATCAGCCACCAACAGCTCTCCAAAGGGGACTAGCGTGAACTCCCCGGGGAAGCTGCGTTTCACTTGATCCGTCACCAACGACACGGGGATACGGGTGTATGGTCTTTCCAGGGTCATCTACTGTGATCGTCAGTGCCCCGAAATGGCGCCTTCAAACCCTCTCGCCAACTGGGAGAAGGTCGGCGACAGCTTCTATCGCAAAATCCCCGTATATGACGCTATCTTCGAAGAGGAGGTTGAACTAGAGAACTACATTGTCACCGGCGCGCCGTATGGTGGAGCTATCGGTATGATTTGTCTTTGAATTAAAAAACAGCCCCAGCTAAACAAGTCGTCTGTAGCGCTTTATCGTGACGAGAGTAAGCCCATCAGACTGAGGGACTCACAGACATCCCGCTCAAGCATCGATGTTTATTCATGCTCGGGAAAGCAAATCAATCGAATCAACGTGTGTCGTTCTTATCCATCTTTCCTAACTGCCAAAGCTGACTGTTCGAATAAGTGGGAGCAAGCCACTATCCGTGGAATCGGCTGGTCCGACAAAGAGGAGCTCTTGGTCGTTGCTGAGGATGGCACAGTCCGCCGTTATTTCGGCTTAGACGGCGATTTCACTTCTTTTTCCCTTGGAAACGTGAGTTAATCCTTGAGCCTCCATTTAATTCCATCTAATAGTACTAGGGCGCCGAAGAATATGGCGTGAGAGACTGTCAATTCTGGTCATCCGGCCTTGTGGCACTGTTGTCCAACAACCAGCTGATCGCGGTCTCAAAATATGACGAGCCACGACCTAAGCTTCTTGCGCCTTGCCCTGAAGGCGAAGTCTCATCATGGGCATTGATCCCACCCGCGCACACCCTTTCACGCTCCGTGGAGGTCTTGCTCGCAGTCGATAAGACAGTTTATCTGGTCGACTCTACAGAGGCTGAAGATAAGATCCTGCAGGATGGTCCTTTCAAGCATGTCAGCGTCTCCCCGACCGGGCGCTTCGTGGCCCTTTTCACCGCAGAGGGCAAATTGTGGGTTGTCAGCAATGACTTCCAGAATAAGCTTAGCGAGTATGATTCGAAGTCCCGGGTACCCCCTAGCACCGTAAAATGGTGCGGAGACGACGCAGTTATTCTCGCCTGGGAAGACGAGATTCATCTTGTCGGCCCTAGTGGTGCTGCATCCAAGTAAGCCGCCTCCTTGATCTTTGTGATAACGATTAACCCTTGATAGGTACTACTACGATGGCCGTGTGCATGTCATACCCGAGTTTGATGGAGTTCGTCTGCTCACAAATGATACTTGTGAATTTCTGCACAAAGTCCACAGCGTTACAGAAGAGATTTTCCGACTTGGTTCTGGCTCTCCTGCATCAGTGCTACTTGACTCCGTGGATCAACTGGAGAAGAAGTCCCCTAAAGCGGATGAGAATATTCAGCGGATTCGCTCGAGTCTTCCTGCGGCGGTTGATACGTGTATCAAAGCTGCCGGCCATGAGTTTGATGCTTACTGGCAGAAACGATTGCTGAAGGCGGCATCATTTGGAAAATCAGTTATCGAGCTTTACAACAGTGATGAATTTGTTGAGATGACCGAAAAACTGAGGGTCTTGACAGCATTGAGAGACTATCAAATCGGCTTGCCGTTATCATATGAGCAATATCTGCGTCTCACCCCGGAAGGGCTCATTGAGCGTCTGATTAGCCGTCATGAGTATCTCCTTGCCATTCGAGTCTCTGAGTATCTCCAGATACCCGCAGACCGGATTTACGTCCACTGGGCAAGTCAAAAAGTCCGGGTTTCGACGGTAGATGATGAAGCTGTTTGCAAGCTCATTGTTCAAAGACTAGAAGGGAAACCAGGTATCTCCTTCGAGGTCATTGCGCAGACAGCCTATGACGAAGGCCGATCGCACCTTGCTACGCAGCTGTTGAACCACGAGCCACGAGCTGGCAAACAAGTCCCATTGTTACTAAACATGGAGGAAGACGAGCTTGCCTTGGACAAGGCAATTGAAAGTGGAGATGATGATCTAGTGAATTACGTTCTTCTGCACCTGAAGAGTACGATCCCTCTAGCGAGCTTCTTCCGAATGATCAATAGTCGTCCTATGGCATCCGCACTTGTTGAAACTGCGGCTCGAGATGAAGACACCGAGCTCTTGAAAGATCTATACTACCAAGATGATCGACCTATTGATGGGTCTAATGCGCTATTGTCGGAAGCCTTGCGTGAATCGGATCCTCAACGCCAGACGGAGAAGCTCGCGCTTGCATCACGTCTGCTGTCCGATTCGAAAGATCCCACTGTGGTTTTACAACAAAAATTGGTTTCCGAAGCATCTCAGCTCCTTAAGGCACAGGAATCATTGGACAAAGATCTTGCAGACCACTCAGAGTTCGTGGGTCTCAGTTTGAACGAAACAATCTTCAGACTTTTCCGGGCTGGCTACGGAAAACGTGCACACAAGATGCAGAGCGAATTTAAGATGCCCGAGAAGACCTTTTGGTGGTTGCGTCTTCGAGCCCTGGTGGCTAAACGTGACTGGGGTGAGCTAGAGGAGATTGGTAGGGGTAAAAAGTCCCCTATTGGGTGGGAGGTAAGATTTCTAATCACGGAGCTGCTTCGAATTATGCTCACACCAGATAACAGCCTTTCTATAACGAGGTCCTTGGTGCCGGAAACACAAAGCTTGCTTCGTTATTCGTTCCTAAATGCACAACCCTACCAGTCGCCGAGCGGATTGAAATGTGGATCAAGTGTGGGATGATCGTCAAGGCGGGAGAAGAGGCACAAAAGGCTAAGGACATTAACACCCTAGAACTCCTTCGGACCAAGGCGTCCGGTCCTGCAATTACGGAAATTGAGCGCATGATCAACCAACTTAGGCCGAGGAAATAGACTTCCAGGAGATCGGCATTGTTCAGGTGATCTGATCATCTTCATCAACGGTCGCAGGATCCTCCACCACATCAGTCGATGCAGAAGCAAAGGGATTAGGTTTGGGCTTTGTGGGCGCAGTATCTTCGGTCATGGCATCATTATCATCATGTTCTTCTTCGTCTTCGTCGTCCTGCTGAAGAGCAGCAAAGGCCGAGCTCTTCTTGTTCAAATCTTCCCATTCGGCCTATTGTGCAAGGTCTTCAGTTAGCGCAACTATACCAATGATAGGCGGGCAATTCATTAGATCTCCATACACTTCGTGCTTTGACGGCCTTTCCCCGGGTGACACTCTTGGCCTTCTTAATTTGCAATTGGTCCAAGACAGCCTCTGCTCGGTCCATACCCTTCTGCTGTCTCAAGCGCTGTGCCCTAGACAGCTTCTTCTGTGCCTGCTTCTTTTGAATACCGGAGCTGCGACGCTCGGCCAAGACGGAAGGGCGTTCAACGGTTTCCTCCACTCGAGGGGCAGCATCCAGAGACCGATCTACGGGCGAAGCCGCCCGCCGTGCGGCGCGGGTGTTTACTCTGGCTGAGATATGAATTAGAAATGTAGAAATCCAAGGAATTAATTGCAACTCACGTTTACTTTTGGCCATGGTGGGATTTGTTTTGAGTAAAAAGTGTGTGGAGACTTTGCTATCGATAAAAGAAAATTTCGCGGCGAGCGCGATGCACCCAAAGCGCAGCCCCGGATTGAAAAGCAAAACGTTGTATACTTTCCTTCTCCACCTTCTCTCCGGCCCTCTCGCCTTTATACCTCGGAAATTTACAGCCCATGCCCAACAGGTCTTATTCCTGCTGCTGCGGCTCTTTTGACCTTTCCTTTCCGCCATGAATGCTCGCAGAGAGGGCGCTAACATCTTCTCGACCGGCCCCATCCATTACGCAAGCCCGAACAGCCACCATGAGACAGCTTTCACTTCATTACAGAACAACGAAACCTTAGCCTATGTTCTCCTCGCCATTTTCTCAGCCTATCTCCTCCTCGATCATTTCGGCTTTGCTCCGGTCTCGTTACTCCGTGTTGCCTGGAACGTCCTTGTCTTCGCAACACCGTCCTGGATCATCGTCGCATTAGATACTCGCATGTCGCCATCCGAATCTTCCCCCTCCAGTCCCTCTCAGATGACCTTTCAGACAAAACATGAGGCAATGCAACGAATTTTAGGTCTTGACAACAACTCTTTTCCGTTCTTCCCTCGCTCGCGATCCTTATCGGGTCTCGGGAACGCCCTCCTGGGCAACAGCAGCGACGCGATACCCCCAGGACTGGGAAACTGGGACAACTCCTGCTACCAGAATAGCATCATTCAAGGACTTGCCTCTTTGAAATCCCTTGCAACTTTCCTGGAGCGAAATGTCGATTCTCTAGGTGAGAAGGGGTCGTTTTCTACACACCAGGCGTTGAAAGGAATCATCGATCATCTAAACAGCGCATCCAATTATGGGCACAAGCTGTGGATTCCTGCCGATTTGAAATCTATGAGCAGTTGGCAGCAACAAGATGCGCAAGAATACTTTTCTAAATTGGTCGACCAAATTGATATCGAAGTCCAACAAGCGTCGCGGGGGCAAACAAGGAACATGGGGTTGAAGATGGTTGGTCGGGAGGAGAACATACTGAAGGACATCTGCGAGAACAGCTTGGACACCGACGGAAGTGTGAGCGAGAAATCATCGTTCCGCAATCCACTTGAAGGGTTGCTAGCCCAACGAGTGGGCTGCATGCAATGTGGCTGGACCGAAGGGCTGTCGCTCATTCCTTTCAACTGTCTTACCGTACCGCTCGGTGGAAGCTTTGAGTATGACGTACGCGAGTGTTTGGATCAATACATGACGTTGGAGCCCATTGAGGGAGTGGAGTGTGCCAAATGCACATTGTTACGTGCACAGTTTCAACTCAAAAACCTCCTGGGTGGTATGACGGACGACGCAGGTTCACCCGACAGTTTACAGACGCCAGGATTATCCGATGCTTTGAGGACCTCTGCACAGGAGCGGCTTGATTCCGTGCAAGCTGCTCTCGATGAAGACGATTTCGCCGAGAAGACCCTTACCAACAAGTGTCATATCCCATCCAAAAATCGGGTTACTACCACCAAATCCCGGCAGGCAGTCATTGCGCGCGCACCACAGTGCCTGGCTGTTCACATCAACCGGAGTCTATTCGATGAAATGACTGGAATGCTGAAAAAAAACTATGCTGCGGTCAAGTTCCCAAGCCGAATGGACTTGAATGATTGGTGCCTCGGCACTCGAGTTGAGAAATCCGAGGACGGACTTGAGCAATGGGTGACAAATCCCTCTCAATCCATGCTCCCCTCGCCAGGTCAGGCAGTTTGCCTACCCAGCAGACACTATGAACTTCGGGCCATCATCACCCACTATGGCCGCCATGAGAACGGACATTACATCTGCTACCGAAAATATCCGACTGCTACATTCCCAGCTCCTGTTCCAGATGAAGTACTTCAAGCCGAAGGAGACAAAGAAAAGCCCGAACGCTGGTACCGACTGAGTGATGACGATGTGCAGATGGTCAGTGAAGGCCATGTGATGTCTCAGGGCGGGGTTTTCATGCTTTTTTACGAGGCCGTTGAGGGACCACTTTCCACACAGCCTGATGAGGCTGCAACCCCAGAAACCATCCCATACGAGACGACTGAATCAGTGTCCAACTGCACCATTTCCGAAAACATGTCCGTTACGACCACCATCACCGACGACGATTCCGATACATCACGCGCAACCAGCGTATCAGCTCCTGAGCACCCCTCTCTACATACGGACGACAAGCTGGCTGTTCCACCACTCAGGGCCTCAAGTACACTTGATCTCCGATCTGAAGGCTCGACGGACAATCTTGGATCACCTATGATCACTGCGTCATGATTCGCCCTATACTTGATTTATTTCTCTTTTTCACGTAATTTTCTCCGACTAGCGAGGCCATGTGGCAAGCTACTGCATCACGATGATACCCGAGGCACATTGAAATTTCATCTGGGGCGTTTTAGTAACAATTTTTAAATCCACAACACATGTACTATCTATCTATGTACTCCATACTGTTTTTTCTTTGGTTGGCAGTACCTCATTCTCATAGAGGAAATCTAATATTCACTCAGCTTATGTTGATAGCAATGACGCCTCTGTCAGGCTTTGATATGTTGGAAACAATGGCCGATGCGAGCCTTAAGAGCGTATTATCAAGTTCTGTTGCTTCGTTTTCTATCGTCGGTTTCTAGTCGATGAGGGCTAAGGTAGAGGGACTTTCCAGCTGGTTCAACTCTGGCATTTTCCTTTTGATGGTATCTAGCGGTGAATCAGTTGATCGAAGAGTTGTTGACGTATAATCTGGGATTACCCCGTCCACGAGCCTAAAAACCACCTCGGTAGCCTATGTTTCCACAATCGAACCTCCTAATTTCGCTTATTTCCCTGCCGACGCTTGTGACCCCATCGACGACGCTTCTTGGGTCGACTCTCTTCTTCGCTTCTGGCTCGCTCCCAGTTCATTTCTGCCCCAGCATTCAAATGCGTACTCGACCATCTCACCGCGCCTGGAAGGCAGCGTTCGTCGACACAATTCCATTTCCCGCTGGAGATCAGGTTGGAGTCTGACAAAGTAGACCATAGCACGATGCGCTTCTGGATCCGTGAGGAGTTGACGTTCCAAATTATTGAGGTAGGGTGCGAAGTCATTTGGATGCTCGCGGGCTTGTTGTTTGGCCCGTAGGTGCTCGCGGTAGATACCCTGTATGCTCTGCATTTTCGTCATAAACAACAGCTGATCTATGCTTCGAAGATTGCCAGGTATGGAGCTGAGGACAATCTTGGACTTGGATCCGGGGCCAAGTTACGAAGTAAAAAAAATGTGAGGTTAGACACCTCCCTAGCCCATGTGTTTGAACTAAGATGGCAATGGCAATTCGGGCAAGATGCTACTGTACCTGGCTTTCAATGTATTAGAGAGCATGTGGTCTCACTTCATTCAAGTCGAAAGCAAGATATGGATTTATCTGAGCCGAAATATAAGTGAGAGAGTCCGCAGTTTCAGTGGACCTCAAACTTAATCATCTTGACTTTCCGGGGTATGTACTCGATCGGATGGCTACTCTGAATTCGATTAGTTAATGCATTGCCCCAGGCATGGGCAAGTAGGGAGTCCACTTGGTTTTGTGGTGATCAGTCATTGATCTCCTATCTGGCTCAGCTCATCACCCGAAAAGACGCAATCTGGTACTCGTGTATAACAAGGTTCTGGAACGAAATCGTCAGCTATATAATGCGTATAAGTACCCGTCCGTGCTTAGTGACTTGAATCATTCTACCAGATAAATTATGGATTAAATAGGATAGAAAGTAATTTAATCATTTTATTTCATGACTCCACGAATTACCGTAATAGAAGATGAGAAGTCATTTGGGAATATGTGATAACCTAATGACACTACCTAGCATACAAATACGTGCCCTAGCTATTATCGGCTTCCAACCTTACTTGTTATGACATGGGCAGGATTTTCCTTCGGGAATTTAAAGATTAGGACTCGACCTGACAAACAACCGATTGCCAGACTTGAAGACTCGGGTGATAATGTGGAAATTTTTGGTCGATACTCCGAGGGCAACCATAGAAGATTTTCTCCTCGACAGGTTATCCAGGTGCAGTCACCATTCAAGCCATACCCTATTGGATGTGGTTTTGTAGCTGAATTGTCATGAGAGGTCTTGGTAGAGACAAAATTTTCGATATTGAATGTGCCGATATCAGTATGCAGATGATTCAAATTCGTTTCATCAAATTGAAGATCGCAAGGATAATTGACAGCAAGGGTTGATATGCACTGGCCAGTGGCTGGGTCCCAGATCCTAATAGTCTTATCATATGACCTAGATGCGAGTCGTCTTTCATCCTGCGACCAGATAATTGACATAACTCCCTCACTATGCCCCTCGAGCATTAATGTGCACTGGCCAGTGGCTGGGTCCCAGACCCTGATTGTCTTATCCCAACACCCAGATGCGAGCCGTCCATCCTGCGACCAGGTGATTGACGTGACTGCACTGCTATGCTCCTCAAGCGTTGATGTGCACTGGCTAGTAGCTAGGTCCCAGATTCTGATCGTCATATCCCAAGACCCAGATGCGAGTCGTCCATCCTGCGACCAGGTGATTGACAAGACTACACGACTATGCCCATTAAGTGTTAATATGCACTGGCCAGTAGCTAGTTCCCAGATCCTGATAGTATTATCCCAAGACCCAGATGCGAGTAGTCCATCCTGCGACCAAGCAATTGACTGGACGGATTCACTATGTGCCTTGAGCGCTGATGTGCACTGGCCAGTGGCCGGGTCCCAGATTCTAATAGTCTTATCCCAAGACCCAGATGCGAGTCGTCCATCCTGCGACCAGGTGATTGACGAGACTTCATCGCTATGGCCCTCGAGCGTTGATATGCACTGGCCAGTGGCTGGGTCCCAGACCTTAATAGTCTTATCATAAGACCCGGATGCGAGTCGTTCATCTTGTGACCAGGTGATTGACGTGACTATATCGCTATGCCCCTTAAGTGTTAATATGCACTGGCCAGTTGCCGGGTCCCAGATCCTAATAATCTTATCCCTAGACCCAGATGCGAGTCGTCCATCCTGCGACCAGGTGATTGACGTGACTTCACCACTATGCCCCTCGAGCGTTGATGTGCACTGACCAGTGGCTGGGTCCCAGATTCTAATAGTATGATCCCCAGACCCAGATGCGAGGCGTCCATCCTGCGACCAGGTGATTGATACGATTCTTTCGCTATGTCCCTCGAGGGTTTGAAGGCATGGACTCCAAATCATCTGCCAATACTGATTCATTGACAAGCCAATTTGGCCTCTCCGTTTGATAGCAAGCTTTAGTAATGCTCTGGGTTGGGCTGAACATTAGCGATGAGCTGTATACTTGAAGGGGCCAGCTCTCCGTCGCCAGCCTGTAGTATCGGATAAATCGAGATGCATCAGCAACTTGCTCCAAAAGGGCTTGTGTGATGCCAATCTTGGCCTAAAATGCCTATTAGTTAATCAAGAGAAAGATATGGTGTAAATAAGTATGAATGCTTACCTGGAGTAAGCTATCAAGCTTGGCTATCGCCGTTATGCCTTTAGAAAGGCTTCTGAGAAGACTAAGGGCTTCAATCCAATGAAGATACTTTTTTCGAAAAAATGAATCCACGGCACCAACTTCGTGGAGGTCCTGATCGGCGCTTTCACCGAAATTACAATCCTGTAAGTGGTCGACCCAATAAACACATGAGTATCGTACCATTGCCAGTGGATCTGGGTCAGGCTGTTTGACTTGTTCAATAGGAAATCCAGGATGTGTGAGATTGTAGATATCACGTCGAAGTGTATTAGATATGGCCTATAGAGACCGCAAAAATATTATGTGATGTATGGCTTTAACACCCTGGGGGAAAACGAGAAACTTCTCACTTGAGACTTCTTCAAGTAGAAAATCTTTTGCGGATTGGTGAACAAGTGAAACTGTACGGCCACGGAGGCTCAGGAAAGAGCCACAGTCCCCAATCAAGTCTGCCAAAAACTGGTCATTTCTGGAGAGATGATCAGGTATTTCGACCAAGGCCAGTAATTCTTTAAGAGTGATAGGTCGATACACAGTAGTGGCAACGGCTAGGATACGCATGCAAAGCTCTGCATCTTCTGCATTTCCTGGGTCTTGGATATGCCCTATCATCCGCCTATAAAGAGGTTTCAAGCCTGCTGGAAAGGCATTCAGTAGTATGCGGGCGTTTCGCGCTTTTCTTCTCCTTAATTCCTCGCAGACCAAGGCCACCTAAAGAAAAGTACCAAGTGCGTTTGACAACAGGTGGAAGCGAATAGTCTCAATTATTTTCTCATCGAACTTCTTCAGCTTTGCCAACATCTAAACATTATGGTGAATGTAGATAGCCACGGCTTCGGAGATGGAATTCTCGATTAACTCTAGAGAAAGCCTAACCTTTTTTTCCGCATTATCAAGGGACTCCTCAATATTGGACCAATTACGACTAGAGACAATCCATTTAACCCTCGAATTGAATGATGAGTTTTCTAATACAAGATTGAGAAGTAGCTGTAGATCTTGGGTGCATTCGTCGAGTCCATTAATAATGAGATAAGTGCTTCGTAAGAGCGGATCTTTTAAAATATCAATGAAGATCCTTGATAATGCGTACCACGCATTAACACCCTCGAACAGCTGTTTCCCGGCCTTATCGTACTCTTTTCGTAAATGTGGGATCAATGCTGGCTGTTTATCGAGAATAAGATAGAGCAGTCCGCGTAAAACCGCCGTGGCATTATTGATGTGAGAATTAGCGGCCTGGCAGAAGAAGAAAGATATCGTGGTTATGTCCTCGTCAGTTGACGCAGTCAGTTCATTGATGATTCCACAAAGTAGCATTGTCTTGCCCTTTCCAGGATCGCCCTTGATCCAGAGCAGCTGGCTTTCTGGGTCATTTCGCCACTGTTTGAAGTCGTCGTTGCTCAGGATCCAGCGATAGGAGTCATTCAAAAGTCCACCCTTGTCGCTCTCAATGCGGTCTTTATCGAGGCGGGGATCCGTTATTCGCAAGCACTTCAGACATCCTTGGTCTTAGAAGTGGCTGTCAGTCACGCTCCCGCAGGATCATTTGGGTTTCGAAACGTACCATTGTTGAGGCCGAATTGCACATTGACGTTGCCATGGCTTGCTCCCATTTGCATTCCCCTATTAAAGCCATTAAATTTATTGTTAGATGACATGGCTGTAGTTGTAAGCGGGCTGGTAGTGTTATCGAAGAAGCTGACGGGCAATGAGTAGCTGATTATTTTTCAGCTGAGCGCGTCCTACTGTTATTGGATAACTTGTCGACTCTGAACCCCGCACCGATACCTGCCACCCCCACCAATATCCTTGCCTAGCATCCAAGCAAGATCCTTGTCGATCTATGAGTGATTGGCAGAGGAAATCAAACACTGTCTATTAAGGGGTGGCTCAACTATTCCAACATTGCGAGTCGGGATGGGTAGGGCAATCCGGCATCACAATTCAAGACATGTTACCTAATTTCACTAGCGCCGACTGTCCCTGGGGTTCTCGACTCTATTTGTATATCACTAAAACACAATATCATCACCTTGCACAATAGTGCTGACAGTGAACAGGGGTGATAGGAAGAATTATCCGATAGGGCTTGGTTTACACTTCCTCTCACCTTCAGACAAACAGGGCAGCTTAGGAGCATCGGTTTGCGACTAATTATTGAGTCAAATCGACAGGGAGCGAGCTTTAAAGACTATAATGAGACTTTCTTGAGTATGAACTACCAAAATGCTGAGGAGTTAGGTGTACTACGAGCCATGTTCCTATACCTAGTAGTCTGGGCCGGACTAAGGGAGTGGATCTTCAAGTTTCGCTCTATATCATTGCTATACACAGCGGCAGTCTTTCAAGGCCCATTTCAGTTTCAATGGCACCGAATTTTGATCTGCGACGGCAAAAATGAACATTCTAGAGAATGTGAACATCCATTGGAAGAACAATCATCTTTGTTTACCGGGACTAGCTAGCTCTCTATTTAACCTTTGCGGCCCTCTATTAGATATTAAAAGGGTGTAAGCAATGACTGGGTTTGACGAGAAGATCTAGAAGTAACGGACTGGATGTCTTGCCAGATTGTCCTTTTTATCTTTGAATGACAGAGTCTATCAAATCACAATGCAAATCATGGCATTACAACAATGGCTCATCCAGTCTTATGTACCGGAGTACAATAACTATGTACTGGTAAATCTGATAACGATCCAAGCCTTGTCTTTTCACATCCTGATCAAAGATGCACAGCCACAAGTCGGCGAATCTTTGTAAGAAAGCACCGGTCAATGTGTTTCATTTCACCCTTTTCCAAAGTTGGGTTATATCCCTGGAAGGCACTTTTGTAAATGGACAATTTTTCGATCACTCATTAGTAGCAGGAAATTCCTAGAATAGACCACCGAGATTGGCCTACGTAAGGTTCATGCATAAATACCAAATGTCAGACGTTCTCCTCCATACTTCCAGACATCAACAAACTTCATCTCAATTTACCTTACCCGTAAAAACCAAAACCAAAGCTCGAAGCTTCAACGAAACCAGCCATGAGCCTTTCGCGCTACCGTCAATTCTATAGCCGCCGAGCAATTTTATCTGCATTTTAACAGATACCAAGACCTCATTACTCAGAAGGGCTCTTCAATACTGACATCATCATACCTCAAGATTACCAAGGGACTCAAAGATGACATGCAAACTTTGGAAAAGCTGTCGAAAGCCCCCGGCGACCTATTCTTCGAAGGCCCAATAATGGTAATTGCTTCGAATGGCATATTCAAAGAGTGAACCATTTCCTGGCAGACCTAAAGTTTGCCTTTGAATGCCACGGGCCCGGTTATGTAATGAAGAATGCACTTGAGATTGTTGCTACACAAGTGACGATGTTGAGACTTCTGAGACTCAATGGTCACCGTGCTTATGAGATAACTTGGAAGGCCAACTATGAGCTTGCAGGGTGATATCATCCAGAAAGTTTCAAGATTGAGACATTGTTCCTACTTGAGGAAGGTGTGGAAGGAGTTGACTATTACTCGGAACACTTGCAATTATTGTATTTGCGAGAACGTGAAGAAAAGAGTATAAGCTCAGTGGTCATTCTCTCTTTGCATTTTGCATATATTGATTGCTCAATTGCTTGGTTGATTTCCTCTATCATGGTATGATGTCGCGTTGCTGCTAGATGCGTGTTGTTACTACGTAGGCGCCATCTGTTGTTGTTGTTGTTGTTGTTGTTGTTGTTGTTGTTGTTGTTATATTGAATATATCCACGCACCTATCCAGGTATCTGCATTTTTCAATCAAATAAAAAGTAGCCATGGGGCTTAAAAAGAGAGCTAAGGAAGCCATGATCGCGGATCTTTCACAGTCTTGCTTCAGCCATTGTTTATACAAATCGTAACAAACCTATGCATAGAACGGGCTACAGTGCCGCATATCGTCTTCCATATCGAACAACTAAGTCAACCAAATTGTAAGCCTTCGAACCACGGTAGTGAAGCCTAGTCTCTCCCTAGTTACTGGTATATTTCCTTTCTGGCGCTCTAATACTAAGAGACTCGAATGTTTATGGGTCCCTAGTAGAATACAATCAATACGTGTATCAGATGGGTGAACATAACGTCGTTATTGCTGTCATTCCCGATGGGGAATATGGAACAGCTTCTGCGGCCAATGTAGCGACAAACATGCTGAACAGTTTTCATAACATCAGGATCGGCCTTATGGTCGGTATTGGCGGTGGTGTACCAAGCGAAAGTCATGATATTCGCTTAGGTGATATCGTGGTTAGTGCACCTCGTGGTAGTGAGGATGGTGTGTTTCAATACGATTTTGGCAAATCGATCCAGGGCCAAACATTTCAGCAGACGCGGTTCCTTAACCAGCCACCAACTATACTACGCACTGCCATTTCGGGAATTCAAGCACAATATAAAAGGAAAGGGCATAAACTCCAGGAAGTCACCAATAACATTGTCAACGGAAACCCTAGGCTACATCACGGACACGAATAAGAACGCCCACCTATAAGCACGGATAGGCTATTTAAAGCTGATTTTATACACAGCCTGGAATGCCATAGTAATGGATTATGTATGGATGATCCATCAAAGTTAGTACAAAGAAGTGAACGGGCTCAGTACGACGAAAGTCCTGCCATTCATTACGGGCTGATTGCTTCCGGTAATCAATTAATGAATGATGCTTTGATTCGAGATGCACTTGCCGCGGAAAAAGACGTCCTCTTTTTTGAGATGGAAGCTGCCGGACTGATGAACACTTTCCCGTGTTTAGTTATTCGGGGTATCTGCGACTACTCGGACTCACATAAGAACAGAAGGTGGCAAGGCTATTCAGCAATGGTGGCAGCTGCTTACGCAAGGGACCTTCTACAGAGGATTCCTATTAATAGAGTTGAAGCCGAAGAGAGAATCAGTTTGGTTATATCTAGTAAGCTAATCATATTTATGATCAGGATGAAAATTAACTTATAGGTTATGTAGACGAACATGTTTATCATCAAGTTTTCAAGGTATCAAATTACGAAGAATAAAAGAACATCAATCCGAAAAGAATAGAAGGAACATGCCAATGGGCTCTACAAAGCCCTGAATACATCCGTTGGTGGAAGAGCATCCAAAATGATCTCCTATGGGTGTCTGCCGACCCTGGTTGCGGAAAGTCTGTACTGGCTAGATCGATCGTTGATGACGTGAAAATTTGTCCAGCTGTGACGATTTGTTACTTTTTCTTCAAGGACAACGACGAACAGAACTATCTCGCTACAGCACTATGCTCAATTCTCCATCAGCTATTCAGCCAGCGGCCGCATCTATTGGACCAGGCAATGCCACACTGGAAAAGGAACGGAGAAAGACTCCGTCAAGAGATCGATGAACTTTGGCAGATCTTTATAGAAGCTTCATTATCAGACGTATCGTCTCTGACGATATGTATATTCGATGCACTAGATGAATGCCGTGAGATTGATCAAGATCGGTTAACTAAGAAACTCCAGTCTTTCCACCGCCAGCAATGCTCATCAACACAGGACGCCGGCTTGGACGCCAGTTGGTCCGCCACTTTGAAATTTTTAGTCACCAGCCGTCCCTATACACACATCCAGAGTCGCTTCCAAATGATCACGGACTCATTTCCAAACCTACACCTGAAAGGAGAGGACGAAAACGATCAGATTCATAAGGAAATCGATTTGGTTGTGAAAATGCAAGTTGAGGAGCTTGCCAGATCAGCATTTTTGTCATCCGATATAAAAAAGCGACTCGAAGAACAGCTTCTGCAAATGGAACACCGAACCTATCTTTGGTTACATTTGGCTATTGACGATATCCGATCTACGCTCGAGAATAGCCTCCAACCCGCTCTAGAGTCAATTCAAGCAGTGCCTCCCTCGGTGAACGAGGCATATACAAGGATTCTCAGTAGAGTTCCACCTGAACAGATGAATGTTGTGAGAAAGGCGTTGCAAATCATCGTTGCAGCAAGGCGTCCTTTGTCAATAGTGGAAATGGCTATGGCACTCGGGATAGCTATCAAACCACAAGCAAAATCTTCAAAAGATGCTGGCCTGGAACCGCTTCAGATTGAAAAGAAGCTCTGCCGTCTGTGTGGCTTATTCGTCTTCATCAACAATTCCAAAATCTACCTGATTCATCAAACCGCAAGGGAGTTTCTCATCGGAGATGCGAGTTTCCATCGTGTCGGTTTTCCATATTCATGCAGCGTCAGCGATACTGAGAGCCTGATGGCTGAGGTTTGCGTACGATACTTATTGATGGAGGATTTCGGATATGGAGATGAAACGTCCTCCAATACTCGAAGTCTTTTGGAATACTCAGCAGAACATTGGCCAGATCACGTACGGAATATGTCTCCGACCTCGAAGAATTGTACACTTCTGGACGATATGTCTTACCGGTTATATGACACATCGACTGACCGGTTTTCGCTTTGGTATGCTATTTTCTGGGATAGAGTGTCGAAGCCCAAATTCCGGAACCGTTCTCGAGGCCTGTGCAACAGAAAATCTTGCAGACTCAGTTCCATACAATTGGCTGCTTTCAATGGTCATGCTCGAATTATTGAAAGGCTGGTCCATGAAGACAAAGAAGACGTAGATCAAACAGGTCAGCATATGACCACCGCTTTGATATGGGCGTCATGGAAAGGGGAACATCAAATCTGTCAATTCTTGTTGGAAAATGGTGCAAATCCAAATCATCATGGAGACATTGAGCTTGGATACCCACTAGCAATTGCGACATATCAAGGATATTTCAAAGTTGTCGAAACTCTGCTAGAAAATGGAGCAGACCCCAACCTCACAAGCTCATATGAATTTGGCTGTCCTCAAAGAACTTCAGCTCTTCAATTGGCTGCCTACAATGGCGACTTTGAAACCTCACGACTTCTTCTAGAGAGAGGGGCCAACGTCGATGATCGCGGTGGTGAACACGGATCTGCCATTCAGGCTGCATCATCCCAAGGCCATCTTCAGATTGCTCGGCTCCTACTGAAGAATGGGGCTGATCCGAACGACTCGACCCATGGACCATGGGGTAGCGCCTTGATTGCTGCTTCTTGGAATAGCTTTCATGAAATTATTCAACTCTTACTAGAGGCCGGAGCAGATTCTGCATACGACGATGAAGATTATAACACAGCTCTTTATATTGCTGCCGAATGGGATGACCTCAAAACAGTGAGAATGCTTATAAAACATGGAGCTGATGTTAATTTGCAAACTTCGCGATATGGAAGTGCTCTGACAGTGGCCTCGAGTCGTGGGCATCTTGAGATTGTGTGTTTTATGTTGGAGAACGGAGCCGACGTCAATGGCAGTGGAGGTCGTTACAACTATAATGCTTTGGCACGGGCCTCTGGTTCTGGCCGTCTTGAAGTTGTGAAGGTTTTATTAGAGGCAGGAGCAAACATTCATGCTGAGGATGACCATCGTGGAAGTGCTCTGAGAGCTGCTCGGTTCATGGGACAAGATCAAGTTGCGGAATTTCTGGTGGACCTTGGAGCTACCTCGTAGCAATGTTGTACAGAGATGCAAAATGTGGATTACGAATTATATGGCGTGTCATTACGCGCTGGCCCACATACAACTCATCGGGACAAGAGTTCAGCTGTAGACTAGTATAGCCGTGAGATCAATATCTATTTTGCGGCTCTGATCGGGAAGAAAACAACGATGGAAGATGAAGATGTCATCGATAATGTGTTCCTAAGGTATTTCCAATCTATCTGTACTGATGGTGAGTATTTTCAAGACTATATTTGACCACGTGGATATATTTTCGAATGATAGATCGAGAAACATGGTTATGAGGCTTCTAATGATCGATGAGGATCGAAGTTTGAGCTTTGACCTGCCCAGGGAAGTCCTACAGCCCCACAGTATAAGGCTGACTTCATAAGCGGGGCAATAAGCACTAATCATTGTCGTCTGGGTTTACGAGACTCAGGACAAGAATAACATCTAAGAACTGCATATTGAAAAGCATTTGACTCGATATGGACTGGTAAATAAGAACAAAGTGAAGATCAATCATAAAAAGTTCTTAGATCGTCTAATATCACCATATGAGTCTGCTGCATGAGGGGTATAAAAAACGACAGGGGGTAGGAACAAAGGAAACGCCAGAGTGCCATGAGTCAAATTAGACGAGAACGAGAATATAACGCTATTGAGGGCATGCAGATGCATCAAAAAACCGCCAATATTTGTGGTTTCCAATATAAATTTAAAAATGTATGTGACCAATATCACGAGATGAATCGTAGATTCGAGTGCCAATCACTCGTTATTGCATGCCTGCACGACCGTCAAAGGCAAGGGGCCCCGAATCATTTCTTGGGGTCAAGGGGTTGTCATCCGAGGTCTCCGAACGGACTGGTGTATCCGCACGGAGATGAGAGACATGAGGAACATTGAGGGGCTGAGTGGGTTGCCAGCCGGGTATATTGGTAGTGGCGCTACGCGAAAGATCATCATTGCTCCCGTTGGGAGCAGGAGAGTCTGTGCTGCGACTGTCTTCCGTATCCACGTCTGGCCTCTGTTCCTGCAAGTGCAGGTTTTCCACATCGGTGACCAAGTCTGGTTCTTCCGGGATGATATCTTCCTGGTGCGCATCACTGGCGAGGGGAGCGTTTGCAGGCGAGTGTGTCTCGGAACGAGGCTCTGGTACACTTTCTTCAGTTGCTGGCGCTTCTTTTTCTTCCTTGCCCTCGGGCTCGTAGTCGTTTGTGTCGTCGACTTCAGCGCTCAGGTCTGTGAATGCGCGACAATTGGGGCATTGGAACATGGGGTAATCGGGGGAATGAAGCAGGCGACTGATGCATTTATAATGCCAAACATGGGCACATGCCGCCATGAACAGACACTGGTATGGCCGCTGAATAAAGATTAGCGATAGTTGCGATTGCTAGGAATGAATGGCGTACCAAAACCGAGCCCAGACAAATGGAGCACTCGCGGCAGCCTGAATAATCCGCGGTCTCACCCTTGCCCAAATTCTTGATGAGACTCTCCGTGTTTTTACTGATTAACAATTAGCAAGAATAGCATAAGAAAGATGAGATAATCATACTTGAACTCATTGGGTTGTTGCTGCCAAGAGCGATTACACTCGATGCGAATGCGCACGCAGCGGAATATCATTTCCTCGCCGCCCCGAAAATCAATGCCTAGCTGCACAATATCGCCGTCCTTAATGGTATATAGACGAGATTGCATGTTTGGCTGACTCAGACGCATGTGGTTCAAGAACGTGCCAGACGAACTGCCTACATCTTTGACATGCCACTGGCCATTGACATACATGAATTCACAATGCTTGCGGCTGACCACTTTAGATTTAAAGCCCACAGGAGCATCTGAAGGCTCAGTGGGGTTGGGGATGGGGATGCCATCACGCTCAGAATAGCGACCCACTCGAATCACACAGCTCTCCGAGGGTAGAGTGCGAGAGATGGGGACAAAGGGTAATGAAGGGCGCGAATTTTGGTAACTATCCTGATAGGGGAAAAATCGGATCGTGGCCTTCTGTTTGGGTGCGTTTGGTGATTGCGCATCGAGGGTGATGGGCAGATCCGCTGCGTCGCTCGAAGTGGTTGGCTCTGGGGACGGGGTGGCCGCTGGGGCTGGTACCGGGGTGGTTTGTATTTGGGTCAGTGACTCCGGGGTCGCCGTGCGCCCCAGTCGGGGTGTTCGACCAGAAACGGCGGAGACGCTTCGGAGTCGAGCCATGCCAGAAGAGTGATTCGAGTCGTTGGGAGGGGGAGATGCAGATTCCGCGGATGAGACTTGGCTATCGGCTCGGTAACCAGTGGGCGCAGACGTGTAGCGAGACAAAGGCGTATGATCGTCAGGGCATGAAGTAGAGGTCCCCTGGCTTTGGGGGAATTCACTAGAAGTCGGCGATAACCAGGGGATTCGACTACTCAAAGAATTGCGGGCCCGTTGCCCACTGGGGGAAGAGAGATTTTGGGTGTAAGCGCGTAGCTGGCTAAGGCGGCGGAGACGCCCCGGGCGAGGAGGGTCAGACAATGTGGAGGCGGTGGCGGTAGAGGCAGACATGGCGTGGTTTGCACTGGGCAGGGGGAATTCTGCCTTTTGACACACAGTTGCTCTCGATTTCTCAGGCAAGCGAATAGATACCAGAGCACAGAGTACGTCAGGGAGATCGGCAACTGGGCTAAAAAGCGGCTTAAAGTGGTTTACCAAGACATCTTTCTTCAGGTGCGATAGGTTGTTGGTGTATTGCAGGTTGAAAGAGAGAGAAGAGGAGAAGGAGGCAAATTGGGGAAATGAAAGCCAGGAACGGTTCAGATGTTCAAATCCAAAAAAGGGAAATCCAATCAGAGGAATGTCGATGATATAACCGTCGAGGAGTTTTCATGGAACCAAACGGGACGAGACCCTAATATAAGAGTTGAAAGAAAACGAATGGGCCCATTTAACTCATGTGCGCTAGTCGCCAGAACACCTAGGGACCTATCGCTGATTCTTGCATATCAAATAGTCATTTGCCCCTCGCTATCTTATTTTTTTCGATTTTGCGGGGAAAAGCCCTTTTAAGCCTTCGCGGCCATCGCTGCCTCTGAAGGTTTAGCCGATGGCGACACCGTGCACGTTCTCGCTTTCCCCCCCTCTAATCAACCATCTGATGGGTGCACGAGAAAATAATGGAAACTTTGATAAGTCTTGATATAAGAATGCTATCGCAACATCACTTGCATCTGGTGATCATATGCTTCGCATCACAAGACGGAGACAGGACGTCATTGGGTCTACACTGCACGGACCCACTGGGGAGGCTGGGGTGACATAGGGTATGAGACTTGACGATATGGGCAACCGGGTAAGAGATGAGAGTAGATGTATTGCTTTGATACATGCCAGTCTATACCAATGCTCAATCCACCATGTCATCCCAAATTGGCTGCGCTAAACCGAGGTATCAAATCCCGAACGTGGTAACGCTGATTGGTGGTAGCTGCGGATGATGTGCTGAAGCTCCGTTATCTTCGGTCAAGGTAGCACTAGATAAACTGCTGATCCATTGTAGAATGGAGTCACAGATTCAAAATCCAAATTAGAAAGGACAAATAATTGAATGAAGCTCCGGAAGATAAGGTTGAAACTATGAAGTGGTAAAGGACTAAGCTGTCAAACTTATACTTGTAGGTCCCGGTTTCCCTTGAACACGGGTTGAGGGGGAAAACTAGTGAGAAAGCTCCTGCAACACTTCGTCCTTCCTCTTCATCACCCCCCTTCTTCCCTTTCCATCCCCGTCCACTTATTTCTCTTCTTCCCTGGTTAAGACCAGATCAAACCTCAAACACAATCACGCGCTTGTGTTCCCCGCCCCCCAGAAAAGCTTGCGCATGCTTCGGGCTCCAGCCTCTCGACTTCCACCCCGCTGAAATCTGTCGACTCCCTCACTTCGATCTATCGCATATACTGCACGCCCGGATGCGGGCCTGTTGAAGGAGGCATGAGTGGACTCGCTACCACTTGCTGGTCGTGCCTGTCGGCCGTCGACCGATGGTGTCATATAACCGCCTGTCTCGGGGCAGGCCGCTCTCGAGAAGACATCTATGAAACAACTCTAGCCGATAATGAACGAGAAGCGGTCTCAGATCTACTAGGATACTTAGAAAATGTATGTGGTCGCGGTTAGCTAGGATGCTTCGCCACACTTCCGGTCGGGATTGCTTTCACCTCAAATCATGGCTAACCCGTTCCCCTGTCCAGCGCGCCGAAACCGATTTCTTCTCAGGAGAACCGCTGCGAGCTTTGAGCACTCTCGTATACTCCGATAATATCGATCTACAGCGAAGCGCGAGTTTGACGTTCGCCGAGATCACCGAACGAGGTGCGTGATGACGCAAATTGCGGTGATGCAATGCCTAACCTCTTTCTTGCAGATGTACGGGAGGTAGACCGCGACACCCTGGACCCTATCCTTTTTCTGTTACAAAGCTCCGATCTAGAAGTCCAGCGAGCTGCCAGTGCTGCGCTGGGCAATCTTGCCGTCAATGGTCAGTGTGCGTTCTTCGCCATGTGTGGTCATCACTAACCCCGACGCAGGTGAAAACAAGGTCTTGATCGTTGCCCTTGGGGGGCTGGCCCCTCTGATCCGCCAAATGATGTCGCCAAACGTGGAAGTGCAGTGCAATGCGGTGGGTTGTATCACGAATCTGGCTACACACGAAGAGAACAAGGCCAAGATCGCTCGATCGGGCGCGCTAGGTCCTCTCATCCGGCTGGCCAAGTCGAAGGATATGCGCGTTCAGCGGAACGCGACTGGAGCGCTGCTCAACATGACCCATTCCGGTAGGTTGCTCTTCTCTTTCAGAGCTGGGGTCCATCGCTAACCTCCGTAGATGATAACCGACAACAACTTGTCAACGCTGGTGCCATTCCAGTCCTCGTTCACCTCCTCTCCTCTCCCGATGTTGATGTACAATACTACTGCACAACTGCCCTCAGCAATATTGCAGTCGACTCGACCAATCGCAAGCGACTTGCCCAGACCGAGTCCCGTCTGGTCCAATCATTGGTCCACTTGATGGACTCGTCCACCCCCAAGGTCCAATGTCAAGCTGCTCTCGCCCTGCGCAACCTGGCTTCCGATGAGAAATACCAGCTGGAGATTGTTCGGGCCAGGGGACTTGCTCCCCTGCTTCGGCTTCTACAATCTTCCTACCTCCCTTTGATCCTCTCTGCCGTTGCTTGCATCCGCAACATCTCCATCCATCCCCTCAATGAGTCCCCAATCATTGAAGCAGGCTTCCTGAAGCCGCTGGTGGACTTGCTAGGTACCACTGACAACGAGGAGATTCAATGCCATGCTATCTCCACACTGCGTAACCTTGCTGCTAGCTCTGACAAGAACAAGGAGCTCGTCCTGCAGGCTGGTGCTGTGCAGAAATGCAAGGACCTGGTCCTCCGGGTTCCACTAACTGTCCAATCCGAAATGACTGCTGCGATCGCTGTGCTGGCCCTCAGCGATGAATTAAAAATCCATCTCCTCAATCTAGGGGTATTCGATGTCTTGATACCACTGACCAACTCTGAGAGTGTGGAGGTGCAAGGGAACAGTGCAGCTGCTTTGGGAAATCTTTCTTCCAAAGGTGTGTATAACGACTCGTCTTCCCCCCCCTCCTCTTTCTTTCTTTTGCTTTCTCTTTGTCCCCTTAACTTTCGTTGAATCCACCACTCACCAAATTAGTGGGCGACTATTCGATCTTTGTCCGTAACTGGACAGACCCGAACGGCGGTATCCACGGCTACCTCCAACGATTCCTCGCAAGTGGCGACCCGACCTTCCAGCATATTGCCATCTGGACGCTTCTTCAGCTACTAGAATCCGAAGATAACAAGCTCATCGGGTACATCTCCAAGTCGGAAGACATTGTACAGATGGTCAAGTCAATCTCCGACAAGAACATTGAATCTGACGAGGAGGACATGGATGATGGCGAGGGAGAAGTGATTGCACTCGCACGGCGGTGCTTGGAGTTGCTGGGCGCCGGTCCCAAACAGACTCTGGTTGAGGCATAGGCCTTTTGATTCTAACGTATGCAAATCCCTTTTTTCGGTCCTTTCGTTACTTGGCCAATCAACTCTTGTGTTATTCCCCGTATCTATTCCCTTGGTGTTAGTATGGGCATTGAATTGCTTGAAACTCGGTTTTCCTTGACAGCGGGCATCTGGAGTGAGGGCCGTTTCGTTTTGTTTCCATGTCCATGGTATCTTTGGGTCGGTGCGAGTCTTTTGTTGTTCAGCATACACCATGTATTAATGCTAGATGTGGATTTTCTTAACTGAATCGTCTCGAGCATGAAGTGCTTATATAAATGTGTAGTACGAGTTAAGTGTGTAGAAGCGAAAATTGTTTACCAGACCAAATGGCCTGGAAATTCAACCATGCATCCACAACATCGCTGTAGCCCATATTTTCCGTCGCTTTTGAAGCCCTCACTCCCATGATTGAGATCCATTCCTGCCGAGACTCGAATAATGGGTTCTGACCCATTGGAAGGAACATAAACAGCAAGCGTCCAATCGACTATACCCAGTAAGCCTGTTGGACACCAACAAGAAAATTTGTAGGCCCTAGATCGCAATGATAAATTGGAAACAGGCCTAGAGACATCCATGCTCATCTCGGTACAAATCTTCAAAAGCTGTTGCGAAGAAATGGCATCTGCCATCTTGCTATTGCCTTTGATGAGATAACGCTCCAGCAGCTGGCGTCCGACCGCACCGCAAATAATATCGCCCTATTATACAGCTAAGCGATTAGAAACCTATGCTTTTTACTGTTGTATTACTGGCAAAGAGTCTCGTCCATGTTGGGCCAAGTTTCCTTCATTAAGGAGCTGGCCGGGAATCCTCGAGACGAGGAAGTATCGCGCGCCAGATTCAAATTGATGATACACAATTGGATATTCAAAACCAAGACCCTGGGCTGTTACGCTTTGAAACAATGTAGGGTAACATGATCTCTAGTCACATCGGGGTAATTCATGTGATGCGCTTTGATGAAGGCTTCGACTGCTCGCCAAACAGCTGCTTGATTTTCGGATACCTGTGTTCGAATAATATAAGAGGAGTCTTCTAGGGGGTTGGGGGTTGGAGCCTGAAAGAGGTGAGGGTACTCTGTAGAGAGCGAAATCCCCTTTGCTGTCTGACCAGCATGCTATTAGGTTCATAAGATATTGTCTGGGGGCGGTGACAATGAATGAGTGAAATATATATATATATATATATATATATTTAAGATTAGCCAGGCCCTTTTATCATTCCCGTATTGAGTCATTGAGGTGCGGCTGAGGCAAGTCAATCAACATGTTGAGGACACTGTCTGGTGATCAAGGGAATGGGTAAACAGATATTCTAGGTGCCCTGCGTTCTTTATAGAACAGTGAGCGGTGATAATTCTCTGCTCAAGCTCAGTAAGCATGGGGAAATAAAAAAAAAAAAAAAAAAGATTGCCAAACATGTCCGAGTCACTGTACATGCATAGTAGAAATGATGTAGTCTAGGTCAGTGTAGCGGGGGCCTGCGGGGAAACCTACTTCCGGGCCCGGCCATAGCTCTAAAAAAATCGCTTCCGCATGAACCTCCACTTACAAGCTTCCATACCTCAACATAATGACAACACCACTTGCATCCGTGGCAATCCCAGGCCAATGCCTGGGATCTGTTACCACATACTCCGCAGGACCCGGTACGCACATCCAACAATCCAACATCTACGCCTCCATCGCCGGTCCTGTCGTCGTGGATCCCGCCCAACCCAAGACAGGAACAAAATCAACTATCCGAGTCTCACGGGCCGTTCCAGCCACAATTCGAGCTGCCTCAGCCGCAAAGCAAAAGCAGCGATACAACACGCTACCCGCCGTCGACTCGATTGTCCTGGCCCGTGTCACTCGCGTCCAGAAGCGTCAGGCTACTGTCTCCATCCTCGTTGTCTTGGACGATGCCTCACAAGACCCCTCGCAGAATGCCTCGGACAACGACAACGTCGCTTCTATCTTGACATCCGCTGCCAATCCTGAGAACCACAGTAGCACTGACGAGCTACGGTTCCAGGCCCTGATTCGCAAGGAGGACGTTCGTGCCGTCGAGAAAGATCGCGTTGTGATGGAAGACATGTTCCGTGTTGGTGATATTGTGCGTGGCTCGGTCATTTCTCAAGGTGATCAGAGCTTCTACTATCTCACTACTGCTCGTAATGATCTTGGTGTTGTTATGGCTCGCAGTGATGCTGGAAATATGATGTTCCCTGTTAGCTGGAAGGAGATGCGTGACCCTGTCACGGGGACTGGTGAGCCGAGGAAGGTTGCGCGCCCTTACTGAGAGCTGCAAAGTCTCTCAAATCCGATTCTTATTAAGGACACTGCTTCCTTACCCTTTAGTAATGGCGGAGACTATTCTGTTGAAGTCATTACTACGCCTACTACCATGCCGTCTCGCATTGATACAAAAAGGCAACGCCCATTTTGGATCATTTGTGATGTGTCAAACACGATATATGGTCTTGCAACATGATCAGGCTATGTGACAGGATTCATTCATCCATTCTTCGTCACTCAAGACGATATTTCGGAGCCTACCATCAACTGCCTCGACATGAGCCGAGCCTCCATGACCCAGTTCCCTACCCCATAGGCACCTATCAAAACTCGCTTCGCCACTGCCACGAGCACAGAGCACATGGCGATACGAATTCACCCAGCACTGCATTGAGAGGCCGGACTCCTCCGGCAGAATTTATGTGATACCCACCAAGTTTATTAATGAAAAACGAATTATCATCTCTTCTAGCTTCCACTCCATGGTTAGCTACAGCATCGTGAAGTCTTGTTTGGACAGAACGACTTTCTAGTCAACAACTTGTAGAAACCTCCTAAGTATACATGGTCGAGACCTATCAATGTCGGGCTGTGTTTGTCAGTGCAGGGAAATTAACGGGTTCCTTTGGAATCGCGCGAGGACTCTCATCCTTTGCGAACCACCCCTCTACTACTTCTTGTCTCGAATCTATGACTCAAAGATAATCTCGGGGTGGTTACATTTTGTGTAATCTTTAGATTAGAATTAGGACTGGATAGATTGCGCTTAGGTTTACCCAATATACTTGCTGCGCTCCTCCCTACTCTATACAAATAAGGTAGTAAACGCAAAGCCAATGCACCGTGGACGTGGCACTACTCGATCTTTCCCTTCTATTGCGTGCTTTTCCACCAATACCTACACCTCTGAAAAGCCTATCAAGTACGTTGAGAAGGCGTTTGTTGGGAAAAAGATAAAGAACAAATGTTAGAACAAAGATAATTTTACTTTTATATTCTCCAGCAATACATTCATATCTCTATACAAGAAGACAAAAACTCTACTTCTTCAAGGACTTCTGCTTCTCGGCATCAATCAACTTCCGTCCCTGAACAACCAGTCCCTTCCGACTCCTAACAGCATCCATGTATCTCTTAGCAACATTCTCCTTATCAGCAAGCTCACCAAGATCCTCCAACTCCTCTTCAGTAGCAGGGACCCAGAACGGATCCTCATCCAACGCCTCAAAGCCCGAGAAAATCAATTGAGGCTGCGCGGCACCAGAAGTCCTCTTTCGGATTTCCTCAGCGAACCCAAACGATTCCGCAACGGGCAGAATAGCAATGATAGTAAAGAAGGGTGTGCCCTCTTTCATGATCTCGGAAAGAATTCGGCCACGGCGACGGGTGATGACGCCGTACACACGGCCAAGTACTTCAGTTGTTGCTTGGATCTCGCAGCTGTACATCGCTAGCATGATTCGTGGACTCCAGTCTAGGAATCCTTGCGTGATTCCTTCACGGACTAGTCGAATTGAGTCGCCGGTGAGACGGCCCATGTCTAGTTCGCCTTCTGAGGTGTTGATGCAGAGGTCTTCTAGGAAGACTGCCACGCCGTGCATTGGTTCTTGGCAGAGAGGTCCTTGGCTTGTTGCTAGTTGGAAGGCGTAGGCGAACTTGTCGTTGAAGTCGCGGACCAGGAGGGCTTGCTGGTTATCTGGAGAGATAGCGGTGGTTTGTTTTGGGTCGTCGAGGAGGCTGGGGATCTGTTAGTTGTAGACTTATGAATGATGAACTGGATTGGCTTACAATTTCTCGCAGGTGTTGACGGCGGTAGCGTCGACAAGGATGTTGGGTCCGATTCTTCGGGGTCCGAATGCAGTGATTCTGTCGACAACGTTCTTCCACAGCTCTTTGTCTTCTTTGACTTCCTTTTCGAATATCTTGGTTAGTTCCTCTCGGAACTGGACAAGAGAAAGAATGTTGCCCTCCTGGGCTTCGTCGGCGGCATCAACAGTTCCCTCTTGGCCGTTCTCTGTTGCTGGTTCGTCCGATTTGGCCTCAGCACGTTTCTGAGACTGGAGTAACTTCACAGTACCAACTTGCTTTGTAAGGAAGTCGGTCACTGCTTCGGGCAGTGGCACAACACGCAGGCGAAGTGTCATCTGCTTGGAAGGGGATACTGACAATACTCCTCCACGACCGAGTTCGGGGTTCTTTGGTGCTGCCATTTCTGGAGCATTGATGATGGTTTCTCTGTAGGGAACAATGGCTTCACCGGTTTGGATTTCACACCTAGCAAATCTTTCACGGAGATCTTTTACACAGCGTTCCAGATGCAATTCACCGGCAGTGAGAATGACGTGTTCACCACTAGGAAGGACCTCGTACTGAGCGCAAGGATCACTTTGCTCAAGAAGACGCAGACCAGTGACCAACTTGCCTAGATCAGCAGGGTTTACCGGCTCCAGGGCAACACGCACAATCGGCGGGGTGCTTAGTGATACACCAGCCAAGTTAATGCTTCCTTCAAGCTGGCTGCAAAGGGTACCTGTCTTAAGCACATGACCTGCCAGGCCCCCAATACCAAACACCACACCCGCTGGAACTGACTGGAGCGGCTCAAGACTTCGACCCATCATGAGGTACAAGTCTGTGACTGCGACCTTTTTGGGTTCCGGACTGGCATGCGGGTTTGCTGGCGAGAACTTGGGTGGCAGCACATAGATTTCGTCGCCAACCGAAAGCGTTCCTGAGTAAAGACGGGCAAATCCAATGAGATGGTCTGGATCTTCTTCCTCTGCAACCTCCTCCTCCTGTTCTTCTTCCTCCCTGATCAACATACTAGTCTGGAACTGGGATGTCATTTGCTCGTAGTCGTCCCCACGTCCTGCATTGGCTTCTGCTTGCATCCTTGCAATCTCTTCTCGCTTCTTGCGGGCGAGTTCTCGAGCTTCATCAGCAGTCATAGTAGCGCCGCGCTTCTTGCTTGCAGTCAATTCGCTCTCGGGGATAGCAACCATCTTACTGACATACGCAACGACGGGCGCCTCTGGGCCAGTCTTGAAATTCACCATAGCTTGCTTGACGTCTTCAGAGATGTGGTCAGAGCCTGGTGACGATTTAATCATATCTGGCAGACGAGCAGATTGCGCAGCTTGGGGGCTTGGGAGATATTCGATCACCGATACCAGGACGGCAGTTGAAAGTGGAAGCCATGCTGAGAATAGCGTGGTCATAATGTTTCTCGGGTCACGGCCGCGTAGAATATAAGGTGGAATGGTGATGTTCAACGACTTTGTGATTTTCTCCAATAGAACAGGGTCACTGGAACAAGTTAGTTAGAATATTGTTGATATAGATATGTGATTCCCACGTACCCCTTTCCTTTGCCGCCACCGGTTGTCGCCTCATATGCAGCCCAAATACTGTCGAGAACCAACTGCACAAACATGGGTTTCAAGGCCCGCCCCTTCAAGTGCTTCGGGCCCAGCACTCTCTTGGTCTTCGGGTCAAGGTAGAATTCACCCCAAAGGACCTTCTCAAGAACTGTACGCTTGATTCCAAGTTTCTTTTCGTAGATCGCAGCGAATTGACGAATCGTAAAGGCCCATCCATCGACAGCACTGCAGAAGATAACATTATTCTTCTCTGGAGCGAAGTAGAGATCCTCATCATCACGCTCTTCGAATTCCGTAGCCTCGCTGATATTGGCAACGGATTCATCGTCCAAAGTCTGCTTCTTAGACTTGGTGGCGGAGACATTCACACGGTCTTCCATGCGCTCTCGCCACTGCAAATCATCCTCCATACGCTCACCCTGGTAGAAACTGCCGATAACAGCATTAACCTGTTCCAGTAGTCTACTCAGGTGCGAGAATGCTTCACTGGGACTCATCATTAGTTCAGTCACCAACCGATCCATTTTGTTGATAACCAAGATCGGCTTTAACTGCTCAACCCATGTCTGACGGAGCACGGTGACTGTCTGACTGCAGACACCCTCAACAGCATCAACGAGAACAACAGCACCATCACAGAGACGGGACGCCGTAGAGACTTCGCTGCTGAAGTCGATGTGACCGGGGGAATCGATCAGATTAATCAGATATTCCTTGGGCACCGGCGCGGCATCTGGTGCAGAACGACGAAGCATCGAAAAGAACAATGAGATCGCCGACGATTCCATTGTGATACCTCGGAGCTGCTCATCAGGACGAGAGTCCAGGTAGCGGATTTTACCCGCCAGCTTGGGCGAGATGATGCCATTAGTGGCTATCAGGCCATCGGTTAATGATGTCTTGCCATGATCCTAATTGCGCAAATTCAAGCTGACGGTTAGTATGTAAATTTCAAAAATCGGAATCGCCTTGGACGGCAAACTTACAACGTGGGCGAGAATGCAGATCTAGGATGCATTAGTATAACCGTGGGCCTGACATCAGAGTGGGATGGAGGGGCAACACTCACATTTCGAATGTCTTCAGGTTTCCGCTGCAGACGAACTAGATCGTCGACATTAACGACAGGCATCTTGAGCGATGGACCGGTCTAAGAGTCCGGGTCGATCTAAGAAGTTGAGGTAAATGGTGGAGGGAAGCGGCCGAAGACAAAAAAAAGTTGCTGAGAAATGGAAAATCCGATAACAGCAAATCCGGATGGAAAAATGGAGATTCACGTCAATAAATAGGATTTGATGTTGAACTATACCTGCTGAGCTGGACACTTCACAATCTAATATTTTATGATCTAATTTCTTATCGGAGTCCACTCGAAATCCATATTCCGAGTTTGAATTCCTATATTCTTGTCTGCCGATTACTACGAGGGGAAGAGTAACTATATCCGCTTTGACTCACAATGAATCATTCAGGCTCACTACACATCTTTTAGATCAAAGGCAATTTGCGGTTTAGATGCATGTTCATGTCTACTCCTCATCAAAGGAAAGCTTGATTTTCTTTGCTTTCTTGGGCTTCTTGGGCTTTTCTAGCTTTTCTTGCTTTTCTTGCGCCACGGGTGCCTCGGACTCCGGCTTATTTTCCTCGCCCACTACCTTGGCTTGCTTTCGTTTTCTCTGGCCCCCAACTTCAGTGAGGTTACTCTGTTTAGCAATGGGCTCAGTGGGCTTCTTGTACTCCTCTGCTGTGGACGGGTCCTCGGTGTTCGTCGCATTATCTTTTGGAGGCTCGACCAGCGCTTTGTACTCCTCCTTGGTGATCACTTCGTTGCTTTCCTCGTCGACATATACAGGTTCGTCATCCTCTTCGTCCTTGGGATCTTTGACTTTTCTATTCCGCGCGGCAGGTCGCTCCAGGCGACCAGATGTGTCACCACCGTATTGACCTCGAAGCCTCTGGAGAAAGGCAGGCTCTTGTGCCTCTATAATAGAGAGATAACAATCAGATAGGTTCAGCATGTAGAGGAAAGAGGAAAGAGGAAAGAGGAAAGTACCGTAGGCAAATTTGGGGTTTTGGGGCATTGTCGCGACACTTCCTACTGTAGATGCTTTCAAGCCAAGTTCATTCAGTTGTCTTGAACAAACAAGCCAAGAGTCGCGTAAATTTATGAAATGCGATCCATTGGTTCTTGAATGATCAAGTCCTTAAAGAAAGGAGCTGGTTGTGCAAGTGGAAGAGGAAGTCAAGTGCAAGTCCGCGAACAGCTCAAATGGCGCTAAACCCCAATGGGACACATCGAAAAGTGCAAAGGAGCCGCTGCGCGTTGCCAGCTCCTCCTCATCTACCTCTCCCCACCCCAACTCCCCCTCAATTATATCATGCTGTGTGCAAGTACGTATCTAGTCGCTGAATTGATTTTTAGCCAATGGGATCAGGAGATACTAACTTCGTTTTTTAGTCTCTGGAGAGGCTCCCCAAGTGCCTGTCGTCTCTCCCAAGAGCGGTATGTCTTCGCCAGCCACCATTTACAACTACCTTTCCTAACATCCATTTAGGCAGCGTATTTGAGAAGCGCTTGATCGAAGCATACATTACCGAACATGGAAAAGACCCTGTGAATGGTGAAGAGCTTGCTGTTGACGAGCTGATCGATGTCAAGTCGCAGCGCGTTGTTCGCCCTCGTCCTCCTACTCTGACCTCCATCCCTTCTCTTCTCAGTGTTTTCCAAGAAGAATGGGACGCACTCGCTCTCGAGACATACACCCTTCAACAGAACCTTGCGCAGACCCGCCGCGAGCTCAGTTCCGCCTTGTACCAGCATGACGCTGCTGTTCGGGTGATCGCACGGTTGACAAAGGAGCGGGATGAAGCCCGTGATGCTCTTTCTAAGGTTAGCGTTGGAGCTAGCCGAGCTGGGGCTGATGGCGAGGCCATGCAGGTGGACTCTGAGGGCTTGCCTCAGGCGGTGTTGGAGCGAATTGAGACCACACAGGCTACGTACGTGGATTTATTCGTAATCGAGCGTGTTAAGCAGATCACTGACTTTTATTTTTACAGACTTTCAAAGACACGACGCAAGCGCCCCATTCCCGAAGGCTGGGCTACCAGCGATGCTATCTCTGCGTTCAAGCCCGCAGAGACCTCCGAACCTCTGTATCCAGGCAGCCGAGCCTTGTCGGTCGATTCCACGGGAGACCTTGCTCTATTCGGCGGTTCTGACGGCGCTGTCGGTGTCTACTCTCTTTCCCAAAAGAGTGTGGTTCAGACTCTCAAGACAGATGGACCGGTGACAGATGCAACATGGGCTGGTAACAAGGCTGTTGTTGGTTCAGCCACAGGTACTGTCAAGGTCTTTGAGAATGGCAGCGAGGTGGCAAGCTTTTCTTCCCACGCTGGAGAGGTAACCGCTGTTGCTGTGCATGCAACGGGTGATATTGTTGCCTCTGTAGGCGTGGACAAGAGCTATGTGCTTTATGATCTGTCCACTAACAGCGTCGTCACTCAAATCTTCACTGACTCTGGTAAGCAAATGTTTCTCAAAGACACGGTAGATCATGTCACTAACAAGCATTGTTTAGCTTTGTTGTCTGTGAATTTCCACCCGGATGGCCACCTTTTGAGTGCCGGTGGTGCTGATGGCCAAATTAAGATCTTCGACATCAAGACTGGTGCCGCGGCAGCAGATTTTGCTATGTCTGGGCCCGTCAAGTGTCTTTTCTTCTCCGAGAATGGTACTTTCTTGGCTGCGGTGGCTGCTCAGTCTACCACTGTCTCGATCTGGGATCTGCGTAGCTCCAAGGAAACCAAGGTGTTGGATACCGGCAGCGAGGTTCAGTCGATCTTCTGGGATTACACTGGCCAGTTCCTCTTGACTGGTGGCCCCAGTGGCTTGACTGTTCAACAGTTCACCAAAGCATCGAAGGAGTGGTCAGAGCCATTGCGGAGTGCTGTGCCAGCCGTTGCTGTTGCCTGGGGATCTTCTGCTCAGAGCATCGTAGCCTTGAATGAAGCAGGTGCAGTGACTGTGCTGCAGTCATAATCAATTAGGACAAAATATGTAATTTTAGAGCTGGATCTGATATTTCTCTTTTTTCCCCCTCATGATGTTATTGCGTTCACAACAGCTCTGGAGCACTGAAATCCACATTATCTTATGAAACACATGGTCTTATTATTTCCTCACCCCCTCCCTCCCTCTTTCGTTTAGAATGCTTTTTTCGATTCTAAAAAGGTTCAATCGTCCGTTTCTAGGCACTAGCTGCCTATACTTAATTTACCCGTACAGCCCCACGCTCCTTCACCGCCTCTCCTGACCGCCTTATATATCACGAGAAGGTGTACACCGCCTTTGAACTCGGCCGTACTTTGATCTATCATGTCTACTAACGCCTGGTCCTCTTCTTTGCCTCCCTCTCCATGGTCTTCTTGCTGGCCTTGTCAACTGGCTTTGTCTGGTCTCTCCTCACTCCCTACACCAATTTCTGATATGAGTAACGAGCCTGGCGTCCAAATTTTGGGCGTCAGGTCCAAGGTGAGCAATATCCTCAAGAAAGCGCGGGGCGCCAATGAAGTAGCCGCCATACTAATAATGGTTTCCCCTGGTTTTAAAGCGAAGTCGCCAGATGTCGCAACAAGATTCCAGCGAGGATCCTGGACAATCGTGGCAATCCCACTTTCACCCACCTTCTCCGCAAGAAACGAGTACCCGCCTCCCATTGCCACCTGTGCGGCGTCCTCGTGATGGCTTTGACTTTCGCCGCCCAGTTAGCACTCTTTCGCCTGGGAATCCAGGGAATTCAGGGAATCCAATTGATCTGACTAGTGAGCCTGGCTCACCACCTCAGCCATTTTCACTTCGCAGCCCAGATCCTCGGACACATCATCCAGCACGACCGCCTCGTTTCGGCAGGTCCATCTTGGCGCCGCCGGAAGTGATAGACTTGGATGATGAATCCGATGCTCCTGCACAACCTCCTCCCCGACCTCGCTACACGGCATTCGGTGATCGCATCCCGGATGGTCTTGACATTAGTGTCCTCCACCCTGATGAGCGCCCATGGGGCATTTGGCCTCGTTTTGGTGGCTCCTGGGACCATATTATTAACCGTCACAGGCAATCCGCCCAAAACGCTTCCATTCCCTCCTCAAATTTACCAGGCACCAACCGCTTCAACATGATACCGCATCCACCTCTCAGACAACGTCCACGCGGACCCAGACCTGACTTGGAGCCGATATACCTTGGCGTGCGACCCGTGGAAACCGTGGTGTTGGATGCAGGCCCTGATGATCTCATTCTTGACTATGGATCTGCGTCTTTTGATATGCAACAAAACACTGAACAAGCTGAGACTAGACGACGCGAGTCATACAGAGCACCCAGTCCGCCACCAGTGGGCTTCACTCGGACCCTTGGAGATGACGACGTTGCAATATGCCCCAATTGCTCCGGCGAACTCGGGGTCGGCGATGGACATAAAGAACAGGTCTGGGTCGCAAAGCCTTGCGGACATGTTCGTTACTTCATAACCCTTATAAATATACGGTTGGGCTAACACTTTCATGTCAGGTTTATTGTGGCGAATGTGCCTTGAATAGGTTTAAAAGCAAAGCTAGAAAGAAGGTCCATGTCTCTGAAGGATCTAAACCTTTCTCTAGATGCAAGGTCGCTGACTGTGGCAAGTCGGTCAGTGCACCAACAGCCATGTTCCATCTCTATCTATGATTCTGTCAACGATCCCTAGAATCACATTGCATGGTCGGCAGGGCGTTTGTTGTTGCTGTTATATGTCTCTTTCTCGTTGATACCCGTGGTGCATGGAAGTCAAAGGCGTTCCCTCGGTTTTATTTTATATGGCGTTCATTTTCAGAATCATTTTGCATATGTTATCCCAATCCGAAGTCATACGATGGAAATTATCAATGTTCACATTCCCATCTCGTTGCCAGATTCAGCTGCACTACACGAGCATTTCAATAATAACCATCGTGAATGAAAGATCTATATATTCGTCCAAATTCCCAGTAATCATATAGAGCAGTCTATAGGTTCAAGAACTCGTAGAGCTCATTGGATGTCGAGTCGTAGCATGGGCGGCTAAAAGTACCGCTCTTCTTGGATTTAATGCACATATATACAGCAAATAACAGAAAAGATCACCTTCTTTGGAAGATAAAAATTGCAGGAAATGCCGTGCGCTGTTGATCTAGAAATCCTACCAAGATAACCAATCCTCGGTTGCAACGGCCTCCACCAATTCTTCACATATTCAAAGGCATATAAGGGTTTATTTTACTCCACGGAGCACTGAGAGAACATGAACTGAAGTAAATCAATTCTACCCTGATCAATAATACAGTAACATGCAACGGCAGGGGTCCATCGCTTGGAAAGTAAAGGCTGTAATCCCAGCCAGTGGAAATGCTATCAAACAGGAAACGCCTAGAATCTTATACACCGCGCAGATCGCCATGGTACGGTGACCAGATACCACGCACACTCTCGTTAATACTTGTCACGGGCTTCTTGGTCCGCTTCAACTTCTCTCCGCTTGCATCCTTCAGGATCATCGCTTTCTTAAGAATGTCGATAGGCTCAAGGTTCCGCACACAAATTGCCTTCTCACGACCATTCACATATTGACCCTTGATGACGGGGTGCTTGCCGGGTCTGGGGGCTACTCGGAGTTCGATCTGAGGATTTTCGCGAGCGAAGTTGGGAAGGGTCTGGGTCAGGAAAGCACTGGATTGCAAACGATTAGTATGTCTCATAAGGAAACCTTGCTTGGAGGATTGGTATTGTACTCACAGCATGCCCCGTGAGCTGCCGCCATATTTGCAATAGTGAAAGTCAAGGCGCTTGCATTGGTGAATAAAGGCGCCGACGCCGTTCTATTTGGGGGTCGACAAGTTAGCTTCGGTGCCCCAAACAATGCCCCGCTCTCCTTCATCAGTGTATCGACACATACCTGGGCCGTCGTGACTGTTCGGAGTCCTTTGACTGGCATTGCTGTGAATTATTGATATCTCAAAGTACCAATCGCCGACTTCCTTCCGGGTCACAATTTCTGGTGCACGTGAAGGCGGTGAGAGGGCGCCAGAAGCGGCTACGGCGTTTATAGCGGAAGCTCCCTTGCTACACCACAAGAACGCGAAGTCTCCTGAGGAACCTCGCCAGGTGACAGCTTACTTTTCCCCCTCACGCCACTTCTCAACGGGCTGAGGATTTACAATGACGGATAAACTCCCCCCACCTTTGCTGGCTCTGTTCCAGCCACGCCCTCCTCTTCGCTACATCCCTCCCAGCGATCGCGCACCGGAAGACTGTCAGAAAAGCACCATTTCCGGAGTGGCCCAGTTCCTGGCTGAGGCGAAGAACTTCGAAGAAGAGGCCCCTTATAATGCGACTGAGAGCTGGCTGCAGCGTAAATGGCGTCAGAAGTTGGAGAAGAAGGAAAAGCTTGAGAAGCAGATGACTGATGGGCTGGAAACCTGTACGTGCCATTCATTTCTTCTTCATCGCGTAATGAATTGCTAATTGGATTCTCCCGCTGTTATTAGTTGACCCAGAGAAGGATCCCCAAGCACGAGGTGATCCCTACAAAACTCTCTTTGTGGCTCGACTCAGCTACGATGTGAAAGAATCAGATATCGAGCGAGAGTTCGGCCGGTTTGGCCCCATTGAGCGTGTAAGATGGCTCCCGACTTCTTTATGTTTCCTCTCAGCTATAGTTTCTGACGTTCCCTCCCAGATCCGCATCGTCAAAGATACCGTCTCACCAAAGGCATCCAAGAAACCCAATAAAGGTTATGCATTTATCGTTTACGAACGTGAGAAAGATATGAAAGGTATTATCATCAGATCTAAGTCGCTCGCAATTGCGATATCCCCTTGAGCCAGATTATGGTAAGAGAAGTCATTGCTGACACAGTGAACCCCGGTATTCAGCGGCCTACAAGGAAACAGATGGCATCCGCATTAAGGACCGTCGAGTCCTAGTGGATGTAGAGCGTGGACGGACGACCAAGGGCTGGAAGCCTCGTCGCTTTGGTGGTGGTCTAGGAGGCCGTGGATACACCAAGGCGATGCCTTCTCGACCAGTTGGGCCAGGTTTCAATGCGCCATCTGGACCTGGAGGTTTTGGCGGCGGCTTCCGCGGTGGATTCGGTGGTGGCAGAGGCTTCCGTGGAGGTGGTGGATTCCGTGGTGGTGACCGTTTCGGTCCTCGTGGAGGAATTGGCTATCAAGGTGGCCGTAATGGATTTGGCGGCGGCGGTCAACCACCCCCCAACGCTCCCTCTGGTCCTGGTGGTGGCCGCAGGGGAGATTTCGGAGGTGGTAGAGGAGACTTTGGAGGAGGCAGGGGAGACTACGGTGGAGGCTCTTACGGTGGTGGTGGTGGTGGTGGCAGATTTGACCGCGGAAGTGGTAGCAACCGAGAGCCTGTGCGCCCACGAGATGGCCCTTCGGATCGGGACCGCCGCGACGATCGGGACCGTGATCGCTACAGAGACCGCGACCGCCGTGATGACCGCAATGGAGGAGACCGCTACGGTGACCGTGACCGTGACAGATACGGCGGTGGTCGTGATGCTGGCCGGGATGGCGGCCGAGAGGACTTTGGACGGAAGCGACCCCGTGAAGACGACGGCTACGATGACCCCCGATCCCGGAGACGATACTAAATGTTCCCCTTCATGTGAATGGATGCTACTTTCTCCCTTCTCAGCCCTGACTTGCTGGTGGGTATCCCTGATTTGGCCAGCGCGCGTCTTTCTCTTTTCAAGGGTAATGGGGTAAGGCGAAACAAATCCATTAATCCGAGATGTCGCGTAAAGCTATGTCCAGATCATAAATACCGCCTCAACTTATCTTTCAGGGTCGATCTCCAGTTCTCCTGGACTCTTCTGCTCAGGCACGCACAAACATTGCCGGCAACTAGCCCAATATCTTCTTCCCTTGGAGTGTTTCTGTATTCTCCGGTTTTTTTCTTTTTTTGGTTTCCCCTGCGGTCTCTTTTTTTTTACTTTGCATGCGTTTGTTTTGGTCCTAGTGCGACCTCTTTGTGGAACTCTCTCCGGGGGTAGGTATGTATTTTAGTTCAAACAGTTTCTCAAGTGATGAAATCCAATGATGCTCAGGTAAGACCAGGTAAGGGCCAATGCAATGACTTCAAAACAGGCATTTCCCTAGCGAATGTAATTATGTCTTGAGGAAAAAGGGAACAGTCAACATTTTTTTATATCCAATTTAGTAGTATCTATCCATAATCGTAGGCACATCAATTGGAGATCCAATTCTCCCAGAGAAACAGGATGGAGATAAGAGGATGTTCAGTGTATCAATGTAAAAGAAAAAAAGAAAGCGCCCGCCCTTAACTCCGTAAAGATGCCCACGAGAATCTTTTTGTCGACACAGGCGAAAGGCACATCTATGCTTCCACCTCCATATCATCATCCTGCGCCAAAATCTTCACCTCGTTGGTACTCCGCGACCAGTGAGCCTTCAGTTCAACCTTGAATTCAGCCGAAGTAACACCGAACATCTTCATCAAGGTAGTCTGCCGGGAGTCCAGAGTCTCACCCTTGCGGCAAACCTGGTAGCTCTCAGAGCCCTCGGTGAGCTCGAGCATCACCTTACCCTTAACGAGACGGGTGGGGACACCAAGCTTGCGGAGAGCAGGTTCGATAGTGTGGCTGACAGGCTCATCCTGCTCAGCGGGGATCTCACCAGCCTGCTGGTAGACCAGGCCATTGGGGATGCTGAAGGAGCGGGTGGCCACAGTGCCGGCACGAGCGAAGTCCTGAGGGCGGAAGTTCTCGAAGTACTCAAGGACAGATTCGGCGGCGCGGTTGGTGAAAAGCAAGCCGACGGCACCGGTAAGGAAGGGAGTGACGCGGTGAACGTTAGGTGCGGCTTCGGTTTCGGGGTTGCTGCCGAGAGCGACGGACATGACCTTGGTCTTACCGAAGAACAGACTGGGAATTGCATTAGTGGATCTGATATATAATTTTGATATTCGAGATGGTTGTGCATGGCGGTAAATCAAGTCGTCTCCGTAATGCGTCTCTGCAATGCTGGGCTTGATTTCATTCCAGCACCCATTGGAACGTACCGGCTGTCGGCGAACTCGGTGCGCACATCCTTCAGGTAGGTGTTGCGCATGTTGTCCACGGCGAACACAAACATATGGTCATATTGCTCGAGACATTCCCGGATGTTGGCGTAGAGACGGCGAGTCTGTTCCTTGTGGTCCTTCTTGGTGGTCTTGGACTCGTGGACGACGCGCGCACGCTTTGAACGAGGCATTTTGAAGATAATGTGGTGTTAAATTAATCGAGGGAATCGATGGGATCTATTATGCTTCCCGAGTGGCATTTTTTTTTTTCTTTCGCTGATAAGCGGATCACGTGCCTTATCCGGTACCCCACTAGTCTTTATCGGGCAACCAGCTGCTAACAACTTCGAGATACGCAACGTACACTTCAAGGGTTCGGTCCCTGATCCAGACAATGCTGGAATTCATGGACTACATCCAGCTCGCCTTTTCTGAGGCGACCAACTGGAACCGCGATAATTCGTACTTGTCATTGACTACCACAACACAGTGTAGGTCGTCTATCAGGGATGCGCGACGCGCAAGAGTGATCTGATCTAACATTGCGAACGATAGCAATCCTCGATTTTTCGACTCCAGAGCGACTGCGTGTACATTTGTCATCGCTTTCGACACCCAATTTTGGAACCAGCTATTCACTTGGTACAGTGGGATTACTCGATGGATCCGTATCTTACCTCTTCAGTACGGTGCCCTTCCACAATACTCCTAGCCGAAGTGCCTTGATCCCTCTTCGGAAGATTTCTCCTGGCTACCGACATGTCAAAGCGCCTGTGGCTCCGGTACAAGCCTGGGGATGGGATTCTCTTCTAGATGGAGTCAATATCCCCGGAATCACAGACGTCCCGAAGCGCAAGGAGGATGACCATACCCCAGATGAAGCGGTCCAGCGGAAGGCGACACTTCTTCATGCGTCTTTACACCTCCCATCTCCGACAACTTTGAATGCGCTCTTCCTGCGGAGAATCTCTCCGACGATGCAGCTATGCCTAGCCGTCTGCTCTACCCAGGGACCGCCATTATCTAAATCCGCGCCGCAGGCATCAATGCTGGCCCAATTGTCCCATGATACAGGAAAGTACTGCAACGAGTATCTTTTCAGCACAGACAATGCTCTCTTTGGCTGGCGAGGACTATGGAACTTTGGCCCCGATCCTAGAACCCCTCGTCCCAATGCCTCGCCTGCGCTGTCCCTACTTTCTATGGGTGCGGAAGCGTATTACTCTCCCACCTCATCGTTAGTAGGCATGTCCACTGGCTTACGATTCACCACACTCCCCGCCGCAACTCAGGTGCCTTCATCCTCCTTCTCATCCAGCCTCCCCACACCCATATCTACATTCCCCTACACGTTAACCCTCACTTTGACACCCATTACTGGCTCTCTTTCAGCAACCTACTCTCTGAGTGCTTCGCCAAACCTTGCATTTAGCTCCCGTTTCGGGTTCAATGTCTATAGTTGGGAAAGTGAAATGGTTGCGGGCTGCGAGCTCTGGCGCCGAAGCAACAAATCCACTTTCTCTGCGGACGATGACATCGAATGGGCCCGCCGCAAGATGCGTCTGCATGATTTCTCCGCTTCCCTCCCGGGTTCTCCGCCAACCTCTCCACTCGGCTCCGACCCGGTTCAACCCGAAACCTTTAAGTCGGATGATGGAAGTGATGTCGAGGCTGGTGACTCGGTAATTAAGCTCCGTGTTGACCAGTCTTGGAACATGCGTCTGCTCTGGGAAGGTCGTGTAAAGGAGCTTTTGGTCAGTGCGGGTGTCGGGCTAGGCCCGGGATCATTTTCAGTGGCCCCGAACGCCTCTTCATCGGGTGGGTCAGTGCCCGGAGGTGGGCCATCGTACTGGCGCGGGGTGGGAGTTTCAGTGATGTACTCTTCGTGAGGGATTTAATTCTCTCGAACTTGAGTCTTTACGCATTTCCTTCTAGTTATACAGGCTCTCATACTGCATGTTTTAATATCCCGCCAACTGGAAATACTAGGCGGTTCCAACATTGTACATATATTTCATGACAACATATCTGACGTTTAAAGCTTTTGGCCTTGCTAATTTAGAGCTTTGTTCCAGGCCAATTCTGGAATTCTAGCCAAGGGAGTATCAAATTACTGAAATAAAAGCATCTTAGATGCGGGCGTTGATGATGTCGACGACTAGGTTATAGTTAGTATCTGATACCCGAGTAATGAGCAGGCATGAATCAAAACTTACAGGCAGGCTTCAAGCTGGCACCGCCAACAAGGAAACCGTCAACATCCTCCTTCTGAGCGAGCTCACGGCAGTTCTTCTCGCTGACGGAGCCACCGTAGATAATACGGACACTGGCCTGGGCCTCGGCAGAGATGCTGTCACCGAGCCACTTACGGATAGCGGCGTGGACCTCCTGGGCCTGCTCGGTGGTAGCGACCTTGCCGGTACCGATAGCCCTAGATATATGTTAGAACGTATCTCAACGGCACGGCGAGAAGGGAAGGGGTCAGCTTACCAGACGGGCTCGTATGCGATGACAATCTTAGCCCACTGCTCCTTGCTCAGCTCCTTGGCAGCGGCGTTGAGCTGGCGGGTGACAACATCGATGGTCTTGTTGGCCTCACGCTCCTATGAAGTTACAAAACAGTCGGGTGTAAGCGGAGATTCTCATCAGGTTGCATCCCGGTGACCCACACCGGAACGAAAAGAACGGGTAACCGAAGTTAGGGATGACGTACCTCCAAAGTCTCACCAATGCAGAAGATGACAGAGAGACCGCCCTCAACGGCAGCCTTGGTCTTGCGGGCAATGAACTATAGTGTAGATAGTCAGTTTCATGCACATTTTGGAGAGGTTGATGGCCACTTGATAGTTCGGCTAGGTATATAGATCACAGGTTCCCGTACCTCATCGGTCTCCTTCAGGATGACACGGCGCTCGCTGTGGCCAAGGACGACCCAGTTGATGTTGGCGTCGGCGAGCTGCTCGACAGAAATCTCACCGGTGAAAGCACCGTTGGGCTTGTCGAAGCAGTTCTGGGCGGCAACACCGATCTTGGGGTCGGCGAGCTCGCGGGTCTGGGTGAGGTACAGAGCGGGAGGAGAGATGACGACCTCGGTAGTGGAGTCGAGCTTAGCGGCATTGAGGTTGTTGACAATGCTGGCGATGCTCTCCTTCACACCGTTCCTATGTTTGTAGAGTCAGTTTGCAGCTCTGAGATGCTTCGCGTGCTCTGGCGGGGCATCGAGCATCGCGGGGTAAAGTAAATTGTGTAACTTACATCTTGAAGTTGCCACCGACGAAGAATTGACGAGCCATTTTGATGGATTATGGGGTATGAATGGTTTGGGTATTTGAAATGAGGAAAATGAAATGAAAACAAGCGTTGGGATAGAGACGAGAGGGAAGGTTGGGCGGTTAAATAAAATGGAGGGGCACTCGGTCCCGAGGATCGGCACTGGGGCCTGACGTATCAGGCATCTTATATGACGTTTACCGTTTCTCTTACACGACTTATGGAGACTTATGGAAGTGCTAGTTTAGCTAGCTTATTTGCTAGGCGGTTTAGGAGGTCCAGTCTTATCGACCTTGGAAGTTGGCAATTATATACGGCTCATATCTATGTCGAGATGCTTGACTGCTACACACTAGACATCAGGTTTACAGGACGTATACAGTCACCGGGGGCCACGAATTTGGACAAATCAGTACGCCAAGTCCGGTCATATGCCAAATTTACGCTAAAATATTTTCCATTTGTTTTCCTCGTTATTGATTGGTTCAGTGAAGAGTAATTATGTAACCTGGGTAGCTGTCTGGAGGGGTGATACCCCAGGCTGCTGCACCTAAAAGCGATGTCTATACATACAGGTGCCAGGTACATCTGGGCATTCGTCTCATGGGACCACAACAATTGATAGGACTTTCAAAGTCAGACATATTTAGCAGACTTGAAAAAAGAATATCCAAGTAGAGCATTTGAAGGCTGTGGGATTCGTATTCATTTCCAATTAATCCATAATCCTTGTGTTCCTAATTTAGGGTAGGAACAATATTTCCTGGTTGGAATATATATTTTGACACTTTTGGGCACTTCAAATTCCTCCGTCAACAAACTCTATTTCCCGAACAGACCTCTAATACTTCAGTCAGATTAAGGCAAAAGAATAGGACAACATGAATATAATTGTTCATATCTCGGCCTATAGGACAAAAGCAATAACATTGCAACTCGTAGATCACTGACCAAGGGGCGCGTGCCCCACGTGATCATCAATTATCGCGACGCGGGATCGGACAAGAACTTGGTTTCTCCATTGACATTTTAACCTCAATGGGACCCAGGAATTGTTGCTAAGCAGTGGGAGGTGCTTGCCAGTCATGAAGGATGGCAGGGACAGTAGCATCGGGTAAGTGGAAGTCTGGAGTGCAGTCCGCACCGCGGTTGCTAAATCAGCCTATAGACAAAGAACAGCCACTCGCAGGCGCGGTGATTTGCTTCACCGCGGTTTCGCTGGAGTATAGGGTATGTGTATTAAGATCTAAATTCCTGGGAAAAACCGTGGAGCAGGACTGACGCGCATGGACCACAGACTCAGCTCGTGAAGGTTGCGAAAGAGATGGGAGCAATCGAACGACCCGACCTCACCTCCGAAGTTACTCACCTTCTCGTTGGAGCCACCGAATCTGCCAAATACAAATTCGTCGCACGCGAGCGCAATGATGTTGCCGTGGTCCGGCCAGAATGGATCGAGGCCGTGCGCCAATCGTGGGTGCTGGGAGAGGATACCGACATTCGCGCCTTAGAGATACAATACAAGATGCCCGCCTTCTTCGGACTTACACTATGCATTACTGGATTCTCGGATATGGGTCTTCGTACAAAGATGCATGACACTTCGGTGGAGAATGGGGCAGAGTTTCGGAAAGACTTGACCAAGAGCGTCACCCATCTTATTTCGCGGACTGCGGACGGGGAGAAGTACAAGTTTGCGACTCAATGGGGAATAAGGGTTGTCAGTGAGAAGTGGTTCTACGATTGCATTGAGCGTGGGATGATCCTGGACGAGGAAAAATACCATCCACTGGTACCACCGGAAGAACAAGGCGTTGGAGCATGGAATCGACCTTCGCTCACACCAAGGGGTGAGTCTAGAAAAGAAAAATCTGCCACCAATGAGGGCCCGACAGATACACGACCACGGAAAAAGCTTCGCAGGACCGCAAGTACCAAGCTAGCTGGTCAGAATGAAAACATCTGGGGTGATATCATTGGTGCCGGATTCATGAACAATGAGACGCCTGATCCCGCCAACAAGGAGGACGGAGAAGCCGATTCAGCACCTCCGAGACAGGCCATTCAAGCTGCCAAGTCTTTCGCGAGCGAGTCAGTCCTCAGTCAAGCTTTGGCACCAGAAGAAGCACTCAAACCCCTGGTTCCAGAAGGTTTCCTTGGCGGATCCTATTTCTATCTCCAGGGATTTTCTTCAAAGCAGGTAAGCACTGACAATCACTATTGAATTTGATGGTAGCTTATAGACTCTAGATGGGAGTATTACACCGCCATCTCGGGTTCAATGGAGCTCAATGCGTGGGATCTTTAAGCGACTTCTCTCGTCCGAGTATCCCGAAGACAGGCCAAGGCCTCTATATCATGGTGCCATATCAGACATTAAAGTCGGCAGCTCCATCAACAGACAACATGGCATTTGAATGTGAGGTCGTCACAGATATGTGGCTGGAGAAGTGTCTGCATGCCCGAGCGCTGATTCCACCAGAATCGCACGTCGCAAGCACCCCATTTCCAAAATTTCCGATTCCAGGTGAGTATCCATGGAACTTAACTTAGACCTATCACTAAAAATGATCAGCATTTTCCGAAATGCGAGTATGCTCCACTGGATTCGGCGGGATTGACCTTCTTCATGTATCAAAGCTGGTTGATCTGATGGGTGCCTCTTATGATGAAGTTCTTACGCCACAAGCCTCTGTCCTGGTTTGTTTCGACCCTCGAACTGCAAGTCAGAACAAGCTGCGCCATATCAAAGAATGGGGTGTCCCAGCCGTCTCCGCAGACTGGCTTTGGGCTTCCATCAAGACTGGTCAAAAGAAGCCATTTGAGCCATATCTCGTCCAAAGACTGGCATCTCAACCTCGAAGTAGCGTTGAAAAACCCGGTGCTGCCTTCGAAAATGAAGAAAGTGCGCACCAACAGAGGGAAAAAACCCGCGATGGACGACCTAAAGCCCCAGCAGAGTCACCCAATGAAAATAAAATCGAAGGTTCGAGATCCGCCAAAAATAATCGAACGCGGATCATGCCTATTATCGATGATGGTTTCTCCAACGAAGACCAGGGTAATGCGCCTAAGCCATCTATACCAGAATCCCGGACTCCATCTCCAAGCACAACAGCCGACAGACCACCGACCAGTGACTCTACCTCCAATCAACCCAACCAAACCTCCCCTGAACCTACCGGACCATCCGCGCTGGACACCGCACTCAAGGGACTTCTTCAACAAGCTCAGGCTGCCAAATCTCGCCAATCGAATGAAAACCCAACCACCAACGAAGATGGCACATTCCCACTCCGACGAAAGCGCAAACCTCTCCTGGGTCGCGCCACATCACACTCATCCACCAAAATCGATAACCCAGCACCACCATCCAGAGCCAGCTCCATCGACACCCTTAACGACGACGGTCTCGGTCTACCCATCGACAGCGCCGATCCGACACGAGCCAACTCACTCTCCCGCACAGCCAGTCGCGTCAACAATGAAAGCCTATCGTCGATGTTCAGCGGTGCCGGTGGGAAATTTGATTTCCTTGATAAGCAACTTCTCAGCGGGAACGAGGAAGACGAGGAGAATACCGAGCCCCAGATGACACAGCTGGACTACGAGGATGCTGACGCAGCCGCTATGAGAGCTGAATTCTTGCGTGATGCGGGCAAGATAGCTCGGAAGCCTAAATCGGCCGATCCGGGGATTTTGCTGGGAGAAGTTAAAGAGCTAGAGGATGTTGGATGGGCGTCTGGACGGAGGACAAGGAAACACCCTAGAGGCGATGATTGATTATGCAGGTGGATTTCTCTATGCATTTTCTTCTGTTCGGTGTTTAGGGATTGGACGGCTTTCATGGGTGAATACGACAACATTATTTCATGCATGACATCGACATTGCATTGCATTACGAATGGCGTCGCTTGGGTTCTATGGCGTTGTTTATGTTTTCTATCAATTGGCAGTCATATCCTCTAATTTTTGCCACATGCATTTACGGCTATTCTGTTGAAATGAATCATTTCGAACATCAGGCTCGAACCTGTCAAGTACACTTAAGTGGACCTAACATCCAAAGTAGTCCAATAGTACGGGATTGCAGCCTTAAAATTAGGAGATATGAATTGTTTACTATTGGCTAGGCTGGAACAGTGTATAGGAGCTTCAATTTTGAAATCCTTCTTCCCGATTGCAAAAAAATGGCCACCCGAGGTCTCGACTGAGAGGATGAATTGACACGGACCCTGAAAGCTATAATATCGTACGTTTATTCTTACAGAATGGCTATTAAAGATAGTATGGAGAGAATCACAATATCAATTCAGATGGGAATCTTAGGCTAAACTTGGAATGACCTCCGATGCACACCAACACGCCATGTAATACAAAGGCAAAAAAGAACTGTAGTACTACAATGTGTCTTGAGACACGACTGTAGAATCACAAATTGAGAAAGAAAAAAAAAACCACATAAAGAGAAGGGATATTCGTGAAGGGAGAGGAAAGGAAACGACATCAGAGAGCTATACATCCTTCAATAGATAATTAGGAGGGAGACGAGAGAGTGTTGACTGTTAATACATGATTTGCCTTGTTCATGGGTCAAAGGCACCCATGGCACCAGGAAGTGGACCATCGAGGTCTAGAGCCTCAACGGAGCGACGGTTCTCACTGCTGTCACGGTACAGGTTTGAGAAGTACTTGGTGGCAACCTCACTCTCCTGCTTAACTTTGCTGACCTCCTGCTTGCGGCGGGCAAGGTCCTCAATGTCCTGAGCTAAGCTGGTTTGCAGATTCTTGGCGGGCAGACGAAGGATACGTCGCACCTCAGATGAGATGCGGTTTGCATTTGAGTGAACATAGTCCATTTCCTCAAGGGCCGCGGCAATCTTCCGGGAGATCCGGGAAGGCAAAGTTGACGGGATAGAGGACAGCATATAAGCCGCGGTCAAAGCAGCAGCAGCAATGACACTGGGGATGAACAGCCGGCGAACGTTGTTCGGTCCGAGGAATTTGATCGCGCTGAGTGCACTATCCACCCAGCTGAAGCCACCAAAGACTCTGCCACCCACCACAGTAAGTGCAGTCATTGCAACACCGGTTCCTGCCACCTTCTCCTGGCGTTCCCATAGACCAGCAACATCGAAGAAGTCCAAGAATTCAACCTCAGTATCAACCTGTCGGCCGAAGGTGTGGCGACGACCCTTGCGGAACATCAAGTCCGCACGGAAATTAAGCGCACTGAACTTGTCCTCGCCAACATGTAGAAGACCAATGTTTTGAATGAAACCAACTCCCTGGACTGTCTTATCTCTGGCATAATCCTCACAGCCTGCAACGGCCGCAGAGATTTGATCCAGCATTGCCAACTTCAGATCCTCAGCATATTGGAATGCTGAGAAGAGACCAGGATACTCAACGCCTAGATCTTGTTCAGAGACCCGTGCAATGGTATTGGACAGGGTAGTACGAGTGTGGTTGTATGTATCGTCGCATGATTCGTCGATGGCCCTGTCCACACCTTCTATCAGCTCACCCTTCTTCTTCTTTCCATTCTCGTATGCAGGCACAAGCTCTGCCAGCTCGTCCGTGACTCGCGTAAGTTCAGATTGGGCAACATCACGGTTGACCGTAGCAAGGGAGTTGAGATCGGCAAGGAGGTTCAAGAGATAAGTCCGAGCTGGAGCGAGCTTCGAGCGGGATCGTTTTTCAAGCACGAAGCGTCGCAAGGCTCCTTCCAGGTTTTCGAAGTCCTGGATCTTTTCCTTTTCCTTTTGCTTGCCTTTGCCCTTATCCTTGCCAGTGTCGTCATCATCGTCATCATCATCATGGGGATCTGAACCGCCATCACCCCCACCAGAGCCAGATTGTGAGATAGCTCCAGGTGGAGCAACGGGAATTGCATTGCTTGAGACAAAGTGTACGAGCTCAGCGGACTCCTTGTAGGTGCGTGGGCTGAGTTTGCCCACTTGGTCAAGGATCATGCGTTCACAGCGTTGCTTATCGCGAATTTGATCGAAGCCGTTCACCACCATGAAAATATAGGCTTTTTCATGGGCGGCATTCAGAATGAACTCCTTTGCCGAGAGGGTGAAGTGGTTGGCGGCGGAGACAACAAAGACAACGACATCAATTTCCTCCTGGCGAGCAAAGACAGCTGTGGTCTTCAAAGAGTCCGAATTCAAGCCTGGAGCGTCAATCAAGGCGATATCAACCACACCGTTGTTGAGCAAAGACTCATCGATCGACCTGACATCCTTCACATAGACCTTGCACTGCATGTACTTGGAGTTGTCGACCACAATGTTCTCAAGTTCACTCAAGGCGTACACGTCATATGTGCTCTCGTCATTGCGGTTGTAGTGAGCGTCTTTGTGGACCGCATGTACCTCCTCGATTCCAGCATTCTCACGAGCATCAAGCACCTCACAGAAGATGCTGGTGCAGGGCTGTTGATCCTCGGGTAAGACCTTTCGTCGGAGCAAAGCATTGCAGAATGTCGACTTTCCGGCATTCAAATCCCCCGTGATTAAGACCTTGCTTGATGTATCCTCAATACGATCTCGTAAAGAAAGAAGGTGTTTGACACTCTGGCTGATCCTCCCATCCAATAAGGCAGCGATCGAAGCCTTTTCCAACGAATGCACTAATTCGGCCTGAGACAATGCGCCAAGCTTTAGGTCCAGCTTCAAGATCGAAAATTCCTGTGCAATTTGCGGAGTCATCAAACGAGGCTCGGGTGCCGTACGGCGCTCAGCAGCGGCACTCGATTCACCCAAGTCTTCTCCGATTGTAGTCGAAGCGCGCTTCAATTCTGGCCGAGGAGGAGTTGTCGGCCTTGAGTCATCTGTTCTAAATTCCGATTGCGCATGCTGCAACTGTGGGCGTGTAGAAGGTGACGAAGGAACATTTTGCGCGTTTTGCACCGAAGGGTAGTGAGCGGGCCATTGGCGGTTCATATCCTGGAGTTCCTTCAACGTTTCGATAGTTCGGGAGATCGATCGAGCAAGTTTGGTGCGGTTTGAGTTGCTGCAAGTACTTTATCAGCATGCTGTACATTTGTAGAGTACATGGAGACAGTTGACATACTAGAGAAGCTGGTGGACATGGTTTGCGACGACTTGTTTCTCGTGCTCGGCTGTTCGACAAGAGCTACGTTAGCCAACTATATTTCCACTTAAACACCATGATACTTTTACGCATTACTTACCAGCCGGATTGTACTCGCCAGGACGCGTGGGAGTATGAATCGGGGTTGGTCGGTCCTCCAATAAACCGGCACGCCAAGCCGAGCTCGAATCAGCCTCTGCAGCACTCTCACCCGCGATACTGCCTCCATAGCCTGAATCATGGGCCAGGGAAGACATCAAAGCGGTTGCACTTTCCGAGGTCGAACCATTGCCGACGGTCATATAAGCCGGTGGGGCTTGGGGAGAAAAAGGACTTCGTTCCTCTTCTTCACCAGCAAAGCGAGACGAGGCGGACCTGGAGGAGCCCTCGCCGGGGAAGTAATCCTGACTCATGACGAAAAAGGGGTGTGTGGAAGAGCCATCCGAGGGTATTTGTTTGTTTAAAGAAGCAAGAAAATGTCCATGAATAATCAAATTCCAAGGTTAAGGTGACGTTTGTGCCTGAAAGGGTTTAGGGCGTGCATGTGACCCGTAACTTACGACTTTATCGGAGAACGGTATCTTACATGATTGATGTCACCGATTAACTAGTGCCTAGAGGACCAATACACCTGCGCAGCCTCCCCTCGGTCATCTTCCCTCTGAATCACTTCTTCTGAGATCACTGGTCCAGACCTCATCATGAACGTATGTGACCATGATTTTTTGGATACCGTATATACCGCTCACCTACCTCCCAGGTTATCGAGTGGGCGTTTGGTAAGCGCATGACGCCCGCAGAGCGTCTGCGCAAACACCAACGTGCCCTGGACCGAACACAGCGCGAGCTCGACCGAGAACGGACCAAGCTCGAGAATCAGGAGAAGAAATTGGTGCAGGATATCAAGAAGAGCGCTAAGAATGGTCAAATCAGTGCATGCAAGATCCAAGCCAAGGATCTGGTTCGAACACGACGGTGCGTGGTGACGCCAATCTCCTTTTGCCGACATTCATTCTTGTAGGGCGTTGACTGATAGAGGCAAAACAGATACATCCAGAAGTTTTATCAGATGCGCACACAATTACAGGCCATCTCTTTGCGCATTCAGGTACGGCAGATCTACATAACCCCGCCCCCTCCATAGGCCTCCAAATGATGCTTACACTCATACCTTGCTAGACGGTCCGGAGCAATGAACAAATGATGCAATCCATGAAGGGAGCTACGATGCTTCTCGGCAGCATGAATAGACAGATGAACCTCCCGGCATTGCAGCGCATTGCAATGGAGTTCGAGCGTGAGAACGAGGTCATGGACGAGCGACAAGAGATGATGGACGATGCGATTGACGAAGCAACGGGTATGGAGGGCGAAGAAGAGGAGGGTGAGGACATTGTTAAGGAGGTTTTGGATGAAATTGGTGTTGACCTGGGCCAATCGGTTTGTGTCCCTTATCGCAGACGATCGGACGGGCGCGGATATACTGACAAGTCTAATAAACAGCTCGGTGAGACACCCTCCAGTATACAAAAGGAATCAGTCGGGGAGACCCGCGTTGCACAAGCTGTTGGTGGTGGAGGCCACGCGGATGATGACGATCTTCAAGCTAGGCTGGACAGCCTTCGACGATGATGAACGACCCTTTCTTCGCATCTCTTGACATTTTACTTTTCCTACTATATGCCCTCTGTTACGGGGTTTACACTGCGGCCTGATTTTTAGCGTCGGCCTCTGCGTTGTCTCTTATAGTTGCCTGGGTATTCTTAGCGTATCATGATATTTCATTGGCTATTACTGCCTGCGATACTTGGGATACACAAGCCCTATTTCATGTTAATTTATGTGCCGCGTAGCCCATGGAAAGTATCTAGCGTGGTAATTAACACTAATAAGCTGAAGATCCTCTGTTGTTTTTGATTAATTTTTGCATTTGAGGATTCAAGTCCGAGAGAATTCGCTAATGATATAATAATATACAGTTGAGCCTTGCCTAATCCTTTTGATAATGTAAACGCCAGGAATGATTTTCTGTTCATAATGAATGAAGTCCACATAGCACCCACTCAAGCAATTGCAGGCTGGTATCTCAGCGTCACCACCCAGCGGTTGCCAAAATCGATACCATGTCGACGACGAGTGCCGTACTTTCGCCAGACGATCTGAGGGATACCGATGTCAGCAACACTTAGGTTCCACGACTGGCCATCACCAGAAAGTAGAGCGTTGAGAACTCCAGTCTTTGGTGCACCAAGACAGACGACCGACGAGCCATTGATACAGAGCTGTCCACCGTCAACCGTAGTGATATCACCTGTATGGTGTGTTAGTGGGATCCTATAGAAGACAATTATTGATAAGTGGGAAACATACCATTCGAGGCTGACATGCCTGACGGAATGTCGACTGAAAGCACCTCTATATTGCTTCGGTTCACCCATGAGATCATCTCAAAGGCAACACCCTGATCATCGGTTCGGAGGTCATCAAAAGCAAGGTGCATGCCAAACAAGGCATCGATCACCAAATCGGGACTCAGGTCAGAAGTAGATAAACGAGCTGATAGGTCCTCCCACTTTGATACGCGACCTCCTATCTTCCGGAAAATATCCAGTTGCTTGCGGCAGTTTTCCAGCAATTCACTCTCATATTCAAGGCCTAGAAGGCAGACAGTCACCCGGTGACCACGGTTGCGCAGGTGACGCGCAGCAGCGATAGCCCGGGCGCCCGTGCGGTGGTTACCTGTAATGATCAATATAGTCGGCGCAGCGGCATCGCTAGACAAGAGAGCGACTGCGGCCTCGGCAATTCCTCGGCCAGCATTCTCCGTAATGATGTCTTCACTCAAACCAAACTCAGCTACGGCAATCTGCTCAACTTCAAGTGTTTGCAAGGGGCTCACAGTTGGGCAGCTGCGATTGGTAGTGGTCAATCTCAGGGATGCATTGGATGAATTGGAGCCGACCATAGGAGACACAGATGACCGACCCGGGTGAGGGCTTGTGGTGCGAGAGGTATTTAATTGGCTGCGACCAAGGACGTTGATCTGCGGCATCACAGGCTGGCTCATTATAGCGCTACCCTTGCGAGAGGTTTGGATCCGTCCAGTTGCTCTGGATCGGTCACGCCCGGAGATATTCTCACTACTATGTCTGGCATCACTTATGCCCTCGACATCCTCGGTATCACTGTTTTGCGGGCTATCAAGCACATTCTCCGACCAGTGAAGGTTCTTGCCGTCATTGGTACCAGGCTTGGGTACACGGTTGAAGCTCACTAGACGGGCCTCATCCGCAGTGGTGTCGTCATTTCGGATCTCTTCAAACACCCGCCGCTTATCAAATTTGGAGAGGTTGCTTTCGAAATCGAAGTCACCCAGCTCCTGAATGTCGGTTGCATCCTCGGTGGCCCAGCCACTATGATCTTCGGCGTATGCGCGGCGCGTCTTCTTCTTGCGAAGCTTGGCGCCCGGCTGCCGCACGATATGCTCGGGGGATGCTTGGGCAGCCGGCCCTACGGGCTCCACAAACGCAGTCTGACGCCAGCCTTTGCTTTTTGGATTGGTGCTTGCGCCACCACCGCCATGTTTACCTACATATCCACCATCATTACCAACCCTGCTGCGCTTGGAGGATTGCTTGGTTGGGGTTAAGTTCTGTGCAGCCTGAAAATCTGTCTCTTGCGAGGATCCTCGCAACCCACCATTGCCAGTGTTGACATTCAGTTCAAGGTTGCTGAATGGCTCAGACAAAGATGCCGCAACTGGGGCAGGCGCTTGACTAATAACATGTGGGACCGGGTGAGATTGGGTGAGAGGGTTGGCGGGTTTGGTAGGGGGTTTAGAGTAGCTTAGGATAGCCGGGTCGACAAAATTTTGTTGTGGAGGGGCTTTGAATTGAGCAGACTGAGCCTTGGGAGTTTCATGCGACACATTATGTGGCTGCGACAGAGGTGGTTTGTTTTCTTGCAGAGAGAGGTCGGTGATTCCGGAGGCATCCACGGAATAGCTGGGGAGACGTTGGCCATTCCACAGAAGCGTCACTGTGAGAAAAGCTGTCAGTCAAGTATTCTCAAATGAGAAGATCATAACTCAAGTCATACCGTTTTGGAGAAGCAAGTTTTGTCCAACCACATTAGCAACCTGGCCCTGGAGCTTCCCGCCAGGTGGTTCTCGCAGGCTCACGATCACGGAGTAGCCAATGAACTCAGAAGCCATGGTCACTTAATGTCGCAAGTGTGATGCGCTCACAATTGGATCATCAGGTTATGTGGGCAGTTTAGTCTGATTGTTGGGTGAGAAGAGCGAGGGGTTGCGGTTGGAGAAGAAAGCTCAGGCAGCTTCACGGACCGAAAGGGTCACGTGCGATTACTTATCGATAAGCACTCGGTGTGGGGGATGCAAGTTTGACCCCATTATTTAGGGCTACAAAGTACTACTATGCTAACGCCATCTACCACTTACGACGATTCCACCATGTAATAAGCATGGCAAATTGCCCTAGATTCTCCCAAGGGTTGGATCTCGTATTTCCCGGTAGCTGCTAATCATCACGAGTAGCCGAAAATCAAGAGAATACATCCAAGCCATTTTTGGAGTCGCCGTCTTTGCCTAACCTCCCATGGCAGAAATTCATAGACATTGGCAGCAATTATGCACGAGCACGAAAAGTTACCAGGAAGTTAGTAAATGGTTCATTAATTGACTCATATGGCCCAGCAAGGATAACACCATGGTACTGTACATTGATACCTGCATATGGAATTCTTCGGCCCGGTACATCTAGTTATACCTCAAAACAGTCATCATCGAACTCCTCGGCGGGTTTCGAAGATTTGGTCTTCTTAGCCTTCGGCCCGAGCACCGAGGAAATCGAAACAAGGTTATCGTAAAATTCGACCACTTTGTGGTGGACCATTACTTTGCGTGGATCAAAACGAGTGACCTGTAAACCGGCCTGAGAAGTTGCTCGACTCAGAGCTACATAAGCCTGTCCTTTTTCAAAGACCCGGCCTAGGTCAACTTTAACTCGCTGTAGCGTCTGACCTTGAGCCTTGTGAATGGAGAGAGCCCACGCCAGAATCAAGGGCACTTGCTGACGTTGAGCTTGCACTTCACCGTTGGGAAGTTCGATTTTCCATGCCTCGGGCTGGCACAACAGGTGCCTTTCTGTGCCATCGGGTTGGGAAAAACACACTAGAGGCCATTTTCGCGTGATTGCGGCTGGGCCACCTTCCTTGTGGGCCATGGCCTTGAGCTTTTTTCGTGCACGAGCGGCACTATCTTCTTCGTCGCCAATAGTGTCCCCACCGGGATGGAATTCGTCCTCATTGGTACGGTAGTAGTCGAAGCTTGCCTCATCCATGAAGGCTACTACTCGGCCAATAGATCCGTTCACCAGGGTATCTTCCATGTTCTTGATCAACATGACTTGAGCGCCCTTTTTGAGATTGATGACTGGCGGAGCCATGCAATTAGCCAACAACTTGTCGCGCCATGCTGGCTCTTTAATAGTCCCACTGTCAACGCAGGTGAATGTCATCATTTCACCAGACAGCCTGGCCATGCGCGCAGAATTGGCATTCTCGACTTCTTGGCGAGTGGGGAATCTATTAAACCGTTAGTCAAAAAGCAAAATGAACTGAAGAGATACAGATCATACAATTCAGTCGCGTCAAGCTCATCATGAAAGTTGAGAGGCCGGGAGAGTTTTCGGAAAGCATCAATTGTCGCAGGGCTGATTTTACCCAGTCGCATTTCATTCAGCATCGCCGCAAACTCCGGATCGCGTTGACGGAAGACATGAGTTAGAAGAATAGTATGCTGGATGGTTGTATTCCAGGTTGCCGCAGCAAAGGAGAACTTTGCATCTTGGCCTTTCTCTGGCACCGGAGGCAGTTGAAAGAAATCACCAGTTACCACCAGCTGGATCCCTCCAAATGGACGACCATTGTTTCGGATGAGTCGGGCAATTTCTTCGAGCTTATCGAACAGGTCACCATCAACCATTGACACCTCATCGATAATGAGGACCTTTGTGCGCAGCCAGCGATTCCGTGCCTTCTGTTGTTTCTTGATCTTCGACTTGTCAACACCAATACGCCGCTTCTGCAAGCAAGAAGTTGGGTACCTACCTTTTTGACCAATTCTGGTACAGGCTCTTTTCCCAGTCCAATACCAGCAAAACTGTGAACTGTGACACCCCCGATGTTACAGGCAGCGAGTCCAGTCGAGGCGGTCACCGCAACACGATCCGGTTCTCTTTTGTATTTTTGACGCAGCTTCTTGATGATTTCTCTCATAAGTACCGATTTTCCAGTACCTGCCGAGCCGGTGAAGAAGATACTTTTGCCGCGCTCAACAACGGCCTCAAGCACGGAATTTTGTTCGTCGCTGAGGAAAATAGAGAGAGACTTGTTGTTGCTTGACGAGTTCTGAGATGCCAAATCTTGCGTTGTTTCTTTTTGGGTTTTCTTATATTCCCGTCTTAACTCCTTCTGCTCCTCCTTGATGGCGCTGGCACTCTTGTTCCAAATATCTGTAGGCTTCGTACGCTTAGGGGTGATGAGACTGTTCTTATTATCGTTGCTTGGCTCCTTTCTGCCTTGTAGCCACGGCAAAGGGCGCACCTTGGAAGGCGGTTGGAAATGTGATGGGGGTGAGGATGACCATGGAATCTGGACACTACTCGATGGTGGGGCATGGTCCTGGGATGCGGGTGGTAGCTCGGGGTATGTGACATCTGGCAGTGCTTTGCTGTCTACGGTTGGTGCCGACTGGATTTTGGGATAAGTGACAGGGCCTGGCCTTGAAGATGTTGTTATCGGCGCAGGAAACGGAAGCGGATCGTCGAGATCATCTAGATCCAAGTCATCGTCGAAATCGTTTTCGTCAAAATAAACGGTGCTGTGGAGAGAGCCGAGAGTCGACCCTCCACCATTGGTCATCTCGATTTTTCGTTTGACACCCGCTGATTGGGGAGGAGGGGGAGGTATTGATGAAACGGTTGAATTGGTACATTGGAGAGTGGATTGAAGGGGCTTGGAGGTTGTCCCTCCCGTGTGGTCATTGACAGCTTTCTTGAACATCGCGCTTTCCTCCGACACAGGTCGTGGTGCTGATGAATAGGCAACCTTCAAGGACCCAGAGGAATTGGGTGAGTAATTGGCGGGAAAGATTCGAACAATTGTTGGCCGGATCCTTGCTCTGACAGCATGCATTAACAGGAGTCCCAAGGGAAGAATGAAAGACTAGAAAAAGTGCGGGTCAATATAGTTTCTTTTTTTACAACGCGTGGGGAGAGACGCGCGCTATCGTGATAAGCAAACCATTATTTTCAGGTGTCAATGATATCGGGGACACTAATCCCAGAACAGTTAGTTCCTCCTGCGTCATTCTCGCGATCTTTCGACTTGCAATCAAGCGCGAGACAACATTGAACTTCGTCCATCATGGGAAAAGGTAAGCCTTGATACACTCGAAACCAAATATTTGTGACCAGAGTCTAATATGACCGCGCCTAGGAACGGATAAGCTTTACGTATGTCTACAAATTCTCGATCCCGAGGAATATCCCCGCGATCGTATTCTCGAATGACAGCTAATTCTTAAATTATTATAGATCACACACTCCGAATGGGCTTCGGAGGATGCCTTCTCAGCCAGTGCGGGCGCTGGTGTTGGCAAGGCTAGACGTGGTGGACCTCATGCAGCATTCAAGCGCCTCCCGTTCAATTTCTGTTCCCTGTCACTCCAGCCCTTCGCCCACCCGGTTTGCACACACAAAGGTGTCATTTTTGACCTGACCAATATTCTCCCATGGATCAAGAAGCACGGGACAAACCCAGTCGATGGGTCGCCGCTGAAGAGCTCCGATCTCGTCAAGCTTACGATCGCGAAGAATGAGGAGGGCGAGTACGTTGATCCGGTGACGTATAAGGTCCTAACGGATAATACCCATATTGTCGCGCTACGGAATACGGGAAATGTGTTCTCCTGGGACACTGTCGAACGCCTCAATATCAAGGGGAAGCTCTGGCGCGATCTTGTTACCGACGAAGAGTTCAGCCGCAAAGACATCATCACCTTACAAGATCCACAAAATATCGAATCTCGTGATCTTAGCTCGTTCAATTACCTGAAAGAGGGCCAGACGGAATTTCTGGAGGAGCAACAGGCCTCCGCTAGTGTCAATACCAATGCGCTGGGAAGTTCGGCAAAGATCTTGAAAGCCAAGGAAGCTGTCGCAAAAGCGCGTGCGGACCGAGCAGAGAAGGAGGCTAGCTCTGCTGGTTCAAAAGCACACTCCAAGACAGGGGCTGTGACTTCGGCCACCAAACCGGGAGCCTCTCAACCTGGAAAGCCTACACCCTACAACGCCGCACGGTTTACTACTGGCAAAGCTGCAGCCTCTTTCACCAGCACTGGACTGACTCCTCATACCTCAGCGGAGCTAGCACTTCTATCTGAGGAGGAGTACATGCTGAAGCGGGGTCGAGTAAAGGGTAAGGGTTATGCCCGCATTGTGACCACTGCAGGTCATTTGAATTTGGAGCTGTACCCCGAATATGCCCCGAAGGCCGTGTGGAATTTCATCCAGCTTGCCAAGAAGGGTTACTACAAGGATGTCACCTTCCATCGGAACATTAAAGGCTTCATGCTCCAAGGCGGTGATCCTACGGGCACTGGCCGAGGCGGCGAGAGTGTCTGGGGCAAATACTTTTCTGATGAGTTCGATGGGCCATTGAAGCACGACGCGCGAGGCACCTTGAGCATGGCCAACAAGGGTAAAAATACCAACAGCAGTCAGTTTTTCTTTGCGTACCGAGCCCTGCCTCACCTTGATCGCAAGCATACTGTCTTTGGCCGGCTCATCGATGATCCCACGCCGTCATCTACTACGCTCAACGCCCTTGAAACCCACCCGGTGGAAGCAAATACTAACCGACCTATCCCGGAAATTCGTATCAAGGAAGTCACCGTGTTTGTGGATCCATTCGAGGATTTCCTCAACCAGAAGCGTGCAGAGGAGGCCAAAAATGGTACTCCTACCATGGAAGAGGATGAAACTACTCGTCGTGTGGACGACGAGCGCATGACTTGGACAGGAAAGCGAGTGCGTGGCCCTGGTGCTCAACCGAACGAGAGTGCTCCCAGCGGAGTTGGAAAGTATCTCCAGGCTGCCCTGGCCGACCGTGGAGAAGAAGATGAGATTGTTGAATTTGTTGATGAAGAGCCTGTTCCGGAACCTGCTCGTAAGAAGGTGAAAGGTACAGGTGGCTTTGGAGACTTTAGTTCATGGTAGTTTCTTTGTCTTTTCTCTTGGCGCAGGGGATACAATCGGGCTTGTATGTACAAGGTCAATGCTTAATTGAGTAACAGCATGGCGTTTCTGGGGAACATGAAAAAGTGGACATAGTTATACAAACCAGGTGCTCCAGGTACTATAAAGAGTCTGAACAAGTGCGAAAACACCTAGTAATGAATCCGTTTGGAATCTTTATCTCTATCAAGTAGTATTAGAACCTTGAATTGGGAATAATAATAGAATTCTACCGAGTGAATCTTGTAGATATAATTGTCTTTCAAGCAAATATCTATGACCGTAAAAAATGCTGGCTCTGGTCACACTTTTCTGGATTCCATATACCCAATTCGTGGGTGTAAAGGGGATTAAGAAGTCACTTGAGCATTTCCTGGATAATATATTCTGGATTCCAATACTAAGCCTTGCCTCATACCGTTAATGGGATGTTCATCCAATGTTCACTTACCGATTTCCTGCACTGACCTATGCCAGCATATGCAAAAGGCAATCTCAACATGCATCTGGTAGTACCCTAAGCCTCTGATCACGTTAATTATCGAAAAGAACCCCATATATGATTTTATTTACATTTGAAAGCAAGGAAGCCGAGGTTTCAGTAGAGAGGATTGATAAATAGGAAATCTAGTCCCAATAATTGATTAGATACTCCACGTAAGATCCATATGCAGGGGGACGGGGATCGCCCGATCCGCAGGTCAAGCACCGAAACACAGCGAATGCAGTAAATACAACGCATTTCGTATGGAGAGGTTCAAGAAGGTTGTTAGTTCGAGGTATTCCGAAGTTCCAGCGTCCTAGAAAGGGACCTTTACCATAGTGACGTTCTCCAGCATTGAATAGCTCCACTCCTCCGTTCTTGGCTCCACGGGGCGGAGTTAGGATCGTATTCCCCATCCGGATCGCATCACTCACTTTCCTCTCTCATTCTTCCATCATCGATCCTTCTGATCCTTCTGTTACTCAAGCCATCCGCTCCATACTCATTCATCCTGTACGTTATCCTTGACCCTCCCCTTCATTTGCATTGTCACCCCCGGAGGTTCCGTCGGGTGGGGTTGGGCCACGCTCCGAGAGATCGATCAGTCGCGCAACCTAAAGAGTGATCAAGATCGCGTTGATTTGGTATTATTTTCGCGATAGCTTCATCTCATTCTACCTTCCCTTTCATCTATTTATACAATGGCTCTCGCGCTGTTTCATCCTACTGCCCGCCCGCCCCCATACAATGTTGGAGGTCACTCGCCTCTGGCCCCCCCTCCATTGATCATGTTCAAAACCGCGAAACATCACTTGATTGCCTCTGCCACCTGCCTCATGCCTCGTTCTTGCTGTCATGCGTGTTTGGACTTGATATTGTATTGTTGGGCTTGTCGAATATTAAACTAACATGCTTCTGGATACTCAGCCAGTGCTTTTCTACTCGAGTGGACACACTACGTCAGATCACCGAATCCCCCATCATTCACCCTCCGATCATCTTCAAACCCGCCCATTTCCCGCATTCCTTGTGTCATCCAAGGATCCCTCCAAGCTGGCAGGAAACAAGCGTCGCAGCTTTTCTTCGCAGGGTGGGTTGCTGAACAGAATGTTCAGTGGCGCCTCGAGCCCACCCAAAGACAAAACAGAACCGACCCCGATCCCGGGGTCCTACAACGACGCGAGCCTCCAGCCGGAAAACGCTAGTCCTCGAGACAAGAGGTTCTCGCCGCCTAGCAACGGATTTTTCACTCGCCGACAGAGCGACGATCAGGCCCCCGCGGCTGACAAGGACAAGCGTCGTCGCAGTAGCACTGTCAACAAGGCTGCTAGCTTTTTCAGCAACGCCCGGAACTCTTTGAGTCTTAACGGGGGCAACTCAAACGTGAAGGAATATTCGGGCATTAGTAGCAGTCCGCAAAGTTCAGACAGCCCGCTACAGAGGCTTGGGAAGATGGATCCAGCCTTGAGTGTTCCCCAAGGGTCGTACAATAACTCCGCAGGTGAATCAGGCCCTACCGCAAAATCATCCTTCCGAGTCGGCGTCACAGAAGACCGGAATAGAAAATGTCGTCGGACTATGGAAGATACGCATGCATACCTGTACAACTTCCTAGGCACCCCGGCCCCGAATGCATCGCCCGACTTAGATGGCACCTCTCCCCCCCGTGACTCCCGCTCGGGAGAGCTGTCAAACGTGGTAGAAACAGACAATGGCTACTTTGCTATATTCGACGGGCATGCTGGTACCTTTGCGGCGGAGTGGTGTGGCAAGAAGCTGCATTTGATCCTTGAGGAGATTATGCGGAAAAGTCCTAACGCACCTGTCCCTGAGCTTCTCGATCAAACCTTCACAAGTGTTGATCAACAGCTGGAAAAACTACCAGTCAAGAACAGTGGGTGTACTGCAGTGACCGCTGTGCTTCGCTGGGAGGACCGCGTGCCGAGCTCACACTCGGCCACCGGTTCAGCCGCTCTTGCCCCGGCCGCTGCGTCTGCGAGTAAAAACGATAGTTCGGAGGCTGCTGAAACGCCGACCCAAGACACGCCGATGGGAGGATCGGCCCTTCCCAAGTTACAAGAAAACGCCGTTCGCCAGCGGGTCTTGTACACGGCCAACGTGGGCGATGCACGAATCGTGTTGTGTCGCAACGGGAAAGCTCTTCGTTTATCGTATGACCACAAGGGAAGCGATGAGAATGAAGGCAAGCGCATTGCCAATGCCGGTGGTCTGATCCTTAACAACCGTGTCAATGGCGTGCTAGCGGTCACCCGAGCTCTGGGCGACGCTTATCTCAAAGACTTGGTGACAGGGCACCCCTACACCACTGAGACTGTCATCCAGCCCGATGCGGATGAATTTATCATTCTTGCCTGCGATGGAGTGAGTTTGACGCCCACCATCAAAATATTTTATGTTTCAGTCAACTAACACTTTTTCTAGCTATGGGATGTCTGCACCGACCAAGAGGCCGTCGATCTTATCAGAAATACTCAAGACGCACAGCGTGCCTCGAAGCTCCTGGTCGAACACGCACTCGCACGTTTCAGTACCGACAACCTGTCCTGCATGGTGATCCGACTCGACTCCAACCGCGTAAAGGATGTGGTGAACAAAAAATCCGAGCATATTGGCGTGGATGGCGACCCAGCCTCACGCGGCATGAGTGAAGCCGACAAAATTGTGGAGGATGCACAGAAGAACATTGCAAGCCAAGAAAGCAATAACCAGGAGCTTGCAGAGCAGGCCGGTCTAGACATTCCCCGGAAGTCAAGCCAAGACCAAAAACCCGGGTCTGAACCAATACTTGAGGAGCTCACTGATTAAGATAATACGGACTGCAACTGCAGTTCTGAAGACGCCGTGAGCAAACGATTAGAACGTGCACATCTCTTTTTTCTTCTTGCCTCCGTGACTTCCCTTCAATGCTTCAAGAGCAAAGTTGCCGGAATGGAACCTGGAGTTCTTGGCATGTTTTCTATGTTTTTATTGCCCTTCTGATTTACATTGCACATCGGCGTCAGTTATGAGTTTCAACGCTTGACTGTTTATGCCAACTAGGGGATTAGGGCCTGGTCGTCACAATGTCCTGTTGGCTTTTCCCCCCTTGACTATTTGGACCTTTCAAACCTGGGCCCATGAACTTAAGACCACTGCCTTTTTTATTGAATATCGACTCGTGGTAACTGTATCTATGGCTATGTTATCCTAAAATGTAAATTGTGACCCAGGTCGTACTCGCTCGTATAGCCGTTGATCCCTATCTACCAGACCAAGGTTCTCGACAACAGTAGTGAATTCCGTACTTGATCTATCATTACTCCAACGGCCTTCTTTGAATCTCCGGCAAATCTCCTTTCAAGGGCCACCAACGGCCCCATCTGGATCTGCACGTCCCTCTGGGCCATCTGGAGACTGGATGGAAATCAATATTCCTTCTTGGCCCTGGATTGATGATGTGAAATTCTGTTAAATCTTATTCCGGTGGAATCTTAGTGGTGGCGTTGCTGAATCTGGTGGTGGTACTGATGATGTTAGTGGCTCTGGTTCTGGAGGAGATTTTGGCGGCTCCCCTACTGGTTCTGATGGTGGCGCTCCTGGTGCTACTGGATTTGGTCCGTCGGGTGCTGGTGGCTTCCGCCGAAGAGCCCACTAAACCTGCAGCAAGAGTCTTTTGGTCCAGTGATTGTCAAATACAGCGCTTGGTCGTTGTCACTGGGATAATGCGGCATTGGTGTATATAACGGCTAGGCTTACCAGGTAAACATCAATGACAAAACCTATTCATTTCTCACTAGTTGCTGCTCAATTAGACATTCGTATTCGTATTAATCGAAGATGCAATCGGGTAACCTTGGCATAGTACGTAATAAGTATACTATCGGCCCTATATACCTAAAGGGTCTTCTCCGAGTCTGTCTCATTAGACGATGTAGACCTTCGAATCCCGGTCCTATTCCGCAAAATCGAAATAAAAACGTCCCAATCTTGATGATAAATGTGTTATGCCCAGGACAATGCAGGGAGTGAATTATCGCCAAAGTCTAAATTTATGCACTGATGTAAGTCCAATATACAAACATGGTGTTGACGTTTCTAACACCTAAGACTTTGAATCCCGTGATCGAAGATCTTGAGTCACGATTGATGGATATAAATTGACTCAAGCATAAGCAGATAATAAAACATGCCAGGTATTAACACCCGAGCAGATACGAAGCCCCATGTGCTCATCCCTTACACCACAGGCCATCCACTAGAGAAGTCAATGGCATTCCATCCGAATTGCTTATCACTATCGGCGTATCCAATATCGGTGTTGATGTAGTGGTAGTAAAGCACAGGTCCGTAAGTGGGATCATCGTAAACACCTCTATTTATCGTTAGTACTAGTAGCGAGAATCTTTCGGGGAAAAAACTCACTGTCCACCAGGTCCGTAAGTAGTACCGTGGCTCTCCAACACAACGGTACCACCACCGCTAGTACAGGCGGTACCAGACTTGTCAACCTAATTGATGAATTAACAACAGACACATTAACTGCATATAAAGGAGAACCCACAAATCCACTAGTCGGCGAAGTCGAACGGCAAACTTTGATCTTGTACTCTGCTCCGCTCGCGGGCATCGAAGTATCATAGCCGCAGCAGATACCGGCAGAGTAGAACAGGTAGTAGTAGCTACCGTACTTGTACATGTATGCACCCTCCTCAGCATGAGTACCAGACGAGGTGTAGGCCATGTTGTACGAAGACCCCGATGCCTTGGTTGCAGCAGAATTCATCGGGACCTGGTAGATATCGTTCCAGAAAGAGCCAAAGTTCATGTAGTAGGTACCGTCAACGTCGATCAGGTTAGGATCAATGGCATTGTATGACTTCGACGAGGAAGAAGCAACGCCAACAGATCCGTGATCAGTCCAGGAACCTGACTCCATAGTCTTCGATGTTGCTAGACCGATAGCCGAGTTTTGCGAACCAAATGTTGAGACGGCATAGTAGACGTAGTAGAGATCGTCGACGATGTGAACATCAGGAGCCTATCAGTACAAGTAAACCATCAGTCAGATCCTGGCATTGAAGGAAGTTAGAGGTCTGAATCAACCCACCCAAAGATCAGTGTTGCCATCCAGATCAATAGATGATCCATCAGGTAGCATGGATCCAATATTGGTCCACGGTCCGGCAATGCTAGACGAACTAGCATACGAGATCTTATTTCCCGTAGAGAAGCGGAAATACTTGCTATCCGAAGATCTCTGGATCAGCGTCGGATCAGAAACAACGCACTGTCCTGAGCATGCACCGGGGCTTGCATATCCATGCACCAATGCCGTGAACAGCGCCACCGGGAGAGCCAAATGCCGAGAAGCCATTTTACTTGCTGTGAAAGAAAAGAATTTGGATGCGTCTCGAGACACAAAATTGAGGCATAGGGCAGCTCGGGCTATTTATCTACACTAGCTCCGACCAATTTTGCGTCAGCATCGGATAGGGACTCATTCGTGGAAATAGAATCCTTGGCATGTCACGAAACGGGTGATCGGCCTTGTCCCAAAGGGTTCACTCAGGACCCAAATGAGTGAATCCGCATGTGGGGTTCGTCCTCGACAAGTGCATTACATCCGACGATGGCGTCGGGGCTGAAACAGAGCCGCCGACTGGTGGATTTGCTGCATGTTGGTGACTGCGCCAAGGCGTTCGAACTTCCTTGGGAATGCGGGGTGCTTTCTTCAGTCGGTTAATTCAACTTAAACTTAATACCCCGTGCCAATGCAGGGTCGATCCAGTGTTGTTTTTCAAGAGCTTTGATGATTTAGCCGAGCTTGAAATGCTCGTGATGAGGAATATCTCAGGTGTCGTCTCTTAGGGCTTCAAATGCGTCCTGAAACACGCTTGAGCGGTTTAGTTCTTACTGTGAGACATCCTGGCTTCAACCGTTTAACAGAAAATAAATGAATTAAAGGGAAGCTTAAGGATGTACACCGGCGCAGTCCGGGATTAGCCAGGACATCTTAAAGATGCCAGAGGGCTTCTACACCGGAATTCCCCCTCTTGGCGACTTAGATTATCGTACAATCGATCCTTTGAGCTTATCTTGTGAAGCTATTAGATGCGCTGGATTCTCACATTGATAAGCAAACAAGCTATACTGTGTGAACACATGGCGAGGCGTGTCACTTCAATCTTACAGTCTCTGCAACTGCCCATATACTTCGTGGTATAACATATAAGGCGTCTAAGAGAGCCAAAAAGGCCAAAAATCCACTTCGATGCCTCCATAAGAGCCCAATCAAAGCAGCCCTTCATTTGAAACACGTGAGAATACGGACTTAGTCTCTGTGGAATCCAGCCCCCATGAGGAAAAAACCCCGAAATTGGGGATCAATTCCGAGGTGGCGGTCGAGCTACATCGAATTAGCAGCTGGTTGGCCAAAAGATTAAGCAATGTGGATCCGTACTTCTTTCTTTTTCGATTCTGTTATTCTAAGATTCTCTTAACTCCGACTCTTTTCCAGAGGTTGTCTACGGAGTACCTGCTGCCCGCAGATAAGATAAATTGTTTTGAAAAAATCTCAAGCCTCAAGACTGCCTTCTCCACTCATCCTCCGCGCATTGGACGAACCACAGCAAATCCGTACAGGTATGTCCGTTTACTCTATATAAACAGCTATTCTAATTCCTCAGCCTTTCATTGATCTTACTCGCCTATCATTTTGTATTCTGTCTATTTTGAAACAGCCAGCTTGATATAAATGACATGTTTGCTAGTCATACACAACGCCCTTGCGTCATATCTGCGAGTGATTGGATGAGTTTGGTGATCAATTGGCAATTTTTTTGATCTTATTTTGATGTATTTGTACTGTGATTGACGAGGCCAAGGGGTATAGACAGCAAGGCTCATCTAGCGGCATTAACAACTTGAGATTGAAGGTATCTATAGACTGTTCCGACTCAAATCAAAGCATAGACCTATGATAACCAAAGGTCCACGCTGACCATTAGGTGACCGCAAAATCAATCCCCATCAAAGCCTATATACTCCGGTATTCGCCAACTTGACAGCAAAAAGACCCAAAAAAGCCCCGAACAACAACAATTGCCCTGCAAACTCCTGTATCGCCAGAGCCATCCATGTATAACGACGATGTACATGAAAAATGAATAGAGTAGAGATGGTAAAAGGCATTCTAAGACAAGACAGGATTTTGGTAATTCTTTTTCTGGCGGGATTAGATCTCTTGTGCATCTAGCGCCCAGATCTCCCAATGTTTGACCACGTCCCAGCCTACCCGTTTCAAACGGCGTCTCCATATTTGGCCATCTTCGGTCATGGTGGGAAAGCTGTGACACGTTTGTATTCGGGGCGGCAGTTCACGGAGTTCAGATGGATGTCGTGATGACTGTGCATCCCCATATCCATTTTCTTCTTCGTTTCTTGTGCGTTTCCCTAAGGATGAAGGCGGGTGGGGTCTAGACGCGGACGATGGTGCAGCGACAGCTTCAGAGGGGAGGGCAGGGGATGTAGGTTTTGAAGCTGAGGCTGGTTGATCTGGTGTGCCAGTGCCTCCATTGGGACGGTTATTGCAGAGGTTCTCATCTGGTGTCCCGGCAATAGGAGTTTCGGAATCTTCGTAATAAACAGGAATTGGGGCTTTGTAGAAGTCTCCCATCTGGAAGACCTTCCAGCCCATTCCAACAATCTTGACATTACCGAAAATCTTCTTTTCGGCTAAGTCGTAACTCATCATCTCGATCAATGTCTCGTCATCTAGGTCCACAATGTCTGCCAGACTGCGTGCACTATTAATGTGTTCCTCGATTTCTGGGGCAAATTTCACACATTTCGCGGAGGGGGAAAAGGCCTTGGCATGGAAATTCTTGGCTTTCCGAAATGGATTCTCTGTAGGGTCTATCGGACTATTCTGAGATCCCCGAGGTGGACCATTTTGAGGAGCTGGTGATCCAGCAGGGATCAGAAGCCGAAGCGCTACCAGTTTTCGCAGGAAAGGAACTAGCATGCCGAGAGATTCCATGCTTGAGAAGTCCGTTGCTAAGCCCAATTGCTCTAGATTTGGGCAGCTATGAACAAGACGTGCAACCATGGCAGTGGAGAGAGGCCATTTCGAGCAGAGTAGTAGATGGCGCAGTGTTGCACCATGATTCATCGTAACAGTCGACAGATAACTATCCCTTCCGCCAAACGCCAAATTCAGTTGGCTGGCTGGAGAAGCCTGGGTGGCAGGAGAAGCGGCTGTTGTGCCATTGGCACCGTGGGGATTCTCGGACACGGGGGGTGTGAGCGCTGAGGCAGCGGACGCATCTGTCAGTCGAGGAGAGTTGAGGCAGTCGGGGTTTTCAGAAGTAACATTCACAAAGTACATTCGCTCGAGTCCTTTGAAATTCCCCAGGAACTCTGAATTTCGCTTTGAGATGGCATCCATCCGAATAGACTTGATCCTCAATTTTTTATGCGGTGGCACCGTCGGCCAGCTTTGCTCCACGAATGTATTCATCAACCCGGAACTATCCGTCCCACTCAGGAACGTGACATCTTCTACGGTTGTCGGGTCGAATGCAAGGTTGAATTCCTCACTGTGGAAAGCATATAAATTTTGGAAACAAAGCTTTTTAACAGCAAGCGGTTGTTTTGCTGCGATACTTTTCCGGAAGTAACTGTGCAGAGAAATACTCGGTTCTTGCGCAATCCGCATACGGGGCGACCAATGAAGCTTAAGCTCGCGCAACTTTTTACTCTTCCAAAGAAGGGTCGCGATATCATCCGGGTAGCAAAGAGGGTCGATATCGGTGATTTTTAGCGAGCGGAGATGCGGCATGGGCGGAAGGACATGCGTAGGTTGTGGGTGGCGGGTGGAGGGAAATCGTATTGTTAAAGAATGGAGTCGAGGAAGTTGTGTTAGGCCCGCGTACACGGTATCGAGCATTTTGGTGTTCAGTTCCCAGCTGAAGCTCTCCAAACCGGTCGTGCGGTCTATCGCCGCCCGGACCGCAATATTCAGCAACATCGACGAGTCTGGCACACGGCCGACTCGAGCATATTCTTCCAAATCATGTTCCCTCCAGTCTCCGCGCAAGGTAATTGACTGCACAAGCGTCGCAAACGGGCGCGTTATAACTGCGTTGAGTCCCATAGTGAACGGACTCGCACTTCCGATTCCTTCAGGCTGGTCGCCGCGATAACGGATCTTGTCGTAGGAGGTGAGCGTCAGACTTCGGTATAGCTGTGGCAGCGCCATGTAGTTGAGAACGCGACATGTTCGACATAAACGGGCGAGGTCGCTTGTATCTTCGACCTGCGCATCTCGTCAGTAATTTCGGGCTTTCACGTGTGGGGGGAAGCTGACATTAGTGACGATTTGGGCAATTAGGTTCAGCGGTAGCACCATCAACGACGCGCCACGGGGGCGATCCGTGGTGATGCTAGCATCGAACATATTCTGATTGACGGCCGCCATGATGCGACACCTGGACAGAGGCCATGGACTGGTGAGAAAAGTATGGGGAAGTACAAGTCTCGGAGCAAAAAGTTCCCGAGCATCAAAAGTCGGGGTCCACTTGGACCAACCACCGCTCTCCAAATGCAACATTATATTAAATCTACTATACTAAGATGCTAATAGATCGAAAACTTGATACCTGAAAACAGCTACGAATGACGGCATTATCTCTCACAAATTTCTAGCTGTAGAGAAATACAATGCTCGTGACTCTAGATTTGGTACGATCCGCAAAAAGAGCGGTCTACTTCTGGAGTAATATGCGTATGCATTGAACTTAGTCAATAATATGCGTGATATTGGACGTGATATTAAATATGTGCGGTAATCAAAGTCAAAGATTATGTTTACGTTCCCAGGGTATATTCAAAGGTGAGCAAAGTCCCAAACCATGCTCCCAAAGTCCTTAATGTTCAACTCCATGCCAGAATAAATCACCGAGAATTTTCAAAAACACCATAAATGATCAGGAGGATGTATGATGATCGTGATGCTGTGGACCTGGAGGCTCATCATGATGTGAATCTACCTCGGAGACGGTCGTCGCTGTCCAACTAGCACGGTCAGCAACAACAGGCTCCTCTCGCGAATGGCTCACACGCTCATGGACTAAAGCGGCAGCTTCGGGATCATAGCGGAGGACATAATCCCCACCTCCATTCTCCAGATCCGCATCGTCCCATGGTGCAGACGTCTGTGGTTGGGAAGGGATAACCCTGACTGGTAAATTGGAGTAGCCAGATCGGGGTTGCTGTTGTTCATGTTGACTGGGTGATGTTTCCAGCAATCCATTCCGAGGTTGAGGGGACCAAGTCTGTTGTCCACGGCGACGGGCGGGAATCACTGTGACGGCCAAGGGGGCGTCAGCAGATTGTGAACCGGGACCGGAAAGTCGCGGCCGATGAAGTGAGAAGAAATTATTGTTTGATCTCGCCTGAGTGGTAGTTTGCTCATGATCATCGGCCACGGAGTCAGAATCGCCTTTCTCCCCTTCATTTGTTTCCTCGCCAGCTTGTGCAAAGGCGACCTCCCTCGGGAGGGAACCGCGTCTTCGTTTGAAATGATTGATGAGATTGCGCCATCGCGGGTCGGCTTGGACCATTTGTGGTGATTGCTCTCTGCTATCAGGGGCAGGGGCTTGATTTTCCACGTCGTCTGGTGCCGGATATCCCTCGATCTCCATTTCTTTCGCTTCTTCCAATTCCACTTCTTCCTCCATGTGTGGCATCGCCACGGGTGGTGTAGGGCTGGCGACTGGATGATACCGAACATTATATACTGTGCTGGGAGCACTGCTGGTGTCAGCTCGACTGACCGGGGTGATGACTGCCGGAGGTGGAGTAGGTCGATGGCCCTGGCGCCTTGATCCTGCGGCACCACTTGTGGATGGGAATCCGCCAGCTCCACGATTGCGATTTGCACGGTTGATTCCCACTCGAGTTCGTAGTGGTCGATGGGCTAGATTTCTGACTCCACCCCATGCCGAAGAGGCGCCGTTTCCACCACCTCTGTCTTGACCATTGGGCGGATATCGTGGCCAATCAACTTCTTCAGAGGGAGTCACCTCAAGCATCTCATCGCCATCAAACACTTCTCGTCCAAGAATTCCATCTTTGGTTTCATCGCGCTCAAGCGCTTCTATGCGCTCCACCCACTCCCATACTACCACACTGGCCGCTGCCGATCCAACCCATCTGATGTAGGTACCCCAGCCGGCGATCTCCGGTTTTGCGATGTCCATGACAAAGAACACCACTGGGATTAAAACAGCAGATAGTGACAAAAGCGCCACAAAACAAATATTGCGCATCTTTGGATGGAAAAAGGCATACCGATGTTTCGAGATGGAGTAGAAGATGACCCACGCGGCATATAGCAAATTGAGAGCTAGCTCAAACAAGTAGCTTAGTGCCGGGATCGCATCATCGTATAATCTTGGATGAGTGGAACTGTTCTTGAAAAAGAAACTTTCCAAAATACTGAATATCGTGTCCAAAACAATGAGGGCAAATCCAGCCCATTTGATCATGACTTTTTCTTTATGTCGCGGAAACAGTCGAATCAAAGTCTGGACCTGCGCCAACCAGAGAAAAGTTTGCGAAATGACACGCACGATGCGAATCTCTAGCCCATCAATGACCTCCTCGGAGAGTGCCTCAGCATCCGAGTATCCATATTCGTACTGGGCCTCGGCAACTCTGAAGGAGTCAACCGTGGCGATTGTCAACGAGATGGCAACAAGAAAAGCCGCCACTTTCTGCAGCCATGGCCGACCGCCGACACCCACAATCGATGAATTCCTGGTATATGACCTACTGATCATGCTATGCCGTCCAAGGAAATTCGCTCCGCCGCCACCGGGGCCTCCGACGAAGAAGGTGCGCGGGGTAATGAGTAAAATGATAACGAGAATATAACTGACGACTGTACAGCAACCGATGGCGTAGAGCTGTGGCGTAACGGAGGAATAAAACGGATCGCGGGTATCAAGAACGGCGGCAACGTGAACATAATCGCTGAGGTCGCCAGTGCACGTCGGCTCGAACACGGCGTTATTGGTGAGTGTCAATTCATAGGATTTGTTCACATGAATAATCCCTGCGAGTCACAAACATCGGGGGTCAGTGAGTGTTTGAGAGGGGCCCTCCATTTAATAGAAATGAATCACATACCATCGCTAGGCAATACAAACGGCGTACATCCAGCCGAATAGGTTTTAGTCGAGGTCGTTGTCGGATTCGCCCAGATCTGGCGGGGAGTCAACCGGGCATCATTGTCCATGATAAGACACTCCTGGCGGCTCCAGTAGCCTGCCGGTCTAGCTCATATAGCAATTTCCCGAGGGTTCCCGTCAATAATTCGGCACAAAGTGTTCGGATCAGGTGCCTCAAACGGCCATTTTTCGGGTTCTAAAGCCGCGCGTACAGGGCCGGAGATCGGAAAAGGGGAGTCGGAATCAGAGGCTGATCGGACTGGCGGAGATATGTAGGCCGAGACAAGGTCGTAGCGGCTCGACAGAGGAGACACTATATATGCCCTGTTCGAGAATGGAGTGTCAGGGTGCCTTTGATTTGCGGGACGAATTAAGGTCGTGAAGGAGTCTGGAGAATTGGGCGGGTCGAGATGATCCGCCACCGGTTCCACTCGCTCAGCCTGTGTCTCCGCACATAGCCATTCCTCAATTTTCGTATCGAAATCCGCGCACGTGCTTCTTTGCAAGTCCATCGCCGATTCGTCTACAAATCTAGACCGATTCCTTTCATGTATGAAATATTAACAACATTAATACCTCATATACAATACTTGAATATTACCGATCCAGATTTTGTCAGGTGATCTTGGTCTCTCTCTATATATATATCCATCCCTCTTCCTATAATCTTGAATCTCGAGAATGGTTGAATTCACCTGTGGATTCAATCAATGGAGCTTAACCGTAAATATGGAAACTTCCAGCCTATATACAATTGGAAACGACTACATGATGCATCCTATAGCGGGAAATTGGGACCATATCGGAAAGACCACGGAATACTAGCTCGAGTTAAGACCTCTGGGGCTGTTCATGCACTTAAATTCCACCATCTTTACCTACCAGATTACATCATGCGAATTAACAGACCCAAGAGCTTCTACTAGATATCTATATGTCTAGTTACATTTAGTCCACGAGCCACTACCTGTCTAACGCCAACGCCAACCTCCAAGGCTTGAAAAAGACATTAGAAAGGGAAACGAAAGAATTCTCGAGCTCGTTGTAAAGCAAAACCGAGTCATATTTTCGGGCATGCACAGCCTTGTCGCGCGCTATACATATATGTCGCGTGGGTTGAAGGAGAAAGAAGAAAGAAAAGGAAGGAGAAAAGTGGGAGGTATTCGAGTCACGAAAGAGAGTCGCGCCCATTCACTTCAAGTATTTCTAGGAAATATTTGTGCTCAAGTAACTTGAGCTTTGATTTGTACCTCTTTTGTTCTTCTGGTCACATCTTTGTCTATGCCCCAAAGTCCCCTGGTATGCTGGTTTCGCATGATCCAATTCTAATTTCATACCTCATCATCAAAATCCATGGATGTTTTCCACATATTGATCTACAATCCTGGGGATTACAAAAGATCAAAGGCAATATTGAAAACTTGAATGCGTAGTATATACTATGTGCTGCACGCATTATAGACACCATGTACAAACCAAGCCGGGTCCAAGACTTAGTCAGGGTGAAATGTTCAACAAGTTCCCCCAATTATTCCTAGCTAGCTCTGCTAGCCGTCCACCAAATACACTCATCATTCAATTCTTCAATTCAAAGTGAACAAAATACCCACGTTGAAGATCATCCAATCGAGGCCGCGCGGACTTAAGCCTGAGCAGCGAAACCAAGGCGAGGGCCATTGGAGTCGAAGACAACATACTGGCTCTTCAGGAAGATATCACCAAAGATAGAGAATCCCAGACCAGAGTTGCTCTGGATGCCACCAAAGCACTTGGAGGAACCCTTGGAGACGGGGGCGTAGTTGATCAGATCACCCGAAACAACAGCATCATAGCCAGAGATGGTAACCGTGAAGTCGGGCAGAGTAGCAGAGCAGTCAAAGGTGTAACCACCAACCGAAGAGTCCGAAGAAGCACCGCTGACCTGCTTGTAGTAGGCGGAAACGACCTCATCGTCAAGCAGCATGAGGGTGGTACCGGTGTCAGCAATACCTTGGATGGAGCTGCCAGACTGGGAACCGATCTTGTAGCTATCAGCGGTGAAGCTCCAGAAGCCCTGGGAGCTGTCAACATCAGCGTAGGTCAGGGATCCGGTGTACTTGGACTTGTCGGTGAAGCCGAAGTCGTAGGAACCGGGAGCATTGTGCTTTAGGGAGACGGCGAAGAGGGGAGAAGCGAGAGTAGACTTCACGGTGTCGAAGAAAGTAGTCTGCGACTTGGGCTTGACGGTGTTGATGGAGCTGAAAGCGAGACCGAGCAGACCGTCGTTGTTCTGGTCCTGGATGAACTGCTGGCTGATCTTGGAGGCAGCCTCGACAGCCTGGCCGGAGGCCTTGACAGTACCGACAGAGACGGTGTCCTTGAAAACGTCGCCACTGGCGGAGCTTCCGTCACCGTAGGAGATGGACCAGCTGTAGCCGGACAGCTTGGTGCCGTTGTTAGGCTTGTAGAGGCCGTGGCCTTCCTGCTCAGAAGAGGGAAGCTCGGAAGAGAAAACCCAACTACAATCACGATTAGCTTTGATATCCAAGTATATTTTGCTTCGGTGTATAGAGAAGCGGGTTCACCTACAGATCGGCAGAACCGGTGTCAAAGTCCAAGTTCAGGGTGGTGCCGCCGACGTTGACGGGAGTGAGGTACTCCTCATCGTTATCCTCCGGGGTAGTGACAGCAGAGCCACTCTGCTGAGCAGCAGCAAAAACGTGGGTAGGCACGTTACCACCGTACTTGGAGAGAGCACGAGCGTAGTTGTTGGCAAAGTTCTGGGTCTTGGTAGCAGGCACGGCAATCTGGTTGACAGTGAAGCTGCTCTTCTTGCCGCCAGTGGGAACGGCCGAAGCAATGGAGGCCAGACTGGCCAAGGCAACGGTAACCTTGCTGAAGACAACCATGGTGGACAGTTCAAAGAATGATTTGTATAAAAGAATGAAGTAGAAAGATGGTGGTGAGGTGGATAGAGAACCACAAACGACCGGGGATGAAGGCTACTTTATAGATTCTGGATGCCTGCCATCCTGAAGAACGAAGAATACACAATGGCACCAATAACGGCTGTAATCGCACAATCCAGACGGACGTCTTTCTCTTCGGGGAAACCAGCGATGCCGATCCATTTACTGGACAGACTTCGGAGCCGTAAAGCTCGAGATCATCACGGAGTCCATCGGCCAGCCAAGAGGGCACGACAAGATACGACTCCACTTCAACAGGGACTAAGCATGATCCCATGAAGCGATGGAACAGTGTTTCGTGCAGGTGGGGAGGGGTCTGATAGCGGTCCCAGACTCCAGGCACATTCAAGGTGGGGTTTGTGGCATTGCATGCCAGCCTATTCTGCGCCTTCCCTCAAGCTATTTTGGTTTGTTTGGCGGAGAAGTCCGGTGGAAGGCTTACTGAGCATCAGGTGGAAGCTTCATACGCATATCCATTTGGCGGAACCCTGACGATCCCCATACGCCGTCCCCGACGGTATTGTTTCTGTGGGGCTCAAATGGACCAGTTGAACGGTGAATAGTGGAAACACAGTTGATTAACCAGGGACCGCGCATAATAAGTTTGAGCGATAGAGTTGGCCGAAAGAAGCCCTGGCGATCATCACCTGTTATCTCCATGACCAGCCAATCACGGCCCGGAGGAGGATACTGGATACTTTTGCCCCTATAAGTGAGGTAGCATCGTGCCTAGCGGACGGTAGAACTAGGGCTTGATTGGATGAGCAAGCTTGCTGAATTGCCCAGAACTTTATGATTGATGAGTTCGGGCTATTAAGGTACCCTAGATGGTCTATGATTGGACACCTGTACCGCATCGACTCTCCCTGAGGTTCAGCCGTGGTAACTTTGCTCTCGAGCCAAGATCTGGTTCTTTGCAGCGTTTCAGAAACACAAGATTGAGATTTCGAATAAACACTGCCATTGTAGCATGATACGAGAAAAACAAATAATCCGCCAAGCAAGCGATATATGCATAATCGAAACACATAAATTCCCGACCGGAGTCCGACTCCGCTGAGATCGGCTCTGCACATCCGTTAGACTAGTTGAACCCTGCATCTGCTCACAACAATCCCCTTATAATCATTTGATATTATTTATCCCGTGAACGTGCTAGTTCGAACCTCCCGAGATTCTCTACGTGCATATCGTATCACAGGGTCAGGTTCGGCTACGAGATTCTTCGGGGCGACGATCGTCCTGACGTCTACAATAACCTAACGGGGTGGGGATCAGCCCCCCAGCCAGATAGATCGTCGATATACTGGTGACTTGCATACTTGTGATCGCACCTGCTACTCTACTGGTTCTTGATAGGCTTAGCCCTGAAGTGATACCAGTCCGTCATTAAAGAAACGTCTCTAGTGGCAAGATGGAGGGTTCAAGAACCAATGGGTCGGCAGAGAAATCCTTCAAGAATCGGGCTACCCGTGGCTGCGTAGACAAGAGAATAAGCCGCATATACATCTATATATCTAAGTTGTCGGAGAGATTGCTGAGACTAGACCTGAGGTCGCCGATGAAGGTTATCCACCGTAATTTAATAGGGCCGTGAAGATGCAATGTAGCCTTGATTTCTGCAATGATGATGCTATGCAGACTTTTCTTTGCCATACTTGTGATCCAATGTAGCATCAACTCACATCTCGGGGCACGCAAGTTTAGTCTACTCTGGCCCCATCTGAGACATTCGTACCTAAATGCTTGAACCCAACGGCCAGGATGTAGACTCTAAGCCACCCCCGCGAGTCTTATTTCACGAGGCTGAAGATAAAAAAGATAGCATCTAAGCCTACAGCAGTAACAATGAAATCATGACTCACAAAAGGAACAGTGTCTCAGCATGTGAAGAAATTATCTGTCATATCATGATGAAACTCAGCCCCGCTATCTTTAAGCCCGACGGACACCGAGCGGCACCCTTAATCTGGAAGCCTACAGAAGAAACCTTAACATATCAAAAGAAGGTGGAAACAACGAGGAAAAAGCAAAAAAAAAGCAAAAAAGCAAAGAACTTGTTCATTCCGTTAGAGTTCAGGCTGCAAGTAAACGAAGACTAGACCATTCGCCAAGCATTAAAAAAGGCAGGACTTGTTTCAACGAAATTGCGACGCCAACAAATCAGATCCTCCACCCAGGCTAGAACGCAGAAACAAAAAGAGGGACGCCAAGTGTAGATCCCGCAGGGGTATATAGTTTAAACGGAGAAATGAAAGCATTATAGGGAAAAAGTACAGGTCACGCTGACTTGAGGCATTATCCCAGTGAGGTTGGGTTCTTGACGATCGGGATCACAGATCAAGGTAAGAACTGAGAGCCGAGGGGTCCGCCGGAGTCGCCGTCGTGAGCAGTGTTGTCGTAGCCCTCGTTAAGCAAAACTTCTAACATGTCAAACTCGCCAAGCATGGGTCCGGTCCCGCCTAGACCCTGATCAACCACCGCGGTGGAACTGTTGAAAAATTGATCCAATGGAAGAGCAAACCAATCCGGGAGAGCAGTATTGGCTCCGTTACTATCGAGAGGCTGAGAGGAAACAGCGTGATTCGGAGAGGACCTTCCAAGATCATTGGAAGGCATGGTCGAGTTTGAGTCATAATAGTTGTAGTAGACGGACGGAGGTGGCGGCATGAATGATACACCCAGGTTGGAAGAGTTGATCGGCTGTGCAGGGATACTGGCAAGAGAGTCATGAGCTGATCCGATCGGGTGTCCGCCGGCGCTGCTGCTCTCCACATATCCTAAACCTCCACTCGGAGTTGCGTCTTGGGTAGATGACCAAGGGGTTTGCCCTCCTTCACGTCGACCCGAAACGCTCTCCCGAGGTGGTGACTGGGCTCGTGAGACGGGCGCGGAGCCACGGTCCTGTCCGTCACCTTCTCCGCCACGGTCAAGCGGTGCGAAACGTAGGAAGCGGGTCCGAATGCTACTAGTCAGCAATGCTAGTAGTCGAGCAACAGTATTACTGATGTGCACATCATCGACAACAAAAGTGCGAAGAGCCTCCACTGTCCGGTCTTGTAGGTCCAATGAGACCCGTACGTCGTCTTCACGAGCACCTAGGGTGAACGTCTGCAGACTGAGTTAGTTGCATTCTAAAATTTCTGCTTGACACAGTGAGACCTACTTTCAGGATGAAGATCATACCAGACAGAATCCGGAAAAACGTCCGAATGGGAGCATGCTTGAGACGCCCTCCCGGAACTAGCCCTTCCAGAACTGTCTGCAGAATCTTGCGTGAGGCATCCACGACCTCTTGAATATATTGCTCGTTGACTCGATAGAGCTCCATCATCGTCCGGAATAATTTAGTGTTGACAGACGACGGTCCGGAACCTGGCCGTCCGGATTGAGTTTGAGCAGACTCGCTAGGCATGGTCGTCCATCGGTCGACAACGGCCTGCAGAGCAAGTGAATTCACATACAAACCTATGTGACATTAGCATCTGGCAATCATTAAACTTCTTTGGAGCTTGTCTACTCACGTGTATACTCGTATTCAATCAGGAGGATGCTTCGCATAGCCGAAGAAACTGCTAGTCGTTAATATAACTTGTATGATAAGCTCCGCGGTGCATCAACTCACGATTCACGCGATCAAGATGCTGTCGGAATTCTCGTAACTGTGGTTGGAACCAGTCGATCTGTTCGCGATATCTCCCACTCTTGATCAACTCCGAAGTCTGTTCACTTGATGCAAAGAGCTGCTGGTTGGCCTGATAGACAATCTTCGAAATGCCCATCCAGCAATCCTGCATCCTATCAAGGTCTGGATCGCCATCCTTGGAGTCAATGTTGTTTCCCTCGACGTCTTGGCCCCATTCGGACAAAGGAAGCATTGATGGAATACCCAATCGCCCACTGCTGTGAGTAATGAATACTAGAATCAATCTCCGTAGACGGCGTTTGCGTATCTGTTCAGCAGGTGACTCAGGTGTACCCTTTGGTTCGGTTTTGTGATCAAAAACCCCAAGTTCAAAGGCAAGAGCCTGTGCGGTACTCAATAGCATCCAAGACATCCGGTCGGATCGCCAAGCGGGCTCCAGCCACTTTTGAAATGCGACTCTACCTTCAGCCGAGCCATTCGCTCCCCTTGCCTGTTCGCCATGGTCCAAGTCCTTGTCGGCACAGTTTTGAGACTGCGCATCGATGTCCAAAAGCGTGTTTTCATCATCACCCGGAGGGAAGTGGAGATTTCTCGGGTGCCAATCCGTAAGAATCAGTAAAGCCTCCACGGTCCCTAAGGCTCTCAGATTCCCTTTCACGCCGGGCCGACTGGAAGTTGGAGCAAGATCTAGAGACCGTGGTCCACCGATTCCTGGTCCTCCAGCATCGAATTTCTCTTGTCCCCAAAACAGACGCTCGATCATGCCACGCAAGTAAGACCAGAGGCGGTCATGAATGTAGAATGCCCGGGTGCTAGCACCATCGCCTTTGGGTTTCAAGTGCCGTGAAGCAATCGTCAGGATCGTCACTGCTAATACCGGCTCCTCGGTGAGTAGGATACGATGTTTTGAAGGCTCCGAATAGTCTGGAGTCACTACTGGACTCATCGGCGCTAGATTCTCGTAGTAATACGCAACATAATCCATTCCTTCTTCCACCGTCATCCATCCAGCACGGACGAATCGCAGCCGTGACCACGCGCGAATAGCGTCGGTGTACCCCGGGTCCTGAGTATTAGCTGAGCCCTCGGAGGGACCAGTCTCTTCAGATATCTGAGGATCTACAACACCTGGCCCACCACTTGGGTAAGAGCCATTCGCACCCATGGACATCCCCGATCGAGGAGTTCGTGAAAATGACCCACTCAGATTCCCGGGGGAGTTGACATGCGCCAGAGGGGAGGGACCTGAGTTGAAAGAGGAAACGGATTGTCTTGCCGCAAAGCGATTCAAATCCTCTGTTCTTCCTGCTGCCTCCGACAGCAAGTGTAAAGCATCATGTGTATTGGTGATTGCAGGGGACAACAATTCCACCGCCGTGTGATTCATCATAGCCGGCCCTCCGTATCCAGATGATGCCGAGCTTCTCTCAACAGCAGAATAACTGGGAATGCGTGGAGCTCTTGACTCCAAAAAGTGTCTGGCAGGCGCAGCTATTGGTGCACTCGGTGTATATCGTTGGGCGGCAGCGGCAGCCGCACCAGGAGGTGGTGCTTCAGTCCAGCGCTGACGAGCCCGAAATCCATCTGTATCAAAGGAGGGTTCAGGTGGAAGGAACGGAGATCCATCGGCCGATGCTTCTTTCTTCGCCGCGACCTCACCGATCATCATCCGCTTGTCGCGGCGAAGAACATCAGACTCCTGCTCGACCTCTTCAGGCGGTTCGGAGAGTTTGCGCTTGCGACGAGTAATCGAAAATTCGCATCTTTTGCTTTCGCGGCGGCATCGTACACAGGGTGGGGGTCTAGGGTTATCGACACCTGGGGTGTGATCAGTCAGCTAGATCAAGAAAAAAATAGCCCAAGTGGGATGAGAGATCGCTGATCTTACTGCCTAAGTCACACTTGACCTTGCGTTTGCGACACGGATCGCAAGCCTGATAGCCGCGTCTATGCTGCGGGGTAGGAGACTGCGACTTGCCGGGATCACGGCCCACACTAGAGTCTCCCATGTTCTCGAAAAGTGACCTATTCAGCTTGAGTGGGTAGCGGGATTGCTGGGGAAAGCCGATGCAAAGCGAAGATAAGCTGTGAAGGGGCGGTGGGGTTGCTTATATGAGCGAGAACCGATTGGATCATTGGCCGAGGCAACTTCACGTAGGGTACAGACAGAATTCAAGGATTGATTTAATGAAATAAGCAGAGAAAGGAAATCGAGACGAAAAATCAGAAAAAATCAGTATTATTGATTACAAACTCAACCGTGTCCGCGTACAGACCCCAACCAGCCACCAGTTTTTATTGTATAATGGAATATCATCCTGCGGGGTAAAAGTGGAAGAGTTACATCCAATCCTGGCTCGCGATGGCTATTTTGACAAAACCATTATCATGACAAAGCTATATGAACCTTGGAAAGCAAAGCTTGAAGCTTGCCAATGTTCCACTCCCCGGGTTGCTGACGTGGTTCGCCTTGGTGAATTGTTTATTTTGGGAACCTGTACAACACTAATCCTTGATCAACAACGGGGTTGATGGATATTGGATTATGTGTCTCATATAGATACTCATACCCGTGGGAAAGGCACTATTCCTGCTCAATTGGCCCCTTACGGGATCAAAAGATTCATTCGCTCATGCAAAATCTAAATCCCCGATATGTACGATCCCAAGGCTGAGATATGCACACGACAACCTTCTAAGGTTGGAATACATTCGAAATACATTTGCTTTGCGCTGACCAATGGAGAAGACTAGATGCAACGCTGAAACCCGAAAGAGGGATGAGAAAGTCCTAGATACCCAGTAAAGGATTCGTTATTGAAAATCTAAGCAACGCGCGACGCCAACGGGTGATTTGTGGCCACCGGAGGCTTGACGCCATGATCCAAAGCAAGGCTTCCGTTCATCTTTGAAACCAAATCCCATGCCTTCCGAGGCGGGACCAATTCACCGGATGCCGCACTTTCAGTACTCCCTCGCCGAGATAGATTAGGAGTCATCTTTGCACCGAAGAGGCCTCGAATCCCGCCTGCTTTACGGGCAGGGATCTCCGGTGTACCCGCGGTCAAGATATAGAGAAGATATTTGATGTTGGGAAGGGTATGCCGGATATCCAGACCTCGAACGCCACACTTGTCAAGCAGAAACTCAATATTCTTGTTCAGGAGGAAAACACCATACTCAAATCGGTAATGGACGCTGACCGGGTACAAGGGAAATGTGCGCTGCGGGAGATCTGCCGATATGTGATCCTGAATTAAGGAAATTGACTGATTTGGGCTGACAGGATAAGGAATAACCACGGATAGGTAGAATGAGAGCAGATATACTACGTGAGCGGTGAAGCCCAGTGCCGCTGCAACAATATCGCGATCGATGTCTTCAAAGTCCGAGTTGGGGAGCGGTAGTCCCGCAATGGTGAAGGCAAGTGATTTATCCGGGATGGGCTCTATTGGATAGATCACCATTAGATCCTCAGCAATGCGCCGAATCTGACCCTTGGCGTCTTCCGAGTTCTGGTGGAGTAAATGTTCGCTGGAGACCAGTTTCTCCTGAGCATCTGGGAGATGACTTCGAGCTTTTTCTTGGGCAATTCGACCCTGCTCCATGGCCTCCTTTCGCGACTTGATGCTTGCAATGAGATCAGCCTTGCGCTTAGCGGATGCCCGAAGTTGCTTCCGCTCGGCTACAACGGCCTGCCTGATCGAGGCGAGGCGATCCTGCGCCTTAGCCGCATCACTCTGGGTAGCAAGTGCATCATCGTTTTTCTTGAGAATATCGCCAATCTGTACCTCTAGCTTTTCTCGAGTCGCGAGCGCATCTTGGACACATTCATCCAGGTTTGCCAACCGCATCAATGCGTCGTACGAGGAAGTGGGCAACGCAGCTCCATCGGCTGTAGCCCGCTGACCAGCGCCACCAAGGGGCGGTTCGACCGACGGAAGATCTGTTAAATTGGTGTATACACCATCTGTAAAGTGGAACAAGATGGAGTTGGCGGGTAGTGGGTGGTGGAAGCTTTCGATTGTCTTGCCCAGAAATTGTAGAGACCGGAGGTGAAGCTGCAGTTCAACCAATAGTAAATACTCCGCCATTTTGTCCGTCTTCGCCCAGAGCTTCAGGGTCAATGTGTCCCTCCTAGAGACGCCAGGCCCACAGAAGTTCAGGTCAAAAGAACGAAAGCTTGGGTTGGTAGCCTTGTTAACCACCTCGCTGATATAAACCGGCTCATCAACACCGTCACAGTGCATGGACACCCATGTATCTGCCATGCGGCTCTTCGTGATATCTTCCAAGCTCACCTGTCTCGTTCGAGGATTGGGATCATTCCAAGGAAGCAGACTTCGTCGTCGCGGTTCGCGTTTGTCAAATTTCGTTTCCGCATGGCTTTGTGCATTTTGGCGTGAATTGAGCTCGGTGAAGGATCGTGAAGGATGTAGAGGGCGGCTTTCATTCTGCGCTAGGATCTTGGAGGGCGATTGAAGGGCGTTGGGGATATCGTCGTCATCAATGGTCTTGCCGCGCGCTCGATTTGTTGGGGGTGTAACAACCAAGTTTCGGACAGATATGCCATTCAGATGTCGTAGCTTGCGATTCTAAAACATGCTCAGTTCATTTATACACTATTCTCACAAATTCGAGGACCGTACCGATGCATACAGCCACGGCCGCTCTCTGCGAGAGCCCCCGTCATGCTCTGTAGCTGCGACAACGCTCTCCATCAGATAGAACGAAGGAATGGAAAGATATTTAATACAAGGAGAGCTGTGAACAAAGAAGCGGCATGTTTATTACTTGCGAAAGAGACCAGCTTGGGAGGTGATGGTTGAAGCAAGCGATAAGGTGATGCGGAGAGTAGGCAGCGCCAAGACTATGGCCGCCCCGTCAAAAAATCCACCTCCGTTCTCAACTTCATCAACACCGGCTCCCAGTCCAACACCTTGACCTTAACTCAATCCTGGCTTGAATTGCCCTGATTTTGTCTTTCGGTGCTCTGACACCATCACACAGGCCACGATGGCCTCAACCACCAAGCCAATCCAGAAGATCCTGGACTCAACCAAGATCGCATCCTTGTCGAAATTTGTCCGCCGGCCACCAATTGATCCGCAAACACCGATCCAGGGGAAACCTCGGAACCCTGATTCCAATGCGTTCAAGGAGTATGCGAAGCGCGAGGGTGTGCGGTTGCAAAAGGCATTGAATGCCATCACACACGGAAAGAACATCTTTGTCTACCACAATGTTCGCACGAAGCAGGTCGTGTACTCATTGACCCGGTATCTGGAGGTGAGTACCATCGATTTTCGAACTCAAGTGGTCCTCCACTGCTTTACTGGTCGCAGTGAGACTAAGAAGCTAACCATTCGGGTCCTATAGAAAAATAACGTCCTCAACCAAATGATCTACCACGGAAAGAAGACCGTCCCCGCCGAGGTCCGCCGGGACATGTGGGTGCCATACTACTCCGTCCACTTCAGCGACTCAAAGCTGGGCCTGCGTGCCTACCAGATGCTCCGCGAGTTCTCAATGCAGCGACAACTCGCCCCGCCCAAAGAGATGATCACCGTGACAGAAGAATTCCTAGCGGCCAAGAGGCCGAAGGGCCCCGTTGAAGCTGAATTATACGATAGGATGAACAGAAAGCGGGTCGGCAACACCATGGAGAAGAAGGAGCGTGCCCGCGCACTCATGGACCAGAAGGCGACTTCCGTGGCGGACATTGCGGCCGTGCTGGCTATCCAGCGAGAAGAGATCGCGAACGGCCTGTTGAGCCGTGATGGTTCGCGTGGATATCTTACTCGGAAGGCCCGCCAACGCAGGCGCGAGGCTCTTCACCAGGCACAGGAGAGAGCGACGGAGAACGCCGCTCGCATTGGGGCGCTGGAGGGATTCCTCAGCGAGCGCAGTGGCGAGGACGTCAAGATCGGCCAGGTGGACCACGATTATCCCGAAACTGCCGAGACCGTTAAGGTTCTCTGGTATGATGTGCATGACGCACACTACGCTGAGGCATGGGACCCTAGCGTTCAGCACGGCAAATTGGAGCGCACTCGTAACAGCATCATTCCTGGCGAGGCACGTCTCGCTAACCCTGACCTTATCGCGGACAATGAGTTCAAGGAGCAGAAGGAGTAAGTGATTCATTGTCTCCAACAATGATTCTTGCTCTTTGGTTTTCTGTTATACTTGGTGCCTGTTCTGGCTATATTGAGCGATACTCCCACTGACTTCTTCCATCTGATTTTGGTCTCGATGGTTGATATTATGTATTCTTTCTGTTTCCATGTGTTTGTCTAGCTATTGCTGGGCTCACTTACTGCATAAATTGTATTTTTAGACAATTCCAATCACTAAAGTGACGAATCAAGATGTCCAAAGACCAAGGTGCCAGTAACTCGAGTAGGTAAAATACTTGTACGTCATGATACGTAAATGGGAGTTCCAAGCATACTGTATGCTAAGTTCCGGCAGAGTGTAAATGGAAATTATGTAACAGATCTGACTGTGCCGTTACTGGCGTACAGTGTCGACTGTGTCTGACGGCAAAAGGGATAGAGGCTCTGAATTAGGGCAAACTTGGCCACATCAAAATCAGTAAACAATCATGACCAAGAAGGTCTGAAAGGGCCAAAAATAGGCAAAGAAAGAATGAAGGAGAGAGTGCGATGCAGAGTGTGAGTGCAGGGTGCAGTCCTGAAAGATAACGAATGCTCTCTCGACATTTAGGTCTCGGAAAGATTATCAAACATGAGCCCTGCTGGCTTAGTGGCTTGTCCCCTAGCAGTGCCTGTCCATATTGGGCTGGGACCTGCGCGCTGGTTTGGATGGCTCCGGTCCTAGTTTTAGCGGCTCTTGCTACAGAAGGGTGGGTGAGATCAGGCTGAGGCCGGGGTAAAAGGTCTTCATTTTTACGTATTACCCTTTGATTTAGTATTGTTTGGTACATATTTTTGCCAGTTTTCATGGAGGTTATAGTGGGTGTAAGATTTTGGTGTGGAGGAGTCGAGATCTAATGCGGCTGCGAAGCATGCATCTTTTGAAGTGCAACTCGTTTTCCGAAGACGCAAGACTGCAGGCTCAAGACCTGGTTGTGACCTTCACGCTCTCTTTATTCCCTCGAACCTCTTTGATGCTCAGTACTATGTATATAATATCAACACGTTATTGCAAATTGTAATTGCCTTCGTAACATTCGCTGTGGGACTTTGACCCACTATGCCCAGGTGGATTGGTGGCCCGCTTATCCGTTGAATCCGCTCTAGAGCGTGAGGAGAAACCAGATTAACAAATGGGTGTTGAGAACAACATGCAAGATGCCTAATATGTTATCCGCTAAAGTCTGATATGTTTCTGAAAGGCACATAAGAAGGGACCATCAATCCAAGGATTCGTTCTACGATTTGCAGTATCCTATTTCCCTAGAATTGTTCCACCTTATTATCATTTTGCCATCATGACCACGACTCAGGCTATCACTAGCACGATTAATCATTCTGCGTTCAAGTGAGTCTTTCTCACCTCCAAATAATACTATACCTACTGACATATGAATGCAGGCTTGTAGGTCCATATGGAGATTGGAGAGATGAACTTCAATCCCAAGGGTTTGTGGTCATCAAAAGTGCGATAGCGCTTGAAAAAGCGCAGTATTATCGACAGAAGGCCTTCGAGTGGCTTCAATCCTTCAATCCAAGCATTGACTTCAATGATCCATCCACATGGGCAGATCAAGATCTTCCAGTGCACGGCAAAGCGAACAACTTCACTGGTTATTCTGTGGTCCATGAAAAGTTTATGTGGGAAGCACGGATGGAGACTAAAGTTTTGGAGGCATTTGCCAAGATATGGGGTACTGATGAGTTATTGGTGTCCTTCGATGCTCTCAACATTACCTTGCCCAACCAAGAAGACAAGCCAGTGACGAAGCCTTGGCCACATGTTGATCAATCGCCTTTTCGCCGAGGACTCCACTGCGTCCAGGGCATCATCAACCTCAGCCATGCTGGCCCTGAAGATGGCTCGTTGATTCTTCTGCCAAAGTCAAGTGCTCTGTCCGATGAATTCTTTGATACGCAAGTCGATGAATCAACTTGGCTCAAGAAAGACTTTCGATTTTTCAGCGAGGAGGAAATGAAATGGTACGAAGCGCGCGGAATCAAGCCTATCAAGGTTCTCGCGGAGCCTGGCGACTTAATTCTCTGGGATTCGCGGACCGTGCACTGGGGTGGAGAGCCTACGTCTCAAAGTCGAAATATTCGGACTGTGATCTATGCGTCTTATTCCCCGGCGAGTCTGGCTACAGAAGAAACCCTGGCGCGCAAGAAGGAAGCATTTGAATCATTTCGAGCTACCACCCACTGGCCCCATGACAACGTTGTTCTCCGCGACAATACCTTTCACCTGCCAGATGGCACTGTTGATCCTCGCAATCGTTGCAAACCTTTGGAAGAGCCAAAGTACACAGACCAGCTGCTTCGACTTGCTGGAGCGAAGCCGTATTGAGAGACAGGTGCAGAGAACGGTTTAGTGCCTTCCGGCTTTGGTGTAATTAGCAAACAGTTTCCACAAATACATTCTATGCCTGTGTAGCTAGCGTGCATTGCAGTGATGGTGATTATTAAGGGCCTTTCGTAACTCGCCGTCTCACTTTCCCCGCCTGTTTCCAGCCCCGCTACTCCAACTCCCTGTCATCCGCCCTATACTGATGGAGTTTCCCCGAAAACGAGCAAAGTTAGCATGCGAATTCTGCAGATACCGGTGAGTCACTTCCCCCATTAACAAGTGAGCTCGTATCATAATTATCTTCAGGAAACGCAAATGTGACGGCGAGCGGCCTACATGCGCGTTTTGCGCTAGTGCGGGTGCTCAATGCGAGTACAAGGAGGGTCCTAATGAAAAGTACGTTGTTCAACAAATCATTCCCAATACTAAATCATTTTCCAATACTAAATCATTTTCCAATACTAAATCATTTTCCAATACTAACAAAAGAACTAATACCTGGTCATAGAGATGTTGATCCATCAGTCGAAATATTGCAACGACTAGATCAGCTAGAAAACCTTGTTCGGCAACAGTCCGCTGTCATCACTGCATTATCTGATCGTCTGTTATCGACTGCTCCAAGTCCAGACACTCTGAATTTCTCTCAAACTAGCCCATCAAACACACAGGGCACAAACATTGCTCTGTCCTCACCAGCGTATATGGCCCTAGCACGCGAAGTCCCGCCTGTGGATTCGCGGCCGAAATACGAGAAAGCCGGGGATGGCCCGCTGCTCATTCCATTAGGTCACCAAACTCCCACCGGAAACTTACTGACACTCGACAAAATCAAGAGACTCATTGGTGATTACCCTCAAGACTATTTCTTGTTCCTGGAATCAGAACGCCGGCTACAACCTTTGATACCGCGGGTATCATATACGGCGATTGTCGAGAGACTCAATCTGCGTCGCTCAATAACTGATGGTCTGGTATCCAGCTTTTTCACAAACATACACTCTCAGTTCCCTGTGCTTGATCGTAAGCCATTTCTCGAGATGTTTGAGAAATTTCTACATCCATACCAGGAACCTGATATGTCTGCGGCACTTTGTCTCATGACTCTTGCTCTAGGAGAGATCTGTACCAACCCCAGTGCAAACCTTGATATTGAATCTTCTGATGTTGGCAATGGTACGGACTACTTTGCACATGGCTATCAAATTCTGACCACGGTGGAGACTGCGCCCTTTTCAAGAGACTTGACGGTTCCGCTTGCGTTTTTCTACGCCTCTCTTTATTTTCGATATAGGAGTCGACCACTTCAGGCTTGGAGAACGATTCATTGGGCATCAACGGCAGTTCAAATGATGTTCTCCTAGTACTGAACCCTTTTGACAGCCATAATCTACATAAACTGACATCCTGTTTCAAATAGCCTACAGGAAAGAGACATTGTACCTGGAAAGCAGGTTGTACTTGTCCGCATTGCTTGGGCCTGTTACGTACTTGAATGGTTGTTACAACCCACCTTTTCGCTGGCCTGCAATACTAAACTCCTGTTAGTGATGATCTCGCCGAATTCCATTTCCCTCGTAGCGGAATTGAAGTCCTGGTGGATGAACTGCATTTCCCAGAATTCACGGACCCAAGCGACCGCAACAACCTAAGATTTCTTGCAATGTGTTCCATTCGAAAGCTTCTGAACCGTATACACAGCACAATGTATTCAAGCAATTCAGTCGAACCAGATGGCAGAACAATTCCCGTGAAGATCAGCGGGGCGGCGAATGCATCTACCCAGCAACCTTCAATCGCTTCGCTTGAGGCTGTCAACAAGGAGCTCAGCCGACAACTCAAAGCGTGGTTCGATGCACTGCCAGATTCTATTAAACCGGACCTTCAGAACCCGAACCCTCGAGATATACATGATAGTCAACTCCGGACTCGCTATTATGCCACAAAGCATGTGATATGTCGGCCTTGTCTCGTCTTTGCTGCACAGGCACAGAATACTCCACTGAGTGGATATATCATGGCCAACTGTGAGGCCTGTGTTGACAGTTGTCGGCACTTCATCCATGCAACTGTGCCCCTTCTGAAAAAAAGAACACACTCGACGTGGCTCAGACTGCAAGCGTGAGTCGACGACATCCTCTTTTATATATTTTTATAGATAGGGATACAAATTACTTACTAATGCTTCAATTTCAAGGCTTTTGGCTGCGGTTTTTGTGATTTCCATGGCAAAAGGAACACCTTCTCTCGCTTCACTTGTGCCAGACTTTGACGAACTTATCGAAGAAGCAATACTATGTACCCAGCCTTGGGCCGTTCACCATGGTACAGCCGATGCCATTCTAGAGATTTTTAAGACGATTCGACGAAAACTTCGATTCCCATCTCATCTTATACTACCATGACGTGGAGTCTACATGCACTACCTGAATTCATCTAGCATCTGCCTCCAAAGATAACACGATGCCAGCTTATACATGTGAATGCACAATTAGTTAGCCTTCATAGCCAACATATGCCTTGGACATTTTCTCACGGACCCACTACATTCACATTGTTAGCAATCGATCAAACATCAATGGATGGTGCAGTACTCACCTCCCCCGCCTTGAAAGGTGCTCTGCAAGGTGGATGATCTTCTGAGGTGTGATTGTCCAAGACAGATACGGTAGCATCATAGTCAATCCCAAAGAAGAACGGAATCGAATAGCGTTCCTCGCCAGAAACATTTGTCACACGATGGATTGTTGATTTGAATGTCTTGTTTGTCCTACTAGAGTCAGTATTAAGATGATGCATCGTATATCATAACGATATCTTACCAGGTTGACAAGCAATCGGCAATATTGACAACCAATGTTCCCGGGATAGGAGGTGCGAGGATCCACTCCCCGCGATTATTTAAAACTTGTAGACCTGGTACCTTCCCTTGGGAAAGAATTGTGAAACACTCCCAGTCCTAAAGATGAATAAGCCATGCTAGGTCACAACCAAATGATGGCCCAATTTTTCCTCACCGTATGCGCTCCTAGACCTTCACGCATTTCCCCGACAGGCTGAGCAGGATAATGCATCATCCGAGAAGTAACACCGGGTGTTTGAATCTTCGAATCAAAGTAATCCTCGGGTACGTCTAGAGCAAGTGCGAAGATTCTCATGAGCTTTCGACAAAACTCCAAAACAGTGGCACAATATTCGATATATGTGCCTTTAAAGCCTGCAAGCGTACTCTCATCAGGCCACTGATTATCTCCGTATAATCCATAGGTATCGGGCCCAATAGTGGCATCTGGAGACTTTTGAAAATCCAAAGCTGTGTCGTATCCGATATCGAATGCCTCGGAGAGAACGCCCGTGGCTTCTTCGGCGGATATGGGATCGTCATCTGTACCGGTTGTTTTCTCACCCTCTAAAGGACTATAGCCACGGAACTTCTGAGAGGATTTCTAGTTTATATCCTCAATGTGAGATGGGGAGGTACTACCCACCTGAGAGTTCCCAATGTAGAGGTCCATCTTTTGTTTCTCTGAAAGAGCAAAAAAGCGTTCTGCGGCACGGTGAATGCCATCGATCATTTTGTCCGGGATGCCATGGTTCTAGAGTAAGTAAGCCTATATGCTCCGACGAAAAGTTTAACATGTACTTTGTAATCAGTCATAACCCAGGCCCGTACCTTGACATAAAAGAATCCAACTTGAGTACAGGCATCGTATATTGTCTGGGCGAGTTGCTGCCGTGCTTCAGTATTTGTGCTATATAAATGCGTCAGATCGATGATCGGGATTTGATCGCAATTGGCCGCCTGGGAAGGTTCTGTTTGATTCATCATTGTGAGAGATATGAAAAGAGGGGGAACCTTGGAAGTGGTGAAGTGTTGCGTTACTCTCTTATCGGCGGGCGAGATATACAGTGGACACGAGTTGCACTAAATCACTAGCCCAACGGGTACGGTTACACTTGGCATTGAACGTCGTAACGTTCTTAAAGTTGCGAGTAACTGTCTTGCTAGTTGATTCGCATTCTCCATTGGTTGAATGTATGGTATCAGAGCCTTACAAGGCATTTAACCTGTCTGATACTCCTGGCTACTGCTGCTAAATAACGAACTGGAACATACGTTTCGTGGCTAAGGGCCCCGGTATACATAGTACCCGTGGACCTCATTGGCATTGTATGAGGTAGACATCGCAAATTGCATTGTTTAATGAATGACCCTGGATGGATGGTCCAAGCTTTGGCGATATTATCAGGGACCTATCGAATTGCCGTCAATTTATACGCATGGCACGGTGGAGTCATCACCTTTCCCACGGTTTGAAAAAGGGACTCCATATTTCAGTAACGCAATTCCCCATTGATTCTTGGACATTGGGAATAATCAGAGCTGTCAATGTCCAAGTGGATCGATTCCAAACCCCCCGATCGGCCTAAAAAAGGGGTCCATTGGAAAGACTGATGTGAACCAGAAAAAAACAAGCACCGGGACCAAGACCCTGCGCAAAACCTGAAACACTGCCACACTCAAGGGGCTCCACGCGCGTCAACGTGTACAACATCCCCACGCGCCAATCAGCGCCATCGAAGGTCCACACCGCCCACGATGATCATCTCTTGCCCCTAAATATCCTGGCTTCCTGCATTTTTCTCCCTACACATCTACTCACCATAGTCATTCCTTTTCAGGCAACACATCTTCAACATGGCAAACGGCCGCTCTTCTCAGGACGAACGCAAGCTGGAGAACGGGAGCCCTGCTCCCGCTCCTAGCCAGGGCTTGCACCCGGCTTTCTACATTGCGTAGGTGTCCTTCGGCGCCATCCCCTGCTCAACCACTAAACGTCTTCCAGCCTGTGGATTGCTCTCAGTTCCAGTGTTATTCTGTTCAACAAGTGGGTTCTGCATACTGCGGAATTTCGTAAGTCTCAATCTGTCATATTCAATCGCATGGAGAATCTTGCTAACCAGTCCTGTTTCTAGACTTCCGTAAGTTCGCCCTTGGGACTAGATTCCACTGCGGAGATTTGAGCCGTTCAATCGGCTTTTCCGAGTCAATTTCCCCAATGATCGAAAATTAACATCCTCGTTCTCAGCGCTTTTCCTTACGACATGGCACATGGTTTTCGCTACGGCCATGACCCAGATTCTGGCCCGCTGCACCACCATCCTGGACTCTCGCCACAACGTCCCCATGACCCCTGCCACCTACACGTGAGTTTCGCATTTAGAAGAGATTGATGGAAAACCAATCGCTGATCATCTGGGTGTGAATAGTCGCGCCATCGTTCCCATCGGTATCATGTTCAGCTTGAGTCTGATCTGCGGTAACCTGGCCTACATGTACCTCAGTGTGTCCTTCATCCAGATGCTGAAGGCCACCAACGCCGTTGTGACCCTGCTTGCTACCTGGGCCTTCGGAATCGCCCCGACCAACTACAAGACCCTTGGCAATGTCGGTATCATTGTCGTTGGTGTCGTTATTGCGTCCTTCGGCGAGATCAAGTTCGACATGATTGGTTTCCTTATCCAGGTCGGTGGTATCATCTTCGAGGCCCTCCGTCTCGTCATGGTCCAGCGTCTCTTGAGCTCCGCTGAGTTCAAGATGGACCCCCTGGTTTCTCTCTATTACTACGCCCCGGCCTGTGCCCTCACCAACGGTGTCGTCACTCTGTTCACCGATCTGCCTCGCATGACCATGGCCGACATCTACGGCCTCGGTATTATGACCCTTATTGCTAATGCCCTCGTTGCTTTCTTGCTGAACGCCTCCGTCGTTCTTCTGGTACGATCAAACTCTCGATTCAACCAATTTTTGCAGGTGGAACTAACATATTTGATAGATTGGCAAGACTTCTGCCGTCGTCCTGACCATGGCTGGTATCCTGAAGGATATCCTCCTGGTCTGCGCATCCATGATGATTTTCCGTGACCCCGTCACTCCTCTGCAGTTCTTCGGTTACTCCATTGCTCTCGGTGGTCTTTGCTACTACAAGCTTGGTGCTGAGAAGATGCAGTCCCTCGCCACTGATGTGCGCCTCCAGGTCGGCGAGTACCGCCGCAGCAACCCTGCCAAGGCCAAGGGTATTGCTGCCGGTGTCGTTCTGACCCTCATTTTCATCGTCATGTACGCCGGTGCTCCTGCCTCTAAGTTGACCTAAGTCACTGGACAGCACCCGAAGTTTTTGTGAACGACACAAGACTTGCACTATATCCAGAACGACTTATGATATTGTGCCAGACAACTGCAGCTAATTATTTCATTCTCCGACGCTGTTTATTTTTATTCTTTTTATTTGTCGCGATAGAAGGGATGAGAAGAATGATTTTTTTTCTTTTTCTTGGAAGAGATACGCATGTATATTTGGGTGGGATAGATCATGTCCATGGGATTCAAGGCGAAACCAATTCTTCAGGCTGTGTTTTCTCCCTATGTTCTAATGATTGCATTTCCATTTGCCTGGGAGTCTTGAGATAGCCAATGGACATTATTGAAAACTGATTTTGAAACTGTAAATCGCAGGCATACTGTTGAGGCAAATACAGACAACCGTTTTCTCTGTTGGAACCCGCTTTTCTCTGCGTCTCCACAGACTGACGACCCACTATACTGCTAGGTGCGGGTATATACTCCCGTACGCGTCAGTCAGTCTTGGAAGCACGGCTCATGAAGAAGTAGCTGGTAAATACGGTCTTAAGGGGATATCTTGTGGAAATCTACGGGTAGGGGTGTTTTGTCTTTGTTGAACGAAGCTCATATGTGGCTCTTTCTCCTTGATACAGTACTAGGCACTCAAGTATTGGCTCAGCTCAGGTTTCTTTATTTCTCATTAGTTCAGATCAACTTCCTACGAATCAATATCACCAATTGATCCTGCACAGTACACAATGGCTGGGGAATCGCCTTCAGGTGATCCAAGCCAATCTATGTACAGAGATCGCCACTTGTGCAACCTTCTTCTATCGCGTAAGCGACAACTTGAATTGCAAGATTGATGCTGAATGCTCAAAAATCGCCTGGATCAGCTCTTTGAACCAGTGGATGAGAGCCGCCTACTTGGTTTTTATAATATGGCAAGAAATGCAACTACCGGCACAATGCCGAGCGGGGAAATGCTCAGTTCCTCGAGACGAGACGCAGGATATCGCTTCACCAACCATGTTCCCGGACATCTCCCAATTCTCGGGGAATGTAGTCGAAGTCCGATATCTTTTAGTATGCTCGGAGTCAAGTCCGGGGTAAACAACCCCTCCCATAGCTAGAAAAGCCTCTTGTATAAAGGCCCTCGGATATACTAACCTACCACTTCGATATCACCCTTCAGCCACATATCATGCAACATGGCTTATCGGTAACCAATCTCATACATGATATTCCAGATTCACGCTAATGCCAGCCCAATATAGAGAGAACTCCGCAATATACCCCGATCTCAAAGATCAAATAGCCGTGGTAATAGGAGCGGGCCAATCCGGATCTCCTGATTCCCAAATCTGGGGCAACGGCGCAGCAATCAGCAAAGTACTCAGCAAATCCGGCGCGAAAATCATAGCCTGTGACATAAATCTCCTCGCAGCCCAACAAACAGCATCACGAATCCAGAATGATAGAGGAATCTGCGAAGCAATTCAACTCAACGCAACAAGCCACAAAGACATAAACGAAGTAATCAACCACATCCTCCAAAAGCACGGCCGAATCGACATCCTCATCAACAACGTTGGCCGAACCACAACCGGTGATCCGGCCACCATGACCGAGGAAGCCTGGGACGCCCAAATCCAACTAAACTTGAAGACGGTATTTCTCAGCTGCAAGGCCGTACTACCCGTCATGGAGAAACAGGGCTCTGGGGCTATTATCAATAATGCTTCGATTGCGGGCATGAGGTACCTTGGTAAACCGCAGGTGGCATATGCGGCTGCCAAGGCCGCCGTAATTCATTTCACCAAAGTTACTGGGATTATGTATGCGGGAAGAGGGGTTCGAGTTAACTCTGTTGCCCCTGGGATGGTGTATACGCCGCTATTGGAGAAACTGGGTAATAGCTTGTTGGCAGAGGAGCGGGAGATTCATAGGAAGATTACAGATCATAATGTACCCATGGGTAGGATGGGGGATGCTTTTGATGTTGCTAATGTTGTTGCATTTTTGGCTAGTTGTGCTTCGGGGTATGTTACTGGGCAGAATATTGTTGTTGATGGGGGACTTGTGGGCTCGACTGGAACTGGTGGTACTGGGTGGTTGTCTTCTAAACTTTAGCTGAGACTTTGTTCAAGGCTCATGGGCCATGACGAACAAAATCCGCATGACTCTAAAATAAAAATTCCCAGTAAAAAGTACGAGCGTGGAATTCTAGATGCACGCATTTCTGAAATTTCAGCAGTCAAAGCATAAGAAATTGAATTATTGAATATTTAGCCTTCAATCTGATGAACCCACTAAGAGGAGCCCGTGATACCTTATTGAACATCGCGACTTTCCTGGGGAGTTGTTACCACGAATAATGGTCAACTCAACGTACGTTACGCGTAGGTAGCCTGAAGCTGCGAGACATGTCACAGAGACCTAGAGATTCGCAAAAGATCTTGAAGCAATAGAGAGCTGAGCTAGTATCGCAGGAGTTGCAACCCTAAAAACACAAAGACTAACAAGGACACATATTGCATGTTTAATTGTGCTCTAAATATATTTGAGTTGATTTATTTCCACATCAAATAGTGGCATCATGCGACAACACAGGAGTTCCGTCCCCGTCTCGATGACATCTTGTACCGAACAAAAAAGGGGTTATTTGACCCTACGCAATTCATTAGCCTCTAAGCAGGGACCTAGTAGCTTGGCTTTGCCTCTGTACGATTTTGTACAAGACGCGATCGCTTTGAAGCCCGGGGTCTTGTTCTTTCGATCCCTCGGCATCTGTAGTTGCCAAGGGCGCATATCGTCAATGGGTCGAAGCCAATCACGTACGAACTCGATGACAGAGCTTCGGATAATTGAGACAGCTGCAATGATGTCAAATGTCGCTATCTTGGTGGCTAATTTACCGGCACTTGGCGTTGTGGAATTCAGAGACATTTCATTATCAGCCACATACGGGCAGAGTACCGCAAGTAGACGTTTCAATAGAAATCATGATGGAATACTTACATCAGTTCTATTCTATGCATTCTTCTGTATTGTGAAATGATCGGCAGCCTTGTGTTCAGGGGTGATTTGAAGGCAGCTAAATATGATCCTGAAGTGGTAAACACTGGACCTGTTTTGGTGCCTCGCAACCGGTCCCACAGTGGCAAAACTGGTTGGTTGACCCTGGAAACGCCACTGACGCGACAACGAGCGAATCAAATGCAACCATGAAGAGTCTATTTTGGTATGTTGCTGGCTTGTCATTGAAGCTGACTGGCATCATATCTATATCGCACGTCATGAGTGTGCAATGTTTGCAGGGGTAACACTTTAACAGAGTCCGGGGGAGCTCTATATAAAAGCTCCCCTTGAGCAACAATCAATATCCCTTCTCTCCATATAAACCAAATCAATACTCAATCATCAAATCTTGATCAATACTTTACCGCATTCTTTATTTACATCAATCTTCTTCATCCAACATGGGTCTCCTGAAGAAAGCCGAGGAGGCCATCACTGGCCACTCCACCTCCACAAACACTTCCGCCAACAACGGCCCACACAACTCAAGTCTAGCCAACAAGCTTGACCCTCGTGTGGATAGTGATCGTGGTAAGTGGAGATACTCTATCGAGACATCTTCAGAGACTAATTACTTACTCAAATAGACAACCGAGCTTCTCACACCAACCCATCGGCTGGTACTACTTCCCACACCAATCCATCGGCTGGTACTACTGGACCTCACAACTCCAACATCGCCAACAAATTGGACCCTCGCGTGGACTCTCAGGCGACGAGCGGTGCACAGACTCATGGTACCACGGGTGGCTATACCTCTGGTCTCCACGATTCGAAGGTAGCGAACACGGTTGACCCCCGCGTTGACGATGGTCATGCTCGCGTTGAAGGACATGGAGGGAACCTTTACAACACCGGTCCCGCGTCCACAACGGCCGGTCCTCACTCTTCCAACTTGGCCAATAAGGCCGATCCTCGTATCGATTCAGCAGACTTGAACACCAGCGGCCCTCACGGTAGCACTTTTGCGGGCAACAGCTACGGCACTGGTCCCGCATCCACAACGGCCGGTCCTCACTCTTCCAACTTGGCCAATAAGGCCGATCCTCGTATCGATTCAGACTTGAACGGAGGTAACAGCTACAGCACTGGCCCTGCGTCGACAACCGCTGGTCCCCACAGCTCCAACTTGGCCAACAAGGCTGACCCCCGTATCGACTCGGACCTGAATAACAGAGGTCACGGCAGCACTCTTGCGGGCAACAACTACAGCACTGGCCCTTCGTCGACAACCGCCGGTCCTCACAGCTCGAACCTGGCCAACAAGGCTGATCCCCGGATCGATTCGGACCTGAGTAACACAGGCCCTCATGTTCAAGGGCATGATCACCACTACCGCACTGCCGGCCCGCACAGTTCCAACTTGGCCAACAAGGCTGATCCCCGTGTCGATTCGGACATGGATAACCGAGCCCGCCACAGCGCTCTTGCCGGCAACAACTACAGCACTGGTTCTTCGTCGGCAACCGCCGGTCCCCACAGCTCGAACTTGGCCAACAAGGCTGATCCCCGCGTCGATTCGGACATGGATAACAGAGCCCGCCATAGCGCTCTTGCGGGCAACAACTACAGCACTGGTTCTTCGTCGGCAACCGCCGGTCCCCACAGCTCGAACTTGGCCAACAAGGCTGATCCCCGTATTGATTCCGACATGGATAACCGAGCCCACCACAGCACTCTTGCTGGCAGCAGCTACAACAACACTGCGACTGGAGGTACGACGGGCCCCCACTCTTCCAACTTGGCCAACAAGATCGACCCTCGTGTGAATTCTGATTTCGATAGCGGGGCATCTGGGGTGCAGCGTACCTTCTGAACCGTTTAAGTTCGCCAAGGCAGGGATACAGTGGAGATATGTTTGATACCAGATTGGATTTTCAACGAGTAACGATGGCTATGATTTTGCTTGACCGATTTTGAAATTACCTGCTGCGATGTTTAATCCTTTTTAGATAAACAATGAACTTGTATTTTCATATTTAAAATGTTCCGTGTGTGTAGTCGATAACTTGTACTTTCTCGATGAGTCCGTCTAGGCTTTGGACAAAGGCTTGATGCACCGGGTCGTCCCGGACGTAATAATCTCGGTATGCTGCGTTGTCGAATTCGACAACAAAGGCATGGGTGATGCCATCCTAGTAAAGATTGCATTAGTTGACATATTCTCCAAGAGCTTCCTTGTGGCATGATAGATATTACATCCCACTCACCTGTGATCCTTCAATAGAGTTGTCGGCTCCACCCGTAGATGCCCTGATATAAGGCCTTTGAGACGATGGATGAAGGCAAGTGTCTTTCAGTGCGAGCATTCGGTCGCATGCCTTGATTGTGTTAGCCGGATGTAATAGGAATGTATGGCATTGAACTGTCATACGGCATGTATGGCCTGGGCTTCGATCCCAGCTTTAAATTGGAAGAGGACAATGTGAGTGATAGACATGATCAATTGCGCCAAGAATATAGAGTTTTATACAATTGGAAGACGGTGGATGAAGAGTGAAAGTCAGCTGGTGAGGGGAAGGTGAGGGGTGAGGTGGACTGGATTCCCCGCTTTTCCGCTCATCTCATCCTTCCCTTCATTTAGCACGTTGATATTTGTCTTTGAGTACGGCAAATGCATGAAACCGTGTCGAAATCTAGGCTTTCATTCCTTAAGGTCCAGGGAGAAAAAAGAAAATTGTAACACAAATGCCTGGGTCAAGCAATCCTTTTCCTTTGACTATCACCATATTAGAACTCCCCATTGGCCTCGAAAGCCTATCATTCACCACAACTAATTAGCCCTCGTGCAGCCTTCTGGAAGTCCCGAATGTAGGCCCATAACAACTCGTGGGCCTAGCGATGTGCCGAGATCCGAGAAGCCAATTGCTTCTATATCAATGGTAATCATGACGAGTGAGGTGACCAGAAAGTGCGCACGGTGTCCCAAGTAGCTTGGATCCTTTCGTTTATGCAATCTATCCAGAGAAGGAAGCCAATTTCCTTCCATTTCCCGTGTCTCTAGCGGCGAGCGTGCTGCAAGCCTGACTTCTTACAGGCTGCGAAGACACGCTAACAGAAGCTTAGCGCATTTGAAATGACCCACTTCGCACAATGCTGATCCACCCTCTTAGAGCAGAGGGGTCACTATAGTTTATATTTCTACGCCGGATTCCCAGTCATGGCTGGTACTACCCGAGATCTGGAGAGGATCCTCGCCAGGTTGTCAGTCAAGTTCACAGTGACAGCCACATCTCCGTGACATCCAAAATGATTGTCCCATTACTGACTCTGGCTGCTATCGGGTATGCTGCCTCACTGCCCACAGACTTGAAGGACGCTTTTTTGGGCTGTCGGGGTAGAAAGACAGCACCAGAGCAATTGCATTTCAACTACGCCGGGGACCGTGCCATGATGATCAGCTGGAACACAAAAGAGAAGCTGGAGTTTCCGTCGGTTTTCTACGGACGCGGTCGATCGCTTAATCAAATCGCTTTCTCGCAAATTTCTGTCACATATCCAACCTCAACAACGTACAGTAATCACGTCTTGATCGAGGGCCTAAAGCCGGACACCGAGTACAATTTTGCTGTGCAATGTGCCGAAGAGAATGATCATCATCGATTCAAAACTAGTTTGCCGGCTGGAAACCCTCGTCCATACTCTTTTGCCTTTTTTGGAGACTTGGGAACTATGGGTCCCTTGGGTTTGACCTCCTATGGTCAAAAGGATGCACTCAGTCCCGGTGAAATCACCACAATAGAATCCTTGAACCGCTTCAAAGGTCAAGTGGAATTCATGTGGCACGGTTGGTGACTCTTACTCAGCTGCATATAACATCTGATTGACACATAGCTATTCAGATGGAGATCTTGCTTATGCCGACGATTGGCTGAAGGAAGAACTCAATGGTTTCTTGCCGAATACTACCGTCGAGGAAGGAGCTGCGGTATATGAAGCCATTTTGAATGCTTTCTACAATGAGATGGCTGGAAACGTGACCATGGAACTCCCATACATGGTTGGACCTGGTAAGCCGATCCTATAGAGCGACAGATTTACAAAAATTCTATCCTCAAAAGTGATGTTCGGAGAGACTAAGCTCAAAAAACAGGAAATCATGAGGCGAATTGTGACAATGGAGGAAGCGGTGACTATACAGACAGCATTTGTGCTCAGGGCCAAACAAATTTCACTGGCTTTCGGAACCACTTCCGCATGCCTTCCGAGCAGTCAGGCGGTCTCGAGAACTTTTGGTACTCATGGGACTATGGAATGGTGCACTACATCCAATTCAACACTGAGACCGATGTAAGGTCGAGCCCCAGCGCTCAAGATCCAAATTTATCTGACGGATTTCATAGTTTCCCGATGCGCCCGACCTGCCCGGTGGAAGCGGAGACGAAAATGCTGGCCCTTTCGCGCCAAATGGCACACAGCTTGAATGGCTGAAAAAGGATCTTGCGTCCGTCGACCGCAAAAAGACACCCTGGATCATCGTCGCTGGCCACCGTCCCTGGTATGTTGACGAGACCAAGTGTGACGCATGCCAAGCAGCTTTTGAGCCACTCTTCATTGAGTTTGGGGTTGACATCGCGCTCTTTGGCCACAAACATTTCTATGAGCGCATGGCACCCATCGCTAATGGAGTCTTGGATCCAAATGGCCTTGACAATCCGTTTGCTCCGTGGTATCTGGTCAACGGTGCTGCGGGTCACTATGAAGGATTGTCCTCTTTGGAAACACCACTAGAGAATTATACAGTCGAGGCTATTGACACTGTTTATGGATGGAGTCGATTCACTGTTCATAACTGCACACATATTACGCAGGACTTCATTGGTGAGTTCGTTTAACGACCTTCTTGTATATCAATGAGCTAATATTACTTTCTCTAAAGCCAGTGCCAATGGTACAGTTCTGGACTCGGCCACGCTATACAAGAATCACGATGGATGCAAGTTTTGAAAGGCAAAAGAAAATTATACTTTCTTCCCGACGCCTGAAACAACAGTAAAGAAATAGCTCCATAAGAAAGACATCTACTCCACCTGAGCTTTCAAAGTCGGTATTCATCTTCATCGACCTCATCGTCTTTACACAAGTCTTCTCTGCCATCTTGCCAGCTTGAGCAGTTTAGACAACGCGAGGCCTGTTATGTAGTTAGCCTTGAAGAAGCCACAACTTAGAAAGGTATACGACCTCCACGCTAATGTATTTTTTGCAATACCTGCATCTCACAGTAGGCTTGATGATTTTGTTATGAGAGACGAGCATGTATAAATGCGCGACCGCAAACAAAGTCAAACTAACGCCTATGAAACTCAAGATATTCTCGATAAATCCCCTGTCACTGATTAACACAAGATCTGCCGGTGTCCACTCGTCGGCTAACGTACCCCCAAGCCAAAACGAGCGCCCCATCGTCCCTAGCCTGTTTCACCGTATTGTACCCCTTTTCCGAATCATAATTCGGGCCTTGCGACAGAACGGCAAATTTCTGATCCATATTTCGATTTAAGAACGGAAGCAGTGAAACGACCGGTAATACGATATCGGAGACGAACGAAGTAACGACTTTCGTGAAGGAATTAGCAATGCTACATATCGTTAGTAACGTAACATGACAAAGACCTCTCAACCTCAAACAGCAGGCAGCACTCACATCAGACCCAAAGCAACCTCAAGGACATTATCACGAGCCGCAAAATTCAAAAACGCCTCCCAGCCATGCTTGACCTGCTCGCCTGCTGTCTGTCCAACACGAAGAAGGAGGTCCGTACTTTCATCCAGCCCACGCATTTTGCCCAGTTGTCTTGACATGTCTGGATGGTGGTAAAGGGGGTTTTATTTCTGGGGTTGAATTTGACGGCATGATCCCCCGCGTCATTGCGCATTGTTTCAGTCATGTGGAAGGTGAAAGGGGCGGGGACTCTGATTCCAGGCGCTTGGCATGGGGGTCTATTTGTTAGATGTCTATTCCGCTCAACGAATAGGAGGTTTCAAATGGGGAAGCTCTGAGGTCTATTCTATGATCGGCCTTATCTTATTCGTGTCGTTGGTTGATGGTCTCTTCGTCTGTGCGATCGTGCGTTGTTGATCGACGTTGGCGGAACGCTAATCTTGAGAGTATTCACTAGACTGCCCCGCAACGAAGTTGCATGCTGCATTTCTCCAAAGTCAGCCTCCCATGACCTTGAATTTCCGGATATTACAAACATTGGAGATACTACACCTGTTACTTCCCATGGCGCAGATGGATTTCAGACTGCGGAGTCACTAGACGTCTTTCGGTCGTTCAGCGATGTCAATCCTCTCCCACTTCTTCATCAATCAGCCATCAACGAGAACACTCTTCCACTCCTACTATCTCCTCTAGAATATGAGGGATTAGGAAACCGAATCAATGACTTTCCCTTTGGATTAGAGACGTCTAAAGATACAATTCGGCGTGGAGAGTGGACTAACTAGGTGACTTAGATTCTTAGACCATGCCTAAGGCGGCGAAAAGGATAAAAAACCGAGTAACCTTATCTTACATGAGTGTTTATATGCGCTTTGCTCCCCATCGCCTCCCCTATTAGTACTTATCTTAAAGAAAAAGTTTTTGATGCATCACTATACTACCTAAGGACTCCGGCTTATGCTAACAGAGAGAGAGAGAGAGCTCAGCTGCACGTGCGATAGAAACCAAAACCCTGCGAGGAGGGAAACAAAACCCTCCTACCCTCCGCGGCGGTCACATATAAAGAACATACAGTCAGCTATGGCTGTGCCTCAGTATCAGGAATTTCGTTTGGCCTTAAAAATACCGATTTCCTGCAAGAAATCGACCACACTACCTGCAATTGATTTTTTCTTGCGACAAACACCCCATGGTAGCTGCTCGCGCCTACTCTTGCTTTTGCTTGAATCCCACTTCACCCCCACGGTTTTTCTATCATCCCACAATACTCGCAGCACCTATCCCGGCTACTAGTAATCATGTCAGACACCACGATAACACAGAAAGATGCGGCTGCTTCGACTCCGGAGTCTAAAGAGACCTCTTGGGTCGATGCCGTCCAGGATGCGACCACGGAAAAGAAGAGCCCGCCAGTATTCGAGAAGGGGCCGAGATTCTTCACCATATTGTTTGTTCTCGCCCTCACCAGCCTCCTCACGTCTTTAGAGGCAACAATCACTTCAACCGTCATGCCATCCATCGTGGCCGATTTGGCCGGAGGCGAAAACTATATCTGGATCTCTAACGCCTATTTCTTGACTATGTAAGCCTCCAGTCCCCTTTATCCAACCAGCTCCGGAAATTAATTCATATACAGGACTTCTCTTTTGCCCATGTTTGGCCAGTTCGCAAACGTGTTTGGTCGCCGGTGGCCCATGATCATATCAGTGGCCCTCTTCATGCTCGGGAGCGGTGTATCTGGCGGGTAAGTTGTCTGCTTTCCCATAGTTCCTTCCATGTCTACCTCTTAGAGTCTCTGCTGAGGAGACGCGCAAATGCACAGAGCCAAGAACATGGCCTCCATGATCGGTGGCCGAGCGGTTCAAGGCATTGGAGGCTCGGGTATCGGCGTCCTCTGCGAGATGATCATCTGCGACCTGGTACCGCTGCGCGAGAGGGGCACCTACTTGGGCATGGTGCTCGGCATGGTTGGTCTGGGAGCCGCCCTCGGCCCTCTCTTTGGTGGACTCCTCGTCAGTTACAGCACATGGCGCTGGGCTTTCTATATGGGCCTGCCCATCGGCGGTGCTTCGCTGGTGTTGCTATATCTCTTCTTTCACGTCAAGTACGACAAGTCCTCTACGTTGGCCACCAAGCTCTCAAAACTCGACTGGCTTGGCAACGCCGTGTTCATCGGCGGCACTACCCCGGTGCTCATCGCCCTCAGCTGGGGTGGAAGCAAATACCCGTGGTCTGCCTACCAGGTCCTCGTGCCGCTCATCGTCGGCCTGGCCGCGATGGGAGGCTTCATTTGGCTCCAAACCAATGCCCGCCTCGTGCCCAACCCCATCATGCCCATCCACCTCTTTAGCCATTCCGTCACTGCCCTAGTCTTCCTCCTCACCTTTCTCCACGGCATGATCACTATGTGGGCCTACTACTTCCTCCCGGTCTACTTCCAGGGCGTCCTCGCCGCGAGCGCCTACCGCTCCGGCATCATGCTCCTGCCCACCATCCTCGCCCTCCTGCCCGCCGCCATCATGGGCGGCGGCCTGCTCACAAAATTCGGCCTCTACAAGCCCATCCTCTTCGCCTCGTTCGCCTTGATCGTCGTCGGCTTTGGCCTCTTCTCCATCCTCGACGAGAACTCGAGCACGGGCGCCTGGGTCGGCTTCCAGGTCGTCGAGTCCTTTGGCGCCGGCCTGTCGCTGGCGGCCCTGCTCCCGGCCCTCCTGGCCCCGCTGACGGACAGGGACACGGCACTGGCGACGAGCACGTGGGCGTTCATGCGCAGCTTCGGCGTCATGTGTGGCGTCGCCATCGCGGGCACCATCTACTCGAACCGCGCGTCGCAGCTCGCCGGCGCCGGCGCCATCGCCAGCGACCCGGCCGTCGCCGCGCAATTCATGGCCGGCGGCGCGTACGCGGCGGCCGACCTCCATTATCTCGACTCGCTCTCGGCGCAGACGCGCGCTGAGGTCATCGCCGTGCAGGCCAGCGCGCTCCAGCGGTCGTGGCAGGTCGCCATCGCCTTTGGTGGGGTGGGTGTCATCGCTGCTGCTATCATGAAGCAGGTGGCGCTCCGGAAGGAGAACGACACCGAGTTCGGCATGACGGAGAAGAAGGTGGACAAGCCTACCGAGGAGGAGGCTAGAGGCATGGAATCACCGGCCGCGTCGTAGTACCGCTCAGAACATGTTTGCTTTATTAACGTCGAACCGGCGGACATACAGTATTAGATAAAGGGGGAGGGGCGGGACTGGTTATTATCAAGTTGTATTTAATGGAAAGCTTCTCTCTTGCTTCTTAGTACATTGCACCTATCTAAATTTGTTGACCTCGGCTTGGATCTCTGTCAGACACAGTCGAGTTCTTACACTGACTTTTCGTGACACTGTTAAAAAGACACAATGAACACTATACCCGTGTTCCAAAAACACTATGATGGATTACAATACTAGAAAGACTATCACGATGAGACGACATTCACTTCCCCGGTACCTTGGGAATCCTAAACCTTAAATTGCATAGGTACTTTTTAAGATTCTGCGGTTCTACCTAGTCATCGAGAAATCTCATCGAGCCTTTGATACTGGCTCGTATCGACTCTACGTACGACTTGCCACCCCGTCGTGACTTGACATCCTCCTGTTCTATCACAGCCCAAAACAACCGTGTTCGATCTGAACGGGATAATATCCCCGGGGTGGCCGAGGCAGCCGCCTCGCCCGAGAGACAGTGTTGGGTTGGAATCCCCATGCAGCGCTCCAGGGTCCGCACCTGGCCCTGGATGGCATCGAGGATGCCTGTGGCATACGTCTTTAGGGGCATGTCCTGAAGCGTGGAGATGCCGCCGATTCGGAGCACCGACTTGACTTTGACGGACTTGAACGAGGCCGGCGGCAAGTCGCAAATGAATTCATAGATGGTGTGGAACAGCGAGTCGAAGAGTCTCATCAATGCAAGGTAGCTCGACAGAGCCAGGAGCACAACCTCCGTGCTGAGCGCATCCTCACTCTGCGTATGCGTTTGGCCCGCCGCCGGCGTCAAGCTCTGGATGATGTCGATGAACTTTGTGCTGCACGTAAGGAGTAACGCAGCTGGATTCTCGGCCTGCTCCGCACCCGCGCCCTCCTCTTTGCAGCCCTGCACGACTTTGACGGGGTCCGAGTAGTATGCGTCTACCGCGGCGATGCGCTGGTCCATTTCCTCTCGGAACCGCATCAGCGAGCTTGCTGGACTGATGCATTGTGGTAGAGGACTCTGGGGGAGGACCGCGCTCTCGCACGTATCAAGGAGCGGGCCAAGATCCATATCGAGCACGCTGCTACTAGAGTCCCGGCCCATGTCGAGCATCGCGTCGATCTCGTCATCTGCACTGAGTAGCCCCCGGAGCTGTGATGGACCGCTGAGTTGATCCACATCCACCAGGGCGAGGATATCCTTGCCCGACGCAACAGGGCTTTGCTCAATCGAAGGAGAACCGAAGAGGGCGGTGCTGTCGCCTGACGCTCCCCAGAAATCTGGCTGTGGTCCGTCATGAGCTAATAGGTTTCCCGGCGGATTCGACTGCACGGGCTTGGAACCCGCAAGGTCCGACGCTGCGATGCCGTCGAGCCACCGGTCCCAGGACGTGCGCATGTCTGCCCTGTACCGCGGCGCTTTTGTAGGCGCGCTGGCGGCCGGTGCGGGCTCACCTGCCATGGAAGGGGCATAGATATCGACATGGTTCACCTCTCGCAAAGATGTCGACGTGCGATGCCGCCGCCCCGCACCGCCGGGAGAGGAAGCACCGGCAGGGTTCGCCGCGGCGGGGCGGCCATCGACGGTCCGCTGTTTGGGCGGTCTTCCGGGGTGGCCCGGGGCGCCTGTCACGCACCGCGCGCCGATGTGGTCGCAGCGGGCGCACGGCGCTGTGCTGTTTTCGACGCGAAGGCACCGTACCCGCTTCGCTCTGCACTGGTCGCAGGCAGAGCGCTTCACTGCCGCCTTGAGCATATTCGGTATCCTGGTCGTCGCGAATAGAAATACGAGAGATCGATTGCGAAACGATCCGGTCTGAGATCACGACACACTTGCCTGATGTTGGCGATGATGACCAGCTTTGGATTGCTGGTGGTAGGATAAAGAAAACCTCCTCGGAGGGTTTTGTGGCCGCAGCCAATCATCAAAAATAACGAGCCGCTCCCTCTAACTTACCATGATCTACCGATGTCAGCAAACTCACGTCCAGGGCTGGTGTTGTTTTTATGTCTCACCTGACTTGCGCTCGTTGTGTTTGACGTGCTCTCATGTTGGGGTACATACCTGTTCATAAGTTTGGGTACACTTTTCCGTAGAACCCTAATTTTCCAACCACCCAACTTCGAAAAATCATAACACCGCCAAATGAGAGCTTTTGACACCGCGATTAGTGGAAATCGACCGAGGCCCGATCAGCTATCGTTACAGCGATTAAGGCCGAAAATCTGCTCACATAGCGCGTGATCTTCGTATCAGCCGCACAATGGTATATCGAACGATGGAATGCTTTGAGAATAATAATAACCTAAGATTGCACCCTTGCTTAGGCTATTACCCCTCTATCAATAACTGAACTATACGTTATATCTATTAAATATATTATAGGTTTCCTTGAATAAGCTGGGTACTAGCCCTAATTACCGAAACTGGTCTAAGTATATCTAGATCCACTGCCTATCGATGTTTACGCCGCTATAAGATCTCAATGGAAATCTTGCTGTCGAATCCTACTAAAGAAAGAAGATATTTATTAAAGGCTAGATTTTACACGTTAATAGTAGTATTTCGATAAATGAGAATGCCTAGTATTTAGTAATGAATGCTCTGTCCAATAATCGTCTAATTCTCCAACTTAATGGGAATTTTGGCTTACTTTAGAGGCCTATTAATATGATTTAGTTAATCTTACTAATTATAACCATAATACTACCTAAATAGTCTAGGTAGGTATTTAGATTGGTAGCTATACAGACCTAGTCTTTATGAAGTGTACTTCTGAATCCCCTTATAGTGGATACTCAGCTAAATCTTACCAATAGGCCCTTAAAGAAGCATTTTTTATTACTATATACTAGATATAAGATTTTAGCAAGATAATTCAAAGCCACATACTGTAGAAACTATTTAAGATTTTTTATAGCTCACGGAATCTATGTAATAGAATAGCCTACCCGCTTACCTTATTTGAACCCTATTGAGGTCTGTTGGTTCCTTCTAAAACGCGAGGTTTTCAAATTACGCCATAACATATAACATACTGGTCGATCCTTAGCCGCCTGGATCGAATTCCATGATTTATTAAAGCGTGTTTGGTGGAATATTCCCTAAGAGACTATTGATAGCCTAATTCGGTCCTTTATTAAGCGTTGTACAGCTGTCTACAACATATGGGGATATTACACTAAATATTAGTGTACAGCATGGAAGAAGGTCTATTTACCTGTATGACTATCAAGTTTTAAACCAATTTATTGAAATTTGGAATTTTAAGAATTTCTTTTCTGTAAGGGTTGATTTTTTCGGCGGAAACCTTATATATAGAGTGTACCCAGACTTTTGACCTACTATGTAGTTTTTATTCTCATTTACGATGCTAAGGTAGGATAGGTACACTGAATGAAATAAACATATGGCGCCATGAAAGTACTCTACACTGCTGTGTCCTCATGTCGAATCATACAGCGGATACACCAGCTTACGGGCTGAGACCTCCTTGCGCGACAAAGATGTAATACCCTCAATCACTTTTGGTAAACCGCCCTGATTCACCTGCATGGGATGTGATTTTAGCTTTCCAGCCTCGTATAAGGCGACAAATTGTTTGATCCAAACTTGGATCCAAGCGTGCAGCTCGGGGTTTTCCTTGCGGTAATACCCTCCGGGCAGGTCCAGCTCCTCCCCGACCACCTCCAGTCCCAGAACCCAGGTCGGTTTGACCGTCTTGCGCATCGTGGCCATCATACCGTCCGGCAGGAGCTCAAAGCCAATGTATCTGCCGCCACCGCGCCCGATGGCCGCGTAGCAATGGCGGATGGTTCGCGCTTCCGTGATGATGTCCAGCGCGCACTCCAGCGTGTTCTTGGTGTATGCCCGGATATCCTCCCCACACGTCGGCGAGTGGTAGTCAAAGGCCTTTTCCGCACCGTACTCTTCAACTAACGCGAAGTTCTTGGGAGAGCAGGTCGTGATGACCCGGTAGCCCGACCTGAGCACTGGATCAACATCATGTCCATTCATAAGTGCTGTCTGCACGCCCTCACAAGGAAAAGAGGAAAATCACTCACAGCTTCAGCAATTGGATGGCGAAGGTGCCGCTGGCAGTAGAACCTCCGTAGACAAGAATGAACTTGGGGTCTGTAGTGGGCTTCTCGGGTGTCCCGTCCAGCTTCATCACCCACCAGAGTGCCATCCCCACGCTCGTCGTCACGGCGCAGCCTATCGAAGCCGCCTGTTCCCAGGAGAGCTTCTCGGGCACGCGCCAGATGTTGTCGGCCTTCTCGGAGATGTACTCGGCAAAGGCGCCTGACCAGGGTCGGCGGCGCTGGTTGCCCATCTGGGCACCCGCGACGCGGTCGCCTACCCGCAGGCCCTCCGGTGTGCGGGCCACGGCCTCGCCGACTCGCACGACGACGCCGGAGAAGTCGGAGCCGTCGACGGCGCCGGGACACGGCACGCGCGCCGGCATCTTGTAGTCGCAGTGGTTCACCGCCACCGCGTTCACCTTGATGAGGACATTGTCGGGCGGCACGGCAGGCATGGACAGGTTGGCGCAGAGTTCAAAAGACCCAGGGTTCTTGGCTGACTGCACGATGGCCTGCCGTGACGGCGGAAGCGGTGGGAGAGTAGTCGCTGTCGCCATAATCTGCTGCTTCTTGGCTAGGCAGAAGGGCACAATCCTCGGCGTGACGACTCCCTTAGATTAGTATCGCGGCCAAGCTGCAGCGCTATGCTTTTCACTCCCATAGAAGGCCTACCACGTCTCTCTCATTCGGCTCGGGCAGAGATAGTCTCAGAGTAGAATTTAGTGGTGCTATTTGGGGTTTCGGAGCTTGAAGGGGTAAGTCGGGACTTTCCCCCAGAGCTGCATGCTTCTCCAAGAGACCTCGGGACTTTCTATTTCATGCAAGTAAGCAGACGGAATACCTTGCATTTCTAGGCCAGCACCGTATAAAAAAAATAGTGAACAAGGGAGGAGATCTCTATACTCTACTCATTTGTCTGGACAAAGACTGGTAGCTTGAATTTGTTCGGAGCCATGTCGAAAGTGTTTGGCGGAGCCATGTGCAAGACGCTTGCCCTTGCGGCGGCGCTCTTCACCTTTACCGCCGCAAACCTACACCAGGTGCCCCTTGGGTCTATGCCATTTCCTGCTGATCATGAATTCACGACGCAATGGGACGAAGAAGCGTGTACGATTAGCAGGAGCACGGCCTTCGAAGTGCTCGACGGCCCCAACACGTTCAACACGGCGCCGTCCGAACCCATAAACTCGGTCAAGATCACGCCCGCAATCAACAAGACCAACTGGGAGCAGTGGGAGTTCGACGGCCTCTCCCACACGGGCCTTTCATTTATCATGGTTCTCTTCTCCCGAGACTACTCGTACTACTTCTTCGGCAAGGGAAATCTGCGCGTGGAAGTCTTCATGACCCTCCCGGACGGCAGGAAGGTCCAGGAGCTTGACTATGTCAAGGAGTCCACCGTCATTGACTGCCCCGGCTACACGGCCGGCATCTGGAACACCTCCAGTAGGTCGTACTCATTTTACACCTCCAAGGACCTCAAATACACCAAGGTCGACTTCGACTCGCCCAAGATCCGCGGTACCTACAAGTTGTCGGCTACCACGCCTCCCCACCACGCCGACGGCTCGGCCTGGGACCCAGAGGCCGGGAAGAGCGCTGAAGACGCGGCCCTGATCTCGCCCGACTTCTACTACAGCGTCCCCGTAGCCGGCGGCGTGGCCGAGGTGGATGCGGTCCTGGGGTCGGGCAAGAAGCTGTCCTTCAGCGGCAGGGGTGGCTCAACCCGTCTCTGGGCGCAACAAGGCTGGCTCGGCTTCTGCGAGAGCTGGGTAGCCGTCCGAGCCTGGGCGGGGCCCTACACCTTCACCTACTGGGAAATAGTCTCCCGCGTGGGCGCGTACACGGGCAAGAAGTTCGTCTCGGGCCACCTGTTCTACAATGACCAGCCCCTGGCCGGCACGCGCGTCGACGGCAACGCTTCCGATACCGCCGCCGCCGAGGACTCCGTTCGCATCACGCACAACTACGACGGTGAGATCGCGGGCACGCTGATCGACAAGAACACGGGCCACGTCATCGAGTTCGCCTCGCCAAGCCGAGACAAGAAGTGGCGGTTCGAGCTGCAGCACACGATGAAGCAGTACGAGCTGCCCGTCGGCGGCGGGCTCGGCATGAGCGACTTTGCGAACCGCGTTTTTGGCGGCGACGTCGAGGGCAATCAGTACGAGGGGCGCGGCCTGACGGAGCAGGCTGTCTTCCCCGCGTACGTCCCGCAGTGGGCGGTCTGGCTGCTGTATGGTGTCGGCTTCTTGGGCACCGGGAAGGACTACGCTGTCGACTTTGTCAACTACTTGTTCTCTTAATGTGGTGAAAGTCGCTCGCAGTAGCGGTGGGGATAATCACCACGGTCGATGAAGGACGGTTCATCGCTAGGGAATAGGGGCATGCTTTTTTCGGGCATAATTCAAAGTGTTTGGATACGGCCTTCCCGTCTCCCAAATGCCGCAGTATTTGTTCTTGCCAAGGTGTTTACGCTGCGCTGGTCGTTTATCTAGGCTAGGATAAGCTTTTCGGTTGTAATTTGCGTCGTATTACATACAACTTGAGAGAACTTCATGAATGGTAAGCAGCGTTCGATTGGGATAACTAAGGCAAGTGGCTCGTATTGTTATGTTACGACTTTTAGGCATCATTTAAAGTACGCAGGACGGAAGGGAAGTTAATGTTAGCTAAACATTGTCAAGAGTGTCCGCTAGTGAACTGCACAGAGTAGCTCCCTTTATTTACCGACATCTCTTCCCTTCCAATCAAAAATGGCTCTCGTATATGCCACCCGGTCACCTTTCTTGATCTTCAGTGTCCTCATAAGCCGTCTCTCACCGTTCACCATACCAAATCCCCAAACCTGTTCCATGGCCCAGCCGGCAGTCTGATGGACGATGAGATCATACAAGTTGTTTTCCCCGCCGGGCTCTCCTTCGTCCAGAAAGTCTTTGGTCAACTCCGGGTCCAGGGGCTCCCCATCGTGACCCTTGGCAGTCGATAGATCTACCATGCGGGACCGGGCAGATGAGGTGCCGAATAAAGCAGAGGAGTGAAATTTCTCTCGCCCATCCAGCACGCGGACTTCCCTTTCCTCGCTGAGCCCGGCGATGGCGACGGATGCGATCTGGGTGAAAACCAATATCTTTGTTCCGGCTTCGTCAACCTCCTTCTCCACCTTCATTGACAACGAGGCGATGCTGATGATTTTGCGAATGATCCAAGGGATGCCCTGGACCGCAAAGACTGGGTCGAATGCACCGGAAAGAGGTTTGCTCTAGAAAACCGTTACTGTCTGTCAAATGGCTGGGAGGAAACCTTGTATTGGCCGTCTGGAGTAGATTTACCAATGCCCAAGAGCCGGTAAAATCCTGCATCGACACCTCTGGAGGAGCCGCCATCTTGTGTCAACTATAAATGGACTCAGTTGTAGATAGATAATACGAGACAAACGGTAGGTATCTAGCCTGAGTGCTCAGACTGGCCCGGCGGGATGAATCAATGAATGCTTATAAGAGCCAAAAAGCGGCTAGTAGATAGACTCGAAAAGACCTTCAACATATGCAAAACGTGGGAAACCAGTTGAATAGCTTGACCGGAGATGGCGCGTGTTGACGCGAAAGTCCCGAATTCGGGCTTACACAGTATGCACCTACGACGCAACCGAAACTGTACGCGACACACGGCAGGCTCGGCACCGAATCGGGACATTATGACCAAAGGTAGTATTCGGACTTGTCGACTTGGTACGGAATCAAATCGATGTTCGCCAGTTCGTCTGCTTGGGGGACAGTGTCGGTTAATGCACTCTTGACTTAACACGCACCCTACGCGGGACGTTCTTGGTCGAATTCAGAGCAGTTGAGCGAAACACCTTATTGTCTATTTCGCTTGATTACCCAAGTCTGTATTCAAGGAGGACTGCGCGCAGTGATCGGCGCAGGTCCCCATCATGTTCAAATTCTTTGATTCGTTTATGTTCGACTTCGAGCTCACCCGGCTCCTCGGCAGCACATCGGCCGGCGGCTGCGAAGCCTGCGAGTTTCTGACCGCCGTGGGAAAGATCAAGAAAAACGATGCCGAGTCGTGGCATGACGCCTGGCAGGAGCAGGGAGAGCGGGCCGAGGCCATCGCCGATGAGGCCGCCAGGGACGGCCTCAAGGCCCTGGCCAGGAACGGGTACCTGCGCGCGGCAAATTACTACCGGGCCGCATCGTACCTGTTCTTCAACGACGATCCAAGGGTCGTGCCCATGTCCGAGAGGTCGGTTGCAGCCTTTGTGCGCGCAACGTCCTTCATGGACGGCGAGGTGCTGCTGGTGGAGATCCCGTATGAGAACGGCATCAGCATGCCCGGGTACTTGTATCTCCCTCCCAGGGAAGCGCGATTTCCCGGCAAGATACCGCTCCTGATGTACTTTGGCGGAGCCGATTCGACAAAGGAGGAGCTGTATTTCCTGTTCGGTGACTCGGGTCCGCGGCTGGGCTACGCCGTCCTCTGCCCAGAGGGCCCCGGCCAGGGCCTGCTGCTGAAGAAGTCGGGGCTTCCCCTGCGACCCGATTTCGAGGTCTGCGCGGACAAGGTGCTGGCTTTTGTTGGCAATCTGGCTCAATCGCGGCCAGAGCTGCAGCTGGATCTAGACAGGATTGCCGTAGCGGGTGCCGTCACCGGAGGATACTTTGCCCTCCGCTCTGCCACCGACCCTCGCATCAAAGCGTGTGTGTCTATTGACCCATTCTTCAGCATGTTCGAGCTGGCAATGACCCGTGCCCCTCAGTCCTTCGTCAGCTTGTGGGAGGGCGGCTGGGTCCCCGACAGCTTGTTCAACTTCACAGCGGGCCTGCAGAGAATGACAAGCTTCCAGGCGCGGTGGGAGCTCGCACTGGGCGCGAGCAGCATGGGCGCCGAGTCGCCCGCCGCCATGCTGCGACGCTTCAGAGACTTTTCCCTCGACAACGGGAAGGACGGCAAGGTCTTGGACAGGGTGACGTGCCCCGTGCTTCTCACGGGCCCCGGCAGTGGTCGCGAGATGTACTCGTCGGCAGAGACGGGGGCGGTCAAGATCCACAAGTTGCTCACTAATGTGCCGGAGAGGAACAAGGAGCTCTGGGTCCCAGTGGACGAAGCCGACGGCGGGTTGTCGGCCAGCATTGGAGCGTGGCCCTTGTTGGCGCAGAGGAGCTTCCAATTTCTAGACGCGCATCTTGGCATTGATCGGAAGAGTACGAAGGAAAGCAAATAGGTTTACTTGGCTGTATTAAACATGGTTCATGGCATGACGTACCTGCATTATTACCGAGAATTCTTCTTCATTCAAGCACATGACGGTAGACATGATCATCTTCGCAAAGTGAATACCATCTTATTGTAAGAGTTTTTGCAGTATTGGAAACTATCATAGTGTCCTAAAACACGGATAAAGTGTCTATCATGTCTCTTAACAGTGCTTAAAAAAGCCAGTCTGTGGGCCTGGCTGTCTTTTGTAACTGACAACACAATCAAGCAGATAAATAAACATTCCCTATATTGGTGAAATTAGTGCAAGTTAATATTAGAAATTCAAGCCCTTACGAATATTAGTTTGACACCCTGTGAGTGTTTTTTAAATGTATCAAAACGCCAATCAAGGAAATTCAGAATTCAGCCATTCCACCCTGCGCCAGAGTAGACCTCTGCAAACGGGCCTGGCGAGCCTAACTTTAGGCTCGTGGCCCGGCTCGCTAAAGCTCGCGAGCTTTTTTAGGGTATCCGGCTCGGCCCGTCTAGAAAATATGGATATCCATGGATATCCACGGGGTTTTCCTTGGCGGCATAACTTTTTGCGCTTAACCTATTTTATTGTGTATAAGTCTGATGACTAATATTAAACCATAGTTAATAAAAATATCACACCAAAAAAGGACCGCGAAAGTTATGCACGTCGATGACGTTAGAGAGAATACCTATATTCTAGTAACAGATTAAAGTTTGGATATCCATGAGCTTAAGGCCAGGCTCGTGGCCCGGCTCGTAAAAGCTCGCGAGCCTAAAATAAAGGCTCAAGCCCGCCTCTTGCCATGGATATCCATGGGTATCCATATGGATAAATGCTGTTTGCAGAGGTTTACGCCAGAGAAAGTGCAGAGAAAGTGCAACAAAAGACATGGCCTTGCTTCGGCTCCCTCAAAAGCTATGCCGAATTCACCTAAACACCTACTCTCCCTTGCGCAACAACAGTTTCTGTCCGATCAGCAGGCCACCACTCTCGTCCGCATTGCGCAGGAACTCGCCCACCAGCGGATTCATGCCACTCCGCACAGCGCCATCCACCCACTCGCCCATGGGCAGCGACTCCAAGTCTGCACCCCCCTCGCCGTTGAGCAGGTCACGGATGCTCTGCACGGGGATGACCTGGTCGCCCGCATGGTGCAGATACTCAACTCGGGCGGCCGGCGACGCCGCCTGCAAGACCGAGCGACCGATGCCGCCAGCGGCATTCTCGAGAGACACCAGATCCACGTAGCCGGTCCAGCGGCTCGAGTTGGGGAGCGCTTTGGTCTGCGACCCGTACTCTAGGACGTTGGACAGGATGTCGTCGCCCGCCTCATCGCCCATGATGGCCGACGGCCGGTGGATGAAGACTGGCAGGCCAAGCTCCCGGGTCGCCTTCTCCAGGAACACCTCGCTGGCCCACTTTGACGCCGCGTAGCCGTCTGCGAGCCCGGCGCCGCCTTGCTGGGGCGGGAAGCGCGCGAGCGACTCGGGGGCCAGCGTGTCGGACTTGTTGAACTTGCCCGCCGTGGCAGTCGACACAAAGTGGAATGGGACGCGGCGGGCAGACGCGAGCCGCACGAGCTCCTTGGTGGAGGAGAGGTTAGGGGCCCGGAGGGAGCGGTAAGTCTTGAGGAAGGAGACGTCTGCGCCGTTGTGGATGATGGCGTCTGCCGAGGCCGCGATTGACTCGACCTCGGCTTCCGAGAGCCCGCAGCGCGGAAGGGCAAGGTCACCCTTGTGTAGCACGACCTTGGGGGAGCTGGCAAACTCGGCCAGCTTGCTGGTGTCGCGGATGGCGATGCAGTGGATCTTGCTGACATTGGGGGAGTCGACGAGGAGTCGAAGCAGGGCGCTACCCAGGAGACCAGTCGCGCCGCTCATTACCACAATTTTAGGAGACATGCTGTTTTGTACTGCCACTGTCGGGACTTGCTGTGTGCGGGCTTCGAGAAGGTCTTCGGGGATCGCCGTCTCAGCCGCCCAGTCTATCGCGGTATTGGCATCCGATGAGAGATCCTGGATCATTGCTGCCATGGCACCCAGTGTGCTGTTCTCAAACAACTTGATCAGGGGCAGGTTGGCTTGAAACCTTTCGTTGACGAGCTGTCGCAGCTCGATAAGCAACATCGAGTTGCCACCGACATGGAAGAAGTCGGAAGCGGTGTCGATTTGGTGCACCTCCTCCAGCTGTTTTGGCAGCGTGTCTCGCCAGATCTGACACAGTTTGGACTCGGTCTCTGTAAGCTCTTCTCCTGTCGATTTTGGTCCCTGGGATATGCTTGGAATGGCAAGTCTTTGGAGGGCTTTCCTGTCGATTTTACCGGATGCATTCAGGGGCAGGGAGGGGACAGGGACGATGGCCGCGGGGCGCATGTACTGAGGCAGGGGCAGCGAGGCGGCGAGCTTGCGGAGGAACTCGACTTCGTTCTCCGCTGAGGCATCCGATGGCGACAGCACCGCATGCGCAATGAGGAGTGCTGGGTCACCACGAGGCGTGACGACCACCGTCTTAACCCGTCCCTTGGCTGCGTCCAGGATAGACTGCTCGACATCTTGCAGTTCGATGCGTAGACCTCTGAGCTTGATCTGCGTGTCTCCCTCCATGCGGCCAATGATCTCCAAGGTGCCGTCAGACCGGAGGACGCCCTTATCTCCAGATCGGTACATCCTGGTCCATCCGTTTTGGATAGCCACTGACGTCGGCATAGGGTCCGTCAGGAACTTCTTCCGCGACTCCTCGGCATTGTTGATATAGTCTATGGCCACACCAGCGCCGGCAATGCAGACTTCTCCGGACCACCCGACGGGCAGGACGCTTAGGTTCTGGTCCATAATGTAGATACCGTAGTTCGGAAGGGTCCTACCGGCCGGAATATGCCCGTCCTCTAGGTGGCTTCCTAGGCTGAGATCCATCTCGCTCGAAGAAAAGGAGCCCTCGGTCGGGCCGTAGGCATTGAAGAAGTGGAAATCGCGTCCGAAGAGGCCGCCGAGCTGGCGGAAGCACTGTAGCAGCTCTGATGGGAACTTCTCGCCACCGGCCGTCGCATATCTCCAGTGTGTGCTTTGGGAGAGGCTAGTTGCGCCGTGCCGGAGCCAAGCGAGATATTCGGATGGGGTGCCGCTTGTGTAGGTGATGTTCTGCTCGCGCATGATCTTGGCCACCGCAACAGGGTCTTTGCGAAGAGCCTCGGGAACGATGACGAGAGTCCCGCCATTGGCCAGGGCCATGAAGGTCTGGTTCAGAGACATATCGAAGCCCACCGAGCTCTGCTGCAAGACTGTCTCCCGCCCAAACCTATGCGTGTGCACCAAGGCCTCTACGTGATTGCGTAAACTGCCGTGAGACAAGACCACGCCCTTCGGCACCCCGGAGGTGCCACTGGTAAAGAAGACCGCTGCCGGGTCACTGGCCCGGGCGGGAACCGTACGGCGAACTAGATTTGCGTCCTGGATGCGGAGAACATCCACAACGGCGACAGAAGTTGAAAGGCCCAGGTCTGCGGTCTGAGCAGCTGTCGTGGTGTTGGTGAGCAGAGCCGAGCACTTGGACTCTTTGATCATGGTACCGAGCCTTGTTGTTGGGATGTTGAAGTCCAGAGGCACGGCGACGGCGCCAACCCGCAGGATGGCAAGCAGGGAGGATACAAAGTGGGGAGACGGCTCCTGGAAGATGGCCACGACCGAACCGGGCTTCGTGTTTGCCTCGAGAAGGGCGGACGAGACCTTTTCAACCTCTGTATCGAGCTGCTGATAAGTCCATGATTTGCCGTTGCAGTCTCTGACTGAAACACTCTTAGGGTTCTTGGCAATCATCTCGTCGACGCGGTGCACCAGAGTCTCCGGCCACTTGGAAGGCATCATGGGACCTGTAACAAACATTGTTAGTACTGCACCGTCTAGGCCTAGGTCATGAACGTAGAGAGGTGACTTGGAATATGTGGACAGGCAGCTAACTTACCCTTCCCAAGCCGGATTGCATTGCTGATATCCTCGCTTGAGAACAATGACACCTGCTGGAGCTCCTGATCGCAAGACCGAGATAGGTCGTTCAATAGGGCGAAGTACATATCCATCAAGCGAGATGCATCGCTATCAGAGTACAGGCTCTTCTGCACCATGAAGGAGACGCGAGTGTCGCCTCCGGGGTTCTCGATGATGTCCAGGGACAAGTCATAGCCGGCTCTGGGAAGCTCCATCGCCGTGACTTCCAGCTCGGCATTATCAAACCGTCGCTTCTCGCTTACACCCTGACGGTAATTGATGAATGCCTGGAAAAGGGGGCTAAAGGCCGTCGACCGCTCGCAGTTCACATTTTCGAGCAGGATATCGAATGGCAGTCTCGAATTGGACATGGCGGAATAGGCCTTCTTGCGCGTTTGCTTGAGCACCTCGTCAAACGACTGCTTGTTGTCCAGCCGGAACCGGAGCGGTAACAAGTTCAGATACATGCCGATGCTCCTAGCGACCCGGTCGTCCCAGCGGTTGGCGTCGGCCATGCCGATGTTGATGTCGCTCTCGCCGAAGAGCTTAAACAGGAGCACTTCGAACACGCCCAGGTGAAAGTGGAAAGGATTTGCCTTGCGTTCACGACACGCGCGCTGGATCTGGTCCGCAAGCTGGGAGCTTATGGTACGGGTCACCGAGTTGTGCGCGTTCGTTGTGAGAGGGGCGCGTTTCGTTGCCGCCGAGAAGGGGAGTAGAGGAATGGGTGAGGGCGGTTCTGCGAATTCCGACTGCCAGTACTCGATCTCACGTCGCAGGGCGCCCGATGTCAAGTCCTCGCGCATCTTTTCGGAGTAGGCTGAGTACTGGTATGCCGGCTCGGAGACAAGGTCTTGGCCGTTGTAGGCTTTCTGTAGATCGTCTAGGATGACCTCCAAGCTGATCCCATCCACGATGATGTGATGGGCTCCGACGAGGAGGTAGCTCTTGGTGGGTGTCAGACCGAGTTGGATGATGCGCATGCATTCGCCGTGCTCGATATCAAACACGTAGTTCTTGAGATTTTCAAATTCGTGAGCCACGCGCGACTCATCGCCAAGAATGACCGTTTCTAGACGCAGAGACGATGTTCCCAAGATGGCCTGCACGGCCTTCTGGTTCTCGTCCACAAAGAAAGAGGTGCGGAAAGACTCGTGGCGGGCCGCAACCTTCTGGACTGCGCTCTCAAGGCTGCCGATCCTGATGGTGCCATTGATCTGGAGGCATATGGTGCTGTTTGCCGTTGTCTGGTCGTCCATCATGTGCTTCTGGAACCAAAACCTGGACTGACCGGGAGACACTGGCAGAACCTTGTCAAAGGATGGCTTGGAGACCTCGGTAGAGTCTGCCACTGAGGCAGACGTGGCAGACGATGACTCTTGCTTGTCTTGGTCATCGTCGCCCGAGTTACTTGGGGTCGACGAGTTTGCGCTGGTTTCTGGAACCGGGGTTAACAGCAGGGTCGAATCGGGCTTCGCTGCTTCGGGACTCAGCAAGGAGTTGGTTTCACCCGGTGCTTGGCGGGCAGGCATGATCGCCACGGCGTCCTCGAGCAGCTCTCGGACCAGGCCGCCGGACAGGATCTTGAACACGGGGACCTCGATCTCGAGCTCCTTCATGAACCAGGAGCGAATGTCAACGGCGACCAAAGAGTCGACGCCGAGATCGTCGATTGTCGACGACAGAATTTGGGTTGCCTCCCTGTCGTCTGGAATATGCAGCATGGCGCGAAGCTTACGGACGAAGCCGTCTATAAAAGGGTCAGTTCTGTGACGTAGTGCCCTTCAAGACAAACAGGCTTACCTTGCACAATCTCGTAAACCTCTTCCTCCGTGGTAGCCTCAGCTAGTCGCATGTTCACAGACGCGTCAGCCGCTTTCTTGGTCGGCTTCCTGTCACTTTCGGAATCGTTCTGAATACAGTGTTGGAACCGGGGGAACTGGGGCCAGCGGATGATGACATGTTCCAGATCATACGTCTTCAACGCCGTCATAACCTCGGGGTTCCGATTAGAGTGCGGGTGAGACGCCAGGATGGCCTCACCAAAGCAGAGGTGGAATTCCCTCTCGGAATACATCAGGAAGCCGGCCTTGCGAAGAACGTCGTGCACGGATTCCTTCATCATCTTGTTGCGGTTGACATACCCCACACCCATGACGGCGCCGATGTGGAGGATCGACGCGGCCAGGCCTTTGCTGCGCCGCTTGCTCGCCAGCGCCGTCATGAACGAGTTGGCGGCGCTGTAGGCCGCCTGTCCACGGTTGCCGGCGATGGTCGCTGCGGAGCCGAAGAAGACAAAGAAGTCCAGTGCGTCCGCACGGAAGATCTCGTCCAGGTAGATGGCTCCGTTGACCTTGGGGCCCAGGACCTTGGTCATCTTCTCGAGCGGCATCTCGGAAAACGCGACGTCGTCGAGAACCATGGCGCCGTGAGCGATGCCCGCAATGGGAGGGAAGTTTTGGCGTATGCGGTCCACAAGCGAAGTAAGAGCAGCCTTGTCAGTGATATCATTTGCAACAACCTCCACCCTCACTCCAACTTCGGTCATGTCCTCTAGCCACTTGGCATCGACCTTGGGAGTGCGACTCGTGAGCACTATGTTTCGCGCTCCGTGCGTCGCCATCCAGTCGCAGATGGATTGCGCCAAGTCGCTCGTCAGCCCAAACATGACATATGTCCTGTCACTCTTGAAGCTGACGAGGCTGTCAACCGTGGTAATCTCCACTGGAACTCTTGCTTCAGTGGTGCTGGTCCAGTCCAAGATGGCCGCGTCGACTTTGGATCCTGCGACTAGTTGTTCCGGCGTAATGGTCGGTAATTTGGTGTTCGAGTCACCAGAAAGGACCGTGTTCTTCAACGACAATTGCACTGCGCTATCCAACCTCGAACGTAGATCAGCGACGGTGAAACCCCCGAGCGTGCTGTAGCGCGGGTATTCCCGTAAGTGTCGTCCGAAGGCACGAGTCGGGCAGAGAGGAGGCAATCAATGCGCCCAGCCGATCTTGGGCATCCTTGGAGGCGTCGATAAACACGGCAACACCATGAGGTAGCAAAGACTGCATCTCTCTCCTTTGAGCGTAGGAGTCAATTGTGATCCATGGGCCGTCAGTGGCTGATGCAGACGAGGTGGTAAAATTGACGGTCACGTTCAAGTTGGATGCAGCCGCGACGAGGCTGGATGCCAGCTCCCGAGATGGCTCATGAATGAGCAGCATCGAGTCTCTCCTGCAGACGGACAGCATGTTCTCGACACGTAGCAGATTTTCCAGCTGGGAGAGGAACTGGGGCTCGCTACCCGCCGGCACCTGCACCTCGATTACGTTCTCAAGTGCGATCCAAGCATACGAGCCGTTGTTGGGCGCAATAGCAACCACAGACTTGCCAGTCGCCGTGCTGGTGCCGAGGACTAGGTAGGTAGGCTCGAGAGGCTTTGCGAGTACAGGCGCCAAGAGCGAGTGTCCGACTTTGATGAGAACATGCGAGGAGTCATCCGCAGCTGTGGACATTCTGGGTTGGAGCGAGCTATCCAGAGCGAGATGCGGCTTGGAGGAACTGAGCGAGAGGCTGACCGGAGTGGCCCGCGGGTCGATAGGTTTGTGTATCGTTCGCTTGGAAGCGTTCCACCGGTCGTTGGCGGCCGTGTCATGATAGGCGCGAGAAACCAAAATCTCCCCGTTCTCGAGGGCGAGCTCCTGTTCCTGCGTCCACAGAATTTTGTCGATGTTGCCATCCTTCTCCCACGTGGCGGCATATCGCAGACGGAGAAGCTGCTCCAGAAGCTGTCGCGGGTCGGGCTTCGCGCCGCTGGGCAGGTCGAGGACTTGCGAGACCAGGTCAGGGTTTTCCAGCATGACGGTCCGGATGAGGCCGATCGACATGCTCATGTACGGCTCCTCGGATCTGCCTCCCTGTGTGACCCATAGGACTGTCCCCTGCGTCTCGAACAGCCGCTGCATCCCCTTGAGCGTCCGCTCCGAGAGCGCGCGGAAGACGGGCTCGTCAAGCTCCGTCAGGCACAGGATTGCACTGTTAGGGGCTGCTATGGCAGCACCCACCATGTCTCCGAGGGTCTTGAAGACGGTATGCTTCACACCAAACGGCTGCACCAGCCGAGTGATTTGGTCGATGAGCTGGCTCGTTCCCAGAGTCTGGCCGCCGACGAGAACCAGGTCCCATTCTACCGCGTCGGGCATCCTGAACGATGAGAGTGGCTCGCGGAGCAACGAGACGCGGTCGTCAATGGCTTGTGAAACCATGACAGTCAGCGTGAAGGGGAAAACATCGTGCTCGGGCGTGGCCGTGTCGACGCCCGAGAAGCCGCACTCGAGCAGCAGCTGGTGCCACTCGAGCGTCGACACGCACGGCGACAGCTTCCTCCCGTCCGCCTGGCCCAGCCACCAGCCCGGTGTGGCAGAGAAAACGAATCCGGCACGGGTCACTTCGTTGTTGGGGATTTCCATGAAGACCAGATAACCGCCTGGCTTCAGGAGCTTGCGCGCATTGGTCAGGGTCCGGCGGAGGTCTGAAGTCGCGTGGAGGACTAGCGAAGCGACGACCAGGTCGTACGAGTGCTCTTCGTATTCCTGGGCCGCGATGTCCTTCTCACAGTCCAGTATTCCGAAGATCATCTTGCTGCCAAGGGCGTCAAATACCTCCTGGGCAGTCTCGAAGAAGCTCGCTGAGATGTCGGTGAAGGTATACGAGGCGAACGAGCGGCCAATCTCGCTCATGATCACCTTTGTGGCTCCGCCGGTGCCGGCACCGATCTCGAGCATCTTCATGCGTGGGTACCGATGAACGAGTTGTTTCACGGTCCGGCCGAGGGTGATGGTCACTTCTCGGATGCCCATGGCAACCTCGTAGAAGCGATCCAGCAGACCGTCCTTGGTCATGTGCTCGAGAATCGTCGTCTGGCCTCTAAGCACAGCCGGCAGGGTGTCACCCACGACACAGCAGAGCTGCAGCTCTGTCCTGTGCGCCCATCTGTGTGAAAGTCAAAAGTCAGCATCCCTTACATCTCGATTTACCAAGTCTTGATCGATCGTAGGATTGTCCCACTACCTAGTTCGCACAAGGACGGGGAAAGGTAGCAGGAAACTGGTAGAGTGAAAGGACTTACCTGGCTTTCAAAGCCGCAATGTCGGCATAGCTGTCATCAATCCACTTCTTCTGGGCGAACTGCCTCGTCCCAGCCCTAGTGGTGTCAATGACATCTTGGTAGAACGCAAACGCACACTCAAAGTGCCACTCGAGGTTCATGGTCTGTCGGACCTCGGGCGGGAACTGGGAGGTGAGGCTCTGCATGTAATGCAAGGTGACCCTCTCCAGAGCCTCTGCGAACTCGTAGTCCTCGGCGGTGGCCCTGTAGCCCGCCATGGCCAGGTCGCCGTTCGGGTTGAGCGGCGCCCACGTGTACTCGGTGAACATCTTCTTGTCCGCGTCCGCCGTAGGCTCGGCAAAGGCGACGACCTGGATGCCCTCCATCTGGACCAGACCGGCCCCCTCGTGGGTGTAGATGTCGGCGTCGCCGCGGAGTCGCCTCGTGGTAATTGGGTTCTCCGTCAGGTGCGCACAGGACGTCACGCTGCTGCTCTTCGGTCCGAGGCACTGCTCGCAGAGGCCGACGTTGACGCGGAAGCTCTTGATACCGGTGGGGACGTGCAGCTGTTCGAAACTGCCGTCGCCTGGGAAGCAGTAGGCCAAGAAAATGCCCTGTAGCGCCGTGTCCAGCATGGCGGGGTGGAGCAGCATCTGTGTCGGCTCGTCGTCCTGCGGAGGCACTGCGATGACAGAGGACGAGTAGTTGAGCTTTCGCTGGATCGAAGAGAGCGACCGGAAAGGTCCGGTATAGCTGTAGCCAAGGGGTTCCAAGAAGCTATAGAACTGGTCCTCTGAGACGTCGGCGAGGTTGGGGGGATCGCTCTTTCGGGACGGGAGCCATCGCGCGTGCGTCTCGCCCAGCGTGACTCGAAGTCTGCCGGTCGCATGGGCGGACAAGAGTTCCATCTCGACGTTGGTGGATGCATGATAGGAGAACGAGGCGACAAAGCTCTTGCCGCCTTCCTCCTTGGTTATGCTATGCAGTGAAAAGACAGTCTCGATACCGGTGTCGTTGTCTCCAAAGACGAGCGGCTTTCCAAGGCTAAAGTCCTCGATCTCGATCAGGGCGATATTATTGTCGGGCGACAGGAACCTACCGGCCTCTACAGCGGTGGCAATGTATGCTGTCGCCGGATAGATGACCTGTCCCTGAAGCTGGTGGCCGCGGACCCACGGCATCTCGCTCAGCTTGAGTAGGTTCCTCCAGCGAATCTCGTCCTCCGTGGCATCCGGTAGTCTCGTGCCTAGCAGCGGGTGCGGGGGATTGTTGGCAATGGCCTGGACTCTAGACGAGCGGGATTCGTGCCAGTAGAACCTGTCATGGTCCCAGTGGTACGTGGGGAGATCTTTCAGAAGCTCACGGCCATTCGTGCCGGATGCCGTCGAGTCTACCTCCCGAAAGTTAACTGGCGAAGGAGAAAATCGGGACCAGAGTGCGCCGAGAGCATCGCCGAATGCCTCGATGTCGTCCTTTCCACGATTCAACAGGCCCGCATATGGTATAGCCTCCCCACTGTCGCTGATCTCCCGAAGCGTCGCTTGAACGGGACCCTTCAATGCGGCATGGGGACCGATCTCGATGGCGAAGTCGAATGGGCCTTGTGCAGCAGCAGCAGTTTGGACGGCCTGGGTGAAGAGCACGGGCCGAAGCAGGTTATTCACCCAGTACGGCCCCGAGAGATCGCGATCGTCCTGTGCGTCACCGCTCATCTCCGTGTCCTCGTACGTGCTGGAGAACCAGGGAGTGTCTCCTGTCACATGTCGAGCCTGGATACCACAGCCCTTGAGTTCTTCGAGGAACCCAGGTGCCACCTTCTTCATGTGTGGCGAGTGATAGGCTTTGTCGACCTTCAAGACCCTCGCAAACTTACCTTCATCGTGAAGGATCTCCCTCGCCTCTTCAATGGCGTCGCTGTCTCCAGAAAGCGTAACACCCGTGGGTGAGTTGTACGCGGCGACGCACAGATCACGACCCTCGAACATGGGCAGGCTGCAGAGCTCATTGGCATCCTCTGCGGATGCTCCAGCGGCCATCATGGCTCCGGGCTTGTCGGATGTGCAGATGGTCGAATAGTAGCCTCGGTAGTATGCGATCTTGATGGCCTCTACTTTGGTTATGTAGCCCTTGGAATAGGCTACGGCAACCTCACCGGACGAGTGGCCGACAACCGCCTGGAAAGTGACGCCTGCGCTGGTGAGGAGGTCGTACAAGATGATCTGGATCGCGGTAGAGAGAGGCTGTGCATATGCGGCTTCGGCGACGCGAGACTCGGAAGCATCGCAGGTGAGCTGTTCCAGAAGAGTCCAACTGGGTCGTCCTGGCTCAGGAAGGCGCTGGAGCTCCTGATCTAGGTCCTCGACTATCTTTCTAACGTACGGGCTCTTTACCAGGGCCCTGCCCATAGACGGCCACTGTGCACCCTGGCCGGTAAACACGCCTAGGACGCGAACGGGGTGTGACAGTGCCTTTGAACGAGTGCCGAAGCTAGAAGCACTATTGCCCTCCAAAGGTGCGGCAAGGAGCTCGGCAATCTTGGCCTGGAGGTCCGCTGCCGACCCTGCCGCAACGCTGGCTCGCACGGCGTGGTGGGACCTCCGAGCATACAGCGTGTAGGCGAGATCACCGATGTCGACATTTGGGTGAGATTGGAGGTATTCCGAGTAGCCGGACAGGACACCTCTCAGGGCACTTCCAGAAGCAGCTGAGAAATTGAACGGCACGAACTGCGGAGCGGCGACATCCTTGATGTCCCGCGAGGGAGTGACAGCACTGGGTGGCACAAAGTTTTCGATAATAACCTGAAAAGAATGGTCAGTAAGTTCTTGGATATGTGGATTCAGTGCAGAGATTGAGACGCCTAGGTATTTCAACGGCGCTTGCGGTATAAATGTTGCTGGTAAGACTAACATGCGAGTTTGTGCCACCAAAGCCGAAACTGTTCACACTGGCACGGCGTGGAGCGCCATTCGCGAGGGCCGGCCATGGCTTGGGGGCCGTTGCGATCTCCAGGTTGGTGTAGAAAGGCTCGATGTCGGGATGAAGCTTGTTGAAGAGCAGGTTGGGCGGGATCACGCCGTGTTGAACTGCGAGCGAGGCTTTGAGAAGACCAGCCAATCCCGCCGTACCCTCAGTATGACCAACCACGGTCTTTATGGATCCAACATAGAGCGGATCGCTGTGATTGGATGAGATGTCATCGCCGGGGTGAAAGAAAGCTTTGCTGATAGCCTCCGCCTCCTTGGGATCACCTGCCGCAGTTCCCGTTCCGTGCGCTTCAAAGTATTGGCAGCGCTGACCGGGGTCCCTCGGGTCCAGCCCGGCCTTTACATAAGTCTGCTCGATGAGGTCGATCTGTGCAGAGGCATTGGGCATGGTGATGCCCTTGGTCCGGCCATCTTGGTTGACTCCAGTCTCTCGGATGATGCACTCGATCTTGTCTCCGTCTGCGATCGCATCGCTAAGGCGCTTCAAGACCACCGCAGCTACTCCCTCGCCGCGCGCATATCCGGTCCCGTCAGCATCCCACATGCGGGACCGACTATCGGCCGACAGCATGTGCAGCGAGCTCTCGGCGATGTACTGCCCGGGGCCAAGGATCATGTTGGCTCCCGCCGCAACGGCCATGTCCGAGTCGCCGCTTCGCAGCAGCTGCACTGCCTGGTGGACCGCCACCAGGCTGGAAGAGCACGCAGTATCGATGGTCATGCAGGGGCCATGCCAGTCAAAGAAGTACGAGATGCGGTTCGACATGATGCTCCGGGCTGTTCCCGTCGGAACATAGGTTGGCAGGGTGTCGATATCGTTGTGCAGATGTTCAAAGTAGTCGCCAGTCATGAGTCCAACGTAGACTCCAGTGCGAGAACCCACCAAAGACTCAAGAGGCATTCCAGCCGCCTCGAGTGACTCGTAAACCACCTCCATCAGCAGACGCTGCTGTGGGTCAATGGCGGCCACCTCGACGGGCTTGATATTGAAGAAGCCCGCGTCGAAATGGCGGTGGTCCTCATCGAGGAAGTACGATTCCTTAACATGTGTGGTTGAGTGGTGGGTCGGGTTGGGGTGGTAGAAGTTATCGATATTGAACCGATTTTCGGGAACGCGCTTGAGCAGATCGCGCGGCTTCAGCAGAAGCTCCCAGAGCTTGGATCGGCTGCTCGAGGAGCCGGGGGAAACGCATCCCGCTCCCAACGACAGCGATGGCCTCTGCATTGCCAGGCCGCGGAGCGGTGTGAGGGGCGGTCATAATGAATGACAGATGGTGGTACAGTTACAGTACAGTCTGGAAGTTGGTGTTGAAACTCGTTGACGGTCACAGAGCAAACTTGGGATAAGACAGCAAGACACAAATCATACTGAGCGACGAGGCAATGCATTGTTATCTACCATAGAGTCCTCTCCATCTTCGCTAACAAGTCTCACCCAGACTCACCCTCGCTGTCTAGATTTCGGCTTCTCATCTCAGCCTTAGCGCCGGTTGACAACCCTCAAGAGAATCGTTTCGGAGTCAACATCCGCTAGTTGAGACTTAGTGACTTACGGCTCGGGCGCTAGAGACTCGGGTAAGACCAGGCAGTCAGTTAAATTCGGGGCCCTGAAGGATGCGGCTCGCACTTGACGCCAGCATCGAGTTCCTACATGTAACCTCGGGACTTTCTCTATTGGCTTTGTCAACTGAACTCCCGAAGACGAGGGTTCGCCACAATCTCGGTACTAATGGTGGCCAGAGCACGTATTGTAAGTGGAAGGAGTTGGAAACAACCGAACTAATCAACACGGCAGGCAAGTGAAGCTGATGGTCAATCCATTCGGTCATTCGTCTCTACGCCTAGTCGATCCTATAGTAGTCCACCCGCCTACCAAAAAGACTCCTTTTGACTATACAACCGCCGCAGCCATATCTTCAAATATCATCTCGCATCCGGTCGGCCGAGCGAGCTTCACCTCTCTCGGACAGAATTCGCCACCTTCTGCTTGTCAATAAAGACAAGGGTTACCTGCTTCAGCCACGGTAAGTTCCACCGAGTAATGACACTGGAGTTCCATAGGAGTGTGTTCAGAGTCCTAACTGTCATTAACAAGAGCGTGTTCCATTTACCTCTCGGGATCATGTCTCTTCGCGTAACTGATGTCTTGAGCTGGGTGCTGATCGGCTTCAACGTCGTGTCCATGCAAGCCCACCTGACTGACAGGTTCACGCCCGGTTTCTCCAGAAACCTCGCAGAGAAGCTGCCGCAGCACAACAGGGTTCTCTTCAAGTGGGCAGGCGTTTCGGACTCAACGCTGAGGGGTTTTTTTTCTGCATCAACGCAACGCTCGCGACCCTGCTGTTGATACCGAGTCTCCGAACTCTCGGGCTGAGGATTGGATTCGGCCTGCTGTGTGTCGGATTTTACTCCGACCTAAGGTTGGGGGAGAGTCCGATCCCGCATCTTACTCTGTTCACATTGGTCGGCCTTACGATGTGGCTGGGGTAGAAGAATGTCCTTGATGAGGTCAACGAGGGCTGGGGGACTGTACCATGCTTGCTGCGCGCGATGAGCCGGGTAGATCATAGCCGCACTCATGTAGTGTCTCCTGTCGTTGGCCATCTTAGATGCATACCCGGAGCTACCTCAATGCCGGGTTTTATGTCCTGTTCCTTGCCTTTTCATTTCCCTTTTCTCTTATCTTTTTTCTATGGTAGATGCTTTCGTTCCTTTACTTTGCCTATGTAGTTACCTTGGAAAACAACGAAACATGCAAACTACAAAAGTTCCCCTCTTTTTGTGCATTAGAATTCTAGCTTGAGGGGAGGTGGCCGGTCTACTCTATAGTCTCTCTTGCCGCCCCCGTGATTACAGTCGTCTATGAAATCAAATAAACATCTACTACATCGCTTCCCATCATCTTCTCTCTCATCGTCATCCTTCTCGTCGTGGTCCTCCTCATCATCTTCCTTCACTCCGCCTTCAGCGCGCACGCTGGATGAGAGCACCGCTGCCAGCTCTCAGGACAATGGATTCTCACCTTCTCGTGGTGTTCTGTATCAGTACGCATCATCTGATGTGGAAGTGAGGAAGAGGGAATTCAGGAAATCTGGTTTTGACGAACCTGAAGCTTGATGAAAGATCTCAATGTAATTAGGAACTGATATGGAGCTTTTGCTCACGAACCGTATGTCTGTCATAGCTTTAGGGCTCAATATGGACAGTAAACTTGATTAATAATAATAATAATCTTCCTCTTCTCCCGCGTCCTACCCGTCGTCTTCAGCATCATCATCATCATCATCATCATCATCATCATCATCATCATCATCATCATCATCATCATCATCATCATCATCATCATCATCATCATCATCATCATCATCATCATCATCATCATCATCATCATCATCATCATCATCATCATCATCATCATCATCAAAGTGCCTTGAGCGCGGCGGCGATGAAGCACAACCAGGCCGGTAAGTCTGTAATCAACGCCCGGACCCAATTCATCTTGAGCCAAGCCTCCATGGAAACGACAACGTTGCCCTTTGGAACATTGTTCTCGATGGCTGCAATCCGACGCAGGGCCATCCGCAAAAAGAGCATGTGGGCAACGCTGAGAAGTAGACCCCATATGTACCACTTTCTCGAGCCACGTTCAGGATCCGTGGGGACAAGCAGATTGAGAATCCCCAGGATGTAGTTGAGGGGGTAGAAAATGACCAGGACCCAGCGCCATCGAAGGCCACCCCTGGTCCACCAGGCGGGCAGGGTGGAGTTTGCCAGGGGACGAATGGGGTGCTGGACCCAGGTACCAAAGATGAGATGCTCATCGAGAGCAAACATGAGGGTCATGGAGGAACTTAGCGCCGGGCTGAGGCGAAGAAGCCGGATAGAGCTTGCCGCGAGGGACATGGTTTCCTTGGCTAGGTTGGCAGGTAGCTATGATCGGTCCGAGCTTACAAAGTTGACGTGCTTTGCGAGAATCAATCGGGAGGCGGGCGTTGTGAGGTAATAATAAAAAAAAAATCCGTTGTTGTTTTGATACCTTGGCCATCGCTTCCGGAGTCCGATACACACCATTTCAGAAATTCTCAGCTGAGACTGCATTTCGAACAGCCCAGACGTGGTGCGTTTTTCTCGTGAAGTCAGATCTAGGCCCAGCTATAAAAAAAGTCCCGACTGCAACGTAAGCAAAGATTGATTATGTCCGATAGCGGCGAAGGGCTGTTATGTGGAGATGCAGTAAGACCCGCGGCGCCCACGACACGCCTGGAGCTCCGATTCCCTCCACCAGAAGAATCCCCCGAAGATCCTTTTGGCCCCCACGTCTCAATTATCGTCATCTAGGCAGCCATGGTCAAAAGCTTGGGCAGTATTAGTGCAATACGCTCAGTGCGGTAATCAGAACGCGTCTGTAGGTGATGTCCCGTCGTCTTAGGGTGCTGGCGCGCACCGTGCCATGAGCCATGCCTGACCGGCTCATACTTTTTGGGGGAATGTACCATTGGCTGCCAGAGGGATGAGATGATCAATTGTACAGTACATGTTCTGGTTCTACTGCACACTGGAGGAGTTGCCTGTTGACAAGATCGCTTCGATGTTGATAGTTTCACACGTCAATGCCCTTCAGGCTTCCTGGTACACAATCTCATGAAGACTGCGGATCTCTTCCCTCAGTGCTTCAATTCCTACTCTATCTGCCAGACCCTCGCCGTCTGCTTCCCGTCCCAGTACGAGATCAACGAGCTGAGGGGGGATCGCTCTGCCGCGAGCCTTGGTCTCGCATCTCTCGCCACCAGAATCGCCCTCGCAGTCGTTGGGATAGCCGAGCAAACGTCCGATTTTATCTATCAGCCGGAGCACAGCCTGAGTGAGAACAATGATCTGCAGATCGGGGTCTGGTGGTAGCGACACTTCATCGATATGGAAGATTGAGATTGTGAAGAGTGTAATCCGGTGGTGTGTGGCGAGCAGTGCCGTCCGGATCGCGGCAAAGGCGTCTCGAGAGAGGTGCATGAGATTGGTGTGACAGGAAAGCAGAAGAAGACTCGAGGGCATGTCAAGAATAGCACTGTGGGGCGAGTCCGTGCCGTGTAGCATGGCGAGCTTAGCACTGCTGCTCTCTGATCGGACCCGTTTCCGCGGCGGCCCACCTGCCGTTTCTGACGTTCGACGGCCCTTCGGGCCCTCGCTTTCTATCCCTTCGGCTGGACTTAGTAGTAGGCTGGTAGCCACGGTGCTAGACTTGGAGTTGTCGTGGGACTCATACGTGGCGGAGTGAGTCGGCCCCGTTCGCGAACCAAGAATCTCGACGAGCAACCTGTGATATGTCTGTAGGCCGTGCATCATGAAGATCACCGCGTCGGAGATAGTATGGTTCTCATCTGCTGCTGTAGCCAAAGCCGTCGAACTCAAGCCCGGGTGAATGTTCGTGTACTTGCTTGCCATGGGCCTCACAACGCCCAACTGTCGGTAAAGTTGCACGTTCAGGTCCGACAACTCCTTTATTGTTTCTTGGCAGATCGGCCGAAAGAGGCCGTGATCGTTGACTGTTGTTGCGGCAGAATCGGTCACAGCACCTTCGTCCTTGGGGAGACCCAGAATAGTTTGGTCCAATGATAGATCCATAGTTGGATTGAGATAATTTTCCGGCGATATATCCAACGTGTTTTGTTCTCCAAGTGTGGGATCCCCTGAGAGAGAGAAATCAAACGACTCCATATATTGCACCGTGATGCCCCGCAGGAGTGGATCAACTGTCTCATCGAAGTCATGCCCCGACCAAGCGTCCGCGTTCGGGGTGAAGCCCGCAGAGGAGGGCGCTTGAGATGAAGTGGCGGGCAAAGCTGGTGAGCGTGTTGGCTGGGGAGGGTTGTGCGAGCTGCCCGTGGTTTCTCGCTGTTCATTGTCTGTTCTCCTAGGCCTGCCCATGCGCACAGATGAGTCGATGATGCATGTTGCACCAGCTTTCTGGCACCTCTCGCACGGAGCATTGGGGTTCGGCGTTCGAATGCACCGCAATTTCTGGCCTCGACATCTGTCGCACGCCAGCTGCTGGGTTCGTTCTTTTCTTGGGGGTTTTACAATCTCTAACCCTGATTTGAATCCAGAGAAGCAGCTGGAAGGGTCTGAGCGTGGCATGCTTGATACCATAGAGGTCAGAAGATACGAGAAGACAGGACACACCGGTGGTACACAGGCGGGGACCTTGGAGCAAAAAGATAATGGTGATAGTGTGTATTTTATGTCAGACAGGGACACTGGTCACAAAATGCCATGAGGGCAGCTGAAGGCGGAAAGCCCCAAATCCTTTATCTAAGTACGAAGTAGATATACGAGACACATGGCGCGGAAGGATGCGTAAGGCTCCCCAAAATCGGGTTGTCTGACCAACTAAAACACTGTCTGATCTGACCAGCTGCATGTTGGCGACGACGGGTCTATCTTAAGAAAATTGGTGGTCAGCATTACTGGCTGCACTGTCGTTATCGCTATAGGAATGATATTTGACCCCCAAGGTCTAGAGGGAACCCCCGTTTGACTAACGTAATTCCCCACCGAGCGGGCCACATATTTTGATTCTACTTTTTTAAATGCATTTTAACTACCATAACGCCGTGCGTGGGGGCGTGAACAACAGGAGGAGGGGTGGGGGGGAGGAGCTTCCTCAGCCTGCACTGTAAGCTGTAGACTTCGGCACAACCCCTGGGCCCCATGGGGACCCGGATCCAACCCATCATGGCCCCGGGGGTAGCCCCCGGGGCCACGGGGCCCCATATTGGTGCAAACAGACTACACATGCCAAGATTTAAATAATATCATGTTTGATGGCTATTATGTAGGCTTATATTACGGTAATATTTATTTAGTTTTAATGATATCTTATTATTAAAAGATAAATGATATAAATTACCAATAACATAATTAAAAAGTCATACTTTAGGGAAGTTGATAAATTACCGATTCTTGAATCTTGATGTTTAATAACTTATGTTCACCTTGATATATAATTATCACACGCTTTAGTTAACCACTAGTGGTGTGCTAACCAAGCCTCCCGTCTTAGTCAGCCACACTAAACTATCAAACCACACTAAATTGTCAAATTTTCACCTTTTAATCCCATTAGTAGAAAATATAGATATCTATAGATATCCACGGGATTTTCCTTAGTAGTATAAATTTCTACTCTTAAATAAATAGTTAAATAAAATAGATTAGTTAGATACTAAAGTATTACTTTCGCTATTTTATAAATAATGGACAATCGTTAAATCCCTACGTCGATTCCCCTAAGGCCGAACTGGGCCAATTGGCACATTGCAATTTTTCAGTCGACATCTGATCTCTTCGAAGTGGCTTACGAGCGGAAGATAGGGCTTGTAGGAACGCAAGATGCCCATGCCATGCTCATAATGAACCAATGCTCCTTTCGGGTTGTGATTAAAGCGTTCGATCCCCATAAAGACAATGCAAGCAACCAGCACAGCATCAAGGTGCCCATTGTGTTCTCGAAAGTTGATCACTAGTTGAATAGCAATGTTATAATGATGAATGGCGAAATCGCTCTCCGGCGTCTTTTGCTGAGAGTCCTTGTCGAACTGTTCGTACAAAGTACTCAAGGCGACAATCGCATGCCTAACGGCCAGGTCCTGGTGCATCACTCGAGTCACGTCAAAAGTCCAAAATGAGCGAGGTAATGGGCCCGTGAAATTTGGTGCCACGGCCTGACGGTAGAAGTCCAGACTCCTCATCTCCGTGCTACCTACTTCGGGTATGATGGAAGGTCGAATGCGATGTAGGGCCTTGGAAACCCATGACTTGTAGCCGTCACACTTTCTACCTGTTGATATACATCGTAGACAGTGAGGTTGCGTCTCGTCGCACTTGATTCTGCGAATCCTGCGACATGATCAGTTCAAGATCAGACACAGTTTTTGGGTTTCCTACTTGCAAGTGATGCATCCAGTATGAGCTCTGCGGATTCCCTTTCGAGCCATGATGATCGAAGACAATTTTGCGCTCTTTTGGCGTAAAGCTTTCGGAGTACGGGCAAGAGGGGTTTTAAAGAAAGGTTGAGAAGATTCTTTACTCTGACGAAGGATATGGGAATCCGGAATTGCTACTGTGCATGAAATTGTACCTCCCGACCAGCATCTAGATTACACGATTGCGCTTCGGATGGATCATTCAGACTAGACATGGACAAAGTCCGTGGAACTCAAACCATAGGGCTGTCCATGGAGCCTCCGTGAAACCTTAGGCCCGTAAGAAACGTCCTGAACAAGAACCCATCCGGGGAATTTCCCCCTGTTTCTTGGTATAATGATTGTTTCATTTGTTTAATTGAATTTCCGTTATCAACGGCAAAGAGCCTCATATGAAGACCTTACGATAAGTAGCGAAGTAGGATGGTGGGATATTTAGAATTTGCAGTCAGGAACAAGGGATGACCCTGCATGAAGAGAGGCATTCCTCATCTTGTCGATGCCTCATGCGCACCTATATGAGGCACGACATTCTTTGCCCATTCAGAATCCTCGCAGCGGCAAAAGTTCGTAGCTGTACTGTAACCTTCCTATTGGGGTAGCATTTAATCAGGTAGGCTCAGCTGACCAGTATGCCATCAAATACCCTTCCCATTCCTTGCACGGATATTTTTTATACACCCATGAGCCAGTCCATTGCGATGTTACAGATCCTGGACCCAGGTAACTGCAGCTAGGGCTGGACACGATGTCCGAAGGCCTGGCGGTCGAGCGTTTGGTAAGGCTACAAAAATCCTCAACGGGCCGGTCCTCAAAGCCCGGGGCCATGCTCGGTATGAGTTTCTCTCGTGATCGCATCTCTTGATCGCGACCTCGAAGTCATAATCTGAACCAATTTAGAGGTCAGGTCGTAATGGAAGATTTGATAAATATCAGGCGTTGTCGGAGGCCACAACCATAGGATAATGGGAGGGCAACTCGCAGCGATAACTGGTTGGCCTCGTGAACCTAAAACTCAAGTTTGGAAGTCAGAGAAAAGACTGATTAACATTTCGGTTCTGCCCGATCCGTTCTCAAGCAGGGATACCATGGTGAGAGGAACTATCTGTTCGGTAATCAGAATCCGAGTGAGTCATTTGGTCATTGGGACTCGGGGTTCTTTGGACCCAATTGCGCTTCTCGCCCACAATTTCCTGTTGACTAGTATTGGCAGTGTCACCCTGACTAGCGTGACGACTCCAAACTTTCTCATGCACGAGCTTGAACAAAGGACGCATGTTGGACAGACAGGCCGCAATAATACCGACGGCAGGCTCAATGCATGTCCACACGCTCGAGCTCACCTGAGTGTCTTTGAGGAGCCATTATACCGTTATTTCGAAAGGAGATTAGGTCCACTTACAGGTGATATCATTTCCGGCCGTTGAGAGATCAATGAGAGCGACCAGTCGGATAATATCGAAAATAAACGTCCTGCAAAAGGTCAGTTAGTCTGCAAGAAAATATTCGCAAGGGTGCATACAGAAGTCCCAAGATGAAAATTGCAGAAAGACCCATCTTCTGAGCACGCGAAATGGGAGGTTTCTAGATAGTGTGCATGGGCATCACGAGAATGATAGCATCGGTGGCAATATTGGGGATTTGAAGACCGTAGTAGTTTTTCCCGAGATCCATGCATGCGCCTGGCGTGATGGGTATCCAAAGCTTCTTGGTTGGCATGCAAGTGAAGCAGCCGGAGAGAATACCGCATGCTGCCCAAAGAATAACAATCGTTTCCACGATGTTGAGGCCTGCTTCCATGATCTATTGGTGAAAATTAGGGAATGTGTCATCATGTTGGAGCATACTAATGCGACAATCATAAGAATATCATCCACGAAGAGACCAGTACCATTGACCGTCCGGGAAATGATGCGAAAGTCGACCGCCAAAGTTGACAGGACAAATGAAAAGCAAGACGCAGTGATAACTACATGACAAATATTATCATGGTCGTATCCAGGTGTCTTTAGCGAGACAGGAGACATGTTGAGACCGTACACAGCGGAACCCCTAGTCTTTCAAACAAATGAAAGAAGTATGGCAAAGAATTGAAATGAGGATTAGAGGAACTCAATATAAGTCCTAAACTACTAGATATGGACAAGAAACTTTCTAGAGTGGCGCACGAAGCGATAGGTCTCAAATTGAATAAGCCATAATGCCACAGTGACAACCAAGGCTATTTAACTGTTATCATGCCAAAGTGGGATGCGAATGATGGACCTAACCCTTACCTGCGCATCAAGCGATCAGATATGACGATTCCTAATCAGAATACGCTCGATCGGGTAAACATCGACAACAAAGTTCCGGGGAGACTTCAGGCCCCCCACTCTTTCGCTAAGGGATACATCATCCAGAATGGACGGCGACTATCTGGCCAATTGCCCTTCCAGCACGACCTTGCATACAGCAGTCGCTAGTCATGATTCACAAGCGTCCCATGTGGGAATCGGGATCAGGGTTGATCAATCGTGATCGATCCAGGGATTTGGTTCTGTGTAGATCGAGAGCCCGGTGCTGTGGTTCGCCCGATCGTGCGATCGTGGATGCGGCTTGACCTGATCGTCGTGATACGTCTTCAAAGTTTATAACAGGCTACCCGTCCGTTAAAGTTGGGCCTAGAATGAGGAATGATGGATTTTTAGGATCTGCCACTGATGCAACTTGGTGTCAATAAGCCAATTTAGGCGGGGAGATCGCCTGTTTTGTGAATTTACTCCCGGGCTCATCTGGCTTTGAACCATTGATACCGACGTGTAGACGAGGACGAATGCGTGTAACGAGTCCCTAGGAGAAGGCTAGTTGTTTGAGATTCGTCGATCTTTATAATGACATCAAGCAATGAAGTGTCTAGGTGGCGGCCTTGCGATAGATCCCATCTTCAACTCCCAGCACCCTGGTAAAAGCCGGGTTAATCTACCGCTAGGCACCACCAGAATAGACATGTCACCCAAGCGTACAACCGCTCGAAATCTATTTCGATTGCCTGAAAAGAGGCATCGTGCGACCAAAAATGCCCGCTCTACGGATGATTGCCTCGCACAACAGAGACTCCAATCATATACATAGAAATATTGGATTTCATGCTAGTAGGATATAACATCGCTTCGTTATGGGTACAAGTCCGGTCCGTAAGGCTCGCTGTACAGTAAATGAATCATGCTGGCCCACTCTATTTAGGTGGTGGGGGGTAGGTCATTGGCCCAGGGGCCACATAAGCTGAGAACGTTACGCCTCTCTCTATAGCAGCGCGGTTTCGGTGCTCTTCTCGCTTTTGGATTTCCTTCTCGTTCTGAATCAAGGTACAGCAACAACAGCAGGTGGCTCGGACACAATCTGAGCTGCAGTCTCCAGGGATTCCGTAGGCTTTGCGTGTTGTTCTGCGTTGGAGGGCGGTTAAAATGCCTGTAGACGTCAGCAGTTGATTCTATTTGGGGTGAGGGATTAAAAGACTTGTACTGAGACTTACATTGGCAGCCACATAGTAGAGCCATTCCTGTGCAGGATCCATTGCAAGTTTCATATCCCAACATGTTGGTCGGGTCTTCCTGCTTAGATTTTCGGTTGAGACGGTACTGTGTCTTTCCGTAGAGGATACAGGGGCAGAGGATACCAAGGAAGCATGCTGAAAAATTGTTGGAACAGTCACACATCCCGTTGGTCCATCCTCCACCAAATACTTCTTGGTTCGGGTGCATTATTTGGCCAGGTTGGTGGAAGGTACTCAGGTCTTCTGCTGCTGGCCCTGGGGATGAGATTGCAGTCGCTGGAGGAAACGACGGTAGTTTGGGTGACTGTAATGGGTTCACATCGGGTCCAACCGTCATTGTATCGCTTCTAGTAGGGGCATCTGGATTTATCTTCACTGGCAGAGGCCCTGGGGAGTTTGGAGGTTGGTTGTACGTCTCTTGCTGTGTTTGTTGCTGTGGCTGTTGATACGTCTGTTGAATCGCTTGTTGGTACACCTGTTTTTGGTAGGTCTGTTGGTACGCCTGTTGGTAGGTCTGCTGTTGTGGCTGCTGATACGTCTGCTGGTATTGATAGGCATGCTGAGGGTATTGCTGTAACTGAAGTGGTGAATGGAGCGGTGACTGCATGGGCGACTGAACTGGTTGTATATCAGGCTGTGGCTGAGTAGCCTCGGCATAAGGAGCAAAATGCGCTGGGTGCTGGTCTGGCGGTGGGTATTTGGAATACGTAGGAATAATGCCCTCTTGTTGCAAGTGCTGTTCTTTCTCACTCGGAAAGTACTGCGCTGTTTGCTGCTGTACTTCCCTTGATTGCTCGATCGCTGCTGGTTGCTGTGGAGCGGGGCTGGGTTCTGCAGGCACCGGTGGTGTCGAGGTTGGAAACCGAATATGGGAAGGTGGATGCATCTCGAGCGGAGTCTCCATGAACGAGTATCGGGGATTACGGCCCTGTTCATTTTGGGTCTCTAGCTGCAATGGTCGACTCATCTTGGTGGCTGCGACAATGCGGCACCTCGTCTATATAAGAGAGAGAGTGGAAGCTTGTCAAGACCAGCAATGTGCGCTCGACCAAAGTAGCACCGCAGTGGATATTGGATTCACAATCGAATCCAAAACTTGTGGAGAGGGAAGATGATCAGGCAGTTGTTGCTGAAACAGACGCACCTCAAAAGCTTCCCCTGGAGATCATCATGTGCGGGACGCGCTCGGTTAACTAATCTTCCGCTGGCCCACAGCGAAACGATATGCGACTGCAGATCGATAGTGAACGTACCGATTGCAGCATGGAAAGCTCTAAAGAGGGGAAAGCCCGCGCGTGATAAGAGGACATCGGGAGGTGCTAGACCGCCAGGTGGAGATATCCTGAGGGAGACTAAGTTAGAAGTCCGCGGGGACGCAGCAACATGAATGGCTGAAGAGCTCGAGGTTCGTCGAGGAGCTAGTCGTTCAGGGTGATCCTTGCACGGCTAATGCAACTGCTTCACATTGTTGTGAACGCTGGTTGGACTGGGACCCGCCCGGCACCTCCCGTTGGGCGTTAGGGCCGCTCTCGTCACATTTAGCCCATCACACCTCCCGTCACTGTCACTAGCGGCCACGTATGGTTGAGCCATTTATTTGAACTCTCCACTAGGATTGCTCTGTTGATTGTTGGTTTTTGAGGGGTCACATTCGCCCTCTCATATTCAAGTTTTGCCCCAATTCCACGCCCTCTAATTGGCCAACCAATCGGCAGCCTCTTTTGATTACTGTATCGTGAGACCTATTTGACTAAGATGAAAGTTTGAATGGAATTAAGGTGTTCAGCTTGGAAAGGTAAATTCAAAGCAATCAATTAATGGCTGAGCCACCGACGTCATCGATATGTGAGCCACCAAAATGTAACTGGGTATAGATACAGTCCCCTAGACGCCAAGCCAATAGCTATAATTTCAAGCCTAATTCAATTTCTTTTCTCCAACTTTGACAGGGCGTCCTTGACGACGTTGATAATGTAGGTAGCCGTATGCGCCACCAGCGATAAGTGCGATGACCACGACATTGCCTGTTTAGCAGTAATTAGTACCATATTAATCCTTCGGTCTTTCAGGGACAAATAACTCACTGGCAATGAACTTGCCTATACCTCCAAGGGCTTCCAAAGTCTCTCCGACGGCGCGGAAACCCATCCTGAAGATTCCAACGAAGAAGTCGATGAAAGCATGAAGCAGGCTATACACTGTGCCAAACGCCGTCTGGAATACGGAGAATATGACCTCGAATAAAGAGGCGATAAGGTCTTTGATAGAAGTAATAATGGATGACATGTTTGATAGATTAGGAGATCGAGATGATGCGTGGAGGTGTGTGTATGATCGAGGCTGTGCGCCGAGTTATTGTGCAGTTAGGATATTAGATGCTCGGATATTCAAAAATTCCTGGGTACCTAAGATAGTATTTATAAGAGAAGATGCAGTGCGTAAGTGGCAAGATTAAGTTTGTTATGCCCTGCTAGGTTTAGCAAGGGGGCAAGTGACATTTCTTCTTGTTCCTGTTTTGGCTGATTGTCGCCGCCATGTAAGTGACCGCTTATGACGTAGTGCGATATCAAGAAAAGAGACAACCTTGGTTTCACTGACTCAATATGAATGCCACATTATATCTATACAAAAGGCCAATTACGTTATTTTCGGAGAAAGGATCAAGGCATATGAGAGTTCCAAGATTCCCAGCTGTCATTACATTTACCTGGATTTTCCCGGATCAAATTACTATGTACAGTTCAACATCATCAACAAAGAACAGCTAAATGTCGATACAATGTCGTCAGATTTGCTCATCAAAAAGACAGGGTTTTCCAGATTGTCGAAGCCGTTGACCTCGTAGGCTCAGTCTGTATTTGCAAGCCCATCAGACGTGACACAGCTATCTTCGCGGTACGAATACCATAACTGATGTCCACACTAGTATATCGCGGCAGCTCTACAAACTGCCCGATGAGTCCAAGGTTGGAGAAATTCTGAGGCACAATCTGAGGTCGATCTTTTGGACCCCTCGTTAGTAAAATTGCACTCATCCGAGGCATGGCGCGTGGAATAGTAATAGTGCGCGGCCTATCCAAGTCGTCGCCGAGTTTTAGATGCCCCAGCAGCTCAGTCATAATATCTGCCCCAGAGCACTGGAGCATCGGTTTCGTCACATAGTTTCCGTCGACATTCGGGGAATGGGCAAATCCCCAAAGAACGCGGACATGGCGTGGCTGCTCTGAAAAGACTGGCTGCTCCGGAATGCACAAATTGATCTTCCACATACTACCCTCTATGAACACGAATGCCCCAGCCTCGGATTTGCATTTTAATAGAGATTGAAGATGGTTGTAAAAGCCAAGATCCTCTGTGGTGATTGTGAAAGACTCCAGCATTGATTCAGACTGGCGGGTGCAAAAACTATAAGGGTTGCCGAAAGCGGGATGCTTGTTGCCAAGGTCTAGCCATGATGACCAGTTTTGATCCAGCATGTCATCCGCATCCATTGACTGCCACTCTGGTGGATTTTCGTTGTTCCCTATTTCTGAACCAGAAATGGTAGATCCTAAGGTCGTAATGACAATGTCATCTCTTCCTAGGCTTCTATGAACTTTGAGACCGTCCTGGACAAGGTCTAACCCGGTGATGATTTGCTGATTGTTGCTTTGAGTCATCTCGATGTTCTTGAGGTCGATACCGAACTGGAAATCCACATCACAGCTTCGCAGAAAGAAGTATATCGGTAGATATACCGATTCATACTGGTAATAACCCGTGATATCGAGACAGCTTAAGATATTTAAGCTCTGGAACTCGGGGAGATATTGCCGAATGGCACGCTTGAACTCTGCAGCACTATGCCAGGCTTGAAACCCAAATCTGGTAGGACATTAGAAACAAGTGGAAAGAAGCGTATGTTGGGCTATCCCAATACGTACTGGACGGACCACACAGTCCAAAATTGGCTTTCAAAAAAGCTGCTGGGAAACAGATCCCGAATTTGTCTTCCCGTTAGAGACTTTTCCCGCTTAAGCAAAAACAATATCAGTACTTTCCGATGCCTGTAGCTCAAGTTAAAAGATCCCAGCGGTATATGCTCAAAGGTATCGTTTTTCTGAGCCACAAAACAGGTATGGTCACCACCCTTCTTCGAGAGTCTGTTCGCCTCTGCTGTCTCGATTTCATCCAGAATACTTTCCCCGTCGGCTGTTGCAGAGGGGATCATTGCAAGAAGCTCTTTCATCAATGAACCGGCAGGAACGGGCAAGCATCCTGCAAATTGATCATATCCGCCTAGCGAATCACCCTTGTGGTGCGATGCTTGTTCCAAGGAGACATGCTTATCCAGAATATGTATCTTAGATGGATGGATTTTTGCGTTCTTCATGAGATAGAGCGCTGATGCTAGAGGTGCAGTTCCGCTACCGAGGACCCAAGCCTCGGTATTTTCACCCGTGCGCTTGGCTCTAGACTGACACCCCTTCATGGTATGGTCGGCTTGGGTTAAAACATGTCTGTAAATAATGGACAGATTGAATCCATATTGACTAGTGGTTTTAATATGCCGCGGAGGGGAATATTGCCACATGACGTGCTGGAACTCTGTGGTCGTATCCCAACCAGACACACTACATGTACCGCCATTGTTTGTCACGAGACTCCCCATGAAAGTGTCATCAATTCTCACTATACCATTAGAATTAGCGAAAATTGACCAGACCTGCTAACAAAGATATAAAGTAGCCACGATGACAAAGTCCCAAATTGATTCGTCGTATTGACATGTTTGCTGTCTTATGTATGACGTAACGACATTACAAGCTCATTTACGGTTTGGGGGTACCACGTGAGTCTGGTCTGAGGATCTGCATTTCATTGTTAATTGTGGGTCTTGAGACACCTCTAAGGTCTCCTTGGGGTGACATACTGGCTCTGATTATGTCGGTGAGATATAAAGTTCGAAGTCGTGCCCTGAGAAGACGGCAGGGTGCTGGTCTCATTTGTCCCATAATCACACGGAGGCACTTCTCGGTCATCCCACGATTCACGCGCAACAGTAATCAGTTTCCCCAGGATAGCATATTCTAACTTCAACTTGATACTATAGGCAACAGGCTTGAACATTACCTGCAGGGCATAATATCCCACATACTCAATGACGACAATCGCGACGTCTAAGAAGAGGATGACAATGTTGATGATGAGTAGTTGGCTAAGAATTCCACGAGATTGACCCCCAGGTCGGAGACGAAGCAAATGGATTGCTTCCCACACATATATGCTTGATATCACTAGTTCCTGGATACAAAAGCCAACAACTTGGATTCGCTCCATGATATTGTACCCGTGGGCGAAGGGGCCTGTGGGCATTCCCACTGCGCCGAACAGGAGGACGGCTGTTGGTACGTGCAAGAGTATGGCGTCGATGATGATCATCCATAGGACATTCCATAGTACTCTTGTATTCCGCAGAAGCAGATGAAGCCGCGACCATAGCACCATGGATTGACCTGTGATCATGCCACACCAGCTGATAATGATGAGTGTTACACAAACATATGGCGTTACCCCTGTGGGGAAGAAGAGGAGGATAAACCCCAGACAGTAGGGTATGATGCTGAAGGAAGCAACCAACAAGCTCCAGAAATAGCAACCGCGCCAGCGTTTGAAACTGACGAAGCACAAGATAATGAGCTCAATCGCATTGTACCAAGCGAGCGAAGAGAACGTGGCAAAGGCGAAAGTGCGTGTTGAATCGTCTGAAGAGTAGTGGATCAGCGAGTTCGCAATGCTTGATATGTTGGTGCTCGCCATCGACGAAGGGCGATATTGTTGGCTTCATGGGGTTCACGAAGATCGCCCAATTTCTTCATGTTGGATGAGGTATGTTTGACTGAGAGTTTTGCGGCGGAAGACTAAGGCAATTCGCGGCCAGAGCACTGGCAAATGAGACTGAGGCAAGTGACTGCTATCATGGGGATTGATCCCCGGTCCCATAAGACTGTGCGAGACATGACTGGATGGCCTTGATTTTCCGGGGTGCCGCGCCATGGTTCATCAAGCTTTCCTTGGGAGCCAACGTTATCGTCTATTTGCTGTCAAATTTGTTCAGTCCTATAGACAGACCTGTTGATGTTGAGTGCTGGCATGCTGACGCGACATTCTACGGGACAAAATGACGCTCTCCAATATAACGTGGCGACTTGAGCATAACGGAATGCCGTACCATCGCATGATACCTCAAATATCGCACCAGACCTCCACAGCACGATCAACTTTTAGCCCCATTTGTTTGTTTGTTTGGTTTCTTTTTTTCCTTTCAGCCTAGCTGCGGGGTAGACAAAGTGAATCACTAACCGAACTAGCGTACAAACACAAAAGTCAGTTCATTTCACCCGCGCGTGGTCATTGAGGTTTCATCCAACTTGAACTCAGCAATACACATCACCCATCATGTTCAGCCCCAGCAGTGAGAACAAGGTCTCTCTAGTCACTTCTAATGAGAAACGCGAGCTTGAACTAGCCCAAATGAAAGCTCGCTACAAGGAAGAGAGAGAGAAACGTCTCCGTGATGACGGAAACGCACAGTTCATTGAAGTCGCAAAGTCTCCTCAGTATGAACGTTTCGCCGATGACCCATGGATTGACCCGGCAGCAGTGCAGCCTCCTCTTCAAGAGAAGTTCCCCGATAACCGAAGCGAGATGCTGATCGTCGGTGCCGGATGGGGTGGGGTACAACATGCTATCCGTATGATTCAGACGGGCATACCTGCCGAAGATATTCGCATTATCGACCCAGCTGGTGGCTTCGGGGGCACTTGGTACTGGAATCGGTACCCCGGGCTTATGTGCGATATTGAGAGCTACACCTATCTTCCATACCTGGAGGAGACGGGATACGTACCCAAAAACCGTTATTCAGAAGGTGAAGAGATCCGGGAGTACGTTAATCTTGTTGCGCGGAAATGGGGACTGGTAGACTCTGCTGTTTTCCAAACCCAGGCACAGAAGATGGTGTGGGATGAAGATGCCAAAGAATGGTTGGTTGATCTTATCCAATATCGCAAGGGCCAATCGCCAGAGACTCTCCAGATTCGTTCTAAATTTGTCACTATTGCTGCTGGCGTGCTCAACTGGCCGAAGCTGCCGAACATCCCGGGGATTCTGGACTACCAGGGTGATATGTTTCATTCTGCTCGTTGGGCATATGATATCACTGGTGGATCTCCAAAAGACCCATCACTCACCAAGTTAAAGGACAAGCGGGTGATTATTGTCGGCACAGGAGCGACAGCGGTACAGATTGTCCCACGGCTCGCGGAATGGTGCAAGCATCTCTACGTTGTACAGCGGACGCCGGCCTCTGTGGATGTTCGTGATCAGCGAGAGACTAGTGAGGCATGGTTCTATGAAGAGGTTGCACGATCGAAAGGATGGCAAAGAGAACGAATTCGCAACTTCCACCAACATTTCACTCCTAGCGAGAGCGAGCTACCAGCAGTCAACCTAGTCAATGATGGATGGACTCGCGCTCCTGGCCTCGTCGGTCTGACTGGGTATACAGAGGGACCCAAATCACCCGAAGAAATCCCAGCATACGTGACAAGACTGATTGAAATCGACGCCCCCCGTCAAAGCCGCATTCACGCTCGTGTGGACCAAGAGGTGCAGGATCCTGCCATTGCAGAAAAATTGAAACCCTGGTATCCTGTATGGTGTAAGCGTCCTCTATTTCACGACGACTACCTCAAGACCTTCAACCGAGACAACGTGACTCTTGTTGATACCGACGGCAAAGGAATCGACCGGATGACGACGGACTCTCTTATTATTGGCGAGGAGACCTACCAAGCCGATATAGTCGTCTTTGCAACAGGCTTCCTTGCTCCGCCTGCTGGCACGCCAGCCGAAAAAGCAAACATGTCAGTCATAGGGTTGAACGGGGTCTCCATGAGCGAGGAGTGGTCTCGCTTCGGGCCTACAACACTGCATGGTGTCATCGATGCCAAATTCCCCAATTTATTCCTCTCCGGACCTAACCAGGCTTCCACAAGCGGAAACTATCGCTTTAGCCTCGATGAGTACGCCAAACATGTATCGTACATATTGGCCGAAGCAAAGCGAAGAGCTAATAATGCGCACTTCGTGGTCGCACCGTCTGATGAAGCAGCAGAAGATTGGGCCATGCAAGTTTTGATGCGTTCTGCACCACTTAGCGTTGCAATCGGATGCACGCCGGGGTACTTCAATCTAGAGGGTGACCTTGATCGTGTGTTACAAGAGCCCGAGCGACAGATGGTCCTAGCGCGGTCAAGTATTTGGGGCTCAGGGATCGAGCATTGGCTTGATGTTATTGAGAAGTGGCGAGCCGACGGCGACATGAGGGGTATTGTGATGCGTTGAGCAGGGGTTTATCTAGCATGCATACTCAGATATCAGTTAGTTTTATGAAGTTCATTCTTAGCTCTAGAGCTCTGCTCCACCTAACATAAAGACATATCGGTTTCTATTTGCAGCGATGACTGGTGGAGTTGCTGTTCTCGGGCGAATTTTTCCACACCTTGGATTCTCCTTTAAAGTTGTCTCGATGCTAGAGTCATATATATTGGTGAATCGTTATCCACATTCAAAGTGTGGGTCCAGCCTCTACAGGATATTGAAATGTTTCTTCTGAGCTTCCCATTGAAGTTATAACGTTATATGATACATTCTGTTTACTAGGTAGGCACCACGTTAACTTTATACACTAATCATTCTGACAAATCGATCACCCAAAGCATTTGCTGCTAAAGGATTTCCTCCAGTGACCAACTCCCGATCCAGAGTAGTTCCACCAAGCTTCTCAGGCGCGCCTTCAACCATGACGGCGCCTTCCTTCTTCAACGACGACTCGACTTTTTCGATTTCCCCACCGAACAAAGTCTCCATCATCTTCTCCTCCGCATCACTCCACGAGGTAATCTTGTACCCCTCATACACAAACGATCCGTCCCCGGCTTTCTTCGTACTCAGCAGTGCATATGGACCATGACAGATCGCCGCAGTGGGCTTATTCTCCTTATGAAAATACCGCAGAATACGCCCCAGCTCTGCGTCGTCACCGAGATCGGCGAGGGGAGCATGTCCCCCCGGAATGAAGACTCCGGCGAAGGTTGACAACTCATCGTCACTGATGGAGCTAAACGTTCGTGGACGGCTGAAACCATTTTCAGCTTTCATGCGCTCCATAAGTTCATTCTCGCGCTGACGTTCGTAGAAGTTTCCCGCGTATGCCATTAGGTTCAGACTATTTGGGTCTGGAGACGGTTCTTTGCCTTTAGGAGAGGCAAATGTCACCTCATGGCCTTTATCGAGAAGTTTTTGGAGCGGCTTGGCTAATTCTTGGAGGAAGAACCCCGAGGGCTGGTCCACTGTTTGGCCGGCGTTGGGCCCGGAGGTTTTCTTCATAGGAAATGAGTTTGCATCGCTCAGGATGATAAGGACCTTTTTGCATGGCATGATGAGTACAGTGTCAATTTCAAATGCCTCTTCAATAAAAATAGTGAATAAGATACAATTGTAGTCAAGAGCATTCTATTAAATTCGATCAATTTATAACGTATTCTACCAATGACTGTAAAATGACTTCGACGTGACGTCAACTATCTTAAAGCCGGGAAGTGAGTAGCAATTTCTGGGAAGATTAAAGAGGAGAGCAAACAAGAACATTGATCGCATTCTGGCTAGATAGCTACAGCGTGGACAGCCCCTTCAAGGGCTGGCTCGGTGTTTCCCAAGTCTGTAAGGGATACTTTCGGGCATAATGGACTTGTCCAGGACCCCCACAGTACAAAGACAAGATCGAAGTGGCCAAGACCAGCAGATGAAACGGTACACCGCAGGTTCCTGCTCTCAGCCCCTTTAAGAGACAGGCAGAGACGTGGCTGGGAATTGAGCATTTAGCTTTCGCTATCCCTGGCTACGCCAGTCATGTGTTTCGAGAAACCATTCTTGTCTAGATTCCTTATAAAGTCCTTGCCAATCATGAGGAGTGACGAACCAGGGGCCGTCCCGACTGGCTAGGAATGGTGGAGGCGACACCGTATGGCTGACCATGAGTGATGCACGCCAATGCACGAACCACGTTGATAGGCTGTAGGGAAATCCATGAATTCAGAGTGTGATCGACCCGAGAACTTTGTTATCCCTTGCCCCCACCGCTCGGGAAGAGGTCGTCTACCGTTGGCAACGGGACCAGGGTAGCCTATCTGAAGTGCCACTGTGAGAGTGTGGGTTGATCGTACCAACCTTTCTCAAATTGTGATGGATCGTGTTACTTGAGATGTTTGTTCTGCCAGATTCGCGTCTGAGAAGAAAAGAGTCGTCAATCGCATCACTGTTCGTGAATGTGGCTGGCAAATTGAAGATAAGACTGCATGTGGGTGGTACACCATGAATAGTTTGTAGGAAGTGAAGTCTTCAATCTGGGGTAAAATGAAGGAAGTCGAAGTGAGAAAAAATCATATAGAAGGCAAAACACCTACGCAGGTGACTTCATTCTGCCTTTCCCTCTCTCTCTTTCTCTATGTCCCTCCTATCGCATAGCATCATCTTGTCTCTCCAGTTGCTCTTTTTCCCAGCTTCTTATCTTTCTGCATTCATTCAAGTCTCCACTTAAAAAGGAAGAAGGAGGACCTCACGATCGGGTCTCCACTACAAGGCGGTGACGGACGATCGGCGTCACTGTGCTACCGATGCTAGGTTCAGCCTGTTCATCCTTTATCTATTCCTCTTTACCCCAAACCAATTCACCTCCTCTGATCCCGGTTATCTGACCGATTTGCGGTCAACCTCCACCTGTAAGATCCGTCTCCTCCCCAACGTGGCCCTCGGTCTGTCCCGTGTTTCTCGAAAAATCTCCCCCCTCCCCCCCTTGTCACTTTCTCCACTAAACTCGGATTCACTGTCGTGACGCCAGCAAGCTGTCTGCCTCCGTTTTCGTGTTGGCGTCCCATCCTTTCGATCCCCAACACCCCTCCACCATTGACCAACCACTGTCGTCGCCGCTTCCAGACCCTTCCGACCCTGTAAATTTGACCAATGTCCTCTCCATGTCAAATCCGCCGTCCGATCCCGAAGATACCTTGCCTAACCCCCTGGTGACACCTGCCGCGCCTGCCCAATATGATTGCTCAGCAGAGGTCGAACAAGCTCGGCCCAATCCACGTCACCACTTGTCGCATTCACCGCAGCAAAACCTGTCCCAGGGGGCTCCACTGGCATCCTCCCCGTCCCGGGCGGAATCCCCCACAATTCGTCAATGGTCTCAACCGGCGCCTCCGTTCACTGTAAAAAGGGCTTTCACGAACCCGCAGGAGAATTTCCCCCGCCCCGAAACCTTTTACAGTCCACAATTGTCCGAAAGAGACAGTATCTTTGCAACCCACTACCTTCCTACCGACAGCGGCGCCAATACCCCACAATTGCCCCCGGCAAGGGCCCCAGAGAATGAGCGCCAGGTGAATTCCATTCCGCGCCTCGATGATGTGCACGGGTCTCCAAGTCCTCCCTTTAAGGTCTCTCCCCACCATCCTCACGTCGACCCTTCCCACATGGAAGTTGACGTCCGCAGACATCTCCCATTACGCTCTTCACTATTCCCTTCGTCCGATGCCTCCCCTTTCTCTGCTTTGCGCTCGTCCATCTTCACTCCAGACCAGGTGAAGGATCAAGAAAGGGAAGCTGGTGTTCAGTTACTGCATACGCCGGGTGATCCAGGTACAAGGTTTGATAGCCCAGACTCACCGACCGAACGCAGTCTTCTTCCTTCTGTACTAGACGATGTCTCTCATTCACCCCAGTCTCTGACGCCTGATTACGGGCGGCCGCCGCTGAGCCGAGAAGGCGTCTCCTTCGATTCATTCGCCGAATCTTCTCGCGCCGTGGCCCTAGAGCCGAGCTCCAGTCGAGGTCGTCGTGGACGTGTGGATAGTTCAATCGAGGCAAATCTTAACAACGCGGAGCCTGCCTCAAACGTGCGCAGTCGTAAGTCCAGCCATTACCTGGGCCTATTCAAAGAGAATACCACTTCACCAGAACGGAAAAAATGGGAGGATCAACCCCGACAGCAAGATGAGGCCGCAGACTTGTGGGATCGTGCTATGGAACACAACATGCAGACTTCGAATCTGCCATCGGAGGATACTGGGTTGATTCGGAGGAGCATCTCTCTCCCCTCCCTCGGGGATGGCCCGTCATTCGAAACCCAACCTGAAGTTGAATTTCACCACCAGCCAGAGGCAGAAGAACCTTCCAAGCGCCGGCCGCCAACACTACCTCGTGGCCTTCTTGAGGAGATCAGAAACTTCCATTTGACCCCAGGAGGAGCGCGCGGTTCTTCTTTTTCTCGGAGTATTCCCGCGCAGTATTCGGAACGCAGCAGGAGTTATTTTCAGAAGGAGCCCCATATTGAGCATTTTGCCGATTCACTGAGCTCCGTTGAACAGGATGATCGACGCGAATCGGCACAATTTGAGGACGAGGGCAATGAACAAATCAAGTCTGCCGTTTATTTCCCCCACGAACGTGTTGCCATATCCGAAGGGGTCAGTGACCCACGATCGGTAGGGCCAGATTCGCATGGCGTGCAGCCAGTGAAACTTTCTGCAGCCGACAAGAGTCATGGATTGATGTTAATACCTCAACAACGTAGTCCTCCCCCCGAGCAAGAAGTTAGCCACGTGGATATATCCTTTCGATCTAAAAATGAAAGTAAGATTCTCCATGGTGATCTTCCGGATCTCCGAGCTCCCTCCGAGGGTGTACCAGAGAAATCTTTGGGTGCGATTTCCGAGTACAGCTATGATTCCACCGCCGAATCAGATGCATTTTCTGCAGATGAAAGTGCAAAATCGGTTGATGATTCCAGCTTGACTGACGATGTGGATATCACGCCCACTGCCACGCCCACTCAGCACTCACGCATCCTGGAACGTCGCAAACCAACTGGGCCCCTTGGTGCTGTTGAGTTGAAGCCTTATAGGCATCAAGTGGGTGGTCACACAACCGTATTTCGATTCTCTAGGCGTGCCGTCTGCAAACAGCTCAACAACCGGGAGAATGAGTTCTATGAACGAATCGAACGAAGGCATCCTGATATGCTACTTTTCCTCCCCAGGTGAGTTAGAACGTGCCCATTTTTTGTCATTCAAATTCAGAGAAAAACCACTGGCAGCCTACTTAGGCACCAGACCCCGCCACGTCATGCTCTGCTCCACTTTCAATTATTGCCTGATGCTGATACCTTTTCATTCTAGATACATTGGTGTTCTGAATGTAACCTTTTCGAAGACTCCAAAGCGACCGAAAGACCAGACCGAAAATGGCACTCACGAGAATTTGGAAGCCAAACAACCCAATGGCGCCACTGGAACGGATTCACAGATTCCTGAGCGAATCGAGCCTCAGCGAATTGTGAGCCAGAGCCAGGTCACTGGCGTGATCCCTAAAGTGATCCTTGAAAACAACCGCCACATCATCCCAGCTGATCTTTTCTCACGTCAACGATCGAGAATAGTCAATGACTCATCGAACGGCCGACCTCGCTCCGCTGGTGGACTTGGGGAGCCGAGCTCAAGTCCTAATTCATTGAGTAATCAAGCGAAGATATGGGGAGCTACAACTGTCAACCGGAAGCTTCAGGAACAGGTCCTTCGAGAGGTCTTCAGCCCTCCTGCTATTCACCACCACCGAAGACACGCCCGTGGACATTTGCGTTTGCCGAGAACCACTTCGGAATTAACTCGTCGTGGTGAACACTTGTCCGAAGATCATACATCTGTGCGTCCTTCAGCTGTTGGCAAGGTTGAGACATTGAGGGCGCCAGTAATGGATATTGCGCGATCTGACCCTGAAACCCCTGCTCTCTCATCATCCGCATCCACGGCTTTGGATGCAAACCGTGATCGCTTAGAGAGGGTGAAAACCGAAGATACGCCCAATCGCGCAAGCTCCCTCAGCCGTGGGCAGCATGTACGAAGAAGACATTCAGGCGGTGGCCTTCAAAGGCAACGAAGTATTGGCTCTGAGAAAAAGGGTGATTTGATGTTTTTTGAAGACGACGGATACGGCGGAGATAGAGAGGACGAAATATTCTCGATGGAGGGCGATGCACCTGCGTCTGCAGATATCCCGCTATCAGGAAACTCTACTTCAAAGACCTCAGAAAACACCCCAAGCGAACCTTCCACCACTGAACCCCCGCCATCCGACAGGATATCTGCTGCCTCTTCTCAGCTAAGGTCACAGGATGCTTTGGCAGCCTATCTGCCCAGTAATCCCAAGGAAGCGCAGCTGAGGAATGACGAACGAGTCCAGTTCTTCCTTCTTCTTGAAGACCTCACAGCTGGCATGAACAAGCCATGTGTACTAGATCTGAAAATGGGTACCCGACAGTATGGCATTGAGGCAAATGAGAAGAAGAAGAAATCGCAAAGGCGCAAGTGTCAATCAACAACATCGCGGCAACTTGGAGTACGTCTATGTGGCATGCAAGCCTGGAATGTCAAGAAACAGGAATACATCTTTGAAGACAAATACTTTGGACGTGACTTGAAATCTGGCCGTGAATTCCAGGATGCTCTCACCCGCTTCCTTTACGATGGTGTCAGCTATGCCAGCGTGGCCAAGAAGATTCCCGGCATCTTGGAGAAACTGTCACTGTTGGAACACATGATCAGGAAACTCAATCGTTATCGTCTCTATGCCAGCAGCCTCTTGCTTCTGTATGATGGAGAGCCAGCCACTCCTCCACAAACCCCCAATCAAACTACTGACCCTACATCCCGACCCGGAGCCTCCGAAGATGGTAAGAATATCAACGTTCAACTGAAAATTGTTGATTTCGCCAACTGTGTCACCGGCGAAGACGAATTGCCCCCTGACACCCCTTGCCCTCCACACCAACCCAATGATATTGATCGTGGGTACCTACGAGGCCTTCGCACATTGCGCATGTATTTCCAGCGTATTATGAACGAAGTCACAAAAGATGAATTTATTGAGCGTGGAGAGGGAGAGGGTATTGCGCTAGGCTCCCAACCTGCTGTTCGTGAATTGCCCTCGGAGCAATATTGGGATGACAATGTGATGGAGAGTGACGCGGGTGAAGTCAGCTTCTGATGTGATCTCGGCCTTTCTTCTGATCCGGCTCTTGATGATAGATGGCGCAAGCTCATTCGAGTTCCACTATCACATCAACCCTCGGTATTATCCTCTTTCCCTTACTTTTCTCCTTACGTCTCTTTCCATTTCCGAACTGCTCTCAACGAGAGCAGACGATGTAACGATGCCCACGGACGACTCAATGACTTTTGTCAATCCTGGATGCATTTAGAAGCCCGGGTTTTTGTTCTCTTGCCTTTCACCGTTCTCCCCCATCTTTTTCTGGCCTGGCGTGTACGAGATTACCCCGACTTTTGTTTTCGATTCACTTCTCGGTTCTGTTTTATTGATAATACCCCGAAGGCTGGTTTCTCCTGGCCTTCACTTTGCGGGGCAATTCCAGCCCCGTGCTGTTTGTACATGATACTCTCCTATCTAGCATTAGACAGAATCACAAAAAATTCAGAAATCATGTTCTTCTAAGTAGTTTCTAGAGTTTGGTCAGCTCAACTCGTGGAAGCCTCGGCTGATATCACGTGTTCCACGATAAGCTCCGCATCTAATCGGGGCTGGGGAACTCCTTCGAGCTCACTTTACTCCACACTCCATTTCACTTTCCATTTCTCCTCACCTTTCACGAAATTCGTCGTCACTTGCTCCTGATATAGGCCCATATTGAAGCCCAATGACGTAGGGTGGGGCTCTGACAACAAAGCAACTGATCCACCCAGCTGACACGGCTGCCTTATCATTCGAGCTCCGCCAATCGCCCCAAGCCCCATACCGCTTCGACAGTACTTCATCAAATAGCTCCCCACACGTACCAAGCTACCTCCACATCCTCTCTACCCTCTCACAAAGCTCTGGTACAGGTGACCGGGTGTGCTGAGCAGTATGTCCAGCTCTGGCCATGTCGATAAGCGGGACTTCGATGCGAACCGGCCCCTCCTTGAAAATGAAATCATAGACGGTCCCAATTTGGGCTCCAATCCAACTATCGGGCGGTCTAGAGCGGGGTCACGTCGTTCACGGCGCTCCTCGCGTTCTGGACTCGGAGCGACCAGTGACGACGGGCTTCTCAGTGATGTCGTGGATGGTATTGTCGAGCGCGATCGACGGAAAATGCATAAAGAGGTTATACGGGTTATAAGCTTTGTTTGGGGCATTATCACCTGGTATGAATTCCGAGTTTGTGGCCGTGGTACTGATTATGTCTGGTCTCTGACTCACAGCTTGTAGCCTAGGTGCGGGTAGCATTACTGCGTTTTCGTTATATGGGCATCTGTTTCTGACCAGGCTTCATTACACGCAACTCCGGGTCAATGCGATTTCTATTGCGGCTGAGATCGCGATGTACCTGCTGGTTCCCGTCTTTGGCTATCTATGCGATCGGTATAGCCCGTCTCCATTATCCTTGGCTTCGGGTGGGTTGTTTGGATTGGGGTATCTTCTTGCTGCGTTCACATATAAAAGTGGCCCGCCTCCAGACGTCGGGGGCTCTGGGTGGCCGTTTTGGGTGATGATTGTGTCTTTCATTGCTATTGGAATGGGCACAAGCTGCATGTATCTCGCCGCTGTGGCGACCTGCGCTAAGAATTATGGCAGGGGAAAGCACAAGGGCATCATGCTTGCATTGCCAATTGCAGCCTTTGGGTTGAGTGGCATGTGGCAGAGCCAGTTGGGAACTTATGTGCTGTGTGAGCGTGACGTCGATGGTAACTGCGGTGATGTGGATGTGTTCCGATACTTCCTTTTCCTGGGCATTGTTTTGCTGGTGACTGGAATCATTGGTACATTTGCCTTGCGCATTGTTGATGACGACGAAGAGCGATACATTGATGAGACTGTCGAGGAGCTGGAGCGCAGTGGGCTTCTTGAAGAAAGCGATTTCTTCCGGCCTAGAGGTGAGATCCGAGCAGCGGTAGAATACGGTACCTTTTTGGACAATGACGCAGAGGACACACTCTCTGGGGAAGAGCGAGAAGAGAGACGACGAGTGAAGGAAAGGGAGGAGGAAGAGCGTCGAAAGAAGAACTGGCTCCTGAATTACGAGACTCGGGTGTTCCTCCTCGATCCTACCATGTGGTGGCTTGCCGCTGGGTTTTTCCTGGTCACTGGACCTGGCGAGTCATTCATCAATAACGTGAGTCCTGAATCCTCCTACATCCGAGATCATAACTCACCAAACTAGCTTGGTACTATTATTCCCACCCTAACGCCCCCATCTTATGCCCTCAATTCTCCCCCACCAGCCGGTCTTCCATCCACTCATGTCACCACCATCGCATTGACGTCTACCATTGCCCGACTGCTCACCGGATCTCTCTCCGATTTCTTTGCACCACCAGCAGTCCATCTATTTCCTCCAATCCCAGATAGCCGTCGACACACAGTGCCCACAGCAGAGAACAACCGCCCCACGTTCTCCCGTATGGTCTTTCTCCTACCATCAGCACTTCTCCTTTCAATTGGCTACCTCATCCTCGCTTCCCCGCTCGCACTTGAACTACCCCCTCTCTTCCACCTAACCACGGCGCTCGTTGGCTTCGGCTACGGAAGCGCCTTTTCCCTCACCCCCATCATCATCTCCGTCGTGTGGGGCGTAGAGAACTTTGCCACGAATTGGGGTATCGTAGCTATGATGCCCGCCATCGGTGCCGCATTGTGGGGCGTGATCTATTCCGCTGCGTACCAAAATGCGCTGGATGATGGCAGTGGCAGTAATATCGATGGTCAATGTCATGGTTGGCGATGCTATGGCTTCTGGGCTGTCGGCTGCACTATTAGCGTTTGGGTTGCCATCGCGGTTTGGCTTGCTGCTTGGAGAGGCTGGAAGCGACGAGGAGTGATTGTTTAGGCAGTGCGTTTTAGCTATTTAGCGTTTTCTTTGGGTTTGCTCATATCCAGCGATAGACACATCTAGGAGTCAATACATTGATCAGTTCGGGTATCAATCTCTCTACTTTCGTAGCTTGGCTTACATGCGCCTATTTGCAATGTGGAAATCCCGTCCCTGGTCGCGCTGGGCGGGGTGAAACTCGAACGAAGCTGAACGATTCATGAACTGAAAAAAGCGGACTTCCAAATGCTAGCGTCATATTTATTCGTATATACAAGGAGCTATGTCCACTATCTTGCACGGGTATTGACCAGTGCAGTATGTACGACCTCTAGTTAGTCTATCCATATATACACCACCTAATTAGATCCTCACAGGTTTGTAATCTGAATGATCCGGTCTCCTATTTGGGAATTTCAGTCACGATGGTTCTGTCATCGTCAGTCGACTCAATATCCTCCATCTTCAACGCATAGGCTCGGTCAATTTCCTCAATCTCCAATTGCTTCGTCTCAGGAATGAAGAACCATCCAAACACGAACGCAACAGCCGACAAGGAGCCATAGATAAAGCCCAGTTTACCACCAATGTCGACGTGGTGGGGCGTATCAGCAGTCTCCATGTAAGGGTAGGTGAAAGTCACGACGAATCTGAAATGGGCTGTCAGTACTCGTCCGCGTCTAGAGAACAGGCCATAGATAACATACTCGGTAATAAGCTTCACGGTATAAGCGATCTGCAGCGTCATCTCACGGAGCGGAGACGATGGAAGTTCCGCGCCAATAACGTATGTCAGAGGAGCCCAGCCAAGGGACCAGCTGAAACTGAAGAGAAGTAGCATGGCCACGATACCCTTCTTGGCATCGACATTGCTTGAATCCGCCGTTCCAAGACCACCCATTGTCATCAACGCGACAGTCTGGAGACTAGAGCTTGTGTGAAACAACGCCCTGCAAACATATTTAGCATATCCCACCATGGAAAGCAAAAGAAAACAAACCTCCGACCAACAACATCGATCAACGAAGCAGAAATAATAATCGCACCAATGTCCACCGCATTAGTACCAAGGGTAACACTAAAAGGGTTGATAGAGTTCAACTGCTTCACAAATAGTGTTCCATACTGCGAAGCAAAGGCCTGGCCAGTAGCCTGTTGGAAGAAATTTGCTGCCAAAACAATAAAAGTCCGCTGCCTGTTCTGGGGTGTAAAGAGGTCCTTGAACGACTTCTTCTGTAGCTGCTCAGCAACCTTCAATGATAGAACCTCGTATCGCTCCCGGACCTCCTCGTCAGATGTATTCTTGCCCTTGAGACGGGTCAGGGATCGCAGAGCTTCATCCTGACGATCGCGGAGAAGATACCAACGTGGCGATTCAGGGATGAACCAGACAAGACAGATGACAATGAAGGGCACGACTAAGATGAGTCCAAAGGGGATTCTCCAGGCTGTGTTCGTGGTAATTTCTTTGGTGGCCCGGGCTATGCCGGTGATGAAGAGGCCGCCAGCTTTGATGCTTAGCCAGTATAACACGCCCATTCCGCCGCGGTTTTTCGCCGGGGCCAGCTCGGCTAGGAAGGTTGGGATTACGGCCAATTGCATGCCAAGGTAAATGTCTATCAGAAAGGGCAAAGGAACTTAGTTGATGTTCCGACAAGGGTTGTAGATGGTTTTCTCACAGTGTAGAGCTCTGGCCGTTTGGAGCTGGGCTTGAGTAGTCGAACTAACAACGACAGAGGCACTGCCGAGTGCATACACGCTCATGGTGAAGATACACATACGACGTCCCCATCGATTGCTCACGTATCCGCCGATGAAAACACCTATAAGATCCTTTGGTCAGAGAGAACACCAATCGAGCGAAACCGGCACGGCACTCACCAATAATCTGACCACCGGCCTTGAGACTGTTATACAGAGAAGTGTACAGAGCCGGAATCTTGTATGCATCGGTCTTAGCATCGTACACACCGAATTGCTTCTCGAAGGCATTCATCGCCTGACAAGACGAAAAAGCTTGATCACTCAACCCATAATTGAAAGCCGAGAGAACGAGCAAGCCAGTCGAGAATAGCAACATTGGGCTGATCGCCCATCTTTCGGTAGCCATTTTCTTTCCGTCGATTCCGCAAAAATGGGAAATCAGGAATGAAATGCAGAGGCCACCGTGCCAGGATCTGATGGGGTGAGGTTTTTATCAGATCGATTGATAAAATAAGATCTTTGCGTGGAAGAGGAATAGCCGGAGTTCCGTGGGTGGTCCATTGTTCGCTTGATCTCCGACCATCGCATCTGCGGACTGAACTTCTGTTTCAAATACTAGCTGTATTGAAAGCGAGGGAGTGGATCACGGCTGGGAATATTGGGAAGGTGAACTCTGCCTGCGAATTATGATTGGGGCTTGGATCCATCGGACCCTTATCAGACATGGAACGTGACCAGCCTTACAGCCTTATGGGGCAACACCAAGCTTTGCTAAGGGCAACTTTCCCGTGCTCGGCAAACATTACTGCGTTGCGGGCTCCACTGGGTGGACCTTTTTCGACTTTTTCGACCAGCGCAGGCAGCAGTATTACACACCCAAAGGCTAAGCTTTTTGACTTGGTCTTGGGAGTTGGTGATTGAGGGGGCGGGTTCGATGATGGGAATCTGGATAGGTGAATTGATTCCAAGCTTTGAGGACTAGCTACGGGACTAACTATGAGCCAGGGATATCGAAAGCAAAAAGCAAGCACTGAAACCAATGTTCATTCCAAATCCGGCTAGACGTCGGTAGATGTCGGGTCGAGGCCTGTAAATACCTTGTACAGCCTCTTACTGGCAGCGGGGCCAACCCTCGAGTCCGTCAAAGCACCATTCTTGTTTGCAGATTTCTAGTTCAGGGATCAGCGGAGAACTCTTGACAATTAGAATTAGTCCCGCGGGAAAGGCGGGCCATGAAGGGAAGAGATCATACCCTGACATCCTCGAGCATCGTGGGCCCATGCATCCGCATACCGCGGACAAGGTCCGTGACGCATGGGTACTTGGCTGCAATACCATATGACATGGAAGCGGTCACGCGGTTGATTTCCTGGAGCATTTTGACAAATGTGTCTAGATTGTCTTCACCGGTCTTGACCTGACCCGCATCCATGCAGAATGCAGCATCGTTGCCCTCCATCATTTCGCGACGATAGGGGATGGTAGAAATATGCTCGGTGAAATTCTTGATCCATTCGGCTGATTCTGCTGGCGCACCGGTATGGTGGATGAGACATGCATGGGTCACTTGCAGCGTAAGAAGGGCGTCTTCAATCGTATCGTCATCAACAGGGGGCGTGGTTTCGGGTTTATTCGTCTGTTTTCGGCCGCGACGACGGGCCGTAGCAGGTTCAGGGGCTGGTTGTTCATATTGACGAAGCACCTCGGCCTGGTAAGCTCGGTTCCTTGCATTCTGGTTCTTGCGCATCCATGCCGTAAGTCCTTCAATAAGATAAATGATTTTATGATTTGGGTAAGCGCTCCGGATTTTGAGAACGTGAAGTTCCAATGTTTCCCTCTCCTCATCCGGTGAAGGAATCACCATATCCACAAAGTCTTGCGCGGGGACCAAGCACAGAACATGTTTCTCTGCCTCGATATGCAACGCACATGGCTCCCAATGACCAGCCGTCTCATTGTAAATTGCTTTGACCTTTCGGCTCCATTTGATCAGATTAGGGATGGGACTGTCGAAGAACTTGTACTCTACTCCAAGTCGCTTCATAAATTCGACAGTCTGGGTGCCCACACTCATGTCCTCGAGTGAAGATTCAACGTGGATGATCATCTCTGGTGTAGAATCTTTCTTGTCGACCTTGAGCTTATTCACCTCTGAGATATCCGCTGCCACTTGCTTTTGCTTTGCTTTTTCCTCCTTTAATTTCAGCTTTCTCGCCTTTTCAAGCTCGCGCTCCAGCTCCTTTTGTGCTTTTGCCTCGGCTCGAGCTTTTGCCCTGGCTTCTTTTTCTTCAGTCGTCATTTTTCCGGATTTCTTCGCTGGCCGCCGTGGTGAAGCAGGTTCATTGATGTCATCATCCGAAAGATTCGAACCTCTCGTACCAATTCCAGCAATCTTATATTTCCGATTTCCCTTCTTCGAAACATTTTCCCCATCCGTAGGCTTGTCATTTGCACTAAGTGAAGCGAGCAACTCTGCAGTCTTGCTGGAAAATTTGGGTTTAGAAACCGTACTAGTTCCAATGATATCTGCAAACCCCGGAATGGAAAATGGATCACTAAACTCCTCTATGCTGTCTTGGGTACATCGGTAAGATCTATTTCCCCCAGTAGCCATCGGAGGATTTGCATCATCGTCATCAATGGTGATAATGTCCGATGGGTCGTGGGTTTTGTTGAGAGAAGTAGGAGGTGGCGGGGCGTAGGGTCGGTCGAGGGAGCCAGAAGGCACGGCCTGGGTTCGCCTTTCGGGCTCAGGGGATGTGAAAACAATAGGATCTGAATTGTCCACGTTCGGCCCCGGTCGTGTCTTGGGCGCCATGGGGCGTGAGGGTGGGAGGCCAAAGTCGTCGTCCGAGAATTGTATTGAGGGTAATGAGCTGGGAAACGCCAACGTCGTGTGTCGGAGAGGCGACTGGTCCTCACGACTGACTCTTCGCTTCTTGGGAGGTATGTCACAGCCATCGTGAGTAAACAATGGAGCGCTAACCGGGTCCGATGAGATCAGTCCCAAGCGGGATGGACGTTGAGGGATCGGCTGTGTGGACTGCGGTACATATTGCGGTGGTGGGTTGTCAGCTATTGGAGGATCAGACGAGATCAAGTCTATGATATCGGGCATTTTGGGATTGGACAACGTCAAGAAGTAAAAGTGCGCCGTCGCGAAACGCGACGTCACGAAGTCAGGTGACCCTTATCGCGCATCTACAGATCTGCACCTTAAGGTTAAATGGGCCGTTCCCTACCTGAATACTCTATCTTATCAAGTATGGAGATTGCTTTGGTCCCTATCCAGCAAAGACAAGCAAAAAATTCTACATGGTTGCTATGAAATTAAAAAAAAAAAAAAAAAAAAAAAAAAAAAAATTGGGACTAACAGTTCCTTGTGCCCTTGTTTACCAACGCCTACTTCAAGCAAGCTTACAGACAAGTGGGGTATTAAATTCGAAATCACACTACATCAAGCAGTCATGTGGTACACAAACAAGCCGACATTTCCAAGTAATGCCACGATGAGAGCAAGCCCAACACACACCTGCGTCCACCCATCAAACGGACGACGCTCCGCTGAGAGCATAGTGGAGATCTCCTGTTCTAGTCGATCGCCCATAGCCGTGAGTGAGAATTCACTATCGGCTCTTAGCTTACCAGCGGCAGCCATCTTATCAATTTGTTGTTGGCTCAGTTCATTCAGAACTTTATCCATGACAGCAGTCCACTCATCAACGGCATGTGCGTCCCGGAGCCAGCCCGTTTCGCCCTCGACAATTGTTTCCAGTGGACCACCGGTATTGGAAGCCAGAACAGGAAGTCCGACGCGCATCGCCTCAACGGGAACAATGCCAAAGTGCTCATTGATCGGGGTATAGAGGAGCAGCTTTGACTGTACTAGTAGCGTATCTTTGAAGCTTGTAGGGACGGAAAGCAAGAAAAGGACATCAATGTCATCGGGGATAGAAAGCGCAGAGACAACAGTCTTTGCAGTTGCTGTCTGTAGTCCGAGGCTGGTTGCCAAAGTATCGAGCTCTTGGTGGTATTGGACATTTTCTTGGACACGATTGTCATAACCGCCTAGGTAAGACATCCTTAGCCTGGGGTCAATAAGAATACAACGCAAAGTACTTACCAGCAATCACCAATCGAGTTCCTATCCTCTTCTTCGCATCCAGTCTATTGTATGCCCGAATCGCCAGAGCCATATCCTTTTTCCGCTCGAATCGATTGATGCTCAGCAAGATCTTCTTTCCACCCCAAAGGGGCCCCGCCGATTTTGCTTCCGGCGCAATGGCCTTCTCATCCGTATCGACACATGGATAAACGACTTCAACATCCCCCAACTTGTCAGCCCCAAAGACCTGGCGCACAACCCCGCGCGAGAATTTCGAGTTCGCAACAACCCTATCCGACGCGCTCAAAGCCCAACCTTCAAACCAATCAAACGGCAATCTGTATAGCTGCTTGGCTAGCCGAAGAAGGGAGCCGCCTTCATCGCGACGCGCAAGCAATTGATCTGGGAAATGGCAGTAGAATAGGATTCGTTGGCGGTGGGACTTTTGCGGGCTGCCAAAGGTTTTGAGAAAAGGGACGCACGCGGGCAATTGGTCAACAATAAAGATGTCGTCTTGATCTTCGTTTTTATCCGCGGTTATGTTCTCCGAGGTCGTACCGCGAAATGTATCCCTCGACCCTAGTTCCGACAGAAGCGACACGGTCAGATGTAGTTGTCGCAAGGCGGCCATAAAAATGTGAAGTCGACCGAAAACATGCGCAGGGAATATTGTGTTGCCGCGGACGCGAACATCGAGGGTGCCATCGCGAGCTTCGTCGAAGCAGTGGTTCTTGTCGCGGTGGGATGTGTAGATTGTCACGCGGTGGCCGCGGTTCTGGAGAGCTAGTGCCACATCGATAATAAGTCGCTCAGCACCACCGATTCCCAAATCGGGGTGCACGATGACCACATTAGCGGGCGCAAGACCCGTCATGTTGTTTGTGGAGGATGAATTGAAGCTGGAGAACACGATAGCTTCATGAGATAAAGAACACGTGGGTGTACGTCATCACATGACGAGCAACTGTGTAGCTTTGATTTGCATTGCTTTGCATAGACTTGCAGTGCAGATGCAGGGGTCATTTACATTCCAGACAAAAAAAAGTGTCGCGACATTCTGTTCGACTACAACACTGTTGTTATCTAAAGTTATCAGTACTTCCGTATCCAAGTTGCTCTATTATCCGAGATTCTGATCCGGTCGGATAAGTCTCGCATGGTCCATCTGCCGGATATACTCAGTGCCGCCAAATTCCCCAATTAGCAGCAACATCTGCCGTGTCCAAGCATACTCGACTCCAATTCTGACAAAGCAAGAGGGCCAATGATCCCCCAAATCGGCAAGACCGAGTCGGCAACGACCGCACAGTGCTTGACTCTGGGGAAATTGGGGGTACTCCACAAAGCAATTATCAGATCGGTTGGCAGAGATGCCGTCGTTGCCGTGATCCTTGCGGTTTGTGAAAAGGCGTGAATTTTCTCTTGTTTTCTTCCTTTTAATTTTGTGTTAGGGACGCCGCCACGATGAAAGAGAAAGGAAGGTGTGAAGCCAACAATACGGAGCAAGAAGTTCTGCCACAACCAACACCGACACAAAATGAGTCGCAGGAAAACTCGACTTCGGAACCCTCGGATTTGTAAGTCTAGGTCAATCAACAAGCTTTGCCAAGCTTTTCAGTCCATGTTCTATAATTTCTGTTTTCGAAGGCTCGACGAAGTGAATATAGGGTATACTAACTCAATACAGTCACCATGTCGTGATCGTTGCTGCTGGCTTTATCACCATGTTCATGACCTGCGGTATCGTCTTCTCGTTCGGAGTATACCAGGCAATCTATGAGGAGATGGCCAAAGAGTCCGGCACCCCGTTCACAGGGACGTCCTCCTCGATCATCAGTCTTATTGGTACACTATCCATCGCGCTAATGTCAATGGGTGGGCCATTCGTTAGTGCCTGGGCCAAGCTCTACGGCCCACAACCGATCATCATGTCGGGGGGCGTCGTGTTTGGCCTCGGATGTATCCTTGCCAGTCTTAGCGAGTATATCTGGGAGTTCGAGCTCACGCACGGCGTCCTCGTTGGTATCGGCACATGTATGGCCTACGTGCCAACCATGTCCGTCTGCCCAACATGGTTTAACAAGCGCCGTGGTCTGGCCATGGGAATTGTGATTTCCGGTTCCGCCTGCGGTGGTATGGTTTGGCCACCTGTGCTGCGGGCGATCACCACGCAAATCGGATTTCGAAATGCGCTACGCATCTCTGGGTGCTTGAATATTCTCTTTGTGCCTATCTCCGGATATGCATTGAGATGGGAACCAAAGTTTCAAGCGAAGCTTCATGAACAGAATGCTGGGATTTCGAGGAAAACTGGCTGGGCCAAGGTTCCGCTTGTCAATTGGGAAGTTGCCAAGTCGAAGAAGTTCGTCGCGCAGGCATTGGGTTGTTTCTTGCAGTCCGCTGGGTACTCGACACCTCTATTTTTCTTTGCGGCTTTTGCACGGTCTCTCGGATATAGCAATGCTATGGCGGATAACTTTATCACGATTAGCAATGCGGCGAACTTTATTTCACGTATTGTGATTGGATATTCGGCCGACAAGCTTGGCCGGCTTAATGTCTTGTATGCCACCACTGTGATGAGTGCCATTGCTGTATTCGCGCTATGGCTCCCTGCTACGTTTGCCGGCACCACTATCTCCGTCACAGCAGGAGAGGTCTTGTTCATTTTCTTCGTCATTTTCTACGGCGCCTTCGGTAGCGCCTACATCTCGTTGTTCCCGGCCAGTTTAATCGAGCTGTTCGGTGTGCAGCACTTTACTTCGGTGAACGGTGCGCTGTACCTCATCCGAGGCATGGGAGCCTTGTTAGGTACACCGTTAACAGGATTACTGCTTCCAGGGCAGTCGGCACTATCGGCCGTCTCTGTATATTGGAGAGCTACCATGACTGCCGGTATACTGCTCTTTGCGGCAAGCATGGCTACGCTGTGGGTTCGCATAGAAGCATCTACCGGAAAGGGACGGGCATGGAAAGTATGAAGCATTACAAAAATCAATTAGTTATTATCTATGATACATATGCTCTCATTCCAAATCAAACTCATCAGTGCTAATCTTGGACCTTGACAATAACCTTTCCTCTTGCTCGCTGCGAATGAAGTCTTTCGTAGGCCTGGAGAATATAAGTATCCGATGTGAGATGCAAAGTGCACAATTTTGGAACATTCCTTTAGAGCATCCTCCATCTCCCACGTCGAATCAATAACAGGCACCAACACTCCATCTTCAGCAAACTTCTTCACTCGAGCCATAACATCCACCCCAGGCGTTCCCATAAGCATCTGATACGACCGAGGTGTACCGCCAGCCAAGCAGGCAATGCCACGTTCAAAAACATCCCCCAAGCAAAAGCCAACAGACTTCCATTAGCCGACTGAACCTGCATAGCACCAATATTGACAAACCGGCCCCCTTCCCGCAGATACCGGGGAGAGTTGCTATAAAGCTCTTGAATACCCACCGTATCCACAATCGCATCAAAACGAGACTCGGCATGCTCCTTGGCCAAGTACTCATGCAGTGGATCATGTTGACGGTAGTCGATAACCTGGAGTAGTTCCCCGTTAGAACTCTACTTTAGATATCCTGCGATGCATACATACCTCACCAGCCCCCAACGACTTCACCAACCCAATATTCCCACTCGAACAACTCGAAATGACAACCCCACTCTCGCCAACCTTCTGCCTCATAACCTGCAAAATCATCGACCCCGCTCCCCCACTTCCCCCGTTAACGAAAACCTTATCCCCTCTTTTGACAGCTGCCGCATCAACAACCTGGACAGCCGTAACCCCATTCCCACCCAACGCGGCAGCATGTTCTAGATCCATCCCGACGGGAACAACACTCAACCGGTCAACGGGACAGGGACAATATCCCGCCAACGTACCAGATCCACGGCGCAGCAATATGCCTAAGGATATGACTCCAAAGACAGGTGTGCCCACTTGTAGTTCTGGCCGCGAAGATAGGATGCGATTACTACCGAGCGCGGCGATGGTGCCTGAGAATATTAGCTCAGGGATTGCGGTGCCGTCTATTTGAAGCCAGGGTGGGATGATGGCTGTTAGCGCGCTTGCAGTGGGTGTGAAGCCCGTGTAGGCTACTTTTATTAGAACCTCGTCTTGGGCGAGGCTTGAGGGTTTTGGTGTGGGAAAGTCTTTTGTGTAGGTCAGGACTTTGGAGACTGGGCCGCGGGTTTTGTAGTACCAGGCTGACATTGTTTGGGGGATATTTGTGGTCATGTTTTCGATTTCAAGATTACTTCGACTTAAGAATTGGGGTTTAATGGTTTGGTATTGGAGCGGATATATGGTAGTTCTTTTCTTTGTCTCGCCGGACGAAGTTCGTCCGAAGGCGTTGAGGCTTGGGACCCCGGAACGCTTGGCGTGTTAATTACCCCGGGGCCGGCGGAGGCTTGAACTCCCGAGGTCTCGGATCAGAGTCAAGATCAGGATGCTTACTGCGCTCGGACAACGGACTTGGGTCCTGGTATGATACTGTTATGACTGTGTACCACACAGATGAGGTGGTAGATTGTGGAAGACAAATCTTTGACGCGCAGGTCCTGCTAAACTTAACAATAGTGGAGTTTGGAATAAAGAACTGAATCACTTCAATACTGGAACTAGCGAAACAATTTGCAAAGCCACAATTCCCCTCGGCCACGGTTTGCACCAGTCAATCTAGATATATCCGACAGAAGCAAAAAAAAATGTACAATGGAGATTTCCGGCGGTTAGGGAAGGCTCTACCTCATAAAATGGGTTTGTCGAAACGAATAGTATGTGAAACGACAGGGAATAAAAATCGAAGAGAAGCGCATGTGCATAAAAGGGGGATTGGCTATAGCACAAAAGTCAAAGGCAAAGGCAGAAGAGGTATCGATGAATCGACGAAGAAAAGAAGGCTGCGTGTCATAATACAGGGATTTGTTGGGTAGTAAGTGCAACGTTGATCAAAGGGGGTATGAAACGGAAAGAAAAATAACGTGAGAAAGTAGGAGAAAGTGTAGTACATCAAGCAATAGGGCGTAAACAGAACACGCTTTTATGGGGCGAGTTTGGGGGATTGTAAAAGAGGAACATCAACGGAACCCATCACTAGAAGCAGTTGAGGGTGCTCTTCTTCTTTTTCTTATTAAGAGCATTCATCCGCTCTTCGAGTTGGGCGCGCGCGGCTTCAGCTTCCTTACGGGCGCTTCTTTCTTCCTCCACGGCTTGCAGGGAAAGGCGGGCAGAGTTGCGCTCCTTGCGGAGGGTGGACAGCTCGTCGTCCAAGCTCCAGGCCTTCTTCTTCCAGGCCTCGCAGTCAGTCTTGACCTTGCTACTCTGGGCTTCGAGGTCGCCGAGTGCCTCTTCCAAGGTGGCTGTGAGCTGCTTCTCGGCGTACAGGTGCTTCTCGATGGTGCGAATGCGAGCTTCCTGGTCCTCGACAAGCTGGGCATTCACAAGCTCCTTGCTAGCATGGCGAGAGCTGGGAGGGGACACACTACCGTTGGACTGGGCGGCAATGGTGGGAAGGGGAGGAAGGGGAATGGCGGGTGGAGGCGAGGGCAGAGATGCGGCGGATGAACTCTTGCGGAGGTTGGAGGTCATTGAGCTGCTACGGTCGTGGTAACTATCCTGGCCACCGTTGTTCTTGATTTGAAGTTCAAGCTGCTCGATGCGGACTTGGTAGGTCTCGATCTCCTTCTCAAGAACGACAACGCGAGCCTTAGCATCCTCAAGTGCACTGTCACGCTCCGCTTGGATAACAGACAGACGGTTGTGGTGTTGGTCAAAGCTGCTGGTGATTTGTTCTTCAAGCTCCTCGACCAGACGAACACTCTTCTCCTTCTCAACAGAAATCTCCTCGATCAAGGCCTCCTTCTTCTTGACCTGCTCCTCCTTTTGAAGAAGAGTGTCCTCCAGTGTGGCAACCAAGAGAGCCAGCTCATTGACCTTGGCATCCTGAGTGGTGCTCTTCTTTGTGAGTTCCTCAATCTCGGTGCTGTTGGAACTCTTGGCCTCGAGCTGCTTGCGAAGATCTTCATTGGTATCCATCAGCTCAACATACTTCTCGGAGAAGTGCTGCTTCTGAGCCAGAACATCTTGGATCTGATCTGTCAAGGTCTCGGCAGTAACATCCGAGCTGAGCAGACTCGAAACGGCCTTGAGGAGATTCAAAAGCTCATCGCGGGATTCCGCAATGTCCTTCTGGAGAGCTGCCATCGACTGGTCATACTTGGCGTCCTTCTCAGAAAGCTGAGACTCGTGTTCCGCTTGAGCGGCAGCCTTGGCCCGTTCCTCGAGCTCGGCCAGCTCGCGCTTGTGGGCATCTTGCATCGATTGCAGGTCAGTTTGTTGTGAGTCGATGGCGGATCGGTGGGATGCGATCAGCTGCTCCAGCTCAGCAATCTTCGAGGCATCAGGGGCGCCGGTGGCAAGAACCTCGTCGGTCTGTTGGGCAAGCAGCTGCTCCTGAGCAGTAGCATGCGACTTCTCCAAACCAGAGATCGTCTCCAACTGGGCTGTAATGGTAGCCTTGTGTTCGTCGATCACCTTAGTCAGAGCATTTACATGCTCCTCCTGCTTAGCCCGCTCGCTTTCCAGCTCCTTGGCAGCGGCCTCCTTGTCAGTGTTGCCTTCACCTGAAGCAGCAGCACGCATAGCCTCAACGGATGCCAGGGCAGTCTCGAGTTCTGCAAGTGTGGTGGTAAGTTGGTTCTCCGAGGACTGCAACGACTCGTGGGCAGTCTGGTGCTTGCCCTTCCACGCGGTAAGCTCATCTTGCAAGACGCCAATCCGCTTGTCTTGCTCATCGGCTCCAGCATCCATGGCCTTAGTAGCGTTTTCTTGGCTCTTGAGAAGTCCATTGAGAGTTTCAATCTCAGCCATGAGGCCCTTCTCGCGGGTCTCGTGAGCCTCCCGAAGCTCGTTGATCTGGATCTCTTGGCTAACGATCTGATCACGGAGTTGGTTGACAAGGGCCATGTCCACGGATGAGGCACCTGACAAGCTGGATCGCTCACGAGTGAGACCGGAAATGATAGTAGCCTTCATTTCCATCTCCCTCTTCACGCTTTGGTTCTCAGCTTCCAGGGACTGGAGACGCTCCATGCGAGTAGCCAATTCGTGCATAGTGGCATCGAGGTGAGTTTCGAAGCTTTGGAAAGTGTCGGGCTTCTCGGCAAACTCCTCGTTGGCAATGACCCGGAGGGCAGTGAGGGAACGATGAGCACGGTCAACGCCAGAAAGAAGATTCTGGCTGGTCATGCGGCGGATCATCTTGAAACCGGGCGTAGTAGGAGAGCTGGACTTGGTACGTTGGGCCTCGGCTTCAGCCTTCAGCCTCTCAACAATGCCCAGAATCTCCTCGTGCTCGCTCTGGAGCTCAGAGTACTTCTGAGCCATAAGATCAGCACCAACCTTGTGCTCAGCAAGCATGTTGCGCATCTGCTCAACTTCCTCACTCTCCTGTTGGGCAGTAGCGGTAGAGGTGACGGGTGTAACTGGCACCGACTCATTCTCCAGCTTAGACGCTTCAGAAGACTCGAGCAATGCAGCCGATCCACCGGCCGAAGACAATTCCGAGGAGAGCGATTGCGAGAATGAGTGTTGACCTCCAGGCTTCGAGACCGGAGCGTCTCCGTTGTCTAAAAAAGAAACAGGCCGAGAGGCCTCGTTCTGAGCAACGGGAGCGGGATGACGAGCTTCATCGAGCTTGTCTTGGCGAAGCTCGGCAATAGCCCTCAGAGCCTCTTCATATTTGGCCTCGAGCATCTCGTAGTCGCTCATAGCATTCTCGTGGCTAAGGCGGAGATCAAAGAGCTCCTGGGTAACGGTCTCGAGCTTGTCGGCAACAAACTTGGACTGGGCAGGGCTGTGAAGAGCCTCCTCGCGCAAGGCTTCGGAGCGACGGGCCTCGAGCTTGCTGGTCACATTCTCAAGGACCTCCAAGTCATCGCCAGAGGATTTATCTGCAGGGGCAGATTCCCTCTCATCCTCCTCCGGGATAGGCTCAACCAGGTCTTCGTCCGACTCGGGAATGGCGGTTTCAGCAGCTTCGTTTAGAACATCCAGCGAGGGAGTATGTTTGTGGGAGAACTTGGCGGACGGAGTGTAGGCAGGATCAACACCATTAGCCGCATCCACTCCCTCGGGCAGCTTGTGACGGTTATCCAGGTCATGAAGCAAGTTATCCAACGTGCCCAGACCCCGCTGACGATGAATAACGTGCTCCAAACGAATCACTTCACGCTGCATGAGCTCCATATCCTGGTCGGACTCGGCAAGGCGGTCTTCCAGCGTGGAGATATATTCTTCACAGCTCCCTTCATTCTCGCGAGCGCGACTGAGCTCTTTGCGCAATTCAGCCACAATAGCAGCATGCTTCTCCTCTCCGGTAGAGGCACCATCTAGCTTGGATTCAAGCTCGTGCAGGTAGGTCTCGTTACTAGTCTCTCGATCCAAAAGCTTTTGCAAGCGAGACTGGAGCTGGGCATTGACGGTCTCAACATAAGTGCACTTAGTTTCACGCTCCAAAAGGGCGCTCTCAGAGCATGACAATGAGGAGCGGGTATCAGAAAGCGATGACTCCAAGCTCTGAATGGTCTTCTCGTATTCGAGGACAACTTGCTCGACCGATGCGGCGAATGATCGCGAGCGCTGCATCCGCTCAATCGAGTCTTTGCTAAGGTCTGAAGTAGAATCGTTGGCTTCGGCATTTTCTGAATCGGACGCCAATGTCGAGATCAGCTTGGTGTGGCGTTGGCTCAAGGCGTTGTAACTCTCTTGGACATCAAGCAGTTGGTTCTGCAGTTGGATCTCCAGCTCGTTCTTGCGCTCACTACGCTCAGTGCTGACAACGTCGCGGCGCTCCGTTGCTTCGGAATTCCGAATTTGATTGCGGAGGAAGACAACCTCAGCCTTGAGACGCTCAATCAAGGCCTGCTTGTCGCTCTCGTCCGCAACATGCTGGATGCGGGGCTTGCTTTGGATAGCACGAGCACGCTGAGCGTATTGGACAGTATTGAGGGTCTCGCTCAAGTGGAATTCAGCTGGGGTCACACAGGCAATCATGTAGGTGATAGCGTTACCACCCAGCGAGTCTTGCAGCAGGCGGGTGAGTTTGGAGTCACGGTAAGAAACGTGAGATCCAGATTGGCGAGAGGAGAGCTGGGAGATAACCTTGCCGAGGGCGGCAAGACCAGCATTAATGGAAATACCCTCCTTGGCACGTTCACCGGAAGCTCCAGTGTTCTTCAACCGTTCACTACCAGCCAAATCAACAAAATGAAGCTTGCTGTCCACAGTGACGGACTCGCCATTTGAGAAGGAATCAACGGGCATAGACATGCGCTTTTCTCTGGGTGAACTAGGCTGGCCAGAGTTCTTGCGCTGCACTAGGTTCAGACTGAACACGGCGTGCGATCGAGATGACTTAGCGTTAATGGCAGTAGAATCGGTCTGACGGATAGCGGAACCGAAGTTCAAGGCACCAATCAGGTCATCAAACGAGTTAATGTTGACTTGGTGGAGGCCTGTGAGAATAATGCGTCCTTTGGCATCTTCGCGAATGGTGACATTGCTGCGATCGCCCGAGGAGGCCGCTGATTCGGGCAGGAGCAGATCGCGGAGATGCTCATTGTAGATTTCAACATAGGTAGCCTTGAGCTGCCAATTCTTTTCAACGTTCAATTTTCCAAAGCTCGCCGCAGAGCTCATCGAATACCGCTGTGGAGTTCGGAGACCTGTGCCGGTTGAACTGGAGCCATTTCGGGTGTGCTTGGCTGGACCATCCAATGTATCAAACAAGAGCTGTGCCGCACGAGGAATGATACCCATGGCGTTCTCATTGCCTACTTCGCCGGGGCCTGATGTACCCATTGTATAAGATTTTCCTGCGCCGGATTGACCGTAAGCCAGAATTGAAACATTGTATCCTTGGAGGAACGAGCTGACACTATCGCTCAGGTACTCCCAGACTCCATCTTGGTCGACCGTCTCGGGGAAAACCCGATCAAAAACAAACAGCTTGCGCCCTTGTGGCACGTCCACGGCCAAGCTGGTAGATGCTGTAACGTGAACCATGGAGCGCTGGAATCGCTGGGGTATCAACTCGTATCCGGGGTCAGTTGGTTTAAGGGGAGGTCGCACTCGAACGGCTAGAACAAGTCAGCAATTTAGAAAGAAATAATAAAAACCCCCGTTTATCACGATCAGCGCTGGGGGTGTTTATAGTTGCGCATTGTTGTGTATGCGCGACAACCAGACCAGATCCATTTCAAAGGGGCCCACGTACCAACTTTCACGGCAGTCTTGCCATCCTCGTCTGAGGCACGGCTTCCACCTTGTCTGCTGCTCATACTCATGCGACTACTACTGCGTGGTGTGCGCATCACCGCGCTGATGGGTCGCGGGGCAGGGCCCGATGGCGACGCTGGCGGTGAGACCGTCATCTCTCCTTGTGGTATAGACCACACCAGGTGGAATAGAGAATAAGAAAGAGGAAATTCAGGGATCAAGTATCAGGGATTTCAAAAAGTAGCAGTCATGAGGCGTAACAAAGATCGGGAATGTCTAGAATGCGGAGGAAGATGTCAGTTAGGGAGCCCCTTAATGAAAATAAGAAAAAGTTTTCGCATTGTATGCGGGACCGAAACATTGACGCGAAAAGAAAACGTACCTGGAGAGACCGTAAAACCCCCCGACTTGAATTGATTAGAAAACAGAATCCCCTTTCTCAAGCAGGGTAAAGGGGAGAATAAAGAATCACAAAAAGCGCAACGTCCGGAGTCGAGACCGTGCACGCCTAGACTCTACGTGGTTTAGCTTCGATTAAGATGAAGGAGGATTCGGTGTTGGTGAGTGGAGACTCCTCTGTGACCAAGCGAGGGGGAAAGTTTGGGTTCAGGGGAAAGAGAGTCAGTATGGAGAACCAGTACAGGATCCGATTTGCTATGGATTTCCTGCGAACTATTGAACTAATTAGATTCTATTGCTACTACCCGCTCTGTACCACGGTTCTACATGGACTGAATAAAGGAGACTCGGAATGTTTCCTGTCATTCCACGCTATTTAAAGCCACGTTTTTCTTCCCCATCAACCTCATGGCGTGAATTCCTCGGTATAGACTTCCTAGTTCACCCTTGGCCTAGATAACCGTTCGTTTCAGGTTGATCTTTAGGTTGGAGCGGCTGGGGAACTCATCCGTCAATTCTATGGTTCCTCCCGTTGCTGTTTCATGCTAAGTATACTTTATTTTTTCAAGGGATACTTCAACTAATAAGATTTCTGTAAGGCCGGAGTTTTACATCTGTACATGAATATTAATGCTCCGTGTAGACCGTTCCAACTGTCGATCCCTGAAGTGGATAGAGACCCAGGGACGGCTCAGGGCCACCAATCTGGTAATTCCTCCTATCCGGCTTTCCGCCCCAAGGCCGGTGTTACTAAACCTTGTACGGCGTAACTACACGGTAGGATTTATGTATTAGCAACTAAGAAACGGGATTCTACGTCTACAGATTATATCTGCTCTGTATACTACCAAAGCCTCGGTTCTTCACATGACCACGTGTACCCAATTTAGGGATATGCAAGAGGATCATCTCACAGCTCACATTCCCTCTCATTCCCTCTGCATAAGTCCCTGCAGCGTCTCTTGAGGCGTTCATCAGCCTGAACAGCTGAAATAAGTTCGTCCGCGTAAGATCGACATTATGTTTGAAGCCTCAGGTCACACAGCCCCTGGATTTCATCTCCTGCACTTCTTAATTGGTTAGAATTAAAACATGCCGTGAGACGAGGGACAACATCTAATGTCAAATGTCGTAATGGAGAGAGTAGGACAAACCACACCGCAAGTAGATCTGCATGACCCTCGCCTATCCTAGGGCCGATGGGGCTCCAGAATCAGGTCTCGTGCTCGCCGGGATATGAAGGATAAATCGATCATCGTTCATGCCGGATCCACTTCCAGCTCATGGACAACGCATCATCCAAGCTGCCCATATGCATGATCGAGGAATTTTGGTACTTGGGCCCTTGGCGCTGCTCTGAAGGAATTTAGATTGCAGCTTTAGAGCTATGTAGCTACAGGCCATAGCCATGTATACCGACTTTGTTCCGTAAGTATCCTCTCAGCCAAGCTAGCCAGGACATTTCAGTTCCTGATTTCACACCTGGTCTATGCTCCACTCCACTGGATCTGGCGCCGTTGGGCTGGTCCATCCTGTCCCGCATCAGCTCTGACTCGAGCCGGTTCTTAGACCGTGCTTTCAACTGCGATGGTCAACGGTCCACCGTGTGTTTCATGTCTGGTGTACTCCACAAGCACGGCTTGCTTGGGAGCTCTAGCCTGAGCCGTTCGGGTTTCGGGTGCCGAACGTTAGCAAGCTGTCCCTTTTGGGGCAAGAGCTACCCCCAGGGCTGTGCTTTTGTTTCTTCGGACCCACTTTTCCGGTGGCGTGTTGGTACGTAGCTGCGTGAATTGGGATGTTCAGTTCCAAGGTTGCCTGGGTACTTTATGTGGATCACATGACCGTTGATCTATGATGAATTAAGTGTCTAGTCTATCTGTATCTGCAATCTAATGAAGCTATCTATCAACAAGTACAATGTGACACGATATATACTCCCGCAAATACAAAATAGAAGCAATGAGCCCGAAATGCGAAAGGGGGAATGAGGCCAAATCGAAGAAAAATGTAAAAAAGGCGGCCATCAAGAAACGACATGGATAGAAGAGGTGTAATTGGCGCTTCGGAATCTAGTTTTTGGCGCTAGCACCCTGCGACGCGCTGGGAATATCTTGGCCCTTGAGGTAGTTCTCAAGCTCACCAACTTGCTTGCCACCTTGAACCCAGCGCTCACGCTTGGCTTCACGGCGCTGCTCGGCCAGCTTGTTGAGGGCGGGCCAGTAAACGGAGTGGTCGTACTCGAACTCAACATCACCGCCGACGGATTTCAAGAGCTGCTGGGCAGGTACGTGGTTACGTAGGTCCTCATTGTACTTGAGTTTTTCCCGGGTCGCTGGGTCAATGAAAGGCGTGATGATCTTGAAGAATGGCCAAACATAAAACGGTGCTATGAAATATTAGATATGTTAGCACCAAAGTTTGGCGCCACTTACAGTTGATAATTAGAGCACGTCCCAATCGTTCGGGATAGTGGTTCTGCAGAATGTCCAGGGTACTCTTTGCCTGGCCAATTGAGGCGTTCTGTCCAGACTTGGATTCACCAAAGTTGATCACAAGTGCCAGTGTCTCCTGGTCAGCACCCATAAGGTCGATGACTCGCTCGAGCATGAAGACCAAGTGCTGGATCTGGCGCTCACTCTTCTCGGTATTTTGCTTGGAAGGACGGAGGTACAGACACGGGCGACCGTTATTATCGTAACCCAGGATGACCTGTTTACCAGTCTCGTTCTCAATGGAGATATAGTCGGGGGTCAACTTCTCCATGCCATACTCTCGGCGCCAGGTCAGAGTGCGCTTGACCCGATTCTCGGCCTCTGTCGTATTCCACTTGGTGGCACGAAGGTATCGGAGGAGACACTCGCGGGTCATCCACATACGTTCGTCATCGGTGATCGGGGCTGTTGGGGCGTTCTTCTCAGATGTGTTCGGCACAGTGGTCCATTCGGAGACGGCCTTGAGAACGGTCTCATATTTGGCTTGCTGGTCTGCAGTCAATTCCGCCGGCTTCACGGCCTTTGCGGTCTCGAGAGGGTGGGCGAATGGTTTCTTGATCAGACCGTCCGCGGCGGAGTTGGGAAAATCATCCTCCGTCTTGGGGGTCTCGGTCTGCTTCTCAGCGACGGGAGCTTCGGGCTTCATATCGCCATTGGTAGCTGCGGGCACAGGGGCCACGACCTCTGTGGACTCATTGGCTGGCATGATGGGAATCGGATTGGAACGAAATTGGATAAACGCAAGGAGGACACAATTGCGGGCGCGGATAGCTAGAAACAATCCCGAGATCGTCTCCACTTTGCATCTCAATTCAGTTTAATTTTACCCAATCCTCTCCTGATTATGTCAGCCACACGTTCACGCGTCTCGCGTCGCGGAGTTAAACTCTCAATTATTGCGATCAGTCACTGGCTTGTAAGCTTGACACCACTTTCGATACACCTTCGCCCACCATGGACGTCACAGCCGAGCTGAATGAGCTTTTTGCTGCAGCTTGTCCCGATGGCCTTCCCAAAGATGTTCTCGCCGAGCTCCAGTCCATCATGCGGATACACTCGATCACCGCGGAGGAGGTTTTCTACAAATGGGAATCGTACAGCATGAAGATGGGCGACGAGGTCAAACTGAATATGACTTCGATTCGTGCATTGAAACAGGACATTCAGGAAGCTTTGGAGCGTGAAAGTCGCGGCAAAGCTGGACGACAACACGAGAAGAGGAACGCTATGACGGCAACCCCGCGTGCGTCGGCGGGTGGTGATATGTTTGGGATGTATGGGAGGGACTACATTGAATCTTTCAGGCAAATTGCTGACTACTCTACTGCTTAGGCTAGGCGATTTGACCCCCAATGCGTCAAATGCTCGATCTATGGTCGGAATCAACGGCTCCGCAACGAAGCGCAAGGCCGAATTCACATCCCCTGCAACACCAAAGGTGGGACGGATGGACAATGCTGGAACGCCAAGCGGTGCAAAAACACCTGGTTCTTTGGCGCCTGGTAATGGGATTGGGCCGTACGTCGTACGCAAAAATTATATTGGTGATTGAGACCACTGACATGAATGGCAGCCCTGTTTCCTTTGCCGACAGACCGAACGCCGGACAAACACTAGAGACACTCAATGGGCATCTGTCTCTACCAGAAACCCCAATGGCGCCGTTCTCCGAAGCGCGTATTCGGCCCACCGCCAACACAGACCTCAAGAAATTCGGATACAAGCCAATGGGAATGAGACTATCGGAATCATCTGAGATTCTCGATGACCGTATCGACGAATTTACGACTATTTTCCAAAAGCATTATGACTCTGATGAAATCACCTTTGGAAGCGCCGCTACCCAAAGCACAAGTGAGATTATTGCTGTCGGTCGTATTGCCTCCGATTCAATGGAAGGTAGACTCAACACCGCGTCTCTGGTTCTCGAGACTTCACGCAGGACTGGGGCAGGCAGGAGAGTTCCCTTGAAGATCGATTCGGTGCCGGGCCTGAATTTTTTCCCCGGTCAGATTGTCGCTCTTCGAGGAATCAACCCTTCGGGCGAATACTTCACAGTCAAGGAGATTCTCCCTATTCCTCTCTTGCCCCCTGCTGCCTCCCCGGCAGTGGCTCTTGATAATATCAACGAGCGTCTGGAAAGTTCGGGCAATTTGCCACTTAATGTCATGGTAGCAGCGGGGCCGTATACAGCAGACGACAACTTGGACTTTGAGCCTCTCCAGGAGCTATGTCGGAAGGCTGCAGACAGCTACGCGGACAGTCTTATACTCCTTGGCCCATTCTTAGATGTCGAGCATCCTCTGCTCGCAACAGGAGACTTTGATCTCCCAGATATCAAAGGCCTTGACCCGGATACCGCAACCCTAACTACGATCTTCCGACACCTTATTTCAACACCATTGGCACGACTGGTAGCAGCCGTCCCCAGCATCATAGTTGTTTGCGTGCCATCTGTACGCGACGCTTTGAGCCGCCATGTCTCGTGGCCGCAAGAACAGCTGCTCAAGAAAGACCTCGGCTTGCCAAAACAAGTTCGGATGGTCTCCAACCCCGTGACACTATCCTTCAACGAGACCGTTGTTGGTATGTGCTCACACGATGTACTCTCGGAGCTGCGCCGCGAGGAAGTCTTACACGGCAGGCTCAGCGAAGGTAACCTGCTCACTCGTTTACCCAAGTACCTAGTTGAACAACGACACTTCTTCCCTCTATTCCCTTCTGTTGCACGCGCCAATCTCCCAAAGACGGCCACTGGTCTTGGTACAGGGGCCATGCTGGATGTGCCATACATGAAATTGGGTGAATGGTGGAATGTTCGACCAGACATACTAATTGTCCCCAGCATGCTTCCGCCTTTCGCCAAGGTATGTCATCCCATCTTTTCACTACATTATGTCGCCATTCTAACCACAATAATCTGCAGGTTGTCGACAGTGTACTCGTGATCAATCCGGGCACCTTGTCCAAGCGCCGTGCTCCGGGCACATATGCCCAGCTGGCCTTGCATCCCCGAGCAATCCCAGAGGCAGAACGCGAGGAGAAGCAACTCGACCACAAGCTTTACGAACGTGCCCGAGTAGATATCAACCGGATCTAGGGTGTCAGGATTTGTACAACTATCTAGCATATGTTATGCACGGCGTTGAAAGGCGTAATTGTCCGGCGGTGTAAATCACACCCAGCCTTTGGAATTTATTCATGATAGTCCAGAGAGACAATACCAATGCAATGAATCAACGAAAAGGCCCATGCGTATGATCCCCATAACTCCGCGAACCTTGAAATGTAAACCTTCCCACCCAATAGAACACCAGTAATGCCATTTCATGAAAATCAACAACTTTCAAGGCTCTTCACCGCAAACAAACAACTCGTCGCCCACCCATCCTCCGCCCAGCATGACTAACCCTAACAACAGACGACATCGCCGACGCCGCACCCCCACCAGTCCCCCTCAACGTAGCTGCCGGCCCTGAGCCCCCGGCAGCACCCGTCCCTCCAGCAGAATTAGCAGACACAGCCACCCCACCGTGTCCTTGCCCATTCACCAACGCCTCAAGCCCAAGATCACGCCAAACCGGATCTCGTCTTCGATCCATAGCTCGAGTTATTCCAAATGCAGCATGCTGATCCGGCACGACGTCGTCCTCATCTTCGGGATTTGGTGGTTGGTGTTGCGGTTGAACGTAAATGTCTTCGATGGGCAAGAATGAGGGGATAGTGGAGGGGGAAGAGGAGGTTGCGTTATTAGATTGGTTGTTTGCGATGAACTGTTGGTTTGTGGATGAGGCTGTTGAGGTATGCGGGCGCGTGAATTCCTCGAAAAAATCTGCTAGGCGGGGATGGTGCATATGCAGGTATGTTGAGGAGGAGTCTTTGCTCTGTCGTGAGGGTGTTAGTGCCGGGCAATGATTCGATGGGAGATGTTCAAACCCGCGGGGTTTCAGAGGGTTCAAATACCATTTTGCGGGATTCCAGTTATTTGATTGGTTCCTTGAGTTAGACTTCTGAGCGTTCAAATGTATGTTGTTTGCTGGGTTGGCTGGACGCGATTGTAATAAGGTTTGGGGTGGATGGCCATTGGAGATAGCCTTCGGAATGACGATGTCAATATTTAGATGCGACGGATTAAACTCACCGCCTTTCCAAGGTTGCGATAAACAACGCTTGGCGTTTCTAGAACATTTGATACAGTACATTTTCTAGGTTTATTTCGTGCTTTAAGATTTGGTTGTTCAATGAAGGTTCCAAGGGCTTTAATTGACTGGCTTGCTCGTCTAGGTATGGCTGACTCTAAGATGCCGAGAAATTAGGGATCTTCAAGCGTTATTTGCGATTGCAGAAATCTGATTAGGCTATGCAATATATGTATCAGGACCTCGGAGTCACATCGATTGAAGAGAACCTTGAGAACAACTGAGTTGATTCACATTTGTCTACAGACAAATCACGTAGAGCACATGAACTAAGTTACATTTACTATGCACATGCAAATGTGATTCATACAAAGCCTGAACAGCTGCCTTTTCCGGATGAAAATACGCGGCCCAGGGCCGAGTCTGGAGAAAAGCTAACAGCGAATTCGATCGCCAGGAGAGCTACACACATGATCATCGTTGCTTTGACAGTCAATTGAAAGCTCGTCTTTGGCGAGAGACGAAGGCATAGTCATTGACCTGTTCCATAGCGGAGTGAAATGCGAAAGAGAAAATAGCCTTAATACTAAGCTTCCACTAAAAATCAGTTCACACTAATCTTCTTCGGGAACTTTGGCCTTACAGGGATAAACAGCGATAATGAAATATCCCAATCGGCTCCAATGAATCCTTCCCCGCCAGGTACCAGCTAACCAACCTCCCAAAGGATCCACAATCGTCGCGTACGATCCTTCGATTGAAGCTCGCGCTATTGAGAATGAGGATCCTGCTTTTGACTCATGTATCAGATGGCTCGATCATTAACGCCTGATCCACCATGGGGGCTTTGGCCCCCACGCGATGGCGTCCGGCCCGTGTCCACTAATGGAGACACGACGAATGTATCATTCAGAGTCTGTCAGACGGGGCAGTCTAACGCACTGCGAAACTTAGAGGCATAAGCATAAGCTCCGTCCAAGCCAAATCGTGTCCACTTTTGATTGTTCGGGGATATGAGTTAATCTTTAGCCAATCACTCCAGCCACGTTGTGGATTATTATGAGAGAGGTCTTATGCACCGAGGGGAGGTCGCCTATATTTGAGACACACACGGTATCCGAAGAATAATTTCTTCTTTGTGCTTACTCTGCGGGGTCATCAATCTCAGCTTGCACCATGTCTTCACTTCCAGTCGAAATACTCGCACAAACATTGAGTACTGACATCGTCAGTCTCGGGCTGTCAGCTGCGACCTTTGGAGTGTTGTCTCATGTTTCTATCTTCCGCAGTTTACCAGTCGAGGAATACTTGGATCACCTCCTCATTCTGTACGTCACGACCACTGTCGCGATCGGAGTTGCCTACCTGTCTATCACGGATCTATCATTCATACAAGCCTTGTTCCGTGTGGGTGTAATTACATCCGGCTTTAATACAGGTCTTGCATCGAGTATTGGGGTTTATCGCTTATTTTTCCACCGTCTGCATCGCTTCCCTGGTCCCACGCTATCCAAGCTCTCCCGTTTCTATGATGCCTACCTCGCTGGAAAGAATGTGCAATATAATGTGGAACTCGAGAGACTGCACAAGACCTATGGAGATTTTATTAGGACCGGTAGGTTTGCAAGAACGGCGTAGCGAAGGCTTTTTCAGGCTGATGGGTGAGTTTCTACCAGGACCACGTGAGATATGCATCGTTCGCAAATCAGCAATACCACTACTCTTCTCGCCACAGTCCAAATGCGGCAAATCAACATTCTACGCCCAAGCACAAACCGAGTCCAAATACTGCAATGTCAACCAATCACGCGATCATGATGACCACCGCAGACGTCGAAAGGCTTGGGATCGTGGGTTCAGCGTTAAAGGTGAGGGAAACAGCTTCATCCTGCTTCTTTCATATGACCCTACATATTGACAATCGAAACTCGCAGCTCTTGCAATTTATGAGCCGATTGTCGGGGCCAAGGCAGACCAGTTCGTCTCCCACGTGGAAAAGACTCTAGGCCAAGCAATCGATATCAGCACCTGGGCAATGTTCCTCAGCTTCGACATCATGGGAATCGTAGGATTCGGAAAAGAATTCAACAACCTCGCCACTGGAGTCGAGCATCCAGGTATCAAAGCCGTCCACGATCACATGGCTATTGTAGGAGTCGGGGCCCATGTTCCATGGCTGTTGAATATCGCCAGTCGGATTCCAGGCGCAGCGGCCTCGTTAGCCGAGTTTTTTAAATGGTGCGAAGATGAAATCGTGCAGAAGCAGAAGGTTTGTCACCATCGAACGCCCGCCTGGTCTTGAGGTTATCTACTGATCGAATTCAGACCTGGGATGTCAATGAGTACCCACAAGACGTGGTCTCATGGCTATTGAAAGCATACGTCGAGAAAGACGTCTCGGCAGCACCTACTCCCAATGCGCTCCATGAGGATTCACGCGCTTTGCTTGTTGCCGGCAGTGATACTACGGCCACGACGCTGGCGTCAATACTATACTACCTCGCGAAAAATCCTGTAATTCTCGCTAAGCTGCAGCGGCTGTTGGATGAGGCTATGCCCGGTGGATCTGGCGAGTGGTCTTACGAGAAAGCCAAGAGTGTTACCTATCTTGAAGATGTGATCAACGAGACACTTCGACTGCGGCCTGTGGTGATGGAGGGGGGATTCCGTGTTACGCCTGCTGAAGGACTCCAAGTGGATGAGGTTTTTATCCCTGGAGACGTGAACGTTTTTGTCCCCACTCAGCTGATCCAGACTGATGAGCGCTACTACACGGATGCCAAGGCGTTTATTCCAGAGCGATGGCATGAGAAAAAGGAGATGGTGCAGGAGGGAGCTCCTTTCTTCCCGTTCCTAATTGGTAAGTTGAGACTTGCGGATATGCGCGCAGGATGTTTGAGCTGATCATTACTAGGTCCTTACATCTGTCCTGGAAAGAATTTGGCGTTGATGAGTCTTCGCATTTCGGTTTCCAAGTTGGTACAGCGTTATGATGTTAAGTTTGCACCTGGTGAGACTGGCCATGCTTTTGAGACTGAGACGCTGGATACATTCACAACTACGCTGCCACCGTTGCAGATCCAATTTCAGCGGCGATGAACAGTATGCAATTACTACAATCAAGACAGAGAGAGAGAGAGAGAGAGAGAGAGAGAGAGAGATTGAGAAAGTCACATTTACATCATCTACAGCTCGGATTAAACCAGGTCGAGGCAATTTAATTGACAATTATCCACTAAGATTGACGTATACAGCGTATACATAATTCAACTTGAAGATACTCCCATCATGCAAAACGCAATATCCCATAGAACCGGGTGGTCAAGACCGTCGATTGGCGTGCTCACTCAAGACTCCCCTTGACCTCTTATCGGTGTCGTCAGCAGGACGTAGCTACAACCCATGGAGGTGATGAAATGAATTCGAAGAGAGGACCGAAACCCTGAATATTAATTCTTCCTCTTTCTGATCTACCTATAGGGCTCTACTCGCTCGCTACTACTCGTTGCTGCCTCCCACCTTTCCCAACACTTCATAACAGTTATTCATGGGTAGAGCGGGGGTTTATTCTTGTTCATGGAGGACATACCAGTTTCATGGTCAATGTCATCGTAATCCGTTGCCTGTATAACCCCAGTTACCCCAGTGAGCGATTCCTTCAAGGCATCTGTTTCCTTATTGAGATCAAGCTTCTGTTTGATCCCCGCTGAACTAGGTGACCTCAAAACCCGGTCATTAATCAATTTCTCAACTTGAGAGTTGCTGAAACGGGCGATAAAATGAACATACCATTTAAATAAAAGCATTCTGCTATGATCGGTTCCATCTAACTTGGACTTGAACTCCAAGTCGAAAACACCCCATCGACATTCGTCCTGGGGTAGATCATTGACAAATTCATCATAGCTTCCGGTGGAGCTCTTCTCCACAATAATCTTAGCATTTTCCTTATCCAAGTTGTAGATGGCATATGTGAGAGTGCGCTGCGCTATCTGCTTGCATGTTGAGATGCACTTTTCACTGATCTCCACACTGGATGCCTATTATATAGGGTTAGCTACATAGCTCTGAAGACTTGTCTTGGACGAGACACTTGTCATTATGAGACAGAAATGAAAATGGAGGTCTTGATAGGTCTCAGTCACTGGTGTTGAAAAACCTTTGTTGGGGCGAAAAAAAGTTTAGCTAGGAGTTTAAACAGGCCAATCCAAACGAGGGGTAAAGTTTTTGGATCTAAGAACTTACGCATCATAGAGCAATTGCAGAGCTGAAAGTTGCATATAGAGCTGCAGATGAGTGCATACATGGGCTCGATTCAACAAATCATAGCCCATCTTGAGCGGGACAGATAAAGGTTTGAGAGTCACTCCCGCATACTGAAAGCATTCCGAGCAAACCTTGAAAATTGTGAGCTATCGTCTCAGACTCCAAGGTCCCTTGGCCATACCTGAGGTTACACTGAAACATCGCCGTCCACTATACCGGACTCGTCACAAGTTGTTTACACTGATTCTCTGCTGCTCTGGGACTCCTCATCTTTGCTTGTGTATCGGGTCTAAAGTAAAAAGAAGTAGTTTAACACCATTTTAAATGTTCCCCTCTAAACTGATTACAACAATTCAGTAGTACAGTAACGATATTCCAGCATTACGACCTCGGGAGAGTATAACTATAAGCTGGATCAAGGATCTGATATATACTTTCAACGTCATTCCAAATTTATGTGTCAGGATCTGTTAGATTTCAACAAAGAATAAACAGATAAAGGATATTACACATTTGGATAATCTTTCTTTGTCTTCGAGCGAACGACTATGGCAAGAGCAGTCCAGGTTCCAATCACCATGAACACAGAATTCACCAACCAGTCGTTTTGATCAGGAAGGACCAAGCGCTGCGATACTGATTTTTAAAAATGTGGTGCTGGAGATTGGTCAGCGCCTTAAGGAATACCTTAGTATCAATATCAAACATTACTTTGACTTTAATAATCGAATGAGCTAACGATTTCCGAGAGTCGTGTTGCTCAGCTAGGTATCGCAAGTATACCCCAGCACAGAAGCATGGTACGAACCAAGTTTTCATTATGTTATGATGCTCAACCCGGACTTGTTCATTTGGATCTGGTACAAGACTTCATTGATCTTGATCGGCCAAGGCCAGCTCAAGTGGGAGGATAAGAAGCGTGAGTAATCGCGTCTTTGAGTTGGTAAAGGCTTTTGTTGTGGACATTTACTGCAAAACGCGAGGTCGATCGAGGCAGGGTTTTAGGTCTCCGCAGATAAAAACCCCATGAAGAGTGTGTTGACAGCCACCTAGGGGCTGACTCCTTAGCTACCTGAATTATGCATATAGTGTTTCACAAGAAGGCTTCGCAAGAAGGCTCTAGCGTTACATTATTGAATGTTGCTTCCAGTATCGACGAACATAACTATCATGATCGTATAGATAACTATTCGCAACCCCTGCATCCTAGATTTATACGCTCTACTTGGAGACTAGGCAAGGAAACATATTGATCATATCCATAAAAATTGATCTCCTACTAGTGTAACTGTATAAATCGCCATGAAAGGCAGTGTATTAGGGCTGAATCAGGGGAGTACGGTATGTCAGACACCCCTCAAGTAGCGTGGTCTGCAGGTGCATATGTGGCAAAAGCTGTAACACCACAAGTCTTTCCTAGGCGATCCACCTCCCTTTTGCTAGCTCTTCAATTCAACTAAACATTTGATTTTCTTTCGGGTATATCTTTTCGGGAGCCAAAGTCAACTTTGGAACCTCTAATTTGGAACATTTTCCCTATAGATTAATCTTATATCGTAGGCGGCGCCCAGGAGGTGTATAGGTGGCATCTTATCCATAAATTCAGCTCACGGGCGAAACAAAAGAAAAAAGAAATAGTATTGTTCTTTGGAAGAATGAAAACAATTGACTATCACTGCATATATTACACATTGATCAGGAAGATCTATTCACTCCGCATTATCATAACCACTGCATCTCTATGTAGGTAGCTGATCACTTCCATTAATCAGGCGTCATATATGATCAATCATTACTCTACTATGCAATGTAAGCTTTGATCCATTTCAAGGTTGCTTCTCGAATGCTATTCTAGTCCTAAGGAGACGAAAGTCTGAGTATCGGGAGGGAGTCCGTCGCTATGTATGACGTAGCTACTCGCAATCTTTTCTTCAATTTTGTCCACTATACAATCATCATTCGAAGTGCATACCAAGTGCACACCTTGCATACATCATCTCGATCAATTTGAGAACTCGGTAAACCTCAGGCACCCGAATGTGTAGTCTCGGGAGCCCCGCATCTACGTCATGAAGCTTTCATGTTTATCTGAGCTATGGTCGTAATACAGCGATAGCTACATCTAATATCTGCGGAAGGGGGCTCACTATTGGAGGGACTGTATAGCTTACTAGAAGGCCCAATCCAGTTGCTATAAGGATCATTATACCTATATAGAGCTGTGGTTATGGTGAATGGAAATATATCCATGTTGGGCGGGTGGGTTGCCCAAGAAGAGATCGATTAAGCTACGGGACTTAGAGCGCAAGCCACTGAGTTAAATGGCTCCTGCTCCAAGCCTAGTGCCTTGATCAATCATCCTGAACTCAGCTTTCCACTTGACAAGATCACCATCAGCACCAGTCTTTGCCACCGCGGTATCTTCTGCACACGTATAAGCTAGAGGGAAATAGCAGCTCCTATATCAATAAAACCAGATAATAACTGAGCTTGGAACTAATTGGTCCATAATCAGTCCCTAACCAAAGAGCGATCGGCTCATCAAATGTGCTCGGTGTGGCCACCGCGAGCCAGAGGACAAAGTAGATGGCAAGAGCTGCAATCCAACGACCGCAACGTCTACTGAAGCAACGGTAGTACCGCAAGTACCGGATACAGCGCCGCCAACCTGAGGATAGAAGACGAGGGCCCCAAAGCTTTGTGTAAAGATCTAGATCACAGGGGCACAGAGGCTAGCGGTGTAGTACAGATAATTTGATCCTCCAGCAACTGATTACTTTGTCTTAATAGCCTATGACCGTGACTCGCTTTCTCAGTCTTTTCTCCACTCCTTTCTCTTGTGGTCAATAATCCATACATTGTTGAGTTATCCGTAAGACCTTGGATGAATACATTGATGGCTCTGGCCAAGGCTTCGAGGATTTCCGTTTCAACCAATTATCCAGCAGGAAGTCTTCAGTCTATCAAAGTGGAGAGTATTAAGAAGCACGTGCAATGAAAAAAAAGAAGATGCATGTACTCCTTAATGGTGAAACGTTTGTACATCTCTAGACTGCAACGCTAAATCAGGATAGGAGATCTTCGACAGGGCTCAAATTCAACTGACACTCGGAGGAGTTACTAGGACAATATGACATACATTTCGGTTTGAGGAAGCACTGGGTGTGAAACTTTATTGCTGGTCTAGGCCACAGGCCATACGGACCGCAATACATTTCAGTTATAACTTATGAATGGAATAAGAATCCTATCCTATCCAACACTCATAATAAACAGAGAACCAAAAGAAAGCCTCCAATCCAGCAAACAAACCTTAGCTTTGCCGATAGTTCCGAGAAGTACGGAAAGCAAAAAGCGTGCCAATAGAAACACGAGGGAGAGAGTGACAGCCAAGAGCAGCTAGTAAGGGAGTTAAGAAAAGTGGCGATCCGAATCCAGATTTGTGGATGTACAACATCCATCCTTACAACACCAAGCGCCCTCCAGTCTTTCCGTTAGACATTGGATTTCATCAAGTACAGCAGAGAATAAGAGGGGAAAAAAGATAGAAAGAAAGAAAATAGAGCAGATCCCAGTTCTTTTGAAAACCTTATAACGCCGTTGCTAATAGATCAATCGCAAGAACAGGTCATGACCCGCTACGCGGTTCATCGCAACAGAAAAAGAGATAGTCATGTTCATCAAACGTTGATCAAATCGTCAAAAGTATCGTCGGCTGAAAAGCCGTATGAAGACTCAGTAACCAAGGAGGTCTCAGAATCTCTCCGAAGTTGTTGTTCGAACGCTTCAGCCGCAGCCGCAGCAGCCGGCTCCAATTGTAGCGGATCATCAAACCCAAACGATAACGCCGACGGTGCAGCAGGGGTCTGAGACACAGCCGCAGATCGACCCAAAGTAGGTGTCGGAGTGGGAGCAAGAGGCGAAGGCGCAGTCTCCATGATATCAACATGCGAGTTCGCAACAGCACCCGCAGAAGGAACAGGCGCCGGACCATCGATATCAGTAATCTTCTTCACCATTTGCGCAAGATGGAGTTTAATAGGCTCATCGTCACACTGTGCATGTTTCAGAACCTCATTTTTCAAGCACAGGATCTCCGAGCGCAGTCGTGCTATCTCGCCGACCAATCGTTCCCGCTTCTCCGATTGCTCTTTGTATCGAACTTCCAGGATCTGCGTGTGTTCCTTTTTCTTCTGTCGACATTTACTCGCAGCCAGTCTATTTCGCTCGAGAAATTTCGCCCGCTTAGCTCGCTCGTGGTAGGGCGATGCATCGTCCAGATCCAGGTCCGGGCTAAGACTATCCGTTGCGGTCTGGTACTCCCGGGCTCGGCGCCGTTTGCTCGCGCTACCTAGATCTAGACCGGCAGATCCGCGCGAATACTGATCCTCATATGGCGGCGGGGTAGGCTGACCATTGCGGACCTGGGCATTTTTGAGATCCCGTTCCAATGCTGAGCTGGCGAAGGCTGCATCGGCTTTGGCGTCCCATCCGCCGGTGCCTAGGGTTGGTGAGATGGGGCTAAGGCCCCACAATTGTTCCTCGTCAGGCATCGGAAGGCCTAGAAACTCGCCCGCGAAAGCGTTTGTCGCCGTGAAAGGCGATGCGCCAAGGGGGTTGAGAGGGTCTGAGATTGGTAACCCGTTAGGCAGAAGATTCACGTTTCCAGTCGACATATCAAGGTGTTCAAAGCGGGTTCTAGTGGGCCGGCAAGGACAAGAGGGGTTGTGAGATGGCCGGTGTTTGTGTATCGAAGAAAAAGCCCTCAGTTTCCAAGTAAAGCAGCTTTCCGTTTAGAGTCTCGGGCGTCAAGGAGTTTGTGTCCTCGGTTGAGGTCAAGTAAGTTAAGAAAGGGAAGGAGAAACCACGGCTTGCTTTCAGGCCGGTGCCTGAAGAAGAGTTCCAGTCGTCGGTCGGCCGGTTGGAGCCACGGACATGAATTCCTACGGTCCAGCAGATCCGGGCGAATAATAAGTTCTGGAGGTGTGACCAAGATGAAGAGAGTGTTACGGAAAGTAGACAAACGCCCATGGTCCATCCCGGTTGTGCTTGGCGCCCACTTGCATGGTTGACTTTCTTTCTTCTCCCAACAGGAAAAAGAAAGGAATTCAAGATATAAACAAAAGCACCGGATATGAAGCATGACAGACCAGGTTTATTATTATAGGATTCATAGTTGACATCACCATGGAGAAACAACAACAACCAAGTTGAGAAGCCGGGATCGCAAGCCATCCAATCAGAGTGGAGAATGGAGCTTGAGAAACCAAGTTTTGGTGGAAAAGTGGAGAACTTTCTCCATCGATTGACACTATACCCGGAGCTAGGTCTAGAGCTAGCTTATACAACGGTCTTAGCCTTGAGGAACTGGGATAACAATACGAGAAAACAAGTAAACCCCTACTCCCGCTTCCCCCGTGAATCCCCTGTCCATTCTCGAAGCTGGCGACTGACACCACGCCAATGAGCGAGTAACAGCCCCACTACCCGTTGCTCCTCGACCTCTTGTTCCACCGAGCGTTGCGCCGCACGATCACGATCACACCCGCTGATCAGCAGCGGCCCAAATGCCCGCGCCAACCCATCGGGTTGGAGGCCACTCGCCACTGGCCGGACCAAATTCCCGGGATGGGTTCTTCGTTCTTCTTCCATCTTCTCTGTCTTTTGCAGGAGGCTAGTGAGTAGCCCGAACACTGCACAGATCAGCGCACATTGCATTTCCCCGGTCAATGCCATGATCGCGAAAGTGATTAGTTGGATGCAGCCTGCATTCGCGGGGCCGGCAAGGTAAATGCCATACAGAACTTGAAAGAGACGAACAGATCCAAGAATCCCGCCTGGGAATCCCGCTAATAGTTCTTTGAATACCCACCCGACACTGAGCACGGCTGCTGCATTGGACTCGGCTTCAACGTGCGGGAGAGCGATCACACGTGTCGTTAAAGCGATCTTGTCTGCATCTCGTTCTGCAAGCAACACTTGTTTCGCAAAATGGTTGTACAGGCGTGCGGCGGCTTTCATGTCGCCTGGTTCGATGAAAAGCTCGGTCGAATGAGGGGCTGCAGGAACCCGGGTCAGTCAGGCACACCATGACGTAGGGAGGATCACGAACCAGATGTTCGCAAGTATACTACCATCGCCACGATGCAGGCCGGCAATTTCAAAGGCGCCGGGGCTAGGTTGGAGGGCAAGATCAGGTAGCTGTGCCCTCCAAGCCGTGCGATGAATTCAACCGACTTGCCTCGTAGAGAGCTCATTGGACTCGGTCGGTGACCGAGGTTGGCAAATGTTTTAGTCCGTCGCAGCTTGGAGGCCGTGTAAGACACTTCTCCCAAGGTCTGATTAGACTGAGTTGGGCGCATACGGCCGAATCGAGTTCGCCGTCGCGTTTGCTCGGGCTTTTCCTCGGCTAGAAAGAACGTCAGACTAAAGATGCAACAAGTTGAATGGATGGCCTACATGTAGGAATGCCAAGATCGTCTCCCTGGATCGAAATGGCCAAGTTCAACTGAGCAGCGAGCGCATCGAATGCAAGTGACGCTTTGGATGGGTCTACGCGGCTTAGTCTACTGCCTCGACTGGCGTGACTGCTAATAGAGCTGACTCGGGTGGCATTGGCAATAGATTGGTGACTAGTGTGGAACTTGGAAGAGGGTTGCCTTTCAGCTTCGACCTGAGAATGGGCAGACGACTCAGATTGTCTTTGGCTGCGATCGCTATATCTTGATGATGCCCCGGGTTGATGACAGGATTCAATATTCTTCCCGTCAGAGAAAGGATCCGATGGTTCGGGTAGGTGAGTATGGTCTTTTTCAAAGTTCAACAAGCTCGACCAGAACACATCATCTTCTAGCTCCTTGATAGGCACGGGAATTCGCTGAGACGGGTGCCTGTTCACCGTGGCGGTGGTATGATTCGACTCCTGAGAAAGTACGGTGTGGGCGCTGGAAGTCCGCTGTTCCTTAACTTCAACATCGGATGATTGCGACGGACGATCTCTTTTGACTGGATCCGTTGTTATCGGGTCGGTGGCCCCATTTTGTGGTAGCGGAATGGTGGGTTGAAATTGAAGCGGCTCTGATACAGAGCTTCGATCTTGGGATCTGGCGAGGCGAAGCCAAGCGATGAAGACTTTTAGGCGTCCAGATCCGCCTTGTGATTCGCGCTGAGATCCACACTGAAACTCGGATCGAGAACGAGCGCTGCCATTGCTGTTTCGTGTCGGTGCGTCCGGTGACTGTCTCTCCAGTGGTTCGTGAACAGAGTCATCTCGTTGGTCATCCGTATCTTGATAACTCTCCAAATCGTTGTCGCCATCTTCCCCAGTCGGGGTTCGAACTACTTCTTCACTGATCGCAGTCGATCTTGGCTCTTGGGTCAAGGGAGCAGCAGCGGAAGGTGAGCGACGCAGTCCATGCCAAGTATGGCGAGTAGCAGGCAGAGTGGATTTAGTCCGCTGCTTCAATCGAAACAAAGCCCGAAAGGACGACATGCTTGTCATTCACAGGATATCAAGGAAGAGCGTGAGCCAAGGAAAAACATTGCAGAAAACAACAGTAGGGTTCACAAAGTCAAGTGGGAACTATCATACATTCGCACCTCCCCAATGTGATGATGGTCGAATACAACCAGAATGGGAAAGAGCAACTAAGTATCAAGAGCATTTGTTTGGATCATCGACATTCAGTGGGAAATCTATTCTGTCCATTCCAGCGCCGAGACTGGACTTTCGTATCAAAATAATCAACTTAAGTGCACAGTGTAGAGCTTGTGATTACCTTTGTACATTCATGAGAATCTCAAAAGTCAAGCCAATAATAAGAAACCTGGGCTCAAGCCCGCTGTGTCCTTAGTGACACGAACAAGAAACAAACGCCGGTATCATGCAGGAAAAGAGTATATGTATAAGAGCGGTGGGGAGGTTGCCGATCTCGATCATACTTCGTCAGTTTCACCCTCGAGCAGGATGTAGTGGAGAATATCACTGAGGGTGAGGACACCCTTGAGCTTGAAGTGTTCATCTACCACGACTAAACGGTGGACCCGAGATTTACGGATCGTGTCGAAGATTGTGTCGAGTCCGTCGTTGAGTGAGCAGGTGTAGATACCCGGGAATTCCTGGGAAACTTAGCTGATTGCGCATGGAAGTGGATCGGCTCAATTGCATACCGGTGATCGCTTCTTTAGTACCTCTCCCACGGTGAGACTTAAGTCATCATAGACGCCACCTCGGATCAGAGCAATAACGTCTACCGACTCGAATACATTGTAGACAACGCCTGTGTGATGATCAGTATTGAACTGTGAACCCACAAAAAATAGCTTCCGTACCATCTGAATTCAAAATCGGCATACTAGAAATGCTTCGCTCGACCAGAATATGAATCACATCAATGACAGGCGTGTCCATCGACGCTGTCGCAATATTAGTATATGTGCCCACCTTGAGCTCCCCCAATGGACGGCGCAGCATCTGAGTGTCCGGGACGTTAACAGCCACGAACTTCAAGATACGGTATTGGGTAATAACGCTGAGGACATGGGAGCGGTCTGTCTGGCTGTCATTGGTAACGAGGGGAATACGACGGGCGCGCGACTCAAGCATGCGACGACATGCTTCGTAAAGGGGACGTTCGGGGTCAATAGAGATTGTCTCAGGTGGCGCAACGCCCAATGCCTTCTCCACATCTGTCAAATAGTAATGGTCAGCCTGCACATCTCCTGGCGACTCTGTAGCCCAAGTGGGTAAGTGGGGACGGAACGCACCTCGCAAGCTATCTAGCCGGAATTGGTCGATTTGATCGAGAGCCGCGGGGTTCTGGAAATAATACTGAATCACATTGATATAGTCGGAAGTGGTCAGAAGACCTGCGAATTTCGAAGCTTTCGAGTCCCACAACGGGGCTGAGACGATGCCTGTACTTCCCGATTTCCTCTCGCAGTCAGCTGGGGGTGTTCTCCGCGTGTGGGTTTCCTCACGTTTGTGTCGTAGACTGGGGATGGTTGACACATGCCATTTTGGATGAGAATATTCAAGCTCTCTTTGACAGAGAGGGAGGTATCGAAAATAATGAGGCGGAAACTCAACGGGAGGACGTCGTAGCTGTTGCGGACTTTCAGGAAATTGCGAATGGCACGCTGTTTGACGCTGCGTTAGTCAAGATCTGGATGCGCGGGTCACCCGCCACGAGCTCGAAGGTTTTTGCAACTCCGGTCTCCCCGTTTCTTCCTTCCTATCCCCGTCAGATCTTTCACAGAAAGTCCAACTGTACGGGGATATCTGATGTGGGCTGACACGAGTGCGGAGGGGTAGGAGGGATACGAATGCAGCGCGAGGGGTCAATTCTTTACGGGACTTACCAGGCCTTGACGCTCTTCCCGATCGATTGGTCTCTCGGGGGCCATTGGAGGGCGAAGGTACGAGGATGGCTGCACGAAAGGCGCGTGACCGAGGGAGAGGAAGGGCCCGGTGAGTTGAGGCCGAGTGTCTTCCGCCTTCGTCATGGCCCAAAGTGGGGTGCGAGGGGGGATGGGAAAAAAATAAAAAGGAACTTTAGTGGGGAAACATCTGGGGTTTCCAAGGTTATCTACGATTTCCCCGGAAAAGAGGGAGCTATAGTCTACAGAATATATACAAGTTCAAAAGGATCACATTTAAAGCCTCAATCAAGTCCCCCGCTTGCTAATCCGCCCACCTCGAGGCCCATGCTTTGGTGCCTTGTCCTTCAGGCATCAACATTAACGAGTCATTCATAAGATCACGGACACATCGATGTCGTAAATCAATGCAAATGCAATAATTCAGTCTAAGCGGATTGTCTCCAGAAATGGGTATCTGTCAGACTGCCGAGTAGTCAAGCCAAATGATTAGATTCCTGTTCGTTCATCAGCTTCTACGGCTTTGTTGACTTGGTTTCCTTGCTTAATCACTTCATTTAGATAATCACATTCACTCCTGACATAACGTCTTCGGTCGCCGAACATACATCCAAACATCCCCAAAATACTCATCGCTCGCCCCCCAGTCAAAACAATCATATCCTTCCATCAACGCCCGCACCCGAGCAGAACACGGGTCTGTCCTATGCCAAGTTAGCACAGGAAATAATCATTTCAGACCAATAAACAAGGGATTCACTTACAAAGAACCCTCCCCTTTCTTATCATAGTCATTATCACCGACCTTATTCCAAATGACCACGGCCGGTCTCGCAACATCAGTAATAATTTCTTTAGTCGGTACATTTGACGCAATAGACACCACGATTGAGAAATCATCCATCTCTAACCACGCCATCGGATCCTCAATCACCTCAACTTCATGTTCTGCAAGAAGAGCCCGATCCACATCTACGTACTCCGGATCCTGAACGTAGCAGGGCACCTTGGTCATGCCGTTCTTCTTTCTCAGCCAATCACGTAGTGTGAGAACAAGCGCATGCTGATACGATTGACGACCGGGTCTATCTTGGTCCTGGTCCCGTTGATAGGAGAGGCATCCCAGAGACACGGCTACGATCTTGTTGATCTCCAGGTGTGCTGCGGAGGAATCCAGGAACTTGGTGAGGGTCCTGCACATCTCCGTTTCGATCCAGGCTTGTTGGTGCTTTTCGAAATCGGCACGGGCTACCTCCAGCGGTAGACGGGTGATGTTGTCAGTGGGCTGATGGTTATCTTTTCTGCGGATCAGACACGAATGCACGATGTATACGCTGTTGAGATTTGGAACTTGTTCGTCGAAGCCTCCCCAGAAGATGCGGTGCCGCATATTTGCTCGGCACTGGTATGAGATAGCGAGTCCCTGGCTAGGTATGAAGATTTCAGTGAATTGAAGCCAAGGCGAAGAATATTTATGCGTTATAGGAACCGCATTCTTGTTCTTCTTCACTTACAGTACCCACTCTGTATCGGGTCCATCTGGCTCGCGCATAGTCTTGATATCGCCGCACTTGGTATCATACTCAACCATTGCGCCGTCTATGGCTTTGACAAAAATTTTGTCACCATGGGCCGGTTGACGCTGTATTTGCTCTAAAGCAGAGCGGATAGTCTCTTTACTGAACCATGGTGCGCCGGAGCTGTAGAGCTCATCAATGCGAGCAAGAGCCTCTTCCTCCGATTTCGGTGTATCGGCAGGTGGTCCATTGGACCAGCGATGATGACAGTAATAATGAGCTTGGCCCATTGTGTCACTAGAATTATGGGAAGGAAAGGGATGTGCCAGGGTACGTGCGAAAACGCTGGAAATTTGTAATTATTATGTTGTTGATTACGCGCTTTGAATGCGAGTGGGCGCTTATTGCAAAATCTATTCCAAGGTTGGACAGCGCATCAGGCGCGCCAGGTGTCACACAGGTCAAAGCGTCCCTGAGTCTACCTTGGGCGTAAATAGCTTTCAGTCTAAAAAAAGCATTAGAAAACTCAATGTTGGTATTAAATCTATCGCCCAGAGATGTGCCCTAACGCCGTCGCACGCCAAATGCATGGTATCATCACGCCGCAGAACATGAAAGCAAGTTCGTATCCACCTCGTCCTTCTCCATGAGGATAAAGAGTAACGTAAATAGAACGCAGGTAATAATATAGTAGCCATATAAGATGGTGTAACGATATCAATGATCAAATGTGGCCATGTAGCTTGAACCGGTAAATGCACGTGTGGTTCGAGCCCCAGTTGGATTTGATCCGGAATGCCACCTTGTCCACTCGGATAGTCGGAATATCGATGATGGTGTTCAGATGGAATCGCTGGATATAATTGTGCTTGTTGATGTCATATACCATTTTCCCGATGCGGTAAAAATTCGGGCCAAGCAGGGGATCGTCTGAGTAGGCGCTCTCGGGATCATACATATTGGTCGCACTCAACGAGCTCATGAGTACATCGTGAAGAGAATTCTCGCCAGGGATGCTGTACCCTCCAAGTCCTTCCTTTTTCGACGACAAGGGCTCAATTGGCCGGCGAGGGACTGATTTCCACCAAGAAAAGATGGACGAAGAACCCTGGGAGGGTAGAGGGATAATACGGTATCGAGCCCAGACTTCAATTTCTCGGGGCGCGGCTCCTGGGTCTAGAGTGGAACCGGAAGGCACATGCTCCACGACCACTTCCTCTGGCACGATGTCACGACCCAGAAGCACTGAAATCTGAGACACCCCATTGCGTGGAGCACTACACCAGCAGTCTCCTACTTCCTCCCAGGGAATCAGAGCGGCCACAGGAGGCATCGAAGCAGTGATAGTCGAGCGAAGCCCAAGCATGGTGAGAACCGCGCGCTGGTAGAATGGGTATGATCGGCCCGCGGTAGGTGTGGTTTGATGCGGATCAACGATAGCTCCCAGCGCCAGAGATAAGAAATTGATTTTATGGATCGGGCTTTCATATCCGGCCGGTACACCTACGGCATAGGTAGGGCTTGAGTCGTGAGCCTGCTCTGATCGAACAGCTACCAGCTCGCGCGATAGGGACGACATCTGCTCGTTCATTTTCGAAACCTGTTTTTTAAGACCGTGCACAGCGGCTGAATCGGTCGCATTAGGAGAGTATTGAACGGGGGATGGGAAATGCGGTAATTCAAGCTTCTCCCAAAGCCCAATTTGGAAAGAAATGGCCAGAGCCAAGGGTAATAGTAGCATAATTGCTAAATGGCCCCAGTGGATTCGTTTAGATTCCTTGGGATTGGCGTCCTCATCCCGGATGGCAGGTCGAGCTGGTAAGTGCCATTCACGAGCTAGGTCTTCAGGGGGTGCTGACTCGGGGGGTTCGACACTTGGCTCAGAACGAAAGAATTGAGGAATGATTGTTCGCACTGACGCAGTCCAACCCCCTGCAGGGGAAGTAGCTTCATCCATCGGCTCGGCTTCAATCGCGGACTCTGGCTCATTTGGATGTTCTGAAATTAGCTCATCGTCACCCTCTTCCTCTTCTCCTTCCTCTTCTTCTTCCTCTTCCTCCTCGTCGATCGTACTAGGAAGAATACTAGACAGGCCCGAAGGACGCCGAGGAGGGGCAGTGATATTGCGTCCGTGGGTGCTTGGTCTCGTCCTTTTCAGATCATCCTCGTGAATATCACGCTCTAGGTTCCAAGAAACCACAGACGCATTATCCACAGAGCTTTGACGGCTCCATTGGCCTGAGCTGTTTGTTTCATAAGTATCGTGTCCACCGCGTTGAAGAGGTGATGGATAAAGTGGAGAATTAATCGACGAATTCGACATGACTGATAGCCGTCGCGGGAGAGGTGGCTCAGCACCAGGACTTGAGTCTGTGGAAACAGTCCTTTGAATCGGAGGTGAAGGCGTTGAATCAGATTGGTTGCTTTCATCTTTTCTGGGCGACATAGTTGCCTCGCGCAACGCCCGGTGTAGCTGAGTTTCATCGGGGGTCGGCTCTCGCCTTGCCCTTCGCTGAACAGGTTCAGCAGGTTGTCGCTTTCTTGGTGTAGGCTTTGCTTTTTCTTGTGACATATTTTTGGAGTTCTTTTGTGCGTTGATTTCAGTAGCAGCTCTCAGTTGACTGTTTTCCACGGCATGGTTAACGGATTCAGCAATTTGTCTGAGGTTGGTGATCTTTTGAGGTGGTGGTGCAGGCAAGCGCCTAGGCATGGTCGTCCCGAATTGCGACCCATAGCCAAATGAGGCTTTGATTGGTATGGGAGGCAAATATGGGTTGTTTGGGACTATTGGTTGGAATGGACTCTCCTCAACCTCAACGTACCCTTTTGGAAGCTTTCTTGGAGGCATCTGTTCAAAAAAAGGTTAGTGTGCGACAGCAGACTATTGAGCTTTAACGAAGATGATTCGTCTTGAAGTCTGCGAGCCAGTGCAGTGAGTTTCAGCTTATCTAGCGGAGATATCAAGAAATGAGGAGAATCTTTACTCCCAGACAGATGATGAGTGAAGATGTAAGGGAGTAACGAGAAGGCCTTCTTTAGGGCGATCCAGGAATTAAAAACGGTATCATGCAAGTACCAGACAGAACAATGGGCTTGTTCATATGAAAAAAATCATTGGCAAGAATATCCAATAGGCAATAAACACTTACTCTTTAATCCAACGGACGTATCCGGTCTGAAACAGGCTGTGCCGAGAGACCAGTCAAACTCTCCTAGCTGGGGATATCAGACCGAAGAAATCAACGAGCCTAGCAAGGTTAGCTCCAGGTTCACCCAGTCTCAAACAAAGACAGAGCCAAAGATGTGAAGTGTGGCTGCCACGGGCATGAAGGTAACTGGGGATGTCGCGCTCCCTTGTCAGTATGATCCCACTGTCCAGGCACAGCCATCACCGAGACTATTCAGATACTTACTGGGAGTTGACAAATTTTCCAGATTAAATTTGAAAATACGACGGTCGTGAACGCTGGGCTTTGTAGCTTGCGACCCCAGACTTTGCAATAGTCAAGACGCGCAGACGCGCGACGGAACGTGACTTGCGGGTTTCAAGTGGATCCCGAGAATGAGATCAGCAATATTCTATTGATGATCCGCGATAAGAGCCAAATCAACTAATTTAGGTCTTTGCAAAGTGGAAGAAAAAAGTGGGATTGACGGATTCTTGTAAAGGGGTGGTGATAAAGAAAAAAAAATTCCGGACGTGCAAGCGCGAGGAATCTCAGCCTCGACTCCGAAGTGCGACATGATACTTTCCTTTGCCTTTGTCCTGGGTCTTTGTCGCGCAGTTTCAGCATCTGATCTTTTGCTTCAGATTACTATTTTTAAAGCTATCCTGATCGCTTTCGCTTTCCCGTCTTTTTATTCTTATGGCTCTATTTGAGAAGATGAAATCCAACAAAGTAGATTGAAGTGGTGTGCAAAATGGGACGATGCTAAGTACAAGGCAGTCGATACCATAGTTCTTTCATGTGCGCCAGCTCGTTCCTTGTAGCGTTTTAGGCAGGGGGTTGGAATACTATACAATAGGCGTGGAGGGCAAGGGAGGGGGATGGGGAGCCCCGAGCAAGGATGCAAAGATGGAGGGCAGAGGGGAAGAAAACGATATGCCGACACTTTAACATGTCCATGCAGCCATTGTGCCGTCTTTGCGACCTTCAACCAGATATCCATCCTTCAGGCGTACACGCTCGACTGTAGATGGGAATGGCCCCTCCTCGTCAATACCGACACCAGGGCCGCAATCCCAATGGTTACCATCGGCCTTGTCATATACTTTTACCACAGTTTCACCGGTGGCAGCCACAATGCGCTTAGAGTCGAACATCATGCTGGTTATGGGTTTTTCGTACGCATAGGCGTCAGAAATCGAACCCATCCGTAGATCCCAGATCTAAAAAATATTAGTTCAACGATCTGATGAAAATGTGTAGAAAAGCTTACCCGAATGCTTCGATCAAGACTACCCGTCACCAGGTGCATGTCATCAAATTGTAGACATGTAACGGGGCCAGTATGACCCACGAGACTTCGATGAACCTGACCACTACGCAGGTCCCAGAGACGGACCATGCCATCAGCCGTTCCGCAAGCCAGAGCGGCATCAAAGCATTGCAGAGCTCCAACGAAATCGGCAGACGCATCTGGAAGACGGCCAGATGGTCGCCAGCTTCCATCTGTTGAAGTAGTTGTAGAGGCCTGAGTAGCCGCCCACAAGATATCCAGGGTCTGAACACATCTACCTTTGACAAGATCCCACTGACGCAATGTCTTGTCAGCGGAGCCAGAAATAAGCGTGTTGCCCTTGAAGTGGAGCGCAGTGACTTCATCAACATGCGCATCTAGGGTAAAGACATGGCAGTCTTCGAAGTTGGACGATGAAGCTGACGGAGTCTCAAAGTATTCCTCTTCGTCCCGCTCATGCTTGTTCAGACGGCTGTTACCCCGAGTAGTGGGCCGAGCACGGCTCAGATCCCATAGTCGAACAGATGCATCCATAGATCCTGTTGCCACTATATTATCCTCGACTTGTAAAGTTCGAACAGAGGCATGGTGTCCTTCTAAGAATCCTGAGCAGCGACCGACGTTCATATCCCAAACACGCACGGTGTCGTCCAAAGCAGCGCTCACCATCGTACCGAATGGGTAGTCGAAATCAATCGCGGTAACCATATCGGTGTGAGCTTGGATCTCCTTAATTAAAGACCCCGGAGCAAAATGTTCATGTAGGATTGGCATGGAGCGCTTTCGTATAGATCGATGGCGCAGGCTCTTCGGTGACGATATGGGAAGTTTCTCATATATAGATTCGGACATGAAAGAGGCATCCATAGCCGGGTCGCCGGAAGACGCAACAGATTCGTCGTTGGCATCGGAGGTCTGGGGCGTTTCCGCAGTGGCGGAAGTCTCGGGGGTATCTTCTGGGAAGTCTTCGAGTTTAATATCAAGCTCCGTCACTAAATTCATGTCAGAATAAATGCTGTCGCGTAACCGTCACCAAGAGATTCAACCTACAATCATGTTCCAGCGCCGCCTCATCCATCTCCAAGCCGGCTAATCTATCAAGCACGATCTGGCGCATTTTGTGTAAATTGGCGACTTTGTTGTCTATCTCGTGAATCTCGGCGCTGCACATGTTCTTTCGGATACCCATTAGGTCCAGTCGGCGACTCAGCGCTTTCCGTTCTTCTTTCAGCCCAGCTGGACCAGCAGTCAGGGCACCGCCCTTCTCGCTATCTTTCAGTGCCTTCTTCGAGCTGCGCCTGCGATGACGTTTTTGTGCGTGGTCTTCTTCAGGAACGGAAGCCTGGAAACCTTGGAATAGGGAGTAGGAGCTGCTGTCCTCGGGGATGTTGGCGAGGAGCTCATCTGGGAGGGAGGAGATGGCACGCGACTGGATCTCGGTGGTGGACAGCCTCGATCGCACAAGATCGGTCGGGGTCGTCTGGGTCAGAGAGAAGACCTTCCGCTGCGCCGCTGGCCGGCGCAGTTCGCGATGGATGTCAGTCATGGCATTTTGATAATGGGCGGTTGGGTTCTGGTCGGTCGGTCCCATCAAGTGTCCCGCGGTTGTGGTGACCTTTCGCCCGAATGCTTCGATGTGACGGGTCTGTCATTCGCATCCAGATTAGCTTAGCCCGCGGCGTGGAGGGGTACAGCTAGAGGTTAAAGGCTTTGAAAGGAAAAAAAACCCTACCGTCAATCCGGTGCCGAGCAAGCCTTCGCCCTCGACAATATCTGATAGACCGGACGGCGACTCGTCGCGGCGGTGATTCTCCATGTTAGGAGGCGTCTTAGGGGTTCAACCTTGACCCATGCGTGGTTGAGAGAGATTCGGGGAAGGTTGGAGAGATAATCGTCATGTGTCCACGCGATGATTTACCGCGTTCCCCGGGTATTCCGTACAGGGCCGTATGGTACTTTTACCCTTGAAAACCAGGCTATATTCAATCCAGGTGCACTGGATGGGTCGAGTCCTTAGTCCTGCAAGCCGATCCAGACTAGTGAGATTGCTGCAAGGTGCTTTTGGGCGTCTGTGTATCTGTACTTGCTGACTACTCCCATGTCTGTTGGTCCCGTACAACTGAGCTCCGTACTGGCCGAGTACCGAATACCCGGCCAGCCCCAACATTGAAGTAGCGGGGGAATATCGAATTATTAAGAGATGCTCGTCCTATTAGATACTTGACTTTTTGTTTTTTCATGGCGCATAACTGAATTTCAATTGAACCTTGCATTATACCATTATGTCCTATATAAATAGAGAGCCGGGTGGCCTAAAATACGTACCGGGAGGAATCTCATCTCCGACTTTGCTGATTCTTAGCTTTCTCTCCTTGCCCAATATCACCCCTCGCAACCATGGACACAGCCATTAATCTATCTGATGCCTCCAAGGCGTTGGACCTTGCCAACATTCGTTTCCAGCTCATGTAAGCCCTTGATGTTTCTTCGATCATCCAAATATCAATCCTCCAAATACCGACAATGGCTTTTCCCCGCGCACCCCGCTATAATCATAGCTTGACCGCGATGGATCCAAGCACCATTACAAGCCTCATTGAGCATACAATACCAGTCAGGACAGCTGCTAACATTCCAGGTCTACAGTCGTCTGGAGGACACAATCACCTTCCACCTGATCGAGCGAGTCCAATTCCCCCTCAACAAGACTATCTACGTTGCCGGTGGTGTAAAGATCCCCAACTGCGACCTGAGCCTATCGGACTACCTCCTCCGTGAGCAAGAACGGCTGCAATCGCGTGTGCGCCGCTATGAATCCCCCGACGAGTATCCCTTCTTCCCCGATGTGCTCGAGCAGCCCATACTCGCACCCCTGCAGTACCCGCACATCCTGCACCATAACGATGTGAACGTCAACGATATTATCAAGACGCGCTATATCAACGAGATCTTGCCAGCCGTGTGCCCGAATCTTGGTCGTGAAGACCGCGGCGAGGCACAGGAGAACTATGGATCCGCTGCAACCTGTGATGTTTCGTGCTTGCAGGCCCTGTCGCGACGTATTCACTTTGGAAAGTTCGTCGCGGAGTCCAAGTTCCAGAAAGATCCTGAGACTTTTGTACGCTTGATTAAGGCTGAGGATCGTGCGGGTATCGATGCTGCCATCACTGATGCGAAGGTTGAGCAAAAGGTACTTGAGCGGTTGGGACTCAAGGCCAAGACTTATGGCACGGATCCTGCTTTCCCTGAAGAGAAGGGTCAGAAAATCAATATTGATGCCGTAGTTGCTATGTATAAGGTGAGATTGGAGAATTGGCTCCATCCTCCTTAGGCTTACAGGGGCAGTACTAACTTTTCACTAGGAGTGTGTCATCCCACTCACCAAGGTCGTCGAGGTGGAGTACCTCATGCAGCGCCTCAAGGGAACACAATGGGAGTAGACGGTGATTTCAGTCATGACGTTATGAACTTTTGGTTCTATTTATAAAGTCTATAGTATCATACCGCTGACAGGGAGAGCGTGGAAAGGATGGCAAGACAGAAATTAAAAAGACACTGCATAGCATATTTTCTCATAAATGGGACATGAAATGAAATGACATGAAGAATATCTTCACACCATTTACTGCAGGTACTCCTGCACAGCCTTGACTGTAGCCTCGAACTTAGACCCTTCAATCAAGATCATGCTTCCGTTGGTGACAATACCAAGCTCCTGGAACGCGCGCTTGGAGTCCGAGTGGCCGTCATCCTGCTTGTGGGTGAACTCATATGAGCCAGAGCACAGGGCGTGGCGCTGCAGCACCTCATCCTCGGGGTGGAAGAAGAAACGCTGGCTGGCAGCACCACCCTTCTTGGTCTTCTTCTGTGGCCGGGACTCTTCAAGATCCAGCTTCGATTCGATCTCCTCGTAGCCCTTGGAGATGATGAGGTAGTGCGAGAAGTTATACGGTTCCTTGTCCTGAATTGCCCATGCAATCTCCTCCAGAAGCATGTTGTACATGGGTGGGATGACCTGAGACGGCATGTTTATGACCCGCTCGGTCAGGATCAATCCAATGGGAGGAATGAGGTCTTGGGCGACGAGCTCATTGAGCGCGGCAAGGGAGGGATTGCCAGCGGCCTTGGATGTGATATATTTGATCAATTCCTGCACGGCGGGTTTGTCCTAGAATAAAAAGTCATTAATTCTGCAGGAGCGCCACAATTTGAGAGTATAGATGTACCTTGTGCTCTTGCAGGTTCAAAACAGACAAGAAAGCGTACGGGTCCGACTCATTGCCGTCGGTCTTCACGGTCGATCCGAGCGTCGGCTGCGACAGGATCAAATCGGCGAGGGCGGACAAATCAAAGATCTGAGCATCGTTGTCGAAAAGCTGGCGGAGGAGGTTCTTAAGTCCGTGGAAATCGATCGCAGGTTGCGGGTCGAACCATTCGAAGTCGACATTGATCATGTCAGTGTCCTGCGCCAGGTTAGGAGCTGTATGGTCTAGGGTGCGGGGTGTGCGCTCACATCGTCCGAGGATTCCTCGTCTTTTGTGCCGCCCATGGGCACATCACCAAGGTCTTGCTTGCGTTTTCCCATAATTATGATGTGGAGTGAATCAATGTGTGAGTGTTGAAGATGTTTGGGCATTGCTCCGCCCCGCGGCCGCTTTTGAACTTTTTTTCTCTTATCGGTTATCGGATCTATGTCATTGATGTATGTGGGCTTAAGCTACGTCGATGCTAGCTGGGATGAGATTCTCCTAAGCAACTGAGCAACCTTGGAAGTCTATAGAATCAAGTTCATCATACATCTTAGTCTATATTCGAAATATTTATATCTAAACATCGTGTTCGACTGACTCGACAGTGGGCACCTTGTTCAACTTCACATCAAAAAACTTGGCCACAAGCTGAACACAATCCCAAATGACCTGAACCTCCTCCTTAGGCAAACCCAATCGTCTCGTGCCCCGAATGTGCCAGTGTGTCTCATTCGGCAAGTTCTGGCTCATAATTCCAGGCAATACAACCAGCTGCGTATCCACATCATCCAGAATCTGCCGGTCCGAAAGATACAACCCATAGGTAATCTCCTCTGATAACCACTTAAAGTCCTGGTGCGCGGCAAACAAATTCAGAGTGCCACCGGTGTTGCGAGCGTATAGCTTCTGCATCCATTCCGAACCGCGCTGATGGTTTGCCTCGTCGCACTGCCAATTCTCGCGCGTAAAGGTGTAATCCTTGTCCTCATCGCGCTCAATCTTGCCAATAGACAGAATGGCCTCGATGGGCTTGCAGACACCAACGATAGGGACTGATTTGATAAGTGCCTCGCGCAGACGGCGCACTAGAGCCTGTCGAGCTGGCGAGGTCGCATACTCGGGTTGAGAGATGAGGTGCAAGTAGAGCTGGTCTGCGCGCTCGGGATCCGGGCTAGCAGCTAGAGTGGAGGTAGCAAGGATATACCACTTGTCATTGCCAAGGCTAGTTGCTTTAAAACGGGTTTCTAACTCGGTGAAAAGCTGTTGGAAGCGGGGTTGCACTTCCGGTGCTGGTGCGGCAGAGTCGGAGGAGCTCATTGTGGCGGTGGAGTAGGGACTTCGGCAGTAAAAGCGGTTGTATATCCTACTTGAGCTTTGGAAGGTTGTTTTATTATGCTCTAGGGCCTTGAACAGGGAAGATAGACGCGATCGCATCGTGTATTGGTGAATTGGTGGTGTGGTGGTACATAATCAACTCGCTATGATTGACTCCGATAGCCGGAGCGGGTCGTGGTGCATGAGTCTCATTCTTCGTTGCGTTACGACTAAGCAATGAAAACCACCCGTGGACGTCGACAATCTCAAGAACATAATTCTGACTTGACCAAGGGAATAGAAATATTCAGCAAATGACAAATGATATCAAAATGACATTGGCAGCCTTGTTTGTAGCTTCGGACCAACTCAACATCGTGAACCCAAAGCCAATTGAACTGTAGAACCTTGGCAAGAAGGTTACGACAGCTAGAGAAGGGTTTAATCTAAGCACTGCCTGTCATACAATTCTAATAAAAATATGACGACTGACTAACAAAGAAGCTTAAAGAAAATCCTCGACTTTGATGGGCACGTAATAGTGGGGGATACAAGTGGAGCGCCTATCGTGCACAGGGTCCATCACGATGTCACAGACGCAAGCTGCCTTGATTAAAGCTTACGCTGATGTAAGTCGCAAAGAAATGGTTCAGTACTGTACGCACGCGACCAAGCTTCCAGTACGAAATCCCCATTCCAAGCAGTTTGGGCCTCGACCCACAAGTATGATCTCAGTGACTCCAACATGACATCACCGGTCATCGAAATCATACTTCGTGGCAGAATCAGCCAACTATAAGACGGAAGTCTCCCATTGAACCGTTCCATCTTTCTCACGATTCACAAACCATAATATCTCGATTGTCTTTTTGATCTCTACCGAACCCTTCCGAACCTTTTATATTCACCAACCCTTCGAATATCCAACATGTCTGGTCAATCTAGCGTCGGCAACCGTGCCATTTATGAAGCCGGTGACCAGCGTAACGTGCCTCAGTCCGAGATCCAGGAGCGTCAGCGTTACAAGGAGGGCGAGCCCGGTAGCCACAAGAACCTGGACTCTAAGGACCAGCGCTCTATTGCCAACAAGCTTGCCTCCCAGGAGCACAAGCCCGATCCTTCGCACCACCACAATAATGAACAGAACCAGGAGGCTGAATTGAGCAAGCAGGACCCTACTAAGCCTGTAAGTTATGCAATGTCACCATCGTGGAAGAACATCTAATAAAATTATCTCATAGGCCAAGATCCATGGAAATGCTCCCTCAAAGGGCGCTAAGATCGATGCTGAATTGCAGGCTGAGGATGAGCAGCGCCTGCGTGAGAAGGGCATCAAGAAATAAAATTCTTGTTATGATGTTATGATACCCACAGCCCGATGTGAAAGCTTTTGGTGATGGGGCTGGGAATTATCCTGTACGATATGACGAATTCTTAGTTTCCGTGTTCTGAGAGCATTGAACAGAACGAAATTATTTAAACCACCAATATGTTAAACCTTGGAAAGTAGCAATTTGTAGGAGTCTCCTTTGATCGGGTATATTATAGAGTATTATGTGCAGCAGACCCGAATTGCAGGGAAATGTCTAATGTATAGTACATGATAACGCTCAGTAACGAGTATGTGCAGCATGAGGTCTCGTTGGAACGTGAACTCTGAAGGGAGAACCTCTATTAGCAAAACCATTACTGACCTTGCCGCGATGTGGGTACTCATACGTCCAATCCTGAAGAGAACTTTGGTTTGCAGGTAATATAGTCATGTCGAGGCGCCGGGCCTTTGGTTCATGAACGATTCAAATGCTGCCTGAAGGCAATGCTGCAGTAGAAGATAAATCAACCATCTAGGGTGAACTTTGGGTCATCATCATGTGGTTCAGCGAAGACATGAGCCCAATAGTCTTCCACTCTCTGACAAAGGCCGGCCTTATGTTCCCACGACTTAAAAAGAGATTCATAACGGCATGTGACCAACTTGATCTCTTCCCAATAAGTCTTCTCAATATCATACCCGAACCGCCGGATTGTGTCGGGGGGAGCTGTCCAGGCGCGGCCATCTGAGCCATCTTCCTTCAAGGTGGGTGTAGTTTCCCACGCTGTGCCAAAGACATTATCGCCAGGGTTGAATTTAGGGTAATTCGCATGAATGAAGAAGACATGTGGTGGTGGTGCCACCTTGGGATCTTTAGTCCGCCATTTAGCTTGCGTGGTGAGAGCATAGTCTTCTCGGGGGTCGGATTGGGCCATGGCCGAGCCCGCCAGCTTTTCTCCCAACTGATGACCGATGGCTTGTACTCGCTCACTCACGGCATAGAAAGGTGCCCCCATCGCTGTGGCAGCTTGTAGGAAGGTCTCCTTGTCACCTTCTCCCGGTCCACCCCTGCGACAGCAGTCGGAAGTAGTGGGATGGGCCATAATAATTATAGTAGGCCGCAAGCAGGAGTGGCAGGAAATGAGTCTTTTTTGACACCAAGAAGACACCCGTCTCCGATGATTGGCGGGCTGTCATGGGGGGCGCCTCTTGGCGAGATATCTTGTAGTACAAAGGCGATGCCGAGGACCTCCAGAAATCAGGCCATGTCACTAAGCCAGACGAGGTAAATGGTTCCGCATCCAGCAGATCTTCAGGCTTCCCTAGAGGAAAGCAGTCCGCATCCATCCAAACAATCTCTTCAAATGAGGAAAAGAGTACAGCAAAGATCTTGAGCTGATAATGCTCGATGGTATCTTTTCCTAATACATCACCCAATACCAAACATTTCGCATTGAGGGCAGGTAACACATCATTACATATGCGCTTTTCGTATTCACCTGAATCCTTCATGAATACTTCCACTGGCAATGTGGATCCAGTCCGGCGGAGCATCCGCATTGACGAGACAAAAACTGGTAGGTACGTCGAGCCAGCCGTCGAGACCAAACCGCGCTTCCCAGGTGTGTGGACAGGCTCTAAGGCCTTTCCGGCCGCCCTTATCTCTTCAACGAAGCTAGCATGTGCCTCTCCCATTTTCGTCTGATCTTCCTCCGCTAATGTTGTGATATCCTGCCGTGGGCTGTCTGTCGTGGGGTCGAAATGGCCCGCACCCGCATCTTCCAATTTCTGCGGTGATGGACAATTGGGATCATGACGCTCTAGTATGGGACGGAAGGCTTTCCAAAAATCCTTCTGGCGCTCTGATATAGGTACTTCGAAGGCTGTGCTCGGAACAACGGAGACGGCGGAGGATGCGTTAATGGGTGACCAGTAGAGATAGACCGTGCACACTAGAATCATGGCCATCATCGCAAGGAGGAGGGACCTGGCCCGACCTGGCCTGAGTAACCCCATGTTGGATGGCTTGCGGGTAGAGCCGGAGCAGTTGATGGCAGACTGAATTGATTCTCAGCGCGTGTCGCGCTGGCCCACAACCAGTCACAGGGGGTTCGAGCGAGCGGCGCACGGGCGCGCCGATCGACGATTCCCAACGGAAGATTCAGGCAATTAAAAGGACCTGCAGTTGCCTACAAGGCCTCTGCGTAAGGAGGGCGGGGACAGTGAGCGATTCGAGAATTGTTATCCGATCATCAGGAGAGGGAGATTAGGAAGGAAGGGAAGGCGGCGGGCCAACCGCGATGCTTGGCAACGACACCATCAGGAGATCGTCTCTCTCGCGTGCTACCATCAAAAGGCACATAGATGGAATAGAAGTGAAAAAAGTTTGAGTTTCTCCCTTTCTACATAATTATACGACGTGCCTGAGACTCGTTTATGGGGGTTCACTAGTTCATGTCATTTGAACGATCTATTGCGTCGGTACTAAACCTAATATAATGGGGGAATTAGTCCGACACCAATGAATCTGACTAACTCGAAATGGCGTGGGCTCTAAGCTTCTGGTTTCAAGAATATAAATCCACCTTCGATGGCGTTCTAGGTAGATCAATGGTGGAGTAGTATGAGGGATAAATTGCAAGCGAGTTTTCTCAGGATTTGGCTGATTTGCCTAGAGCGCGGATCATCCTCCACCGGGCAGATCCTCTTTACCCACCAAACTTTCATCTCCATTCTCCCTGACCTGATCTTCCTATTTATTCTCCCTGTCCCCTCTTCCTGATTTATTTGGGTCGTTTGCGAACTCCTAATCTTCCATCTGCCAAAATTTCCCCATAAACCGTTACTTGCCAAAAGAGACCCACTTGCGGAACCCCGTTGAAGTTCTCCAACCTCCCACCGAATATACCTTGGAGAAGGCCCGCACGACCGACAACGCCAGACCTTTGGCAGACACCCCATGGAATCCTTGAGGGTGCTTCCCGCACTACTCGCCCACCATGTCTGAGAGCGGAGCTGGCCAACCGAGGGAGCCTGCCAAAGGAAAAGCCCGCAAGACAGACCCGAACGCTCCGGTGCGGAAACGTCGCAAGAGAACGGTCGTAAGCGGCGCCCCCGATGATTGCTTCACTTGCTCGAAAAGAGGAGCGCGGTGTGACCGACGCCGCCCGTATTGCTCCCAGTGCCTCGAACTCGGCCGCGAATGTTCCGGATACAAGACGACGTTGACATGGGGATTGGGAGTGGCGAGTCGAGGAAAGCTCCGGGGCCAGAAGCTTCCGGTGATGGATTCAGCAGCGGAGGCTTCAAAAAAACCAGCGCAAACAAAGCCAATGGAGCAGGCGCCCCCTCAAAATACTCAAATAGAGCCTCAGGTCTCGAATCCGTCAGCTTCGATTCCAGTCTCGGCTCCTCCGGTTAGCATGAGTTTCGAACACATGGATGCCGGGATGTTAACGCCGGTGGACTCCGACCTACGACGCACATCCGCGATGTCAAATATGTCGGATCCATCGAGTATGCCGTGGACAATGGACATGCCGGACCCGCGAACATGGACCAACTCACCCGCCATACCGCCTCCAATATCAGGACTACCATTGCCTAGTCGGCCGGTTGCTTCTAGCCGAATGAGTCCAAGTATGGCAAGCGTAGTAAGTGTCGGATCTGAGGTTTCAATGCCATACCCTGGATACAGCCCGGAGACATCTTTCGCTAGCCCAATCTGGCCCGTTGCCAATAATTGGGCCCCGCAGGTGACAACACCAACCGAAGATGCAGATGAGGAGTATGAAAGAGCAAACCCTGAGCATTCAATACTGTGGGATGCGGGCCACTCACCGTCGTATTCTCAACTACTTTTGGCACGATCCATAGGCCGCACCCCTCGTCTTCGTTATCTCATCAGCTATTTCACCGAGGTCATCGCGCCCATGATTGTGGCTTTTGATAGCCCAACAAATCCTTTCAAGACTCACGTGCTTCGTCTCGCCCAGGAGAGCGAATCCTTGCAAGAGGCTATTGCTACGTTATCAACAAGTAACTTGCGGCAGCGACGAGAACGAAACCATCTGTCCACAGAAAGAACTTTACCTGCGCGCATGTCATCGATGGCCCATCGCGCTCTTACCGATGAGGCATTCCAGGATCGGTATGGTATCTCCGTCCCCGAGGGCTACGCTCGCGAAGAAAACCACCACCGAGCCATGGCAGTGAAAGCTCTGAATGCCGACTTGGCGGATCCTCGCCGTAGATTATCGGACTCGGTATTGGCAACTTTATTAGTTCTCTGCCTGTTTCATGGATGTGACACGGGCGTTGCCGAGTTTCGGTCACAGTTTGCCGGTGTTACGCGATTGCTCGCGATTCGAATGCGCCACTCTCCTGTTTTGACTGATGACCTAAAATGGTTTATCCGCATGTTCTCCTGGTTTGATACATTGACTGCTACCACGAACGATCGTGATGTGCAGCTTCGTGGAAGATGCCTGGACATCAGCTCCATATCTGATGGAGAATGGGGCCTCGAGAATCTGGCAGGCTGCGATGGCCGCTTATTCAAGCTCATCTCCCAGTTGGGGCGTCTGAACCTTCTAAGTCAGGAACAAGAGCCCACCGAGCCACTTCGACCAGCTGATGTCACTGTCCCTACTACATCCCTTCCTCCGGCCATGCTGTTCCCCGGCTGGGACACCGTCACAGGGGCCACTGGACAGGGGTTTTCTGCTGGGCCTGACTACGCATTCTCTATGCCCACTCCACCTCAAAGTAGCGATCAAGCGAGAAAACCATCTTCTCCTGCCTTTTGGACTGAATGGTACTCGCTGCGTCAACGTCTCGAATCCTGGCGATTCGATCCCCCCTCCTCAACTTCAATGCCCTCCCCACCTCCCACTGCCGCAACAACAATACCTACTTGGGATTCTCCAAATTTCATCCCAGACCCTTCTCCTCCCTCAGTTCCCTCGGTGACATACCATGTGGCCCCTGAGAACCTTCAGGATGTCTATCAGATTTCCGAATGTTTCCGTCATGCAGCCCTCCTGTACTGTGAACGCCTTGCCGAGCCGAGTCTGCCATCACAGCACCCGCGTATCCAGCACCTCGTGCACCTTGCAATGCATTGTCTTCGTGCTGTGCAGTCCGATGTCTATCTTCTCTGGCCGCTCTTTATTGTTGGTTCAGAGTGTGTTCAAGAGGATCACCGTGCAGCCATCCGTGACCGTTGCAAGGATATCTCGAAGGATTCTGGGTTTGTGAACAACCTCTCCTGTCTGGAACTGCTGGAAAAGATCTGGTCAGAGCATTCTGAAGACTCTTCATATCCGATTTATCCCTCTGAGCTGGGTCCTCCGCCTCCACTGGATGGAAGCTCGAGTTCTATTACATCTCAGGCATTCCGCTGGTCCCGTGTCATGCAGGCCAAACGGGGCGGTGGAGAATATATGGTGGCATGATCCTTGCCAGCTAATCGGTGCTTTGTAGGCACTTAATCATGGCAATGCTTCTGCTTTAATTCTGGCTTGCCTTTATTGGGAATAGAAAGGTGTTTAACCATCAGCGACTTGGGAGCTTTGCACATTTTATGATCGTGATACCACTCTTTGATACTATATATATCTTGACTTTTCAAGGTGCTTTAATCCGCATAGCGGCGACATACAGGTTGGGACGAGGAATGCGTGCATATATAACCTCGATTCACATCACTTAAATTTACCTATATAGAACGTCTGTTCATTTCTTTACCTATTGATCTATGTGAAATACAGTTCTTTCCGTGGATTTTATCAATTTCTGACGTCATCCCGACTGGGTAATGCCTCGTCTCCACAGATAATATTGGAATCTACCACTTCATGCAGGTGTGGGTGCATTCCGAGCGGGCATTTTCCAATGTTCTCGCGGGCAGCCCAACACCTGGGCACCTAGCATCGTTAGTAATAGGTCCAGACGATTCAACATTTAGACAGTATTATTTTAATGTGAGTATCATTTCCAAACTGGGAGTAGAAGGCGGTACCTAGCTTACGTGTCCACGGCAAGTCTCCACGATGGTGTTCACCCTTAAATATACAATCCCATTCCAAGCTCCACCTATTGCATTTCGAAATAGGTTGAGATGGGACCCCGGCCTACAAAAGCAGCCCTAGGGGCCTTAGGAGCAAATTTCAATGAAAAGCTTACATGGGTGGACCATAGCGAGCTGGAGCGCGTCAACGCGCAGTGGATCCGCGGCTTCATAGACATGCATCAAATCGAAGCACTGCATGCTGCCCAGGACCCCAACATGCAAGCTCTCTTCAGAGCCATAGATTCCGGCTACAACACCATTCTCAGCCTCAAGTGGAACTACACCAACCTCAGCTTTCCAGCCGTGAACAGCGCCGCAATCATCACCGAGCTCGAGTGTCTGGACCGCATACTCCCACTAGTCCTGGGCAAGGTTGATATCCTAGTGATAGGAAACGAGCCCTTCATCGAAGTCCAACAAGGCCACGCAGATGCAAGATTAAACATCTTCTATGAAACGCTAGCCGACAAGGTCATCAATTTCCGCAACACACACAACATCACCTCGACAAAATTATACATGGGCGCTCTAAACAGACTAGACCTCCCCGCAAAACGAACTCCAGCTATCGAGCGGATGCTCCACTTCATCGCCTCAAGGCCGGAGCTCGAAGGCGTGGATCTACATCCCCACATGCCAACTCTACAGGGCCATCGGATCATGCTGGAGTACGTCATTCCGCGTATCCGGCCTGATCAACGCTTCCTGGCGACTGAATTCTCGCTGGTCTGGCACTGGAAGAAACACATGTCGGACGCGGTTTCGGGGGCTTTCTGTGCCAAATATGGGTTTCCGGCTGGGATCAAGGTTCACCAGGTTATTAGTGCTGCTATGCAGAAGCCGTGGCCCTATGCGCAGTGGGAGGAATTTTTGAGTTTGGAGCCCTGGTACGTGCAGTGTCGGTCTTTTATCACTGATGCCATGAGGCTTTATCGTTCCACGGGGAGGCTTGAGGTTGCTACTTATTCGTTTTGTCCCATGCGGTTGAGGAGACTGCCACTCCCTGCGACTGGGGATCCGTGGATGCTGAATGGGGTTTATGCGCCTTCGACGGTGCAGGTGAGACCGGATGGGTCGAGGTATGAGAATTTTCCTTGGGCGGAGGAGTTTAGGAGGGTGCAGAGGGGTGAGGTGTAATGGCTGGCCATTAGCTAGTGTACACAGGTGTTATGTCTATGCATACCTCAAAACCTGGTGAATTGCGTCAAATATGAATATATTGCATGTAGGGGAAAGGTTGCCTTTTTCCTTATTTGGAACATGTGAACTTCATGCTTTTGCATTTGCACAATAGTACGGGAAGAACCATTCTGTTAGGGCAAAGACCCCGCACCAAGACATAAAGACAATAAACAACTGTTTCAGTGAAGGGGAATTTCCCCAATGTATTCTTAGATAGATAAGTTCTTCGGAAATGTCCTACCAATTTAGAATCATTATTACCAGCCCCGCCATCCATACACCGCTCTACACACCCCTTTTGACTTCAGCAGTCCTAAACGCATCTTTGCAATAGATTAAAACCTGGTTCATGGTGCCTAAACAGTTTTCTATAGGTGATTTGGCATGTGGCAACGTCCCTAAGATACGAATCAGAGTATTTGCCCAAAAGAAAATATATCAATATGCGCCATACAATATCTATGAGAGCAAGCCCAACTATCGCTTGGAGCGAGCTGGCACAATAGTCCGTCCCCTATCTGCAATTCCTAGTACTGGCTATGTTAAAAAAAAGGAAAGCTGCAGCAGTGTGAATGGAAGTATGCTTCATCTTGAAAGTGATGAAATAGACGATCACAGGGTGGCTACTGCAATAATGAATAGAATGAGTCCGGTCTAACCTAGAGCGCTAGAAGCTCCTTTATATTGACCCTTTGACGATCCTGGAACTCACACAAGCAAATCAATGTCAACGGTTGAATTTGTTTGTTGGAAGACGAGCCAAGATTCATATGGCCCCTTGCTGAGGTCGCAGCATGCGACTGAAAGTCGAATTCCAAACAGGAACACATTCCGACGAATCAACACTCAACAGGCCACAGCCTGCAGCCCGATAATTTGCCAGTTGATATGCGCAACCATAGCTACAGATCTTCTCAAGGGCACTACGAGTTGATGCCCTTTTTATCGAGACCACTTCCACATACATATACTTACATATACTGAAAACCTTTTCTTTTCCTCTTAGTATCTTATAGGATATCATGCCAGCTCAAATGATAGAAGTAGGTTTTACGATAGAAAATGTGAAGTCTTTGTCTTTCAAATGCTGTCACGAGATCTGCGCAGATACCCTTACGTGGCTGGCTCGTTCCTATCGAGTCCCATATTAGCCTACTGCATCTGGTGGCATTGGTCTATTATAGCAGCAGTATGCCCTTCGTCATGTAATATGTAGAAAGATGTGATATGAAATTGGAAACAGTCCTGGGTAGCCGGTTAACAGCCAGACAAGATCCATAGATGCCATGCGCAAGCTTCCAACCTTGGATATAACAGTATCTGTGTAGATTATCATATGAACAAGCATCCGTGAATATGCGAGATACTTAAACTGATAAATTCTACAATTTACAACGAGGCTGCTAAAGATGTATGGGCAGCAGTTACGCTCCCCTGAGCCCGGTCGAGAATACCATAATTAACACCCTTATTATGAACAGGGTCATATGTATGTAGCTGATAAGCGAGGGCCTAGGCCTTCCCATCAAAGAAGTGGAACCAATCTACTTACGTGCATGCTAACTTCAGACTGGCACGGGAACCTTTCCGCCATATATCTTGTGGAGACGAAATTCGATACAGCACTGATATCAACATCAAGGATTAACAGCCACAATATTCAATGGGATCACAACCCTGGTCAGACACGGGAAATAGAATCCAGCCCCTATTTTTTCCAGCCGCCTCGGAGCATTGACCATAGGGCTCAGGGTAAGGGCATCCCTTGAGCTCTGTGTGATCAGTGCGCGCACACCGCACAATGAATATTCCATGTGAGACCCCTTGATTGCAAGAATGAAGAGCATTACAGTAGATAGATTATTATTTTTTCTTCTTTGCTGTACATAAGAACATGTGAGGCATGCCAGTAGCAGGTGGTTTGTTTTGATCTCAACTCAGATCGCGCAAGGGGTACATGATTCATCGGATTCAGTACAAGGCAGATTATTGGATCATCAGAATTCTCATTTTGATATTTAAAATCATACCAATGAAGAGCTTCGAAACAAAATTAATAAATTTCATGTCTCAAAATACAGATGGCCGTGCTTCGACACTATGTACACGCATCCCCCTGAAGTGATTGCACACCCAATACCCAGGTAGGCAACTATATAAGCAAAACAAAGAAAAAGAAAAGAGCCAACCCAACCCAACTTACCCTACAATGTAAGCGAGAATGCAAAATGAGCTTACTGCCCCCAACCCTGTCGCACAAAAACCATCAATAAATAGAAAGTCCTGCATGGATGACCGTGCGCCCGAGCAAGGTTATGGAAGCTGATATGCGCTTTGCATCCGGCTTATCCAGCCCGTTGGCGCGCTCAACGCCCCACTGTAACTCTCTGGTACTGCCGGGCCGCCAGTTTAGGTTTTTTCATTCGGCCCTAGACCTAAAACCCTGTTCTAGAAAGAAGCCAGCTGGGAACGTAGATTAGGCTGGTCAGGCCCCTTTACATCCATGTTCGCCCCTTTACATGTACACAGCTGGAGGACGCCTCAGCTAGGAATGTGATGGAGGGGCTAAATGATAAAAATAGGATTCTCAAGGTAAGTGTGCTAGAGTCCTGGAAGAGCCTCTTATGTAGAGTGTCGTATACATGTGCAGAAAAATATTGCATTGATAATATTGGGTAGGGATATTCACTGGGGCCTGGGAAATACAGTACGTGCCCAGGTGAATTGACCGTACTTATGGACTAGACTTGAAAAGGCGAATTAATAGAACAAAAGTACATTTGCCATGTGCAACTTTGCAGGATCGACGCTGCCTACTGGTGGCGCAGGATTTCTCTAAGGGGTGGGACATTTCTCGAAAGGTGGTTGACTCATCTAGAAATCTTGGAAAAGGAAAAAAACAAAAATCATAACCCTTGACTCGTCAAGGATGCTCCTGGAATTCCTTGATGAGGCCTGTAAGGATCCAACGTGTTTCTCAAGGTTTGTTTATTCCATCCCTTCGGTTGGTGCGTGAACGTAAAGGTGTTGGTTGGGTGGGTATGGTAATTGGCCATCGTACGTTGGTTTTTATTGTAATCTTTTACCTAGAACTATCTGGAACTCATTGTTTTGTTCGAGAGTTGGATGTTGAAAGGATTGGACGTCATAGTTCGAACAAAGTGGATGCGTGTGGGAACCAATCTCGATGCGAGACTGCTTAGGGTTTGGTTTGGATGCGGTCGCACTTCATATCTCCACGTTATAATATGAAATAATGATGATACTACTTACCGAGTATATCTTTTGACTCTTTGATTTACTTGATTCATACCAAATAGTTCTTTTGTGCCTTTAGATTGAGGTCGTTTCGGTTATAGGGTCATGGTTTTACACAGCCTCAACACCCATCGCCAGATCTATTTTTGCAAAGCGGATTCTTTGTGAGCCCTGCCTAGATGATAGACTTTTCTCGGCTTCTACCACTGGGTGGATATGCAAGTTGCGGTCTGCAGAGCTCCTCTTTTTTTTTTTCCCCCTCTGATCCATTTTGGCCCAAAGGATAAGTGGTTGCTGCCCAGCGACCGGCGGTAAAGGGCGCGTGGTCCGTGATGTGGCCCAACGGTGAAGGTTTCTGTGTGTCAATTTAGACCCTTATGGAGTTCAGTTTTATGTATACTATGCGTTTTGCCATGGCAACCTAGTGGATTTCGGTTTCCAAGAACGCGATATGGGTCAGTGGGGTCGACAGAACCATTGGAACGAAACGGGATGAGCCGTAAAAGAAGCCGGGAGATGCGATAGAGCCGCTGGCTAACCATGGATCCAGTTCGGAGGATTTCTGATTTGTACTATCAGGTCGCTTGGGCAGGTCCAGATCGAAATGTGGGATGGGTTTACCCATTCGGGTTGCTTTGGCATCGGCCTTTCTGATGTGCAGCTAATGGGTTCATGCAGAATGAAGTGTCCAGAAATCAAAGTTGGCCCGATTCTGGAAGCCTGGCACATGGCGGCCTGTGCTATCCAACAGAGGCCTGACACGCGACGCAACTAACGATCGCTAAATGTCTATGAATCACCTCCGCTTCATGGGGCCATTCAGAGATTCGGGATTCTTGGTGGCGGCCCCCCTCCAATACCCTTTCACACCATCATTTGCCGATATATTAAAAATTAAAGGCAGCTTGCTGCCTGGTATTCAGCCTTGTCTTTTTTCTCACAAAACCAACCAAAGAAAAAAATCAAAACGCACCTGCAGTTGGCCGGTGCCCGAATTAGCATGTCGAAGCCGAGTGTCTCCATCTGGACTAGTTTGAGGGGTTAGCACCTAGAGATGATTATGGGTGTGATTAGGAGTAAAAGATAGAGTCATTATGATTTGTGGTTCCATGGGTCAATAGGTTAGACAAAGTAAGAGTCATGAATGTAGATATTGATAAATAGGAATATTAAAGGGGCGCTACCTAACCCTATACTCAGGAATAATACATGTACAGTAATCCGAAACGCGATATCGCTATAAAACCCGTATTTATCGTCCTTTTGGCATTATTTCCACACCCAAGAACGCCAACCTCCACGGTGGCCCCGACCAAGTGGATCCTGATTGGCCGCCCCCAGTAATCGTCGCGCGCTGACAATTAAGGATCCATTTCTTCTTCGCTTTCCCTTTCATATTGGGTTGAATTTTTCCCATCTCCACTCTTCTCGCCTGCTTCGGCTCTAAACTCGTGGATCTCGCACTTTTTCCACTTTCCTATATACAGACTTTCCTCAGGAAGTCTTGACCTGTTGGTTAACAAGCGCGAGATCCAAGTCAACGGGTCTCATACAGCCCCCTTCTCGTCGGCTCTACTGAATAACGTTCAAATGCACGCTCAGCACATCTACTGTCAACCCTCCTCTCTCCGATCGGAAACCGTACCACGGTGACGGTCCTACTCAACCCTTTTTCTATTTGCAGTTCTCCATCGGCGTCTTTTCTGCTCTGGTGCATACGATACCCTGTTGTATAATATATTCGGGTCTTTCTTTGGTTGTGCGTTGACTTTATTGTTTTTGTTTAACTCCGGTGTGTGTGGTGTTTTTGTCGCTTCGCCACCGTTGCCTGATCTATAACTTCGTTTCAAGCCGAGAAAAACCTTTTACTTTTCTTCAGCTTTGCGAACCCGGGCACCGGCTGCTCATGCTACTTCGATAATGTATCATTATTCTACTCCACCACCGGGGTGGTCGACCTACGACTACTCTCAATCACCGCCAACCTCGCCTTACTACGCTCAATACGCTTCGCAATACGCAAACCCCTACACATCCCCTCGGGGCACTTCGCGACGACACACGCGCAAGGCCAGCTACACGGCCACCAAAGAACCGTCGTACTATGGCTACCCGCAAACCTACTACGAACCAACGCCAGAGCAAGGCATTCCGCCGCGCAAGCACGATCATGTAAGTGCTTCTTATGCGGGCCCGCCCAAACACCGTCGCAACCATACGACCGGTCATCCTGCGGGGGATGGCCTCGGCACCGGACCCAACTCGTCGCAGAAACGACCCATCTTTGTAGATGTGGTTGACGATGCATACGATGTTCGCTACGCCTTCAGCCAGCGACCACGCCCCGGCCGTCCCCCGGCAACGACCAAAGATAGCCATCGTCGCACCGCGTCAACTGCGCAACGCAAATCAAACCCAGCCGCTGATTCTCACTTTTACTTCAATCAGGTTCCTAACAACGAGGATATCGAGTCTGCTCGTCGTTCGTCACGTGCTCGTCGCCAGTCTACCTCGACTCGCACGCCGAACAAGCCTAAGCCTGCACCCGCCGCCACAAAACCGCCACCCACCGCTACGGAGGAAGACGCCGAGCGGGCCGGAATTCCACCTGGGTACTCGATCAAAAACTGGGACCCTACCGAGGCACCTATTATCCTCCTCGGCAGTGTCTTCGATGCCAGCTCCCTCGGTAAATGGATCTACGATTGGACAGTTTTCCACCATGGCGCATCGACACCCATGGCCGACGTGGCAGGTGACTTGTGGCTGTTGTTGATCAAACTTGCGGGCAAGGTCAAGCGAGCGGACGAATGTCTTCCGCGAATCAAGTGCATCGAGGCGCAGGAAGTAGTTGAAGACTTCCTGGAGAGTGGCGACCGGCTCTGGAGCCGGTTTAAGAAGTTGCTGAAAGGTTGTGAACTTTACATGTGGAAGGCCGCTAAAAGGGAAAGTGGCAAAGGCGCACCCGTATCTATGGGGCGCAATGCAGGCTGTGAATTTGTCGAATCAATCTTCGGCCGCGACCGCGAACTCGAAAACACGGAAAAATTGATGAACAGCATCCGGCTGTGGAATATGCGTTTCGACGCCAACTGCGAAGATATCTTGCGCCGACCGTCCGCCAAATAGACGGTCCTACTATTATACCTCCATACACCGAAGAGGAGCAACTCCGACAGAGAAGAAGTTATATTCTGTTTTCCTTGTTTCTCGCTTATTTCCTATGTCTTACATCGGGAGCATTTGACAAGTTGTTGAATTGCATTTGCAGTGCGTTAGGTTTGGCTTCGGCTTTTCGAATTTCTGCTGTTTCTGTTATCGCATCGTCAGCTCTCACGCCTTCAGCTGGGGCAATCCTCCAAAAGAATCCTTTGGTTTCGGCGCCTGTCTGTTTTCTTGGGGTGGCGTCTTTCGATTCTTGATTTGGCATCCGCTGATGCTAATTATTGTTGCGTCATGCGGTTTCCTGTTCGATGCCTGTGTCATTCTGCTTTGATGATACCATCTCGCGATTTTTATCTGCGAACTTTGTTTACTGTTAATTTCCTTGGTCATTCCCTTTGTCATTGATATCTGTTTGATGTTGAGTGAGGAGGAAAAATCGGGTTGTATATAGAACTTGAACCACAAAACCTCAGCATCTACATTGTTCCTTCATACCTAGGTACCGTAGCTCGTAATTACCAGCGCTTAGATTGCCCCCGTAACACCCAGGATCCCCATCACCGTTATTTCCACGAGAAGTTGAATCTATACAAGCTCCAGTAGACCCAAACCTGATATCCCCCCAGCTCCCCCCAAAAGGCAACGATTTACACCAGCGCTTCGACCTACATGTACTGTCCATCCTGCAGCAGTACCTACTTCCGTCATCTAGAATATACTTCGCCTTGTAAGCCCGAAAAGCAGGTACCTAATCCCAATGACGGCGGCTGATGTCACCCTCCAACAGCGTGGGCCAAGCGCCTGCATATTCCTGCAGGTGATAGCCACTGCCACTGGCCCCCAAGTGGCGCGGGGGCGTGGGTTGCTTTTGGAGGGGTTGCGTGGCGAACCTATGAACGGGCAAGGTTTTCCCGATGGCGCGGCGGTGCGGGGTTCCTTTGTGGATTGTGCATGCATGAGATAAGGTTTCTGAGCACATGGTCGCTTGCGTATTCCTACTTTTAAATCCTTTGGGATTGGGGGCTGGCTTGTTATTGGGTGGGGTTGGTTGGGTTTGGTGTCGGATTCCGTTGAGTCTGTGTAATGCTTATTGTCTTATTGTGTCACTTGATGATTTCTTGATTTGATCTAATGCAGATGGTATGGAGTACCGGAGTTTTGTTATCTTGATCGTTCTGTATCCTAGTTAGGTGGATTCTATTGAAACCTTCGTAAGCGGGTCCAGATTCATGGTGACAAGGACATGAGTACAGTACTTTGCATCCCTTCGGATCCCACCCTCAGGGCCTATCTGAATCGCGTTCTAAAACCAGCGGGGAAAATTTATAAGAATCTAAAAGGCTAATAGAAATTACTTAAACCTAGTGTTTTGATACTGAGGTGACATAGCCCTTAAACAAAATTTCCGTGAGCATTGGACCGTCATAATATTACATAATCCAATGGGGTGCAAATACTTATGTCCTGTCGCGTACATGAGTATAATGTACAGTAACAACGCCTAGACTCCGGCAATCTCGTTAAGAGGGGCATCATTAAACGCAAACCTTGCACTGAGTGTTCAAATGTAATATTCCGCTGCCCAGGTAATTGTTAAGGCAAAGCTTGTGAGGAGGGCCAGTCTCACTCGGAGCGGTAACCCAGAAGAGGTTAGCAGGCTTGGCTCTCACCATTACGCTCCATATCTCCGGTCTATCCGATCTATATCATCCCCAATCTCAATTCCACCGGTTGTTTTCATTCAATCTTTTACTTTCCGTTGACCACAACTTATATCCTCGATTCACGGATGCATGTGGGGGACGGTCCCGTGACTGCAGATCGACCCAAAGGTTTTGCTGTCATGTCGGTTGACATCACCTACAGGACAATGCCATTCATCCGTGCTTCTGCTTCCTCATAGCCTCAATCCTTCTTTGTCTTTTAGCCTGTATAGTCTTGCAACTGAATATCTTAGGATTCAGACCGAGCCAACCACAAAGACGGCAGACATAGGCATCGGGAATAACAGGGGGAAGGACTCGCAAGAGAACCTCTGCTAAGCTCAAAACTCAGATCACAAAGCTCTGGGTCTCCTCTCGGGTGTTTCAGCTTCCTTTTCGATTGTAGCGTTCCCGAGAGCAGATCGGAAAATAGCGCGCTCCCTACTCCTTTCGACCCCGCGTTTGCAGGCCCGAATGAACCATGCAGAATGGCCCCCCTCAACACGAGTCCCCCACGGGCGATCAGCAGGATGGTAAAGCGTCTCTCTGGAATCATTTCACTAGCCAATTTCATATGAGACCGCCGGAGGATGATGAACCTCAATCCTGGTGGATTGCGTCTACGGCTATTCCGCTGGTTGCTGCTGCGGCGGGGCCGCTGGCTAACGTGATGTCAATTGTTGCGCTGGTGATGCCATGGAGGAGCCATATCACATCTAGAACAACTAGTCCAGCTGGAAATTGGTATCAAGAGGGCTATGCTGATCCCCACTGGTATGTATTGAACTTATCGGGGTCTTTTTGGTCATTGCTCACGATTTACATTGCAGGATCACGGCTCTAAACGCAGTCTCGCTTTTTTGTGGTGTTGTTGGCAACATTTTCCTGCTGCTGAACTTCACTCAAACTGTGCGTTACATCATTGCTTTGCCAGTGACGATCGTTCTGTGGTTCATTGCTCCTGGACTTGTAGGGGACCCTTAATGCTTTTTGATAGTTCGAGCTAACGATGCCACAGCTGGCTGGGCTGACCGCATCTCTTTCTATCTACAGTCCCCCCAATGGCACCAGTGACGTATACTCTCAGGCCTTCTGGAGTGCTGTTATTGCGGCAATCCTCTATTTTATACTGAGTATTCTTCTCATGATAAATATGCTGGGATATTTCCTTGGGAGATATCCACAGCATTTCGCACTCACTGACGACCAACGTACTCTTATCTTACAAATGACTGTGTTTGTAGTTTGGCTGCTTATAGGCGCCGCTTTCTTCCAGAAGGTACTTGACATCTCATTTGCAGATGCCTTGTATTTCTGTGATATCACTGTCTTGACTTTGGGCTTTGGTGATGTGACAGCCCAAACGTCCCTTGGCAGAGGTCTTGTTTGGCCGTATGCCGTGATTGGAATCATCATGCTTGGTCTTGTTGTTGGAAGTATTCATCAATTTGCCCGAGAGGTCCACTACGACAATGTCGTCCGAAAGCACATCGAACAGAGGCGGCAGCATACTTTCGATCGGTCCGTCACCTTTGACGAGTTTGCCTCAAGCAATGCCGAGAAGGTACTCCCTGCAGCACTAGACCGCCAAAAGACCCAACTCAATTATCGCCCTCGGCATAAGAAACACCAGCCGATCCGGAACACCATTCATGCACTGGCCGCAGACAGACGGCCCAAGCTGCTTATTATGAGAGAAGAAAAGGATCGATTTGATGCCATGCGTGGAATACAATATGAAACCATGCGCTTTCGTCGTTGGAACGATTTAATTATCAGCATAATCGTCTTTGGAATCGTATGGAGCTGCGGAGCCGTTGTATTCTGGACATTGGAGGACTGGACTTATTTTGAGGCCCTATACTTTTGCTTCTGCTCACTCATTACCATTGGGTACGGTGATTTCACTCCCTCGTCGAATGCTGGACGGCCATTTTTCGTGATGTGGTCTCTCATAGCCATCCCAACCATGACCATGCTCATCTCTCAGATGAGTGACACGGTTGTTTCTGGTTTCAAGCATGGCACGGAGAAGTTTGCTGAATATTTCATCATGCCCGAGAGTGGAACATACCGGAATTGTTTCGCTCATATACCATTTATTCGGGGAATTCTAGATAGACGCCAAGAGAAAAAACGGCTGAAGCGTGGATTCGAAGTCGGTGCTGTTGCAGAGGACACGGCCGATCCTGAGAACCTGGAGCCTGAGGCTACGAAGGAGATGTCACGCGCCCCATCTCGACGTACTAGCACGGCCCCAGCCTATCCTACGCGGACCATCGAGGAACTTGCACGCGAGACCCAACCATCACCGTTTGAAATGGCCCAACAACTAGCATTTGCCATTCGTCGCACTACTCAAGATGTGTGCGATGGAAAGCGCAAACGGTACAATTACGAAGAGTGGGTGGAGTTCACTCGTCTCATCCAGTTTACCAATCCCCGGTCCCAACTCTCTTCGGTCGAGGGGTCATCAAGCCGGGATCCCAGTAAGGAAGATACACTCATTCTCGACGAAGATGAGTTCGGTCTCCTAAACTGGGACTGGATTGGTGAGAACAGCCCCATGTTGGCGCACCAAACTGAACCAGAATGGGTTTTAGACCGACTTTGTGAGAGTCTGGTGCGGTATGTGTCAACTCAGGAGCAAGCCCGTGCCAGGGAACGAGGTCATACGGATGATATGGCAGAGGCAGCAACATTGAGGAAGGAGAGAGATATAGGTATCGAGGACCCGTAACCATCTGGACGCAACTAGCAGGCAATCTTTGCCCAGTTGTTCTCTATTCTATATTCCCATTTTCATGCACATTGTCTTCAATGCATATACTCGGCCTATCTCGGGAATTTGAACTGTGCACAATCTATGCAAGAGGCAAAAATCGAATTTTCGGATTTATACATAAATGCCAGAGATCAGAATCAAATTTAACATTTTGATAAACAGGACATGAAGAACCACAACTTTTGCCTTCACCTTGAATATAGAGATTTCATTAAACCTTAATCACATCTTATAATAATGTACCAATAACTACTTCTAATCGTACATTAGGTTTGCTTTGACTAAGCTGCACCGGGATACAAGAATTACTCGACGAATATACCTAGATGAAGACCAACGATATGCCACTATATTTATGTACAGATTCATCACGAGCTGAATCATAAGCCCATGGCTAGAAATATGCAGCGAGTCCAACAGCGGCGGCCCCCATTTTTCTCAAAAAGCTGTTGTGTACATTCAGCAGTTCTCATAAAAGGCATATCCAAGTTCAACATCCCCGTAACAAAGACTTCAAAAAATATACACTCAGGATGAGTGGCCTAGTGTTCTCCATTCACTTTTTTTCATGAATATATCACTCCACATGTCAAGGAGGGCTCATTTTATAGGCAGCAACGTATTCTACTGCTATAGATACCGTGGTTTCATTTCCCTTTTACAACCTCTCTTCCTTCTTCTCTATCCCCACCAGACTTTGAGTCGACAAGAGATTTATCTGAGAATAAACCTTGCTATCATTTTGCGCGCTGTCACATACCTCGCAGGCCTATCTTCAAGTCAACTTTCTTAGTATGAGAATTTGGAATTGCGTTTACTCTGCGGCGGTTGAAAGCTTAGTTATACGTCACACGTGTCCCGCAACTCCACTATAAGGCTCAACCTCAACCCGTTAAACTCCCATAAGTATCAACGCCAAGATGACCTCGAACATCCCCGAAATTCTGCTTCTATGCATGGACACTGCCTATATAGCAGCCTTCAATACTGCTCTGGGTGATCTTTGGCCCAACCATACCAATAGCGAAATGAAGATCACAACCATAAATGAGCGCCTAAATAGCATTCCCGACTCAACAACCTTCGATCTCATAGTCTCGCCCGCAAATTCCTACGGTCGCCTCGACGGCGCCTTTGACCATGCAATCTCGATGACTTTCAGTCCACGCCATGACTACCATGCTCTCACCCGCGCAGCACAGCTAGCCATCTATGATAAATACCGAGGCTTCGCACCTCCGGGTTCTTGTACGCTCGTCGAGTTTCCCAAAGATTTGAAAGAAAACCCGCGGGGTTGCTCCTGGGTGGCTATCTGTCCGACTATGCGGGAGCCTGACAATGTGAACTGGGATCGGGAGGTAGTCTATAAATGCACTTGGAGTCTACTTTGTGAGGTTGAGGGATATAATCGTCATGCCAGTGCTAAGGAATCTGCAACGGGAGCTAATTCGGGGAGTATTAAAACACTTCTTCTGACTCCATTGGCGGTTGGTGTTGGGAGGGTTAGCAAGGAGCGGTGGGCGGCGCAGACAGTCATGGCCTTCAAGCATTTTGTGGAGGCTGTTCAGAAACCGGAGGTGTGGAGTAGGTTGGAGTGGAATACCATCGAGAAGATGGGAAAGGAGATTCAAGAAACTTGGAAGGATACTTGAGTTCTAAGAGACTCTATTTCTTGATGGTTTTCTATTATTTTTCGGTCGCTAAGGGTGCTTGATACTGTATCCACATTATTTCTTCAAGTAGAAATAAACCTTCCCAGCCTGTCCAAATCTTTTACTTTCCATCACACCCGCTACCACGTTCGACCGGACGGCTCTGTAGTGCACCATCATCGGGCGCTCATCGTAAATCAAAGCTGCGGAGACGATCCCTTGATACTTAATCTCGCATAGCTATCAACAATCAGCAAGATTTCATTCAGGTATGCAGTTACAAACCTACCGAAGCACCACCCCAATTCTCAAAGCGTACTCGGTCTCCATTTTTCGCCACGATGAGAGGCGCCACATCATCTTTGGAATCGAAGTCATTACCAAGCCAATTGAGCTCCTTTAGTTCACTTTCAAATGGGTGACCAGTCGATAAGATGAATCCATCCCATTCTCCCATGAGGTTATCTGGTTTGATGGGCTTCAACTCTTGGAAAATCTGGTCGATATATTTGGGGTTTAGAATGCCCGGGCTGTTCATCGAAGATAGAAATTGTTTTGCCGGGCTTGTTTGGAAGTAATCCCGAGGGAAGATTGGGAATTGGAGAGTCATTTTGGCGTGCAAAGCAGTCGAGAATAGCTGGAAGATGAAAGTAAAAAGATATAATGTAAGAAATGTACACGACTTCAAGCCAATCAGCCTCCATATAATGTCCACTACACGTCTTCAGATAGGAAAGGAAAACACCACAATATCGTGTCTTGAATGAGGGGCAGCAACCCTTTAAAGAACGACAAAATTTCAAGCCATGACACAGCCAAGGATCATTCCAGCTACTCGGAAGTCGACCGATGCATTCAACCTGGAACTGATCATCTCCCCAGAAATGCTGCCAAGTCTGCATTTCGCTAACTGCGCATACCTCAAAATTCAGCCTACTACTCACTTTGCAAAAATAAAGTTATCTGATGGGGAACCTGCAGCAGGCACACATGTTGGACGGCCGCCACATTCCAGTGCCGGTCCGCACCGTTCAATCAAGGCTGTTTCCCGATGTCGATCAATGATTGATAAAAGGCTTCTTCTGTATGGATCACCCATGTGGCATTCTCGCTTGAACTTCCATTCTCACTTGAGGAATTTCTAGCAGATTCCTTCGATGATCTTGACACATGCGGCTGAGATGGAGAAGTTTGAAACACCGGGAATTGTAGAATTAAGCCGTTCGAACCGATAGCCACATTTTGACTTTTTGTTTCATGTGACTGTTTTGCTGTTATACTGTTTGGATGCTCAGGAAGATAACCTGCTTCCCAATGTACTTTTAGGCGGGCCAAGCGGTAACCCTGCCCGTCCTCATGACAACGACCTCTAGATTATCAGTGCTTTCCCAGTCAACCCTGACCCTTCGCATTCTGTTCATTGCCGTGGGTGAGAATGAAGGAAAAAATCACGAAGAAAAGAGGAGAAGGTTTGGAATTCGACAAAGAGGGGGGGGGGGGGGGGGGGGGGAAGACTCTAAAAATTGCATTTTCCTTGGAGATATCATGTCTTCTTAAAACAAATCAACAGGTCGTACCTTTTTCATCATGATAACTTGAGGATAATTTGTCTTGACGCCTGCAATAATGCCAGGTAACAGAAGCTTCATGAGCTTCCCCAGATTCTATCCAGATTATGGCGCTGTGGCAACTGTGCTTGATTGGTACCGTGACGGCATCAGCCTGGTGCATGTCAATTGGACAGAAGCTCCCTCGACCAAACATCCGATGCAAGTATTGGGCATTAAGATCCTATCGCCACACAATGCCTGCATCCGCATGATGCGTTATTATCACCGAATGAAAGATCAAAACACGACAGAGCTCAGTGGCAACAATTGACCCCATGATGCGCAACGTGCAGACCCATGGAAAGCCTCAAGTCTACCAAACCGTCACGTCGACACTGACTGGTCAGCCCAACCTCGACTAGTTTCCAGAAAGAAAAGGAATAGGTGGCACAAAGAACCAAACACGAATGGCGAGTGCGGGGAGCGAACACGGTGATGGAAAATGTCGTCGTCATAATAATCTCATGCCGCCACCATACCCCAGCACCAGACCTATTAAATATGGGGTGATCGCGTGCCTACATTGGAGAGTGTTTTCAAACATGAATATCGTCCAAATAATAACAATTGGATTAAACCAAACATAACTGGTATGTATCACCATCCTCCCCCTTCTGGTACTGTTCAAGTCGGAGTAGGTTGAGAGCGTGTTGATGGACTTGGGCAGAATGACAAAGATCAGATATTAATTATTAGATCTCAGAAATTCTCTCACCAATTCCATCATGTCCTCAAAACAAGACAATCAGCGCCTCAGCGGAATCGCCAATGTCACTGGCACACAAAACACTAGTCGAATGGCAACGGCAAAGACGGGTCAACAGGAGAAACAAGAGGATCTGGGCCCTACCCAACTGCTAGGGGAACACATGAACGCGGAGGGCAACCCTGTCCCCGACTCCCCGGCTGGAAAGCAAAGTAAGGATGACGTCGATGTGTATGAGGCTATGACCAAGGACTTTGATGACTAGAAAGTGGAGTGATCGTGGGTCCAGACTGTGCACCGTGTTATAACTATCAAAATGAATATAGTGGTTGATGACGATCGCAGTGGAAAGTAGGTTAGATTAGTACGTGGCCATTGCTATGGCAACCCACCACGGACTCTACTTCACCGTCTTGTATTTCCTCAACTCTTTGTTGGTGTCTTAATTTAATCTTCGCCTTCGTCTTTTCTTAATTTGTTTGAATTCAATCCTTTCGTTGTGTGCTATTCCGCAGCATGCCCGTTTCATGAACCGACATTTTGTTTACATCCGAAACGAGTTCCCCGCAAAGATATGAACCATTGATCTCAAGGAAGCAACGCGCAACAGTACAACCCCCTCCTTTCTTTACTCTTCACACTCTTTCCACCTCAATACCCTTGTATCTGATCTCTATCTTTCCTTTTCCTTGTATTTCACCCAATTCATTGCATGTACCATTACTTCGTCGAACGACGACGCGACGCCGTCAACGATTGTGTTCAGTTGTTGAGGGAATACAGCAGGGACATGGCGCTAGATCCGCGCTTCTACCACCACATCGGCCAGACCGGGCCTGGCTCGATATCGTCTGCCACTTCATCCGATTCCTCTGCCCTCACAGGCATCACGTCGCCAAGCGTGATCTCGACATCCGCCTCCGCCGCCACCCTACGATCAACCGCCTCCAGTCCCTCCCTTCGCGCCCGAGAAGGTGTATCTCTCATCGGCCGCCAAGATGTCATGTCCCCGGCAGCAGGAGGAGGAAATGTGCGCGTCGTCGTGCGCGTGCGGAAGTTTCTCCCCAGAGGTACGTGTGCAGACACGGGGAAGGGCGCGCCTGGAACGGAGAATTCTAATCAATGATCACAGAGATACAACGCCAGGCAGAATGCCTCATCTCGATGGACCCTCACACGCAAATGACTCGCTTATCAGCACCGAAACCCAGCCCAGACGACCTCGGAAAACCGAAATCGCAAGCGCGGGGCAAGATCCTCGAGGACAAGTCGTTTACATTCGATAATTCATTCTGGTCGCATGACGAAGAAGACGATCATTTCGCTCAACAGGAAGACGTTTACAACTGTTTGGGCGAGGAGTTTCTAGATCACAACTTTGAAGGATACCACACATGTATCTTTGCATATGGTCAGACAGGTTCCGGCAAAAGTTACACTATGATGGGTACACCCGAACAGCCAGGATTGATTCCCCGTACCTGCGAAGATTTGTTCCAGCGCATTGAAGACTCGCCATCCCCCGATATCAGTTACAACGTCCGCGTGTCATATTTTGAGGTCTACAATGAGCATGTACGGGATCTCTTGGTGCCTCGGACAGACCCACCACATTATCTCCGTATTCGAGAATCGCCATCGGAGGGCCCATATGTTAAAGACCTGACGGAAGTGACCGCAAGGAACTACACGGAGTTAATGAAGTTCATGCGCAAGGGCGACATGTCGCGTACCACGGCCAGCACTAAAATGAATGATACATCATCTCGATCACATGCGGTTTTTACTATTACACTCAAACAGATTCACCATGACCTTTCAACAGACGAAACAACTGAGCGTACTGCGCGAATTCGACTGGTCGACCTTGCAGGTTCTGAGCGTGCCAAAGCGACTGAAGCAACAGGCCAACGACTCCGCGAAGGTTCCAATATTAATAAGTCGCTCACAACGCTTGGTCGGGTCATTGCGGCTCTAGCAGACCCAAAGAAGACCCGCGGGGGGAGGAAGGGCAAAGAGCTAGTCCCTTACCGTGACTCTATTCTGACCTGGCTGCTGAAGGACAGTCTGGGAGGAAACTCGAAAACAGCCATGATTGCATGCATTGCTCCTGCCGATTACGAAGAAACGCTTTCCACATTACGATATGCCGACCAGGCCAAACACATTCGAACTCGGGCCCGAGTGAACCAAGATCATGTCTCTGCCGCAGAACGTGACGCGCAAATCGCCGAAATGGCCGAAACAATTCGGACTCTGCAGCTGAGTGTGAGCCAAGCGACAGAGAACCAGCGCGCTACTCAAATGCAGGACGAGAAGCTTGATGAGTACCAACAAAAGGTTGAGAAGATGCAGCGCCTGATGGAAGAGACTAAGATGGTCAGCGATTGCAAGATTCGCCAGCTCCAGACCGAGAACGAGGCCTTACGCATGCACCTGAAGCTTGCCCTTGAGAGCCTCAAAAATCCCATTCCCCCCATCCCTTTGGCACAGCAAAAACCTAGCCTGGCTTCATTAACAGAGGAAAACCAACCACCTCAAGATGAACCAGTATCTCGTGAAGGTTCCCCTGTTATTCCATCCGACTCCGAGCCCGAAGTCTGGGAAGATGAGGATGACGATGAGACGGTGACTTGGGATGACGACGATGGTGAAGCACACCTGATGCAGTCCCGCATGGAAGATCTCCTTGGTGATTTGAGTGTTTTTAAACGCAAGCTGGCTTCGGATCATGAACGTTGGCAGCGACGTGATCAGTCGATGACTCCCAAACGACGCGCCTTGGGTGCTATTGCGCCGAACAATCGCTAGATTTCGTGGACTTCATTGGCGTATACAGTTGGATGGTGTTGGCGGTACAGTGCTTTTTGTTCCATCTGGAGCCACGTTTTGGGCACACCAGTCATGTTAGGCATCTTTCCTTCTTTGTTTCTTTTCTGTTCCATTTCTATTCTAGCGAGACCCCTTGACATGAATAACGAGTCCTGACATGATGCATGTTTTGAAACTTTCCGTCCAGGCTGTAACTTAGTAGACTGAGATAGTGAATTTAATCTCAGTGTTTTTACAAAGCTTTCTGCTTCAGATTTTTTCATGTTCCTTTATAATAAAAATAATTCTTGATAGTCCCCACTTGTTCGTACTATATATGCGGAGACTAGGGCTGCGGCACGCCGTGGGCTGCTTATGGCATCATTTCTTTTTCCGTGACTCAACCCTCTCTCCCCACCAAGCGATTCAAGGTTCGACTAGACGCCCCTCACAACTCGAGATTGAGTCATCCAAGATGACGGACCCCGTTGACTCGGCGCCCACTTCCTCGCCGGCTAATGCGCCAGCCCAGTCTGGCCCCGCGACCGAGACCCCATCACAGCAAACCCTCCCCATCCGCGATGCAAAGAGCGCAAAGCCCAACCCCGCACAAACAGACAAGCCTGCAAAGGCCAAAGATGCCTCAGCATCTGCCAGCACTGAAGCCGATGCAGCTGGTGAAAAACCCTTGACTCCCGCTGAGTTGAAAAAGAAGGCCAAGGCAGAGAAAGCTGCTCGGCGCGTTAAGGAAAAACTTGAACGAGATGGCGGAGCTGGTGCTGCGGGCGGTTCAGCTCCTGCACCTGGTCAGCCTCGTCCTCCTGTTACTCCGAGGAAAGATGCTGCCGGAGGTGCTGCGCAGAAGGGATCAAAGGCGCTTCCTCCGCGACGTGGGTCCCTAGTCGGCGCTGGCGCTGCTGTGGAGCAGAAGAAAAAGAAGGAGGATAAGAGTGTTGCTGTTTTTGGTCATCTCTACGGTCAACAGCGGAGGACCACTATTGCTGGTGCTGGTAAGGAGGTGCACCCCGCAGTGCTGGCATTGGGTCTGCAGTTGAGGGACTATGTGGTCTGCGGAAGCAGTGCGCGATGCGTAGCTACCATGCTTGCTTTCAAGCGAGTGAGTTTAATCCTATCCTATATCCTAGCTAAAAAAGCTGGGGAAAATGGACCTAACCTTGCTAACATTCAATTAGGTCGTCGAATCCTACACTACGCCACTGGGTACTTCGCTCCCCCGCCACATGACAACCCATCTCTCTCACCAAATTACCTACCTCTCTACATGTCGACCACTCTCTATCAGCCAGGGTAATGCCATTCGCGCGCTCAAGTTGGCCATTGCCGGGATTGACCCCTCCATGCCGGAGTCCGCCGCCAAGGCTACATTGTGCGACTTCATCGACAGCTTCATCCGCGAAAAGATCACAGTCGCCGATCAAGTTATTGCCGCAAGTGCCGCACAGAAGATTCAGGACGGTGACGTGATTGTGACCTTTGCCGGCAGCTCCATTGTCAAGCAGACTCTGCTCGCAGCACACAACGAAGGAAAACAATTTCGAGTTTCGATCATTGATTCGCGCCCACTATTCGAGGGCAAGAATCTCGCCCGTGCCCTCGCAAACGCTGGGCTGGACGTCCAATATTCACTCGTGCACGGTATTAGCCACGCCATCAAGGATGCTACAAAGGTTTTCCTAGGCGCCCACGCCATGACCAGTAACGGCCGCCTTTACTCCCGTGTCGGCACTGCGCTAGTGGCCATGTCCGCCAAGGAACGGGCTGGAGGCGTCGAAGTTCCCGTCATTGTATGCTGCGAGACAGTCAAGTTTACCGACCGTGTCGCCCTCGATAGTATCGTTGTCAATGAAATCGCCGATGCCGCCGAGCTGGTTTCCGCCAACCCTCCACAACAGGTCACTGGTCTTCCGGACCCGGCAGCATTCACTGCTCCCCCTATCGATCCCAAGAAGGGTAAAGGTGGAAAACCTGCTGCTGCTCCCACTCCTGACCCCGTCGCTTCTGACCGCATCCCTTCTCCATCGCCTCTGGCTAATTGGAAGGAGACTTCTCACCTGCAACTCTTGAATCTGATGTATGATGTTACCCCGGCCGAGTATGTGGATATGGTTGTTACCGAGATGGGCAGTTTGCCGCCTAGTGCCGTTCCTATCGTGCACCGAATGAGCACAAATATGTGAGATGATTACGTTTGTCTTGTGACCATTACCAAAAATTGGAGACAGCTTTGATCTCGTTTCTATGGCTTTTTGAGTGCTTTCCCTTAGGGAAGCTTTCCGGTGTGGGTTTTCTTTGTTGGGGTTTAGGATTATTAGATATATATGAACGACTGAACATGCCTTAAATTGAGTGTTCGTAGTTGAAGTAGTTTAATCTAGGGTTTCGGTGATACCTAGTTCCTTGGCCGGGAAGCCATGCGACGGTCGAACCTTGGACTATCTGTATTGATATTAAACTTCCGAGGCTTATACATAATTCGTGATATTTCTATCCTAGACCCGATTTCCAATATTCGTGAGAGGCACGTCAAGCATGCTACCCAGCTTCAGATTGCTAGGGCTAAGGCACCCTCCTCCTTAATGTGACATGGAGCGCTTGTGATCGAACACTGCAGTGTCCATCATGCCAGGGCATAATTGGGATGAAATAAGAGTTAAGTGAAAAGAGTCTATTATGGTTTAGTGTAATACTTGTAGCAAAATGGACATAATAGAGCCCTTACTCATCTAAGGTGAATAGTTAGAATAGGCGCAGACCCTATTTACTTCCCCACGATAGGTAGTTTAGTATGTATAGGAACTTTAGGTAAGGGGTTTCAAATATACCAAGCGTGACCTAGGTTATGGACGTGGTGCAGGAATAAGTGTTATTAAGCAAGGCCGATTCACGACTGGCTCAATTCCAGACGGCGGTTTAAACTTTTTTTTTTTTTTTTTTTACAAAAAAAAAAAAAGTAAGGAAAAAAACATAGAAGGAAAGAAGAAGAAGAAAAGAAGGCTGGATTTGATGGGGTAGAAGGTAGAGAGAGAAGGGGGAGAGATGAAATGAATAACAAAAAGAAAGGAATGGCCGTGGATCGAACACGGGACCTATAGATGATTGCTAGGTAATTGCAATCTATCGCTCTACCGCTGAGCTACCACTCCTGTTCATGCAAATTTCTCTCTATTCATGCCAAATATTTCTGGTAGACTATGGATCCAGAAACCATAATGCGTCGGTTTTAGCAACTTCACACAAATCAAGGACTTAATCCTTGGAAAGTTCTGAAGTGCCTTTCATCCTGTATTGACACCTGGCCAGTTAATCCAGCCTTTACCATAAATCATCTCATAGTCAGTATTTAGATTGCACAATCATTCCCAATCCAGGTTTCTTCTGTCTAGGGAGGATCGAAATTAGTTTCACCTCTTTTACACGGAGATTCTTTCTGGAACAGACATAGCTATAGTACTACAGTTATTCTGTTTTTGAACCACTTTCTTGGCAGTAATTCAGTATAGGCGTAAATCAGGCGTAAAGAAAGGCCCTCGACTAGCTTCTGTATTTGGCCTGTATGGTCTTTAGGGTGACTAGAACTTTGATCCTGGACACAAGCCAAATAGACGAGCATCTGCTCTCCTCATCTGGAGACATAGCAGTAGTTTAAATGCCACGCTTGTCACCCACGCAACCTACGGTGGCCACTGTCCACGAGCGAATTTTATAGAGGCAATACTAGTGGGTAATCTTTGTTTGCTTCTTGTAACAGACTCGGCGATCTAACAGGGTAAAAGCACCTGCTGAATTGACTGTCGTGATTATCCTGACGTTGGATCCGTTAGAGCCTTGAAAAGAGGACGATGACTGCTAATACCTATACCGATGACCATGCTTTACCTCCTATCTTGCTGAACCGACGGATCCACATAAAAACTACAGCGAGGACAATATTTCAAGCAGGCGGTTCAGCGAATTCCATTTGTCTTGGCAAAACGAAATGATCCCCTTATGTCTACTTGCTTTTGTTAAATTTCGTGCTGAGACGATACTGTATGCACTAAAATGTAATCAACAGCCCAAGTCGCAGGTAGCGTGGTAAACAGAAAAAGCTGGAACGTACCTTGACGTGAGCCTGAGCAGGCTACCCATTTAAGTGTGGCTAAAATAATAAAACTTGAACAGGTAGGGAATTTTAACAACATCTGCGCGCTCATATCTAGATCCACGCCAAGTCCCCGTTCGAACACACCTTATACGTTGGAATTCAGCACAGGCCTCCCCCCTAGACATTTTATTTTCCTCGCAGCTTTTTGTTAATCTAACTTGGCCAAGGTTGCAACTGCAACGTGATGGCCGCTCTGATGGTAATAGATGTAGTTAGATGCTACGCCTGCAATCTCTGTTAATCTACGCCGGAGATCTATGGAGCAACACTGTGTATAGAAGAAGCCTCTGCATTCGCATAACGGAGTAGGGAAACCTAATCAAATAAGGGAAAACCTAATCCAAGGCATGTCAACGGGCAGCCAATCTTTGTAAAGCATCTCTAAGAATAGGTATGTATAGCTCCAATATGCTATAGAGAAGTCATGAGCGGAAGACAATAAAAGAGTGTACCTTGGGTTCTAACCTAGGTAAGATTTTGGCAATGTTGCATATTGCAGTAATATGCAGAGCCTGCCTGCATAGGGAGGTGTTTACTATATTCAGTCAGTATAAATCATTTCTCAATTTCCCTAATGGGAGGGGTTAAGCACATACAAGCTATCCATATCCCGTCTCCATTAGCCTATATTCCCAAGTCATCTCTCAAGCAGGAAGGATCATGCACATACACTCTATTCATATTCCGTCCCTATTAGACTATTCCCAAGTCATCTCTCAAGCAGGAGGGGGTCAAGCACATACAATCTATCCATATCCCGTCTCTGTCAGCCTATATTCTCAAGTCATCTCTCAAGCAGGAAGGATCATGCACATACACCCTATTCATATTCCGTCCCTATTAGCCTATTCCCAAGTCATCTCTCAAGCAGGAGTGGGTCAAGCACATACAGGCTATCCATAACCCGTCTTCATTAGCTTATATTCTCAAGTCATCTCTCAAACAGGAGGGGGTTAAGCACATACAAGCTATCCATATCCCGTCTCCATTAGCCTATATTCTCAAGTCACAGGAAGGGTTAATTACATACAGCCTATCCATACCCCATTTCTGTCAGCCTATATTCTCAAATCATCTCTCAAGCAGGAGGGGGTCAAGCACATACAGGCTATCCATATCCCGTCTCTGTCAGCCTGTATTCTCAAGTCATCTCTCAAGCAGGAGGGTTAAGCACATACAACCTATCCATATCCCGTCTCCATTAGCCTATATTCTCAAGTCATCTTATGCAGGAAGGGTTAATCACATACAGCCTATCCATACCCCGTTTCTGTCAGCCTATATTCTCAAATCATCTCTTAAGCAGGAGGGGTTCAAGCACATACAGGCTATCCATATCCCGTCTCCATTAGCTTATATTCTCAAGTCATCTCTCAAGCAGGAGGGGGTTAAGCACATACAAGCTATCCATATCCCGTCTCCATTAGCCTATATCCTCAAGTCATCTCTCATGCAGGAGGGGGTTAAGCACATACAATCTATTAATATCCCGTCTCTGTCAGCCTATATTCTCAAGTCATCTCTCAAGCAGGAAGGATCATGCACATACACCCTATCCATATCCCGTCTCCATTAGCCTATATTCCCAAGTCATCTCTCAAGCAGGAAGGATCATGCACATACACTCTATTCATATTCCGTCCCTATTAGCCTATTCCCAAGTCATCTCTCAAGCAGGAGGGGTCAAGCACATACAAGCTATCCATATCCCGTCTCCATTAGCCTATATTCTCAAGTCATCTCTCAAGAATGAGGTCAAGCACATACAGGCTATCCATATCCCGTCTCTATTAGCCCAATTCTCAAGTCATCTCTTAAGCAAGAAGGGGTCAAGCACATACAGACTATCCATATCCATTCTCTGTCAGCCTATATTCTCAAGTCATCTCTTATGCAGAAAGGGCTAATCACATACAGCCTATCCATACCCCGATTCCGTCAGCCTATATTCTCAAATCATCTCTTAAGCAGGAGGGGGTCAAGCACATACAGGCTATCCATATCCCGTCTCTGTCAGCCTATATTCTCAAATCATCCCTCAAGCAGGAGGGTTAAGCACATACAACCTATCCATATTCCGTCCCTATTAGCCTATTCCCAAGCCATCTCTCAAGCAGGAGGGGGTAAAGCACATACAAGCTATCCATATCCCATTTTTATCAGCCTATATTCTCAAGTCATCTCTCAAGCAGGAAGGATCATGCACATACACCCTATTCATATTCCGTCCCTATTAGCCTATTCCCAAGTCATCTCTCAAGCAGGAAGGATCATGCACATACACCCTATTCATATTCCGTCTCTATTAGCCTATTCCCAAGTCATTTCTCAAGCAGGAGGGGGTTAAGCACATACAAGCTATCCATATCCCATCTCATCAGCCTATATTCTCAAGTTATCTCTTGGGCAGGAGGGTGTCAAGTACTTGTCTCTTTCCGGCTTGGTGTTCGCTTTGGTCACGAGCTTGCGTAGGTGCTGCCACCACGGAAGCGGCAAAAAAAATCGTAGAAAATATAGCGAAGAACTTCATCTTTGAGAGTTGTCTTATAGGATTGATTATTTCTTTGAACGATATGTGAGAAAGGATGAAGAGGTAAGGCAACACCGGATGATAGTGGTGGGGTTTAAATACTAGGTCTAGGTCAAATATTCAGCTATGTAAACGGTATGTCCTAGTCAAGCAAGGGATAAGAGATACCTTGTCAATTTCGTGTTTATCCCGCAAGGGTGACGAACCAAAATCGACCGAAGATCGGCACTAACAGGTTTCTACAGTACAACTCAATAGCACTTAGTTGGGGTCAATATGCGGGGCGGGATTGACTTGAGCCTAAGAAAAACTCACTCGTGGGGCCTAGAAACTACTTAGATTACCACAGCTGGCGGAGCATCCTGAAGGTATCCGGGTCTGAGGATCTACAGTATCAAATAAAAGCGGCCATGATGCATTAACTATTGCTCCTTGGTATGCATGCTCCTTGGTATGCATGCTCCTGGATAGAAATGCATTAGCTTCGTCCTTCCTGTGGTCAGTCCAGTGAGCTTCCCATGTATAACCTCATCCTCTTAATGTCTTGTGCGAGTCTCATGCTAGTCCTATGCTATATAAATTTCCGTGATCTTCAGTAATGGATAGGGTCTTGATCTACCTGGACTCGACTTGCTTACTTATATACTCGGTACCTAGTGAGGGGCTTCCTTCGTCTCTCGTCAAGGCATTTACTTCTTAAGGTATTTCTCATCTAAGCCGCCACCCCAAGCGGCCGCCATGCCCAAAATCATATGGTAAATGCGACAGATTATATTATCATATCCTAACAACGGTGGTCTACATGAACTTCCAATGACCTTCGGCTTAACATATCTCAGCTCATGGTTAGTCTATTTACCAAATCTAGAGAAGCTTCAAAAGGCATTTCAAAAATCAGCGATTAAGATATATTTCTTTTGAAGTTAGTGACATAGTTTTCGATGTCACATTAATTTAAGTTTTCGATTTATTTAGAATTACGTCAAATGCAACTTGAGATAATCACCAACCACTTACTATCGATAGTTGAAACTAAACTAATCCGTGGTGGTTAAGATATAAGTATACGATCTATCGATTGTACTACCTACCTAAGTGTTTCGCACATGGCGGCTCGCATGGGAAACACGTTACGTGTGGTTTTAACTCGGCTTGGCTTTCGGAACGTGTAGCTGATTTCGAGCGCGTCTGTATTATCAGGTCTGACTGCTTCGAAATTACTACCAGTGATCTTCATTTTATCAGTAGGATAAATACTGACTAAAGAGATAATCAATTCTGTGAGTAATTTTGAAAACATAATCGGAGGAGTGAAAGCGAATGCTACACGTGGGACCAAGGTGGCGTCTACAAGGGTATTTCAATAATTTATGCAGCATTCATCACGCTCATCACGCGATAGTGACTTTCAATACGAACCAGTATGCGAAATTGATCTACATAAGGCCATACTTCTCCGGTTAGCGTGTTGCAGATTAGGATCCGAGGAAGAATCTCTATGTTAAAGTGGTGAAACCAATTTCGATCCATCCTGTAACAATTTTGAACAACATATAATCGTTCATTTAGTATTCACGGATCTATGTACAATAATCCCTTCCGGTCGCAACTCTCCCATATCAAAGAGTCATCTGAACGAATGCCCCATGAACTAATTGAAGGTAGAAGCACCAGAAATAACCGTCTTCAAAGGAAGATTTCGTGAAGAAGCACCAATATAAACAGTCTTCTTATAGTCTGAAATAACCCAGTCCTGCGAAACAGTATCCCAATTCGAGAGATCGCGTCGCGTAAGATCCACCTTGAATGTAGCAGTTTCTCCAGGTGCGATGCTTAGTCTTTCAAATCCACGAAGCTGTCTAATTGCGTCATTCGGTCCACCCAGTCCCACATACAGCTGAGCCACCTCGTCACCGGCTCTCTTGCCAGTGTTGGTGATCTTTGCGGTTACCGTGTAGAGAACGTCCCATAGCAGGGGGTTTCCACCCACACCACTGGAAGGGAGACGGGGTTGCGGGGAGCCATTGTGTGAATTTGCAGGGATAGAGCCAGAGGCGCCGTAGTCCGATTCACCGGCTGATTTCTTCAGAGATGTAGAGTTGAGGTATGGGTAGATGAAGTAAGGGATTGGGGTGATGTCGTCTGGGAATGTGTATTTCGATGTATCTTTGGAGACTTTGCCTAGAACGGGAGCTGCGGATGTAGAGCCTGTTGTAGGGGTGTATTTTCCAGCATTATGTTTCGTGATGGTGATGTCAGAGTAACTAAATGTAGTGTAGCTCTGGCCGTAGCCAAATTCGTAGAGGGGCTTCACGCCGCCCTTGTCAAAGGCGCGATAATCGATGAATTGACCCTCGGTAAAATCGAGTTGCGGGGCACTTTCGCCGCTGTTGGGCTTGTACAGGATGTCTGCTCCCCAATCTTTGCGTGAGGAGCCCATCGTGAATGGCAACTTGCCGCCGGGGTTGACCTTGCCGTAGAGCACATCGACGATGGAATTTCCGGATTCCTCGCCAGGAACACCGGCCCAGATTATTGCTGTTACATTTTCGTTGTTGACGAAGCTGTCCAGAAGTACTGGGCCAACGCTGTGGATCACCACGATAGTGTTATTGCATTTTGAGCTGACGGCTTTGATCAAAGCATCTCCGTCATTCCAGAGAGTGAGATTGTTGCGATCGCCGATGTTTCCATCAACACTAATATACCCCTCACCGCTGTTGGAGTTGACAAAAACAATAGATACGGATGCCTGGCCGGCCACTGACTCAGCCTGAGAGTAGGCGTAGTCGTCGAGGACAGCCTGGTACATTCCATTGCCATTGTTATAGATCTCATTCTCAATGGCAAAGCCCGGTGTAACCAAGTATGGGAAATTGGCAGATCCACTACCCCATGCACAGCCTAATGTGCCCATATCACATCCGCGATCGGAGCATCCATTGGGGCCATATGCATTTGGGCCTGCATCGGATCCAAACACCCCTGTGAACTTTTCTTTGCCTGTCAATGGTAGTGCATCGACATTCTTCAGCAGGACTGCACTCGCGGCACCGATCTCACGAATTAAGGCTCCGTGGTTGTTTCGCACGTCAACATGTTCATTGATCATACCATATCCTTCATTTGAATAGTAGTGCTTGTAGCCATAGGTGTCGAGGGTCCAAGAAGCAAAGTTGATGGGGACATAATTCTTTTCCGCGCCAACGTAATACCACGCTGCCATGATACGAACAGCCATATCGTCTACGCGCCACTGGGGCACGGTGCCATTCAGAACAGCAACGGTCAAGTTGCCTCCCCAATATGAGGTACCGGAATCGAATGCTATGTCGCCAGGCATGGTCATATCGAGACCAGCCAGTGCACTGGCAACACCAGACATCTGCGCACTCCAGTCACTCATGACAAAACCTTGGAATCCCAATTCCGCCTTCAACAGCTTGTTGAGCACATAGCTGTTTTGGCACGCATAGCTGTTGTTGATTTGGTTGTAAGAGCACATAACCGAGCCCATTCCAGCGCGCACACCATCCATCCATGGCCTGTTGAAGTTAGCTTCTTATAAACAACCATATGAACAGACTATCGCTTAGCTTACCAAAGATACATCTCGTGCATTGTCACATCGTCTAGGTTAGCACTGTAGCTGTCATTTACTTGGTACAGAAACCCATTCCCTGGACTGCGGAAATGTTCTTGCTCATAGCCGATAAAGTGCTTGCCGCAGGCAATGACATTCTGCGACTGGATTCCAGAAATGGTCTCGCCAAACAACACACCCGAGAGCACCGGATCAGGCGCAAAGCCTTCCCAATTTCTTCCGCCCTCGGGTACGCGACCAAGTGGACCAGTCACTGGGCCCAACTGAACATTGCTGCCTTTGTGTTTGTGCTCGTAGCCCATTCCTTGTCCACGGGTGTACGCCATGCCCCGATCCCAAGTTGCTGCGACATTGACACCCATCGGGAAAACTGAATTGTAATCCGCTATTGGAAGTTAGTATAGGTAGATGATCATCGCAGATTGAGGAATCTTACTATCCCTGACTCCTACGGGCGAATCCTGCATGCACATGCTGGGAATTCCGAGCCGAGGAACGGCGCCATTTTGACCGACGCATCGCTCGAGTTCCCATCTATAAGATTTAGTTCATCTAGCAGAAAAACGACGAGAAAAAATAGGTACATGGACATACCCAACACCGGTTGTAAGATTCACCTTCTCCGTAAGGGTCATCTGGCTGACAATTGACCTGGCCCTGGCATACGCCGCCTCCCAATCACCCAGTCCTTCGCCCCATGGTGATGGGTACCACGGGGGAGAAGTTTGGTTTGACTTAGAGCCTGCGGCGACGACGGGATTACTGCTATCGGTAGCATTTTTGTAGACGGAGTTAGGCCACTAGAAGTAGTGTCAGCATATCAAGTCCCCAAGCTATCGTATTTGACTGACTGGTGCTGTGTCGTTGCCCTGGGTAAGGGGGTTTGACGTGTCACTTGTCCCGAAGACCGGCACCGCAGCAAGGAGAAGAACCGCTCCCAGCTGATTCCACATGATGGGTGTCAGTGGAAAATCTGCGATGAACTGAGATCGAAATGCGTAGCCAAGAAGAAGAAAGAAAAAAAAAAAAAAAAAAAGAAAAAAAAAGAAGAAGAACAGCAGGCAAGGGACTATTAATGGGAATGGGGGTACTGTGAAATGGAGTGCAGGGCAGCTCTGCGCCTCTTCCGCCCAATCACTCTTTCCCTGCAGAGAGTCAACAAGTCAGTCAACGCAATGATGCATTCCTCGACATCGAGGTTACCGGCAAATTTCTTCTAATTTAACCGGTGAGATGCGGGGTTGAGACGCGATCCTACCTTCCCGAACGACGTATCTTGGGGGTCCCGTAGCAAACAAACCTCGCTGTTCGCAGCATGAGCCGATAATTCCCCGGCATCAGGTTCAAGCTTTCAGGGGCTCCACCGCACTAGCAATATGTCAGGCTGAGAAGTGCCAGCTCCGACTCCCAGAAAAGTCAATTTGTATCAGTTTCTACTGCCGAGACGGGTCGGGGCCCCGGGAAAGGCTTAATGAGGTTAAGCTCCATTATGGGCGATATGCGGGGTTAGTGTCCAGTGACCCCAGGTAGCATTCCGCATGCCTGATGCTATTGGAGTCTAGACCACACAAAAGGGCGGCCCTCGTTTAATTTACCCTGTCCAATGCAGTCCATGCACAAGCCCTGGCTAGGGTCCTCACCCCTTAATCCATGTGACATACTTGACGGATTAGTTTCCTCTGAGATAATCCGAATAAATGACTACAGAGCGGATAAACAAACGTAGGACCCTGGATCGCAAAATGCGACAGTTATGCAAAGAGAGGCCCACAGTAAACCAAAGATCATCAACTTGGCACAAAAGCTTGGCACTAGGTTATAGCGGAGTCGTGCAGGTGGATCTGATCTCGATAAAGTTTGGAGATTGACGTGAAACCAACAGGGGAGACCGTTGTACCGAATGATTGCTTGAGTGAGACCCAGAGTCCCGGGCCACAATCACGACCTTGACAGCATCATTTCACTGGCAGGTGCTTCAGCACTGGTAACTTATTCAGTAACGGCGACCTAAACTCTGGCTGTCTACCGCAATGAGATCTCTAGCCAGCCTCTCTCTTAAGGATATTCTCTACTGCTAGCCAAACAATTCTCAAAAGAGTTAGCCCAAGACCCGTCGAGGCTTTCGGGCTATTATTTCAAGGCTCTGTTGCACAATAAATGATTGCTGTAGAGGCACAAACGTCTGTGGATCCTTTCCATTCACGGTGTATGACAAGCGGTTGTTATTATTATCAGCAGCAAGTGCTAGATAGCTGGGTTTGCATTTCGCAGTTCTCGTGGATTTCTTCCAACGTTTTCAATCCAGGTTGCAGAACTTCTAGGATTCTCATTTTGAATGTAGCTCAGAGTCCAGGGCCTGTTGTTCCTGTCACTATTTTGCGTGGAGGGAAGAATCATGAGTCCAAAGGAAAAAAGGATTGGAATTGTACTAAAAAATCGCGCCTTCCTGATTTGGAGATATCGTGCCGTTGACAACAAAACATCCCGTGCAAACCAATGCGACACTCGGGTGGTGTTTGGACTAGGGTGAGATGCGTTGCTGTACGAGATGGAGCTAGATCCTCCCTTCGTATTTGTTGGACAATCACGCCGATTAAAGTCACACAAACTTCGAACGGTTCTTTTCGATCAAAGTCACATGGTCTTTATTTCCAATGCATATCAAAATCGTTCGTGTCCATTGCCCAAATTTAAATTAAAATTTTCCAAGAAAGTATCAACGCCCTGACAAACACCAGCGCGAGTCCGAACTTGCGATATAAGAGCCTCCCTTTTCTAGGGGAGCTCTGTACCTACGGATTGGGATTGTGAAGTCGAATGGCATACATACATTGCAAGATTGATGGCAGTCATTGTGGGCCTGCATCTATGAAGAGAAATGACCACCATATGACTCGGATATCGGGTAAGCCTCGCTGAAAGAAACGCCAAGCAACCTTGGATAAAAATCAATATATACATTTCCACCCGAAAAACACCATGTCACATCAAATCAGGATGAAGAAGTCCGAGAAGAGCTCCCGTCGTACACACCGGGAATCTGCCCAAGTACGTGACGCATCCTGCCGCCGCGTCATTTCTTCCAGTAATAGAAGGACTTGGTCAGCAGCCGGATGACGTCCAATCGATGTAGCGGACTCATTCTCGCGAGCAGAGGCCATACGCTGCATCTCCTGAAAGACCCATTGTCGTTGCTCTATAGAGCCTTCCAAGCCTGCAATGAACAAAGGCCAGAGGAAACTGACCGGAAGACGATCATCTTCAGCACCGGCAGATTCAACAGTTGCTAGCTGGATGATTTGGTTGACGGCGCCATTGACACGATCAGTGCGTGGATAAATGGCGAATGCAACACGGTGTAGGTAGATAAAGTTAGCCAAGAAACTGGCGACGTACTGGCGGAATGTGCGACAGACGTTGAGAGCCACAGGTGCACATAGTGTGTCTGTTAATGCCTCTGGGTGCCCGTATACATCAATCACGGATGGCCTGCGGTGCCAGAGAGTTTCGAGGTCCGCACCAACTTTATGTGCGATTTGAAGGACTTCGAATTCATCGCTGAGTGTTCCTCGGCTGCGGTGGTGTAGGTCGATGGAGACGATTCGCCGTACGACTTGTTGGGCTTGCACGAAGAACCGGAATGCTGGGCCCACAATTGCTTCGTACACTAAATAGCTTGGGCTGCGGAATTGCTCTTCTGCTCCATCATCCTCTTTATGTTCCTCGCTGGTGGCTATTCGGGAGACGCGCGTCTCTTGTGACTTGTGATTTAATCCCTGTTCGGTAACATTGCCCAGTTCAATCAATGGGTCACCTTCGCGCCCTGCGATTAATGATTTCACATCCAGTAGCGAAATCCACGACACCATTAAATGGCCGAGACCCGTCCAGTTTCTTGTCCGATTGTCGAACCGTTGCAATAAGAGGTAAGCTGAGTGGAGGTATGAGGTGCCTGGAGCACATAGCTCAGGGGATGAGAAAAGCTGTTATCCTGTCAGTCTTATTTGTGAAGCATCATGACATAGTAACCCACTTCAGATAACATCAAGAAAAAGACAGTCGCAAAGGTTTTGATCAAAGTTGTCTCAGACACATCACCAAGCAAGCATGCTTGAATTTCTGAGCTCGCTACTCGATAATATGTAGGCGCCCAGCGCCATCGTTTCCCTCCTTCAGTAGCGGCCTTGTGAATGTCGGCATAACAATACAGCGCATTCAGGAGTGGACTAAAGTCTCGGCCATATGCCAGCACCGCTGGTCGGACATACTTCCACTCCATAGACACCGGCGCAAACAGTCCTGCTGGTGGATCGCTAGCCAAGAAATGCTGGAGTAGTTGCTCCTCATATGAGGTGGTGCCGGGGTCAGACCAGCTGCCGCGCGTGGTCGCCGCATCAGAAGCGCTACCGATGGACATACCATCAGCTAACAGGGACTGTGCATCTGGACTAAGTGTCGAAGGTCTGTCTCCAAACTGACCATCTTCTCCACTGTTTCCCCCGGCACCTACTGGTAACGTTTGTGGGGCTGGACTGGATGCGAACCCTGCAAGTCCACTCGTCAAGTCGAGGTGCTTTTGTTCCAACTCAGATGTTATTCCTCCCATAAATCCAAGCATATCAAACGGCCCCCCAAGCTCCGGGTATGGTTCTGGTACCGTGGGCAGTCGTCGAATCGGTGAAGCTAGTGCTGGGATCGTCCGATGGCGATCGTCCGAGCGAAGCACAGTATTGAAAAAGTTCACATCTGGCGAGCGATGTGACTCATTCGCAGCCGCAGATACAGCAGCGACTGCTGATGCCGATGCCGACACTGTGCTTATGGCGGGTGACGGGGAAGTCTGGGGTATAGGATGCGCCGCGGAGGAAAAGTCATTGTTTGATTGCGGAGGCGGCGAAGTCCAGGAGTCGCCAAGAGCAATAGGGGGTTTGTAAACGCATCGCAGTCGCAGTCGATCGCAGTTTGAGCAACTTGGCTTTGTTTCGTCGCAGCGCACTTTCCGAGCCCTGCATGTCAAGCACCCCGTTCGGCGGCGAGGGCCCGACCTACCGGCTCCTCGGGCTCTGGGCACCTGTAAACCGAGTGCCTGGGTTAGTCTTGCGCGAGTTGAAGCTCTAGATGGAGGTCGCTGTGATGGTACCTCCATGATGAGACAAACGGTCCCAGGTTTGGGACCAGGAGCATAGTCAATGGTATTGTCAGGAAGCTGGTCGGATTTTCCCCGCAATAAGCGGTTCCACGGGAGTCGCGATAGTGGGCGAGATGACGAGCTCGGGGCCAACTCCGACAAGAGCCTTGAACCCCCGAACTAACTACCGTTGAGCAAAACAGTGGCTAATTAATTATTGAGGATCTAGCGTGTGCGCTTAACATCATTTAAAGTGATATGCATACGCTCAGACTACCACGTGGGCTAGGTATGATGTAGCTACAGCATACCTGTACCTTGTGCCTGGATCCATGGATGTGATCTATGGGACACTTCCAATGGACTGGACGATCACGCATTTTATAGATTTATGAACTTAATAGCTTCTAAGCTTCATGCTGGGGACCTGATCTGTCTGTATACTGGCTTGTCACCTCCCAAACACTTTGATCGATGCAGTAGGTGCCCCCGTTCCTTGCGCACATAGGCCGCAAAGCAGGCGGCGGCAATTGATACAGCTCCGGCGCTGATCATCACCGGATACTGAAACTGTGCAGGCGAGGACCACACAATGGTAGATGCAAATGAGAGCATTTCAAAAATATTTTGCAGTCCCATCTCCGCTGCCGAGAACCTGGCTCGGGAATTTTCGTCGACATTCTAGACGCATTTTAGCTCTGCCCGTCACGGATCAGGGTTAAATACTTACCTCCTGTACTAAAAACTGTGCCGACAAGTCGAAGCCCCAAAGTCCGATCCGACTCAGAGCAACACCAGTAATCAAACTTGCGGAAACTAGCTTAGAGTTCGAGTCCCATAGAACAAATGCAAGGGCCGCCCCGGCCACGCAACAGAATTGCCAATTCAAAAACCACAGTCCAGACCGGATAGGACCTATGCGATTCATAATGATCGGTGCTGTCCATGTGCCAGACACTTCGGCGACCACCGAGCCAATGCGCATACAACTGACTTCCAAAGGATTGAAGCCGCTGTGAAGCAGGTATGTTGTCATGGTTGCGCCAAATGAAAGAACAGTCATGTACAGCAAGCTAAGCGCAAATGACGGTAAGAATACTGAGCTTGCGAAATATTCTTTCCATGGAGCTATGCTTTCGCGGAAGTTGCTCCTTATTGTTTGACACGAGCGGTGGTTTGCGTGATTTGCCTCGCTGTCGGCACTATTCTGACCCAAGGCTGTCTCTTTCCTCAAGGTCGGCACTGATTGGTATACCTGAGCGATGGCGACGTACTCAACGAGTACAGACACGCTATTCAGACCCAGGACAGTCCAAATAGCGAACCGGGTCGAAAAACTATCAACAAAAGAGATGAATACCGGTGCAATCAGCTTGCAAAAGAGATCAATCCGTCTCATCGACGCATTCAAGTCTGCACGATGAATTAGAATTGAATTGTGTCTGTTGCAAATATTCCTTACCTTGTCGAGGCACATTGATGCTGTCAGAGATGACGATAATCCAATCACGCTCAACAGCTACTGTATTCGCAGTGACTGCCAGTTTCTCGAGACAAGCAAGGAATCCCAGCACAACAAACAAGATCCAGGTCACACCCCAATTTTTCGTAGCCGAGAGTGCCACGAAACACAAACAAGAGATCGCAACGGGGACTCGTTGCCAAACTAGACTTTGTTAGTCAACGCCTTCGAATTTTATTTGGCATGTAATCCACCTACCAATCGACTGCCTTACAACGACTAATCGATTCGACTTGTCGACTAACGCACCAAGCCAAGATGACAGGGCTATGGCAGATAAGGCCCGGACAAGCGCATAGACCGAAGCGTAGAGTAGCGTGCCCGGAAATATGGACGCTAAAAACAGGACGGCGCCGAATTCGAACATTCGTGAGTTCCATGTTGAGAGCAGATGAGATGTGTATAGTCGAGCTAGCACTGACCGGACTTCCGATGCAGAGCTAATTGGTGAGGCTGCATTAAGTATAGGCAACGAGGCCACGGAGCCATCTGAAGATACCTGGCTGGCCTCCGAGGGTCTTCGTTCAGAATTCATGTTTATTGTTTCGGCAATCTTACCAAGTATAGTAAGGCCAACACCTGCAGGGTGTCGTTCTTATACCAGTGCTCACTGAAGATTCAGCTTCAACTGTGGGGTGACGGGTGGGCAATTTACGGGTGGGCTGACTTTTGGTTGAGGACCCCGTTAAAAGGTTGACAAACAAAAGTTGTTATGTCAACACTCCTAAAGGCATTAGAACCTTATTTCAATAAGTAGTAGATCGTTTGGGTTGCCTTAGTAAATAAACATATGGGTTTTACTTGATACTCTTAAGATAATGCAAATGTTCCAATATCCAAAACCGGGATAAACTCCCGTAGTCTAATACATACAGATGAACAGGCCAGCCACCTGTCACTAGAGCAATTAAGAGAAAAAATACACGCTGTCGACAATATCTACCTACTTTATACCCATGTCAAGCCATTTTCACCGTCCTGAGTCCGCTCAGCCAGCACACTGTATACCTTCTCAGCCACACCCTCCTTCTGGTTCCATCGCTCAACAAAGTGCTTTACAGTCTTTGTCTTGGACATGCGTTGGCTCCGCACAACCTGTTCAATATCTTGTTCGGTGGGGAGAGTAAAGCGCTTATGGGGGTAATTCTGGTACTTTTTGTTGTTCAGCAGCTCCAAGGGTGCCTCGCCTTCGGGAATTGCGAAGAAACTATCAACGGTTTCTTGCGAAACCTCCTCCAGAGTAGCCGGCTGCCACTCGGCCTGGCGAGCAGGCTTAGACATTAAACGTGCCTTCACGCCTTCCACGAAATCGGGGTGGCGCATGAAGTTGGCGGCGATCTGGTGCTCACGCTTGAAGGTCTCCGCGATGTCCCATTCCTTACCAAGGCGCATTTGACGCAATGTCACCTTGAGAGAGGTTGGGGAGCGTGTCGAAAGGGTGTCTAGGGTCTCCTGTGCCCACTTCTCATTGGTCTCCTTCTCCTTCTCCACTGCCTGGAAAATCTCCTCAATCGTGTTGAATCCGAAGCAGCGCTCGATAGAGCGGCGGTTTTGGCCACCAAGGACCTGGGCCTCATCCGAAGGAATCCCAACCGAGAATTCAGCCATGGTCTTGTTGACGGCGTCTAACCGCTCAGGGAGAGCAACGTTGTCAGGGAAAACCAGCTCAGAAAGACGCTGGGTGACACTGCCAAGAACGCTGGAGTGGAGGTAGTGAGTGGCGATACCAGCATTCAAAGCCTGCACACCGTTCAGGCGCGCCGAAGTCAGAGCCAGGTAGGTACCGGTCTCGCCGTCCAACCGCGGCAAGAAGAAGGAGCCACCCACATCAGGGAAGAAACCAATAGTTGTCTCGGGCATAGCGAAGAGGGTTCTCTCAGTCGCAATTCGGAAAGGAGCGTGCATGCTGAGACCGACGCCGCCGCCCATGGTGATGCCGTCCATGAAAGAAATGACGGGCTTCGAGTATGTAGCGATCAAGTGGTCGAGGCGGTATTCGAGTCCAAAGAAATCGGTGGATGCTTTCTGTCCCTCGGTTCCCTTCTCGTTCTGTAGTGCCAATGCTGCGACGTCACCTCCTGCGCAAAGCGCTTTGGGACCAGCGCCGGAGATGAGAACAATGTTTGCCAAATGAGATTTTTCCCATTCCTATCGATTTTCCTTAGTGCCCTGTATGTTTTGCTGTGTCGTAGATACTAACCTGCAGACGAGGGAGAATCTTTCGGACCATGGAGCCATTGAGGGAGTTGAGCTTCTTGGGTCGATTGAGCTCAATGCTGCGAAGACCGTAAATCGAGTTGAACAGGACGTCATCGGCTTCGTCTCCGGGGAGCTCTTTGATGGCGTTTGCTGAAGTCGACATCTATTTCGGTTAGCCTCGAGAGCTCGGTTATTTGAAAACATCGTACATACCGAGGAAGTTGCCTGGAAGGCAGGATTGATGACCTTGGCGCGTAGAGGCATTGCTGGCGATGGGAACCGCGAGATCCAGCTCGGCGGCGAAGGTAGCCGGGAGATTGAGTGTCGAAGTAACATAGAGACTGACACGAAGTGCAGAAAGGAACCAAAGAGGGGTAAAGGAAGGTTATTAAGAGGGCAATCGGCTGTTTCTCCGCTTTACCGTCGACCTCGGGAGTTTTTTGGAATGGATTTTCTTCCGAGGACAAGCGCTCGGCGGTGGAGGATAGCCAGTCATGGGCAGTACTATAGAATGGCATCCCCCAATGGAATTGAAATTTCATTAGCTAGCTATTTCTTTGTGATATTGATTATACTCAAGGCAATTAATTTGAATCAAGAAAGCTTTCTATTATTCCGGCGTATCACCCTCCTGTTTTGGAGTGTGGCCGTCATCGGTCCTTCAAAGTTCAGAGCAACTCATTGCACATGATTTTGGAACTATATTGATGAATCTTAAAACACCATCAGGGTTACCCAACTTATACACTCAACCCTGTGAACATTTGACAGTATAGTAGTCCAACCTGGCATTCGCTCAAGTTGTAGTATATTGATATTCTATTTGTACAGATGGCCAGGATACAAGAAACAAAACAAGGGACAATACATGGCTAGCCACTCAAACGTAGAGTGCCTTTGCCGGACGACTCAACAGATCCCGCGAGTGGTCCTTCAGGATCTTGTTCAGCGCTGTCTTCTCAATAATCAACCGCGAGGTCTCCAGCAGATTCTTAACGTCCACATCACTGCGATCCATGATAGTCGCATAGCGGTGCAACTTTGACACCTTGTCGAACAACTCCTCGTCCACTTTCTCTGTGATAAATGTAGACCGGCCCTTCTTGGCGCTCCAGCCATTCGCCAGAAGAATGTTCTGCAGCAAAAACGGTGTAGATTCATGGGGAAGAGAGATCGTGTTGTCGATAACGATTAATTCTCCGCGCGAAAACCGGTAGCTGAGAGCTGTGCGCCAGGCTTGGTCGTAGACTTTGGCGGGCAATTCGGTCGAGAAATCACGAGGATGAGGACCGTGGGCAACACCACCACCCCTTCGGATCGGTGACTGCTTGTCACCGACACGAGCACGTCCAGATCCCTTCTGTGTAATGAGTTTCCTGTGGCTACCGTGCACGTCGTCCCTCCACTTGGTACTGGCGGTACCCTGGCGGGTCATGTCACCCTCGTATACAATTGCGCGGTGAAGAATATCTTTACGCATGGGCATCTGAAGTTGTTTTTGGGAGTATTCCACTAAGCGAGCGGGTTCCATAGAAGGGAAGTTGTAGGTCATGACCGAGACAGGGAGGTCCCAGGGAGCAGGCAAGGAGCGGGTGAGATTGGGAGTCGAGGAAACATTGGCTTGCGCCTCTGTGGCCATTGATCGAACAAGGCATCGTCGCTATATAAAGAATCTTGTCAGTGACTATATCTCCTTGGTCGGCCTGTGAAAGCGGATCGAAATGAGGTGGGCGATTCACATACCGTGACATTCTCGGATCCAGACAAAAGACCGCCTGAAGTGCGCGAGAGCAGCCTCAAAGACCGAAGGGCTTCGCAACCAGGCATTCTGACAGCCGTTGTAGCGAATTAATTGTGTAGTTTGGTAATGTGCTGACTCTGGATGGGAAGAGCAAAAGTTGATGCCGGGGAGGCGGTGGGCGCCAGCAGAAGTCTTGGCCTGCAAAGCAGAAAATGTTCCCCCGAAGATAATAACACCATCTTTTATTTCCAACCCCAACCCCACACCCTTCAAAAAGCCTTTCACAATGGCTCATTGTGAGCGGGCGTCGAAGCCCTTGCTTCAGTGCCTTCGCAATTCCTACACCAGAAGCCTCTCGGGCATTCAGGTCCAGACCCGCGGCTTCCAGTCGACCTCCGGGGTTGCGGACGCCCAACCTGAACAGAGCCAGCCATTCTATAAATCACCCGATCCATCCCTCGTGTCAAGCCCTCGATTGGAACGACGATTGATGCGACAGGGCACTGCCCCCATTGGATCCCGTCGTCGCCGTGCTGCATTGCAGACTACCGGTGGCCTCCCTTTCGAGCAACTGCCATACCAATGTTTCCAAGAAGCACGAAAGGTGCTTCTCGCAGATCGAGCCCAGAAATTAGAAGAAATTGAGTCGATGCGTCAAAAGATTGCGCGAGTGCAGGCACAGCCGGTCGAACAGGCCGGAGGTGAGGTTTCGCGGAAGTCTCGCGTGACCGCAATGCAACAGCATCTGGAGAAACTCAAGATCTTGGCCGACATCAATGACCCATTGGTGAAGCGGAAGTTTGAGGATGGTCAAGGTATGTTGAATCAGCAGGTCAGAGTAGACACGAGAAGAACCGGAACTAATGCTCTTCCTTATCCAGGCGACATGAGTAAACCCATCTACCGCTTCCTGGCCGACCGCAAATGGCGAGAATACCGTCGCAAGATTTTGGTGCAGCGTATCACACAGATGAACGTCGTCCCGGACGTTCTACCCCAATGTGATCCCGTTGTGGAGACCAAGCTTTACTTTGGAAAGCGACAGATCCAGCCTGGTGATTTTGTCCTGGCAAAGGACAGCGCCACAGCACCCAAATTGGACGTTCAGATGTTTGAGAGCGGCGAGAAGCTTGTCACCATTGCCGTTGTCGATCCGGATGTCCCCAATGTCGAGGCCGACAGCTTTGATTTCAAGATGCATTACCTCGCGGTCAATGTACCCATCTCGGCCATTTCCACCAAGGTCGATCTTTCCCAGCTTTCTACAGACTCCCAGGTTGTTCTTCCCTGGGCCGCACCCGTTTCCCAGAAGGGTAGTCCCTACCACCGCCTCTCTGTTTTCATCATGGAGCAGAAGGACTCCCAGCCGCTCGACTTTGCCGCCGTAAAGGCCAAGGAGACTGAGCGTGAAAACATGCTTATGCGTACTCTCCAGGCCCGGTACCACCTCAAGGCCATTGGCGCCCATCTTTTCCGTAGCCAGTGGGATGCGACTACACTGCAAGTCATGAAGCAGATTGGCTTCAGCGATGCCGATGTTGAGCTGCGCCGGAAGAAGGTTGAGCCTCTTCCTTACAAGCGGAGAAACCCCTCTTCCTTCCGGTAGATGCACTCCGTTCTATACCACCTGTTCCAATATCGCTTTGAGTTATAAATTTGTATTGTACAATTGAATATGTATGAATATGCACAGCAGATCCAAATCTTTCTCCAAATCCTGTTTCTTCCCACTTAACCAAACAAACTCCGTGTAGATGCTTGAATATAGCTTTTCAAATGTTGTACTTTCGGAAAGGCCTAATCATCCAATTCCGCAGGTTGCATGGTGTTGCGTACCCATTCCATCTTCGGCCACACACGCGCAATGATCTTGCCATTGATTAGTCCCAAAGGCACCGGGCCGAATTGTCTCGAATCTCTTGACCAGGGAAGGTTGTCGCCGACTAGAAATACATGACCCTCGGGGACCTAGCCAAAACACAAATCAGCGGATACTCTGGTCCAATTCAAAGAAACACAATCAAACCGGAGAGAATGCGTATTCGCCAGCACAATGAACATACCTGAATCATATCCGGTTGCTGTCCAGCCCCAGTGCTATAAGGTTGATCCCGACAAACAAAATCCCCAGGCATTCCAAGAACCCGCTTGGCACCATGAACACCCAGAAAAGTAGGGTGATTAAAGCGTACAACATCGCCGACCTCAATCCCTTTCCCATTGCGGCTCATCCTTGAGATAAGCAGCCAGTCGCCGCGCGGGTTGAAGGTCGGGTACATGGAGGGTCCTTCGCTGAGCTGTATGGTCACGATGTTCTCCCAGACGAGGGCGCATGCGCAGAACAGTCCGGTGCCATTGATGGCAAACCGGGCGACCCTGCCCGGTGTTATTTTCAGCGTCGATCGGATTAGGCGTTCCATGAGCAATATAAGCGCATGCTTTGAGCTATGGTGGTGCAAGATGCTGTTTTATCGAATATCGGTGATCGCGGAGTTAGTTGCCCAAATTACCAGGCACCAATGATAGGCCAATCGCTACTGTGCCGTGGATGCCTAGAATATCGGGAAGAAACCACTGGATCATGTGATCTACAGCCACTTTAAAAGTCGAGTTTTTTCCAGTTCCACCCGCATCTCCCTATGCCTACGGGGGTTTCCAAACCTCCATGAATTACACATGAAGAATGATTGAGAAGTATATTCTCTTCTTCACCGGTCCTGTCAGCTATTGTCTGGCCTGCTCGATAGCCCATTAATGTGTGGCGCTAGCTGACAGAGCCTTTCAATGCCTGGATCACAGTTCGTTTGCGATATTGGATCATTTACCCACCCCTTCCTTTTATATAGAAACACAACGCTCCTACATAAGCTAGAGCTTGCCGTCGCCGCAAAATGCACAAGGACGAGCAAGTGTGGACAATGAAGCAAGATGAAACACAACCGGCCAATGCTGTTGTATTGGCCGTCCCCCATCTGGTCTCGAACTCGACCCCATTTCATTATGGGACTGGGTCTTTGAGTCTGGTATAGCGGGGAGACATCCCATCTAGATATCTATAATGAAAGAAACTATCATTTTCAATTCCCAAACATTTTCCTCCTTTTCATCATGAACTTGAGCTAAACCAGGCGATGTACAGTGCATGTTCATGCCCACCGGACTGTTTCCACATTCATCAAGTCGATTTGTTCAACATCTCGTCAACGCCCGATATCTACCAATTCACAACCCACCTGTATGCTTCTCAATATCTGCAACGACCTGCTACCTCGTCTTCGCTTTTTAATCGCCTTGGACCTCATATTCCGTCTCCAAGGCAATCTGTTCCCTTGAGCATGTCTACTCAACTCTCATGCATCGCAAAACTTCCCATCGACTGCGATGGTTCTGTGAAGAATATCTCTTCTCGGTCGACCTGCCATCAGTATTACGACTTCCCATGAATCATCGCAATTCCTCTGTCGCAGCCATCTTCCTGAAGAGGGCATAGCCGCCGGTGTCCGCATGATGAACATGCGGCTTTGTTTTCGAATTAGTGAGTACCTCAAAATCTACGCCGTTCGCATAGATGCATTTTAAAGATGCGTGGTGAGAGCGCGCACTTGATGCCGAGCAAGTAGGGTTTGGTATCCGGTGAGTCGTGGACTAAGCACCGGCAGAATTTTTCCTCTGGGGGCCTATCACTGCTGGTTCTAATATAAAACAGCAGTCGTTCTGCGTATGCTGGGTGTGTGTAGTAATGCTTCGCTTCGACGCGTTGATTTAAATCGTTGGCGTAGGCAAAGGAGTGTGTTTAGTATCGCAAATATGCTCAATGGTCGTGAATTTCTGGACTAGAGCTTTTCCTGTCTTGAGAACTTCGCTTTGGATTGTGCGATGCATCCTGGAATAGAGTTAAGCTTGTTGTCGGGACTTCCTGTCCAAGCCAATCTTTCTATATGCAGATGAAGTTAAGCCGTGGTGAAAAGTGTGGCTATCCACCTGTTGGCTATCCACCTGTTGGTCAATTATCTGATTTCTTGTAGACGGTCCACAATTTCAAAATTAGATATTAGTCACCACCTGGGCAGATTCTGGTGATTATTTTGTGTATATATTTCATCATGATCAGTGTTTTTCAAAGGTTCGTGATCGTTGCTTGCCTCGGTCTAGCTCGGGAATGTTCAAGATTGAACGCTCATAGACATATAATTGTTGACAAGACTCCAGATCCATATAGCGATACCCTATGCCCAGAAACTTTGATTCTTCGCCCGGGCGAGAGAAACTTTGGAATCCAGATGCTCATACCTTCTGGACAATGAACTACGATTCATCCCTAGATCCCAAATCTTGAAAATTTGGAATGCTGAATAGTCTTGATCACTAGATTCCAAGGTTGCATATGGAGTTCTGGAGTACATTGCCCTTCCACCCTTGAGATCATGCTCATCGGCGCACCAAGGCATTCACATTCAGCTAACCACTACCTAGGCACAGATTCTGCATCTATAAATAAATCACACGTAATAACCGTTGCATCTGTACTGGTATCGCAATCTGTCTCCGGACATGGGTTAGGGCCTAGACCCGTAGTCCAGCCAGTTGACCTCGCAGCAGCAGCCTGGTCCAATGTATAAAGCAAACAACCTCGGAACCTTGAAATGAATAGAAATGACTAAGTAGATGACTGCATTTCAGACATCCATGCTCGTTAGCTTGTGATATGTAGGGGAACAAATATCCTTGGAATTCAAGTATATCGTGCAACCTCACATCGACAAGCAATACTTCCAACCCCTTACGTTCAAACTTTGTGGTCCAAGGTGACATGTTAAGTCGTTGACCGATTCTTTACACCAGTGCAGACTTGGATTCTGTACCAGCATTCTGATTGTTGGAGCCTAGACATGTACATCGACTCATACCTCTTCCAGGCAAGCAACTTTGCGTCATGAGTCGCTAGCTCACATTTGCACGCGCACTGATAAGATGCATGCATACGTTCGTATGGCTGTAGCCTTTTGCGCATACACACCTGCTTACAATGTGTACTTCCCAACATTCAAAGGTTTACTCCACTTTAAGCCGTAGCTGTCATGCACAGATGTACATCGCAGACTCCAGCACTGTAGATATACCGTACGTTGTATCTGCGTCATCGTCCAGACGTGGCTAATCCCACGGCGTCCGGAGTAAATATCCCAGACCCCAGTCAGCAAATCGCAAATCGCAAATCGCAAATTGCTCCCAACAAATCTACTCCGCACATACTGTACAATCGTATACGACTCCCGCGGCCCCGTCTGGGCAGTCCAGCCACAATCATCTTCCGACGGTAATCTTTCGTGCAAGTCATCTATAGGTGGGTTCTCTGCTTCGTATTGCCGTGATTTTCTCCACGGAGACTGGATTTCAAGCTCTTAATCTTTGTCCACTGTCGTAGGTGGAGAAGACTAAAAGGCACATGACCCCTTCCAAGGTTGATCGGCCGAGACTGCATAAGAAAATTTAAATATTGACTATTTACCCGATGCGCCCGGACTAACACGCACTATGGACACACTACTTGTGAATCCCAAAGCATGTAGGGGGGAGCCGCCAAGGGTAAGTTCAAGGTGAACTAGGGAACAGAGAGGGGGGAAGGGAAGTTAGGCGGGGACGAAAGGAAAGAAAAAGTCAATAGTCTCTGCATGCGCTTACCGGCCCCGGTAGGTAGCAACCAGCAAGAAAAAAAAAGCAAAACTCCACTAAAGTGCTTCGTGATCTACAAGATTTGCCGGACAACTTGCGTGAAATGCAAACTTTTTTATTCATTCTTGGGTCTTGGTCTTGGGATTTAGTTTTGGGTTACGAGCCGACTCCATCGGATAAGACAGACGCAAGATTGATTTGCGGGACAGAAATAAAAACTGGATCATTGGTGCACGAGGGGCCTCTCACCTTAGACTATCGACGGAGACAAGCGGTACGGGAACTCCATGTTTTGGTCATTTGGGAAGGGATGAGCGTGTGTGGAGCCTCCCTTGGAAAGGACAGGGTTTTCTGTTTCCATAATTTGCTGCAGAGTTGAAGATCGCTGGTTCCAAGGTTCGTTCTCGGCTCTGATTGGTCAGTTTTAGGACGGAGTGCCGGAGTATACCACATCTTGGCCCCCAGTTGTAGATGGCAATGTGGATTGTATTTACTCGTCACTACTGTGATGATTACAATTATTGTTTTGTTAGATGTGCCCGAAATTGTGCCACGGGACGGAAGATTGGGACACGTAATATTGGACGTCTAGGAGGGGCAAAGTATATATCCCACTGATCCTCGAAAATAGCCAACTAGGTATTTCAATAGTGTCGGGCACACAAATCTTTGAGTAGACTTGTGCTGCCAGCTGATGTGAGGAATTCGTGAAAGGTGTACAGAGTCAGAGAAAACTCCATCTATGGATACATTGGTCATTCTTTGCTTCTTTATTATTTCTTTTTCTTGGTTCAGTATTCATCCCTTCATGTACGTTGTAGCCAAGATGCCAACGCTAGAGGAATCTCCCCTCATGCCGCGGTACTATAAAGTCAAAATGTCAATCAAGACCCAGACATCTGTAGGTTGGCATTTATCAGGTGCAAGTGTACCATCTCACTGCAGCTCGGATGCGCTGTTGATACCCTTGCGCTCAGCTGTATCGATCGTCCCTTTTTGAAGGGGGTGGGAGGTATGCCTGAGTGTCACAATGTAGACAGTTATGTGGCCTACGGAGTTAGTAGTCTGAGCAGGATGAGAGGATGAGAACAGGATCGGCCCCATGCAGGGAACTCCATCGAGCCGTGTCGGAGTCATCTCCCCTTTGACCGCAAGGCGTGGCATAGCAGCTGACTTTCAGTAGCAGGCCATAGCGACCAAGGGTGGATCCGCCATTTTCTTCAAAGTTGGGGAGTTAACTTTGTAGAGAAGCTGTTGCACATAGATTGGGAAGGGGTGTTGAGAAACCAGTAATGTAGAGCGCAAGGAAGGTGATTGGTCCAACCCCTGGGCTTGACCGCTTCTGGGCTCGACAGTTCTCTTAACATGCGCTCCGCCACTAGGCAACGCAAGTGCGTGACGGTCAGCTTTCAGATCCACTTCTAAGTCGGCCAGATCGTCTTGCCCCACCAGCACCTGGGCCTTGTGTGGCGCCGCGCCTCAGGCGTCAGGACCTAAGTGAGTTGAAGATGGTCGCCTGCATGAAGGTCCGGACTGTGCCCGACGCAGGCGCACGGGTAAGACCGAGTTGAGAACTTAATCATGGGGCAAGGTACCTCGTAACTGATGGTTGCTGAGGCTGCATATCCCTTATCGTGCACTTGCAGCCTACGTGTCTAAAAGAAGACCCGAGCGATGACGCTGTGTGACAGGCTACAGTATCTGTTGTTTGGAGGGAGGGGGGACCAATAAGAGCCACCCGTTACATTTACACCAAATGTCAACGTAAAAGTACAGCTATGACTGGACTCTGTACATGAGAGAAACATAGTTTTGAAGCACAGCCTACTGTTGATGTTGCAGCCTATTGGGGGACGGCAGAAACCATGGTTTCAGCCCATTTTTAGTTATAGTCAGAGGAGTACTATGTATGTACAAGGTACAATTCGTACACCGTTAAAACTATCGGAGGATAATTGGATCCCAAGCTTTTTCGTTTTTTAAGATCGTCGCAGTAACCTCTAGGAGGGGGCGCACCGCCAATCCCAGTGACTAGGGGAAATCCGACCGAGGCCCCTCTCTATTAATCATCACATTACTCGACCTTGATCTCAGTGCGCACGGCTCCTATGGGGGCGGTGGTCATCCGCGCGATGCTACACCGTCAGAACTTGATGACATGCCACTAAAGCAAGCCAAGTTGATTTAGCCCGCAGCTTCCTTCCTGGGGCTAAAAGCTCAAGGCTACAGTAAATGCAAGTAGAAAAACAAAGGAGCAAAGGATTTCGGGTAATCATCAAGCCCGACTGAAACGTCTGGAAGACCAAGGAAGACTGACTTAGCCCCGCTTTAACTATCACTTCTCTGGGTCGGGTTTAGGGGGTCAATGGGAAGGTTGCCCAGGAACGCTAGCACGCGTCGGAGGTTTAGGCGAGTGGGGTTGAAAGACAAAAAGAGGCTCGCGACAAAAGAAGATCAGCCCCGGATCTGGTGTGGTCGGGTCTCGGAGAGTGACCGCCCATTCTCATTGGATGTAAGGTGGAGTATTGGTTTGGTTTTCTAATTTTTTTTTTTTTTTTTTTTCATTTATTTTTGGGTTTGTGTTTTAATCTTCTTTTTGCCTTGTGCCTTGGAATGCAGGGCTGATAATACTTGCTTTTTGAAGATACCCTGGTACCTCGGCTTTTTCACTAGTTTAATTATGTCATGTCACGGATGGTCTCTAGGATAGGTTCGTATCACACTGCATGAGTCAAAGGGTTGGGGAGGGATAGGGGATGATCCCAATAATGGGTGAAAAGACCGAAATGACCATTCGAAGCGACATTCCGTGTTACTACGACTCTAGCCTACGTTGGACATACATTACCAAGGAGTGTCTCTCTTAGGTAAGTGAAGGATCCATCTGCGATTGAAAGTTCTGCCGCTGCGGTGTGTTCACGTCTGCTGGAGATCGGCAATTTATGAGATTGTGTCAGCGTTTGGGACTCCACTAAGGGGGCAGAGAAAAATCGGCCTCTCTGAGTGGTCCCCTGAGCTTCTGGAAATTGATGATTGTCTCCGAATTTCCTTACCAGTGGCCCCTGCAGTGCATGAAGTGGATTCATGCAACTGCGTTCCGAGCGGCACACGGCCTTGGATCACTATGTAATGATGTGGACAAAGTGGGTTGTGTTTTGCATCGGTCTCGAATCCTTGCTCAATGAGGTATCCCACGGCAGATGACATCGTGCAGATGCTAGCACCTGCTAGGGAGATAAAATGAAAGAAAAGAAATATATATTGCCTAGCTCGTTTATAGATTGTGAGTCTGATGCTTTGATTCCATCAAATCAAAAGCAAATCAGATAGGGGGTCCATTACCGATAGAGTGGATCAAAGGCAAAGGAAAAGGAAAAAATTAAATTAAATAGATTCGATCATAAGCGGGTACAGCAAGGAAAGTTAAAAAAGAAATAAAAACGTCAAGCCCGTTCCCGGAGGTCCGGGCGTCGTAAGGAACTTCGGCTTTGGCAGTTCAGCGCTAAGCACGATCAGATCCGCCCGGCCACGTTGTGAATGGTGGCTCTACCGCCCATTTCCTGATCGGTGACACAGAATGGGTCTTAGCCCCATATTAATTAATATGAAATCCCAAAATCTCTTCCACTTGCTCAATTTTCCTTCAAATCCGCCCAGCGGATACTAGTACCTATTGAACTCATCCCGTTAGTTCCACAGGAAAATTTGATGGAAATTGGCTCCGACCCTCTATGTTTTTTTCTGTCGGGTGGTCCAAAGGGGCCGTGCAGGGAACCCGTCACATTTCAATCCTTGTTTGCTTGTTTAATCCTTTTCAAGTGATAGGTACTTTTGAACCCTTGTATACGTTGGGGGCGTTTGACTCGTACCCTGACATGGTTCTTTTGGAAACATGGATCCCCCAAAAGGGAAGCAGAAACCTTCAGGCTCCACGTTCTGTGCTTGCCGAGCTTCCCGTCCAACATTGTTCAACACGAACTCTTGTGGCGGTACACGGGCTACCGGTCTTTCAATGAAACAGGTCCACCGTACAACCGGGTCATGCACATTGGCAGTTCTGTAGCACCTTTTAGCTCCATATAGAAATTACTAGTAACTCAGGTGATATTGCGATGACCTGCAAGCCAACGGAGCATAGTTCCAGTTGCTGATTCCTCTCATTGGCTCAATGAAGAGCCGAAAGTGGCTTGTTCATTTTCTGGGATCGGGATAAAAGACGATCGCTTGGTGGCAACAAAGATGCATCTCCTGCATCATGTACTCCGGAAGAGGGCGCATGCAGCGGAGAAAAGAAACATCACCGGGTATGCACGGTACAAAGAAGGGAGTCCCCTCATGTCGCCAAATCCCGATCTAGAACTTGGGAAGGGCCTCCGTGACAAAGCACCATGACGGAGTCATCAGTTCATTTTTTCCCAGTAGATTGGAAAAACTCCACTTGGCAAGCCACCTCGATTACAGGAACACGAAGGATGTGCGAGTCGATCTTAAAGACCACATTGGTAACCCTTGCGTAACGGGGTCTGATTTTGTCTGTGACGCTACCTACAATACAGACAATATGTCCATGGGGGGGCCCAAACATGTCGCATTCGCATTCTTATTGCAGGGCTGATCAATGGAGACAGATTTCAAGGAGGTTGTATTCGCCGATCAGATCGGATCGCAACATTCCTCGAGTACCTAGTATGGATTCTCTAGGGGGCTTGTAAAAAAGTAAAATAATTTACAGTAATTTGTACGAAAACCGAGGGTCTCCATTTGGTCCCAATAGTGGATCTTGACCACTAAACTCTCCCTTCCCCATGTTCGCCTCAAAATGTTCCACGCACCAATCCCCACCCTGTACTCCGGAATATTCTGCCCTTGGCCGAAACAGTATGCGCCTGATTCCTGATTATGGATTCGACCCGTTCCATGCGGCCCTGTGGTTCTGGGACTAGGCTCGTTTCGTTAGTGTCAACGTCGTGTCATCCTAAGCATGTGTGGTGGGATCGTGGACCTGGGGCGGGTGGTAGATCGCCAGGCTCCCTGGATTCCCTTATAATATCGCTTGCTGGCCCTCTCCCTGGATCTTCACTCTCCCATACCCATAAAAACAGCCGTTGTTCCTGTTTAGGAACTTCGGTTTCTTTTTCTCTCCTAACGACCAACCCTCCCCCTCCATACAACTACGTCACTTCTACCTGGGACTTTCCAGTGTATTGTTCAGGGAACACAAGAAAGGGAAATTCTCACCACATTTCCATTAATCAACATTTTTATGGCCGATTACTGTTATCAATCACAAGCCTCTTCGACTGGCTCTTCATGGAATCCAGAGTATGCCTATAGCCCATCCACCAACATGCAAATGCAAGACTGGGCCCGTGCTTTCCCTCGGCCCCGACACTCTCGTGTGATGAAGCCGAGGAGTGCTGGCAATAGCCCATCTAGGAGAAGGACTACGGTTGCTCAGAGTGGGATGCAGGGAATTCCCAATCAGTACCAATCATCGCTTGAAGCTGCTCTTCTGGCGTCTGCCGCTCGGAACCCTCGCCCAATCAGTTGGCACCCATCTTCAGCCAGGACCAGAGGCCTTTCCCATTCGACATACTTTCCCGACTACACCCAAGAGAGCTATACCGACATGAGCACCATGCCTAACCAGTCTCTTGACATGAATGCTCTTTCTGTTTATGGCAGTGAGAGCATGCTTTCATATCCTATGTCTGCCGACGCTACACTCTCACCGGATAGTTACATTCCCTTCTACCTTGACACCAACGACGCCATACCCCTTCAACAAACCATGCCCAACTCGCAGGCCGAGTCAATGGCATGGGATACCGTTTCCAACCCCGTCGATATGTCTACCATGCAAACAACTTCTGATGGATGGTCACTCGACATGCTGTCCATGGCCAACATTCCCCCACCGGAAACCACATGTCCCAGCTACGCCAGCGTGCCTTCCCCTGGAGAGCTCAGCGGCCCATCGACTCCGGACTTCCTCCCCATTCAGCAGTTTGACTCGCCTGCATCAATCCAAGAAAAGAAGCAGGGCAAGCCGGAGGAGGAGTTAGTTGGAATGGGACTGTACAGTCAACCGGATGGCTCAATGAGCCAGTCACAGCAGGGTATTCTGGGCAAGGGACTGAAGCTGGAGGAAACATTCTCGCCATCTGACGACGAAAAAGATGAAGATGACGACGAGATCGATGTGGAGCCTGTTCCTCAACAGAGTATGCCACAACAACCGACACCAGTGCCACAGCACAACGTTTCCCAGACCAGGCAGTACGCTCAACCAGCACTGAACCTCCTTCACAAGTCATTTTTTTTCGATCACGACGACATGGATCAGCAAACAATGCCTTCAGCACCCTTCGCTAGCCTGAACCAATCGTGCATGAGCTACGGATATGGGTGGATCTGATTGACTGCAACACTCTTTTTTCTTCTTTATTCTTTATTTTCTGTTACAACAGCGGCATAGCATGGAGTTTATATCGGAACTGCTTATTAGGATGGCCGGAGTCAACATAAATAGATACCCCGGGCATAGTTTAGCTTATCATGAACACCACTAGTGCGCTAGGATTAGAACCAAATGAAACTTCATGATCACTTCATAACATCAGAATTCATCGACCAAAAAGGAAATGGAATCATCGTTCAAGCAAAGTGACGTATACAAACCAAGTCTCTGATTGGTCGGGATAATTAAGCTTCGGCAGAACTATCCAAATGGATCAACAATCACCCGAGAATATTTCATCTTGTCAAAGAAAAGATGCCAATATAGCGAAGCTCATTATTTGAAAGTATTTCGGGAGTCTAACAAAAAAAAGTCCTTATAACCGAAGCATCTGGAAATGGCTAAAGTCATTTTCACGGCATGGAAGAATAAGTCGCAGTTGGCGGAGGTGCGGAGCGAGTTTTATCCTTCGCCCTCATATGAGGGTCCAGACTTGCGCAGTCATGCGTGTGCGGTGGTATGTTGAAATAAGCTATCTAAATCGTTAGAGATGCTAAGTTGACTGTGAATAATAGGTGGAAGCTTGGAAACTTCGTGGCAATGTCCCCCATCATGTTGAGGCGACAGCCCTTTTGACGGACGCGATTCTCCACGATGATGCGCAGATCAATTCGATTTTCTCTATTCGAGCCACTTACTCTGCTGCATTCTGTCGGTACGTGTTGTCATTTCTAGTCTAAAATATTTTGTGTTTTGCTCTCATTAAAGCTTTTTACCATCGATTTTGAACCGAGCTAACGGGCATCTAGGTTCGTTACTGGGCTCGTCGACTCAAAGGTTCAAGGCCCGCGCAAGACGATGTTCCAGCGCGCCATGGACCTGGGCTTACCTGCTTCTTTTGTTGAGTTACGTCACGAAGCCACTCATCGAGAACCGCCATCCTTGGTTGTTCTTCGCAAGGCTTCTCAGCGGTCTCTCGAGTGGCTCTGGGATAACTACTGGGCCGAGATTGATGACCTAGGCTTCGTTTCCAATGTTGATCATGACGATAGCGCGTCTGTTCAGACTGCCCTTACTAGCGTTTTGCGGGAATTCTCGACGGGCTCGAGGTCAACGGAGCCGCAGGCGAAGAAACGGAAGCGAGATCAGGAGATCTCCATTTCGACGGATCTAGTTTCGATTTGTGGCAACTCGATCGAGGCTGTGAGATCACTACCTACTATCCTGTTGGATGAGTTCTTGCTGGTTGGTTCTGAGCGAAAGTAAGTTTTCGAGCGAAACTTTTTTATGAGTATTGATACTGACCCGATGGATTAGAATCGGGGAGTCCATAAATGATCACTTTGAGAAGTGGGACCCGGTCTTGCAAAAGATCACTGAACACCACCCCTCTTTCTTGATGTACCTGTCGGAGGCGCTAGTACACAAGCTCATTTTCGATGCCACAAGGGAGTCCCCTATGGACGGGGTCGCCGAGGCGTACTTCCTATGGTTGACTCACATATGGACCTCGTCCTCTTGGGAATCTCAACAGCTATACTGCTCTCGCAGTTACATCCTCAGTGCATGCGACGAAAACCCGAATTACTGGGCGAAGATGTTGAGTGATCGGTTACGCGAGCGTGAAGGTGTGCGAAAGAATAAATCTTCCTCTCGGCGAAGCTCTCAGGGTTCTTCTGTGAAGAAAACTGCTTTAAAGAATGGTAATAGCCCTATGTTATCTGGTGTTGATGAGAAGCTTCTCGCGCATGGATGGGGGCCTGTTGAGAAGTGGGATAGTCGGGCTTTGGGCGTTGCTTCGGCTCACTAGATCTATCTAATGTAGCATACTGTGCTGCTGGCAGCACACAATAAATCTCAGAAACCGTTCAATTCTCACAGGATTGAAGGTGTTGTCCCACTTTAACGTTTAAGCTACAGGCAAGCTTTAGGTACCAATCAGACATCGTACCATTAGTAAAGCCACGGAGAAACAGTTTCTCCGCATGACGTTCGATATGTAATCCGCCGGGCCTGTACAACTAATATCATAGCTTCTCCCCGCACTAGACATTCCATTGGTAATGAGTTTTGCAAAAGCAATTCGATCATTTCGTCCTCGTCCATTCACTCCACAAGTCCGAACCATGCATATCCAGTCGATTCCTATGTGTAAGTGGAGCTCTACCGATCCCAAATAGCTATCAAAGAGTAGCGTATCTTTCCACGGTGCTTACATTTTCTCTTGCAGGGACGGGGAAGGGCAATAACTATGCCTACCTAGTGACAGATGAGCCAACCAAGAAGTCGGTCATCATCGACCCGGCAAACCCTCCAGAGTCAGTCAATTGTGAACATGTAATGCGCATTTACGAATGCTGATCTGACCTGCTCGGTTCTAGGGTGGCACCCGAGTTGAAATCCCAAATTAGTGCAGGCAAAATTGACCTGACTGCTATCGTCAACACCCACCAGTATGTGGTCAATGCAACTCCATCTGAAATGAACATCGTTGATACTAATTATGTAGCCACTGGGACCATGCCGGGGGCAACGATAAGATGGTAAATGTTATCACAATCATTGTTCTGACAAGATTTTAACTAACTTTATCTAGCTGAGAGAGTTTGGCAAGCTCCCAGTCATTGGAGGCTCCAATTGCCAGTCTGTTACCACGACCCCGGCGGATGGTGAGGTTTTCAAGATTGGAGAGCGCATTTCTGTCAAGGCCTTGTACACCCCTTGCCACACCCAAGATAGTATCTGTTATTACATGCAAGATGGCGACCAACGGGCCGTCTTCACCGGTGATACCTTATTTATTGGCGGTAAGACTAACCCCGTGCCATGAAAGGCAACTCTAACAAGCTTCTTGCCAGGATGCGGTCGGTTCTTTGAAGGAAACGCCGCGGAGATGAACAAGGCATTGAACGAGGTGTTGGCAGCTTTGCCCGACGATACCAAGGTTTATGTATGTAGTCCTCGATATCTCTGGGAGATTATTCACTAACAGGCATCAGCCCGGTCACGAGTACACAAAGGCGAATGTCAAGTTCTGCATTGCGGTGTCCCAATCTGAGCCCATAAAGAAGCTCCAAGCCTTTGCTGAAGCGAACGAGCAGACCCAGGGCAAATTTACCATTGGGGATGAAAAGGTATGTACTCAATAATGCGGTGTGATTGCAATGAAAACTGATGATTTGCAGCTCCACAACGTGTTTATGCGTGTCAATGTAAGTTTTGTTTCTACACTCCCACAGCTAGATGCTCATATTGGTTGTCTAGGATCCCGAGATCCAGAAAGTGACGGGCAAGACCGACCCCGTAGATGTGATGGCTGCTCTCAGAGAGATGAAAAATGCAATGTAGAGATAGCAAACAAATTCAATTCCAATCGAATCCCCATCCCTCAGGGGAGTCTTCGTTATGTACCGAAATCGACTTAAAATCACGATAGAAGCTGGAATTAACCATTTGAAATATTGAATCTACACATATATAAAAAGGCAGGTTCAATTCCCGAGGTTTACTACAATTACACAGGCACAAAGATAAGCAGGGATCCCCACACCTGGAGCAGGCTTGGAAAGCTATGGAGATCTTGCGAGGAACGAGAGGCCCTACGTCATACCCGCGTTTCCCCAGTCCAACATCGTTTTCTCATCTCACCAACACTGGGTCATCGCTACCAGTCCCAAATTCACTATGCTGGTCTGATTAACGAGCAAAAAAGTCCAGAACCTGCGCGCGATGGACCACGATGACCGAGGGGCATCTACGGCAGCCGTGGACGAGGTACGTGCTAGGATGGCGGGGTTATGGCCCGGGAATTAGAACTGATCCATGCTTCTTAGAGCCACGGAGGGGCCAGTGATACGGAGCCGCAGAACCAGCTGGAGGTGAGCTAGCACAAAGCAGCATGAATCATGTCAATTCAGATTTCTAAATTCTTTGACCAGGTCGTCTTCTACCCCGATTCCAGCCACCGCCGCAAATCCTCCCTGGTGACCATGGAAAAACCCCGAATGAAACACCATGATCCACAAGACAGGACGACAGCTTGCTATGTGCATTCCCTTATTGCGGGTGAATGGGCAGCACCTTTCCCCAAAATTTCCGATAAGCAAGACGTGATCAACGCTCTGACCGAAGATGAACCTGCCGCCGATGCGAAGGTCCTGGGGGAGGATAATGTCGTCTCTGTTGTCGACAGCGATAACAAAACTCTGAAGCTTGAGCCTACAGTCATCCAATCCCGACATCTAACCAAACGTCAGTTGTCCGATATGGCATGGAACGTACGGAAGCTCTCAAAGAAGTTGGGAAGTATCAAGCTCAAACTGACGGTGAAAAATGTTTTCATCGTGAGCAAGACACATGACGAGTCTTTAGTGAGCTTGACTAGGAAAGTGACTCGCTGGCTACTGTCCAAGGACCGTGATTCACCGTACATTGTCTACGTGGAGCGCCGGATGGAAACCCACCCGGACTTTGGGACGTTGCAGCTACTACAGGATGAACCGTCCGCCAAGGGCCGGCTCAAGTTCTGGGATCCTAAGCTTGCGCAGGAACAGCCTCACCTATTTGATTTTGTGATCACACTCGGCGGAGATGGAACGGTTCTTTATACTAGCTGGCTATTCCAGCGTATTGTCCCGCCCGTTCTGTCATTTGCGCTTGGGTCATTGGGCTTCTTGACAAACTTTGACTTTGCTGACCATAAAAAGATATTGGAAAATGCTTTTCGGGATGGTGTGGTTGTGAGTCTTCGATTGCGATTCGAGTGCACGATCATGAGAAGCAAGGCGCGGTTGAAAGATCCGCATAGTCGTACATTGACGAATCGCGACTTGGTGGAGGAGTTGATTGGCGAGGAAGGGGAGGATACATTAACTCATACTCCGGATAGAGTGTATGAGATTCTGAATGACGTTGTATTGGACCGTGGACCCAATCCAAGTATGTCCCTTGCTAATTTTCTTCACCATCTGAAATTATTTCGCTAACCTTCGACCCCAGCTATGTCTCAAATCGAGCTGTTTGGCGACGACGAGCATTTCACCACCCTGCTTGCCGATGGCATCTGCATTGCTACACCAACAGGATCGACAGCGTACAACCTCGCTGCTGGAGGATCGCTCTCTCATCCCGAAAACCCGGTGATCTTGGTCACAGCCATTTGCGCCCATACTCTCTCATTCCGCCCAATCATCCTCCCCGATACGATTGTGTTGCGTATGGGTGTTCCCTACGATGCCCGGACTAGTTCATGGGCCAGTTTTGATGGCCGGGAGAGAGTTGAATTACATCCAGGCGACTACGTTACCGTGTCGGCGTCGAGATACCCGTTTGCCAATGTCTTGCCTCAGGACCGACGCGGTGAAGACTGGGTCCACAGCATTTCGAAAACGCTAAATTGGAACTCCCGTACGAAACAGAAGAGTTTCAAATAAGTCCAGGTCTTTATGGAAATGTAACTGGTGAACTAACGAGCTTATGTCTTGCGAATTTGAATCCGAGTTTCCTTGCTTTTGATCAAATGGCGATCACTAATAGCTAGACTGTAGATAGCAAATACTTGTAGCTGACAGCCTGATAGTCTGAAAAATCTCTGCAATTAAAATCGTGGTATTGTTTACGAGATCCATTGTCTTGAAAATTTTTTCGAGCTCAAGTGGATATACTCGCTTGAAGTTGGTTTCCGGGGCAGCTGGACTCCGCCCTATAAAAGGCGGTTTCCCACCGCAAAACTTTTTTCTTCTTCCATCATCTCCTGCACCTGCAACTGCAAGTTCTAATGCGAACTCTGCACCACGCAGGCTTTCCTTTTTATATCTTTCTTTATCTTCTCTTCTCTTGCTCATGCTTTCACTAATTTGGTAAGTCACGACTTTTTGATTTATCGCCATTGGGAATAGCCAAGGGTCTTCGCGCCCATTTCATATGATGAAAAAGTTCCTACATTCGCAGTTTCCACGCTAGGCCCAATTTGAACCTATTTCGGGACCATTGTGCGCAATTACTTCCTTGGATGTCTGATTGAATTGGCTATTTTCCTTTGTGTGGAATCTATATGACCTTTCAATGAACCTCGCTAACAGTGGTTTCAGAACAGGAACTTGACTTGATCTATGATCGTCACCCTCATATAAAACTCACTAGACCTTTGACTCTTTGGTTGTTGCTCGATGGTCTAGCACGGCTTCGAACATTTTGAAAAAAATTTCAGTCGCTCGTGTAGCTATTGCACGGCTTACCTCGTAGCACAGCCATCCTGTCTTGACTCATGAATGAAATTCGCTTTTCTTTACAAATCACCTTTTCTTCTACTGTAAACTATCTGTAAATATAGATCTCAGATGTCTGTCCGTACAAAGATTTCTTACGCAAGTTGCACCCGCGGCTGATGCGCTCCACCGTAGATCGCATCCACATCGCGACAACCAGAGACGGAAGTTAGCTTGACCCCTCAAACCACCAACAACATATCACGAATACACGACCTCCGAGTTGATCAGCACCCTCATTCTTGACCGTTTATCCACCAATTCAACTCCGTCACTCAGTGGCGTCTCTTATCTACACACCATGGCCGCGCCCAGGCACTCGGCCATGCTGTCCATCAGCAACGCCGCCACGCCGCAATCCACATCCAGTGACCGAACACAAGCGCCGCAGCAGCCACAAAGCCCAGCTCCAACACAAGGCCTCCGTGTGCCTTCCAATCGTAAAACAATTTACGACCGACACTTGAATCGCAGCCGCAATGCGGAGTCCAGTCGCGCGAGCTTCGCCTATCTATTTGCGGAGATGGTCACATATGCCCAGCGGAGGGTAACGGGTATACAAGATTTAGAGAAACGGTGAGTCCCCTACCTACTCCTACCTGTCCATTGCAGATCCATCAATCTGGCTTTGAAAATAAACTTCCGAGCATCTGCTAACGTAGTCCAAGATTAAACGAACAAGGATACCCCCTAGGCCTCCGCCTCCTCGACCTCCTCTTCTACAGAGCCACCTCAACCTCATCCTCAGCCCTCTCAAGCTCCTCAACATCCTCGTCACCACCAAACAGACCCCTCCGAATCCTAGCTCTCCTCCACCTCATCCACGGCCCCCTCTGGCGCCTCCTATTCCAGCGCTCAGCAGATGCCCTCGAGCACTCCGTTTCCCCGGATACGCCAAACGAATACATGATCACCGACAATGATCCGCTGGTCAATACGTATATCAGCGTACCGCGGGAAATGAGTATGCTTAATTGTGCGGCCTTCGTGGCGGGAATTATTGAGGGTGTCTGTGATGGGTGTGGGTTTGAGGCTAAAGTTTCGACGCATAATCAGCCGACGGAGATGTGGCCTTCCCGGACGGTTTTCCTTGTGCGGTTTGGGGATAGTGTTATGGAGCGTGAGAAGGTTTTGGAAAGGGCAGGGATCAAATAAATTCTTCTTTTTGCAGAGTTGTTGGGTGATATGGACTATAGAGCCAATTCTATTCTCTCTAGCGGAGGATTCCAATTCGATGAGAATGATTCAAACAACATCTGTATTGGGTGCCCTTTGCCTTTTTAGAGATTTACAAGTTTGCCAATATGCTGAGGGTGGTTGATAGAAAACTTGGAAACAGGAATGCTAGATATGTGGATAATTGGATTCCCTCGCCTGGATATAACGCTTGAGGCTAACACTTCGAGATGTAGAGGGGTGTATCATTTGCTCAAATGCATGTATATACCGGTATATGACAAGAATAGCAATGCAAAGCTTTTGGCTAAAGAATCCTTCCAACGCCAGGTTCACGTAGTAGATATGGTATTCATCATGAACTATCGACTCGCCGACGCTTATCCCGATCTTCATACGGGGACGGGCTGCGTTTCCGTCGCTCTGGCGAACGACTTCGATTATCCCGTCTGTCCCGCCGTGGAGAGCGGGATCTTGACCTCCGCCTCGGTCGAACAAAACTAGCATTGGCACCCGTGGGCCCAGTCGGTCCCTGACCCCGATCATCCCCCCGGTCAGGCATAAAGCGCTCATCTGTAATGCCAATGGGCGGACCATTATCGTTCCGACGATTCTGATACCCTCCACCAAATCGGCCTGTATCCTCGGACTTGAGGTCGCGGTAACGAGTACGCCCCTTCTTGCCCAGCTTGGTCATATCACGCACTTGCATGTACTCGGGCAGCGTCTCACGCGCAACATCATCCACGAACCGTCGGCCCATGACATTGCGTTGATCCAGTCCCTCTTTCTCCAGGTCATCGCGGAAGAACGCTCCCTTGTGGAAGTAGCGTTGCATGAAGCCTGTTTGACCGCGGGTGGCTTCGCGGTCTTCCTTTTGTTGTGCAATGAATTCGGCGTCCTCGCGATCACGCTCTTCTTGTGTAAGATTGCGTCGGCGCTCGATCTCCTCGCGCTCTTTCTCGGCTTCCTCGATGGCTTCGCGCTCGCGCTTTACTCGCTTCAATTCTCGGAGTTTCCATGCGGCATATTCTGCGTCTGGGTCTACACCATCCTTGTCATCGATGGCTTCTTCGTCGTCGACTTCTAGCTCGTCGTCGTCCCAAGCCCGGTTTGCTGTTGAGCGTGCGATTGCGTCTTTTTCGAGTTGATCCCGTACTAGCTGGTCTGCTTTCTCTTGTCGTTGGGCTTGGCGGCGTGCTTCGGCTTCGGCTTCGGTGTTTGCTGCACTGGCTGCAGCTTGTGCTTGGTCTGCGCCTTGTCCTCTTTTGTCCTTTTTGATAAATGTAGGCCGTATCAACATGCGCCGGGGCGCTTCATCCTCCGAACTACTTTCTTCTTCTTCTGAGCTTTCTTCCTCTTCGCTTTCGCTTTCTTCTGGGGCAGCTGCCGGTGTCGGTTTTGACGCTACGGCTTGTGCCGAAGAAACTTGAGCTTGTGGCGCAGCCTTGGGTGCTGATGCTGGCTCCGCCTCATTTTCATCCTCCTCATCAGTCTCAAACCCTTCCTCATCATCATCCTGCTCTTCCTGAACAGCTTTGCGGGCGGCCGCAGAAGGGAAAGAGCTTGCTTTTGGAGCTTGTTGTCTCCTGCGTTCGGCCTCTTTTCGTTCTTGTTCTCTCTGCGCCTCAGTATCTTCGTCTTCCTCCTCTTCTTCTGATGATGAGTGCTCTTCCGCGACTGGTTTGCCAGGTCGATAACGGCCTACAGGTTTAAGCGGGTTTGCGGTCATCCCGCGGTGGGAAGATGGTAGGGGCGGAGGCATGGTTTCGAGGTGATGGAGTAATCAGGGTCCGTAGGAGATGAGCGGAATACGATTTGTTATCGCATGTAGTGCCTTAAACCGCGTTGGAGATTTGAGGGCCCATTGGGGATCACGGCGCAAGTTGTGAAGGTCTGACGTCGCAGAACATGAGCTCCCGCTCCGATTGAAATTGATAATGGTCACGTGAGGATATGGAAAAGAGACCATTCACAAGCACTGTACCTCGAACCCCTGTAGATATTATGTATTTTATGGTATATACGGGATTCCAGTTGGTTTCAATCAGATCCAGTTTTTTAATCGCGATACACAGCCATGTGAAGGCACTTGATAATCTCGATCTACATTGATTTTGGAAAGCCCACCATCACGTGCCCACGCGTCCTATCAACGCGTCTGATCTGCTCAATTCCACCATAGCACTCTCACAACGCCTTCTCCCTTCATCCGACCCCCAAAACAACCCTCACCAGACTCACCAATCCAAAATGTCTCTTCAAACGCCCCGCGTCCTACCGCAGCACCTCTCCAACTTCCACCCCAACAACGCCGCCGCGGGCACTATACATACCGTCTCCATTCTGGGCACCGTGAGCGCGCTCAACGGCGAACAAGCGAAAATCACCTGTGGCACCCATGGAGATGTGACCCTCATTTTAACTCCGGATGAGAACCTACAGATGGGGAAACTCATCGAGGTTGTAGGGAAAGTGACTGATGTTGATGGTGGGGTAAGTTCATTGAGTTCAAGTATTTTTTGGGGCCTCTTCTGTTCCGTTTGAGCTTGCATAGAAATACGCAGTAGCATTGAAGGAATGGATTACTAATGGCTTGTTTCTTTAGATTGGACTCCGAGTTCTCGAGACAACGGACTGGGGTAACCCGGCGGACTGTGGTGAGTCTTGTCTTGAACTGAATAAGATAAGCCATGTGCTAACTGGCTGGATTGCCTTTATTAGACTACAAGATCTACGAGCACGTTGTCGACGCCACACACCGCTTCAAGACTCTCTTCTACAGTACTGAATAAAGGATCTGAGGGTTACTGAAAGTTCATTACGGCATCCGGGGAAGGATAAAAGCATGGTTTAGAGCTGGTGAATAATTGTTTCCTTGCGTTGGGTAGCAAGTATGATGCACTATGTTGTTTTTTGACCATGTTGTATCCTCGGTCTGGTGGCCTAGCTCCGATTTTGCATATTATACGATGTTATGATCAAATTCCAAGGTTTTTGCCATGGCAGATGTTGCTTCCCTTCCAAGTAATGGCATAATAATGTGAATACATAATCCAAATAAAATTCGCACTTTTTAAAAGACAAGAAGTGCTGAAAATCGAATGGGAGATCATCTAATCATTTACATTCATAATTATGGCTTTGAGCTACTTCTCCAAACATCAGCGATGGGCCTCATCATGGGATCTTATTAACCAACGTACATCCCCACTTAGTCAACTGTGGACATTGATAAGCCATCATCGAGTTATTACAAGTGTAGTAGTATGTCTCATCCTGTTAAAATAAAAGTCTGGTATATTATTTGTCTGTCTGACGTTCAAGATTCTTCCCTGGCTAGATAAGAACACTCCATCCAACACCGCAGACTGTAATTACGATAGGCACCGGGGGACATACTAGAATGAAAGGATGTTTAGTAGATGACCACTTGACAGTAACGTGCGGCTCTGAAAGTCTTGACCAACGGACTTTTACTTTGTTGACTACAGGGGAATGCAAAATGTGTTTTGAACTTGAGTTTGATTTTGTTTTCATGTATTCCGGGCAGCTAGGCATTCCGGTAGCAATCATCAGCCGAGACAAGGCGTCAGCGATACATAGTGAAGACCCGATTGTGGGTTTTTCTGGTCATAATTCAGAATAATGGAAAATCGAGCGTACACTCAACAAAAGCATAGAACCGCCTGCAAATAATAAAAAAAGGCCGATGTGTAACAATAAGCAAAGACATCGCCTACCAGCCAAACGCCGTCGCTAAAAAACATAAGACATAAAACAAACATGACATAGGCGGGATCTAAATGGAAGCCAACGATTGCTCACGCAGTGGGAGACATTGCCTGTTGACCATTTAGCTGCTCGTTGGCATGCTGAGGCTTGGGCATACCCATGGAGTCAGCGTGTAGAGCATCTGAGCTGAAGAAACCCGAGTCAGGGACTTGGGTATCGGTGAAAGCGAAAGGATTGAATTGTGAGTTGTGGATGTTTTCTTTGAGGGCCGTGGGATTGGAAAGAATGGCGTTGATGAAGTCTTCAGAAGCTTCGGCATTGTCCGATCCGGTGGGAGAGACATAGTCCGTGGGAAGCCACTCAGCCCAGTTCTGGTTGTCGGCCTTTGAGCCCCCGAGCTCAAAGAAGTCAGACTGGCCAGGAGCATTGTCAAAGATGTCGAGAATCATGCCGTCAAAAGACTCGAATGCCGCAGGATCCAACAAGGAAGGCATGTCTTGCTTACTAGGGGTTCGATTCTGGCGAGGTGTTGTGCGGGTTTGATCCTGACCTTCCTGGATACGTTGCAAGCGTTCCGCGGTGAGACGGGTTGAAGGGGTAACTGATCCAACATCCTTGCGCCGGTTAGCAGTTGGCGAGTTGGAAGGCAACGAAAGTCGTCGCTCATGGATATTGAAACGAGCATGGGGCCGACGCGGAGTTGGGCTGATAGGCAATTCAAAGTCCAAAGAAGGGCTCTCAAAAAGATCGTTAAGGTCATCATTAGGTGTGGGCGCCATGTTCTCTTTCTCCGGGGCCTTGTCTTCACGCGAAGCAATCCTCGGACTGCGTCTTGGAGAGCCAGTGTTCACCCTAGAATCATCCAGCTCTTTCAAGGCATTGTCATTGTGAGAAGAGGCAAACAGCGCCCGGCGCAAGGGCTTGGGGGTGAGAGTCAAATCATCCGAGTTTGGAACTTTGCGACCGGCCATATTTCTTGCCGGACTAGACTGAATCGCACGACGCAGGGCTTCCACGGCATCGTCGTGCTCCCAGCGAGTGTGCGAGCTCTCGGATGACCGTGGAGGTTCAGCGCTGTTAGCCCGACGACGCTTGTTGGGGTAGTTTTCGCCTTCCTCATCCTGGTCCGGATCTTGATCTTGATTGTTGTCCACAAGAGGAGTAGCACCATCTTCGGGCTGCACGGAGGAGGCTTCGGTGGGGGCTGGAGAGGAAGCTGCAGTCACGCTTGATGCAGCCATGCTGCGAGTCCTGGTTGAAGGAAGCGACAGTGGGCCACCAGTTCTGCGGTTTCTCACGGGACGCTTCTTCCGTTTCTCAGTACCATCTGCACCGGGCTTGTTCCACTTGTTCTCGGGACGCATGGTCTTGAACTTGTGCAGCCACAGACCGCAAGGGTTGCAAAGCAAAACTTGAGTCCATTCCTTGTCCCAGCTATGGAGAGTCTTTTTATAAATCTTGAACTTGGAAATTGCATCTTGGGCGTCACGTTCCAGAGACTCGTAGAACAAGGTATTGCTGTCTTGCATCATTTCTTTGGCGATGTCCTCTCTGCCCACGACCTCTTTCGACCACGCCCGACGCCAGGTAGGAGTTTCAATGCAGCCGCAATTCGCACAGAAGGGAGGAACCTGTCCGCTTTTGATGGCATCATCCAAGCGCTGTTGAATTTGTTTCACCCTCTTCTTAGCGCTCCGAGGCTTGGATTCGGGTTTTCGTGGCGGTACTGAGTTTGAGCTGTCAGCAATACTGAAATCGCTCATTGGCCCCGCCCAGGTATGGGAGTACTGAAGGGGAGGGTGGCTAGGCGCGACAGGATCGCTGGCAGGAACGGTGCTCCTGTTCTGAGCGAATTCACCCTGAGGGGCAATAGGTGCGGGTGCTAGCGGTTTGGGCGCCAGGCGCACGCTGTTCCGTGAGCTAGGTCTAGACCCAGCTGCCGAGACTGGGCGACGCTGTTGCTGGGGCTTCGTAGGTTGCTGGACGGGAGCATCGCTGATAATCATGGAGTTATTAGGTTGGTCAGCTATCGTGCCAGTGGCACTGGCCGGGGAGGTTGCCTGCACTGTAGAGCGAACGGAATGAGAGTGATCTCTTTCAGCGAGGCCGTGTGATTCAGCCCTTTGGGCACACTCTGCGGGAGTAGCCGCTTCATCATCCATCATATCATCCAGACCACCGCTCATGAAGCCGGAGTCGGTATCCAATGTAAGGGGAGGCAGCACAGGGCTGGATTTGGATGGAAACCGTGAATCCATGACAGGAGGCGAGGAAGGCATGGTGAATGGAGGCTCGAACAATCCTTGGTAACGGGAATCCTCAGGAGAATGACCTGTGAAATCTGTGCCGATGTCGTCGCTATTCATGTATGGCGATCCGTACGAGCTGATAACAGATGACTCCCGCAGCATGCTTGACGCAGGCCGAAGGCGGCGGGTACCTTCCCCAGGACGCATAATTGGGGTTGGCGGGCGAACGGGCTCGACCAGGGACTGTTCAGCCGCAATTGAAGGATTGACGGGAGTTGGACGGTGGATCCGAACGGAGGCCGCCGTACTGGCGGCGACCCGTAGTGAGCTGGGTTGTCTTTCGATGTTCATATCAGACTTTCCTGGCCAGCCTGCCTGATACAGCTTGGCCCTCTTCCGTGGTTGGGGATCCATATCCTCGCCTCCACTGGCATAGCCGGATTGGATAGAATCTCTCCTAGAGTGAGACTGCGGTACCTGGAAGTCACTGTCGCGCATAGAAGCACTTGAAGATGGTCTGATCATGTCGCTGCTTTGGTTGAAAGGTTGCCTTGATTGGGGTTGGGGTTGCTGGATTACTGAGCGAATTCCTCCAGGTGTTGATACTCTGCTAGGAACACCATAAGAGTGCGTGGGCGAAGCTGAACGCACTGACTCATTTCGTTCATAGCCTGAAAACTCACGAGGAGTGGCGCCTTCGCTGAGAATCTGATGGAACCGTCCAATGCCCGATCCACCCATAGGGGACCCAGCGCTCGCCCGGTCCTGTGACTGGCTTCGAGCGGCCTCCATTAGCGAGGGATTCTGACGCATGAAATTCGTCCAAGATTGCGCGTCGAAGTCATGAGGGATCACATGGCTGAGTTCTCGGTATTTCTGCATGCTGTCGAGATATTGGCTTTGCATGACGGTCGGAACGGGAACCAATCGAAGTTTGACCTCCAGGGTCTCCTGAGCGCCGGCGCCCTTGGAAAATAGACCCAGAGGGGTTTTGCTCACCTTACCCGTGACCATGGTTTTAGACTGGTGAGCGGGCGCCTCCGGCGTCGGTGAAGATGAAGCCAGGACCCATGAAAGCATTCCTTGACCGACGAGGGGGGTTTCGTATTCCGAGTAATCGTAAGCGTACACTGTATAGTCCTTTCCTAGTTGTGCTACCAATTCAGGGCTTCAAACAAGTCAGCATACCAATGACCATGAACTTGAAAAAGGGAGTCGAACCTGGCTGAAACAATTGCTTGAATGCATGTCTTCAGCTCAATGACCCCGACTGGAGTTTCCTCATCCAGATAAGCCGTTTGAATTTCCAGCACATGAGGCCAGCGAGCAAGACAGTTGGTTTTGTTCTCGTTATCAAAGGTATACAAGACCTTAACTGTTAACGAAAATTTTAGCTATGGGCGTCATCTGGTTGTCTGAGTAGAATTCATACGCCTCATAGGGCGGACGGTAATGCCGTCCTGAGAGTCCATCTCATACAATCCGATTTGTCTCCATACACAATTTCCGGGTCAATGCGAAGAGAGTAATTGGAAGGAATCGAGAAGGAGACGAAGTACACAGAGGGGAAGCGGGGATGGTTGTAAGAAGAAAAGGCAGGATATCGGTAGGCAGGGGAGGTGGGGATCGAGGTTGTTGGCAGGGCAAATATTCAATTCGACTTTTTATTGCTCCACAGTGCGATGTAGCACCGGGATAAGTGCAGGTAGGAGGGTAGCCAGCCGATCTATCGGCCAAGCATATCGATCAAGTATCTGGTCGACCGGGAGAATGGATAGCACATGCAGTTTGTGCAGCAGAGCCTGCAGGAATGGAATGTTGATCGGGTCGATCCTTGGAAGGGGAGTAGGAAGCCTTGGTTCAATCGAATGAGAAAGCCTATTTATGGAAATAGGGAAGAGAAGGATTGAAGATTAAAAAGGAAAAGGAAAAAAATCCAGTTACACCTGCAGACGGTGAGGGGGTTGGAGGGTTTAAAGGGAAGACCTTGCATCGCGGGTTGAAGCTATCCGCTGATCTCTAAACAAGCGTGTACGCGACGTGACGCAGCCAATCGCGAGCAAGCCGCGGTCAGAACGCGTGCCTTGGTGCCTGACTAAGAAAAAGGAAATCGGCAAAAAACGCCCGACGCCAGGATCGAACTGGCAACCTTACGGTTAAAAGCCGTACGCGCTAGCCAATTGCGCCAGCCGGGCGGTGTATACTACAAATGACGTAGCACCTACCCATACTCATGAAAGTGAATTTACGATAAAAAGGAATAGGCACCTGCCTAAAAGCCAGTGAAAGGCTTTTGCAGAGTCTACAGTTGAAAATTCCAAGAATTCCCGCATTAGATACTGACAATGTCAAAATTGGAGAGAATGTTTGACTCCCTGACGTAGAGTAGGGAGGCTGGTTAAGCCACTACTAATTCTAGGGCCAGCTGTATATCACGTGACCATTGAACTTGCTCGTCTTCCAGTATCCTAACGAATGCGCGAGAGACTCTTCTCGGCCATCTATAACCCATACTTTACACACCATGTCGACAGCCCCCGACCCAAAGATCCAGTATGTTATATGTGGATGAACTTTTGACTCTCATGCAACCCAGCTGACCCAATTCTCCCACAGGGATTTGCTCAACAAGCCTAAGAGCGAGCTCACGTATGTTCTCTCCCAACACCATCCCTCGAATGTCCCCAGCTTCACCGATGATTGTCGTTTCCTTTCCCCTCAACTGCCAGCTGCTGCCTAATTGCTGCAAAAATATCACAATGCGGGGCTTTGCGATTCTTTCCTAGTCACATTCCGATACATGCGCAATCTAAAGACATACATGAACTTGAAAGGCTAATCTTGCATCGCAACCAAACAGGGAATATGAGGTCGCTCTTGTTGAGGAGCACGAGCTCACCGCCGGTCCACTGTCCCTACTGCAGACCGCCACCCGCACGCACACCCAGGTCCTGATCTCTTGCCGCAACAACCGCAAGTTGCTGGCCCGTGTCAAGGCCTTTGACCGACACTGCAACATGGTTCTGGAGAACGTGAAGGAGATGTGGACCGAGAAACCCAAGGGTAGCAAGGGCAAGGGCGTGAACAAGGATCGCTTCATCAGCAAGATGTACGTGTGGTTGGACCTGGACCTGGTGGAGACACCGCGCCCTTTAAACTCATCTTTTCTTTCCGTGTGGTCTTCTAATAATCGGCTCTATTAGGTTCCTCCGTGGTGACTCTGTCATCCTCGTTCTGCTCAGCTGAGCGCTTATCACCTCAAACCTATCTTGCGCATCTCCATCCCGCCCAGGGTGGTTCATCACCCTGCATCCGATCTACCCTGATATCTCGGAATCCTAAATATGCGGGACGGTTTGCTCTCCGCTTGCGCCGCAGATCAATCCTGCGATTTACGGTTTCTCATGTAATCGATATCGATACCCTTTTTTCCTGCTTACCTCACCCATTCTACATATCTCCTGTCCCTTGCTTCTGGTCACACCATCAGGTTAGACCTGGGACTATTTGACCTTGCCTGTGAGGTAACATTCGCATGCAACGGTGAATTTCGGCCTACAAAAAAAAAAAATCCTTGCTGGCGTTCTGTTGATGGGATTTGTGTCCACTTTGAGGGAAGCGTCGGGCGGCGTAGTTCCTTAGAGCTGAGATATGTTCGCAATGCATTTATTTCTTTGAATCTGACCCAGCTTTGGGATCGTTGGTTGTAGTCATCTTTCACACTCTTTACACAGCCCTACTAAAAACCCGAAGAAATTATCCACTCCAGGACGTTCAATGAGGTATATAAACAACAGGAACGCAAGGGTGCAAGAGTATTCTGCTATACAAAGTCTGCTATCAGAGAATACCGCATACTGGGCAGAGCCATGGGGCTTAACTCAATTAGACCGAAAGATCAAGATCAAACCGAACCTTGGAAGTGACTAAGATGCTCAGATCTATGCACCTCCATACACCGCACTTTCAATGTGTAACAAAGGAGATTTGCTTGCATACACTCAAAAGTCTAATCGACGCAGGCGCCTAGCGGGGTAAAAACTGCGGTAAGAAGACTCAGAATTGGAACATGTCGATACAATCGAAATATTGGAGGCCAGTGTCAATTACAACACTCGCGTTCAAATGGATTATTTTCTACATCTAGGCAGTAAATTCAAATATCAAAATTCAGAAATTTGGTCATCATCATGAATTACATTAAACAGACCACTGAAGACCCATAGACTGTTCCAGGTCTGGTATCACGCTATTTATACGGAAGATAGGAACAAGCAAGAAGCACCCCACCTTTGCTTAAACCGCCTCGGCAATTCCAGCTAGGAACTCACTGAGACCAAAAGCACCAGGGTCAGGCACCTTGCCAATCCACTCCGACTCACCACCAACATAAACAGACCGACCAAGACTGGCCTTCATACTCTTCGTAGACTCCGTACCCGCCTGAGCAGCCGCACAGGCAGCATTGACATCGTGTTTCTCATATAGGGTATCGCAGAACGGCACAAGCGCGTCCATAAGGGTACGGTCACCAGGCTTAGCAGGAGTGTAGCGACCCAATGCGGTGACGGAGTGCTTGAGGGCCTTCGCCCACACTTCGGTGTTTGCCTGCAATGTGGTGCCCTTGTCTTGGTCTCGGAGACCGTGGGCTAGAGCGTTCAGGAAGATCGCGTAGATGGCACCTGAGGTACCGTCCATGACGTTCTCGACGACTGTCACAATACGGTTGACTGTGTTGACGATGTCGTCGCCGATTCCGGGTGAGCTGGCGAGGAGTTCTTGGATGGCTTCGGCGCCACGCTGGAGGCCGACACCGCAGTCGCCGTCGCCGACGATTGTGTCGTAGTTAGTTACTTCGGGCTCGGCGGCGATGACGCGCTTAAGACCGGCGCCAAGGACCTTCTTTACGACCGCAGGGTCGACTAGATGCTTGTTAGTATATCAAAACCCTGGGTTTGTATAGGGACATTGCAGGGTAGAGCTTACGCTTCAGGTTGCTTGGGTTCTCCTCGGCCAGGTTAGAGTTCTTGAGCTGCACCGGGGTGTCGATACGGTTTTCCCAAGTTGCGCGAGAGATTGGGGCAGCCCAGCCAACGGCCTCTGCAGGGGCGTCGAGCAGCTCAAGGAGAGACTTGCCAGCTCCAAGGCCAGTATCAGCCAGTTTCAAGAGCGAGATGCTGAAACCCAATCCGTCCAAACTACTAAGGAATGTGCCTTGGATCACACGGACTGGGTTCACGTTATATCCTTTGTTCAGCTGGCGATGAACCTCATCAGTGATACCAGCCAATTCAATGGGGCTCACACCACCCAGGTTGTTGATCAAAAGAACAAACTGATCCTTGGGGGTGTAAGTGACGTAGGCACGGTCAGCATCATTGGGATCAAGCAGCGAGCGCAACATAGTAGTGACCAGTTCGACCAAGTTGTTTTTGGCGCGATGGGATCCAGGCTCATTGTGAATACCCATACCGACCTCAGCGTCACCAGGTGCAATAGTGTCCAGGCCCTCAGGAACTCGACGGCCAGGAATGTGAACATGCTCTAAAGAAGTACCAATGGAAACCAAGTTGTTGTTAACGTGTTGAGCGAGACCGTAAACCTCATCGAGGGAACCACTGAGGGGGAAAAATGTCAGAGAGCACAATTAAATATAGTGCCAGAGATGAACTCACCCAGCTTCTGCTAGAGCGCCAACCAGCTTCAAGATCAATGCCGCACCACCAATACCACGGCGACCGACCTTACCACTCTTCTTCCGGCCAACACCGACATCATCGGCCATAGCAAAGAACTCGGTGCGAATACCCGCAGCACGGGACTTCTCCGTCGCCATACCAAAGTTAAGCACATCACCAGTGTAATTGTTTGGGATAATCAGAACACCACAGTCGGTAGGGACTCGATCCATGGCGGCCCTACGGATCTGCTCCGCAGAAGGCGAAGCAAAGACCGTGCCGGCCACGGCAGCGTCACAGAGACCGTGGCCAACGAAGCCCGCAAATGCGGGTTCATGGCCGGATCCACCACCAGTCACGATGGACACTTTCTTAGGCTTGCGAGGTGCATCTGGGCGGCGGAAAACGATCTTATTCTCGATGTCCAATGCAAGGGATGGGTTGGTGACGGTGATGGAGTTCAACGCGGTCAAGACCAAATGGGTCGGATCGGAAAAGAAGTGCTTGGCTGTGACGACTGTGAGTGGACATTGCTAGACCGCTTGGAGTTGGAAATGGAGGTGGGGGGGCAGTCCTCAACGTCACAGTGGAGCTTTGGAAAAAGTAAAGAACATACTTTGCATATTGATGAATGAACGTTTTCAGGGAAACTTTTGCGGAACCAGAGATGCTCGACCGCTGGAATGATAGTAGATATGTATAGCTTTTTTCGAGCTCAAGGACGAAATTGGATCAAGTTGTCAAACCGACTTCTATAGGTCCAAGTTCTTATTGTGAAACCTGTTGTTCTAGAGAGCGACTCGGAGGCGGGGAAAAAGTGGGGGTGAGCGCAGAGGGCTGTTGCTCATTGTTAGCTCATGTCCCAGCAACAAGTTTCAAACTGCGATCGTTTGTGTAGCTTGAGAGCGATCGAACGAGAACGAGGATATTCCCAAGCTTTGGTGTGTAGGGTTGGGTGGAACGTACAGAAACGCGGGGAGAGCTTCTAGTATAGTTTCGAAGTATAGATCGGGGGAAATGTATGCAACAAGGAAGAAAAACAACGAAAAGCTCCTTGAGCCAAAGCGAATCTGTCCCTCTTTATACGATTGAGTTCTTGCTTTTTAATTTACCGGACCCTCTTTTTTTCGCAGCTCACATGAACAATTTGCCTCCGAATGCTCCATCTGAATTCTGGAACGATGAAACCGGGCGTTTCGGCTTACCCTGTGGGGTAATCCCGGGGTTCAACGCGGTAACCCGCCAGGCACAGCTTATCGCCCGAGTAGCTGTAGCTCTGCCTGTGGGGCTTCCTACTGATTTAGTAGGCAGCATGACCAGTAGATCTTTTACTGTGGCGCACTCTCGTCCGAATATCATTACGTTCACAAATTTAACCTACCCCTCGTCTTCCAAGGTTATCCGGGAAGGTCCGCGCGCCTATGCTTTCATTTGCGAACTTCGGATTCTGATTTTGAATATATGTAACTGGATCTATTCGTGTGTGTGTGATTCCTCTTCTATAGGTAGAATCGTCGTTTCTCCAAGGCAAGTGGTGAATTGAGTTTGGGCTGATTTGCGGTCTACTTGCTGCATGAGCTGTACAAGTACTGGATAACTCAACACTGCATTGGGTGGACGGTGGGAGATCATGAGACCAAGCCAGAGAAAAAAAGGAAATGTTAAAGGAAAAGAAGGAGAAAAAGAAAAAGAAAATACGGGGAAAGTATTCCTATATACTCTCCCCAACTCCTTTCCCGCGCTGTCAGATTGGAGGATCCATGGATGTGGGGACCGTTCGCGTCCTCCGGTAAAAATATATGTAAAATATATTCTGCACACAAGCCCTGGGGTGACACAATATGGAGGAATTCTACTCCAATTGGCCTATTCTCTGTACTAACTAGCACTTGTTGATTAAAAAGGTGATGCTCTATAGAATACATCGTCTATTATGTGGATTTTGTACGGAATAGTTGGCTATCCCCTTCCGCTTAGGTGGTCAGCCGCTGCCGCTTTTAACCCACAAGGGAGCGATCCGTTCCCGGCGAATAAACCTTAAGTCTGATATCCTCCGTCTATACTAGTAAACTACATATAACATTTAAGGGAATTAGTAAACATTGTCCCGCGAACTTTGGCATGCGCATTATCTCCCAAGTTCGCGTCTCAGAGCCTTGAGATCAATCGTCCATCAGCGTCCTGCCATTCCTCTATTTTGTAGCTACTGTGCACGCAATAACCTCTGCATAAATTTGTCCGAATCTTATGCTTGTTTAAAGGGATGATCGATAGGCATGTTTTAGGTTGGAGGTAGAGATGCCTGGAAACCTTCCCCTGCCAATTTTTGACACGTCAATCTTATCACGGTCTGAGACCGCCTTGGTAGAAATCATGAGAGGTAGTCATCTTATGAGATATAGGATATAGCTGAGGAGATGGCAATATTTTGAGAAGGAAATAGAACATCACAATGTTCCTGAATGAGTATATTGGCACAATTTCTACCTGATGCAAGGATTTTTCCTCATATACCTTCAATAACGCGCAGATTCACCATCGGGAAACGCGGCATTCAGGACCATCATGATTTGCAACTAACAGCCTCTATATATGCTTCATGCATGCTCATAACTTATCATTATTCATTGGGCCGGCATCGGATCCGGAGTGCTAAGCTAGGGATAGTCCTTAGCTTGCTAAAATGCCGATGCGAGACTATGATAAAGGCACACTAACCAATCAACGAATGCAGATTAGCCGACCATCAGGTGATACGGAGGATAACTTTGAGATTCACGGTGGCTTCCTTGTGCCGCTCATATCAAGAAAGCTTGGTCATTGTGTTTCAAATGCCCCCACTGTCTTAAATAAGCCATGCGTGGCATTGATCCGCACCCCTCAAGGACACATTACGTGATAATTGTGTACTTTGTACATACTTTGTGCACCAAGTATATCTGCCGGATGTACTAAGTAAGAATTGTATATCTATCGGAAGTATCTATGAAAGTAGAGGTACAGGTTTATGAAAAAAGCCTCTTAGAAATATATAGGAAAAATCAACATCCATATGGATCTAGTTCTACATCCTCAACTGCCTATTTATCCCCCGAGATCGTTTTGTCGCTGGAATCACGATATCTTTTGTCCGCCCCAAAATAACCATGGTGGGCGTCAGTCAGGCTACTTTCAAGCCGTCAAACAAGCTTCTCGCAGCTGAAGTAGACTTTCTTGCGAAATCCGACCCAGGACGCAGATTCGGCTTGATTCCCAAAAGCAACCGAATCGAAGATGGTTTCCGAGAGATCAGCTTCCTTGAATTATCACGAGCAGTGAATGCCACATCATGGTGGATTGAAAAGCAGATTGGAAGACCAAAGAAGAGAGAAACCATTGCGTATATGGGGAACAATGATGCTCGATATATTCTGTTTATGCTCGCGTCGCACAAATTGGGCTATACGGTAAGTGGCCCCGCTTTCTTGTCCATGTATATCGCGAAGAAACTGACCAACAAAATATAGATCTTCTTCCCATCCACTCGACTGTCGAATGAAGCCTAGGCTCATGTACTTCACGCGACAGAATCCTCCAAGTTGCTGTTCAGTCATGAGAAGCTTCACAGAATTTTGGAACTCAAGGAATGCATGGCCCTCAACACTGTAGAGGTGCCCAGTGTTATCGAAATCCTTGATGATGTCCGTGGACTAGATCACTACCTCTTTGAAAAGAGCTATGGGGAAATTGAAGATGAAAACGCCTTTATGATCCACAGCTCTGGGACCACCGGTATGAACCAACCGCTATGTCTTTCTTTTACTTCTGTTTAACCACTCAAATCCTGTCTTTAGGAATGCCAAAACCTGTGCCCCTTACCCATGGCTTCCTCGGTGCTTGGAGCAACGCGCCACACATCCCCCGCCCTGACGATCGACAGCCATCCTTCTTCAACCACCTAGGTCCAGACCATTTGGTACTCTCGAGCACGCCATATTTCCGCCTTATGGAGATATAGTTATCGTTTTTCGAGTCTATCTTCCATAATGTTCCATTCGTGTGTAGTCCAGACAAGCCATTGTCGGTGGACTTGCTTGTCGCTATATTGCGAGAGGCAAAGCCTACTGCAACTATCCTGCCCCCTTCTATCCTAGAGAAGGGGGTCAATCAGAGGAAGCGCTCGAATGCATCCGTACTCTTGACTTTATCTGCTTCGGAGGCGCCCCTCTGGCACCGGAAATCGGCAAAAAGCTGAGTCAATATACTGAGTTGAGAACGGTAATTGGATCCAGCGAAATGGGCATTATAAACTCCTTTGTTCCTCAAGGTGAAGGTAACTGGGGATATTTTGAATGGAATCCGGCATATAACATTGATATGCAGCCTATCGGTGATGACTCGTATGAACTTTTTATCCCTCGTACTCAACACTCTCGCCTCATGCACGGTGTCTTTCACACATTCCCCACTTTGACGGAGTATAGATCCAAGGATTTTTTGTGAAACATGCATCTAATGATCTACTATGGAAGTACCACGGTCGTCTGGATGATGTGATCGTGCTCAGCAATGGAGAGAAATTGAACCCTGTCACTTTGGAAAAGATGGTCGAGGATCATCCATCTGTTCATCGCGCACTGCTGATTGGCCAGGGAAGATTCCAGTCCGCTTTGTTGGTCGAACCGACACAAGGAGCTAAGCTGGTAGACGAAGAGAAGCTTTTCATCGAGTCAATTTGGCCACAGGTGGAAAAAGCCAATGAAATGGTCCCCAACTATGGCCGAGTCATGAAGAACATGATTCGACTCTCTTCGCCAGAAAAGCCTTTCAAGTTGACCTCGAAGGGCACAACCCAAAGACATGCTATGAACAAGAACTATTCACAGGAAGCGGACGATCTTTATGCCGCCCAAGATGACCAGCTAGAGATGCAGTTACCTTCACCTGTGGATCTCGAAAGCATGAAAGAATATTTGCACAAGGTGATATCACTCCTCTCTGGCGAGTCAAACCTCGGTAATGGCGATGATCTATACAGCATCGGAATGGATTCACTACGCACGATCCAACTGAGCAAATTATTGAAGACTGCTGTTCGTGCTGATAATCCCGACTTAATATCGATTTCATCAACCTACAGAACATCTACGCCCATTCGACCGTCGACAGACTTGCTGGGATGATGATGAGAGGTCTTGCAGGGGAGGCGGCTACGACTACCAGGATTTCTCGGACCGAGAAGATTGCCAATCTGATCTCCAAGTATACGAGTGACCTTCCCATCCGTTCTGTGAAACCGTCCCAGCCCGCCGAAGCTTCCACTATGATTCTCACCGGATCTACCGGCTCCCTGGGCACATATCTACTCCACAGTCTTCTCAACCAAAGAAACGTCTCAAAATCTACTGCTTCAACCGCACTAAGGATGCCGCTACTCGCCAGGCGGAAAGCTTTCAATCCAAAGGCCTTCCAGCCTCCCCCCTATTCGACTCAAACAAGGTCGAATTTTTACATGTGTCCTTTGGCGAATCGCAATTCGGCCTTCCATCTGCCAAGTACCAATCCTTTCTCGAGAGAGTAGACCTCATAATTCACAATGCATGGAAGGTGAATTTCAACCACAAAGTCGAGTCTTTCGAGCACCCCCATCTATTTGGAATGCGCGAGTTTGTCAACCTCAGCATTAACGGTCGCCACAACGCTCACATCGCTTTTATCTCATCAGTCAGCACAGTTGGAGGCTGGGTGTCTGATACCATGGGCCCAGTCGTTCCTGAAGTCCCCATGACGAGTATCGAGCAGGTTCTCGAGCAAGGGTACGGCGAGTCGAAGTTTGTAGGAGAAAGTATCTGCGTCGAGGCATCACGCAAGGCAGGCGTGCCGACGAGCATTTTCCGGGTTGGTCAGATTACCGGTCCAGATACCCGGATGGGACTGTGAAACCCGCATGAGTGGATTCCGACCCTTGTGGCTACATCCAAGGCTATGGGCAGGGTTCCCGCAGAGTTGGGTGGGTACGCTATTGATTGGGTTTCTGTGGTAATTACTCTTATACTCCACCGGCTTATCAAAATCAAATTGACGAATGTGAATAGAATGCATTGGCCGATTTCGCTCTCGAAATCCTTCAAACGCGCCGCTCAGCCCTTTCAGAAGAATTCAATGCTGTCTTCCATCTGACAAACCTCAACCGCAGCAAGTGGTCCTCGCTGATCCCCACTGCTCAGGAGAAGTACCCTGTACAGATGGTTTCTCTTGAAGACTGGCTCGATGAGCTTGAGGAGATCAAAGACCCCTCCGAGCAGGAAGTACTTGGAAAGCCAGCCTTGAAGATGCTTCAATTTTATCGGGGTCTCACGACTGATAGCACGCTGTCTGCGGAAATTAGTGTTACGCAGGCGAGCAAGACCATGGCAATGTTGGGACCTGTTTCACCCGCCCAGATGTCTAATTGGATTAACCAGTGGGGCTTCTAAAGGTACGATGCAAAGCTACCTGGGAGAAAAATTACCATGTAAACAGATTAAGGAGTTAAGAGCGTATCTGTTTAAAGCATTTGGTCCGCCGCCTTCTTTTCGCGTAGAGTGTAGCTTTTCTTCTCACATAGGCAACGAGTAGAGGATTGTTGGTTCCTCATTGTACACTAATTGAAGATATAACCTTCAGGAAGTAAGGTACAGCATCGATAGCACGTAGAATCCAATAGGGAAAATAAAACCACAAAAATTACAGTCTCCAAAGAGTGCAAGCTGCCCATGAGGTCTAGTCATGAGGTCTACTGGCCTAGTGGTTCGTCTTTTAGTAGTTCTTCGCCAAGTTTGCACAGTAATGAGCGTTATCCAGCCCTAGAACACAGTTCAGTTTAATTGGAAAGATGCGGCTGGGTAATGAGCGTGAAAGACGTGTTTCGGTATTATTTTTTTCTTTTTCTTTTTCCACCTTCAAACATTTTTGTCTTTTTACAGGGGTGTTAAACTAGAAGAAAATGGAGGCGAATATATTGCGGCGCTTAGGAGGTATTTGGTTCTGTTCGAAACTGACTGGTAAGACCGCACAATTTCTCATTCTTTAAAGTAAGCTAGCGTTGCGGGTTCAAAGTTGTCATGTCGTTTGCTTTTTTGAGCCCTGTTCAAACAATTCTTTACCAATCGATAACAGATTTGGACGCGCAAGCGTGCCGACAACCCTGTCAGCATGAGTTGGCCTCGTACTTTCTTTGTTTGCCTTCCCCTGACGGTCCGAGCCAAGTGTGCTTCACACCCATTATGCCAGGCCAACCTTATATTTTCACTCATCTTCTAACCATCCTTCTCTCTGTTATCATTGTCTTTATTTTACTGAGCGAATTTCCAACACCAAAATGCAATCTACAGCCCCACCAGCGAAGCGAAGAAAGCCAAATCGAGAGCCTATCCAGAAAGCAACCATTGTTCGGTCTGCTACTGACGAGGAAAGCAAAACAACAACAGGAACAGTTGACAAAAAGATCCTCGATAGGATTCAAAAATGTCTCGATCGCGCTAGCCATCCAAACACAACGGAGGCAGAAGCCAAAGCCGCTCTCTTTGTCTCCCAAAAGCTTATGAGCCTGCACAATATCAGCCAAGGGGATCTGATAGCGAATGATACGAGCAACAACAAAGGTCACTACGGCGGAAAAAGCGTCGTTTCCATTACAAAGATCAGAGGCCCATCCAGCAAAGTTATTATGGAAGCCTTCGTAGGGAAGGTGGCTTCGGCCATGAGCATTTTGTACGACTGCAAGTGCTATTCCACAGATTACTACAGTCACATTGACTGGTCCTTCTTTGGGATTGCCAATAATACTGTGGTGGCGGCGAGGGCATTTGAGGTAGCACACAACAAGATATTAGAGTGGGCGTGTGACTATAAAGGGGGTAAATCCACATTTAGTTACCGTCTTGGAGCGGCGGATGGACTCAAGGCCATGGCATACAGAGAGAGGAAACGAGAGCTCACCCTAGCCCGACGCAAGGCACTGGATATGTTTGAGGCTAGGGAGCGTGAGGAGGCAGATGAGCGCCGACGAGAGGTAGAAAGGCTGCAAATTTTACCTAATACCTCTCCCGATCCCGATGAAGAGGGAGCCGACTCGGATGCCAAGCCAGGAATGCCCGAAATAGCTTACACTTTCGATGGCGATGACGATGAAAACGACTTGCTTGATACCGAGGCAGACTTCAATGCGAAAGATGTGGATGTCACCGATCTCCATGACGACGACGATGTGGATGCGTACATCGACAAATTTGTGAAGCAGGAACCGGCTGAGTCGCCAAGTCCTGATGAAATACCCCCTTCCAGAACAGAGCCTGGCAGAGAGATCAAACCGGAATCTAAGCTCCCATCCATTCTAGAACAGACTCCCTGGGAGTCTGACACGCAGCTTGTTCAATTTCGAGCAACCTCAGAACAGGTTGCCAATGATTATCTGACGGAGAACCATATCAAGTTAAGGAACAGCAAAAGAAAGTGCTCAACTGCTAGCGATGTGGATGCCTATCGCCGGGGCCAGCAGGACAGTTCGAAGATCGAAGTTGGCCGAGAGGCGTTGGAATGAGTGCCTCTTTGCCATCGACCAATGTATGTCGTTCATGTCTGGGATTTGGATGTCTTTAGGTAGTGGGATGGGAAAGATGGGAGTGATAGGTAGCATCGCACTGATTTGAGAAATTTATACGGACCTACCTGGCGCCCACATGGAGGTTACAGTATCGATGTCAAGACCAGAAGTGTAACGACTTTCTAAACATACTCTGGAGTGTAAAATCATTCAACCTTGGAACTTACAGGTTGTAACGCTGGTTAACGAGGATAGACTATGATTCATGATGACAGAAAAGCCAGTTTATTGCGGAAAGCAGATAAAGAGGATGTAAATAGCCGCCAGCACACGGGACAAGGTCCTGAAGCAGTACTCCCACCAGTGATCCATCTCGGTAAATGTGTAGCGGTCTCCCTACTCACAAACTAATGTTACCATTCTATCTATGCCGCACTATGCCGCACTATGCCACATAACTGTATGAGTTGGGCTCGACTCGTTCCATATAGTCCCTCTCGATCAATCTGCAGAAGAAATGTTAGCAGATGTTCTTGGTAAAATAGTCGCGAGAGCATACTTGTTAATGTTAGTCTTAATATCTGGAGGCTGGAGCTGACCCCGACTGAGAGTAGCCTCGATGACCTCCGCAATCAACTCGGAATGCGTGATGGTCTTCCGGCTCTTCATGATGCGCACAATGGCCGCCTGGGTTTCGAAATGACGGTCTGCTGCCACACGCTCGTGGGTAGTCTTGTTCTCCTCCTTGGTTTCCTTCAGTTGCACCTGGTTGATCTTGATCCGCATCTTCGCGTCCTCGAATCTAGGATTGTAACTGAATTCATCTGTCGACTCAACTTCCTTGCCCTTGGGCTTCTTGACCAACACACGGAACTTTGCACAAGCCAAGGACTGCAGGGTTCGCTTCAACTCCGGGTCCGATAGTCCTGTCTCCTCCTGAATTTCTTTGTAGCCCAAGCTCTCGCCCTCAAGTTCATTGAATAGAAGCAGCACAATTGCCTGGAAGGAGCTGACCACTAGATCCTTGTCGCCTTTGGGGAATCGAGCTCGTAGTTGACAGTGCGCCAGCTGATGCTTCCAGGTCAGTTTCCGGCCACTGTGCTTGTTGCGGTAGAACTCCTCAAAGCTTCCGAGAGCACTCATAATGCTCGGAGGGATCCGGACAGGAACGTCGGGGTATGTGGGCCATGACGCCGCCGAGAGCACGCTGACATTCAGATCCATAGGCGGACGTCGATCTCTATTAAGCTGCTTCTGCATGGAATTATAAGCAACCATCTCGTCGCGTGCTACCTCCATGTCCTTGAACATCGATTCGAGGTTATGAGTGAAGCCTGATCCGCATTCTGTAATACCGTGTTAGAAAACCAAGTAATCATCAGTAGATTTTGAGTGAATTCAAACCTTTCTTCAAAAGAACAAGCATCTCCTTCTCAGCCTCATCGCTTGCACTCCGATTCATCAGCAGACGCCGAGCAAGGTCATTCTTGTAAAATGCTTCAAAGACTGCTTTCCCTTGCACGAATCGGAAAAGATCCAACACTTGGTCAAGCTGTCGTCGCATTTCAGAAAATGAGTCGTCCAGAGGCGCGTCTGATTGACTAGGTGGCAGTGACTTCAATCCACCCTTTAAGAGCCGATCGACGTACTTGGCAATCATCTCACCGGTCTTGGGATTGTCGGTGCCACCGGACGATTCTGACTTCCTGCCCAAATTCATGAATTGACCAAATGAGTCCCGAAGAGTGTTGCCCAGGTCCACGTCCCCGTTGAACGAATCAGACAATGTCTCGTCCAGCTGTTTTTTGAATTTGAGTAATCGTATGACCATGACTACTTCTTGATGTTCATCAAAAACAATATTGGAGCCTTCCTCCACGATGAAGCTTCCAAATGCTGGTTTGAGTTTGATACCGAGGCCTCGTCGAGTGAGCAAACCGTACAGCTGCTTCAGAGCAATCTTGTTCTCCGATCGCATCAAAGCAATGACCTCGTTCTGTCTGAGAAGAACGTCCTCATGCTCCGCAATCAGCGTTATATCCAGGAGTTCGGATAACTTTTGCTTCGTGCTCCGATTAAGGGAGAAGAATTCACATCTTTCAACTTCACGTTCGATCAAGCGGTGGCTATGCTCGACATACGAGGCAAGTGGCTTTTCTGATTCTTCGGCTGCCCACGCGGTCACAAATTTCTGAGTGTTGGAGATAAATAATGGCTCGAAATCACTGCTGTAGACATCGAGGTTGTGGAAAAGCTCCATAGCATTTTTGAGAAGAGTCTTGTCCGGCATTATTCTAGTCTCCGCTCCTCGATCCACGGAGATGAGGTCATAGGCACCTTGCAAAATCTTAGGCTTGAGGCTTTTGTCGGCGAAGACATAGGAGCGGAATTGGATAAGCCCCATTTCATGAATAACCGGAAAGTCTTTCGAATGTAAGAGGAATGATTGGTCAAGGTAGTAGAAGACCCAGCGGACCGTAATCTAATGCTCTAAGGTCAGCTCATGAACGATACATCTCATGTGATGTACCAGCAACCTACTAGTCTTGTATGCCAGGAGGACCATGCCTCGATCACTGCCCGCAATGTATCGACATCCGTACCGCCTCCTGTCCTTGTCACCAGATTATCACGTAGTTTGCCTGCAACGTACGCCTTGCACCTGTCCTGGACTTTTTTTGCCAACAAGGTCGCGCCATCCTGTCGACAGATGTTTTCAGCGCCTTTGTAGAGTTCCTCTAGCGAGATATTCGGCTTCTTATCTTCAAAGATGTCCGTCAATGCCCCATCCAGTTGTGTCCAAATCTTGTTGAAGTACGGCTCATGATTGGCCCGAGGTCCAGTACGAAGGTTCTTGACGACGAGCTTTCTGGGGCCAGCACCAGGATTGAAGTTGTTCTGACGAGTGTTCATCGCAGATTTCTCCGATGAAGTGTTAGCCGCAGGCACAGCCCGGATAAAAGCAGCGCCATTCTTGGGCGGGGATCCGGAGAAGTTGTACATCTTATTGGGTGAGACGGCGTGGACTGGGGAAGAGCGCGAGGGGGGAGACGGAGAAGCGGGAACGCTTAGACGTCGAGGAGGACTTTGGTGGCGGTGAATCGTGGGAATATTTGTTCTTCGATAGAAGCTCGGAGATGGTCCTCTGCGACTGTGGCTGCGATGGCTCTCCTTGATCAGAAAGCTTCCTCTTGCCGATCGATTTGCGCTTACCGCTCCTCTGCTCGGGGTCGCCGCTCGACTGCATCTACCCGGTTCGGTCCGACTCTGGCGAGAAGCGCTTATCAAGGAAGAGATTGTTATGATGGATCGACCATTGCCGGGCCTGGGCGGAGAGGCGCGGGTTTGGGTTTGAGGGGAATTGACTGCTCCCTGCGAACTTGGCTCCGCACGGCGATAAGATACGGAGCTTAGGCCCGTTGCCTGAATGCCTGAATCAGACGGGAATTTTGATTAACGATCTTTTGAGGTTGGTTTGAATGGAAACTTATAACTCTTTGGATTGGTATTTAGCTGCTCTTCTCCGGTCGGCTTTTTTTCTCAAAAGACTGCAGATCCAAGGTTGCTGTTCGAATGAGTAGTTTCCTCTACGTAACATATTTACGCTCCTGGGTGGGGCTTTCCTACCTTACGTAGCTGCCGCCGCTTTTATGAGGACACTTAGAGTCAGGCTTACTGAGTAGATCTCAGTCCAGCCTCTGGCTCATTGAGCTGCTTAGTGATATCGCGTGATGGTATATTGAGCAGCCAATCACACCCACTAAGCGCATAGTGAGTTTGATTGGCTACTTACTGTCCAGCCAAGCCAGATGGTTTGAATGATACTGAGCATACACATGTTCGATGATTTGTATATCATGGCAAGTTTCGAAGATTTTGACTTGATTGGAAAGATAATTCCATGACCTCAATTCACAACGTAAAATTGTTTCGAACGTATCAATTGTGGCTGAAAGCTAAAGCTTGATAATAACCTTGCCCTGGTGCTGGGCAGAATACAAATGGTCAAAGGCAGCGTTCGAGTCAGTAAACGAAAAGACTTGATCTATGATAGCTGACAGTCCCACTTGTCTTTCATTGAGGAAATTGCACAAATCCTGCTGGTCGATTATGGAGCCGACAAAGATTCCCCTAGAGTCAGAGCAAATTATTTATGATTACTTTAAAGATAGTGGCAAGGCAGTCACTTACTGTAACTTAGCGGTCTTCATCAGGACCGATGATGTGGCCGTTTCTGCCTGCGAAGGTAAATCAAAACCCCCAAGAAAGCCGACTAAAGACACTGTTCCTCGTTGGGCCAGTGAAGCAAGACTTTGGACAATGGTGGCTGGTCCCACGTTTTCTATAACGATATCTGCGCCGTTACCATCAGTTAGGCGTAAGACCTCCTTTTCCCACTCTGGATGAGTCTTATAATTGATGGTATCGACAGTGCCTGGTGAACCCAACGAGCGAGCCATTTCCAATTTCTTATCGGAAGAGGAGGTGATGATAGGACGTATACCAGCAGCTAAGCAAATCTGCAAAGCAAACATGCTCACTCCACCAGTACCTGATTGCGGATGATCAGCTAAAGTGGAAAATCTGCTTTTTGCCCGCAACAACTTACCTTGCAGTAGTGCGACTTTGCCCGAGTCGCGGGTGCTTGGCGTACCAAGGGCGTTCCAAGCCGTTGTTCCAGCACAGGTGATCGTCGCTGCCTAGATAGCCGTCAGTATTTGTGAAAGCCAGGAGGCATGAAGTGTTCTCAAACCTCTTCCCAAGATAGATATCCTGGTAAATGAACTAGAACTTTTTGTTCAAAGATTGCATATTCACGAAGAACACCATCAACATCATAGAGCTGCCTTTTTCTTCTCGGTTGCAGTAAGATTGTTTAAGTCGAAGATGGGCGCGACACGATCCCCCACTTTGAACTGGATAACTTTTGATCCGGTCGAGATAACCTCTGCGGCACAATCTGAAGCTGGAATACCTTTCTTGATAGAAGTGTCTGGATACTTTCCGTGAAGCATCGCGACATCACGATAATTGAGAGAGACAGCATGGACACGGACAAGTACTTCGTCAGGTTGAAGTGTGCTTGGGAGCTTCTCTGTAATAAGCTCTAAGGATCTGGGAATTGGCCCAGAGGTACGACGGAAAGCTCGGGTTGTATCGGGAAGCGACATCTTTGGAAATCTATTGCAACCATTCTGAGCGTACCTTGTTTATTATATGCATCTAGGATTCTTTAGCTGACATATTATTTGATATCACACTAGTTACTTGAGTGACGTCGAAGTAGTAATGTCAAACTCAGGCCAAATTCCGCGCCATCTGGGGGACTCGTGGAGTCGACCCTTGATCTCACGTAGCCTGCGGAGAAATCTAGCTACGTCAGAGAATAAAGGCAAATGTTATCGGTAAAAAGGCTTATACCCACTAGGAAGGAACAGATTCCTGGTTGAAAAAATCAAAGACAAAAAGTTATTTAAGCATTTGCGGAGTTATGCGGCCCGCATCACTGCCGCACATACATAGGCACGTTCAAGGCTTGATCTTTAGGCTACAGTACCTTAGCTGTAATTAACTAGTGTAGTAGGGTATCAGCGGCATGCGAAGAGTTGACTTGTAATCGCCAATTGATGTGATGCTTCACAGTCGGCGCTAAATTCTCGTCATAGTCCTCTTAAAGAGAATTCCTGTGCTAACGGTAGGCTTGAACTATCCAGCCCTCTAAGCTTCTATAGTGACGTTTCATGGGTCAAAGTCGGACGCAAAGGCCGGCGGTTAACCCACTGTGGTTAAAATGGAGCGGTCAATATGGCGTGGTCAAAACATGGCTTCTTCAATTTCTACCTAGCAATACTTAATGAGATTGGACGTCGTTTTACAACTGGAGTATTGCGATTTACATTTTGATTACAGCAATATTCGAATTGGCATCTTTTCCTTTAAAGAGAAACTGTATTCATCTCCAGCGCTAAGGTGATAAAGAAACCGGCAAGGCTAGATTCAACCAAGCTGCAGATCATCCTTGTTCAAAACGTCCTTGATAGAAAGTATGGTACTGTATATCTGAAGCCATAAGAACCACCAAGCCGCCCATTCATCATAAAAAACTTCCAAAATTTTCCGTACAAACCAAGTCCACGAGATCTTATAATCTGATTATGAGTTTACTGTGTACGAGGTATTCTTTATACATTCCTATACCTCCCTCATTCAGAAGCTATGTGATTTAGTGAACATAGTGACATGGTGATTCCTTGGCACACGATCAACTTAAATTATGGGATAACACAGGCTTCCAACTGGACTTCGGCTAGACAGGCCAATTCTCTATGAGGTGTCAGATACCGATGTCGACTACTCAATTGAGCGACGCATGAATAAGCTCAGACTACAAGTACAGTGAAAGCCACCAAGTATATATCCATTGCCAGGTATGTATCGGAGCCCCGAAGGTAGTTGGAATTGCACAAGTATCTACCCAGGTGGGCAGGATTTTGTACCTTGAGCCGAAACCTTGGGAAGGCCAGGCGACCTCAAAACAGATAGGCAGAAGCTTCAAATCATTGGAACGTGGAATAGATTCATAAAACGGGACTTAAAATCGCTCAATCTCTGAAAGCAGCCTACTCCGTCTACCTATCCTATGTATGTTACACCTGTCATTGACCCTCAGAACCCTGCCGTGCGTGTTGACACGCGACTTTTCAATCTCAATTCTCAATGTCATGAAAACAAGCCAGGCCGAACAGTGTGCTGGACCTCTGATTCTTCAAATTCGACGTAGTCAGAAGCTGCCACAAGCGCCATGAAAGACTTGACAAGTTCACACAAGGCGTTCTGGTGGTCAGCTGGGGCATCGCCCCCAATCTTGGCAAATCGCTTGAACACCCCCACCATGCATGGCCGGTTTTCAGCGATGAAAGCCCGAGTCTGTGCCTTGATCTGCTCATTGTGGACTCCCCGGGAGAAGACCGCAGATACGATGACACGGATCACAGATAGCAGGAGATCATAAAACTTTCGTAAGGAATCGGGGTTATCAATATCTGATCAAGTTAGTAAATATACTTGCTGAACCAATTAGAGCAGAGCAAACTGACCGATGCCAATGTCGGGATCAGCAGAGAATAACTGTGACTCTCGCACTGACTCGAAGAGACCGGATTTGAGAACAACGATGGCACCATTCTTGGTCTGAGAAAGTTGCTGAAGCAAAGCCAGCAGGGATTCATAGAATGCCAAGTGAGCAGGGGTATCTAGACACCACAGATGAGTATTGTAGACTGACATATTGTGTCGCGATAAAACTTACCGTTTGCTGGGGTATTGCGTAGTTCGTGCGGTAAGGATCTGACGGCATCCAAGAATAAGCTCAGATAGTTGGACTGTGAGATTAGTTCTGCTAGAACACAATCAGTGCGACTGTCCAGAACCGCGAGACAATTCAGAAGAAGCAAAGCAGCAGCTCGACAGGCCTCCTGGCCAGTGTAGGCGTCGTCACAGATGATCTCGACAAGACCAGGCCCAGCTGCCTTGATTACTTGCTGGCTATGCCGTTGCAGACCGGCATGAACTGACTCGGATGTTGTGATGCGAGTAATGTAGTGAGAACAGATTCCGTAGAGAACTTCCCTCAGTGAGACATTTCCTGTAGCCAACGTGATGCCCCGCATAGAGACTTGGAAGAGTTGGTGCAATTTTTCGTCAATGACATCGCCGCTCTGTGAGCCAGGGGTTGCAGACATGTCAGACGCGAGTTTCCCTATAAGGGTTTCAGCGAGTCGTGCTAGCTCGATCGCCTCTGGCGAGTCTCCCTCAATGGCAATCTCCAACTTGGGAAGAATGAGTTGAATAGAGTGTAGGATGAAAGTTGGTCTGTTTGAATCATCTAGGACGGAGCAGCTGACTATGGTGGTGACAAGCTCTGCCCAAGAACGTAGGGCGAGGTAACGATTATGTTGGATTTGACGCGACTGATTTGTCGCATGGATGATTGCCTTTAGGGAATCCGCCTCTTTGTTGAACAATTCTTCGTCTTGAGACCGGGGCGCTCCATAGGCGAAAATCTTGGTCTTCTCAACTTGAATCAATTCCTCAAGCTCAGCAACATTATAGAGCACGAACGAGTCCTCATTCTTCTTGGCGCAGATATCGAAAGGAATGTTGCCAAGTAGTTGCAGCTGCGGCAAATCGAACTCGCGAGCGACTTCAAGATCGGCAAAGTCAAAGAGGTCAAACACGGAGTGGGTTTTGATGGATTCGCCATTGTCCAAGACAGAGTCACCGAGTAATGTCGAGAGAGTCTCTGCTTGAAGAGTGGGTGATCCGACCTTAGCTGCCGCGCGGATTTCCGTCGCAGCGTACGCGAAAAGATGGCTTCTGTAAAGCAAGAATTCACCCAAGGCCGATGTGGCCTCGGAAAGCCAAAACTCATCTGACATCAGCGGAAAGCCATGCCAGGCAGTGTTAGGACCGACAAGGGTTTGTCCAGAGAACATATGCGGTAGGAAACCACTGATACGCATCTCACCAAGAGTGAAGTATGTTGCCAGCTTTGAAGACCAGAGGTGCCGAAGAACCTCAAAGGCAACGCGTTTGAGATGGACGGTCCATGATACAATAGTACCATCGAGTTCATCAGGATAGTCACGTAGGAAGTCGATGATAGCATGTAGAAGAGACGATCGCATTGCGAATAGGCCCTCTGATGGTACATCAAGCATATTGCCAACAGAGCCAAAGCCAAGTAGAAGATGCGCGACAGTGGGGCGATCTGTGATCATTCCAAGGCAGCTGTTCAATAGAGCCAGAAGGCTTTCTCGAATAACATAACCGGCCGCCTGAGCACCCCATTCCAGTTCCCTCTCGTCCGGTGCCATTTGCGCTACGAGCGAACGAGATATGCTATCGATATCCACCTCACTAGCAAGGACCTCCACGATCTTGTTCGAGGATTGCCACCGGGATATCTCAGGAGACGACATCTTGTTCAGCTTGCGGGAGCTTGAGAGCTTCTCCAATAATGTCATAGATGTGACGGTAAGTTGCTGGTGTCCTGTCCCACAATAGAGGCATAGCGAGGGCACGAGGCCCAGATTGTTCAGCACGCTATCTTCAAAAGAAGCGAGTGACGAGTTCGCAACATTGATCTTGTTCGGTGCAGAGTTGACCTTAACCATTGGCTTCACAATATTGAAATACGTGGATTGTAGATCCAGTATCAAGTTCATCACCTCAACAGTGCGGAGGAGAGTCAATACCATAACGGAATTGGACGATGCCTGAGCGATCTCTGCAACATCCTTGTTACTGTTTGCAAACAAGGCTTTGAGGACATCTTCATTGAAAAGCCATTCCATTACGCGAGCAAAGGGATGAAGTCGAACATAGCTGGTAAGCGCTATAGTTGCTGCTGCGGAATCAGACGCGTGCGATGGCTGGCTGAGAATGGTGACAAGATCCTCATTGAAAGTCCGTAGGCATGTCACAATAAATTCCATGCAGTTATAAGTGAGCAAACTGGACTGGTAATCATTGAGTTCTTGGATCTTGCGAGAAACAGCATGTCCCAAAACGAAGTCGATATAAGGCTCAACGCCTGGCATGCGATAAGCCGAGCCCAATGACTCCGGAAAAGAAAGTGACAGGGGGTTGTCCGTCACGTCGAAGGCCGGGGCAATCAGCGAATTCAACAAACCAACCAGCGCATTGGTCTGATCAAAACTCTCCCCAATCATCTGTAAAGCCTGCTGCTGGCGCCATACGCCCTTGGAAATACTGGGGACTTTACCTATGCACAAGGAAGATAGGAGCTCGCTAGACAAATGTTCGTCCACCCGAAGCCACATTTCATTTCCATTGGCGAACGACTTATCGGTCATTAACGCTGAAAGCGTGGCAAAGGTGGTCGCTCTGAGGTGTGTTGGGATCGGGCCACTGCACAGCTTCAAAAGGGTGTCGACAACAGCGAAGTTTTCATTCCGCAACATCCAGTCCCGAATGGTTGCGCTTTGCTTGCACAGATGTCCCATGAGACGGAGGTAACAAGTCAACATAACTGGGCTCTCAGGTTCGCTCATATCCACGGGCTCAGATTTTCGAGCCCGCACCATACCCTGCTGGGTGGTAGTACTTTGTGGCTTCTCTGTAACTCGGTTGGCATAGAGACGCAGTTCAGCAAACATTTGCATCCAGTTCATTGTTGTTGACCGTTTCAATTTCGAGCCCATGAATTTATCTTCCTCAGATAAGAACCGATGCGCGGCGATTGCATTTTCCTCCCCCTCAGAGATAGAGCAGAGCATTTCACAAAAGGCACTGACTCGGGGAACAGTCTGACGCTTGGAAGCCCACTGGAGAAAGCCGTAAAGATTGCCATCAGGATCCGCCCAAAATTCCTGTGCAGCATCTTGCCGCTGCTCAAAGGAAAATGATATTATCATAAGGAGAGACTCAAGGTGAGTTCGTGCCTCCACCAAGCCACGGTGGAGACTTGATGTTAGGCCATCTCTCAGAGCAGTTATCTGGTCCAACCTTTGTGTGTCTTCCTCGGATTTGAGTAATCGAACAGCATCCGGCATGTTGGCAATGCATGACTCAACATAGACCTCGAAATTTTCCATCAGAAGCTCCTTCATGTATTCAGAGCAAGGATCAAGCTCTGGTAACGTGATAACACTTTCTCTGAGGAGCAGGGCTACCAGCTCAGTTCGAGCTGGATCAGCCCATTCTTCGCTGTTGATGCTAGAGCAGATTGCGAGCATGAAATCAAGGGCACCGTCGTCAAGGGCAGTCATGAACGTTTTCGTGCGTTCCCTCGCTTCCTTTTCCAGGTCAGCACCTACAACCGGGGAGGATGGTCCATCATCAAAGTACCATCCACTGTAGACCGACAGCCACAGAGCAATAATAGCAGCATGGAAGGTGGGTAATTTCCAGGTCTGACCATCCTTGGTACTGGTAATAATTTCATTCAGACTTCGAGCATCCTTTTGTACGCCAGAGCCTTCTGGAGATCCATGTTGAACGAAAGATGCGATCGCGACGGGGATATAATGGACCAATAGCCCATCAAAACGGTCCAACTTTTTCAATTGTGCGACGAGAGCGCGAAAGTCCTCCGAGCTTGTGTATGTGCCTTTGAACAGGTAGAAGAGAATGGCGCCGAGCGATTCGTGCTGTTGCTGCAGACTGTGGCGCTGGTAGTCTATAGCCTCCATGATCTCGCGATGTTCTCCGAAGCCAATGACTGAAACTTTTTGGATCTGATCCGCGAGAAGCAATAGCCAAGTTTCGATGTCGGCCATGGCCTGCATGCCTTTCCTTGCAAAAAGCGAGGCGTTCTGCATGGTGCTATTTTTGACCTCCAAGATATCGGAGAGAACATCATGCAGGATAGCTGAAGTTCGCTCTCGCTCAACCTCATTTGCCTCGCGGAAGATAAGACGCAAACATTCCAGGAGGAAAGATCGTCGCTCGTGGAATCGCATAATGGCGGTGATCAAAGGAGGCCGGTCCAAAACCTGGGAATCATCCTGCGCGGCATAGAACATCTCCGCAGCTTGTAGCTCGTCGAGGTTCAAGGCGTCGGCCAGCTGTAGCGCGCCCTGCTGGAAGTCATGGTTGATTTCATGTGGTATACCGGCAACAGTGATTTTCCCTAAATAATTGCAGCCCAGGTCAGCCAATGTTATACTGAGAATGGAGCCAAAATTTGGGAGTTCAGTGAATACTCACCCGAAAGAACTTGTTGGCGACTTGTACCGTTTTTCGTGGGCTTGTCTAGGAGTTTTCGGAAGTCTTGAATATGGGCGTCCAATTCGTAAACCAGGCGATCGATGTTGCCCAGCGAAGAATCCGAGATAGCAGAGAGGTCCTGATACAGGCCTCGCAGCCCGGCGAGGTTTCGGGTGAGCTCTGTCATGACAGCGCGGGGTGTAGGTATCTGTAGGGAACGGAAGCTTCACAGCTCTGTTTGTTCCTAAAGGCGGAACGCGATCAAAAATCCCGGGCGGTGATCACCAGTTCTGCCGCTCCACAAAACAACTCTCTACACCGTCGCAAGACTACGTTCCTGAATTTCGATGATCGCAGCCTAAAAGGGGAGTTTCGTTGTCGAAAAGAAAATTCGCCAGGCTTCCAATGTTTACGGACCACTGCAGCTTCTCGCGAGTGTATCTCCAACACAATGGGGGAGATATTCTTGGACAAAGCACTTGGGCTTCTGTCGTCAGACAAGCAGAAGGACCGAGGTGATGGCCTAGCAGGTTGGTTCTGGATTTTCTAAGATCGCCTTGCTAATTGAGCTATGGCTAATTAGTTGATTAGATTTGAAACACATATTCCAGCAAAATAAACATGGCTCAAAGCTGTAAGCGACAAAATTCACCTGCGCCCATTGAACCGATAGCTAATTTGCGGCCGAATAACGGTAGACTGGACCTCAGCGATAAAGCCTGCCACAAGATCTTTGAATCATTGTTTCGATTTGTTGCGTTAGAAAGATCAATATATCATCGCGCCAAAAGATCAAATTCCAAGAGCCCTTCTAGTACCCGATTGTCAACATGCGCGTCAGTGCTTCGGACTGCAGTCGATATCTTTTTGCGGAACCTGAGAACCAAAACTGTCCGTGCGATAATTGAACATGTTATCGAGACCATACCAGTTCCAGGAGAAGATCTATGGGAGCCTTTGAGCGTCGACTATACGAAATGCTTGGTATCTTTGCTACGCCATTCTCCCCACACCGAGCATCTCGGCGATGCAGAATGGGAGAATCTCATGGATTTCTGCCTTGCAGCCATCAAAGTGGAAGACGGGAATGAGAATCAGCTCAGCATTCGCAGCGGTCATCGTTCTTGCCCGGAAGAGGCACTTGATGGTAGTGACAGTCCCTCAAGCTCATTCAGGATGACCCCAATCCCGACCCAGAGAGAGAAGTTTATGGGCGATAGAAATAATATCGGGGAGACATTAGCATGCATCCAACTGTTGACTGCGAGTCCCAGTGCCCCCGTGCAGGCTGCGGCCGAAAAACTACTCCAGGGCCTGGTGGAGTTCGTCAAGTCGCCATCCATGATGGTTGGAAATGCTCACCAGCTGGCATTCAATAGCATCAATACAGTCCTTTCAAAAGTATTTTTCGATCAATCCGAGCTGGTTCGATCATCCTTGTTGACCCTGATCCCGGTAATCCGACGTCTATGGACCACCAAATTCCACAACCTGAAAGACGAGCTCCTCGCTACCTTGATGCTGTGCGTGGTCATTCTGGTCGATTCGGCTGCCAAGAACCCGACTGAATCATTGATGCACTTGATAGAGAGGTTGGCCGACTCTCTGCATTCCGAATATGTGAAGCGACCTGAGAAAGACCAGTTGCAACTTGACGATATTGTCTTTGATCACACCACGGTAGATAGCAACACATCGTTTTATGGCCCTCGCCTCGGAAATACCCGCTCGGAACATGGCTGGACGACTATGTGGGTAATTGCAAACCTGTTCAAGCTTTTAGAAACAGTTGCAAACAAATTACCGAGCTCTGAATCCGACCACGAAACATCGCACAAAAGACAGCGAGTCAATTCAGTGATGGAAGACATTGTTCGAGATGCTACGTCGGCAACTGGCACACGAAGGATCTGTGCATTGCAATTAATTCCATTCCTCGAAAGGAACTTGGATGTTGAAAGAAAGCAGGCTATTACGCAGCGACTAGTTCCCTGCATGCTTGATGATAGTGCGACTGTATCTTCTTGGACTATGTTGGCTCTGACTAGGTATGTATGGAACCTTTGCCCAGATACTCTCATAAGCTAAGCAGAAAACCCAATCAGCATTGCGAAGGGATCAGACGCGAAAATATCCGTTCTAAGGGCCCATTGGTCACGAGCAATAGATCTTACAACCCGTTCATTCTCCTCATCTGGCACATCGCGGGCCGCTTGCAAGTTGACCAGTTCCATCTTGGAAGCAGAATTGTTAGATCACTCGATAGCGACCGAAACCGTACGATCGTTGCTCTCGTCTATAAACTTCAACGGGCCTTCTACTATTTCTGATTCATCCCTAGAGCTGTGGTCATTGATTACCCAGAGGAAAGCGCAACTGAACCCCGGTTCAATCCAAAATTCTTCTAAACAAGTTTGCAATTGGTTGAGAGAGGTTTGGACAATTGGTATGAATCTATACCCCTGCCATGCTCCATAACTTACTTTTTCACTTTAGGTGCTGTGACAGACCGGATTCAAATGGCCAATATCGCTATGTTTGCCCGCCCATTGGACCTGCTTAATCTTTTTATGGCATGTACGAACCGACCCTTTGATATTCCATGTCTCCCACAAACGGGCCTCTCAGGTAACATCACCAAGATCTGGTTCTTCTTTCACGAGAACCGAGGGATTCTGGAGTATATTTACAATGTCGGAAGCTCCTTTGGACGCTGGAGACCATGGGACCGAAATGTGGCGTGGAGTTTGAAGCTGCAGAACCGGGCAGAACCTGATGATGAAGTCATTCTGGAGCTCCTACGATCGAAATCGGAGGCATTTCTCCAAATTTGGAAGACAATGACCGAAGATAAGTCATATCATGTCACTGCTGATCTTCTCCAAATCGCAGTCTCGTTCTGTATCATCTCTGGTCTTTACGTGGCATGTATACCTCCGCAACTGGCCCCAAAGGTGCAAGAAACGCAGCAGAATTGCCAAATCCTTTGGTGTGGCATATGTGATTTCCTGGCAGCACATGGATCCAACTTCATGCAGGCGTGCCTTGAACTATTATCGCCTATACTTCCTTCAACGTCAAATCTCGACGGCCAGTCTGTTGTCTGGGTGGGACTCTTATCGCTTGTTGCTCCGCTCGCGAACATACTTGAAACATTGCGCCAGAAACAGAAAGACCACCGCTTTGCTTCTAAAGACCTCATGGACTTGGATGATCAACTGACATCAACCGGCGAAGAGCAATCCGCTGAACAGATAATCCTTTCTTTGAATCGAGAATCTGTCCCTCTATTTTCAGAATCGGTCTCTTTCCAACGCTGTTTGACCATTCAACTTTCTATTATGCTCAGACTACATCCTGCCACACCCTACAATGCATCATCAAATCATTCGAGCCTGGCTGAATACATGGCTAGCCTGGATGAAGCAGACCTCTTATCTGCGCGCCACGTTCTACCTGAGGCCTACCATGGCTGTTCGAAAATGGGGCGAGACGACGTCCTCCGCGTGATTGAAGAGACTGGAGAGACGTGTCTTCAATCATATGAAATGGAACGCTGTGAAGCATCTCATAGTGTTTGCATTAGTATGATGACCAGCCTTGTTGCATGTTGGACAGGAACTGAGAGCGATACCCTGAATGATTCAGCCATGGACCTGTATACTTGGTTCATGGAGGTCCTCCTCGCTCGGAAGAGAGCGTCACCCAGGGTTTATATCTTGATGTCTGAATTAATACAGGCGGTACTTGATATATGCCCTTCACATGGTAGTGAGCAATCGCTTCAATCACCGCGAACAAGTCTATTCACAATTCTCCACGAGGGAGATGCTCAAGTCAAATTCAGCGTTGCCAATTTTATTCCGACTCTTTTCGAAAGGTTTCTTCTCAGAGATCACGATGCGATATTCGACGATGTGTTGGAAAGTCTACCTAGAGATCCAGATTGGATCGAAGGGATTGCTCTTCGCCTGCTTGTCTTGTCACTGTTGGCTTCTGAATGGCACACTTTGCTAAGAAGAAGTATTTACCATATGTTTGAAACACCGGCCCAGGTCCCGCTCTCTTTGGAGTATGCCCGTAAATGTATGAAGTTCGTTTCGAGGGCCCGAGGGCTAGAAGACGGCAGACAGCTCTTCCGACTTTTTGCGTCCCAGATACTCTACACATGGACAGAGACCCAGGCAATCACTTCAATGCCATTCAGCATGTTTGGATATGGGAGTCTCAGAGAAATGGTCGCGGACGTGAAAGAAGAACTCGTTGGGCAGATGATAATGCGTGCCAAAGAGTCGGAAACGCAAGAACTCGCAGCTCTTCTCGAAGAGCCCCACCTCAAGCTTCTGGAAACGTCATTTCACAAAGCAGAAGCTTACAGTGTTGCTCGTGACATCAGCACTCCACCAGAACAGGGTAGCCAGCCGAAAGGTATGGAGATTCGGCTAAGAAAGCTGCTTGGGGCCCCCGGATTCTTATTCCAAATGGAAAGTCAGTTCCCTCAAATAATTGCCAACCTCTTCAAGGCGCTTGATCGATATGATCAGATTGAGCGAGCATATAGCAAACGTTCTGCCTTTCGCTATGCCCTTGATATTCAGAATCAAATCGCTAGTAGATGCAATCCTCAGAGTTCGTTACCCGCAAACCAGCAGCCATCTTTTCGAGCTCGTTATCTCTTGGACGAGCTGGAGTTCATTTGCAACCGTGCAGGATTTGAACTCGAGTCAATATGGACACCAACTTTGGTCTCGTTCGTGTGCAGGTCCCTTTTGGAGACGATTCATCCTGCTTTGGGATCGCTACATACGTGTTCTGTCATTCGAAAGATCAAGATTTTGGTTTGTCTGGCTGGCCCAATAATACTCGATGATTATCCGCTTGAGATGCTCTTACATGCTTTGCGACCATTCCTTGTTGATATCCATTGCTGCGAAGATGTCTTGGGCATTATTTGGTATCTCCTGGACGCCGGCAAAGCATACTTGACCCGGGCTCCCGGGTTCATGGCAGGGATCTGTATATCCATACTCGTCACACTCCGCAAGCTTTTCACATCATCCCCAGAGAGCACAACACAGGAGAGCCAGTTTAGGACAGTGCTTGCGAACGCGCAATCATTCCACCATTGGCTTTGTGATCTGATTAGAGATTATGATTGTTCCAGTTGGAGTGCAGACGGCCAGAAGTCTTTCTCTCAACTTCTCAACTTTGCGCAACAGTTTTCAGTTGTCGCTGATTCATCGAATGGTCAGAATGAAAAACATTTGGTTCTCGAGGTGCTGAAAGACCGCGAATCTGCGCAGCCCTTGCTGAGCAAATCGATTGGTGACAATGTGTTATCCCTACTGTGCCCTGAAATTAAGCGGCCGTTGGAAAAGGACGACTTGAATCTCGAATCAGCATCTCACGTTGTTTCCTTATGGGATACCGTGGATAGATTTGACAGCGGACCCGAGTATTCTTTATGGGCGGCTCGGCTTATCGGACGTTCATTTGCTGCTACAGGCAAGATAGACGAAAGCTTGCTAAGGGAGCAAGAAATCTCGTTCTTCAAGGTATCTGACATAAAAGACCAGCTTGACAACCTCTGTCACTCCAAGGCTAGCATCCTCCAAATCCTTTGCGAGAAGCTACCCACCCACAATCATGTGGAGGCTGGTCTGATTGAACGTACCCTCCAACTGATTCTCAACAAGATTGCTCAGCTTCCAGACTTCCAAGGCTGCGCGGAAGTCATCCCTGAGTGCTTGATGAAAGCCCTTATCTGGAATCCATACGCCTGCCCTGATCTCACCCTCTCGGCATCAGAGCTCGAAATTTGTACCAAAGCAGACGCGAGTGTATGTGGGCTTTCTGTGATTGACTGGGCTCGCAATACTTCCCTCCTACTGTGTAATGTCTCCTTGAATGATCCGGTTATCGGCTCCCTACGCAAGATTCTTAATTCGATTCCTGGATTGGCTGTGCAGTTACTGCCATATATAGTCCATGACGTTCTACTCGCAGAAGACAAGAAAGGGCAGATTCGACAGGATATCTCTGAGATTTTCAAACAAATACTGCGCGAAGTGCATGTCGAAACGATGCCTCATGCTCGGAGCGTGATCAATTGCATTCTTTACCTTCGCAATCAACCTGTCCCAGATGAATCAACCATCGTCGAGCGGGATATGTGGCTTGATGTCGATTTTGGAGAAGCTTCTTCTGCTGCGCATCAGTGTGGATTACAGAAGACTGCGCTTCTTTTTCTTGAGATACAAGCAAGTAGAGTTGTTGCAGGCTCACGTCGTTCATCTGTTGTGAAATATGAACCACCATTGGACCTTCTCCATGACATTTTCAAGAACGTGGATGATCCGGACTTGTTTTACGGGATCCAGCAAAGCTCCTCCCTGACCACTGTTATGGAAAGATTAGAGTACGAGAGCTCCGGACTCAAGAATCTTTTGTTTCAGAGTGCACAGTATGACAGCGAAATCCAGGTTTCTGGAATTGCGAATCCCTCCGGGGTGCTGAAAGCCTTGAATGCTGCAAACCTACAGGGAATTGCCAATACAATGCTAACTACCGGAGGGGTAACAAAAGACATCCCTTTTTCCACGGATAATATGCTTCAAGGAGCAATGAGCCTGCAACAATGGGATGTGCCTGTCTCACCATTGGATTCGTCTCCGTCAGCCACAGTGTTTCGTGCATTCCAAAGCCTCAACACCTCGTCTTCTCTACCAGAAGTATTTGATTGTATTGAGAAATGTCTTTTGACGACTCTAAACTCCTTGACCGACACTGGGCGGTCCGCAATCCAGATCAGAAAAACCATGCGTGCCCTGGGCATTATGACAGAGATGAATGATGTGATTCAGTCATCATCCTCTGATGAGATGACGAATGAGTGGAAGCGGATTCAAGATAGCAGCAGCTGGCTGAAAACCGAAAGGTAACCTAGACGAAATGCCTTGAACCGGTATGTGGAAACCGATGCTAACCAGACTAGTTATCACGAGGTTGGAGAGGTTCTGAGTTGGCACGAGGCATTATTCTCTTCAATCAGGAAAAGTGACCTGCTGAAGTCAACAACCAAGATGAACATTGCGGAAGCACGCCTACTTGAAGCACTCGTATTTCGTCAATCCCTTGAAATCACTAGGAAGCATGCCGTGCCACAGGCATCTTTGAAATCAGCAATCAGCCTCTCAAGGCTGGCTGAACCATCTGCTCAACTGGGGATGAACATTGATGCGGCAATCAAGTTTGATCTCGCTAATGTGCTCTGGGACCAGGGGGAGATGACTGCATCCATTCGAATGCTGCAACATCTGAAAGGCCAGGGTGATTTACACAAGCAAGCGATTCCACTTAGCCGCCCCGAATTACTTGTCACTTTGGTGAGTTTTACCCTATAACCAACTCAAATTCAAATTTCTAATATAAGACATCAAGGGTCATCATGTCGCCGAAGCACGCCTGGAGAAGCCAGAATCGATCCTTCAAGATTACCTCTCTCCCGCAGTCAGAGAACTGAAAGGTGAATCCGCAGGAGAAACTGCTGGGAGAGTGTATCATGGATTCGCATCTTTCTGTGACCAGCAGCTCCTGAACGCTGACGGACTGGAAGACTTCAAGCGAGTGGAACAACTGCGAGATCGTAAAGAGAAAGAGCTTAGAGGCCTCGAGGATATGATGAAAAATGCAGAGGGTCGGGAAAAGGACTCTTTGAAAGTTTTTCGTTCAAAGGCAAAGCAATGGTTCGATCTTGATGATCGCGAATACCAGCGTTTGCTCCGAAGTCGAGAAGCCTTCTTGCAACAGTGCCTTGAGAACTATCTCCTTGCCTTGCAAGAGAGTGATACTTACCACAACGATATCCTCCGATTCTGTGCGCTCTGGCTAGACAAGTCTGATAGCAAGATTGCCAATGTGGCCGTCTCTAAACATCTCCATGAAGTGCCGAGCTATAAATTCGCGCCACTCATGAATCAGCTCTCTTCTCGCCTACTTGATGTCTCCGATGAATTCCAGGCGCTTCTTGATGGGCTCGTGTACAAGATTTGCGTTGAACACCCATTCCACGGCATGTATCAGATATTTGCCAGTAGCAAGTCCAAGGGAGGAAAAGATCCTTCATCTCATTCTCGATTCCGTGCCGCAAACCAGCTTGTGGATCGTTTAAAGAACGATAGTAAGATGGGACCGACCTGGGTGGCGGTTCATAATATGAATATCACCTACGTCCGCTTTGCAGTCGAGAAGCCAGACCCCAAATTCAAAACAGGTGCCAAAATTCCTCTGAAGAAACTTCCCACTGGAGAGCGTCTTGGACAAGATGTACTCACATACAGATTACCACCGCCAACTATGAAAATTGAGCTCCGGCGAGATCGAGATTATAGCAAGGTCCCTACGGTTGCTAAGTTTTCCTCTGAATTCACACTTGCATCTGGTGTTAGCGCTCCCAAGATTGTTACAGCCGTCGCAACCAATGGTGTCCGTTATAAGCAACTGGTGAGTCAGCCATTCCCATTCCTATCATCAATCTACTAACACAAGTTCAGTACAAAGGAGGAAATGATGACCTTCGTCAAGACGCGATCATGGAACAAGTTTTTGAGCAAGTCAGCAGTGTTCTGCATGATCACCAGCCAACCCGCCAGCGAAATTTAGTAATCAGGACCTACAAGGTGTTGCCGTTGACCCTCCACGCAGGCATAATCGAATTTGTCCCTAACACTATACCCCTGCACGACTATCTGATGCCTGCACATCAACGTTATTTCCCCAAGGATATGAAGCCCAGTGCCTGTCGAAAACATATCGCCGACGTGCAGAATCGATCGTTTGAGCAACGAGTGAGGACGTACCGTCAAGTGACAGAGCACTTCCATCCAGTGATGAAATATTTCTTCATGGAGAAGTTCAACAACCCTGATGACTGGTTCAGCAAACGCCTTGCTTATACCAGAAGTACTGCCGCAATCTCTATTCTCGGTCACATCTTGGGACTTGGTGATCGGCACGGACACAACATCTTGTTGGATGAGAAGACAGGTGAAGTAGTGCACATTGATCTGGGCGTTGCATTTGAACAAGGGCGAATTCTTCCCGTTCCAGAAGTCGTGCCTTTCCGACTGACTCGGGATCTTGTCGACGGGTTTGGTATCACCAAGACAGAGGGCATCTTCCGGCGATGCTGTGAATTTACTTTGGAAGCACTCCGACAAGAGTCATATAGTATTATGACTATTCTTGATGTGCTTCGTTATGATCCATTGTACAGTTGGACTGTGTCGCCGCTGCGAATGAAGAAGATGCAGGATAACCAGGAAGCGGGTGACGGGCTTCCTGTTTTGCCAGGAACAACGGATCAATCCCCGTCAAATGAACCAAGCGAGGCTGACCGGGCTTTAACAGTGGTGGCAAAGAAATTGAGTAAGACACTCAGCGTGACTGCAACTGTTAATGAGCTTATCCAGCAGGCAACGGATGAGAGGAATCTTGCTATGCTGTATTGTGGTATGTTTTCTCTCCGCTTTTAAGTCGCAGGTGGAATTGACTTTTTTTTTCTAGGTTGGGCCTCGTACGCATAATTAATTTCATGTCTTTTAGCATATTCTTTGCACATGCTGCATCCTCTTGCGTCTGGTATACGTTCCTTGAGGGTAAATACATATATAATCTGCGATAACGAATGGACGCAATAAAACTGCCCGTTCAAGCGGGCTGTGTCCCAAATGAGCTGAAAAATCAAGTAGTGAAATGAAGCCGGTTCCCGGGCGGAGGTACGAGTTTGAGTTATCATCCTGAAATGGCTTGATCAAGGTTCATGTTCAACCCGGTTTCAGCATAAGTTCGGGGTTTGCGGGCCCGACTACCGCCCGAGATGTATACCCCGTCAGCACTAGTGGCCCCGAGCCCGGCCATAGAATTAAAAGGTGCGTGAGTAAATAGTATTCCACCCCCCCTCCCCATAGCTCTAATTCTTTCGTAAATTTGCATCTCAACTACTACCTAATGTCTCAATTAAAAGTTCTCATAGTGGGTGCTTCCATCGCTGGGCCAACGGCAGCGTACTGGTTCGCCAAAGCCGGAGCCAACGTGACGGTGATTGAGCGTTTCCCAGCTTTACGCACAATTGGACATAACGCTGATATTCGGGTGGCCGGTGTCACTGTCATGCGAAGGATGCCAGGAATGGAAGCCGCCGTTCGAGCCAGAAAAGCAGAGATCGAGGGCATCAGCTTTGTCGATTCCAAGGGCCGAGCATACGGAACTATCAGGCCAACAGGGAATCCTGACAAACAATCACTCATTTCTGAATATGAAATCCTATGAGATGATCTATTCCAGATCTTTTACAATATGACCCAAGACAACCAGAATGTCAACTACGCTTTTGGCGAGCAAGTCGCCTCTATCCAGCAAAGCCCTCGTGAGGATGGGCCTGTCACAGTCGAGTTCACAGGCAGTCTGCCAACAGCACAATTCGACCTTGTCGTTGCATGCGATGAAGCGACCTCGAGGACTCTATCCGTCGGTCTCGGCTGCGGTTCTCGCGATCACATCGTCTCGACCATAGTTGGATATCATTTTTCAGTACTGAGAATGATCTCGGCCAAGAAACAAAGATTGGACAAGCACATAGTGCTGCCGGGGGCTGCTTTATGGCCATTGGAGCTGATGCGGCTGGAGGGTCAAGAATCTCGTTTATGGGCTGCAATCCACGCTCTGATACTGAAAGCATATTACCTTTTCGGAAGGCCATGAAGGAGGGGGAAGATGCGGTCAAGAAGTACATTTGTCAGCACTACCAGGGCGTAAGATGGAAGGCAAGTGAGGCCCTCAAATGTATGTTGATGTCGAACGACTTTATGCGACTGAGTTGGTTCAGGTCAAACTTCCGACTCTGTTCAAGGGCCGATTTGTTCTTGTGGGGGATGCGGGATACGCACCAGGTCCTACTGGTACTGGTACAACCCTCGCCATGGTCGGTGCCTATTTGTTAGCCGGTGAGGTTTGCAAGCACAAATGGAATCTTGACGCGGCACTTCGGGGCTATGAGACACAATTGAGGCCGCTCATTAATGATTTGCAAAAGATACCACCGCTGATCCCCACACTTCTTGCACCCCGTCAGCCTGGGGGTTATGGTTGCGAAACTGAATTTTTGCTTTTGTTTGTTGGTCCAGGCTTTTCGAAATTATGCACAGGTTCCTCGGTAGTGCATTTGCGAGGAGTGATGAGTTTCCTCTCGTGGATTATGAGTGGGTTGCTTAAGGGTAAGAGGTATTTGCTCAGTGCGTGCCTGCTGTCAAATGCTTCTCTAAAACTCTGAAGCTAACACTTGACTTCCCTGCCATATATCAAGATAAGCCAACTCTGCTGAGAACATCAACATAATCCATGTTAAGCAGTTTTCAAGGATTCGAAAATATGATACAGCTGGGACTTAGACTAAAAAATGTCCTTCAGGCTACAGATGCCTATACCCAAGATCTCAAAAATAAACTTTGAAAGAAAACACCAGATTTTCATTGCATTCGTAAACATTATTCGTATAGCTGGTACCGCAAATAAGATCAACGCCCTTGGTAAAATAAACGCCACCCTCTTTGATGCTCCAAAATGCGATATTGAAATAAGTCGATAACTAGGCCTCTGCCGATTCTGAAGATGTCCTTTTCTTGGTCATCAACTTGAGTTGAAGAGGGATGAGGTTGCGGCGAGGGCCACTGATGTCTTTCTTGGTGATAGGTTTTCGGCACACAGGGCAGGTAGTCCGCATCTGCCTGTTTAGTTCAACGGTACGATCCAAGCACTCGATAATGCAGCTGTGACAAAACAAGTGTCCTAAACGGGAACGGGTGTGAGAAAAGCCCTCAAGGCAAACAGTGGACATCGTAAAAACATACCACAAATAGTGCTTGTCGCATTCTCTGGTGTATCCATGCAGATGGGGCACCTGTAAGCCTTCAATAATCCCATGCTTTTGTCTTCATCATGGGATTGCTGAGCCTGTATAGCATCTTGCCTCTGTTTGGCAAGTGCTGTCGCAAGTGCTGGTATTTCGGGACTGGTTAAATCGACAGAGTCAAATTGTGTGCCATCTTGTGAGGAATCTTCGTCGGAAGAGTAGGACTCAGTTGCAATCCGACGGCGCTTGACTCCACGGGCTGAAGTTGGCGGTGACTCAAGTGATATTGGCTGTCGGTCGAGCGATGAGGGGACGTCTTGGGAGTTGGATTGACCAGCAAAGGTTCGCCTCTGATGTGTCTGTGGGGTCAAATCAACCACAGAACTTTGACGACTCATGTTGAGCTGGCCTTGATCGCAATTCTTGGAGGTTATAAGAATTGGCCGGAATGGCCCAAATGGTAGAGGAAGGGCTATAGTTGGAGAAGGTTAACGCGGATTCATCGGCGTGAAAGCTAGATCAAGGTGATATATGGGGATGTGGGGCAAAAGTCGAGCAAGAAAGTGTAGAGTCGTTATCGCGATAACGATAAGAAGGCGGTGGAGGTTGAGATGGTGTGGCGATATATCATTGCCCGCTGTCTATGTGATGTGGAGCGCACCCATATAGTTCGCTGTACTAGCGGCAGCCGACAAACACTTCTGGTGGCGTAACTCAGTGCGAACTTGGTGAAGCGCTAAGCGGTGGTCAAGTCCGGCGGGCGAGAGTGCTAATTCGACCACCTAGGAAAAAATTCTGTTGACCGCGCTCAATACAGTCCAAGCCCATCACCTCACAGAAGGTAGTCGGGCTCTTGGATTCATCTCCGACATCCAAGTTGATGCAGTGCCGCACAAAGCTGCAAATTTGGCACGACTTGCTCAAGAGAACTATTTACTCCTAATAGACCATATAAAGATGATTCTGTAGTCTGTAGTTACGCCTGTTCAGGCGACCTATCTTCTGTTTCCGGGATTGCAATATACTTAATAAGCCATGACGTCCTCAATTACCCGTGAGCAGCCAGCACAATTTATATTTGGAGCCTTCAATTTGTATTGACCTGGGCATCTGATTCGTCAACAAATAATCCTCGAGGGTGCCAATATGGAGCGTGATACGTGAAGGTTCACGGCCGTAAAGACGCTAAACTTTATTTGGCTGCATACATAAATGGTGGCGGACCTTTAATAATCCGACCACCGGATATGACGCTCAGATGCGATAGGGAGTGATATGGAAATTCCCAAAAAGCACGAACCACCTCATCTTCACAATTAGCAAAGCGCAGCCCTGGGCTGCAGTCGCCTTGACGATACCATGACCTGACCCATTACCATATTGAATCCATGTCCACAGACCATGTTATCGTGGAATCTCTCCTGCTCTCCTTCCAGGGGGCTCGTCAAATCTGCGCGCGTGCAATTGCGACCAGTATCCCTCCATCCCCAGCCATGGCAAATTTCTCTGCGCAGCCGACTTTTACGCCATTATTCTCTCGCTATCAATGATACGTCATCGCCTGAAAGATCTCTTCAAGGTGCGTTGCTTGCTATTCGTCGAGGGCTAGGGTGCGCTCGATTGCACGAAATCACTGACCGAGTTCAAGTCCCCGCATTACCTAGGTTTAACGAAATCGGTGTTCAGCAGTTAAGCGACTATGTATACCCTCAAGTATTTCCCATTAAGGCCCGCGTACCGGATCCCGAACTCGTTGCCTTGTCCAGGGACCACCTGACCAGGCACGATCTCCTCGGAAAGTCCCAAACAGCGGATCCCATCGCATTTGATCTGCCCCCTCTTCAGGGCCAGACTCTAGATGAACATTTCTATAAGCTAGGAATGGATGCATCAGAACCATATCTGACCTTCGCCAAGTCCTATGCAGCCGTGAACTGTCCGACAAAACCGCGCAAGTGGGTGAAACGCAGTGGATGGACCAAATACAACCCAGACGGCTCCTCAGAGCCCGTGGATGCCCCGGATGAGGAGATGCTTACATTCGATACGGAGGTCATGTATAAGGACAATTCTTTCGCAGTCATGGCTTGTGCTGTCAGCCCAACGACTTGGTATGCATGGCTATCGCCGTGGCTTCTGGGTGAAACGGAGGAGAAAATACACCTCATTCCTTTGGGTGACCCGTCAAAGCCTAGGATAGTGGTAGGACACAACATCGGATATGATCGTGCTCGGGTCCTCGAGGAATACGACATGCGCCAATCGCACAACTTTTTCGTCGACACAATGTCACTTCACGTCGCCGTAAATGGAATGTGTTCGCAGCAGAGGCCAACTTGGATGCGTCATAAGAAGAACAAGGACCTTCGCGACAAAATTGCCAGCGACCACAATTCTGTCGAACTCGCTTCATTGCTGGAGAATAATATGCTACGTGAGGAGGAAGAAGAATTATGGGTTGGTCGAAGTTCAGTGAATTCCTTGCGGGACGTGGCAAAGTTTCATTGCGATGTGACCATTGACAAGGCACAGAGGGATTTCTTTGGCGAGCTTAACAGAGAGAGCTTGTTGGCAAAATTGGAGGAGCTCTTGGACTACTGTGCTGCGGATGTGGCCATTACCCACCGAGTCTATCGGAAAGTTTTCCCCAATTTCCTGGAGACTTGCCCCCACCCTGTCAGCTTTGGTGCTCTACGACATTTGTCCTCGGTCATTCTTCCCGTCAATCAGACTTGGCAAGAATACCTCGCCAGAGCTGAGGAAACATACCACAAACGACTCGATGATGTCCAACGCAAACTTGTTGAACTATGTAACGAAGCATTGAAGAGCAAAGATCAGCCAGATGTTTATACAAATGATCCTTGGCTGCAGCAGCTGGACTGGTCCGGCCAAGAGATCAAAATGGTGAAAGGAAAGAAGAAGGGCGATCCCCCTCGCCCTGCGGCGCGACAGAAGAAACCAGGCATGCCTAAATGGTACAAGGATCTTTTCCCCAGCAGCAACGCGGATATCAATTTGACGGTGCGAACTCGGATTGCGCCCATCCTGCTCAAGCTGTCTTGGGATGGATACCCACTCATTTGGTCTGACAAGCACGGCTGGACCTTTCGCGTTCCTCGTGACCAGACTAAGAAATACGAGAATCAGCCGGTTGTACTCTGTGACATGACCGAAGAGAAGTCTCAGCAGTTGCGGGACGACAGAAGAAATATATACTTCAAAATCCCGCATAAAGATGGCCCCCAGGCCCGATGCACAAACCCGCTGGGTAAAGGTTACATGCAATATTTCGAACGCGGAATCTTATCGTCACAGTTCGAGCTTGCCAAGGAAGCATTAGACATGAACGCCTCTTGCTCATATTGGATCAGTGCTCGGGACCGGATAATGAGCCAGATGGTGGTTTACCAGGACCAAGTCAAAACGGCAGATTTGAGGAGCAAGGATCAGAACCGACTGGGTTTCATTTTGCCTCAGATCATCCCGATGGGCACCATCACTCGCCGTGCAGTTGAGAACACTTGGCTTACTGCAAGCAATGCGAAAGGAAATCGTGTCGGCTCGGAGCTCAAGGCCATGATCAAAGCACCACCCGGATACTCCTTTGTCGGTGCAGATGTTGATTCCCAAGAACTTTGGATTGCCAGTCTTGTTGGCGATGCGTCTTTCCAGATACACGGAGGGAATGCCATCGGTTTCATGACACTGGAGGGCGCCAAAGCTGCAGGAACTGATCTGCACTCTCGCAGTGCACAGATTTTGGGAATCTCCCGTAATGATGCCAAGGTCTTCAACTATGGGCGTATTTATGGAGCTGGTGTCAAGTTTGCTGCTACTCTCCTTCGTCAATTCAACCCATCATTGACCGAGAGACAGACGCAGGAGACGGCAGCGAATCTGTACAAGGAGACCAAGGGCATACGAACGTCGCGTCGTGTTCTCAGTGAGACCCCCTTCTGGCGAGGGGGCACAGAATCCTTCGTGTTCAACAAGTTGGAGGAGTTCGCCGACCAGGAAAAGCCACGAACTCCCGCTCTAGGGGCTGGAATTACCGAGGCCCTCATGCGCCGCTTCATCAACAAAGGCAGCTTCATGACATCCCGCATTAATTGGGCTATCCAATCATCTGGTGTAGATTATCTTCACCTCCTGATCGTTGGAATGGATTATCTGATTCGGAGATTCAATATTCACGCTCGCCTGTCAATCACTGTCCATGATGAAATCAGGTATTTGGTCAAGGACGAGGATAGATACCGAGCAGCCCTTGCACTGCAGATCGCCAACGTCTGGACCCGCGCCCTCTTCTCACAGCAAGTGGGCATCGACGATCTTCCTCAGTCCTGTGCTTATTTCTCCGCGGTTGACGTCGACCATGTGCTGCGCAAGGAGGTTGACATGGATTGCGTCACGCCTTCGCATCCACATAAGATCCCTCATGGTGAAACTTTGGACATTTCTCAGATCTTAGATCAAGGCCAACGAGCTTTGCTGGATCCTTCCATCACACCAACATTTCCTCCTCACCCAGAGAAGTACACCTATACGCCACGAGAGTCCGTTATGTCAACTTTTGAGCCATCCGATTTAGCATTCATCAAAGCCCAGATCACTAAGGAGGATAAAGAGATGCGCGAAATTATCAAAGAGAAAACCCGTTCCGTCCCTACCACCAAATCCTCAAACCCACGTTCTTCAACCAAAACCCCGGGCAAAACCAACGGCTGGGCTTCCGCACAGCCTCAGAGCGCAGTCCTGATGGACATGGAATCCGGTTTATATCCCGATTTCCGTACTCCTCCTCGCACTTCTACACATGGGGTCAGACAACCACAAGTCGGATTTGATCGATCCACTTGGAAACCACGGCCATATGCTCGGGCCTAAGCTTATTGTAGCACTACCTTTTCCTTTTCCTACCTTTTTTTTTCTTTTCTTTTCCAATATTTCCTCTCTGGATCTGATTGTCTCTATATTTCTTTTATCATACTCGGGCATACTCGGGCGGACGCATGGCTTATTGGATTGACCTGGAAACAGCATTGGGATGGCGTAGAAGTGATCTACTGATGTGATGATACTGTACAAAACCAGCTTGCATTTTACTAATGGCAATTATTGTCCCTTGTTTTTCAATCAATCAACACAATACTCAACAGATAAAGTCTAGGTCTCCTGGTATCTATGTCTCCTTCCACATCGATGGAACCCTGTAATGATGTCAGTTCCATGTTAATCAAAGTCAATTTCTATGGACATCAACTTACGCAACCTCAATCACTGCACACCTCCCGCCCTGAACAATACCTCTGGCTTCCTGTATAACCGATTCTAACTCGCTTTGTGTTTTGATCGTAGCTCCCCAGGCACCCCCAGCCGCAGTGGCAATTCCTGGGTAATCAGGCGAGGGCTCAAATGATAAGTTGAGGTCTATGTAACCCATATTAGTAAAATAGCCCCAAGCAAACACCGCTGATTTTCCTACCCTTTCTGTTAGACTTCGATGATAGGCCGTCCTTATGAACAAGGAGAGCGGACACTTTGGGTGCATTCCACCCGCCGTTGTTCAAGACGACGAGGAGGAATGGAACATCGTAGCGCCGTGCTATCCAATAAACACTCTCCATCTGTGAGAATAGATACGTTCCATCTCCAACGCTGCGACATTTTAGTGTTTGCACAGTTCTCTTAGGAATCGATCTTACCCACATTGCACAGATGAAACTATCCGGCTTGGCTAGTTTCACGCCGAGGGCTGCACCGCCACCCCAGCCTAGACCGCCAGCTCCACTGCCGACTAAACTCCCTGGCTGACGAAAATATCAGTAGGCAATTTTAATTGTTGGCTGCAAAGGATCATACACACCTTCACTAGATTTAGGTGGTGGATAACCGGTCCTGCATTCGTGACTGCCTCAAGAACGTAACTCGTATCTTCGGGAAGTTGCTGTCTCAGCTTGGCTGTTAGGTATGGCACGGTGACAATTTCATTGTCCGACGGCATTTCCAAAGCGCGGAGGCTCTCACGCCATTTGTTATAGCGAACTTCACGTGCGTCGAATGCTTCAGTGTAGCGCAGGCTGTCCAAAGCCTGTGTGTCCAGATAGGAATTCAATTGGTTGAGTGCAATCTCGCAGCTCACCTTAAGTCTGCGAATCGCATTGATGGAAAATACTAATAGTAGGAGGTTTAGAGCGAATTTTTCACGAGGAGGGTTAGAAACCTACGAGGCATCTGTTGCTTGAGCGGATCAACATCCAGATGGAATATCTTTGTGCCTAGAATGAGAATCACGAGTAAATGGCTGTGGCTTGGCAAGATACAGGTTAATACTCACCCTTGTGGGGCTTTCCCGCAGTCGGGATCCATGGGACGTCGCAATCCAAGATGAGAATGACATCTGCTTCAAGGACCGCGGGGTGTGTTGTAACAGTGACCCCCAGGTAGGCCGGGTGGTTGCTTCGTATGCAGAGATCGGAGCCTACCATCTCTACAACACTGATTGGCAATTTGTCGCAGAGGTTTTCTAGCAGTGGTGGAGCACGGGTGTTGCGGCCAAGATAGCCTGTGATCACAAGAGGTCGTTCGGCATTCATGAGTGCATTTGCAATCAATTCAACATCTACCGCTATTAGCCATAAACGGATGTCAGGATGGGATATCGATACCTGACTCAGGCAAGGCACTTGGAGCAAGTGGATTGAGGTTCTCTTTTTCAAGATACTTTCTGTCGACTTTCTGTAGTTGACAGCCTCTCAGTATTTGCTCTATTGAAGTGTTGGCTTGACTTTTACCTCTTCAAGAACCTCCCTTGCAGCCATAAGATAAGCTGGACCCTTGGGATCCGACAAAGAAATTTGCAGGGCTCTGTTGACCATTTCCTTGATGTTCCGTCCACTCTTGATTTCACCGGAGTATCGGCAATATTGCCGGAGAATTGAGGCTTGGTCAGGCACATCCTGTAGCCAGTGGATAAATCTATGCCTGCGTTAGATAATGTTCGAGAAGGGACGGATCTTGCCATACTCAGTTCGTGAACCTAAAAGTTCACCCCTTTGAGTGAAGGGGCTCAGGCCTGCAAAGCACAACGCGGGCACTCTGCCAACGGAGGCATTGTGAATGGACTGTCCTAGGGCTAGTGTGCCGCAGTCTACATGTACAAGAACGCATTGCTAAATGGAATTAGAAAGTGCTGATGGGGTAAAATGCGAGGGGCGCCATACTGGATCTCCGGTGACTTGAGCAAATCCAAGAGCTGCGGACAAAGCCACCAGTTCTGAGGGGCAGGTAATGATGTTGGGAAATTTGATGAGTTGTTCTGCAGGTAATTAGAAGAGCAATCTCTCTAGTTATACTTATCGCGGGGATGAACGCACTCTGCTTCGCTTTGATCATGGCTTCGAGCATAGCAGGATGATCGCTTCCTCTATTGCACGTTAGCTGGTTATGACATGAACACGTTACCCAAAATCTGGTAGAACCCGAATACCTACAAGTTGACAAAGCAATAAGTGACGCCGGCCTCAGCTTCATAATTTGTCAGTGGTATTCAAGAACATTCGCAAGGTGTTATACATACCTAAAGCTTCGAAGAATCCTTCGGCAGCCGAGATCAATTCGTCAGCATCGAGGTCATCTTCAGTATAACGAGCGCGCTTGAGTGGCCTATCTGTGGATGTAGTCATCTTCGCTGTTATCGACAAGTCTTGATTCAATCGTGATTTATCAAAAATTGGGGGACTTTATAGGTATTCACCTTCAGGTGTGCAGACTATCCCTCGAAGCCAAGCCAAGTGGTTTACTCACGGCATCTCCGAGAGCCAACCGCTGTAGTGAACAGCCCCACTACACTGCCGGTTCAGGTGGGTTCACCCCGCACTCCTCGACAACCGTACTCGTTGACTATGCGAAAATAGGGGAGTTTGAAATGACCTCGGAATGCAAGTTTCGGTCTCGATGTTTACATGATTTTATCCAGAATTGTTATTTTTATGGCGAAAACCAAGGGGACTGCAGTGGTTTGAGGTAGTATTGTTCTCTGCAGTCACGGAAGGCTGTGAAAAAGTGAGAACTTGCCATGGGTACTTCCATGCCACTATGCATCCCTTTGTCGTGCACGGCAGTCGAGTCCATTCGAAAAGTGGTCTAAGAGCCAGACTGGGTTGCGGGATGAGGTGCGTGGAAGGTGGATTCAGGTACAGAAGGGATCTCCCCGATTGGCTGGAACTCCAGAGATCCACTAAGAGCACCATCGCAACCCTGGTCAATCGATGGACAGGATAAGGATTGAAGCCATGCTGTGGATCTTTCTTTCCAAGTTAGTCACAATCAGGAGCAATTTTGATCAGCTCTGGAATGTAAAACGGTTCCCCCTTCCCACACTGACTCAATTGAAGGTCTGGTTCCAGCTCTAAACACTAGTCAATTATGTTCCCCCGAAGTGTAACATGTCGGCTTGGCCCCAATGGTGATCCTATCTGGCGGAAAGACAGCTCGAAATTATTCGGCTGTGTCGAAGCGAAGGGCGATAGTGACTTATTTAAAAGTCCACCCAAACCTTTAGGACTGGAAGGATCAGGAGAATCCAAAACTTCTAAGCCAACATCAAAGCGATGGGAAGGTAACCAGTCAGACTTGGTTTCCTTTTCCAATGGATGGCTCGTCTGACTCAATATCCAACAGGAATATTCTCCGAAGAGGCTTCCAGAAGGCAGCCCTCCAGCATCAAGGCAGCTGCCCGAGCTGCGGCAGAGCCTGGTTAGTCTCTTGCGTACTGACTTGGCTAACAATCACTAACAGTGAAAACTCTCAGGCATGATTTCACTCGGTGCTGGAGCACCATCAGCTGCCTACTTTCCATTCAAGGAGGTCGATGTTAAAGTGTCAAATGAATTAGGATCTTCGGCAGATATGGAGACACCCGATTCAATTATTCACATGGCCAAGTATGACTTTGAGGCAGGAACCAACGACTACGGTAAATCCGTCAATCTCAGACATTAATAAATCTATTCACTAATCTACCCGAGGCCTTGATGTTGCCTTGAATTATGGCCAAGGAACCGGTTCTGCACAAATGATACGCTTTGTGACAGAGCATACAGAGGTGAGATTACTAAACATGACCGGACTATCTTTGAAACCAGCACTAATTAACTCAGTTACTACATGACCCTCCTTACGCCGACTGGGGCTGCTGTTTGACTGTCGGAAGTACAGCTGCATGGGACTCAACTCTCAGAATCTTCTGCAACAAAGGGGATCACATCCTCGTTGAGAACTATGCATTCGCGAGTGCACTGGAAACAGCGTGGCCCCTGGGCATCAAAACGCTCGGCGTGAAAATGGACGAACAAGGATTGATTCCAACGCATCTTGACGAATTGCTTTGCAGCTGGGACGTGCAAGCTCGCGGGGCCCGCAAACCATTTCTGCTTTATATGGTCCCGACGGGCCAGAATCCTACTGGAGCTACGCAGTCTCTGGCCCGGAGAAAGGCTATCTACTCTGTCGCGCAAAAGCACAATCTCTATATTGTGGAAGATGAGCCTTATTACTACCTGCAGTTGCCGGAATACCGCCCGAATCAGGTGCTCAACTCGTCCCACATGGATGGTCTTATTCCATCGTATTTGAGTCTCGATGTGGATGGAAGAGTCCTTCGAATGGATTCACTATCTAAGGTCCTCTCACCTGGAACTCGATTGGGCTGGGTCACTGCTTCCCAGCAGGTTATTGAGAAGTTTGTTCGGCAGAACGAGACTTCATCTCAGCACCCTAGTGGTATCTCCCAGGTGATTGTTTTCAAACTGCTCAATCACCACTGGGGGCATTCGGGTTTCTTCAAGTGGTTGGAAAGTATCCAGAAAGAATATACTTGGAGGAGGAATGTTTTTGCCGAGGCATGCGACCAATACCTTCCGAAGGACTTTGTGGATTGGACTCCTACTCACGCGGGAATGTTTGTAAGTTCTTAATAACTCATGCTGCATGTGTATTTGCTGATTGCTAGCTTTACTAGCAATGGATTGAGATCAAATGGAAGTCCCACCCTCTGTATAAGACTGGGAGTGATCACCCGACCATCCAAAAAGCAATATTTAATTCTGCTGTGAAACATAAAGTCTTTGTGACGCCCGGATCTTGTTTCTGGGCTGAGAGCGATGCGGTAGAAGATCGAATGTTCTTTCGGGCTACCTATGCATCAGCATCGAAAGAAGACCTCACAGAAGCAGCCCGCAGACTTGCCTCGGCGATCAAAGCGGAATTCGAATAGAGGAATCGAATAGAGAATCTCTAGATTTATATGAATTTTCTTTGCTTTATTATAGAGAAAGTCATATTTGAGCCGCGTTATAGCTTTCTCGCTATATATTGTCGTTAAGTGCATCTAAGAAAACTAACAAGACATATGGGCAGAGGCCCTTACGTTTCCAGTCCAATCCTTTCATATTGGTTGACGAACTCTTCAAACAACTTCTGAAGCCCCAGGAGCTCTAACGGCTCCTTGGCGTCATCCTGATCCATAAAGCATAGCATGTTATGGATTTCGAACGTGATGGCCAGCAGGAAGCCCAGCTCAGCTTCCAGAAATATCTGTTCCCCCGCATCCGAGTCGCCAGTCGCCTCATTCCATTGCACTGCATATTCTTCGCAAAAGTGCCTCTTCTCCTCTTCTGTATAAGGTCGGCATTTGGCGATCTTGCTCTCTTCATCAAACCACTGGAACATCTTCTGCAAAAAGTGGCCGCCAATGTCGAATGCGCGGTAATTTTGAAAGACGAATTCAAAGTCTATGAGAACAATCCTGCTTTCGCCTTGCCTAAGGTTGTTCTTTACCATCACATTCATAAATTGAACGTCGTGAATGCACCACCCTTTTTTTCCTCTGATTGAATCCAGTCTCTCGACAACTTGTCTGATTCGTGACACAAAGTCATAATCGATAATGTGGTCAATACCGACATCTACTTCTTTGGCCAGCCTCTTGAGCTTTTCCATCCTGTGATATTTCGCAAGCTCTCGGGTGATTGTATCGTAATAACTCTCAACCGATTTTTTTCCCCGTTCTGTCGACATGGCGTGAAAGGCGGCATATCCCCTTGCGACGTCGGCTCGGATATTTTCGTCTTCCACATCTTCTGGCTTCAGATTTCGTGCATCCAAAAACTCATCGATCCTTCCAAAAGCGCCATCCTTTGTCTGGAAGAAGGCGTATAATTTGGCACCAAGACCCAATTGGCCGTAATCATAGCATAGCTGTGCCTCTTCGTGTTTGTTGGGAACCAAATGTTTGAACACCTCAATTTCTCCATCAAGCTCCCCGTTGATCTTGAGGAATACCTTGAGAGGCTCTGAAAAAATTTCATCCTTGTTCTTTGGCCGTTCCACGACACAATTTGTGTTTGCGTACGCAGTGTTGTATGTCACGATGAGGGTTTCTGGATCCACATCTGGCCACTCCTTGGTGAAGAATGTGCCGACAATGGCTTTTATCATGGGCTTTGTCGGTAAGCCATCTTCTGGAATAGCTACTGGGACGCTTATACATGTTGCCATATTGTCGTGCGAGTGCAAGAAGGTCTATCTGTTGAAAAGTTTCTGCAGGTGAACAGATAGCAGAATAATATGGAAATAATATTTTTGTATCTGAAAGATCCGAGAACATACCGGACTTGTATTTATAACAGATGGATCAGCGTGATTTTTCAGGTGTGAGTCATGAGGACTCATAATGAGTGAAAGAGGGGATTAGGTGTTCGGTGGGCAGCAGATAGGGGCCAAAACCTGGCATATGTTACGGGAAAGATCCTTGCGGTCGCAGTTATTCACATTTACAAGAGAAAGTAACATTGAGAAGGAATTGTGTATAATCTAATCAGACAGACAGGAATTTTAAATAATAAATCAATCCATCAATCCTGCGAAACAGTCTCGGACGCAAGATCCACCTTCGTCTTTTCAAAGTCTCTAGCCTTGACTTCGTTTTTGAAAAGAATGTCCATCTCAGCGAAAGTCCGGTTCTTAGTCTCAGGAAGACGGAAATAAGCCCAAATAAAACCAATGGCCATAATTCCTCCACAGAAAAAGCCACTCTTAGCGCCCCATTCCCAAGCCGCATTCTGAACCATATGCGGAATAAGCTGTCCATAAACAAGAACACCAATATTGTATACTGCACGCGCGAGCGCAACGCTCTTGGTTCGAAGGAAATTGGAGGGAATCTCAGTCACAATGGTATAGATGATAGGACCGATCGTGATAAAAAGGACAAAGTATTGAATCAAAAGGATGCTTCCAATTCCGTAGCCAATGTTTGGATGGGTGGATATGCTCGGAATGCCCAAGAAGCCAATGAGGAAAGTAGTCAAGGTCAAAAAGCCAGTGCCGACCAATAGCAACGTGCGACGGCCAACCTTTGGAACCAAGAACCAGGCAATGAAAACACCGATAATAGCCAAGGCGTACTCTCCCATGCCGAAATCGAAAGATGCGGCGGAGGCAAGACCGGCTTGCTCCAGGAAGTACACGATGTAAGAAACGAGCGGGGCGCATAATTCTTGAATGAGATAGACGAACACTGTGATCTCGGTGCGACGCAGGTTCACGCCCTTGAAGAGATCCCAATAATTGCTGGTTGCCTTCATCTCGTTCTCAATCTTGATCGTATGCTCCATCATCGCAATTGTATCCTCGACTTCTGCTTCCGAACTATCCTGGGAACGTAGGCGACGCAAAGTCTTTCGTGCGTCGTCCATACGGCCTTTCCGTGTAAGCCACCAAGGCGACTCGGGGGCGCAGAAGATACCGATAGCAAGCGGGATAGGTAGCGCCCATTGAAGGGCAAATGGAATTCTGTAGGCCCACTGCCCAGTGGACGAAAGGAAAGCACGTAGCACACCGGTACCCAGAAGATAGCCGATACTCCAGCAAAGAGAAACCAGCATCGTGAGGTACGGTCGCAGGACATTAGGACATACTTCAGCGGCGTATGTTGTCGACAGGGTCTGGAAGACACCCCACGGCACACCCAACAAAATTTCGGCCCCCATGTACATGTAGATACTAGTTGCGAAGAATTGAAGGAAGATGAAAGCCGTCATGAGCAGCAGACAGATCATCATAACCCAGCGGTAACCGATCCAGTCAGCAACCAATCCGTTGATCAATAGACCAATGATTTCTCCAGCATTGACACCATTGCTTATACCGGATTGTAGATCTGCGGGGATTTGGTAGGTACCGTCACTCTGGAGCTCGCCGTATCGCTTTTGGAAAGCCGGGAACGCGAAGAAACCACTGACAAATGCGTGGTCGAATCCCTCCATGATGAGTGCTGTCGAGAACAAAATTGACCAGAATACGGCCTTGGGGTACTTGCGGATACCCTCTCTGAGAGTCATTCCGTGTTCATTGTCAGTTGCTCTCTGAGCACCCTTCAGGGTGTCGATGGCAGCAGAATATTTTTCCTCATCCTTGTCGTAGACCACGGTCGTTGTATTCCTGTCGGCAACATCTTCTTGGTGTTCAGCCATGTCGGAAATTATGACAAAAGAGAATAGGGTGGGGGGAAAGGAAGCTCAAGCTCAAGTCCCGCAGCTGCCGGGTTCTTTGTCGATTATAGCTGTTTCTGCGACTTACAGCGCAGCTCCTCTGTTTACTTACTCCGCATCCCCGGAATATGGGGATCCATAGTCTGGGGAAAGTCCATTTAGGTCCGTGAGCTGTCTCCACTGATCGTAATCAATGTGCACGATCTATTAGGCATTTCCTTTGTCGATCCGGAATCAAATATCCCGAGTCTTACACGCTAGGGCTTCGCCGATCTGTCAGCTGCCATAGCTCCGGCTAGACCCCTGCTAGCCTGTGCTAGTTGCCGGGTACCCTTTAGATTTTGGATGCGCTGTTCAGGTGAATAGCTCACGCAATGTTTAGGCTTACACAGACACACAAGAATGAAATTAAAGAAAAAAAAAACAGTAGACAAGAGCTAATGTAAATGAAGAAGATACATACGCAGTGTCAGTCATCTTGAACAGAAAGTCTTTTGTATCTTCTGGTACCGCAATACATACCGCATGTGGAGAACAAATTCACAGTTTTACGAGCTTGGAAAGCTTAAGCAATTATGCCAAGTGAGCGATCTATTTGAGGAATAATTATCTCTTGGCGGATTAAAACCCACAATAATCAAGAGGAGGCCCGAAAAGAATGGGGAGAGCTGCCCGAACGCTAGGCTCGGATTTATCTTGAGATAATATCGACAGGAAACACGACCTAAGATAGAGGTTCCCTGTGCACTTTGGTTATCGCGTCTAGAGTAGAGCTTGGATAGAAGACTGCACAGTTCACTAAGTGACGGGCATACCATGTGTTGATCCGGCATCAGATACACCGAACCCTGGACTTTAGCCTAAGCTAGGAAAGAAAGCGGGGAAATATTGAAGGATCACGCCACTACATTTAGCGGCAATTCCTTTTCGACAAGGAGACGCGTCCTCGAATATTCTTCGTGAAAGACCTGTCATTGGATCCACTCCTGAAGTTGACCAGTTAAGGACAGCATATTGTCGGACCTAACTACTAGAACTAGGCATTAATTGAGTCTGGTGTGCCCCCGCACAACCAATCCCGACCCCAGCTCCTGCCTCGCGTGCAATTCTCAACATAGAAAAGATCTAGGCGCTCAGTCTCTAAGTCTCTCTTGCCCAGCAATCATGTATAATAATCTGCGGTGGCTAAATGGAGATGGCCCTAATGCTCTTCAGAGTGGTGTTTCGTTTGGAATGTCATGGACACAGGGTCTCTACCAATCAAGCCAGCAATTCGTGATTGAAAATGATGGCAATCAATGGCCACTGGATTGCCGAGAAGTTGCTTACTGGGCCGATGGGTCGCTCAAATGGACGGCTCATTCGGTCTCAGGTGACATTGGCTACAGCGAAGAATACAAGGTCAAAGGCACGCCGCATCCAATAAAAACCCATGAAGGTGTTAAGGTTGAGCATCAGGGCTCACATCTCTTGGTGACTACACATGAGGGAATTGTCTTGAGATTTGCTGCCCCGGGTAACTCATCGATCTTGGAAAGCTTTACTGTCAAAGGTCGATCACTTTGCTCAAATGCTACGGTTGTCGCATCTATCAACAACAAAGAATACACAACACGCGTGGACGCAGTGGGTGTTGAAAATACCACATTTAGTAGGGCCGTCGTCAAAGTCACTGGCGTGGTAGAGGCTATCGGTGTCTCTCGCCTTCCGTTCAATATGCGATTCTATGTTTATTCGAATAGTTCGTCTGTGAAGATTATTCACTCCTTCATCCACGATCTCGATTCGAATGAGCCTTTAACCTCCCTCGGAATTCAATTTACAGTCCCCTTTGAACAAACCGAACTTTATAACCGCCATATCCGAATAGGAGGATCGAGTGGCGGCGTTCTGAAAGAAGAAGTGAAAGGATTGACTGGGCTGCGTCATGGCCCCACGATTCAAAATCGAATCGACCAGGCCTCTGGAAGATCAGTCATTTTGGATGATAAAGAGTGGACTAGGACCGACCTTAAAAAAGGGGTGTCCTATATTCCATCCTGGGAATCGTATTCTCTTTCCCAACTCTCATCGGACGGGTTCACAATCAAAAAAAGGACCAAGCCGGGCTGCTCTTGGGTCAAAGTCATCGGAGGCGGGAGAGCTGACGGAACAGCCTATGTGGGATCAGCTCACTATGGCGGACTAGCAGTGGGCATGTCTGATTTCTGGGAGCGTTACCCTACCCAGCTGGATCTGAGCGAGTTAACCTCCGACCATGGCAAAGTGACAGTTTGGCTATACTCGCCGCTCTCCGAGCCCTTGGAAACCACGCCTTATCATGATGGACTTGGGATGGACTCTTACGAGAAACAATTAGATGGTCTAAATGTCACGTATGAGGACTTTGAGCCTGGATTTGCTTCTGCAAATGGCATTGGAAGAACGAATCAAATCTTCCTGAGACCATTCAATGCTACCCCGTCGAATGAAGAAATTTCTTTGTTTTCATCCTTAGTTCGAGATCCACCTCGTTTGGTAGCCACACCGGAACATCTACATTCTACGGGTGCATTCCATGGATGTTGGGCTCCTAGCTCGCAGATCCTGGGCCATGCGCCTACCCCGCAAGAAACAGAAGTCGAGAAAAGACTGAATCTTTTATTCGAGTTCTACCATAACCAGGTGGAGCAAAACAGATGGTATGGTTTCTGGGACCACGGGGATGTTCAACATACCTATGATGCGTATCGACATGCCTGGCGATACGATGTTGGCGGCTTTGCTTGGGACAACTCTGAACTCTCCACCGACTTGTGGCTTTGGTTATATTTTCTCCACACCGGAAGAGCAGACGTTTTTCGAATGGCCGAGGCAATGACTAGGCATACTGGTGAAGTGGATGTGTATCATATGGGGAGGTTTAAAGGGTTTGGAACCCGCCATGGCGTCCAGCATTTCAGTGACAGCTCAAAACAACTCCGCATTTCGAATGTCCTTTACCGGCGCATCTATTTCTACTTGACCGGAGATGAGCGTACAGGCGATTTAATCACGGAGCTCCAGGAAAGCCAAAATGCTCTATTGACTTTGGATTCACATCGGAAGGTCCAAGAACACGCCGGCATACCTGAAGGCTTTGCCATGACAAACATAGGTCTTGATTGTGGTCCTCTCGTTGCTAGCTGGTTGACTGCATGGGAACGGCGTTCGGAAGGATGGGCTCGTTGCAAAGGACTTCTACTTAAGCTTCTGGACGGGATCGCTGGGCTCAAACACGGTATTGGAAACAATGCTATTCTGTTGAATCCTACTACCGGGGAGGTCCGGGAATGCCCGCCTCCAACACCGGATTGGGCAATTTCACATTTGTCTATGCTATTCGGATTTCCAGAAATATCTTCGGAATTGTTCCACTATGCTCGTGGTGAATTCCCGGAGACTGTGGAGAAGTTCATGAAGGTCTGGCTGTGCTACTGTCGGGCATATAATGGAGGACCAGATGTTCAACGGGAAGAATTCGGCTTCGAGTTTCCATCTCATGCGACATGGCGCCAGAGCCATTCGACCCTGACGGCATTTGCTGCGGTAGAACAGAAGCGTGATGATCTCGGTCAAGCAGCGTGGAAACAATTCTTCAATACTGATGGATACACGGCTAACCACGATTGGACTGTTTTTAAGACATCTTCTCCGGAGTACTTTGGCCACGGAGAGGAGGCTGTCTGGGTGACGACCAATGAGGCAGCTCGCTACGGTGTATCTGCGATCTCTAACCTCGCAAACATCCGTCGATATCTTAATTAGAGATCGAAATATAGACTTAAAGATTTCTGATTGCTTCTATCCCTTCCGAGTGAAGATAAATACAATGATAGATGAAATGAATTCTATATGCTACAAAATCTTCACGCATCAAGTTGTAGGTGCCAAATTGAGCGGACATGTGAATTCTTTGCCACAAAGATAAGATTCCGATCGGACATGACTGGGCCGAAGCGAGATTAAAGTTTCGATATGGCCCCTTCATGGACAGTGTGGGGTTCATTCCTGGGGATTGCGGGGTCTCTTCTTATTGATGGAAAAAACGTTGGACAGCAAAGGCGTGGGGGTAACCACTTCTCTTGGCTGAGGGGTACAGCGCAGTGAATCAAGGTTCATCGCTTCAAAGAGATGAACAAATAGCCACCCTGAAGATTTCAAGATTTTGAAAGCCACATCCAGGCTCATCACAATATGGCACCCACCAAGTACGCCGTTGTAGGCACCGGAGGACGCGCCGCGTTCTTCTACAGCGCCATCGTTCGGGATTTCAAAGATAGCGCATCCCTTGTGGCGTTTTGTGATACAAATCAAACACGAATGGATGTGGCCAATACCCGGGTACAGGAATTAGGATTGGCGCAATTGCCGACCTACAAGGCAGTTGATTTTGATCGTATGATCGAAGAGACGAAACCCGATACGGTGATAGTAACGACTATTGACCGGACTCATCATGAATACATCATCCGCGCTATGCAGTTGGGATGCGATGTGTTGAGCGAAAAGCCGATGACTGTGGATGAGATCAAGTGTCAGATGATTCTAGACGCTGTCAAGGAGACCAAGCAACAGTTGCGCGTTACGTTCAATTACCGATACGCGCCTCACAATACCAAAGTGCGTGAGCTGTTAATGGATGGTGCTATTGGTAAAGTGACTTCGGTGCACTTTGAATGGCTCCTGAACACCCGTCACGGTGCAGACTATTTCCGTCGCTGGCACAGGGATAAACGCAACAGTGGTGGTCTGCTTGTTCACAAGTCAACTCATCATTTTGATCTGGTGAACTTTTGGCTGGGAAGTCGCCCATCGACTGTTTTTGCGCAGGGTGACTTGAAATTTTACGGCAAAGAAAATGCCGAATCTCGAGGAGAGACTAAGTTCTACTCTCGAGCTCATGGAAGTGCTGCGGCGGTCAACGATCCTTTTGCTCTCCATATGGAAGACCATCCCCAGCTCAAGGCTATGTATCTTGACGCCGAGCATGAAGATGGCTATTACCGTGATCAAAGTGTCTTCGGCGATGGCATCAACATCGAAGACACGATGGGCGTGCTGGTGAGCTACCAGTCCGGGGCTATCATGACTTATAGCCTTAATGCATACTGTCCATGGGAAGGATTCAGAGTTTGTTTCAATGGAACTGGAGGTCGCTTGGAGATGGACGTACTTGAAGAATCTTATGTCAACGCAGGAGGCGATCAGAGCAAGGAGGGTGCTGTAGCGCATACAAAAATCACGGTGCACCCCATGTTTGCACCGCCATATGAGGCCGAGGTGGTTGAAGGAGAGGGAGGCCACGGCGGTGGTGACCCTGTCTTATTGAACGACCTTTTTGGGACACCTTTGCCTGATCGCTTGAATCGTGCTGCGTCCCATGTGGACGGAGCTATGTCTATCCTGACAGGAATTGCAGCCAACAAGGCTATTCGAACTGGACAGGCTGTCCAGGTTAAAGAACTGGTTCAATTTTGAGACTGGTATTTAGATGTATGTAGAATCAATCTGGTATAGATTGGCTGCTTCCTTTTTGTATATCTTGTACAGTAGCACGGCTCCACTGTTCCCGTGACGTGGTTCAGCCAATGAACGCTATTGATATGGGCCCTCCAATCTTGACCGGGATGCCCCCGAACCAACCCTTGACCTCCACCCTGCAACTCTCACGTCGACATTCTGTACACTTTTCAGTACACAAGAAATATGTCAGCGACACCGAACCGAACGGCCAATCTTTCGGGGCGCAAAAAGACTACCGAGGCCTGCGATCCATGCCGGAAAAAAAAATTGAAGGTAAAGCCCCAAGGCCCTAGCCAGCGACAAGATGAACCCAAATCTTTACTAAGCTGAATGCTTTATAGTGTGATGGCTTATTGCCTTGCAAGTCATGCGAGAAGAGCAAGGTGCAATGCTGTTATGATCCCTCTACAGCGGCCAACAGGCTGAATGGGTAATTGATCCATGACTTACAGCTTTGAAAGAGCTAAATATGACGACAGTGGGCTGGATTTGATAAACGCACGAGTATTGGAGCTTGAAAGAGCAGTTTTCGGTGAACAAACCTATAGAACGGAAGGGACACTTGGATTGATGGGTTTGTGAAGTCCTGTCCAAGCGATACCCAGTTATGTTTTTCCATCAAACTCACGCTTCAACAGATGCTGACACGTCGGCACGAAGCTTACCACGGGCTATTGTGTGTCACGATGGAGAATTACCGAAGTCGGCGGTTTATGGTCCAACTGCTACCCTGATGCTGCTGGACGATATAAACAAATTACTCCCATTGACCGAGGCCAGTGAGGCCATCACTGAAAGGCCACACAAGAGAGCCAGATTGGGCAATTCGGAGTCGGAATCTTTTGGCTCATTGGGCCTGGCAGATGGAATCTATGAAGCGTCTCGGATACAAAATACCGGAAACTTCAGGTTGCGCGAAAACGTCGCCAACAAACATCTCGATTCATTTTTCGAGGTCGTTCACAGCATCTATCCAATTATCCCCGAGGACACATTTCGCGGCATTTGGCTTGGTTTCTGGGACAGTCCACTGCCAGCCGAGGAGACAACTGGCTCCCTCCAGTGGCAATGCTTAATGCATTCAGTCTTAGCTTTAGGCGCCCTTTACATGAATACTCCCCAGGACGCCAAGTGGGCTGCCGGTTATTTTGTTGAAGCTCAAAAGCTTATTTGGTCATTATTTGACGGTGCCAGGTTATTGACTGTACAAGCTTCAATGTTAATGGTATGAATTATGACCCCTGGCTCAAGAATCCTCAGCAATCTCACTGTCATATAGGCTGTTTATGCACACCATACTTCGCAGCCCAATGGTACGTCTTGTTGCTTCGCTCTAGACGAGTGAGAATTTGCACTGACCTGAGAAAGTGGCGTACAACTATCTTGGCGTTGCCATCCGTTTCGCTTACACACTAGGAATCAATGACATGAATGTGCCGATGCCGGATGGTGTTGAATTTGAATCTGCAGTCTCCCTTTGGTGGTCAATCTACAGTTTGGAGTCTGATATTTGCCTTGAATATGGGAGAGCGCTCAGCATCAGAGAAAGAGATGCCAAAGCACCTTATCCATCAGAAGAGATGTCGGTTCGTGCTCTTAAATTCCTCTCGAGTGGTATTTGACTGATCCAAGAAATAGGAAGACGGTGAAAATTTCAGCAAATTTGTTTTTATTACAGTCATGGCAAAATTCGGAAGGATCTTGCGCAAAGTGATTGACCTGGTATTTTACACATCGATGTTCATAGCTTTTTTACTAATATTGTCGAATAGGCCTCCGACATTAGTGAAAGAAAGTCAAATTTACAGTCCTTTGTTGGCCGACTTATGAACCACCAGGCAGAGCTCATGACATGGCGAGGGGAACTCCCCGCTCATTTAGCTCCGAAAGACATCGCACCCACTGGAGACCCACAAGCATGGGATGAAATTCCTTGGGCTCAGCATCAACGTTGTGAAATTGAACTACGTTAATGACTCTTTCATATCTTGCTAGATATCTCTACTTACACTTTGCTAGGATTTAATCATGCCATGCTCATAATGCATCGTCCGTTCTTTGTCAATTCAAAGTTTTCGACGCCATTTTACTCTTCTAAAATGGCTCAAGGTGTCTGTCTTGGAGCTGCAAAGGAAACGATCTCATTTGTGGACAAGATTCTGTCCACAGACAGCCGGGGAAGCAACAAATGGACGCCGCCATATTACCATCGCGTTATGGCAGCCACACTAACCGTGCTCACGTGTCTGTCAGATGGTTCTTGCGAGGAGAATACCGTTTTGCTAGAATATTGTGCAAAGAGTCTCAGTGCTCTTCGGCTCCAGGAATCTAGTTGTCCAGAAAAAGGGCGTGTGCTTATTGAAAGTCTTTTGGACCGAATCCCGTCATAAGATTCAACTAAGGAGTGGATATCATGGTCTTGCGGTGTGAGAAAAGCGGTTCAGGTCTCTCATCCGCTCACATATTTGGAAATATGCCTTAGTCGTGAGGTCACATCGGCCTGGGAAACTCAAACTACGCATGGTGTAATTTGGCAAAAACAATCAACGCCAGCTCTACAAAAGGGTCTGTCAGGAACTTTCCGATCTAATATAATATTCTTTGTCCGTTATATTGATTCAATATTGCTTCTCCACATTCAAATTTGACATATCCTACCTGGTACTTGATCTTTATCGGGGGCAACCTATCTCTTTGAAATCATTTTGATACTGATAATCAACTTTCACAACCGACTCCAGAAAAACATGGACTCTGCATCAGCAAGTCTGATTTACGAGATTCTGAAGCGTGACATCGCAGCCGAGCTGGATCGCATCAAGCGTGTCAAGGTCACGCAGCCAGATTTAGATTCGCCAGACCACGAGGCCGCGCTTAAATCATGGGAAAGAGAGATAGATCACTTTGAAACACGGCCTCGGGAGTTCATCGCTGCACTTGAAAGAGCCAATACAATTGAATATCCTCAACCTGGCAATGTTTTTGACGGAAACCACGACGGTGACAGTGTCGATGACAATGACGATCACAATGACGTGGGCGATAGTGTTAGCACGGATTTCTCGGAAGAAAGCGAAGGTGATTCAGAAGTCGATCAGTTAATAGAGACATTCGTCACGGATTCAGATGATGAGGTGTCTATAGTATCTCGCAGCTCTACCCTGACTTTGCTATCCGCAACACCGTCCCTACCGTATTCTGGAACCGATGCACCTACATCCGACCTGCATAGATGTATTGCATGCACGGAAAGCCTTCCAGATCGGGATATGATCAAATGCCAATGTCCCCACTATTACTGCAACAGTTGCATTCAAATCTTCGTGGAAGCTGCGTTGGCAGATATCTCCATCTTCCCACCAAAGTGCTGCAGCACACCTATTCCTTGGCCCACGATCAAGCCAGCACTCAAAGGTACCATGGCACAAAGGTTCGAAGAGCGCCTCGCCGAGGTGAATAAGTCAGCACTGCCAGTGCCACAAATCATCTGTTCCAATAAGCACTGCCTTGCACTAATTCCAGCCGACAAGGTACAGGATCATGTTGGGATTTGCTCAAAGTGCAAGCAGAGCACTTGCACCTTCTGTGAGAAGGCATCTCATGCTGGTGATTGCAACAATAAAAAGGACTGGAATAAGTTGCAATCTACAGCAAAGCAAAACAAGTGGATGATGTGTCCGAACTGCAAGGCTTTCGTGTCACGCACGTATGGCTGCAACCACATGAAGTATATATGTCTTGACCTAAAAAATATGACGAGTCAATGCTAATAAAATATCTGGTCTAGCTGCGTGTGCAAATCGATGTGGTGCTATGCCTGTGGTCAGATGCAATGCAAATGCCGCGTATAGGTCGCTCCCGTCACCAGGCACGAATTGAGAGATGGAGTAATGCTTTACGTGCAGGTGGTGGTGATTAGATTCAATAAGGAATCTATGGGTTAGGGTGAAACAGCAGTCACCCAAACCGCTTACAAAGGGCTAGAAACGTCGATTTGTGGCAGCGTAAAATGATTTTCCATATGGTATGTAGCAAGAGCACCCGCTCCAGCGAGGGTTGGTGTCATTGGCTTATCAGCTTTGCTGAACGGGTTTCACGACCTACAATGGGTCATGTTGGTCATCGTATGGAAAAGTGGTCAAGTCTGGTTGTATTGCATAACTAAAAATGCCTATTTATACCACATGTGCCAAGACCTGGTTGTTGTAAACACTAGTAACGCCTAGTTCTGTCGTGACACTTTTCCATGGCAATTAACCAATGGAAGGAGACTGTGAGCCCCCGCCCGCCCCGCTTTGCTAATACGAGTTAAACTAGCGAGACCATTCATCATGTACAGCAGCCAAAGAAATGAACGTCAATCCCTACATCGTCCCGCACTTTCAGTCTTGTGCTCGTAGAAATCATCAATCCCTCCTCCTCATTGTTGTGCTCATTCACAATGCAGTGGGTATCGAGAAAAAGACGGCTAGTCTGTAAGCAAAGCTCCCCTTCCAATTCGAGGTTCGAATTATCTTCGACAAGGTCACCATCAGAGTAGTGATAAACGGACCATGCCTGGCTTCGGAGCGTATCGAGCTCCTCGATTTGCCAGCGTCCTCTCAACGGACCACAAACAACGGTGGTCTTTGCACCGGAGGTAGAACCGAAAGGGTAGTAAAGAGCGTTAGCGGTGATTAGACATATCTCATGGGTTGCAAAGAAAGAAACTTTGGCTGACACGAGAATATTCACCGTGATGGTTTTTCCGTCGATGGGTTTGCGATACGATGACCCAGTAGTCTCCTAAACCTGTCGCGTCAATCAAAGTTACATTTTCAAGTTCGGGAAAAACATACGTCATCGGATTGATAAGATGCGTCGGTGGTCAAAAAACGGTGCCAGAGGAATGCGAGGACATGCGACGGTATGTATATGGTAGCCCGTGCCTGTATTATGGGCTCAACAGCCAATATGGCACATGTATTCTTCATCACGGTCAAAACATGGCCTGATTCACCAAAAAAGCCACGTAGCAGAGCAGGCTCATCCAATTGAATTGGCAGAATAGCCGAAGGGGAAGACATTGTAATGTGACTAGAGCCGAGCGAAATGGAGAGGCCGAGGACGACTAGTCTTGGATATTTAGAACGGGAAATTCGAAATTGAGTGGCATGAAGAAGGCAAAAAAGAGGAAATGCAACTTTTATAGCGCTCTCCTACACTTACAGTGGAGACATTCAACCCCGCTACGATTCAGAAGCTCGTTCGTGACTAGCTCCTAGGAGCATCAGATGGCTGGTATCTCTGCTAGCTTACTCCCTATCCTTGGCGTCCGACGATCTATGTTGAACAGGCTCCCCCCCCGGGGGTATCATCAACTCCTCATCACCCCTATCAGCCTCTCTGAGCCATGAACCTACCAAGTACGTTCATACTCCAACCCACATTTTCTATCCCGAAAAATCCAGTCCCTCTTTATTCCAGATAACAAAGCCCCGATATTCGCGCCTGGGTTGAACACGCTCCTATTACTCAATACAATCACTAGTGCATGGCTTAGGGTTTAGAATTTAGGTCAATTATGCGAGTCAACTTTGCTCGCCAATTGTGGTCTTTCAGCTTGTTTATTATGATGAATCCAGGTCGTCAATTTTCATCAACTCAGATGGCTCCTAGGAAGCTAATAAAGTATGATTAGGAGCTAATCAGTGAAGATAGCTCACAAAACGTGCACAAAATAATGTGTAGTCTGATAGGTTCCCAGGGATAATTCCTAGTAAGAGCTCTAGGCGTAGCCAACCAACTTTATATCCAAAAATCATTAAAGCATCCACAAAGCCTCCCAAACAAATCTCCAACATGCCCTGTGTATCAGCTTACTCCTTCACTTCAACATGAACAGTAGTCGCCTTGCCCCCCGACTCCCTGGCTTGCTCCTTCATATCCGCAACAGCAATCTCACCAATATCAACCGCGTCATCGCCATCGAAGTACTTGGCGATTTCCTCCATGGGAGTATACCGGGTTTCGATCAAGAAGGTGTAGATAACGAAGACCTCCGCTCCAAGGAAGACGCAGTAGACAATGTAATACTTCCAGCCAATGGCGTCGAGAGCAATCGCGTTGATGTACTGGTTGAAGAAGAGGGCTGCGGTGACGCAGAAGTTCAGCCAGGTGAAACCCTTGGCACGGAGACCATAGGGGAGAATTTCGGTGGTGTAGGTTGCCATCAGACCGGATCTGAGAGAAACCTAATGTTAGCGGCTGTTGGTATAAGACTTTGTTAGATGGATGAGTACTTACTTTATATCGTAGAATACTCCGTATAGAACGGTCAGGACGACGAAGATGTATCCCAGCGCCTGATTAGCCGCGATCGCGTACCGAGCTGACACGATAGTCCATGCATTGAAGACCACGAACGTGCCAACCGTCGAAACCATGTAGACCGGTCGTCGTCCCAACCTATCGATGAAGAAGGCCAGGGTGAAGTTGGTGATCAAGGCCTCGGTCTTGATACCAGCGTTGATTCCAAGCTGCGTAGAGGCCTTGGTGATACCAACACTGTCCATAACTTGCTTGAGATAGTACGAGATCAAACCATTGCCACTCCATTGACTGAAGAGACCCAGAGCAGTGATTAGACCAATTCGCTTGCGGTTGCCCTTGGTCTTCAAGAAGTCAACCCAGCGAGTTTGGTCAATCTCCTTGTCCAGTTCGATGGCGGCCTTGATCTCGGCATACTCCAGGTGCACAAATTCGTCATCCTGGTCTCCCTCGCCATGGTACTTGACGAGAATTCGCATGGCTTCATCGTGTCTTCCCTTGCTCATTAGCCAACGGGGGCTTTCTGGCATGAGCCAGATACCGCCAACGATAACAATGGTGCAAATAGCCTGCAACAGGCTGGGCAGACGCCAGGACCAGTCGCTCTATGGAAGAAAGAGTGTTAGTCGAGAACAAGTATATCCATGGTAGCTGTTTGGTGATGATACATACCTGAATCTTCAATGTACCCAATGTCACCCAGCTAGCAATGAACGCACCAGAGTGATAAGAAGCACCACTAAGCGTGACAAGAACGGCACGATCTTGAGGATGCGCAATCTCCGCAATCAAAAGCGGAGCACTACCAAGAACAAGACAATCACCAAATCCAATAAGCAGACGAGCAGCAATGAACATGCCAAAGCCAGTAGCGCCAGACTGCAAACCAACAGCAAGTAACATAATAAGACATCCAACGAAACAACCCAGCCTACGGCCCCAGGCATCAATCATGTAAGGCACAACGAACAGACCGAGCAGAGAACCAAGACTCATGGCGGCATTAAAGAGACCCAGAAGCGAGCCGTGAGGGTGCCCGAAGTATTCCTGCCAGTAGGAAAGAGTTTGGAGACCGTTCATCATGGAACCGTCGAAACCGTTCGCGGTGTTGGTCATGATCAGGACGACGATGTAGATGTACAGGGTCCGCATGTTCTTTCTTTTCCACCATGGCACGCGCTTGAACTCCTGGTGCGCGAACAAGAAGTGTCCCTTTGTCGGCTTAACCGGTAGGATCTTCTGGCTCGGCTTCGGGGGCCGGAATCGCAACGCCATGATTGCTGTAGCGTGCGCTGGACTCGATGTAGGTGAAGATGAGAAAGGCAAAAGAGGTGTAACAAGTTAACGAGTCCTCTTCTCACTGCAGATGGGGATGAAAGGGAGCTTTTAATAAGGAAAAAGGCCCCCTCTTATGAATTTCGAGACAGCCATGAGCTTGACAACCCCTGTCCTCCGTACAGATGGTGGCTTGATCGATTCCCGGCTGTATTGTCCTCTAACCGGGCTTGTCACGACATGTTGCCACCCCATTTAGTGTTGGCGAATAGCTTGAGCTGGCCAAGGGTTATATTTGCCTGTTCTGCATTTTACCGAAAATATTGGCATTTTCTTGGTATGCTCGCATCCTTGACGCGCTATCTCTTGGGTTCATGATCCTTCATACCTCGACGGTGCATACTCCAGACCCCGCAGGCTGTGGGGGACTGGGGGTGGAGACTTGGGAGACTTAGGGTTAGCGGTAGACACTTGCGGGGGCCCGAGAGAGGTTGCCTAGTCCAGCTAGACCTTATTTGGTAAGAGGACGATTAACTTAACGTTAGTTTAACTGGGTTTAACTGGGGGTCGAAACTTACAGTGATACCGCCGGCAAGTGGAGGGTTCAGCATTAGCCGAGCTTGAGAGAGCGTTTACTTGCTTTGATTTTAATCTCAGCCACTTTACTAGTTACTAGTTAAGCTTGCCGGGAAAAGCGTGCAAGTTACAAACATGCCGACCTAGTAGTCAGGCATAGCATGTAGTTAATATTCATTTAAAGCTTTGTTCGACACGGAGATGCAAATCGCCTCTCTTAAAGCGGCTTCTCTATCCGCAAACCCGTTGATAATCAACAGCCTAGCCGATTGCTCGCCCAGTAATTGCCAAGAGGAGCTATCCATGTGATTCCTTTGACTACTGTATGTACTATTTCTTTCGGAGCAATTGTGGGGGAGAGCCTCTTTTGGACCTTGAGCTCCAATTTAGCCTATACAGCGTACTTGGCATCCCTGCTTGGTGGCCTATGAACAGCCTAATTTACCCCCTCATCCAGCCGCATGCAGCTAACAAAGCCATGTACTGACCTGTAAAAAGATACAGTTGGAAGCCAAATTCCCCTCCTGGCTTATCTTTCCTTATGAAATCATGACTCTACAGTGCAGCCCCAACTCGGATAGTGGTCAGGTCTCGTTGTGTATTGGCTAGCTCCTGCGGGACTATCTCCCGGAACTTGCCTAAATTTCAACTGTACCCCTCTCATGCACGATCGAGCAATACTTGGCCAAACCTGGCGAATCGGTGCTACGCGACTACTTAGCATGTGGGCTAATGGGTTGAATGCGTGCTGTAGAATATCTGGGAATATGACACCTGTGAGAGTGTGTGGAACAGAAGGCGCTAGCTAGTCCTGGCTAATAGCAAGCGGAGTATCTCAATTGGCATATTTAAGTATTTTACCCAAGGCGGGGTGAAGTGAAAGAACATAGATTATTCCTCTAGCCTTCATTCTCTTCATTGCGTGAGCTAGCCATGTCGGATACAGTCAACCCTATCATCTCGGGCTTCGCGCCTGATCCATCCGTGGTCTTGGTGGGCGACTGGTTTTATCTCGTCAATTCCAGTTTCCACGCTTTCCCCGGTCTACCTATCTACGCCTCTCAAGATCTGCTATCATGGAAGCAGATCGGTAAGTCTCCCGGTCGCTTAGTAGATGGAAGAGACAATTCGAGCTTCCGCTAACGTGTGAGCGCACAGGAAATGCAATTCACCGCCAATCCCAGCTTAGCCTCGCAAAGTCGCAGGCAAACCTCTACCCGGTGGATGATGGCAAGTTCTTGGTCGGGAGTGGAGGCCTATACGCGCCCACGATCCGTTATCAACAGGGCAAATTCTATATCGTCTGTACCAATGTTATCCGTGGAGAGGGAAAGAACAGGGACGCGACGGAGAATTTCATAGTTTCCACCGATGATATCTGGTCAGGCACATGGAGCGACCCGGTCTACTTCGAGTTCGAGGGAATCGACCCGAGTCTTCTGTTCGATGATGATGGGAAAGTCTACCTGCAAGGGTCCGGTGGAATAGGCCCAGGCACCACGATCAACCTCTTCGAAATCGACCTCGAGACCGGCGCAAAATTGACCGAGGAGATGATCATCTGGAACGGCACTGGTGACATTTATCCCGAGGGGCCGCACTTGTATAAGGTCAAGGGCTGGTATTACTTGCTCATCGCGGAGGGTGGTACCCATGGCGGGCATATGGTGACGATGGCACGCTCTCAGAATGTCTTTGGCCCGTATGACTCATGTCCAAGCAACCCCGTCCTCACGGCGCGTGGTACTCAAGAGTATGTCCAGTATACCGGCCACTGTGAACTCTTCCAGGACAAGGAGGGCCAATGGTGGGGAACCTGCCTTGGAGGCCGTCTAGAGGACCAAGGGAGATGCCCTATGGGCCGCGAGACCTTTTTAACCCGGGTCAACTGGGAGGACGACTGGCCGGTCTTTGATCAAGTGAAATTAAGCCCTCGCAGCCTTTCAGCAACCTGTTCGAGCTCGCACCTCACAGCTGAAGCTGGGTTAGACTATCTCTATATTCGAGATGCTATCATGAGCAATTATCGGATCGAGAATAACCATTCATCCCTGACTTTGACTGCATCATCGATCGATTTGTCCCACCCGACAGACAGTCCGACTTTTATTGGCAAGCGGCAACGGAAATTATCCGGCAGTAGCTCTGTGGTCCTCGAAGGAATCGAGGATTCCTGGAGCTCTGCAAAGATCCAGGCTGGTCTCGCCTGTTACAAGGAAGAGCACCGCTTCTCAAGAATATACTACGACCCTTTTCAGCAAGCGGTGGTTCTTGAACTGGTCAATGCTGGCCAGAAGATCGTTCGAACTGAGAAACATACTCTCGAGGAAGTCCCTCGCTCGCTGCTTTTCCGGATAGAGTACACAGAGAAGCAGTATTCCCTGCTTTATTCATTCCAACCTCACGTTAGAAATAACTGGACGTGCCTTGGAACGGTTGATACTTTGGATATGACCGATCCTGATTTTACTGGCCCGATTATTGGCGTCTACGCTGTTGGGCAGACGGAGGGCATGCAAGTTCATTTTGAGGGTCTAAGTGTCGAGTAAATGTTAGAATCGATAGAATTGATACCTTTATTTTTTCTCACACCTTGGCGCCACGATGGTCTAGTTAGACTATTGAGGACGACCCAAGCACTTTTCAGTAGTAAGGTAGGCTTCAGATAGTCTGGACCATCCGATACACTGGAGAGGCACTAGTTACTCAATGGAATTGAACCATTTTAACTATTATTTCTGTTAAAGCCAGCCGGTCACGGTCCATCTACAGGTGTAATTTTCTCAATAGAAGAAACAGAAGACTTGTATTCTGTAGTAGGGCCTAAAGGCACCAACTCTTTAGCAGACATGTCTACTTCAAAAATTTGAACTTTGACAATTTCAGGCATTAAAGCCCCGGGCCAAGAAGAGTACATTTCACAAAACCTAACTATGCGCTTCAATGGACGCTGGCTGAATATGAACGGGCACAGTAAAGTTATACTGTGCATCAGGCGTAGGGAGCGTCTCAATAACCGCTGGGCTACCCTTCAATGTAAACTCGAAAGTCAAGTCCTCGGAGTTGTCCAATGCAATCTTGTAATGCCCTGGGAAAATAACGAGACTTCCATTCTCATCAGCTCGTGCCAGTGAGCCGAGAGTGAGAGGCAACTCTGCCACTTGATCGCTTCCGTGAGCAATATTGTGGAGACGCACGTATGACAAAAGGGACTTGTTTGGTCGTGGAGCCGGGCCTGCATCCTTGCTGGAAAGGAACAGCAAGCTAACGTAGTCAGAAGTTTTATGGCCCACATTTTTGACTCGTGCCTTGACAGTGGTAAAGATTGTGTTGTCGTTGATCGAACCGCCAGAATTTCTTTGGCATGAGGCAACAAGGTCCTGAATGTTGTATTCCCGGTTTAAAGTCTCTTCCCAGTCAAACTTGAATTTTGTGTAGTGAAGACCGTAGCCGAATGGGATCACCGGCTTTCCGGTGTACCATTTGTATGTTCGTCCGGGATATGAATCTTTAGGGCGAAGGTTGATGTCGAAGATATTTACTTGGTCGGCATAGCTGGCGGGATACTGCGTGACTGGTAGTCTGCCAGCAGGTGATCGTTTGCCCACAAGGACATCAATAAGAGCAGTGCCTCCGCTTTGACTGGGATATCCCGCCCAAACCAGAGCTTGGATATCTTTGTTCTTCAAAATGGCGCTGTCATCAACCTGGCCGCCTCCGAATTGGACAACTACCATTGGCTTCGAGAGCTTGGACAAGCTCTTGATGAGATCGAGTTGGTTTCCAGGCCAAGCGAGTGAAGTCCGATCAAGCGTTTCGGACTCGAGGGAGTTGTCGATGCCACCAAGATAAACAATCAAATCAGACTTCTTTGCGGCTGCTAGAGCTACTTCAAATCCAGTAGTATTCTGATTATTGATTGCTGTACCCATGGCATAATTCACTTTCCACCTTAGGTCACTCTCAAATGCTTCCAATGGGCTGATCAAGTATGGTGCATCCCCAGAGTAATCGCCTTGCATTTGAGTCGTCGCATTTGCAAATGGTCCAATCACGGCGACACTCTTGAATTTATGCGGAGAGTCCAAAGGAAGAAGGTCGTCATTTTTGAGAAGTGTCATACCTTCGACTGCAGCCTCATACGCGAGAGCCTCAGCCGCAGGGGTAGATACGTCCGAGAAATCGAGATGGTCATACTTTCCGCCATCGAAGAAGCCGACCGTAAACAATGCGGAAAATAGTCTTGCCAAGGACTGGTCCATGACTTTGACTGAGGTCTGGTTTGCTGCGAGAGATTCGTTCAGCTTCAGGTATGAGGAACCACATTCCAAATCAACACCGGCATTGAGAGCAACGGAGGCTGCTGCTTCTTCGGTGTCGGTAAAGTTGTGGTATTGCCAGATATCTGTGACTGCGCCGCAGTCAGACACCACGTAGTGATAGTCTGCATTGAAATTCCAGTGCTTTCTGAGTACCTCATCAAGAAGGTATTCATTCGCACAGGCTGGAATGCCGGAAACCGAATTGTACGAACACATGATGCTTCCCACATCCGTGTCACGCACGCAAGTCTTGAACGGAGCCAGGAAGTAATCACTCAGATCCTGCTGGGTAGGGTTGTAGTTATTACCATATCTGCCCGTCTCCAAGTCGTAGACCGCGTAATGCTTGCATGTTGCAATGACCTGCTTGTTCTTCGGGTCATCACCCTGAAGTCCCGGAACAAAATTGCGAATATAATTCTGTGCGACAAAAGCATCCTCGCCGGGCGTCTCTTGCCCTCTTCCCCATCGAGGATCCCTGAAACCATTGATATTCGGGGCCCAGAAATCGAATCCCGAAAATCCATTGTTGCCAAATGCTCGTCCTTCTTTGCCAATTACTTCAGCGATTTTCCGAATCAAAGCGTCATCGAAGGAAGCCGCTATAAGGATCGGTGCAGGGAAGCTTGTGGCATAGCTGAAATTGGCTGGTTTGGAAGTGAATTGCACACCCGGTGCAGAGCCAACACCATGCGTTGCCTCACTCCACCACTCGTAGGAAGGCAAGCCGAGGCGGGCAGATCCGGCTGAAGCATCCACAAGATTGAGGATCTTTTCCTCCAGGGTCAGGGATTTGACAAGCGAATTGACTCTCTCTGCAATACTCAATGAAGTATCACAGATAGCGTGACTGCAGAGGGGCTGTGTTTGGCACGCTGGCACGAATTTAGTGTTCACTCCGCCCCCTTGTGGATTCGAGATCTTATACAAAGACATACTAAATACAGTTCCACGATGTTAGCACCTTGTTCTCTTTTAAGTCTTGCATTTGACTTACACATAGCCTCCTCCACATGAGCTGGATGGTTCAGTTGCGCATTTCGAGTTGCAGCTGCTGTCATCTGTCTTGGTCGCGAGGCTGAAATCGGGCTCACTCCCACAGAAACATTGCCTATTTAGGGGTCAGCTTGAGCATCAACGGTTCAATCGATTAAAAGACAGTTCGCTTACGTTCCAAACTCGATGCCACCATAAGCAAAACCTCGTTGACCGCACCAGTTGGCACAGTACTGAGGCGTCATACCAATGGTGCTAAGTTTCGCTGCCGTCAAAATGCTCACTTTGGGATCTAAGTAACACCCAACGTAGCTTTTTGAGGCATCGTAGGCTGCCTTCGACGCTGAATTGTCACCATTGCAGACAGATGCTGCGTGGACGCCGGTGTGTACTGCTATGAGAGATAGCAGTACTGTTGCACCAGCGCGAAAGGGCTGAGATGGTGCCATGATGATTCCCTTCCAATTTCTGCGCCCAAAAACACAGGGAACTCGTAGTCTTTACCCAGGAAAAATTTATAGGATAATAACTCACTCTCCAGGGCTATGATGAACAAGTCTAAGTGATTGCTGGATACTTAGATATGTGCTGCTGCATGTTGAAATCCCTGCTTAAAGAGTTTCATCATCGATCCCTAGGCTAAATTACGGATTTCATAATTAGTCGGATATACTCCGACTCGAGGCCCGGGATGCTTCTTCTTGGCTCGTCTTGAAGATCTCCGGTGTGGAACGAGGGGCAGGTAACAATTCATTTAGAACGGGCCATCGGTTGTCTTCCCCACATACTCCGGTGACAGGCCCGGACTATACGTTGACGTAACACCAATGCCAGCGCATAACAAACCCGTACAGATTCCAATTGTCGAAGAATAAATATTAAAGTGCTTGATGGAAGCTTCTAGATTCTTGTTTTATTGCAGAACTTAGTAACAAACCCGTAGTACAAATTTCAACTCGAATTGGAAAGCGGGGAATATCGCTAAGGGAGGATGGCACCCTGGTCAAAGCACTCACGACGGAGAAGCAAGAAAAGAACAAGGTGAGCGCCTAGGATAACATGCACTACAGGCAGTGATTGACATGACTATTTGCCGAAGAAGACCCTAGAAAAGCTTCCCCGCAAAATCTGACAACCCTGGCGGCAATTGGACCCTTAGGAACCGGCGCGTCTGCGGGTATTTTCACGGTAGTTACTTCTCCGTTTTTTCAAACCGAAACATGATTCAAGGTGGCAGAGATTGTCCGAAAGCTTTTAGAAGATCGTTCAAATCTTGTCTCAAACTGGTGCTAAATTGAAAAGCCCGGGCCAGCAAGTGATCTTTACAGGTAAGCAGTAAGCAATGAGCGGCATCTAGAGGTGCCGACGACACTGTACCCCAGCTTGTACCCCGCCTAAACTACGGAGATTACTGAACCATGAAAAGTCAATCGATTCTATTAGGCTAATAGAAGTATATCTAAATGGAAAGATCGTCCATTCCGATCATAAGTTATGCATGCTCGCCTTTAGCCTGAATCTCAAGGTTACAATGCTTGTCTTAGAACTAACGGCTAAACGTTTGTGCAGCGAAGGATCAGGGCTTCAACGACGTTGAACCTTCTCAACACGGATATTTCCCTGATTTGAACTGGAAGAGAACCTGGAGTCCCCGCACATATATCAAAAACAATATAAATACTACGGCGAAGATTTGTACGAGATGCTTGAAGCCCAAGAGGAAAGAGCCCAATTGGGATAGCTGCAGTCTAGGAGCTTTCTCATTGATATACCCGATTTGGAAATATGCTCACCAAGCTTTTGCTCCTCGGTCTGGCCGGCCTCAGTTGTGTGGAATCGGTCAGGCCTCCCTTGAACCCACCACCACCACCTCCCCCTCCTCCACAAAAACTACCAACACCGCCACCACGGCCGTGGTCCACTTTTGCAGAGAATGTCATCTACCAACCTGACTCCAAGAACTCTGTTCTCTATCCCCGGCAAGTCGAACTATCGGATGGAAGTCTCCTTGCGACAGCTTCGTTTGCGGGCGATATAACTCCATACTTCCCCATATTCCAAAGTGCAGATGGTGGTGCTACCTGGTCCTGGATCTCCAACCTGACTGACCAGGTGAATGGATTGGGAATGTCAGCCCAGCCTGCGCTGGCAGAGTTACCATTTGCTGTTGGCGATTTTCCTGCCGGCACGGTTTTGGCCAGTGGAAACAGCTGGGGAAGCAAGAGCACGAACATTGATATCTATGCTAGTAAAGATAAGGGTCATACATGGAAGTTCGTCAGTAACGTGGCGAGAGGCAGTGGGCCGGATACTACCAATGGAAATCCATGCATTTGGGAGCCATTCATTGAGTGAGTTGTACTCTGCCCGTGTTAATTTTTGTTCCGGGCACTGAACGCGGGAATTCTAGATTTTTCAACCACACTATCGGCGTGTTCTACTCCGATCAGCGTGACCCCCTGCACGGTCAGAAGCTTGCTCACCAGGAATCGGCGGACTTGAAATCCTGGGGACCAGTGATAGACGACGTGGCCTATCTCAACTATACTGCTCGTCCTGGAATGACCACCATCTCCTATATCCCTCCTCTGGAGAAGTGGATTTTGGTGCACGAGTTCCCAGGAGGAGACAGCTGGTCTGGGGTGGGCTACCCGGTCTACTACCGAATGGCCGACAGTCCGTTTGATTTCCGCTTTGCCTATGGTATCCCCATCATGGTTGATCGAGTCCAGCCCAACGCATCTCCTTATGTGGTTTGGTCGCCATCCGGCGGTGATAATGGAACTATCCTCGTTAGCGACGCTGATCACAGTGGTGTTTTCACCAATCAAGCCGGTGGCCAGCCTGATCAGTGGGAATTGCATGACACACCTCAGGCACCGGCATACAGCCGGAGTTTACATGTCTTTGAGAAGTATCCCGATCATTTGATGATCCTGGGTGCAGGCGTATTTGATGCAACGGTAAATCTGCCGCTTTATCTTAGCGTTGTGAGCGTAGAAGATACCTTGAAGAAGCCAGCCGGGAAATAGGGCAGCTTTGCTGGTCCGAATGATTAAGCTGGCCAAGAGTGACTGAACCTTGAATAGCATAAGGAGAGATGGAATCTTGAGATAATAAGAATCAAAGTTCCGAGAGATAGCCTAGTACTAAGCAGATTTTACTGCCCGTAACCCCTTTTCTCTAAAGATATAACAAAGCATGCGCAAAAATTGAAGCAGTCCCTTTCTTCTTGATTGGAGTGCTGTTAGCCACCACCAGCCGTGAGAACACCCTATCCAAAATCTGCTGTTTGCTGCTCGGCTGTCGGTTTCCATCTTCAGCTGGTCCAAACAATTGGCAACCTTTCTGTTTTCTCTTTAAATTCTGCTCTCAACCATTGAGGCGACATCGATGTAAAGCTTTTATGGAGCAATCCAAGATTCGCGGTTTGCACGCAACCGTTTCTAACAGGGTATATGAGGTACAAAATAAAAAATAGTATTATACGTAATGAGATGTAGGAACAGAGAATCAAATTGAGCACCAGAGACACATCATATGAGCAAAATCACACAACAAAGAAACCCAAAGCCCCGGCCGCAGCAAGCAAACATGATATGCCGCAGACAGCTAATTGCTGCACAGCATTGTCCTTCTCGTCCGCGCAATCGGATGGTGGATTCAAACCATTGCATAGTTGGGTATGCAAAGAGGCTTCCATACTTGCGACAATTGTCTTGTCAATATGGACTTTGCAAGGATCCGAAGTGGGAGTTGGGACGGAGGACGCCACGACCGCGCAGGTATGATTAGTGTAATCACCACCAGACCAAGTCACCCCTCTCGGGACTTGCATGGTTTTGTCCGTCACATTGATTGTTATACCGTATTCCCCAGGGCACGTTTTGTTGGCTGTTGCAGCAACGAGACCCACTTTGGGAGCCGAACTTTGAAGAGTGAACCAGGTAGACCAAGTAGAAGAGTTACTTATTATCTTAGCATCGATAGGATTGCCTCCGAAGGTATTCTCGTCGCAACGTTGCCAGTCTAGGATCCATCTCACCCTCCACCGTCCTTCGTCCTCGAGGAAACCAAAGTACTGATATGCGTAGAAGGGGTCTTGCCCGGTCCAGTCAGTCCATCTTAGATCATGTAAAAAAGTACGTGAGTTGTTCGTATCATCCAAATTTCATATCGTATAGCCAAGTGCTGGATTCAGGTATCTGGCGCGCTCTGGATTATGAAAAGCAAAATCAACAGGGAACCATTTCGTGGGCGCATATGTTTCGTTGCGTGGCAAGACGAGATCCACTTCTAGTATGTCAGAAGCATTGGTTATGGTTCCCATGAATAAAGCGAGCAGCCAGCTCACCCGAGAACAGTGCATGTTGAGGGCAGGTCGGATTTTCAAGAGCGGTTGGGGGAGTGGAGTGAAAACAAGTCTGAGGTTCCCTTTTCGCAAAAAGCCTGCGGGGGTGGCTATCAATTTGGTAGTCAAGAGTCAAGATGCAAAAAAGGGGCTATGCGTTGCACGATGTGAGCCAACGGTAGTGAGACGCTCAACTCTAGGCTGCATAAGCTCGCGCCTTGGCGGCTCAAGTGTGCCTCAGGGTCGAGGACCCTGCATGTTTGCCTTCCCCCAGACCAAAGACAAAGGAATCCCGAGAGGGGCGGAATCTAAGGAGTAGATCCGCCCGGAACCAGGCTTGGCCAGGCCTTGGCATCGCGTCGGGTAGCCCGTAAATTTCAGCGTTGCAATGCCCAGAAGTTAGTCAAGAACGCAAATGGGCAGTTTCACGCAAACGCATCTCCTGGTCCCGAAATCAATTCGCTATAGATCCTTGCTGGTCAGTTGTGCGATCCTGTCAGCTTGAATATCCCAAATTTTGGTGCGAGCTTGTTACTATATCCAAGTCTCGCACTCGTTTCCTTTACAGGCTAGATATCGATTCACGGTTTTCAATTTTGCCACCAATGACCTGCATTTTATGAGATCCACCTATACTTTCACTGCTGAGTCTGCCTAGATTTGAATGTATTGATGTAACAATGCGCCGAGCGATTCGGAGCTTTAAATAATCTTGAAAAGATTACATTACTCTTCTGACTCTGTATTAATGTAGTGTACGGAACAGGCAGGAGGATATATCCTCGGAGCTTTGAAGCTTTACTACTACTACATATAGTAGTAAATACTAGACTACTAGTAGTGTTAGGGCCTCAAAACTGCTACATAAAGGTGTACGAGGTTGACATCGATCCAGAGACCAAATACTCTTTTGCCGAATTCCAGTCTCTAGTACACAGGTATTTGACTCCCTATTTACTGCGTAAGAGACATTTTCTGACATTCTTATCAAGCCAAATACAATGGCTTGACAAATATCTTTGCCGCTGGATTAGTCTCGGCGATGGCTGCGGTTTTGAAACCTCGCGTTGTTGAATGCTACTTCTCCACCATTGCTGATGCCGGGCCCTGTGGGGTCTTTCTCTTTCGGGTTTGATCTACCTAGGTTAAGTTAAACAAATGAGTGATACTCACTGAGCATTACTAAGGAATCACTGAGCAAGGGCTCACTGAGTGTGGTCACTGAGTCTGGACCTGTGCTCACGTTTACTCAGTGAGCCTGAGCCTGAGCGCCCTCATAAAAGCGACGGCGGCCCAGTTAAGAAGGCCCCACCCAGCAGACATTATCCTGTATATACTGTATATCTATACATAATGGCATGGGTATTGGACCCTCCTAGACAGCACCAATACCTCACTATCTAATGGAGCTTCCTTCGCTTTCTTCTTCTCCAAGAAGGATGTAGTCCAATGGCCTCGATGGGACAATATGTTAATGCATAGACTGTGTCTCCGAGGGCCGTGGGATTATTCTTACTATACATGGACTATACATATGAAAAGACTCAAGCAAAACATTACATGCCACGCTACTCGAACAACATCTTCAACTCCGTAATCCGTTCCTTCTTGCCATCGTCAGCTTCATCACCACCAACACGTAGCCCAAGGGAGCCGGCAATGTTCATTTTGCGTTCTTGGACGCGCAGCATCCGACCCTCAATGGAGTCTTTGATGACGAATCGCGTGACCGAGACATCGCGTGTTTGACCCATACGATGGACACGATCAATCGCTTGGGCCTCCACCGCAAAGCTCCACCAAGGATCCATGAGAAAGACATTGCTTGCCACCGTGAGGTTGAGGCCGACACCACCAGCGCGGAGAGAGATCAATAGAACCGTAGGGGTCTGCTTAGAGGATGAAGAGTGACCATTCTCATCGGCTTCAGAGTCTACGATCTCCTCTTCATAAGTCTCGGCCTTGGCGAATTGCTCCAAGACCTGTTTGCGCTGCTTCTGGGCCATAGACCCATCAAGTCGAACGTGCTTGATACCAACGCGAGTTAGTTGGGGGCCGATAAGATCGAGGAACGACGTGAATTGAGAGAAGACAACCGATTTTGTGCCCGCTGGAACCCGCGAGAGATGGTTGATCAGCGCATGAATTTTGGCAGAGGTATGTGCAGATGGCGAAAGCGGGTTGATACGACGAAGGGAAATACGTGGGGCAGGCTGTGAAGCGGTTGGTGCCGTTTCACTAGAAGCAAATTCATCCATTGGCGTCGGATTAGAAGACGGATGACGAACAACTTCGAAAATATTCTTAGCATCGATTGGAGCTCGACATGAGAAGCATCGTGGTTCGACCTGCTTGTTCATCTGGTGTGCCACAAAATCCTGAAGGCACTTCTTGCATGCACTATGCCAACATGCCGTCACTGCTGGATCATTCATGGGCTCGTCACAGCAGATAGGACACTCTCCACTAGACTCGGTTTGGATCTGTCGAAGAGCGTGTGCAGTAAATTTGACGGACCGATCTTCGGATTCAGCATTCGCATTTGTTGCAGCAGTGAATTGTTGGATCAGTTGCTGAAGGTCCATGTCATCTTTCATCTCGTTGGCTGCATCAGCGACAGCCGCAGCGACTTCCTCATCTGCCACGATCTCTTTGTTACGGGTCAGAACAGGGTGACAGCAAGTCTGGCGGAGACGGAGGATCTGAGCAAAAATGGTGGAGTAAGACTTCAGCAGAGTACCAGCCTCGACATTGTCATTGAAGGTTTGCTTGGCCCGATTATAGATGCAGTCATAGATTTCTCGCTCTTTTTGAGGAAGTTCAATTTCCTCAATGGTGACGACTTTAGCTGGCAGGGGAACTAATGGTTCACCTTCTGGGGTTTTCATACTCTTCGTTCGTCGAAGAACAAGTGGCTCGAGAACGCTCTGTACAACATTGAGAGCCCGGATATACTCCTTCGATTCAAATGGAACCGTGATGAATGTTTTCCAGAACGAGAAGTTGCTCCAGGGTTCGACCTTCAAAAATCGCACTAGACTGAACAAGTCTTCCAGCCGATTGACAATAGGCGTACCTGTGAGGACCCATCGATGGGTGGTCTTGAGTTCACAACAGGCTTTAGTAGTTTTGGAACGCCGATTCTTGATCGTATGGGCCTCATCGATGATAACGCGGAAGAACTCGACAGAGAACAAGCCACCGTATGCACCGGCTGATATCATGGATTGAGATGCCAAATAGCGAAACTCAGATAGCACAGTACCGAAGCTGGTTACAATAACAGTGGGTGCAGAAGCATAATTAGATTCACAGCAAAGATCTCGAAGATTGACAACCTTCTCGGCCCCATAGTACATGAGAACACGCATGCTCCCCTCTTCCGACGCTTTCAATGCTTCACTCTCCCACTGCGAAAGTAGTGACGTGGGGGCAACGACCAAAGTTGTGTATGGCGCGGGAACTATGCCTGTCGAATGCGGTAATCGGGCAAGGTCGTTCACAGAACTCATGTCGTTTGACAATCGGGGAGGCTCGATTCTATGGGAATGGATAAGACTCATCATTTCGATCGTCTTTCCGAGTCCCATCTCATCTGCTAGTATTCCACCCAGGCAGTGTTGTTCCTGAGCTGGGAAGTCCACGCTGAGGTCTCCCGAGTATGGATTGACGTAGAAATGCTCAATTCCTTCGAAAGCAGGAAGATCTTTGTCATCGCTGTCTTTCACTGGCCATTTGTATTGCTCCCATAGTGGATGCATTGAACGTTCACGAGTCTGTTTCCGGTCCTTCTCCTTTGAAAGCATCCAGTGAAGAGCCTGCCTCTGATATTTTCGAAGATTCATTCTGAAAGTCGGCGCAGGCTGAGCCTCCGGCATGTTGAAGTCGAATGATTGGGCTTTCCGATACAGAGCATCAAGCTGGTCTTGAGCAAGCTCCGGAGTGTCGTCCTCTTCAGAGGAGTCTTCGGGGTCTTTGGAGCCTTTAGATTTCTCTTTTTTGACACCGTCATACTGCTCTGCCATCTCGGCAGCCCGGAGAATTCCGCTCTTTTTGTGTTTCTCCGTGGCAGGATTTGTCGATGTGGGCTTGAGTTCAATTGCATCGAATAATTTAACGAGGGACACCTGTCGAAGTCGTAGGTTCTTCTCCTCTATGCTCTCTTTTTCTTCAAAGAGGCCAGTAGATCTGTTATCATCGGTTCCGGATCCGATGTTCAACCCGTTCTGGAACGATTCTCTACGAAGGAAACAGTGCAACTGTAGATAAATGGTATCGTTGACTCTTAGCCTGTCGTCACTAAAGACGCAAACTCCTTCAAAATGGCAAATATTTTGGTCGATCAGAGTAGAAACCCACTCTGCTGTTTCATGAGGCAGTCGTCCAACCTCTTGCCCTGCAGTATTGGTGAATCGTGTCAAGACATCGCCCTTATGGTTGATCATCGTTTTGCCTCCACGAACGCGTTTGGTAGTCGGCTGCGATCTGGCACGCTCGATTTTAACAGGATCTCCATGCTTCAGCAAGGCAGGCCCGCTCCGAGTCGCCCAGCCACCTACACCAAATGCTCCGATGAATCGCGAGGGAGGTAACTTTCGTGACAAAGAGTCATATTCAGTCGAAGGATTGTCGTTGGCCTGGGAAGATACCCCAGCACGAGAGTCTGGCTGTGCAGAATAGGTTCCACGAAAAGGGATAGGGTTTGTCCGTGAGCTCGGCTTCAAGGGCTTCTTCCATGAACCGTCAAAGTATATGTTCACTGCTCTTTCAATGTTGTTTGAAGCGGCGGTTTGGATGGTTTCTATAGAGGCCGGAGGGAGTCGTTCTCCTATGATGCTGGTGAAAAGTTCCACATCAAAGCCGGCTGCATCCTCAACCAGCGGTTCGCTCTTCGCAACAAGGAGTTCGTTTGTATGTAGCCCAGTAATCCCATTCAGCTGTGAAGGCGCCGAGGTTGAATCCGTCATTGCAGTGCCTGGTATCTCAGTCGGGGAGGGAGGAGCCGGTTTTTCTGTGGAATCTTTTGAAGGTTCGTCATCCCTAGGCGATTGTATCTCCGGGATATTGTCCTGACCATCTTGCTCTGTACCATGACCCTTGAGACCGGGGTGGTACCGCGGTAGCGACGCGTCGGTATTCGACGTGTCCGGGCCTAGCGAAGACACAGCATCATCCACAAAGAAGCGCGGTCTTTTCGCAGGCCTTTGATCCAAGTCCTCGCTCATAATCGTGGTTTCGACATCAAAATGAAGGTTGAGTGAGAAAATCAAGTTGGGGAGACGCGCCGAGAAACGCGAAAACGGGCGGATCGACGTCAGTCGGAAAAAAAAAAGTCGGCAACGATTAATTTATTTCTCACTTTTATTCTATTAAGACTTTTCAACTTCCAAATCACAGTACTCCTGTATAACTCCTATTGATTGGTAAATTCTATACGCTTTCAACCAGATTTATTAGTAATAGGTCGACCATTCTGGGTCAAATGCGGATGGACCAATACTATTAAGCGGATTACAACCTTCCTCAACTTCTCCAACTTGCATCTTCAACTGCCTCCCACTCCCAACAATGTCTCTCTTCAAGGAGGCGGCTCGACCATGCCGGGCCAGCAGTGCTCGCCTGCTCTACTCAAAGTCACTACGGGAACAGAAAAGACCTTTCAGCCGCACCCATGCAGTCCGTTCTTCTATTACCGCCGAAGAAGTTGAAGGCGCACATAAATACTGCGTCGGTCTACTCTCGTACGCACCACAACCTTCCACAGGCTCTCCCAATGGTCAGCCAATCTTTTAGACTTCAGCTACTCACCATATTCTACAATCCAGAAAATATGACCGACCCTCCTACACCCTAAGCAGCTTCATCCCCCCTCACGCCCGATCCTTCTACCTCGCCCTCCGCGCATTGAACGTCTCTCTCTCCCTAATCCCCGAAACAACGTCATCGCCCACAATTGGTCTCATGCGCCTTCAATTCTGGCGCGATTCCGTGGCCAAGATTCTCGCTGGTAACCCACCAAAAGAACCCGTCGCAATCCTCCTCTCCTCTGCCATCTCCGAACTTCACCAGCGCACAGACGGCCACGCCCGGATCAGCAAGGGCTGGCTTACACGATTGATTAATGCTCGCGAGCAGACACTCACGAATGATCCCTATACCAATATTGCGGCGCTGGAGTCTTACGCCGAGAATACCTACTCGACTCTTATGTACCTTACTCTTCAGGCGCTGCCAATGACATCTGTGACGGCCGACCATGTCGCGTCGCATATCGGAAAAGCAGTTGGTATTGCGGCGGTCTTGCGCGGCCTGCCTTTGGTTGCATTTCCAGCTCCACAGCCTCATTTGCCGGCTGGTGGTGGCGCAGCCACTTTGGGATTGAGTGGCGGAGCGCGGCAAGGTGCCGTGATGTTGCCGCTAGATATTATGGCCAAGACCGGTGTGAAGGAGGAGGAAGTATTGAGGCGAGGTGCTGAAGCCGAGGGGCTGCGAGACGCGGTCTTTGAGGTTGCAACCCGCGCGAGCGATCACTTGATTACTGTGGAGCAGATGTTGAGTAATCTGCGCGAGGGTAAGGACGTTGGACACGACTTTGAGCATGAGGGTGAAGAGGGTCATGAATATGATGCGCCGAGCCACTCTCGTGACTCGCCTCTCGATGAGGTGAACAGGGCATTTGGCGTGTTCATGCCTGCTATCGGGACGAGGCTCTGGCTGGATCGGCTGCAGGAGCATGATTTCGATGTTTTCCGTCCCGAGTTGCTCCGGTCTGATTGGAGACTTCCTTGGAAGGCTTACTGGGCTTTCCGACAGAAGACTATTTGATGAGAACACGTCAAGCTTTGTATAATAAAACTGTACTCTATGGATATGATATACAAGACTGAGAGTCTGTCGATAAGACAAATGTACAACAGCGTGAAAACCTTCGCTCAAATTTTTAGTCCGCTGTGGTGTTATAGCAAAATTACTTCTCCTTCCGTTCTTGTCGTTGTTTCCTGGAGCTAGTGATAAGACGCTTCTGAGCGAGCATGACAGCGGTACGCTGAATCTTGTCACGCCTGAGGATAATGTTAGTAGGTAGGTTCTCTCGGACCAGGTATCTCACAACTCACATTAAAAAGCAAGTTGTCACGAAAACGAAAGGAATAGCAATCTTCCAAAAATAGCTGGATCTAGAATTAGCATCTCATCTATAGGGCTGTTTGGTTTTATGGGGGACATACGAGTCGCTATTGTTAATGCCAGCAAAGTCAGTGAAGTTCATTCCAAAGTACCCCTACAATAATCGTTAGAATGCACATATTAAGATGATGCTAGTATCACATACCGTCAAGAAGGTCATAGGGAGATACAGACAAGTGACGATGGTGAGCTGTTTCATGCTCTCGTTTTGGTAGGCACCTTCCAAGGTATTAGTTTTATACTACCAAAGTAGAAGACCAGACTCACCAATAGTGTTGAAAATAAGATCAATCATGTTATCCGCAGCACGTCGCATTTGATCATATCCTTCCACGATGGTAATACAGTGATCTAGGGCATCACCCAGGTAGGTATGGCACATGTGACTTATCGTCACAGTCGAGCCGCTAGTACTCTTTAAATTTGGTGGCGCAATTTCGATTCGTGGATCATCTTCGTGGTCGTAATATGGATCATCCGTTGCAGTACCTTGGCTCTGAGGGCTACTGCGGACAATTCCGAGTCCAGGTGTACCGATTGGTTGCGATCGATGATCACGAAGCGCGTTGATCACGGCGACGATAGGCTGCATAGAATTACGCAGTACTGAGATTTCGGACGTAAGGATGTACAAGCTCTTGGATTGATCGATATCCGGATCAGTCAAGACTTCAAGTTCGAGATCGCCAATGGCATCTTGGTAGGCCATGGTTACTGGAAGCGCGAGATCGATAATGGCATCAAGGATGGCCTGCAGGAGCATGCTTGCATCGCAGGATTGTCGCAAAATCGTCTCAGGAGAACTCAGACGCCGAACAATAGGGGCTTCGATATCATCGGCACTGCTTTCAAAAAAGGATGTCACGGTATTGTCGGCATGTAAGAATATTGAAACTTGCTCTAGTGTGACGCATAGGTTTTTGGCTGCCAACACTGCATGACGTTCCATGAACTCAATTCGGCCTTCATTTGGACCACCGCGATATCGCTGTAGAGTCCTAGCAGTGCGTCCCTTGGTCACAGACAAATCTCCAAAATGGGAAGTATGCTTCGAAGACTGCCGACGTGGACCAGGGCGAACACTAGCTCCAACGGGAATTTTGTCTTCGCGTTCTTCGTGTGACCCTCGCTTGGGCCGGAAGATGTCCTTGAGAGCGTCAAGGATGAGATTTCGCTTGGTGAGCCGTTTGATAGACACCGAGCTTCTGTCACTTGCAACAGATCCGGTTCTCTCCTTAAATTTACCATCTGCGGCGTCCTCGTCGTCAGAGTCACTCTTTTCTTCTTGCAGCTTGACCAATTTTTGCAATGCCAACACAACAAAAACATGGTCCGAATACCAATCGGCTTTCGTTCGGTTCGTTGTGTGAACCACGTCTTCGATCGCAAGTCGATGTAGCTTTTTATGATTTCCAAGAATTTTAATCACGTCCCAGCTTAGGCCGTTCACGTTGATCCATCGGCATTGCACCCATGGTTCTCGTTCACGCGCCAGAAACTGTTCTAGCGTCGCGTTGTCCAACTCATACTGCCGCATTTCATTCTGCGAGAAATCCACCACTGTAATTTCACACTCTCGATGTAGATCGCTGGGCACGTTCGATGCCCATTCGGCACTCGAGTCGGGGAGGGATTTGGTCGGATCGATACCAGGTTCGGTTCCGGGCTGCCAAGTCGAGTTCTGGGCAAAGCCTTCAGGTCGATAGGAGCGCGCCGTGTTCGAACGTCGCATGCGACGTTTGGCTGTGTCGGTTGAGTTGATCCGTGCTGCAGTGGTGAACGCGTTCACGTCTACGAATGACCCATTCCCCCTATTTGGGGATCTCTCTGTAGGGGAGGTAGGCGAGTGGCGTCCAGCTTCGAGATCAAGGTTTGGAAGCGGTTCAAGTCGCATATTGTCCGGCTGCGCATAGTCGAGCGAGTGGACGCTCATATCGGCGGGTGATCAAGTGGCCGCTATGCGGGGTGCGTGTTGTATGGGAGGCGTCTTTTCATTGGCTTGGATGACCTTGACTTCATCAAGAATTGGTTCAAAGGGCCTAGGGCGACTAAAGGGTCAAGAGCAGAAAGGGGTGTCCCTGAGACACGATGTGGAAGTGCTCGTCACTGGCATGCAGGTCGACAGGGGCTGTCTAAGGTTATCTTATCTGTGGGGAAATGACGTGAACTGATTTCAGTGGCGCAATGCCATTGAGCCAATGCTGACCTACAGCACTCTCATGAAACAACAAAAATCGGGATGCTGCCCAGGTGGCTGTGCAGTAATAGATTAAATTGGGACTCGATAAACCAAGAAATAGCCAGAAAGCACGGACGCATCATGGACCTTGGATCCATCCCGTCCTAATATACTCAACCAACATTTTCAGGTTTAAGAATGAACCACACACATTTCTATGCGATACTTTGACTTTGCTGAATTCACGGAATGGTTTGAAAGATAATAGAAAATAAGGCAGAGGTCTGCAGACTCTCATTTGACAGTCTTCATGCTGGTTTGCAAGTAGCCATGGATACATTTTGGACGCTATTGACCGTAGCCATGCAACCAAAAGATAACCGAGACTCAGGCTTCTGTCATGGGTTATAGTTGATGTTTTCAATTCTTCAACTATCGACTTCTAAAAATAGGCCTGTCTGACCTGTAGTCACATAATTTATCACGTAATAATGTTTCACCACTTTGAATTTCCGAGGTTTAAAAAAGTCACGGCCAGAGCGTGGGTACATATTATGAGTCGCCATTTTCGAATCTTTGAATGTCGAATAGATATCAGTTGAATGGTTTTGATGCAGAAGCCCTGGAACTTCAAAGCATTTGAAGGAAGATTACCTACATGACAGATGACTATTTGACGCTTCCATTTAACATACTAAACTAAAGTAACCTTAGGTTTTACCTAGGGTGATCTTATTGCCTACGGGCACCAGGTGAAGTATACTAGGCTCAATTACTTCAGGCTTGTCTCGAATGAAAGGGCAACGCATTCATAGTTGGGTAATAGTACAAAAAATATGTAGTCCGAGAAAATATATCAAACAGAACATCCAATCATCGCCAACACAAACGAAATCGTGGGGAAACGGCCTGAACAATCCGCCTTGCAGAGGTCAAGCTTCACGTTTAAGCCTTGTTGTTCCCGTGGCGTGGGTGAGCAACCTTATTCAATGTTTCCTTCACCTTCGCCATGGCACCGTGCTTTTTGTCGCTTCCGCTTCCGTTAGATGCTTTGTCATTGCTGTTGTGGCTCTTTGAAGATGGGTCACCTAGGCCAATGAGACATGTTAGCCATCGAGCATACTACGATTGAGTAGCAACTGGAATGGATAATGTAAACATACTATCCCCACTGGATCTAGACTCAGCTGGCTTTTTCTGCTTGATCTTTTCCTCTTTCTCGAACTGCTCTGCAGGCTTGGGCGCCGGTCCTTGTGGACCCTTCAGTGCCTCCTCGCTGACTTCCTTGTTGTGTGGTGGAGCAGGGAGCTCCTTGTTGTTTTCGCCCGTGTTTTTGCTCTCATCGGTGTTACTCTCGTCAGTCTTATTGTCAGTGGTATTTTTCTCGGTGGTATTGCTTTCAGCAGTGTCTTGTTCTTGATTTCCTAGTCCTTGGTCCTTGGGGACTGCGCTCTTCTCTGTACTTCGCTGCTCTGGGGCTTGAGATTGAATGAACTTTGGCATGGACAATTCGCTGGTGCCAGATCCAGATCCACCAGCGACAGCGCTAGAGCTGTTGTCTGCCAAGACGGGCTCAGCTTTGTTCAAAGGTGTGCCGCCAAGTTTGGGTTCTTGTGGAGCAGTGTTGCCATCTGATTTGGGAGCATCGGGTTGTTCTACATGGGGTTAATGCCAGTCTTGCTTCTCGTGATGGACAGCTGGCAGACTATACACTTACCATCACGGTTTCCAGCATCATAAGGGTCATTGCCGACTCCTTTTCCCTGCACACCCGACACGGGCTCATCGCCGTGTGCGACATCTTGGGACTCCTGATTCTCGCCCCACAGTGCAGTGGAGGCCGCAGTGACATATCGGTTGACGGTATCCATTTTTGGGGGGAAGTATAGGATGTAGCGTAGTAATGAAAAGATATTATGACGGTCGGAGGTGCTTCAAGAGAAAAAAGCGGTTATCAATGGGTAGGGGAAAGTTTGGTGGAAAGCGTAAGTTGAAATTGATTGAAAGGTACGCATGTGGCAGGGCGTCTTAAGCTATATCTGCTACCATGTAATCCACTACGTCAGTGGAGCCCAGGATGAACAAAATGGACACGATGGTTGCTCAAGTATAATTGGACCGAGCTCAGCTAAATTGGATCTGAATGGATACAGCGATCGACGGATGTCATCATCTGACGTCACGTCACGTGGGCTTGGCTAATAATCAATAGGACAGAAAAAAGCCACCAGAAGAGTAGAAAATAAGGAAATAATAGATGAAACAATAAGGCTCAGCTCCGTACACCGTAATCATGTTTCTTTCACAGGTTTTGAGGTGTCTGCGTCACCTTTTGTGTTGGCACTGAGCGGCTGACTGGGATCATAGCCAATGCTCTTGACGATTCCCAGCCCTTTCGTTTTACCTTCTCGAAAGAGTACACGATCGCCGGGGGCCAGAAACTCGGGCCGCTGAATAAACCGAAAGGCGACAAGAGCACGATCACCCGTTCGAATGAAAGGGCGGTCAATGTCAATGACCGAACATGTCTGGCTGACCGCTCCGACGTGTAACATGGCCTGGTACTTGGGTTTAATGGTAGTCGCGTGGGACAAGATCAACACTAAAGCTATGTCAGTAGATATTCACAAGATTCCCGATCTAGCATTTTACCTTCAGCAACGAACTCCCGGTAAACTTTAGGGGGTTGGTCCATCTTCTTCAAAACGACCATACCCTTACGCACTTCCTTACGGCGCACACGCTTCAGCGCAAAGGATCCTGACTGGCCTGCGAAGCAAGCATTGACTGGTATCCTTTTACGTTCAATGGTCTTAATGGCAGTTGTAGTGAACTGGCCTAGGGAGTCAGGTCCCACCACTACCGAGTCACCAGCGTGAATCACACCAGACTTGACAACACCGGAGACCACAGTGCCCACGTGTGGGACAGAGAATGTGTCGTTTATCAAGAACTCAAAGGGCCCATCCTGGTCATAGTGACCCCGGTGGGGGAGGATATTCAGGAAGGTTCGGACGAGGTCCAGGTTCTCGCCAGTCACATTGGAGACTTGGAAGATAGGGCAAATCCGCTGACTGACAAACTGACCCGCCGTATTGATGGTCTCCTCCATGTCCTTGACGAAAATGGGGATTTTGCGCGCCCCGGGCGATTTGAGAATCTTCGAAAGTTGAGACAGAGTCTCCTGGAGGATCTGGGGCGGGCAAATGTCAATCTTAGTGATGATGACCATGACGGGCACATTGAGTGCAAGGGCTATGCCCAGGTGTTCACGACTCATTCCAATTAGGCCATTATTCGCGGCGACCATCAGCAAACAGTAGTTGGGGCTGCTGCTCAGCATACCAAAAACGGTAGTTCGCAGGTACCGCTCGTGACCCGCAAGGTCAGAGAAGGAGATCACCTTGGCGGACTTTTTCCCTATTTCTTCCCAGGACAGTTTTCGACCCTGCGAGTTTGCGACAATCTCGCCGTGACTGTCAAATCCCATGATCTCCAACCCGACAGAGCTAGTTCGTCCACTCTCAATCTCATGCTTGTGGCGGAAGAGGTTGAGTCGTGCACGACCACGACCATCATCGAGGCTGCCTTTGACCAGCACGCCAAGCATGGTACTCTTTCCTGCATCGACATTACCCACCACGGCCATCCGAATTTCCGCCATATCCTCTATGTTGACCGCATGCTGGCGGATAAGCACCTTACCCCACACATCCTTGGATCGCTCTCCCTTCGCCGGGCACTCCTGAGGGCCGCCAACATTGTAGGTAAGAAGTATTCGGCAGTGAGCAGGAATAGTTTCGGCCGCTTCGCGCAGCCGCTGTAGAGCAATTTCCCATTGAGGAAGGTCGAAGCCCATTGAATCACCGCCATCTTCAAGGCCAAGGTCGAAAATAGTCTCGCCAAGACCTTCGTCAGTGCGCGCTTGTAGTATCCCAGCTAGCAGCTGTAGACTATTCTCAGTATCCTCGCCCGTCCCCAGGAGAAGCTCCTTCAACTTGACGGTGCGGGGGGCGTCAGAAAGGCAGAGTTGGTCCAGAATATCTAGTTCTGCATGATCTTCCAGACTAGGCGCCACGCTTCCTGTCTCATAGCCACTGTCGCTGGGGACAGCGACAGCTGAGCGGTGCGATTGCTGCTTTTCGGCATACTCGGCGAACTCGCTGAGGGCCTAGGACATATAGACAGATAAGTGGGAGTAACCGCAGAAATATAACGGGTTAACATACGATTTCGCCTCGTTTCCGCTCTTCGGGATTTGATTTCGTATGTACTGGCATGTTTGGGTGGAAAGGTTTCCTGGACGGAGGAACCTCTGGGGTAGTGACGTTGCGGTCGGGGATGGATATCAAAGTGGGACCTGTTGGCCTCTGCTCTGGCGCGCGTTTCAGACTTGTATTCGAGGGATCATTGCTTGACTGTCCTTAATAAACTAAGAACAGTGAATGCGATTTTTAATTGGTAAGGTGTATGAAGATTGTGAAGGGGGAAGAAGGTGCCCGGGGCGATCGGGGCCATCTTTATCGATAACCATAGCTGTCCGGAATCGAGTCACCCGCTTTGAGTCATCACTACACTCCCCGCCATCACCTGCTCAAAGTGATGACCACGCATAAGTCTATGCTCTAGGCTAGAAACAGATAGAAGTTATTGTGACTAACAGTGGAGTTCCATTAGTGGGGGGCCTACAGTCTTGCGGCTTGGTTACAGATTACGGTAGATCAGGAAATGGTGTCAAAAGGGTCATAAACCAACTTTCATGGGGTCTCGTATCTATTCAGCCCGTGGATGGTATCTCAGTGTCTCATTGTCCAATCCTCCCAGGTCCTCCGCTCGCCAGACGCCTGTTTCTCTATCGATTCGTGGGCCGATCAGGCCTGGGGGGAGATCAAAACGACGGAATCACCTATAGCAGAATTAGGAAGATGACTCGGGGAGAATGAATAGCCGAAATGACTCACCTCGTACGAAAAGCATCTCTTCTTGCTTCTTGATTGTCTATTCAGGATATTCCTAGTCAGCGTTTTGGTCCCTCAACATGGACACACAATGCCTACCCGTGTGGTCTCCTCTTCGTTATCGTCCTCCTCTACCACGTAGATTGTTTCCTCCACATCGCCAAGAACCAGGTTGCAATGGCTATCGTATGCCTAACGAGTCGTCATAATCAGCTGAGGGGTCGTATGAGTGCGGGAGCGGGTGGGCTCACGTGGAGGCGGCCCTTGAGTTCACGGTCACCGCGCAACTTCACGAAGACAATTTCGTCCAGAGACAAACGAACAAGATCCAAGGGCTCTGAGACAGAGGCGCCTGCATCCTCGTTATCGGCCATGGTAGAATTGAAGGGTGGGGTGGATTTCCTTGTCTTCAGCTTGATCGCGGGCGGAAACAGAATTGGAGAGCTTTGTCCGCTGCCTAATCAGGTTTAGCGCATGGCAGGCTAATGCTGAGTCATTCAGGTTTTACCCCGGACTTTTTGAAGTGTTTGTCTCTGTGTGATTTTCTGGAGAAAAAATGGGGAAAAGAATGGAGTGCAACTGCATTTAAGTTTCGTCACTCCACTTGAACCATCCGAAGTATATATGAAAGTAAGCTTGGATTCTCATAACAAGTCACTCTAGACTTTTAAAGACCTGGACATGGGTCTATATCCGTAGCAACTGTGTTATTAGCATAACCCCGGTCGCTTCTACTTCTGCAGAGGTCTGAGCACCACTCAACTGCTGTGATGAAACGCTACTGCAGAAGTACTGTGTACCCCTCTCTTTCATCCGGGGTCGAAGCGCTAGCCCCAGCTCGTATTATGTAGCTTTCCTTTCACGTTCTCTTTGTCCTTTCTTCTCCCTTTTCCATCACATCTATGTTGCTTTTTATCTTCCAATGATGAGGAGAATCAGCTTCTCCAGGGAGAGATTCTCCTCTTGCTGGCTCTTGTCCCCAAGAGTTTCGGTGCCTGGTTCCTGCACTTCCACGCATCTTCGGTCCCCTAATCTCACCGGGCGCACGAGACCACTCTCATCCGTGACTCCAGGCTCTTCAACATTGAACAGTTCTCATTTGAGGCGAAAACGAGACCATGCGCAGCTTACTTCGATTAAGGCACTCAATACCAGCAGTCTACAACTAGAATCCCCCGTCTACGAAGTGGATCAAGTACAAGAAGAACCGATCGCAAATGCTCTTCCAACATGGAACTCTCCAAAGGAAGAAGCAGAATACGCAGAGAGATTCTATCGCGTCATTGAGAACGGTCAACCCAACCAAGTGATGGCGAGTTTGACAGACCCACGGTCGGCGGGGCTGGTTGGGTCATTACCCCAGATCGTGTTTATTGAGTCGCTCCACCGGCTGTCACCCGCCCATTTTGTGGAGCCCTTCCGAGACCTCCACCACCCCTTGCATGCCTGGTCCTCCTTGCTGAACGGCGTCAAACGTGCGGAAGAAGTCTTTGATGAAATGGTCCAAAACCTATTTTTGATCACTCGGAATCGGACTTCTCAGGGTCTTGCATTGGAATTGGCGGAATATACCCATCTCTTGGACTGTGCGCGAGCAATGGGCAACGGTCCACTAGCGGATGATCTATGGGAATCAATGAGACGAGACAGGGTTATTCCGGATGGGACCTGCTACAATCACTACATGGAAGCGAAGGTGTGGGATCACTGCTATACCGGTGAGGAGGCTTATCATTTGCGAATCCTAGCCAAGCCTTACAAAAAGCGACGGATGGCGGAACCCAACAGTGGCTGGCGGGGTTACGGCACAGCAAAATACAGTATCCGAAGGCCCGTGCTGCAACTCTTTCGAGAGATGACGGACTATGGACATATACCTGATGAGCGCACCTATATCAACGTGATGCTTGCATCAGCTCGGACGGGCCACGGTCCTGGTTTCCGGCATGTTTTGCAAACAGTGTGGAACGTTGATATCGACGCTATCAAAGAGACAGATGATCTGTCTCAGCTACCGCCTCCCACACCCTACGAACCATGGTCCGCATTATATCCGACCGAGAGCCTTCTTTTCGCAGTCGCCCATGCCTTGGGCACAAATAATGATATCACCGGTGCACTCAAGACAGTTCAGTTCATCTCTTCGTCATACAATATCCCTATCCCCGCAAAGACGTGGCATGAACTATTCGAAAGGGCGTACGTTCTGTGCAGAGTCCGAGCCCCTGAAAACCGGTACGAAGATGCCAATAATGTCGGTAAAGTGTCGGCAGACCTGGTACGATCAATATTCACGACCATGACCTCTGAACCCTACAATGTCACGCCAACTATGCAAATGTGGCGATTCATGATAAATATCAGCATTGACTGCGGCAGCTTGGAAGAATGCAAGTCGTATTTGCAGCACGCGTATGACCTGCTGTCTAAAACCAGACACAGGCAGCAAGAGAAACGGACAGTTATCATGAGGCTTCTCAAACCAGTGCTGGAAAGAGCAAATCGGCAGGTCAAAAGGAAAGAAATTACTTCGCCAGATGAATCGATTTTTCAGGACCCTTTGCTCGCCGAAGCGATCAATTCTTATAATATCACCCGACTAGAAGTCTACCAGCAAGCCTACATCCTACAACGTATTCTATTCGTCACAGTTCGAGTCCCTAACTGGCAGGACACAATGGATGAGGATTGGTGCTTAAGAGAGCGACCAAAGATGATCGAAGAGTGGCGCGATTTCCTCCCCAGTCGAATGCGAATCTTCTACGATCCTAAATGCGGCACGGTCGACTTCCTGGGTCCCAAAGGCTTCAAAGACCGAGATTGGCATGTGGACCAGCATCTGGCGCCTGCGCGACGAGACCCAAATCATAAGAAACTGTTCTTTCGTCCGGACCACCAATTCTGGGGCGAAGCTGCAAAATGGAAGGATATGTTGCTTCGATATCCTTGGTTGGATAAAAGCATGAAGCCGCTGAATACCTTATTCACGTTTCAAATGCCTCTCTCGAAAGAGTTTGAGGAAAATCTTGCAAATTTCCGTGAATCATGGGTGGATTATCCCGATGATCATCCGTTGTCCACAACGAATAACCCTAATGGTGGATTCTATGGCCGCCTTGCCGCATTAGACATGTTGAAGCCCAGCAAGCGAGGTGTGTATCTGCTGGACGAATCGTCCCGGGTTTAGGGCTTTATTTACAGGTCCAAAGTTGCTGTTTGGGAGTTGAACTTTTGTACTAGCGCTGCATCCATTTAATTTAGATACCCACGGAGTCTTTAGGCTCGGACATCTTCTGACAGCATGTTTGAGTATCACGAAATTGTACAATATTCGCAATTTTACATGGCCTTAAGGCCTGAATATATTGGATGATGTACAGCCATTAATCAACTATTGTCCAGAAAAGAATTCATATTCGAGAAAAAACAGCTGCATGAACGCAAAAAGTCGCAGCAAAAGAATCGCTCTTAGATTTTCTCTTTCTTCAAATCATTAACGGTCATATACCGCCCAATAGTAATCCATCCCCACCGGAACCAAACCATTTGGCTCTGATGGCACTTCACCATGGCCGCCTGGGCAGTCAGCCATTCCCCCACGGAACTAACAAAAAGTAACCTTGCCGGACCGGATCCGTCCTTCTTCACTCCACTCAATCTCGCTACGACATTGGAAAAGGCACCCTGGAGCATGGAAATCGGCGCATCAAGCACTCCGGCATATTTCCTGAACACCGAAAGGCTCGTCAAAGTATATAGCTCAACGGGAGACGCAAATCCGGGCTTCTCCTTCATGAGCAAGCGCAGGAAGTGTACAGCACCATAATACAGTGAGCGGTGGTTTATATGATTGCTGATTCCATGCTCGTCGAAGGTAAGGAGTACGTCGATGGTGGCAGTGGGAGCTTTCTTGGGGTCTGCCTTTTTGCTTCCGTTGAGAGAGGCAGCGAGTTCGGGTGCAAAGGCAAAAGCAAGGAGAGAGGAGACTTGATCGGCCGGCCAGTTTTTGGTCATGCTATCCGGGAAGCGAGTGGGGTCATCGACAATGAAGACGTCGGATTCATCGCGAAGGCCGAGCTGGAGGGCGCTTTTCTGAAGCTCTTTTTTGCGGGTTTCGCCGAGACCGTCGGCATCGCCTGTATCCGGAGGAGACTTATTAGCTTCTGATCTAGCTTCTCATGTAGTCCACTTCTCTGTTGAGACATTGATCTGGAAAACACGTCTCCCTATTCTCGGCGGGGGGTAGATGATGACGTACCAGTGCTGAGACAGAGAATCTTGAGATGGTTACCTAGCTCCGGCTTGGTGAGCGCCAGAACTGTCGGCGCAAAGAACATTGCCTCATCGTCAGGGTGTGCGATTAACAGACAGATGCGCTTGTTGTGGAGCCGTGGGAAGTTGCGCGTGAAGGGCGAAGATGATGTGGCCGAGAAGGTCCAGAAGAGGAAGACTGCCCCAATAGCTACCACCACTGAGACCCAATTGAGCGACGCCATGATGGTAAGCCGAGAGGAATGGGGGCTTGTTCAGGGTACTGATTGGACCCTTGAAGCCGTGGTGTGCCTATTCGTCACCCGCCTCTAGCTCGGCAGTTTTATGTTTTATTTCAGCGCCCTGAGCCTAGGTGGTGTGTGTTTGGTTCAACTTTGCCCACTGAAAGATCAAAGGTGATGATGCACAGCGGGATGCGGTAGGGGTCGGTTCGTTAAAAAAGTGGATCAAAGACTGCAGGAGCTCAAGACATGGCACAGTGGGGAACGGCAGTAGATTCCCGCAACATCCCACCTTATGTAGGGGCGAAGCTTCCGGGGTGAGCTTTCAACTGTATAGGATATAAATTTAGGGGTTGGTTAGACCCATGGTAGAGCAAGTGTTCACATTGAAAGAACACGGTGGCATGAAGCTGTCCCGAAAAAGGGGGAAGCTCAGAATTATGATTCTGCGGGTCGATCCCCCAGAATGGATCACGTGCGGTTCAGTGCAGTCTAAAGGACAGGCTCCAATCTTTCTCGGCCTCAATACTGATGTTATTGTTTTTCGACAGGATGTCTGCTTGTCTGAATAAGGGATTACGTTATCGAATTGCCAGTTTGGAAAATGATCACAGCCGTGGATGGCGTCTGTGGACATTCGAAGATATATATACCGGTAGTACCCACTCAGACCTTCCTGGCTATGAACTTAGACTTTGTTCACACAATTGCCTAAGAATAGACTTCTGAGTATGTACCTATGCGTCCCAAAGGCCCCAGCCATGGACGCCTGGACACGCGCAGCTCAGACCTGGTACCAATGGGTTGTCCTCTAAAGAAGACTGTCTCGCTATCCAGACCATGATTTGCCTTCGGATACCATTTAGACCAAGACCAGCACCCAAATGCCCATAGCTGGCTTCAATGTCGACGGGATCAACTAGAACATGCAAGGGGGGAATCTTCAAATCTAGCATAGAGTCAAAAATTCCTCAGTCTGACTTGACTGTTAGTCCGAATGGCTGATCGCCAATAGCCCCGGAGAACAGCATAGACGAATCGGGCTCATTGGCAGCCACCAGGGATCCAGTAAAAAAAACTGGCTCAAACGAATAAATCAAATTTCATTCTTAGACTTTTTAAGACTTGTTTTTTTTCTCGGAACGACGTGTCATACCTGCAATTGTACATTGCTTAGCTTTGGATCCCTGGTAGATAGGGAATGCCTAACGTTGGTGCCCAGATAATATGGCAGGGCCAAGGCCAATACGTTTCCCCGGGTCTCTTATTTCCCACTAGTATCAGTACCTGATTCAATACATGACGTCGAGTCATCATTCATCAAAAATCCTAGACAAGCTCCAAGATGCGGATCAAATCGTGGTGGCTCTCGACCATAGGAACGCATTCCATGTAGTTTCAACCCGAGTTCTCTTTGTCACAATGAATTGATAACAATGTTCGGTGTAGTAACATTGGAATAACGCCGAGTCCGATCTGTCCGACTTTTGACTCAGGGTCCTCTAGTCTGCTAGTAGAGAAATGGCACAATTGAGCGCCTCATTTCATTGGATTCATACACTTGAGAAGTGATGAAAAGCACATTATTCAAGGTTGGGAATCAAGTGCAACGAGAGCGATTTTGTCCATAACCTTTTGGACGTCGGCAGGTGACAGTTAGCAATTCTCAGATTGACATTTAATCTATCAACGTTCAAGTATTTCAAACGGTGGCTTCATGTGCTACGCATTTTAAACAGGCTAATTGCTCATACGATCATTTGTTCCTTGGTGTTCTTGTTGCCGAAGAACCGGAATTGACTCATATAGACCGTAGTCGTATAAGGCTGACCACCAAGGTCTCGGCGATCATCAAAAAATCTTGGAATGATGTGATCGGATTTTCATGTATTCCCCCCTCAATTCCTTTGTGATCGAAAACATAAGAAAAACCAAAATCTCCACCCGGTACACCGATACTTGCACTCGGGCCGGTCAACGACTCAGAATAAAAACAGAAAAACAAAACTCTGCGAGTTTCCCGTCCGTCATCGGGGCTCTCCGAAACGAAGCGGAGTGGCCCCATGTGGATTATGGAAGACAGACGGACGTCCGTACGGGACCATTGTAATAAACACATCCACCATCTCCTGAAACGGACTCTAGAACCAAGGAAGAAAAGTCTTGGTAAGAGAATCACCGCCAGTAGGTTAAGCATCACGTTGCCCCGGGCCGAGTATAAAGTTCAAAGTGTGGATATTTCCCGGGAAAACAGAAAATTTCTGCGCGACTCCCGCTTCTGGTGGTGGGGCGGAGGGAGTTTTCCGTGGCATCTAGAAAATTTCGATTGACTAGAGGACGAGCCAAATACACTAAGCTAGAGAACCACGGAAAGATGATGCCATGGGCCTGACGTTTAGGGGGGCGGTGAACAACATGAGGATTGCTTAGACAACGTAAGCGAGATGTCGGTGGCTTTTACCTACGTAGGGACATGTAGATGATCCTGATCGAATAAGCAAAACTTAAAAGGGAAAAGCAATTGAGAACCTTGGAAGTAACGACATGTGTCAAGTATGGGAAAGCAATTAGCCAACAAGGCTGTGTCAACATTAAAGCCACGGAGGGGTTCTCCGAGATCGACCCGAATCAGGAAGCTCAACGGAGCGCGTATCCACGGCATGCCATGTCGCGCCTTTTCCATTGGCGACTTGCTTAACCCGATCTACCATAGTCTATTGGCCCATCCTGAAATAAATGAAACTATTCAATTCAATGAGATGATGTAAACCGCCCGACGTCGTACAACCCACTCCGGTCACCTTAAACCGGCTACTCTACGCGGTACCCGCATAGGAAAGCGTCTAAACGGGAAATGGGTCCCCCATGCTGGTCTGGAGCCATGGATCGACATGGTTGAAGGGGGGATACCGCCAAGGAGGGGGCCACGCGGGCGAGCGCGACCCCAATTTCCTTGTTGGATCATCAAAAGTACCTTTGTGTGTAGCATTCGGGTCTTAGAAGAGCTCATGGCGTGATCAGATCCTCACCGCATGGTAGACGTGCTCCGCGGAGAGAGTGAGTCAAGGACGCTCGAGCCCCAAAAACGAGTTTATTCACGACTACGTAGGACTTGCATGGACATGGTCCAGGTGCAGCTGCAGGTGATATGAACCTGATACATCCGTGCTCTCAGCTTAGTAGGAGGTACCTGAGGTGTGCTGGTTCTGTAGGTGTCAGGGATCGTGGGAGCAAACTGTTAGGTAATTAGTGCGGACAGGAGGGTTCTTGATTCGCCAGAAGCCCCTGATGGAGAGCACAGAGCACATCTTGACAGTTGGGCTAGACTTTCTATGGAGATCATAAGCTCTACAATATATTCTTCATTCCACAGCTACCACTCTCCTTTGCCATGTGTTCATGGAAGCGACAAGTGCCCCGCAAAATCAGTAGTAGTTGCGGGGTATGAGGATGCAAATTTGCAGAATGGACTAATCCCAAAACGGTGGCAGAAGGGAGAAACGAAGCCGGCGAAGAAAAAAAAAAAAAGTAAAAAAAAAATCATCGAAGTCGAGTGGATCAGGGTCTTGCACGCGTTTGTCTGCCTCAAAGCGGAAAAGCGGGAGCATCGTGATCTGCCTCTGATCCGTACGGTATGGTATTGCAGCCCGTTCCGTTCTGTCATCGATTGTCGACATGCCATGGCGCCACGTGATGATACCAGCTGACTTTTCTGTAGTCAAAGTGTATAATTAGTACCTTTGTAGTCGTCAAACGTGGATACTACGTATGCCCTAAGAAGAATGGAAGGCGACTGAAACGAAGGAAGGTAGGTTTGCCTCGGCGACTTGGAACGCCGAACCTAGCCTTTCAGTAGCTTAGTACGCATCGACGGAGTAAACTACCCTCTAGTCTAGCCCACCGGACATTTGCTCAGCTGATCGGTCAAAGCCTCCGGGAACAAGTTTGCTTGATAATCATCCGGGGAAGTATGCGTGGCGCCTATAGACCATTCCAAGGCCAAAGTTTGAAAGTGGCCGAATCGTGAGGTGTACCCCGCCGACCACATGCGAGGATGGACCGACCATAGTGCCCGAAACAAAGGCGACGGAGTTGTACCTGTACGGAGTACCAAAGACCTAAAACCTTAGGCCGGCTACTTAGCCGACCGTGAGTCATTTACGCACGGCCATTCCCTCCCAAAATGATGCTCACATTCCCCCTATGTGGGGAAATCGACAGGATATGGAAGACGATCCCGATCCTTGCCCAGTCGAGATCATCTTGGTTTATGGCCCCCGGCACCAGATCCGACAGCCCGTGAGAGTAGATGGCGCAACATGATTCATCAGAAATCGATGACGAGGATCATGAATGCCCTTATTATAAATCTAGATAATCTACGTCAGTCATGGTTCCAGACTTCACTAATATTAGATTGAAGACCAGAAACAATTAATAGATTTAGTGACCAGAAACAAACAGAGTAGGAAGAAAACCATGGTGGGGGGGGAAAGCGGTAAAGAAAGTGAAAGAATGAAAGAGGTGCGTAACAGAAGCGTATGTGTACGGTACAGACCCACAATGACGCTTTTCCACGCCCCACTCTGTCGCATCCTTTTTTGCAGTTTTTGAGCAATTTTTTTTCAATTTTTGGCAAAAAAGATCCACAATTTTCAGTGGCCAGGCGCCGCCAGCCAATCAGCATCCACCGTGCCTGGCTCGCCGCATAGACGATGTAAGTGGGAACTAGAAAATTTCTTAGTTTCAATGCGCTTTTCCACGGATTCGGTGGTCTATTAGGCTCAAGCACATGATCTTTTCAATTCAGGTTCAAATAGACACGGGTTCCCACTGGTCACTTCCTTCTTTCCATATACTTGGAACTCCTAGTTATGTTTTGGATTGACCTGTCGCAATTATATCAACACCGCACTGCTTCCTGATCTGCAACTGACAGCTATCCAACCCCCACCAAATATTTGACACCCCCCTCGACTCACTCCATAAAAAAACCTTCACCATTCATACCTCCCCCAAAATGCCGGGCCGTCTGATCCCCAACTTTGTTCGGGGCTCTGGCTCTTTGCATTCGTCGGTTTCGTCGACTCCCATTCACTCCAACTCCTCTTCTACCACCTCTGTCAATGAGATTCACCATGGCCACAAGAAGCCTGCACATGGCACACCGGATCGTGCTCGCTCTCCGGAACGTCGTCTGTCCTTCCACATGGATCACTTGATTCACCCCCACCGAGATCACAGCAAAGAGAAGCGCCGGAGTATGGGAAAGTCGGCGCGGTCCAAGGAGCGCCATGGAAAGGAGGAACTGGCCCCGCCATCGGCCAAGATGGAGGTCCTGGTGGAATCACCCCCCTTGGTCTGCTATGGAACTCCCGCCACTTCGACCGGTGCCTTATTCTCCGGCCGCCTGCGCCTTGCCATCACCGAAGCGATTGGCCATGTCACTCTGACCCAATTTGACGCTCAGCTCATCTCCAAGACCACTACCAAGAAGCCGGTTTCAAATCACTGCGCGAACTGTGGAACACGAACCGAGGAGCTGAACAAGTGGAACTTTCTTACCGAGGACCTTTCCCTTAACGCTGGTACTCACGACTTCCCCTTCAGCTACCTGTTCCCCGGACATGTTCCTGCTTCTTGCAATGGCTCGCTGGGTCAGATCGAGTACTACCTGCTGGCCCATGCCAAGAGCACCACTGGCGAGGAATTCAACGTCAAGCTGCCCCTGAACGTTCGCCGCGCTCTGATTCCCGGCAATGACAAGTCGTCTATCCGGATTTTCCCTCCTACCAATCTCACCGGCCGAATCGTGCTACCTTCTGTGGTTCACCCCATCGGTCAATTCCCCGTCGAGATGACCTTGAGTGGTGTAGTGGATAAGGGCGACGAGACTCAGACCCGCTGGCGTTTACGCAAGATGATGTGGCGTATTGAGGAGCACCAGAAGATTGTGTCCACAGCCTGCCAGAAGCACACTCACAAGATTGGTGGCGAGGGCAAGGGTGTTCTCCACCAGGAGACTCGCATCATCGGCCACAACGAAGAGAAGAGCGGCTGGAAGACAGACTTTGACACCGCTGGCGGTGAAATTGGCATGCAATTCGAAGCCAGCATCAACCCGACAACCAACCCGGTCTGCGACATGGAGGCTCCTGGTGGCCTGGAAGTCAAGCACAACCTTGTCATCGAGCTCATCGTGGCCGAGGAGTTCTGCCCCAACCGCAACACTCGTCTTATCACCCCGACTGGTGCCGCTCGTGTTCTCCGCATGCAGTTTAACCTCAACGTTACCGAGCGCAGTGGCCTGGGTATTAGCTGGGACGAGGAGATGCCTCCTGTCTACGAGGATGTTCCCGCCAGCCCACCCGGCTACTTCAAACTCGATGATAACCGCAGTGTTATCGAGGACTACCATGGATCACCGCTCCCGCTGCCTGACTACGAGGACCTGGAGCGACTAGACTCCCTGCGCCTGGACAGTGACTCTACGCACTCCTCCAACCAGTCTACTCGTGGCCATGTGCGGTTCACATTAGATGACCTCACCACCGACAACTCCCCAGGTCCCTCTGCTCCTGCCTCTCGGGCTCCATCAATCGCTCCGTCGATTGATTCCTCCCGCCAATAATCCAAACCGCGGCCTCAATTCATCGTTCTCTCCGTCATGACGTTACGATCTCAACGACCCCCCCCCCCCAAAAAGACATTACCAGTTTCAGTTTTTTTTTTTTTCAACATTATTCTATCACGATAATCACTTCTCGGAGGATAACGATTCGCAATGAACGTCCAATACCCACATTTCTTATTCAGCTACGTTGATGAGACTCAACGAAACTCAATGGTCTCATGGAGGCAAGAAAAAAACACAATCGGATTACAGAAAAGACATTTGGCCCTTGATCGCATTTCCTTAGCTGGGCGGACGGGCTTCGTTCCAACTGCATGATACCCAATACCTTTCGCTTCTGTGAACAAATCTTCTTTACATTCTCCTGTTATTATTCCCCATCTGTTTAGACTTGCTTTTTATGGTTCGGCTGTCATCGATTCTCAACTCTATGTCTTAATGCAATGACTCAAAGTCTACCAAAATCCTCTTCTCATTCCATCTTCACTGTAAACACGTAAACACTTGACATCTAGACTTGCCCATAACATTGCGTCATGTCACACTCATCAGTCCCACCGTGATGCCCCACTCGCCGTTTCAAAGGAAATCCGAATGCTTCTAGACCCTCCACTTCGGCACCGGATGTCCGGATCATGGAGTCAATACATTGGTCTAGCCGACGCAGCCTTCGAAAGTCCCACCAGAAGCAGCTCCACTAAGTAATGCATTGTATTATTGGCAAGTGGCTCCTGTGGCTGGGCTTACTGTAGGGCGCTGTAGTACGCAAGGGGTGGCTTGGGTATTGGATCCCAGCTAAAGAAATAAGCAGACCAATCGGATCGCTGGATCTTCCGAAGCCTCATCGCTTATGCAGGCACGTACCTAGATCCCAAGGGCTTGTCCGTGGATCGATATCACACCCGATGAACTGGTGCCTTCACGGCAGCGGAACGGGGTAGTAGATTCCCGGGCTGCAAGGGAGCACACGTTGCCACTACTGTAAACGAACAAATCTAGAACATTTATCTCGATTTTCGAGACATGTACAATATTGGATGACTCCTTCGTCCCCACTTTTTGTACTTTGTGACATTTTCCATCGTTGTTCTTGTTCCACTTTCTATCGTCGATGGCGGAGGATCGGGATCGGGATGCATGTCCACATTCTATACTCATCCCTTGTTGTGATGAGCTGAGAGAATAGGGGTATGTTGGGGTTATGGAGGATGCCCACTGAGAAAGATCCTGTATAGCGATAATATTCAGACTGGGTACTCGTCTATGAACTATTAACAAAGGAAAGGGGGGAAAAGACGACCATCACAGCTCCGCCTCATCAATATCATACACCAAATGTCTTTGCTTCATCCCCTTCTTGTCCAGACCAAAAGCCCAGGCAATATTCATCATTGTATGGAACTTCAGCTCCTTCAACCACAAACCTGTCGGCGTGCTCTTCTTCCTCATCTCCGCGTTGTCCGCAGCCATTTGGAAGATCTCGTTCACCCTAGGTCGTCGAATGTGATCATACTTCTCAAAAACCTCCTCGATAGATCTCTCCGGATCCGCAAGTAACCGCGCAAGCAAAAACACATCCTCCAATGCCATGGAAACACCCTGCCCAGCATGCGGCGACATAGCATGAGCAGCATCACCCACAAGCACGCAACGTCCCCTTGACCAGCGTCCGCCGAGCGGCAGCCGATAAACAGGATAAAAGTTCACAGCAGAGGTAGCGTGCGTCAACTCTCGAAGCGCATTGGCCCAGTCTCCCTGTGCATGTTCAAGTGTACTGAGAAGCTGCTCCTTGAACCCATCCACCTCCTCCTTCCCATGTATCTCCCACCCATCCCGACTATCCCCAGACTCGGGAAGCGGAAGCCACTTTGAGAAAAACATAAATATCTCTTCCTTACCCGGCAAACAAGGATTCACCGCCAACATCCCCTCCTCCGTTAGCGTGCCCTCAAGCCCATTAATCAGCTCCGTAGACTTGGACGACAAAGCAGAACTGGGAATAAGAGCCCCGAGCCCCGAGAGACCAGAGTAGACAGGCTCATGTTTCGGGTCGACGTAGGAGCGTCGAACGAACGAGTGAATCCCATCGCACCCAAGCAATATATCAGCCTCATCGACACTTCCATCTTCAAACGTTACCCTCACCCCAGCTTTCGATCCCGATCCACCTGCCTCTTCAAAATTCTCGGTCTTGACCAATCTTTTCCCAAAATGGATGTTGATACCGGCTCTTTCCACCTCCTTCTTCAGTATCTCCACGATATCGGTTCGTTTGATACGTAGGTACCCGAAGCCCGTCTTCTCACGTGCCCAGCCTACCATATCTACGGAACCGACATCATGGCCCTGAAGTGAGTGCAACGTCAAGTCTGTGCCGCTATATCCGTGGGCTGCAAATGCATCATAGACGCCCAGTCTGCTTAGAAGGCGTAAGCCGTTGGGCTGGATTCCAATTGCGCCACCGAGTGTGGTGGGTTGGGGCCGCAGCTCGTAGATTGTGCAGGTAATGTTTGTTTGTTGTTGAAGGCGTAGGGCTGCTGCGAGGCCGGCGGGTCCGGCACCCATTATGATTGCCTGTCATGTCGTTGATGTCATGTCAGCCTTTGGGTTGCCTTGCTTATCGATGCGGGGGTTGGGTTTCAAGGCCGTTGGGGCTTACCTTGCGGGTCTTCTCAGTCATTTTCTCGGTTTTTAATTATTCGGGATTTAACTTTATTCTTTGTCCAAGGTTTGGATATTATTAAATTCACGTTTTTGGTGAGATGCTGAGGTTCATATACTTAATTTCATCGTGGTTGATCCGCGGGGTCTAACCGAGTTTGGAAGTTAGCACCGCGGGGCCGCGGCCTCGGGATCCCACTTTGTTGTGCAAGGTCTTCAGTGACGTCCTGCCTTACGCTCATTGGAGCTGAGGAGCTGACACCTGGCACTTGCATAATAAGGCGAAGCCACGAAGGCTGTACAACTTAGAGAAATACTATAAGTGCTATGTACGGCATGTGTGTTGAGGCTTATGTTCGGCCTGTTTGCAAAGCTTTTTCAGGCCTCTCTGCTAGGTGGCGCACAGAATATGTATGCAGAAAGCCGCGCCTCCGCAGCCACCTGGCTATCCATGGATATAATCTGACATCCGAGGGCCTACGAACCACTGGTCAACCTAAGCCCAGACCCCAGTAGCTATGTACGAGGGGTTTAAGACCGTATTTGTCAAGGTATGAATTGGTGAGTTATCAGCAACCAAACAAGTCCACGGGTAGTTTTCCTGTTGGGAATCGGGAACCTTGGAATGCTCCAAGCTTATTTTAATCACAAGGCCACAACCATGGAAGGTTAGAACTTTGAATTAACGGAGAATGGAAAGCAAAGATCACGAATTTTTCCCATCCCTGTAAATCCCTGTAAATACCTAGCTATCCCAATAATTTAGCAAGAATTCCGCAAGCGGAGAAATGTTGTTTTCATGGCTTTCTTCACAGAAACACAGCACCTGGCGAAGCAGAAGACCCACACTGATACATAATAGCCAACTCTCGCTCTAAGGTAAACAGATGACAGCATACATATCACTAACATTGAAAGTGATGTATTACAGCCTAATTGGGCATCAGGCTGAATTACTACTCTCACTTCCCTCCACCATATGCCACTTGAGCATGAATGGGTCGCATCAGGGCGGCAAAAGGCAACCAGACGGCATGATCTGCAAAAATGTGGTTGTTGCTTGACGTGAGAGTAGCTTCAAATGACCAAGAGTCAGTGATTTGCATTGCGCTATGTGAGAGTACATGTGCATATGTACCCGTGCACAGGTCTCTCTTGATTGCCTCGCTGCATGCCGGATAAATTAAGCGGCATGACAGTGAGCTAATGAGGAGAGGAGAGGAATTTTACGCTAAATTAGCTACATTTTGCTCGTGCATCAACGATGTGGATTTACAATACGATGGTGAAGGTCGTGATTCAAACGCAGGGGATGAGGGATTATTCACGTGGTATAAGTATTCATGGCAAGCAACATACCGCAGGAAAAAGACTTAGCTGTGAGAATAAGAAACACCTTGCTTCTAAGGAGACTTTTTTTGACGTGAATTCCTCCGAAACACGTTGCGGGCCGTCAAATAGACTCTTGAGTGTTAGGCTATTGGAAGCAGTTAGTCCCCAACGACCAATGAGCATTGAGTGGATCCGGACGATTTGGAATTCCATGCATGTATGGGGAATCACGTCTCACGCACAAGGCGACCAACGTGTGCTTGCCATTGTTTGTATTTGACCAAGAAACTCGTTTCCAAGAGGTCATAGCGCCCCCTGTGCAGATACGATTCCAAATCACCAGTCAAAGAACCAAAAATCATCCTTAATCATGCAACCACCCTTTTCCCTCCCCCCCCCCCTGAACCCTTCAAACACTTGCATTTTCTCCGGGATGAGGTTCAAAGGGGGAAAAGAGGGGAAAAAAAAACAAGGAACAAATGAGAAGAATGTTTCGGATGATGATATATTCAAGGTAACTATGACTCGAGATAAAATATTGTGCAATGCCCAATGAGAACGCCGATAAAACAGAGAGGATATATAACTAAAAAACACATAGAATGAACACCAAGCAAGAAAACGCCAACAACCTGGAAAATTCAAAATCTCCCCCTTGGGGCCGACATGGTGGGGGCCAGCGCGTCCGAAAAAAACGTTGGATACTCAAGAATCGAAAATCGGGCCAAACGCTGGGAAGCCTCGCGCTTCAAGCTCATGAACGATGCGCCCTGTCAGCACAGGGTTACTGATCACGCACACGGCTTCGGCGTCGAACTCCTTGAACTGGTGTGCAATGATTGGCACCATGTCGACACGACCGGTTTGGTCCGTGTCCAAAACGATGGGGTTCTCATCCATTTGGCGAACCAGATCTAGAACCCCCTGTCCATACGTTTTTAGCGGGGCGCGAGCCTGCCACATCACCCGCAGGGCGGGTCGGTTGTCATCGCCCAGGAACGACAGACAGGGGCCGATGCCCGAGCCTGTGGTTACAACGATGACCCGCTTGAAGACGCGCATGGCATATGCAAAGCCATAGATCAAAACGCCACGCTTCCAGAAGTGCGTTGGCGGTTCGTTGATAGTGGCAGCCGTCCAATCACCAGCCTTGGATACCAAGCAGGAGAAGCTAGGCCTCCCACGCGTTCCTAGCGGGGTGGGGTCAGGGAAAGTGGCAAACCCATGCCAGTCACGCAGGGGGTGCTTGGACAACTGGGTTCCCTTGCCAAAGGTCGTGGTTGTGTGGTCGAAGTGTAACCGAACGGCGTGAGAAGAGAGCTTCTCAGCCCGCACCGGGACCTTGCGGAGCATGAGCCAAGGTTGAATGATCGCCACAATGGTCACGATCAAGAACCAGAAGGCAGGCAGGGTGATGAGAAAATAGCCGAGGGGCTGATTCTGGGCCGAGCTGATTTCATGCGCGAACAGCATCAGCAGCACTAGGAACAGGGCCACGACCAGCCACCCGGAGAAACGGTGGATCAGTTCGAAATAATCATGGAACTTTGTGCGGAACGTGGGATGCGAGACAACGGTGATCGCCAACAGAAGCACGAGAATGATATAAGCCACGGCAACGGGGGCGGCTGAAATGCTGACAGCCGATGCGCTAGTCGGAGATGGCGTCCAATACTGGTGTGACATGACACCAACGAACCCAACGTACCACACTAGAGCAGCTACTCCGCACCCGCTGTGAACGCCACCATAGTGGTACACCTGTGCGGCCAATCGGCGCAACGGAGATGGGGCAGACCGAGGCATCGAGCACACCAGGTAGAAGATGCTGTTGACGACTAGTGGCTGTCGGGCCAGCCCGCATGCGAGCAAGTTGGCGGCCGTTGCGTTGACCAGGGCAATCAGCTTGCGGTCTGCAAGCATGACCGCCACAAAAACGCCTACATTTGCGAGAAAGACAAGGGTGAAGAGTCGTCGATAGATTGTGAGGAGGGCAAAGCGCAAGCCGGCTAACGGCTTCTTTTGGGGTAGCGGCGTTTGAGCCTCCAAGTCAACCTGGTCATGACCTGAGTCGGTTGAGACCGAGCCCATCTCCTTGGACAGGTACTTCTCAAGGTCTGCTTCTCCATTGGTGAGGGTTACCTCGCTGGATGTGGGAGAAGAATAGGACTCCATCCTGACCAAGGCAGGCTCAGGCTTGGATATAATGGTCTTCTCTGATATCGACATGATTCTTATATTTTAGAATCAATGACGATATTTTCGGTCTATAAAAGAGCAGGCTAGGATGTTTCAAAAGAGGACCGAAATGAAACGAACGAGGAAGTTGGCAACTTGACCAGGATGCTTGGTTCAAGGAATAATATTGGAGGCCGAACAATGGTCAATTTGAATGCCACCAAGAACCTTGAAAGGGAATGAAGGTACACAATTGGAGGGAGGGAGGGGGCAAGTCAGATACCCTTTCATACTTTGGCAGGGATCTTGTGCCTTTTGTGCGCTTAGCCCTATCCTACTGCGAGGGTGTGATCCTCTATTCTCGTCCCTCGCCAGTGGATTCCCAACCTGGAACCAAGTCGGGGTTGCCTATGGATCATCAATACTTTCGCTCGACTCTTTCCCTTTCGGTCCACAGCTGCTTTCATCACAAACCTGTTCCGGACGAATGGTACCATGATGGCGCCTTGGCATCATTTTACAATGGTTGTTTTATTTCTTGAATTATTGTTTTTCATTTTTTTCAATTTTTTAGCGTGCGTCTTTCCATGGGATTTACAGGATTACATCGGTGTTTGCTCTCCACCGCAGCCTAACATTGATCCAGTGTATGACACTATCATGGGCCCAGATCCCCGCCGAGTTAGGGCAAGGCTCACTAGCGGGATTCGACTTAACCTGAGGTGCCAATGAGCTTGCGACCTCCACCTCCTCTACCCTTACATTCAGCTGCCCCCGATGACGATCTATAGGGTTATCGCAGATGGGGTCATTATGGGGCTTCATGCGGTGTCAATGATAGCGTCGGAGGTGGACCACGCCTGAACACATTTATCTACACCTGACAGAGTGAAGACGGGATAGACGGGAAGGTCCGGAAGCCCGTCCCATTCCAGTAAGTACTCCCCTTCGTTCGCCTCGAGATGTAACCCAATCAAGAGTCGTACTCTCACGATCGTCGGCCAAAAAGCCTGGTCCACGAGCGCTATTCTCACGCCCTCGCTGCAGGTCGCCCTATAGAATCAATTTCTGATGGGGCTCTTAGGCGTTTGTTGCATGCAAGTTGGCCACGGAGATGATCGGTCAAGGGAACTGCATGGGGAACCCCAATATTGCTTAACTATGTCCGGATGTGAAACCTTCCACGACCCGGACGACTACTGAAGGGATCGGGGGAAGCTGGAGCGACGATCGACAACCAAGGCGGACAACAGCATACCAGATCACACGGTCTGAGACAATGCCTTTTCTGTTCCTGGAACGTGGTAGCGCTTCACATGCACCTTGAACGTCCATCTGCCGCAACCCCTCGCAGGAATGGGCTTAATTTTGCTTTTTTTCGCCTTGTCCAGCGACTGTCGATCGTCGATCATTGATTGTACAGCGGGGTGCGCCATGCAGTATTGTGGGAACCAAATCCTGAATTCCCAGGTGCCCAAATGCATGATGGCGCCCGATGGTCGGGGTGGGTCACCGACACCGCGGTCCTGGAAGGGCCTGCATTGCAGGATACATTGCAGCTGTGTGGCGCACGTTTTCTACTAGTCGATCTAGATCTCTGGAAGGGTGCTTTCTACATTCCGGCGAAGGGAGGTGGGGATCAATTTTGGATTTTATTTTATTTTATTTTTCTTTTGCATTTTCACCTACGCTTCGTCACACGGAAGGGGCTTCCCTTTCGATAGTGGGCCAATTTCCCCACTTCAGGTCAGATCAGGTTGTGAGGGGAAAGCGAAAAGTGGGATAGCGATATCGCTGACGAGCGTGAACCTTGGAAGAGATGTGGAACGGGAGGCGGTGACAGTTCCCTTGGTTCTGGGGGCTGTCACCGATGACATGACACCGGGTGGAGCCCTAAAATGGGAAAAGTTGGGAATCACCCAAAGATGTGAAGAGGAAAAAAAAGAAGGAAAAAAAAAGCCTGCATTAGCTGACCGGGGTTACAGCTGGCAGGTGTCTACTGCGAACGACTACATCATCGAACACACGGGACAAGCGTCGGCTCGGGCTGTCGGATGGTGGATGCGCATCCCCGTCCAGATCTGACGGAGTTCAGCTCGTGGGAAATGCAGATTCATGCATGACCAATAAGCTATTGTATCGGTGCAGCAAATTAGAGTGCGGGCAGTACATAAGCGCCACTCAAAATTGGGGATTAGGTTAAAGGGGACCCACGCACAGGTAAATCATTGACTCGCAGCAAACAAGAAAGGGAGAAGTTCGATCCCGATCTCGCCGATCCTTCTACCCCTTAGAGAGGATGGGCCGGCAAGGTATGTAACACAATAAATGAAAGTGCTCCGAGCTTGTGGCTTGTGGCTCAGCTGGCTTCTCAGGGAGACAAGGGAAGGGATAAGGGAAGTTACTAATGATAGACCCGCAGTGGTGCGCCACTAGTTTTAGCGCGAACCGGTTCGGTGGAGCCGAACGAATTCGATCCTCCTCGGTTCGAGTGCATCATCGACCATGACACATACATTTTAGGTCTAGTCCTTTTTTTTTTTCTTTTGATATATCGTACTTGGGTACTTTTGTCACTGTTGCCTGGGATGGCCTCCCTCCCCACGATCGGAGACATGATATCACATTCAATAAATTCAATCATGGGAATAGTTCAATGGATTGTCTCTCATCTGACGAAGGGAGTGAATTCCTTAGCGAAAGGAACCAAAAAGCTAAAATTACACTTTCCGTGCCTTTGGACTGTCAGTCCCAGTATCTTGGGTCCAAAGTCAAAGTGGGGCCTGATGACCTAAGCCTGTATTCCAAATATTCCAAATCAACGATTCATTCGATTCTCAAGGAAATCAAATTGTATACAATGTTTCTATATAACTTCCCCTTCCCTCCCTCGGGTCCCCTCTATATCCACCCTGACAGGAGCATCCAATCCCACATCTTCCTATATAACACCCTATTCCGCTCCTACGTGATTCCAACTTGCGTTCCAATCGACTTACTTTCTTTCCCCCTTTGATTTCAATCCAGCATGGGTTACTGGGGAGCTTCTGTGCCTACGGGCGTCATGGACCCTATGCTGAGCCAAGATATCTACACCGATCTCTTGACATTCACTTTCTGTGGCCCGAATCCATACAACCTAAACCAGCCAATCTTCATTGATGCCGAAGACCCTTCGCGGTCTTTCACAGGCAACCAATTCCGGCAATTAGTCCAGACCTTGATCGCGGGCTTCAAAGCGCATGGCGTGCAGAAGGGTGACTGTGTGCTACTTCATCTGGGGAACAGCGTAAGTAGCTCAGAATCGCAACCAGCCCAATTGAGAAACCCAACTGGCCTGCACCTCATCATCCAAGTACATTATTCGGAGATACTGACTCGGACTGCGTGACACAGATCTTATATCCCGCCCTCTTCTTCGGTATCATTGGTGCCGGTGGTGTGTACATGGGCTCCAACCCCCGCAGTCAAACCTCCGAATTCGAACATATAGTTTCCCTGGCCGAGCCCAAATTTATCTTCACAACTAGCGATGCGCTGCCAATGGTGCTGGAGGTGGGTGCCACCCGGGGCATCCGTCCGGAACAAGTCTGCGTGGTCGATGAGCGCTCAGTGGATCACTGCGCTCAGCTCTTCCTGTCGTACGAGATGGGTTACCTGGCGAAAGATGCCTTGGCCATGCGCACGCAGGATGCTGCATATCTCAATTTTCCTCGTTTGCTTTGCTACGGCGAAAGTGAGTGGATGATGTTCACCGATCCCATGGAGGCGCAGTCCACGCCTGCAGCCATGTTCTCGACTAGTGGAACAGGTGGCCTTCCCAAGGCTGCTATCCTGTTGCACCACGCCATTGTGTCGCACCACCGTTCTATACAATATGATGTGCCATTCCATGTGAGCAGACTCATGTCGCTACCTATGTTCCATCTGTTCGGCGCATTGTGGACACACATCTTCCCTGTGCGCTATGGCCACCCTGTTTTCGTATTGCCACGCTTCGAGATCAAATCATTCTTGACTTCGATCCACCGGTACCAGATCTCAGAGACGTATTTGGTGCCTGCAATCGTGAACTCAATCAACCGCTCTACTCTGCCCATTGCCAGCTACCTTTCGTCGCTGCGATATGTCGGTGTCGCCGGTGCGCCCATTGATGCGCAGACAATGGGCCAGTTCCAGAGCCTCCTCCACTCGCAAGCTTATGCTTGCCAATTGTGGGGTATGACCGAAGTCGGTGTGATCTTCCAAAACCGTTACGGTCAGCAAAACAACCACGGTAGCATCGGCACCCGTCTAGCCGGATACGAAGCACGCCTGGTCGATCCCGAAGGCAGAATCGTGCACAATGACGATCGAGCCGGTGAACTCTACGTTCGCGGGCCCGGCCTCCTCCAATCCTACAAGGGCCGCACCGACGCCAAGGAAGCCGGTGGTTGGTTCCGCACGGGCGACGTGGCATACGTGAAGCACGGCTACTATTTCATTGTCGGGCGAACAAAAGAGTTAATTAAAGTGCGAGGGTAAGACAGAACTGCATTTGCCGAACCCAAAATTGAATAAACTAACAATTCCCCACAGTTGGCAAGTAGCCCCCGCCGAGGTGGAGACCGTCCTCCTCCAACACCCAGGGATCACCGACGCCGCCGTCACTGGCGTAAACCTGCCGGATGGTAGCGGTGAAGTGCCCCGCGCCTTCGTAGTGCGCTCCCGAGACCCAGCCGTCAACCGACTCACAGCCGAAGAAGTGTACAAATTTGCCCGCGAAAAGTTGGCCAGCTACAAAGCCCTGGATGGCGGTGTGATCTTCGTCGAGGAGATCCCCCGCACGGCCAGCGGGAAGATCCAACGCTTCAAACTCTCCCAAATGAACACCTACCGACAGATGATTGCGAATTTGTTATCCCAATTTGGGGGGAACAGCGCCGCTCGTGCATTACCTACCAGCGCGGATGTTCCAGTCGGAATGGCACCGGAAGGCCGGGTTACCGTGTAAGACCAACACACATTAGCAGGCGTTCTTTGCTTTTTTGCCTTGAGTCTCATCTTTTGGGAAATTTTGCATGTTCATCTTATGTTCTAATTGTTGTTCTTATATCCTATAGGAAGGGGCGTTCTTTAGTTCATGGCGTCTTAAGCAGCTTTGGGTCTGCGGTCGATTCGATACGGTCTCGAGTGGTGGGTGTGGGATTACAAGCACAGGATCTATATCATCTGCGATCCCGGATGGGCAAACCCGGTTACAACAAATTACGGGCGCTATGTGTTTCTTTGGGGGTGTCGTTTTTTGGGTCTGCACTTTTGTTTCGTGGTCTTTTGTGGTTGCAATGGATTTGATGTTAAGTTTCTGTTCCAAAATTTTAATATATATAGCCATATATCACCTCGCACACTAGCGATGGCGGCACTAGTCTCGGATTCACGAAATATATGACATCATTCATCATCTCTCCTATTAAGCGAGGCCGTAGCATCTAGAGCGACCTTTCTTTCTGTAGTGCCACCGGAGGTGTCACACGGCACGACACTCCAAACCAGTTATCGAGGTCGATGTGGCGTAGAAACAAGCAAATATACTTCGCTATTGTGCGTCCGCCTGCATGGGCCCGTTGTTATTGCCACGAGATCTGCCGATCGGATTTGGGTCTCCTGTGAAGGCAGATCCCGCTTGAGTTTCTACAGAGCTCTGAAACTTGTTTGGACTAGATTGCAATTGAACTCGGTGGACGTTTTAAAAGACACCGCTACTTCTGTACCCCTCATTCTCCATTTTCACTCGCTCCGAACATTTGGGGCTCCATTTTTTATTAGTGGGTTGATTAGTGGTTTCTCAGCACATGCCTAAATGTGGATCGAATCGATCGGATCTCCCTTGGCGAGAATGCAAACCATTGCCGATCCTCAGCCGCTTCAGGGAACCCCTCAGCCCCTCAGTTCTTCACACTTTCAGCACCTCAGCCACTTCCAACGCTCCGAACTCGGATTTCGCTCGGGGTTTGGCAGGTCTGTTTTCATTGTGGAGGTCGTCTCGCCTAACAGGTACTCGTCCCAAGTCAAAGAGGAAAGAGGAAGAGGGGCGAGGAGGGGTAAATAGTATGGATTCCGGAACCAAATCCAATTGGTAATAGAATTGCCATTAGCGATTGTGAAAAGCCAAATCAGGTTGAAGTATTTCGACCAGCCGCACCCTGTGAAATGAGACCTTGGATCACTCCCTTGGTATTCTTGACGAAGACTGTCATCGTAAATGGAACTCGTAATTCAATCGCTGATTATCTCTTATCAGTATGACACAAGGACAGATACTTAGATGGTCCGTGTTGTGCGGGACAAATCTGTATGGGGGAGATAATTGCCTCATAACACCCCGGCTCCCGCTCTCCCTTTGATTAACTGTCAGAAATCCCTCTTTCCTCCCAGTGAAGTTTCAAGGCCGTATAAAGGTCACCCAGGGCTTTCCAATGACCAATCGCATTGTTCAAATCTTATCTAGCTCTAGTAATTCATTATTGTGGCGTTAAAGGATCACTGTCTACACACGGCGCTACTAGAAGGCTATGCAGGTCTGAGCCTCTTAGACTGTATGAGAAATTTTTCTACTCGTATCGTTTTGATTTCAGTAATCTTTACCTCGTATGATCTATGCCTCCGATTTGTAAAATCCCTGACACGTGGGAAATCTTAGATGCTAGAACGAGATAACAGATCATTTCGGCGCCATCGAGATCTCTGGATAGTTTTTGCTTACCAGTATATTATTGCCTCTACAACTGCTTCAATGTTTGCGATGGACCTGTCTCCTCTTTCTTTTCTTCCTACTCCTACCTCCACGCCGACGCCTCTTGCCTGCCAGGCCTTGTTGTCTCCCAATCTTGCTCTCTGGAGTAAAGAGTGTTCGCCATGGAAGGCACAAATGGGTCGAAGCGTATCGTGATGCCTGGCGCTACAAATATCGCCCCGGCCTACTTCCTCGATAGCGAAAAAGCAGAGGACCCCAAGACAGCTGACGTCGAGATGAATTCTCTTCCTGGGGGTAAAGAAGTGGAAGAAAGGGACTTCCGTCGCAAACAGGTAAAACCTTTTTGATTGTAATGGACTTCCATCAGAGTTTTTTTGACAGATTGCTCCCTTGCAGGTGTTCTCAGGGTGGAAACTGGCATGGTTTGTGACAAAGATTCATTCAATCAAATCTACCTATCGAGCTCATGCTAACAATTGTACAAGGCTTACCTACCAGTCCCTCGGAGTCATCTACGGTGACATCGGCACGAGTCCTCTCTACGTTTACTCCAGCACCTTCAGCAGTGAACCTAGCCAGGCAGATATTCTTGGAGCGGTTTCTCTTGTTATTTGGGCCCTCACAATCATGGTCACTATCAAATATGTCTTCATCGTTCTTCGTGCAGATGATGAGGGGGAGGGTGGTACATTTGCACTGTACTCTCTTCTCTCCAGATATGTATGTTCCTCAATCTCATGCAAGAGTGCGATGGCTGACATAAAACAGGCTAAGCTGGTTCGGTATGACCCTCGCCACTCGGATTTGGTTCGAATGCAACGTTTCGACACAGACGATCTGCAAAAGCCCAATTTGATGACTCGTAGTATTATGGAGCGAAGCACTGCCATCAAATGGATTCTGAAAGTGGTCGGCGCTTTTGGTGTGGCGTTGATTCTGGCAGGTATGTTTGATACCAGCGAGAAGATGTTGCTCTGATTGACATTTTCATTACAGATGGTGTTCTTACTCCAGCACAGTCGATCTTGGGCGCTATTCAAGGGTACGAGACTCAAAATTGAGGAATGAAGAGCCAAGTCTAATGGATACAGAGTCACTGTTGTTAATCCAAACATGTCCACATCGGCAGTCGTGGGCATTTCATGTGGAATTTTGGTGCTAGTTTTCGCCGTCCAGCCATTTGGAACCACTAGGATTGCGAGCACTTTCGCGCCAATCGTTATTGTTTGGATGCTTTTCAACCTCATCTTTGGAATTTACGTGGGTGTATTACTGCCGAACTTTTGAATATGGTTTACTGATGCCTGTTCCCCTGATAGAACTTGGTGATGTTCGACGCCTCTATCCTCAAGGCATTCTCGCCATACTTTGCCGGTGCCTTCTTGATGCGAAACAAAAGGGATGGATGGCTGTCTCTTGGAGGAATCCTACTTGCCTTTACTGGTGTCGAGACCCTGTTCGCTGATCTGGGGGCGTTTACCCGAAGGTATGCATATGCGTATTTTTTTCTTTTTCTTTTTTTTTTCTTTTTGATCAAATGCAAGGTGCTTACACGACCCTTTTTGTAGATCAATCCAGATTTCGTGGCTCTGTTTTGTTTACCCATGTCTCCTCATTTCGGTAAGATCAAGTCAGGCCTGGAGTCTCAGGGTAAAGCTAATGTTGCGGAAAAGTACATTGGCCAAGGAGCCCACATCAGCGTTCATCCCAGTGCCTATGCCAACCCGTTCTATCTGACTGTCCCCCCTGGCATGCTCTGGCCCAGTCTGATTGTGGCTGTTCTGGCGTGTATTGTTGCAAGCCAGGCGGTCATCACCGGGGCTTACCAGGTTTGTTCTACGTGAATTGTTCTTGTCAAACCGAGCTAACAGGACTCTAGCTACTGTCTCAAATCATGAAACTATCATATTTCCCTCAAGTAAAGATCTACCATACTTCAAAGACTTTCCATGGCCAAGTTTACATTCCCATCGCGAATTGGCTAATGATGATTGGGACAATCATCGTGACCGCAGTCTACAACAACGTATGCATAATGTGCCCTATCCGAAGGTACCACCCTGCTAACTGACAGCTTCTTACAAGACAACTCGACTTGGCGAAGCCTATGGAACATGTGTCATCCTAGTCTCATTTCTCACCACCTGCATGGTGGCTGTCGTTGCCCTCATCGTATGGAGACTCTCAATCTGGATCGTCATCCCAATCTTCATCATTTTCGTCCTCTGGGATGGCATGTTTCTATCAGCCGCCATAAGCAAAGTGCCCCACGGTGCATGGTTTACCCTTATGTTAGCCGTGATACTGACTTGCCTCTTTATCCTCTGGCGTTACGGCAAAGAAGAGCAATGGAACGCGGAAGAATCCGACAATGTTCCTCTCTACCAGACCACCGTCCTACGCGACAACCAGCTCTATCTAAAATTTGACAGCGAAGAGTCTTCCATCCGACGGACCAGAGGACTTGGAATATTTTTCGATAAGTCCGGGAGTGCAGTGAATACCCCCACGGTGTTTCTCCATTTCCTGCAAAAGTTCAGCGCAATGCCGGAGGTGACAATTTTTCTTCACCTGCGACCTCTGTCTATCCCCACAGTTGCTCCTGAGGAGAGATACACTATCACGCGGTGTTTCACAAAGGGCGATGATTCGACTAAGCAGCCGATTCCTAATTGTTATCGTTTGATGGTGCGACATGGATACACCGATGAGATTATCACTCCAGACTTGGGTATACATGTTCTGGGGCTAGTCCGCGGGTTCCTAAAATGCTCAGATATTGTCAATGACGAGGATACTGAAGTGGCTGCTTTGAACTGCGCCTCGAATTCGCAGGTTATCTACATTGTTGGCAAGGAGCAGCTCAATATCACCAAGGAACGGAACTATTTCCGGCGCATGATCCTTTGGATGTTCTTGCTCATAAGGGATTCTAGCCGGACGAAGATTCAGAATCTGAATGTTGAGATGGAGCGATTGGTCGAAGTTGGCTTTGTGAAAAGGATGTGAGCTTGAACGGACAGAATGGTTTGTTGGAGTGGGTTCCCGTCGATTTAGCACCAAAGATAGATAGGAGAGATATGTACAATTGATTCTAAGTTGACGATTACAGAGACTGTAGATTAGCAATTGAAGATTTAGACGATAGACCCATCGGACAGCAGACGTTGTAAACAGCGTGACTGCCTGGCGATTCAGGCACCAACAAGCGTGCACGGTTGGATGTGCAGGAGGCCTGAAATGTCTCTCTTATCTCTCAATCAACGGCACTCTTTGTACTTCACATTTGGTCTTAAGATATCCATCGACACCGTGGGAATGACCGACGTGGTTGAAATGGGGTCAACTGACGAGTCACGACTCCGGTGAGTCGAAAAAGTGATGACTAACCTCAAGCGACGCTCGATCCCCAGGTTGGACAGTACCCCAAATGTCCTGCCATTACGCCACCATCTAGACCTTGAACCTCAGATACTAGCTAGCAACAATGCCCGGACAAGACGCAGGCACCCCGCGTGTATTCCTTTACCGTCACGGTACGTACCAAATAGAATACACAAAGAAAGATTTCTAACAACAATAACAGGCCAGACAGAATGGTCCCAGAACGGCCGCTACACCGGCGTCACTGAACTGGACCTCACAGCCACTGGCAAGAAACAAGTTTCCGCCTCGGGAAAAATGATTGTTGGCTCAGGCAAATTAATTGACCCGGCTAATATCGCTCGGGTCTACATTAGCCCCCGCAAGCGAGCAATGCAGACCTTTGAGATTGCGTTTGACGATGCCGATAAGCAGGCGTTACAGCGCGAAGAAAAGATTACCCCGAAAGAAGAGAGGTTGGCTGAGTGGGGTTACGGCTTGTACGAGGGGTTGGTGACGAAGGAGATTCGCACCTTGAGAAAAGAACGTGGGCTGGATACTGAACGGCCGTGGGATATCTGGCGCGATGGCTGTGAAGAGGGAGAGTAAGTTCGAATTTCTTCTATTTTCCGAGGGGATGCATGACTGACAAGGTCTTAGGTCTGCGCAAGATGTTACGGATCGCATTGATAGTCTCATTCGAGAAATCAGGGCTTCTCACAAAGATAACATGCATGGTGAAAGTCCCTCGGATGTTGTACTTGTTGCACACGGTCACCTTCTTCGGGCTTTTACCAAGCGCTGGCTTGGATATCCGATGGACTTCCCTTTGCTTCTTATGCTCGAGCCTGGTGCTGTTGGTGTTCTTAGGTAAGGACCTTCATATCCCTGACTCCTTTCTCGTGGTTTTCTGACTTTTCTGTAGCTACCAGCATCATAATATTGAAGAGCCTGCTCTGCTGGTCGGCTATGGCTTTCCGGTTGATGAGCAGGAGTAACGGAAAGAACCTAGATAGTCATATATCTGAAGTCAGAAATATAAAGAGTAGAAATGAATTTGATCCAAAGTGATCATATATCTGAGACCTGAAAAGCGTAATGATATTGTCATTCTAGTTGGACGGGATTTTGACTCACACATAGCAATTCCCACTACAAACTCTCTGGCCTCGGGACGCGTTTTCAAATCTTTTTAAAATCCTGTTTTCTTATTTCGCGTGGTCGGACCTGGGATCTAGGGGCATGTGCTTACCGTTGGCAGCAGTGGGAGCGATGATCATCACTCGCAGATACAATACGTCTTATTCTACTTTTGCCATACCTTCCCCGAATGCTAAGCCAAAGAAGACCCCCAAAAAAGTATTGACCCATTTAAAGCATACAAATACTGCTCTAATTTGAACTGGCTTGCTGTATTCCTCGAGTGTATGATGGGTCCGGGTGTGAAGGCTTGTACTTAGTTTCTCGGTGCAAGTCCAAAATGGCCGAACAGAAGCATCTATTGTCATCCAGTAGTGGGCTTCAATTGAGATAGACCTGAACTTATTGGTATAAGAAAAATAACGATTTTGCACCAATTTGAAAACAAATCTATCGATAAAAGCACCTGTATCGGTGTTGTTGCATTTCGTCACAACTCAGGTGGATCCTGCAGCGGAGCCGACAATCATCGGAACCGATGCGAGGACTTGACCAATGATGTTGCCCGCAATCCATGAAGCAACTTTTTATAAATACCTGCAATTATCACCCCGAAAAAGGTGATCATTCAAAACTCCTTTCTTACTGATTTCCATTCAATATATTGACCCATCAAAATGCCCAAGCCAGTCATCGTCATCGTGCCCGGCGCATGGCACCGACCCAAACACTACCAAAAGCTCATTGACGCACTGGGAACCGTTGGCTACACGGCAGTCGGGATTACCATGCCTTCTGTCGACTCCAGTCCCCCACATGCCAGCTGGGATCAGGATGCTGCAGAAGTCCGCCGAGTGATCATGGAATACCTCGATGCAGGCAAAGACGTGATTGCGGTCGGGCATTCATTTGGCGGCGTTGCCATGTCTGAGGCTGTCAAAGGTCTGGGTAAGGGCGATAGAGAGAAGCAGGGTTTGCAGGGGGCGGTGATTCGACTGGTTTATATGTGTGCAATGGCATTACCAGAAGGCCAAACCTTCTTGGGCCAAATGGTACCCGCCACCCCCGAGGAAGAGGAAATTGAAAAACAAAAGAAGAGCTTTGAAGCGCAGCACAAGAAGATGGAGACTACGGCGGTAAGACTAATCTGATTTCACCTTTTGTTGTGGCATGGAAGGATTGAATAACTGAGGGTTCATAGGATGGTGCGATCCTTCTCGACAAGGATGTCGTCCGGGAGGTCTTCTATAACCGTTGTGACCCCGAGGAGGTACAGAAAGCTCTCGATCTCTTGGGATCGTTTCCTCCTGGTCCCATGGCTGTGCCCGTGACGTATTCGCCTTTTCTTGAATTTCCATGCACATACATCAAGTGCAAGAACGACCGGGCTTTACCAGTGTCAGTACAAGGGCGAATTATTGCCCAGGCTGAGGGGGCATTTGATGTGGAAGAGTGTGAGGAAGGCCATTCCCCGTTTATGAGCAATCCGGGCTTTATTGTGGAGTGTCTGCGTCGGGCAGCAGATGATATCTAATGGCTATCTAGTCATTCCGATGATGTCTGTGTATATATCTCCACTCGCTTTCTGAAGGATGTATAGAATAAAAAGATACCCGAGTCAACCTGCACACGAGGTACATTTCTGACTCATCTATTCAGCGTAGATCATTGGAGGATAGAGCCTCATTTTTGGCCCCCAACCAGGGCCCAGACCGCCAACGAGGCTTCAGTACGGAGCTGACGGGCAACCATCCCACTACTCAAACTAGCAGATCCATTAGTACCTTGCGAGAAACATCAACCAAAGACCCAATCATCTCAAACCATGCACGACCCGCGGCCACCTCCAACCTCCGAAAGCAGTTCCCACAAGGGGAACTGTCACTGTGGAGCCGTTCGATTCAACATTACCATTTCCCCCCCCTTTGCACGAGTACCCCGTCAACAATTGCAACTGCTCAATTTGCCGCAAAAATGGCTATCTTCTTGTATATCCCAACATGGCTGACTTCACCCTTGAGAGCGGGCAAGATGTGCTGAGAAATTACAAATTCCACACTGGTATGGTTCGACACCAGTTTTGCGGGGAGTGTGGTAGTAGTTGTTTTATCGTCCCAGATCAGCCTGATCCTCCATTTCTTGTTGTGAATGTAAGGCTCTCTGGACCCAATCATTCCATATGAAACTATGCTGACCCGTGGTGAAGGTTCGGATGCTGGAGGACTTTGATCAGGATAAGCTGGTTCTGAACAAGGTCGATGGTTGGTCGTATGGTGAGGCATACAAGCCTTCTAAGTAATCATATGTGAAGGGACGTTCAAGATGTTGGCGAATCTCCAGCTGGTGGTCGTGGCGAAGGGGAACAGACATTCTCTACTCCACAGTAAAACAAATATATTTCTTGGCAACTTTTGGTTTCCCATTCTTGTTTTCAGAGCAGTCGCTTCTGCAGGGGTTGGTCCCTCCGTAATCTTTGCTCTTTGATATTTGTGGGTCATTTCACGTGGGAGTGCCTGAGGCGACCAGCTCAGGCACTCGTCCGAATTACGTGCAGGGAAAGTGGCGTAGTTAACTTAAACTGCCATACTTATCTAAGCATTGGAAAGGGAACATGTACGGACTGCATGAAAGTACCACGGCAAATATCGCAGACTTTCTTGCTTTCTATCTCATTCAAATATCCATTCCGACCGCCCTGCTCGTCATCACCCCGAAGAAATCACCGCTTCGATATCTCGCCATACCATGTATGATATGGATCGCCAACCGATTCATGCTACCTTTTGCACCTGCAGGTGGTCCGGCCTGGTGCCAGGCGATCTGCCAGCTGGTGATCGTGGTTCTGCAAGCGATCAACCTGTTATTACTCAATCCCGTGGGCCGCCAAGATCTAACCAAGGTGGTCAAAAATTCGCAAAGCACCATATCGTACTTTTTTGCAGCGACTCGAGCTCTGATATTTACTCGGGGGGTCAATACTCCTTGGCAAGTGAAGAATATACCATCTCAGCCCCGTTATTATGCGCGGCGGGGTATGCAGGTACCTAGTCGATCCCATTTCTTGCTTCGTCAATCTGTAATCCTCGCTTGGCAATATTTGGCTCTCGATATTATTCAAACGCTGTCAGCCCAGCAGGCCTCCGAGAGGAAAGAAATTTCATGGGAGATCCATTGGAATGTATCGTGCCGTCAGTGGGGTGAGCGAGCAGGCACGCATCTAGCAATCTGGTTCGTGGTGAATCGACTCATTGGGGACTCTGCGTATCGTCTCCTTTCAATCGTGAGTGTTGGTCTTGGAAACGACTCCCCATCGGACTGGCCACCGGCTTGGGGGAGGATGAAAGAAGCCTATACCCTTCGAAACTTCTGGGGGTAAGTCATTTCTTTCTTGTTTCTCCAGTATTCTTCTCTAACAGCTACAGTACCTTTTGGCACCAGTTTATGCGACAACCTTTCTCCGCCTTGGGTAAGTTTATTGCCCGAGATCTTCTGGGCCTGGCTCGATCATCGGTTCTGGAGAGATACACCAATCTCTTCGTTGTGTTTCTGGTATCGAGTCTTTACCATGTTATTGTGGACCTGTTGCAAAGTGTTCCACCTCAATATTCGGGGTCGATTACTTTTTACATGATCTTCGTTGCTGGAATTATGCTCGAGGATTTTGTACAGCATTTATGGGGTCGTTTTGGAGCTCATAAGAGGAGCTCTAGTTCTGAAAAGATTGAGCCGGCTATGTGGCAGAGGATCATTGGATTGATGTGGGTCATGACATGGCTTGCGGTCACATCGACGTGGTACTTCACTCCCATGATCCAGCTAACCGGGCCAGATGTGACTATGGTCCCGTTTAGCTTTTCGGCAAAATCGAGTCTGCCTACTTCGGGAACGCTTCTCTTATCAGCTGGTATCGTCATATCGTGGATATTTGAAGTTGATCTCTAGCTCTAATGCTGTCCGCGATTATGAATACATTCAATGTCTCGGTTTTCTATCTTTCACTAAGAGACGGTGCCAATCCCGTTCCAATGCCCAGTCACGTACCTTGTTCTTGTTTGTATGAGGCGGTCATTTCATTCATCATGTTGTGGCTGCATTGAGTGGTGCAAATAAAAGGAACTGTCTAAATGTACTGCACCCCTTTATGGCGGCAGAATATGTCCTCTTCCTATCTCCCTCGAACATCTCCCACACTCACTCACAGAAATACTCTATACAAATTTATAGCTTTTGAATGTGTACCATCAGATGTAGTAGCCTTTTTTCTACTTCTTGAAGGCGACCGTTTTCTTAAGAGCAATGTATTTAAAACTAGCGTGCAGTAAGCAAAATGGGATACAATTTTGAATTCTCAATCATTTAATCAGCGTCTGAAGATCTGGGAGAGGACGCTCCGGGCTCATTTGTCAAGCCAAGTTTTAGCAGTCGGCGAAGAATCTTTGCATTCATGAGAAAAAGGCTCTCTGACTGCATTGCACTTGACGCCCTGTCAACGATGGACGTCATAAAGAAGACCATGAACTGTTTGTACAGATCACCTGAGCTTTCTTTTCTAGCTAGTCTGTGGAACACTAGTTGAAGGACTACGCGCACCAAGAGCCACAATGCGGATCGGCGCCACGGAGATTGGCAGTCAAGCCACATCACTTCCTCGCGAGTATTCTTTTGGATTTGTGCAGCCGTGACGTCGGTACATCGAGGACGGAGGGTCGACATGAGGAACTCCGTCACCATTTTGGGATGTGTAGTATCTCTGTCTTCGTCATGCTCCTGCTTCGCTTTCTTGACTTTCGGTTTGGTTCCCGCAACGCGCTGGTGACTCATCCGTGCAATTGTTTGGGCCATGAGTTCTTGGAATCCGGGTTCGTCGAAAGTAGCCTTATCCATCAGCATGGTAGAGCCTGGAAAAACACGGCGCAGTCGGCCCACTGTTACCATAACTGACTCGTTGCGAGCTGACAGTTCAAAAGACTCTATGTGTATCGCATCGTCCTGCCAGCTCAAGAGGATGCCCGCGTTTTGCTGTCGCACGTGAATGGGGAGGAACCCACCTACTGCCTGCTTAGAAATGACCTCAACGATTTGTGTATTCAAATGCTTACCATGAACCGGTAGCTCAGTTAGACTCTTCGTGAGTTGCGTTTCATCAACATCGCCTTGTGGGCCATGCGTTATTCTCAAGCGAGCAATAGTCTCAGTCACCTGATGAAGGACAGTGGTATTTGGAACGTATTTCCTGAAGCTGCGAAGTGCATCGATGACGATGTTGAGCAGGAGGTGTTCATGACCTGCATTGTAATCTTCTGCCTGGGGAAGTTTTGGCGGAAGGAACAAGTGGTGAAACAGGTATGAAGTCTCCTCTAGCGTCAGAGCCTCAGTTGAAGGGGGATCCTCCATGTCAACGGCGTTGAGAAGGATGATTGCGGTTGAAATTTTGGTACCACTTGTTAGTCCGATGTTCTTTCAGTCATAGGGACAGAGCCATATGGGGCGACTAGTGAAATCATAGTAAAAGCGTTGACTCAACACATTGATAAATAACGCTAGTCTCTCTCAGAGTTGAGGGAGCACTTTCCTTGAATTTCACAGAACAGGCATCTTGCAGCATGCGAAACAGACAACCTAAAAACTGAAAGCTACATATATCGTGAGCAGCGCTTATCGTCCCATCTCCATAGGTTGATCACATCCTGGCGTAGTGGAATAGGTGAGTGAATTACCAATGATCACATCAACCATGTCAACCTGTCACAGATATCTCATCACATGGTGAAACCTAACGACAAGTTGACAGCAACCAGAAGCAGACCCCAGCTGGTTTCTCAATGTGGCGGTCGCATACAATCGAAATTGGCTAGACTTAAAGCCTCCCAAGGTTGAACGATGATATGGAACAATGGCTAGGTGGCTCTTTAACCTCGAATTAAATACTCTCTTCCGAAAAGTACTGAGAATTCTTGGGACTGATTTGGTAATTGCAGATGGACAATTTCAAAACTGGAATCGAGATTTTCCAACTTGGCTATATGATTAAATTTGTGGAAGAGATGTCCTATAGAACTTTTTGAAACTTTTATGCTGTTATTACGATGGACATGTAGACTTTGGACCTGCATGATGACCATCCTAACCGGGATTCGGGACTAGTTCATGGTTCCATGTACCTGATTTTGGCAAATAATCTGCAGCTTGGATCCGTATATAAACATATAGACACTTCCACGATGGTACCTTCTTTCGTATGAAATGGCTTCTTAAAAGCCAACTTGCTCTCTAAAGGGATTCGATTGCATCAAAGAGTGTAGTAGTCGATGATGTTCCTAAGGCCGAAATAGTCATCTCATATGAAAGATATTTCAAGAGGAATGAATAGGAAGGAAGCTCGCTTAAATCACTGTTGAGCACCGTTGCTCAATGCAATCCAACTTGACTATCTATCTGATGAAACCAATGCCAGTTCGACGATGATATGTATCGGGTATTCTCGGAATCTTTGCAAATCACGGGTAGACACGGAAAGGCGATTACTTAGTAGCGATTTTCATTGCTTCAGCTTTCTAAGCCACGGCATAACTAACGAAGTTAACTATCACTTGATTAGTCATTGAATACAATTAATGGCTTCATGACAATTGCTTCGTAATAATTGCTTCAACATTCGTTCGATGGCTACGGTCAACGCAGGACAAAATGTCCAACGGTATGCCACCTGAAACATTGACACATGCCTCCCCACAACGTCGCCAGAATAGCAGCTGTGATCCCTGTCGCCGATCAAAGCGTCGCTGTACCTTTCCATTGGTTATGCTTGACAGCTCAAATCCAGCCTGCACACATTGCCAGCGCTTAGGCCATACGTGCACTTTCAATTTTGCTACATCGCGCCTGAGCAAAAAGGCGAGCAGAAAGCAGCGAAAACGACCCGATACTTCGGATCATATAGCAAGCCATTATGACATCCCAAGCAGAACGGGTGATTTCGGCTCTCTAGATGGTGGAGACTTGTTCGAACAGTGGCTCAATATTGACAATGATTCATCATATAACGACGCAGAGTCATCAAATCAAAACTACCACACAGGGGATTTCATTTCTGGCCCGGAATATGCGTCAACAGACGGGTATCAATCTGGCAATCAAACCACCTTAGCTTCGAACCACCTACGCAAAGAGCGCTCCGTCTTACCTTTGAGTGCAAGATCTTTATCTTTACTTGGGGTCTCACGACGCAGCCCGATATATCTGTTGAACTCGAAGCTCGATGCAACAATATTGGACGCGCGTCTAGCACGAATATTCAACATAATTGTCGATGGATGCGCGTCAAGATATCTAGACTACAATTGCAATTTATACGCAACGCAGAATCGGTATCAGATAGAAGACAGCACCACTTCTACTAGTTCCGCCTCGCCGGAATCAGAAGTTGCTCTAGCTGAGAGTGGTGGGGACCTTATACCTTCAGACTCACCGCGTCAAAGCAATGCTTCTTCTATTCCACCGCAGCTTAATGCGGGCCGGCTGTCAAGCACGTCGGCTGATCAGGGAGATGCCTACAATATAACCTTGATCGGGTCTGCGCGGTTTTTGGATCATCTCGCAGGCCTCTACGGTAATAAGTTAGAACTTGCTGCGCGCAACCAGTCAGACGCAGCTTTGTATGCTGTTCTTCGAGTGTTTGCACTCCAATGGATACCCTTACCTCAACCCTCGTCGGATACTCGACCACCATCTGATCGTGATTCGTGCTTGGAAACGTACATCAATGCTTGGTTCAATGCGAGATCCCAAATAATGGCTAGCCAGCATATCCGATCATTTAGGGTTGTGCTTGCAATTCTCTTGTTTGATGGCACTGCTATCCCGATGAAAGCTCACGCCAGTTTGGGATTCACCGGTATCGAGCATGAGTTTCTTGACATTGGCCTTCAAACTCTTTCCACTTTGGATAAACTCGTCATGCAATACTGTGCTACGTTAGGTCCCTTTTCCAGATATGCTGCTCTTGCAGAGGCCAGTCTAAGCCTAGTTCGTTGGTGCGGATATATACGTGATTTAGGAGCAGCACTCACCGCCAGTCATGAGTGCAAGCTTCCGGCTATTTTAGCTCGTGGGAAAGGTGCGTTCGACATTAATGATATCGTCATCTAATCACTACTAAATCTGACATTCCTTTTAGAACAAAGAAATAATAGTTCTTCTCCAGTACAGCCTGTCTACCATGATCTAGACAGCAAGGACCATTCGATCTGCCATGGAGCAACTGTGCGGTCTTTCTGTATCTGGCGGCAAATTATCGATGTTAGGGGAGCTCTTCAGAAGCTAGATCATATGACCTCCGGCATTCCAAACAAAACTTCCGAAGCGATACACGAGGTAGTGAAGGCTGTTCAAGATTTTCATGATACTTATCAGCCTTTCATGCAGGACTGCACCAAATCTTTTGAAAGTCTTTCTCTTGCTCGGAAAGTATCTATCGGTGGGTGGGATATCCTCAGTCACACTAATTTGAATAATTGTCTAACAGTGTTCATAGCTTCTATGATCTCATTCTGGAGTCTTGGTGTACTTGTACTCGCGGACTCACTTTTGCCATTCATCGAAGATATCAATCAGTTCTGTGATTCAAGTATCTTCCCACAGTTACAGTTGTGCCGCCAAGTCGCTGTTTCATCTATGACGCATATAATCCAGGCCGTGTCTGCACTACCGAATGAGGCTGGTTTCAATATTCAGAACAGCCTTGGTTCCGAGACTCCTATCATTGCATATCATGTTACACCTAGTCTCATGACTTCAGCACTTGCAAAGGCTGTGGAGCATAGTATAGATTTGCACGTTATGAATGCCTATAGCTTGGAAGATCCGATAGTCGAGACGAACTTTCTTGGCTACGACGATGCTGGGAATGGCAGAATCGACGCATTGATCAAAGCGCTTCTTTCTCTCGATGTATCGATCGGAGGATCTCAGACGGCCGGTGTGGCTTTTCAGTCCTTGATGGAGACATATGGGGATATCATATCTGAATATTGGTCTTGTGATGGTAGGTAGTATGTACGATATTTAGATGAAGCTGACGCTATAGATAATAAACGAAACAATCTTCACTCATGAAATGTATATTGATTATGGGTATTCATATTCATGTCGTGTCATTAACCACAGCAGTCCTGTACAAAGTTTGATGCAAATATATGCAGTGGCAATCACCATGCAAAGTTCTCAGCGTGCAAATATACTCCCTCGGCCCCAGTCCCCTTATTTGATCCGCGCTCTTCGCTGACTGTAGCTACCGTGTTCCTGACATTACTAACCAGTCCCAAGGGCCCACAGACTGCGACACCGGTCTCGCCCCTGGCATGATTTAGCAAATCCCAGAGCATGGGCTTCAATACCGGCCGCCCAGATGTAAAGCCAGAGGCTGGTATTGGCACGGAGGTGTTCGCTGCGTCTTGAGGTATAGATGAAGAAGTGACATTCTTCTTATCCTCTAACCCGACAATAGGATCAGGAAGCACGTCAATACTAGAGGAACCAATACCACTACAACAGCACGGCCCTTCGATATTCTTGCATGGGCAACCAATCTTCTTCTCTGATGGCCCTGATGGCTCTGCGTCACAGGTAACAAAGAAGCGTATCTCAGCTTCGATACCGGCGTCTATGAGTGATTCCATTGCTTGCTGTAATTCATTGGCGACCCACTCTGTGCATGAGAAAGTTCGGATCACCCAAACAAAGACTAAACGCCGGACAGGAAGCTTTTGAGTCTTCACTCTCTGCGCAATATCGAGGAGGATAGATAATGTGAATGTAACACCCGTGGACCCAGATATCAGGAGGACGGTGTCAAAGGCCGCGAAATCAGACTGAGATCCTCCGTATGGTCCACCGAGGAGGGAGAGGTGTTGCCCTGCAATTTGAACAGTTCGGGTATCCTCAGTCTTTTCTATTAGATTAGTCGAGGAGGATTTGGCGGAGTGAATTAGTCGCCGAGTAAAACCACGGTGGGCTCGTAGGAGGAAGACGAGATCATTGTTGTGGGATGAAGGAGTTGATAAAATGGTAGCTGGGTGTGACTGTCCGAGTCCCAGCTTCGGAATTGACAGGAAGATGTGCTGGCCTGGACTCCACTTTTTGATACGGGGGGATGCAATGCGAATTCTTGTGACGTCGCCGGGAAGCTCAGTTATGGTAGCCTTTGCCGGCTTCGCGTTGACGTATGTGTAGATGATAGTTCGAATCATACGGTCGAGTATGAAGAGGCCGACACCGATCCAAGCGTATATCCTACTACGGATCAGTAATTGAACGGAATTGTTGTGAGGAAATACATACCGTGAGCTCAAAGCAGTGGATGGCAAGTGATAGAAAATAGCCACAACAAGGCCAATAAACGTGATGATATGTTGTGCAACGAATATTTCATAACGCCAGTTGCGGATGGGCGCAGTTGCAGACAAGACTAGCCAGACAAGAATCATCCAAGTCGCAAAGCCTATTCACTGTCAGTCTAAATTCAATGCAGAATTGGAGTTGCTTTCTATACCTGTAGGAATGCAGCTATCGGTATCAAATTCAAGCTTCATCACACCATATTTATGCCATCCATATGTTTGCACAGCGCCGTGAATGGTGGCAGTCAACAGCATGACTCGAGCCACCCAACGATGCAGAATCTGCAGGCGCTCATATGAGACACCCACAGCATATCCAATCAAATTCCGCTTTCCGGCAAGAAGCAGAACCAGTGGGAATTGGGCAATTGTCAGCCAGCCGGCCCGAATGCTCTGAGCTTGCCAATACTGTGCACCGGGATAATCCCATTCATAGAACTGCAATCCCATGATATACCCAAAATAACCCAAAATAAGTACAATGGATCCAATAGTCGGGATCCGCAGCCATGAGTTTGTAAAAGTGAGTTGGTGATAGGAGATTTCCCGTATCACCGCTGTACAGCCCGCCAATGCGGAAGTGACTCGATTAGAAGGACTCGAAGGCCGGGCACGATTCGCTGCCGCAGCACGCAATCTATATCAGCGAGTCAGTCGATGGATCCTTTTATAGCATATTTAGCAGTAACCAACCGTAATTTTAGGGTAGCCCATTGTGTCCAGTGAGCTATACCGACGAGCACGATCACAATGACAATGCCGTACCAAAAGGCACGGGCTATAGCATAATCTGTCTGCTGAAGGGTCGAGTCATCCAACAGGGCGGATAGGAAATCCGACGCCACGGTATAATTTGACATGTCCAGTCCCTCATCTGTCAGGTCGGGACCCCCCGACATGCCTGAGTCCATATTCATGTCCATCGTGGTGCGACGAGATGAATGAGACAGGAACGCGAAAATATTCTCTGATCGGAAGATCCATCGATTAAGAATAGATTTTAACTCAGAGGACTGATACGAGTGCCGGTGGGTCCCTTGGCCTGTCGGATATTGAAGCTTGACACGATCAAGCCTTCTCCGCCGTTTCGGGTCTAGTTTTGAGCACATTTGCGGGAGTTTACGAATTGACCTACCACAACCAAGAACAAGCACGCGGAGACACGGAATCCGACGCTTAGAAGCATCTTCAGGCTTCGAAATCGAGATTCACCTGATGCTGCCCCTCTAATCTGCTCAGTCTCCACGTGTCGCGTTATTCTGCCGCAAGGGATGACTTCGGGATCCCCGTTTTTTTCTCCAATTCTGATTTTCACTAACTCCACATCGAGCATGCTCATCGTTCATCCCGTCTAGCCCCTTGATAAAAATCGGACTTGGTCTCTTTCGCAATGGACATGTCGACGGCCACCACCACCACCACCTCCAGCATGACGATGTCTTCCACATCCGAGAGCATGGGCGTGTCCGATATGGCATTCAACACCGACAACCTCTCTGCAATTCTTTTCTCCCAGTCGTGGATGCCAACTACCACTGCGGGCTACGTGGGCTCATGGTTCTTTCTCTTCTTCTTGTCCGTGATATGGCGGGCCTCAGCTGCGATGCTTTCCAAGCTAGACGCGTTCTGGGCGGCGAAGAATGCAAGGTACTCAATTTTGATCAATGGTGGTCAAGATCAACCCACACAAGCGGATCTTGTGTCGGCATGGCGGCTTTCGGTCAATCTGCCTCGAGCGGCACTACGAATGGTTCACCAAGGTATCGCATATTTACTGTAAGCCAATGTTCCCTCTGGAACTTCATTGATGACATATTGCTTACTGGTTTGTTCAGCATGATTGCAGTGATGACCATGAATGTCGGGTTTTTCTTCGCGGTGCTTGTCGGTTACTTCTTTGGAGAACTGGTGTTTGGTCGTGTGTCACGGTCTGATTAAAGGCAAATAATATCTCCTACCTAGTGTATATATAAGCGTTCTCTACTTTTAGCGATGCATGAACACGACTTGAATCACGGTATTTTGCTGAACATTGAAATCACCATCATATTCTCGGTCTGAAATCCAGAAATCATGCCCAAGTACATTATCTCACAATCTACTCCAGTACAGTACATTTGAACCCTCAATTTTTCCATATCGAACAATCTCGGAGTGTGAACTTCAGTACGATATTCAACCCGCCTGGTAGATAGCCGGCCCAGCAACGATATGCGGATTGATCAGACTGAGATTGAACGGACTCACAACCGGGTCCGAGTCAGTAATCGCAATAAACATCGTCCCATTGACCGCCGGATCACCCTGATACGTCTGCAAATTCGGTTGAATAGTATGTCCACGCGTTCCATTAACCTTCAGCGGCGTGTACGTGATATTGAGCTGCGAAACCCATATCACGTACTTGGGTATCTTTGCCTTGGAGGTAGTGACATAACTGTTGTTTGGCCCAACAGCTTTCCCCGGACTCTCCCACTGCAATGCGACCTGACGACCTGGGTAAGAGAGTGGGGCGACATTGTCAGTGCTGACTGTAGCACCGCAGTCCCGACCCGAGGGCGAGGCTCTTTTCCTTCTACCGCCTTTCACTACATTCGTGCCTGCGCTGAGAGTAACATTTTGAGCCGTGGATGCGTTGTTACCACCACTTGTCCCACTGGACAAACTAGGTTGATTGAGGATTCTCAGGGCGGGAAAGTTCTGCCATACAAGCCGAGTCTGGTTCATCGGGCACCAGCTAATATATGGTGCAAGCAGTGTCCATGCCCATGACTGTGGGATGCCGACTTCAAACCATTCCGGCATGGGGAAGAGGCCCTCAAACTGGCGGAAGATCAACTGCTGGCGTGCCTCGGTTGAGATGGATTGAGTGAGTAGTGTGGCTGCTTCGCGCGAGTCAAGATGTGCTAGGAACCCATATACACCGGCTTCGCCAAATCGGGTCAGCTTCTGAGCGAAGTCGATGAATTCGGGCACGGTGGTGTATGGGTAGATGTATGCACATTGCTGTGGAGCTTTAGCACCGAGCATGTTACTGATCAAGGTTGCATGGCCGACTTCTTGTTGGGCCATGAATGCGATCAGATCTCGGTCCTTGGACGTCAGCCCAGCGGCTTTGAAATCATTCAATGAAAACCGCCTCAACGCATCTTGGAACAGATCCAGTTCAATCCACTCTTGATACAATGCGAGGGCCTGTGCTTGATTGTTAGACCTTTTGCAAAGCAATTGGGAGGGTATAGATCGCGGAACATACCAAGGATTCATAATCAAAGTCACTCTTGGCGTTGTACACCGGGATTGACCCGTTGGTTCCAATGCCTCCGGCCGGGTCAAAAGGTGCCGGCTCGGCATTGTGAAGTTTCCCGTCACTTGGGTAAGTCGTTGCACTGTGCGCAACGCTACCGGGGGGTATACCAGTTCCAATGGATGAAGCTGTAATTGCACCAGTAACGGTCGCGGTTCCGTTGTATGCGGAATGCGGCAGGCTAGTTGGATGAGACCGGGTAGGTGGCGCCGAGATTGAAGCACTCGATGAGGTTTCCCTAGCCACTATTTCATTCGGTAATGCAGATGCTAAGGTCAACAGGCCCAGCAGGCCCAACGCAAGAGAGTCCCGAATCATTGTCAAGAGTATTCTCAGCGTTTGGTTTCACACAGAATATGGAGAAATCTTGGAAATTAAATAGAAATGTGTCTGGGGTCGTACGGCCAAGAACTTGCGGGCATGTGCAACTCATGTCCTATATAACTCGAGCAAACAATAGCTTTGACTGACGCAACTAATGGTTTACAGATCCGGTTTCCTCCCATGCTCTCGCGCAGAACATCAGGGTTATTACAACTGAAGTCAGTGTCCGGTCATGATTAAGACCTCACGGGATATACTCCGAGTCGCTCAAAGGGTTGTGTCAGCAAGTTCAAAGTTCGGTAGGTCAATGCATTTGGTGACTGGTTGCGAGCGGTTCTGTAGGAATTTGCATGTTTAGCGAAGTGATATTTGCTTTGTTGCCAGAAGTCATCTGAAAAACATCGGCATATTACACAACCAAAAGTTAAATGTATCTGGAAGGCGTTAAAATACTAATTATAGCTTTTTAATATTCACCGCTGCCATACGCTCGACGCTCGAGTCAATAATGACGGCTTATCTCGGCGATGACGTCGTAGCTTATCCATGGACCAGAGCAGAAGCAATGCCATGTCCTAGGTCCGGAATAGCCCGGCTTTCAAATTGACCAGCGGTTAGAGTAGTTTGAACAAAGCAGGAAGCATAACTTCGTGGAATGATGCTAGGAAAAACATCACGTGTCCGGCGCATTCGAAGGCCGATATCAGTCTGATAAACTTTGGGTCCTCCCCCGCTGGTTCGATCCTCATTCTACATAACCAATGTCCAAATCAACGTTTTCGAGCGCAATCCTCGAATGCAAAGATCGACACACGTGGCAATGCTTAGTAGCAAAGCAAGGTATGCCTCAAAGCCAGTGGATTCTCGGTGGAGCCAGTGCAGATCGCAAGTGGAGAATGACGAGACCACCAGTGCGGGGATAAGGATAAGGCCGAGGGGATTAGAAATACCGCCAGTCTGCCACATTGACTCACTCTTTGCCCACATCTTTCAACACCAGTCAATCTTGGCAAAGGAATCAGCAAAATGTCGCACCTACAAGCATCGGAGTTGTTCTCAGTCAAAGACCGAGTAGTGGTGATCACCGGAGGAGGTAGTGGTAAGTACCAACACTCTTTTCAAACCACAAGAGTCACGCCGCTGACACGACTCATCAGGCCTGGGCCGCATCATCACCCGTGCACTAGCAGTCAACGGAGTCTCGAAGATCTTCATCCTCGGCCGACGCGAAGACGCTCTCCGTGAAACGGCCGCGCAGGCTCCGGAGGGCATTGTCATCCCCGTCCAGTGCGATGTAACCTCCAAAGACTCCCTTGAAGCAGCGTACCAAAAGATCACAGCACAAACTACCCACGTCGATATCTTGTTCGCAAACAGCGGAATCATGGGTCCGACGATGCGTTCGCCTCAGCCCAAAGCAGATGGGTCCTTTCCTTCCATCACGGAGGTCCGGGATGAGCTATATAATATCCCCATGGGGGAGTTTACCAACGTGATGAATGTCAATGTAACGGGCGCTTATTATACTGTTCTGGCGTTCCTTCCTCTTCTTGAGGCTGCGAATAAGAGACGGGCGGCGCCGCAGCAGGGTGTTCTGTCCCCTCCGACGGCACAGGTGGTCATCACTGGTTCCCTTGCAGGATTCCATCGGAGGCCGCCATTCAGTTATGCGTATAATACGTCCAAGGCTGCCGTGCATCATCTTGTTAAGATGCTTTCTACGAGTTTCACCCCGTACAATATCCGCTTCAATGGGATCTCCCCTGGTTTGTACCACTCGGAGATGGCTGAGCATGTCTTCGAGACTCAAGGCGTCAAGGGTCCGGGAATCTCGGATGGTTCATTCCCGAAAGAAATGATTCCGTTGACGAGGGGTGGAGCGGAACAGGATATGGCTGGGTTGGTTGTTTGGATGGCGAGTGCCTCGGGTGGTTACTTAAATGGTAATATTGTTGTTACCGATGGTGGCCGACTCTCTGTTGCACCCGCTACGTATTGATCTACAATGAATGCCGGGCCGGTTGATCAATTTTACATAGATGTGATAGATAACTTCTAAATTAGATTGGTTGAATCGAGATGGGCTCTTGCAGTGCTCGATGTAATTGACATGAAACTGGGTATCAATGGCACTGGTGAGTATGTATCAGATAGTCGCCGTCAGTCGCGAGACTAGGTAATCCCCCGCGGTGATATCGGCATATTTTTTTTCTATCTGCATACCTTCACCGTATGTCCCCGGGAGTGCCTCGATCAGTTTATTATTGTTAGGATTGCAGAAGTACGCGATGCTATATCGGGAGGGATACGAGTCGGACTCGTCAGCATCCTCGCCCGCGGGCATGGGTGGCTGGATTACTCGATGGCGAGTACTGCGGATGGTATCGTTGGACCACCGAGCTAGCAGATCTCCAGCGTTGACAACGATAGTATCGGCAATAGGAGTTGCATCCACAAACGTGCCCTTCGGGCTGCGCACCTGCAAACCACCATGCCGATCTTGAAACAACAATGTGACCGAGCCATAATCACTGTGCTCGCCCGCCCGAACTTGATTGGGGTTGTCTTTGAAGACCTCCTTCCGGACAGGCGGATAATGCAGCAGACGCAGATTATTGTCGCCTTCATCGACGAAGCCATCAAAGAAATGCTCAGGCAGATTCATGCCAAGAGCAATCGCACTCATTATTTGTCGGTGTAGAGTCTTGCATGTTTCGAAGAACGACAACATTGTTTCCTTAAATTCCTTGCCTTCGTCATCGAGATGGTCCGGCCAGTGATTCGGCAAGCCTTCAACACCTTCCCGACCGATCTCCAGCGTCTCCTTTAGATCCGGTGCGGAGCCGCGGAGTGTACCAATCCCCTCTGTTTCTTCGAGGGGGGCGAGCTTCTCCCGCCCGGTTGCGATGTAACCACGGTTCGACTGTGGGGTAGTCCAGCCAAGACTGTCCTTCTGACTTTGAGATCGACTGAAAAAGCGGGACGATGAGGCAAAGACTCGGGATATGACGGATGGTGGGATTCCATGAGCCTTGAGGTACAGAAATCCAGAGGTCTTGAAGGCGTTGGTAATGGAGAGAGCGACCGCATGCTTATCGGACGGGGTCCCCGAGAAGAAAGGGCCGAAATCGATAAGCTGAAATCAAATGAGCTTTATTGAGGACTATTCCAAGCAAAGCTATCGGGGGACTTTACAGGTATCACCAAGTCGTCTTTCTCGACGGCGGTGGAGGCTGGGTGGATCTCTTGGGCGGCGTTGGCCATATTGGATCAGAACCCTGTTATGTTTCACAATTTCTGGTTCAAATGAAATTGTACAGAGAGGGAATAAGCTTCTTAAGAGTATTGATAAGTAGGGGAAAGACAATGAAGAGGGGAAGCAAGATAAGAATGTGGAGATAAGCTCTATGCGCTCGGACCGACATCTAATACATCTACCTCTTTATCATAGAGACCTTGGCTTCAGGTTCCCTACAGTACTTTGAGATCACAATGACATATGCCTATGTATCTTCGTCCATTGGTTCACGTGGGCTCAGTACATCTTGATAAAACGTCCACTTGATGGCCCCCCACATCTGATTAGCCAGCTCCACATAGAGTTCATGATACTGGCAAATCTAATCGGGGGTCTTATCCTTCTTATCAAAAAATGATATTCGATAGCGGACGGGATTTCCGCGTTGATTTTTGTTTGGCTTGGTTTATAATTTTCTTATTTAGTATTCTTGGACTTGATGTCAAAAGGTATAGACCGGTCTCCACCTGTCCGACCAAGCATTCAACAGCCCCTTGTAGGTGGTTGGTAATCAGTCAATCCCACGGAATATCCTCGAACATATTCGAACATGTTCGATGGAGACATCGAAGAACTTCAACTTCCTCTTTCGGGATGATATGGCATTACGTTGCGCGCACTAGCCGACGATTTCAATAATGGGGCGGTCATTAAGTTACAGTCCGGCTTCGCCCCCAAGAGGAAGCGGCTGTCAAGCTTAACCTCATCAATGCGGCTAAGCGTCCCCAGTTGGGGCCGTTCTTCCCGTGCATGATGAGCGACTAGCTTCAGAACCCTTTCCGAATCAACAAATCACGGACAATATTGAAGTCCGAAAGTATTACAAACCAGCTCTATATTAGTGATCCAAGGTTTGTTTTGTGGTTAATCCGACCCCCACCGGACTTTGTTGGGGCCACATTTCTGTTCCTGGACCTCGGTCACATTATCTAAGCTGCAGATCTGAAGTACAAATTGCCCCTCCTCCCTCACTTCTCGGTTCATTCTTTCCACCAAAATATACCATTCTCGACCATCTCAAGCTTTTCAGATCTTTCAATTTCTTCTCAATCATTCAAAATGGTCTACCACGCTTCCGTTCTGTACCCCAACGAGGATGACATCACCTTCGATGAGACCTACTACCTGCAGACCCACATGCCTCTTGTTGACAAGGTCTGGAAGAAGCACGGTCTGATCAGCTGGAAGATCATCAAGTACAGCACCTCCCTCGACGGCTCCAAGTCCCAATTCTACCTCTCTGCCAACCTTGAGTTTGAGAGCGAGGAGGCTGCTACCAACGCCCTCAAGGACCCTGAGTGTGGCTCCATCTTTGCCGATATCCCCAACTTCACCAACAAGAAGCCCATTACCATTGCTGGTAACCAACTTTAAGCGCCAATTTGTCTTGTAAGCTCACTTCCTGGCTGGGAATACTTGGCGGTAAATTAATTGTGGGCAGGCAAGACGTCAAAGGCGGAAATCAGAAGGATTAATGTTATGCGAGGAATTGCTGGGCGATACCTTATTTGCTTTATTTTAATCCAGCAAATTACAATGTACCAATCAAGCTTGTGAAAATCAGCCAAGTTGTAGTGTTGCAGAGTTTCAACCCATGCCATCGTAAAGAATCCAGTAGCATATGAAAAGGATCCAGAGTCAGCACTTTCCGATAAACAATCTTATCGACTCGAGCCTCTATCGCAACCAACACTTAGATAGGATACACAATCTAATCATATCTACCTAATCAGCGTTAATCGCATATGTTTATCGGTTTATCGGTCTATCAGGTCTATCAACCCCGCATCTGCGGGTCTTATCACCCTTCATTAATACTCCGCATCTGATCCCCCAATCCTCTCCAAACAACAGCTTCCATCATGGCAACCAAGCTCGTTGTCGACATCCACACTCATGTCTACCCACCGTCGTACATGGCGATGCTTCGCGCACGCAAAACAGTCCCCTACGTCCACGATCCAGCCGAAGGTGAACCCCGTCTAATCATCCTATCATCAGATGATGACCCAGCCACTCCCCTCGATCAACGAGGCCGTCCAGTCGACACCTCCTACTCAGATATAAACGTCAAGCTAGCTTTTATGGAGAAGCACGGCATCCACTGCAGCGTGATCTCACTCGCAAATCCCTGGCTAGATTTCGTCCCTAGTCCTGAAGCACAGGAATGGGCCGAGCGAATCAACAATGATCTCGACTCGACCTGTGCACAGGTGAACCAGACCTCTGACCCAGAAGGAACTAAGTCTGCAACGGAGAAACAAACTCTCTTCGCATTCGGTGCTCTGCCACTAAGTGCGCCACCCAGTGTCGTCGTTAACGAGATCAAAAGGCTAAGCACCCTGCCCAACATCCGGGGTGTGATCATGGGCACATCAGGATTGGGCAAGGGACTCGATGATCCCGCATTGGATCCCATTTGGAAAGCGTTGGAAGAAACACAATTGCTCCTTTTCCTGCACCCGCACTACGGTCTACCAGATGAGGCGTTTGGGGGTCCTGAGGCCATTACTCGTTACGGACATGTTCTCCCGCTTGCGCTGGGCTTTCCACTGGAGACTACTATTGCCGTGACGCGGATGTTGCTGAGTGGGGTGTTTGATCGGTTCCCGCAGCTGAGGGTGCTGCTCGCTCATTCTGGTGGGACTCTTCCGTTCCTGGCGGGTAGGATTGAAAGCTGCATCATGCATGAGCGGAAGTTTGTTGTTAATGGCGGTGATGAGCCGGGGCCGCAGCGTAGTATCTGGGATGTTTTGCAAACAAATATATATCTTGATGCGGTTATCTACGGCTCTGCGGGTTTGCAGGCGGCTGTTGCGGCTGGAAGTCATGATCGTCTTATGTTTGGTGAGATTTATTCCGGTATTGGTTTTGCATTGAACTTGGGCTAAAATCTGATAGGTACCGATCATCCGTTTTTCCCACCTCTGCAGGATGAAGATGAGAAGTGGCCTAGCGTTACTACGAACTATAAGGCTATTCGGAGCTGCTTTGGGGATGAGCAGGCAGATTCAATTGGCATGGTTCTAGGGAGTAACGCAAATCGTGTTCTGAAGCTGGGACTTGAGTAAAATAAATGCTACACGCTTTCATTCTGCTGTATATAGCATGTGGGTAAAAGACACAACTGCATCATTTCGGTTCCCTCCAACCCCATTCTTGTCCTTCCTGCCTTCCACGTAATTATAACCCAATATATATGAGACCTAACAAAGAATATCTCGATTCCAATCTATCCTCTTTCCGGGATGGAGCTTAACAGATCCCAGCCAACAAGGCGCCATAGCTCTTCAGTAAACCATTCAGGGAACTCCTGTCGAGCGGGTGATCGGCCATTACTATTCAAAGCCGGCGGCGTTACAGGACGAACCAGCCCCTCTCGAAAAAGCGGGTCTTCGCCCCCAAAGACTGCTTGCATAAGAGTTTTCTGTAGCCGTTTCTTCGTGTTTTGAATAAAACGGAGGTGCATAATCTCCGTTCCAGGAATCTGGGGGCTCAAAACTCGGTCGAGGAATTGGACAAGGTGTTCCGCTTCGAGTTGTGCCAGCTTGTGCGTCACTCCCTCCTCTTTCATGGCCCGAATGCCCTGTGGAGCCTCCAAGTCTGGACAACTGTCTGATGGCAATGGGTGGTTTTCGAAGACAAACAGTGCAAGCATTTTCCCCAGGCGCTCTATCGCAATGAAAAGAAGCCCCTCCATCACCTCCTGATCTTCGCTTCGTGCCAAATCGAGGGACATTGCCATTGTGCATAGCAGGTCGAGCAGAAGTCGTTGAGCTGCATTCTTCTCAGTCTCTAGCTTATCGCCTTTTGAAAACATAGGGGCTTTTTTCTTTCGGCTGTTTCTTTGACCTTTGGCTTTCGTTTTGTTGCCATTTGAAGTTTCTCGAAGAATCGCGCTTGAATGGTTGCGTGTTGGTGCCGTACAAATCTGAGTGAGGGCACCCATTGTTGATTCAAATAGACACACAAGGTAGTAGATAATCTGGCCCTTGCAATAATCTTCTTCCTGTGTCCCCACCACCTTGTGCAGAGCTTTGTGGACCAAATTGAATGATAGTTCTGCAGCTTTGGTAACGGCAACCAGATTTGGCTTTGGGACCTGTTGACTGGAAGGGATTTTCCATTGATTTTCTGGGGTATTGAGTCGAATCATAGCTTCCAAAATCTCTGTCTCCGTTATCTTACACAAGGTCACGGCATTGGTCGTAAGTGGTCTGCTGTTATGCCTCTTTTGGAGAGCACGTTGGACGGTGTATAGTTGTCTCATGAGTTTCGGAGCTACTCTATGGTCAGTATTGACTGCTCTCATGCCGTGGGCAGAAGATTTGAAAAGAACCATTTGCATTATCAGGATTCTCATCATCCTCATTGTCGGTGGTTTGGGCCTTTTGAGTTTGTGAGTTGCGCGATTGAGTCTTCTTTCTTGGTGGGCGCAAACTCTTCAGGCTCTCTGATGAGGGGACTTTCCGTTTGTTCGATGGAGAAAAGCTATTGCCCGCATTTTGACTCTCTTTGATTTTAGACCGGAGATCCTGAGTACGTTGTTCCAACTCGAAGACTTTGTTGAGTAGCTTCACTTGCTCTGTCTCTGATTCTTTGTATGCCTTTTGCCAGAAGGCGACACTGTCAAAGAATTTGTCCGGTGACTCGACCTGCATACCATTTCGGATAAAGTGACGAATATCCAGGATATAGTCTGACGAAATACGCATTGTGAAAATTAGCTTCTGGTAATGGGTATCACAACTTGGGCGTGTACTCACCTTTGACTTCTTTCTCCGGGGGCTTATGTTTCACAATAGCGATTGCAAAGGCCAAATGGGTTTTGCTTGGAGCAATAACTCCTGAGAATCCTGATTTCTCCATTTCAGGAATTAGACAGCTTGGTTAATTAAGATGGGTTCGGTGTTGTACAAGTCAAGTCACGGCTACCATATGCTCTCAAATTTCTGCCAGATTTCCTTCCGACTCCAGTCTCCTGTGCTTGACATGAATTTGATGATAGGGATATGGTTGTATTGATCGCCGAGGTCAGAGTCATATTTCGCCAAACCTGAGGACTCGATTTGAATACTCGGAATTGTCAACGTATGCCAACGATCCTCCATGCTCACGATATATATCTACAAATCGAATTATAAGTTGAGTCTATCACGATATATATGCGATCATGGCAGTAGATGCCAGGTCCACGCATTATATCTAAATATGCCAGGTAAAGGTGCTGTTCTCAAATGTAAACAGAAACATCAAAGCAATCGAGAGATGAAGAGACTAGATCTAGGGCATGACGCCACCGCCTGAGCCGCAACTCACCAAATTTCCCCGAAACCCTCAACCGTCAACTCCAACTCTCCAACCTCCACTCCAAAATATCTCAACCGCCTGAAAGGGACTCACCCCCTCCCTTTATATCAATCACAATTCTCGGGCGCAGTCTCTAAAGATCTACAACACGAATAAACTTCCCGTTTGCCTCTGATAACACGCCAAAATGTCATCAGACGACCTCAAGGCGCACGCCGCCTCAGATCAAGATTTCTACGCCCTCCTCGATGTCTCCCCAGCAGCAACCTTATCCGAAATCAAGCGCCAATACCGTCGCACAGCCCTAAAATACCACCCAGACAAGATCTCCAATCCAACCCCAGCAGACATCGACAAGTTCCACACTCTCCAAATTGCCCACGATGTCCTTACAGACCCAGACGTAAAACAGCTCTACGACAATGCGCGCGAAGCCCGGCTGCGCAAGCAGCGCGAGCGCGATATGCTAGACTCGGCCCGGCGGTCAATGGTCGAAGATCTGGAAAAGCGCGAACGAGCAGGCGCCGCGGCGCAACGAGGAGTCAAACGGTCATGGATGGAGGAGAATGATGCCGAGGCGAAGCTTGCAGCGGAGATTGAGCGCATTGCACAGGATGGGCGGCGGCGAAGGAAAGAGGCGCAGGAGAAGTTGCAGCGGGAGTTGGATGAAGAGCAAAAGGTTATTGAGCGGGAAGAGGAAGAGAAGAGGAAGGCCGCTGATCGGAGTAGTCAGCGGGTGGACCGGTCGCAGGAGACGAATGTTTCGGAGCTGGAAAGGTCCGTTAAAGTGCGATGGGTGCGGGAGGGACGGGGGATGGAGTTGGAGGCTGAGGGGTTGAGGTCGCTTTTTGCGCCGTTTGGGGCTGTTGAGGCTGTTGTCATACTCAAGGATAAGAGGAAAAAGGTGGAGGGGAAGAAGGGGAAGGTCACTTTGGCTACTGGCATGATCGTTTTCACTTCTATTGTCAGTGCCCATGCGGCTGTGCTTGATGGCGAGAAGAAGATCCGTTCTGCGGATGGTGACTGGGCTATTATCGATTCGGTGAGTTGGGCATCGGGTGATGGGCCGAACCTGGGAGCAGCTGCTGGCTCGGTTCCGTCTAAGGCGCAGGCTTCTGACCCATCGACCTCGACCACCGATACCAGCAAATCGGCTGCAGCTCCGGCCTTCAACTTCCCGGGGTTGAACTCGGCGCCCAATTCGAGCAAAGCACCATCGTTTGGTTCATTTGGATCTGCGGCTGCTTCTATGAAGCCGAAAGCATCCCCATTCAATGCATCTGCGAGGCCGGCCGGCATGCCTAGTTTTCAAGACGAAATTCTCATGAAGATGAAGGCTGCGCAGCGTGAGAAGGAACGCAAAGCTCTAGAAGAGGAACTTGCACGGGAAGATGAAGCTGCGGATGCTGCTGAGGCTTCAACCAAGGCCAATGGAGCTTGAGAGTTCATTTATGTGCATAGGCTTCTTTTTGTTTTTTTATATAGATTTCCGGCTCATTTAAGATACCCCCACCAATGTTAGGCCGAATAGAGATACGAGCTGTTTGATGGATTATTACTATGACAAGTACGGCCTAATGCCCCGAATACCAGGTGCAATCCGTAGATTTACAACTTTGGAAGGCGGGCTATGCGGTTCATTGCTGAAGTAGGATAATGAAGTGGGATATATTGACTATTTACATGGCTTTTACAGTCTTTTATACTATACAAGGATTATTCAGGATCGGATGCGGTTCTATTCCGCTCGTCGGTGCGCTTGCTCCTCCTCTTCCTCGAGCTGCTCCACGAAGTCGCGCGCCCTTTCACCGTCAGTATCGACAGGCCGTGCAGTCGCCTTCCGCACACCCCCAGTCTGAATGTGTTCCCTTAACCAGGACGGAACAAAAGCCTGTAGCTTCACTTCCACGGGCTGGTCTAGCTCGCTAGTCCACGAGAGCTTGAATTCGCTTCCGGGGGTATACTGCGTTCCTTCCCCAGTGAGAGCAATATCCGTCATCATCTCAAGACGGCACAAAGCAAGGCCAATATTGCCAACGCTATTCAGGAACTTGCCAGCGCTCCGGCCTCGGCGACCACCGGCTTTCATGATGTTTGTTCCAACAGGTGGCGATGGAATCTCGGCAGAGGGTTCAAATACTGGGCCATCTGCGGTGCTCATCTCTTGGGTATACAGTTGTACGGGAAGGATGCGTTTCCGTACTACACCGGTATGGTGGGTGCGAATCGTCAGCTCCTGGCCAACGTAGCATCCCTTGCGGAAATCAATAGCACGCGCCATATCCATGTTGCACTCCATCGGCAAGGCCGATTCGCGAATGATCTCCGATTGGCCTTCTGGAACACCATTCAGGATCCTCCGCACGGTATATGCATCGAGTCCGACCTGTGATCCCGCAAGCTCTGATTCATCCGGAAAATGGGTGCGCAGGTCCTCCGAGCCGGGTGTTATAATACGAGAGCCGAATCCAGGAGCGCGAGTATCAATGCATCCAATAATATCGGATGAGTGGGTAAAAGGAGATGTTGCCGTCGAATCCGATTCTAGGTTGTATGCGGCCCACCGCGGCTGCTCGTGGTTCTTCCAGGACGACCAGACGGTGCGCTCTCCGTCTTCGAGGGCACGGAGCTTCAGCTTTGCACGCAGCTTGTGTTTCTTCAAATGCTTGAGCAAAATCGGCACTTCGCTTTTGTCCACCTCAACCAGCCATTCGAGTTCGTTGCCATTTGGCATTGGGACAGGGTAGATGAATGCATCGTTCAAAATGCGGCCTTGAGAGTTGAGGAAGGCTGTGTAGGTTCCTGTGCGTCGGACTGGCTTGTTTGGGTCATTGGCCACTAGCATGTTCTGTGTCATCAGGCCTTGAAGGAAGGTTGCACTATCGATACCGGTGATGGAGATGAGGCCTCGGTTCGTGAGTTGAGCGTACCCGGCATCTGGGGGGAGAGCTGCATTGTTGGCGATTCCAGCTTTGGAAGCTGTTGTTGAGAATAACCGGCTGCGTCCCAGGCAGCGGTTGCATATTGAAAGATGGGGGCGCATCATGTTTGCACAACTAGGAGTGTAAAGCGGGACCAATATGAATCGATGTATTTCATTTGACCCGCGGAGAATGACGTTGAGCGGTGGGCATTGGCAGAATCGCGCGTTGGATCGATCAACACCGTCATCTCGCTTCGACAGCCCATTCTGCTGCAAAGGTCCTCATTCGAAAGGATCACATTGAAATAGTTCGGTCTAGCCCATGGTCGACATCTGCTAGCTGCATAAAAGAGGCTTATGAGCAATCTTCACGATGCAAATACTTTAGTGCAAAGTTCGGGCCGCACCTATGCGAACTATACCGCTACTTTGTGCAAGTCTAGAACCACGATCGATCTGAGAAGCGCCTCTCGAAGGATCCAGGCTACACTTGAATGATAATTCAGACTGATCTGCAGAGGTCTAGAACCCTCGGCCTTAAAGTCTTTTGCATCGGTCTAGAACCAGGCTAGTTTCACCCGGGTGTTTCCCCCACATTTTGCTCTGGCAGAGAATACAATACCGCTTTTTGCCTGCACCTGCAGGAAGCTTGGCCCCAAGGCCATTGCCGTCTAGATCAATGAGCTTTTCGGCGCAAACATTTAAATCTCAAGCACTCTCATGTCATTTTAATTTATTCTTTTGAAAAATGGAAAATCCAACTTGAATGACGCCCCATCAAACCTTGTTCAGAATGGCATTGACTTCGCATGGGATTGAAACTACTATGAGGCTGCCTGGGAATCCAAGTTGGAGAGACGAACAGTTCAAATATGCTCCAAACTCTTTGACCTGCCAATCTTTCTGCTTCACCGAATCAAAAGTGTCGCCTTCGGAAAGTCATCTATACAGGCCCTTCTTTCAAGCTCCTCCTTTATCCCATGACCCGAGTCTTATGCTTCACCTTCCACCTACCTCCTGCTATCTGAATGATAATAGCTCCTCCATAATGACGGGTCCCAACAATGAAACAGACCGCAAGAATCCACGATCTTCGCATGACTCTGGATACCATGCCTATCGCGCAAGCACGCCGCCCTTTACGCCTTATACTGAGGACACTCCTCCCGCGGACGAGAGACTTCAGCCGGTGAATGAAGAATTTCATGATGCGAAATATAAGAATCTCCATAGTGGCCGGGATTTGAAAAAGATGTAGGATTTCACCATTCAACAAATCTCTCATTTCGCGGAATGTCGTTTTGACTATTTGATGTTCCTTCCCTAGTGATCCTTGTGGGCCCTTTCAATGCAAATGGATAAATTGTCGATATCCTGGCTTATTCGCGCGGAAGGCTGTGTTAATGCGCCATATTGAAACTCAGCATGTTACTCCGCGGTCATTCGAGTGTCCGGACAAGAAGTGTGAGAGGTCTTTCAACAGGAAGGATAATATGGAAGAGCACTGGCGGCGTGTTCATTAGCGGACCTTTCGCCCCATCAGAAGTCTGCGTTACTAGCTCATTGATTCTTGTCATCTTAGTTCTTATAATTGAATTTTCATACTTTGGCTGTGATTGGGAATGACATGATTGTCCATGTTGAGATACCACGATGGCCAGGAGTTTCAAGCTTGAGCTTTACAAATAAACATTTTCTCGACAAAATGTGTCAGGATTGGTGTATCTGGGTCTAATAATCACAAATGGCTCTCAGGCCAGTAGAACAATGCATAGTCGAAAATGGAAAACAGTTATTTGCCACCCTTGGCTGCACTTTGCAAATACCCCAAAAGAAACGCCTTGTGATTTGGTGATGCAATGCGATTGGGGACCATATCGGTCTCGGAGGGAGTACCATGACGTGAGGGAGATTCACCGCTGCTGGGGAAATGACGGGAGGAAAGTGGGCTTACCAGCCCTGAGACTGCTGCAGCATGGTGGTCTGGTTGAGCAGCGGATGTGGGAGATGGAGAAAGACCAGGTTTGCCGAACAGAGACAAGAGAGCCTCCTTCTGGGCACTTGTCTGGCTGGGTCGACGATCAAAGTTGCTGTGAGGAGCCACCGTCTGTGTATGTGTCTGCGTCTGTGTCTGCGTCTGTGTCTGCGTCTGTGTCTGTGTCTGTACACCCAGGGCCGGACTTCTGCGGTCAACACTTTCAGTCTTCGTGGTCTTGACCATTAACTCCTCATGGCCTGTCCTCTCAGAACGCCGCAAGATCTGTGGCTGGAAAGGCTTTATTGGCTCGGGAGCTTGCGGTTGCGGAGCAGGAGACTGACGCGGAGGCTGAGTTGTCTGCATGTTGAGTCCGGAGATGGATGCATCACGCTTCGACGACTGTGGCCGTGGCAAAATTGTAATGGGAGATGAGAGCTGTTGTGTCTGATGCTGATCTCGTCGGCTGAAGTTGTTCTTCCGACTAGGTCCATTCGGTCCCTTCCTGGGTGCTGGCTTGGAAATAGCCTCGAACTGTGGCATGTTCAAGGGCCCAGAGACAGTGGCCGCAGCCTGACCCTGTTTGTATGTACCGGGTCCTCGCTGCGGGTTCGGGCTTGCCTGCTGGTGGGCTCGCTGGAGGATTTGGATCTCAGCAGGTGCGGCTGGAGCTTGGGGCACAGGATTGCCTGACAGCTCTACCGGCGGAGGAGCAGGTGAAGTGGCCGGTCCCTTAAATAGATTCAAAAGACTGTCTTGGTGTTGTGACGTCTTCCGCACCTTGACAAGGCCCTGCTCGGGAGCGGCAAGGGTGGCAAGTTGAGGGTTTTTCGGGCTTTGGGAGGCTTCGTTTTTGAAGACATCCAGTAATGCAAGTGAGTGACTATTAAGCGTTGGTGGAGGCAGCTTACTTGCCGGCGGCACTCTTGCCCCCATAGTCCGGGGTGGTTGGGCCTGCTGGGAAAATTGAGGATCCCCGGTCTGCTGGAACGGAGCCATGCCTTGTCTTTGGGATGCCGAGGCATGGGCTTGAAACGCAGGGTGGCGGTTCTGATAGCTCGGGGTATGCATTGGATGAATTTGTTGAACAGCGGGGGACCCAGAAAGTTCTGGGTGGCCCACAGGGGGAAATGAGCATGTTGCATGTTTGTCTGTGGCGGACCGTGATAAAAGGGTTGCGCCGATGTCTGCTGCATGAAATTTGTTGGGGCCATGTTCTGTTGCTGCTGGGGGAATCCGGGGAAGAAGTTGGGCGCCAAGTGAGGTGCATGCGCCATAGGCAATGTTGTTGGGGCAGTGGCAGCATTCTGAACTTGAGTAACAGCTTCGTGGGAGCCCTGTCGCAACAACTCAAGCAAAGCATTTGATTTGGACTGGTCTACCGCTGCAGGTTGTGCGGGCTGGGCGGCTTGAACCTGTGCTGGCGTTGGTACAGTTCCATTGATATTTAGAAGTCGCTTGAGATGAGACGAGACATCTTCAACAGAGGTCACTTCAGGCAGATCGCTCGGAACACCATGTGCAGCGGCAGACGGAAACATCGAATCGCTTGTTTGGAACCCACTTTCGTCGATTGAAGTGTAACCTTCATTCTGAGAGGAAGCGGCACCACCTTGAGCCTTGGACATATGTTTCTTCTGCTGCGAGATCCATTTCTTCAGCGGGTGCAGGAAGGGCGCAACCATGTAAAACTTGTTGGCATTGGCCACCGCTAGCCCATCATCTTGTTTATTCTTCTTGAGTGTCGGCAATTCTGATAGCTTGTACCATTCAATCTTGCTGATTTCTTTGCGCGTCCGTGGTTCAAAATGAGTATCGCGAGGAACGCCACGGAAAACATAAAGTCGCATGTGTTGCTCGCGCATGGAGATCTCGATATGCTTGACAGCATCGTCGTTTTCCACCAGATTGGCATTGCGCACGTCAAAACCAGTTTCCTCGTAGACTTCACGGATGGCGCAATCCAAATCCTTCTCGCCTTTATTGATCTTTCCTCGCGGGAAACTCCAGTTGGCACCCTTCTTCCAGCCTTTAACTAATACAACTTCATCCATATCCTGGTTCAACAGAATCGCTCCACGCACTGGCACGCGGGTTTTGTAGGCCAGGAACTCTGAGAAGGCGGTTTGGTGATGGTAATGGGACCATTGGGACATAAGAGGGCAGTGTTGGAAAATGCGAAGAGCGAAAGCTTTCAGAGAGAGGCTCGGTAGCGCAGGATCAAGTGGGCGAATGAAATCTTCATAGAACCATTGTGCCTCTTCGACTTGAAAACAGATTCGCTCCACGGATTCGAGCTCCTCACGGGGTAGGTTGATAATGAAGCGGACACATAAGTCATCCAGCCCTGTTGCGGCGCGACGGCCCTCAGTTAGTCACAAATAAGGTAGGCCGATATAGGCGAAAATCTCACAGTCTTCTAGTTGCATCTTTGTTTCGGTCATACTGGGCAACGAAGCTTAGCATCTCAGCACAGACAACCGAAACTAGGTGTTTTGCTTTTGTCGCGAACGCGACAGGTGTCAAGGATCAACGGGAAGATTGCTGATAAACCGTGAGACGGGTGGAGGTGTGAAGATTTAAAGTGAAAGGCGTTGAATACCACAGTGAGGGCAGTAGGAAGCCAGATTCACCGAGATGGGGGGGGAGCTTGGGTGGAAAGCGGAACTGAGAACGGCCCAAGTGACGACGGCTGAGTCAGGCGGTGGCGCCCAGGTGTTCGGGGGCGGATACTGCCGGTGTTGAAGTATGGATACTCGGAACAATGTGTCTTATGATCTTGTCAATATATGGGAAGATTTTCGCTTTCTCCCAATATCAGAGATGGCTGCTCTTATTTGGATCTACTATGATGGGTACTTGCAAATCATGCCCACCTAATTGGATCTGTACTCATGGCAGGTCATTGGGCGCATATCAAATCAAAATCACGTGGCATTCGTTAACGTAATAATATGTGCGCCTATTGATGAGGGAAATTAAAAGAGGTCAACCGTTTTGATAAACAAGAGCCTCCAGATGCGAAGCTCCTTACTGTAACTGCGGCTTAGTTAGAATTGAAGAAATGATGAAGAATTGCATTTGATATCATGATCGATAGTCTCGCCAATGATGGCCATGCTTTTTTATTAAACCGCTTGAAAGTGGATCTTGCTATTCATACATAAGGCAAGCACACAGTCACACCGAAGATTGACCATTTCAAAGCGACACGATGTAAGTACAATGTATAAGAATGAAAAACTTTCTATAAAGTCAAGTCGCGCCTGAGCCACGACCATGAATGTCGACCATGTAACTAAGGCAGACATTAAAAGCATTCGCCACATGATCTGCATAGCCACACACGGAAGCATATCCCCTGCACCGCCACATATCGGCGCAAATGCCAGGATTCGCAAATAAAGACTGGGGAATGACGTTGCGGGCGCCCAAATGTACTAATTTCAACCCTACCGAGTCGTGTCTTCCTCCTTTGTCTTTGCTCTCCTTTACTCTCTTTCGTCCTTTGAAACAAACTCCAGCGCGTAACCAAACCGGTACCGCCGTGTCGAAACTAATAGTTTCAGAGTGGAGTCTATTTTTGGACCCCTTGGAAGATTATATCTTGCTCCATCCTAGGCTTTCTACGATACCTGCTACACCACACCCAACTCAGCTGAAGAGCGCAAGGACTAACCATCAATATGTCGAACGCGCTTTTTTCTCTGATAAGCAAGCGCGTGCTTGCGGAATCTGCGCAAAATCGCTTTGGAATGGAGGTGAGTGGGCGCTACTGTTTGTTGTGAGGTACTTGGTGCTAATCCAGGCATCTGGTTCGTGTTTCTAGGATCCCTATTTTGAAGAAGTACCTGCTTCTCGACTAGGTCGAGCCGTAGGCAAGAAGAAGCAAAAGCGCCGCAAGGCTATTCCGCCAGGATTGTCTGAACACGATGCCGACGTCCTTACCAAGGTTAAGCGTCGAGCATATCGACTTGACTACTCCCTGTTCAACTTATGTGGTATCCGATTCGGCTGGGGTAGTGTGATTGGGCTTGTTCCATTGTGAGTTCACCACACATTCATTGATTCTAACTATTCGATCTAACCGTTTTTGATATAGTGTCGGTGACGCTGGCGACGCTGCACTGGCTATGATGGTGGTGAGAACATGTGAAGGAATTGAAGGGGGGATTGCCGTCGCGGTTGCGATATATGATGCTTGTGAATGTGATCATTGACTTTGTCATTGGTCTCGTGCCATTTATCGGTGATATCGCGGATGCGGTGTATAAGTGCAACACAAGAAATGCCGTGCTCCTCGAGAAGCATTTGCGTGACAAGGGCGCCAAGGCTCTCTCCAGGCAAAACAGTTCAACCAGGAGGAGCGAACGGCGGGTTCAGGAAGTGGATCACAGTCTCCCAGACGAGTATGACAAGCAGGAAAGTGGTGTGGTGGGTGACTCTCCACCGACATACCAGGAGCATGGCTCTGGTAGAAATATGGCAGAGGCCAGCACCCACCCAACAAGACCTCCACCTGCGAAGCAAACTCGGTCTAACCGGACCGTCGCTAAATGGTTTGGTGGAGCGAGCCGTCCACAGGAGGACCCAGAACGTGGGGCATGAACGGAGAAATCTAAATCATGATTTCAATGCCATCTTTTGTGATCGAGGATCTTCCAAATTGTAAACAATCTGCTCCCTTTCCTTCTGCCCGCGTTACTTTCGATGCGCTGTTGATAATACACATCTCCATAATTTAATTATGAAATAATTTCAGGACGAGACCTCATACATCCGTAGCAAAATTGAGATCCCTTTCCTGCGAACTGGCTGGCGACTGTCAAACCAGTTTCATTGCCCTTGACATTCTCGATCATGCCTCCGCACAGCGAGCATAGAGCACTATCATTTCCCGACGTAGTCTCGAGTTTGTGTGCAGTTCTTGATACGTTGGCCATGACACCAGGATATTTTTCGCCTTGCGTAGTCACATAACGCAGCATCAACTCATCAATAGATAAGTTCTTGGTGAGGATATTGTCCGATAGTGGTGCATCAGGAATGACTACCGCGGAAATCTCCGGGCAGACACTTCCGTACTGAGATAGTTCGGGCTTGGAAATATCTCGGCATGGGAAATCAAACTTTATACCCCATGGTGACATTCCATCCGATACTTGCCAGGTAAGAGAGGCACCTCGGCCTTTGGCAGCACCCGCAAGTGTCTTCGCCGCGAGGCTAGTGTCTGTATTCCCCCACAGGATAGACTCACACATCGCGTGTTTCGCATAGCCGACGACAAGTCTGGTAAACAAAACAGTGTCCAGGTCTGACTTGGATGTGGCAGTCGAGACAGTGCTCCGGAAAGCAGCCAGCCGCTCCTCATTTGACTGAGAAGCATTATCAGTGAACTGGGGCCCCGCATATTCGGCCATAATATCCGTCATATCGGGGACATATTCAAAGATGCTGTGGAGAGGTATCCGAGTCACAGAGTAGGTGGGGAAAGCCTCTCGGACGGCATCGACGTGCGTATCGTATGACACGCTTGTAGGCAACTCGGTAGATGGCTCAACGACGAGTATATGAAGGGCGTATGATGTTCTGCCGGATTTCGCAAGTTGGCGCTTCAAGCCTGTGTCCAGTATATGTAGAAGAGCGGAGGAAGAAACACCGAGAGAAAGCGGGAGCAGTAATTGGGGCTGCGCGGGTTTCGTGGGCTTCACATTCTTTTGTGGTCTGGGTCTATAATGGTCCATGCGCCGCCAAACTTTGTATGCCAAAAAGCGCTGGTAACAAGGACTTTATAAGTGTTAGCAAATTGAAGGTGGGGTCTTAGTCGCAAATTAAAGATCACATACCCACAGAATGACCTATTCCTTGTAGTTAAAATGGCGTCTGTCTCATTGCACTCCATACAAGGAGGATTCGTCTCTTTAGCCGGCATTTTGAAGCGTGATTAGACAAAATTGGAGGCGAAATTAGATATCTTGGAAGTAAATGTCGATCGTGAACAAAAAGAAAAAAGTGGCGGTGCGGGCTTAGCTAATCTCCACGCGCGGTTTCCCCGGTCGAGAAGGCCACGCAGTGAGCTCGACGATTCCGGTTGCGCAAGCTGTGCTACATTCACATCTAAAACCAAACGACTGACATCTTCAATTTCTTGCATCCCATCTACCTTGGATGCGGTGTAGTTTTGGTTAGCACCTTGAACAAATCCTGGAGCCTCTCCTGCTTTCTGCTGCCTGATCGCGATGAAGAGCTGGCTCCGGACACTGGGCCTGACGGCCCTGTTGGCAGGCTCAGCACTTGCCAATGATGTCGAACTGGTAAACTCCTTTGAACCTGATCCCTTTGACGAACAATTCAGGCTAACATATTGATGCTGTTTTCCTGCAGAAATCCGATGAAGCGCACCGACAACGTTGCTCAGGGATGTACAGCCGCAAGGCTTGGGGAGGAAATGTCGACCCCTTCATCTTAGTCAAGTTCTCCAAGTCAGCCGCAACACAGGGTGATCCACTAGCCAGCTTGGTTATCTTCGAATGGCAGGACGAGGAATTGATTGGCCAGTACCAGACCGCTGAGGGAAATCATGAGAATGAGCTCAAGGAAACTATCTGCGACCAGAACAATGTCGATCTCAAACTTTGCACGGCAGACCAGATCGGTTCTTTCCTTTTGACTGCTAACGCGAGTGATGTCTCTTCGAACCCCATTGTCTCCACCGCTGTCCACTTGAACGATCCGGATGCAATTAAGTACACCGTACGGAAGACCGGCTTCTACTGCGTCAGCACATATGCATACTCGGACGAACCCTACACAGCAGTGGTGACCTTCCGCAACTCATATGGCGAACTTCCCGCTGCGCAAATTGCGAAGCTTCCGTTTTACGGTGCTTTGACGATTGTGTACGCCGTCGTCGGCGTTTTCTGGGCCTTCCTCTATGTTCAAAACCGCCACGACATTCTACCCGTTCAGAACTATATCACAGCCATTGTGGTATTCTTGATCGTCGAACAGTTGATGACCTGGGGTTTCTATAATTTCCAAAACATCCACGGATTAAATGCCGGAGCTAAGGCATTGATGATTATTGTTGCGGTTCTCAACGCTGGCCGAAATGCCTTCTCGTTCTTCCTCTTGCTCATCGTTTGCATGGGCTACGGTGTTGTGAAGCCTTCTCTCGGTCGCACGATGATCTATGTTCGCATTCTGGCAATTGCACACTTCGTCTTCGCGGTCATCTACTCGGTGGCCAGTCTTTCCATTACACCCGACAGCGCTGGACCCCTGGTGCTCCTGATCGTTCTTCCTCTTGCTGGAACCTTGACTGCCTTCTATGTCTGGACTTTGAACAGTCTCAATGCCACCATGAAGGATCTCATTGACCGCAAGCAGAAGACTAAGGCGCTGATGTACAAGAAACTCTGGTGGTGTATCCTTACCAGTATCATTGTTATTTTCGGTTTCTTTTTCATCAACTCTTTCGCCTTTGCTGGCCGCAGCGATGCCGACTTTGTTCCTCAGCACTGGAAGGCGCGGTGGTTTGTGTTGGATGGCTGGCTCAACCTGGTCTACTTGTTTGACATCTGCTTCGTGGCCTACCTGTGGCGACCCACAGCCAACAACCGGCGCTTCGCCATGAGTGACGAGGTAAGAATTCTTTTTCCCTTCAATATAATAATACCGAACTTTGTATACTTACAATATGTACAGCTTGCTCAAGATGACGATGGCTTTGAGATCCGATCCTTCGGCAGTGGGCTCGATGAGGAGGATCCTTTGGATGCTCCTCCCGAGTACCCTGGCAGCTCTACCGCCGAGGGTCGCCGTGATCTCTCCCCCGTGCCGCCCAAGCCTGTCTCCTCTGCGCAGCGCGCATCTCTCGATGAAGAGACCATCTTCGCGGTGGGTGACGAGGACAAGTGGTCTGATGATGACGAGTCCCCTCGCAACTCAGGCGAGCACCAAAGACTCACCCACTAGATCTTAGTTGTACGATGCGAAGCTTCCCGTTGCCTTTGGTCTGCAACTCCACACTCTCGGCTAGGAAGTTCAGGAGTTCCTACACTTGGGTCCAACCGACCTGCAGTATCGCTCCATGGTCACAAGCATGTCACGGCGTTGGCTTTATTTTCATTTCTCTCAAATTAGTAGCGGGTATTTAGTTCCCCTGGCTTGTATTTGGAACCCAAAGTATATGTTGAATACCTTGTTGCACTAGTAGCGGATCAGCTAGGCTGTAATCACACCTCTGTTGAAACCAGTAGCTGATCGCGATTCGTGAAATAATGCGTTACTTACAGACTTAGCAACGAAATTAATGGAAGCTCGTCGCAGCTTGACTTTCTGAGTCATTTAGAGCCTCACCAAAGCGGGTCCACCGAGCTCACAAGGCTAAAAACATGACACTTGATCACTAGTAGCCTCCACCTGTTTTGTTTTCCCAATTAGCAGCATAAGTCTATGCAATTGACCTTCCTGGTCCCTGTCGCACAATCCTCAATTGGCCTCGCCCTGCAAATCCGATAAGATAGAGCCAATCCCACCAGGACCCGCACTATCAATCCCCTCCGCGGGGAAAAACTTCGAGTCTAAAGCGCCTTCCTGAAACCTCTGCCAACCGCGATTGGAGGTAACTTAAGCTCGGAGTTCCTCATATAATACACAAATATATATTCAATCAATATTCATATCCTGCTGTACCCACGAATTAAGGTCTACACAAGACTGTGTACCTCCTTGGAATCCGCAACAATGACGCAGGACCCCGGGTCCTCGAACCCTCCCGACGAACCTACAAAAGCTTCCGCCATGGCCTCCGCAGAGCTGCACAAACAATGCATGGATCTCCTCAACGACCTGGACTCCTTCCAGGCGCTCTTGAAAGCGACACTCCGCAACCCACAGCTCGTCGAGGTACGACAGTTCCGCTCAAACGTGAGCGCCGAGATGAAGATGCTTCTAAAGCTGGAAGAGCGGATTAAAAGCCAGGTTGCAAAGTCCAAAAAGAATGCGGAAGAGAGCTGCGACAATGAGCTTCAGGGTGGAGAACAAAGTCAGCTGTCCGTTGGTGAATGCCAGTCGGGTGTAGATCCTGACGTGGAGATGCGGCTGATGCATGCGCTGCGGTCATCAAATCTGCCGTTCTACCAGGCTGTGTGGGGCATTGTGTTGAGTTCTTGTGAAGGACTGCTTGCAATGGGGAAACGGTTTTACTGGGATGGGGAGACGAAGGCACCTTGGAAGAAGGGTGTGAATGAGAAGCAGGCCAATAAAGATAAACGCAAGAGTATTTTTGTCGATATCGTGGCGGGCGATGGGACGGAATGGGTGAAGGTGTCGACTATCTCGGAGAGCAGGCTACTCTTTGAAATGGCGAAGAAAGGATGGGAAGCGGACAGTGAGGATGAGTTTTCGGGATCAGGGAGCGAGGGCCCAGCGCGGCGAACTGTGCTACGCAACTTTGATGGGGAGGATCCAGGACAGGACGACGATGATGATGACCTAGAGCTGATCAAATTGGCTCGAGATCTGAGGAAAGCGGCCGATGCTACGCGGGTGAGGTATAGGCATCCCCGACTACGGATTGTTCTGCCCAAGATTGAAGAAGGCAATGTTCCTGAGATTGATGATATTCTGGCTGAGATGCGGAGTTATGGTATTCAGGTTGAATGTCAGGACAGTCTGTCAGCTAAGATAGGCAGTACAGACCTTACTCGACTTCTGCCTCAGCCATTCAAGCATTTCACTTCCATTCTGAATGTCGATTGCACTCTTCTGTTGGCAATGGTGTCGGATTTGTCTCACATCAAGAACCTTCCCATCTTGCCCAGTTTCCACAGGGCTATCGTTCGGCAGATAGAGGTTGACAAAGAGATGCCCTTGCTCCCCAGCGAGCTCTGGCCAGCCATGGGCTCTCGCGAACTGGTTTGCACCAGTGAGGCAGGTACACGAATGCGCGAAATTGTGAATCTACTAGGGACCGATACAGAAAAAGCTCGCATGAGGATCGTCATGGGAGACCCTTCTGAGGATGGTGGGAGCGAGTCACTTATCAAACAATTCCAGGCCTTGTCTGACCATCATGTGCCCAATCACTGGAAGCTCCCCGTAAGGGTGATAGACGCGCAGCCAGTGATCGACGCCGGCTTAGCCGAGGGGAAGCTACCTCGTGTGGCCGATGAAGTTGCAGAAGGCTTGTCGGATATAAATTATAGTGTTTTCATGTATGGGTGGGTTACAGGCACGACAACCATCACCAGCAATCGCACAATCGATAAACAGATCGAAACTACCATCGAAAAGAACCGAGACAACGACGAGGGCCTCGAGGGCCCCCTGGTCTGGGTATGTGATACAGCGAGAAGCTTAGTAGGAAAAGACAGGGACCGCAAAGACTAAACATTCATTGTCAATGTGGTTAACTCATGCTAAATAAACAATCATGCTCTGATAGAAGTTGGTCACAGAGTACATAGTGTCGAACAAAACTCCGTAAAGTGGGTATCTGGATATTGCGTCGTAATCAAACAAACATAAGCCCGGCCTCGTAGAGTTGAAGACCGAACGCCCTGGAATCAATGGCTTACTTCTCCGATGGCTTCGGCAGCTCATCTGGAAGCCAGAAAACAGTCTCTTTATCGGCACTGGCGATCATGTTGTACTTTGGATTGTACTCAACAACGGTTGTCCGGTTTCGATGGGGAAGCTTGGCCACGGGAGAAAGCAGGTTGTTGGCCTCGGGCTTCTGCTGCAAATCCCACACGAGCATGTCTTGTCCCTCACCATTGCCACCAATCACATATCGGCCATCAGGCGTGAAGCATGCATCACCCTGGCCGCGGGGTTTGCCTGTCGTGGACACCGGGGCAGCACGGCCAGTCGCGCCACTCTTCCCAGTAAGGAAAGCCTTGACAGAGCCGTCAAATGCATCCAGAATAAAGTGCCCGTGATAATCCGTTCCAACCATCAAATATTTTCCGTCGTTAGAGAACTCCAGCCGGGTCCAGGCACGTCCACGAGTGGTTGGTGTGTACATTTCCTCATAGGGAGCCAAGTCAAAGGTTGCGAAGGGTGCTTTGTCATAGTTGCGGAAATCGTAGAGAAGGACAGACGATGTAGACTGCGAAGCGATGGCAAGGACCGATGCAGAAGGGTCAAATGCCACCAAGTATGGGGTCGCTAGCTTCAACTTGCCCTGCGGGTTTCGAGATTGCAGGTCCCAAACTGCAACTGTATCATCTTTGCCTGAAGAAACGAAATGATCTCCCGAGGGTGCTAGTGCCAGACTAGTCACTGTATCTGTATGGCCAATAAAATAGCGGACATAACCTTCGTTATGCACATCCAGCAAACGGATGTTGTGGTCGACTTTGGTACTCGCATGAAGAAGCGATCGTTGGTGGTGGGTGAAACGCGCGAGGTGGACGCCATATTTCTTGCTTGGAACCGTTTTTTTGAGCTTGCCCTCTTTGATATCAAAGATTTGAATTGCATCATCGTCTCCAGCTGCAACAAGGAATTCACCTTGGTCGTCAAAGTCTAGAGAAGTCACATGGGTCGAGGCATCAGGCTTGGAACCTCTGAAGGACTAAATAGAAACAATAAATGAGCATGGTTTTTCGAAAACACGAGTAAGAATTGCACATTTCACCTTGATAGGACGGTAGGTACGAATGATCTCTGGCAGAGTCTGAGTTGGCAGCTCTTGTGCAATCGGCTGTGCAGGTTGAGTTGGGGTCTGCGCCTGGGAGTCGGCCATGTTGAATGTTAGGTGAAGAGGTAGAGTAGGCAATGAGAATTATGGAGATGAGGATCAAGAAAGGAACTTGCTCATAGTTCAATGGAAGGTGGGGTTTCCAGTTTATATAGGAAAGCTCCCCACGCGCTTTCTTTGTCTTGTTGCGCCTTCCTTTTTCTGCCAATCATCTCCCGTCACGTGATACATGGGCGATCTGTCACTCTCACCGCCTAATAGCTTCACGTGATTCATTGGTGGCAGGACCTCCTGCGATCGGAGCTCGCCCAGCAGCATTGGCCAATCATCATCGAGTAATTTCGAGGCCTTCTTCCCCAGTCCATGAGTAACCGCAGGTAAGCTTTAGGTGCCTTTCAGCCCTGATCGCCCATCTCATCCCTCGAACACCTACTTTGGTCTTTTGTATGCTTATAGATTGGCGTTCTTGTCTTTGGCTCTTCTAGAAAAGAGCTGTAGGCTGGAAATTTGATTTCTATATCAACGGTGACCCCTTTTTGGTGCTTTTGATTGCCACTCCGATTGCGGTGCAGTCACCGAGTCTACCGACCAATCTATCCGTGCGCGCCGCGGCAACTTCCAACATCAAGCACGATGTCGACAACTACTGGGTATGTTACTTATAAGCTCTCAAAGGGTAGAAATACCTTGCGCTAACCCTTGTATCTCTATATAGAGCGTTCCTTGCCGGAGGTATCGCAGCTTGCGGTGCGGTTACCGTTACCCATAGTTTCGAGACCGTGAAGATTCGGCTACAGCTACAGGGTGAATTACAGGCCAAAAATGAGGCTGTCAAGCAATACAAGGGTCCTTTGCATGGTGTGAAGGTCATTCTTCAGAATGAGGGTCCTCGAGGTCTTTTCCGCGGAATTGGATCTGCCGTAAGTGCGCCATTGGATGACAGACAAGATTGGCATATGTCAACAGGAACTAATCCCCTTGGGCTGCTTAGTACATCTACCAAGTCTTGCTAAATGGCTGCCGTCTGGGTTTCTATGAACCAATTCGCTCCAACGTCACATCCGCCATCTACAACGATGCTAACGTTCAGTCTCTCGGCGCCAATGTCTTCGCCGGTGCAGCTTCTGGTGTCATCGGTGCTGCCGCTGGCTCTCCTTTCTTCCTTGTGAAAACCCGTCTCCAATCATTCTCTCCATTCCTTCCCGTTGGTACTCAGCACAACTATAAGAACTCGTTTGACGGCTTGAGCAAGATCTACAAGGGCGAGGGTATCAAGGGTATCTACCGTGGTGTTGGCGCCGCCATGATCCGAACGAGTTTCGGCAGTGCTGTTCAGCTCCCGACCTACTTCTTCGCTAAGCGTCGTTTAACCCGACACCTGGGTATGCAAGAGGGTCCCGCTTTGCATTTAGCTAGCAGTGCTGCTTCCGGCTTCGTAGTGTGCTGTTTTATGCACCCTCCTGGTAAGCCTATGAAGTCTATGAGAAAAACAAAATTCCTAAAAGCTAATACGAATCATAGATACTATCATGGCGCGCATGTACAACCAGACTGGAAACCTCTACGGAGGCGTATTTGACTGTCTTCTGAAGACAGTTCGCAAAGAGGGTGTCCTTGCTATCTACAAGGGCTTCTTTGCTCACCTTGCCCGCATTTTGCCCCACACAGTAAGGCTACTCCGCTTTGGCTGAGGAGATGTCACCTGCTAATTATACCTCTAGATCATCACCCTCAGCTTAGCTGAGCAGACTAATAAGCTGATGCGCCGTGTCGAGGATCGGGTCCTGCCTGATTATCTTCGTGGTAAGATCTAGACATCTGGTTAAAACATGTATCTAACTTTGTCATTTTTTCATTTCTGTTTATGTTGAATTGTGCCAGGTTGCATCGGAAAGCGGCATGGGATTTTGCGTGATACCGGATTGAAATAGATCGGGCGTTAATTGGGGACATTTGATTCCCTGCTTTAGATGTTCTGTACATATTGGACAGATCGAAGAAGTTTAGAAGAGATTTCGTCATTGGCAGAAAAATTGAGATGGAATGATCCAGAGAAACCGCAGTTATGGAAGTCCCCGAAGCAGACACTGTTAGAGAAAGGGCCTAACTAATAACGACGACACGTGATATGCTAGCCGGAGGCTTTAACTCTACAGTCTGGTTCTTGGCTTCCCGTAATCGGTGAGATCTAGAGCATCCGACTCATGCCATAAGCCTGTCTGGCAGACGAATAACTGATGACTGCAAAATTATTTGATCCGGTCATCTATGTTTCACAGACTATATACTTCTCATGCATTCACCCTGGGGATATCCTTGATAGCCTGCAAGCTTTCCCCGCATTTCAAATTAAGCTAGATTTTAGCTCACATGTTGACAGATATCAACTGGCGAAGATTTCACGTACATGTTAGAGATCTAAATGACTGCAAGCTTGATGCAGGTTCCCCTAAGCCTTCTACCGTATTCAGAGAGATAATTCATGGTGCGTCATGAGCCACTCACTATTCTATTCGCGTCGCGAGCACGGGCCAACTCAATCGACGCGTAAATTGCAAGAAACTGCAAACAGCTTCAAACTCTTTCAGCGTGACTAAGTTTAGATATCTCTCGCTTTCTACGCGTCCTGTGACGATGTAATGACAAATGCAGCTCTTTAACCTCAGGGATAGCATTGCGAACAAAGCCACTATAGGATTTGTAACGACTGAGTAATTGCCACTGCCAAGGGTGATCAAACATCCTGCCTCCACATCTGGTATCCGGGAAATAGCACCCTGTTCCTGAGATTGGCATCGCCGTCAAACACCAACAATGTGCCAGGAAACGTCCGTAGTGGGTCTCACATTCGAGGGCGTCGGGGTTGCCTGAGCACCAAACCTGGCCAGTGGAGACATGAAGGGATGCCACCATCGGATATAGCATCTCCGACATGCTCAGCCCTGAAACTGGCAAACTTTGTTTCGCCCCCATCGACGCGAGATCCAGCACGCGAGTCGATCGGCACATTCTCCGACGCGCAGCATCTGCTCAGGCCCCCATTCCCAGAACCTTCTATACGAGTTTCATTTAAAGCTACTGCATTCCTAGAAACATTGAGATCTGGCAGCTGTACCGTATTGATATTGTCTACAAATTGCACCAATCCACAGGTCCAAGCAGAACACAATGCCAAATGTCGTGCTCCGTGGCTGGGGCTCCTGTGGAGAGCTTACTGGTTTGGTCTGTGGGGGAGTAAACAGCTAAGACCCGACAAAGGCATCATACACTTGCCAATTCCAGCCAGTTCCGACAGGTCATGGCTGGCCTAGATCACCAATAAGATCCGTAAATCCGAAATGTAGTCCTGTCGCGTCCTGGCGCGTCAAAGGTCTGTGGGCTTATCAGATCATGATTCATCCTGTGAGTGGGCAGTGGGTACGCCGAGGAGCCCCACTGTCGAGCTGAAATTTTTAGGAAACACGACGCGTGAAAACTGGGTCTTGCAGTATTATTGACGTTATTGACGCTCGGGCTTTTCTATATTATACGGCCTAAAAAAACAAGTTTGAGTGCCTGGTGGACGTAGTCGATACGGATTTTGGAGGGCAATTATGCTCGACAGCAATTGAAAAGTACATATGTTCATAGTATTATACTGGAGCTGGAATGGGCCAACTCATGGTCGAGGGGGCTACCGCAGGCACGGCCATGGATCGACTCCCCTAGCGTCGGAAGCCGGTGGAAAGGCAGTGGCATGAACATTTCTGTTGTGTTTTCGCTTCTTCTGGACGCGCCTTGCGTGGCTGACCTAAGGGACACGTAGTCACGTGAGACGTGACAAGATTCGGACGCGCTAAAAGATTCACGCCCGCCAAACTACTTAATTGATTCTTTCCCCTTCCTGTTTTCCACTCCTTCCTCAATCCAAGCCTTTGCCTTTCTACCTTACCTTCGTGTCTTTGCAATTCATCTCTCTGTGTGATCGCTTGCCCCTAGACACATTCACAATGGCTGCCCAGGTTACCCCATCGAAGCAGGTACGTGATGTCACGACTCGCCTCTGACGCCACACGCGTCGCGCTGTCATGCAAAGCTAACTTCAATGCTTCTTTAGGCTGCTTCCTCCCTCGAGAACCTGAAGATGAGCGACTCCCCTGCTAAGAAGCTCGACTTCGCGTCCGTTGGCAAGGAGAATGTCCCCACCGCGACCAAGACTGTCGACGCCCCCACCGAGAAGGCCGTTGTTGAGGCCCCCAAGACTGCTGCTGGTATCAAGGCCTCTGAGGCCCATGAGCCCCTCCTGCAGGAGAACCCCCACCGTTTCGTTCTTTTCCCTATCAAGTACCACGAGGTTAGTCACGTCGGTGACGCGTTCACGCGTAAAGTGCTGTGGGGCAGACAATCTGCATGCCACATCGGAAGAACACATGGCTAATGACATGTCGATCAATAGATCTGGCAGATGTACAAGAAGGCCGAGGCCTCTTTCTGGACCGCTGAGGAGATCGATCTGTCCAAGGATCTGCACGATTGGCACAACCGCCTGAACGACGATGAGCGTTACTTCATCTCTCACGTGCTTGCTTTCTTCGCCGCTTCCGACGGTATCGTCAACGAGAACCTGGTTGAGCGTTTCAGTGGAGAGGTCCAGGTCCCTGAGGCTCGCTGCTTCTACGGTTTCCAGATCATGATGGAGAACATCCACTCCGAGACCTACTCCCTGCTCATTGATACCTACATCAAGGAGCCCAAGCAGCGCACCTACCTTTTCGATGCCATTGACACCAGTATGTTCATCTACTTTGCATCTCTTATCTTGCATTAGCTAACTCGCTTCTCCAGTTCCTTGCATTGCCAAGAAGGCCAAGTGGGCCATCAACTGGATCCAGGATGAGGAGTCCACCTTCGCCCAGCGTCTGGTTGCCTTCGCTGCCGTTGAGGGTATCTTCTTCTCTGGTTCCTTTGCCTCTATCTTCTGGTTGAAGAAGCGTGGTCTGATGCCCGGTCTCACCTTCTCCAACGAGCTCATCTCTCGTGACGAGGGTCTGCACACTGACTTTGCCTGTTTGCTGTTCTCCCACTTGAACAACCGCCCCAGCCCTGAGATGGTTGAGAAGATCATTGTTGAGGCTGTCGGTATTGAGCAGGAGTTCCTGTCTGACTCTCTCCCTTGTGCCCTGCTCGGCATGAACGCCACTCTCATGTGCCAGTACATTGAGTTTGTTGCTGACCGTCTTTTGGTCGCTCTTGGCAACAAGAAGTACTACAACTCTACCAACCCCTTCGACTTCATGGAGTCCATCTCCCTGGCCGGCAAGACCAACTTCTTCGAGAAGCGTGTTGGTGACTACCAGAAGGCCGGTGTTATGGCCAGCACCAAGAAGGACGCTGATGGTGAGAAGGTTTCCGCCAACGACGGTGGTCTCAACTTCGATGAGGACTTCTAGATGTTGTCTCATTGTCTCTTCTCCCACTCCCCTTCTTTTATTTTATACCCAGCGTTGTGGGTTTTCCTCGCTCCGCTCTTCTACATGATATCACGTTTGCTTCTTGTCTTTTTTTGTTTTGATGGGATCTGTTCTCAACGGTTGCGCATGGGCATGGCGTTCGATTTACTTTTTCTTTTCTTGGTCTGTCCTAGACTTTCTGTTGTCTAATATTGGATGGATGGTGGATATTTGTATTTAGATGTTCAATCACTTCGATGTGTACACTTCCAGAAACTCTCAAGATGCTTCTTATCGTAGTTTGTAGTTTGGATCACATGCAGTAAATACATTGCTCTCTCACTAAACTTTATCTGTTACATATCCTTCGCAGTAGATCGATATTAAGGTCTTCATATAGAGTGAGCATACGCATGAATCCATGAATCCATAACGAACCACGTAAGTCATTATTTTCTATACCTATACCAATACCAAGCCGCTGAACACGACAATCAATATTTAATATTCAATATTCAACTTATAAACAGCCTACCGCTTCCCCTTCCCACCCTTCTTCTTCCCTTTCCCACTAGCCGCCTTCCCACTCTGCACAACCTCCTCCTCAACAGCCGGCGCATCAACCATCTCAACGTCGGCCGGCCCCGATAACCCTAAGCTAGCCACGTCCGCTCCGCCAGCCAACTTGCCCAATCCAGTCATCAAACGACTAACCTCCTGCAGCTTGTTCGTGCGGTATTTCAGGCATACGCCTGTAGTGGGGTTGTAAGTTTTCAGGGTGAGGGATGCGATGGGAGCACTTGGTGTAGGGTCAGTGGGTGCGGGTTCTTGTGTGGAGGATGCTTGTTTCTTTGCGAGGGACTTTTCGCGCTTGTGTTGCTGGGCGCGGCGCTCGGTTGGGAAGCTGTATTTTGTTGTGATGCGGGTCTGCTTTGTTAGTTTGGTTTGTGGTTATGGGTTCTGCGGTATTCGTGTTTTTGAGGGTAGGTATGTGCTTTTGGTTCTGTGGATTGGGTTTGGGTTGGGTTGGAGGGTTGTTCAAGGTATGGAAATTGGTAGCTAGTGGTGGGAGTGGTGCGGAGACAGATATTGGATTGCGTGGGCAGATAGATGGTGGGATGGCCATGTGGCTTTGTGTGTGGGACCTTACAGTTTCCGGGTAAGCTTCGAGGAGCAGAGCAGATTGCTCCAGGTATGCCTGGGTGGTAGGGAGGTAAGGCATGGTTGGTGTGGACGAGAGCCGGTCTCGTTTTTGAGGTGAGGTGTCGTCCGGTTGAGTGCGAGCGGGATGCGCGGGGTTGATGGGGAATTGGTAGCTCTGTGTAAACTCAGAAGCTGCTCAGGATATTCTGGCGATTGGTGCTGCGTGTTCGCCCGGAAAATGTCTCTAGAGTGAGAGAATTGGAAGACGGTGTGGTTGGAGGAAGTCCGGGGTTTCGATCAGTTATCAGTCGCCGGACTTTTTCGATGTCTTGGCATCGGCCACAACCACAAAGTACCAACTTTACTTCGCATACGCATGTTGAACTTGAGGGAATTGTTACATATTCACACTTGAATTTTATTTCTTTACAGCATATTTCACATCCGAGTCATCCCATATATAATACATGTCGAGTAAGGATCCAGGTCCAACGCATCCAGCCTGTTTCCGCTCAACTCCAAAACCAATATCCAAGCACTGACGACACAGTAAACCAAAATGTATCAACAGATCATGCCAAATAGGAAACACAAGCGCCAAAACCTTGTAAATAGGAAGAGATAATGAAATATATTTAGGAAACAGAGCGATTGCATTGAACGCAAATCAACTTCTGCTTCCCACCCCGGTCTTTGACCCCACGGAAGTTAGTACCACGGCAATGCTCACATTTCAGAATATCTTCATCAGTCTCGCCCATGGAGGATCCATAATCGCTGCTGAGAACACTGCCAGATACACTTAACTTACGATCGCTGCCGGAGGGGATGCGACTAGGACTTAGGAAATCTTTTGCCTGGCGGGATTTGGCCGCCAATGCATCGTGTGTAATCTTGTTCCAGTATGCATAGCTGTGATCTCCTTGCAACCAAAGTGGATTTTCTTTGCCCTTGCCACTGGCCACCATCTCAGCTGCTGTGGGGGGTAGTTTGCGCGAGTCGGGTGACCGTTCGTTTGGCTCATTGGAGTCTTCGGCCAGGTGGCTATGGCCATGATCTAATCGGGATCGACGAGGTGAGGGCGGCGGGGAATTTGCGACAACCGAAAGAGACTCATTCGGACCCATACTTGAGGGTCGGGATGAGGAAAGCCGGAATGCGGCTGGTCGATGTTGTGGAGACGGACTGCGAGTACGAAGACCGGAGCGGGATCCCTCTGTACTGGCGCGGCCATTGCGGATGACGGAGTTGCGCCAGGAGACGATCCGCTCGGATGGGGTTTTGTGTGCAGAGTCTTTGCTCATTGAGGAGGCGATGCTATGGTGTGTGGAGTTGGAGCGTCGTAAAAGCCGCTTAGAGATGGTGGAATGATCCCAGTTCTCGTAGCGACGTTTCTGATAGGCACAGTCTTGTCGGAGGACCTTGATCTTGCCAGAATAGTCGGCAATCACGATAATACTCCCGTCTGGGTGCTTTGACCGGGCCAGGTAGGAAGGAGATTCATGCGCCATTTTCTTCACGATGGATACGCGTGGCGCTGATGAGGACCGTTGGTGCTTGTGCTCAATCTTGGTAATGTCAGAACTAGATTGCTTTGGAGTTCCTGGCGAGTCTTCGGGGCTCATGAGAGCCACAGGTGGAGGGTTGCAGATATCGTAGATCGGATCTTCGGATAGCCCAAGAACCTGCTTCGTTTTCATAGGTGCTGTCACAGCCACAGTGACGATGGCGGATTGGGTTTCAAATACCTCCACGGCTCGCTTGTCGGAATCTCCTTCAGCCGCTCCAATGGGCCAGACATAGGCTCTGCGGTCTTCACTTCCACAGATAACATGCTTACCATCTTCGGTAAATGATGCCCGAATCTGACTGCAGGTGTTTTCATTGCCCCGAAACTTGGCCTCGAGAGTCCGCAGTTGGAAATCGTAGAGCCGAATTCGTGAGTCATTGCTAGTCACCAACAATTTGACATCTCCATTCGGATCTTCCTCGGGGATTATCATGGTGTCAATTCCGGTGATCTTGTTGCCTTTAGAGTTTCGTCCTCGGGCCGATCGAACGTGGATTTGACCTGATACCTTGAGACCCTCGGTGTCATAGATGTTGAGTAGGCCATTCAAACATCCTGCCATTGACTGCCGGCCATCTGGTGTAAACGCTACCGCGGTGATCATATCCGGTACTGTTGTCATAAACGCCACACTCTTGTCTGGAATGCTCCATAGTCGTAGCTTGCAGTCCAATGAGCCGGCCAAAAAGAATCGATCATCTTTGGGATGGAATTGGATCGAGGTGACAAAATCGCTGTGTTGAAAGCAGCATAGACATTCGGTTCGACTCGCGTGCCATAATCGGACGGTTTTGTCCATAGACGAAGACAGAAGGAAGTTGTTCTGCGCCGGTTAGCTGGTAGTTCGCAAACCTTTCACAATAGATTTCCATACTTTACTCCAACTCAAGTCCAAAATGCTCCCAGTATGTCCCTCGTACACATTGACAGGTTTCGGTGAAAACACCGGTGCCTTGAATTTCAGCTGTTGCGCCTCTGGAGTATCACCAGCCAATGTGGCCTGCTCCCGCTCCTCTGGTGAGGTGATGACGGCCCATACTCGAACCTTCCGATCTTGACCCGCCGCAGCTAGATATTTGCCATCTTTGGAGAAACTAAGAGCCCAAATCGCTCTTCCAGTATCGTCATTGGCATTCGTCGAGGTTGATCCTCGTCTTCCTGCGACAGACTGCTGCACGCCCGCGCCCTGTAGTTCTTGTGCCAGGAACAGACGGTCAAAAGTCTTATCCTTCTTATAATGGGCTCGAACCTTCATGTAGCGGGATGGGGCCGGGTGCCGAGGGACGAACCCTATTGGATGCGAAGTGTCGATGGACATGCGACTGGCTTCTGCTTCCGAGTGATCATCTTCTGCTTCAGATAGCGAATCTTTTTTCTTGGTACCAATGATTCGACTAAGAAAAGAAACACCTTTTCTGTTGGGCGAGAAAGAAAGCCAGATCTCGTCAGCCAAGGTCAATATGATCGGAGCTCGGAGGTCCCGGAGTCCGCGCAAACGTATGTTTTCTTTTGAGAGGAGAAAAGCATATGCGGGAGAGAAACCACAAACAGAGAGTCTACGTTTGACAACTTACTTCTTTTCCTTGGGCAGCTTTGAGTTTGACGCATCTCCCCGAGCCGCACTATGGTCTGACAAGTTGTACTCCGAGCCCCCGGCATCGGCCTCGTACGATGCCCGACCCAATAACTTCAGAGGAATAGACTTTTGCGTATTGGTACGCTTAATTATGTGCTGTAAGGAAATATTAGAAAGCTCTTGCGATGCAGTCCGGCGCGAAACATGCGCCAAAAGACATGGCTGACCTGAGATAACGGGTCGATGGCGCTGGATTCGGTCCGGGTCTCATGCAGCGTGTACGAGGTAGAATTTCTGACCAACGGACCACCAATGGGCGCCGGACGACGAGAATTCCGTTGGCCATCCTGTTGGCTGTTGCTAGATCCTGATGGGACATCCGAGATCACCGAGCCTATCAAGTTTTCTGTCAGCAGGTTCTATTTGATTCGTTTGTATTTTAGAAGGTATAGGGGTTCGCGCGTCGGCGGACTTGTCGCATAAACACGAGACGAATCGCATAGAGGACCGGCCCAAATCCCAATGTCTACATACCGGGGAACGTTGCAGCCCTGGGAGGTGGTGCTTTAGAATCTCCGGCTATCGCGGGGATTGACGCTCGTGGCAATGTCTGGTCCGCGCTGCTCTCCACCATCTTGTGGCGCGCGTTGAGCGCATGGGGAGAGTAAGGATATGAGCAAAGTCTGGGAAGAGAGAGAAAGAGGGACAATATTGATTGAAGATTATAGAAAGAAAAAAGATTTCAAGATAAAAGAGACCGATAGGCTAAGCGGCAACGGCCGGAGTGTCATGGATGACATCAAATTGGGAGCGGGTGGAGCCCCTATACTGTTGGACCCTTTTCGCCTCCGAGAGCTTATCGTATTGTCTAGATTCCTTTGATACATGCCAAGACATCACTCTTATATATCGTATATATTCTGATATCTAAATGCGCGCCTGGAGTTTGCGGGCGCGATCCTTCGCAATATCACACATGGCCTATGCACGTCAGCGTCCTGCGATCAAAAAGAGACATCAATTTAAAAGGCGCACCTGAATAGTCTCTTCAACTTCCTTTTCTTGATTACCACGATTAATGCGTTGGCGCATCTCCACCATGATCACATCTCTGCTGCGGCCATTGACAAAAGAGCTTATCATGAACGAATTAGCCATAGTTCCGACCCAGTATAGGCCCGGGGAAATGCGCTTACACAAATCGCAATCCGGGGAAACGCTGTTCATATTCCGCATTTAATGCCCGAAGTTTCTCGCCCTGTTCTTCAGCGCCGGTGTTCAATTGCTCCTGCTCCTTTTTGCTCAGCTCACTCAAATGCTCTGGGTTGGCGGGGGCCCGACCGAGGCGGGGGTGGGAGCCTAGGATGCCGAACAGCACATCCCGGTCTGTAGGGGAGTTGACGGCAGAGAGAGCCGACATGCGACCTCCCACGGCCTCGATCAGGGTGCCATATGAAGAGAAGGTCTGGTTGGCTAGGACTGGGATCATCAGTTGGTGAAGCTCGGGAGAAGGCTCGAAGAGCGTGTCCAGCACGCGCAGCTGGGTCTCTTGAGGAAGAGAAGGGATGGTGGAGATGTCAGGAAGATCCATTGTTGCGTTGATTATACTGTTGCCCGTCATTCGCGGGGACGTTGGTTGGTATTAAGTAGGTTCCCGCTATCGGGGCTCGCCGAGTGTTGTAAGTGTTCGGCCGGAGAAATGCGCCCACGGAACTGTATGCATTCCCGTACTCTATACTCGATTTATCCTCCACGAACTACATGCACTCTGAACATGTCGATCTGGAATCCTGATCTGGCCGGGATGCAATTCGGGATCAACCCCATTGAATGGAATATCCGCACAGATCATACATGACCGAAGATGGTTATAATCTGCATTGTTCGGGTTTCTCCCGGATGAGATGACATTCTTCATTGATCCAGAATCTAGGGAATGCCTCCCCCTCTGATCTAAGAGAAATCTAGCTATAAAGAGCAGGGAACCCGAACGAGCGTTTCAGATTGCTCACCTTAAATTGGGATAGCCGCAAGTGGAGTCGTCCAACGAATGGAAGCGGATGCCCCTGAGCCAAAGAAACTCAAGGAACTCAAGAAACCACTGCTCCGTGCCTACACAGGCCTATCAGCATCCTGCTCGGGAGTCCTTTACGCAGTCCCATCCTGACTGACACTGGAACTCCAATTACCTTGATTGGAGGTCTTGATCGTGAGATCTAAATCCGTTAGCCCCAATTCAAGACTCTCGGCCCAGATCTTAGGTTGTTAGGCTCTCGGGACTTATCCCCTCCTTTTTTTCTCCTAAACCTTCCCCCTTTCGATTTGATCAGTCTCCATGTCGTTCACGCCATGTCTCTCAATGGGCTAGATACTGCCGTCGTTGTCGAAGCCTACCAGAGTGCTCTGGCTGATGCAGGTGGATGGTGAGTTTGGTCCTTCCAGCGGAATGCTTCGCAATGTTTCTCCAAGATCTTCGATCCCCTCCCCCGATCCACGCCTATCCTTACCTCTTTCCACGCCCCCTTTTACACTCAATTTCAACGATTGATGCTTAGAGTCAATCCATCTGACTTGTGCTCCTAGGTTCCTTCTACACTACATTGCAAGAGATGAGGTGGCTTTATTGGAGCGAGGCACCGGCGGGGTGCCCGAGGTGCGCAATGCCATCGACAACTATGAGGAGATCTCGCCTCTCTATGGCTTTCTACAATATCGGCGAAGGAAGGTCATCCTCCGGTACATGCCCGAGGGACTGTCCCGGCTCATTTTAGGTACGTCAACGGCTGTCTCCTTTACATCTCGAATCGTACTAACCGATACGCTTGGTTCCTTCAGCGCGAAGCAACGTCCAGTTTTCATCTGTTCTTGAAAGATTTACCCCGAACGACTCCGTGCTCGCCTTAACCAAAGCTTCCGATCTCAGCGAAAGCGCCCTGTCATCCGCGTGTCTTCTCCACACGGCGTCTGGGTCAATTACCTCTTCATCAAGCTCGCTGCGGAGACGTCGGCTGATGGAAATCACGGAGGATGCAGAGGAGACTGGCGCAAAGGAGGAGACCAAGGAACAGCCGGAACCGCAAGCTCCCCCCAGAAGTGAGGTGAGGCAACGTTCTGGTAGCCAGAAATCAGAGGCAACCGTCGTTCCTCCAGTGACCTCTTCCCCCGAGCTCGAACCCTCTCCTGACCTCCATCCACCCCCATCGCGAGCAAGCTCCCGACCCCCACCTTCTCGAGGAACCCCCAGTGAAACGCATTCCGAGTCTATGTCTCCTACCCCTCAATCCCCAGCCTCCAGCTCGGGGCGTTCCAAATATCGAAATATCCTCGACGAGTTTCCCCGGCCTTCGGAAGAAATACGGGTGTCTACGCAATCCGCACGGCCTTCACTACGAGAATTAGAACGCGCCTCCACATACTCGTCTACGCCAAAAGTTAAGCTTGGGCCCCGTCCTTCATTAGACCAGAGTGGACGGCCCCGTACTTCCGGAAGCTCCAAGAATGCTGAGCAACGGCCCGTTGCCTCCCTTCCGTCCAATATGCGAACCTCCTCCGTGCGAAAGCAAAATGCTGTGGAGCCTCCTCGTCCCCGATCCCAAGGCAGTTCTTTTGCGACCAGACCTAACAGCCGTGCCCCGCCGATCCCCCCTCTCCTTGTCCCTCCTCCGAGTATTCCAATTTCGAGACCCCAATTGTCCCCAGGAGCGAAATCCTTGGGTGCATTGTCTACGTCTTCCGGGTTGACCCCTGAAAAGGAACGACTGATGAAGGCATTGCAACAACGGCGAAAGGCTATGGCCAGACGAGCGGAAAACACCAAGAACAATTCAAGCATTACCGAAGCCGATGAGTCAAAGACGCAATCTGAGACCACACCAAACCCGGAGGAAAATAAGGAGAATGTTAATCTGGCAGTTGTTGAGCCAGAGAAGCCTGAGCCTAAGCCAGAGCTCGAGCCAATACTGCGCGAAGAAAAGTCTTCAGATCTGCCTCTGCGAGTTTCTGAACCACCTGTATCCGAGCTACGTCATGAGATTCCAATGGAGAATGAAGAATCTCCAATCCTGATCCCGTTCGAAGCTTCCAAGCCAGAGCCCACAGCTGACATTGCTGGGTCAGATTCCGAAGAGAGGCTATCCTCACATACTTCAGGCCCCAGTGCTGATACTACATTCTCTACTGACCACGGGGATTTCTCAAATGCCTTAAAGTCTGAGACGCCTCAGACTGTTCCTGAAGATGAAACACGCGCCGAGCTCGGGGACTCCGCAATTATCGGCCAAACCGAGACTAAGGAGGAACTAGTCTCCTCTAGCGTGGATGTCGAAGCGCCCCTTGACCAGGTTTCCACTGAGGTTCCAGAAGTTCCAGAACAATCCTCAAAACCCAAAGATTCTTCAATTTATCCCTCACCCCTACCAGAGACCCCTGTGTCCGTCACTGAACAGTTGGGGACTCCCGTTGTGGAAACAAACCCCGAAGAAGCCCCTGATTTTGTTGCTATTCCCGCCACGTCGCCAAAGGATACCCCACCTAACCCTGAGGTCGAACCCACGGTCGCGCCTGTGACTGTTTCAATTGACCCTGTGCCACTGGATGAACCTCCCCTCGAAGAGTCCAAGATTCAAAGGGCAGACCCGATTCCCCTGGACCAGCGACGAAAGATCCACTTAGAGCCCATTCAGGTGCCAACCCTCGAGTACTCGGATGACGACTGTCTTCTTTCGGACGATTCTTTCATGGAGGAATTGAGATCTGCCACTGTGCAGGAGGCCCGACCGGTTGCTGTCAATTCACCTAACGGTGGTCAATCCTGGAGAAGCCCATCCCGAGCCGTCTCGAGCCCCAATGGCCTTCCGTCTCCATCCGTCTCACAGACCCTCGCCGTAGGCGGCCGATCTACGTCAAGCTCATACATTGACAACGGGCCTGCGACCCCGCTTATGGCGAAGAAGGTCAATGTTTCATCGGGTATTTCAAGCCGCATCAAAGCCTTGGAGAAGTTCTCGAGCCGAGAGGGCACCCCTAACCCATCCGTTAACGGACCCGCGCCATCTGCCTCTTCATCCTTTGAGAACCTCCGCAAGCGCGCATCAGTTTCCTACCCTGGCGATATTACCCTGCCTGATTTCTCTCGCGCGCCAAGCGTTAATCTACACGACTCACGCCCCGCTACTAGCATGGCACGCCGCACCAACTCAATCTCTGTGACAGCTCATATTGTGCGTGACTCAAGTGGCCCACCCTCTTCTTCAGGCGGGGAGCAATTTGAGTCCGATGTCCTCAACCTCCAAGCCAGCCCCCTGACTGTGGAGCACGAGTCGACCGAGGATTCTGCGCCTCAAAGCTTAACCCCACCTCCACCAGCGGAACCTGCCAACTACGTGGAGGACCGAAGCATGTCTATGTCATCTGCTGGTTCTAGCCGACAGACCTCCATCTCTCGCCCCACAAGTCGGCTGTCGTTGTCTTCGCGTACGAAGACCGACGAAAATCTGCAGTCGTCCTCTCCTACCGCTGAAGATAAGAGAGTATCCCGTGCCTCACGTCTGATGCGTCGCATGTCATCGATCACGGCTACTTCTCGTCGCAGCATCATTGGAGCTCTGAGCTCGCCTGTGAAGGAAGAAGACCTTGCCTCCATTGCTGCTGGCGAGTCGGCCCTCTCCCCGTCTCCCTCGCACCAAAGTCTGTCGAAACCCATTGAGATCGGCGAGGTCAATGTCCAATTCCCAGACACCCTTCTCTGGAAACGTCGATGCATGCGCATTGATGAGAATGGATACGTTGTGCTCACCCCTGGCACCACCGACGCGACTGCTCGCAACATGATCAAGCGCTACCATCTCACCGAATTCCGCACACCCTGTCTTCCCGATGAAGACATGCAAGAACTCCCCAACAGCATTTTGCTGAACTTCTTGGATGGCAGTACTCTCCAGTGTGCTTGTGAATCTCGCCAGGGACAGACCTCGGCCCTGCAGTGTAAGTCTATTTTCGACATTCTCGTGTGTACTTCTGTGTACTAATTTGCGACACAGCTCTTGTTGAGGCTCACCTCGCAAACCAATCATAAGTATCTTCCATCAGTGGAGGACCGGATTTCCCCACTGATAGTCCCTGCATCTATTTCTTTTCTCTTCATTTGCATCTTTTACTATCTCACAGCTTGCGCTACATTCGATCACCGCACCTGTCTTGTCTTACTCTGGATACACCGGCTCTTTCTTTTCTCTTATTCCCATCTTGACACCGTTTGGGCCTTGTGCCTTCAACTCCCTTCATCCAAATGTCTTATCTCACTTCTCTTCCCCGTGTCATCTCTCTCCTTGTCTTTTCGATTTGTGTGCGTGATATGTGTGGCATGTTCCTTGGTATACCCCTCCGAGTCAAAAGCTCATTTTTCTTTCCACTTCTCCCATGTACAGCAGGCCTTGCGCTCTATCTAGCATCGGCTTCCTGCGAGGCCTAGGAGTTTTTTCACTATCTTGCACCGCAAACACCTTTCTGATTTGCACACTAACTGTTCGTTGTCGTGAACTCACACCTCTTGGTGCTTCCCTTCTTTGTGATTTGTATTTTGAACGGCCTCTGTGCTATAAATACTGGTCCAATCTGTAGATCCATCAGGCACCTTCGCTACCTTGATAGGCGTATCCAGTCAACAAGCTATAATCCTGCATGTCTCGTTTTTGGCGTTTTGCACTCATACTCTGACGTCTAGTTCGCATATCTCCACTCTGTCTTCCATCCTATTGGATTTGATGAACCTAAAATAATGCGGCTTGCAAGGGAGAGAATGAAGGGAAGAAGGAATAAAAAGAAGTCAAGGCGAGGTATTGGAAAAAACAAAAATCGCGCCTTCTCATACAAATCATGATGACACTGACAAACGAAACATCCCATGCAAACCAGTCCGACACAGGACTCGTGATAGATCTCGCGATTGGGCTGTCGGTCCTGGATTTCTTTTTCGATTCACTACAAGGTCCGGTATGCAATTCGGCAGCAAGGAGTATTCCGAGTCTTGAGGAAACACACCGACAGTCTTTCTAAATACTATGCTCCAGGTACTCATTTCAAGTTCTGTGTTCTTGAAGTCCTCTTAACTGAACATGGAGAGGGATAATTTGAACCTATCGCATGCCCTCGGTGCACCATCCGGCTCTTGTTCCATGGTTCATCCCACCCAGTATCTATGCTCCTAATTTTAGGGTTTTCGATAACCAAGACTATAAGAGCCGTCTGATCTGACCATAAGTGACGACGTTCCTACCTCATTCATCTTTCTCTGCTCCAAATTTTCATCAGCTCGATTCCTACCCATCTTCACTCTGGCCATACAAAATGCAGCTTGTGACCCTTCTTCCTTTCCTGACGGTTCTTGGCTCCGGCCTTGCGAGCCCAATGAAGCGAAACACAGTATTCGAGATTCAGGGCTTATGTGCCACTCTTTATTCAAATGATACACTAGGGAATCTGCAGTTTACGGTGCAGAACTCAAGCACTAATTTGGAAGACTCGTGCTATATCTCTTGGTAAGTAATGATCGATGCCAGCATCATCCACTCCTTGCTTGTTCTCTCTTTATCATAGAGAGGTAAAGAGATCCAAATCTAATTATTCGTTCTACGCATAGGAACCCAAGCAACGATATACAACCCGGCATAGAACTAAACAAATGCGCCCAAGATAACTTCGAATTCGGATTTCGTTATGGATTACAAATCGAGAACTTTGTGCTGGATTTGAAGCAGGTCAAGGCTTCCCAGACAGCTTATCAGGTGATTAATACCAGTGCGAGAAATTCTAATTGGGTTTGCGTGAAGAATCCGGAAGAAGGAATCCAAGAGCGGTGTCACTATAATGGAGTGTTGGATGTTAGTCCCTAAAGAACCTGTGTATAGCGAATGTCTATCAGGGAAATATAGCTTTGAGTTCTTTCAAGTCCAAGAATCGCCACAGGAGTTTAGAGATTTAAGCTTATCCAAGTGGACGATGCCGGTGGAATCTGGTGGTCTCTATACTGAACCTAGTAGGTGCACCACATTGGGCCTTAATTCCGAGCCTCAGGCACCTGACTCAGCTGGTCGATCCCCCGGTCTACTCTTGTTGACGTCCCGTGAAATTCCAGTTCAATTCTGTCTTCTCATGGCTACGAGCGGGTCTCATCTATCCTCGCTCCTCCATATACCCTCTCTTCTTCCACCATGCCGCGACCGGCACCATGACCGCCCGCGAAGAATTAGTCCTCCCTCCCATCGATCCCTCCATCTCAGATGAGAATGATTGGTGGGAGTTTGGCCTGTCCGAGGTCAAGGTCTTACGACCAGGGAAATTGCTCTATGCGAATCTGCTTGAAGCCAACGAGAATAATCCTGTGCAGGTCATTGGTCAGTTAGATCTGAAGCCGAATCAAGAACACTTAGGTACGTGATCAATCAACTCTTATCCGACGGCAAACGCGTTTGACCGGCTGCTTAAATTCCCCGTCACTCTACAGTGCTCGACCCTGATATCCTCTCCAAACGAATCATCATCGACGATGTTACCCACTATGCCTACGGCCAGACAGAAGATCGCAGTGTTGAGCTCTGGGTGGCCGGCAAGGCGGGCTGGTACCGAATATCACCCGCAAAGGGCTACTTGCCCACCTTTAACCGCATGGTCCAGGCCGTGGATATGTATTACTTCCTGATGGACAGGCACCAGCATGGAAAGAAACAGCTAAATCCCACATTCAAGAATCTTTGTGAGCAAGTAAGTAATTCCCTCAGGCCTCGACTGTGTTCGGTCCGCCCGCAACTAACGCATTACAGTACGTCTTCCACACACATGGCGATTGCGAAACACGAGAGAGTTCAGCCGAAGTATTTACCCAACATGGGCCTTTCTTGCTGCGTTGCATGATCGAAGATGATGAGGACATGGACTGGAATAAGACCAATGTCTTTATCCATCTCCGCCGACAATTCAAAGTAAGTAGCTTGGGAATTGTGACAATGGAGATATTTCCGCGTTGCTGACTTTGTATGTGTTAGGATGAATACAAGGAGATCATGGACCGCCTATCACCCCAATCTGATAACGAGGAAGGTGAGGATGAGCCCGAAGCCACCCCTCCTCGACACAATCCAGCCGCCATCGTCAAATCACAAACAGATGCTATCTACCAACTCATACAGGAGCTTAAGGAAGAAGGTCATCTGGCAAAACGCCGCTTGCATCTAGACTTGGTATCTGAGCGATTGTCCGAACGCTACTCGTTCAGCAAGGAGAATGCTCATAAAATCATCGTGGCCAGAGCAGGCACTGTACTACAGAATCTAGACGAAGATGAGACATCTGGGGTGAAATGGTCACGCTATGTCATCCACCGAGAACTTACTCATGCCGCCTCGCAACCTGAACCCCTACCTCCTGGCCTTCTTACACCCTTGCAACCCCTCGAAGACTCCAGCGATGATGAAGGCCTCATCCGAACTCAAAAGTCTGTACTCCGCCCCAGGAGTGCCGCCGTTTCTGCCAAAGGAATGGGCAAACGGAATCGAAATATAACAGCAAATCTACAGACTCAAGAGTCCGACAACGAAGATAACGATGACGATGACCCAGACGCAATGTCCGACATTGAAACCCCTAGCAAGACCCGCGGCCATGAACTAATACGAACCCCGTTGGCGTCAACAAAGCCCCGAACCAGGTCCTTCATAGCTAAATCCGGTCCTGCAGCTTCTCTTTTGAAAAGCTTGCTTCAGGAAACTACCCAAACACCCAGTACCCCTGCATCAACGATGAGCCTTGAAAAATCAGACCTAGGAGGCATCCCACCACTTCCTGAGTTAAATGGCCATTCTGGGCTTGAGTCTGAGCCAGTGCCGGAATCTACACCTCAACCCGAGCCTGAAATTTGGACATGCCGCATGGCAGGATGCCCTAAGCAGATTATCACCAAAGGAGCGGAACGCCAGAAGGAGATTGAAGACCACGCTGGCGAGCATGATTGGGAGACCCAGATGCGAGTCGAGCTGGTTGAGACTGAGCAACGCATGCATACTGCTCTTCCTGTCAGCAATCTCATGAAGTATCTAATCAGTCAGCACTACCAACAGATGCGGGAAGCATTTCCGGAGGTTTACTTTGCGGAGGAGACGCGGGTCTAATATTTTGCCGCGGCACCACTTGCTGTATTACTAGCGAATAACTTATTAAATACACCTTTGCTTGTAGTACAGGCTCTATCTTCGACGTTCATCGCATCAATAACACGATGTCGGCTGGACTATTACTCCCAAGAAAACAAACCCGAGAAGACCAGTCAGATCATATCTGATTGATTAGATGGTCCACGTGTGTCTGCATGCAGATATACTATTGCCCATTATTTATCTTCTCCCCAGTAACTAAAGTTCCTCTTATCATATATGAGCTCCAGCCTATTAGAAACATGGAAAGATGAATATGAAAGCCCTTTCTAACTCCAGACCCTATATACTATAAAACATCACATCAATTGGTGTGACTTGATCTATTTTTGTTCCTTGGCCGCGTCAGCCTCTGCTGCTTTGGCAGCCATCTTGCCCTCCCAAGCGCCGAGGAATCCCTCCACCTTCGGGCCCCAAACATCCTCGCCCGCAGCTAAATCCTCATACTGCAGAACCTTCTCAGGAACGAGCTCAAAGTCGCCCTGGCGCGTCCGGATAAGCTCACTCATAAGTGCACAGCTGCCAACAGCGTTACCCAAATCATGCGCCAAAGACCGAACATAGAAACCGGAGGTCACAGTCATCCGGATCTTCACAGCAGGCGCCTGAGGCCGTTGCTTCTTAGTCTTAACCGATCCATCCGCATCCTCAGCTTCTGAGTCCGACAAATACTCCGTAGCAGTGGTCTTCTCCTCGGCAACCGGAGTATCAGCAGCAGCAGTCTCCGAAGCAGCAGGCGCAGACTCAGTCACAGCAACCTCACCACTCTCACCAACCTTCTGCTTCTTATCAGCGTCATGCTCAACTTCAGGTGTATCCGCAGCACTGCGCTTAGAGGACACAGCCTCCTCCACCTTAGGGGCAGCACCAGCCTGCTGATCGAGCAATTGCTCCGCAACCTTCTTCTCCTCGCCAACCATCTTCTCCTTGGGCCATTGGTGTTCATGCGTCCCAGGCTCATACCACTCCACAATCTCCAGCTCCAAAGCCTCAACAGGCCTAGTCTTGATTTCCACAGGCGGAAGCTTGCCCTCCCTTGCATACTCATAAAGTCTCTTTCCGTTAATTCTCAATGCAGAGAAAATAGGCGGCTTCTGCATGATCTTCCCCCGGAATTGCTTCAGCGCTTCCTCAACTTTCTCCCGCGTAACATGCTCGTACGGAGCCCGGCGCACGATCTTACCCATGCGATCGTAAGTATCCGTCTCCGCACCGAAGAGCACGATCGTCTCGTAGGACTTTGTGCATTCTAGGAAGCTGCTGAGGGACTTGGTTCCCTTTCCGACGCCGGCAATGAGGATTCCTGTTGCGAGTGGGTCGAGGGTGCCGCCGTGTCCAATCTTCACTTCGATTTTCTTTTGGCGGCGGCGGTTTTGCTGGAATTGGTTTTCGCGTTCACGGCGGTCACGCTCATTTTGGAGCCAGGGGGCGAAGAGCTTGGAGGGGTTGAAGTGCTCTTGGCATTTGCGGAGGACATCAGCGGATGTGACGCCTTGAGGCTTGTGAACGGCTGTTGAGATTGCGTTAGGATTGGGTTGTGGTGGAATCGAAGTGTTGTTGCTTACCGAAGCAACCTTCAAGGATCTTTTCGCCTGACATTGTGGTACGGAAGAGTCGAGAGCCAAATGGAACGCGCATTTGGCGGAATAAAGTTGGGAGAAACGTCGAGTGAAAAGTTAAGGATTAGCTTTGGTAATTTATTAGTATCGATAAGGGGATTTTAGTATCGATAAGGGATTTGCGTATTTAATGCAACATTTGTGCCGTATATAAATATAACTTCGGTATTCATATTACGTTGTAATTCTTATCAACGACATTTATCGATTCAGAGGTCGAGTCGAGGTACTTTCAGAGGAATGTAAGAAATAAGCCAATTCGTAGATGCAGGGTAACTATAGTTATTACAGAAAGCAACAGTGGAAGTCTTCCACCATGAGTTTTTTTTTTTGGCGCCGAATGCGCCTTCACACATCTCCGTCTAACCACATGGCCTCCTCGAGTCATCATGACTTTACATGCGACCCTGGGCCCGCTTGCTCTTTCCAGGGCGCTTAGCACCACCGGACTTCATCTTCTTCTGAGAGAAGCCGCTCATATCACCACTGGAAGCGGCATCACCGCTCTTGGCATGACGCTTCTTACCACCGAAGCCGAACTTCTGGTCTCTCTTTTGGCGCTTGAAGTTGGCACCACCCTCACCGCGACCACGCTTGCGGTCAACTGGGCCAGAATCCTCAATGGCCACATCGAAGAGATCCTTGGAATCGTCGGTAGGAGCAGAAGTGTCAGCCTTGCGCTCTATTGAGAATTGTTAGTAAATGTCACAATGAATTCGGAACTAGCTCTGCTAGAGCACAGTGAAACATACTCTTCTTCAGGGTGTTGATCTTTTCAAGAGTCTCCCGCTTCTCCTTAGCTCTCTGCTGCAACTTGGCGACCTGCACCTGCTTGCCGAACTTCTTCAGGTCACGCTGGCGGCGCGCCTCAGCAGCGGCCTTTTTGCCAGCCGCCTCATCGTACAGCTTCTTCTTGATTCTGTCCATGTGCTCGTCATTCTTGACCATCTCTGCGAAGTAGTCACCGGGACGGGTGAAGGGAATGCCCTCCTTCTTCAGCAGACCACGGGCCTCGGCTGCGCCGGCTTGGCAGACCTTGTAGAAGGCCAATTCACGGTTCAGGTCGTCATTGGGGTCTTCAACCTCGATCGGCTCTTTGGACACGAGGGAATTGTGCTCGGAGAATGGGGTCTGCGATGTGATGAAGGAAATGCGCTTGAGAGAGGCGGTAATCGCGGCGGAGTTGTTGATGGTTAGGCGTTGGTGGGTGACAACATCCTCACGTTCATCATCTTCGAGGTCTGATAGCGGAATATCTTCTTCTTCTTCTTCTTCTTCTTCCTCCTCTTCCTCATGGTCGTTCTCTTCGGCCTCTTCTTCGGCATTTTCTTCGTCGGACTCCTCGGCCTCGGGCTCCTCCTGCTCTTCCTCGTCATCCTCCTCGGCTTCAGAGCTCACAGCAACTTCCTCTTTATCTTGCTTGGTCTCCTTGGCCTTTGCTGGGCTGTCGGTCTTCTTCACGCCTTTACGCTTCTCTGCGGCCTTCACCATCTTCTTCTGCTTCTCGGCGTCATAGTCGCGACCCTTGTGGGCATCGAGAGCCTGGAGCAGCTTGCTTCGTTTAACCATTGTGTGTGGTGGGAGGGAAATCGGGGGTTGGAAATTGACCGGTTGTAAAGAGACAGCGGAGGATTGCTCTTGATTTTTTTGAACCCGAGCCAGTCCTGATACGGCTTAGCGTGGCCGATAAGCACTATTTGAGATTAGCGTGGGTCGGTAACCGGACTAACTGATGATCCGGCCTTATCAACTGCCATACAGTCAACTCTACACTGCAAGTCGGATTGTCGACGTCTGCACGTTCTTTGAAAGGTTCCAATACATCATGCCCCAGGAAGACTCACCGACTAAGACCTCCGCGGAGGAATCTTTTCTCTCGCAACCGGTATGAAGCTCATCATGCCCCTTCAACATCAGCGAACCCCCCGCTAACCTGGTCTAGAACTCTGATGCCCAAGGCCAACTCACTGCGGCTGTCGATGAACTCCTCGACCAACTGCAAGGCAAATTTGATAATGTCTCCAAGGAAATGTTCAGCAAACGTATGTCCTGACCTTTTGGTCAATCAATGCTGATATACTAACTAATTCCGCCAGTGGATGACATGACTCGCCGCCTAGATGAATTGGAGGCCTCTCTGTCCGCCACTGGGAGCGATGCGGCCTCAGCCACTACTACGTAGTAAGAGGACATTCATAGGAGACTATTTGATTTTCAAAGTCTATGGCGTCCGAATATGCTCGGAAGCAATTGACTGCTGCATTCGAGATGGCGCGCACCCTGTTGTTCAGCAGTTTTGTTTCCTAATATGCAATCATGATACCCTATGTTCCAATGAGACAACCTAAATTATTTACCAGGCGATGTATGTTGCGATAGATGAAGTAAACGAGGTCTGCGAACATTCATTGCAAGGCATGACGCCCGCTGGACATCATATCAATTCATGGTTCATACAATACAGCGGGATGCCAATAGGTTCCCATAGCTAAATCTTTAGACTATATTCATCGCTGATCACCGTTTCACTACAATTCCATATACTGCAGCTTCCCGGAAATGAGCACCAATAAAAACAATGCTATAGAAGATGATCGTTTACAGCTCATCCTTCTTCTCCTCGCCCTCGCCAGCGAAGCGACGCAGGATGTTGCTGCGGGAGACCATGTCATCGAGCTTCTCGGGGGCGGAACCACCCTTCTTGAGGACCTTGAGCAGACGAGCCAGCTCCTTGGTGGCGTACTCCTGGTTCTGGCTCAGCTTGTCCGCAACCTTGATATAGTACTCGGCGTACTTGTCCTGCAGACCCTTGGCAGCCTTCTTGAGCTCACCAGCGAGCTTCTCGAACTTAGCAGCGGGCACGTACTCGCTAACCAGCTTGTCCAGAACGGCGATGGTACCAGCCTTGGTGTTCAGAGCACCACCAACGGCACGGTTGGTACCAGTCTTGGTGTTCAGGAACTCAACGAAGGCCTCCTCAGAGCGAGCACCGGAGTAAGCCTCAGCCTCAGTCGAGCCGGCGGGGAAAAACTTGATGGTAGGGTAACCGGTAACACCCTGCTCCTTGGTCACGGCGCGGGAGTTCTCGGCCTCAGCGTCAACCTTGGCGATAACGACGTTAGATTCGAGGGCGAAGTCGTTAGCGAGGGTTTCCCAGGTAGGAGCGAGGCTCTTGCAGTCTGAATAGGAAAACAATGGAGTCAGTAAAAAAAGGGAACAGGGGCGAGGATACCAAATGACGAAAGGAGCTTGTTACTCACGTCCACACCAAGGCGCAGTGAAGGCAACCAGGACATTCTTCTCGCTTCCAATAGTGGTCTTGAAGGTAGCATCATTGAGCATCTCAACCTTGCTGGCCTCCTTCTGCGCACCCTTGGGCTTAATGCCAGTCTTGTCGGTAATCCAAGCAGACAAGCTCTCAAGATCACGACCACCCTTGTACTCCTCCGGCTTGTCACTCTTGCCATCGAACCACTTCAGGGTAGGGAAACCCTGAACACCGAAACGCTTTCCGAGCTCGCGGTTCGCATCGGCATCGACCTTGGCGACAGTAACCTTGTCCTCGGCGAAAGCGAAAGCAGCACCGAGCTCTTCGTAGACAGGGGCGAGGGTCTTGCAGTGACCGCACCAGGGGGCGAAGAATTCGACCAGAGCGGGCTTGCCGGACTTTAGGACCACTTCATCGAAGTTGCTGGGGATCAGGTCCTTGACGGCGGAGCTGGCGTTGGCGAAGCTGCCGAGCACCGAGAGGGTGCCCAGGAGCAGGTAGCTCAGGCGGGCCATTTTGTGTGTTTTTGATGTAAATGAAATTTGAAATGTGCAAGACAATTACACAGGAGGAGGTGCTGGAGGAAAAAGAATACAGTAGATTAGCTCGGGGAGATGGGGCGATGATGACAAAACATCGAAGAGGCCACTTGGTCCCGCAGATCTTCCCCATATACTTCCGTGTTATGGGGTTACCCAATGTCACATTTCTATCCAACTCTTGGGCTTTGTATTGATCAATTGTTGATCTTGGTGGCTGCTTCGAGTAGAAACTTCCAGGTAGGGCTAGGAGGCCTGGGGTTTCAAATTCTCTTCCGAAGTCTTCCATACGTGTGTCAGACGCAGCGTTCAATGCGCTAAATATATAGAGAGCTCATCCATGTACATGTATAAGATGGGTTAATTGAACAACTAAAGTAGGCTTCATGCACCTTTTCCCGAAATATTTTTAACTTGATTGTTTGCTGGTTCGGATTACTAGATAGTAATACAATAGAGAATTTGCCGATACACCCTAAGATTGGAGGTCCGCGCATTAAGCAGCGAAAAATATCAACTTCGGATGCAACCCGAGTAGATATAGACCCCGAAAGCTTCTCAATGACAGTGATATCATGTTGCAAGAACACCTGCCCTGCAGCCTGCCTCATTAACGTCGCTCAGACAACCACTTGTTAGCATCATCCCACAACTTCGTATCCTTGAGCTCCTTGCCCGCCGTCTGGGTAGTCTTGTAGACCTATATAGAGGATTAGTCTCGAACGGCTAGCTGTGCGAAAAGCATGCAAAACTTACCGCATCCCAAAGCTTGAAGGCTTGGTCCAGGTTTCCTGTGAAGCTCTCGCTATGTTGGAACCACTCCTTGCCCTTTGACTTGACTTCTGCCCGAGCCTCGGGTGAGGTGGGATCTGCTTGCAAAGGTAGATCGTCCAAGTAGGTGCGAACGGCGATTCCGAGGCCGCAGTCATTATCATCAATAAAAGGTAATCTGAACAAAGGATTAGAACAATTCAGGAAACGGCTTGGGTCTTTCTTTGCGGGGATCAGGCCACATACTTGATTGTCATCTCAGTCCAGTCGTTACGGTCGCGGTCAGCGTCTCCGCTGAGCAGCAGACTAGTCAAAACCACCTCAATCAGATTCCTTAGCGCATGGCGCACCTCGGAGATCAAGGAGCGGTAGCAAAGGAGCTGCCGGCTCAAAGGACCGGAGTAACCGATGTTCTTATGCTGCAACTTTGCAATGCACGCAACACGGGAAACGAGCATGTTGAAAGTTTTATCCTCCTCTGAAAAGAATAGGCCGGTTAGTCATGGATTTAAGGATTTATTGCGGCCATGAGAGCAACATACCTGATCCTCTCATAGGACCCCCGGATACACTCTTGAACCAATTCTTCGTGTTCAAAAGATCAAAGCGGAGCATCTCAATGGCAATAAAAATAGCATCCTCTAGATTATCTGCAGGATTAACGCTTGACAGTGCTTGTTCCAGACACTTGCCCCATGTTGTGAGCTTATGCTTGTCATCGACATAGCCACGCAGTTGAAGGAACCGCCACATCACATTCGATCGGATATCCTCTTGTGCTGACAGAGCCTAGAAAATTGTTAGATACGAACTCGGACCTGCGTCTCTGGACAAGACATACCGGGGTTTCTTTGGTAGCGAATGATTTAGGTACGAAGTCTGAGTTACCCAGACTTTGCACGGCAAACTTGAAGGAGCCAAGCGGCGCCTGCAGCTTCTTAACGCTTTCTGGGAACTGGCTAGACGAGATCTTCCAGGACTGAATGGTCTCCTTTACGGAGGGAATACCCTTCAGGTTGATCTTCCGGTCCGAGTTTTCATCATACCACGGGCGGATTTGGATCTCTTTGGTCTGGTAGAATCGGTGAAGAGAGTTCGCTAACAGGCAGATTGACTGTGTCCGGATTGGAGTAAGAGTGTCGCCTACAAGCTGTCGGTAGATATCGTTGTCCTCGGCGCCCAATGGGAGGGAAATCCGCACCTCACCCAATGTCAAATAGTTTGGTACATCTGGGCCAAGGATTCCCTTGGATAAGTAGAAGTACAGCTCTTCCGGAAGACGCTGACCGATAAGCTCATGTAGATCGGAAGAAGTACTTTCAGGTTCCATAGGAACAACTCGTCCATCAATATCCATATAGACGTGATGTTTTACGCTCATATATGCTCGCTTGTACCGGTCCACATACTGGTACTCTACCATGCGACGATCCTCCTCGTATTGGGCGCACATGCCCAAAGCAGTCCGCCCCGCAGAATTGAACATCGGCAGAGCATCGCGAATGTTGGGGAGCTTTCCTGGGAATGCGGGGTTCTCGAAAAGAGGGCATGGACGCAAGAAAGAAGACCCCAGAAGCAGCAGGAATTCGGTAAATTGCTCGTTCGACAAACGCCCCAGCTCCTCCTGGCAGGTTTGCTTTGTGAGCCAGGTGAACTGTGCAGGTTCAGTCTCGATGCGAGTCACTAGTTTGTCTAGGTCGAAAAGGAAGGCCTCGGATGGTGCATACACGGCATCGACAACGGGATTGGAGCCACGGGCGAGGTAGGAGAGCTAATTGCACGTTAATGTCACGCGTTTGCCGTATCGGTGACGGTTTGCCGCTCTTTCCCAGGAACTCACCTGTGCAACCGCGCTATACGGCGCCACCATAAAGGAGATACCATTTTGACTAAGGATCCGTGTCAGGAATTTGAAGAGGGTTTCTGGGGGCGGGGTCCCTGGGGGTGCATGTTCGTCAGTCAAGATCGGGTATATTGGAGTCGACCAATTCCATTGATTGTAAGCGGGCGGTGATGTCGACCATTGAGGTGGGCTTTGAAAAGGAAAGGTGTTCATACCGGCATTGCTGAAGGCGTCGACGACCTGATCGGCTTGTTGTTGGTCATATAGCTCCCAAGCTTGCTCAAACGAGCGCACGGATGCTGGCTGGGTCTGGATGCGATGGTCCCTTTTGCCAAACTCGAGGCCATTGAAGACGAAGACACAGCCGATGCTTAGGTTCTTGAGGGCCTGCAGTTCTTTCTCGATGTTGCTCCGCAAGGCAAATGGAAAGCCACCCAGGGCGCCCAAAAGGGCTTCGCGGGTTGACTGATTCACCAGGTGCTGCTGAATGTAATGCGACGCGTCAATACCAACGACAGCACCTTTCAGGGCGGAGAGGGGGAGGGACTGGGTGCGGCCCACAGCCCAGTCATCAAAAGGACGGACTAGAGAGAACACGAGGTTAGGCTGATCAGCTCAACAAGGGGGGAGCAGGAGCTTTACTAGGCATGATTGTGAAGCTGAAGGGCGATGAGCTCGGCTAAATGCCGGGCATTGACGCCTAGAATGTCAGGGAAATGATGGCGTGGGGGTGGGATAAGAGAGTATCCGGCTGAAGATGGTTGCGTGACGAGGGGAAGGGAAAGCGGAGTTTAATTGTTGTTTTCTGCACAACGACGTTCCCCTACAAACAACATCCCATCCACGCTGAACCATTGGCTTTGGATTAGGGCCCTGCAGTACACGTATCTTCTATCTCTATTTGCTTTATTTTGTTAGGATCATGGGGCACCTGAGCGCTTAGCCATAATCCCTGAATCCAGGCCCACAGCCCAATCAGTACGTACCTGGATATGTACAGCTACTTATCTATGACAGTAGTACTGTCTCAATTGTGTGCAGAATTCAGTATTTATAGAAATATGGTGGATCGCCACCCCTCAGGGTCTGTGACTAGCTTGAACAATGAGAAAGGGCCCTGAAAACTGCCAATGCACAATAGTCCCACTCTGGCGGTACTAGGGATGGCCATATGTGATGACCACCAGTCAACCATACCCACCGTGACGGTATAGTATCATACGTCAATATTGCTATCGCGGGGCAATCAGCATCTAGGTATTACTTAGCTAGGCAAGTGCCGGAAATCGCCTGTGCACGGCACGAGTTCCATGGAAAACCGACCCGCTTGTAATCGGCAGATATGGCAGATACGCGATAGGCCGCCTATTTTTTTCATGTAACCGATATCTTTCTAGCGTCTATATATCGGCTGTTGCAGGCCCACTCATCTTGGAACTTCTTGTCCCCGCAATAATCTTTGCATCTTTGACAAAATGGCTGACACCGCTGCCCCGATCGAGCTTCCTGTCATTGACATCTCGAACCCGCATGACCCCGCCGTGGGGAAGGCGATGCTCGATGCGGCTGCGAAGTATGGCTTTTTGTATGTGAACAGCAAGGGAACCGATTTTTCTGTTGCAGACGTCGATCATGGCTTTGAATTAGTATGCCCTGATTCTATGGCCATTTTACAAGATCTACTCTAAGTATTGCTATAGTCCAAGAAGTTCTTTGCCTCCCCAGCTGCGGAGAAGGAGACATGTCGGATCACCCCGAACGTGAGTGTTAAGTGCTTCGGAATTTTGTTTCTGGGTCTGAATGATTGGAACATCTGACTAACCTATTCCATAGAACCGGGGCTGGTCAGGTATGCACACGGAGACTCTTGATCCGGAGCACCAGCGCGTATGTTACTCTGGCATCTATGTCGATAATGCTGGCTAACAATCAATCTGAGATTACAGACTGGAGATTTTAAAGAGTATGACTTCACACCTGCGCATATGAATATCTCAAGCACCGATAAAATAGAATCTCACTGATAACGAATGTATAGGGCCATGAACTTTGGAGACTTCAAAGACGGCAAAGCCCAACAGCCTCTCCCCGCATCACTGGCACCCCATGAATCCGAGATCCACGGCTTCGCAGAGCTCTGCAACAAGACCTGCACCCGGATCCTCACCCTCCTCTCGCTCGGCCTGGAGGTAAGAGAGCGAACGCTAAGCAGTATAAAAACATATACGGCACATTCCAATAGCTTATATCACTCGAGCTAACAATTCATACCCCAGATGCCGGAAGATTTCTTCACAACCCGCCACGACCCTAGCATTGGTCCAACAGGTAGCATCCTTCGCTACCTGTACTACCCTTCAATCTTCTCCCCAGCCACAGCAAGCTATAAGCATGATAAAGACGTGCGTGCTGGTGCCCATTCCGACTACGGTAGTATTACGCTTCTCTTCCAGCGTCCCGGACAGCCGGGTCTGGAGATCTTTACCCCAGAAGGAACTTGGGCGCCTGTTCCCATTATACCTGGTGATAATGCAGATGCGTACCCGTTCCCGCCTATTCTGGTGAATATTGGTGACCTCTTGAGTTACTGGACGGATGGTCTGTTGAAGTCCACCGTGCACCGGGTTGTGTTCCCGTTAGCGGAGCAGCGGAGCCCTAATCCTCAGGATCGGTATACCCTGGTTTATTTCTGTCATCCGGTTGATACGACAGAGTTGGTTCCCGTTCCCAGTGAGGTTGTGAAGGCGCATCGGGCGAAGGTGGGAGGTGTTGGTGTTGTTGGCTTTGGGGGTGGTGCCGGAAGTTTGGAGCCAGGGAAGAGACCTTTGACGGCGCAGGAGCATCTGGAGTCGAGATTGGCGGCTACTTATGGATTTACGAAGGATGAGTAGAGAGGATTGTGGAATCAGATCAATTGAGAGGTCATTGGAGCGAAGGAAAAGTTCAAATGCAAATGTTGGGGGTTTCATTTCATGACGAATAGACAACAGTACCAGTGAATGGACAAACGCCGGTGCCGTCGTGGCAAAGTGCAAAATTGACAGAAGACACCAATCCTCCGCATTAACATGAATCAAACGTCGTCGATGGAATAATAAGAAATGCTTCAAAAGACCGTGAGTCGGTCGGAACGTGTCAAGACAGGTGCCCATCTAAGGACATAGGAAACTCGTTGGCCGCACAATTAGGTATGGAAAGGCTTGCAAGAAAAACGGGGTTTCACGGGAAACAAGAAACAAGTGTTTCGTTATGATAGATGTTAAAAGATATACATTCATGACAAATGGGGAAATATATGGGAATCAAGGGAATAAAGCGAGGGCCTCAAGACAGACCCGACGTGTCAATGAAGTAGAATGAATGGGCGAGCTGTGCGAGAGAAGTAAAAAAGCCAATCGACATGTAACGAGGTATCTTCGGGTAGTCGAATGGAAACGCCACCGGATTTTGCAAATGCCATGCACGAAGTGAGACGTAGACTTTGGAATCAAATATCGGGAGGGGCGTGAGGGGGATATGACGCTATGCGAGCCAATATGCATGGAAATCAAGAAATGGGAACTCTTTCTTCAAGGTCGTCGGGGGTCGTATCAAGGTGTGGTGTGGCACCAGTGGCGGTGATATACCCATGCTGCCTTCTGGCAGTCTTTGCTGCAGTACTTGGTGCGCCGGCAGCGGCGGCACTTGGCGAACTGTCGCTGGAACTCCTCCCACTTGCCACACTTGTAGTAGGCACATTGACGAATACCGCCTCGTGACTCGTCCTTGCGACAGAGGTTTCTCATCACCACGCAAGCCCAGTACTGCATGTCCTTCGAGTGATGTCGAACGGTAAACTTCTCCACCAGGGGGAAGATGTTGACATCGTCAGGTAGCAGGTACTCATCTTCCTCTTCGGGGGACTCAATCGGAGAAGACGGATCAGCGTTGTCATCAAGGAGATGCAATTCGCGATCGATCTTGAGTTTGGGAACAAGATGTGAGCGTTGGAAATATGACCGGAGGTTGCAGTATTTTGAGACATATGCAAGAAGCTGCAGAGACATTAAGACATCTTCATCCCGGGGCATGGTGGTCAGGACGCCCTGAGTCGCGGGGGTATTTCGATCACGGAGGTACAAGGCGTAGGGGCTGGGAGCGAGAGTGGGAGAATTAGGGTTGTTTGGGGCTTGAGTGGGGGAAAGACCCAGTCCACCGTTGTTTTGAGTGTTGGCGGTGTTGTTAATGATGCTGCCATCCACAGCAGAGCGGTGGGCGATATTGAAGGTTTCAGCTTCCGGGCCCTCTTCAGATGGATCCGTGACGGTCAGACCACCGTGACTGGCGGAGACATCGTCGATCATTGTAGTTGTTGACTGCTCGTCAACGCTGTCGATATCCATCCGATTTGGCAGGCCAACGATAGGCTCAGTTCCCTGTCCCAAGACAGCATCGTCACCCATGGTTGAGTCCTCTCCGTTGGCATCATCCGATTCACCAGAAGCAGACTGCTGCTGCTGGATTGGAGGTCGAGCCCTAACTGGAGGAGGGGGTGGGGGGATGCTTCGAGCTTGAGGTTGGAGCGGCCCGCTGGGAGTTGTCGGGGAGTCCGGTTGTGAGATGATGCCCGTCTGTAGTCCTGGAAGCATGCTGGCAAGGCGCTCCGCATCACGCACAGGCCGCAGACCAAATCCTTCTGTGGTATCTATCGGGGGAATAGCGGTAGCAAGAGGCTGCATAGTGCGCAGGCGATGACTGGCGCGGGTGTAGCGGGCATCGTGGGTCCGGTGATTATGCACATCCTGTCGGAAGGTACTGCGTTCAGGCGGGGAGGTCATCGGGGCGCGAGGAGGGGAGGTAACATCCATAACATCGGAGTCGGTTGGCTGGCTATCCTGATAGTATGGTTGAGGGATTTCGATGCTTGGAGGAGGGGCTTGGCGGCGAGAAGAGCGAGATTCGGTAGGAGCGTTGGATTCGGGGCCAGATCGGCCAGCGACTTCGCGAACCGAAGAGCTAGATTTGCTGGGGATGGCCGATCGGCTGGAGTGCTTGTGAGATTCGGGATCGGCACGCGATCGTACCTTGTCCACCACCTTGATGTAGTTGTCCAGTATGGTGGCAATTACCGGGACCATGTCGGCTTCCACGACCCTGGTCCTCACGTTCTCCGATCCTCGAACTCCGATATTCACCACACATTGAAATGCTAGGCTCCATTTCCACATCTCCATCAAATCCTTGCTCCTGCCCTCCTTCAGGATGCAAACGAGTCGTTCGATGCCGCCATCGACAGTGAGGATATCCCGAATCCGTGCAGATGAAGTTGTGAGATACGCAAGGTGGTTCAAAGAGTTGATAAGTGGTAAGGTAGATGTGCAATCAAGGGCACGTCGGTCGTAGAGTGTGGTTGTGATGTTGACCGAGGCCTTGTTCACATTGGGGATGCTAAAGTTAACTTCCCGCATGATGAACGAGGCAGATGGTAATCAAGACAAGAAAAAGGCACAAAAACCAAGAAAGGAACTAAAAGCAGGGCAGATGAAATGGATGAAAGGGCATCCAGTATGCAAAAAAAGGCCAGATGAGTTGAGGACCTTGACGATGCCTGGATGGTGGGATTCACGCCCCCTAAAACCAGCAGACGTCGACTCCACAAGCGGTGGGATCAAAGATCTCTCGCGTAATGCAACGGCTTTACTCCAGCGACATCGAGATAACCGAAATAGTATCGATATACTATGAGCGATGCCCGATGAGGGTTGACTGAGGGGGTGCGGATTTGGTGATGACTCCACGAGACCCTCGACAGGAAGAGCGGAGAAAAGACGGGTGGCAGGGATACCAGTGATTCCCAGACTATTAAAGGAAGGAATAGGAAATAGTTGCGATGAAATCGAGGGAGAATAGATGGGGGTGGGTTGGTGTTGGGTTGATGGGCGAAGGAGAGAGAAAAGCCTTTGAGAGCGAAAGCGGAGAGGCGTCAGGTGCCTCCTTAATATTACGGGACCCGAACATTGGCTTTCCCGCCACCGTGAACCGACTCGCTCTATTTTTAACGGCACTTGCACTGTCGTACATGGGCAAAAGGTTCTTCGTCCAACTTGACTACATTCATGGGCAATGACTCTGGAATGGAAAATGCCCGATCTTTTGCGTTGCCGCCCTGCAGGAGATATCCGCTCCCTCGTGGCGACATGGCCGATACCGAGTTGACTGACTAACCCAGCCTCCAAGGCTTCAAGGATTCTCCGAGACGATCCCCCTGAACTGATGACATGTATTCATATAAACAGGTTATGAACGGTCTAGATATCTCCTTTGTTTCATTTTGATTCAGGTTGTATATTGTATGCAGGGTCGAATTGGTTTGCGGTCAATTCGAATGTCGCAATATGCGTGGAGTCTCAATATTGAATCTTAATAGGTCAGCCCTTCTGAGAGTATATGCACCTTGGTCGCTTCGCACAAGAACTAGATATTCCATTTCTTCCAAGGTTCTAAGAATGTGTGATGAGGTTCACTATGTTCACCTAATAACGTCTAGGTGGTCTTGAGTGTTTTCTAGCATTCGTCGCTTGACATGGGAACGTCAAGACCAGGGGCCCAGAGGTACTCGTGCACAGATTACAGTCTGGGGCATGCCACCTTGGAAGATGTGTTGATAAGCCAATGACCTAACACAAATATGTCCTTTCACAGACTACAGTAGCAACCCCTGAAAGTACATCACAATCTCTTGAGATAGAGAACAAATGTTCTGGACATTAGAACTACATCGGAAAGATCGACTCGAGTTCCGTGCATTACATTCCTTGCTATTTTCGATCAAACACACCCATAGGTTCCCCAAGGATGACCTCGGGACGGAAAAGCACCGTTGAAGGTCCATGATACTTATGGGTCAATTATGTTGATAGAATCCACTCTTGGAGTCATGATGAACTACCAAGACCCTCCAGTTGCAATGCTATGCCCCTTTCCGACCCGCTTGGACCTTTATCTTCATACTGCCTATGTATACAGTAAATAGCATATTAGTGGTAATACTCATACCTACCTTGAAAGATATCCAGAGCGGTCTAATTGTTGGGCATCAACCATTCTCCCAGTGCTTGAAAGGTACCGATAGAAAACTCATGGGATGCTGATGAGGGAGGTTGAGTCTAGGCTCCCACCAAGCCTTGTAATTACTCAGTTGCAATTCGGAACTTCGGCCAACAGCCTCATGTCTGACGCTCCGAAGATGTGCATTTATGCCCGGCTGGCTGCATTCGAACGGAACAAATGACGAACGAGAAATATCACCTGCATTTGACCGGGCCTCTAATGTAGATCCTCGAGTGGGGGTCGGTGGAGAGAGCGAGCATTGGCACCAATATCCAGTGGGCCGTTGTTGAAAAAAACCAAGTCGAACAATGGAGACTGTAAACGGCATACTCCGTACATCAATACCAGATCGGCCCCCTCAGGCCGCCTGAAATAGCTTTGCTGACGTGCAGAGAACAAGGTGTGCAATGTCCAGCTGGAACCTAATAGAAAGGCGCACATCTCACGGTCCTGGAGTAAGTTGACCTAAATAATGATCGTCTAGGCTCATATCAAGCTGGGCGGGTTCTCTCCGGGAGGAAAAAAAAGGGGCCCAGAGACGGTCTCACGTAGTGGGGACCTCATCTTCCTGACGCACCGATGAGCCGAGTCGGCGTGAAGCGATCAAATCTTGGAAACGGAAGGTAAATTGGCAGGATCAAACGGTTTGACCCCTCTAATAAAAGTTTCTTGCATCCTTTTCTCCTCTCTTGGTTTCTTCAGTGTGAAGGGAGAAATCATATGCAGGTTAGTCAGCCTCAGTGGAGTCCTTAATCCAACCAAAAAAGGAATGGCGAATGAGCTTGGGCCTGTTGGTGGCTGGGTGGTACAGTGCCGAAGAAGTTGCGGTATCGTATCTGTAAACAATAAGAAATGATTCTTCAGGGTCAAGGGAAAGGCGCCCTTCATCTCCGGGCGCCTAATGTCCGTAGGGTTTTTAATAGCCCCAAATTTGCCCCAAGAGGCCCTCACAACGCGGAAAGGATCAGCCGGGTACGATGACGCCAAGTTGCACCACACCAATCAGAGACATGAGTAGACAATGAAATGGGAGTAAATAGCCGCGGCTTTCTGACGTGGAGAAAAGTTGAGGCTGCACTGCTCTATAAACAGGGGGGGGGCCTTCAAGGTTTCTATACATAACCTGCATAGCCAGACCCATCGTTCCCAACCTTACTCCGCAAGATGTACTGTACCAAATGTTACACTGTGTATGGAAAGAATTTGAGAGACCTGAAATCTTATAAATTCGCATCAGCAACCATTGGGGCCAGGTGCGCTAGGCTGATCCCCAGCGCCACTGGACGCTTTGAAATCCCCCGTTAGGGTTGTTGGTTTCTCGGTCAGCGCTAATGACCGAAATTGCCCCCTCCCAAGAAGAACCTCGTGCGTAGTCCTATGCAGAACTGGTCCATTGTCTTTATAGCAAAGATGCATTTCTAGCAGGACAAGAATCAAGATCACTGGCTCAGGTACCCGGGGAGGATTCACCCCCCTGTTGCAGGCGCGTGTATTGTCAGCGTATTACCGCCCGGGGAAATAGCGCATCAATACGTGACATACACAGATAAATCATCATTTGGCCAGCTTCGGCACCATGAGTATTGTCGATGACAAGAAGCAACAATTGCAAACTCTGTATTTTAATCATCAACTCCTGCAACCTTAGAAGTAAATTTTATGGGTCAATTGAGGGAATTTGAACTAGTCGTAAATCATGGAGTTCCCAAGTCGCAATGCGAGGTCATCAAGTTACCACTAGCACCCGGTAATACACAAGCCCCCTGTTCAGAACCTTCGATTCCTCCCTCTCCCTCTCCCTCTCTTTCCTCGAGCCCGCCTCAATCCCCTTTGCGACCACTTTTTATTTCACAGTACTATGTTCACAGCTTGAGGCCTGAACTCGGTCGCTTCCGCTCTCGCTCCACTTTCAGTCCCTTTTTCCTTTCTTCGGATTCCTCCCAACCTCCCCTTACTACCTTTACCCCCCCCCCCTGGACATTGGTTCCTTAGCTTCCCCTCCTCCCAACAACACGACCCCAGGGGCCCTTACTCGGCAACATGGCAGCCGACATGACGGGCGAACAAATGCAGGCGAAAATTACCGCGGCCCGGCGCGAAGCAGAGGGGTTGAAGGACAAGATCAAGCGCCGGAAGGATGAGCTGGCCGACACCTCCCGTACGACTTCCTGACCTCCCGCACGTTGAACTCACCACCCCGGAATAGATCTCTAGCCATTCCCACACTTCAGCAGGATGACGTGGTGGTGGAATCTGGATGACCAATGCTGACCCTCACGCAGTTCGCCAAGTAGCACAGCGAGAGACCGATGCCCTCCCTCGAATTGGCATGAAGCCTCGCCGCACACTCAAGGGCCATTTGGCGAAGATTTACGCCATGCACTGGTCGACCGACCGCCGCCATCTCGTGTCAGCTTCGCAGGACGGAAAGCTCATCATCTGGGATGCCTACACCACCAACAAAGTTCACGCCATCCCCCTGCGCTCATCGTGGGTCATGACTTGTGCGTACGCGCCCAGTGGAAACTACGTCGCCTGCGGTGGTTTGGACAACATTTGTTCCATTTACAACTTGTCGTCGCGCGAAGGCCCTACTCGGGTCGCGCGCGAGCTGTCTGGTCACTCCGGTTACCTCTCTTGCTGTCGATTCATCAATGATCGTCGCATTATCACCTCTTCCGGCGATATGACCTGTATGCTGTGGGATATCGAGTCTGGGTCCAAGGTCACCGAGTTCGCCGATCACCTCGGCGACGTGATGTCGATCAGTATCAATCCGACCAACCAGAACATCTTCGTCTCTGGTGCCTGTGATGCTTTCGCCAAGCTGTGGGATATTCGTACCGGCAAGGCCGTGCAGACATTTGCTGGCCACGAGTCCGATATCAACGCCATCCAATTCTTCCCCGACGGCAACGCCTTCGGTACCGGCTCTGACGACACTTCTTGCCGTCTCTTTGATATCCGCGCCGATCGCGAGCTGAACATCTACCAGGTATATTTCTGCGGCAAACCCGTGTGGTCGATAATATGAGACTAATTCTTTTCTGCAGAGCGACCAAGTTCTTTGCGGTATTACCTCCGTTGCTTTCTCCGTGTCTGGCCGATTACTGTTCGCTGGTTACGACGATTTCGAGTGCAAGGTAGGTCACTGGAAGCTGAAGACCGGGTTGAAACTTTGCTAACAGCGCGATCTTAGGTGTGGGATGTCCTTCGTGGCGATAAGGTTGGCTCCTTGAGCGGCCACGAGAACCGCGTGAGCTGCCTGGGAGTCAGCAACGACGGCATCAGTCTGTGCACTGGATCTTGGGATTCTCTTCTCAAGGTCTGGGCCTGGTAATTCCCCTCCCAAAAAGAAAAACAAACGCAAGATACCCCCGTGTCGATCATTTGCAATGCTCTTATTCGAATTTTTTCTTTTGGTTCGATGGGTCGGATCTCCGCCATTGTACGATAATAATCAGTTACCGGGGAGCTCCTAGCTTCTCCTGATAATACGGCGCAGATTTGTCCGTCGCATGCGATACGGAAAGCGTTGGATGGTGGAGGTGAACGCGGCGCCGGGGAAGAAACGAAAGCGACGACACAATGTTTTGGACATGACGAGAGAGAGCACTTGCCGTCTGGGATGGATGGTTGTACCTGACTTTGGTACCGACTGAGACCGGAGATTTGGTGCTTCCATGGCTATTTCGTCGGCTTCCTGTTTCTCTGTTTCTCTCCTGCTGGATGATGCCCCTATTCTCTTCTTTTCAACTTTTCCCTTTTTTTTTTTCCCCCTGATATTTCTTCCCCCTTTATTTCTTCTTCTCTATTACCCCTCTTCGTTCTGGACTGCCTTTTCTGCATCGGTCTCGGTATGTATTTTCTCGGAAAGGAAAGGAAAGGACCGGTTTGTTGGATTTGGCCATGATCTTTTTTTGTCTGATTTACCCTTTGCGTTCCCGCGTCATCTCTTTTCCTATTTCCCTGTCTCGTCAAAGAGTGTGTACCTATTTTGTGTCCTTGTGACCTCGAATCCCCTCAAGGGATTCAGACCGGATTTCCTCGATCCTGTTCTTGAGCAGTTCCAATTTCCATTTGTGCTTTTCACTGTGTTTTCTTTTTCTTCTTCTGTGGGGACTGGAGGCTGTCTATTCGACTGCACCTGGAATCCTCTTTGGTGGGCCTGGGCGTCGGTCAGCGTGGCGTGAGCTTCATAGGGCATGCATACAAGGTGTCTTCCAAAATTCAGCTGCCCTGGTAGAGAGAACCTGTAGACCTGTAGACCTCAGGAAACCGAGTATGGCTTGTACTTGAAGAACAGGGATTGTGTTCGTCCTGAGATGCCGGTGATATCCCTGTACATTCACCAATGCCAGCCATGCATGCATGACTCAGTCTCCTAGTCAGCATGATATGCTAAGATCTAAAAATGTCCATGAGCACAAGACTGACCCAATCCCAATTCCAATCCCTAGCGCGTACTCTGGGGAAGACTAACCGATAGCCCAGCCCTAGCCAGATTGCCATTTGGGGGCCAACGCCACGAGAACGATCCTAACATGGCCTAGTTCATAAGCCTATTTTAGTGGGCTTTCAAGACCTTCGATGTCTTTTGGGCTTCCCCAATTCTTCCGGCATATGAGATCGAACAGGTCGTGATTAGACTCGCTGCCTCCCGAGTCTTTGGGCAGGGGGACGAAGAATGAAAGAAAAGGCAACCGGCAACCGGCAACCGTGCACACGAAGGATTCTAAACGAGACAGGAATCCGTTTCTATTTTTTCCTTGCCGCGGCACGGCATCAAGGATCCATCTTCATCCGGTTTCTCCACAGACTGTTCTCCTCTTCAGGCAGTGGATCCACCAACGATCTCTCCTTGCGACTCGGGTGATTCCCGTTGGGGGCCTGGAACGCTTAACGTGGATCGAGGCTCGGATCTGCGTCACCTGTGGGTTTATTTCGGGGCCGAGATGGGGTTCGAGGTTTCATGAACTGGACTCATCACATAAACAAAGCTGAAACGAGGCTTGAATGTGATGAGCACGAACCGCGTGGGCTTATGGGCTGAGGAGGTTAAATTCCCACGTGCGATAAGCATCTACGCTAGTTGACTAGAGTTGAACATGAGAATGAGCATGAGGATCATCAATCAAGAGTAGGGAATATTCGATCTCTTAGTCTCTATAGAATGTCTTATCCTCGAACTCATGTGTATACGTCGTGTAGTGGTTCGGCCGTTCAGTGGGTCCCGGATCGTCGAGCCTGAAACCACATCGAAAAGGGGCTTTTGTGCCCGTTTCACCCTGGCGATCTCTTCCCAGCTCAGCCCCTCCGCCGTCTCAACCTTCTCTTTGACTATCTCTCAGGGGGTTCTCTTTTGAAACTTGCCAATCTCAGCTTCACTTCAAGGCCCCAGACTCAGCCTTTCATAAATTCCCACGTTCCCCCCCCGCCACCCCCCATCTTTTCCACGATGTCTGCCCAAGAAGAATTCAATGCACTCGTGAATAACAATCGCGACAAATTCACTTCTCACCCAGAAGATCACGACGATCTCCACTTCTCTGACGAAGACGACTCCGGCTCCGACGCTATCCCCCGCAACCTGCGCCAACGCCACACCGTCGATTCCTCGGACGAGGACGAAGATTTTGACGACAACATGGTTTCCTCTACCAACTACCAAATCCCCAAGAACACGTTCGAGGCCAATACCGGCCCTAAGGGTGTGATTGCCGACGCCCAGGCTTTTGAGCGTGCACGCAAGAAGTCTTTCCGTAGAACGTTGCTTAATGCTGCGGGCTTCGATCAGAATGGCCCCGCCTTTGGGTCGGCTAAGCCTGAGCCCCCGGCTCCCGTAACGGATGGGTCGTCGGGCAGCGAGGATGAGGAGGAGCGCTTTTTACGAAAGTGGCGTGCGTCGCGCATGCAGGCTTTGCAGAACCGCGCGGCCCGACGCCCCTCACCCCGCGGCCGTCACTATGGTCAGGTCGACATTGTTGATGCTGCGGGTTACCTTGATGCAATTGAGAAGGTGACTTCGGGTACCGTTGTTGTGGTTTGCATCTTTGATCCCAAGGTATGTTTGTTGCATCTGTTTTCTATTTTTTATTTTTATTCAATACAAGTCTAACCACCATGCCAGTCTGATGAGAGTGCTATTGTGGAAGAATGTCTCAACACTATCGCCCGCAGACAATCCACTACTCGTTTTGTCAAGCTGCATCATGAAATCGCTGAGATGGATCACATCCAAGCCCCGGCTCTGCTGGCTTACCGTGCTGGTGATGTCTTCGCTACTATCACGGATATTATCCGCAACATTCCCCGAGGTCGGCCCTGCAGCGCAGACAGCCTAGAGGATCTGTTGAAGCTGTACGTTTTCCATTGTGATTATACTGCTCTCATGTCCGTCATACTGATATTGTACTTAGGAACCGCGTGTTCTAATCATGCATACAATCTTTCGTCCATTTCCAGCAAGGCGTCTTGGCTCCCTTTCCTCGCAATTTCCTATCCTCTCATTTTCATTTTCATTTCTCAAAGTGTCTTACCAACCATTTCTCATTTCTATGTCCACAAAAAGGGAAGAAGGGCGGCTACTTCGACGGCGTTGGAGCGTATAGACTGCATGGAAGTCTTGCGAATCTTTTTTCATGTACTATGGTTTCATTTCTATTTTGGGTGGTGCACATGGCCGTCCACGGCTTTCCTTGTCGCGGGATGACTGTGTTTCAGCTGGTCTGACCGGTCTGGGTTGGAAGGTGTCGTGTTTTGTTGAGATATCCCATCTGCTTTCTAGTTTATGCAACGTGATCAAATATGCTTTTGGTGCTCGTAGACAGATGGGTCTGGACAGGCTTATTTGATGAGTTTGGTTCTTCTGCAGACAAGCCGATCTCATGGCATGTTGATAGAACAACCTGACCGCCATTCTCAGCCCCATCGCCTGGAAGCGTGGAGTCGTACAGATGATCGGGGGTTTTCGTAGTAGTTCGGTCTTCCAGGTACGTAAGAATAAGCTTATCGCTTTGCATGAACGATAGGCAACAGCACTATCCCCTGTTGTAGAGTCGCGTACGTTTCAAGTTACCCAGCTCTAGTCTCAGCACTATCAATCTCCCAGTCATAGTAAGCTTGTACAACTATCCCTCTGTGATTCAACTGGGGTGGAGTCCCAAATCACATACCCTATCCGCCTACAGGTGCAAGGTTATTCACATCGTGCGCTACAACCAATTTGAGGATACAGCTACCTAGTCAATTGAGAAAAGACTAATAGTCAGGCGATACAGCTTTTCAACTTCAGGGATGAACCTTGATGTGTAATTGTCAAGGGCAATGGAAATAGTCAGGCCTTGCTGATTCAATGTCATGGGACCCTCGCCGATCTGCCCCTGCCCAGGTGTAGGCTGCAATCGAGTCATAGCGAGCTTGTTTCGAACTTGTTTCAAATCTTGCTGAAAATAGTGGAGATGGCCTGAAAGCTGACAGTGATCTTGAGTTTGCTCATCTTCAAAAAGATATGATGTTCTGACTACTGAATCTCAGAAAGGTCTGGATTGAGTTAACCTATCGAATATAATCACTCAGTCCCCCGGAAGAGTTTCAATGTTTAGATTCTTGGGTAATTGTAGCGAGAACGGAAACCATGCCTTGATAGTCTAAGAAAAACACAATAAACATACGCCAAGATCAAATTGTGGTATCAGAGCCATAACGAAGCCTTCCAGCAAACCGTACCTCATGGCTGTATCAATACCAGCCCACCAGAAAACATAGATTATTTTCAACAAGCTCAGCATCTACGAATGGAAAGGAAAGGAAGGACAAGAAGTGCAAGGAAAGCACCAGCAAGGTTGATATGAGCATCCGCTAACTCCCCGTCAAAAAGACATAGCAGAGAAGGAAACAAGGAAATAGAACGGTAAAATGGCTTATCCCGGACTGACAGAAGCCGAGTATTGCAGACATCAAGAAAAGGACCAGAATATGCCGTGGCTTACATAGCCCCACGCTCCGACGTGAAATCCCAGAGCATCTTGATCAAAGTATCCGGGAGCGTGTACAGGTCCACGTGGAACTCGCCCACTGATGCAGATGTTAGTGTACGTTTCCAAGTTGGGTTGAGGGCACATACTGTCGACGTCATTCTTTGTGTACGAATCTGCTGACTTGTTGTCGTGCACCATCTGCACGACCTGCAACAGGTCATCCTCGCCGAGTTTCTGGAGTCCCTCTGCAAGCTTATCCATGTCCACCTGGACAGGGTTAGTTTGGTTGTCATGGGTTTGAGAGGGGTTGAGTCATACGTTCTTATCAGTGCGCTTCTTCTTCTTAGCACTCTCCTCACCAGCTGCGCTACGCTTTTTCAATCCATTCTCATCACCCGGGACAGAGCCCGATTCACGCAGAGTGGCTAAGAAAGCAGGCTTGGGGTTCTTGAAAGTCTACATTGCCACGGAAGGCCGGGTCAGAAAACATTTCATATGAGCACGTGGGTGAAGTCAACTTACGATGACGTGCTTGGACTCGTATCGCTCTTGCAGGAAGTTGAGGTCATGGTTGACGAAGTGGGATTTATCGGCGGTGAGCTCAATCTGCATGTCAAACTCACCCCATCCCTCTTCCTGAATACGGAAAGGTGGGTTCTTGAAAGCTGTTTACCGGATACTTAATCAGCCTCGAGTCCTTCAAGCAGACGCGCCTTGTGGACCGGGATCCACCTGAATCTAGTGAGAGTCGAGAGAAACCTACTTTGTACAGCGCGGGAGCCGAAACTTGGGTGGAGGTGGTATGTGACCTTGTCGAAGAGGCTGGCGGGAATTTGCTCTCCCTTGTCGTTGACAACGTACACCTCGATCGACCATGAACGCTGAGGGAAACCCTCAACCTCGGAAGGCTTGTCACTGTGGCAAAGAAAAAACCCCCCAGTTAGCGCATGTGCTTGGGCAGAAAGTACAGACAAACAAGTATGTTTGGATTAAGTGGGAGATTGAAGGGCATCGGAGCGCGTGATACGAATATGGTTTGCTTCAGGCATCGGTCTTGTTGATAAGCATGCGCCCTCGACCGCCAGCCATTGAAAATACCATTTTGTCACCCATGGATGATATATTGAAGACTTGAGGTATGCGGACGGGTTCAATTGCTGCTCTGGGGTGTGGAAGGACGGATAGGGCAGACAGGGTCGGCAGGTTGTCGAGAACGTACATGATATGCTGCTCCGTGACAAGACGGACAGTGCGCTTAACCTATCACGGAAAGTAACGATTAGCATAAGAATGACAATTATGTAAAATGCGCCTGCGCTAGGGCTCTAAGGTATCTTTGAAATGAGAAGAGAGCTTTGGTGGAGCGGGAGGACCGTGATGGATCGAACCGACATAGACGAGGTGCGGCGCAGGCAGAGTTAGGATGATGACTCACCTCAGGCATGATGGTAATAACTTTTATCGGAGTAGCTCCAGGCCGTTAAACGGTATGATTGGGCCTAACAAAGGTGCGCGGAGCGTGTAGAAGTTTGGGGACGGACGTGGTTTGCGCGGCAGTGCGAAAGAAGAGAACGCGCAGGGCTTGGCCTTGCAGTCTCGGTTTCAAAGGGATCGGATGGACTCGATAACGATAAGAGATCGAGAAAAGTGAATTAGAGACAATGTATAGCTCGATAAACCCTCGGCTTTGATCCTGTATATTGTAGAGGAAAAGATGCGGGTGGGGAGGAGGTGCGAGGTTGAAGGGGAGACTCAACACCGCCTACATGTATTATTCCCCGCGACCTGCAGACTCGCCACGACTTGAGCTCTTTCTGCGCCAATTCTTGAGTCTAACGTATTTTAAAGGCATAAACAGTCCACGTGCATAGTCGATTTTCCTTTAACCTCTAGACCCCAGTATATTGTGTGAATGGGATATGAATTGTACGAACTAGATAGTTGATTCCAACTGGAGAATGCATTTCTTTACAAGTACAAGAAATGAGCTACTTGCTCATGGGTCTCTGTATATGATGTGCAGGGTGTATATTCGATGGGAAAGGGGTCTATCTACTGCCGACTGTTGGACCAAAGACATCAAGAATTTGCCCTCTTTTCATAAGCCGCATTGCGATGTTTGCGCGAACAGCATCTTCATCACTGCCGTCTCGCGTGTACAGTCGTGGGGAAGGGGAGTTGGGGGAATGGAATATGGTGAAATTTGAACTGGTGAAAAGACATAAGGCATGGTTGAGTGTTGGGGTTGGGGAGTAGTTAAAAGTCGTGGTCCACCAAGCAAGAAGCTGTCGGCGGCGAGCGTGTATTGTATCACAATCGTGAGTTTTCACACTCGTTCATTGTTGGAGCGATAATATGGCAATGGCCATAAATTTACTCCTCAGCGTTGAAGAGCTTCTCGTTCTCCTGCTGAGCCTTCTCGAAGGCCTCCTTGAAGAGGTTGGCGTCTATATACAGGTTAGTCATACGCGATCTGTGTACCTATTTTATCATAGCTTCACTCACTCTCGCTGTTGGCAAAGCGAATGGCCAGGGTCTGAGCCTCGGGCTCACCCTCGCTGACATCAGCGGCGGCGTTCCACACCCAGCTGCGGTCAGAGCCGACATTGGGGCTCAGCTTCATGTCGGGGACGACTACACGAACTGTCAGTATTTCGGGCAGATTCGACCTCCTTCATGGAGTCTACTCACTGTAGTGGTTGGCGCAGACCTTGAGGGTCTTGTCGCGGCGCATGACCAGACGGGTCTTCTGGTTCTCCTTGTGCTTCAGCAAACGCACGTCACCAGTACCACGCTCCTTCCACTCCTTGCTGTCGCGGTCGAACTTGAACAGCTTGGCGCGCATCTTGAAGGACTGCTCCTCAAGCTCCTCGTTGGTCTTGGTCTCCACCTTCTCGGTCAGGCGAATAACGGGCTCGAAGTGAACGTCGGGGGACTCGGGGGCCTCGTCCTCGTTCTATGAAAAATTGTGGTCAGTCAAAATAAAATTATCGAGAAGTCACCATGGAGAACTGATCCAAACAGGATGACAATCTGGCAAGCCACCACACAAAACGCGGGGCCGAACTATGACCCCGCGCTCCCGTATTTTCTTTTTGGCCCATGCCACCAAAGTCCCATATTCAAGGTTCCCAGGCAGACGATCACTATCTGAGAGGAAACATATAACTCACATCCTCAGCCTGCTGGGCCTTGGAAGAGCCAGAGGGCTCGTCTGCACCTTCCTCGGTCTCCTCCTTCTTCTCCTTCTTAGGGCCACCACCGAACATAGAGAAAACGCTGTCAGAGGTCTTGGCAGCGGCGTCCTTGGTAGTCTCAGCAGCGTCCTTGGCGGCGTCGACAGCAGTCTCGGTCACAGTCTTCTCGCCCTCACCGGTGGCGGTGGTCTCGGGCTGCTGCTCCTCAACGGCGGTGGTGGGGTCGGGCTTGGTCTCCGCGACGTCAGACATGGTGAATAGCGGGTTAAAGTTTTTTTAAGGAGACGATAGGAAGTTTTGAAAGATGGACAGGCGATAAAACACCGGAATATGGTAAATTTCAGGAGAGGAATTGGGTTTGTTGATCAAGGAGATGACAATGAGGGGGGAAAAATTAATAGTTTGGGTGCGCGGGGGCAGAATATCGCCACCGCCTTCAGGCCCCATACAAGGCGACCTATTGTTAAGAACGCGAGGGGGTTTGGATCTATGCGAATCTAGTGAGAGCCTAACTTGATAGGGAAAGGTATCTGAAGTGCTATTGTTGGGGAATAACAAGAAAAAAAAAAAAACTAAAGCAATTGTGTTGCGCCGCATCCTCGCGTTGAACTATTCCAAAATCCGTTGCATCCCCCGCCTCAAATCGCCGTAAACAACAAAACACCCCGTAATTAGCCAGATCGTGGATGAGCAAGAAAGTGTGCGCTGATAAAGGTTGCAGAAGATATGACACTCATTGCTTCACCCCTTTATTCTGAGACTTAGCAGAGTCCTTTCCGCCGCGTCCCATGAAAATACGTGCACGAGTCTGAGCCCGATCCAGGGTGTCAGAGTTCGCACTGCGCACTCGATCCACCATGGAACGAAGGTCCACTTGGGATGCTGACTTGCCTAGACGACCCCAGGCATCACTAAGAGCCCCTCTGGCCCCCTGATTGACACGAACAGAGCGACTATGTAAAACAGAAGATACACTTCGGAATTGCTGGACAGCGTTGCGGGTGATAACCTCAGAGAGTTGCTTTGATCTGGACAGCATGCCATCTCCAGTGCGTAAGCTGTCATGGCCGAGACGCTCAGCGTCGTCGCGCAGGAAGTGAGATCTCTTGACCACGTCGCCCATGATCACCTGTAGATCTGTTGACAATCGGCCGTACACTTCAGACAACCCAGTTTGGGCGATCTGCAAGTCTTTTGTGAATTGCGAAGAAACTGCACGAGCTGCTCTTCTCCAATTTGCAATCTTCAGCCACGGCGTCCCAAAGTCAACAATAATAGTTTGATTGACTTGTGGCTTGGACTTAGCAATGATCGTCACATTGACCAAACCATACGCATCTTCTCGGTCCAACCGCAGCGTGTACACACCATCGAACAATGCGGCTAGCTCATACGCCAGGGCTTTGCCATCTCGGCAAACAGTAACATGGAATCGGGGCTGCTTTTTGTGGGATGCGATGTTCCGGGGAGGCTTGATGGCCACATGGCAGTCTCCAACGACTTGGATTTCAAACTGATCGGTCTTTTCAGAAAAGCCTATGCTTGAAACAGCGTGTGGCGTTGCCTGTCCTATATAGGAGCAACATGGAGAAGTGGCGGCCAGGCCCCCCGAATCACCCGACCACAGCGAAAGGGAAGTGTGCCTCATATGTTCCAAAGTTAACGGAGTTGGTAAGCCGATCGGTGTCAGTGTCGAGCTATGAGCGCCGGCCATTGTCGAGCCAGCAATCCATTGCACAATGAAAAGAATGATTGTCCTCGTCGCTGCATATCCGAGGGAGAGCATAATGGCTGAAACGAGCGTGAGCGTGGCGAGACGCAGCATTGCACCCATTGGAGGAGCTCGAACACTATCCAAGGATGGGATCCAGTTGCGAGGATGTTTCTCGGGGTCAGCAAAAGAGTAGGATTTGGCTGGTATCGGTGTGTCGACAGAGACCTTCGGTGTCTTCTTGGGGTAAAATTCCATGAGCGAAGCCAAATTCCTATTGAGCTGGCCAGGAGTGATACTCTCGAAAGTCTTCAGATCGATCGGGTAGCGCCTCAACACTACTGTTTCTCCAGTCTGTGCATGTCGAGACTCCAGACACACATGGAGGCTGCTCTGGTTCAGAGGGATGACTTCGCCAGCTTTTTCCCAGAGCGGTTCATCTGAGATGACCATGGCAGGGACTCCGTGTCGCTCCAAGAAAGCGTGGGCAGCGTGCCTAGTTCGCACAGCGGCACCATTATCACGGCTAGACACGAACAGGATGGCCACATCTGGTAAAGTCCACTCCGACGAGGAAGAAACATGATATTCATCTCCATCCCACCAAGACTGGCAAGAAGGACGATTCTTGAATGTAAGGTACACCGTGCGGGATCCATTCGGATGGTGGCCCTTCGTGGCTGCCACACACTCGTCAACCACAAGCTGGACATGAATGGGGAGAAGCTCTGCAAAGTTTGGCACAGCTCCAGCTCCAAAAGAAGTTGGCACAACATGGTACCGTGATGATTCAGCAGAGCTGGTTTGCGACCCTGCGGACGAGCTCGCCACCAAGACATCACCGATCTTGTCCAGAATAATGTTGCGACAGTCCGGCTGTCCGACATACAAGACGCGGAAAGGCTTGTCTAGGTCTAGGCTTTGCTTTGTCATGGTCTGCTGGACCGTCGCCATGAGAATTGATTGAGGTGAGCAATCTGGTAGCTGAGTCTTGATATCCAACGCTGCCGGTTCGTCAAAGATGCGGATCGTATGCTTCAGTTCTACCCGTTCCATCTCTGGCCACTTGTCAGGCTCGATAAACTCGATTGAGTCGATGGAATGTCGGTGAATAGGTATGGTGGTCAAATTGCTATCATCGATGGCAGCATCGGGGTTGAATAGGCCTGAGAACCGGTCCGGCCTAAGGCTGCGGATTTCGTCTTCCTGCATTTCCTGGTCTTCTTGTTGCTGTAGATCATCCTCATCAGGACCACCTGCCTCACTACTGCTGTAGCGCTCGTCCAGGCTGGCCACATCATCCGGTGTGGTCTGGTCGATCAACGACCCCACGTCGGTCTGTTCCGAGTGACTGCCATCTTCCGAATGTAGATCTGATACGCTGAGGGTTGCCCAGCTATCGCTCAGTGACTTGGGGAGGGGTTGCAGAGTGCTTTCTGACGCCATGCTGTTGGCGGGTCGTGAACGAGACAACCACTCTTCGACAGAGGCAGTCAGCGGCGGGAGGGTCGGGTACTGAAGATGAGAAGCGTGGGCGCTCGTAGGACGCCTGGGCGACTCTGAAGCGTTAGACATGATTTGAGGCTCATAGGAATAATTTGGATTCTCTGCCAAAATGAAATCAAATGAGCATGTTAAGAAAAAAAGAAAAGGGAAGACATACAGCGATGGAGAGGTGGAGGCATGTGCCCCGGTGGGTCCGCGGGGAGTTGCCTGTCAGCTGGTTTACCCAGGGCAAGGGCGGGGGAACAATAATCCCGTCAAAGAAGATATTGGGGATGAGAAGCGAATTAGATGTGGAGATTTGACAAATAGGTTTCGGTTAGTGAGAGAGACGATAGAGAAGAGAAAGAGGGGGAATAAGAAGCTCTTTGGTGCTGGATAAGTTGATAAGCATGACCTGGCGGGGTTGAGAAATTTAGTGACGCAACTAGATTCCAAATCCCACCATACATAGAAATCCCGGTGAACAGGCTAAGTTTTCCTATACATCCTTTTATTGTTTCCTGATACTTTTCAAACAGGAATCTATGACCCTCTTGTCCAGGTGAGACGTAACTGCTGAATGATCGCATTCATGATAAGGAACTAAGAAACGCGGGAATCTCCACTTCAGGCCCCACAGGCCCGCTGCCTAATCTAGTCCCAGATGCACCAACGTTTATCACACAGGAGAGTCCTGACCCGTTACAGGGAATTTCGTCTATAAATTGAGAGACAGATTCTCAAGGCTACGGTGATATCACATTTATTGCAAGGGAAGAAATAGAAACAGATTTGTCCTCGACCTTATCTCATACAGACTCGATTCCGAAATTCCAGACCAGTCAGTCCTCTTACCTAAACTGACCCATATGCTGACAAGAAGTGGGCCGGAGTGGAATCATATATCGCATTTTATCTATGTAGTACGACGTCAAGTCTACCAACCAAATAGATGTATGCAAGCTGCCTCAAAGTGCGACATCTCTACCTAGTGACCGGGATCAAACAGTCTCTGGGCCTTCAAACGAGATACACCGAGGACAAGCTCTCACACTAAAGTAGGACTCCACCGCGGGTACCAAGATGCACTTATTTATTGCCACGGGCAATATTAGCATCTTTGATAGATCAAGGCGAGCCCTCGTTTCAAAAAGTGCGACTAGCTTCTACCCTGAGCTTGAAAATTGGATTCCACTAGTGACCTGCCGATGACCAAAGAGACACCAAACATAGAGCTGGCATGGTCCTCACTATTCACTTTGGAAGACAGATTCTCCCCGATTATATGAGATATAATGCAGCAGTATTATATCCGTCATCTTCTTTTCATTATGCGAGTCGCTGCGCAGCTGACGATGTTGCATCTCCGCCCTATATGCATCCCACAAGAACATTTTTATTTGACGAATATGTCATTGGCTTCAAGGGCCTTTCGGATTTATCTAGCGACCATCGATTGAAGTGCTGTGCAGTGATACCAGCAAGTAGAACTGAACTAGCGCCGAGCCCCAGAGGTTTTCTTGGAAAGGGCCATTCCTCCCTTCGGGGGACTGGGTTGACTTCGATAAATTGTTTTAGTTTAAGATACAAGTGTCGTGAAATTTCAATCCCAGCCTCATGGGTTGAGACCCTCTGAGTAGCGTTTTCATAGATAGTTCTTCAATCCGTACGCAAATCTTACTATAGATATAGCATTCTACTTATTGTCAAGAGTTCCCTTTCGAGAGTGTAGAGGACTTCATCTATTGGACTTCAACAATTCAGGATGAAGAAACTTAAGCTATCCATCTGTAGATTAATGTGACATAAGACCATGGGGACGGTTTGCTTTCGTTGTTAAATACAAATTTGGGGTAGCTGATTTTAGGGCTTGTCGTTTGTCTTCGTCAATGGGGCTCGTCCAACTTTGTTCTCTCCTGTCTGCCCCCCAACCATCGTCTTTTTGTCATGTTCGGATAATAAAGGATCGGACTTGTTGGGTGATTGCGCACGAAATGTGAGCCAACTCCCTGCTAAAACAGCAGCAATACTAAGGATGGCTATGTTGCGAGACCTAATTTGTATTTTCTAGATGTCAGTGTCAATTCCTTTTATTCATTTACTTTCCACTAGGGTGGACACTTGAAGGGACAGGATAGCATACCGCACCGCTGCCGGACGGCCATTGGTTATGGAAGTAGCCATGTTGTTAGCCCTTTGACTGATTCCAGGGTCGGAAGGATGTGTCGTATGAGATCAACAGATTCTAAATTCAAGTGTATGCGAAAGCTGGGCTTTAGCAATTATCGCCAGGGTGGTTGAAAGGTTAACTAATACAAGAGTCTTTCACTCCCATTTTATTTCGATCTTGATGTATTCGCGCTGGACTCCTGACGTCACACTAGTCGATGATCCGTCGGAAAACCACAGGTCCTATTCAACTAGTCATTCCGCCGGGAATGTTGCCGCTTTAATCTCAATTACTAGGTGTTTCTGCCGACGGTAAAATCTTTTTCATTAGCATCCTGGGAGCTATGTAAACGGCAGATGTGGTTGGTGGCGGCTGAACTTCATGGAAGCGCTAGCAGCAAGCAGGGAGAATACAGTATTAACACCTTAACATCTGAAGTAACATTATAAGCCATGAGAGGCTCTGTATTAATGATAAGAAATCATCTGAAAAATAACTGGTATAAAACACCACGATGTGCTAATGAGCCTGGATTTCTTTTCATTCGAACTTGAATGGTTATTTTTTAGATATTGCAGCCCTTTATTGACTATTAGAGTTCCCAGGTAAGTAGAATCACATCCATTAGCACAATTCTCCTTCGACCCTAACTTCTTTAAAGAACGTTATTTAATTCGATCCGAAAAATCCGAGCAGAGACACGACACCAAATCAAAGCCGAAAACAACAATTTCACATATGAACCAATTTTACCCCTTCACTAAGCTCTATGATGCTCTTCTCATCAAATTCTGCTTTGACCACTATGCAGCAGAAAGCCTCTAGCAGCGCCCCTGAGAGAAGGATATTCCTCCTCTAAGGGTAGGGACAATCAACCGTGCTATTATTTACACCTGGATTGGCTCTTATCAGTAAGGATTTGATATGAGATGGGGAGGTTTCGTCCGTTATCTAAATTTGGTCCGTTACCTCAAGCAAAGAGAATTTTCAGACCAATCATCTTAATGCCGGTTCTGTCAAAGAAAATCCGGTACGTATAGCTACCTATATACAGCACTGCAGAGAGACCCAGGTTCACGACCTAGCTCCAGGGCTAGATGGGTGTCGACCCCTACGTCCGTCGTCTTATGTAGAGGCAAGCTTAACAACTACCAAATCAGTCTCTAAACCATGTCCACCCTCCTTAACCAAGTGCCCACCGACTACCTTCCATTCCCTAGAGCCCCAGAGAACTTGAGTAACTGACTGGGCCCCCTGCGGTAACTCCACAGTCACAGACGACGACCACGAGGGAGTCTGCAATGACAAAAGACTAACCAACATATGATCCCCAAGCCTCCATCCCGCAACATCCATCTTCGAATGCCCCTTGGCCTCTAACGAAGCCGTAGGCGCACCCAGCAAGAAACCAGTAACCTCTTCCCCGGCAAGAACCCGACTTAGCGCACTTGTCACGTTAGCCAACTCAGTAGTAGTCGGCCAATCCCACATGACAATGCCCTTCGCATTATGATTCAAACTAAGCATAGTCATAGTAACCTCTTCCGCCGCAGTCGGATACCGAGTCCAAAAGGTCTCATTCCCAAATGCCATTGGAACCCCCCACAAAGGCTTAGGGCTTGTTCCAAGCCAGCTCTGATACTCTGCAAACTTATCCAGCCGAACGGAGATATCTTCCACATTACCCTCGCAATCATCACATCCACAGCACCCGTACGTAGTGTTACAAGGCGTCTCGTAAACAGTCGACCAGCTTGTATTCACGGCGATGGGATACACATCTGAAAGAATGATATCCGCGCCGGATGAGTACTCTTCAAAATAGAAGTTGTAGCAGTTCAGGCACAAAGACACGGGGTGGTAGGGATCAATCGACTTGATAAGGTCGTATGTGATCCGGGTGGCATTCAGTGGATCGCCTTGTCCATCTGGCTCGTCGCCTGTGTACCACAGTAACATGCTCTTCCGGTCTTTGAGAAGATCTACCTGTTCGCGGACGGAGGTGAGATTCTTGTACGTCCAGCGCATGTCGTACATAAGCCATAGACCGACTTCGTCCATTCTGTCAAGGAAGAGGCTCAGCTCGGTGAAGTTGAATGCTTCATTTGCGAGGCCTGCATTTGGGACGAGGTGAATAATGTTGTAGCCGTCGTCTTTGAATTTCTGGACGTTGTCTAGTGATTTCTCGAGCCAGCCGTCCCAGCTAACGTAGTATGAGTACGGAAGCAGTGGGGTCCAGACTGATGGGTTAGTTTGATTTTGGACAGAGAGTCCGCCGTAGAGGCTATCCACTTTTGTGACACTGCCCCCGTCCGTTCGGGCGGGTAGATGGTAAAGTGATGTCGTCGCAGTGTGAACATGATGGCCATCTGCCCCTGTTGCTTTGAGTGTTACATTGTATGACTCGAAGCGAGGAGGAAGACGGAGGAGAGAAAATTCCACTTCTGTCGAGGTTGAATTGATCGGCACTGTGTGGTGCATGGTCAATTGACTTCCCTCAATAGAGATCTCGATCTCTAGGTGTTGAGAATTATGCTCTCCTGTCACGGCGTCACTGCCCAGTGGATTTCCATGGATGTACGAGATCCCTGTATCGACAATAAAAGACCCCTTTTGATCGGACGCTGAATACAAACTCATGCGCGGCCGAACCTTAAGATCCAGCAATGGTACAGTAGATAGAGTGGGACTATCCAGCCAGCCACCCGGTTCAAAAGAGGCATTGCTGAACAGGATACAATGTTAGACCCACAAGCAAACATGCGCGCCATCTCGTGGACAAGCTCCTTACGTAGGATAATATGCCTTGCCACACCATATATCCACCCCTGGAGGGTTATTGAAGGCAGCAGCCACGCCGAGTATACCAAGTAGCCAAAACATTGTGCATTGGGGTTGAATTGTGAAGAAAGAAGCTTTTGGAGAAAGGGGTGCGGTTTGTTTATCTGGTCTATCAATGCAGATCCCCTCACTATGGAGAACCCCCTCACCTTTCCCCTCATTAATGTCACCTTCTTATCCGACGCTACTAGAGTGGTAGCGACTGTCGTAATCTAAACGGGATCATGATTCTACCGCCCGCATTGGAATGGTAGCTCAGGGACGTCGGGAGTCGCGCCGAGGTTCATGGAGTAATTCACGGCAAGAAGTCCCGGATACTGCGTCAATAGGATATATCAGCCGGGCAGCTACCGATCTAGATATGATTGTAACCTTAATCGGTTCGCACGCCTTGGTTTTAGCCTAATTGATGCTTAGTGCGTGTAACCTAGCATGGTGCTTCCCTTTCGTACATCAGCTGGGATAATTACTATATCTCCTATCTACACTTCAGGACCGATTCGAACTTGAAAAAAGTGTGCATTATACTGATCTCATTCTCGCGTAATTCACCGGGTGATTATTCCATACTCTATAAACAGCCATGCTCGATCTGGTATTTGCGAGGTTTAAAAGCAATGTGATGGAGAAGGCCTGTGGGTGTGAACCACCAGACCAAGGATGATTGGAGGGGAGGGAAGAACAAGGTATGTACATTTCATGAATGCATGCTGGGGGAATAACCACAAGAGAGTGTAAGTCTTGAGGAAACTGGGGAGAAGGGGAAGAAACAATTGTAGTAGTGACAAGTCGCAGGAAAGAAGAAATAAAAAAATTGTAAAGGGGGAAAAGACAACAAAAGACAGGGGCTTGATGCCATCGTTCTCCCCAGTATCCCACCCATATTGTACTAGGGTTGATCTCGTCACTGAGACTGTGCTGTATGCCCATGCGATGCAGAGGACTCGAGCTGACCTATCATCCATCCGTTGACCGGAGGCCAACGAAATCAGACGATCGGTGTTGGGAACACTAAATATACCATCAAAGATGGAACGTTGGGATCCTGCTGACCAGACGATAACCCCACTTTCGTCGAACCAAAACGAAACAGAATTTGAACACAGCCAATCCCAGCGACGTGGACAGCACGCTAGATGAATACGACAACATGGACGATGGAAATGATCACGCCATCTTCCGAGTAATAAAAAAAAAGCCGTGAGATCCGTTGAACGCCACCCAAAAAGAACCCGATCAACACAACATGCAGGTTTCAGCAGAGATAACTCCCAAGGGTTGACCCAGGTAATGCTTGCAGCTGAAGAAGAACGCATGGACAAGCAGGCAATGAGAAACGAGAAAAGTCAAGGGAAGCGGTAGTTACTTCATTTATGGCGATGCCCAACCACCAGCCACCTCGACCCACTCAGCAAGACAACTGCCTTGCTTGCCTTCAACGTCGACAATGTCAGTGTCGCAGCGACATCGGCAGCCGACACCGTTCTCCTTGACCGGGTCAGGGGTGGCCCAGTACTCATCTTCTTCAATCCGCTTTTTCTCATCTTCGGTAGTCTTTTCGAGGTAGGGCTCGCGAGCAAGTTGCCTCGCGGGGGCATTGGCCGGGCAATGCTGGATGGTGGTGTGCCGGTAACCGAAGTCACGGAAGTAATGAATGTCCGCCGGGGATAGCAGAGCACCAGCAGCCAGGGAGTGAATAGGGGCATCACCCCATCGCTCCATCCAAAATCCACCACTCCGATCCATCAGATTGAAGAAGTCTTCGTATTCCTTGCTTCGGAACCAATCCAAGCGCGCAATCTCGAAGTTACTCCAGAAATGACACATGTTATAATTCTCGCCTTCCATGGCCTCGGGGTCGATGTCGTCGAGACTCTTGTCGCCGGGCTCGGTTTGCAAGATCTCATCGGGGAGCTTGGCCTGCTTCTGGTCTCCCTCTGGCGGGACTTCCTCCTCAGCTGGCCGTTCCAAGAACATTTCCCATAGACCCTTGGACTTGATGTTGTTCTTGCGTTTGTAAGCCGATGCGTAGCGGAAAATGTTCGGAACGGTCTCGCGAAGTTCCTTGACGGCAATGGTAAAACCGTATGTTTTGTTCGCCTCAATCATCTTGAGGAAGGGATCACTACATAGCATGTAAGCATTCTGGAGCAAATGAAAGACATGATCAGGGGGTGATGCTTACTAAGTAATGTCACAGAAGTACTTGATCTCGGGCTCCAAACGCCAGTACCATTCGTATTTCATCAGGAGAGGGTGCTTGTAGAAGTGTCTATACGGCTGGGTTAGTCTCGTCTATCGATGTCTCCTCGTTCGTGATGATCACTCACCCTGAGTAGAAGCGGCACATGTGGTGATAACTCTCCATACCACCGTACATGATAGCCGCGTCACCTTGCTTGCGAACGCCCTCTTTGGCAACCTCGTGGTCAACCCAGTCAGGGAATCCCCACATACTGTTGTCGATCTTGCCAAACTCCACTGGCGCGCTGGTGTAGTTCTTCACCGTTGCCATGAACTCCTCGTCAAAGTCTCCGTCGTTAAGGAAGACATAGGGGTAATGCCACCAACGGTTGAAATGCCGCTCAATGGACTTGAGCGACTGGATCACACCTTCAAGCTCCTTGTTTCTTGCGAGGACGACGAAAGCGGCATTGGCCTTGGGGCCCTTCGGCCCATCCGGATCGATTGGCAAACAGCCTGTGGCGAAAACCTTGTCATACTTTTCGCTGATTTTCCTGTTCCACGCGAATACACGGTCAGTATTTGATCACAATAGTTTGTTTATTGATGCCGGCGTAGAGTTGAGGGAGAGCAAGACGAACCGAATGGAAGGCGGAGTGCCCGCTGGAATTAGAATACCTCCGGGAGACGAGGGGTGTCGGACGAAAAGAAGTAGAATGAAGACAATTACAAGACATGGAAATAGTAAAACAAATCCCAGGGGTATCGAAATGGACGAGTTGCCCTTCAAACGAATGCGCCGACGGAAGAAGGCCAAAGGGGCGGAACTGCGGCCCTTCTCCCGGGGCTCATCGTCTATTGGGAGGCTTGGCGCGCTGGGCAGCCGCTTTGTGATGCGTTGAATGAAGCTCATGTGTGCGATTATGGGGCACGCGTCGAAACCCCACGGAGGATAATCGGATCCCGAGCAAATAGCACAGGCTGGAGAATTGTAGGACCCCAGTAGCGATCAGGGAAGCGGGAGGGAGGTGGTTCCGAGCGAATCGATAGGGAGGAATCAAGAGAATCCGGAGCCCGATACTCAGATGAGCAACTACCAGATCTCACAGGACAAAAACGAGTGGCCGGAGGAATACCTCCTTTCCTGTCCCCCCAGAAGTCCTTCTCAGTCCCAGGAGCCGGGGGTTGAGAGGGGTCAAGAGCGGGTAACGCAGATGACCTCAGCAATGGGGATGACGATGAGTGGTGGACATGAGATGGAGGATGGTTGTTCAAGTGTAGAAAAGGAGGAAAGATTTGAGGGGGGGAATGGGGATGAAGTTGAGAAGTCCTGCCAAGCCTAGTCCAGGGAGGCGCAAGCGTTGTGGCCTCTTTGGTACTTGGCACGCGTTTCACACCCGAGACCGTTATTTATCCGACAGGTATGGAGTGATTGCCCGGAAACTGATCATCAGGCGGTATGTCATTTACAGTAATCTATCCACTACAGTGGTTTTGGGGCGAAAAGGCAACTTCTTTTTTTTTTCGATCTTCAAGTTATGGCCTTTGCATTCTAATCTAACTATATCTATGAAGGAAGAGATCATCTATCGACTATGCTCTATGCGTTCAACTCATTATCTCTGTGATAAAAACAGTCCAAACGTGTAGGGGCTCTTAGGGCCGTTTACCAATTTCTTATTTTTTTGCTTAATTTTATTTCGGCCCGTGGTCATTGGCCGCGGCCTGCGGTACACGAGGGCCTTAGGAGCTTTCGATGACTTATGGGTTGTGGATTCTACAAGTCGCTAAAGAGAAAAAAAAAATTAATTCACCACTGAAGTACACCTGGGCATAATCTAGGACCTGGATGATCGTCCCCACTCTAAATGCTTGACAGGTAATCACAGGCAACAAGTTTCCCATAGATTTGTATACTTAGTTTGCCTTGTGACGCGTCGACATGCAGTCCATGAATAACTTACCTATGCGTTCCAAGTCAAATGACCAGGCTATTTCTGTGTCCTGACAAAAGGATTTAGCGCATGACGATCGAGGGTCCAGGCCGGAGACTGTGCCGTTGTACCCGCAAATCATCAGAGCCTCCCGTACCGCCAATAACCAGCATGGCTATGTATAAAGTGCACATGAGATACATGTACTCCGTAGACGATAGATAGATCATAGATCTAAAGATAATAAACAAACTCGAGTTGTACCGTACCTTGCAGGGAGTACAGGGTCCGTACTCCACTTTTTCTTCGTTACGGGCGATGTGGCCTGAAGGGGGTCTGGACCCTTGCATAGTGTTCGTGTGCATGTTTACTCGAAAGGGCTGCTTTCGATTTGATTTGATACAGAATAGGCAAACCGAATAGTCTACAGTATGATCATAAAGCTTGGAACCCTCAAATGAGATCGATTGGAAATATGGTAACCTGGTATACCGTACATCAGGTTTACCACACGTAAGACATCACCCGTTGCCCAGTGTAAGGTCATCCACCATCGAATTTCTATCACCTGGGCAATTCCAATTTCGCGTTTATTCAACAACCTGCAACTTCAGATCCTGACTCGTTTTGAATTTTGATTGATAGGAAACGATCGTCAATTTGCATGGTGCACACCGCGGGGTTCCCCCCCTTTTCCTCATAGATCTAGACTCCTACTTCCACTTCTTCGATTATTACTTCCCCCCTATAACTCTTTAATGCGCGACTCTAATGCTCCATCACCATGAGTTCTGTGCTGGCTCGTCCCTCGCTCTCCGAAGGGCTCAGCAACAGATCCCCAGCCATCCGGGTACCTGATCATCATCTTCGTCCACCCCCGTCGCGTAGTGGCCACATGAATCTGGATACCTTCTCCCCCGTCAACGAGAACGGAAGCTTTGAATTCGACCGCGTCCTCAAGAGCGGTCGTGTTTCCCGACGGGTTAAGCACAAGCATGTCTTTCGCGCCTCCTGGAAACCTGCCTACCTGGTCCTCCGCCCAAATCTACTATCCGTCTACAAGGATGAAGAAACCACCCGTCTCCGTGTCTCAATCAACCTATCCGACGTAACCGCCGTCGCCTCGGTCAAGTCACCACGCTCACATCGCCAGCATGTCTTCGGTGTCTTCACGCCTTCCAAGAACTACCGCTTCGAGGTGCACTCCGAACGCGACGCAGATGACTGGATTTATCGCATCCGCAAAGAGACCCCGGCGGACGCAGACGAAGCTGCTGTAGCGGCGCTGTCCAAGCAAAACGGAACCCCCGCAATTCAGAAACAGCTCATCGAGGATACAACCGACCACTCCGATTTCGATGCCGTCGGTCGCCCCAGTTCCCCCGAGGGCCGCACACTGTCTCCCGGTGCCCGGTCCTCCCGCAGACCCCCCTACACCCAGGACTACTCTGGTAACGACGTCACCTCCTACTCCGAGCTCTCCGATGGCCCTCCTCCACGAAATAATCGGTTGCGCTCAATGCCCTCCATTCATACCCTTTCCATATCCGCGCCAGATGACAGGCTTTTGTCTACATCCCTGCCGCGAGATGCAGGCCGACAAGCCGATCTAGGCATCCTGCGCGATCCCGAGCGAGTCATCTGCCAGGGGTATCTGCAGGGGTTGCGCATCAAGGGTGCTGTGCGGCAGTGGAAAAGACTCTGGCTTGTGCTACGGCCTAAGAACCTCGCCTTCTACAAGGATGAGCAGGAATACTCGCCTGTCAAGATTATCTCCATGTCACAGATCATCGATGTAGCCGAAATTGACCCCTTGTCTCGATCTAAGAAGTTCTGTCTGCAGATTATCGCGGAAGACAAGAGTTACCGTCTTTGTGCCTCAGATGAGGAGTCCTTGGCGCGTTGGCTTGGCTCGCTGAAGAGTATTATTGTTGCTCGCAAGAAGCTTGAAACAACCGCCTCCACGACTTAATCCCGTCACAATCGTCAACTCTTCCTTCTTTCCTCTCGTTTTTAAATTCCCCTCCTCACCTGTGACTCCCTTCGTTTGATTCATCTTGATCTACGCCGTCTTCATGAATTTTGCAAACCACTGGTCATTTACCACAATCTCTCCTACTCGTCTGCTCCCCAATCTTCTCGTTCTTTTCCTTTCCACTTTCTTTGCTTATTATTCCATTCAGCATATACCCAGGATTTGTTGTTACCAGCGTCTTTGGAAAAACGGAAGGCGTTGTGTCATTTAATTCACTGTTTATCGGCGAGGAGATCTACCTTGACGCTCACTACTTCGCATTTATTTTGTGTGGATACTTTCTCTTGTTGAATTGATATGCTGCACATATTGGTATTTTGACCCAATGTCTTTAATCAATAATTGGCACCAAGGTCCTGTCCATTTTCAAGGTAGTTGATTGCTTAAGCCTTAAGGTCTGACTTGCTATAGTAAAATAAGGTGATCACCTTGACATTGAGGGAATCTGCAAAGCAATTCTTCTTGAAGTAAGCAAATAATCAAATAAACATTTAGTTAAAAGTACCAAGTGATTCCAAGAAGCAACCGAATGATTGGATACAAGTCGCGTACAGTCGAATACACTATCTATATTGAGTCTAAGATACCACCTGGGTATCTGGCAGACTATAAATGCACGCAATAGTCCCGGGAAAGAAAGAAGAAAAGGAAAGTCATGATGATCCAGAAACGCCCACAATGAGACCAACCGAAAACCACACACAAGTCTACTACGCACATTATCACCGAATATCCTCGTGAGGGATGCTCTCATACTCCCCAGAGGATGATCTGCCCTCATCTGCGGGAGTCGCATCGTCCAAGGTTTTGCTTTCGTGATTGACAACCACGAATGATAGGAACACAATTGCAGCACCGACCCAGTAAATCGCACTTGCATACTGTCCTTGCAACACAATCTGCCCAACCAATGATAAGGGGATGGTCAAGCTAAGGCCAACAGTAACCACAAGGGGCGTGGTCAGGAGCATGGCATACGCCCAGGCAACATCTGAAATGAAAGAAGCGACCGAGTTGACCTAATCCCCATGGTTAGTTCTAAATGCAACATTTAAGAAGAGTTTACTAGATAGCCATACCAGAACGATAGTCCACACCCGCTTCGTTTCCGGAAACGAAAACAACTCAACGCCCGTCCAGTGCAGGATGAAGAAACCAGGCCACATGAGAATAAGATTGAAGAAGCCAACGAGGCCGAAGAAAAGTGGCATGTTCACGCGCGACTCATCACCCACTTGCTTCTTCATTACGATCGTGTATACGCCGTACATGATTGAGCTGAAGGCTGCCATGGCGTCACCGAGGGCGATCTCTGCGGCTGTCTTGTGAGGAAATGTACCCGATCCTTCGTCTGCAGTGGGGGTAGCCGGCGTGTCTGGCTTTGAGAGATCCACCCGTGAAATCAGGATGATTCCGATAAGAGAAGCGAGGACACCAAGGGCCTTCCGGACCGTGAACTTCTCAACGCGCAGACAGGCGCCGAAGATCAGCGTCCAGACACCTGATGGATAACATTAGCGCCAAATCCTGAATACACATAGTCTTGTCTCAAACATATAGCAAGAATGCTCACCACTTGTCGAAGTTAAGATTGTGGTACTTGAAACGGTCGTGTATTGAAGACACGCCATTGCGAAATAGTTCGCCGTGAACTATAGCGAATTAGCGACTCATCATCGTTATACATGAAAATGGCAGCAATCATACCCAAAGCAGACAGAACTGGAAGCTTAGCTTCGCAGTCGCCTTTAATCCCAACTTCTCATCGTTCGCGCCTTTGGGCAAATACCGCGCACCATCATAGTCACCACTACCATGAGCCTCGTCGTCAATCGACACACGGCGCAAGACCCTTGACTCATCGGTTGAAACAGGTTCAGCAGAATCCATATGGTGTAGCCAACTCCAAAACGAGTCAACCTGCCCAAGCTTGTTGGCGCGCCATAGACCAATTGTCCGACTGAGCAGAACGCCGAATAGAGGCATTGTAAAGAACGAGGTGTTGAGGTATGTTACGAAGAAAGGCTTGGGATATGTTTTATCCGCGAAAATAGTCTGCACAGTGTATTCATAGTCAGTAAACGTTCATTGTGCCAGGGTTGCTTGGGGAATTTGGGGGCCATGCGGTGAAGCGTAGGGACGTACACTTCCTAGGAAATTTGAGGTTGTCCATAGTACCACCACGAGCAGGAGGAGACAGATACCGAGGGTCCGTCTCGCCATCCCTATCCTTGTGGGCTGCGCATCTAAGTCTGTAGACATGATTGTGGGATCTGGGGTCCGAGATGATGGCGTGCCGAGTTCGGCCGTCGCAGGGCTTATATTGATTCTGTTGAGTCCCGGGCGCGCTATGTGGAGCGGGGGATATTCATGGGCATCTGTGGGACCTGAGGATTTGAGACGAGGGAACCTGGGTGCAGGTATGCTCGGAGGGAAAGACCACCAATCCTCCCAGCAGAGCGAATGTGCGCGTGACGGCGGAGATGCCAAGCAGTGTGCGGATGAGGATCGGCGATAAGCAGCGCAGTCCTATCAGCACTAAAGGGTCCGGCTGGTCACTTATCTCTTACTCCGCAAGGTTACTTCCACAATTGCTCGACTTTCTATTTCTATTTGCTTGAGGAAAGTAATTTTTTTGAAATTTTTTTTTCTCGTCTGTGAAGTTGGCTATGGACAACATGGAACGGGTCTGAGATCAATATATTGACTGGAAAACGAAAAGCACGCGCTGAATAGTGTTAGCAGAACACAATAGGTGATTACAACCTTAAGCGCAGACTGCTAGACAAACAACGTACTCCGAAAGAAAACGATAAACATCTACACGGAGACAGATCCAGAAAGCAACCCGTTGACATTCTCTGCGGGCGAAAATCTCAACGGTAGATGGAAACCACCAACAATGATCATGTTGAACTCCAAGGGAAAACAATAATAGGAGAAGAAAAGAAACCGCTTAAACGTCATGAGTATCAGGTTGAAGTATCAGGTCAGGGTATCAACAGGCACAGCCATCACGCTCATTATCCAGATGGATATTGATAGGGTCGCTGAATTCACCGCTGAACTCCTCAGCCTCCTCCTGTGCGAGAGCACTTCGGGCAATGACTAGAAAAATGGACGGTCAGCGTTATATTCTTTTGTATAACGGGCCGTGGAATCTCACCTTCGAAGGCCTGCTCGACGTTCAACGCCTCCTTGGCACTGGTCTCAAAGTAAGGAATGTTTCCCTTGGATTGACAGAAAGTCATGGCTCGTTTGGAAGAGATCATCCGCTTGTTCTCCTCTACATCGATCTTGTTACCGATCACGACCTACGTGAAATGTCAGTATTGGGTCTGGCATGCGATGACCACGTGGGCAAGGCGAAAAACCCGCCAACCCCACATCGGAAGAACGGATAACTCACGAAAGGGAAGCTCTCAGGATCCCGTGGACTGGCCTGGATCAAGAACTCATCTCGCCAGCTGTCAAGAGCTTCAAAGCTCTTAGAGTTATTCACGTCATAGACCAAAACGCAGCAATCGGCTCCTCGGTAGAAGGCGACACCTAAAGACTGGAATCGTTCTTGACCGGCGGTGTCCCAAATCTAGACAGAGGAAGTCAGTTGCCTGATTCGGATGGCGTTACTGGTCAGATTGTGGAAGCTAGCCTTACCTGCATCGTCACCAGTCGGTCATCGACGAGTACTTCCTTAGTGAGAAAATCGGCTCCGATAGTGGCCTTATAGCTTCCGCTGAACTTTTTGTTGACCTATTCATTGGCAAGATTAACGATGTCAGCTATTTCAAAGTGGGGAGGTCGGCCGTGGCTGAAGCGCTAGAAGGCTAGCTTAAGAACGGGACAAGACGCACATATTGGTTCATCAGACTGGTTTTTCCGACACCACTATCACCAAGGATAATGACCTATTGCAAAAAATTCATACGTTAATGTGGGGGTTGGCGAAACAAACCCATGCTGGACGGTACGGAGCTGGTGCGGAGATCGTACCTTCAGGAGGACCTTCTTGCGTGACGCCATGGCAGCGGTATCTCTTTGAGCCTCGCGGGAAGGCGGAAGAGTAAAGTACCACTAGAATGGTATCGAATGTAGCTTTAGAAGAGATAATTCAGATCAACTACCCAGAAACGTTGGGAGGTGAAAAAGTAGACGAACGTAGTTGGAGAGTTGGAGTTGGGTTGCAGCGGGATCCGCTGATACACGAGGCCGGGCGGTCGAGGGGGGCAGTAGTAATCCTGATAACAGATAGCAACCCCGACATCATCGCCCGATCACATTCCTCCCTCGTCGATCGCGCCCCAACGGTGAATGGCCTACTGGAGAGACGAGTATTTGGCTGCGTTGGTCGTTCGAGACCAGAGAGAGAAGGCCAACGTTGCACTCTATGATGCCTGTTCGTGCCTCTTGTGCAGCTCCACATATACTAGGCATCTATACAGCATACTAACATGCCGTTTTCGGTACTAGATACTCACCTCGCTGATCGCACGGCCACGCTTACCGCCCCTATAAGCATAGCTGGCAGTCCTGCAGTGGACCCAAAATGTTCGGTCGCCAGAGAGACTCAGCGCCCTATTTCTTCGGGCGCGACGGCCAAAAATCAAACGGCTGGTGTCTCATCAACTGAGCTTTTGAATAAAACTCGCGCTGAGCTGTCAGAGGCCCAGCGATTTCGATCAGAATTACAGGAGAAACTCAATCAAGTTACCAGTGAAGTGGAAAAGCTTCGCAAGAAAAACACCCAGGATGCTCGCCGCATTAACGCATTAGAAAGCGAGAGACTGCAATTGAATTCACGCCTCAAAGACAGGGACGAAGAGCTACGGGGCAAGGCTAAACTTCTCGAGGTAAGGCTTCAATTATGGATGGTGATCTCAAGCAGCTTGAATAATTGGCTCACATCATGACAGGATTTCCAAGATGAGATGGCGACATTGAATCTCCAACTGAACATGGCTGACCAAAAGTCAAATAAGCTTCAGCATGAAAATCAAGAGCTGGTTGATCGCTGGATGGCGAGGATGGGTTTGGAAGCAGACGCCATGAACGATGCCTCTAAGTTTTCATAGAACTTCTCGATGCATTTGGCCAGCCCAGATGTCTTTAAGAGCTTGATAGCGGCGCATACATTGTCCATTGACTATCTAAACAGTAAGATACCACTTGTCATGCAGAACTGGATCAGACCGCCTTTATATACAAGTCAGAAATGGTATCATACATATAGGAGACATGTCCAAAAAACAAAGGTAATATACAGGACCCAAACCAATCACAATTTACACGAATTCAAACGATCCCAATGCCTGCCGATCCCTCGGAGATAGGAAAATCGTAGAACCAGCTGTGAGTGCTGATGATTTTGTGGAATTCTTCTCTTCTTATAAAGTGCCGTCGGCAAAAGCCTTGAGCCTTGAGCTGTCTTTTGTGGCAATGAAATATGTACCACCGACGTCGGTCCAACTCACGCTGTTAGACCAGTAGTTCTTTTGCTGGACTTTCAGGAGGTTGATTGGAGAGTTGAGGTTTCGAGACTGAATCTTGTGGCCGGCAGGGACAAAAGATTTGAGCGAGACGATCTTGCAACCTTCCTTCATGTCAAGGAAGTGATTAATAAGCTCATTGTTGAGTTGCGGGGTGAAAGCTTGGTTGTTGATGAGAATCACATCGGCACGCTTCAGGACGTTGACAATACTCTCCTGCTCCAAAAAGTCGCCACGAACAAGATGAGTCTTGCCTGGCGCAATACCCCAAAGCCGGCAGCGAGCCTTGAACTCGGACTGCTGTAGCTCTGCCAGATCGCAGGCGTTGCTCATCATCTCGCAGCCCCAGCTCTCACAGCCAACCTCAAGCGCTGCTTGGAGTACGACGTTACCTACACCTGACCCCAAGTCAACAAAAACTTGTCCAGACTTCAACTTGGTCTCTTTGAAAATGTTACTGATAAAGCGTGGGAGAAGCTCGCCGTACACATTATCAGTGCCATTTTCATATTGTCGGAGGGACTCGACTCGAGGAGACACTGTGCGCGCATAGGTTTGAGTCAAAATTCGCTCTACCCAGGGCAAACTAATGCGTTGGGTTGCATTAAGTTGCTTTGTAAGACTGCCGTTGATTCTCAAACGTTCAATCGCCTTATTGTAGTCATCGACAGCCTCGCGGAATTGAGCTTCCGATGTCACCGCAAGAGCTCTGCGCAACCGCCGTCTGATTCCAGTGGTTTCGTCGTTGAACTCTGCCGCTTCTTCTTCAGGTACGTAGTTATCGGAGACGGTCTCGATGACCTGAACAATATCATCAATCGGCCGGAACTCGTCGTTATCGCGAGGTACCACGCAGTCGAATCTGATGAAGTAAAAAAAAAAAGTCCGTTAGTTTTCTGCAACGTTGAGGGAAAACAAGGAACAAAAGAAAAACTTGGATGCCTTACCTCTCTTTCTGCGAAGCACTCGGGTATTGCAAGCGAATCTCGGCAGGCTTGCCTTGAGCCCCAAACGCCGGCTTGAACTTCCCGGCCTTCTGACCTGAGGTAATATCGGCTGCGTGACACATCTTAAATGGACGCGATCCTTCCTCCGAAAATGCTTTCACCGAGCGAATCCGCCTCTCGGGATCTGGTTCTGCACTGGCACTGGTCCGCGCACGCTTGCGCACCTCGAAGGATGTATCGCTATCACTGACATCGTCGTCACTCGAAAGCCGTTGTTCGGGGGTCGGCCGTTTTCGAGCGCGTGAAGGGGTATTGAGTCGTTTAGAGGGGAGGGCGTCTGGGTCACTCGAGACCGATCGGGCTTTTAACGCGGGCGCCTTGCGGCTCCGCTCCGATGAGGATGGGACACGAGGTGAGCCGTTGGCGGGTGTTTGAGTGGCAGATTTCGCTTTCGTAGCTGGTCGTGTCTGGACGACTTTGCGGACTTGCGTTTTCTGTGGCTGTAGGGTAAAGGCCCCTCCTCCTTTTTGGAGGTGGTCGAAAAAGCCCATCAGGTGGGATGCAGGTAGGTGAGAATGTCGTATTTATAAACAGTGGCGGGGGAATGCAACAAATGTCTAATATATGCACCGGTAAAACATGAAGAATAACGAGGAGCGTTAAGTATATATAGAGAAATTTAGTCCAGATACCCCGAGGGAGTTTGGAGAGTTGAGAAGAGAAAGTTACGATGAGGCAGAAAGTAATCGATAAGCATAAGCGCCACTCGGGGGAACCACCGCCGCGGGTGTCAGTTCTTGGCGTTTACTACGCTTAACCCACGTTTTTAATCCACGTTTACCCTCGAACTACTCGAGAATGCACGAGGCCTTTAACCAAAATAGGAACGTAGACTACAATACTATACAACATGCGGAAATTCGGGTATTTTGGATGACTAATACACTGATGATGCGCAATAATGATATGCACTATGAACAAATTATTTACGCCTTCTTTTTCGCCAGTCTCTTTTGCGCCCGGATATCCTTCTTCATACGCGCATCCACAATCTTGTACCGGCCCTTGACGCCCTTTGGACGACCAGAGATACCACGGTTGGTACCCCGAGCCACAACCAGCTTGACCTGCTGCTTGGGCTTCTTTTTGGTGGCTTTGCTCATGAGCTTGGAGATCGACTGTGCCTTATCGCGTTCACTGAGAGCCTCATCATCGGCCAGAAGTGCGGACTTCTTGCGCAACTTCTCCAATTTCTGGGCAGCCTTGAACTTCTTGCGACCCTTTGCCTCCATCACCTTCTTGATGGGACGAGCGTTAATAGCACGCAACTTCTCCTTAATAGCAGCCGCAGCAGCCTTGGTGACCGGCCGCTGCATCTTGCTGTGCTTGCCCTCGTCGTCAAGGAACCATTCAGGAAGACCGTCCACATCGCGGAATGAGAGGCGATTGAAACCATCGTCAGCAATGTCATTGGTTTTTCTCTCGCCGGTGGCCATCTGGTGAGCCAGAGCCATGGCTTCGGCGGTAATAATATCGATATCTGTAGTCGTGTTGTTAGTAGCGAACTCGCAAGATCAATAAGAGGCAAATTGAGGACATACCCAGCTGACCGTTGGGTTTGCGGGGCTCATCAAAGTGATCAGGCTCGTCATCCGAATCAACCCACTCCGAAGTTTGCTTCTTGGGTTCTTTCTTGTTCTTTTTCTTAGATACGGGGATCTCTTCTTCGGCCTCACTGTCCTCCACATCCTCCATCTCCTCATCTTCATCCTCTTCCTCCTCTTCCTCTTGCTCGTCTTCTTCCTCTTCCTCTTCGTCTTCTACACCCTGGAAGATATCCTGGTCGAAGAACAGAGCGGCATTATTTGAAATATTGCCCCGAGGGACTGCAGCTTGTGGAGCAGCGGCATAGGTTTCCTCTTCCTCTTCGTTATCGGAGGCGTCACTTTTGTTGTCCTCGGAGAAGCCGTCCCATTCATCGGTTTCGTACGCCTTGCGTGCCTTCTTTGCGCGCAGTTTCGAATCCTTGTCTTGCATGCGCTCTTGGTATTGGTCGTACATCGAATCGAGGTCTCTTTCCAGGAGATCACCGTCGTCGTCACTCTCTTCGTCTTCGGAAGACTCATCTTCACTCTCGCTTTCCACAGGAACATCACGGGCGCTGATGACAGCATCTCTGGCACCTGCCTTGTCCACACGCCGAAGAGTAAATGTGGAGTCCGGACCTGTACCTCCAAGTCCATGTTGCTCCATACCAATTTCCATGGGGGTGGTCATGTGCATCTGAAGGCGAACAATCTCCTTTCGCTTCTTTTCATTCTCCTTACGTCTCTCTTTCTTGTCGCGCAAAGACTCCTTTGTTCGCATGCGTTGCAACTCTTCCTGGATAGCCAGTTCCTCATCCATGGGAGCGACCTCTGTGACTTCTTCGCCCTCACCCTCTTCACCTTGCGACTTTTTCTTGACCACTAGGCCGAATTTCTCGCGGAGCTTCAGACGCCACTTGAGCAGGTTGCGGAATTCCTTCTTTCCGAGAATCTTCAAATCCTCGCAACATTTCCGAATTTCGTCTGTAGTCTCCTCGAGCCGATTCACAGTGGTCATGGCAATATCTCCACCAATTGGCTCTGTGAAGCTGAGTTTGTTGTAGGTTCCCAGAATAGCAATTGGGTCTGTGGTGTTGATGAAATCGGTCACTGGAATCTCCTTGAACTGGGTGTAGTCGCCCTCTTCATAACCTTCACGTCTACGCTTCTTCTTCTCGGGATTGAAAACCTTGGCCTCGTTATTCGGGGTCGGATCGGAGAGCTCCGCGAAGACGTGCTTAGGGTCGAGGAATTTCGGATCGATGCGCTTGGGGGCCTTGTATCCGCGGCAGACAACGAAAATTTCGGCAGAGACGTTACGTGACGACGGAGGCTTGGTTGCCTCGACTGATGTGAACAACTGCTTGAACACCCACAGAAGAGGGTTGTAATCCTTGGATCGGAAAACCTTGGTGACAAAGGTTCCGCCTTCGATCAAAAAATCCGTAGCCAGTCTCAATGACTCCAGCACCAGCTCAGCTTGGGAGAAAGCATCCTGCACCCAAGCTGTTCCGACATTGGGGGCACCATCGTGAAGGACAGTGTCTGCCTTCCAGGTTTTGAGATGTTGTCGAATTGTAGCGCGACACTTGTCAGTGGTAATATCGCTCTGGAAACTGATGACTCGAGGAATCGTTTTGATCGGGGCGAGATCGACACCGACAATAATGCTCTGGGCAGGCATACATTCTGCGGCGACTTGACACCAACCCTTCGCCATTTGTTAGACATGAAGCCATTGAAGAATCCTCGCAAGTGGGTACTTACACCGGGCGCAGCGCAAAGATCGATCAAGACCTTACTCTTCTCCAAGAATCCATACTTCTTGTTCAGCTGTACCAGCTTGAACGCAGCTCGAGATCGGTAACCCTTCTCCTTCGCCAGGCGATACCATTTATCCAAACGACCTTTTCCGTGCTTCAATCATAGTTAATTTCACAGTTCTAAATGTGATGAGAGGAGAACATACCTTTTTCTGGATAGCCATTTTGAAGCAAAGGGCGGTCTTTGCGTTGACCTAACTGCCCTGAATGCAAACTAAACAAGGCGAAAAAAAAAACGACAAGAGGTTGTATACTTTGCTCCCCAACATCGGCGGAGAAAAAAAAAATGTCGACTTATCTCTCACCGCCTTAGGAACAATCTTGGATAGGCTTGGTGCCTGAGTAAGGTGGCGGATACATTTTGAATGTCTAGTAGCCTTAGGCATGAAGGCATTAAAACCAGGCATAAGCCCAACATGTGACGTGATTATCAGATGCCCTGGTTCGTGGCGCTTGTTATACTAGATTAAACCTTGAAAGAGCTCGTGTCCAGTTCATCCTGACATTACCTGATGATACTATCTTCGCTTCCATGACGCCCAGGGGATCGCGCAAACGAGCGAAGCCCAGTCCTTCTGGCGCAGACTCACCGTCCCCCGCATCCCCAAGCAATGCTGGGCGAGACCGCTCGGATTCCCAGCCTCAAGGACGTGCGGTGAGTTTGCATCCTCAATAAATTGAAGCATTTTTGTCCTCTTAACTAACCATGCATTATTGTTGCCCCAGAGTTGGTACCCTGGGTCTTGGTCAACAACCTCGCGAATGTCCAAAGCGGCTCCAGTTACCGAGGTTGCCCGTGAGAGCATATCCGTCGCCCAGAACGTTGCCTCCAGCCTCGCAGAATCCTCGACCTCCCTCTTTGACTCCCCAAAACGAAACCGAGCGCCTTCTATTCAACTCATCAAGAAAGCTGGTGCTTCCACCCGTTCACTCCCTGCCAACGTGACTACAACCAGAGTCAACATTGCTTCGGATGGGTCAGCTTCTACGACGGCTCTAGACAAGCTTGAGGATAGCCCAGCGGCAGAGACACCAGCAACAGGCAAAGAAATATCGTCTGCAGCTTCAGCCAAGCATCAGGAAAAAGCAGCTGAAGGACAAGAGCTGGCTATTGATGATAGTCCGGAGCCTAACACACCGCATGCAGGACATGCAGCTGAGCAACCCAGCGGATGGTTTTCATGGATTTATCCAACAGGACTCCCACAGAAAGAGACTGTGAGCAATCCTGAATCAACGAACCAAGCTGAGAGACCAGGCGATAGCGTCCAAGCTACAAACAAAGCCGATATTGAAACAGATACAGCACTTCCGACTGAACAAGGGAAGCAAGTGGAACAAGAACAAGACAACCGGCCATCTCAGGCTGAAGCCACAACCGATACTGCTTCAACCGCCCAAAAACGCTCTTGGTTGCAGATGTGGTACGGTTCTTCGTCAAGTAAGCAGGAAGAACAGGCAACAGCGGAATCGAGCAATCCGCCTCCCACCGTATCAGATCCGTCAGCAAGTAAGGACGTGGATATGTCGCCAAAAGATCCCACAGAACATGAAGAGGCAGCTGGTCTACCTCAACCCCCGGCTGAAACCACAAAGTCTTCAGGGTGGTCGTTCTGGTCAAAAGATCCACCAAAGGATGCCACGCCAGGAAAGCCCCAGGAAGTTGAGGCAGTCGAGGCATCAGTAGCACCGGACACTCCATCTCGCACAACGGGGTTGGAACCTGACCCAGAAGCAAATGTAAACATCACAAAGAAGGGCAGCCTAAAAGTCAAACCACCCAAGGATAGTCGTTTGAAGGACGGGGCTGTATCCGCGATTGAGGCGACATCTACCTTCACACCATCCAAAGAACCTCAAGCGATCGACTCTACTGCTTCAAAACAACTGCAAAACATCCTGCCAAACCAAGTGCTACCCCGTTTTGAAGACACATACAAGTTGGAAGAATCACCCTCTCTGTTGCAGTCCCTTGGCCGGTTTCTACATTACAGCAAAGGACCCGAGCACAACCATGTGTCTCGTGTGAAAGAACCCCCTAGAATTAAACGCGCTCTCGCCATTGGTGTCCATGGCTACTTTCCCGCCCCGCTAATCCGTACCGTGCTTGGGCAACCCACGGGGACATCTATTCGGTTCTCCAACATGGCGGCAGAATCAATTCGGAAATGGACAGTGGACCATGGATACTCTTGTGATATTGAAAAAATCGCATTAGAAGGGGAAGGTCGCATCTCAGAGCGAGTGGACTTGCTCTGGAAGTTACTCCTGAACTGGATGGAGGAGATTCGCAAAGCCGATTTCATTTTGGTCGCATGTCACAGTCAGGGTGTGCCTGTGTCAATCATGCTGGTCGCGAAGCTAATATCTTTTGGCTGTGTCAATGCGTCACGGGTAGGCATATGTGCTATGGCTGGTGTGAACATGGGCCCTTTTTCTTCTTACCGCTCCAGATGGATCAGTGGATCTGCCGGGGAGCTGTTCGACTTTGAATTACCCTCTAGCAAAGTATCCCAGGACTACGAAGCTGCATTGAGATGTGCACTTGACTTTGGTGTTCGAATCTCGTATGTTGGGAGCATTGACGATCAACTCGTCTCCCTAGAGGTATGCCAACGATACCCGGAATGATCTTTTCAAGCAATTCTCACTAATTGTTCTCTGCAGTCTGCATTATTTTCTCCCATTGCCCATCCATACATTTACCGATCTGTTTTCGTGGATGGCAGAGTGCATGCACCAAGCTTGTAAGCATCCCTCCAAAACGAGAACCCCACCAGCATTAACATTAATCTTATCAGCGTCTCTCACCTTGTTGGCTTCGCCCTAAAACTTAGGAACCTCGGTATTCCAGACCACGGTCTAATCCGCGAACTCAGCACCCCGCTGGCCGGCAGTCTCTATACTGGCGACGGCCATTCCCGTTTATATGACGACGAAGCCGTATACTACATGGCCGTCCAATTTGCACTGGAAACATCTACAGCCCCAGATGCAACCTTGAACATAAAGCGATCTAATCCTTCTGCTGCCTCAAACCCGTACATCCTTCCGTTTGCGATGCGCGGCCTTCTCGAAGAAGAGCACGTGCGTCGTGAGCTACAGGAGGAGACGATGGAGCTCCTACGTCAGTTCGACGATTGGAAGCCGTCGAGCAAGGTCTTGAAAGATGTCAAATTCAGGCTGGAGGGAATTCGGTCAAAGCTGTGATTCCTTCTGTTCTCTTCTCTTTTAGGGATTTAAATTTCTGGTCTTTCGTTCCCATCAAATGGTACCGGCTGCTTTTATGTTTGCCTAGCGTTTCTACCGTTCTAGCGAAGAATTAGAGGAAATATACGGTGTTTACATATTACCTACTAGGCGTTGTATTGAAAATTCCTCACTAAACATACATACATTGATCGATCGCACACATGACTGGGCACAGTGAGTCTCTGGATCAAAGACAAAGAAATACTGGAATTCAACATTTCTGTAATTGTAAAACCTTCTAACAGATCCCTTTGTCTTTATTTCTTGGCCGAAGAAACGTGCAACAAGCAGCAATAGCCATTTACATAGAGTAAAGAAAGGCGAAAATAGATACCAGTGCTGTTTCAGAAATCTCGCCAACCAAAAGAATAATAAGTGAACTCGATATTTGGGGAATAGTACACTCTTTACTGGTAAACCTCCGCCTTCGAAAACAGGGAGGGTAGGAGTGATCACTCAAAGAAATGTTGGCTTAATAAAGCTCTTGAACATTTTATGATTTCAATTTCCAATGGCTCTCCAGATGGGTTGTTCGAACATCTACAGCAGCTACTTTAGTAGTCCTTAAATCAACACAAGCTCATCAGTCGCATCCTTGTTCATCTTGAAGCCAGTCATAGCCAACCTTCTCAATTGAGTTATACTCAGCCTCCTGAGAATTCACCACCATGTATATCAGTATATTTTTTTGCGGATATGGACCGCGACCTGGACGATAGCCTTTTTTTTGCGTGGAATGGAGTATAAGATCCAGAGAAGCGAGCACACTTTTACCTTCTGGCCTGGGATGTAGCCAGACAACAAGGTCTTCTCCATAGTGTATAGTAGGGAGTGATCCCACATCGAGCAGCTTACCTGGTGCATTTGACATAATGGGCAACTTGGTTCTCAAATTCCGTTCAGCCGCGCGAATCTGTTCTAGGAGATATCTATGGTGCGATAGGGATATTGCTATATACGTGTTCTTCTACTTCTTTATTCTATCTGCCTTGATGCGTTCTTGGTGTTGTTTTCATAGATATGTACAGTACTTGGCTCTCCATGAGATTGCTACAATTGAAATAATCAATCTGGGGAAGGGCTCCATATATATATTCACGTTTCTTGACCAGGGTTGCTTTCCTTGCTTTATTTTGGTTATCTCTTTGCGTTTACCGGTATTTCTTACCTCAAATGCCAGGTGCCGATCGTTTCTTTATCACAGAAACTTTCATACCTAAAAGCTACCTGGGCATGGCGAATCTCGTTGTCTTGATATAGAAATCAATGCTCGGGTGTCTGTACTACTAGAAACTAGATCTTTTTAACCTTCAAAATCCTCCACTTATTGTATATTCCTTTTCCAGTGTTACCTACCGGATTCATATTCGAATGCTATACCTATGATTAAATTGTTGAATATGAGATTCAACGCCGGCTCGACCCGGCAGACGCTATGAAAAGAACAGAACAATATTTTGCCATTTCGTGTGCGTTGCTATTATATAGTTCATAGATAAGTACATGTATCATGAATGAGGGACTTAAAAGGAACTCTGAATACCTGTTAAAGCATCTTATGCTTCTCGCTATGGTCATGGGGAAACAACAAGAAATGAGTGGGGAAGAGGGTTTGTTTTGCAGAATACAAGGACTGGGGAATCGCTGATGTTACGCCGTATACCGTGGATCACTTGAAAAGCGAACGAAATGGTTTAAATAGCTGTGTTTGGCGGGAAGGCTGTTTGGTATGCTCCTTGAATCTCATCTAGAGCAATGTGAGTAATGGTAAAGCAAGGAAGACAGGATTAACTTACCTCTCATCCCATCTAAGGCTTCAAAAGCCAATGAATAGTTGGAAACAGCCCGGATAATTCTCTGCAGACCTTGCCGAAGCTCCTCAATTAGTCTGTCGGTCGAGTCGCTCGTAATTTCAGATTCCCGGTCCGGGGACACCTGGTTCGCCACGCGCGTCTTGTAGAAAATCATGAACATCGCGTAACTACTCTGCATCAAACAACAAGCGAAAGAAGGCATGGTCCGAGGTAAGACACCGCCTCGTTGATGCGATTGTTGATGTGTTTCAGAAAGTGGTTGCGGGTAAGGCAAAGATTCGAACAAGCGTGAAATGAGGATGGCAGCGCGGAGGCAAATTTTGCCAGAGTGTTGCGTGCTATATGGGAACCCTTGAGCGAAGGGATATTGTGGATACTGCGGGATGTAAGGATGAATGTCAGATGAGGTGGATGAATCCGATGGGGTCATGTATTCAGCTGATGGGGCTCGTTGGAATTGGTCTAGATTGCTGCATGAGCACGAGACGCTGTTGATTGCTGTGCCTGATGATTTTGGAGTGAGGATTTGGGCTGTATTGGTAGCGTTGGCGGCTGTTAGATCGCAATGTCTTTTGACGAAGATTGGAATGTCTGAGAAAGCGCGGAATCGATGAGTTTTGATTTGGGCACTGGACAGCTTAATCCTGCACATCGTTCGTATACATCGTGCGGTGATGGTTTCGCGGCAATCACCGAAGTCTGGCGCATGAGATGTTATTGGGAGGATTTCACACTGTGCGAGTACTGAATTTGTCCAGGAATCAAGCTGTTGCATCCGTTCAAACATATAGTGGAGGCCCGACTGCGAAGCAAGTGATTTATTAAGATCGGCAATGAACTGGGTCGCGGATACTAGCACTTGTTGCGCCTGTATCAAGATGGACCATCCCTGAGAACTTGTTAAATCATTGACCTTTCTGACTGAAGACCCTTGAATGGCAGGGCTTCGAGATTGGAAAACACACCTCAGCATCTGATGAGAATGATGGATATGGGGTCGTAAATTGAGGGTCATTAATGACAAGAGTAGGAGGCTGTTTCATGATTAGACATATGTTCATATCTAGCTCGGGTCGACTGGACTCACAGTTGTGCTCACGATGGCGCCTTGTATAACACTGTAGTACGTCATCCACCATGCTCTCCGACGGGCCTCGCAAAATTCGTCCTCTTCCACGTAGTCATGGAGTGACTTATCTAAGGCCAGAGCTAATGCTTGACTGGCCCGGTATCTCATCTTTAGCAAGTTGCCTCTCTGAGAATACTCGTACACAGAAAGAATTAGTAAAGCCAGAAGAGTTTCCAAATCCTCTGGGGTCTGGGGATGGAGCCTTTCTCGATTGACAGAAGGCCGTGGAGACGATAGGGCCTGCCCAGGGTCAGTTGAAGATATGTCAAGATCACATTCAGTTTCGATGGCCGTATTGGCCAATTGCGCGAACGCGTTGGCGTATGTTCTGCGTTGAATGAGTGATGCTGACGATGATGAATCAGGATCATGAGGGTGCGGAATTAATGCGAGCACAGCTGAGATGGCAAGACTCAGAGGGGAACGCGGCCGGTACATCATCAGGGGCTCCGATGATGGGTCAGAGCAAGATATCGGGCATTGCAAAGGGCGGTCTCGACATTGCGGTGCCACTCGCGGTGGAAGAATGGGGAAATAGCAATGGATGAAATCATAGTAGGCGTTTAATCTGTAGACATTATCAGAAGGCTTTCTACACGCGCCATGGAGGCAATTTGAACATACATTTCCGGTTCACTTCCGTAGGTTCGTACATAGCATTGTGCGCCAGTCAATGGCGACGGCATGAGTTCCAGGGGAACATGAGCGGGATCCGTATCACCAGCATAGTAACCCTGGAACATAGAAGACACCTGCTGGGGGAAGTCTAGATGCCGTAATCCTGCGCCCGGCAAAGAGAGTACATCGATTTGTGTAAACATCTCCGGTGCTGTGGTGGAGCCATTAATATCACGGCAAAGCAAGCGATTGGGCCATGATAAACTTACGTTCTTCGAACTCCGCGGTGATCGCCGCATACTGGGCACCACCCTGCGGCGCCGCGTCTTCCTCAGGCGACGGCGAGGGCCTTTGCTTCTTCGTGCGAGGCCCACCGCGTTTGCTGGGTAGATACGAGCATTTTCGGCCTTTGTTGAGACACTAAGACGACGCTATTAGTACACACGTAAAATGCGATCGATCCCATCTTGCACGGGAACTAATCTAGCAGACGGCCTAGGAAAAGCGACGAGTCACTAGGGCATTTTCCAGGTGGAAACTTACATTTGAACACGGCTCTTGCCCACCACATCGGGTTCGCGAGGCGCGGCTGGAGGCGGGAATTAGCGAAATCTGTGCATTAGCTGGGACCCGGGGGCGTTACGTACCAAGGCAAACAAGCTACCTTCACGGGTGGTTTGGCGAACTTCTTGCGAATCGGCCGAAGCGCCGTCGAGACAAGCCCGCTCTCGTTGTGAAAAGCGTCGACCATGGCGAATCACACGGCCGGGATGGCATGGGGCGATACTCCGCAATCCCCGCCCTGGTCGTTCTCGCACACTTTCTTTTCTCACTAGCTCTCGGGGTCTGGCGTTTAGGTCCTCGGGGTTTGCTCTTCAATTCTTAAACTGATGGAGCAAATTGTGCATTGTGTTGTGGGAATCTGGACGAGTGAAGAAGAAGTGCTTCCTATGATATAGAAACGGGTGCGCTGATTGCTTGATCTTCTGGATCCAAATCCCGAGCCGTGGAGATTCGGGATTTGCTCCGTCCACAATTTGTCACGATCAATAGCTCCCCTCGTGCGTTCGACGATGTTGGGGAAAGTGAAACGGACTCGAAGAATCCATGTAACTCCCTTAATCTGGCATTTTCCCCTGAAACGTCAAACCCGTGGTCGCCATGTCAGTGGCGGGCACGCCTGCCCTGTGATCACATGACGGTGGGGATCCCCGATTTGGAGATTGAAACATGCATTCTGTGTAGACGAGGACCAGGGAACCAATGCACGAAGATCCGGATTCTTTGTCTCTGAGGAATCCTGGTACAGAATTTTGCTCAATTTGACTTGGAGTGGAATCCGAGAAAGGAAGGAAGGGGGTTCAAATAAACATCCGCATGCATCAGTACTTTAAGTAGGTACATACTGTCATCTGCGTAGCTCCGGGGACAACACTGGACTACAGGCATTCTTTCTTGATGTAATGTGTATTGTGCAGTAGTCGCGATCCCGCGCAACCCTCATCAAAAGTCTATATACTGAATACAAATCCCTTATTTCCCGACGGAAGACAGCTTGATGCCTGTCACATACCGTACGCTGTCCCAGACACTGTCCGGAACAGCGACTGGTAATTTGTGACCCTTCAATTGCTGATCAATCAACCACATTCCAACTACAAATTCTTCCTTGGTCAAAAGTCCGATACCCTGATTATCCACGAGGGCCCACACCTGTTCCAGCGCCGTGGATGGCAAGCGGCTGCGGGACCAGATCTCCCGCACCACAAGGTTCAACACCATCTCTGAAGGTGGAGGCCATCTATCGGGCCCACTGAGCTTGAAATTTGGCGGAATGAGTAGTCCCTTATTGGAGGCCCAGACACCTTCGTAGCGCTTGCGTTCTTTCTCAGTTACTTCTCGTCGCCATCGTTTCCGATCTCCCTCGTGGTGCTTGTGCGGGTGTTTGTGGAGTAATTTCATTTTATGTCGCCCTTTGGGGTCGGCATCGTTGCCCTTCGGCATGCCGCGGAGAGTCATTGGCATACCTTTCGGCGGGCTTGGGGTTCTTGACATCTCACTCTTTGGCGAATGTGTTAATGCAAGAAGAGACCGAGCCCGTCGCCGGCGTGGAGGCGGAGGAGGGGCCTGAGAGGCCTTTGGCATGGGGGATGCACGAGCGGATGCGAGGGAGGAGGCGACAATGGCATTGGAGAGAGCCTCCTCGTTCATCCCACCTGCTTCGCTCAGCGCGCTGGAGCTGCTTTGTGAAAGACCTGAAATCGATATCATGCTCGGTGTCGGTCGTAATGAGTTCGGTGTGGGAATCGATTTTCGTAATGACACCCGCGAAGAGGCTGTAGACCGCGGGGGAAGTGGGGGAATTTTTGGCACCACTTCATCTGGTAGTACTAGAGAGATTCGAGAGGAAGCGGAGGGCTGAGGACTTGTTCCCCGCCCACGAAGACTGCCAGCGCGAGATGGGCTGGACGGAGGCCGTCCGTACCCGGGGGATCGTTCGAAACTTGGGTCATCATCGAGCATTCGATCTGCAGGGGAATCAATCGTAGGCTTTGGCCGGACTGGAACGGGGGAGGGTAAATCGCGACGAGCTCCAGGCGACGGTGGCTGAGGTTGTTGAGATGGTGCTCTACTCGCACTACGCATGGCGCCGAGTCGGGCCGCATTGTTGGTCGACTCCTGTGGTTTTCGCCCCGGGGATCTTTCTGCGGCTAGACGAGCTGCCGCCAGATGTGCTGCCACCTGTTCCGGGCCTGGGCTTCGGCCTGGCGATTTGGGAGCTGGAGATTTCGATATAGAGGGTGTTCGTGGTCGTCCTTGGGTACTTCGCGTGGCCGGTGGAGCGAGCGAGTTACTACCAGCAAACCTCCCAATTTTGTCCTTCACAGAGCCGACTTCGGGACCGGACTCGGAATCCATCTCTGTGCCTGCATGGCGATTCATCCGACTGGCCAAGACAGCTGCGGTGGCAGCGGATGACTGGGGGTTCACATTGGATGATGGACGGGATTGATGAAAGGCGATCGCTGCACCTAATCGCGCGGAGTCATTCTTTCGGAGGGCCGGGGAAGCCAACCGCGGGTTCGAGGCGGCGATCTCGCCGTTCATGGAATCGATCTCCACAGAGGTTTGGGAATCACCACGGATGTTGATGTTGCTCTAACTTTTTTTTTTTTCAGAGTTGCACTGCAGTGGGTAAAGAAACAAATGACGCTGATGGCCCACTTTTCGAGAATGCGACCGTGCACTTGACCAGGCAACCCATGTCCAGTATAGATTGGACGTACAACCGTACAAAGCACCCATGTACCCAGTCAAGGTCTTTGTATATTTCTCGTATCTTGCTCGAGTACGGTGGAATTCATGCCGAGCCCTGGAGATGCTCAAGAATGATCTGGAAACTCGTCTCTGTTCCTGGATAAAGTTCGATCGTCGTCCCAGCTAATTAACCCCAGATTCGCAATTAACCGAAGTTCGTTTAAAATGTCGAAACCAATCGCGTAGCGCTTTCTCCGCTTCTCCGCATGTGGAACGGTTTTTAAGGTCTCCCCCTCAATTTTGGGATCTGGCATGATCCTGTCCCTGCAGCATGGTACGGAGCATCTTTCTACTGCAGGCGCCATGCTCTCGGAAGACAATGCGACCCCGGATGAAACCATGGATACGGACATGGATGTGGATGCGCATGTGTCGGGTGGAGAACAAGCTGAACAACCCTTGCTGAACTCAGGGCAGGTGCAGTGTTCGGTTTGTAGCAGCACATTTCGCCGACCAGAACATCTGAAGCGCCATTTGCGCAGTCATACGAAAGAGAAACCTTTCGAATGCCCTCAATGCGGTCGACACTTCTCTCGGACGTAGGTGATCCCTTACCACGAGGGAGGAACCACTGGACTCATCATATATAGAGATACCCTCCATCGCCACGAACTAAGCCACCATAATCCAACAACCGACGGCGGCAAAGATCGAACACATCGAATTACCGTCAAGACTTTTCGCGCATGCTTCAGCTGTGCTACGGCCAGAGTTCGATGCAGCGGTGGTGTGCCATGTGGACGGTGTGAAACCCGGACATTACAATGCCAATACCCCACGGAGAGACGTTCAAAAGCAAGGGCCAGAAACGGAGCGCGAGGCACGTCTGGATCAGGAATCCATGATTCGGAGTCTCATTCTCCTATGCGCTCTCCCCGGACCCAGAGACACAATGCGTCTGCTCAGGTGGAACATGGAACATCCTATCAACTCGCTCAATTCTCGGTGAATGGTTTGAATGACTCACAAACTTCACCAAAGCCCCCGCTCGACACTTTCCAAAATACAATTGGCGCCCTCGTAGAGAATACACCATCCGATGGTAGAGGCTCGGCATCGGGGCCTCCTGATCCTCGGTTATACTTACCACCTTCAAATCCTGCGTCATCTACAGGACCGTTGCCAATGCCCACCTACCCCAATGGTGAATATTCTGGAATCGAAACCCCCGATCTGCCAAAGATGTTTTCCGTTGAGACATCAGCTGGTCTTGGCTCTGAAATGAGGAATCCTCAGCCGGACATGCCACAACCCGGGGTTGATATCGAGATGGCCATGACGGGGAATACGGAGATCGCGCTAGATTTTGACCCGTCGATTTTCGATCAATCCATGATATCGGCTATCAATTGGCTTCCTAACGAACTCTTCGCTGGACCTGCGGCTAGTGATCAGGGGCAAGGCTCCAGGGTTCTTTCACAATTCTCTCAACCAGCCCTTCCAAACAACTATACGGCTCACATAGCATGGCAACCACCGGTCATTCATGCTGATCAGATCAGTACCTCAATCCCTGAGAATGTCTCCCAAACGCCATCTGGAAACCTGTCTTTAGGCACCGACATGGGGAGTCCACGACGCCGTAGTTCTCATGTTCCCAGCGAAGCATCGCTCCATTCTGAATCCGTCGATTCAACGAAACGCTCGGCAGATTACTACGTTGATGGTGGTGGTGCCCGGCTTCCAAAATACAGAAAAAGACAGACACACTGGTCCACTTCATCTGCCGAGGTGATTTCTACTAATGATTCTCTTTTTGAAACCGATTCCCATCGCTTTGACTTCCCCAGTGCACACGAAGTCAATATGGAAAATATTTCAGACGAAATACTCTACTCCGTCCGACCAATCGAACCCACTACTTATAACGAGATATATCGCAATTTTGTTCTGCTTTGCCGAAGCGAGAACCCCTTTTTTGAAATGTTCGAATCTGAAAATTTTCCGTCTGCAGAGGACTGCGGCCGATACCTTGTCTGCTACTTCGATTCATTCCAGACAGTATATCCTATGGTTCATCTACCTTCCTTCAATCCTAACCACTGCTATTGGCTCTTGACTGTGGCACTTGTGGCAATCGGGTGCCACAGTTCAAGTACTCCATCGGCAGATCAACATACAGCTGCCTTCCATGAGCTGATTCGACGTGCTCTCCATGTTGAGGTAAATTATTTTCCTGATTTTTCTTTTGCACTTGCTTTGACTTACAACTATATATCTCCAGAAAGAACGATACCGACCTGGGCAGGATTCCCTCGATCTAATTCAAGTCATGTTGCTCAATTGCATAGGTCTTCTCCATAGCGGAAGTGAGCGAGCGAAAGCATCCGCTTTAAGCTCCTTCAAGGACCTCGTGACTCTTATGAATCGGGAAAGATTATTAGGAATTGGAAAACCAGGCAACACTTGTGGTTCCTCAGATGATGCTATATGGATGAATTGGGTCCAAGATGAAGTTCGGAGACGGACAGGTTACTGTATCTGGGTATGCATCTTCTATTTGGTATCATGCGTTGGGGATTCACTGACATGCTCATCCAGCTTTTGGACTGTACAATTGCTTATTACTTTGACGACCGCCCAATTTTATCGCTTGACGACGGACAAGCTCCATTACCCGCACACGAGACACTGTGGCATGCGAACTCTGCGGAGACGTGGAAGCAACTATGGGAAAATCCAGCTAGCGATTTCCATTCGCCGAACCATTCACAGGCGTCATCTCGGACCTCACCTTATTTAATCAATGAGTCCTTGTATGATGCAGTGCACATACTCTATATCGAAAAGAGGCTGGTATCAGGGATTGGAGAATTCAGCCACATTCTTCTCATACACGCTCTTTATCATCGCATGTGGGAAGTGGGCGATTACTTCCGCCGGCCCCTTTCCTTTTGGAACCCGACTGCCAAGAAGCAATCTCGTGAGACCGCCATTCCGATCGGCTCTGTTTGGCTTCCAGGAATTCCATCGTATTCTAAATGGCGTAACAGCGCCTGCGATTGCCTTGACATCCTTCACTGGACTGCCAACAGCACTATCGCCAAAGCCGCTGGATTGGAGCATCCAACTGTTCTCCATCTTCATGCAGCACGGCTTGTCCTACTAGCACCATTTCGGGAAATACGCTCACTCGCTACCTTTCTAGCATCCAGCAAGCTACGGTGGAGTAGACGAACCCACGCCATTGAGTGGCAGTATATTTGGCGTTGGATACGCCATGATCAATACAAAGCTCGTTTATCAATAATCCACGCCGGTGTGACCCTTTGGCACGTTCGACGATACTCCACGAATGCATTTCATGAGCCAGCAGCCGTGTTTGTTGCCGTATTGACACTATGGGCGTACGGGTCCTGTCACGTGCATGGCCCAATGGAGTCCAGCCCCAATTCACAGGCTTCACGAGCAGTTCCATCACAGGAGCCGAGTTTCATTCATTTAGATCGTCCGTGCGATGATGAGCTGGTCCAGCTTTTTGTGCGAGAGGGCCACTCGATGCGAGGCAATATCACAGGCGTGGGAGATATATGTGCGCCCGAGGGCCCAGAGAGAGTTCTCCGAATCGGCTGCGAGATATTGTCCAACTTGACAGCATGGGGAAGCTCCAAGAGGTTCATTGCTATTCTGAGTCGTTTGGCTGATCTGGTGGCACGGAATCCAGATGGGGAGCAGAGCTGCAATGTCAATGCGGATCCTCGCTGAGCTTTGATCTTTACTTTTGCGTATTCGTTTTTCTTCGCCAACAATATACCCTGTGAACTGTACAATACTTTTGAGAAGTAAATGAATGATTAATTTTGCGGAGAAAGTGAAACAAAAGTATACACGTCGGATGCATAAGACTTCAGTGATGTCACATGTTCTTATCGTTATCGCTACCGCTGCCTAGAGCTAATAAACATCCGGGGAACTCTCATCTTTCCTGCTCTTTCAAGCTCATATCACAATGGATTCCGATGAGATTATGCCTAATCCCGCTCCAAATTTGGAGGAGGATCTGGATGAAAAGTAAAATTACATGACCTCAGACATATCACTGCTAACCGCCATAAAACAGATATCCAAACCGTCCGCATAACCACGGTCCGACACTTCCTTTCCACGAGCTATATCTGAAGCTCTTTGATACGCTAAGCCAAATTAAAAAGAAGCCAGTGGCCTCAGCTGTAGCCCGGAGAAAAGCCGGTTCTAATGCAGGCAATGCCAGCTCGAACCCATTCGAGCTACGCCACGATGTCATTTCCCGATTTATCTCAAGATGGCGCAAAGAGGTGGGCGACGACATCTATCCGGCTTTTCGGCTGATTTTGCCGGACAAAGACAGGGACCGCCCGATGTATGGGATGAAGGAGAAAGCTATTGGCAAGATGCTCGTTAAGATCATGAAGATCAACAGAGACTCGGAAGACGGCTACAATTTGCTCAACTGGAAGCTACCCGGACAATCTGCTGCAACCCGTATGGCTGGTGACTTTGCTGGACGCTGTCATGATGTTCTATCGAAGCGGCCGATACGAACCGAACCGGGCGATATGTCAATTGAAGAAGTCAACGATAAGCTGGATAAGCTATCTGCGGCCTCAAAAGAGGATGAACAAACGCATATACTAGCTGAATTCTATCGGCGTATGAACCCGGATGAGCTTACCTGGCTTATTCGAATCATCCTTCGTCAGATGAAAGTCGGCGCTACCGAGCGCACTTTCTTTAATGTTTGGCACCCGGATGCCGAGAGTCTATACAGTATTTCTAGTAGCTTGCGGCGCGTGTGTTGGGAGCTCCATGATCCCAATATTCGGCTAGAAGCAGAGGATCGAGGAATTGGGCTTATGCAGTGCTTTCAACCTCAGTTGGCCCAGTTTCAGATGCATTCATTTGATAAGATGATCTCGCGGATGCGCCCGACAGAGGAAGATCCTGTATTCTGGATTGAAGAAAAGATGGATGGTGAAAGACTACAACTCCATATGGCTCCAGATGATTCGATTCAGGGCGGACGCAGGTTTGCCTTCTGGTCCCGCAAGGCCAAAGAATACACTTATCTCTATGGAAATGGGATCTATGACGAGAACGGAGCGCTGACAAGGCATCTGAAGGATGCTTTTGTCGATGGGGTGCAAAGCGTGATCTTAGATGGTGAAATGATTACCTGGGATCCCGAGCAAGATGCGATGGTCCCATTTGGGACCCTTAAGACAGCAGCTTTGGCTGAACAGCGCAACCCCTTTTCAAATGGACCGCGGCCTCTGTTCCGGATATTTGATATTTTGCATCTCAACGGACGTGATTTGACAAAATACACCCTCCGAGACCGTCGCAATGCTTTACAGAAAACAATAAAGCCCATTCATCGTCGCTTTGAGATCCTTCCTTATGAAGAAGCGACCACGGCTGCTGAAATCGAGACATGCCTGCGGAAAGTCGTTGCCCAAGCATCGGAGGGTCTGGTCTTGAAAAATCCTCGAGCTCAATACCGACTGAATGAGCGGCACGACGACTGGATGAAAGTTAAGCCTGAGTACATGACTGAATTCGGCGAGTCTCTCGACGTGGTAGTCATAGGAGGCTACTACGGCCAGGGCCATCGTGGAGGCAACCTTGCTAGTTTTCTCTGTGGTTTGCGTGTTGACGACAATCATTCATCTCAGGGAGTGAATACCGAGAAATTTTGGTCTTTCTGCAAAGTAGGAGGCGGGTTTACTGCCGCTGACTACCAGGAAGTGCGTCACCACACAGATGGCAAGTGGGAAAAATGGGATTCGAAGAAGCCGCCAACTCAGTTCATAGAGCTGGCCGGTGGAGATGCTCAATACGAGAAGCCAGACATGTGGATCAAACCATCTGAATCGATTGTACTATGCGTGAAGGCATCGTCTGTATCCGTGAGTGACGAGTTCCGGATGGGATTGACACTCCGCTTTCCCCGCTTCAAGAAGGTACGCAAGGACAAGAATTGGAAGACCTCGCTATCTGTTCAGGAATTCTTGGACCTCAAGTCCAATGTGGAGAAGGAACAGCGCGAGAAGGAGTTTCAGGTGGACAATTCCCGGAAGCAGAAGCGAGTCAAGAGGGCAGTGAAAAAGCCTTTGAATATCGCAGGCTATGATGACCAGGAGAATGTGCAATATGCGGGTCCATCCGGCCAAATTTTTGATGAGTTGAATTTCTGTAAGCATTGGAAGCCTCGATACATAATCTCACTTGCTGATATCGGTCTAGTTATAATGACGGATGCTGGTGCTCCGGCGAAGAGGACCAAAGGCGAGTTGGAGCAGCTGGTCAAAGCCAATGGCGGCAAGGTATTTCAAACCCATACTGCTGTATCGGACACGATATGCATTGCCGATCGAAGTAAGTTTGACCCTTGTAGAGGACATTTAAACTTTTCTGATCTACCCTAGAAACCGTGAAGGTAGCATCACTGCAAAAGCATGGTAATTTCAATATCATCAAGCCCTCCTGGGTGCTTGATTGTGTCAAGCAAAGCGAGAAGGATGCAGGCCTGCCCGACTTTCTGCTTCCATACGAACCCAGGTATTATCAATTGAAACACAAATCAAATCCATAGGCACTGACCAATCCATCCATCTAGACACATGTTCTTTACCATGGAAGATCGAGATAATGAGATCAAAATGAATGTCGATCGATTCTCGGATAGCTACGCTCGGGATACCAATGTCGATGAACTCAAGGAGGTCCGTCCCTCCCACCCCCGCCTATTCCCAGATTACTCGAGCATACTAACCTTGCATGCAGATTTTGAACAATATGGCAAACGAAGACCAAGCGAACAACACTATTGATTCTCGCACATCGGGAAAAATCGAGGATCTCATCCGAGATAAAATCAATGCCGGATACACAGCTCCTTGCGGATGGCTCTTCCGCCGGTTTACATTATTATTTTTTGAAAAGAATCAGGAGACCAGCACTGAGAATAATAATCCCGCTCCCACTATCGCGGCAGGGGACATTCGTCTGCAACTTGCACGAAATACTGCACAATTTGGGGGAGCAAATACTACCACGTCACTCGAAAGCTCGAATGTTACCCATGTCATTATAAACCCAGAGACATTGCCCTCGGAAGACAAAACTTCTCTGCGAGAGTCTCTGGCTGCAAGACCTGGGAAGATTCCACATCTTGTCAGCGTAGCCTGGGTTGAGGAGAGTTGGATGAACGGAACATTGCTGGATGAAGAGAGTAAGTCATCGTCCTGCCTTTGAGTTTATTCCAAGCACCTTTGATCATGTATATGGGATCTGACCTTTATATCACTAGGGTTCAATGTTCCTCGATGAGTAGCTTGAGTTAAACCCCATGAGGCTAGAATGAGAGAGCAAGCTCTGCAAGATTGTCTCCTTGAAAAACTTGTGCTTTTACTGTATCAAGTTCTGAAACGTAGATTTGCCAAGATGAAGCTAAACAAATATGGCACTCATGAACTTAGCATGATCATAAGCTTTATGCCAATGAACTGCAGAAATGGTCAAGGATATTTGGTTAGACATCTGCGACAAGCCCTGAGAATCTGTGCTGCTCTCGGAATCTGTCTTGAAAAAGTACATAATTTTCCATAAATATTCCCATCTTTCAAGGTTGGGGATATCTGCAACCTCGGGCCTGGGAAGGTGCCGCACGTTGTGAGTAGGGGTCTATCTTAAGCGAATCAGATGCTCGAGCCAATTTGGATTGACTTTGACACCCGTATACTTACATGTACGTTTCACCAATTCATCAATTCCCCATTCACCGTACTATAGATATACTGGAGGACGTTCATTTTGCACCTTTTTTCCTAACAACGACTGCTGCTTAATTAGGTACATGAGCCACAACTTCAATCTCAACTCGCATATCATCTTCCCCAAGACGAGAAACCCCAACGCAAGTCCAAATAGGCTGATGCCCGGGCATGTACTTCTCAAAGTTTCGTACCATAGCCGCTAAAGCTTCATCATTGATGGGCACATGATAGGAATTAACGCGGAAAACCTGGTTCCAGCCCTCTCCACCGGCATCTTGGAGGTTATGTTCGACGTTGGCGAATGCTTGATCGATTTGTGCATTGATTTCCTTGTAGAACACGCCTGTTTCACGGTCCCAGCCGCCTATACAGGCACAATTTAGCAACCAATTATAACGCTGTACTGATTTTTGATGGATAGCTAACCTTGGCCTGCACACTCAATCCGGTCCCCAATCCGCACGGCTTGGCTATATCTGAACTTCTGGCGTTGTCGCTCGCCGAGACCCTTGTAAGAGAAATATTGCAGGTGGGACATTGTGGACTGCTTTGTTGTTTGATGATGCTCAGTATCTGAAATCTTTCACTATAAACTGTTCAAAATCTACAACGTGGGGTATATGCCGGAATATGCATTCCGTTGAACCTTGTTATCTTTGGTGGGGCGATAACCTTAGTGGGGCAACGGCGTTGATTCTAAAGATGCAACTAAATGCTGTGGGCAAATAGCATCTTGAGGGTTGCGAAAGTTGCATCTGGCGCAAAGAATGTACAGTATTATAGAGACACTAGGCATCACGATATTCCTGTTAGCTAGAGACCTCAAATACGATCCTTTCCCCGAATCTCATTTCCGAGGTCAATGGACGCCCTCTCGGATCTTTAATCCATTTTATTCAATTGAGTACAATACCTTCCTGTTATTGATCATTCGATGTGTTTATTTATCTGGCAAGAATACAAGTGAGGGTGACTCATGCTCATCCTTCTAGACCATTCTAAATGCTGATCAATCCCATTATGGAACAATAGTCAACTCGTTTCGCAATAATCGTGGGGGGGGAATCCGTTAAAATAGTTAGGTAACTAAGGATCGTTTATTGGATTCACCATGGACCCAGTCCACTTATTTTGAGACCATAACTCGCTACTCTTGTGTCTAGGCCGGCGTAGTGCCCGTAACTCCAGTAGCGTACCGAGGAACCGGTGCAGACAGACACAATTAGTCTGTCATACTGTAGACCTCATGGGATATTGAGTTTCAGAGCTCTAGATTCTAGATCATACTTCAATCGGAGGATTATGAAATGATTAGAAGCAAACAAGTTGCTTAATTAATTGGGGCGGGTTATCGCGACTTAAGTGGCGTAGGGAATACGTCACTACTAGCTAATACTAGTACCAAGACAAAAGAACCCATCATCTTTCAGGTTTTCATCCAGGAAGCTCGCTAAAATTTGCCGATGAATACTCTTGTCATTCCAACCCCATCGACCAAGAAACAGAGCTTTGGAGTGACGGGCCCCGTGACCATGTGGAACGAAATGGTTGGCTCATGCGGAGACAAAGGCTGATATGAGGTGATGATCTCATGAATGCGGGATGATATCACGATCGGGAAATTAACTCGTCTAGACTGAGTTTATGTTTACAACAGTATTACCAGTAATAACGGAACGAATAGAGATTACATGTTTAAAATAGAGTTGATTTGTCTCATGCCCTTCCTTGGTAAGACACCAAGCAAAATAGGAAAGCTAGGTAGAGAATTTATGATCGATCGAAGGGGTATGCCACAGAAAATTAAAATGAGAGACGTGTCAGCCGGGACACCTTGATCCTGTCCAACGCCACGCTTGTATGATGAGAAAGGAAATAGAGAATATATGTACTGATGAAATGACGGCGCTCTGCGCGAGTCAGATATATCTTAAAGATTGGCCTTAGGCCGAGACGCCCACCCAGCGAGATGGAATGTTGTTATCTTCGCCGTCGTCGTAGTCTCCAGCCACGCGGTATTGATTGTTCTTGCGAGGGGGAAGCCAGATGCGAGCCCGAGTAGGGATGTCTTCACGAAGCTTGCCGCTGCGTCGCATGTTCATCTCCAGGACAACCATGCGAAGGAAATTGCTGTTCTCACGAGGTTCCCGCTGGCGTGACATGGGCGGAACCTCCGGGTCAAATGTGTAGTATTGGTCGCGTTTTTGCTTAGAAACCACATGGAAATTATTGCGTCGATGACCGCGACTGCGAGAGCGACGATAGGTCTGCATTTGAATCGATACACAAGACTGAGTCACCTCGGGAGATTCGTGCGGGTGGTCGTGATAGACACACATCTCTGCCGGAGAGATTGGTGTTGGGTTCAGATACCTTCGCAATGCTGGGGAGGGCGGGGTTTGCATTGGTGGAGGGCGACGGTCGTCCGTCAGTTCGGGTGCAATAGCGAAGAGTGACCGAGTGAGGAAGTCCTCAGGCTGAACTGAGGGCGTCGTTAAGGAAGAAACGGATTGTGCGGCAGACTTGATAGCACGTAATGATGCGGTGAGGTTCGATCTAAATGAAGACTTCAGGCGCGGAAAGGTTCGAAATGAGGCCGGTTGTTCTGTTGGGATCACATCTGGGGTTCCTAGCTCCCTGTCGGCGTCGAACTCTATCATTTCGCCTTCTTCAATCTCGACTTCAAGCAGTGGGTGGTCGAAAGCACAGTCCTCCGCGGGAGTGTATCGGAGCTGTCGCCTCTCAGAGGGACTCTTTTGGCTAGCGGGCGTAGGTGGTTGAGAGATGCTGGATGGCGATGCGAGGTCGTGGGCAAGTGATGGCATGGAGTCGCTTGAGATTGATCTGGCTGAGAAGGCGGGTTCGGATTCTGAGTCATTGACAAGATATTTTTCGTTGTCCTCTGGTGGGCTCAACAAGATATCTAGAGGAGAGTTGACAGCTCCGCTGGTCAAATACTCTTCTTTTGACTTCACCCCTTCCTGCATTAACCGGCTGAACTCCTCCACGTTATTGCCCCGGGGAAGCTTCCGAGGTCTCCGGTTGGACCAACTTCGTCGGGGAACAGGAATAGCCGTTGCGTCTAGCATCGAGGCTACTGCTTTGGGGATTTGGCGGTCGTTGGAAGAAGAGGAGGAGGATCGGCGGGAAGAGGCTGACGTCTTGGATGGGGTACGGAGGCGGGCTTCTCGACGCACCGGAGTGCGCGAGGTCCGTTTTGACGGGATCCCCACAGGAACAGCATTGGTTGACGCTGGGAGTTTCGCATCGTACAGGGGTTTAGGGCCGGGCAGATACATTGGCAGCTGCTCCGGCTGTTCCTTTCCTCCAACAGACCGCATCGTCTTTTGGGATGGCACTGAAGTGAAGAGAAATGCTCTGGGGACCATCATTTTAAATAGTCATGCCAGAGAGAATGGTTCCAGTGGAAGATTTGCCTGACGAGGCACTCTGGTCGAGTCGTTGGGCGAGATACATTGAAGGGAGGAATGTCGGCTATGACTCCCGATGCACACTTCGGGAGAGTCAAGACCAGCCGATAAGGTGATAAGGCTGGGTTACGGGGATGATTCGGAGGTGAAGTCTGAGGTCGGAGGAAAGTGTAAGAATGTTTAGGGAAAGATGGGGGAGCGGAAGTTTAAGGTGATATGTAGCAAAGAGAGAGAGGACTGGGGGAAGATAAGGAAAGGGTTTGGAGTGGACGAGATGATAAGGGTGTATTGGGCAGGTACGCGTGTGACAGCGTGAAATATGGATCCCTTTAGTCAAGCGAAGCGGGGGCTTGACCATCCATTGGGGTTTCAATGGAATATCGGAATTGTTCATTGGCCGCGGGGGACAATAACCTGCCGGGGTTCCGGTATTGTCTGTAATTTTCTTCCGCATTAGTAAATTCTTTTCTTCGTTACAGCCCGTGGAATGTTCGTCCGGTGGACCCATCGAAGCCCTGCAGAGGATCGGACCCCAGTCCGGGCTGACCTATCTATACTCTGCTGAAGATAATCTGACATGTATCTTGTATAGAGTCTGGTGAGTTCTCAGCTGATAAATCCATCCGTTTTGTTCTGGGGTATTAAGTTTTTCCAAAAGGTAGGGCCCAAGTTGGATCGGAGGACAGTATTTTAAGGTTGGGTTTAGTGTGTGCCTGCATAAATGGAGATACTGTGCCGTTCTCAGTTTGTTTTCGTTCGCGGAAAACGCCCGCAAGGATTTTTGTCGTTATAGGACCAAAAAGGGGCTGACCTGCCAATTTCGGTCTAGTTCATGAGGGATTTTTCCTTCTAGAAGAAATCTAATGCGATTAAGAATATTTTGGGTTATTTTAATTCCGAAACAAGGCTTCTCTGATACTACTACAGATTTAATTGCATGAGATTCTGGCTTATGAGATGAAGTCCGGCGGTGGCCGATCGGGCTTACGACGGGCCTCGGGTGGCTGCAGGCACTCAAATCCGTCACTAGAAGACGTGGTCAGTGGAGCTGATTAAGCGAAATAGTTGCGGTGTATGCCTGATGAAGTCCTTTTGTTTTGATTTTAGGCGTTGTGTGCGTATTTTATCCCTGGTCTTCCGAATTTACGGCTTAAATTTGCACTATTTATTTTTCTTTGCTTTTTTTTGGGCTGACCTGGCGGTCAGCGCGGTAGATCTGTTGTGGGTTGTGGATTGTGTGATTGTTATCATTTCACCTTTTGGGTCTTGCGGTGTCTCGTGTTTTTTCTCGGACCCATCTTGTTTCGCATGCTGTTTCTCGTAAAACAACACAGCCTTCACTCCAGAAATAGAAATCCTGTTGTTCATGTCACGTGACCCATGGCGGGTTGGTCCGATACACAGTATGTAATGATATCACGTGATTTTATCACGCATCCTTATCGATCTTCGTATGAGGGAATGAGCCATCCAGAGGCCAGCGATAAACCTCCATCGCGACCTGCAGGCGTCCAATCAAGTCGGACGCATCTCTAATTGCAATTTGCTGTCTGTGTTTCTGGGGTACTGGAGATCGAGTTTCTTTTCAAACTTCCCCATCATCCCCCACTTCTGTAGTGGGTCATACCGCGGGGTCGAGGATTCAACCGGACTACCTGCGGCACCCTGTATACATACATTCCTGGCAGAGAAAACAAGCCCCAGCTGTGTAAGGCCGAACCCCCCGGATCGTCCCTGATCTTCATGGCCCACCAAAGCTGACCAGCTCGGACAGAGCTTGTAAAGTCACATCGGGCTATTTTGCAAGCCACCGGAATTGCTCTATGCTCCGTGTTATTCTGGATGATGGACGCATTATGCACTGATCGCATTCAGAACTGGACCATTGAGCGGCCGCCACGAGGCTGAGACGTGGGGGGTTTCATTCCGCGGAGAAAGCAACCTCAAACCCACGCGCCTATCATAGCAAGGAGATCAAAATCATGTCTGCAGATCGGGCAGCGTCCAAAAGACGCTGTGTCAGTACAGCTTGCATTGCTTGTCGCAGGAGAAAATCAAAGGTATGTCATTGGCATTAGGCTTAGCTTTGTGGGGAATCATCACTGATAATCGAAACCAGTGCGATGGAAACTTACCCAGCTGCGCTGCATGCTCCTCGGTCTACCACACATCTTGTTTGTACATTCTCATCAGGCTGTTGTATGCTCTCAGCTGACTCCGAATCAGGCGTTTACGATCCAAACTCTGACCATCGTCGCAAAGGCGTCTATAAGAAAGACGCCGACACGCTGCGGACGCGGCACACAACGCTGCAAACATTGTTTCAGGCGTTGCTGAACTACGACGAAGACGATGCATTCGACCTGGTGCGCGAGATCAGGTCATGCGACGATCTAGAGGCAGTCGCTCAATCTGTCATTTCGCGGCAGAGTGGCCTTCTCTCGGCCCCAGAGGAGAGGGACCCGACTAGCGATGACAACCCATCTGAGGTTGACCGATTCGAATATGAGTTATCGGGTAAAATGAGCGAACTTATGCTTGATGGCTCACGCAAATTCATCGGCGGCACATCAAATCTCATTTTTCTGCCCCCCGACTCGGAATCCCACGAGTCGGCTTCAGTCGCCGAGAATATTCTTGGTCCGGTCAATGACACGAACCTCATCAGACGATGGACGCGAGTAACTGAGGATGATTTACTCATTAGCCATCTACTGACCATGTATTTCGCCTGGCACTATCCTTTTTTTACTATCCTTGCGAAAGATGTCTTTTACAGGGACTTGAAACGGGGCATACCTAGCCAGTATTGCTCTGCCTTGCTCGTTAATGCCATGCTAGCCCTTGGTTGCCATTTCAGCTCATGGCCGGGCGCATTTACAGATCCTGGTGATATCGCAACAGCCGGCAACCATTTCTTCAAAGAAGCTAAGCGACTGATCCACGAAAACGACGAGCACGAAAATGCAAAGTTGTGTACAGTCCAAGCTTTTGCTCTCATGTCTGTCCGCGAGGCTGGGTGTGGTCGTGAAGGTAAAGGCTGGGTGTACAGTGGCTTGAGCTTTCGCATGGCATTCGATCTAGGTTTGAATGTCGACGCTTCCAGCCTGGGGGCACGCAATCTCACCGATGAGGAAGTCGATGCTCGTCGGATCACCTTCTGGGGCTGCTATCTCGTTGATAAGTGTGTTCCTTCTGCCTAAGACTTTCCTTGCTGTCTCTAACGCGTAGCAGATGCTGGTCAAATTACCTTGGCCGTCAGCCACAGTTGTCTTCGTCCAACACAAATGTGCCCAAGTTTGATGTCCTGCCACAAGAGGAGACCGAGATCTGGTCACCATACACAGACGCTGGCGTGGGCCAGGAGCATACACAGCCTTCCCGTATAAGAGCGGTCGCTCTACAAATTTCGAAGCTGTGTGAAATCAGCAATGATCTGCTTAAATACTTTTATCACCCTTCAGATTTGGAAAAATCCCAGTCAAAACAATCGGAGTTGAAAAAGCTAAGTGATGTTCACACTCGGCTTGAAACGTGGAAAAAAGAATTACCGCGGGAATTTGAACCGAAAGAAGGACAGCTTCCCCAGGTTTTTGTCATGCAGTAAGTGCCAGGCCAGTGTCAAATCTGTTCCAATTTGCTGATTAGCATGGCCAGCATGTTCGAACAATTGCTCCTCATTCACCTATATCGGCCCTTTCTCAAGTATACCAAGGCAACTACTCCACTCCCCTCCCACGTATCGCCTCGCAAATTCTGCACCCAGGCTGCATCCATCATATCGAAGCTTTTGCGCATGTACAAACGCACCTACGGATTGAAACAAATCTGTAATATTGTTGTATACATTGCCCACACAGCGTGCACCATTCATCTTCTCAACCTTCCTGGAAGGAACCCCGAACGCGATATCATTCATGGGCTTCGGAATCTCGAGGAAATGGCCGATGGCTGGCTGGCGGCACGTCGGACCTTGCGAATTCTAGACATCTCTGCCAATAAGTGGCACGTCAAGCTACCGGCCGAGGCGATTTCCATATTCGAACGCACCCATGCCAAATGGGGGTCATGGGGTTCATGGGACCAAGCAACGTCGCCTTCCACATCAGAAGACTCCCCAATGATACATAATGCCTTACATCCACCATACACCTACCCAGATGGACCTCAATCCCCAGGAAACCCCGTTCCATCTGGTCTACGCAGAGAATCCCTTAATCCAAACCCCGTCAACATGATGGGAGTCTCGATAGGCCCCCAGTATCCCAACGCGACCATGCCCCCTTCAGTTCCGCCAATGGGCCCAGCCCGTCATATGCCGATTCCAACAACCCAGAGGGCCGACTATGGGAGCCCCGAATCAGCATATACACACCCCGCCCCGCAAGTCAGTTACCAATTGTCACCCCTAGCAACCTCTGGCCCCTCCGCAGCACCATCACCTGTTGCCCAGAGTGCCTGGTATGGTCCAGCTGGGAACCAGATCAGCTCTACACAATCCGCGCTGTCTCCAAACTCGAATTCATCTGTTTCCGGTTTTGACGGGACTGACCATCTAGTGGAAGAAAGCCACGACTGGTGGAACCGAAATGCTGCCGTGGCACTGGGCCTCGGCACGCCGGGCGTGGAGAATTGGGGTATTGGATGGAACACATCTATTCCAGGCCAGTCTTCCCATATTCCATATGACAATAATGGTCATCTCATGCCTATGGCTCATCAACACCCCCGTCCCGCCGTTGCGGATCAAGAAGCACAGGCCACAAGTGGATTATCCAATATGGCCTCGCCAGCTGAGAATAGGGCACCGGCATACAGTGGTCAGTGGTCATAAATAAGCTTTTTAAATCACTAGTGTTTGACTGGGCGTTTTAATTCTTGACGGTCGATACGTTTGTCACGGAACGAGTTTCCTTTGTCATTTTTTATAAATTCTCTTGTGGGATTCCACATGATCATTCGTATTTAGTCCCTAGTCTGGTTCAAGCCTAGAAAGCCATATCAATTATATGCAAACCGCACCAAATTTATAACGTGGGTCATCGCTAGTTGACGGGTTCCTTCAGCGCATGATAACGCAGCGTTTAACTTTTAATCTCAATCGTTGTCCTGTGCTCGGGAACATTGAGTACATCGTACAGGGCAAAGTAGTCAAGTCATTACAATTTATAACTTTTGAAGATTCCTCCTTACGAATTAGACACGCTGACTCAGGAATCAAACTGGTTATAATCCTTGCAGCTAGTGCGAATGTCACGTTGGTCATATCTCTAGGAAAGTCTTTCCATGAATTGAGAGTACAATATAAAGAACCAAGGATCCAATTGCAAGAATGTCCGTCATAAATGATCATTAGGTTGCAGCAAATACATAACACCAATACACGATATGCAGAGCCGGCCAAAAGGGATTTTAAAACCATGTAGACGAGATAGACAAAAGATGGCAAAAGCAAGGAAATGGCATGCAGTGGATGGTATCACTATCAGAAGTTAGTACAGAGAACGAAATCTCCATGGGGAGCAAAGACCCAGTATCAAGTACTCACCAGGAAATAATCAGCGACGGGCTTCTTCGCAGGCATGCCCCTTGTATCCTGGGCCGCAGCCTCGAAGACACGGTATCTTCTCCCAGGGCTGACAACTGTGTTTAATTCTCCAACGCCGTTACTCCGGCCATATTCTCCATTACTGCGCGAAACCGTTCCGCCATTGTTAGCATCTTCGCCCAGCTCGAGTATTGCTGCAACATTGCCGCAGCGGTAACAGTAGTTCGGAGCGGACCACACGGTCACGATACCGCCGTCAAACATCTCCTTGTACCCCTCCATAACGAGCTGGTGGGCTCGGGCAACCAGGGACAGGCCGTTGAGATGATTAAATGACTTCACGATATCGCCACCGAAGAGGAACCCGGCTCCTCGGGGACTGAGGCCCCATCCTTCAATCTCATCAGGGTCGGACCAGAGAAGATCGCACATGGCGCCTTCATGTGGCACTTCTTGCTTCCGGTCTATCAGTCGGATCTTGTCTACAGAGTCAATAAGCGGCGATAGTCCACCGTGCACGCAGAGAACAGCGCCCGTGCGGTTCGCCGCCAAGCTGCCGTTCCCGTCTCCGCTTGCACCGGTGCCCGGTACTCCATTGCGTATCGGAGCCCCAGTCTGGCTCGGGGCAGCCGAGATATCACGTGGAGGAGAGATATTTTGTGTGTCGGAGGAGATGTCGGAAGCCGCGCGCTGCCGCTGGCGGTAGGTGCTCATAGTGACCTCGCCGCGCGAATTCAACACCTCCGTTTCCAGCTCACCGTCGTCGATTGGCATGGTTGATTGGGTGGTATCATTCATGCCAGAGCCAGTAGGCTCAAGTTCAGAGCTGGCGCCGAGGACGATCGCGCCCAGCGCCAGGTAGTCGAAAACCTCACAGCAGTAGCGCCAGACATTTGCGCTGCCGTACTTGCGGATACACTCGTCGTAGAAACCGTAGACAGTCGTAATCTGTCGCGATTCGTGGTTCCCGCGGATAAGGGTCATGCGATCGGGATAACGGACTTTAAGGCAGAGGAGAAGAAGGAAGGATTCGAGGGAGTAGAAACCGCGGTCGACGAAGTCGCCCATGAACAGGTAGTTGGTGTCAGGCACGTCGCCGCCGACGCGAAATAGCTCCATGAGGTCATGGAATTGGCCATGGATGTCACCACAGATAGTTACTGGGGCATCAACGGAGACGACATTGCCTTCTTCGATTAGGAGCTCACGCGCCTTGTAGCACAGCTCGCGTACTTGCGATTCGGGGATCAGGCGGCAGGCCCGCAGCTGCTCGATCGCCCTGGGCAGAAGGAAGATGTCAGCGGCAGTTATCTACTTGGTTTGAATCGGAGTGGCAGTACCGGTCTAAGTCACTCATGTTGAGCTGGGATTTGATGAGGGGAGGGAAGGTGGATGGATTTAGGAGGCGGGGAGATAGGCTGTGACGAGGAACACGGTGCGTGAGAGAATATTTCGGACTCTATGCGAATGATCTCAGTCTCCTTCACGAGCAAAATAGAGACTCATGATTGCCCGGCCATCATCATACAGCTTGAAATCGAAATAATTCGCAGCGAGAAACGGCAGAAACCAGTGATCTGAGTCTGCGGGCCAATCACGTTGGACCCAGATAAGATTAGATGGGCCAGAGCCTTCGCATCCTCGACTTCCCGCCTTCTTGGATCGTCCGACTCCCCGGATTCTCTTGTTGAACGCTCGCAGACCCTCAAATTTACTCGGGAGCGCTTGGTCATCGTCCAATTGACCCTTTTCTCGCGGTCAATACCCCCCTAGACCTTGTCTGTGTCTAGTTCAGCCTATTACACTCAACACCTTCCGATGGCCTGAGAGGGGGGAAAAAAAGACAACAGCGAAAGCCATTCACCTACACCCACCTCAATTCAGCTCGGATTCCTCTTCAATCTCTCACATACACCATCTACATAATGCCGCCACATCTCCATCCGCGCTCGCGGTCAACAATGGGCCTCTTCGCCGGTACCCTCTTCGCGTCTCTCCTGGTCGTCGGCATGCCACACGTCTTCCCCTGCCCCGCCCCACGCCGCACCTTTGCCGACTCCGAAATGACCATCACAGCCGACGGGCAACAAGTCCCGCGTATGCGGCGCCGAAGGAGAAAAGACATGGAGCTGGACTCTGAGGTTCCGCGTCCCGGCCACCCGACACCTTCCAACGCCGCTGATGAGGAAGTCACTACATTCTTCCAGATGGAGGAGGAGGCGGAGAAGCTGGCACACATTGGCCACGAGTGTCCGGTGCCAAAACCGAAAGGTGTACTTGGGGAATTACTAGGGTTTCAAAAGGCGCGTGGGAGTGAGCAGCGGGTCTCTGCTGATGGAACTTAATAGCCTCTCCTGCGCTTGTACTATGTGTTCTCTCGCCCTGCTTGATGCTGGACTTGCATTCTTTTTGTTTTCCCCTTTCTTCTCTTGTTTAAATGATACCATGGATTGGCAATGTGGGTGGATTTTGTTAGCATATGCTGCTTGTTGGAATGCTAAAATAGAAGGTGCTCGTGTCAATTCGGCGCCCTGTGTATACAGATGTATAAAAATATATTACCTGACGAACCAATATCTTCTACAGAGAAGGCATATTACGATATACGCGTACTATCGTGCTTGGAATTCTTTAAGGATAAATAGTAATTCATTCTCAACCCTATCTAACTAACTATCAAAGATCTTCGTCATCGGTCTCATCCCCAAGTCCACGGATTACGGGGACAGCATCGCTCCAAGGGTAACTCACGGCCAGCTCAATAAGCGTGTCCCGGAGATGAACAACGCAAATCGCAACTGCCAGAGAGTTCCAAACGTCCTGCTCCCGTTCGGAGAGATCGAACTGAGTCAAAAACTTGGCCGGACTCTCTTCATCGGTGCCGTCAACGGTAGACCACACTTCGGAATTAGGATCCGTATCAAGAGACAAGAGGCACACGATTGGACCTGCAATCACAAAGCCGATCATTGTGGGCCAGAAAGCTTCCTGGCCCGCGTGCGCCATTTGATGGCGCTTCGCCAGTCTCTCCAGCTTTCGCGAGCACCGCATGATTGTCGCGAGGATTTCCTCCCCAGGTATCTGGGGGCAGATGCAATGCACCGGGATGGTCTGTCCAGTGGTCTTCAGGCCTGCATCGTCAATCGCCCAGTGCAGGTACTGCCGAATGGCTTTTCCCACGACAAACTGGGGCTCCACTGAAAGAAGCGAGCAGTCTCGGACGCGGCCGCTGACCGCAAACAGTTCTTGAAGCGCCTTGATGGCGTAGTTGTCTGACATGTTCTGTGACCTGAACATGAGATCGACATCTCCATTTGCGGAGTCGGAGTCTCCATCACTGGTTGAGGTGAACAGTGATTCGGGCCAGGTGGTGAAATCACTGGCCCAGAATCGCGACATGACGGGCTTGCAGCCACGTGTGGCTAGCTTGCGAACCAGTTTGACTTGCACGGATCCCAGTCCAGAATCCGGGGGGATTTCCACCGCTTCAGCCATGCGGCTGGCTCTTTCTCGTGTCAGCTCATACAGCAAATCGTTCCGTTCGGCTGATGTAATGCGGTAATCACTTTCATCGCTTGGGCCAACATCGACATAACCTGTGTCACTGTCGTTTGACTTCTCCCTTCCCCTGGTGTGTAGACGTTTTTGTCCTGTGGAGACCTGAGTTTTAGTCTTGATGGAAAGCGGGGTTTTGTCTTGTTTTTTCTTGTTGACCTGCTGCTTTGGGTTGGTTTTAGCTCTCTTTGGAGGAGAAGGCAAAGGGCTGGGCGACTCAGACCAGCGCTGATTGTGGGATGAATCGGGCTCATAGTCATCCCCACTACCGTTGTCTGAGATAAGAGAATTTGCGGATTCGGATGATGTAGCATGTCCATCAAGACTTCCCTCGACGGAACAATAGAATAGCCCTTTGTCTTCTAGTCCGTCTCGTTTGCGCTTCGCATGCAACCGAGAATGGTTATTAGGTGAAATGGATTGCTTAGAGATATTCGGATCATGTTCCTGGATACCAGGACTTCGGCGTTTTGATGTGCGAGGGAGTTCGAGTTCAATGCTTGAACTCTTCTGTTTACGTGACTTGGGCATATCAGCGGCAGCGGCTGTTCCCATTGGGAATGAGTGATACTGGGGGCTGTTTGGAGGAGCCTTCTTCATACCCCGAAACTGCGCAATACTGCTTGGCGAGCTGAGAAGAGAGGACGTGGATTGTGGCACTGCTGGTGGTGTAGTAGCAGTAGGAGGCGAGTAGTATTGAGGAATGGAGTACAAATATTCGATAGCAGCAGCACCAGTGGGACTTTCGATTGGGGATGAGCTGAAAGGAGAAGATGTAGATTGTGGCACAACCGGTAAGGTATTCTCAATTGGAGACGAGTGGTACTGAGGGATGAAGTACAAGTATTGGGCACCAGTAGACGTATCTTCGTCTTTTGCCTGTGTAGTAATACCCGATGGGTTGAGAGGAGAAGATGGAAACTTTTGCGCAATTGGTGTAGAAGGTCCAATTGGAAGCGAGGAGTGTTCGGAGGTAGAGCACAATGGATTGGTTGGAAAAGAAGTATTCACGGCCTGGAACTGCGCAATGATGTCCGGTGAGCTGCGAAGAAAAGACGATGATTCTAGTATGGTCGGTGAGGGAGCGGATAGCCCTGGTGATCTATCTTTACCAGTAGATTGAAAGAGGGTGTTCGCAGCTTCTAAAACCGGGGAGGAAAAATCTGGCGCAGGAACGGAACCAGATGCCTTCTCCTCGGTGCTTGGTGGTGAGCTTAGCGGAGACTCGGAAGAGAAATCCTGCTGAGCAGGTGTCTGTTCCTCGATGACTGATTGTTCTCGCTTCAATGGCGAAGAGATCACTGGTGATGTGAAGGGACGTTCAGTCGATATGTTATTGGCAGTTGTCTCGGGCGAGGAAGCAGACGATCTAGTAATTCCCAAGGCCCGACTGACATGAACCTGTAGGTTTCGAATGCATTTGGGGGAGCGAGTGCCGCGGGAAGATGACTTCTTTGTTGAAGGAGCAGAAGCCGTAGCCCCCACTCTGCGTTGAAGACGAGCACGTTCACGTCTGGCAAGAGGCGCAAATGCCGAGGGGAGGGGGAGGTCAAAAGAGTCGTCGTTGTCGCTTCCCTCACCTCGAGTTTCCTCGGCAGGTCGAGGGCTAATAAGGAGTTTCCACAAAGACATCTTGATTTGTGAAGTCTCAAAGAAGTCGCAGATAAACAAAGGGACTGGTGTCGCAAAATAGACCAACAGTGTGAAAACAACAACGAAGGTTGGTCAAAGAAAACAAAGAGGACGAAGAAGAAAAGAGAAAAAGAAAAAAGTAAGACGGTCAAGAAGTGAGGAAACGAATAAACATGTCCCTTTTCTTAGTAAACACGCGCAAGTCTTCACTTCAAGAAAACAATTTTAGATATGGTTGCTTTGATATCCCGAATAGGAAGTTTTGGTGCAGTTAGGGCTACCTCCCCCCCCCCCCTACCCAGTATCCTCTACGGAACCACGCAAGTAAATAGCTCAAGGAGTTGATTCGGTGAAGGATGTATTAATTCGTATTTGCATCTCCTCTCATCACAGCCATAGGGGAATCAGATACTCATCCAAGCAATGCCACGGAGAAAAAAACATGGCCCGACGGGAATTAAGCAACACGGCACCAGCCCTTCACTAACTAGCATCACACACACACACACACACACACAACCATCGATAGTCTTCATACTCATCATCAATACTCATTCAAAAGCTTTTGGGGTTGTTGAATAGACTCCCATCTCGATCCATGCAGTCGAGATTAATCCGTATAGCCGACGGCTGGTAAGGAGCTCTCCCGCGAGTTCTGCGCAACAAACAGCCATGACCCGGCATGGCATGGAACCCATCATGAACCAACCCGTCGGAAAAAGAAAAAGAGAAAGAAAACATCGAGAAGAAAGCAAGCAATTTAGATACGCAAAAAGAAATAGGAGAACAGACAGTAAGAGGAAAAGAACCGACGCTGCTCCATTATTCATGTCAATCGAAGAAAACCAGACCATGCTTAGTGGAGTGTTCGACAGCTGGCGTCTACGCTGGCATTCAATCAAACACAACTGCAGTGGGTATGTAAAGCAATTTCAAGAGAAAAAACAGCATCAAGAGCCGCAATCCACGATAGTGCCAGGCCCCCCGGGGCCGGCTGTTCGAGTCGCGAAGGTAGGTGCTCAAATGCGGGTATTCGTCGCAATCCGCAAATGCTGAAATCAAGAGAAATCAGCAGTGTAGGAGAAGCCGCGGAATTCTTCCTGCATAGCTTGAGAGAGCACTATAAAGAAAATCAAATATTAGCCAAGGTTTTCGGGACCGGCAGATTGTTGGCAGCATACCAGATTGAACGGGCGTCAAGACTGGAGTCACACTAGTGAACTCCTGGTCGAAGTTGCTAGTATCAGTGGGACTGCTAATAGTGGGGATGAATGGCGGGGGGCCGCGCTTGTGGTAAATATCATCCCAGTTAATGTTGCGGAAGAAAGCGTGTGACATGACCTCCTGGGCATCAGTGGGGCCAGAGCCCAGTCGGAGCTCGGGCTCGCGGGTCAACAGCTTCTGTAGAATAGACACAGAGTCACGAGGCATGTGGATAGGATATAGAGGTTCATCCGCAAGAATGGCATCGTAGATTTCATCTTCATCCTCACCACGGAATGGAGACTGCTGGAGAAGCATTTGGTAGATCAAGACACCAAACGCCCACCAGTCAACCGCGCGTCCATACTTCTTATCCAACAAAATCTGTTCATAGAGGTCAATATATTAAAGTCTATACAGAGTCAATTCTCGTGGGACTTACCTCGGGAGCCATGAATTCAGGAGTACCACAGAATGTGCTGGTGGTGCAGCCGTACCACATGTTCTCCTTGCAGAGACCATAATCGGCAATCTTAATGTGACCATCAAGCGTCAAAAGAATATTGTCAAGCTTCAAATCACGGTAAATGACGCCGTTCTCGTGGAAATACTTGAGCGCTAAGCAGACTTCCGCGGCATAGAATCTAGTTCATCCGTTAGTATCCTTCCTTGGAAGTGGAATCTGATCTACTGGATAGTAAGAGGAAAGCTTACTGTGCCCGCTTCAGGCCAAATTGACCACGCTGAATATGCAACATCAGATCACCACCACTGATGTATTCCATGACGAAATACACGCGGGTTTCCGTCTGGAAACAGGCGTGCAAGCTCAACAAGAATGGATGACGCTCCTTGTTAGCGATCAAGAATACTCGCTTCTCAGACTTTGTGCTCTCCACTTCATCATTTTCAATGATGAATTCCTTTTTCAACACCTTGATGGCATACAACTTTCGTGTGTTCTTGGTCTCGGCCAGCATGACTTTACCGAAGTTACCCTTTCCGAGCACAGCAAGGAAATTAAAGTGATCCAATCCAATACGAGACCTCTGTGGCGGGGCAATCTCCTCCACCTTAGCAGCCGGCGGCACTGGCGGCTGCGACACTGGCTGCATGGGTGGCTGCATGGGTGGCTGCATGGGCGGCTGCATGACTGACTGGGGAGGTGGCATTCCATAGCCCGGAGGGGCAGCCATGTTCTGCATGTGTTGGGGCGGGGGCTGTGCCTTCTGAGGAATATTAACGTATGCGCCTGGGTTGTAAGGAGCATGTTGAGGAGGTTGCTGAGATACTACAGGAGGACGGCTCATTTCAGCTAAATATCAATCAGCATCTAAAACGAAATAAAATGAGATAGGGTGGTGGCATACTTGGAGTCTGCTGAGGACTACGCATCCCGGTTGCAGCCGCCGCAGCTGCCGAGGCAGCTGCAGCTGCAGCAGGGGATGTTGATGTGGGTGATTTCGGTGGGAGCGGTTGGCGCTGAGCAGCCTGTGGAAGTGCCGTTGGAGACTGTGGAGTCATAAAGGAGTTAGTCGCCGCGCTTACCGCTTCAGATGAGGGTTGCCGGGGAATTGCTCCATAAGAGCTATTGGTGGATTTCTGGGGATATGAAAGGCCGGTGTGATCTTGGGTTGGCTGGGGTGGACCGCTAGGCCGAAGGGTATGGTGCTTGAGGCCGCTACTGACAGGGATGGGCTTATTGAGATTCTTAGTGCGAATCAGAGTCTCCAAAATTTGATTTGCCGCCTCCATCGACATGCCGCAGAAATCAGGAACAAGGTGAGTGCAGTGAGCGTGAGAAGTGAGGCCACATTCTATGCAAGATTAGTATACTTCATGGACCTCATTAAATTTTGGACATTGCATACCATTACAACGCTTTGCGTTTTTTCGTCCAAATGGAAGCAGATAGCCACAGTGGCAACACCAGTTCGCCGAGATATTGGAGAATCCTTCGAAACGATGGGGAATGCGATGGTTGATCTTCTCCTCGTCGGGGTCGGTTTCGTAATTGGCCTTACTGATACACTTGGTGACAACCTTCGGGTAGCATTTTTTGTGGCAGGTGTACTTGCAATCCGAGCACTGCATACCCGCAGCATATTTAAGGAATTCACCACATAGCGCACAGCGCATGATGTTGTAGAACTGCTGGGTGACAAACTTGTGGCCCTGCTTTTCGTGAACGTCATCCTTCTTTTGACGCACGGCACCTTGACGGTTAAGACCGATATCGAAGGGGCGACGGTCCTTCAGTTGTTTGGCTTATTTATAATTAGCATGTGGTCAGGTGATTTGAAACAGAATTGATATCTTACCAAAGCTCATCGAGAGATGAATACTACCAAAGGGCTCCAAAGCGAACCAGGAATCGATCATCACGCTTGGGGGCGCGTTCGAGTTTTCTCCAGGTTGCTGTCCCGTTGGAGGGGGCATCCCTTGGAAGTTGCCGCCGCCGTGAGAGGAGCCCGGTGATCTGGGGTGATGATCAGATCGAGGGGTACCCGAATCGCCCATCTTGTCGGCAGAAACCCATCCAGAGGCGTTGAGTTCTGTCTCAATCTTCTTGCGACGCATCTCCTCCGCAATATCGGAAATACGAACCCACAACATACCAATGGGAGTCGGGCGGTCTCCAGATTTGTCGTAAACCGTAAGCTCGATTTCATTCGCTTTATCGATATCGATGGAAAAGGCTTCGTCTAACCATTTATCGTTTCGGGTTGCCTTTGTTCTTGCTTTGATCGTATCTTCAACCTTGACAATGACGTAGGTCTCAGGGCCGCGAGAAAATCGGGAGCTGGTGGCATGATCCACATCCTTCACACCGTGAATGCGCATGGTTAGAAGACCGGTCAACGGCTTGCGCATGTTGGGGCTGCTCAGACTCTCATCTGTCGGGGATTAGTCAATATTCTGGGTCGGATCAACGGGCAATAGAACGCACCATCTGCGGCATCCGAGGACTCAATGTCGATGTGGAGATCCTCGTATCGCTTCAGAGCCTGCTTCAGCAGCTGGATCTTCTGGTTACTTTCGATGCGACGGCCTTCAGCATCTGCGCGGCTCTTTCGATCTCCCTCATCCTGGTACAAGCGAACCATCTTCTCAATTCCCGCCTTGTATTGTTTTTCCACACTCAGCTTGAATTCGAGTTGGGACAGCATGAGTTGAATCTTAGGTCCGAGGTATTGAGTGTCATACTTGATTAGATCTGCGAAGTCAAGTCATGTCAGCATTCCATTCGGGCAATTTCCTTTATATCTTATTTTAAGGCCCGCCAGGCTACCAAGAGGTAGATAGTGGGGGGATTTTGGGACTAAATCTCCGGCAGACATACCAAGCTTTGTATAATTGGGGCGCGCCTTGGGGACTTGGGCGTACGGCCGAGGATCGGCAAATGGGGCACCTGTTGGCATGGTGCCTGCACCACTCTGGGGGTAACCATGACCATCACCCTCGCCTGCGAAGTATCCAGAGAAGTCTTTGGGGGGCGGCGCAGGCCCTGAAACCTGACGCTGATCACCGGGGGAGCCACCACTTTGCTGTTCCAACTGACGAATCTGTAACTCTCGCATTTTCTCCTCGAGGTAGGCAATATTTTTGCGGCCATCGCGGATGTTGGAATCGACTCGCTGTTGGACGAGGGGGTTGTCGGTGGACTGCCGCATGTTACTGGCGGCGGCGATCAGGGCCTTTTCCCGCTCGATCTTGCGGTAGACCGAGGCAATAAGCTCGTCGCCGTCCATGATGGGCAGGACCGAGGGCAGTATGAGTAAAGCTTGGGGTGCTGCGCCGGACTGTGGTGAGGTGTAGGTGGGAGAAGGGTTTCGCGGGGCTCTTGTTGACAGGGGGGGTTAACGGGTAATACTGCCACAACGGAAAATGTAACGGGATTCGCCCCAATTGATCGCGATAAGAGGATTTCTTCTACTGCGCAAGTATGATGAGGGGAAGATTCAATCATTTTTAATATCTTTCTTTCCTTCGCTTCACTTGGTTTTCTGACTTATTTATTCCACCCATTCGCCTTGTTTTTGTGACGATAAAATACGTTCAACAGACACACGTGCTCTACCCAACGCTGTACGGTATACTATGATCCGATACCACAGCACAACTGAAACCTACAGAGTCATAGAACGGATCCTATTCTTCCTTTGAACTCATCATTCAGCCCCAGTTGATCCAATGGGCCCAAGAAATTCCCAACCAAAAGACCCATGAAAAAAAATCCACAATGAAACGGCCTCGATGACATGATCCTCGGTCCCGCAAAGCCTGATTGGCAGAGACGACACAGATTCGGGTCCAGATGTTTCTGATCGGGTACGGGTCTGCGTACTTGATTCGTACTCGATTCTGCACATAAACGACCAGGTTCTTCGATTTTTCTCCATTTGCACGTCACCGCTTCCAAATATTTACTTTGTGGCCGGAAGCTGCTACGTAGTAAGGTGGAGAGACTCCTTGCCTATACTTCCGTGCGTCCCACATTCTTGTCTTTGCATGACTGATCCATCTGCAACTTTCAACAGTTATCAGTGTTGATCAGTGGTCATTTGATCATCTCATGTGAAAATGCTTTTGGGTTTGGTACACATTCCTTCTACAATCACGAGAAGGAGAATCATCTTGGAAAAAACACCTTGATCTGAAATCCCCCCAAAAATGGTCCACGTGCGGGGAAAAAAGGAAATTAAAAGACCCTTAGTCGGATCTCTTTGAGATCTTCGGCAACAGAAGCCAACTAGCTGCCATTACACCATACAGCCCGAGACAAATCGGATGCAGTACCATAGTCCCCACGTGCTGAGACAGGATACCTGTTAGAAATGGCCACACCGCACCGCCACTACTGCCTAATGCGCTTACAAAACTCAAACTAGAGATGTGCATACTCCGAGGCAGCAGCTTCGTGAACACTGAGATGGAACATGGAGAAACCGCACCCAGTAAAACACCCAGGATGGCGACCGTAACTGCTTCTCCGATGACATTTGGAATGAGCCAGGTCATCACTTGAAAGATGACGGCCCCAGCGACCATACTCAGCACGGTGACCTTCTCGCCCATCTTTGCAGCCGGTTTGGTCAGGAGAAATCGCCCAACGGTGATGCCGGCCCAAAATCCGGAGCTGACGTACCCGACCCGGGAAGGATCACCATCCCGGTAGCTGATGAGGAAGGAGACCATCCAGCCGGAGATGGATACTTCAGCTCCTTGGTATGCAAAGGTGAACAGCGCCCCCATGAGGGTCGTGCGGTTTCGTATGGTATTTTTGAGGATTTGAGTGCGGGTCAAAGGTTCTTCCACGCGCGAGCCCTCAACGGCTGGGTGAAGTGGTCGTTGTGGCTCGGCTGGGGTATCTTGCTCGAAGTTTAAGAATGCCCATGGGGCAAAGCCAATGTTGATCAAACTGACTGCCAGAGGGATGGTATAGAAAAGTGACCAGCGAATACCATTTGATTCCATGGCCGTCGCAAACAAGGGCGCTACAGTACCTCCAATACCATATGCACCACATGTCAGTCCTAGGGCCGTGGTACCATCACCCAAGCTGGCGCTATACGTATTATTGAGGGCTAGGTTCAGAGCCACGCCAAATCCTAGCAGAAAGAAACAAACCACCACTGCTGGAAATGGAGGTTGCCAGGCGATGATGATATAGGACACGGCTAGGAGGAACATCGAGAAGGCATAGCTCTTAGAGCGCCCGAGCTTTTGCTCGATTGTATGCGTTACGGGGGCAGCGGAGATGAAGCCCAGTGCATTGCCCACGAAAATCATTGAAACGATGGAATAGCTGATCTGGTAATGCTTTTCCATGTATGGAATCAAAGCACCGGGAGCGCCGTCGTTCATGCCATTTCCAAAAAGCATCAGACATGCACTCAAGAGTCGCCACCTGGTTTTCCAAGGGGTCACTGTTCGGTCCGGAACCCATTCAATAGTAGTTGTATTCTCAGCGACCGGCGTAGGTATCCGACTTTCCAATGAGCCTGGTGTGGGTATTGAGTCTTGGGTCCTTGGTTCGCGGGCGATTTGGTCTAGACTTCGTGCTGGGTGGATCTCATCCAGTTCCAGATCAGACCTAGGCTGCGCAATCCCCTGCTTCTTCTGCGCTGCAGGCAGTGGAGTGACGATGCGAGGGGAACTCTCGATATCAAGAAAAACACCCAGGCTTGGTCCAGCCATTTTGATGTCAAATCAGGGATGACAAGATAAGAAGATTTGCCTTATGGAATAAATCTTTTGGAGTGAGCAAGGATGTCCGTCAGAGAAGACTTGAAGAAGGTTATCAAAGGCTGGTTCACATAGGCGAGCAGTTAGCTAAGTTCCTAGGAAATCATATTCCGACCATGGTATTGACTAAGTGACTTCGGAGGTCCATGTACAGTCGCTGGCCAAAAGTACACCAAGTAGATCACTATTTTAATTCTAATTCTGGGCTGCCACTGGGTACCTATCTAGATACCTAGTAGACACCAGCGTTATATTTGTTACCCTAGGGTATTGTACAATGTGCTGTTTGTACATGTCGAGGGCACTGTATAACTACTTGTCGCGCGGGGTTGACAATTATTAATCGGCGCGGAACAAGGTTGAAGCAACGCGGAGATGCCCCGCCAATAAGCTCGAAAATTATTCTCCCACAATAATTGAGCCGCCATTGCATCACAATCCTTCAACTTTCCAATTTCGCAATTTTATTGATCCTTCCTCCAATTGACAATGGGACCCCCTCGTCGCAAGGTTCTGGCCACGGCCCAGGAGACAATGACCCCTCCAGACGAGCTGGCCGAAACCCACATGATTGTGCGTGCGATCAAGGCTACCGGCAACAACATCTATCTGATCGAATCAGCCGACAAGCAGCAGATGCTGGTCGAATTGCCAGCAAAGTTCCGGTCGACTTTTTGGATTAAGCGTGGATCATACCTTGTGATCGACACCAAGGCATCGGATGAACGGGATAACAAAATTGGAGGCGAGATTATTAACATTGTGCGGGATGAGAAGGCATGGAGAAAGGCCCCGTTCTGGTATGAGCTTCCACGACGTCGATATCCATGACCACATCACTAATTAATCTGCTCTTACGATAGGCCCAAGGAATTTGTCAAGCAACCCGTGTATACTGGTGGTGACTCCGACTCCGAGGAAGAATCACGTGTGGGCAAAATGCCATCATCCGATGAGGAATCCGATGCTTGATGTGTTTTGATGAGCTAAGATTTGGACTTAAAGCCCAGCGTTTATTGAGTACGGGTTTCCTTGCGGCCAACTGCTGGCTTCATAGCTACATCATGTCCATTGACCCAGACACCAAACACCTGGAAGGCGAGGGACAAAACCACAACCACCGAGCTTGCATTGGTACTGGGGTATACATTCCAGGCCCACTCCTGCAGCGCCCATGCAACATAGATAAGGACTGGATGAAGACCGGCGCGCCAGAGGAGGAACGGAGAAGCCCATGCCAAATAAGCGAAAAACTGGTAATGCAGCGATCGGGCGCACAGCATACCAATGGCCAGGGAGCTCAGCATAGTAGTCATGATGAAGGAGTTCGAAAGGACCACTTGCTGTTGGCGACCCTGGATAATGTCCTGGAGGAAGCGGAACACATTTGATCCAGACGGCTTTGCCCAGCCGATGGAGAAGAGGGCTAAGATAGAAACATGTAGCAGCAAAAGAGCCACGGAGAATTCTCTGGAAAGAAATGTTTCCTCCCCTACAAATCGCCAATTCACCGTCCATTTGAACATAAACTGTCGGGACAACTCAAAGGCCCGCGAAACATAGCCGGCCGCGTTCTTTGTGAGGAATGGCATCCCAAGACACCACTGTAAATTTTAGCATTGGTCAATTGGTGTATAGTAAGTAGACAGGCTTATTCATAACTTACCTGAATCTGCAAGGCTATGGCTCCAAGACACACGCTGCGTGTCAAGCCAATACTTAGCAGAGTGATCACGGCAATAGCCGGAGCAAACAGCACTAGAGTCATTTTGACACCAACGCCCAAGGTCCACGCCACGACTCCCAGAGTCCACTGTCTCTTCATGAAGAGCCATATGGAAAGCCACATCGCAAAGGCCGCGACTCCATCATTGAACATGCGCAGCATGAAAATGCTATGTAGCCGCTTGGAAAGCACCAGGAGGGGGAAGAGATACGGAGGGGCTCCAGTCTTTCGATAGCAACCAAGAACAAGAACCAATGTAGAGAGATAAATGCCAGCAAAGAGTATTTGTCCAGTGAGAATGTCCCGCCCTTCATCGGTGAGGTGGTACAGGAGTGTGTAGACGTAAACATGCGCGGCGGGATATACGAGGGGACCCGTCGATCCTTTAATGGAGGGATAATCGCGTTCTCCGGAGATGTATAGTGAGATCTGCTGCATATATGTTGACCAGTCAATCTCGGTGTCTGTGAGGTGATGAGGTGGTTAGCTCTGTCTTGACCGAACGCGTGTCGCGGTATAGGCTTGGGGTTGAATTTACAGGAGATCTTCCATATTACCAGGGCGCAAAGGAGCGCATCGCCCAGAACCAGAAGAGGCGCAATCCACTTTGTATGTTTTTGCTGGGTTGCCACGTTGTAGATGAAGCGTGCCCAAGGCATAGCGGCGCGTGGTGGATGGGAATGTTCCAGCTGGCCTGAGCTGTTTTAGCGGCACATCACCACATTCCGAGGTGGGGCGTCATGGATCATCCCGACAACTCTATAGAAATATGCCAATACCTACCACCAAGTATCTCCCGGTATAGCTGTATTGTAAATAATTATTCCAGAAGTAACAATCATACAGCAAATTCAATATTTTGATTCTATCTATACAGAGCACCCAAAATGGCTTTGCATATGACACTATCGCTGGAGAAGCTTCCGAATTGCCGAGGACCCATGAACACTCCATCTTTGATGGAAAGTCAAAGCCATTGGCAAAGGTGTGAACTAATTTTGCAATGGTATCAAGTGACAGCGGTCTAAAGTAAATACTACACGCATAAAATGAAGCCTTTGTGTTGCAACAGAAGTATGTGTAGTTTCTGTACTGCATTGCATTGCATCTAATCTCGGGAGCCTAAAGAATAGATCTTCTTAACATCCTCAAGAGTTTTTTCAAAATCAAACTTGAGATCCTTTAAAAGTCCATCCCGAAGATCAAACACCAATCCGTGAACAACGGGGTACCCATGCTCTAGGTAACTCTGCTGGAACGCCGCGGTCTTGATAACATTCCTGCAAGATTCCTCCACATTCAACTCAATGAGTCTGTTGTATCTCGCACTCTCATCGGCAATCTGGTCAAGCTCCTTCTCATGCAAGCGATAGACATCACGGATATTCCGAAGCCACGGGTTGAGAATACCCAAGTCGGCGGGTGTCAGGGCAGCCTTGACTCCGCCACAATTGTAGTGACCGCAGACGATGATGTGCTTGACGTGCAGGTGTCTCACGGCGTAGTTGATCACGGACATGACATTTATGTCAAGGTTAGGGACCAAATTGGCGATGTTTCGGTGCACGAACACCTCTCCGGCCTCTAGGCCCATAATCTCGTTGGCGGGGACGCGGCTGTCACTACATCCGATGTAGCTAGGCGGGGTTAATTTAATGATCAGTACTAGTACCACCACTAACAACACGAGCATCCCCATTTCTCGTATATTACTTACAGGTAATTGGGTGACTGTCCATCGGCCAGCTTTTCAAAGAACACCGGGTCTACGCGACTCTTCTCAAGCGCCCAGTCCCGATTGTTCTTGAAAATGGCTTCCAACGACTTGTGGACATCGTGTGTCGTCTCGCCGGCGTCTGACGGTGCTGCAGGGTCCATTTGGTCGAACTGAACGTGTATCAATCGATCAATTTATTGGTAGGTGGTTTGACGAGATCGAATCGATATCGAGAATTGGAATCAAGAGACAGCCCGCGGGAGGGGCTACCTTTAGCAAAATTCTTAGCTGATGGCCTAGTATTGCGGTATTTTACAGGTTGGATACTACCCCTAAGCCGGATTCGTAATAGTACGAAACCGCTCTTGAAACTGCATCATAACTCTATTTCGTGATGTCAAGCCATTTCTTAGGGGTTTTCGTGTTCGCTTACGTTTTCCCAAGCCTGGACTTGATTGTTTAGAACTCCAGTCTGGCCCACCTCAACCAGCAAAGGTAACCCGGCTCGGACCAGTGTCGGCTGCGAAAAAACGCCGGTAAAGTAGCTCATGGTAATCTCATCGAGTCCGAACCAAAACCTTCAGACTGTTCGATATTGGACCAAACGTGTTAATCTTAAAATGTATTGATACGTAGTTAACAATAAATGTTGCACGATTCCCAACGTTGAAGATATATTATGTATGACGTCATATAAAGTGCATATTTCCCAATGTTTGATCGGATTTTGTAAGGTTTCGATATCAGTTATCTGGGGATTACATAGTATGTGGTTTTTTTATCGGATAATATCTACTATTTCAACCATTGTCATTCTTGTCCGAGAATTGCTCTTCAGTGAGGCCGTTAATTGTATATCGAAGCCAAGTGCATACGTAAGACGCATATTTGCTATACTAATTTCAGGTATTCTAATGTGACTTAGAGCGTATGAAGATTGGTAAAAGGGTCCTTGGATATGTCTCATGAAGGTCTAGTAACATTTCGAGCCTGTTACTCCACGTTTGAGGTAAAACTTTCGAAGTACTTGTTGGGGTGATAAATCACATTGAGCCGTTGTAACAACAATAGGCGGTGTGGCGTGTCAATAGCAACAAACGCGTCGCGTCTGCCCTGGGCCATCTTTCTCATTACTTTACTGCTTTCCAGTCTTCCAAATATTTGTGTGAGAAATACCTTCCATCATGCCCCCCAAGCGACAGAGATCGGATTATTCGCCGTCGGCTAGCAACCCGCCAAAGGAACCCAAGGTTAAAAGGCCTAGGAGGGACTATTTAACGGACGCTCTCTCCTTGAGACGTTATAGTCCGGGGTCTACCTCTAGGAATGCAGCCGCAACGTACTTAGCGGCTACGAAGAATGCTGCCAAGGCCTTCCAGTATGAATGCATATGTCTAGACTGGGTTCGAGACCTCCTAAGAGATGGCCCTGAGAGCAATGAAAAAGCTGATGGTGGAGACGAGGTCAGTTACTGCAAACCTTGGCTTATCTGTCCCTGCGCTGATGCTCGGAGGGCCAGCCGCAAATTCCCAGATGTGACGGTGGCGGTACTTGTTTGTGCAGAAAACCAGCCTCAAAACACAAAAAGCATCCTTGGGTCATGACCTTTGCGGCATTTGAAAAGATCAAGGACATGCGTACCCAGGTGTATGTGCGCGACCCGGCCAATTTTGACATGCACACAAAAGAAGACCATGCTGGTTATGGTGTGATGCAGGTGGTGCAAAATCTGATAATAGATTTTGAAAGGGCGGGCAGGATGGAGGGCAATTGGAAAGATCAATGGGCTCTCTGTGAGGCGATGGCAATGTTTCACCTGTCAGGTTCTGCTGAGACCCTCAACCAGTACGTTTATCTTTCCCATCTTGTCGTGACTCTACTTCTCATATCCAACTTCGTGTGTGGTGCTAATGGTCCTGTCCATATTCCAGTGTTGATGACGGCGAAAGTGTGAAGAGCGTTTGGAAATTGATTTCATTTATGTTCCTTTCCATGTTAATTGCCTTGGAAAACGAGGGTCTCCTCGGTCCAAAGTCGAAGGTCAAGAATCTCGGCATGATCATGGCATTGTTCCTACAACTAATGAAGAAGGAGCGGCCATCGGATGGCAAGAACTTTGAAATCTATGTCTTTGCCTTTGCTATCCTACACCAAGTTGAGTTAATTGGGCTACCAAAAAGCACATTTGACATGCTACGGGAGGAGTTCCTGAGAAATCCAGACATATTGCCCGGAGCTGTCTCTGACTCGGATTCTGACTCTGAATCTGATTCTAACTCTGACTCTGAGTACCCTTGGGTAGTCAAAGATGCTTTAGATGACTACATGGAGCAGGAAGCACCGAGAAGTGTCGGTGGTGATGATCTAGACATCACGGCCTGGACTAGTGCCGAGCGTGAGAGATACCATTTTGGTGGGCAGGATCCCTTGTCGGAGGAAACAATTTCTGCACTCGAAAAGGGGGATATCCTTACCTTTGGAAGCTAGGGCGGGATTTGGAGGGCGGGCACATGAGGCAGGAATCTTCATTTCCAAGGTATACAATTGTCGCGCTGAGGCGTAAAACTACTGGCCCTGTTAAATCAATCCCATTCTGTGCTGTGACCGAGCATGATTGACAGGCAAGTCAACCTGTTGCCCAAGGACCCCATTCTACTAAAGAATTACCGATGTCTATCAGTTGATGTTTATCAAAACAGGTTTGTATAGAAGAAGAGGCCAAAGTTCTGCTCAGCTTCATATCTCATGAGCCTATCGAAAAATCGTAGTGGCAAAATGTACCGGAGGTACCATGCTAAACTGCATATTATAACGTACGAGGGGGTGTCTAAATAATAGCCCCGCTCAATGGATGCAGCCGCGACGTAATCACATTTCCCAGTCTGATTCTTTGTCAATTGGCAGTAGTTTCATTAGCTGGACTAATCTTTCGCATCACTGCTTTTAAGTATATTCCCCACGATGCCTCCTAAGCTCCGCTCCAGCTCCAGCTCTGCAGGGACAGCGAAAGAACGATATCCAGCCGCAGACAAGGCCGTTGAACGAGGAAGAGATGATAGAAGTGTGACAAAGGCCACCACGAGAACAGCCGGGGCGAGCCCCACGAAGCTGAAAGGTAAATTAGGGGCTCCAGTAGGCTCTAAGGCATTTCTCTTCCTATAATAACTCCAGGAATGTATGGATATTGGCTTATTTTGTGACAGAAGATTCGCCTATTAAGAATATCCCTCCAACTCATCTACTCGATGTGTATGTGTTTGGAACTAACTGCTACGGCGAACTTGGACTGGGAGATCTGACAAGGAAATCGGAATTGCTGCGCCCCGTTCTCAACAAAAAGCTAGATGCGCGAAATATTGGAGTCGTTCATATCGCTGTTGGGGGCGTTCATTCTGCGGCCCTTACGCATGACAATCAAATTCTGACATGGGGCGTTAATGATGAAGGGGCTTTGGGAAGAGATGTTAAGCAATATGGGGATGAGGATGCGGGCGATGTGGATAGCGGCAAAAGCGATGTCCCATCAGGTGATGGAAGTGATGATGATGAAGTACTCATAATCTAAAAGAAGCTACGCCACTGCCTGTGGACCCGTCGTACTTCGGAAGCGGCATTGTTTTTTCTCAACTTGCTGCCTCGGATAGTGCGACCTTTGCTTTAACAACGGACGGCCTGGTATATGGCTGGGGAACTTTCCGAGTACGTTTGCTGTGCTGCCCCGCGCAATTTGGGACTCACTAGTTAACTTATCATTGAAGGGGGCTAATGGAGGAGTTGGGTTCTCTCCCTTAAGCAAGCAAGAGCAACGAACACCTCTTCTGATCCCTCTACATGATGTCGTCAAAATTGATGCTGGTGCACAACACGTGCTAGCATTGACATCAAAAGGTACCGTTTTTAGTTGGGGCTGTGATGAACAGAATCAACTTGGAAGATGCCGAGCAAGTCGTCATCAACCTCATCCTCTAGAACCCAAATTATGCGCTCTCCCAACCGGGATCAGAGACATTGGGGTGGGGCTGTATCACTCTTTCGCTATCCATAAAAAGGGTGACGTATATGCATGGGGCTCCAATAATTTTGGCCAAACCGGCGTTACAACGAGCGCCGGTCAGAACGATGCAATCGTGGCATATCCAAATAAGGTTCCTGGTCTGAAGAAGTATGGCCTACTTGTCTCGATTTCCGGTGGAAAGGATCACAGCATGGCTATCACTGAGCAAGGTGAATGTCTCATTTGGGGTCGCATTGATAATAAGGCACTTGGCATTGCACTCGAAGATATGCCTCAAGCAGACATCATTTATGACACATATGGTAGACCACGAATATTGAAACGGCCTAATCTTCTGACCGGGGTGGGGGACAAAATTACTTTCGGAACTGCGGGAACTGACCACTCCTTCGTGATCACAGAATCCGGGACGGCCTATAGCTGGGGTTTTAATGCCCAATGTCAGGCTGGTCAGCCCGGTTTGGATGAGGTCGAAAGGCCAACTCTTCTTCACAGCAAGTATCTCGAAGGGAAGAAGCTGGTTTCGCCAGCCGCCGGTGGTCAGTTCAGCGTCGTCTTTGCAGAACATTCGACAAAAGACTCGTGCATGTGATGAAGCCGATCTACCTACCGGCTCTCAGGGATAGTTATCAGTTGCTCGATTTGTCATCTCTCATTTTCATACGATGTGTTTGAAACATACATCGCCCAACGAGCCCAGCGCCACAACAGGGCAATTCATCACTTTCTGGCTCTACTGACAAGGTGTGGGTCCATGTTATAAGGAGTCCCTCAGCATCTGCCTGCTCAGCATCTGCCTGAATTTTTTCCAAAATCTTTGCGTGATATTATTTATTCGAATAAGTCAATTATCAATTTTTAATATCGACAATCTCTCCGTATAGAATTGGTCGCTTTGCTTCGAATTTATCAAACCGCCTTTCCTATAATGTAAATTATTGAAAGAAACCTCGGGTAATTTTGGTTTCAGCGCAGCCACCAGCGGTTATCTTCTCCTATTGATATCTTTGTAACAGATACCGGACTATTTATCTAGAGCTCTTTAGCGGGGTAGAGAAACATAAGATGTCTTACTACCATATCAAATGAGCTTTCAAGTTGAAAGAAACAGTTTATCGCTAGACAACTTGTATGGCATTGGTTGGATAAATTTTTTGGGCACTAATATCGCGCATAAAGAACCTTTGAAAATGCGGTTTGGGTACCTTATATTTCTCTTTCACAAAGATCAGTCACCTTGATTAGCTTTATGCCCCATCATCGATGGGTATGAAAGCGACATGTGCCCCTCTTTGTTATATATCTGGCATCCAGGCCTTTTTCTTCAGCTTTACCTCAATCATCTCCTAACTTTTCTGTCCATATTTCACCTTTTTCAAGCTACGACCTCTATCTATGTGCGTTTCCTTGGTCTTTGACGTACAATATATTAGGTTTTGTGGGCTGATTCACTCTATATTTAGTATTGCAATAGTTGATACCATGGATATTGCCGGTATGTCAGCTCAATTTTGCACTATTCTGTTTTCACGTGTGGATGCCCATCGCTAAATTATGCTAGATCAATTTGCTCAGCACTGGTTCCCAATATTTGATGATGCATCCGAAAGACCGAAACTAGCATCTCTCTACGTATGTCATCCTTCCAAGATTCCACGACTCAAGGATCTTTCGAATCATAGAGCCTATTAAGAACAAGCTGATATGACAGTAGCGTTCGGATTCGATGTTGGCATGGGAAGGTAAACAGATGCAAGGTGTCGAGAGCATCATGGAATACCTGACTGTCAGTATCCCCTCCACAAATGAAAGTGCAGATAGCTCATACAGGATATACATCTCCTAGAAGCCAGAGCTGTCAGTTGTGAAGACCCAAGCCAGTATTGTAGATGCCGCTCCAGCAAGTGGTGGAGGGATGGTTATCACGGTCACAGGAACTCTGGCTGTAAGTGACTTACTTTACTCCCGCAGGCTGACTTAGACTAATCCTTTGTCTGGTGTATTTCAGATTGACAATGAGTTTGATAAGCCAATGGTCTTTACCTCAACATTCGTTCTACAGTCTACTTCTGAAGAGTCGAGCCCATTCTTCATCTACAGCCAGATCTTCAGACTAGTCCTCTTATAGAGAGCTTCTATTCTATTAGACTCGGAATGAAAAGATCGCCTGTAAACTCGTCACATGCGATGGAAGGTTCCTGGGGTTGCTATGTACTTAGGTATAGCCTATAGCATGCCTAAATTCAAATGCTACATACATTGGACTAGGTTGCTGATTTCTCTGTTTTTTGAGCCACCTGGTCCTAGCTCATATATTTCCTCTTCTTATAAAATCTAGCTCTTTTGAGAATGATATAGGCGCAGAATTGACGCGTTTCGCGGAAGCCTTCACAAAAGTCATCCACAATTCTTGACATGGAGCGTAGATAGTAGACCTAATTTCAAGAGACACCTACTCATTGGCAAGCAAAACTCGAATGGGCGAGCGCATAAGTTCATCGATGCATAGGAGACCGACGTTAGTTATTTTATAACGGGGACGCTTGCATCCCGTCGACATTTCAGAAAGTATGATCGCCAGGATAGTTTCTCTGTTTCATATCCTACGTTCTCATCGCTGTCAAGTAGTGAGAGCTCATCGTAGAGATATTGTGAAAAAATTTTCAATTGATTACAAAATATCTCATGAAAATCAATAGACTTGCGATGTGATTCGCATCCCTCTTGTCACATGACCGGGCCCGCTGTTGATGCTTTTACCGAACCTTTTGAGAACACGACTACAGCCATATTTCCAATTTTCGCGATGGATGCTGTGGAAGACCGGGACTTGAAGCTTCAACGGGCTTCCGGCGACCTGGTGACAGATTTCTCGGAATTGCTGCCGTCACTGTTGTGGAGATTTGAAAAAGGAACCCCTCTCCGCACCCCACGCAGATGGGCACCAGTCTCCAAGACGGAGAAGCTCGTAACCCTTGTAAGATTAGCCGTGGCTCTTGTGAGGGCATCTACTTTATTCACAACACTATTAACTGAATATCACAGCTTGAACCTTTCCAAGAATGGCCTCAACTCTTGGACCCGCATTTGCAGAAGCTGCTGCCTCCTTTGGTGGATGCCTTTCTGGCATATTTGACCAAGCATCGCAGTCAGTATGGCTCTCAAGTAGCGAAGGCCTCTCAAGGCCCAGCTTTGTATCCTCTTCCGAAAGCAATCTGTAGGCTGCTTTACACGTTCTGTAAGGTTCGTGGAGCCAAGGTGATCAGCAGATTCCTTAACAACGAGCCCAAATATCTTGACTCACTGCTGCGAGCTTTCGTAGAGTGGGACAGTGCCTCATTACCAGATGTGACAAATGAGGACTCCTTGGCGTCAAATTCACAGACTCTACAGTGGGAAGAGCGATATGTCATGTTGGTCTGGCTCTCGCATCTCCTGCTGGCACCATTTGATCTTTCCTCGCTATCCTCCGATGATATTCCTATCCCGTACGAAAACTTGGGGCAAATTGGGACTATTCCTGACAACACTCCAATGATCGCAAAGTCACTGCTGTCTTTGGCCCTTCATTACATCCATGTTCCTGGCAAAGAGCGTGAGGCAGCAACGGCTCTCTTAGCACGACTTACTCTGCGTGGCGACATGCAAGTCCTCGGGTTTTTGACGCGTCTTACTGATTGGGCCTTTGCTATCTTGCAGCCTGCTGATGACGAGGAACAGCCTTCAGTCTATTCCTGTATCGGAGTTCTTTCATTCATAGCCCGTCTGGCTGGTTCTGGCCAGTTGGAGGTTTTTGCGCCTTTTCTCAGACGTATCTTTGAACAAACAATCTCCGTTTCACAGGGTACCTCAAATGTTTCAACAATCATTAAAACCTCTGCTATTGCCCGGAAAACTGTGGTCAAAATTCTTCGCAACTTTACAGTCATGGCTCTGTCTCTGAGTGAAAGAAAAGATAGCACTCTCACTGATGATCAGCTCTCTACTATCCTCGAAGATACCATTGATCACTTCCTAGTGGCTCTTTCAGACAAGGATACGCCTGTGCGCTTTGCTTCAAGTAAAGCACTCAGTTTTGTCACTCTGAAACTGGATCCAGAAATGGGAGCGGAGGTCATCGAGGCCGTTATTGGCTCACTCGGAGAGAACATTCTTTACGAAAGAGAAGATGGCACCCTGATTACTCCCTATGAGGCACGTAATGCGGGCTTACAGTCGCTGGAACGCAACACGAGCGGCGTTGATGCGCAACAATGGCAGGGTCTAATGCTGACTCTATCCCATCTGCTATTTCGCCGTGCACCTCCGACGCATCAGCTCCCCGAGATTCTTCAGTCTCTCGTCTCGTGTCTTGATTTCGAACAAAGATCATCCACTGGTAGTTCTGTGGGAACGGGTGTTCGTGATGCCGCTTGCTTTGGTATTTGGGCATTGTCTCGAAAGTACACAACTTCTGAACTACAAGCCATACAGGCCCAGACTGTGCCCTCGATTTCTGGGAAATTCGAAGTGGATGTCTTGCAAAAGCTGGCTGTGGAACTGGTCTGCTCCGCCTGTGTAGATCCGTCCGGAAACATCCGACGAGGTGCATCTGCTGCTTTGCAGGAATTGATTGGCCGTCACCCTAATATGATTACTGAGGGTATTCATCTTGTGCAAGTCGTTGACTACCATGCTGTTGCGCGGCGTTCCCGTGCTATGATCGATGTGGCTAAGTCCACTGCCTCTCTAGACCTGGTGTATTGGGGTCCGCTTCTGGACGCTCTGATGAACTGGCGAGGTATTGGTTCTCCGGATGCCGAATCACGGCGGCATGCATCACGATCCATTGAATCATTGAGCAGACAAGAAAAGTTCAAGTCTATGAACTACGTTCTACAGCGGCTCTTGAGTAAGCTTTCTCGTATTCCTCGAGGTGATGTGGAGTCACGACATGGATGCTTATTGTCGATTGCCACTACCATTGACGCATATACCTGTGAGTGGAATTCATCACCAGAGTTGAGAGATACGCCAGAAGGGAGAGAAGTCTCTTCCCGTGTCGCTAGGTTGTGGGAAATTTTCGACTCTCCGTACAGCCCTAGTGACAACGATTTGACCCTTCAAAGCTCTCGCCCTGAGTTAACCGCAGAGGCATCCTCTTGTCTCATCTCTGCACTCTGTCGGGCAACCATTTCAGTTGACATTGGACGACCATCGGAGGCATTGCTTGATCGCGTTCTCCATATTTTATCATTGTGTGTTTCACGTGGTGAGGATATTTCTATTCAAACCTCATCAACCGCACTTTCTCTGTTATTTCCACTATTATCGCCAGCAAAACAAGATAGCACCGTGCAGGCATGGTTCTCCCATCTTCGCGCTTCATCGAGGCTTCCCAGTGGCCGAGGCCAGGTTTTAGCCCTTGGTGCCGTTTTCAAACAACTCGAGGGCCGAGAAAACCTGCAGCAGGACATTATAACAGAATTGCTCAGGTGCACTGGAAAGGAGGAGTTCATCGAAAAGCGAGTCCTTGCTGTGAGGTGCTTCGCCACCGGTGTCGTGCCACACACGATCAAACTCTCACGTATGTATCTTTAAATGCTTTCGGATGAAAAAAAGAAAGAAAAGAAATATAGTGGGATGCTAACTTTGACACAGCTTTAACTCAAACCATTGCCCAGAGTCTGGTTGGGTTCCTCAATGATTATACCACGGACAGGAGAGGAGATATCGGGTCCTTAATTCGGATCGAGGCGATTGAAGTAGCAAAAATACTTCAACCCAAACTTTCATCAAGCTCACCTATTGTCTTCGAACTCGCCGGGTGCCTTTGTCGGCTTGCGTGCGAGAAGCTCGACAAGGTCAGACTACAAGCATCACTTTGCCTGCAGGACTGTTTCTGGGAAATGGTTGACTTTAATCCTTTCCACGGGTAAGTGGCTTCGATTTGACGTATTTATTCGAGCAGAGCTAATTTGAACAGGAGATTTGAGCATGTCAGCGACGTATCTTCTCAGGAGTATTTCTTTCAACTGCTTTCATCCTGGGGCCAGGAGTGGTTGCGTCTCCCACTTCTGCAAGGCCTAGCTACCTCTGCAGTTGCCGGTGCCGAAGGTCTTGTCCGCGCCTCGCGGGCTGCTTTGATTCAGTTTCTCAACTCCCACAGTCCACACTCGGATCCCAATATCTTGATTGAGATTTTGCAGGTTTTGTCGACTGCCCTGCAGGATAACCTTCCAGACGACCGTTATGCCATCCCTATAATTGAGCTCATTGCATTCTTGTTGGACAGCTATCATGGCTACGCAGTTGCTGATCCAAATGGGTCGGACCCCGTTTTCAGGAAGATCTTCCTCCTCGTCCAGAAGGCCCATTTCCGATCAGCAAATATCGCTCGCATGGAGGGGGCAGTCAAGGTTTATGCCGCATTGGCGGAAATTGGATCGTTGCAAGGGGACGTGTTGAAGAAGCTGACGGCGATGCTGCTGCATCCGTTCCCAAGAGTATGGGCCACATTCAATATATCTCCATCGAAATTCCATGGTACTAATTTATTTTTCGTCACAGGTTCGTTCAAGTACGGCAGAGTACCTTTATATGATGACCAACTCTGACACCGTGAAGTATGAGGATTGGTCTGCATCCCCCAGGGAGTTGAAAGAGAAGGTGGACATATTAAGGAGCGATTTGATACAACAAGGTAGTTTTTAGAAACATTTTAGAGTTTAAAGTGTCCGATCAATAATAAGTGGCCAGACGTATTGGCAACTATCTACTGTGTACTGAATTTTGCCTGCCCAGGTGGGTATAGATGATGCTTTACAGTACTATATATATCCCTACGCTTGGACCTACCTAGACTCTCGAGGGAACCTTTGAACATTGGAACCTCGTCCAACATCCTGCTTTTTTGGCACAAGTATGACTTGATAATGGCCGGGACACTCCAACAGTATACTGTAAAATAAAGGAAATTTGTTTTTCATCAGGAGAATTGAAAAAGGAAAAAAAAACAGATGTACCAAAGTGGTACTAAAAGTAGAAAAAAGAAATGCATCATCCGTGAATCGAACACGGGCCTCGTCGATGGCAACGACGAATTCTACCACTAGACCAATGATGCTAGTTCATGTAATAAGCTTCAAACTAATGATATACAGCCCAAAAGTAAATTTGCTTCAACCTAATCCGACCAACAGAAAGCAGAAGCTCAACCGCACTCAGCTTCCAGAGCTCATTCTGTCGCAACCATGGCGACTGCTGGCGCATCAGAAGGGACTATGCCTCCCAATAGCACGTAAGTGTCTCTCGTTTCAAATCTCTCTCACTACTGACCGCTAATCTTCCTTCGCAGGGTATATGTACGGACCACTCCCCCTCTTCACCCATCATCTCCAACCGCTCCGCGCCCGCACCCTGAGCTGACATATGCATTTTCACAATCCATCAGGTCCGTAATCTAGAGGAGCACATCAAAATAGAACAGCTCAAGCAGTCGCTGGAAGAGATCTTCTCCGAATTTGGCAATGTGCTTGAGATCGTCGCAAAGACCAATCTCCGCGCCAAGGGCCAGGCTTTCATTGTCTTCGACAGCGTGGAGGCTGCCACTCGCGCCATTGAGGAGGTGAATGGATTTGACCTGTTCGATAAACCCATGGTACTGGACTACGCGAAGACGAGGAGCGATGCTACTGTTCTGCGGGAAAACGGCACCGACGAGCTAGAGGCTCACAAGAGGCGGCGGAAAGCTGAGAAGGGTATGTTGCAGTGCTCTCTTCACGACCACATTGACTATGAGAGGTACATCGTGTCTAACCGTTGATCTTATCATATCTTTTACAGAGCGCAAACAAGCCCACGAAGCCCTCGAGGCCCAGAAGAAGCTCAAGCGTCCCGCTGCAGCTGCCGAACCTGCTCGCCCCGCGAAGACGACCAAGGGTACCGGTCTCAAACCTACCTCTGGTACTACCACTGCCGTCGTCCCAGACGAGTACCTTCCCCCCAACAAGATCCTATTCCTGCGGGAAATCCCCGACGATTCCAGCGAGGAGAGCCTGTCATCTATCTTTGGTCGCTTCGAAGGATTTAAGGAAGTCAGATTGGTTCCTGGTCGCAAGGGTATTGCATTCGTCGAGTACGAGACTGAGGCAGGAGCTATTAGTGCAAAGGAGGCTACTTCAGGCATGCCCATGGGCGAACAGGGCAAAGCTATCCGCGTTACCTACCAGAGACAGTAGTTGCTTCGTTATTGCACTTCTCCGAAAAGGGTTAAACATCCTGATATTGTTCTACTGGCGTTTGGGGGCTCCTATCTTACTTATGTATTCGCAATACAAAGAGATTACCTGGGTGAATTATGCCTTGTTCATTTTCTTCCCTTCTAAATTGCTGGGATCTGCGTTAGTCCAATAAGTCGAAGTATATTTGCGGTAGTGAAGCAAAATGGCCCAGGCAAAGCAAAAACAGTACAGAGTTACTCCGCAGTACTTGACAAGAATGATGCTAATATCAAATCAAAGGCCACGGGGACAATACATGTAGCCCGAAATGGGGGAAATAAAAGATGCAAAGAAAAGAAAATCCCTAGAAAATAACATCGTTGTCTTCTTGTTCGCCCAGAACATCCGTGGTTTCGACATCCTCCTCCTTCGCCTCCTGGGCTGGTGTGCCCTCTTGTGCTTGCTTCTCGGCTTCCTTTTGCCGGGCAGCCAGCATTTCGGCGTCTGCAGCCGCAACGTCGCGCTGCTTCTTGCCCGAAACCTTCTTTAGACGGTAGAATTCCTCGCGATCCAGTTCGTCGAGCTCAGAGTTGATGTCTATAGGGTTTGAATTAGTGCTGTGATTTTGATCGTAGAGGAGGTAGTACAAACATTTGATGGTGTTCTCGGTTCGAGGAATAATGACATGTTCACTGGCGCAAGATGTTAGTACTGTGTATGATAGCTTACCACTTATGTTGTTGAATGAAACTCACATGGCGTTCACTAGAAGACGAGTCAGTTTTATAAACACGGGCAACGAGATCGTTTAGGCTTACCTCTTCGGTTGACAACTTTAATAACCTCATCCAAGATCAAGAAAGCAGTCTAAAGATATTAGCCATTAGAATTATGCAGATAATGCTGGTGCTCCACTCTCCATACCTGTAGACTAGCTAGCTCCACCAACGTCTCGACGGCGCGTGCATATGTCTCCCGGCAGCGCTGGATCTGCTGTCCACCCTTACCAAGGCCCGTCAAAGCAAAGTCATTGATACCATCCTGTGTATAACTCTCGAAATGGGGAAGGAGGACACCGGAGACGTTCTCCTGCTTTGCGCGCACTCGGAATCGAGCTTGTTTGGCGGACTCCTGAACCTGGTACCCGATATCGCCACCAACTGCATAGCTTACTTCGGCCAGGGAGAAGGCTGCAATTTGCATGACCCGACCCATCTTTTGCTTAGCCTCATCGATGCGACGTGTGATTTCTGCGAATTGGAATTAACTCCTAGGGAATGGGAATGCGGGATGCGGGGAGGACCCGACTCAAGATATCATACCTCGGAAACGTCTACCAGAAGATATCAGTGATTAGCGGAGCTGTAAAGATGCAAAATGATACGAAGGCCCTACTTTGTCAATGCTTCACTCTTTCGCTTCAACAAGCTGTGTCCAATCTCAGCTCCCTTCAGCTTGCTCTTCATCAACCCCAGTGATTGGCGAGTCGGGAAGACTGGCTCTCGGCCCTGCAAGAAAGAACATTAGTCATATGAAAATGTGAGGTGATATATGCCAGGTTTCACTTACCACAGCACCGGACATGACGGCAGCTTAGAAACCAAATAGAGAACTAGACCAACGACAGTTGTAAACGTGCGGCCACATTGATATGACGCCGATAGGAATATACCGCCTACCCAACCTGGTGCTACAAAATCACGTGATATACATTCGACCTCATCGTTTCATCCTTCATTGACGCGACAGTGTGATTTCCCCGTGAAGTTCACCACCTGCGCCCATTTTCTCATGCTGCACTAGCGAACGTGCTACTTGATCCCGCTCGACTAGAGTGGCGCTATGCCAGGGACGCTCCTGCCCCCGAGATCAAACCGGCAGCACGCACAGATGGATCGCCCATCTGCGTCCCGGCCGGACCTTTACCTGATTGTGAGCGCCCATTGCACGTTATTTTCCCTCAGCCCAAAATGTTAATAAAAACTAACTTCAACTTGTACCAGACTGACCAGGACACTGTTTACGAACAAGATCTGCTACGTGAAGTTGGAAGCATTAAGCCATGGTTGGCTTATATCGAATTCAAACAGCAGAATGGCACGCTCTATGAGCAAGCTTTTGTATGTTCATATACTGAAGAACTCAAACCCCATGGGATGACTACTAACATAGCTCTTTACAGATTATGGAGCGTGCCTGTCGACAATTGCCTCGCTCATACAAGCTATGGAAGATGGTAAGAAATATTCAAAACTGGTTGTAAGGAACTGACTTCCTGACTGATACTTTTAATAGTACCTGGAGTTCCGAACCAAGCATCTTAAGGGCCGCAACCCCACTGTCTACCGTGCAGAATATCTGAAGGTCAACGCTCTCTTCGAACGAGCTCTGATCCTCCTCAACAAAATGCCTCGTATCTGGGAGATGTACCTCACTGTTCTAATGCAACAGCCCATGGTGACACAAACACGGCGAACTTTCGATCGAGCTCTCCGTGCATTGCCAGTCACGCAGCACAACCGAATTTGGAGACTATACAAGGGCTTCGCACGATCTGCATCTGGACAAACTGCCGTGAAGATCTGGGCCCGGTATATGCAGATTCATCCTGAGAATGCGGAGGAATATATTGATATCCTGGTTGAGATGGGTGAATATACGGAGGCTGTTAAGGTCTTCATGGAAATTCTTGACAACCCGCGGTTTGAGTCCAAGCACGGCAGGAGCAATTTCCAGTTATGGACTGAGATGGTAGACCTGCTGGTCTCGAAGGCCAAGCATATTGAAACAGGCCCGCAAGTGGGAATCGATGTGGATGCCATTCTTCGAAGCGGCATTGACCGATTCGCAGACCAGCGAGGAAAGTTGTGGGCTGGTCTGGCGACCTACTGGATCACCAAGGGTAACTTCGAAAAGGCACGCGATGTGTTTGAGGAGGGAATCACTACCGTTATGACAGTCCGTGACTTCACCCTGATCTTTGACTCTTACGTCGAATTCGAAGAGTCCATCATCGGCAACCTGATGGAAGCAGCAGCAGTTCGATCTGAAAAAGGCAAACTCGATGAAGACGCCGACTTTGATCTCGACTCACGCATGCTCCGCTTTGAGCAATTGATGGATAGACGACCTTTCCTAGTCAATGACGTTCTTTTGCGACAGAACCCCAACAATGTCATTGAATGGGAGAAGAGGGTAGGATTGTGGGGAGATAACAAACAGGAAGTCGTCAACACATATACAGCTGCGATTGCCGCTATCAACCCCAAGAAAGCCCATGGCAAATTTTCGGAATTGTGGGTCAACTACGCCAAACTCTATGAGAATGGCGGGGATCTGGCAACCTCTAGAGTCATCTTTGAAAAGGCCGTCAAGGTTCCATTCAAATCCGTGGCCGAGCTCGCTGAAACTTGGTGCGAGTGGGCCGAGATGGAGCTCCGCGCCGAGAACTTTGATCAGGCTGTTAGCATCATGGCCAAAGCCACTCAGGCGCCGAAGAAGTCCACTGTGGATTACTTCGATGAGACCTTATCTCCCCAACAGCGAGTTCATAAGAGCTGGAAGTTGTGGAGCTTCTATGTCGATCTTGTCGAGAGTGTGTCCTCGTTGGACGAAACAAGAAAGGTTTACGAGCGCATCTTCGAACTTCGCATTGCGACACCACAAACTGTTGTCAATTACGCAAACCTGCTGGAAGAAAACGATTACTTTGAAGATTCCTTCAAGGTGTACGAGCGCGGTCTGGATCTGTTTAGTTACCCAGTTGCCTTTGAACTCTGGAACTTGTACCTGACCAAGGCTGTCGATCGCAAGATCGGAATTGAGAGACTCCGTGACCTTTTCGAACAGGCCTTAGATGGGTGCCCACCAAAGTTCGCCAAACCTCTTTACTTGATGTACGGAAATTTGGAGGAGGAACGAGGTCTTGCACGACACGCTATGCGCATTTATGAGCGTGCAACTCGTGCTGTTTCCGACGAGGACCGATTTGAAATGTTCGAATTTTACATCACCAAATCCGCCTCCAACTTCGGTCTCACATCCACTCGACCTATCTATGAGCGGGCTGTCGCTGCTCTGCCTGACCAGGAGGCCAAGGAGATGTGCCTCAAGTTCGCTGAGATGGAGCGCCGGCTGGGCGAAATCGACCGTGCTCGTGCGATCTACGGCCACGCGTCGCAGTTCTGTGACCCTCGCACGAATGCTCCCTTCTGGCAGAAATGGGAAGCCTTTGAAGTGCAACACGGAAACGAGGACACATTCAAGGAGATGCTTCGCATCAAGAGAAGTGTCCAAACTCAATACAAGTATGTTCATCTCCCTCTCCCCCTCCCACCCCTGGTAATCGAGTTATTGACAATCTTATAGCACCGATGTCAATTTCATTGCATCGCAGGCTATTGCACGCAGCCAACAACGCCCAGATGACGAGCAAGCCGGAGACAACGAGGATGCAGACCGTGCCGATGCCATGGCTGCCATTGAACGCCAAGCCCGTGCTCCTGTTGGCTTTGTTGCTGCTAGCACCGGTCCAGAAGGTGGCAACCGTCCTCCACCCGCTGGTCAAACAGCCCCCGCAGCCCCGGCAAACCCCGATGCTATCGACCTTGATGATGACATGGATGAGTAGGCAGTTTCCATGCCCCACTGCCCACAAAGGATAATCTAGAACGATGCTCAAATCTGCTCACTGAGCTGAGAGCTCTATGGTTCCATCTCTTCCACACCGCTCTACTTTGAATTTTCTTTTCTCATCTAGTATAAGTATCATCAGTGACATACATTCATGTCATTGTTCCTTGTTTTTTTACCGTTGCATCTCTAGTCTGGCACCGACTTGCTATTTTTTCTTGAATTGACTCGACCCGAACAGGGTTGAGATTGAATGAACTGCTTTCCATTCTATTGTTATCATCATTCCTCGCTTCTCTCCCGATACCTTCTCATAAGGCGTCTCTTCTCTGTTGTACAACATACCTTGTTTAGTTAGCTATCATCCATGGGCCTTGGGTTCTTTCAGGATTTGGTTTCCAAGCTACTTGGTCTGGTAATTTGTATTCGAGTCGGAACCCTCCTACATGGACAAAAAGCTACTACCGAAGATTTTCCATGCGCCAGAATTGGGCGTAAATTGGTCTACATAGTTAACGTCTTGGCTTATCAGATACCATGCTGATCTGATTACCGTCTTGCAGTGTCACTAATCAAAATGTTCTTCTATTATCAGGCGCCTATAGGAAGATCGCACTTTATCTACAGTCGAGATTGAGTAGGAGAAGAAGGCAAAAATCAAAACTACAATGTCCAAAGCTGCGACCCCAACGCTATTCTATATGTAAATGCAGGCAAAAAGCAAAGAAATGAAGACTGTAGACACCCAGAAGAACTCACGGCTCTTCAGATGAAGCAACCTCAGTGGGAGCGGCATAGCTCTCGTCGGCACCAGTTTCAGCCTCCACTGTCTGTTCGACTGCAGATGTTGCCGGGGCAGCAGTATCCTCGTTGTCCTTCGTTGCGTCCAGGCTCTGCTTGGCTGGAGACGCAACTCCAGAGCCAGGTTGAGATTTCTCAGCTTCCTTGCCAGCATCAGGGAAAATCTCAGCAAACAGATCAGGCAAAAATCTTCCAAGACGCTTGCGAGTTTCCAGCCACATTTCCTCCTTTTTAGGGTCCTGGGATGGAGGCACGAGGTAACCACCATCGGCCATGACCAGAAGAATATTCTTCAAGCTCTCAGGGATGGCTTCTTCCAGGCTATCGCCCTGGCCGCTGTTCATCATGCGGTCGAGGATGTCGAGGATTTGGAGCCAAAGGTGAACCATTCCCTCGCGGTTAGGAAGCTGGTCGAGGTAGCGCAGGAAGATCTTGCAGACCAATGTCGCTGCTTGGACTCGGGTCTCGCTCATACCGATAGGATCGGAGTGGTAAACCTCAGGCTTGAGCAAACGCAAGATGAGTGGGAAAAGGACCTCATCGAAGAGAGTGGCCCATTCCTTGTCGTCACCGGAGATTAACTCTGCAGACAAAAGAGCTCGTTGGAGAGTGGAAATTGCATGGTGTCGAATATCACGACATGGGTTGATACATTGGCCAGAGAGGGTTTGGAGAATCGGATACCAGTAGGCAGCCCAGGCTAATAATTTAGAGCACGTCAGAAAGTCGACCGCGGACAGAGGCCGAAAATAATAAAGACTAACCTTCATGTTGCTCAAGGTGAGACTGTTTTATGAGCGTGGGAACTCGACCAGTCAAATGGTAGATTAGACCAATGGCCTTGACACCACGGGTGACTACTTGATTTTCGCTATTTGATCGTTAGCAGTTGCCTGGCGTGAAATAATATAGACTGTCATACGTAGGCTTCGGTTGCTTGACACTTTTAGTTCTCCGGATGTGGCCATCCCTCCGACGTTCGGTAATGGACCCCACATGCGCCGCGCTGACAAAGTCATTTGCAAGGGAGATTGTAAACTTGTAATTGTCGGCCGTAACAATATCAGGCATGGACTCCACAATGCCCTTGAGAAGTTCAAACACCATAGGGGCAGACTCTTCGTGTTGAATCAATCTCTGAAGGATAGACCAGAAGTCGGGAGAAATCGTGATCTCGTTTCTTAAACGGCCGGGGTGAGCGAGACATCGCGAAAGACCTTTCACCGTTGGCAGAGCAAGAGTTTCTAAGATATCTTGGTCATATCCAGAGATAGCGTGGAGCACAACAGGTACTCGAAGGAAATGCTCGTCCTATGAAAAGTTAGACAATGTGCAACACCACAAACATAGAAATACTTACATGGCTGAGTCGTAAGAGGTTGAGCAGATAAGAGACGATGCGTGATACCGTCAACGGATGAAGGTTTTTGGCATCGCGCACTAGCGTCTGTAGGGTAGTCGCAAGTGATTCGCCCAGGGCCTCAAGGGTTTCCTTATCGCGAAGAGTGAGCACAGTTGCCAACTCTAAATTGAATATCATGGCGGGGTCATATTTCGGCTGGTTAGGATCAACTCTGGCACTTGTGGGCCTTGATACGGGACTCGGCCGTTCTGGCTTCACAACGATGACAGCAGGTGCATTGTCCTCTGGCAATTGCGACAGCAAAGCCTCCACAAGCTTCACTAGAGATGACAGAGGGAGAGTTCTTGTCGCAAGTTAGCAGGCTGGTTAGAATCTTAATAGGCACATCACTCACTTGAAATTGGCTAATATTTCGGATATCGAGCATGCAGTAACGCAGTCTACTGTGCAAAGGGTGTTGTCAAGTTCCTCGTCTGACGGCTCCGGAGGATCATCAGCTGCATAACTGGACAGGTAAGACGTGAATGCAGACAGTAACCCTGAGTCATTGCTACGGTTGTCACGATCCACCACTTGCGATGGGGGTTGTAATGGAATAGAAGAGACGTCAAGCTCGGCCGTGAGCGTAGAGTCAAAGGGCGGGATCAAGGAGTTGATAAATAAATTGCTGAGAATCCTGACAACATGCTCCCAGCCCTGCTTGGGTGCAGACTCATTGCCCAATAGAACTCGAAACAGAACGACAGTAGCCAATTGAGCTCGGAAGTCCCTTCCGAATTTTACAGCCAGCTCACTGACCATCACACTCTTTTTGCCTACTTGCACCTCAGTGTTAAGCGCAGTACTCGGAGGCTTATTGGTCGCCAATGTGCTGATAGATGCCAGAGAGTAGACAATACGGTCGAACGCCTCAGTCAAGCCATACCGGGCTGCGATTTGAGCGCATTGGTCGAAACCATTGACAACACGAGAGTAAACTGCATCATCTGATGCGGACATAAAAACGTAAGATAGGGTTGCCACTACTGGCTTCCACGTAGCCTCAAACATGTCGGCATCGTGCATGTTGGTCTCCCCCACGACCATATCGCTAGAGTTTGACGACTTTAGAAGAAGCTCTTTCCAAGCGTAATCGAAGGCGTGCTTGTTCTCATGCTCATCAGGAAGAATGATCTCGTTCTCCTTGATAGAATCGTAGATCTCCTGGAGGAATTCCTCCGTGAAATCGCCGCCGCCGTTGACTCCGCGCAAGTTCCTAGCGAAAGCAGGGAACGACATGCGGTTTTGTGACTTCACATTGGGATTATAAAGCTCCGTGTTCAGCATGATTATGGCATAAGTCAGAATATACAGGGCATCCTTGTCCGCAATTCCTTCTGGCTGCGCCTTTTCGGTATAATGCTCTGAAAATGTTGTGACGATTCGTTCAATGAGCGGCGACTCGCCCGGCAGACGGAAGGAACTCAGCAACTCGCGGAGTGCCTCCACTACGTTTCTCCCTGAGAAGTCGAGAAGATCCACGAACGCGCCCAGCAATGCTTCATTGTCACGCTTTGAGATGAAATCTCCAAGGACTTTCTTGGACAATCGACTTGTGCCCTTTAGGAACCGAGCTACCAGTACAGGATTGCTCGGGTCCTCAATAATTCCATGCTCTGCTAGGTAGGCAATTCCCGCCTTCGGGTTTTCGTTGAACATTTGCGCTCCCTTGATGATAATTTTTTTGGTTTTCCGCTGAGTTCGCAGGCGATCTCGTGGAGGGTAGTTTCCGTGTAATGGTACATCATCCAATCGGTCGTAAATGAATTGCACGTACCCCAGGAGAGAATCCAGGCAGAGCGGAGGTACGTTTGTGGTGCTCCATGTTGCGGAGTCGGGGAATGCGTTTCGCGAGAGTAAGCCAATCATGTCCTCACACAAATCGGCTCGATCGACTTCACAGTCGTAATTTACAAAAAGTTCAACCATGAAGCTCGGAATCCGCGACAATACACCGATGCTTTCAACCATTGCTTCACGGGCTTCTGGTTTCCGTGAACCACCTTCCAGCCCAAGTTTCTGCCGATCCTTGACCGGAACTGGTGTCGATCTGCCGCTGTTTGTCTGGGATGCCGGTTGCTTAACCAGTTTGGGGGTTTGCGGCACGCCTTCATAAAGGGACGGGTCAATGCCGGGTTCTCGGGGAATCTCAACACGAGGATGAAGACAAGCCACCAAGTATGACAGGTAAAGCTCCTGCTGAAGCTTTAAGACAGGTCGGCATGTCGATAACAGAGTACCGGCAACCCTGAGAGACCCAGCAAGAATCGCCAATTGTTCGGAACGTACCAATTGGAAGATGTAACGGCAGAGATCATCTTTAGCCAATGCTGCCAAGCTTGGGTGCCGTGCGATGGAAGGCCCAGCTACTTCTAAAGCAACATCGATGATGCGCAGAGCCATCACTCTCATCGTGTCGGTATGCTGCCGGTTATGGGGGTCAAGTAGATCAATTAACACCCGGAAAAGCTCCCTGATGGAGGGCAAAGAATATGGCTGTATATCTTCGCTTTCATCATCAGTCTGTGGGCTCGGTGGTGCGGCTGCTGCTCCCCCATTGCCTGTCTGCTCGGGAGCTCCCTCTGTGCTGGTACTGTCCCGTTCCGCGGTTGCTGTATCTGAGCTCATAGCAGACTTGTGCTGTGAAGCGACTGTGTCACCGTTGACAGACGGATCCATCTTAAGATTGGAAGTATCTTTCTTGATACTTTCATCTGCGAAAGGAGTTGGTCCGGCCGGGATATTTTGGTCGAGGTGTGACAGCCGTGTGAAAATGACCTGGCACATGTTGACCATGGCCATCTCTGCAGACCTGCGCAGTACCTCAGACAGCCGACTCTGGCAGCACATGCTGAGGCCTGTTTCCATCATTTCACAGACGCTTTCGTCCCCCAGCAGCTCCCCCTCTGGTCGAGAGAGCATGCCTTCCATCAGCTTCAAGATTCTTAGCAACACAATCTCGTCGGCAGAAGAGTCGCTTGCTTCGAATCGGCAATGTGTAATGGCGGCGGAAAGAAGCTGCATTGCCATCGGGAGTCGAGGTGAGTCCCGGTTGACAATGTTGTAGGAAAAGAACTTGGTCACGGCAACCAGGGCAAGGGAGGTAATGGCTGCGGAGGTCGAAGAGGAGCGGATGACCTGCAAGAAAGGATGAAGCAAAGCCGGGGTATCGAAAGTGCGGATGTCTTTGCAGCCCTTGAGATCACTTCGCAGGCGGGTAAAGGCCGATATCAACGGATTATCCTGCATGCTCTTCCCCTTCTTCCCTCGCAGGCCCCATCGATTGGCCAAGGCATGATCATCATCTTGGCGGGGTGATTGTGGGCTTTTGCGCGGACTCGGAGGCGCGGAGGAATCGCGATCGTATACACGGGTGCCTCCATTGCCGCCCAGGATAGCGGAGACAGAGGAGTGTGCCCAGCGGGCATGCTTCCGCATAGACGAGGTAACGGTGATACATTCTGTGGTCACCAGGGCCACGGGGTCTATGGCGATAGGTAAAGGCTCTGACATGGTGGAATCGAGCATCTCGACCGGGAGATGAGCCCTATGGTGTCACCGAGGAATCGGAAATCGGCGAACAAACAGCTGGTCTCTCGATGAGCTGCTGCTTGCCTGTCTGAGCCTAGCGTCTTCCCCGCCCGCTCACCGCCTTCGTCAGGGGTCAAGACCAGGTGATTCCGAAGATCCGGTATTCAACTCTTTTCATTGGATAATACTACCAAGCTCCGGTATTATGTCTGTATTACACTTGCCACAGAATATCACACAATGAGAAAGTGGACTATAAAATGGCGATGATGCTCGCAAATTTTTCAATTTGTGTAACTGTTAACACCTCTCTACCTATTGGAGTGGACTTTTTATCCGCTGGCCAATGTCTCGGGCATAATAGCCTCCTTCCAAGGTTTTTTTGTTCACCTGCATTTTCTGTAGCCACAGTGTACCTTGATACCTGATTGTATGAAGGAGGTATGTGGGCCCTGCAGAAGCATCACTCTAAACTGATTAGCAATTATTGAAAAACGAGTCTCGATTCTCGTGGTACCTTAGTAAGGGCAATGTACATTGGGATCCATGGGTCACTAGAGTAATGTAAGTGGAGTTGTTTGGGGGGAGCCACTATCGGTTTGTTTATATATAGCTTCTTCGGGGCAGATCCAAGACACTAGAGACCCATCATGTGGACCTAGAACCATGAGACAGTCAACACATGTGCTGTTGATGATTGCTTTGTTTCTTTTAAAAGTTCCGAAGCGAGACTTTGGAATATGCTTAATTGTGACACCAATAGTTCTAAGGATCCTCAATGTCACTCCCAGAGTGTTGGGTATCTCCAGCTGTGGTCCACATAAAACCCAAAACAACAGCACTTGATTCCGACTAGCATTCTACTGTACTTAAGCCAGACGACTTACTGTAAAGTGAAGCCAGGGGGATTTTAAATTGCAATTCTCATGTTCCAATGTGACTTGTCAGACAAGCCTTGCAGGTGGTTGGGGAGAGCAACGGGGACGCGTTGGCCGGACAAACGTAAACACTCCACGAGCCTCCAGGCGCCAAGGCCCAGTTATCGCCCTATCGCACTGCTATCATATCCCCCGCTTGCGCCCAAAACAACTCTCCTTCTGTCGCATTCTATGCGCTCGCAGCCAACTGAAGAAGTGGTGGTCCTTATTTGACTTGCCGCTGTATGGAGGGGGACTGCGAGTGTTGCGACTGCTTTTGATCCTTTTTTCCATCTCTTCAAATGGACTGTTGACACTTTCACATCGCCCTCTTTCCAACTCCGTGCGCCCACTGCGCTTTCCTTGTGTTCTGTCGCTCCTTCTATCCCCTGCTCCAGCTACATCAGACACCTTCTCTTGCTTTCCTATTTCCGCCCACGGTCCACTTGCAAGGCAAGTGCAACCCAACCGCCATGACGGCCAATGCAGGTGCGCCCGCAGGCACCAATCTGTCGGACATCCCGCTGGAACACCTCAGTCTTTACCATGCTGTCGACTCCTACCTCTCCTCCGTCCTCGTTTTTTATGGCCCCGTTGCAACCGCCAATGCCACCGTAAGCAGTTCGCGCATTCAGGCGCATATTTTCAGCCCCGCAGGGTTCCAAAGTTACACTCGAATAACAATTTCACCTGCTGCACCGCTTTACGCAGCAGTGAACCACCTACCCCGCGAAAGACAAGGCGATGCAGTTTGTCGCGCACTTGCCGTGAGCATGCTGAAATACTTTGCCGAGTTGTCGAGTCCTCTCAAATCCCTTTTGGCTGAAAGGTCACAGCCGGCGCGACAAGGTGGAAAATTACCGAAGTTATTTGACGAGATGCACGCCGCAGATCTAGCCAGCCGTATGACAAAAGTGGAAGACTCGACGGAAATTATTCGGGATATTCGCAACTCATTCCATGAACGAAAAGTCCCTTGGACTGACCTCGACGTTGTTCTACCAGCCGGCACTATACAACACTCCGAGAGAAGAGAAAGCGCCGGTTCGGACATGGAAGAATCACAAAACCTCCAATATGGCCAATATACACCTCTTATTATGGCACTTGGGGACCCCATGTTTTTACCAACATCGCGTCTCAAACGTGCGCCGTCACAATCAACTAATGTGAGCAAATCCAGGATTTTCACACGTGGCCAGAAGGAATCTGTTCGTCTTACCATGTGTGAACTTGTGGATACCGAGGAGCGATATGTTGCCAAATTATATTCGCTCGTGCATGAGGTTGCGGACGAGTTCCGCCAAAAAGCTCAAGGAAGAGGTCCGTCCAGTACCAGTCCGGACGAGGCAGCCTTAGAAACCCTCTTTCCGCCATGTCTGGATGAAATCTTGGAAGTCAATCTTGGATTCCTAGATGTCATTCGGCAGGTCCTCGATGACACAGAGAAAGACGCACTCGAAGATATCGGGCAAGACACTGAGCTTCCTCCGCGCCGAAGCGCAGCACGGGAGAATAGGGATGCAATTGGCGCCGCCGAATTTGCAAAAGCATTGCTCGATTGGTTGCCACAATTCTCCCAACCATATGCTGAATACATGAGGGCACACAATGGGTTTGCTCAGATACTTAACTCGTTCATGCGGGATAAGAACTCCAGTTTTTCGAGGCGAGTCTATGAGACAGGAGAACAGAGGCTGCGGTCTCTTCTGATGGAGCCCGTTCAGCGGCTTCCTCGCTACAGTTTATTGATTGATACCATGACAGGCAGCCTGCCCCTGGTTCATCCTGCTGTGCGTCCTCTGCTGAAAGCTCGAGACATGGTGAAAGATATTTGTGCTCTGGAGAATTCCTCCCCATCTGGTCATGCACAGAGCCTCCGTCGTTTGAGGGAGCTTGTTGATAGCTGGCCAGCAAAAGTATTTCCAGATGGCCGCTTGATAACGGCAGTTGATGTCGATGAGGTCACTGTTCCATACCAACTGGATGGGCAAGCAACAGGCCCTGGAGCTGGGATAGTACTTCTCTACCGAAACTGTCTTGTGATACTTGCAAAGTGCGCAGACAGTCGAAGCACCGCACGTGGCGTGCTGGCAGACATTGATAATGCCGCGTCTTCAACTACTGATACCTCTATGAACCTACCACCATCCGAGCTCAAGGTTGCTCAAGTTCTAGAGCTTCATACTGTGCGCTGCATGCAATCGGCATGCGGTCGGATATTGTATATCGTGCCAGCCTCATACCAATCAGGTTCAGACCCCCTCGACAGCGGCGCTGATCTTATTGCCCTAGAATTGACATCGACGTATGAAGGAAAGGCCGGTCGACTGATTGAGGAAATTGCAAAAGCAAAAATTGAAGGCCGCTATTCAGAACAAGAGCGAGAAGGTGACAAATGGACACTGCGGAGCCCTGCTGCCGCTCTGGGAACAACCAATCTTCTAGCCTGTGTGTGCGAAGACGGCCAGACTGAGGCTCTCAATCATGTCTACTCGTCTCCCATACGCGTGGTATTTGACAAGCCGAAAGGAAACTCGATTCAAATGCTGAGAAGCACTCACTTGGAGGTTGTCATATCTATTTCTCCTCCCAACGGCGATCAGTTTAGAATGGATGTGGACTCTGTGATTGGTGCCCCTTCAACGGATCTGGTGTCGGCAGACACATTCATCTCAACACTTTCAAGACGCATGCAAAGTCTTCTTTCACCTCTACACAGTCCACAGAACCCCAAAATTATGACTCCATTGGTTCAGTCTAATTTTGAACTTATTCGATACATTGCAAGCAGCTTGATCACCCAAGCCAAAGCATCCCGTGGATTCCGACCACCTTCACCAACGAAGCTGATATCCAATTTACTGGGAGGCAGCCGTGAAAATGTTCCGACTATCAAGCAGCCAAACTCGGCGACTCTGTTGGGTGAATTTCCTAAAATGCCTCCCCCGAGGGGCAATCTTTCCAGATCGAACACTCTGCCTTCCACCTTTCCTGGCAAAGATAAAGAAAAAGAGAAAGGAGAAACGTCTAACAAGATATCCGTGGTTGGGACGCCTGCCGCACGAGGCCCTGATGGCCAACTTGGATCGCTGGAGCAAACCTTCGCAGCCTACGTGCTCTCTTTACAGTCTCGAAGTGGGAATATCCTTGGGCGAATGCTTCGCGCTAGAGAGGCTGCGGACCGCTCTCCAGTGAATGAGCTATATAATATCCTCCTGGAAGACCCCTGCAAACTCCAAGCTGCTGCAGAAGTGCCCGTTGACACCTTGTTTGTTGCTTTTGAAACTTTCATGAAAAACGCGTGGAAGCGGAGTATGGGCCCTGTGCTGGACAAATCGTCTTTGCGGCAGCTTCAAAGTCAATTTGACACCATGTTTCCTCGTGATTTTGATGAAGAATTTCGGAAGTTTTTGGCAGATACTAGTCCACAAAATCGCCGTGCCTTGGCTGCTATCATCCGGCTGCTTGCGGAGTTGCTAGACGCATCTGGGAACGATGGGGACCGTGGAGCATTGACAATGGCCTTCGCTGAGGTTCTCACAGAGGATGGTGACCCTGTACATCACGTATCACTCTTGGATAGACTTGTTGAGGACTTCGACAATCTCTTCGAGGAATTCATCCCCAGTGGAGCCTCAGTCGAAGGGACACTGACCAGTGATCAATCCCAAACCAAGACATCACAGGCCAATACTGGGTCTGTGGGTTCAAATAATTCTTCATTCCGGAAGCGCTTCGGATTCAGCCTTCACAAGGACAGCCAGAAGAGTGAGGGTGAAAGCAAGGTTGCTTCGATCTTGCGAACACTGAGCAAGAGACAAAGCCCGGCTGATTCAGAGCCTAACACCCCCAAGGGATCTCTGTTACGCTCCAAGTCCACCGATGTGGATGCACGCCTGGGTTTCCTTCGGCCCACATCGCGCGATCGCCCGTTCGGGTTTTCATCCGAGGAGCAAATATCAAGACCAGGCACTGGCCACGGACAGACCCCATCTTTGTCTTCTATGAGGGGAATATCGCATGATAGCGTCGTGAAGGTTCGCCGAAAAAGGCGGAGCTCTCTGTCAGACCTACGCCCCCAAACCGCGTCTTCGGAGGCCTCCAATATTTCCAGTATCTCCAATGTCTCCCCAACCCACCAACTACGCCCTGTTACTCCGATCAGTCGCCCTCGAGCCGAGCCAGCTACACCGACTAGCCAGCCACCAAGGCCACATAGTAGTTATTTGTCAAGATCACCTACGAGAGGTACATCACCGGCGAAAGCAACCTCTCCTGCCCGCTTAGGATCACCTATTCGAAGGATGTCGCCTACACGCCCTTCGACCCCCAGTAGGAAAGAGAACATTGATCCTCAGATGCCCCAATCCGAGAGAGCTGCCAAGACTTCGCGTGTCATTCCAGAATCGCCAACTCAGGAATTGAAGAGGCGATCCCGCGCGACTAGCATTCCTCAGCGAACACCAGGACTCCGAGAGAGACCCACGGCCAACACGGAAAATAAGCGTCCGCAATCTTCGTCCTCAGCTCAAAGAACTCCAAAGTTGCGATTGCAAAGCTCACAGAAGGTTAGTGGCTGCTCCATGTAAACATTCAAGTTCTATAGCTAATGTTTCCCCCCATATAGCTTCGTGAACGCGTGAAGACGGAGAAAAAGACTCAAGCTACTGCACAAATCGGTCTTCGAGACGAGCTGACAGCCCTTGGCAATGAGATGCATGCCTTGAGGCTAACGCCGCCAAAGGAATCTAATATGGAGACCAATGAGGGAACCGCAGGGTCTCAGCCAACCTCAGAAAGAGGTGCAGCGCTGGAGAGTCGTTTCCGCATGCTGGAAACCCGATTTGACCAGTTCGTGGGTGAGTACAATGGACGCACGGCTGTTTTAGAGAGAGATGTAGAGTCATCTCTGGTTGTCAGCGAAAAACGCGTAAAGAAGCTGGACGAGTTGTACCGTGAGGCCAGTGCAGAGAACGAGGCCCTCTACGATCGGTTCAACTCGGAGCTCAGCAAACTCTCAAAGGATGTGCGGACGGGTAGCGCAGAAGAGTCTTTGCAAGCCCAACTGAACAATGCCCTAGAGGAGATCAGTCGCCTGAAAAAAGAGAATTTTCGACTCAAGAGAGAGGTCGGAGGTCTTCGGGCACAACAGGCTGCCGTTGCTCTAACGAGAGCAAGCGATCAATGATCACCATACAGCAATGCCCAATATGCCTTTAATAACCTGATACATTCCCTTTTCTTCCTTTTCGTTCTTTCCAGCCTCATTGTACGCTGCATATCACTTTCCTTTCATTCCGTGATACCACAAACATACACCATTCCTTCTGTAGCTCTGAACGTCCATCACTGGAAGCCGAAGAGTCCTCATTATTGTATCTTTTGACCTTCTCTGTCACTTTTCAGCCTCATACGAACAAATTATTTTGTGTCATGCATAGTACCGAAGATCAAGTCGGGCAGGATTTATTTGTGTTTATCCCATTATTGTACACTAGCTGCTTCAGCTTCTACTGGCCTGCCCATCAGGCGCAATGCATCGGTATCAACCATCTTATACATCCATTCCCACTTGAGTATCCATGTTCTGCCTCCTGCAATGATTTCCGTTTCATTAACATGGTTTTTTTTACGAAGACCTGACAGATCGAAGCCCAGGACCGGCAATGCCAATAACTTGCCGACTTCCTGAGTTTCTGGTAGGTCGGAAGCATTCGATTGTTCTTGCAACAAAACAGGAAGTGTATATCGGGTTGGACCTGGGGCCTGGCCGGACAAAAATTTGCGCAACTGCGTCACAAGGACTCCAGGAGGAATATTCTTGCGTCCTTTTTTGATTGGTTCGTTGCGCAAAGTCTGGAAATCAGGTTCCTGGAGCGGTCTTATCGTGAAAGAAACACTCTCTTGGCAGGCCTTGTCTTCAGAATCTGCTTGATGTTTGCCTCGCGGCGCAATAGAGAGGCGGAGCCAGTATCGGTCGTCCCAGAGTGTCCACTGGGAGTATTTTGGCCGGGGATTTGAGACTAGTTCAGCCGGTTTCGGCAAAAAGACTTCCATAGAGGTGACAGGTGATCGGTTCTTCATGAACGGCTGACGTGAAAAAAGCCATGTATTGCCAGATGATGAAGACACAGGCGTGAACATCACACCCCCTAGTGTGAACTGCTTCGGCGAAGTGTCCTGGATATCTTTCTCTTCAGCGGAGCCGAACATGCGAGAAACGAATGGCGCAAAGCTGCGTAGTGAAAAATGGTTTCCTGGGAATGGGGAGACCAGCTCCGTTATGCGCCGGAGCGTAAGAGCCTGGATTTGCCGGGCTCGTTCGGGGGAAGTCTGAACTAATAGCGGATCCATCCATGTAGGAATCTTTCTGAACTGAATAGTCATTGTGCCCGATCTGAGATTTATATCGAGGATTCGGCATCTCGATGCAAGGAGCTGGTCTGACAGACTTGATGATATCTGTAGGAGATCCCGGCTGGAACGGATAAGAGAGAGGATCCGGGGTCCCTGAAGTGCACGAGGTAGAGAGTTGGATGCCAGCATGCTGCGAATCGCATTCCGAGGAGTTAAGGTCGGATCGAAATTAGTCGGGTCTGAGACATAGGGAATATTATTTTGGTGGCAAGTCTCTAGCAGTCGGGCTTTGGAGAAAGAGATAAGGGGTCGACAAAGGAATATTCCACCCGTTGCGATGGCTGATCCCCTCGAATCTAATAGGGTTGCTTTTTGAAAAGACCGGGCTGGTTGAACTGCAGTTTTCTCTGTGACTTGAGCAGCAGCAGACTCGGGCTCGGGTAGTAGGACTGATGAACCGCTTTCGGAGACTCCGAAGAGACCGTGGCATTCTGGAATACGAGCTATGCTTTGAATACCACCGAGACCGGCGCGGCGAGCACCTGTTGCTAGACGCCAAATGGTTGTCTCGATGGAATCATCTCGGTGATGACCCATGAGTAGGGCATTGATCCCTTTGCTGCGACAGGCTGTGCCAAGGGCTTGATATCGTAGCCGTCGGGCATGCGTTTCAAAGGCACTTGGCATTGGTACCTTTGCATTATTTTGCGTAGACTTTTCCAAATCCTTTGAGTACGGCGACCAGTCCAATTTGAGAACTTGGGTCTTGATACCTGCATGGTATTAGCACGCAGTTGTGTAAAATCACAAATTGAATGTATTTCATTTGTTGAAAAATGTCCTCCTCATGAGATACATACCCATATTTGATAACCATGTGCTTACGGACTTTGCTTCATCGCCGCTCTCAGGTCGAGCGCGATGGTCAACTACAAAGGCAGTAACGGAAATGGGTCCACCGATGGGTGTTAGTTCCAGCTGCCGGCACAAGTAAGCAAGGGCCATGGAATCCGCACCACCACTGACGGCAAGACCTGAATGTCATAGTTAGCACAATGCCCCTTCAATGTATGTATTTACTATTGGTCACTGAATGGAACTTACCAATCCGTCGCGGTAGGTGAACCACGTCCCCTGCCACACTTTGAAGGCCATGAGGGGCAATGCCTCTTACCCCCGACCATGCCAGGCGGAAGTGCTCGGTAAAGTGCGCGACCGAGATTGCACTTGTCCCCGCCATCGAGAGTCTGACGTTGACAGATCAGTTGACTCTTTCGCGATTGATATTCGGACGTCGGCCAAACTGTTTCCCCGATACAAATGTAGATCGGACAGTTGGAATGGGTTATAGACACAACTGAGTTTGAAAATTCATATAAACAATGGTAGCTTATAAGACGAAATCTTCTCAACGATTTTCATCCAATTAGACTCGCTTTTCATAGTGTCAAAATGGGCTGGCTGTTTAGCAACCATGACCCCCCATGCATCGCGTCTGTCTGATCTGATTTACTATGCCAATTCCTCAGTTGATAGCAAATGAGAAGAAAAGAGCCTCAAATCAGTGGTTTGCATTAAATCACAAATAATTATATCGGCTTAAAAAAGAATCAAAACACAAAAAGAAACGTCCCCGGGAAGGCTCGAACTTCCAACCTCCTGATTAACAGTCAGACGCGCTAGCCAATTGCGCCACGGAGACGTGCTTATATGACGTCGATGGCTAGAAACATTGAACAAGCAAAATACCCATCTGTAGGTAACAAGTGAGGTTGACTGAATTGGTCTAGAGCACATAAATAAGAGCCTCCTAGAGGGAACAACCCGGGCATTCATGAAGTGAGTTCTGCCCGGGTATGAGCTAAGAGAGCTGCCAAAAATATACTTATACTGATTTTGCTTTCTGTACCTCCCTTCGCAACTCTAAATTATATCATCGACTGATGCATGTTCAATTATGAGTTACTATCAAATTGCCCCATAGTTTCTTAGTGCCTTCTGATACAATTTTTACGTGAACTCTTGAGTTTCAGTCTAATAGATGAGTCACACAAAACCCAGGTACGCGGTCATGCCCTATAGTATGTGTATCAATACATGCGATCTTACTATGCTTTTAGTTTCTCTCTATCAGGTATGGCATCCTCTATACCATAAGCTATATCCATGTTAGTAACCATTTTACAAGCCAGGTATATGACTGCATATTTCACCTATTCGGTGGTGCGTTCGAAAATCAGCTTCTCGCATTAAGTTCGGGGCGAGGCATCAACGGCTTCCTCTCCGGATCGGCAAGTCTCCGGCGTAAGACCGAGAAAACTTCCACATTTCCCCTCCGTAGACTCGGGTAAATGCCGTCGTGTGATCTAACTGGTAAATGGTATATTAATTGCTGGATCAAAATGGCCTTGGGACTTGTTCGCCGATCTAGGCTAACTTGAAAGGTCCCACGCCGCCCTCGACACGAGCGTGCGGGGATGCATTGAGCTACATATGTTGTGGGCTTCCCCTCATATGTACAACTTGGATTTCTCTTTCCAGCATCATACCTACAGCTGTCTGCCTTCATAACAGCCAAAATGAATCTCGAAAAGCCTACCATCCTCCATCTTGGAGATCCCATCGAGTTCAATAAGGAACTTTATGATCAGATAGCAAAGGAATTTACAGTAATTCGCCCCTCTTTAGAAGAAAGACAACGAAATGCTTTCCTGAAAGCCTTGAAAGAGAAAAAATGGGGAGACTTTCAGGGTGTCTTTCGTCCATTCTGGAATACCGGCGGTGAAATGGGTCGTTGGGATGCTGAATTAATCCCATTGCTACCGTCATCCCTCAAGGTGTACGGGAGTGCCGGTGCAGGCTATGACTGGATGGATGTTGATATACTAGCTGAACATGGTGAAGCCACTGACCTCATTTCACCTCGTCTTGTATTAACGCGTTCACAGGGATCATTTATTGTAACGGAGCGCAGGCATCGAGCGAAGCTGTAGCTGATATGGTATGACATAGTGATCCACAGAAATAACTAGAGCAATTGTCTAATTCTATTATGATAATCTTACAGGCTATTTTCCACATCATCTCCGTCTTTCGCAATATGCAGTGGTCTATGGACGGCGCTCGTTCAGGTGACCCGGCGCTCTGGCTTGAGGCGCATCAGAACACCGCATTCACCGCACACAACCCGCAAACACAGATCTTGGGTATAATCGGCCTTGGAAACATTGGCTAGTATGAGCCTCCAGACAGGGAGCTTAGAGAATTTCACTGACGTATGCAGTGCTATCGCCCGAAAGGCATACGCCTGCTTCGGCATGAAGATCTACTACCAAGACATCCACCGAAAGCCCATTGAACAAGAACAAGCTATCGGCGCTTCCTACTGTGCGACATTGGACGAGCTTATTGCTGTGGCAGATTGTATTGTTCTGGCTACCCCATTCAGTGGGTCTAAACTTATCACCAAGGAGACCTTGGCTAAGTTCAAGAGGGGAGGCAAGTTTGTCAACATCGCCCGGGGAACCTTGGTTGATGAGGCCGCTTTGGTTGATGCTTTGAAGTCGGGAAACTTGTCAGCTGCGGGCTTGGATGTGCATGAAAATGAACCGAGCGTGAACCAGGAGCTTATAAAGATGCGGAATGTCACGTAAGTTTTTATTTCTTTGTGAAGATTGAATCGCGGAGTGTTCGCTAAAATGGTTGCCTTTACAGGCTCACGTCTCACACTGCCGGTGGTGCAGCTGAGACTCAGATCGGGTTTGAGCGATTGGCGATGGAGAACGTTCAACGCGTGTTGACTGGCCAGGATCCGCTCACTCCAGTGAACAAACATTTGATCAAGAATTGAGTTGGAGGTTTTGTTAGATATCATAGAAAAGGCATGGGACTTTCCAGACGAAGTTTACATTGATTTCGGCAAAATACAGAGCTGAGACCCCTTGATTGTAATAGAGGAAATGACATCAATGTTATGCCTATGCAGAAATCTGTGAATGGTCCGGAAAAGCAGCCAAATAAGCACTTTCAATCTCTTGGCCCACGCCTGCAACGCCCTCAAAAATCTTATCCTGTTTTAAAGGGATCCCCAAAGATTCCACTGCATGTCGCAATTCTTCGATCAGACGCTCAGCATCCGATATCTCAGTCGCTGACTCCGGTCTGTCTAGCAGATGATAACAAGATGCCAAACGGCCCGACTCGAGGCAGGAGCGTACTCTATGGAAGAGCATGAGTAAAGTGTAACTTCCCTGCATCGCACTGCACCCAAGAAAAGGCAGGGTCCGGGGAGCCCCACCCACACAGCACGAAGATCGCACCATGACTCTTCGATTCAAAGATCCTCTTTTGCAGGTTTCCGGTCCACAGGGGTGGGGATAGGGTAAACTGCGAAACGCGTTTGCTATTACCAGAGAAGCTTTGAGACAAATTTTGGAGGACTCTTGTTCTGTGAATGGGAACGTGGAATGCCAATGGGCAACACTGGAAGGAGAGGGATGGGAGAAGCCGTGACTATTGATCGAGATGAGATCACAGTATCGGTCCAGGAAAAGAGGAATATCTATAAAGGCTCTGAAGCGGTGAAGACGAATTCGAGCGCTGCAATATGGTTAGTCTAAATGCGCTTAATGACCCCAAATTCCTTGAGAGTGTCTTACGTATTGATCATTATACGGCTGATTCGCCACATATTCTCAGCAATGTAGGATTCACCCTCGAAATCGAATGTCTCTCGTAGAGTTTGATCTGATTCGATCATCAAAATCACAATTTGGGAATCGAGATTCTTTATTTCCTCGCCGAGGTTGGAAAGAACTGGTGAGTCGGCGACGCTTTCAATCTTTTGAACCATGGAATGGGCGGCATAGAGAAGCTTTTGAACCCTAATTGTAAGTCCCCACGGCTATGTCTAGTTAGCAGGATATTCATTATAGGATATAAAGAGAATTTGAATACCTCCAGATTAACGCCAAATCGGGGAAGAGGGGTGGTGATTCGCGGATCATCGGAGGCAACGATGGGGGGCTATATTCCTCCATTAGCACCTGGGGTAAGAGTAGAGGAGAGTGCAGAGTCATACCGAAAGATGTAAATTCGAAGATAAGTATGCCACAAACATCTAAAACCACATTAGGCCGGAGTATGACATAATTTGAACTTAACTCACTATCATCCACCATGCGCGTCTTTGAGCCTCTGAGTATTCTGTCGAGGTTGAGCCAAGGTCATGAAGGCAGAGATCCATTGCTGTGGTGATAGCATGGTTGATCCTAGCTCGCATTCTCGATACATTGCCTCGTTGACAATACTCATACATTGCAAGAACGACAAGAGCCAAAATTGGATCCAATTGAAGTGGAATCTTGGGATGGAGTGCACTCTGCTCTTGGGAGGGACTGGCGCCGATAATATTAATGCTTGATGCGGGACTTAGCTCGTCGATCTCTCTCTCAACACTGATCAACGCCGCCTGTGCGAAGAGCTGAGCATAGGACCGCCTTAGAAAGACGGCAGGTTCATTCATAGAAGATGAATCAGGAATAGGTGGGATGAGAACTAGGATAGCTGATAATGCGAGACTCAATGATGATACTGGCCAATAAGGTAGATCACTCTTCTTTGGTTCATCGAACTGTTTTGATGGTTGGAAAAAAGTAGATCGATCCTCATATTGTGGATTCGGTGGTGGCGGAAGCAACGGGAAGTAGGGGTGCATGTAGATATAGTAGGCATTGAGACTGCTATATTGTTAGCATGAAGCCAAAACTCTCATTTGGCTCACTTACATGTCGTCTTCGCACTGATAAGCTCGAATAGCAGGTAGATCCGTATCATTGATAGATGGCGAGGCAAATGTGCCATCATCACCTGGAGTGAGTTGACCCCATAACTGGAGAGCTTCACCGGTGTCTGAGAGTACGTCTGGGGAAGTATCTAGATTATGAATACCCACAAATGGAGCCAGAAGCCCCATAGTATTCTCAAGCAATGGATCTAATGAACGAATTAGTCACATTGCTTCCATTGCTCCTGCCATTTACTTACCAATAGTTTCAACAGCATCTATTGGCGAGGGTCGATGCTGTGGGGTTTCTGATGGTACACTATCAACCTGAGCATGTTGTTGCAACGCCTCAGTATATCGAATACCTCTACGAGCTCCACCTCGGCGACTGGGTTGATAGCTGCATTCTCGGGTTTTGCTGTAACACTGGCACTTAACGTTAGATAAGAGTTCTGCTGCTCGTCGATTAGATTCACCTTACAGCCTTGCAAGGATATTGTCCATCACATCGGGTTTTTGAGGAGCGACTTCATCTTCTATTTCAGTAATGAATGCAAGATAGCATTGCATATTGAACTCACCATGCAAGACATGCCGCTTTTACGGGCGGTTTGGGTACGCGAGGCATCTTATCAGGTAAAGTGACTGGTTTCCACCAAGGGCCCCTTATATCCGATTGGAGCCTCAAGTGGTATCAAGGCGTCACTAAAATCTGCTGTATGCTGCTCGATGAAATCCCAAGGAAGGAGCAATGGTCCGCCAGAGGCCGGTCTAAGTGGCGTTCGGCGTTTGAACGGATCAAATGCCGATTGCGGGACCAATCGGATTCATGTCTCCACATCAAATACTGATGCACTCCGTACAGTACGGCAGACGATGGACTTTTCAGTCAAATTCATGTCCTTGAAATCTCCACAATTTTCCGAGACGATCAGTTCATTATTAAATCTACCAGCCGAAATATTTTCCAGATCACTGACAACCGCTGCCAGAGCAAAGCTTCCCTACATCTGATTCCTGTGACGTATCAGCTCGACAGAAACACGAGGACTTGATAGGAATATCTGCCACCGCTAAAGCAATTTTGAGCAGTGGCTCAATCACCCTGGCCTCTGCAGTGCGATCCAATCGAAGCAGACACTCATGATACCCCTGCAGTGCCCACACGTTATTCGGGTGTTGACGTGCGCGAATGACAGAATCATCAAGTCCCAGATCACATCGATACGCGGCCGCTGCTTCTTCAACATGACCTTGTTCCAATAGAAGGGCCGCGTATGCATGCCGAGAAGGCTGCATCCAGCTCCACGGCTCTTTATATCCCAGACCATCGTCCAATTCGATTGAGCGACGGAGGTGTTCAAATGCTTTGGTGTAATTACCGCGTCTGTATTCTATCTCGCCATCCAACATAGCAGCCGCGATGTCTAGGGTATCGACACACCGATTCGGAAAATCCAGACGAGTTTTGGGGACACGCTTGGCTGCGTCGGTATAGAGGCCTCGGAATTTTTCGGCTTCAGCAATGTTGCCGGTCGCTGCACATGCGATACCTTTCGCGTAGTATATATTTGCAATGGTGACAGAGTAAAGTACTGGGTCCTCCGGAAGTGGGAGGCTGATAATCTCGTCCCACATACCGAAGCGAATCATGACGTGTGGTCGTATGGACATGAAGACTTCAATTGAGTCTGCCATTTTGACAAGCAACTCTTTCGGGAGAGTTTTTTCCATGCGATTTACAGCATCAATGGCCACATGCTTCTGGCCCGCAAACATCGCTGCATAGATAAGCGTATGATAGTTGTGCATGCGATAATTCGAGTAGAAGTTCATCACGCCCTCATAACGGATGAACTTTTCATCGGAAAAGGTAGCACGCTGATTAGCGCGTATGGCAGCGCGATAATCTCCGACCAGGACATCCAAGTGCGCGGGCATGTGGTTTGCGTGACCAGCGTCCGGGACGAGCTCACGTAAATAATCAGCTGGCACCAAGCCCAGCTCTGGGGTTGGTGACATTTCAATTAGATGGATATACAAATGCAGGAGACCCGGGTGTCGGTATGCATCAGAGTGCTTAAGTGCTTTCTCTAGTACATTCTTTGCATCCAAAGTCCGCGTACCGGGGTTCGGCAGACCAGTCTCCAAATTCCAGAGTTTCCAGGGATTGAGACTCATGAGGGAGTCTGCATATAAAACCGCTATGTCGAGATCTTCTCCGAGCGCGTGATATGCCTTCTCCATGGCGTCAGCATAGGCGCGATTCTGAGCAGCGTATTGATCTAAATCTGATGGCTTGTCGCTCTGGAAGCGAGCTTGAATAGCCATGATTAGGGCTTGTTCCACGGGAGTTGCGCTAGAAGCAAGAGCCTTTGCCTTCTGACAAGCTTGGTAGGTGCGCTCTAAAGTGGTCTTCAGGTCATCGCGGAAGAATTCCCATGACTTGTTGTAATTTGGACCAAGAGCGTAAGCTAAACCCCAATAAGCAATGGCACACGATTCATCGTGGGCGATAGCTTGCTCGAAGCATGTAGCTGCCTCGTCGTGGTTGAAGGAGTAGACCCAGGAGAGACCACGATTGTACCAGATCTGGGCGTCGGGGCTGGTGGTAGTGATGGGTCGTCCGAAGGTACCTAAATCAAAGGGGTAGTCGCTCTTTTTGGTAAGCGAGGTGATTGTCATGTTGAATGCAAGTCTATAGAATCAAGTCCTCGGACGAAATAAGGCCGAGTGATGAGGAAATGGTAGCTTGTAGATCGACAGAATATGGTAGAGTTGTAACTTGTATGCGATCCACTGTGGGCAGCCCCGCTTGAGGGGTATTGGGTACTTGTTACGGTACCCGAGGTTCCACTGCAGTATATTGAACACCGCAAATTTGGTTGGACACCTTGGGTGGTGCGGTAATGGTAATTCAACGTGGTAATCTGGATCGAGTACATAGATAATAGCATCTTGCCTGATTGCACTTACCGCGCTTGTTCTGACATGGCTAGTGAGGCGTCCAACTAATTCTGTGGTGTTGAATGATTGATCTCCGCGCAATGGTCTACTGGTGCCGTTCAGTGCTTCCCTGCCCAGCACACTTTCGACTTTCAAGTAGACATCTTGTTAGTGACCAAGCACATCCGCAACAGACCTTGTTCTCGTGAGCTAGTCAGAATACCCGGCCCATTTTCCAGGACTCCGTAGAGTGAAGCGCCTCACTGAATCTGAGAGCTCGTCAGCGGTGAACTGAGAAGAGGACATGGCCCCTTACCTGTACATGAGTACCTCAAAGCGAGAGGACTTGCCTTACGCAGAGTTGGATACGGTACTGGCCGCACCGGAAACTATGACCCAGTAAAGCAGACGGCAGCCTAGCCTCCGACAAGCGTGCGCGCGACAAGTCGCATTGCCAAGGACACAGATGCCAGGCCAAGTGAATCTATGAGGTAAGAGGAAAGAGGAAAGGAAGCCGTGTTGGGGTAGAAGCAAAGGAAGAATAATACAAATCATAGTAGTGGCTCAGAGAACCCCCCTCAATTTTCCTATATTTACGCTAGTAGACTCTACTCAATGATTATGCCACTCCCGGACCTATCTATCATGCTCGTGTTTAAGTTGCCTCAGGCTGAGATGGGGGAAATAAGGAACGGGCTATTGGGGTAGATTTTTCCCAAGGATCATTCGGAGGAGACTGTATCTGTGATTGATGCAGGCTATTGTTGCTTGGGTGAACTCAAGATTCTCAAGGAAATGCCATTTTCTAACCCAGTGCCAAAGAACATATCGCAGCCTGCCTCGTAGCCGGGGATTGGAGAATCCTGTACCAAGCATCATGAAAGGCCCCAGCGTGATTTCTTGGAGCTCTTGGAAGTCGTATGATTCATGGCAATTCTGTGAATTTGGAAGAGTAGCCCTGTCGCTTTTAATGACCCTGACTCAACGCCGTCTACCGATTGATTTCCCTAGACCAGGAACGGATCTGAACTAACGATTGTGGCTTGCTTTAGTGCCCGCCTCTCGACGATGTTCCCATCAATGAGATCGTTCTTGTCCCTGAGGATCCAGGAACAGTGCGCAATTATACAATTAGCCTATCGCTTAACCCGTTGGCCCTGATCCACCTCTTGAACCAGTATATTCTGGCGACGCATATCGCTTAGCGGTCCGTATGGCTGTCGGCAACACCGTTCAATCTGACAGCGCCCCACCGCTGGTTCTTCGACTTTTTATCCGAGCGGCGCTGTTCTGCCCGAGACACCCTGATTCTTGGACCCAACCACATGGCAGCCATTGGCTCCGGACTCGCGTGGCTTAACCTCGTGTCGGGAATGAGCCGCAAGGTGGTTGTCGGACCCTGACCCACGTTCTCTGGCTTTCTGTGGAGTCGAGGAGTATATAAGTCTGTCGCCGACAAAATATTCTTTCCATTCCTTAGGGCTGCGAACCATTGTCACTCGTTGGATTGTGTCTGCTTTCTGTTCTCCCTCGTCACTCTTTTGACCCCGAATATTGTCACTCTTTAATCAATATTCACGACTATCATTAATCAATATCGGCCCCCCACACATCTCACAATGATGCTCACCACAACCCGCCTCTTGAGCACTTTGCTCTTCTCCGCTTCACTCATTAGCTCGGCATCTGCAACTGTGACCTGTGGCATCTCTGATAATGTCAATTTTTTCTTGAACCCTTCATTCGAGACTGGTGACTTGACCGACTGGACTAGCTTGTCCCCATATGGATCGATAGACTATGGTACAGTTGCATCTGGCGATGCCTCCGACGTAGACGATTACTTGTCAGTTGCCCCAATGTCTACCATATTGAGGCTCTCATGGAAGGACTTACTAACGAACTGATCAATGTAGCGTCATCCCATCCAATGACCAGTACGAATATTTAATGCAGGAGTTGACGGGTCTGGAAATTGGCGAGACCTATACTCTCTCCGTCGACTACAAGCTTGTTTGGACTACAGCAACTGAACCTACCTCATCTGCTAATCTCTGCAACATGGCATTTTCCCAACACTCCTGGAGTTCTTTAATTTCTGGGATAAAGACTTCTTACTCGTCAGCTGACGCAGAATGGACTACCTACAGCATCAACTGGAGCCCTACAGCCTCGACCGTTAATCTTTACTTCATCTTTGGATGTATCGAAAACACCTCTATCCGATTGGATAACTTCAAGGCTGTCGGCCCAGGCGAAGTCTGCACAACCAGCACTCCTACCCCGACTCCTACTCCTAATTCTGTCCCCAGCTCTTCGCCGGTCAAGTCTTCCTCCGTGGCGGTCCACAGCTCTTCTTCCGTGCGGCCGGTCCAAGTTCGCCCTAGCTCCAAGGCTCTGATCAGCCCATCCAGCAAGGCTTTGCCTTCTTCTACCCCCGTCCCTAGCTCTGTTCGCCCCTCGGCCTCTGCTCCTGCTGGACACAGCCGGGTTCCTCACTCTGTTCGTCCTGTTCCTTCCGCACCTGTTAGTTCTGCTCCCTGGAGCCGTCGCCCTATCTCGCCTACCCCTCGGCCGTCTTTCACTCCCTCGGGCTCCATAGTTGCTCCATCGTCTATTCCATCGGGCGTTGCCCCTGGATCTAACAATGGCCCCGGCTCTGGTTCTGGCCACACATCTGGCTCTGGCAACCACTCTGGCTCTGGCAATCACTCTGGCTCTGGCAACCACTCTGGCTCTGGAAATCACTCAGGCTCAGGCTCCGGTTCTGATTCTAACTCTTTCACTACATCCACCATTTTGACTACCCGGACAAGCACCGTCACTGCGTGTCCCTCTACTATTACCAATTGCCCTGCCCGTGATCAGACCACTTACTTGACTACCGAGACTGTCGTTGTTGGAACTACTGTCTGCCCTATTACCGAGGGTGCTCAGCCCACCGCTACTACCACGCTGACAGGCCAGGGCAGCATTACAGTGCCAATGACTACTTCTACTGCCTTCATCACGCGTACCTCGACAATCACCGCTTGCCCCTCCTCCGTTAAGGATTGCCCCGCGTCTGAGAAGTCTACTTATGTCACCACCGAGACCATTGTTGACTACACCACTATCTGCCCGGTAACTGCTGCTGAGGCTACCCAAACTGCCATCTCGACTGCTTCAGTCTACATCGAAGCTAGCGCTACTGGATCTTCGGGCTCTACCGGCACTGGGTCCACTGGCTCTTCCGGTACTATCCCGACAGGCTCTGACTCCAACGGCTCTGGCTCTAACGGCTCTGGCTCTAACGGCTCTGGCTCTAACGGCTCTGGCTCTACTACCATCTCTGGATCCATCGGCTCCGGATCCACCAGCTCTGGCTTCACCGGTACTGATTCGATTGGTGCTGGCTCTGGCTCCGAGTCCTCTAGCAACGGACAGATCAGCACCACCATTATTTACTCGACCAAGGTCGAGTCTGGTACAACGGAGACCATTGCTATCGCAACTGGAGCTGTTACTCTCACCGTCGCCAAGGCTACTAGCGCTGGCCTCGTAGGCGTTGGTGCTAATGAGGTACCCCCCGTGCACCGCACACACATCCACGTCAAGCCTACTCCTTCAACCTTTACCACTTCTAGCTATTCTACCACCCAGAAGAGCTCCGGCGTTGGATCTGGCTCTAGCTTGACCACCAGCTCTGCCGCTCCAGTCTATACCGGTGCTGCTTCACCTTCCTTCACTTTCTCCACTAGCCTCATCAGCGCTTTGGCTTTTCTTGTTTTACGTCTTGTATAAATAATTCTTCCATTATTTGATAGACTGGTAAGAACAGATGTACATGGGTCTAATCTATTAACAATGTTTCATCAATCTTACGAATCAAAAAAGAAATCATGAAAATCCTACTATAGCGAACCCCCCTTTACTAACCCTTTTTCAGTAAACTATTTATTTAGCTAAAGTTACTAATATAAACTGGACATCTTTAACTAACAAATATTGAATATTACAAAACAAGTGGCAATCCAGGCAGGATAAGTTTGTATGTATCTGGGTTTCTAGGTATTTAAGGGCATATGACCTCGTCTGATTCAAGCCAACATCCGTAACGCTTCCCTCGAGCCGGGATACGGATAAGAAAAGTTGCAGTCTCAGCGGCCTTAATCACGTTCACATTGCTGGGGAGCCTAATGTGAGGAAGTAGATACCCGGTAGGTGCTCGATCAGGTTACTACTCTGAACTACCATTACCGCGCTACCCCAGGTGTCCAACTAATTTTCTTGTTCGTTTATTTGTCTCCCCGAATTCGAGGAAACAACAATTCATGGTAATAAGGTATATGCAAAATGACATGAACCTACGCTCATCATCATTACCGACAAAGCAAAGATAGAAAAGGGAAAGGAAAAATGCCAATTAAACAGACATATCAGCAAAATCAGGGGGTATCAGAGAGCATCTTCTTATGTACCCGAATCCATCCCTTAGCCAAAGGAAATGGCCTCGCTAAGCCAGAAAGCCAACACACCGCAAACCCACAAAGTAACAAAGGTACACGATTTTGATTCAGGGTAAAGATATTGCCCGGGAAAATACCCTTAAGTGACTACCGATCCGGACACAGATCCCGAGTTCGTCATTGAGTGGATACTGCCTGGTGGGCCGTGGTGGTTCCCGTTGGTAGGTCCAGCATCTCCATTGGTGCCATGGTTCTCATGGTTGGTCAAAGACGAAGGGGATCGGATCTCTTTCTTACCATTTGCCTTGTAGTAGAGAATCATGTCCCCGGACGTGCGCCAGAGACACGAACGAATAGTAGCAAGAGTCATATTTGGTGGACACAACTAGGAGTGATACACATTAGTTAAGAAGTTTTTACGGTATCGAAGGTAACGTACTATCTTTTGGCAGTAGAGCTCAAGGTACTCCTCTGCTGGCATGACGCTATCCTCTGGATCATCAGGGTTCGGAGGATCGATGCGCTCAGCAACGTAGGCTAGCACCTTCTTGGCACGCAGCATCCGATTGGCGTTCAGCCGGGAGCTGTTATTGCCATTGGGATTTAGGGGCGGGGGGCCTCCATTTGCAGTCGCACTATAGGAGATGGATCAGTTCAAGGGTCAATAGTATCTTCAAAAAAAAAAAAAAAAAAGGCCATACACTTCGGGTTTGACGACCGGTGGAAGCAAGTCATCAAAAGGCTTTAAGATGAAAGCAATCTTGACCTGTTCCTTAAATGGAATTTGATTCTAGAGATACGATTAGCGCAATTGTAAGATGAGAGTAGCATGGAAGCCCATTTACCTTCAAAAGAAGTTCCCCGAGCCAATGTGGGATCGATTTTTCCAGTCGCTCAATCTCTTGCCCGATGCGACCCACACTGCCTCGATAGAGGTCGGAGGCCACTGCAGTATCACCTGTCTCTTCTTGAATGAAAACTGCAGTCCGAGAGGGAATATGGAGACGAGGGGTCTCGCTCGTTGGACTGGGAGTGATGGCCGTCACCAAGTCACGAGTTGGGTTCGCAGCCAGGAACTCGTCATATTCATGACGAATGCGATCGATCACGCCACTGATGTTGGGGTCGTACACCTTCTCCTCCTTTACAGATGATACCTCAGATTCCTCGATCTTTTCTTCAGGGATCTGTGGCTTCTGATCCGTTGATGTTCGTCCCAGCTTTTTGATATCCATGCGGAACTTCTTGCCAAACAAGGAGCTACCCTTCTTACGTTCCTCCTTGTCAGGCTCAGCTGGAGACTGCGGAAGTCCAGAGGTTGGGTTACCGTCAATTGGGGACATGGGCTGCTTTTCGTTATCCTGGGCTAATCTTGATGAGAAGTAGTCACCAGATTTGTCGGAAAAGGAAGACGGCACGGCATCAGGATTTGGATGAGAGGATGGTACATCTGGAGTGTCTGCATCGAAGCCCGGAAATGGGGAGACACTGCTTGCCATCGACGTGCTGAGATAATTTGCTGAAGACGGCGTGCCAACATTAATCCCAAAGCCTGAAGTGTTGGGGCTTCCTGGGAAATCAAGGTTTGGACGCAAGGTCAACGTAGAGGGATCCTGCGAGATAGGAATTCCAACACTACGAGGAATGTCATCACCGGGGATGGAAGTACTCAGAGGGTTGAGCCTGGCATGTTCCTCGGCCTTTGCGACAGCAGTTTCGCGATACTCGCTATCCCGGCGAATCTCCTCGTCCACCAAGGGAGCAAACAGCCAGCGCAGAATCCATTTGCCAAGGTTGACTAAACGTCGTGTTAGTTAGATGGAAGACATATCCCCACGCGAAAAGGTAAAAGGGGGAGAGATTGCAGATTGTACAAAACTCACTTCGTTGATCGTCACGGAACTGCGAAAGGTCGGCATCTGATAGGCCTGCCTCGTCTGCATAGACCTCAGCATCGAAGCAGCGGTTAGGTTCCAGTATCACAGAAAGTCTGCCAGTGCGGATATCGATCGTGCACCAATGAGCAATGCTCTCTGTCGTATTGAGTTGGTCGGCTACATCTTCGATGTGGCGCTTGCCATAAGCTTGCACGGGGACACACTGCATTTTATATCAATGACTGTTTGAATGAAACAGCTGAAGCGCAAAGTAGCTCCCACTGCATTCTAACGTACCTTCAACAGATCCCACAAGACGACCTCTCCTGCTGAATCCTGTGTAAGTGTCCGCTTTCTATCATTCAGCATCAAGCATTTGATCAACCCATGCTGTCCCTCAATGCTCTCTTCCGGCTGCGTATGCACGGGGATTGGTAACTCAATATCAGTGCCCAAATCAGGCTCTGGGGTATTAACCCTCGATGAGGAAGTGCTCGCTAGCAGAGTTGACGTTGCCGATAGTTGCAGCACTGCATTGTACGGGATCTTCTTTGTCTTATCTGTTTCCGGTGTAGCAGCAGCCGCATCGATGTTGCGCACAGGTTCCGGCGGCGACTCAATCTCAAGCGTGGTATCAATATCCTTCCAGCGGTTAATGCTCGACTTGGGTGTAGCTGTCCAGATAAAATCGCCGCAAACCGCAACTTTCACGACCCCTTCATGTTCTTGAAGTGCTGCAACGCAAACGCCCTGCTCCACATCCGGCGAGCGCCGCGTGTCCGTCTTGGCGACCAAACCTGAGCGATCGCTGGAGTAGAAGACAGAGAGGTCTGGATGATCTGAGTAAAGAGACCAGACGCTATCATTGTGCATGGTTAGTGTATTCATGCAACGTCCTGCGGTGAGAGACCATATCTTAATGGTCTGGTCTGACGAAGCAGTCATGATGGTATCTCCGCTCTGATTGATCAAAATATCCCGAACATTGTCTGTATGGCCTACGAACTTCGTTATTAATTTCCCAGATTTGGGATCCCATACACGGACGACGTTCTCCGGCCCGCCGCTAGCGAGCACCGACGAGCCGGCCCCTAGGGCATAGATAGAGCCCTTTTCAGTCGCATCGTCATCGCATGCATCGATACTCAGGATATCTCCGCCGCCATTGAGATCCCACAAGAAAAGTTTATGATCAAGTCCGCCCGACGCAACCCAGTTGGCCTGGCCGCCGGGGCTGGCTAGCGCCTTGACGTAATCCGTATGTTTCCCAATGCGCTCCGGAACTTCAGTAGACTCTGAGTGTGGTCGCCAGAGACGAACAGTAGTATCTGACGATGCTGATACGAGTGCGGAGTTGTCCTGGGTCAAGACAATATCATTGATCCAGTGGCTGTGGGCCTGAACCTGGGTCTTGAAACGAGTTGGGCCCGGTTGTCGGCTGGAATTTGCGTATGGATTTGATGCGTGGAAGGGAGTTTGAGGGAAATCGAGATCCCATGAACAGATGACACCGTCACGGCCGGCGGAATACCTGGAGAAGGGAAAGACGTCACATTAAAAGCTGTGCAACCCACGTGGGGAAAGGGACGGGTTGCGGGGGAAGCACGACTAGTGCAGTCACTCGGCTTCCAGAAGGTTCTCAACTTCTTTGTTCCGGGGCCTTGAAAAGAAAGGGCGCTTACAGGATGGAGTTTTGGGGATCAACGGTCAACCCATTAACTCCCAGCCGGTGCCCGCCGGGGGCATCAGGCAGAGGGAGCACTGCGAAGGGAAAGGACAGATTAGGATCGCAATTCGAGGGTATGTTTAAAATAGGACCGAGATAAGACTAACCATAAGTGACCCTCTGGTGGCTCAGTTTCCGTGCCATACATGCAGCTTGGGTAAGTGGAAAAGAGACAAATTGCGGAGGAGATGCGGAGCTTATCTGCCTCAATCGAGGCCGATCACTTGCACTGTTTGGTGGGGATGAGAACGACGTCACTGACGCATTTACGACGATCCCCCAAAACAACACTAGACAGTGGGATTGAGTTGAATTTGATTGAACAGGTACGGAAGGACATGTAAATGAGGGGAAGGTTGGGGGAACCGCCAGGGGCAGGACGCCATAGCGCTGGTCGGCCGTACTCCGTATCACCGTTTCGGTACTGCGCTTTATGCCTACTCTGATGTCATCTGATGTTCCCCCAACTATACACAGGTCTGTGTCATCCTAAACAAAGATTGCCTAATTCTTTTGCGCAGTCATCTTCATGGCCTACCTGGCATTCAAACCTTTCATGCATTTGGTGTATTCGGGGATTATATAAAGCCGGCTCTATATGACTATAACTAACTAGCCGAGGGAATAGCCATGGTTTATGAGACCACCTACCATCGCACTTATACTTTCAAAACACCGGATAAATTCGTAGTATTTAATTATTCTGCCCAGATGAGGTATCGACCTAACCCAGAAACTACAAATAATTAACCTTTATACCCATGGAGTGATCATGCCATGTTCAATAGCTTTCTACTTCAAGTAATCACCTGTACCCGCTAGCTAGTGCTTATAGTGGCTTAGTCGTGGCTGTTGCCTGCTATGCTTCATATCCTGTGATATAATGTACACATGACCTAGGCTTGATATCAAATGCCTCAACGGCTATGAAGACCGTGGACCTTAGCACTGGCTGAGACCTATTCCGTGGCGGGGGTGCCCGTGTCCACTATAGTAAGGTTCATTATGGACGATTGCGCGTCTAGGATAATCCCGGCTACTAGCGGACTTGACTCTCGAACTCTCATAGCGCAACCAAAATGTATGCGCTTCTTGAAATCTATATGCCAGTCCCAAGGTCTATGTAGCAATGATAATGTACAAAAATAGGTCAACCTTTTCACTCCCGTTCCTTCTCCTCCCTCCTCCCCTCTAATGTATTCCACGCCCACTGATAACTACCCAAGAATACCGCACCTCCAATACCAATCCATGCTACCCGGGGCCCAATTCCACGCCAGAAAGCACCCATACCTTCCTGCGCAATCTCACGCACAATTTGCTTAACCCGCACAGGCGCATCTGCACCTCCACGGCGCGCAAGCATGACACGAGTCTTAATAACATCCAACGGCGTCGTCAGACCCGCCGCAATAGCACCAGCAACACTACCGAACATAGCGCTAGTAGAAGCCGGGATCTGAGTCTCAGTAACGGACTTCGCGCTTGAAGCGAATGGCCGGAGGTAGCGATTCGTATAAGCCTCTTTCATAGATTCCCACATAGTAAACTGCAGGACCGTAAACGGGATTTCTCGAGCAATGGTGATACCGGCACCGCGGTAGAGTTCACGGATAACCTGACCATAGCCCCGTTTCACAGGGGCCGTACTCGAAGACTGAGCTGTAGGATCTTGTGTAGCATGACGGAGAGATAGGATATCTTTTAAGGCGAGTAGACTTGAGCCGCCGAAGAGTCCGGCTTGGGCGCGCTGCTTGGTTACTTCGGTAGGTACGCGCACGGCGCAGGCGGCGATTTCACCGAGCGAGGAGGCGATAGAGTGGGTGAACAGGATGTATGCGCGGGAGGGAGTATCAGTAGAGCTTGATGGGAGGAGAGAGCGCTTAACACCGTCGTAAACGATGAAGAAGGATGCGGCGGAAGGTGCGGAGCCGAAGAGGACGGAGGGAAGACCGGCGTAGATGCCGCGGATTGTTTGGCGGAGAGATAAAGCTCGGGCAGCTTGGGGTGCGCTGGGGTCGCGTGCTTTTTGGAGTCGGGTCTTGATGGTGTCAAGTGGGTAGAGTGAGCAGTCTACAGTGAGACCGGCGAGGGCGCCCGACTGTGAGCAGTTGGACAAGGGTTAGTACGGCTGCTTGATCTGAAGATGACATTTTTTTGAGATTGCCTTACGAGTAGGGACCTGGTCCATAGGGAAGAGACCAAGGCCTCTCCGTTCGGTTGCTCGGCCATGGTGGAATTGTTTTCTACTTCGCAAACACGCTGGTCTGGAGCAGTTGGGCTGTAGAGTCAATTGCAGCCTGAGTAGTTCCAGAAATGCGAAGGACCCAGGCCGCTATGTCGCGGAGCTCCACAATTGATGCCGAGGTTTTTGCTCCGCGGTCAGGCCATCCGATATCGCCGAATGAGGACTACGTCAGGTCGATCATCACGTCGCAAGCGAGGGCGGATTTGTATAAGCGTATCGACAATTGATTGTAACCAGACAAATATATTCTTATGTTTAGACTATCTACGACATGATCATGTCCACACAACTATCCACTAGACAACCAACTAACTACCCGAAACACGGGGCCGGGCAAAAGGAAGGGAATGTCGACAAAGAGACTCCCTGCTAAACATCCACCGCCAGTCTAGCAGAAATACCTATCACTGGTCAACCGAGTCTTCACAAGGGGTTTGCCAAAGCAGACCTGGCTTTCTCCGGGACTCCGAGACGCCAGAAAACTACCAACCGACCGAATTTTTCTCTTGTGATGGAGAACGGGCGGTGGACGAATAACACAGAAAAGAAAGATCACACATGAAAGATTAGGATGACGCACATTGACCCGAAGAATACCAGAGAAAACAGGTCGGAAAACAAGGCACGTTGATTGCAGCAAGACAGAAGTCATCTAGGCCATTTGAGGAGCGCGAGAAGATAAATCGAACGAGGAAAAGAGAGAACAATTGACAGGGCCGTTCGCCGGACCTTGGAGGGAATTATGCACAAACAAAGAGAGGGAAAAATTGATACACAAAAGGGGAATCATTTGGCCTTAGCACCTTTGCTGGCCACGGCAGGACTTTGCGACGGAGGCTCGAGGACGTGAGTGTGGTTAGAGACGTTGTGGACCTCACCTGTCCCGTCTTGCTCGCATGCTAGGATGCCCCGAACCCATTCATCAGCAAGAACCTCATCAAGGGTCGCTCGCTCCGTCGGATTAACCTTCAACATGCGGCTAATGATGAAACGACTTTCCCGGGGTAGGATACGGAGAAGGCGCCACGGGCCTTTGATCACTTCTTGGCGAGCGGGTTGGGCACCGCCTGGAAGAGGTGGTGCCTCTTTGCTGGTCGTCTGGGTCTTTTCTGTACTCGTGCTGGTCTGGCTGGTCTGCTTTTGAGGTGGATTTTCGGCTTGTTTATCGCCTTCCTTGTCGGAATCGGGCTTGGTTCCGTTTTGTTGAGGAACAGGAGGTACATTCGATTTGTTGGCAGATTCAGAGTGTGTCGATTGATCTGCAGACGTCGGGGGTTTTTTCTGTTCATGGGCAGAAGAAGGAAGATCAGGGGACGACTTGGGGCGTGGGGCACGCCGGGGATCGGAGTCGGGCACTGGGGTACCAGGTGTCGGAGGAGAAATGAACAAGCGGTAAGAATTGTCTGTGGTGCGCGGTTGCTTCCACGGGAAGCGTCGCAAAGTCATACAACAGAAGATGATCGCCAGCGACCAAACATCCGTGGGGCGGGGGTCATATTTCTTCTCATCATATACTTCAGGAGCCAGGTATGGATCCGAGCCAACGATGCCTGAAGCTGGAACGATATCATTCTCGAATGGGTAGCGGAAGACGACCGCACTCCCAAAATCAATCAGCTTCATGATGCCACGGTCATTCACCACCACATTATCCAACTTCAAATCCCGATGAGCCAAACCCATTCCGTGAAGAAATGCAACACCGCTGAGGATCTGCTTGAATGAACAAGCAATCTCCTCCTTGGTCATCTTGCCGGTCATGACAATTGCAAAGAGATCAAACGGCGCATACTCCATCACCTCGTACCAATGAGAGCCTTCCTGAATAATATCAAGAGTCTCAATGATGTTTCCGTGGTGCAAGGTCGAACCAATACAGAACTCTGCGGTGACCTTCTTTGAATACTCCTTCAAGCTTTCCCAGCTGTGACGCTCTCTGAATTGCTTCACGGCGAAGGTGACTCCGTCGCTATTGCGCTTCAAAAGTCGAACCGAGCCACCTGCTCCAGATCCAAGCACTTTGCCCATTTTGCCGTATTTGGAATTCAGTCCATGGTCGTCGGCAAAGGGAACATTGTCGGGAGCCATCTGGTAAGGAGTGTTCTTTCCAGAACCTCGGCTTGATCGTTTCGCGGCCGATGTGGGAGAGTCTGGGCGCTTATTGCGGTGGCCCATCTTGAAAAATCGCTTCAACTCAGACATAGAACCATGGTGGCCATGGCCAAAGCCGTGCTTGGATTCGTTCTTATCCTTGTGGAAAACACCCCGTTTCTCAGAGCCGGCCTTGGTGACATCACTGGCACTGGCCGATCGAGGGGTGCCTGGGCGGAACGATCGCTTGGAGTCTCGGCTACCAAAAATGAACCGCGCATCCAACTGTCCCAGATTCTTCGTTGGCGGTGGGCGCTTGCTGCGGGCGTAAGGGTCATTTGGCTCGCCAACCGGGGTGATTGTGCCCGGCGGGGTATGAGATTCTCGGGGAGTAGCAGGTGGGCTCTCTTCCTGTGAGCTTGCATCCGTGCCGATAAAGAACTGAGCACGATGTTTCGGCACGGTGATTTGGGGGGCAGGCTCCGGCCTGCCGCTTTGCCTGGTAGAATTACGATCGGTGGAGGGTTGAGACGTAATCGCATTTTGGGCGTTTTGGTCTCCGGATGTAACCGGGGGGGATGTTTCGGGAGTAATGGACTGCACATGGCCCCGGCCAAGTGATCCCAGAGCGGTTGTAGTATCAGTGGCCCTGCCATCACGGGATTGGGTGACGGCGGGGGTAAGAGGAGGTGACTGTACAGCGGAGACGGGGGGAGAAATGTGAGGGGAAGCTATATAAGAGCCATTGCCATCACGGGCACTTCGATCACTCGAGTCTCGGGATGCGACCTAGTTGGCAGATTACACATTAGTAACCAGAATTGGACACAACAAAAGCCAATGGGGAGCGGCTTTTAGGGGGGGCAAGATCACCACCCGCTCGGTGAACTCTGCCGATCTGGGGATATAGGTATACCGGGAGCCGGGGCTGAGAAAATTGGAGACATGGGAAGGCTCCCCGAAAAGTATAGACATACCCTAGAGGAAGGAAGCGACATTGGTTCAAAGGAGTAATTGCGCAGTCGGGATTCCTGGAGCTGGGTGCTCTGCAAGCTCATAGCCAAGGAGCGCAAGTCCTCTTCGTTGGTATCCTGGTGGTGAGAGCCCGACACGGAATTCTCAGAAACCGGGGATAGCATTGAGGAGGGCTCAATCTCCTGGTTGACAGAGGAGAAGCGGACTTGAGCAGGCTGAGATCTCGACTTGGCGTCCGGGTCGGACTCCGCTTGGGGCGGCATCTTGGCGGGGTTCTGCATATTCGACGAGCCTGTCGGGAGACGATAGAGCTTGCGTCAGAGGAATTCCGGAATTCTGGCGGTGTTCACGCTAGGGGACCGGCGCAAATGACAGCCAAGACATACCTGAATCCATCGAGTCGGTTGGGGTCGACCCTGCCGTCACAGACGTCATACTCTTTTAACGGCCTCGACTGGGGACGGTGGGACGCATACCCCTCACGGGGTCTAAGCTCGTGGGGGATGATGAATCTCTTTTCTCAGACAGCGGATCAAAGATCGAATTTCCTCTCGTTTGGTCGTTGAAATTGGAGGGGAAAGAGAAAAGGAATGGTTTTCCCCGGTCAAAACGGTCGATTACGTGGGTGAGGCAAATCTTTTCCCTTAAACTTTTTTCCGCTGCCGAATCCGTGTCGTGAACTGCAACGAGAAAAAAGACCACTAGAATCAAAGACAGCAAAGATCAAAAGGCGAAAGTCCAAGTTTTTGGGAGATAGAGAAGAAGAAAGCAGGATAATGATACAGAACTTGGATAAGAGGGGAAAGAGGGTCTGGGCCTGAGGCAAAACCCGGTGGGGGTGTGCTTTCCCCGTCACAGGTTTTACTTCTCTACGGGAGTTCAAGGATCCATGGATACCTGACGATTGATATTAATCCTGGGACGTTGTATGTAGGTATGCATAAATCCATTCCTATGAACCCATCGTCTATCACCGCAGGCCCATGTGCGCGGAAGCCAACGGAGCTAGTTCATGACTCTTTAATGAACAGTACAGTGTAATCCGAACGTGCCGACTTCCCGGTCCAAGGTTTATCAATCCGGAAATGCACGAGATCGCTTGCTTCCCGATGATCTGGAATTTTACCACTTCTGGTATAGTGCACGCCCTGCAGTTTTTGCTCTTCATTGATTGGTCTCGAACCCATGGTATCCTGTACGGGGTAACCGGGTCGATTCGTACATAATCCCGATGTATAGGCTTCCGTCTCTACGTCTATGTCTCTATATTCAAATGTTACTTGAGTATCATTCCTGCCAAGCAGATCACTCACACCATTAACCGCCAAGCCCAATGGAGGACATGGTTTGTGTACAACTAGACCAGGTACGTACTACTGGACGACATCCGTTGAATTCTCGAGGTAAGGTAACCTCAAGTCTATACTAGGATCATTCAGCCAATCGCGTCCCGACCAGCGGAGATTTAAAAGTGTGGATCTCTAGTGACACAGCATTGGACCACAGGGGCACAAGGCACGATCAGCAGGGCTGACGCTGATTCCCAATGGGTCATCTGACATACTCGGGAGGGTATCAAAATAATCACACTGGTATTGCACATATCGCTCTATGACATGCAAATGATTCAGGTATATAGTACAGTAGAGGAGTGGTTCCTCCATTTTAACCCATAGAACGCCGGATAAACTCGACAAGTATCAAAACAGTACAATGGCCTAACGAGGCCTAGGTACACGGGAGGAAGTCCCATGCCATGGATACCTCGGCCCCCTGCCGCTGCCGCGGGAACAGTGACCGTTAAACCCCCGGTGCAGCATGCACTCAAGAAAGTCAAATGCCATTATCGAAGTGCTTCACTTCACGGAACGACCTGGATGCCAATGGATTTAGCCTGCGAGATGACGCTCTTGCACAATCCCTGAAGACTCAATCCCGATAGTCGTGTCTCGGTGTGCTTGATCTTGGCAATCTCGTAGACATGCTTAAGCGAGATCTGGCCACAAACTTCGTGGCCAGGATTCATAGCACCGCGTAGACGGTTCTTCCGGGGCTCGACGTTGGCGGCATTCAATAGCAAGTAGGTGGTGGTCGGAGTGCGGAGCTCAAAGGAGAAGGAGCGGTCAGGGCGGACACAAACGCGCGCGGGAATGGGGACGCCGACGGTGATGTGGGCAGTGCGGGCGTTATATTCCTGAAAGGTTGGGCTGTTAATCCACCGGTCGCGCGCATACGGAAAGGTGGTTGAGCTTACCTTGCAAAAATCCATAGATTTGACACCCTTACTACCCAGAGCCGGACCAACGGGCGGACTGGGACTGGCTTGACCGGCGCCGACGATCAGCTTGACGAACTGGTCCTTGGCCAAAACGTTTCGTGCCATGGTGGAATGTTGGAGATGCGAATGGGGACGGAGTTAAGAGTTGAAGCGACAAACTGCTGAAGACGGCAGATTTTCCTCCGCCCATGCCGCATGCTGATTGGTCGGACACCAAGCGAGCAGCTGAGCAGCGTTGAACGTCATCAGCGCTCTGTCTCTTAAACACATCTACAAACTAAGTACCTTGCTAGGTCTATCATCATATTGTGCGTGTTTTTCGTGGCTCATTCGTTCCTGCAGAGTTCGACTGTTATGATCTGAATTCGGAGAGTTCCCATTCACATCCGAACTAAACTCTCGGGCCCCGCGTCGATCTCCCTTCCCCTTCACCTCCCTTTTCCTTTGGCTTTTTTCTATCTTCTTGACACTGAATCCTTACGGTTGCGCATTAGCTCCCGAAGATCACCATGAACTGGCTCAAGTCAACGTACGTCTGATCCCCGCTTTTGGATATGGTAAATGTGTTGGTGGGGGTAAAACTGACCCAAATCACAGTCTCTCTGCTGCGGTGGGCACGCAGGAACCTATCTACGGCCCCGAGGCAATCCGTTCGGTCGCCCAGCAGACTGCTGAGACCCCTTACACTGTCCTGAACAAGGACTTGCTACGATGGAAGGCTTTCCAATACACCAATGTGGAGACACAGACCTTTTACGTCATGGCCGACAACGGCACTCTCGTCATGGTTCAGGTCATCTACAGCAACATTGCGTGAGTATCTATGATCTACCCATCTACTCCGGATTCGACAAGCTGTGGTCCTATCCATTTGCTGAAGATGACTGGGGGCGATGAAGAATATTGCTAATTTGGCTTTGCACGAACTATAGAGGCATCCATACCACCGCCCACTTCAACACTAAGATCTTTGACCAGAGCGGAGCTGGAAACCACATCTGGCACTCGGATGGTCTGTCGAACTTCATGTTCGATGAGCAGATGGTTTGCTTCGGCGCCGATAACCTGACTATCACCCTGAATGAGGAGGGTGACTCCTACACCATCAAGTCGACCGTTAACCCTGACTGCCTTGTCGACTTGAAGATCACCCGGAAGGCACCGGGCTTCACCATCGGAAAGGATGGTACCTCCTACTTTGGAACCGACCCCAAGAACCCCTGGGGCTCCATGACTCACTCCTTCTGGGCTCGCTGTGCCGTCGAGGGTAGCATCACTACCAAGGAGAAGTCCTACGACCTGGCTGGTCGTGGTCTGTTTATCCCCGCTATGCAGGGCATGAAGCCCCACCACGCAGGTAAGAATGATCAAATCTCCTTTGCCCATTTCGGTAATACTCATGTATATTACTTTATTAGCTGCCCGCTGGAACTTCATTAACTTCCAGACTCCTACCTATTCCGCCGTCATGATGGAGTTCACCACTCCTCCCTCCTACGGCTCCACCACGGTCAACGTCGGTGCCATTGTCAAGGATGATGAGATCGTCTACGCCGGTGTTACTAACACAGTAACCCACACCGAGTCGACAACGGACCCTGCCAGCGGCTGGCCCGAGCCCACCTCCATCAAGTGGGAGTGGACCGGCAAGACCGCGGATGGTCAGGATGTGTCCGCCGAGGTCGATGGATCTCTCGGCAAGCGCCTGGATCGCGTTGATGTCATGGGTGAGGTGCCCGGCTTCATCAAGACCATTGCCGGTAGCGTTGCTGGTACCAAGCCGTACATCTTCCAGGTAATTTACCATCCACCTTGACCACTTTTTTTTTTTTTTTTTTTTTTTTTTTTTTATATTCAGCTGTGCTAATTCGTGAACTCTAGTTCTCCCCTGCTGAGAAACTGTCATTGAAGCTCAAGGTTGGTGAGACTGAGACCACCGAGGAGGGCTTCATGTTCTCAGAGTCCACTTTCATCTCCTAAGCTCGTTGAGCCGGCCCCCTCTCCATCCCACGTACATAGGACATTTGGTCCCCAAGTGGGACCTCTTTGGCGTTAGTTTGAGACATTTTACATTATTTGCTGGAGGCAGTCGATATTGAGAGGCCTCATGCGAACCAGACATCCACAGATTGTATACAGGATACTTAATGCTATTGACAATATTTCTCTGTAAACTGGCCCTTGCCTCTTTAGATTCAGAAAAAAAAAATTAAGAAATAAAAGTCAGTACACAGGGATTCCTATGACGGAGCACTATGGGTAGAAAATTTGTGCAAGAACGATTGTGATAGAATACAGTAAAGTTTGAAGGAATACAAAAATGAATGGGAAACTAATCCGCCAGCGGTCTTTAGGGTATCAAAATCATTCCCGAAAACCGAAGTCTAGAGGTGAACCACCTCAACACCAAATTTGTAAAACAAGACAAAAACAAAAAGGAACTAGTTATCAACCATCAACTGCTCGCCCTCGTCCAAGAGAGTGGTAACTCGCGATAGATCAGAGATCATCTTGCGACCATGGCCAACCAGCAGCAACTTCTCGGCGTTGGCTGGGAGACCCAAATAGGTTGGTGGCTCACGCTCAGGGAGCTTGTTAACCCAAGCGATGAAATCCCGAATGCTGGTGCCAGTGGGTAGAGTAAGAAGTTCGTCGTTTTCGACACCGGAGACGAGCTTGTAATCATCCTCGAAGGCAGCTGGGGTAAGGAAGCTGTTCACCAAGCTCTCCAGCTGATGGTAGTCGCCAGCGTCGTCGATCTTGCCACCGTACATCTCGGCAATGAGAGTGCGGATCATTTCCCAGGGAAGCTTCTGAGGAGCTACGTTGGAACGGCCTTGGGCGACAGTGTCGACCCAGTGATCGATGATCCAAGCAGAGCACTCGTACTATTGTGATGTGTTAGTATATCTCATATCAAGTAGGAAGGTAGAATACTTACGTCACTGTCATTGAATTCCCAGAAGCCCTTCCATCCAAGACTGGGAGCGTAGCGAAGTCTTTCTTGAACCACGGCGTGGAAGAAGCAAAGGAGTAGGTAGACACGAGCCTTTTCAACAGGCGCTTTGCTGGCACGAGTAGTCAACGAAGACAGGGAGTCCTTCATGTTGGCACGGACACCGGCAGGCTGCTCAAACATGAGCACACGAGAGGCGCGAATGAGGTTGACAGGAATCTTGGGACTGGATTCCATAGAAAGGAAGATTCGGAACTCCTTATGAGGCTTGAGCGAATCCAGTCTCTTCTCCAGACTCTGCAGCCACGAAGGCGCCAAATGGACGTTCTTGACCAGGACCCAGTTACCCGTGGCAGCGGCGTTGCTGATAGCCTTGTCGGCACTCTCGAGACCTTCGTTCGAACCCATGGCAATGTTGGCACAGGTGGCGTGAGTTCGTTCAACCAGTGCATCAACCTTGTAGCTGGCATCGAAACCAGGGCTGGAGCTGAGAGAAATTGGTGTAGTGGCAGTGACTTGGTCGACCACATCCTTCAAATCACTGCTTCCCTCGAACAATTCGCGGCCGAAGACTGCTTCGATAAAGCGTTCGGCGGTGGGAACGAATCGATCCATACGGCAAAGCTTGACAAGGAGTAATGATCGAAGCAGCTGGTCAAGCTTGGGAGTGCTTTCTTCCCAGATGACTGGGACAGCGTTCTCGGCAAGCTCTTCGCCAAAGAATCGGTCCCATTGATCCTGAGGGATATTGGGGACGTATTCTTTGAAGAGTGACATGTTCAGAAGCTTGCTCATAACCTGTTCACGAGCATCTTCGGTGGTCGAAAGGTCTGCGTCCTCAACGGACTCGTCCAGAATGCGGTCGAGAATGGCCCTGTCCATAGGGAATGGAGTAGCCTGGGCGAGGAGAATAGCCAATGTAATGCGGTCTTTCTGCACGAGACCAAGCGAAGTTCGTTGGTAGGTGGTTATGAACAGGTCTCGAATGATCATTTGGACGCGGGAAGCATGGTCCTTCTCCTGTGCAAGTCGTTTGTTCTGGTACAGAACAGAGTTGAAGATGTCCACGAAATACTGGAGAGAAAATTGGTAGAAATGGTTGATGTGATGGAGCTGCTCCAGAACCGCGAATACAGCACTGCAGGCTCGGGCAATGATGCTGTACTGCTGAGTGATAGTGTCGACTTCAGACATGACACCCTCAGTCTCGGACATTTTCTTGGAAATTTCGGCGGCCTCCTTCTTGAGTGTTTCCAGGGTTTCAATGACGTTGTCATCGTCCAGAATGTTGCCACGGGACTCATTAAGTGCTTGCAAGAGGCGCTTTTCGAGCTGTCTAAGGTGTACCTTAAACTCTCCTTGCATCTTAACCAAATTATTGCGGCGTTCATCAACATCTGGTCGCTCAAACTTCAGAACGTCATTCAGTGATTGTGTCTGCAAACTGCTTTGGGTAACAGTGAAGTTGACAAAAGTGGTTCGACTACAGACATCCGGCGGGAACGAGGCAGATGGATCTCTAGTCGACAGGAACAATTTGAAGGATGGTGAGAAGTCAATTTCTTGCTTGCCGAGTTGAATGAGCACACGACCACCAGTCTTCTGGTACTCCTTGTTGAGAACGTGGTTGAGGATCGGGTCCAAGTACTCTGCATCCTGGATGAGAATAGGGTTACCGAATCGCAGGGCGCTCTCCAACTGTTTGACGAAAGAGTCGTCCAAGAAGCTTGTGACGGTAAGCTTGCGATCCTTGCTTTCCTTTTGCAGGAATTCGGTGACTCGACCAGAGGGATCGACAATGAGAGGGTATCTGTTGAAACGCTTCAAGATGATGGCGTTTTCCGTGCAAAGGTCGTCGACGGGGAGAGAGTGCTCTTGCCACGTCAGACGCTCATCGGCATTTGACAGGTACTCCGTAATGGGGTTGTGTGGCTTGAAGTGAATGCCAGACTGAGCCAGCTGGTGGACCCAATCGTCAATCATCGCCTTACGGAACTGTTGATCATAGAGACCTGAGTAGGCGAGGAATGCAGCTGCAATGAGGACATCACCAACAAGAGTGCTAATCTGAGTCTCGAAAGATTTACTGCCGTCCTCCCAACGCTCGCGCTCGGATGCCAAGCTGTCGAGCAGACGAACACTTCGGTCGACCTTGAACTGGACGCGGGCCATCTCCGTCTTGATCGCCTGGGTTTCACTGATCAGGGCAGCATACTCAGCCTTATAAGTGGCAATGCTGCTTTCCAGACTTTGAATGGTGTTCTCAATAGTCTGGGCCTCTGCCTTGGTTTGCAAGGCTTGCTCTTCAAGTTGATCGACCTCCTCGCGCAAAGGACCAACACGATCCAATATCGCAGAGTAGTTGACTTGAGCCTCGACCCATTGGACCAAGGGCCCACAGGCCTTACTGGCGCGGTTCACACGCTCGTAAGTGAAGTCCTCCTTGGAAAGGAACTCGTTCTGCATTTTGACACGGTGGTTGCGCGTCATCTGGCGCTCGTTGTCGTAATTGACAATGCTGGCAATAAAATCATCTCGTCGCACAAGACCTTGAATAGTCTTCCAGCTGTCGACCTTATGACCAAGGAGTGTGCAAACAGCTTCCAATGCAAGCCGAACACTAGCAGGGGGATTTCCCATGGACCGAACTTCGGTCAGGTGCTGACGCTTAATGTTGCTGACACTCCGTTGAGCCTCCTCCACGGCAGGCTCCGCTCTTGCCAGGTCGTGCAAGACAACCTCTCTCCGTTCAGCTACCTCCTTTTCTTGCTTATCCAACGCCGCTTGCACTTCCAACGACACTGTCTTACGCTGTTCTGCTTCTTGTTGATCAGCAACCATGCGCTGCAGTTTCTCGTTCGCTTCTGTATCCTTCTTCTCTAGCTGAGTCTTCTTCTGGGCAAGACTAGCGCGCAAATCGCTGACTTTGTCTACAGTGTCGCGAAGCTTCTCGAGACCAACATTCAAATGACGTTGTTGTTCCTCAAGGTCCTCCCGCTTTTCGTTGAAGAGGTTGACATACTGGGCGACAAAGTCAAGGTAATGGCGAGGGGTAAGGAATGTGGACCGGCCTTGCTGTTTCTGCAAGCGTTGGTTAAACCGCAGAAGCGAGTGATGGATGTATACCATGGCGTTGACAACGGTATCCCTGTGGGATGCGGGCAGTGTCAATTCGCGGTACGCCACAGGAATACTATCAGGCGAGACAAAGTTAGGTTTGTCAAGGTCAACCGACTGAGTCAATTCGGAGCCGACTTGGAAGAGAGCTTGGTCGGACCAATCACCCATCCAATTCAACACGCAACGATTGAACAGGGCAGGACTGGTGGCGGCCTTAGAAGAAAGACCGTCCTCAGGCGGATTCATAGTGAAAACAACGTGCAAATTTTTGACGATTTGCTGAGTGAACCACTTGTAGAGTTCCTCCTGCGAATCGAGAAGTAGACCTTGGCGTTGGGCACCTTCCTTACAAGCAGACATCAAAGAAGAGAATTCATCGCCTTCGAAAAGACCGGGGACCTCAGCGTTGGCAAGCAAGGTGTTCATGCGCTCCAGGAAACCGGAGTCAAGAACGTTGGCTTCGTCCATGATGAAGCAAATCTTCTCTCCCTTGCAACCAGCGCGGCGAAGAACACTTCTGAGATCGTCATCAAAGTCCTCCGATGAGTATTTGCCATGAACCTTGATCTGGAACACTTTCAGACCATTCATCCAAGCAACAAAGCGAGATAAAGTTGTCTTTCCACTTCCGCTGACACCGATCAAGATGAGATGACCCTGAGGCTGACGGAAGACTCGGTCAATGCGCAAGGCATGTTCAAGAACGTCATTAAACAGGACCAAAGGAACGTCAACCTCTTCCTCACAGAAGGTCTTGAGACGGGCCTTTACGAAGTCACGGAGGCGCTCCTGTTCGACGGGAACATAATTCTTGGAGAGCCAGTTCGAGAAGAGAATGGGTCCCTTCAATGCTTCCTGGTCATCAATTGTAGGGAAGTGTTCCAGGGCAATGCGCCGGATAGCATCGGCAGTCCAAGCTCTCTCGTCCTCAGCAACAAGTCGATCCTGGAAGAGACGCAGAGCTTCATGGGCCCAAATCCGGACAAGGCCTTCAATCGACAATGTTTCGAGAGGCTTGATAGCTTCATAGACACCACGAACCCAACGAGTCAGCTCACGGGGAGAGTAGACGTAGTGAGGTTGAATCTTCGGAGTAAATCTTGCCTGCGACTCAAGATAGAACTGAACCATTGCCTTGGTGAGAGCCTCGGAGTATCCACGAAGCAACGGCAGGATCTTGAGCACGGCCGAGTTGAAGGTGCCGTAAATTTGGTTGAGAGAGATCTCTCCAGGGTAGTCGACCATGATAAGAGGAGCATGACGAAGGAAACGGTCGCCCATTGGAGTACGACCGGCATCTGTAGGGGGGTTACAAGCACCAACGAATTGAATGCGGTCCAGGGTGACCCAAGTCTTGTCAGAAGTCCGCCAGAAACCATTTTGTTCGACAAGTTGACGCAAGAAAGAGATGGCGCGCTGTGTGCCATACCGATCAGGCGCAGGCAAGTTAATTTCGTCGCAGAAGATGACTAGCCAACGGCCAATCTGGTTAGGCGACATCACCACACCATTGAGAGTCTTCTTGTACTCGCAGTACTGCTCGAAGGTTTTGATCAACAGATCCGGCGTGGTCGCACTGGAGAAGTTGAGGCCGACAACCTCCATATTGGGTAACTTTCTCAAAGCAGCGAACAAGGTCATGGTTTTACCGGATCCAGGAGGACCACAAAGCAGCAAGGGCTTGTGCTCGGCGAGCCACGAGTAAAGCACATCTTCGTGGCGAATAGTATCAACAGTTGGGATAATCACATCAGTTTGGGTAACTGAATGGGTGTTGATATCGATGGAAGGCACTTGCGATTGCCAGTTGATCCACTCCGCCTTTGGCAAAGTAACATCGAAGTCAATGAGTGACGAGTCACCATCTGGGGGCAAATCGATTGTCGACATTCCGGTGACAAACTGGCCAAAGGCTTTGCGGTCGGCAAGAGGGCAGTCACCAGTGAAAGACCAGACAAGAGTGAGCAGAAGCTTCTTGGAAATGTAGGACTCGATCTGCTCGGGGTCCAGAGGGAAGTCGACGTGTTGGACATTGTACTCCAAAATGTTACGGCAAGCCTTGTTCAATAAGCTGAAAAGGGTGTTCAGTGCCCGGATATCGGTGAAGTCCATGATGTGATTGTATTTCTTGGCCTCCTCAAGGGACTTGTGAACAAGGTCATCCATCTCCAGATGCTGCTTCAGAATGACAGAAAGTGTCTCTTGCGTATCTTGCGTTCTGGCAGCCGCAGTTCCAGCGGGAGCACTATCATCGTCCAAGTCCTCGAAAGTCTTAGTCTTCAGGCCCTCGACGTAGTTTGAGATCATCATGGAAGGAGTGACAGTATCGGCGTTGAACCACACCATACCACAACGACTAACAGTGGCGAGGGTGGCATATTTCAGACTCTCGACTTCGAACATGATCCGAACGTTCGGGGGTAAGTTGAGACGTTCTCCGTTAGGTAGGGTGAGAAGCTTATTGTCGTCAAGAACACTGTTCAAGTTCTCAACCCATTCAGGGTCGACATCACCATCAAAGACAATCCAATGACGCTTGCTGTCTTCGCCTCGAAGATTATCGACAATCTTTCGCAGGATCCCAGTAAATAGACCATCGGTCCATTCACGGGTGGTGCTGTCAAGATTACCATACAGGGCCTCCTTTGACATGACCTTGGAGTCAATGATGTGGGAGACACCTTCCACGCCTTCAATACGTTGCATGGCTTGAAGGAGAATCTTCCAAGCAGCCGACTTTCCGGATCCTGATTTTCCGACCATCATGACACCATGGTGAATGCTTTGAATTTGATACAGTTGGAGAGCCTTGGCGATCCACATAGCGCTGTCAACGAAGTGTTGTTCGCGAGCAATGTCTTGGATGGCCTGTGTAAGCTTCTCAAAGTTTGCGGGCACATAATCCACACCAGGGAAGTCTTGCACTTGAATCTCCAGCATTCTGTCGACATCTTCTTGCACAAGCTTAGGAGCAATAGTCTCGCGCAAGCTCTGGACGATGATCTGCGGTTCAATAACATCATCCGGACCAAGATCGCCTTCGGAATTCGCGAGACGAGCCCGTTTAAGCCCACCAGAGCTGACGAGAACACTCTTCAAAGCACGGAGACCGAAATCGTAATGGGCTTGCTTGGTCAATTGAGAAGCGCAGTGATCGAAGAATGGCACGGTTTGTTTGGACAGTGGCTTGGCTTGCTTGAAACCTTGGGAGAACAGCATCACCTCAGCAATAAGTTCTTTGTCAGGCTTGGACATGGCAACGCTACGGAACAGCTTCTTCAAGTTATCGGGCAAGTTTGATCTTCCCGCATAACCAGGGTTCATCGTGATGAAGATACCCGTGTTAGAGTTGACTGCCAATCGTCTGCCAACCAACTCGATCTGGGACTTCGCGTCTTCTTCTCCTTTGCGCAGGCCAATCTGAATGTTTTGAATCTGCTGAGAAACGGCAGACAAAATTCTCTCCTCCAAACGATTGAACTCGTCAAAGCAACCCCAGGCACCGACCTGGCAGATACCAAGGAAGATACGGCCCATAGCCTGGAAATCAAAGGTGTCGTCACAGCAGAAGACTAAAGTGAATCGACCAAGCTGTAAACCCAGGGCCTTGACAGACTCTGTCTTACCGGTACCAGCAGGACCATAGGGTGAACCGCCTAGCCTCTGGCAGAGAGCCTGAGTGAGAGTGAGGAAACAACGGTCTGTAAGAGGAGTTCGGACAAGACGCTCTGGAACACCCAGGTACTCGAAACCGTAGTTGAGTTTGGCATTTGCCATGTGAACATACAGGCGTTGCAGGAAATCGCCCTCCGGTTGGTACACAAAACGCATCTGAAGCAACCACAGGTAGTGTGTGGGTGTAGTTGCATTTGTTTGGATGAGCTTGGAAATGGTATCCCGTTGGTGAACAAATTCAGTGATCATGTGCTCACACTTCTTGCGAGTAATCGCATCCAGCTCACCAAGAACAGTAGCAGCCAATAACTCAAGGACCCTGACCTGAGATTCGTAGAGTGCAGGGAGGTTGGTGCCTTCCTCCTCCAAAGACTTTTGCACAGCGTTGGTCCACACAACCTGGCTGGCAAGGACGACAATCTGAGCCGGGTAATTGGCAAGGAAGTCATTGAAAGCCGTTCGATCCACCTCAGGGGCATTGTAAAGAGTATCAAATTGCTCGATGGCCTCGCCAAGAAGCTCAGCCAAGGTCAACTTCATGTTATTCTCTAGTGCGGAGAGCCAGTCATTGATACGGGGTGTCTTGACAAGATTCACCTCCCGCTTCAAGCGAACCTCTTCGCCTTCCTTGGAGGTGATTCCGACAATGTTGTTGTCGTCATCCATCAGAATACCAGACAGACCAGCGAACATCTTTTTGAAGTGCTTAGCAACACGGAAGGTGTCATTGGCGTTACCGATGATCTCCAACAAATCTTCATCACCAACAAAGTAGAAACGAGGGAAAGACACACGCTCGCGTTCCAGGTATTCACCAAGAGCCTTCTGGATCTTGTTGAGCAGTTCAGCCAATCTCTCTAGAGACTTCTGGACACCATTAATGGCAAGGACATCCAAAATGAAGGGAGACTTGTAGACTTTCTTCATGACAGCAAAGAATTCGGAATTGATGTTTTGGAAACGACTGGACTCAAGAGGCAAAAGATGCTTGATATCTGCATTACCAGTGAAAACACCTTCCAGGTACACCCACTGTCTCTGAACATCAATCCAGACATCGAATAGAACATGTACGCGGTTTAGTTTGTCCTCCCAAGAGGTAGCTTCTTCCTCGAATTCTTTGTAGTATGGCGAATGCTTCATAGCTTGCAGAGAGTTCAAGTTCTCGCTGCACTTAGCAAATAGATCATCGAAGCCGCGGATAAGGCGACACTTGTTCTGGTAGTTGACGAGGTCCAACGAGTAGTTCTGCCAGGTTTCGCGAACAGACTTCAGGAACTCCTCTAGAGCCATCTCACCTTGGGCCTGTGCGATTACATCACGAATAATTGTCTCGCTTGTAGCAAGCTGCAGGTCCCAAACATCGCCAAGCGTCAAAGACACAAGGGAGAACCGCTTTCCGGGCTTAAGGGACTTGTAAATCTTTTGCCAATGTCTCTCCTTGACTGCCTCGGACTTCATGTCTGAAAGCAGCGAGTTGACTTTGAGAAACTGTCGGAGAACATTCTGGATGTGCTCAAATGCAGCGTATTGCCTCATTCGGCTGGGCATTTCCTTAGTCATCTTGATCAAGCCGTCAAGAGCTTGACGGAGCTTTCGGGGTTGTACGCTGGTCCACAGTCCGTCACGGAGATCATTTAAGCTCTTCCAGATTGTAGACAAGGCTGCCCAGACGGACATAAAGTCCTGGACCTCCTCAAGGATTGCAGGAAGTGAGGACTCGGAGCTCACAGGAAGATCAAGAGCTTCCTTCGCTTTAGAGACCATCTCAAATTCGGATTGAAGTGACTCAAGACGCGACTGAAAAGAGCTCAAGGTGCGGGATGCCTCTTCAGGGGGAATGGTACCCGAGACTGGCTTCTCATCATTCCATTGAGATATGACTTCCGCAATTTTGTCGCTAATAACACGATCCTCGGCGGTAATCTTTGCACGAAGACCCTCAGTCTGATCATGAACAATTTTGCTCTTCCGAGTGAGAAGCTCATTGAGAGCGGCCCATTCACCATCAACATTCTCTACATGAAGCCAGTCATTCGGGAATTGGTATCGCTGGCGAGTGAGCGTGGTTTGACCTTGGCGGAACATGTCGACTTCGGGTTCCCAAACGCGGGTCTTACGCTTGCATTGTTGAACAATAGTGATGAAAGAAACAGCATGGGCGGTGGACGAAGCCTCCAAGGTCTGTCCCTCCAGGTCACGGCGCGCAGCTGCAATTTCCGAGTGGACCTCACGCATGCGACCGCCAAGCTTAGCACCAAACTTCTGCAAGATCTCATGTTGCCACTGGTCATATTTGGCGTTGACCTTTGTCTGCACTTGCTCATAGTCGATTCTGATGTTGCCAAACGATCGACTAACCTCGGAAGTATCGAAAGTGGCGCGACTCTTTCTAATCTCTTGAAGCAGCTGTAACCACTGAGAGAGATCGTCTCCTAGGATATCGTACACCTGCTCGGACTGCAAGTCCCATAGTGATTGGAACTGCAACCACTTGTCAACATACTCCGATACATCTTTGAGTCGAGACTCCACCGCGCCATATACTTGGTTAAGTTCACTGGTGCAGTGCTGCGGGAGTTCGGCAAAGCAAGCTTCTGACTGACGCACACTCTGCACATCGATTGAAATTTGGTAGCGAGTGGCTTTGATCTTCTCAAGATTGCAGATCACGCCGAGCCACGAGTCAAAGTGCGAGAACCAGCTAGCACGAGCGAATTGCAGAGGCGGATCAAGATGAAGGACTTGGTTCTTCATGGAAATCTCATGGAATAGTTCAGAGAATTGGATGCGGTTGACAGTGGACTCTACTTCACCATTAGCCTGAATGAATGTGCTTCCATTGCGAGACTCTTGGAAAGTGGTGATCCATTCGCGGATAGCGCGAAGAAGGCGCTCTCGTAGAATAGCTTCGATCTTGCCATTGAGCTCCGAAACCCAGTAGCCAAGATTGACGTAGTTCTCCAGGTTAAGCTTATCCACGGCGGTCTGGATGATATCTAGACGCTGCTTGAATGACGAAGCATTATAAGAGCAGGTCTTCAATTCATGAATGGATTTTTGAACGTTCTCGTTGATCGAAGAGAGGACAGAGGTCTTGGTTTGGAGAACAGATGCTGAGCCAGCGAATTCACGCACGAACTGGACATGCTTGCTTTCTGTACTCCTGGGCTTGGATGGATCAATTGCCCCATTGGCCAAAGCTGATTGCTTTACATGGAGCTCATAGGAATGAACAAATGATTCCCACCGGAGTGGAATACCCTTGCTGACCATGGCTTGGGAGTCGTTCATGTAGCCATTTAGCAGAATAGCAACATCGGACATAGAAGCGATAGTACGATTTGTCTGTAGGAGGGTTCTTACACTTTCCATCAAACTAATTGCATATGGGTAGACACGCTTCGCTTCTTTTGAGATGTTGCTCACGGCGTGAGGAACCTGGAAGTTCAGCCAAATGAGGTTTCGAACTTCCTTGAACAGCGCAATGATCTGAGCATCAAAGTTGACTGTGAGCTCCAGGGTATTTCCAGCGGCACGATTGCGGACTATATTGAATAGTCGGCCAGAGATTGTGATATGCCGTCTTTGCACATCGTAGAGCCAGGACTCAAATACAGGGCGCGTGTCCAGCTTCTTGCGGAAAAGGTTGCTTTCAGACTGCAACTTCTCACCTTCGGCGTGCAAGTGCCAGTCTTCTCCAAGAACATTTTCCACCTTACGCATGTAGCCATCCAGCTGGCGTTCAATTTGCCGAGCCCAGATAATTGCTCCGGAAACGGGTGGCAGATCACGCAGCTGTGCCATAGCATGGGCTTCAGAGTGACCGTACTGTTGCTTGAATCGTTCATGGAGGGAAGAAATGTCGCGCTTGACATTGTCAATGAGCTGTGTCTGGTACTCGCCGATGGCACCACGAATTTTGGGTCGAACCAACAGAGCATTGAATTTGGAGAAGACACGGAACATCTCATTGGCATTCTTAGCTGTGGCAAGACGATCGCGGAGTCGAGCGATAATGGAGTTTTCGACGCGAGACGTGCGCTCACTGTAGCCAATCTCGGCATTTTCCCAAGTTCGAGCTCCTTCGGGGGAGACGTCCAACACATCGATATTCTGGAGAGCAGTGTAGGCATGCGTGACTTCTTCAACGGCATCGACATCACCGATTTCCTCTACAATGACAGCACCATCGGCGTCTACTGCGCCCGTCTCAGCAGGTGAAGATTTGGGCCCGAGAACATTGATGATGGTCTTCTGGAGTTGCTCGTGGTTGACCCGGAAAGTATCGATGTACTTTAATCGTTCTCGAACGTTATCAATCCTGGAATTAATCTTGATCGGAATGAACTTTTCATTGCGGCGCCTAGTAGACTCTCGCGCCACATTGGTGAATTCCTTCAGATTTTCGTCCCAAGTACGCCAGATTGCCTGGGTAACCTTCATTAAGGACCGGAACTCGCGATAATCGAGGTGCAAAATCTCACGGCCGTTGATTAATTCATGGATTTTCTTGTCCAGGTCGCCTGAAATCGCTTCAACGAGAGAAAGAGCACGCTTGATAGGGTAAGGGCAGATCTTCAGCTTCTTGTTCAAGTGATTGAAGATCAGACCAAGTGACTCCTGGGCTTTCTGCAAAGAAGTCGCGGAGAGCAGTTCATCCAAAGGAAAGTCGCGCATTAGCTGGTTATATTTCTGGACCAACTCTGTGGCATCTTTCAGCCCAGTATCTGCCTGGAAACTGAGGGTAGGTTGGTATCGCTTGGCATGGCGTAGAATATCCATAGTCAATTTCACGCCATCGCTTTGCAGCTGACCTTCGATTCCTTCTAGGGCAGACTCCATCGACAACCAGAAGTTAACCTCTGGTGACGCTGATTCGCCTTCCGGGTCCCGCGACATCTTAGTGATTGTCTGAATTGATCTGATCCACCCATTCACAGTGTTCTGGATGCTGTTTGTGAAAGCACTATTATCCAGCACCGTAGACGGGATTAGCTCAACTGAGGGCCGGATGCCCTTCGTCTCGGCTTCCTTCAGCGCAGCATGGACCACCTCGTGGAGTGGCAGATTCAAAGCCGGAATCTCCACATTCTGTTGGAGATGCATAAAAGCCAACTCCAGCTCAGCAAACTTCTTCTTCGTTCCCGGGATACCAGTTTTCGCCTCCGTGTCTGTCCTCGGCTTAGTGCCGGAGACGAGGTCTTGACTGCGAGTGTTGGCTTCGAAGTAGGGACTGAGACCATGGTGGAGCATCAAGTGGATAATTTGGAAAGGCGACAATGACGTTCCTTGCTGTGACTGAGAGTTGCTGAGAGAGGCAATACCAGGCAGGTTCATCACTTGGATTTGAGAGGCGATTGGAAGACCAGGGTCGATAGGGGCAGGGCGTTTGATGAAAGCAACGGATGAGACGGTGGTGGAGGCGGAGGAGATCTCGGAGGATAAAGTAAATACATACTGCATTACAGCTTCTGATAGGTGTTATTAGCATTGGAGGAGGCAAGAATCGAAAAACATGGCTGGTGGACTCACCGGACTCCTCGGTCTCGTCATTTGTCTCTTCAGCAGCTACGATATCCTTTTGCACATAGAGCGCAACCTGCGATTCTGAGGCAAAACGCGTGCACCGCTGTACTGTGTCGTTGTACCTTGCCGAGGAGAGCAAGCTCCCAGCGCTTTCCAGCTCGGATTTCAGAGCACCCAGTGTTACCTGGAGCACATCTGTCAGGTACTGGACCACAGCACCAGAATCTACCAGCGCTGTCGTATCAGGCGTGGAGACGCCGTTTGGCGCCCCTGGCGCAGCAACCTCCATGGTTTGTTTCGATCTTAGAGCGAAAGACTCGGGGGGTTCATTGAAGATTGGGGACGGAGGAGCGCGATCGGCGGAGCAGAATTAAATGTTGACAGGGATCGCGTCAAGCGGTAGTGGAGAAAAGGGGGGGTATATGAGGACCCGGATTCGAAGAGATGAGAAATAAAGACAAGGAGGTCTAAATTAATTAGTACGAAGAAAAGAATAGTCGAACAAAAAAAAAAAGGGCGTTCGTAGTCTGGAGATAACAGATACGCGGTGTTTGTTCGTACACTTCAGGGGATGCGGGTCTAGGCCCGATCGGGTTAGACTTGTCGCGCCCAACCATGTGACGTTCCTGAACCGTTCCATACTTTTACTTATACTGTAGTACATATTTTATAGATCATAGAGAACCTGCTTTTTTCTGTACTTCGATTGCTCACATTTGCAAGGTTCCAATCCATCTGAGAGCTCGGTAGATGTGAATTTAAGGCTTCGGCCTTGGTTTCAAAGCTGATATATATAAGTGATCCAGGTGATGCCCAAGCTTTATGGCGGTGACACATCATATCTTTTTTGGATCCAACACTCGTAGGTACATACAGTATCTACCACCGAAGCAGATGGAAAAGTGCTTTAAAGATTCTCATTTGAAGTGTCAATAAGTATGACTTGAATTTCCCACAAAATATTATAGTTCCAATTGAGCCTTGAGATTAAGGAAGGTTTCTTCGACACTGACTCTCGAACCTGGCCGGTGTGGTGCGGCTGTTATCGTGAAATAACATTATTAGCGCAAATGGAAAGAGTTTATATGCTTGCAACCAAGGTTGGCGTCCTCACACTATATTCAGGCGTATGTTGCGACACAGGACTACGGGTCACAAGGACAGTAACCAATGAAGAAACAAAAACTCTTATTGAATATATCAAGAATCCCGAGACTAGCTAATGGATAGGCGCCGTTGACTTGCTCAGCCGAGCATCATGGCAATTTTGGATCAAAATTTCCACTGGTTCATCCAGTTCTCCATTAATGGAGCATCAATGGCCTTCAGCTCTCGCAGAGTCTTACTGGCGGCTTGTGTCTTTGTTGTCTCGGTCCACGGACCCGCCTCCTCGAGCGCTGCGAAGGCTTGGAAAAAGTCCAAGATTTTGAGAGCGGGCTTATCCTTAAGGTCATTTTCCGTAGGGTTGGTGAAGCCTTCTAAAGATTTTATCCATGTTGGGAAATCGACAGGCTCGACGTCAAAGAACTTGGTCACGGCGGGGATCAACGATGGCCATTCCGCCACTCTGGGATTGACGATGTGGAAAGCGGCACATGGCTCATCTTCTTGTGTAGTTCGTCGAGTCCGAACCGTCTCGGCAATGACCTTAGCAGTGACGTCCTATAATAAAAGTAGCGTTAGATGGGCAGGTGACCATGAGACTTAGATGTGGACACAACACATACCACTGGAACCCACTGCACCGTAATTGACCCCAAAGACTTGGGAATCTGCTTAAGGGTTTTAGACGTTGCGACTAACGACGGAAGCCATTCTTGCTTATTCCACATTCCCTTCTCAGTTGTTGGTCCCCCGATCTGTCCCACTCGATGAATACTGGTAGGAACGCCAGCTCGGGCAGAAGCAGCCGCGCAAATCCTCTCGGATACATGTTTTGACTCTCCATATCCCTGACGAAGTGCCGAGCTGGGATCATTGTAGATCACCTCAGGAATGGATGGGCCGCGCTCAGGACTATATCCCTCGATAGTGGAGATGGACGATATGAAATGAATATGGGCATTTCGATCACTGGAGATACTGAATTCGACCAAGCGACGCACTCCCTCAATATGGGTCTGCTCAAAGGCCTCCACTCGGTGATTGAAATTGACTTTCCATGCGTTATGGATAATGGTGTCGACGCCCTGCAAAAGCTCTTCATATTTGGAATCTTCCAGCCCGAGTCTTTCAGCCCCAAACTGGGCCTGGAGAAACTCTACCCGACGGGGGAACTGCTTGAAGTAGGCAAGGCCTTTCTCTTGCAGGCTTGACAACTGTCGTGCGGCTGCATCTGCAGATCGGTTGAGACAGTAGATCTTGGTAACACTGAGATCACGAAGGAGCTCAGATAGCAAATAGGCCCCAAGAGAGCCTGTAGAGCCAGTGAGAATCACCGCGTGGCTTTCTCCGAGATCATCGGTATATTTTCCAACCAGGTCCGCAATTCTTGCTTCTCTTTCGCTCTCGCTTTCTTCAGCAACTTCAGCGAGACCCGAACTTTGACCCTGAAGCAGACCAGAGACATATCCAGTGAGCTGGGCGACTGTCGGTAGGGAGTAAAGCTGTGGGCTACCAAATGCAGCACCGAGATCGGGACGTGCAGTCCGAAGAGATGCTTGAAGGACTTGGCCTAGACGGAGTGTTTGAAGGGAATCGAGGCCCAATGCAAAAATGTCTGCATTCCCATCAAAAGTAGGAACATCCAAAATCTCCGAGAGAGCTGCCGTGATATACGAAGTGATCTCTTGTTGAGTAGCCTCTTTGGCAAGCTGTGCAACGTCGGCCTGGTCGTAATCTGCGTAAAGCTTGTTAATTTCCTCTTCATAATCAGCCAGGACAGATCTTCGCTTGATGGTTCCTTTCGGTGTTAGCTGGAATGACTTCGATTGAGTCGAAATTCCAATGCGATTTTTCATCAATTCCGCGTGCCTTGGAGCAGCTTCATTTGCCTTTTTGACAGTAGGCCATATCTCATTGATCAATTCACTTGCGTCGCCACTCCATGTATCCCAATTGGGCTCAATCAAAACTGAAGACTGGAAGCGACCTTGACCAATCACCACACATCGGGCGACAAGGGGATGCCCAGTAATAATTTCCTCCATAGTAGTTGGATTGAACTTTTCTCCATTACTCAGAACAATGATATCATCTTTGCGACCACAGTAGAGCCATAAATAATCTTTCTCTGGGTGAGGAACAAACAAGTCACCGGTTTGATACTCTGACTTGTCGGGATAGGTGTGGAAGACGCACTGGGCATCTCGACTCTTTGCACGCGGGACTACAAGCTCGAAAAAGCCTTCTCCGGCATCGCGCATTTCGAGCCCAGCATGTGGATTCCACTCAAAATATGCCCAGTCCTTTCTGTCTCGAGTTTTTAACCCTCCAAGAATCCCACATTCACTTGTTCCCAGTACTGTCTGCAGGTGTGTCCATTCGACGATGCGGTCTCCAACCTCAGGGGCCAAAGCTGCACCCCCGTAGGAAATCCAGTCAAAACTCTTCAAGCACTGGATTCCCAGCTCCGATCCAACAAGGTCCTCGAGAATAGAAGGAGCAAATATGCCAACGGGAGGCCTTTTGTCTTCGATAATCTGGGCCAGCAGTTCTGCTGTCATGGGCTTGTCCGGGCTCAAAACAAAGGGAGTGGAGAAGAACATCGGCGAGATAATATACAATATGCCAATGAGATGGAAGAAAGGGCTCATAGCAACGCCGCGTACACCTCGTAGGGCAGGGAAATGCATACTTGGTGATCTGTTCTCCGGTACTGGAAGACAGCCAAGCCCGTCCAGGGCAATGAGATAGCCATTGGTCATTGGAACTGGTTTGGGCATTCCTACAGGAATAGTTAATATTTCCATTCATGGAAAGAGATGCAAATGCAAGCCTTCAATTGCTCGGTCATACCTGTTGTTCCAGAGCTGTGTATGTAAATTGCCACCCGATCTTCATGGTCCTCAACCGGTTCCTGGATCACAGGGTTCGGTGAGTTGTCGTCGAATGTCTCCCATAGACCCGGGGCTTCCCAAGCCTTTAAAGAAGTATCGGCGGCTGTAAGATCGCCGATCTGTCGGTTTCGTTCCGAAGTATAGACAATTTTCGTACAGCCAGTGGCGCTCATTACATGACGCGATGCCTGCTCAGAGTTTCTCGTTGATAGCAGAAGTGCCTAGAGATTCGTCAGAGCAACCTTTAAGGTTATATTGAGGGTAATAATCACTTACAGTGTGCCGCAATCTCATACACGCTAAAATGAATGCGGCATAGCGAACGTCATTGGTAGCAACATAAGCCAAAGTTTCTGAGGTACCAGAAGGTGCCACATTCTGTTCAATCCATTGAGCCATGCGATTGGCGGCAGCTACAAGGCCTGAGAATGTAATATCCTTCCATCCCTGCGAGACATCGAGCGAGATTGATTGAACGCAATATAGCCGATCAGGGTCACTGACAGCTATATCGTCGGTAATGCGTAACAGAGTCCGCTGTAAAAGAGTGATAGATCCCATGATATAAAGAAAATTCCGAATGGAAAGTCAAATTCTTGAGGGAGGGTGATGGGGTAGGCGTTTACTTATACCGTAAGAGCTTGAGCATTGACTGTGTACAATACATTTATGATCCTTCTCAAACCTGGAACCAAAACTCCACAAGTCCACATGAGCAGCTATGAGTTGCAAGCTTTCTCAAACCCCTTTTTTAATCTTTGAGTTGATATGAGCTCTGATTGGATAGCCATACGCGTAGATACTCCCAATCGACGTCTCCCAAAAGCATCTACTGACGCACTAGTGATGACTGCAGAGACCACCACCGAATTAGATTACGTTCTCCTGCAGATTGCATTGTCTTCGGACAATGATACAGTAAAAGCGCCTCTCTATATCGTTGCACGAATATAGACTTTATGCACATGTATATGAGCTCCACGATGTGATCTGTAAAACAAGGCCCATAGCTGCTACATTAGGTAATGATCAGAGTCGATCGTTCTTCAACCAACTCAAAAAGCAATATGGAATTCGTGCAGAGAAGTAGCGGTCAACGCGTAGGGCTTTTTTGCTTTTGCAGCTGAATCATAGCTTCTGCACGTATATCCGCTTTGAGGTGGTCTACAGTATTTTGCCAGATAATGTATAATCATCAAAGCAAACATGAGATGAACCATCATTCAAGATATAATACCCCATAATATGTGGCGTGGCGCATCTGTCTAGGCGGTTGGTTATGACCAAGGAGACTGAACACATAGCCGTGCAAGAGTGTTTCCCTCAGTTTCGGGGCTAGAGACTGTACATCGATCACCTACCCACCTTTCGTGCTTCCGTCTCTTCTCCGCCACCAAGAATGCAAGCAGAAAGGGAATCAAAAACATATAGCAATGCATCAAGTTAGATACAGAAGTAAGATTACTGCATCATAGCCGTTGCATGGTGAAAAGGGTTGCCCTCAGGATTTGGCGGCATTTGACTACATAAGTGATTCGGATGCCTCAAGCCTTATGACTTATGGTACTTTCTTTTATCCTTGAAGTACACAGTCATCAACTCTCCTCATACTGGTGAGTGAACGTCACTAGTATATAGTAGATACTCAGGGCTACTTTGCTCCACTTTGCTTTAGCCTCGGTGGCTCACGTATTTCGGTTCGCTTATCTATGCTCCACGCCTGAGCGTGTTTGATAGAAGCTTGAAAATGATATCATCGACATCAGAAGAGAGAAGTCTATACCGAACGGTCCAAATAACCCCAAGAGATTCGTTCTACTCTAACATTGAGTGACTCATCGAATTTCTATAAGGGTTGCATTATTAGTAGCTGATACATTGCATGCTCGACAAGCAACCAAGGTGCAGCAACGATGAAATTTGCTACATACCTACCCAATGTGCCTGACCTGGTACCGAGCTTACAGGCGAAGGGTTGGCAAAGTGTGGAAAGCTCTGCAATGATTCCACCAAGTCCTTCGGATCAATAGTCCAAAAGAGGTATGAAACATGTCAAGATTTTACATTCGGAGAAGTTCAGTTGGAATCTAGAAATTAGTCGAATTTTCTCATGAGCTAGGTGTTCCTTGATATCCCCACTGCTCTGTGTACCGTCTCTTCAGGGGTCAAATTCCAGGCCGAGTCGGTGTAGCACCCGATAGACCTGCAAAGTTCTGAGTTGGTCTAGGCTCTAAGCTTGGTATACTTCATGAGGAAAATCTACCGTATATTGTTGCTCAGATTAGATTTTGAAATTATCGATTTAACTAAATGATAGACAGCATGAAAACTGGAAAGGCAATGAGAAACCCACCTTTCATATAAGTCATGGAATTAAAGATTTGAGTAAATAGCCCGTTCATCGGATAGATGCAGACCCCTGCCAAGCCTACGGAGGGGGTATTGTAGGACAACACAGTCAGGTATGCAATAAAAAAAGTAGTTTCATGCCTATTTTTGGACTGGGTAGTCACTGGCAACAGGAGACGGGTTTCAATTAGTCCTAGCTCCATACAAAATGTCTATGTAGCTCAACAAAGACCGAAGCAATAGAAGAGTCAAACACTGCTGTCGAGAGCTCATGACGAGGTATAAATACCATATTCTGCTGGATTGAAACAAGCCAGTCCAAAGTCTTCTATACAAAATATCCACTCAGTCAAACTTGCCAGCCAACATGCGTTACATCCTCATTGCCCTTTTTGCCATGGTCGGTGCTGTCATGGCCAACGACATGGCCACTCCTGCAAAGGTATGATACCCCAAAAAAAGATAAAAAGAAATTAGATTTTCTAGTCATCTAATTTAGATTTTAGCTCGCAACTGGCGCTGCCTGTAAACAGGATGGAAGTATTGGAATCTGTACAAGTAACTTTTGCTTGGTGAGTGAATCATTTCAGATTATAGATTGACATGATATGGGTTGGAGGCTAATTAAGTTATTAGCAAACCCCTGACCAGGCCACGGGCGTTTGCCAGTAAATAAAACTACCAGCCTTCCTAGGCCGTGATGAAAGCTTTTGGCTTGGGCTCATAGTCAAAGTGATGAGAACGAGATTGAGATGTATGAAATAGTATCGAACCTTTACACTGAAATTAATGCTTTTTCAGTGCTTCAAGCTACTTTAACTACGTAAACATCGTAGCAAATTGACATTCGCGCAAAAGACCAAGAAATGCAATTTGTTGGCTTAAAATAAAGTCCAAGCGTCAAACGCATTCGGAAAAAAAAAAAAAAAAAAGAGAGACAGAAACGAGCGATCAAATCGCAGTTCCAGTGTCGGCATCTTTCACATTCTCAACGTCGGAGGCGCGGCAATCGCAGCCATACTTGTTGCGGAAATCATCCCGGAGCATCCCACTGATTGCTTCCAAAGCTCTCTCACTCGCCCGGACTTTGGCATATCGGCTCGACGTTCCGATAGAATCCGCAACACAGATTCCGTGTATCATCACGGCAGCAAGAATGGTTGGCTGCTCATTATCCACTACTGGAAGCTCCCCCGACTTGAGACAATATTCTCCGCATCCGTAGACGTTGGTCAGCTGGTTGTACAAATATGTCTGTTTGACTTGTGTTAAAATGAAAGTGTGATAAAAGTGAGTAGATAGATCTCTTACCGTTGGGTGTTTGTTGGCGAAGGTGTCGTATAAGGACATGTCAACGAAATAAGGCTTGATGTGACGGGTAAAGAAATTTTCAATGACCTTGTAGTCAAAGTCTGAATCGACAAAGACAGCGGCAAGATATGCCTCGAGCATATCCGGCAGACACTGTTTCCTTATTGTTAGTAAACTTTATATTCATCAAATCAAATTGAGCTTACCTTTGGGGAATCTTTGGTCCCCAACCAATAGTCCATCATCCCATTGCCTTCTTCTTCGGCAATCTGAATATCCTCGGCGTACTGCGTGACGCCTGACTGGAGAGGGTTGCTGAAATGCTGAAGATGGCGATGAAATCCCAGTTTCACTGCAAGTGCGCCGAGAAATTTGTTTGAAACCATGGCCATCTAAATTCTGATTAGAGAATGCCGTATCTAAATTCAAAGAGTATGTTTACCTTGTGCTCAGTCAACCACTGTGGATCCTTGTCTGGGAACCGGCGAAACAAGTCCTCGATGCATACCATATCAAGTAGAGCATCTCCGAGGAACTCCAATCGCTGGTAGCAAGGGACCTTGGACCACGCAGAGGGATATGAGGGATGAGTGAAGGCAGAACGGAGCAGACGGGGGGACTTGAATCGATAGCCTAGGTCTCGGAAGATCTTATGAGCGAGATCAATCTCAAATCCATCGGCGCTTGTGATTTGGTAAGATGGCTTGACGTATGATGAAACATAATCTTCCCAGCTTTTGGCTTTGTGATTTTTGCTGTCCACAAAGAGAGTCACTGCTTCGATCGCCATGTCAAATCGGCTTTCCTTGCCTCCCGTGAGCAAGGAAGCTCCGATGAGTGCCTCGCAGACATCTGCAATTGTCTTCTCGCCCAGTGCATGGCTGCTTTCAGATTCAAGATGCCGAAGGTAATTGCGACCATGAAGAAGCTCCAGTCCCGGTGGATACCATGTGTGCCTGTAGTTATATGAGCCAGATCTTGAATAGTAGGAAAGTAAGGGGGTATTATGTTACCTAGAAAATCCACGGCTCCGAATGTAGGCGTAGAGGTTAGTTTTACAGGCAGCATTGAACAAGTTCCTGTTGCAGATGAGACACATCCGGTTGACGTGATAGTCATATTCATCATCATCCGGTTTCTGGCAGAAAAGTGAGATGGAAGTCGCCATCTTCAGAAAGGTGTCACCGAAGAATTCAAGTCGCTCATAGTTCTTCCCCATGCCTCGTTGGACATGAACCTGAAGGACACGATGTTCTTCAGTGTTATCTGAGTCTTTGGTGAAAGCCTCCAATGCATAGTCTAATCTGATGTCTAGGCCTAGATGCTGACAACCCTCTAGCACGATCATGTAAGACTCGAGCCTGTTCATGATGGCGGGAAAAGCCAAACATGAAGTCACGATTGGGATGGGGATCTAGAGAAACATTAGTAATTGAACTTTATTTCCACAGTACTAGAACTTGCCGCTGAAATCATAAGTGGCTCTAGGCAAATGACTGCTCTCACCACTTCCACCTTTTCTGATTCTGTAGCCTTTTCCAGGAAGTTCCTTCGCAGACAAACACATTCTGCCTGGAATACTGGCTGACCCCAGTCCACGCTTTCCAGAGCCCTTGGTCGGGAGTTTTTGGAGAGACTAAGTGAGTAGTTCATGATGTCTGTCATCCACTTCCGACGAGGCACATACGACGGTGGGGGATTTGAAGGGCGGAGTGTAGAATCAACGTTGATCAGAAAGAAACGTCTCTTTCCGTCCCAGCCATCATAGATAAGACGATTCAAAAGAGTTTCAGGTTCCATCTCTTTGGTCCATTTTATTTCAGGATTCTGATTCACGAAATTCAAAGTTTTCCAGTCAATGAGTTCTCGCGGTGAATCGGTGGAATTGATAATCTGGGCATCTGATCTGATTGGAGCCAGCCAGTACGGAAATTTCTCCATCTTGTGTTCGAATGTTTTATGAAACACGTCACGGAAAATGGCAACCGTGAACTGAGAAAAGCAAGCTAGATCTTCGGTGACAGCCGAAAGTGGCATATCGAGAACTGTGGCTTCAATGCTGGTTTCTTTGTCATTTTCGAGGTAAATAGGGAATGATGGAATTTCTGGAAGCGGAACTCGGGCAAGGAGTATGATGCTATCATGGACACGGGATAGAGGCTCCTTAGGAACAAACCTGAAAACCATACCATAAATTTTGTCGGGCAAAGATCCTTGATTTTTCTTCCAGATGGATGGCTTGCAAATCATGGTGTACTGGTTAGTCTTTTTCGATACAATTGCGAGTTTGGCGTTGCGCATAGCTGGGAGTCGTTTGTGATAGACGGATTTGAAATTATCATCGAGAAGACTTTTCCTTCTCAACATAATGCACGCATCAAATGCAGCTGACTGTTTTGCCATCATTTTTGTCGATTCCAGCCTTCCTATCAATCCCCGGATTGGCGACTTTTCCGGTAGAATCACTTCACAGGCAAAGAATCCTCCCTTTGGTATTGTAAAGAAAGTTGCACAAGCAGAGATTTCTTCCTCATGTTGCTATTTGAAATCATTAGCCTTGAACTCGTGGGTTTTACAACTTGACTTGCCAAAGACGCAGCATAGCGTGAGAGGACATTAGTGGCGTGGGTGTACGTCAACTTTGCTCCTGTCGACTGAATGATGTAGGTTCTCTTCCCTTTATCTGTTTCGAAGACCTTTTTCATATCTATCTCGTCTCCCAGAAGGAGTCGATCCTTGGGAAGCGCGCTGCAGAGTGCTTGCATAAGCTTCTATGGTAGAATATTAACGAAGTCCCAAATTAATGCCAGCACACCTACCTCTGCCCGTTGGACTTCTTGAAGACGCTTCTGATGGTGATCATTCTCCATTTCAATCATGTGCGCGTACTGTAACCAGACATTAGTAGTTTTTCGATGAAAAAGGAATGCCGCCGCATACGACTGATTCCTCGTGTCTTGCGCGGCCCCTACTCTGAATATATTGAATCAGGGTGTCATAAAGGTTGAATCTCTAGGTATTAGCAAGGAAACCAGAAGTAGTCAGTCCAGCTTATCATTTCTTACCTTATGACAAGATTGCAATCTGGGATATCAAGACCCTCTTCAGCAACAGATGTTGCGAACTTTGGAAATATTAGCCCACATCTCGCATTCGTTTTTCAAGTCCCTGACCTACCAAGCAATTGATATCACCCTTTCGAAATTTTACCAGAGCAAGGAACTGTTGACGGAAAGTGGTTGTTCCTGTGAAATCGGAATTCCGAACACCAACCAGCAGACCGGGGCGAATATTTGGGACTCCCAGCTCATCACACAGGTGCTTCAAGATTTTGGCAGTATTCCGCCGCGCAGTGAAAACAATGCACTTCTTCTCCTTTGACTGATTGAAATGATGGGTCAGGATAGCTAAGAGAAGCTCTACCTTGGAACTCAATTGACCTGATTCTAAAGGATGTTGGAACTGATGCCCTTTCACAGCTTCGCAGGCTGCCTTGACTCGCTGGGCGTCTCTCACAATACCACCCTTGGTGTTTAAGTCTTGGTTGTAATCCTTGTTGATAATGCCCTCGAGCTTCGGTATGACATCGTCCGCAAGAGCCTTGGCCCAGATTTTATCGGCGCACCAGATTCCAAGTTCCGAGCTAGCATCCAGAACGGATCGGAAAACGGGCTCAAGGGCCTTCAAGTCTCCAAAATGCTCTTTCATTACCCTGTAAAGAGGTGTTTCGAGGGGGGGTTTGAGTTTTTTGTAGGTCCATGTCTCTTCCATCGGCTTTCTAATAAATGTCCGCAGGGATGATAGATTGGAGGTCGTTGCAATCTGGCTATGCAAAAGAGCTTCCAGTTCGCTGTAAACAGTCAACTCACATCCATATTTTTGAAGAAATCATGACATTTACCTGGCCGCTTCTATAATGCTAACTTTACCATCGATCGGGGACGCTGTCATCCCAAAGACTTTTGGACGTTCTGACGAATCGACCTTGAGATAGGAATCACGAATAATTCTGATTGAAATGTTAGTGTCCAATATTTTAAAAATGCCAGTTAAATTTATGAATGATCTGACCGTGCATATGGATGGTCCTTCTTCGCGTGGTGTGCCTCGTCGAAAATCAAGAGGTTGATTTGGGTCATCTTGATAAATGCATTGAGTAGCGCCTGGTGGAGAATTTCCGCTGTGCACACAATTACCATGTTCGTATTGAGATGCTTTTCCCATGTCATTTGATCCCAGAGATCTGGGCCCATGGCACCATATAAATGGCCAATCTCCTGGCTCAGGTTGTTGCGGAGAACGGCTGTCTGTTGGAACACCAGAGTCACACTGTCGACCTAATGTCCGTCAGTACCAATGTATACTGAGGCTCAGTGACATTCTTACTAGAAATATGGCCACACGGTGAGGCTTGTCAAGGGATCGGTCGATCAACTCTTGTTGCAACATGTGCTTGAGCAAAAGCACCGCGATGAGGGTCTTTCCAGATCCTAGATCTTTGTTAGAATTCTTCCCAAAGAGCCCAGAGACGAAATCTCTCACCGGTATCCAGGACCGCAATAATGTTACGAGTCTTTGCTCGCTCAAACAGCTCGATTTGGTAAGCACGGGGGTTCAGAATACCAGCCCCCGAGTCTTTCTTTGCCACCAAGCTAGCTATGGTGAGTTCCTCGTCCGGTCTATTGAGATTTCCTTTCTTGATCTGCTGAACTGTGTCATCTTGTGCCCTCTGAGAAAGCCTATGAGTTATTAGTTTAGGTAAAAAATGGAACTCAGCGTATCTGCTAGACTGACAAGGCCTCGAATTGCATGTTCTGGGTTCGCCGGGCCTGGGAAGCTTCAATGGGAAGCTCATTCTTCTCGTCTTCGCTTTCGGACTGCTCTGAATCGCCGTGAATGGGATCAGCGTCATAAATGGTTTCTAAGGCCATCTTTTTGGTCAAAAATGGTGTCCTTGGAGTCTCAGTCAGAATGGTTTGTTCGTGCCGGGTTTGGGATATAGTTGTGGAAGGAAGATTTATAATGGTTACAGACGACTGGTGGGAGATTGAGCAGAGATAAGAATCACCGTTAAAGTCCAGTAAAAAGCCACTGCTAATACAAACTAGTGTGATTGTAGAAGTGATGGTGAAGTGAATGGCCAAGGCTGGAAGTTTATGGAAGGTGTGTTATTTCAAAAAGTGATAGAAAGCAAGCCATGAATAGGCAATCATATATCGAAATCCAATTCACAGTCACTTAATCAGACATGGGCTGACTAAAAATATAATAAGTAGAATTGCAAAGTTCTTATACGAGTTCTTGTGAATTGATCAGCGTTTGGCGAAAATGGAGGCGTTGGTTTCTCTATAGATAAGATGGAGCTCTTATCGGCTTATCGGCTCGCCAAAACTTCTCAAATCGCGGGGACACAAGTCACTTGCGCATATCCCACTTTGTGACCATATTTGATCAACAGTATGGAGCAACCCCAGAGTCTTCGATCTTTATTCTTGTCAGCGAAAGAAGGCAAGTCTGTGCTGGAATCAAGGGGTGACACCAACACAGCTGCCTACCGCGATGATGTGAATGCGACAATCACCAAATTCAAAGAGTGCCAGCGACAAATCAGCATCTTGTCCCTCTTTAGCTCTAATGAATCCCTGGACGATGTTTCGTCTGGTGACCTACAGTGAGGATTATCAACCTGGATATCTTATTACGGCTGACTGATCCTTTTTGTAGATATATGACCTTGGAATACCACCTTGCCGAGCTCATCCAACGAGGCCCCAGCGCTGACCGTGAACCCGTCCTCCAGAAAGCCCTGGAACAATATGAGAAATTCCTGACGCGTCTTGACGAATATGAGTTATTGTCCAAGGAAGATCGGAAGTTGTTTGAGACATACATGGCCAACCCATCTGCCTTCACATTGGCACCCGTCAATGATGCAGCTACTCGTCGGGATACTAAAGTGAGGCGCTTTAGGGAAGAGAAAGAACTCAAGCAAAAGCTAGAGGTAGGACACATCAATTGCAGAAGGAGAATACACTTTCTAGATGAATTGCTGACACGCTGCAGTATTTGGCCCGAAACGAAGCACGACTCCAAAGCGATAGCGACGCGACCCGGGAGCTCTACCTATCCGAGCTTCAACTCTATACACACCAAACCTTCCAGGCACTAGATCTGTTGGTACAAGAAATGTCCATGCTTTCAGCCATGCGGAATGCACCCGAACGGGAGCCATCTCAAGCGCCGCAAAATGATGACCGGCAACGCAGTAATTTAGGAGGTACTAATTACTCAGATCGCCTGGATCCGTCAATCTCACAATTGCTTGGAGGAAGGAATGGTCCCCTATTGAACAGCAAGGGTAGACCAATGCAGCCATTCACCCTGCTCGACCGTCGTTCCCAGCTCCAGCAGGGCGTGTTCCGCTCAGGCCATAACCTACCAACCATGACAATTGAGGAGTACCTTGACGAAGAGCACAAGAGGGGCAACGTTCTTCAGGGAGGTGAACAATCTGGAGTTATCGCAGAGATCGACGAAGATGATTTAGATAAGGCTGACGAGGAGACCATGAAAGCTCGGGCTTGGGATGAATACGTTGAGGCAAATCCCCGTGGATCTGGCAACACTCTCAATCGCGGTTAACTCACTGCAAATCTCCCGATAACACATCTCTGGTGGAAGCAATAGACAGCGCTCGTGGATTCATTATCAAAAAAAAAAATTGATGTATATTGCAATCACACGTGTGCGAATTTGGTATACTTAAAAAGGAAATCGTGGATCTCATTCTCATTCCAAAGGGGTATTTGCATAGTTACATCCCAGTCTATCTAATATTTTGTTCGTTATTGTCAATTAAACAGTAACACTTTCCTTGACAACCTTGTTTCGCTGAATCTCCTCGAGAATTGCGCCAGCTCCCTTTTCCACCAAGGCTTTGGCCACTGTAACACCAAAAGTCTCGGCGCTTTCAGCTGAATCCACATCGCCATCAACCTCGACCTCTGCACACTGCTGACCGTCGACGCTAACGACTACAGACCGCATGCGCAGCTTCTTTGATCCTGCAATCTCTACCCACTCACTCTCAACACCCAGAGGAGCACTGCAGCCTCCTTCAAGGGTGCGCAGAAGACTCCGCTCAGCCAAACAAGCAAAGGTAGTCTCGGCATGACCAATCTTGGTTAACATTTCTTTTAGCAGGGTGTCTTCCTTGCGAATCTCGATTCCCAGAGCACCCTGTCCAACAGCATAGAGCATTCCACTGTTCTTCGAGTCAAGGTACTGAGTGATGCGATCCTGCAGATCCAGGCGCAGCAGACCAGCCGCCGCAAGGATGGCACAGGTATACGGGCTATCCTCGGCATCCAACTTCGACAGGCGGGTTCCAATGTTTCCGCGGATATCCTGGACCTTCAGATGAGGATATTTGCGTGCCAATTGGGCCGTGCGGCGAATGGAAGATGTTCCGACAACGGAGCCGGCGGGGAGCTCTGCCAGAGACTTGTAAGGAAGCCCTTGCTTCACAACGAAGACATCTCGGCTATCTTCACGGGGCATCATCATGCCCAAGGTGCAGGTATCGGGCAGAAGCGTAGGGACATCTAGCATTTGGAGAGTTGGATTAGCATCGTCTGCGCGGGGTTCAATGATAATGCGAGGCAATATATTTATGCTGATTTACCTTTAAGAGAGTGGACAATGAAATCTACTTCGCCTCCGATCATCAATTCCTCCAGCTCTTCGGTCCACAGGTTCTTTGAGGTGAAGTCTTTCAAGGCAATGGTGGTGTTGAGATCTCCGGCAGTTTCCTTGGTCAAGGTCTTGAATTCATACTCGGGGTGTGTTTTCTGGAGAGCCGCGCGCACTAGATCGGTTTGCAGCAGGGCAAGCTTAGACTTGCGTGTGCCAATAGTGAAGGTCTTTTTTGGTGGGGGCGGGGGCGGCCATTTTGATAAGATGGAGATATAAGAGGGAAAAGCGGTGCCAATCACAAGTTAAGATGGTTGAAGCCGCGGGCGCTTTTAGGCCTTATGGATGAGGCATCAACGAGGCGAATTAATTCCTCGCGGCAGAGATCACGGGATCAGTCTGCTGAACGTACGGCACATCAAAAGTAGCCCTAGGTAAGAATTGTCCCAAGAAATTAGAGACATTCTCCTTCATGCTGATATCTAGGTGACCACTGATATTAGAATATGATGCATTTTTGAAGAATGACGTTTGGAACAATCCATGATTGGTTAGGCCTGAGCAAGGCTTTAGTTAGATCTATAAATCTTAGGCCACAATATAATATACAGGAGACAGGCCCAAAGACAAGACAATTGTTAAAGAATACATGAACACCGAGTTTTCCACCAGAAAGAAAATCCAGCACGGAGAATAAAGTTAAAACGAACCATGCAAATGCAGGTCACCAGACACTTGAGGCGTCTTCAACGCTTCTTCGGCAGGGTAATCCATTTGGGATTGTTGAACCCTCCGCCCTTGGTGTTAACAAACTCCTTATGCGCGAAATCAAGGCCCAATGTCTTCCAAGTTGGCTGCCAAGACTGCCTGTCACCCTTCAGCTCCTTCGCCTGCTTCTCGAACGCCTCACGCAGCACCGTATCCGGCTTCTGGGATGCATCACCCTTCTGGGCACCACCCTTCTGTGCCTCTTGCTGGGCCTTGTTTGTTGAGTCCCAGGCCTCCTTCTCCCAACTGTTTAGTTGAAGCAATTATTAGCGAATGAACTTGAGAATATGTGCATTGAACTGGGTGTATCGCAAAGTCCATAGGAAGTGGCAGTATTCCCATGACCGAGATCATGTTGTATCCCAGTAAACCAGTAATGTAGAGGATAACAACGTACTTCTTCAGATCCTGTGGCTCCTGGGGCCAAACGAACTCATCCCGCAGCTCAACAGTCATCCGCTTCTCGGACTTTGGTCGTCGCCACTGGCCCAGGGTGCGACCGTCTCGTGTTACTCGGGTAATAGGCTGCTGCTCAATGTAACTGCGGATTCTGACGACACCCACATTGTACAGGCGCTGGAGGTAGTCGCGCATGTCGAGCTTGTTGAAGTTGAGAGGGACACGAAATTGCGCATAGCGAGGAGAGAGATGGGGGGTTCGGACAAGGGCAATTGTGAATTCAGGGCTGTTGTAAGTTCAATGGTTAGTCTGTCTTTCCTGCAATGGTTCTTTGTAGCGCGGGAGGAGTCCGTATTCGTGCTGGTACGGTGCTCGGGAGTGGTTGAAATTTGGTGTCTCTGAGTCTTGCGGATGGAGGATTGACGTACAGAAAAATCTGTTTGCGCTGGACAGGTGGCAGTAGAGACTGCTTGAGCCCTGTCTTGGAAGTTGCAATTGCTTTGCGTACCATGGTGAAGTGGGTTGGGGGTTGGATGAGATACGGTCCGAGTCGTGAATCTTTTGCTGTGTCGGAATAATTGCGCGGGTGGCCGCCCCGCCCGCCCTACATCCTACCCTCCGTACTGTATCTCTTGTGACCAAATGCGCAAGTCTCAATATCTAAACTGTTCGTTTCACGAGTATTTTGAATGCCACAATTGTTTATATTACAGTCTAGTTTCATAACTCATGGTCATTAATGCACTAAGTTTTGTTTTTTGCTTCATTGCCCGGATGGTCCCGACACATGCAAGTCCTCGAGTCGTCGTGAGCTATCGCCGACTTCCTCGTCGTCTTGCTCTGGTTGCTTGTCTTCCTCGTCAGGCTCCCCTGATTCCGAACCTGACTCTTCATCAGCCTCTTCCTCTTCTTCACTGCTTTCTTCGTCTTCATCACCGTCTTCTCTAGAACCGGCGTCCCCGTCCACACCAACTTCTTGCATGTACTTCTCAAGCTCGCGCGCCATCTTCCTTGAGAAGCCTGAAGCCTCGACCTCCACATCCAGCCGCTTGCCAGGGTTCTTCAAGAACTTCTTTCTTGCTTGGGCAAATGTCGGACCAGGAACATCGCTCACGAAGTGGAACTTGCGCTGGAAATACCGCTTAACACAGTTCACATCACGGTCAAAGTACATCTCGGCATTGACATGGTCAATAGACACCATTTGAGGGAAATCAATGAGAACCGGGACCAGCCGGATATCCTCATCTGCCACATCATCCAATTTAGTATCCGGTGTGTATTTCTCTTTGGCATTTTCATCCACCTCTTCCTTGATGAGCAGGTTAAACTCGTTAAAATCACCGTGGATGAGACCAAATCGTGCCAGCTCCAGGATGATATCCATCAATTCTGAGTATAATCCTTGTGGATTGGGGACCTTGGAGATCTGGCGGAGCGGGAACGCATCAATCAGACTCATGACAATAGTGTGTCGGTTCTGAGCGATGGGCTCGGGGACTGAGAAACCGTTCTCACGGAGGGCCTTCATGAATGCAAATTCCTTCATGGCAGCCAGTCGGGACATGTACATCCACGATGCTGAACTACGGTGTCGTAGGTAGTCGCGGTTTGTCTTGACGGTTCGAAAGGAGATACGACCCAGGCGGTGGATTTTCAGAATACGCTGCTCTCCGCTGCTGTGTGCGACCACAATGATATCTGATTCTTTACCAACACCAACCTGGTTGCCAACTGAGTAGACAGCCTGTTGCTTCTGGTGCGCATTCAGCGCCAAGTAGTCCAGTCCACCATAGGTAAGTCTGTAGCCGTCATCTGCAAAAAGGTATGAGCCACTATTCCACCGCTTCCAATGTCTATGCGCCCAGGGGAAACGTACACTTTGCATTCTTCACTTTGGCAATCAAGTTGATCTTGGCTAGATTCGAAATAGCGCGATGCACGCCGCTGCCGCCTCGGAGGCCGGAAAGTTGCACGATCAGCGGCGTAGGGACGACTTCATGGTTGCGACTACCGGCTTCAACCTAAGCAAGAGGAAGTCTATTAGCTATCGGATCAGACATTTGAGCAATGCTACGCATAGCGGTTTGGAGGGGCTGATAAGTACCCCGGCAAGCACCCGGAAATCTTCAGAGGTGAGGTAGCGGATCGCCTTTGAGTCGAGTTTCATGGCGACAGGTTCTAGGGTCGACTAATAGCCTTTTGGATCGTAAATTATTCAAAGCGAAAAGGACGAAGCTGGAACTGGAAAACGTGACGTTCAAAGTGATGCGGAGACAAAAAAAAGTGATAAGCTCAGAGCCCTATACCCTATTTCCGTTTTTGGACAGGTACCTTGGTATCAACTTCGAGATACGGGGTTTTGCCGACTTCGAGCATTCGACAAATTGAAACCGTATAGAAATATCAGGGAATTTTTTTCCCCATCAAGCTTTGATATCTTATACTTCTAGTAGAAGCCCAAGACAAGGCTGCACCATAAAAGAGACCCCCAAATTGTGTTAGCCTACTCGGACATCTGTCTAGATGATGCCCGCCCAAGCCCACCTGACGAACCAAATGCGCATCAAATGCAAGAGTGAAAGAAAAATAAGTTCCATGCTATTCCTCAGTCGTTCTGAAAAAATTAAATACAATGATGACCCGACTACGATAAGAGACTCGCCAAAAGCGAGCAACGGAGATAAATCGACATCTCATTGAGTTTATTCGGGGCTTTCCCAGTCGGGGTTCTAGATACTGTGTTAGAAGAAAGTAATCAAGGGGTATATTGATTTAGAGCATTTACCTTGCGTAGAATGACCAAGCCCTCGAGTGTGCTACTGAGAGGAATGTACTGCTCATCCTCAAGCTCGGCTCTCTCACCGTAAGACAGCAGCACCGGAGTGCTTTGGGTCTGCCATCCGGTGATGGTCTTTGGCCGACCAGCCTGACCAACGACATCCACAGCTTGACCCACGCGGACGTTAACGGTAAGCGGCTGCAGGTCCTCGTCAAGAGTAACAAGGTACCGCGGGAACATGGCTGTGATAAGGAAGTAGAGCAAGTAGTGGTGTTCGGCGAGAATAAATTGCTTGGCGTCAATCAAAGACACAAGTACTGTGAGGAGACCGGCCGCCGAGACACGAGAAAGTACCTGCCGGTCGGTGTGGAATGGGTTGAGAGTCATGGTTCCCTTACCCATGTGAAGGAGACCCTGAGCAATGCGGACCATGAATAGAGCGTTCTGGTCACGGTGGTAGTAGCTGGCTAATTGCCGCAGGAGCTGGGCCAGGCGAGCATTGTTGGTGCCAGCACCACACAGACCCATGGCAAAGATTGCGTTGATGGCGACCTCGTTGTCGTTGTCGTGACTGTATCGAGAGAGTGTGTCGTAAATCTTCATCTGAGGGTTGCTGGGACTGACAAGACCCATAGCGAGGGGCACGACCCGACGAATGTTGCTGGAACCATAGTGCATGAGATGGCCAAACTGGCGGAGAATCATATCCTGGCCAACATCCTCACCCATAGCAATGAGCGACAGACCCAGAACAGCATATGACTGAACGAGCTCATCTCCCTTGTTCTCTTCCTTCTCTTCAATAATGTCATTGCAGATGTGAAGGAGTTCTTGCAACTTCAGCACTGTTCCCGTACCAGCCCAGGCACAGACTGATGCGAGCACTGAGGTGGGCTTCGCCATGGGGTGATCAATCGCCTTCAGGATGTCAAGAACGACATCAACCTCCTCCTGCCGGCCGAAGTAAAGCAAAGCCAAACCAAGAGCCATGAAGCGGGTCCACTTGTCTTTCAGTTGCTTCTGACGATCCTCATCCATAAGTGTTGTGGCAATCACCTCGCTCACTTGGTGATTTGATGATCCCACGAAGATAAGACCAAGCGAGACTGCTGCCATGGCAGACAGCTGCATGTCTAACGAGGTGTCCTCGACAATCGGGAGCAGGACATCCAACAATTCTTCTTTGTTTGAGCCAGCATATGCGAGACCAAGACCCATAATAGATGCGAGCCGCATGGGCCGACTCTTTGACTCCAGGTTGTCGGGGTCACTCAAGAGAGCAAGAGCGGGATCGGAGTCGAAGCGAACTCCGGAGTTCAAAATACCAGTCGCGAGGAGAGCGCCAGCTTTGACTTGGTCCTCCTCGGCGTAGGTGAACTTATCGATCTTGTTCAAACCCTCTTCAACATCCCGGTGCATAAGCATACCCAATGAGGCTGTCGTAGAAAGCTGGCCGTCATCTTTGGTCTTCCACACCCACGGACCTTTCTCACCCTCAACGATCATCATATCATCGTTACCAAAGCCGGCGTTCACAAAAGAGTTGACGAAGGCGCTGGCCAGATTGTGTCGTGCTGAATCGAGGTTTGTGAGACCTGCTCCGCGACTGCTCTCAAGATGGGTCTTGTAAATGTCCTCGGGCATTTTGGGGTCCAAAATGTTAAGCTCCTTGCCGAGGGACTTGAAGTGGTTTGGGATAGAGGTATTGTTCAGACAGTCCAACAGAGAGTCGGCATCCTCATGGTCCTCGTCAAGATCAAGCCAGATTTGCTGTCGGGCGACCAGGAACGCCATTTGTTTCTTGAGGGCTCTGTCGGTAGTGGCATTGATGTCACTCTTAATGAGGTCGATGTCGTTCAATCTGATTGCAAGGACAATCGCTTGGGAAAGCTTGTTGTAACGAACGTAAATCTCGTGAGCTGTGCGGAGGAACTGCTGGTCTTCGGGATAGGTAAGCAGGTTAACCATGCTAACCATATACAAGCAGACTCGAGCATATGTATTCTCGTCCACAAATCGCGGAATGTCCTCGATGATCTCCAATTCACTCATAAGATCGACGGCATCAGCCTCGGCGTTGTGACCCAGGAAATAAGGAACCAGCGACAATGCAAGGTCTACCAGATCTTGGGTCTCCTTCTCTGCATTCAATCGGTTCTGATATTCCTGTCCAATCTCCAGCGCCAGGTGTCTAACGTATTCGTGGCCCCAGGAGCCAAGGTCCTCGGACTTAGCCAACAGGCGATATTTGATCGTCTCCAGCTTCTCCTCATCTCCGTATGTCATACCGAGCACGGAAAGCATATCAGCTAGCGAGTCCTATGCCAAGTGCTTTGTTAGAGTCTGTCAATGAATAATTTGATGGCTAAACTAACCTTAACGGAGCCCGCTGTCCACTTCTCGTACAATTCTGCGAGGTCATCGTAATGCGGTCGGAGGAATTTGAGGGGCTTCGGAACAGCTGTCATGGAAGAGGTTGAAGTCTTGATGAAGTTCTTGATGGCATCCAAAGCAGGTCCGTAGAGGGTGGTGTCCGGCTCCTATAAGAGGCAGTGTGAGCACTGGCGTCATTGGTGGTCCTAGACAGCTTGGGGAGTAGACATACCTTTAACCGCTCGACAAGCATCTCGAGCTCATTTTTCAATTCTTGGTCCTCCTCGCTGAGCTCCTCTTGAATAACGTTAGCCGCAGGGTCCTGGAACCGAAGGAATGGGTGGCAGAGGCCAGATGCTTTCCTCCGCTCTGGTGTCGCGACCTACCTTCTTGTGGCTCGTCATCCTTCTTCTTTCCCTCTGCTGGGATCTTCTCGTCCTTTTGGGGCTTCTTGCCATTTAGCTCGCGGACATCATCAACCTTGCCCTTGCCCTTGTCGGCGGTGGTTGGCCGTTCGCCCTCGTTCGGCATCTCTGACGATATCAGGCGACCAGTTTAGAAGTGGACGTAGGTTGAATGAACGGGGGGCGCGAGGAACAGAAAGCCAAACACAAGATGAAAGGATCGAAAATGAAAATAGGAAACTGCAGATGAAGGGTGGTGCAGTGATTGATTGTAAGCTGGTGTTCATGATGAAGACGCAGAGAGCTGGTGCAGCTTCGGGTTATGTAATCATGCCAAGCCCTCGTCATTGTTTTTGGTCCGATCATCACGCTTCGACACCCTTCTACAGGTTCATCTAGAGATAGATCGCCAACATTGCTAAAAGGCTTGGGTAGTATCAGTGCAAATACCACTATTTGCAATATCATTGTAACCTCTTTTGGCGGACCTGTGACCAAGAGATTGGGTAGCCGCCAGTCAGATTACTACGTAGCTGTTTACTGTAGGAGCTACAAGTATGTCATTGAGAATCCACGGCAATCGATTCTCCTTTCAGACTTCTCGTTCCGAAGATTTGACTTGTAAGGTAAACAGATGCGACAGTAGTCATGAACTCATATTTTTCTGGAAATGACCTGGCTGCTACTGTTAGGTGGATGCCTCCAGGGCTACTTATTCCAAGACTACTAGATATTCACTAAATTTAGCGTAACCTGAGAGCCTGGGATAAGTTATTATGTAATATGCCTGTACCTAGGTATTGAATCAATTGAGCCATGAATCATCACTCCAGACAAAATAGATCATTGGGGAAAAATCCAGCGCCCTCTTGATTACTCGAGCAACCTCCGTAGTGAGCTCGGAATTGTTGAGAATACTCCTTGGTCTGTTGACTGTACTTTTCTTGGGTCAACTGCTCTCCATCAAATGATAGTAAAGGCAAAGTTTCCATGTCTGGAAGACCCTGGTCAAAAGTGTCAAATAGGGTCATAATAGTCAATTCTGGATTCGGTTTTTGCCCCGGTGGCACCATTTCAATGTCGTCGACGTCCTTGTCCCCAGATACTCCAGGTTTTGTCTCATGGACGAACTCTTCTGGAGACTGAGACAAGTCTTGATGAACCGTCACCAGAGATGAGGCCCCAGTCCCGGGGAACGAGGGATAGAGGATATAGTATCCTTTGGCCCGCATCATCTCTAGTAAATATTCCATAAAGGAGGGATATCTTGTGGAAACAAGCTTTTCTGAAGAAGGGATGCTTGCTTTTGAATCCGAGATATCAAGGCGATGTGAAAGAAACGAATGAAATTCAGCCCATTTATCTCCGAAGTACATTGCTGCGTTGCTATTAGGAGCTTGCCAGAGAAACGAGGGAATGAATCCCGATTTGACTTCTGAGAGCGGCGAAATGAAAGGTTCGTCTTTGATGGTAGGCTTGGTAGATGGAAGCTCGAGAGATATTCCAAGGAGCTTGGATGACGAAGACCGAGCAGACTGTTTGTAGGCCAAAATGCTGTATTTCAGGTAGTGGTAGAACGATGGTGCCACTTCGGTGTTCGGAGCCAGCATTAGCACATGAGATACCTCCGGGTTGAGAGGGTAGAAAGATTCCACCGTTCGAAGAGAAGCTTCGACAGGGTCCATAAAATGCGGTTGAATACGCCGCCGAAGCGTGATCTGTTCTTTCAACTGGGATAGGTCCTTCAGTTGCCCCAGTAAGTCTGTTTGGTCTATCTGCGGCGGAAGCTCTATTGTCAATTTGGGTGTAAATCCCAGATAATCAGCAGCGTCTAGCGATCGGAGAAGTCTGATAAGAGAGCCCGCCGATTGGGATGCGTGGACAACGATGTCGACACGAATGTCATTCCAGACTATCACAAAAAGGATTAGTTTAACTCAGTCATAAGCGTTTCTGAAAGAGACGGTGTACCTTTAAGCGCAGTACTATCAATGGATGCTATCCACATGAGATCCGTGGAGGTGGTCGGAAGAGCAATGTGGGAAATGCCAACTTCCCATAGATGGCGCTTCAGTCCTCCCCAGAAAAAAGAGTCTTCCCAATCCTTACTTTGGGTAATAATGACCTCTGGGGCGATGTAGGTCTGAATGAAACCGAGACCCCCTTTGACAGACCGGGCCAGTCGATCATCAGTAGACTGGGCAGCATAATCAGGTCGACAGTCTGCGGTCGTGGTTAATATTGAGCAATTCAATTCCTGTGACCCATATAGAGCGGAATATACACACCATGCCATACGATCGGACAGTCAGAGTCCACAATGCCATTCACCTGCTTAATTCCCTCGACCGAAACCTCTTCTTTGCCGAATAGGGCTAGGTGGACATGATTTCTTTGCTCGCGTGCCATTCGACAAGCTAAAGGTAGCATGTCCGCGATGCTGTGGAGATTGGATCCAGCGAACAGCACAGCATTACTGAGCATATTCTCCGAGTGTTTATCCGGGGGCAGCGAGCTGGCCAGCTCGTAGAGCTTAATCTTCCCATCATATAATTTACCCTTATCTTTGCTTCCTTGTGTCTCCGAATCTGACGGAATTTCGTTTGGCGATACCACAGGGGACTGTGGACTTATAGGAGGGGGGGACAGGGTTCTGCTCTCTGAATCGTGCAATCGCTGGGTCATATCGCTCACGGGCTGGCCTTAGGTCGGTTGGCATGTGCTTGAAGAATTGATAGACTAGCACGAGACCAATCAGAGCAGTAATGAGCCTTCGAGGGCGCGGGATATTTGAAAGCTGAGGCAGTTGCCAAGAGCGTGCTGGTGGGATTCGGTGGTCGTCATCTTTCTTTCCTAGCTCCTCGTCCTTTAGGTGAGGCATGTTTGCAGGTGGATGCCATATATCCGACCACAACAACCACCTATGCAGGTATGGATAGCTTTTCAATGTTACAAAAAAGCTACCACATAATTAGCAGTGAAGCTTATGTTAGGTTTACCTGCGATATCGACCAAGTAGATGTAGGAGCGAAGGGCGGGAGTTCTCCACACAAATGAGATAAGTGCGGCCGTTATCGCCTTATCGCAAATTCTAGCTCCGCGTTGTTTCTCCACTTCACGATTCCAACGCGCGCCGGGCGTCTTGAACAGTATGGAAGCCGCAATGGAAGTCGATTCGCCTGATCAACGTGGAACTAAGCGTCCGGTAGAAGAAGAGAATGGCGCATCTGAACCATCAAAGCCGAAGCGAATCAAGGTACGTACGAGCTTCCTCTTGCCCACCACTGCATTGCCAAGAACAATACTCATCATTCTTAGGCGCTCGACCCGAATGTCGTCAACAAGATCGCCGCGGGCGAGATCATCGTTGCCCCAATGCATGCATTAAAGGAGCTGATCGAAAATGCTGTCGATGCAGGTTCCACATCCATCGAGGTTCTTGTCAAGGATGGAGGTCTGAAGCTGCTGCAGATTACGGACAATGGACATGGGATTGATGTAAGTTGGTCTGGCATGTCGATGGCTTGAGACAATCTTTGATTACGAATTTCTGACATCTCCCAGCGTGAAGATCTTCCGATTCTATGCGAACGATTCACAACGTCCAAGCTCAAGGAATTTGAGGATCTATCATCTATCGGCACCTATGGATTCCGCGGTGAAGCATTGGCAAGTATTAGCCATATTGCTCATTTGATGGTGACGACCAAGACTGCAGGCTCTAGTTGTGCATGGCGAGCACATTATGGAGAAGGAAAACTGGTTCCCGCGAAGCCCGGGCAGAATGCAGCTCCAAAAGCTACAGCGGGGCGTGGAGGGACCCAGATTACAGTGAGTACACATCTACGCTAAACTCCTGATGCTGTTTTACTAAGAGTAACAAAAGGTGGAAGATTTATTCTACAATATTCCCAGTCGTCGTCGCGCATTCCGCTCTTCAAGCGAAGAGTACGCCAAAATCCTCGATGTCGTTGGCAGATATGCAGTGCACTGCTCCGGGGTTGCTTTCTCGTGTCGAAAGCATGGTGACTCTGGAATGAGCATCTCAACTCCATCTGCCGCAAATACAGTCGACCGGATTCGCCAAATTCATGGTAGCGCAGTCGCAAACGAGTTGGTAGAATTCGAGTCGTCAGACCAAAAGCTTGGTTTCCGTGCGTCGGGTCTAGCTACCAACGCCAATTATCACGTTAAAAAGACTACCATTCTGCTCTTCATAAACCACCGTGCTGTGGAATCAACTGCTATAAAACGTGCCGTTGAGCAAACCTATTCCGCATTTCTACCCAAGGGTGGACACCCTTTCGTTTACCTGGATTTGGAAGTCGAGCCCCATCGTGTCGATGTCAACGTGCACCCGACTAAACGTGAAGTCAATTTCCTCAATGAAGATGAAATAATCGAGATGGTCTGCGGTGAGATAAGATCCAAGCTAGCTCAGGTTGACTCGAGTCGCACATTCCTGACTCAAAGTCTCTTACCTGGTGTACAACATATTGAGTCTATCCAGCGTGACCTAGCTGGCGAGGGTCCAGCAGATGGAAAGACCACTGCTACGCCTAAAACACCAGCCACATCCAAAAAGCCATATGAAAACAATCTTATCAGAACGGATTCAAAAGTCCGTAAAATTACCTCTATGCTCGCTCCCTCTCCGTCTCACCCTCACCCTGATGCATCTACCGAGGCCGACAATTTACCATCTTCTGTCTTGGATGATGGCCTCCAATACGAAACTACAGATCGCCAGCCGCTTCGTATCGCCTTATCATCCGTCAAGAGCCTACGCAGTGCTGTTCGTTCCGATATGCACAATACACTAACTGAGATGTTCGCGTCGCATACCTATGTCGGTCTTGTAGACGAGCGAAGACGCCTGGCGGCCATACAGTCTGGAGTCAAACTCTACCTCGTCGACTATGGACTCGCCTGTAATGAATTCTTCTACCAAGTCGGCCTGACAGATTTTGGCAATTTCGGCACAATTCGCCTTGATCCACCGCCGAAATTGGTTGATTTGCTGAACATTGCAGCGGAAGCAGAACGGCAAGAGCATAGCCAAGACTCTGACGAGGGAGCTGAGAAAGTCTTCTCTCAGGCCGCAGAAATAGTATCACGGAGTCTAGTTGAACGCCGCGAGATGCTAGACGAGTATTTCTCGATGAAAATCAGCGCAGATGGAGATTTGCTCACAATCCCGTTGCTGCTGAAGGGATATGTCCCTTCCTTAGCCAAACTTCCTCGATTCCTACTCCGAATGGGCCCCTATGTGGATTGGACTGGAGAAGAAGAGTGTTTCCGCACCTTTTTGCGTGAGCTTGCGGCCTTTTATACCCCCGAACAACTTCCAGTTCCGCCTACTCAGCCTGGAGCAGGTGATGAAGGTTCCGATCATCCTAATCCAACAGCCGAAGACCCATTTATTGTTACTCGTCGCGCGCAGATGGTTCAAATGCTGGAATATACTATCTTCCCAGCTCTTCGTGCTCGACTGGTCGCTACATCCCGGATGCTGCGGGGTGTTGTGGAAGTTGCAGATCTAAAGGGTCTCTACAGAGTATTTGAGCGGTGCTGAGAGCCATAGCGAGCGTATCATAGCATCATAATTCTAGCACTAGTTGCTGTTTACGTATGTTAACATCAAGTCCAACGACATCCAATTCCATCAATATCCATGATCCTGGTCTTCATGCTATGTGCATGGGCGTCCCAAAACCAAAAACCATATATGCCAATAATCCAATATGAGAGAAATAAAAAGGTTAAAATGCCATGTGGCAGTCGAGTAGAAGGGAACATGAGCTTAACTCATGAAGATTAGGGATAAACGCTCGAAAGTATTTGGTCTGGAGCAGAAATGAATGGAATAAAATGATCAAAATAAGGCACAGGAAATAATAAAAGCTGTGCCGAAAGTAAGAGCTCATAAAGTAGCCATAAACCCCCATCAGAATGTAATATGAATAAAAGTAATCGTAATGGGGACTCAAGAATGAAAAGACTGAGATAGAGATATCATTTCCATCCTACCTTCCCCACAACGCCAGCGCCAAGTCATGAAAATAAATCCGGTTAAAAGTCGTCCCGCTCATAGAAGTCGTGTGTAAAATCGTGCACCGTAGCAGCGGGGCGTTACCCTGGAAAGAAAACCCGGGTATCTGCAACAAAAGAAAAAGAAATGAACAGAATATGAATAGAAAATGAAGAAGGTGAGAGAAGAATGAAGAGTGCCTGATCACGGGGATGAACTTGAAGTTGACATCAAAGCTGGTCTAGTGTCGCGAATATGGCTTGTTCAGAAGTGCAATTTCACGGCAGACAGTAGCCCACTCTACAGCTCGCAGTCTGGGAAGCTTGCGTTGCTGGTTTTGGTATTCCTCCCATTGGAGAAGCTCATAGCTAAGATATCATTGTTAGTTAGGCAACAAAGGGTTGTCATTCGGGCCGACTTACACAAAGCGCAAGTGAGGTTGAATGATAACATTAAGGCGTCTAGCACGAACAAAGCAGTAGGCATTTGGGAAGCTTAGACCCTTCGCCACCATGACCTCTGCAATGCAAATGCTGGCAGAACGGGAAACACCGACACGGCAGTGAACTAAGGTTGCAGTACCATCGTTCTTTCCGTGCTCTATTGAGAAAATTAGCCAAAGTCCACCCAGGAGAAAGTACCTCATCCTGGAGCATTCACTTACCAATAAACTGTAAGCACTTTCCATACTCCTGACACAATGGGTCAATGCCATTATCTTGCACATTGTTAATGTAAAGCAAGTTGTTTTCACCCCACGCGTCGCGTTCTTCTTGAGTCCATGAAACAGCCTCGCCGATGCTCAACACGCGTCGGATTCCCAGTTCCCACAACAACTCAGGGTTATTAGCGTGGCTGAGATTGCCGAGATACATGTACGGCAAAATTCGACTAGGCAAAGAGCCGTCCATCTTCAGGAACCAGTTTGGATCTGTCAGATCTGTGGGGTGCCCAGACTTGTTCACAGGGCTCTCTTGCAAAAGACGCGTCTGAATATGACTGAGAAATGCGACATCGGTCGGATACGCGAAGAAGTTTCGTTTTTTCTCACAGTGCAGCTTAAGCCACGCGTCGTAGACCGGAACACCTTCAGCAAACATGAAGTACGCGACTGCAAGCAACGATGTCTCGGTATATCCATCAGCACAGTGGATCAGAACTCGGCAAGGCTTTTTGTTGTGTCGCATCGCAATATCACCATCACTATCTGCTACCTCGGTAGGCTCGGGATGAGCCAGATAATAGATCCATCGGAGAGTGTTTACTAGATCTTCGACTTCACGGGTGTTGCCAGACGGAAGCACAATTGACCCAGACGACGGGAACTCAATGAATTGTGTGCTTGACTCCAGCTTCTGGTCGATAGTCGCTAGGAAACGAGGACCGGGGATGCTTGCAAGATCGCTTGCTTCGATCAGGAGATCGAACTGACTGGGACTGGGTGCGGAACATTCGCCAGGTCTCAAAATGTATTCAGGAGTCGGTCCGAGCCAGACATTCTCCGAGATTTCCGAGGCCGAGGACATCTCGCACATCTCTTGTCTTTCCCACTGGACTGTGAAACTGTTAACTGGAGCTCAAAGATCACAGCACCGGAAGAACGTACTGAAGTCCATGGATTGGCCGGTGAGTCGGCCTCGGGAATCGACGGCGACCCAGGGCGCGCATTTTTTCTCAAACTCTGAAAAACTGCCTACACAGGAATCAGTATCAGTTGCTTTTGGTATCCAACACGAAGATCAACGATACTTACTTGTGAGCACGAAAGTATTGTATGATTTTCGGTCCTGCATCGGATCATACTTAAATCGCCATGCTGCTTGTGCATTGGTAAACTCCTCTGCAACGGCTAGCACTTCAGCTCTATCAACGCCATCCTCTCCGTACACGACGATGTCTGACAATGGAGCCAACTTGGCCGTTTGAATCTGAAAGTTTCGGACGGAGAAGCCCTCTGGCGGGTCGGCCATCAAGAAGCGTGAAGTCGCGGAGATCACCTCATGCGGAGCTACAGCACCCTTAATGCGAGCTTTCGAGAGGTCACCCCCTACCTTGACGATTGTAATGCCGCGCCAGACATGTGGAGGCTTGCGCTGCGAGCGTTTGCGACTGGAGAAGAAACCCAGCTGGATGTGGTTATCGGGGTTCAGTCCATGGAGCCATGGGTACATGTGGATAGGTTCAGGCAAAGGCTGCGATGCCTGATGCTCTAGCGCTTCGGCCAATTCCCGTGCATCAAGGCCATAAACTCTGTAGCCCGGCGGACTCGAGACTGTTTGATAGCCGAACGGGGGGTAGAGCAGCGAGGAAACCTGGTCATGGTCCGATCGCAGCACTGGCGATTCCGGTCGGGCAGTATCCGCTGGAGACGGGCCTGTGGGGCACACCGGCAGGTGCTTGTTCGGGACGGGGCTTGATCGGTGGACTTTTAAAGCTGGAGAGATAGGAGGAGTGGTGGGGCGGCCCAACGGGTGCTGCTGCTGAATGATGACAGCAGCCATTATGAGATTCGACTAGAGTTTTCTTCGAAGAATCACAAAAGTTGAGAAGCATTCAACAAGTTTTCGGCTGGCGCAAGATCAGGAGATCACGATTCCATCCTTTACCGAAGTTCTATCACTCGGGACACTCTGGACCATCGATTTCTTGAGAATTACACGTCTTTTCTCAAGCAGAAACTATTGCGATGGTCTGAGAGCTGGTGCGAGAGAGAAAATGAAGGATGCGATGATAGGGTGGAGTGGGAAGATCAGGTAGCGACCCACTGGGAGAAGAAGAATGCGAAGGGGGGGGGGAAAGCAGAGACAAATGAACCAGGGTTCACAACCAGTCAAACGCCGCTGATAAGGGTGCCGCCGCAAGGGATCAGGAATGAACCGGAATGAATGGCACGATACACAAATGCGTTGGCATGGAAAGTATTGGAGGTTGAAGGAGATGGGAAGAAGTTAAATTGTGGGAAGAGGGGGGAAGGATATACGGTACGGGTGATGTACTGCGCGACGGCGTATGAATGAACGATATAGTACGATTCGAGTACGGTTCTCGGTGCATGCACAGTTGCATGGAGTGAACGATGCGCCAAGCTGATCGGTCTGATAGTGCTCATTCGGTGCGACCAGCGAAAGTCAACATCATCACTTATCATCGTCATCCGTATTCCCCGGCCCCGCCCAGAGTCTCCACTATACAACTCCACTCTTGCTCTTGCCGGCGCGTAACTTATCTGCCCATTCAACGGGAACACATAATGTGCCGGATACTCTCCCCGGTTTTCCCCTCTCAACTCCCCACAACGATAGGCCACGCTAACAGGTTTGCTGAGCCTTCCATGGACGACTGCCCTATGGACACCAATCATCAGGCGGGGTTTGTTTCCCGATGACGATGAGATTTCTAAACATTGACCCAACTTCTTGTCTTCTCGGGCCCAGATTCCTAGCCAGTCTGTGCGTCCACCTCCACACAAAGCCCTTTGACTTCCCCCGCACGGAATTGACAGCCCATGATAATCACGCACTTTGCCTCCTAGATTATCATCTTGATCTAGACTTGGGTTCCATGGTTCCATGGTTCAATATGAAACTCAATGTACGTCGGTTATCAGGATCTATTTTGGTTTCTATGTTCTCAAGCCTCTACAAAAGTACCCTCGACATACTTCTAAATCGAGACTTGTACATGTACACTGAGGGGCCAACCCCGGATCGCCAACGTGATCCACTTGGGTACGTGCAGCAGAAGATTCCCAAACTCAGTCCCAAACCCGAACACTTCCTCTCGGTGTGCGGCCCAACCAGGCACTCGCCCTTAATCCTAAAGCCGGTGCCTAAATACAAGGGCCACCCCTCGTCCAGAGTGGTACAACAGGGTCATGCCAGGCCCCTCGCGTAGTGTTTGATCATCAATCCATCTTGGCCGGAAAATAATCATTATGACTTAACAAAAAATCTTAAAAATCCGGTTCACAAAAGCGAGACCCTGGCCCGAACAAGGCCGATCATTGGTCCGCAATATCCAGTAATTCCTGCGCTAGTCGTCGCAAATAAAAGCGAGTCATGTCAGGCGGAACTCCATCAAAGGCCCGAGTAAAACGTTGTAGATCTTGTCTTGATTTCTCATAGGCGTGCAGATCTCGGTTACCGTAGACATCGCGACCAGCGGCGTACCCCTTGGTCAAGTTACGGAAGAAAACGTTCACCGCGATACTGACCTCGCTTGTTGCCGAGCATGCCGTGTGTAACCACAACGGCGGGATGAACAGGATGTCCCTCGGACGTAGGATGGCTTCTTGTGGCGAGGTGCCTGGGATAGACGCGGGTGTGTCCAAACCGACAGTTTGGAATATGTCGACGGTGGAACTTGAGGCACCGGGGGGGATGTGGAGGTGTTGGACGTCGTCGGGTGGGAACAGTATTAGGCGCCGTTCGCCGCGGATTTGACAGAGCACGTTGGCCATTACCTGATTGATGTGAGATTTGGTACTGATAGACGGTGTCTTGGTTATCCTTCCCCCCCCCCCCCCCTCCATATTTTTAATGATGCGTGTTTCAAACTCAAATCCCTGCAGGTTCAAGTGGGGTGGTTTGCGTTTTCGGTACTACGGGATAGAAGGTACCTAGGACCTAGGGTATGTACTCACATCATAGTGTAGCCACATCGTGACCGGCCCCGAGATCCTCAATGGGGAGCTGTGGACATTATCTGAGACCAAACTCAGACATTTGGGAAGTCTGAAATCATGTTGCAGAGTAGGGAAATCCGTAGCCAAATTTGCCGGTAATTTAGATGGCTGCTCTGCTGAGATCGATCGGAGATACTGACGGCCACCGGCATGAACCTCATTAAGAAAGGTGCCAAAGCCCTTACTTACGTAGGCAAAATTCTTTTCCTGGAAATTCATCTGCTCTGATTGGGCTTCGTGCACAACAACCTATAAAAAACGAATGAAATGTTCGTCAGCTAGTGCACAAGTTGCCGTGTGATACGGGTAGCTGCCGTACCTTGCGATCATTGCCGACAGAGCTGGTGAGGTAATCCTGGGTCCAAATCTCTGTGCATGGCCCAATATCTGAATCCTCGATAACGACTGGCTTGCCATTGGCGACAATCTGCTGGAATTGCGCAGTCGTTTTGATTTGGACCCGTGGGATTTGCATGGGTTGCTTCGCTTTCTTGTTGACGAGGTGACGCGGTTTATTTCCTGAGGCTTGAGAGACTGTATTCCCAGAGGTGTCTTTCTTTGGATTCACGATTGCCCACGAGTTCTCTTTTGCTGAATTCTGGGGCTGTAATAGCCATGTTCCTTCAGTCCAAACGGTTCCAAGTGGGAAACAGACTGCACCGCCACCGAGGAACAGTATCTGATCCGCGCCAATCGAGCAGGCGACATGGCCGGTAAGCAAGGGTCTAGGTTCTGCAGATGCGGTTCCCAGCCCGATTTTAGAGATAAGGGTCGGGCTGCATAGACTCGTCATATTCGACGGATCCACTATCTGTTTCGAATTCAGAAGCAGGATTCCCATCCTCGCTGGAAGTAGTTGGCGGGGGATAATACCTCCAGCAATGACCAGTCCCATTGATGTGTTGTTGACCGTGGCTCCGAATCTGGGAAGGTACTTGAAAAGATGCGGCGAAGCTTCTCGCACACACTGGGTGAGGTCCACAAGTTTGACCTGCAAAGATCCATTACTGCACTGTGAAAGGCTCCATGTCCAGATATCTTCTAGGATGGTTCCGTTGCTTCCGATGCCACCAGACAAAATGCCAGAAGTACCATCTATTTTCGCAAATGACGCCCCAAAGCGAGCCTCAGGAGTACCGCCAACTGTCTCGACCTTTTGCCATCCTTGTTCATATTTGTTATTCCAGAGTAACCAGCTGTCCAGGATAGCATTGTCTTTGGTTTTGCCGCCATATACAAGGACAGAACCTGCGCCATGGTCAATTAAAATATTGGTGGCGCTATGCCGAAATCTTGGCTCCGGCAAAGAGTAGATCTGCTGCCAGTCATTGTCCTGTCGCAACCAACAATCATCAAATGGAGCGCCCGGTGACGCCCTACCGCCAACCAAGAGACAGTCGCCTGTAATGTCATCCAGTGGCGTGATGGTGTGGCACATTCGTGTGGGGATATCACGCGACGGAGAGGCATTCTCTGATTCGTCAACTTCTCCCGGGCTATACACGTCCGTTGAGGCCAACCGAGCCTGTTCACCTTGCCCCCCATGGTGTCCAACGATATCCTTGTCCTTGCCACCTGGAACAACTGCGCCATATCGCCGGCGGCCACGTTTGTTGGGAGGACAATGCGCATTCAGGACAAAATCGTTAGACGTTCTACAGAAATCATCGGCCGTGTTTGGATGACCATTGGTGTTCTGGCAACTCTCAGGGATATTGGATGCAATTAACAGGAAGTAGTGCGACTCAAAGAGCGCGAATTCTTCCCATTCATCGAACACCTCATACGAATCCAGCTCTGTCCGGACTGACTCCGGTAAGAAAGAACTGTCAGACCACAGATCCCACAGACTTCTGGCTCGGGCTGAAGCCCACCCGGCATTCTTGAATCGTTGTTCCTGCTCCGCCAGTGAATGGAACTCATGGATGGAATGCAATGGTGCATTTAGCTTATTATAATGCGCCATCATGGTCTTTGTGAATGGGTGCTCGGGACCGTCGGGGGAAAACTGCTCTAGAATGCAGAATTGGACAGCTAAGAAATTGTAAGTCCCAACGTTAGCTAGTTGCCAGCCTTGGAGTTACATCAATATAGATCGACAGAAGGTATAACTCACCATTGGTTAATTTGGAAGCCCACTTGATGACCTCATTCGCCGACTGAACATCCATATACGTCAAGGATACCTCGGCAAGCAACAGCACAGAGCAGTCAGCAGATGGCAGAATGTTGTTTTGCAACACCTCATTCAGTTTCTTGAGGTTCTTCAGGTCACATCCCACGGCCCGATAACGAGGGCTGTTGATCTGTATCACATCCTCATCTGAGCCGAAATCTATGTCCCCAAGTACCTGAGTGATCTCCTTAGTCTGGCGGATGGCAGCCTTCTTCTGAACCATGAGCTTCTCATAGTCGATATCGACGAATACAGTATGTCCACTACGCGTCGACTTTTGCTCCTCACTGAGAAGTATGAACGGCAATGGGTCACTACGACCATCTCTCAGCATTTACACCTCTCCCATATGAACTCCACCCAACACTCACAATCCACATCCTAGGTTCAGGACGAATTTAGGCTTGTCCGTAGGTGCTTTCGCAATAAATTGTCGCACCGTCTCTGTCATAGTGTACATTCGTAACCAATAGCTACGATTGATCATCGGCGGCCGTCGTTGAGGCTTTTTCACGAAGTAACGATAGAAATGGGGTTGTGGGTAGTAGATCATCTCGACGCTACGCTTGGATGCGATACTACTGTTATTTGTCTTTCAAAGCTAGTTAGCTGGGCAATTACTTGTGGGACTTCCATACACATACCCCCATGACTGCATCTGCATCCTTGTCGGCCTTTGTGGCCTCCGTTACAGCCGATCGTGGCTTTGGAGCCATATCGTAGACCTGAAAGTGTGTGAGGGGGAATCAGTGGGAGCGACCTCATTATCGATAAGAAGTTCCTGGGCGGTGGGGAATCAAGGTGTGGCCCAAGCGCCCTCCGGCGACCTCTCACTTGCGACGACGAAGTTCTCTTAAAGACTCTTCAAAGATCAGACTTGCTCCCTTCCACACCTTTGTTCATTTCAATTTGTTCACCTGTGAGATCGAGAGGCAATGATATGACACAACCGGTGACGGGCGACTCTTTGCTGTCCTAGCCCCATCACGCGCCTCTCTCCAAGCGGGGTCACCGCGGCTTTGATATCTACCAACTCCATCAACAACCACTGATAACCTCTCCAAGATGGCGATGAACTTCGTAACATTCAACCAGGACTACAGCTACCTGGCTGTTGGTAAGCTCCCCCTTTACCCGGTCGGGTACGAGGTAGCTTCAAAGCGAGCATATTTATTGACGTCAGCCAGCCACCGCCAAGGGCTTCCGCATATTCACCACGGAACCCTTTGCTAAGAGCTATGAAACCAAAGAAGGGAATATTGCGGTGATTGAGATGCTCTTTTCGACCTCATTAGTGGCACTCATTCTTTCACCTCGGCGATTACAGATCACGAACACCAAGGTTCGTTGGAGCCTGCGGCATGGCAGCTATCGTACATTGAAGACCTGATCAGCATCTGATAAATTTTTTTTTTTGGTTTACAGCGCCAGTGTACAATATGTGAATTGACGTTCCCGACAACGGTTCTGGCCGTGAAGCTGAATCGCAAACGCCTTGTCATCGTGCTGGAAGATCAGATCTACCTTTATGACATCCAGACGATGAAGCTTTTATCCACGATTGATACATCACCCAACCCGCATGGTATCTTCTATTTGGCACCCTTTTTACCCCCTAGCATTCGCTAATATTCCTTTAGCCATCTGTGCGTTGGCACCCTCATCGGATAATTGCTATATGGCATACCCTCTCCCCCAAAAAGCCCCTGCGACGGTGAAGCAACCGGCCCATGCTCCACCTGGGACAACACATGTCTCGCCCACTACCGGCGATGTGCTCATATTCGATGCAGAGAAGCTCGAAGCGATAAACGTCATCGAAGCTCATCGGTCGCCTTTGGCCTGTATCACTCTAAACAGCGACGGGACCCTACTTGCGACTGCCTCGGACAAGGGAACTATCATTCGTGTCTTTTCGGTCCCTGATGGTCATAAGTTATACCAATTCCGACGTGGTTCCATGCCTTCCAGAATCTTCAGCATGTCCTTCAACACCACGTCCACACTTCTCTGTGTCTCTTCGTCTACGGAAACCATCCATCTGTTCAAGTTGGCCCAGCAAGGGCCGTCATCTGATGCATCCTCGGCGCATTCACCAGTCGGTCGCAATGCCAGCATTGGGGCCAGCTCATTTGGAAGTGGGCAAGATGAAGATGAGACCGGTGACCCGGACCTGGCAGCCAGAAAGCACAATGGTACTCTGATCGGGATGATTCGAAGAACATCTCAAAATGTAGGAGGGGCCGTTGCTGCTCGCGTAGGCGGATATCTCCCCAAGGGTGTCAGTGAGATGTGGGAGCCAGCACGGGATTTTGCATGGATCAAGCTGCCCCGGTCGCAGGGACCTGCTGTACCCGGTAACACTGGTCCGCTTCGGAGTGTGGTTGCCATGAGCAATAATACGCCTCAGGTGATGGTCGTGACCAGTGACGGGAACTTTTACGTGTTCAACATTGACCTGTCGAAGGGTGGGGAGGGAACTCTCACTAAACAATATTCGTAAGAATCTCGAAAATCATTTCACTCTAGCTCCTTTTCAATTGCTAACGCTGATTTTAGGGTTGTCGACTCGAATGACAGGTTAGGCACGATTGATTACTGAAAATAGAGCCGTCCTTCATTTTGCGCCACCAAGAAAGCTTAGCTTAGTTTTAGTGCCTTGTGTGCCTCATATGAACTATATACTGCACCGAGCTGGGATAAGCGAGGCTGACTTCTTGCTCAAAGTGAACACAGGTGTCTTTTTCCTAAGCGGCGTTGATGTGCTTCTCATCGGGCGTTGATATAACATACTTTGTCCATGCATTATGTATGGACTTCCAAGGATGCTCTCTCCTCTTTATCTTTTTGACCAGATATTCCCCTCATTCCAAGCGTTAGCGTTTCCGTTCGGGTTTGTTTTCAGCAGTAAATCGCTGCTTTGATCATTTTGTGTGCTGTGTTGACTGTGCCGTGGGCGGGTTGTGTGTAGCTGTGGCTTAAATCTTCGATATGCCTCTGGATTTTCTCGGCATTAAACGCACAATGACTTTTCGAATATCAAGCTAGCCCTATACCTCAACAAGTGGCAAGGGGGTATCATTATCCTCGTAGCCTACTTTTGAGGAATTATGTTCTGCGCATCGAACGCTGATTAGTGTAAATGCAAGTCACTCAAATTTGCTCATGGACCCTATCAGGGGCTCGAAATCTATGTCTATCTATGCGTGTCTGTGCCTTTTTGATGTACTGTACAAATCATCAAGTGGCCTATAGCTATATGTTCAAATGTTAGGTAATTCATGCACAAAACCTTGTGGTTTCAATCGGCCAGGGGCGGCCTCCGAGAGATAAGGACGGCCGAGCGGCGAATCACGGCGAACTCCGCGTCTCGGTCCAAAGTGGGTCAACAAAGTACACCAGACCGTGCGCGATAGAGGCCGCCAATGGTCCAACCTACGTAAGGTCAGTACAAACACTCCTGATAAGAGATTCATAATCCCCATCGAAGATCATAATTCAGGCGGGAGACTCACCCAGTGGATCCAATGATAAGTGGGAAATTCCGACGCCACATAGGCCCCGAAGCACCGCGCCGGGTTAAGACCTGCAGAAAGGTTATTTAACTGGTTCCAAAAGCCCCCTGATGGTTTCCTTTTCTTTTTGGCTTTTACTTGTTTGGGGTCTCCTTTTCTTCCCTCATCCCCTGGTTTTGTGGTACTTACTCGCTCCAATGTATCCCTCGCGAGTGAAAGCGGTTGCCCAGCATACCACTCCCACAACAATACCCACAAACCACGGGCCAACGGCAGGACCGAAGACCTTGGCTTGACGAGGGTCAAGGGCGACGCCGAAAGCCAGGAAAATCACAATCAGGCAGGCCATGAACTCAATGACCAGACCATCCTTCGGTGCCACAAAGCTCGTATCGATGTGGCATCCTCCTACGGTAAAATTCCGGTTACCGTAGGCCGTGTTTTGCGCGAATCCCGCAAGAGCACCGCCCAGCGTTTGCCCAGCGATGTATAGGATCATCCGCGGGAAGGAGATGATCCGCGCAAAGAAACACGCCATTGTGATGGTCGGGCTGATATGGCCTCCACTCGACGCGCCAAAGGTGTAAATCAATAGTGGAGTCATGAGGAGATTGGTGATGCCTCCGAACAGCGGCGAGAAAAAGGTAACGGTATCATAGATACCAGCCCCAGCCGTGGGATAGGTCGTAGCCGCCATGGGATGCGTAGTAACCCAACAGGAGATAAAGACATTCATCATACTCGCTATGAAAAGAAAGGTGTCAGCCATTGGTGAACGCACAAACCCTCAACTGGGTCCTGGAACGTGACGTGGGATTGGGATCTTACCGACGCATTCCAGCATCGCGAATTTCCATAGATCTAGACTATAGAAGCCCTTCAGATCGAAGATCTCGGCGAACGTCATGCACGGAGCCGCATCGGGCACCTTCTCCAGCAATTCGACATTCCTGGGGTCATTCCGGTCAAGGACAAAATCCTGGTTACCACCGAGCCGGCCGGCGAACGAGGAGATATGCGGCTCTAGATGCGGATGATCATCATGGTCTTCCTTCTCAGACTGGGGAAGATAAGCTACGACCATGACGTTTGAGTTTCCGGGGGCGCACTATTAGGCATGGATGAGACAATCCTTGGCCGTGCTGCAAGGGGCTGTAACATGGCCGAAACGTAACATTGGGGGCTGTGATTGGTCGATGTGGCTGAGTCATCCGGGCAGAGATTTCGGTTTTTGTGCGTTCGGTGAAGTCTTGGCGGTCGGCTTTCTCATTGGTTGCTCGTTAGGTAATTTAGTGGTTCCCCTGCCCGAGAGTTCGCCGAGCGGCCAACTTGATGCCCAATCATCTTGATCCTGGTGGCCGATATTCTGTACAGATACTCTGCTTGGTAGCTAAACTGATGTGGAAACAAGCTATGGCCGCTTTCTATACAATACATGGGCTCAATTTGTCGACTTTCTGCATCATATCCTTATAACTAGAAAATGAACCCCTGAATCGGATCCAATAGTTGATAAAGTACCTGGTCAGAGCGCCTATCCGGGCCACATTGAAAACGTACTCCACAGGCATTTGCATTTTAACTTTTCATGATTAATATGAATAAACTAATTCCATCGCCGCACCACTGACGTAGTATGAGGGACCGGATCGATTAAGTATTAGTCAAAGATATGGCCTCGCCCGAAGGGGATTGTGTAGACCCGCTTTCGGGGAAATCACTGTAAATCAACAATAAATATTATTGAAGATCTCGATCTGAATGCTTGGAACGGGAGGGAAACCTTAGAATGAAATATTCCAAGGTTGATGACTGGGCCTCGCAAGTCTATATCGAGTCCACGGCTCGGAAGCTTATCGGGGAATTTTAAGAAGCCAGTAAATACTTTCAGATTTTATCCTAGACCATTTGAAATAATCGCTGGAATCGTCTTACCTATCAACCATATTGTCAATCTCATCCAACGTCTGGTTGGGTGTTGTGCAGGAGCCATGGGGAGGGTATGCATAGTATGCAACCGGTCACGTGCACTCGGTTTTAACAGCTGGAGACTTCAAAGGCCAAGCTATCTTTGCGACACAACACGAGCAGTTGTACCGCTGAGCAAGTGAGAAGAGTCCTGGGATAAAGGACCACAGGCTCTTGTACCGATGAGACTATAAAATTTGACCGGCATAATCAGCTTCAAGTCCTGCGTTTCCCAAACACCGGGCATCGTGAAGGTCTCTCATATCGACCCCCGCATTTAAATGAACATGGCGACAACAACAATCCAGACGCGCCAACTCAAGATTCAAAGTATGTGTCAGCGTCCAGAGAAATCCTCAAACTCTACTCGGCCTTCAAAAAACTACAATGCATTGCACACGGGAATCACGGAATTTCTGGACATGCCGGAATCTAAAACTCTCCTGGCCAACATCGGAATACCGGTTGAAATAATGCAAATTGCCCTTCCGAAACGCTTCACCGTTTATGAGCCCCTTTTACTTCTCCCAGCAAACACGTTCAATGCACCCCCTGCATGGAACAAATTTTACGCAGCGTTACCATCCGAACGACGCGAAGAACTATATGCTTCGATAGCGAGAGCCTTTAAGCGACAGGGCGTCACTCATATTGCAATAAATTCCTTTATATCTTTGACGAATACCCAAGGGCTGGAAAACCGAATGCGCAGTCCTGCCGGTCTGGTTCCCCTCTATGGTGACTTCCAAGACCTATGCATAATTTCAACTTCTGGCGATGAAAAAGCACAGCCTCAAGCCAAGGACCTGCATTCGGCGCTTTGGGTACGGACGGTGCAGAATAAAGGCATAGTCCAGATCTGGGCACCGTTCTATACAATGTTCTCACGAGGAAACATCACTGAAAAAGCGCGAATTCTGGGATATGGACCCTGCCAAGGTACATTCCAAGGACTAGACAAGGAATCCTTGCACCAGTCACCAGCAGACATCAGCGTTGTCGATATGTACGCAGGTATCGGTTATTTTGTCTTTTCCTATCTAAAGCGAGGCGTCAAGCGGGTATGGGGATGGGAACTCAACGGCTGGTCCGTGGAGGGCCTGCGGCGAGGATGCGAAGCGAATGGATGGGGCTGTAAAGTTGTCCGTATCCTAGAGGACGGTCAAACCGAATCACCCGTCATAGACCTTGTGGAAAGTCTGACGGAATCGGACCGGGTTGTTGTCTTCCACGGAGACAACAAGTTTGCAGCCAACATTTTGGGGAAAATCAGAGATGTTATGGAACAATCAGACACATGGAGTCCCGTGCGACATGTCAACTTGGGGCTCTTGCCATCATCACAACCATCTTGGGATAATGCATGCCGGGTACTTGATCCGCAGCGAGGAGGCTGGCTCCACGTTCATGAGAATGTCGATGTGCGGGGGATTGAAGAGAAGAAGGAGGAGATAATGACACAGATTACGAAGTTTCGAGCCCATGCTCAGCGTAAGCAGGAGATTCTGCAAGAACCAAAAACCGAATGCTGTCATGTGGAGCATGTCAAGACGTACGCGCCTGGCGTAATGCATTGCGTCTTTGACATCACCTTGTCGGGACTAATTGAGGTTAAACAAGAAACATCGGGCACGTGAATATTGACGGGAGAAACATGGGCTTGAACTAGAGTATATATGATTCATCAGTAGAGGCTTCTTCAGACATCTTGATAGCAATACTTTTCCAGTATCACAGCCTGTCCAAATGAGTACATAGAATAATCTCTCCCCTTTCTTCCCATTGATCTGTGCAGCCTACCACTGCCCCATGGGATCCCAGACGCAATGCATGTTAAGGTTACCCAACTCGATACTGATTTACGTCTTCAGTCCTACTGCTTTCACCCACGACCCCTTAAAGCTCCTATGACATGCCATATTTGTATCTTCCCGTTATGATTTATTTCAAGACAAGCAATTTTAACACCCCTACAGCGCAGGATTGAAGTATCACGAATTACCATGCTTCAAGTTCTCGACTTCTACCGTAATCAGTGCACTCAAGTAGTGTACCGATAATTTGGATGACAGTTCCACCGCATCGCCAAATGATGACATTCTGATCCCTGATCAATCGGACCACGCCCATCCGTAATATCTACATCTGCAGCCCTGTCCAGACGACCATTACGCCGCCGTAGCGTAAAATGCAAAAGGGTAGCCATCAGAATACACAGTCCGCAGAAAGCCACGTTCGCCACGTTTGCCTGCCAGTATCTCGGCCCCTGCGAAGACGGATAAAAGTAGCTAGCGTATATGGACGCGAAATTAGATCCCGCATTGACAACTGCATAAGCGACCGCGCGCTTAGACCGAGGCCGCGGCAAAGACGTAGATACCCAAGAGAGAATGCACCCAAACGACGCGTAAATTGACATCATCATGAAAGTGGAGATATATCGTGCTGCCACATTCAGTGTCAGGGCGCTAATAATGAACCCAATGCTGCTGAATATCTGGGGCCACACCACGTGAAGCCAGCGCTCGCTTACTCGATCGCTATGTAAAGAATTGATCACACTTATAATTGCGGCAAAGATGTATGGTGGTGCAGATAGTAGCAATGTTTCTGTAGTACCGTATCCCAATGTCGCGACAATGGTCGGGAAGAAGTTGGTAAAGCAGGCGGAGGTGTTGAGTCCCAGCTGCATAAGCCAGATGATGTAGAGGACTGGATCCCCGAACGCAAGTTTCAGACCTTCGAATCTGTTGCTCGTTTCATCGTGGTCGCTCTCATTTCCATCCTCTGCTAGGCGAGTGATAGCCAGTATGCGTTCCTCGTCGGTGAGCCACTTGGTAGTTGCTGGGTAGTCTGGTAAGGTCATCATGGCCAAAAGAGCTACTGGGATTGTCGCGGCCCCCTCTATTATAACTATATTGTCAATTTGTAAGCACGCCAATTGTAGTCGAGTAGGAATTAAGATCATACATAACCATCTCCATGCTGGTAGTCCAGCCTTTCCATCCATTCCAGACATGATGGCGCTACCAAGAAGGCCACCAAAGGCTCCAGATATCTGAGCAGCAACGTAGAGGATAGAGATGCGGGCAGCAAGCTCTTTCTTAGTATACCAAGAAGAGAAGAGAAACAAGGCACCGGCTGCAAGTCTGATTAGATTCTGTCATCCGATTTCGAACTTGATGTACAACGTACGGAAGAATGGCGCTTCAACGAAGCCAAGAATAAAACGTAAGGCTAGCAATCCTTGATAATCCTGCACTGCGCCGGTGCAGCTACTGACAATGGCCCAGCAACACATAACACCTGGCTTGATACGCAGTCAGCTTCAAATCGTGGCTAGACCCTCAGAGGCTTACCAGAAATAAGGATGGTCTCATCTTGTTGAGAATCATATTAGTCGGAATTTGAGTCAAGATATATCCGACAAAAAAAAGACCTGGTGTTGGTTAGAAGTGATCATTCTTGATTCCGGTAACCTTGACCACATACTGATGATTGTATTGTATTGATTGCCATGGAGCCCAAGATCTTTCTCCAAAGTCCCAAGACGTGCAGTTGCGATATTGTTTCTATCCAGGTAATTCAAGACGTCTTCAACTGTTAGCGAGTACGCAAACAATCTGAATCTCGACGTTGTGGGATGCCATACAAATCAACATCATCAAGGGCAGTAACCTCATGTCCAGCTTTCGAACAAACTTTGCTTCGAACTCTTCCCGGTTATTAACAATCAGCTTCGGTACTTCCAATTCGTCGGTACGAATCTCATTGTCGTGGAAGCTCTCGATCTCTTCGGCGACTCCATGACCATTCCTCTTCCGGGTGGATGTATCTTCCGCGTCCATGCTGACTGGGGTAAGACGAAGATGAGCTGTGTTACAAAAGCGAATTGGTCATGAACTCGACAAGAGCACGATATTTCAGAATGTAGGGAGAAGTGAGCGGGGGACATTATTAAAATACTCATGTCGCATTCCTAAATCTCGGACACCTCCCCGGAATTCTACTTCGCGGGGAAGCTTACTAGGTCTTGGCGAGCCTTTCTTGGCGATTTCGGCTTACTCGGAGCAGCGGTGGCTTGCCAATCATAAGCTATCATCCGATAGAACTGATCTATGAGTTTATTCGAACGTGAAATTTCGGTACCCAAGCGATGGGTTGATCCCTGAATCCAACTAAGAATATGCATGAAACTTTAGAGCAGTCAGTGGCTTGTTTTCGTTTATAATTCTATTTTATTATTACACGTGGAACCTGCCATCGAACCCAGAGAGAACTTCCAAATTAGCATTTGAAGCCTCAACAAGCCCATGGAATAAATATTTGTCAAATATGTAAAGGAACGAAAGCGGTTGGTATATCTATAATCTCAATCCCATCCACGGAAACATGTCAACATGACTCAACAATATACAGTGATTTAAAGCTGGAAAACACCAACAGCGAAAGCGATCATGGAGACCACAAATGCGGAGGAGTAGAGGGTGGAGGCGGCGGAGGTAGCGTAGCTGGAAGCAGAAGCCGAAGCACTGGTAGAGCTGGAGCTGGAGCTGGAGCTAGAACCGGAAGAGCTAGAACCGGAAGAGCTAGAACCGGAAGAGCTAGACGAGGAAGAAGAGCTGGAAGTGTTGGACAGAGAGGAGGACGAAGAGCTGTTCAACATCTTGATGCTGGAGTAGTCACCGGTCTTGTCGCTGTACTTGTAGTACTGGGCGGGGTTGTAGTTGATAACCTTGACGGACTCGACGTACATGACGAAGGGAACGTCGTCAAAGTCAGTCTCACCGCCAGCCCACTCAATGGTACCCTCAGAGTTGGAGGAGTCACCACCGGCCCAGATACCGATCTTCAGCAGGGAGGGGGTCTGGGGGAAGTTCTTTCCGCCATTGGCATCGTCGTACTTCAGGGTGCGGACGACATCACCATCAATAAGCCACTCAATGCGCTCCTCGGTCCAGTCGATACTGTAAGTGTGGAACTCGGTCTCGGGGTTGGTGACATTGACGGTAGTGGCGCGGTCCCAGCCGGTGGTGTTACCCTTACCGAAGTAGTCGGTCTGAATCTCCTGGGTGTAGGTGCTAACTTGCTCCTGTTGGGTTTGGTATGATTAGATATAAAGATTCACACTCGTGGGTTGTGTATGGTGATGACTCACCCAGTCAATCTCATCCAGGTCGCCAGACTCCAGGATGTATGTGCTGACAATACCGGTGCCGTTGGCGGCTCTCATCTTGATATCAACGTGACCGAAGAAGATGTACCATTCACTGGCGATGGTAGGGGCCTCGCCCTCCTCGGCGATCTCAAACTTCGCACCGAGAGAAGTCTGAGTAACGGGCTTGGCAGTAATGTTCCAGGCATCGAGAGAGCCAGACTCGGTAAAGTCAACGTAGTATTCCCACTTGTCCAGACCCTTGTCGGAAGGGCAGGTCTCTAATGAAGATAGTCAGACACACATTCATCCCAAATCGGGGCATATAGTCACGAACTCTTGGTCGGGTTGCAGCTAGTGTAAGTCTGAGCAGCACCAAGCTGGGCCGCGGCCAGGGTCACGGCCGTCCACTTCAGAAAAGACTTCATTGTGTATGTAAAAACGAGTGATATCCGGCACCCAAAACGAAAGGAATTTCACTGATGGTGAAAACGAAGGTAACAGACTGGAGCAGTCCCAATATATGTGAAGCGAAAGTAGTTTGCTGGGCCACAAAGCGGGTATAACTGGGGTGATAAATCGCTAAAATCATCTATTTATATTTGGCTTAGGTACCATGGCCGCGAAACAAGTACGCCAGTGTGCCCATGGCTGGGGACATCAATTCCCACCCCACTTATCAAAGGCGATAAGTCAAGTGTCTCAGGCCGAATGGTTCATTGATTGGTTCGTGGGGCCATATCGAGGTGAAGTGGGCCAGGGGATGGCGCACAAACGCAGAGCAGAGTGGTTAAAATCAATCAATGGCGACTCCACTCAAAAAGCTTGGGTTGGTTGATGACGAGAGCGCTTGCGTGGTTTGGACTCGGACTATGACGGATCTAGCCGGCGGAGTACGTACTCCCGTCAAAATCTTTTCCCAGTGCCACTGCTGCGCCGAATCAGCGTCCTCTCCCGGGAAAAACAATGCTCAATGAGGCTGTGAGCAAACAAACCCGGACCTGATCCTCAATGGTCTTTTTTTCTTGGCTGGTGGTCCCGGGGTGGCGTGGAAGCTCAAGGACCGAGGAGCTTAGAAGAGAACGGGTGAGCTGTTATCCATTCCGTACGCGTTGCGCCAATCATTGATTAATGTTTATTTATGGGGCATTCGTCAAAGAACAACTGTCGGCCCACCGCCAGTTGATAAATGAGGACGACGACATGAACTTGCCAAGGGGGTTTGCCAAGGGTTGCGTCGTAGTTCGGATGATCAGCGCTCTGACAATGCTCTAGCTTCGATCTAACAAGTCACGCTCAATTCCGAATTCGAAACCCACAGTCGCAAGCCTGGTTCATGAGTGGGACTTGAAATAATCGCCCTTGGTTATCCGTCATTCGCGGATGATTTTGCTTTTTCCTATTTCACCCCTAGCTACGTGCATATGCGCTGATCGTTCGGTTCGTGCCGCCGAAATAGGGGCAGCCCTACGAAACGTACCTGATTCAATTTCGATATCCTTGTCAACCTAGCATGAGCTCATGTTCGGATCTTGTCGAACCCTACATATCGTCTTGGGCTCTGTAGAGTAGAAATGTGTTCCATCAACGCCACCGAAGGTCTGCGTGAGCAGGTGCGTAGTGTTCTTATTCTTAATCTCCAAGGCACAATTCTGCACAGGTTGGCAAAGCACAGCCTTGGCCATTGGTTAGAATTGAATAGAAGGGTGAAACACCTTCAGACGTCCTTATGTATGCATGGCAATAACACCCGTAGTGTCGAGCTTTCCGTTTTCTGATCAGTATAGCGCTGCTGGACGTTTAGGCAGCTAGGCTCCAAGCCGATTTCTTTAGTTTATGTCATGAATCTCTTGCCCATTAACATTCAAAGGACCATTTGACAACCTCAAACAATGAGTTAGGATTTGCAGCGCTTGAGAGCCTGAATTATGATCTAGCTAGTCCATGTATGGTAGCTTCAGTCGTTGGCTGAGTTTCTACAAAGCTATTCCGAATAATTACCGGTCTGGGCACCCTCGAGATGGTACCAATTTCAACCTTAAATGAATTGCCAAAGAATCCGGAGAGCACCATGGAAGTTAATACAAATAGCTTTATATACTTCAAATTGGCTTCCCAATGTTGCATTTTGGGTGGACGGAAATAAGGTTCGTCCGTGAGGGCGACGAATTAGAACGTCTGAAATCCATTTCACGTGTAATGGGGCGCCGAAGGGATCGAAGGATTGACCATTAAAAATCACCGGGGCTTGCTTACCTATCGAGATTTATAATCAGTTTAATATTACGAGAGCCCTTATTGGAATGGAATGCTTGCTTAACTTTGTTCACTGAACTATAGTGCTGCCTGATGTTTCGATATAAATACTCCCAAGACTTCCACCACGCAGATCTTCTATCTTACACATCTTCTAATTTCCTTTAGATCCGAATACCTTCCAGACGTCTCTCCAAAGTTCATTCTTTGACCTACTAGCCATGTCATCATTCGTGAACGAAGCTGCTTGGCTGCCGAGTGCCAATTCTCCTCCCGTCCAGGTCGGACCTGGACCCGCGCCAAACCCCTCAGAAAACGAGGTAGTGATCAAGGTCGCTTATTCAGCTGTCAACCCCGTGGATTGGAAGGTAAGAGAGCCAATGTCACCCATACACTTAGACTCGAAGCTCAGAAGTTCTCCTCTCTGAAGCTGCAAGACGCACCAGAAGCCTTTTTTGAATACCCCTTCATTCTTGGCACTGATGTCGCGGGCACCGTTGTTCAACTTGGCTCAAAGGTTACCCAGTTTGAAACTGGTCAGAGAGTGATGGGGTAAATAACACGGAAATATCGAATAATTGTGTGCAACAAGGGCAGCTAAATATTCTTTCAGCCACTGCGATGGGCTTCTCACCAAAAAGACCACGAACATGGGATATCAACTATACAGCACCTGCAACGAGAACCTGGTTTCCCCTGTCCCAGACTCCTTGCCCTTGGCCAATGCAGTTGTCCTTCCAATCTCAGTTGATACCGCCGCGACAGGACTTTATGTACATCTAGAGCTGCCGCTTCCTTCGCTGGCGCCATCGCCCACTGGGAAGAGGATCCTCATTTGGGGAGGTGCCTCCTCCGTTGGTAGCTCAGCCATCCAGCTCGCCGTTGCATCTGGACTTGAGGTTGTGACTACAGCCAGCAGCGCCAACCATGAGTATGTGAAAAGCCTCGGCGCTTCCCATATATTCGATTATAAGGACTCTGGTGCGGTCGACCGGATGACTAGCCTTCTGAGACCGGGTGATTATATTTTCGATTGTATCGCCTCGAAGGAAACACAGAAAACATGTGCCGAGATTCTTGAGATAATTGGTGGAGGCAAACTTCCGATCGTCAACTATCCCGCGGGAACGTTCCCCAGCACTGTGACGCCTTCTATGAGTAGGTAGAAGTATATCTGCAATGACGAAGATTCTTTCTAACATTTTCACAGTAATCTGTTTGGACCCTGGCTTTTCCGCTGCGCATGTGGGTGATGCCATCTGGCATAAGTTCATGCCCTCGGCACTCGCTGCTGGCAAATTTCAAGCGAAGCCGGATCCTCATCTGATCCATGGTGGGTTGAGTAAGGTCCAGGAGGGCATTGACCTAATGCGAGCGGGCGTTTCGGCCAAGAAGATTGTCATTGAGATTTCCCCCGAGTAATCGATTGTGAGGACCTGCCCAGGTCCATAATGGGGAGCCGAAATAGCCAGGGAATAAGAGAATCTGATTTATCTTTCCTGGTGAAGTGGTAGCTTATACTTGATACCGGAGACCAGGACCCTGCTCAGGCCCCAGACTTGCAAGGCATAGTATTTGAGCGGCTACGACATTGTTAATACATATAGCTTGTTGTTGATCAGCTTGACGTTTGATATTAGATGCACTTTTCAATATACAGTATGGTTGATCATCTCGGACTTTTAATTCAAAAAGTAAGATCCAAAAACATATCTGCTTGGGAACGAATTGAACACGGGACCTATTGAATCCCCTCAGTACTTCGAGGGTAGATCGTTAGATCATTCGTGGTGTCCATGTTTGCCATTGATGAAAGCCTTTGTCCTATCGAGATTGGGGCCAAAGATCATATGAAGGGAAACAAATTGAGCCGCTTGGGGCTCAGCTTGCTCTGAACCCCCCTGGAGATCTGTGGTCGATATGAGGCCGGAACGTAAGAAAGTCAGAACCACAACGAGGACTAAAGAAAAATGAGGTCGAGAAAGAGACGATGAAGAGGAAGAAAAAAAATCTCAGGTTGTCATAAATGTGCCTGAACGCGTGAAAGGTTCGTTTGTGGAAGGTTGACGATCAAGGTGAATTCAACTTCATTTGAAATTTCCATAATATATTTATCCACCAGGCTCTGCGATGTGATATTCATTTAGAGGAACGTCAAGCTTGCTCATGTGCTACCTAGGTCGGCTCTAGCGCAATTCATCACTATGTTAGCAACCCTCCCAAGCCATTGATAAGTATCTGCATTAGATACCCCGTGATTACGGCCATTATTATGGAAAGATTCTTCTCGTTTGGTCCTTTCTCTGACTGAGAACCATAATGGCCACAATGCGCAGACTAAATGATGAAGTGCAAGCCGAATGAGAACATTCTGTGGCCAATTGGTTGATGGGGCAAATTGCGTGGTCTCTCTTGAAGTGACATGACTTGAACCCGGAACGCGTTTTTGATATGCTTGAATATTATTCTATTTGTACGCTGTCTCATTTAACAGTCCTGCATGGCTGCTCTACCCGGCGTTATTGAGATACCTATAATATAGATATACACTCCAGTCTACATCTAACAACTCCCTTATATCCTCTATAATTACAAATAATGGGGATTGTTAGGTATCTTAGGCCTTGAAAGGAAGACCAGCTCCCAAACATCCATCCGCTCGCTCAAAGTACCAGTGGTGAGCAGCGAAATCCGAAATTAACGGAACACCGGTTCCAGTGTTGCCGTTCCAGTTAACCGTACCCTCAAGCTTCTGAACATCACTAGTCGAAACTGTAACATTATTGCCCGAAGTGATCCAGTATTCAGGGCTGACGTGAACATAGCCCATTGCAAGCAGAGGTAGCTTGGGGACAGGGTCGTTGGTATGGGTGAAGCGGTAATTGTTTCCCTGGGCGGTAATGTAGTCGGCCAATGCGGGATTGGCGACGCGAGGCGAAGCAAACGCGTACATCTTGATCGAAGGGTGTCCCATTCCGCGAAGGTCAGCAGCCGCAAGGGTAGCAATACCAGCACCGAGACTGTGGCCTACAACGACTAGTTCGTAGTCGGGGTTGGAGGCAACGGTCTCGTCGAGGACTTTGGAAATAGGGTCTTTGACAAATGCCCAGGAGTTCCAGAAGCCCATTTCCGCTTCACAGCCATCACAGAGGCCAGGGTTGGTGTAGGGGAAGTCGACGTCGGCGAGCCAGTTGCGAACAGAGTAGGAGCCGCGGAAAGATAGGACAATTGCCTTGTTGGTGTCGTCCAATGCTACGAATCCAGCGGTATCGGTAATGGTAGTGCTGTTTGTAATTAGAAATCATGAGTTTGCTGCTGTGAAGAGTAGTTTAGCTTACTTGGAAAAGTCGTAGACGATCTTGGCGCCGGCAGCCTCGACATCGGGACAGTTGCCGGCAGAGCAGGCCAATTTGGAGCCGGCCTTTGCGGTGTAGCTGTCATAGCAGTAGGCAGCGGCAGCATACTGAACCCAGAACTTGAAGTCCGACAGCTCATCGGCAGTGACGTCTACAAGATGGTGAGTCCAGGAACAAAAAAAGTCCAGGGAGAAGATCTTACCTCGCGTCTGCAGGCTGTTCGGGAGCGCATGACCCAAGGCTGAAAGCGCTGAAAGGACTGACAAGATTGAGAAGCGCATAGTATCCGAGTGACCGATTGAATTGTAAATCGAGCAGGCTGTGGAGAGAAGATTCTGCGTCGGACGGGGGGTCCTCTATAGATGTACCCCAAGCTCTACAGGGTGTACCCCAACGGCAATGACCTGGTTCCTGTATCGGTTTCTCATTGTACCGGTGGACAGAACCCTGGTGACCATGGAATGGACGTGCGATTGGCCAAGATCGTGGTGATCGGCGTGCCGATTAACTGTTCGCAGGGCCTACCTCGGGGCGATGGTGTCTTTTGCGTTAAGCACCCAATGAATGCAGATCGGACCCGCTTTTCCTCATCCGATTCCGATTGATTAAAGTCCATGGTTCCCGCTTGGCGATGACAAGATCCATGGCCGACGCCGGGACCCCACGGGCATCTTACTGCATTCGGCGGTGTCCCGGGAAGGATTTGAGACAACGCTGATCGTGTCAACCACGCGGGACAGGGTCATATTGACTTTCATGTGGAATGCTGAAGACAAACTGGAATGGCACGAGAATGTCGATCCGTGGGTGACTCGTGGGCATGGCCTTCCGCCACCAAGCTCAATCATGCAGGAACTATTCAGCTTGTGCCACTCTGCAGCGGATTGAACCTTGTTACACTAGCCCTAGGTTACACGACAGATTCAATAGTTGCTCCATAGATCGTATTGTAGTTCACGCTGAGGTTCTCGGCAAAAGCAGTCCCGAAAGCCACTGATCTCATCATGCTGGACCCACCCAATCACAAGCATATCCGAGGCTCAGCTCTGGGAATGCGGTGTTCTCCGAAGTTCCCTCGACCCTTGGATTTCACTTGAGCCTCCAGGGGAAATTGAACTCTAATTTGGCCGCAAAGGCGCATTTCTCAGTGAAATTCTCAATCATAATCACAAATCATCTCAAATGCTACATGTGGAGAAGACACAAAATTGATAAGACCTACGCTTGACACTGGAAATTGAGTTACGGGATGCAAGTTCTTGGCTCAACGCACATACGACTGAAGAGAAAAGGTTTAGATAAGTGAACATTCTCGATCGGCAGTATAATGAAAGACTCGGTAAATTCATCAAAGATCTGCTCAATCTTGCTCGCTCTACCGCTCGTTCAATTAAGATCATCCTTATGCCTTATTCATCAACCAACATATATAGGCCCAGATACCCGAGATAGAGTACAGTGCCAGTATGTGTGAGATAAATACCCCTTAAATTTGCGGTCTCAAGATCCTGCCAGGGCAGATGATTCTCTACAGGTATGAGGCACTAGAAAAAAAAAAAAAAAGGCAAAACTAACCACATCGCTTAACTCACAGGCCCGGATATTACAAAATTAATGAAGCTTACTGTAGTTCGAGCTCATTTACCACTTTGTCACATACAATAAACCAATCGAGAATGAGAAACACGACAAGAAATATCGTAATTTGTGACGCCGCTGGACTGTGCATGGACCCACCTTAGTAGATCTCGTGGCCAGAATTTACAATATATTTGGAATGCATCAGGTGAATTAGCTCGAAGCAGTCATATAGATATGCAGCTCATGCCTTGTCCCAAAAGGTTGATCGATATAAAGCCTTCATGTCGAAGAAGCCTCTTTCCAAAATGGCATCATCTCATCACATCAAGCACCCATCTTTAATGCTTGAGTGTAATTCACTCAAGCCCACCCGCACACGACGATACCCTGCTCGATTGGCTCCGCCACGAGGTCCTGGGTTGTTTTCTTTGCCCTTAAGGCTCTCTGCACTAGGAGAACCCAGGCGAGCACCGCTCATAGCCGGTGTGCTAACCCGGGTGGGAGGTGCGGAGGTACGTTCAAGGGCAAATACTTCTACCATCCATTCATACCAGACTTTGCGGTTATCAGTCTGGCGGTACATGGTGACAACGATCTCACCGTTATCAGGGACGTTAAGTGGAGTCTAGTTAAGAAGACATTAGCATTTGTGCTGGGAGAAAACCACATACACGTAGAGAAGGTTCGGAGTATAGCATGAGCAAAGGCATCATCTGTTCTTACCTTCAGTGGGAAGTAAATAGGGAACCAGCTGATCATACTGGCACTTTTTTCTTCCATGGTCACAGGGTTAGTGGAGAGCTCAACATCCCCGTACAGAACTGTCTCAAAGTACCCGGCCAGGCCGTGGCACGTGCCGCGGTTCTGTGCAGGGAAAGACAGGCGAGTTTGACGGACGTTGTGCGCATTCGAGATGGTGGATTGAGACGGGGACTGGACAGGGATATTTGGATTTGGATGAGAGAAAGACCAGGCTGTTTTGACAAGGGGAGTTGGGAATTCTGTCGCCGCTGTGATATTGCCTGAGCCCGAGGAACGGTTGGCAGCAATTTGATTGGCAGAATCGGAGTCAGTTGTCGACAAGAAGTCGATGGCGTGAAGCATGACTACATAAGGTGTCTCTGGGGCTGCCGGGTTGGAAACTGTCTGGTTCATGACATCCGAGTGCAGCTTTGGGGCTGAAACCGGAGTAAAGTGAGCTGAGTATGAGGCAGGAATAGAGATACCATGAACTGGGTTGATGAGATCATTGACACCATCCAAGCACTCGGGTGACAGCTCATTGTCGGCAAACGAGCCAAGAAGCTCCGACACCACGATGTCGACATGGGTGTACGAAAGCTCGGAAGTCTTAGAGCCAGAGAAGTCAGTTGTCCGGCCAGGGTCATTATCACCATTTTTCGGTGTGTATAGAAGGGAGTCTTGGATCCCGAGAGATTCTCCTACATTTTCATTGTCTCCCGCAATAGTCTGCTTTCGCACCTGAGGACCCTTCCAGCTGCGCATGTCTGACTGGACAAGCGTAACCTTGCCATCCCAAATGGTTTCGTTGTGTCGCTGCAAGAGAACAAATGCGTTCTGGTTCTTTTCGACTACCCACAGATCGATCTCCACTCCTGCTTCGGCACTGGCCTTGATTGCTCTTGTCACCAAAGGTCCGCGACCAGCGCCCACAACAGCCAGAATGACTTTGCCATCCGGGTGGGAGGTAGGCTTCTTCTGTTCTGCCCAATCTTTCAGGGCCTTACAAATGGCCTTCTCGTACCACTCGTACTTGATTGGATCTTTTTCAAAAACCTCGTAGGTGATACTTTCCAAGTTAACTGTGAGGGGTTGCAGAGGCGCTTGGAGGTAATCCTGGTAACCGGTGCCAAATCTTTCAATAGGGGTACGTGGCGGCTGTCGCTGCTGCAAGTTCCGTAAATAGGATAGATGAGGCGTGGGGTCAAAGTGCTTCTTGTTGCTACCAGCAACCTGTGACAGGCTAGGGTAATCCGAGCCTGATAACCGACTCGTCTCAGCATCATCCTCAGCTTCAAAGCCTGGGATCGGGCCGACACCACAGAGGAGAATCCATGGAGGTGTTCGAAGACGCATAAGCTTGGCTATCAAAGCCTGGTGGGCCTTCGACAACACAGGATATGCTTTCTGATTCTTGAGAAAAGCCGAGGCGTCAATGGTGAGCAAGTGCACCGGCTCAGAATGCCAACGCGATTGTACGAAAAGAGGTGGGAGCTGTTTTGGCATCGAAAGAGCTGTTGATCGAGTAAGATGATGGTTCTAGAATCTTTGCGAGGAGCTACGTTACTTACCAACAAACAGCCTAGCATGGAATTTACATGTCTTTCGAATCAAATCCCATGCATCCCAGGTTCCGAATAAATCCAATTTCGGAGGAACTCCATCATCAGGCTGAAGGAAATCCTCTCGTGCCAATGGAGCCAGGTCACCCATGGTATCAAGCTCAAGCTCGGGGTTGTCTACCATAGGAAGCCAGATGTGGAATTGAATATAGGATCCCAAGTTTAAGGCATCTTGAATTGCACGGGCATAGTACACTACTCCTTCGGAGTGCAAGCTGCCATGGTGGAGCTTAGGGCCAGGAATCAGAAGATATCCGATGCCACAGAAGGCAGCATAGGCCACTTCCAGCATGAGCACCTGACGAGACAAATCCGCAATCAATGGATCCGGTGAGCATAGATCAATCCAGCTGCTGGTAACGCCAACAAGCTGGCTTGTCGCGTCATTAGGCGTGAGGTTCGAGTCCAACTTTGAAAGCGGTGGGACTGTCAGAGGTCTCGTATTCTGCGAAGTTTCCATAGTTCCAATAGAATCATAGGTAGGAGACGGAACATTGGATAGGTACGAAGAAAGCAATCCCAGAACCCTAGTGTGGAAATGCTGTGTCGTAATAGGAACGGTCATCATATCATACTAGTATCTCAATCAGCTTCAGTGAGACAAGTAGCGTCCAAACCTTGGATAGACTTACATTACTCTCATGCACCTTCTGGATCACCTGAGGGGTAACGGCAATGGAACGATTTGCCTCATGGTGGCCGATGCAAAAGCTTGGTCCTGCATCCTCGGAAGCGCTGTAGCCTTCCATGTTGACACCGGGAACTTTTTTGGTGGCGTGGTGAAGGGAACCAAGACCGAAGAACCTTGCAAAAATGAATGTCCAAGTTTTAACAGAATCCCAGCAGTTCAAGTAGACCACTTGGATGCCAACAAGGACAGTTTTACCGGGTTTCAAGGGAGGAAACACCAAAGTTAACTCCCTGGAAGTAATCGATCGATCCCTTTGTCCCTTTGTGGGGAGCGGCAGAATACCTCGAGCGGTGAGCCCCGATAGGAGAGATCGGCGTTCGACCTTCCTATCTGAGTTTTTTTATCGGTCGCCCGAGTTTGCACTCTTCAACTCTCACATTCACTCATTACACACCATGGCTGATCGTCGCTCAGACTCGGAAGACGGCGTGCGGGCTAAGCGCCAAAAGATGGAGGGCGGAGACCCCAAAGACAATCCTTATTTGGCCCACATGTATGAGGATACCAATGGCGCGGACAAGAATTCGGCCCTGGCCAAGTTCAAGCGCCACCAGACAACTGCTGCTCTGGCCAAGAAAGCAGAGGATGGCGAATTCAACCCTTTCAGCGGTCAGCCGTTCTCCAGCAAATACTTTTCGATCTTGAAGACTCGGCGCGATCTGCCTGTGCACCAGCAACGGTGAGTAAAACACTGGAAGGGAGCCGCAGTAAACCCATAGACTGACTTCCGTCTCTAGTGATGAGTTCTTGCAACTCTACCAGCAATCCCAGATTCTCGTCTTCGTTGGTGAGACTGGTTCCGGAAAGACTACACAGATTCCCCAATTCGTCCTCTACGATGATCTTCCCCAGACCCAGCGCAAGATGGTTGCGTGTACACAACCCCGTCGTGTGGCAGCCATGTCCGTCGCCGAGCGTGTCGCAGCCGAAATGGACGTCAAGCTCGGTGAAGAGGTTGGATACTCGATTCGTTTCGAAGATATGACTAGCCCAAAGACCATCATGAAGTACATGACCGATGGTATGCTTTTGCGCGAGGCTATGAACGATCACAATCTGTCGCGGTACAGCACAATCATTCTTGACGAGGCTCACGAGAGAACCATGGCGACCGATATTCTGATGGGTCTCCTGAAGGAAGTGGTGGGACGTCGGCCAGACCTGAAGATTATTATCATGTCTGCCACTCTGGATGCACAGAAATTCCAGCGTTATTTCATGGATGCGCCTCTTCTGGCCGTTCCGGGACGAACCCACCCCGTTGAAGTATTTTACACCCCCGAGCCGGAGCAAGATTACGTTGAAGCTGCGATCCGGACAGTTTTGCAGATCCACGCGACTGAAGACGAGGGAGATATTCTCGTGTTCTTGACTGGTGAGGAGGAGATCGAAGATGCTGCTCGCAAAATCGCTCTCGAGGCCGATGAGATGGTCCGAGAGGCCGATGCTGGCCCACTTAAGACATACCCGCTGTACGGTAGTTTGCCTCCCCACATGCAGCAGCGTATCTTCGAACCTGCCCCCCCTCCTCGACGCCCTGGAGGTCGCCCTGGGCGCAAGGTTATCATTTCCACCAACATTGCGGAAACTTCTTTGACCATCGATGGTATCGTGTACGTGGTCGACCCTGGTTTCTCCAAGCAGAAGATTTACAACCCTCGTATCCGTGTCGAGTCTCTATTGGTTTCCCCGATTTCCAAGGCATCTGCCCAGCAGAGAGCCGGTCGTGCCGGTCGTACGCGCCCCGGAAAGTGCTTCCGTCTTTACACCGAGGATGCTTTCAAGAAGGAGCTGATTGAGTCGACCTACCCCGAGATTCTTCGATCAAACTTGTCGTCCACTGTCCTGGAGTTGAAGAAGCTCGGAATCGACGATCTTGTCCACTTCGATCTGATGGACCCACCTGCCCCGGAGACCCTGATGAGAGCGCTTGAGGAGCTCAACTACCTTGCCTGTCTGGATGACGAGGGTGACCTCACTCAGCTTGGTCGCCTGGCTTCCGAATTCCCGCTCGATCCCGCGCTTGCAGTCATGTTGATCAGCTCTCCCGAGTTCTACTGCTCTAACGAGATGCTGTCCATCGTATCTCTGCTTTCCGTTCCCCAGGTGTTCGTTCGTCCAGCTTCTCAGCGCAAGCGCGCCGATGAAATGAAGGACTTATTTGCCCACCCCGACGGCGATCATCTGACTATGCTGAACGTTTACCACGCATTCAAGGGCTCTGATGCGCAATCAAATGTCAAGCAATGGTGTCACGATCACTTCCTCTCTTTGCGGTCACTCCAATCTGCTGACAATGTCCGCAAGCAGCTCCTCCGCATCATGGAGCGTGAAGAGCTCGAGATGGTCTCCACCCCCTTCGATGACAAGAAGTACTACGAGAACATCCGCCGTGCCCTCTGCGCCGGTTTCTTCATGCAGGTTGCCAAGAAGGAGCCCCAGGGCAAGAACATCTACATGACCATCAAGGACAACCAAAACGTTCTTCTGCACCCGTCTACCGTGTTGGCTCACGAAGCGGAATGGGTCTTGTACCACGAATTTGTTTTGACGACCAAAAACTACATTCGTACCGTGACCTCTGTCAAGCCCGAGTGGCTTTTGGTATGTTCCATTCCCTATCTATCTACATCCCGTACAAATGCTTACTCGAATGCAGGACATTGCGCCCACATACTACGATATCGACTCCTTCCCCAAAGGCGAGACTCGCTCTGCTCTCATGCGTGCTGCCGACCGACTCTCTCGCAAGGAAAAGATGCGTTCCGAAAAGCGTCGTTAAGTCACCACGGCTTAGATTTTCAGCGATGATATGTTTCTTAGATTCCCTTCTTGCAATTTCATGATGAACAGGGTCAAATATAAAATAGAGTTCATTTTCCAGAATTTGTGTTTTCTTGATTACCTATACGGTCGGTTTGCCACTTTATATAACGTAGACCCTCCTTCAGGGGGCAACATATGCCCAAGTGGATGGATTCATATGACACAATGGTGTCGAAAAGTGGAAGCTCTTGCAACCTTGAAAATTTCAGCAATGTCGGTCTAAATGATTAAATCTAGAGACTGTATATTTCCAACGTTTTGATACCAGAGTTGCGGCTGCTAGTCAGCATTCGAATAAATCCGAGGGTGGAAGTTCGAAAAAGAAAACCTCGAGCCCTGATTATACGCGTAAAAGTGATCGATCAGATTGGAGTGATTGGGGTTTCATTACGAGGGGGTGCTCAACGTAAGAGTTGGCAGCCTATGCAATAGCGTGCGTTAAGGTCTCGGCAGTGGAGCCAAGAAAAAGAGACTCAGTGTATACTCCGTACTGTCGAGACGATTTCGATCCCGCCTGTAGGTTCCTTTTCTTAAAGGAATAGTCCCAAAGACAAGAAACACGAGTGGGATGCGGTCGTCCATTTACTCAAAGTCTATCAGCACTATCGAAAATGAAGTAGGACAGATCGGGGTCGATCTAGCGCGATAGATGGTGACACAGAGATCATCGCAGGTAGCATCACCTCACCGTAAAGTTTCTTTGGTTAATTGACACCGATCCTCAAAAACCTTGGAACATTCACTGGAGTTATCTACCGATGAGCGATCGGATAAACAGGAAAACGACCACAGGCTTAATATGTTAGACCACATCTTTAGCGGATGATTGTGCTGTTAGCATTGCCCCGGGCCCAAATAGCGGGGATTCTAGCCAGCCTAATAAGGCGAAGATCTGTAGTTCTTTGCTTTATACTCCGTATACGATAAGCGATATATCAGGTACGATAGCTCATGTCACAAGCTTCGAAGTCAAATATTTGGACTTCGGAGTCCTGAAACTCTTTGGCCATAAGCTGCAGCTACCTATGACGCATCCCTCGAGTCTACGAAGATCAGTTTGTCACCAAGTACAAAGGTCATACCCTCTTCTTTCTACACTTCCAGACCTGCTTCCTCTCCAGATTTCCTGGTAATTGTCTCTCCTTCACCTCTAGCAAATCTTTCCGTATTCTACTATACTCAAAGGTCTTCTTTATTTCTCGGATACCTGCTAGGGAGCAGGAGCACATTGGACCCTGGTTAGAGTATTTCCCCGGGTGTATAGCCGCAAGAGCAGGCACATCATTGTAGGTAGTAAATACAAATTCTGTATCAAACGGAAAATTGCGGTCTCACCGACCTCCACTAAGTCTACCCAACAGTAGCTGAATTAGCTAACCTTGTGGTGGTAAAATACCATCTCTCCGCTTAACACAAACTCCTATACCTTAACTTTCATTCAGGATTAATGCAGCATCGCCTGCAAGTAGAGTCGCTATCGTCCGGCACCTAATTGAATCAGTACGGGTAATTGTTTGATACTAGCACAATGATCGCATAGACATACCAAACCCCCAGGACAGTCAGCACCCTCTGGCCAGCAAACTGACAGGCAAGGGCCTGGAGACAATGAGTCTCTGGAAGCAGCCATGGCCGTTCCAAAAAGGAGGATAGCGACAAAGAGTTTCATCTCAGTGATAGATTCGACAAATTTTCTTCGTTAGAATATAGTTTGGACCGCCTAGCAGATTGTGCTGTTGAAGGAGTTTGGACGAGAGAAGAGGGTTGCCGTCCTTTTATTTTCTTCTTAATTGCTTGTTCTGCTATCGAGTGTCTTTACAGCCAATCAGAGCAGAATCCTTTGCTAATACCATCCTTTGGGCTCATCCAACCAGCTACATTCCTGTAAATCATTCCCGAACTGGATTATGACCACAGCCTGCAACCCTTTTCTCAAGGCATGATGATCCACGTCATATCTTACTTTGGGCTCATACAACTAGCTACATTACTGTAAATCATTCCCGAACTGTTTATGACCCGCAACCTGCAACCCTTTTCTCAAGGCATGATGATCCACGTCAATATCTTGCTTTGGATCCATACATCCAGCCACATTCCCGTAAATCATTGCCGAACTGGATGATGAACACAACCTGTGACCCCTTTTTCAAGGCATGATGATCGTCTGTGACACTCGAAGTCAGTTAATTGAGCACTACCGCGCAAATTTGCCGGACTAGCTTGCGGTTCTCAAAAGAAGCCATTATGAGCTTGAACGAGTATGCTGGATACTTAGATCTATTGTGGTGGATGCTGTGCTTGCGATATCGGGAGTCAATGTGAAATCCCTACAGACGTGGGAGATACGTATCCAGCTTACCTACCAGAGTTCGCTCTCAAAAATAGAACAGTATTCCGACGTATGATCAGAGGATAGTTCTTGCTAAGCATCTCATTCTTCCGATCTAATACGTATGTATTGTTCGAGGCTTACGCCATCAAGCTATAGAGGCAATTGTTCGCCTGCAAACAACCGACAACTGACCAGGACGGTCGTTTGCCAATCCCTCGTCAAGGTTCTCCTGGCCAAGGAGATACCCCCACAAGTGTTAACAAGCACACGCTACACACGAGGTGGAAGGACAAAAGTGGTCTCCCAGCAGGTCATCAAGTTCGCACCAGGTGGCCTTCCCGACATGATTTAGAGGTCCATAACAAGTTTCCATGAAATTCCGTGAATCCTCCTTTCGTACGCATGGTGTAATAGTACGTCGCATGGTAGTGTAGCATTTTACTGCGCCCTCAACTTAATGCGAGTCGCTCAATAAATAATCTGCGCCAAAGCCTTGGCAGGTGGGCCAGGAAAAAGTTTCTCAGTGTATATTGGTCAAGACGATTTCGAGAATGACTGTCCCTTCTGGTATGGTATGGTGCCAAGGTTGATATGCAGCTTTGAAAGCCGATAACTTGTATATCAACTGAAAAGCTGATGTGTTGAAAATCTCATAGCGATACTCCAAATTTGAGAAAAAGAACATTAGCAAGGCTTCAAAAGCATTAAGAAATAGAAACACAAAATCCAGGAAAGTGTCAAGCATAGGGTACAGAGTATAAGTCGCAGGGTGCGGTGCAGTACGGCTGCAGGCTGCAGTCCAGAGTTAACGAATAAAGGCTTAAAATATAGGTCCCGGAAACATTATCACACATGAACCCCAGGTGCTGGCCTAGAGATTTTATTCCCAGCGGTACTTGACCAAAATGGTCTGGGACATGCGCGTTGGCTAAGATGGTTCCGATCCTAGTTTTAGAATCTCATGCATGCTACAGGAGAGTGGGCGGAATCCGGCTACGGCTAAGGTAAAGGCCGAAACACTTGTTCTTTTTTTACTTATTCTTCTCTTTAAGCAAGCTTTTTTTTATGGTGTTATGTGGGTGTGAAGTCCTGGGTGTGGAAGAGATGAGTATACTGCGGCTACAAAAGAGGCGTATTTGAAACTTGGAAGAATCGAGCATGTGGAAATAATGACTTTAGAAATACATCCCATCTGTTGGTATTGAACACGCTCTGCCCAGGGAAGCGGATAACTATATCGTAATGTACAAAAATTGAAAAGCCGAAAGGCCATGTAACAAATGTTTAAGCTGTTACTTGGCTTGCTGTACGGCGAGGGGTGAAAAGGTCCCGATCTTCCACGGATCTTTTCCGCGATTTCTTTGGCCGGCCTGGTTTGGGGGCAACTTTGTGGAATTCGACGCTGCGGGGTGTGGCAGAGGGATCCTGGGTTTCGGAGGTCGGGGTTGGGGCGTGTGAACGGGTATCGGATTGTTGTGAGGTATGCTCTTCATAGGTGAAATCGGAGGGGGCGTAAGAATTATCCTTTTTGAATGAAGCCTGGATGTGGTGCTTTCGGAGCTCAAAAACAAGCTCACGAAGTTGAGCTACTTCGTTTTTCAACTCAGCAACTTCAGACGGTGAACTCGATGATAGAGCGCTGTCCTGGATTTTCGCGTTCTTCGAAGTTAAGGAATCACCGCTAAGACCGGCCCTCATGGCATTCTGCGCGTAACAAGCAGCGTGGCTGGCAAGCTTTTGAGTCCTTGTGTCATCATGTGATGTCTCCAGATCGTTCAAGTAGTTACCGAAGGTGTGTGCAAATTCGGAACATTTCTGCCACAAAGGACGACCGGCGTTCTCCTTGGGCGCTGATTGAGCAGCCTGGGCCCATCGCACAAAATTGGGGTCACTGATAGGATCAACATCTTCCTGGACTGACGGGATGCAAGGGTCGAATCCACTGTCCATAGCTGCAGATATCAAAGCTTGCGAAACATCTTTTCGACCGCAGGAATCGCAGAGGTGGGCCATAAGCACAACAAGGCGCTCCACATGGTGTTTCTCAAGGCCCGTTGATGAAACTAGGTATGTGACAGCTCGTTTAAGCGCCGCAGATCCTTTCTCCCAGTCTTGTCTTATGCTGTAGAATTTGATATAACAAAACAGTGTGTTGAAGTTGTCGAAGAAGCCAACACGCCGCGCGGCTTGGAGCCAAGCATCTGCTCGATCCGGCTGATTGAAACGTAATGCACAGGTGATCAGCTCTGAGTATATAAGAACGCTATTGCTGTCCATCGGCGGGACTACCACATCCAGGCCATTGACCTTTCGGTGAGTATAGGGCGCCAGTGCCCCCAAATTTGCGGACCAGCCTTCCCCAGTGAGCATGCGAAGGAAAAGGTCAAAATCTTTAAGGTTTTTCGACTTGCGGAAAAAAACCATGATCGTTGTTATGAGAGACGTGCTCAAATAGAATCGATGTGGTAAGATTGTTCGCAGCAGCAGTTCGGTCAGATCATTCTGGCGAGCTTGGCTGAACGCAATGATTATGTTCCTGAATGCGTTTGTCCGGTCCGGATCCACTGAATTGAGGAGATTCTCAGAGGTTCGCAAGAGAGCTTCTTCTAAGGACATCTGGCGGCTCATGAATAGCTGAAGATCTTGTTGAAGCTCGGCGTCGAGAGTTTTGCATTCTTTTTGCACTCTTTGTGGACTCAATGTGACAAGTTCGTGAACTAAATCATCATACTCTGAGTTTTCGGAAGTCCGAAGTTCAGTGATTCGACGTCGAAGCTTATTGAGCTCTTCGAGAAGGCTTGGCACGTTGATTTGAGGAACATCGAAATCGCGGGTATAGTTCACTGGAAGTCCAGAGTAACGATGGGCAATGGTCGGTCGGAGCAACATTCGAATTGCCAATTGTCTCAGGGCCAATTTTTGGATAGCTTTGACTCGCATAGGATCCTGGAGGACCCAACTCGGAAAGAACGTATGCCTTGCTTCCATGTCTTCTATATCTTCCATACAATCATCCTCATATGTGATTTCCTCCTCTGCTTCAAAAGTCTCCGTTATCTCCGCGCTTGCAGCATTGATCAGCCGACGATCAGTGTGGAAGGACCTTGTTGGCTGGCTTGACATGGTTCGTAGCTGGGTCGTAGGAGGTAAGCTCGAAGTGATTCCAGAACCCCCATTGTACAACAGTCGATGAATTCCGCGCGGACTTCTCCTTGATTGTAGTGACTTCATCAGTCGCTGCTCTTCATCCACCAATGCATTCACCTCCGCCTTAACGGCCGCGATCTTCTCTTCCCAGTCATTTCGACGTTGAGTTTTGGCTTTAGCATCGGCCAGGGCGGCAACGGCGAAGATGCTCGTGTATAGTGCGGTGACGGAGTTGCCTATTCGGAGGCGTCTTTTGCTGGCAGCGGTGGTTGATCGCGAGGTAACGCCTGTAGCAGTCGTGCTCAGACACGAGACACAGCGACAGGTCGACTGCGAAGGAGCAGCTCGGGACCACAGACCCTGCATTGTCAACGCATTGCTGTCAATGACGATTATCGAGGTAATGCAATGACCACAATTGGACTCCGTGGGGAGTCCGGTGAAGAAACGGGTGGGACAGGAACAAACATGCGATGCGGGAGAATGAAATTATCCCGACAACCGCAAAACTGCCGGTGCAAACACTGCAAACATCCCGGACCCGCTTGCGTCTCCTGTCGCTTTGCGGCCATGGCGATACTCCGCGTTCTTTCTTTTACAACATATCTACTTAATACCATGGTTAACCGTTTAATTTGCCTTGTTGCTGGGGTGATCGCTCTGGGAAGCGGCCTCGCAAATGCCCATGGCTCGCATTCAAGCGACGATCAACCTCAATCCGATGACTGGGCCACGAGACACATGATGGGTTAGTTGGCCTGATGGACACAATTGCACGGCTTCAAGAACTAACAATCTGCTAGAGGAACACCACATTGAAGGCTTCGATGCCCCTTCATTTTTCACGATGCACGATTACGACTCATCTGGCGTATGGACTACCGACGAAGTGCGCCAGACTTATGGCATGGACGACGAATCCAATAACGGCATGAGCGAGTCTCGCAAAACAGAAGCTATTCGTCAGGTTTTCGACCTATTTGATCGTGACAACACGGGTTTTATTTCGAGAGATGCCTGGTTAAAGGCAATTGCCGATGGTGTTCGGCTACCGGACCTCGGCTTCGGACCCGGACATCATGGCGATATCGAGTATGAATATGAGATTCACCACTTCGAGAAGTTCCACGGAGAGGACGCTACTGAGGAAGAGTTGAATCATCCGGAGGATATCGAGCACTTCCGCCTGCATGACGAGTTGGAGCGTGCTCAGATGCGTCTCGACCAGCTGGAACAGATGCAGGTTGTTGTGGGTAACATCCCCGCGAAGTTCCGTCGTAATTAGATTCGACTCGGCTGCCATGTACATATTCACGAACATATTGGGATTCCTTGAGCTTGTACAACTTTTCTGGGGGGCACAGTGTCTTACTACTTTACAAAAACAGTAGGGCCCGCGAAGGCGTACATACGCAATAGACACACAAGAACCTACCCAGCTACATTAACAGGCAGACAATCTCTCATGCATGACCTTGATGAGCGCCGATGAAGCCGGTAGCTGTGCACATCCAGCAACTACCAATTGGCTCATCGACGAAGACTGCCACTGCTATTCAAGATCAATGCCGAATTTGGACCTGATGAACATGGCTGGGCATCTACATCAATATATTCTGAGGAATAAGGTGCTTTCCGGTTGCTGTGAAATATGTGGATATGCCTTGACAATGGTAGAAAGGAAAATGAAGACTTTCGCTTGGATATAGATTAGATCACCCTAGAATACACAGAGAAGATGGAATAGATGCTCGATTGGTGGAATGTATCATCAGTTCTTCTATTTTGGACTTCTATTTTGGATAGGTCGGCCATGTATGGCTTTGGACAATGGGAATCGTATATCGAGCCGGTCACCTGACCGTGTAGAGCCCTTTTTTCTACGGAAACAGCTACCCAAGAGAGAACCTTACCATAGTTAGAGATTAATAGTGGACACAATCTTAGCGTGTCTGTGCAGACGTAATGGTTCCACCATGATGCACATGGTACCAGATGCCTCCTATATGCCTGCCAAACAGGGATATTTCTTGCGACCTTACTGGTCCCATTCTTTGATGTCTGTTGCCAGTTTGCCACCAGCTTGATATCCGCATGCCATCAATCTTAGAAGGCCCACGGCTTTGAAATTTTGATATTAGCATTCATATGAGTCAATTTCCAAATTCCAAATACTGCATTGGTCATACGAAAAGCTTCGTCATAGAATCCAGAGGTGACCTGCCCATGACATGATCTGTGACCCGATTCAGTGGTACCATTAGCTCTTCTCCAATACCTGGGCAGCAGTGGGCCTGATCCTAAATAAAGAACAGGCTGCACCGCACCATGTGGCACGGTTCGATCTTGATCATATGGTATATGTACAAGGGAGATACGTCCTGAAGGATTGATCTAACCAAGCGTCGTTTCAGTATAATGCATTCAGATGCATGGAGGCGAAGCAAATATTATTTTTAAACAAGGCTCAACATCCCGAGACAAGAGAAAACAAGGTGATGGCCATCTACAACGTTCTTCCGAGCGCGGGGCGTTGAAAATATCCGATCTACCCATGATCCACATTCTCTTGAGCTAGAACCATGTGTCCAATGCTGATCCCCGAGCATTCACCGTTTCGGTAAATTAGTCGGAACTCCTTTGTCCCAACGGTCTGGCAACTCCCCACTGGCCGCCAGCCCGGGGGCCAAACATACTATGAATCAACGAATCATATCATCCATTTCGTGTTGGTTACCCTTGCAGATGATCATTGATGGGTGGGTTAATCTGTCGGTAAATGAGTATCATCGAATGGCTGGTCCATTCTTGCCTCCAGGGGCCTGGCCACCACGTGGCCCACACCCAAAACTTGCTTTTACTAAATACCAGTCTGCCGGAAGCCACCAACGAAGTATTTCTCAGTTCATTTACCGTTTGAGTCCTTAGCATGTCTACCGGATTGGTTAATTTCTGCTACGTAAGCCGTCATAGAGTACTGCCCCACGGAGGAAAGATTGGCTTCAGCCACAGGCGTTTGGGGCTTTCTGGAGGAGGGATTCTGGCTATGATTGGCTTGATCGGTTACATGGCGCAGTTTCAAGATTTGTATCTATCGAATCATCGCATCTATCTAAAAGTAAATTCCAAATACCCCAAAATGGAAAATGCAAGGCTTTGGCACCTGTGGTATGGGTGATATGGTATGTACGGTGTCAAATTGAATTGACTTAATGATGCAATCGCAATATTAGGCTGGAATACAGTACATTTGCTTCAATACCAATTTTCAAACGCAATGGTCAGGGAAATCATTTACCAAGCTCGGTACCTTTTGGTTTCTTGTTAGTCACGATTGACCAATGAAGAAGATCATCAAAATATGAACAACCTTCATTTATCCATAATATGACTGTGCTAAACAATTCTGTACATTTCGTAATCAAGAAAGAAAGAGTAATGGAGTGAAAAACGAATGTGGGGGGTATCATAGTATCTACATAGTTCATAGGGGAAGGCGTAATATTTTATCAGCGGCGCTCATCAGTTGCGCTCCTGGCTCGCTCGATTGTGCGGTACTTGGTGCGATGTTTGAATGTGAGGTACGCTTTCTGCCCCTGATGTCCAAGGGTATGAAGTGGGTTGTTGGTAGGTCTAAAGTAAAATCTTAGTAAAAATGATCGATCTTGTGCTAGACTTTGCGTCTTACCGAAGTATTCATTGCAGGGAGATTGGGGTCGATGTTGTTCCAGAAAGAAGAGTTCATCTGCCCCGATGTTTGGACAGCCGGTAGAAAGGCCTCTGGGCGGAGAATGCTCCGCAGATACTGATCAATAGCATCTAGTCCAGGTGGTGATGAAGATGAAGCTTGGGAGCCGAAAAGACTCATGTTTGAGCTCTGTGAGTAATTGAAGAGTTGGGTCCCCGAGGCGGCAGAGCCCTGCACCCGATTATGACAGTTCAGACAATTTGAGCACATCATCAAAGATTGGTCTCCAGCATGAGGTGTTCCTGAATTCACGCTAGCAGCTGGGGATTGGTATCCAGTCAGAAGCGGCGACTTGGAATAGAGTTGCGACTGTTGCGTGCTGACAGCAGACGAAGTCGAGTTGCTTCTCATTAAAGGTGATTTTACCGGCACCTCAGGGTCACTTGGAGATGATTCAAGGTCAGCCTCGCAAGGAGCAGGCAAGACTCTGGCTTTACTCACTGTCGGGCCATGTGTTGGACCAAATAATCGGCACGGTGGAATGCCTTCGCGCAGCCTTCATAGCTGCACGTATACGTCTTCTTGGAACGATGGCTCAGTTCATGGCGTCGCCGGTGCTCGGCTCGTGTAAAAACCTAAGTCAAGTTAGGTCAATCGCTTCGTTTTCAGTATGCGTCTGATCTTACCTTAGCACAACCAGCAAATTCGCAAGCATGTACCCGCTTCCCCTTCTTGGCCTTGCTCACTTTGAACTCGGCTGTAGAGGAGGAAGGGGACGGAGGGACCGGGCCATGAGGACTAGTCGAACGGAACTCTGGGGATGGATTGTTTTCCATCATGGGCGGGATCGTTCGAATGTATTGCGAGTCAGTGTATGGGGGCATAGTAGCCACAAATGGCAGAGGAAACTGGGACATGATGGACATCTCGGCTTGCTCGTTAGGGCATTCAGGGACACAAGGGTAAGACAAAAGCAATGAGAATGTTGAGGCTCTGAAATGTATACACGTGGAGAATCGCGTGGCAGTGAGTCAATGCGCGGGGTCAGAGTGAAGGATTCCGAGATCCTGGAAGCTGAAGAATAGATGAAGAAGTTTGCAGAGTATACCAAGGCTCCTATATATTCTTCTGGCTCCGTGGATCAATAAAGATCGGTTGATTTACAGAAGGGTAATTTAAAAATGGGTCCGGGCGAAAAAGGAGTTAAATATGGAAAACTATGAAACGAGAATCTGGAATCCATTTGGATTGATCGGCCTCTATCCGTAGCCCCCAACGTTGACCCACTTGACAAATGTTATGCTCCAGCATTCCTGTATAGTGTACGGACTTACGGTGCGTGCATTGATTACCTTTTAATAGGTAGTTGGTTACTTCCTCAATCTATATTGGATTTTGACACATGGTGTCCCATGCTTTTGATATCACTTGGGGCTCGTAAGGATGACACGCGAGGTCATAGGATGAGGGATCTCCCCCTCCGCAGCGACATGCAGATTGCGGGAAACGTTGGCACCGTTCGAAATTTTTCTAGGAAATCGAGACGGCCACCCGAGGGTTTGGTTCAAGAGAGTCGAGATTGACGTCCTCCTGTACAGTGGGGCGATTGATGCCCAGGGTTGTCACCACGTGAACAACCCTGGCAATGCACGGTTCTAATGATCCGAGCTGGTGGTATTAGGCAAACCACGCCAGTCCGCTTTGGGATAGAGGGTAAGTGTATTTGATTGGTACTTGATTAATTCCTCCACTCATGAACCCGTTGCGGTGTGCTGGACCACAGCGGGTCCAAAGCTCGAGGCGGGATTGGTTGTGGGTGAAGAAGGCGATGAGTATACCAGACTCGGAGATGACTGCGCACAACGAGAAATTGCACTGTGTGCAGTTCATTTAGCTCACAGATCGGCCGGGGGTTTATGTGGGGACAGTGCATTCCGTCACGGTGCAGGCCTTTCTCACGCCCCATGGTTGATCTGCGACGGCTCGGGTCTCGCGAGAGCACTGGCCATGAACCCACTCGTTCTGGATTACTTGTTTGGTCAGGTTTGACACCCACTAAAAGATACGCTAAGGTAAGCGAATGAATGGATCATTTGGTTATGCATTGTCTTTTTCTGCATTTCAGCCCCCAAGGGACGTGCGGAGTTGATGTAACATGGGTTTTCGAGATTCCGGAGATTCCTGAGGCTTTACGATTGGTTTGCTCGGATAGACGATGGGTCCTCATGCAGGCGATCTAGGTCAATTGAACGGAAGTGACGGATGCCGAACGTATATCCTTCGTACTACACTAAGGCATCCGTTGGGTCAACTATCAAGACCTAGTGTCCCCTTCCACGTGGTTAGCGCAGGACCGCAAGGATTGTATTCCTCTGGCGCTCTCTCCTCAAAATGAATGAGGCTGAATCGTGCAGCACGAGGCCGATTTCTATTTTCGTTGAGAAATTCTAGAATGTGTCATCGGTAATCCGCCTGAAGATGAAATTAAGATAAAAATAATAACCAAAAATCGGTATATCATTACTCTCAAACGCACTACAGCAGTCAACGTCATCTTCACACTATCTCGGCCATTTTGTTGTTTGTGGCGTCTAGCCACCGTCGTTCAATTCCAAATACCAAATCCCAAGCGGAAGCAATTTATGTGGGGTTCAGCCACTGATAGAAGAAATTTTGTTTGTCCCGTCTATGAAATGCCGATACAGGCACTCGGGGTAGATTGACCTTCTTGACTCCGTATCAGGTCACTTGTTTACAATTCACCTCGGACTGACTTAGTCCTCCAGGCTTAGTACAGTGGGGAATGCACCTATATTTGAACATCCACTATCAGGGATATCCATCCTTTTTGCCTTTCCTTCCCTTTAGCTTGAGTCATCCCCAAAAGTTTTCATTGGCCCGGTTGGTCCACAGTCCCCCATGGCCGTTCTATACCAATTCTAGCTCGAGCTCATAGGGTCCGTCACTTGAATTGTCATTCAAGGGTTCCACTTGCAACCAACTTAAAATTGTATGATTGTCCCCCTATCACGGGCAAACCTCCTGAGTCTTGGCATCTTAGCCTTCCCATCGCTCCCCACGCCGTTAATCTCCGTACCAATGACAATTAACTCGGACATGACAGTGGTACACTTCTCTGTTCGCACTCATCGCTGAATTGAGAAATCCGGTCTCTGTCATGGCTTATATCGCATTTCGACCGGATAACCCCAGCCAAAGCTGGGTTTCAGGGGTTGTTGTTACTACTCGGTCGTTTTCCGCCCCCAACACTCCGAGAATAGCAGCATCTTCGCGTTCTTCACAGGTGGACCTACTGTCGAATACCATGATAGATCAATGGGGCCGTATGACGGAATAGGTTGATTAGCAATAGAGCTCAAAGCTTGGGACATGGATGATCGCTACCAGAAATAGTAATAAATCGACGGCCCCGAGATCGACGATAAGCCAACAGGTGAAAAAGAGTGCTGACGCCACGCACGGATACTTTTGACTGGGTCGGATAGCTTCACTTTGAGTTGGATCATTGGAGCTTAAAGCCCTATGCTGCTTGAAGAATAGGGAACAGTGACGTTGATGATAGCCACTGTTCAGTACGCAACAGACCGCAGTAGAAGCATCATTCTTTGCCATGCGTCACAGACCCAGTCGCCGAGTAGGATCATACCCACCCGGGCACTTGTACTGTGGAATCAGCCCTGTAGTTTTTCGCCACTGTGTAGAGCGGACAAAATGAGAGAAATGTCGACGTTTGCTATAATCTCGAACAACAGGGTGTTACACAGACTAGTCAGCCCAACGGCATTACCGTCATGCATGAGCACACACACACACACACACTCTCTCTCTCTCTCTCTCTCTATCTATCTCTCTCGGTACCACGGATCATGTCTCTCATACTGATCTCTCTGCTTTGGGTGAATCAGCTGACTCCAAGGAGAATATCACCTTTAGAAACAGGTTTCCCGGAAAGACACAGGTGTCCTAGGTGAGTCAATTTCCCATGAGTCATTTTCTGATGGACTGTACAAGGTGTGAGCGATAAGGGGAGAAATGCAGGTCACGTTTGGGAACGTTAGATATGCGGGAATCTAATGTTCCACGTGTTCTTTTGTTCTTTCGGGTATTCGACAGGCCGAACTTTGTTCATAAAATCTGGTGTCGCGGCTTGGAGAGAACCGAGCTCACTTGGCGGTCGATGATTCGTCAGAATGAATCATCCTGCATTGCCCTTTTCTGGTTAATATGCCTTCGTATTCGGCCATCACTTACTTTATGAATATGGAAGCCTGATGTCAAAGTTGAAGAGAACCAGAATGTTCTGCAACTTTTCATGTTTGTTATTTCTTCGGGTTCTAGCGTCACTCCCTAAGTAGACTTGAAACCACCCGGTCTTGACCACGATGCAGCAACCAGAAGAGGGGGCCATCGCTGTGGGCAAAGCCGAAGAGGTTGTCGCTGCGCAGACTGAGAAAAGCCCCGATCGGATCGGTCAGGCAATTATAGATGGGTCCAATAAGTCACTGGGGGCCACAGGCAAGACCACTCTATCGATAGAGGAAGATGCAGCTTTTGCACATCTTCCCGAACACGAGAAGGAAATCCTCAAGAGGCAGCTCGATGCACCCAAGGTCAAGATCTCCTTTTTTGGGCTATATCGATATGCCTCGAAGCTCGATCTCCTCATTGTCGCGATAAGTGCTCTCAGCGCTATAGTGGCGGGAGCTGCAATGCCTCTATTTACGGTGGGCCCAATGACCCTGCAGAAGTGTGGGGAATCCTCACTGATGCTGAAGCTAGATTCTCTTCGGCTCCTTGGCATCGGCATTTCAAGACATCGAACAGAAAACAATCACCTATGACAGTTTCGTCCATGAACTCGACAAAAATGTTCTATACTTTGTCTACCTGGGAATCGCCGAGTTTGTCACCGTGTACGTTAGCATGGTGGGATTCATCTACACAGGAGGCCAAGTCACCCAAAAGATCCGAGAGAACTATCTTAAAGCTATCCTGCGCCAAAACATCGCTTATTTTGACCAGCTTGGTGCCGGAGAGCTAACCACCCGCATCACCTCCGACACCAACCTGATCCAGGACGGAGTTTCCCAGAAAGTGGGCTTGACTCTGACAGCCATGGCCACTTTTGTCACGGCGTTCGTCGTAGCCTACGTGAAATACGCGCGTCTAGCGGGAATCTGCACATCGACCGTCGTCGCCCTGACCCTTGTCATGGGTGCAGGATCTCAGTTCATCATCAAGTACAGCAAGTTATCTCTCGATCATTATGGAGCCGGCGATACGGTAGCGGAAGAAGTCATTAGCTCAATTCGGATTGCTACGGCCTTTGGAACCCAAGAGAAACTTGCGAAACAATACGACTCGCACCTGAGACTAGGTGAGAAATATGGGATTCGTTTACAAATTGCCTTGGCTCTCATTATTGGCCCCATGTTCGCGATCATGTTTTGGAACTATGGTCTTGGTCTTTGGATGGGCTCTCGTTACTTGGTAGCGCATGAAGTCAATGTTGGTCAGATCTTGACTGTACTTATGGCTATCTTGATTGGATCGTTTAGCCTTGGAAATGTCAGTCCCAACGCCCAGGCATTCACTGGCGCCATCGCTGCCGCTACCAAGATCTTCAATACAATTGATCGGATTTCGCCAGTGGATCCCACATCTACGGAAGAGGGCTTGATCTTGGATCATGTGGAGGGCAATATTGAGCTCCGAAATGTCAAGCATATTTATCCGTCTCGCCCAGACGTCACCGTCATGCACGATATGTCGTTGTCCATACCTGCTGGGAAGGTCACCGCCCTTGTCGGCCCATCTGGCTCCAGCAAAAGTACTGTCATGGATCTCATTGAAAGGTTCTATCTTCCAGTTAGTGGGGCAATCCTTTTGGATGGTCATGATACTCAGACCCTAAATTTACGCTGGCTACGTCAACAAATATCCATTGTCAGCCAAGAACCGGTGCTCTTTGGAACAACAGTCTACAACAATATCCGCCACGGCCTTATCGGGTCCAGGTTTGAGAATGAGCCAGAGGAAAGAATACAACAGCTTGTGGAGAATGCGGCACGGATAGCAAATGCTCACAGCTTTATTTCTGCCCTTCCCAAAGGCTACGAGACGAGAGTGGGTGAACGGGGTTTCTTACTCTCTGGCGGTCAAAAGCAACGCGTTGCAATCGCTCGTGCTGTTGTTTCTGAGCCGAAAATATTGTTGCTGGATGAAGCGACATCAGCTCTGGATACAAAGTCGGAAGGCGTCGTCCAGGCCGCGATTGATCGTGCAAGCAAGGGACGTACAACAATTGTCATTGCACACCGCTTATCTACAATCAAAGCAGCGGACAATATTGTGGTTCTGTTGAATGGCCGTATCGCCGAGCAGGGTGTCCATGAAGACCTAATTCAGATGGGTGGACCTTATTCAAAGCTGGTCGAGGCCCAACGCATCCGAGAGGAGAATACGGCCGACACACTAGTGGATCACGAAGATGACGATAACTCAGAAGACTCTAGAATGAAGGAAGTTGCTCACATTCATTCCGTGGAAAGTGAGTCAAAATCACGGAGGCACCAGGCAGAACCCAGCATATTCGAGAAGGAGATCCGTCGAGTGGATTCTCGAAAGCCAGCTACTGGCGATATCTTCGCTACTGGTGACCCTGATTCTGAGCAAAAATACTCTCTTTGGACGTTGATCAAGTTCATTGCTGCATTCAACAAGCAAGAATGGCGGTGGTTGATCGTTGGTCTGATATTCTCTTGCCTGGCTGGTGGTGGTCAACCCGTTCAAGCATACCTCTATGCCAAGGCCATCAGCGTCTTAGTGCTACCGGATTCCATGTTTGACAAACTTCGACATGATGCGAACTTCTGGTCATTGATCTTCTTTGTCATTGGTATTGTTCAACTCTTTACATTCGGAATCCATGGAATCGCATTCGGTATTTGCTCTGAGCGTCTAGTCTCCAAGTCTCGCAGCAAGGCATTCCGAATGATTCTCCGCCAGGATATTAGCTTTTTCGATCGAGATGAGAACACAACCGGTGCCTTGACATCGTTCCTATCTACCGAAACGAAGTACCTGGCTGGCATCAGCGGACAAAACCTCGGAATGATATTGATGACATCCACGACGCTGATAGCCGCGATGTGCATCTCCCTCGCGTTCGGCTGGAAACTGGCACTGGTCTGCATTGCTACACTACCAGTACTTTTAGGCTGTGGATTCTACCAGTTCTACATGCTCGCTGCGTTTGCACAAAAGTCTAAATCCGGTCATCAGGACTCTGCCTCCTATGCCTGTGAAGCCACTTCGGCGATTCGGACGGTAGCAGCCTTGACCCGTGAGCAGGATGTATGGAATAATTACCACGAGATACTGCAAGCCCAGAGCCGTGCAAACCTGCTTTCGGTCTTGAGATCGTCCATTCTCTACGCTGCATCACAGGCATTAGTCTTTTTCTGTGTCGCTCTTGGCTTCTGGTATGGTGGTACCCTACTGGGGCGCGGGGAGTACAACACATTCCAATTTTTCGTTTCTTTCTCTGAAGTTCTTTTCGGAGCTCAATCTGCTGGTGCGGTCTTCTCCTTCGCTCCCGATATTGGCAAGGCCAAGAACGCTGCTTTCGAGCTCCGGAAGTTATTCGACATTCGGCCGAAAATCGATACCTGGTCCACCAAGGGCGAGATAATAGATCACGAAAAGGGGGAGCATGCAGGTGCCATTGAGTTAAGAGATGTGCACTTCAACTACCCAACTCGACCCGGTCAACCGGTTCTGAAGGGCCTAAATCTAAGTGTTCAACCTGGTCAATACATCGCCCTGGTGGGACCTAGTGGATGCGGGAAGAGTACCACCATTGCTCTGCTGGAGCGCTTCTACGACGTGTCATCTGGAGAAATACTCATTGATGGAAAGAACATTAACGATATCAATATCAACTCGTACCGAAGTCAATTCTCGCTTGTCAGCCAGGAACCTACGCTGTACCAGGGCACGATCAAGGAGAATATCATGCTTGGTATTGACCACAGTGACGTTTCCGAGGATGAGATTATCCAGGTCTGCAAAGATGCTAATATCTATGATTTCATCATGTCTCTTCCGTGAGTTATTTACTTCTGTTCTCTATCTAAACAGTAGCCCCCGCTAACAATCCTTCAGAACTGGGTTCGAAAGCGTCATTGGAACGAAGGGAATCATGTTATCAGGCGGCCAAAAACAGCGCGTAGCTATTGCCCGTGCCCTCCTACGAAATCCTAGAATTCTACTGCTAGACGAAGCCACCTCCGCTCTCGACTCGCAATCCGAAAAGATCGTTCAGACCGCGTTAGATGCTGCGGCTCGTGGTCGAACCACTATCGCTGTTGCCCATCGACTTAGCACCATCCAAAAAGCCGACATGATCTATGTATTTGATCAAGGTCGGATCATTGAGCAGGGCACGCACCACGAGTTGCTGCGCCAGAAAGGCCACTATTACGAGCTTGTCAATCTCCAGAGCTTGGGGAAAGCTCAATAATCTCCTTAAAACTTTTTCCACTCTTCTCTCATCCTTGTACATATAGAGGAAGATAAAATCTCATCTCAGTTCATAACTCAATAAATGCATATAAAGCTGAAGTATTCACACTGTAGATCGCTCTGTCTCCCTATTCATCCCTCTCCAGTGCCTCTCGTCTGCTAACACTGTTTGGGTCCAAGTAAGGCCTCTCACCAAGTCCAACAACACGATGACCAGTCCGAGGACCAAGATCATCATAATCCCACGTAGCAGCATGATAAGCAGATCGGTTGTCCCAAATTGCTATCGAAATGTCAGCTTTGCTTTAATCAACAACGTCACAATTCCGTACCTAAATCATTCGGATTCTGCCAGCGGAACCGCACTTGGAGATCATGATTCTCCACAATCAGATTCACAAACCAGTTAAGAAGATGTTTGCTTTCTTCTTCAGAAACCCCATTAACCTTCTCAACATGAACGCCTACGGCAAAAACACTCTTCCACCCCGTAACAGGGTTAGTGCGAATAACAGGGTGTTGAGCACTCAGTACCTCGCCAACATTCTCGGGCGCACCACGAGGTCCACGATGGACCTTGAAATCGTTCTTCTTGGCGATTTCATTAAACCCAGGCTGAGCATATGTTGCTGTCAGACCCTCAAGGAACCTCCGGTAAGGGTCCGAGATGCGGTCGTAGACTTCGTAACCGGATGCCCAGAGGGTGTCTATAAAGCATAAGCATTTTAGATCGGTTCAGTGCCAGATGATCTTCTTACCACCGCCAGTCTTCGGAAGCTCGGTCAGACGAAGGATAGTATAATCACTTGGAATCGGCTCGAAGGTAATATCACTATGCCATTCCCGCCGAGCAGTCTGCTTGCGTTGGTTGCGATCGGTGAAGAGCTTCTGTCGCTGTTGCGAGCTGATGACGCTGATCTCGTCATCTTGAACGCCGTGCTCACGACTTGAGTTAACAATTGGGTGGATGTGTAGACCGGAAGTCTTGGGTTTTCCAGAGAGTTCTCCGAGTCGTTGAACGAGTTCTTTTTGGAGGTCGTTGTCTAGGCCATCTTGTTTCCGGAAGAAAACAACACCGCGCTGAGATACTGATCGTGACTGTTAGTCATTCTACAAGTGTATCTAGACCCTTGGAGCTTACCGGTGATAGCAAGGTCACGGAGCAGCTCATCGGAGTTTGGAGCGCGCAGAAAGTCTTTCAGGCTGGCGTTGGGGAACTCGCGTCCGATGACGGGAGTAACGTCGAAGGACTCGAAAGCATCAAGGGCGCCACTAAGCTTGAGAGGCCGGGGAGCGCGCTCTAGGCCCTTGAGGGTGAGTTTGCCTTCTGTGATGGGCACCACAGGGGAGGTGGTTTCAGCGACAGGAGCCATGTTGTGATTGATAAAATTGAATTTACTGTTGAAAATGATTCCTGATATTTCTATTCTGTCCAACGACAACCACCACCGGGTTTATATGAGAATACTTCTAAGGTTGTTGCCGACTTTTCGGCTACGATATCGCGAATAATGGCATCACTCCGCGTCCAAAGATATATAGTCATGTCGTGTACTTGCTGAACAAGCACGAATCGGGGGTACGTGTATGAAGTTGACCAATCCTACGCCATTGACTGTGGTGGTTTCGCCATTCAACCTTGCGATCATGTCAGATCCCATCATTCAGGGTCTTGGACGGAGCGCTCCGAGGCTGCGGGGTGATGGGGCAATTCAGACTTGAAGTTGCGTAACACTTCCCGAGGTTTACGGATAGAGTTGCTATCAAAGGCTCAACCTTTGATAGCCCCCTGGCTCAATATACTAGTTAGTAGATAAATATGTCGTACTCAAGAAGCCAATCGTTAGTAATTCGTTAGACAACAGCCTGGAGGCTGCCCAGGTGTGTCTCCCACTAGGTGTCTAGTCCATGGGCTAGCTGCACCTATGTACCGGATTTCCTTTGACAATTTTTGGCTTCCTTTTCCGGATTAGTGCTCACCCGCTCGCCGCTATTACTCACTGAGCAGATCTGAGCACGGCCTCCGGCTCAGTGATCGGATCAGTGAGTCTTACATAAGCCTTGCTCATGCTCAGTGAGCCGATCAGTTTGCTCAGGCCCGGCTCACTGAGCCTGCGCAGTAATGTGATTTGTCACTGAGCGCACTCCGCAGCAGGTCAATTACATGCGTGAGCTACCCCAATAAAACGAATCTCACTACCAATAGATATAGTAGCGCACAATGCCCGCTCTTGCACCCTAGGACGCACTAAGGCCGTAACACGTATATAGATAGTAAGTCCAAAGTAAAAATATACCGCTGAAATCTCCATTACCTTGTTCATAGTACTTCCTAGGACTCGTAGCCGTTCGCTCAAAATTCGGCATTGAACACTCTCTAGGCCATGAAACCCTTTCTAATCTGAGTAACATTGGCTATGGCAGATATCTCTGCTGACGAGGGGATACAGAGAAGTCTCTCTGCGTGGAAAAAAGATGGTCCGGTCCGGCCACGGGCGGCTGGTTAAGCAACTCACACACATAAGGACACACCGGTAGGTGCACGATTGACGAGAATCGTGATAGTGCGGCTGACTACTGTGAAATTGCAAAGGATCAATCTTCCATCTTGGCTATCGTGACTCTCCCCACCTAGTCGTCATCGTCATCCACAGAAACCCTAGAGGCCTCTTCTGCTAGCGACTAAGAGTGGGTATTTAAAATCGCCCCTGTCTCGGAAATACCCCTTCGCTTGTGAACTAGGACAGTGACTTCCCTTGTAGTGCTGGGTAGAAGTGGGATGTGACTGGTCAAATTGAGATCGAATATGATCTCATCTATGTTTCGAGATAATCAATCTTCGAGTAGCTGGGATTTAACTGTGAGATGCTCGGCAGTTGGAAGTCGGCACAATTCGGCATTATCGCCCCACATCGGGCGGGTCTGTCACCGAGATCTCGTTCCCGTCAATCTGATCGATCCCAGAATCTTTCTGGTCAATGAGGATGACAAGAGGATTTGACTGCTGCCGAAGTCAGTAACTTCTATCAGTACTCCTTTCGTTTTGTTTCTAGATCTAATAGGTTGGAGCAAAATGATAAGGGATGCATATCACAATTCTAGGTCGGTGACTTTTGCCTTCTTGGCAGAGCCTGATCGTTCGGCTTTCGAAGCCGTCCCGATCGAACTATCCCAACGCCACAGGTGACAGATATAGGGAACTGTGGGGTAGACAAATCTCGCTTCGGAGGCAGGGTTATGCCAAGCTAAGATAGTCGCTGTCCTTGATCTGACTTCCCCAATGAGAATGGCTATCGGGTTTATTTGGAAACCTTGTGGCTGCGACGGCGGGGCACAGATAGTTTTTTTCTGATCTACCGGTATAAGAAGGTTGAACTTACATGTTCCTCCCATCTGAAACATTGAGGCTTTACATGCAGGATAAACATCAACGTCATTTCCAGTCTATGTGTAATAAATTCTGTATATGAAGGTATAGGTGAGCTAACTGGCACGAGCCTCTTTCTATTCACGATAAACTTGAGACTAAGTGCAAAGTCTCAAAGATAGATATCAGTAGAAGTTTTCCCTCGTCATCGAGAGGAGCTTGCAGCTTGAACCTGGGTAATGAGGTAAAAGAGGCTGCTAAACCTAGACTACTATTGGCTTAGGGCCGATTGTGAGACAATCCATTCCCCTGCCAAGGATTTCAAGCTTATTATCCATTTCTTTCCCCTTCTCGGCTACCATGTTGGGCGGATTAGGTTCGTGTTTCAGGATGTATATGAGAATGGCCATTACTATAAGATCTTCGCGATGCCTGGGCTACATACTCCTTCTATTCTTCCTCACTACCACCCGTTTCTTTCTATTGAGCCACTACTACTGGATAGTTGCTGTCTCTTTTCATTCTTTTCATTCTTTCCTTGAAATATTCGGTGCGTTGCCTGTGGCAGACAACCGCGTTTCTTTCCTTTTTCTTTTTCTGACTTGCTTAAGACGGTCAGAATACAGTCTATTCTTTTCAACGGTCGGACAAATCTTGAATCGAACATTTCCCGAGCCTCTTGCATAATGTTCTCCAAATCGGCTGTTGCGGTCGCTACCATCCTAGGTGCCTCCTTGGTTGGAGCTCATCTAGTCATGGTCGACCCTGTTCCTTATAACTTCGATTCGTCTGATAACTCTCCTCTCGAGGCAGATGGAAGCAACTTCCCGTGCAAGATCACGGATGATTACACAGTTACCGAGGAGAACTATATGGTGAAGGGTGAAACCCAGTCCATGACTTTCCACGGTGGTACTACCCATGGCGGCGGTTCTTGCCAAATCAGTATTACCTCGGACCGCGCGCCGAGCAACTCGACTAGATGGAGTGTCATTATGTCCATTGAAGGTGGATGTATGGATGAGACCGAAAGTAGCTCCAACATCGGAACCAGCTCCACGATGGTGACCCCGTTTTCACCCAACTTCACCATCCCGGACAGCATCGATGCGGGCGAGTATACCATCGCCTGGACCTGGTTCAACCGTATCGGTGGCCGTGAAATGTACATGAACTGCGCCCCCATCACTATCACCGAGAGTAGCTCCTCGAAGAAGAGATCGGAGTCTACTGCAGTTGAAAAGCGCACCACGGATGAATTCCCTCCTTTGTTCATTGCTAACATCAACGGCTGCATTACCGAGGAGATGTACGATATTCGTTTCCCCAACCCCGGTGACACCATCGAGTACCTTGGACCTTCAGACCATCTCATTGCAACTGATGCCGACGTGTGCTACAGTGGTTCCGCCACCTGGGGAACCGCGGGTTACAGCACCACCGGAGGCTCCATCCCTACGGCTACAGCCTCCGGTTCTAGCCAGTCTTCCGCTACTACAGCTACTACGGCTAAAGCTACCGCAGAGGCCTCAGTCAGCACTTCGCTTACCGTGGCTGTCCCTAGCGCCACCACCGAAGTTGCCAAGGCTACCGACATCACCCCGACCACCACAACCTCTGTTGTTTCCGTGGAGACTTCCTCGGCCGATGAGTCCAGTACATCTAGTTCTGATTCTAGTTCTAGCTCCGAAGCTCTCACCGGATCCTGCTCTGATGAAGGGTACTGGAACTGCATCAGTGGCACCTCTTGGCAGCGCTGTGCTGGCGGCACCTGGTCGGCCACTCAGCCGATGCCTGCCGGTACTGAATGCAGCGCCGGCCAAAGCGAGGATTTGGCTATAAATGCTGTTTCTATCACGTCCCGAACGCTGACCATGAAGCATCTCCGGGATCACAGAAACGGTCGCCGTAGCGGCCGTTAAGGACGATAGATCTGCTAGCGTAGATGGTTCGGCTTTTGAGTGTATTGTATAATATTGAAAATTTGGGCAAGATCATGCAATCCTCTCAACAATGAAGGCAGGGACTGAGTGATCACTGAGCGATTCCATGATTGAAGAGATCACTAAGCAAGAGCCCATGCTATTATTTGAAAGGTCTTTAGTTAGAATTACATTCTTAGCTTAGGAATACTACGCTCATCATGACCTTTCCACATGACATCCTAGGAGGCACCCGAAGGGTGGGTCTATAACATCAGGATATAGAGAAAAGCATTAGAGTCAAGTATAATTAACCACTATAGTATAGGTCTTTTTGATCTATAACTTAATAATGTTTAATAGTCCTACTTACTCATAATCCTATATTAGAAAGGACTTAAGTATAATTTTGCCTTAAATCATATATCGAATAAATGATTTCTAATAATGCTCATATTCCTTAACATCACAAGATCTCATATACACTATTAGTCATCTTTCAACTCTCCTCATAGACTCATAGTGTCATCTTCCTTTTCCCACCCATATTACCTTAATCAATCCCAACTACCAAGTACAAGCTCCGCTAGTCATTCCGAAATAAGTAACATGAGCAGCATTTACACCCTGTCCGCCCTGAGCTTCGCAGCATTGAACTGCCTCCCCAGTGCAGATAGAGGTGCTCTGAGGGCTAGTGGGGTCAACAGTCCAGTATTCCACACCACCATGCACATAGCCTAGGTCTGTTGAGGGCAGGTTTGGGATGCCATCATTGGCATGGGTGGTCCGGAAGTACTGGGTTGTCTCGGGACTTTCCGCGTTGAAGGCACCATTGACATAGGTTGCGAAGGCTTGGTTGCCTGATCTTGGTTCACCAAAGGTGTATAAGCTGATGTTGCCGTACTGGGCGGACAATTGGGCGCCTGTTATGGTTGCCATAGAGGCTCCGAGACTAGGCAAATGGGTTAGGCAAGATAATGATAGTAATGCGACAGAAAGAGTGGACGAAAAGAGGGAATGGAAGTAGGGTAGGTTATGTGTAAAAATACATAAGGTAGAACTTTCATACCTATGACCCGTGACTATCAGTGTATATCCTGGATACTGGCTTGTCTGCTGTTGAATAAGCGACTCGACTTGATTTTGAACGGACGTCCATCCGATATAGTATCCGCCGTGCACGGCACAACCCTTACACGAAGATAGCGTGTCAAAGGGAGCTTGAGTGTAATTGGTATCGAGCGCCAGGTTTGTATCGCTGCCTGTGCCGCGAAACACAGTGATGATTTCGTGGCGACTATCGTCGCGAAGAACCCATCCGTTGATATCAGTTTGGGCGTTGTATATCTTCCCCACCGTGGTTAGGGTGGCCGGAATGTTGCATAAATCTGCATATGCAGCCATGGAGATAGTTGCCATCTCATCCAGACGGTTATAAATGTCGCCAGAGATGCCTTGTGTAACGCTAGCTAGGCCTTGTCGAGCAGCCACAAGAAGAGTAAGAGCGAATTTGGCAGAAAAGGCCCTCATGTTGATAGTTCTGGGTCTGAAATCTAACATAGAATGTTTAGATAACGAAGAGTAAAGTTGAAACTTGGTTTTGTTTTTCAGAAGGGTGATATGCGTCTCCTAAATAGTATACCGGATAATAACTTTCTGAATAGAAAGATGGTGCTATGACGATCATATCCTATTGAGGCAATCAAACACCATCGCATTTTTCCGGTCAGAAGTACTTGATATATGAGACATTATACGCTCACCTCGTTGGATCAGGATACAGGCTGTATAAGCATTGTTTAATAACAGGTCTGCCGAAAAGCATCTCTATTTTAACCTGAAACTTAGGAGGGGATGGCTTAGCGTTTCCCTGCTATGCGGTCTCTGATTGGTCAGATGTTCGACCCAGTGGGTGTGAAGACCCTGAACACAACGTTTTCAAAATTAGAGCGGAGAACCTTGCGACCTTCCCGGCAGTTTTCGATGTTCAGATTACCTTGCTTATTGCCGAATCGAACAATCGACCGGCAGGCGTGAAGGCCTAATTGAGCCATTATGCCGACCAGGGCCATGAGAAATGCTTTACGTAGATCTTGACTCTGTCTAGCCCAGCACATTTTCTAAATTTGGATACAGCTAGCACGATATGAATCTTCTGACCAAATAAGATGTTCCACTGTAGACCCTGAAAGGCCGCGGGATTGTCTTGCTTGGCGTTTCGAATACAAATGTACCATTCCCGTTATCAAACAAATTTGCAATAAAACATCTCCAGTCTGTCGGCTCCTATCGCTTGCCATTCGCCGTTTATCTGAAAAAATTCATCAATGTTGCAAGACAGGCCGGGGCGCAAAGGTACTGAACAGCTTTTCTTTCACCCATGAACTCTAAAGTTGGGCTACGACCAGCATAATCTGTATGGTCAATTGATGGCCTAAGGCCCTACAGGCATGCAGGAGGGAAGAAATCCAAAGCTGAAATCATAAATTTGATGCTTTTGGAATGATGAGAGGTCTAGGAGAGAGAAGAAGGAAGGAAGGAAGAAGAAGAAGGTCTGAAGAGCTTATACAGACGCTGGGAGGTCATGTGATCATGACATGGCAAACAATGCTTATCCATCATCAATACCAAAAGCCGTTTGCAAATATTCTGACCATGCTGCTTTTCATTTGATTCACTTGAAGGTAGCGCATGCAGATGTCAATGTAACCGGAGATTCGTTTCGAGTGTTTTAGTAAAGCCAGATTGGAATTTCCAAAAGGACGAACTTTTGATCAACATAGCGGTGGTTTCATTTCTCGATTTCAAGAATAAATTCTATCTATTTCAAATCTTAAGCTTTAGCTGCCCTGCTCGGCCTGAGTCATGGTAATGTAGATCGAACAGTGACCTAAGTGGAGATATCCACTCGTCTCCACCATATGAAACCTCACATTCAACTTCAAGGAATCCCCCCGCTCGGAAATTACCCCTAAACGATGATCTGGCCCGGTCGTGCCTTTTTCCCAGTTTGGGTTCCGCGGCCCAAATGGATTAGTCCAACCCATTTCTTGTTCCCATGCTTGCGAGGGGAATTCGCGTATGCACGCCGCCGTATGAATGGCCAACCAGCACATATGATGGCTTGATAGCGGTAGCTTCAAGCAGGCGAGATAACTCTTCTATGCGGTCCTGTGCTGTTGCGTTCTGCGGTGAGGACTCGCTACGTCCGCAAGCCACCCGGTCATAGGAATAGACGCAAGCATTTTGGGCGATCAGGCGCTGCACGGCAACCCATTCGGCGAGGCCGCTGCATAGACCCAGCTCGATAATTACCGCTGGCTGGAGAGAGCCTTTTTTTGACACTTCTTGTTGGCCCGGAGACCAAAATATAAAGACTATGGGTGCCTGTGTCCCAGGATGGGCATTGATCTGTCATTTCTGTGTGAGATTGGTGTCTTGCTGCAACTGAGCTATTTGAAAAGGATGGCTTCGCCTGTGTGGCGGTGTAAAGGATGTAATGTCCAAAAAGAGATTATTGGACATGCTGGAAACGGAGACATAAGTTCAACGATAGCCATCTGAGTAGTCAATGGTGAGAAAGAGCTATCGTCAAAGGTGTAGCGTGAGGAAGCAAACTAAAGAGTTAAATCTCATTATATAAATACCATGATCTACTTCTTGAAAGCTTTTCCTAGAGTCAAGTATCATACACCAAGATTTACCTTAATTGTTAATACATAAGTGCTCTTTGATGCTTTATTCTTTAATTTTTGATTTTAACAATACAATTAATTAGGCTATGTTTACTATCTAGTATATAAGAAATTCAAGACTCCAGTCTAGCATATAATAGGATCTCATTCAAGTGATATTTCACTTATTGTCTTCATTAAGAAATGAGATCGAGTGACACGTTTTATTGCGTTCTTTTACATGGCATTTCATGCATCGATTTCGGTCAACATTCTAGTATTTGAAATGATTACTGGTCAAGGTCTGTTTTTCCCAAAGCAATGTAACCTGACCGTTATACAAAACTCCATATGCAAAGGAAAGACACGTGCCTCATGTCTAAAGGGGTGAAGTCTAGCAGACAGGGAACATGGCGATATCTATTCTAGAGTCTATAAGAGATCTGGGCGTCCTTGACGAGTTATATCTGTAAGTTTAGCAACTCATTTTTAAAAGCTTACGATGCGTGAGAAATTTTTGATAAAATGGGTTTCCTCAACGTCACATAAGCAAGTTTCATTTGGCTAAATTAGCGTCTCTTCCTTTTCTTTTTTTCTTCTGATTCTTGTCATCAATCACCCACAATTGCCGAATTATGTGTCTACATTGCTCTAGTCTCAATTGATAAACGAGCAAGTCAGCCACTACGGTCTATTAAATTTCATTTGAAGATCAGTACACTTGTGTGGTAGCAATTAAGCCCTGGTAAAAATGCGGGGTAAATAGCCTGGACCCTGAAGATGTTTCGCGTTTAGTCCTCCACCTAACAAACAACCTATACCATTTCCGCTGCCACATATTCAGCCTAATACTATGGAACTATTTTTTAATGGCTAAAATAACTTATCATTAGGCAAAAGTATCTCTTCGGTCCAAAGGAACATATTTTACCTCATGTTGACAAGCCAGTCGGAAATATGGAATGCCTTCCGTTTCACATATATCAGGGGTCTTATAAGCCAGCTATATAACAAAGCTGCCATCTCTGTCGTTTGGGGAAACATCCAATTTTGCACCGGCAATATCTCAAGGCAACACTGAAAACAGTCAACTTTGGTTGGCTTCACATCTAATACACATCTTGATTTCTCATCCTTCTTGGTAAAGCTTGGGCTTAGTGACTCAACATCTTCAATTAATTATTTATCTACTATCAATGTTTTCCTGATCCACTATATATCGATGGAATAAAATTAGCCTCTATTGCCCTATCCAACCGAATGATATATACTTTCTTATATTAAATATCTCACTTCGATCTTCTTCTATAATAGTGATACTAACTATTTCTTTAAAGCCACCAAAAAGCCTTAAATGTCTCTTAGTAATCAAAGGGTATAGGTGTCAGTGAGCAGCCAATCATGATCAGTGAGCCTGAGCCCAGACTGATAATTACCCAGTGAGCCTGAGTCTGAGCGCCCTCATAAAAGCGGCGGCATCCCGGATAGGAAATCCCCACCCGTCAAAGAAAATCCAGTACGTATAGTGACCTACATAATACTTTTCTGTATTTCGACTACCTAGAGGAATGAAAAAATCACAAAGTATCAATGTCTATTTGCTGTTGAAGCTGGCACAAGCCAAGTATGAGTATAGACGGAAGATGCTACTATGTTTGGAATGCATAATGCATGCACATAACACAATTTGAGACAACACTAGGATTGCCCCTAAAACCGACGATGCTTCACTTCGAACCACCAAGGACAGGCACTCGAACAGCACCCTTGGCAGAGTCTGCAGCCTGGTCGCCAATAGGAGCCGGGTTCGGCGAAGGACCTGGGGTAAATTCTCCCTTGTTCTGACGTTGAATGAGACCATTGGTGATGCCGAGGACGGAGTCGACGATAACTGCATCAATACCTTCGGCAACTTGATACTATTGAACGTGGAATATTAGTCAAGGTGCGCGCAATACAGGAGTGAGCATAACTTACGTCGACGTTGACGCCTTCGTTGTTCAGTGCACCGTATGATACACAGACGAGACCAGATTCTTTGACAATACGAACAAGACGAGGGCAAAGAACTAGCGGCTCGGCCTGGCTGACAATGCCGAGGAGGTTCCATCGCGAGGCGAATCGGACGGCCTCTTGTAAGCTGCTAGCGCGAATGTCGCCGACAGGGGAAGCACCAGCGTCGGTGAGGAAGAGAACGGGGATGGACGGCTGCTTGAAAGAGAGCAGAAGACAAACGTCAGGGTTGAAGCTGGAGAAGATTATGTCGCGGCCAGCACCTAGGTCGTAGACCTTGGTGAGAATAGTGTCGACGAAGGAGTTCAGCTCCACTGCGTATGTGTCCATCTCCTCCTCCTCGCTCTCATGGAGCATGGGGTACTCTGGAGATCCAGGTTAGATCAAATAAGGGCAACTGCTCTAGGGAGGCGATTTAAACTCACTCAGTTCGACGTTAAACCCAACGGGGGTGGGGATTTTCTTGAATAGCTCTTCAAGTGTGGCGAATGGGGCTTGGATGTGCTCGCCGCGGGTATTACCCTTGAACCCCTTCTTCTTGAAGTCACGGGTATGCTTGATCTTCTCGGTCAACTCAGCGGGATTATATTCAGACCCGCCAACAGACATTGATCGTTGGCGAGGACCAAGCCCTGGGATGCCGTGAACGTCTACGCTGTCCGGCAAGATACTCTTGTGATGACTCTTACCGAGTTGTAAGAACTGGTCAAGCGTCAAGGTATGGACGGGAGCATCAATACCCGTCTCGCTAACGAGGAAATCATGGTAAATGACAGGAACATGATCCTTGGTAAGCTGGACGTCAAACTCCACATAGGAGGCACCCAAATTGGCAGCCGCAATGAATGACTGCACCGTATTCTCACCCAATTGAAGAGAATTGCGACTGGCCATGTTCTTACCCAGGCCTCGATGACCGATGACCATGGTGGAACTCATGGAGCGCCAGTAGGTCTGGTTTCCAGTGACCGACATTCTTGGGTGCTTGAAGGGGGTAATGACCAGAAAGTTGAAGGTCACAGACCCAATAACCTCCAAGGTGTTCGCGGCAACGATAGGAACGGTGGAGTCACCCTTCAGGTTGATTCGTTGCGATCCGATAGTTTGCTTGATGCTGGAGAGAAGAGCAACACCACGACCAACAATTTGATCCTTGGATCCCGCATATGTAGGCACAAGATCAAAGAGCAGACGAACCTTGCTGGGATCTGTCGTGTGGAAGACGATCGGCTCCGTCGAGATGTTGTCCTGGACGGGCAGGTCAATCACCTCGGGCTCTCCATGAGCACCGCTAGCAGTGACAACCAAGGATAAAGTTGTATCTAGCTGTGTTGCGTGTGCATCTTCCATGGGGATTTGATCGAGATTGACGGTCTCCAGGGGCTTACGCATGTCCATCGTTCCCAGGCTGACCAGAATCATGGTCTCATCGGTAAGATACCGATGTCCAAAAGTCTTAATAAGTTCAGCGTTTCGCGGCCCAGGGCCCCCCGAGGTAGGAGCCGGCGCATTGGACCGCCGATCAGCTAGGGAGGACAGAGCAGGTGGTGAAGACGACGGAGATGGACTATAAGTCGGGACTGGAACAACTGGCTCAGGCTCGATGGCGGGAGGGCCAGGGCTAACTTCGGCTAAACACCGTGCGATGTCAAGATGTCCACGCAGCGCGGCATGTTCCTTTGCTGTCCATCCGGATGAGTCAAATCGTTCCACGTCAGCGCCAGCGGCAACCAACAGTTTGACCACATTCAAATTACCATCCACGGATGCGATGAATAGTGGAGTCCATGAATAAGTGTTTTCTGCTAGCTCCGTGTTGGCCTTCTGGTAATTTGTACCCTCAAGAAGAATTCGAGCACAGTCATCGTGTCCAAAACGAGCTGCCACATGCAAAGCAGTTTCGCCCTGCTCGTCCTGGTAATTGATGTCCACGCCGGCATCTACCAAAAGCTGGACGATATCGACAAAGTTGGCCTTGGTCGCTAAGGCTAGAACAGCGCTCGACTTGGAAACCTGTTTTCGAACCTGGCCCCTTTCATTGGCGAGGTCCTGATCATTCTCGGCTTCTAGAAGACAACGGGTCGTTTTCGGATGACCACCCACCACACTGAGATGCAGCGGGGCCCATCCATCATTGTCTTGCCATAAAGTGCCGTCAATTCCCTCACTCACGTCAAACATTTCCCATGCTTTCAGATGCTCAATTATCACCTCGCAAACGACCTTGAAGCCGTACTGTGCCGCATAATGCAACGGAGTGCGACCAGAAATATCCTTCGCCATCAGTGCCTCTCTCTGGTTCGGACGTAATTCGTCCAGCAAGTGCTGGAGAAGAGTAACAGCTGAATCATTACGACCAAGCTGCTGAGGCATGTGCTCCTCCTTTATAACCGAGCGCGGGGGCTGTAAAGTTGGCGGCGCGGCGGGAGTAATGAAACGGGACGTTTCCGGAGGGAAGTCCAGCACCATTGACGCGGCGGGCTCAGAGTCATTGGTTGGCTGTTCGCGTCCAATGGAGATGACCATACGATGCAGGCAATTGCGCCGGTTGATATCATCGTCTTCCTCAAGGGTATCAACACGGCTAACCAACGCACCGAGGCAAGCCCGTGAGCGGTGCAAGATAGCGCGCTGGATAAGAGTCTTGAGAACCTTGGAGAAGATTCCCTCGCCTGCTTCATCCGCGGCGGTCTTCAGAGTCTCCAGCAGCTCCAGCAGAACATGGGTGTCATCCTTTTTCAAAGAATCGTCCACGGTCGTCAGAACGTTTGCAGGGAGGTTAAGGTAGGGCCGAGTGGAACCCCGTTTCAGCGATAGGACCGAATGAGTAGAGCTGCCATCATCTACGAGCTTCTCATCCGACTTGGACTGGTCAGTAAGGAGGGCCATCCAGGAATTGATCCGCTCCTGGCCCTTAATTGCTCGCGTATTCGAGCCGAACGCAGTCGGGTCAACCTTGGTCTCCAAATACCGCTTCTGGGCCTGAGCTCCCACTTTCTTGTCCAACTTTTTGGTGATCTTCACGAAACCCCGACGGTTGACTTCACCATACCATTGTAAACGGCGGAGGTGGTAGCGCAGGTCCAGAAGAGCTTCACGAAGATCATGACGGTCCTCGGGCTCCAATGGATGGAGACCCTCCATGGAGTAACCATAGCGGTCCTCTAACAGCTTCAGCCGACGGGAATATTCGGCATATTTCTTGTTGTAGAAGTAATCAACGTCCTCGACATTTCGATCGAGGGAGTAGAAGAAACCTATATCACCAAACGCAACCAAAGAAGCCGGGCATCCTGGTTAGAATGGTGCACAAGGTACGCAAGAGGGATTCGAGGCGATTCAAGGTATCGCGCGCTTACCGGCCAAATCCGCCTCCTGCCCTGCCTTAACTTTCTCCGCCGCCGACTTGATGAGCTTCTTCAACGCTTTGTACTTGATGTATGAGGCGCTCCACTCTGGGACGGTAAATTGGGCGAGGTTGCGTCCAAACTTCATCTTGAGCCAGAAGGTACTTCAGGTATCGTTTTGCACTAAGTTGTTCCGATTTCAGCGGGGAATTCGTGTATTCCACCGCTTTCTTCTTTGTGTCCTTTGGCGATTTGCCACCCGAGGTATCCGAATCCACCACGAATTGATTGGGAGGATGGTCTGTCGTTCCAACCTGGATAGTCACAGGAAAGGATCAGGTGAGCGGACGCACGCATGGAAGAGTCAATGGCGCCATGAGGAGGATATTTGGGAAATTGTTGGGGATAGAGGAGGTGAAAGGTAAAAAGGTCGCCGAAAACTGTACCTGGAGCTCTAAGTGGAGATTGAAGCGGTGAGGTGAGAGATTCAAAAAAAAAAAATCTGGCGCTGATCCGAGCGAAGATCCCAAGCCTCGTAAGCTAAGCAGATAGCTCGAGAGGCGCACGGGAATTGGAGAGGGAAAACGGGCAGACTTGAGCGGGATCCCAGGTCGAACGAGCAGCCCGTGTGCGTGGTGCTGGGGCGGTGATTTGTCGATCCGCGGGGTCAAGCTCCATGGTTCCGCAGTTTCCACATTACGCAGAGCAGGGGACTCTATGGAGTTTCGTGGTTCCATTCATCCCAATTCCACTTTGCCTTTTTTTAAAAAAAAAAAATACTTCTTTTTCAACAGATCTATTGAAACATTTGGTTCTTGTTTCTGTATCTTTCCGGACCGCGTGACCCGCGCAGACAGGTATACCCTCAACGCCCTCGCCGAGCTTCACTTGGGACCAGGATTCCTTAAACATCCGCAACACCGATCCTCACTGGGGACAGGAATCAAGCAAATGGCCGAAAGCAGGCAGCTCTTGGGCCTTGTGACCAGCGGTATAGTGCGCCACGGACTCCGTTCGGACCGTACTCTGGTCTTAGCATCCGACGTTAGGGGTAGAGATTAGCTATATCGGCCAATAGCAGCAGTCGATTCCCTGTCACCTTGAAAACCTTGAGCATCATGGCTGACAAGAAACCCAGAATCGTAAAGATGGGGTTGAGCAAAAGAAAAAGAGAAAGAAGGAAAATGTAGTGAGGGGAAAGAGACCTGGAATCGGCCCATTTCTGCCCAAGCTTATGTACACCTGACGCAGGCCTCATCCGCAAATAGTGCAATTCGGCCGCGGGGCTTCATTGTAGATTTACATGGTAAAAGCGAGGTTGAAATTATCAAAATAGGCTCTGGCTGGATTCTCATACTCTAGCGAATAAGTAATGCTGGTTCATAAATCTCTTTGCGCCATACCAGGGCATAAACATAAAACGCCAACCATTCCAACTGGCCCGAAAAAGAAAAGTAGAAGAGAAAAAAAAGACAAACAAACAACCCAAGAATTTCAGATCGCTAAACCGGGCAATGTGCTCATGAGGCATAAAAAAAGAGTCCCCACTAGCCATATCAAATAAAGGGAAAGAATCAACTCCATTCAAAGGAATCCATGTCAAACCCCTCGAAAGACAACAACGATTCGGCGCAACTCTCTCAGAGAGAAGTAAAAGAATCAAAAGAGCAAAATGCTATGAAGCAGCAGGAGTGCAAAGTGGTCATCCTATTACTGCTGAACCAGTGGCTTCAATGCCTCCACGGCGGACTGTAGCACGGCTGAATTGGATGATTTCTTGATGAGGACAGTCAATATGTCAATGCCCCCCGCGGCGCGGACAGCCTCCTTGGCACGTGCCCCAATGTCACCGGTGGCGCAAGTCAGATTGTGCACGCACACCGCTCCTCGGTGGAGGAGACCATCGTCGTCTTCTTGACACAAACCCAGAAGCAATTCTACCCCGCGCGGTCGCTCCAACACCGCCGCAATGGCTGCATCGTACTCCGTCAGCATGGCAATCGCTCCGCCAGCCGCGCGCCGCGTCGCGAAATCATCTGAATCAGTAAGTGCCAGAATGATGTGGAGCCGCTGGGCAGCACGCTGTGAACCGTCGGCAAATTTGACAATGCCGGATTCGATGGTCATCAGATTGCAGACCAACTCGCAAGCAGCCCGCTGCACGAGAGAATTGCTGGACAGGAGAAGATCTTCCACGGCGGACCAACCTTCTCGGACGATAAGATCGGCGGGCGTCTCATCATGCGGATAAGAAGCAAGGTTCGTCAGGGCAAGCAGGCCCTCGAATACTGGGAGCAGATCACGGGGCTGGTCGGCAGAGATAGATGTCGTCTCGGACGACGTGAGAAGGGATAGCAAAGGACGCACAGCAGATGTGACTTGAGGGAAACCGGAAGATGGGAACACAAGCGAAGGGTCAACAGAGACTAGAATCCCAGCGAGGGCGTGAGAGGCGTTTTTCGTTGTCACAGTGACTACAATCGAGTTGCCCTGCTTCGGAATGGCCAGCCCAAGTAAGAGTTTGACTGCACCTTGCTGGGCCAAAAGGCCTCGTGACTTTCGGTGCCGGGCCAATGCCAATAGAATTTGAGCTGTGAGGTCATGGATTGATGGCATAGCAAGGCGGCCACACTCGACCAAAAGAGACATGATCCCCGCATCAATGACAAAGCCGCAGCGGACGAGGACCGCCTCTTCCTCCTCACGGGGGTCCGGGCCAGCCCGAGCCTTACCGCCAGAAGCGTCTGCGTAGTCCTTCAGTTGACCCATCTTTTTCTGCTCTTCGGAAAGATTGGGAAGGAATTTGGTGAGGTTCAAGAAAATCATCAATCCACCGTACAGTACGGAGGAGTCTGTGGTGTGCTTTTTCAAAATCGTGATCAAGTCGCGCAGGAAGGAGGAGTCTCGAGCTAATTGGTCTTTGACCGAGGGCTTCACGGACGAGTAAGCCAAGCCCTCAATGGCGTGGGAAGTGTTCGCAGGCTTGGATTCAGACATCAGTCCCTTAAATCGTTGAACCAGATCAGAAACCCCGCTATCTTCCACCTGGGGCTTACCATTTTCAGCAGAGGGCTGAGTTGTCTCTGAGGCTCGAATCTTCGCGAGAACCACAGCCGCCAATTCCGATCCCTCGTCACTACCGTTGGTGAGGGTGTGCGATAGCCATTCGGAAAAGTTCTTGGAAATTGCTTCACGGCATGGACGATTGATACATGCTGCATTCAATAGGTCCAGCACGGCAATTTCCACTTTCTTGCGCTTTGCATCCCGCGATGCCAATGGGCTAAGCAGTTTCATGAAATCTTCCGACAGGAAGACATTAGCCGCAGCAGTGGGAGCTACGGGGAAAACCGCAGTAACAGCGGAGAATGCAATAATGAAGTCATCAAGACGACCCTTCGCTAACATAGCTCCGATGAGGGTTGAGAATTGCTTTTCGCCCTTGTCCTTGGCAACTTCCAGGTACTTCGCGGTGGCCAGCGTGGCCTGGCTGCGCAATTCAAGTGGCAGTCGATTATCGAGCGAGGTCAAAATGACCTCAAATTCCTCGTCATCCACCAAGTGTTGAAGTCGGTCGGCGTCGACTACAAGCAGCCGCGCGATACCCTTCAGCGAGCGACCATCCAGATCGTGGCCAGATTCCATTAGCTTCGCCAGGAAGAGTTGGAATAGTTCGCTCTCGCAGTGCAACCGTGTCTCCTCCGAGGGCCACACGCTCGGGTCTAACACCACGGTGTCAAGACATACCGCCGCTCCATCGCCTCGGTCATAGATCTCATCGAAGAAGGTCGTCACAGAAATCTGCAACTCGTTTGAAAAATACTGGCGAACACTGGTGTTGTGTCGGACCAGTCCGGAGATAATATCGTCTTGAATCTCCGAGAAAGCATAAGCCCGCTGCCCCAGCAGCAGCTTCAGTGATTCCAGTGCGACATTCTCCGGGGGCTTCAAGCCATCTGTGCGAAGATAAGCGGCGGCTTCCTTTCCGGCGGACTCATCTTTGTGGGTTGCGTAACGTCGGCAGAGTTCCAGTAGTTGGTGGCAATTTTCTTCCTCTTGTTGAATTTTGAGGAACGCTGCTTTCACGTCGGGGTTTTCGGGGGCGATAGAGACTGCTTCGCGTAGGTTCCGTGATGCTGCCTGTATTTATTCGTCAGACTCAAATTCCTAGTTATCGGTTTTGTGACCGCGATCGGAGGTACGGGGCATTATTACATACCTCGCGGTGACCAGCATCAACCAGCTCAACAGCCTCCCGTGCCAGGTGTGCAGCGCGCTCTTCGCCCGTTGCTTGAACCATTGCAGGGTCGCTGAGGAGCAGCGCGCTGCAAAAACAAGATGTAAAAGGTCCGGTATCAAAACTGAAAGTCGATCACGAGAAGAAAGGAATCGACCGCTTTTATTTTTTTTTTCGGAGGTGCGGAAAAGCGGGAGAGCGGGAGGGTGGTGAGGGGGTGGAAAAGAAGGCGGAGAGAGGCAGGACTTGATCCTTTTATCTGATCGTCTTCAATGCCACGTCGCGGGTAATCAGGATAAAGGAGAAATTCAGCAGAAAAAAACAAAAGTGTAGAAGCTCTATAGCGCGACTGGGATGCCCTAGAAATATGGTAATACCAAGTATACATAGCGTCCTTCCCCCTCACCTGCACTCTCACAGTACTGTATTGTTCCGCCGTTTCTCTCACCCAATCGCCATTATCAATCGAGTCCGATAAGACCAACCACATCGCCCCGCCCCAACACGTTGCTGATAAAACTGCAAGTCAGCTTAGTCGACAGAAGAATTATTGAGTTCTGATACCAGTCAAATAGGCGGGCTACAATACTGAAACATACTTCAGCCCTTACAAGGGTAAGAAAAGGGTGAAGGGTTTCCTCTCAACAGGATGACCTCAACGCGGTGCAAGGCGCGTCCGTGAGCGCCAAGTATGTGGAACACTTTCATTTGCTTCTCATTCGAGCATTGAGTTTCTCGTTGGTCTCCTGCATTCAGCGTAGATCTAGGTATCCATCCACCCATCGTGATAGGTGGAGCGACTATTGGTACACTATCTACAGGACAAGGGCTTGGCTTGACAAATAGGCGCCCGAGAATACTCAACATGCGTAGATCATGTCTAGGCACTCTCAATCCAAAATAGTACTGACAGCCACCGAAAAACGGTCTTCACATGTCTCCAATTACATGGGTGTGAAGTACTCCGTATAGCTATGGAAGTCCTTGCGATGGCCTCCAAATCAACTTTCATCCATCGTGGCTATCATGGATCTAGCATTTGGCCTAACAGAGAGATAAAATACCCAAGATCTTTAGCATCCCATAGTGATGCATGAAGCGTAGAGCTCAAACATTGATCGACCTACAGTAACATGTCTGAAGCTTCCAAAGACCCCGATATCCACGGTTCTTTATCGCGTGGGGCTACCGTACATCCGCATATCCGCCAACATTATACCTTTTGGGCTTAGAGGCTTTTAGACACAGGTAACCTTGGAGATAACAATCCATGGATTCAGGTTTTTTATTGTATTTTATTTTATTTTTGCCGTTTTTTGGCCTTTGTCCAAGTTTTATTATAGAATGAAAAGAAGCCATTAAAGGGTTGGGGCCCTGAGAGATCTGTCCAGATGAAACATTCATAGCTCAAAGAAGGGGTGAAACGACTCCGCATTAGCTGGTTGAATCTTGGAAGGGGCCCATATTTTCCTATAAAGTCCCACCAATCAAATTGGTGAACTATCACCATCTCCTAGTTCATTTGCAGTTAGTTGGTTAGTTAATATACTGTGTGCTTATGTAAGAATCTTACTTCCCTCAGTGACTACCTAGCGCATCGCTCTGCCTCTGCGCCTAATCATACACCATTTGCAGAACACAAAGCCAGATCCCAACATCAAGACCTTTCGCCTTGAACATCAGAGTGGTGTTTGAAGTATCGACCTCGGTCCATACTTTTTCCGGTGACGGAGGAACCTTCGTGCCGACGGGATTCGTTGTACTCCGTACTCCGTATAGTTTTAGCTTGAACCTCTATCTATAAAAACCAAGCCTCATATTTTCGTCCTACCTCTAGATAGCTTAACCAATCAGCAGGTATTCGTCGACTTGCTCATCAGGTCAAGCTTACCACCCATTGGCGAAAACTTTGATCTAAACCTTAACGATGTTGTCCCTTAACATCCCATCCTACTCAAAGCCATCAGGATACCAGCTGTCAGAATTGCCAACCCCGAAGCTGAGTACTGACACAGACGTCCTCATCAAAGTTCATGCCGCGAGCATCAATCCGATTGATGTGAAAAGAGCCGGTGGAGCACTCAAGCAAGCCGTCAAAGACTCGTGAGTACACTTTTCTATCCAATTTCTCCGTTGTGAATGCAATCTTACCAGAAGCAGTTTTCCCTTTAAAATCGGCTACGATGCTTCTGGTGTGGTTACAGAAATTGGTCAGGGCGTGACCCGTTTCAAAGTTGGAGACTCAGTTTATGTCAGACTACCAGAGATCAATCGAGGTATGAATCAAGCCATAGGGAGTAAACTGCTACAGATGCTGAAGTATTCTAGGCTCTTGCAGCGAATATGTGACATGTGCAGAGGACCAGATTGGTCTCAAGCCCCCTTCGCTGTCCTTTGAAGAGGCAGCTTCAATCCCCCTGGCAGCGATGACTGCGCTCCAAGCTCTTAGGAAGCACGGCGACCTTGCTGGGAAGACTGTTTTTGTACCTGCTGGCTGTATGTGTTTCTTTCATAACTACCAACTGTTGAGTTAAGGATACCTGGCTGACAAATTTTTAGTGAGCGGTACTGGTCTATTTGCGTGTCAACTGGCCAAGCACGTCTTTCACGCTGGCAAAGTAATTTGCTCAGTCTCAACAGCGAAGATTCCCAAGGTGAAAGAGCTTCTAGGCGAAGGAACTGTCGATTATAGTAAGAAAAATTCACCTTTCTTTGAGCCTTCAAGTATTAACAAATGACAAGTTATCGATTACACCAAAACCGACCCAAGGGATGCCATCGAGAAAGGCTCAGTGGACTTCCTTTTCGATACAGTTGGTCTTGCGATGGAATATCTCTGTCTCATGAAGCCGAAAGTAAGCCGCATCGTGTCTGTTTCTACCACGCCATCAGCAACTGTGCTACAAAATTCTTCATTGATGAGAATGGCTCATAATCCTACGATTCCATCTTATGTCCGGCCTATGTTGAATTCCATGGATTCCATTCGCAAATTCAGAGCCGGGCGTTACGGCGTGGAGTATGAGTATATGATTTTGGAGTCGAGCGGTAAGGATCTGGATGAGCTTAGGGGATACATTGAAGATGGGAAGCTTAGAACAGTCGTGGGCACAATGGTTGAGCTTCGCGACATACAAGCGGTGCAAAAGGCCTGTCAAGTTGTTTACGATGGAAAGGGGGGTCTTGGAAAATTGGTAATTCGGGTTGTTGCCAACAGCAGCTCGTGAGCTTGCCCAGCTGGCTATGTATGATTATCGTGAACTCCTATCCAGAAATTAATATTCTAGTCCTGCAAATTCCAACCTTGAAAACTTGAAAGGCTTGCTGGGTTGTCCATTTGACTATTCGACTATGTATATGTGCTAACAAGGTACCGGGGGAAATTTTCCTGGAGAACGGAGATATGCAGGCAGTAGATAGTGAGTGCAGGTCATTCAAACTATGCAGTAAATTAAAACAATCCATTGATATCCAAAGCGTACATTCCGTGTATTTTGAAAATATTCAAATCGGCCCTCATCCCGACTTTACAGGTTTGCTTTCCTCAACTCAGCCTCCGTCCATTCCCATAATTGTCTTCCCATATCAACACTACGTGCAAATTTATTATCGCGCTTCAGGTTTCCAACGGGGACATAATAGCCACCATTTACAAGGTCCTTCTTCTTTGCCCCCGCAGCCGCCCACAGCGAATTGTATGCTCCCTGCTGAACCGTCGACCCCATAAGTTGCAATGTCTTGGAGCCTAACGAGAATAGAGGCGTACGTGAGCCAATTGACGAATACAGATCCGTCAGAATAACTCCTGGATGTACCGAGACAGAGGTGATGGATGGATGTCGCCGGCTGAGTTCAGCAGCAAAAAGGATGTTGGCAGCTTTCGATGCTCCATACCGAGCATTGGTATTGACCTTCTTGAGCTTTTCCTGGTCGAGCATTGTACTAAAGCTTGGGGCGAGGTTGTGTCCTACCGAAGAAAGAGACACAACGCGGACGTCGGAGTGGGGCTCCTCTGCTGTTTTCAGGAGTGTTGGAAGCAGAAGCTTGGTCAAGAGGAAGTGACCGGTGTGGTTTGTTCCAAGTTGAATCTCATGGCCTAGGTCTGTCTCGCCTGGGGGCAGGGACATGACGCCTGCATTAAGGATTAAGATATCCAGTCGTTGGGATTGAGCAATGAAAGACTCGGCGGCTTTTCGGATTGAATCGGTGGATGTCAAGTCCAATGGAATCCAAGTAATCTCGACATCATTCGACACAGACGATTTGATTTCCCTGATAGCATCTGTAGCTTTGATTTCTGTGCGAGCACCGAGGAAAATCTTCTCCGGGTTATGTTTGGCTAGTTGGAGAACGGTCTCCTTGCCCAAACCAGCATTTCCTATGGATTCGTTAGGCATCGGTACTTTTCTAGAAAGAAATCATCGAGGGAATCGGAGGGTTTAGGCCCGAACATACCACCAGTAACTAGTACAACTTTTCCAGTTAAATCCAGTATGTCCTTGTCAGGATTAAAGCAAACGCCACCGATGTAATTATAGGGGTTCACGAAGGCCGTAGCAAAAGACGCCATCTTGAAAGGAGTCGACGGTTGCTTGAAGTTTCACTGAGTCCAAGTCCAATGCAACATGCAGAATATTTATAGGAGGAATCGGTGTAACTAACCCTCCGATGATTTCCAGAGATAACACGGTAGATCGTGGTTGCGCCTCTCTAAAAAAAGCTTTAACCTTAAAAAGCCAGGTGTGAACCTCGGCAATTTCCTTTTTAGGATTCGTCACACTGTCTTCCACTTGAACCAAAATCAGGCCATTCTCACAACCCTCGCGACCATCCTTATTTAACGGTAGAATGCAGTACAGGGTATGTCATGGAGCATATGTCCGATATCAACTAGTTTGATCTATTGAACTGATGGGATTAAAAAATGTATATATTGCCAAGAATTATGGGCAAGCGTGCTGATGTCATCATCCCACGAAGACTAACTCAATACTGTCAAGACTATTAAGCATAAAAGGATCCTGCCGATATAGAGATCGAAAAGATAAATAGAATCAATGGGCATAGGTTCTTGGTTCCTTGCAGAAGTATGCGGTGCAACCAATCGCCGCTGCTCCGAAACCCGGTTATCGCCTCGTGACCGTTATCAGCTTCACTCTTTGTTCTCCAAGTGAATCATTTTCATACTAGAGCACTGGAGCCTTTGACTAAACTTTCAAACTGCGCTCGACAACGCTGAGGCTCCCATCGAGTCTATTCCCAGCCCCTATAATCCCATCATGAACTTCCATCCTCACTAATCAGCTCCATCACCATGAATTCCGTCGATGCGTCCGAGCATTACGACCTAGGAGCCACAGGTTTGTCCCAACTGCTCCCTAGCTTCAGAAGAAGAACAGCCGTCGAAGCACTCACTTTCGTTGCGCAAATTATCCCTGACACCATGAATCTGCAGATCCTGCTCCGTCTCTTCTCACCATCATCCTCGACACAAATCCTCACGCCTGGGCAGCCCTCGAAAACTCACTCCCACTCTCTAAAGCCGTCGCAAACATCCTCGTGCTTATCAATGCCCATCTAGCCTGCAACTACGCAAACGAAGTTGCCGTCGTCGCATCACACAGCCAAAAAGCAGCATGGCTCTACCCAGTCCCAAGCGACATGCGCGAGTCTGCAGACCGCGACGGTGACGTCGCGATGAACGTTACCAACGGTGCACCCGCAGCTCAAACAAATAAATACCGACCCTTCCGTTTAGTTGAAGAGCAGGTCAACAGCAACCTGAAAGCGCTTCTGGATTCGACCAGCAGCGATGATATCCGTGACAACACGTCGACCATGATAGCCGGCGCGCTGACTTTAGCTCTCAGCAATATCAACCGGCGAACAATTGCCTGGGCAGAGGAACATGGCGGTGCAGAACAAGATGATCCGACAGAAGGAAATGGAGGTGGTGGCCAGGGAACAACGTCGAACAAATACTCCGCCGACGACGACGAGCGGCTACAGAGCCGCATCCTGATTGTATCTGTTAGTGGATCCGGCGACTCAGCGCACCAGTACATTCCCGTGATGAATAGTATCTTCGCGTGCCAGCGCCTTCATATCCCCATCGACGTATGCAAGCTCAGTGGTGATGCGGTGTTCCTGCAGCAGGCCTGCGACGCCACTAAGGGCGTGTACATGGCCTTGTCAGAGCCGCGTGGACTGCTCCAATATTTGATGATGGCATTCCTGCCAGACCAACGTTCTCGTCGACATCTTGTGCTCCCAACGAGGGTGGATGTGGATTTCCGTGCTGCCTGTTTCTGTCATCGTCGAGTCGTGGATATAGGGTTCGTATGTTCCATTTGTCTGAGCATATTCTGTGAGCCTCCACCGGATAATACTTGTTTGACTTGTGGATCGGCATTGGATGCTGGTGATTTTGGTCTGAAACCGGCGCTTGTACCGAGAAAGAAGAAAAAGAAGAAGCGGGTTAATGGGGCTTCGGCGGCTGGGACGCCTATGTCTACTCCTACGCCTGGTCCTTAAGATTTCTTACGTTTACATAAAACAATAATCAGATCGTGGTCAAATTTAAACTTGCTGGTATCAAAATTCTATTTTGGGGGAGGTTTGTACAGACAAAACGCCACGCGAACAGGACTGGGAAACAACTGGTGTGGAGCTATTTGTAGCACCTCCGAAGGACCAAGGAAGCACACACTTTTACCTGATAAGATTGATACAGTCAACAGCGTTGAAAGTAAGACTAGAATGATACGCTGAGAAGCAATGGCAGACATAAAGATAACGCAGAAAGGAAATGAGTGCGACGCAAATCAAGAAAAACGCTGGGGGAATCAAAAGCAACTCGCAATCTAAAGCACGGACAAGGGTGGGGCTCTTGCGGAGCACAAATGGTCACAGATCTTGAGGATCAAGGCCGAGACATCATTCGTCTGTTGTGAGGCACGTACGGGCGGTGCTGAGATTGTTGGCTTCTTATTTTCGGACCATTGGAGATGCTGATGAGCTTCAGCCACTGCAATCGATTGAATCGATGTTGTGGCACTCACTTCCTGGGTCGAAACATCAACCCTCCCTGAGCAACGGGTGCATGGTTTGGGTTTCGTGACATCACACAATGGGCCTTCTCTTGTCTGCTCGAGAGGGAACCAATGGCCTGTGAGAGGTGATTAGCAAATATGTGTTTACATTAAAAATGATGAAAGCTTACGAAAGACTCGGTGTTGTGAGCGAAGAAGAGAGCAATGCCCTCTATGGTCTTCTTGACAACCATGAGTCCAAGGGAAGCATCGATGTCACTGTTTACAACAGCTGGGTGACCTGAATACCATTAGCATCCCGAAATTCTAACCGGAAACAATTATACACACCAGTGAATTCATTTTGAATCATGGCAGCAATGGCCTCTTCTTCGTTCACCTGGTCGAAAAGACCCTCTCGAGCCTTTTTGTGGCTGTAATAAACCCGGGTTGCACATGTACTGGCTGCGAAGGTGGAGGCGATGTGCTCTCCAGTGCCAGAGGCCACAACAGCGACTGTGGACTTGGTTTCGTCAGTCGGATCGACAGGAATAACGTGCGTGCCTACGCCGATCAAGGCCGCTGGACCAATACGGCCAGGGTGCTTCATCCCAATGCCTCCAGAAGAAGAACCTGCGGCGATGTTGCCAAACTTGTCAATGGCGATTGCCCCAACGGTGTCCGTAATGAGGTCTTCTTTGTCATAACGAGAGTTGGCGTTGTGCGAATCGCTGTCTGGAAGGGGCACACCACTGGGAGACTCCGCCGAGCCATTATCTTCATCGGCTGATGGGGTTCCGTCTGATTGAATCTTTGATTCAGGTCCACCGGAAGCCTCATCATCCATGACTCGGAAGGGTCTATCCTGAATTTCACCGATTTGACGAGCAGCATCCATGTGCTTCTGCACACTCGGCAAGTCAGCGGGGGTGAGAGGCTGCGCCCGACGGAGGTACGCCGCCCGAATTTCAGTCTCATTTTTTGGATTCTCATGTTCCCATTCAGCAATTTCATGGGACCAGTTCCTAAAGCGCTGGGCTGCGAGGGGCGAAACCAACACATCATTGGGAACCACAACTACATTGTTGTTCCATGCGAAGTTTGTAGCACCTTCACCACAGAGCAGGTTTGGAGGAACTCGCGACATGCCAGGCGACTTGCATGCTTTCTCGTAGATGCGACGGGCAAGTTGAATCGGATTCTTGATATCTATTCACATTATTAGCACCAGCGAGATATACACTAACTCATGCAGGGGACATACTGGGCACAGCACCAACGGCCCCGCTGCGACCAAAATGATCGACGATCGAGGCATCACACTCAACGATGCCGTTTTCATTCAGGTTGCTACCCAGCCCTGCATTGGTAATCGGAGCATCCTCAAGGACCATAAGTGCCATCTCCACGGCGTTGACTGCAGATCCTCCATGACGAAGAAAAGCCATTCCTGCTTCAACGGCGCTGTTTGCAGCGTGTTAAATTCCCGGCTTTTCGAATTTGAGGAGATCAGGAAGAACTTACAGCTCGCACACCTTCAGGTGCTTGACCTCATTCTCGCGGCTGTGATACCCAGCTCCGGCGTGGACAAAGATCGCACACAGCTCGTCGGTGGCTTGAGACTTCACCATTGTTGACTTCGGTCGTTCTGACTCGGATGGGGACTAAAAACGTGGTACTTTGAGCCCGGAGACTCGGGGTATGCAGTTTCTAGTACCAGGATGAGTGCAACCGGTAAACAACACTGGATATTGGGTTGTTATGCAGTGACGTGGATCCTGAAAGGTCTTGGATAGGCAGTACAGCGTCTCCGCAAAGCAAGCAGGTTACCGGGGAAGCTTGGTATGAAGAAGAATGAACTTTCCACAGGCCTGCTATCTAGATGCGTGGAAAGCGTTTGTCAAGCTTCAGCACCGCGGCAACCAGAACTGACAAGCTGCGTGCTTTGTAAGTCCACGGGAAAAGTGAAGGAATTCCACAGTCAGAACTGATCATAGGAAGCAGTAAGAATAATGGAGGAATTCACTCCAAGGGCATCAGCATAAATAAGAAAGGATAAACGATATGAGATCTCCCTGGCGATAGGGTCTCTTGAGAACGGAGGTTTCAACTACGTTTATATGTTCATGCAGACCCGCTCTGCACTTGCCTGGTTTGATATCTAACACCCATTGCTTCTTTCCTTTCATTCCATGTTCATATAGAGAGTTGAAAGTACTGGCGTGGTGCCTGCCGTAGTGTATTGCCTCCAGGATATCAGTTTGGAACGTCCAGCCTTGGAGATTGCACAATTAAAACATGATCAGATGCATGATAAATAGATCTTAAATCTGGAAAATCAAAAATAGCCGGGCACATGATGTTGACGTGACCCCCAATTATGTCAGCATGCCTCCCCGCCTTGTCTGCCTGAGCTCCGCCACGGTTGACTTCATCAATCCCCCCCATTCTACTCGGCGGACTTAAGCGCGGGCCTTGATCTCTCTTATCCGCCATGGCCTCTCAAACACCAGCCGTTGTCATGGACAAGTAAGCCCTATTCCTGCCCAGGAATTGACCTATCAATGCTGACCCAGCCTCCTTTCCCTCAGCGGTACCGGTTACTCCAAGCTTGGTAAGTGCTAGATTCTAGGCGACCAGATATAAAGGAGGAAATGAAGATTCGCCTTGGCTAACAATGCTTTTCTTTCGTTGCAGGATTTGCCGGTAACGATGCGCCCTCTTTTGTCTTCCCTACAGCAATTGCAACCAAGGCCGGTGCCGGGAGCGCTGGAAGCTCGGGGGCGCGGCCCCCCGTTGGCAATAAGCCATCTTTCCTCAGCAGCGGCGGTGGAGCTAGCTCTCACCTCTCTGCAAAGCGTGGAACGGAGGACCTGGATTTCTTCATTGGTGATGAGGCTCTAGCTGCTGGCAATGGTCCTGGGTATGGTGTGAACTACCCCATTCGCCATGGACAGATCGAGAACTGGGACCACATGGAGCGCTTCTGGTCGAACTCAATCTTCAAGTACCTTCGAGTCGAGCCCGAAGACCACTACTTCCTTCTGACTGAACCTGTAAGTCCAATTCTCGCGCCGTCTTTTCCCCCACAGGCCCACGTCAATGCGGAGTACGGAACTAAACAACAAATTGTAATTATAGCCTCTGAATCCTCCCGAGAACCGTGAGAACACAGCCGAAATCATGTTCGAGTCATTCAACTGCGCCGGTCTCTACATCGCCGTCCAAGCCGTGCTCGCTCTCGCTGCCTCATGGACCTCTTCTAAGGTGACCGACCGATCCCTGACCGGAACTGTCATTGATTCTGGTGATGGTGTTACCCACGTTATTCCTGTGGCCGAGGGCTACGTCATCGGATCTTCGATCAAGAGCATCCCCATCGCCGGTCGAGACATTACATACTTCGTGCAGAGCTTGCTGCGTGACCGTGGTGAGCCAGACAGCAGCTTGAAGACAGCCGAGAAGGTGAAGGAGGAGTACTGCTATGTGAGCCCGGACATCGTTAAGGAGTTTGCGCGCTACGACCGCGAGCCCGACCGCCTCTTGAAACACACTGTCACTTCGCCTAACGGCCGCAGCGTTTCCATTGATGTTGGCTATGAGCGCTTCCTTGCCCCGGAGATCTTCTTCAACCCCGAAATCTACTCTTCCGACTTCCTGACCCCGCTTCCCAACGTTGTTGATGGTGTTATCCAGTCTTCACCCATTGATGTCCGAAGGGGTCTCTATAAGAATATTGTCTTGTCTGGTGGTTCCACCTTGTACAAGGATTTTGGTCGTCGTCTACAGCGTGATATCCGTCACCTGGTCGATGCCCGTATTCGCGCATCCGAGGCACGCAGCGGTGGTGCCCGCTCGGGTGGTCTTGATGTTGCAGTCGTCACACACAAGCGCCAGCGACACGGTCCCTGGTTCGGAGGTAGTTTGCTGGGTCAGACGCCTGAGTTCCGGAGCTACTGCCACACAAAGGCCGAGTACGATGAGATTGGTCCCAGTATCGTGCGGAGATTCGCTCTGCTTGGTGGGCCGGGAAGTTCCTAGATTGTGGAAGCTCCCTCTTTCTTTATCATGTCCCCTGTCAGCCGGTGTAGCTGGACGCGCTTTGTTCATAGTCCTTAGTTCTCCCTCATGCCTTGTGCGCTCTACGTGATGTTTTACTCTTTATCCCTCCACCTCTCCTCTTTTGATCCAAAGCGGGCATGGCGCTGGGCCCTCAGCATGCTAAATCTGGTTGCCGAGTATCTAAGATAGAGGATGATTTGGTCGTGGTCTTTTCTTTACTTTGATAGCTATTCAGAAGCGTATGAAAAAAAAAATACAAAACTTATCTTTCATTCCTTGTCTTCGTACTGATAATACCTAGGATATTGCTATCTGTATAGATAGTCCAGCGGTTTACATATAAGGATTTCTGTCGGGTAGTGATATGGTTTATGAATAGCATTTGTAGTGTAAACTTAGTATTTCCCTTCTTTTTAGTAATCCCAATGTCATTCCACATGAACGCCGTCAAGTGTATGCGAGTATTTCAAACGTATATCCAGCTAATTCGATACCCAGAATCACACCAATTGAATTACAGCGTATTATTTAAAGATTCCACTTCCAACACCAACTCATGCTGATTCTTCCTTCTGGGGAAACTCGGTTCTGTTCAAGATAGCCACACCCTCAACATGGCCCGTCTGAGGGAAGAAATCAAAGCCACGAATGCTCTCAATCTCATATCGGACATTTTGCTTCTCATTTCCCTGCACCATGACCGCAACATCGCGAGCCTGAGTGTGGACGTTGCAGCTCACGTAGACAACACGGCGAGGCTTGTAAGAGAGAAGCTGTTGCAAAAAGTCTTCTGAACAGCCCTTGCGAGGTGGATCGATGACCAGCAAAGTCTGGTCGGCAGGGTATGGGACGTCCTTGAACAAGACGGCTGCGTCTGCTGCGGCGAAGCCGGTGCTGGGCAGGTTGTTTGCGCGTGCGTTGTCACGGGCACACATGATTGAGTCACCGGCGACATCAACACCGAGACTAGACTTGAAAATCGGGGACAGAGTGATGGTGAACAGACCCGAACCCGAGTAGGCATCGAGGAGGTATTTGATAGGACGAGGATCTTGGTCGTTGCCAGAGGGGATAGCTTGGGAGCGGATGAACTCGGTGAAGCCCGAGAGAATGGAGTTGTTGTTCTGGAAAAAACCTCCGGCCTTGTTGCTGAAGGCATAGTCGTCGACATACTCGACAGATGTGGCATTATTATCGTTAATGCATCGCTTCTCCTCAATGTAGTTTTCACGCTCGACGCGGATCACATCGCCGGTATCTGCGCCTGGGGTTGGCATTAACCATGACGGTGATTCCTTGGTTTCCTTGGTTTCGGATTCGGAATCAGCTGCCGGGGCTTCTTTGGGGATTCGGTAGGTTGATTCGCGCATAAGCAGCGTTGCACCCTTCTTGTAAGAACGAATGTTTTCGGCGACTCGCTTCCTCTCGCTCTTGAGGCCACGGCGCACAATGTCTGTTCCCAAGGGGCAGTCCTCAATATCCATATCCGCCCTGCGGTTCTTGTAGGTAAAGCCGATGGGTGGCACATTGACCTCTTTCTCCGATCCGTCTGCGTTCTTGCCCTTCGCACCGCCTTGCGCAAAATGCGGGGTAAGCTTTGTCCGATATCCATATGTCAATGGAGATGGGAATGTCTCTCCAATAGCAGGAACAAGTTCTGGGATCAGCCCGGAGAAGTTGGCGTAGGCTTTCTCCACGATGCGACGTTTGTGGGCCAGCTGGTCCTCATAAGACATCATCTGCAACTGGCAACCAGAGCACTTGGAGAAATACTTGCAGCCAATAAGCGCATCGTCACGCTTCGGTCCTGCTTCAGTGACGCTGAGAAAATCGGTCATGGTATAGGAGAAAGCTGGGAAGTGCCGAATCACTTTAACTCGGACTTTGTCTCCCGGCACGGTGAATGGTACCAAGAATACATGGTCTTTGTTCTCAGATAGCGCCAGACCATCACCAGTCGAGGAGATTTCGGATACTGTCACTTCAATCTCGGTGAATGGCTCTGGGAGGGAAGGTGGAGGGACTGGAGCGCTCTTTTCGCCGTTGGTTTGGTCTTGTTCGGGTTCGGGACGGTTCTTCTTGATCAGTTGATCAATATCGGCCTGCAAGACTTCATCAAAGCCATTGGCCTTAGTACGGTCATTCTTGACCTTCTTCTGCCTCTTGCCACTGAAATGTTTCTTAGGAGGGGCCGACATTATTGCTGCGGGGACTGGCGCATTGGCTAGGTGGCGATGGACGGAGGAATTGGACACGATAGATGCTCGAATAAGTGAACGGGTCGAGAGGAGACTAGAATTGGTCTGTCGCCAGAAAAATGGCCGCAATAGAAACATATACAAAAGACAAAGTTACCTTGACTTCAACCAAAAAAAAAAAAGTCACGGAGAACTGAAGGCTCGAAATTCTGGAAATTTATTAGAAACGCATCTACAGGGCTGCTAATTGGTTGTTCCCTGACCGCCCGCCGAGCAAGAAATTCCATCCCGAATCACTCCAAACTGCCCCGTCCGCAATTGTGTTCTATCCATCGTCGCCGGCGTTTTTTTCTGTTTCTGTTTCTGTGGTAGCTAGCGTATAGCTGGCTAGCATTTGCATCTTCCACAATGAGTCTTGCACGGCCATCAAGATGTCTGCTATGCAGCTTCTCCCGTGTAGCCACCCCAAGCACGCGAGTGCCTCGTCGCCAATTCCACCCGACCCCTGCAATTCTGTCGAATCGGAAACCCAAATTCCCCAACATTAAGGCTTCGGAGGACCAAAGTGCCAATGGCTCCCATTCTGGCCCGAAGCCTAAAGACTACAAGCCTTACACGGCGGAGCAAAAGGCCCGGTTGGGAGAGGAATACTCAGAGGCCCAGATGAAGGCCATCGAGGCCGGTGAAGCCGCCATTGATCCCAAGGACATGGCCGAACAGTTCCGCCCGCGTAACGACCCGCTGAAGTTTAACTACCTGGACGACTTTTCTGTGATCGAGCCCGGCATCGACCGCAACACCCGGGCCCCCCAGTCGAACTCGGACTACGACTTCAAGCTGAAGAGCGAGGATGATTTTGTGGAGGACTTTGGCCGCTTCTTCGCCGAGTTGCCTAAGGATGCTACCGGTGCTGATTTTGTGCGGTTCGCTGAATCGCTGCGATTGACCCATGGCAAGGAGGAGAACGAGCTGAACCCGCACAGCGCACTGGTTCCGGACCTCTTCGGGCCTGGTGAGACCATTGACGATCCCCGTGTGGAAGAGAAGAAGACTGCCGCTGAAAGAGGCGAGAAGGAGCGCTCCCTGGTGGCTGAGGAGCTGACTGATGCTCTGAAGAGCCTTCTCCTGGCTACCGGATACACCAACCGCCAGGTCAACGAACTCAGGACCAAGACCCTTGTCTCCCACAGCGTCGTAAACCAGACCCGTCTCGGTAAGGTGCGCCGCGCTTACCGTCTGTCCATTGCTGGTAATGGCAACGGTTTGTTGGGTATCGGTGAGGCCAAGTCCGAAGAAGCTGCGGATGCGAAGATCCAGTCGCAGTACCGTGCCATTCGCAACATGCAACCGATTCCTCGGTATGAGAACCGTACCATCTTTGGTGATGTCAAGGGCAAGGTCGGCGCTGTTGAGTTGCAATTGATGCACCGTCCCCCAGGTATGTTTAGTGATGTGATGAAATTGATATCCAGGTCCACTAACAACTGTGCCAGGCTTCGGTCTCCGCGTCCAATACCTGATTTATGAAATGTGCCGTGCCGCCGGTATCCATGATCTGGCCGCTCGAGTTTCCCGCTCGAGAAACAAGATGAACACCGTGAAGGCTGCGTACGAGGCGCTCATGGGCCAGCGCAACCCGGAGGAGATTGCTCGGGCTCGTGGCCGCAAGATTGTCGATGTTCGCAAGGTGTACTACGCCGGCAAGGTCTAGGGAAATTCCCGTGTATATAATGTGTTCTCATTTCTCTTCTCCGCGTGTTTCCGATCGCATGTACTTGTACCTGTACCAGTTTGTTCTTTAAAAAGAAAGAATATATTCACTACCTACATGTATCTCGGCGTCTTTTTCCTCTAGCGGAACCAGATAGATATAATGTAGGCTCGGCTGGTATGATCTGCGGTTGGAACGGTCCTTTGGATCAAAGCCTATTCATAAGCTTTGATTTCGAGTATCCAAACCCAACTACTAGGCAGGTCAACCGTCCATTATTCGTATCAAGGTTGCCAATGAACAAAGCTTGCAAATTGCTTCTGCTGGCTTTTCGAGGGCTCCCAAAAGTTTGTAGCACTTTCAAGGGAGCAATCCCATTTACATCATGCACATCACTGTGGCCTGGCAAGTTGAACGATATATATTGTACGTAGATCAACCTTGGAAGGATCCAGCCGTCATTCCCACCAACAGCGAGTATCTATCTAGGCCCACTTATTAATGGCACTGGAGTACCTATGAAACGTAATTTATTCTATGTCCTGGTTATTTGATTGAATGTTCTTCAAAAGAATGTACAAGTAGGTACATAACACCCACATCCCGATGTATGGGTTACTTCCCAGTCTAGGTGACGCCAGTAAACAAAAAGACCCGGGTATATAAGCGCAGAAACAAAACCACATAGCATCAATCGTAAAAGCAGCCCTGGAATAAGACTGAAATCACTGGAATGTCATGTCTCCCTCGCCCTCATACCCACCACCAGTGTATGTCTGATCCCCATATTGTGCCTCCTCGCTCTGCTGCTGCTGCTTTTGATCCTCGTTCCAGATCTGCTGCTGCAAGACAATACTGTAGACACTAGCCTTGAGCAGAGTGCACACGGTCGCGGTTTTGCGCTCTAGCAGACGGAGGCCGTCAAGTGTCATTGAGGCAGGGGGAGCCCGCGAGATCGGAGACTTTATCGGAGAGCTAGGGGAGCAGCGATTGTTAGTCATGGTCCAAGATCTGATCGAATGGCGCCTAACAGGTCTAGTCGTTTATAGAAAGGACTTGTATGATTGGGCCGATGGAGTTGTTGTTCAGGGCAAAACAAATGATCCGGTGCGGGATTGTTTCTTTTTGGGCGCGACAGTCAACTAGGCTCAACTCACCTGGTTAACGTTCCGGAGTAGACGGGAGTACTCGTCCAGCACTTCCTGCTCTAGTTCTGATACATGTGGGTTGTCATTTTTCAGCAGCGGGTTTGCGGAGCGATTGCGGCCGTGCGAAGCATCTGGGTCGGAGATCATGTCTTGGGGCATGGGAGGGGTCGTAGTTGCGTGGTCCGGAGAGACATAGGAGTAGTCTTGGGTATCTTGATCGTCATGGGATGCGAAGGCTGACATGGTGTGATATTTGAATTTGTTTGTGCTGGATGAACTGGAGGACGAAAAGAGGGACTGGATTGTGGAGTTGTTATGATCCCGTGGATTTGGCTCGGGCGGAGCTTCTACTCCAACTCTACAGTACGGAGCCTGGTCAATCTGCAAAATCCCTAGTGTCAAATCAAAATGAGTGAATATGTGCACCTAGAATTTACAGAAATAGGTAAAGCGCCTTGTGGTTTTCTCGTCCTTGATTTGTCAGTTTTCAAAAAGACTCAACCTTGTTGGCAGTGAGCCTGTATCTGAACCGTGTGACTATGAATGTTTCATTCACCGTACATTTAACTTTTAACATCTTGAGATCGCCGAACAATAACCCCAAGGAAATGCTCTTTCTAGGTGTAAATGCTCGACAGAAAAGGATTTCGCGCAGATCACGTAAATTCTGTATTTTTGGATGTTGCGAAGGCACTAATCCTGGGATGTAGTGGCTCCATTCCTAGATAGAACAGATGAAAAGGCCAAGATGAAGACGAGCTTTCGTTGATGGCCAAAAGCGCACAATAGTACGAATCAGACGAAAAAAGGCCGGGAGAACGCAATAGAGTAAGATAACATCAGATCCAAACAGTCACGAGTATCAAAGATAAGAACCATAACGCCGTCCGCTGCATCGTAGAGAAAGTAGAGTGATATATGCCGCAGTCTTCAGCAAACACGCAGCAAATACCGCGGCGCAAGGAATGGTGATTCAGGTGCAAGCTCTGCGCGAACAAGTAATCGAGAGTAGTTCAAGGCCTTCGACGATCATTGAAAATGCGAAGATGGGTGGTGCAACACGGCCAAAAAAAAGAAGAAAAAAGCAAGGAATCACAAAGGCAATAGATACCAACTCAGAAGGCCCCGAAACACTCCGTACACCTGAAGTTTTGCAGAAGGGGGAAGAAAAAAGCAGAAAAAAAAAACAGAAAATAAACAATTTGAATGCGGTCGTGAATGCATCATGGTCGTCAGCAAGCCGATGCCCAGGTGGCTGCCCCCGCATTGGTCAAGAGAAAGGTGAAAAGCATGGAAAACAAAAAGAAGATACATTGTGGGCTTGGCTCAACAGAGCGAAATCAGTGGTCCCCCTCATGGTGAAGGGTGACGCTGTTGAATTCCTCGAAAGGATCATTCAACTCGCCATTGGGAGTCGCGAGGCCAGAGTCCATCGGCACACCCTTCATCTTCGAGCTGTCCTGTGTACCGCCGATGTCCACGCTGGCACTCTCCTTGACATTGCGGAAGTTGATGGTATCCGTACCAGCACGGCCCTGGTGCGGGATCATGGGTGGCTTCATGTGACGAATAAGTGCCCACTGAGTCGTGCGAAAGAAGGGGTGGGTCTTGACATCAGATGCACCAGCACGAGCGCCAAGACGCTTGGTTTCATCCTTAATCAGTAGCTTGCGGATCAAAGACTTGCACAGATTGGAAGTTGGCTGAGAACCCGAGTGCTCGGGGAAAGGTACATCGTCCCGCAAGATGCTGGCAAATGTCGCATTCCGGTTCTTGCCCTTGAACGGCGTGGTCCCATACAGCATCTCATAAATCAAGATGCCTAGTGTCCACCAATCAACGGCACTGGTGTGACCGCACCCCTTGATTACCTCTGGCGCAATGTATTCCTCCGTGCCGACGAAGGAATTTGTGCGGAAGTCAGCAATACACGACTTCGTGTCAATAGTCGGCAATGCAGCCGAGGAGGTACCCCCACTGCGACCAGGGATCATAGTGGGAGCACCACCGGGCCCTGATTGTTTAGATAAATCGAAGTCTGAAAGCATGATATGGCCAGATTGATGTAGAAGAATGTTCTCCGGCTTGAGATCTCGGTAGATGAAGCCCATCAAATGCAAATACTCCAAAGCAGCAGTGACCTCCGCAGCATAAAATCGGGCAGCATCCTCGGAGATGCACTTGCCGGGCCGGGTTTGTAGAGTTCGGAAGAACTCTCCACCGCTGCAGTACTCCATGCAGAGATACAGATAATCTTCGGACTGGAAGGAGTGGTATAGTGTCACAATGAAGGGATGGTTGCTGGTGGCCAAAATTTCTTGTTCAGCCAAGGCACGCTTAATCTTGTTGCGCTTAATCATTTCCTTCTTACTCAGGACTAGATTGACCGTCAATATATGGACCACTTGCAGAACATGCCGATATATAACTTACCCTTCATCGCATAGAGACGGCTTGACTTTTTCTCACGGACCAAGTAAACCTTCCCCACATCACCCTTGCCAATCAATTTGATCTTATCAAAACTGGCGGGGCCCACCTCCACGTTACGGACCTTGATCGAATTCGAGCTGTAGGTGCGACGGAAGCCATCTCCATTGATAGTGGGCACCGCAAGGGCAGTAGGGGCATCAATGTTGGCAACCGTCGACTCGATAAGGGGCTCTTTACCCATCTCGGCGGTCTGAGGTCGGTCATCGCCCTGACCACTGTTAAACAAACCTTGCGCATTGGGAGCGGACGCAACACGACGCAACTTGCGCGCAAGTTCCTCCTTATTCGCCGTGGTCGCCTGCTCCACAGCGGATACCCCAGTGACCTGCAACTCGGGGGTGTCGGGTGGGGACGAGGGCACGGATCCATCGTTCCGGTGTCTCAATGCCGGTTGGCCCTGGTGGGCGAAATACGGATTCGCGGTGGCAGTGGGCGATACGCCATCATCCAAAGCATTTCCTTCACTGGCGCAGGTTGTCGAGCGGTTGCGACCGATAGCTGGCAGGAAGCGAGATTGTCGGAAAGCGCTGGCCTTTTCGTTCTTGGCGGGAGCCCCTTGGGTCTCCTTCTCCCGCTCACGGTCATGGCCAGACTGGCTGCTGGTGTGGGAGGAAGCGTGGCTGCTTGAGCTATTGATCCGGAAAAAGCTCTTGATTCTGGATTGCAAATGGCCTGACTCGTTGGAATGTTTACGGGTAGGAAGGGAAAGACCGGAGAAATTCCCGCGCTTTTCGTTCATTGCCGAGGGACTAGACGCAAAGAGCTGCGTCATGGCGGAGGGGCGGAAAGGTTGAAAATCAGATAATGCCTCCCAAAACACCAGAGATAGGAATCTCAGTGGGAGGGTTGGACTCGAAGGGAAAGGTGAACAAGAAAGCGGTGGCGGGGGCGTTCAGAGAGACCTGGGAATGACAGGTTGGAGATACAACAGCCTGGGTTAGCACACCAGACTTCAACGAGGGAGATCCACCCAAAAGAATGGCAAGGCAAGCACAGAAACAAGATTCATTAATGAGGCTGCATCTTATACCCCAATATGAAAAGAGGGAAATCAAGCCAGGTTGAGAGAAGGGGAGTCGAGGAGTGGAGAAGGACGCGGAGGCCGCTGCTTAGTCATGGGAATGGCATTCTTGGAGATGACGGTAGTCTGTACCGATAAAGTGATACAAGAGGACATGTCCAAGCCTTTAGCTGGGATGTGAATATGCTCTTCAAATTGAATCTCTTATTCCTCTCAACATTACTGTATGTAGCTACCTAGGATCGGGTCTACAGTATGTGAATGGTACACAAAGAAAAAATTCCCCACGGGTGGCAACATGAATATTTTGCCATCACGGGTTCCAAACTTTCGGAACTATGGGTTGAACTACGTTGAACTAATCACAGTTCATTTGGAACCAGGGGCACCCACGTGACCTGTTATCAATCTTATTCTGTCATCCCGGAGAAAATAATATCCAGCCAGCCCTAACTTTCTCTCATCGCATCAGGATTGTGTCAAGGTAAAGCACCTGGGCTTCCCCAAAAAGAAACTGGAGATGATCACTGAGGTCCTAGGGACCCGGGCTCCAAACCTTGTCATCAGATCGACATATTAATACCTTAGCTCGTGTTACTACGTTTCATAGGTGTGATACTTTCTCCAGTGACACTGGGCTTTATGACGACCTTGAATTGCTTTCTCACGACGCATGTTCTAATTTGCATTTAACTTACGCGAACCTAGAGCTTAGAAATTTCCATACCCGTGAGGTTGTACAAGGGAGATGGGCAAAACCGATGATCCCGGCGTTGAGCAAGACACCGTCACTACTATTACTGTGACACTTGGGAACTTAGGAACAAGGCAAGCTGAAACACTCGTGTATTATGTTCAGTCTTTCGAATCCCTTAAATAAGAATAAATCACAAAATCCCCACATTCCGGTCATTCCTCATTCCTCATCCTCACGTACTGTGACGCTTGGGAACATAGGAATAAGGCAAGCTGAAACACTCGTGTATTATGTTCAGTCTTTCAAATCCCTCAAATCCCTCAAATAAGAATAAATCACAAAATCCCCACATTCCGGTCATTCCTCATTTCTCACTCCTCATGTACAGAGAAGCAACCGCAACAGGCCTTAGTAAAACCCCGCACAGCTCTCACCCACGGCAGGGACTCTGTGGGAACCGCCTGAGCGGTGTTGAATCCCGAGGCATTGATGGTAGACTCACGGTGCTGATGGCCACCCACTTGAGTAATCTCACCATGGGCATTGTCTGTGCTGAGCTGCACGATGGGTTGATCATGGGGAATATCCACCACGCGGATGTCTTGGCTCAAATTGTTGAGCATGCTTTCGTGGACGTGCTGGCCACTATTGGTGATATCAGCGCCGATACTATCATGTCGGTCACTGAAAGTGTGGTGATTGCGTTCGTCTCGGTCTTCACCCGGCTGTTCAGGCTCGTTGTTCAGGTTTCCACTATCCACCACACCACCACCCGGCGTATCATCATCGCAACCATCACCTGCAGATTCATTTCCAAACTCGCAATCATCAGCCGACAAATCACCCCCTCCAAATTCGCTGCGATATTGCAAGCCCTCCTCACGCTCACACCATCTCTCAATCGCATCCTGTGCCTGGTCAGGATCCCCCCACTGCTGGGGCAACTGAGAATAAAACTCCTCCATCTGATCATCATCATTTTCAAGCATCGAGGGATTCGATTCATCATAAGAGTCACCATGGTCATCGTATTCATCTCTGTCTGAATACCCCCGATGAGGATATGAATCATCTAGAGATGGCCCACCATATCGGTCTCGTGATGAATACGAGGTCAGTGATAATCGACCAGGTGTGAATGGCTCCTCATAAGAATCCATCATCTGCTGATATTTTTGTCCGAAATCTTCATCTCCCTCGCGGAAAGGAAGATCTTCAAAACATCGTTGTCTCTCCACCGGATCTTCCTCTTCCTCGTGAAAAGGAAGTGAATCTTCATCTCCCTCGCAAAAAGGAAGATCTTGAAAACATCGCTGTTTCTCCACCAGATCTTCCTCTTCCTCGTGAAAAGGAAGTTCAGGAAAATATCGCATTTTCTCCGCCTGGTTGACATAATCTCTCACCCGTTCTTGGAATCGTGTCCATTGGGAATTCATTATGGCGAACGCAGTGTGCACCTTGTCGAGCGAAATATCATCAGCATGAGTACTAGCAGCATCAAATTCGCTCGGCTCTGGGCCTCTTGCTCTTTCAAGGATCCAGTCGCGTTTGGCCCGACTAAGACGAGGGTCACGACGACGGCTATCGGGTGCCTCATTATTGCGGACCTGCTCGCTGAACAATACCGGCTCAATCCCATCGACATGAGAACTATTCCCGGGAGTATCATTGGCTTGAGGACCAGGGGCATCGAAATTGAGAGACTCTGGGCCTTCTTCGACTTCCTGTTTGTCGCTGGACTCATGGAGATTATCAGGCGTGCTAATATTGCGTCGCATCAACGGACTGTTCTGATTGAGCCTGGTCAACCACGAAGGCGCTTCCTGGTTGGCCCCAGGATAAGGGAATGTAGGACCCGTCGACTGTACACCGAAGAATGGAGTAAATTCCTGCAAGCCAGTGGCGCCTGTGGATACATTACTCAAAGTTCTGGAGATACGTCGTGGGCTGTATGACAAAGATCCATTTTGAGGAGTCCAGGGGGACTGGAACGGCGGTGTTTCAGTCGAAGAGACACGTGGATTCAAGAGAGGACTGACCCCAGGTACCATGTTAGGTGCCACATTTGAAATCACGGCAGGGACCAAGGTAGGAGTTGGCTGAAGTCTTCCCGTTGCTTCATGAATAATTTGCCTCATGTTGATGTACAGGACCCTCATGTCTCGATCTCGAGGGCGCGTCTCACGTGTACAGGCAATGGATTGATCAATATCCCTGATAACTCGATTGATGGGGGCCCATAAGGCCAGTAGGTCACAATATAAGCCCCCCATCCAATTCGAGTTGCCAGCCGATTGTTCTATTAAGCTATTGATGAATCCCCTCCAGTTTCCAGTCCTGTCACCATCGAATCTCATCCAGGCATCAAGGTAAAGTTGACCTGGTGGGACAAAAGCATGCAACGTGGTTATGGGAAATAGTGTCCGAAAGAATTGATCAGGCGACATTTGGCGGATGGTCCCAGGGTTCAAAGTCTCATAAAGGAGATCAGCCTGTGTCCGCTCCGAGAATACCTGCTGCGGATGATACTGCATCTGGGATTGCAGCGGCAAGAAGACATAGTTCTGTCTTCTGTTCGACTGTGCATATTGGCCATTCGGTTCCCGCGAGGGGTGGAAGGCAAGATTCGCCTGCGAAGGCCAAGTAGGGCCATCAACGAGTGTACTAGCTTGAGAATATTGAGGCCCCCAATGCTCAGATAGCTCAGAAATCGGCACACCAGCGGCACCAAAACCAGGCTCATTCATTTGATCACCCATGGTGGGTTGATGAATCAGAAATCGTGGTCGGTTCTGAGCATCGGCGGAAGAGGATCCGGAAACAGGATCCACGCGATGAGGCATGGTGACAATTTTCCCTCCCGCAGTGACTCTCTTAAGCAGCGGGGAAGAATGTGTTCGCAGGAAGCGAGCGAAGCCCGGGTCTTCTCTGGAACTCGACGCGACCGATGGATTTTCGTTATTTGTGCGCTGTGGAAAGTCTAACCTCGCTTTTGCAGTCGAAGGCTTAGCTGGTTGAGATGATAATGACTTGCCAGTCGCCTCTTCTAATAGCCTGTTTGCAGGGAATTCTGAGAGGACAGAACTTTGACGCTGGAGAGGCTGCAGAAGTCTGCCTATATTCATTATCAGGGAACATTCATGCATACAAATTGCTGCAGTGCCTCATGAGTTGGCTTCAGTTTTGCAGTGTGATGCCATGTTGAAAAGGATACCTGCATATCAAAGTCCTAAGACTTTGCCAGCAGATATCGCCTTCCTGAAAATGGAATATTCGCCTCTTTACAGTCCAGAGACCATCATTATGGTCTGGAGCTATACAGGCTCATGCAAGATACACAATAAACGCGTCAAGGATCGAAAATGAATGACTTACAGTGCTTTGAATCAACTGTCCAGCGACAGGGAACGGTTCCTTGTGAAAACTCCATCAGAATTGGAATGCTGTACTTCATGATGATCAAGACCTGGTCAGTGGCATACCTGGACAGCAAAGGAACAGATTTAAGTTGACGAGATGTTATTTTCGATGTGTTGAAAGAAGGAAAGGGCGATGGGGAGCGATGGATGGGAAGGGAAGGGAAGGAGAAGGATGAAGGTGAGCTGGAAGAAGTGACGGAACGATTTGTGCCTGTGGAGCTTCGAAGTTCCTAAAACAACCAGAACAGGACTCTACTTCCAAGGGTTTCAATTCAAAAAAACAGATGGTAAGACTGATAGCGTCTGAGCCATCAGCGAAGTCTCCAGATGATATTGATTGACATCAGACACTTTCGCGGATCTTGACAGGCTGTAGACTGTGAAGCCGCCATTCATCAAAATCCTCTCCTGGGACCGAAGGTTCAGCGAAAAGACCTCCTCCCTGGGTGATCGACTGTTTATTCTGTACTTCCGAACTTTGTTGGCCCATTTCCCAGCTTCCCAAGCGCTCCTGTCCACGGACGATTACACCTCCGGCAGCAACCCCATCATCCTGTTCCATGTTGGCAGTTTTACCAGTTCCCCAAATGGGATTGCGGAAAGAAACATCTGCATCGCTAGCAAGCTTGCTGGTTCCCTTAAATCCTCCAATGCTCGGTTTGTGACCTCCCTCATGACTTCCTTGGCGCTTACGCAACCCGCAAATGAAGAATCCAACCACAGCTAGCAATCCAACCACGGCCAGCGTGACAACCGCTCCAATGACACCGGCTACTGCAGGTGCGATGCTTTTCTTCTTCTGGGTAGAGCCACCGCGGTCCAATGCCCCTGCACAGAAAATGGAGCTCGCATTGCAGCGCAGGCACCACTCCTCAATCGACTGGACAGAAAAGGTCTCGATTTCAGTCTGAAAATCTGTCCAGGGGACATAGCTTTGGCTAGGTCCACTTCCGAAAAGCGGGAATGAAATAAATTTGGTCGAAGTGTCTGTCCCGTTGTGCAAGAAGAACCGCACATACATTTCACTACTGTCTGGGTAGCTATCATCATCCGCATCGGTTCCAAAGCTAAACAGTTCAAATATCAAAGAGGCACCTCGAACGGGACGGGAATAGAAGTTGGGCTGCTGTTCGCTGGCTAAGCCCACCAGGGAAGCCAAAGCCACAGCAGGTTCGTCACCACCGAAGAGCAGTGTCATTTGCGGGCTAGTCCCATCCGTCATATACATATTGAATGACTTCAGGATGCTAGCTGCGAGAGTTTGACCTGCAATGGGACTGACGGCACCAATGGTGGATCCGCTCAAGGCCGAAGCACCCTGTCCATTCGTAGCATAGGTGAACTGGTCCGCCAAGGACCGCACTTGGATCAGATCATCATCAGAAAGATGATCCAACGTAGTACTGTTGTGCAAAACTTCATATTCTAGATAGTCTGCAATAGTGACGGCATTGGCATATGTCGCCGTTGATTCATCGAAAGCCCCAGATAGCACCTGATGCAAAAGCTTTCCGTAGAACGCTTCCGTATCCCGCGTAATCATCGCTGCATCGCCGCTGTTCCGGTATTCAGAGACTGCAGCTTGATACATGCTGCAGCTTGACTGGCCAGCTACAAGTAAGGACCCAGGATCAGATTCGCCAAGTGTAACAATCCTGGGGAATTGATATCCGTCCAATGGTGCTGAAAAAGTCGTTCCGTTCGCGGTGTCATCCGTAGTGTTCATACCCTCACTACCAAGAGGTGGGTAAAGCCCAAGCATAAATGCTTGCGCCGAGGCAATAACATTTTGCTCAGTCGTTGAGAGTACCTCCAAGCTCTGTGACATCAGCCAAGATGCAGATATAGACTGGATTGCGAACTCGGTTGCATTTATACTCCCAGCCGACGACACATAGCGGTCCCGGAAGGCTGTTCCCGCAGTGACAAGCTGATTGGCTCCATAATCCGTCAAGCCTACCGCACGCTGTTCAAACAGTGCCTCGGGGGTACTATCTCCGTAGAGAGTGTATGCGAACACACTCCAGACCTTCTCGGTATACTCAGCGCTGGCGAGAGCAAGGCCCTGGAGGAACAGAGCCACGAGCACGAGGAACTGGCGATTTTTGAGCATAATGATATCCAAGCCACCCAATTGAGTTTGAGCTGCAGCGAATTCCAATTGATTTATTAATGTCTGCCAATAGAGCAACAGGTAAATTTGCCAAAAGCGAATCTAAAGCAGAAGGACTGGGGGAGCTACTGAAATAAAAGCAAGCTATTGCCCAAGCTTTGCTGGATCCTAGGGTAGGATGTACAGGCTAGACCCCTGGACCAAGTTCTATGGATTCTAGGACATCATGGAAATTCTTCCAAAAAAGGCCGCTTTCGGAAGCCGGTCGTGACTGGGGCGCAAACCCTTTTAGGGCTCTGCGGCGGATCAATTAAGCATCAAAGTATACAGTTTCAGCAGATTCGCTTTGCGAGTCTGACATCTGTTGACAGGAAATTTGTTCCGGTATCCAGAAGCAATCTTTTTGATGGCCTGCACTCCAATCCCATTCTATACTCCCAATGCCCAATGTCTGGGGGTGTTGATGTCAAAAGTTTGTCAGAGGTGGTTATCTTGATTTCCTAGGGTTAAATTCCCCAAATATCCTCTGAGGCCTTTTCCGAACCAGGTTCCAATATTTCAATGTTTCGTGGTTGAGGTGTGGTTCGAAGGTTACACGCAGACCATTTTGAGGTCGATGACGCGCACAAATTTTCCTCCATATCCAGGGATAGCTGCCAGGGACGGTGGGTCGGCCCTATCCTATAGTATCATATCATGGTATTAGCTTCATTGTAATATTGCAATGTCGTGATAGACATATTCAGTTCCTTCAGGCATGCGTGACGTCGAGAAAAGAGTTGCTGGCCTAAGGTGTGAATCAGGGAAAAGTCCGGGGTTCGTGTACCCGTAGCCCGGGGTTAGTATTTTGTACATAACTCTAGCACATAGGCACCGCAAACCCCATACTTCGGTTGAAAATGTTCGACCTCACGACACAAAAGAAGAAAAGATATGAGGAGTAATATCTAAAAAAAAGGAATACCCATGTATTCCATTTGTTTGTGTCAGTGAAATATTTCATTCACTGTACAAAAGTGAAGGCTCCAATTGGCGGTCTAAGGGCTGACCAATCAACGATCGGACCCACCGGCAGAAAATCCCTGCGGCTAACAAAGACCAACTCTCCCTCCTTCTAAAGCCCTACAAATGCGCCCTACCCCTAAGCCCTCATTTCTGCTCTTGGAAAGTTGATGGTCAACCCCCTCTCTTTTCACGCCCAGATGGTCGAAACTCGAGGCTCCCGACCATCCTTTGATGGTTCTGTGGAGTTACCCTCTTTTGGTCCTGATGATGGCGACCTCGGTGAGTCTGAAATCGATCGCCCCCGTCAAAGCTTGTCCTCATCCCGCCTCAACTCCGAGTCACCGCTCAGCCGTCCCTACAGCACGTCGAATACCATTCTTGACTGACGTAGATCCTTTTCAATTGATTGCAGACCAGAAATTCTCGCATCCTTTAGAAGACGACGAGGAACATGGCTCGCCTCCCGCGGCGAAAAAGCGTCGGACCGACTCGAACCCTGGCGATATCTCCTTCCATGATTCTTTCTCCGATCACCAGCATGGAGCCGGTCATAAAATCGAAGAGGAACTTGCGACGGCGCTTGGAGAAGGGATTGTAGACACTTTGGAGCCGACGGATCACACGCAGATTGATCACAATCAGCCCGACGCCACGCGGGAACAGGACCCCAATCTCAACCCTGACGTCGCGTCCATCATCTCTGAAATAATGGACCATACTGATCGCCAGGAGCATACTGTTGCCATGGGTCCTCAGGAAGTCCCCCCATCGGGTGATTTTCCAGGTGCCAAAGGCTACGCGTTTCTCAAGGCCAACTCTCACTTGAAGATTCAAAGCTTACCCATTTTAGACAACCTTGTAAATTCTGCACCTTCATCCTGGGCTTTTCAGATGCTAACTACGCACCCAGTCGACCCAAATCCTTTCGTTTCTATCCAAGAACAGCTATCAAGACTTGACGGCCATGATTTCGGAGCCAGACTCAGAGAATGGCCAAGCCTATGCAACTATGCGCTCCCTCTTTGACCACACTAAAAGGGTTTACTCTGTCAAACACTCGTTTCTTCAGTTATCCGATCTCGAAATCACGGATTCCTCTCAGGTCGATGTCATTCGCAAGGCCAACCTGGCCTCTTTCGTGTCCAGTATCTTTGGTTCCCAAGAAATCGGGTTCGCTGAGCTGAATGAACACTTCCTGAGTGTGTTCATGTCCGATGGTGGGAGGTTACTAAAGGTTCAAGCTGCTTTATACCTCGAACTCAAGACCCAGGCCTTCATCGCCGCGATGAATAACAAATCGCGTACCCGGACAAATCTCTTGTATGAGCTGTTCCCCGACGATATGGAGCGGCGATTGCTGGAACGGCGCCCAGGCAGCAAGCAGTTGGCCCCTAGCGAAACAGATTTTGTCAACCGACTTGCTTCTCGCCGTGACCACCTTCTCCATGATATCAACAACGAGGAAGCAATGAAGAGTCTCCCAGACAAATACCAGTGGGAAGATTTCCTGCGCGATCTGAGTTCTTTCATCTCGAAGAACTTTGATACCCTTAATACTCAGCCGGTTGGTTTCCACCCCAATTCTGTATCGTCTGATCAAGTGCTAATGACTCACAGGGCAAGAAACCGGTTAAGGGACGACAGCCATCGAGCTCAAATGGTGATGCGCAAGAATCTCCGAGTACCACTCATCAGGGCCAGTTCGCGGTCACTCAGCCTGTGGAGGTACCGGTTGACCGGAACATGCACGGTGATCTCGTGGCTCGTGCCGCTCGTGCCGCGCAAATTGCTCTGCAGGGTCATGGTCTTCGGCGCTCACAACAACAGTCTCAGCTGCAACATCAACACCAACAGCAGCAACCTCAATCTCAAGCCAGTCCATCTCCATCTCATCAGCCTATACCGGTGCAACAGCAGCCACAACATACCCCTCAACCCGATAATCAATATCTTCATGGTTACACTGCTGCTCAGCAACCTGGACAGCATGCCCAGCAACAGTACCACAGCCCTACACCTCCTGGTGGATATCAACAACCGCCTGGTAGTTTGACATTTCAGCAAAGTCCCCTGCAAACCAATTTCCAGCAGTACACCCCCAATGCGGCCCAGACTATGCAAGCGCGAGCCAATGGAATGTCTGGAAACCATGGCTATATGCCAGGAATACCGCATTACACACAGTCACAACCTACTCAGGTGCTTTATGAGCGTGCTCGAATGGCCGCCTCTGCGAAGTCTTCCCCAACAAGCCGCAAGTCTGGTCTTCCTAGTCAGCGCCGGCCCTGGACCACTGATGAAGAGAGTGCTCTCATGGCCGGACTGGATAGGGTTAAGGGCCCTCACTGGAGTCAGATCCTTGCCATGTTTGGCCCTGGTGGAACTATTAGCGAGGCTTTGAAGGACCGAAACCAGGTTCAACTCAAGGACAAGGCTCGTAACTTGAAGCTTTTCTTCTTGAAGAGTGGGATTGAAGTACCTTACTATCTGAAGTTTGTCACTGGTGAGCTGAAAACCCGGGCCCCAGCACAAGCTGCCAAGCGAGAGGCTCGGGAGAGACAAAAGAAGCAGGGTGAGGAGGATAAGGCCCATGTTGAAGGAATCAAGGGCATGATGGCCTTAGCTGGAGCCCATGCCTCACCTGTCGGTGGTCACGAGATGTCTGCATCGCCGAGTCTGCCCCCAGATGCCAACAGTCAAGCAGTCTTTGATCAGACCGCTGAGCAGAATCTGATGCAAACACTGAGCCAGGAGGTGCACGGTAGTCAATATCAGCATCCCCAACCGACGCAGGACCACATTGATCCACACATGCAGCTGGGCCAGTGAACATTGGAGTTTGTTGCTTCTGCCAATCATGGTAGACTTGTGATATTTGACGATCTGCTTCCGGTCTGATGCCCTTTTATCGTTTGAGCGAATATCACAAAAAGGTGTTTGTAACTTGAATTTTTTTGCAATTTCTTTTCTTTCTTCTCAATCACATACTGTATCACTGTACTATCGGGTTGCACAATTGAGGGTTTTCGTGAATGATGGAGCATGAAGATGTGTGAGGCATAATCTGGAGCTGAGCTTAGGGTTTTTGATGCTTTTTGCTTTCAAATGTATGAGTACATAGCTATGAATTTCAGAGATCTGGTTACCTTCCCTTTCAAACCCTTGAAATTTATTCGTGAATCCATCAATCCGTGATCCTGAGTACAGTATAATTCTTCAGCTCCACTATCACGTGTGGTCCGTGCACCCGTTCTCCGCCTGCGTCTAACTGGCTCTTTCATCCGTAAATGCATAGAATCTCCAACAACCCGGGATCCCGACTAAGCTCACTGCCATTGATTGGTCTCACGAACCCCTGGTTCCCTGCAGCCTATTCGTTTTCAGAGGGTCTACCCTCTCATGACTGCCCAATATGGCTGACACTCAACCCTCCCCCTCTCAGCAACCTTCGAACGGATCACAAGAGCCGCCTGCTCCTTCATCTACCGTACCACCAGAGACAGCTGACTCTGCCATCAAACCTGATCCTGATCTTGACGCCTCTATCGAACAAGATATCGACATGAATGCCGACCAGAATGCATCCGGCACTGCCGATGAGAATGCGCCTGGCCTCGACTCACTGGCTGCTGCACCGCCACCAACCAAGAAGGAGACTGGATTGCGCGAATTCTTGGGGAAGATGGATGATTATGCCCCTATTGTATGTGAATGACTATCCTTCTCTCTTCTATTGTGGTTTAGCTCCTATCTTCTGTGCTATCATGACTTGTTCTTGGAGTAGCTACTCTCACCTATGCATCTGATACTGCTTACTCCCGACGAGAAAGTGAGAGGACCAGAAAACAACAAAGCTAATATCGTATCTTAGATTCCTGATGCCGTAACGGCTCATTACCTCACCCTTGCTGGTCTTCCACCCCCCGGCACGGGGCCGAACCAAACACCTCCACACCTCGCCCGCCTCCTTGCGCTGGCCACGCAGAAGTTCGTCTCTGACATTGCCGCCGACTCATATCAGTTTGCACGTATCCGTGCCTCGAATAGCTCCTCTGCCAACAACCCGATGGGCAGTTTGAACGCAGCTTCCGGTCTAGGCGCCCCTGCCGGCATGGGTGCCGCGCCGGGCGGCGCAGCTGGCGGTGATAACAAGGGTGGAAAGGGCAATACCCACCTTGGAATCCAACGTCCTGGTTTTGGAGGTGGTGGTTCTGGTGGCTCCGGACAGGGACGAACGGTCTTGACGATGGAGGACCTCGGCATGGCTGTTTCCGAATATGGCGTTACCGTCAAACGCGGAGAGTTTTACCGGTGAGTGTACTACGTGGATGGAGAGAAATGATCTTCTGAAGACATTTCTCTGCGTCTCGTTTCTTTTCACGTTTGTTTGGTGGGCTTTTACTTTCTGGCGCTGGGCGTACACGTTGATACCCGATGGGTGCGGGATGGTTATCCCAAGCATTTCAATGGTTCGGAGGGGTTTGAGAATGGAGAACAATGCTATCACACCTTCCAATGCTACTAGACCTCTATATTTGAACGTTCGATTCCTAATGCCTTGGGCAAGAGTATGGTATTTATTGGGAGGATGCGGTAGGATTTCAAGAAAACGGAGTTCATCAGTTATTTTGATGTTTGCAGTGTTGTGGAATTAGCCTAATGGCTCCTAAGATGTTAAAAACAATGCATGAATGATATTGATATTGAACAAGTTCCATGGTTAAACTCCATCCCACACATATAGCTAATGTCACAAGGGAACCACTGATGTATCTGTACATGGGCCACAAGGCCAAACCAAAAGAAACAATCCCGCTTGATACGGGACAAGGGAATTTCAAGATTTTTCCAATCCTGTCAAATAAAAAACAACGCAATTCAGATAGAGGAAGGGGGAGAGCTCGAAGAAATTCATGTTGGCGAAAGGTAGTCCGTCGGATGTCTTCAACTACCCAGATCGAAGTCAGGTCAGGCTCTTCGTCTATTTGTTCTTGGACTGCTTGTATGTGAAACGCTTGCGGGTTCTGTATCCGTGGGTTAGTACCAGAGCATAGCCAACACCAAAGCGAAATCGGTGTCTTGAACTCGATCCTTCAGCAGAGGGAAGACATACGCAACATATTCACCAAGCTTCCGTCCGACCATCTCCTCGGTGATCGCGATTTCCTGGTATGTCTTGCCATTGTGGACCGCAAAGCGCAAACCGACGAAGTTGGGCAGGATTGTTGCGCCACGCTTTGTCGTGCGGATCGGGGGAGTGTTCGGAGGAGGAGGGAGAACCCGGGGCAGAGGGAGACTAGAAGGCAGTGAATGTTAGTTGCGATGTTCATCCTGCCTCTGGCTGTCTTGTAAAAGTTGTTGCTGGGTTCCTGGAGACTGAGTGCATGGACTGGGAGCGGGCTGAACGTACGGGACGATGTTCGGGCCTGGTTAGAAATTAGTAATTGCAAACAAAATAAAGCTGGTATCTTTGACTCGGGGTTTCTTACCTTTCCAGACCGACCGGCCTAGCAGAGCTCGTGTGGGAAACATGATGTGGCGGGCGATCGGAGGAGGTTTGTAGTGAAGCCGCGAAAGTTGAAAAAGATCGGGGTTGGATTAGGTCAGCGGGTCAGCGCAAACATGCAATACAGACATGGATTCGACTGCATGAGGACCTGATCACTCTTCCTCACTTTCCTGCTTGTAGTCACTCTTGCTCTCCAAGGAACAAGAAGAATAGTATCTGAACACCATCAAAACAGTCTTCTCCATCTAAATTGCTGCTCCGCTTTCAACTTCTCAAGTATACCATCATTACCATATACTCCTTTCAGCATGCACGATCAGGCGATTGTGCCACAACAGCCCCATTTAGAGATCTTCAATTCACTGTTAGAGGGGCCCCCGAAAGACCAAACATTTCATCTTTTTCCGTTTCTTCCCCCGGAAATCCGTTTTATCATATGGGAGTCTGCTCTACAACGCCGACGGATCATCCGCGTCAACTTCATGATAATAGACACAGCGAAATTCAATGATGGAATACTGGATTACAACGAGTCCTATATCGTTGCCTTGCATGGGTGTCAAGTATTTAGCAAGTTGTTCCGAGTCAACCGCGAATCCAGAGAAATTGCACAAGCCTTTTATCGAGCTCAATTCCCCTGCATGTTTGTGAATGTCGCCGGCGACAAGGTGTCAAGCACTTGCTACATCAACCCTGATTTTGATACCATTCAGTTTGATATCAATGGACTCTTAACTGGAGCTTTCATCGACTTTCTATACGTGCTGAGAAAGGATTGCGACCCTTTCCAAGTCGGGCTCCTGAGCCTAGCTCTGGATAAGCCTTCTTTACTAAACATCCACCGCTTCATCACACAGAATTATGCGACAATCGCATCCCTGGGGACCGCAAATCTTTTTCAGATACTATTATTCAACTTCGCGAGCTTTACTTTGTTGGCACGCAATCGGCTCGCCAGATCTTCAACCACGTAGTTCCATATGACTGGCCAGTCTTTAATCGCTCATTGCCCATCAGAGCGGCCACATGCACCTTTGCGCTCCTCTCCCAAGATCCACGCTCAATCCAACAAGATCTAACGCACCAGTATCTGGGCGAAGACCCCCGCGAAATGGTGATCGCCTGGCGGGAAACCCTACGAATATTGGAGATATGTCCTATCAAGATTAACTATCAGCTTCTGCTGGCATTTCAACCCCCAAGTCGGGTTCAGATATCCAATTGCAAGAGCGCAGCTGACTGGCTGCGTAGTGAGGATGCAGAATGGCGAGGCGAATGGCGACTGGGCAATGAAATACGGAATGGAAATTGGGCTCTGAGGTACTGGGAGTACACAGACCGTCTCGATGAATGTGAGATTGGCGCTCTCCATGAACGAAATCATGATGAGAACCTTGAAAAAGCTGTCAAGCCTGCCTTTGGGTTTTGGCTATTTCCGCTTAAAACGATATGCAACTGGCCAGACAATACGACGGATGAAGTTTGGGCGTGGCCGGAGATCTGTTCGCTAGCTCATGAGTGGCCGGCACTTGCATTGTCTTCTCTCCCTTGATCTACTTTCTATTCATTTACCTATCTTCCTGTAGCATGAAATCATATCACTTTGCTTTTATGACCTCAATTGCTGGGCTTCAGGGATCACGCCCAAGCGAGACTAATTGGAAATGGGGACATAAAACAGCCATTTTTGGCTAATTTCCGAATATAAATGCGATAGCTAAATTGCCCAACATGCGAAGACTCCAGGGGTCGCCTGCGACCCGTTGAGGCCCATGATATATCTATACAATCGTCACTCGGCGAGCTCTTCCAATATCTTGATCAAGCTGCGAATTCCTGTCAATATATTCTCGTCGGGGCCTTCACCGGGTGTCCATTTGGCATGCGCGAAGTCAATCACCCGCAGGTCATGGACCTTGGGTGTATCTTCATCGTCCTCATCATCATCCAGATTTATTTCCGGCAGTTGAGCCATTTGAGGATCTATGCTGATATTGATGGCTTTTTGAGGCATTCCATGCACATCCACCAATTCAAAGGCTTCTTCGGAGATTTCGAAATCGACCTCATCGTCATCGTCCTCCTCTTCCTCTGGATCCCGAGGCTGCTGCTCAGAGAGTCTTTTCTCCTCTTCCAAAGCAACCTCCATCGCCTCGGGATCTGCCTCATAAACCACCAACACACTGGACGAATACATGCGACTTTCTTCAGCCTCAAGCACTTCCTGCACGTTTTTCAATTCCTCCACAATTCGCCTTGCAATCATTCCGGACCGATCCACCGCGCCAGCTTTGGCACCAGCCAGGAAGGTCTCAAATCCTTCCTTGACATTCCCTTCGTTGAACGATCGTCCATACCACTTGTCGTAGCGTCGATACCCATTCGTCTCAATAACCTTTCCTTTCTCCCCCTCGGCACCCTCATACTTAGTAGCGTATGGGTTGGTCCGAGCGCCTTCGTCTGGCTCCCCATCTTCGCCCGTCCAAACCTTCATCCCCGCAATCCGAAATCCCAGACTCGAGCTTGTAGTCTCCTTTGACACCGCATCCAGCTTCGACCGCTTTGCAGGCAGCGCATCATCCGCCCATAATCTTGCTCCAAGCTTAACGTCCAACACATTCGGTCGCCGAAATCCAGACGCCACATTTTCCAACACAATCGACAGACCGGTCTCTAGTTTTTTCCCTTCGGATGGAACCCATGGCTTCTCTGTCGGGGTTCCAGCACCATTCACTCCTTCGACTGGTACGATAGCCGCTGGAGCAGCGATAGCAGGCAGCGCAGGTGTCGGAGATTCGGCCGGACAAGCGGGATCCGTCGGAGGGTTCCCAAGTGCAGGCAGGAACACAGCGCCGGACTGCTGCGCCGCGGCGATCGCGAAAGGTTGTTGCTGCTCAGCAGAAGATAGCGAGCCGACGAACAGGGGCATGAATTCGCGAAATTCAGGATGGAGGGCGCTGGACTCGTAGAACTCGACTTCTTGTTGTGTGCAAGGCTTGACGATTAACGACCCCGAAAGGGTCCGTCGCACACCGTCGCTGTAGGAATCCATGAGATTAGCTTAGTCGTAATATCCGGGGTAACGAAAGAAGGTATAGTGGTGGGTAATGTAACCCTTGGAAATTCCCCTCTCACGCGTGAGCGACCGCCCTAGTGGGCGCGTGTGTCGCGTGGGGAATTTTTAAAGCTTGGTGGGGCGACACTTACTGTCCCGCAGCGACATGATCGAAAGGTACCAGATCATCGCTGCCTAGGAGGGGAGTCTGTCGATTGTCTTGTTTTGGGGGCATGTTGGTAAGAGGTCTCGTGGGGCTGATGCCTTCGCCGTTGCTCATTGCATGCCGGATGACTCAACAAAACGTAGGTCCTAATCTGCGGGAGATGAGCGGAAAATGGGTTGGATAAATGAAGGGTGAGAACATGCAAGAAAGCCAGAGAAATGATAATTCCAGGAGAAGCTGGTCGGATACACTATTGACGGCCCGTGAAACCCCATGTGCAGGGGCCAACCTTATTACTGGCTTTCGTGAAGGTTGGTCAGCCCTACAGCTATACGGATATCTTTCCTTATATCCGGTTGGAAATGGATGTCATCAATGAAATCATAGTAACTTTTTGAATTTAGTCTAGCAGGGATCTCAAAGCGATGATTGGTGGTAGATCGATTCCGCATGTCCGAACAACTTCTCCACATGACACCTAGGGCACTCCTCATATCACATGTTTCCGAGTATGTATTCTCCGTATAGATACATGAAACCCCAGGTTTTTGACATGGAATTCTTAGAAGGCTAGGCTGCCAATTGAGAATTGGGATCCTCTTGAAAAGAGTGCGGATCTCCAAGCCGTAACAGCATAACCAGTGAACAACCTCGAGATCTTTGAAGACCACTCCATTGTAGATTGAACTATTGGTACTTTATGACAATGGGTTGGTCCCAGCTTGTACTACTAGCCCCCATATCTCGGAAAGCACTGTTTACCAACCTACTTCTTCCACTCGGGCGTGTTGCCATCGACAGCATCCTCTCCACGCTTCTTCCACTCAGGCGTATTACCCTGGACAGCATCCTCTCCGCGCTTCTTCCAAGGACCAGAGCCGAAAGAGGCAGCACCGCCAGTAACATCCTCCGATCGAGCAATCTTGGAGATAGAATTGCCGGAAGCGTCAGGCGTTGGGAGAGCACTAACGCTCGCCGACAGGCAGGCAACAAGGGCCATCTTTGCAAAGACCTTCATTTTGAAATATGGATCCCGGTTCTGTTTAATGTGAGTTCAAGACTAGTATAGCTGGAGATAGAGCAAAACATACTGTTATGATTGAGATGGAATAGATTTGTGGAATGTAAGGATTCTCGAGTTGTCTGAGTTGGATTTCCTGGGGGTTGATCTCAGTTTATATGCTACTAGCAGCGAGCGAGCACCTCGGTGCAATTCGGTCCTGTTGGCTAATACTTTAGAAGCTCGTGCCCAATCCCTCGTCAGCATCGACCATGGCGTTATCGGTCAACCCATAGCCTCGACTCTGCCAAGAGGGCAATCCAGGATAGGTCGATGTCTGCTTCGCGGCTTGAGATGGTCAGCACTAGAGTATCCAAGAAGGCCCTTTGCCACTGACTTGGGATCGAGACGGGATGGATGGTGTGCAATTACCCCTCGCAAAATATCCCATGGGTCCGGATTTGGTAACAAAATAGGTAAAAATGAGACTATTTTCATCATGAATCCAGCTGACAGCATGAGGTCTTGCAGAAGTGTGGATGACATGGATCTTGCTTCTGTATAGATAAACAAGAAACTCACCGCTCTGGAAAGCGGTCTAGAAGCCTAAACCTAAATATCATGAGGCTAAACTTAGTCGATCACGGGATGGCCCGCAAAAAGTTGCCAACATTAAAAACAAGCTGCATGCAAGCTGGTCATCGCGTATGCACATGACAATATGGGACGCCTTATCCATTGCCGCTTCTAGCTTGTATTAGCTTGTGCTTACCCAGAGCAGTAAATAGACCAAATAGCTTTATGGAACACATGGCTTAGATAAAGATTGTGCATTCAACGACGCCAAGGGTGGAGACGGAAGGTGGGAGGAGAGAAACAGTTAAAGTACATAAGAGAAATCTCCATTACATCCTTGACCTCAACATTCAACATTTTACGTCGATGCTCCAAAATCCTTAATCTATCACAAGCGAATTTTCTCTATCCATGTCTCGCCTTTTCGTAAAATCACAACCTCGTGACGTATGCCCAGAATATTAAGCGCAATCGCTACCAGAAGCAGGTACTTCATCAAACCAGCTCATAAATAAGGCATCTAGTCGATGTACTTGGGGAGAGACTTCAAGACACCGTCACGGGCAATTTCTTCCAGAGCGACGGTAATGGTTTCAATGAAGCGCTTATCGGAGCGCAAGTCCTCGCCGAAGAGGCTCTTGATTTTGAGCAGTTCCATGGGGTTGGTACCTCCAATGCGAGCCCGAGTCTGGATCTCCTCGAGCATGGGATCCTGAACATCGATCTTCTTGCCGTTATCATCGACACCGTTGATGTAGTGGAACCAGGTGGCGGCGGTGAAACAAAGACGACGGAACGGCCCAGTCACCCAAATAGCCTCAGCAATAGTGGGCATGATAAATTGGGGGATCTTACCAGTACCACCGCCGCAGATACGGGGAAGCTGGTCCATGATGGTGGGGTTGGAGAATCGTTCCACGAGGGTCTTGCAGTAGTCGTCAATACTGACGCCTTCAATTTCGGGAAGGGTAGGCTTCGTCTCCTGCTGCATCATCTGCCAGATGAACTTATTGAATAGCGGGTCTTGCATGACCTCGTGGACGTAGTTGTAGCCTGCTAGTTGACCACCGTAGGCGATAATAGCGTGACTGCCATTAAGCAGACGTAGCTTGTGCTTCTCGAACTCCTCAACTTGCTGTACATTCTTAACAATTTGCACTCCGACCTTCTCGAATGGTGGGCGACCGTCACAGAAGTGGTCCTCGATAACCCACTGCATAAAAGGCTCGGTGACAATTGGCCATGAATCCTCAATGCCAAACTCTTGCGCGAGAGAGACCTTATCGGCGGCGGAGGTTTGTGGGGTGATACGGTCCACCATAGCGTTAGGGAAGTGGGCCTTTGCGTTGATCCACTCCGCGAGCTCAGGGTTGCGGAGACGGGCAAAGGAGACTAGCATATTGCGGGTAATAGCGCCATTGCCCTGCATATTATCACAAGACATGACTGTGAAAGGGTTCAATCCTTGCTGACGACGGCGGTCCATGGCATGGTAGAGGAAGCCGAAAGTGGTTTTTGGGGCATTATTGGCAGGGTTCAGGTCATGCTGGATATCGGGGTCCTCGCTCTGAAGCTCGTGGGTGTTCTCATTGTAATAGTATCCGCTCTCGGTAATAGTAAGCGACACAATATGGGTATCGGGGTGTGCCATCTTAGCTATGACAGCCTCGCGGTTATCGGGAGCAAAAAGGTAGGAGTTAATGCTGCCCATCACTTTAGCCTGGCTGCCCTTGGCGGAACGCTCAATAGCAGTATAGAGGTGGTCCTGGGAACCTAAGGCGTCACGCATGCCTACGTCGAAGGGCTGCAAGCCAACTCCACAAATGGCGTAGTCGGTAACGCCATGGTTCTGCATAAGCTGGTCCACGTAGACAGCCAGGTGAGCTCGGTGGAAGCCACCAACGCCAATGTGGACGATTCCTTCCTTGACAGCGTCGCCACGCGGGTAGGATGGGAATTGAACTGGCGCCGCGGCGCAGATCTGGGGGAGGTTCTTCTGGTTGAGCTTCATGGGAGCCATTGTGAGAGTGATGTGTATGAATTGAGAAAAAAAATTGAGAGGGAGGGGGTGGGATAAATATTATTAAATGGTCGCAAGCAGCTCTTTACTTTGTACGTCACCGCCACCCGCCGGGTTTGGAAAAATTGGAGAATAGTCCACATCATGTGGTGGAATACAGTGGGGGCCCCATCAGAACGAATTAGATATGTACTCGTGTCACCGCTAGCTCCAGCTATCTATGTATCGCATCACGCGCAAGTTCTAATATTTGGACGATTGAGTGTCAAATCAATAGTACAGGGAGCAAAGATCAGCGCCAAAAAAAAAAAAAAAACCCCTGCTCACACGAATGACTAGAGCTTCCAGAATCCGACGGTCATGTGCGTCTGCGGTTCTAGAACCCTTCCACAGCTGGACGTCTCTAGGTTAAAAGAACCTCCAAATCAAGTGCGAGAAAAGTTTGAAAACGATCTTAAAATGGTATATCCGGCAATTGAGTTTCCCTGATCTAACCAGAATGGGACAAGGGCGGGGTGGATCTCCATTTTACATTACGCTACATCAAATACAGGAGCTTTTTCTTATCCTTACTATACCGTACCACAGCACTTGCTCCTTGATTACTAAGATCAGGGGCGAGATAACATACTTATGTAATAAAACAGATATGGTATGCAAATAAAATACCTGGTTACCATGGTATACCATCCAATATGACAGGGAAAAGTGGGGCAGGAGGGGCAGTGAGCTCCGGGCCGGGGTAGCTCAATCAGGAGATCCCGGTGCCGACTGAAACCCCGAAGTTTGGCCACTGAACATCAGTCATCAGTCACGTTTCTCATCTACGCGTGACTGGACGTGCTGACATTTACCCTGTGGTTCTAGCCCTGAGCTCTCATAAAGATAGCCCTCATAGAGATAAAGCGGCATCCCAGATTAGAAAAGCCCCACCTAACAATGCGCTGTACAGTACATACAGTCTACAGATGGTACATCTTGCAATAGATCGTCCAAAAGATCTGAACGCTTATTTGCCTTCGTATTATAATCTGCTCGCTTTATTTTGCCATACATACTGCTACATTTGAATTCCTTGCTGAACATTATGCAAGTGCCCCTTGACCTTGAAATCCATGCAATGCACAAGGTTACTACTTCTTCGTGTTCTGTACAATCCTTCTATTACCCCTCTTTTGTCAGGCGAGGAAGCCTGGGTTGAAGGCGAATCGTCTAAAAAGGAATGCCGTGTCTAGAAGCCTGAAATGGACGTTGAAGCCGTTGAAACACAAATAGGGTCAAGCAATTTGTCTCAGTTGCTTGCCCCAAAATCCTTGGCGGAGGTGGGGTAAAAATTGTGTACACTGAGGGTAAGTGATTTGATAGTACGAATAGAAACATGCACATGTCGAAATGTTCCTACCCTTCGTCCTAAAGGTAAGTTGTTCCGAGTCCACCAGTTAACCGTTTGCCTGTGGGGCAGCCCATGAGCGAGAATTTTCAAATAAACATAAAGCTATATCAGCTTACCCACCTAGGCAGAAAAAGGAGAATTCTAGACAGAAGTGAAAGGATTACCTGGTTTGTCGTATTTAGTGAAAGAGCTTTATAAGGTATTATTGGGATTGTCGGTAGCTGTGAATGTTCTTCTCTTGGCAATTTGCTGCATTTCCAGTTAACATTCAGGCAGATTAGTGATCTAAGGCCCCGGTATCTTGTCCACTTCAAGCAAGGGCTTGCCAAGTAGAAGCTTATTCTGTCCCTGCCTGACGATCAATGCTTAGGATCCTTTCCATCCTATCATGAAATCTCCGATTGTCTGGCCATCGAGCTTCCGAAATGAGGATGAATGATGGCTTTCGAGTGGAAACCAATTCCCGCGGGATATTGCGGTGACGCCCCGAGTAGCGTGCATACAGAAATGTCGGGCATCCCAATTCAAAATCATCGGATGGGAATATGCCCCAGTATAATGGCACAGTGGTTGCCATTTTAGGTCACAATTCCCGCCAAGAGCAGGAAATGATCTGTACGGCATGGTATCAGACAGATACAGACCCTCAGCTGATACCTCGCATGGAGGCGCAGAATAAGAGGATCAATGGTGGCCATCACCCACGCCCCCCTCCATCAGAGCTTTGAATAGCCAAAGCCCAAGTACAAGAGTTAGCTTCAACTTGCATGGCCGGTTGCAGGATCAGGATATCATGTAGATTATTGTAATGCCGGCATTCTGCCGGCAAAATTAGAGCCGCGATTTTATGCAATGTAATACCAGCGATGAGTTAATCTACGCTAATGCATTAGATACGGGATAGAGCTACATGCTATCTATTATGAGTCCTGTGCAGAGTAGTGAAAAAGTCGAAAGTAATATTGCTACGGGCTTCCAAGGTTGCTCTTCCCCTGACGTGAGCATCTGAACTAGTGGGGAAATCGACTAACTCGATTGATGTAGATTGTACAGGGGTCTAGATTACCCATGCTTATCTTCCAATTTTCCCATATTTGCCCCCTCTTATTCTACACGATACCTCCCACCTGATGTCAAAAAGTATTACTCAAGAGACCCATTTTAGATTCCGAAAAGCACTCTTGAACACAATGAGGTCTATCCTTCGCCCAATCAACGACAACGACATCACGGAGCTTATACCAGTCTAACCAGCCGCTTCCAAGACAGACGGATTCCTGAATATTGTGCTTGTTAGCAAACCAGAAAGTGCACGCGAGAGTTTCATGGAGCGGCAACCCAAGGCTTGGCTTGGTGATCTGAAATCTTGAATGCTCACAGCGGTCAATGACGATGGTGTGATCGTTGAATGAGCCTGCTGGCTAAGGAGGGAGAAAGAGAAGTTAGAGAGAGTTGCATTGATTTAGACGGTAGGCACCAATGTGAAAGAGGCGCGATTGTCTGTGAAGAGTGCGGAGAAGAGTGCTCCGGCTGCAGAGCCAGACGCAGCAGATAGGCCCGTCACAAAAAAGCCAGTACCATCGCAGCATGATGCACCAGACACACCAGACACACCAGACACACCAGACACACCGACTCAAGTCATCATTCGCCAGATGCGAAACGGCTCGCTGAAATGGGAAGCATAATTCATGAAGGAAGCACGATACCTGACTCTCCAAGCTCTTGCGATCAATCCTGATCACCAACGCCAAGGGCTAGGGGCTCAATTTGTCAAGTGGGGTGTGCAAAGGGCTGGTGAAGAGAGGATTTCATGCTGATGTCGTGCATCGCCTGCTGGTAAGCAGCTATTTTTGAAGAGTGATTAACAAGAGCTCAGGATTGACGAATATGATTTAGGGGTGTTTGAGAAATATTTATTTCGGTCCATGGTCTCCCGGGGTAAATGAGGCTAAAGAGCACAGATTTGAATAGAAAAGCGATCAATAGCATCAAGTAGACCCCACTTGCCCCCACCGTAGGCAGACCACGTGGCCACACAGATGATCCAGGTGATTTTCCTGGAATGATCGGCATCATCTCGATTTAAAGCAAGATCAAGGGACGAAGTAAAGAATAGCCCTGAAATCCTAAAGGAGACAAGTGTCCACAGTGATCGACGAATATCAGTAATGCAGAGTCTAGCGAGAACTGCGAAACCACGGTCCCATGACCCCTCACCCCTGATTGGTCAGCTGTTTGCATCACACATTCAAACAAATATAAGTACCTAAGTTTTCTTAGCGGGGTAATTTTCTCAACCTTGGATTTCTTCCCTTATTGGTAACATCTTCTTGACAACCTCTCTCATCCATTTTTTTTCTTTGAAAATTATCACAACCTTCACCATGTCTGCTAAAGTTTACGTTGGGTATGTTATTAAACCCTTTAAGCCGACTTGTCACTTGTTAACCTTTCATTTAGAAACCTTTCTTGGTCTACCACTGACGACAGCCTCCGGGATGCTTTCTCCCAATTCGGTCAGATCCTCGATGCCGTATGTATCCCTTTTGGACCTCATTGTTCACGTTTAATGTCAAGCGAAACCGAACGTGTCTGCTAACACGTTAACTAGATCGTCATGCGCGACCGTGAGACCGGCCGCTCCCGCGGTTTCGGTTTCGTTACCTACAGCTCTTCCGAGGAGGCTGAGGCTGCTATCGCTGGCCTGAACGAGCAGGAGTACGTGTCCTGCGTTTAAATCTTCTAGAACCAAAAACTAACTGAATTTTCGCGTTGCAGGCTCGACGGCCGTTCTATCAAGGTCAACCTTGCCCAGGCCCGTGGTTCCGGTGGTGGTGGCCGTGGCGGCTACGGCGGCGGCTACGGCGGCGGCCAGGGCGGTTACGGTGGTGGCTACGGCGGCGGCCAGGGTGGTTACGGCCAGCAGGGCGGTTACCAGGGCGGTTACTAAAGATTCTCTGCTTTAAGGCACAGCGAGGGGGAAGGAATGGTGAAAAGGGTGTGAGCCGGAAGAATTAGCAAGCGGTCACAGTGCAAGGGCTGGATCTCGATCTCTCCTCCCTTTTTTTTTTTCTCAGCGAAAGGACAGTCATGGCTATTTTCAATACCCTCGCCGGCACCGACGGGATTTCGTTTTAATTCAAATACCAAAATGTGTCAGCCCGTTATTCTAAAACTTGAAAATGAGGGGCAACACTCTTGACAAAATGCACCCATACAAAATGGCACCTCGGTATTTACAGCCCCTGAGGAGTTTGAGTGCTTCTTTCACCCCAGCGGATGGGTACCAATCGGGGTCGTAAGAACCCCTCTTGCTCTGCAATCATTCCCCACCGGCAACGAGGGGCACGGCTGAGCACGGAGCAAAGCCACAAACGCCACAATGGATTCGCGATGGTCAATCTGCACCGTTTTAGGAACATTCAGAGATAATCAGCCTTGATCAACCTATACCCCTGAAGTTTATTTCCACACTCAACTCCAGTGTCTACTTTAACCCAACATCGCTTTCTATGCCTCCTGTATACCCAGCACAGCTCTAATAAATAATCTCAGTCACCTTGGTCTTGTTTACAGTGCCTGGCTCATGAAATGAATAATATTGCTAGTTCGCTTTCCAAGTCCGGTTTTACTCCAAATATACGGGGCCAAAAATTTCTACCTTTAGTTGTACCGACTTGCTGCTGGCTACCTACTACTACCCAAGCTAATACGCCTACAACGTATCATTTGTACGGTCCATGGATACTGCAGTCGCCGAAACACCCACTGCAAAATTGTCGCACCATCCAGAAGGCCCACCAGAGTTTCAAACAATGACCAGATGGGGATTATGAGCCAGCGAAGTAGGTGGGTATTTGAAGAAACCCCGAGATGCTCTCTGTTAGATAGGCAAGTGGATGGCGAGGCAGGGGCCAGATTCGTATGTGAGTTTGTGGAAGACGGTCGTATGAAGTATTGAGAGTAAAAGATCAAGGAATTCCACTTCCATCTAGCGGATAGATGTAAGCTAGTATTATCTCCTGCTTTATGAGTAGGAAGATTTACTCATTGAGACTGCAACTGGCCCAGAGAAATTAAATGAAGCTTTGTGTCTTATGGTTGCTTATTATGTTTGCGGTTGCATTGAATAGGCTTCGTTGGGTCGAAGAAAGGTGAACTATTTGGGTTTGGAGGCCAAAATGCAGTGCTATCAATGAACTTATACCGTTGGTTCACAACAAAAACATCAGCCGGTCTTCTAATGAAGTTTCCAAAGTAGACCGTGACTTTTCTTGATTGCTCTTGAATACACAGTCATTCCATTTTCCTCGCTTCACTTGAGTTTACCCACAGAGAGCCTTGAATGGCAATTCTCCTTCTTTATTTCTCTCTCCTTTTCCTAAGCACCCTGCTTGACAATTTTTTTTTGTTCCTCTTCCCTCATCCTGTCTTCATTCTCACATCTTCTTTCTCAAAATCACTCGACCAAGCTTCACAACATGGACAATTCAGACACATTAAAGCTCAGCATTGCTGGTGATCTCCCAAATGGCTCTGCTCAAGCTCAACAAAAGGACCCAGAGAAGGAATGGAATGAGACCCAGGTCCCAGTCAAAAGTGCCCAGGTTAATAATGCAGTGGATGAGCCACCAAAGCCCATTACTGAGTCCGAAAAAACGACACTCAAACTCGACGAAGCAGTTGCCGCGGTCATTGGCCCCCAGCTTGTGGCTCAGATGCAAAAGAAGAAGAAGAGAGAGAGAGGACCCAGAGGAAAGCGGGGAGTGGGCAAGCCAACTGGATTTGAGGAATGGAGTGCCGATGGACCGTTGACTCCTGATGAGTACAAGCAGAATTGTGGCCTTTACGATCCCCATCGATCTTTTATAGACCGACTTGAGGAGGCCTTTATGCGATTTGAGAGAAAGCGCCGAATTGAACCTGCTCGGAGCAACATCTTCCATAAGTACCTGCAATATGGAGGTGTCAGCATCGGCCCGAACTTCGGGGGCGGTGTTAATGCCCAGGATATGAAGATGATGACCTCGGATGAGATCATGCTTGCTCGTGCCCAGACCTCGATCGAGAAGGAACGGGAGAGCCTGCATGTCAGCTTTGATAAAGTGGCTCGGGGCTTCTTTGGCACCTACTTCCTCAGATACTTCAATCCAGACTGCATCGAAGATATCGAGTTCGCTACGAGTACCATCCGGAACTTCCTTACATTCCTGCTTTTCCATGACGTGTGTCCAGAATACAAAAATGATATTCTCGAAGCCCGCAAGATATGCACCATTGCCAATATGGAGCTATGGAAGAATCTGCAATTGATCCGCAAAGGCCCCGGGGAATTCAACAAGGCGTGCTCCATGCTCTTCGCAGGACACTACTTCAACAAGAATTCCGGAAAGCCTAGTATCTGGGATGATGTTGATGATTCCTTTATGACCACTGAAAAGGCCCAAGACATCGTAAAGCACTGCATTGCTGGTGCTGGCTCCCATGATGTCGCTTCTAGCTTTAGACACCAAGTGGCTGATGAGGATTTATTGGTAGAGAGCGTCGAGGACATCGATGGCTTTGAGGTACTTCGCGTCACTGAGCCAGATGACTATGTCCGCGCCTTCTACCAGCAGTTTGCGGCTCATCTGACCCCCGTTGGAATAGTCAAAGCTAAGTCTTTCCGTGATCCTGGAAAGCCCCAGACCGATTTAAGCCCCAAGGAACGCTGGGACTGGCATCACGGTAAGGCGCCTAGCTATGACTTTGTTTTCTTTATTGAAAGGGATCTCCTCGATCTTTTCTATCCTGGTTTGAGGGTCATGGCCCCTGTTTGGAAGATGAACTGTGGGGCGTACTATTTTGATCAGGTCTACTCGACCTTCCCAAGCTTCAACGCTATCATTGCGAATGACATGATGCTGAGCTGGAAGCGTCCGCGGGATCTAAGAAATGACAGCCCGAAGTCGAAGGAGCCTGAGAACGAAATAAACCAGGGCATAGATGATGCCGCTCAGATGGCCTTTGAAGCTACTGGCCAGAAAAAGAATGAAGGCAAGTGTTCCAAGAATTTTGACATTGAAGAGGATGTGTCGAATGGCGAACATGACACGGAGGAGGCCTACTAGCGGTCTTCCACGCATGGATAAGCGTCTTTTCTTTTCTTTCCTTTTGATTTTATTTCTTTAGTTTTTTCCTTTCCCTTTTATCCACACTTTGTGTGGACTGGAGGTCTACTCGTATCAATGGTCTTGTGCAGACGCTGATCCGCGAAGGTGATATTTTGAATTCGAAATGTTCATAACGTTTATGCAATCATCAAAAGTGAAAAAAGTAAAATATTTGTCCAAAATTCCCATATTCAAGGCTTGACGAGAGGCTTGCCCATGGTCTTGCGGCCTTCGAGGTCCTGTTGGCTGAGAGTGAGCAATAAGTCATGCACAGGGGGGGATGTATACGAACCGTGTGAACCTGAGCAATCTGCTCCAATGGGTATACCTTGTGAATCTTCACCTTGAGCTCGCCAGACTTCAGCCGAGTAAAGAGTTCATTGGTGTAGTACTCAAACTCCTCTCGAGTCTCAATGTAGCCAAAGAGGGTGGGGCGAGCGATCTTAACACACTTCGGGGAGAGTTTCCTGTATCACCTGGTGAGCTTTGTCCATGATTTTCTAGGGGTCAGACTTACGGGAGGGGAATGGGGGGAACAGGTCCACTGGCATTACCGAACCACACAATCGTTCCCTTGCGCTTCACAGCTTCCAAACTGCCTTCCCAGGTATCCTTGCCGACAGAGTCGTACACGACATCAACGCCACGGCCACCTGTCGCCTCCTTTACCAACTTGACCCAATCCTTGCCCTCCTCGCTGCGGTAATCAATCACCACGTCAGCCCCAAGGCTCTTGACAATGGCACACTTCTCGGGGCCACCGGCCGTTCCGATGACCTTTGCGCCGATCGACTTGAGGATCTGAGTCATGAGAAAACCGGCACCACCAGCGGCGGCATGCAGGAGGACCCAGTCACCCTTCTGCACAGCGTAGGTCTCCTTGACAAATGAGAGGACAGTCAATCCACTCAAGAACGAAGCCATCACATCCTCATCACTGATACCCTCGGGGATCTTGACAGTCTTGGCTGCAGGGACAGCGGTGTATTCGGCATAGCCGCCATTCGCCAACCAAGCAACGCGATCTCCAACCTGGAAACCGGATGTGTTGGGCCCGATTGCCGCGACGGTACCCGCGCCCTCGCGGCCTAGCACCTCCGGCTTCGGGGAAGCATACAGGCCCGTGCGGAAGTATGTATCGATAAAGTTCACGCCGGAAATGTTGTTGCGGACCAGCAGCTGGCCGTCCTGTGGCGTGGGAACCGGGTAGGAGGTCTTGTACTGCAGGACTTCCGGGCCACCGGTCTGTTCGACCACGACGGCTTTCATGGTGGTGGGGACGGACATGGTGCGGATTGGCGTGAAGGCGTAAGGTCTACTGACAGGAATTACAGGGATAATATGACTGCGCAAGGCTGCAAGGCGAACAGTGCTTCTGCGGAGAGTACAGAGTGACATGGGGAAATAGGAAGATGTGGGGGACTGTGCAATTAAAAAACCGCGAGACCGCGATTGCATCAACAGCGTCATTTGTCATCGCATCCCCGCATTCTCCGTCCGCGGAATTGTTGATTCGGTCTTGGTCATCAACCCCATTACTTTCTTCCCACTACTACGCTACTGTGAAGTATGAACTCATATCATTTGTCAGTTCCGTCGGTTTTATTGCAATGCTTCTCTCCACTCCAACCCGGATAGAAAGCCGATTGTACTCGGAGCATCCGACATGTGGGGTCTTGACGCCATTCCGTCGGCTTTCTAGAACCGTCGGATCAACACCGATGTACATACACTCCGTACATCGTGAGAAATGGTTGTCAAAGCCTCGTGGTGCCTGTCAAGACAGTTGTCAAACAAATCAATATTGTGCTTTTGACAACATCTGGCTGGGATCTAACTCCTGGGTTTGCACTAGGATCACAACGGGGGTTCGACGTCCAGCCACTTTAGCCGCCGATGTTATGTCCAAACAGGAGGTGTCATGCGCAGAGCGATCGTGACTTTTTCTTCCTCTCCAGGATGAACGCTGATCAGGGTAAACGCCAGCGCATCTCAGCCCCTAAAACGCAAGATGCATGCCATTCAAGGATAGGAGTGATGGTTCTGACGGGAGCTGAGACATTTTCCGGTCTGGCATTGGGTTGCCATTCTGGGCAAACCCTGCGCCTGATCTGAATTAGCTGGGCCCACTCTGTTGGTGCAGGATTTCTTGCTTCAAAAATCTGCAGACTAAGCTGCTGGGATCTGCATCCGCGGCAGTTAGCACCTCAGGCCCACCCTTGGCCCCGGATCGCTCATGCAACTCGCCATTTTCAAACATATCTACACGCCAGGGGAACCTATTTTCGAATGGACATTTCAGGCATTTCCAATGATGTTCTATCCTTCATGTTCCTGGTGGATCCAGGCTACAGTAAACACGCTTGAAACACGGGAGCATCCGTGCTTGTCTGACTTTGTGCCCAATGATCGACCAAGACGGTTATAGCCACGCCCATTTCCGCTTTGGAGTGGCGCGATGCTCGAGTCAGCCCCTGGTTTTGTGCATTGTTTCAATGGAAAATCCTTGTGGGCACTGCCTGCGGCCTGATACTATTCCTGGTCATTCGTCCACTTTTGCCCAATCACCATTGCGGCCCTATCAGAGTTCTTCTAGTCCAGGATGATGCCCGATTGACCAACACTTATATACCCTGCTTTGACCCGGGCTGCGCACACAGGACATCTTTGCATCTTTGTTTTCGAGTACAAAAAGAAAAAATCTTCCCCCAAGCTGAGCCTATCGTACAACAATTTTTTCCTCGTTTTACTGCCCGACCTTTTGCTACTTAAGACTTACTATGATTTTGAAATTTTCTCGAACTTCACCACAACAACACATCGCAGCAGGCTAAAACCCACCAAATCATACTATTTACGTTTAACTGTGTATGATAACACCGACCAACAACAAACACAAAATGTCTTCTTCTCGTAGCGTGCGCTTCCGTTGGCCTCCAGTGCCATGCGTCGAGGAGGAGCCCGCCTCGCTTGCTCGAGAGTTGCACGGCCTTTCCAAGCTCAGTGAAAAACCCGGAGTCGAGGGTACCTGCAGAAGGGGAACTGTTGATCAATACCCGGTCATCCTCGCTCCAGAGTCTCCGCTTCCAACATCGACCACTCCACCCAGCGTCTTGACCCCTCCAGGATTAGGAAACGTCTCTTCTGATGACAACAGTTCTGGTCCTCGTACCCCTTCTCCCCAGGCCCCAGAACCCGTCATTCGCAGTAGGGCTCAATCAAATGATCCTCTCAAATTCCCTCCATCGTCAGTCTCTAGCAGGTCTCGAAGCCGCGTGCCACAGGCCCCGAAGCAGCTTCCTGCTTCGGCCCAACAGCTTCCTGCTTCAGTCCAACAGCCTCCCCGTCAGCGCCGTCCACAGTCTCCGTCTCGGGACCGTGAATTCGGCAGAGGGGAAGTTGGTTATTTCCCTCCGGATGGTACCCGTAAAATGCCTATTCAGCAAGGTCCCCAGGATCGTGGTTTTGATCGAGCCAATCTACCTGTGTCCCAAGCACCGCCACCTACGCCGGCATCGCTGGGACGGCCAAACAGCGTGCGGACTGGAAACCAAACAGCTCCAACGGCTTCAACCCGTCAACGCTCGGAGCCACAATCTGGGTATCAATCAGACTCGAGCACTACTCGCGGGAGGCTATCTTCTCATGTCACTTCACCGCCAGTCCCTACGTCGTCGTCACAACTGCAAGCCAGACGATCTCCTGACGCCCTCTCACTTTCAGAGAGAATTGAGGAGAAACTACGATTGAGACATGAACTTCGCGAACTAGGATCCGATTCAGACTCAGAGACTCCCAGGCGACCTAGGGCCAAATCCATCAGCCCAAAGATTCTTCCTGTGGCCCCCGCCCCAAAAGTACACCCACCGCCTCGCGAGATTTCTCGTGCCCCAGGCCAGCATACTGTGCCACCTACCAAGGACCCAATCAAGGTACTAGTTACTCCTCAAGAGTTCAAGCAGCCTCAGCCAACAACACGGGGAAGAGCGACTTCGTTGGTCACGCCTGCGCCGCCAGCATTGCGGTCTTCATCAAGGGCCCCCTCGGCTATGGTTTCTAGATCCATGTCATCGGATGAGGCCCAAGCCAGTTCTAGCAGACCTCACCGGGCCAACTCGGTCAAATTTCAGGAACAACTGCCTCGGCACAGCGCACCTCCAACAGCCCCAACCCAGAAAGCGAGCTCCCCACAGCGGTCAACCGGACTATGTGTGACCCCATGCCCTCGTTCACTCCCGGTAGCAGGTCACAATGACTGGTACACCCTGAAAGGCCTCACACACTTGGACATTTGTCCCTCATGTATGAGCCAAATCGCTCATTCCCGCTTCCATGAATTTTTCATCCCAAGCCTACCAAAGCCAGCAACGCAGAAGATCCGCTGCGCCTTCGCCAACGCCTGGACCCGACTAGCTTGGACACAGATGATCAAAAAGCAACACGATAGCCTGGAGATGCTCTACCAGATGACCCGCCCACCACCAGGATGCAAGCCCTGCCCCGGCCGCGTTGTAGCCGACCAGACCTGGTACCGTGTCGTCGACCCAGAAACGAACAAGTTTCTTCCCCGTTTCCACGTCTGCGGCAGCTGTGCGCGGAACATTCGCATCCTCATGCCCTCCCAACGAGACACCTTCCAACACTGCCCAGATGTCCAAGAGCGAATGTGCGACTTCGTTACCACCAGTCCACGTTTCGTTCAGTATGTCGATCTCCTGGACATAGCCGCCGTCCGCACCGAGCCCTCCCGCCAACCAGACTCGCGGGAATTCATATCCTACGCTCGTCGCAAGGTCGTTCTCCGCGACTGTCGTCGTGACAGACCAACCAAGGGCACATGGCACTACATCCCCTCACTCCCAGAGTTCTGCGTTTGCGAAGACTGCTACGACGAAGTCGTCTGGCCACTCGCTAAAACGCACAACCCCATCGCGAAAAGTTTCTCGACGAGTATGCACTTCTTACCCGGGGATACGCCGAACCGGTGCCGCGAAGCGAGTTGCCAGCTTTATTCGCCGCGGATGAGGACAAAGTTCAGGGAGGCTGTTGCGAAGAACGAGTTTTCGGGATTGAAGGCCGTTGCTTTGAGGCGATTTGAAGCTGAGAGGCGGTTCAGGGATCGCCGGGAGGAATTGTTGGATGCTGAGAATAGGGGGTATGATTGTGAGGTGGAGCTTAGGAAGGCTATTGACGAGTGGAGGAGGTGGGAATGACTCGTATGCCCGGTTTTGGTGCTTCTTGGAGGAATTGGGTCATGTATAGCACTGCTGTATTACTTTGTACTTTCTTGGTGGTTGTATGGTTCTACTTTTTTTGGGTGTACAACTTTTGGGATTGGCATTTGGGCATGTAGCATAGTTTACCATATCATAGCATTGGGGAAACATTGGGATGGCATAGGTAGCATAGCGTTGTTTATTCATGATTTCTTTTGGGAATGTCTTTTCATTCAAACTATTCAATTAACGCTGCCACATCATCTATCGTTCGTAGTATATGTCCACGTTATGACCATTCCCGAAATTTTAGTACATAGTCCAGGGGCTTCAAACGTAGGTATCTCAGGTATAAATCCCTAGGATCAGGTCAATTGCCACTCAATGACACTATCTATGTGCAAATTCATTCGTAAATATTCGAGCCCGAAATGCGTCTACAGCCCTGGAGGTATTTGATGGCCAAATCGCAGACCGGAGTACTTGATAGGCAGTCCCAAGGAAGAACATAGTCACTTAAAAACTTCTTTAATCGGCTGTATCTTGAAAAAAAAAAAAAATCTCAAATATGTTTCATTGTCGTTTCAAGTAGATCGGATGACATCAATGTGAAGTATTTCGAGTCTAAGGTATATAAATCCCCAACAACTCCGATGCTTATAAAACCAAAGCGAACCAGCCAATGCAAGAGTGAAGAAAATTTGCACCATATCAGCCCACCAGCCCAACGACCTCATCGGGCCAACGCTTGGCCCAGATCATAGCCTGGGAAGGTATTGTTCCTCGAATAGGCGACAGCAGCATAATCTTTCCCTTCTCGGCGTCCACGTTGGCGACATAAAGGAATCCCTTTACACTGGCGTCACGGACAGCAGCAGGCGAAGCTGTAGTTGAGGCATGAGTGATAGCGATGAGAGTATTTTCGAGAGCCATAGGTGCAGGAGGCAGAAGTCGTTTCAATGGGACATTGCTGGTGGAAGATGAATGCATGGAGGATATATTTTGGTCGGATGAAAGGCCGACGATGCCTGGAAGAGGCGCAGCGCGGTCTGATTCTTGTTTGGGCTGTGAATAATCATCAACGCCTCCACCAGGAAGAAATGAATCGCCAGTGCTGAGCTGTGAAGGATCGTAGTCGTCCTCATCTTCGTCTTCAGTTGAGGCGACGGTATAGTTGTACACGGTTAAGGATGCAAAGTCGACTTGCAGCGTAGATGGAGATAAAGTAATGGCCGTCGTTAATGCATTTGAGGGAGCTGAATTTCCAAAAAAGTAAGATCGGATCTGGGACTCGCGTGTTTTCTTGAGAAATGCTGCATCGCGATCAACGCAACCTCCGGACTTTGATAGCTTCACAACAGTGACTCGCTCATCAAAAACGGCTGCGGCAGCACTTGCACTAGGCTTGTTATCGTATTGCTTGACCATATTACTGTAAAGGCGTTCCGAGCCCAGAACCACGATTGTAGTAATGGCGAACTCGGTGATGATATGATTGATTAACTCGAGGCTGCCAGGCTTGCCAGAGCTGAGTACACCCGGGGTGTCGACAATGATTCCTGTGCGACGGACGTCTTCGTCTTTGGCCATGCGCTCTGTTACTTGAAGCGCCAGTCGCGACACAATGGGACGGTAGACGGAGCCTTCAGCATCGAGGGGACTGGGCAATGGATAGCTGTAGACAAGTGGCAGTTTCACGGGCACAGGACTAGGCCCAGACATCGGACTGCTGCCCCAGCCATTCTCAACATCCAGCATTGTCCGGAAAGCCGTGGCAGTCAAAGTACCCGGAACACTAAGCATGCCTTCAGTCGGATCCAGGTTCACAACCAGTGGCTGTCCTCCAACCTTTGTCGCATACGCAGTGAGGATCTTGGACAAGCTAGTCTTGCCCGCGTTGTCGGGACCCAACAGCAAAACACGAGGTCCGTCCTTACCGGAACCTTGTGATTCCTCACGTATTGACTCCAGCGCAAAGTGTAGGTTGGCATATTCCACCATTGGGGTATCATCAGACGTGTACTCGCTTTGACAACCGCCTGCACCGTGGCCTGCCGCGGACGTGGATCCATCCACCGTGGTAGTCGTCGCAGTTTCGCCGGCGGTTATTTCCAATTCACAGCCATGCCATGTATAGATTGCGGCTTTGGTACCAGTGATTGTGTACGTTTGCGATTCGGCCAGTTCCGTGCCGAAGAGTTCGGCCGTTCCGTTGAGGAGCTGCGGTGCGATTTGATAGTAAGTACTTTTGCTCATGCCACAGGTGCAAAGTATCGTTTCATCATTGCGATCACAGAGTTTGAAAGACATACCTTGACTTTAATAATGTGACCGAACGCAACCTCAAATCTCCACTCCGAGCCCGGGTTCAAGGCGATTTGCGATGGCGGGGCAACAGCATATTGCCTCTCTTCAGAGGGCTGGGTAAGCTCTAGGCCGGGAAGAGACATTTGATCGCCAAATTGACAGAAAGGCAAAAGTCAAATCTAATCGACGGGGGCAATTAGAGGGTGGAAGGACAAAGTCCGGGGAAAGTTGCTTTTCAAGTTGCAGGAGCTTGTCGCGTCCAACTTTGATTTGTTTGCATCTCCACACTCGAGCTTCTTCCAACATTGTTTAATTCCCTCTACAATTTTCTGAATTAATGCTTCTAGTGAATAATGAATCTATTGATCATTTGACTTGGAGATGTGTACTTGAATGAATTTTTAATTCCAGTATTATGAGTCTTTATTGGGTTTCAAGGCTATTATTAGGCCAACCATTTTTAGCTACGCTGCATCACATGCAGCCACAGATAAAAACGGCAACAGGGACAGAGGGACAGGGAGGGCGTTTGGTATCGAGTTATAGGAGGTAAATCACGGGATTAGCAGGACCGTGGGCAATTGAATTCACGAGTGGTTTCTCTTGGTCTTTTGGAATGGGCTCAAGGTCTTGTGCAAGGGTAGGAGCAAGATATTAGAAAAGGAAGATTCACGCCAAGGCAAGTACAGGGGCACATTCAAGGACAAAAAGGAATATATTTATCATAACGACAAGTGGGAATGAGGAATGTGAGTTCAGTAGGCAGGTTCTGCAATATTGAAGCATCCTGCTCTCCATGGTGGAAGGCGAGAGACAGCAATTCAATGGCAAAGCGGCGTGGGGAATCCAAAATAATATCTCCAGGCCAAGTGTTTCGGCACAGGGCTCCGGAGCTGGGGAATATGGGGAGGGGGGGGTTGGAAGGTTGGCCAGGTCATCCAATTATGACCTGATTTGAATCATCAATCTAGAAGAAATAAGGAATGGAAGCACTAGATGAAATGTTAGCAATCTTTCTGTATCAAAGAGTAGTTAATACGCACGCAAGGGCAAAAGCAGCTGAGACACCAAAGAGAGCACGGTTCCGAACTCGCTCGCGCTTAAGCTTATCCTCCAGAACCTTAGCCTTCTTCGCTCTCTGGCTGGCTTCAGCTGCAGTTTCCTCATCGTCATCATCCTCAGGCTTGCGCTTCTTGGTGAGCTTGACGGATGGTGAGCCTGCAGTCGCATCCTCGGAGCTTTGGATCTTAATAGCATCTTCCACCATCTCCTTGGCCTTCGCAATCATCTCCTCGGTCTCCTTTGCAGACGGTACCTCAGGGAGGATAATGGGCATGTCGAGAGAGAGAGTGGCCTGAGTGGCCTCGGCCTCTTCTTCGGCGGGGGCCGTGCGGACCTCGATCTCGGCCTCAGCCTCAGACTCCTTGGCATCCTTCTTCTTTTTCTTCTCTGCCTTCTTTTCGTCCTTCTTTTCTTCCTTCTGGGCCTCCTTAACATCCTTCTCCTTCTCCTCATCGGCCTCGGCAGCCTTCTTGGATTTCCGACCCTTCTTCTTCTCCGGAGAACCAGCGTTCTTGACTTCAGCTTCTTCCACGCTCTCCACGATACCGTTCAGCAATTCCATTTCCGAAGAGGCTGTGACTTCCAGGGACTGCTGCAGGCTGTCGTTGGCAGCAGATGTAGATGGAGTGCTCGGAACGTCTTTCGTAGAGCGGGGTTGCCGAGCCTTGCGAGGAGAAGTGGACTTCTTGACGGGAGAGACTGAGCGGCGGCTTCGGCGCTGGGCCACAGAAAGGTCGTCCGAGGGCAATTCAAACTTCGAAGGCATTTCAAACTTCGGTGGCGGGGTGATCTGCTTCTTTGCACTAGAGGGGCTCTGTACAATATCGGTAGGGTCGAGCAAGGCACGAACCCAGTCGTACATCTGGTATTCCTTGGAAAGTTCGAGAGCTAGAAATCATGGTCAGTATATTTTTCATGATTTGTGATGGGCAGGGGGGTCTAGACATACCGAACAGCGGGGAAATCCAAACATTGCCCGCAACTTCCTCCAGGCTGGTAAACTCTCGAGCCTTCAGGTACTCTCTCTCAGTGCGCTCCTCTTCGGCCTTAGCCCAGGGGAAGGCAATCTTGAACATGCCAGTAGCACTGACAAATCCATCCTTGCTCCTTCGCTATTCGCCCACGGGAGTCAGTGGTTGTCGTGGTTGTCTTGAAGTGGGGACAGTCCTTACCATCAAGAAGTAGGTATCTGGGTGCTGTTGAGAGCTGTGCGAAGGGAAGATCTCGGAGCCCTTTAGGTCCTTGGGCAGGGGAGCCCGAAGGTGAGCATATTCGAACAAGCCCAGGTTCTCGGGCTTGGTTGCATTGGAGGTGCCGATCTGGCCAGGCTTGACAGAGAGGTTGGTCTTGCCAAGACGACGGCGCGCAAGAAGCTCTTCGTCTATAGCACAGGGCAAAATCGATAAATTAGCGATGACGAGGTCGATGGACGGAGGATATGGCGGTGGGTTGGATACGCGGTCGCGCGACAACGCGCCTTGGGATAAAACTTACAGGCCGGTGCTGCATCGCTAAGGATGAACGGGTTTGTCCTCTTTGGAAGAGATCGCGACATGATGGATAGTTGCGACAAGGTCAGAAAGGTTGACGGTCTGGGGGTTTGCGAACGAAATGCGCCCACGGCCACGTAGCAGGCGCGTCGCTAGAGAAAAGGTGGATCGGACCTTTACACCGGGGCGGGGAAGATGCGGGAGAGGGCGAATCAGCACGCAGCAGTCCAAAAAGTTGTAGTGATGCACAGTTATCAACCCAAAATTTTCGAATCAAAGAACCGCGATAAAGGACAAATTGAGAACAATCAGGGGAGAAGGTTGTCGCGACGGAATCCTCGATGCTTCGTACGGACCATGCTCTTTCCGGTAAGGTCCGGTACGGTTAATGTATGACTGTGGTATTTAAGCCATTTCAATGGGCAATTCCACCAATACACGGTTTCAGTCATACCATCCCGTTGGGAAACGGGCACTCGTGACCCGCGCATTCCTCTTTTTTTTTCTCTTTCTTTTCTGTTTTGTTGTTATAGGACTAACCTGTTAGGGTGACAGAAACGCATTTTTGATGGGGTTTTCATTCTAGAACTTCTACACTACTGCGTTGTACACCCTTAGACTCAAGTGAACCGGGCTCCCCTTCCCCCGTTCTTTGGGGAGTTCTAGCCCAACCCCCATCCTACCTCGCTGGATCAGCCTTGCAGTAGCCCATAATAAGCAAATGCGAGGCGGTCTAGTACATGCACGATCTTGCCACATCACCACCCCACCTCCCGCTTCTGACTTCGTTATCGTGAACCCCACGATGGGTTCCCGAAAAGGTTAGATTGCCTTCTCGACGGTTTCTCATGACCGGAGCAACAATGATCCTGGAAGAGAACACAGCGTACTAGGTGGCATATCAGCTGCGAGGCCCTTTCATCTTCTGCAAGGGTAGGAAATAGCACAGTAAGATCGCCAGGTCTTAGTACTGGAAGGCCTAATTGTTCAAATCCCTGAGTCATATAGGTGAATATTTGTCTGGCGAGGTACTACTCCCGACTGTATATCTCCCAAGTTAGTATGTAGTACCCTTTATTTGGGTAGACATTCATAGTTCGAGCATATCTCCAATTGCAAATCTTGAAACCCTCATGGTCAGGGCTCGCATGTTCCCCATTTGACTGACTCCTTACTCGATTTGGCGAACACGCCGTTGTCGCCTGAATGGGTAAGACACAGTGAGCAACCCGATCAAGTAGCGAGATCTTCTCGGGATCGACGATCATTCCTTGGAAGGTTGCTTGCACTGTAAATAAAACCATCTGATACCCGAAGTGTTGCATTCTGGTTTCCAAGCTCCACTCCCCGACGGTCTCCCATGGTACTTTGAGCTGTCTTTACACGTTTGTTTCCACTACACTCTCTTGCTTTGGTCTATGAATTTCGTCACAAATAGATTGCTGAGATCAACTTCAAAGATTCTATAATGTATTTGTTCTAATTATGAAACAGGTGGCCTTGTTGCCACCGCTTGGGGGCGAGTATCAGCCCGTTGCGCAAAAAAGGCGACATAGCCATCCTCCGCCCCAGTCCCAACGTGGCAACTGTAGATCAATCATAGTTATTACTTATAGACGCCACGCCCCGCCGTGACTATGTCACGCCGCTTCGGTGGTATGCTGCCTATCTTCTCTTGCCCTCGCCATGGTGCTCTCCAAAGACGATCCACTGCATCAAATTGCGGCGCTCAAACAACTAGCAAAGCTGCTCTATGACGGTTCGAAGACATCGGTTCTTACTTGTCAGGCGCAAAATGAGCTCGATCAGCTTCTCGCCGTTCTAAGTCTTTCAGGGAAGCACTTCCTTGAATGTCCAGAAAGTCCGGGTCCTCAGGAACAGAGGAAGTTGAAGATCTATCACTCTATCCTGGTGGACCTCAAAAAACTCCAAAGAAGCACCAAAGAAGTTGATTCGCCGGAGCTCATCGAGGATGTCCGGGCCTTGGTCAATGACGTGACTTTTGGTCTTAGCATTATGAATGCCCACATGGTAGTGTATGTCGACTCCCAACGGCATGGAAGGACCCAAGCTCTAACACCAAGTATGTATAGATCCTCGCAAAACAAGCTGAACCAAATGTTACGGGACTATATTGTTCATGTCGCAACCGGAAGACGAGATGCAAATATTGTCTCCAATCTTTTCAAGGACGGTTCGTTCTTCGAGAAAGACAAGGCATGGAGGAATCTACAGCAAGAGCTGCAGGGCTTTGGCATGACACCGGAGCAGTCACACCAGGAGTACGACTTCATCCTAATGACTCTTCGAAAGGCAGCCCTTGAGAGTAGGCTCTTGGGTAATCTTATTCCAAAACCACCAGCGCCGGAGATCCCTATGCCTCCATCCCCAACAACATTCACCAATTCGTCGAACGCGGAAAGCAGGTCTTCATCCGAGTATTCGAGAACCTCAAGCGAATCCCTTGACACTGAAAGCTGGGAAAACGATTCGTTGCCGGTCGATGACATACCCGTCTCCGTGGCTGTCGAAATCGAAGTTACAAATCGCCAGGTAGCCCGAAGGCTACCAGGGAGGGCGCTGGACGACTTCCCCGAAGCCAGGGACATATTCAATCCACTCGACGGGTACGACAGTCAAATGGTTTTCCGTCCTTCACTTATTTCAAAACCGGAGCCATCTTCAATACGGAGTGGCTCTACAGACAAAACAGTCCCCAGCTTCAGCGCCATCCCTATGAGACTAGGAACCCGAGGCCGCTCAGCATCTGAAGGCAACTTCAACCGATTATCTCTGTCCGCAATTCCGCAGGTAGCAGTCAAACGCGGCAAGAGACCCAATCTAATGAGTCGAATGAAATTCAAAATGACGAACAATAAAGGCGAGTTGTGCTCATTAGTCAAGATCGGCGATGTATACGGAATCAAATGCGCACTCGACAAGGGCGCCAGTGCGAATACCGAGAACCCTCTCGGGCAAACGGGCCTAATTATCGCGGCTGCCTTCGGTCACTATGATGTTGTCATGCTCCTCATGGACCACGGCGCCAAACTAGACGCGATGGGGCATGGCGGCGAGACTGCGCTTTCCGTAGCCACCTTGCGCGGATACGGGGATATCGCCGAGCTGCTCCTGGATCGCGGTGCAGATCCCAACGCAGCGTCCGTATTTGGGAAACCGGCCCTTTCGCAGGCTGCTGGAACCGGTAATTTGGCTTTGACTAAGCTTTTACTGGACTTCGGTGCGGATCCCAATGGCATTACTGCCTCGGGTGAGACGGCGCTCTCGTATGCTGCTACGTGTGATCGCTATCAGGTCGCGCAGTTGCTGCTTCGCAGTGGCGCTTTGGTCGACAAAACTGGTCATGCGGGTCGAACACCTCTTCTCAAAGCTGTCGGTAAAGGTAGCAGTCGTATGGTTCAATTATTGATGGATCATGGCGCAAATCCTAATCGACAGGATAGCCGTCAGCAGACCCCGTTGATACAGGCGATGCAACAGGGAAAATCCGAGATCCTTGCCATATTCCTGAAGCACGGGTATGGTCCTGACAACGGCTCTGGATCTGCTTTAGGAAACCTGGGCACGATGGCTGGAGAAATTTCTCATAGAATGTCGTTCTTTAGTACCTAGATTCCGAAACGATGCTTGATGCTCATGCGGGTTATTGTCTTTGTTTTTTGTTCTTTTTGTTATATTTTCCTGTATAAGCGAAGCTGGTTCTTCCATAGAGAGGTTTTATGAATAAACTTGAGCTGCTTATCGCAAATCCCAAATTGGACTGCGTATCCCCGCCGACGTACAGTCCGGCTTTGAAATGTAGGAACAGCATGTTTTACATGCGGTAGCCTGGGCTAGAACCCCGGCGTGAGTGCTCTTAAATTGCAACGGACCAATTCAGGAGAGGAAAACCATGTGGAACATTCATCATATATTGGGAACCTAACCGGTCCATGTGTGGATCCACTTCAAGTTTCGTGCCCAGCGACTGTAGAGCAGCAACTGTAGCTAGACAACAGGATTTCTGCCGTAATACATGCGCCAAGTTGAAATTGGTTGCTTCATTTCTATTATCTGTAATCAAGTGGAGACGATATATCGGCTGCCAATCAGCTGCTCAGGACTAATGTAGGTTTAGAATCGGTCTGTGATGGTGGGGCCTAGATTTGCCTTCCAGAGCGCTAGTCCTACGTGTACTTCCTTCAACGGGGATCCCCAAAAGGACCGTAGTGATAGAGCCAATTGACACATGGCAAGAATTCTAAACCAATCTGTCTCAATGCAGCGTCAATCTGGTCCAAAGCATAGATAATCTTGCAGAATAATCCCCCATGCACCTGCACATCCGAGGAAGTCAAGATGCAATGCACGGCGAATCCGAATAGCCTCGCCCCCCACCGCCTTTCCAACCCCACTAGAGTCAGGAGACAAAGTGGGATGGGAGCATGTCTTGCCCCCTTTTTTTTCCTTCTCACTCTCCTAACTTTTTCAATACTTTCCCTTCCCAATCGTCTCCTCCCATCCCAATTGCTGTTTGTTTACTTCCCCCGGATTTTCTAGTTTGCCCCGCCACAGAATGTCCGACCACCAGGATGACCTCGCCGCCACCAAGACCGAAGGGTTCAAGGTCGGTGAGAAGAAGACCCTGGAGGAGTACCAGGAGCTCGGTAAGGAAGCTTCTTCCCCGCTTGAATGATGGAAATCGTTCTATACGCCTAGCCGCTATCTGCCGCCCGCGCAACCCCTCACAACAACAAACCCCACACAACGCCGCCACTAACACTTGACTCCCGACAGACAAGGACGATGAGGCTATGGTCCGCTGGAAGGCCTCTCTCGGTCTGAACGCTGGCAACCCTATTGGAAAGGCCGGCGACCCCAAGTGTGTTATTAAGTCTCTTGCCCTGCGGGTCGAGGGCCGCGAGGATGTGAAGATCGACCTGTCTGCCCCCGGAGCTGTCGACCAGCTCAAGGACAAGCCATTCACCATTAAGGAGGGAGCCAAGTTCCACATTCAGGTTGTTTTCCAGGTCAACCACGATGTTCTGAGTGGTCTCAAGTACCTGCAGGTCGTGAAGCGCAAGGGTATCCGTGTTAGCAAGGACGAGGAGATGCTCGGAAGCTTTGCGCCCAACACCGACCAAAAGCCTGTCTACGTTAAGGACTGTAAGTACTCATACATGACTGGCCTGAGTCAATTCACTTCAGGCCGATACGTCTGGGTCCGGGTGGAATGCGATTTGATGCTGATTTGTTTGTCATTAGTCGCTGAGGAGGAGGCTCCTTCTGGCATGCTTCTCCGTGGTAGCTACAACGCCGTGTCCCGATTCTTGGATGACGATGACCACACCCACCTCCTGTTCGAGTGGTCGTTCCAGATCACCAAGGACTGGTAATCGAATCGGGATCTTCATGGACTGTTGACTTCGTTTGAACTTATTTGAGCGGCCCATTGTTTATTCCAAGCGTGACGAATTTCCTTTGACTTGCAAAGCCTGATAGATGGTCTTTCCAAGATTGGTCCTGATTGGGCCCTTTTACAGTGCAGTTTGTTGAAACTTCTGGCCTTCCTTGGCCTTTTTTGCTTACTCTGTTGATTTTATTTTGGCTCTGGGAGACCCCAGCTGGATCTCGTTGTCCTCTCAGCTTCTATTTTTCTTGTCGATATCTATCAATGTTGATATGTTCTTGACTATTGAGACGTGAAATAGCCCAATACAGTCTCTGGCCACGAAATCTACCTGATACACAGGCTATTGAATATGAAACGTGATCCATGGATGTTCATACATCCCGTGGCCAGAGACTGTAGAATCCGTTAATGTGCAGTCGTGTTCTATTCCACTCCCCTAACTCCTGTACGGTGCAATCAATGCTGGATAAAAGAAAATGGTAGGTTCAAAGCAAAGAAATTTGCAAAACGTAATAAATCATCATGGGTATCACAAGAAATAGTCAATCACAGGCTGGGTGTCCCTGTTCTGTTGTGCCTGTTGCTCACTCCTGTGGATGTCGTTCTCAGGTGCCGCATCAAAAATATTGAAGAAGCGTTCCATATTGTCGCTGACTTCTAAGACACTGGCCAGGTTTCCACAGCGGTAGCAGTAGTTAGGAGCACTCCAAACCGTACTCAAACGGTCATCAAAAAGAATCTGGTAACCCTCATTGCACAGCTGATGCGCTCGTAGGATATGGGACATCTTGTTGACCTCGAGGAACTTCCGAACCACCTGTGCTCCAAAGGTATAGCCCGCACCCCGCGGAGAAAGAGAGAATTCATCCCGTTCAGGATCAGGATCAGACCAGACTAGGTCAGCCATCGGGCCCTCGTGAGGAATTTCGCGGAACCGGTCAATGATCTTAATCTGATCCAGAGAGTGAATGGAAGGCGAGAGACCACCGTGAACACAGAAGATCTCATCATTGATCACCACACTTAGTGTTAAGTAGTCGAACATATCCGTGAAATAATGCCACACATTGGCATTGCCATATTTGCGGGCGCACTCAGTGTAGAAGCCGTAGGATTGGGTTACGCCGCGAGATTCGTGGTTGCCGCGGATTAGATGGACTCGGTGGGGGTATCGGAGTTTAAGGCAGACTAGCAGAGAAATAGTTTCCACGCTAAATAGACCACGGTCGACATAGTCCCCTATAGACCCGGGAGGTTAGCAAACGTGTTCCGGTCCGAGCCGACGCGTCTTATTCGCCGGTATATAGACGTGTGCAAATCGAGGCCACTCACCCAGAAAAAGGTAATTTGTATCAGGGCAGAATCCGCCTATACGGAATATTTCTAATAAATCGAAGAATTGGCCATGGATATCTCCCACGACGGTAACCGGCGCCTTGATATGAACCACATTGCTCTCCTTCATCAATAATTCTTTTGTCTTGGCGCATACAGCCTCAATCACGGGCTCCGCAAGAAGCTCTTTACGATAGAGTCGCTCGATGCACTCATCGAGATCAATACTAGCTATACCAGCATTAGCTCAGGTGTCACCACAGTTGGGGCTGGCATGGGCAATTTGGCGGTTCCAGTTTCATTCTAGACATACTGGGAAGGCCAGGCATTTTGATAAAAGGCACGGAGGCAAAGATGAAGGAGTGAATAGCCCCTGTCGAGGAGGGGTACTGAAGCTAAGCGGAATGCTGCCGCACAGAAGAGGTGCTCTACTCAGGCTAAGAGAGGGAGGCCCGGCAGAGACAAAAAGGAATATTTGGATAATATCAACGGAGGTTTAGGATGGATAGATGGTTCACAACAGGCATGTTGACGAGCAAAGTCAGCACCGCAACAATTCCTCAGGTTTAACACAAGACTCCCAGCCTTTTGCGGTGCAGCATGGAAATACTGCCCTGATCATGCTGACCGCTTTTGTCACGTGTATTATTATACAACACGTGATGGTATTACTCGGATGGATTGAAGACCGTATGACTTACACGCTGAACTATGATATCCAGGGGGATGGTATGAAGATTGAGTATGCTTCAAGAAAACAAGAGGCTTATCTATATGTATTGATGATCAAGTTTGGTGAATTATCCCTGTTGTCGGTGTGAATAGATGTATGCCGAATACATACAGTAGACCTACGCACGGAAATATACATGACCTCCCAGTAAACAAGTAGATAGGACGGTAGACATTTGGGACGTCGACAATTACGAAAACTGAAAGCACCTTCAAGTTCATAGTTTTAATTAACAAAAGATTTTTGAAAACAGCCCTAATGGGTATATAAGCTCAATATGGAAACCGCCTATGAAGGGCTTATTCCCCAAAGGTTCTAGAGTCTATGCAATTGATTCGATCCAGCCAAGTCAACACCTATACATTCACCTGGGCAATCCATGAGCTTGAGTGCCAGGCTGACCGAGTAATTGCTGAGCTTCCTTGTGGACAGCCTCAGTCTCAGAATCCGTCTCATCTTCATCACTATCTTCCTCTTCAGACTCCTCCTCAGAGTCATCCTCTTCAGAGTCAGTCTCCTCTTCCGAATCCGTTTCTTCCTCGGAATCAGTTTCAGACTCGGTCTCTTCGTCCTCTTCCCCAAGCCATTGATCCAAAGTCTTCTTGCCACTTGCACCCGGGACAGCTGAGCCGTTCGGTCGCCGGGGTGGTGGCACGGTCGCCTGATGCTCGCGAAGCGCTTTATCCAATTTTTGACCGGCAGTCAGTGAGCTTGGGACTGAAGCAGTTTCTGGTTTAATATCTTCAGTGCGGAGACTCGGATCAGGCTCCTGTCCTAGTTGCACCCAGTCTGGTAAATTCGTGTAGCCACGAAGCCCATGGTAACCGGCCTCTGGGCCTACAACAAGTGTTGCGGTTCCGACAAGAAGATCTTTGCGTGTTTCAGAAGGGCTTGGGGCGTGCGGAACGGGCTTGGGAGCTAAAAGAAGCAGATTGGCTAAGTGGGTTGAAGATGGAGAAGCAAGAAGAGACTTGTAGAGACGGGCACGATCACGAAGGTCGTATGAGGTATCGTAACGTGCAAGCAGAAGAATGTAGCGCCAGAGCAATGTCATACGATCCTCTTTCTCTTCAGTGCCGATTGCTTCTGTTACCGCTGCCTCATCTTCAGGAATTTGATTAGGTTCCGTCTGGTCCTCACCCTGGTCCTCCGTCCACTCATTGCGGATTTGCTGTTCTAGCTTTGCAGGCTGCTCGGTTGTGGGTTGGGCCACAGCCTCAACTGATCCCTGTGGTTGCTTTTTCAAGAGGTGCTGGAGGTACACCTTGGCACCAAGGAGGACAATCTGCTGCTTGACGACTTCGAGTTCATCGGTGAATCCTTTGATCAGAACGCGAAGAACATCCGGTGCAATGTTGTTGTCGGGGTCTATGCTTGCAAATTCACCCACGAGCCAGATAATCGTGGCTCTTGCGTCGGCATTAGTAGTTGTGCCAAGGTATGTAACGAGTTGAATGACAGTTTGCTTATGCGCGGTCGGATCTTGCTGAATCAGATGTCGAATAACAGTCAAGGACTCTGACACCAAGTTTCCATCTAGACTAGAAACTTGGCCAAGCAAGATGCGCAAACACATATCTGTGGTGGTGGAATCGGCCTGTGCACAGCGTCCGATTGCCCGCACACTTTCTCGAACTAATTCAGGGTTGGTATCCTTGGAGAAATGTTCCAGCTCACTGATAATGACACCCTTCCAATGTGTCCCACAATGAGGGAATACGATAATAAGAACTTCCAATTTTAGGCGCCAGATGTGTGGTGGGTCATTGAAATGAACGAGGAAATGAGCGATGTAACGTGTGAACGGCTTAGGCTCTCTCATGGCGACAGCGACGATATTGTAGAGAGCAATCAGTTGCATATCCTGGGGACTTCGAAGAAGCGCCACCAATGGTCCAACAGCCGAAACAAGATATTCGGGGGGTGCTAGGTAAAGGAAGCAGCGGACAACGCTAACAATAACGGCCGAATTTCTGTTTTGTAACAACAACTTGCATGCCCGAAGTAGCAGTTCAAGATCGGGGTCTACCACTGGTACTTCATATTCTTCGCCTTCGGTTTGATCGTTTTGCTGTGCTTGCTCTTCGTCATCGTAAAAGGCCTTGGGCACAGCCCGCTTGACCTTCTGAGTTCGATGCGGAAAGCACTGGCGCGCGTAAAAAGTCAAGAGCCGCAATGTTGAAAGCTGGCCCCACTCATCCATATCCACTAGCTTCTTGACCAAGCTGCGGTAGTGCTTATGAACCAGATCGATCTGCTCCGGGCAGATTTCTAAGAATGCGGCCACGGCCGGACCAACAACAAAGTACTGCGAATCTCCAAGAAGAGTCTCAATGTAACCAATCAATTGAGGTAGAGTGTTCGGGTCCAAACGATAGCACTTGGGTATAGCCAACGCAGCTGCTTTCCGGACATGGGGGCTCATGTCACCGCACCCGCGCTTGATAGCAAGTGACACGATCTGGCTGATCACCGGCACGCGAATACCTGACATTGTTCGGAGAGCCATAGTTCGGACCTGAGGATTGGAATCGGTCAGGGACTTTTGAATGGCGTTGATAGACAGCAAGGCCAAATCCGGTTCCGCCTCCGCATGGTGGACGAGGTAGATGTAGACTAGCTTCTTGACCTCGAGGTTGGCACTGGCTGCGTTCTTGACTACGGCAGAAAAGAATGGATGTGAGGATTCAGATCGGTACATCAACTGCAAAAAGACCATGAAGTTAGCCACTCAATTCCAGCAAATGATTCTCCATTGCACCGTCGTCATACCGCGATAACCTTCTTCATTCCATCCAGGACTTCCCGCTCATGACGACTATCCAGAAGTTTTTTTATATGAGGAACGCTGTAGGAACGCGAGGAGGATTCCGGTTTCAAAATTCTGTTGCTCGCAGCGGACTGGGCAGCTTCCAGGGTGAGCTCTCGAGCTATGCGCACAGAGGTCCGGCGGTCAGTTTCATGCCGAAGGGTGGCTGTAACGTGGGAATTTTGGCTTACCTGTTTCCAGCATGGAAGATATCCTGGAAATGGTCTCCATATTGAAGCCAGCTTCCGAGGTGCCTCGTCTCAGACGTGCAGAATTGGCTGGGGGAGATGAGGGAAGACGATAGGTGGGGGGAGGAAAGGCGGAGGAGGAGCATGACCTCCGAGAGACGCGGACGATTCCGACTCTCCAACTTTCAACTCGGGTCACTATGTTCCAAGTTTTCAAATTTCGCAAATGCCAATTAGTTTTCTAATCATGCGAAATTGAGAACGGTAGCTACCACGGTAGCTGAGACAAATACTGCGAGCGCCACAGCCCAACCTGCGTCATGGGCTTGCGGGCCGTCACATTCTGCGACCTTGTGACCGATCTGATACAACGACTACTTGACACTAGCACAAAAACCAATGTCATTGTCTGTGGTACTAGATCAGAATTTCTGGTGCAATTATCAGCGGCTATTCGTTTACAGCGGTCTGAACCAGATGTTCCACCGCGCATGGATCTGCTCACTAAGAGCATCGGTCTTCTTGCACATTCAAGCAAGATCAGGCTTACATTCTGTCCATCTCTAGAGAGTCTAAGAGCCTATCTTGCCATAATGGGTCCTATTGCTGTGGGCAACACAGAATCAGAGAGCGATTCGAGTCCACGGCCATTACTTGCAATCCTGGATCTTGTAGCTTTACATGCTACGACAACGGAGTATGCGGCTCAAGGGCTGTCGAGAACTTTTGCTGCTGCTGTCGAGGCAGCCTCGCGAGCAGAAATGGATTTGCTTCTCTGTGAATGTGTCAATGCCGTAAATCCTTCCAGTGCCGACTGGGGAGGACGATTATGGGATACGCAAATTCCCCTGTTGAACGGTTCAGTGCGGATTCGTGATGAAGGAAGTTGGGGCGGGCATGGTGTTTCCGTCAAACAAGTCGCCCAACGATGGTTCACTTTTGATGAGGAGAGTGGGATCTGAAAAAAAACAAGTGTAGATTGAGATGAAAAGAGCAAAACATTGCAATATGATGAAACTCCATGGAAATGAACATGTGCCCGGGTATCCTAGAGCCGCCGCTAAACTCCTGAATCCATAGAAAGTTACAAAACTTAATGCCTCACAGGGACTTTTCCACCTCTGTGATATAGAGCTTGATATGTGACTCCAACTTGAGATACTGGTCGTGGGCTGCTTGAATCTCGCTCTCAATGTTCTCCTTGAGATCCACCATCTAGAAATCCAATAAATCAGTATAATTCTCAAATGCTAACAAGCTCAGAAAACGTACCTTCTTCTCTGTCTGCTCAATTCGGATTCGTCTTCGCTCCATGTCGCTTTGCTTCTCTGCACGTTCTTCTCGAAGTTGTCTCTGTACATTTCGGAGTTCTTCCATCCTGGCCTGTGCAAGCTCTGCCTTTTCTTGGGCATTCTTGCGAAGATGTTCAATTCGTTCGTTCCAGCGAGCCAGTTGGCGCTGCAAGAGCTTTTCTGTCTGCTCAACCTCTCGTACACTAGCACCTCGATCCGAAATAGCTTCCTTGTTCCGGGCGGCGCGAGATTCTTCCTCGTCTTCCTTTTGTATCTCGGTGGATATATCGTCAAGTAGCTTGACACATGCTTGGACGTCATTTGAAACCACTGTAAATGAATCCGAAGAGGTCTGCAGCGCTCGTGCTCGCTTCTCCATTGCGTCAATCTGGGCTTTCTCGCGCATAAGATTCTCCGCTAGCTCAGTCAATGATGACTGTAGTGTGACTGGAGATTCCAAAACATAAGGTCGCAGTTTTTCAGCTTCTTGCCGACTTCGAACTGTCCTCTCTGTCTTTTCCTCAAGCTGCTGCTGCCTTCGTGCTCGGTCGTTCTTGACACGATCAAGATTTTCTGCTACCCGCGACTGCTCACGTCCCAATTCCAGAAGCCGCGCCTTCAACTCGTCATTCCGTGCCACTTTCTCGCGTACCTGGACCTCGTTGATTTGTTGTTCCTGTCGCATTTCAGCCAAGCGTTGTTCCATCTCGTGGTTCTCAGCAAACAATTCATCGATGCGCGTTTTCGTCTTCTCGGTCTTGTTGAAATGCTCATCAATGATGGGAGTCTGTGATTCGCGGAACCGGACAAAGTTGATAAGGTAGGAGAAGACCTTCACCAGTCGATCATGGGTTGGCTTGGTCAAGTCGGTAAAAGTAAAGTCGTTGACACCGCACTGCACACAAATTAGCAACATATTCTTCGCAAGTACGAGTACTTGCGTAGGCGTTATCGGTGACATACCTCCGACAACAGTCTTCTGATGCTAATGAAGAATCCCATGAGGTTGCGAGTTTCATTGGGGACAATATCTGGGTAGTCTCCACAGATTTCGTCCGCGGCGGCATGCATTCCGGGCTCGACAGTTTCTCGAGTCACATTCATGAGCAGCTCTGCAAACCATTCAAAGACCATCTGGATCTGTTGAGGGTTCGGTTTTGCGAGGTCGGCCGTGGTGAACGGGATTCCAATATCGTTGATGCATCCTGCAATTTCTTTATCGGGCTTGGGATAGGTTAGCAATAGATCTCATGAAATCAGGTCCTTGGTGTTGCGCCAAGCCGAAGGTTCAACTGACCAAGCGCATCAATGCATCGTTATCGTCTTCCTTCTTGCGACCACGATTGTGTTGCTGTTGAGAGCCAGCCATGCTCATGCGGTGGTTGTACGACATCGGGTCGTAATCGCAAGGTAGTCACGGTAGATTGAAAGCCTGACGCTCCGGCCAGAAGAGTTGCGACGATTTGAGTATGCAGTTGTTGTGATTGGAGTCGATTGTTTACTTGGGAGAGGAAAGCCCGCACGACAGACCGCAACGGGTTTAGCGTGTTTCTGGAGGGGCAGCAACGAGCAAACACGTCAAACACAGCACCAGCACAAAGAAATCGTGACTCCTCCAGCTCAAGACTCGGACTCGTCTTTGCTTTAAAAGTCAAATAAAGAAACCATACAACATGGCGTCGACCACAGAGGGCTCGACAGCAGCCGGTGCAAAGCCATTTGAGTAAGCAAATCCACCATCTTCCGATTACGAGTACTCATCCATCTGCGCAGTATTGTCGCAACCTACAATGAGCTCCTACGCTCCGATCCCGACCTTACCATGCCCATTGCGGCCATTGAAGCTTTGGTGCTTCTCCTCACACATGAGCCATCATCTACAATCTCCGAGACCCTTGATTTGCTCGCAAAGTCTACAGAACACCTGAAAAAATCCATTGCAAACCCAATCGGTCTCTCCGCCGGAACCGATCTCTTCCAAAGATACCTGATCACCACATTACAACGACCAGGCCAGCTGGGTCCCGCGGGAGATTTTAAAGCCATTCGAACACACCTGTTGTCAAACGGACGACTATTCATTCGCCGCGCAAAGGAGAGTCGAGAGAAGATCGCCGCGTTCGGCCGTGGATTCATCCGCGACGGCTGCACAGTGCTCACCAATGGTGGATCCCGAGCTGTCGCCTCTTTACTACAGAAGGTGGCCGATGAAGAAGGTGGCTCGTTTGCCGTGCGATTTAATGTCATTTACGTCCTGTCATCGATCAGCAAGGATATCGAGGGACCTACTGGGGAGCCTGAGGGAATGGAGACAGTGCGCGCATTGAGGGCGAAGGGTGTTCCGGTTGCGACTATTCCGGAGTCCGCAGTGGCTTATGCTCTTGGCAAGGCGGATATGGTTATCGTCGGTGCGGAGGGCGTAGTGGAGAACGGAGGTATCGTGTCTCGCATGGGCACCTACCAGATCGGACTTCTCGCCAAGGCTATCGGAAAGCCCTTCTACACGGTGGCTGAGAGCCACAAATTCGTTCGTCTGTATCCATTGGGCCAGTATGATCTGCCCATCGAACAGCATGTTGTCGATTTCAAGACCGAAGAGGATATTGCGCAACAAAGTAAACCGCAAGCCCCCGTCGACTTCAATGCCAACCGTCCAGTAGAGCTGCCACTTGAGGATTCCGTTGACTTCACCCCTCCCCATCTGATTTCCGCCCTGATCACCGACAGCGGTGTCTTGACTCCCAGTGCTGTCAGTGAGGAGCTGATCAAAATTTGGTTCTAGACCATATGCCAGGTGGAGATGCAAAATTGAAAGTGCACTTCAAATCAGGCTCGAATGCTTTATGAATGAGATGACATGCTGGAGAATGACTGTTCTAGCACATGGCGACTGGCTTTTCCCGTGACAGTTCCTCAGTTTAAGTCAGGCGACAAGGAAGCAATTCCTGCGGCCGCATCGCCCACTCTACAGGGCTGTTCTGGATGATATTGTTGAAAAAAATAACCCTCCTGGAAGCCCATGGAACCTGCCATATCTACGACTATGTAACGCTATTGCCATGACCACTAGCGAATTCTGGCAGCTTAGATATACCTAAATCTGAGAAAGAACGTCAATTCCTAACGAAGAATATTCAGATGACTGAACTATCATCTATGGTCGGTCATCAGGCCAATAGGCTCTCATAAGTAGGTATAAATTCGTAATACATCAATCATCGAAAAATTGGCATCGAGGTTGAACCAGCCAACAAAGATAATGCCCCCGCCGAACGCATAGTGCCTCTAGGGCTATCTCATTCCATGGGGCTTCGTAGTGGTATTTTGTAAAATGTAGCAGGACATGCAGCATTTGAAGCTTTCGTTTGGGTATCGTGGCGTAAATTGATATATGGTCACAGGTCATGAGTCTTCGGTTGGAATCGAAGGTGAAGATGTCGTTAGGTAGCGTTTCCGAGTGCATGCGTTAAGCAGCATCATGCCAAGGTTTTCATTTTGGTGGAGCGCAGTGCTTGCTTTCGATTCCGCCGATCGAGGTAGTATTTGATGTCCATATCAAACATCAATATTCAGGTCGTTATCCAATTTGAGATAAAAGCAGACGATTCCTGCGTCTGCATGGCAGCAAAGGCGTACAGGAGTATGTACCCGAGGGCTATGAAGATCCAGAGTAAAGCCATTTGCGCCACGGGTATGCGATTGTCGTTCTCCAGAAAGTAGGTGTGGCTACTGGAGTAGGAATGACCAGAGTCAATGGGGAAATATGTTGCGGAGGACTAAACCAGAGGGAAAGAAACGCAAAGCCAATGAGAAATTTTCTTGGGTTACTGGGATATATTCCTCAAATTGATTGTATAAAATGTGAGACAATACCGGCTTGTCTAAGGGATAGAGATATGATAGAATGAGAAAGGAAAGAAATTCTCGTATCCCCATGACGTCCATCTAGGGGTTTTAAACCCACCCAGACCGCACATTCAAGACACAGGGCTGAAATCATCTCCGAGATATTCCATCCAATACGAGCCGATTGTGGAAAGGACATCCAGCCATTGAGGGCGCATTCCGAGTGCAGCGAGTGCAGCGATGCGGGGTTCCTTGTTTACTAGGGTTCAGTGAGCACGTTGGGAGTCCGGCTAATCGATAGGGCAAGCCTCGCCCTTCAAAGCCGTTTTTTTTTTTTTTTGTTTTGAGTTCTTGTGTGTTTGGCGTCATGCCGCAAGCGAGGCTGACTTTGTGGCATGGATCGCCCTGGCGATCGCTGTCGGCGAATGCTTGACTGCAGAAGGAAGGGCAATGGTTGATGTTCCTTCAATCAGGGTCCGGGCCTTTATCTAGATGAAACATGCAGGGATGCGGAGTATGAAGGGCCTAGTATATTTTTATCTTGTCTTCCAAGGTTTCGGATTCTTGACTCGTGAGGATCTATAGGAACGTGAAGACTATAGTACATCTAGAAATATGTGACGTCTTCATGGTAGAAGTGCCCTGTAGGTACGATAATGTGCGGTTCTATACCAGAAGCAAGGGCAAGGGCGAGAAGTTGGCATCACATTGCGTACTCGGTTCAAATGTTAGCAAGTTTCATACCCACCAGACCACACCACTTGCCCTATCGGGACAGACGGTGCTACATCTAGACGTTCACCTGGGCAGGATGTGCGATCGGCAAATGTATGCTTATCGCGTGCGAAGCCCGGATGACCTCGTGCACGAACCCAAATCTACCACTCAAAACAAATATAGGAACTACGAACCAGGATGATCCTTTCTTCCAACCCTTGGATATCTACTGTGTATCAAGACATACAGCTCCAGCCCATGAGAATCAGATCAACCACCGGATCCAATCATAGCCCCACCACTTTAACCCCGCTCCAAGTACCGTTCCTGTTCCAGCCTCGAGATCGATCTGAACTTCCCTCTCTACAGTACTATACTAAACTATACCCAAGGCAAATCCAGGCCGTCTCTTGACAACCTGGGAAGCCCACAAGCAGCCGAGGTGTGCAACATAACCCAATCGAATGCCTGGCATTGACATTTCATTTACTTTGCCAACACCGAACCCCAAGCTCCCACGCTCTCACGCAGCACCAAACGCATCAATAGCCAGGACTTTGGACCTCGCTGGACAAAGCGTATAGGTGATACTGTGGAAAAGACCACACCCTAGGCCCCAGAATGGATGCCCAACCGTCAACCCTCTCCGAATCTCACAAGATCCACCCATCTATTGACTCTACACCGACATCTTCACCGGCTAGCCCGGATGTCCGCAGCAATAGTGCGGGAACATGGTCACTGAAGCGACTACTCAGCGGACGCGGTAGCCGCAGATATCGCGTCCTAGAACGAGAGCCGAATCGGCTGCGGAAACGTGTCAATCAGTGATAACAATGTGACACCGGGCGAATAACGAGTGCTTGGAGGTAAATAGGCCAACGCATGACCCCGCTGTGAGTTGGAAGGGTACTTGTTGATGCATATGGTTGGTTGATTAGGTATGGCTGTTTGGGTGGTTTGGTCTGAAGTTTGGACTACTTTTGTCTGGTTTTGCATTTTTGGCGTTGGGGTTCACATAGAGGCTTCAGGCAAAGTGTCTGGGTATTGCTATATTGCCACTCAAGCAGCCTGTGTGCTGTGCATACTGTAAACTACACATTGTATCAGCCCGGATCCTGATTTTAGGCAAATGAATATTCTATATGGCTCTTTTATCCTCGAATGAAAAAATCCGCTGAGTTTATTGCCCCAGTGGCGGTATTGCTTTCATATCCCAGTGGCGTTCTCCCCGATGGCGTGAGCAAGACGCCACACATACCCTGTCAATTTCCCAGGGCCTTCTCCCTGGGAAAGGGGAGGGGGAACCAACGGAAAAAAAATTAAAAATTAAAAAACAGAAAAAGGGTAGACCTGTGACCTGTGCCTCGGTAATAGAAGGTGAGCCGGCGTGTTTGTTCTCCTAATGCAGTAGTATGTATGCAGCAGTGGTGCGGGTGCGGGTGTAGCTTTAATAGGTATAAGGTCTGGGCAAGATCGAGTTCAAGGCTAAGGCTAAGGCATACGGGGATGCACGTTTCGATGCCCAAGGGGAGTCTCCCGGGGACGTGCTCCTTGCAGCGATCACACACAGTCGAACGAACGGATCTATTGACTAGGGGGGCTGTTTGTCTCGGCAAACAGTGGCCGGGGAAAGTGGAAATGAATCACGGGATTGCTGAGATCAGCGCTTGCCGAATCCTGTGAAACATTTGACGGTGCAGTAAGGTTCTTCAGCGCTCGAGGGGATGAGTTGTGACATATCATACTACTAGTCGATATTTCCACCACGAGCGTGCAAATCTTATCGTGATCTCGTGTGACCAATGTGCTGACTTTCTAAATGCACTGGTTAGATTTGCAACTCGTTGGAGACGATTAGCCGAGTCCCAAGAGAGATGGAGTATGGAGTAGATCCGATCAGATCTTTGGACTGTCGTATACGCTACTCTATCTCCCGGAGTCCTTTTCCTAGAAGGTCGGCTGTTCAATGACAACATTTCCTCGTGCACGGCTCAGCACGCACGCAGAGCGAGGCGACCATCCGAGTCAAGAAACCGAACTGAGCCATTTTCTCGCTGATCCAGCTCCACTTAGTCATAATAATTCTCCTAGACACACATAAGTCCCTGCAGGATATAGCGGTCTGCCGAAACGCACGTCCACCAGTCCACATTGAGGGGAATATTGGATTGACGGCAGGAGCCTTGGGGGAACCCATGGAACTGGACGGGTTGGACCAGTGAGGGTTGCGTAAGATCGACTCCATTCCCGCGTGTCAAAGTGAACAATCAATGGGTTGGGGATCCACCGGGCGTCCAACGGGCCTTAGTTCCAGGCACGCGCGCTGTCCACGAGATCGGGTAAATCAATAATCTGGAATTACATCGACTGGAAAATCGAGCGATCGAGGGTGAACACCGAAGGACGGAGTTATTGGAATATATGCAAGGTCCTGTCCTCCGTAGAGTGGATTGTTTTTGGGTGGCTTCTCCACATTTGGGGACTCAATTTCCTAATGACGACGTTGTCGATCTCTTTGGGAACCATTGAATCATCGTGTGACTCCAGCCACCCTGACCAGGACTGCATTTCCATACTTAATTTTCTCACATGCATCAGGTACCAGGTACTGTGCGACGGAATTCTGATTGTCGATGCTAGGTGACTAGAGGATCGAAGAAAGCGAAGAATGTGTTATTTTTAGGGAAAAGCGACGCAAAACAAGCGGGAAATTAGATTTCTCATTTGTGGTCAGAAAGTGGTCTGGCCCTGTCCATGGGGTTTTTCCCTATCGTTTTCATTTGTATTTGCATTTTCGCGCTTTTTAATTTTTGTTTTTTGTTTTTATGTATTTCTTCCTTTTCTTTTCTTTCTGTTTTCTCTACACTTCATTCATTCCCTGTTGGCCTCCAACGCCACTGTGTTGACATTCGCTTACGCCCCTTTCGCCATTCCCCAAGTACATCTTATTACTCTCTTTTCCCCATCCTAAACTCAAACCCACTTGATGACGACGGTGGCCCTGGCGTGACTTCGCCGCTATTTGCTTTTTGTGTTTAAACCTTTTCCACTTCAGTCTCCACTCATTCAAAACAAAACCTCCATGAGTTCAGTCGGGCGCAGTCTCACACCTCTCTGCGACCTTTGACTCGTTTTCGGGGCGCTTCCCGCACTCGACCGTCATGGCGATATGGCCATTTGGTCGGAGTAATAAAACCAAGCGGCACACCATTCAAGTGAGCCCCGACGAAGCCGCTACCCTGCAGTCGTCGATCGCGAACGACCCCAGAGCTGCTGCTGCCGCCGTTGGTATCGAACCCACATTGGGCCGCAAGCCTTCCCTCCGGCCCTCAAAGCGTCAAAACAACAACCGGCTGTCACGCACCGGGGACGAGGTTGGGAGCGTACATGCCGGCCTGGGTCGCTCCTCGTCCCAACGACAACGTCCCATCTCATTACTCGACCACCGATCATCCCAAATGAGCTCTGACCGTGCCGACCCGGATCTCCCCCCGCGGTCCCTGTCGCGGACCGAATCGTTGATGCGGAACAAGAATCAAAATGGCCCGAATAAACTCCGACGGAGGCTGAGCAAGCGCAAGGCGCACGAGATCATGCGCGAGCGTGAGATCCGCATGCTGTCCTCGATGCCGATCGATATTCCGCGCCGAACAGGTCAACCGGATTATAATATGATGGATCACAGGCATCGGAGGACGAATGGTCAGCGTCTAAACCGGTACCAGTCAGATGTCAGCCTGTCCATTCGTGACTCGGCTGCATCTTCCATGTCGGATTTAACAGACCCATACACGTTCAAGGTTAATGCTTTCGCGGCGCTGACCCCCCGTCCCGTGGTTCGATACGTTGAGGCACCACGGGCTCCCTCGGCCCGCAACAATCCCCCCAAGGACCGACTACAGAACCTGACTACCTCGGAGGAGGATCTCTACTACTCGAAACGGCGGGTGAATGAGTTGGCCGATTCGTTGGATGCTAATACACTGCGCGAGTTGATGGATCGAGATCGTCGTCGTCGGGAAAAGAAGCAGATTGATGACCAGGAGAGGCTACGACGCAAGTTGCAGGAACGGGCCGACGCACAACAAGCCCAGGAGGCTCGAGAGGCCGAAGCAGCTGTGGCAGCCGCAGCCGCGGCGATGAATCTTGCCGCTGTGGGAGACCATGATGAACCGGCCATGGAGGAGACCGTGGACGCCGAAGTTGATGAAGAACGGGATGACTCAAAGGGAACCGATGCTGCTGGGGCCGACTCGATAGCCGACAGCGCACCGGTAATTGAAAATATCGGTGAAGTCTCCATTCGTGAGCCCAAGCTAGCGACGCGATCAAGCTTTGCCCCATCACATGAGATGGGCATGTCTCGAACGACGCTCTCGCCATCCCACTCATCTCTTCGCCACGGGCTCAGTAGCCCCAGCCATTCCCAAACGTTTGGAATGGGCTCGAACTCGGACCTTTCTGAACGCCGACTGTCTGATACTAGCGGGCGTCGTGGGAACACCATCACACACCTCTTCCGACGTGGTTCTTCTCGCCTCAAGCGTCGCTACCGAGAGCATTTCCAGGAATCCGCATCATTGGACCACAACCCGTCGAATGAATCCTTCTACAGAATCCAAACCCAATCCTCTCCTCCTCCTGCCTCTGTTATTCCTCCTCGCGCATTCATTCCCACTGGAACGGTCAAACGCTCCCAATCCAAATTCACCGAACACTTCGGCGATGAGCCGATGTCTCCCCCGACTCGCGTTTGCAGTCTCCAGACATCCCTGAGGAGGTCCCCGAATCCTCACTGGAGAACGAACCGAGTACATTTTTGCAAGGCCCAACTCCTAGCGCCAGCATGGATATTGTCAACCCTCGTCGTCGTCACCATCTCTCCTTGGCCGAGAGCTTCGATGCCGAATCCGACAACGTGCCACTTTCTCAGTCCCTGGCCTCCATCGACTCTGAAGGCTCCTGGATGTCTGGCCAGTTTTTCCGCCGCATGAATCAGAAACCCAGCAGCCCGGTCCGGAATAACATGAGCTCCTTTGGCCCCGCCAACCTGGATGACCCTGATGTGTTTGATGAAGCCCGCGAATCACTTGACTCCCACGGCGCTAGCAACAATGTGATGGGTGACCCGGAAATGGAGAATGATGTGGCTGACCCTGAGGCCGATAAACCCGCGGAGATGTGGCACAGTGAGGTCGGCCGGCGGCCTGTTGTGGTCAACCCAGTTGCTCGCCCGAAATCCAACCAGGGAATGCTGCGGTGCATCCCCTCTTTGTCGCCAATCTCGGCTGAAGAGGACTATAGCCCTGTGAGCCCTTTGGAAGAGGATAACCTCTCCGAAAATCTCCCCCAGCGTGTGGCCAGCGTCCATGGCATTATCGATCACGTTTAATCCAGGTCCAATATGATATTGCCTGGCCTGGCCAGTGGGAACGACGGTTGTTCTGAAATATCCCTAATGCTTGCTCCCGATCTGTTCTATTATCTGCTCACGAGCTTGGATCCCTGATCCAACTGGCATATGTTGTTTCGTACATAGCCCGACGTTCCTTTGAAATTTCTTTTGTCCACTTTCCTTTGTCTGGGAGATCCCTTTGCGATTTTTGTTATTGTTTTTTTAGCACAGTGTGCCACCATCTACCGTCTCTACGATTGTGATGAAGGCCTCCCCTTGAATCCTCCCTTACCACCATCCCCTGCCCTATCTTCCCCCCGACCTGCTGTGCTTGTCATTTTCACGGTTCTTGTCGTTCTATTAGTTGATACCCCCACCTGCCCCGTGCTTTCAGCCCTGCTAGATGCATACATTCCATGCGTGTTTTGATAGTCATCGATTGGCTTCCTCCCAGCCCGTTCGGTTTTGACCAAGTGTGTCAGTACTCGAATGGACTGTTTTGGTTACAATGCCCTCTCTCCAAAACTTGTTTTTAATATACCCCCAATTTCATTCTCGTGTATTACACTGGGAGATAGTTTGACCTTCTCATTCCGCCGTTAGATTCTTTTTCTCGTACGATTCCATGGCGCGCCAATATGATTACGCGACACGGTTTTGATGTATATAGCTTTTTTATCCATACTGCATAGGCGGCTGAGCCTTCGGCCTTTGGAATCTGTCTCCTCTGGTGCGGTGTTTGTTTGTACTCTATACTCGGGATTTGAAATCAGAAGATGCGAGAAAAATACTACCAATACTACAGTCCGGTGTTATTGAAATTGTATATCATAATTTTCTCAGTTTCGGTTGGTTCACTGCAAACACCACCATAGTAGGTGCCTGGCTAGTACCTGATACCAAGCTACTGCACATGAAGCGTGATGCAGACTGCTGGCCACGGTATACTCGGCATTTGAAATCAAAAGAAGCGAGAAAATTCTAGTAAAATTATGTCTTGCAACATGCTTTATTTTTGACAAATCGAAGTTTCGTGCATTCTCTTCATGGCCTGTGAGTCAACGAGATATTCGACCACACATATGTGACAAACTCCCTAGATAAGTAAAGTGCATGTCCAGACTGAATCCAATTCGTAAGCAACCGAGCACGTCATCCTATACTGCCCCAACCCACCGCCCAATCCTCCTTTCTTCATCCCAACCAAGCTCTTCAATTGGTCCAATTGATACTCGACAACGCTAATCCGGAAACACCGCTATGTCTTTCGTAAGTCACCCTGCACCGCTAAGCCTGACGCGATCTGGGATGCAGAATACCGGGCAGTAACCAGGGGCAAAGGGCGCGCCGCATCGTATTATTCAGCGGTTGTGCCATCCCCTTACATAAGCCCCGGTGTCCGGAACGTCATCGGCCTATAAAAAACGGCCAAGCTGCCCCTCCAAGATGCCCCTCATAAAATCTAAAGACTTATTCCCCACTCCCAGATTAACTCTTCCACTCTCCGACTCGCTCGTCTACCACTCTCTCGAACCACTTCTTCGCTGCTTCGCTCGTCGATCTCTCAGCGTACTCCCTTCATCGCGACTCCCGTCCGAAGCTTCTCCTCAACTCCTATCCCGCACTTCTCGCAATCTATCCCCAAAATGGGTGGCAACGTTCAGCTGATCGCCTCGTGAGTCTTCCCTCCATTGATCTCTTCTTGCGAGTCATGATGGCACTGCGGGCAATCGAGAATCAAAAAGAAAGTTACTAGAGCGTTACTAACATTTTCTTTTTGCAGCGCTGAGGAGTACAAGACCAAGGTCACCGAGTCCAAGGAGCCCGTTGTTGTTGACTTCTTCGCCGACTGGTGCGGTCCTTGCAAGGCTATTGCCCCCGCCATTGAGAAGTTCAGCGAGACCCACGGCAACGTCAAGTTCTACAAGGTCGACGTCGAGGGCCTCCCCGAGGTCGCCGCTGAGAACGGCATCTCCGCTATGCCTACCTTCCTCTTCTTCCAGAACGGCGAGCTGAAAGAGACCGTCCGTGGTGCCAACCCTCCTGCTATTAGTGCTGCTGTCGCCAAGGTCGCTGCCCAGTAAATGTTTGATTAGGCATGGAGGATTCATTGATAAAGTTTTGCATTGAGAGAACAATTTAATCCCCGGGTCCAAAGATCCTTTTTTGTTAAATCCTCTTCTTGGTTACCTGATCCTGTAGCTGGACGATACGTACAAGGCTTGTTGAGTAGTATAAATGCAATCAGGGTTAGTACATTCTAGATATGCAATCAGTAGTTGCGTCATGCATGCAGGGAAAAGCAAACAGCAAAAGCAAACAACAACACTAAGCACCAATGATTGGTCCTGCAGCAGCTGGTATATCACAAATGCAGCTCTCTACAGCTAATCAGCCCCGAAACAGCCCAGATTAGAAAGACTCGGACAGATCCGCACACAGCCCAGAAAGAATGTCTATCAAGCCTCAGGTCTCTTCGATAGACTTGAACACAAACCTCCATCATGCTCTCCAACGACTTGAGCTTCGCCAGCTTATTACCGGGTCGGTATCTTTCTCATAACCTTGCTTACAAGATTCGAGTGACCGAGAAAGCTGGCTACAAGGGCATTGAGATAGTCTACTTTGAGCTGAGCTGGAGGCATCCGCCAATTCTCAAGAGAAAATAATCCTTGAAGGTGCCGGAGCTCGCAATGCAAAATACTTGCAAATTCCATCTATCTTCAAAGTCGGTGCTATCGGTGAGAGAGACGTGGTCATGAGCGAACAGCAGCAATTGGCTGATATCGGCAGCGCGAAACAACCAGTCATCTCAGTCGCATATGAGTATCTATCGTGGGGAACTCGCTGTTCTATAAGGTTAATTGCTCTGCAATATGTCAACGAAGCCAATCGGACCAATCCCGATCTTTGTCTAGACACCTCAATTAAGCCACGAAACTGTGGGGTGATATCTTTTGGTCAATCTAGTCGGTTCTATGACTCAGAGACGGTGCTTCAGGAATCACTCGATCGTTTTGTCAAACAATGCGGAGTAGCATTTGACGAAGTGCTAATTATGGAACTTTGCGAAGGTTTCTGGAATTGGGCGTGGTAGTCGGGGTGATGGCGTCATGCAAATGAGGCCATTCACAAGCCTTTCTGTACCCGGTGAAGGTAGGCAAATGAATACGATCTGATACAATTCTAGGCCTCAAAAGACCCAGTAGCCAAGTGGTTTCTTTCCGCACCTTTCTTGTTGATAAATCCCCGACCTTGAAATGTCACGCGCGGATCTACGACGAGTCGAAAACGGCTCGGATTCATTCTCCATATGCAAGTCACGGTGATGACACAGTCCAAGCTCTAGGGCTTAGCTCCAAATTTCTACGTCGATCTCTCATTCCACTTTAAAGTTTGACACGCAAGAATCGGAGTGGCTCGTCTTATGAGACCTGATATGCAAACGCGATCCCTCGGAAAAGCAAGCCAAGTTGTCATGGCGCAGGGGCTGCGGTGACCAAACTTGGTGGCTGATGCCAGAACCTAGAATCCACTTCGAAGAAAGAAACGAAAATATGAAGATCCGAGTCGTGCGGATGGAGGAGCCGGAGAATTTCTGTATCTCATTGTGGCGCAAACCCATGCATTGCCATGCGATTGACATTTTGACAGTTTGACACATGGTTCGCAGTTCGCAGTTCGCCCATACTTTTGGACTGATCGTCTGTCTAGATCCTACGTATCTCACAAACTTAGCTTCCCCCCACTTCTGCACATGGCGTTCCCCAATCTTGATACGGAACACTGATACGAGGAAAAAAAACCCCCAAGAAAAGGTACAGAACAAAAGCAGTTCGATGAACCGACAGGCTGTGTGGTTCGCATTCGCTTCCACATGTGCGTATTTGCCAATGTGAACGGAGCAAACCCTGATGAATCGAATCGATCTGTCGGGCTCCACATTCTATGCCACCGGTCGCTAAACCATGGATCAAGGGAAAAAACCATCGTAGACCACCGGATGGTCAGTGCCCGTTTAGGGCGATAGATCGATATCGGGCCTGCTTGACGAACTTGACCAATTAAAGCCCATGGAGCTGGCCGATGGTGGGTAAAGCGACCCAAATTTCAATTTCCAGGGTCGTTCCGACGCAAGCCCGACCCAACCGAGGTAGGGGCAAGGTACCGTGCGGCTCGCCATTCTCATCCGAGGACTTCACAACCCAAATTTCTCATAGGCGCTATGCGCGAAAGGACTTTTGTGACTGATCGCCGACGCCAGTCACTTTGCATACCCGGATGAGCGGTGCAGATGACACAGCTTTCTCCATAATTGCATGGGTGATGCGTGTTTTCGGCCCTATCTCCACATCGTGGGGCATGGAATCGATCAAACATCTTTTGTGACCCAACTGCCCGGCGCAGCTGAAGCTCAATCTATTCGGCGGGGCCGTGTACGAGCCACTTACTCATTCTCATCGGCGCACTCACCGGAGCACAACATCCCAATTTCAATTTGAGTTCGCAGGAACACAACAATTACATTATCGTCCACTGGGGGCCGCCCCTGAGGTGGTATTGCGACCAGAGACCCCGTGTCTAACTCAGATCTGCTTAGGTGCCTGGGGGCCGGGGCTAGCTTGCTCTCTGATACGCTACGATAACACATGAGGCCCCATCGTTCTTTTCCCGCTACGATCCGATCTAGATCATAGTAAGCCAATGGCGAAACCGGTTAAAATGCAAGCCTCGCTTCAAAAGTCCACAGGTACGGGGATCAGAGGCCCCAGTTGTTCTCATTTCCGCTGGATCATATTGATCAATCTGAAACTCTTTTTTTTTTCTTGTCTTTTTTTAATTCCTTTTCTTTGCCCTCGGGTTTGGATCCACAGTACTATATTGTGCTACGCGAATTGGCTATGGAGACGACAGATGGAGACACTCGCAGCGATGCGTAGCTTTGGGTGGAGCTAGCCGTCTTCTAGATCGGATCCTGGATCCATGGCCCTCGCCTACGAAGCCAATTAATTGCCCGATGTCATGCGGGCTTGCGAGTACTGCGCTGGCCTTGGTGTAATGCGCCAAATACTTAGTTTTGGCCTAGACTAGTTTGCCTAACATGATAAGGTTTTCCATCGCCTCTAGATCAAGGAAATTCCCACTCACTGACACTCTTGTGACCGTCGCTCTTTTTGTTTATATTCGTTATTGAATCCCATGAGCTCGATGTTTTGTTCGTTTTCATAATCGCTCAAGTCGATCACCGACTCCGCTTTCCTTTCCCATTCTGGCTACCTTACATAGCTCATCCACGGGCTATAGCCCAGCTGCCTGATAATAGCTCAATATGCCAGTTGCGGGTAACGAAGACGCCATGGTTCACGTCTCCTACTTGGGAGGGTATATCTTCCTCTCGTATGTTATCAGCTCTATGGGATGTGCGACCACGTTGGAGCTTCTCCACCGCAGAACGTCCAGATCGGGCTTCTACAACTGGTATGGAAACTATCCGTGACTGAAGCAATTGAACACACTGACCCATGCCATAGGTACCTACTCCTCACCTCTTCTATAACCATGGGTGGTATAGGTATCTGGTGCATGCACTTCATTGGAAACCGCGCCATCGTCCTCGGCAATGGAGAAGCAGATATACAGATCCTTTACAACGTCGCGTTCACCGGAACATCATTTGTGCTACCCGTGGTCGTACTCCTCGCCGCGTTCTACTCTGTTGGTGTCCAGGAGAAGGCGGGCTACATACGCATATTAATAGGAGGGTTACTCACTGGTAGCTCCGTGTGTGGAATGCATTATGTTGGACAGCTGGGAATTTCAAACTACAAGTCTTCATATCATGTCGCGAATGTCGTCGGATCGGCTATCATCGCTGTTTTCTCGAGCACCGCTGCGCTTGGAATCTTCTTTCGATGGAGAGCTACTTGGACTGATAGTTGGTGGCGGCGCGGGATCTGTGCCTGTTTGCTTGCCGGTGCTGTATCAGGCATGCATTGGACGGCGTCTGTTGGGACAGTCTATCGGGAGCGAGATGAGACTTTGAGGAATGGGTCGCAATTGTCTCGAAGTCAGGTGGTCATCGTCTGCTCTGTCCTGGTCAGTATTCTTTACCCCTTCGATCGATGCATAGGTCTGACCGTTCTATAGGCTTGTGTCTCATGTGTGATCCTGTCTGCTTGTGCTGTTGTCTCTGGTGGCAATCGCCGACGATCGACTACCCGCGCCCATCAGCTTGTTCTTGCCTGCGCTTACTTTGACCCAGCTGGCCGCGTCATGGTTACACCACAGGCTCTGCTGCCAACAAAAAAGATCGTTGATCACTACATTGGACGGACATTCCAAGATGATGATCTCACTCGCACGCATCCTACTTTCCTATGGGCCTTTAGGGCAAGCCGCAACTGGCCCGTAGTCAAAGATATGATCCCCTTCATGCGAAATCGTCTTGAATCCGAGCAGGCCGCTATCCAGAAACATGTCTTGTCACGGGGAGTGGTTAATGACAAAGAGACGGAGTTACAGACCGATTTCGATACTTTATTCAAGCAGCTGTTCTGTGTATCAGCGCAGGAGCTATCAAACGACTTACGAATACCTCTTCACGAACTTGGAACCCTATACGATGATGTTCTGTCAACTGCTATCCCAGTCTCTCGATTGTCCCAGGCGATGGGTCGTTCGTCACTACGAACCGGCAAAGGTCAATTGATGTTCAGTGTTCGACAGCTCCACAAACACGAAGCGGCTCGAATGGCCTCGTTTGGATTCCGATTCGCTACTATCGAGAACATTACCTCGACTCTCTCTCGCCGCATCCATGTTCCAGAACCCAATCTCAGGGAGCACCTTCGTGATATGCGGGACTATGCCACTACCAACCGCGGCTTCTCGGAGGGCGTACACTTGACTGCATTTGTGATGCGTCCTACCGTCAGCGACCATTTCGAGATTCTCACTACCAAAGGCACCGGCAACCCGCTCCCATCCTCAACCCTCCCAATGCTCCGACTACAAGTCGCACACCTTGACCTGATATCCCATATGGAAGGCTGGTCTATGAACACCTGCTTGAAATACCTCAAATCCGACTCCGCCATGCAAGCAGACCGCAACCTCGACGAGTTCCGCCAACACCTCGTAGACGGTATAACCTCTCTCTCCAAATCCTTCTCCGAAGAAATGCGCGCCGCAGCCACCTTCTCCGCACGTCCTCTCCTCGCCCCATGCCGCAGAACATCTCGCGCCTCTGAAGAGGCCCTTCCGCGATCCCCCCGGCAATGCACCATTCTCACATTCTGTGTCGTCGGAACACTAAATACCCAAATTCCCAATCCAGACTTCACATTCACCCCCTTCCGCCTTTTCCGTGTCCAGCAACAAGTAAACGACAACAATGCCGACAGAGATGGCTTCTCTCGCGAACTGAGCCAGGAGCTCTTCCTCACAGATGTCCGCTCCGGCTCTACAGCCTCGGACTCTGATAAAATATCCTCCACCCGCTCTGCCATTGTCCGTCTCTGGCATTCGCGGAAACAAAGCTTTGGTAGTGCGCTGCACTCGGGTCATTCACAGGAATCCCTTTTCGAGACTGGTACCACTGCGACTGCGCTGGGAGATATTACCGTGCAGAAGGAGGTGCGCGTGGATATCACCCGATTGAATGAGAATGCGGCAAAGAATCCGGTTATTCAGCATGACGCTATTGTTGCAGCTGGTGATAATGCTTTGACGCCTATCACATATGTCGATGAATTGTATAGTCTTTGCTATGCGCCTGGGATTCGCTTGCGACCAGATGGATCGTTCAACCATATGCACGAATCCGAGTCATGATTACTTTTTGAATGTTAGGCTTGTTGCTTGGTGGGATTGGCGCTTGGAGCAGACCTTGGAAAACACGAAAATAGTGTTGGATACTCTTGATGTTTGTATATATCGTTTTCTTTTCTGGCTCTTTGGCAGAGTCCACTGTATATAATTGCCGTGTAAAAAGACAAAAAGGTCATTATTTTATACACTGCAATCATAGTCTCAATCGTATATGAGGTTCCAAGCAACCCTCCAAGGTTGGAACACTCAGTAAGAATTGAATGCTCGTAAAGCGTAACCGCAAAGAGAATAAAGCCAATCGCTCCATAATGCAACCTCGCACTCATCAAAAAAAGAAAAGGAAAAATAGTCATGTCCATGACTCGTGCCACGCATGTAATCCTACAATCGAACCAATATGCATATTCAAACCAAAAGCTCAAGACGCATTAGGATCCTCCTTCTCCAAGAACGAAGGATCCACCTCAATCCGCCTCTCAAACTTCGTCCACCAATCCCGAAAGCTCTTCAAGGGCACAACATCCCGTCCCTTATCAGACTCAGCAAAGCTCGCAAGGAAATTAAACGCACTCCCAATAATTCGCTGCGCAAGCACCTTAGTAGAAAGCTGCTTCTGCGCAGAACCAACCGCAGACTCATTCTCCAGTGCCGCAAGCTGCGGCGCAATATTCTGCGCCGGCTCGATGGAGATACCGAGTGTCATGACGGCATTGGCAGTAGCGCCCTCATCGAGCATCTCATCTTCTTCTTCGTCTTCAGAGCGGGCATTGGGGTTTTTGCTGGTTGTTGAAGGTTCGACCTTGAATATACCGGACGGCTTCTCGTTCGCTAATGCGCCGATGAAGCGGAAGTCCATTGGGGAGCCGGTGGTGGGATCGGGGAGTTGAGCGTAGATCGCGGCACCGGTGTCGGGGGGTAGGACTGTGCCTGGGAGGAAGAAGATGACTATCTCGTTGAATGAGGGGCTCAGTGGGATTGTGAATGCGAATTTGGTGGCTTGGCCGTTTGGTTGGGGATCTATTGCGACGATGTCCGTTTGGCAGGGACGGCCTGGGATGACGACGGAGAACATTGTGGGTGGGTGGCCAGCTTGGGCTGAGCTTGGGTTGGAGTTGAGGAATTGGGATTGCAAGGATGCCTTCTTTGGAGCTTTCTGCGCTTTGTTCCAGCGGATTCCAGGATTCTCCAAGCACGAAGAGTGACATAATACCCTTATCACGGGGCGATAAGGGCTTGGCGTTCCCCTCCATCGCGGGACATGATCGTGAAGCTTATTGCTTCTTATATTCTCGTCACGATGGGAAAGTCTAATCTGGAGCTGATTTGTGAATGCGACAAGTACTGATTCTCCATCTGTTTGTTCTCTTCTTGATGTCTAATGGCTTCGCTAGTTTCCCTTACTATACCGATAACCGTGCGGCATACACGGAGAATTTAAAGAATTATTATGAGTTCCGAGTTAATGGATACGATGCTATTCTGGGCTACATCTTGAACTCGGTAGTCGAGAAATTCCCTTGGTCACCAGACTACTGGGTGGTCGACTCTACCGCAAAGACCGTAACTTTGGCTACGCCAGCAGATGCAACTCCCGAGCACCGCAGTAAATTGGTCGGCGACAGCATCCTCGAAGCCGTAAAGCTTGATGCATTCGAAGTATTGAGAGGATGGCGGAACGAGAAATATCCCGTCTACGGACCTGGTGGCGAGTTTCTCCTCGACATGGAACGGTGTGCGTCCCCCCTCTTCGGCATCGTGAGCTACGGCGCTCACATGACCGGCTATGTGGAGGATGCCGATGGCCTCAAATTCTGGGTTCCCCGACGGGCAAAGAACAAACAAACCTACCCTAGCATGTTGGACAACATGGTTGCGGGTGGTATGTGCACCGATGAGAAGCCATTTGAGTGTATTGTCCGTGAAGCTATGGAGGAAGCCTCCCTCCCCGAGGAGATAGTCCGTGCTTCCATCGTCCCAGTAGGCTGTGTGACTTACAGCCATATCCGGGATGCACGAGCTGGTGGTGAAATTGGTCTCAGTCAGCCGGAAGTCGAGTATTGTTTTGATCTGAAGCTCGATGCGTCAGTCATTCCGTGTCCGGGGGACAACGAAGTAGAAGAGTTCAAGCTCTTGACGGTGCAGGAAGTGAAAGATGCGTTGGCACGAGGCGAGTTCAAACCCAACTGTGCTGTCGTCATGATTGATTTCTTTATTCGGCGTGGCATTCTCACTGCTGAGAATGAGCCGGATTACCTGGATATTATATCTCGCCTTCACCGTCGCTTGGAATACCCGACGGCCTCTCACTGCTAGACATCCAAATGTATATACTGCCTGAAGTTACTCGCATCCTGGCATATAATCGAGCGACTCTAAAGCAAATAGAAATTGGAAGGCAGATTCCGCATATTATCCTATATTGTTTTCAAAATTTCCCAACGTCCCATCTCAAGATACTCATCAGGGCAGTGTTCAGAGCCATCCCTTATTGGTTGACTACTTTTGTAGCCAAGGCAGCCATCTGAACAGTTGCAAACATCTATAGCTGTGGTTAATACCCGTGGACATCACTCGAAAATGATGAGACGCTGTCAGGCAGCCTCGGCGCCTACAGGGCTGTGCACCAGAACCCTGTAAGTACTCCCAACCTCAAAGTGCGGTTCCCGTGAATATTTAAAGCCCCAAAGGTTGAGCTTTTGTATTTTTTTTCCCTTGGGATAATCTGAAAACCCAATCTTATATATATTCTACCTGTCAAAACAGTATTGCAGGCGCAAGATGGCCACCGAAAACTTGATCCGGTATATGAATCAGTTAAATTTGAACAGAGCTGGATCCGATTGCCTACCATTTCATCCCCATGAGGGAGAAAAATGGTTGAACGACAATTTTCAAAAAGTTCCACAGTATCTTTTTCGTGTCTCATTCCACCGCAAGTCAGACGGTGAGACCACCAAGATCTGGGCAAAATCCAAGGACGCCAAAGAAAGTAATACGGGCCAAGAAACAAATATTCTAGACGGTGATCGAACAGATATGGCAGATATGCTCTGGAGACATCTTCAGTGGAGGAGTGGTAGTCCAAGCAACCTCCTCTCATGGACGAGCTCACTGCTTTTCGCTTTACAATATATGTTCTATCGCCACCATAGGGACCGTGTTGCCCTTGAAGATATTACTCTTTTCATTATCGACACTGCCCAGTTTCCAAAAGAAGCTTTTGCACGAGATATGGATCTCATCTCCATATTTAGCAAGTTTGATTCTAGATTACGCAATCTGCAAGAACTCCGAACCAGAAATACCTCCAATTGCTCGGAATGCTACTACTTTGGAGAGTATTTTTCACAGGGCGCACTGAAGATTGAAGGTAAATGCGGTTCCGCTACTGCCAGAGAAATCATCGACAACGGATTATTTTATCTGAGAGCCGAGTTCATAGACTCCTTGAATGATGAAAAGAAGTGGGCAAAAAGAGTACTAGAACTGCGACAATGTTTCATTGAAGTTAAAGTTGGAGACGAAACCCAAGATGAGCTTGAACTACAAGTTGCCGTCGCATTTGGAATTGGAAGCTTGTTCGGCTCCAGCTGGGCACCGCCTATTGCAGCCAGTCTACTGGGGCTGAGACCCCGCTCAGCGAGAGATGTCGATATCATCTGCAAGGCATCCATGACGTTTGCTGCCGGTAGGATCAAACCCCCAGCGAGTATCACTCATCGTAATGACTTTATTAGGATGGAATGGCCTTTATTACGAGTCTAATGCAGACTTACGTGCTTTACCGGATGTACAACAGTTTGAAATTATGATGCTGGCGCTGACTAAATCTATTCACCTTCGATACTTACTTGGTGAGACCCCTATGGTCCATAATCTGTCTTGGAGATGCGTGTACACTAACCATAGCGATCAAGACCAAATTCGTACAGCGTCAATGAGCCTTACTTACGCCCTCAATCGTCATACTGCTTTTCTCGGGAACGGGGCTCTCTCAGATAGCGAGACAAAGCCTTCTCAAAAAATGATCGGAGAATACCTTGACCAAATATCAAAGATAAATAGCGCTCTGTTGAAGGAGTTTCCCAGAGTGGAATGATGGCCTTTGAAACACATGAGCGACACTTTGTAGCTACATAAGGAAGATTTACTGGTTTGAACAACAGGAAATTATCAGTCCTCATTAGCACACCGTGATAGTCATTATTGTTAGTTCATATACGGCCGATGGATAGAGCATTAAAAGGAAAGCAATAGGGGAGCAGGTGTAGATCGCACCGCCACTATCACAGGTTCTCATTGCTTGGGATTTAATGGAGCTTCCCAAAATCTTTATGGTTGTCCTTTATTAAGACAACACGATCTCCAGTGTTGACATTCACATCAGTCAGGGATTGGGATCTAGAGAAAGCTACTATAGGAAGTCGAATTTCGAATGGAGCAAGTATGGGCGATACACGACTTTCAAGTTGGACAATAAGATCAAGACGACCCCAAGTGATTGTTACTATCTCGGTCATAATTGCAGAAAAATCTCTGCTGTGGAAGTGGATAGTCGTGATCGGATCTTGAATGTAATGCAGTAGTAGCGGCGGGCCAACCAGAGATAATCCACTGCCGATCCTTTCTCTGTTGCTTATTAGTCATGTGATATGGCTTTGGGGTGTTGGCTCTTGGCCTTACAGTCCAGCAAGATACAGTTGGAATGAAGATCGATTTTATTGGCGATCATCTATTGGTATATTCAAATCAATCAAAATGCAAAAAAACGCCAGCGCTGCACAACCCAAGAAAAATGACCTGCCCAGATCAAGTACACCCCAAATTTTTGTCCACAAACTGAACCCATCTATTTCTTGAGAAGCAAGTAGACATGGTCGATCTTCAGAGGGGCCAGCTTCTTGTAGGGACCCTCCAGGTAGAGCAGCAAACCACCGAATGACACAAAGACAGCCCTGGGATCATATTAGTATGTGCACCGGACAAAATTTGACAAGCGCAAAAAAAAAAAAAAGGTTAGGTCAGCCTACATGGTATCCTTGGTTGAACCCTCCTCAAATCGGTACACCTTGCCGTGGCAAACGTAATCGTAGTCATTGGCAAGAGTCTGCTCGCCCATGCTGACCTCTCTCCAGCTCGCACGGGTATCCTCCTTGCCGTCAAGAGACAGAGTCGAGGCCAGCGCCATGGAGAGCGACTCGCCGACGGCGCAAGGGTAGAGCTCGGAGTTCACATCGAGGGTGAAGGTGATGGAAGCGTCGCTTGAAGTACAGGTCAGACGCGAGACGCGATCGTATTTCTGAGCGTTGACGCCGGTGACGGTGAACGAGTCTTCGAAGAGGAGTGGGTCGGACATTGTGAGGTTGGACTTCGCGGTGGCGAGGATTTCAGAGGCTAGTCAGGACGAATATTCAGAGTAGAATATAGACACTGCAAAGACCCTTCTGTTCCGGGTTTGCGGTGTGTAATTGTCGAGGAGAGGAGAGTGGAGGAGAGGAATTGGAGGTGGAGTTCGGAGTTTGAAGCAGCTCTTTTTTTTTCTGCCGGTTTTGGTTCCCCGCCGATAAACCATTTCATGATCGGAACCACACCAGGCCTCTTTGTCTAAATTGTTCAAGAGATTTGGACCTTAAATATACGCCATGTCATTCCGCAAGCGAAACATCGGCTTATCAGCTGGCGTCGATCGCGCTGCTATCCCCAATGCCTCTGTACAGCCAGCTCCGCCCGAATTTATTCCAGGCATTCGCCCCTCACCCGATGACGGACGGCCAACTACCTCTACAGGCACACCTTCGCTAGATGGGCTTCTTGCAGGACATGCAGGTCTTCCTATGGGAAAGATTCTGCTGATCGAGGAAAATGGGACTACAGATTTTGCGGGCGCATTGCTGCGATACTACGCAGCTGAGGGTGTTGTCCAAGAACAAAAGATCCATGTGGTTGGCGTGCCAGAGCAATGGGGGCGAAGCTTGCCTGGTCTGATTGGGACAGCAGAGTCTTTAGAGAAAAGGTCAGACAAGCGCAAAGACGAGCGTATGAAGATTGCTTGGCGATATGAGCGACTAGGCGAATTTGGCGCTGGCATTGCGGGTGCCCGTGATGGTAAGTCTGTCGTTTGAGACTCGATGGAACATGATGCTGATGAACTACAGCCCCTACACCAACGGGAGATACTGATGCAGCTTCAAAGCAAGCGGCTTTCTGCCACGCCTTTGATCTCACAAAACGTCTTGCCCACCCCTCTATTACCAATATGACTTTCATTCCACTCGTGCCCTCGAGGGGCTCACCATTCATTGCCATTCTCAAACGACTCCAAGACGCCATTGCATCTGCTGGCCCAAACACTATTCATCGCATTGTCATTCCCTCCTTACTCAATCCCACAATGTATCCGCCCGATGCTTGTCAACCCGAATATGTGCTGCAGTTCGTGCATTCCCTGAAAGCTTTGATGAGTGCGCATACAACTCGCATCACAGCAATGATCACTCTTCCGTTGTCACTGTTCCCTCGATCTTCCGGCCTCGTCCGGTGGATCGAGCTTCTCAGCGATGGTGTTATTGAGCTTTGTCCATTCCCCCACTCTGCTGATGCACTGGCGACTTCGGGAGCTGCTACATCTCAGGAGGAGCCCCCACAAGGAATGCTGAAGACACACCGCATTCCTGTTTTACATGAACGTGGTGGTGGGAGTGATCAGAATGTGGGGCAAGACTGGGCGTTCAACTTGAGTCGTCGGCGATTCGAGATTAAGCCGTTCAGCTTGCCGCCGGCAGAAGGTGACAAGGAGGCGCAGGAGGCACCTGCATCCAGCGGAATGCCTAAAAAGGCAGATCTAGAATTCTGAAGCGGAAACACCTTTGCATGAGGCTCGCTCAGTCATCTTCTTCAAAGTGACGTTGAGTGCCGGGTTCCGCTAGCATATCCTCCATCTCAATTTGTTCAGACATGGCCGGCCCTGAATTAGCCATAGTCCGGAGATAGCTTTGGCCATACGAGTCCAAGCCTGATCGGACTGAAAATCCACCCAGACGAGTGCGAAAGCGACTACCTAAACAGGAGGAGGCTGCTAGCCATGCTGCTCGGTGTCAGTAATCGTCTGTCTTTCATGAGGTTGAAAAGGAGACATAAGGGAGTCTGACCAACATATAGCAGCAATGGGGCAAAGAATACCAGGAACATGAGAAGAAGGAAGTTCATCGTGTAAGAAGTGTTTTGAGGTTTAAGGCGTTGAGTCCGGACACCGGAGTTACTGCTCTCAAGCCGTGGAATTGACAGCGGAGACCGCCAACCCAAAACGGGTAAGCGGGGCGGAGCTATTTCTTCAGAAAAATCTCGCTTCGTTTTTTCTTTCTCCTTCCACCTTTGCGAGTCTCAGGCTTTGCTTGTCAAAACCCCAAGACTCGTTCCTTTCTAATGGTAAGCTCTTGCTTTTCCCTCCCCTTCACCCAAGCCCCCTTGCATGATTATATAAATACAAATCTGTCAATCCCCTGAAGCTCTTTTATAATTGAGCTATGTGACTGAGAAACGTACTGGAAAATGACTTTGCACACATCTTTTACTTTCGTCTCAATCTACCTTGTTGAGGATCAATTGCTAATTAGATTGTGCTGCAGAATACATGAAACAATATTTTCTACAAAATGGATCAACCTACTCTTCCTATTCCGATCTCTTTCATTTCTGGTAGATACCTACTGTTCTCCATTGACGATGTCACATATTTGAGGCGGGAATACAACACGTGTGGTGTGCTGATCGGGACGCTGCCGCAAATTCCACAACAAAATGTGTTCTTGGGTTTGCCGCTCGAGCTGATGCCCGAAGAGGCGCGGCTGTTGGTGGACAAGGGTGTAGCTTGCATTGTAGACGAAGCCAAGGCACACAATGGCATGCAATCTCTGCTAGAAGAAGATCGCCGACAGTATCTACGAGAATTAGAATCCCAGGGCCTCCACGCCACTCGCATCCTAGCGGAACGCAAGGACCAACAAAGAGATCAAAAGTTCAAAGAGAAAGGCAACAAGAAGGCCAAGGCTGACGCCAGAGCAGCTGCCAAAGTTGCTGATGGTGATAAACCCGATTCTCCTGCTACTCCAGCGAACGACAGCCCAGCCTCGGTGGCAGATTTTTTCGGTGATGATTCTGCCTCTTCAAAGACACCTACCAGCGCTGTACCTGAGCAAATCTACGGTGTGACTCCCACAACATCCTACCCTCCACTTCCTCACCCATCTACATCGTCCAAAAATATCCTCCCACGGCCCGATGTTCCGCTCTCATACCCGCTCTTTGCTCATCTACAATCGCGTGGCTATTTCCTCTCTCCCGGCCTGCGTTTCGGATGCCAGTACGTGGCATACCCTGGTGACCCTCTCCGATTCCATTCGCATTTCCTCGTGGTATCTGCCGAATGGGACCAGGACATTGATCTGATGGATATCATCATCGGTGGCCGACTGGGTACCGGCGTCAAGAAGGGCTTCCTTCTTGGTGGGCCCCAGCTTTCAAGAGAGCAAACCGAGTCTGAAATTGAGCGCACTGAAAGCGTGCGTACATTCAGCATTGAATGGGCGGGCATGTAAACACCCGGCTCTAGGGTTTCATTCCCTTCAATTCCACCATTCATCAATTCCGTGTTGAATATGTCCATCGTTGAATAGCCATCCTATGTTTTTGGCCTACGATTTGACTACATATTACACCGTCAGGATCTATGCCATCTTGTTCATGGATACAATGCAGGCAGCTATATGTCGATTCACCGCCCTGAGGCAGCCGCGTATCAACCTGAATACAAGATGGAGCATACCAACCCTTTGGGCATAAGACCATGCATGGCCAGACCTGATTGGGTCTGGTGACACCAAGAGACTCATATCGAGCTCGCTTCTTTCAAAATGTACACAAGAGTTTGGCGGTTGGTCTTCACATCTGTTGTCATCCCATTCCTCAAAAGGAGCCAAAGGATAGAGAGAAAGCCACATGAATCACGATACATGATGAGCCTATCAGAAACAACTAAATAGCTTAGGCTCTTCCTTGATGTTACACAAGAATCATCATTGTTCCTCACCAGTATCGTACGGTAGGCTTCAAAGCCAATGATGTGGATCTCTAAGCCCCAGTGAACGAACAAGAGGAACACGATATAGAAAGGAAGTATGCAGACAATAGAGGTATTCTTAAAGCATTGCGCACATGCACAAAACCACTAAAGGGACTCCTAGTATTGCCTACCATCTTTTAATTTCAAAAAAAGCATGTCGGGAATTTTCTGCCAGCCTTCCGCTGACGCAAGTGATATCTGCACGATCAGGCATATAGCCAATAATTAAATTCTACGAGCATTGCCTGCCATTTTTTGGTTTCAGTCATTAGGAGTTTTTGATTGGCGCTGAGCCATGAGATATCTGTCCGAACACGCACACAGCCAATGAAGGGACTCGACGGGCTTTGCCTGCCATTTTCTAGTTTCATCAAAAGCTGCCATCCCTGCAGCTGAGCCATGCGCTATCAGCCTGATCATACACACCTCACAAAACAATGGCGCAGATCAAGCCTCGTGGTTGGATATTACCGAAGCTGTGCAATATGCAATGCCTCTCTATGTTCATTGATAAAAATAAACACACTTAAGATAGGTGGCAGGGTTTCTGACGCAATAAGTCGGTTTCCTGCCATCTGTATTGGAGCAGATTGAGAAGCCAAGAACTTAGGTGATTTGTATCATCAGAAGATAATAGATGTGCCAATCACCAACTCTGCTGTTACTTGTGGTGTGGATACCAAAGATGATAAAGGTCAATAAAATGGAGTTTGTGCAGCATATTGGCACCGGGTTGACGTATCATTATCTCATAGTTAACATATATGACAGGATCATAGATAATCGATGTTCCTCCATTTGAACTTCTTATTAGCCCGGTCCGTGGCCCGATTCTCAAATTGACTACCATGAAGCTCGAAAACCAATGGTTTAGGTCCTTTTGTCTGCTGACCCTCAGCAGAGTCCGACGGGTTCGAATTCGGAAAAGGAACTGTAAACCGGAAGACAGAGTGTTCTTTGGGTATTGCTATAATAAGAATGTCAGCTTCTAATGCGGACAAAATAGGGCATTAACCTGGAACCAAAGAAGAATACTGACTCTTGAGTTCATCCTTCTCCGTTACAACCTCGAATGTAAATTTTGTATCCCGCGCAACGATTCCTTTCACACCCACCCGACTAGCGCATCGACTCCGCACAACCTCCACCTCCGCACCGTGGAAATCAGCACTGACAAGCTTCGCACCATGCGAAGCCGGCGTCACCAATCCACCCTTCCCCTCGACCTTGAGATCCAAAATCTCTTGCATATATCCGACCCACAGCGCATGCAGGCCCTTGAAGATAGCATGCTTGCATTCGTCTTTGGGCAAGTCGTAGAGGCCCGATGTGCGCTTTTCGCGCGCAGATAGAGACCGCGGGCGCTGATGACGGATAAAATATTCTTTCTTGCGGAGACGGTGGAGGCGGCGTCTGGATCGGTTGTCTTGGGCGGAGGGGGAGGTTGGGCGGAGGTAGAGTGGTTTTTGCTTTACGCGCTCAGTGAATTGTTGTTCTGCTGAGTCGGGGGAGTGGGCACGAGCAAGGAGGGTGTGCGCTATGTGTTGCGCCTTTGGGGTGGGGGAGTCGGTCATCTTGTTTGTTGGACCTGGTTGGGGAGTGGTTGGAGGTGAAGATTGCGGAGTTGGGGAAATTTTTTGATGTCACCCGCCGATAAGATACGAAGTATGAGCAACAAGTCCAAACACTGCTTCCTAGGCTCTTTAAGCTTTGCATATTTTTGGGACAATTTTCGATTTCGGAGATCGACATCTATTGAGTAAATTCATCTATAGTCTTGCCAATGGGCCATCTAAACGGAAAATTCCAAGGCTTGAAGCGCTGATCTCGGACACAGACTTACAACCAGCCAATTGCATGCATCGTTTGAATTCCTGATAGAAGATGTCGAGCATCAATTCCACTCCCTCTTGTCCATTGTACTAAAGCAGAGTCAGTATTTAGCCCTCAACAACAGGCTGTGTAACTTACTGCCAAACCCCAAAGCATCGGACGACCAACCCAGCAACATTCAGCACCCAAAGCCAATGCCTTGAAAATATCAGTACCCGACCGAATGCCTCCATCAATGTGAATGCGAATCCGACCTCGAGCGGCCTTCGCACAATCCGGAAGAGCATCAATGGTTGCTGGAGTCTCATCCAGCTGTCTTCCACCATGATTACTGATAATCACACCCTCACATCCGTACTCAATAGCCGTCTCCACATCTTCAGGCGTCAAGACACCCTTAATCCAAATCTCCATCTTAGTAATACTGCGCAACCAAGGGATCTCTTTAGCCCAAGTATGCGAATCACTATTGAACGAAGTGAACCCATCATCGTGCGACTGCTGCTGAATCTGTTCTGACGTTTTCTCCATCATCGGATACGACAGACCAGCTGGAGGCAGGAACGGGTTTCGCCATTCGTTATACCGCACACCCAGCACGGGGCTATCGGCCGTCAGGAAAATAGCCTTGCACCCAGCAGCCTCAGCACGACGAATGACTCGTTCCTCCTTCTCACGATCTTTCATCGAGTAGAGCTGCATGACATGATGAATAGGTCCTATCTCTTTTCCTGCGGTTGTAATTTGTTCGACGGAGTTGTTAGCATAGGAAGAGACGTCCATGTTCACGCCATGCTTAGCACATGCTCTGCTTGTCGCTAGCTCGCCATCTGGGTGTGCCATTGCCTGTAGCCCGGCTGGGGAGACACAAAGTGGGAAGGCGATGTCCCGGCCGAACAGAGGGATTTTGGTGCTCACGTTGGATACATCTTTCAGGACTCGGGGGAGAATTCGGTATCTTTGGTAAGCGGTTGAGTTCTCCCGAACTGTAACTTGAGTTGTTGCACCAGAGTTGAAGAAATCTGTTGGGTCAGTGCCTTTCATTAGCATTGCTATGCTACCTTCGAGAGAATATATTCGTTACCTCTAGTTGCGATTGGAAGCTTCTTAGAGCCCGCAGACTCGAGATCTGAAATTGAAAGTATCTTTTCAGCTCCCATTGCTCTGAGCTGCTTTAGATTCGAGGGATGAAGATGTGGAAATGGTGCGGGGGTACCTGAGATAGGCGCGGGGGCGTCTCCACCGAGATCTCTGTAAGCACACCAGCTAAGCTCATATATTGTTGACCAAAGACTCTTATCTGGGTATCTGTTGATGTCTAATTAGGACTAGTACTTTTTTATCTGACTGCCTAAGCTTCACTTCTCGTAGATCCTATCTTCTTCCTTGTGCTTGTCTTGCCGTGATTTCTTTGCTCACACAGTCTCTTACTGTTTACTCAAGTTTCCCCAGGGCTAAAAACCAGACGCTGATTCCCAGGAAGCTTTAGACGCACGCTCCTAGGCTGAAACATACACTATTCGCCCTTTCTCTATCGCAGACTGCCTCAGACTTTGGTAATCTACCATCCCTAGCATGGCTCCCTTTGTACTATCCCAATGCCGTGTCGCCGATGGCGCCGCCCTGGCCGCCAATAGCATCCCCGCTTTCTGGGCTGGCCCGCACTGGGTTCTGGCCTGGCGCCATCGGACCCTGGAGTACCACATTTCGCAGATAGCCCTGCGCTTCCCACGAAACATGCTGAACAACCGGGAGGCCTTGCGACATCAGAAAGCAATGGATACAGAGACGGGTCGCATACTCGGCTATGCCCGATGGCGCTTGCCACCATCCTATGGGATAAGCCCAGATGATGGCACGCCGATATGGCCCGAGGCCCAGGTCCCGGCGGTTGAGCCCGAGGAGGAGGCCGAGATCCGGCGGCTTGCCGAGACTGTTGTTTGGGATCCTAATGATGATGCCGATGAGTTGCTGGATCGCGTAAAAGCGCTGGAGAAGGAAGTGACGCCAAAGACACCATATATATGTCTGGAATACCTTGCTGTGCACCCAGACAACCAGCGTAAAGGAGTCGGGACGGCATTGGTGAAGAGCGGAATGGATCAGGCGGATGAGATGGGGTTAAATATCTTCGTCCACGCTTTGAGAGAAGGAGCTGAATTGTATAAACAGATGGGATTTCGACTCATAGGAGAGCTTGTCCAGGATGACTCGGCGCATGGTGGTAGTGGGGAGTATGGGGTATATTTCTTTATCTATGATCATGAATATCGGTCTTGAAAATAGGTCATATTATCTTCGCACATTATAATGTCCAACCACTAATTTTGCAAAACAGAAAACATGCTTTCAGCCAAGGTCGTAATATCATTAATTTCGAAATCTTTCAATGCTTGCAGAATTTCATCAATGGTAGCCTGAGGAAGCCCCTCCTGGTTTCGGGCATAGATATCAATACCAGCAGGCGTGAAGAGAGTCTTGGCGAAATAAGTGACAACCCACTGGTTACCATCATCCGTATGGCCAAAGCCGAGAACCTCCCAATGAGAGCTTGCAATCTTCAGCCAGCCTTTACCACGCCAATCCCAAGCGCCCTGGTTACCTGGTGATCATTAGTGATTTCCCCTGACCATCTTCCATCATGCACATACCTGCGGATGGGGTATCGACTCCTTTGACGGATTGAATTTTCTCCGAAGTAATACCTTGATATTTCACAAGGTCGTCGATCTTAACTACACCAGACGAATTGGCAGGGAGCGTTGTGTAGGTGATGTTGACGTTGCGTTTGTCCTTCCACATTGGAAGGGTAGAATGTGTTACATGCCAGGTCCCGGCGAGGAAATCATTTGTGGGTGGAACGCATTTGTTTCCTTTGCCGGCATAGGCTTTCGGTAGTCCGATCGTGAGTTTAGATGTCATTTTAAAGCTTCATGTGTAGATGTTGTAACCTTGGAACTTGGAACCTTGGAAGGCAGCTTATCGATATGACCGATAAGCGATAAGGGGCCATTTGAGTTTCCCCTGGATTTTGATGACATGCATGATTTGCCTGGCAGCGCGGTTTCGTTGTGTTCGTATTGATTATGAGTTTAATCATAGAAGTGATTTTCAGTGAGGGAAATGAGATGTGTCTCGTTCCTGAGGAAGTAGAACAATCCACTAACTACTCTAAGAGCCTGCGGCATTCGGCGCAGAACTTTACTGCTCGTAAAACTGAGGTTGCTCAATCGAGTAAGGTCCAACTAGTCGCGCACTTGATCAGTTATGATATATCTGCTGAAATACCTACCTTGAGGAGATTAAAACTAGTCCGAAGATAGACAAATCCATGTAGCTGCCAGCCCCTAACACTAGACAGGCCTCCCACTTAAGATCTTCACCTGAGTCATTAGCTCCTTCAAGGTGGATACACCTATTCCACCTTATGAGAAACCAAGATGATCCGCACGCCCCATAGTCCCGGTCATATTTCATATTTCCATTTTAATCCTGTCAGACTCCATCGAGGCTATCCCATCAAACTTTAAAAAGACCCGTAAACTCTCCTGCGAACTGACAGTTGAAGTCAAAGCCAAGTGATAGCCTCGATTCACAGCTCAACCCGCCAGTCCAATCGGACAGGCTTACAAGACTAGTAAGACTATTACCAAAATGTATAGCTGGATTCTCTTTCTAGAATAGACTAGACCCACCAACCCGGGCACAGATCCATGTCTAGCGACCTGCAACGACCGGACCCAGCAAATTAATAAAGCAATACCAACGGAGGTATTTCCTCCGCGCGATGCGTTGGCCCACCAATAGTCCACTCCGGCAAGATTCTGGAATCCAGAATAGAAAGTGACAAGTTCCCCGATAGGGCAAGCTACAGCAAGCCAGGCGCCAGGGGTGGCGACAAGGTGGCTGTGGAGAAAACAAACCCAAAAGTACCGTACAGTAACCTTCAGGAGTAGATTCATTGGGATCCTGCATGACTCCATGTTAATGCATGGGATTCCGGGATCGCATGGCAATGCGTTGGCATGTACACGTATTGTAATGGATTATTGGGACCCGAGAATCTGGGAAGGGAGGGGAAGGGGAATATCGACAGGGATTGTCGGCAGTAAAGTTGGTACTGTCCACCTGTTGGCGCCTAAAAAACCAAGCTAGACAAGGATACCGAGCACAATTTGCGCCGGATCATGCATTCATCCGTTTCTGGATTACGCCCAAATCCATAACCGAGTTCTAGGATTTTTCTCCTGCATGGATTCTAGTCCCGTTGATCCGGAGAGGCAAAGCAGAGAATGGGGACCAGACACGTTGAACATGATCCTAGATGTTCTGGATTGGGTTAGTCGACCGTTGGGACCCGTCGAATCCACCCCCTGTTAAGTCCCGAAAGTCTGGATGGGCCTCGTAACCCTCCCCCTTGCTGTCAATGACCCTTGCGGAAATCAAGGTTATTCTACTTTATTCAGAATAAAGAAGGCGTCCGATACGGAATAATAGGAAACAAAAAAATAGAGTTTGAAATATATACATGAATGTTTGTCTTCCTTGTCCGCGCAGGCAACATGCCTAGACCCGGTGCGTTGGGTCCGGCCTGCAGGGGTTTCCATTGTGACAGCGGGAAACCCTTGCAACCGGTGCCGGATTTTCAGACTTTGACGTACCCCCGACAATAGTGCGCAAGGATATTAATACAGAAGTGACCAGGGTTAGGTAAAATTGAGGTTGTATCTGTTTCTGTACAACGTGTCAACTCGGTTCAATTACGGGATGTGCATATAGACTGCACCATACAGGCCGCTGTTTAGTCCCTTACGGATTTTCTCGGAGCACGCGGATGCCGCACTATCTCCCAAGGACTAGCAGGACTAGAACAAATGCCCAGCTCCGCTATTCTCAGAGTGTGTGATCTATGCTCAAACAGGTAAGCGTGGGCCTAAGCGTCTGGCATTCTCGGAACCGGGTCATATCCCGACACCATTATTACTCCGAACCAATGGAGTCGAGCCCCACTGCTTCTGTACTGTAAGCTTTAAATATTCTCTGCGTCTACGTGTAACTAGGTCCCTGCAAAAACACCATCTCCGTCAAAGCATGAACGAGTACGCAAGGAATCGTAGACTATGAACCCCTTGGAACACTCATTTGAAGACATGATGCGAAGGGGTCACTGTGTAAAAAGCCCACTTAGTCTTAAACGGGTCGGTCCGACCACATCCCGTTGGCATTTAGATTCCAGGCCACGTATGGCCCTCGCGCTGAGCATGGCATTTTCGATCCATTCTCCGGGCGTACGTTTCCCGTCGATCGCATGATCTTGGCATTTCAGCCGAAGGTAGCGGTTACGTACGAATGTGAGACTATGGTACGATGGCTCAAGTTCAATTCATTAATGGACTGTGCTACAGACCGTGGTATGACTTGACTCTAATCTATTCCGGTTCAAAACCTATTTCAGTATGATACCGGGGAGGAAATCAAATGGAAAGAGCTTGTACGCCTAGTGCATTTGCAACTCCACAATGATGTCGATATGCATTTCCGGTGGGAAATCAATTTGGGACAAGACTGGCGGGGGTTCATGTTCAGATCAGGAATCGAGGGCCGTTGGGACTCGCATGTTTCCATGATCCAGGGCGTTGATCAGGAATCAGGAAGTTTCCGTCTGATCGTCGCGTAGGGTAGCCTCGGTCAATACCCGAGTCAACTATTTTCCATCGTCGTAAAGCCCTTTTTGGAGGAATTGGGGAGGGGGGGGGCGCAATGATGAACCGGACTCTGTGATCTCGGGATTATTGCCTTGTTTTAAAAGATTGTCGTGAAAAGTACGGGATTTGATCAAGAGAAACACAGGTTCTGATTTTGACCCGTGAAAATTACCTCGCATGAGCGAGATACCATACGAAGCGGTGTAACATGTGTAATCATCCTGTGACGGGAAAGTTGGAAGCAAAGCGAACGAAAGATCATTCCATTCTTCGCAGAGGTGTATCGCATTGTATGTCTGCTATGGTCGCAAAATGGAAAATCAAGTCCAGAGACAGTAAGAAAATGAAAAAGACCATATGAGCCAAGAAGCACTGAGTGATGCCTCTGTACAAAGGTGTACATCACTCTATGCTCAAGCCTGCTAATTTCTCTTCGACCCGCCGTAGGACTTCAGGGTCCGGTTCTCGTTTGATTTTCTTTGGCCTAAGAAATGTATTAGCAGAGGTTCTTCGTGTGTATCCAAAGGAACAGAAAACATACGGAATCCGTATAGTCATTTCGCATTTCGCCTGTCCACACTTCCCACAAGTGTTCGCGTCTGCATTGTACTGAGTCGTACAAACATGGCATATATAATGAACCCTTCGTCGTGGCTTTTTATAAGTCCGGTCAGGGTTCAGCTTCGCCGGTTCAGCATCCCCGGGGTACCCGTCAGGATACTTTTCCAACTTAGGCGGCTGCCGAGGACACTTCTTGCAACGGATATGATTACAAGAAGTACACTCCTTCGAGCCAGGTGCAAAAACAGTGTCACATGCATGACAATTTCGGCGAACACGCTGTCTGGCCGTCTTCTTAACGAGATCCTGGCCGCCCGAGCGCGAGGGCATACCTAGCGGCGCATCGGGGTTACCCGTAAGACGCAGGTGCGGCGTATACGGGGCACCGCCATACTGACGGGCGCGGATCTCGGGGATCTTGCTCTTGGGCAGAGAGGGGTACTCATTGGGATCCTTCTCGCGGGCTGCTGGGCTGCGGGGACATTTCTTGCAGCGTGGGTGTTGGCAATTGACGCAGACTTTGTCGGGGCCGAAAGTCGTTTCGCAGCGGTGACAGGTGCGGCGGACTCGCATGCGAATCGGCTTGGTGACCCGCGTGAGCTGCAGGTCGGTGGGTGATTTCCACTCGCCGGGTTCTAGGGTGAAGCCGTATTTGCTGAATAGGGCGCGGGCCTTTTCTTGCTGCAGGGCGCTGTAGTCGGTGAGCATGGTGGGCTCAGCATCGATAGACTGGACCGGATTGGTGGAAGCACTAGGAAGAGAAGATGTGTTAGTTATTTTTTGCTTAAATTTATTCTTGAATTTTCTTTTCTCTTCTTTTTTTTTTATGTGATTTCTGTGCGCTGCAGGGAGTATAGATCGTACGGTGGTTGACTAGATGAAGCAGGAACATCCGGGGCCGCTACGGATTGACGCTTCGAACCGGAGCGTGGGCGCAAAACCGTCTTCATGCGCTTCAGATATTTCGACAAGCCCTCGGGCTTGTCCCCCTCCGGACGTCCAGGGTTGCCTTGCGGAGACATGGCAATATAGCTCTAGTCGGCCTTATGCGATTTGGAGTGGCGCAAGAATGCAATGGCAAATGCCTGGTCGCTGATCGATATGAAATCGGTGTGGCGGATCCCTCATTCCATATGGTCCAGGTAGAGTAAAATAATAAGCGCCAGGTTAATGGTTGTCGGAATCAGTGTCACGTAAACCGATTCCGTGGGAGTATACGAAAACCTTTCCGGAGTGGGATCATGAAGGGAGAAGAATCATATATAGGGATGAGGAAGTGTCAAAGCCCCGAAGAATGGAAAAACAGCTAATAAAATTACGGTAATGTACTATGAAGTGGAGGCGAAAGCTTGGGGCACATGGGGCTTTCCAGAGTGCTGGGTCAGTGGTATGTTTCGGGTCCAAGGATCCATAGGAAAACAATGGCGAGCCCGACACTGAGGTACGGTAAAAGTATATACGGGAATTTTACTCTGTCAGGTCACAGTGGGGCTTCGCATTTAGTCTTTTCTCTCCACTCTCACTCCTGGAAACCAACCCCGAAAATAAAATAAAAAAGAGAAATATTCAAAATCAAATCACGGCTTGACCGACTCAAGAACCCGTGTTGCAGACACTTGGACCTCACCTGTGGTCCCAATGCGCTGGGTCCGTACTTTTCTTTTCTGACAGGGATCCAGAGCAGTGTCGTCATTGGCGCTTTTGTGAAGATTCAGCGCGTCGCGATACACGGGAAGTCGCAGAATCGAACCCCCTATCAGGTCGACTCCGCCGAGGGTCGAAGTGGACACTTCAACCAGACGGATGTACCCGTGTCCTTTTCGGCTGCGCTACCTGAATCAGTTACTTTCCTCCAGCGGGGTCAGGACCTCCGTTATCTCGACATAAATTAGTTGACGATCACAGTGTCTGATTTGGGAGGAACTCAGGGGCGGGCGATTGACATGATGAGCGACCGTGTTTTCTTTTTCTCTTGCGCCAAGGTTCTTCAGGATAATTCAACCGAACCACTTTCCGCGCGTGGCTCTCGACTTGCTCCGTGCATTCAACGTCGGAGAAGATAATGTCAGCCTTTGCTCCGGGAGTACATTACAGTATTCGACCCTCTCATTCTCCAATGAAACATCCAAAATGTGTGAGTTTGTGGCAAAGTTTAACAATTTGTCAGTCCGTCTTCTGGAAGTCGAGACCCGGACATCTCACTCGACCAATGATGAGAGACGGACTGCCTTCAGCGGACAATTCTGCAGCGCCCGGCACGGAGTACTACTGTACAACACCACTGGATAGGCAAACCCACCCGATCTTAGTTCCATTTCTAAAAGGCCCAAAACGCCCATGCATGATGCATATCACCGGAATCGAACCAGATACGAAGGATCAAAAGCCAACGAACCCCTGTTCCACAGATCGCAAACTAAGGATCAGGCTAGCGGAGAAGTGTCAAATCATAGTGGACTCCTTTGACACTTGATGGTATTCAAATCCTGAAAAACTTACACATACGCCTAGAACATGGCCCGGAGGTATTCTCCCCATCGATCGTCGGGCAAATCAAATCTGACTTTGGGAGGGCGACCGGACCTAGTGCTACAGGCCAAACTACTGCAGACTAAAAGCGCGCTGTCCTGCTGAGGGAGCCGATCATTCCATAATCGATTTTTATTTTTTTCATCCCTCGTTGCCCAACGGTCCCACTACGTGCCACGAACCCTGCCTATCCCGTCTGTGACGTGCTCCTGCTGAAATTGACCGGGGTTTGATTACCGTGCCGGTGGTATTTCCTGGATGCAGCATAGTGGACACCGAATCAGGGCAAAAACGGCGTTGGCGTCTTTCACTAGAATTTACTAGGATAAATCTCGGTATGGACTAATGTCGAGCAATATAGAAAAAATCATAATTGATTATGTTGTACTATGAAGGATTGAGTCGGAGTCCGACGTGTAATAAACCACACCGCCGAGTTGACCCAATCCCTTGGATGAATGTGTCATTTGGCAGGACAGTTCGTGTAAGCTCGGTGGCCAGTGCCTTAGTCACTTCCCAGTGTCCCGGGACGATCTGGATTGTTATAAATACCCCCTGACACATGAATCATGTTGCGGTGGGATCGCGTTTCTGGGTCTCGACACCGATCGCCGAGGCTTGGTGGGTCTGTTAAGCGATGATATCCACTAAGTGGAGCCTCGTGCTGGGTGTTCATTGCCCAGGGGAACTGCCCCAGTTTCGGTACTCGTATTTGGTATTTGGTATTTGCATGCGGACTACCGGACTATGGGTTGCAGTTACGGGCTGCAGATAGTGACTAAACTGTATAACGCTAGGTGTCTGACCGTTGGAATTCAACTCAATCTATTTGTGTCCTGTAATTTTGTTTCTTGCCGCTGTACACTATACCTTCCGAGGTACTTACATCCATTCCACTGTCTAGCTGGGCGTGCATTCCATCCATTCGGGCGCGTAGTGCGTGTCGCCTGCAAGCTAGTGTGCTTGTTTTGCGATATGAATAAGAAGAAAGTCCAAGCCACCGAGTCACACGTTGAAGTATGCTCATATTCGCCACTTCCACAACCTGTTTCCGGAGATTGCATCTCTCGCTACCACGCCATCGGCGCAGATGATTTCCAGTTGAGGAGGCATTCCTCATATGATAAACTCTCTCGGATATCCCCCTTAGATTCCCATGTATCACCCGGCAGGCGTTCTAATCAATTTTAGGGATATACTGTTCACAAGGGGTCCAGACGACAGGATTAGCGGAAGCGTTCATGTGAATATGGTCTGTTCGAAAGACTCTAGATTACCTGCTGTATCGGACGCTGGTGAAGATTACAGTCATGGAGTCTTAGTTAATTAGATGCAACCTTGGAACCTCGGGACTACGCTACATATGCATATGAAGTAGGTTCAATACCACTCGAACACTCGAATATGCGTGAGGCTTGGAAATCCCCAAGGCCCCTCTTTGAAATCTCCGAAGTTCCGGCCGAGCCAATTTTCAAAGTCCAGGGATGAGGTTGAAGTTGAGATTCATACGTGAATGGCAACAGCCCCCCTGCTGCCGCATTTGGACCCAGAACAAAACAGAACAAACATAACAGCAAGTAATACAACCATAATCAGCTGAGACCAATGAATATGTATCTCCCCCACCCCGGTGATCTCCGGAATGTTCCATGGCAAAGCCGTCAGAATGCCGAACTAGCGAGATCAGAGTTTGAAGGATGAGGGGGAACAGGCGATCAGAGCTCAGCCGGTGAACCAATCACATCCTTCTGTGAATTCATCCCCCACCCTCTCCAGGTGAAATCATGGAGAGTCATTGGACCAGGGTTATCTGATAGGATCTACGGTCAGCCAGTGAGCCACAAGGAGGGTATATCCGGGGCCGTGCAAGGAACATGGCGGTCGATCATCACGCCGCAGTGGCATCGTATGGATACCGTGTCAGCGGGATTTGGGGGCCCTGAACTATAGTTCGCCGGTCGCTGGGAATATCCTGAGCCTTCGTGAGACCTGATGGGCACGATACACCGAATTGTGTAGTATTGGGGCTGAGCTGAGTTGAGCTGCCCAGGCTCGTGCGCTGGGATTGAATTCCAAATCTACTCCGCATAGTATACAGGTATGATACTTCGCCTAGAAGTGGAGCCAGGAATCAGCAACTTCAATGCCTAACGTAATTCACCCCCAAGCGAGCCACCCCCCATCCGAGCCACCCCATCAACTTTCGATAATTCAAATTAACGTAATTCAACCAAAACAACGTAATATTAAATATATAAGCTATTTAGCTAAATTTGGACAATGTGTTATCTTATGCCCCTGAATACCGCATTTAGAGCATTTTGGTGGCGCCCTAGATCGTCGTCCTTGTGCTCCTGGTTGACCGGTCGGCTCACTATTTTGAGGTTCAAATCGAGCTTTTCTAGCAATTTTTGCTAGCTCTTTAAGCTCAGCGACGGATACACCCTCTGGATGAGCTATCTGGAGCTTAGACGTTGCTTTTTTTTGCTTAATTTTCTCGTTTCTAGCACGTAAAAGCTCGTTTTCTCGAGCAAGAAAAGCGGTTGATTGCATCGTGATTTGACAAGCTTTTAGCACCTGATCTATAGCGGAATTCAATGGACTTGGAGGGCTCCTAGAGCGTTGATTTAAGAGCTTTTTAATCGAGGAAGCTTGCTTCTGGAGCTACTTATAATTCGATGGTGTCTTAGGCTCCCATGCGCTGCTTTCGCTTCCTCGAGATGGTGGTGGGGTAGGCGTACGAAGTCGAATATCAAGCTTTGAAATCACTCGATTTGGATTATATAGGACTAATCCAGTTGCTGAGAAGCTATTTCTGATCGTTTCTGCTTTAAAAGCCTCGTTTCGAGCGATTGGAAAAGCGTCAAGAAAGTCTAATTTATCAATATGATTTTGACCCATCCGCATAACGTTTTCAACGCATTTCCTATACGCACGCTTTAAGACAGCAAAACAACCTACATCAAGAGGTTGTAAAAGATGTGAAGAGTGCGCTGGCATGCAAATTGGAATCACGTCGTTTTGATAGCAAATTTCGTCGAATTTTGGAGTTAAATGGCTTCCATGACCATCGAGAACTAGAAGTCGATATTTCCCCTTTATCCTCGAGAAAGTTGATGGAAGAAAGATCTTTTGAAGCCAACGAAGTCCAATCTCGTCCGAGGTCCATCCATTTGGACTAACCTCGAATTGCCAGTTATCTGGAAGGCCTGTAGTCCAACCTTCGTTAAAGAGTTTGGCTTTAAATATCACCATTAGAGGAAGGCTATATCCAGACGCGCCTGTATACTTAATCGAGGTTACCCATTCACGATTCCCGGGCTGTAAACGAGCTCGCCGACCGTAATATTCAGCTCTCGTTATAACCTTTGCGGTCGCGGTTAAGCCCATTGCGAAGCCTGTCTCATCAAAGTTATATATATCATCTTCGTGGATCCCATGCTCGGATATTATCTATTAAACTAGGTTAAACCATTCTTTGATGATTTCTGGGTCCTCGCACTTAGCGCGCTCGTAATTATAGCGTCTTGAGAACCTAGTAACGAGCTCTAGGTGACGTTTAACGAATTTTATGACCTAATTTTTACCGACTGTTTGAATCGGGGTCGTTCCACGTGTCGCTAGTAAGAGATTGGCCATTTCTTGCACCATAGAAGGTCGTGGGGCCGCTCCACGTATATCCATAGAGATTGTCCATTTCTTAAGCGAATTCTCCTCGATTTCAGTTAATTTGAACGTTTTAACGCGTGATTCAACGTGATTTTGACGTCCGTTAAGACGGAATTGGAGCGTTATGCGAGGGATATCATATATAAGCGCTGCTTGACGAATTGTCAATTTTTCCTGCTTTTCAATAGCCTGGATAGCAAGCAGAATCCGACCCTCTTTTTGAGTCAAATTTTGACGATTTTGAGAGCGAATTAGGGGCATGGTGGTTGGTTAAAGAAGGGTGAGACTAATTAATTGACGCGTTTTGGTTAGGGTGGCTCGGATGGGGGGTGGCTCGCTTGGGGGTGAATTACGTTAATTCTACAGACTACTGTAGTCTAACCACCTGGGCATCTCAGACACTTCAGAGCCGCTAGCTCGTTCAAAGATATTCTTGGGAAATTGGGCTGATCGCCAGCAGATGAATGGTTCTGCGGGCGCCGTTGCAAATCATTGTGATAGATCGAACAGTTCAACCGATGGACCGAGCGATCTCTCAACCCTTTCCAGAAAGAGTTGTTGTTCGAGCATCGATCTGTTTCGTTGCGGGGCCTTCAAATCACCACCGGATTCTGCATTGAAGATGATTTGAAATTCCAACTCTCAACTGATCACGGTCCAATCAACCAAGCGCCCGATCTATACAGTTCTCCCAACCGGTATATGCATGCCTTGATATGACGCAATTCCTCGCATCAAGTATGCTCCCAGCAAATCTATCAACCATTCCGTTCAGAATTCACTCAGAGCTGATCAGCTTATCCGCAATGGAAACAATATCTTCGTCGCTCTCCACCTCCACCACTCGGTTCACCTCGGCGGTGGTTCGCATCAGCTCCACCGCACCGGCGTACATCATGCGCTGTGATGGGTTGCAGTTCTCTGGCAACCAGTAGAGGAGGACGTAAGGGACCGAGAGACGACCGGACTTCTATTGGTCCCGCCGCATTAGCATTTATACCCGTTTAGCTCGTGCCCCAGCAATGAGGACTCTCTTACCGTTGTGAGAGGGTGACTGAGGAGGATAAAGCGCGGTGATGATTCGGGCAGGTCGTCCGCCAGATCCTCCATCTTCGAGTAGACCTCGCCGTCCTGGGGACGAATCTCTTGGCTCTTCGCATCAATGATATCTAGTAGGTTATTAGCTGAGTGTTCCGAGTCTAAGCGCTCCCTACGACTAGGATTCGCATCTACAATCAGATGAAAAACCCTCCGCGCGGATGGCGAAACTTGGTGGACAGGGGTCTTCGGAGGGCGTACAGATGATGGCTTGCGCGTCCTTGGCTCGCGATGTGCCGAGACGAAACTTGCGCAACTTCTCTTTAGTCTCCGGAGAGAAAGAATACAACCGAGAATCAGACTGGCCATGGTTAGCTTCCCCGTTTGTCCTAGGATATTTGGGCTGCAGCTGCTTCCCCTCTGCTACTGTCTCCCACATGGACTGGGTGTCGCGCGACTCACCATTCTGATATGAATCTCAAGGACACCAAACAAGAGCGTAATAGATTCAGTTGGCTTTGATCTGAACTGACCCCAGCCTAGATTGAATGTTCTCGCGAGTTGAGGAGATGACGCACGGCCCGTTCTGATCAAAATGCGGGCGGAGACATTCCCCTCCCCCCACTTCCGCTCTCATCTCAGAACTCCATTCGCCCTCTTCACCTTATTCTTTGTGCCCGACTTGTACATACCACTCTTCTGTTTCTTCATGCTCAATCGTCTCAACTTACTCACGCGTCATTTCGCCCGTCCGTTTTATACCCGTCCATCAGCCCCGACTCTCTCATCTCCGCTCCTAGCAGGCCCATTCGCGATGACATCAGCCGCGCACGCGAAGCCCATCCACACGGCTGCATGCCTGATTATTGGCGATGAGGTCCTCGGTGGAAAGGTAATGATTCACATATCACCCAACTGACAAGAATGGAAGGACTTACAATGACTCTCCAATGCAGACCATCGACACCAACTCCCCCTTCCTAGCCAAGTTCTGCTTCTCCCTCGGCATCCAGCTGAAGCGTGTAGAGGTCATCCCCGACGATGAGGAGGACATCATGGAAGCCGTCCGCCGCATGAGCTCTCGCTACGACTTTGTTGTCACCAGCGGAGGAATTGGACCAACGTCCGTACACAACGATCCCTTATACCGGCGAACCTCAGGCTAACATGAATCTATCAGACACGATGATATCACCTACTCCTCAATCGCCAAAGCATTCAACCTGAAGCTCCAACTCCACGAACCTGCCTTCGAGCGCATGAAGAGACTCTCCAAGCCACACCCCATGCAACCAAACTTCGACTGGGAAACACCCTCCCCAGGCCTAAACGCCAAACTGCGCATGGTCGAGCTCCCCTACGACCCCAAGATCCCGGCTGAGCACCAGGCCGTCTTCGTCGCAGATGACATGTGGGTTCCGGTAGCTGTCGTCAACGGTAACGTGCATATCCTTCCCGGCGTGCCGCGACTATTTGAGCGCTTGCTGGAGAACTTGAAGCCCTCGCTTGTTCCGAGATTGGCGCATCTGGAGGGCAAGGGGACCCACCGGTTTATGATTAGTACACCTTTGCCTGAGAGTGCGGTTGCACCGTTTTTGACTGAGCTTGCGGCGAAGGTTGAGCCGCGTGGGGTGAAGGTTGGAAGTTACCCTCGCTGGGGTAAGAAGCGGAATACCGTTACCTTGGTAGGTGCTGATAAGGAATTTTTGGAGTCACTCGTGCAGGAGGTTGAGCAGGGCGTGCAGGGGAAGTTGGTATCGAAGGAGGATGAGCTGGATATTCCCGAAGATGAGGATCGGATTTACAGTCAGTAAGTAGATGGAAGGCCTGTATCATAAGTGATTTTTGGCTCGACTAGATGCGGCACTGCATTTCGATGTCTTGAATAGAAACATAGCATAGCAAACCCAATGCTACCTATACGATCCCAATAGCCATATAATATTACGGAGCTCAATTTCTTAGGTAATACATTTTAAACGCGCCATGATAGAAGCATCCCCTGCATCGTAGAAGAACTTATATTGACAACCGCGTCGTCTCGCATCCCGAGACAGACAAAGATGATAGATAAAAAGAGATGATCAGGACATAAAAAAAAATTGGCAGCAATTAAAAAAAAAAAAAGCGGAACAAAAGGGGAATCAAAATTCATGAGACGATGGCGTCAAGGGTCAGTCGTGCAAGTTGCGAGCCCCGTCCATCGAAGAACCCAGATCCGCAGCACAACTGGTTTTTCTTTTCCGCATTCCAGTTCCTCCCTTCCCCCCATACCGGGGAAGCATTATAAGCATCTCTCCATTCCCTGATTACCCGTGTGAGCGGTGTATATTTCGTGTGTTCCCGACTGGTGCGTCTTCTGGATTGGGGTTTCTGTATTGTTTTTTGTTTTTCGTTCGTGTTGTTGGAGACAAGGGTTCGCGAGTGATAAAACGGGGGAAGGGGAAGATTAAAATAAGGCCCGACCGCTTTACATGACCACGCACTTGGAGCAGCAGCCGGCACTCTCGTCGGGCTCACTGACATCCATCTTACCCTCTGGCTGGCGGGCACCGAATGCACCCGAGCCGGAGGGGTAGGACGACATCTCCTTGTTGTAGCGGCGGATCTCACGAACGAGGTCGTAGAAGGCATTCTCGACGTTGATGCGGGACTTGGCGGAGGTCTCGATGAACTTGCAGCCGAACTGTCGGGCCAAGGCTTCACCCTCTGTAGTGAGAAAGAAAAAATATCGTTAGTTTGATGGTTCTGGTATGATCTTATTGCGGGATAATGTTCCGTTCGATTGCAATCAATCGAATCTGGGAAACTTTGGAGAGAATGCGTACCTTGCTCGGAGACTACGCGCTCCTTCTCCAAATCACACTTGTTGGCGACCACAATGATGGGGAAATAGTCCTTGTCCTTGACGCGGAGGATCTGCTGTTGGAAGGTCATGATCTCTTCGAAGGATTGACGCGATGTTATCGAGTAGATGAGCAGGAAGCCCTCGCCGGTGCGCATGTACTGTTCCCGCATTGCCGAGTACTCCTCCTGGCCTGCTGTGTCCAGGACATCCAACAAAGCAACCTCATCGTCAATCACACACTGCTTGCGGTAGGAATCTAGAGACGAAAGCGAAGATATGAGTGGGTTGATTCGAGATGCCAGGCACCGTGGCAAAGCTCACCTTCAATTGTTGGGTCATACTCATCCACGAAGTGGCTCTGGATGAGCTGGATGGTCAAACAAGACTTTCCGACACCACCACCGCCAACGACTACTAGCTTGTACTCTCGTAGGAACTGTGGGGAGGAATCGCAGGGTCAGCCATTGAGCAGGAGGGGGGAGAAGACGAAGTTCCCATATGGTCTCGGAATAGAATCGCGGGCGTCGACAATCCGGGAGAGGAGGGGGAGGATCGGGAGGGATTGCTCGCGACGACAGGAGGAGTGGCTCACCTTGGAGGCCATTCTGGAGACGTCTATGTGTGTAAAACCCGGAAGAAAGGGGGTGTTTGAGAGAAAGCAGGATCGAAGATCGAATTAGGCCCGCGATCGAAGGAAAGGAGTAACGAAACTTTGCAGGCAAAAACAGAAAGAGTCGCGGGCGATCTCGCCAAGTTACCAGGGGTCTGGGTTGGGAGGATGGAGTTCTAGGGGATGAAATAAGGAGGTTCGTCCAGTGGAAAAGAGGAAATGGGGAACCGCTTGAGCTTCTTTTTGTTCCCGGCAACGGTGGATCCCCCTTTTTCAAGAGAATTGACCCGATATATAAGATTGCTCGGAACTTCTCGTATACTTGCAGGCCGAAATTGATTTAAGGGTTTTTCTCTTTAATTCGGTAGTTATCTCATTCTAGAAAGAAATCTGCAAAAGAACAGGGAATTCAGGAGAATTGGGGAGGGCATTCCACTATGATTGGAGCAGGGAACCTTTGCTTTTTCATCCTTTTTTTTTTTTTTAATCCATAGATCATTGCTTTACAGTATAAAAATCAACATCGCTGTGTAATTCTCCTTAATTTATATTTTCCTGTCAGTTTCAACCCCTATCTCCATTTCTAATTAAGCCCCCAAAACCCATGGCCCTCGAGTTTGCGCTTTTCCCGCTTCGGTGTTAATATATTGCAACCTCTGGTACACTACTCGGCACGTCCGCATGATTGGCTCACGCTCTTCACAAGACCCATTGGGGACGGGTATTTAATATCACCCATCATCCCCTGTTCTCTGTCGATCGCAAGGCGAGTTCGTCATGGGAGACACGATTGACCGCTCATAGTGAGAAAGACCTACACATTATAGCAAACCAGACTAAGTGGGGAACCTCGGGATGTGCTGGGTCTAGGTCATTTGTTTAGCAATTGTCGAGTCAGGCACCCAGTTGCCGTTCAGGCTGGAAAATATTTTCTCTAGACGCGTTTTCCATAGCCTTTCAATGGGCTGGCAAATTGTACAATGGTCCAGGGCTAGAATCTAGATGCCTTTGGCCATGGCAGCGTGGAAGTGGATTCTTATCTATAGGTCAAGGTTGGAGTGGGGGCGGGCACATCTGATGAAATATCTGCCATTTGGGCTTTTTCTCGTTATAGTTTGCATATCGACTGAATCATAGCTTATTTCCAGGTTCAATTGGTAAACTGAACAACGCATACTTGGGTACCTGAGAGCTTGCATCAACTTGCATCTACTGGCACCTGGCATGAGCGGTGCGGAGTTAAGAGAAATATGTAATTGGTATCGGAACGATGTTTACATGTGCCGAGGAAATCACTACCTCTCATGACTGCAGGTTTGATCTCCTTGCCCATTTGAATCCCACGATGAGTTCAAACACCTTGGCATTGATCCAGATAGTAACATCTGCTCCAGTGTATAAAGGACCTGGAAGCAACAGACAATACGAGGTAGCATGCAATTGACTGTCGGGCCATGTCATTTGCACACTTGCCGGTGTGACAATCTAGGAAACACATCACAAACTCGAAGGATCGGATGATGTAAGGGCGTCCTGTCGGGCACCAAAGCGCCGGGAGACACCGCATTTTCATTCCTTAGGATCGGGGGTGTCAACAACTGCCCACCTTTTGCACCGGAGAGGCCTGCAGGAGGCCCGCCTTGCATATCGATCGCATCATCCCGCACCGAAGATCTACCCAAAGAACCAATTCTCTCACAACCATTGTGCTTCAGCGGCCATTCGCCAAGGTGCAGAAAACACACAACCCCTCACGGACATTCCCATCTCATCGCACATGGTCATCCGCTCCTAGATCACGCTGTCAACAACAGATGCGAGAGACCTGCAGACCGGAGAAATGGATGCATCTTGACTTTTACCCCCACCTAAGTGGACCATGCACAATCTTAGTCACTTCATGGGAATTTACGCCTTGACAGCCCTAAGATTCGGGGCCATGCGACCAGTCGCACGGGCTTACTCCCGCACCTGCATGCATTTGTCAAGCTGAGTAATGGTCGTTTCCATGAAGCCTGATCCAATGATAAGACGCTATTTGGTCCTGAATTCCCATATCCAATCTTGTCACACAAAGATTATCTCCAACTCCCATCTTAATCCAAGATTCCTGACAGGCACAATGCTTCCATCATTGCGGGAACTTTCCTGTCTCCACTTTTTCATCTCCTTGCTCTCGATCTGCCTTCGTGTGATTGAATGCTCGTTATCTCGTCGAGGAAGAAGAGAAAAAGGATCGGTTATCACCGATCCGCTAGTGAATAATTTATAGGATCATTTGGCTCCGTACAGAGGGTTCCAATATTCATTGTAGACTAAGCGAACGGTGACACATGGCGTCGGACTCCAATGTTAGGGTCGTAGGCGCTTACATTGCCCAGGTGAGATGAGGACTGTTGCTATGTTGACTTAGCAAGAGAAGATTTTTAGTCCGCCGCTCTGTTCCAGTGGTTCTCACACATTGTAAGAGTTACTCTGATAATCTGGCAAGACCCACATACATCCGCTAGCCATGATATAGAAGGCCGAGTTTACGCTGATAGGTAGCTAAACTTGTAAGGAACAGGTGGTTATAGTATTTGCTTCTTTCATTACTCTAGTCATAGTATTGAACTGGAGTACACATCATAGAATTGGATGACTATTCTACAGGTTCGTAAAGTTTGGAGATTCCATCAATAAAAAAGCCTTCGCATTCTCAAAATGATACAAAGAAATTTAATAGGTATAGGGGAAGACCCACATCAAGGCTAAACAAAAACATCTAACTAGTCATCACTGTTCGTCAGCCCTAGGCTCGTAGTTATCTTCGCAATCGAGGGGAGTCATCACTTATACCAGAAGCATGGGAAGAATTAGAACCAACAGAAGAGCCATATTAAACAGAAGCATCAAAGTCATCTTCATGATTGAAACACTTACAGTGAGAATCTGCAAAAGAAGAGCCTTGAGCAGCAGCAGAATCGTCATCTTCACTGGAAGTAGCTAGCGAAAGAACTAGTATCACCCTGTTACTTTGGCTCGAGCTCTCAGTGCCATCGCTCATGGTTGCATCCTGTTCAATGCTCTGGAGATCTTCGGCAGCTTACGCAGATGAGCTATTAGCAGATACGAGTCACAATACGCTGTGAGCAAACTAGAATACAAGTAGCAAGCGAGATCTACGTGGTAACACAACGAAAACAAATTCAATCTTACATACCTATTCCTACAGATGTCAGTAGCACAAACTCCATAATACGAGGAGATAGAGAAATGTAACCTGTATACGGAGCACAGGGAAAGAGAAGTCAAGGACGATTATGTACGCCGCACGTAGGAGTGGTACTACCTAACATTCATGGATTCAAATCTGACTATCACTCTGAATTCGACCGCTCAACAACATAGGTTTTCTGTCGCACATGGGTGCACGGTCGGTGATATATCAATCTGTCATGCATGCCCCTGCCGAATCTGGCAATAAATGGCTGGTCGAATTCCATAGGAACAAGCTGATTCTATGTAGAATGGCCTCCTACCTATCTCGAATACAACCAGAGTTTCGTATTTGATGAACTAGGCCATTCCTGTGCATGTTCAAGGCAAGCAATGAAAATCAAGCATGCATTGATGATGTAAAATAAGGCTTGATTACATGGGCAACTATTTTCTTTTAGAAGTGTTCTGCTAGAAGCCACAGATCCATTGGCTGATTCAGGAGAAACATTTTATATCCAGTAGGCGTGAAATACTTTGATAGTCTGCCAAATTGAGTCATAGGGAGGGGTTCCGACCGTTGACCTTCGGTGTGTAGCTACGAAGCTCCGAGATCTGAGATCAAAACGACCGGGTATTTGGCCATTGGAAATCATCGCCTTGACAATGTGGAGTGGCCATGACCTCTTACATGGAAGTTCCACGCTCACGTTCGAAATCCATCGTGTACAGTGTGGGGTCATGAAGCTATGAGAGGGGGATTTCCGGGGTCCGGTAAAAAGCAAACAATCCAAGCTCAGTTGATATCCTTCCTCAACTGCCAATAAAAGTACCATCGCACAACATGGCTCATCTTCAATTCGAACCAATACTGTTAGAAAGCCTAGCTGATAAGGTCGTGGTCTTGACCGGCGCTGCAACAGGCATTGGTCGCTCAGCCGTCCAGCAGTTCTGCAGTAAGCCATGAAGATGAAACATGCTCTCAAACACCCTCGCTGACTAGACTCTAGAATATGGCGCCAAAATAGTATTTGGCGACGTTGCCGAAGGGCCATCACTAGAATTGGAATCTGAACTTGGTCCAACCGTCCAATTCGTCAAATGCGACACCTCAGTCTATTCTGAACAACTCCATCTATTCAAGACTGCGTACGAGAAATATGGCCGAATAGATATCGTTGTCGCCAATGCTGGAATCGCCATCCATCAGGACTCTTTCAGTCCCGATGCCGACATTGAACAAGAGCCCTCCATGGCCGAGGTCGATGTCAACGTGAAAGGATCCCTTTTCACCGTTCGCATTGGAATGCACTATCTACGAAGGTGTGGGGGCGGTGATATTGTGATGGTGAGCAGTATTGCCGGCTTCAAAGAAGGTGAGGGGTTGGTTCCCTACACGGCCAGCAAGCATGGCGTCGTGGGGATCATGCGGGGAATTCACCTTACAGGAACTCGGGAAAACATCCGAGTCAACGTAATATGTCCATGGATGACAAGTATGATACCCATTCCATCTAAGTGTCTCTATTTTGGACGTTTAAGGCTAACATAAATCCAGAAACACGTCTGGTTCTCGCAATTGAACAGGGATGGTACGAGCGGGGTTTACCTACAAATGAAGCTGCGGATGTGGCCAGGGCGATTCTCCTTTGTGCCACTGCAAACCGGGGTTTGAATGGGAATACCCATGGTGGGGCTCGTCTCCCTTTTGCGGGGAAGATTGTTTTTGTGGCAGGTGGAGAAAGCTACGAAATCGAAGATCGTATCCAGAACCTGGAGCCAAAGTGGCTTGGCGAGGAGAATAGCAGGGTGCTTCTGAAGGGCCAAGAATATCTTGCTGGGCACAGCTGGGATGCAACGAAATCTACGATCGGGGGGAAATTATAGGTGTTTAGGTACGACTATCACTGAGATACAATGTATCAATATCTCACTATCACCAACTAGCCAAACACAGATCTGCTGAAGAGTAACCTCCCGAGGTCTTTTGTCGCCGCGCCGGCTCACTAGGCAATACTTGGTCAATCGACCACTTCGATGTAACATTAAGAACATACATGCTGCAGCCCCGAACTGAAACCACGTAAAGTGAACATGTGCGAGATTTCTTGGCAGTGGCAGGGCATACAACGGAGTTCGGGATTTTCTATAAAAAGTATAGAAACGCGCCCGGACGGGGATTCTTGAAAATATACTTTCAATTTACCACAGCATCCTGTATTTCGGAGATGATCAGCAGTGAGCACTAGAGGCCATTTCCTATCTTAGGCTTAGCGGGAACGATGATCCTTGGGAGAAGGAACGAGACTGGAGATGTTGAAGACCTTCGCAGACTATGAATTGGTAATAACAGCACAAAAAGGGACCGGCAGATATTAATTATCCAGGCAGGCTAATATGTGTATGGGTCTGCAGGGCCCAAAATGTTACATAAAGGGGATGCGAGCCCCTTGAATGAAATCTCAAATTCGATCTATCAGTACAATTTAATGTCTTTTAGCTTGGAACCTCTGCAAAATGAGCTCTGTCATCTTTTTCACATTAGCTTCAGCACTTCTTGGACTTGCGGCCTCCGAGTCCTCCCGTGTAATCGATGCTAATTTCGCCGATCCTTGCGTGGTTCAAACAAGTGACGGGTATTATGCCTTCGCCACGAATGGAAACGGCGTGAATGTCCAGGTCGCATCATCTTCCGACTTCTCAACGTGGAACCTGATGTCAGGCACGGACGCCCTGCCCGGCCCATTCCCATCTTGGGTCGCATCATCGCCTGCTATCTGGGCCCCCGACGTGATTCAAAAGGTACGCCAGAATACCCATGACCAGATTCGATGAAGCTCACCTCTATCAGAATGACGGGACATTCGTGATGTATTTCTCTGCTGCTTCAAGCGAAGATTCTAGTAAGCACTGTGTTGGTGCTGCCACTTCTCCAAGTATCACAGGACCGTACACCCCACAGGATGGTGCATTGGCTTGCCCGTTGAGTCAGGGCGGTGCAATTGATGCAGATGGATTTAGTGACGGAGGCGCTTACTACGTTGTCTATAAGATTGACGGAAACAGTCTTGATGGTGATGGAACTACTCATGCTACTCCCATCATGCTGCAGGGTCTGAACTCGGACGCGGTCACTCCCAATGGAGATCCCATCCAGCTGCTTGACCGTGACGATGCCGATGGGCCGTTGATCGAGGCTCCAAGCCTTGCAAACGTAGGCGGGACCTACTATCTTTCGTTTTCTTCCAATATGTACGACACGACCAACTACGATGTTAGCTATGCCACAGCTTCAGCGCTCACTGGACCCTTCACCAAAGTCCAGGCACCCAATGCCCCTCTGCTTGTATCTGGGGACTCGAGTAATGTGGGAAGTCTGGCAGGACCTGGTGGTGCCGACTTTAGCGCGGATGGTTCGAGAATTATATTCCATGCCTTTGAGAATGGCCAAAACATTGACGATGGCCGCGCGATGTATGTTGCAGAAATTAGTGTTTCTGGTGGTGTGATCACTGTCCAGTGAGATATTTCTGCTTTCGAGGCATTTATAGCTAGATGGAAACCTTAGAATGGGCAAAAACCCATGCTTTTAAGATGTCTTCTTGTCAACAATTGTGTGACCATAGTTCCAGTTAGCGGGGTTGGATCCACACCAGTTGGCCATTGTGTCAGGCACCAAGGCACCATTCCTCGTATTATCAAGTTTTATCAGTAACGTTCCCGCCATCACCTTCATAACAAACCAAAAGATTGCATCTACTCTGAAACACCATGTCATTGGCCGTACGTGATGCGCTGGAGCTTCCTGACTCCGACAGAGTCTTTTTGGAGCCTCATTTACCTCCACAAGATAGCCCACATGATGTTCCAGCTCTCCAATCTGATATGCCCTTCACGACATTGACTTTCGCAACATCACTGGACTCATCTCTCGCCTTATCGCCCGGTGCACGAACTGTGCTGTCCGGCCCGCAGTCCAAAGCCATGACTCACTATCTTCGCTCCCGCCATGATGGCATTCTCATCGGCGTCGGAACAGCAGTGGCAGATGACCCTGGCCTTAATTGTCGCATTTCCGGGGTCGGTGGCTATGGCAAAGACGGTCTGGATGGTCAACCACGTCCCGTTGTAATTGACTCCACAGCTCGATGGGATTTTACCGAGGATAGCAAACTTTTCCAATTGTGCAGACAGGGACGTGGTCGAGCACCTTGGATTGTGACGGCACTTGCAGAACCTCCAGCTGAGAAGAAAGCACTGCTGGAGAAATACGGTGGTAAATTCATTTCATTGCAGATGAGCATTGCGGCCAATGGGAAACATATTATCGATTGGAAAGTTCTGCTCGTTTCGCTCCGAGCTAATGGTCTTCAAAGTGTCATGATTGAAGGAGGCGGCCAGGTCATCAACTCTCTGCTCGCACCCGCATCGATGTCTTTGATTGATAGTGTTATTGTGACTATTGCACCCACATGGCTAGGCCGCGGTGGTGTTGTGGTTTCTCCCGACAGACGTTTTGATGAAGAAGGAAATGCCATGTCCGCTGCGAGGTTGAAAAACGTCAAGTGGTACCCATTCGGAGAGGATGTGGTTCTATGTGGCCAGATCAAAAATTGAGATTGAGAGATATCGATCCGTTTGATTAGATGCAACCAACTACCCATCAACGCAGAAAACTACTCCCCAACCGAGTCCGACCGCTGTATACCTACGGTATGCAGGTACTTCTGCGTTGTGGGGGAGATTGCGATGTTCACCAAAACTTGTGACCATGCTCAGCTCTTTCTCTTTGGCCGTGTGTCTCTGCCACAGTGATGTAAATCAGTGCGAATATCGAGGTATGACGCGTACTTCATCCCTTGGTAGATCGGTCCACCTTCCTTCTTTGCCAATATTTAGATCTTGCCACGAGGAATCCAATCCCGTCTATCCGATTGGATAGCTCTATTTGGCAGATTTGTAGCTATTGGACCGGGCCGTGTCGATCAGGGATGATTTTCGCATCAATTTGCATTTTCGTGGACGTAGACGATTCAGTGCCTTGCCAGGTGTCTCATAAGCCTCTTTGACTTTGGATGATCCTCACGATCCCTTTGATCTTCGTAATCACCAGCGCTAGTATGATTAGCACAAGGATTTACGTTAGACAAATATGTATGTATCCCTGGTTCAGACCCCTCCGTCTTTCAAGAATACAGGTGCTTTTTACAGTAGATCGCCATATCTACAGCCCCAGAATACACGCAAGCCTCCGCAAGGGACCATGAAGCATTACGAAACCTCCAGTTGGTTCAGTGCCTGCATATGATGTTACCTGGAGTTCTGGGTTCCAATTTATCGGCCTATCGGCTCCATCTTTACTGATAACGGGGACCGCGCTCCACTCACTCCACCATAGATCGTCGACGAATGTAGTTCGTCCTTTTCGCCACAATGGTGTGCCCGATAAATTCTTCTGCTTGAAGAATTTTCTTCCTTCTGACAACATTTCAATCCTCAGTCATATCCACGCTCTTTCGTGCATTGATCTTGAGCATTTGTGCTCTCCTGTTCCTCCAGCATGCCTGTCGGGCAGCGTTCCGATCCCGAGGGTCCCCCACAAATCCCACCGCAAGCCCAAACACATGTGAAGACGAATGCGACCGACCATTATGGTTCTGCCAACGATTCTGGAGACTCAGCTCCCGTATCGGGTCGCTCATCATTCTCCTACACGAGAAACTATGCGACGCCCGCGACTGGTGCCCAAACACCAGACCCGCTAATGGGCAATACGAATACTGTTGATAAGCAGTCATTAAAGAACGTATCGCACACCATCACCAGTCTTGATCCAAGTAACGACAATTTGCATGAACTCGATACCCTTGGACATCGTTTAACCAATCGAAAGCACTCGGTATCCCGATGCTCGGATCTTGCCGACGAAGCGGCTTCGCCGAGCCGAACGAGGCAAGGTGTGCCGCCAGAAATCCGAAGTTTAACAGCCGAAATTATTCTGGTGATGGTCTGTTCGGCCGGTCTCATGCTTTTTTCTTTCTTTCTTGGCGATATGCTCGCCCCGCAGGACCAGATAAAGACTGCGCTCGGCATAACCAACACGCAGCTCCCGTGGATTGTTGGTGCTTTTAACACCGCCAATGGCCTATCCGTGGTGATATCTGGATCACTCTCAGACCTAGCACCCCCTAGACGTCTCATGGTTGGCGCCTTTGCTTGGTTGACCGCCTGGAACACTGTCGGGGCTTTCTCTTTGCAACCCTCGCGCTATATTCTTTTCTTTATCGTGCGAGCCATGCAAGGACTTGCTATTGGCGTTTTAGTGTCAGGAAGCATGAGTATCTTGGGTAGAGTCTACAAGCCTGGCGTACGCAAGAATCGAGTATTTTCTGCCATGGCCGCCTGTTGCCCTTTCGGGTTCTCGCTTGGGGCACTCCAAGGAGGTGGCCTTTACCAAAATCTTCCCTGGATCTTTGGAACCAACGCCATTATCTGCGCTATCTGCGGTGTCGCTGCGTACTTTACCATCCCACCTCTGAGACCGGTAGCCGATGTTGCTGGTACCGAAGCGCCGACTCTACGACAGTTTGACTTCATCGGGGGTGGCTGTGCCGCCGGAGGCTGCGTGTGTTTACTATTCGGACTTACACAGGGACCAGTTGCTTCTTGGTCACCATATACATACGTTCTGATCATCGTGGGGCTACTATTACTGGTCGGTCTTTTCTTCGCTGAGCGTGCCGCCGTACGCCCTCTGATTCCCAATCGTCTGTGGTCAACACCAGGATTCACCCCGTTGATGATTGCTTATTTCCTCGGATTTGGATCGTTCTTCGGTTGTTGGCAATTCTACGCAATTCAGTTTTGGTTGCGTATTCAACACGCAACCCCCATCGCAGTGGCACTTTATCACATCCCCAACGCCGTGGTCGGAGTCTTCGCTACATGGATCGTGAGCCGCACCCTTCACCTTGTCCCAGGCCACTATATCTATGCTGTATCCATGTTTGCCTTTACAATGGGCCCTGCATTTTTCATACCCCAAACTGCCAACACGACCTACTGGGCCCTTTCATTCCCCGGTATGGCGCTTGTGACATTTGGACCTGACCTGGCCTTTGCCGCGGCTTCGATTTTCATCACTAGCAATGTCGCCCGCTCATACCAGGGAAGCGCGGGTAGTCTGTTGGTGACAAATCAGAATCTTTCATCAGCGATTATGACCAGTCTTGCTGATGCAATCGGTACACGGGTTAGTACCGGTGCCGATGGCGAGGTCGGCATAGAAGGATTGAGAGCAATTTGGTGGTTTGCAATGGGAGCACAGTTGCTTGCACTCCTTGTGACAGTTGTTTGGGTGCGGATTCCGAAGGAGGAGGAGAAGGAGCACGTTACATAATCTTGGATATGTTGATTGATATATTAGATACACCTAGTTTTATTCCACTATGAACAATGTTCATCTTCTATACTGTACATCATTTGTAAGGTAATCACCTGGAATCCACTGTACCTTGATCAAGTGAGTCTATGAGTATTTTTCGTCGCCAGAAAATGTCCGCGGTCGGCTCAAAATAGATCTCTTATTACTCCATAAAAGGAGTTCTTGCTTAGTTCCAATTAGGTCAAGAATACGGTCTAATCGCCTCGCTTAGTCTTAGCATCATTGTTAGTGGGACACGCGATTGGTTGATGGTCAAGCAGAGAGTGGGGCAGCCCGCATGGTGCCTAAAGCTGCCTGGACCCTGTGCAAACTAGGATGATTCCGGGAAAACACAAACACCCCACAGCCTGATACATAAACTCTTGTATATCCCATGATCCGATACTATCGATTTGGAAGAATTTGACTCTGCATTTCTTCCATTCCAGCCCAATCATCATGGATTCGTTGCCTGTAGTGCCGGCGGAACACGCCAACTTTTTGTCTTACGTTCAGGCGCACCCAAAGACTCCTATCCAGGACCTGGTAAATCCTTACAATGCATTTGATGCTGCTGCCCGCAGAATCTACGCACAGAGCCCATCGCATCCTTTGGTGAAGGACAACTATGCCAACATTGTACCAGTATATAACGCTACCGGCTCCACTGATATTCGGGTCCGGGCACGAGATCTTGCTTCCGAGGGGCCCGAGACTAAGGAAAAGTATATCTTACCCCTGGAAGACAGCATCCGCAGACCCAATGGCTCACCCGCCGTTGTCCCGACCCTGGCCGAGTTCCAACAGAACTTTGCCATTTTTACGGAAAACTCCTTGAGCGAGCTAGACTGGAGCAATGTTTGTGCTGCCGGAAGTGCGGTGGTCACTTCTGCTCTACCCGTACCAGAAATTCATCGCGGTTCAAAGAGAGCCCTACGCCAATATTATCACGATAAGTTCGCACCAGCGTCAGATGTGGACCTTTTTCTTTACGGTTTGACCGAGGAGCAAGCTGTCGAGAAAATCAAGCATATCGAAGATAAGATCCGGAATGCTATTTTGCACGAAACTACCACAGTTCGTACAAAGAACACTGTCACCATTGTCTCGCAATATCCTACCCGTCATGTGCAGATTGTGCTTCGCATCTATCACTCAATAGCCGAGATCCTTACTGGTTTTGATGTGGATTGTTCTTGTGCTGCCTATGACGGCAAGCAAGTCTACGCGTCCCCGCGAGCAATCGCATCCTACATTACCCAGGCAAATCAGATTGATCTCACTCGGCGGTCCCCCTCGTATGAGAATCGACTTTCGAAGTATGGTCATCGAGGCTTTGAAGTATTCTGGCCGCAGCTGGACCGATCAAAGATTGATCCTGTAAGGCAACTTCAGCCCAGCACATGAAGAAGTATTTGAACTGACCTATGCAAAGACAATATTTGAACGAAGCTTCAATCGAACGGAGGGACTCGCTCGACTTTTGGTTCTGGAGCAACTTCCGAAGGCTGGCGATCGAGAGTCATACCTCGGAAAGAGGCGTTCAGAGCGTGGTCGACCGGCCCCGAGCCTGCATTCAAGACTTCAACGCAAATCACTGAGGGGAAATATCAAGAGTGAATGGGAGGATGAAGTTCCTGAGTGGCAAGAGGAAGACCAAGTTTCCAACTACCACACATTTGTTTGTATCATACAGCCCCATTTCTGCACATATGACTGACTTTCAATGACTAGACTATCCCATATGGCAAACATTTCAATGCTCGCAACATCGAAAAGCTACTGTACACGAAAGATCTGCTTCTGAATGCCCAGTGGAATCAGCCCAAGGATCGCACAGTCTATCTACACCGTCACCCAGCATTCTTTGGTGATGCAGCAGACGTCATTGGAGATTGCTGTGGCTGCTGCCCCGAGCCTTCCACAGAAGAAGAGCTGAAGGTCTACGAAGAGGAGAGCAGAATATATATCTCCGGCCCTGTGACATTCATGAAAGATGACCCTGGTCGCCAAGAGATTGGCAGTTTCAACCCAATTACAGAAACTGACTGGACAGGTATGAAGAGAGATCAAAGGCAGCTTTTGGATAAAACTGACACTTTATAGAAATGGCCTATGTTGGCTACACTGAGCGACTTTGTCAAGCAATTTTGGCTGGTGATGTAGAAGCTATCAAAATCTTTTTGGCCGACAGGGACGCAAGCCCTGATCGCCGTGATTATACTGGACGCACACCACTTCAGCTCGCCTGTATCTCATCTACACCGGAAGTGGTACAATGTCTTGTGGATCATGGGGCTCGACTAATCGCTCGCATGGCTGACGGAAAGACAGCTTTGCATTTGGCAGCTGCTCGGGGAAATGTTGAGATAATTCGCATTCTCTTGATCAAAAGCAATGAGAATGCAGAAGCCGAGTCCAGAAAAGAGGATTTGAAAAAGAAAAGCACGAAAGAACAGGCAAAAACCGAAGGTGAAGATGATGAAATGCAGGACGCGGATGATGCTTCCCACACTTCTGCATCCTACGTCAAGGTTGAGAAAGAAGAAAAGGATGGTGACGATGTGAACCATGGAACCCTTGAAGAGGATGAAGAAGATGCTGATATCTACGACATCAATGCGACTGCGTGGGATAGCCTTGCTTCGCCTCTTCAACTGGCGATCCTTCATGGCCACACCGATGCTGTCACGGAACTTGTTTCCTCCTTTGGAGCTGACATCATGACGCCAATTAAGATTCTCAATGACTGGAATAGAACGCCAGAGGCTGCAATACTCAACTTGGTTCTAGTCCTTGCTCTTCCTTTGGACAAAGCACGAGACATGTCGCGGACACTCCTGAAGCTCGGTGCCTCTCCTGCCCAGGCAGACCTTACCCAGAGGACGCCATTGCACTACATTGCACAGTCCAACTACAGTGACCTCCTTAGGGTGTACTTGGAGCATGATGGCCCAGCACTACAGCGAGCAATTAATCATGTGGCTATAACATCAAAAACCTTCTTTGGTGCAGACTGCATTTTCTTTTCAGCCTTGATGGATGCGATTGCAACACAGAATCAAAAATCCGCAAAAGATTTGCTGGAAGTAGGCGCAAATCCGAAGTTTGAACTTGAATACTTGATGAGCGCCATCAAGTCTCAGCTTTGCGACCTCCATAGCACTCAAAATGTTGTGGAACAAGTTAAACAAGGCACTAAACAACCTATCCTTTACGCCGCAGAGAGGGATATGCCTTTAGTTGCTATCGAGTTACTGCGCCGGGGTGCTGATCCAAATTCTGAAGAGGCCGCAGGCTGGGGGAGGAAGAACATGACAGTTCTGACATGCGTCCGGAACTCTTTGAAATCCAAGCGAAAATTTTTGCGTGGTGACAAAGAAGTCCCTGGATTTTTTAATCCCTGGAACCGCCCTACTGTGTTTGAGAAGGACGACGAATCATACCTGGCAGAGTATCCACTGTCTTCTTACCGGAGATTCTTCGCGACTCATCAACTAAAAGCTGCTCACGAAGCGAGGATGAAGTACGATGAGACCTTCGGAGGACAGAAGACTGACATTCATGAACCTGGCCTCAGTGAGAAAAAAGAGGTTATTGCAAGATTGATTCAAGAATACGAGCTCCTCGAGAAGGAATTGTTAGCACAAGATGCGAAGACGGTCGAAGAACTTCACCCAGAATTGATTCAACCACCGACCCACAAAATGCCGACTGTTCAAGACCAGGGGAACATCTTCAAGATTGACTTTGGTTTCTCAACACATGTACTGACTGACACAGCGCGCGAGGGATACCTGCAATTGTATGAAAGCTTCAGCCCGGTTAGTTCTCAATCGCTGACATTTGGTAACAGGTTCGAGGCAGCATGGAATGGCGATACAAAGACAATCAAGGCGTTGACTCTCTCCATGTGGGGATTATCTCAAGACCAGCCCCCTCTTGAAATTGCAGCCCAGGATGATCTTGATAACTCGTGTCTCTCCATTGCTATTCTTCGGGGTCATTTGAGTACCGCAGAGGCGATCATTCACATCCTCCAGGCTCAATACAAGAAAAAAGAGCCTCAAGGCCATGTGAAATTTGAGATGGACTCTGATGCCAATGACTCAGATGCAGAATCATTAAGTAGCGAAGACATGCAAATTACCAGCCACGTTATTAATGATCAGTTTACCCATGAGAACGTCGGAGAGGTCGTGACCCAAGTCGAAAGCCAGATTTCCCCTTTGGCAGCACTGCAGGGCTCCTGCGGCGCTCATAATTTCCTGGGCGATGCATCGGAACTCTTGTTCAGAGAATTTGGTCCAAACATTGGGTACTGTTCCAATCTCCATCTCGACACGCTTTTGAGCTATGCCATTTTCAAGAACGACAATTCTCTCATCGACTTCCTACTGAAGCATGGGCAAGAATGTGCAAAGAGCGACCCCTCCGGCAAGGCTGAATTCACCATCTCACAGAGAGATTTCCAACTTGCAATTGCATTGGGTCGTATAGACTGCGTGGGCAAAATGATTCAAACTACCGCAGTTGGCCTTCCACTCGCTGAAATGTGTGAACAGTCTGGAATCAAGCCAAAGGAAGAGCACCTCTACTACCCCGGTCTATCCATTCGTGGAAAGAAACGGAAGGACTGGGCCGATGCTGGTCGAGTCGTCGAAATGCCCCCGCCAGGCTCACGTCCACCTTTGTTGATCGCAGCCACCCAAGGAAATCTGTCAGCCACCGAGTGGTTCCTTGGTACCGCACCGGGCAGATACTATGTGAACTATGCGAAATCGCACATGGAAGATGAAAGCATCCAAAGGCTATCGCAGTCCAAGCTAGGACTTGAAGGATCTATTTTGAACTGGCTGCAGACAAGAAGTGAGTGCTTAGCCTGATTTGAATTTCTAATAGCAATATTTACTAACCAATCCGCAGACAATCTCGTGCTTCACTGTGCTGTCATGTCTCGACCTTGCGAGGAATCTGAGCGTCTAGTTCAATACTTGGTGGACCACCACCCTGAATGTCTCGAGGTTCGCTCTTCGGGAGGGCATACTCCCCTTTCACTGGCCTACTCCCTTCATAGAACAAGCTTCGCGCGCATTTTGATCGCCGGAGGAGCCAATCAGTCGACTCGCGACTCCGACAACCGTAACATCATGCATCTTCTCCTCAATTCTATCGAAGGAACCATCTGCAGCCACGCGGAAGATATCGCTCCATTGGTCAGCCTCCTTGATCCAAAACTTGTGCCTTTGATGTTGGTGCAACGGGCCGGGGATGGATCAATGACACCTTTAGCGCGTTGGCTGCAATCCAACTACAGCAATGCTACTTGGGACACACAGAATCCCGCCTTCAAAGAAACCTATGACAGAATGGCCGCCATGACAAGACTATTGATGAGCTACGATGAATCCAGCAATCAAAAGCAGTTGGAGATCCTCGACGGATCTGGAAATACCGCAGTGCACGTTGCAGTCAAGTTTGGATATCCTACGGTGTTGGAGACGATGCTCGATCGACGACCTGATTTATTGCACCGAGAGAACGCAACTGGCTGCACACCACTTGATCTAGCTGTGGATTCCTGGGTAAATAAGACTACTCGAACCCCCCGCAAGCTTCCGATAAGTCGATATGACAGAGTTCCTGAGTGGGAACTTGTCGTTGATCGTCCTTCACGGTATTTCCTTGCAGATCATGACCCGAGAACAAGGTGGGAGATCATGTTCCAAATCTGTCAGGATCGATCCCGGCAAAGACCTGGCAAGAGAACACTCGTCACTTTGTTTGAAGCAAATGAGGTCGCAAAACGATTAACAACGGACAATCGTTGGTCTAAACGGCTTGCAGTTGGGTCCGAGTCTGCTGTCGAGGAAGAGAAAGATGAGGTCGCTGTATGGGGTGTAGTGGCCAGCCGGTATTGATAATTTGATTTTAAGAGTTGATGGTCCCATGGAGAACATTTGGGTGACAAATCCAATTACCGTTACATTGCAGTAGATGAAGTCACTGGTGATCGTCAATAACCTGCCTAAGCATGATCAAACTTATACTCGCAACTTGTAGGCTTTATAGTAGATAGTGGCTTCACGGGCACCTGAATCGATGGTCGGGCACCTCTCTGCCAGATATGATACGTCTTACGGTAGTCATTGGGAGCAATTTTAGCTTGCGATTAATAGCTTTTGTGGCTGAGGAATGACAGGGCAGCAGCATACACGCCAAACAAAGTCTTGGTGATAGCAAGTATACAAGAATGTAACGCGTCCTCGCGGGGCAGAAGGTACATAGAAGCAGCCAGGCATGCAGCAAGTCAGTATGGGCCGAAAGATACTAGGTATCTCTTGCATGCGAAGAGGCGCATTTGCTTATACGATACAAGGTTCTCTTACCGGCCGTTCGCTACAGAGCAGAGGCGTGTGCTATCCTCTATGGCCTAATTTGATACAGTCATGAATAGCCCGCTATAGGACTCGGAAAAGTACGTTGGGCTCATTAACCTCCCACAGCGGCAGTCTCAAGTATGAATGCGACAAAGCAGACGAATTATAATTTGAAGCGCAATTTAGACCGCAATTTGAGGTGATCATTCGTTCCGAATCTGGCAGACATTTTGGGTGATAAAAAGAATCGCCAGACATTGGCTCTCAAAAATGAGAAATAATTCAAGAATAGCATTTGGGTTAAAGAGTTCACATATTCAAACTATGAGCTGAACAATCCCCCGAACCAGCCATATGCTCTATTTAATCTGCGCCCATAATGGCGAGCCATCGTGAAAGGAATTTTGCCCCGGGGGTGAGGTTCATGGAACAGTATATTTCGTTCGACATCCAGTCCGGTTGGTTCAAATTTCCAGACAGATCCGTATAGCTTCATCGCCGTAAAGCCGACCGATGTCATCGCATGCAAAAAGTCATTCCATGGAATCTCTCCAGGTGTGGACGTGATAGCAGGGTTGAAGAAGATCGTTCGGAAAACCTTGAATGCGCGCGCATCAACGGTGAAGGTGGGCTGGGGATCCGCGGAATTGGGTTGCAGGAGCACTTCCGATTCTGCGACGGGCACTGAAGATGGCTGTGGTTTCCCGCGGACTGGACCGTTGCAGTCGATCAAGCTCATCTATGACCACTGGCAGCGTCGTGAGGAATAAATCTTGACCATCCTCCCACAGCAAGCGAAGCAAATCAGTGACTCGCTGCTCTACTTTGTCCATCCTAATGCCAGGCTTTGATACCGTTATAATCTTCGTAGTATAGGCGTCCGGTGGTGGCTGACGAGCAAAGAATTTTCGGAGAGGCGGGGAGGCCACCGCAGTGAACTTGAGACTGCCTAGAGGTCCTTTCACCACTTGATGGAGATACAGATGGAAGCGTAGCAAGGCAGCCTTATACTCTTCCGGCAACTCTTTCAGGGGGGATAGTTCTCCTGCATATCGCTGCTGTAGAGCAGCCAAATTTTTAGCCTGGTTACTGAGCTCGGAGGACAACTCCAGCTTGAGATACGCATCCGACACCATCGAGCCGATCACTCGCGTCCAAAGAAGACGTCTCTGGGCTCGATCTAGGATTGGGTCACTCCCACCATACAGATCTCTCAGCAGCTCCTGGCGGTGATCTTTGAGCTCTAGAAGCTTCGTCACGAAGTAGTCGGGATCCTCTCGCAAAGCCCAGATGTGATCCTCGGCTGCAGATGCCCTTGCAGCCAGCAGCGACTGGACATGAGCCAGATCCAGTTGGGCTGGAACGCGGTATGGCGCTTCCGTGGCCATCACTCCCAATGACTCAGAACCATTGACCTCCCCCTCCGACTTTAGCACCGGTTCCGGTAGAATCGGGAACGAGATCCCGAGTAAGTCCGACTCGGGGATATCGTGCAGAAGCTCAATGCAGCATCGACAGAGAAATTGGAGCAGCTTTTGCTGTGTCTCCAATACCAACAGGCCCTCACCAGGGTGGAATTGCTTTTGTGTGTACATCCAATCAAATGCATCCGGGTGCTCTGACCACTCCATGAGCTTCCCGTACTCAGACAAGTCAGTCACTTCGTTTAAAATCATGACATGTTCGTTCAGGAAGACTGGCACGATTGCATGAGAGACGATCCCTAGATGCATCGCATCTACGTCTGCTCCGGCAAAACTCGGGGGCAGATGGCGACCACGCGAATTGAGCAATAGTAGCAGTGTTTGTGGATCCAAAAGATCCTCTTGGTTGACATACGGCCACATAAAGCATTGCCGATATGTCGCGTCGCTGCTACGGTCGTATTCCTTGTTTTGTGGAAAGCATCAAAATCAGGGCGGTGGGTCGCTGGCATATTCGGCCACGCTGTTAGCAGTATCTTCAGCCTCTGCTGCCTGGTTTTCTTAAGCCACCTCTTGCGGATACAAGCCTCATGACGAGCAAGTATCGCATTTAATGAGGTAAAGCTCACCCCGATTTGGGTCGCATGTGCGGATGCCTCTTGACGAAAATATTCAGGAGATACAGACTTTGGAATGGGTAGGGAACTTTGACCCCCGCAACCGAGAGACCTGAATATTGACTCAGGATCGTTCCGGTCGAAGTTCCCAGCATCGGTGTCATTCGGAGGAACGAGTTGTTGATGGGGCGGGAGCGCCATGTCTAGAGACTAGAGTGATGAGCTTCTCTTAATTCGAGAGTTCTGTGTACCACATGTGTGTCAAATGATGTAGGTGATTTGTCAGCATCAAGAACTGCTGAAGGTGAAAGCTATGAAGTGTAGAGGTGGAAATATACGTTTGTGAGTGAAGATAGTAAAATTCTTGTTAACGCATTTCGTTACCGAATTGGTCACCCCAAAACACTTTAGTTAAGGCGTTAAATTACAACTATCTATCCCAGCAGCCGTGCTGTATAAAGGCCTCCTTACCTTTTCCTAGTGGTCCAATGCCTTTCTGGTGGGATTAAGCCTATTTGGCGAGTTCAAAATTACCTAATTATTTAGATAGAAATGACTTGGCGCTTTTACGAGCTCTCGGCAACTTAATTTCCGATACGTGTACAATTCCGCTTTCGGATTGCCTTGAAGTTAATATACGGCGGTTATACGTCTTATAAAAAGCTATCTATACAGTAAGTAGTGCGTGGTTATTGAGATACACTGGTGTATATATGTACTGCGGTGTTTTGGGGTGGCCGATGAGGTAGTGAAATACGATAAGTCTACCTAGATTACGAAATTTTGCAGGTGTAATATGCCCAGACGGACCTCGAGGTTCAAATGTGTTTCCTGCAACGGCGTTACAAAAATTCGTGGTATACGTGACTTCAGCAGGAAACATTTCGGTAGGTGATCTACCTTGTGGCTGAGAAGTTGCAAATTTGAATGTCGGCTCAAAGTTTTACACGAATGAGAGATTTCCATGGGCTGAAATCAGCTAAGTATTTTCGCGCTACTGGACATGCAAGTCCAGAATACGAGGTGGAGTCTCAGAGCTCACACTACCCAGCTGACCCATTTGCCCCGGCCCTGTGGCTTCACGGTGTAATTATTGTATGTAGATCATTCGTAAAAAACGGAGATGATATTTCCCGAGTTAAAACATTCAATTGATACGAGAAGGAAAGTCAGAACATCTCCCTAGGTGGATCTGGTCGGTGTGAGCGTGGCCACTCTCATAGTATCTAGAAGATTGACAGCTGCACCGGAGTGAGCATATACTCCACCCTCAAACATCTCCGTCACATCCTTGCCGATCGCACCTGTAATCAAAGCTGTGCCTCCAGGGTGCTCAGTCACAAATGCCGAAACGTCGTGCACCACCCCCTTGATCACAACCAAGTTACACCCTGTTCTCGCTTGTTGTTGGAACTCCTCCCATTCCATAATCGGGAGTTTTTCAAGCGGTACACCCCAATTTACCGTTTTGCCTTCCGAGTTCAACACCTCCCACTTCCGCTGGATCCTGCCTTTCTCAATCTCATTTCGTGGGAAGCGCCTTAGCTTGGAGGCCAGCCCCAGCTGAGAAAGAGTCCAGATCATCCACTTGGTCAGGTCCATATCATACCACTGAGGCCCATTCCGATAATCAATCGGAAACTCGTGATGGAAATTATGATAGCCCTCCCCAAGCATCAAAAGGCCAGCTAAATGGCTCTGTCTTGGAGACTTCTCGGATGCATATGGCTGATCTCCAACCCAATGCGCAACGGAATTCACGCAGAAAGTGCCTTGTTGCGCTAGAGCTACTGCAAGGCAGCCTGTGTAGAGAAATCCACCTAGATAGTCCCCATGGTGTAGACCACAGACAAGCGAAGGAGCAAGATAGCCCACAAGGAGGAATAAAAGGACATAGTTACGGTGCTGCCATCGAACGATCGGGTCCGCTTTGAGGTCACTGATGTCTATCTGACGATTGATTGGGACACCGTAAGGAATACCCTCGTTCTCATATAGCATCCAGCCTATGTGGGCGTAGAAAAAGCCTTTCTTGATGCTGTAAGGATCGTCATCGGTATCCACGTAGCGGTGGTGAGCACGGTGACCGCGACACCAGAATACAATGCTGCCTTGTCCTGCACCGGCACCTATGATGGCTAGAACTAGCCTCAGGGGTGAACTGGCCGTATAGGCTCTGTGAGACCATAGTCGATGATAACCTGTTAATCATTGGTTAGAGATGTCTGCTAGATGATAGATCATAGATTTTGACAGCAACTTGCCACCTGTAATAGCGAGGGTTCGAAGGACCATCCAGGCCGGCACCATCAGAATAGTCTCTTTGTATATAGGAACCCACAAAAGAGATAAAATGGACCCTATGGGAATGCCAATGAGAAAAAAAACAATTGGCCAGTTCAATGAGCGGGGCTTGGTGGTGTCTGAGGCTCTGGTGGTAGATTGATGAGTTTTCATGAATGACCGACCCCATTGCTTAGGAGTCTGCTGTTTGGCAGCTTCTACATTGTAGCGTTCCATCTTGTCCAAATCAATATTCACAAATGTAGGCCAGGTCATAAAATCTAGGGGATTATCGCAATCAAATATTTATACCTGTCAACGGCCAATCGGAGGCAAATTGATCGACATGTCAGAGCTGGGTTCGGAGGTGGAATCAAGTTTCATTCCATCACACGACAAGACCAGGGGTCAGGTGTACAAAAGAAGGAGTAGTTAAGCCCAGCTGTTATCTATCCGCATATCGCTTAGAATTTCCGATGCGAATGGTTGGGCTGGATTTTGGAAAAAAGCAAATAGGGTGAGTTGATGTGATACACTCGTGCATATATTTCTTCTGTGAAGCCTTGCTGCGTAAAACGTGCAGAGGAAAAACCAATGTTTGCGTCTTCCTGCTGCAGGATTCCCATAGTCTTTATTGGCTCGACGTCCAAGAACGTCGTGGCGTAGCTGACTCTGCATAGATCTACCTCGTACGGCAGCTGCAAGTAAATTCACCTTGGGGCAGAAACGGCTGATCAGGTCACAAGTAGCCTTTGAGATAGGCAAATTCCCGCAGGAAAACTTGGGCCAGTGCACATGTAGAGTTTTCGTCTGATTTCCTCAAAGTTCGCTTAATATTCGGTGATGAGAGGTCAGAATTATTGGACTGCCGAGGTCGATGTGTATGCTCTCAAGTATATAAGCAAACCCCTCCCCAGCCTCAAGGCTCTCCTAGAACAACCTTGAATCTTGTCCATGACCGATAAATGAACCCGTCCACCATGCATAATTCTACCACCCACGGCTCGGTGAGACTTGGCCTTCCTTCGCTGGAGATATTCAAGTTTCCAAGTCAGCCTCATAAAGTAGCACCGCATCTCCGTGCTCCACCCTCGAATATGCACGAGCCAAAGATTTTCTACTTTTTTGATATCACCCCTGACATCTTTCATACCGTGGTAGATCTGAGATTCGTTCTCACTTTCATCCTCGCGTACGTTACAACGGTCTTGTTTTTGAACCAATATAACGCCAGCCGACAATACAGGCCATGGGCGATCAGCAAGTCAAGTTTTTTCAAGGCATTTGTCTTTGTGCATAACTCCATGCTGGCAATCTTCTCTGCATGGGTCATTATTGGAATCATACATGGGGTCATTGCTCACGGCCCTCGGGTAGAGCAACACAATTTTTACGCTAGTATGGTGGAGTTTATGTGTCAATCAGACACGGCCGCATTTCAACGTGAGTCCGATCACCTATTCAGATTTTTGGATATAATATTACCATTCACTACAATGATTCATCTGACTGACAACCCCCCTTAGTTTCAACGGATGCAAAGAGCTTCGTAGACCAGGGAGCCATGTACTTCGGCTGTGTCTTCTACCTGAGCAAATACTACGAGGTCATTGACACGTTGATCATTCTCATGAAGGGAAAGAAAAGTTCAACTTTGCAAACATATCATCATGCTGGCGTGATTCTGTGTGGATGGTCAGCCGTAACTTATGAATCTCCTGTGGGTTTCGTCGGGGTGGCATTGAATGCAGTAGTTCATACCTTGATGGTCAGTTGAGTCACCTGAACGTTACCATGAAATATTAACAATGTTGAGTTAGTATTCGTATTTCGCCCTCCAGACGATTGGAATTCAGGTCTCAATGAACATCAAACGCTCTCTAACCGGTATTCAAATTGCCCAGTTTCTCGTGGGTATGGTTTGGAGCCTCGCCTATTTGTTTGTGGGCTATACGGTTCCTTCGAGTGAAGCAAAAAAGCCTGTTGGTAATCCTTTGACGCCAGCAATTGGCTCTCATGCCAGCTACGTTAATTCTTCAGTTGGGTCCAGCGACACTATGATCCCCTGCCTGAGTGACAGCGGGGAGGCTACTCCCCTTTTTATGACGAACCTATATGTTTTGCCGCTGATTTATCTCTTTGTGCAATTCTTCACCCGATCTTACAGGAAAGAGAAAAAGGTGATCTAGATTAGAGTCAATGGCGACAATGAAGGGCTTTTCTTGGATTTTTAGTTGCTTTTGGTGACAGGAACAATACAATTACATCCCTGGGCTTGTTTATCTGGTGTATCATGTTGTGCACTATAATTCAGAAGAATTTGCAGTCAAAGATCTCAACGGAGACGGCTACCTCGATAATGTAGCTACAAATATCAAAGAAAATACCTTGAGCATCTTGCTCGGTAAGGCCTGCGATTCTAAGAACCGCCCTCCAGGGCTGATAGATAGGGTATATAAAATGATTTCTGATACTCTTTGCAGCCTTATGGAGGCCTTGCTCCAGTGCAGTCTGAGAGAACGGCGAAGTGCTTTCAATCTGTCATACATGATTAGATAACTATGGCATTCCATGCTCATGATCTAGCAACCCAGCTGCTCTCGTTGTATATAGAATTGTGACCGAAAAACATCCCAATTTCTACCTTGGAATGGTTGGAATATCTCGGGTCGTTATCTCTATTTGTCTTCTGATTTCATGAGCTTAATCCTGAGCGCCAACATAAGGCCAGTGGCAGCTACCTCAGATAAGAAGACCCCACCTGGGAGAGATAATACACTACTACCAAGATAGGCAAAAAGTCACCGACACCAGTGTTTATAATCTGTTGTGCATTTACACGTACCTACGCACCTTGAACCTGGGGCTCTAGATCCCCAAGGGGAGACTGGTTCCCGCGGAGAATAACAACATCTCAAATAACATCATTATTCACAGTAGTTTCCCACAATTTTAGGAAAACGCCACCAGATTCTAGTTTCAAAGATGTCCACTCGATAGCCGGAAGCAGAAAGGTGCATTGAGGAGAATTCAGCCACGTCCGTAATATTGAAAATCCGTGGATCATTTGGTCGGCAAACAGCGTTTAATAGGTTATCCGACATGGCGGATCCTCGCTAGTGGTAGAGGGGCCGAGGTAACTTAATTCTACGGACCCCAAAGCATATCTCGTACTACTGGTATCTTGATGCATGGCGAAGGGATAAGGTCAAAGCCACGGGACCAAGAATATTTACTAGGGCCAATAATGCATGAATTATGAATTTGAACGTGTGCGCGGACTGCTTGAGGAGTGGAGCTCCGCTGTGGAGAAATAGGCCGCATTATTGAATGGCAGTGGCAATCCAATGTGGGGTGTTTTGACAGGGACGGGTTCAACGCGGTTGACAAGGTCACTGATCGTCAGCGCTTATCCTCGCTTGGAGTTTCGATACTCAATAGTTCGCATCGCAAGGTCCCCGACGGGCGGGGAAAGCTCATGGCGAGAACAAGGAAAGCTGGAGTCAATATCGGATTATTTTGTGGCTTGATGTGTGCTTACTTGAACAGGCATGACCCACATGAAAATCACGGTTCTCACTCATCAAACTTGACGTCTCAGACCGTGAAGTTTATTAAGGGGGGTCATTAGTCATTCAGGCTTTATTTCATAGAGCGGACTGGGGAATTCCGAAGGTTCGAGACGCGTGAACAATGTGATTCATCAACATCTCCATTGAGCGGTGACGCAGACGGAGAACGCGGACAATCTCCTGCATGAGAAACACAGGCCAAAGAACTTCAGACATTCGTGCAACAGTTGTTCCAGCGGGTCCAGAGCAGAGGCCCGTTCCCAATCCATGCTTGACAGGGGAAGTTGAGAAGACAGCAGCGTTCCATGGAACGCTGGCAGTCACCCCAATCAAACCCCCAATTTTCCATTGATGTGCAGCACATTCCTGGATTCTGTGTGGCCAAGGACCCACTGAGGGTGACGATGCAGTGGGGAACAAGGGGTCAAAATTTACGCTAGAGTTCTTCGATGGTGGGCTTCGGTGCATTCAGGCGTGCTTTACATGGAATGCGACTCCATCCGGGGACCACATGGCGCGCACTGGAGCCGAAATCCCGCGAGTCGGCACCTGGATTTGCATAGGATCGCTGCTTGATCGTGCGCTATTGGCGACGCTATTCAAACCCTGTGGAGAATGAAGCCAAGCGACACAGGGATCCTACCTTTAGATTCCTGCATGAACACACAGATCGACTCCACTGTGCGCCCAGTTCGGGAGGCTTTACGCCATTCAAAAGAAGCTGCCCCGCTCCCTTTTGTCGTACGACTTTAGGTTGCAAAGTTTTTGATTCCAGTCGATAATATCGTGAGCGCCTTTATGCGGTGATTCAATCTATAGAGGGTTTGATTTGGTTCCTGTTTAAACAGGAAACGCGACATCCCTCGACGACACTCCTTTTTTCTTATTTCGCTCCTTTATTAAATCTCCACCGGTCAACATGGACTCCATTTTACACGAATTGGTCCCTCGCTCTGAGGGCGATGGTCATGCCCGTGGCCAGCGAGCAATGGTGGTGACAGCGGTTCTCACCGGACTGGCTGCGCTGATTGTGGCCTTGCGGTGTTATGCACGATTCGGGTTGATGAAAATCACCGGTCGTGAAGACTGGGCTATTCTGGGCGCTTTGGTACTATCATTCGCTTATTGCGGACTCGTCGGTGGTCGTAAGTTGCTTATGTTTAATCTTATGCTTTTTGTGATATCAGAGATTAACTCTGAACTAGAGCTGCACTACGGAATGGGAACCCGTGAGAAATATCTCCCAACACACGTTGTACATCAACAATTAAAGGTACAATTAAGGAATTTCTTCCGCTATACACTTATACTAAACCCTCTTAGTGCCTATGGGCCGCTATCCCATTGTACAACGCCAGTCTCGGATTCACAAAATTCTCCATTCTTTTCCAATATCTCCGCATCTTCCCTGCCCGCTGGTTTCGCACCTCCTGCTATGTCATAATGGCAATCGTCGCCACATACTCAACCTGGGCCGTCGTCAGCGGCTACGTGAACTGTGTGCCAGTGGCCAAATTCTGGGACCCCAACTTACCCGGCCACTGCCTCAGCTTCGACGCCGTCTGGTTCTTCAATGCGTCCATGAACATCGCAACAGATGTGACTCTCCTTCTACTTCCGATGCCACTCCTTTCCGCACTCCAGCTCCCACGCATGCAGAAGATTGCGCTCATGGGCGTCTTTGCTATTGGTATCCTGTACGCGAAGCCTAAATCCCCAGAAAGCATCACGAAACAACCACTGACCTGATTTTGTTTAGTGTCGTTATCACAAGCATTCTCCGTCTTTCCAGTCTTCGAACCGTCGCTAGCAGCACAGATACATCCTACAGCAATGTCGGAGCAGCCTACTGGACCGCAGCCGAATGCAACGTCGCCATCATTTGCGCCTGTCTACCCTTCCTCCGTCCCATCGTCAGCGCACTCTTCCCTAAGCTTCTTTCGACGAACAGCTACAATCGCTACACGGGCAATGACCCCATTACTCCCATCGCCAACCGATTTACTGGCCACCGTTCAGCACGGCAGCAGAGCCAGTTGTTCAGCCAGAACGAAGATCGTGATTATGATGTTTATTCGATCAATGTCAAGCCCGGTGATCGTGACCGGTCGAGTCGGAGCTCCCTTGGTGGTATTGAAGTTACCACCGAGATGACAGTCATGCAGGAGACCACCAAGCAAGATGAGAACATCAGCGAGCGAAGACTCGTTATGGACTCGTAATGCATTCCTTCTTTTTTACCTTTCTCTGTACATTCTAGCGGTGGCATATACGCGCACCTTTCTTTACGACTGCATTGCGACGACTTCTCATTTCTTTATTGAAGGTTTCTTTATTTCTGGGTCTGGTGGGAGGATGTTTGATTATTTTGATATCACTTTGTTTCTCGATGTATATGAAGAATTACACAGAACCTACACGGTTCACCTTATATCAATAAGGATCTGTCCTTGCTCCCCTAGATCGCTGCTTACAGTAGTCCCTAACTCCCCACTCAATTCCCGGATCTTCTCCCTTATCCATCTGTGATCTTTATCACCTTTTTCAAGCAGATTGGCTCGAAACTGATCAACTCGAGTAGGAAATATCTCCAATCGATCCAGCATAAGACTTTTATCCTCACCTTCCTTAATAATAACTCTCCACGCAGCACCAAGATCATTCCTATACTTCTCACGGACCATGTAATCATCCACAAAATCCCCACAACCATATATAACCACCTTCCCACGATAAACCTCCACGCCCTGGATATGATGCGATGAATGTCCATGAACAATATCGACCCCACACTCATCAATAAGAAAGTGTGCCAAAGACCGGATCTGATCAGAAGGACACCAAGTGTAATTCGAGCCCCAATGTACCGAGAAGATCTTAAGTGCAGGCGCCGCCGACCCACCACCCTGCACCGCTTCCCCACTTCTCAGCATCAACCTGCGCAACCGCTCCCTCGTTGCCGACGAATACTCAATGAAATGAAAAATTGGGACGGTAGCACCCCATTCCTGGGGATGATCAGAGGCCGAATACACATAAACTGGATATCCCGTCCCAGGATCATTTAGTACCTCTTTCTCGTCTTTACCCCACCTAGTAGATAGCACTTTTTCCCCATCTACCCGTCGGGAATGATATTCTTGCACCGATCGTGGAAGGTATAGTGTTGCGGGTTTATATGCTTCATCGATATTCTCGCCTGCACCCGCAAAAGAGATACCAGCTTCTTTTAGTGTCCATACCGTCTCGATTAGACCTTCTGTACTGTAGTCGAGGATATGGTTGTTGGCGAGACTAGTGTAGTCGACTTTTGCGGCGTGGAGGACGGGGGCTAGATTTGCTGGGTGCAAACGGTAGTTGTATTCCTTGTTTGGCCATGGGTAAGTAGTGGTGGTTACTGATGTTTCGAGGTTGATGAAGAGGAGATCAGAGGTGCGGAGGAGGGGGAGTGTTGTGCCCCATGGTGCAGAGGGAGTATAGTTTGCGCATGATAGAGATGGATATTCGGATTTGAAGTGGGCGGCGGTGCGGGCGTCTGTTGGACTGGCGACGTGGTTTGGGAGGAGTTGGTCGATTAGGCGGGCTAGCATGACATCGCCGAGGAATGTTAGGGTAAAGGTGTTTGTGGTCATGGTTGCTTGGTGTGAAGTCTAGTGCTATAATCTTAAAGTGAGGTTTTCGGATGGATGGCTTGCAAGTCATGATGACATAGGTATTTTTCGGTTCGGGCCGAACGCTTCATGTTAAGAAAGAAAGGTTGAAATCGCAGGGGAACTGTTTATTAAAGGAGCAATCCATTGTAGCGTACAATTCGTCTTCCAGAACTTTTTTTAAAGAAAGGTAATAGAACAGTGAGGGATCCATATTCCCAGCAAAAGTCAGTGGTATCTTGCGCAAATCTCCGAGCATTTGCGCCGCATCATGTGGAGGAACCTCCACCCCAAACCCAAAATGTAAAATCTCATTAGTTTCGTTTCATCACTCGTTGGAGCTGATGTATTACCGACCCATCTGGGCCAATTCTCGCTCCTTAGCGCGCAGTGCCTCGCGCATCAATTCGGCTTCCCGCTCCAACATGGCACGGCGTTCACCCGGTGGGTGGTCCGAAAAAGAAGAGATTCCGGGTAAATGTTGCGGCGGGTGAGGTGCCGAATGCATAGGTGCTTGGTAGGGCTGGGGCCGACCCATAGGCGAGAGGTCCACACGAGAGTCATCACGACGTTCCGTCTGGTTCAAAATGGATGAGATTGAGCTCAGGCGACCCGGAGGGGAAGGATTGGTCGAGGACATAATGGGTGGCAATTGATTTGAACCAGCTCCAAGTGTGGGTGGAAGTGTTTCCGATGTCTCAGCCAAAGTGCGTTTCTTAGGAAGCGCAAGGGAATTAGGAGACGCAGATCGTCGCGCGAATTGAACGGGCGAATGACCCAATCGCTCGGGCTCGAGAAGCTTGGGAAATTGGTGGTGATGCATGGGAGCAGAGCTAACATAGCCGGTGAAATCCACTGGAGGTGGAGCAAAGGGCAAGGGCCGCGGTGCATCTTCATGTAGACCTCGTCCGGATATTCCACTATAATGATCAGGCTCATTGCTCATATATCGATAATGATCTTCCTGTACGTGAGACAAAGCCGCTGGGGACGCTTCGGGGGAGGCCGATGAGCCATTGGAGGACTGAGTCGCAGCAGTGGGGGACTGATCTCGTAGGGCTGGAACGACGCGCTTCCGACGCTTGATGATCGACTTCTTCATGGTTGTGGGACGGTAGCAGCCGTGGAGCTTATAGTATAGGCCTGTTCTTCTGTTAGATAACATAGATAAGAGCAATTCAAGATTGGACCTACCACAGGCATTGCAAATAGGATGACCCTGCTCATCTCGTCGCCACAGTGGAGTCACAGTTGTCCCACAGTTCTGGCACGCAACCAATGTTCCATTGCTATCAACAGCAGTGTTCTTCGCCGGAGCCTCAGCGACGGGCGGAGGAGGCGTTTGTCCGGCATCAGGGGTTGAAGTGCGACCCCAAGAAGAATGAGGACCCCCCCGAGGAGCAGATTTGTAAATGCGATTGTTGTATGCGGGACAACCATCACAACCCTCTGCGCCACCGGTGCCGTTGCAGCTTCCACCACCAGGACAAGAGCCCTTGCAACCGCCTTCTGATGTTGTTGTATGTTCGTGAGGAGCAGTGGGGGGTTTGCTTTCAGGACCGTCAAGGGTCTGTTGGACGCGATTTCGTTTTGTAGGACGAGCGACGTTGCGAGCTTTCAGGTAAAGACCACAGGCATTGCAAATCATGGCTCCCGTTGGAGATCGTCTCCAGAGGGGAGTGCTTTTTGTTCCACAATTGCTAAATCATATCAGTATCTACACGAGATAACGTCCGTTTTGACAAGAAACGTACCTGCATGAATGTCCCAGAAAAGACGTATCTTTTTGGCCCCGTGGAGAAGTCCTTTCCTGTTCTGATCGACCCTCGGACAGCCCCGACGCCGATCCAGGCCCGTGGTGCACTGGAGGGCTTCCAGACAATTTTATTGAGGTGTCTCCATATTGATCTGCCAAATGTTCACGGCCTGCCTGTGCGGACGAAACCAACTGCTGGGCAGCGTCCAGATCTTCCGCCGAGGGTTGGCGCATGGGAACACTAGTGTTCCGGGGGAGAGAGCGCACCGGTTCCATTGGAATGGATGCTAGCATAACCACTTGTTTTCGCCCAGGAACGTGATTCTTCGACTCCAAGGAATGGGGGATAATCTGAAGGGGCCCCCGATTCCGGAGCGCTAAGAGACCAGGATACGAATCGGCGAAAGTGAGAAAAGAAAATGGATCGACTGAATGAAAGGGTTATGTGGTACCACAGTCGGAAGCAAAATTCACCGTATCACCCAGATAGAACAAAGGGCAAATGTCGGTCAAGGTGCTCGGCGTTAAGCAAGCGGGAGAGAGAATGCAGGGCTTCGAGCCGCCGGTGAGAGATAGGGCGAGGGAGAATGGTGTTTGCGTTGGAGGGGCACCTGAGGCGACCAGGATCGAACAATGGTTTTTTAATCAACGAGGCACCCAAGAACCCGATATCATCCAAGAATGTGGCGACCCAGTAGTCCGGAACGGTCAGGTGATGGCGATTGCGACAGCTGACAGCGCAGCAGGCTGGGCTGACTTGGCGTCCTGGGGGAGGGGAAAGTCGTTCGAAGATGGTGCAGGAGGCTAGACAACTTGGATTAGACCGAGTTGGTTAGGGTCCTGCAGGATGGTGATCACACGGTAGGGGAACGGGAGGGAAGGAATGCGAAAGGGAGGACCGAAGGCAGAACGGACGAGAGGGAGACAAAAAGAAAAGACGAATTGAAGTGGATAGTGGATGTGAATAGAAGAGAAGATCGAGAAGCCTGGGCTTATCGAGCAAAGGGGATTACGGGGAGTTTGGGTTTATCGATCTACGAAGGGGGGATCGACGGAGACTATCATATCAGTCTAATCGCATTTTCGCTATCTCATCTAATCTCTGGGCTTTTGACTACTCGTCCTTCTACACTCTCACCTGTCACTTTTTCATGATTTGCATATTGCTTTTTTTTCCCCTGCCAATTGCCGAAAATCTCTGATCGCCGATAAGCCCCTTCCAACACTGTCACTCCCCAGATCGAAAGCGCAGACTCCACCGATTCCTGATGAAGTTTAGGGGGGCGAAATACAGTGGGAATTCCCCTTCCCGAGCGAGGTGTGGGCGGGCCAAAGCGTAGGCAAGCATATTTAGATGCGCTGTCATTGGCGGAGCCGACTTTCCGCTCCGTGTAAGCAACAATCTCGTCGATTTCGTTGGTTCTCGGCAGTGGCGGGTTCCATCCGGTATGAGGCCACGCTGTTTCGTTTTACTAATACTTAAAAATTCAAAATTCAAGCGAGGTTTTTTACTCTGCAGGGCTAGAATGACGTTAATTCCTTCTTGGGACCGGTCCCCTGCGCAGATCGGGTCGCACGGTTCGTACTTTATGACTCGCATGGCAAAGGATACGATCTGGGCTTAAAGGAGGGTTGTACATGTGCCCTTGTCCACGAGGTCTAAGCTTATTCTGTCCGGCAGTGCTCAGACCTGTCCATCAATGCCAGGTGCCGTGGTGTTATAGCCCCTGAGAACCTCCCGAGGATATAAATCCCTAGAGGTATAAATCAGGTGACGTATCGCAAACGGAGTGGCCTGGCAAAGCGAGGCTATTGATCCACTAGTTAGCAAACGCCCTTGCAAATAGTGATACTGGTGCTATTTTAATCTAATACAGCTCCACTCAAGCCTCCCTATCCACTCGATACATGCACAATAGAGTTTGACTGTATATATCATAGGGCCCGTAGCTGGTCAATTTGATGTCGCCATGGTCTAGCCACATTCAACTATAGTACAGTATCTTCCCAAATGGAGTCGCATCCAGAGTTGGATCCACAGGTATCTCAATTAAACAAATTCAAACTGCAAAAGGAAAAAGGTAAAAGAAAGAGAGAAGGCACCCTCTTCATCCGCGACAAACCGATCATCCCGAGTCCAGCCGCTCTTCAACAAGGACCGAGAAAACACCTGTATTGTCATGGCAACGTTCATCCATCATATAACGCATTGCGAGAAATCCAACGCTGACAACTATGCACTTTCCATGAATTGCAGAGAGCGTGGTAACTCTCCATTATCCATGCCGTCACTTCGTGGGTAGAAATGACACTTCAATGCTTGTTGCGCCAGAGCGCCTTTAGACCTGCTCAGCACCCCAACCCTGGTCCGATTCGCGCATGTTCGAAGGGGGCTCGATGGATGGAATGAACTCGAGGACGAGGTAGCCAACACCGATGAGACCAACGAGAGAGCCGGCAATATAACGCAGCACCATGTCGTGCAACAGGATGGAGCCGACGAAGATGTAAACTAGTGACGAGGGTTAGTTGAGAAGTCGCATGCCAGGAAAGCGACCAATCATAACTTACAGATACCACGGCCCAGGAAGGAGAACAGGAACGAGGCGTAACGGTAGGCATAGTCGGGGACGTTGGGCATGAACTCCAGACCGGCGACAACTGAGCCAAAATATTAGCACGACTTAGACTTTCTGATATTACAAGTGAGGACGTCATACCAACACCGAAGATGATCACATATACTCCGACGATGATGGAGCTCATGGAGGTTGGGAAGAACTGGCTAATGCCACCCAGCACCATGATCACACCCACCACGATGTTGACGAGACGACTGGCGAGTTGTTAGTATGACCGCATTGATGCTATATTCTCAAGCTTCCATTCGAGGTCGAATGGGAGCTCCGCCATCGCAAAGCTAGTTTCGAAAGGACCAGCACATACAAGATGTTTGAGAAGTCCATTTTGATGACGTTTCAGATTGGGTATCCAATGATCGTCAGGGTCTCGAGATCTTGGTGACTAGGTAGATGTCTTGAACGGTAGTGAAGGAGACAGGTAAGATGGATCAAGTGGTTCGTGAGTTCACTAGTCTTTTATTAGTGTCGGGCCAGCCGGCATGATTGTTCTTTGTTTGTGTCGGAAGTGGCACAGACAGGTTTCCGGGGAGTGGAGAGGCTGGAAAGCCAAGATCATACCTAAAATGGGTCCAAGGGAGCAATCGCGCAGGTGTATGGAGAGAAGAGATCAGAGAAAAGCCAAGACGGCACTTTAGTGGGAAGGAGATAGAACAGGGGATTGAGAAGCGTGGAGAGCGAGAGCAGCTGTGCTGTCGCAAGCAGCGGGTCTTGCCAAGCCACCCGTGGCTGATTCAGCGCGCATTGGGCAGATCACGTGAGGGGCTGAAAATAGCGTGGTCGAGCCCTATCCTTTTGCCCCTGTATGGGCAAGATCTACATTGGAATCAATGTCAATCACTGCCAATTACTTTGGTTACTAGGCAGGTGTGATATTTAGGAGTTCAGGTGACGTGGAAGAAATATGTGATGCCTAATGAAACTACATGTTTTCTTTTAGTGCCTAGCCAAGGCAGCTGAAACGGACAAACCCAAAATGATAGTGCCTCCAGAGAATCAGAGCTCTTGGGATTTGAGTATACATGATGAATGTTCTTGGAGCACGGCAGCCAACGCTTATCCGCAGTTCCTCGTTCACGCTAGATTTTCTTCTTCTCAAGGCGCACGGTCGATAGACCATTGGCAAGCACGCTCATCTCCTCGGGCTTCTCGCCTAAGGTCCCATAGATAGCATTCAAGTCTCCGCCGATGCCAATCTCTTCAGCCGTCTGTAGGCTACGTGAATCGAGGAAAGGCGCAATTGATGGCCAGATGCTCTGCACATTATTGAGGAATAGTTCCACTCCCAAGTCTCCTACCCCTTTGAACTCCTTCATCAGGGTGCGAACCTTTTCTCGATCCCCATGTGCAGCGTGCAGCAGATTGTTTAGGTCCCCATCTAGTATGCCATATTTCAGTATCCCATACAACCCAGGTCCAAGATTCAAGCGCCACCTACCATATTTATTTGCCACAATATCTGAAAGCGAACCCAGATAAGTGGCACATTGTTCTCGATACCGATTATACCCCCCTTCTCTTAGTACCTTTGTGCGTTCCTCCCATGTGGTTGTGGCAAGTATGTCGATATGGTGATAGCCCTCCTCGAGTAGATGGTTGATAGTCTTTTCAGCCAGATTATGCGAGATAGGACGTGACTTGACAATAACATCTAGCACCATTGCGAGCACCGTGTCGGGGCTCGCATCTAAGTGCGCCTGATTGGTTATGATTGTCCCAGCCAACGGTGGCTGACCAAACTCCGAAATCACGGATTGAATGGGTGATGTAATCTCATCTTCGTAGTCGTCCGAGGAGGTGCTGTTAGTGGATGACACCATTTCGAACAGCCAAATAAATCAGTAAGTCTAGGAAGCAATTAGATCAAGTTGGGGTAGTTGACTTATGGACAAAAGGGATATATGCTATCAATGAATCTTGACGTCACACTTGCATAAGGGAGGGTATTGCCAATAGAAGTAGGACAACCAAGGTTTAAAGCTTAATTACCGAGCCTCGGTTAACCAGGAATAGTAATTATGGTGAACTGGGCTGTTCACTTCATAGTTTATCACTCTAACTATATCAGAGCTTAGAATGCTTCTTGCTCTGCAAGACCTCCTTGACCAGGGACACTGCATCTGCTGCACAGCCGAACGAAGCTTGGTAACCAAATCCACCATGACCATAATTGTGAACAATTTTCACACCGTCAACCTGATCTTTCTCAACACGAGGGCCACCATCACGGAGGGGTCGCAAACCAACGCCATGACGAATAATGCTAAGTCCCTCGATTCCCTCTCCCTCTTTAACAAGCTTGGGGCAAATGGCGATTGCTCGCTTCATAATTCGGTTCGCAAGGTTCGGATCAGGCAGACCGTCCCAATTGTGCTTCTGATAGGACCCTCCAAGAATTGTGCCACCACCTAGAGACATGTTAGCCTTTGTTCTCTGCATAGGGGATTCCTCTTTGAACCTGACCTGCAGCACGGGTCATGATATATAGCGCCTCATCCTCTCCATCGTCGGTTCCAGACACAGAAACCATTTCGCCGGGGTCATTTCGGACTACAACGATCTGACCTCTGGCTGGGTACATCTTGTCATCGACAACTCCTCCTAGAGTTTTCGATGCCAGGCCGGTGCAATTCACAACGACGTCAGTCTTTTGGCCAGAGTGGTGCGCATTGGCCGCCTCGGAAATATGTTTGACTATGGCTCTCTTGAAGACTGCGCCGGCTTTCACACACTGACCGACAAGCCATGGTAGATAGACTGCCGTGTTGATGCAGACAGATGTGAACTTCTGAGCATTGTCAATACCTGGCGCCAAATGACTCTCGGGAATTGCCTCGAACTTCAGAGTAGATGATCAGCATATGCATTTGAGAAGAAACAGGCTGGGTCTTACGTACATTAGGAACGACATCCTTATACCATGGATTAGGCTGCACCAATTCCGAGAACCATTGGCCTGTGGCAGACTCTTGATCCTTCTTGCGGTTATAGATCAACGAATCTGATAGTTGATTAGATCAAATTTCTGGTAAGGAAATCTCCCTTTTATCATACCTCGAAAATGAATTCCTGCCTCGGGGTATTTCTTGCACAATTCCTGCAGGGCGGGCCAAGTGGCCGACTCCCACGCTTGATGATTGCTACCCTCTTTGCCGACCCTGTATACTATTTGAGGACAAAGTCACCAATGAAATACTGACCGAGTAAACTTACGGCATGTAGTTGGCCCCCGCCCATGGAGAAGCATACTCGATGTCATAGTCTCCCGGCATATGCTTTGCAATAACAGTAATTTTGTTTGCGGGGTCTTGGGACAACAGGTAAGCGGTTGTCAAACCCGTGACACCAGCTCTGATTGATGTCAGCACGTCAAGACATATTAAAACCCTTGCCTTTACCCAGTGTAAGGGATCCATCCTTACCCCAAAATCACAATATTGTTCGACATTTTGGATACGACCTGTCGAATTGCTCGAGTCGCGCTAATGATATAAATAGATTGGGAAAAAGAATGAGCAAAAGTAACTGAAGTCAAGTGCAAGAGATAAATACTTTACTCCCAGATTTGAGTCAACAACTTGGGCCCATGGAGAATGCGAGCGGGGTGAGGAGTAAAGATGATAGTAATCTCCGTTATCGACAATCTATTTGATAAGAGAAATGGGGCTACGCTCGGTGTAATTCTTGGGGTATCGTTGGGGTCAAACCAGTTCGTGGTTTTCTATTCTGAGTGGCGGCGGAAAGGGCGGTGTACAGCTCGTTCAATGAAAAGTGTTAAAAACAAGAAACGCGCTAAAAGTTTTTTATGTGGAGACAGCCGCAATACGGGCCATAAACAAAATTCAATACGACTCCGCACCCTCCAAGGGTGCGGAGCTGACAAGGTTGAAAGGTGCGTTAATGATCGCACCAAACGAAGGAACAAAGACTTATTAAGCTTCTTTGAGCTCCTAGACATCTCTTACGCCAGGAACTTTTATTGCATAGTTTTTTGAAAGCGGCTGGACGCAAAAAAGTCTTTCTCCGTAAAGACCCGTTCTCCATCCCTCGGGGCTCCACTGCGTCCCTTGAAGTGAATGAATCACAATTCACATTTGATCCTTCGTATTGATCATCTTTGCCTTAAGCTTCAACCAATATTGAACATAAAACAGAAAATAAATAATCAACTCTGTAGGATGAAATTCAGAGCCATTGAACCCTTGAATAGGGCAGAAAGCAAGACAGGCATGGCCTCGAGATCACCGATGTCATAGTAGGCAACATCTCACGTGTGGCCCAATCATGGGGAACAAAGGTATTCACCGCCCCCAACTCGGCACTCAACTCTGGGCCAAGTTGGAATTCCTTTTTCCAAATCCATCGCACCCGCAGGGCCCATTCACTCTGCGGGTTAACTTTTTCTGATCTACTTTGGTCTCACTTTTTTTTTTTCTTTGTTCTTTTCCTCTTAACATTCATGGAGTAAACGCTTCAATATCAAACATTACCATTAATGCCGGCCTCGACCCGAGCAGGGCTCCTGTCAAAATGTCCTTGCTCACACACGGTGGCAGAATTGTGCCCATACTTACGGGTCACCAACAACAACACCCAAATTCTACCCCAGAGTCATGCGTACTAGACACCACTTCTCCTTCATATCCCAATTCCGCCTCCTTGCTGCTGGATCAGCCTGAAGATGCTCCCGTCATCTGTCAATCAAAGGCCATGGACCGCACAAGCTTAGAGATGCCTAGTTTAAGGGAGCGCGGTCTATTCGCCTTGCCCACACAAGGAGATGGTAAGATACACTATAATTATGATTTAGAAGCTTTCCTTGATGAGCCCCAAGCTCCAAGACTTAAAAAATGTTGTTTCTGACGCGTCAAACGTAGGGAATTGCCTCTACTATTCCCTTTCCGATCAATTGAAGGGTACATTTGACCACGCGGACGAAATTCGCCATATTCTTGCATCCCATATTGCCGACAATAAGAAATACTTTATGCAGTTTGTTGTTGCCCAGGGTGGCGAGCGACGCCGCCCCAAACGAGCCACCGCCTCCGCATATGCGACGCGTTCAGCCGATGTATCAGCTCCATCCGAAGAGGATAAAGAGCGGCGGTTCGAGGAAATGGTTGCTTTGACTCGTAAGAACGGAGAGTGGGGAAGCTCGGAGCATCTGCAAGCATTCTGCCAGGCATTCAAGGTGGACATAAATGTATACACCATGGATGGCGTCCAAACGTTCCGGGATGTCCATGCCATGCCGGAAGATCACCGGGACGTCATTCATGTAGCCTTTCACGTGAGTACATATCTCAAAAGGACCTTGTCGAGCTGTCACTGACCGATAGCAGGATTTCAAGCACTATTCGTCAGTGCGAGTTATGGGTGGCAACCACGCAGGGCTTCTGGCTAAGTCGGTGTGCATTGAGCCCCTAGCCACGTCTCTAAAAGAGGGAGGCTTGAAAGAGGAAGCTTCATTTGGTTCGCCCGATGTCAAGGATGTTGCCATCGACACCGAGCACATCCTAGATGATGAGGACAACAACCCTCACCCAAATCAGAATCTTTCTTCCTCCCCCTCCTCTACTTCCATCTATACCAATGACACACAATCTACCAACACATCCGTACACTCCAAGGATTCTGGTTTGGCTGTCGATCTTTCCCCTCCGTGGGATATCCAGACCATTCAAGATGCTTTCGGCGGTCGATACGATCAAGAAACCATTAGAAACATGCTTCAGAGATGCCGCGGTGACATCGATCGGGCATTCTCAGCTCTCCTTGGTGAAACGAATGAAAATGAGAAGAAGTTCGTCCCCGGTCCCAGCTTCAAGTCAAACTTGCAGGTATCACGCTCGTCATCGCCCTTCAGCACGGGCAGCAAGCGTTCTGCTGACGACAGCGACGACTCGGAGGACTCACGCCCAGCTGTGCGACGGGGTCGTCCCAAAAAGCGACTCGTTTCTAATCTCACGCTGGGCGTAGGTATCTCATTTCGAGACGACCAGAACGAGGTCGTCTCACTCAACCTGCGGGTTAGTTCTTTTGATAAGAGGAATTTGAAACTCAACAATACTGACATTCTCTTTGACAGATGAAAGCAGATGCGGAGAAAGCCGCAGAAGCACAGAAGACACAGACAGAGGTCCTTAGCGAGGCCGACTCTGAGCAATCGGAGACGACTCGGCAGGGACCCCGCCGCAGCGGTCGCCTTTCAAAACATCAGCCAGTTTAGCTGGCTCGGGACTGTTTTCCCATATACAGCTACTCCCGCTGTCCTTTTCTGTGCGCACTCTTAGATTTCTATCTTTGTCTGAAGCGATCAACTTGCATTGTGATAGCGTTAGCATGAAGCATCTGGTGTGTAATTTTTTTTTGTCATACATGCATTGCCACATGGATCAGCTAGCCAACTTGGCGGGGAGGCGTTTTGATTACTTGCATGAAAGGAGGTGCCTGGAGCCCTCCTATGGATCACGACATGCATTTTGGGCGTGGCGTAAAGGAGCTTTTTAGCTAAGATATTTTGCTGGGCATATCAAAGTAGCTACTCCTTTACTCTAATGTGATATCCAAGCTCGCCTGCTTTAAACTTTGTTAATATTTCTTACCCGCCAATTTTCCAAGGTCAACGTTGCATGCGGAGATGTTGCACGAACCCGTAAACCCTCTGGGATATGCATCTTGGGTTACACTATATTGACTCTTTGGTGTAGGTATAAACTATCATGTCTATTTATCACGTCGTCACCCCGCCCTGGTTGACGACCCTGCTCCTCGTCGCTCATCCAGTGATTGTCATTCACAAATAACGAACATTTCCAGGTTTCTAGGCTGCTCTGAGAGCTAAAACAGTACGTTTAACTGCCCCCAGAATGGCGATACCTTTTGAAAGAAGATCCTGCAAAGGCGTGCTTTGGCCTCGACCTCTCCAAAACGAAATCATCCTCGATCAATAGCAGCACACCTACATTGTGCCGCCGGGATCCTCAAGCTACCATTCGATTACCAACAACCGACGAAATCAATCCAAAAACCTCGCTTTTAAATTTGCCCGCCGAAATTCGACTACAGATATATGACCTTCTTCTCATTGGCCGATCTACTCGTGAAGATAACCCAGCGTGGCCGGTTGGGAATACATGCCAATTGATGGTCATGCTATCAATGAGGAAAGATCCACAACATCGAACAATGGAACCGGCAATACTGCGAACATGTTGGCAGATCCACCGTGAGGCGGTTCCGGTAATTTATTCGAATGTGTTCAATTTCAGACAGCCCGACCAGATGTTCCGATTTATGACCCAGATTGGTCCTTTAAATCTCAAATGGGTGAGGTCGTTGTACATGTGGATACCATGGAAGGCTGAAATTTTACCGTGGTTAACCTTACTCAATGCCTTATCTCAGGAAACCGTTACTCTCAAATATATTAGAGTTGCATGAAACCCAAACCACGAATTCCCCTGGAAGCTCAAGAGAGGGGCAGTAGAGAGAGGGCTGGGTGACGACGTTCTCGTCATACGTGCTTTGGCGAGAATACAGGGGCTGGAGAAGATACATATTAGGGGACACCATGCGAAGCATTGGCCATCATACCTAGTGGCGAAAACTAGTGCACACGTGCAGGCTGAATGTGGCCTCGAGTATTATGAGCCAGGGCCCGATGATGATCCTAGGACCATTCAGTGGATACAAGATGTGAATGAGAGAAACTTGCGTATCTTCCGGGAGTATCAGAGGGGAACAGAAGATCTAATTCCATAGACAATAATACTGTGTCAGGAGATAATAAAAGAGAGTGAAGTGGTGAAACTGATTTCGAGCGCGTCTGCGAGTCTTCAACACGCCTTATCGATGCACTTTCCCATCTTTACTCCTCCAGTAGGAACCGCAGGAAGGCCGCCCCGATCGCAACCCCGTCATGCTCCTTTCCCGCCCTGCTTAAGGCTTCCTGTGCTTGACGCTCATCGAGAATACCTTTCCGGGCCATATGGCTAATGATTTCTACCAAAGCCTCTTCGTTGTATTCCGGGTGACCTTGAACGGTAAGAAGGCGGCGCGGAGCATACAAAACCTGAACCTCGCAATGTGGAGTGGAGCCCAAGACAGTAACACCAGTTGGACAGCTAAGAACAACATCCTTGTGTGATTCCTGAACTCGCTATTTGTTGGATAGTCAGCCCATGTGTAATCAAATGATGTTGATTACTGCCGTCCAACAATAGCCCTGGAGCACATACAATCTTTTCCAACCCAAACACTTCCTTGCCCTTATCTGTTAAGTCTATCTCACACACAGCTATCTCCCAGCCTTGCTCATGTCGTCCGACCTTGGCTCCTAGCGCACGGCCAACAATCTGGTGTCCGAAGCAAGCTGCGACAATACGAACCCGATCTTGTGCTAAGACTTGCTGCAGGAATTCCAGCAGACGGTTGATCCACGGCTCATCATCAACTGAACTGAATTCTGTTTCATTTAATTTTGTATATTAGCATGTCTGGTGTACTGATCGTGATGGGTACACGAACTTGACCCGGTGAGAAGCACGGCATCGATATCCTCCAATTTGGGATATTTCTGGCTGCGGTAGATATCCCACCCGGAAATTTCTAATGCATTTTCTGGGATCAATTGATCAGGTTGGTTCAATGTCTTTACACTGCTGTCCAATAGTGCTTGAAACACCTCTCTATACCCGTTGTATTGGCGATGGGTATTCCGGAGCGGGGGATCGCATTCCAGAATAGCAATCCGAAGAGGAGCGCGCATTGGTATATCTGACGGAGCTTTGAAATATGAGGCTGCAAGTGTAATAGATGCTAATGGTGCGCAAGAAATAAAGGCAATTGGAAAGGGGAGAATGAGCACGAGCCCCGTGTTACTGTTACTGCGGCTCCCGATCCCATCTAAACGTTCCGGACCCAATCACCTTAACAAGGTTCGCCGCTAAGATTTTCTGCGCTAGGGGTTGATTGGAAATACAAATTGAGAGGGGAAATTTTCTTCACATACTATACAAACTAAAATTAGGACTGTGTAGTGAGCAAGCCCTCTATCTGGGTCTTTGTAAGCTCAGCTCGACCCCGCTACGATCTGTTTTGCTCAGCGCGGCCCCGCTACGATCTGTTTTTCCGCATGCTCGGCAGAGTGTTACCGCCTGTGCTGTCCGAGCATCGCCTTTGTCCTCCACATCTTCATTCTAGTAAATCACTGTGACTTCAACGCTCGCGCCATTAAATCTCATCATGGGCGACCGGACAGGGCCATCGTCTGAGGCCACTCCACTCCTGCGAGATAATCACAGCCATCAAAACTCGCAGTATCACAGCGTTACCCACCATACACACGATGTGGAAAGCAGTTCATTCACCACAGAAGTCGACGATGAGGCACTTTTCCCCATTTTGTCACGAGTCCAATCAACTTCCCAGGTCCTGGATATTGAACCAAATCCAGACAAGCTTCCGTCCATCCGCTCGGTCAAGAGAAGCAATGCCTCTACTGACGCCGATAGCATTGAGGAAGAGGATGAGAGCTATGCTGCGCGATTCATCGATGTCTCGCCCACCCGTTTCTGGCTGATTTTCAGCGGTATCATGCTTGGGTATGTGATTGGCTTCTTTGATTCGACTTTGATGGCCTCGAGTCATCCTGTGATCACGTCCTATTTTCACGCCGCAAATGCGGCTTCATGGCTGTCGACCGCCTTCCTGCTTACTTCGACGGCATTCATGCCCCTTTTTGGTCGCGTCTCAGATACATTAGGCCGTAAGCCAGTCTACCTATTTTCCATCGCTGTATTCTTCTGCACTACCGCATGGTGCGGCCTCGCTCAAAGCATTGGCAGCTTCATCGCTGCTCGGGCTCTTTGCGGTCTTGGTGCTGGCGGTGTATTCTCCATGGGCCAGATCATATCAAGTGACCTTGTTCGCATCGAATATCGCGGTATCTACCAATCGTACATCAACTTGTGTCTGGGCACTGGTAGTTGTTTGGGTCTCGCCTTTGGTGGGTTTCTTTGTGATAAAATAGGCTGGCGAAATGCATTCCTCATCCAACTACCTTGTATCTTTGTTTATTTCGTCTTGTCCGCCGTCATGGTTCCGGCGGATCTTGGAGTGAAGCGGGAAGGATCTGACCGCAAGACACTACTACAGGTGCTTCGCGGTGTTGACCTGACCGGCTCTCTATTCCTGGTTCTATCGGTAACTGCTTTGATCATGGGATTGAATCTAGGAGGAAATGTCTTCCCTTGGAAGCACCCGGTGATCATCGGCTCGTTGCTTGCATCGGTTGTTCTGGCTATCATTCTAGTCCGGTACGAGCGGAACGTGCCCCTTCCAGTCCTGCCAACAGAATTGCTATCCAAGAATCCTCGTGCAAGTATTATTTTTGGCAACTTTTTTGGGGCCATGTCCGTCAATACCATGATGTTCAACGCACCGTTGTATTTCCAGGCCGTCAAGCTGGCTAGCCCAACGGATTCTGGATTTCGGCTCGTGGCTGCATCTATCGCTGTGACTCTTTCCAGTGTTGGCACCGGCTTTTTTATCACTTGGTTGCGGAGAATGAAACCGACTATCATCATTGGCGGCATTTGTATGCTATTGGGCGGATGCCTAGCTGGCCTGATGAACGTTGACACACCCCAGACACTTGCCATGTTCTGTGTTTCTTTTAGTAGCCTTGGTCAGGGATTTACTTTTCCCAGTCTTATGGTCTCTATTCTCGCCACCAGCGACCATGCTGATCAGGCAGTGGCTACTACGACTCTGGGGCTGGCGCGTAACCTCGGCTCCGTTTTGGGTGTTTCGATTAGTAGTTGGATCTTCCAAAACGTCCTGTACTATACGCTCCAGCATAAGGTCACCGGCGGAAACAAGGGAGATATCATCGGTCTTGTGCGCAAGTCTATCAGCAGTATTGGTGACTTGGATCCGGTGCATCGAGAGCAAGGTAAGTCCCATTCTAACCTTCAGACTGTTATCAACGCTAATTAAAGATAGTAATTGGATCGTACTCTATTGCCCTTCGGTTCACTTTCTTTTCTGCGGCAGTCTGGGGAGCCATCATGCTGTGTCTACACCTCCGGCTTCGATTGCCCCGGTTAGGACACAAGGCATAAAAGATTCTTTTTCAAAAATTTCAGGATGTATGACCAATTTAAATCAGTGTTGTTCTAGCGTGTCACATTTAGAATCAAGATACATTTCAAATGCCTTCCCATTTCATGAGGAGTACGTAGAAACACAAAGTGGGTTCGGTCTGGAACGGGCTCCACTTATTCTTGCTTGTGAACTCCGCGTTCACTCCGCACTGATTTTCAATCTTCGGCAACCACTGCTTGAGCCTCGTGACGACGAGATTGGAGGCTGCATTGTCTAGGCAGTCCACCGGAGGTTTGTTTCACTCATCGCTTATCCTACACCGTAGGCTGACGTCACTATTTTAACACAGATCTTCGGATTTTTTGCGTACCCCTCCTGCGCTTGCCTGCCTGTTTGCCCGGCCCGACGATAGCCTCAGAAACGTTTAAAGCTATACGGATCAAGAAGATCTGGTCAGCTGCTAGAGTGTCGTCATCGCTTAGTCTGATATTATCATTTATGCGCTGGCAGTGAACATGGCCATTCGAGTGACAACGGCAAGGAGATTTGGTTTAAGAAATATCTTATCGTCTCGGCAGTTATCAGCACCAGTGCGTGCGGGGGACTGAGACGAAGCCAGGAATACATCCAAGACTAGATACTAGTATTCCCGCGAACAAAATGAACCTCACGACTCGTGCACAGGCAAAATCGCTGTCAAAGTCGCAATCACCCGGAGAAGACCCCAGGGCGAGGACGCCTAAAAGCCAGAAGGATAATTCGCCCCGCCCCTCCAGCGCAAATCGCAAGAAATCCTCCGAGATCGCAGATACAAAAGCAAAGAGGACGCGTACAGGCTGTCTTACTTGTCGCGAAAGGCACTTGAAGTGCGATGAGGCCTTGGGTCGATGCTTAAATTGTCGCAAGTCGGATAGGATATGCCGGCGCGGCGTTCGGTTGAATTTCATTGATATCCAGACGGTTGAACCTCCGCATATTATCACGCGTGCGCATGGCGCAAAGCTAACTTTTCGTGATGACTCGCGCATTATCGCATCTGAGTATGTTGGAGGCTTTGAACGATACCCCCCACCGCAACCAGACAGTCCCATTCAAGAGAGACGACAGATCCAGCAGGAAGCCTTGAATTTGATTGGGTCCGATCAGTTGGCGAGTCTTTTCCAATCGGTCGCGCATTCGTTTGATCCATCTGGATTCGATATTCCGCATTCTGCAACAACGGATTTCCTGTTGGGGCCGGATACGTGGCATGATGCTCATCTTGTGCCTGGTGACGAACTGCTTCCTCATGGGACTTCACATTTCGCTCAAAAATTGGCAATGAAACATTATAGCTCTGCATCGCTCACTGATCCAGAGCAAAGTTTCCTTTTACAATTGTTTGTGGAAGAGGTCGGCCCGTGGATAGACTCGATGGATTCAATGAGACATGTAGGTTCCTGCACCTTACTAATATTTATATGTGAACTACATTGACAATTTCCTTTTCAGTTTACACAAGTTCTCCCATTGCTTGCCATTGACGAGCCTATGCTGCTTAAGGCGCTTGTGGCTTGTGGCGCTCGGCAGGCTTTTCGTATGGACCCCTCTTACGGGGCGGAAAAGGTACTCCATCACTACGAAGCGGCCAATCATGATCTATTGTATGCGGTCCAAGACCCGAATCGTGATTCGGTCTTATGTGCGACAGCTGCACTAGTTCTTGGTATTTATGAAATGATGTCTTCACAGCCGCTCACAAAGCATACTTCCGGGTCGAGGGCCTTGATACGCGAATGTGGGTGGACGGCGAAGACACCTAGTCTAGGCGGATCCTGTTTCTGGATTAGTGTGAGCATGGAAGTCCTTCATTGTCTAAACTATATATGCCCCCTGTCTTGGAACCCCGATACATGGGGAGTCGATATGCATATGGAACAGGTGCAGCCATTCTGGAAGAACGATGATCAATGGCTCCACCGCATCATCTATATTTGTGCAAAAATTGCAAACTTTCGAGTCTCCACGCAACATCTACAATCATTGAATGATCCCTCTCAAAACACCCAGTTCAACGACGCAGTGCAGGAATGGAACCATTATAATGCTTGGTGTGAGCAGTGGGCCAATTCCATACCACGATCTATGAAGCCTCTTAGCAATATACAGCCATGGCATGCCGAATCTAAGTCGCCATTCCCGAAGATCTGGTACGTTTCTACCTAAGCCAGAATTTGATATTTGACTGACCAAGTAAACAGGCTCCTCAAGCGATCGGCAATTATCTCTCAATTCTTTTATCACACGGCTTGCATAGTTTTAGCCAGGGCTCATCCCATGGCATCCTCACTCCATATCGAAATGAAGAAAATGCAGCAAGCCCACGCATACGAGATATGCGGTCTTGCTACCAACCTCAAAGCCCGAGATATGCCAAATATATCGATTCAATGCCTAGCAATCGCTGCAGAGTCGCTAGAAGCTCGAGACTCGCAAGAAGAAGTCCTGGGCATATTGGATATGATCACCAAGGAGACTCACTGGCGTTCTGAATCATTCAAAGACCGATTGAAACGCCATTGGAACTGGTCGCATCCGCAGACTGTAGACCCTGCACAAATGCATAACAGCTTTTATGATCTGGACTCTGCATTACCGATTCACGGGGACTCTGAATTCTCTAGGATCACTAATCCACTTTTGGATTCGAGTGATTTCTCAATTGAGAATCATCCTTATCAGGGTTATTATGTTGCTCCGCATCATCAAATCCTGGACCAATACAATTACGGCTCTTATCTTGTTTGATTTGTCGATACAGCCCTTCGGGGTCTCGCCCCGGATTCTTTTGTTTCGCTATATACCCCGTATATTCACATTATGATGCAAATGCGAATAAAATCATTTTTATGACAGTTCCATTCCTTTACAAGCCTTTCATTCGTTTATTGAGTGGTAAGAATTTCTGTGCCAATGGCTGAAGTCTACGGTGCATTATCACTAGAGTCAATTAGAGTCAATTGAAGTGAAACATACAATGCATTCAATGAGAGTGTCTGCTCCATCTAATTAACAGGCTGACATGGGGCTTTCCAGATCCAGAGTATGAGTTTGCAAAATGGAAATAGAAATTGCAGACGGTTCTGGGGGATTGGAAGGGGTTGACGTCTACTAATAAGGCACGGACAATTTGTTTTCAGATGGCACGATGCAATCGAGTATGATTCCCTCTCTTTTCCAATTCCAAGCCTTCTCTTCTTTCCATTCAAATCTAACCAGCTCAAGATTGATCGAGGATTATCCAGAAGTACGTAGAATAATCTACAACAAATGCAAGGAGGGAGTAACGATGCGGTGTGACTCACCCCGCAGACATCCATTCATATTTGACCCTCTGTCCACAGCCTTGTATATTTTCCACTCCAGTTTCTCATCTGATATCACAGAAGTCCAAGTGATCCCTTTTGAAATCGCGCATACAATCATGACAAAAGAAAAGGTTGTCACTGGCAGCTGTCTCTGTCGCAAAGTCACCGGGTCTATTTGTATGGCTAACAGCTTCTATCTCAAACCAGTAAGTCTAAATACCCCTGACAGAGACTCAAGTATGCAACATGAACCCTAGCTAACTATATCCTAGCAAATACGCATTCTTTCCGGAGAAGATAGTCTCAAAGTGTACGACGATGGCCAGACTGCGTCTGGAAATGTTCTGAATCGTTCCTTCTGCTCAAACTGTGGATCCTGTCTGTTTACTACGAGGATGGTTGATGGGGTGACTCAAGACGGTGTGGTTCTGTCCTCTGGGACGTTCGACTTGAGCGAAGGGGAGGAGCAATGGGTTCCTCAGAAGGAGTTTTATTGTAAGGATCGGGCTGCTTGGTTGCCACCCTTAGATAATACTGTTCAATTCAGTACTATGTAGGGGGTTCGGGTGAGATACTTATCTTCTTGAAGTTGGGTTATCTTCAAGATTGGGGTTTTGAGCAGATTTTATCCCTTTGGAGCCAAGAATGTACTAAATTGAATGACTAGAGTTGGTCTTGATGAAGACCGCCACAATGAACAGAAGCGAATACCGGCGACCGTCTTGAACGTGATATGTAGGGAGATCACATCTTCAAGTTGACGTTGAATTTATGAGCATAGCAATAAATTCATTTGTTATGGAGTTGAAATGACTTGAGCCGTCATACCTACACCTGCTTGTACGGATATGATGTAGACCTTAGGGTGTTTATTGGTATCTATAGCACTCGTAGAGTCGTAGGTCGCAGTCACAGGTGCTATGCTGTATGGGTATACAGATCTGGGATTCGCAAGACAAGGTTGTCCTCTTGTGATGGACGTTGATCTTCTGGCCTTGTTATCTAGAAATTGATATTTGGATAGATGAAAAGAGCGAAGGATCGTCCGATCCACTAAAGAATTTCTTCCCTGCCTAAGACCCTCTAGCTAAGGCATGGGTCGATACTTTTAGAGCGCTTAGATACTATATTACTGTAGACCCTTCATCGAAAGGTTTTGTGGGTGGTACATAGCTACAGCCAATTTGCTACTAAAATAAAAAGTTATACTACGTTGGGATACAAAATTCCCTCAGAGATAGTGCCGATGTCTTGGTATATATATTTTCGACTGGCGTTCGAGAATCTCACAACGTTCAGAAAACGCACCATCGTAGATAGGCCCAGAGTCTTATACAATATATCGATCCAGTCATACCAGAATAATTTAGAATCATCATGGTTAATATGAAATGTTTGCTTTGTATGGCTGAAAAGTGTGAAGTAAGCAGCTCTTCAAGGCGGTGCGGAAGCTTCATTCTATCCGTCCCATCAAATCCAGCGGAGTCAACATCCGACAATAGTTGAAGGGACATGGCTACCCCATCTAATAAAGTCCCAAATGGTCCAGCGACTCCAGTGTACATTCTTCGGGGCCATGGGGCGCCAATACACGCCCTGGATATCTTCTCACAAAACCTGCGGCTCGTCTCCGGAGACGCTAACGGCTGGATTGTTATCTGGGATTTGGTTAGCAAACGGCCCGTAACGGTATGGAAGGCACACGAGGGCGCAGTGCTTGAAGTGAAAGGATACAATTATGGCGTCAAAGGCACAGAAATCTACACGTAAGATTCCCTTGGACAATGGCGCTGCTTACATGCTAACCGGAAAAATAGACATGGCCGCGATCACAAGCTATGCGTTTGGAAGATTCGAGCAGAGGACGAAGATTTCCTCGACAAGACCCTTCCAGTTGATGCAGCTGAAGCGGATCCTGCGAAAAAAGGAGCTCAACCGTGGTTGCTCCATTCTTTACCTGTCAATGCGCTGAATTTCTGCGCATTTTCCATGACTTACATCCACACTGTGGATCCCTCATCTTCAGAACATGTTCAAACAGGAGAACCATCTACTCTAAGAAACATTCTCTTCGCGGTTCCGAATGCGCTTGACTCTGGTGGAATCGACATCTTCCACCTCCCATCCGAGCTCCGTCTCAGCACCATCCCGTCTGACCCCGCTGTTAAAACAGGCATGGTGATGGCTGTCAATATTTTCGTCGCTTCATCGGGCGATATTTATGTCGCGTCTGCCTACGAAGATGGCCATGTCATGGTCCACGTTCATAAGGGACCCCTCACCGGGAGAAATTTTGAGCGTGAGAATATTGTCTCGGATCCGTGGAAGTGGGAGAGACTCTATGCCAGTCGTCCGCATAGCCAACCCGTTCTGTCGATTGATGTCTCTCCTAAACGCGATTGTTTTATCTCTTCCTCTGCAGATGCTTTGGTCATTAAGCACCCTGTTCCAGGGCCTGGGACAGTTGGGGATGTCCCTATTATCAACTATAAGGAGGAGTCACCACTGAAAACGATGAATACAAAGCATTCGGGTCAGCAGGGGTTAAGGATACGCAGTGATGGGAAGATCTTTGCAACTGCTGGCTGGGACAGCAGGGTGAGAGTCTATTCGGGCACCACATTGAAGGAGCTTGCTGTTCTTAGGTGGCATAAAGATGGTTGCTACTCGGTCGCATTTGGGGAAGTGCATCCTGTATTACAACAAGCATGTCCAGCTAAGGCCGAGGGTACTGAAATGCGAGAAAAGGCCAAAGAGAATCAAGGGCATTTGGTGCAGGGAACTAATTTGTCGCTTGCAGCTATTCAGAACCAAAGAAGCACGAAGATACAACAGACACATTGGTTGGCAGCTGGGTCCAAGGATGGAAAGATTTCATTATGGGATATATACTGAGCGAAAATAATGCTAATGCTTTTGTACAAGAAAAAAAACAGATCAAGCCAGGTTGAATTCGCTGGCACCGGCGTGCTGCTCTCTCATCTTGGCTCTCATCTTCCGTGCTGCCTCATCCGTATTCGTAGAAGGCATATCGTCGGCCTTTCTCTTGCTGCCAGCGGCACCATTCCGCGCCGCCTTGAAGTCCTTCTTCGTATCTTCTTTTCCTTGGCGCAGACCAGGCACATTGATCTTACCAGGTCGATCACGGAGAGCAAAACTCTTAGCAAGATGTCCCAGGTGAAGTTCCTTGATGTCGAACATGCTTCGCTCAGCAGCAATATGGGTTGCATAGGCACGAACATGGGACTGGAATCCGCGACGTGCCATCTCTAGGTACTCGGGGTTATCGAGAGCCCAACGCTCAACATCCATCTGCCAGTCGGTAGTCTTCTCCTCCCAGTTCTTGCTCGTTGATTCGGCGGTGGCACCGAAACCACGCTTCAATATTTCGTTCGCGTCTGTGCGGGTCAGAGCTTTGCCTCCGTCGCGGTAGCCACGCTTAAGAATTTCCACGTAGTTCTCTTCGCAGCCAGGCTGGAGGAAGATGCAAGCACGACCGTCGCGGCCCAGACGGGCGGTACGACCAATACGGTGAGTGTGGTCATCAGAGCTAAATGCGGGGTCGTATTCGATAACCAGGTCGACGTTGGGAAGATCCAAACCACGGGAGGCAACATCGGTACAAATCATCACCGAGGCTTCACTGCTTTTAGAAAAGGAGCCTAGGGTGGAGGTTCTAACATGCTGCGGCAGCGAACCGTGTAGTCGGTGGATGGTGACAGGATTTGTAGGGGTAGAGAAGGCCTCGGCAGGGGCAATAGTGCCGTGAGGAGAGAGCTTTTCGCGTCCTTTCTTTTCTTCTTCTTTATCTTCGTTGCCGTCTTCGTCATTATCTTTGGACTTTGGAGCTCTTACGCCGTATTTCCTGGAGAAAACTTCAAAGAGGAAGTCAACTGAATCGGCACATGAAACGAAGACAATAGCCTTCATGACAGAACCCTTCCGAATGAATGTTCGCTTGAGGTAGGCAGTCAATGACACCAGACGCAGCTTCGCGGGCACGATAGCATAGGACTGTTTGAGCTGAGCTGGCACGCGGAAGCCTTCTTCTTCATCCTTGCCGCGAGAATTTTCATCCTCATCAGCCGGATCCGCTTTGATATGGATCGCATCCTTCAAACTGATCTCACCCAGCCGCTGAACATTCATCTTCAATGTAGCTGAGCAGAGAACCGTAGTCCTCCGGGTTGGAACACCGGGAAGGCCACTAGGCCGTTGTCTTTCATCAAGCTTTTTGACGATACCCTGTAATTCCTCCTCGAAACCCAAGTCCATCAATCGATCACCCTCGTCCAAAACCAGCCATCGGACATTGCTGACGTCCAGGACTTGTGTGTTGTCTAAATGATCTGCCAAACGTCCGGGGGTGGCAACCAAGATATTAAGGCCTTTCCTTAGACGAGCCTTCTCGGACTTCTTTTTCTCTCCACCAATCACAGTACCACAAACGAGCCAGTTTGCGCATCGTAGAAGATTCTCCAAAACCACAGAAATCTGCTTGCACAATTCGCGAGTTGGTGCAAGAATAATCGCGAATAAACCACTGTCTCGATGCACACCCTGTCTATCCGGATGAATGCCCTGTTGCTGTGCTGCCTTGGAGAGAGCCATGATTCGTTGGACGAGAGGAAGCAAATAAGCAAGGGTTTTTCCTGAACCGGTCTCGGCCTGAATGAATGCATCGGTCTCTTCTTTCAGTAGTTGTTCAATTGAGGCTTTTTGAATGGCAGTCGGTGCCTTCAACTCCAGTTTGGTGAGCAAGTGCGCCGCCAAATTGGCGGATAGACCCAGACTCGTAAAAGTATCGATACCATCAACCAGAGCAGCGTTGGTCGGCTTCGCCTCTTCCACCACTTCCTCCGGCTTGGGATCCTCAGCAGTCTTAGATTCGGGATTGCTCGTGAATAGTGATGAGGCAAATTGGCCGGGGTGCCGACGCGGCTGTTGTTGAGAGTGCGATCGGTGGTTAGGTCTGCCCCCCTCTGAGGAGTTGAAATCGCCAGTCCTTTGTCGCTTCACAGGCCTGTTGGCAGGGACCTGGATCTTATTGGGGTTCTTCGAGTCGGCATTTCGTTGGCTTGTATTCCCATCGCCAGTGGGCTTGTGCTGGGAGCGCTTCTTGGCTGAAAGGCGGGCCCGCCATGTACCTCCCTTAAACTTGGCCTCGGGTTTGATAACGTTGTCGCTAAACGCAAAGTTCAAGAGCATTCCATCGTCGGCCATGATTGCAAATCGTAAATCCCGTTGACCGGGCTGCTTGTAGAGAGAAAAAACTCGACCGGGAGAGATAAGTTCCTATCGCAACTTTTTTCTGCCGCCAAGAAATGGAATTATCGCGGACCGCCCTAAATTCTGCCCCACCTACCGCCTTGGAGCTTATACGTAGATTCAAAAACGCTTTTGGTGGTTATGCTGCTACCCCAGATGCATGTCTATATACACAATTGTAATTATAACAAGTTTTGATTTAGGTCTGGGGATGGAGGATCAAATTGTCAATCAATCGCACTGGGACCTTACCATCACCCAGTCCACAATCCTCACCAGGCTTGGTCTCTTCCAGAGGTGCCATCTTCAAAGCTGCACTAAGGACACCTCCTTTAGCAGGCTCGACAACATCAAGCTCTTCTAACGTATCTGGATCGGCCAGAGAGATATAGTCAACTTCGAATAGCGAGCGTTCTAATGGCGAAAGGGCTTGCTGTTCAGCCAGCACGGTATCCGTAACACTTCGTGCAGCTCCCAAGATATCCGCGCGGGAGGTCTTGCCGGACAGAAAAGCGTCTTCGGCAGCCTTGAGTGCCCGGTAAATGGTGAGTCCCACGGCACGTCTTCGTTCGCCGAGATAGACATTCCGAGAGCTGAGCGCTAGCCCGGTGGGCTCACGGGTTGTATTCACGATTCGCACTTCGGTTCCAAGAAGGAAATCCTGAACCATTCGCTTGATGACTACAGTCTGTTGCACATCCTTCTGACCGAAGTAAACTCGGTCCGGGGTGGTGGCATTGAAGAGCTTCATACAGACGGTCGCAACGCCTCGGAAGAACACTGGTCGGGAAGCACCTTCTAATTTGGTCGATAAGGGGGTGATGGTAACGAAAGAGCCCTTTCCATCAATCTCCGAAGAAGGTGGGAGTGTAGGATACATGACCTCGGATGTTGGCGCGAAGATGGCTGTAATGCGGCCTGCCTTCGCGCCAGATCCAGTCTCTGCTGCAACTACTGCGAGCTCCTCATTTAAAGTCTCCAATTTCTTCACATCACTGTCCCAGGTGCGGGGATAGCTGGAAAGGTCCTCATTGACGCCAAATTGAGTGGGGTTAACAAAGATACTGACAAAAATGTCGGTGTTTTCGCGGGCCGCTTCTCGGATCAAGGAAATATGTCCTTCGTGAAGTGCGCCCATGGTAGGCACAAAGCCTACCGTGCGGTCATTTTGTAGTAGTTTTCGCCGAAATTGGCGAAGAGGAGGCACGTCCCGGAAGACTTGGAAGGATTCGGGTTGGCGGAGCTTAGCGGCCGTAGTCGCATCGGCAAGAAGGGACGATGCCGCGGCTATGGGGAAGAAAAGGGTAAGCACAGCTTTGTGAGATCTTGATATGATTTGAAATTTTGGACATACAGGAAAAGGACCGCACCCCCTTCACCCAGCGAGACATGATGTAGATGTGAATTGCAAAATTAAGTTTCCTGAAGCTAAATTCGAGTTCCTATGACCAATTAATCAGATCATCACACGTGACTTTGCGCCTCGGCTGTGGGGAAAGCCCGTGAACATTTCCGGGGTTAAACACCCCCGTTTTGTTGGGATTCATTGGAGCTATGGCGCTGGCCCGCATCTTAGCCCCGTTATGTGCTCCATTTGAACCCTGAACCTAACTACCTTCCAATGGACTACATCTACTTATGCTCCGACATATGATCTAGGAAACTTCTCTCGCTGTCGCGTCTCCGACTCGTTTACATTAAACATGACGCCTCCTAAACCGCCCATCGATGAGCACTCCGCTCCGGACCTGGAGATCGTTGGAAGCCAACTCACCATCCATCCTTCTGGCTTTACGGGAGGACCTGGAGCATTAGATGACCAAATTACCGAACGAAACCTCGTGCGCCACATGGCGCGCTTCCGCGAAAACCCTTTCGAGTTCCTCCGAGAAGTGAGCCTATACATGTCCGGGACAGGATGGCGCGCGTACGATGAGCCTATTGGCCAACCTGTATTTTATTCGGGCTTCTCCGACCGAATGAAATCCTCCATCCTTTCGAGTGGCATGCTGCAGGACAAAATTCGAGAATTGGCGTCTACTCGATTGAAAGTAGAAGAGAAAGAGGGGCTGATCCCGATTGTAGATGGTCGTACTCTGGATGAGAAGCGAGCTCGTCGCCGACATGATATTGAGACCAGTCTTCGAGAGGTTGTGGATAAGATGATGGACGATATGATTTGTAAGATGGAAAGCAAGACGTTTATTCGGGGCGCATACTACTTGTGCACACAGCTTCTTACGCGAGCCTACCACCAGGGCATTCACGTGTCCAGCGAAGAGGTCTTACGCTTGAGGTCGGTTGCCGAGACCGCTGCCAAGAAGAAGCAATCGATTGTTTTCTTGCCCTGTCATAAGTCTCATGTGGACTATGTCTCTTTACAGCTGATTTGCTACCGACTTGGAATCGGCCTTCCAGTGGTTGTTGCGGGTGACAATCTGAACATTCCGCTTTTGGGACCTTTCTTGCAGCATGCAGGTTCGTTAAACTGTTCTGGCTAGTCCATTTCACGCTGACTGGTATAGGTGCAATGTGGATTCGACGCAGTTTTGGGAATGATCCTCTATATCACACTGTTGTACAGGCATATATCGATACACTCCTGAAAGAGGGTTTCAACTTCGAATGTTTCATCGAGGGTGGTCGTTCTCGGACAGGAAAGCTGCTTTCTCCTAAGTTCGGAATTCTCAGCTTTATTGTCGACAGTGTGTTATCTGGCCGGGTGGAAGACACAATTATTTGTCCGGTCAGCACGCAGTATGACAAGGTCATCGAGACTGAGTAAGAAAACCTAAGGCTTTAGAAAGCTGTCTTGATTCTTTTCTAACATGAACTTAGGTCATACATCAGTGAATTATTGGGACAACCCAAACAGAAAGAGAACTTGGCTGATCTCCTTTCGTCATCCTCGGTCCTATCTCTTAAGCTGGGACGAGTGGACGTTCGCTTCCACGAACCGTGGAGTTTGCGTGAGTTCTTAGGCCAGCAAATTACACGACTCAATATGTCAGATCTGGGTTCCAATATGAAGCTGGCCCACGATGAGCGTGGACGAATTCTTCGAACCCTAGGCTACCGCGTGTTGTCTGAAATTAATGACGTTTCCGTGATGATGCCAACTGCGCTCGTCGGAACTGTGTTGTTGACTCTTCGTGGCCGCGGTGTCGGCAAAGGCGAGCTGGTACGACGATTAAACTGGCTCAGTGAGCGTGTAAGGGCGAAAGGCGGTCGAGTCGCTCATTTCTATCGCTCCCCAACTGAGATGGTTGTCGATCGAGCTCTTGATGTCTTGGGTCCCAAGCTAGTTGGGGAAATTCCAGGCTTGGCTGAGCCAACCTATTATGCCGTGGATCGCTTCCAGCTGTCCTTTTACCGCAATATGCTCATCCATCTTTTCATCACCGAGGCCCTGGTCTCAGTTGCCATGTACACAAAGATTAAGCAAGGTGGCGGGCCTACCAACCAGCGGATCGGCTACGAGGCTTTGAGGTCCCAGGTGTCATTCCTCTCCCAGGTATGCTTTTCTAATATCCTATCCACCTTAATGGTTTCCTAACAAGATTTCTACAGCTCTTCCGTGGCGAGTTTATCTTCCCGCCAGAAGGTCTGGCAACAAATCTAGAGAATACCTTGAAGTGCTTAGAGACCGATGATGTCATTCAGATCACTCGCGATAGCTCTGGAACACCGCAATATGTTGAGCTGAGTGAAGCTGAGCGCATGTGTGGCCGTGAGAACTATGATTTCTATTGCTTCCTGATTTGGCCCTTCATCGAGGCATCGTGGCTTGGCGCTGTATCTCTGCTTGGCCTCACGCCCCCACTTGACGGCCCTAAAGAGATTTGGGTTAATGTGAAAAAGGCGCAGGATAGCGCACAACTTGTGAGTATTTTATACACTCTATTGAGTCTTGATAGTAGATGACTAACCAGCTCTAGCTTGGCAAAACGTTATACCACCAAGGAGATCTCTCTTACTTCGAGGCTGTCAACAAGGAGACACTCAAAAACTCCTACCAGCGATTTGAAGAAGAAGGCATCATCCTCGTTGCCAAAGTTAAGGATTCAAAGGCTGGTCCAACCCTCAGACTTGCACCAGAGTGGACACCAGAACGAGATCCTCACACAGGCCAAGTCCTGCCTTGTGGCCGGTTATGGGACTTTACTGAACTTATCGCGCAGTCTCGTCGTGAAGGGTACGTCATATAAATAAACTTCTCGAATGTTTGCTAACGATCATATGTAGCAAAAATCGTCGCGATGGTGCCACTGTTTCATCACGGGTCTTGAAGATGTCTGATCTTGTTGGCCGACAGCTTTTCCAGAACGCAGCAGCGCCCGCACCAACCGATATTTCCTCGAAGCAAATGCGCCGAAAGGCTATCGGCGCGGACTCCAAGCTCTAGGCGCCCGTCCTCCTTTGAAATCCTTCTTTGCGTTGGTTCTTACAACCTTTCGCTTCCACTAATACGCAGCTATGGCGGTTAGATGCTGTTCACAGTATTATACCCCTTCGTCCAGCTATACTAAACTTCTGTAAATAAAGTTATTACTACTTGTTGATACACATATGCGAATGAATTATTTGATACGCTTAAACGAACCTGACCAGGAAGTGCCCGGGGAAGATATGGGTCATTGCTCCCATGATGGAAAATAAGTTCAATTTAATTGCCAACCTTAGCACTATTCCATTCGTTCTTGACAGGGCTATATTGTACGATCTAATGGGTAGGTAAATAAATTTCCAAAAGACAATCTAACAACCGTGGCCCACAGTTACAGACGCAGACCTTGTGCCATGGCCAACGCCACCAACAGCTTCAACGACCACCGAGTCGCCCTTACGAAGCGTATCAACGATAATGACAGTCTCAAAGCCATTACGCACAGCATTACTCTTGACTTTAAAGCCCGAATGAATCTTCCACGACTCAACATCTGTTGCACCATTCCAACTCACATACACAGTAGACTTGTCACCATTGCTAGATGGACAAGCCACCACATCCGGCTTCGTAGAAGGTCGACCCACCCAGGGGTATCGGTATGCACGGTACGTCTGCATAGTATTGTCGTAGCCGAAGCGGGCGCGCATCACGACGCTGCCATTTTGATCGAATTCCTCAATTTTAGGCGTGGCACCATGGTCCTGGAGGATGTGGCCGTTGCCGAGCGACTGGTAGCTACCCTGTGACTGAGCATATACAGGCTCAGCCGCATCCCACGTCCGGCGCTTGAGAGTGACTTGTTTTGACCCTTGAAGTTCAAGCTCCAAAACCATGCCTGTAGTCAAAGAGGTGCTTCCCGTGAACTCAGTGTTGTCGTTGTTGTGGAGGGCAATTGTCACGCGCTCGTCGCTCTGTGACTCGAAGCGCGCATCGTGCTGGTAGCAGAAGCTAGTGTCAGGGCTCAAATGAAAGTCTCCGCCCGTCCGACCCTATTGATTTCATGTGAGTACGCTTCAGAGAGTGGAGGGAAATGAGCAACATACGTGAAGATGCCAAGTAATAGTACCATTGGGAGCCAGAAAGAAGAGACTGCACATATAGCGGGAAGATACAAGGTAAGAGTCCCCATATTTGGCAATTGAGTTAAGGTGGGGATATCCCCATGGGTCGGTTTGATTGACACCAGAGCCAGCACCAGTTGCCCCGAGTGGTGCGATATCGTTGCTCATAGGAAGCTCACCAATATGCTCGTATGCGCTCCAACGGAAAAGGATCTCGTTGGTCTTAATATCAATCTCGTATATTAGGCCGTCTTGAATCCACCCATCTTTGGGCCCACCGACAGAGCTCAAATCAGCCTGCGTGACGTTGACGGCAGTGACCAGAATCGTTCCATCATCCGTGAGCTGGCTCTCGTGAATATCAATACAAGAGCTGGAAGGATCTGAACCGTATATCGTCACAAAGTTCTCGGCCTTGCAGTCGACGGTCACCCGGTGGATCTCGTCATATGAGCTGTTCAAGATACTGATATGTCCGAAGCCAAAGCCTTCGGCGACGAATCCTTCCCAATAGACAATGACCGACTCGCCATCCAGTTTCTGCGGGTGAAGGGCAGAGTAGTTGCCTTTTTGTCCCTGCCACACTAGCTGTCCGTCATCGGAGTAGATAGTAGGGTACCCACTACTGCGCAAAATATCATGTGGTGAGAAGAAGAGGTGTCCAGGCTCTGTCTGGCCCATTTTTGTGACATTGAGATACGGGGTCTCGATAGAGGAACTCTTGTATGTCTGTAGCGGCCATAATGTCTGTGCCGTAGTGACCCCAACAAAGCCTGTAAGAAGTGCAAGGACTCGAGGAATCCGAGCTACCATGGATCCGCTCATCGTGGCTTAGCAAGATGACAGCTGAGAATTGGAATCTCTAGTAGAATCTTTGTTTATGTAGCGTACAACCCCAGATATCTAAGGGGCATTGACTTAATTTATATTCCATATTCCATTCTTTCTGAAGGTCCACGCATCTGTGGACCCTCTTCTCCCCGCACTTTAGCAAGGAGATGTTCCAAGGTTTGGATTAAGGAAGCTTTCCTCGGCAAAGGATCCATATCTCCTCCACGTCCCAATTGCAGACGCTAGGGTATCTGGAAGCGAGGATCTTCAATGCGGAAATCATCCGGGGACCATCCCCGCACTGCGCTTTTTCAGTCTTGGCGTGGGCTATGATTCTGTGCTATCCTGTTGTTCCCATCTTGCAAGTTCTTATCACCGCTCTTGATACGTTGGCTGTCGGGATCCCACGGTTCTTTGAGTTCATACGCTTGCGGTATTTGTTGTGATTAGAAGATACAGCGAGAATTTCAGCTGATAGGAAATATTGCCTCTCTCACAACAAATGCATTGCCACGAACAATTAAGCAAAGAAAGCAATATTTACTACGAATGCCAAGATTTTAGTGTTCGTCTCGGCAAGGAACCTGCACAGATGCCCAGATAATGCAGGGGCGAACAAGATGTGATTACGGGATATAGATTGAGCCGGGATCCCCTGCACCCGTCGGGTAAACCGACGTCATCCGCTGATATGGAATTACCTCTCCCCCAGATTGAGTTTCTTTACGAACTCCACTGGGAACCCTTCCGAAGAAACACGAACAATTGCGGAATGGGCTTTATAACAAGGTTCCTCGAAGTCTCCGTGAGACTCAGTTAGTTATGGCTAATGGCATCTTTCCATCGGCTATAAACAATCTCCGGTCTTCGCATCATTGTGGGGCGAAAGAGACTGTGGGGATCCAATTCCCCACGATATGAAGTCCGGGGTAAGGACGGATACCTCGCCAAAAAGTGCCGAGATTAGGCTCACGGAATCCCCAGATGGTCCAATAACGCTCCAATCCTTGCAAGACGATGATGGAAATATTATCCCCACAACTGAGCGACTATTCGGGATTTCCTACTGGCTTGGCCTGAGTCATTGAAGAGGCCCGTTCCACTATCCTTCCGAGTCCCGGCAGTGACATCGGCAATTATTGCTTGGCGTTTAAGCTTCCCAGTACGTAACCTGCTCCTAGGGGTCACAGCTTGATAACTATCGGCCGCGGCGATTTAGCTTCTGGCAATTGTGTCTTTCTCGCTTTCTAGATCAGTTGTTATCACCCGTTGCTGTTTGTTATACGAGGTAGCGATTCATAAAAATTAGTTGACCCCTTCAAGCCTGAGATCTAGATAGGAAATAGATCCAACTATTGAATATTGAACCATTATATAGACTTATAATGACCTAGGATTTCTCTTCTTAGTTCACATTTATGGGCTTTACGGAATATATTCATACCAGATTACCGTTCGAAGCTGAGCTAGGTAATGAACTATTCATAGGTGTAAGAAAAGTCGAAAAGCTAACCCAAGCTTGATTGTATCTTTTTCACGAACCACAGTCGATCGAAGTACAATGTTGATTGAAAGACACCTTCAGGGCTAGACTGACACCCCTTCGAATCTCTCACTCATCATACTGTACCGCAACGCATAGATAGTGCACCCAACTATACCCCTCTTTCTCCATTACTATCTCCATGGAGTCCTTGTCAATTTTGCCTAAAGAAATCTTGAACCGCTTGACCGGGTCTGTAGTAGCGCTGAAGCCATGCAGCGCCAAAAATACCTTGGGTGGGCGTGTGAATGTGTTGAGATCAAAGAGAATTGTCCTGGAGGAGTCGGGTTCCTCAGCAGAATGATGAATGTAAACAGTGTGTACATTCTTCCTGGCGGCCTGGTCAAACATCAAATACCCGATCCGCAGGGCAGTGACCCATTGCATGTCAGTACTTGGAGCGAATGCGAACGTCTTTTCCTCTCTGCTGGTAAATGATGGCTGAATGGTCAGACCAGTCGGCATCTCGGGCTTGAAATTCAAGCCTTGGATAAAGAAATACAGGTCGACTGTCTTGAGGTCGGCAAAGGGAAGATCTTCGGGGGTCACTGTTATACTGGTGTTGCCATTGCTGAATAGCGAGGGGTCGATAGTGACTTGGTACAAGCCAGAATGATGAGACCTTGGCTCATATACCAGCCACCGGGCCTTGAAAGCCTGGAGTTGGACCGATCGCCTGTCGGTGAGTTTTATGTCGGATACACTGGATTCCCCAGACAGATAGAACCCCGGGTTCTAACCCTGATATTGAAGCTCGGTGACACCGAGTGGAAACTGCAGACGCCCTGAGAGTGGATAATCGTAGTCTTGGGAGTGGACCACAGTCATTGAAACCTGTTTCCAGGCGACATCGTCATTCAGATCAATCTCGCCCGACCCAACAATCTTGAGCGAGGGATCGAAGTCAAGCAATCGACTCTGCAATCGACCAACCCGTGCGACTAAGGTCTGACGGATGGCCTCGCTCGCCTCTAGTTGCGACGTCAATAGTTTCAGTTGCTTTCCGGCCTCAGTTTCTTTGCCTTCAATAGGCAGTCCACCGGTTTTACTTCTGTATGCGACGGTTCGGCTCCAGATGGCCCCCCGCCTGGCGATACGGTCTCTTCCTTCATCAGACCCCGCAAGACCGCAATGATCTTAGTTTTTTCATCAAGCTGGGTTTTCTGAAGTTCAGCTAACTTTCTGATTCCATCCAAGGCGAACTGCAATGATTGGTTGGTCTATATGTTTGTGTTTAGTCGCCGGCCGTAAATGGAACTGGATGGGGGCGGATCCTCTTACACTCTCCTGAACCTGACAGGCTTTGACGGATTTTCTCAATTCCTCATTCAGACTCTTCTCTGCATCATAGAATCTCAGGGAAGGGGGAACTGCAGTTTTTTCCCGGTATATCCTTGTCAGGGTCTTTCAAAATCGAGAGAAGACGGGGGATGCTTGCGGAACTGACTGAAAAGAGCTGTTTAAAGACGAAAGACCCAACTAGTTGCCAGTACTGAGGGAATCGAGCGGCTGCCGCTTCTTGTGAGTCGATTTTCATCTGCCTCATTAGAAAGTCAGCATCCATCGTGATAATCTACCGAGCCCTAAATGCGGAGAAAGGCAGACAAGGGGGACCGCAATCCGTACGTTTTTGATCGCCTGTTGCCCTTGCAGAGCGAGTCTGGTACCAATCAATGCGGCAACTCCAGCATCAAAAGATTCTGCTTTCAGAATTTCAGACCGGAACAATGCGTTGTCTTCTTTCGCAAGTTCCTCGCCGGTCGCCAGGCTCAGACTGTGGACAATATGATCATAGAGTTCACCATCCCCATGGACCAGAGCACTTTGTTTGCTCGACTCGCGGGGGGGACGAATCCTTGACTCTTTGAACTATTGGTTTTTAGAAAATTACTGTCAGAGAATTTGAACTATAACTCAAGAAAATAAGTGGCATTGTAACTGGTTGGGCCTTACACGGCGTCCACCTCGAGATTGATTTCCGATGCAGTCATCTTCAAGATTTCCTGTCCCTGTCTCTGCACCCGTTGGTCTAGATGGGACTTTATCTGAGTGTATAACCTGTAATTGAAGTCACACTGGTACTGGTGAAACACAAATTTGAAGGTCGCACTCTTGTATGAGCTTTTATTGAGATTGTAGGTATTGAGCGTGGCATCAGTCCGGAAACTGATGACTCGGATAACTGCGGACGAACGTTAGCCGGGGTGAATCCTTTTCTTGTTTGAGTTGACACATACCGGGATGGATTCTCTCCAAGGCTGGCTCGTACTCATATCGCGTGAGCATGATGAAATACTGCATAGATTGAGTATCATTTTCCTTCGCGACGGAGATGATGCCTTGAGAGATACTGTCCAGAGCTTTGTGCAGCTTACCCATGATATTACCAGGGACGCTGAAACCTTCGAGGACGTGTTTGAGAAGAGTGGTGTGAAGATCAAGCTTAGAACATTCAATGTTTCTGCTCTGCACCTCGTCGTAATTTTGCGATATCCTAAATTAAAATCAGTAACGGTAGTCTAGCTGCTCGTAATACCGAGGTATGGGGGGAGACATACCAGTTACAAGATCGCATGACATAGTCGAAGACCATGTTCTTATATGTTGATCTCTTTGCTTCGGCCACTGCAGTTGAAGCGGCCGAAAGTTTCCCGGCATTGATCTGCTCTTGCACTTTGGACATGGAGAGACCGTATACCCAACACTGCCAGTCACGGACGTTGTCTACAACTGCGCTCATATTCTCGCGGGCCGCCCCGGTTAGAGCGGGGGAAAAGTTGACAAAAAAGGTTGTCTTGATGTCTTGCTCGGTATTCAATTTGTCCTTAGCTTGGCGGAGTAACTCGTCGGGACTCGTTCCCGGGGACTCTCTACTTTCTTTATATTCACCACGTCCCAAGCTGGCAGGAAGCTGAGTACACATCTCTTTATGGCCCTGAAATTTCTTTTTGTTTGTGAAAATCCGCTCGTAGTCTCGATTGGCTTTTGGTAAGGGGATTGAGGCACTCCCACGAGCATGCGCACCGTTTCCCACGTGGTTCTTGATCAGCGCCAGAGCCTTTCTCGCGGCTTCTCTATGATGAAGCTGAGTACTTTGTTCAACCCTGGCCTAATCATTGTAGCCAAACTCCAATTCTCGCACCACCCGGGCTGCTTCGGCGATATGCGGGTCAGAGTAAGGACCGCTGTAGTCAGATCTCTCTCCCTGTAAGGCTCTGACCGTACTTGCGGCCTCCTTATGCTCCCGTGGGGCCCATAGGTCTGATTTCTGTGCGTCATGCCCCCAAGGCTCGTCGTGGGGATTATGTGCTGATTCTTTTCCTAAAGAACCTGGTAGCACTGGACGAGCCGGCAAACTGATGTACTCAAGACTACGCGTGCCGCGCACCCTGGTAGCTGCTATCTTTCGAGCCCCTTGTGACAGTTTCTGCGTCTGCTTGATCGTCAGCGCCTCGGTATATTCCGAGAAGAGATTGCCCAGCGGCCCAATGACAGAGCCCGAGTTCGGGTAGCCTCCATCGGTATGAACACCAATTGCAACCGCTCGAGTCAGTACTTGGCTCCTCACGGAGCTTGTTATATTCAGCACTTGATGAAATTTAGGGGCTTCAAACTTACTTGGAGCAATCTTTGTGGTCCCTGCCAGTTCTCGCAAGACCGGAGAGCCGGACTCGCCCACCTCGGTATCAATGGAATAACTCAGATATCTGTCCTTGGACAAGTTTATTTCGGTTATATCCCAGTGCTCGAACATATCATTGCCGGAGTTGATATCGCCGGGGTAGCCGACCACCCCCAGACGGATCCCGGACGCAGCACGAGGGGTGTCCTGGGGCACAAATGGCGTCACGTTTTCAAACGGTCTGTCTAATTTGATCTGGATGGGCCCCGAGAATCAGCGGAGCTGTCCCTCGAGACGCTACTTCACTAGGGAGCGGTGGCTGGTAGTCGACTTACAAATCCCACATCATGCAGCGTGTGGCTTGTCTTGATGTACATGACCGGCAGGACTGCGATACGACCTAATCTCATCTCACACTGATTGCGCTGCAACGCCGTGGCCTCAGGCCCTTGATACCCGATGTACGCTTTGATTGATTCCAGGTATCCCCCGTTATTGTCGTAGAGACAATGGCCCGCAGTGACGACGATGTCATTGGCAATGAGCCATCCCGTGCCGATGTAGTCATACTTTTTGTTCCGAGAAAATCTCATGAACAATTTGCAGATGGCTTTATTCGTCTCCGAAGCTCTTGGTCAGCCAAAGTTTTGCCCCGCTGGGGCGCTGGGCGTTCTATGCATACCTCGAAATTTACCACCTGGTTGGATATGCATGGGCGATACTTTGCTGCGCCGATCACCTCCCAACCCCAGACTTTCGGTATGTCGTGGCCGGACGGCCTCCATCTGGCCATTGGTCTCGGGTCGATCTAAGTCCCAAGCCGCGATAACCGTCCTAGAGCGTTCTTGTCAATGTTCCATTTTGCTTTCGTCAGAGACTGTCATGTTTGCGGCAAGGTTGCACGAACTGATTCAAATTGTTGATGTAATAGATGTCCTCGATCATATCTCCCTCTGTGTTATCAGCTGACTCGTCGCGACTCGCCTGATGACCAGTTCCATTAGGTCGGACTGAAATTGAGTTATCGTGTCTTTCCCAGGCATCGTTCTCGTTAGCCCCAGGGGCATTCCAAAAGGATGCCATGGTAGGTTCGATGTTTCTGTGCGTGCGTAGGGATCTTGATTCGGAATGACAGGAGAGAGCAAATAGGGAAATAGAACAACTTTCCCGGTGGTTGTGCTATGGACCTGGCGGCCTTTATGAAAACGCAAGGTCCTAAAACGCGCGGCATTTATTACAAGCTGAATTGTTCCGCATCTTTTTTCTTTCTCTTCACAAATAGCTCCATGGGTGGCGCTGAGGAGTATGCGAATAAGCGCTTGACTGTATTGGCTTTAGGGCGACGCGCATGAGTGGAGATGACGCATAGAAATGTGCACGAATTGCTGTGGTCGATCGCTTATAGTTGCTCGAGACTGCAGGAACCCATAGGCTAAAATATCACTCAAGGATTAGGTGGCTGAGCTTTTGGAGTTCAGAAGTGGCGACAAGGTGGGTTGGCGGCCTCGAATTCAAGTAGAGATAGCCGACGTTAAGCCTAGCCCTCTTGAAGACAGTCAAACCTGCGCAAGCTGATGTGGAGCTGCGATGAGGCGCACACGCTAACCACCTGAGGGGGAATATACCCACGAGATAGATAAGCTTCTCCTTCCCCTTCAATGGTCTACGCCTACTTGGGGATTTTTGTGTATTTGGATACATGTCGCACATCTCGAATGCGCCATTCTCCAGTACCCAAGCCTAATTCGTGTCGCCCTCACAATGCTTGTCTCTTACTCAGTTGATGACCTCAGGCCTACGTCCGACAGCTGGTATCATGAGGTAATTCTCGACTTGGGCCACCATCGGGCGCCCGCCTACAATTGGAGGGCGATCAAGAAGTGGGTGTCTCAAAACAATGCCCACCCTGCGGTGAAGGGCCATCGACGGGTCTATTGTCATTTCATTCCGCGTAAGGCGATCATTACCGCGATTCGCACCACAATCCAGATCAACAATATGACACGCTGCCAAGCTCTGGAGTTCCTGGTTGGAGTGACGCGGTTGTTGAATCTCGTGCCAGATGACAAGCTGCATACCATTGCCTGGGACGCGGACCGAGCGGCCTACGATGCGTGGCTGACTTGGGCTGTGGAGTCGATCGCCAACTGGGAACACAATATCTTCTTGGGGTATGGATCCGGGGACAAGGGGGGTGAGGCACTGGATTTTCCCTGCACGTTTTGGGGAAACGACGAGGGGTTGATGTGCGCCACTGCGCAATTGAATACTTGTCTCAAGGCGAGTATGCGTTTACTCTCCGTACTTCACACTCTGGGAGAGTGGTTTGAGAAGCAGTTCACAGCACATTATACGGAAAGGTGGATGGAAGGATATACCGGCAAAGCCTGGTCTGAAGCGGATCATAACGTTCCTGTGCGCAACTGGGAGGAGGTGGCAGACCAAGGGAACTCCTCGCTGAAGATCGCGAGACGGAATCTCCAACCCAGCCAGCGTATCTCATTTTGCTTGCAGGGTTCATCTGAAGACTCTGATGACGAGTGTTCGGATTATTGTCCCGGAGAGGGCGAAGGTGAAATGGAGGAGGAAAGAGACTGGGAATAAAATATATGGGCCTGCTATCCGAAAGCGACAATAATAATGAGCGGTAACTCTTTTAGACTTTTTTCTAAAAACAAATGGGAATTGGAACAAACCTGGAAGTATACTATGGGGGCCCTTTTGCGTTATTGGACTTCCGCAGCAGCTTGGAATGCAATCCACGGTAATGAGGTCCTAGGTAAAGGCTGTAGTAAATATAGATGAGGCATCCGTTCAAAGAAATCATTAAGCTCTTAAGAGTTCTATTTCTTTTTGCTAACCCAGAAAGTATATTATAACCATGTCCTATACTGTCTACGGCCTATCCTGGCCACAGCCTTATAGAACAAGGGCAGTATGGCTGCGTAGCTTAGTAGACCTTGAATCCACCAGGCATCAAAGTCTGGAAGACACCAGTGGGATCGTACTTCTGTGCGATCTTGATCAACTTCTGGTGGTTGCCTTCACCGTATCCGGGGAACATGGACTGGAATCCAGCAGAGTCACCCATGTAGTTGAACGCATCGTACAAGCCAGCCTTCTGAGTGGCATTGTTGATAGCGTAGGTGGTCTCCTCAACCCACGATGCGACAATGTCATCGTAGGCCGATCCAATCCACTCAACGACCTCAGCGTAGCAAAGGTACACCTTGGAGGAATCCAGTCCCAGGGCGTTACCGCCACGGGCTTCGGAAGCCTTCATCCAGTCATAGCCGATGGGCTGCCAGTCCAGCTGAATGGTGGAGATGTTGGCAGTGGGGATCTGAGCGTACAGCTTGGGGAGCTGGTTGAAGAAGGTAGTGTTAATGATGCTAATACCCTGGTAGAGCTCAGCGTAGGTCGTTCCCTTGACGGTTCCGGCAACGAAAACATCACTATCTATTGTTAGTTTTGTGCAATTCAATTAGGAGGTGGGTCTTACTTGATGCCATCGACGACCTCCTCACCAGTCTCGGCAGCGAACTCCGCAACGGTCTTGAAGGCGAGAGTGCTGGCAATAGTAGGAATGTCGGTGAAAGGCTTGAAGATGTCGGGGAAGGTGGCGTTATCGCTGTCGTAGAACAGGATGACAGATGCCAGAGTCGAGTCTCCGGGAACCAGAGCGGGCACAATGTGGGACTTGGCATCGTAGATGTCGGATGCGTATTGCGCGGTAGCCTAGAAGGATCAGTAATGGTTTTGACTGGTCCGGAATTTGAATTGACGTACCGCAAGGAAGCGGTCGATGTACTTGGCCGCCACAGTCCAAGTGCCAGCCCACACCTTGCGAGAAGGAATAGTCTCCATATCAAAGCGGGTGACCAGACCAAAGTTGCTGCTGCCTCCCTTCAGGGCCCAGAACAAGTCCGAGTTGTTCTTGGTGTTGGCCTGGACAATAGTGCCATCGGCCAGAACAACCTCGTAGTTGACGACGGTAGTGCAAGCAAAACCAACTTGGTTACCGTAGAAGTTGACACCTCCAGCAAGCAGCAGACCGGGGACACCGACGGGGCCGAGACGACCACCGGCGGCAGTCAAGTTGTACTTGCCAAGGTACGCGTAAACGTCCTTCCATCTGTTGGAGTCAGTTCATTGTTCCGTTCACTAATGTGGGGCTAATATGAAAGCTTACCGGTAGCCAGGGCCGACCGACACGATCGACTTATCATGGTTCAATTGCAAGGTAGTCAAGTTCGACATCACAACCAAAACACCGCCATCAATGTTGTTAGAGCCCTAAATAATCTTAATTTTCCCGATCCATAATAAAGAGGTACTTTTGTTCAGCGGAAGCTTACCCGAATTCCCATGTGGCCGCCACCACGAACAGCAAACTCCGCATTAGCGTCAACAAGCGCCTTCAGACCCTTGGCCAGCTCCTCGCTGGACTTGGGACGGAACACACATCCCGGAGCCAGGATCTCAGTGTTTGACCAGAAGTTCTGAGCCTCATAATCGTAAACATTGGTCTTGGGAAGGAACACGGCATCGCCCAGGGGCTTCTGCAGCGCCTTGCACCCAGCTCCGACGGACGGAGAGGTTTTAACCACATGAGACTCGCCCGCAACTGCAACCGCCGAGGCAGAGCCCACCAGGGACAACAGGAAAGTGGCCACACGCATTATGCAGATTTGAGGGTTGAAGATGGACAAGGAAAACAACCAGATACCACGTGGGTGAAGAATCTATTTAAACTGACAGCCGAGCAATTTAGTCTGGGGTGTTCCCACCAACGGGCATTTCTGGAATAGGCATCCTCTCCTGGCGACAGCGTTAGCTTAGTTCTGTCTATCCCGCTTGGCTCCGGTGTTCTGAGAGTAACCAGGAACAACTAGGCCGGTGGCTGCCAGTGGGGCGTCATCCACTTAGCGCGATGTAGCGCGGAAAAGAATCCACGGAAACCGGCATTGTGATTGTGCACGTAGAATTGATCTTTCTGAAGTCTGAAATGGATGAGAGAAGTATAAATTTGCTTGACGTGCTTTACCAATGAAACAAAAGCAACAAATCCAAAAAGTTAGAGTTATGCTTTGTCTGAATCGTGGTGTTGTGAACGCCACCCGCCAATAATTTCGTCAGGGGTTTTGTGTTTACCAGACTCTGTCCGGTGGTCCAGATCCACTAATCCCATAGCTTTATCGAAGTAATTATTGGAATGCATTTCACGGATGTAATTCTCATCATGTTTGATTTATTATTGCTCATCATATTTACAATTCAAATACATTTCGCGTCCACGATTGGGGCACCTTATTAAGAGACTATTAGGCCTAAGGCTTCTATACAATCACCGCCCTGCGGTGGACGAATTCTCTACATCAAATTCCACCGTCCGAATAATGCCATCCATCTCTTTCGGAGTGCCGGAAGTATTAACAGGTAATATATGCTCCTCACTATCATTATCGGGTGCATTTCGAGATGTAGTGAGTGTGGTGGAGTACTGATTCCCTCGGTTCGAAAAGTCGGGTTGCCCGCTTCGTGGCATCGAGTTCAAGGGATGTGCTTGCTTTCGAGATTGTGATCCGTAGTATCCACCGGCGGAGGATAGACCAAGGAGACGAGGGAAGTATCGACGAATGAAAGGTCGAATGGCTGTGACGGAGCCACCGAAGATTCCAAGGTTGAGCTCAATTGTGCACCACATCAGTGCATCGGTAGTGGTCCCTGTAAAAATCCAATTAGTCCTTGTTTGACTCGACATTGGGTGAATGGACTTACAAGTGAGATCGGCACTCTTTAGAAGATTATATAAACTGGCAAGGCGGATGCAGCTAACGATTCCAACACTGTGCCAATGTTAGCAATAGACTGAGCTCCCTGGGTCAAGATACAACTTACAAACATCCCATTGCCAGCATCGCGGCAACAGCAACCTTCTGTCGTATTGGCATCTGCAATCGACGGATCCATGGTCTGTAAAATCTTTGTTAGTCCTCATGTCGACCCGAAGATAACAAATAACCTACATCGGAACAGCGACAGTCGCGAAATCGGTAAAAATACCCAACCCGGCATTGGCAAAGTAGAAAACAGGTCGGTTCATACAGTGTCCGGTTGTGATTGTGGAATCCCATGATTTGGCGATTGGATGACAGCTGAACAGGTTGGCCAGTATACTAGCGACGCTGTATCCGGCTGCGATAAAAACGATCGTCCAGACGGCCATATGGAAATTGCGACTGGGGAAGATGCGGAGGTAGAACACGAGGACGGAGCATTTGGTGAATCCAGTGGCTGCACAGTAAATGATGGCGGCGATGAGGTTCAGCTATCCGAATTCCCATATTAGCAACTTAGAGATTCCAGGAGTGAGCGCCTGCACTCACCTTGTTAAATTCCGGTGAGAAAGTAGATAGAGGAACGTCCCACATGTGCTTTCCCAAGCCCCAATTGAGCACTAATGAGGTTAGTTAGGTACTTTGTTTGGGCATAAGACTCACTTACTCTCCAATGTCACTCCAGTTAGAACACATGATAATATCTGTTAAGCCAGTTGTTAGGACGGAACCCTCGTAGGCGCTCGATTCTAATTGCAAAACGTACGATAGCCATAACCATTAAATCTAGATAACGTCAACACGGGTAATGTTTGAGGGTAAGTGTCGATACTCACAATCATCGGAGCGGAAACTCCGCACGACGAATAATCGCGTCCATGTTCGCACCGCAAGAGCAATAACAGCCAACGGTAGAAACACGCAGTTTACCACCAAAAACTTGGTACCAACGTAGTCCGGATTGACAAAATTGGACGTTTGACCTACAGGCGGAGACCCAGCCGGGGTAATAGTATCAGTGGCCATGGCCCTGGCTCAGTTGCGGCGGTTGTCCATCCACAACGGAGGGGCAAAACAGGCGATAAAGAAGCCGACGGGGCTCCAGAGGGTCAAAATGTCAAAAGGGTGTCAGAAGTCAGCGGAGACACAGGAAGCTATTTTATGGGACCCGAAATGTCAAGAACAAGGTTTTCTAGGAAACAGCAGTGTGAGCCGTGTTTGACCATTGAACTTTCAACATAAGCATCAGTCTCATTTTTCCAGTACAATATACTTTGCAATTTCGTCTCATGTGTGGAGACTGATCATTCTCCACTAGCTAGCTAGTGACTCGACCGGAGTTCACCATCGGTTCAGGAAAGGGTCCGTCCACACTATCGATCTTTTGGGGTTAGGTGAATGATTTCTATCCTTCAACCTCGGCAATAAGATCCATGTGGCATGATTACAGGACTTCACGGAGAAGCACGGAAATGAAGAAGAAACCCGCTCCTGGGAAGTCATTCGAAACCACAGATATGCAAGAAACAAGGGATGCGAACCACCTCTCGCACCAAGATCACCACCTACATATTGCCGAGGAGCATTGTCGGCGTCTTTTTGACCGAAATGGCTTGAGCGCATTGAATGAGGCAGGGATTGACGCGCCACGAACTCTACAGCAAATCCTTCGATCGATGCTTCTCCGTGTTCTCCGCTTCGACTTGCTCGGCCGAACCCTAGTCCCCACAACGAAATGACTCCGGGATGTAATTATTTCAATTATCTTGCCTGGGCTTCCTGATCGTCGCTGTATTTTGTCGGTGCGCTCCGATCATCGTACATAATGACGATCGCATTTTATGTTACTGCCAGTTCATGAATGGTTGTACGCTGTACTCCGTGCAACGCTTCAATTGAGGTTGGAATAAATTGACTAATAATCTCCACATACGGTAAAGCCTGAATAATTTAAAAACGCCCCCAAGACTAGGCAGAACTTGCAATTTGGAATCAAGGTGCTTACCGAGTTCTCCTGTGGCGCTTTTGGCAGTGGCTTCTAGTCAATTTCTAGAATCAGCCCCTGTCACGAAACAAATGTACCGTAATCCCCAGGTTCTGGGATCTATTGCTCGTTTGGGTGTGGAGTGGGTGTGGCGCCTATTGATTCATGGTTCAGACCCCCTGTCCCGGAACTCTATCATATGATGGTTTATTCGAAGCACGCAAATAAGAATCCATGATGTATGATCGTGCAAAATCGATTTTTTTTCTCAGGGCTAGCGAAATAATGGTCATTGGGAACAAGTGCGCTAATTTAGTTAGCTGTATCGTCACTTGGTATCCACGTGGCATAATAGTCAATCAGCCGTGGACGCCCCGAATGGAGGCCGAACTTCATACAAAGCCGTCCAAGCCAACCAGATTCCGATTGATCAGTCACTTTACTCTTTCCGGGATAGCCATGAGCCCTAAAGATGAATGAAATATCGCGAACCCGCTGCTACATATTAAAACCCCACTATCTTACATGCTCTTAGCCGGAGCCAAGGCTGAATGTGGCTGTTTCCAGGCCCAATCGATAAGCCCTAAAAATTGCATACGTCGCCTATATCCGCGCCTTTCCGGGACTTGAGTTGCACAATTAAGCGACAATATAACGGTAAAGGTAAACACATATTGCCGGGTGGATTCGAGGTTATGATGGGAGGGGGTTTAGGGAGAGTGCATAGGAAGGGCCGGATTAACAGCTGGTTATCCTTGTCCATTGGATATTAGGATGATAGGTACCATGGCTCATACAATGATCATTGATCTCTAAGGTGGAATCCATGTTCCTGCATTGAGTAATTAATCACTGATGAATAATATGCCGAAATTGACTGAATCTAACGGCTTGGCCTGTGCTAGGCTGATCAATTTAACAGGAATGTCTATCATTGGACGCCTTTCTTATAATCCTGCTTTGTTTCAGAAGGACCTTAATTTTCAGTCTTTGCCCCAGAAGCCGCTGCCGATGGTCATTCGAAAGAAATAGGAAACTCTAGCCGTTTTTCGAGGATCAATGAAGTCATCTGTTTCATTTAGGCATACCTCCGGGCCATGAGCAGTCTTGGGGAGATAATTCTGTCGCAACCTGCAATTGCCGCCATCTTGAATAACGCTGACAATCTACCAGATGAAAATGGGCACCCAAAATGAATTTTAAACGGATGTCTGAAGATTTCTGCCTAAGAAAATTCCCCCCCTTCACCGGCAATTCGTTGGAAACGACTGTTGTCACATCGCGTTATGCTCAGTTGCCACAACCAAGCCACGCAACCTTTGAACAACTGAAGCTACATTGTGAGGAAAAAGACGTGTAAGATATGCTTTTCGAATACGGAGCTATAGCTCCACAATGCTATGTTTTTTTTGAGACTTGAAAGAGAAACCACCTGAGCACCAATGACAACACATGGATTGCCCAAAATGATACACATGGCTCCGCGCATAAAAGCCAGATGTAGTATGAGAAAGTCATAATAGTGCGACTAGAAACACATGAAATAGCGGAGCAAAGAAAAAAAAAAAGAATACGGGTATTATGTTCAGATGGATAAAACCACAATATTATGCTCACATTTGCATCCGCTCGTCCCCATCCACATCTTCGCTGGCGCCCAGTGCACCACCAGGTATCCGTCCCTCGTTGAGTTCCTTCTCCAACCGTGTGATCTCTGCCATACTCTTTGCTTCGCGAATCATCTTCTCCACACGCTTCCGTTCAGCGTCCGTGAGCTTCACCCGGATCGCCTTGTCGGTTGAGGTGTTGTTGGTCGCTGCGGCTATCGAGGCATCGAATGTCTTGGACTTGATGCCCTTGATCTTCGATGCGAGGGCGGACGGTTCTTCAAAAGTACCAAACAATTCCTTTGCCTTGGCGCGCTCCACATCCTTTACTTTCTGGTAGTCGAAGAAACGCAAAGAAGGAACAGTCCAGATAACCCAGTACCGGTAGTTCTGTTGCTATTTGTTAGATATGCGAGGTAGTTCTAGGAAACATCAAAACATACTTCTTTCCGTGTGACTGGGTTCTCAAGCAGAGTAAGATGTGTCAATTTTGTGAGGGATCGGAGCGGATCGAGATCCGCAAGCTCAGACAGGTTATTTGAGGTCAGGACAAGGGCTGACAAGTTGGGCACTGACGAGCCCAGAGAGGACTGGATGTGGCTGATTCTATTGCGCGCCAGAAGGAGGGTGTGAAGACGAGGGAAGAAGGGGAAGTTTCCGAGCGAGGAAAGGTCGTTGTCGGTGAAATCAATGGTATCTTGGTCCTGCGGATTGTCAGCACGCGACTTCTTCCCCAAATGAAAAAAAGTGTTGCCGGTGCACCCTTGCACTTGAAGAAGTGGCATTGGATGAATCGCAAAGTATAGACTCAACTTACTTTGGCAATACCTAGGTTCTCAATTGCGGGGATCTTGTGTCCTATACGACTCAACGCGTAAAGACGATGTGAATGAAGCTCTCTTGGAAAGGTGTAGTATCTGTCCTTTTCAGGTAGACGGATGATTTTTGAACGCACCTCTTAGATCCAGCTCACGGTCTGTAAGCGGATTGATGTAGGAAAGGGAATTCTGGATGAGCTCGACGGTCAAACGCATTGCGGCGGTGGCTGCAATTGAACTTGGGGCTCGTGGGGCGGGAAACGTATGCAGACAGGGTATTGTATGGCAACAGTTTAGGTCAATGGATGTCGGAATAAAACTGATCTGATCTGCAGGTCAAGGGAGAGCTCAATGGATGGGAAGGCCTGTCGCAAGTTTCTCTAATCAAGACTAGCTCAGACCGCAGCCCTTTCTGCCAGGCGGTGTGCCAATCACCTTGTCACGTGATGTTATACAGCAGGGCAGAATTGAAAAGAGCTTAGATGGCTTGTTTTACATGGGATATGGGGTGCGTACAGTAAGTTAGAATGGTTCATGAGGTTTGAGCAATGTATTAGTCTATATCCATTAAAAAATTGCAGTAAAGTGCTAATGGTACACAGCCATTACATCCGAATCACCCGGATCAGATCGAAAACATCGAAACAAGTGTACTCCTCCAGCGTACAGGTTTGAATATTGTCAAAGAATTGAAAGCATCAACTGCCAGACAGCAACACCTTGATGGACATCTCCCAGATATAGGGAGGCAAATGAAACAAAGCAGTGGACTCCAGTGGAAAAAATGCGATGCAGGACGGAAAGCAAAATGTGTCGAAGTTCTCAAGGCATAATTCAGTTCGAGGGGCATTGCATCAATAGCATTAATCATCGGCGAGGGGACTCAGGATGGGCGATTTCTGATGGAGAGATCGTGTGGGACTGCCAGCTCTGGAACGTCGTCCGTTCGTAGTAGGTCCCAAGGCGATAGGAGCCAGGTGATCTCGGCTCTCAGTTCGCACCACCAATCCTGCCCGATCCATCGCAATTCCTGATCCACCACTGATGCCCAAGCCAATTGTTCCCGATGAGCTATTGTCAAGAGTGTATTTCAAGCTAGGATTGTTGCCACCGCTGCCCCAGCTGGAAGCCCGCTTCGGTGGACGAGGGTTCAGCCCATCGACATCAGAAGCACGGCCTCCATCTAAATCGCTAGCATCAGAGTCAGCTCCACCCAGATCAAACTCTTGCACACCATCCTCCATGACGCGCTCGTAAGAAGGAGCATTGCGGTTGAGGAATGGTAACATGCCAATAAAAGGCCTTCGTTTCTTCGGGTGGTTGGGGTGAGATGGTCCCCCACGGCGAAGGAGATTATTGATGTGGTGATAGATGCGCAAACGACGGCTACGACCGCAAAGGAAAAAAGCGGCCACCACAATAATGAATAGGAATAGAAGGAGTCCGGGAATGCGACGAGGAGAGTCTCCATCAAACAATGCGTCATGCCAGTGCTCGCTGTGGAATCCCTCCGCATCTGGTAGAAGCTGCACGCTAGGGTATTGGAAATCCTCAGGAATACCGGGGATGTTGCTACCAAAACCAACAGGCAGTGCTGCTTCATTCTCCGTGGGTACCTGTGAAGATGCATATAGAACCATCTTGCCAAGTGTCCAGCTGACTTCGGTGGAGTCAATCTTGTTCACAGCCTGGAAAGCATCCAAATAGCCCTTCTCCTCGCCATGGGACAAGACTTCTTTGGTACCGTTGTGAGAAGAACCCGAAGTATCTTCCAGGCCCACCCTTGGGATCCCAATACCATCATGCAACATATTGATGATCCACGAAGCTTTGAAGCAAACTTCATAGGCCTTTTCGTGGTCAACCTTCTTGCCCCACTGCTGTGTCTCAATCCCTTGTTCAATGGAGTCCCAGTCCTGAGAGCAGAATATTTTAACCCGCTCTTGGTACGTGTTGAAATCGTACGCCTTATCCTTATAACCCATCTCAAAGATCTCATGAGTTGTATGCCAGTACTCGCTGATTCCGATGAAATGGTTCACGTCGAAGTCAATCGCCGGGACATGAATGCCGTGTAGAAGGCATGGGGAATCCAAGCACGGTGCATCCTTATCCAGCAAAGGGAAAGTTTGGCGTAGACATTCATCAAACCTACCAGTGCCTACCAAAGTGGGCCTCGCAGGACTTGCCAGCTGCACTTCCTTGCCATCCAGGGTCGTGCGCAGACCATTAGGGAGACATGGATCCGGTAGCTCTTCAGTGCCCGAGCCCATCGCCGCCTGCAAAGCTTCAACAAAGCGGCGTCTAGCTTCGTGGACACCGAATTCTAGCCAGGATGTCACAAATACTCGATGCTCTTGCTCAGATCCATCGACATTCCGTAATCGTAGCAGTGTCAAATCATTCGCATGTTTTTCGGTCTCTGTTGCGTTTGGAGCGAAGGCGATTTGCGCGGATGCACCACCCATATCCAGAAAGCCATACGTATGATGTCCCTTGCCATGATCGTGGGCCAGGGGAGAGTCGAAAGTGCCCATCAAGTAGTTTGTCGCAATCCATCCGTATAATCCCTCCGTCACACCGGGAATCACTTGAATATGAGCACCGCAGTCCGGTAGCAGGAAGTCGGTGTTCGCACGTGCGTAAGAGCAGATCTGATCGAGAAGTAATTGTCGTTCCAGGTTTCCCAGCAGGCGCATTCCCGCCGTGGCGAGCAAAAAGATGGGCGTATCCTTCGCATCGTCTTGCGGTATAACGCTCTTGGCGTGCTCCAAGAGTTCTGCAAGATGGTCTGGGCCGATGGCATCGGGTCTATCGGCGAAGGAAGAAACACCTTGAAGAAAACGAGACCAGTCAGTCGATGGGGGTTCATTTTCTGGGGCTGCCCTGCGAACTTACCGGGATGGATCTTCTTCACCCATTCTTCCTTGGTCTTGATTTCCGGGAGCGATTTCAAGTCGTCGGCATCGGCCTTCTTGCGCGCAACGACATTGCGCAGCCAGCGATACACGTGGACACGAGTCCCCTGTGTTAAATAATATTAGCGACACAATCCGTAGAGATCGATGCAATATTTTTTCCTTCGAATTAGACATACAGACGAGCCAGCGTCCAGGACAACACCATAACGCCCTGTGGGGTGGATAACATGTCAGTCAATCTGGGCTATTTTCGGAACGGACTGAACCGCAGGTAAAAAGAACTTGTAAACTTACATTTGCCCATTTGACTAGTTAGCGGTATAGCATGACCAGGAAAACGAGGGATAGACGGCTCCTAAGAGCAGAGTGAAGGGCAAGATTGAACGAGTGACGGACGTAAACGGTTCAGTGTGAGGAGAGAAAGAGATAAGGAGTCTTTAAATCAGAGACGCGAGGCACGGCAGGTAATACCGGGCGTGACGGGGGGCGAGACCCGCTCTAAATTGCCAGTATTGCATTAACTATGGAAAATGAGGAAGGCTGTGATCCGCATCTGGGAAGGTACCGTAATATTACAATGCATGACGAGCCGTGTAAAATACCACCTGCTTTTGGATTGCAATTTGTACGTATTTCCGTTTTGGCCTTTTCTTTTTTTTGCATGACACTTGACGTCGTTGCTCAAAGTCCCCACTTCCAATGACGGGTTGTTCTATGAGACTCCACTTTCTGTTTGTTTCCTCTCTACGGAGTATACATCCACAAATACAATCATACTTCTCTGCTCAGGCAACCTAGACATTCAACACGGGACACGGAACTCTGTTCCAAAAAGATTCGTCACCCCGGAATGTTTTACCGTTGCGTTGCATCTCGATAAGACGTTGGATCTCGCCCTTCCAACCCCAACCTTCCACCCTTTCTCCAATCCCTCCGCGCTAGGCCAACCCTGAGCAGGGATTAGACAAGTGACCGTCTACGTCAGCTCTGGGACTAACAAGGCCGGCCATCCTGCATCATGATACGCCAGCCTGCACCAGCGGGCTTGGCATCCCCATATTGACTATCGCGGGGCTGAATCCTGTGCGACCAGCATCCCAAAATAAAAAGGGATGAGATCTCCCCAATGTCTAATTCATACTCTGGGCCTGTCGCACTCCTAATGTGATCTGTTTTGCGATTTGCCCATTGATGTTTTACGTTGATTACAGGACTCTGCAGAGACTTTGTTTTGCTTCGGGGGGGATCATCGGTCGCAGCATGCAAACCCCACCTTTCAGCCTCCGGATTGATTCGCTCCCGTCAGCCCGTGGAAGGACGATTGGCATGATCTGTTCACATTAATACTCAATTGAGAATGACATTCTGACACTTTACACGCGGCCCTCGAACACACGGACCAGGACCCTGTAGATGACCCTGTTTACTAGAGATCCTTGGATCCGATCGAAACCCCAGGCGCCTCGTTCACCACACTGACATTGCCTGGTGAAGATGACGCAAATAGATCGGCTAAAATAACACGCTCGCCGATCTGTTCGTCCATAAATTGGGCCCGGTCTAATCCAATCATTTCTGCCTCTTCATGAACCCGGAGCTGCATGCCCGGGATCCATTGCAGGAGATAGAGCAGGATGCATGATACAGTGAACGAATAAACACTGATGGCGCATACTTCTGCCAATTGTTTTCCAACCTGCATCCCGTTGCCATCGATACCACCACTGGCTTCGGTCACGCCATCCAATGCAGCAACCGAACTCGAGGCAAAAATACCCGTCAGGAAAGCCCCAATCATCCCACCGATTCCATGTAGTTTAAACACATCCATACCTTCATCAATGTGCATCCAGTTGTTGATGTCTTGGAGTAACGCGCACACAATACTTGTAATGAACCCAATGCACGCGGCCAGCCATACTGAGACAAACCCGGCTGCTGGTGTGATTCCAACGAGCCCCGCGATGGCCCCCGAGCACGCTCCCACCACGGAGAATTTCCCGCGCGTCTTAATCCAGTCCACCAGTACCCACCCTATTACGCCTGTGCACCCAGCCGTATTGGTGTTGAAGGCTGCTAACATGGCTCTGACGCTAGCATTGAGGGCAGAACCACCCTGGCATAGATGTCAGCTGTGTGTACCTAAACTTCTCAGTGCTAGCGAACTTACATTAAAGCCAAACCACCCAAGCCAGATCAACGTCGTACCAAGAAAGACCAGGGTGGTATTGTGAGGCTTTGCATGTGAAGGCTCATCAAGATGCTTGCGTTTCCCAAGGACCAAGGCATAGGCGAGTGCCGACCAGCCCGACGCAATATGGACCGGCCCGCCACCCGCAAAATCCAATGACGGCAAATTGTACAACCAACCATTACTGTTCCAGGTCCAACAGGCAATCGGACAATAAACAACAGTGGCCCAGCAGAAGCTGAAAATCAACGAAGGAATCATGTTTCCTCGCTCGAAGGCTCCCCCCACCACAATCATCACCTATGAACATCAGCATAACTCACCGCTCCTTTGAATATTGAACTCACCGTGCATGCACAGAAAAGGAGCTGGTATAGAACGAACAAGATCTCAGGCAGGACGGCTGACCCTGGCGACGGAGCAGCCATCACACCTTTCAATCCAAAGTTGGTCAATGTTCCAATGAAGGGACCCGCGTCACGAGAATAGGCCAGTGAATATCCCCAAAAAATCCATTGGAAGGTGGTTCTAGCATCGATACATTCGTTAGTATCAACAAGAATATATTGAACAAGGGAATTTCCATACACTGCGACAATCAGGAGCGACTGAAATAGCAGCGTCAACGCCGACTTCCTGCGCGCGAGGCCGCTGTATAATAAACCAATTCCTGGGATGATCAACCAGACAATAAAGCCGCAAAAGACAATGTAGATATAATTCCACTCGAATCCTTCATACTGGGCGTTCACGTCGACTTTGGTCGGATCGCCGCCCCGAGGGGTGGAGGCATTGTATACAGGCTATGGTTCGATTTGTCAATGAACAGGTCGTTGTCTTTTTAGAAATGCGACATGAATATCTACCTGTGTCAAAGCCATTCCAAAGACTGCGCTTCCAGAAAAGTTGCAGACTGCCCTACCAGATAGAAATATTTAACCGGTAATCTTGGAAATCACGGTCTCGAAATCAACACGATGAATGCTCAGATGTGCACTTAAGAGCTCCTACATGATATCTACGATAATTATCAAGTCCCGAGATCCCCCAGTGCCGAGCGTCTTATCAATCAAGAATCAAAGCCAAGGCCGCCATCTCGCGTTTCTGATCCTGAAACAAAGACACTCGTTGCAAATTCAAGTGTCTCTTGGCTAATATCGCATCGGGGTGGAGGACGATAGAGAGGCGATTAGATGATAAGGATACGGTCGGCCAGTGTAAGATAACATCGTCCAACCATATGCCCGCATGTCGAAGACCCCGGATCTCACTTCCATCTGTGGCTTAGGGGGGACCTTATCAATACCTTTCTTATCGGATGCGAGGCTCTTGGCAATGACGTCGAATTATGCAAGTCGTACAGTGAGAGATTGTTTTCGTATTCCAACATTGACGTTAATGCCATGTGTACTTGCTAAGAATCATGCTCCACTAGATTAGACACGTGATAAGTGTATCACCAGGTGAAAGTGATCGTAATATATACATATCAGCTCATTCGAGGAACTTGGTTTTAGAGGGCATAGCGGAAATTTCTATCCTCCTTATCCGTCAAATCGGTCTTAGGCAGCCCGTTCTCATCAAGCTCAACTTCTCCATCATGAAGTTCAATACCATAGCTAGCTTGTGTATCACGAGCATTGTTGTCCCACACACACAGAAAGCGGTAGATGATGACAGCCACAAATAGCAAACACCATGTGACGATGGCGGTGATGACACCTTCGGTATACCGGGGTGATTTTGTCCACAGCTGGGGGCTCCCTATACAGCCAGCGCAGTAACCAATGAAAAACATGGTATTGACGATGGCGCGCTTGGTGTTACCTTTCACATTGGATGCCGACAGCGACAATAGGATGGACATGGTTGCTGTGATACAAGAGGCCTGGAGCACGGTTGAGTCAATTATTGTTGGCTATCGTGGAAAAAGAAGGACTTACTAGCCAAGATGCCACGATCAACCCCCATTCCGCGGTCACGGTTAGCTTAAACAGGAAGATATTTCCAATGAAAGGCGGAATAATCAAGGCCAGAATGACCAAATTTCTCTGACGCGGAAAGAGATAAACAAGTGCGGTCCCAATCCATAAAAGGGCAATCTGAACAGCTCCAGACGGTGCGGTATAGAGCAAAGTCTGCAGCTTTGAGTATCCGATAGACTCAATCACTAGCGACGCGAATGTGAGAACTGGAGATTGCATAGTAACAAGCACACCAAACCAAAATACCATCCACGCTTTGGGGTCCAGTAAAGTCTCCTTTAGCTGTGGTATAGAGAAAGCTGTCTTGTCACCGCCATCACGATCAGCGGCAAGACGCATAGATAACACCTTCTTCTCTCTCTCGTTCAAAAACCACGCATCATTGGGCCCATTTGGCATCAGCATGAAGAACCCAATGCCCGCCAAGAAGGTCATTGCACCACAAATGAGGAATAGAACTCGCCAAGGCTGAATAGAGATGGATGTATTCTTGCCTATACCGTACATGATCAGGCAGCCGATGACTTGAGCCACGCCATTCATTGTGATCCACAATGCGGTTCGTGCAGCATGCTCTTTTTTACGATACCAGATACTAGTAATCGTCACAAAGGCAGGCGATACTGCCCCCTCACTGAATCCAAGCAAGAATCTCACGGCAGCAAACCCGGCGAAGTTCTTTGGTGCTGCGAGACACATACAAATAATGCCCCAAATTATACTTCTGCAATGTTAGTCGGTGATCGACCAAGAGGGCAGAATGTTAGGTACAACAAAGTCTGAAAGGGATAACAACATACACAGTGACACCAACAAATCTGGTTAAGGGAAGTCGACTCATGAGATATATAAACGGCCATTCCGAGATGAGCTGACCCACATAGAATATAGAGCTGGACCAGGAGTATTGCGAACTGGTCATGTTCAGGTCTTCCATAAGGCCAAACACGGCGGCATAGCTCAAACTCTGTTTATCAAGGTACTGTAAAAAGAAAACAAAGCACATCTGTCCTCAATCAGCGACGGGGTTGAAGAAGTGACCAAGGCATCTCACAAATGGCAAAATGACCATGTCAATCTTTCGCAGAACTGCTTTCTCCTCCTCGGGGGTGTAGGTCTCGCATTCTCCAACTATTTCCCCGCTCGGCCGGTCGCCTTCCTCTTTGACGGAATCTGGGCTCTTAGAGTCGTTCATGGATGAGGTTGAGAATTGGTATGCAAGGGTGAGTGGAACACCGGGGATATGCCCAACTTGTATATTTCACGAAGTAGATAAACACCATAAGGCCCAGTTGCCGACCAGCCTTCAAGTCGGTGACATTCCCTATCTTCATACTGATCTAGAAAAGATCAACCAATGGTGGTACACAAAATGCGGGGGCACTCGGTCCGATAGCCAACCATCGGCAATCTGCCCCTGTGGAATGGACAGGTTTCCGACCTGAGCGGGGTTCGTTTTTGGAATTGTTATCACCAATTCCGCTATATCTATCTGCATAATTCTGAATTTCTACCATTATTTCAATCTTATTTGCCCGTCATGTCTGACCATCCCGCCGTGCCGGGCTCTGACATCAAGCCATGGTCCCGCCCGGGACCGCAAGGGTATTTGTTCAAAAATGCCAACGTGGTGGATGTGAAGGCTGGGAAAATAATTGAAAATGCCATTGTGATCACCGATCAAGGCAAAATCCAATCCGTTTCCTCATCTCTGCCGGAGCCCCTCCCGGCCGACCTCACCGTCGTCGATTGCGAAGGCCGCTATCTATGCCCGGGACTTTTTGACGCGCACGTCCATTTATGCGCTGTACCTGGATTCACCGACCTATCCAAGGCTTTCGGAAATCCAAATGATGTGCACTTACTGCGACAGCCGTATACCGCAGCTCAGATGCTGCACCGCGGTTTCACTAGTATCCGCGACTGCGGTGGCGCCCAGCTTGCTCTAAAGGAAGCTATTGATGAAGGCGTCTTCCCCGGTCCTCGCGTATTTATCTCCGGTCATGCCCTTTCTCAATTTGGCGGACACGGTGATCTCCGCTCCGCACACGAGCAAACAGGCTGCTGCGGCGGCACCCACAGCAATAACCACCTAGGCCGCATGTGCAACGGTGTACCCGAGTGCATGGCTGCTGTCCGCGAGGAGATCCGTTGCGGAGCCGATTTCATCAAAATCATGGGGTCGGGTGGTGTCGCGAGCCCGACCGATCGTCTAGAGCATCTCCAATTCACAGGCTCCGAGATCCAAGCTATGGTTGAATGTGCCAACAATGCCGGGACATTTGTCACGGCGCATGCTTATACGGTCAAGGCTATTCGGCACTGCATCGATAACGGTGTGAAGGGGATTGAGCATGGCAATTTTCTGGATGCACCAACTGCCAAGATGATGGCTCACAAAGGTGTTTATCTCACACCGACGCTGATCGCGTATGCTCAGATGGCATCAGAGCGCTGGATGGGATATTTGCCGCCGGAGTCGCAGTCAAAGAACTCCCAGGTGCTTAAATCTGGGCTTGAGGCCTTGAAGGTTGCTTCTGATGCTGGGGTCACGATGTGCTATGGCTCTGACTTGCTCGGCCCACTAGGTTCTGCCCAGACACATGAGTTCGCTCTACGGTCGCAGGTCTTGAAGCCCGTGGAGGTCCTGCGCAGTGCTACAATTAATCCTGCGAAGATGATGGGCTGGGAGGAAGCGATTGGGCAGATTCGAGAAGGCTTCCATGCAGATGTGGTTGTTTTGGACAAGAATCCCATCAAAGATGTTACCATCTTTGATCGGCCCGAGGAACACGTTTTGGCCGTCATGAAAGATGGTCGTGTATACAAAAGTCGCTGGTCCAAACTTCCCGAGGACTCTGAAATACCTGTCAGAGTCAAGTACAACTGAATTGCTTGAAGTGCATTGAGGCGGGAGTTGGGTGTTGAGCATTGAAGCATCGCAGTTGTCTTAGAGTATATTCGTTCTAGGTGGAAACATTGGGTATGCATAATGATTTGGGAATTACTGCAGCTCCGATGGAGTATGTCTCTGGAGGGTGAGTAAGGTGTTGCCAAGCATAAACATATTGTTACTAAGTAGAAATTAGTCACATATCTTATTCACGTCTATTGCAGCTGGATCAATGCCTATGTAAGACATTCCTTGAGTTAAAGCTGTCTGACGAAAGTTTAATCCGCCACTCAGATCGTAATTAGTTGAAAGATCTCGTGAAATCCGAAGTATTGACGTGATACCCCCTCGGCTGTATAGTCTTAAAGTTTTCCTCGTTCTTACCTATCGCGAGACGCATTTCACTGCTAAGTAATAAAAGCCCGTCTTGCCATAATACCGCCCCAAAGGGGTCTGAGCCGGTGGAGTTTAACCAATTCCATGCGACGAAGACCAAACGCAACCACACTTCTGATGCCCTCACAAGGCAGGAATATGGATGCGATCCTCATGAGAATAGAATCGGATGATTTCAAGTGCTATCTCAAGAAAGCGGATAGCTGGGTTAGGAAAGAATACATGAAAAGACACTCTTTCAACGGGGACATGAGAAAGGTACCCCCGGCCGTATTCAGGGCTACCAAAGGTGCCGGAACTTGGGAATAGAAATATATTCATTCGTGGTCTTACGATACATGGATATCCGGAAATGAGAAGGTGTAAATAGCATAAAGGAAGCATCAAATCAGCTTCCACTTGTCAAACTCTCAATTTCTCTGTTCGGCCCTGTTACCAGCTGATCTTACATCTGAGCTTTGATAATATCGGCTGCGCGCTCCGCAACCGCATACACAGTGCTTTGCAAGTGCCCACAAACCTGGAACGGGATGATCGAAGCATCGACAACCCGGACATTGGAAGTTCCGTAGACCTTCAGCGAGGTATCGACAACTCCACCAACCTCTTTGGGCATCATACCAGCCGTGGTAATGGGGTGGAAGTTCGATCGGACTTTGAACTCGTTAGCGAAGGCCGGTCCTAATATCAGCAGGAGCGGGGTCTAACATACAGGTAGACTTGAGGAAGGAAGACCATCCTTCATCGCCAGAGTTGGCAGCCACAGTCGACAATCCGGGGCTTGTCTCTTCACCTGCCATATCGGCGAAAGGTTCAGTCTTGAAAATTTCACGAATCAACCGAGCAGCCTGAGCCTGCGCATGGAGATCGAAGTCCAGCATGAAGTACTTCGGGTCGATCGTAGCGGGAGCCGTTGGGTCTGCGGATGAAATGTGAATGTTTCCGCGTGAGAAAGGTACAGAGCCCCAGTACTCGGTGTCGTATGTATATCCGGATGGCTCTAGCAGGATCTCTGCCACGGGAATACCAGATTTGAAGATCAAGTCCCATTGGATTTTGAAGAAGCGTTCAATGTCAGCTGCCCGAGTCACATTTCCGTTGGCGGAGGCAACTTGGGCTGCATAGGCGGGAAGCTTGCGGAGAAGCTGGGCACCAACAGCGGTGGCATTTGTGAATAGTTGTTCGGCAGAAGGGTATGCGACATAGTCGGGAGACTTGGTATAGTTTATTTTCGAGTCGTAGGCGAGTCCGTTGTTCATTTGGTCTTGGAGGTTCTCGCCGACGGTTGGCAAGTTGACCTTTGTCTCGATATCGTATTTGGATAGAATGCTATGGATGAGAAAGTATTAGCTTATCGAGTTCGGAGCTCGAAGATAGTCAGGCTGGATTCACTTACTCTGGGTTTCCGATGCCTGACAGCTCGAGCAGAAGCGGGGACTTCAATGCACCCGCTGCAAGAATCACTTCACGAGATGCCTTGACGGAGGTGGTTGTGCCATTGGAGAAGGTAATCTCAACACCATCCGCAGTCACCTCAGCACCGTCCCTCCAAATGATTTTGTTGACATTGGTGTGGAGCCAGACGTCAAGGTTCTTGCGAGACTGGTAAGGGAAGTAGTATGCTCTTGCGGCATCCTCACGAATGTTAAGGTCCGAGTTTACGGTCTTAGGGTAAAGAGCGTAACCAATCATCTGTCCACCATTCGGGTCCTTATTGTATGGAATAGGAACCGACAAATTTTGATATGTGGTGTTCATGACTTGAGCCAGGCCGTCATTGAGCTGTGTGGAAGTCCAACCCACCTTCAACGGACCATCATACCCATGGTAGGCAGGATCGTAGGCGACTCCAGATCCTTCCAAGAATGAATAATCAGTTGGAATTTGGAATTGCTCGCCCTTTTTGAAGTAAGGGTACAGATTCTCCCAGTTCCAGCCTTTGTTTCCAATCTTTTCCCACGCGTCTATCTGGCTTGTCTGCGCCCGCAGATACACCATTCCGTTGATGGTTGATGTACCACCCAAAGCCTTTCCAGCACGCACCGTTTGTGTGGTTCCTCCACCCCATTTCTGCTCGACTGTTTCGTATGCCCAGTCAATGTCAGTGCCAAAGGCGTTTCCGTAGCCGCCGGTGTCCGTTACATTGATGTTGTTGTACACGGAGCCTCCGGCTTCGATCACGAGAACGGTGACGTTGTTTAGTTCCGACAAGCGGTTGGCGACGACCAGGCCACTAGTGCCACCACCGACAACAATATAATCGTATTTTGGCTCTGAGGCACGGGACACCGCACTTACCAATGGCAGGAGCGCGAGACTTGCGAGGCTCTTCATAGTCAAATATAGGCCCAGGGGTGAATTTTCAAGACGAGAGACGTGATGCTGCTTGCAAATCACAAGTTTGATGTTGTGGCCACTGACTTTGTATTTATGTCACCCCAGGTGGGCACGAATACGGGCTACGGAGTTAGACTCAGGCCTTGATTCCATGATTTATCAAAATGATCCTCGGTCAATCCTGACTAAATGATTCTTCAGCATCTTGGCGTTCTACTAAGAAACCTCGATTGCTTACGAGATCCACATTTACTAGGGGCAGTGAAGGAGCAGGGGTCCATCGGGAAATGGTCGGCATCCCGGTATCGGAAGTTATTGATCGCTCGGCCTAGAATGAGAGTCTGATGTCTCGAGGTTATTAAAACCAAATCAATTTTAGAGAAAGTTTTAGGAGAAATTGAGAAATTGAGTGGAATTATTTTTTGTATAACCTAGCCAGGCGATATTAAAGCATGATATTATGCGCTAAACCTGAAAGATATTTTTAAATATCCTAGAGTACGATTGACTATGCAGGCCATTAGAATCTCAGGATCTCAGATCCTGTTGATGACTCACGCAGGTCGGGAAACACGGTTATGTCAATAATATCGGCTTGTGAAAGATGACGATCATTCATCGAGAAGGAAAGAAATACGGAGTACGAAGATCATCCTGCGGCATGTCAGCTTGCAGAAGTGGAGAAACGGCTCAAAGGATTTCACCGACACCTTAAACAGGGCCTTTGCCCTTGAAACATGGCGTGCAGCCCAAGCCCGATAACGGTTTCATCGGGTAGTAACAGATAAGCATCCCACGGAATTTGCATGACAAAGATGATTTTAGCAGCTTTGAGTGAATAGTCTCCCAGAGATTTTGATCACGACAGTAAAAAAGGAAATGGAGGGAACTGGTAAACTCTAATGGTGACCAAGTTTTGCAATGTCATTCCGAGTGGTCTCATTGCCAAGTGGAGCCTGGTGTCATAGAGCGTTACTTTTTCGTTTGTGTGGAGTCGCCCCCTATTCCAAAGCACGGCTTCCATGCGTAGCCCCAGCCAGACAAGATTTCCAATCGGACTCGACCTTGGACCTGTACATTTTGGAAAGGCACAATTATACGATGAAAGGGGAATGAGGGACCGAGTACCAAGAGGCCAGACCCGCCGCTGTTACAAGGGTTTCGGGATTGCACTTATTTCGACATTCTGTATTCTATGACGAGAATTGTTCCGACTCCATCACGTAAGATCTTGCCAAGCAAAAGCTTAAATTTCTCAATGCTTGTCTCCATTTCCAATTGCCGATATCATATGTTCATCGTGAAATGGCAGGTAGATTCCGCGTTGAAAAATAATCTATATACAAGTTGGCTTGGCGCAAGACAGGGTTGAAACAACATCATGAACACATGAATTCCACTTCATTTCACATTACTTCGCAGATCCTTCCCGATGATCGTTCAGAGCAGGGGGCACCGGATCATTTCGCAGTTGAAAGTAGTTCATCAAAGTGTTCGTTTCGGGGAATTGGTGTAACAATGAAATGCTGAGATACGGGAAAGGCATCCTACATTGAGAGGACAGGCTCGTTGAAGGAGCCTAAAGCTGATTAGCTGCTTGAGAAACACGATCGAAGATCTCTGACTTCATACAAGTTTGGACGTGGCTTCGTCAGAAGAAGCCCGACGGGCAATCATAAAGGCAATCTTGGTGTCAAACATTCTGAAGAATTTGCCACGGCGAGATCGTAACTGCTCATTAGATTCATATTGACTGGGAATGAAGAGTTTATCAATTGAATCAACGGACGAGTGTAAAGATCACTTCTCTCATATTTGCAGCGATTCAAATCAGGATCCCGTGCCTAACACCTTTTCCTCTAGCTGGATCATCTGCTGCAGACTACATCATCTTGCGGGGGCGTTACCTAAAGACCTAACAACTTTGGACACAAACCCAGTAGATCATGGTGATCACCTTGATGAACTGCCGAAGGTGGGTAATGACTAAACATATAGCGCATTTGCCGACAAGCTTCCGGTCTTCCTTGCACCATCTGATAAGATGGATGATCAGATTCGCTCTCTGCCGTGGCGCTGATCTTAATCACGCACACTAGGCGATCTTGTCTCCTTCGGGCTGACGGACCCAATGGTCGAGTCTTGATCAATTTAAACTCTTTACAAGCTGCCTTGTTTCATCATATGTCACAAAGACCAGTGTAATTAATTGCGACGTGGGTCCGAGGTCTATGTTTTCAAAAAAATAAAAAAATAAAAAAAGAAAAGCCGATAATAATTCGCCGAGGGTGCTTGTCGAAATTATGTAAGATTTACCAACTGTACATAGTCGCGTGTTCGTTAAAAGGGTCTTGCCCCTGTCCTGTTTTGATTCCTGTCCTGTTTTGATTCAATATTGTTGCTTATCTCTCATACTAAAGCCTTGTCAACTGAAGATGGCTATCATCAAATTAGCCAATGGGCAAGGTACCCACTACAAACCAGCGTCGGTCACATCAACAGATGTTTTGATCATTGGAACTGGACCAGCTGGAGCCTCGCTAGCCTGCTTTTTGGCATCATATGGTGAGTTCCCAATCATGAAGATTTGTAGACAGCACACTAAGTGAACTCCAGGTATCCGTGGTATAATGGTCAGCGCATCTCCAACAAATGCCGATACCCCAAGAGCGCACATCACAAATATGGCCGCCATGGGTAAGCGACAGCAACACACATAACTGCTTTTATGGAGCTAACAAGTTGATCAAGAGTGCCTCCGAGATATTGGTCTCGATGTCGAATGCAACCGACTTGCAACCAATGGCATGAACATGATGCACACAAGGTGGGCATACAGCATGGCTGGGGAGGAATATGCACGGATCCACTCCTGGGGCCATGACCCCAAACGCAAGGTACCATCAATGTCAGCCATAGACTTGAAACATCAATGTCTAACACTTTTCAGGGTGACTATGAAACAGCCAGTCCATGTGATGCCGTCGATCTCCCCCAAACCCTCCTCGAGCCCATCCTAGTCCGATACGCCACATTGAACGGCTTCAGCTGCCGCTTCGATACAACATTCGTTGGCTTCGAGCAAGACGATGAAGGCACCACGTCCATTCTCCGCGATAATATCTCTGGATCGAAATACCACATCCGCTCAAAGTACCTCTTTGGTGCAGACGGGGCGCGGAGTGAAGTCTTTCGCCAGCTCGGGCTTCCACTAGATGTACGCCCAGATCAGGGCCTTGCATATAATGTTCACCTGAAGGCGGACCTGTCAAGTTACATGCAATACCGTACTGGAAACCTCCATTGGCTGTTACAACCTGACAAGGAACATCCCTTGTTCGGATGGGCGTGTATCGCGCGGATGGTGAAGCCTTGGGACGAGTGGCTCTTTATTGTGCTTCCGGAACGAGGAAAGGAGCTTGACTTTGAGCCTACTAATAAGCAATGGCTTGGGCGAATGAAAGAATTCATTGGCGATGATTCAATTGATACGGAAATTTTGGGTGTGTCAAAATGGCGTATCAATGATGTTGTTGCGGAGGAGTTCTCCAGTGGCCGAGTGTATGTACCCGGTTTTCCCCTTTCTGTGTTCCATTACTGACTGCGCATAGCTTCTGTCTTGGCGATGCAGTGCACCGACACCCTCCGTCAAATGGTCTGGGATCCAACACGTGCATCCAGGATGCATATAACCTAGCATGGAAAGTTGCCTACGTGCTAAAAGGTGAGCTGAGATATGTTATGATTGTCTCACTCTGATTAGAGTCACCTAACTCAATATTTTAGGCCAAGCATCACCGTCCATTCTCGAGACATACACGGCCGAGCGTCAACCAGTTGGGCGAGGAGTTGTTACAAGAGCAAACTCCTCATTCCGCCATCACGGACCCGTTTGGGACGCGCTCGGTGTCGTATTACCAACTCCAGAATTGCGACTCAAAGCTTTGAACGAGTTAAAAGATCCCACATTGAAAGGGCGCGCCCGTCGAGCCGCTCTCCAAGCCGCTATAGAGGAGACGGAGCACGAATACCATGCACTTGGAACGGAGATGGGCCAGTTCTACCAAAGCACCGCGATTTATACTGCGGATGAAGCTGCCTCATTCTATTCTCCAGAGGTGGTTGCTCAGGACCTCGATCTTACCTTGATCCGAGGCACATACCCTGGATGCCGTCTACCTCATGTCTGGCTCAACAATGCCGTTCCTGTCAAACGCATTTCTACCGTTGATTTGGCCGGAGGTGGCTCCTATGCACTCCTCACTGGCATTGGTGGTGAGGCCTGGAAGCTAGCAGCTTCAAAAATCGGAAACGAGCTTGGTGTTACCATCAAGGCCTATTCAATTGGTTTCCGGCAAGACTTTGAAGATGTTTATTTCGATTGGGCGCGCGTTCGCGGCGTGGATGAGAATGGTTGTTTGCTTGTTCGCCCTGACAGACACGTCTCCTGGAGGTGTAATTCAGTGCTTGGTGACGAGGCACAATGTGCGACCAAATTGCGGCATGTTATGCTGAGTATTCTTGGTCGGGCCTAGGAGTGCTGGGCGTGTCAGCCTATTTTTGTGCATTATCCAAGCTTTGTATCCCACACCTGACCAGTGATCACGGCATGGGACTGCGTTTGGAGCCTTTAGCCGAGATGTAACGGATGCGAAATAGCGCTGGAATTTGGGAGGGATCGCGCGGTTTGGAGTAGACTCCGACAATGGAGTTCAGGGAACAGAGGTTGTAGAGCAAGGCGTTAAATTGAATATCGAGAAACATGAACACATGACTTCAACAGAATAAGCTTCAGAGCAAATACAGACAACGATATCGGACCCTTGAAAGGGAGGAGGAGAACTGAGACTTAGGCCATGAGCTCGTTGTGACCAAGACGTCTATCCTTCGTATTTATGGACCAAATATTGCGTATGAAGCCCATAATATCAAAGAACGCAGAAAATAGACTAGCCGTCATACATGATCCATTGAATGTCAGCATTTGCGCCATGCCCTTACAAGAACTTTACAACGTTGAGATGTCCACTGCGGCATGCTGTATACAGTGAAGTGGAGGCATTCTCCATCGCCCGACCTCTGAATATCTCGTTCATACCATAATTGTATAAAAATTCCCAGGCTTTTCCTTAAGTTACAATTCAGCAGTGACAAAAGCTCTCAAGTGCCACTTCCAATCATGTAAATGAAGGGGAACCTTAATGACCCCGAATGAAAACTCCCTGCCATGCAAACATAGATTCAAGGATCGGCCACTTTGAGCATCAACCCATTGGGATGGTCTATACACCGACCAGCCATATCATAGCAGTCAGTGCATACATCAAAATCGTCACATAGCGTGCATTTATAATATGAATCATGGGGTAGAAAGAATCGGGTGCACGCGTCGCAATACCTCGAAGATCTCATCGACGTCACCGCGTCATATTCCATTTCGAGCTCTGCCTCGGGTATTGAAAATCCAGCTCTTTGCGAAAACTCAAGCAGAAGCTGAACAATATTTTCATTGCCGCTCTTTTGGGCCCACCAGAAAAGAGTTCGATCAAAACCATCTTTAATGTCCATACCATCTTGATATTCAAGTAAGCGCTTAACCATTGCTTCGTGTCCATTTCTCACAGCTGCAAATATTGGGGTTGACTCATAACGGTCTTTGATATGGGGCGAGGCTTGATGGGCAAGGAGTAGCTCGAAAACTTGGGTATGGCCCCTCATCGCAGCGATAAACAGCGGCGACCGGCCATAATTGTCTTTTGACTCAAGATCAGCGCCCTTTTCGACCAGCAACTCCATGATGGCTTCTTGCCCGCTCTCCGCAGCAATAGACAGCGGCGTCTGGCCATAGTTATCTTTCGATTCGAAATCAGCACCCTGCTCGAGTAGCGGCTTAACGATAGTCTCGTTTCCATTCCGTGCAACCCATGACAGCGATGTCCGGCCATTTTTATCTTTCGACTCGAGATTAGCGCCCTGTTCGAGCAGCAGCTCCACGATAGCCTCGTGCCCATATTCCGCAGTAATTAATAGCGGCGTCCGGCCAAGATTATCCTTCGACTCGAAGTCAGCGCCCTGTTCGAGCAGCAGCTCCACGATAGCCTCGTGCCCAATTTCCGCAGTAATTAATAGCGGCGTCCGGCCAAGATTATCCTTTGACTCGAAGTCAGCGCCCTTCTCAAGTAGCAGCTTAACGATGGTCTCGTGCCCGTTCCGTGCAGCCCATAACAGCGACGTCAGGCCATATTCTTTATCTTTTGACTCAAAATCAGCGCCCTTCTCAAGTAATAGCTTGACGATGGTCTCGTGCCCGTTCCATGCAGCCCATAGCAGCGGCGTCAGGCCATATTCTTTATCTTTTGACTCAAAATCAGCGCCCTTCTCAAGTAATAGCTTGACGATGGTCTCGTGCCCGTTCCGTGCAGCCCATAGCAGCGGCGTCCGGCCATAATTGTCTTCCGACTCGAAGTCAGCGCCCCTCTCGAAAAGTGCCATCACTACTGCCTCGAGCCCAAAATAGGACGATATCAAGAGACTGGTGAAATTTTTAGTGGATCCATAGCCCGTGGTCTCAAAATAAAGGGTGAACCAGGATGACCAGCTCTTTGAATTTGGGTTACATATCCTCAAAGTTGAAGGTATAATATCGGAATCAATGCGAATACCAGCCTGGCGGTAATGGGTGCCCCAATTCTTGGCGGAATAATCGAAGAAAGTGTACTGGTCGAAGATCTGACCACTTTCTATGCATGCGTCTGTGTCAACATTATCATTATTGAGGAAGTCCAGGTATAATACACAGATTCCAGCAAGAACCTTGTGAGCGTCCTGGATGGCGATGGATTGCTGCCAACGTTGGTCTGAAGGAGCGTTTTCAGCTGAAGTAGCATGTGTAAGCAGGAATTCTCGAGCAGTTTGATGAATTAAATAAATCTTGTCGTGGTGAATGGAAATGAATAATCCACAGCAAGTTCTTAGGCGTGCCCTAAAGTCTGCGTTCTCTTCAAGATCGAGGTCGTGAATAGACTTCGATGTGCTCTCAACATTCAAGGCAACGTTCATTTCAGAGAGCTTTAAGGGTCGACTTGCTGCTAATATAATGCTAAAGGCCCTCCGAACCAAGGCATGTTCCGTTGATTTTTGCAGAATCCGCTCGTATGTTTCATTGATGTCTTTGGGCAGTGATTCGAAGGTGGAATCAATTCCGTTGGGTGTCTTTTTGAAATTCTCTGTCTTCAAGTAGTTGAACACAAGATATACCCAAAGGTATGTACGATGTGGGACTTCGAGCAATCTCTTTGCTAGGTGACTTTTAACTAGCTCTGAGAGACATCTCTCTTTCGCTAGCTTTTCGACTCGATATTCGATCACATGGTTGACTTCTTGGCCTATACTATCCGATTCCTCCTCTCCGGGTATGCGAATGGTAGGGAAAGAATGTACTAAACCCCCGAACTTAGATAGTATCTGCTCATATGGGCGGCTCGTTAAGAGATACTTCAAAGTTCTACGACCTAGCTGGTTATTGCGGAATTGGCGCTCCACGTTAAGTATCAGGTCCTCAAGCTCTGCCTCAATGCATTCATCTAGAGCATCGAGCACGATGATGATGGGTCCAGCCTGGGGATCTCTTATAGCTTCTCCGAAGATCTTCCAGAGCGAATTTGTCGAATTGATTAGCTTTTGCCCATTTTTGCTGAATTCATTCATAGCATGATCGATCAAAGATGGCTTTTGCGAGAGGAGTTGGTGAAGTAGAGCGCAAAGCGCCTGTCGGACTGTGTTTTGGTCCTGGTCTTTGAAGAAGAAGTAGCAGACAGTTGCTAATTGTGGCAGTTTATCATCAATAAGATATTTGGCCAAGACAGACTTCCCACAGCCTGGGTCTGCCGATACTAGTAATGGGCCTGAATCTTGTTCCAACCACTTTTGGAAATTCTCGTGGTTAAGGAACCACTCGCAGGTGCCCTCTACTCGGATTCCCACATGATCCTTATACCACTCGTACGTGGCGTCTTTGGTTCCCGTGGTGAGGCGAAACGATTGAAGACATTCTTCTTGTTTTTCTAGCCACTTCCGCTCGATCGTGCTTTCCTGTATCTCAAGATGCTTCTGCGCAATAGCCTTATGCGCTTCTGCAACACCTTTGAGGCCTTTCGTAATTATAATGATCAGCATCTAGTTGTGGGGTGATATTTAGACTGCGCCGAACTAACCAGATAGGACATCACCAATTCTCTTCTCAGCCTCAATCCTATTAGGGATAATCCTATGTAACAGGTCTTTAGCGTATGCCGCCGCCACCATCGCCGCATACCCTTGCCAGCCCTTGTTCTTATGCGAGTCTGAGTAGTCGCAGATGCCCCGAATAACCAAACAAGGAAAGTGGTTCATCAGCCCTGCAGCCTCCATTTCAAAACAGATGACGTCTTTTTCTGCTGCAAGGCGATCCCGAGTCAAAGCGTTTTTCATTAACTGATCGGCAGAAGCAATCAGGCCATAGTGGATGGCAGGATTATCCTCGTGTTCGGTTCGCTCATGTCGCGGTATTAAATTTGAAGGGTCACTAGCACAAAACGCAGCACACCCTCTTGGATCATGAACAATCTGGGCTTTGAAAAGCCTATCAGTGCTTGGTTGCGGTCGTTCATATTCTTGGCGTAATCTCGCGTTCTTTTCGAGTATGGTGTTGATGGCCTCCTTAAGCTGATGCCCATTCCTCCTGTACTGCGCCTGTATGCCCGTCATGGCAGTGCGTAATGACGTTGGGGGCTGGTTTAAGAACCGCGTATACTGAAATCTTTCGCCTTGTATCGACTTGCCAAAATCATATTGGAACACACCACCTTCACCATTGCGAGGCGCACTGACCACAACGTCGCCTAGGCGAATGTCATGCTTCTCACTTGGCACACCGCCACCAATGCCGACCATGAGGCCAATTCTGACGTTCGGGAAGCTGTTCAACATGTTCGTCGCTACGCTTGCCGCGGACGCTGTTCCATACTCACCATCCGGTAAGACGGCAATCACGACGTTGTGCTCTCCAATTCTACCAAGGGTATAGTCGTTTGGATCATTTGACGAAACAAAAGTTGGTCCGTCGTGCTCTTCATCAAGAAATTCTTGTGCGGCAACGTATTCAGTCGCTATGGCGCATATCCAGCCCACGATGTATTTTGCAGGGTCTGACATGTCCGCTTTCCGAGGGCAAAGATTAATTCTCGTGTCGTTGTAGTCCGGATTGCAGAAAAGGTGAGAGGTGGATATCTGGTCGTATTGGTAGTTTGGCGAAACCCATTTCCCTGAGGGGCTGTGTGCAGATGCCAAGAGATGATTGGTTCTAGATGGAGGAACATGGCCCAATGATGATCTACTGTTTTTGCTTGTTCGGGAGGGTCGGTGCGGCAGTCGCACCGGCCCACAAGCTTCTTACCCGCTCTCACGCTATATCTTGCGCACCCGGGTTGGGGATTTGGTTGCTCAATGCAAAAGTATATAAGGGGGGGGAGAAATGTCCTTTTCACATGGCATCTGAAACTCCAAAAACAATGCATGGAATAGGTAAGGTTCCGTGGTCATCAGTTCCAGGTCATTGACCGTGCCCCTGGGTATGGTTCGCATTTCTACGATTATGCCAGCGGTGATCCATTACGGTATGATCCATCTTACCACACTGCATTCCCCAAAATTCAGGAACGAGTGACTATCTCCGAAGAGCACTATGAGTTTTGTCATGCCGCTGGTAATGCGCTCAATATCCTTGGTGTTGCTGGTCAAAATAAGCGGGTTGCGGGGTTGCCTGCCGGTTTCACGGCTAGGGGTACCGTGACAAAACTTTTCTCGTGTGCCTCTGCTTTCTTGGGTATGGCTTGTTTTTTTCGATTAATGGTACTTCGGGTATGAAGTCTCAAAAGCGAGAAGAGCCTGGTGTGGCTCGGAGAGTGGGAGGAGTGAGGCTTTCCATGACGAAACTTGATTTGTAGGATTATTAGTACGCATCGAATTTTGGATTTTGATTCATATATTACTTCAGGCTCAAATAACATTGAAGCTAGGTGATAGCTTCACGTCATTCGTATCTATGAACATCTATATACACAGTCTACTAATACATCTCCAGATCTACTTGATTTCGTACGGTCATAAGGCTAGCAGATACCAACTGTAGGAACGAATCCAGAGCATCACATCTGTCGCGCTCTTTTAATTGGATGATACCACAATTTTAGGGGTAGTGGGCCCACTAGGTGAGATCGGAGCAGGATCAGCATCCGATATAGAATCGTGACCAACATTCTGATGCTCATCAGGCGTCGGCCCATCTTGGGGACTCCATTGCCCGGGCGACAAGTTACTATATAAACTCCTAATTTGCAGAAAGGTAGGTCTCTCGAATGGAGCTTCACCCGCCGGCATCGTATTCGAATGTCGACGAGTCACAGCGAGCGGAGGTCTCGCCGGTACTGAGGATTGACCTGTCGGTATTCGTGAACTACCTTCGCCATTGGACGTCTCACTCTCCACAAAACTTGTAGCTCGGGATCGAGGCAGAGGTGTGTTGTTATAGGCATTTCGTATTTCATAAAGTCGTTCATTTCGAAACATCTCAGCCGGGATCTCGGGAAAGTTTGTTCGTTCCTGGACCTCAAAGCCCGTGTCTTCGAAATTGTTGTGTGCTTTTGCGGCGAGATAGGTGCTTACTACGTTGAAGAATCGAGCTACCTTTCGTCTGCCTCCGGGGTCAGGCCCGGATTGAGATGTCATAGCTTGCCGGATTGTAGAGAACGTTGCTGTACGTTCAATTTCTGGTGAGGGCGCCTCGACTGTATCCCCAGATGTTCCAGGAGGGGTTGTGGAGTCTGTACTGTCGCGGATTGCATTTCCGCCGCAGTCGGCACATATGGGGGTTGTAGTCTCTCGAGTTGGACCGGTTTGTTTCTCTTCAGCTTCCATGTCAGCTGCGAACATTAGGTAAAGTGATCCCACGACGGCGAGACCAGTACCCACGATAGGGGCCCATTGGCCTAGATACATATGTTAGTGACTTCCTCGCGTTCAAAGTATATTGAAGACTCACCTATACTGGCTATAGGCTCCGTTTGATAATTCACGGGCTCACTCCAGAAGTTCATCTCTCCTTTGACAATAATAGCCAATACAGCCGCAACGAACACTGGAATCTCGATAAGGGTCAGCCAGTCCCGAATCTTCTCCGCAATACCTGTCATCTGTATTGGCGTGGCGCCATTCGTGCCGGCAATTGGCTCGTCGTCTTTCTTTTTCTTCTTTCCAATAAGTTTTTCCCAATTCCCGTCTAGGATCTTGATCCACATCGATAGCATCGACAGGATGGCAGGGATGCAGCACGCAGCTGCTAGCAGAGTCGCAGTGTTAAAGTCTAACTGGTGAGGCGAGGGGATCACGTAGATGTTGTCTGCGGAACCTCCTCGAAGAGGTGATTTAGGGCCCGTATCTTCGTTACAAATCATGCCACAGGTGGAATTGTAGTGGAAGACCTGTGTGTCCGCCCAAACCGACGTCGCTGGGTCATCAAAAGGGCAAGGGGTGGGAGTTATGCGGATGAATTCTACAGTTAGACTGAGCAGGCCGGCCAGTTGAAGGCCGGTCCAGAGAAAGATGATATTTCGACCTGGATTGTTGAAGTAGGTATTTGACAATTTCACGGTGGCGGGAGCAGTCAGGATGCCGATCGCGCACAGCTGGAACGCCCCGTAAACATCCATGTCAACCGCACCTACAGTCACATTAGTGCTGAATGTCTGGGTGTAGGATATGAGTCTGTTTCACTCATGGTTCTACTCACCGGGCACATGAAGCGCCGCGAGAACAATCCCGTGTAGGGCCGCGACGGCGGGGAAAAGTAACACAGCAGCCAGGCAAGCATTACGAATCCATTCTTCCTTGCGTGCGAGCACACATGCCGCCATCAAGACATAATACCTGCAAGCAAGTTCAGAATTCATCTCCCCTCCACCTTGATGGAACTTAGACGTACAAATATCGAGTACCGGGGCCATACTGCCCAGATACTGGCCAGGCGCAGATAACCTCCAAAATGGGATCAGTTGTGTTTGAGGCAAGCGGAAGTGTGCTACGCTGCACAAGGGAACTCCCGATCAAAGTCCCAACGGAGGGAATTGCTGGCATAGCTTGTCACCCGCCTCCAGCGGTTGGTTTAGGGAGAAACAGTAGAAAAGTCATATATCCAAAAACATGAACCGACAATAACTTGGACACGTCATGAACTGGAAGATTGGGGAAGAAGAAAAGGGAGCTTTTTGAGTCTTATTAGCTCCTGCATAGACGGGAGTGGGCGTAAAGCACATCCCATGTCAGATCGCGGGTTCGTCAGCAATAACAGCCTCATTTTGGTGGAGCTAGAGCCTCGGTTTTGCGGGGATTGGACGTCCATTTGGATGATTCAGCCGTTCGCTTGTTCCCTGAAAGCAGAAACTGCTCCCGTGACGGGTGGCTGGGCTGCCAGCATTAACCCGGGCGCAGGATACGAGACCGGGCACATCGGTGCCCCCTGCGTCCTTCGTGTGATTGGTAGCATTTCGGCACGGGCGTATATATCGCGCGGTGGCTGTGTACATAGCGCTCTTTATACTTTTGGACAGATCCCGCTTTTCCTTGCTGGTTTCTGAGGGATTTTCGAGAACAATTGAAGGTTGCCCACTGCTAGACCCTGCGGATCAGATAGACCCAAATGGATGAAGGAAGCCAGAAAAGCGGCACTGGATTGGGTAAAAGAGGAAGTGCGGGGATTCGGGCTTCCAAGGTCTTGGCTTTTTGACGTCTGGACCTTGTTCTGCTGCCCTATTGATCATTCTTTCCTTGTCGTTACAATGCACAGACTACTAATCAGTATTGGCGAAATAAGCCCGTGCTAGCTTCTTTATCGCTCATTGCCCATATTTCCCGTGGGGCTTAGATCGAAGAAATTTTCCTCTTCCTTGTCATTTGCGGTACAGCCTCATTGCGTTGTCGTGAAACTTAAGCACCCGATTACCGCCTCTTTAGAGCTCTCTTCGCCATCGTTCAAGGGCCATGAAGATCTAGTGGTATGGTATTGGTGTGGTTATCACGACAAATCCATCCAAGTCCCCCACGTTCTGATCTCAAGCTCATTGGGAAGGACCAAATCCACCTGGAATTAAGCTTATTGCGCTCCAATAGCCTATTTGCCTTTTGAAGCCGTTCGTGAAAAATGTGTCGCTAAGGTCACACGACTCGCATTTGAACCTGCGAATTGCCCTTGGTTCCTTACATTCCGGTAAACCTTGGATCTCCATTCCGGACTTTAATCAAAAGCTGACTGGGTCCCCTCTTTAAAAGGGTCGGACCTGCACTCCATCTCACACGCGACCACCGTGAACGTGAACGCTTCGGCGAAATCAAAAGGTCGATCATGGCCGCCGATCTGGATACCAACAAAATCAAAAGCTGGCGATCCATAATTACTCTGATTGTTTTTGTTATCACGAGTAAGTGTTGCGCATCAATCAGACTGACAGCACTAATTATGTGACGCGAATAGACATTATTGTGCTTTTTCCTTTTCACGTCCCCATTTATCTCCCCCGATGGCTCGTCAATATAGTCGCCGATGGCCTGGCAGCCATACGCATAATCCCCCGACGAAAACCTCGTTCCCGATATAACCGCACACTCTTCGTCAAGTTCAACTTCCCTTTGAACTTCGTCACAGCACCACTAATAGCAGACCTTTTCCTTCTGGCGATCTTGGCCATTGGCAGGCAAGAAGTACATGATGGGACAGTGGGCGCGGACAATATCTCTCCCATTGATATTATGGCCTTCTTCCTTACGTTGGCCTATATTGCTATTTCGATTGATGCTTCAGGTCTGATCAGATATTTGGCCTTTAAGGTTTTACAAAAAGGTGGTGATTTAGGTCATAGACTGTTCTTTTACCTCTACGCATTCTTCTTCGGGCTGGGCAGCTTCATTGGAAATGACCCCATTATTCTGTCCGGTACAGCCTTCCTCGCATACATGACTCGAGTTTCCAGCAACATCGTTCACCCCCGAGCTTGGATCCACGCCCAGTTTGCCGTGGCCAATATCGCATCCGCCATCCTGGTCTCCTCCAACCCAACAAACCTCGTGCTCGCGGGCGCGTTCGAGATCAAGTTCATTGTGTACACCGCCAACATGATCGTTCCCGTCGTCGTCACAGCAATTGTCGTTTTCCCATTTTTGCTCTACATTCTCTTCGCAGATGTATCACTCATCCCAATCTCCATTAAAATGCACGAGTTGTCCGATGCAGCGAAAGCCCGGAAGCCCGTGAATCCCAATATTCCCTATGCTCGAGGCACTGCAGAAGAGGAAGAAGAGGTTGACAATGAAAATGGGAAACTTCTGTCTCTAGAAGAAATCATGAACCCATTTTTGGATAAAGGCGGTGCTGCCTTTGGAGCCGTGATCATGGCGGCTACCCTCATTACTCTTCTAGCACTTAACGCGGCCAGCAACTCTGGCCACGAGAACCCCGTTTACTGGGTCACTTTGCCTGCTGCTTTTGTCATGTTCTGCTGGGACCTTGCGTGTGGTTGGATACACCGACATGAAACGCGCGAGATTGCCGCGAAGGGCAGAAGAGAGGTTGAGCTTGCAAGAGCGGAACGTGAAAGAGTGCAATCACTCCAGAACTCACCGAAACAGCCTCCTCTGGAGGGATCCGAACACTTAAGAAATGGGTCCCAAAGTCAAGCTACGCAAGATGGGGTTTCTATCGATGCCACGGACACGATGAGCACGAGAGTACCCCAGGACTGTCAAATCCCATTGTCAGCTTCTGCGCTGCTGGAGAAGGGTCAATATCCAGAAATTCGACACCCCGGCGTCATTGTCCGCGATACTCAGCTATCAGCACTCTCTTCGTCGACTGAGCCACTGGACGCGGCCCCTGCTTTGGACGCAGAGAAGCGTGGAGAGCTCAACAAGCCAGGAAAGCAACAACGTGCCACTTTGGTTTCGATTGGCGCCGATACCTACCGGTGGATGCAGGAGACATTCCCCACCGTGACGGTAGTAGTTTCGCACATGCCCTTTCCCCTAGTCCCATTCGCTTTATCGATGTTCGTCCTCGTGCAAGCACTTGTAACAAAAGGCTGGGTTCCGGTGTTCGCATATGGCTGGGATCATTGGGTAAGTAAGACCGGCACAGTAGGAGCGATAGGAGGCATGGGATTTCTATCTGTGATTCTTTGCAACGTGAGTTCAATCATCCGGAGTATGTGTCGCATATGCTGACTCAACTTCCTTCCTACACAACAGTTCGCCGGTACGAATATTGGGACCACCATTCTCCTTTCTCGAGTTATCCAATCCTGGCAGGAGATTCACAAGCTCAACGGAATCCCAATCAGCGACCGTACATTCTGGGCAACAGTATACAGCATGGCCCTCGGGGTCAACTACGGTGCTTTCAGCACGGCATTCAGTGCCTCATTGGCCGGTCTCCTGTGGCGGGACATTCTAGCGAGGAAGCATATTCGCGTCGGCAGCCTTGAGTTTGCGCGTGTCAATCTTCCCATTATTGCGATTGCGATGGTTGTTGGATGTGCCGTTCTGGTGGGTGAGGTTTATGTCGTCCGCGGTACTGGTCCTTATGACGCATAAGACAGACCTCACACTTGGAGGTAGATGTTTTCCATAGATTATGATTATGGCTTTTTGCCATTGAATTAACGAACTCTCCTTATAGCTCAGCGGAGGAGTTGACGAAGCCTAATGAACTGAATGATGCCATATTTCATCGATAGCGCGGCGTCCATTGACTCCATGCCTCCATCCCGCTCATGAAGTACTCAAGGCCCTTGATGTATTTCTCCATCTCCGGCCGTAAAGCACCGCCAGCACTTTCCCTAATTTCCGCTGCAGACTGCTTCAGAACGAGCTCCAATTCTCGACAGTAGTGGTACATCAGACGCTTGCAAGCAGGGTACGGGAGACCTGTTTCCTGTGCCAGCACATGAACGGCCGAGAATGGTTGGGCTCCGTCGGTCAAGTGTTCTTGGTATGCCTTCCACTCCTTGTCCCAGCTGTACACGTCATTCAAAACTCCCATGAAGCGGAAAGCGGTGCTTTCAAGGGCGGATGTTTCATGAAGCTCGCTAGGAGTGATGTGTAAATTTGCGCCAAAGCGAATAAGCGTTGTATAGAACCTCAAAACCAGTCAGCTCAATTACTCGATCTACCGCGTCCTCGGTGAACACATACGGTCTGCCAAAGTCTATCTCTCTACGCTCGAGATATGGGCCCAAGTGCTTGATAGCTGTGCGTTCCGGTGCAGTTTGCATCTGCAACAGCGTACAAAACCCGTCCACCAAATCGCTTGTTAGGATTTCATCAATGGCTCGCATAGACTGAATAGTATCAGAAAGCATCCATTCCACACAAATTTTTCTGTCTGGTTCCGCTTTCCCTCGAGCAATTTGCATTATAAGTTCTCGATATGAAAGCATATCGGCCGCATTCATTTTATCCAATTGATCTGAATTATTGTCAACTACGAACTCGCATCAACCCTAGATAAAACTCACCATCAATCAACAGTACCAGATAATGAATCATGCATGTCACTTCAACCCGCTCGTTAAGCGTGAGGGGGAAAAATTGACTAAAGGCGCGGGAAAACCCTAGAGCAAAGAACCGATTCTTCTCTTTCTCGCTGGGAAACTTCCAGTGTTGCGCAAACCTTGGCTCTATCAATGCTTGGATTGCTTCCCATCCAAGAGAATGGGACTTCGATTCCAGTTGACTGAGCCCGGCTGCAGATTGCAGGTCGGAGGGGGCTGCTTGGGCTATGGAGTATCGCTTCACTGGGCTAGCTGCATATTTCGATACCAATGTATTTTGAAGTCGAATTTGAATGCCTGACCTAAGTGTTAAGCCATGCGAATTTTGGAATACCTGTTTCGCAGAATGTGTTGCGAAAAGCCACATATTTATCCCTTTTTACCCCGGTGGTCATGCAAAAGGCTGTGGATTTGACTTGGGTCTGGGTATACACCTCAATTGAGGTTATCCAAAGCTAGAAATCTAGCTTGACATCAAGATCGCGAAACAGGGTAAATACCCAGAGTTTATACAAATCCAGCATAGGTACTGACTCTTCCCCGTCAGATTTCTATTGAAGTCGTTAATCGATAAGATGACGCACGGACCAATACCAGAGTTGATGTAACCATTCCGCCAACTTGTCATCCAAGAGTTGAGTCCATGATTCCTTTCTCAAATAATCTTTGCTCTTACAAAGATTATCAAATAACTCTGCCAGGCCTCCTGGTTATCACGGGCAGAATACCGATTCCTTGAAAGGCTTCATTCTCCAAGCACATTCGCTCCAGCAATCAATGCTGCCCCACCATAAACCTCAACTCCGAACAAGTAGAGGCCTCACTGATATATGCCACATTCTGTCAATGTCACCAGTTTGAGTTCTCTCCTTAGAATATCTTACCACCTCAGCGCGACCAGGTGTTTCGTGGGACTGGGGAAACATCAGACAATCCGACGAACCTTGCTCTTCTCAACCATCTCTAAAATGGCCCACTCAACGAACTCGAGGAAAATAAAAGCCCCATGGCGCGACCTTCTAGCCTCGCACCTCAAACGAACCCCAGGCTATGAATTCACTCTTGGGACAGTTGAACACGGTCCCGATGGTGAACCAATGCCCCGTGTCCGCACCTGTGGCTGCCGTGGTTTCTTCCCCGAGCTCGAGCTCCATCCAAGTGGGCAAGAAGACATGAAGCAACAGGCCCCGGGTGGTGGGAATCCTGATAAATACGAGAGTGATATGTTGACATTTACAACGGATGTTCGAATGGAAAAGCTGGATCAAATTGTCGGCTCTGATCATCACGTTGAGGCTGTATTTTGGCTTCCGGACTTGATGAACCAATGGCGGGTCAAAGGAAGAGCATATGCCTTTGGAAACCCCGATGTTGAGAATCCTGAATCTTCAGAAGATACAAAATCCATGCAACGCATCACGGATTGTTTGCGCTTCAAAGAGAATTACGATGAGAGCATGGAGTGGACCTGGGATAATGTTGTGACTGAGTATTTTGCAAACCATTCTCCCGCAATGCGAGGTATGTTTCTGGTCTTTCTTGACTTTTTTGTCTCTAAGAATTGGCATCTTTGTCTTTGCACGTGTGAATGTGTTCACCTTTATTGACATATAGACTGCATGCAGGCTCTTTCCGAGTCCCGGTTCCTGGAACACCTAGGTCAGAAGTACCCAGTAACCCAGCCTTGAAGCTGGGACAGAAGGTGAAAGATCTATATGATCCTGTTGCCCGTGCCAATTTCAGGGTAGTGGCTATCATTCCCGACAAGGTTGAGCGACTTGACTTATCTGACATGAACAATGTGCGAAGAGAACAATGGAGGTTTGAGGAGTACGACAAATCAAGGGAATCCGAGCCTTGGGAATACTGCGAATTATGGCCGTGAGAGGCAAATGTGCTTAGAATAGTCATGCCTTCATTCAGAATTAGAACTCATGGAGTGAAGCTATGTGATTCCTGTGAATGAAAAGGGGTTTCATTCACCTACGATGCAAACGGAGCGCTGCCTCTCGAGATGGAGTTCTCTATGTAGTGTTTCACTTGAGTGACCCGTGATCTCTCAAACCCTAGCCCAACTTGGATTGTAGCTCGAGATTCAGTATAGACGATGCTCACTCTAATCTAGAGTAAGAGTGAAGCATAAAAACGTCTTGCGATCAGCGTATCCATTTGCCAGCTCCTGGGGCCATGCCCTCTCGTTGACACCTCTTTTTTTCCACTGCTTTTGTTTGACGCTGCTCTCAAAGCTCTTTCAACGTGCTCATTAGGCTGAACCCAATGGATACAAGTATGAATACCCCAATTCCTATTGTCTCCTCGCTCCAAGGCTAATGATCTTGTGTCATTACCAACAATAGCCGTGGAGACCACTATCCCTAAGGTGGTGAAGAAGCGTGGTGGTCCGGCGTGTTCGGACTGCAAATCCAGGAAGAAGCGTTGTACCCATCGCGGTGCCGAAGCTGAGATCGAGGTGTCACCTCAGGTCATGCCTACTCCGGCCCTGGCTTTTGCCATGAAGACCAGGAAGCGCCAGAAAAAGGGCACCCTCAAGGTTCGTTCCGTGACTTCGTTCCATTACTTCACGTCCTTTCCCTCTTTCTTTCTCACCTCCTTTCCTCTCCATCAATCATCATCCCTTTCTCCTGTCAGCTTTTCTTCAGCTTCTCAAACCTGGCAACCAACGCGATGAATCAGACCCTTGTTTCCGAAGTCGACTTTGCGAACCCCAAAGAGGGCAAGATCGAGAAGGAGACCATCAAGAAGGCCATCAATTCCAAGACCACTGCCACCAAGGCCAAAGTTGGCGAGAAGGCAAAGGCAAAGGGGGCCGTCGTCGAGGCCGACCCTGCAGTCGACGAAATGATCGAGGGTGAGAAGCATCCCCGGCCTATGAAACGCGTCAAGCGCAAGCAAGCTGCCAAGGTCTCTCCCGCAGATCATCCTGCCCCTACTCATAGCCCTGCCGCAGACGACGCTGATGCCGATGCCGCGTCCACCCCTTCGGCCTCTCCACTCGCCGCCTCAGGCCCCATGCCCGACCACCCCGACGATACCTTGAAAGGCGCCATACGAATGAGTGTGCACCAAGTCTTCTCACGGTCTCTGGAAACGCGCCTCGCCGAGCTTAAGGCCAACTTCTTGACCGCCCAGGAAGCAATGGAGGTCGTCATCAACTCGGCCGCAGCCGTCACGGAGACTGTCGATATGTGGAAGGAAGTTTGGCTCAAGGATCAGTGATAGGTCAAATGTCACATCCACCTGTTGCTAGCCTAGCGCCGCGGAGCATGGTGGTGCGTTCCTACTGTCTGTTTGTTGTTTGTTCTGGTGTGGCATTGTGTGCTCCGGTGTTGTGGTTGATCATGCCTTCTTTGCCGGCTGTGGCGTTTTCGTGCATTTGCTCACAAGGGAGCTGAGAATGGAGTATCCTTCCATCTGGATAATACTTCATCTTTATCCTTTAAACGTAAATTCCAAGTACAAGCTACAACTCTGATGGTAAAAAGCTATCATGAGCGAGTACTTTCACGTGCTTCCAAGCTTTAGTCCACTTGCATCGTACACATCCTCGTCCCGACTTTTCAAAAGCAGGCGGTCTGGATCTAAAACGCATGGACGCGAACTCGAGTTTGCGACTGACGGGAGTGGCACGACTAAGGGGAGAACGACAAACCTCGGGGGCCTGCTAGCCAGTCGAAGGCAGATTATTGATACGAAAGGAATGCTATACGAGCCCGTCCTGATCAATACATGAGCCTTGGCTGTACAAGCCGAGTACCATACAAAGCCAAGCCCACCGAGTGCTGTCGATGGATGCACGATCAACCAACCATAAGCTCTGATCAAAGCGACGGGGCCACCCCGGCCCCGTCCACGGGTTGTCCCGCGAGAAAAGGATCGGCCCTGCTATGTATCCATTAGTTGCATTGGTAATACAGTACACGGGAATTGCAATTTCAAATGATTTTATGTAACTCGGATTTTTGTGAACCCCGTGATTCCCGATCCCCGACGACCAGCGACCGTTACGTGTCATGTCCCGCTTAGGCTAAGTTCCCGCTTCGCTTGAGTGATTTCCACTTCGTGATGGGGCTGTCGGCTCTTTCGCTGGTCGGATTGGTGTGTGATCAACTTCGAGTCTCGCTGTCTCGCTGTTTGTCCACTCTGCCCGGCCCAGGGGTGTGGTTCGGTTGCCAGGGATCTTCTGGTCTAAATAGGGAGGGATTTGTCAATCCCGTCGGCGAGTGTCTCTCCCTACTCCAAGCGAGGAATGGATGGTCAGGATTGACCGTTTTTGTTGGGTTACCCTGTTTTTGGGTCTCAGAATCATGGAGATCCTCGCGAGAGAACGTGGGCCATGCATATCATGGTGTTGGAGAGTCAATTTTGACGGCCTGCAGGATGCCTTAAGGGTTCTCACCGCTCCTTAGTTGAAGTTTCACGGACATGCAGGAGCCCAATCGTTCTATAGGGCTTCAGCGAGTAGCCTTGACATCCATGTTTTAGGAAAATCTTCGTCTTGGTAGGACCAAGAGGATTAGGAAGTAGAGCTAGAGCAAGGTAATATAGAGTACGGAGTGCAGGGTACATGTGCTCTGAATAGTGGAGAGCTTTGTGTTTTCCGGCAGATTACTTCCGTATTGAACTATGCAAAAGTACAGTGGGTCATACCATACCGTGACCATACGCATTTCCAAATTCTGGATTCTTCCCCGTCTTGAACTTCGGGCTCTTTGGGGCCTTTTTTCTTCTTTACAACCCCTCAACATTACTATTTCACCGACTCTCCCTCGATCGCGCTAATATATTCGTCGCCTTTTTCTCGAGAAGATTGGAAATCAACTACATTACACTCAGAACGCCTACCCCCATATTTCCCCTTTCTTCCGGACACGAAATCACGACGAAACGAACACATTGAATATACCCCGTTTATAGATAATTCCTTTCCTTCCCACCTACACCTTATCCCTGCGCAGTTCACCTCCATACACTCCTGTGGGTTGAGTTTTCTTATTGCCCGAGTCTCACCGACATGGCTGCATCCATGGATGCGCTGGGGGCCTTCACCCACCTTCAGAACAACCTACCCGCATGGATCATCCGTGTCTCCGAGCTGGCAGCACACACCTCGGCCAAACATGCCCAATACTCAGAAGCCTACCGAAAACATTCGAAGCCCAAGTCGCGCCGACGAAAGAACAGCTCCGTACGCTCTATCCACACCGATGACCTCGTCCCAATCGCCCAGCAGAAAGTCCCCGGCCCGGAAACCCCCACAGTCAACACCTCAATGTGCAAGGAAGAGAAAGTTCCGGCCCAGCAGGCAGGACGCAAGCGCGGCACAGACGAAGCCCCATCGATCAACTCGAATGAACGTTATGACTTTGTCAGCACCCGCCACAACGTCATCATCGACTACGATGGCCACACACAAAAAGTCCTTGAACAGATTGTCAAGGATATCGGTATTGCCAGGAACAACATCCGCCGTGGCAAGATGTCATTGATGCCTTCCCGGATGGGCATTCGCTCGAATGCTCTCAGCAGGACCGCGGGCGGCGCGGCTGCAGAATCCCCAATTGCCTCCTTGGCATGCGTCCGAAGCACACGAACCGCGACTGGGATAGTAGGTGTAACCGGAACTTCGAACGGAATCAGCAAAGACTCGCCTTTTGATTTTTCCGACAAGCAATTGGAGCTCGCGCACGGTCTCTGCGAGACAGCTGCTTTCCAGGTTCTCCGGTCAGGCGACTGTGGAACCGAACTTGATGGCGTCGAGGAGAAGTTCAAGATGTTACTGGAAATGACCACCAAGGAGGTCACCCGTTTGGAAGAAGAAAAGAAGAAACAGGAGGAGGAAGCGCCGGAAGAGGAAAAAGAGGAACCAAAGCCGCCACCTCAGACTTCAACAGCCGCTCGACTTGCTCGGATAGCGGCCCTTTCAGCAAATAAGCCCTCAGCAGCCGCAATGGGCACTATCGAAGTCGACGACGATTCCTCTTTATCGGCTGAGTCCCTCGAACTCGACCTGTCTGCATTCCGGTCCTCGAGAATCCGGGTCTAGAAAAGGGCTTTAAATTGGCTCCTCTCCTCTATTAGCGATTAAGCGCGTGCTGAAGCAACTACCAGCCACATCATTCACTTTCTGGTTGCCTTTGTCGATATTCATACCCAGATACCTTGTTTTACTTATTCTGTCATTTTTTATGTGTCTTTGAGGGAACTCAGTCGTCGACCTCCGGCTCTTGAACGCGCATCTACCATGTCGCTCCTGCTTTTTCAACGATTCTTGTCTGTCTTTGACATTTTCCAATTTTCACTATGAAATCTATTTTGCGATATATCCATTCCTGGCCATCTTTCTGCATGTTCGCGAGCACTCATCTCATTACACGGAGTACACGGCGTTGTCATGGGCGTTATCTTTGGTTACATTTGCATCATCTTGGGCATTATTCCGTATATATCCGTTCGCAGGAATTTGATTCTCTTCTTTCTGTCACTTGGAGCGCACAACTTAAGAGTGAAAACCTTCTTTTCCTCATACTGGCTGTATAGTGCGTAGAGCTCTGGCTCATGCAGCGTCAGCATTCTATATGCAGCATCCTCGTCTGGGCAAGAAGGACCAGGATTCTCAAACCTGCAGAGTTCGTCATCTACACCAAGACAGACTTTTTTTCCTGTATTCAATTCTTCCCATTGGATTCCAGCATTCTGTTTCCATATTAAAATAAATTGAGAATATGCGTCCGCGGCTCACAGTGCAGGCTCAGTCGATCTAACTCCTTGTATGTTTTGACATGACGAGTTGCCATCTCTGATTCGTCTTTCAACCGAGGAGCGCCCGGCCATTCTCCACGTTACTTGCATTGGAAACACTGGCATGCGAGGCTAAAATGCAACGGATGATCACTACCGTTAGGTTGAGGGGTCAGTATGGGTACCCAACAGCCATACACTAGCGACCAGGTAACGATAATCCCCGTGCACGCAATATACACGCAAAGACGTTGAGACTAGTACAAGTGGATAATGTAAAAATTTCCTGTATAATATGTACTACGTGCTGAACTCCGTGCCGCATTCCACGGTTCTATTTACTGGGTAGGATAAACCAGACATCAAGTCGCTGAACTCAAAAGGTATACCATGTCACAGAATGCCTCCCCACTCCACTCATACGCTTCTGAAACGATCGGAACTCACGACACAGGTCACAAAAAGTGACATGGTATTTTCGGGTATACGCGTGCCTGCTTTGCGGCATCCGTCGGTATGTGGGGTCAAGGCTCTCGTACCTAGCCAAACGACAGGGGATATAAAACCCTACTGCACCTAATAAACAAGCTAGCAGGGCTACGAGGCGCCGACCTTTTTTTAAAGGCGAGGCTTTCGTTTTTTGTTTCGCAATCTCTCCTATACACACGTGTGTGGAGTCCTACAAGGCAAATATTAAGCGATCCGAATACGAGAGTCTTGAGGCTGGTTTATTAGGCATCGACTATTGGTACTCTTGTCGATCATTGTGGAGTTGTTTGGCTGGATGAGGCGCCAGCCGACTTCATTTCCGTGCCTGCCTGTTACATTGTCTAGACGAGGGACTACTAAAAAGTACCACCTACATCAGTGGCTTTTCGGTAATGTGTGTCTACTTTCTACTTGCCTTGTTGATATGCTAGGGAGAATGCCGATGCGAACTGAACAGGAATCTTGCTTGCCTTGAGGATCAAATTACTTGCAGATGCCAGCGAAGCAGCGGGGAAGTTATCTCCATATTTGCTGGAAAATATCAATTTAAATACCGAATACAAAGGCACATACATATTTTCCAGACAAGGATGCTGGACTACTTTACGATAAAAAACAAGGGTAATAAAAACTAAATCCATGGGCAAATCCACCATCATCCTGGCCCCGCATACCCGTCCCCCTGGAACTACAAACTAGCATTAATTGGACCGTCATGGTGGAGTGACTTGATGAATCCGCTTTAGGAATTTTCCGGAACATCAATGCATAGTGCTGTACGGGGGACGACATTAGTACGATGCAGGGAGGGGTTGTGGCGGCTTGTTCACCAAGGCAGCCGCAGTGGTTCCCATAACTTGTGAACTGGGAACAGACTTGGAGATTATGTATTGCAACTGAGAAGACAAGTTCTATCTGTGATTATGTACGAAACGCATCACCTTTGACTCCAATCGGCTCTTTTTGGGCGCAAGGAATATGTTATCTATTCCCCGAATTGAAGAGGTTGGGGCTAGTTTCGTTTATGTGGTCCCGACGGGAGTTTCTGCAGAAAATCGGGTGTTTTTGACTTTAATTTTGTTTTGTTTTTGTTTCTTGGCTCCTTTTTAGAGTTGCAAAGATAACCAAACAATTTTCAATATTAGCCTATAAGCATACAGTAGACTCGATCATACATGTCTACGGGGTATCTGGTGCGAACAGGGGTATCTAGACTAGTCGCTTTGCGCGTTAAGAATAAACAAAGCATAGATACATGGTGTTTTCTAAATCCTGCAAATCCATACGGATACCGTACATACCGCGTAAAGAAACAGGAGACCGAAATCCGTATCTTTGCAGGGTATCTCGCTCCTACTAGCCGCATTTGACGGGTATCAAGGGTACCCGGCTTTTTCGACATCCCTGCAACTAGTTCAAGGCATTAGCCAATCAGAAGCTGCCACAGAGGTTGTTCATGATGATGTGGCTGTGATTTCGGTCTTTTACTCACAACTGCTACCGCCGCGTGTCTGGGATTCGCAATTGAGCCAGGATTTAAAATTGCCTAACGATACTCTTGCCTACATAGGCAAGAGGTGCGGTCGAAATCGGTGTTTGATGATATTACGGGGTTTGGTGGGTTACCTAAGCACGTAATTCACATACCGTACGACGTATGTGCAGAGATGGATCAGGAAGTGGGCTTCTGAATAATGCGGGTCGAGTCTGGTCCTTACGATCTGCATGGCGAATTTAGGTTGTGGCAGGGAGGTTTCGTCGTCTGTGGGATTGCATTTGCAGGCGGGATGTTTGACTAGAATGGGCTGTAGATGACTAGGGTGCGGACCAGGAAGAATCCTTGTTTAGTGATTTCTGGAATCTCACTGGATCGGGATACAACAATCATCGATTACGATAATTTACAGTTCCTTGTTTTTGGAATGAGGCAGGGAGGAAATTCCAAATAGATAGCAGGAATCTGTGTGCAGCGAGTCACGATGGGGTCATTGGAGAGGTTGAACCCCAAATTGCCGTGAAGATCGACAAGGTGCATTCGGCCGAAGGCCGAGGCTACTGTACATTACAACACTGTGGGATTGACATCATGAAGATCAAGCGGTCAACTAGTCAAACGGCAATCAATTTGGAACCTTGATCCTCGTTTCCACACCTGGGCATTTGAACATGACCATTCAAGTCTAGAGTAGCGTTGAAAACTTGCACAGCAACCTTAAGAAGCAGATGGCTAGCAGCGGGGATTTATTTTTCTCAGTATGTATTAAAATATTCAGACAAATCAGAAATGGATTTACATGGGAAAGATTCAAAAAAAAAAAAAAAAAAAATTGATATGATACAATTCACATTGCACAACTACTCGACCATAACGGAAACATCAAGACCAGTGTCATGGCAACATTCTCAAACATTATAAAGGACATGACGGGTACATCAGCCATATTACGAATATAAATACTGTAGATGCCAAGCCCGAGGCCAACCCTAAACACGGCCCAGGAGGACAGGGCCCAAAGCCGGTCACTCACTCAACAATCATCGACATAAAGGAAATAAGGCACAACGGCCGAAATCAGAGCCGACCAATTCACAGGAACCGGTCAGTTGGGTATCAATGTAGACCAGCAGGTCAAATCCAAAAATCCAGGGGATACGTAGCATACACCATCGCTATGTCTATCAGACAGATAAACAGCGAATATGAGAAGCTTAGATGGGGACCTTCTCCTCATAGATCGGGGGCTGGCCCTTCTCCACGTTCCAGTTGATCTTATTCTTCTCGTCGAGCCAAGAGTCCTCATCCGTGATGGGAATGACACGGCTGGTGTGCGCAACCTCCTGCTTACTGATTCCGAGGGAATCACGGGGGATCCAGAGCAGAGGGGGCTGAGATGTGATGGCGGGGTGCAAGTAAGCATCGCGCTCAGTGTCCTCGGGGTAGGCCTGGATGTCTAGAGGGTTGGGCACCAAACGACGCAGAGCGGCGTAGTTGTGGTAAATGTCGGGACGGGCCCAGCGGACCAAGAAGTTGGCCTTGGGGGGAGCGGCGGCTGCGTCACCGTTAAGACCCTTCTCGGCGGAGTCAACGTTGCCAACGCCGCTGTCGACGTTGGAAACGCCGTTCTGGTCCTTCTCGACCAGAGGAGCACTAGCACCGTTGGTTTCATCAACGGAGCCCAGCTCCTTGCGGTCAAAGGCCAGAAGAGCTTCCTCCTCAGCCTCGAGATTCTTGGGGAGGTAGTTGATGAGGGGCTCCATAGCGCTGTTCATAGACATGTGGTACAGGATGACGAAGACCAGGAAGATGATCATGAGGACCAAGGGGCCAACGGCCATCTGGCTGGAGCCACTAGCCATGGCAAAGAGACCGATCAAGCACACGATCAGAATGTAGCAACCAACAGTGAGGTGCTGCAGAGCGCGGGTGTAGGCCCTGCCCTGGGTATCGATAGTGGCATTCGACACGTACAGAACGTTGTACCGGTAGGCGAAGTAGAACAAATACAGACCGATGCATGAGAAGCCCATAACCAATGGAGCAATGCAAGAGTAGATGATACCTGATTTTTGTTAGAATGGCTTTACGCTAAGCATAGAACAGAGGAAACATACCAATGGTAGTGAGCATAGTGAACACAGGGTAAACAGTCCCCCATGTGAGACCGGACAGACTAGACCAACGCTTGTACATCTTGCGAGGGGTCTTGTCGAAAAGTTTACCCAAAATCTTGCCAACAATCAGACCACTAATTTGCAGGAGAGCACCAGCGCTGAAAGACAGACCCTGCAGAACAATGTACGAAATGTAGAAGTTCGAGGCACGGGGAATGTTGCTAGCAAGCAAAGTGGCAGCAGAAGAAGGATCTTTGATGATTGAGGTGACCACACTGGTAGCGGCAGATGACAGAGTAACTACCAGGAAAACCTGAACGACCTGGAAAGCAAAGTAGTAGTTCTGGGTGGTCAACTCAACAGCTGCCTGGCAGGGGTCACCACCCCACTTGGCCATGATACGCATAATGATCGGGACCAGGGCCATGAGGACGGCCATCAAGACGGACGGCAGAAGACCGGTGATGACACCACGAATCCAGCTGGGCACATCGTTGATGAAAGACAGGAAAGGAACCTTAGCAACCAAGAAGTTAATGTTGGAGATACAACCAACAACAGCAGTGGGAATAGCCCAGAAGATAATCAACGCGCAGACAAAGGCAAGGGTGGCGCTGTGGCGAATCAGACGCTCCCACCACTTGATGCGGAGGTTACCCCAGATCAGCTGAGTGGGGTCCAGGCCAATATAGCGGGGAGTCATGTGCAAAGGAAGGTTGTGAGTGACAGACTGGTAGGCACCTTGGGCATCGGACTGGTGGTAGAATTCAACAAAGACTGAAGTGACGAGCTTAACATCACCAGCACGGTGCTTGGCCTGCAATTCCTCAATCTCGGGGGAAAGACGCTCAATCTCGGAACGGCACCAGTTAATAGTATCAACCTTCTTGCCAATGAGCATCTTCAGACGGTGGGTGGGGCGGTCCTTGGCCTCAACCCAGCGCGCGGCAACGGAGCCAGACTCGTCATCGAACTGACCAATCTCCTCGTCAGCGTTGCCGTCCTCGGGAATACCCTGCTTCTTCAAGGCCTTAGCACGGGCCTTGTGGGCAAGCATAATGAGCTTGGTCTCGGCACCCTCGAGCTTCAAAGCAGCAGCATCACGCTCCTTAACCTTGTCTTCAAGCTCACTAGTATCAGTGGCAAGCCAGACGTTCTTGACCTTGGAATCGCCCCAGATACCACGAATCTTGTCCTTGTTCAAGTAATCTTCAGTCACCGCGGAGAAAAGCACGGTGCGAGAGGAGATACGGCTGGCGTAAGAGGGGGAGAACAGGTAGGCCTGGCGCAGGTTGATGAAGTAGATGTGCTCACGGGTGATCATGACGAAGATGAATCCAACATAGATCCACGCGAGGAAGCAGTGGGCGTAGTAACGACCATACTGATCATTGGACACGTTGGACATGCTCAGCAGATCCAATTGAGTCTGGGTACCACCGCCAGTCGCATTGACGGGGAACAGAATGGGCCAGATAATAATGCAGCCAACAAGCATAATCAGGGAGATGGTCTTCAGGAAGCGCAACAGGAGGTAGGCGTCCATGGAGTGGTGCTGGAGAACGTAGGTATCGGGGATCTTGTACATAGAAGTGATCCAGTTCGAGAAGCCGGTCGGGGTATCGGGGGTGCGTTGCCAGTCCTTCAGGTAGCCAATGTATGTGCGGGGCATGTACATGCGGTGCTCCTTCTTACGTAGTAGAACGAACAGGAGGACCATGACCGCGAACGAGATCAAAGCCGGGATCAGGGTGGTCAAGAACGCGGACGCAGAGCTCGAGGTGGAACTTGGGTCGCTCTAGAGACCTTGTTAGTTGCCATCGATATTGAGGCTTTTCGCGACAGCAGATAGCATACCGACGCACGAGCGACCAGCCGGTCGATAGTACCGACGTAGTCCACCATGATGAATCTCGACACGAGCAAGCGTGCACGTCGAAACTACACGTGGGGAAGAATTAGTCGAAAAGAGGGGGATCGTAGTACTCTCCCCTGATTGAATTGAGTACGAGGAAAGGAGAAAAGAAAGAAAGGGAAAAGTGGAAAAAAGCGACGGTTTAAGCTTAGAGAGGGGCCCAGTGTTACGATCAGCGATCTGGGCTACGCAACACTAGTCGCTTTTTGAATTTGCAGGGGGTTTCCTAGCTCAAAGCTTTTGCTCTTTTCGCTGACCCCCTACTAGTTAAACTGGAATAGCTCATCGGACTCCACTTTTTAAATTGAATGTGGCGAGTGACTGATCGATCCAGACTTACTCTCGCGCTGGATCCCCGATGCAATCCTTTCATGCTACGATCGGCCTCGATGCCCGAGCTGGAGATCGATGACTCGACGAGAAGTCACAGCCACTGAACTGTGATAGATTTACTTGCCTCCTTATGATGCGTTGTCTATCGGCGCGCAAGAGATACGGAGAAGGCCGACATGCGCCACCACGTTCCCAGCCACAGCAAAAACGACGTAAAATATCTCCAGCCCACTAATTCCACTTTTCTCTGGCCCCGCAAGGGATGCATATCACACAGAAAAACAAACTCAAGACATTCGACCCGACTCTCGCTAACTATGTCTTCATACCCCAGGGCTGGATGAAATGCATCATTCTCCCCAAGAATCCAGGGGGCGAGGTCTATACACCTACACACAGCATTCAGTTTTCTCAAGCTGCTATTTTCTTTCAGCCCAAGATGCTCAATGTGCCGTGATCAGGCAAACTCACATGAGAAAAAGAAAAGAATCCAGAGATCGCCGACCAGGGCCATGGTTACGAGGATGAGCAAGACCGAACTTGGTTGGATCATCGAATCGCGCTAAACACCACTAGTGGGCTGCACTATTGATGATCTGACCGAAGCCCATAACAGAGATTTGCCCAATTTCACTCAGCCCTAATCCAGGTAATTTATCATAAACAGTGGATTCTTTGACATACCATCCAAAACATAACGTCAAACACCAGATGTGTAATTCTTCCCCTGTTTCGGAATGGTAGGTCACAGGGCAAGGGGCAATGTTACCGATCCATGGCGCGGTATGATGCGGTGATATCGTCATGATAACCATGGCCTCAGGGATCGTCGATCCCTTTACTCAAAGGGTCCCGTTTCCGCATGTACCTGAGAGGTACACTTTCCACATAATTTGGGTTGGGAAGGTACCGCCGGAGAACTTTGCGTTCGGCGGTCCGCTTTTGTTCGGGCTCCACTGTGTCCATCGTATTACGCGCTAGCTATGGGCAATTCATTGGGGAATTCCTTTTTTTTTCCTTTTTTTCTTCCTCGGCAGCAAAATTTTCCTTTCTGATATCAAATACATAGCGCATCCTAATGTATGGCTCTGGTCCACACCCGCGCACGGCCATGGTTCGGCTTCAAGCTCTATGACGAGTACACTATTCCTGGTTGCCGGGTCCTGCCAAGCCCACGTTCGGCTCATTTTAAATGCCTGAAGGTTGTAGACTGCCGGGCCACGTAATCAAAAAGGCAAAACAATAAAATGAAAAAAAAAAAAAAAAAAAAAAAAAAAAAAAAAAAAAAAAGGTCTGTGATTGATCTCATGCAGAATGCTTTCATTGTGCGTTGCTACTTGTTTCCATCAAGAGGTCGTCCTGAAACTTGTCAATGCCGCGGATTGGAGGCCGCAGCGTCAAGAAGCTCATCAGGATTTCGTTAAAATGGAACTGCAAATCTGGTCGCAGCTTTCGATGAGATTTTATCATATCACCGGCCGACCATGCACGCTCGGGGTTTCGTAGGTCAGGCTCACAGCCTTGTTCGAGCAATAGCCATAGTAGAGTTTCGCAAGCTGGGTGTCGGTCCAATTGATGTTGTGCAACGAGAGAGTTGAGATAGATCAAGAATCGTACTGTTTTGTCAATCGAGTCTTTGAAATCCCACAGTGCCGCAGTGATGTAAATGAGTGCCGCCGTCCGACTGACTTCCTGAGTTTGAGGGTCACGGACGACGTACATGCGCGACGCGTGTGGCACTTGGGATGGCCGCGGTCCACTGGACAGTAAGGAGAACAGCGGACACTCCATCTGGAACACATCGCGTCTCTGCGGCGCCTTTGCGAGGTACTCTGGAGCACTATGCTGGTGCATTATATCTTCTGCAGCTCGAAGGAACGCCACCAACCAGTGCGGGGCCGTTGGATCAACCATAGTAGTTGGTGGTGGTGGCAGGATAAGCCGTACATAGTGGAGAAATGCTTCAACTGAGCGATTGATACCAGTGCGCGGACGCATGATTCGTGCAGCTTGCTCAAGGTAGGCCTGGGCGTCTTGCTTACTTCCAAATCGATCCTCTCCGAGAGCCATACCTGCCAGGGCCATAGCGAGGTAATCTTCATTGACCGGTAAAGACCCTGCAGTGGCATCCTGGATGTTCTTTCTAGCCTGGCCAACATGTCGTTGGACTTCCTCGGTGTCGGGAGTTTCAAGAATCTGAGCCTTGAACCGAGCACAATAAGTCAATATCACCGCCTGGAAAGACACAGGGTGACCCATGGCGGTTCGAAACATCTGGTCCTTCACATAAGGGTTCTGTCCCGACCAGTACGTTAACTTGCTCGTCCAATACTCCGCAAGTTCCGCGTCTTCAGGGTTTTGCGTGAATGAAGGGCTTGAAAACGGGTCTCTTCGCGATGTGTCGATCGTCATTGGCGGGACCAGTTGCATAGGCATTGGCTGTGCATATGGTTTAATCGCCGAGAATCGGATGGGAAGCTGAATGTAATGGACCTGGTGAGCATTGTTTCGTCGTTTCCTTCCTGGGTAAACATGTCCAAGGCAAACAGTCCATAAAATTAGGTGATTCATACCGAAGAATCCTGCTCGGCAGATGATCCTGCGCTGGCTGACGAGACGTCCTTTTTATTATCTGTACTACTTGTCGAATCCTCCCTGGCCTGCCAGGAGGTCAATTCTTGAATCTGCTCCGAAGGCATCGTGCCGTGGGACATTTTGCGTTGCTTTCGTTTCTCTTGGACGTGGTGTCGCATAACATGGGCGCGTTTTTCTTTCGAGGACGAGCTGGAGTCGACGAAGTAAAACATCTGATTCTTTGCCTGATTTTCCGCACTGGCCGGACGCCGACGTCTTCTTGACTTGGCAGTATTGCCATCGTTTGCGGGCCCTGTATAATGATGAGTATTGTTGGTGATTCCAAATATCTGCCAGTCTAAGCATACCCGAAGCATCCGGCGCAATGGCCGGCACGGCCTCTGCATTGGCCTCTGCGTCTACCTGACGGTCGCTGCCTGACATCTCGTGGTAGTTGGGTTGATTCGAACGCAGCCGCTACAGCAGCATGCCGAACCACCGATCACCAAAGTTCCTCCAGCCTTGAGACTCGGGATTTGGGAACCATCGCAGGCTCTGAATCAGAAGTGGATCGATCAAGGGCGTAATGATGCGCACCCGGCAGGGTTGGAGTGGTGGATGACGCTAGTCGAGTCAGGTAGTTATACTGACGGCAATGCAAGGCGACGGAGATGATGCAGTGATAGTCTTCGACGGAAGATTCAGCGTGGGGCACACACACGGTTCCCTTCGTCCGTGCGAAGGTAATGTCGATGAAAAGAGGAGAAAGAAAGGGGTGGGGGATTTCCAATACGAAATAGATGAAAAGTTTAAGAAGGAAGGGAGTGTAGTAATATTCTAATAATCACGTCTCGAGATCCCGAGTTAACTCCCCGAAGACCCAGAGGGGACCCAGTGGAGGGGGGGAATGCTATCTGGGTTTAACCTAAAAGAGGCTCAGCAACGCCTGTTCCAAGTGGATCCTAGGTTTTGGCAACCGAAAGAAGAAGTTGATCCATGTCTTTCAAGGGGTGAAGGGCTGAAGAAGCGATCTGGTTGGTTGGCAATCTCAACCTTCCGAAGTGATCGGGCTTCGTTCGGCTTAGGGCGGAACTTGGAGAGGTTTGCTCCTATTTACTTGTTTGGGGGAGAGGTGCCACCGCCACGTGGCAGGAATCACCTGATCCGACCTGTAGCACGTGATCTTTGATTACCTAAATCCACTTAACGCGTGCCAGCGAGGGACGCGACGTGGACGCGTTCCGCCGAAAAAGCCCCCCTGTGTGTGCCAATGTTTCTATTGATCAGATCTCTCTTCCACTCTGTATCCCACTTCTCCCCCTCCTTCCTTTTCCCACCACGGTATCTGTGAGAGCTTGATAAATTTGCTGTGGCCTGAATTCTAGGCCCTTCACGCTCTCTATACCATGTCGTCCTTATTTGATGCCGTTCTTCAATCCGAGCTAGGTTCCGGGTCGGTCGCCCGTGACCACTTGCGATCCGATCACCTCCCTAGCTCTCGTCGCTCGGAAAGCAATGGCCCCATGAGTGATATGAACACTTTCCCGGATGACCAGGTTGTTGGCGCAGGCTCCTCGGCAGTTAGCCGGCTACGGAATCCCTACGCACCGGGCCCCGCCCCCGTGATCGATGAGGCTGGAGAAAAGGTACAGCAGGCCTTCCAGGAACTGCTTTCGACATTCATGGAGGAGCCCTCATCATCTGCCCCAGCATCATCGGGGGAGATTCTGAGCGACAAGTACTACGTCGCCCAGATCAAGGGCATGAAAAAATTCGAACTGTCCACCCTCTACGTGGACTTCACCCATTTGACCTCGATGGAGAACCCCATTCTGGCCGACGCCATTGCCAGCCAATACTACCGTTTCCTTCCTTTCCTTACCAAGGCGCTTCATAACCTAGTCGCCAAAATTGAACCCGAATACTTTCTGTCGCACCGCCTGGCTTCGACCGCCTCTACCCGCTCCAATGCCTCAGTGTCCAGGGCCTACGAAAATGTTCAAGATCCCGACAAATTGGACAGTCAGCATCGCGGGAAGACTCGCCACCAACAGACCGACAAGTTGTTTGCCTTGGCTTTCTACAACTTGCCATTGGTGTCCCGGCTCCGACAACTTCGTACATCGCAGATCGGAAAATTGCTATCGGTCTCTGGAACCGTGACCAGAACCTCTGAGATCCGACCAGAGCTGTCGCTAGGTACTTTTATTTGCGAGGGTTGCAGGACTGTTGTGCCCAATGTGGAGCAGACCTTCAAGTACACTGAACCCACCGAGTGTCCAAATGACACATGTGGTAACCGCAATGGCTGGCGCTTGGATATTGGCAAGAGTACCTTTGTCGATTGGCAAAAGGTTAAGCTTCAAGAATCTTCTCACGAGATTCCAACCGGAAGCATGCCGCGCACAATGGATGTTATTTTGAGAGGTGAGATGGTTGATCGCTGCAAGGCCGGTGAGCGCTGCATCTTCACTGGTACATTGATTGTTGTCCCCGATGTGAGCCAGTTAGGATTGCCCGGTATGCGGCCTGAGGCGGTTCGTGATAATGGTTCTTTCCGTGGCAGCGAGGTCGGCGGTGGTGGTGTCTCTGGTTTGAAAGCTCTGGGCGTCCGTGATCTGACATATCGACTGGCTTTCCTTTCATGCATGGTGACCCCCGATACCTCAACTCCTGGCCAGAAGCCCGAACAGCAGCTGAGCGGCCAATCCAACAACATTCTAGCATCTCTCAACCAAAACCCTGATCCCGACATGAGCGAAGACACGGCCCAGGAGGCCTTCCTCCAAAGTCTCACGCCTAGTGAGGTCCAAGACTTGAAGACTCTCGTCCACTCCGAATACATCTATTCACGATTGATCGACTCGATTGCGCCAATGATCTGGGGTCATCGCCAAATCAAGAAGGGTCTACTGCTGCAATTGCTCGGCGGTGTGAGCAAGAATACATCCGCTGAGAGTCTCAAGCTGCGTGGTGACATCAACGTTTGCATCGTTGGTGATCCATCCACCAGTAAGAGTCAGTTCTTGAAATACATTTGCTCCCTGCACCCCCGTGCAGTCTATACTAGCGGTAAAGCTTCATCCGCGGCTGGTTTGACAGCGTCGGTTGTGAAGGATGCTGAGACTGGCGAATTTACCATTGAAGCTGGTGCATTGATGTTGGCTAACGGAGGTGGTATTTGTGCTATTGACGAGTTTGACAAAATGGACATTGCCGACCAGGTGGCCATCCACGAAGCCATGGAACAGCAGACCATTTCCATCGCTAAGGCCGGTATTCACACCACTTTGAATGCTCGTGCCTCCATTCTCGCCGCCGCCAACCCCATTGGTGGTCGCTATGACCCGAAGCAAACACTCCGTCAGAACCTGAACTTCAGCGCACCCATCATGAGTCGATTCGACGTGTTCTTCGTCGTTCGCGACGAGCCCAAGGAGCAGGTGGACCGCAACCTAGCTGAGCACATCGTCAACGTGCACATGAACCGCGACGAGGCTGTGGAGCCTGAGCTGAGCACCGAGCAGCTGCAGCGCTACATTCAGTTCGCGCGTACTTTCCGCCCCGTTTTCACCGACGAGGCCAAGACTCTGCTTGTTGAGAAGTACAAGGAGCTCCGCGCCAACGACGCACAGGGTGGTATGGGTCGCTCATCCTACCGTATCACTGTCCGTCAGCTCGAGTCCTTGATTCGTCTGTCCGAGGCTGTTGCCAAGGCCAACTGTGTTGAAGAGGTTACACCCAAGTTCGTCATTGAGGCCTACGATCTCCTTCGCCAGAGTATCGTGACTGTCGAAAAGGACGATGTTGAGGTGGATGATGATGCGCTAGCTGGTGGTGACGAGGACGAGGAGATGGCTGACCGTGACCGCGACGGCGATAGCCCAATGCGCGAGGACGGAGAAGAAGCCCCAGCCCAGCCCAAGCCGGAACGCACAAAGACCAAGATTACGTACGACAAGTGGGCGAAGATCTTGAACCTCCTTGTGCGGCGAGTCCGCGAGGATGAGGTCCACGAAGAGGACGGTGTTGAGCACGAGGATCTGATTCTATGGTACTTGGAACAGATCGAAGGCGAGATGGATACTCAGGACGATTATGCTCGCGAGCGCGATCTGGTCACCAAGGTCCTTAACCGTATGGTCAAGGTATGTTATTCCCTCATGCCCTCCCGATCGACATTCGAACAAATAACTAATCAAACCTGCTATAGGAGGGTGTCCTGCTCCGTATTTTAGCAGAGGGCGGGGCTCAGCAGTCCAGCGAAGAGCAGAAGGTTTCCTATGTGTTGCATCCTAACTGCGCTTTCGAGGAGCTATGAAGTGGAGAGTAATATTGCACCATATTTCTCGACTGAACCTATTCTTATGTTATATTTCCTGGGATCGGTCGTTTTTAGCATTTTCAGGTTGGATTACAAAGGAGCAAAGGGGTCATGAGTGATGATATCCGTTTATTTTTTGGCGGCTTTATAGTACTTGACAGAGTATGAATGTATAGTTCAAAACTTGATATTGATTACACGAAATATAGTCATACTTATTACTACCCACACTGGCATGTAGCCGATTTCTTTTTCATTTGAGTGTTCCGTCATCGATCCCAATCCCTCTTCAAACACGACGCCAGCTCCTTGCCACTCCCGGGGTCCGTCGAGCCCGATTGTATCCATTCTTATGTCCCAATAATCCAATCATTGTCTTTTTGGTTCTGGCTAGGCTGGCCCTTTTTTTCAGCGTGTTTCCCCTGGTGGTTTCCCCAGCCCCAATGGCGTCGTTGTTTCGGAAGGGCAACATTATCTGATTGGCCTTGTTAGTACATACCAGACGCAGGTATGCAGACAATGGAAAGCAAGATCGTACCATTTGCCGTACCAGCAATAGCCTCGTTGACGTGAGATTCAGGTCGAGAAGGCTCGGAGGTTTGCTTGAATACCTCTGGCTCGGAAGGTTTTCTCGCGTCTGGGGGGTCGGGTGCCTCAGTTGAGTCGGCCGAGCCTTGACGCTGACGAGGGTGGAACGCTTCAGAGGCTCTGCGGAATAAGTCCGACATTGTGGGGTCTGAACGTTTCCAATAAGTTGATTCGAGTTTGGAAGACAGGTGGATTGATCTTTAGCATTATTGTTGTGGTAAACTCCTGATGGCCTCCACTCTATATAATTAATCTACTATAAGGCGAATGACATCATATGGCCTCATGAATACGTACAATGTCCTCGTGATCACACATCCCATGCCAAATAAATAAAAAGCTAGAATTGCCACGATAGCTAGTAAATTGTCAGTAACAATGGTAAAAGTAGAATGAACGCATCATATGTGGAGAAAGACCTCGGGTCCCGCAAGGCCAGTGTGGGGAGAACCTGGGGTTCGACGCCTCCGAAAGTATGTTGCTATTCTTGGGCATATCAGATGATACTCGCCGATTTTGTGCAAAACTTCAAATTACCTTAGGGGCCCTTTGGTTGCCTTGTCCCGAAACGAGGAACAAGCGGAGGTGGCGACGAACGAAAGTCCTTGTGATACTATGCAAATCGGAGAACTAAACCGCACTATCGAACATTAATTCTGAGATTTCTATATCGATGTTAAATATACAGTTTCAAGTACACTTTGAAATAACAAAGAGATCTCATTCCAATCATTCAGACTATAATAGAACAATCAAATAGATAGTAAGGATGAGAAGGTGAAGGACCGCATAATCTCAGTGTACCTACTACCTGACTAGTCACATGCCCTTGAAGCCCTTATAGAGACTAAGAATTGGACAGTGAAGGAGTTGTAGGCATCCCCTATGAGCAAATATAAATTAGGATATAAAGCGAACATCAGACAAGACTATAACCAGTGCTTTGGCCCCAAAGCCATATGTCTTCCTTTGCTGTTGAATGTTGCTGATTGGGAAAGCTCGATACGATTTCTCACTTCTCGCTCCACCTTCGCTGCCCATGCCGGAGTCATCGCCTGATGATATCTCCCCCACAACTTAGGCAAGAAGCGGACATCTTGCGCGCAATATTGTACCATTCTATCTGGAAGTGGGCGAGTGTTGAATACTTCATAGGAACCACCGAGTTCAGGCGCGAACAGATTCCGTCCAGTGTCTTTTATAAGCTTCCAATTGAGCCTTTCTCGACTGGTCATCGGAGCATCACGTTCTATGCATTTCCCTAATCCAGAGACATATTTTCTGGAGTACTTGCGTGTTGCAAGCTCCATTAGCTGGAGGTCCTGTATCCCATCCAGTGCGATTTGGTAGTGGGCGAAAAGGGCGTCGGAGTCATTGCGGACATCATAGAAGACCTTTGGAATGGAAGGTGATTCAAGGACAGACCCGAGGGTTATTCCAGATGGTCCTTGCTGAGAGAAGGCTTCATACTTCAATGTGTGGATATCAACCAAAAAAACTCGTCTTTCTGGGAGGACAAATATCTGCATAATCGATATTGTCCCATGTCGAGAGAGATTAACACCTTCAATATCGATATACAGAGATGGAGGGTCAACTGGTAGATTGACCAGAGCATCTAATAACTCCTTCATACGGGTGGGTGTGTCAACGAACGTAACAAGAGGCTCCTCTTCGATCGTTTCATTTAGACGCATAGACTCCATGAGGTCAGCCAACGTCACTCGCTGGTTGCTACTGGCTATAACGGGTGTTGTAGGCAATGCTTGAGGCTGGTCTACATTTCTCGTTGTCTCCATCACCTTCGTAGATACCTCGGGTATTTTAATAGGAGCTTTCTTTCGTTAAATTCGGGGTATGAATTATCAGATGGTTTTTGATTACTACTCACTAGACATTATGAGACAAAATGGCGTGAAAGAGGAAACCGATGGGGCAAATATTCTACCACCAACATGAGGGGTAAATGAAATGAGATATGCTTACGACTATATAGCCTCGTGCTAATGTATGTACGTAAGCTTTACGCCTAGAACAGGATTGGTCAACTGCGGGCGCGTATTCCGGTACTTCGTAACCTTGGACGATCGACCGAAATGGCAACAGTACCAGTGCGGATCTGATTGGGCTGCCGCTTGTATGCCGGTCACGTAATCATTCTTAGGTCTAGTATGCAAGTCACACCAGAGCTACTCACTCCAGCTCACAGCTGAAATTGATAGACATTTGCGGATTAACAAGCTTATTGCTACGGAAATACCAAGTTCTCATATCCTGTGCTGGCGGCACCTAAGAATTTAAAAGCCCACCTTTATTCTAAGCAACTACTGACACCCGAGCATTATATACTGATATATGGGTAGTACATCTTGAGCCCTAATGTTTACATATACCCACTTCATGAACTCTCATCGGAGTGGTTTATCTCATGAATTTCTAAAGATGGTCATTGACTGAGTGCAGGTTTGGCCACAAGAGATGACTTTGCTTCTGGATTCGTGAAGTCCATTGATGTGTGGAAAAGAAAGATTGAAGTAATTTCAGATGAACTGTCATTTTGTTCATAACATGAGCTTTCAGCTCAGTAAGATAGTTTGAAGGACTACCCAAGTGATGTTACTAAACTAAGTCCACGTCCCATTAGCGGGACCAAAATAGCCAACTGATGGCATCTTCAGCCAAGAAACACCATCTGCATCGGCAGTATTTAGGTAAACCGTATTTCCCCACCAGTCAGGGAAACTTGCCCCAGGGTACGAAATGCAGAAGAAGATTACAATGCCGCTAAGTGCGAGACCGGTATCGAGCGCAGCAGCCAGAATGTAGTCTAGGGTCCCGGAATTAGCAAAATGTCATCGTTGAAGGAGAGGTATCACGAACTGTATTTGGTCCACCAAGCAAAGAAACGGCGGCGAATGAAGTGATTGAAGACGAAGTTGACAAGGGCCCAGCTGGAGTAGTTGATCCCGGTCGCTATGTCATGCATGTTAGCATCAAATGCTTTCCCCAAATTGGAGACCAAGACCTGCTACATACCTGGCGGGACATTGTAGGTCCCCACAAAGATCAACGGCCAGTTAATCAGCTTCCAAAAGCGGTTTTTTGTCCAGCGGTACAAAAAGTAAGTCACGAATGGGGCGAGTAGCCCAATCCAGAAGAAATGCAAAAGTGAAGAATAGATCTTGCCAGCAGAATATAGACGACGAGGTCCAACAAGACCCCAAATGACTGATGAAGAGTACACCGTTCGACCGTTCGGACAGGTGAAACTGTCCGCCTGATCAGTTTCACAAATTCCATCAATATTGCCCAACATCCAGATCGTCACACCCGCCTGGGTCAGAGCACCCAGGATAGTAGCAATACCCTGAGCAAAGAAAGTGGTACGTGGAGGCACCTTGAGGTAATGTGCGAGTTTCATGTCCATCGCGAAATAAACACCCTGACCAACTACGTCCGTCGACAAGATCTTGAAAATCATGTTTGCCAGAGGTTTGCCTTCAAACATATACCCACCCATGAACTCGGCGAGTACGTTGAGCTGATTTGCGTCAACGTTGGTGATACCCTGCACAATACCACATGGAACCATGTAAACTGCCGGGATGATCAAGGCTAGGAAGACACCGTATACCGGGAGCTTAGTGTGATAGACTTCGACCATAGCAATGGACATGGCCATTATGATCACGATGATGGAGGCGTACCACCACCATGGCGTGCGGCGGTAAGAAGCGCGGACAAGACGGGCATGAATGTCGAGCCTGTTGCGGCCTTTCATAGCAGCCCAGAGGTCACGAGCATGCCAGATGCCAATATGCGATAGCACAGAAGTAATTGATGCAAAGGAGAGGCCGTATACGAAGGCAAAGGTTGCGCCGAGATAAGGTGGCGAGTATTTGTGGTAGGCTTCTACATCCAGCGTATTGCTGGAGGAGATGACACGAGCTGTGTCGTAAGTTGCGCCAGTTCGGTCATAGACATCGGAAGTCATGAGTGGCAGGTATGCAGTAAACCAGACGTTCTTGTAGTAGATGATTGGGACCACGATCCAGTAAAAAACGGCAAATCCGGCAAAGACGTTGAGTGCTGCCCACGAGGGAGACAGCAGGGGGTTGGTATTGTATGCTATCTGGCTCCAATCAAAGGTGATGGGGCTAAGACCCAAACCGGTCTGCATGCCGAAAAGCTGGTTGACGATGACGTTCTTGGGGGCAATCCAACAGACCCAAGTGAAATACGACAGGGCCGTGAACATCAGACCAGGAAAGAAGTACCAGACAAAAGCAGCAGCGGTAACGTATAAGAAGAAGCGCAGGCGAGAGATACGCCATCCGTCAGCTATGGTGTTGGCGCGTGAATGTAGCGTTCCCAACATGGCACAGTTAGATAGCACACCCGGCCAGATGATTCGTGCAGGCTCGACCAGCCATGGGGCAGTGAGACCAGCAACTCCAAAACCAAGCAACTGGGCACAGAGAACAATCATCACATAGAAGCCGGGCTTCAGATCAAAGTCATAGAATGCTGCACTGGATGCTTGGATGATGTTTGTCGCGTCGGCCGTAGCATACCCGAAAGAGACATTGCTCATGATCACAATCAAGGCATGCTCCTTGATATTGAAATGACGGTCTGGATTGAGCGTAAAAGACCCCAAAGGCCCGAGGGAAATAGTAGCCAGTGGGAGAGACTTTGCAAGAAAAACACCTAGCGGATAGGCCAAGAGCTCCGCAACAAGGGCAACGATGTGAACTGATGGATATCGCAGTGAGAAGAATTGGTTGATTCCTGATCCCAGCATCGTGAACAGAATCCCCAGCATCCACATGCGGACTGTACTGACGGGCATGCTGGGGTCATCGGTTTCAGGGACAACAGCCCTAACTTTTTCAGCGTTAATTTATGATACTATCCATTGAAAAAGGAACAAGCGCACACCTTCTGGGAATGGGGATCGATTGGATTCATAGCTGTACTCGACATTCTCATCCTGGGTCTCTGATTCGACTTCAACCTTGTCGAATCGTCCCTCACCTACCTCCTCATCGGCACTGATGGAGATAGGCTCGGCTGTTTTTGTTTCTGCTTCCTTAGTATCCATGACAAATGTCACCCTCCAGCGCGTTTCAGTATTGACTGTATTCTCAGGAAGAAGACTTGGAAGGACTTCCCGGCCTTGAGAAAACGGACCTTTTTATCATTCTTGGCTTCGCAATTGTCGGGTCGGCTCTCAGTCCATTGTAGCGCGGGGAAAGATAAGGGCCTGGACAAGAGGCCGTTAATCGGAACTGGAGAATGCGAGCTAAGCTCAAGATAGCAGGTTGAACCCCGCTTCTGGTTCTTAGACTTTACAAACATTTTCGGGTCGTCCGACAAGAATTGACTTGGATTTACGAGTTATACAAGTCTTATTCTCATCCCATATTGTACGAGGTGAATTGCTTTTACCCATGTTCTAATAAGGTTCGGGAATAAGCATAACTAAGCGTGGTAAGCATGCGATGACAAAGAAGTTGGATATAGATCCTTATCAACAATCATTATGCCAACAGATAGAGAGATAAGGACTGGAGGTATCAGTGGCAAACATCAGTCCATTGCAATAATTTTTGAAACTAGCCATCTTTAGCAACTTCTTGGCTCATTCTGCAAATGCTTACATCTTTTCATTTCGTAACAGCAAACACAGTCACTGGTGTCCAACAGCGTAGTGCATACCACTAAACAGACCAATGAATCTTTCTGTACCGCGGACAACCTCCGGTAGTAGTCATGTTGCCACAGTAGTGACCGCTATGCCATTCCAGAGACAGGGGCTCTTTCATCACATGATGCACTAACGGCAGACACAGGGAGAACAGCCCATCTCGCATGATCCATTCTGTTATAGTGCCTTTCGTGATCTGACACTAGACATGCAGCCACACATATGCCACGATGATGATTTCCCGAGACATTCTAGTAGGTCATCGATAATTGCGCACTCCAGTTAATTGAACCTCAGATCTAGTTATCGGCCGGCAAAATTCTTGAGCTCCACGAATCACTTTAAATGTTTACTCATGAAGAATAATGCGCCTAGCATACCTTTTGTCAGATCATATACCAAGCAGTCGCTACCGAGGTGCAAATGGAAACATGGTCTGGCTTCGAAACTCAATAATAGGCTTTCATTTTGGAAGGGTCGCTGGTCACAATCTTCCAAGGTTCAGTCGATGAATCTCGGATGTCATGTTTTGTCGTAATCAGTATGTTGTATATTTGGCACTGAAGGCAGCACCGTGTATCTCTAGGAGGATTCACTGGCCAGTAAAAGTGTAATCTGCTGTTAGTTGCTTTAGCTTTAATTATGACACACTAGGTACATTTCGTATGCTCTTGATTAGCAGTAGCAGGGTGAGTCTCATTCGCAGCACCAAATAAGTTCCAAGGATCAAGCTCTCCTTTCTCGAGCCTCCTGACATTTCCCTTGAATATAATGTACTGGTGCTTTCTTGCCCATATCACCCACCGTTAAAAGACAAATGAGCCATCTGTTACCGTGTTTCCATTACTTTATCCTCCATATATTCTCGTCTTTGAGGTACTATTTTCCAAATATACCTGCGCAGTTAATTCCTGAGCAAGAGCATTTACTATAGGGCAGGGGATAGTGACATTGAAAATAGCTTGCGAAACCAAAATCTCCAAAGGACTATTGGGAAAGAATAGTGCCAGTCCTAAGTGAGCAGACTCCCAAGGTTTGCTATAAACATATATTTCCATAACCAGTCACCTGTAGTTGAATCCAGACTAATTTCCTCTAATCTGAGTGAATGACCTTCGAAGTCTCACATAAGAAGCGAACATTGGTTTGCACGTTTTCCGAGGAAATCTCAGTCATTCCCTTAGCAGCAGTACATTAGATAGGATATGATACTAATTCTCTTCATTTTAAATCACGCTTCCATTTAATACACGAGCATCAGTTCAAAGAATAACAGTTATTTACTGACAGATAGGCTTCAAATCCAATCATCATACTGAGCATACTGGCTGGTCCGCAAACCAAGCTTAAGGAACTCACGGACCCCGATTTCGCGATTCGTGAATGTACCTACTATCAGGGATATATATCGCCTAACCCTGGGTTACCGGATACCTGCCCGCCCACTCCTAAAACAAAGCAGCTCTAAAGGCCATCTACATGGCGTCTATTTCAAGTCTAGTATGCATACTGAATAGTATTGTTTGAAACAGTACCTATATTATCAGGACCGAGGTTACGTAGAAGGTTTAGAATAATGGTCACTATGGTAGCACCTAAGTCGGATATTATGGTCTACTCTGTACGCCCTTCTCAGTCCAGAATACGATACCCCATACACCTAAAACGAGCATCCTAGTCACTCCGCACAGCACCCATCGCATTGCCTAGGCGCGCAGGAGCGCGGATGCGCCTGACCGGCGCAAATGTAAATCCAAGGCGCCCGGCAGTGAGGCCGGCCAGTTGAACGGGGGCACAAACCGCCAGTGATCGATCCTTTACGGATCAAATGAAGACGCACCGTCCGCTCTAATGCCAGTCTTTCTCTGCGATAAGCCGGTGTACAAGATACTGGTTGACCGGGTTCGCACATGCCTCGCGGATTGTTGCGGTGTCGAAGTGTTCGAGAAATCGGTAGAGAATTTACCCCAATCACTGCTTTGAATTAATTATAGGCTGGGGCTAGATGGGTCTGTGGTTTTTGTTTCTGGTTTTCTGTTGCGTTGGAGTACGCGTCCGTTAGTGGCGACGCATATTACCCGGCGACTGACACACCCACAGACCCCCTCTCACCAAATTAATTCCCTTCCCGAATGCGCTCGTGTGGTGGCTAAGGCCGCCTTACTGGTGGCATCAGGAAAGCAACGGCAACACTCCATCCATCCAATCAAATACTAATCCCCGTCTCCCCGGCCCTCTCACGACCGTGATCGGGGGAGAGAGAAAGAGAGGTCTGAGGTCTGAGGTCAGCTCCCTGCTACGGTGGCATCCCCTTGCTATGATATGAGTCAGGAGGCGGCGCTGAGATGATCGGTAGTATGATATCATCGTCTTATTCGTGTTCCGATTGAATTTTAACTTTTGGCTTTGACAACTCCCCGCGACACGTCTCAGATACGCGGTGAAGAGGCGCAACTCAAGGACCTCGTCGATCGCTGCAAGCCAGGTTCGCGGATGAGCCTTCCCGGTGGTGGTTTAGGTTACTCACACTGCGGAATGGACAGTAGCTGTGTGCTCTGATTGATTGCTTTGTTTCTGCAGCCTCCCTTGTCACATTCCCCGTATGTGGGGGGGGGCGCATGCACATCTAGCACCCGAGCGCAAACTGTGGTCCCATGGGGAAGCTAGTTTCCATGGGTCGGAGTGGAGGAGGCGCATCCGCGAATCTGTACGTCCGGATGAAGTTGAGGATAGTCTGCAGGCTTCAACTTTTGGATTCCTTGTCCCATTTGCAGAAGATCGCACAGACCGAATTTCGTGCAGCTGTGGCGGATTGGCGAAATCGTGGCTGCTTGCTGATCGGGTGGCGGTCAGTTGGGTCTAGACAAGGTTAAGCTTCAATGTACTCGATACACAGAGATGGTCAACACATCAGAGAATGGGAGGCTGGGAAAGGGCTCAGGAGGCGCGAGTCTCTTGGAGACCGACTCTGCTTGGGCCAGTCTATTTTATTGGAATCCTTGCCCTGACGTAGCGACCAGATTCCTTGCTTCTCGATTGCGATCAGAGATCTTGCATAGGAGGATGCAGACTTAGCTGCAGGGAAATCCCGGAATGTTTTGTGTGAACCAGGTAGGTGGGAGACTCATGTAGGTGGATGAATCGAGCGGATTCAGATCTAGTATGTTTTTATTTGCTGCAGAATTGATTGCTAGCGACAGGAGCTTTTCCTATAGCTCTAGTCCGTTCGTCCCCCCACATACGGTAAGCGCCTGCTCGACAAGAAATCAAGGAGATGGTAAGCACGTCGCGGGTAGACTCCACTATCCATCCCAAAATCATTCAGGAGGTCCAGCCCCATTCCTTTGCTGCCCGAGGTCCACTTCGGGTGCTTATATCCACTATCAAGTAATCTACCAACAGTTTGGTAGCAACAGTAATTTAGAACCGAGGGACTGGGAAAGGGGAAGACCACGATCCTGCGATTTCCTGGGCCGCGGCCCGCGCCAGGTCTATCCGATGATCGACTTCTAACAAAGATACCGAGGAACCTGTCAAATCCAGAAAATCAACTGTCAAATGTCTGAGGTCAGTGGCTGTCGCACATTGAAGGCGCCCTTTCTGATTGAGTGCTTCCCGGTTCCCCGACGGGCCGATGCGCGTACGAAATAGATGGATGGGGGACATGACGCATGAGACGTGTATAATGTGTGTAGGAGCTGGAGACGGGAGTGTCCGCATCGAGCCGGGAGGAACGGTCTAAAATTCCAACTACCCGAGGAGGAAGGAGACAATGGACGTATCTTATGAAGATGAAGATCATGGACCCAAAGAAGGGGCTCAGAACGATGGTGTCGTCGGGGAACGCAGGAAGGCGGATGGATGCCCCACTTAGCGTCGGGGAAGCGCTATTTGGTCCGTAACATGCTAAGCCGTTTCCAATCCGTAGGCTCCCGGGTCCGTATCGAAATAGACAAAGCAGAAAAAAGGAAATCAAATGTCGGGGGGTGCATGAGTTAATCTACATCGAACCCAGGATATGCGATGATTTGCGACCATCAAACCGCACGATGGGGTGGAGGGACGGAGTTTCTCTTTGTTGATTTGGACCGCCAATCTAGACCGCTGGAACAAGAACAGGATCCACGGGTAAAATTGGGCACCACTGATTCGTGCAAAAATCAATTCTCCACCCAGAGAGCGTTCTACACCTTCCACGATCCTCGTCTCGCCGAGGTTCCGCCAAATCGAACTCGAGTTACTCCGTGAGTCCGTCAGGATAGTTCCTAGGTTCGGTAAAAAGCCGATGTGGTAGGAAGATACCGCTTGCCAACGGCGCCCTCGAATAAATCCAAAATGTTTGTATTTCAATTGCGGAACAGATCAATCGAAGGATAAACAAAGACAAAGGACCGTTGCCGCTGCAATGCATTTATCCGGCTCAACGCTCTCCCACTGGGCGAGAACGGGTTCCAGGACCAATTTTCAGCGGAACCGTTGCTTAGAGCCTAATCACTCCATAATCTCCACCAAAGGCTAGAACGCAATAGTGGACACACGGGTGAATTCGTAGGAAAATCCTTAATTCTCGATTCTTTCAAAATGAAAACAAAATCCACAAAGAAAATCCTTTGATTTTCCAAACCGAACCTATCTACTCATCCTCGATTCCAAATCTTGTTGACGTGTTGTATACGATTTCACCGCCAAACGCCTTCCTGCTATCAAACAAGCCTGAGGTTGGGTATTTCCCTGTTCTTGGGTGACTTGTCTGCAAAGTATCTTTTTTTTGCTGCTTTGCTTCACTGTCAAATCTGCATCTCATCCAGCGGTGAATTCCGGGCTACTGTCATTGGAAGATTTCCATCGCAACGACCATACACCGCACAATCTGATTTTCATCGGATCAGATCCCCCGCTGCAGCCGGTTGGGCAGCCCTTTCGGGGAACACATTACTGTCGCAAGGGGCGGATCCTCTTTTTTGATTTCTCTTCTCAGACCTTGGAGGCTTGGGAATCAAAAACAAAAGTTTCAAAAGGAGTCAAATTTCGATGCTTATACCGACCCCGATCACGGAGATCGATTCGACTGGGGCGGTTGTCAAAAATACTTTGACAAGTTCGATTTGGCGGATCGCTGATTTCTGATTGATCTGCTGCACGGCAGCCGGTCACTCCCCTTTTGGGCCATTTTCCTTTTTTTGGATTTTCGCCCTTTTCTATTTTGTCTTAGTCGGGACTGCAAGGGTGCGGGAGTCTAGAAGCCTTCCCCGGCTTTGATATCTATTGCCCACACACCGTCTTCTTAAACACCTGGACCTCCCTGATTCTTATATCAGCTCCACTTCCCTCACTCTCACCTTTCATTCTCCACACCCTTTCAACTCTTCTAGGATCATATCCACACAAGATGATTCCTATTCAGTCGAGGATCCGCGATATGGCTCTAGCCAAAGCCCCCGTCGTCGCTCCTGTGGCAAGCACAGATCCTGCCCAGGTCAGCTTCAGTTGGAGTGGCAGCTCTTTTGAATGCTCGCCTCTCTCCAACCCTTCAGCTCCTCCTCCTACGCCTACCGACTCCCTCTATGATATCAACCCACGCAAATCATCCTTTTCAAGTGAGTATGGCATGGGCGCAGCATGTGCCTTCCCATCATGGCCAAACCGCGCTTCACTATCAAGTGCCGACTCCTGCGACCTGTTCGTGAACAACGCCTACCTATCCGACGAAGATTTGCTGTGGATGCCGGAGAACCCCATCCCAGAGGAGGAGCCCGAGCTCAAGCAAACACAAATGGTCTCATCAATCACTATGGAGCAACAGCTCCAGCGCATGCGAGTCCTTGCCGAGCAAGAGGACCGCGCGCGGTTCCTAGCGAAGGTAGATGCCCATGCACGAGCAACTCAAGCACTACGACAGCCAAAGACACTGGCGACCGACCGCAGCCCAGTTACACCAGTGACACCAAAGAGCAAGAAGCGTCGGGTTGTCCCCAAACAGCGACGCGCCCACTCATCAAGCAAAGTACCGACTGCTTAAGCTCACTTTGAGTGCAGCGCGGGCGCACACTGAGTTCAACCTACACTTCACTTCTGCTATTGCTGCGCAACAGCCTGTCTTACCATACTTTCACCTTTCCATCACTTTCACCCCCACCACCCCTCCGACCCTTCGGCCTAGATCCGTTGTTAATCACCCACCCGTGATACCCGGCCCCAACGAATCAGATGATGGGGTCCATCATCTGCAGAGCAGGCCTCGCCCTAAGCTCACGTCGATCTGACTGAGCGCACTCGGGCCGTTTCAGTTGCATTGGCGCAATAGCAGCAGAAAACAACAACGCGCGCCTTATCGCAGATCTCCGCACCTCCCCGCGCTTACCTAATTCCTCGCTGTCGGCGCTTCCAGAAATACCCCCACACCGCTGGTTGAGCCTTGACTCATTTTTCCTCATTCCCTCCGATAATCCTCGGAAGTTGCATTATTTGATTTTACTTTTTGTCGCCTGGTCTTCTGGCCGTCGCATCCCGAAGCGGACCCGGTGTTTTCTCTTTCTTGTTCCATTTTTTTTTTTTTTTTTTTTTTTTTTTTTTTCCATTTGCCGTTCTCTAGCGTGTGATTTTTGTTCAGATACCCCCCCGCCAAATACCCCGTCTTGTACCATCCCTATTCATTTTCGCCCCGATACCGCCGATTATAAGTGGATTTTCTTTTTTTGTGATTTTATTCCGATCGCGCGCCCTGCGCTATCTATGATCCTCCAAGCCATGCGCCGACGCCACGCGCCACCGTCGCGTCCTTTTTGCTGCCTATCGAGTGTCGGTGAAGAAGTGTGATCTGGCCGTGGCATGTCCCTCGTTGGGCACGCAACCTCTTTAGTTAGTACTTAGGTAGCTTAGCTCTAGCTTTTTCAAACTAAATCATCTATTACCAAATATTTTTCTTGTTTATTGTAAATGCCAACGTATCATACATGTACAGTGAAGATCGAGAGCAGCTAGCAGTTGCCTTTCTAGGTATACTGTATGTAAATACATGCCTCGATTTCCTTTTGTACGATCAAAGAAACCATGCTATCGCAAGGCAGCTGTTTTCAACCTCACTATACAAAGAAAATGTACCTATGCTGTTTAAAAATAACGTTTACACGTCAACGTCAACGTCTCGTGCCTCTTGCTCCTGCTTCGCCCCATCTTAGTATGAGGTCCAACCCAACGGGCCGCCCCATCCATGAAGACTGTGACGCGCATCTGACAGCCCTGCAGACACAAAGCAACGGTGAGATTGAGACGACAATATTAGATCAGAGGCCATCCCACCCATGGGGCCAAATGAAACTTTACATTATTACATTATTAATACAATGATCAGCCTCCGATCATCCTATCAGCATTCAATAAATGCGAAAATCATTTAAAACCTTCACAAATCTCTGTTGTTGGTAACTATACTCGAAACCAATGCATGTGTTGGTCCCTGCTTCTTTCATTGGTGATTAGTCGGAATGGGGCCTCGGGTATTCCGTCTGTAACACGCAATAACTGCCACCATTGTTACAACCCTGTCGCGTTTTAGGTTATGCTGGGGCTGTCCTAATATCCCACTAAAGCGCTTATGCCATCCCACGGGGTTACCCGTTGCTGGTTCAATTGCCACCGTGGGAAATAGACTCGGCAAACGGGTGCCGGGCATTACCCGGATATTATCCGAGGCTCGGAGAGGACTCGGGCTATGTACAGTATACCGCGATTTTCTTTTTGGATTTATAATATTGTTTATTCTGGCGGTCTGGCCTTGGTTAGCATGCCTTTTTCATAGTCTTTGTGTGGGTGCACAGGGGAGCCTGATGATCTTTTTTATTTTCATTCTAGGTTGGTTCTAAGCCAAGTCTTCTCAGTTATGCATGAGCCAACTGGGTAACTCGTAATCACGAAGGGTACGCCTGAAAGCCCTACTACTCGATATTGTGTTAGGCGCCTCGGGTACATAGTTGTGGTAGTTATTGATTGGGTTTTGGCTAATCTCATTTCCGCTGCCTGCATCTCCTCAAAGGCCAACGGACGACAATGACTCACCGACATTAAGCTTCCTAAGTTGGATCGGAAGAAAGAGGGGTTGACGGAAAAAATGAATAAATTTTCTTTGCTGAAGTGTCTCCATTTTATTTTCTAGATATTCCGTGATGTGGGGTATTCATAGAACCTTGGTAGAAATTCCGTGGAATCCACCGATGCTTTCCTATTTTGGACTCGATAAGCGCTATCCTTAGTGGGGATTTTGCCGGGCCTGAAGAGGGATGTTATTAAGTTTACCCGATGGGATTGATCCTTCAGCTACTTGAAACAGGCTGATTATAGTTATCGGGATCGAGGGCCGGCTTCTTTTGGCAAATACTTCCAGATATGGGGCGGCTTTTTGGCCCATTGCTACGGGGTTCATTTGCCTTATCTGGCTGCGGACTCTTTTCCATGTGGCATCAGGTACCTATAGTTCATTCATCTGTAGAATGGTCTATGACTGACATTGACTGTTCATCATCTACATCTATTATCGGAAGACTCGAGACTAAATTCTATGATTACACCTTGGGATAGGAATCTCATTGACGTAATATTCCATAACCTGATATGACCGGTTGACCTACATAAAAAGTATTTTTCTCCCTTCATAATAATTCTAAAAGGTGTCTGTAGAAGTATGAGGCCGTCATGACTCACTCTTTCTCCGTAAAGGAGAAACAAGGACAGGCAAGGAAATGTAAGATTTAACTGCCCATGGTTATTTACATAGTACATAGGCAGCCAATTTCAAAATGGACATATACATGAAGCTTGCAAAGCCATAGAGTCCTTTGAGTTCCATGTTTAGAACATGTGCATCTCGCGCCCAGCGTGGAACATGGCCGGTAGTAGTTTCCTGTTGTGATCAAGATCCTTCACAGGCGTCCGCAAAGCAATAGGCACGCGTTTCAAAGCACACTTCTCAATCCGAGATTCCAAATGCATAGCCCAAAGCTCTGCACCTAGACCCCCAATACCATAGCCCGTCATCTTGCCCAGATTGATACTCTTTTCTAGCGTATCCAACGAAAGGTTCTGGATGATATCTATCGCCGTATCGAAATCAAGATGATCTTTCTCTTCCTGAGTCTGGGATTCCTTCATTTGCTGGATATGCTGCATGTTCTGCATCTCGTCCAAGTTCTTGCCAGCATTCTTCCAAAGCTTCTGCCGATTAAGATACATGTCAAGCGTATCGCAGGTCCGCGCTTTCTTCTCAGTGGTAAATTGGTGCCAGTACTCTGTCAGTCCCTGTTCCGGAGCGGCATCTTCAAAGCTGAAGGCATCGGTGGGGATTCGACGTCCGTAGAAATCATTACCGGCTCCTAATTCCAGGACACAGAGGAACCATCTAGCTCCAGGGGCACCGGAGAACCGGGCTAGGACCCATTCGCCGGCAATTGTCTCAAGATTGGGCTTTTGCACAAATGAGATCATGCGGGCAACTCGGATCTTCTCCCGTGTCTTCTCAAGTCGGAGTTGGCTGCGCAAACCCTGGCTTTGTTCGCCGTTTGGCTTAGGTGTCGGGTTATCACCGTCAGATGGCGTCTCATCTGGGTCGATGTGCTTGTTGATGACTTCTGATAGGTCAAGCTGTGTTTGTAGAGCATCGCGCTCACAGGAGAATGAGACTAGAGCCATGGAGAGACCGGTGCTGACAGTGCACCATCCGTCGATCTTTTGGCCGCTGACTGCGTTTCGGACTCGAGAGCGTAGCTTCTTGGGCTCGAGCATCGTGACAACTACTCGCTGGATATCGAAGATGCCGCGAATACCACCACTGCTCACTGTGATGGGGTTGGGACAGACCATTCGTTTCTCATTTTCATTCACGTCCTGAGTGTCGATGTTCTGTTCGCTTGTAGCATCAGCCGAACTAGGCTTCTCGCCCAATGGCAAAGTGACACTAGAGTCCTTGGTCGGAGCCTCGTCGCCATTGAGAACCTTGATGGCATGTGTGATACAAATGTTCAAGGATTCATATTGATCGACAAGAGGAACCGAGACCGGGACTGTCGATGTCGGAGTGGGGGGATCTATCGGTTTCTTCTCTTCAGTCGCCAAAGGAGCAGACTTTTTCCTTCCAAACGACATCTTGGGGACTTCGAACTTGGGGACCTCAAATTTGGGCACTTCAAACTTAGCCGAGCGGACGGACTCAGCAAGCGAGTTCACTCTGGCAAAGCCGGTAGGGCTTGCTGCATCTGGACTCTCATCCTGAGGCGTGAAGTCGCGAAGCTGCTCAACCACTTTGACCAAATCTCCCAGACAAGCTTCCAGGTTATCAAAACTGGTCGCCTTGATCTTTGCAGCCAGAAAGCCCAGGCTCATAAACACCGAACATTCCTTCGGCAATTTTTTCGTGAGACCCAACATCTCAGCCAGTAGCATGTTGACGTTGCTAGCGGTTTCACTTTGCCGCACTCGCTGGGCTCGGAACGATTTTAGAATCCGCTGGTTGGCGTAGGCACGAGACGTGATGTTCATGTTAGTCCCAGGATCCACGAATGCTGCAATGCTGGCGGGGTACATTGAGCGCCCCTGGAGGGGACTGCCGTGGTGTTTACCGAACCAGTTGAATACCGAAACATCGTTGTATGAAATCACAACTTCGTCCAGAAGTCGGGCCAGAGCTTTGGGAAGTCCTTCCGCAGGGAATGCTGGGAACCGCACACCAAGAATACCCATCAAAGAGTAGGCTTGGTCGGTGGCGACTGTGGTGACTCGCTCTGCTGCGGTGATTAGAGAGCTGCTGGCAGAGGAATCCATGAAATCGTGGCCATTGATCCAGTTGGTAAGATTTCTAATTTTGCTGAAAGCTGCAATGGCCTTCCTGTCCTCGAGGATAGTTTTGTCGGTCTTATTCGCCAACTCGCGTAGCAAATGAATGAAAACAGCTATTCTGTCATTTTGGTTGGTTTGGTTGTTGGTGAGGTTCGACAGGCAGTGAGCGCTTGAGATGTCTGGCACCAATTTACTCAGGATATCGGGCAGCCGGTCAGCAGCGTCGAGCACTGCTTTGCCAATTTGTGCGTCGGCTGTTTTCGGCCTGATGCCATTTGGCGCATAGAATCCCAGGACTTGAAGCATGACTGAGATCTCTTTCGCGGGTGACATTCCCTCCTCGAGAAAAGGCTTGGGCTTCTCGTCGTTTGGAGATGGCCGAGAAAGTAACTTTTTGAGTTCCTCCATCTGCTCATCGCTGATCTTCTTGTGCTTGTCAACAAACGGATGACGGAAGAACTGAGAGAGGAAGGGCTGAAGGAAGTAAAATGGACCGATCACCTCAATTGGCCGGACCAGCTTCTCCCAGTGCGAGTTAACATAGTAAGTAACTTTGCTCAGCACCAGCTCTTGCAACGTCCAACCACGCGTTGCCCATTCGATCTGGAACTGGCTTTTCTCTTCCGGACTGTTGCCATTGGAGCCAATTTGCTCAAAGCCCCTCATGTTCACAGGGACAGGATTATGGAGAGGGTCTTTCCAGTGCTCCCATTCTTCAATCCATGTACGTTCATCTCGGGGAGTATCCACATGAACCAGACAGAAATCAGCATTTTCATACCAATCACCCATCAAAGCCAGAGATTCGGTCAATTCACCGCCATCTGCCTTGTTGATACAGCAAGTGTCGAGCCACACATATCGCTTTCCTCCTCGGAGAAAGTGTGAATCAAACAGCTCCTTGGCTACCTTGATAGAGTTCTCGATTTTGCGTGAGGACCGAATGTGCTGCAGCGAGACCAGTAGATGCTCGATTCCATAGCATAGCTCACGGTTCTTTTCAAAGAATTCAATGGTGGATTTGTAATTCAATTGATTTTCTGAAGCTGTGGCGAGCTTTGCTTCAGCCTGTGTGCGTCGACTTTTTGCTTCAACATTCAGACTCTCGATTGCCGAACGGACTTCTTCTACTCCCGGATCATCTCTTTGGGCCGAATTTGGTTCGTCGGTGGATGGCTCCGAGGTTGTGAGGGCATTGAGAGTTCCCCATAACGTGTTATAATACTCGGTTTCTCTCTCGGCGCTCGATACGCCCGCTGCAGCCTCATGATGGGATTTCTGAGCTCTGCCAAAGTCATAACTGGCTGTATTGGCCTCAGTGTACCATTTGAGTAGCGTTGTAATGTCTTGGGGCCGTTCTCCGTCGGCTCTGGGGGTGACAGTCGGAAGCACCGATTTGATCTTTGCTTCCAGCTCCTTGATGTCGGTCTCGCACTTGCTGATGACCCTATCGAGGTCGTTTGAGGGTTTGTTGCTCCCATCCGACTGGGAGCCTTCCTGGGGCTCGAATTTCTTGGCCGCGTCAAAATAACCGTAGCCAATCTCGGACCCTTTCCAACTATGAGACACAATGCAATACTGGTCCTGTAGACCGAGATTGTACGTGGGGACCATATTCTTCGTTTCCACATCAATCATGCGGTAGGGCATTTTCAGTCCCCCTTCGGCCTTGGCCAACCAACTATCGGGAGCCCGATCCATCTCTTCTGCTTCCTCATCCTCATCGTCCACGAATTGTGGCTTGATGCTTGGTATCAGGAAGTGGTTGAGGATGCGGCGAAGTCTGTGCTTTTGCTCACCATCCATTACGACATCCTTGAAGCGGGTTGTGCGATCGGTGGCCCAACTGGCCATGTCAAACGCCTCTCTCAGCGCCGCATTAGAGACAAGGCTGTCCGAGAGGGTTGCTTTGAGACTGCTTATGGAACTCATTTTTGATCGAAGCGTGAGGTCCCCTGGTTTCGGATGGAGGTTCTGGGCTGGCTGTGTGCCTTAGCTCTAGGACTTTATACAGCCGAGCCGATTGAGCCGAGTAAGGAGGCAGATAACAAGCGGGAAAAAAATCACAAGAAAGCAAGCATTTCAGACGGCTGACTGAAGAGCCTATCAACTCGAAGCTTAGTTTCCACTCACGAGACTTATGGAGGGGTTGAGTCAACTCAACAGGGTGAATCAACGAATCAGACGAACACGTCACCGAACAAGGGCTCAACCGTATAATGCGCCTTTTTTTGCTTCCCCTCTGCGGAGTAGCTGAATATGTACATTGCAGGGCCATGATCCACAGCGGAGACCGGCACCCATCAGCTCTGACGCTGATCCACTTCACGCTGAGTGGTTACCACACTCTAAGTTTCCCGTCAAATTACTGATACATTCTCATTAGATCCTGTACACATTCCATATTGAAGCATCTTCACACTTTCAACACTTCACTATGGCGTCCTACCATCGTGTGCTGGAGACCTTTGGTCGATCTATTCAAGACATTACCCTAGAATGCGACTGGTATGCACAATTCCTAAATAATGTTCTCATCGCTTAATTCAAGAGGCTAAGAATTCATCCAGTGATATTCATCCCTGGGAGATCTCTATCAACGGAGAGCGATGGGCTGGCAAGATCCGATTAATTGGATTCGTGGATGTGTTCTTCCTCATCTCGTACTCAGCCAACGCTCGGTTTGAGCATGGAATTATCGTCTATAGTCGGTCCTCCCTTGAAACACTTCTTGATATAACGCTAACGACAACATAGAGGATAAGCTAGCCGTGGAAGAAATCACAGGTCATATTCCGGATTCCAAGCCTAAGACTACAGAGGATTCCAAGACGGACCAGGAGAGCGAAAATCAAGACACCAAAGCAGAGCACGAAGAACCTGAGGGTGAGTATTCGGAGGCAATCATTACAAGTACGAGTGCTCACGACCGATAGGTCTTGATGAAGCCGAAGAGGAGGACCCAAACGCAAAAGCCACCGAGGCAGAGTCCGAGGAAGCCAAACCCAAGCCGACGGACGAACAAACCAGCAAGGCAGAACAGACACAAGACACTAAGCCAACAGCCGAGGACACGGCACCCGAATTCCGTAAAACCAGCACCTACACCATCACCAGTTGGGGCCACCCAGTCGGACTACGGGCCACATATCCCAAATCCTGGATTCAAAAATACAAGGTGGAAATCACCAAGCCCTGTAGTTGGGCACTCGGCAGTGAGTACAGTCCGAAACCACAGTGAGACACAATACTAAAAGCTACGGTAGAGCGCATCATGCGGGGCTTGAAGCCACACAGCACTTACGACCTGATGAACGATGTGATTCGTTGTGGTATCATCACACAAGGTCAACTAGTGGGTCACATCATGGGTGTCGTTCTCGCGGGTTCGCAAATGGATGACATGGCGAAACGATACATTCAGGGATTGACATCGGGCGATGGTGCTGGACGGCAAGCACTGTCGAATGAAAAGATCTAGGGTCGGAGGCGATCTCCGAGGAAGATTGTTCTGCAAACCTACCGCGTACCATGTACCTAAAGAGGCTTAGGGCGATAAGATCGTCATGACAGCCCGTCTTTTAGCGTAGACGAGCGGTAGCGCAGACGAGATAATTGGATGAAATGAAACACTCCATTCGAACCCACGCACCCCGTTTGAAAAATCTGCTATGGAGCCCTAGAGTCCGAGGAAATCTCTGTGTGGAAGGATACCGGCAAAGTGGTTGGGAGGGGCCGGACGGGGTAGCTGAACCCGCAGCTGAGCCAGCCACCAACCCGCTCGAACACTAATACTGCATGAGTGGTCGGAATAAAAAGAACCCCAAAGTTTGGGGAAGATCTTGCCGACGAACTGCCTATGATATTGTCGAATCCGACTGCACAAAGTAAAAAGTTCCGGAAACTCGTAACATACGAAGGCCGACTTGTGTTCTCCGAGTAGACAAAGAAATGGAGACGGAGTGGAGTTTACCTCAATCGTCCACGAGCATGATCTCCACTTGCACGTCCCATCTCTCTGCTGATCGAATTTGAGTTCGATAGATGGATACATTCACATAGATTAACCCACAATAGACACGGGAGACAGCCATTATCTCGCCCAATTTTGGGGCCTGTTCGTGTGGATCGTAATCTCTTTATCTCCACAGTTCAGCGCACACGAACTATGCATCGACCCGGCGCTGAAAGATCTGTATTTATCCGTACCGGAATGGTACATTGTTCACCGGTTTGGACGATCCCCTGCCAAAACGAATCGCTGTGTCCGAGAACGACTCCACAGAAATGAGGCGATTGGCTCAAAAGGCGCAGTCTAATTGAGTGGCTGGCAGAGAGCTCGTTGCCTTTCTTTCTGACAGCTTCAGCTCAAGCCCCCTTCCATGAAGAAGTGGGTCGCTACATGCAGACTTGCTGCGCCCAAAAGTCTTCTTTCTTTGACGTTATCTACCGTTTCTTTTTCCATCGTCGTTGCGCGTCCTGTCCACCAGAAATTCAGGGCCTTTATCGGATTAAAGGGAAAGCAAGATGGTCTGGTTTCCGCTCGAAGTCGATAATGCGGCAGTAACCTGGAGCTTCGACATCGTCGGCCTGCTCGCCGTGGTCGGAGGATCTTCAATCGAAAAACATGCACAGAGTATTACTGCCTCTTCTCTTGCCGGTATCCCTCGTCTGCTGCCTGCTCCAGAGACGATGCTGGATACCGATCGCCCAGATCGACTACCCTCCGTCAAGGATGTGACCGTCGTAGGCGTGCACTCGGGCAATAAATTCGACGAACTCAATTTCTTCGCCGACGTGATTCACCGTATTGGAGACCTGAAAAGCTTCCAGTTCCAATCCCTCACGATCACATACAGGCGGAAAGATGCCGAGGATAACGGGACTTTTCTACATCAAGGCGCACCACCAGGCAAAGCCATCATCCCATTGCACACCTTCTCCGCACTGAACCTGTTGACGTTGATTTCTGTCCTCATTACGATCGCTCTGTTTGTCTGGGCCGGTGTGCAGCATGATGCAGTCGCTCTTCTCGGTCTGGGAACTATGTCCATCTCCACCGCCACGGCCTGTCTGTCCGCACAGTGGCGCCCGATCCTCACAGTCCGATCAGCCAAGGGCATCGTGCCCCCAGGTGATGTCGTCATCCGTACACGGAGTGGAGCTTTCGTCGCCATCGAGTGCAGCGAGGAAATCGCCCGTGAGCTGTACGCCGGAACAGAAGAATGCTCGTACGTCTACAATGGACGTACGCACCAGTGTCTTCTCGCGCTCAGCACGGTACTACTGATGGCTTCCATTATCTTCTTTAGTAACTGCGGCTGGAAGATTCAGATTGCTGTTGGACTTGCCTACATCATTCTTAATCTTGCGTACTGGGCTTTGGCCCTGTTGACGAAACCGCAAGACCTCTGGAATTGGGAGAGCCGGTACGAGGTAAAGACGCACACAGACGAGATATGTGCAAACTATACCCTGGCGATGTGGAAAGCTATACAGAGGACTGGGAGTGTTCGCTGGGTGAAGAAGGCCGGATTTGCGCCGGCGACGAAGAAGTGGAATGGGTGGCTGAAGGAGGCGAAGGAGAACTGTGCCAACAAGGAATGGGACCCTGAGGAGGCGCGTGATCGGTGGATGCGGATGGACCTAGAGGAGGAAAAGGAGGACTAATGGTGGAGGATTGATTGTATACCCAGGAATGGAATGCGGAGAGGAAAAGTGAAGGTTTTACTATATATCTTAATTGATGACAATTCATGATGTTCAAATATCATTAGCCAGTATTTCAGACGTACTCTGTGATAGACTGCTATGTATATCAAAATGACATTTTGGAATCCTTAAGGGGTGGTTGAAAGGTATCAGCTTCTCAGTAAGTAGTATTTTGTTAGGTCAGAACGGCATAGACCGAAATATACTGAAGACTAAGAGTGTGACGCGTATGTGACAGTATCGCGGCTTCCCAACTTCCAATCCTTGATTGAACAGACTTCTTAATATAAATAAGTTGTGCCAGAATTCCGCCATGTCATCAGATGTTGCCGAAAGTACAAATATGTGCAAGTGAGAGACTATAGCAGCAACCATTTATCGATTGCCAATTGCATCCGATTTCCCAAGAATTGGACCTGTACCAAATATGAGAAGAAACACAAATGAGCCAGAAAGGCATAAAGGGGAACGTACCACTTCCGGGTCCATCATTGAATCATGATCTGCGTGGTCTATGACATTACACTCCACATTCTCCTCGCCCACCATTTTCGCCCAACCACCCGAGTCGAACGACTCACGAGGTCTTTCTCGCCATTTCTAGTCCGTTGTTCTTTTTTTTTGTGGTCCATATTTCTTCAATATATCGTTCGCTTCATATAACATGGACGGAACCCGATCGATATCGCCATGTCCAGCCCAGATCAGCAATATCCGTACTGGGCTCCTATTGACATCAGATCTTATCGGACGGGGTGAGTATTTCATCTTCGCGCAAACGGATGAGGTACTATGCTGCCTGAGGAGAGTAGGAATCTCCTTATCAGGCACACCTCCACGACGAATTGGGGGAAAGAAGCCTAAGATGTCAAGAAGTTTGACCGTCGGCTCTGGGATTTGAATTGGAGCCGGTACAGGAATTGGTGAGTCGATATTAATGACACCCAAAACCCTCTCGCCTTGTTGATGAAGTAGAAATGCGATTTCATAGGCGGTGATCGCGCCCATTGACTAGCCGCCGAGGATGTAAGGACCCTGGGCTTGAAGATTTTGAATAGTTTTCAGGTATATCGCAGCGGCATCTTCCACCGTCCAAGAAACTTTACTTGTCATGAGGTATGGGGAAGTCAGGACGTACACTGCAAGGCTGTTGGCAAATTTGGGCAGTGGCTTATACACAAAGGCATATCCAGATCCTGGAGGTGTGAGAAACAGCGAGGGAATCCCCGGCTTTGGGATCCCTTGAAGAAGATGTGAGGAGCATAACTCGTGAGATGGGTCTTCGTTCAGTGTATTAAATTTTAGAGGGTCTGTCGAGTATGACATTAAGCATAGCCATTCGCTAGCTGTACCAACAGTTGCTTGAGTGGAGAAGAGTGATGATGGGAGCGACGTTCGCGTTTCCTTGTAGACTCGGTGGAGGATTGCAATACACGAGATTGAGTCGACTCCTAAGTCAATCATCGGAATGGCTGGATTTATTTCAATATTCTTCTCCGCTCTCATTGCCGACAGTAATGCTTCATTGACCCGTGAGCCTATACTTGGCGTAACGATATTTTGGCAGTCAGTGGAATTCAGTGGTGTTGTTAGATTTAGATTGCTGTGAGCTGTTGATTGTCGCTTTTGCCAACATGATTTGACCATACCCTCTAAGTTTGACTTTTGAACCTTCCCAGTAATGTTTCTAGGGTAGGCATGGGACCCTAAGGATTGCACTGATACAACCTCGGCGGGGACAGACATTGCTCCCATTTCTGCCCGGATCATGTCTTTGATCTGACGTGCCGTTTCCTTGTTGACCTCGCTTTTCACAACCACAATCGTAACTTCACCAGCAATAGGATGTGGATACCTCACAACCTGGGGCTCAAGAGCGCAAAATTCTGGAATTTGGCCCAAGACGGCTTCAATGGCGGAAGGGTCGATGTTCTCGCCCCCTCGGATGATAATGTCCTTATATCTTCCAATCAGGTATAATCGATTATCCTTGCCCATGATCGCTTTGTCTCCGGTGCGAAACCACTTTCGACCATCCGCTCCAGAATAGAACAACTCATCATCAGATTTTCCTTTATACTCTTTAATCAGAGTTGGACCAGAAAAATGCATTTCCCCAGCTGTGCCCACTGGGAGAGGGACACACCTGCCCTCGAAACATATCTTCATCTTTATACTTGGAAAAGGCATGCCAATTGAGATGTCTTTTCCAGCAAGAATGTCGCTGGCGTGGCTAACGGTATCTGTCTGGGCGAAGATTCCTTCCGTCATTCCATAAACATTCTGTACCCCGCATGCACCAAGCTGTTCAAGACAGATCCTGAGGATTTCTTCATTTGGTGGAGCCCCTGCCAGCACAACTCGGCGCAATGAGTCAACCTTCTTTTCAGTGAAAGCAATACTCAAAGCAAGCACCATTGTTGGCACAAGAGCAACGTGACTACACTGTTCTTTCTGGATGGCCTGAAGCAAAGTTCTGGGAACAAAGGTCGGTCCCGGAAACACCACGGTGGCTCCGTTCATGAAGTAGGACATAAGACACGTATAGCTATATGAATGATTATTTGGCAGCACGTGTGCAAATTTGTCTCCAGGTAAAATGGGCTGACTACCCTGGCTCCACCCCAACGCCGACGTGAAAGGAAAGGAGGATGTCTGAATGAAGCATCCCTTTGGAAGAGAATTGGTTCCACTGGTGAATAAGATAGAAGATTCCAGTGGCTCTAAAATATCGGTCTTTTCAGCTTGGGCTTTCTCTTGCATAAGATTCTCGAATGAGATCCATCCATCCATCTGGCCGTCCACCAATATCTTCATGCAATTCAACCCAAATGTCAAATTTATCGATTGGTAGGCAGAGCTCGGTATTTCCCGCTATTATGGTGAGGAACCCGGAAGGGCAAGCCTTCTGCACAGTTTGCAACATATGTCAAGCCTCTCGAGTGTGTAATAAGGTTGCCGGGTTGATTGGAACATGAACACAGCCAATCCTATAGGTGGCCCAGGTGGCAATGATATATTCGGCGATATTGGCTGTGAACATCATTACGGGATCACCTTTCTGTAGCCCGCGGCTTTTTAGACCGTTTGCGAACCTTTGAATGGCGCATTCAAGATCTCCGTAGGTCCATCGTAGGTAACTCACTCTTGTCCGACATGAAAGGGTGCACTTGAGATTCCAGTGCAAACGAGTGCCAGGATATCATGGTGGTCTGAAACGTTTTGCAGCCACATTTCGTTGGTTGTCAAAGTGGTATCTGGAAGGATAGGGCCATCCAACTCGCTGAGTTGTGTCATGATAGAAATCTTCTTCTTCCGTGCTCGTCTAACAATAGAAGACCCTAGGCAATGCGAAAGAGAGAAAATGCAAAGCATTCAGTTGAGCGCAAATCAAAGAAAAGTATTCATGTCAAAGAATTCGCTTACGATACGTAACATTGCATGTGGAACCTTGGGAATCAAAACAATTAACAGCTCAAGCATGTATCGACACAGGAGTCACAAAAAGAAATTTCTACCCAATCAAAACCAAAACCAATGTCCAAAAGCAAAACGTTAAAAGAGTGCTGTCGTGTCTCGTTATTGCACTTCAGCAGTGGGACGACAGGGACGAGAACCCATGTCACTCCATTCCTTTGATTCCCAGTGGCTTCCAAGGTCGCCCAGGTGGATTATCGTCAGAGGTGGTGTAGCGGTAAAAAGAACTGAAGTTCATGGAGTGATAGGCATACAGTACGTATCATGCAAAAGTTAGAAACCGCAAAAGTCAGACAATAGAGCTGCATTTCGCATCTACATAGTCCCCTCACATAAGTAGGTTACCTGTACACACTGCACATGTAGTATGTAACGCTGGAACTCAATTTCTACTATGTCTACCTCCATGTTCATGTCATAAATGAGACTTTTCACCGAATACCTTTCTCCAGGACGATTTTGATCTCGTGAATATCAAATCCGCTTGGGCATTGATGTCAACACGGCCATAATGTACGATATCTAACTACAGAGCCGTGTGAGCTTAAACGGTGATACAGAGTCCTGTCATGCCTGGGTAAGCACAATGTCACCTGCATTTCCTTGACGAGGAAAGCCTCTGCTCTCCTGGGGCTTTACATCCCACCGCAACTTTCTTCTTTACATCCTCAACGTTGGAACGCTAAGGCCTGGATTACTATACAGTCACAAAGTCCTAATATTGCAAGTAGATTAAATTAAAACCGCGAACGGAAATGCCGAAAATGCAACAATTCATATGCCAGGTAATAGTCTACAGCCCTTTCCCAAAAAGCTCTTCTCCCACCTCTTTAAGAAGAGGTTCCTTCTGCAAAGCCGCTATTTTAGACTTCGCCGCAATGGTCTCTGTCACACCCATCGCACGACAAAGATCAATGACCTCCCCATCAAGCTGAGCCTCATAAACAAATAGCCCAAGCGCAAACAGCAGACCATGCAAAGCCTCCGGGCTCTGGTCCTCGCGCGAAGTAGCTTCCAACAAAGAGGCGAGCAATTCAACCTGATCAGCGTCAGGCAGTGGGTCCGGTTTCCCATCAAATCGAGCATTGTGATTGAAAGCAGCGAGATTGTATGCAAAGGAAGCTGCTACAACGCGCAGGTTTGCGTGTGAGTCTAGGAGGGAATTGGTTGCGAGTGCAAGGCAGGTCTCTCGTAAGGGTGAGGAAGTTGAGGCGAGCTGGTGCGGGTATAAAGCGGTGCTGAATAGGTTGCAGGCTAGTTGCAGAGCAACAATGCGGAGGTTGTAAGGAGTTGATGATAGCTCCCCTGAGAGTGGTGAGAGAAGAGTAAGGAGGGTGGCGTGTTGGGGCTCTTCGGCGAAATAGCCACTCACGCGTGGGTCGAGAAACAGGAGACGGACAAGATCCACGACGGCAAAGTGACATTCAGCTGGGAGTGTCGGATATGTCGACTGCAAAGCAGTGGCAAAGGCGTGGAGATCTGGGACTCTGGTATCCGCTGCAGGAGCTTTGTTTTCCGTGGAATGGCGGGTTTTGACGAAGTCTATGACTGGTGCAATGCCTGCGGCATCTTTAAATTCCGCTGGCAATTTTTGCACAAGTTTCTCTAATGGCGGAACCTTCTTGTACATAACGAAATTGGTGATTTGTCGTTGGAAACTTGGTACTCGGAGCTGTCTATGAGGGTGAGATGGGTGGGCCATCTCGAAAAGCATCCGCACGTTTCCTTGAAGCTGTGCCGGGTTGGCACCCGACCACTCATCGAGTTTTTGGCCTTTCAGAAAAGTCATGAATGTCGGCGTTGCGCGCACGCCGTACTTCATGCTCACGTCATAAGCCGACCCGATGTCGACCTTGATGAGCCTGGCCCTGTCACCGGCCTCTTCTGCCAGCTCATCATACGTCGGATAGACCATCTTGCATGGTGGACAAGTGGACGAGGTGAAGAAGATAACTGCACAGGAGTTTGACGCCGCAGCTAACTCGCCCTCGAGCTGGCCTAGGTTGCTAACAATGCGGACCTTCCCAAGCGGCGCGTGGGTTACAGGCGCAGGCCGCGATACCGGCGGTGCAGCACTTGGCCCAGGGATTGGGCCTGCACCACCGCCTTGGGTGACCCCCTTCAATGCGGCCTCGATCTGGGGCTTCATCATCTGTCCAAATGGGGTTTCCAAAAATGTGCTAGGCAGGTTGCGAATCTTCTCCGGGATACTCTTACCCACGAGAAACATAGCAAAATCCTGGGTAAAGTTGTTGCAGTTGTGAAGAAACAGGTCATAGGACTAGAGAGTGTTAGAGTCGACTATGCACGATGTAGCATTCTGTTTGGTTGTGACCGACCTCTGGAGTATAAATCTCTGCTAGGGAGCCAAGATACTCTTCTATCACATCAGCTGGGAGCTCCGTAGACCCCAGATGTATTCTCTCCATGGGCTGTCCGTGATGGGTGCTTCCAGGAAGAGCGGTCTGGATCCCTTGACCAAAATAATACTCCATACCACCAACCACGATGGACGTATGGTAGATCGCATCCATTTGAGTCCCTGTCAGGGCCACAGAGTACTAGTAACGATGGTATGTGAGTGACATCTTTTCATATTTGTTGCGTTATGTGCTGATTTGTACATACCATACGCGCAAGACCCTAAAAGTAATTAGCTAAATGACACTGACATAAATAGAGAGAGCACTCACCTTCGAAAGGTCATAAACGTAGAGCTCGACATCCATGGCTGTAAGTCGTAATTCTTGTATGGAAGATTTGATAAGGGCGGGACCAGCTTGATAACCTTGAGGGCTGGGCAGGCACCGATCGGATAACGTCAGCACTTTGGATTCGGGTGCCTTCGACTGTTTTCTAAACAAGGAAAGATTGCCCTGTTAGTATCAAATGATAATAATGCTCGGCTCCAAGTTCTAAGCTACCTCAGTAGCGATTATTGCGTACTTTTAACTCTGGAAGTGGATACTTTGATATTCCATATGTTCTCAGAGATAAAACTGAAGGGTTCCCATGCAAACAGTGGTGGTGAAGAGTATCCCGGTACGACAAAAAGGATGTATTGAGCGCGGTTCGAACGTAGGCATCCAAATCTTCGCAATAACTTCACACCTCAACGAAGCTCCAGCAAGGAAAAAAAAACTGGTAGCTTCTCTTTGATTGAGCGTGTCATCCTTAGTGCAGGGGCCATGCTAATCTTCTCTGTATATTTTCATTTGACCAAATGTCCCGAAGGACACCAGGTCTACCGGAAGGTGGTATATATCCCTCACTTTTCTGCCACCGCTGGGAAACTCCACTCGGGGCATCTGCGCATCGCATTCCACTTTCTGCAGTCACCGTTACAGCTATATTTCCCCTACATTCACAGCTGAGAGTTTCCTCTCTTGGACAGCGACATGGTAAGCCATCGCCCTGATCTATAATATACCAAGCGACCTCCAAACTCACCCACTCCTCACTATAGCCTCCCCCAGAGGCGTGGAGCTGCTGCCGGCTCCTCTTCGGCAGGACCCAAGCGTGCGCGCCCCTCTAAACTCGCAAAAGAGAACAACATCAGTGCAGAGGAAGAGAATGAAATAAAGGAGGTCTTCCACCTTTTCGCCGATAAGCACAAGGACTTCCCCTCAGAGAAAGAGGGTGTCATTCCCCGAGAAGATGTGCGCAAAGCACTGGTGTATGTAACCCTCCAAAATTTATACATATCTGGACCCCCTCCAATGTCTCTTTTCAACCTTCTTCAATCATTCGACACATTGTTCGCACATACTCATGATTTATGTTTCTCGCCAGAGCCCTCGGCCTCCCCCAGAAGACTCAACCGAGCTCTCCGAAATCCTCTCTGCCCTCGACCCAACCAGCGCAGGTTACATCCCCTACAGCCCGTTCGTCTCCGTTGCTGCTGCGAAATTGCGCTCGCGCGATGAAGATGCGATGGCTGAGGAGGTTGATCATGCGTATCAGCTCTTCACACGCGGAACAGAGGGGCCGATATCGATCAACCACCTACGGCGCATTGCGCGCGAGCTAAAGGAGGACTCGGTGGATGATGACCTGCTCAGGGATATGATCGCTGAGGCGAACGGTGGTGCGGGTTTGAGCGCGGGTGTTACGTTGGAGCAATTTCATGATGTCATGATGCGCGCGGGTGTTTTCTAGTATGCTTATCCACGAGGTGAGGAGCGTCTGTACATTGCTTTGATTTTCTTTGGATTGATCTACTGTTTTCGACGGATATAAGGTTATGTGTTTGGCGTTTATTGTGCCATGGGCCCTGTGGCGTTAATAGTTGCATAGCGTGGAGAATGAATTGGAATCCCCAAGAGAAACATAATACCATTGTCTAAATTGATTTATTTGGTGCATACTTTTCATGGTTTTTTGGAAGCTGTAACAAAATCATGGCCACCTCCAAGGTTTGAATGTTCTTTGTTTGTTTGTAGATACATGCCATCCTCCTACCCATTCGTCTGCCGCAATAAGAATTAAGTCCCGTAACAAGAAGAAAAATCCCAGATAAAAGACATGCAAAAAGACGAAAGCAAAAAAAAAAAAAAAGAAAAAGAAAGAATAAAAAGGAAGAGGGAGGGGAACGGCAGAAGATATGGCCCGCGCATCAACTATCAAATTCCCCAATACAAAAAGCCAGGACCTCATACCATGCCTGGCAAGGCACAACGAAAGACATCAGTCGCAATGCGTTGTCAAGTAATTCACTATAATTGGTATTAGTAGGGAGTATTAAAGTTTCAATGTACGCAGATACTCACAGAAATCTCGGCCATACCGAGGTCCTCACCACCGTTGGCCTGTGGGGCAGCGCCGTTGACGGGGGCACTGTTGGCAGCAGGGGCAGTCTCACCGCCAGCAAAGTAGTCAACCATCTCAGCATCGAGCTCCTCGATGCTCTTGGGCTTCCCACGGCCGGGGTTGCGGCCGCGACCGCCACGACCCCGAGTAGCAGTGTTGGTGTTGGCCGCCTTGTTAGTAGTGGCCGGCTTGGGCTTGGACTTTTGCTTCTGGCTATTTAAAGGTGAGTGTCTGGACATGATGTGGGTTTGAACATAAGAAAGTACTTACGCAGCAATGCGCTCATTTAGTGGCTTAGGGGCGGGTACCACAGGTGCGTGGGAGGCATCGTAGACAACCTCGATCTGTTCACGATGGTCAATAACAGGAAGAAACTGTATCAACTATCTTTTGCTAACCTTCATAGCACGGCCATCGACGAGGAGCCCATTGAGCTCCTTGGCAGCCTTTGCAGCAGTGTCGGCTTTGGCGAAGATGATGGAAGCAATGCCTCGGCTGGTTCCGTTTTGGTTGTAAGTAAGCATCACCCGCTTCACGGGACCTGCAGACTTGTTGAAGTATTCCTATAGGGTAGAGAGTCGATCAGTATTTCGTCTGAGTGTTTCAGCTGCATCAATAGTGATCGAGCGTTGAAGGCAAACAACGGCGACATCGTGAACGTGGACAATCCAACGGCGAGAGCATCAGCGAGCACACGACGGTCATCCGTTGACCAAGCCCATTCCCAGAATTCCAGGACATTTCCCACTGCGTACCATATACAAACTCGCCATTCATACATGATACCGTTGTCCATTGTGCTCCATATAAATCTTATCCCACACATCCATAAATTTCTTTCAAAAGCGTTCCCAGCTCAAATATTCATCAATCGAGTGCGACTAGCCTGAACGACAGATTGTCTTAAAGCGCCATTGTACACGCATTCCCACGCCCACTGCGTGACACTAGCTTGGAGCTTTGCCGTATGTTCTCGCGATCGTTTTCCAGGTGAGAAGCCTGGTAGCCGACCGGAGATAACGACCGTGTCTTCATATCACTGTGATGGGATTCACCCCATGAGGCAGTGGAAGTCCCCAACCGGAAGCTCCAGAAGAAAAGCCGGTTGACACTTGTGAAAACCCTCGTGGCCCGTAAAGTCTCCGTTGGTTCACTGGTGCGCTCGCTGATGTCCCTCTGAAGCTAACAACGTAAAGTAGGAAAAAGAGTGGAGCGGAATTTCGAAAAGCGAGTTAGGATGGAATCTTTCGATCTCCAATCCTTGGCACAGTACTCAGACTTCGCAAGGTGGGCAGATCACCTTGCAAAGATCATTGACATAGAAGACATAGCTTCTTGACAGAGTACTGAACAGTGCTCAACTTCCCACTTCGTACGATGCCAGCCAAAGAATGCGCAGAAGCAATTGGGAAGGAGCAACCTGTCTGTGCCAGACACGGGGCGACAACCACCATAGGGAATATAGGAGTGGCAGGTCGGAACACGAGTCGACGTTGATTGCACCTCGTTCGTTCGAAAGCAAAGATGGCGATCACAGCCAAGGCGAAGGCCTCTGGATCAACATACCTTGATATTGCCCTCAGTCACATCGGCAGGCTGGACAGGTTAGCATATGAAAGCAAGTGAAAATTAAGGGATTAAACTTACCAGTCCGCTCACGATGATCTTGCTAGAAGCAGTTGGAGCAGCAGGAGTAGGGTGGACAGCCTTTGCGCCCTGCTTGGTACCCTTGGCAGACTTCTTCACTCCTCCGACGGACGGCTTGGCAGCAGCAGCAGCACGGCGGTTACCGCGACGGCGGGCGGTCTGGCGGCGGTTGCCGACAAGGTCATCGAGGGACTTATCCAGGTTGGCAGACATGATGAAGACTTGCGAGAAGAGATGGGAAAAGCTGGCGATTCGGGTTTCCTTGAAGGTTGCAAGAACGCGTCGATGACAAATGCGCCCGAAAGTTGAGAGCGACCTTGAGAGAAGATCGACGGAGAAGTTTAGTTGGCACTTGAGAGAGGTGGTTTTTCTACCGAGAAGAAAGGAAAAACCAAATCAGTGAAGACAGAGGGTGAACGAGAGACCAGGAGGGTTGGAGGGAAAGGGAGTCAATGGGGCGCGGCACGCTAGTCTATTCTTGGAGAGTCGGGCACCCCGAGCGGTGGTGTTTGCCATGTTTGCAGCGAGGCTGATATCATGCATTTCGAAGGTAGGCAGTCGCTTTGTGAGGCTATTATAATGGAATGATACCAGTGTTTAATATCGAACTCCTCGAACTCTTATGGTGAAATTGTGCAATTGATTTCAGAGAAAATATGTTGAAAAGTCTATCTTACGTTAGTAGCAACGCAAATTCAGGAGAAGAATTGCCATAGACTCGACTTGAAGACGAATTGTATCGCAAGGACAGGACGAACGAAGGTGTAATCTCATTCATTCTATGAAGGTCCAGCCTGCATACACGGATGATGAAATCATGCCCTGAACTCCTCCCAAAATCAACAAAGAAACCAGAGAAGAAAGAATTGCAGACGAGGCGCTTTGAAAGAATGAGGAATAATAGTAAAATAAGAATGACAGCAATGCTAATTAAGATCAACTCTTCAGGGCTTCCAGGCGATCTCGCATTTGTTCGAGAGTGGCCTCCTGGTCCTCGAATTCGGGCTCGGCAACAGGGGCCTCCTCGACAGGGGACTCGGGTTTGGCCGGGGCTTGGGAAAGCTTGCTCTGCAAAATTTCCTGCAAAATCTTGTCTACCTCTTCGTCGGCCTCGAGGTCCTCCGATTCCAGCATATCATCAATGGGCATAGCATCATCCACCATTTCTTCGATGATCCCAGCCTTGACCAATTCCGTAGAGAGCTGATGCATCGTAGATTGTAGCTCCGGCATTCGTACCAGTGTGTTCACATCTTTCATGATCGCTGTCGACTTCTGTAAACTGCCTTGAATCTTGCGAACGGAGAAGGCCTCGTTGACCTGCATCCCAACACTTTGTAGCTGGGCTCGGCTTGTATTTAACCGCGAGGTTTGTTTCCGAATTCGCACGAGTTCCCGGGCAAAGGTTTTGGTTTCGGCAGTAGCCTGTTTGGCTTGGGATGGGTTTCGCTGAGCTCGCTTGGAGGAATTAATGATGTACATGCGGGTCTTGTTATCAAGAGCTTTGAGCTGAGAAAGGTCCCGATCGAGTTGCCGGGTATTTGCGCGGATGAGGGCATTGCATTTTCTCATCTAATAATCTACCAGTCAGCGGATGTAACTAAATGCGGTGTTACCTGACGGCTAACGAGTGTCCTGCCTACCTGGGCTTGGGGATCAGGCCCAAAGAAGACCGCCTTTAGGGTCTCCATTATGGTATAGATATTGTCGCTAAGACAAATTCAGCAAATCACAGAAGTATAGGCCGCCTGGCTGGTCTGTTTCCCCAATCGTGAATTCAATGTGTTGAGCAATGTGGGATGACTGGAGGGCCTGGGCGCATCTTCTGCCGGGAATGGCGGGGAGTTGAGAATATTGGGGCAGTATGAACACCAAGAACGAGGCAGAGTCCTTCAAGAGGAATGCTCGACCCTCGTGTATGTCTTATCAGGATTGTGATGCCTGGGGCAACTTGTTGGAGGGGGGCAGGAAAGGCTTAGTCAGAAATCCTGTGACGTCCCCAAGTTCACATGTTAGCCTGAAGGACAAGGCCTCGACTAGGCAACAAACCAAGCAAACAGCTGCCGTGCTTCCAGTACATTCTAGCATTAGGTGAAGTGAATGCGGTACATGCTCAAAGAGAGCTTCTCCTTCTTCCCACTACGCTTACCATTTCATCTCTTTCGAAGACTCCTTTCCCTTTTATACCTTTAAACTATCTTCGGATTATCAATCATTAATCCATCCACCATGCCTATCGCACAGCCCGAAGGTAGGTTGTGACAGCTCTTAACTTCCCCGCTCTGCTCCAAACACTCGGACCTGCACATTTTGCAAAGACAACCGCTATGACGTTAGTTCAGTTCCTGAATATTTAGCGGGACGTGGCTGCTTTCAACTTTGTTCAGGCGGATTGTTATAGATTTTAAACCAAGAAGGGGCGAAAAAAGGCTGACCTAGAAATTGTGTGGTTTTTCAGTTACCTGGGCTCAGCGCTCCTCAGCCGATGATGCCGAGCGCAACTACCTCTACGTGAGCATCAAGGCCGCCGAAGTTCCTAAGGAGAAGGCCGACCTCAAGCTCACCCCCACCTCCGTCTCCTTCACTGGTGATTCCCGCAAGGGTGTCACATACCAGGCCGCCCTGGAGTTCTATGCCGAGATCGACCCTGAGAACAGCAAAGTGAACCACACCGACCGTGGTGTTGAGATGGTGCTGCGCAAGAAGGAGCTGAAGGAGGAGTTCTGGCCCCGTCTCCTGAAGGAGAGCAAGAAGGTTCACTACTTGAAGACCGACTTCGACAAGGTATGTACTTCCAATGGAAATTAGTGCTTGAGATGATGGACTGACTCGATCCCAGTGGGTCGATGAGGATGAGCAGGACGAGGCTCCCGAAGATGATTACGCTAACAACTTCGGTGGATTTGGTGGCGAGGGCGGCGGTGAGGGCGGTGGTCTGAGCAACATTGACTTCTCCAAGCTCGGCGGCATGGGCGGCATGGGTGGTGAGGGCATGCCCGACCTGAGTGCCTTGGCTGGCGGTGCCGGTGGCATGCCCGACCTCAGTGCCCTGAGCGGTGCTGGTGGTTTCCCTGGCGCTCAGGGTGGTGAGGACGAGGACGAAGATGTGAGTAACCTTGGCCTTCAGGTCTCTACTGTCTCCAACTTAAATGTACCTTGTGCTAACCGTGACGTTGCAGGATGAGCTTCCCGAGCTTGAGGAGGAGAAGTCCTCCAAGATCCAGGAGGTTTCTTAAATTTATCATCAGGATAGCTGCCTTCGGAATATCTATCACGACCAGAAATGAAAAATACGGGTTCATTCAGGCGACTGCGGGATGGTTTGCCGGATACTTTCTTTCTTTAACTACTTGGGATCTCCCATGTTTGTAGAGTAAATTGGCCCAGCTGAACAGTCGAGTTGATTAACTTTCAGTCTGGCTATTTCATTTTCAAGGATCCATGTAGCGGCAATAAAAAATGAAAATGTCTAGATGCAGTCTGCTCATGAACCCTTTGCTACCAAAATGAACATCAAAATGAACTTCTACAATAAAGGTTAGTGTGTAGGAGAACCGTATTATTCTAGTAGTTCACTTTAGACATTAATAGAAGAGAAAAAAGAAAAAACCTATGATACCTAGGAGAAATGTTTCCACTGCGGTGTGCAATATGATGTGTGGGAGAACTGGGGCTATGACGCAAATGGTTTCCTCCGGTCGAATTTGGCCAATTCACCACGCATGATCGTATAGAGTAAGAAGGATACTCATGGAAAGTAGTATCAAAGATCATTGTTTCTCGAATACTTCTCTACCACTACGCTTATGCCATACTGAAACCTACAGAGGGTGGTGTTCAATTCAACCCTTGGAATATACTTGGAGGGCCCGGGCGGTCATTGGTCAGTCAAAGATTGTTGCCGCCACACTTCTCACCCCTCGAATTTGTGGAGGGCTCTCTCTCTCTTCAATCACAACTCACAGCATACCCTTGACTTCCCTACTTTGGGCTTCTTCCTGTCTTTCTTTCGGGCTGCATCAGCGTTATCTAGATCTTGAACACTCGCGCGACCGGGCGCATTTCTCTTTTTTTTTTTTTTCTTTCCCATTCACACGGCCTCACACGAGCCCAATCCTTCAAGATGCCACCTAAAAAGGCCGACCAGCCTAAGAAGAAGACGAAGACCGTCGATGACAAGGTTCGTGTCGTATTAAGTTTCCTACACGATTCTTCTAGAGACTAAATGATCGCTAATGCTTGATACCTTCATAGACTTTTGGCATGAAAAATGTACGTCACCGAAAAAAAAAAATCCGCACGACATGCTCTAAATACCCTCGACTCTTCCAAACTCTCCTATACAGCACAAATGACTAACGCAGCATCCAACAGAAAAAAGGAGGAGCCGCCAAGAGACAGATTACCCAGTTGAACGCTCAAGCCGCGTCAAACAAGAACCCTGAAGAGAAGAAACGAGCCGCTGAGAAGCTCCAGCGTGAGGCCGAAAAGAAGGCTGCCGAGGCAGCTAAGAAGGAAGCCGCAGAACTTTTCAAGCCTGTCCAGGTACAGAAGGTTCCATTTGGTGTCGACCCGAAGACTGTTCTGTGCCAGTTCCACAAGAAGGGTGGTTGTGAGAAGGGTCGCAAGTGCAAGTTCAGCCATGACCTAAACATTGAGCGGAAGGCGGCCAAGAAGGATTTGTACACCGACTCGCGTGATGCCGGGGAAGGTGAGGAGGACACCAAGAAGGCCGATACTATGGATCAATGGGACGAGGAGAAATTGCGCAGTGTCGTGCTGAGCAAACATGGAAACCCACGGACGACTACCGACAAAGTCTGCAAGTTCTTCATTGAGGCTGTGGAGAACCAAAAGTATGGTTGGTTCTGGGTCTGTCCGAATGGTGGTGATAAGTGCATGTACAAGCACAGCTTGCCTCCAGGGTATGTGGAATTTATCCCTTTTCTTATCTTGTTGCCTTTTCGTTCACTGTACTAATTCTCATCGCACAGATTCGTCCTCAAGACCAAGGAGCAGAAAGCGGCAGAAAAGGCCCTGATGGACAAGTCGCCGCTGAACACCCTCACTCTGGAAGACTGGCTGGAGTCTGAGCGGCATTTGTTGACCGGCAAGTTGACGCCGGTCACACCGGAGACCTTTGCCAAGTGGAAGACCGAGCGTCTGAGCAAGAAGGCCGCCGAGGAGCAAGCACAGAAGGCTAAGGAGGCAACCGGTCGCTCATTGTTCGAGGCTGGTGACTGGAAGGATGGCGACAGCAGTGAAGAAGAATCGGATGACGATGATGATGGCTTCAACCTTGATGCGCTGCGCGAAGAAACTGAGAAATTACGTGAGCAGAAGGAAGAGGAACGGATGGGCAAGCTCAATGGGATCCCCGGTATTGAAGTTCCAACTGCGGGCTGAGCCCCCTCACCTCCTCGCGAGACCAGTTTCGTGAGCCCTTGAGAAGGGACCGTTTCCTACCGGATTTCGCAGACCGACCATACTCAGGCCGGACCTGTCGGCCCACAGGGACCGGATCCCCATGACGAGTGATCGCTACAATCGCCAATTTCTCGGCGTTGTCTCATGATGCGCCGAAAATTTGCGTTGTATGGCCTCGTGATGTCACTCGAGGCTCACCCAGTCACCTTTTTCCATTATATCCTCTCTTAACCAATTGTTGTCGAGTAGAGGAGCATGGCAGGTTGATGGTAACGAGGGCAGAGGATTTTGAGCAGATCCTATGTCTTATGTGACGGAAGATTCAACGATTGATATCTTGTTATGACAGCTTGCCTTGGTAGCAAAAAGTCCGTTTTTTCCCAGTATCGCATGATTTCCAAGTTGATGGTAACGATTCCCACTGGTATATATAGCTTTGTCGACGTTCTCGATCTTTAAATCCCTGACCTACAAGGTCCTCGGACCAACTATCAAACCCCGAGGTCCTCTTAAGCTTCAACTGTTGTCTACATAACCTTGAAATGAGGGAGATTTCGGCTTTGTACAATTACAATGCCCGTTCGCGGCTGCCAAATCGTAGACAAATGGACATATCATATGATGGGAACCAGGTAGTTGGCTCAAGTTTTTGATAGTCAAAAGGTTACAGCGCTGCCTTCTCTCGCAGAATTCCCTGTTCCAGCATCAATGCTGCGGTATCCTCGGCGACACCTCGCGAGAGCTCAAAGCCACGTCCACCAGCACCATAGGCATGAACGACCCGCTTCCCGTCCCCGAGCTCCTCGACTTCAATTCGCATCCCGCCTTCACGAGCAGGTCGTCGTCCGACTATATCACGAACCACATCAAACTGGCCATCACTTTCCGGTTGGAACGGGAACCATTTCGTTGCGTTGGCAAGAAGTCTTGCGCGGGTCTCCATGGAGGGATGGGGGTTCCAATCATGAGGCTCCTTCGTCCCACCAATGATTGTCCCACCGTCCAATGGACGTGGAATGCAAAATGACCAGGATCCATCCTCATTTTGGCGAGTAATGGTCTCCGACACAGGGTTTCGAACGAGACAGGTTTGACCTAGATGTGAAAGGAGAGCTTTAAATCAGCATTCCGACAAAAACGTAGTCCAGAGAAGAAGAGCATACCTCTGATAATAAATGATTTTGGATCCTCAAAGCCAACCCCGGAACAATTGACCACAGTGCTTACGTTCGAAGCCAGAGAAAATGCCTCCTTGATATTCGCAAGATTATATTGCTTTGTGTCCCCGCCCTTCAAAACAAACTTACGTAGCATATGTGCACAGTAAACCGGAGAGTTGACCACATAAGTTCCATATTGAACACCCCACTTCACGCCCTCGGGCATCTCGCCACTCGTAAGATGGCGGAATTCATCAAGATGCTCATATACATTTCGCACGCTTTGCGCGTCCAGGTACTCATTTGGCGGAGCTTCGAGGTGCTCAACGCCCTGGATGAATCTGACGCCCGCGCCCGGCTCATCAGCGGCGACTCGCTTCATGAACTCGTATGTTCGCTGTGCCTGACCTGCCTCACGGAGCGCCTGTGGTGAGGACCCCGGGACGGGCCGATAATGCGCTCCGGCCCACGGGGAGGCATAGTTAATGGAGGTGTCGGATGGGAAGTCCCTAGCTATTAAGAGCACAGACTGCGCGGGACTTAGTGATTGTTGAACACATAATGCAGTCGACAGACCTATCACGCCGGCTCTAAGATGCTGTTAGTTAGATCATGTTAAAATTGCCAGGCTGTGTTGGGGTTTTCTTTTTACCCTATAATGACAATGGTCTCAGGATCGGACATTTTTGGATTATATGTACTATAGCACGGCAATAATTGTGGAATCAGAAGCGCGGGAAGCTGATAGTTGATGGACTCAATCTTCAACTATATTGAAGATGTTAGGCTGATTCGAATACTTGTGAGTCAATATCCGAGGATGAGATAAGCCCCCGCACGCCAGATACGAGACGGATATCATGGTCATAACCCGTAAGCGCAAAATAATCACGAGATTGAACGTGACAGCTGAATGCGTGCATGGGAAAAACCAAAGAATTTATGAGGCTTGACATAAGGTGCATCTCGTGATGGAAACGTAGGATCTATATGACTATATCATAAAAGTATTGGAAGCACCAAGCGTCTATTGATCAGCATACCCGCGGGTCGACTTCCAACGAGGATCCAGTTCCCGCAACTCTTACCACTTCGAGGAAATAAAAATGGGATTGATCACCGGATCGTGCAACGCAGTCTCCCGACCTCGTTCCAAGTTCGATTGCAAAACTCTCCAAGGGTGCCTTGTCCCTCTCCCCGATACCACTCCGCAGAGGCCCAAGCTCCTTTGGGAACGCACAATATAATGTGCCTGATGTGCAGCAAGCAACACCCCAGCCTGAAGCACACGGTCACATCACATAAGGCCAGAGACCTGCAATTGCCTTGCATGCAAAAGAACACCAAATCCCACGAAATGATCGTCGTATATAATCTTCCTCCAAACCACGATGAAACTCTAGGGCGGAAATGGTGTAGAGAGAGAGAATTTCGTAGTGTATTTCTGAATTTCCATAGGCTGCCTCGAGGACCCTCAGAAAGCATGTCCCATAACCTTTTCCCACCTCCTTGGGAGGTCTGAAGGGTAATTGGTTGAGTAGAGTTGGTGTAGGCGCCGAGAGATCAGCGGTAACGAGGTGTGATTGGTAGATGAAACGTGACGAAAGGTGCAGCTTGTCAACCAACTGCACGGATCTCTTTTATCACATTGGATTTTTGCATTTTCTTGTCTCAGAAAAGAAGGAACGAGAAAAACAGTAAATCAATAAATCAAAAAATGAATGTTTCTGGGATTCTTGACTCGACTGGGGTAAATCCTCACGTTTCGCAACGGGACGCTGCATTCCAATGGTTTCTTTCCCCCTTCTCCATCCACGCCAATGTGCTTCGTAGCCACTGGGAAGTTCTCGGGTCATTAACTCTTCAACGGCTGTCATTTTCGTCACCAATTTCGTGCAGGTTAGTCCACGGGCCCTTATGAAAAAATAAAAAATTGGATCGACTCCACGCGCTTTCTCTGATATCGCAGGACCCACTTCCTTACCTTGGAAACCAGAGATGCTCATGGTTCCCGTCTGTGATTCGGGAGCTTCCTGCATTGATCCAAACCCGTAACTTCTTCTGTCTCGTTTCTGCATGCTTGTTGGTGCAGTCCGACCGAGCCAGAGCCACGCACCCCAGCCACCAACAAGGCTCGATCTCACCGTCTCCGCTAATGATGTGATGCTTCTGGCAGTCTCCATCTTTTCGGGCAATGGTGGATTCTCGGTGTCTCCCAGACGGCCCAGTTGTATGGTTAGTCGTGAAATGAAGCGCCCTGTGTCGTGCCCCGGCGCCAACCCCGATTGCTCCATAGCTCGATGACTCCAAGATTCTGATCGGCTACCGGCGCCCCCTCTGCTTCCTTTTGGACGAAATGTGAGCTTTCTGTCCTACCGGAGTAAGCGCATCCCCCCAATCCTTGGCTCCACGACTAGGGTGGCGCTAGATTTTATATGCGTATATAGTATAGATATACACCCCTGCTGCTACCCATCTCCACATGTCCTGTCACAAACTTAAGCCCTTCCACGCTAATGGGATGTGATGAACGTGGTCATTGAAATCCTTTCTGAATCCCTGTTCTCTTTCCTATCCTTCCCCGTGCATTCAACTTACGCCAATCTTCACCTGGTTGCATATTACCCACAGCTCGCTTCGAACGTTTCCTTATTAAGATCCAGGTCATCGCGAACAGCCTAGCTTCCTGCAATCCTTTGCGTTGTCAGGCCCTTAGTTCCTTTCCCCAAAGCCTCCAAATGCCTCGCGGTATTTGCGCACTTTTCCCTCTGCCTTGAAGGGTAATCTAGGGTCGTGGCCGATTAGTAACCTCTGACCTGGGAAGAACGGAATCAGGTTAGTTTTTTTTTGGCCTTTCTTTTCTGACCTTTCTCTTTTTTCCTTCGCTTGCATTTACCCTCTGGGCTTGTGGGGTTTTGCTTTCCACCGAAAACCACTGGAGATCCGGGGCGACAACCTAGCCTTTGCGAAAGATCACTCTGGTGGTTGCAGTCTGCCCACTTATTCCTAAAGCATATAAACATCCAGAATGGATAGATTAACACGGAGTAGGAGCTTGGTGTCAGAATCACGACCCTTCAAGATCGCCAAAGCAATGGCCCCGCAAGTTCCATCGGAGCCTAGGTTCGAGCCTTGTGCGGCAACGGCGTCGCTGTTTCTATATGCGCAGGATACCACCATCCTGTGCCTTCACCATGACACGCTTGCGGTTGAACGTCGGTTCAGTAGCCACCAGGAAAATATCGAATTTATTTCAGTGGACAATGTGAGCGAGCGCGGTGCGGGTCGGCTGGTGGTCAGCTATGATGTAGGCCAGACAGCAATTGTATGGGATATTTTCACGGGCACAGAGATTGCAAGATTTGCATCGTTTGAGCACCTGCGAGTCGCATCATGGATGCGCAACGGGAATGTCGCATTTGGTATGAGAAACAACATGGCCATGGTACCTGATATGATTGCTGACAAGCAGTTCTACCTTAGGGAACGGCAAAGGTGAAGTTATCCTGTTCGAGCCCTCAACCTCGGAACACATTTCCGCTCGAACCATCTTCGATCCCATTACTTCTCTTGCTCCGGCTATGGATTGTCGGACCTATGCCATTGGGTATGTTGGTCTAGTTTAGAAACACGTCTTGGATTTATATCTAACCTTCAAATTCGCTAGTTATCAAAATGGATCGATTCTTATCGCAACCCTCCTTCCTCAATTCACCATCCTCCATACCTTGACCACTTCGCGTGAACCCTCGCCAATCATTTCGCTTGCCTGGCATGCCTCTTCATCGAAACAGAAATCAGACATGTTGGCAACCCAGGCCTCAAATGGGGATCTGAGAGTCTGGAGTGTATCAAAACCACCAGGGAAAGAGGCTCCCAGAGTGATTCGTGTATTAAAACGATCTGATTCTACCTCAGCGGATCCGAAGTGGATGGGATGGTCCAAAAATGGCAAAATTGTGCAATACCTTGAAGGGTGAGTGGAGAAAAATTTGCAGGCATCCAGTATTGATACTGATTGACTCGGTACAGAGAAACATGGGCTTGGGATGTTCGAACAAAGCATGTGACCTACGAGCCAATTCCTACATTGGAGGGAGTGCGAGGATTGGCAAACCATGGTGCCACTGCGACGCTATTTACCATTGGTCCCAATAATACAGTTCAGCAGTACGATGTTGACAACCCAGCAATGGTGGCCAACGTGCAACATGTTCCAGTCATTCCTCGTTCGGTCACATCCGAGGGCCAACGATCAAAGACAATGTCTCCACGGCGCCTGCAGGATCCCCCAGAGCTTCGAGAGCCACCAAATTCTCGACGAACACCATTTGATTCAAACGGACTCGACAACCTGAGGCAACAAAGGGCGGATCTGATTAGCCCTGCCTCATCAAGAAGCCGGACGGAATCTGTTAGCTCCAAGGCTTCATCTGGGAAGTATAACAGAGCTGATGCATTTTCACCGCCAAGCCGATCAGGACAGACGTCAACAACTTTTTCGATGACATCGGCTGGACGCGATACGCCACAGCCATCAGCCGGTTTTCCGTATGCTTCATCAGTCTCGATGTCGTCAGTGAAGAGCTCTCGTGCTGGATCTAGATTGCGAAATGAGGTGCAAATGAGTCCTGCTGAGAGAAATATTGTTGATCTTTTCCCATTCATGCGAGCGCGTCTGAATGATGTACCCTACAAGTCGCAGCCGCCTTTTGATGAGAACCATCTAACCCCTGACGATCTGCGACAACAAATGCTTAGCGTGGTTTTTGGCTGGGAAGGAGATATTTCAGATTTGATCAGAGATGAGTGGAGTCGCCATGCACCTGGAAGTCAAAGTGCAATCCTTTTGGCACAATGGCTTGGAGAGACCGACACAGATCAGATGGCTGAAATGATCAGCGCTGGACCAACGACTACTTCAGACTGGATGCTTTTGGCCCTGAGTCAAATGACCGGACAGACACAGGCAAACAAAGTTGGACAGAGCTTTGTACAAAAGCTACTGGAGATTGGGGATATTCATACTGCAGCTTCCATTCTTCTGGGCTTGGGCGACAGCAATGATGCCATCGAGGTCTATGTCTCGCGCAATCACTTCATGGAGGCCATTCTCATGACTTGTCTCTTGATGCCATCAGACTGGCAACGCCAATCATATCTCGTAAGAAGATGGGGAGAATATGTGGTTTCGCATTCCCAACAACAACTTGCTATTCGCTGTTTCATGTGCACCGGTGCTGAGCCTACTGAGCCGTGGACTTCGCCAGCTGCTCAGCAGGCGGCCTCTTTCGCCGAGATTATTCGAGGAAAATCGCCATTAGCCTCGCCTGAACCTATGCAGTCTATGCAATCTATGCAACCAAGCGCGCCTCCGTCACGACCAAAGTCGGCATCTAACCAACGATCTGCGGGAAAAACTCCTGCGTTGAAACTAATCACATCTTTCGACGCGCAGCCCAACAATCGGTTCCGATTCCCTGGATTGAAGTCCGATGACCGAACACCCACAAACGCACCTGGTGTCACCCCTATCGCAGAGTCTGCTGTAGCTGACTCGGCTCTATCTCCAGGTGGACTGGGTTCCTGGAAGCTTAACAACATTCAGAGTTTGAACCAAGCAATGACATCCCGGACTAACACACCTGCATTCAACCGGCGCCGTCTTCCTTCAATCGGCGAGACCCCTGTAGATGTGCATCCCCCAACGTTCTCTCGGGCTCGTTCCTACAATACTGGTAGTGCCTATGGCTCGACTTCGGAGGCCGAAGAGACCAGCGGCCAGGAGCAGAGTCAAGACGAATCCGGTGATCTGTTACTCTCAGCAACAAAATATACACCAGGCCAGGATTCAATAAAGCCAAGCCCCCAGACTGCCGTTCAAGGGTCGGACAAGTTCGCATCCATCAAGGGCCTTCCATCACCCGCAGCAGGGGTCTTCGAGGCTCTGAAAGACCACTCCGATATCCGAAACGGCTCTCGTGATAGAAAGCCAGCCGGGCTTGAGATTGAACTCGTTCATGCTGAGGAGGTCGCCAGCCCACGTAACCATTCTGGCTTACTTCACAGTGCAAAGAGTACCTCAACGGTGCATAGCTACAATTCCGCCAAGAGTCCGAGTGTGAGTAGTCGTAGCATTGACCAGTACATCAGCAGCCTGGACGAAGCCAACTACCACGCAAAAGGTTACCGCAGCCAGCGCTCTGGACGAGCAAGAAGAAATACCGATGAAACTGGTGGTCAAAACCCGCGTGAGGCATCCCAGGAGACTCGTGGCCGGAACGAGCGCCGATATATCCAGCCTGCGAAACGATCGCCTTCATCCCCAGTGCCAATGTCACCCGATGAGCTCGCACGTTATCATATCGGGGAAACGGAGAAACGAGACGAAACACGAAAGAAATCTCACTCACGTGCTCGAAGCAGCAGCAGGATGAGAAAGGCAGGATCACGAAATCGCCAGCGCTCTTCTAGTCGACACACCGCAAGCCGTGTCGCCCTAGAAAGGCTGGATCCCTCTTCCCGAGGTCGTAGTACTGACCGTCATGGCTCTGCTGCTCGTTCGCCATCTTCGCCCTTGCCAATGTCATTGCCAATGACTCTCCCTGGTCAGGAAGCCTCTCAACAAGATGGTGTCAATGATCCCCTCAGGATTGTTGCTGGGAACCAGGAGCGACTGCGTTCGCACCACAGAAGCGCAAGCCGTCGTCGTGCAGAAAAAGCAACTCATTCTAGACGAGAGGCCTCCCCCGAGTCCAGGCACAAGGTGTCTCATAGTGTACCCGATATACGCCAGCCTGTTGAGTTTGAGCTCCCATCTCAGCCCGAGGGTTTTAAACAGTTAAGCAGCAAAGCTTTTGGACAAGAGCAGACTTTAAATGCTCAATCCTTTGGGCAGGAGGAGACTTTGAGCCCTTTGGTGTTTGGACAAGAAAGTACCTTGAGTGCTCAAGCTTTTGGACAGGAGACTGCACTTAGCGCCCAGGTCTTTGGACAAGAGATGAGCAACGAGACACCCACCCAGGATGTTTTGGGCAGCCAGGTGTATGGTCAAGAAGACCAGAAATTTGGACAGGAAGCCGTTTTGAGCGCTATGGCCTTTGGACAGGAAGCCACCCTGAGCAACAAAGCCTTTGGGCAAGAGAATGTTCTAAGCAGCAAGACATTTGAACAAGATGTCTTCGCCCATGGCCGCAGTCAAAGTAGGCCAGTCTCAGCTGCTAATGACATCCACGAGCAAGTCTCTCCAACAACGCCATTTGTCACTTTGGCCGAGAAGAAGAGGAGAGAACTAGCCGCTGCTGAGTTGGAAGCCCGTCGATTGTCTCTTGCACGAAACCCTTCTGCACCCAACATTCCCTTCCCAGGCGAATTGCAATCTGCTCGATCACCCATTGAAAGTCCGCCTCCATTCCATGGGAATTCCTACTTCCCCCGAGTTCCATCTCGAAACCAGATTCCCCCAGCCAAACGATCGCCTGAATATGGCAGCAGCTCTGATTCAAGCTCATCGGGCTCAAGACAGCCCGTCGGACTGCCAGCCACGCCGCGGGCCATGAGACACCCCAAGTATGGTGGCGGTCGAGAAGATCGACCACCTTCTGTTCCCGCCATCCCAAGCGACCACCATGGCACCCAAGTCCCAAGTGATATCCGTTACCATAGCGAAGCGGCTGAGAGAATCGGACGATCCATGTCAGTCCCCATGCCAGAGAACCAGGCATCCAAATACATGAATCCACCCCCAGTGCCATCTGAACTACCAATGCATCCACACTTCAACCCCAACCTCCCCCGGAGCCGCTCCAGCAGTCGTGCCCGCAACATGGGCCACCGTCGTACCAGTTCCGGAGGCTACGTCTCTGGTACTTCGCCCCAGGTGACCGTCAGCATTGAAGAGACAATCGAAAATGCAATGCAAAGACCTTTGGCACCGCAAGACATGATTCCTCCACCACCTCCCCCAATTCTCCCCGAGCTACAGCATCTCAATACCCCTCCGCCTCCACCACCGTTCCCAATCACCGTGGATCCAACTTCACCCCGACAGTCCTCAGCTACTATCGATGTTGCAATCGAGAACGAAGATATGGGTCGTATGATTCCTCGTGCGATGACCGCCGCTCCTACCATCCATGTCAGTGTCGGGGGTGACTCTAAGTCGGGTAAACGTACCTCGTACGAGCACCGTCGCAACCGCAGCTCGAATGAAAGCTTCGCGAACAAGCTGCGCAGTCTCACGCGTATCCGGGGCACTAGCCGCAGTGTTGAGCCTTGGGGTACAGCAACCGAATGGGGATCCAACGCCCTTGAGAATGATATGCCGTATGAATTGTTGCACTCGCGGGCTTATACACCCGGACCGGGCTATGGGGTCTAAACGTGAGCTTGAACATTTTATAAATTCTTTATATTTTTACGTTGATTTCTGCCATTTGACGCTCGCTTTCATGTTGTTGATTTTATGATTTTATGTTTTCATGTTTAGCGAACCACGTTCTTCTCTCATATTGATTCCCCCCTCTTTACCTCTTGTTCTTATACCCTCACTTGCTTATTCTCCTTTTCATATGCTTTGAATCTCCTATTTGGTCACCTGAAACAATTTGCAAGCATCCTATGCCCCTGACATAAGCATTTTCTTCTCGTATACACGGTTTTAGCGTTTCCATTTCTCATTTCTCATTTATCAACACTTCCCTTGCCAAAATAGCAGGTCTTGTTTCATATGTTTCCTCTCTCGGTTAAAATCTCGGCAGCTATTTTTACTAGATGGAATACTGTGTCTACAGCCATGCCTGCGAAGGCCAACAATGACGGTACGAGGAGTTATCATAGGAACTTTCAATTCAAACATCGGTATTCACATGAAAAGAGAAAATCCAGTGTAGCTGTAGTATACAGTGGGAGATGAGATAGGGCTAAGATTGCAAGACTTATGATCCCCAACCACGTCGAGTGGGCTCATCAGAGGCATTCCTCTCGGCCTCCATCATCCGGTCAAATTCTGCCTGAGCCTGCTCTCTCTCGCGGCTCTTGTCGAAATCATACCGGTCCTGTGTATCAATAGGAGCAGACTCAGGCTGGTTCTGCGATTGACCCCATGCCTGGGGGGATTGACGCATAGGGGGCTGAGGCCTCGATGATGCATTCTGCTGTCTGATACGGTCCCAAGAGCTCATAGGTGAACCATCGGGGTTTGTATTTCGGTATTCGGGAGCAGTCGGGCTAGCATCATCGTCGCTCCCGCCGAAGAAATCGGAAGAGCTTGACTGAGATGGTTGCGACTCATACGTTGAAGGGCTACCAGAAGATTGGCCGTAGCCGTACTGCTGCTGAGACTGAGCCGGTTCGAAGCCACTCATAGAAGAATCATTAACACGAGCCTCAGGCACACCAGAGTCATAGTCAGACGATCCCACATGTACCTTATCCTCAACCGACCTGCGCGCCCTGTGATACGAGTCACTCGCAAGTTGCATCTTGCGCTTGCGAATATCCTCGTCCTTCGAAGCCTTCGAGTCCCGTCTCCACTGCTCCAACCGCGGGTCGGAAAGAAGCCCACCCACATTGACGTACGCCGACGCTACACCTGAGATAATGCCACCAAGTGTGCCGATGAAGAACATCCTGAACGCAACCCTGGATACTACACTCATGAACTCCTGTCTCTGGGTGAGGAAGATATGACGCATCAAGAGCAAGCGCTCTTTCGCATTGGCGCCGGTTGGGAAATATTTCGCCCCCCTTTGGTACATCCATGCTGCGCCAATGAAAGTAGACACCGGGATACCAGCTCGACCGTAGTACATGCCCCTCGTTGTGTGTACGGTGAATGCGTCAAGCTCCTCTTGCCTGGGGTTGCGGCCGGTCATGACCCATGTGCCCTCAAGTCGCTCGACGATCCTTTCTTTGGCTGTGCGTTGCCAGTTTGTGTTTCCGAAAAATCCGAAGTATAGTGTGAATAGGTCAGGGCGGACGAGGAGCTCAGGTTTGATCTTTAGACCGGCGAAGTTGGGTGGTCGGAAGGTAGGGCTTGTTGTCGATGTTGGAGGGTTGGTGGTTGAGGCATTGTCGCCTAGGTATGAGCCTCCCTGAGGTGAGGCATCGTCAACGGCCATTGTGTTTATTGTTGGCCTTCAAGTGTGGGGTGACAGAACTTGGAGCAAAGCGAGCTTGGAGAGAGCTCACAGTCGGATGACGTTTTGGTTGATGACTAAGCGGGTGCTTGTGTAATCACGCAGTATGAAATGTCTAGGCAGTAAATGTTTTCTATGGCAACTTAGATATACGTATGTAAGCAACCTTGTTGAGCTAGAATGTATAACCTTTTGAGCATGCATATTGGGAATAGAATAGCTATCAAGTAATTTGTATCTCACGTTCTAGTCCGAGGTCTTCAGGGCCTTCAGGTTCCAAGGTTGATCCTACCATAATTACGTACTTGGGAATGGCCTAAAAAGCCCAGAGATATAAATCCTTGCATACACTTCACTTGTTAACTGAGCTAGAGGACTACGAATACTTAAGTAGTCGCTTGACACTACCACTTCTCAACATATGGCCGGAGATCCAACTCAAAAGCAAACGTAGTTCGTGGCTGGGTATGCAGATGCCAGTACGAATCCGCAATCTATGAATAATTAGTGAATGTAGCGAGGCGGCTCAGCAATAGGTTTCTTACAGCATCAGGGCTCAGCTTGGCATCCTCGTGCTCGAAGACCCATGCTTTAGTACGAGGTATATCAATTACACCATCAATAACAGCATGAGATACATGAATGCCTTGGGGTCCGAATTCACGTGCTAGCGATTGAGCAAGCGCTCTTAGAGCAAATTTGGAGGCTGCAAAAGCCGCAAAGTTGGATGATCCTTTGAGACTCGCAGTGGCACCTGTGAAAATCAGGGTTGGTGGATGGGCGGAGGAGTCTTTTGCTTTGAGGAGAAGCGGCAGAGCACGTCTGGCGAAATGGAATCCACCCTTGCTATTGAATGATTAGAATCATGTTATAGATGGGCAGCTCTATACTGTAAACTCATAAATTGATTCGGATTAAATGAGACGTACGCCTGGTTATCAAGAGCATTCGAAAAGTCATCTTCCGTCAACTCCAGGAAGGGTTTTCTCACAAAACCACCCCCTGGATTAAAGATAGCGGCCGCAAGTGGTGAGCCTGGGAACTGCTTTTCGATCTGATCGAATGCGGCATTGACGCTATTGCCGTTGCTAACATCGGTGCTGATGCCGACTGCCTGGCCACCACTGGCAGTGATTTCTTGAATCACAGGGCTGTAGTTGTCAGGATTGCGGGCTAGAACCACCACTTTGTAGGATTGAGCAAAACGCCTGGCGATAGATGCGCCCTAGAACAAGGGTTAGAACTTGACGTTAGCAAGAGCTTGGGAGGCATACCGTGCCGGGGCCGACGCCAGCGATAACTGCAAGTGCCTTGGAAGCCATGTTCAAATTGAATTGAGTAGAGGTCTGAATGATTGTTCAATTTGTATGTTGAGGGATTGGCTTGAAATAGGATGGCTCGGGGTTACTTTCACGGTTGCTTAGAAATGCGGCGGGGATGGGTGATTGATCATCATGCACGCGGATGATCTCATACACTGGAACACAACTCGAAATGATATTTCGATTATCATATCTGCCGAGGTCATCATTATCGGCACAGTTGTTGTAATTCTAATTATTCACACAGCAATAATGCAATTCGCAGCTACGTGATGAGTAACCACCTAAAGAACGAGAATGGCTTCGAACATTGAAGTTTAAACCTTAGAACTTTGTACATCTGAACAACAATATTCAGATGAAACATTCCATGTAGTAGCAAAGTCCTGTAGAATTTCTCCTAGATAATGAAAGAATCACTCTAAGGCTTTCTCTATTTGCTTGGCGTGGTAAATTCGACATCGTAGATTGGCTCCAAGTAAATATTTTTCGTACATGTCTCTGGTGCGTAGATGTCTTCTACCTTTGGCCAACATGGATTTCCACAAGAACCTACCTTGAATGAAACCACTTGTATAAAACTGTATTGATATTATATACTATACCGCGTAGATAAGGATAATAAAATCATTTTCGAGACTCTGATGAAATGCCTATGGGCAGATACCTAGCCTAAGGCACCAACACCCTAATCTTATCGATAAAGATAAGCGTCTCAAATTTCCCAAGCTTCAAAAGTCGCAATTCTTCAATTCTCCAAATAATCACCAAAATGGACTCCTCCGACCCTTTACTGAGTGAGCTCTGCTCAATATGGTAATCTCAAACACCCCAAACACAACAACCCGATACCCAGCTCTAACACGACCCAAACAGCCACGTTAACCCCCCAAAATACCGCTGTCCGCGCTGCTCAACCCGCACCTGCTCCCTCCCCTGCACACGACGCCATAAACTCTGGTCTCAATGCTCCGGCGTCCGCGATCCAGCCGCCTACCTAAAGCGAAGTGAACTAGCCACCGAATCAGCATTTGATCGAGACTTCAACTTCATCACGGGCGTTGAGCGCTCCCTCGAGCGCGCAGATCGAGAGGTCGAGAACCGGGGGATTGATCTTGCGCGTGGACAGGCGAGTGGAGATGGGGATGATGAGGGGCCGAAGAGGAAAGTCCCGCAGCAAGGACTTGTTAAGGGCGAAGCTGCATTTTTGCGGCGCGCAGAGGAGGGTGCTGTGACTGTCATCAGAGCGCCGAGGGGGATGTCAAGGAATAAGTTGAATAACTCAAGATGGCATCCGAAGTAAGTTTTGGAGATGATTTTATTGCATGTTGCGATTTTCTGATGAGGTTTTAGGCATAAGTGTCTCAGCTGGTCTGTGGAATGGATTTCTGCGGCTGGGGAGAAGAATCTTCGGAATTGTTTGGAGGGCCTTCCCATTGCGGATTCTTATGATCGTGGATTTCCGGTGTCCAAAGAGAAAACGGGTCCTGAATCGTCGAAGGTGGAGAAGAAATCGGATCAGCAGGAGGGTAATGCTGCAGCGCAGGATTCAACGGATATAGTCCCGTCTACGACCGTGGCGGAGAATACTACCGAACCTACCGGTGAACAATCAGAGCAGCCGTCTACTTCAGAAGCTGTTGAGAAATCTACAGAAACAGCGAAAGAGAATCCACAGGATCTACCAATTGGCTCGCATCGTGGTCTATACTTCTACCTCCATCGTCCACGAACGACAGTCAAGAAACCAGTCTTGGTACCACTGTCGCCGGCAATGACATTGGCAGCCGCACTGCGTGAGCGGACGGTCATGGAATTCCCTACGATATATGTGCTGCCAGCCTCCCCGGAAACATTACTCGCAGAGAAAGACACATCTCCTTTCATTTTGGAAGAGGAATACATTCGTATTGTCGGCCCAGAAGAAGCCACAGACAAGAGTGCACAAGCAGAGCAGTCAGAAACAGAAGTCAATGCTTCAGATCTGCCTGGATCCTCAGTTGATCTGCTGCAGAATGTGGACGAGAACAAGGTGATGGAAGTTTTGAAGCACGATTTGTTCGAACCGGAAACCTGAGAGGTCTCATAAGGCGAAGGCTGTCTAGCTCTGAGATGTTAAATTTCAACTGTATCATGATACTAAAATAAATATTCGTCAGAATTCAAATCATGGACCCGATGATCAGGTTCGAATTTGACCAAGTCCGTCAGGCATCAAATATTTTGAGCGTGTTGGCCTTATAATCTGGGTCTGACGAAAGCTTGGACCAACCCCATAGTTAAGAGCGTTTTTTCAGAAATTCTTGTACACTCTCACAGTGATTTGACTATTTTGTGCCGAAATGAGGTCGGAGAGTACTTGGATAGTATGGGTAGAGACTAGGGCTAGAAAGGTCAGAGTGGGGAAAAAGGGCAATTTCGTACATGGAACAACCAGTGGATAAGGCGCTACTTTGGCGGGGCCTCTCGGGCCTGGCCGTGGGGCGCCCCGCGCCGGGGGCAGTTGGCTCCCCGGGGCCCTTCATTGCTTCCGAACCGTTAACCTTGATGACAATATCGCCAACGCTGTACAACGCTGTGAAACTGGTCGTCAACCGAAACCGGGCGGCTTGTAGTGCTGAATAGCCTCCCTTTTCTGGAGACCCAGTTGGCGGGGATTACAACGCTGGTCTGCAGGTCAGGTAGGACGTTCAAGGGGCCATGCCCAAACTCACAAGCCATGCTAGCCAGTTAGTCTTTCATGAATGTAGCGAAGCAAGACAGGAGTGATATACTGGAAGCGAGTTTGGACGGTTTCAAATACTCGATCGACAGGGCAGGAAACCTGCACCATGAAAGAGTTAATCAAATTGATCATGGGGATCAAGACAAAATCAATGCTAAACAACCCAAATAGCAGGTAGGGTATGGAACTAAATCACACAAAATCAAACTCCGGACATGCTAACTAAAGGGTATGTAACAACGCTAAAATGCAAAAAATAAATCATCAAATCTCGCAGAGCCATGCAGATCAAAAATTCCAACTGGCGCCTTCTTCCCCCGGTTGATGCAACTCGATAAAAAACAATATCCGCTCTGGGCGAATCAGAACCACGGTAAAAGCAAAACCAGCTGCCTGTTTTCATGATGCAGATTTAACGAAGTGTAATGTGATCGATCATGACATTGACGAACTTTCGGAATCCGAAACAGTTGATGGGTCAATGGAAGCCTGTCGGGCTCGGCTACCCTGTGAAGAGGTTGTGGCAACTTCAGTGGGAACAGTGTTCGGTGCCGAGGTAGGTACAGGGTGAGGAATAGTGTTGGGGACGGTATGCGGCTCAGTAGGCACCTCTTCCTGAGCTGGCTCGCCTGCCTTGCGGTAGGCGTTGCTGCTAGTCTTTGACTGAGTAGGTGACATGTTCATCCTTTCAGATCGACTAGGCTTCAACTTCAATCGTCCTTGCTCCAAAGCACGGAGTACAGCGCCAAGGTCCTTCGGGTCGATTGATGGTAGCTTCCCCTTGGCATTCTCTGACACAACATCGGAGAAAGCTTTCCAGCCTAGTATCTGGGATGGCCCAGACGCAGAGGATTCCGTTTCGGCATAGGGCTGCTCGACCCCCGACGTTAGGCGTTGCATGAAAGAATCGGAAACGCTGGGCCGACGGGGCATTTTCACAGGTTTGGACTTAGTACTGGTGCCTGCGGAGGCGACGTCCTCTTGCTGACGCTTGGGAGGACGAGGAGCAGCTTGGAGACCTTCGCCCGATTCCATTTTGAGGCATTCCTTGCGGATCTTGGAGTACACAAGACCCAAAGTTGCTGCCAATGCTTGGAGAGCTGCCTCCGGATACTGGTGAACGGCTGAATTGAGTGTAATAGGGTAGCCACTATCGCTGGAATCGCTTGAATCACTCTCATGGGCAAACATCTCTGCCGCGGATTGTATCTGTCGCCAGTCCTCGTAGCCTCTAAGTTGGTAAAACTCGCAGAGTTCAACCAGGCGATGGACTGAGGAGGATGTTAGCGTTAAATTTTCCGAACTTGTCTGTTATACTATCTTGCTCACCTCTGCTTCGCTTCTTAAGACACCAGAATCGCCAAATAGTGCGTGGGAAATACTCGGGTAATTCCAGAGAACCATCAGGCAAGACAACAGGGACGGGCTTTATATTAGCATGGACTGTGTGCGTGAGGGAATTGAAACGAATGCGGGTCTCAAGTTCCATGCGAGCATCCATACCAGCCATACGGGAATCCATATTAGCCATACGGGAATCCATTTTAGCCATGCGAGAATCCATATTAGCCATGCGAGAATCCATAGAAATCATGCGAGAATCAATAGAATCCATTCGAGAATTCATGGAATCCATGCGAGAGCCCATAGATTCAATGCAAGTTTCCATACAACCCATACGAGACTCCACGACATCCATTCGAGTGTCGAAAGACTTGAACATCCGTGAGAGGTTGGAGAATTCGGATCGAAGCTGGTTGGTAGCGGTTTGAAGTTTGCCGATATCGATACGCGCGGCACAAGAATCAGACCTGATCTGCGCGGTGTCGGATTGAAGCTGATCCACGCTCTTCTGAAGACGGTCGACATCACTTCGCGTGTACGTGGTTTCCATAGACACCTGGCCAACAGTCGTCTTGAGATGCAAGATGCTACTGCGAATCTGGTCGACATCTGTGCGAAGGGCGATAACGTTCAAGTCAATGCGATTCGAGATGGCGTTTTGTTGAGCAAATTCGCGTCGGATAAGCTCATCTTCGCGGTTTCGGCGGTCAACGTAGTTATCCTTGGTCATAAGATTGGATCGGAGTTCGAGGACCCGCGTGTCCAGTTGGTTCACACGGTCATGGAGATAGATAAGAGAGAGCTCTGAACCGGGCGGTGAAATTTCTCGGGCAGAGGGGCGAGGAGACATGGAGAGGGCGGTACTGGAGGTGCAGGATAGACTCCTCTCAAGACTAGTCATGGTGGACATTTTTTCACTCAAGGTCCATAGCGAGGTGGTGTCCTTGTTGAAGGGGAGATTTCGTGGGTGATGCTGTTGTAGGGGTGTGTGGTGAGAGAAAAGGGCAAAAAAGGAAGGGGGCGGCAGATTGTTACGTTGTACACCGTCTGACCAACACACAGTCACACCAAGTCATTATCCGCCACACTTTTTCTTTGTTGATGACTTGAATTCTGATTATTTTTGAGCAGAATAACTTGCTAATTTGGTCCCTCCATATTCATGATGACTCAAATGATTTATGACTCCATAATTACTATTGCAGTCTCTCATTGTTCTGGGAGGATGTGATTAATTACCCAGAATGTGAAAGTGTGACAATACCATACGCCTGTGCTCAGAACTTGAAAGTTTGAGGCCGCATGCGTTAGTCTTTGTTAGCGTGTCTTAGTGCGACACGATGCATGACCCACCTGGACGAAAAGCCGAGACTATTGGATGCCCTCTTTCGCCACTACTTGGCGATGAATCATCCTCCAATCAAACTCCATTGCTATATTTTGCCCTTTCGCGCTGACCGGCCCCATTCAGGCTGACCTACAGGTATGTGACGACACTCCGGTGCACCCCCCTCTCGACTTCTTAAGGTTACAGTATTATCTAGAATTGCGGATTCTCTGGATCGTACTATAGCATCTGTTGTGATGAGGAAAGAGATTCATATATTCTTCTAATTCAGCGTATTGAGTAGTCTCATATGGGTCCATTTTAGCGATCCCGTATACCGCGGTAATCCGCCCAAGGTCAGCCTAATCACGCCGGCAGTGCGCGCGGGGTCAGATTGAAATCGCCCGCTTCGTGATTAGTCTTTGGACATCTCGGGTCTCGTTGAGATTCCTGATTCGGTGACATTATAATAAATTTTCGCAATATTATTTGATCTGCAAAGGAGGCCTCTAGTAAACCCGACAAAGAAAATATCCCACTCAAAGGAAGCCCCAAACTCCCAGTTAAAGCTTTGCTTTGTGAGTTCCAGAGTATAGAGAAGAAGATCTCCTCATATCATAGAAAGAGTGCTGAAACCAATAAATTGAAGTTCATTGAAGTTTGAACAAGCCATATCTGAGACTTTAATACTCGGTCCTACCTTATTTGCTATTTAACACTCCTGCATGAAGCCCAGAAATCGCTGTAAAGCGCGAAATGTACTGAAGGTCAGAAAATGACCGGTCGCCAACATGGGCTGAAATGGCCAAATACCTATATCAATGTATGTTTAAGTACAAAGCTGTGGGAGATTCTCCCATGTGATTTGATGTCCTTGAATGGATGTTTTCTGCTTTTTCCAAAAAGACGAGATCCAAATCGGGAAACCGCGGAGCCCTAAGTCGAAGTTGAGTTGCGACTTCCGTACATGGAAAGATAGGCCACAAATCATGGTCGAAAGACAGAAAGAAAACAATCCATTTTCCAGAGCTTCTTGTTCGTGTACACCCTCATTGCAGCCACCCATTATGAAGCGGACTGTCCCGTCCATAGGCATCTTGAGCCTCGCAGTTGTCTGTTTCTTTGCCCTTGCCTTGTCACAATCTGACCTGAAAGACAACACATCGTCAGTCGTAACGACCAAAAAAGACCCTCGAGATTGTGACTGTTTTACTGTCTCTGGTACGGACCCAGGATACTTCCAACACTACAAGCTCTGGGACTTCCGCGATGTTCCTCTCAAGCAAGCTGATACAGACTCACCGGAAACTGATAAACACAACGAAGGCGAATGGGAGGACTGGTATGAGGACGATGATAAAAACTATGATAAGGATGAAGATGCAGGCAAGCAGGATTCCTACAATGGCTCCCTATACTTTTTCAAAACTGCATTCGACAAGGACTGGATCAGCCAGAGATGGCACCGCCCCCGAAGCCCCAAAGCACCGGTGACCATGATCAATTCCAAACAAAACGTCTTCTTCACCCGAGACAGTGAAGACGATGATCCGGAAGCAACATACCTCGTCTTGCGCACTATCCGCAATATCAACTTCACATCCACCGCCGAGATCGAAACCCGCGTGAAGAATATCTTCCACTGTTCCCTGCGTCTCCGTCTACGGATTTTGCCAGCGAGTATGCATATAGCACAACCTCCGCAAAGCAGACAGCAGCCATTAACAGATCTGAACCAACCTCCTATCCCGGTTCTCAACACTAGACTTAACATTGACAACACAACTTCTCCTGTGTCTCAAGATACCAGAAAACCTCCCTCCGGTGCTTGTGTCGGTGTCTTCACTTACCATGCGAAGAATTGTGAGTCTGACATCGAGATATTGACAAGCGATCCCACCCATCGAGTCCGATACGCCAACCAGCCAGACTACGACCCTATCACAGATCGCATGATCCCAGGTGCAGCAACAGTCGTTGACGTTCCTACCCCGTGGACCACCTGGTCAACCCATCGCCTGGACTGGTACGATGACCAGTCTCGTTGGTACGTGAATGATAAACTCGAAGAAGTCAAGTCCTATCGCGTACCCAATCTGCAAAGCAGACTCGTGATCAATCTCTGGAGCGACGGAGGTTTCTGGACAGGCGATATGAAAATTGGGGACAAGGTCTTCCTCGGTATTGAGTACATCGAGCTGGCGTATAACCGGTCTTCAGATGGAAATTACTGGTCTAAAATTCCTCCGGAAAGCAATCATGGTGGGCATCAGCGGCTTTATGAAAACACTTCTGCAGTTGTGGTGGAGGAGTCAGAGGAAGAGCTCTTTGGGCCCGAGACGGAAATTTTGACTGGAGCCACTGTGAAAAAGAAAAAGTGTAAGAAGGGAAAGAAGGGTGACAAGTGTCGGAAAAAGAAAAAGAAGAAGCATGGAGGGAAGGGAGGCAAACCAACTGGGCCAAGATGCCGGCGTGTTTGCAATATTGACGAGCTTCGCTTCACATCGAAGAACTGATGTGTACATTCTTAGTTGGATTGACTCTTTTCTATAGATATCTTCCTGTTGGCCCATCGGGCGCGCATGGTTTAGGCTGTGGATGAATGATATTGTTAGGCAGATATTCCATAATCATCTGATCTTTAAGCCTGTTCTCATTGTAATGAATTCTTTGCTGTTTATAATTTGGAAAATGAAGCTGAGTTCTCTGATATAGATTGGTTCTAGATTCATGTTGATGGATTAAATCGTGAAGGATAAAGGCAGAAGAAAACTCAAAATGTCAATCCTAGTGTGCGAGAGAACAAAGTTCTCTTGAAGTCCTCTTCAAAATAGCATTAGCAAGGGGTATCATTTGTATTCATTCAAGCATCAAATCAAAGAAAGAACTCCGATCCGAAACGAGCCCGCAGCCCGCAGTTTTCTTTATTCTATTTCGCCATGTACGCCGGGAAAGAGACAGACCCAAAGCCAAAAACGCCAGTAGCGGTGGACACCGTTTCAATGGTCAAAGTGAAGGAGGTAGAGTGAGTATGATGGCAGTGACGGAGAAGAAAATATAAATCTCCGGCATATGCTGAGGTGGTCGTAATGCGGTATATAGGCATTCGGTTGAGTTGTAGGAAGACGAGGTAATCAGTCGTTGGAGATGATATCAAAGCAGGGTAGCACCGGTTTTATCAATTGGACTAAACTCGCCATGTAGACCACCATTCATGATCTCTGCCACGATCTTTCTTCGTAGTAATGTGGTATCACGGGCTCCAAATGCTGTAGGCTCGATGTTCAAGGCGACTGCTTTCGCATTTGTCAAAAGAAACACGCCGCAATCGCTGCCATTGTCTTGGAAAGAAGAGGCCGAGGGGAGTATCGTCCATTCAGAGTCAACATACTTGGCTCCAAGCTCTCCGGCCAGCCAAGCTTTAATCGTTCTGACTTGGCGCGCCCCGCGCGCACCCATGGAATCAAAGTACTCAATTGTTCGATCCGCCGGTTTAACTACCAGCAGAGTCCAATGACTGGACTCATGGACGGGAACAAAGACCGTATCAACCTCCAACAGCCCTTCGCCACCAATTTTTGCCCGTTTGGCCCACCGGCGTACACCGTCATATCCTTTGTCCCTAAGGCTGGAGAAGAAGAAGGTATTGAAAGCATGGTAGCGAGGTCGGTCGTTTGGCGCCTTATTCCCAGTTGACTGTTGAAGATATTGTGTTATAATGGCAAGATATGAATTGATTATTTCATCGTTGAGCCAAGCAAGCGGTACAATGCAACTGGCAATGTCTTTTTGGTATAGGGCATCTCCGGAGAGGTTTTGGGCCACCACGCCGGAACTTTTCATAGCTCTTGAAGTCTTGTCCAGCCAGTCCCACGACAATTGGCGCACACATTCCCCTTGTGGTCTGATTCTTGCTGGGCGCCCTTCATCGCCTTCTAGTTCTCGTCTTTCCAGCTCCAGCTTCTCCCATTCTGGTGCCAAGAGGGATGCAATGCGATCCACGGGAAGTGGCTTCTTTTGAGGGTGCACTAATTGCACGGCGGAAACAGGTTGGCGGTAATCTGATTTTTCGTATGCCATGAATCGTTCCGCATATGGGTCCTCAATGACCATGGTATCCTGATGTACATCATCTTGTCTTGATGCTAGGGTGGGCGGAGGATGCGGGGCTTGGGTAGGCGCTGGCCTCGGCGCTCGCCGTAGCCTTGTAGGACGAAGGTGAGCTCCAAGATCGGTGTGAAGTTCCGGTATGGAAGGAACATCGATCTCCATACGATCGAACTCCTGCGTTGGTACATCGTCCTCCGCGCGCTCAATCGGCGCAAGTCGTGGGGACAGAGAAGGTGATGAGGGAAACGCGCCCGGTATATGCAAATGGATCTCTTCTGCAGGCGAGATGACTGTGAGCTTTCACCAATGCGATTGTTTGTGAATGTGGTGACCCATACCTTGGGAGTCCTCCTGCCCGTGTGGTTGCCAGCCCTTGCGGGCTAGAAAAGGGTTCTCGGCAGCAGCGGAGACAGCTGCATCATTTAAAGGAGTAGCCGGCGACTTACGCCAGAATCGAGATAAAAGACCCATTGTGTCGGTTCACTTGATATCACTCTGTCGAGACGGAAAGGCGATGGCTGGGATGAGGTGAAAGCAAGCTATCGACGCGACTGACGCGATTAAGCTGAAAGAAGAGGAATGGGGTTGGAGCGAAGGTAAAAGAGCTTGCAGACACCAGATATTTCCATTCTCAACGAGCGACCAAAGTCGACTTGCTTCGAGAGAGTTGCAACTTGGGGAATTGCGGCGCGATTGCTTCATCGTCGGGAATACTGCTGACTAAGTAGGTCTAACCGCATCTGGCAATCTGCAGATCGAACTATAAAGAACCCTATATGAACCGAGGTATACATGGAGGACGAAGTTTTGATTGAAATGTTCTATTAAAGGATGAATTTCCGTAACGGTCATATTATGCCAAATAATGTTGGGCGGCTGTGCCCAACGAAAGGGGACACAGCTAGACCTAAAGATACAGGTCGCAATATGTACATGCGCAACCCGAATTATGTCTCAGAAAAGTTCGCTTTAAGCCCAGTCTACTGAACAGTTTCGAGCCCGAAAAGCAGCCAAGGTTGACACAGGGAAGGCTACAGCTCCGAGATCCATGCGACGTAACTACAGGGGAACCCCTAGTCCAATCATTTCGAAAACGGGGGGTGCCACATTGATGACGACCCACGGAATACCTGAAACGTACACAAATCAGTGTGAACTCCGCTAAGATACCAAGGGATAATACATACCAGCATACACAACTAGCTTTGTCACAACCTCCACATCGTACCGCACACGGGGCTTCTTGATCTGAGAGAACAGCTCCTTCTCATCCGCTCGTGATGTATCATGTTCCGGTGGTGGAAGTGGTGAGGACCGTGGAACACTTGCATCTGCCTCCACAGCAGCCGATTGTGGACTACCTCTACCCATCATGTGCTCATACTCATCTAATGTAGTGGTTTTTCCAAACACTAGAGGGGACCCGTTGGGCTTGTTCTCTCCGTCGGCGGGTGACTCGCGGTTACCGCCAGACTGGCTTTCACGTCGGCGTTTCTCACGGTAAGCTAGAGTCTCGTAAGCGTCGGCTTCGGACTGGGGACCGATTGAAACGGCTCGGCGACGGGGGTGCCGCATAGTTGTGATGATGGAAGGAATTTCCGAAAAGTTAGGAAGCACGTCGTGGTCCTTCAAGTTGGATGGAACGGTTGTATATTCACTGCTACTTGTCAGAAACCTATTCCGCGAAGCAATCAGCGATTCTCACTCACGAGGCAGTAGTGAAAAACCTCCGAGGCAAGAGAAGTCCAAGTTTCTCCAGGCTGCGGAAAACGGGAGGTAGAATGCGGAGCAGAGTGGGCTTTGTGATCTCCCGCCATGCGAAGACACACAAAACACCCACAACGAGACGAATCGCGGTCTTCGCCAAGCCAAGACTCTCGTATCGGTATGGAATGGTCCCGGGAAGAGGTTCCGCCCAGGCAAGGCTAGACTGAGTGAAGTACCAGGAGCCTACATCAACACCGAGGGTCACACCCGCGAAGGCAACGCTGTCATCAAAGCATGGACATGAGTCCGCCGGTTCTGGATGAATGCGAACCAATATCAGGATGACAATGGGAACGACCAAAATCCCTTTCAGCGACGCAGACAGTATGTACTCATCGAACGCCGGGCCCCAGCTGAACTGGGCTAAACCGATTAATGCGCCCATAATGGAGCCAATAACGACATCGAGCATCCCATGCATACCACAATATAACCGACCCAATACAATCGAAATGACATAGAGGTATGTGACTGTTTGGAGAACTAGGCTTGTCTGCGGGCTGACGGTTGAATCGGGGGAATTGAGCAGGGCGATTGCATACACGGCAACAGATACCGCGTTGGTAGAATGTGTGGAGGGAAATCCGTACTCGAGGGCAGCGGATCCAGACATGGTGATTCGTTGTAAAGGTGGTGACAACGGCCGAGGAAGACATAGCAAGTCCTTGATGAAGCCGCTAAAGAACACACCAGCGGCGAGGATGTGCACTAGTCTGCGAAGACATCACCAATTAGCCATACATCCAGTGACGTTCAGCTCTCCACAAGCAAGGGCAAAACATACCCACGACCTAAACTAGTGTGGCCGCACCAGAAGAGAAAGGGCAGGAAGACCATGAAGAACGTGTGGGTGCCGAGATTGGCTGTGAAGGCAAAGTACGAGTCCAGAGTCGGGGTGCGGACTTTCTCCTGCATCCATGCAAGATATGGTGTCTCATATCGGATTAAAGGTAGTAATTTCTGTCGCGGCCAATAGCGCCAGAGGGGGAGTCGGTTGGAATCTAATCAGGTCGCGACTTCAGCTTTAGTAATTGTTGACGATCCAAGAGCACATGAGGGGTGGGAAGATGGTAAAAGTCGCATACAATGGTTCAGACTCTTTAGCCCTGCATCAGGCTGGTCTTTTGCGCCCTTTCCCATTGTGCGGTGTTATCGATCTGGATGCGATTGGCCCCCATACATGGACAGGTCGGTGCCTGCCGCTCAATTCAGGTCGTTGAGGTTCAGCGTGAGGACATAAGGAGTGGATAAAAGTTGGATTTAAATTCGGAAGGAATACAGATGTGGTTGTGATTCTCTTCTCTAGGGTCGGATGCGCCAGGAGGTTTCGAGATGTCGCGAAGATCACTTGTGACCGCGGCTCGGCGGGCCCATATGCCCGCCCCCATGTGTGGGCTTAGTCACCCAGGGGCCAAGACTGAAATAGATCGCTGTTTAACAATGAATATGTGTTGAGTTTGGAAGATATGATTATAGCCTTTAGGTAGATCCAATCTGGAACAATCTGAAATTTACTTGTTATCGGGGTTAGCTTCCATGCGCAACCATCAGCGAGGAGGTGATCACTAACCTTTCAAAGGATCGTGGAAGGATGTAAATATCAAGTGGGCATTCCCTATATGTATAGATACAGAAGTCATAGTATGGATATCGAACAATCCTCCCCAAGGTTTTTGTCCCCTTCGCCCGCCGAACAGAAGCCACCTTACTTATCAGATTGCGCAAATTATCCTCCCCTTGGAAATTCAATGCCGATCCCCTACCGTGCACTGTATATGGAGAAGAGTTATCTCCAAGGTTTATCTTCCAGGTCCACCCTCGCATTGTGGTCAAGATACCCAAGTCTTGGGTTGGAGAAAGGGGGCAGTTCCAGAAAGAGCTTAAAATATATCAAGATTCTCCCAAGCCCGAATTGTCCGCATATCGAGCAAATTCTCTATCTTTCCAGGTAACGGTATCTTCCTCGAATGCATACGAGGTACGTTATGATCCACTTATGATTTAAGAGTCTTGTATATTGAGAACTATAATAGGTAGTTCTCTTCACAAGAGGCAAACTTTACTCGAGACTCTTGAAATCATCACATGATAGCCAAAGTGGAAAAGCTGGAGCCTCTCGCCCTCCGAAAGGGAGGGCCGGGGGCTTTATGGGATATGAGGACTTAGTGACATGGTTGGTTTAGAATAGAGTGCTAGAGGACTTTGTCGGCCATAAAATCGAAAGTCAGATTAGTTTGTAGGAGCCATTAGCTGCGTAGCGCAGAAAGTGTATGGCATTCTTCCGTGGTGGCGCTTTCTTCCCACTCTTCCTCTTCCCACTCTCCCCTTCTGCTTCTACCTTTTCTTCATTAGGCCTTCTCTCTCTTATTATACCTCGTATATATAGACTTCGGCGAATATATTACCCAAGCGAGGGGTGATCTTCTCCTTCTAAGGAAGAGCCACAGTTTTATTTTGAAGGCGGACCCTTATATTCACCCTATAAGGCCACTTTCAATAGTGGCCCTTAATTGTGGGAAAAGGTTTACGCAGCTCTTCATTCTCACCACAATTACTTTTCTTAGTATATCCCCCGCTTTTTGGAAATGGGGTTCTTAGTTCTCCACTGTGACAGACCTCGTGACGAGAATATACCATCTGACCCATCATCGAACGTCTTCATCATTTTCCAGGGTTCTCCAACGTTTATCCAGTGATAGGGTCTCGCCGAGGCTAAGCTTTGAGAACTACAATAGCTAACCCACGCCGCTCCTTGAACTTTCCCTAGATAAGTCCAAGACCCTCCAAACATCGCGGTGTAGAGTATACCCTTCAAAGAATGATACTTGATTTCTCTCAAGGAACACTTGAAGCTGACGAAGCCCACATTCAAATGTTAGCTAAAGAAAGAGGGGAATAATTTGACCCTGGAAAATGCGTTAGCGGGCTTGGCAACAGTTGTCCACGGTGAGGGATCGGAATCCCCGAGTCAAGGTTGGGAAGAACCCTTATCCTTGTGAATGTGAGGCAAACAACATAGAGTATGCCCGCAAAAGAGATCCCCCGCCTCGTTCCCCCGCAAACCCCACCTGAAGATGAAGTTCAGAGATTGTCTATGAAACCCTTCTGGATTGCCAGACGATTCTTGCTTCCTATACCTCATTTAGGAGAGCATGACCTCGGGAGCTGATACCTTGTACCCATCCTCGCTCATTGACATAAATGCTTGCTACAATGCTCTCTGCTGGAGCTGCAGCATTTTGCAGCTGCCTGGCCCTTGATACTGCAACAGCTCTTCGCGCACAATGCACTGAGCAATACTTTAGTTCAATACTCCCGGAAGGCGCATCCACCATTGAAGCTGCCAAAATCTCTGCGGGTGATAGTTTTGGTCAAGGAGCCGCCGACACCGCATACCCTTATAATGCCACCAACTTGCCCGCCTCGTGTGGGATCATTGTCAACGGGACTTCCTCGGCAACATCTGCTTATACATTCGGTCTCATTCTGCCCGACAACTGGAATGAGCGATTCATGGCCGTGGGCAACGGTGGTTTCTCAAGTGGGATCAATTGGCCTTCCATGGGCAGTCTAATCCCTTAGGGATTTGCTACCATGTCCACAAACACTGGTCACAACTCCACACTCCAGAACATGAATTGGGCTTTGAATAATGATGAGTCCAAGAAAGACTGGGGTTACCGTTCTTTGCACGGTTCGACTGTTATTGCCAAGCAAATCACTGCCGATTATTACAAGAGTAAAGTCTCATACTCTTACTACGCCGGCTGCTCGACTGGAGGCAAGCAGGGAATGAAAGAAGTTCAGCGATTCCCGGAGGACTTTGATGGTGTGGTTGTGGGTCCCCCCCCCCCCCCCCTGGTGGTCCACACGCCAGCAGGGCTGGTAAATGCGAGTCAGCATGATCAACCTCCCAGAGAATGGCACCCACTATATTCACCCTGATCTATTCCCCATGATTGGCGAAGAGGTCATGCGGCAATGCGATAAATCCGATGGTATTGTGGATGGAATCATCATGGACCCCAAGAGCTGCAACTTCTACAGACGCTCTGCTCTGCACAGCTAGCAGCAACAAGTCCTTTTGTCTTACAGCCCCCCAGATCCGCACTCTGGAGGCTCTATATAGACCTCTTGTTGACGTCAACAACACATGGATATACCCCAGCTTTGGCCTCGGATCTGAGGACCAAATGACCAGCTCCTTTGGAGATGTTGGCACCAACGCCCCTAGTCTCTATGGTTCAGAGTACTACGCCAAGTACGTTTTGGACAACGCAGACTGGGATTGGCATAACTACGATTATAGCGTCATTGAGCTTGCTGATGCTCTGAATCCTGGTGATACCAACGCAGGCAACTTTGATCTGTCTGAGTTCCGTGCCAGCGGCGGCAAATTGCTTCACTACCACGGTCTTGCCGATGGCCTCATTCCTTCTGGAGCAAGTGAGTACCTCTACCAGCAGTATCTCTCCACGATGAATGAGAAGAATCTTCCTCTGGATGACTTCTACCGATTCTTTTTGATTCCTGGTATGCAGCATTGCTCGGGATCTATCAACGATGCCCCGTGGTACATTGGTGGCTTCCAGACTCTCACTGATACTGTGGGAGTTCCTGGCTACCAGGACCGGGAGCACGATGTTGTTCGTGCGCTTATGGACTGGGTTGAGAAAGGCGTTGCTGTTGAGAAGATTGTTGCGACTAAGTTCAAAAATGATGACCCAACTGAGGGTGTTGTGCGACAACGGCCTCTTTGCCCGTACCCAAAACAGGCTGTCTATAAAGGAAAGGGTGATCTTAATGATTCAGCAAGCTGGAACTGTGAAGCGTAATTTTATGAATAATTATGAATAATTCTACGAATAACTTAGCTAGTGTCACTGCCCAATCGATGGCCTATTAATAGGTTCAGTAAGATAACATTTAATAATCGTGCTATTAAGCGCTGTAAGAGAATCAAACGGATATATTGCGATTTAACAAAAGAGCGCTCTTGATCATCGGAGCTTAGCCTCCGCATGAACTAAATATATCCATGCTCTGAGTACGACGGGCTGAATTCGCTTCGAGGTGTGCGTGAAAGTATCGCTGTTTCATAGCAAGGTGTTTGAGATATATCATCTAGGGAGCCCTGCCACCTAGGAGTCTCCCCAAGAGATTCCGAAGAACAGGTCGACCCAGATCTTGTTGTGCTCCGCGAGATACACAATGAGTCGCATTCCAGATAAAGCTGGTCCCGGACATGGTCAACATAAGCCGGGGGCGGTTGGAAAGAGCTGAGGAATGTGTCGCTTTGAAAAGATTGGTGAGGGTTTATACCAGGAACCGGACACAAGATCAAGGGAAAAACCGTTGTTATCTGTAATCAACAATTAATTGGAATCCTAGATTCAAGAAATAATTGGTGGTGACTCAGTCTCATACCTCTGAGTATTTCCCGTTGGGATTCCGTAGACGCACCGATACTTTCAATGCATGCGTCACTTCGAGGACTGAAGAGCGACTGGTTGGTCGACAAGCCGCTAGAGAATTTGGCATATAGATAGTATGCGTGATATTACGCCATTGATCCCCATCGATCTCAACGCTGAGGTTTTCCTCGAACTCTTCGAATTCCGCGAGGTCCTCCGCAACAACTGTCTCCCTTGTTCGACGCACTGGGGGCTGTAATCCAGTTCGTTGGGAGATACTGTGAACCTCAAGAAGCTGAACCTTCATTTTTTCGGCGAAGAGACCCTTAAGAAGAGGAATGTATCGCATATAGACCTGAATAGGACAGCCTAGAGGGAAAGCGTGCCCCGGAACGGTAATATGGTAGGTAATCTTTTCGTCCCAAAAACCTTCAATACCCTATATAGGAGCTGGTCAGACAAAATTTGCAAGTCAAAGTCCGGAAAGCGATGATTTACCTGTGGCTCTATGAAAGAGAATATGTCTTGCATTCGTGAAACGTCCATACTGCGTGACTCGTTGATCACACCCCAAGGGCAGTTGAGTTCTGCAGTCAATTTGTACCGTATAAAGCAGTCATCCAGACCCTCGATTGTCGTAGGTAGCTTGTTGCTTAAAGCGACCGAGAAGTTAAACTCGTGGTTTCCTGGTTGCAAGACATTCTGGCCCTTTGTGAAGCCCCTCTTGAAGTTCCAGATCTGATGATAAAATATTGACTCTCGCCATGGAACTCGCTGATGTTGGCCTTGGGCATCAGTGCAGTCCCAGCTATATTGAGAGTTCAGAAGGAGTTTATATGATCATGAGCGGTCCAGCAGAAGACTTACTTATTATAGTGAATTCCTCTGATGTGCAATTTGAAATCCTTCACTGGCAGTGGCTTGCCGATACACAGAACGACCGTCCCATCCAGAGTGCCGTAGCTTGAATCTTCTCCGGTCTGTGGTAGCCATAGGGTATCATTGTCTAGTCTAGAGAATTGAAAAATTTTCAGCTCTATGGTTGAGAGTTGATCTGGTGTCGATCTAACCTTATATCAAAATAAGTGGGTACGCTTGCGGTGTGCATCCAACCAAGCAGCCATGAGGCCATAGCATCGATGTGGCAAAAATAATTAGTATTTGTTACCCAGATATGAGCAAGAGGACCTTCACTGAGCTAACCAACTATTTATACAGTGGCCCGGTGAGGCTTTCTCGCCTGCCGACTTTGGCGACCTCCGATATCTTCGGCCGCTTTGCAGCTTGAGGACCGGTGAACCAAGTGGCTTAACTCTATGACCCTTTCTTCCTGACAATACTTGCTCGCCCTACCATCAAATCGGCCCGACTCGTTTGTTCATCTTCCCGAGAACCAGTTTCCGAATCGGATGGCAATGACGATGGCGGGCGGAAGCCTTCCTAATTTGGTAACCGTCCCGCCGCTCTGTAGGGCTCCTATCCGCATACATCAACTTCGCCACGGATGAGGCAAGGAGGAAGAACACTCAGAGAAAACCGGCTATGGGAAGTAAGAATCTCCTTATTTAAATGCGGCTCTGGCTTGCAAACTTCTCTTCTGCACTCAACTTCTCTTTTCTCCTCTGGCATAAGTGAAACCCGCTTACCTCTTTATACATCTACCATCACCTTCAAATATGTACAAAAGTCAGATCCACAGCATTCGCAGACTGCAGTCCTCACTTAATCATTCCGTCAAGGGACCAGTGAGGAGTGTGATGAACGCTGCTGAGCCACCTCGCAAAGAAGGCGACATCTCCTCGGTCTTCGTTTCCCTTTCTGGAGTCAAGGAGGAAGCCCTCCCAGAGGAATTCGCCAACCAAAAACGACGCTTAATTGCTGGCAATGAAAAGCATGTGAAGGAGAGCTGGGATCGTCTTCTAAGAAATTTGCGGGAAGAGGTTCGGACCATTGGAGAGCTCGGTAGCAACATCATTCCGTCCATCGACTTCAAGGACATCAAGAACGCACCCAAGAGCTTCCAGCAGGAACTCAGGAAACGAGGTGTTGCAGTGGTTCGAGGTGTAGTTCCTGAGGCTGAGGCCCGATCTTACAAGGAATCAATTGAAGACTATGTGCGGGCTAACCCGCATACTAGAGGTAAGCAAGCTCACAGGCGTGTTGGTTTCGAGCAAATGGTATTAACACACATCTCATAGCTTTCCCACCCAATGACCCACAGGTCTTCGAGCTTTACTGGTCTCAGGCTCAGATGAAGGCCCGAACCCACCCCAACATGCTTGAAACTCAGCGATTCCTCATGAGCTTCTGGCACTCCAACGTTGCCGATGCCATGGTGGCCCCGACACACCCTCTCACATATGCCGATCGCTTGCGAATTCGCCAACCAGGTGATGCTGGATTCGCGCTCGGTCCGCACATAGATGGCGGCAGCGTTGAGCGGTGGGAGGATAACGGCTACGGCAAAGGCAAAGTCTACCAAGCCATCTGGGAGGGACGTTGGGAGGAATACGACCCATGGGAAGCCAGCTGCCGGATTCCCGCCGTGTCAGATCTGTATAACGGTGCCGGTGCATGCTCCATGTTTCGCATGTTCCAGGGCTGGCTTAGCATGTCTCACACCGGTCCTAAAGAGGGAACCCTCCTGGTGAATCCTCTTCTCTCGATGGCCACTGCATACTTCCTATTACGACCGTTCTTCGAGCCTATTTCTCAGCCTCCCGCCGGCGGATCACGCCTCGCTCTCGATACCTATCTTGACCCCAGCAACTGGCGTCTCGAGAAGAACGTAACCAGCAAGCTGGAAGGTGCTACGCCAGGCTTCTCGCAGGAGCTAAGCGACGTTCTACACCCTCATCTGCGCTTGGATGAGACGATGGTCCATGTGCCCCGCATTGCTCCCGGTGACTATGTGGCCTGGCACTCTGATGGCATCCATGCGGTTGACAAGATCCATCAGGGACTTGGCGATTCTAGCGTGATGTATATTCCTGCCTGCCCGGTTACTGAGGATAATGCTCAATACGTTCAGCGCCAGAAGAAGGACTTCTTGGAAGGAATTCCCCCTCCTGACTTTCCCGGTGGCGAGGGTGAGAGTCGCCATGTTGGCCGATTCACGGAAGCTGATCTTCGTCAGTCTAAGGATGCTGATGCGACGCGCTCTTTCGGTTTTGATGCCTGGAATGCCGAGCGAAGCGGTCTCAAGCCTGGGGAGGCTGCCATCTTGAAAAAGGCCAACCAGATCTTTGGCTTTTAAATTGTATTGCTGCGGCGGCATGCGATTTTGTACTTATACTTCGATCTTAGCATAGTGTTTACATATTCTCCAGGGCCAGAACATATACAAAAAAAATTACTTTGTCACTGTCCACACACATGATTTCCAAAGCAAGTCTTAAGCCATACTTTCTTTAAAACATTGTCAGATATGTATATCTCTTTCGAAGCATTTGCATGTGTGTTCAATGATCCATGGACAACGCCACCCGCGGGATCGAAGGGTCGTGGATCGAAGGGTCGTGACCACATGTTATATGCCAAGTGTCTTGGCAAATTTGGATCGGGCTGTAGTGCGCTGAAACTTGACGATCGCCAAGGGCCACCAATACGGGTAGGACGGGAAAAAAAAAAAAAAAGAAGAGAAAACTTGGACGGAGATTGTATATTCCATTCCGTACGGAGTTCTATAGGTTCGCTTGCGGCCTATCAAAGGTTGTAATCAACTCTACTTAGCCGAAGCAAAATGGCCTGGGGCGGCACGTTTCCCAGGGTGGGGAGAAGTGGATCAGGACAGGAACTACGGAGTAAGATAAGAGGCTTGCGCCACCCTTTTGATCAATCCACGATGAAAAGCTTGATGGCGCCAATTAAAAGATCTCGATGAATTAAAGTCCATTACGTCAGGTTCGCTTCGCCGCCCAATGCATCGCTTAGGGGCTTTAGGGGACTAAAGAACCTAAGGATATATGTCCTTCATTTCTCCGGAACCCACTCTATCGTTCGATTTTTCTTTCCTTCCTCTCTGCCCTTGGAGGAACGTTCCATCCATAGTTACCAGTGATACCCGGCTTATCGGCTAATCGGCTCACAAAGACGAGCGTCGATCTCACTTGACCTTTAAAATTCTTTATTTCTCCATCTGCAAACCATTTCAATTCCCATACCCAGAAATGGAAGGCGGAGAAATGAGTCCGGGAAGGCCCCGCGCAGAGGTGAGTTTTATTGGTTGAAGATCGGTGTTGGTCTACTTGTGTCTAATACCTGCCATAATTACAGTCCGCTGCGCGAAACGGGGGACTATCCTCTCCTACCCGTAGCTCCCGTCACGATTCTGTCTCCGGAACCACCCTTGCAGCCCGAACACCACGCCGATCTACCTTGACCAGGCCCTCTGAGACGTCGCAGATGCAGTCAGCCCAAGAGACATACGTGCAGCCAGGGTATACCGATCTAAATCCGTCATATGCGCAGCCGGCCAACAAAAAGAGACCAATCTGGTCCCTGGCGAAGCCTTTCCCCCGTGTGGTGCGACCGTCAATGGTGCCGACCGAGGAAGAGCTCCGTCGGCGACAAGCCAAAGCCCAGGCGAAAGCCCAGGCTAAGGCCCAGCATCAAGCGCATCGAGCGCAACGAACACAGCGACATGCTAACGCGAAGCATCAAACAGAGAACTCTCAGGGACTTGGGCAGGATGTCGACAATGAGGCGCAGGAAGAATCGAGAAAACCAGGGAAATTACGGCGCATGTTTAAGAAGCTCAATTGCGCGAGCTAGCTTTCATAATCAAGATTCTGACAGCGATGCTCAATCTCTGCGACATGGACCACGTCTCTGTCGCACCTCTACTCGCTTGAGCGCCAATCTTCTGGGAATGCGTCGCAGGGTGCGCTCTCGACGGCGGGAAGAGACTATCACACCACCGAGGATACCCTACAATAATGAGTACTACAATAATGACCCATTGCGACTCATCCACGAGCGGTAATAGACTCGGCTGGATGAGCTTAACAAGATCGAGATCCCGGCTCTCGACGAATCAGCCATGCCTGAGGACATCGGGAGCCACAAACAGCATTGAAAACAGACGCAAGCATTGACGGGGTGCCACTGCTTAAATATAATCGGCATAGGCCATTAATCGCGCCCCATCCATTCCCAAGTTTGCTTGTTGTGGTGACAATTAGACTGTTCGCAATTGCTATAGCAGAGCAAATTGTCCAGATTGAAGCGAATAGGTATCACAAGACCCATGAACATTTGATTTCCATTTATCTGGCAGGGACTCGGACAGTCAGCAAATGTAGTCTCCACTGGGGAGTGAGGAGCAAAGCGCAGTCCTCCGCACACCGACAATGCGAATGCTTCCACCTCTCATCTTCCCCTGTAGCGCCCCTCGACTTTGCACCACATGCAGTCAGTACACAAATGCATGGTTTCACATATCAAACGCGAGTCAGATTTTTGTGTTCGGTGGGCTATCTTAAAATTGTGAGAATCAAAGATCAAAGGTGAAAGAATTAAAGCAAACCCTGGTCATTTGTACCCATGAGATGCCCAGTCTCCATGTTTTTGAATGAGAATGGGCCTGAGGGGATCAAGTAGCTTTTAGAATATATTAATATTTCCTTTCTGAACCGTTGAAGCCGATAAAATCAAGATGTAACTTTAATTAGCAAGGTTGGATCTCCGGGGGCTGGTAAACCTTGGAAGCAAGAAAAGTTTAAAACCCCACTTAGATGTGTTGACATGTCAGAAAATATGGCCATGGAACCGGGCAATTCGGAAAATATTTGTGACTAGACCATAATTCCAATGCTACCAATAACCAGATCCTCATTGCTGTTTCAATCTTTAGAATGTGGAATTGTGGGACATTACGCGCATTGTATCGATGCACGACAGCCCCAAGCGCCGACATTGAAATGTCTCGCCAATCAGAAGCTCATAGTTGAACCAGTTCGACTGTTCCAAAGCACCTTGCCCCATTAATCTATCTGGCTAATTTTAGTTCGCAATTCTATCCGACCTACTAATGGGCATTGTGTGGAAATCACCTGACGTCGGCAGGTCCGAGGGGAAACAAAGAGATCCGGTTCTGGCGAGCTGAATGGTGGGGAAGAGGGGCAGCTGAGGGGCTTCAAGCGGAGACAGGAGCCGAGAAAAGCAACAGGATCGGAAAGATCGCAACAATCAAGGCGAAACTGACAGTTGAACCAAGAAGGATCGTGCTCTGGCGTCATGGAGGCGCGGCCGTTGCCATAACAACGTGCATGTAAACACGGGTCTTCGGGCGAGACCCTCACCTATCTTTATCGCAGTCGATCCCTAGATCTGCGAACGATCAGATTTCATTTCATTTTCTCTCTCTTCTCAACTTTGAGTTCTACTTCATCTTTCGACGCCCCTCGAACAAATACACATCCATCCACCGAGGCAGATAGCCGTTCAATCGCTTGTTAAAGGCCCGCACTAAAACAAGGGGGGATTCCATTCCATCCATCATGAGCCAGATGTATGACGACCAGTATTATGCGGCTTCGCGACGTCGCTCCGTTGCCACACCTCCTCCATCCCACTCACCACGTCACAGTCGAACCCGCAGCCACAGTGTCCGAGTGAGCAACGGCACAGCCAGTACCAACACCAGTTTTTCCAGTGGACGAATGTCGGAAGCTACCAATATTACGCAGCCGCCTTCCTACTCAAAAAAGTTTGTGGTGGTTGGAGATGGCGGTTGTGGCAAGACATGCTTGTTGATTAGCTATTCGCAAGGCTATTTCCCCGAGGTAGGATACATCCCCCACACCCCCGCGGTTTTGCAGGATCACTGATCCCGCTTCCAGAAATATGTTCCCACAGTGTTCGAAAATTACATTACTCAGACTGTTCACCGGGCATCCGGGAAGACGGTCGAGTTAGCTCTTTGGGATACGGCGGGACAGGAAGAATATGATCGTTTGCGCCCGCTGTCCTACCCAGAGACGGACCTGTTGTTTGTCTGTTTTGCAATCGACTGTCCCGCATCATTGGAAAATGTCGTCGATAAGGTCAGTCCAGCACTTGCTTTGCGTTGTTGTCCGTCACTAACAATCCGCAGTGGTACCCCGAGGTCCTACACTTCTGCCCCACAACTCCCATTATCCTGGTTGGGCTCAAATCAGATCTCCGCACTAAGCGCACATGCATCGAACTCCTCAAGACACAAGGCCTAACACCTATTACTCCGGAACAAGGTCAAGCTGTGGCCCACCGGATGGGAGCCAGCTACGTGGAGTGCAGCAGTAAAGAGATGCGGGGTGTTGACGACGTCTTCGCCCAAGCAGTCGACACTGTTGTCACAACCGAGGAAGAAAGCTGGAAGCCCACCAAGCAATCATCATCATCAAATAACCGCAACAGTGTCAAGCCATCTGGTGGCGGGCGACCCGGCAAGAAGATCAAGAAGCGGACCTGCAAGATCCTGTAAATTGATTCTTCCCCTTGACATGACCTTTATTCTTCTTTTTTTCTCTTTTCTCCTCGGCCCGATCACAGCCTGGTTGCTTTGTCGGCTATCTTGCCTATTCTTTCGTGTTTGTGACGTTGGCGCAAGCTGGACAGAGCTGGACAGAGCTGGACAACTGTAAAAAACTTCTCTTCCCGTCTGGAGACGCTGCGCGCTCCCAGACAATTCTCGACTTTTCCTTGGAGGCGGCTTTTTCGTTTTGACACTGTTCTGATTCTTGTTTTCTTTGGCTTTGCCCGTCTTTTTTTCATGGCCCTTCCTGTTCTCTTCATGGCTCTCATGATCCGGGTCGTTGCCATTTTTTCCTTGGCATGCATGGGACTGGTGTTCTCAATTATGTTATCTGATATGTTACGTTGGCAAGCGAGCTCCTATGAGTTACTGAATACATTGAGATTCTGATGTTAAGCAGACCCTCGTAAACGTAAAGCATGATATTTCGTCAAGTGATAGTAATGGTATCTAGGAAGTACAAGAAAGACGCAAGCCCAGGTCAAGATCAAATGGGCTTTTAAAGCATTGTTTCATCGTCCTCTTCCTTCTTTATCGGATGTTCTTCGCTCTCCCCACTGACTTGCCGCTTGCCCTCACCTCCCTCCTCATTCTCTTCCGGTTGGCCCATAAAGTTCTCAAATTGTGACCAGAGAGCCTCCACCGAGCTAAATTCATTTCCAACCTAAACTTATCAGCACAGGATACGGGAGATCAAAAGCGCCATGGATGGCATACCGTGATAATACTCTCCAGATTCCGATTAAGCTTATTCATATTCTGAAGCACCTGCTCCATACCCTAAAGAAAAAGGATAAGAGATCAATAATGAAACCGGAATACTCAGACAATAACATACCACCGCAATCTCCCGAACCAATTCCTCGCGTTGTTGCTCAAAAACAGTCGGAGTAGCGCGGCCCCCGGAACCGGGAGTAGAGTTGGCCCAGGCCATCTTGCTCGAATATCAAGTATATCGAAATAGCTTGCGGGATCTATATTCGAGTCGTGGCTGATTCAATTCTCGTCCGCAATGGGTTAACGCGACTGTTGCGGTGTTCCGGCAACTCTGATTCGTGCTGGATTCTTCAGGATTCACAAACTCGGCTGGAACCGACGATCAATTCTTGTCTTGGATTTCTCAAAGTATGGTGGTACCTGATTATGTACTGCTTGCGTGACGCAGGAACAAAAGGGAAAGACATTGGTAGGCAGGAGAAGTTGTTGACGGTGGGGCTGCCGATAAGATAAGCGTATCTCATTGGCAATCGGCCTAACACTGGACACACGCGTGTGAGAACTTTGATTTCTGCACTTATGGTCGTTTTCCCATCTCAAGGTACTCAATACAATAATTTCGAGCTCATTTATAATTGTCACACTCTTTGACCAGAACATGATTTGTTCTCTTTATGGACAATGCATCATTTCATCGGTCGGAGCAACTTGTAGAAATGTGTAAAGACGCAGGTGTGAAGCTGATCTATTTGCTACCGTACTCGCCGGACCTGAACACACCGAAGAATTTTTTGCAGAGCTGAAAGGAATCATTCGGCGTAACTGGAATTACTACGGAGAGAGGATTTGATGTCTTCTTTGAACGGTGTATATGGCTGTTGCGAATTAGATGAGGTCGGTCCGGGGGCCGGGAAGTGTATGTGACTGTGGACCGTATGTGTAAAGTGTAGATCGACACAAGAGAAACATGAGTTACGGGAGCGAAAATGGCGTCAAAAGCCGAGGACTAACATTGTACCGTCTAATTATAAGTGAAGGGCTCGTCTCCTGCTCATTTTGATCAGCTAATGCATCCAAAGTCGTAGTATCGAGAACCCATCATGAATGAATCAGATTGGCGAACGAATATTGCCTAAAGCAATTCTTAATTGTGATCTCTACCAGGGATCTTTTTACGATCACTGAAGCCCACGTGGCTGACGCTCCTCGAAGTGGGCGTCCAAAGAAACAAGCACCTGAGATACTAGCTGAGGAACGGCTTGACCGAAATGATCTCGAGGAAAGATGCACCGGCATTGCCGATGAAATAAGCACTGAACTTAATGTAACATTTCCGATGGAATTTTGACAAGTTTTCAGAAGATCGGGCCTTTTAGAGAATTTGCTAATACATTCTGGTCTAATAGCATGAGCCCGAATTGAGCGATGAGCTTGAAGCTTTGCGTATTGACACTGAACATTAGAGGACTGCAAAAATATGGTCTGCCGTGGGAGTTTGAGTTCAGGATTCGGCGGATACATTCTTCTCTATAAAGCTATAGGAACAAAGCAGGAATTTGAAACATTTGTTCCGATATTTACGGTCTACAACTTCCATTGGTTCTGAAGAAGTCCCCAGAGTATTGGTAGATGGTATTCCTCATCTATAGAATCATCAATTTCTAACTCTGGTCCGCCCACTGCCAAGGGCTAATCCCGCCATCGTGGGACATAATGAAATTTTGCATCGTCGTCTTCTTCTGCTCATTTACCTTGTCAAAAGAGTCGTCCTTAACTTTGGCGTTCCGAGACTCCAGCAAGTCACCCATCTCATGATCGACGACCTTCCCTTGAGAAAATAAGAGGGCCGAATATCGTTTTCCTGAGCATCCAGTCCCCCTTCTAAAAGGTAATTCGTAGTAAATATGTTCTCCCGTTAGGCTGTCAGCTTCAGGGAAGTACCAAGGCTGTGGGCGTACATGATATCGTAATGGCGTAGAATTAGCATCAGGCTTGAGCTTTCCGACGGCAAAAAATGATGGTGAAGGCGAGTACCAAAATGCCAGTCACGTTTATCCCACGCCACCATTTGCGAGCATATAGTCTGGTATATCTATAAAATCACGGTCTTCTCTCGTTGTAGAACAAGGCCGGACTCTCAGGCGAAATTTAACAACAGCTCCACCACTTTGAGATGTCTTTCTTGAAAAGTTTAGATAGGTCTTACGAGAGATTGTGGTATTTCTTTAGGCTCAAGCTCTTCTACCTCTATGCTTAATTGATGACAGCAAGGCAGTAAACTGGGTGACGCCTGATCCCTCCGGAGCGCAAAACGTGTACTATATAGCGCGGACTTGACATAGGGAATGCTATTGTTTTCAGAGCATGGAATAACTCACCGACTTGGTTGTAACGGCCATCTTAATTAGAAAGAAGACTACGAGACAATTGTGTAGATCATGGCTGGTCTGAATTGTCTCTTGTGGGGAAGGAATATAATATGTAGGAGAAGTTCATTGGGTAGCCGCATAAATCCGGTGTTATTTCAGTATACGTAAGTGATGAATGGTGGCACTGATGGGTGAATGGTGAGGGGTTCTCAGAGGAGTGTTGGAGTTCGGAAGTGCCCAGCCAGGGTCCATTAGCGCATTTCTCGGAGATCTCACATGAGGTCGCCGATCGCACTCATAAGTCGACTACATAGATCAGTAAAGTGCTGATACTTCTCCCATCAGATGACTCTTGATGATTGGTACAATTATTTCTCTTTCATTGGTGATTAATCCAACGGTAAGAACTAGATAAAAGGTGGGCGTAAACCATGGAACCGTCACTTGCACAAACGTGGATCGAGTTGACTCCCGAGTTCTATTTTCAGTTTGTCACCTGAGTTCTTTGCTCATTTAAACGACCGGGACGATCGGCACCAAATAATTTGAAAGCCAAAGATCTCGATGCGTCCACAACTCGTCCCAGGAGATAATGGGCGACAACCAGAAAAGAAGGGGAAATAAGCCCAGAGCCAAGCCAAGACTCCAAAGTTCTACGCCAATTACCTATCAGCAGAGCCAGTTTGAGAATTCGCTGGGCTTGTGTAAGATGCAATCTCCGATCATCTCACAGCGATAAAGATTCCACATTTCATTTCGCAATTTCACAATCGCATGGTCCAGATAATTCCCCACATCGACTCAGACATGAAAAAGCCCCGTCTGGCCACAGTGCTAGCTCGCCGATTGTTGTACCTTGTCTCACCTCTAGCCGAGCCGGCTCGTCCCAGGGTCCATGGTACCTGGAAAGGCGTTCGGTGCCACGGATCACGAAATTCCACATCCCACCCAGGTCCGGCTGGGTTTCAGATCTGTTCAGGTACAGGGCGTTTGTTTGTGTCCCAATTTTTTTTTTTTTAGCGATTCTTTCGCTTGCTCGGAGGAGCGGTATGTGACAGAGTTTTTGAGGTGGGCCAAGGTTGTATTGGATCGGAAGAATAAGGCTCCAGGGCTACGTGGTCAAGGAGCATTTCCGAAAGGACAGTGGCATCATGGATCTTGGCAAGAGGTAATCAAAAATAATAGAGAGCTCCTTGGTTTTCTTTTTCCCGTATATACAAATTTCGGTGTCATAGAAACGCCAGGGAAAAAATTGTCAGCGTTGGAATTGGAGTGCGCAATTCCAAGACATTTATCTCGTAGAGAAATGGCAATTCAATCGTCAATCATTATCATAGAAAGCGGAGGTATCGGTACAATCCTTGCCAACGCGACCAGCAAAATAATAACCAGTCAAAGGCTCAACAACCTCAACGTGAAGACCCCCGCTTCCCAAACCTAGGGATGAGGTGTCTTGATGCCATATTCATGATTCATTTATCATCCGTCTTGTCCCGTGATGTATGGATATCCCGCATTCGTGTAGATTCGTTATCGTTTAGTTCGTGCTCCTCAGGAGTGGGTAGAAGAGAAAGAGGATAGTAGGCAGAGGTAGAGGTGAAGGTGTCGTGTATTATGAGTTTCGTCGCGGCTGGGCTAGGATATTGCTAAACCGTTTCCAGCGCGCGGTAGGTGACGTCGAACTAGTCCGCGAAAGATGTCCTTTGTCTTCGGGCTTAGAAGACGATTGCGTAGAGGAGCGAGGACGACCACCGATAGTGGCTTCGTGATCTGCGAGGACATCTTCTAGCCGGACGTCGGACTCGGAGCGTAGAGGCGAGTCCTTTGGATCGAGGATCTCGATGAATTTGGAGGGTGTATCGCGCATTTTGTTTGTTTTGCTTGAGTTGAAACAAAAACTAAACGAGCGTGGTTCCTCAATATTGCAGGTGGGAGAGGTGGGAAAGATGACGGAAGTTGACCTATATAAGGCTGCCGTAGAGATGAGACACAGGATTGTCACAGTAAGCGCCGTTTCACCCAACACACAAGCGAGAGTATAGAGGTTAGATTGGAAAGGGGAAATTGGAAATTGTGGAAAACAATGAATTTAAGTGAAGATCGAAGTGTAATTTTGGCTTGAAAGTCATTTTGGCACATTGACCAGTCTGGAACTATCGTGTGGATCCCCCGAAGATCAGGGGACTGAAAGAACCCACTAAGAATTACTCAGAATACGGAGACATTTTTCTCTCGTTCTTGTCTTCTCCTTTTCCAGGGAACAGGGGGCTTTCCTGTGTCCTCTGTACTCCGTACGACTGGTAGGTTCTCACTGGTACTACTTGGATAGCTCCGTCAGATGTATCATGCATGATGCCCAGAGGATGATTTTTTTGATGCTCATTCGCTATACGTTTCCATCATTGGCAGAATTTCCCAATTGGGCCCAAGTGATGGGCAAAGGGGGGGGTTGTAGAGGGTGGGTGCCGGCACGAAACGGCGAAGGATCAGCGTTCGGCAGCCACTCGCATGGCGCGGTGGCGTTCTGCAGTCTGACCAGTGACCGTTGGGGCGGAGGGGGGAAGAATTCCTTGGGGGTTCATGGTTTAGATCTCCGTGGGTCTGAGGGGCACACTTGCGCGGCCCTCAAGCCTTCCAGAATGGTTCAGGGTCATTCGCGCGTGCGACCGTGTACTCCGTATACTCGGGTTAGGCTTGCGCGCAGTCTTACACACCACACTCAGCAGAACACAGGCGTCCTTCTTCGTAATCAAGATTCAAGGGTCATCACACGCTATTTTCTGCATGGTGGCCCCCCTTTTAATTATTCATGACGTCGGAGGCTCCCGGTGGCTCGATGGGAGACTGTGTTGCGGAGGTGTTCGTGCATTCTTACTCCACGATCGGCTTCATGTTTCTATATAAAGAAAGCAGCGAGGAATGTCCATGATAATCTCGAGAGGGGCGATGGCAACGTAATCCGTACCTCGCACAGTACAACTCCCCCTGCCTAACTCGATCCAGTAAATACTCCCAAGTGGGATCTGCCCTGTGCGCCCGCCACTCTGATGTCAATCACCTCAGTTGATAAGCTCGACTTTGCTCTATCTTAATTAATTGCTTCTTCTTCAGCGAGTTGGAACAGAATCCCGGGCATCCCGTACATGGCCTGATTTCACAATTGGTCACGCCCCTTGCAGTCGTGTCCTCCAGGGTTTGATCCCGATGCGCATCGTCACATAACTACAGTATCTGTGGATTTCATTGTACACCACTTCCCCTCCGTTACCCTACAATAAAATGGGGCCAACCCGCCACCTCGCCTCTCACAGCTCCCCACCAAAACATCATTGGGTACATTCACATTCGTCATGTCTGACGATACCCTTGTAGGGGGTCTACGCATCTTACGACATACTCATCTCAGAAATACCGTAGTTGAATTGATTTTGGCCAGTAGGCATGCAACAATATCGCACGGGAAGAACCAGAACGCCTCATGAATCGAAAAAAAAAAAGCAAAGGAAACCACACTGACAATATCGAGCCCTGACGGCCCTTCGTAGATATCTCCCATCTAATCCTCCATGCCTGGCTGCGGGGTTCGAGGACTTCGGTCCGTATGCTTCGGATACAAACTCGCTGCTTCACATTTCCGCCTGTTCAGTACTGGCGCATGATCGTCGACCCGTGAAGTGGCCTTCCCCGCAGGCACTAGCTCAGGCCCTAACAACCGCGCGTACAGCTGATCTAGTGCACCGGTCGCACTCGCATCGTATGATCATATTATTTTAGTTGCAGGTCCGTCATTTCCACACTGTCTGCCGCGCCCATCCAGAGGATGTTGTTACACCTGAGAATCAAGTCAGTGACTGTCCACATCACAAGCAGCGTAGCAATGGCAGGTATTGCTTGTATGAATCCTGGTTTCGGGGTATGCGTACCGAATCAGAACAAGACCCAGAGATCCAGTCTGCTTTCCATCGATGAATTCCTCCGTATCACGCAGCAGAACGTTCATGTAGGAATCGATGCTCTCGAGGGTACCCTTGTACTCGGTCTGGCCCCATTTCAGGCGAATGATCATCTCGGTGCCGACTCTGTAGGCGCAAATAAGTCAGTCTCCGTCATTTCCAAATTCTTTGACATAGTATCCAAAGAACATATCGAAGATATCCATGAGAATAGGATGAATGCTTTGGGGTCGTGGGGGATCGCGTACCTAGCCTGCAAGTACGGCCGGGGGTTGACTGGTTGGAACTAAAAGGCAAAGAGCAGTGTTAGCCTATTCTCCGCGATCTAAATTGCTCTTCTGATGGCAGGTATGAGCCCGCGGCGAAGCTCGATGGTGGGCAGGAGTCGGGTCGGGATCTGACGTACGCTCATTGTGGCGGTATGTCGGCCGGATTCGGTCTAATTGTATTATTGAATGGGATTTTGAAGGGAAGAGAAGAGAAAGAGCCGAGCAATGGAGCTTCCTTCTCGGTTTGATCGTGATGGTCGGGGGTGGTCTGGAGTCGTGAAGCGCGAAAATGTGAGCTGGACGGGTTCAAGGAGCGGAGCCAATGAGACGCTGTAAAGTCTCACCGCTTTTGTCTCATACAGCACGATATGGCTTTTACAGTTTGCCTTCCGTTTTGATAATTAAACAGTTGGACCTACGTAGGTTCTTTTTCTCTAGGTCTAGCTGTTTTCTTTTTGTTGTAAAAGCTTACGTACCAGAGCTACTCTTTTTAATGGGACGTAAACGTATGTAGCTTCGACGCCATCACTGCTGGACGGCACATCCTGTACTGCCACTGAATCCCACAGATTCCCACTCCACACGCTAACCACAAGCCCCTGGTAGTAATACAGTGAAAAAAATTCATAAAATACTTGGAGATTGAGTATCCATATATCCCCAAGATTCATCGTCATCACCCAGAAGAAAACACCCATTAAGCAACACCATCTTCGCCAACCCGCTCTGCAACTAGCTCGAAACTTTTGAATCAACGGCCAACAGTCCAGGTGATCTCCTTGATGCTAACCTCACCGGCCTTCTCATCGTAGTCATACCACTCACCCTCCATGAGGTCAATTTCCTTGAAACGTGTGGAAGTCTCAGCACCCTTGGCCTCCCACTCGCCCTGTGATAGTGTAAGAATGACAACGTAGATAAGAGGAACACCATGATACTCACATCAGCCTGGAAGTCGACAAACTCAAGTCCGCGGCAGTCAATCTCGATGATCTTCTTGCCGGCCTTTTTCTCATCTGCCTCGTAGACGTTGGGGCCCGAGACAATGGAAGCAGTGTGGGTTTTCTGGTAGTATTGTTAGTCATGCGAGGAATAAAGCACCCAATATTAAACAGCCAAAAAATAACTGAAGAGATATGACATTGTCACTGGGATTGGATAGCAGAAATGGGACATGCTTACCGTGCACAGCCGGCACTTCCAGACGAAGTTGGCCTCGCCGCGGCTACCCGGGATCTCATGTTGCTCCTAAAAGTCGAAGGTCGATGAGTTTCCATATACTAACATGACTTCATGCATGTCGTCTAGACGGTAACTTACAAAGCGGTTGAAGCTGACCCAGTTGGGGTGCGTCTCGCGGCAAGAGCTGCATTGCACCTTGAAAGTGTAGAAGTAGGGGTTCTCTTCAGTGTCAGAGGGCTGGAGGTCGGTGACACTGTTTTGAAATGTCAGAAAGAAAACATGTTCAAAGCTTGTTGTCTTCTGAACCTGTCCATATGGCATGCAATAGATCTTTGTTTCTTTTGCGATGGTGGGGAAGAGCCTTGAAAAAATGGCGACCGTGGAATCAATATAGGGAGGAATTATAATTCACTTACCCCTCCAGCTCAGCCTTGAGGACAAGTGAAAGCATTTTGTGTTGGGCTAGACTTGCAAATGTCTGGTCTGCGAATGTGTGTCGACGAATCCAAGTGAGAATCGTGATGATGCGGGGTGGAGAAAATACATGAAAATAGATCGGTCTTGGCATGTGACCACCATACAATATAGACTCATTTAGCCAACATACAAGTTGACTCATTTTCAAACATAGGTTACATGGAAATATGATTGATCGTGAATATTCTTCATTCGTAGAAATTGTATAAAATAGAACGCAACGCCAATGATGCTCAAGCGGCCACTCAAAACGGCCGGTAAAAAACAAGCTATGTACAATCAAATCTAAAGTTTGTCAAAAGTTAAGTTTACACTGTCCAAGCTTAAAGGCGGCTCTGCTGAGAATCCTGGCCCAAAGGCTTGGTAGAGAAAGAGTTGAAGTACTCGTTCAGGGCGTCAGCGGTGCCGCTGCCCTCCACCAGTTGCAAAGTGCAGGCAACGTGGCTGTCGGGGCGACACACGACAACACCACCCTTCTCAGCGTCGATGCCGAGCTTCTCGTGAGCAGAAAATTGAGCGTTGGGAACACGGACATCAGGAATATCATCAGCGTAGAGGTGGTGGTGGTAGTCTCGCAGAACCTGGGGAATGGAGTCGAGGTCGATCTCATTCTTGGGGCCAGCGTAGATGACGGAAAGGGTGAAGAGCTTGGAGTGAGGATTGTGACGCTCAAAGAAGGACACATCGGCAATGTCGGACCGGCGGTAGACAGAGAGGAATGAGCGCTCCTTCTCCAGGTTGGCAGCCAGGTCAGCAATGGCCTTCTTGGTCTTGTTCTGGTTACCGGCGAAGATGAAGATACGGAACGATCCGTTTGCGGGGACCTCCTGCTCCAACTCGACAAAGTTGGAGTCGGCAAGACGGGTCACAGTGGTAGGTGTGAAGGCACGACCGGCAGTCAACTTAACATCGGGAATGTTGAACAGAGAAGATTTAGCAGGGTGAGAGGCATCCCAATTGAAGACATTGGGCTTGTAGGCAACTCCGTATCCACTGGTGAACTCGCAAGAAGACTTGAAGGTTTTGACGAACTCATCCTCCTCAGCATCAGAGTTGACGGCCTTGCTAGCAGAAACCTCATTGGCGTTGGGGCGGCGCTTGGAGAAGAGCGCGGCGTATCTGGAATCAAAGTCGAGCAGAGTCTCCGCAATGTCCTTGCGCTCGCTCTCGTATGTGCTGAGAATGGAACGGTCGGCAAATCCGCTCTCCACGGCGTGGATCTTCCAGGCCATGTTCAAGGCATCGTGGAAAGCAGTGTTCATACCCTGACCAGCCTTGGGGCTGTGGGTGTGGCAGGCATCACCACCCATGAAGACGCGCTCATCCAGGGTGTACTTCTCGGCAATACCTTGACCGATGGGGTACACGGAGTACCACTCAACACGGTCCCACTCAACCCAGTATGGCTTCAGGATGTTCTTGGCCGTCTGCTGAATTTCCTCGGCGGTGGCGGTCTTGCGGGGGTTCCAGTCGGCGTCGGTAGATGAGGCAATCTGAACGTACAAGCGAACCATGTTGTCCTCGCGAGGAATAACCATGATGGAGCCAGCATCGGAGTGAATGGTGCATTTTGTCTGAAACAATGGTTAGAAGCTGTTATGACGGTATGGGATGAAAGGAAAGCCTTACCTCAATATCGGGGAAGTTAGTGCGGACAACACCGTCCATGACACCCCAGACGTAGGCAATGGGGTCCTTGTGGTGGATCTTGATATCAAGCTTCTCACGAACGAAGCTGCGAGCACCCTCACCACTGAAGAGATACTTGGTGCGCACATTCTCGATCACGTTGGTGTCCAAAGACTTCAGGTTAACCTCAACAGGGTAGTCGGCGTTGGCACCGTCGTTCTTGAAGCCGACAATGGTCCAGGGACGCTCCACTTGAACACCTGCCTTGGCAATCTCGTCGAGGAAGACGCGTTCGATCTTACCCTGGTGAACCAGGGTGGTGAAGGGGTAGCGAGTGTCGATGAAGCGGGGGCAGCTAGGCCAGCTGCCGGTGCGGCCGATACCAGAGCCATCGCCCTTGGGGTCCCAGAAAGCGACGTCGTAGACCTTGGCGGGCTCGTAGGCCATGATTGCGCGCTTCAGGCCCAAGTTGCGCAGAATCTCGGTGGAGCGAGGCTGGATACCGTCGGCGCGACCGGTGGCAGTCGGCACGGGGCGGTTATCGATGTGTCTGACCTTGTAGCCCCATCGGGACATGCAGAGGGACAGCAGCAGGCCGACAGGGCCAGCGCCCACAATCACGATGTCGTATTCTTGCACCATCGTGGGGATTGTCGGTTGGAGGATTCAGGTATGTGTATGTGCAATGGTGGTCAACGCAGTATACCACAGAGAACTTCAGATAAAAAAATTTGACTTGGAAGCTTGAACCTGCGTATTCACAATTAATCGAAAGAAATAATCGAGGGCCATGGCTTTATAAATAATTGAAGGCAAGCCGGGGTAAGCGGGCCGACTAAGCTTTGTTGGATGTGACGGAGCATAGTCACGGCATTGGGGATCGGTTTGTAGGGGACTAAACAATGGTTAGGACAGTGGGACCGACCAAGGTGAACCAATTATCGGCCGGAAGACCCGGATTATGGAAAAATGGACGAGTTCGACGCGGTGCAAGGTGTGGGGAACACCCAAGTGGCCACCAGTGAATGCCGTCCATGAAACCGAACTGCAAGGCCTAGCGTCATGCATTGGCAAAGTTCAGCTTCCCCACAGCACGGATGTCGTTTCGGCAAGTGGAGAGGTGGTCACGTGTGACCATCTTCGGCAGCCTTGCCCGGGATTGATATCTGTGTTTGATCTGTTTGATAGCCCAAATCACCATTCCGTGCTTTCAATTGGTCAATGGGTTTTTGGGTCCCGTGCCGATTGTCCTCAAGATCAGCCTTTCATCTCAGCCGTAATATCCAGGGAGTTGAATCTGGCAGTTCCCAACAAGGAAACCCGGTGTACTTGCCACTTTTTGGATTCGGTCTAATCCTACGGGATATGATATATGAGTAGTGATAGAAATGAACGTGAATACTGACTCCAATGTTGACTAGAAATTCAATTCCAAATTGGTTGATAACCTTGGAAAGCGGAACTACCGAGAAATCGAGGATAACTACAGGGGATTTTTCCCGGACTAACGCTCTGAGCCATTTTACCTCAGTGCCTAGCCTCGGGGTAGACAGGTACCCCGGGATCTTTTTAATCTCCCCGGGTACATAGAAGGCAACTTTGCAACTCCGGACGGGGAAGCGGGAACACTCGGCACAAAGAACCGGCTCGGGCCTACATCGCCTGGGAGGAGGCCGACTTGCCTAATGGGGAAATATGTAGGACTTCATGATTTATAGGTCAAGTTCAAAATGTCGCCGTAAAACATCATCCACTACGTATCTTGATGATTGTTGTGGTGCTCAATGGCTTGTTGTTTTATTTGAAGCTTTGCTGCCTACAGATGGCATATGACTCGCGTCCTCAAAGTGAATTTTCAGGCTGACCATATTCACTCGGGGTTCAAACCCGTCAGGTGAGCCTCCCCTCCAAACGCTGCCTCTTTTGGGATTCTCAAACCGAGTGAATGTATTTTTGCTCCCTATGTCAAATGCAATTTCTTTCTCCTTCTCGAAAGAAGCCCTTCCTTCTTTACCATTCTCTTGCCCCTGATTTTCTGTCATCGCATTCGAGCCAATAAATTCGCAACCATCATGGATCTGTATTTTGCGCCTGAAGAGGCGTTCCTTTCCCATTGCGTCGACACGAATTTCGCACCTGAAAAATCATACTCACCCGACAGCTCGAATTTGCCCGGAGAGCAATACCGACCTGAAAGCATGAACCTGTGTCAGTTGTCTGCAAATGAATCCTCGCCGGAAAGAATGATCCTGTGTGAGTTTCCCGAGCCACAGTCAGCCCGCAGCACAGATGGGCTTTTCTTGCCTGCTGAGAAATACGTACCCGACAAGTTGGACCTGAGTCTTTTGCCTGCCGAGATGTACGAACTTCCACCTTCGGGCATGTTCCTGTTGCCTGCCAAAACATACGAGCCCGAGAGCGTAGACCCATTTCTCTTGCCTGCAAGGACATACTCGCCCAACAGCACAAGTGACTATGGATGCCATGTTACACCCCCGATGGAGGACCCAAATGCGCACTCCAGTACATGGTTTCGACCAACAGGACCAGAGGACGTTGCCGATTATCAGTCTCTTGCCGAATGCAATCCACACCTCATTGATATCGATACCGAAATGGCAGACCTCATGCAAGGGTTCATGCCAATTCCCCTACAATCGATTGATAAGATCCCAGACGAATCCTCCATCAGAGCTCTGCTCAGCCCTGAATCGTGCAGTCCTGTTTTCTCCAACGCTGCATTAGAAATTGGGACTCACAAGTCGTTGATTCCAGTGGCGTTGGATCTGCCGGTCAAGCGCGGACCAAATAATCAGCCAACTTTGGTCAACCCTGGAGCTTCCAAGCGCCCTCGCAGCCAGGCAGCTTCTCTCCGTTCTGTGAACAGCACCCAAGGAACGAACCGACTCAGCGCAACCCGACACATCACTTCTCGGCTCAGTACTCGACTCAGTACCCGCCCTAATCTCTCGCGACAGTCGAGTGTTTTGCTTCTTCATGGCGTGGATGAGTTCAATGAAACAGCTCGAAATTTGACTGTAAGAAATGTCGAGTCTCCCAAACGGAAGAAACTGTTCGGCAATGACGGTTGGCTTGGACCTCATCCTGGTTCAGTGATTCAATCACCAATCTTTGAGCCACCTCCGGTACTACCTCTGAATCCGACTCCCACGTCGATATCAAGGCCAGCCCTCTTCCGGGGCCTCAGCAAGAAGTTCAGAAAGCAAGTGACTAATCACGATCCAAAGAGCCCCTCGAAACCGTTCGCCAGTAGTTTGATGGGAACTCTCAAGACTAATCTTCAGATGTCGTTGAAACCCACCTGCCAAGCAAAACTGTATTCGGACCTAGAAGTGATGATCTGCACCACTGCCAATGATTTTCTGCTTCGTCAATACTATGACGGCCGCATCTCTCAATACTCCGTCAACAAGGTCCTCCAGCAATGGGGATCAAAGAATCGTCCACAGGTGTACCAATTCCACTTCGATCAGACTACCCAACGGAGGCTGATCCTGGAAAACCGTCGCACTCTGGATTTCAGTGGTGGATGTTCTACCAATGCAATGCAGTTCCACTCGAGCATGCAAAGCTGGAAAGCCATCGCGACAGAGATGAGTGCCCGCACTTTTTGCCTGCCAGACAGTGCCATTCGAAAGAACCTGTTCGAAATTCAACAGATCCTGGATATGTTGGGTGCACCGGTATCAACCCTTCGAGAATTGAATGACCTGATTGCCTGGGCGCATTCGCAGATGGTGGAAGCATCCGAGTTGAGCCGTTCTTCCGACCAGAGTCAAAACCGCTCATATTCTCATTTTGCATAAGCATTTTTCCTCTCTCTGTTACCGATCTTCTTCTGCTTGAAGACATTTCCCTCAAACACCGGATACTTGGGTTTCGTTTACTTTCTAAGCGTAGGAGTCAGGAGTTCAGCAATCAGGTGTCCGGCCTTTTCTTTTCAGTCATCCTATCATTATTAGGTATATTAATAGATGACTGTTTATTAATCCATATTTTAACAATGGAAATCACGTTGATCGATCTCCACTGTCCATTTGTAGTAGCAAAGCAAGGAAACAAACTGTTGGGCAAATGTTGGCACGTGCGGCGACGTCATTGGACTCCTGGCACAAAACGCCTGAGGCAGCATCACCTTGCTGAGATCGGGTCTTTTGTGTCTCTCTGAACTTTCTTCTTTATCTTCCCCTTGGATGCAACCTGCCAGTCATTTTTGACCACCCGACCAGATGTTACCGAAGCACTAGCTTGGCCAGCCACAGCGCTCAACCATGATTATCACCTAAAGCGGCGTCTAGATCTGGATCCCAGACTTTATCGCCCCGGACTCTCGATTTCCCACTCCAAAAAAAAGTGGGACCCTTGGTCACAATGACCGGCCCATTCCATACCTACGGCCCATCCTGTCTGTTGACGGATGACGAGCCCGAGCTCAAAAGCCTGTATTCGCTTTCTTCACCGCCAGAGATTCGATCTCAATTTTTCTATGTCTCATCCCTACCAATCGACGATCCTTTGGCTCCGCTTCCCGCCGCTAGTGGGCAAGCATGGGGAAATGAAAGAGCTCCTCCGCAGCCATTCTCAGCGAGAGATAATATTGCCTTGGAGACGGCATGGTCGGATTTACGAGAAGCTCAGCAAAGGAAATCCGGTTCCAGTGAATCCCATGCGGGGGTATCGAAGGGACGTGCGGGGATAGCTGTACCGGGCCATGCATCAATTTTTGAGGAAAATCGCCGTCAAAGGACGGCAGCTCGAGGAGACTCCAGCCTGGGCAGCAGCAGGGGCACCACGAGCAACTCGATGTCGATACCAGATGAGGTTGCTCCACCAACTGGCAGCGGTGCTAGTCACCGAAAGCGGATGTTCTCTTCGTCCATGAATGATTCAAGTAGAGCTAAGAGAGAGAGCTTTTCCCCGCCCGGTGAGGATTCGGAGCGCCACGAAATTACGAGCAGTCTCCAGGCACCTCCATCTCGTGATGCGAGTATCAGCGGCTCCCCTTTTATCCGAGCGCCAGATTCTCAGCCAGGCACTCCACTTGGACGTTCATTCGAATCACTGGCCTCAAAAGATGGAGCAGAGTGGCAAGCAGAGTTGCGCAGCAATACTCCCCATCATTCATCTTCGAAGCCCTCGGGGCTCCGAACGACTGTCAGCCTAGAGGACACAAGCGTGGATGACGCCGCGGAAATAGCGGACCCCGAAGAAGTCCAGACAAAGATTCCAGTGGGCGCAATGCGCCTTCACTTGGTTGAGTTGCCAAACTTAAAGGTATGAGAAATTCTCCGGCTTCACAAACAAATAATTAAAGTCCTACAGATGAAACCAATCTATTGGAGCCCGCTGCACGACGTGTCAGCTGTGGTCAGGGCGACGTGGTTCTACAGAAACACTATGCTCCCAGTGGAGACACCGGTGGCAAATCAATTGGAAGAGGGATACGTCTACCTGAAGCCATGGACTGAGACCTGGCAAGACGAGCTAAACAGTTGTGTAGAAAATGGTGCTGACGCAGAGATGAAAGTTGCGCATAAATTGTGGCCCAAAAACGAGCCAGGCTCTGCTAATCCACCGGGAACTGCACAAACCGAGCAGGACACTCGTACTTCATCGGCTGGGGCACAGAATACTTTATCATTCGATAAAAACAAAGCTTCTGGGGTAACCGCAGCTCACCCCGAGGGCGCTAAGCCATATCTCGCCTCCAGCGCTATTTATGTTGATGCAGTGAATGCCCAGATCCTCCGACCAAGCTTACTACCATCTGTATCCAAGGGCAGAAAACCACTTAGTGCAATTCGCAAAGGACGCCAAATTGGGATACCTGTGGTTCGTGGGTTCAGTCGCAAATTGTGGGATCAGTTGCATCCTTCCAAGGCCAATCCTGTGGATGTACGGAATTATATTCGACGAAACCCCTCACAAAACCCAACGCCAGCCCCTGGCGAACAAATATGCTACGCTTGTAAGATGGAAGAGTTGCGTCCAGCTCCCACAGATTTAATGTTTGTCATACATGGCATTGGTCAAAAGTTGTCAGAGCGAATGGAAAGCTTCCATTTTACACATGCGATCAATGCATTCCGCCGCGAAGTGAACATGGAGCTTAATAACGCACCTGTTTGGCCCCATGTACGGCAGGATCACGGGGGAATCATGGTTTTGCCCATAAACTGGCGTACGACATTATCTTTGGAAGACCCGTCCCCGGATGCTGCGGACATGGAGGATCCATTTGCGAACGACTATTCCCTTGCAGACATTACCCCTCAGACACTTCCTGCTGTACGGTCACTGATCAGTGATGTGATGCTCGACATTCCTTACTATCTGTCACATCACAAGCCAAGGATGGTCAAGGCAGTTGTCCGGGAAGCCAATCGTATCTACCGTCTTTGGTGCAAGAATAACCCCGGGTTCCAGGAAAATGGTCGCGTACATCTCCTTGCACATTCTTTGGGAAGTGTCATGGCCCTCGACATTTTAAGCCATCAGCCAACACACGTCCCTCGTTTCAACTTTTTCGATACCCCCCTGCATAGCGATATCTTTGAGTTTGATACTGCCAATCTGTTTCTTTGTGGAAGTCCTGTCGGATTCTTCTTATTGCTCAATAAAGGTATCTTCAAATTTATCACCTGGCGTACTTCCGGATCTAACATCGTCTAGCGAATCTTCTCCCTCGAAAAGGCAGAGAGAAAGCAGGTAGCCAAGGCGAAGACCGTCTTCGTGGCGTGGCTGGCGAAGCTGGCACATACGGTTGTCTCGCAGTCGACAACTTGTATAACATCCTGCACACGACAGACCGTATGCCAAACCCTTTCATCGTCTCTACTCTATCTGCTTATCCATTCATACTAATGAACCTGTCTTAGCGATTGCTTACCGTGTCAACGCCGCCGTGGACAATGACCTCTCCAATTCTCTCAAAGTAGCCTCAATACCCAGCTCTACCTCTAGCCTCTGGCAATCCTTTGGCAGCGTCTTCCGCTGGAGTACCTCATCAGCAAGCTTCCTTCCTGCGGCGCACCCTGTACGTCCTGCCATGGTCTCCAAACTGCCCTCAAACGTTGAAATGGAAACGCACGACTTCACCCGTGAAGAAATTGCCGAGAAACGTATGTTGCTTCTCAACGACAATGGCCAGATAGACTATTATCTATCCGGTGGAGGTGGTCCACTCAATATCCAATATTTAAATATGTTGAGTGCGCATAGCAGCTACTGGACATTGACGGACTTTGTGCGGTTCGTTGTTGTGGAAATTGCTAGGAAGCAGGGGAGGGATGGGACATTGGTTGGTTTGCGGGCGGAGAAGAAGAAGGGGTATAAGGTCACAAAGGGTTGAGCTTTGTTCTGGCCCGGAGTCTTTATCTCGGCCACTAAAGACTTTACTTGGTACGATTGCATTTCGGGTTTACATATGTTTCAAGAGGAGGCTTATTGCTTGACTTTCTTGTCATTTGCTCATAGATATCTACTGGCAGTCTGCCCCAGAGAACACTGTATCATATCAGAGAACCGCAGCCTTAAGAAAACGGACAATAGAGATAAAAGGTAATGTTAAATCACAGAGAAAGAAAGTATAATCTAGGGAGTCCAGCCCCTGTATATAGTCGTACTCATCGAAGGAAACAATCTTGATGCTCTAGCAAATGATTCGGGTATCAGATCCATAAACAGGACCCATCATCAACGCCTCCACAATCTCACCCTTGATACCAACACCACGTCCAGGACGAAGGACAACAAGCGCATTCGCGCGGGCAATGCTGCCCACCCGCGAACTGCGCTGTCCAACGCCCTCGACACCAGTGCTGGTGGCGTACAAGCGGCCATCGGAGCGTGAGCCTGTCACGACAGCACGGTGGTACTCGGTGCGCTTGGGATCAAGAGGGAAATGGTGTGTCAACACAACAGCCACGCGCGGCAGGCCAAGCTGCGGCGCCATCCAGGGCTTCGTGGCGATGGCTTGTGAACTCTCTCCAAGACCGGAGAGTTTGTGCAGAGAAGGCAGGACGAATAAGTTCAGGGTAACCAGGGCAGAGGCCGGATTACCGGGGAGAGAGAAGATAATTTTTGATTTGCGTTCTTGTTGACCGCTGGTAGAGTCGGATTCTTTGAAGGGAACTGTTGCAAAAGTGGTGGGTTTTCCGGGCTTCATGGAAACTCGGCCAAAGTGAATGGTACCACCTAGGGAGCGTTCAATGGTTGGTTTGAGGAGGTCCAGCTCGCCCATTGAGACACCGCCTGTTGTGACGATCACATCGACACTTGCAGAGGCCCGACCGACACCGCGGAGAGAGTCACGGAGGGCATGTTCCAGTTCGCTGGCGGGAGTGTCGCGGGCGATACCCAAGTCCACGGTCTCGAAGCCCCATGATGACAGGCAGGAGAGAAGGGAAGGACGGTTAGAGTCACGGATCTGGCCACCGACGAGCTTGCGGGGGTCGTCGTGCTCTACGAGCTCGTCTCCTGTGCTCAAAACGCCCACGCGGGGTTTCTTGAATACTTTGATAGTTCTGGTTCCTGTTGCGGCCAGTAAACCGATTTCACCGCCGGCAGGGGGAGATCAAGTCTCCACGAGCTAAGATCTTAGAGCCAAGTGTCACGTCGCTTCCGGGATCGCGAACATTCTCGCCGGGTTGGATGTCGTCAGCTAGGATTTCGACAGTGGCCTCTTCTTTGCCGTCGGGGGTGGAGGAGACTAGGGCGGTATCTTCGACCATGACTACAGCATTGGCGTTTGGAGGCAGAGGAGCACCAGTAGTAATTCTAGCAATGGTACCAGGCTGGAGTGGCTCTAAGACCCCGCCAGCGGTGGCGTGGGTGATAGATGCTACGGGGAACACGCCCTTGGTTGATGCTCCGGCGTCGGTAGGTTTGGGAGCAATGATGGCGTATCCGTCGACGATACTGGCATGGTAGGCGGGTACCATTTCAGCCGCGTAGACATCTTCGGCAACGACTGACCCCACAATGGATGTGTTCACTGGGGCATCAATGACTATCGGGGCAGGAGTCTGCTCGCTTACCGTGCGAAGCGCCTCCTCCACAGAGAGCATTGGGTACGGTGAGGAACGGTACCGTTGATTAGGTCCCGCGGATGGGTCATTTGATTGAGGTCGGTCTGCTGGGAAGGTGTGGGCCTTGGGAACAGCATGTCCATGGCCATGACCGTGAGCATGGTGATGATGATGGTGGTGATGGTGGTTATCTGAGGAAACACCAGCATCACTTTCCAGCTTCTTCATGCCGCCAGCATGTAAAGTGCGAGAGTTGGCCCCAGCGCTCTGTATACAAGCATGAGGCAGAAGTTTCACAACGGCTTCAAGATTCTCCATAGCGCCTTTAGGTGAACCAGGTAAAGTGATAATTAATGATTTGTCGCGTACACCAGCAACTGGTCGAGCCATCATCGCAACTGGAAGGGGGGTCAGTCCAATGTTTATACAGTAGTGCACAGGCCGGGTATGGCTGGTGGTGATGTCATCTCACATAGCGTTACTTTCAATGAAGCGGCGATCATACCATGGCTGAACAGATTAGTCCTCCTTTGGGCAGTTCATGAAACTCATAGATACGGTATAGTAACTCACACTAGGCCCGGGGCATGACGATGGATCAGGGGGTCACGGCCTGGGGTGATGTCATCTAGCAAATTCCAACCGGTTGACCAACAGAAACAACAGGATGATTACCTCGGGTGTGTTATCTTTGACAGCGAAACCCGTACCGCCGCTAAGCAATATGAGATTATACCATTCTTCCCCATCGGCCCAGTCGCAGACAGCCTGTTGGATCTGGAACACATTGTCCGGCACGATCCTGATTGCGGGGGGTTCCCACTTCCCCTCTTGGGCGAGGATGGGCGCCAGACTCTCCGCTACTTTGTCTGAAGTGGGGTCCTTCGAGGCCGTGTCAGAGACGATCAATATGGCTACCTTCAATTTTGGTTCCATTGTGCGCAATTGTGTGGTTGAATGCGGGTAAGTGGGGTTTTTGGAGTGGGAGAGAAGCGGTTTTTTATGGAATTCTGGGGTATCGCGAAACCTCGGAACGCATGCAACGCAAGCGGTCAGTGCTACATTTCCATTACGACAATCTCAACTTCGGAAATTAGGTGGATCAGCAAAACGCGGGGATGATGGAGATCAATAACTTCGTTCCGGAATAACTGGCTCTCATTTGCTATAACTTCATTACTGTACACAAGTGGGCACAATTCCCCGGATCAGCGATGCACTCAGCATGAACCGAACCCACAGAGAGCTTCTACGAATCGAATTCCCAGACGCCCCAATGCTGTGTATCAAAACATAAGACAAGAAAGAAGTTTTGGGAAAAAAAAATTGGGATGGAATAAACAGAAAGTATGCCGAGATGAAATCATATATGGGGCGGACTAGGTGGATTGGTTGATTGGACCAGTTCCTTGATCCTGGTGCCTCGGCCTAGGCAGTCATAGCCTCTGTCCTGATGCAAAGGTCCCGCACTTTATGGCATCATTAGGCCGCGCCCATGTCGAGAGCCTTGCCACCCACCAGCAGGCCAACAATGAGACCGAACAGACCCAAAACTGAACTGAAAATCTCAATAACGAGAATCTTCACGAACCTAAATGCGAGAGATTAAAAGTCAGATACCGTCACACTGACGAAAACATGCATACCCAGGCATGGGTCGGGTCACATACAGGCTAGGATCGGCGGCATCAGCAAGCGCTGCGCCACTACCGTTGATACCGACGGAAATACCACAAATCAGGTTGCAGAATCCAACGGTGAGACCTCCCCAGAAAAGTGCATAACCCGTGTACATGTTGCTCTTAGTATAGAGCTCCGTCTCGGGGACCGGGCCGAGCTTCGCGGAGAAGACAATCGCAATAATAACACCGTAGATAGCCACAACCTCGCAGAAAATGATGGAGATCAAATTCTTGGTCCTAATTCTGGGAGCCCGAACACCACCACCGACGATCGAAGAACCAGTAAGGAAGATACCCCTGTAAACAATGTCAGCGGGCGGGGCCGCACATCACATCCAAGCTCGAAGCTCGAAATCCAGCACATTGAAACACTTACCATGAGGCTCCAACTACTGAACAGCCAATACACATCGCAATACCGATGTTTGCCCAGGCGTAGGGGGATACTTCTTCGAGAAAGCGGCCAACCTAGTAACGCGTCATGTTAATAAAGCGTATGCGGGCGGGGAGTCTGGGTTTGCGTATCGGGCTAGGAGCGTACATTGAAGGCTTCACCTTCTCCCTGAAAAAGCATATCTATCCATCGCGGGCGGTTAGCTCGAACTGTCCAGATCGGGGAGGTTCCGGGGGTTCAACGTACACAATCCGACCACCACAAGGGCGGTCGTGGAGAGACCAAGAGGGTACAGGAGAGCCATGACGACCTGTTTGAAAAGAAAGGAGCGGAACGGTCTCGCAAGGAAGGGGCGCCGATAAAAAAGCTCGGCTTTGGAGCTGTCGCGGACAGTTGGAGTGTGAATGGTGCTTCGGTGGCCGGAGCGGATTAACTGGTCCGTGTGGCTCGGGGCGGTGACAAGTCGTGGTTCCCCAGATCCACGGCTCGTTCAACTTGATCGTGGAATATCAACCAGAGAGGGGAGAACGTTCAATACCTAATTGCTACGTTCGATTTCTTTGCATGCTCTATTAGCAACTGGGCCTACTTCGTGTCGCGACTTCTTTGGGCATTTTGTCCTGCGGCACATTTCAAATCCCCCTGAACCCACTCTCCCCCCTCTCTTTATCACCAACAGCAACCATGGCCTCTGCCTCTGGGGTAGGGTCGTATTCGAACCCGTTGAAGAAATTCAAGTAAGTCATGATAATCCTCGGCGCCATCATTGAAGAACTCAGAGAGATTGACATGGGTCATAGATTGGTATTCCTGGGCGAACAAAGCGGTACGATTCCCGATTCCTTCGAGCTTCTCAATCGATTCGAGTGGATACAATGCAATGAGGATAGCCCTGACAAGATGACACAGTTGGAAAAACCTCGTTGATTACGCGATTCATGTACGATTCTTTCGACAACACATATCAAGCCACCATTGGTATCGACTTTTTGTCCAAGGTATGTACCTTTTATATGCTTATTGGCGGGTGGTGGCAATGTGGCGAGAGAGGCTAAAGCGCTCTATATAGACGATGTATCTGGAAGATCGAACGGTCCGCCTTCAGCTCTGGGATACCGCCGGCCAAGAACGATTCCGCTCCTTGATTCCCTCTTACATCCGTGACTCCAGCGTGGCGGTTGTCGTATACGATATCTCGAATGCCAAGTCTTTCCAAAACACCCGGAAATGGATCGATGATGTGCGCGGGGAACGTGGGAACGACGTGATCATTGTGCTGGTTGGCAACAAGACCGATTTGAACGACAAGCGGGAAGTCACCACCGCTCAAGGCGAGGAAGAAGCTAAGAAGAACGGCTTAATGTTCATCGAGACCAGCGCAAAGGTCGGCCACAACGTGAAGCAACTGTTCCGGAGAATCGCCCAAGCTCTACCAGGAATGGAGGGTGAGGCCAAGCAGGGAGAAAGCACAAGTATGTCTCGTCTCCACACCCACTTGGCATTTCCTGCATAACTAATTGCGAGCTTTATAGTGATCGATGTGAACATTCATCCCAAGGAGACCACTACCAACGATGGATGCGCCTGCTAATCGTCCTCCAACTGCATTTACACCCCTCTTGACCGATGAGGAGAATCGAGTCTGTCCATGATGTTGCGCCATTTATTTTAAGATGTACATGTTTCCACTTTTCCGATTGCGCAGGTGAATAGCGTGTGTTTCGAACTTTCAGTCGAAAGCGGTCTCTTTTTTCTTTCTGCGCTCACAGCAAGCTGAGCGTTATGATCCCCGCTCTCTCTCTCTCTCTCTCTCTCTCTCTCTCTCTCTGCATTATATCTTGTTTTCCTAGTCACAGTGGAGTTGTGGACTCACTGGTGGAAGGCGTCTTTTTTTCCAAACATGGCCCCATAAGTTCAACATGTCGGATATCCTATAATCGATGAAGCTGTACAGTATGGGTACTTTTCTTGACCCTAGACAACGTACTTGAAAGGGGAAAACCAACATTTTATTTGTATGGCTCTGGAGAAATCTGGGATATGCGAATCAAATACTACTCCTCATGCTTTCCCAATCGATCACCCCATTTCACTTCGACTTTCTCGTATTCCTGCAAGAATTGATCATGCAGATGCGGCATGAAAAATCGCAAGATACCCTCCTGCACTTTGGACGGCACCAGATGTTTAGTAGCCCAATAATGCCGCACGAGTTTGCCCAAGCATCCCGTATCCGCCACCTCAGGAGACCCATTCGCCTCTGCACAAGGCAAAGCCTTTACGTCCTCTGTCCGGTTAAAGTCATACCGAAGATATGTCCCAAAAGCTGCCTGTTCATGTGGCCACTTGTCGCCCCATTGGTGACACTCCGGATACCGGGTCCCATTCAGACAATTATCCCAAGCTTCGAACATCTCCTTGGTACGCAGACTTTGTTGCGCAATCACAAATCCCGTGTTCAGAAATACTTGGCCTCGCTCGTCTTTGTTGATATCGGCTGCCGGGTCCCGTGCCATGGCGATGAGAGTCTCCGAGTTGATGTTCCAGTAGTTCAGAAGCCATTCCAGTGGGACATGGAGATGGGGGAGAACTATATCTGCATCCAGGAAGATGACGAACTTGTAGTGCTCTATCGCTTCTCTCATGACGGAGACTTTGCACCAGGTTCCGTGTATGTGGGGGTAATCTTCTGCAGTGACTAATTTATAGTCGTAGCCGTGGATTTTGGCTATGTTGAATCAGCGAGTACTCGAAGATTTGAACAATTATTACTATGATTTCCTTTTGCATACCCCACATGTAATGGTTGAGTCGTCCGTATGTATGCCCACTCATTGATTGCCATCGACTTGTCAACCCCTCCCATGTTTCATTCAAAATACCTCCAGGCTCATCTAACGGCCGCGTGTCTGCATCAAGAATAAGGACCTGTGAGCCCAATGGCTGGGTGAACGGGGGCTTTTGAGGGAGGTAATATGGAAGCAGATAAGTTTCTCCATTAAGGCCTGTGAAATTGTCGGCATCAACAGGGAGGCGGAAATGATCGAAGAGATGTGATATACTCGACGAGGACATGCTTGCGGATTGATGTGAGATCCAAGGTCTCAACACGCTGTCATTAGAAAGACGTCAACAAAACACAATGCAAGTATCTCTGGGATCGTAAAGTTACCGTGGGGTCTCAGCCTGTGGAGGCCCATTGTAAAAAGCAATGTACAGTAGACCGAGGGAATAAATGATCGCCGCGAGACAGAAAGCCCAACGCTGAGTCAAGAGGAAGATAATCCTCTCAATAAGAGCCATGACTCCGGTTAGCGATTGAAGAAGGGCATATTTAGATAGAAGGAGGAGGTCAGAAAAAACTTGGTGCACGGGGAGAGAGACATGGAGGTGTCATTCCAAAGTCAGAAGAAAAGACGAGCGCGGTGACAGAGTTCCCCAAAATCAAAAGGCCATAGTTGAACATAGGCACTGAGTGTTTTTGCATGGTTTCCTGTGCGCATTGCCGCACCCTAATCGGGTTGTTTATGCTTTAGGTTCCATAATTCTGACGGTAATGCCCTCGCTTCGATGGACATGCCCTCCTGTCTTTGGCGACTCAGCTTGAACAGAACCGTCGTCTATCGCTGTCATCTTACCATAAACACCCCAGATTTGATGGTCGAGAATGTCCCTAGAGAAACCCATTCAAAGAAGACATGATCTTCAGAGATCGCCATGCAAGGGCCAATCGGGGAGCTTTGTTGGAAAATCGACGAGTTTTAGATGCTTGGAACATGAAAGGGTTTCCAAGTCGAATCTAGATCGAAATAATGGCAGAATTCCTTAGCGACTGTGAAACCGCTTGAATACAGTTTGATGATATGATATGGAAGATAAATTTCCCGGTTGAAGCTTCTCCCTGCACAGCAGGACTCGGTAGCCTACGGTGTGTGTTACAACTCTATCTTTATCTTACGACCTTAACGAAGCAACGATGACAAAGTAAGATGAAATAATATTATTGTAGGAATAATCCTAGAGCTCCAATTTGGAGGTTAGGTCGATATACATATGCAACTTTTGGGGATATCAAGAATGTTCAGGTTCAGCAGTTCCGTTCTCCTCGCACTCCTCGTCTTCATCACCGCAAGCCGCCTCCGCTGCAGGTTCAAAGAATGGAGCAAATTTGCTCTTCATTCTCAATCTCTTGCCGAAGAAATAGAAGCAAATAGGGATAGGAACCAACACAGCCGCGAGACATCCAAGGAGAGTGGATGCCCACTGGATGCCCATGTTCTCGAACATTTGTCGTGAAAAGAGAGGGAAGCTCGCTGCCACCATGGATCGGCAGAAGGTGTTTGCGGCAATGGCCGACGCAGCGCTATTGGTTAGGTTAGCATCAAACCCAGTATCCATCGAGATCATTCGGGGAAACTCACAACATCAGGTAGGTGTCAATAAGGTAATTGAACAATTGAATGAAGATGATCAAGAGACCAAATCCGGTGAACAGTCCACTCAAGGTAGGTGCGATCCAGTGGACAGTGCCGCTGAACCCGGTCCAACCAAACCAGAATAGTCCAGCAGCGAACAGAGCACCTCCAACAATAACCGGGGGCAGCCGCCACTCGGGGACGGGAATACCTCCATTGGCTTCCAATTTTCGGTTATAGCCCTTGGCAGAAAAGACGATGTAGGATGCAGCAATGATTAGACCGACCACGAGACCAAACAAAGGTAGACCACTTTCTCCCGCGTTAAAGCCGTACACGCCCTCGAAAACAACGGTGTAAGCGGTCAGGAAGCAGTAAAGCAGGCCGTAGATAAAACTCAGGTAGATCGTAACGGCCAAGATCAAGGGCTCATAGAAGAGAAGCTTGAGCGGACGCGAAAAGTTGTTCACGACCAGCTCCCGGAAGTCGACTTCGATTTCTTCTTGCTTCGCGTGAATTCCCCAGTTCTTGGTGCGGCGTCGCAGTTCCGAAGCCTTGTCAATAAGAACGACGGGTGGGTACGATTCTTTCAGGAAGAAAAGGTTCAGAACGAATGCCGCGTAGCCCATGAATGCGGGGATCCAGGCCGTCCAGCGCCAACCCAGGTATGACATGTTGATGTATCCACCGATGAAAGGTGCAACAAGAGGTCCCAAAAACACAGTGCCAGAGAAGAATGCAATGGCGGTACCACGGGTACGGTTGTCGTACATGTCCGAGAAGACTGCTGCCACGACTGCCAACGGCGAACTACCAAAGATACCAGAGAAGAAACGGCAGATCATGAGAGTCTGAAGATCCTTCGAAACGGCGACTGCGGTGTTGAAGATACCAAATCCCAGCATGGCGATAACAATTCCCGGGCGACGTCCCTTGAGCTCTGATAAAGGTGCCCAGATCAACGGACCTGAGGCATAACCGGCAATGTATAAGGTGCTGGATAGGACGGAGACCTCCAGGCTGACGTTAAAGTGGGATGCAACGTTCTGCGATGAAGCGCTAAAAACGGCGGAATCAAAAGTCGAACAGATACTCGTAAAGGCAAGCATGGCGGTGATGTAAACTCTGGTGAAGTTTCATACGTCAGTATCTGAAGGGGCTTCGGAAGTATTTTATTCTTATAGAATTCCAATGATTAACGTACTTGGTAAGTGTGGGCCAGTTCTTAGGATATATAGGATCATCTGGGCCATCAAACTCTACGACATAGTCATCACGGTTAGGCAGTGGTGGAGGATAAGGCTTGCCGCCACCAAAGGCCGGTAGTGGTACTTTGGAGCCTCGCGACCTAACGCTCTCTCCAACAGTGAGCTGATGCTGAAGACGCTGAGTTTCGATTCGGCTTAGTGTCCGCGAGACGTTGGTCCGGTTGCGCTCCAGATCGAGCTCCGTGTTTCGTGACTGGAGTCTGTGGAATTGGGGGTCGTAGTCGATGGAGCTACTCGACCCTGACGACGAGCCAGTCCCTGATGTCTCAGGCCTCTCAGCCTCCCCTGAGAGTTTTCGCTTTTCTTGCCATGGAGACTGCGAACCAGCGTCGACCTCAGCCTGCTCAATCTCCTTAGCTGTGGTGTCCATGACCAATAGCTCTGGTCGGGAGCTCTCTTATCGTATGACGTTTGCGGGGGTGATGCGCTCAGGCGCAGGTAAAGAGCGACAGAGAAAATTAGGGCAAGTAATTGCCTGGGACGTGCATAGTAAACAAGGGGGGCTTTTCAGCGGCGGTGGCTCATATAAGAAAACTATAGGAGTAAGAGGACCACGATCCGTCTTAACCGTTCAGACCCACTATCGAACGCGACGGCTTCAAGATGCAACTGTAATTGCCGAAGGTTCAAGCAGACCGTCAGATCCAACACCACTTTGATGGGGGGGTTTTTTTTTTTTTTGGCAATGTTTTCAAGAGCTTTAGTTATTAAAATCTTTTTATTGTGTTCAATTAAATCAGTCCAATTCATGTGGTACATCCGCCGCATTTGAAAATTTGCGATAGTGTATGGCCGCAAACAACGCCTGGTGAGTGGATCGACGCTAGTGGGAAAAAATTAGTTGCAGACCACTTCTGACATCATCCATTGGTACCATGATTCAAGAATGCCCAATGTATTGTGGACCCTCGATTAATAATTTGGATCCGAGACCGAAAAAAGTGGCGACGGAGGTAGCTTACGGGTCTACGGGTCTTTTCCGTTAAGGTCCAGATTCCCGAAGCTAACCATCGCCATCCGAAGGAATCTTGGCGGAATTTTCTTCGGAATCAATGCTTACCGTGTAGACACATTTATTCTCCACGTTCATAAATCCGTGCATGGCGCCGACATAAACAAGTGCTGGAAGACTCCACATATTAAGCTACTCACAGAGATCAAGATTCCTGGCGTATGATGCCTAGGTGTAGGGCAAAAAAGATGCGCCTATGACGAAATTCCACCCACCTAATACTCTCCGGGGTCTTGTGCCTCGCCGTCACTGGATTTATTTCGAGGGAACAAGAGACTCCACGGCTTAAGTTCTAGTATGTTCTAGTATCGACATACCTCAACATATCAATGTGGCTTTGTCAATGGACGTCTGAATCGTGGACATGTACCCACCTGGGCATGAATCTGCCTACCCTGTGCTCTGTACCTGAATACATAGGGTACATACATAGATGTAGGTAATATACAGAAACCTTGAAACAAGCACTCATGGACGGCAAGGTCCTCTAATCAAATTTTAGTCTTCATCCCTGTTGACAACCCTGCGGAGTTGTAGATCTGTTCCCGTTTTGGGAATCCCGGATCCGAAGCAAAACAAATCTTGGAATCATCGTGATACCGTCTCCTCTCTGTAATTAATACTTTATCGTACCTGAAAGCCCTTTCAGCGAGATGTGAAGTATGCAGTCATTTGAAAATTGAGCATTTGAAGAGGAAGATGCCCTGGGGCCAAGCTTTAGAAAGATCTGCATGTTCTCTGATGAAGACCTCGACGTTATGCAGATCTGGGGCCAGACTCACCGTATATCAGCCCTAATGTTGCACTGCGTAGATGAATTTAGTCTTACCAGAATTATCGAATTCCACAATCCCGAACTTTCAAACCCCCGTCTGTGATTTAATGTCAACATCAGACCGGACTAGAATACATACAGAAGTTGCGGTCATCACGATGCTGGGGACAATCAATTCCTAAAGTCTCGCGATTGTGCTCTTCGTGGGCCTTGGGTCCATTGCCTTTGGCTTCAATAACTTCATCGTGGGGATGGTCCAAGATCTGGGTTCTTTCTATCAGTACTTCGATCTCAGCCTAATTGGGCCCAGGGCAAGCTAAACTACCAGTATCAATGGAAGTAAGGAGTTGGCCCTGGATGATAAGCTTGGAGGCTGACATGCAGCAACAGCTGTTCAAGTTACATTTTATGCAGACGGCATCATAGGATGTGGCATTATTGCATGACTTGCTGATAAATTTCGAAGACGAGGGTCCATTGGAATCACGTGTGCTATTTGCACTGCATCGGCCGTCATCCAGGCGGCATCGGTTCATATTGCAACGATAATAGCTGCAAGATTCTTCAACGGGATGGGGTGGGCTGAGATTATGCTTCCATATGCTGCTCTTTCGCAACCGGCTGATCTGAAAACTCGTCCGTGGCCTGGTTCAAGCATGATCAATACATTGATTTTCTTATACCAATCGGACATTTCACCACCTTCTAGTCGTGGAAGTATGATAGGTCTCATGGGGCATTAGTTATGATAGGGTACGTGAGTACTGAAGGTATCTCTGCTCTGATGTCGTGAAGACGATTTGTCTCATAAGATCATCCGGGCTTCAGCAGCATGGCTTGGTCTAGGATGCTACTTTGAGCAAAGCCCACAGATTCAGTGGCGCCTTTCTCTCGCCTTGCAAGGTGCAGTTTTTCGCTCCGACATTAAACGCATTGCTAATAAGACATAATTGTCGCGCCATTATTTCTTATTATAGAACCCCCCTTTGTCCCGGAGTTTGCTCGTCGGCTTGTCACCCAGGGCCGCAAAGACAACGCGCTGCAAGTCTTGGTCCGATGACCCGACTCACTAGCTACAGAAGATGATCAAGAGCTTGCGCATCAAGAGTTTATGCAGATTGATGCCCAGATTCCTCACGAGGTAGAGAGCTCTCACAGTTTCTGTGAGATCATGAAGATTCCGACTTATCGCCGGCGGGTCTTCATTGCTGTGTTTGTCCAGCAAGTTTGACCTACCTCAAAACATAGTCACATGAGCCTCTAAATCCTATGTTCATAGACCCCTCGAACAGTCGACTGGCGTTAGGGCTTGTAATGAACAATTATCAAGTTACCCTGTATAACACGCTAGGTCTCTTAACGGTCGATGCTCCTTCTGCTCTACGGAGTCTATACGACATGGGCAGCCCTTCTAAATTCCTCGGGGGGCCTTGTGGTTGGTCGCTTTGGCCGAATCACCATTCATGTTTCCCAGTGGCATGGTATGGATTTCTTGCTGTAGTCATTTCCGGAATATATTGCTAAGTTATAACAGGTTGGGTGTGCTCTCTCCATCGCCTGCGAAGCCGCCACGGTGGGCAAATCCAGTGGTATCTCTAATCGAGTTAGCAATGCATTTGGAGTGCTGTTTCTCTTCAAAGTTTTAAATTTTTTATTTTTTTTTTACATTTTATAGCTCCTGCGTGGATGCCATCTGTTTCATTTACTGCGCGGAAACTTTTCCCGCGATAATGTCGGATGAAATAATACCTAGTATTTATCATTCTTCCCTTACTTGGAGCTCCTCTATATGAGTTACCTTTCTAGATTCCAAAGGCTTGCCCTGGAAGAAGTGGCTAAGTTGTTTGGCGACGAAGCATTGCTGTCTGGCGTTGAAATTGCACACAGTCTATCGGTAAATCACGCAGAAAGATAGTGAGCGCGAAGACGAGGAGTATTGAACGTTAGAACGTTAGATTTTCAGAATTCCATGTTTGTCAAGATGATTAAAAAAAAAATAGAACAAAATAATGAAAAATTTTCGAACTAAAAGCAAACTAGAATAATACGAGCATAAACGAGGCACTGCCGGAGCCGATCGCAATCGGGCATCGATCAGCAAATGCGGATCGCCCGGAAAATAGCGCCCCTGGGCCACTTGCGGTACCATAATCTCATCCTTTTCTCTTTTCGCCACTTTCCACCCTTCACTATATACACCTTCCATCGGCCTTAAACATCTTTGTTTGATTTCGATACTTTTCAAGATGGGGTTCTCATCCCGTCTCCTCCGCATTCCGCGGCCAGAGGTGAGCGCCCCCTGCGATCGTGAATTCTGCCTTATCCGTTGCCTCCGGAGCTAATCATCTCGTGACCACAGTCATTTCTCTATGTTATGAGCCTCGAGACAGGCGCGTCATTGATTACCCTGTCGCTACTCTTGAATAAAATCAGTGGCCTCTATGGCCTCCTCGCCCTTTTGACCGGCTACCACTTGTCGCCCGTACAACTGTCCATGTACTTGTACTCGCTCGTCGCCCTCGCCATCACTGCCATCCTGTTCCCGCACATCCGAAAACAGTCCCCTCTGGAGTGTCTTGCGCTCGCCTGGCTTTACCTCATTGACAGTTTGATCAATGCTGCCTACACTGCCGCCTTTGGAGTGACTTGGTTCCTTGTGGTGTCGCAGGGTTACGATAGTGGCAAGTCCTCTGGACCAGGCAGCGAAACGATCGCGGAGACCGCCGGCTTCACCAGCCCCAAGTACGATGCCGCCTACGTCGAGATCCAGCACACGCAGGAGGGCAACAACTTTATCCCCCACCCACCCCGAGCCGCCGACCATTTGAGCAATGTTGTTGCCCAGCCCGAGAGCTTCCAGAGCATCGTTTTCATCTCACTTCTGTGGGCCGTGCGCGTCTATTTCGTCCTGGTGATGCTTGCATTTGCCCGCCAGACGCTGCGTCTTTGGATTGCAGTCCCTCGACACACCCAACTTCCCACCCACAGCCGCAATGTCTCGATCGCCAGTGTGGCAGACATCGACCGTGAACCATTCACACCTTACAGCCCTGATGGCCAGGGGTGGAAGGGTAAGCTGGGCCGTATCATGGTTGGTATCGGCCACAGCTACTGGCTCGGTGAGGAGGAAGAGGGTAACTGGTTGGGTAACCTTGGCCAGAAGTTCCGTGCCCGTTCCCAAAACAACAATGAGCTACCCGGTCCTTTGGAGCGAGAGCGAAGACGCCGATCCGGCACTGGTCCTCCCCAACCATCTCAGTCAATTATCCGCTCCGGCGTTATTCAACAATCCATCCCTGAGCACCCTGGGGTTAATGTTAAAATGCAGGACTGGTCCGAATCGCGATAATTGACCACGGCCCCCACTTCCCATCACACTCTGATTTTTCCCCTGAGGTTTCATCACATCACCTGTCACTTTGAAACTGGACCCCATATTTCCCTCCGCAGGCAACAATGGTCAACCTACGATACCCTTTTCTTGGGGCAAACCAAGTTTTTTCCTCCAGTGCGACACCGAAGAACACAATCCATCCGGGCCCTTGTGTTCGTACCATCGTTTCGCTCAACAATTGAATCAAAGCAGCGCTCGCTAACGCTTCGCGCTCGGGCGCACACGTGTCACAAAGCTTAGACTTTCACAAAACCATGACAAAATCATGACAAATGTATACGAACAAACGACTCTTGACTCAAATCCCGTTGAGGAATTGGACATCATATTGCGCACCTACTGGCTCTTTACTCGGCGTCTGGTATCTATGTTATCGAATTATCTAAAGGCGTTTTTGGTACCGAGGAGTTGGTGTGGATTTGAATGAAATCGAGCGTTGCTAGCTCTCGATGTGCATCTCATCTTCTTTGGCGTCTGGAGATGTACATTGACTTCATATGGGGGTGGGTCTATAACGTTGACGCCGGGTAGGCCAAGGTCTGGCAGATCTCATCATTGTACACAACTTATATACATGCATGCATTTCATGAATACCTTATAATGATCTTTATACAACCTTGATTCTTGCGAGACTGGTGTTCCGATATATATCCGTCGTCTACTTCCAACGTTTCAATGAATTGTATCCCTCTGTTGCTCACCCTGATTGGAATACGGAGATGATCTATCGATTTCAGATGAGGTAGCGGGCCACTGTGAATGTTGCAAGACTCCCAAAGGCAAGTTTGATACATTACTTGAAATTGTGTTCGTGAATCTCGGTTGGAAGGTTATCACTCATCGTAAATGTAAATAGCAATACATAATCCGCTGCATTTTTAAGTAATTATTTAGTGGAACCGCTCAGGGCTACCAGCATTGGAACAACCCTTAATCTACAAGTGGCCACCAGTCGGCCGGAACCTCAAACCCTTTCTGACTTCCAAGCTGTGAATCTTACAATGCTCTGGCATTATTCGGTTGCTTATAAATGTACGAAAGTTCTGATATCTTCAAGGTTCACTACCCTGCTTTCTCTTGCTTTAAACAAAGCTTCTTTCTAACAACCCAACCGAGGCAGACGTCAGGTAGTGTGAATACATGCATAACTCCCATCAGAACTGTAGTTTCTTCAGCTTGCGCAGCATATTCCTCCAAAGACCAATCAAAAATGCTTCAAGCAGCATCTGTATGGTGGATCGCGTGCTAGGCCCATTCATTCCCATATCCCAGTATGTTTTGATAGCCTTCCCAAACCGAGAAGACTCCAAGTCTTGTGGAGTTACAAGAATTGATTCCAGTCCATGACGGACCTCATATAGCACAGGCCCCGAGCTGTCAATCCACAGTGCAGGTTGTGTCTCCAGGGCTGTTCCAGCTCGATTCCATAACCGATGTCTTATTCGGCTTATGACTCCTTTTAATACCTTCCAAGTGACGCCGTACTCCAGAAGGCCGATTATGCCTGCATTGAAAGCCATCATTTCTTCGAAGGATAGGTGGAATTGTTCTGTCGGTGTACCGACGAGGTAAATGCCCGCGGCGTCCAACTGGACCGCAAACATCTGAATCCATGTTAGATAATTCAAAAGGATATCTCTTTTGAGTGTACATACCTTGGAATCTTGCTATAACTCTGAAATATCATCAAGGCAAGCATTCAACCCCGCGGACCCGGTACCCCTTCGCTGACAACTATAACCCCAAACATCAATTAAAGATATACGAGAAGGGATAAAAAAGGAATAAAGAACTCACCATAAAGATAGAAGAATCGATTGATAGACATGGTGTACAAGAAGAATTTGATTGATGGAATTCAAATGGGCAGAACATTGCGGTTTTAAACTGGTCAAGCTCAGAGGGGTTTCATCACACAAAGAACCTGCCGTTGATCCCCCTGAACACATCACGCGCAAAGCGACAAAGCGATGATCTTAGTTCCAAGCCACAATCTCGCGCTCTACACAGATCATTCTTTCCAAGCCCAATCGTCCCACCCGGTCTATTTTCGGAGAAACAAATTTCTGATATCGGGCATCCATTGGGCAGTCTGTAGCACAAAGATGGAAAGGACCTGTCAGAAAAGGGGCTATTGAGGCTGTCGGGCATTATCATGCAGACCTTATTTACACATCTAATTCTTAAAATCTTGGCTGCCTAGGTATGTTTTGGATATAGAAAAAGGGGTACCAAGACCAATGATTGCCTAGGTAGAATATGGAATATATTCCTGATGAATGTACGTAAATGTGAACAGACCGGGATGCTGTCTTGGATAGTATGGATACCTGGGTCGAGTCCCTAATTTGCTTTATACTGTATGTTTGGATTTTGAGGTTACCAATGTGATCTATCAGTTCCGTATAGGGCCGTATACGCATGAACATACGCATGAGCAGACGCTGAAAGAATAGATACTACTACCCATTTCGAGATAAATTCTAATAGATCTAGATTTAGTATTACTCGATATAAGTCATCATCATGATCTGCTGGCGTAGTGGTTAGCGCATCCGTCTTACACACGGAAGATCGCAGGTTCGAACCCTGCGCAGATCATTTTTTTTTTTTTTTTTTTTTTTTCAAATCCAGTTTTCTTTTTTGGCAACATCACCTCAACACTCGCTCACAGCGCGGAATCTATGCTTACAGTATATCATTCTGAATGACACAATCAATCATTGGGAGTGGTTTTTTTTTGTTTTGTTTTTGTCTTACACAACTCAAATATCTATGACAATTGCATGCGGGCTTCATTTCTTACTGGTCACTGTGTGGTCCCACCTCCTTGGTGGGGGGGGTCTTGCCATTGCATGATAAAAACGGGATCAGTTTTCAATTAGAATTAACCCCTATTATTATCAGGAACTAGTTCAATCATGACAACAGTTTCTTTGCTGAAGGGTAATTCAGCAATAAAGGCGAATAATTAGTTACCGCATTTGATTTGTAAACATGCACTAGCTCTCGACCGAGAGTTCAATCGGTAATAACCGCATTACTATTGGCACCCCGAAAGTAATGCGGATTGCGGTGAGTAGCATAGCTACAAAGCGCATATTCGAGCAAATCATGACTTCGGGGTATAGAACATCTTAACTACTGTACGTATAAATCTTAGTATGTGGGTACTCAAATTTTGCTATACAGCCAACGATGATTAATATGCCATGTCAATCGGGATCTGATTGTATACAGCTGCACTATAGCCTTTCAATGAAGAGCCTGCGCGGGCAAATGCCGACGCTGACGTGCTCGCCCTGGGTCACGAGTCCCCCGCACTATCGCCTAAAGCGGTAAGTTTGCATACCTTAAAGTATGGGTTTGCATTGATGTCGTGATCGTGCACCAATCAGCATGTTGCTGATCTAACCCCGATGGCGGAGAACTGACTGGTTGCCGCGAAGAAAACCGAGCCCTGGGACTTTTTTTTTCCTTTTTATATTTGTTGGATAAATCCAGTGAACGAGGGGAATCAATCGTGTCATTCCTTCTATCTCGTTTCTGTGCTTCCTGGGTGGACCTGCAAGGGAGATCGCTGCATGCGCCGATAAGCCAAGATCGCGAGCGATTTTCCCATCCCACCTTCTGCTGTGCCACAGCAATTATCAACCATGGCGTCTATCCAAACTGCTGGGGAAGCCGGTACGTTCGGAGACGAATACTTTTATTCAATCGCATGTTCAAGTACTAATTTGGGTGGTTTATATTAGTGGCGAGAATCGCCTACCTGGCTAGTGACGTTGTTCTCTCTGTTCAACCTTCCCTGCAGACGGACTCGTTGTTCTCCAAGTCCTTGAAGTCCTTAAAATCTAATAAGACTGCTAGCCTGCTGTCAAGGGGTACTCCTGAGGTCAGTCTATATCGGATAGAACATGGTGGCTGTAAGGACATCCAACTAAAAATCTTAACAGGTGCAAGCTGTGCGTTTCAACGAAGACCCTCTGCTTTCCGCTTTCTACCCTTTGCAGAAAGGCGAGACTGTCTCGGTTGTGACCGGTTCTTCTATTCTGATCACCTCCGTCCCTCACCTGTATCGCCTTGCCAGCTACCCAGTCGTCATCCATGTCGCTCTGGAATCCTCTCCATCCCCTGATTACTCCGTCATTAGCTCTATCCGGCAATGCGGATTCACATTCCTCCACTCCGAGACTGTGCAGGAGGCTCAGGATATTGCTCTGACAGCACATGCATTGGCTCAGAAGTCCGGAAAGGGTGTGATTCACTTCTTTGACCCGGCCAACTCCGCCAAGGACACCGCTATTCCTGTTGAGGATAACGAGGTGGTTAAGAATATTCTTAATCTGGGTGGTAATGTTGCTTCCCACAGCACTTCGGAAGCCGATACCCTGTACGTTGATTCCGGTCGTGTGGCCACTGTTTCCGAGGCAGTGGAAATTACTGCCGCACAGGGTGATGCTTCGTCCAGCCTGCCTGTGGCTTCCCAAGCCCAGACCCCGTTGAATGCAAGCGTTGCAAACTCCTCTGTTGGCTCATCGCGACGTGAAAGCAGCGCAGGAAGCGAAGCACCCAGCTCAACTGCTACTACCGTGGAGACCGCCAGCGTTCGCCCGGTCAGTGCCGCTGATATCTTTGAGTGGACCGCTCAGATCTGGAATGCTCTCTCCAAGGAGGTTGGTCGCACTTACCACGCCATTGAGTACACTGGATCTGTGGAGGCCAAGTCCGCCATTTTTGCCTTTGGCTCTACCGGTGTCTTCGCGGATGCTCTCGCCAACGCTAGCGGTAACAGCGATCTCGAGAATATTGGTCTCATCACTGCTCGTGTCTACCGGCCCTGGGTTGGAGGTCAGATCGTGAACTCGATTCCCTCCTCCATCGAAAAGATTGCTGTTCTGGAGCAAGTTCGCAAGACCACTAAGTGGGGACCATCATTCATGGACCTCCTTTCGAGCCTGACCCCATCCAACCTGAAGATCGTTGGATACCGTCTTGGATATGTGGAGCCCTCTACCGCCGTCCAGGCCCTCCGTGGAATTGTTCAGAACCTCAACGCTCCCTCTCCCATTCAAAACTTGGATATTGGAAGCTCCAAGGCCCCCGCTCCCCAGCCTGCTCTTGAGCAGCCTCACATTGAGAATGCTTACCTTAAGATTTTGAACCAGCTCTTTGGAGAGCGTCTCTACATTGCGAATCAGATTGATTCTAAGAATGCTGGTATCTCATCTACTATTGCCGCCAGCCCCGAATATGGATTTGGATCTCTGATCGCGCGCAAGGAGCACCGCACTCGCTTCATCAAAGAGGTTGAGGAGGCATCCAAGTCTACCACCTTCGCCACTGATACCCCTAAGACCTGGCTGTCTCGCTGGGCTCTGAGCGCCAGCGATAGTGCTAAGGCCAACAAAATTGCCCCGGATGTTATCTCTCGCCTTTCCAACGATGGTTCTCAGCTGTCCCGTCAGCTTCTCCAGTCTAAGAAGCTCTTCTACGATGAGTCTCAATGGCTCATTGGTTCCGATGCCTGGGCCTACGATCTTGGAAACTCTGGTGTTCACCACGTTCTCGCCTCCGGCGCCAATGTTAACATGCTGATCATCGACTCGCAACCCTACTCCGAGCGTTCTGCCGCTGACCCTACCCGCCGCAAGAAGGATATTGGTCTCTATGCCATGAATTTTGGCAATGCCTACGTCGCATCCACTGCTGTGTACAGCTCTTACACTCAGGTTCTCCAGGCCATGGCCGAGGCTGAGCAGTTCAAGGGTCCTTCCGTCGTCGTTGCCTACCTGCCCTACAACCAGGAGAATGACTCTGCCCTCACTGTTCTGCAGGAGACTAAGAAGGCTGTTGAGCTTGGCTACTGGCCTCTTTACCGTTGGAACCCCGACAACGAGGAGAACAGATTCTCTTTGGATTCGGAGCGCATCAAGCGGGAGCTGGAGGAGTTCCTTCGCCGTGACAACCAGCTTACCCAGCTTATGAACAGCAAGCCTAAGTACTCATCTGTTCTTTCCGAATCTTACGGTACCGAGGTCCGAGCTCTGCAGAAGCGCAAGGCTAAGGACTCATACGAGAAGCTTCTGGATGGCCTCTTTGGTGCTCCTCTGACCATCCTGTTTGCTTCTGACGGTGGAAACGCCCAGAACATTGCCAAGCGTCTTGGTAACCGCGGTCGTGCTCGTGGCCTGAAGACTATGGTTATGGCCATGGACGAGTACCCCATTGAGGATCTGTCCACAGAGGAGAATGTTGTGTTCATTTCCAGCACTGCTGGTCAGGGTGAATTCCCTGTCAATGGTCGTACTCTGTGGGAACACGTCAAGAACTCTGGCGACCTTGATTTGTCTTCCATCAACTACTCCGTCTTCGGTCTTGGTGACAGCCACTACTGGCCGCGTAAGGAGGACCGCATCTACTACAACAAGCCTGCCAAGGACCTTGATGCCCGTGTTTCTTTCTTGGGTGGTCGCAAGCTTACCGATCTTGGTCTTGGTGACGATCAAGACCCGGATGCTTACCAGACTGGCTACTCCGAGTGGGAACCCCGTCTGTGGCAAGCCTTGGGTGTTGATAAGGTCGAGGGTCTCCCCGAGGAACCCGCTCCTTTGACCAATGAGGACATGAAGATTCAGTCCAACTACCTGCGTGGTACCATCGCTGAGGGTCTCCTGGATCAGACCACCGGTGCTATTTCCGCTAGTGATCAGCAGCTTACCAAGTTCCACGGTACTTACATGCAGGATGACCGTGATATTCGTGAGGAGCGCAAGGCTCAGGGTCTTGAGCCCGCTTACAGCTTCATGATTCGTTGCCGTCTCCCTGGTGGTGTTGCCACTCCCAAGCAGTGGCTGCAGATGGATGCCATCAGTAGCTCGCATGGTAACGAGACCATGAAGCTCACCACTCGACAGACCTTCCAGTTCCACGGTGTCATCAAGAGCAAACTCCGCGGTGCTATGCGTGCAATCAACGCGTCTTTGATGGACACTATTGCTGCTTGCGGTGATGTGAACCGAAACGTCATGTGCAGTTCTCTCCCCGAGCTCTCCGAGTTCCACCGTGAGACCTGGGTCTGGTCCAAGAAGATTAGTGAACACCTTCTCCCTTCCACCACTGCTTACCACGAGATTTGGCTCAAGGATGAGGCCGACAACAAGATCCAAGTCGCTGGAGATGCCGTTGTTGACCACGAGCCTCTCTACGGCCCCACCTACTTGCCCCGCAAGTTCAAGATCACCATTGCCATTCCTCCCCACAACGACACTGATGTGTATGCCCACGATATTGGTTTGATTGCCATCAAGGGCGCCGATGGACACCTCGAGGGTTTCAACGTTCTGGCTGGTGGTGGTATGGGTTCCACCCACAACAACACCAAGACCTACCCCCAGATCGGTCGCATGTTTGGTTACATCCCCAAGGACCAGATCCACATTGCTTGTGAGAAGATCATGCTCGTGCAGCGTGACAACGGTGACCGCAAGAACCGTAAGCACGCCCGTATGAAGTACACCATTGACGACTTGGGTGTCGAAGTCTTCAAGGGTATGGTTGAGGCTCTGATGCCCGAGGGCTTGCGCTTCGGCGAGCCCCGTGAATTCAAGTTCGATTCGAACGTCGATACCTTCGGCTGGCTGAAGGACGAGAAGGGCTTGAACCACTTCACCTTCTTCATTGAGAACGGCCGTATTGAGGATACTGCCGACTTCAAGATGCGTACTGGTCTTCATGCCATCGCTTCTCTTGGCAAGGGAGAATTCCGTCTCACTGGTAACCAGCACTTGATCCTGTCAAACATCACCGATGAGGATCTGCCCCTGATCAAGGAGACCATGGCTAAGTACAAGCTCGACAACACCGCTTTCTCTGGATTGCGTCTGTCTTCCTCGGCCTGTGTCGCCTTCCCTACTTGCGGTCTGGCTATGGCCGAGTCTGAGCGTTACCTACCCGTCCTCATCTCCAAGCTTGAGGATACTCTTGAGAAGAATGGCCTGGCTCGGGATAGTATTGTCATGCGCATGACTGGTTGCCCCAACGGTTGTGCTCGCCCGTGGCTTGCTGAGGTCGCCTTCGTTGGTAAGGCATACGGCGCTTACAATATGTACCTGGGTGGTGGCTACCACGGCCAGCGTCTAAACAAGCGTTATCGCTCCTCCATTAAAGAGGATGAGATCCTTGAGATCATGAAGGATCTTTTCTCTCGGTACTCTAAGGAGCGCAACACCGATGGCGAGACCCCCGAGCGTTTCGGTGACTGGTGTATCCGCGCCGGTGTCATCAAGGCGACCACTGATGGACGAAACTTCCACGAGGGCGTAAGTTGAAACCTCTTCCTCCGCATTGAACTGTCAAATCTAACATTATATACAGGTCGCCGAAGACGAGGAAGAGGAGTGAATACTGGAGCAGCTTTCAGTATAAAATATCCGACGTGTTTATGACTGCCATTAGAAAACTAAAATGTCTTGTTTTTTGTTGCAATAATTTCGTGCCTATATCCTTACTTGTATCTAGAGCATTTCTCTTTGGCGAACGAATGATTCCGCTCGTGCAAAAACCTTGGTTGGTTTTGATTTCTACATATCTGTCATGTGTCCAAGGATGCTACGTGCAAATGAACACTCAATACCGAATATTTTTCGTTTTGCTGGAGGTATGGTATACCCAATATTCTTGAGAACATATTGTTTCAAATTCATCAGATATAGTGTAATGTTCAAGTCCTGCTCCAAATTCCATCCCTCCAGATCACTTATAGAGTGTGGGTGTGCACGTGATCTGTAGGTGGAGTGTTTTTGGCGGTGAGTGAAGCTTCGTATTTTCTGCCACCACCGCCCCGCTTATCAAATCGATAAATCCGTATAAGAGAAAAAAAGTGACCGCAACACTTCCGACGAGGCATGTCGCTCAGAAGTTTATGACTTTGAATGAGCTCTCATCTGAAACAATTTATTCTTATTGAACCTGATACCCATTTCATCCTACCACAATGGGTTCCCTTGAAGACGACCCGGTCGTTTCTTCATACGATGTCTTCCTTACTGACTCCGAAATCTCTCGCTACGTCTTCCAGTACATCGACCGCCCCCAGAATAAACCTTATAATGAGCGAAAGGGTCAGAAGCCAGTTGAGCTTCGAATGAAACCCAACACAGGCCTTGTCGAAATCGATGTCCCAATCAACACTCGCGTCACCTATGATATGGAGAAGGGTCTTAAATATGGTGAGGCCATGAAGAAGAGCCGCTCTGCCCGTGATGGGGGCTCCTTCGGTATGTCTGGTGGCTTCAGTGGTGGAAGCATGGCTACAGGAGGGGCTGTCAGAGTCAAGAACGAAGGAGCGGATGTTGAAGTGTTTGATAAGAAGAAGGTGATGGACGGGAGTTCGGTGGTTAGGACACAAGCTCTTGGCGGACGGATAAAGCCTCCAGAGGAGGGAGATCCTGTTCATATGCTGGGTACTTTCAAAGGAAGTATGTTTATCTTTCCGCTCCGGATCATTGGACTATGAGCGAAGCAAACACCTAACGATTATCCTTAGAAAACCTGCACCTTTCACCCGTCACCGCAGTCGTTCAATTACATCCTCAGCTTCACCACATAGATGCCTTGGATGAGTTGCCCAAGGCAAGGGGAGCAAAGGGCAAGAAAGATGAAGAAGAGCGTGCGGAGCCCGAAGCCCGTGCGATCGACGTGAAAGTCAAGGGCGCAGAAGATGGCGGTGCCATGCTTGTTGGCAATTTAGATTTGCTCAAGAGAATGCAAGAAGAAAAATGGAAGACCCTAGACTGGGTGGATGCAGAGGTATGTCTCCGGTTTGACGGCTTCTTCAGACTTTACAGTGAAACCATATCTAACTTAACAAAATTGCAGACTGAAGAGTCCTGGTACACGTATGAAAACTACATGATAAACCAGAACCCAGAGGAACTACCTCAGCTTGAATCTGTCATTAACAGCGAGACTTATCTTGATGGCATGAGTGCGCCCCGGATTGACCCTGCACACCCCGAGATGACGGGGTGGGCTATGAAGCAAAACCGACAGAAACAAAAAGAGGGCTCCTCTTTGAGCGAGGATGAGGAGAGCTGAGCTTTCTGGTCGCGATGGAAACAAATAGTTCTCTAGACAATGCCAATAATGAAGATGGTTATCTTAATTCATTAACAACTCTTTTTGTGATCTTTGCATAGTTCGATTTAGGCACTAAGCGATGCTACAGGTATCAATGGCCCACTATAGACCTTCCACCATGGATGTCAATTAATAAAATGTCTGCCATGTAGGTAGTCATAACTCACGTTATCAAATACCCGATCGACTTTCTATGTTTGCCACCTTTAGAGCGATCCGCCAATCAGCACCGGCAGAAACCAGGAACAGTCACGTGCAATCACGCGCTCGCAATCTGATCCGCGACTTTTTTCTCTCCCGGATGTCCGTAGTTCTGCACGATCATCCCCTTTTCTTCCTCAACCCCATTTCTTTCTTTATATCCATTTATTAGTTTGGGCTGAGGGCTGCGGGACGGCATTCTAAAGGAAAATAGAAGCCGCTTCATCATCGGGTAGCCACTAGCCCGTCGCTTCTTCTTGTCCCTTTTTGCGCCTCTACAGCTGATCGACTATTTGCATTCCGTTCATTCATATTACGCCGATTTATCTTGTTTTAATGCCTCCCCACCTTCGATCTACCTACTACTGTTGATTTAATATCTCGTCTTTAAGCGACTCTTTTTGCATCATGTTGTCTCGAGTGGCCCGGCAGAAGAATGCCATCTTCCATCTGCGGAAGGCGAATGCTCATCGGGCTTTAGGCACATCTTCGATGCTGCGCCTACACTCTAGCTCAGCTCGACCGATCTCAGTTGGGAATTTGCCAAGCACAACAGGAGAAAAGCGGAGGCCCTCTCTCCAATCGCATCGCAATCTCGCTACCGCCGCCGACCCTTCCGTCCTAAATCATGCATCCTATATGTCCATCGAAGATACTCTACCGCAATCTTTGGATCACTCCAAGGCCCAAGAAACATCCTTCCATGCCCACGAACCATTTGACCTCTCGTCTTTGATCGTCGTCAATGAAGTACCTCAGACCCACCTGAAAACCTTTCGCAAAATCCGAGGTATTGGCGGTGACACGGAAGAGATGATGGCAAACTTCGATATGTCACTCAGGGTCGGCCGGTTCGATCGGGCTGCGTCTTTGATCAGTCGGCTGAGCTCCGTTCATGCGCCCGATTCTCCTGAATTCCTGGCTTTGCACAATCGGTACCTGAAAGATATGGTCGCGCATATGATCATGACTCGACAAAATGACATGATCTGGCCAGTGCAAAAATGGTTCGAGGTTGATATGCCAGCTGGAGGTGTGCGGCCTGATGCTACAACCTTCGCAGCCATGATTCGCATGGCGCTGCGTATGCTTCATGGCTCTAAGCGAGATAGAACGGTTCGTCGCTACTGGGAACTTGCCAAAGAGGTGAATCTCCATGAAGAGCTCTTGGCTCTTGAAGTTTTAACCGACTTGGATTTGGGTGAACTGTCTGAGGTTCGTATTTGCTGCCACCCGTGATTCCCTACCATGCCATGAATTAATCTAACTTGCTTGTTCTTAGATATGCTCCTCCGATCTGGGTCATGCCAAATTCGATCTTCAAGAACTTGAGACCTCTTCCAATCTCGATTTGACTCCTGAAAACCTTGACCAAGTTGCGGAAGTGCTGTCTAGTGAGCAAAAGGGTCTTGGTCTTTCATCCCTGAAGGAATCGCTTGCTTTGTTTGCGGATAAATATCATATCTCTTTGCCCGCCGATTTCGAAGGCAGCGAAGAACAAAAGAAAGAGTTATACCAACAACTTAGGCAACGACAAGTTGAGACCGATACCATGAAGTCAGCCCATGATCGCTGGCAAGTCGAGTTCGAACAAATGACTCGAGTTGGTGTGGACGTGGCGTCTTCGAAGAAGAAGATCAAGAACTTCATGAGCCAATGGCACACGGATCTTGTGGCCAGAATTAATGACGAGAAGAGGCTTGCCGCTGAAGAAGAAGGGAAGCCGATTCGTACAGCCGAACAGAAATCCCGTTGCGAGTACGCGGTGTTCCTCGACTGCCTTGATGCCGATCGTCTCGCTGCAATCACCATGCTTGCGGCGATTGGCACATTCACTCGCGTAGGAATGGACATGGGTATCAAAGTTTCTTCTATCGCGTCGACGGTTGGCCGAGATGTTCAGGATGAGTTAATTGCCATTGCATGTCTCAAGAAGGCTGAAAGCCAAGGCACTCAACGCGTCAAAATGTTAAAACAACTCCTCAGCAATCGCAAGCATAATGATGGACGCCCAGCGTGGAAGCATCTGTCAGAGACCGCGCAGAAGGATGACACTGATTTGGCCTGGAGTACGCGGGTTCAAGTCAGAATTGGTGCAGTGTTGACAAGCTTCCTATTTGACGTTGCCAAGGTCCCCGTTTTCACTAAGAGCGAGGAAACTGGTGAAATCCTTACGACCATGCAGCCAGCCTTCCAGCATGCTTATCAGATCTCGTTTGGTAAACGCTTGGGTCTCCTTAACTTGCATCCAGAAATCGTCAAAACCATCAAAGCAGAGCCCCCGGCTGATGTGATTGGTCGTCATCTTCCTATGGTCTGTGAACCGAGACCTTGGATGGGACCAAAAGACGGAGGTTATCTGCTCTACCAAAGCAGTATTGTCCGCACCACCCCTGGTGAAGGTTTACAGCCTCTTTATATTAAGGCTGCTCTGAAGAATGATGGGCTCAAGGAAATCCGACGCGGCCTTGATGTTCTCGGCGGCACCGGCTGGGTGATCAACCGAGATGTGTTTGACATCATGCTCGAAGCTTGGAACACTGGCGAAGTAATCGCAAATTTGTCACCGCTTGACCCAAAACTTGAAGCTCCCCCAAAACCAGATCCAAAGGCTGGTGTGGCGGCAGAAAAGGAGTGGCAAAACCAGATGCGTGATATGGAGAACCAACGGTCTTCCTTTCACTCACAGCGATGCTTCCAGAACTTCCAGATGGAAGTTGCGCGTGCTTTCCGCAAAGAGACATTTTACCTCCCTCACAACATGGACTTCCGTGGTAGAGCTTATCCGCTTCCGCCATATCTCAATCAGATGGGAGCCGACAACGCCCGAGGCCTGCTTCTGTTCAGTAAAGCAAAGCCACTAGGTGTTAGTGGTATGCGCTGGTTGAAGATCCACCTGGCAGGATTGGCTGGGTTCGACAAAGCGAGCATGGCTGAGCGTGAGCAGTTTGCCATGGACAATCTTGACAATATCCTCGACTCTGCCAACAATGGCCTCCACGGAAAGCGATGGTGGTTGAAGGCCGAGGACCCATGGCAATGCTTGGCAGCTTGCTGCGAACTCCGTAACGCTCTTCGGCACCCCAACCCTCTCGAATATCCATCTCGTCTGCCGATTCACCAGGATGGTTCATGCAATGGCTTGCAACACTATGCCGCCCTCGGTGGTGACAAGATTGGTGCCCAGCAGGTCAATCTTGAGCCTTCCGACAGACCATCTGATGTTTATACTGGTGTCTCGGAATATGTGAAGAAATCTGTGGCGGAGGACGCTGCCCGCGGTCACAAGCTGGCCGCTGTTCTTGATGGGAAGATCACTCGAAAGATTGTCAAACAGACAGTCATGACTAATGTTTATGGTGTGACTTTCATGGGTGCGATGAGACAAGTCCGCAAACAGCTCGTTGATCACTACCCGGAGATGAGCCTCGAAGAAAAGAAGCAAGGCTCCTTATACATTGCACGCAAAATTTTCCAGGCTCTGTCAACTATGTTCAATGGAGCTTCCGATATCCAACACTGGCTAGGTGATTGTGCGAGTCGCATTACTCAGTCTGTGTCTCCTGAATGTATCGAAGAACTTGCCAAGGAAGCATTATTGCCCGACCCCGAATCTTCTGAGTCATACGACCCCAAGACTGTTGATCCAACCAGAAAGTTCCGGTCAACTGTCATTTGGACCACGCCGCTTGGTCTCCCTGTTGTTCAACCCTACCGTACCCGAAAGGCGCGACGTATTTCGACCACTCTGCAGGACCTGAGCGTTGTTGATTACAATGCTGAAGATGTGGTCTCAAGACGCAAGCAGCTTCAAGCTTTCCCTCCGAACTTCATTCACTCTCTTGATGCGACTCACATGATGCTGTCCGCCAATGCTTGTGACCGGGCTGGCCTCACCTTCTCTGCCGTCCACGATTCCTTCTGGTCTCACGCCAGTGATGTCGACAGCATGAATCGCATTCTTCGAGACGCCTTCGTTCACATGCACTCGGATGATGTTATCGGGCGACTGCATGCGGAGTTCAATGTCCGGTATGGCAAGAACCTCTTCTTGGCTAAGGTTGAGAAGAGCAGCCCGATCGGAAAGGCCATTACCAAGCATCGCAAGGGAACCCAGGTGAAGAACCAGAGATTCCTTGAGCTTATTGCTGAAAACCAGCGACAAATTCTCTTGCGGTCAGACGACCCCGAGGACCAGGCGGAGGGTCGTGCCATGAAGACAACGGCCAGCATCTTTGAGTCGATGGGCGGCACCGACGATGACCTGATTATCATGAACAGCTTGGGAGCAACGGACATTGGCAAAATCCCTGATGATCTGGCGACCGCTGAACGGCGAGCCGACTCGAACATTGATCTTAACGACCCGGCCATTGGAAGTCTGTTCCAGGATTTCGACCTCCGCGAGAAGGTGAACGCTAATGAGATCACCGACTTCGATGAAACCACCGAAGACTTTGCTCCTAAGAAGAGGGCGGCCACCAGCAGTGTGTGGTTATGGCTACCCCTTCGTTTCCGCAATGTTCCCGCCAAAGGCGATTGGGACATCACCCGCATTCGGGAGAGTGAATATTTCTTCTCCTGAACAAAATCATTCGTGCATGGAGTTTTGGGGACGCATGTGGTTGGGGCGTTGTATAATATTTTGGATTCTTGTTCTATATCGGTTTCGCCGATTGTATATCTACTGCCATACATGGCTACCTCTGCATATATTCATGTACTACATGCTCTATTTATAAATGATCAATACCCATTTTCGAAGAAAATAACCTTCCCCTGCTTTTTTTGTATGGTAAACTGGCTGTCGTCACCTAAGAAGACATTTCGGCCTACCTCCCAAGGTCCAAGCGTCTTCTTTTTAACCTCAGGATCCATTTGTCTTATTGATCTGAGGTTGCTATTTCAGACGCAGTACGCATATAAGTGGTATTGTAAGCCAATAGATTTGAAATCACTATTCACGTGTTTGATATGCGCCCGGGATTTACTCCATACTTCATCTTGACTCATTGACCCTTCAAGACTAGTGTCTTCAGCCATTACTCTGCTACGTTCTCCTGTGCTTGTCTGCTCGCAAGTCTCATTTGAACCCTTTGTCGAAGAAAACAAAAGGTCCCATATTTCACGCAAAGCACTGATCTAATCTCGCCAAAGACGCGAGACGACTATACCGAGTGGGAGATATCCTCACATCCTGATCCAGATGAGGCAGGCCCCCCAACTGCCAATGAAATAGAAATACTTCGGGAATTCGTTGAGCATTATGGCATGCCCGACATGATTCCAGCAGGCGATGCTGCCCGTCGCTTCATGTCACTTCGAGATGAAGACAGCGTGATCGAAGAGCGCCGTCTTAAAGGTGTCGATAAAGGCGAGCGCGTTGCCTGGTTACTGTGGGACGCTGCTATCGAGATGCCGCGCTACCAGCCTGCTATCTTAGAGTTGGTGGAGGCTATACGAGCCCTTTCAGAGCTTGATAGAACCGAGGAACAGTTTCGCTCATCAAGATTCCAAGATACGCTAGAAATGTGGAGAAATCTGGAAGCATTTGAAAAGATTTGGCAAGATAATGATACCCGTGAGTGATTTGCTACTTCATTTTCACTAAGGAGCATAAAGCATATTGGTCGTGACTTATTGATCAATATTCGGGGACGGGACTTACCTCAGCCTACCTGCTTGAGGGCCAAATTTCGGCCTGGTCTCTGGCTAATGTGCCGATTACAGTTTACTGGCAATTTAGATACGGTACATATCCCTTTCCGGGGTGGTGCGCCGTTGCCAATGCCAACCCTTTCTATGCCCATCATCTTGCCACGTATCCGCCGCAAAACCCTAGGTCAAACGAATTAAGCCCGGCATTGCGAATTCCTGTCTTTGCGCTAGAGCAGGATCCTTGGAATCATGCGCCAGAGCGAGGCCCGCAGCGTTCTCCGTCGTACTTGAAGCGCCACAACCTCCGAGATACACGCGTGGCTATGGATTATATTCTTATGCTGAATGTTGGTCAAGAGGCATAACAATCACTGCGCTTTGTTTAGCTAACTTCAGTCTTTAGACCGTTGTAAATGCCATGGTTCCCGAAATTGCAGGATCTGTCATCTTCGAGTTTGTAGGAAAGTAGGATTTATCTCCACTTGAAAGCATCAAAAAAATGCCTGATTGGAATTTATAGAAGGGAGACTCATTATTTTCAATAAAGCGATGGGATTTTTGGAGAGAGCGGCTGCAATGGATCAGTGAACAGGATGAGCTAATAGAAAGAACTCGCGATGATGCCCGGAAGCTTGTGAGACTCATGCATAGCATAGAGCAGAAAAGCCAGAAGCAAAGTTAGGCGCACGAGGTTTACTTTACCACAGTATAAATATGGATATAATGAGATCATAGTATTCCCAACTCATGGCGTTAAATTAAGGACGTGGAGACTTCCATACTAGAGAGATTAGAGAAGATTTGAGGTATATCGTGCTCAAGGGAAGGTCCTAAAGCATCGCGTCTATACTACTGTTTCTTCTATCGTAACATAAAAGCTGATGAAATGGATATTGAATTTTAGAAATTCGTCCCAGTCTGGTTGAGTTATAATGCGGCCCTAAGAAAGCAGCTCCACCAATCAATCGTACAATTTCCAAGAAGAACCCATTGCATCAGACGTAGAGGGCAAGATAACACGAACGCTAGTTAGGTATATGTCGTTTCTTGAAAATCATATCCAAGGGTGGACAATTAATGGTAAAAGTATCCTTAGCACCTTCGTCAAACGTCTCCTGACTTCCTCCAGGGGCGAACTCGAGATCAAACTCGCTCGCAATGCGCTGCAAAGTGAGACGCAGTTGTGCCATTGCCAATTGTTTGCCGACGCAACCATGATGACCTTGATATAGTTAGCATTGCCTGGTACAAATGTAAAAAAAGTTTGCTTTTCCCTACCTAAGCTAAACGGAAAGAATGCGCGCTCATCTTTGTGCATTTCCTTGCCCTCATCTATCCATCGCTCCGGCAAAAACTCCAGGGCTCGATCGAAATTGCGCTCATCGCGTTGAACCACATGTTGTGGGCTGATCACGACGATGTTTCCTGGGATGAAAACTTCGTCGATGGTTAGACCTTCCGGTGGGGTAACTCTCGACATTCCACCAGGAACAGGCGGTTTGAGGCGAAGGGTTTCGTTGATAACGGCATCGACGTAAGGAATGGGAGGTGCATCGCCTCCATTCAAGTTCGCTTCGTCTACCTCTTTTTGGAGTCTTTGGTATTTGCTGGGATTCGATGTAAGGAAGTATAAAGCATTGGCCAATGTTGCCCCCGTTGTATCACTGGAAGGATTAGTTTTGAAACAACATTGCGAGGAAACAAATTACATACCTTCCAGCAATAATAGCTAGCTTCCCATCGTCATATAATGCTGCATCAGTTGGTGGAGCCGCTGGGTCACGATCATCCATTCCCTTAATTAGCCAAGAAATGATGTCAATCGGGGTTTCCTTCGTGTTTGAATGCCATTCCTATACCAGTTAGCAAATCTAGACGCTCTAGCTGTCCAGTTTCCGTATTCGTACCGCTCTTCTTTCATTTATCTGCGAAGCTGAGTAATCCGCGAACAAATCAATTGGTGTCTTTAAGCCGGGAATGCAGCCCAGAAGATTCATGATCCAAGGTATGGGAGTAATCAGGGCAGCCATGTCAAGTTGACTATGCATGGCGGCAATGGCAGTGTGTTCGACAGAATCATCTAGTTGCTTGTAATCTTTGCTGAGCGCAACCAACCCCATAATGTCAAATGTGTAAAACAAGGACCATTGAGTGATGTTGATGCTTTTGCCCTCATGCTCACTGAGTCTTTTCATAAACAGATTCGTTTTACCCTGGAACCGAGGTATATAATCCGCGACAGCTTAAATATTCAGAATATTAGTATTCAGCAAGTCTGGGGCCAGTGGGCCAGCTTTACCTTTCATTCCTAGTCCTTTTTCCCAGAGCTTACGACGCTTGCGATGGATATCATGGTCACGAACACTGATGAGGCTGATAACATCTGGATTACCACTGATGATGCTATACCACGCACTTTTTGCACATTGGGATTGCGGCCCATGTAGCGCAAGTCCAGCGGAAGCTCTGTTAATTGATATATGACGAGGACCTTAGAGCGATGAGCGATTATCGATAGAAGATCGATACAAGGTGATACATACCGACCCGGACAAAGTCACCATATTGGCGATGCAATTTTTCCAACTCTTGGTGATACTTCATACCAGACTTTTTAACGTCGGACATGACTGTAAAACGGCTTATCTTTGCCCCGAGAGGACCAGGGAATCGTCGCACGCGATGGAAGAACAAGCGATAAGTAACCATGCTAATACCCAATCCTGCTAGAAACGAAGTGCCCGCGAAAGACGCTTGAAGGATTGCGATATGAATAGCCACATTGAAGGCCTTCACCATTGCGGTGACGAGACATATCCAGACTAATGCATATAGACCCAAGAGATAGTGAGTTAATAAGTCGATCTCAAAAGGAATAATACTGAGTTGGAACAAGGCTCCCAAGGAAGAGAAACTGAATGCGATGTGCGCTGGGTCTGAAACCCAGCTTGATAGGGTAAACGCCATTTCCAGTTGACTGGAACTCGAAAACACCGTCTGTATAGACTGAAATCCTTGATGAGCCTCCCCAGTGCAAATATTATAAGAGTCTTCAGCTAGGTGGTTTGAGCCACGTCCCCCTCGTGCTTAGGGGCTTCAGACAGCTTGGCGTGCAAGGATATGGCCGGATAATAGATGTTGCAATATGTATAGTACTTTGTCCTCCGATGCGTTGCCGATGCAAAGTGGGGGCCAGATGCATCTAAGTCGAGAACTTGGAACAGGAATGTTTCTTGTTGTCCTCATTGGACACATGAGCTCAAGCAGCCTGGCATGGGAATTTTCCTGGCCAATCATATCGATGTGTTGCTACTGTGCGACCCTACATTCTGCATTCTGCCGGTGCTGACTTGCGTGTTGCAGATGGATTTCCTCAATGGGAGGTTTCCGACGCCACAGATGGCCCCCAAACGAAGTGGACGCACTATGTCATTGTCGTCACAAATCGCCAGGAGTTGATTGGCCCATATTTCTGCCATACAGTAGAGGAAATGCGGTTGTTCATTATTTGTCGATTCATGAAATATCGCCAGAACATGTGAAAAGATCAACACTCATGTTCATATCATCTTACATATTGACACTGAAATATCCACAGGTTGAATCAAAGCCAAAGCCGGTGTTGATGGAGCATTTGAGTCTCATCATAAACTTCTCCAGACTTGAACAAGCCTTGATGGGCGGGCATTGCAGCCTTTGTCAGAGTACGGGGTAGAACGGCTCGGATAAAACTTCCTCCCCTTGTTGACTACATCCCTATTAGACACGGAGAATGACTATTCTACCATCGAACCTAAAGAGTGAAGAGATTCTCGACTGCTTCAGTGAAAATGAATAAACAAGAGCAAACATTATATGCAGGATATTTGTGACAACATAGCTCAGTTGAAATGGGACAGGCTGAGATTACGGCTACAGCTCCAATGATGCTGACATCGGAGCGGACGGCGCGTTGAGGATCGCTTAGCTATTGAGTTGCAAAAAAGGCCCGATGTCATGGTTACCTATGAGCACTGCTGCTTCTTTGAACTAATGAGTTTTTATGGTCATGATTAATGGAAAAGAAAGATGTTTCAAATCTCCTCTTATGTATTATATTGCTCCAATACACACACCCCTTCCACTTTAAATTCCCTATGTGCTCATTTATCTCGTTCTCATCCATGTCTTACCTATTTCTGTCTAAGGAGGAAGAGCGTGGGAGCAAGAGCGGGGGCAGGAAGGTATTCAAACTTTAATAAAGTCAATACCCCTGGCTAGCCAACATCCAATCTTGAACCCGACGATAGCACCACTTTCATCACGACGGAAAACCATCGTCCAATCACCTGGGGCTGGGGCATCCAAGCCTCGGGGGCAGCGAAGCACCCAAACATCATCCCCAAGATATTTCATGGCAGTTGCAGTCCCCTGGCCAAGATATCCATCAAATGATCCATAAAGCATTCCTGCTTCGCCCACACAATGGAATACAGACTTGACTTCCTCACACTTATAATCACCCTGGATAGAGTTGTCTTTGAAGCTAGAATCACACGGAACAATTCGTCGAGCGACGAGCTTTCTGTTCTCCGAAATGCGATGCATGTACAAAACTTTTCCGTCAATGCTTGCATTTATGCTGGTATTCTCACCATGGGTGGCGTCAGTCAGTTTGATGGTATCGGGATCACTTTCGTAGGCGATCGCTAGCTCTCCTGTGTTCGATCCTTTGGTCACTGTGATGGACAACTGAGTTTCCTGGTCAAGGAAGCTGCCAAACCAAGAGGGGTCTGGTTCCACGGGGGCATAAACAGGTTTGGGCTTATTCAAAAAAGCTCGCATGATATCTTCGACAGCGGCGGATGCCTCTCCATCGTGATTGAACATAACTACAACAGATAGACGCTCGTGCAAAGCATGGCGTCGGTGAATTCGGTAGCCACGCAGCGCACCACCATGGCCCAAGGTAACAACGCCGCCAATGTTGATACGACTCATTCCATAGTGATAATCGGCAGGAGTGCCATCAGAAAAAGTGGTACCTTGTGTGACTTTATGGTACCAACTTCCCGAGTCAGCGAACAGGCTATCCAGATGCTTCTCCCACGCAATCATATCAATGAGTGACGCAGTTAATCCAGCATCACCAGACCATTCCATCCGGTTCACGGCTGGCACAAATCCAGTGTCTTCAGTCCCCTCGTAGCCGACACACGGCGGTGGAAGTTTAGAATTATCGGGGCAGAGGAATGCAGTCTTCATCCCAGCTGGACCAAGGATCCGTTCCGCAAGCAGCTTCCCAAGAGTCTCACCAGTAACATGCTCAATGACTCGGGCGACGAGGTAAAAGTTGACGTTGCAATAAGAATACTCAGTGCCGGGCTTAAAATGGAATGATCTAGTACGATCCACCATTGGCGGACAATCCCTCTCTACCAGAAACTCGTCCTCTGGCTTGGTGCCCCAAAGGGCTGTCATGGCCCAGTAATCACGTAGACCGGACTGCATATCGCACAAATTCTGAAGAGTCAACCCGGTATCTTGTATCAACTCGGGACGAACCAATTCCCGAAACGTCTCTGTGAACTGGGCTTGAATGTTTCCCTTGGCAAGCATTGCAGGAGTCGGGTTGCGCTGGAGGTCAATCAGCAGAGCGCAAACAAACTGCTTCGTGATTGAACAGATTGGCATCCGAATTTGAGGCGTCAGAGGGATGCGCTGGTCAACGTCGGCATAACCCCAGACGCGCTGCCCGATCACTTCGCCATCCTTAAGGACTGCAGCTACACCGCCTGGTCCACGATACCGGAGCGGGATAGTATCGAGGATTTGTTGAACTGTCTGCTTGTCGGCCATCTTTGCAATTGAATAATGTGGAGGGATGAAGCTTTAGCTTATCGCTTACTCCGCTTTTTATCGCAAGTGCGGGCACCAGATTAGGTTACGGTGGTTCCACCACGCCTCAGCATTTTATTCGTTATTTACTTTTGTCAATCGAGAGATGAAGAATATTAAGAACTATTAGTCATGTTTTACTTAAATGAATCAAACCTTGGCTAAAAGTCGGGATATGTGGCAAAGGGGTGTCTTCATGATCCCAGCTCCCCAAGCATTTAGGCTAAATACCAATCACCCGGGACGTTGCATAGAGGCCGGGCTCCATGGGGTATGCTATTGACGTTAGAACATTGGACTAGTCATTTTATTTAAGGGGCTACAGCCCGATGGATACTTTCAAATGGTAAGGTGTGTCTGATACTTTCGGTCATGATTCAGGTGCATAACTGACAACAAGGAAGTCCTTGGCTCCTTAGAGTTCTCCTCTGTCTATATGAAGCCTGATCACATCTACATATCATTAAACCATTTGTTATAGCTTTTTGATCGAGGAGCTGAAGCGTCTACTGTTTACATCAATTTTGCTCAAAGTCCAGTCAAGCATCGACTTGTTACTTGGAATTCTGACGTATCTGGCATGGAGTACCGATGCTTTCCTTGGTAAAGCATAACTTATCTCTCGTCTCATGATGCTCGTCATTTCACTAGTCTATGATCCACGATAATTTAAACCATCCTCGCTAGGCGTGCAAGTCATGATTGCCATGACTCAGGGGTGGGAAGAAGATGCTCGGAGCCCCGAAAATGAAAAATCATATCTTATTGGGAAGGCAGCGTGTAGTACTAGCATGGTTTGCTTTGGGCTCTAAGTGCGCATGAACTTCCCCACTCGCTGCCAGGGTCAGATTATTCAGGGGTGACTACAGCATTTCATCACACCTTGGGCGCCCAGGTGCTATACGATGAACACCACAGATGGAAGAGGCTTCATGCAATCTTTGAAGCAAATGTCGGCTGTGAGCTGAGTGCATCACAAATCCCTGTCTTTTGGTTTCAATTTGGCAAAACTGTACGCGCTGAGCCATGATGTGCAGAAAATTTCAAATAGCTTCTAAACACATCTCCCAGGCCCGTCGGCTTACCCCACATCTGGGCATGCAGCCACTCTCCTCCACCTCCCGAGGGCCCCGCGATTGTCGAGTCAAAATCACGCGGGATGAGACGCTTGGAAGAAGCAAGTTGATTAAAGCCAAGAACCACAGAGTAGCCATTCTACTTAGCTATTCGATAGAGGCCATCCAAGGTTAATGTAAGATCCAGTTTCTGCACCATAAACCTTGGGCCCCTGCCCAGGTGGAAGAAGCCCATTGAGAACAAGCGACGGTCAGCACTAAACCGGAAGGGCAATTGCAGGATGTCCCTGCTGATCACCTATGATGATCTGAAGCAGGAACAGGAACTGCAAGGTTCATCTCTTGGATTCGGCTTGAATTTCAGGATTTCAGGATTCCCCTATCGAGTACCTAGTCCGGTAGATTCAAGGTTCGAGCTGAATACTGAAACCCCAAAGACGGGGTCTCATTTGGCCTCGGCTGTTTTAGGCGACAAGGGTCCGGTCCGGGGGGAAGTCTAATTGATTTTCCCCATCCCAACGTTCCATGGCTCTTCAATTTGATGAGTCCTCTTCGTTTAGTGATATTTGGTGGCTAGAATTTGATGTGGTTAATTTCTTTCCTTTTCTTTTTTCTATCGTGGTTCTTATGTATAAAATCTAAGCCGTGGTCGGCAAAATAACCATATAGATCGCGATCCCGGGCTTCGGTAAAACATTCCGGGATTCGCGAATGACAAGCCCCTGCAATTCCGCCTGATTAACGGGGTAAAAGCAAGTTGCGAACAAACGTTGCCTGCAACGTGTATGGTCGTTCCACCTGGACACCGTTGACTCCGTCACCACGTGCCTTCCCCGCCTCCCCAGATTTTCGCTCCCCCTCTTCGTTCTTTGCGCACCGGCACTCCCGCTTTTATTTCCTCCATAGGGCCCGGCATCCACCTGTTGAGCTTCGGCATCTGTACCCGGAGGATTAGGTCTCCACTGTCTGGGCCGATTGCAATGTCTCTCGAGTCCTGACGTGCCCTGGCTCTTCCATTGTTTCGAATCCCTAAGGCGTATTGGGGACCTGGGATCTCGTTTGACCAGCTTGATGTCGCTGAAAGCCTAGACACAGAGAAGCATGTCGACAACCTCCCTCCAATCGTTTGCCGATCTCTATTCTCCATTTTCGTCCCGATCGCAACCCGCTCGAATGTCTCAGTCACAAACCCCCGGGCTGGATACGCTCGCGGAAGGGTCACAGTATGCGCTAGAGCAGCTGCAGCTTGCGCGACAAGCTGGCCCGCCGGCCAATCCATCAATCGATCCGGATCGCAACCATCTCGATGCCGACCCTACGCAATCGCCTCCGTCCTACCGCGAACAAAACGGCTCTCAGTCTGGTGGGAAGGTTCCTGTGCAGCAGCGAGATGTGCTAGCTGAAGCTCGGTCGGCAATTCGCAAAAATTCATCTGCGACGCCGGTGCGGCGGCGAATAAGTCGCGCTTGCGACCAATGCAACCAGCTGCGCACCAAATGCGACGGACAGCAACCCTGTTCACATTGCATCGGTACTTTCTTACCCTTTCTAGACATACGGGTCTGGTTGCCAATTAATAATGATCTCTAGAATTTGGACTAAGTTGCGAATATGCACGAGAACGCAAGAAACGTGGGAAAGCCTCGAAAAAAGACCTAGCCGTGGCCGCAGCGAACGGTGAAAAAATCATCCCAGATAGCACAACCGGACAAGATCACTCGCCCCCTTCACAGTCACCCCACGATCACAATGGTTCTTATAACCCGGCGTTTCATGTCCCGGTCGCTCGCACACTGCCGGAGTCAGCGCAACCGCATTTGCGCAATTCTAGCATCGCAGGCATGGATAGGATACAGCAGAACCAACACGCTCAGCCGGTACATTCAGAACCTTTAGGGACAAATATCGACGGCATGTCCTTAAATTATGGGAATGTGACCGACTCAAATCGCCCTCCCATGTCTGTGTCAGATCTTCGCTCATTGCAGATGATGCAGCACTCTAATGGGAACCCACGGTCACCATCTGCAATGCTACACCAAGGATTTGGACCAGGCTACAACGATGGTTCATATCCGGTGATGAACAATCATGAAGCCAATTCGTCGATCAACCAATTTCGCATGGGCGCCTCTGCGGAAAACCCGTCCGCTTCATTCTTGGGGTTCACTCCGCCAGCACAATCTCCAAGCTGGCTTCCTCTCCCGTCACCATCTCCCGCAAACTTTCCGTCGTTTAATATCGCTCCGTTTTCAGGCTCACTAAGATACCCCGTTCTGCAGCCCGTTCTTCCCCATATCGCCTCCATAATCCCCCAATCTCTAGCATGCGACCTTCTGGATGTGTACTTTACAAGCTCATCGTCGTCGCATCTTTCGCCATTGTCGCCGTACGTTGTTGGCTTTGTTTTCCGCAAGCAGTCTTTCCTCCATCCAACAAAACCAAGGGTTTGTAGCCCAGGTCTTCTGGCCAGCATGCTCTGGGTGGCAGCACAAACAAGCGAGGCTGCCTTTTTGACTTCTCCTCCGTCAGCGCGAGGACGTGTCTGTCAAAAGTTGCTCGAATTGTCAGTTGGCTTGCTTCGGCCGCTGATCCATGGGCCTGCCACGGGAGAAGCATCTCCAAATTATGCAGCGAATATGGTCATAAACGGTGTGGCTCTCGGAGGATTTGGCGTCTCTATGGACCAGCTTGGTGCCCAGAGCAGCGCAACGTGCGCCGTGGATGATGTTGCTACTTATGTGCATCTGGCCACCGTGGTCTCGGCTAGCGAGTACAAAGCGGCCAGCATGCGCTGGTGGACTGCTGCTTGGTCTCTTGCGCGGGAGCTCAAACTTGGTCGAGAATTGCCACCAAACGCCGCCTCCCGTCAGGACGGAGACTTGGAGGGGGAGTCAGAACTGGACATGAATGGTAACAAAAGGCAGTCTGCGTCGCTTCTCAATTCTTTGGGTCATGGCCCTGGAAGCTCCGCGGTGAATCTTACGGAAGAAGAGCGCGAGGAGCGACGGCGCATTTGGTGGTTGCTATATGTCATGGATCGACATTTGTCGCTTTGCTATAATCGCCCTCTGACTTTGCTGGACAAGGAGTGTGAAGGCTTGTTGCAACCCATGAATGATGATCTCTGGCAGGCGGGTGATTTCTCGGCTGCCAGCTACCGACGAGCGGGTCCGGCCTTTGAGTGCACTAGTCATAGCATGTTTGGTTACTTTCTTCCCTTAATGAGCATTCTTGGTGAGATTGTGGATTTGCATCATGCTCGAAACCACCCTCGGTTTGGGCTTCACTTCCGCAACAGTGGGGAATGGGAAAGCCAAGCTTTAGAGATCACTCGACAATTGGATGTGTATGCTCAGAGCCTCAAAGAGTTTGAGGCTCGGTATACTAGCACAATCGCTATGGGAGCCGGGGACAATGACATTGCCATGGAAGGAGGGCATCCAAATCATGTTAGTCCATCTGGTCGCTCCAGCAGCACTGTTGGGTCATTCAACGAGTCTGTTGTTCACACGAAAATGGTTGTTGCCTATGGAACCCACATTATGCATGTCCTTCACATCTTAGTGGCAGACAAGTGGGATCCCATCAACCTCCTTGATGACAATGACCTTTGGATCTCCTCTGACTCGTTTATCTCCACCATGGGCCATGCTGTTAGTGCCGCCGAGGCAGCCTCTGATATCTTAGAGTATGACCCAGACTTGAGCTTTATGCCATTTTTCTTTGGCATATATCTTTTGCAGGGCAGCTTCCTCCTTCTCCTGACCGCAGATAAGTTGGCCGGAGACGCTAGTCCCAGTGTTGTCAAAGCCTGTGAGACCATCGTGCGCGCACACGAGGCATGCGTTGTAACTTTGAATACAGAGTATCAGGTTCGTCCGCCTCGATTTATTGAATCCCCTCTGAGACTTCTGTGCTGACTTTTACCTCCAGAGAACCTTTCGCAAAGTAATGCGCTCAGCTCTTGCCCAGGTCCGCGGCCGTGTTCCCGAGGACTCTGGTGAACAACAACAACGGAGACGCGAAGTGTTGGCGCTATACCGTTGGAGTGGAGACGGCAGTGGTCTTGCTCTTTGAACCCGTGTTGGGAATCAACTAATCAACTTGTTGACTTTGGTCATCTTTTCATTCACTGGTTCCAGTCTCTTTGTTTTGAATCTAATTAATTGGTCACATGCACTATTTGCAGCTGGATTTACTGGAGATGGAGTATAGGACTGGGAAAAGGAACGAGGCCAGTTCTTGTCATCTGGTTTGTGTACATTATTGTTATTCGTGAAGCGTTGGACATACCCCGGGCGTACCGGAACGCAGCCTCTCCATTTTGGACCTGGCAGATATGAAATACCCCAGTTGTTTTGATAAGAATCAATGTCGATTTATTATTTTGTGATAAGATGAAATCTTCTAGTTTGATGATCTAAGACCTAGGGTCATCCCCACATACTATTGTTCTGTCATTGTCAAGCCCCACTTAAGCTCCCGCGATCCAGATCTCCCAAACAAAATCCCGAGTTTCCCATCTCCAACCCACACCACCATGAAGGCTATTTACGGTATTCCCGTCGTTGGGGCTCTCGTCTACCGAGCCTGGTCGAGAAAATCATTGACTCCACTTGGCCTTGTCGTCGCGGGCTTGTCGGCCAGTGCTCACGCTTTGCACCCATGGTACACACCGTTTGCATTACTCGCGGTGTTTTATTTCGGGGGCACCAAGGCGACTAAGGTATGCTACAAAGGAAGACAGAAACATGTACCAGTCTCGAGTTTGAAAGCTGACAAGATATACCTTCTCCTCGCCAGGTTAAACACGACATCAAAGCTCGCCTGACGCTCTCCGCGACCGGTACCGATGGCGGCGAAGGCGCACGAAACCATATTCAAGTGCTGGCCAACTCGGTCGTCGCTACTGTCCTCAGTATCGCACATGCATACGTTCTCTCGAAGAATCCCTCTACCGATTCCTGTTTTTCTCTTGGAAACAATGCAGCAGATATTTTGATGGTCGGGGTTGTCGCGTGCGTGACCCCCACTGAATTGCGTTTAGTATCCCCAGCTAACACAGAAACAGAAACTACGCTGCGGTCGCTGCTGACACCTTCTCTTCTGAGCTGGGCATCCTCTCCAAATCCAAACCTCGTCTGATAACCTCGCTCACCTTGCGTGAAGTGCCGCCAGGCACCAACGGCGGCGTGACCGCCACCGGATTGGGGGCCGGTCTCTTGGGTTCTTTCACCGTCGCCCTGACATCCGCCATCTCCCTACCTTTCTGTTCCGAACGGTCGCTACAAGATCGTGCACTGTGGGTCGTTGCGATGTCCTGCTGGGGTCTACTGGGAAGTGTGCTGGACAGCGTGCTCGGCGGACTGCTACAGGCCAGCGTGGTGGACAAGCGAAGTGGCAAGGTTGTAGAAGGGGATGGCGGTAGAAAGGTCCTGGTTCACCCTGGTTCGATGCAAGCGGGCGGCCTTTCGGTGGTTCCGTCTGGAGAGTCGACTGGCAGCTCCCAGCTGAAGGAAATGGAAAGCGTCGCGAACACGGCTTCCTTACGAGGAACACGTGTGACGGGTACGTCTGTGGGTACGCAGTCTGGCCAGGAAGATAGTCATGAGAGCCGACGTGTGGAGAGTGGACATGATTGGCTGGATAACAATGGCGTGAACGTCCTTATGGCTCTACTAATGAGCATGGGCGCCATGGGCATTGCACATTGGATTTGGCAGGTTGATCTGCAGGAGCTGCTTGTTTAACCTGATATTTGGAAGCTTATACCTTGGAGATCTACTGCATGGATGTATAGTTTGCGGTGGAATTGTGGAATACTGTGTATCTTGGGCCGAGGTGGTTCTCATGCACGACAGGATACTGAATCGGAGTTTTACCTAATCCGCCAAGAACGGCGGAGGACATGCGCAGTCTCTCGTCTTTTTCTAGAATCGCAGTCGCGGCTCCACGATGGCCTTTGATGTTCCCACGTGGGGTCCATCCACTCTCTGATAGGGAGGCTTGGTCCCAGCGCCCCCGAACATGCCAAGACCCACCCAAGGCGGGACGAAGTATAAAAACCGAGGATATATAGCATCGCCAAGGCCCCGCCAAGGTCGCCAATGTTGCTTTTTAACCATCGCCTATGGGAAATGCTCGCCCTTCAGCTTGGCTGCAATCTTATTGCGTGATTTCCTTACGCCTACCAAGAGGCGGCCAACGCCGAGAAACAGCCACCACGGTCTGACTTCGACTAGATGCCTGCCAAGTCGAACTGGAAACGAGAACTGCAGCTCGTACTGCGAGTCGCAAGCCCACGTGTGTCTGATATCGATGGAATGGGTGATTGGGGGCGACCTTTTGATCATGAGAGGTCGTTTATTTTGAGCATGAGTTCTTGGTGGCAAGCGATGGGGCGTAACGTCGTATTTGATCGATTCATTCTATCTCTGTACATATAAGACCTCTGGACGCACCCTGCTTCTTTTCATTCGTACCAGTCAACCGTTGAAAATTCAATCCGGCCCTTGTTGCCCTCTCAAGCCAAGATGTATCTTCATCAATATGACTATATCTTCGCCATCGGCACGCTGTTTGCCATGTTGGATGCCTACAATAACGGCGCTAGTAAGCACCCATGATGGTCCTATCGCTCCCCAGACAATACTAACCCCTGCAAGACGATGTGGCCAACTCGTGGGCAACCAGTGTCTCCTCGAGATCCATCTCCTACCGACAGGCAATGGTCCTCGGTACCATCTTCGAGTTCCTAGGTGCGGTCACTGTCGGATCCCGAACCGCAGATACGATCAAGAACGGTATCATCCCCATCGCAGCCTTCCAGAACAACGCCGGTGTCCAGATGATGGCTTTCACCTGTGCCCTGGCCGCCGCCTCTTCTTGGGTCATGTGGTGTACCCGCCACTCCGCTCACGTCTCCTCAACCTACTCCCTGATCTCGGCTGTGGCTGGTGTCGGTGTCGCAACTGTCGGCGCCTCCCAGGTCCAATGGGGATGGAACGACGGCAAGGGTCTTGGAGCTATCTTCGCCGGTCTGGGAATGGCCCCTGTTATCTCGGGCTGCTTCGGTGCTATCATCTTCATGCTGATCAAGGTCATTGTGCACATGCGTCGCAACCCGGTCCCATGGGCTGTCTACAGTGCACCCCTCTGGTTCCTTGTCGCTGCCACCATCTGTACTCTCTCCATTGTCTACAAGGGCTCTCCTAACCTTGGCCTGAGCAAGAAGCCTATCTCTTACATTCTCGCCGTGACTCTTGGTACTGGCAGTGCTGTCTGTCTCCTTTCGGCCTTGTTCTTCGTTCCCTATGTGCACGCCAAGGTTATCAAGAAGGATCACTCTGTCAAGTGGTGGATGGTTATCATGGGTCCTCTCCTCCTGAATCGTCCTACTCCCACCGATGCCGAGGAGGCCAAGGTTCCCAACTACGCCGTTGTCCAGGACGAGTACGATGACGACTCCACTCACGAAGTCGGTTCCATTGATAAGGATGCTCAGACCTCTACCGTTCCCGCTGAGGACCGTGAGAAGAACATCGTTGACGCTGAGGCTCACCAGCCCAGCTACAAGGAGGTCATGGCTGCCTCCGAGGCTCGCCACCGTAACAAGCTCCTGCAGAGCCGTGGTCCTCTCGGCTGGGCTATGCGTTTCCTCCGTGATAACCCCATGGGACCTGGTGAGCTCTACGAGCTGCGCAACATTTGGATCCTCCTCAAGCGCATTCCTCCCACCATCGTCTGCGGTCTTCTTTACGGTGCTCACTATGATATCCACACTGCCCAGAGCGGTATTGCTGGTACCCCCGAGGGCGAGCGTATGAAGCGTGTCTACGCTGCTGCTGAGAAGTACCCTAACGAGGTCGAGCACACCTACTCCTTCGTTCAGGTTCTTACTGCTTGCACTGCCTCCTTCGCTCACGGCGCTAACGATATCGGTAACTCCGTTGGTCCTTGGGCTGCTATCTACTCTGCCTGGTCCACTGGTGATCCCGCCGCTTCCAAGTCTGTCGTTCCTGTCTGGCAGCTTGCTGTTCTGGCTCTGTGTATCTCCACTGGTCTGGTTACCTACGGTTACAACATCATGAAGGGTAAGCACCTCTCCTTCCCCCTTGGCCTTGATCTATACTAACTTTTTCTTCAGTCATGGGTAACAAAATCACCTACCACTCCCCCAGCCGTGGTTCTTCCATGGAGTTGGGAGCTGCTATTACTGTCCTTGTCTTCTCCCAGTACTCCCTCCCCGTCTCGACCTCGATGTGCATCACTGGCGCTACTGTCGGTGTTGGTCTGTGCAATGGTTCCCTCAAGGCTGTCAACTTCCAGCGTGTTGGTCTCTTGCTGCTTGCTTGGATCATGACTATTCCTATTGCTGGTACCCTCGGTGGTTGCCTGATGGGTCTGTTCCTCAACGCCCCTCACTTCTCTGGTTGAGCGGGTGAAAACTCATTATGGGCAACCAGACCCTTGGCTATGCCCAAAGCTGTAATCATAATTATATAGAGTCAAGATTGGGTTGTGGTAGTATGAATTTCCATATGTTATATTTATCATTTTGCATCTTAAGTAAGTTAGAGAGTGTGTAGCACTAGGAGTCGATCACCTCGAAGGAGGGAAAAGATATCTGCTGCTCGGCTTACGAGAACAAGGATCAAGGTAGACCAATACGAGAACCCCCCAAAAGAAACTATCAGTCCAAATACTAGCTAGACATGCCAGCCAAAAACTTAAAATACGACTTGACGCTGACTTATCACTTCCTAGATTACTGAAGAAACCAAGGATACATCTGAAGGATTGGACCTGATGAAGTAGAGTGAGACTGTCAGCCCAACCCCTTGTGAGAGGACGCGACCAAAGACTATCAAGGTGGTATCGAGCCGGAATATTACATTGGAATATCAGCTGGACAGGGGGTGGAGTACACACAAGGTCTCAGAAGGGGTAAAGAATGAAGACATATAGAAGGTATTTCTAGTCACGAGAAAGCGTCATATTCATTTACCTCAACACGTCCGGAGGAAACATTTGCTCCAGAGACGTGACTCATGTTTTGGTATGACCCGCTGCTGTGGTGGCATTTTCCGGTATGTCTAAATCTCCTCTTTCTTCACACTGCCCGTATTTTCATCGCCTAGTTTGTCTTTGATTGGAGTTCTCGGTTTCTGTCAAGTCAAATATCTAGATGCGTCATGGCATATCATAGAGAACGACTTCCACTTTCAAGGGCTAAATATCGACAACATCGGTTTCCAAGGTTATTGCCTTCAGGGACGAGATCTCCCACATTGAAATAGATCAAATGTAGCAATCAAAGGTTCAACTGCATTCAAGGTCTTCAAGGCTGCGTACTCCAGCTTTAAGAAAGTCTTATCTCACTGAGACGTCTGTGCGTTGCGTAGTCTGCTGGGCCGGTGTACCGACGGGAATAGCGGCTACACCCCGGCACGGTGGAGATTGCATGAATGAAGCCAATTTGCCTGAGATGAATTGCTTGAATCACAATGCAATATCAATCCGCGAACAAGAGTGTAGATCTAGGAACACTTACAAGATTGCAGGATCAATGCCACGGCTCCATAATTTCTAGTCCAACTCTTATCTTCCACTCTGATAGCTTAATCTCGATAGGCTCACGATATCAAGTACTTTGGCTCTCTCACCAGAGGAGTATATCACTCTGGAATTTCAGAGGCTATTGCTATTTGTACATATCAATGTTCCATTGGTAACAAATGACTCCGAAGATGGTTAAATCCGAAATAAACAGGAAGGGTTGGGCGAAGGCAATCCTAATGCACAATTACCCGCGCCAGGTTTGAAAACATCCTCCATCTTCTTGTATAAAATTCCCTGGCGTTCACCTAAGGGGATGCGTATCAAGGCTGTGGGGTGGAAAACATAACTTTGTCTATCGAGTTTGTTTGACAAACTATCCTCAAAGGATGCTTGGTCACCGAAGTTTGGAACTCAGATCCTGCCTCCAGATTCGAAAAAGGTTATCCTGCGTCTGCCAGACCCTGACGCCAATCTCAGTGCGCGTTCAATATGAAGTCGCCGCTATTATTCTCATACGAAAAGCCCCCGCTTTTCCACCCTCAATCATAATCCCTGAGGTATACGGATGGGAGGATGCTCATTCCCAGTGATTATTTGAGTATTTTTCTCGATGAACCTCCACAAATGCTTAAATCGATCCGATATAGTGCTCGTCCTACTGTTGTTGGTGTTTGGAGTAGGTACTCCAGTAGGTACTCCAAACACCTCCATAGATCTATTCAACGATGTCATTGAGAGGAACGTTACTTAACCTCGAGACTTGCCCTTCTCAAACCTATTCTATCCCCAAACCCATTTTCAGACAGACATCTCCGCCGCTTCTCTCAATGGGGCAAGTTCGTGGCTTTCGATTGCCTGGTATGCTGTCCAATATTCCAGTTGATGGAGAGCTCATGTTTGATTCCAGTCCCTCGAAATTGCAGAATGTGTGTTGGAGAAGAAGAAGGGGCAACGTTGGAGACGCTGCAGGTAACTATCCGTTCACAACCATTATTCAGCAGACTGCACAGAAATTCATCTTTCAACAAATATGCCCCTGGTTTAGATGACTTCTGACCGGGCAAAGGCACTCAGTACATGGTTTATAATTTAAGAAGTTTTTCTAAAAAAAAAAAAAAAAAAAAAAAAAAAAAGAGAACATTCTGCCCATCAAAGCTCTAACTCGGGGATGTTACAGAAATGGAGATGTTCAAGACCCCCAAAATACCAAGCTTTCATTGGGGCCGCATATGTTGGCCTTAGGCATTGAGCTCTGCAATTTGACCTCAGCATTTACCAGGATAATTACTACATGTACGCGGAAAGAACAAGTAGAAACTCTAAAAAAAGGGGATGGCTAAGGTCACTCCCACTTTTCCTGGGGACATCCCTTATATACTTATGAACAGGGTCTTCTTCATTATTTTCAGTTTACAGTTTAAAAAAAAATAAGGAAATGAACAGATATTGGATCAAATGAATCCTCGACGATATCGTGGGGTTTTGCAATGTATCTCGAAATTGGAGGGTCACCAGCGTATAGAATAACTTGAGAAATAGTAGTCAAAAGAGAAAGCTTAGCCAATTTTAGAGATGCCAAATAGAAGAACCTTGGAACCGCTCTTGAATAATATAAACCTAAACCAGGTTGAAAGTGCACATTCGAGGAAACAATATATCCCGGTCTTGGGGAGTTAGCCGGAACTTAGAGTTAGGATTAACCCGCAACCTATCACGTAAATCGGCCAATTCAGCCAGAGGAAGGGATGAAGGGAGCCGGGGATCCTCGAGGGACTCGTGCCCCGTATCCATGTTCTCGAAATATGAGTATACTCCCCAGTCCGCATTCGTGCCAAACTTCCTTCGGATGTTCGCTGGCAGTGGACCAAGCAGGCTTTCTCCCTCCGTAAGGCCGAGTACGTAACACTCGCCAACTATATGGAACATACTGCCTTCATTGCTTTTCATATAGTCGGCTGCTGGCCGTAGGACGACCGGGGAGTGGCAGCCTAAAAGGATGCAGATGAAATCCCCTTCTCGCGCCAAACGGGGAACGATGCCAATATAGCCATCAGTGTCAAACATCAGCTGTCTGCCTCCGATCATTGCACGCGATATTTTGAAGAATGCGTCCGAGGGACCTATAGCTCGTGGCTGGTGAGACTTAGCATTGTCATTGGCCTGGGTTAACCGAGACACAATGCCCATTGCTTCTTGAAGAGTTGGTTCTTCCCCTCGCCAGGGCTCTGCGTTCTCCGCTAGCGCATTGGCGAGGAAAGTCCGGGTGTATGCCTCAAGCATGCTCACGCCCGTTATGTAGGTACCATCAAGTTTGTCAACGCGAGAAAGCAGCTGACAAAGTGCATCCTCGACTATCTTGACATCTCGACCCCTCATGGTGGGTATAGCCTGGAGATGACGGATTTCTAGTGCTTTGATTCCCGAGGTTGTTAAAACGCGACTGTCCGAGGAAAACGAGGCAATTGGTGCAAACTGCGACGACGCATAGCCACGCCAGTAGTTGCGCCCAAAGATGACTTCCTTTTTGGACCAGTCTGGGATCCAGCTTGGGCCGAAGGGTGACGAAAGGGTTTCATCAGCACCGGGTTCGCTTTGGGTGAGGAGATTGAGAGAATCAAAGCGCGTCACCCATCGCTGCAAAATGTCTCGGAAAATAATCACAACTTCTTTTGTGTAGTCCGGCGCACCGACAACAGCCTTATCGGCTTCTGAAAGAAATTCTAGAACGGCGTAAACTCGATCGCGCGGATCGGCGCAGCCAGACTGACCAAAGACTGTCCGTATAAAGCCGAGATCAACAGTTGGCGGTTGTCCGATTAGGCCACGGAGCGAGATCAATCGATCATATAGCTTTTCTTCGTATGCCGACCAAGGCCGCCGCTTCATATAGAGACAGAGTAAGGCACGCCGAAAGAGCGGCCAAGCAACGCGGTAATAGCCACATTGGATGACACTACGCGGCTCTGACGTAAGAATCTCCTGTCTGATCCAAAGTCTTTCAAACCATTTCCTGCTAAGCAAATGGAAAATTGCCTTCGTATCTTCTGGACGGAGGGGAATATCAGCGTCCATATCGCGGAAACTAGGATCGATGCAGTTTGCTGACGGTTCGACAATCCAGTGAGAGTAGTTAGCCTCAATCTGAACGCCGATCCAGCTCATTGTGTTGAGTGCGCGTGTGCTATCGTCTTTCTCTGGGCCTAACCAGGCAACGATGCGTGTGGAGTGCCGGTAGATTTTGCCCATGAGAGCTACCTGTTGGCCCTTTTCAATGCTGTTGGACTGGTCAATGCAGAGGACGTCTACCCACATAACTCGGGGCTTATGGGGATACCGGAGATATGCCAGCGCGGTGACGAGGTTTTCGCGAATAAAGATATTTGAGAATTTGTCGTGACCAACGTAGATTGGGCGCAGACTCTGTGACCGCTCCCATTTGTAAGAAACGGTTTCATATTTAGGGGCGGATTTCAGGGTGACATGATCTAGGTCGATGACTATGTCGTCGCTGAATCGTCCTGGGTGGATAGTAGCAACTCGAATGTGATCGCTCGATGACAGACTTTCGTATCGGTATGGCTCCATGGTATCAAGAGTGAGGGTTATTCGGCATGGGGGAGCTCAGTATATGGCTGACGCTTCACTTTTGATATTTAGAGAAGCTGCAAATGGAGTTCGGATAGCCCTAAAAGTCAATCGTGATGTTAGTGCGGCGATCGAGAAATCCACCGTTACCCCGCGCCGACAGGATAACTCACTCATAAATTAATGAACTTTGGCCAGGGGGCCGGCTGAATTGTTGATTCTTATCTGCATAAAAAGCAAAAATGAAAAGGAAATGAGTGGGCGGACAAAAGGCTGCCACCTGCACGCGAAGAGTCAACCGTCAAATCAGAGATTGAAGGATCCTGTAGGCGCCCAGATAGGTATCTATCCCCTCACGCCAAGAGAAGGTTGTGGAGGTATTCGTATAAACTTCTCATGGAGGCAAACATCCAAGTCCCCACTGCGTGGATTGTCGTCTTCCCCAATGAGCGTTCTCACATCATCGCCATGGGGAACTAGATTAGAGGCTGAAAGGGTGGGGTATTTGAGTTGTCAACATCTGTTAACTTCCTTACTCTTTGTATCTGTTCACTTATCATGCCTCCAGTCGTCATTGAGTCTGTTGACGCTCTTGTGGTCGGTGCCGGCTTCGGCGGTATTTACCAGCTCTACTCTCTGCAGAAACTAGGTCTTAATGTCAAAGCTATAGAAAGAGCTGAAGGTGTCGGCGGTGTATGGTACTGGAATAACTACCCAGGGGCGATGAGCGACACGGAGAGTTTTCTATACCGCTACTCGTGGGATAAGGAGGACCTGCAGACCTACCCATGGCCAAACAACTACTTGACCCGAGACGAGATCGTTACCTATCTTAACCATATCGTCGACAAATACAGTCTGCGCGACAAGTTCAAGTTCAAGACGGAGCTGCTGTCCGCGACATGGGATGAGTCGAAACGCAAATGGCATATTCATACAACTTGCGGTGATTTCATTGCAAAATACCTGTTTACTGCCGTCGGGATCCAGAGCACCATGAACATTCCCAGCTTCCCGGGCTTGGAGGACTTCCAGGGCCCCGTTATGCACACTGCAGCGTGGGATCACAGTGTTGATGTCAGCGGTAGATGCGTGGGAGTTATCGGCTGCGGATCAAGCGGCATTCAGATCAGCGACGCAATTGCACCCAAAGTTGCAGAATTGCACTGCTTCATCCGCCATGCGCAATTCAGTGTGCCCCTGCGGCTACAGCCCGTCACGGCGGCTCGGCGCTCTCAGATCAACTCTGGCTACGACGACATTTGGAACGCGCAGCTGAACTCGGTAACGGCATTTGGATTTGAAGAGCCGACAACGGAGGCCATGAGTCTAACTCCCGAAGAACGTGAGCAGGTCTTCGAGAGACTCTGGCGCCAGGGCAACGGCTTTCGCTTCATGTACGGTGGGTTTGGAGACCTCTGCTCAAACGCCGTGGCAAATGAGGAGGCATGCAAGTTCCTGCGCGCAAAGATTGAATCTATCGTCAAGGACCCTTCCAAGGCTGACGTCCTCACCCCAAGTGAGCTGTTCGCACGTCGCCCACCCTGCGATCGGGGGTTTTACGAGAAATTCAACCAGAGTAACGTCTTTGCCGTTGACATTTTGAAAACACCTATTGTGGCGATCGAGCGAAACGGTGTCAGGACAAGCGACGGGAAGCTACATGAGCTCGATATATTAGTGCTCGCTACGGGCTTCAAGAGCGCCGACGGCAGCTATACGACCGTCAAGGGGGGGGTTCCGCGGGCGAGGCGGTATATTACTAAGCGATCATTGGAAGGAACATGGAATCAGAACATACGCCAGCATGTTCCTCTCATCTTTCCCGAATCTCTTCATGATTACTGGCCCACAGGGCCCCTTTAGCAATGCGCCGACGCTGATCGAGGCACAAGTGGACTTTCTGACGGGGATGCTCAGGGATCTGCATGGGCTGAAAGGCGACAGTTGCATCGTTGAGTGTACGGAAGAAGCCGAAGCCGAGTGGGTGGACGTCTGTGATCAGCTAGCTGCTTCTAAAACATTGTTTGATAGGGTCGACTCTTGGATCACAGGAAAGAATATCCCCGGGGCAAGGCCTTCAGTCAAGTTCTATTATGGTGGATTAAAGGCATTTCGTGACTTCCTGGATGCTACGAGGGCCAAAGACTACTGTGGACTGGTGGTATCCTAGATTGTACGCTCAAATCCAGTTCAATCACAGTAGGCCTCAAAGAGCATCTATCTACACACTTCTCAAAGGGGTCTCCCCAATACACATTCCTCTGCTATCCTATCCTATCTCTTGATTGGGGTAACTGGGCGCTTCCTAGTCGACCATTGGCCGATCGTACTGGACTAGCCTAGAGCGTGCCCCCTTCGACATCCGTGGACGGCTAAGTACTAGGCTTGTCTGACAACACTCACCCCGGCATTTTCCATCAATGCAGCCAACTCGTCTATCAGGCCTCCCTCAAGCAATGCAAACGGCCTTCTCAGTCCCCCGGTCCTCAGGCCCCTCAACTCAACCCCTGTCTTAACCGCCGCCGCATAATTATGAGTTTCCAGGAATTTACAAATCGGCCATATTTTCGACCACAATTTTCTGCCCTTGTCCAGGTTTTTCTCCACAGCCATGGCCTCCCAAAGCTCAACCGCCAGCTCAGGGATGAAATTGGCAGCACCCCACACGGCCCCCGGAGCCCCCGCAGCAAGTCCGTAGAACATAAGCGTATCCCAACCGTTAAATGTAGTGATCTTGTCCGAAAGCCCGAATATCAATTCCGTGTATGCAGGTGCGTTGCCAGAAGTATCCTTGACATACTTTACGCCAACATCAGACAAACTGGCGATTTGACTCGGGGATAGCGTTACCCCGCTGGCGGAGGGGATGTGGTAATAGATAATCGGCAGCCTGGACGAAGAAGAGGAGCCCGAGGCCTCATAAATCGCAGCCAAAAATTCCCTTAGCTGCGTATAGTTCAAAGGGTCATAGAACGGTGGAACAGCCATTAGCGCTGCTGCGCCGGCCTGTCCTGCATGCGCTGCCAGCTCAACCGCTTCATCGGTTGATGTGCTTCCTATTCCCGCGATAACAGGGACCCGGCCTGCGGCAAATTTGATACAAAGATCTAGGAGCTCTTTACGTTCGGGGCGAGAGAGAGTGGTGAATTCGCCTGTACTACCAGCGGGAACGAGGCCGTGGATGCCGGCAGTGATGAGAGTGTCGATGTGAGAATGCAGGGCGGAGGCGTCGATGCAGGATTGGTTAGGAGTGAAGGGAGTTATTAGGGCGACAAGGATACCATAGAAGGAGGTAGGAGGCATTTTGATTGAGTCGATTTTGGGTGATTGTTAGATCAAATGTAACAGCCTAGTGCAGTCCTGGAAAAGGACGATGATGATAAATCGCTGGAGAGTGCGATGTTATTTCTGTCTATTTGAACTAATCGCATAGTTAGCTGGCTTTTTGCCTGATATTGATAAAAAGGCGCTGCGCTACCAGGCTGGGTTTAACCTAGCCAAGAGAAGTGCTAGCCGAGCCGAAATTGCCATAAAGCAGATACTTGCAGCCGTTTGCCCGGGTGCGTTTGACGCCTCCGCAAGGCTCTGGTACTCGCGAAGTTCAATCAGGAACAGCCATAATGGCCCTGGACGCCACTATGCGGCTCGGATTTAAATAATGACTGTGAGCGAGGCTAGCGCTTATGCCATGACTCGGGCGTGGTGAGACTGATGCCTGGAATACGTTGAGTGACCCATCTTTACCATCGAACTAAGCTACTGCCAGAGGGGAGGGGGTGCTCATAGAATAATCCGGTGCTTGGTATTGAACTACCTAGGTATTTACTTCATACTCCAAATTTGATCAATTCCTACTAATTATAAATGTAGACTAGTAGGAGAGGGTACAAGATGCGTTAATGTACGGAGTATTTGAATTACCACTATTCTTGCGTATGTACTAGTAGAAACCTGGCGCCCCCGCCTCCCTGAGCGGCTGAACCCTCCATGGTAAGTCCAGATGACCTTCATATGCTACGTTATTTTCTGATGATTTCCATGGAGCCCCCTGCTTTGTCGGTGGCCATTTCCGACGACCTTGCAACTGCCGTTGAGTTCAAGACATATGAAACCAGTGTCGCGATTATCGAGGTGAGTAACGTACCCTATTGTTATGGAGATTATTGGTACTAAGAATAGGATTAAACAATCTCTAGAGAACAGGATGGCGAATCCAACAGCCCATTCCGTGGACAAAACAGTCCGAGAAGGGAGCAATTAGTTTTTTGAGCGATCCCTCTCCGGTAGGGCTGTAAAGACGTAGAAAGCTATGATAGCTGACGCTGACTGAGAACCTGAACTCAGAGAGACAAGCGCAAATTACTCAAAAACAACCGGTTCAGAATCCTGTAAGTACCTTCATGAGCGCTGATCTCTCCATTTCTATATCCAGTGCTCATTATAGCTAGCCTAGTTGAAACTCCTAACACGACAACCTCCTACCAACTAACAACCATCACAACTGCCGCAAAAGCAGTCGGTTACATAACTGAGCGTTTCGATTTCTTCCTCAAAAACGACACGGCGGGCTCCGCGATCCTCGAAGATCCCGCAACAGGCATCAATTTCATCGCTCAAACCCCGCAGGATGACGGATATCCGTTCTTCGCTTTATCTCTCAACCACCGACCACAAGAATCCCACTCCCGCGGTATCGACTGGGAATGTTTACTTTTTGTCCGCCCCAGCAGTCTCTGGCACGACTCTGCGGAGCATCTGCTTTGCCACGATCCATTTCCACATGATTCTCCCGCGCCGATCCCGGCTGATCTCATGGTCCTCCCTGTCGTTTTGCTGAGCTGGCAGGTAGAGCAAATCATGACGGAAGTGAATGATATCAAGCGCGCGCTGGTGGCACAGTATCGGGCGTTGGTGATTGGAGAAATTGTGCAGCTTGAGGAATTAAGGAGGGCGAGGGATGAGCTGTTTAGAACGTGGCAAAAGAATTTGTTTCTGAAGCGCAGGTGGGATTTTGCTCAGGAGTTAGCTGGTAATCTGCTTATTGCGTTTGGGCTGCTCGAAAGACGATACTTGCATGGTCCAGGTTCGAATTACCATGAGATGATCGGGGCACAAGGAGTTTACTCGCCGACACTGATGGTGAGAGTCTCAAACCAGAAGGCGATTCTGAAGAGTGTCATTCACGATATTGATACTACGGCGTCGAGAATTGAGTCACAGCAGAAGCTGGTGAGTTTACCGCTCCCTTCAGCCTTGAGGATGCCTTAGGGTTCTTTCTAACCGAGGCAACTGCAGGTTGACGACCAAACCAACGCTGTGGTACGTATCGCTCTGTCTTATTATTTAGCAAGAGACTAAAATAGAGATAGATGGAACACCGTGACCGCGTCTCCCTGAAGATAATTGCAATTTTGACCCTAGTATTTCTCCCTGCCACATCCCTAGCAGTACATCTTGTCTTTCCTTGAAAATTTGAACCCAACACTTAGTGCTTGCAACAGACTATTTTTAGCATGGGCTTTTTCAACTGGAACATGAGTCGAGAGGATGGTGGCAGCTCTGCTGTCGTTTCAAATTGGATCGGGCTGTACTTTGCCCTATCGGTCGCGTTAACTCTCATCGTGGTCATCATCTGGAAAGTGGTCTCTCAGTGCGAGGAACGCAAGCGGAAGAAGATCTGGGCTGGGAAGATAGTATAGTATATGTAGAATATCCATGGATGTACCTCTTGTTTTCCTTCAATCTGTTCTTGCCTCCTTAGGTCCTATAGGGTATATTTCATACTCCTCAGGCAAGATTCTGGGATAACTCGCCACAATCGCGCGATCTATATCCCGCCACTTCTGCTCAAGATCACACCAAGGGACCAAAAACGGACTGCTGCGCTTGGCGATGTCACGCTCATCTCCGCGTTTCCACTGGTTTTTTAGCCGCTCTGTATTCCACCTTTCATGCTCTATCTCACCGAGGCGCTCGATCTGCGCTGCCATAAAGCTCCGCACGGGTTTACGGTGTTCCTGCTTCTCGGCAAGGAAGCACCTGATTTCGCGGAGTTTGGAGGGGATCATCTCGGCATGCGCACGGGATGATTCCTTTAATTCCTCGTCGGTCTCGTGCCAGGGCTTCAGCTCGGCTTTTTCTGACTCCGTTGCTGTTTTTGAACGGATGGCCAGATAGACGGCGTGGATTTCCTGCGCAAGTCTCTCGCGTAGATGGTCCGGAAGTGGGATGCCGTTGAGGTATTGGGTGAAGATTTTGTAGTCCACGTGTAGGTCAAGTTGCGTTTGAGGGGGCAGAGCGGAACGGTCAAAGTGGTAACGTCCATTTAGATGGCTCATGGCGATGATGGATTTCAGGGACAGGATTCCGTGCCTGTATGTGGGGACTAGAAGGAGGCCGTTGAGGACACTGTCGTCGATGTTGATTTGAGTGGATGAGGTAAGGTTTACTTCACGCTTTTCGAGAAGTGATCGGAGGATGACGGCGCGGCGGACGGGGTAGAGTCTGTCTTCGCTCCCGCTGGCGGTGCGAGTGACTTTATCAGGGCCTAGGATGTTGACGAAGCCGTGGAGACTGGCGAGGAATTCTTGGACTCGATTATCTGGGTATCTAGAAGTTTTTGCGGATCCATCGCGAAAGCCTTCATATGTTTTGGACGAGGCTGAGCTGAAGAAGAACACAGCGGCGCCAATCGGTCTGCTTACGCCGTGGTCGGGAAAGGAGCCAGATAACATGACATGTATGAGATGCGGTAGCCAACCCAGCGGCAAGCCGGCGAAGTCGGTATCGAAGCCCCTGAGGTAGACAAGGGGCGCAGAGCCTTTGAGTGAACAGTCGCGGATGGAGTGGAAGGCCGCGACTAGGTCGTCGACGCTTGTGAACTGCGACAGGTCGAAACGGAGGGTCGATGCCTTCTTACCCCTCGCTGCCGCTTCGGCAAGCTGCATCGCTGTAAAGGCCTTGCCGGACCCTCTGGGGCCGAAGAGCGCAATGCTGAGCGGCCTATTCATTGGTGCGGCGAGATACTCGCGTAGGAAACTGAAGATGGACCGACATGACTCAATTTCGTGCCGATCGAAGAGGACGAGCTCATTGAATTGAGCCAGCGGTACCTGGCTCGCCAGTAAAAGAGGCCCTTGCCGTACAACCTGACGTGCCACTTCTGCAGGGTCACCAATCATGTCATCGAGCAGAGACCAGTTCTCGCCGCAGTTGCCACAGGCAATGTCGTCAGATGGGATCGCGAAACGAATCAATTTTTCCTTATTCGTGTCTCTCATCACCTCCCTGGCTCGATAGACCGTCGATAATGAAGGTACCTCATTTCCAGGGTCAGCTAACCCAACCACTGCAAGCTTTCTCGCAGCCTGCAAGCCAAATTCAATTGCATGCTCGACACTCAACTGTGGGCTCTGGATCAATCCGCTTACAAGGCCAGCTACAAATGTCTCCGAAAGACCGGGTATTCGTCCTAGATTTCTCTGTAGGAATTCTTCTTCGGACGAGAATGGGTCAAAGAAGAGAACCGGCTTTGAAACACGCGAGCCCTGATGGTAGATTACGCCTGCGCACCCAAAGAGCACGACTAGATGCGCACACGTTGCCAGGCACGTCAGCTTCCCTACAGAGCCAAGCTGCTCGACGAAGTCCTCGCAGGTTTTCTCCCAGGATAGGCCGCGCGAAAGGTTGATCCCCTCGGCGCGCAGATCATTGGCGTCCACTACCACAATGAGTCGCTCGCGGTCTGGGGTCCCAGGCGTCAGGCCTGTCAGTGGACCTCGCCGGACCGTTTCCCAGATAGTGCCATTACACATGGGCCTTGCCATGTGGTAAACGAGGAAGCAAGGGCGGCATCCCTGGAAGGTTGAAATGGCAGCGGCAGTATCGATTTCAGTGGCAGCGACTTCAGTTCTGGTTTCTTGGAAGACGACAATAGATACTGCTGAAGGATCAATTGCCAAGGCAGAAAAATGCAATGGCGCGTACCAGCGTCTCGCCGTAACGATCTCCTGTATGGATCGGGGCTTGAACCTTGTACGGTGCTGCCCGCGAGAATCTGGGCTTGAACCAAAGTCATTGCGTTCGAGATTGACAATAGAATGGATCGTGTCTTGTGGAGGGTTCACGAGACTAGGCTTGTGAATATAGATGCGAGGCTCGGCACCCTCCAAGCCATCCTCCAAAAGGGTGGCCACAAGATTAGAGCCGACCTGGAACGAATATGCATTGTGCATATCAGACTTTCGAGTCGAATCGGCGAACGGGTATAGGAACAAACGTACGGGAGCATCCCCGACGACGATGACATGTTTTGAAGAGTCTTGCGCCATGGCTTAGTTTTTGGTTTTGGAGGCACCTGCCACGTCACTTTGGCCAGCCTGATAGTGATATCCAATAATACGACCACTGGTCTCTGAATCCTGGCGTTCGCTCAAATAATATAACCGTAGACCGTCCAAGTGTCGCAATACAAGGCTCGAATTGCACAGGCGGTATGCCTCAAGGCAGACCAGGCGGATTAGGAGAGTCTTAGACCCTCCAAGCTGTGGCTGTGAAGCAAGGACCAGCGCTATGACTCCACAAGTCTCGACTTGCATTTGTGGTAAGCGCTAGCAGGGAACATGCAGCAAACGCCAAGCGCATCGCTGTCCACCCAAACCGGCAAATCTCTTAGATTGGTAGGTAATCATTACAAGGTTAATCATACGTTCATGGGCTGCAGTCACGGCCTCAAATTTGCTTTCCGGGGCTCCGGGCAAGGCTCGCCTTTATGCCGATCGCAAACTTCGAGAGGCGCAGCTTAGAGCCATAATTTTTTGACTATTTAGCTCTATGAATCTTCCAGGGAACTTCGCTCGAGCAGCTCAGCCTTTAAATTCTATGAAAAGCCTATTCCTACATAATAGTCCACCCAATAAATTATTTAGGAAGTCTCACTGCTCACTAAGTAAGTACCAGAACTGCTGGCTTTATATGGTGAATGAGGTTATACCTACTCCGTACCTGCTGACCACTACCAAGATCCAGAACAAATGGACATCCTCGGAAAGCAATGTTACCCCCACGCCCCAGCGGACAACCTGAACGGTACCTGGACTTGTGTAGGTAGTACTCGACGAAGCCTGCGGTGTGGAAAATTGCTAACGCGAGGTACTCTGCCAAGTGCAACTGCAGCTTCGGTGGTAATGCCACTGGTGGAGCTACATTGACGGGCGGCTGGTATTGTAGCTCTTGTTCGCACAAGATATGTTCACAGGGGTGCTATTACAATTAGTCGCTGGATCATTTCGATCGTTCCTTGGTGGGGACTGATTATCTCTGCCGTCCGTACATTTGCATGTTATAGTTAATAATAAATGTTTAGTTTGTGTGTTTTACCAGATTGCTTGCATCATATCTCCACACGTACGACCTAAAGTTGATGCATCACTACTCGTGAGTTTCGTGACAGTCTTTTGATTCTGCAAATAGAAATGGCGATGAACAATGCTGATAGGACGATTGAGAGGAAAATGTGTTCAAATCGGAGCGTAAAATCGAAGTTGCCCCGACAACCTCGGACTGCAGGTCCCAAAGAATCATCTGACGAATACATCTCAGGACTCTTCGAAACTGAAGAATCCATGTCTGAATTGCGTACAATCTAGAACTCAAATGTTGAAGATGGATGGGAGCCAAGACACCGGGAGAATATAGCCAGATAGAGGGCACTGAGAGCGCGAAACACGTGTCATGCCGTTAAAAATACCTAGATACTCTTGATAAGAGAACCGGAAGATAAAATACATCTCAGTAATACCACATGCACACGATAACGCAATGTCATACCGCAATGTCTCTAGAGCTACGTATAATTTACGATACGGTCGCACTGTGCGCCTCATGCCCTGCAACAGCTGCTTAGCGCTTGCCATGTCACACCTTGTCTTGCGCTGTCACGCTATCTTCCTGGCTTGAACGCTTGCCTACATCGCTGACAGATTCTGATCTAGTAAATTACGCTCTATAGTTTCAAACCTTCAGCGTACCCTCGATGTTACTCCCCAATTTAATCGTTTTGATCATCCATCGCCGTAAGCTCCTATAACTAGCAGAGATAAAACGAAAACGAGAGTATAAGAACAAGCTATAAAGCTGGGATTTGGTGGAAGGGGCTCCACTTTTAGTGCTGACATTGGAAAGGCTCTGGAATACAGTGGACTGAGTACTGGTTAAGCTACTCGTTAATTGCAAGTTGGCTGGTGGGATTCTATTGAACAAGTGGAAAAAAAGTATTCGACCCAGTGAGTTACTCCTCAAGAGGCGTGAAGCGCTAGAAGCGCATGGAACCAAAATAGCTTACAGAAACACTACGAAATCCTTCAAGGAGCGGCATAGCTCCTTGGGAGGATTTAATCATGCCCCAAGAACTTCGAATCTCGAGTGGTCAATCAATTTTTACGTCTAGTAATACTCACCATAATTATGGCACATACCCCTGAAGGTACTATTAAATAATATCATATCTTCCTCTATAGATAAGCTTTAGATACAATTTAAGAAGTCTTTGTTTTAATGATATGTAGATGATTTTTGAAGGGGTTTAAAAGCTCAGTGACTAGCGCCTCTGTTGTTAATAGATCAGGGTTTCTCCCTATCTTTCCTTTCTTCTTCTAGACACCATCCACAATACTACGACGAGGGCAAGATCCCAGACCGCATTTTTCGTGAGATGTATGAAGGGCCACGGAAATCCATGACAGGGCCAAACTTTCTCGGATATCAAGACATTCCGAAAAAGGTGACAGACCATATGAACGAGGACAACATAGTGGAGATTTTTCCGTTCAGCAGATCACAAAACCTCCAGAAACCGTCTCTATGGTGAAGTTCAAATCGGCACACAAATTTAAAGACAAGGATATGAACAAAAACGCCTCGGACCTAGAGGCGCGGTTTACTAGATCTCTTGGAGCGGGTTTATTATTCCGGGGCCTATCTCGGGTGATGCTCCAAAGCCTCATGGCTTCTTTTTACACCGGTTTTGGAAGCGGGCAACGTGAATAACGAATTTGGACCAAGGTTTTATACAACTCCATCCCTCCTATACGCCCTTAATAGCTCGAGCTGAAGGTGTCATTTTGGTTTTTAAGGATCCCGATTTTCAAAGGCTACAGTGCCTCCAGCTACGGGTGGCGATTGGGAATCAACCACCGCATTTTGGCCAGGAAAGACTATGTCCAACGTACAGGAGTGGATTCCTGAGAAATGGCACAGAAGCGATGTTCTACAGGGTGCAGCATCTACGCTTACTGGTTCCGGAATTGTAAGAGCGCCAGGTGAACATACGCAAGTTGTAGATTGTTTCTGTCTCCTCTTTTTTTATCCCTCGGACACCTTCCTTACTATCCTAGCCTAGAGCCTAAACAGCGGCTCCCGCAGTTCGGCGAACACAACATTGTGGTCGATTGTCTGCCCAAGGGTAAGATTGGTATCAACTACGCTGCAGTAGTTGCTGCTGAGTGAAATTCTTCATTTCCATCGATTCGCTTCGGTGCATTCGTCTGAAGTGGAGGAGGTATACCATCGGTGGATGCCAATATTTGATTAGGCGATATCGTTGTCAGCCTAAATTCCCTAACAGACCAAAAAAAGAAGAAAACATGAAGAACAAAAACATACAACAGTTAGGATTCGCATGTGGTCACCCACCATACTACTAACTAACCGGCGTGTGGCTTAAGTACGGCTGAGCGGACGGGAAGCCCTGTTCTCCACACCCTATGGTCGTATGTACTTGAATATGCTTTGAGACGAGCTATATAGTGCAGAGAATGAAATGGCATCTCGAGGTGGATAAGTGCCACTTTAGCATCGCGCGACCTAGGGTGAGAAGGTGAAGTATGCAGAGCGGTTGTCCTGGGTCCCTTGTATAGCTTGCACTTGCTTGTTGTCTTGTATTGCTAGGTTGACCCGCACGTCTCCGAGTGTGCTGTCAACAAGCGTTGCCCTCCTCGACGTGGATGTACAGTCAACTCCCGCTTATGGTACGGCGGGTTATAGTAGAACACTCCCGGTAATAGTATACCATCCGCTTGGATAGACCCACTTTTCCGGGTTTTCCCCTACAAAACTCTCACTTATAGAACACTCACCTTTGTATACTCCCATTTTTGCTGTCATCCGCTTAGTCAGCTCTATTAGCCAATCAGAATGCCTGAATGCTCTACAACTCCCCCTGCCAAAGTATATCAGGCCGGCCACCCAAGCACCACCACTAAAGCTCTATATAATGAAGTACCTAATTGATAATGTTCGTAATGATAATGTTGTATAATTTGATCAATTCTAAGACTTTATTCGAGGAAGATATCATATCTAAAGATGAGATTTATGGGTATTATGTCATCCTCTTGCTTATTGTACCTCTCACTTATTGTACACAATCTTCCTTGGATGGTGGGGTGTACTATAAGCGGGAGTTGACTGTACATATACTAAAAAGAAAGTTTGAAAACCTTAGGGCTTTCTGTCAGATTGCTTATCAGAGTCAGGTGACTAGCGCCTCTATTGTTGATAGATCACGGTTTCTCCCTGTCTTTCCTTCTTCTTCTGGACACCATCCTCTTCCTTCATCGGTGCATCACGCCCTTTTAAAGACCATCAATCGGCAACTGGAAAGCAACCCATGGAAATCAAAGGATTCACTTACGATCCAAACCATCAGCAGCCTCTTTCATAACACGATAAGCTTCTGCATAATACCCGCATTCCAACAGTTCTTTTACCCCCGGCCACTCGCTCATCGCTAGTCGCCTTGCATGCTCCAAGGGCGACTGCAGCCCTAAATGTGCAGGCTTGACCTCTGGGCCAGGCAGACGGGGATCAGCACCATGTTCGAGCGATAGCTTGATCGCTTGGATGTTTTCTTTGATAAAGTCAGGGTTGCCCCAGTCCCCTATGGCGCAATGGAGAGGCCGACCGAGACTGCGACGTCGATCACGCTCGTGGTCCATCTCATTTGGATCGGCACCGGCGTTCAGTGCGGCTTTCATATTTTTCAGCTTCTGGGATATTGGGTGCTCGGCGATGAATTCCCAGAAGAGGGGTGGATGGGTGTTATGGACCCATGCGTCTGTGGCTTCCTGAGACCCAGGCATCTTGCTGGCGCTACTGGCGTTTGGCTTCAAAAAATCTGAGTTGAAGTTGAATGGTCGGATGTTAGACATGTTGGAGTGGTGACGAGACAAGAGAATATGACTTTTTGCTGAGGCGGCAGGGCGATACTTATACTTGGTTTAGGCATCCGCTAAGAGCCCCGTAGGTTTAGAGTAGTGCACCGTCGTTATTCATATTATTCATACTAAGAAAATTAATTTTAGTCTCGGGCCCCTAAATTAAAGTAGTAGAGGATTCATAGCAGACTAATCAAAGGGCCCTAAGCTATTAACCTATATATCTTCTTAGACCTAGGTAAGATCGGTGTATTAGGCGAGGCCGATCACCCCCTATGTGAGAATTCTCACCCTGTTCTCACCTCTATCACCCAGTCTGTAAAGTTCTCACCTATCTCACCCACACTCACCTAGCATAAACCTATCGCCGCTCTAATCTATCAGGGCTTTGGAGAGAATTAACCATGCGGATATAATGTGGCTTAGTACGGCTGAGCGGACGGGAAACCCTGTTCTCCACACCCTATGGTCGTATGTGTTTGAGTACGAACTGGGGTAGCTCATATCGTGCAAATGGTATTATATCATAATTCAGCATTCTGATTGACCTGGGCATCCGGAGGCTATTTATAGCACGGCTGCTCGTACTATTGAGCTAAAAATGTACAATGACGATTAGCCGGTAGATTGAATAAATTATGAAGCTTACGTTTTGGACTTTCCCTAAACAGGACAAATCTTATTTACTTTTAGCGCGGCGATGGTCTTAGAGCCATGATTTAGTCAGTGCCAGGACGATTCAACAATTTCTTGTTTTCAACATACTTTTTACCCAAATATTAACTTGGTCTTCTACATTTTGGTCCTTTTGTACTCCACTAGTTCACTCTCCGCGTGGCTTAACATGTCCATCGAGCTGTACCTATGACTCTTAGACCGCCGTGAAGCCAGGATCGTGGTATCGGGCCATTTCAACTCTATTCAGGAGTTTATATTGAAGGTTGACAAATATTACCGCTGGCATCATGACGGGATTCTGGGCCGAGGAAGTTTAGAGAAGTCTCTTTTCGGAAACTGGAAACTTGATTTCGCGCTGCGAGATGCAGTTCAAGCGATGGAATATCTTTCGCAGCACGAACTTGTGCTGAGCCCAAAAAAGCCACGTCCGAAAGAGTGATATTGACCTCCTTGCCGGAAACCAAAGCTTCGCTGCTCAAGGTCACGTATTATTGCGCCGGGCACTTTACAATGCGGAAGAGGTCCTGCCGGATGGGCCTGTCAAAAGAGCCTATCTTTCACTGAGAAAGGATCCGCTGTGGTATCTTCATCCAACCCTCACAGATCAATGTGCCAGGAGCGGCGGCTGCTGCGGTTGATCATGTAAATGCTGCCAGAAACGAGGACTTAAAGAAGGGTGGAGCCCGGGTGTGGGTCATTGTACCATGTTTTGCGGATGCTGCCTGAAAGACCTCGGGATTTCTTATGAAGATCAACAAGATGTTGAAATGGGGCGTAAGGTGACTGATTCCTGGTTTCGGCCCTTAAAGCAGGGGAAATTGTCCAAGAATATTCATTGGTAAAAAAACCGACAGGCCTTCTTTTCTGGTATTAAGTCAAATAGTTAATGGGACTTCTTGATATTGATTAACGAGCTATAATTATATTTCCGCCCTTTGCTTTCGTTTCTCTCACTTGGTCTAAGTGAAAGAAAAGAAAAAAATCTCTTCGATCAAGTGCTAGCGAGGTTAAAGTAGGAGATTTTATTTGTATACTATCTACATTCGATATAAATATGAATTCTTGAAAATAACAATTAATTTCTACACTAAGAGGGTAAGCGGAGCTTAGAAGCTTAGTGATCTAGATTGATAGAAAAATATCTTGATAGGTAGTGTTTATGATCCTTTCTTCGAAATCTCCCGGCCAGGGCAAACAGTCGCTTCGTGGGAAGTTTTTCATGGCTGAGCCAGATGGTAAATTTTCAAGCCTATGTGTACACGGTCGATCCTATCCAGGACGTGTCAAAACAATAGGATGATCTCTTCAAATGTATCAGCAGAGTGATCCTACGCCTCGGAGTTCAAAGGGTCTTCTGGCGGTGCTCGGGATTGGCGCCTTCGAGGAATCTGTCGAGGTGCCACAGCTTCGGATAGCAATTGCGCTCCGACCCTCGATCTGGCTGCCACACTGTAAGGGGGCCATCCAGACCCAAAAGATCCCTACATATAACTCGAACTCTAGTGGCAAGGGCGGCCACTGTGCAAATCAAGCAGGCATGCACACCGCAGTCGGTTTTGAGGGTTCGTTACAATGTCTATCAAGTATACATCTTGCTGGAAAAACTCTTACGCCAAACAGCGATGGCTTTAAGATACTTCGCAATGATATCCAGGCAATTGCGGTTACTTAACGCTGGCTGATGTACTAGAATTCAATGCGTTGGAGATTTCGTACTCTTTTTCTTAAATCTTCTTTACTTTTTATCTTCTCTCTTCTGCTTATTGTTACTATCTGTAAACTTAAGTAGAGATTGTCCTATCGGATAGCCAATTATGTCTCAGCTTGATCCGACAGTTAAACCTCATGCCTACCTATATTAATGACGGATACCTGTCGTAGCTGGCACTAGTGGAATGGTGAGACGAAGATGGGGTTGTGGAAGGACTTGCATGTGATCGTGATACAGCCTCGCGCTAATACATGGAAATTTGCGATGCCATATAGCTCAGTGGCAGATGATTGGGCAACACTCAATTTACCTGGAAAGGAGACCAAGTATCTTGGTAGTAAAAAAGAAAAATTGAAATGTGGCTAGCCAGGACATCACATGGGCGAGCGAGTTGCTGCCGAAGAACAATGGCACTGACGAAACTCGAAATACCAACACAGCGCTATTCTTTCTGGTATAGTTAGACTCTTTCGCGGCCGAATTGATGTTTTGACCTAGGCAAACCGAACGGACACTGGAGCTAGACACTGTTGGCAAATAATAGCTAGGTGGAAAAACCCGCGTTTTATCGACTCCAGGCCATGCCAAAATCATGGCCTAGGAATTACTGTTACATATGATGGCACTCTGTATAACCACTTTCATCATTTGGTGCCACAAATAAATTTGGTGCCACAAGCAAACTGTGGCAAAAAGAAAAGGGGCAAAAAGAAATGACCAGACTGGGGCTCGATCCCAGGACCTTATCGGTGTTAACGATACGTGATAACCAACTACACCATCCGGCCAATTGATATATGGAGTGGGGAATTGTGTCACTATGATCCACAATTAGAATTTTCCTCTAGTGGGACGGGTCAGAGTATGCACGTGACTGAGCATAAAAGCAGGGAAGTTATTCACAGCAATCTTTTTCAGTTTCTCTTAGTTACTAATCTTCCAAGCTCTTTGATATTGTCCATGGAGCTCTGGTGTTGCGATAATTTTTTTGACTCAGGATTTGTGGGAGGTTTTCAATGATGTTGACCGTCTTGTGCAGAAGAAGGCAGGAAATATATCGAGAAAACATTCAAGCCTTCCTTAGAAGTTTCTTAGAAATCATAACATACAGCACTCAGCAGATAGAATTAGAAGAGATATGTGACATCTTCTTTATGCCAGACACACTGGTTGATTCCGATGCCTTACCAATAGCACACGGCAAAGAATGTGCCGCTCTCTCCGCGACAAATGATTTATACAAAAGGGCACCCGAATTGTTGCGGTAAAGATTTGCCCTTGTGGGTGACATGGGCACGGTGTCAGTCTTTTAGGGCTGCAGACGTTTAAACACCTTGGCAGCATCTAATACCTCTCAAATTCTGCACTATCTGCTGCACCACACCATACATAATCGACCCCTCAGCTGTCATTTACGACGTGCATTAGGCCTTATCGCTTGACAGGAGAGATATCTTCCCATCATACCTGCCAAGGAAGCCCAGACTTCATAGTGATAAGTGTTGACTTCACTTCGGAATATCTTACTTTAGGTAGCAACCCCGCATTTGCCTAGTGGACATGCCTAATTTGGCGATATCTGTATACCTCAAGCGTAGCCTTCAATTCATCTTTTAATATGGCTTGAGCACATAGGATATCAGTTATTAGAGAACTGCATTCCAGCTGCATTTGAGACTGTCTAATACCTGGATGGTGCATCACAAGACCTTATCCATTTATAGACATAATAATCAATGCGGGGCTGGGCTCTCTTAGTGAAGCGCTAACAAGGTTACGTGCAGGCTGCATGGTGTGCTCATATATATAATGAAAATCTACGCGAGAGCTCTACCAATTGTAAAACGCTGCTGCTCCACGGAAATTCCGATAAAAGGAATCACAGTATCATGAAGTTCGATTGGGCGGTACACACGGACTTGGTGGGAATCACTTGCATATGAACGGCGCGATCCAGCGGCTTTCTAATCTGGGAAACCAGATTGGTGGGATATTGCAAGATATTTTGAGCTAGCTTCTTTCTTCGTGAAGTCATCTACATAATAGAAAAGCGCTTTGGAGCCAATGCAGGGAAAAGAAAAGTCTCGATTTTGCTGCTTCAGGTCTCAAGGCTCTCATCCATGATGAATCTGATTAATGCTGCCATTTATCTTTATACAGTTATTACTCCAACCATAATTGGTGCTACCGCTGTCATATTCACTGCAGCCTTTATAGTATCCAGGCTCTATCTGCACCCCCTAAGCAAGTTTCAGGGCCCTAATATTGCGGCTCTGACTCGATGGTATGAGTTCTATCATGATGTTATTCGTGGTGGAACTTATGTAAAATACTATCCAGAGCTTCATAACAAATATGGTATTTTGAACACCTTCCTCTCAAAGAAACTTGGTAGCTAACAGTTTTGAAGGACCGGTTGTGCGTATTGCACCAAACCATGTTCACGTCGACGATCCCGAATTTTACAAAGAGTAAGATTTCAGCTGCCCCGAACAGAAAGTAAAGCTCCCGCTAATTGAGAACAGGGTCTTCAAACAGCAGACGGATTTTATGAAAGCCCCATATTTCTATGCCAACCTGGGAGTCTCCGAATCGTTAGTGTCGATCCTTGATCCGCACAAATACCGAGTGCGGAGGACAATTGTCAGTACTCTTTTTTCAAAGCAGTCATTGGATAAAGTCATGCCTATAGTGCAGGATACTGTGGAACAAGCTGCCAATATACATCGAAAGCGATATCAAGAAGGTAAATGTACGGATATTCAGAAATTATTTCGATGTATTACAGTATGTCAAAAGCTCGCCCCATTCCAAGCCCGGAGAGTATGATTCTCAAAGATATACTAGGTTGATATCATTTCTATGGCTGTATTTGGACAAACTCAAGATCTTACATCCCAGGATAGATATGATATCTACCTACCTTTCTTGGCCAGTGTCGATGCTTTCACCAAGAACCTGTGGCTCACGAAGCATCTTCCAATCCTTCAACAGATCGCCCTCAATTTACCCGAGAAGTACGCTGAGAAGCTATCCCCAGGATACCTTAGCTTCCGAAACGTAAGTCTCGCAATCCGCGTGTGTATCTCTGGTCTAATTTTGTTTGTTTTAGCAATGCGAGAAATGGGTGAACATGGTCAGGCTCGTCATGAGAAGGGTATACTTCAAACAGAGGATGGTAGAGACACTGTGTTTGACTTGCTTCTTGAGTCTAATGATCAAAAGAACTACAAGGTGCCTGACATGACCGAGCTGGTAGACGAGGCGTTTTTGTTTCTTATCGCTGGCAGCGATACTACCGCTTACTCCATGGCCTGTGCAACCTACTACATTCTGACTCATGAGGATGTCTTATCAAAACTGAAAACTGAGCTCAGCGAAATTCCTCGTCACGATGACGGCCGCCTAGATTGCAAGAATCTTCAATCGCTTCCATACTTGGTAGGAATGCCTTACTCGCCATTTCCTTTGTCCCACTAACAAACCTCGGCAGACCTGTGTCATAAAAGAAAGCTTACGCTTATCATGTGCTATCCCGGGAATTTTGCCCAGAGTAGTCCCTCCGCAGGGGACCAATGTACAGGGAGAGCATATCCCAGGAGGTGTAAGTGATATTGTGCTGTGATAAAGCTTCCTGACTTGCTAATGAGATATAAACAATCGTATCTATGAGTACTCGAATTATCCATGACAATGAAGAACTATTTCCTGAACCAGAGAAATTCAAGCCTGAGCGATGGTTGGGCGATAAGGGTAAAGAGCTTGAGCGCTGGAATGTTACGTTTTCCAAAGGTCCACGTGCGTGCCTTGGGATCAAGTAAGTGGTGTTATTTGTTTCACATCTGATGACTACATAATCGAGGGTGCTGAGCTGATCTCTCTGTGACAGTCTTGCTTACATGGAGATTTACATAATCCTCGCGACTTTCTTCGCAGATTTCGATCTATCGCTTCACCAGACTGATGCGAAGAGTATGGAGTGGTTGGATCACGCGGTGGCAATCAATAAGTCCCACGTTACTGTCCATGCTAAACCATTGCGGGAATAGAAGTCACATCTTCGTTATCAAATTGTATGTCCAGGTGATTACCTTCATGATGCGTATTTTCGCCTGGCCTTGATCCAACCGCCTTTGTTTATTTGTTCTCTAATTGATGATTGCATTTATGATTCTGTGGAGACTGGCTTCCTTAAAAATCGCATCTTAGATAATTACTAGCCTCGCAGATCAACAAACAATATATAGGTACTTGAAGATGCCTGTAATACCACCAGCGGCTTTCTCGATCACAGGCTATTGTAAGTCCAGATGGCAATTTTCCCATACCATAGAGGCATCCTCTCGTGAGGAAAGGAGACTCGGATCGTGCATTCCTGTATCCCATAATTCATGGGAATAGTGGAGACGATCGCTGCTTTTGTGGGTGGGCCCTTTAAGGCTTTGTGCGCGGGGTTCGGTGCAAGATTTAGGGAGTTCGGACTTGGTCCGACTTTTCTCTGAGAAAATTCATAACTTCATATCGAGACATACGCTTATATAAAGAGAAGAACAGTACCATGGATCTCGGTAACTCGCTGTTACCGTCTTTCTACGAAAATGCCTTCTCCTATCTGAGCTTCCTTGGTCTATCCCAACAACCCGCCAGTCTGCATGTCAATACAAACATACTACCAAGCGATAACGAATTTCTAAACAACATTCCACCGACATTTGAGAATGTTTCGGTCTCATTTGTGAAAGACAATCTTGCCGTCATCCCCGGTGAATGGGAGGCTAGTGGCATCAGTAAGTTCATCTTCTATTTGAGAAGGACTTCGAACTAAACAGTTTCAGAAACACCGTTCTATGATATTCGGTCAGACCAGTCTGATTTCCAAGATGTTATGACACATATCAAGTCCGAAGACTTTATTGCATGGGACTACTCTTTTTTCAACATCATTGGACAGCAGGCAAAGCTCGAGAAAATCCAGTCGTTCGAGGGAGAATTTCCGCATGTCCATGAGGCGCCTGCCTATTTCCCGGAAACAAATGAGCTCTTCTATACCGATACAAGTGTCACAGGATGGCTTTGAGCACTTAATGTGGACACCCATGAGGTGAATCTGACGATCTCGTTACTTGAACATGATAAAGCTGACCATGTCAACAAAGGCACGCAAAGTTGAGACAACGCCACCGCTGGCAAACGTGAACGGAGCGAGATATCACAAGGGCCGTATCTATCTAACTACAAACGGAGGACCAGTTCGAGGAATTTATTCTCTCAACCCACTTGACGGCACCGCGACACCAATTCTTAACAACTTCCGCGGTCGACATTTCAACAGTCCCAACGATCTGATCTTTGACTCGAACTCGAACATCTGGTTCACAGACCCACCATATGGATGGTATCAAGGCTTCCCCAATGTTCAGGTCCCTGAACTACCAAACGGAATTATTTTTTCAACACGAAAACAAAAGCGCTAGTGGCGGTCTCCAACTCGGTCGTTACGACACCGAATGGACTTGCATTCTCAAACGACGGGTCCACACTCTATGTCGCTGACTCGAACTCCACTGCCGGTAGGCCGTTAGGATTTCATCCTGCTAGCTTGCGAAATGTCTGGGCTTTTGATGTGAAAGGCTCGATCCTTAGCAATGCGCGACTCATCCACCAGACGGAGAGTGGATGGCCGGATGGGTTACAAGTCACCCGGGATGGATATATTCTTGTTGCAGTATTGGGCGGAGTGGATGTCATTGATCCCTATTCTGGAATCTTGCTGGGCAAGATCAACACCCCGGAAGATATTATCTTTAATCTTGAGCGAGGACCCCAACAAGGAAGCCAGCAGATGTGGTTGTTGACTGGGCAAAATCATATTTATAAGCTCTTGATGAACTTGAGTGAGCAGTGATTGATGAGCTCTCATCTTGTGTTCGCGAGGTACTCTGGGTTACTCTCCAAGTATGACGATTATTCAGCACCTGCCTTGACGTCCTCTGTCACGGATGCTTTTGGAGCCACAGGTGTATCAACACATTCGACTTGAACAATCTGCTTCCCAACTTCGCCATTAATAGATCCAATTACAACCGCGCTTAATTTATTGCCGTATAAACACCCTGAATCCAACCCGATCGCATATCGGCCCAGCTGCAAACGACGTTTTGCATCATGCCCGAAGATAACCGTAGTCTTTGACGCTAGCTTATCCTGCCACTGGTCCCACTCCGTAATCCAGCTTTCTTCTCCAGCAGTCTCAGACGGTATAAATCTTTCTTCGACACCCGGTGTGCGAGCGACGCTCCGCATATGTAATAAAGCATGTGGGTCCTGGTCCTCAAGTGGGATGTTTGGAGCGAGACCCGCATGTACCATAACTAAAAGGTCACCAAAACAAGATGTTAGGTTTTGAGGTACTTTGACACGCAATATCAAAGGCAAAGCAGCAAGCCAGTCGAGCTGAGGCCTCGAAAGTGCCAATGCAGTATTTGTGGTTGCAGGGCTAGGTTTCTTGCTTATGCCAGCTGTGGCGGATGCACATTTGTCAGAAACCTCGGAATCTCGGACAGTATCGGCTTCGGGGTCCTCAGGTGCCTCCGGTCTACCAGTTAAGCCTCCGGAATGATGCAGGCTATCTCCAGTAGCGCTTATCTGCGCAGCTGCATTAAGAACTGCATTTTCGTGGTTGCCTCGCACTGCGCTGGCCCCGAGCTTAATAGCCAGATCAACAACACCAGGACTATCGGGCCCTTTATTGACCAAGTCGCCGACTAGTATGAGATGATCTCCTTTCTGTTTGTCGAAGCCGACTTTGTCTAGGAGTGCCTCTAAGGACTTTCTCATTCCATGTACATCGCCTACAATGACCAAGCGTCCGCTAGCAGGGCCATTTTCGGAAGATGTGAAGGACTGCGGAATTAGATTATCCGGTATGTCGGAAATGAAGGTTTTGACTGGGAATATCTTAGCGGGGATTTTTTCGGCGGTCATTTTCTCAAGAGTGAAATCACGTCTGTATCTGAAGGGAACGGGAAGACAATGATGTGAAAAGACGCGCTGGATGGGGCGACCCAATGTAGACTAGCGTGGTTTGGTACACCCATCGATGACTGTCAACTCTCACTGTCATTTTTCATTGAACTAGATGAAGAAACAAAGGTACACTTTTTCTTTTTTCTGACCTCTATTGAGAAAACATAGCCTAGATGCCTCCGGTATTATATTCTTCTAATCAAACTTCATCTACAGTATATGAATTCTTTACCTGGCAAGTGAAAAGTAATTGACAGTAAGTCGGGTTAGTTTTAACCATTGAGTCAATAGAGCTACTACCTAAATTAAGGAAAGTGTATCAGCGAACTTACGACAGGTATTCATCAGAAATACATTCAGTGCGACTCACAATGGGACGTAAAGAAGAAGAGATGGACGCGTTATCCCCCATAGCCACCTGTCGAGTAAACTCAATGACAGCATTCTTTTGATAGTCACGCGCCTTGGTATGATATCCAGGCGTGCCGAGAGCCCGCGAAAGTGAATAGTAAGCATCAGTGAACTCTCCCAACTCCATTAGGTTTCTTCCTTGGATGTAATGAGCAATACTTATAAGATCTCCCGGTCGCGGCTCGTCAAGATGGGTGTATCTTGCGATCGTCTTCAGCACAATACCTAGACGACGGTTAGACTCTTCAAACTGTCCCGTGGAGTGGAAGACCGCGGCCGCAAATATTCGGCAACGGAATTCCTCCGATGGAGACAGAAAGGGATTTGAATCGATCGCTTGGGTAACGATCTCCAGCGCGCATTGCGGGGTTCCATTTTTCCAATATGCCTCTGCTTCCTGGAGTGGTGTGTTCTCAGAGGCATTGCAGAGCCAGAGATCATCAAACCATACACGGGTGGATTTCATCTTAGGGCTCATGACACAACTAGTGTGACTGAGAGCTTGGGTCTCATCCTGGAATGCTGGAGGTGTAGGTTCAGCAACGCGACACTGGGCATGTGCCAAAAGGACGTCGTACTCTGCCAGTTGGGCCTTGAGTGAGTCTACTGTATGCATTGAATGTTGCAGGTTTTGTTCAAGGTTGGAGATCTGAGTTGTCAGTTGCTTGATCTTAACGTAAGGACTAAATTCTTCATTCTTGGGATTAGTGGATAGTTTGTTCTTGCGCTGTCGTCGAATTGCAGGTGGTCGAATACCGAACCTGGAAGCCATCTTAAAGATATTCATGTTAGTTTTAGAAGAGAAACTATTGCCGTCTTGAAATTGGAAACGATTAATTGCTCTGGGTAGTAGCAGACGAGTAAGTCACCGGTGTCTTTTCGGGAGGGGTCACCGAACTATATATACTCAAGTACAAAGCTTCGACAGGTCATTGTTCTAAGATGTTTATTGTTCGAGATGGTCATAAAGGTTGTCTATGGTGACCCAATTTCATATTCCAGGGCGAACAATGGGCTTTGTGTCTTTGTGGAGACACCCGAGACATCAATTACTAAGAAATGCGTTCATCGCAAAGAACCTTGGAACCTGAAACTGTAATCAGACAAAATAGACAAACAGAGCAAATCCACGCTATGACCTCAACATCTAGTGGCTGGCCCCACATCCCACCGGCATGAGGTGGGATGCAAACAGCATTTGCAACGTTGTGCGGAAGGACCGGGCTGAGTCATTTCATCTGATACACTGTGCTGTCTCGTGATTGGCTGGAGTGGGTGCTCTAGACTTGCGGGGTGCCCAATGCAAACATGTCATACAAGGAGTATGGATCAAAACCGGGTCTGAGCAGCCAATCTTGCGTCGATGCCGGTCATCAACCCTGTATAGAGGTTTGCATCTGCTGTTAATTGCGGCTTTCATTTCCATTCCTCTGCCTTGTTTTCTTCCAATACAATGTGGCACGATCAACCATGACTGGCTACTGAAGCTTCGCATCCGAAACGTACTTTCCTCTGTTGTGGTGATTTGTCATAGACTTGGCTCTACGATCCTTGTTCAATGGTAGCTCGGCTTACTCAAATGCTAGTTTATGTTCCTGAAAAGCCCCAGAGCTTCGCATAGCTCTGGATTTAAATTCCGAGCTACCCCCCCTCTTCCCCCCCCCCCTTTGATCTTTTCATTTTTTTACTTCCCTGTGTTTCCCGTCCCCTTGGGTCTCTTCTCGTACATTCCGAGCCAAAAATGTCCCCTTCAACACAGCCGAATGGTGACGGTGTTGACATTGTCAACATCCACCAAGATGACATGGACTTTTCCCTCGTTGATGAGCTTTACAAAAATTTGAGCCCACCCGAGGGAAAACAGCCCTCTTTTCCCACTCTCCTGCTCTATGACACCAAAGGGCTCAAGCTGTTCGAGAAGATCACTTACTTGGACGAATATTATCTCACCAATGCCGAGATTGAACTCCTGACAACACATGCAAAGAGAATGGTGGAGCGGATTCCGGAAAATGCACAATTGGTAGAGCTTGGTAGTGGGTAGGTTTTCCTTACGCCTCCCAGACGGCCTTGGAGTTGGTCGTATCGTCAAGCTCTAACACCTCACTGCAGGAATCTGAGAAAGATAGAGATTCTCCTCCGCGAATGCGAGCGAATGCAAAAGCGGGTAGATTATTACGCCTTGGACCTGTCACTGACCGAGCTACAACGGACATTCTCCGAGATCTCCCCGAAGAGCTTTGAATATGTTGGATTTCATGGGCTTCACGGAACCTATGATGACGCTCAAGACTGGCTGAAGAACCCAGAAAACCGCACTAGGCCAACTGTTGTGCTTTCGATGGGATCTTCCATTGGAAACTTTAGCCGGTCCGAAGCAGCAGATTTTCTCGGTGGTTTTTCGAAGCTCCTCGGTCCGTCAGATTTTCTTTTGATCGGAGTAGATGCCTGTAAAGACCCAGAGAGGGTTTACAGTGCTTACAATGACTCGCAAGGTGTCACCCGAGCGTTTTATGAGAACGGACTGGCACATGCGAACACTGTACTGGGCTTCGAAGCTTTCCGGCCTGTCGATTGGGAGGTGGTGACTGGCTATGACACCGAAAATGGGTGTCATCAAGCATTTTATTCCCCCAAAGTCGATGTTGTGATTAAAGACATAACAATTCGGAAAGGAGAGAAGCTCAAATTCGAAGAAGCTTACAAATATAGTCGAGATGAGAGGGATGAACTCTGCCGCAGCGCAGGCTTGATCCCTCAGATGGAATATGGAAATACCGAGGACAACTATCGTGCGTGAAAACAGCTAATATCTCATCATTTTGCTTCCCATGTACTGACAGTGACAATCTTCAGATATTCATCTTCTCTCGCCTGCGGCCCTCGACATCCCGACTCAGCCTTCGCAGTACGCTAGTCGGCCTATCCCAACATTGAAAGATTTCCAAAATCTATGGACCTCATGGGATCTTGTGACCAAAACCATGATACCTCGTGGAGACCTTTTGTCAAAGCCTATCAAACTTCGAAATGAGTTGATCTTTTATCTGGGCCATATTCCAACATTCTTTGGTTTGTCGACATCATTGTCGGAATATTATTCCCAAGGCTAATAATGGTGGTATACAGATATCCATTTGACTCGAGCAACACTCGGGAAGCCCACCGACCCCAAATACTACCAAACGATCTTTGAACGTGGAGTTGACCCCGATGTTGAGGACCCGGAACAATGTCATGCACACAGTGAAACCCCCGATGAGTGGCCTCCATTGGACGAAATTCTGGATTACCAAGAGCGTGTTCGCAGTAGAGCACGATCTCTTCTCCAAGATAGCAAAGCGTTGCAGGATCGAACTATAGGCGAGGCGCTGTGGATAGGTTTTGAGCATGAGGCAATGCATCTGGAGACATTCCTCTACATGCTACTGCAGAGTGAGAAAACTCAACCACCATCTGGCATTGATACCCCCGACTTCACTCAAATGGCCCGGGACGCAAAAAGAAATGCCAAGCCGAATAAGTGGTTCCGTATCCCCAGACAAACCATAATTGTCGGTCTGGATGACTCGGACAAGGATGCTGTGCCCAAAGATTCGTATGGGTGGGACAATGAACAACCTCAGATGAAAATCAACGTCCATGCTTTTGAAGCACGTGCCCAACCTATCACCAATGGTGAATATGCGAAATATCTGCAAGCCAATCGCTCCCGAGCAATCCCTGCATCTTGGTTACCTGTAGACCCGGAGCAGGCCTATCCGATTGCTAAGGGGACCAGTCGATCCAGCCCTGGTGCCACTGAGGAGTATTTGAATAACTTTGCCGTCCGCACAGTACTGGGATCTGTTCCTTTGGAACTCGCGCAAGACTGGCCTGTTATCGCTTCTTATGACGAGCTCGCGAACTACGCGAAGTGGGTGGAGTGTCGAATCCCCACGTTTGAGGAGGTCAAGAGTATCTACCAATTTTCGGATCGACTCAAAGAAGGTACTGCTGGCCAGAAGCCTAATGGTCAAAAGTAAGTCAAGGAACCTGTTTAAATGAAGCAATCAACTAATCCTCTCCAGCAATGGAGCCAAATCAGTGAGCGAGACACAAACACCACCCGTGTTTCGCGACCTCACAGGTTGCAATGTGGGCTTCAAGCACTGGCATCCTACTCCCGTTACTCCAAACGGCGACAAGCTGGCCGGACAAGGTGAGTTCGGTGGAGTTTGGGAGTGGACCAGTTCACCGTTGTTGCCTCAGGAAGGCTTCGAGGCCATGGAAATATACCCAGGCTATACCTGTAAGTGCAACCCCTGCAACAACCAATAAGATGCTAATATTATCATAGCCGACTTTTTTGACGGGAAGCATAACATTATACTTGGTGGCTCCTGGGCGACGCTACCTAGGATCGCTGGCCGGTCTACATTGTAAGTCTCCTGGATATATATCTACTCGACCCTTTGCTGACTGAACAGTGTCAATTGGTACCAACACAATTATGTCTATGCTTGGGCTGGAGCACGTCTGGTGAGGGATTCCCGGAATGGGTTCAAGCAGACGATTTAGAAGTAGAAGCTGAATGGAATGACTTCGCCTGGGTTGTTTTCATTCAGCCCTTTGGTGCATGTTAATTCTTCACATTCTACATAATACACCTAAGTACTGAAATTAGGAAATCACTAGGGTTGGAAATACTTGCCAAAATTAAACGTTGATCTCTTATAAAGCATCACTTTTACATCACACAGAACATAGTCCGTACAGTAGAGTGCATGAACGTAAAGCAGATAAGACCAACAGACCCACCTTGAAAATCATCAGCCAAGAATGGGATCGACCGCAAGGAAACATCCCAGAGCGTTAAACCCTAAAGAACCTGGAACTTTCGATGAATGGAGGGAAGAATGTAGTCCAGCTTCTCGGGTGATTTCACGGGGTGATGGGATTCTAGCATATCTGGGACCTTGCGTGAGAGGATCTCCCGTAACATGCCGTGAGATCGGAATCGAGATTTCAAGTCGTTGAACTTTGAATAGCATAGGAACAAAGTACCTACTGTTACTCTGACACGATTATTTGTTTTGTGGCGGTGGCTAAAGACTATTTGAAAGGTTTGATCCTGTACTCCTTACAAGGCGTTGGTGTTGATCCCTGTTCGACGAAGATTCATGGGTAATGTCCAGCCTTGACTTGACAACGCAATAGATACATTAAGGCGGAAAACGAATCCGATTCTGGATTTTCATTTGCCCTTCTCTTCTTATCTTGGAATGTGTGCCTGCGTGTACAGTCATCGGCAAAGCCCGCGATCGGGGGAGTCGTTCAACACGGCATAGCTCCGACGCAAGGGAGGAAAACATAAATACAGTCAATCTTTCTACGCGCAAGGACTTCGTTAGGTTCGAACTGAGTTTAAGCCTGAATGGAAAGCAAGCCTCCTGGTGCTCATGGAGATAGTTGCCGATGTTGTGGATAGGAAAGGTTTTGTGCTAAGGGAATTGTCTTTTGTCTACACTTTAACTGCGTAATTTGGGACGCTATGTACTGGCCATACGAATACAGGGACAATTGCCAAACGGACACAATGTTCGAGGCCCGTCTGGAAGATTAAAGAGAGCAAGTATGTGCATTTAAAGCCTTGTCACGAAATAAAGATACATAGCTCGAGGAGTATAGGTGATGTCTCGATCAGGGACCCCTGTCAGTGACACATCCAGGATCGATCGACAAGCTTGCGATCGTCCGCACTGTATGTAAGATTGGCATTACGTGCCAAAGGACTAGTCTAGCGTGTACAGAAAAACAAAGGAGCCAAGAGTTGAATCCGATATGGGTACAGGGTTGTCTCATTTCATTGGCAGAAGGAAACCAAGGTGCACGCCCAAGTACCGGCATTCGGCTGTTCCTTTCATGCGTGTACCTAGGAAACGTCACGATCGACGTGTCCTGCGAACCTTAATCGGGAGGAGTGTGGTCGAGGAATGGAGTATAGCCTATCGAGCTAGCAGGCTCCCTTTTTCCTTTTCTGGGTAGCTCCACTGGTGATGCACGGGTTTTGCATTTTGTTCCCTACAGGTTATGGCCTTACTGCCTAGGATCGGTTCATTACCTCCTCCAATCTTGCATGCCGGGTTCGGAGTAAAAAGCAGCAGGCGAGAATGCCTCACGGGCTGAAAGGGTCCTCGGCCCCGAGAAGCGGGTCTACGTTCTTTGGCAGTTTGACGATCTAGGATCTCCGGGATCTCCAGTGGAGAACCGCTGGTGCCGCTAGGAGAATCTAGTCGAGTTGGAATGTGTCACAGGCTCGTCAAAGGGATTCACGAGCGAACCCTGCCGAGCCTGTCAACTTGGCCCGCAGTCCATGCCACAGGAGCAGCCGGCTGTCGCCCAGTTCAACCTGCATAAGTGGGTCAGTAGGACGGCGGAGAATTCAATCAGTCCTTGACAAGCCGTGCTTAGTATGGATTTACATACTGCAGGAGCTGCCTGGAACTAGGCTCGGCTTTCGGATTTCCTATATGTATCCCGGCCTGGCCTCAATTTTACTTCATTCTACGGGCGTCAATGGCATAGAATACCTGCTTGGAAGGGTCTTTTTCCACATTATTTGTTTCGCCTTTTGTCGCTCTTTCAGTTCGCATTGCCTTTTATATAGTATTTTGATTTTTCCCAGAGCATTGCCGGTTGCCTTTGATCCTCCACCAAAAAGGAAGACCTGGCTTTTGATTAAGCCCAGTGTTCTTGACCACGCGACCCATTCAACACGACCTTCAACTGTCTTTGATCGGCCAAAAATCAAACAATCCGCAAATATGGAGTGTTTTCGACAGGTCTGGAGGTGCATGAAGGCGCCGTTTATCACCCAAGAAAGAGTGCTTGAAATTGTGAGTTGATAGCACCATCCTACCATGGCGTTCGAAAGATCAAAGAAACTGACAGTGTCACTCCCTCAGGGCCCCCCAACCGATTTCCGAAAGGAAGAAACCCCGGCTTGCTTCTCAGACGCGGAGTCAGTCATATCGCCCTATAACCCACGCGAGCGGCCAATTCTGACAAAGGAGCTACAGCATGTTGATGTATCAGGATCGCCGAGGATCGATAATGATTCGGAACGGCACGACAATCGAGATGACGGATCTCCAACCATTGATCGAGGAGAAAATGCAAGCCCAGGTGCGGGAGATGAGCGTGGAGGTGTCAAGTCCCGCTTCCGATCGCGCATGAAGTTGACACGATGGTTCAAGTCGACACCGGTCGATAAGAATGAAGACCTTGAGATACAGGTCTTGGATAAGAGTGTGCGGGGCGCGACTGATCACGATGGACAGCTGGTGGCAACTTTGGATAGATCACCTGCCTGATCTACAGGAATTTAATATGGTCTCCGAGGGTTCGGGTTTTCGCAATCACATCAAAAAAGTCGGCACGTCGTTATAGCGAGATTTAGACTCCAAATTGTTGGTCTTAGAGGTTTCCCTGGCTGCACTATTTCCAGGGGTTGAAGCTTCCTTCTTTTCAGAGAGATATGAACTAGGCTGAGATGGCTCTGGCAGCTCATCGAGGTCATCAAATAACATTTGGACTCTGGACTTGAATCCCGTTACTGGTCTGTTGCTCTTCGGCGTCGGCGTTAATCTCTCTTTGTGCAAATTAGGGTTTTTTGGCGTAGTTCTCATTGGCGTCTCACTTATTTGCCGCGGTGCAGGTGCAGTTGGTCTTTCTGGAGCTCTGCTCGGTGTACCTTCATGGCGTGTAGTAACTGGTGGCATGATGGTTGGGTAAACAACTTCATCAATATCGGAGTCCTCCTCCGAAGCCGTCTCGAGGTCAATGATATCATTCGTTTGAACAGATACTCCTGGGAGAGCATCCTCAGACCTGGGAACCTGGCCGCTGTCGCGGTCTGGCCTAGAGGCTTGTCCAAATCCCGCAGCAGCTCTGGTTGACGATTTGACAGCATGAACGCCGACCAATGATCGCGACTTTCGCGGGCTTGTCATCAAACCATGAAGATGCGTCCCAGCCCAAGCACCGTCGTCCTCATCTGTGTGCTCCTCCGGGTTGTCATCCACTGGCCCCTCCAGCCGGGCAAGACCATCTTTCTGCCGCGCGTCTAATGCTTCCGCGTCCTTTCGCATCTGGAGAATTTTTGGAATTGCCGTTTGACCATCTGTGGGCCTTTCTATCTCTTTGATCGCTGCTGCACTCCGTTCCTTGGCTTCTTTCTTTCGGCGAACGTACTCCGCGTAATGGAGATGCTGCGTGAAGGTTTGCGCGATGGCATAGAATTCGTCTTCGACCATGACCCAAGCATCATCTTCATCTAGGCCTTCCACAAGGAATCTGATTGGTGTAAGTGGCCGACTGATTCACATGGCTGGGGGACTTGTGACGTACTCTTCGGTGGGACACGGTCGCGCGGGGGAGGTAGGCGGAGTCTGGGCTGTAAATCGCGATCATTTGTTAGTCCAGATAAATCACAAAATACCTGATGGCAATCTGACACGTACATGATCTAAAAAAGTCTCTTCCGCTGGGAGATGCAGGTGTTTTGGGCGTTAGGTCTGGGTCTACATCTGCCTCGCGCTTGACGCGCTTCCGCGGCGTTGACTCTTTTTTGACGCGTGCCTCATCCTTCTTCTCAAGAAGCCAGGGTAATGTCCTGGGCATGATATCGTACTAGGCAGATCTCGATGGATCGCGCCGACTGAAGTGTTGCGGAGAAAATATGTGGAAGTTTGGAGATCGGCGCTGATAAGAGATGAGGTCACCCGCTATGCTGCTTTATAGGAATACTGGAGAAAGCTGCATCATTGCTGTAAACCTCAATACATTGGGTATCTGTTATGCTCTAGACAATCTGTTTTGTGTATGAGACAGGGAGAAATAGGAATAAAACATAGACGGGAATAAAAGATGCCCAAACGCCACAGAAGACCCAGTTAGACATGCCAAACGCCGCTACAACCATCTTATGCAAACGCCGGAAATTCCAAGATTCTTCAACCCGGTATCTGACTTATGCTTCACCCGGTCGCTTGCTGTTGCAGCTCACAATCTTCACCTTATCGGCAGTGACTGTGGTCTGGTTATCCAACTTAAAGGATACGTCCTTGATCAAGAAGGTCCAGACTTCGTCGCAAAATCGGTATGTATCGAGGTGGCCCTGGATATTGCAAGAAGGAATCAGTCTCACGGGAGCAGTGACAGATGATTAGACCATGTCGCAACAGCTCCTGGCGCTCTATGGTACCCAATATCCAAAAGACCCTGTTCTTACCTTGAATGTAAGTCTGGCTCGAACCTTGTCCGCCAGCACCTCGGTGACAACTTTGTCGAAGGTGGAGAGAATCTTCATCGCAAGCTGAGGTTCGATGCGACCCTCGTTGATCAGATCATCAAGAGTGTCGGTGAGAGACAGACCGAGACTAAGTGTCATTTTTGTTAGCCCTGATCTCGGCTCCGACTACCCGGAGTCGAGCGTACCTGCTTCCACGGTAGAGCTCATAGTAAGATTGCTGAGTAGCCATTTTCGCAGCGTCGATCGGTGCTGTTTTGAGGAAAATGTGACGACGAGGAGGAGTGTCGAGTGCTGAGTTGCCTTAACCTGATGGATCGCGGGGATAATCACTCACGTGATATCACATGATAACCCTTATCGCCCATCTAGGCCTCGCAGTACTGGAACAGAGAGAAAAATACGGAAAACAAAGACTCATTTCAACACCTAAGTGTGATATCCATTTCTATGTGATGATTCAAATCCCAGTAAAAAAAATCTTAGACATTAAATCGGCCTTGACTGTTTTCTCACTCAAAAACTCCTTCCACCGAAAACCCCGAGCTTGCATGAGTCGTGAAGTTGACAGTCTACTTGCTGACAACCATACCAGCTAAAACTCCCGCACCGATAACGCCGCCGTCCGAAGCCTCTCGTAAGAAAACTGACTTGCCTCCCCTCTGTGGCCCAGTCCGCATAATTAGGCGGTCGATATGTTGCTGGCACATTTCTTTGAACTGCGGGTAGTGTTGGATGATACCTCCAGTGTAAGCTACAACCAGCTCCTCAGGACCAAATTGCCAATCTACCGGGGTGGGCTGTAGGACTGGGACAACATGTCCATGGATATTGTGGTTGACAGAAGCTGGTTGGACACTGGCGGCAGCAGCAGAAATGACAGCGGAGACGTCGCCATTACTTTGGGGCGAAGCTGCATGTTCTGGAGTATTGACATTGCTGTCTTCCTTCAGCTCGATTTCGCGGCAGCAAGCTAATAGTCCAATAACTGCGGCAGCGATTAGTCCGGCAGATCGCCTTTGTACCGCTCGAGCGATTCGGCGGAAGGCACCAGCTGTACGGGCATCCCAGAGCCAGTCGCTACTCTCTGGAGGTGGAAGGGATTGGTTCAATTCCTTGGCGAGATCCTGGTCAGATCGGGATCGGGCTACATTGTCGGAAATATAGGTGGTGGTAAGAGCGTATTCTTGAACGAGGTTCGCAGGCAAGATCCGTTTTGATAGCCCCGCCACGGTCGTCAGATAGTCGAATAGAATTAATCGAATTAATTCGCCGATGTATCGCCCTCCTGTCATGTATTCGAAAGGCTGGAAGCCAGGGCGTGCACAGGCTTTATCCAATTCGGCATCCCATTTAGTAGTGATTTCCAATTCGGTGAGAGGCGGGGCAGCACCGGAGATGGTCCACTCGGTGTTGACAATAGTCTCCGTGGCTCCTGGCTCCATTGTGTTGACGCTCTTTGCCTTGGATTCATGTAGCTCACTAAGCTTCATGGGAATTGTTGCATTACAACCCGTTCCAACAATAATTCCCATGGCGACTCGGCTGTTTGGTAATGATTTGACCGCGTATGCAAGTGAAGCCAGCGTCGCAACTGTGTCGTTTGTGATGGCCTGGATCTTTAACTTGGGCAAGGCAAACAGCTTTCGACGCTTGGATGAAGGCTCCTCTTCATCATCTGGTCGTCTTGTGTGTTTTTCATAACCGTGAAGAAGAATATCGCGTAGGTTGAGATTTGAAGAGATGGCGAAGCCCTTACCCATGGGCATCAATGTAGCCTCCGCAAGGGATTCTTGCCTAGAGAGCAGTCAGTATTTGTATAAAGACTTTCTTTTGCGTAGTCCGATCAATGCAAGATCCCAACACTCACATAATGGGAAAACTAAAGGTAATACCCATATCTAGTTCCGCAGGGATGTCTTTCCTGGTTGCATCCGACGTGAGGCTTTCCGCCACCACCTCGGCAATGCAATCCCCAATCCAAGCAAACAAGTCCTCAGCCTTATCCATTTTCAAATGTTCCTGAATGGGCCATGCTCGCTCCAAAGTTCGTTTGACCCGTTGACGCTGAGCCTTGCGAATGGTGTCGCGCGACCTCTCCGAGGCATCCGCGGAGACATCAGAACCATCGACCTCACCCAGCAGCTCAATAAATGCCACTCGTAAATTACTTCCACCGACATCAATCGCTAGATAACGACCTGTCTCTTCTCCTGTTGGTAGCTGGGTCACGGGGGTTGGCAAAAACTGTTGATCCGATGTTAAGGCCAAATGGCGGTATGTGCCGGAGAAGCGACGCGCCAGTCTGTACAACACAGCCTCTTCCAAACACAGGGGTTGAAGAAATTCATCTAGTTCCTGGCAATATTCGAGGTGTTCCCGCTGAGATGCATCCATTTCCACGCTGAAGTCTTCATGCTCCTCATCCTCAATCACATCGTCATGCATGATGTCACGCTCCTCGTCATGGTCTTTCTCAGACGATATTGAATTGACCGAAGCCATTATAGGAATGACTGCAGCAAGAAATCGATCCTTTCTCTTTTCCCAATGATAAATGTAAGGGAAACGGAGACAGAAAGAAAGGGAAAAAAAAAAACAATCCAAGCCAATGGCGTAGTTCAAGCTCGCACTGGCTGTGTAGTTATGGTAAATGTTGGTGGAGATGAGGATCAAAACAAAAGTAGAAAGCAAAAAAGACCGTGCCTTTCTGTCACAATACCCGCTCCGTTCTTAATCGTGACGTCGGGGGCTCAGGAATGCGAGGTACGAGCAGAAAGGACGGCATGAACTTCAAGATGCGCGCCAAGATGGAGACGCTAAAAATAAAGTCCAAGTGCCTAGTTCGCAGGAGCCGTTAGTAAGGTTGCCATACAGGGTTGGGTAGAACATTGTGGTGACGCGGTCTGCAAGGTGATGGGAGGGGGGAGGTACTGCGGGGGATAGGAACAACAGGCTAAGATGATCATGCCAGAACAAAATCACCGGGACACCATGATCTCAGCTGTCATGGTTTACGTACCCTGGTTAGGAATCTTGGTATGCGTGATATGGCTGAAGGGGGGAACCAAAAGCTGGTCAGGTTTTGTGTTTTTTTTTAAGCGACCAGGGATCTACCAGGGGGATAAGCCTGCATATATATGGAGATCGTCGTGTTTCTGAGTGCCCAAATATCCCTTGTGGTGCCTGAGGCAGTTATGCCTGTGGGAAAATCCGAAACGCATACACAGGGCGATGCTTTTATGGTTCGGATGAGATATCTTTTACCGGGCGAGAATCATCGGAAGTGGAGCCTATGGGGGGAGGGGGGAGTCCCTGGGTAAATTAATATTGGATTCCTCCAAGAGCCCAATAATAAAGAGAAAGCACTCAAAGAGATCAAGAGTCATGAAACAGGAGAAGAAAAGGAAAGAATGATTTATTAAAGCCATTGGAGATGCGACCATCGGAGGACACGAGGCGATGCGACGCTGTTCTTTTTTCGGGACCGTGGACGACTTGGAAATCCCGGGAGATATCGTCGATTGGAGCTGACTCAATACCTACGCGGAAAACTCTATAAGTCCTGGCCTACCCCCCAATTCCACTCGACCTGGGCATAATTCTTGGGGAAACTTCGATGATGATCGCGGTCGGAGAAGTTCCACTTTCTCACATACGACCCTCGAACTATGTAACCCTACTGAGCATCTGACGCCTCCAAAACGTGGGCTTTTACCAGCTCGGTTAGACAACTCGGCTACAAATCCCACGTCTATCTTCCCCCTCCAGTCGTGGAGCTCGCATTATTCTTGGCCGTCCAAAACACACGAGGAGGCGTGAGCGAAACGGCCAACCCCCGACGCCTTGCAAGAACATAACTAAGTGGGGCCGGATCACGGTAAGGAAAACGTGCCAGGTTATCGTCATTTCACCGACGCCCTATGGATCGCTTCTATACTTGTCATTCGCCGCGAATCTCTCCGCCCCGGAATTAACCGTGTTCGTAACAACGTGGTCATTGCCGCGCAGGGCCTCGATCGTTCGTGCGCAGCCACCAGATGTCAGCTCTTCCACCAGCGTGGTTCAACCTCGTTTCGAAATATGGGGCGGAAACTCTCCGGGATCACCTGCTCATCGCGGTCACCAATGCGAGCGGAAGGCGGAGGTGTCTTGTGCTCATGCTCGTGCTCGTGCATTGACCAGAGAGCCTCAAATATGCTTCCCAGGGTTTTACCTACTAGCATGAGTCGGGAATTTTCCTGGATTTAGTAAGCCCAACAGTTCTCTGGTTCAAGACCTTCAAGCTTGAACCTTAAAAAAGAAAACATGGTACTCGCTATGGCGGAGTGCCTCCGAGATCGGAGCTCATGGTATCCTATCAATCAAGCCCCATCGGATGTGAGGTCTTGTAGCTTTTAGCGTGACTGTATGAGGAAGGTCGATTGGGATCAGTCTCCAGTCGCGTGCCTGGGTGGAGGAAGGTTATCATAGTGCTACGCATGACTGCTCTCGAATTCTTGGATAGGTGCGTTGTACCTGCGAATCTGCTAAGGCTCGAAGTGGGAATTACCGTATGATACCATGTTTTTGGTTGAGCACATTTACTCATCTATAACACCTGTGCATAACGGGAATGCGTGTTCTGTACAAGAGAAGCACTAAGTGCGATGTGGAGTGTATCTACCTATCATTTTGAAGTTTTCCATTAGGGTGCATTTGATAGGGCATCGGGAAGAAACCCCCATCTAGCATAATCCGAATGGATCGGAAGCTAAACATCCGTTAGCTTCCTAGCTTCACGCAACTTGACCATTACCTCACCAATGTCAGGCGCTTGGCTGCATCAGGTGACAGATCCGAATAATCGGCGAAGATTAGATTGCGCTGCATGCCCTAAGCCATTTTAGGGCTTAGGGATTTCTCACCGGCTGCTTTATCCTATTGACATGGGCATTGGCCTCTATTCTTTGACATGAAATGGGCTTCACATTGTTGAAAAATCGCCCAGTATGTATATCACAAAATTTTAGATTGAGCTTTCTTCGTTTGTGTAGATATCATGTCTGAGATAGCTGGTGGTTGAAGGGAATGACGGGTAGATGGGCACATCCAATGTTATGTAGCATGTTCCTGTCTAAAAAGTCTGACTTCGTTTCAGATTTATAATCTGCAAGGTGTCCCATTCTTCCGTAGCTCGAGTTTCAAATTTAATTGAGGTCTGAAGGACAGAACGTTAGACGGAATTTCATAAATCAATCATACTTTTACCACGAAATCGACGACTATACCTAATTCGGTTGCGTTCCAAATGTATGGTAAGATATATTCAGCATTATGCTTTGCTCATATTCAATTTGTTTATTATACCTAAATAATGATCAGATCGGTAGCAGGGCTAGTGCTCATCTTATACCCAAGCTATTGCAGGTAAAAACAAAGTCGTCACTTGGGATCAGGCCATCGCGAAAACACTACAATGGGGCCATCTATGCGTTATAAATTGCTTCGGGCGTGGACCTTATAATCGCGAAGAATACATTTGATGCATGGATCGCTATAAGATTTTGACTAGGGGAGATTTCTACGGAGGACCTTGATGTCACTTTAAGAAGCTGCAGTTTTCTGGCAAATCCGCTGAGGCTGGGTCAATCCTTTGTAAGCCATGCCTCCATACCTCTTCAAGCTGTAGCCTGTAGCCTGTGGTGCTTTGAGACTGTAAATCATGGCAGCATTTGACAATATGGACTAACTGTCAAATGAAATTTTAAGCCATTGGGTATGTCTAATGCCTCCTATCGATAATCGATTTTTCAAAAGGCTAAGATCTCGCAAGGTGAGTGTCAAGGATTGGCATACACGATAAGCGGAGGACACGGACCCACATAGCACATCAAGGTCCCCCTGAACTGAGACGGTCCCAAGGCTTACAGGGGGTTGCGATGGGTTTTTTGATTTCATTGGAGTTGAGTGGATCCCCGCAGTGATCTTCGATAGAGTCAAACCCCATATTGAAGCCTAACAGATCAGGTACCAAGGTTGAGTGATAAAAAAATTTCGAGTGTCGATCTGGGGGCTCGCGACTATTAGCAAATGCACGTGATCTGAAGGTTACGTTGATTGGTTGTTGTTTAATCGTTGTTCAACACATAAGCATGAACGCGTTGAATTTGATTCATTAACGCTGTTTTTTATTGTTTATTGATTTAATTTAATCTACTTTCATTTTTTCCCCCCCAAAAAATTTAACAAAGGAAAGGAAACGAACACACTGCACTGTAGATTGATCTTCAACGGAATTTATGACCGTAATCCCTCAACTGAGAGTCCTAAGAAATAAAAATAGTGGAAATGAATAAGCTGGACCTCACAAAGATGAGAATGAGGCTGCTCGAATTTTTATGAGCAAGAGTGCTGAAGTGTACAAGCGCGCTAGCTAGGGTACTATAGATGGGGGCGATCGAATCAATCGAGTAATGTGGCGCGTTACCATTTCGGATTATATTTTCACACGTCCTTGTTTCCACCTTCGGCTCGAATCGCGGGCCGGTCCATCTACGGCCCCTCCGTGCCCGTGATCATCATCCCGTAGAAGATAGTGAAATCAAATTCTTTAGGATCTTCTGCATAGCTGAGGTAAAACTTAATTTAAACAAAATACTGTAGTGGCTACGTCACCGCCGCCTTGGGGTTTTCCTACGGCGCATAACCACCGGACGAGGTCGAGTAAACCAACATGGTATGCAACATGATCTATATAGGATTCCCACATACAATTGAATCAGGCCAATCTGCCGTCATGTCAAGCGATCGCGCGATTTTACCTAGCAGGTCGGCACAGATATGTCGGAAGTCATAATCCCACAGTACTATTCGACAAATTAAGTCAAATCCTTGACGGACTACTAAAGGGCTCCGGGTGTTGTGGACATATTCGGGTCATCAGTGGACTAATCAACGGATTCCCGGGTGTTGTGGACATTCGGGGCCATTCCGGCCCCACCCAATCGAACGATCCGGTTGCTACATGCTTCCTCTTCATCAAAGCCAGTATATCATGAATCTAAGTCACGTTGAGATACAAGGAGATTATTATTGTCTAGCACTGGATCTGGTGCTTTAATTACCGAATTTGAACCCTAGTAATCTGAGTGAGGGAAGGATGCCTCGTGTTGACATATCCTCCAAACTATGGGCCACGCCCAACCCTGACCGTGTATATGTCGTGCGACCTGTTTGGGTACATTATGGTCATCCGGATCTGGAAAAGGTGCGATATATTCCTAATGACGAATGACTGTTTTGGCGAAAAGTTCTACGAATATGTCATCAGAAAGCTTGTCCAGGCTGACGTGGCTAGAATAGAATCATCAATTCTTGCTCGATTTCGGCTTTGAGGAAACCTACCGCACATCTTCCCCCGAGCGCATATTTTACAAGGGGTACAATGACCAGCCTATAACTTATATCTCTGAAAGAACCACCACCCCCCAATTCTTCGGTGGCTCCCTTGAAGCAGCTTCTGCGGACGATCTCCTGCGGGCTTCGAAACTCCCGGGGGCTGGTCCAGTGCGTGACTCGGAATTCCCCGGAGGTGGCAGGATTGTTAGTATCACTGACCCTGAAGGGGTTCCAATCAACATCGTTTATGGGTATCAGACGGTTGAGCGTGGTATGGCGCCTGTGTCAGTTGGGCCATTCAACCTTGCTCAACAATCAGATGACACCAAACCCAGACTTGGCACTTTTCAGCGGATTAAGGCAGGTCCCGCGCCTATCCACAAATTAGGCCATTTTGGCCATAAGGCCAGCAATATAGCGGCAATTAGCGCTTGGTACATGACTCATTTCAACCTTCGCGGTGTCGATATACAAGGGGATCCATACAACCCCCACGAAGTGAGTATCCGTCTACTTACAATAGAAAGCAATGTATTGAAAGGAAAGGCCACAAGCTAATGCCCGTGACACAGGACATGGCCGTATTCTACAACATCGATTTAGGGAAGCATTATAGTGACCACCACGCATTCTTTCACTTTGCCTTCTTCCCAGGTCAGAAGTTTCCCGGCCCTCATCACGCATCTTTTGAGGTTCACGACCTCGACGTCCAACAGATCGGTCATTATCATTTGCTTCGGCGGAAGTGGTCGCTGATGTGGGGTCTTGGTCGGCATCTACTCGGCAGTCAGATTTTCGACTACTGGTATGACCCGGATGGTTTTACCATCGAGCACTACACGGACGGCGACGTCGTGAATGAGGATAACCAACCTGAGAGACATATTGTCGAGAGATTAGAAGAGTACACTATCTGGGGTGGCCAAATCAACTTCAAGGGTGCGTATGAGGGTGACTCCCGACCGACCCGCCTACATGACGAGGAGTGATAGAATAAGAATGAAGGAGCGAGGGAAGTCTATCACAACGGCTTTATGTTGGGTTTGAGGATTATCATGATGTCAGCCTATGGAGTGACAGAGTAACCTACCGCAAACAAGTGGTCACCTCTGAGGATCACTTTCCTTATGTTTTTGTATGTAATTACTTACTCACGAACTTGAGCGTGGTAACCGCCGAGTATCGGTCGAACGGACCGGCAAGCCCACCCGTAAGGGCAGGGGGACTACTCTCAACAGCAGTCACCCGAGTTTCTTCAATCAAATCAATCAATCAATCTGAACCACGTCATCTTAGTTTCGCTGGACTCGTTGGTCATCTCAACATACTAGGCTATACTAACCTAGCCCGTGTAGACATATGAACAGCATGCTACTTTAATACTGTACAGAACGTCCATGACTGATGTCACCACTTACACGCTTCGATTTCTTCTCTGCCCTTTATCGCCAAGTCATGCTAGGTAATATCGTGAATCTCTGGACTGCCTCTGTCAGTGGGGCCTGTATTTTTTTTATAGAGTAATCGGGACATACGGCGGGGTGTATTCACATGTACCTTCGATACACTTGATACCTTGATACCCTGCGTCGAAACCGTCGTCCCTTAGTTCACGCAGATCTTTTATTAACGACGACTGGTCACGGATGGCACCCAACCTAGTAGCTTTGAAGCATGGCATTATTCGCAATGGAGAACTATCTGTACGCCAGACCACACAGGCCGCTGGCTGCAGCAAGCGAACTATCCTGAGAATCTCTTCCAACACACGGACATTTGGCAGCGTCAGGGGACACCAAAGGAAGATGGTAGGCCGCGAAGCATCAGCCCACATGTGCTGGAAGCCCTTTGTGATCACTTGCTCGAAAATCCAACCTGTACCTTGATACTATGGCGAGTTTCTGTGGCGTGGTGGAGGATAAATAGTTTCTTCTGTGCACCAAAATTGTGTTCAATTGTTGTAAACCTCATTTTCAAGCTCGAGTGCCGAAAATGACCTCTAGCACTCTCTGCCTTTGCACCAAGTTTGCCAATACACCATGCATGCAAAACTCACCCTAGGGGAAGACAGCCATCTCATCGACGTACAGGCCCGGTTTTCCTTGATCGGTGGTCGCAGAGCGCATCGATTGTTAGCGGTCATACGGTTTGAGTTCGGTCTACACGAGTTAGAGCCGCGTGGAAACATCTATAGTGCCGCAAGTTTCTGCGAATATTTATCATCGTAACCTTACTGCACTCAGCATCTTCAGCTAATTGAGCAGTGGCTAGTCTAGTGACAGGCTCTCTATCATACGCGAATAAGTTTATCAATCTCGAGGCTATATTGCAATCGTAGTGTATGGTGTCGGTCAAAAGTCATCTGCTGAAGAAGCCTGTTGCTTAGGGAAGACGGGGTAAAAAGGCCTATGGCATGTATTGAGGTTTTCGTGTAATTCACACGGGCCAAGGTTCTATCCGCGTCTTGTAAAATACAGTTTCTATTCTAGTAACAAGTATTCCGTAGATGTTCTGTTCTCTGTGGTGGACCTAGTCCCGAACAGGCAAGGCGGTCTGGAATGACATTTGGATCTGTCGCCCGCCGTTGCTCTCATCCCGGCTCCACTCCAAAACAGCGGGCCTCCCTTATCAGGATCAAACATAAACGTCAGTTCGAGCTTCCCTAACCTACGCTTCCCAAATCTACAATATGGAGAAACTTCCTATTCACACCGGTGAAACCCATGCTACTCCCCAAGAGCCAAGATGGATGGCTCCACAGACAAGTCCACGAAGAGCCATTTTTTTGAGACGCCTCTTTATCGTGTTTTGTTTCTTGGCTGGATATTACATGCTGATTAGACCGCGGCCTACACAGTGCATGTCACCTGCATGTGCACCTTGCGATACCTATAAGTGCTTGGCTCCAGGCCAGATCACTGACGACTCTACGGGTGTTGCTACCATGAACGAAAATGAACAGGCTGGAATCCACCAATACCCCGTTACTAGCGAGATGAATAAATCAACGAGGGTTCCTCTGGAGGCCCATATCATGAGCAAATGTCCAGATGCACAAGGCTGCCTACAGAAGCTTGTTCTCCCAGCTATGGAGCAGATCAGTGACAAGGTGGATTTCAAGCTTTCTTTTATTGCCAGGTATTTGCACACAATCCATGGAAATATCACTATAGAATCCCGGAAAGACCTCATGAACACTACTGACTTTCTACTGCTGTTAGTGTATCTAAAGAAACCTCCGATATCCAGTGCATGCATGGCCCTGAAGAGTGTATCGGTAACATGCTCATGCTATGTGCTGCGAACCTGCCCTTTCCTCCTACGTCGGACAGATCGCTTCTCCCACAAGATTACCCTCGAACTCCTATCATTCGATCTCTGGGCTTTGCGAACTGCCTGATTAACGATTATACCCGCATCCCAGACCGTGGTCTTGTCCACCAGTGTGCTCTGGAACATGGCATTGACTTCGACGCCTTGAACCAATGCGCAAGCCAGCAAAGCGATGCCCCGGACGATGGCCAACGTGGGAAAAGCCCGCTTAGCGGAATTGCCCTTCTACGACAGAATGCTCTGCATAGTGAACGGCTTAACGTACAAACGAGCTGTACTGTCCGGTTGGACGATACTGTCTGGTGCATCCATGATGGTGGAGATTGGAAAAACTGCGCTCAGAATGGCGAGGGCAGTAAACCTCAGGTCTTAGCTGACGAGATCAAGAGACTCTGGCAAGAGAGGAACTGAGTACATGGAACAAACCCGTGACGATACCTAATGAGAAGTAATATGCTATTGATAATCTGAATTTATCCTATCATCAGACGATTACAGTGCTTCTTAACAAAGTATGCTTTACATACGCCTAGAATTAGCCATTCTACAGAGTATAAGTCCGATTTTCTTTTCTATGTCCTTAGGTGGCAGAAGTTTGGCACGGATTGACTTTGTAGGTAGAGTCCAAAGACGATCCTTGATTATCCTAAGGTACGGAGAGTATCTACTATCTACTTGTTACTTCTATTACATTCACTTATCACTTCTGTTATATTTATTTTTCCCTTCTATGACTAGGACAGGTGCACTATGTGGATTCTGAGCGCTTCACCAGACTCCTCTCGCTTAAAGTACTGCTCTTGATTTTTACTGAATGTTTTTACATCTACCTCATTCACACAGCCCCTCTACTTTGTCACCCCGACACAAACTTCCTTTGTTCGTTTTCTTTTCGCCTCCTCAACGGATTAGAAATACATTTCTCGCGGCTTCCAGCGAGTAAAATCTTTCTATCCTTTGAAGTTTCAAATCCTCCAAGACATTCAAAAGGATCTTCGAAAGAACCAATATGACAGGCTCTCAATTGCTCTCGCTTCTGAGATGACGTCCATTATTCCAGGAAGACGTTTTTTACCCTAGGCCATTCGGGGGATAAAGCCAGGAATATGAATCGACAATGGTCTTCGAGCTCTGTTCAGTGATAAAGCCAGTCGAAGTCCTCGTCCTCCTGAGCTCCAATCCTGATCAACGGAGGATATGTCTCAGGCGCAAACCCCCTTCTATTTTATCTTAAAGCGCTTGGGGATCACTATCTTGCGAATAACGAAAAGAGTGCCTATGCGACAAGAGAACCGACAAGTTAACCAATGTCAATCTTAGATATAGTTCGGTTCTTATTTAATCCGAGTCGCTGACCCCAAAAGTTACCCACGTGCATCCCTTACCTAATCATCTCAAGGGCCTGCAAACCGATTATTCAAGCTCCCAGCGAGCCCCTCGTGATACCTGAGCAAATCAAACCTTGCTTTACATGGATGAACGCTCAGGACTAACCCCCCAGTGAGCTCCAGCGAATTCAACCCCCTCCCGCTGTGGCCAAAATGGCGTTTCATCTCCCCCCGTCCGCTGCGGGGAACGCGCCCTCCTCCGATTCCAGCACGTCCTCGAATGCGCAATATACGCCTGTCTCCAAGGGATCTGAAGGTGACGAATACTCCGATTCTATTAATAGACCGAAGCCATCGCCTGTTGGGCAGTTGCGACTCCAGACTGATTTTGGGGGCACAGAGGGTGACGTTGGGGATCCTGTTTCCGACATCGAGGACGGGGATGAATTTGAACCTAGGGGCGAATTGAAGGGGAAAAGGACACGCGGACCGAAGTATACTTTAAAGGATGAAAAGGAGGTGGTAAGGATCTTTGATAAGAGACTTGTACCCTTTCTCGCTTTTTTGTATCTCCTTGCTTTCTTGGACCGATCCAGTATGTTTTTCGATACTCGAGGCTAAGCTTGTGCTATTATGAAAAAAAGAAAAATACAGGCTTGATGTGCGAGGGAAAGTTTATGCTGACCACCTGGCCAGACATCGGGAATGCCAGGATAGCCGGGCTTCAAGAAGATCTGCAACTCTCCTCTTCGCAGTATGAATGGCTGCTGACCGCGTTCTACATCACATATATCCTTTTCGAATGGATGACACTGATGTACCGTGTCGTTCCACCACACATTTACATCTCTCTCTGTGTTGGTGGCTGGGGTCTGGTAGCCTCGTTCCAATGTCTTGCAACCTCATTTGGGGGCCTGGTCGTACTCCGCCTCTTGCTCGGTATCACAGAAGCTGCATTCGGTCCTGGCGTGCCATTCTATTTGTCGCTATTCTACCGACGTGATGAGTTGGCTTTCAGAAATGGGCTTTTCATTTCAGCTGCACCGCTAGCAACCACTATTGCTAGCAGTCTCGCCTGGGTGATTGTGAAACTTAGTAGCGATGGACCTATCTCCCCATGGCGTACCCTTTTCTTGGTAGAAGGGTTTCCAAGCGTGGTTGTTGCGGTCTTTGCTTGGGTCCTGATTCCTGATTCCCCCGGTAAAGCCCGATTCCTTACCCGCCGACAACGTGCCGTGGCTCAACGGCGACTGGAAGAGAATAATACCAAATCGAACTTCGAGCAATCGCAGGAACAGGGCTTCAACTGGCGTGAGATTTTGAAGACAGCTTCCGATCCCAAGGCTTACATGGCAGCTGTAAGTACCCTTTCACAGCCTGCATGTTCTAAATCTGACAATCACAGTTTATGTTCTTTAGCTGTAATGTTGCCTTTAGCTCCATGCCAGTGTTCCTCCCCACCATTATCAAAGAGTGTGTTAGCCCTAACAAAGGAAGCCGTTTGAGTCTTTGAAATCTAATCTCATATAGCATGGGCTTCTCCTCCCTCTCTGCACAGGCCCTCTCAGCTCCACCCTACTTGATAGCCTTCGTCGTCGTCCTAGTAACAGCCTGGGCTTCAGACCGCACCCGCACCCGCAGCTCATACCTAATCGCACATGCACTGATCTCATCCCTTTCATACGCCGCCATCGCCGCAGCAGGGTATTTCCACACCCACCTTTCTCCCACCCTACACACATTCATCCGCTACGTCTGCGTCTATCCCGCCATATCTGGTTTCTTTTCCGCAATCACACTGATCATCACCTGGTCAATGGATAACCGAGTTGAGAAAGAAGGCAAGGGAGCGAGCATCGCCATCTTAAATATCATTGGGCAGTGTGGTCCTCTTCTGGGTACGAGACTGTACCCCGAGGCGGATGGGCCGTGGTACGCACGGGGAATGGCGGTTTGTTCCGTTTTTATGGTGCTGGTCGCCATCCTTGCGATTGCTCTAAGAATGCTTTTGCAGAGAGCTAATAGGGCTTCTGCTGGTGGGCCGCTGTTTGATTCCTCTCAGGCTAGTGGGTCTGGGGCTGGTCATGGAGAGGAGCGGGATGAGCTTATGGGTGGTGGGCGAAGAGAGGACTTGGAGTGTGATACTGGGGATCAGAAGTTTATTTACATCATTTAGCTGGGTCAATTATCTGGGTGGTATTTATTCTGAAATTTCCGAGACTAGCATGGACTTGGCTTATTTTTTAGCGTTGGTTTTGAGTTTATCAAACTTTGACTTGTTGATCAGCTTCTCTTTGCTGATTTTATTAAAGATTGTTTTCTCCGTTTTATTCCCCGGCTCAGCAATCGAATTAATTGAAGTTTTGAGGTCATGATCCCGAAATACCCAGCGGGCTATAGAAGCGCTTTGAAATAGAGGTAGGTATGAAATTAAAGCTCTTTATATTGTGGAACGTGATTCCGTGTATGAAGTCCCATTCGAGGATGTTTATCTTTATCAGTACGGCCCTAAAGAAATTGAACCAAGAAATAATGCCTGGTAGAACGCCACAGCATCTCTATAACACAGCGGATGACCAAAAAGCACACAAAGCAGGGTATTCACAAACATCAAGTCATTCACCAGGCAGTATGACCACCATCAATCAACAAAGTACTACCGGTCATGAAACTCGAAGCATCAGACAACGCGAAAAGCGCACAACCCCGAAACTCCTCCGGAAGCGCCAACCTCCCAAGCATATTCTCCGCTTCCCATGTAGCACGCGCAGCAGGATTCTGCTGAAAAACAGCTTCAACCATGGGCGTAATAATATGACCAGGACACAATGAATTCACCCGAATCCCATGCCGACCCCACTCCATCGCGAGCGATCTTGCTAGCTGGATAACAGCAGCCTTGGAGCTGTTGTATACAGGGGACGTCATGCCCTTATTAGCGATAAGACCGGACATGGACGCAACAAGTAAAATGGAGCCTTTGCCCTGGTAATTGAACATCTGGCGCGCGGCCGCAGTAGCAGAGTTGAACACGCCGTTGTAATTAATGCTCATTACATCGTCTAGGGCGGCACGGTCGTACTCCAACGCGCTTTGAAGATGGTTTATTCCGGCTGCGGCGATGAGGCCGTCTAACCGCTCATGTTGTGCGGCTATCATGGCGAATGTGTTCTCGACTTGCTTGTGGTCCCGTACGTCGATCTGGATGTATTCCAGAAGCCCGCCGTATTCATTTTCCGCTTTATCTTTTGCGGCGAGGAATTCTGTACTCGGTGATTCTAGACGGTCGAGGCAGTAGACTTGGAAAGTTGGATGTTAGCTAGGTTTGTGGAAATGGGGGAGTTCGCATACCTTTTGCGCCGGCTTCAATTAGAGCTTCGGCCATTGATAGACCTAAGCCGCGGGCCCCGCCTGTGATCGCGTAGACACGGCCTTCCATGTCAAACTCGCGGAAGCGTTTGGCATTGCGGAGGTCTTTTGAGGAGGGTAGTTTGTTTTGGATGTGGTCGGATTTGGAGGGGAAGTTGTGGATCTCGCGGGAGTCGAATGTGTTCTTAGTTGAGTAGAGGCGGGTTGAGGAAGCTACTAATACCCTTGGAGCAATAGTAGCAGTGAAACGAGTGCGAGCGGGTGCCAGCACTCGGGACAGTGAGAACGACATGACGATATTAGGTAAAATGCGGTTAAAGAAAAAAATCCAATGGATAAAATCAACTGTGTCAGGGAGGTATTCTACTATGTATATGATTTCCCTAGGACAATTGGCAGAAATGCAATGGAAGGAGACACTGGACACTGGGAGAGAAGAACGGCGGATGGGTTTATATGTGATTCTAGGAGGCGAAGTAGATCAAGCACAAAGGTGCAAAAAGCAGGCCTCGTGATCATAAAAAGCCAGAAGTGAACACTCAATAATCCCTGCTTTCACCAGCCTTCTATGGTCCAGATGCACGGCATCCACGGATAAAGGGGTCCATTGCCACATCAGCTACAGAAATCTGTTCGTATAGAAGCATCGTGACCATCGGGCTGGAATGGCCCACTCGGGCGGGTCCGAACTATAGCGCCGGGATCGACCCCAAGCTCTCGGGCTTGCTTTCAGCCAACGATATGCTCGGGATGTATACACCTGGAAGGGTGTATCTTCCCCTCTCGTTATCATTGCGCGGTTCTAGAGCTGTTCGAATACGATGCAATTTCGATGAGCCAATGGTGGATTTTTGTAGGCGATGATCTAACCGCCGGACCAGCATGAGTATTTTCGTAGAGTAGACTGCAATGTCTCCACTGGAAAAATCTGACAGATGAGGTCAGTTGACTGGAATGGCAGCTCCATTCTTTCTTTCCTACTCTCCTATTGCCGGTACGTGGTCCCGAAATCAGGGTCGGAAGACATTTTGTCATTAACCTCTGTTTCCTGTTCTGTAGTGGGAGGCAAGACGGATGCAGGGCGGGATCGCCTAATTGGGTAATGCCGGGCTTGTGCCCTTACGGCTACGTTTTCATTTTCGCTCTGGCCCTGATAATGATTGGATTATGAGTCATTCGAATGAAATGAGTGAGCTTAATTAGCCTTGGATCAGGGGTTTGATCGGGGTTTGATGGGCCTGGTTTGTGGTAGTCCATGATGTCGAATCTCGTCCCCGAATGTCTCCAGGAGCTATAATTACCCCAGGATTACCACGGCTCCGACCTAAAACGGAACATTTCTCCTAGATTCGATTATTCCGACTGACCCACAGCACCTAATTGGATTTAGAGATCAATATGCATAGCTACTGCGTAGTACACCTGCGCGAGTATTCTGTAAACGTGCTGACAGCTCATGGTATTGGCAGGGGCCAAACGATCTCGAACGCAGTAGATGGCGCGCGCTGGTCACCTGTGCATGTTGAGATGTAAGGATTTCTATACTCAATTCGGGATTCCGGGTTGGATTGCTAGATGCATTGTAGTTGCCGGTCAGATTTGGAGATTCAAATTTTCTTTTGATTTGTTTTTTCTCTTTTTACTTGGTTTGTGCAAGTACACATGACCCTATCATGCAGCCGGGGATGTACAAAACTCAATTGCCGTACATCCATATTCGACGCAGGCCCGGTCTAGCAAGTTTCCTATAGAAGCGCCAAATCCGCGGGATATCCGTTCTGGTACCCCTGAGGGCGTCCAAGAGAGCAAAACTGGGTGGAAAGAATCCATGGAACAATAATATGGGAAGCACAGAATCGAAAGAATTCCTGGTAGAGGAATTAAGAATAAAAAAGCAACCGTTTAAACTCCGCAATGGTTCCCGGATAGGTATTACACTACTCCTAATCCGTGAATCCCGGTGCAATGGCCACTTCGCCATCACTGCGTAAGCTCCCGAAGTCCAGCTTCATCAAGAGTCGGTCCACACCGGCTGGTTGGCGCGGCACATAGCGACCCGCATGCCCTGTGCCTGAATCTGCCCGATTCATTGCCCCGGTAAAGCCGTGACTGGGGTTGGTGGCAAAGCCAAGCCCCTCACTAGATCTTTGATCGTCAATCTCACGAAGACTCGTAACGACTCCTTTGATGTCGTTCTTCACATCATCGCGTGCTGCTCGCAACATGTGCCACACTTCACTCTCTTCTTGAGCATAGTCGACGAGCGCGTCCACTACGCCCTCATCCGTCTCCAGATCCATATTTCGCTGGATTGTCTCAAGGCGGACTACGAGAGCCACGAAGCGGTCGACACTAGTGAGCAGCGCGCGCAGGGCACTGGTGAAGGAGACATCAGTCATGAATAAAGACTGGATGAGCATTGATAGATGGCGACGGTGGGCTGTAGTCAATGTTTCGGGATCGGTTCGCCCAAGGGTCGGCCCAGCTTGAGAGGTCGGCCGGCTCGACGCACGGTCGGGCGAGGCAGCTCGAGATTGTCGTGTCTTTGCAGACGATGCCGTTCCCGGCCGAGAGCCAGAAACCGAGGCGCTAGAGGACGGACGACCCTGGATCCACTCGCGAAGATGCTGCCAGGACTCGTGGACAACTTCTCCTTGGAAGAAACTGCCAATCTCTGAAAGAACAAACAAACAGGCGCTAGCAGTAGCCCAGATAGAGCGCATCTGTTTAGTGCGAGCATTGTCCCTCTCGCGGCTAGCTTTCAGCCGCTGCTGGCCAAACGGTTTATTACTGCGTGGGGGTCCCCATGGAGTAGGGTGGTTCCTTCGTAAAGAAGTTCGCTTCCATAGATTCCCGAGCCGTATTTGTGCTCTGCGAATGCCCAATAAATATGAATGTATTTTCGAGTAGATAGCGATGTCGGAGCTGGAGAGGAATAGATCAAGAGGAGCACGAACTTGCGCAGTCAGGCTTGTCGGCATTGGGAAAAGCAAGTCGTCAAATGGGACTCTCGAGATCCTGGACATCGCGTTGGAGCCATGTGATGGGGTCATCGCTCGGCTACTTTTTCGGTCGCTAATAGACAGTCTTAGGAGCTCGCGAGCCAGTTCCAGCTCTTCGTCGGCCGGGTCTTCTTCTTTTTGCAAAGAGAAGAGCTCCACCCAGGCATGTGCCAGAGAGGCCATGACATCTCCTTCTTTCATGAGAAGGCCATCAAGGCCGGGACCCCGAGCTCCGGCTACCCGTCGCCGGGTTTCTTCGATGCGGTCATCTGCATGCACTACCAGGGCCACGGCAAACTCACCACGCCCTAATAGCAGGAAATCGTGTAGTAGTGTAAGCATTTCCAGGATCTTAGGAAGTGGTAGCAATCTTGATAATGTGGACTGGGACAGTGAGAGACGGATCCAATCCACAGCTGTGGTCAACTTAGAGGACAATATGGGTGATTTGAGTCCGGCCAGGTGCTCGATATGCTCCTGATACAGCGTGACCGGTGCAGTCGAGACTCCCGCAGAGGTCTTGCGCTTAGAACGGACGTGGTTGAGCGACTTTCCAATGAACAGGATGGATCCTGCAGTTTGCTCGGCTACGAATTTCGGGAGTAAATCCATATGCATGCTGAACTGGGCATCATCTTCCTCGCTGTCAAAAGCTTCCTGGATGAAAAAGTCTTTTTTGCCATATATGGGCAGATTGCCATATAGTAGCCACATGGAGAGCTGTTTCATCCAGGCTGTCTCGGCGACAGTCACCAGTTGTACCCCCATTTCTTTAATGTCCGTGTATCCTGTTTGTAGCCCAGCTCGCAAGAAGTCAATGAGTTTTGCGCCAGTACAGCCATGGCGGCGCCTTGAGTCTTCGTATTCGGGTTGAATAAATTGGACCACTTCCAATAGCCACTCCATACGCCGAGTCCACGGCGCAAACTCCCCCACGATAGTCGATAAAGGGACAATTCCGTAACCACCAACATATAAGCTGTCCTCGGCGAGAATCGCCCTCTCCACTTCCAGGATTTTTTTCTGAAATTCACCCAACTGAACAGTGACTATAGTCGTCGAGACCGAGCGGCAGATGACGGAAACATGGGAGGAGGATATTTGGGAGGTTTGCTCGCGGAGATGAGCATGAAGTTGGCTTAGGTGGGCAATTGATCCGAGGAGGGCTTTTTCCGGAGGAGAAAGAAGGGCAAAATCATCTTGAGAGCTCGTCTCTTTCCCGACATCAGCGAAGAGGGGGGGAGGGCTGACCAGAGAGGGAGAGGAGGATCTCGTGTAGCATCCTGGCTTGGGGTGCCTGGTAGGCGTCAGTAATCCAGTCCGCGCAGCTGGGGGTCGAATAGGTTTTAAAGACATTACACGCACCTAGAATGCTGACTGTCCTCTTCAGAGTTGTGCCGCTGCCAGTATAGTAAACCACGCCCAAGAAGCTCCAAGCGACACATGAGTTGGGTATGGGAGAGTTGGGCTTGTGTCAGGACGCGTCGAAGTGTCCAAAGTCCCTCAGTGAGACTAGAACAATTTCATTCTGTCTCGATGTCTCCCCTTCCAATCACCAATATCTTATGGAGAATGAAGCAGCAGGATAGAATAACCTTGTGATCACCAAATCACCTAATCATCTAATCGCGTTCTGGACGCGGGGCGGGTCAATTAGTCATCCCAGTAGCTCCCTCTTACGTCGATGGTCCCGCTTCAACTGTCCCTTCCTCCCTTACCTCTACTTCATACTTGTTCTTTGTTGTACAGTTTTACGCCTTCCTCCCGTCGCTGGCTCTTTTTTCTGATTCGGTTTGATTAGCTAGGTACCTGGTACGCTAGAAGTTACTTTGTTTTTACTCCGCACTATTGAAGGTCTTGCTCGTGGGGCAAGACTTTCACCCTCCATTTACCATCATTCCTTCCGATCTTGCTGTACGTGAAGCGGCTAAGCCGGTGAAGCGCAGAGCGTCCGAAGACGACATCGCCGCTCGGCCCCAGAAGAAAACTATGCCGGTATTTATGCCTTTTGTTCGAGAAATTGAGGCATCGCCACTAACTCGAACTACACTAGGACGTCAAGATGCAGGTGGACAACCCACAGGAGACAGTGGAGTTGATTAAGCAGGGCGAAATCGATGAGTCCCTGTACAGTCGTCAACTGTGAGTTTTACATGGCATCCCGCATGGGCTGAAGCCTGGGCTTAACGACTCGCTCTCAGATATGTGCTTGGCCACGAGGCTATGAAGCGTATGGGTTCATCCAACGTGCTTGTTGTCGGTCTCAAGGGTCTTGGTGTGGAAATTGGTAAGTATTAAAACATGAAATGGCAGCGCCCAGCCCAACTAATGTCTATTGAACTTCTCCAGCCAAGAACATTGCCCTCGCCGGTGTCAAGTCCCTCACCCTCTACGACCCCGCCCCCGTCGCTATCTCCGATCTGTCTTCCCAATTTTTCCTCCAACCAAAAGACGTTGGCAAGCCCCGCGCTGAAGTCACCGCTCCCCGAGTCGCGGAGCTCAACTCTTACGTCCCTGTTACAATCCACGAGGGCAAGAATCTAGTGGACGATCTGGAGCAACTGAAGCGCTATCAAGCAGTTGTACTGACACTTACGCCCTTGAAGGAGCAGCTGGCGATTGCAGACTTCTGCCATAAAAACGGAATTTATGTGACAATTACGGATACCTTTGGCCTTTTCGGCTACCTCTTCAACGACTTCGGAAAGAACTTCACAGTCGGCGATCCTACCGGCGAGGAGCCAGTGAGCGGAATCGTTGCTGATATCGCCGAGGATGGCCTCGTGTCTGCTCTGGATGAGACTCGGCATGGACTCGAGGATGGCGATTTCGTGACTTTCACCGAGGTTAAAGGTATGGACGAATTGAATGACAGCGCCCCCCGCAAAGTCACGGTCAAGGGACCTTACACCTTCACTATTGGCGATGTGTCGGGTCTTGGCTCCTACAAGGGTGGTGGTATCTACACTCAGGTCAAAATGCCTAAGTTTATCGATTTCCAGCCCTTGTCGGAGCAGATTAAGAAGCCCGAGTTCCTCATCTCCGATTTCGCCAAGTTCGACCGACCAGCGCAACTTCACGTTGGTATCCAGGCGCTTCACAAGTTCGCGGAGACTCATGACGGTCAAATGCCCCGCCCGCACAATGACAGTGATGCCCAGGAGATCCTCAAGCTTGCTGGTGAGCTCGCTGCGGCCGGAGAGGAGAAGGTTGAATTAGATGAGAAAATCATTAAGGAGCTGAGTTACCAGGCACGCGGTGATTTGAACCCATTGGCCGCTTTCTTTGGAGGTATCGCTGCGCAGGAAGTCCTCAAGGCTGTCTCTGGAAAGTTCAGCCCTGTGCACCAGTGGATGTACTTCGACTCCCTGGAGTCTCTGCCGTCCTCAACCACTCGGTCCGAGGAGAGCTGCAAGCCTCTCGGAACTCGTTACGATGGCCAGATTGCTGTTTTCGGTAAGGAGTACCAGGAGAAGCTCTCCAATGTCACCCAGTTCCTGGTCGGTGCTGGAGCCATTGGTTGCGAAACTCTGAAGAACTGGGCTATGATCGGTCTGGGTACGGGCCCCAAGGGCAAAATCTACGTCACCGACATGGACCAGATTGAGAAGAGTAACCTGAACCGCCAATTCCTTTTCCGATCCAAGGATGTTGGTCGCCTGAAGAGTGACTGCGCTTCTGCTGCTGTGCAGGCGATGAACCCTGACTTGAATGATAAGATCGTGACTCTCCGCGACCGTGTTGGCCAAGACACCGAGCACATTTTCGACGAAGAGTTTTGGAATCGGCTGGATGGCGTTACCAACGCTTTGGACAATGTTGATGCCAGAACATATGTGGACCGACGCTGCGTCTTCTTCCGCAAGCCTCTTCTTGAGAGCGGTACTCTCGGTACCAAGGGTAACGTCCAAGTTATCTTGCCGTTCATTACTGAGTCTTACTCCAGCTCTCAGGATCCTCCTGAGAAGTCCTTCCCCATGTGTACCTTGAAGAGTTTCCCTAACCGCATTGAGCACACTATTGCTTGGGCTCGGGATCTTTTCCAAACCTACTTCGTCGGTCCGCCAGAGTCTGTCAACATGTATCTCTCGCAGCCCGACTACATTGAGCAAACCCTCAAGCAGGCAGGCCAAGAGAAGCAAACATTGCAACATCTCCGTGATTTTTTGGTGACCGAGAAGCCGCTCACTTTTGATGACTGCATTGTCTGGGCCCGCCAGCAGTTTGAGGCGCAGTACAACAATGCCATTCAGCAGCTACTCTACAACTTCCCTCGCGACTCCAAGACCTCCTCTGGTCAGCCCTTCTGGTCCGGCCCTAAACGTGCCCCGACTCCCCTGAAATTTGACAGCAGCAATCCTACTCATATTGGATTCGTGATTGCTGGCGCCAACCTGCATGCCTTCAACTATGGAATCAAAAACCCTGGTGCGGACAAAGCCTACTACTGCAAGGTTGTCGATGATATGATCATCCCTGAGTTCACGCCTAGCTCTAGTGTGAAGATTCAGGCTGATGACAAAGAGCCTGATCCGAACGCTCAGCCAGCTGGAGGTGCTAATGATAATGAAGAGATTCAGCGTCTGGTGGACACCCTCCCGTCGCCCAAGTCTCTCGCTGGCTTCCGCCTGCAGCCAGTCGAGTTCGAGAAGGATGATGACACCAACCACCACATCGACTTCATCGCCGCGGCCAGTAACCTGCGCGCTGACAACTACGAAATCCCCCAGGCGGACCGACACAAGACCAAGTTCATTGCTGGAAAGATTATTCCTGCCATTGCCACTGCTACTGCTCTGGTTACTGGTCTCGTGGCCTTGGAGCTGTACAAGGTGGTCGATGGCAAGGATGATCCTGAGCAGTATAAGAACGGCTTTATCAACCTTGCGCTTCCATTCTTCGGCTTTAGCGAGCCGATGCCTAGTCCCAAGGGCAAGTACCAAGGCAAAGAGGGCGAGGTTATCATTGACCAGCTCTGGGACCGCTTTGAGCTCGAAGATATTCCCCTTAAAGATTTCCTGGCTTACTTTGAGAGCCGGGGCTTGGATATCACCATGGTCAGCTCGGGTGTGAGCTTGCTGTATGCAAGCTTCTATCCTCCTTCTAAGGTGAAGGACCGCCTTCCTCTACCGTAAGTTTTTGATGATATACCCTACCCACCTCTAGTCATTTCGAACAATACTAACACTTCACAGGATGAGCCAGCTAGTCGAGTTTGTGAGCAAGAAGCCTGTGCCGGAGCACCAAAAGAACATTATCTTTGAGGTGACCGCCGAGGACCAGACCGAGGAGGATGTGGAGATTCCTTATGTGATGGTCAAGCGGACGAAATAAATAAGGATCTAAAATCCTTACAAAAGTCAGCTAGCAGATGAATTAGCAGAAGTAGACTTAACGAATGTTTCAATGAGCACTAGAATTCCATCAAATTCCACTTTCGCTACAATTGCTTCCAAATGCTTTCGTGATGGATTATTTCCCGATGAGTTGATGCTTTGTCAAAGCTGACCGATAAGAGCTGAGTAAGCCTCTAGACCATGCACGTCATCCCCGCAGCTCTTGAATTTCTCTCTCGTATTCCCCTCGCTTCTAGTGGTAGACTATAAAGCTCTCTGTCCTGCTGATGCTCTTGAAGTTTCTTCGCTCACCAGCGTTGCAATTTGTTTCGCGATCTACAATCATCCGCGCGGGGTACTCCAAAGCTTCTCATCCGTGCTTCTCCGCAGCATCACGAACTATGGCCGTATGAGAACCAACATCCCTGCATTTTTGTTATCTACGACTCTTGATATTCTAATACCATATCCAGACCGGAAACTCGGGTAAAATTACCGATTGGGTGAATCCCAATGACAAGTCTGGCGAGTTCAAGCGCCAGCAATCCGTCTTCCGCAGCTTTATCTCGCGTGAAACTGGCGCGCAATTCCCGCCAGAGAAGGGCCGTTACCATCTCTATGTTTCCTATGCTTGTCCTTGGGGTAAGAAAGTGTCTTTTCAATAGTCAATTCTGTGCTAACATTTTCAAGCTCACCGGACCTTGATTACTCGTAAGCTGAAGGGCCTGGAAGATATCATTTCCTTTTCGTCGGTACACTGGCACCTCGGTGAGAAAGGTAAGTCAGACGTTATGCCTTGTTGCTACAATGCATCATTATATTTATATTGATCCCTACTAGGATGGCGCTTCGCTACGGCGGACGAGGATATCCCGGGTGAAAATACCATCCCTGATCCATTGCACCCAGAATTTACCCATATCCGCGAGGTCTACTTCTCCAACGACCCAGATTACACAGGACGGTTCACCGTTCCCGTTCTTTTCGACAAGAAGACCAAGCAAATCGTCAGCAATGAGGTAATTTCACGCCCAACCACCCACAAAACCACAAACTAACAAATCCCAGAGCGCCGAAATCATCCGAATGCTCTACTATGAATTTGACGACCTCCTCCCAGAGACCTACAAAAACCTCAACCTCTACCCAACCGCGCTCCGTGAAAAAATCGATAGTAGCAACGAATGGATCTACAATGACGTAAACAACGGCGTCTACAAATCCGGTTTCGCAACCACCCAGGAAGCCTACGAGAAAGCCGTGACTACGCTCTTCAATTCCCTGGACAAGATCGAATCCCACCTCACAACGCAGGCATCTGTCTCGCCGTACTTCTTCGGTCACTCCGTTACCGAAGCTGATATTCGGCTTTTCACTACTATTATCCGGTTTGATCCTGTGTATGTGCAGCACTTCAAGTGCAATATTCGGGATATTCGTTCTGGATACCCGGCTATTCATCGTTGGGTTAGAGGTTTGTATTGGGATCTGCCGGCTTTCAAGGAAACGACGAATTTCGAACATATTAAGAAGCATTATACCAAGAGTCATAAGCAGATTAATCCGTTTGCCATCACGCCTGTTGGGCCGGTGCCGGATGTGCTGCCTAAAGATGAGGAGGTTAATGCTGTGAAGGGGGCTTAGGTTGAGATTAATTTTGGTGAATCTTAATTTGGTTTAATTGAAATCTCAAGTTAAAATGATATAACCTTTTTCCTGTGCTTCTGGACACGGTACGATACTAGAAAGGAAGGCTACTTCGCGCGCTAGATCCATCCATAGATGGGATGTATTATGTATGACCTCTATCTGACCTATCTAGTTTGCCCAAAGCTAGTGGGATAACCGGAAGGTGAAACTTAATTTCCAATATTGACACAATAGAACGGAATGAAAGGACAAATAAAGATAAAGAACCCCGTGGTATTGCATTGAATCCACATGCCTCGACGCCTTGCCATGCTTATGGTTGGTGAATGGGTTTGTCCCAATTTAGCTGCAGCAAAGAACCTCTGAGAGGTAGCATGTTCAGAGAACAAAAAATGAGGCCGAAAGCAAATGCAAATGTTCAGACGATAGGTTTCTGTAATTTTAAGGCCAGAGGTTAAATGGGAAGCAAAATCGAAATGAGATGTACGGGCGGCATGCACACAGAACCGTGCCATGCTGTATGTTGACCTTTTGGAGGGGTATCTTGGATCAAATAGCTCTAAATCAGAGACTGGGGGAAGTTCAGAAGCAAAAACGAGTCAAGGCCGTTGGAGGTTGAGGGCGAGAAAGTGGTGGGGGAATAGGAGGCCTGGGTGCAGTTGGAGCTGTGGTGGTACATAGTTGTCGCTTATTTTAAGGCGAGGATTCGCTTCGAGTTCTCGTAGACCACGTAGCTGATGGACACTGCCGGGGCGACTTTAAGGAGGTTAGGGGTAAGTCCCTTGTAGAGACCGCGAGGTCCCTCGGTTTCGAGGGTTCTGCGCAAGACGTCGCCGATGCCATTGTAGGTAGCAGGATGTAAGACAGTGCCTTGGGCTTGTAGGCGAGTCCGAAGAACATTCAGGGGATAAACGACCGAGGCACTCAGACCTCCACTGAGAGCACCGATGGCGCCAGTGACGAAGTTGTTGAGGGGGATGTCGTCTTCGTGACAGTTGTTCAACCGCGCTTGTCGAGCGAGGAGGGCCCGTTTGAGGTATTCAAAAGTTGAAAGGTCGATTGCGGCATAGGGGAACATGCCAATCAAGCCGAGAGGGAGACCGCGGAAGAACCCGAGCAAACCATTGGCATTCCACACTTTCTTCGCAGTTGCGGCGATAAGCTTATTTCCTTTCAAGCCACCTTCGACGGTCGAGCATTGCATGCGACTATTGTGGCTATTAGTTATTATCTCACCAGGGTCGACGGAGGTTTGCTCACAATTTCAAAGTATCAAGCGGGTAAACGAAGCATCTAAAGAACGGTTAGAAAACGGAACTGTCAATACATCAGAGCAAATCATACTGAGCTACCATTCCTCCGATTCCACCAGACAAAAATTGCGAGGTTGGCCTGAGTCGCTTGGGATCGTCATGCCCTTCAAGATGGGCAAATGTACGTTTGGCAGACTGTATCATGTCAGCTCTGCATATCTTCATTCAGGGTGGAATAATATTACCTCGTAGGCTCCAAACTTGATGGCGGACTCTGGCATGACCTTCACAACATTCAGGCCATTTCCTATAAGAGGTTAGAGTCGTCATTCAAGAGACGTAACAGAAAGATCAACGAACCTGCAAACAAGCTGCGAATTCCACCGGCTCTCCATAGTTCCTTCAGCGCATCTACCAGGGTTTTCGAAGCGTTCCCCGCAGCAATCAGAGGGGCACCATCCTTTGCGGCGCGGACGGCGTGTTTCTTCACTCCGGTCTTTGCAATGAGATAAACTTTGAGACGGTCAAGAGGTGCGGTGGCCGTCCTGGACACAACGCCAGCGATACCGCCTGCAACGAAGTAACCTAGTTGAGGGGTATTCTCGGTCAACCTCCGTTTATAATAGCTGAACGACATCCACATGGCGGTAGTCTTGGGAATTGGCAACCACTCCAATTCTGAGTCAGCGTCTAACAAAGCCAAGTCCTTCCCGAGGATTGGGGAGAACTCTGTGGCTGGGCTGCTTTGCGCATCGGCTGACGAAAGGAGGGAGGCCAGGAGAGGCAGGGAAAGGAAATTGTACAAAAGGGTCTTAGCGACAGGAAGATAGTTAAGAAATGAGAGGTCTGTACCTAAACCCTGCAGGTCATTGATGTGCACATCTCCTTCCGGGTTTAGATTGCCCGTAGCAGTGTAGTAAGAGAGAACAGCGCGAAGGTCGGCGGAGGAATGGAGGGGCAGGAAGAGGAGGAAGTCCCTGGAGCGTAAAAGCATACATGTTAGTCACAATGCGGTTTATGTAGCTCATTCACTTGATTCGGGGGCAGTGAATGGAAGCAGTGAATCTGAGCAGTGAAACGTGGGTATTCGAACCTCCATTCCGCGTAAGAGATCACCCCGTCGTTGTTTTTGTCCACATCAGCGAAAAATTCGTCCAGGTTCGAGGTCGATACCGTCACGCCCGATTTCGCAAACGCATTGCGCAACTCAGTTTTGTCAATTTCGCCGTTATGGTTGTGGTCGATAGACTGGAACATCTGCCATAGGCCCGACTCGGTCTGGTTGATGAAAGCTTGGAACTCTGGAACAAGGATTAGGAGTGCTCAAATAGACGGCGCGTAAGCGCCGTCGCAGCCCACGCTTGTAAAAAGATGAATCATACCGTCAAAGTCTATACGGCCATCGCCGTTGGTATCGACTTCGCGCAAGATGCTGCGGAGCATGCCATCTGCATTTTTCAACGCTATGGACCGCGTCAGTCGGAAGCTTTCGGCATCAAATCGGGTCAACAACTCACGGTGGTCGATCTTCTTTAGCCCTTTCTTCAAGCCGTTAAGATCGATGTGACCCTCTTTGCGCGTATCTAACGTTTCCCAGAGCCGAGCAACACGTTCGTCGCGCTCATCTTTCGACTCGCCGGGTGCCATATTTCGGGAGGGAAATTGTTATCGAGCACCCGGCATCATTCAAGGGAGCATATTCTGAGGGTTGTGCGAGGAGGTGAGGAGTCGTAATAAACCGGTCACCCTTTGAAGATCGTGAAAAGCCTGAAGGTTGACAGTTAACGGAGTGGGGTTCAAGTTGAGAGGTGAATGATTAATCGGGGCCCGATCATTGCTCCAAGTTCGACGCTTGACGCCATCACCGAGCACGGGACCAGGGTTGGACCCTAAACCCGATTGGGCCAGCTTCCCTCTGGCCTTATCCAAGATGACTTCAATCTAACCGGGGAACCCCTATATATACACCATGACTGAATGACTGAATGATTTCGAAAAATCCCATGTTCTATCATGGCCGCCAATTATTGGGCCTCGACTCAGCGTCGTCATTGGCTTTTCTCAAGAGAGAGACTCGCCGATATTCGGGAGAAACTACGTGAACAAGATAAGGTCTCCCATTCACAGTTTCCGCTGCCGGATCAGCGCCTGTTGAATATATATTGTAATCAACGTGAGATTACTTGTCCTTTGCTCTGACCATATCCGCTAACCCACCCTTAGAGCTCATCAAGCTGGGGAAACGCATGTCCACCCGACAACAAGCCATTGCTACAGCCCAAGTCTATCTCAAGCGGTTTTATACCAAAAATGAGATCCGCCAAACAAACCCGTATCTTGTGCTCACCACCGCCTTCTATTTGGCCTGTAAGATGGAAGAGTGCCCTCAGCATATCCGCTTCGTGGTCGGAGAGGCCCGCGGGCTCTGGCCAGGTAGGATACATTTTCCTAATTCAATAGTGAAACCCACATGCTGATATCTTTGGTCAGAATTCATTACTCCAGATGTGGCCAAGCTGGGAGAGTGTGAATTTGCACTAATTTCCGAGATGAGTTCGCAACTTATCGTGCACCATCCCTACCGAACCTTAACAGAGCTGCAGGACGAGCTGCCTCTCAGCTCTGATGAGGTTGCACTAGCCTGGTCCGTGATCAATGACCACTACCTGACTGACCTCCCGCTGCTGCATCCACCACACGTAGTTGCGATCATGGCCATCATTATTTCAGTCGTCTTCAAGCCCGCGCACTCCAGCACCTTTGGCGGGTCAGCCCAGTCGACCTTGTCAGGTGCCATGCGTGATGGAAGTGGGATGAACATGCTTGCAGCTCTATCCGATAAGACTGGCCATGGACCTCCGCGCATTCAAAAACTGGTTCTTTGGCTAGCTGAGAGTGAGGTAGATATCAAGGCCGTCATTGAATGTACGCAGGAACTGCTCTCACTATATGAGGTGTGGGAGCAGTACAGCGAAAAGAATTGTAAGGAGTTGATTGGCCGCATGGTCAAGACCAAAAATTTGGATAAATAACGGAGCTATGGATTGTTTCGTTTCTTTAGGGTACACCCTTCATAAGCATTGGTTATCTGGAGTTGAGGGCATGCATGTCGGCTATGTACATTCATTCCCCATTGATATATTTTGCATGTTGGCGACTCATTACATTCCACTTGCAATTACATTCTTTTTGCAATCCGGAGGATGTTTCCGCAAATATAAGCCCGGGACTGCCATTGCTGAGCACTGCCAAATGCCAACTTGGATAATCTAGCTGCTCATCTGGGCATGTGGTTCTTATTCACCATGACCAAACAACCTTGGAAGAAGTACATGCTTAGTGGAGCCAAGCCTTGGGAGTTACAGGTGTATTGGCCAAAGCGAATATTATTGGGAATCACAAATAATTGACATAATCTTCATCAGATATATTTATGTAATCAGGCTGCGGCAATCTGGAATTCATAATTAAGGATATGGATTCGAAGGCTGAGTGATGTGGCTGTGACTCTTATCAATCTACACTGCGCTTTGTTGAGCGGGAATCTCGGAACGTCATAGTCCGGAACTTCCCATTTCAGTGACAAAGACTTAGCTCTGTCGAGTCCCTCAAATTGATCTAAGCTGGGATTTTAGTCTGAGCAGTGTTATTAGGTGTCACCGAGAAACAAAGCGGCAGTCAAGCGCTAACATCGGCGTCGCTGCGGTCGGCCACGTTACACGGAGTGACACGACTCGAGTTCGTCCGAGAATCGACGGAACACGCCCTGGTCCTTACATTTGTTACGTCTACCAAGATTGGGAGCTACTCGTAACCCCCGCATTAGCATTGACATCCCACCTTGTCAAACAATTTGTAGTAAACAAGGCCGCTTGAGAAACCGCCCGGGCCAACCAGACTGCAGTCCCTTGCGTAGTCCTGGGAGAGACCCAGTTCCCCCTCACAGTCAGATCGAACCCAGGGGCTATCATGTCATGCACGCATGGGTTTCGATCTGTCAGCTGCATGGTTCAAGCTTCGGAGTAACGGTGCCTCCACCTGGCCATTGCGCCCGTGGGTTATATCATATCGTATTGCGGATCATCGAGGATAACGTGTGGCCACTTCGTAGTTGGCCTTCCAAAGAAGCGGTGAGTTTGAATTTAGAGTGTTCCACGAACCGGGCCATCCGGTGCACGGGAAAGTCTGAGTCCCCTATCTATTTCTAGGGACGGGTTGGAATTTGTTGCAGTAGGCGCTCGCATCCAGGTACCCCTTAGGCCAAAGGTATGGAGACGAAGACTTGAAACCTGAGAAGATTCCCTATTCGGCGCCATGGTGTGGAGCCCTGCAGTGACAAGTGTCCGACCGGAGTCGGTTGGGTCGCAGAAAGTCAAGATACCACCCAAACGGTCCTCGTAGCGCTTACGAGGAAAATCAATTACTTTTTCTTTTGCTTCGATGCTATTCCTAGTCCGGATCTCGTAGGCATGGGCTTATCCGTTTCGGGAGATCGGGAAGGCGATGGATCAGGTCAGATCTCGGGGCCACCAATAATGAGGGAGACCGCCTGCAGCTCATGGGTTGGGAAGGAAAACTTCTGTTCGGTGGTCAAGGCGCTGCAGGTCGAAGAATTGGGGAATGTCCCCCAAATTGTCGATCGCCGATCCGCAGCCACAACCGACCTGTGCCTGGTCGAAAGGCTGTGCAGAAACGCAGAACAGAGGAAACAAGATGACGGATAAGTATGGAAAGGTCGCCCCTATTCCCCAGCCTCCATAACGTCAAATGCAGAACATGCAGGGATTCTCATCCGGAGGGCAGAAGAATAGGGGTGGTATGTGGAGATGGCATTGTCAGAAAGCCCTATGTGAATAAAATTCCAGAAAGATACCGAGTGTGGAGGTCTACACAAAGGGGAGAGACAAACCCAGTAGATCTCGTCACTCTTTTGCTTCATCCGGCTTAGCCTTCATTGGTCGTCGACGTCACGTTTTACCCAATGGTACCAGTGATTGACCCGGCATTTGGAGAGTGGAGTCAATAGAGTTACCACCATCGCCGTTCATTGGTTGCAATCCTCGTTCCTCGCCACCTTCGTTGGTGCGTGACCCTCGCTAGCGCCGTGTGTCCACCAACAAGGTGGTGTCACTGCTCATACCAATCTTTCGAAAATTTCCATCATTCACCCACGTTAGTCCCGCACGTTGCAGCCCTTGCTCTGTGGCTGTTGGTGACAATACATGACCATACCTCACCCTTCTCAGTCTCAGCCCCATAACACCCCTCTTTTTTCTCTTCTCCTTCCCACACACCTCAGTCAATTCTTCACCTTCTCATATCAGTTCTCCAATTTCTTTTCTTTTATTCCCTCTCAACTTATATACCATCTTTGATTATACGGTGCTGGATTACCACCCTTTGTCAATTACTTTCGCCATGTCTGCCTTCATGTACACCCACCACCAGCAACAACAACACCACGCACACCACGGTGCTCACATGCCCTCAAATAACCACCACGGCCGGTCTCGTCGGGCTCCCAAGATGGCCGCCCAGAATGCCCAGCGTCAGTTCCGAGGTGTCAAGAGCATGCGGGAGTTGGCCGAAGCTCCCGCCGTCACTGCCTTCCGGGCTCGTTTCGAGGCCGGTCGGTCTTTTGATCTCGATGATGACTTGGAGTTCTGCCCCAACCTCCTGACTGATGAAGATGTAAGTTTTGCTGTGATCGGAATCCGTCCGATGTCACTCTCCCTGCATTTTCTTCCGTCCCTTTGCTGTGGACCAGGATGAACTATCCGAACAGCCTGTATTAACGATCTTCCAGCTGCACTCCATCCACTCCGCTGGTTCCGACCGTTCTTCCCTGTCTAGTGGCTCTCCCGATACTTCGCCACTGCAGCACCAGATCCAGCCCGTGCAGCAGGTCACTCCCGCCATCTCCCTCTCTCCGGCCTCCGCCAACTCCTATGTTCACGGAGTCGCCAATCCTAATCACCTCAACTACCAACAGCAACCTGCCAGCCGGACTCGCAAGGTCATTCCCATCGTCAACCCCAACACGGGAATGTCCTTGGCCAGCCCGCCATCATCCATCTCCCCAGCGATGATGCAGGCTCAGCGTCGATGGTGAGGACATTTCGCCTGAAAATATGCGGCGCTTGCGCCCCTTCTGCCCTAGCGGCATGTTCTATTGCACGTCACCTGCGTCTATCTGCATCATCGGTCCCACCTAATCGCAGGTATTAATTACTTTTATCCCTTTTACCGCATCCTTGTTCGATACGACTATTTGCATTCGACACGACTCACATCGGAAAAAAAATCTTACGAACGGCGAAACAACGAAAATCTTGCTTCAAAAAAAAATCAAAAAACTCGACAAAATCTGGCTTTGTACATACCAGGGCTTCTGGACCATCCGCCGATTTACGACTCTTTCGCCATGCATCTTAGATCCTTTGTGATGCTTTCAGCTTGTTGCGAGCGACGGCGCCTGCGATTTTGATTCCTTGCATCTTTTTTTTCTTTTTTCTCCAAACGATCATGTCTCTCGGGAGGGACTATTTTCTTTGGCCTATGTGTCTTTCGGTTGGGCCACCGATGATGTATAGAATGTGTGGTGACTTGCTTTTTATTCTCGACGTGCATGTCCCTGGGGACAGGAGTTGAAATTTTTCTTTCTTTCAGGGAGAAGGGTTGCTTGCAAAGCATGTTTGTTGGGCCCTCCTCACCTACGCTGTGACTTATTCGACGACTTCTTGCTTCTTTGGATTTGTTTTTTTTTTTTTCACTGGGGTTATTATTCTGGGCGGGATGGATATCACATTTTTTCAAGGATCTAGAGGCGGAAACGATACACGTCTGCATTGCTTGGGCACTGTTGAAATACCTGGGTTTGTTTTTTGTTGTTTTTATTGCTGGTTTGCACATCTCTTATTATCTTGGTTCCTGTATATCGGTTTGGGGATGGGTGATATGCGATACTCATTGCTTCCTTACCAGTGGCTGGTAGGGATAGCGAAACCATGGGATGCGGAGTTGTTTTCATTTGAGATCGATATCCTGGGGGTCTCTCGCAGGTTGGGCGAGTCATAGACCATATGCGTTGAAAATGGCTTTTTTGGTTTTCCTTTCGCTTGTTTTTGCGAACTCCAACTCCCGGGGAGTTACGCTATATGATCTCTTTATTCCTTGCACACTGTCATTTCAAATGCATCTCTTTTGTTCATATTTCAATTGATCTATAGCTGATAATTCTTGGACAAATCGATGTGATTCTCTTCTCTACATTCTTGTAATCCTTACCTTGATATCCTTCATACTCCCCTGAACACGACACTCTACGTCATGTTCATGATGTCACCCCTGGACTCTGCATTGCCGAAGGGGCGAAAGTGGAACGATGTTTTATCTAGGAATTGATATTCATATGACGACAAATCCCGGGTCAAGGGAAGATCGAATTTGTCTCGAACGTTCACAAAAAGATGAAGTGGCAACTTGATTGTGTTCCACATACTGTAGATCCAAATTCTCCGATCCCGTTCGCCCATCCAGATCGCAATCTCCTCACTTGGCATTTCCAATCCCTTACGTCCTGCATATGGGAATAATACAGTATCATCCTCACGTCCAGAGATTCCAATCCAGATCAATCCTCGTCGGCTGCTGACGCCCAAGTAAATCAGTCCCAAATATTTGACTGCCACACCAGCCGCCCATCTTCTCACGCAACAAGATACTTGAACGGACATGTAAAACTCACTTTCGGCTGCATCATAAAGTTGGACAAATCATAGAATTAGCTCAGCGCATCAGATAAACTTGAAAGCATAATGGAGATGCAATGTTTCCATGGATCCCAGCATGACAGCCGATACAAATTTTCACCGTCTAGAGCGTATCAAATCAGCAATCTCAGTAGTCTTTCGCCTAGAATCTTGTAGCCAGCGTTAAAGTCAAAATTATTTAGCAGGTTCTCCGCTTGCCCGGGGTCATCCTACCAAAAATCAACACTGTCAATCTTAAAGTAAGTGTTATCCTTGGTATCATATCGTCCAACTTCTTTATGGGTGGCATTATCCAAACTGTTATTCAGGCGAATCAAGCCATACGTTCCCGTTCCTGGAGGACCAATGAGTTTCGGCATTGACAAGTACTCCAAGATGAGTGAATCATGTTTCGATTAGTTCTACTGTTCCATCTGGCTTATTGCCGCCGACTAGTGTTCTTTGGTCGGGCATTGTAGATGTTCTAATAATCGGAAAGGTTGTTGCAAATGCTGTCTCTATAGATATAGTGTCTATGCATTCATTTGATGTCAGGCTAGCACGATGCAATATCATGTTATGGATCGTAGCATGATTCGAGGAAAGCCTTGAGCAAGTCATCGGGGACCAATCCGGAAGTCATGTTTGATTCCTCGATTTGAGAAGTGATTGAGCCATGAACTTTAGCTGTCATAACTGGTGAAGTGGGCGCTTGGATTTATTAATTGTGAATATCATATCTGGATTGAAGAATCTGTAAGCGTCCTTGACATCGGTCGCACCTGCTAATTTATTGTACTGTATCTACCTACCTGCTATATATTACCAAAACATTCGGCTTAATGGTATTATTGTGGCACGTATGGAAAGACCAACAAGGCAAAGTCTAAATAGTAAAAGCCAAAGAAAAAGGGCAGATATCTGCGTTGGCATGAGCCAGGTGACCTCCAACTTCAACTAGATCACTCATGGCAACGAACAAGCCAGAAATCCTAGACACTGTAGATCCACTGGTGATTATGGTTAGCGTTGGTGTCGCCTCAGAATCACCTGGTTTGACAGGTCACTACGCCATCTGGGCATAGTCTGTTTTAGCTATCTCGGGTTTTAGGTGTTTGGTGAGATTAACTTTACGTTAGGATCGAAAGGGTCGTGGCAAGGTTCGTAACCTGGGCAACCTATCATGTATGAGAGTTTGTGTATAATTGAGATTTTTCAAACTTACAACGACCTGCGCACGGGCTCCAAGATCCAACGATCGATCCTGGCATATCGCTTTGATCTTGAATTTACATGTATAGACTGATTTACCTATTCCTCTTCTAGCTACCTCTTTGATGGTCCTCGTCCACTCACTTGTACACTGGAACGCATTGGCCTCGCATCGGGCTTTCAAGCATCGTGTCGTGGAGCTACGGGATCGACTGTGACGACTATTCTTCCCTTTGTCCTGTCCAATCAGAGCAGTGCCGATGTACCTCGGTATGTTGTGCGGGCCGCTGTAAATGCTGAAATGAAAAATATCGCTGCTGCTGAAGCTGCTGCTCTCGACGCAGCAGCGGCGGGGACAGAGGCTGCCCAGGCGCCTATTCCGGGAATCACATTTGCAATCAAGGACGCTATTCAGACGGCCTTGGGGTATGCCTGTGCCAAGAATTTCCGGCTGGTGTTTCTTTGAGAAATGGCTTTTAGTATAGCATCTGTGCTTGCATCGCAGGCGACTCTGAAGCGTGAACCCGCATCTGACGGCGCGAGTGGGTCGTAAATTCGATATGATCAAGTAAATCACACAGAGGACAAGATATTTTCAAGTCTCAGACTTTTAAACTTGGACGTTGAAGTCTAATTTGTCTCGCATATTCCATGATGTCATCTCAATGAACCGCCATATTGCATGGTGTATGTAGTCTTGACAGCGTCGATCTCCCACAAAGGATAATTCACAGTATAGAGTTATATAGTAGCAAGGCGTGAAGTGAATGAAACCTATTTCTATTCCACGGCCTTCTCCGCCGAGTAATCTCTGCCCACTCTGTGTTGAAGTATCACTGACGTCATATGCGGTACTTAGCTCGGCCACCCAAGGTTCAAATCAAGGGAAAGTGATTGGCGAGCAATCACAGCTATTTTCTCCCGTATAATGACGCGGGGTTTCCTTCTTTCCTCCTTTGTTCTTCCCCTTCACTTCAAGACCTACATCAACCCCGATACCTTTCCTGAGGACTCATAGTATACACTCTACTAAACAATCCACCCTCTGCATACCATCGAAATGTCTTTCCTCACTTCGCTCCGTATGAGCTCCGGCCGTCTCGTGCAATCTAGCTACGCTATCCCGGCAACCTCGGCATTCCACACGACGGCAATGCAGAGAGGCTTGAAAGAAAATGATCATAGTCAGCACTCTCTTATTCCTATCAAAATCGAACGAGCTAACTGGTCACCTAGACCGTGATGATGACCTTGCGCAACACTACGAGTCCGAAAAGCATGCCCAGATGAAGAAGGCCAAGGACGGCACGGGAAAGTGGACAGAAGGTTTGGCGAGCAACAGTGAAGCTGGTGTATGAGACAATTTTTCATTTTCCAATGATCGGGACTGACACTGTAAACAGGTCAAGGCGGATCGAGGTGATCTCGACACTGAAAGCAAGGATTTCCAACAGATGCAGGAACAAATAAAGAAGGGCAAAGCGGCTGGGAAGTCACAATGATCGATCGAGCAGGATCGAATTTGGTGGTGGCGTCTAGGAGCTTGAGAAATTTGATAATGCATTGAGCTTACGAAAGGTTTCATTTCGAAGGGTACGCTTGCTGGTAGATGTATGGAAAGCAAAAGACAGAGTCTAGAACGGGACTCGGTTTAACGTCGTAAATAATCATAAACGCCGTGGTCGATCCTATCAAATCCAAAACGCCCGCTTGTAACAGGAAGCCAGGAACAAAGCAAAAAGGCCAAACCTATTTCAATATGACAATTAAGATAACCAGGACAATAATCAAACCGATAATGGTCATCATACTCCAGTTCTCGCCCGCCTTGCGCCGGAACCGGTCCAGCCGTCGGCGCGCAGTATCCAGTCGGCCCTGATGGCGTTCCACGTCGCCATCCATACCATCTAACAACTGGACATGACCTTCGAGTTCATCCCCGATCTGGATACTCAGTTGGTGCTGTCTTCCGATCGACTCTCCCAATCGGTCAAGCTGGTCATCCTGATCGCGCATCACTCGGTCGTGATGCAGGTAGATTTGTTCATTGTCCATGGTCGACATGTCAGGGCCTGGCGGTGAGGGCTGATCGCGATATGGGCGGAAGAGATTCTGTCGGTTGCGATCCTCCTCTTCATCGATCTCTTCCTGGACAGCTGCTGCCGCGGCGGAGTTATCCATGAATCGCACGGATTTAGACGGCGGGTGTTGGGGGACGGGCTGTTTGAGGTCGGGAGTTATGGAATTCGACGCCTGCGCCGATTCGCCATAGAATTGTGATGCGAGATCACGGTACTGTTCATGGAGAGAAACCAGTTGGTCCTTTAGCGCCGCGGCGCCGGTGCTATCGTGCGAATCCGCTAGCCGGGCCTGCTCGGCTTCAACGGCTTGGATGCCTTCTTGGAAGGACTCGAGGGAACGGGAGATCTCGCCATCTTGGGCGTTAGGTTCCAGGTCGAGGGAAATGGCGCGCCGTCGCTCCAGAAGAGAGAGTTTGATGTGGTCGGCGAGGAGGAAGAGCTGGGATGGGTTCGTCATGGTTACGGGGTCTGGACGGGAGGTTTTCCGCCCCGGGAGCTGGATCGATACGGAATAGAAGAGGGTCAGTTGTGGAGACTGAAGACCAGCCGATCAATATCGGGAGAAATCGTGGATGGATGAAGGATGTTATGGGTTAGAGAGGTGAAGGCACCAATGTCAAGTTCACGGGTCTGCGCTCAGCCGCTTTCCGCCTTTCGCCCCTGCTGCTCTCCCCGCAATAATTCAACCCACCGCATTCTTCTTCTTTACATCCCCTTGGAAGGGCGTTGTTGCTCAGTCGCTGCTCATCTTCCTTGCATGTTGACTACAAACTAATTCCCTTACGGCCCGGTGTCACTCTCATGGATCCCTTGTGTTCTTAGTTCGACCTCGGTATCTAGATCCGATCATTCACCTGCATTCAGACCCGCCTCCGCACTGCCCTGCAGAACAAGCATCAACATATTTCCTGAGCCTGCGCAAGCGGAAAAAAAAACCATGATGGATCTACAGGATTTCTTAGCCCTCGAGGCCGACTGCGACACCGAAGACCAAGTCGACCTGCGCGCTCTTGAATTCGTCTCCAGCTACGATTCCCACCTGATGTGCCCGATATGCCACTGCCCTTTCATCCAACCTGTGCGCTTACAGTGTGATCATGTCTTCTGTGAGAAATGTTTGCGATCGGCGATCACCACATTCCGCTCGGCCGAGTCAGACGAGTTCCCGTGTCCGTCATGCCGAACCCCCACCAGCCAGGTCTCGATGAGCGTGCCCCGCCTACTGATCAACATGTGCGACGAAATCCAAGTACGATGTCCACTGGCTGCAGAAGGTTGTCAGGAGCTTGTTCCGAGGGGCCATATCCAGTCGCATGTGGATAAGTACTGTGGGTATCGATTGGTACCATGCCCGGATGAATCGTGCGATAAGAAGACACGGAGAAAAGATCTGCAGGCAGAAAATAGATGCAGGCATAGCTACTGCCGATGCTCGCGATGTGAAGAGGATGTGATGGAGCAAGACTACGAGGTTTGTTCTATCATAAAGCTTGAAGACGCCTTCAGAGAGTCCGTGCTAACTTGAGCCGCGTTAGGAACACGACAAGGAGCTATGCCCTAGCCTGGAGATAACTTGTATCGGCTGCGGGACTATTGTTTTACAGCGTACAATGAAGAATCATACTGAAGCATGCCCTGAGGTTGTTAGCTCTTGCGCCGCATCGAAATATGGATGTGCGGTCAAGATTCGACGGGCAGAAATTGCGACGCATGAGCAGCAGTGTCCTCTTGTTGCGATAGGTCCATACTTCGAGGCACAAAATACTCGATTGAACTCTCTCGAGCTCACAATGCGGCACTTACAACAACGAAATGAGATTTTCGAGGACGGCATGGCCAACATTCGAACCACCCTGGTAGAGTCATCACGCCTTGACGACCGCAATAGTTCAAGTATTGCCGATGATACAGAAGAATCTGCCGACCGTTCTTCAAATGTCTTCTCTTCCAACGCCACCACGTACCTACTGTCTCTCCATGAGTCCCTGCGTGAGGAGGTCAGCCAGATGTCACATGCCCTTACGGACCTTGATGCCCGAGCTAGCATGACCATTATGAACGAGTGTCTTCGGATCAAAGAAGACATGGCACACACGAATGCCGCCGTGAATAGCGTCCGCATGCAAGTCCAGTGGCTCATGAATCCTCGGCTTCACAACGGTACAAGAGCAGGAGGCGTCCGCCCCAACGCAAACACCGGAAACGATACTCGGTCTCAAGTGGCGTCTGCACCTGGTCCCGGCAATGTTGCAGGCCCTTCCCTAGGTCCGCTCCGACCAAGACGACCCAGCGATAGTGGGCGCGAGGGAACCAAACTCTGAGGTTCCTTTGCGCCCCGGATGTGTTTATAAGCGTTGCATTTTCTCAATGGTGGTGGATAAGGGAGTCTCGGGATTTTGACTGTCTTTTGTTACACCTCATATGTTTTATGACTGATGATCGGGCTGGGTCGGATCTGGACGGATTTCATTCTTCTAATAATAGCATAGACGGTCACGGTACTTGACTTGGGTGAATTCCCCAGGTTCTTGTCCTACCTGTCTGGTTAGATATCTATTAATGAGCAATTCTCTGTATCTCAATGCACAATGCGTCCTGGAACCTTAAGTGATTTCCCGTAGCGCCTGTACGATCACTCACCCCAGAACACAAAAGCGGAGCCCGATCTGCATGAATTGTGTCTAGTAAGCGTAAGGTGCAACGGCCCCAGATGAAGTTCTGCCCAGGTGGCTGACAAAGCGATTCAGGAATGTCGTTGAGAAGGAATGCTTAATCTCGGAGGAAATGGTCCTAATACAAGAGTCTTAAGAAAAACAAAAATTCTCAGGCAGAAGCCAAGAATCAGGAAATCTAGGGACAACTCACGATGGTTAAGTACGCGGAAGGTATGGCGTACGAATCAATGACATTCCACGACCAATTCGATTGTGTAAGACAGCTGGATATCTCAGATTATTCAACCTCAATTTAATCGTTACGTACAAGCTGAGACGGAATCCAAGGCAAGATGATTTACATGCATGAATTATGCAACTCGGCAGCCACGCAGAAGCAGCGGCACCACGCTAAAGAGGAGTTAGCCCCTTAATCCCTGTCACCCCCGCTTGTCATTCATAGCATCCTACTGCGGCACCCAAGCGTCCGGGCTCCTAAAGCTAGCAAACGTGTGGCATCATCGGTCCAGACCCTGGCCACGAAACCGCCATCACATTCCACCCGCATTAGCATGCGGTATTTATCCGCTCGATGAGTGTTACAGCCATCATCCAATGAAGCCTGAGAGCCCCGACGCATAGAAAATCAGTTACCGTAAATTTGCAATAATAACCGAGCAAGACGTACTTTTTGTACTGACGAGCCCAGGATAATACGTACTCTTCAGAGCAGGTTTGGCTGAGCAACATGGATTCTGCAGTACATAAAAGGATCGTTTGCGTCTCACAGGACTGGAAAATGAGCATACTCTTCTCATAAACTGATCATGTTTCAAATCCTATACGCTGCATTCCGTGCTGAAAATGGCAAGCCTAGCAAGCCTCTTTCTCTCGAATCTCCTAATCCAGACCTTCCTAGCTCTAAGACTGCCCTGTCGGTGGTTCATTGCAACGATGTCGGTCCGGCAGTAGTCGCGCAACACTCCCTTAGTGATGAGATCAAACATCCCCAGGTCCTTCCGGGAGCTATGAGCTATAGGCTCCTGAATTCCATCGATGCAATTGAGGATGCACACCTAAAGAAACATATGCGGAAAGGTACTACTGCCATTGAGACTTTAGAGCGTCTTCTTCAGAGAGTCTCTCCCGAGGGCAGTCCAGCCGTCAACATTGGAAAATCAGCTTTCATCTGTAGTCCACAGATGTCAGAGGAGAATCACTGTTTCAACATGTCAGAAGTCTTCAATGAAGTTCAGCTCCAGTACAACAATGGCGTCAAATCAACCCAATACTTCAACGCGCGTTTCTCGGCAATTAAGCCCAAGCTCTTGAAAGGCCCCTCCCCGATACGGTTCAAGAGCATTCACATTAACTCGGGCATGTGTTTGGGCTCCAAGGCTGCCTTGGCAATGTCACCCGGTCATGGCCAAGGTGACGACTGCGTTATCCCCAAGGTACCCGAAAACGAAGACCCGACTCTGTATGAGCTGGAGACGATCGCCCGGCTTGCTACCGGGATTGCAGATGCCGCTGCCCTCTTTGGAGGCTGCAGTGACCCACACACTGCAATTAGTGTCAGTCTTGATGTCCCTGATTTCCAGTACTATTGGACTGTTTGGGAGCTCTTCGAGAAAAAGTTAGTTACGATGAGATATGTTCAAGATTGGATGTCTGCTATCAAGAGGCGGCGGAGTCAACTCCAGAACATAATGGTTTCTACCATTTATAAATTGTTATTGGATCGGGGAATCGGTGATATAAAGGTGAATCTCGCCTCTTCAACGGGTGCAGCGGTGGAACTACTCCAAGAGCGATCTCTATCTGGGGTCGTCCCCTCCCTGGAGGAACTTCTATCTGCCATACAAACACAGGGTACTCACTCAGCCCAATGGGGCGAATTCCTCACGCACCTCGAGGCCGGGGAACAACCTTCTACTGGGACAGACCTCGGAAAACTGATGTATGTTTTCGAAGCCGTGAAATATGCCCTGGCGCAATCTCCAACAAATGGAAACCCACAAGAAGCCCACGGCGAAAGACTTATCATCTTCCTCGACGACACGGCGGAATGTCGGATATTCAACCGCGCAACCAAATTTATCAAACGCTACTCGGAAGAAACAACCATGATTGGCCTATTTCCCTTACAGCAGATCCTAACCGCTGGATACGGCCGCTCAGACCTCTATATGAGTTGTCCAGGCACGGATCTACGTCTGGAACGTGGGGGAACGAGGATCAATCTATTCGATGTCATTAAGATGACCTATGGGCGGCAGACTGCAACACTGCTGCAGCGTTCGTGTCAGAATCAAGGCTTTAGGACCGAACCGATCGGCCATTATGAAGGATGGCCGCTTTTGACACAGGATACTTTCAAGTTTCTAGGAACATGTGCTGCAATTGGAGCTGCTATTTGGTTCAAGGGTCGGTTGTGGAGTTAGATCACGGGGGTTATTGAGAGCCAATCATGGAACCACGCTATAAGTTGCGTGCAAGTTTGATCAAAAGCACTGGGTACTAGTCTTTATCGGGTAGCTAAGCTATTTTCAGAAATATCACCTTTTTCAGCCTGCTAGGAGCTGGGTAATGGCGCTTGGTACCTGTAAGATGGGCTCCCCCGCCTTAGGGTTGTGATGCATCATGTTCGTTATGTGTTATGTCTGGTGCATTTGCAGCGGCCTTGGTAGGTATGTGGTCATGTGCATGCAGGAAAAAATATATTTATCCGGGTGTCGAAATGATTTGCATGTTCATTTCTGTGAGAAAGATGGAGGGAAAACAAAAACAAAAAGAAGAACCGAACGCGGGGGTCGAACCCGCAACCTTGAGATTAAGAGTCTCACGCTCTACCGATTGAGCTAGCCCGGCCGGGCTTGTTGGAGGCATTTTAGTTTGATGCTACATAAACTGAATTCAAAAGTTCCTAAGTCATACTGCTTCGATCATATGTAGTCTAGTGGACATGCGCTTTGCCTTCAATGAACCGCCCTTAATTTGACTAGTCTATATCCATGAGTTTTTGTTCTCTTCCAGCTGATTGAATCTGAATGCCCCGAGATTTATCCTTCATATTTAACTCTTCGGCCCGTTTAATCAAAAAAGAAAGAAGGTTCAACCTACATCTTCAGAGCCGAGAAATATATCACAGATTTAGTCAATGCATCGGAACTCTCTCTACCACAGAACCCTGAACTAAAGAAATACTGTACTTTACAGCTCAGGCGACTACCTAGTTAGTAACCGGTCGAATATCAAACCGAATATCTAACTCATCAGCCTTATTGTAAGTCACAATCCGCACAATCCGACGCGTTCCCCGTTCAAACCCACCCAAAACAAGATAAGCCACCGTACGTCCAATCCTCGTCCCCATAATTCCTTCATACTCCTTCGTCCCATACTCCCAGCATCGCGGCTCAACACCCGGCCAAGAATCATACAACTCCTGCGAAATAAAGTGCTTAGTCTGCCAATTGAGGATGGTTGTGGCAAAAACGTATCGCAAATTGTCAAGCCGGCCTTGCTCTCTGGCGTAAAGAGTCAATGCAATATCGGAGGGATGGGGGGTACCGGGTATGACTCGACGCATGCTTTGGATAACAAGGATACCGGGTGCAAAGAACCCGGTCCATTGATCTCTGTCGAATCGCATTGTGTAGTACACATATCCTCCTCTTTCTGTGGGGGGTGCGACTACCCATGGTGGTAAGAGGAGGGTATGTCCAGTGATTTCGATGTCGATATTTGCATTTCGTTCGAACTTGGTGGTTTTCTCTTCGATTTCTTCGTAGGATAGTGTGTTCTTTAGGATTGGACAGCCTGGTTCGGTGGGGCTGTTGATCCAGCGAGTTACTTTTGCTCCTTGGGCACGGAGCCAGGAGGGACTCTTGAGGGTGTCGTGTGACATTGCGCGTTGATGGTTGGGATGTTACTTGCTTGTAGAGATTATTCCTGGAGTGGCCCGATTAGGCGTTGTGAGAGCAGAGACAAACTCAAGCCAGCGCTTTCTCGGATCCCTGCTGGTTGAATAATAGACTGAGTCTTGTGAATTGAAGCTTTGTTTGGAGATGTGAAGCCTTTGACCGGGAATACGACCGTTGTCGAGGTCGAGAACAAAGGGACTTGGGATTGGAGTCTGTCCGGTCCGCTGGACGTGACGAAAGGCGACTACTCACACAAGACAAGGCTCCAAAAGTCTTCAACGATAATATGTCAGTGAGAGAGTAAACAATAGGGGGATACACTGTCTGTACCAAGCAGCAGGCAATCAGATATTAAGACTGTGAGACGAATGTCGAGCTCTTGTGCTGGTACGTAGTCATGCTAAGAGAGAAAGGTTGTTGACATCTCAAGTAACGTCGAGATAGCACGTAGAATATGAGAGGATGGGAGAGAGGGAGCCAAACTTCATTACATGGAGACAAGATGAGTCAGGACAATTCACCTTCACGACCATGGATTAACTAAGAACATGGCCTATACTATTCATGCCCCGTGAATAATAGAACAGTTCAATTGACAGATTTCCTCTCTATAAATGCACTCAAGCTAGAATGTCAATAACATAGGACAGATGTAAAGTAGATCAAGCGTCACTGCAGTCATTGTCGCCCTAGTCTAAGTTGGTAACAATACTCGATATTGAAGCTAGAGAGGATAGCTGGGTGAATGAACTCAGGAACCATCAACATGTAAATGACTTGCATTTGACTTCGATCATACATATCCAGTCGCATCCAAGATATAAAAGAACCTAAACCTGGAGCCAACCAACCTTTAGTATTAGCTATTGACACCGAAGGTCTACAGTTCGGGAAGATAGTGGCTGATCTGGTGCTGGGGAATTTTGAGAGGGGGAGGATGAGGATTTCGAGGATTGTTACTTACTCGCCTTGGGTGAGGCCGGACTCTCTTCTTCATATGCGGTTAGATATTGAGAGGTCTGCGTTTAATTTGATGGTCATGGTTGGTGATAAACGTGATAGGCGCTGGAACTTGGAATCGGGTCTTGGAAATTTGAACAATAATTAACACGAATAACTCTATCATCTGTATAAAGCCAAACAAATCGGCATGATAATGAAACTCATAATCTTATTTCATAAAAAGGTGAAACAAATCAAAGACCAATGTTCAACATGGATCAGCCTATAGTATCAATATCTACCGTATCCTGACCGACCATCGGAACTGTGCCCATGATACTGCTGTTCCTGGTGAAACTCAGTCTGATTTCTAGTCTCATCTTCGTCCAGTCCCCTCGAGCCATGTGAAAAACCACCAGGAATGAAATTGGAAATGGTACTCTCCAGCTTATTCAGGTTGGACATACCGGGGATAGGCAGATGAGAAATCTTATCCCAAGGCATTCCAGACGAATGAGACTGCTGCGAGCTAGGGTGCTGTTGTTGCGACGAGAAAAACGAGGTCAACCCACCCATTCCACCCGAAGAGTGGCTTTGGCCCTGACTTTGCTGACTGTGGCCATGGCCGTGGGAACCAAGCGCGGCAAATCCACCACCACCGCCGCCATGGGTATGTGGCACACCACCGGTGTTCCGGCCTGCTCTGACTCCTTCAGAACTGAGAACGTCGTTCAAATTGGAGCCACGGTCTGGACGGGAATGGACCCAATTCTGCACAGCTTCGAACATCGTGCGGTGCGCTTCATTGTTCATGTCTCGGAAGGTGGGGTGATGGAAGATCCGAATGCAATCATTCAATACCTCGTGCTCTGGGACGTTGATGTGCTGCCAGGCGTAGAGGACGCGAGGAGCAATGTACTTTACGATGGCAGAGGCGACTTGACCAGCGGGCTCGTTCAAGATATTGGCGAAGTGGTCTTTAGAAAGAAGCGAGTGAGTGGGATCAGTGCAGTGAGGATCTGTCCACGGTTCGAACTGATGTTTGCCAGAGGCGGCTACAACACCAGAGGAACCAGTCTGCAGAGACTTGGATGCGGCGTTGATGAGAGGACGGATGAATGGAGCAAGCAAAGACATGATGAACACGGTCAGTGTTTCGGAGATCTTTTCCATGATGGCTTCCAGGCCTGGGACCTTTTCAATAATCGAATTCAGTTTTCGGACAACTTTGTCTCGGAAGGCGAGGATCGGGTAGATCTTTTTCACTGTATCTTGTGCGTTGAAATCTGGCATTCCCTGGAGACCGGGCCCGGGCGATGGACCGGCGCGAGATTGTTCGCTCACAAGGTAGTCATTCGTTGCATAGCCCATGTGTGAGCCTCGAGATCGGTTGGTAACCTCCTGTGCATCTGAAAGCTGTCTCAAATGCTCGGCCTCGTGGACCAGATCTCGGGTTCCTGGAACCTTGCCCAATAGCCCTGTAAGAGCATTGAGGGAGTTGTTGGAGTGGGCATTGTTCTCAGCATCCCCAAGGGCAATGTCCATCTCATTGACCTCCGACTGGGTGAAATGATCGGTAGCCTCACCCAAGACAGAGTGGAAAAAGTCGACCATACCAAAGGTACCAGTCACCAGCGGAAAGATATGATGACCACGGACATTGACCTGGGTAGCCGTACCGGTGTGTGGAAAGACATTGTGGAAGCCCATCTCTCGTAGAGCCAGCTCACAGTAGTTAGTGTGTGCCGCGAAATCTTCCAGCGTGTGAAGACCCTGTCCAAGACACCGCAACGCCTCACAGAGATCCTCTTCGTTACCCTTGCGCTCTCCACCATGGGTATACATGCGTCCGTAGTGGATGCTGCGACTCAAGCTGTACTTGACATAGGCAGCACTGGTTGCCCAATCACCCTTCTCATTGGCGATATAATTTTTCATGCCGGTTTCCATATCAATATCCAGCTCGACTTGACGAATCGGTCCACGCAGACGCTCGTCATATTGGCGCGCATCCTCATTATCGGCATAGTCCTTGGGGTTGCTGGGGAAGAGTCAGCACATGCACTCAGTAGTGTATTCAACTAGGACCCACTTACTCGATATGCTCCTCAGGACGGTAAACACCAAGACGTTCGGACGTGACCTCAAATTCACCTGTTGCATAGCCGAAGCTTAGGAACGAGAGGACCCACACCAAGATACGGATCGTCTCGGCCTGGAGGTTTTTCAGGGTCCCAACGTCCATCGCCTGTGAACTGCGCCACAGTTAGTGGGGCTCGTTGATAGCTCTTCCCACAAACTCACTAATCACGTAACCAGTTTCCAAAATACACACGCTTGATCATGGTAGAGGTCCATTTGTGCCCCGCGATGCATGCGATTGTTTTGAGAACATCCTCGATGTCACCATGGCGCCAGTTCTTGCCCTCGACGGCGGAGATAGATGCGATGTCTGGCGAATTGTTAATAATTATTGGTAAAGTGGGTGTCTGAATACCTACTGCCAGCACCGAAGGCGTGGGCTTGTGGCAGTAGCACCAGGCACACGAGCAGTATGGGGACGCCCGTTTGCAGGGACATGGTGGAGGATTAGTGGATGCTTGGATCGGTGTATGTAAGATTGTGCTTTGCAGTTCAGGTCGGTGTCCCAAAAGTTGGGTATGTTAAGCTCAAAGAAACAGAATCGCACAGAGGCTGTGTCTCAGCTCGATCTTGGCAATGAGACCGTAGATCGCGATGACGTCCCTCGTGGCCCAATCACGGTGTGGACACCTGAGGTACACTTTGCACGCATAAGCACATTCGAAGTATACCCAACTGTCTCCGTACGCGTTTCCTAGACGAAGCTGTATTGTCGCCGGATTTACCCGTGTACAAATGGTGAGCCTGACGATCTACGGGTCCAAGGATCTCCGTGTATTTATCGACCAGCCGATTTAGCTCCAATGTTTCAAGGAACACATATCGGGGCACGGCAACTGTGACCCTAGCAGGTGTAACATGCTGATATCGCGGGGTAGAATGAACCACGTCCACTCGGAATTTGAATAAACCCCGATCTGAAGAACACCACTATTGAAGCCACATGGTTTGTAGAGACTCACATTGTGGATCCACAGTAGCATCGATAGTGGGAATAGAGACGAATAATGTCACTGTAGTAGGTAGCATTGAATACCCCGCAGCGATAACCCCACACTTCTATAAAACAACAAGCTCGGAACCTCAAACTCCCCTCCAACACACCTCAAAATGTCTTCAACACCCCACCTCGATGCCCTCCAACGCGACGGCTTCGTCGTCATCCGCAACCTCCTCACCCCATCCGAAATAACTCACTACCGCACCATCGCGACCGAAGTCACAACCAAAACCCGCACCGGAGGCTGGCCACACTTCCGCACCGTCCCTAAACAATTCCCTCCATGGCCCACAACACCACCCCCAGCCTCAGAAGGCGGAATCTGGGGCGTCCAGCACCTCCTACATCCAGAAATGAAACACAGACAATCATTCGCGAAGTGCTACTTCTCCGAGCAAATCCTGAAAGTTGTTGAGGAACTCGTCGGCGTGGACAGCTCCACTGAATCCGAACCACTCGTCATGGAATTATTCAATTTACTCGTTGCGCCGGAAACCAAAGATTTTGAGCTCCGCTGGCATAGGGATGATATTCCTGAGACTGCTACAGCCGAAGAAGAGCTTGCACAGTTAGCTGCAAAGTCACCGGGTGGAAGACAGTCGCATGCACAATACAATCTTGCGTTGTGTCCTGATGCGTCGTTGATTGTGGTGCCTGGGTCACACCGACGGGCGCGTACGGATATCGAGCGGAATGCGAAGCCTTATGAACCCTTTTTGCCCGATCAGTTGGTTGTGCAGCTTCAGCCGGGTGATGCGGTATTCTATGATAGTAATATCTTGCATCGGGGGGTTTATAAGGCTAAGGATGAGGGGGCGGAGGAGACGAGGTTGACGCTGCATGGTAGTCTGGGAGTTAAGGCTGGTGGAGATGAAGAGAAGAAGAAGGTGCGTGCTACTGCGGTGTTGCAACATGGGGTTGGGGCTTGGGTGCATCGAGATGATGCTGCTTTTGGGATTGGGGAGCGACCAGAGAAGATGAGGGCTAACTTGGTGGCGATGGGAACTGGGGAGGGAATTGGGTATTCGTTACAGGGGTAGCAGTCTCGTTCTTGTATAATCTTGAGACTTTATGTACATTCTTACGAGATTTATGCTTTTAACTAGTGTGAAATGATCGGTGACCCATGACCTTCATCTATGTCGTTTTCTATTTGTTCAGGTTTGCGTAATTTGCGGTCGAAAAGGTCATGCTAGGTCTGCACTCTGTAGAACTTGTTTTGTATGAGACTTCTTATACCAAGGAGTTCAAATTGGCTGCGAGGACATGGGGTTTCAAAGATCCCACGTGCGATTTCTAGCATGTCTATTTAGATTTCAACTTCATTTCGCTTCTTCCTCCAGGGCTTACGCTCTACTATCTAACGTAAAAGTATAAAGTAAAATATTTATATTGCTCTTCTAGCCATGCCGGCTTGCAATAGATGACAACGAAAGCATACCAAAAATGGGATCTGTATAATCTACCGTCTAGTCCGTCTCATTCTATGCCATCAATCAGTACCAGCAACTAACTTAACACCACTCGGCAATCCCATAATCTGCCCAGCCACACTCTGATCACAGGTTCCCAGACTAGCCCCTGAAGAGTCAACCAAGCAGCCCCCACTACTACTCTTCAAATGACCCGTAATGAAATGAGACCAGCTAGTCCCAGAGCCAGCTCCACATGCCACAAGTGAGATGAACCCATCCTTGACCGCAAGGCACTTGGAGATATCCGACAATGGGCTCAAAGTAAGATGACTACCAGATCCAGAGACAGACCAGACCTGGGAATCAGCTGCCTCACAAGTCTTGAACGTGATGGTGCCCAAAGAAGCAGTCAAGCACTTCCCAGACGCCGTGTTGAAGACCATACCCGTTGGAGTGATCTTTGTGCATCCACGCGGGGGTGTAATGCGATGGACACTAGTAGCATGGGAATCAAGAGTGACCTCCACAGAGCCTTGAATACTTTCAACAATACCAGTCCACAGATCCCGGGCATTGTACTGGCAGCTGGACTCAAAACCAAGCTGCGCAACCGGAATCGTGATCTTCTCAGTGCTATTTCCACGGTTCAACACGGTGAGAAGTCTGTCTCCGTTTGCCAATGAGCGGGTAAGAACATCGAAATTGGCATCACGGGTAACCAAAGCAGCCTGTTCAGCCAGTGGATCTTGATCAACAGCAATCAGATCCTTGTTCTTGAGGAAAGTGATTACTTCCTCCGGAAGAGTGGGGATGTAAGCACTGATAATGAGCGGCGCACCGAACGACGCCCACAGTGCAAAATGGGATTTCTTCTCATTCTCCGTCAGACCCGGGTGATCGGGGATTAGGAAATCGGGGTCGTTATAGTAGCCCGGCTGCTGGTACCGCACAAGCTGTATCTGATACTCGTAGTTCACCATGATACTATCCCACGCACTACCTTCACCGACATAAACAAGGACGTCATCTGAATGGCGCGCAAGCTCTCCATTGAAAGGGACCCAGTCCATGACTCTAGTCCACTCAGTTTCACTGGTACAGAAGTATGCAGGCGCAGACTCGGAGAAGATAAGCGGCTGCGCCATCCCGCTCAGGATCTTATGCCACTTGCTATAAAGATACTTGTATTCGTCTCGTAGAGGCTTTCCATCCTCGGCATAGACATTGCATCCGTCTAGCTTCAGGTAGTCAATGCCCCAGCTGGCGAACGTCTCGGCGTCCTGCTCCTCATGTTGGAATGAGCCCGGGTAGCCACCACAAGTCTCATTACCAGCATCTTCGTAGATTCCCAAATGAAACCCGCGTTCCTGGGCATATTTCGCTAGCCAGGGGATACCATGTGGGAACTTGGTAGTATTCCACTGCAGCGAACCATTGTCGGAACGGGCAGTTGACATCCAGCAATCGTCAAGATTGAGACGATTGTAGCCTGCATCCAGTAAGCCGCGGCTTACCATAGACTGCGCGGTTTCTGTGAAGAGCGTCTCATTAAGTTCGCATTCGAATCGAGCCCAGTTGTTGAATCCCATTGGTGGGCTCGGAAGAAGACCTGGGTTTGCGACTGAAGCCTGGACTGGAAGCAATGGAATCATTAATAGATTCGCCATGCTTGCTATAGCCCAATTGGATGGTCGTCTCATGGTCTAAGGCTTTGCAGAAATAGTTTAACTTCACAATGCAGTTCTTGCAACCAATCAGCAAAAATGAAATTTTTCTTCTCCAGGCTTCATCCATGCATTTAAGCCCTGGTCTTCGACGTTCAAGCTCTGTTCCCCGCACCGGAGCTCCGTTGAAGATCTGCAGCTACCATCGTCTGCAGCGGGGAACGTGGTACCGAGGACTGTGACGGTGGTATTTTCGATAATGATCTCAATAGATATCAAACAAGCCAACTTGATTGCGATCAGGAGTCGGGATTTGACGCGAGAGTGGTCCAGCCGGTGATCTGCGAAGAGCTGAAGCCCCAACAGAGTGGCGCAAGAGCTGAGCCACAGTTGCTCCTTGACACTGCAGAATACCATGCCTGTCTCTCCGAACAGTCCCTACCAATGGTGTGCAGAGGTGGAGATCGGGGTCGCCGTTAGATGCATCACATCGCTATCGTGCATACCGGAGCCCACAAGAAAAGAAAAAGAAAATAGGGAAAGATCTTGCATGACCAAGTTTATTTTCGATTAAATTCAATATTCAATGCAAATAAGCAACGAATTTCCAGCTGATCTAATCGGACCCTTGTGGATAGTTAATCGAAGTGATCGCCCGAGGTTCAACGGCTAGTGGGGGTCAGTTAAATCGCGGGTTCCTCTCGACCAACCTCCCATTGCAGGGAAGAAAAATGCCCCCCGACTCCAAAACAAAGATTCGCCCGCAGCAATCCTGCTTAAGATGTCGCGAGCGCAAAGTCAAGGTATGCCCCGCCCCCTAGATTCCAGACCCTGAAAACCTCGAGCTTGGGATCGCTCCACCACGGCCCAACCCCGATTCGCATTCGATCTAATATATTGATTTGTGCCATCCTAGTGCGATCGCTCAATCCCTTGTCACGCCTGTATCATTCGCGGTATTGAATCGGAATGCACATACCTAACTACCCCCGAAGACCGCGAGCATATCAGTCAAGCGGAGATTATTGACCGATTACGTCGCGAGGTCGCACAGCTGCGTACGCAGTTATCTCAGGGTCCGCGACCAAGACCACACCCGAGAGCGCTTAGTGAGCGTGCAAAGAGTCGGGATCGTGCGCCGTATGCGCGCCCGCCGAAGTCAGGGAAGAGTTCGGGGTCAGGGTCTGAGGGTGTGGGTGGCGGGTATGCGGTCGGAGCTGGTGCGGGCATCGGCGCAGGCGCTGGCACAGATATGAGAGAGGGAAGCTGGGATGGCTCATCGCCTTCCTCGTCGGTTATGACGCATTCTATGTCTATCAATAGTCCTGATAGTACGGGGAGTGGGACGGCGAGTGGGACGAGTCAGACGCAGTATCCAGGGTCGCTTGGGGGGAATATTGAAGATATGACGACTCCCAGTGCCGCGTTTATAGGAGCTAGTAAGTTGGATATTTCTTTATTTCTGGGATGTGTACTTTTGTTACTTCTTACTATTTTGCGATGTTACAGAGCTGACCTGAGAAGATTTCATGAACGAGACTCAAGCACATGGCCAAGGAGGCATGGCTTTTGCAGGCGAGACCCCTGCCTCGATCCCTGTGCAGAGTTTACAGCCGCAGCTTTCGGGGATACCGATGCCTGCGTCACAGTCACAGTACCGAGGTGGCAGCCCCTATGCAGTGGAAAACTGGGGCAATGCACCATACATGCAGGATTATCCAAACTACGTCCGAGAACCAGCCCCAGCCCCACATGCGAGTACATCTGGCTACGAGCCTCACATTTATCATAATCCGCAATGGTTACAAGGGCAATTTGCGCCCGTACACCCATACTCGAACCCATTCTATTCTTCGGCATCTATTGATGCTTTCGCTCATGCAAACACGGATCCACTGAATGGCCATTCGTCGCAAACGTCGCACAGCCCGGATTCACAACAATTTTCCAGTCCTGAAACACTCTCGCGGCATCCTCTGTTTACTATGCCAAGCTCATGGACGGGTAAAGGGAAGCAGGAGCTTCTGGAAACTCTGCTTGAGACGATTGGGAGTTGTGATGAGGCGCAGGTGGCGCAGGTCGTGCAGGTTGTGAGGACCAGTGCGACGCCTGAAGAAGCTGTCTCAGGGATCTGTCAGGTCCTCGGGATCGGGGCGCGATGAACGCTGGTCGTGATTCGCTCTCAAAAATAGATGCCTGTGATGCTCATACCCATGCCCATGCCCATGTCCATGTCTAATACATAATGAGAAAAGGCAAAAGCCTAAATACATTAATTCCGAGTTCGTCAAACCGTAAGTCGTAAAGGGAGAGAGGTGATCATGGTAGGTCGCCGTCCTTGGTTTCAGGACAAAGTTTTCATGTCAGAGGTTCACCATTCATCTCCAAAGGCCGCTGCCCATAAACAAAATGGAAGAAGAAGTAAAGATGACACTTTGAGTTCATCATCTCCGCTCGCACTTTCTCCAGATAGCTCTGCGCCTCTTGATAGGTGTACCCAAGGACCCGCGTAAATAGTGCAAGGCTGTACGGCTCCACCACCTTCAACACAAGGACTTTTCCAAGACGACCGATCTCCTTAAGCTGTCGATCCTTCGCCCATCCTCCAACAGGGCACTGCAAAAACAAATGAGTATGCTGCATAAACCAAGCCAAGCGTCTAAGGAAAACCAGAAACAAACCTTGTAGATATCATCGGTCACGTTCACAAACCCCCCATTCTCCATCCAAGAATGAATCTGCGAGGCAATCTTCATTGGTTTCCCAAACAGCCTCGCCGCGTCATTGACCTTTTCAACCCATTCAACCATCGTAGGAGCAAGTAGATGCGAGTCATCATCCGACGAAATAGCAGTCTCAAACTCCTGAACCTCAATCCACCCACCGGGTCTTAAATGCTGATACGCCTGCTTCATCAACCTCGGCCAATCCCCAATCCCACCGCCCATGCTCCGCATATGAATAAAATCAAACTGCTCTTCAGGCGTAAACGCCCAATCACTCTCCGCATCATCGATATAGAAGCGACAATTCGGCGGTGCCCAGCTTGGTTGGATGGGACTTAGATCTGTACCGATTACTTCCGCGTTGGGGAAATCCTCAGCGATTTCGAAGGCCCATTCGGCGGTTCCAGTGCCTATGTCTAGGATGCGGTGGGGTGGAGTGGGGCCTTCGCGAGGTTGAATCGGGGCGCGGTAGAGGTCGCCGCCGACTACTAGTTTGAAGAGATGGTGGAGGAGGGCTAGACGGTCTTGTTCTTCTTGGTCGTTCGGGATCGGATATTGGCCATGGCGGTAGGCATGGTAGCGACGGCCATTTTCGTAGCAGTAGTCGCGGACGGAGGAGGCGAAGGAGAGGTTGGAGTCTATTAGGGATTGGCCGCCGAAGAGGGATTGGCCGTCGAGAGAATCTTCGTCGCTTGTCTGTTGGTGGAAAAGGTGAGACGGTTTCGGGGAATTGTCGAGTAGGGGACTATAGGTGATAGTGGAATAGTTTGTTGACTGAAAGAAAAACAACAAGGGGGTTTTGGAACCGAGTGTGTATACATGGTCATGACATCTTTTTTTCCTGTTTACACAAGGGAAGAACAGCCTGAACATGACTGGAGAAATCAAAGGGAAATTCGCTTACATCGACTTGGATTCGCTCGTAGGGATTTGGTTGGGGCATAATCAGGGGAAAAGGGGGGGGGGGGGGGGGGGGGGGCAGAGAAAGGGTGAAGAATGAAGAAGGGAAGGCGGTAATGAAGCTATCCAAAAGAAAAGGTCAGAGCGTGAAGCCCATACCGAGATACAGGATACCGGGTTGATCTATCAAACCCCCGCAGTTCGGACTGGAATTTACAGACACATCATATTGGAGCTTGAAGGATCCACCTTTTTACGGGATTGTCTTCGTAATATAACTCGCTCTTCATGCCGACATCAGATCCCCACTTTTCTTCTAGTTGCATTTGTGCGAGATCCATCAATTCAAGCTTTGTAGCTTGACCTGCTCATCCACTGTCAAGGCTCCATAAATCTCTTGGAATCCAGGTTGCTGCGATGCTCGTCGGAAGAAGTCTGCCAGGAAGCTCTGTGTTTCATCGTCCCGGCGTCGCACCCCAAAGACACTCTCCGAGCCGCCTTCGCCAAAGCTCATCAAATCCTGCTTGGTCATGCCAAGGCCGAGATCCAAAATCTGACCGGGCTCATCCTCCCAGTCATCATCTCCATCGTCACTATCGGCATCCTCAAGTGCGCGAGCTGCAGCCGCATCGATTTCCGTGTTGCCCGAGGCCGCTGCCAACTCTTCCACCAGTACCTTGATGATCTTCAACGGCGCCGCAACCGTCGTGTACTTGTCCGGATTGCGACGAGCCTGCGACCGGGTCTTGATGCGACCGGTATCCTGGACGATAAGGTCGCCCTTCACCGGCACCTCTGATAGTCGCGGGTCGGAGAGTTCGTACAGATGCGCTAGCGCGAAGATGTTCTGCTTGATCTCGTCATAGCCTGCAAAGTTGACTGAGTTCTCCAGCCACTTGCTCAGGACCACAACGAGTCCACTGGAGCCGCCCAGATCAATCTGGGCGAGGAAGTCCACGACTTCGCGTGCGCTGATGAGCGTCAGCCGTGCAAATACCAGGATCAGGCTTTGAATAAACTGTGCCTGCTGGGCAGTCGCAAGTCGTTGAGCCACGGCCTGGAGCAACTGGGGGAGGTAGGGGCCCAGGCGCTCCGAGCCAGCCCGCTCCACCAGCTCCGCGGCTAGTTGACCAACCTCGGTAGCGGCATTGTCGTCTACTGCGGGACCAAGTAGTCGATCAATAATCACGAGCACAACCTCGATCGCCTCCTTGCCGGTCTGTGGATCCCGCCAGGCGATGAACTGGGCAAAGTCATGGGCAAGCATGTGGCGGACTGCCTCCGTCGCAGGTCGAATGAGCTCGGCCTCATCAGAGTCCAATAGCAGACGGTTAAGCTTGGGCATCACGGTCTCCACAAATCCAGCAGGGAGAGGCTCCAAGCTCCGTTCGGCCAGTGCCCGAAGAAGGTCGGCCGCGAAGTTGGTCAAGGCATTTTCTTCGGTGAGATTACCCACGTCAATAGCACCCATCAAGGAGGGTAGAACCTTCTCACAAAGGCGCATGTAAGCCTCGGCGCCATGCTCAGCAATTTGGTCCACAATGTCCTCAAAGGCTTCTGTAATGGTCATAGTCAGCTGAAAGTTTTCAGCCCCACTGCTGGCAATGTTGAAAAGGACATCGATGGCAATCGATGACAGGACGATGGCCGGGTCTGTCATGATGGTGTCTCGAAGAGTTTCGGCAAGGGTAACTTTGAGGTCGTCACTTTCGACATCTTCACGCAGATCATGTGCCGAAACGAATTCTGAGATGGCCGAGATGACAAGGGTCTGGAATGGACGTGCCGCAGAGGTGGGTAGCGACGGCATGAGGTCCTGCAGGACTCGAATGCCGGCAACTTTGACCACCTCGGCGGGGTCTTCAGCAATGGCCTTCAATGTAGCCTCCAAGTACGAGGAAGTAGTTTGCTGGAATGCATCGCCTGAAACCTTAGCCAAGGCACCGGCCACAAGGTAACCCCGCGCACGTAAAAGCTCTTGCTCTTGCTGAATTGCATAGTGGACAAATTGGTTGAAATGAAGGGCCAGTTCCGGGGAGATTTGCTGAGACACCTCAGAGAAGTCCCGAAGGAGACAATTAAGAATGTAAAGAGATGCTTCGCGAGATTTCCAACTGTCAAAGTTAGACTGGTTTCTCAGGGTCGGTTCACAATATGGAACTTACGAGGCAGACGGATCCGCAAATACAGTGTTCATATGGCTCAGGAGCCCCTCTACCGCTGTTCCCTTTAGCCATTCACCTGTTTTGATCACCAGATCACCACTGCAGGTGCGAGGAGTGTAGTTAGCAGTGAGGGATGTTTCTTCGGACAAAAATAGGTTCACATCGATCTCCCAGAGGCCTTCTTCTTCTGTGGTAATCTGAGCGTAGGAGCTAGCAAGCTTCATGATCTCAGGCAACCAGCCGGAGGAGCTTGCAGCCGCGCCAGCATTCTGAAGTTGCTGTTGCAGCTCAGCCTTCACAGGAGGCGCCTTCAATAAGGTCTGAATAAGGTCTAGTTCCTCCAAAACAAGGAAATCAAGTGAGTAGGGGAGCCCATCAACATCTTCCAGACGACCTTGACGCTCTTCCTCAATGAAGAAGTTTTGGTAGATCGGCAAGGCATTGGTAAGCTCGGTCCAAATTGTTGAAAAATAATTCGGGCTCTGGGCTGTCAGAAGACCGGGGAATACCATACGGATCTTCATAAGGGTCTGTTTTCGAGAGTCGGTCTATTAGCCAAATTCCTCAAATTTGGACAAGCTCAACCCCCAAAATATCAAATTCATACCTTGACAATCTGAAGTTTCAGGCCAATAGTTCCACGCCATTGCGACGGGATTTCACCCCCCTTGTTAGCTTCTTCCTCACTGGGCTGTTGAGGAAGGGGGGCCTTCAGAGTTTCAACAAAGAATGGCGACCATCCACCTAGCAATTCATCCACAAACTGCTTAATCGCAACCTTGTGTTGTTCCAAAACCATCTCCAGGGTATCAAAGCACGACCGGAAGACTGCGACAGAGAGAGCACGCAGCATCGGTCGCCGGGATTCAGAAGTAGCGACGGCAAATAGAGACGAAACCAGATCACGAGCAACATTGAAAAACTGCTCTTCGCCGAAACCTGTATCGACCAAATCCAGCAAAACCTTCAAGGCGCCGTGCAACGCATTATCAGTGGTGGCGGGGTCATTGATAATTTGCAACAACGAAGGCAAAAGTTCTGGCCAGTCATCGGGGAAATCAGCACTGGCAATCTTGCTAACGGCGTAACTGGCAGAGGATTTGACCTTGCGCTCGGGAGTCTCGGTAGTGGTCGCCAGCTCGAGCAGTGCACGCCGAATCTGAGTTTTGTTTGCATCGTTCACGAGAATCTGGCCTTTGAACTCGTCAAGAACCGGGGACCAGGAGGCGGCGATGAAGGTGCGAAGCACTGACAGGGAGGACTGGCGGAGGTTGACGGGGACCGACTCATGGGAGGCAATTGCTGTGAGGGAGATCGGGAAGGACTCGTTTGAATACAAGCTTTTTAGTTGAAGCTCTGCGGCCTTTCTGGTATCAGCCCTGGCGGACTGGGTGTCTGCCAGGAGCGACAAGAGCTCTTGCTCCATGATGAGTAATGTATCGATGGATCACTGGGCAAGATGAACGTGAGAGTTGTCTCCAGGCGATGATGATGCGCCGAAAAGATAGCTGAGTGAGCAATGGATCACGATGCAAAGACTGAGATGAAATGTCGGCTCCAGGCCAGTGTCGCGCTAAGAGAAGTTGGGTGTTTGCGCGCGGCGCGATAAGGGGACACGAGGGGCAGGGCGGCGTTGTTTGCTAATTTTCCAGCGGCAGAAATCAGTTTACACTCATTGACTTTCTGATGAGGCTACTGCATGTTGATCAGATATGGATTACTCTATACTAAATTTCCCTTTGGTCATGACATGAAGCTGTTTCCAAAGTTCTATGCAGCAATTTAACGAATTTTACAGATCAAGTTTGAACTAAATAAAGCTGAATAACATCAGGTGCGTTACTAAGCGGTATATAGAGCGGTGAAATGTCTCTAATCGCCGCAAGGGTCAATCCGCTACAGCATTCGATTTTGGCCATGACAAATGTATGGACACTATCACGAGAGGCTTGATATGCAAAATGTCTTATACGGTTCTTAAAGTGATGGTTGAAAGGCATGTTTTCAATTTGTTTCCTGAAGCATTAACGACTTGATATGTGCAAATATGCGGAATCTTTTGCAGGATACTTCGCCGCTCGCTTTTCCCTATGGCTTTTCTCTCGCAAACCTGCCATGATGATCGCGGGATGATCAAGCTTAGGTTCAAAGTCATGCCACTCCTTCCGAGATGAATTGCGACTTTCGTACTCTAGATAGAGTTAGGTCTTGCCACCGAGGCCGAGCACTGCTTATCATGGTAAGCTTGGTTGGCGAAGCGGTCAAGAGACTAGTATGGGAGAAGCGGGCTCCCAAGTAATTAGCGTCCACTTCTCGCATTATTCTACATAAGCTAAGTTGTATGCAAAGGATCGACGGTAAGCAATCGAGAACAATGTATCCTATTTTTGAGTTGGCGTTGGCGTTGGCGTCGGCGTACGGCGCGACCCAGACATTTAGTCTCCCAATCGCGGGCCTTCCCCACGTTGGGCTGACAGGGATGGACGAGCCAGGATAGTCTTTAGACTTATCTTTGGCCCTGTCCAATGGTAAAAATCCACGACCCCAGGTATTTAAGCCGTGGTAAGCTTATTCTAGGGGTAAGAAATAAGAAAAGACCTCGAATGCGGTAGCTGCAGTGAGCCTCCAGGAAACCCGTCGGCCTGGTAGCCTTATGGGGTTTTTTGTTTCAATAACTCTTTTCCTCTTTCTAAGGGGTTTGCAGTGAGCTTACATAGTCAATCCACCACGTCACTCTGAGGCAAGGAACCTTCCATCGGGGGTTAGCAATCCTCGTACATTGCATACATTGCATCATGGTACATATGTACCGAGGTGCCTGGTCGGACCCGCGTCTGTTGGGCGGTCAAATCGGCTCAGGTACACTATTTTCCCGTTTGAGATAGATTGGAAAGAGAGAGGGGCTTAAAGTAAAGCACTGTTGTCGTATTTTCGCGGCTTGACACCGCTTAGTCCCATTGGGTGGATCGCGATCTTTCGGAAAGAATCGAAAAGGCCCACCGGATTGACTCAATGTCAGCCGGATAAGACCAGTAGCAGTATGGGCTGAGGCTTGGATCAATTGAATATAGTCCTAAAAGGTAAAATAAAAGAAAACTCGATCAAAATTAGAAATAATGGACACTCATTTCGTACAGTACTGTAGCTCCCAGTATAAAACGCGTCATGATTGAGGGGGTGGAATGATTCCAAATGGGGATGTGTGCCCCTCACTAAAATTCCTCACTCAATTATCCATGATCACCAAGATCATCACCAGTGGCGGTGACAGTAGAAACGGATGGAAAATCGATTGATAATCGCGGCATTGAGAGCTCACCTCATACGCTCTAAACGTAGGTTTTTCCTACTGCCGGAGATGCAGCGGTTGTCTCCCCGGAGGGTCGTACCCTTGTCCTGTCGCCGCCACTGCCGTCAGAGCTGCGAAGATCATCGGTAAAAGGGCCCTAGTAAGCATTGGGCCCCGTACCATATTGTACGGGAGGGGCGTACCCGGTACTGGCCTCATACATGGCCACTCGCAAATTGGGGACCTGCGGTGTATTTTCACGTACGCTCGGTATCTGTGGAGCTTACAGGAAGTTCCCAAAGATCAAAGAAGGTTTATGTAGTTCAATTTCAGGTACAGTATCAGGGTTTCTAATCTGGGATGAATTCTTTATTCTTTTTTGCTTTTCGGTTCCGTTAAATGTCCAAGACAACCTTGAGGATATTCCAGATAAGCGTACTATACCTCTAATTCTGCATAGGCTTAATGACTTTCTTCTCGGCTATACCCCGTCGGTTCTTGTGTCGCTCCCAAGGTTTTGTATTGGGATGTTCTATGGTTCCATGCCCCAGTCAGACCCCAACGCGTGCCTATTACGCTTTTTTTTTCTGCCTTTCTTTTCGCTTGGCTGCGATGATCACCCCTCTCGCCGCTAAAATGTCCCATCAACCAACCCACTTCAATTATCCAGTGGGGAACAAAATAATACAGAAAGGGTAAAAAAAAAAAGAAATAGAAAGGAAACTAAAATAAATGTGCGCTCTATCGCCACGAAGAAAAAAAAATCACCCCCAATTTAAAATAAGTTCAAAACACGCTAGAACATTTATACAGAGGCTAAAATAGGTGTTAGGTGTATTATTGATGGTTCCTGATTATTATTCTTATACTCTTCTCGCACACGCTAGGCAGAGTTTTCCGTCGGATTTTTCTTCTCTCAGTCAATAGACCGTAGTGAGAAGCAACGTAGAAAAGGACAGCAGGTATTAAAATAAAGGACCCGACTGGTTGACCCTCACTCCTCCAAGTCCTCAAAAATATTGAAGTTGAAAAAAGCGAGGTTCTGCAGGGCCAACCCATGACGCAACCACGTGACGGGTACCGTAACTTCCACTGACCGTCGAACTCCCACTCCTGCTTTTCCCCCTCGAGTACACTGGGGAAACCATCGTGACCAGCCATCGCCTTCATCTTTTGTCCGGCTCGACGCCCACCACTCACTTCGACAGCCTCGGAAGGCCTTATCACGACTTCTTGCCCACTTACCAAGGTTGTGCCTACGCCCCCTCCTTCCTTTCGCTTCACCCACCCCTCGCCCTCCCCTCAAAACGGGAACATCATTTCTCCAAAAAAAGTGACCTTCATTTCTTTGTTATTTGGGATCGGCGCCTAGGGTTATATCGTTTTTCATTCCTCATGCTTTGAGGGTTTGCATCTTGTTGTCTTGTCCACCCAAGCGTACGTATCTTGGTTTTCCCCTTCAAAATCCCCCTCCACCCCTCCCACCAGTTCAACCCACCACCCCGTCACCACCACCTCTCCTTTCGATAAACACCAAAGGCCCACAAATCATCCTCTCTACTATCGGTCATACCAGCCTATCCGCCTATTTTCCCGACACGATCAGCTGCTGGCATGACTCGACGGGAGAAAAAATATTGATGACGCTGTTTTTAAAACCCCACTCACCACCAATCCGATCACCTTGAAAAATCTCCGATGGTTCATAACATTGACCGATGATTTTAGAAAGGCAGAGCGATGATTAGCTTCAGGGTGGAACATCTTTCAGATTCTTCGAGACTCCGTCAAGATCACCCCTCCCGTGGAAACGACGTCGGATCGTTCGACGGCAATGTCGATGGCCAGTGAGACCAGTAGTACCACCACCATGACCACTTTCTCCGCCCCGATCCCTGCTGCCAAATCGTTGCCCACCAACCAGTCGGCTCTGGCGGCTTCTTTCACCAATTTCCTTACCGTGTCGGTCCACCAAATACTTTTCCTGCGCTCCGTTTACCCGCGCGCGACCTTCCTTCCTGTGCGGGCATACAACTACCCTGTCCGGCAATCCCGTCACCCGAAAGTGTGTGACTATATCAACGATGCATCAATTGCAGTCGGAACAGAGATCTTGAAAGGCACAATAACTGCAGTCAGTATCATCATTTCATCTCTCCGCACAAATCAGCCCCTCGAACGATATGCCTTTGATCTGTCGGGCTTCCCTCGGGCCCCTGCCGGAGAGGTGAACACCACATTTGAAGACAGAAGTGAAGATGATTCATCCAGGCCAGGTGCCCCTGTCTCGGACCGGGGTCCCGCGCCAACCTCGGTCGACCTCGAGTCACAGTTCCGGGCCTGCCTAGCTCGACTAGCATCCGCATGTGCACGCCTGACCCCACTGCCACGAGATGACGAATTCAGCTTCACCGTTTGCATCGAAGTGCGCGAAGACGCACTACCCCCCGCGGGAACCACCAAAGAAGAACAAACATGGATTGTCGCCGAACCCGGCAAGGTGCACCTGAGATCCTGCACCGCTCCATTTTCCGTGTCAAAATTGCGGAATGGTGAGCCCCAACAGCCACCCCCTCGGGTCTCGAATGGCCGCGCCAAAACTGTACCGGTACGACGTGTGGAAGCCGGAGAATTGCGGTTGGAGTTATGGGTGGAAGAGGCGCGGCAGAAATTTAACGAACCGGTGGACTCAGAGCAACCACCATGAACATTTCTATTCCTGGGGGGAATATTCTTGTCAAGTTATGGAAATCGTTCGTTTGTTTGTCCACACCCATTTTCAGTCTTATTCTTGATTTAGCGTGACCAATGATCGAACATACATGATGGACGAGGAAGTTAGGAATTGCCATCCGCAAGAAAGTGGCGCAAATACATAAAACGGGGAGCGGACGATTTTTGGGACTCGCATGGCATTTACTTACATAGATCAGGTTCATATCTTTCCTTTTTCTGGGCTCTTTTTTTCTTCTCCCTCATCTCCCCAACCCCTTGTTTACTTTTCTTTTTCTCTTTCCTTGACTCCTCTTATACGACGCTCCTTCTCCCTTCTTCCCTCATTCTCACCTCTCTGGGACCTGATTTTTGGCACTTCATATCTCTTGCATCTTGTGCTGAGTCCCCGGGGTTTGACTCGCTGATTTTTATTTTGCTGCGATACGGCCTTTTACTCCATACCATCTCCCTTTTTCTTGTATTCATTTCATCTCTTTTGTTGAAATCTCTCAACTACATGATTCTATTTCAACTTTTTCCCCCTAGCCAATCCAATTATTAGCAAATAGTTCCCAATCTCCTTTCTGGCTATGATTATATCTGTTGGCTACATCATTTCTTGTTTTGCCTTATAAATCATTAACAAGGTCTTGTTTGTCTGGTGCTGTTGGTGTATTCCGCTGTTCTACATATGTTTTTGTTCTTGTGGCCCTCCTTGTTGTTTGTTCTATCTCCTTTTATACTCCTTACTGCTTATCCTTGAACCTCAGATCTGGCTCTAGGAGAAAGGACCGAGGTTGACTTGTAAGTACAATAGTGTGCAGTATACATGATGTCAAAGCCTGTCAAGCTGCCTACGACTGCATCTATACTTACTGCCTAACTACAATGCCGTAAAGTGTAGTCTGTTACCTAGATAGCTAGGATCTCTGCCCTAAGAAACTTCTCTAGTTGATGCGCTTGGCGATGAGGTCATAATGCATGTTCCTAGATGCACCTTTGCAGCCTTTCGCAATGCAAGTTGGCATGTAGCCGAACTCCGAAGAATGGCACATGAATTCTACTAAGAGTGCAGTTAAAGTAAACAGCATTTTGGATAAGGATCCCGAAAGTTCGGGCGTATAGGTATTGAAACATGCAAGAGACATCTTTCCACTTCCAAAACAATACCCATAATAAACATCAAAACCTATACTACGTAGTACGTACCACTGGAAATAATCTCCGGTACGGATTATCTATTACCATTTAATCCGGCCCATTTCCAAGCTAACCATACACACTACCAGTCCCCCAGTACCTACGCTACTACAATTAGGTAGATTCCACGGATCCAAACATCTAAACCATAGGATCATGCACAGACAAGAATGCCACTTACATAACCAACCCACCTGACCCGCTCATACCCTACCCGCACATGACGACCCCCCATAACCCTCTTACGTCAACAGCAGGTCTAACCGGCATTGGGAAATGGTGAAGGTTATCGAAGTCGCTTGCCGTCGCTTGCCATCGGGTCGGTGACAAAGAGAAACCGTATAGAGCAGGAATTTCCGGCCCGGATCACGATGAATGCAAGCGGGGAGAGCTCGGAATTGGCGGGTTACACGTAGAGTGGACGGAACCCCGCCGGATTCCTGTGTTAGAACTTATTTAATGGAGATAGTAATACGGGAAAGGTTTCTTTTCATATCCACTCACCCCGGAGTCCTTTTTGTCTCCTTGGAACGAGTTTCTTTTTGACACATCGATGTGGAGCTACAGCTTGACGGCTCTGACTCATTTACTTGGATTTCTGGACTTCGAACGGACGAACGTTCATACTAGCTAGAACCTCCACTCTCTTCAGGTGCTATTTGCTGGGGGAATTCTGGATACCACACGAGGTTACGATAGCTTCACCTGTTCTCTCAATTACAACTTATATCAGCTTCAAATCACCGGATACAACATCCTACACGGACAACTACTAGAGATACAGAGTCACCTCAGTTCATCATGATTGCAGCAAACGTCTCCCTCCCCCCAGGAGACTCACCGGACCTGATTCTAGTCGCCGCCACCCCAGAAGAACGCATAACTTCAATCAAACTCAACAGTGTCGCCTGGAAAGGGCCCCTAGACATCGAAACCTACATTGAGCGCGAGAATCATCTTTTCGCTCAAAATCTAACCCGCGACGGCCTGACATGCTGGATCCTGGTTGACAAGTCCGAGCCCGAAGGAGACCGTACGATTCTCAGTTCTTGCGAGACGTACAAGAAGAAGGCGCTGCTTGCACACGGCGGGAGCGTGGAAGATGTCTCTACGCACGGTATCGGGAGTGTCTACTGCCGGCCGGAGTTCCGGGGCAAGGGATACGCTAAGAGGATGTTTGAGGAGTTGAGCGAGAAGATTGATACGTGGAAGATGGAAGGGGAAGCGAGGGGGAAAGCTCTTTTTACTATTCTTTTTTCGGATATTGGGAAGAGTTTCTATGCGCAGTTTGGGTGGAAGCCGTTTTTGTCTTCGCATATGGCTCTTCCGCCAGCGGATGAGGGACAGTCCAATCAAAATGGAAACGCTTTAGCAACGAGAGATCTTTACGCGGAGGATGTGGAGAAGTCAATTTGCAATAAGTCTGTTACTGCCAAGTTGCGTGATCAGTTGCGTGACGCTTCGCAGAAAACGGCTGGTAGTAAGATCGCGATCATTCCCGACTTTGACCATTTCGTGTGGCACTGGGCGCGGGAGGAGTTTTTCTCGAAGAATCTTTTGCCGCATCGCTCTCCTCCTATTATCAAGGGCGCTGGAAATGACGAGGCTCGTGTCTATTGTGCATGGAACCGCAATTTCGGCGAGGAGCCCGAGGACAATGTACTGTACATTCTCCGTTGGGTGTATGATGATCCCCAGTCGGCGGAGGAGGAGCAGACTTTGGTCCGAGCCATGGCTGCTATCTTGCGGCGGGCCCAGCGAGAGGCACATGAATGGAATATGCACGCAGTCGAGTTTTGGAACCCAACACCACTGCTGCAAAAGGCCGTGAAGATGGTGGATTCAGATGCCCAGGTTGTGCATCGTGAGAAGAGCAGTATTTCCAGTTTGCGCTGGACCGGTGCGCAGCAAGGGCTTGGTGATGACGTTGAGTGGTTCTTGAATGAGAAATACACTTGGTGTTGAACAGCATTCACCATTTCACCATTTCGGGCTTTTGCGTTTCTTGGCCTTTTTGATCTATTTCACCAACGCATTTCGACTTCGGAGCTCAGGGTGACTTTTTGGGCGGCAAGAGTGTCCATTGTGTTTCTAGAGATGCTAGACATCGTATGTTGGGGCTACCACCGAACGAATAGCGACTGGATGATTGGCATTCAATTGCGCTTAGAATTTTTGAGCAATTCATGCCAATTCCTAGTAGGTTTGGCCTTTGCCGCTGGAGCTGAGCCAGAAGTGGCAGCTTTACTGCTCTGCTGGCGCTGCGAAGGCTCCACATAGAAAATCGTTGTAGGATCGAGGCTTCGGTATGCTCCATCTTGTAGTTTTGATAATGTTGCGTCGCCTCTCCATGACTCGGGAAGACAGTCTTTCCATGCACGAAGGAATTCACTCCGTCCAATGGCAGAAGATGCTGTAGGTGCCATGGCTGCAAGATAGGTGTCGCCTACCCATTGTGTACATTCGGCTTTCTCAAAGCTTGCCCCTAGATGATCGAAACTGTATTAGTTGGATCCCACAGATTCCAGACAAGCATTGAGCGTTAGCATATACTCACATTTGAGCTCATCTGCTAGCGCTGGTCGCTCATCCGCGGTACAGAGCCTCCTCACAACCGCCTCAAGACAGGCTCTTGGGAACGGCTCCGGTGTGTCATCCTCATCAAGGACTGATTTCCACAAGTCCCCAACTAGGAACTGTTTTTCCAGATCGATACCTTGTAGAACCGCACCCTCCATCATCCGCTTCCAAACATTCAAACGCGTCCGTGCCGAGGGTCTCCAGCACGTCAGCTCGTGCTTCCCATATACAAACGCGCAGATTTCGACCCAGCCTTGCTCACATTGTGCCGCACACACAGGGATATCTGCGCACACTAGATCCCTTAATCTCCGTACTCCAGCGGGGCCTTTATCAACTGGCGCATCAGAGGACTCGTCCATCATAATATCACCATCATCGTCGCCACTGCGCGGGTCGTATAATTGCAAAGCTTTCTCTAGGAACGGGACCGCTGAAAATGCTCCTGGTGGCACATGTAGCTCTAGTGTTGATCCGCACTTCGCTATGCTGCTCACCGCATCATCGGGAATCTTCAAAGCGCCACTATCCCTATCCTCCTCTGCGACAACTTTGATATCGGCCTGTGAAATATTGCCAGGACTTGGTCGTAGAATATGAAGCGAATTGGACGATTGGACCTGGCGGATTCGGTAGGTTTGGGTGGGAGTACAGAGGTTGACGTATTCCAGGGCACTGGGGTCAACTACCGCTTGTGCCAAGGCGGAAGAAGGAGATTTGAGCTCCAATCTGTGACAGATATTTCATCAGTATGCATTGCGATAAGGAAGCAGGAGTCGGGTCGTTCAAGAAAGACATATCCGAGCTGTCAACTTACACGGGAGCATCTTTGGATGTGAGTAGTGCCTCCAGGTCTGGGGGCAGTTCCAGTAGTCGAAACCCCTGCTGATGCTGGGTATGTGTGAAGAGAATGCCCCGTGCGTCTTGAGTCGCCATTGCCACGATATTCCCTGATGATCTCGAATGAAATGTTGGAGGGGAACAAAACGCGGGAAAGATGGAGACGCGCATGGACGCGTGCCGCACGGACCACCTTTAAATAGATCTGGAAGCTTACACAGCTACACTGATACTTTGCCTGCTTCTTCGGTGTATTCCTTAGTCACCATCCTCCAATATTCTACAGACTAATTTGCAGCTCATTGGCGGCTACCAGGAACCAGCCCAGTCTCGAAGCGCCTCAACTGCTGTTTCACTATGCGTTTGACTTGGTGAATTTGGACTCATTTGTCGCTCCGTATTGGTAAGTCTAGTACTCCGATATTTCCGCCGCTATAAAATCGGAACAATCGTCCTTAAAGTGACTACCATGGGCAGCAATAGTCGTCCAGCTGATATCTTTGGTATACACTCACTTTGCCCATGGTCAAGCGGAAACCCGAGGTGGCATTGCACCCAACCTCATGGGATAGAGTAAGGCTACCGTCAAAGAGACCCGGGCAGCTCATTTGTGCATCGTCAACCTTGGAGCTGTGGAAGGTCCATTTTGGAACCATAGTTCTCCCTCATTTCCTCCTTGCTCGGGTTTGACCCATTGGCATTCTGTAAACGTAATCCAAAAACTCTTGATAAACGAAGAAGCTTTATCTTGTTGATATCGGGAAGTCAAGATTGGGGTTATGGCACATGTCGCTTCTTCTGCGTAATAAAATGGTATTTGCCTAGATGAAAGTCTTGATTAGTCTACCAGCTCCAAAGTATACCGCACTGGAGAGCTCACTTACGAAAAAAGATGGTGTACTACATGGAAATCAATCACATTGTGGAAGAAAAATCTTCCCGCCCAGCCAAAGTCGCGGTCAATTGTGGCAAGAGCTCCCTTCGTGAAGGTCCACGAATTTCTTTCATATCTCGGCACCGACGGATGATTATGCTGCAGGAATGTGATGGCCACTTGAACTTGTGAGATACGCTGATGAATTCTGGAACCAGGCTTGTTGACATACCTATCCAGTTGTTGACCCAGATCCAAGGAACGACATAGAGCAGGACAGTAGTCTTCGATCCCAGGGATCTGCTCAAAAGCCACAAGCCTCTCGCTGTCAAGATATGTATCCCATACATCTTGATAAAATCTACTCACCGTGATAAAAATTTTCATCTTAAACCGGATTCTTTAATTACCTTTTTTTTATTATAAGTAACCCTATAACAATATCTGAGATGATCACAGACCAAAACTCCTTGAGGCTAAACAGGGGACTAGATGGGTCGAAATGGCTATTCTGCCCCCATTTGCCATGCTTTCTGGGGTGCATGCTTTCCGGTCCGGATGTGGAGTAGAACAAAATATGGCCAGGCCACCCGAAAAGTTGCTGAATGAGTATGCGAAGTGCAGTGAAGCCCGGAGTGTCAGAAGTTAAATGCCCCAATGATTCTGTATCAACTCCCAATTTGGCAGCATATGCCTCTAGACGGTATGGGACATACAGGTTATCTCTTTCCATATTATTTGCGTACATATGGTGCCGACGGTGTGTTGATTTCCAAGAAAAGTATGGTGTAAATAGCATTGAGTGGAGACAGAAACCAACTAGATCATTGACCCTTTGACTTGGACATAATGCACCGTGGCCGCATTCATGGCCGAGAATCCACAGTCCCGTGCCAAAAAGGCCTTGGATGAGACCATACAGACACCATAATATCACCTAGACATACGAATTTATAATGCGAGACGATAAGGATACTGCTGATACTGCCAGGGTGATAACACATGCAATGTCCCTTACCAAGTAGCTTAATGAGATAATAAAGGATGGGCAAAAGCAGTGATCAGGTAGTTGCTTTCCGTAATTCCCCAATACTCCAATCATCTTCACGGTCTGTCTGTGCTATTATTAGCATTCTATCATCACAACTACCCCACACTGACATGAGATCCAGCAGTATTATTGAAACTTACAGAGCTCATAGTGTCGATTCAGTCAATCCAAGTTGACGTTTTTTATTTCAGCCAATATAAATCATGCCCAACCTCAAGCCTTTACCCAGAACTGATTAATTCTTATTTATACTCAAATCCCACTGTCCCAGTTTCATTCTAAACGTCACAGTCGATAATCTACGAAAATATAGCGGTGAATGTATGAATTAAAGTTTCTTTTTGTCTTTCTAAAGACGTCAGCGGAAAGTATATCGATCTTTTTACCATTGGATGGAGTTCCACAGCATTGCTGACTGGTGCGTTGGCATTCTTGACCTTTTGCCCCTTGACATACCGGTGTGTTAATGTTCCTCGGAGAAGAGTATCTCCAATCTATCCACCCTAGGCACGCAGTTCAATAGACAAATATCTTGCCTACATCCTGATTTGGGAGCTTTACGTTCCTAATGAAGTCACAGAGTGTATTGCAAAAGTAAGATGAGGAAATACTGCATAGAGTTCTCTCTTGCTACGTCTGATCTGCGCTCCTTGTGCGCTCTGCAAAACTAGATATAAGGTCATTCGTGACTTCTTGGTAATCAAGAAAGCCCCTCATTACGCCTCAGACTACAGTTCCCGATGGATCACTGGGACTTATCTGAAGTCTTGATAACTTTGGATATTCATCTCATCGAATTCTAAGATGGATTCAACAAGTAGGGTTGCGTCTAAACTCAAATACATCATTCAAGATGAAAGCCAACATCGAGAATTGTGTTGGCTCTGTCAGAGTTCCCATGGGCCTCGCCGGCCCTCTACGCGTTAAAGGTCTAGACGGAACCGACGGTGATTTTCACGCCCCCTTGGCCACCTGTGAGTCCACATTGGTGGCAAGCTGCTCCCGTGGATGCAAGTTGTTCAACTCAAATGGTGATATTCAGTTCAAATTACTTCGAGATACTATGACTAGGGCTCCTGTCTTCTGATTTTCCCGTGTGGAGGATGCTGTCTCGTTTTACGACCTGTTGCCCGACCTTTTCTCCGAATTCAGAGATGCTGCACAATCTACCAGCAATTACGCCCGTCTCAGAAAAATAGACGGTCAAATTTTTGGAAGCTCCGTCCACGTTCTTTTCGAGTACCACTGTGGAAATGCCGCAGATCAAAATTTGGTTACATTTGCTACGCAAGAAGCGTGTGACCGATTCGCAGCATCTAATACGGCCCTCGTAGAGAATCTTCGCAAAGTCACTATTGAAGGCTCGCTATCTACGGACAAAAGTCTATCTTGGGGAAACATATTACACTCGCGCGGTGTCGCTGTTATGGCATGGGGGGTGATCTCCCAAGAGGCTTGCTAGAGGATTTTAGGTATCTCTACGTGGGATCTTTATCAACTGATAAACAATAGCAAGGAAGCAGCTACTCGGAACGGCCAATTAAGATATAATATCAACCATGCCAATGTGGTCGCTGCAATGTTTATCGCGTGTGGTCAAGATGCGGCTAGTGTGGCGGAATCAGCTTGGAGTCACTTGACTGTTGAATTTGATCAAGAGAATAGGGAATTGGCCGTGTCAACCTATTTTCCAAGTCTGCCAGTTGGAACCGTTGGGGGTGGTACTACTCTGGACACGCAAAGAGAAGCGTTGGAAATCTTTGGCTGTACAGCAATATTCGAAATTGGCTTCCATGTTTTACACAGAGAAACTATCCGAAGCCCCACCGCCAAGATGATAGTGAACCACCTAGGCCAGATTCGGCTAGGTTGCAGTTCCGAGCAGTTTTGACGTATGGTACGGAACATTGGACGAATACGGCCCCGTAAGTTACCCGTCTATTCGAACTAAACTCTAGAAACTCCCCGTACAAACTAAGGACGATTGCTAGTAGGTTCTTATAATCTGACGTTTACAGAGTTTAATAGATGGGGCCTACTTTCCAATGACGATTATATATACTATGTTCAGAAGCTATGTTTTCAGTGCGTGATAGAAAGTAACTGCCGGATATAATATCTAACTGCATCACTGTGAGAAACCGCTGTTCATCGCTGCAATAACGTAATTTTTTTGATAATTTCATTTCCTTTCTTTTGCTATCGCCAAGGCAAAGCTCTAGTCCAGAGCGTTTGAACAGGGAAGAACCCTACTTTCTGCTAAAGAGGCGCGAAAAGATTGTGCGCCTACGATATCCGCTAGGTTTCGAAGCTCGCGTAGAAATTGTTGTGGTACTGGCTAGGGTTTGATTATCCTTTTTGGTTTCAGTGAACGCTTTAGTGACCTTGGAAAATTGGGAGCCACTCTGCCCGCGCCATTCGGTTAAAGTGGACTTGGAGGACATAGTATGCGGATGGTCCGGGCCTAGTCTTCGGTCGCGAAGTCGAACGCATTCAGCCATCAATATTAAAGCGGCTTTGTCTTGAGCTGATGACTTAAGGGTATAAGCAAGGTTTGCCATACTCGTCAGCGTGGAGGGATGGTCGGCCCCAAGCTTCGTCTTGCGAGTCTCCATGACCTGCATAAAGACCTGCTCCGCCTCTTTCCACCGGCCCTGGTTGCTATACGTCGACGCCAGATTGGCCATGCTCGTTAGAGTGGAGGGATGGTCGGCCCCGAGCTTCGTCTTGCACATCTTTAGCTCTTGCACCTGGAGCTGCTCCGCCTCTTCCCACCGGCCCTGATCACTGTACGTCAACGCTAGGTTGGCCATGCTCGTCAGCGTGTTGGGATGGTCCGGCCCAAGCTTCGTCTTGAGAGTCACCATGACCTGCATAAAGACCTGCTCCGCCTCTTTCCACCGGCCCTGGTTGCTATACGTCGACGCCAGATTGGCCATGCTCGTTAGAGTGGAGGGATGGTCGGCCCCGAGCTTCGTCTTGCACATCTTTAGCTCTTGCACCTGGAGCTGCTCGGCCTCTTCCCACCGGCCCTGGTTGCTATACGTTAACGCCAGATTGGCCATGCTCGTCAGAGTGTCAGGATGGTCGGCCCCGAGCTTCGTCTTGCACATCTTTAGCTCTTGCACCTGGAGCTGCTCGGCCTCTTCCCACCGGCCCTGGTTCCTATACGTCGACGCTAGGTTGGCCATGCTCGTCAGCGTGGAGGGATGGTCCGGCCCGAGCTTCGTCTTGCGAGTCTCCATGACCTGCACCTCGAGCTGCTTCGCCTCTTCCCATCGGCCCTCTAGTCGGTAGGCTTCTGCTAGTATCGCAGTGCTATTAAGGGTGTCTCTATCTTCAGCGCCGCCAATCTTCATTCTTTGCTTCCTTGACATAGCTGCCATATCCTCTGCAACCGAAATACTGCCACATTCTATCGCATACCACGCCCCTTTGTATAGCAGCGCAGCCCAACTTCGGAGTGCGTCTTGCGATTTCGGTCGATGTAACATGGCTGAACCAACATGAGGGAACAGCAACCGGCATCTCTCCCAATTCTCATATTGACCGGTCGGGAATTCAGAATATAGGTTGTTAATGAAATGTTCCTTCCACTCCTCCTCTTTACCATAGGTTTTTAACCACATGCGTACTGTCAGTTGCACAAGCCGATGCATTATAAACATACTGATATCTTCACCGAAAGTTATAAAGGAATAGTCTCTGAGAGTCGCAACATCGCTCTCAAAATCATCATCCATATCGGGCTCGGACGAGGCATCCGTATCCTCATCACTTGATCTACTCCTGACGCCTTGCGCAGAACCTAGAGATCCATGATTTCTGTCTATATCGTGTACCCGTAGAAGATTTTCTGGGATTCCCTGCGAGTCGAAAAAGCTCATAAGAGATAGTAAATCAGCCGCAGATTGCCTGATCCGCCGAATGTGGTCGAAAGAAATTTGCCAAGTCAGTAGAATAGAGTTTTTGGCCTCCCAGTCTCGATCAGTATGTTTTCCCTCGTGGTTAAGAAGTCCTGTGGCTTGCCCATCACTCTGCCTAAGCTTTTCAAGGTATTGCAATACCGAGCATCGGGGCGAGCGGTGGGTGATGTAGCTAGCCGCTTGCACAATCGCAAGAGGTATAAAGTCAAGTTCCTTAACTAGCTGAACTAAATCCTGTGTCTCTGTATTGTCATCGAGCTTCTTCTGCATGAGAACCAACGCCTCGGCCGTACTCATGGGTTGCACGTCGATTAGATTCTTCTTATGGCCAGCAATCTCTAAAGCTACCCCTTTATTCCGGCTTGTGATAATGATAGAGCCATTGGAAATTTCGAGAAGATACTGTAGCGGAGGCTGCGTTAGAGCATGCCTAGGAGAGTTTGCTTGGGCCTCTACTGGAGTAATTATTGGTTTCCGAAGGAGCTCGTCATCATCGATATTATCGAGGACAAGCATCCATTTTCCAATCCTCCCATCTTGTAACCAGTTCGCGAAGAGTTGGAAAATATTAGCGTTGCGGTCTTGGCGCCCGGGAATCTTCGCACGGTCGGCTAGGTCGCGGAGACTTTTCTCGCAGCGGGCCGCATTACTCGCATGAACCCAGAAAATCCATGTGTCAGGCGATTGCTGCCGGACTCGGTGGCTGTATTCGATGGCGAGTCGAGATTTTCTTTGGCAAAGTCAGTCTTGAACAGACCGCTTAGGGCTCGCTGAACCTCACCCAACACCCCCTAGGCCAACGAGAACTACTCTAGACCCCGGGATCGAGGATTTTTCGTGGATTCGATTGAAGAGTTCATCGCGGCTCACAAAATCTGGATCATGCGGGAACGGCACGGTCGACAGTGGCTCTGGGCGGGGTTCCGGTTGCTCTAGGACGGAAAGCCACTCTCAGTCCTAGATTCTGATCTGGATCCAACTTTTAGGCGATTAGAAACTTACCAGACGTATAGTATATTGGCCCATGACTGGTTCCCACCTGTAACCCCCGGTTCTGGTCGCCAAACGATATAGAGGTCATTATCAATATACGATGCAGATGATGTTCAAATTTCGAGTACAAGAAAAGGTGCCGGGCCCCAATTTTTAGGACCTGTCCTCAGCCTCACTCTCAAGTGACTTCGTGGGCACTGCCGCGCTATCCAAGCAAAATGTCTACGCGCCTGTCACTCAGCCAGTCAACATCGGGATATTACCGCCCTACCCCGCCCCAAATACTGGTGGTGAAGGCATGCGGGCTGCATTTTGCGGCATCAGCGATCTGGCCGTAGTCATTTACATGCTCAGAAATTTATCGCGAATGAACTCTGGTGCGGGTAAAGATAGATATAGAACGAATTTGTGCCGTGGATGGTTGTCTCGTGGCGGGGGTCAAAGTGGCTAGAGTGGGAGACTGCCAATGACGTATTTTTCAACGACCTCAGCGTATCTGTCTTGTCAGGTAATTTACATTTCCATTCTGACGAGCAAGGGTGATCTATAGCCTAGCCTAATTAGGGTCTCACCATCATCTTGGCGGTGGGGCTTAAGATAGTTTCTCTGTGTAAAACATGGAAGCCAATTTCGAATATTGCTGTACGGGCCCCGGATCCAAAGGTCGCTTGGCGGGTCTAATTGCATCTTTTGCTCTCGCGCTAGACATAAGCACTGTTGCTGCTGTTACCAACAACACCTTTGCAGCTAGCTATTACAGGCTCGCAAGATCTACTCGTGCATTGCAATCAAAGCTTTGACCCTTCTGCCACAGGGCTAAATCCACCCAGACAGATCTGTCCCGAAATTTCTACTCCGTTGAGCCTAAGCCTATTTCTATACTAGGCCCTATCACTTTTCGTAACTATGAAGTCTTTTTTCTTATCATGATGTTTCAATTGTAGACTTCTGCATGCCTGGTGGTGTCCCGTCGGACGGGAATCAGATAGAGCGTCTGACCTGCGGCAATTTGGAAGCCCAACTTACATGGGTTATTGTCTTAACATAAGTCGTGCCTCATTTGTGCCTTGAATTTCCGTATCTAGAAGTAAGAGACAATATAAAGTAAACTTATCAACCTAAGGGTCGATAATGGGATATCATGATAAAAAAAACGAAAAGGAAATATACTGAACCTTCATCTAGTGTCACCTCCATCCTTCAACACTCTACCAATCTGCACTCATCTATATATCTTATAGAATGAACCTCATCAGCCTCCTCTCTTGAAACAGGCGCCTGAACAAACAGCAACCCAACAAAACATAACAAAAACGCCCCAGCCAGCCCAAAATAAGGAAGCCCAACCCAAACGCCACCTTTCTTAAGACCCAACTCAAACAACCAAGTAAGCACTGGCCCCAACATCGAGCCCGATGTCCCCACAATTCCAATCAACGTATTCAGTCTAGAGGTCTCTGATACTGGCACGTAACCAAGAGCCAAAGACCGACACAATGGAAGCATGCCACCCCCTAGACTCTGGAACGCCAATCCTGCAATAACAACATCCACCTTCGATGCAGCCATCCAAAGTGCCCCCGCGGTAGCAATTGCAGCCGAAAACCGTGCAAGTGTCAAGTCCCGCACATTTGGCTGCTGCCATCGTAACAGCAGGTGAGATAACAATGGAAGTGCAACTAACAACACAGCCATCTGAATGACTCCCCGCATGGCAAGGAGATAACCCGCATCAGCGAACGTCCAATTAAACCGTTTACTAATAAACTGTGTGAAAAATCCCGAGGTGGCCATATCCTCGGGCATGTCGATGATGTTAGCGGCGATGATAATAACAATCGAGGGAGTTCGTAATGAAGCGAGAGAAGCTTTGTAAAGCTGAACGGATTCCGATAGGTGCGACTTTAATGTGTTGGGTTTCAGTACTGAAGGTGCGCGGCCAATTTCGACGATAGGATCCTGTGATTTCGGTAATGTCTCTGGTACGAACATCAGAATCACCACGCCGATGGGCCACATGCAGAGGCTTAGAAAGATCGGGATCCAAGGTGAATAGGAGTTCATGAGTTTGGAAGAGACGAAAGGGCCGACAGCTGAACCGGATAGAATTCCGAATGTCAGGAGAAAGAATGCCGATGCCCTGGTTGCGTTAGAGGGGTTTACGTTGATTTAAGGTACAGGTGTGCGTACCTTTCTGATTTGGATACTAGATCCGATGCGACGGAGTTCAACGCTGCTAGTTGGACGGCTAATCCACCGCCGACGACGAGAAAGAGTGGCCCGGCTAATACGTATTGTACCGGTAGGACTGATGGAAAAGCGAGGACAAATAGTATCCATGACTTGGAAAGTATGGACCCGGCAAATGCAAGATAAAGAATGGGTTTGCGGCCAATTCTGAAATTTCTTCTTAGCATGCATCTTGAATCAACCTTTAACCAGAGAGAGGATACCTATCGGCCAAGACCCCGAATGGGAAGGCTGTCGTGAGACCTAGACCCTCGTTAGCATTCAAGCTTCATAACACAATCTTGAAACATACTAACGAGCGCTTCCATCACGGGCATGTAGCCCATGATAGTAGCCAACTCAAATTGGATATGATTATTCTTGCAAAGCCCCGCCTTGAAAGTCGTTCCTTTAGCAGCTCCCCGAATATATCGATGACAAAGATTATCTTCAAGAAGCTGCGACATAGGCGTGTTAACCATAGAAAAAGCAAGGGATATGAAGAAAGTGTGCAAAGACAGCAAGTAAACCCATAGCCATCTTGTGGTGGGTTTTTGCTGCCCACCGAGCAACGGTGATGTTTCTTCATTCATTGTTTCTGGCTAAGGGAGGAACAAAACCCAAGAGCCCGGGCTCGGGAGGTACACTATTAAAAAGGACTACGAAGGGCGCCAGCTACGTGGCAGGCCTTAGACTAGGGAGAAGAGAGGGGGGAACATGGGAGCGGTCAATGTGACTGCTTCGACCTCGCGACCCCTGCGCGTTGCTCGCGTGGCATTCTTGTGCAACATTGCATACTTGGCTTTGATTGGAAGTCGGACCCCTTATCAGATTGCCGTTTCACCGTTGCACCGTTTCACCGTTTTTTCTACCCGAGATCTGGAAAGCAGGCCACCTGCATGAAAGATGGGACGCAGGAAAAAGACGCACGATGATGTTCACACGGAATCCCCATCGATTTATTATAGAGACAATCAACCAGCGCTGCTTTGGAATTCAAACATGAATCGAACTTCTAAGGTTGTTTTGTGCGGCTCGGTCCGATCTCGATCAGATGACATCATCGGTGCACGCGCGCCTTAATCTGAGGAATGAAGGAGTGTGACTGGCCGTGAGGGTGCACTGCCTAATCAGTCCTGACCCCGAGGACGTGCCTGTCCTGTTTTTTGCTTACTTTTCGGGTCATCTACACCGATACGGGATAGCTGTGACCAAAAATAAGTTCAAGGATCTCACACTAACTGATTTGGTTAAAGGTCACTTGCTTAGATAAGCCCAAGGCTTTTTAAAGTTATTCATTAGTTAGTTAACATAGGTCATCCTTTATTAACATTATGTTAATCTTAGTATTAACTTATTATTCTAATCTATAACTTTATCTTATGTTTGGCACTACTCTATTAAAGTGAGCCCCATAATCTCAGAGACACTCAAGCATTTTGTGAGGCAAATAGAAATCAAGATTGATCGTTTTGAATTCACTTGGGCCAAACGATGTGGAAATGCGTTGCAAAAACCTATAATAGCAAACCCTATCCCTATTATAGACTGAGCTTAGTCGTTAGCTTCTCGCTCATAACTTGGCCGCATAGAGTAGTTTCTACCGCCTTCATCAGGCTCGACGGACCGCCTCGACTTTGCCAATGAAAAAAAGCAAATACGCGCTCTTATGCATGACTAAAAAGATCAGCACAGATCTTACAGGCTAGGCGGTACCTTGTGTAGTCGAATCACACCTTACCCATTATTAAGCGGTGGAAATGCTTTTTTGTTCCCCGTTCACTAAAATTTTCAAGTTTTGAAGTTTTGAATGGTACTCTGCAACGGAGAGTCTTTCCGAACAACAAAGATCGTGTGATCTTGCAAATATAAGACAGAAAATTTGGAATATGCAGAGCTGTTGACCTTGAGCCCACAAGGAGGTCTTATCGGGTGGGAAATGACTTTTTGACTCATCATGTGGATGACTGAACTTGTCCGAACAGGCTGCGAGGAGGGTAAGTCATGATAGCAAAGATAGCTCGATGACTCATTATGTAATTGACTGACGCTGTGTGAATAGGCTGGGGATCGGGTAAATTATCTTAGCAAAATGATAGCTCTGTCTCTCTATGTAGATGGCTAATTTTAAGTGGATGAGCTTGTAGAGCTGGTAAGTTATACTCGCAAAGCGATAGCTTATTGCCTTATATGGATGACTGACCTCGCTTGAATGGACCATAGAGAGTAAGTTGTGATAGCTAAGAAATGAGTTGTTGGCTCATTTCATGCATGATTGACTGACCTCATGGACACCAAGTCAAGAACGTCAGGTATCCAGGCCAACTAATGGAAAGTAGCATATAATTCACGTTCATTTCGGATTTTCACAGCAAGAGAAACCGCATTTTGCTCTATTCCCCATACCGAAAACCGTCAAACAGAAGATGAAACTTCATGTTTCCCCTACGTCCTTTTGGACCTTCCTGCGCTTTACGAAACCGCGATAAATGAATTTGAGGACCAGTCGAGTAGGCATTCGCGGAGCTATCCTGCATTTTATATGCCCTCGGAGTAGTTGAGAAGCAATAGGAACAGTTCAATGACCATATTGGAAGTCTACTCGTTGAAGATTCATGGTTCATGACGCTTATGTCAGGCTTTTTTTGGCGACGATAAAATTTAGCAGTTCAAAGCTTTAGCTTGGGGTAATTTGTTGTTTTCACCAATGTATTGTCAGCATTTAAGACAACAACAAACAATGCGAGCTTTTAGGAAACGCTCCAATACTTCATCTAATTGTTCTTTCGCACCCTGCTTAATATCTGGAGCATCGGGACGCCGACAAGCTTCGAGAGCTTGACAAAAAGCGAGGGAGACTCAACAGAGGCTAGACGATATAAGAGCACAGTCCAAAGCAAAAATGGAAACAGTCGGAGTATTGCGTATGGTGAGACTTGTTCCATGTTGTCTACTTTCCCACCGCAAATGACCATCTAGAGGAGTGGAACTCGAATTAATACCCAGAAAACTGTTCAAAGGCCACCATACCACCGGCTAAGTACGTGATAAGACAAACAATGTAGAAAGTAGATACTTGAACCAAGACAAGGGTTTAGGTTCAAATTAATCCTTTCGCCGTCACAAACACCTGGTCCAAGCTCGAACCACGCGCCCTTCTTCGTCGCCTGACATTATCTGAAAGTGTGATGCCTAGGTGTCTTGTTCACCGGATCTGAAATACTACGTTGTAATTTGAGGTGTTACTGGCACCCTGGTACTATTTTTTAGTTGTCACCCTTCACACAGTTCGATGGTATACGCCTATCCCTAGCATATGGTACTGCCCTGGGGTGTACATAGATTGAGTACACCTGGTAAGAATCTACATACCAAGCTGAGCTCTATTTTGAAAATTAAAAGTAGTTTCAATTGCTAATTTCAAACACCGTGTTCTACCTTATCCACCCTTCTAATGCTTCTAAAATCCCGACAAAAGCCACCCAAGAAAAAGAAGATATACACGGGGGAAACGGGATCGAGAAAGCCGCCAGACATTGTCTCTAGCCCAGCAAATGATAGTTCCACCCGATAGATGAGGGATTAAAAAAAGGCAAATATGGCCGATCCACGCTGGGTTTCAGAGCAAAGGTGCCACGCATGTGGAGGCCTGAAAATATTCCAGCCAGCTGGACGCTTCTAAATGAGTCCTTGTACCGGGCAAGTGATGTTTAGGTGCAGACACCGTCTGTCCTATTTGTTTGATGAGCCCTTCCCGGCATCTTTTCTGGGCTGTGCCGCTGGTCCCTCCTCAGAGCCCTTGGCTGCATCACCCTTCACATTCTGGGATTTCACCTGGCTTTCTTTTTGCGCGGCAAGTTGTCGTTCTTTTTCTTCTCGCTCCAGAGCCTCTTGCTCTTGTTTCATTTCCTCCATGTGGCGCAGATCGTCCAAGCTTGGCTCGTATAAGTGCCAAATAACGTAGTGGGGTAATCCGATTACCGAATACTTCATGCGTTTGGCCATCTAGATAATGTTAGCTCTTGCATCTGTGATTGGGTAGGTCGGTCCCTACCTTGCCGAAACCTTCTGTTTCTGCGTGCTTCTCGAAGCTGAAGGCCGGGAAGTGAACACCGGAACGGAACACCTTGGCCTTTGCTAGAATACTAACACCTCCGATGCCGTCCAGCTCCATTTCCATATCTGGGTCGCCGTAGGGGTCGCGTAGGTAGGCAAGGTGGGGTCGCCATGTTGCGTACTCTGCGTACCCCTCAACGATGACGGCATCCTCATCCAAGGTGTCTGCTAGCGCCAATGCTGTCTCCGACTCCTGCCATGAGTTCAAGTCGTACGGTTGCTCTCCACCGAGCCAATCCGGAAGTGGTCGCCACACATCTAGAGACATTCATGTTAGTATGAATCGCAAACCGAGCGAAAATTAAAATCAGTATAGTCACACTGCGATACTCACTTGGAACCGTGACATCCTTATTATGACGCATTAAATCCTCAAGAATCGTGAAGGGCGCAGTCTCCACATCCGCATCTCGCCAGTAGACCCAGCTGTGTGTGGGACGCAACGTAGCGCTCAGCAGCCAATTTCTAGCCTGAGCCATCAACTTCCGCCGATTTGCCTGCGCTTGGAAGGTATGACGACTCTCCACATCCTGCTGAACCTTTTGTCCGAAATCCTTCTGGATCACCGAGATCTCACCAAATGCCATCTTGGGATCAGGATCATTCTGCACTTCCTGCAACATACTTGAGAGCGTGCTAAGCGTATCATCGCGCGAATCCGACACCAAAAACGCCAAATCAATCAGGTTGTGGGGGTATGTGAGGTTGCGGAGGTGCGAGAAAAACATGGGAAGGTGGGAGGACGCATCGCGCAGAGGGGTGAGCATGAGAACGCGTTCGCCGCGCTCCCAGCCTCTTTCGGTGCCTTGCACTTCAGAAAGATCATAGTATCGGACGGTCTGGAGGTGTAGGTCGGCGGAAGGGTGAAAGAGGCCGAGGGAGAGCGCTGGGAGGATTGCGGCGCGCCATGTTGGGAAGATGAAGATCACTAGCAGCAATGAAACCCCACCGAGTAGTAAAAGACGTTGAAAGAGCTGGCGTCGCCGGCGGAGAGCCGGTTGAGAACGGGGTTGGAAGCTGCGAAAATTCCAAGTTAGCGCTTTGAAGTTGCGGATCCCGGGAGAACTGGGTCATTGCATGCTGAACTGCAGCAATTCCTGGACAGGAAACACGCGGCCCGGCCGGTGACGACGCACCCGTTGAGAAAAGCGGACCCGCGAGGGTAGGCCGAGTGGCCTTTTGGGGAGGCGTAGTGCCTGTTCATAGCTTAGAGAGCTCGCAGCATTGAGTCCCTTTGCCCAGATTGTAGATTGTAGGCAAGAAAGCCCTTTAGCTACCAAGGTTCAGTCTCCAAAAAGGCCAGCCTTGCACCCGGGTAGGTTTGGTGAAATCGGAGGAAAGAAGGAAGAAAGTCAGAAGGAACGAGGATTCTAGAAGGTAAATGTGGTGCACGATCAACGTGTCAGAACGAGTGTTACAGAAGAGAAGTTGTGTTTCGCCCTTGAACCCAAACCCGAATCCGGAGATCCGCTTGCAGAGTGTATCTCCACTATCTATACATTTTAAATTAATTGGGGGTTCAGGGTGCAAGACATGAGAACATTCATCTCGCTAAACTCGTGTTAATTAATTTCACATGCATTTGACTCGGCTTCGAGATCGCCGTTGACGATCTTTTTGACATTTCAACTTCCACATCTTCAGTTTTACCCGTCACACAGGCGTGCCCCAAACACTAGACGGATTCAGCCTCACGCTTATCCAGTTACCACCGCCGTATCATATTCTCCACCCCGTGGAATGTGACTTTCGCAATCACCCTGGCCGTACATCCGGCCTGGTCGAGCTTCGGGATACCATGTGCAGAGTAGACCGAAGCCTAGATCGGGCCGGGGGGAGTAAAATCGGCGTATTTCGCATTCCACTCCAACTCGCAGATGGCTTTTACCCGAAAAAACACCGAGGTCAAGGCTGAACATATTCGGTGAGATGTTACCTGCCTGAAATGAGTGATGCTCAATGTCCGTGGATCCCTATGCATTGCTGTTGCTTTGTGGAACCTAGATCTCCATTGATCTGCACAGCAACGTTGCCAAGAAGCTTGGGGCTTACTGTATATCGGAGGTTTCTCCAGAACACCCAAAATGCCTGTCAGGTACATAACCCTCTCAGCCTCGGTCGCGCTCAAGTTGGCCCCGCTGGAGCGCCCCATAAATCACTGGGGCCGCTATGGCGTGCCGTCGGAAGGCCCCCAGCAAGCCACTGCCGGGCGGAACACTGCGACACAGTTGGTTTAGCTGAATCAAAGCTGTCCACAGTCAGACCATTAAAATTTCAGATGTCAGATGTGGTTGCAGGAATGGATCAGGCTGACCACAGGTTGCTCACGGGGCGAGTCTTGTTGCTCGTACAGGATCCTGTGGGACAAATCGGTCACATGAACATCATCGACCAGGGCAAGACAGAATTACAACCATAATCAAACGAGGCCAAACGGACCGGATTGTCTCCAAATTGCTCAAATGCCCCGATAATAACAGAGGTAGTTTGCGGATAGTAATTTGACCCGTGGCCTTTTACGACATCTTCATCCAAGCATTGTGGCCAATGAGGTTTCTAAATTTACCCGAACTAAGTATCAGATCTGATACAGATCTTCCCGAGAGGTACCTGATATGATGCAGATCTACTTTAAGGGTACTTAATGTAGAAATGTCAAGCATTTCAAAACTAGTGCATCAGACTACTGGTAAAGGTGATTGGCTTGTTGTCCGCCACCGCCCCCATGGGGAGCATAGATCCCTTCCTAGTTGGATAGTCGCCATCTAAGTAAACTCCAACAGAACGAACACCTACCTAAAATCGTAATACAGATAATCTATGAGCTTGAGCTTCACGGGCCAAATAGTCAGTACGGATCACATAAATAAGATGTTCATGTCCGTAGAAGTACATTCTCCATCAACAACCAATCTAGGTTTACATTCCAATCTTCCAATTTTGCCTCTAAGCTTCAAGCTTCAATCGATTCCACCAAAATGCAATTCTTCAAGGTCCTTGCTTTCTCTGCTTTCGCCGCTATGGCTACCGCTGCTGCCATCCCTGCTCCCGAGGCTGCCCCGGCTCCTGTGGCTGATCCTTCGCTTGGTACGTTTATAGTCTACGAAAAGAGAGTTCGTGAAAATTGCTAATATATCATTCCAGGAAGCCTCCTTTGGAAGGCGTTGAAGGAAGGCGCTGATATCTGGTCGGACTCTCAGGACGACGACGACGACAACTAGAGATAATGCATCGATACTCGGTGAAAGTTCCAACAACGTAAAGTTTTATAGATGAGTGAATGTGTTGGCTGGCCCAAGCGTTTGCTTCTGTTATTGGAATTGATTGGTTGGGTGTTTACCTGAGATATTCATATTGAATATCAAATATCTTTGAGCTACTAGATATATCCATGGATACCGTTTTACTCCACAAGGCTTTTCATTCATACTTGAGAGAAGAGGAAAATAACTCTTTGTTTGGTGGAGGGTAAATCCATATAATAAGAGTAAGGAAGTGCACCCACCTAGAGATAGATGTGTTATCTTTCTAATTTCGAGCGCCAAAACTCTCCATACAATACGATCTTCTACAAAAATCTAATTGCCACTAGCCCGTACCAAATCCGCAAACCGCGAGCTAAGTGAATCTTTCAATACCCCCGGCTCTCCAACCTCAACAACCTCTCCCATATCCATAACCACCACCCGATCAAAATCCATAATCATATCTAACCGATGGCAGACAGATATGACCGTGTAATTATTGAAATTAACACGGACAATCTCTTGCATCACGCGCTCCGTCTCATGGTCAACACTAGAACTAATTTCGTCCAACAACAAAATCCCCCCACCATTGGACGATTTAGTTCGGACCCCACGGCGTAACATCGCCCGCCCGAGTGAAAGAAGTTGCCGCTGTCCCGCGCTCAATGTTCCTGCAGTCATAGGTGCATCTAGGCCGCCGTGCTCCTGGACGAAAGACCAGAGTCCAACTGCCGATAGAATACTCTGGCATTCTGCGGGTGTAGAAATGTTTGATGGATCTAGGTTTGCTTGGAAAGTAGAGCCATCTGGGAGGAAGACTGCTTCCTGTGGGACGGCGATGAGGCGCTGGCGGAGGGCCGAACGGTTAATGCGGCTGAGGGGAATGTTATCGATGAGGACCGCCGCGTCTCCGGTGGTATTTGGGAGGGGATCAAGGAGCTTGAGGAGAAGAGCGAGGAGACTTGATTTTCCACTTCCAGTCCGACCACATATAGCGACTTTTTCGCCAGAGTAGATAGAGAGATGGATCTTTTTGAGGGCGAGAGGGGATTCATTGTCATTTTCTTCTCTAAAACGGAGGCAGATGTTAGAATGGGTATTGAAGAACGAGATTGTCCTTGATTCTTACCCATATCGTGCTGAAACATCTTTCAACTCGACTGTACCGTGCTCAGGCCACTCTTCACCCGGATTAATATCCTCCTCTTCTCGGTCTTCTGGCGTGACGGTTTCGTTGAAGTTCTTCAGCCTTGCAATCGCACCGATAGAGGTTTCGAGCTTTGTGTAGAAAATTACGACGTCGGATAGATTTTCTCCGAAGCTCATAAGGGAGTATAGGGATGCACCGGCGAAGCCGGAGTTGGAATGGAGGCGTACGGCGAGAGTGGTTAGGACCACTGCGATCACCATGACCACCAGATTTAGGACTAGATTTAACCATTCTTGGATCATCAGGAGAAGGTATGCGGGTCTTTGGCTGGAGTCGACTAGGCGAGCGTTCTTTTGGATTTCCTCCGGGAGAAAGCCTTTTATGTGTCAGTTTAGAGATGAAACGCACTTTATAGTCTACACCCTGCAATGCAGGTCACTTACCGAAAGCTCGCAGAGTTGCAATACCTTTGAGAGTATCGAGGAAATGGGTGCTGAAAAGAAGACTAAGTTGGTATACAAGCCAACGACTATTCATAAGCAATACTTGCAGGGGAACTCACTATAGAGGACTTTTAGCTTCCAAGTCTAGCAGCCTCATCTGCCTCGAAGTTCGTAGATAAAACTTCTGCACGACATATAGTAAGCCGCCAAGGAGCGGATAACTGATAGCCAGATACACCGACGAAGTGAGCATAACAGCCGCTTGTCCAATGGATTGAAAGACCTAAAGATTCGAATTAGATAACCAAAAGATAAGACTACCTCAAAATGCAGGAAACTGACACAAAACAGAGTATTCAACGTCGCATCTGGTAGCTCCGTATCTATCAAATTCAAATCTTGTGAAAACAAGTTGGTTACGACGCCAGTGTCTGTCTTCGTGAAGAATGAAAGTGGTGCTCGCATCAAAGTTCGTAGCGCATCCTGATGTAGAATAGCACCCGCCTTCTTGACAGAAACAATAAAAAGCGTAATTCCCAGTAGTAGCAGTGCTATCATAGCGCACATTTGAAGCAGCGCATAGATACCCGCGTAATAGGCGTAGGAATGTGGGGAATGGTCCGAAGAAATGGCATCGCCCCAATATGTGAGCCCTGCGAGTTGGTGACATTAGTTTTGCAGTATTCCAAGCTTCTGGAAAGGGACTCACAGATCGATGGGTAGTTGGTGAAGAAACCCCAAAGGGCTGCGAAGAACAAACTACATGCTGCCACGAACCATCCCATGCTTTTGAAATAATGCTTATACACGGTAGTGTCTCCGACTTGCCGTAATGCGATCGCATCTGCCGAGAGGGTCGTGGTGCCACTGCTAACTGTAGTCTTGACTACACGGGTCGGCTGTGACTGGAGCGTGGCCCCGTTCTTGGGGGCCGGCTTTTCGCAAGGTTCACGATCGAGATTGCCCTTCAGTCCCAGACGCTGAATATATCCTTGGCTAGTTGACAGATGATCGAAAGTACCCTGTTCTTTAACGATACCGTCCTCAAGCGCAATTATGTAATCTGCAAAGGGGAGGTGTCTGATACTATGGGTGCATAGTACAACCGTCGAATCCCGTCTTCTGAGTAAACCATCTTCCCCAAAAACATGCCGGAAAACATGTTCCTCAGTATCCGCATCTAAACCGCTGAAGACGTCGTCTAGAATGAGCAGTTCGGATTGTAGATACAGTGCTCGCGCCAACGATACACGTTGCTTCTGGCCCCCAGAAAGGGCGATTCCATCTGACCCGATATTCGTGTGGTCTCCTTGAGGAAGGAACTCAAAGTCAAAGCCTAAGGATGTGGCCTCAATGACTTCATTATACCTCTCGTCATTAAAAGGAGAAAATCCAATGATATTGTCTCGGATTGTTCCGTTCGATAGAAAGGCGGTTTGCTCGCAGAAACCGATATGCCGGAATTGAGAGTTTGTGACTACACTGCCATTGCTGAAAGGAACCTCTCCAAGAAGCGCCTTGCAAAAGGTTGATTTTCCTGAGCCCACAGGCCCGACAACCATCGTCAACGACGACTTGGATATCTGAGTGCTCACATTCTGTAGCACAAAGTTCCCTGCTTTCCACCCGAAGCTGGCGTTTTTGGTGACAAAATAATTTATTGAATCCGAGCTTGGCTCTGGGAAAGATTCATTACCCGCAAAATTCTTCTCTGAACTTCTCCGTGTAGCAAGAACTTGACGAAAATCATGATGCGGTTCACTTTCCAGGTAAGCCTGAATCCGACCTAAACAGGCCAGGCCGGAAACAAGCTCAGGAATGGATTGAAAGACCTGCGACAGCGGACTTGTCAACAACGTCAAGAAAGAAAGGCTTGTGAACATTTTCGAGGCGTCCATTGTGCGTTGAGTGAATGCGAAGGTAAGTGGTGGACTAATTAGTTGAGACATAAACGCGAAAACCGCCGCAATGATAAAAATTTTGCGGAATCGGGCTCCTGCTGCGAGCTCGTCCACTCGGAGCTGCTGCACATAGTCGCCCACAGTGGCCGACAGACCGGATATCTTTAGTGATTTCATACTGGCGATGACTGTGGCGGTAAGACCAACCCGCTTTTGGATCCCTGACATCCACGTCCTTTGCGAATCACCAGTGAAATTGACCAAAATTCCCAAGCCAATGGAACAGATAATGACAACCCCGATGGGTGCGACGAAAACAACACCAAGTCGTTTGTATAACATCCAACTTGCCAGGCCTGCCTGGATTATGCTTGCCCAAGTCTCGTGAATAAACCAAAGGCCCGTTTTAATGCGTTCTATATCAGTGCTCATCAAGGTAAGCGTAGCGCTATTATCATTGGACACAATCTGGGATTTTGTCGCTGTAGAGAATATCTCAGTGATTAAGATTGACCGTGCCATAGTGCGTAGTCGGTGGTGAAAGTACCTACACCACGCATCAGTAAGTTTTCTCCCGGGTTGACCTTTATGTAAGGTAACTATACCAAGATAAGGCGTGTGATATGGCCATTCCAAAGTAAATTAGCATACTAGCGCCAATCAAACCGTATCCGGTATTCGCGTCAGGCTCCGGCTGAGATAAATAAACCAATAGGCTTTCGATGAACAAAGGCTGGCAGAACGTGAAAACAAGCAGTGCCAGTCGCGGAGCAATTGGAAGGAGAAGAGGCACCTTCAGTGTATGGATCAGCACTTTCAAAAGACCATATCGGTCTCCTCCAAGCTTTGAGTAATCTATATTCTTCACAAAATCTTCATGTAGCCCTTGAGCATCGAAGGAGCTATCGAGTGGGTAGAGGTCTTCGATCGTCAAGATATTCTTATATCCGATCAGAAACATCTTGTTCAACCAGAAAAAGACGCCGAGGGAGAAAATGCCACTCGTCTCTTCGGGGCTGTGCTTTTTCTTGTCCCAGGTAATCCATTCATTCTTTTGATAAGCCTCTAGTAGTAAAATCCCTGTCTTCAGGGCTAGAGCTGTGCAGAAGATGCTGCTGTAAGTGAGTTCAGGCTTGTCATCGGATGACAGAAAAAGCGTTCTTGCCTGAGCCACATCGAGAAGAAGAGTAAGGAACAGGTAAGTGTTCAGCAAAATGGATGGCCTTGGGCTTCGGCTATGATCCACAACACTTAGGATAAGCATTAAAAGGGCCGATACAAGGTTGAGTGTCGAAGAAGCTATGAACATGCTGGTGGCATGAAAAGAGCCGGTCGCAGTCAATATGAGAAGTGATAGTTCCAGACAGATATAGATGATTATAGTACCCTTTGAATGGGTCAGTGGGTGCTCGTGCGGATGATTTGTTTAGAGCGAGGAAAACATACCGACTTCATGAACTGAAATGTGGGTGCATTCACCACAGCGGGCTTCCGTGCCCGGGAAATCGTGCGCCATAAGGATGTAACAATAAACAAGGTTGATGGAATTATGGAGAAGAATAAGTGCTCGAATTGAAGATTGAAATCGAAGTCTTCTTGATTCAGATGGAGCAAGCTTCCCGTAGTGAAGGTCATCCTGAAAGGGTTGCAGCTATAGCAAGCAGCTTGGACCCTAATACAAAGTCAATGCACCTAGAAGTAGCAGAATGAAATCTCTACAGCTACACAATGGGAGAAAATGGACATCAAAGATCGCAATTTGTGAAAGAGTGGAAGCAAAGAGAAAGATAAGCAGGAAGGCAATCTTATCTAGTAGGTACCAAAGCACCCAAACCAAGGCAAGTTCGGAAGCCTCAATTAGCTTAGCGCACACGCCACTTGTTTACACAGCCCAATCAACTCCAGGCTATAGCCCAGAGATACTAGGCAGCCTCATACTATTAAGGGTTTTACCCTCACTGAGTTTAGTGACTATAAATTATGTCTCTCATCGGTAGGGACACATATAACGCGATGACGATGATGCCGTACGATGTCTAGAGATCATGCTCTTTCTTCTTCAAATATACTATCGTAACATATATACCGGATAATGCCTGGCAATTCTTTATTTCCCTTTCCGAATTAGTGCTCACCCCTTGCCGCTTTTTGCTCACTGGGTAAGACTGAGCACGCCTCTGAGCAACTCGCCCCCGCTCACTGAGCACTTCTGATCCACTCACTGCGCACGACCCAAGAAAAGTGCGGGAGTAGCTAAGTCAGTAGCTATATAATATGATCCCCCCCCCTTAGCCCACGAGTATGTTATCCACATTCGACTTTTGTATACCTTCTCGATATCATGCCATTAACGCAACTTCCACCAGAGATACTCCTTCAAATTACGTACATGATTAACAAAGAGTCAAATCTTGCTTCTTTCGTCCAAGTCAATCGTGGTTTATATCAAACGCTCATATCATAACTCTACCTACGCAATGCAAAAGACTCAGGCGGGACAGCTATTCTCCATGCAGCTGAGTCAGGAAATTCGACCCTACAGAAAGCCCTCTAAGCCTAGAAAGATGCCAAGAGTCCCGCTGAATTACCGGCTAAACCCGACCAGTCATTACTCATAGTAGCGAAGAATGGCAACCTAGCCGCGGTGAAAATGCTTATAGACTATAGAGTCGATCCAAATGTTCGAGGCCGGAAAAAATGCACGCCTCTTAACGCGGCGAGTCAATATGGGCTTATAGCTATAGTTGCGAGACTCCTGGCTTACCCGAATCAAAAAGAACGCCTACTCACTGGGCTAAGTAACTCCGATATCGCTGCACAAAACGAAAATCGTGAAGATGTTACTATCATCTAGTGCTTATGTAGATTTTGCGCGAAAAGATGGACTAGCCCTCTTCATAGCGCTAACCTGAATAAATAGCCTGAGTTGGTTCGTCTTCTCGTGAATCGGGAAAGCGTTGATCCTAGCGCCCTCTTCACGGAAAGTCCCTTTTCCGATCTTACTCCGTTGCATATCGCAGTTGACATAGATAAAGAGGAGTTGGTTGAGATTCTGCTTACAGATAAGCGGGTCAATCCAGACCTAACTGCGCACCCGTTTTCTGAAACACCCTTGTTAGACGCTGTAGTGAAGAACAACGAGGCGATGGTTCGCCTTTTATCATAGATCGCTCAGGTCTATCACCTGCCATGTTGCTTGATGCAGCAAGTGCAAATGATCGCTATCAACTCCTTCTACAGTAGTTTTCGAAATCAGCTATACCTCGACAAACACATAAGTCCTCACCCGGATAATAGATATATCCGTAAAAGAAGAAATTTGATTGGATGGTGCTAAAATTAGCCCATTGAGTTGCCGTTCATGGGTCGCAGCGCTGTATCATAACTAAAATGTTATTAGTATAACACCCCTCGTTTATTAAAAATTTTGACAGAAGCAACCGCCTGTAGCACGCTGATAGATAATCGACCGTGGGTTCTCTACGTCTACACCAGATATAGTACAGTAGAATTCGAAAACGGATTATATACCAGATTTTGCAAATACTGTAAGAACCAGTACTGCTTTCGATAACCCGGAGTAGGCCATTCCCGAAGTAGTAAGACCGGGAGCCGGAACACAAAAGTCATTAGCGCCGCAAAGGTCAGGCCACAGACGAACCGATAGCCATCCGAGCCCTACTACTGTAAACTGGATAATGCGCATTTGCCCGCCTGTGTTTGGCTACCTGGAACCTTCCTGCATGTGGTATGTTTAATTTAGCAGGATTAGGATTTAATAGTAGGGAATATACTGTACACTACATAGTATATAATACTCTCGCCCAGATCCTTTCTTTTTTTACTCCCCTCTTCACGAAATAGTCTTCTCCTTCTCTCAGCCTCTGCTTCTTCTCTCTTATACAAGACCTGCTAGGAACCACAATGTCTGTGTCTCCTCCCCTTCTTTGCACCCTCCCCTAGGTGGTTGAATTATACTCTTTTATGGAATTTGTCGCATATTGACCCTTTTTCTCCTAGGAATTCTACCGTGCTACCCCCCAGCACCTATTGGGGCCAATATCAGGATATCACCAAATTCAATACCCACTTAAGCGTGGCAGAGAGATTGTGGGTCGCATGGTATGCGTGGGTGCAGAATGATGTCCTGGCCACCGGCATCATGTCCTTCGTCATCCACGAGTTGTTCTACTTCGGCCGCTCTCTTCCGTGGATCTTCATCGATAGCTTGGGTTTCTTCAAGAGGTACAAGATTCAAAGCGTAAGTGGCAAGCCTAACACCTGGCACTAGCCGAAATCACCCCAATTCCAGCCGCCATCGAAACTAACATTCTGCTTCAGAGCAAAGTACCTTCATTACGCGAGCAATGGGATTGCGCCAAGTTTGTGCTTCTAAGCCACTTCACCGTCGAACTTCCTCAAATATGGTATGTCCCTGCCCTCGACGGAGTGGTCTTCTACGTGACGTTTGCCTCTCGGGCCCGATTGAGTAGTAACGGCTCTTCTAGGCTTTTCCACCCAATGGCCCAGTTCTGCGGTCTATCAACATCGATTCCTTTTCCGTCTCCCTGGACTATGACATATCAGATTGCAACATTCTTCGTGATGGAGGACACTTGGCACTATTTTCTCCACCGAGCTCTTCATTGGGGTCCGCTCTACAAGGCTATTCACAAAATTCACCATCAGTACTCTGCACCCTTTGGTTTGGCCGCCGAATATGCTTCTCCTATTGAAGTGATGATTCTCGGCTTCGGGACCGTCAGCTGCCCGATCCTCTGGTGTGCTTTCACCGGTAACCTGCATATTCTCACTATGTATATCTGGATTGTGTTGCGCTTGTTCCAGGCTATCGATGCCCACAGTGGCTACGAATTTCCTTGTAGTCTTCACCATTTCTTACCTTTCTGGGCTGGTGCCGATCATCACGACCTTCACCATGAGAAATTCATTGGGAACTACTCAAGCAGCTTCCGCTGGTGGGACTACCTCCTTGGCACCGAATACACTCCGAATGCCCTGAAGCGCCGAAGAGGGAAAAAGGTGAAGGCAAAGAAGACACAATGATCTGAACGTTAGCAGTGTCAATTTGGGCGTTGGCTCTGTCTGGAGCTATTTACCTGATAGATGATAGCCTTTCTTATGGTACTGTTCAATGGTTGATTTACCATGACTAGACTTAGCTATTCTTGAAACGAATCGGTCTTCTAAACATCGCTAAACTCATGCCGTAGCCGAGAGATTCATGGCAAAAGATGAAGTGGGCTGTCTCGATTAATATACGATTTGTGGCTCAATGATGAGAACTGACTCTTCGAACAATTTTAGAAGAACGACTATGGCGCGTTTATGAGTGCTAGGTCTCATCATGAAACTCAATTCTATCGCAGCAATACAAACCCCTCTCGTAATTCTCCTTTAGGGTGACCGTAGTGCAATTGTAGATTTAGGTTAAATTGATGAATAATACAATAATATTACCCATAAATAAACTGTAGTTTGGCCTTTGAGCTAGACAAATATATTTGCCTAAATAACTTCCTAAAATTCATTAAATCCCGAGCGTGTACTTCGGATACTTTTAAGAATATCCTTTATAAGTAGAAACTAAGAGAAGATATGGTTGTTGAAATATCAATCTGTAGTTCACCACATTTACCACGTGTTTTGCGGTGGGCCGCTGGCTTGGGTGGTCCGCTCGCTTGTGAAATACGTTAGTTAGCGCAGTTTCCTAGCGAAGTGGCCACCCAGTCTGCCCGGCCACTCCAAACCGCATAGTAAACATTTGTAGTAAAATTTATATCTCAGCAATAATACATATAAGCTGTATCAAACTCGCGATACTTTTGTTTTAGTAACCTCAAAGACCTGTTTCGGAGTTTAGTGAAATCTGATAGAGCATTTCCTACGTAACCATAAAATACACCGTGATTTGACAGAAAAAGCTCCAAATATATGTCCTTGACTCAAACAATTATGAAACCAATTAAATCCCAGGGATATGTTTGAGACACCATAAAGAACTTTTATAAGGACAATCAGAGGGAAGCTGTGGTTGTCAAAATAGAAAGCTGTTATCACCGCATTTACTTCATTTTCGGAGGTGGCCGGGCTGACCGGGTAGCCGACTCGCTAGGAAAATAAGTTAAGCGCTCCCTGAGCATCGCTTGAGCAGCATGATCCCCTCACTAGGCATTCACTGAGCGCCACCTGAGCTGCACGATCCAGTCACTGCGCACGACCCGGACAAAGTGCGGGAGCAGGTCGGGTGGAGAGCGGGGGATGCCGGCCCTCTAAATGTTTTCCACGAGGTCTGAATCGGGCTATTTGCCCCCTTCAATGGATACACACCCACACCGACATAATCCGCGCTGATGTGTACATAGCTCGATCACATACTTTGCTCTTTTATATTTGAATATTGACTACATGTATATTATGCATTCAGCGTCCCCCTGAATTCGAGCAATCGTCTCCTCACATCAGACAATCAGTATCGAGAGAGACCAATCAGGCGTCCCAGTTGCCAGCAGTATGAGCACAGTCGATGTCGGTGCATATACTCAAGTGTTTGCACAAAGTGTGCTAGGGACTGCAAAGGACAAGAACGCACTGCATAGTACGAGAATCGCGGAAATTTGGAGGCCATCATCAAACTTCCGGCTAGACCTTAACAAAACCGAGAACGGCAAAAGGAAAAGACACTAGGTGGAGCATTGACCAACAGATTTGTTGGGCTGGCCCCCTTCCGTTCCATCGGGGCTAGCCTCCCCATACTGCCTTGAGATGATAGTTCGAAATAAACTTCAGTCCACTGCACTATATTATAAAGCAATGCTATTCTCCTCAAATAGAAATTTTCTGACGCCTTTCCTTCAATGATGTTATATAGCATATGAATAGCTGTTTGGACGACCTTAAAATCTGCGCAGTTAGCAGCTTCGGTGCGTGCACTTCGCTATCAACATGCTAGTTACTACTTAGCGTGGGCACGGCACACTAGTGGCAATTGACCAACGCTAGCACTTGAGGGCCCACAGTAGACTATCGCCCTGGCAGCTGGCCTCTGAGAAAAACACATTTATGTAAAATTTTTTTACTTGATCAAGCTCTAGACATGGCAAATTTTCTATCCACAAGCTCCTATTGGAGCGAGGGCTCTTTTCCAGACGGCCGCTCATGCAGGGATCCACACGAATAACAGAAGACCTAGTACTTATTGACCCTGGCGCCGCATTAGATCTGAAATTTTTTTTTCTCCAGCCTGGTGCATTTGTTTCTTAACAAAATTCATTCACAATGACCTTGAATGAGAAGACAAGCGTGGTCGACACCGAGCTGGGAAGCCCTCGGGACTCGATCGAGGAGCAGGAGGTCTTCAAGAAGACCACGGATGGCGTCAGCTTCCGCAGTGTCGGATGGTTCAAGGCGTGCATTATTATGGTGAAGGTCCTCTTCGCCACCGGTGTACTGTCGCTACCATCGGCGCTGTACTCTCTCGGTGCAGTCGGTGGCGCAATCAGTATCGTCGCCTGGGGCGCGTTCAACACCTATTCTTTCGTGATTCTTGGCAACTTCCGCAAGAAGTACCCTCACTGCCACTCCATAGCTGATATGGCGGAGGTTGCCGGCGGCTGGTTTGCAAAGGAACTGACTGGTGTAGTGTTCCTCATCGGCTACGTCCTAGTAACTGGCAGTGGTATCATTGGAGTGTCAACGGCACTGAACGCCCTTTCGCACCACGCCGCATGCACCGTCTGGTGGTCTTTGATTGCGGCAGTTGTGATCGTTGCGACGGCTTCGGTCCGCAAGCTCCAGCATGTGGGCTGGCTCACATATGCAGGATTCATCTCGATCTATGCAGCCGTTCTGATCGTTGTCATTGGAGTCACCACCCGAGACCGGCCAGCCGCCGCTCCCCAAGAAGGCCCTTACGATCTTGGTTACCTTGCGATCAACAACCCCGGATTCGCTGCCGGCATGGTTGCCTCCAGCACTATCTTCGTCTCTTCGGCTGGTACCAGCGCCTTCATCCCGGTGATGTCGGAGATGCGGAACCCGAAGGACTACAAGAAGTCGCTTTATCTCTGTATGAGCTTAGTCACTGCCTCGTACCTTGCTTTCAGTCTGGTTGTTTACCGCTGGTGTGGACAATGGGTGGCCAGCCCGTCCTTGGGTGTATGTATTTTCCGCCTCTGTCGCTATCACATTAGATGTTATCAGCTAACGATTCTTGTGTATAGAGCGCCGGACAGACGATCAAGATGGTTTCTTATGGTGTTGCACTGCTAGGCCTGATCATCAGCGCTACAATCTACCTACATGTGAGATTCTCACATTCAAATCTAAATTGGCCACGCTGACTCTTTTTCCTTCTAGATTGCGGCCAAGTACGTCTTTGTGCGTATCTTAGGTAACACTCGCCACCTGCAAAGCAACACGGTGGTTCACTGGGCTACCTGGATGAGCTGCACGATTGTCCTCGGAGCCATTTCCTTCATCCTCGCTGAGGCCATTCCTATTTTCAACTATTTGGTTGCCCTTGTTGGCTCCGTTTGCTTTGCTCCTCTGGCCATGTGCCTTCCCGGATTCCTGTGGCTGTACAGCAACAGCCACTACAGGAAAGGTACCTTCGTGCAGAAAATCATTTACATGTTGCACTGGGGGATGGTCCTGTTGGGTCTCTTCTTCCTCGTCGGCGCCACATATGGTGTCATCATTGAAATCATTGATGCTTACGCTACAGGAACTATTGGTATGGTTTTTTCCGCCTCCAAACACCGAAATTCTGAATTAACAATTCTTCTAGGCTCCGCTTTCAGCTGTGCTGATAACTCGAACTCGTCTTAGACACGAGTCCTTCGAGAATATTTTGTTTGGTCGAGCTGCTAAGGAATCAGTTCCCAGCGGAAGGATACATTCCCAACTCTAGGAGTGGGCTGTACAATGTGTGCCCTGGTGGTTTTAATGAGTTATACATATGTAATGGGTTATCATAATGAGTGGTCATAGAATTTCACCAATTTTCTGTCTACAAGCCACGTCAGATCCACCACGGGTCCTTATTAAGGCCCGAGCCAACAGTAGTACCCACTTGGGGACCCCGGACAGTGTTCCCCGATCCCAGCCTAGACTGGATTAGGTATAATTCCATGCAACATGCTGCCACAGGCGCAAAATCCACAGTCATTCCTCCCACCTCTCATAATTTTCTTCAGGAATCTGCAGGAATCTGCAGGGCATATTCTTACACACCCCTGCTCCCGTTGCGACTCCCGGGAATTTGGCGCCTGCATATTACACATAAGATGCCTCGTCACGCAAACAATAAGACTCCACAAACTAGCGCGCGTCCGGACTTGATTGGATTCTGGCATCCCGTGTGGATCCATCCACCCGTGTTCGCCCTAGCCTGTTCATTGTTGGAACACCCGAGCGAACTTGAATTTGATCTCGGCGGTGGAGACGGATAACTAGTGGTTTATGCTTGGCGGCCTCGTGTACACAGATGGCGCTGTGGAGGCTCTCTTTCAGGTATGGTCTACATTTAAGTTGGACAAATGAGGAGTGTTCACTAAGTCACTCGCTGAGTACGCACTGAACGTGCCCGAGTAGTCCCGGAGCACACTTAGCACTGAGCATAGTATTGAATCTGAGCCCGTGCTGAAATTTACACAGTGATCCTGAGCCTGAGCGCCCTCACAAAAGCGGCGGCGGTCTAGGTATGAAGGCTCCACTGGCAGACATTGTCCTGTTAATGAGAATTAATAACTGTACACTGGTTCTGATAATTGTACACTGGTTTTACTATTTGTACATACCAGGAAAAGGCCATGCCCTTTTGAAAAATGGCCACATGTAAAACCGTCATGGCCTCATCTTCTCTCTGCCTACAATGTCGATGTATCACTGGATTCTCGAGGTTTTTGTTTTAATTTCTGAGGTCTTCTAGAAAAGGCTAACATGCAGCTTATTTGCTGTCCTAATCTACCTTCTAGCCCGTTTTCCACCTCGCTTTCTGCCCTGATTTCCCTGATTCTGCTCTTACGACCCTTCGAGGCTTGCTTCTTGTTGTGAGTCAATAATTCCAAGCGGGACAGTTCACGACCAGATGACGCCTCTAGAGCATCTTGCGACATAATATGTGCCTGCTGAGAAGCCTGAGTAGGTTGTCCTCGACCACGGTGTATAATAGGAGGTTTCTGGACATTTAACCGCGGGTTAAGTGGCAGATTCTGAGTCCTCGATCAATTTCTGGACTCGGGTCCCATCCGGGTTAAAGTTGATGAGGTCAAAATAGTACTTCTGGATAGCCAGGATCATTCTTAATGAGGCGGGTTTGGCGAGGCATCTGAAAAGAGGAAGATAAGGTGGGTGGTGAATAAGATGGGTGGGTGGATGGGAAGGAAATTAAAACAAACCCCCCGAGAATCCAGTGATACATTAAAATGGAAGGCAGACGAAAGATGAAACCATAACTGTTTTGCATGTGGCCATAATTCAAAAGGGCATGGTGTTTTCCTGGTGTGTACAAGTAGTAAAACCAGTGTATAATTATCAACTCTCCTGTTTATATAGGCGCATATATAGACATCAGTCACCAATGTGCGTAGTGTATCATATATGCGGCGACCTGGAGCTGCTCAGCAAACAAGGCTGGACTTCCCACATGGCGCTCAGGTGACTTTTCAAAGGCCTGGGTCGAGGCTTCATTTAGTAAAGTACCGAGAGGTTCAAGTTGAACGTGAGATTTCATTGCATTTTAGCTTATAGCTAGGTATTCCTAAAGCTTGTGATCGAAAAAAGCCTTCACGCTAGGAAAGTACTTTGATTCTATTAATAATGTGGACTGGTCAAACCTAATGGCATGCATATGAACAGATCTCGGCTTTTCGTTCCCAGTAAATTTGAACCTAAACTTAGAGCCGATAAAAATAGTTAAACTCCTCAAAACATGAACATACTGAGATTCTCTATTGCCCGGTATAATCTAGCTGGGGGCCTGATCTATACATGCAGGAGCGGGGCAGTCCTTCATGCTCCGCGTTCAGATTTTACATACATATAGCCTTCAAACTCGGACCATAGAGTCATATCAGTCCTTCTCACAAAATAAGGAAGAGTCTGCAACGAAGCTATGGTAGATGTCGCCAAATATGCTCCTTTTAAAGCCATCTCGATTGGAGCAACTATGATGCCCACTTTTTGCGGATCACCCGCTCACCCGCGCCCGAGCCCATGCCCGCGCCCCGGCTTATGGAGAATAATTCGAGATGAAAACAGAGGCAGAAAATAAAGTTCATTGAGAATGACCCGGAAGAGCCCACAAGTCATGTGTACACGCGAATAATGACTATGCTATCTTCTAAAAAAAAAAAAAAAAAAAGCACTATCTCTAGCGTCTCCGCCCGCGACCCCCGGGGCCGTGAGCAGTGATGGTGGGGTTAATCCATCTCCCTTGCCCACCACCCCTGAAGACTCCTTTGTTCAAACTTTTCTTGGTTCGCAATATTTTATACCGAGCTCCCAGGTCCCCGCGCATGATCTCTTCAAAGCCACCGTAATCGCGATCTGAAGTTGGATCTACCATGGCAGAAACAGAGACAGTGACAGCGGACACGCTGGTATGTACTGTGTGTTTCCTTTTTGCTTTCGTAGTATTCCAGGGAAGCTAATCATAAAACGATCTAATAGCGCAGCCACTGGAAAACCCTCACTATCAAGCCGGAGGCTTTTGATAATTGCTACAAGCACCCCGTCAACTATCTCCTGAAGGAAAATTACGAGAGGGTTTTGTATTGCTTTGAATGCGATAGAATTGAGTTTCATGATGAGAGAGGGAAAGTTATCTGGTCTACTGTTGGGTCGGGTATAATGGATCCCTTTCCGGTTGATGTTCAGGTCTTCATAGTTAATGGGAAGATACGGTTAAGGGATAAGATTTGAGAGCATGGGGGTGAGTTTTGCAAGATGAGGATCTTGAAAATACTCAATGTATCTGTATGTTTTTGCCTATCAATGTGATCACGAACCCACGTGTCTTAAGCCATGACCCATTATCAAGAGCTCCACTTAGAAGACTCGACAGCCAAGCAATTTAACTGCGAGTACTTAGCAGTTCATCGATCCCAAGAATTACGGTAATCGAGTAAATGAAGAACATGGGATCAATTATCAATGGTGTTCATTGGGAGACCGGCTCAGATATAGTTAAATGAAAAAAAAAAAAAAGCTCAGAAAGACCTCATTTACTCTGTCGAGCAAGGAGCCCTTTCAAGGCTGCCGTTTCCCCTTCTAGCTTCGAGACCTTGAGTCTCAGCTCATCGCGTTCCTTCCTCATAAGTTCCAGTTCATTCTCAAGATTCTTCGTTTGATCAACGCGCCGCTGCCGACATCTCCGAGCCGCAAGTGTATTGAGTCTGCGTTTTTCCACACGAGACGACTCAACACGACCTAGGACGCTTTCAGTCTGCGATGATGCAGGGCTAGACTGAGATGTCGTAACGGAGCCCACAACCTGAGAAGCAGGAGAAGTATGCGAATGCCCGTCTAATTCAAAGTTAGAATCCGCATCCATATAGGAGCTAGCTATCGGAGGGACACACCTTGGGAATTCGCCGAATTGGTAACAAATGAGGAAGTAGCCAGAGCCAGAGACTCGATGGATCCTGAATCTGAAAGGGAAGGGTAGGCCGAAGCCACCCCGTAACCTGGATCGTTGAGAGCCATATTGAACCCGTCAACCGCAGGATAAGGTGTCGCATTTTGAAGGAAGTTCCAGTCGGTATTGGCAAAGGACAGTTCTGATGTCCAAAGATCCGGCTCTTGAGCAAGGGAATCAAAGGATTGGAGTGATGTCGCCGAGGGAAAACATCCCGTCGGCTCCAAGGAATTAAAGGATTGTTGAAATTGAAAGTCGTGAGAATTAAACAATGGAGGGAACCCCGAAAGCACCGACCCCTGGGGACTGGGTTGAGGGCCGGAGCTGGCTGGGTTGCCAGAATAAGATCGCCTGGAAAACGGCTGCGGAGCTGGAGCAAGCGCAGGCCGCCATGATGAGATAGTTTAAGCGGGCCGAAGCGGGCCCGTGGCGCGGTTGTCTGGGATAAAAGAAAAGAAAGTCCGATGGGACTCGCGGGAATCGTACTCGGTCAGGAAGGCCGAGGAGTGGTGTCCTGAGGAAGAAATAAAAATGAGATGAGGAGGGATTGATATACTCGGGGGTGGATTGACGCCTAGGCCGCCTAAAGGTTCCACTGGCCGAAGGCGATTGGCTGTAATTGCTTCGCCCCCTCAAGACTCACTATGACTCATTTTAGTGCGTCTCCCATTGACCAATGAGCATGGCAGAATTTTAGTGAGCTAACCCTATCTGAGATCTAAAGATACAACCCTATGATAAGCTGGGGAATTCGGCAGAGATGGATCGTTCAGCGCAGCATATTGCTTGAAATAGACTGGTTTGTGGGGTCTTTCGCAGCTCTAAACCCAGTGATCTGCTGCTCTATGGAATTTTGAAAGACTGAAGAACTAATCTCGATTTCTTCAACCTTGCAAGGGGCTGGAAATATTAACCTAGTGCAGATACCAGATTACAGCCGTGGCGCCACTCAGTACCAAAGTGCTACCTAGTGGCGTGCTTGTACGCTAGCGTCAATGAATCTGGATATAATCGAGTGAAAGTCACCACGTTAACCCTAAGCCCCCGCATAGTCGAGTGATAAGAGCATTCTTATCAGCAAGCACACCTTAGGAATGTGAATTTAGCCGAATGGTTCCGATAACTGCAATCATTAGTTTAGCGCTGAAGATTGTACATAAGAAATTGTCTCATAGTAAATAAGCTACACTATCACTGACTAATCCCTAATGTAACGAATGCAGTCAAGACGAGCATTCCGAGTTCTTTTACATATGTTTCATGTTTCACATCTAGTGTGACTTCTCTGCACAATATAGAGGAAGACAACCACACTCTGCTAGGTAAATCAAATCACCGAGACTGCTCCATTTAAACAGCGATACTTCTGATAAGTACGTCTCCCACATATTGATCAGCCTAGTCAGTGTTATCAATTCAGGATTTCCTATAGTCATTACAGGAATAGACATTTATGAGTCGGCACCCTCACGTCTATCAGAATCCCCGAGGTCCTAGCGGTGACTCCCGGGATCTGAAGAGTAAGAGTTTTCACATTTTTGTCAGAAGTATCGTGCATCAGTATTCTTCACTAACGCTTAGGCATCTCATGACTGTTTGGACTAGGACTGTAGTAAGGGAAAACACATAACAGCTTCAAAACCAAGCAAATTTGGCGCCCAATTTACCCTTGTCTAGTGTTGTGGTGTACTCGAATGTCAGCTCCTTTGCGATGCAATCGATCTTTCAGCACGAAAGCCATGTTCATATTCTATGCCATAAGACTCCATAATCGCATCAATTCTTTCAGAACATATGAACAGCCTTGGATATATTTCCAAGGTTTTTGTATAGTAGTATGCAGCCTCTGGATCAGGTCAACTTCAGGGCTCTAATCTTGAAAGTTCAACTGGACTAGTTCTTCATGATTTTCACCAGGTGATTCTAATGTTCATTTAGTGTAGTATGTCTGAATAGAGACAGTCACTTTGGTTTGGTTCGCGCTTAGCTATGTGCTGAGTCATCATAAAAGCTCCGCGAAAAAAGTAAAGGGGTTAGTGAATGGAATTGTCTAAGCTACTAGAATTATTTAGCTCTCCAGACCGATCTCATGGTACTAAGCCAGCTCGTCAGGTTGACGGCCTTTAGATGCGTGACCCGATTGCGGGCCCGTAGCACAACCCCGCGGGTCCAATCGATGACACAGATCCGTGCCCCTCCTCGAATTTCTTTTCTTCCATCTCCCTCACGCGCATTCACCATGGCGACCGCAGCAGCCCCCGAATCCTCCCTCCTGTCACTCCTCTACCGCTCGTATCCTACCGCCATCTCTCCCGATGCCACCGAGCTAGATTACTTCCATGCCTCGCCCAAGATTTTCCCCCAGGTCACCTTCAGCGAGGCCGAGGAGGCCGACATCAAGCAGTGGCTGCACACCGTCTCTGGCTTGACCGCTGCCACCGCCAGCAACGACAAGTCTGTCATTGATGCCATTCTGGTTCAGCTGAATACCCACCTCGCCACCCGCACCACTCTGCTCGGTGCGAAGCCCTCGGTCGCTGATATTGCCGTGTACGCTATTATTGCTCCCATCGTCGAGAAGTGGACCTCTGAGGAGCGCACAGGCGAGAAGGGATACCACCACATTGTGCGTCATGTCGACTTTGTGCAGAACTCGCGCCTTTTTGCGCTGCAGATCCCAAGCGAGGAGAAGGTCGCTATCGACTTGAACGACGTTAAGTTCGTGCCCAAGCCCGTCGACCCCAAGGAGGAAAAGGAGCGTAAGAAGAAGGAGAAGGCTGCTCAGCAAGGCGCCGGCGCCGAGGCCCAGAAGCCCCTTGTTGTTGGTCAGGGTAAGCCCGAGAAGGCTGCCAAGGCTGATGCTGCCGCCGGCGATGCTGCTACCGCTGCCGCCGCCGCCGGCCACAAGACTGGCAAGAAGGAGAAGAAGGAGAAGAAGGAAAAGGCTCCTAAGCCTGCTCCAGCTGCCGCTGCCCCTCCCTCCCCCTCCATCATCGATCTGCGTGTCGGCCACATTTTGCGCGCCATTAACCACCCCAATGCCGACTCTCTCTTCGTTTCCACTATCGACTGTGGTGACGCCCCTGGCTCCGATAACACCTCTTTGGATGAGGAGACCGGAAAGACTGTCCGGACAGTCTGCTCTGGTCTGAACGGTCTCATCCCCCTGGAGGAGATGCAAAACCGCAAGATTGTTGCCGTCTGCAACTTGAAGCCCGTCACCATGCGTGGCATTAAGTCCGCTGCCATGGTTCTGGCTGCCTCTCCCCGTGTTGCAGAGGGCGAGGACTCCCACGCCGGTCCTGTCGAGCTTGTCATTCCTCCTGCTGACGCTCCTGCTGGTGAGCGCATTAGCTTCCAGGGCTGGGCCGAGGGCGAGCCTGAGAAGCAGCTTAACCCCAAGAAGAAGATCTGGGAGACTTTCCAGCCTGGCTTCGGTACCAACGATGACCTCGAGGTTGTCTTTGACAGCAACGCCGTCCCCGCTGTTAAGGGTCAGGAGGGTAAGCCTGCCGTCGGCAAGCTGGTTACCGCCTCGGGCGTTATCTGCACTGTCAAGACTCTTAAGGGTGCTACTGTGCGGTAAAAAAGTATATCTCTTATTGGACGGCGAATCTATCAAAATAAATAGCCATTAAATGCATACCCACGAGAAGACGACAAGAAAATAGCAAAATTTACAATGACTTTTCTGTGTCTATATCAAATGATCCATAATCCTGCACATGGTATCTATGTACAGTATTTGCCCGCAAATCATGCCAAGCGTTCTAGATTGCATTCAAATCTACGCATCTAAAATAGAGTCAGATTGTGCCTTCGCTGTGTTCATGGACCACGATTTAGGCGCCCGAGGCTTATAGTGAAACTTAGACTCTGTGGGGCTCGCGGGATGCATTGACGCTTGGCCATTCACAACACGGATACAATATGATCACCATGGTATGACCAGGGTCTGCTCCCTGGCGCTTAACTCATAGTCTCAAGGCCCAAGCACACTGCTGGCCCACAGCTAAAGCGGAGAAAACAGTTATATGCCAAATTTCCCTATAACGTTTCCAAAATACTTCTCCTACTGGTTCCGCCTCGACCTGTGAACAGCATGAACCTCAAAAGGCATGGGAAAAACGAAATTAATTCAATTTCCTCGGTTTCTTCTCATGCAGCCGGGGCAATAAACCCCCAAAAATCTGGCTGGCGACCTATCTATCTACGAAAATGGGTTTTGATTTTGTTCGTGATAACTTTCTGCGCAATTATCGCCGTCCTCGAAGTCCTCAACTACGTATCCTCTGCCAATCAGGGTCTCGCATCCTCCGTTGAAAGCCGCCACTACCTCTGGACCTACGGACCAACCGCTATTCTCACTGTTATTGCTGCACTATGGGCACGCGTGGAATTTCAAGCAAAACAAAGCGCGCCATGGCAAGCGATGTTCGAAAAGCCAGAAGAGCCTGAAAAGAGTGTGCTCCTCGACTACATCTCTGGGATGCAACCCGTTGCACTGGTCAGTGCTATGGGAAACAAGCACTATGTTGTTGCTGCTGGAATTGCCTGCTCCCTTCTCTTGCGACTTCTCATCATTGTCTCCACTTCCTTGTTCAGCTTAGAAGAGGTGCAAGTGTCGAAAAGCAATGTTCCGATCCTGCTTCAAGGCAATTTCAGCACGCTCAGTGTCTCTGATTTTTCCAACGCCGTTTACAATCCATTCAACGTCATCAATGGCATTCTCTTCGCAGATGTTTCCTATATGGACGGTACCACTGCGAATCTCACTTTTCCAACCTTTTCTGCTCCGACCATTTCCAACGATTCCGTCATTATGGCAAACATTACTGGCCTCGTTTCCAATCTAGACTGTGAGTCTGCTCATCTCGATATAAATCTTTGGCAATTGCAGACGGTTTGGGTCGGGTCCAAGTCTCCCGGGGGCACTGTTCAGGTGGAAGATAATGTACTTTCGTCCTCAACGTGCGATATATCCAATGTGTCCATTTCGATTCCATCTAATCAGGAGACTGGTGCCCAGGTCACTTCAAAAACCCCTTTTGCCGCACGGCTCAAGTCTGGGAAATGCAGCAACAGCGATGATCTGAATGAAAATCGCGTTATAATGATAGCTGTGGAAGCTCATTTGGGTAATTCTACTGAATCGCCATACGGCAATTTCACAGCTGATGGAATTGATTTTTATGGAAATTCTGATTGGCATAGAACAACGGTTAATATCACTGCCAAGCGTGTAGTGGCGGCTATCTGCAAGCCGACTTTCTCAATTCTCAGGATGATGGCAACGACTAATACAACCGATAAGTCGTCGACTACCCATCTTGAGGTGACTGGTATTGAGCGAACGGACTTACCGCACTTGACAGCGTGGCAAGTTGCGAAAAACATTTTGGAAGAGTCTGTTGACATCGATATCTACCAGCCGATTGTTGATTCAGATCAATTCCGAGCTACAAATAAGACGCTGGTAGACGTTGACTACTCCATACAACTAGGTGCCAAGTTTATCGGAGAAACTGGAAGCATCGATAATTTGCTCAAAGATGGAGTTCTTTCGAATGCCGCTTCGACATATTATCGTGCAATGGGTGCTCAGTTGGTTCACCAGGGGCTTATATCACAGTCGCAGTCGGCTTCTCTTGGCTCGGCAGTTGTTAGTGAGAATCGAGTCATCATGGCCCAGGTGCCACTCCGCGCCATGGAAGCTTGTTTAACTCTAATAACCATGTTCGCAATAACGATGGTTGTCTTGGTCACTACTGCGCAGCTGTCACCTTTCAACCCAACCTCTATCGCTGCCGTCGCTGCAATATTGTCGAACAGCAAAGTGCTTCGGGAATCTCTCTGTGGGAGCAGTGCTACGCGTTTGAAACGTCTCTCTCAAATTCTACAGAGGCGGCGCTATTATACGGAGCGTACACCAGAAGGGTTCTGTATCGCTGCCGTGGGCGATGAGACTAAAAGTCACATCGAATACAACGACACTAAACTTAAACCTCAGAAACCACAGTGGAGCCCACTTCCAAATAAGATGTTTCGTGTGATCATTTTTATTGTGGTGACATTGTTAATAGTCGCTTTGGAGACTCTTTTGTACTTTTCTCAATCCAACGACGGACTTGGAGATGTCCCTTCAAATGATGAAACCATTCACTACCTGTGGACCATGATTCCAGCACTGGTTATGGTCATAATTGGCCTTCTTTTTGGAAGTATGGACTTCAACACCAGGTGTCTGGCACCATACGTTAGCTTGAAGCACGAGACCGGTGCATCTTCACAGTTTATGGCTATGGATTTTCTTGACTCATTAAGCACAACCACCATCGTCAAGTCCGTTCGAATGAAGCATTTCGCCGTCTTGGCTGCAACACTGGCTACGCTCATCACCTCTTTCTTGACCATCGTCACGAGTGGTCTCTATACAGCAGTCAACGTACCGGGAAAGATCACAATGGACTTCACCCAAGAGACAAGCTTCCAAGGAGCCTCCTCTGGTGACTACGAGACTGGTGTCTTGACAGCAGAATATATCCTCCAAGATAATCTCGCTTATCCGAGATGGACATATAAAGAGCTCGCCTTTCCCAAACTATCTATGAACACAACCACCAATAGGAATTTATCGGACTCGTTCGTCGATATCCTCGTCCCCGCAATGAGAGGAACCGTCGCCTGCAAGCTCCAAACAGGAGACGAACTAAACGCAACATTCAGCTCAAGTGAAATGACAATCACCTACGACATCTTAAATGAGCCATGCAGTTTCAACAGCACATCTTGGACAAAACAAACCCTGACTTTCGACCTAGAGCCCCACACTCTCTTTGGTCGTTCGGTGCCCAACACGTGCGTTGGTGACCAAGCTAGTGGCACGGTCAAGGTTAGTGCTTCAAGCATTGCCACTATGTCCTATATATGGGGTACAATGCAAAATGACTCTTTTAAACACATCGCGGCTTTGACATGTCAAGAATCAGCAGAGATAGTGGATACACAAACACGGTTCATTCTTCCTGATTTTGATATCTCGGAGACCAATCCACCCGTTCCAGATGAATCGACTGCACGAACAGCAAAGAATTACACGACTAGTGATGCATGGGGTACTATGTCACAGAGCGATCCTGGTGTAATGTTCGATTCTTTCTTCCAATCGCTTATTTTTGGAAAATATGCCATTCCGGAAGAATGGGTTGGCAGCAAGGCGTATAATCAGAAGGTCATCGATGCCATTAAATTTCAGAACATTTTTATGAGAGCGCAAGTTTTCAATACGTTCAATCGAGAGACGGTGGATGGGTCTGGTGTTTCGCCTCTGGCAGGGAATGTTACAACGTCCGGACAGCGGCGCTTGTTTCAGGATGTTGTTTCGACACGGGTTCTGGACATTTTACTTGGCCTGTTACTCCTTTTGGGGATTTCTGGTTCTGTGCTGATGAATACCGATCATGTTCTTCCAAAAAATCCATGCAGCATTGCTGCTGTGGCTAGTCTTTTGGCGGATTCGAATTTCTTGCATCGGTTTGGTGCAGATGTGGATCCGAATGATAAAGGGATTGAGAAGCTTTTTTCGAATTGTCGGTTTTTTCTTGGGTTGTGCTATGATGGACCTTTGAGGGGGTCTAATGATGATCGATTTACTGTTTATCTTACGGACTATGGGATTGAGAAGGATCTTCCTTTGGCTCCCGAGGAGATGATATAACGACTGATGATTTGAATATACCGCTAATAGACAAACCAATACACCCTTTCCAAATTTATAAACGAACATTGCACAGGATGCATAATTGCTTGTTATCAATTCTGACGTATTTTTGATTCTTAGATCATTGGCTTTTAGCAGCTTGTAGACAATCTAATCCTGGAGCGAATCCTTATCTAGATCTAAAGCATTGTCTATAAACAGTGAACAATTGTTGTATAAATATGGAATTACCCACGAAATAACGAGTATTCTATATCGGTCTCAGTCCTTCACATCTATGACTATTCTCATGAAGAAGGGTATGCGATTCCCAATGACGGGCCACGCTGATCAAAAACCACATAAAACGCCTTTAGGAAGATGTCACCAAAGATCTGAAAGTCCGACCCTGCACTGGACTGTACACCACCATAGCAGACTACTGTAGCGGTTAGTAAATTTACACCCAAGACTTGGACAAAATAGAAACTCACTAGTTTTACCCGTGGTCGTATTAGTTCCCACCTGTTCATAGCCTAAGGCCGATCCAGGTATGGTGGCGTTCATATCATGCCCAATTCCAATGGTCAAATCGGGCAAATCCGTATCACAAGGATAAACATAGCCACCAACACTATTCAAATATCCAGAGCCATTGACTGCCGAATAAAAAAGTGAGACGATATCTGGAGTAACCAGCATCAATGTGGTGCCAGTATCACATATAGCAGTGCTGTTACTTCCGACCGTGGTGCTTCCATTAGAGTTCACGCCATATCCTGTCGTGTTGAACTGCCAGAATCCGTTTGAAGAGTCGACGCTGATGTTTCTCATCTTGCCTGTATATAGACTGTGGTCGATGGTGCCAAATTCGTATAAGCCGCCTTCACTGCGCAGGAGAGAGGTGAAGACCGGTAGTTCGAGGTCTGGGGCAATATTGTCGAAAAAGGTCTTTTGGGGCCCTGGATCGAAGCTGTTGATAGAGGAAAAGCTGAGTCCGACCATGCCGTTGGAATACGTGTCCGAAATGAATGAACTGGATACTTTGGTTGGGAGACCGAAGACTTGATTCTTAACTTCTGCGCCACCGATGCTGACTGTGTCTTTGGCTAGAGAGCCAGATGCGTATGATAAGTCTCCGTATGCAATCTTGAATTCACCAGTCACATTTTTGTAGGTGCTGGATTCTGAGGCATTGTAGAGGGTGTGACCCTCTGTCATAGAGGATGGGAGTTCGGTATTCATCACCCACCTTAAACAATGGCACAGTACGCATTAGTGTCATTTCTCAAATAACGGCGTAGAGATGGATAAGAATGACTTACATATCTGCTGATCCAGTATCGAAGTCCATGGTGATATTCTGGCCCCCGATGAGGACGGGCGATACATACTCCGAACCTCCCTTCACTGACGTCGCACTAACAGTTCCCTCCTCAGCCGTATCTGCAGTGGTGCTCGGACTGGCAGGAGAGGCACAATCGCTGATTACCAAGGTGCTCTTACTGCTCGCAGTGAAGAATGGCTCGAAATCGTGCTGATCTCCGCCTTCCATGGGATAAGCTGTAATACCGAATTTGTTGTATGCTTTACTTAAAGCACCGGGTGAATTGCGGACATAGTCGTTATGCTTGATTCTTTCAACCCGGAACGATCTCTTCTTGTGACCAGCCGCAGTAGATCGATGTTGAAATGGGGCAGCGAGAACATTGTAGCCCAATGAAGTAAAAAGTACAAGAGAAAAAAGGAGATTCATGCTGTCCAGTTTACCCGATACTAGCGTGATGAAGCAAGACTTGACAGAATAATCGGCGCTGTATACCTCCAGGGCTTCTATAATGGCAAGTTGTTTCACTTGATTGGTCTGAAACGAGTGAGATCAATGCAACAATGCAACGAGAAAGAGACAAGGCACAGCCTGGACTCGTAGGTACCTGTACCAGCAGGCAAAGAAATGACAAAAGAGATCGAAAAGTGAAAGAAAGGCTCAACCAGAGCAAACTAAAGAGTGAGAAAGCTCTAACTATGAACCAGAAAAAGCATCCGAAAATCCCGGGGCATAACAGCAGATCTATAACGGCCACGAAGAAACTATGAAACGCACAAGACAAAACCCAGCCGCCATGGACCACAGCGCACAAAGAAAACAAAAAGGAAAAAAAAAAAAAAAAAAAAATTACAATTGTACGTCGCCCAGACCACATCACTGTTTCCAATGCTCAAGCCATCTTCTTCCGTCGGCCCTATCAGAGTCGTCGCCACAGAGCAATGACCTGGCCAGACTCGGCATATGTTATGGTTGAGCTGTCACAGTGGGCCACTAGCGGTGAGCTTCCTGAATAGGGTAGGCATTCACTCCTGACAGGTCATTTGTCTCTAACTTGGCCACGTATTATGTCGGTGGAGCGCCCTCTAGCGCGTCAGTTTGGGCGTGTATGGGGCTTTATATATGGTTGGGTCTGTTGTGGGACTTTGAAACGCTGCTTGCGCGTGTTTGGGCAGGTGCCCGGGCCAATCACCGTGTCGGCGAGCCCCGAGCCTCCGGTACCCGGACCTTCCAGATGCCCCCTTGAAACAAGATCGAGTTGTGGAAACTTTAATCTGTTTTCTTTGATTTTGTGTCATAAATCCGAAGTCCGACTTCTTAAGGGGTTTGTGGTCAATGGGTGCGATGATGAGGGAATAGAGTGTGGCCGTGATCGACATTGCATCTTTATGTTGACACCAATTCTGTCTGTATAGTATGTGAGAGGTAATATTGTCCACACATTATTTCCATCTCTATTATTGAGTTCAACAAAGAACTGGACTCGCAGGCCCATGCGTATAAGACTGGCCAACGCCCGCTCAAGACTTGGCGCCATGAGTTCTAAAATAGTCAACAGGAAGGAGTGAAAACAGATAGAATAATACCAAGACTTTTAAATTATGACATACCCGAGGAAAGGGGTCCTTATGTGCCAAGGCTCACGGGTGTCCATATTTCTCTAACAGGGTCAACTCCACGGCACTTTTGCCAGCTGATGCCCAGTGCACGCTGAAAGCTGGAAATCCTTGCGAACCTAGAAAAACCCTGCAATCACCGTTTATTAAGTTCAGCGGACGAATGCTACTTCAGGCTACTGTAATCTGTCATCTGGCACCTGGAATATCCACAAAGGCGTGCCAATGTTTATGATATGTACCTACTGCGGGAGCCGGGTACGAATCGAGAAACACTGCCGCTTTTTGTGAAAATTCCCCTATAGTAAATTGACATATTCTAAGCAGTCCCACTGGAAAACGTTTCGGGTGTTTTTGATTTCTCTCTCACAAAACTCCAATTCTCGGACAGAACTGTGTAGGAAAACATGCATGGTGAACTTCAATCTGCTATGCGGTAATATCCATGATCTTGGAAATTGTGAACAAAGAAGCTATGTTCAATTATGCAGTCGTGCACAAGAACTTGAGAATATACTGTAGGATTCTCTGGGTATATTGGGCCAAACTCCGCGAAACCAAATACTACATCGAGGAATATATGCCCTTGTCAACCAAATCAAGTAACTCCAACCATAGGTAGGATCGACAAATAAGTGCTAAAAGTTGCTCTTTGTGGTGCAGCAACTGAATGCAGGATTTCGATCCCTCTTCGGTTAAACCCCGCAGAACTTCTCCGCAGATTCACATCACGATGGGCTTCTTCAGCTTCAATGTGGGGAAATGACGCACTTTCCAAGTAATCCCAGCAGGGTCCAACAGTCATCTCAAGATTCAAGGATGGGTTTAAATTTTTGATTACGCTGGCTTTTAATCCGAGTTTTGTATTTCAAATCTATACATCATGCCATCCATAATTCCACTCACGGTGCTGTGGATACTGGCCATCCAGGTCCTCGGCAAGGCAGTGAATAGGTCTGCCCTCCTACAAATTCCCAATAAACCGCGAGTCTTCATTTTATCAGACATCTCCAATGAGCCCGATGACCAGGAATCATTGACTAGATATCTGCTATATTCCAATCAATTCAAGACAGAGGGTATTTGTGCTGTGACCTCGACTTGGCTTCAAGATGAAGTTCACCCAGAAGCTATGCTGGCTGTTATTGATGCTTATGGAAATGTAACGCATAATCTTAATCAACATGCTCCCCTTGATGCACCCTATCCATCTGGTGCGCACATGCGCAGTCTGGTACGGAAAGGTGCCGCTGTGAGTCAATACTTCCTTCACCAACGGTCCATATCTAACAATTCTATAAGACATACGGCATGAAAGCAGTTGGCAAGGATATCCCCCTCAGCGACGGAGGCAAGCTCCTCTACAACCGCCTCCAAGATAAAACCGATGAACCACTCTGGGTCCTCGCCTGGGGCGGCACAAACGTCCTAGCCCAAGTCCTCTACGAAATCCACAACGAATTCTCCGCGACAGACGCAAAATCCATAAGATCCAAACTCCGTGTCTACGCAGTCTCCGACCAAGACGACACAGGCGCCTGGATCCGCCAACAATACCCGGACATCTTCTACATCTCTTCTACGCACGGCTGGAACCAATACGGTCTAGCCGCATGGACCGGTATATCAGGAGACAAATACTATGACAAAGGCGGACCCGACTTCTCAAAAGTAACGCACGACTGGCTTCGCGACAATATCCAGATCGGATCGTACGGCAAGACGGCGTACCCGAATTATGAGTATATCATGGAAGGCGATACTCCCACCTTCTTGTATCTCATTCAGAATGGTCTTGGTGTTCGCGAGCATCCGGACTATGGGTCTTGGGGTGGGCGGTATATGAAAGTCACGCCGTCGACTGTGCTGGATTTCAATCATTATGCTGATGCGGCTGATCGCGTTGTTGGAGCTAATAATAAGACGTTTGTCTCTAACCAGGCGACTATCTGGAGATGGAGGAATGCTTTTCAGAATGATTTTGCGGCGAGGATGCAGTGGTCTTTACCGGTAAATGTTAGTAGGGCAAATCACCAACCGGTTATCTCGATTAATGGGAGTGTGGGTCTTGAGCCTTTGAGGATTAGGGCTGAGGTTGGGTCGATTGTGAATTTGGATGCGGCGGCGACAATGGATCCGGATGGAGATGTGTTGGCCTTTCGGTGGTTTCAATATAAGGAGCCTGGATCGGATGATTGGAATGTTGCGGGTCAGGTTCCTGAGCTGAATTTCACGGTGTCACACGGAGGTAGGAGGGCGCAGGTGCAGATCCCTGATGAGAAGTTGAGCTGTGATGGAGAGGGTTTCAATCCGTCTGGATGTTGGTTGCTTCATTTTATTCTAGAGGTGACAGATGATGGTTATCATCCATTGACGAGCTACAGGCGGGTGTTATTGCAGACAACTAATGCTACTATGTCGGCTTGAGAATGCATGTCTATGTCAGCCAGATAATACGAATGAATGCATCATTGAAGAAAAGTGCTTGTATGCTCGTAGGGTCGTTTAATCCATGGTATCAAATCAAAGTTCTATATCCAAACGCCACAGATGGTATCCATCCATCAACACCAGATGCACGCTAGAATGAAAGCAATCAACCTCCGCCTCAACCCACTATATCCTCTGGAAGGACATCATCCGGGTTCTCCCCAACAGCTTCGCCAACGGCACGAACAACCCGCTTGATAGCCTTAGATGCAGGACTATCAGGGAAGTTTTCCACGAAACTCTCGCCATAGTCACACGCCATACCGACACGAGGGTCCAGAGGCACAGCGCCCAAAAATGGAATACCCATCTTCTTTGCTAATCGGCGTCCTCCACCCGTCGTGGCGCGGAAAATCTGCGACTCGTGCGTACAGCTGGGACACACAAACCCAGACATATTCTCAACTAGACCCAGGATGCGAATTCCTGCTTTGCGACAAAAGTCAATTTCTTTGCGCACGTCCAGCAAAGAGACCTCTTGTGGGGTAGTCACGACGACTGCACCATCGACTCCGGATTCTTTCAGCAGGGAGTTGACCGACAGATGTTCGTCCGAGGTTCCAGGAGGGGTATCAACGATAAGATAGTCCAGCTCGCCCCAGTCCACATCCTTAAGGAACTGCTTAATTAGACCATTCTTCTTGGGCCCGCGCCAGATAACCGCATCATCGCGGTTGGGCAGCATGAACTGCACACTCATGGCGCCTAGGTTATCTGTCACCCAAACCGGGCTCCAGCCTGCGTTGCTGACGTGGATCGTCTCCGCCTCCACGCCCATCATCTTGGGGATCGACGGCCCACAGATATCGGTATCCATGATTCCCACGGTAGACTCTGGGTTTGCGGCGAAGGCGTGGGATAAGAGGGTTGAAAAGGTAGATTTACCTACTCCGCCTTTACCGGAGAGGACAAGGATCTTGTGTCGGATCTGAGAGAGTCGCTCGGTGATGATTGCGATATCGGGGTCAGGGCCTTTGGGTGCGGAGGCACAAATTTGTTGGTTGGGACAGCCAGCACAGGCATCACCCTGGCCGGCTTTCTCGGATTCAGGACCAGGGCAGTGTTCTGCAAAAATTGACATTAGTATTCTGTATCTGAGGCGAGTTCCCCGCAGAGGGTCAACGTACCTGGCTCTGGGGCTACCAGATTGGGAGCCGGCTTGGCTGGCGCAAAGGACGCCTCATCGTTCGGCTCCTCCACATAGGGTGCCATAACGGAATGTAATTCAGGGTAGTTTGAAAACGTGAACTGTTAAGAATTCAAGAGAGAAATTCCATTGACCAACAAGTGGCGGAGATGCTTGATAAGCGTGCTGACTAACCACTCCCCCACGATTGGTGGTTGCGGTGTCGGAGTCGCATAATAAAAGCATGGTTCTAAGGTTGACGGGCTTGATCTATACGTTGTAAGACAATGTTCAAATATTCAAATGATGTTTTTGATTATAGTTGAAAGCATAATGTCGAGGAAATATGTAGAAATCCAATTTAAGGAGGGGTGAGCCTATGCATCCTTTCCCTCCTTGTCTTCATACGTATGGTGGACCCTGCTCCCACATTACTTTGCCTACATGTAACATTAATGCATAGGTGTCCACCAAGTCCATCGATATACATCATGTAGAAACCTTGGAAGCGACCTGCAGCGTCCATTCTTTGCCTTGTTTAGCCTGAGGCAGCTTTGACTCGGCACTAACAAACATCCCTGCTGAGGTGTGAAGGTTATCCAATCAATCACCCAGGTGCAGGTACCAGTCCTTCCTTGTCGTGTCAGAACCTTAGAACCAGGCCAAATCTTGATTTTGGACTCTAAATGATCCCGTGTGGGACAGTCCGACGCATTTTACACGAGGGGTCAGAGCTGCATGGATCACATACCCGGCATCATATCACTGGTTGATGTGAAGAAACTCTCCGATTCGAATTTAGCCCAGGAATATTCATTATCAATCTTGGTGGTAACTCGACCGTGTCAAATGTTGAAGAACGCGAATTTTATTGACATCAATCTTTAGATGATGTCAACCCTCCACTCACCGGCGTCTCCACTCTAGAACCCCATGGTTTATTCTCCCTATGCCTATAATCATGCCACAAGAATCCTACTACATACTACGTAGGTTCTCCGTTGCATGCAAGCTGCAGTGGAGTGATGCACAGTCGTTGATATCCGCACTAGCCGCTTCCCTTATCCCCCGCTTTGCCCAACGTGTAACCTATGGCCCGTGGAGATGAGGTCTGGAAGAGCCGGGGGACTTGAAGGGTGTCCTTTCCCTAGAAAAATGATAGGCTGGAATACGTAGCCACAGTAGGTTGGGTGGGAAAAGGGGATCGCTTCCGGTTCTTTCCTCTTCTGCTTCGTTCGAGGGGGCCCGCAGACACTAATTCTCGTGAAGTAATTCACCTATGGGAGACGCGCTGGCAGTCGAGGCTCGTGGGTTCCACTATGGGTTAGTCTCTCACATAAATACGTCCCACACACCCTGGAATCCACTTTAATAATTCAGACCCTTAAGTATCAGGGATTATATCACAGATCTGGAGGGAAAATCTAACAGAATCTTTAGAGAAAACACGCTTGGAGTTGCTAATATCATACAAATACTGCAAACAGATCACGTTGGGAGGGTCCACTGTCACATGCTGAGGTCACCTTCCAGAAACTCGTTTCCCAACAGATTCCTTTAACCAACTTCAACATGGATCAGGGCCGTTCAACAGGTGCCCTGCAGCCAGATGGGCTGAGAGAGAGAAATGTATCGCGCCTTGATTCAACTGGAGGTCGCGATGCTTTAGCTTCTCATGCTGAACTGGAGATCAAGGATGCGGATGGCAAGGACAAGAAGACCTTTGGCCGCACCCCAGATGGAACTGGTATGATCCCCTGTGTATCTTGAATGTTTTGGCTCCTTGATGCGACAAGTTTTGCACTATTGCTTTTGGAATTGCCTCAATAACTCCCCTCGCGATGATGCCCTTGCCTCGCCCCCCATGTGGAGCTTCCCCGCTAACCCGGCCGATCGCATTTTGACAGTATTCACCGTGCCCCAAACCCATGATATGGTCTCACAGCTTCTTTCTCCGTCCGAACCGAAGAATCTGTCTGATGTGGTGGTTCTCGCTCTGCTTGCAGGCCACATTTGGTTGCTCTGGGCTCTACCGGCCGGTGCCAAAATCCCGGTCTTCGCTGTTGTGTACCTGTTCTGGCGCGCGGGTTACAATGCGGGGATTGGATGGCTTCTGCACAACCAGTCGCATCACAAGACTATGATTCGATGGGCGGAGAAGACAAAGATTTTTGTCAATCCGGCTACTGGTGACAACCCGCATCCCATGCTGTACAATTGGATCAAGCGGGAAATGGAGACCAAGATCCCTCACGACTATTCTTTCGAAACAGCACCTATTGAATACAACACCTGGCTTGTCTTCCGCCGCCTAGTGGATGTGATCCTGATGTGTGACTTCACTTCCTACTGTCTATTTGCGATAGCTTGCGGTCACCGTCCCATCGGCGAGAGCGTGATTATGACTGCCCTTCGGTGGGTGGCAGGCATTGTGCTCGTGCTATTCAACCTCTGGGTCAAACTAGATGCCCATCGAGTAGTCAAGGATTATGCCTGGTACTGGGGTGATTTCTTTTACCTCATTGACCAAGAGCTAACCTTCGACGGGGTATTCGAGATGGCTCCGCATCCAATGTACTCGGTCGGATATGCCGGCTACTACGGTATCTCTCTGATGGCCGCGAGCTACAAGGTGTTGTTCATCTCTATTATTGCTCATGCAGCCCAATTCGCTTTTCTGGTCTGGGTTGAAAATCCACACATTGAAAAGACTTATAACCCGCCACCACCTCGCAAGCGTTCGGTCATTGCGGATTCTACGACCAGCCTGCCTACATTCCCAGACTCTCCATCAGCGACAATTCCGACTGCAACAACTCCGCTCGCGACAACTCCGAATGCACCAACACCGTCTGAGGAAATGCCCCCCAATGCGCCTTCATCGTACTCGGCCAAGCCACCACCTTCGGTCCACAACCTGTTAGGCAACTTGGATCTCTTTAGAACCACGGATTCCTCGATAATTCTTGTCCAGGTGCTTGTATTTGCAGTGACGGCTCTGAGCCCCTCGACGCCATGGTACCAATTCTTCTTCGTGGTCAATGCTCTTGTCTGGCGTGTGTGGTATTCTGTAGGCATCGGTCTTCTTCTGAACAACCAATCTAGGGACAAAGCGTGGACGAGGCACTTCCTCAAATTCGGTGAGACGCCACAGGAGGCTTGGAACCAGTGGAAGGGCACATATCACCTCAGTATGATTATGTGCTACGCCAGTTTTATTGCTGCCGTGTGGAAGATGTACACTTTCCCAAGCGACTGGAACTACGGTCTGGTGCTCTTCCGTCACATCCTCGGGGCTGGTTTGATCAGCCTTCAACTCTGGACCTCAATCAGCATTTACGACTCTCTCGGAGAGTTTGGTTGGTTCTTCGGCGATTTCTTCTTTGATGAATCACCCAAGTTAACCTACAACGGTATTTACCGCTTCCTCAACAACCCTGAGCGTGTGCTGGGTCTGGCTGGCGTGTGGGGTGCGGTCCTCATCACAAGCAGTGGAAGTATCACCTTCCTGGCTCTTGTGAGCCACATTTTGAGCCTGGGCTTTATTCAATTCGTCGAACGGCCTCATATGCAGAAGCTTTATGGCCGAAGCTTGCGCCAGGATGGTGGTGTAGTCAAGAACCTGAAGAAATCTCTTCCTCCGTCACTCAAGCAGCTGCATGGTAGTGTGGACAAGATATTTGACGACTCTTTCGAATTCATTGAGGATCTTCTCGACAACGCCCGCCCAAAGCTCGCCGCTGGAGTCAACACATTTGTCAAAGATACCAGCGCCCTCTTCCAAAAATACCCCGCTCGCATCACCATTTCTCGCATTGACGCGGATCTTGCTGGATACGATGTCCGGGACTACTCATTGTCGGTGGAGGGAACGGACGCCAAATCTCCAGACGCTACCGAGCAAGACAAAGGCCGCGAGGGAGCCAATGCGCGCATGCCTCTAGACCGCCGAGGTGATCTCCAGAACTTGACTTTCGAATATGGTGCCCCAATCAAGGTTAAGTGGACGGCGCCGCTTAACCACAGCAAGAAGGACTGGATTGGCCTCTACCGCGTTACGGACAACACTTCCCGAGAGGTTACTCGTGTTTCGTCGCAAGGCCGTTGGATCGCGACCAACGAGGGCTCCTACGATAACCTGACCTGTGAAAAGGGCATCCTCACGAGCGATGTGGTCATCAAGTCTTCCGACCAGGGTCGTGAAGGGCATGAGCTTGCGTCCGGAGAGGTCCTCTTCACGGGCGACAAGCTCTTCTGGACGCAGGGTGCCTTTGAATTGCGCTACCACCACAATGGCGTACACAACGTGATGGCTATTTCTCGACCGTTTGAGATACGCATTCCTCACTATGATGAGGTCGACACCTTTGAAGCGAATGGAATTGTGCAAAGCGCTGTTGAAAAGGCTCTCCTTCCCGTCGTTCGCAACTGCTTCGATCGTGACCCCGAAGTTGCACCCGAGACCGTTGAGGAGCAGTTCGGGGGCCTCGTCGAGCGAGATGGCAAATTTGCCAAACGGGTTGTGTTTGCTGTTCAACAGATGTGTGTATCCCTAGCCCTGGCTTCTAAAGGATTCTTTCTAACCGGCTTTCTCCTAGGTTTGGTGTCGAGTTAGCACCCGAGGTTGTCAAGGCCGATGGCAATGTCTTGAATCTGGCCTGGCGGATATGTAACGCCAAGAAGGTTCTTGTAAGTACTCTGCTCTTTCTGGTGGTAACTTTCACTAACCAATTCGTCAGGCTCCTTACAGCATGTCCCGATCCAATGGCAGGTCGACACCAGTCGATGTCAAGGAGCAAATTTCCCCTAGATCCTCCCCTTAAACATGGTTTCTCCATCGATGGACAAGAGGTCACTATAGACGGCGATGATTCGAGAAAGGACTCCTGTGGTTATGATATGACACTTTTTACCCGAAAACAAAAATACTAAAAGGATTCGGTTTGATTTTTGTTTCGATTGCTGCGAGGTTTCTTTCCTATGGTTGTTTTAGAAGGGGTGGGAGGGATTTATTTGTCCTGTTGGGGACCCGGGTGATTATGGGGACCCGGGCCATTACATGAACTCGGTCACCATGTCTGATCTTCTATCTTGCTACTTCTACGTACATAACTTCCATGTGAATATACATTTACTATGAATTCAAATCTGGCGATTCACCATGTTCATTGATAATTTAGATAAAGCTACTATGAGGCATCAAAATAGAATCTGCAAACGAAACGTCAGCATCAATCGCACAATAAGCACAATGTGATAGTTGCAAAGTTGCAAAATAATCAGTCAAGCCGTCTTAACTCATCCCATCCCCTGCTGGCCCGTCAAGCCGAAACTGCCATCCAAGACGGACGGACAGCCCAGCCCTCAAGTCCAGCACAAGTCAAGCATAGCAAGCCAACACCGACCATTGGCACCAGAAGACGACTTCGCCCATGTCTCCCCGGTGCTCCACAACCTTCCTCCCGATTACAACTGTACCGAAGTACAGTCATAAAAGGTCCAGTATAAGGGAGTCGCAAAGACATGGATCGTGAACTGTATTGTGCCGCTGGACAGCGCGGTTACGTACCCGATGGGCGGTTCTCCAAAGAGATCGTTGAATGGATTGACTAGTTGTCATCATATAAAGTGGTGGGGAGATAAAATTTAGAAAAATCTGTCTTGCTCGTACCTTTGGGATGGGGTCTACAGGATAGACATTATGAGATGGCCTATATGATACTTGAAGATTGTCAGTGTTTGGTTTCATAAAGAATAACAATTCAAAGACAATGTGAATGTGAATGACACGATCAGGAGTTTTGGTAAGTATTTTTATTATCTTCAAAGTTTTTGCAGAAGCAGAACTGAAAAATTGTTTCTCATCATGAAAGTGGGGCAAGAAAAAGAAAAACAAGCTTAGCTTACCAGTTAGCTATACGGCGGCTAGCATGGGCTAGGTCAGTGAACCGAGAAATCCTGTCTGTATCATTGTAAGCTTCAAGCCAACAAGGATGCGATTGATGATAAATCAAGAGGTGGTAATGTCAATCAGATGGTAGTGCATGTTGTTCATGACCCATTTTTTGTCGTCGAACAGATATTTTGGTAGGTTTTCCTCATAAAGACAGGGGGTTGGGCAGGTAGCAGTTGTTGGGGAATATGATCACTCACCATATTAGTTACGAAGACTGAACGCATCCTCCTCAATCCTGCATCAACTCAAGAGAAATCCAGCCACATTTGAAGGATTCTGTTGAGAAAACCCAAGTTGAGGAGTGTGAAGGAAAGAGAAAAGAAAAAAGTTTCGAAGTCGAAGAAAAGCAGAAAACCTGGAGTGGGGCCCCGCGCAAACACTGCAAACACCAAGATTTCCGTTTCTAGGCTCGAAACGCCGCAATATTGGAGCTTCCTCTCATCAAACTTGAAATGAATGACCGTCGAAGAATCAATGGCCCGCCAGGGGGTACCCGGCCAGCGGTCTTCGCATCGCATCTCGAATCAAGCAGTGCGGCCGATCGAGCCCGCCGCGAGCGCCAACCAACCGAGCTCCGGAAAATCTGTATGAGATGTCGAGCTTCCTATCGCAAATGATAAATGCTAACAGATCCCGATTGCAGTCTTAAAGACGGGTCTGATCCCCTCTGCTTCTGGCTCTTCATATCTCGAATTTCAACCCTCTGCCTCTCTTGCCGCCGCACGCTCAGACCCCAAATCTTTGATCCCGCCTTCCTCAGCTTTGAAACTAGCCTGCACAGTCCACGGCCCGAAACCATTGCCTAGATCTGCAGCCTTTTCTCCCAATCTTGTTCTTACTACACATGTCAAGTATGCGCCCTTTGCGGCTCGCAAGAGGAAGGGGCATATCCGTGATGCAAGCGAGCGGGATCTCGGCGTCCATCTGGAAACTGCTTTGCGAGGAGCGATCATTGCAGAGCGCTGGCCCAAATCTGGTATTGATCTGACCATTACTATCCTGGAGGCTGAGGACGATCGGTGGTGGGCGGATGCTCCAGACTCGCACGATGCCTCGTGGGGCATGATGAATGTTCTTGCGGGTTGTATTACTGCGGCATCGGCTGCCATTGCCGATGCTCACATTGACTGCTTGGACCTTGTTGCCGGTGGTGTGGCTGCGCTTGTCTCAGATGACTCTGCCGATTCGTCTACTCCCAGGCTTATGCTTGATACCGATCCGGCCGAACATCGCTCTATCATGTCCGCGTGTGTGGTAGCTTACATGCCTGCCCGTGATGAAATCACTGAGCTTTGGCTCAAGGGAGACAGCTCAAAGGCTGCATTGGAAAATGGAGATGAGAGAACTGCACATGAAGCCTTAATAGACGGTGCTGTTGATGCGGCGAGAGGTGCACACTCTGTCCTTGGTGATGCTCTTCGGGAATCTGTGTTGCAGACAATCCAGTCTTAACAAAATTTTAGGTACAATTAATGAAGCAATGATATCTGAATCCAAATTGCCTGTAATAAACATCACTGCGCTGAAATACAGGCGCTTATTGTACACTGGTCATTCCACACTGGTTTTAGATAACCGCGTCAAACGGTATCTGAGCATTGTACACAGGTAGGTGGCAAGGTTAAAATGAACAAAGCGAAAGCTGCACGAGGGAATTAATTGAGGCCATGATAGTAGTTGGGCTTTTCGCCTTTGTGTAAAACTGTATGGCGTATGGTTAATAACTCTCAGTCTGACTTGCATTGTATTGAACATCTGCATAGTGCAAGTGAGAGGAAAGCAATGCGGTGCAACACGCAGTGGTAAAAGCACGCTAGCAGAAAAGCGCCGCTCATAATACAGTCGCCTTTTTTCGAAGCCCAAACAAATTACTCTCGCTGTAAACTCCCATTCGTATCACAACTCACTCTCCCTCGATTTACTGATAATCGCCGACTATTCACCAACGTATCTTGTATGCCACAGCTTCCCAATCCATTCTGCAACTCCATTGCCTCATTCAGCTGACAACAGGATCATCAGTCAAGATGTCCGACGCGGTCAAGACCGGTAGGGGTGCTAAGAAGGCGAAAGCACGGGGCAGTCCCAGATCTCGCGTGGACAAGGACGTTCAGTTTCTCTATGCGTTCATCAACGTCATGGTCGACAAAGTAACTTCTCAGATCTTCATGTTTGAGACTATCACGCTGATATATTCCACTAGGCTGACTGGACCGCCGTTGCCAATGAGCTTGGTATTTCGAAGAATGCCGCTCGGAAGCGTTGGCTTCGTATCAAAGCGCGCTGTGCCACCACTGCCACCTCCGACAAGAAGTACGAGGATGAGGACGATGATGACGAGATGGAGGATATCGAGGAGGATATCAAGGAGGGCAACTAGGCTACCTTGAATGCCATCATCGCCTGCTTTCGGGGGACTTGAATCCATGATGGCCAGATTCTGTCGTTTTCTTTTCCCAATTTCTATGTATCTAACGGGTTCATAATTTCTGAGAATTTACTGCTTAAATGAACCCTAATGATACCAGAATACCAGGTAGTGCGAGCGAGCGCATATCAAATCAACTTGCTTCTATTCAACCGTACATACCCAATAGCCCCGGCTACAAACGTGTCATGGTGTGAGACTACACAATCAGCGAATAAAGGCGTGTAATCTCTCAATTAAATGGATTTTCAATGCTTCACATGCACATCACAGAAATAGTCAAGGCTCAAATCATGATTTCATAAAACATGAATCCCACCCTCCAGACAATTTTGGAGGCCCACATCTTAGACCGCGTCGTCCTCGCTCTCCTTGGCAGTATTGTCATCCAACTCTGTATCATCATCTGCCTCAGCATTTTCTGCCCGCTTCTCTCCAGCCTTAGGCTTAGGGGTACCAGTGGGTGTCAGGGCAGGGGTGCCATCGACAAAGGCCTTTCCTTCCTTCTTCCGGGCCGCGTAGTAGTTGCGCAAACGGTAATAGCGGTTGTAGGCAGCTTTGTAATTGACACCCATCTTTCCTGCAACGACATCCCACTCAGGCTATGTTATTGGAAGTTAGCATGAAATGAAACAATAAGTCCCAAAGACTGGTGGCAAGGAGCTTTGGAGTTGGTTCTTTCTAAGGACACTTACCATAGGTGAGGTCTCAAAGCAAATCCACAGGAAATCCATATTTTCCTGGGTGAGGACGTCCCTGGGAGGCATTTTGAGCTTGGTTGTTCAGTAAGATATTGCAAATGTCTGTATATCCAGAATCAGTCATGTTGAAAGCTTACATGTTCAATTAAACACACAAAGTTTAAGGGGATTGAAAAATCAAAGATCTAGCCAGCGAAAAGGTAAATGGAGGGGAATGGAGGAGGGAAAAAGCGAGGGAAAGAAGCTCAAAGCGAGCCAACCTTTTTATGTCGATCTATGTGCGCACCAAACAAACCAAACTCCGGAATGAACCTGAGGGACTAATAACTACGAGGCCATCTAGCCAGAAGAAAATGGTATCTTCGGAAAATTCAAGATCACAGAACTTCAGTTCTCTATTTGAGCCACACTCTCCAGACTGACATGAAGCCGACCATCCCGTTCAGTACTGCCAAATTCGTTTCGAATACAGACCCGGAACAACATTCAATAACGAGAGTTAGAGCATATGAGTCTGGAGGCTGGCAGACATGGAATTCAGGCCTCATCAATGACCATTCTCTGGGGTGCCAAGGTCTCTGAGGTCTTCTGGTCCTTAGCGGGCGAATCGACAACTTCCTCCTCTTTCTCCCCCTTCTGGGATTTCAAGATGGCCTGGCGCAGCCTGCAGTATTCAGTACTGACAGAGCCTCGGGACCTGTTGAGTGCCTTGCCAACTACGTCCCATTCAATCTGCGCATAAAGATCGTCAGTATTTCTTCGTGATGGATCTGGCCTATACGCAATGCACCTACTGGCGAGACGTCTGGACGGGCTAGCACACTTTCAAGACAAGTATGAAGAAGCAAAAGCTGCTTGTAGTTGGGCACAAATTTCTTTGGAGGCTTTGGAGCCATCGGGGTTTTGGGGGCCTTTGGAATAGTGCCCTCTGACAGGCCTGCCGCCGACTTGCTGACCTTAGATTGGGCAACCATTTTCGAAGTTCCAAGTTCTTGGCTAGTTAATTTGAACTCGTGGAAACAGGATAAAGAGGCTTTAGAGATGAGGCAGCTTACCAGGTATTGCTGCAAGAGGTTTGCGATATTTCCGAATATTAGAGAGATGCGTATTTAAGCATCGAGTGGTGTGAGAAGAAGCAACCGTCAAAGTACCGGAGCAAGGTTGATTGTATTTATACGGACTACCTCTTGTCCATATAACCTGCTGTAAAAGCCGGTAGAAGCGAGGGCAAGACTACTGATTGCCCAGGTGTATCTTGACTTTGTTTGTTTGCTTTCGATATTTGGAACACAGGGCTATAGAAGGATTCATTCTTTTCCTCCTCCGTGCTGTCGCCCTCTGCACCCTCACATTGAATATCTATCTTCGGCAAAATCAGGAAAATCAAGGGCTATTGGTTCATCTCCGGACTAGCTTCTTTAGACCTCCCACTCATCGGGGGGAGGTCAGTTATCATTGAGACAATATATACGGCTTACAGCATCCAAAGGCATACGCGTCTACAGGGAGTGAAGATCGGGATCGAATTTTTTTCATGTATTTCTTTTCGTGTTTATCTTTCCGTGTTTATCTTTTCGTGTTTATCTTTTTTTTCTTTTTTTTTTTTTTTTCTTCTTTCCTTTTTTTCTTTTTTTTTTTCTCTTTTTTTTTTTTTTTTTTTTTTTGCCTTCCTCGCATTCGTTATGTATGCCTGCAAAGGATTTCTCATAGCCAATAGGAGCTCTAGCTACCACCTGCGTACGACTACAGAGCAGCAAGTGCGCTTCTTGTAGGATCATCATGACAGCCACACTGGGAGCCAGATAAGTAAAAGTCGTATATATTTTATCGGAACCGCTTTATTCATCATGTTATCTTTGATTCCTCTATGATCCCTCTCGGATTCAGCATGCCTTATCATTGAAAATAAAAAGCCGCCAACAAGAAACTTGGAGTGTCACTATAGCGTTGTCGCTCTAGACTTCCTTTATTTTATTATAAGCTGCGGTTGACCCTTCACAATTTCCTTCTCCATACGCCACTCTTCTTCTCACACGCGCTACTCCATTCTTAACCTTGCAAGCTATTCTCAAAGAACAGAAGCTGGTGACAGCAGCAATTGGTATGCTAATTTGATTCCTTGAGTCTCCTTCTTTTTGATTCCGCTAGTCCTAAGTCTTTGACCAGACGTTCACTAAGGGGTGGCCAATCCAAGGTCACCAAGTCGGCGGGCGCGTCAAAGGGCGCAATCAAATGGCCCCCACCCCGTAGAGCTTCTTGTACCCAGATAAGAGGGCCTGTTGCTTATCCACACCTGTATCGAGAGTGTACTGGCCCGTGTAGATGTCTCAGCAGTAGGTGCATCAACATTGACCAAGTCCATGATGAAGTAACACAGAGAACTTTTATGCCTAGATTGACTTCAAAACATCGGCAAACAATCTAAGTGGTTAAGGCCCTGTTGGCAGTTCTTACTCCAAGCTACGCCGGGCTACTTTGTAGTACCAGGAGGAGAAGGGGGGCGGATCCTGTTGTGGATTCACCCACCGAGAACAAGAAGACCGCCAAGGCTGCGGACAAGGATCATCGATGCTTGTCTTACTTGTCTACAGCTGTGGATACCCAGCTGTAATCTAGCATACAAGCTCATTTGCTATTATCTTCGGGAGTGAAGGTTGTGCTGATTTGTACGGTTGGACCCATCCCATGTCATTCAGAGCATGATTTTTCTAGGTAGAAATATTCGATGTACACCTAGCTTCGAGTCGAATACTACCTCGATTACATTATCATCAGCACCAAACTCTTTTCAGCGTAAAAAGGTATGGGCTTTCCATACTAGAGACTCGTAGTTCGAGTGGGTAGGTGCTGTTGCCCAGGTAAGGGTTTATGTTAATCACGTGAGTGCTGGTCCAAGTACAAAGCTCGGAAGCATAGACCATTTCTAGCAGACATGAAACATGTCAAGAGGGGCAGACCACACATCAACCATGGATCCAGTGGGGGTTTTCATGCATGATCACTAGACACAAGTGCAAAGGACCTTGGACATGAGATGCCGACCGTGATAAAGGAACATTCAGGCATTTCTCTTTAGGTATATATGAAGTTGCATTGGTCTCGTGACTTGTTCCTTAAGATCTCACGCATACTTTGCATGGGTAAATCATACTATAGTTGTTGTAAAATATATAAGAAATTAACTTTGCAGATCTACAACGTGCAATCAAGTTGGCAGCGGTGAGCGGAGCATCATATCTATTTCCTATCATAGGTTGTTCGCCGGTATATGCATGTCTCACCTAGGCTTCTTGATGTCAGTGATCAGTGAACGGACCAGCGACATCGGAATCGAAATCGAAATCGGAATCGATCGATCGTATGAGATTTGGTGGAGCTAGGAAGAACTGTATGATCTACTCAGAGTGACTCTTTAATTATAGAAAAACAACATAGGTAACAACATAAAAAAACAAGGGAATTAAACAAGAACTGGGAACCGGGGAATTCGGATCCAAGGTTCCAGAGCGGATCGTGTTTTTTTAGAATTCCAGCTAGTGTTTCGAACCCCTGAGTACATGAACGAGAACCGGATCGCGATGTCTTTGTCTCCCATTCCAAATCATTCCTCTATCTGGATCCAATTTTGGGCTTTTTACGTTTTTCTTTGTTTCTCGTATCCACGAGTGTGAATCCTGAACTCCATCGCGTCCAGTTCCGAGCAATCGGAACAGTCCAGCAAACCAGAATTTGACTCGGTTCGCGGGCTCGTGCCGCTAAGAACGAGGCGGGACCCACTTGTGCTACTTGACGATCACCTCGTCACACCAATCATCGACTGAAGGGAAATTGGAGACTCCATCTCGTGCTCTCCCTTTGTCCGCTTCCTCGGGCATTCCCACTTGGCTTTGTATCCGGCATTTGATGCCGCATTTCAGGAACTTTGATTGGAAAGATCGAGGCTACGCACTGGAGCTGATGCGGCCTGTCTCCGAGGGAAAACACTCCCTGGCAGACAACCTCGCTTCGTGGTTTTGTTGAGCATCCTGCCATACTGTGGATCCTCTTGACTGGGGCGGCAGCTGTGAGCTACAGATGCATTACGGACATTTTCTACGGAGAAAGGTTTTTCTAGCTGCATAAGCTGACCCAGTTGACCCAGCTGTCGTCTCTAAGGTTCTGTTAGCACGTAACTAGGAAAAAATCAACAAGCTGCAGGAACGAGGCAAAGCTTGAGATAGGACACGGGAAAGTTTTGAGTTTGCCTAAGGCGAATTAGAAGAAAACCGTTCGTGTGTCAAAACCGAGGACGCGGCAAATGGAGCACTCTTAATTTCTTAGCGTTCGAACCGTCACGCTGCATCTGGCCCCATCGGTGGGCGACGGATCATGGAGAAGACCGGGTCACAATCTCCCCCTGATCCAGTCTCTCAAAGGGTATTGGATCTGCACGCCTGCTGCTTGACAAGGCAAGTCTCCGCTGCACTACTACGGAGTAAAGAGGTGCTTCGAGTTTTCTTCTTTTCTCCCTTTCCCATCATGCTTGCCTGTGATGGATTTGGAACCGTATGTCGGTCTCGCAACCTTGACAGTGTAATGCTGTCATGAAATTGGCTGGCTGGATTATTTATGACGGCCCTTGGTCTAGTCACTCCACCTATTGTTAGTCTCGGGGTACTATTGTCCCCGACGTCACTTTTTTTTTCTGGGCCCTGTTGTGTGCCCCCAGGCCCTTCCGCCCAGAAACAAAAAAAAAAAAAAAAAACGTTTGCGCATGAGACCACAAGCTGGTCAATTTCAAAATGGTTGCTCTAAAGCTCTTTCAACCAGAACGGAATTCGTCACGGCCATCAACCAGTCCTGGATATGCGCTGAATGAACAGTACTTTGGTGACGTTTCTAGAGAAACTCATCTTGATCCCGGTCACCTATACCCGGCCCCTCCATCACCGGCACTTCCCTCTCCCGTTCAAAAAGTAGGACGGTCTTTAGATGTCTCTCATCATTTTGAGCAGATTGAAAAACAATTCGAAGATCTACACCAGAACCTGGGACCGAGACCACTATCGTCTCAATCTTCTTTGGCGCCCAATGTACCGAATGTACCGGGTGGCCGTCTAGCTCCAAGAGCATCCAATTCTCGACACATCGATTTGATGGATGCTATTGCTTTATCCGAGCGTCATCACCAGGAGTCTAGCCCTCCTTCTATATCGCCGCCCGCCAGTCCATACAATGAAGATGTTGCAGAGCGGAACATGACTAGATTTCTTCGGATCCAATATCGAAGCGGACTGGCAAACTCTCGAATATTATCCGCATTATATCAGGAGGATGTTGCAGACAGGAACATTGCAAAGTATGGAGGCCCAACTCGTTCATTATCAGCATTGAGTTGCCGGTCTTCCCCTCCTGCGCCTGGCAGAGTGCGTAAATTGAGCCCGGATGCACAGAAACGCAATCCGAGGAAACCCAATTGGACATCAGATGGAGACTTGCGCAATCGTTCGTCACCGGACGATGCCTCTTCGAGGGCTTCGGATTCTAGCAATCACCTTCGTCTGCAAAGATCGGCACCAAGTTTGTCTGCCGAGGCAGATGATTCTGAAGATGAAGACGCCGCCCCTCCAGTAATTCCACGCTTGGGTGTTCCGCCCGCCTACAAACAAGGCAAGCGATGGAGCAACACTCCCTTGCCAGACAGCCCGACCTTGCCCCCTCCATTAGGTGGGGGTGATGATGTCGACAGCGACAAGGGCAGTAAGCCAAAGATACCCACACCTGCTCTCCAGCCTCCTTCTCCAACCGCTAGGAGCTCGTCTTTGGGTCTGAGAAGTACCTCCCCGCCTCCTGCGGGGTCAACATCAAGGAAGAATGTTCGAGATCTATCGATCAACACCCAACTGGCTTCAAAGGGCCGGCCGAAAATTGGACATCGCGCCATTCAGCCTCCCACACCCTCCAATAATAATACTAAGCGAGCGCCTAGCATTGCAGAGGTCATGAATAGCCCACTGCCTGTGCAAACACCGACTTCTGCTGCACCCTCGCCTCGTTTCAAGGTCTCGGAGATGATGGATCTGTTTAAACAGGCCTACATGTCAACTCATGCCCTGAGTTCCCACCCAACCTATGAATCTCTACAAGATGCAATTGTTCGTGAAATAAACTCCCACGACGCATTCAAGCGTGTGCCTGTCCCTGCTACTGCTGGGCCACTATTCACACCATCAGATGAGGACTCATTTGCTGGTGCGTACCCAGGATTAAACCGCAGTGCATCGGCTGGTCAATTTTCAAAAATCATGAGGAAAGGCTCCTTCAGGAAACATAAGAGAAATACCGAATCCAGTCGCAGCATCTCTACCAGCGTACCCTCAAAAGGATATGACCGACTTCGCCGCAAGGTCTCCGGCTCTCCTACTCGACGCAGACACACCGATGCCCCAGCCCCATCACCAGGCCTTCTGGCCGATTTCCAAAAATCCAAGGACAAAGTCCCTCAGACTTCATCTGGGGAACAGCTTACATACATGGATGTTCTGGCCCGGGCTAGCAATGACCAACCCGGATCCAAGATTCAAGCCTCCTCCACCCCCAACATCACAGCCACCCGCTCCACAACCCCGGTTTCCACGATATCCAACCCCTTCGGAACAGTCTACTGCATGCAGGCACACTCCACCCCGTCCAAGGACAGCAGAAGCAGCATGTCGATTGAAGACTGCGATGACGACATCATTCATCTCCCCAGTATCGGCGCCCCAACTCCCCGGGTGCAGATTGAAGGCGTGGATGAGAATAATGTCCGCTATGTGATTGACGGTTCTACGGCTACTGGTGCCCAGGGCCTCATGAGCTGGCCACAGCGTCTCCGTCGCATTCAACCGGCCCAGTCTTTCTGTGAAAACAGCTTGTCGCCGCTGTCCCGTGCGAGGATGCAACTTCGTGGTGCTCGCTCTGTCGAGACTTACTAGTGCAGCTGGCTGATTGCCCTGTCACTTCCTTCAGTGAAGAATTTCCTTTCTCTCACGATAATGATTTTGCATGATACCTACCAAAAGCTACTCCCTTCATTCTGTTTCTTTTCTATAGCGATTTTGAAATCCTTGATTTGAAACGTCTGATCTGGAAATCCCAGCTTCGTGTTTATTTTTTGCATATAATGCATACCTCTGTCCATACCCTTCCACCTGGGTTTTCTCCTTATCTCTTGACCCGCTAGCCTTTCCTTGGAATCCTACTATTAACCCCAGTCCATCCTTGCCTTTCCTGTTCTCTCACATCTACCGCCAGCATTCATGGCTCATCACTCGTCTTTTATCTTACTATGCCGAAGGTGCATCGTCTGGGTGGCGTTTCTGTCTCACACTTCGTGTATATTATATCCCAAACTGCTCATACTTGGAAGTCCCCAATAATCCATTCAATTTTTCATTAATGCTATCATTCTATAATATTTCTTTTGCGTTTAATTTCAGTGTGTAGGAGCAATTTACAAGACGATTTTTCTAAAAGTAAAGCAGCGGGACGGTCTCTTGGGACGGTATGTCAAAGGAATAGGCAGCAGGTAAGGGGGAGACCGAGAGGATGTTAAGTATTGATTTTTTTACCCCCGTTCTTTTTTATTCAATTCAAAAAGTTTCCAAGTGAGCAAGTGCCCTAGATAGCGTAGTGGTCAGGGGTGTCCAGTCAGGTGATTCCGAAGCGACGCCAACCTTAACCCTAACCACCTGCGCACCATTAGATGGCAGTGAGTGTCTAGGATTTCCTAGGTCATACTTTGTCGTGAGTGGTCTACGTGAAGTTGTAGGTTATCTCATGCCAACGCGGATATGTGATTATTATCTTTGTGCCTTTTTCGGCACTGTTTAGATTTGACTTTACTGGTTCCTTTCCATACGTACCTTTCTACCAATACTTCCCTTTCCACGTATGCCTTCTTTTCCATTTATAATTTTCAGCGTTTGAAATTGTAGTTCACGAGGTCTATATGGTCCGGAAAACTCGTACCGCTGCTTCGAGGCATCCATTGTGACAAAAGGGTTCAAACTTTCGAAGACTCTAGATTACCCAACGGCTGTGTATGTCAATGGTTATCACGACCCACGAATCCCATAACTACTCAAATCGGGAAATGACTCGAGAAAGATCATCACCGTTCCAAGCCCCGCATGGAATCCTCGAGGATAATAGCTACAACTCTCTACGGGTTCCCAGTTTTGGTTATAAAATTTTTATTGATTGCAAAATATGAAGACATCACTCATTCCTTCTCATAGACTCATTCCGACTGGCCCCGTGCCACCAGCCCAACCCCGTTCGCAACTCCACAATGCCGTATATCGCGTGGTGACCTATAGATAAAATTGAAACCCTTTAAAATGACAATAACAGGATTTTTACGCTTTTTCTTTGACATCAAATCCACTGCAATGAAAGATAAAGACTAAAATTTTGCCCCTAGTGAGGGGTCAAGACAAGTCTTCGCATGCAAGTTAAGTGTAAGATAAATCCGCTTAGTAAGAGCCTATACATGCTGTTAGTAAATATATGGATTTTGCGAGCGTGATTGGTGAACTTACGGCCGAACATGCACCACTTCTGGGCGGGGTTCTTGCACTTGGGGTTGATGCAGGCACCAAGGGCCTCAGTGGGCTGCTCGAAGGGAATACACAGTGACTTGGCACCCATGGAGGGGGCCTTGGAGTCCTCAGCTTCACCAGAGTCCTCCTCGGCCTTGCGGGCACTCATATCCTTGATCTGATCCTCACATTCCTCAGTCAGACACGAGGGAACAATGAGAAGGTTCTTCTGGTTCAACTCCGGAACGAACTCGTCCCAGTTAGTGATCTGCTTGCGGTGAGCCTTGAACACGGCATCGGCACGAGTGTACAGATCCTTGTGGATGGTGTCCAAGAGAGCAGGGACGGCAGTAGCCAGCTCGGGAATGGGGATAGAGCCCTTGCCATCCTTTCCAGGGATGTCACGTCGGGCGGTAGTGACGAAGTGGCCGGCAGACTCGCCGGGGCCGAACTCCAGGCGCAAAGGCACACCGCGGAGTTCGTACTGGTTGAACTTCCAGCCGGGGGAGTACTCAGTGCGCTTGTCGCTTTCGGCGCGGACGCCGGCAGCTTCGAGAACGGCAACAAGGCCGTCAACCTCGGCGTTAAGCTTCTCACGCTCCTCATCAGTAGTCTTGGCAGTAATACCGACGGGAACAATGACAACCTGGGTCTCAGCGATGCGAGGGGGCAGAACAAGACCCTTGTTGTCACTGTGGATCATAACCATGACACCCAGGGTACGGGTCGACAGACCCCAGGAGTTCTGCCAGACATTGAGGGCAGGCTTCTTCTCATCAGGCTTGGCAGAGGGGTCCTCAACGGTAATGTTGAACATCTTACTGAAGTTCTGGCCCAGACCGTGGGAAGTACCACCTTGGATACCACGGCCAGTGGCGGGGATGTAGCCTTCCACAGTAGTGGTGTAGAGACCTCCGGCGAACTTCTCACGCTCAGTCTTCTGACCCTTGACGACAGGGACAGCAAGGAGCTCAGAGTAAATATCAGCGTACCAGTCCAGGATCTGGAGCACCTCCTCACGAGCAGCAGCCTCGGTCAAGTGAGCGGTGTGGCCCTCCTGCCACAAGAACTCACGGGTTCGCAGGAAGGGCTGGGGGTTCTTGAACTCCCATCGCACAACGGAGTTCCATTGGTTCAGGCGCAAAGGCAGGTCGCGATGAGAGCGAATCCACTTGGCGTAGTAGGGGTACATGACAGTCTCAGAGGTGGGACGAATGGCAATCTTCTTCTCGAGAGGGGTAGATCCACTAAAATCCCCCAAGTTAGATTTCCATAGCAGCATCCAATAGTACGGATTAGAGTCCTTACGCATGAGTCACCCAGGCGACCTCAGCAGCGAATCCCTCAATGTGATCCTTCTCACGCTGCAGCACATCCTCAGACACAAAGAGTGGGAAGGAGCAGTTCTTCACACCCATCTTCTTGATACGGAGGTTGAAGTATTGCTGGATCTCCTCCCAGATGAAGTACGAGGCGGGCTAGAAGGCGCATGTAAGCGTTGGCAATGGGACATAGAAGAATGGATCAAGAAGTAGACATACCTTCAGAATGAAGCAGCCAGACACATCATAGTAGTCAAGCATGTCACCTTTGGTGAGAACCTATGGCGCAATCAGATAAATATCAAACGAGCAAGCCTTCTTTGGTATAGTACCTGAGAGTACCATCCAGGGAAATCCTCCTCCTTCGAGACATCAATTCCGATCAAAGCAGCGCCCTCAACCTTCTTCTTAGGGGCCTTCTTGGGCTCCTGCTTAGCGTTTCCCTTGTTTGCGGCCTTTGCGGCCTTGTCTGCAGCCATCTTGGCAGCCTTTGCGGCCTTCTTGGCGGCATTCTTAGACTCATTCGCGTTATCGGCGGGGGGTTGAGTGCGGTCAGGCAGGGTTTGGGGGGCAGCAGCGCCGGGGGCGGCAGCATCGCTGGGGTTCTGGTCGGCCATGATGATTTAAAAGGAGCACCTGGCAAAGGAATTAAAAAAAAGAACGGCAGTCGAATGCGCAAGTAGAACAAGAAGAGAACACAAAATATGTATGACTCTAAATCTCAAAGTGGGATGTATCGTCGACACCGCTTCGGCAGAACTTTTAGCGTCAACTCAACCAAAACCCCCCGTCTCCGACAAGAGAGCTTCGCCATCCCACTTTGCTTTATTAATTTCTTGAATTCGCCATGGCAGGCATCTTCGAGGCTCCGCGGAATGCGGACACTCTCTGTCAGTGCTTTTGAACCCTGGACCCTGAAGCTAAAACCGACTAACATATCTCGCACACAGTCTTGGGTGGTCAGAAAATCACCGGTGCCGATGTTCGGGAGCAGAATGGTATGCTGGATGGTTTGTCTCAATGCAATCAATTGTACTGACCATATTATTGCAGTTCTCGCAACTCAGGCTATTTCAAATGTCATCAAGAGCTCTTTTGGTCCCTCGGGATTGGACAAGATGATGGTGGACGACATAGGGGTATGGAACACTAGACTCCCCCGCAGAGCTATGTGGCAGCTTCTGACATTGCTTTTTGCGATATAGGATGTGACCGTGACGAATGATGGCGCTACCATTTTGTCTCTGCTGGATATTGAGCACCCTGCGGGCAAGATCCTTGTCGACCTCGCCCAGCAGCAGGATAAGGAGGTACGGGCTCTATATCTTTCCATCAGGTATTCTAAAACCTTGTGGCTGACGCTCTCTAGGTTGGAGATGGAACTACCTCTGTCGTCCTTATTGCCGCCGAGCTTCTGCGAAGAGGAAACGAGTTGATGAAGAACCGGATACACCCTACCACGATTATCAACGGATACCGCCTGGCGCTCCGGGAGGCCGTCAAGTACATGAACGAGAATGTGTCAACAAATGTGGAGAACCTGGGCAGAGACAGCTTGATCAGCATTGCGAAGACTTCGATGTCTAGCAAGATCATTGGTTCTGATTCGGATTTCTTTGCGAACATGTGTGTGGACGCTATGCTGCAGGTGAAGTCGACAAACCAGAGAGGCGAGGTCAAATATCCCGTTAAGGCCGTGAACCTGCTTAAGGCTCACGGAAAGAGTGGCCTTGAGTCTGTCCTCGTCAACGGCTACGCTTTGAACTGCACTGTTGCCTCCCAGGCTATGACAACCCGTGTGACCGATGCCAAGATTGCTTGTCTGGACATGAACTTGCAGAAGGAGCGCATGAAGCTGGGTGTTCAAATTACAGTGGAGGACCCTGATCAGTTGGAGAAGATTCGTGAGCGTGAGGCCGGTATTGTTCTGGAGCGCGTTGAAATGATTCTGAAGTCAGGTGCCAACGTTGTTCTCACAACCAAGGGTATCGACGATATGGTTCTGAAGCTGTTCGTTGAGAAGGGAGCTATGGCAGTTCGCCGCTGCAAGAAGGAAGATCTTCGCCGCATTGCCAAGGCTACTGGTGCTACCCTGGTCAGCTCCTTGTCTGATCTGAACGGTGATGAGAAGTTCGAAGCTTCCAACCTCGGTACCGCTGAGGAGGTTGTGCAGGAGCGCATTTCGGACGACGAGTGCATCCTGGTTAAGGGCACCAAGGTCCACTCTTCTGCTTCTATCATCCTCCGTGGTGCTAACGAGTTCAGCCTGGATGAGATGGAGCGCTCTGTTCACGATACCCTCTGCGCTGTCAAGCGGACTCTTGAGAGCGGCAGCATTGTGCCCGGTGGTGGCGCCGTGGAAACCGCTCTCCACATCTACCTGGAGGAGTTTGCTGTCACAGTGGTACGTAATATTCCATTCTATCTTATAAACACAATTTCTCACTTAATCTCTAGGGCTCTCGCGAGCAACTCGCCATTGGCGAGTTCGCCCAGTCTCTGCTCGTTATTCCCAAGACCCTGGCTGTGAACGCTGCCAAGGACTCCTCCGAGCTGGTCGCCCAGCTCCGTGTCCGCCACGCCCTGTCACAGCGTGTGCAGGACGGTGATGCCAACGAGGAAGAGAAGGCTATCGCCAAGAAGAAGACATACCGCAACTATGGTTTGGATCTGTCCAAGGGACGCGTTCACGACACACTGAAGGCTGGTGTTCTGGAGCCTAGCATGAGCAAGGTTAAGCAGCTGAAGTCTGCCGTTGAGGCCTGTATTGCCATTATGCGTATTGACACGATCATCAAGCTGGACCCCGAGCAGCCGCAGGATGACGGCCACGGCCACTAGATTCTACGGTCTTGAGTATTACGGTGTCCCTATGAAACAAAAAAAGGCAGTAATTGAATGTTACATAGAAATGAAATCGCAAGTGGATTGAATGATTCCACTGCGGCTGCATATTATTTTTCCTTGCGCAACATATAGTAAAGATTGAAGCTCTTTACAAGAGGACAAATGTGTATACACCAAATGAATAGTGTACCTCATACATCCCGGGTATGATCTAGTAGATAGACAGTGCGAATGCGATAGGCATAATGAAATGGCATTTTGTGCAACAAGAGGGATATTTTATACGAGATTTAAATAAGTTATGAGGATTCACACCCCTTCATCTTCATTCTCCCCGTTTCTCAGCCATCAAACGCCGGTATTCCTCCACAATATTCCTTCTCTCCCCAGCTAACTCCTCCCGCCTTCTCAAACTTCCCACGGCATTGGGAACATTAGCAACGTCCACCTTGGCACCACCTCGAACCTTGAAAATCTCTCTGGGCTTAGCCAAGGTGGGCGGCGCCTGAGCAACATCAAACGGATTGGCCTTGCGCTCCTTATCCCGCTTCTTCAGCTTAGCCCAAGGATCCGGATCATCGTCATCGCTACCGGCGTCACCACTCTTCTTCTTAACAACATTCTTCTTCTTCTTTCCACCTCGCATCTCACGCTCCCACTCATTCAAAAGCTCCAGCTGATCTCCCATCTCGAATTCCCGCTCTTCCCGCTCAGCCTGCTCTTTCTCCTTCAGCCGGGCCTCATCCTTTCGCCATCCCTCCTGAAGTCGGCGCAGATGTTTCTCATGCTTCGTCATCTTGTGAGTGCGCATGCCAGGCGCACCGGATTTAGCCGACTTGGTCATTTCGGAAAGCGGGAGCGAACGGTCAACGCGCGCTGCAAAATCCGCCAGCTTCTCGCCGGGTAGAATCTTAGGCAAGGCTTTCTTGCCGTCGGCATTGGACGCAGCTTGTTCAGAGAGCGTCGTAGCGGGTTTCTTCTGCTGAGGTCCTTTCTTAGTTTCTGCTGTTTCTTCGAGCTTGCGCTTCTTATTTTCACGCTTCTCGCCGGTTTCGAGACCGGAGGGGGCTCGTCTGCCTGTTGTTTGGTACTGCATTAAGCGCTGGAAGGCTTTCGGGGTGTCATCTTCCTTTGCACCCTTGCGGCGACTTGTTGCAGGGCCCGATGGCTTTTTGGTGGGATCGGCCTGTTTCTGTTGGGGCTTCTTGCCCTTGCCGTTCTTGCCATTGTTGGTCTTGGATGTTGGATCGCGCACTGGAAGTGACTTTGCGATCATCGAAGGTGGGAGATCGAAAAGCCTGTGGGTGTTTGGGAGGTTAGATCACTGCTATAGGTGGTGCTTTGTAGAATTGTACATACGAGGCATCTTGCTCGCGTCTCTTGTGCTTATGAGGCATGATGGTGGTGTGGAGTGTGGAGGATTTGAGGTTGCGCGGAACTTTTTTTTTCGGGTCAACTTCCTTATCAGCCAATCTCTTATCGCAAGTATAGAACGAACAACTTCATTTGAATATTACCAGATTTAACGGTGATGTGCAATAGGATTCAAGAAAATGAGATTTTTATTATATCTGACATCTGCCCAAAAAGACCTGTCCATGTGATCAATAACAAACAGTCGGCACGACCCCCACTGCAATTGAAAAAAAAAAGACTGGCAAAAAACCCCCGAAAAAAATGCAACAGAAATGCAAGACGGGTATGTTCGCTAACAAATAAAATGCCCCCGGAAAGCGCCAAAAAATATGCCCACACAAGATAACACCCTATAAGAACAACACCATGGAAATGTGACATAAACATATGGAAATCACAAGCAGTACAGAAATCATTCATCTTCGTCGTCATATGAGTCTGTCGTAGCAGCCCAGCCGCATTGCCAGCGCCGACCCTCAGTGTCACCATTGCTGCGAAGCTCGCGAGCCTCGGGGCCCTCACGCCAGCATCGGGCACTATAATCATCACTCACGGTAATTAGCTCACCGTCAACAGTCCACGACATTCCGGTAACTTCTTTCTGGTGGCCTTCAACAAGAGCAGTACCAGATTGATGAATAGGGATGGTATCCTCTAGACGTCCCGACAAGCCAATCCCGGAGTTGGTACGTCGGAGGCCTGACCGAGTAGTGAACAGTGATGTCGGGCGAGGGAGATCATCTTCAGGGTAAGTTTTGACGGGGGGTTGGAGAAATCGTTCGTCGGTAGGAAAAAGTACAGGGCAAGCATCGCTACTGCCTACTGCCAGCATTTCTTGACGGTCATTGGCTGCTTTGCGCAATGCGAGCTTGACATAGAATGAAGAAACCTGAAGACGCGGGTGACGAAATCCGTACAAAGGTCCGAGACCCTCTTTGTCGGAGCCACCAGAGCGGCGGGGGCGGTCATTATTGAGAGACAGCTCCGGTGCGTGCCCAAGCACCAGATGGGAAGTCGAGTATGCGTAGACGGTGCCATCTCGACAGAGAGTGTACAGTCTTGCACCGTCACCACCAAGCGCCATGGAGGTAAGACCGAAGCGCCGGTACTTGATATGGCTATCAGGCTCTCGCGTGGTGGATAATGGGAGCACAGGCCGACCACGGCGGTTGTTATGAGCAGTCCGCAAGTCCCAAAGTCGAACACTCGCGCTAGCCTCGGATGCGGTGACAAAAAGGTTTTCTTGGCCAAGGGGAAGGAAGGCCAAAGAGGTGACGGTAATATCTGAACGGCCAAAGGGAACCGGTTCGGTCTTGTCCATGGTCGGCTTTTGGGGCGTAGTATACGCATGGGCGCCATGGATCGTGTTTAGAACATGTGGATATGTCATTTTAGGCGGAGCTGATGTGGCCGAGTTTTCGGTATCCGATTCCAGTGAGCATCGAACCTGTAGTGACGGACGCTCAAAGCCTTTGCAGCGAAGATCCCAAATGTTCACATTGCCATCGCGGCTACAAGTGGCGAGGACTTTGTTGTTGGAGCCCGGCTGAAATTGGACTCGCTTCACGGAGGAGACGTGGTTGGACAAGCAATGGATTGGTCGTTGTGTTGTCATGTCGATAATCAAAGATGTTTGGTCTCCAGAGGCTGTAGCCAGCAACATATCATCAGATGAGAACTCCAAGTCCATAATTGAGTTCATATGAGGGCGAAACCCAAGATATGCACTAGAGAATCCTCGCTCGTCGTCTTTAGACGAATCGAGCAGTCGAATACCTCCCTCTTCATCACCCACGGCCACCAGTGAGTTTGCTAGTCAAATGTCAGAAATAACCCTAGCAAAGGCATTGGAAGCTAGATTCAAAGTACTTACTGTTACAAGCAGCATTGCAGAATGGAAGTGCTAGTTGTCCATCTGTAGCATAACTAGTACATGAGTGGCGGTCCTCTGGGCGAGTATGGAAGTCCGACGTGAGATCTTGCCATCCTGAGGTATGTAAGCTATGATCAATTTGAATGACATCCGCGGGAACAAACCTGCTCCAGCAGTTGATCTGATAGTCAGCCGATTAGAGCGACCTCCCTGCAGTGATCGCATGAACAAAGATCCAGATGTTTGCAATGCTCGCGAACGGGTAACTGGCGAGACTGGTCGTCGTTTTGGTGGCCTCGGCGATGTAGCTCCGTCATAGCGTCCCCGGGCCACATCGATATCCTCAACTATTGTCTTCTGCTCGACTTCGTTGCCCGGGGATCGTACACGAACTTTTTTCAACGGCGACGATTGCAACGGGGAAACGACCGAAGAGAACGAATGCTTTCTTTTCCGGCTTGGTGTGCGGAATGTTTCTTCGGACAGTCCTTGCAATTCTGGTAGTCCATCGAAAGGGCTTCTAGGGCGGCCATCGGGCGATCGAGTAAAGGCGGGACCGAGACGATTGACGGCGGGCGAATTCAACACCCGCAGGGCCTGGCGACTTGTCTTTACACTAGCATTACTTCCACTATTTAGTAGAGACCGAGGAGTGAAGAAGCGTCTAAAAGACCGGGGTGTGACGGTGGGAGGCTTTCGAAGTTTTCGTCCACTGCCCAGATCGGATGCGACAGAAGGTGGGGAAGATGGGATTTGAGTGTAGGATTCTCGATGCGAAGTGGGTAGAATTGGTTCTGATTGAGGTACTTCAGGAAGTCCAGAAATCCGAACCATTGTGGGCATGGGCGGTGGAGAGGAGAGTCGCAAAGGTGGGATACATCTGGGAAGTGAAAAGATTCGGCCCAAGGGGGTAAGATGGGAAGCGGGTCGTGTTGCGCGCAGTGGACGTGACGCGGAACGTGTGTCTAGGCATTTTCGACATAATTATGCCTATTTCGGATCCTAGCACGACAGTCTCTTTGGCTCTAATTCTAGTCATATTGTTATTGAAACTATTCCAAAAATTGGATTCTCTCCCAGAAATTTTCCTTAAATACGATTTCCCTGCGTTGTATACAATACGCTTCCAATTTTTAACACGCGTGAAAAATGGAGAACGCGATGTGCAAATCATTCTGAAATCGGTACAATGAAGCCGTAAAAGCCACCCTTGAAACCGCTATCTTGATGCCTAGGCAATGTATCCCAAAGTTGAAATCATTTTCTTTGTATTGTTTACATACTTCCAAGTTCCAACCGTGGAAGCTTGAACCATAAGTGTATCTCGAAGGCGGTCCCACTCCCGCTCACCGCTAACCATTCTGCCGCGCAGAATCGGATTTTTCGATTTTTTTTCCGTTGCGATACAACGAGATTCCTCAACCGTTTACAAGTCGGTATTGCCTAACAACAATGGCGCCGATAAAGCGCAAGGGGAACGCCCCCGAAGAAACGGCCACCCGCCAGCCCCAAAAGCGCGCAAAGGTCGGAGCTGAGGAATTCAAAGACCAGAAGCCCAAGGATACCGCCCCGAAGGCTTCGGAGCTCTCTGTTCTGCGTGATGATGAGCCATCTTTCCCTCGTGGTGGTGCTAGCGTTTTGACCCCATTGGAGCGCAAACAAATTCAAATTCAGGCCACCAAGGATGTCTTGTTCGAGCAAAAGGGATCCAAGGGACCCAAGAAACCCACTCGCCAGACTGACGACGACAACGACGATGAGGATGACGATATTGAGATGGAAGATGAAGACACCACAGCCCCTGCCAAGAAATCACGCAAGAAGAAGACTAAGGGCAAGAAGACCGATGATAAGGAAAAGGCGGAGAAGACTGTTCGCATTGAGCCTCTCAGCTTTAAGGTATTTTAACTCCTACCGAAAAAAAGCCCATTGGGTCATGTGGCTAACTTTTAACAGCGCATTGTGGCTGGATCTATGATTCTTGGTCAAATCACCAGCATCAGTGCCCACGAAATTGCAGTTTCTCTACCGAATGGCCTTGTTGGCTTCGTCCCTCTTACCTCCGTCTCAAAGGTCCTTGATGATAAAATCGAGAAGCTGCTCAACGATGAGGGCAGTGATGATGAGGATAGCTCGGATGAAGATTCTATCGACCTCAAGGACTACTTCTACATCGGACAGTATCTCCGTACCTATGTCGTTTCCACTGGTACTGAGGCTGCTGAGGCCGGTGTTCGCAGCAAGAAGCGTCTCGAGCTTGCAATTGATCCCAGAAAGGCAAACACTGGTCTCTCTAAATCTGACTTAGTGGTTGAGTCGGCTATTCAGGCCTCCGTTATCAGTGTGGAAGACCACGGTCTGGTTATGGACCTTGGCATTGAAGGTGCAGAGCTGAAGGGCTTCATGTCCTCGAAGGAAGTCGACCCGCGCGTGGATTACCACAGCATTAAAGAAGGATCCGTCTACTTGTGTATGGTCACCGGCCAAAATTCCAGCGGTAACGTGATCAAGCTTTCTACCAATCTTCAGTCCGCTGCTTCTATCAAAAAGTCCCACTTCCTCAGCGCTGCCCCCACAATCGGCACCTTCCTGCCCGGTGTTGCTGCTGAAATTCTCCTGACTGAGGTCACCGAGAATGGTCTGATGGGTAAGATCATGGGCATGCTTGATGCTACAGTTGACCTGGTTCAATCCGGTGCCAACGACGGAAAGCTTGACCTGGTGCGAAAGTACAAGATGGGAGCCAAGATCAAGGGTCGTATCATCTCAACTTTCCCATCCGCCGAACCTTTCAAGGTTGGCTTTTCTATCCTGGACCATGTCCTCAAACTCTCCTCCGAGTCCTATGGCCCTGGCTCGTCTACTGAGGCACCTGCTATCTCCGCAATCATCCCTGAAGCCAAGGTTATCAAGGTTGACCCTGGTATGGGTGTCTACGTTCAGATCGGAGAGACCAAGCACATTGGATTTGTCCACATCTCAAGACTGTCAGATGGCAAGGTTGAGTCAATCTCGGATGACGAGGGTGCATTCCAGATTGGTGCTACTCACGAAGCCCGAATTGTCGGCTACAACACACTGGACAACCTTTACCTTCTCTCTTTTGAAAAGACTGTCATTGAACAGCCATTCCTCCGCCTCGAGGATGTCACCGTCGGTGCCATTGTTAAAGGAAAGGTCGCTAAGCTTTTGGTCGGACCCACTGGCATGGATGGTTTGATCGTTGACCTTGCAGATGGTATTTCGGGTCTTGTTCCATCTATGCATTTTGCGGACTCCCAGCTTCAGTTCCCAGAGAAGAAGTTCCGTGAGGGCATGAAGATCTCTGCAAGAATTTTGTCCGTCAACCTGGAGAAGCGTCAAATTCGGTTGACACTGAAGAAGAGTTTGCTGAACAGTGAATCCGCCATCTGGAAAGACTACAAGGATATCCTGGCCGGTGCTCAGTCTCCCGGAACCATTGTCAACCTCCAGGCCCACGGTGCTGTCGTTCAGTTCTACGGTTCTATCCGTGGTTTCCTTCCTGTGTCTGAAATGAGTGAGGCCTACATTAAGGACCCCGCCCAACATTTCAAGCTCGGTCAGGTTGTCAATGTGCATGCCCTTAGTGTGGATGCTTCCCAGGGTAGACTTGCAGTTTCTTGCAAGGACCCTTCCACCTTCACTGAGAAATACCGCAAGGCCTTTGAAGATATTCACCCCGGTCTACTCCTTGCAGGAACTGTCTTCGAGAAGTCCAACGATGATGTACTACTCAAGCTTGACGAATCTGGACTTGTCGCTCGTTTGGACGTGCAGCACATCATCGATGGTTCCCCGTCTAAGCAGAGCTCTACGTTATCGAAGATCCGTGTCGGCCAGAAGCTGAACGATCTCATGGTTCTCGACATCCAGCGTGCTCACCGTCTTATCCGAGTCACTTCCAGAGCTAGCCTCAAGAAGGCCGTTAAGCAAAAGACTATGCCCAGCAAATTCACTGACCTTCAACAGGGCAAAACCGTTACCGGTTTTGTCCGCAACATTACTCCCGCTGGGTTATTCATTGAGTTCCTGGGTGGTCTGACTGGTCTTGTTCCCAAGCGTCTGATCGAAGAAGCCAACCTTTCTCAGGTTGAATTTGGAATGTCGAAGGGTCAGACCATCACAGTGACAGTTCACTCCGTCGAAAGTGACGTTCAGCGTTTCATTTTGAGCCAAAAGTCCGCCGAGGCCACTACAGAGGGATCCAAAAAGACCAAGACTCTCAATCAGCCCGATAACGCTCTCGTTAACGCAGTTGACGAGTCGGTCAAGACGCTTTCCGACCTCACCTTTGGCAGACTTGTCAAGTGCAAGATTGTCTCTATCAAGTCGACTCAAGTCAATGTTCAGCTTGCAGATAACATCCAGGGCCGTATCGACGTCTCTGAAGTTTTCGACAAGTGGGATGATCTTAAGGATCGGAAGCAGCCCCTCCGCTTTTTCAAGGCCAAGCAGGAGCTGTCCGCCAGAATCCTGGGTGTTCACGATGCCCGTAGCCACAAGTTCCTTCCTATCTCCCACCGCAGCGGCAAGTACCCTGTCTTCGAGCTTTCTCTTAAGCCAAGCTTCATTAAGGCTGCCAACCCAGAGCCATTGAACATGGATCAGGTCAAGGTCGGATCATCCTGGATGGGCTTTGTCAACAACGTTGCTGAAGACAGCCTCTGGATCAATCTGTCTCCCAACGTTCGCGGCAGACTGCGCTTTATGGATGCGTCGGATGACTTGTCTCTTTTGACTGATGTTGAGAAGAACTTCCCCATTGGATCCGCACTTAAGGTTCAAGTCACTGCTGTCAACGCCGATAAGGGTCACTTGGATCTTTCTGCCAAGCAGGGCATTGATAAGCTTTCTTTCGATGACATCTCGGTCGGCATGATCTTGCCTGGTCGTGTCACCAAGGTGACTGAGAAGCAGGTGATCATGCAGCTTAATGATGCGCTTGTTGGTGCTGTCAATATGCTGGACCTTGCCGATGATTACTCCAAGGCCAACCCGACTGTGCACCAAAAGAACGAGGTCCTGCGGGCATGCGTCGTTGCCGTTGACAAGGCTCACAAGAAGATCAATCTGTCTCTTCGTCCGTCCAAGGTCATGAGCTCGTCTCTCCCTGTTCAGGATCGTGAGATCTCTTCTATCAAGGACCTCAAGCCCAATGATGTCGTCCGAGGCTTTGTCAAGCGCGTTGCGGACTCTGGCCTCTTCGTGGCTGTTGGTCAAGATGTCACCGCCTACGCTCGTGTCTCTGATCTCTCTGATTCATACCTCAAGGAGTGGAAGGACTCTTTCCAAGTGGATCAGCTTGTTAAGGGCCGTGTCATTGTGGCTGATGCCGAGCAAAACAAGCTGCAAATCAGCTTGAAGGAGTCCGCCCTGGACCCCAACTTTAAGGCTCTCGTCACTCTGCAAGATCTTAAGGTTGGCGAGATTGTCACTGGTAAGGTCCGCAAGGTTGAGGAGTTCGGTGCTTTCATTGTTGTCGATGGATCCAAGAATGTCAGTGGCCTCTGTCACCGTAGTGAGATGGCCGACAAGCGTGTCGAAGATGCTCGCAAGCTGTACGATGCAGGCGATGCTGTCAAGGCCAAGGTCATCAAGATCGATCGCGAGGCAGGAAAGGTCTCATTCTCCCTCAAGGCCTCCCACTTCCAAGATGAGGAGAGTGAAGACGAGGATATGAGTGAAGATGGTATCGGCGGTGTCGAGCTTGGAGAAGACGACAGCGATGACGATGACGATGATGACGTCTCCATGGGCGGTGTGGACGTGGAAGATGAAAGCGATGAAGATGAGGATGAGGATGATGAGGAAATTGAGAGCGATGACGAAGATGTTGCTATGACTGGTAACAAGCCCTCCAAGGTTGGCGGACTCGGTGCTTCTGGTTTCGACTGGAGTGGCAACGCTCAGGACGCGGCCGAGGCTGCAAGCCCCGACAGTGATGATGATGGCTCCAAGAAAAAGAAGAAGAAGAACCGTAAGGCTGAGATCCAGGTTGACCGCACCGGCGACTTGGATGCCAACGGCCCGCAGTCCGTTGCTGACTACGAGCGTCTTCTCCTTGGTGAGTCCGACTCCTCGCTGCTGTGGCTGCAGTACATGGCCTTCCAGCTGGAGTTGGGTGAGGTCGAGAAGGCTCGCACCATTGCTGAGCGTGCTCTCCGTACTATCACCATGGGTCAGGATGCCGAGAAACTGAACATCTGGGTGGCATTGTTGAACTTGGAGAACACATACGGCGACGACGATAGCCTCGAGGAGGTGTTCAAGCGTGCCTGCCAGTTCAACGATCCCCAAGAGATCTACGAGCGCATGATCAGCATCTACATTCAGTCCGGAAAGAACGAGGTATGTTTACCCCTCACTAATACGATTTCGCTCGGTACTAATAATTCCCTACAGAAAGCGGATGACCTCTTCCGAACTGCCATGAAGAAGAAGATCTCGAACCAGTCTCCCAAGTTCTTCCTCAACTACGCCACCTTCCTCTTCGACACCTTGGCTGTTCCCGAGCGAGGCCGTGGTTTGCTCGGACGTGCCCTGCAGTCGCTTCCCCCTCACACACACGTTGAAACCACTTCCAAGTTTGCGCAGCTGGAGTTCCGATCACCCAACGGTGATTCCGAGCGCGGCCGCACCGTGTTCGAGGGGCTGCTGTCCTCGTTCCCCAAGCGCATTGACCTGTGGAACGTGCTTCTGGATCTGGAGATCAGTGCTGGCGATGTTGAGCAAGTGCGCCGTCTGTTTGAGCGTGTACTTGGTCTGCAGAACAAGAAGGGCAAAATCAGCGTTGACGCTAGCAAGAAGCTTAAGCCCAAGCAGGCCAAGTTCCTATTCAAGAAGTGGCTTGCTTTTGAGGAGACCCTCGCTGCCGCCAACGGAAACGAGAAGATCGTCGAGGACATCAAGGCGCGGGCTGCGGCCTACGTCAAGTCTCTTCAGGAATAGTCTGTACCAAATCTTGTTTCTCTGTTTCCTCCAAAAAAAAAAAGAACCGGGGCCCATGTTTGTGGAACCCGTGGGTGTTTGGGATCATAGCATTCGTTGTATATAGAGCGCCAATAGCAGATCTGCCGATATTTTCCTAGTTTATAGTTTGCGCATGATGAACTTGCAACCACTTAGAATCCAGTAACAGCCTTATGATAAGCCCAGACCATCCAAGGAACAGTCTAAAGTATATAACCGTTGGTCTAGTGTGCCTGATGGTGGCTAACGATATGGATTCTCGTTGGTTGACAGTCAATTCAGAGATGCAGATGTTCCACAATCTGCATCCAATCAACCGCGCCATCTCCACAACATGGCTGGACCCATTGGGGTTTGTCCGCCTCCAACTTTGGTTACCAAAAAAAGAACCAAAGGTATTAGTTTGTCCGCATGGAGGGGAACAAGATATAACATTATCCAGTGGTGCAACTTCTTCTCTTGTCAACCCTTGTCCACCTCCTCCAACTCTCGGCAATGGCGGTCGCATTCCGATCCCAGGGCGGAGAAGCCTCCCGCGATCCCTCCGACGGTCTGTTAGAGTCCTATGAGGCTTACACAGACTCTCCAAATGCCAGCAATGAGGTGAACAAACCGAGTGTGCAGGTACACTCCGTCCCCCAAGGTCAAGTGGGGCGCCGCACCCGGTGGCGTCAGTCGCTGGACTGGATTCATTCGTTCTCACCGCGCCGGAACATTGACGAGGAGGAGGACCTGCCCTTACTAGCAGAACCACAGCGCAAAAAGCGATCGTGTCGCTCGCGCTACTGGCACTACTTTTTGCGCACGCTAACCGCATTCTTTATCATGTTGTATGTCCGACCCGGACCATCATTGCAATTCGGTCCGATCCGATCCGATCACCCCGGATCTGGATCTTAATCGCAGCTAGTTAACACTCTTCGCGTTCTAGGGGCATCATCCAATTCATTTCTCTCGCCTGTGGTATCGTCCTTACATTCTTCCCCGACGAATACGACCGAGCAGCCCCCAACTGGGCTCGCACCGGCAACCAGATCGATGTCAAGGACATCAATCACTGGCCTACAGATATCTCCCGCGATATCATCCCATTTGGCTGCCACTCTCATAATGACTACTGGCGCCGTGTCCCGCTCTACTCGGCACTGCAGGCGGGCTGCATTGGCATCGAGGCAGATGTCTGGCTATTCGATAACCAACTCTACGTCGGTCATACCACCACTTCTTTAACATCGCGCCGCACCCTGCGCTCGATGTACGTCGACCCCCTTGTCCGTATCCTCGAACGCCAGAACCCTATTACCCCGTTCCAGCGCTTCATCAGCCAGCCTCCGCATGGCGTCTTCGACACAGACCCTGAACAGACGCTGATCCTTCTCATCGATTTCAAAACCGACGGCGCAGCCACATGGCCTGTAGTTGCTAGCCATCTAGCTCCGCTGCGAGACCGGGGTTACCTCACACATTTCAATGGGCATGAAGTTATCCAAGGACCTATTACCGTCGTCGGAACTGGCAACACGCCCTTTGATCTGACTATCGCGAATTCCACGTACCGGGATATCTTCTTTGATGCACCACTAGCCAAACTAGTCGATGCCGATAAACCAGATGATGGACATTCATCTCTATCTTCTACCGGTGGTCAAGGCTTATCCGGCATGCCGGATATCATTACTGCGAATACGTTCAATGCTACGAACAGCTATTACGCTTCTGTGGATTTCATGTCTGCAATTGGATTTCCATGGCCATTTCATTTCTCACAACGTCAAATCGAGTTGATTCGTACCCATGTGCGGATTGCGCATCAGCATGGTCTCAAGGTGAGGTATTGGGGGATACCGAGCTGGCCAAGGAGCTTGCGTAATCATATTTGGCGGATTCTTGCGCAGGAAGGTGTTGATATGTTGAATGTGGATGATTTGGTTGAGGCTACTAAGGGGACTTGGGAGATTAAGATCTTTGATTGGTGGAAGTAGATCTGGGGAATTGGGATGAATGATGAATTTTTACTATTTATTTGAGGCTTTACAGGCGTTGGAGTTGCGATTTTAGATACCTTTTTCGTTTTCTTACATAGACTTCTATTGCTATACATCTTCTATATCCTATGGAATGAAATTCAAATATTGAAGAGCATCTAGTACTTGGGATATTCTTTGAAGAAGAAGCTGCGGTGTGTGAGAGGTAGACTACACTGCCAGCCTAGCAGTACCAGGTTATCACTTTATCACTTCTGGGGAAAGTGTAGATACGTTTACATCATCCTAATTACCTTGCTATGTAGATGCGAGTTATTCAATGGCGGCAACATGGGATCACGAGAGAATTTAGCCGAAGTGTATACATGAAAGGCTTCTTCTAGACGCACTCGAGATCAGCTTGATCAAACTCTTCTTTTTTTCTCAGTCTCCAACTCTATTTTGCCTGGCGCTGTTTAGTATAAAAGTCACCTGTTGACCCATTTAAATGAACTAGATAGCAGACTGGAAAAGTGGGTGAACCGGTATCAAATTGCTTAATTATGACTCAAATCCCGGTAACTTGGGGTGTGCACTTCATGTGCCTCGACTTAGGCGATTGCCTCCAAATGATTCAATCACATGCATGGCTGAAATAGCAGTACAAGAATATCAAAACAGGCGAGGACCAATGAGGCCCAGAAGGTAAAGAACCCCACAAGGGGAGGTTCTGGGGGTATCATCGGTAAAATATTTTTTTGCACATGAAATTTGGGACAAAAGGCGTGGCACTTAAAGACAGAAGAGTGCCTCTTCGCCGAATTCGCGCGCGATGCTCCCTTCTTCACGGAGCAAACCGCCAAGCCAGACCTTGGCTGTCTCAAAGTCCTTGGCACCAAACTTAACCAACACGAAACCTGCGCGCACACGCGCAGCTGTCCAAGTAACGTCACCCTGGGTGCTGAGTGAGGGTTCTGGGGCTGATGATTCAGAAGACCAATTTCGACTACCAATACGTGGCTGTGATGTGAATTGGTGCATGAAGTAGGCACCGAGAGAATCGAAGACGGGCCCGGACAGAATCAACGTACCCACGACTCCATGCGGCCGTGTCCGTTCTTGAATAACATTCAATGGCACAAGACCAGCCTGAGGCGGTGGAGTTTCTGCGTGGATTGAATGGCTATTTGAACCGGTGCCACCTATATCCAGGTCTTCGTCGTCGTCCGCGTCTATGGCTTCGGATTCATCGTCTAAGATGACAGAGTCACGGAGCAAAAGCCTACTCTTGCCGGTTTTCTCGTCTGAAGCCCAGACTTCGTTCCGGCCCTTCCAGAATCGGAAATTCCAGTTTTCGCCGCGCGATGTGCGACCCTGCGTTACCCAGTCTAGCACGCAAAGACTACTGCGCTGGTCACCCTTGGCTGTGGCATCGACGGTGAACGTTTGGACCTGCGCGTAGCGGCTGTCCTTGTAGGGTACAGATGGATCAGGCAGGTAACAGATAGCAGCCTGGCGGCCAATCTTCACATCTAATGATTGCTGACTCATGTCTGAGATCCGTGGGTTGGCGGGCAAATTCTTACGGTGACCCTTAATAACGTTGAAATTTGAGTCGGTGTTGGAATCTGTCTTGAAGATCTTGGTGCTTCCTTGTGGGGTGGTAACGACCATTCTGGTGCGGGGATCAAGCTTAATCGACACCTCGATATGGTCACCTGGCAGCAGGCCGCCGCCGTAGGTGAGGAGATAAAGATGAACGGGCATTGACGGGCATTTGTCTGACAGTGCAGCTGGGTCGGGCTCTGGGATAAACCCTGGCGCCCTTGGAACCAGCTTCAATGGGTATTTGTAGGTGAGAGTGGTGAGGGTGGGGTTGTTAGGCGGGAGGAGAGAGAGAACGACGTTGCCCTGACCCGGTTTCGCTATTGAGGACTCAAAGGGCGAGCGGATAGGCATTGTTGGTTGTCGCATAGTGGCGGTTGTGATGTGATATCGGTGTTTTCAACTTTGGGAGAAGAGTTTTGAGGGCTAGGATTCGAGTTGAGAGGGGTGGAATGGAGGAGTTTATCTCGACGGGGCCGGAGAACAGGGAATGCGCCAAGAGGGCATGAATGTCGGAATCAGCAAATTGTCTGGGTGATGCAAGGATATGCAGTCTGCAGCATGATGTTTTGCAGGAGTGAGTAGAGTTTTTACCCCGGAGTTTTAGGGATGTTACTGGTATATAATTTTAGCACGGGTGATGATGGCATCTATTAGTCAATGGCGGAACCCACCTACAGCCTGGGTGGCTCGTTTCTTGGACTATGTGTCAAGCGGGGTCCCTCCTGACTTCTCGTGCATCAATTTTCCTTGGCTCCGTAAGACCGGACGACAATGGTTTGAAGAGTGGACGCATCGAGTAGTTTCTATGACACATTTATTCCCCACAGTCCGTCTGGCCTGGCTCCACGTGATGTCGCTCAACCAATGACTAGCGTGATCACCGGTCCCGTGATATAGCCGAACGGGGCGTTTATGTAATTTATTGCCTGTATATTCAGGCGCCACTATTGTGCAATCGTACTGGAGGTGCCACATCATGCCCCTATGGCCCAATTTGACGGATTATACTCGCCGGAATTCTCAAAATGGATCTAGATGGTTAGGCTTCCAGTCTTGGATTCGGCTGATGCTGCTTTTTAGTCTAAACCCCTAAATTAAAATGGCTCAGCTCACCTGACGTGTCTAGCAGATCCTGTCTAGCCCTGGCGATCTTACCGATCCGCCAAGTCCTCCCGAGGTCCGCTCCACAGCCACCGAAAATGGGGTAAAGACAACTCCTCAGCAGGGGTAAAGTCAAAGAATTGAGAACCATGGAATGAAATGAATTTGAATACAACATTTGGTGGTTATGATTACTGACAAAGCAGGTGCCCAAGCGTATATATGTCCACCCGATCTGCTTTTCTGTTCTAGTATGTATACTTGTGGAACAACTATGTCCCCTTTGCGCAAGGCGTTTGATGTATAAAACAAGTCATCATTACAATCATTAGCATGAATTCACACAAGCCATCTGCTAACTACTAGATCTGGTATTGACGAAAGCCTTGGGTTAGAAACTTTATGGATTATACATTTGATAATGAATCTAGGGGCTGATGGCCATTATATCGGCCATTCTACTGTGATCTCAGATGCTATATATATCAAGTGCATACAATAGTTACGAGTAAGAGAACCAGCCTAAAGCTGGGTTTATAAAGATTCTGTGTGTCCATTCATGTGCTATTGTTTTACAATGCAACTTAATAGATCAACAAATTTTGCTCTAGGCGACATGACGTTATAGCATACCTGGTCCACTATGGAGCGGCGGGGAAAGCCTTCATACTGTATTTTTATACAGTATTCATATTGAGACTCCATTGGGACGTTTTGAATGAACGAATTAAAATATATCTTGAATTATAGCATACTATGTGTGTATCACATGGATATGGAACAGCATCCATGGACTAAAAAAAAGAGTGGCCAATGATTACTAGGCATTGAAATTGCCATGTTGAATAATGTGAATGGCCCCAGGCCAACAAAAAGAAAATACAGATGACAAGAGTGGGATTTGAACCCACGCCCCGAAAACGAGATGCGGAAATCTGGATCAGGTGAACCTGAACCGCACGCCTTGGACCAACTCGGCCATCTTGCCAATTGATATGTAAGCGGTCCTACTTTGGTTCTATAACTAAGAACAGAGACAATGCTAAGGTGATTCAGGCACGCAGGCAACGAGGCGCGTCTACCTCCTTTACGCTTCGCTCCAGATCCCCCGCTCTCTTGCTCCATCGGGCCCTTCTTTTTTTCCCACCCACCCATTCCTCCTACGTACCTGTGGGGCATTGATCTGATTTTCCTTTGATTTGATCATTCAACCCTATCCGCTCGGGCCTGATCCCTTCGTCGCCTGACAATTTGTCCAAATTCGTTTGCTGTTGTTGCACGGCGCGTTCCACGGAGCGCGTGTCGACCTGACGTACGGCGCTTCTAACCTCTTTTCACAGACATCCACCGAACTGAGACACATTCTTCTTCTGTCATTAGTCGCGAGATATCTCTCCAACATCATAAGACACTATGGAGGTGGACAGCCCTACCGATCCGTCATCCACTCCCGCGGAGGACCGGCGCAAATCAGGTCGAATGACGCGGCGACCAGACATTTTCTCGCAAAGTACACATTCATCCCATGAACTGAACGCCAGTGGAAAGCGAAAGCGCGGGGATGCGCAAGGCGCCGAGGATAGTGACAATGCGATGTCGGATTCGGAGAGCGATGATCCGATCGAGGATGATACCGACGAGGAGGAGTTAAGAGAAAGGCAACGCGCCGCTCGCAAGGCCGGATCCACAAAGAAAAACACCTCAAAGAAATCATCACATGCATCCAAGAAACCAAAGGTTACAGGCAACGGGGTGAGGAGACAACTTGCCTTCCGGCCCGCCGTCAATGGCGGACTCCCGGCCTCGCGCCCTCGCAAACCAAAGGTACGACCTAGCTTAGCGGCAGGCGAGCGTGGACTATATGGTAGGTTCATACTTCCAATACTTATATAACGTTTAACTCACAAAGAAAATTTAGCCGAGGTCTTTGGCAAAAGCAACAATGCCGACACGGTGGCTGCGCAGTTCCTAAACCTATACCAGCGCGAGAATGGAACGGCAATTCGAGATCTGATCAACTTCGTGATTAGATGCACCGGATCTGACCTGGAGATCACCACGGAGGATGTGGAAGATGTTGATCATGCGCCCAAACGAATCCAAGATTTGCAGAATACCTACCAAATGGAAGGCTTCACCGAGTACCCTCTGATATCTCGAGCAAAGAAGTACAGAGCTTTCCAACCCGTCCTCGAAGAGTTCACAGTCGCGCTCATTCAGACCTTCCACCATTCATCAGTCTTGTACACCGACGAGTCCCTTATGGAGAACATCCAAATTTGGCTTTCCTCTATGTCAACTGCCAACTGCCGTCCATTCCGGCATACTGCAACTGTTATCTCCCTAGCAATCATGAACGCCTTATGTGATATTGCACGTGAGGTTACAACGACACTGTCAACTTCTCGCAAACAGCTTGAGAGTGAGAAGAAAAAGAAGTCCATGAATAAAGGCAGAGTAGACGCGATCCAAAAGTCTATTTCGGAAGGAGAAGAAAAGGGGCAGCAATTGGACGATCTCTTGCAGGACGGCTTTGACACTGTATTTGTCCATCGTTATCGCGACGTCGACGGCAATATCCGAGCAGAGTGTATTGCCGCCTTGGGCGGATGGATTCGCACATACCGGGAGTTTTTCTTTGAAGGTCAATACCTGCGATATATTGGATGGACTCTCGCCGATGTCGTTCCGGGTACTCGGCTGATCGCATTGTCGCAACTACTTCCCCTCTACGAGAACAAGGACAATATCGGTGTTCTCCATTCTTTCACCGAGCGTTTCCGTCAGCGTATCGTTGAGATTGCCGTTCAAGACGCCGAGATTACCGTGCGGATTGCCGCTGTCGAGCTGCTGATTCATCTCCGAGATGGGGGATTGCTTGAACCAGACGATATTGACGCTATTGGACGTTTAGTCTTTGATGTTGACCCTCGAATTCGGAAGACTGCAGGCCAGTTCTTTGTTGCAAACGTCCAGGATGCGTTCGAGGCGATTACAGAAGAAGTAGAAGATGAACTTAATGAGATGTTTCCCGATGATGATGAGGATGATTACGAATCACCCAAACGCTCATGGATCAAGTTCAAGTGTCTGGCCGACATATTCCAGGCCTATGATGCACAGGAGGGCGAACAACCGGAGGTTCCTATTACCTCCCGAGGTGTCCTTTCGGGAGCTCCAGCGAGTTCACGATTCGTTTTAGCTACTGAAGCCATTTACCTCCACATGGGAGAGCTCTCTCAATGGCAGTCTCTGGCTGGGTACCTACTTTATGACCACTCCCAAATCGCCGATGATCCGCCGGAGGATGATACTACGGGAATCGTTCGCAATTTGTACAAGATGCAGGAAGGATTAGAATCCGTTCTTCTTGAAGTCCTCTGTGCTTCAGTCAAACTCCGGGTACTTGACATTGCAAAATCTGACATTGACAAACGGGGGCGTAAGGTCAAGGCGCTAACAGCCAAGATCCCTGAGCTCCAGGAGGAGATTTCTCACAACCTTGCTCAAATCATTCCTCAACTTCTCAACAAATTTGGCTCCTCCCCAGAAGCTGCATCTGCTGTTCTACGACTGGAACATCTGGTGGACCTCGATACCATCCAAGATCTTCAAAAGGATGCCACGGCGTACGCCTCTTTGCTTAATGACATTAACCGGCAATTTCTGACCCATTCTGATCAAGATGTCTTGGCAGAAGCTAGCGTGGCTTTCCTGCACGCAAAGAGTTCTGAAGAAATGCGGGAGGCACTTGAAGGCAAAATCCAGGAACTATGGGATGATTTGGTGGAGGCCCTCGGTGTTTTATCTCGCAAGAAGGAGGTTCAGAACGGCAGCTCCATCGCCGATCCAACTTTGACAGAACTCGCCAATACCGTGACACGCATTTCGAACCTTGCTGGTATCACGGACAGTACCGCGATTCTGGAAACAGTGCCCACCTCGCATTCGAGGTCTAAGAAAGACCACCCCGAGGCTCCCTTCAATACCCTGATTCATCTTACTATGCGTGGCACCCGTGGACAAGTTGACGATGAAGATGTTGCCAGCGCAGAAACTGAGCTGGTGACCCACAGCATTAACACATTGTTATTCTACTTTATGTGGAAAGTACAGGCTCTATCATCTGCCTTGAAAGAGGGCAAGGCCTCTTTCAACACGTCTTACTTTGAAGCACTTACAAAAAGCCGTGAGACTTTTGCATCATCACTTCTGCAGATCATCAAGAGTCGACCTGGTCTTGATGATGTACGCTTTGTTGCTACTACCACATACCTTGATCTTCAAACACTATTCAGCACACTCCGCAATATGGGCCAAGGCATCGGAAACAACGAAGATGTTATCTTCCAGACCCAAAGCCTGGTACATGAAACCTCATCAGAGGCCCAGGCTCTCATCACCAAGGTTCACGGCATTGCCGAGCGCACATTCGCCAAGAAACTTGGCCAAGATCTCGAGCTCGCCGAAGATGATGAACCGGAATCCGAAGACGAGCCCGAGGACGATGACGAGGGCAATGATTCCGAAGATGAGGCCATGATCAGCGAGCGACTTCGGTCCAGTATCATTGCTGAGCAGCGCCTCTGCGAGTTGACCGGTAAGATCGTCCTGGCCATTATTGGCCGGGTCATCGATGCCTCTGGCTCAAAACGCGGTGCATTGAAGAAGCGCTTGCTCCGCAACAAGACTTCCCTTGGTCAAAATTACCGCGAGGTCTTGTCATACATGGAAGAACGAAAGCCTCGCAGTGCACCCCGCAGCAAGGGTAAACAGCCTGCCAAGCCAACAGCCGAGGGTCAGACACTCGATGGTCCTGGAGGCAAGGATTTCAAGTCCGCCGAACACGTGGATGATGAAGATAGTGACCACCCTGACCCAGCGGAAGAGGATGACGAAGAAGACCTGCGAGCCCGCGAACTCGTCGAAGAAGACATTGATCGCGACAATGATGAGAACGAGGAGTTGAATAACGGCACGCCCGAACCGGATGAGGACGAGGTTATGGGCGACTAAGCTAGGTCGATGGCCGCTATTATGTTCATGAGCTATTCACTTGTCCCTTTTCACCTTTACATTTCAATGTCTAAAATTTTTGCTTGCGCTTGCTGGAGGGATGAGGCCTATTGTATGCTACGCGGATTTTCTATCTCTTACTGTTTCTACCTTTATTGGAGTAAATGTCACCTGCACTTGATTTACATAATCATGATCTTGTTCAACTACCGTGTCGGCTTACTTTGTTAAAGATTAGAGGAACCGGGGCTCCGAGCAGTCTGAAAATAAAAGGTGGTGCTAGAGGCCTACGGACTCGGAAACCCTCGTTGATTAGAACGGGCAAAAATAGAAATCTGGCTTTAAAGAGTAAATGGGGAACAGTACGGAAGCCAAGGAGTGTGTGTGGGTTCAAAATTCAATGAAGAGCAAAAAGATACTGTAGGAGTCAAAGGATCACCCTTTGAAAGCCAGTTGGGGTGCATCAAGTTGTCCATCTGGGACCTGAACATCGAACCCAGGGGACCACCAAGATACAGCCAAAAAAAAAAAAAAAACGGCGACCTCCTGGGATTGATATTTGCTCTTTTGGAAAACTGGATTAGCTTGGTATTGAGCCATGTAGCTCCACGCTGGCGGCCTGTATTGGAACTTCAGTCTTGAATGATCGTAGATACTCGGAAGGTTGTACTGAGAGGGATTGTTGGTTCATATGCGATGAAAATCAAGAGGTTGATCTTGCACAAGCTCGCTAAATATGGTGATCTCAACTGAAATTGACCTGACTTGTGATTTCAGCTGGAATTTCAAATATAGGTCGCTATCGTGGACCTCGTGACATGGTGCGTGGTGATCAGCAATATTGGGCCAGATGCTGTAGGTAGCATTGATTTCCAAGTTACTGCGTCCCCTGTAAAGACAGCGTCATGTGGTGCCACCTCATAACCCTGGAGAGAATACTAGTAGCCATCATCTTATCTAGAGCAGAAATTACGGGTTGTTTTGAACGAAGAATTGGCTTTTGGTTCTGGCAAACTGCGATAGATACGGGAACAGCGTAGCATAATCGACAACCATGGTCAGAAAACATGGCTTGGCTAGAACTATCGGCAATAGTGATCAATCACCAGATTATATCATTGCAGGCAATAACATCTCCAATGTAAGATCGCCAAGAGACACGCCCCTGATGCCAGCGAGCAAGTGTTCTCTTGAATGGAACCAAGATCCCCCACGAGAAACACGAGCAGATCGAGAGATAGGGTGGGAGGGTGACATTAACATAAAAGAAAAAACCGATCCTGCAAACAAATACGCCTGTGTATGAGGATGCTAAAAAAAGGGGGGGATAGGGGTTACATGACGGTGAATCTTGTTTATCGTGAATCACAAAATGGGGATGATGAAATGGCGAAAGGGGGAAGGGGAGGGGTAGTGAAAATCGTGACAAGTGACAAGGAGCCCAAGGAAGAAGAAGAAAGATAGAACAAAACCCCAGCACCGTAATATAACGATAACGAGATTGAAAAGGTGGTTGGTTAGTGGAGAAAAAAAAAACCACTTCTTTACATGTCCATGGAGTCACCACCGTTGGCGAAGTTAAATCCACCAGCGGGCTGCTGCTGACCGGTACCGAGGGTGAAGCCGGTCTGGGTTTGCTGGGGAGCCAGCTCGTCAATGTCACCGGCAGCCTCATCCTCGTCGGAGAAGTACTTCTCGATGATGTTGTAAGCCTTCATGTAGATCTCCTCGTTGGCGTTGTTCTGGCAGTCGTGGATCTTCTCCATACCACCAGCCTCCTCGATGAAGAGGGCGTAGCGGTTGACGCGAGCTTCACCCTGACCAGCCTCCTTGTCCATCTCGCCGACCTTGAGAATGTTCTCCAGGCCATCAAGAGCAACTTGAATGATCTTGTTGTCGGGGCAAGCCAAAAGGTCACAGAGGGGCTTGATGCAACCTTGGGAAACAAGGTAGCGAATCTGATCAGGCTTCTGCAAACCACCGGAGGTGGCGTTGGAGATGGCCCAGCAGGCCTCCTTGCGGGTCTTGAAATCACCGTTGGCGAGCAGGTTGATCAACGGGGCAATGATGCCAGCGTCAATGACAGACTGGATTTGGCTAGAGTTACCGGCAGTGACGTTGGAGATAGTCCAGCAAGCCTCCTTGCGGATACCGTCCTTGGTGGAGCTCAAGAGGGACAGAAGAGCGGGAAGAGAGCCGCAGTTAATGATGACCTGAGTCTGAACGTCATCACCAGTGACAATGTTTCCGACAGAGCGGAGGGCAGGGGTCTGAACAGAGGTTGAAGCGTGCATGAGGAGCTCCACGAGGCGGCGGGGGATACCGGCCTCGATGACGGCCTGGATCTTGTCGTTGGCACCATCGGAAAGGTAAGAGATGGCCCAGCAAGCATCAATCAGGACCTCATCATCCAACATGTAGATGAGCTTGGCAAGGACGGGGAGAGCGGGAGCGATGGTGTTCCAGTCAGGCTGGGGGGTCTTGCCACGGCAGAAGTTGCTCAAAGTCCAGGTCGCGTTGCGGAGCATGCTCAGCTTGCGGCCATCGTTGATGAGGTTCAGGAGGGGGCGCAAAGCACCAGCTCCGAGGACGAAGTCACGGCAGTGAGGGCTATCGCCGGCAATGTTACCAAGGGCCCAAACGGCCTGCTCACGGACATCGGGCTCAGGGCTGCTCAGGAGTTCAACGAAGATCGGGACAGCACCGGCCTCAATGACGACCTGAGTCTGCTGGGCGGAACCAGAGGCAATGTTGGTCAAGGCCCAAGCAGACTCAAATTGAACCAGGGTGTGAGGGGAGCGGAGGAATTCAACGAAGCGGCTGACAACTCCGGTCTCGATAACGCGCTCGATAGGAGGGTTGCGCTCCTTAGATAGCAATTTGCGGAACTTGGTGGTGGCCTGAATTTGCTCCTCAACTTGATCGGAGAAGACACCCTTGACCATCTGGGGGAGCTCGACATTGAGCTAGAAAATCCATCATGTTAGCTTTGGTGTTTGCTTCTCGTTGTGGTTCGAGTTTTTTTATAGTGGGGTTGTGCATAGTAATGGGCCGTGGTGGAGGGGTCGGCCCCATGGCAACAGGGCGGTGAAAAAAAAATTCCATGTTGATGATCGCATAATAAAAACAAAGGGCCAAGAGCGTTGGAAACAAGATACGATGGGATACCATCACCCATAGCGGAGTTTCAAGGCAAGCCCCGAGAAAGAAAAGGGGGAATTAAAGATAGGGGGAGCTTACCTCGCTCTCAATAGCACTAGCCTCATCATCACTCTCAGTGGCGGCAGCCATGCCACCAACACCGACACCACCATCGCGAGTCTGAACACCACGTCGCTTGGCCATGTTCTCCTCACGCTTCTGCTTCCGGATCTCCACCTGCTGTTCCTCGCGGCGGCGGCGGAGCTCATCGGGGCGGAACTGGTTTCTGGCCTTGAACTGCGTCCGGCGGTGCTCGGGGATATAACGTTCCGCCATGTTGGGTGGATTTAATTGCGAAAATGAAGCGCGCCACGAAAATGAGTTGGGAGATAAAGAAATGGGGTAAATGGAGGGCGCGCCGTTGATGGGGAGGAAGGGAAAGAGAGATGTGGGGGAAGGAGAAGAGAAAGAAAGGATTCGTGTGTGCAAGGAGGGGGAGCTGTCACATGATCCCCTCAGCTACTGCGACACATCAAATCAATCCCTTTACTTTCTTTGTATCAGCACTTTCTCCAGATTATCTAGGGAATTTCAAAGCATTTTCATGTTATTGCTTTCAATTGCATTTCCTCAGCTTGAATTTTGGGGCCCCCAGTGTCCAATGGCCCCATGACAGACCTTACTACATTGACCAACCCAAAATTGTGCCCTCTCTTTTTGCTATCCTGGTAGCTCGACTCAAGATATTTCTTTGAAAAGACTTTTTGAAGACCCTGCTGTGCGCAGTCAAACACATAATGCCTGCTGTCGATCCCATAACAAGCATCGAGACTGCATGTCATTCGCGCGGGCTTGCTAGCGTTATCGGCATGGTGGTTTCCAAGCTAGACGTCCGTCACAGCAAAGGCTCTTCATATACTGTCACATTCGAACTTAAAGATTCTAGATTCGATACTCCTGCCTGGGCAGATAGTTTGAAAGTCAGGTTTTTCAACAATGACGAAAGCAAGCTGCCCCATGTTCAGAATAACGATGTAGTCCTTCTCCGGAACATTCGAGTAAGGCTTTGGAAAGTGGACATGAATTCCCAACACCCATGCTGATGTTGATATTCTAGGTAAAAGACTACCAAGGCAGGGACACCGCGACTGTCTTTCAACACGACAATGTCTCTTGGGCGATATTTAGACATGAAGAAGATTCCAGCAAGAGCCCGTCTATCACTACTGGGCCTGGCACGTTCGACCCGACATCAGCAGAAAAAAGCATTGCACTTGCGCTTCTAGAAAAGTACACACCGGAGGTACAAAATAACACCTGGCGAACCGGTCCATCACAAGCAGCTCAGGTTGTCCAGGCTTTTTCATCCCAAAAAAAGTCAGGTCTTCCCATAGTCCTGATTAAAGATATTGAGGCAAGTCGTTTTGTCCAAATCATCGGTCAGGTGGTGAAAGACCATAACTACGAGAGTCATAAGAGTACCATTTGGATCACTGACTACACCGCCAATGACAATCTGAATGATCATAAGAAAGAAGATGAAGAGACAGGGACCGACGGCGACTCTTTTGGCTACTTGAATCATTCAAAGAACTCATGGCCCGGTCCCTGGGGAAAATTGACTATGCAAATCACGCTGTGGGATCCGCATGCCTCGTATTCCCGGGACAATGTCAAACCAGGGGACCTAGTGCTCCTCGGATCTGTCCGCCCTAAATTCAACAGCGGCGGCATCCTTGAAGGCGTCATCCACGAAGACAAAAGGTTTCCTCACAAGGTCCATTTGCGCACTATCTCGAGTGACTATAGTGAAGAGGCCCAAGAGCTTATGAAGCGGAAGAAAGCTTATTGGGAGATCCATGGAAAGCCGAAAAACGAAACCAAGCAGTCCAAGAAACAAAAGAAGAAAGCAACCGAAAAAGAGAAAATCTTGGAAGAGGGCCAGAAGGCACTATCAGCGACTTTGGCCCGGGCGAAGCGAAATTCAAATGTCAAGACACGCGAATTTGGAATTCCAGTGCGCTCCGTGGATTCGATCTTAGCAGCTGATCACCATGTTATATCTCTCCCGGGCGGGATAAGTTACAAATTACCATTTCAAAACGTTGCTTATAACACCATTGCCCGAGTTGTGGACTTCTTTCCCCCAGACTTGGCAGACTTTGCAGTGCAAGTCCGAACAAAAACTATTGTGCACCAAAGCCAAGAACATACGACCTGGGAATGGCGTTTTTGTCTTCTGGTAGAAGGTATTGAACCAGTGGTTTCAAAAGATCAACCACGAGAACAAATGAAGATCTTTGTCTCTGGCGCAGAAGCTGAACATCTGCTTTGCCTGGATCCTACTGAGTAAGTTCCCAGTCCCTTTATCTAACAAGTCTTTGCCTCGCTAAATCTGGACTATACAGTCTCCGTGCAAATCCAAATAATTTGGATGCACTGAGGGAGAAACTCTTCCTCCTCTGGGGCAATCTCGAAGAGAAGAAACGAGAAGGGGCGAATGCAGCTCAGGGCCAAAATTGGACACCACCAGCGGGGCTTTCAGGAGTACCGGTGCAGTGTTGTATTAAGGAGTATGGGGTTCGGTGTGTACATTCCCGAGACCCAGATGCTATGCAAGTCGACGGAGAACCATGTGGTGTGCAGGAGGGGTGTTTTGGATGGGAAAGACGATTTTCTTTGTACGGTACTACGATTCATGAATAACGTCAAACTGGTAAGTAACTATATGTAATATCAACGGGTCATTGCACAATCATAGAATGAAACCTCCGGGACTTCAATTCATGGATATTTTAAAAATTTATAGTTGATACTAATACAATTTATCAATAAAGGCAATACATGGGGTAGATATAGATGGTTTCATCCCATCCACACCTTATAGACCCCATTTTCCAGGGGAAGGTATAGTGAAATCCAATGACCATCAAGCCCATTCCGTGCGCCTGAGTCAACTCCGAAAGAGAAACTCCTCTACCATGAGTATTTCCACCTCTTGACGACACCGAATCGATAACCCCGAAACCAAAGGCCCCAAATAACCTTAAATAGAGAAATAATAAGAGATAGAAAAAAGAAAGAAAAAAACAAGGCGGCAATTCGAAAGAAGGCACTATAATTCCGAAACCCGTCACTAGATTAGACTAGATCTTGGTCACCTTGACGATATTGGTGTCGATGCCATGAGCCACGGGCTCAAAGCGACAACTATCGCCTCTGAAGCAGGTCTTCTTGCCCGGTTCACTCTGCGGGCATCGGTGGCCGTAAATGCATTCAGGGTCATCACATTCCAGTCCAAAGCGACAGGGGGTCATCCGCGCAATGGCAGACAGAATATGAAGTTCTTGCCTGGTCAATTTGCGATCGTGGTCATGATAGCAATTCTCCTCGTTGGGACATTCCCCAAGAAGGAAGTAATAATTGCACAATTTGAGCTTTTTCAATCGATTCAGATCATCCCGAGGGATGCTCTTGAAATCTAGACGGTCCACTCGCTGTCCGTATTTGTTTCGTTCCACTGATTTGACAGGCGTCGACCCAGAACCTTTGGAGCGAACAATCTGGAAGTCGGGGGATTCGTTGCTTGTATTCGGTGTTGACGCTAACGGTTGTGCGCCTAGGCCTGAAGCACTGGTGTTGGTGGATGTGCGGGACAAGGGCGGAGGGTTCTGTAGCTGCTGCGACGGTGATGGGGTGAGCAAGGACCGAGAAGGCAGGCTGCTCTTCCAAGGAGCCACATAAATAGGTGCCACCTTGGATGAACGCAAAACCTCGGGGAATTTGGCAGTCCGAAATGATCCCTTCACCGCATCCAATTCTTTGTCAAATGTCACACCTTCCACAAGCGACACACGCCCGGTAAGATCTCCGTCATTCAATGTCTCATCGAGGAATTGGGCGTATTCGGTATTTGAGGCGCAACCGACGAAGACCTGGTGGCAATGGCAGTTGTAAAGGAAGACCTGGAACATCTCTGCAAGGGAGAAAAACAGGAAATAATTAGCTCGTGGGTCTCCACCGTAAGCGCAGTCTGTCTCTTGCCACAAACCTTGAATTTTATCATAGGCCCTGTTCTTGCCGCAGCCAATATCGATAATCTCCGAGCATGACATGGTCTCATTAAACCCGCGAATAAATTCAGGGACCGTCGAAGGATCCGCGAGAATCCCACTCCGGACACAGGTGTCTGTAAAGCCCTTCACATTCAAGTAAAGCTTGAGTATTATCTTGGGCACATTGACGCTCGGGAGGTTTTTCAACAGATATGTGTGCATGGCCGTGTAAAACTGAGTAGCGGCATTTCGGCCACCCTCTTCGCCCAACTGCAAGAATTCGTCCTTGAAGATTATACCCTCGCCATCTAGGAGTACCACAACAAACGGTTCGCGGTCCTGTGGGAGATATCCGCATCAGCGCAGGCCTAAATTAGATCGGTTGCCACTGTCGCCCACCATTATATTTTTGATCTGGGATATCTGTTGCATGAGCTCCATTTCATGCAGCTGGATATCCCGGTTGAAACGTGTCTCGCGTTCATGGTCCAATTTCTCGCGCTGGAAAGAGTTTTCAAGATCGGTGACTCGTTGAAGGAGTTCCTATCACGAAGCGCATGAGCATTTTCGTTCGAAGAAAAGAAGGGATCATAAGATTACCTCAATGAGCTGATTCTTCTGCTGATCGAGCGCGCCGATCTGACGATAACGATCCAGATATGGTGAGGAATCCATGATGAAAATTATGTCGGTGGTTGAAATGAGTTGAAAAAGATAGGATCGAAGGTTTGGAACGATCAAGGGAACAGATAAAGTTAAAAGGCAAGCTTAGTGCGCGATCAACGCGACAAACAAGTTCTCTCTTTTTCCAGGAGTTAACGGAAATCAAGATTCCACAAAAGTGAACGAGATCTGCAATATACAATCTTTTTCTTCTCTCTTCCTTGAATCACTTGCGTTCCTTTGAACCACTTTTTTGCTAACCAATAAATTTCAATTCCAAAAAATTCTCGATGGACGTGAGAGGCTGAGTCAGCTTCCCCGGGCAAGTGGACCTTGACTGTTTCCCTAATTGCAACGTGTGATCACCCCTACACTTCTTCATCAACTTCCCTTTCACCCACCCAAGATGACTCGCTTTGGTTTCCTCTCCCTGGCCCTGCTCTCTCTTCAGGCCTTCGTTGGCACCGGCTTCGCTGCTGTAAGTCGTCAAATTCTAATCTTGTTCGCGTGACTCTTATGACAACGCGGGAGATAAAGAGATGATCAATTGGCTGACCATTGTCTTCTTGATAGGATGCTGAGAAGGTTGAGGAGGATCGTACCTTCGCTGTCAGTGCGGAGGCATCCTTCCCCTCCTCTGAGATCTTCGGCGTGAAGCTCGTCAACGGTCACCCGACTGAGGCGCTCATCGCTTTCACCAACGAAGAGCCCAACCCGATCACCGTGAACTTTATCGGTGGTAGCCTGTGGACCGTGGAGGAGGAGAGCAAGGCGGTCCGTAACCTGACTGCCACTCGTTACGGCGTCGAGATCCCTGCCAATTCCAAGGAGAGCGTCAGCTACAGCTTCGCCACCGAGATGCACCCCCAGGATCTCCGTCTGAACATCGCTGCCATCCTGTCCGACAGCGAGGGCAAGTTCTTTACCGTCCAGGCCTTCAATGGCACTGTGAGCGTGGTGGAGCCTGAGACTAGCATCTTCGACCCCCAAATGTAGGCCTCCTTTTCCCAATCCTATTCCCCACGTCCTGGCAACCTTGCGCTATGAACCTAATTGACTAATCCAACACGCATATAGTATTTTCCTCTACTTCTTCCTTCTGGCTTGCTTCGCTGGTATCGTCTACTTCTTCTACACTGTGTGGGTTGCCCCCTACTTCCCTCAAAAGCGCAAGAGCGGCAAGTCTGGCGAGAAGCGTACCCCTGCCAAGCGCGCCGAGTCCACCGCTGCCGAGGAGACTTCCAGCCCTGCCGTTTCCTCCGCTACCACCTACAATGCCGACTGGATCCCCTCCCACCACATTGCCCGCCCGGAGGCGCGCAAGGTGAAGGGTGCTGGCAAGTCCAAGGCCCGCTCCTAAGTTTGCATATGACAAGGCCGTCAATGATGGAGAGAAGGGCTAGAAAGGGGAAGGGGTGGAGAAGCATTAGGCTTCTGTCCGAGATCCAGGTATAGAAGGAGGGTTTGGAATATAGGCGCACATGCTGAAAAATGTATGCAAGCCCAGTAATCCGCCTTTCCATGCCGGAACATGTACAATTCTACGAAGGTTGGAAAACCCGATATAGCTTCTCCCTGAAACGGCCATTTTGGACGGTCCTGGGAGAGTGTTCGAATACAAAAATGAAATCCAGCTGCTTTCTGTCGCAAGACATGAGTTTGCGGAGTTAAGCCCTCTTCGGGTTCACAATCTTCTCCATTCCTCGAATTCCCGTTCTAGATGTTCCTTCAGCTGTGTGAACTTGTTGCCGAACCCCTCTCCACACCGCCAGCAGACAAAATCTCGCTTTAGATACCCTTCTGACCCAGGATGCCGTCGCACATCATCTTCAGCCAGCGGAAAGTCTTCAATGGGGACAAAGAACGGCGTCGCGAAGCTATTGTAGTGTTTCCGGTGCTTGAGTCGCTCGCTATGCCTATCCACAGCAATGACATGCACATGTAGATGGTTCATCGAAGGTACGGCGTGAACTCCGCACATAATCTCCTTCTCCCAGTCTCGACCCGCGGGCAGCTCTTCTGGTGCTGGCTCGGCAATAAGAGCAGCCTGTCTAGCTTTCTCCTGTGCAGAGTCCTTGCCATATTTCCGTCTCAATTCAGCGGCAGCCAGAGTGCGCAATTTGTATACCTCGGTCCGAACCTTGGTGAGAAATTCGGCGTCTTCAAAGGCTTCGAAGGGGTGAAGGCGGGTTTTCGTTGGATTGCGAGGGAGGAGCAAAAGGTGAAGCGAAGATTTTGGGAACATGTCATAGATTGCAACGAATTCTTCATTGTAATTTATTACCACGTTGGACGGATAGGTCTCGGGCTTTGCGATGTACGCTCCTAGACCGTCACGTCCATTTCTGAAAGGGTTTTCGGACCGAGGCGTGTGCTTTTCTCGAGAGATCTCAGGCATTGGCTTCGCTTGCTTTTTTCGCGACGAGAGAAGCTCTGTAACTGGGTGGCAGTTAGTGGTTTCGTCGGGTTTATCGATGTATGTTGATCTCACAGGCGTTTCTCTTCTCCGCAGTGTTGCCAGTTTGTTCTTTCGTCTGGTCTTTTGTCGGATCGCTTTTCTGCTCTGTCCCAGTCATTTTGAAATACAGATCAAGTCAATGATCGCACGATTCAAGAAATCCGCTGTGCAGAGAGGAAGATGCAATAGACTTAGAAGTTAACTGGAAGAGCTCCCCGCAAAAAGCCCAAAGCGGTCTAGTGCGGGACAATCCCAGCCCGATTGAATGGAGCGTGAACTGCACTTTTTTGACTCTCGACATTACGAGACAATGCCTCCGAAAAAGAAAGCCAGCAACCCGGGAGGGCCTAAGCCTGGTACTAAACAGGCCAAGGCTGCCGCAGAAATCAAAGACAAGAAGGCCGCAGCCGTGCCCGAAGAGCCCAAAAAACCAACGGTGAAAGAGGTGATTGGCGGCGCATCATGGACGGGCAAATTACCCGTCAATATGCTCTCGGAGCATTGCCAAAAGCAAAAATGGGAGAAGCCAGAGTACAGCATGGTATAGTTCTCATAACCCTAATTTTCCATATAGAGGGCTCGATTCAATACTAACGCGCTGCAAATTGCGTACGATAGATCAATACCTCAAATGGCCATGTATCCGCCGTGACGATGAAACGAGTAGACCCGAAAACTCGCGAATTGACCGTTCTCCCTCCGATGAAATTGCCTCCATCACATAAGGAACTAGCGGCGCAGGCGACGGCCCTCGAGGCTCGTCATTTTGCCGCCGCATGGGCGTTGTTCCGTGTGTGCAATATGCGCAACATTCATATGATGATGCCGCCTAAATATAAAAAGCTGTGGAAGGAGGATTTTGCCGAGATTAAGGCGGCTGAGACTCGCGAGGGTAAAGGCTGGCTGTACGAAGCAGATCCATTCTTAGCCAAGCAGGAGCGAGAGAGTGCGGCCGCGGACTTGGAAAAGAAGAGGATCGAACGTGCAAAGGCGCAGGCCAAGGAGAAGGTTTCATCGACAGATCTTGGACTTGGAGGTGGTGATGCTAGAAGCAAACGAATTTGGTCGCAGGCACCCAAGGTGGAAATGGGCACTCGGATTCGGCGAGAGATCGAAGGACTCCTCCGTCAGCACACAAACTGGAACCCATATGGGGTGAAGGTTTCCGAGGCGGAACAGAAAGCCACTGTAGAGGAATTCTCCAAACTTGGATTCCGTCGAAGCCACGTTGAGGAGGCTGCTGTGGAGTGCAAGGACCGTGAGGAGGTGCTGGAGTGGCTTTTGGTCTACGTGCCTGAAGATGACCTGCCTCGATGGTGTTTGCCTGAAGGGTACTCAGCTGGTGTCAGCCTTGCAGCTGGGGATCTGGCACGGGAAGCAAAGATCAAGCGTCTTGCCTCCATTGGTTATCCTGTGGATCTGTGCTCTCAGGTTCTCGATGGCAAGGATGGCGATGAGCTAGCTGCTGCAGAATATTTACAAAGTACATTGGCCCATGGTTCTGAATTTGCATCTGCTTCGATCCCAGAGGGCAATCCGGAAGCCTGGGCTGAAGAACAAGATACTCTTGAGGCCATCTTTGGAGAGCGCTACATTCGTGTTTCACCGAGGCTCTGTGAGATTAAAAGCGAGGCTTCTGAGATTCCAGAGAATACCACTTTCCGTTTCCAGGAGCCATCTTCACACTATCCCTCAGTCGCCCCGGTCATATCTATTCAAGCCAAGGGCATCCCGGCTTACATTCGTCTCAGCGCCATTCGCCGAGCTGTGCAGTATGCAGAGGAGAAATTCTCAGGCGAATCTATGATTTTCAACATTATGGATTGGTTAGAGATGAACCTATTAGAAATCATGGAAAACCCAGGCAGACTTCGGGAAATCTCCGCCGTGACAGTATCACCAGCCGCGAATACCCATGAAATTCCTGTGCGCAGCTCTCGCAAACAGCGCCGGGGCATTGACTGGAAAGCCAATTCCCCCGCAAGCATCGCAATTCTGGATGCCTGGGAGGCAAAGCAGCACAGTGCTGCGCAGATTGAGATGTCTCGCAAGAGACAGGCACTACCTGCTTGGAACACTCAATATGCCATTGTTGAAGCTGTAAACTCGCATCAAGTTACCATTATTTCCGGCGAAACTGGTAGTGGTAAAAGTACACAGTCTGTACAGTTCGTACTTGACGATATGATTCAGCGAGGCTTGGGAGGTGCTGCGAACATCATTTGCACGCAGCCTCGTCGTATCTCAGCTTTGGGTCTTGCCGATCGAGTTAGTGATGAGCGATGTTCAACCGTCGGTGACGAGGTTGGATACGTGATTCGTGGCGAATCGAAAGCCAAGCAGGGCGCAACTAAGATCACATTTGTGACGACTGGTGTTTTGCTTCGCCGTATTCAGTCTGGTGGCGATGCCGATGGTAATGTCGCCAGCTCTTTGGCAGACGTTTCGCATGTGGTGGTTGATGAAGTCCACGAGCGAAGTCTCGACACTGACTTCCTTCTGGCCCTCCTCAGGGATGTTTTGAAACACCGTAAAGATCTCAAGATCATTCTCATGAGTGCCACGCTGGATGCAAATATCTTCATGAGCTACTTTGGTGGGCCGAAGTCCGTCGGCCTGGTGACCATCCCGGGACGAACTTTCCCGGTTAATGATTACTACCTGGACGATGTCATTCGGGATACCGGATTTGCTCCTGAATTGAATGAATGGGACGAGGATATGGAGCCGTCATCACAAGACGAAATGACTTTGGGTAAAGCTTTGCGCAGCATCGGAATGGGCATCAACTATGACTTGATCGCATCTACCGTTCGATTTATCGATGCTGAATTGGGAGATCACCCTGGGGGAATCCTGATCTTTTTGCCAGGAACGATGGAGATTGAAAGGTGCCTAACGGCTATCAAGAGAATTCCAAACGTTCACCCACTTCCTTTGCATGCATCTTTACTTCCGGCAGAGCAGCGTCGGGTTTTTCAAAGTCCTCCCAGAGGCAAGAGAAAGGTCATTGCAGCCACCAACGTGGCGGAAACATCCATCACTATCGAGGACGTTGTCGCCGTCATTGATACAGGTCGAGTTAAAGAAACAAGCTACGATCCCAAAGACAACATGGTCCGACTCCAAGAAGTCTGGGCATCGCAGGCAGCTTGCAAACAGCGCCGTGGTCGAGCAGGTCGTGTCCGTGCAGGAACCTGCTATAAACTATACACACGCAAAGCCGAATCAAACATGGCACCACGACCGGACCCGGAAATTCGCCGTGTCCCTTTGGAACAGCTATGCCTGTCCGTGAAATCCATGAAAGGTATCGAAGACGTTGCCACTTTCTTAGCCAACACAATCACGCCACCAGAAAGCATAGCCGTCGAAGGCGCTCTCAGCTTCCTACACCGAGTCGGAGCCCTAGATCACAACCGTCTTACCGCACTAGGCCGCTATCTATCCATGATCCCGGCCGATCTCCGCTGTGCCAAGCTCATGATCTACGGCTCGATCTTCGGCTGCATGGAACCCTGCCTCACAGTCGCAGCCATCCTAACAGTCAAAAGCCCATTCGTATCTCCCCGCGAAAAACGCGATGAAGCCGACGCCGTGAAAGCCACCTTCTCCCGTCCCGGAGACGGAGATCTCCTCACAGATCTATCAGCTTACCAAGCCTGGTCCGAACGTGCCCGCACCCAAGGCCACTGGCAATCGCAGTCATGGTGCGGTCAGAACTTCTTGTCCCACCAAACTCTCCGCGATATCTCGTCCAACCGAGCTCAATTCGTGACATCACTTAAAGACGCAGGTCTTCTTCCAGTGGACTACAACGATGGCGCAAACTCCTGGAACCGAAACGCTTCTAACCGGAATCTTATCCGCGCGCTCATCGCAGGAGCGTTCCAGCCACAGGTTGCACAGATTTCATTCCCGGATAAGAAATTTGCCAGCTCAGTCACCGGTACTGTTGAGGTTGATCCGGATGCACGAACAATCAAGTATTTCAACCAGGAGAATGGACGTGTTTTCATTCATCCTAGTTCAATTCTTTTCTCTGCGCACGGTTATCCCAGTTCTGCTGCGTATTTGAGCTATTTCACCAAGATGGCAACGAGTAAGGTTTTCATCCGCGATTTGACTCGTAAGTTTTCTTCATGGTTTCTTCTTTTTCGGGCCACTTCTCACTGTAACAGCATTCAACGCATACTCATTACTCCTCTTCTGCGGCTCCATCACTCTCGACACGATGGGCCGTGGACTGGTTGTAGACGGCTGGCTCCGGCTACGTGGTTGGGCAAGAATCGGTGTGCTTGTTTCACGGTTGCGCACAATGCTGGATGAGGCACTTGCGGCGCGGATTGATAGCCCGGCATTGGGCTCGGATGGTGGGGCTGGAGATCGAGTGATTGAGGCTGTGAAAAGGTTGATTGAGTTTAACGGTCTAGACCAATGATCTGCATAGATGTTAAAGATTCAGATAAGGGCATGTACTGATAGTATACCCTGCTTGACAACCTTTGGAATGAATTGGCGGTCACAACGCTTTTCGTGCCTTAAGCTTGAAACTGATGCAAGAATTGAATGGCTACAAAGAGTCTGAACTTTATTGTAAACATAATTCATTCTGTAAACCCATTTCCATATGCAATATCTGAGTATGAATAAATGCAACGGAAACAGCAAGAAAGAACTGTACGTGGCTCGGTGCAGAAGACCAGTAAGCATAAGGAAAGGCAGGGATCATCATTAAGGAAATGGCAACGAGACCATGCCACCGCGGATAGAAGAGGAAACAAAGAGATTCTTGTGAAGCAGAAAATCAAAAGAGGTATGTGTCGTGAAAAGAAAATAATGAAGAAAGATAAGGATTAGTGACGCCGAGCAGACAAACGCCTTCCGATCCGTAAAACTCCTTGCGGAACAATGGCGTCAAAGTCATCCCGATGTCATGATAAAAGAAAAGAGAGCTCCCAGATTAAACAAACAAACGCCTGCCTGTACCCTATCCACTCCACAGCCTGGTTCCGAACGCATAAATGAAATGAGAAGCACGATAGAGAACGTGGGGTATTGGTGAGCAAGTTTGAAGCGCTTTCAGCTTGCGGAAACAGAAAACAGAGTTTAGTAGTTGGCATCGCCAACCAGACGTGCAGGTTCACGGAAAGAAGTAGCGGCAGGCAGGGTGAAACCAGCCTGAACCTCATTCTCCACGAACAATGAGGAGCGCTTGAATCGACGGTCGACGTACTTCTCATAGATCGCCTGATGATGGGTTTGCTGGTTCTGGCAACAGTCTAGCATGTTGGTGATGACAGGGAGCAACTGGGCGTACGTGTATCCAGAATAGTATGCGTGGGCCGGGGTCTATCAAAGCTGTTAGGGCAAAAGCAAATTAAAAGATGAAAGGGGAGCATACCCAGCATCCTTTCCGAAGCATCAGTCGAGCTAGGCAATGGGCCCCTGCTGCAGCAAAGCTAGGAGGCGTGCAAACAAAACGCTCATCCATAATGGTAAGCTCAATGAAATACTTCGCGACAGTGCGAGTCTCAAGGTCATAATCGTCTGCTTTGCTGACGCGGCGAAGGAAGCTCATTGGGCCTGGCCATCCCAATTCAAAGTTCAGAATGGTGAGCATGTAGCGCTCAGCCTTAAGAATCTCATCGACGGTGTAGCCCCCATCGACCATGTAGACGATCTCTTGAACGGAAGGCGCAGTGATCTCCTCATATTTGGCAGCAATGAACAGCGCGGTGGCACCCACGAGCTGCAGCTTGCCCAAGGAGACGATTTTGCGGGAAAGAAACCGGTCGATATAGTTAACGCAGAGATAGAGAGTCTCGGGGAACAGGGCAAAGCGGAAGTGGACCTGCACGAGCCAATCCATTAGGACAGCGCGCATGGACCATTGAATCTCGGTTTGATTAGCCATGTAATCAGCAACGGGAAGCATGGAAACCTTGATATGAGTTAGCGTCAATTGTGTGATGAGGGATGCGAGTAAAGCACGTACCTCTTTTTGTCGCATGTAGAGAAAAATCTCTGTGCTGTACTCCGGGACCATGCTGGAATCATAGAAATCGTCCAAGATATCCTCTTCTGTAAGGGAAGCTTCGACTATCTCCTTCGCCTGCAGAATTTGGCGCTTGGTCCCCGCGGTGAACTTAGGGTAAATGACCATAGTGGTGCCACCAGTGGTGTTATCGGCACGCATGTTTGAGGGTGCGGTTAAACTATCATCTTCTTCCTCCCAGTACTCTTCAGGCTCAGAGACAACGGGGGCTGTAATCTTGACCGAGGTAGCAGAGGGAGCAGTCTTAGGCTCTTCGGTGTCAGAAATGGTAGCATCTGATTCAATCGACACTAAGGACTCGTCTGCGGGAGCAATTGAGGCATCTTTCTTTTCGGGCTTCTCAATCTCCTTTGCTCTATTCGTTTCCGTCTCAGAAGACTGTTCATTCCTCCGAACAGAACGACTAGTGAGGTTTTCCTTGGATGTTTCCTTCTCAACAACAGGCTCGAGATGGTCGCGGAAGACAGCCGTGCTGCGCTTGGTTGTTTTGGTAGGCTGAGCCTTGCCAGCTGGGTTGATAGGCTTCGCAGTGATGTTGTTCAACAAACTCTTAGAGGTAGATACGGACACGGGACGCTGGGCCTGTGCAAGCACAGGCTTCTCCAAAACCTGCACAGCAGGTTTTCCCGTTAGGGCCGAGTCATCGCGACTAGCTCGAGACAAGTCCTTGTTAGTGTTCACATCACCGAATGCCCGTCGAGTACCATTCTTCGCGCCCTGGGTGGTATTCAGCGCTGACATGGACTTGTTGCGCTGATGGATGGTTTTGTTGTTATGGAGGGAGGGCGGCACGTTCTCATCCCCGCGAACGCGAATACGTTGAGGCTATTGTTTGGGTTAGCTATGTCTTGGTTTATCTGATCAACAATGAATGGGTTGGACTGAGTCCCTTGATACAGTTGATAGTTCAAGATCTCGCGACACCTTGGGCGAGAAAAAAGAAGACGATTGTAGAAACCAAGTGCACACATACCTTCGCATCCATTGTTAATAAGTTCCCAGGATATTGTCAACACACTTTGGCGCGTGAATGGTTGATTGGGGATGTGAGGAAAGGAATTGTTTATGTTTTGCTCAGTTGAGAAGAGAAGGCTTGCGGCGGGTCGGGTGCATGAGTGGTCACGCCAAGCAAAACAAACAGTTCGAAGCTTGTGCAGGAACAACGGTAACGCGGTGACACAGATGGAAACCACGGCGACCAACACTAATTCTGTTCTAGTTTCAACTACGTGAAGGATCTATCACCCATAATCAGTATATGCCCAGACCACTACTATCTTTGATTTTCTTTGCTTTTCCAACCTATCTACTATACTCACATAAAAAGAGGCGATATTGCCTAACCGTAGAAATTTCATCGAATGTCATGAACGATGTAATATACATGGGGTGACAATACATGACAATACATCATTGGAATGATTGATTTTGTTTGATCAGCACATGTTTACTCTGTTTGCATGGATCATCAATTCCGCTGGTGCCAAGAGTCCATTATCAGCTTATCAGTGACATCATAATCTTATCGTCACGTCTTCCCGGGGTCCCTCAATTTTACAATTCGCTTCGTACCAGGCCCATCTTTTTATCAAGATTGATATTTCTTTTACCGGCCATTTTCTGGAGAATTTTGGATTTGATTTTGGTAATTTTTCTGTTTCCATTATGGTTGGTGGAGGCACAATCGCCAATTCCACCGGTCAACCATCTAGAACGCGCTAGTTACGCGGACCCACGTGATCCACACCGCTTCGCAGGACCGGATCGAGCGGTAAACGGTTGGCACTTTCTAGATCAGCCGAAGCGCATCCGAACTCGCTCATCATTGCGACAAAGTTGGGCGTCGTTGTGACCCGCTTCGGAAATCTAAGTGTGCGGGGGTCCTCGCCTCAATTCGGGTTTCCGCACTCTGACTGGTCCTGGCAATCCCGTCAACTGCAATCCCTATGCACGGTCTGGACAATCTTTTTCGTGCACGTTCCCAAGCATTCTGGACCACTCAGTGCCATTTGCAGTTCCTGTACTCAGACACATCGGTTTCACTGTAAAAAATGACGTTAGAAATCATGGCCCTGCCCTCGAGGACCCTGTAGCTTTTAACTTGACCATTTCGCCTCTTCTTCCTGCAAGGTTCGAGAATGCTCTGTAACCCCCCATCCCTTTTCTATTCTTACGTAGGTCCGGAGGAGGGGTAACTCACCCGGCGCAGATCATGCGAAACACGCCGTGACAAGCTTCGGTCATGCGATTGTTATCTCTGAGGATTTTATTATCTAGTCTTTGTTGATGGGTACGTTTGGTGCTTTGGGGGCTGCCCGCGACCAGCCTGGAAACGCCGTCATCTGGAACTTCCCGCGAGAGATTCCTACCGGGTTTCAGAGCGCCAGGCTGATCGCATCGATATTTGTGATCCCTAGCGATACTCGCATGGGTAATGCGACAAGGATCTTGGAAATCGCATGGGCGCAATGTCGCCAATGTGCGACAGGCGTGCCCTGGCCAGCAGTTCCTTTGAGGCCTGTTGCGACAAGATGGGCGTTTTCGGACCGTCCATTGGCTGCGATTTGTTAAATCTTATTCGGGCTGAAGTTTTTTGAGAAAAAGATGCTCTGTTTCCGACAAGGTACCCGGTGCGCTTGTGGCCGATCAGGATACTCTTCCCCTTAAGTAATAGAGCAGCGGCGGTAGTACTTTTCTCGACCAGACTAAGTCTAGTTTACATCGAAGCTATGGGTGGTTAGACAGGATTCTCGGCGCAATAGCACCACGGCTTGCGACAGCAGTGCGCATTGCGAAATGACCAATATGGGTCATCCAAGTTCATGGATCTAGAGAGCATAGAAATTTATACAACATAAACTAATCTATAGTAATTTCCTTCAAGTGCTTTCCACTTTTTGGGTGGTAAACATGGAATGTGATGAACAAAGCTTGGGCGGGAGCGCAAATCGCCATGTCACCGACCCAAGTAGGCCGTTTTCTCGCTTTAGGTGAAACCATCGTACGCATCCACTCAACTTTCTTCCTCCATTCGACCACCCCCCGTCTATCGCTGTTTCTTACTCGGTTTTGGGTATTGTCTTGTTTCTTGTCGAGGTTTCCTAGCCTCATCTCGGCTACTGGGTCACCGCTGACATAGCCCACCCCCCAAAGCGCTTCGTAGAACGAACGAACGACAATCCACACCTCCACCCAACCCTCGACCGACACCCATCGCTCGCCATTTCGCTTCGTGCTGGACATTCCTGGAACTCTGCGATCCTGTTAGAGTCATTTGTATCTCTGCTAGGTATGTCTACGCTGCTCTCCATCCTCATCCGAGTCTGCTCTTGTCGTCTCCCCCCCCAAGGTCGGCCGGACTCGGCTAGGCAACGTCCATCCTTCCATCTTTTGTAGACAAATCCCATCTTCATGACGACTGCAATCCACTGGGATGGCATTGTACTGACATTGGTGTTGTATTTTGTCCTAGGTGATCCCACGCTGCCTCTTCCGGATCATTCTCGGTTGCGACACCCAAGTTCCCCCTCCATCCCCATCGAAAAGCCCTGCGTCAAACACTTTTCCTTTCCCATCGACAACCCGGGGGTGGTACAACCACCTGCCAACCAACCTTTTCGGATCCTATAATTGTGGTAGGTTCGATGGATCCTCTTCCCCCTCCTTCTACACCAGAACCCTTCCTCTGTCCCCGGTCATGGATACCGTCAGAACCGCTCCCTCCTTCTCCATCGTACAAACAGTGGGTTGATGCAGTCATCGCCATAGCAGCAGAGGACCTCTTTGCATTATGGACATGTCCATCATGCAATCGCTTCCGCACGAAGGGTACTCTGTCCTAGCAGAGCAACCGGTGGTTGATGACTCTCGAAACTTGTCGCTCAAGAGCCCCGTGCCCAAGAACGTCGCTTTTGAGCTGTTACTGGACGAGAACTCCAAGGTTCGAGCCCGTATTCCCATGCGCGTTCAAATATATCCGCATGATACCACGGATTCTATCGTGACGACTGTCAAAAATTTCTATGGCATCTACGATGGCACTGCCAGTGGGGTGAGCTTCGAAGATGAACATGGGACCACCCTCATCGCAAGGTATGAAAATCTGAAGAATAACATGACGGTATATGTGCGAGTCATTCCCATTCCAACATATGCGGATCATTTCTATGGTGGGTTTTCTGTTGAGCGCAAGCGACCCAGTCTGGGCGAGCCATTTGGAATGGATGCTGTAGCACCAGTCTTGGATCAGCCATCGCGGCCCCCATCTCGCCTTGCTAGAAAGCGCAGCACATCTCCATCTAATCGGAGCCTGCGCAGCGCTTCTCATCACAAGCAGGGTTCTCGTTGTGGGAACAAAAGCCGTGGCTCTAGCCATGCTGGCTTCCCTGATGACGAGGCAATGAGCGACAGCGAGGATAGCTATAGTCGCAGATCTCGTGGCGATGCTTTCGCTAGCTCAGAAATAAGTATGGAAAATATACTACAGGACGGTCGTCGCAAACGTCCAAAGTTTGACAGCTCGGTGAGTATCGCACTACTTGACTGCTATGAGGTTTTTTTTTTCTTCTTATTTGATCTTCGCCTCTAACGATCCCATCTCATAGGAACTTCCCCTCTTTGTCCCTCCTCAAGTCCCCCTCACTACCTCGACCTCCTCTATCTCTCCTCAGCGTCGCTCCATCGGTCAAGAAGGTGCCGGTTCACCTTTTGCTCGTCCTACCCACCGCCCATATAACTACCACCAAACACTACCATCGCCGCAAAGCTATGGCCACAGTGAATATGGTGTACACTCAGGCAAGAGTACAGTCTATGCGACACCCATAGTTCCTGATCATGGAAACCGTATACCGTTCAGCAACTCAGCTCCTCGGGTGAGCGGTGCTGCTATCTTGCCCACACCAGACCCGACCATCGCAAGCTGCATCTCTGATGAGGATGTCGCAATGCAATTGATTCGCCTGGGTGATGCTTCCAATTTCTCTCATGGTCGTACATCTGCGTCGACGCTGGATGATGCCTTCAGTGGTGCTGCTGATGCCGCCTCATCGACTGGTGCCACCAGTGAGGGCGAGGACTTTAGCGAAGAGGAAGATGACTTGCCGGCTCGTCGCAGGCTGGACTCGAGCCCAATGCTTCCTCCTGGGACTATCAAGCGTCATCACAAAGGTCTTGATGACATCCTTCCCAGCGCAGACAGCAGCGAACATAGTTCAGATGGTCTTGAAGACGGCATCAAAAGCGAGGTCGAAGATGACACCTTGTATAAAGAGTTTGCTCCCAAGGCGAAGAAGCCCAAAAGCCGCCCCATGTCTGTCAAACCTCGCAGTCAAAAGCCAGCACAGAAGCCAAAGACCAAGACCGCGCTCCCTGCCCCCCGCAAGCCCTCTGATAAATCGGCTGCGCCTATTGCCCCTCTTAGCCCAAGCTCATCCCGCAAGGTTTCAGGAGGGTCAGTCAACTTCCAACATCAGCTCGGTGCTGATGAGGAGGATCTTTCTACAAAGCCTCGCTGCCAGCGGTGTCGCAAGAGCAAGAAGGGCTGTGATCGCCAACGCCCATGTGGTCGTTGCAAGGACGCTGGTATCGGGATCGAGGGCTGCCTCAGTGAGGACGAGGGCAATGGACGCAAGGGTCGTTACGGGCGCCACATGGGCGTCCCCGTCAAGAAAACCTCCGAATCACCTGAGCCGACTGAGTTTCCCCTAATGCCGGGTACTCCCCTAGTCGCTTCCGCCATGGCCGATAAGAACAAGAAGCGAAAGCGTTAAGTAACAGAATACGTTGTCCCTCCCACAATCTCTCTCCTTCATTTTCCACCTCACCTCCACCCTCCTTTAACTTTCTCTGAGAGATTCGACACTCCTTTCTACTCTCTACCTCATCACAATCTCACACTCATTCTGTCCCGATCCGATCTATACAAAGTCCAGCGGGTTGATTTTCTGTTGGCGTCTTGGATTATTCTTATCTTTCCCATTCACTCTTTTCAAACCAGTAGCTGCCTGTCTGTCCTTGTTAAACCTCGCTTTTCCATGTTGTGCTGTATGCTTCAAGTTTGACCACGAGGTGGTGTGAAGATATATATACTTCCAATGATAGCAGATGGAGGGGCTAGCACAGGCCAGAGAATATGGTATGGGTTTTTGTTCGTTCGCATGAGTCTTTGGGAATCAATTATGTGTGATTATTCTCTCTCCAAAGTACAGCTGTAGCTACTAAGATTCTATTCCCTTATTCTGGCACCGAGCCACGCGGTCATTCTAGCAACATTCACTAACATGTCACGTGATACATGGGTTATCTAAAGCGGTGTAGGGCCCCGCAACTTTTTTTGTGAAGCTCAACTTTTTGCCCGCATCGTGACACCACGACCTTGCTGTCTGTCTTCTAATGCTGCTTTTCGACCTCAATTCACCCAATTACCGAGAGCATATGCGCTGAAAATTTGCCTACCCCGCAACACACGAATTTAGCGGTACAGCGCTGTTTGCGCACCAACCACCACAATGCCTCCCAAAGCAAGCACCAGACGAACTGCCGCAAAACCAGAAGACACAGACTCTACACAAAATGCACCGACTCAAAGTGCCGCCCCAGGTGCTTCTGGCCGACCATCAGTACAAAGACTACAGTCACTGAAGAAACGTGCCCCAGCAGGCGGCAGCATCACACCAGCAACACGCTCACCCTCAGTACTGAGCGGCGATAATGCCCCAAAGCCAATGAAATTCCGACCAAAGGCCGTCCAGCGAAGGAGCAAGGAGGAGCGTGAAGCTATGGAGAAAATTGAACAAGAAAGGCTCAATGATCGTTTGAGAGATGCGGCTGCTATCCAGCGTGGCCGTGGGAATCGCGGGGGCAGAAGCTCATTCCGTGGCCGTGGTGGTGCTACTGGTGGTCTTGGGGGAGCATTTAGAGGTCGAGGTGGTGGTCCAGCACGTGGCCGTGCACGATATGGAATTACTGGAGCATCTCGGGATCGGGAAGATGATTCCTCGGATGATGATTTGCGGATGAGCATTGACCAGATCAACATTGAGAGCGATGAGGATGATGACCTGGAAGAAGGGAAAGGCAAGATGCCGGCTCGAGGACGCCGTGAGAAGGGATTGCGTCCTGTCCGTGTTACGCGACACGAGCACGAGGATCGGGTGGTTGCCGTCAACATGGAGTCAAGTTCCAGCAAGTCGGCAGAGATTCGAGAGCAGGCTCAGAAGGAGGCTGCTGAGATTGTGGACGACAATCCCTCGCCTCCAGAGGTTGGTAATGACGAAACCCGTGTGAAGGACGAACCTACAGACGACGGTGATACACCTATGGCAGACTTGCCTCCTGCTGAGGATGATGGATTGTTGCCCACACAGAAGTACCGTGTGCGCCGTAAGACATCAGATCCCAAGTCAGCAGACCCTAAGCCGGAGAAGGCCAAGGCAATCGCTCCACCGAAACCTAAACGAGATCCGCGGGAGCTTCTGCGCACTAAGGAGGAGATTGATGAATACGACCGCCACCTGGATGATTTGGAGCATATTCGAGAACTCCTGACCCACCAGGAACCAGAGGAAGAACCAGAACCAGAACTAAAACCAGCGGAGCCGCAGACCGTGCCAGAGACAACCCCGACTGAAGACCCAGCAACAGACGATCCAGAGCCACCAATTGAGAAGTTAGCCAATCAACACCTTCTCGGACATCTCTTCCTCATGCAATTTCCGCCTATGACACCCAACCTCTCTATCCCCGGAGCGGAAACAGCGGTCGAAGAGACGAATCAACCCGAGCCCCAGGCACAGCCGCAAGTAAAATCCGAGACCGAAGGCGACGATGTTCAGATCACAGGCGAAACTGGATTGGATGCAAAGGGAAGATCCAAACTTATCACCGCTGCTACAAATTGGTCCCTACCAGCCGGCCGGGTAGGCAAGTTGAATGTGCATAAATCTGGGCGCGTGACAATGGATTGGGGCGGCATCAGCTTCGAGCTTGATCGTGCTGCGGCGGTGGATTTCGTGCAGGAGGCGCTGATTGTCTCTTCGCCTGAGGTCGATGAGTCAGGACAACCGCCAAAGGAAGAACGACAACAAGCTTGGTCTATGGGTCAACTTTCGGGCAAATTTACGGTCATGCCGGACTGGGATGCGATGCTGTGATCACGACTAATTTTCTTCTAACACGAATTTAAAATCATTCATGATTTGCCGTATACCCATGCATTGACACAGTACACAAATTAGTACGTATAAAATAAGTACTGCGACATAACCTGTAATCTAAGATTCAGTATCTACCACCGAAGAGAACCATGGACTCAAAACAACAAACCAATAATTGAACGAACATGATAGTCTTACATAGTGTTACAAATAAAAAAGTCAAAAGGTAAAAATGGAAATCAAGGAATATTAAAATTCAAACTCAAAGACCAAAGGTCAAGCCCTGAACGAAAAATGATAAGAGTAGCATTTGACTACTCAAGTATTGCTTCGCGATCATAGATCACTAGGTTATCGCATGTTATTTTGAGGCTAGAAACCGGAGAAAAAGATGGAGGTGATGAGTAAGAAAAAAAAAACCAGAGAGAACCGGCGGAAAGAGGTGAGTCAAAATAAAAAACAAAAAGTAGAATGCCCTCGTCCAGGATCGAACTGGAGACCTTCGGATAGCAATCCTGTTAACAGGAGCGTCATATGAAAGTGATATGAGACCAACGTCATAACCAACTAGACCACGAAGGCTTCTTGATATAAAGCTGGCCAATACAATACAAAATATCCGTTGCGAAAGAGGCAAGGAACAAAGGAATAATTATCGATATCAAAGAAAGAGCCAACTCTGAATTTGGTGACTGAGACTCAGCTAGTGATCACCATCTGCAGCATGATTTTACCAGATCAATTGTCGCTGCTCGTGTTCTCGCCCTAGCCAGATGTTGTCTACTAGAGTAGATTTCTGAACTAGGGTTTTCGACACCGGCGAGTCCGCTCCCCGAGTCAACTACGTAGTCGTGTAATTTTCCATTTGTCCCTCCAGCTTCTTGCTCACTGCCTCACTTCCGATCTGACGATTTTTCTCCTCTCGAAATACATACGCAATCTTTCCAGATGAGTGCCCGAGTCCTGCAACTTCCCCTCGTGTCGCTGCAATCGCTCAAGTTACTTAGACCAGTGAGGGACATTCGTCATTTTGGATACTGCAGGAAATCAGGCTAAAGTAATTAGGTTAGCCGTATGCATTTCACTGGACAAAGCCCAGCATTCACTTCAAACATACATGTGAAGCCATAAACTTTTACTATTCGCGACATGCGATCTATCCTGATCCTTCTTCTTCCTAGTATGAAATGAACACTAGATAATGACTCATTTTGATGTAACGAACATTCGATTTCTCCCTATTTAGTCTTGGCTTACTCTAAGATACTGGAGAACACAAGCAAAGGTTGATGCCAAGTACCGTGCTCTGATTGTTTGCCCAAAAGCTGCAACCATGACACTCGAGTTGCCACGGAACGAGCTTCATAGTTGAGCACAACACAATGACTATAACATGATATACGCCACGATCGCGAAGTCCGATAAACGATATACGACCAGTCCGAAAGAGGTAAGCACGTCGCAAAGACCACATTTCAGCCCCCACGTACAATGTGGGGCCAAAGCAGCGACTATATCCGGGGGAAGATTCGTGCAGAAAAAAATAGATCAACGCCAGAAAGCTCCTCCCTACAAGTATTGATCGAGAATCTTGGTTTTAACCCAACCGACAATACAGACTAATCATCCTCGACTATCCACACATCTCTTCCAGGAAACATGAGTACAACACCTATCCCGGATCCACCGAAATGGTGGTACCAGCGCTGGTGGTGCATTCTCCAAGGTCTAAAAGGTATTAACGGAAGCACATTAACTGAGCAAGACGTTCCTCGCAAAGACATGCGCGGAAAATGGGTGATAATAACAGGCGCAAACAATGGAATCGGATTCGAAGCCGCGAAAACATTCGCAACGTGGGGCGCAAATATAATCATGGCCTGCCGAGAGCCCCCGAAATGGGAAACGCATCCGTCCGAAGCAGTAGAGCACTGCTTGGATCTGGCCAAATCTTCCGGCCATTCATCCACGATCGAATGGTGGCCCATCGACATGACGGTGCTAGCCAGCGTGGATGAATTTGCAGAAAGATGGCTTGCGACAGGTCGAGCTTTGGATGTGTTATGCAATAACGCCGGGATCGCTCCTCATTGCACTGATCAGTCAATGACTAAAGACGGGTTTCAGATAGTGCACCAGGTATTTTCAACTACAGGGTTCCAGGAAGCGAAGTGGCTAAAATTGAATATAGGTCAATTTCCTCTCTCATACACTCCTGGCATTCCGGATCCTTGATTCTCTGGCCAGAAGTGCCGAGCCACGGATTGTCTGCACAACTTCAAACTTGCATTTCTTCGGCAAGTTGGAATTTGAAAAGGAGAACCTGCCCGTGGCTAAACAAAGAGGTCCTTATGAGAACAACAAGCTCTACTACCAAATCTGGATTGCGGAAATGCATCGCCGCCTTGTTTCAAGTGATAAATATAGACATATCACCATCAACGGTATCCATCCCGGATTCGTTAATTCGGGTATCTGGAATTTCTCAGAAAAGAATCAGGGATCGTGGCATGAGACTATCTTCAAATTCTTCACTGGATACCTGACTATTACCTCAGAGCAGGGTAGTTTCGCTATTGTCAATGCGGCTACTAGTGCTGAGTTTGGACCGGATCCAGAGGTTCAGGGTCGGGGTGAGCCTGGGGCAAAAGGGGGAGGCAATTATATCAATCGGATCTGGAAAGCGACTCCGATGCCTTTTGTTGATGATGCTGTGACAAGGTTGCGGATTTGGAATGGGGTTGCTACAGAGCTGCGAGCGGCTAGAGAAAAGCTTTATGTTCTCGATGAGCTTGATGCTGAAGGCGTATAAATGGAACTTGGAACTTTCAAGAGAACTTGCTTTTTATGATTGTCAGACATACCCATTTGAGTAAGCTGTGCAGAATTTAAGATTTGGATCTGAATCACCAGGAAATTAAACTTTAGTCATAATATTTTATATTTCTCATAGCAACTGGTAAACAGCAACTTTCAAAGATACAAATGAAAAGATATGTACAACTCAGCAAAACTCTATATTACACTGTCCAGCAGCGAAGACGAAACCCAAGCCCAAACGCCGGATCATGCAGGAGACTAAAGGTGTCTAGCCCAAACGGACACGGCCAGGTGCGGCACGTCCACCAAATAACCGGGTAACACCACCCTCTTCCGTGGTGGTGTTGTTGTCCCCGGACATCCATCGAGGGAGACGAAATGGCTCGCCTTGGAACCACTGGGGTGTATTGGTGGTCTCTAAGGTGTTACGAACGCGATGGGCAAAGGATTGGAAGAAGTTCTCTTCTTCTTCCTCTTCCCCATCGATGATCGTGGGTGCGGTGACGGGTCGCTGAGTGGCTCGTGGAGATCGAGATCCCTCGGCTGCGGGAACTCGCAATCTCGAAGAGCCACGTGAGTCGGTCTCGTCATCGCGATCTGCTGCCCAGGTGGAGCGAGTTCCACGGGAGGACACGGCTAGTGAGCCAAACCCGTTCAGTTCGCGCTCGATGAGATCACGGCCTTCACGCCAGCCACCCATTCCGTAACCCGAGGGGTTGTTTTCCACGTCGTGGATGTCGTCCTCCTCAGCGAGACCGAAACCAAAAATCTTCTTGATGCGGCCGTAGAGGTTGAATAGCGTGGCGCAAATTGGCAGAAGAATAAAAATTGGGAAGATGAAATCAAAGCCGTGGCCAAGGGGCGTGAGGTTGATGAGCTTACCCAAGAACTCGTAGAAAGTGGTTTCGCGACGGAAGTTTTTCGGCAAGAAGGTCAAGAAGTTGTAGGCGATTGGCACCGTAAGGCGAGCGACCAGGCTGGCATACCAGCATGCACTCTCGCCGTACGTGTTCCGGCGCACCAGGGCTCGGTTACCCCAAACCTTGACATCATTGACGCCGACCAGGGCAGCAGAACACATATACAAGAGCCAAGCGGAAGTGATGAGTTGCTTGCCGAATCCAAGAGGTTTGGGCTCTTTGTAATTGGGCAAAATGGTCAAGCTCACAATAGACAATTGGGGAGCCACAGACTTGATCAATTCCGACCAGACAATGCAGACTGATGCGACAGAAAAGAACGTTCCAAAGGCCAACCGGATCGATGGAATGACGTTCGAGTACACTTGATAGCGCATATACGGCGTCAAGAGTTTGGTGCGAGGGAAGCAAGATGATCGGCGGGGTGCGGGGCCAAAGTCAAGTTTCTTGGATGCGGCCGAGTTGATGATAGCCTGGAGATCAGCTGCGAGTTGAACCAGCCGGTCCCATTCATCCACGAAACGAGCCTTCATGTGCCGGGAGCGCTGCAGGCGCCGGGTCAGGTCGGCCAGGTATCGCTCGGTGATCACAGACGGAATTGTACTCGAGGACTCAGGGGCTTCGAGGATTGGAACTCGTACATCAGCCGACCCAGAACCTTCGGATAGATCTTCAATCCATTCCTGGAAATCGCGAGCAGTTCCGGTTTTGCGCTGCTGGAGTTGGGCAACTTGTGAATTGAGACTTTCCAATTCGTTTACCGCATCCATCAAGCGATCGTGAACCTTGGGCGCATGGGCCTGGACCCGTCGCAGGCGACCGCTAACATTCGCGTTGCGGATCAGATTCCGGGGAATGGAGACCAAGCCATGACCCATGAGGTAGATGGCCAGCACGAGACCCCACACATAGGCCAGCGCCATGACGAGACCTTTGATAGAGGTGAATCTGAATCCATTAGAGATCGAGACATAGACTAGTCCCACTACCGCACAGCTCAAGACGATCAACTGGTATCGGGCGTTCATGCGGAGGGAGTAGAGGAGGCGGGCCTTGGGTTCGCGGTATCCGGAGTCGACATATTCGCCCAGTAGAGGGAGGATCGCCCTGGAGTCTATTAGCAATCAAGCCGGGAATTTCCAAAATCTAACAGGGCCAAATATACCAGGTCAGCATGAAGATGAGCCAGTATGCGATGCGCCAGCACACGAGCACCACTCGCTCGGGTAACCAAATTGCCTTGGGACCAGTGCCATCGTGTGAACTGGATGCCAAGTCAATCGGAACAAGCAGCACTACACTAGCGGGGAGAGCTAGTGCCAAAAATATGGGGACTATGAGGTATGCCGGCGTGGCGCGGAGGGTCAGAAAGCGGCGCAAGAGCAAGAGGACGAGGGCGGAAATGGCGAAGAGTGCCAAAGCGAAGAAGACATTGGAGCCCACGGAGATGGGCGATACGGAGACGGAGAACATGATGGGGAAGAAAGAAAGCCAAAGAAACCGGTAATATTAGCCGGCACTCATTGCGTAGTTGGAGAGATTGAAATTAACGATCTATGATTTCCCTCTTCCAGGGGAGCGCTGACTTAAGCGGCGCACGTACCATTGACTTTGGGTGTGCGCGGCTGCCAGGGCGCCCAGTGGAGTCGTCAATACCACCATGGGAATCAGGGGACGTTTCTGTCGATCCTGTCAATCCGCATTAGTAAACTAGATTTGATCTTAGGCTAGCTTACTTTCAGATCTCAATTATACCTCAATTGAAACGGATGCGTCTCTCTATTCACCTAGACCCTTATTTTTGACACTTCAAGATCCATCTCTAACCTACCTTGGTACCGATGGCCTAGTCCTCTTCTCTCCCCGGGGCCGTGAAACGAGATCCACAATTATGACGACGCAAGATGAGTGGGGGGAGAATTTGGGATTAAGATGAGAATGCCTCAAGTGTATCATATGCGATCGAAATATTGAACATTGGAAATGAGGTTCGGGCGTATAGCGTATATGTTTAATATATGCAGGTCATATGTAGTCTTAGTCACGCCTCGTACCTGGGAAAGTCGCCTTGTGACCCTCGATGACATCGCAAACCTTCATTTTCGTGTCTTCCAGTCACCTCTGGGAATTGTATTCACTTATCCTGGTTTCATCCGCTTGATTTCATTTCCTGTGAACGTGGATTTGCCCCAAGTTTCTCTCCGAGTCTTCCCTCTTTCCCTCTCGTCTTCATTCCCCCTTCGCGCACCGTCGTAACTTTCGAAGGCGTCCTGTGCACGAAACATCCCCTCTGATCCCCCAACCTTCTTTTCCTTAGTGTCTTTTCTTTTCTTCTGATTATTTCTTTTGTTTCCTCCCCTGTTTGATCCTTCGGTTTCAACTTTTGGTCTCCGAAGGTTCCTTCCCGTATTCGTCGACTCTCCCCGAATTCGTTCCGTCCTACGCTCTGCACACTGGTGCAACTTTACCAGCTGCAGCATCCCTGTCACGGATCCCATCTACCCTACGATTGCGCCCGTCGCTCTCATTCGCTCCAAGCCACACCCAGGCTTTCGTCAGCGAATTGGGTCCAATTGACGCTGCTGCCCGAACGCCTTGCTTTCCCGCCGTGCTGGTCGCTCATTGCTCGCCTCTCCACTTGTGTCCTCCGTTTGGACCATTTTGATTTCCATCCCCACCCTCCCTGATCATCGAGACTCACCAAGGTTCCACCCACCGTTCTGTCTTCCTTTTTCCCTTTTTTTCTTGGTCCATTCGGGGTTTTCAGTTTCGGGTTGATTTTCCATCTTTCTGCCGATCTGCGACCTTGACACGATCCGACCCTGCATCGCTCGATCATCTCAAATCTCCCTTCTGACACTGCCGTATCCCGCCCTCCAATCTTAGCGAATGCTGGTCACCAAATATTCCCGCGGATTATTCTCAGACCCCCCATTGATGGGGCTCTCGACATGAATCCCAACCCCCAATTCCCCAATGCCCCCGGCAGCGGGGGCATGGTAGGTGTCAAGCCCGGCATGCAGCAGCCCAACAAGGATAGCCAGCAGAGTCAGTCTATTATCATGGGCCATGTCGCCCAGGTCTTGCATTCTCAAGGTCCCTTCAGTGGATGGAAAGCAGATGTCCACATCAAGATTCGTGCGATGAACGTTTGGCAAATGTATGTTATGTACAACGGCCCCTCTTAGCCTGCGGGCGCTGTTTTGGCACATCCCGGTCAAATTTCGGCCCAGCTGACTCTTTGTTGCCTAGGATCACCTCCCTCCGCCTAATCCAACCTCGTATTGATATTCAAGCCGCCGCCCAGGCCGCCCTCAGTTTCGAACAAAAAGCCCTTTTTAAAAGCTAACGAAAGAGTGCGCTCATCCGATCCTCGACCCTTTTTCATCCCTTCATCGGACGCAATACTGACTTGACATGGTTTTGCACAGGCTGACTACGAACGTGAATGCAACGAAAAGCTCTCCCACATTAAAGATACCCGTCAGAGACAAGCTGCGGTCGCGCTTCAAAGCGGCATGCAAAATGGCATGATGCCCCAGGCGGGTGGCATGCAAAATCCCCTCCAGGCTGGTTTTCCGCAACAGATGAATCGAGGCATGCAGGCGTCCCCAATACCAGGTCAACAGCAGATGCCCATGGGAATGAACGACCCGAACCAGCAGGCAGCGATGCAACAGCGCCAACAACAACAATCGGCCATGCTGCAACAACAACAACGCGCCCAACAACGTCCTACGAACAGCGGTCCCCTCCACGACGATCTGAATACCCTTTCTCCGCAAGACGTTGAGCATGTCTCTCGCCTGGCGAACCAAATGTTGGCCAAGACTTCCGCCGAAGACATGGAGAAGATCAAGATGAATCTTTCCAACATGAGTGCCGAACAACGAACGTACCTGGCTCGCAAGAACATGGACCCGATGACATATTTCTTCCGCTCACAAGCTCTGAATCAACTGCGCCGACACCGCCGAGCGCGCATGGAAATGGGTCGTCCGAATAACGCTGGCGTGGATTCCAACGGCGCCATTATGGGAGATCCCATGATGAATCAACGTCAAATGCTGCAAAATATGATGAACCTCCAGCGCAACTCAGGCTTTTCCGGGAGCCCTAGTCAAGGCCTGGACTCAAACTCTTTCATCGGAAACGTGGAAAACATCCAAGGTCAGCAGGCAGATGGTCTGCGCTCACAGGAAGCTGGGCAACTGGTGGTCCCTGCAAGCTCATCACAGATGAATCAAACACCTTTCCCCAACCAACAGCAACCAAATATGTTTCCGCAGCAGATGGGCCAAAATGGCCAGAACATGAATCCACAGCTATTTGGCCAGCAACATTTTCCAAACGGATCCAATGGCCAAGACCGGATGCAATTCCAAGCTCAGCAGTCGCAAGCTCAGGCTCAAGCCCAAGCACGGGCGCAAGCAGCGGCCGCCCAGAAAGCTCAGCTTGCTCTATCCGGCCACGGTGGACAGGCAAACCCCCAGATGTCCCAGTCTAGCCCGGTCATGCCGATGTTGAATCAACCGATGGCTCCTGGTCAGATGTCTCCTGCTCAGGTGCCTGGCCAACCTCGACCTCCCTCCCGTCCACCAAATGCGGGCCAGCCCAACATGCAAGGTCGACCGCAGATTCCCCCCAACCTGCCGCAGGCGGTCCAGGAGCAACTTGCCCAAATGACCAATGAGCAGCTTCAAGCATTCGTTCTCACTCAACGCCGCAACGCAATGGCAAACAACATGGCTCGCAATGGTGGTCAGCAACCTGGCCCTCTTCAGCAGACAGCATCGCAACCCGGCCAAGGTCAGGCGATGTTCAATGGCCAGATGGCCGGCAATGGTCGAATGAGAAATTCGATGAGTATGCCACAAGGCATGAATCCTGCTGGGTCAGCTCCGCCTCAGCAGATTCCAGGTCAGGCTCTGACCCCCCAACAACGTGTGCAGCAACAGCAACGCCAGCAAGATCTCTACAAACTTCAACTCTTGCATCAGCAGAACATTGGCCTGGAAATGACTCCTGACCAGGTCAAGGAGATGGATCGTGCGGCCTTTCCACCCAATATCATCAATAACCAAAACCACAACCCTTCCCAGGTACCCAAACACATCAAAACTTGGGGCCAACTTAAGCAGTGGGCCAATACCAACCCACAGGCATCAAACGGTGTCGATCTGACCAAGCTTATGATGTTGCAAAAACTCCACTTTGGACAGATTTTAGCTAACAGGGCCGGGGCTTCGAATAACCAGGGCCAGGGCATCTTATCACAGCACCCGCAAGGACAGCCAGGTCAAATGCCAAATGTACAAAACCTTCCCAACGGACAACCTCAGCCTCAGATGCCTCAGATGCGGCCACTCACCCCCCAGGATATCCACATGGCTCGTCAGAAGATGGGTCAAAATTCCAACAATCTCTCTGATGACCAGATTCGTGAGCTCCTCCAGCACCGCCAGAGGCAGATCATTCTGCAGGCTGCACGTGCCCGTCAACAAGAAATGAATGTGAATGCAGCGAAAATGCCACCTGGGCAGCATAACCAGCCTATGCCGCAGCCTCCTGTCTCCGTACCTCAGACTGCTGGCCAAGTGAACCCACCCACAGGTCCGCAATCATTGGCAATCACCGACCAGCAGCAATTGAATACTAAACTTCAAGCTGGAGGACCGGCAAAGAATGCCAAGGCTGCAGCCGGCAAACAGAACCAGAAGAGCAAGGTCAAAATGGAAGATACTGGAGAAGCTCAAGCCTCAGTTACATCTCAACAGCCCCATCAAGGTGCTCCCCCTGCAGCTGCTCCCCCTGCCGCTCGGTCGGGTGTTCCATTCTCCCACGATCAGCTTAATTCGATGACCCCCCAGCAGCGAATGCAGGTCGAAAGTCATATGCGTAAGCAACAGCAGCCCTTCCTTCGTGGTCCGATAATCAGTCGAGCTGCAGCGGATGAGAACTGGAAGAACAATCTCAAGCCTGAGATCATGAGCGTTTATATGGATATTGCCAAGAGCGCCCCGCCTACTCAACCCATTGCCAATTCTCCTGAACAAAAGGCGGTTATGTCTCAGCTGTTGATGGACTCCCTGGATATCCTTGGGAGGTTGGATTTTTTGATGACACACGGTTTTGCTAAGATGCAGGGCCAGGAGAAGAATGTCAGAAATCTTCTTGCTATGCGGGTTCAAATCATGCGACAGTTCAAGAACACACAGGATTGGGTTCTTAATGATAATTTCACCATTAGCCACGATTACTTGACTGGCGCTATCCTGTTCATTCGAAAGTTATTCCAGTTGATGTTCCTTCGCATAAACCAGCAACGGTCTAATGCGAATGCCCCCGCATCTGCTGCACAGGCACCGAGCACCACTGCGCTAAACGCGACCAATCTTGAACAGTTACAAGCACAGCAAGAACAAGCTCTCCAACACGCCCGACGTGCCTCCAGTTCCGGTGCAGCTGTTGCCTCGGCGCCCTTCGGAGCGCCATCCCCACAGGGTGTGCCGCACGTCTACGGTCCAGGTGGTCTTCCACCAGAGAAGCTGAAACTTCCCCCACCCAAGAAGAGAAAACAGTCTCACGCTGGCGCCCCCAGTGCCTCGCCTGTGCAAGCTAACTCTGCCTCTGTGGCCGCGGCTACCTACCAAGCCGCCGTGGCGAACGCCAAAACAAAGGCCGCCGCTTTGGCTGGCGCATTCAAGTGCAGCGTCGTCGAGTGCCAACACCATTTCCAGGGCCTACCAACCCAAGCAGCTCTGGACAAGCACGTCGAAGAAAACCATCAACCCGAGGAAGAGGAGGTTATCGGCGATCCTATGCAGTTCTACCTTGACAGTGTTTCCATTGGCCTGGGGTTGACTGCCGACGGCCAGCAGCCCAAGCAATCCATTGAATCTGCTCCTCCTGTCAACACTAGCAACAAACTCAGTGCAATGGCCTCGCCCGCCAAGCAGGGCTTGCCCACACCTGTGACTGCTAGCACAACACCCATGGCTCGCGTGACTAGCCAACTCGGAGCCAAGACTGCGTCTCCTGCGATATCTGCGCAGCAGCTTACTCCCCTCCAAGCAGCGAACAAAATTGGAAAGCCTTCCCCTGGAAAGCAACCCGGCAAGCGTACTTTGGACGATCTCGAGGGCGAGGACCCTTGGGCAGATGCCCCGATGAACCTTGAAAAGATTCATGATACCTTCGCGCCCGTTCTCGCAGACTGCCGACGCAAGGGTCTAGGCTACGATCCCTTCGATGAATTCCTGAATACCGAAATGTTCTCCCTCGACCAATCTGATGATACTCCCGACTCTCGTGACACTGCTCTAGCAACCCTCACCCCCAAGGATGAGCACAAAGATTGTAATGGGGTTGTTTGGTATGATTTCATGCCCTGGGACGAAGATTCCATCCAAGCCACCAAAGACTGGATGAAGTTGCCCTCTTCCTCCGAGTTCTCCAACGGTGTTCGCTTCCCCACTGGACCGGATGCTTTGCAATTCGACTGGAATAACGACGACCAACCTCAAAAGGACATGAACATGGAGAACGGCACTATCGCCATTGCTGCTCTGTAATTGCCGCAATGCCTGTAGTGTGACGTGCATCTTTACGACCTTTACCTCAGATTTCTCCTTCTTTTTTGCTATTTTTCTTCTATACTTTAACTTTCATTACTCATTCCGGTGGTTTCTACCTGGCGTACATACGGATTCTTATCTTTTATGGGGCAAGCGTGTGTACCATACCCGACGCAGGAGTCCTGTTTTCTCTCTTTCTTCTTTTCACCCTGGAGACTAATCCAAGATCAATTCTACCACGAATATTTCAATCAATTCATATCTACCTGTAAAGACGAAGTTTTGATCGCAAGTATCAATTTCTGGCAATTGGCATGGAACAAACACGGCTGCACTGTAGATCCCGATATCTGGTCGATCAACCGTGTCTCCACTTTCCATCACGTCAGCTTATCAGCTGATCCTTATCAGCTGGGGTCGATAACAAAGACCTCTCCGCTCTGTCGAACCTCCCAGCTCCAACTCCCCTCATCGCCCCCAATCAACGATATTTAGGTGGCAACATGGCGAGCCGCACGTTAGTCCCATTCCTGGTCACGATGATGCTCGTGACCGGGGTTTGCAATACAATTTTGAATAAATACCAGGTGTGTCATTCTAATATGAGCTCCGTATGAGCCGAGCCTAGCTAATAGTAGCGTGGCTCTTAGGACATGCAATGTGTTCGAAACTGCGATTCTCCCGATCCTACTCAGCGGAAGATGTTTGAGCAGCCAGTAATTCAGACGTAAGTGTCCTCTCTCTTGGGGCGACGACCCATATCCAGACCCAAGCCCGATTGCTTATCTCGTTGTTCTTGAACAGAGCGCAGATGTTTGTCGGCGAGATGGGCTGCTGGCTAGTCCTCGGTTTATCGATTCTTTATCAGCGATTCATTGCTCCCCGTTTGTCACGCGACCAGTCCCCTCTTTTGGCGGGTGGCTACCGTCCTATCCGCGGCGAGGATGGCGGCCTAGAGGACGACGAGCACACGATTGATGAGAATGGCATGGAGCGCAGAAACTCAATCAAATCTGTGATGGATGATGAAGGCCGTATTCCACTGCGTGGATGGAAGATTCTCCTTTTGGCTGCGCCATCCTGCTGCGATATTGCAGGAACTACACTGATGAATGTGGGCTTGCTCTTCGTCGCAGCGAGTATTTACCAGATGACCCGAGGAACCCTCGTGCTTTTCGTCGGACTTTTCAGTGTAATCTTCCTTCGACGAAAGCTGTACTTGTACCAGTGGAGTGCACTTTTCATTGTCGTTCTTGGTGTTGCACTTGTCGGTCTTGCCGGTGCTCTTTTCAGCGGTCACTCGGGCCACGACCTCACGCGAGATGATGGTATTTCCTCATCTGCAGTTGCAGGGACCCCGGAGGCTGTAAAGGCTGTCATTGGAGTGCTATTGATTGCCGGTGGCCAAATCTTTACTGCCTCGCAATTCGTGCTGGAGGAGTGGATCCTTGAGAACTACGCCATGGACCCTATCGAGGTTGTCGGATGGGAAGGAGTATTTGGTTTCTCAGTGACCTTTACCTGCATGTGCATTATGTACTTGGCCGTTGGACGCACCGAGGCAGGCCAGTACGGCTATTTCGACATGAAGGAAGGCTGGCAGCAGATGACGTCCAACCGTGCTGTGGCGATGGCCAGTATCTTGATCATGTTCAGCATTGGGTATGCTTTCCCCCTCCCTTATTGAAAATTACTCTCCCAGAATACTAATGCCTTCTCCAGAGGGTTCAATTTCTTCGGTCTCTCTGTAACACGCACCGTCTCCGCTACATCCCGCAGCACCATCGACACCTGCCGCACTTTGTTCATCTGGCTCGTCTCTTTGGGACTGGGCTGGGAGTCTTTCAAATGGCTTCAGGTCGTTGGTTTTGCATGCCTCGTTTACGGTACATTTCTTTTCAACGATATCATCCGTCCTCCGCTCAAGGCCTGTCTCCCCGGTGGTGAGCCTAGAGACCACGAGGAATTACTTCCAGAGGAACCGATTGAGCATATTTAGATCCTCTACAATTTCTCTTGACCATTCTGGACCAAAGCTTCGGACTCCATCCTCGCAAACTTATCGTTAGCTGGGTTTTAACTGCTGCAGTGCAGGCCGGTGTGCAGTTATCAAGCTTTTGATACCTCCGATTATCTCCAAAGGATCATTTATGCAAGCTGTTTCTTTGGCGTTTGATTGACTCTGGACTTGTTTCTTTCCCTCTGACAGGGCGCTATATAACTGTCTATCTTGGCATTCCTATTTTCCTGCATTCAACGCTCGACTCTGATAGAATCTCGTGGATGGATCAGTTTATCTCGGGGTTCTTTTCTGCATACTACTAGTTGTAGCAATGACACAATTTTCTAACTCATATCAAGTGCCCAGTGGTAAACAGTACTCAAGGCGGACAATTGCTGAACGGGGCACTAAAGCGATTCGTTGTAGACGAGAGTTGTAATAGTACACGGCGATCTACAAACTGAAATACCTAGGAGTGACGACGCTTAAGGCTACTTAGAAAACCCCATAGCCGAAGCTATTGCAACATCCGGGATGATCAACTACGGATACATTATTAATCATTGGAACAAGAAATAACTAGTTTGCACCATGCAAATTTGCTGTGCGGATCTCATCTACTAAGGATATTGAAGCATGTACAAGAATAGCCCTCTGAAGAGAAAGCAGAACAGACGAAAGCTCTGGAGGACATTCGGCGAAAGATAGAAAGGTGTATAGAACTGGGATTGAGGCTGCTCATGAAAAATTAAAGATTTCACCGCCAGACTTTTCGTTGAAATAGAGTTCCTATCCTCCGCGGAACAAATAAAGTCGATTTTACGTAAATCACGGCTCGGACCAGTCTACTTGATCGGTGACTGGATCGGCTGTATCTTGAGCAGAGGTAACCCGGAGGCGGAGGCGGAGTTTAGGTGGTAGGGCCTGATGAAAGACGTTAGTTTGTTTCAATGGAAGGGGATTGAATTATACATACCCCGTTCAGTGCTGTTACGCGCATGGTCTGGGTGGCATCTTCGCCAGCTTCGAGGTCGGCTTTGCTGATGGCACTCAATTGCAGACGCTGGCTCTTTGGTACAGCAGCTTGAAGACCGACGTTGGTGAAACGACCAAAGTTGGACTCGTTGCGGAACCGAGCAAGGATTTGGGCGTTGGGGCCGTTTCGTTGTACTTGGAGGGTGAGGATAAGGCCATCCTTGTTGAGTGCGGTGTGAGCAGGGGTCGAGGCGGTAACGGGTGCGGGAGAGGCAGAGGGTGAGGGCACAGAGGCACCCATACCACCGCCCAAAAGATCCATTGAAGCCGATTGCTGCTGTGCTGGCTGAGGGGAGGGGGAGGCGCCTGTTGAGCCAAACATGTCCATGATAGAGCTGTGGCTACTTGTGTTTTGGGCAGGGGCAGGAGCGGGTGATGACAAGCCCGAGTCGCCGCCAAGAATATCTGCCAGCAGATCGGCGGTGTTTCCTCCATTCGATGACGGGCTGGTTACAGGTGCGTCGGAGCCACCCACCAGATCAAGGAGCAGGTCGTGATCAGCAGGCTTGGACACCTTGGTGGGTTTGCTACGAAGAACCTTACTCTGGCGCTTCTTAGCGGGAGCACCGAGAACGCGCTGCTCCTCACGAATCTCAGGTGCCGGCATTCGTTCCAACACGCCACGACGGATCTGGTCATATCCAAACAAGTTGGTGTATTCAACCGCACGTTGCTGAATTTCGACACTCAAGTCAGAAGTACGGCCAGTGAGGAAGAGGCGGAGACGCTCGATCTGGGCTGGATCGGACATGCGCACGGTCAATTTCATGGATGCGGTCGTGATATACTCGATGACGGTCTGGTTGGCGTATGTGCTATTGAGGATGTTGGTGAACAAGTCCACAATATCGCTCTCCCGCACTTCCTTGGCCAGTTCTTCCTCCTCATACTGACCACCCTGCAGCAGACTATCGGCGTATTCACCAATCGTCCAAGTTGCTGCTAGAGTCAGTCCTTCCTGTGAGATATCCTCCTTCAAGGATGAATACAGCTTCTGAACAGCATAGGTCTGCAGCTCCGGAGTAGTTGCAATGAGACGAACGAATGATGATAGGATTTGCTCCTTGACGTAGTTCCCAGCCAGTTTGAGAACCCGAAGAATGGTGTCCATGTGCCAGCGCTTGTTCGGAGAAAATCGGTCTGCAGCAATACCAATCTGTGTTGTCATAACCGGCTTGAACTCGTTGTCGGCCACCTCCAGGAAAGCTAGCAGCTCCCGGACAAGCACCCGCACATTGTCCTCGTTGATCAACATGAAGCTGAGATCGAGCGCTCGCCGGCGAATGCTGATATCAGGATCCCGCAGACATTCCAAGATGGTGTTACGATGTCTTTGCACCGCATTCGGTTCGATGGCCACGACCTTGTTCAGCGTGTTCAATGCAACATAGCGGATGTTATTGTCTTTGTTAGACAAGAATTTACCAAGAATGTTGACACCCAACACCCTGAGGCCGGAGTCAGCTTCAATATCCAAGATGGTAAGCACCGCCTCATATAGAATGGCATTGCCCACGTTCTTGGACGAGTCGGTGTTGGTTGCCACCTGGGCCAAAATATCGTTGATCAATTCACTGGTAGCCGCATCGCCACGACCCAAGACTCGAAGGAATCGAAGGATCTTCACCTGGAGGAAAGGATCGGTGATTCCAGACACGTCATGCTCCGGGGCGTATCCTGATGTGGTCAGTCCCTTCAGAGCACGGACCAGCCCCCCAGCGAGAGGCCGAAACATCTCAATCACACCCTCCGGGCCTTCCTCTTCTTCTTCCGCTTCGCACAGATCGGTCACAAAAGTCAAACCGCAGAGAAGAACACCATGGTTTCGATCTCCTAACAGGGTCTTGGCCTTCTCGAGGAAATGTTCGTATAAGTCAGGGACCTTGCGACATATCCGCATGGCGCAAATGGCTGCCTTGCGGCGAATATAGGGATTGGCAGTCGACATGAGGCTTTCGACTTCGGGGAAAAGGTCACGAGACATCTCGACGGAGGCAATGTTTCCGAGGGCGCAGAGGGCAAGACCAACAATATACTGATTCGAGTGGTTGAGATCACTGTACAGGGTCAGCATTGAAGCTACAGCGACTTTCTTGATCACACATACTTCTTCAATGAATTGGTGACGAGAGTCAACACCTCCTGGTTCTCGTCCAGCAACAACATGGTTCCTAGGTAGCCCAGTCGCTTGTCAGCGAATCGGTGTGACGCGAGTAGTTTCAAACATTCGATCTGGCCGAAGTGAGTCCGCTCTCCTAAAGTGAAGAGATACAGCAATTTGGCCACATTGTTCCTCCTGTTAGGCGTTAGAAGTCGGTATGCGGCGAATGGGGTGCAGTGTAGCTAACCGAACATTCGAGTCGTGGCTCTCCTCTCGAAATGAGGCACGAATGGCCGCGCTCTCCTTTTGAATCACGGCTCGCTCATCTGCAATGGTCTTGGCGGATCGGACATTGCGAATAAATTGCTTGACTGTTTAGAGTTGTGGTGGGTTAGTCGCATCTTCAGGGGAGGAGGGGCGGCGGGCCACTCACGAGAGGCCATGATGTGAGTTCAACCCCCGGACGGGGTTCCAGGGGAGGTAGGTAGAGCAATGGAAGCGAGGGAGGGAAGCGGAGAAAGTCCCAGCAAGATAGGGTGGGCGAAAAGTAGCTTGGTCGCAGCACTTTGGGATTCGGGTCTGGGCTTTATTATGCGTGGACTTGGGGGGTCTTTCTTGGGTTGACCTGGCTTCTTGGCATCCACAGGGTGCACTAGACCACATGTGGCTAGTGGGATATTATCTCATCTGTTCTGGCCTGAGGCGGGAAGTGCTTGTTCTTACGTAATCCAAGGGGGTGGTTCAATCTATCCCTTATTTATCGGGCATCAATAGACTAACTCAACTATGGTATGTTACACAGCATGCACGCCGTTGACCTCGGATCGATGGGATGGACGTTGGTACACAATACGCATAGTCTGGTACATCCTTTATTTTAATCTTTCTGCCTGGTTAAGATCAAGACTATATATCCCAACAAAGCGAAATCCAAGCTCTATGACGTTTCCCTTTTGACCATTCATAGCTCGTCCTTGAATTTTACCTATTTGCACCAATTTGATTAAGCCAATCAGGGGACCCTTTTGAAGAAAACAAGGTCATTCCCTAGCATAGCCTCAATCATTTTCAATGTACTCAAGTTTGTTGGGAGGAAGTATGCCCCTTAACTTGGTAGAAATAAAGGAGCCTGATGACCGATGTTGCATAGATCGATAAGGCTAAGTGGTCAAAGTACTGAGGATATTAGATGGAAGTCAATGTTCTATTTTGCAAATTATCGTGATTCCTTCATGAAAGAGTAATTTCATTCGTATCTGCAGTATGCATCAATTATTGCCCCCAAGTCCCGAACTCCGAACCCCCACATAGGGGGCTCTTAAAATACCTAAGGCTGACCGTTGACGTAGTTGGTCTTGGTCCCGTTTTTCCGCTCTCCGTCTTCCTAATTCTCCACAAAAACAAACCAAACCAAAGACACTTCCTATGATTCTGGCTTCGGTCAATGTGAAATTACCTGTATATTCCCGCAATTGCGTCCACCTCTTAGGATGTCCAGCGCCATCTCCCATGGTTCTGCTACACTGCGGCCGCGCGCCGTCCCCCTCCAGTCCGACAAGTCGGACGTGAGTCTCACTCCACCAGTTTCTCAGCTAGGCCCGGATGCAAGGTATACACTTTCTACAGTTACTCTTTATTTAACGGTCGGAAACAATGGCTGATATTTGTGCTTGAACTACAGTGGTCGATCCACCCCCGTCCCTGAAGATGCTCCTCCTTCGGCGCATTCGATTTCAACGGCTCGCAAGCAAGTGCGCGCGAGGAATCGCCTCTTTTATACCATTGATTATGTGCCCCGTGTATCCCATTTTGATCCAGATAGCGATTACCATAATTTCCGTGGGTTCTTTGTCCTCTTTTGGATCTCACTCGTTATTATGGTTGTTACTACTGTGCTGCGCAATATTAAGGACACCGGATACCCACTGCGAGTACGGGTGTGGAGTTTGCTGAGCGCCAATGTGTGGGAATTAGGCTTGAGTGATCTTGCTATGGTTGTGAGCTCGAGTCTGGTCCTACCCTTGCACCGGCTGTACCGGCGCGGCCCTCGTTGGTTGCAGTGGGCGCGTGGAGGTAGGGTTGTGCAAAGCATCGGCGAGGCCTTATGGCTAGCTGTTTGGATCAAGTGAGTTGGAGCTCTTGTTTGTAGAGTTTGATTAGCCGGCTGCTAACATACTCATAGCTGGCCGTTTATGCGTATTTGGACCTGGACTGCCCAGGTCTTCTTCACTCTCCATGTCCTAACCATTCTCATGAAGCTGCACTCATACGCCTTTTACAATGGCCACCTCAGTACAACCGAGCGCCGTCTTGCAGACCTAGACAAAGCAGACAACGTGGTCCCTAGCTCGCCTAAGGCAGTCCACTACCCGGAACCCCAACGCCGTCGTCCATCTATGAAGCAGCTGCACGATGACACAGATATTACAGAGCCCCTGGTCCGTCTACGCGAAGATCTAGCCACAGAGCTCACCTCCCCACTGGGAAATATCTCGTACCCCCAAAACCTCTATATAGGAAACTATGTAGACTTCCTCTTTTGCCCAACCCTCTGTTACGAGCTCGAGTACCCACGTCGACTTGAACGCCGCTGGTCAGAAATCGCTTACAAGACCGCGGCTGTGTTCGGATGTATCTTCCTGCTCACCCTGACCAGCGAAGAATTCATCGTGCCGGTCTTAAGCGAAGCCAGTACCCAGCTCCAAGCATTCCCAAACCTCGCGGACAAAGCCCTCGTCCTAGCTGAGACTATCAGCATGCTCCTTTTCCCTTTCATGATCACATTCCTCCTAGTCTTCCTTGTCATCTTCGAATACGTCCTCGGTGCATTCGCAGAGCTAACCCGGTTCGCGGACCGACACTTCTACTCGGACTGGTGGAATTCGTGTGACTGGCTCGAATTCTCTCGGGAATGGAATGTCCCCGTCCATCACTTCCTTTTCCGTCACGTCTACTTCCCTGCTCGATCTGCCTTTTCTCAACCCGTCGCCATGCTCATCACATTCCTGGTTAGCGCTGTGTTCCACGAACTGGTCATGAGCTGCATTACCAAGAAGCTTCGTGGCTACGGGTTTATGGCTATGATGCTCCAGTTGCCCATCGTTGCTATCCAGAAGTCTCGATTCTTCAGAGGTCGGACTGTTCTTAACGTGAGTGATTCCCCTGATAGATACAATATTCTTTGGCACCGTACTGATTTACTTCAGAACGTCTTCTTCTGGTTCTCGATGATCCTGGGTCTTTCGATGGTAAGTCTTTTGAGTTTCATAGCACTTTTTGCAGTGAAGTTTCTAATATGATTTAGATGTGTGTATTCTATGTCTTGGTTTGAGATAGATACCTCTTGAAGGACGGTATTTTGCACATATGGTTGTTGGAGATAGGTCAGCGTGTTTGTCTGTTGGACTTGCGTTGTCTACTGAGAGTGAATACCCTGTATTTGATTTGATTTATTTATTCATGCCAGTATACCTCTTTATTTGACTTGTATATAGCTGTAATATTGTTGACGATAAGGTTTCCGGTTCGGCTAGAGATCGGCTCCCGGAGCATTGACTGATTTAGTCAGGGGTTTCAATCGCACAAAGAGTAGTTCATGTGGTGTTGAAATACCCAGTAAACCAACGACTCGATCACAAATCCGAGCAGTGCCACACAGAAACAGCCGTGTAAGCCGAAAAGATGGTATAATGTTATACTCAATGTAACAATAAGAGTATGTATCGATGATCCCACTATGACCATCTAACAAGCATATCTAATACAAAATCGCAAGACAGCCTCATGCAGCTCAGGGTGAAAGAGAGAGATTACAAGCACATAGCCATACAGAAAGAAACATGATTCTAGAAAAGAACCGTGGCAAGAATTCCAGTAAAGCTCCAACGATCAGGCCAGTGGAAACTTTCCCAGCCACTCTTGATACTCCCCGTCGGTTGAGTTCTCCGCGCGCTGGAACCTGCCTGTACGTGTACTGCAGATGCAGCCACTCGAATGAAGATGGCGTAGGTAGGAACCACAGCCAAGAAATAGACAATGGACATCACTAGAAAGGCGCCGATTGCCCTTCGCTCCATACCATCGAAATCATCTCCAGATCTGAGGATCTGAATAAACATATCGACGGTGAGATAGAAGCACACGCTTGAGGCGGTGCTGTATAGTAGTGTAGCCGGGAAGGTCTTCCACCATACTGACCAGCTAAGAACACGTCGATAGAATGGAATCTGCGATGGCTGGGCGAGAATTGTATGCACAATATATCCTTTAAGGGTTGAAAGTAGCATCTCTGTCGCCACGTTCAAGACCAAAAGTCGGAAGACATCTGTTTCTTCTATAGTGAATCGCGAGAGGAGAAACACTTTGGCCAATAGATGGATGATGAAGATTGGAAACCCTCGAAATTGTCCCTTCATAAGGAGATTTCCACCTCGTCCTGGTACTGGCCGTGATGTCGCGATTAGCGTTGCGTTGACATTACCCAAGGCATATATCAGCTTCTTGTGATTAGCCTATTGTAGATGATAGTTGGATCAGGAATCACCAACCAAAATCATAACAACCAGAGACCCGGCCAGGGCCAGCATAATGGGCTTTATCTCTGGTCCATTTTGATTCTGATCCAGGTAAGAATTTCCAGATCTGATATGCGAAATGTCGAATGACATTTCTACACGGGATACAGACCAAGGAAGGCTCGGGAAGAAGAATGAAAGATAGAGGAAGAGAAGGAAGAATACCGACTATCTGGCAATCTTGTTCGGGTGCACCACTAACAGTAGTTGGAACTGGCCGCGAACGCTGTGGGTACAATATCCCTGCTATGACCTTAGCTCAATTTACCGTCAACTAGCGTTAGGATGTAATGGCGTGATACTGGTTTTGAATTTTACCTGTGGCGTTGAGATTTAATGGGATATTGAAGCGTTGATATTAATTAGATCAGTAAAGTAAACACTCGCAAACGATGAATCAATTTAAGGCTAAATAGTTGTAGATACAGTAAAAGCAAATCATTTAACAGAAGCAACAGACAAAAATCAAGGATATCATTAGCACGATTTTTTTTTTCCTTTTCTAATTTTGTAGATAAGAGTGGAGTGTTCTATGCCTACAAGAGTCTAAACGACCAAAGTACAGTTCACATGTCATTCAAAGGACATCAATTCATGATGAGATTTTCCAGAGCATCCACGGGTATCTAGATAGGCGGAGCCCGGGAGAGAGAAACACTCCCAGATAACAAAGAGATAAAGGAAATAGGTCATAAGTAAATTGGAAATTGCGCCACGTAGATGAGTATGTTATGTTGTTAGGAATGGAATAATAACACCAAGTCCCCTCCCCATTGCGCCGAAAGAAAGCCCCACCGGGGGAGACCACGCAATCAAAACCGCCCCAATGCTGTGCAAGGGCCCTGGGGTCCATGGAAATCCATGTTCATGGCTGGCGCGATGGCTACAAGCCAGGAGTTTCCGTAGTAAGGAACTGCCGAAGGCAGTCAAATATAGACATGAAGGGAAGAGACAAAAGGGTTCATATGTTGGATCATGGGTCATAAAATGCGTAAAAATAATGAATAGACAAAAATTGGAAGCGGTCATCAAGCTGTCGTCAATGGTTTCATTGCGCATAGGCCACGGAGCTTCGGCGTAGTGGGCGGACACGTTCGCTATAATAATTACTGTGACTGGGCGAGGTGTTGATGTCACTGGGCCGGATTTCCCGGGTGTATTTGACGTCTTCACTTCGGATGGGTGGGGAGTATTCCACGTTGCCGTGGGGTCGGGAGGGTCGTACAGAGCGGACCTCGATGCGAGGACCTGATTCGCTCATGAATGATTGGAAGGTGCTTGCCCGCTTGGGAGGAGCCATGCGAGGTGGACGCTCTCGTTCCCTTTCAGGCGAGAGAGTACGGTACCTGGAAGGCTTGGAGGGTTCGATGATGATAGGGTCCTCGATCTTGTACCGAGCTGTAACCTTTGGAGAACCCTTGGGTGGGAGTTCGGGAGTGTTGGGACTAGAGTAGCCCGAGTCGTATTTTTCACGTAGCTTGGATGAACGTGGAGGGGGCGGGACAGTCTCACTGGCCATCTTGTGCAGAATGTCATCAGTCCGACTGCGAGATGAGTCCCGCTTTGGGCGAGTGTATGCCGAGGCGGTTGCCGAGCGACCTCCTCCGAACAATGTCGGGCGAAGCGATGTCTTGGGACCCGGCATTGTTGTCGCAGTGGGCATCTTAGGCGGCTTTCCCGAATCGTAGCGGGGCTCCAGGTCTTCATATGAGGAGTTGTGGCGCGAAGAGGAGCGAGTTGGGTCCGTCCGGGAGGACCGTCCCGAGCGCCGGGGAGCGGCAGTCTCTGGTTCAGCTGACTCGTAACCACGGGATCGCTGTGGAGACATCCGGGGTCGAGAATCATCATACTTCGAACGCTCAATGTGTTCCTCGGCCCGGCTAAGCTTGTAATATTGATCCTCTTCGTAGACATCCCGGACATCGCGGTCGCGACGTCGAGAAGAGAACTCTGTGGGCCGAGAGCGAGACTCTCGAGCCCGACGAGATGGCTTGGGATCATAAGCTTCAGTATCACTGGAATCGGAATCCCCGTCGGACACCACAAACGGACCAAAAGATTCGTATTTATCGGATTGTTGTCCCCGTCGTTCTTTGTCGCGGCGTCGTTGTCGCTCAGAGTGTGAGGCTTTGGTACTATCGCGAGATTCCTTGGCAGCACGTTCGCTGCTCATTGGAACTCGGGTCTTCTTCTTCTCTTCCTTCGCCTTGGGTCGTTTCCCACCGAACTCGTCGGCCTTGCGAGCGAAGGATCGAGGCTCTTCACTGAATCGTTGATCTTCAAAGAAAGCGTCAAAAGGCACGCGCTCCTCCACAATGTGGCCCTCGCGCATCTCGCGCGGGGATGCCATCCCACGTGCCGCCATTTCCGCGTGCTTAGCTCGTTGTTCTTTCTCCAACTGTCGTTTTAAGTCTGCCAGTTTCACCTTTTGGTCATAGCGAAGTCGGCGATCTGGATCGGACAGAAGTTCGTAGGCCGCTTGTACCTCTTGGAATTCCTCCTGGGCGACATCTCGCTGAGCCTGATCTTGAATCTTATCGGGATGACATTTCAATACTCGTTTGCGATGGGCGGCCCGGACTTCCGCGAGAGTAGCGTCCCTGGGCACGCCCAATGCAACATAAGGGTCTATATCAGGATGGGACATAATGTAGTCAAGTAAATGATCATCGATGATGACCCCCAAGGAATTGAGGGGGGGGGGGGGTGGGTAGGGTAGATGTAGTGAACTGAAAGAGGGGGAAAGAGGCGGTGGAGGAATGCCAACTTAACGTTGGCTATGATCGGGCAAGAATCCACTCATCCAGAATGAAGTGGGACGATCAAGGTGGTTCCAGGTTTGGATTTCAAATAAAAGAGAATCATTTAAAGATTCTGCAGTATTCCAGAATTTCCAATTTACAAACGAATCATGAATCAGCAGGTTCGCAGGTATTATGTCAAGGGACAAGATGTTTATGTCAGGGGCAAAAGTCGTTTAGGGGAACATTCCCGCTCTTCTCCGTCCAGGTGGCGTGGAGTCCCTTAACACGTAGGTACCGCCTCACTCCGATGCCCAACGTGGGAGGATCAACTTTCTTATATCATTCCAACTGAAGTCACTTTCATTACTACATACCCTTCCTAAGAGAAAGCCCCAATAACCCCAAGATGACAGTTTCTTTGGCCTGTGCGCCCTATGCGATTTTAACATTATCCGCCAATCAAACGTCAGCCTCACTTCTCTCGCGAGACAAATTACCTACGTTTTTTATTTCATTTTACGCTAGACAGGAAATGGTGAGTTACGCATCAGTGGGGCGATCAATAGGAAACCCCGCATACCATACAAGTCGTCTAGTTTCGCCCCTCCCGATTTGGGGGTCAATGATTCGTTGTCAGTCACTGCGCTTTTTTGATGATTTATTCCTTTTGCCAGTGCAGAGCGATCGTCCCCCCTCCTCTCCAAAGCCCCCAATTTTGAGGTAGATGGCCACCGCCCCTGCTTCTCGATGCCCGGGTCCGTAGTTCGTATCCAACAATCCTACTAGGGTTACCCCCACGGATCTTACCAGGCCACCCTACTGAGCCCGGGACGCCCTGCGTGCCTGAGTTTTCCGCGTGGGTAGCCCGTTCCGTGGGTCCTACGGTGGCTGTTCTGGACCACGTTCAATAAAGCCTATATATAGATTGGAAAAAATCTACTTACAGCTGACTGTACACTTGTACTTGGTACCGCAGGGGATAAACGGATATGCCTAATCTCGCTCTCAGTTCCCGCATCCCGATCGCCGGTATGCCTGGCTCAGCCTTCATAGTCGTAATTCCGATCCAAACGGAGATTTTTACTGTAACTGTAGAAGTCACCAGGGTCTATGGGATATCACGGCACGGCAACACCGACTCCGTTCTGTCATCGGACTCCGTTCTGTTCCATTCTATCAGCTGGGTTTTGTGAGTCGATCGTTATATGTCATTTAGAATAGAATCAGATAGATTAAACTAGGCGAGTCATTTTTCGGTATCACCAGTTCCCCCCGTCAGTTGACTAGAATGTGATGAGTGCTGCAGTAACCCGCCCACCCCTAGGTTTTCATTTCAACGCCTCCCCCCTGGTCATCATAATCCTCCGGTCCCAGTCAAAGTGTTTGCTCTGGTCATACTAGGATTTCCGCTTGCCGAAACACAGGGTTTCAACCTTAAACGCCCCATGGGTTAGGGTCGGTGAATTCGCGATTGGACGGTAGGTGGTTACCCATGGTATGTTGCATCTGACGAATTGTCCATACAGAGGCGAGAATGGCCTTTGTCTTCACCTCGGATGTACGGACTGGTCCTGGGTGTACTGTAGAACAGGTGTTTCACGCTCCCTGACACATGCACCTCAAAGCGATAAGGAGGGGAAACCAGCCGATCGCCTGCGTCATCACTAATGCCTCCTTGTTTCATTGGAGCCGGAATAGTCGGCTTGACCAGTCATGATTTTCGTGGAAACCGCACTAGAGACAATGCAGGAGGTGATAAGCCATGAAAGAAGAAAAGAATCATTTTCTCTGAAGAAGATCCCTTAATGATCGGCCTCGCATGGTCACATCCGTGTCAAGATGGTGGGCGGCCCGAGGGTTGGTTCGTGTGGGTTTCTCTGTTCCACTCCCGTTGCGCGAGGAAGCGCTTGCAGATGTGATTCGGATTCCAGAATCACTTTTGAGTTTGAGAGCTAGGTATTGCAGATGACTGGGTTAATATTACCGCTTGGCTGGATGCGCCATTTTTGTGGAGCGCGATATGTCAGATGGAAAGATTAACATGCGGGGATGGTTTGGTTCCAGAATTGTCGACTTGGTTGTTGGTTGGTTAGTTTTTGGGGCTACAAACACGGAGGAAATTGGTTCATCAAGTCTTCCTTTACCGGAAGGATTCTATGGCTTTGTTTGCTGCATCGTATCATCGTATCATTTTACGCAAAGCTATAGTCCGAGGGGAAGCTCGGGTCGAAGGATCATCAAAGCCCCCAAGCCCCCGGTCGCATCACTTGGATCCATCAGCCATTCCTGTGGATCAACTAACTTCCCCTTAACGCTCTGTCGATGAAAACGATGCGAGGCTGCATCATAATGGTTGCTCTGCGTGGGATCCGACGAATCCTTGAGCAGTCATGCATCAAAGCGTCCACTCATAGCTGCTGACAAGGCCAAAGCTCCTGGGGATCATGCATGGCAGTGGAAATACGACTCGGTCGATGCAAGCCACCATGCATGGGAAAAATACCATTGCCGTGCACCGATCAAGTTGGAGGGCGTCAGGGTAAAAGTCCCTCGTCCAACTAGAATGAGCAACTGGGTGGATAACCTTGAAGAAATAAAGCAAGGCATGGGGTTAGGTCAGATCCAAATCACCTGAACACGTAGTCGCCCTATCGCCCTGTTGCACTGGAAGCTCTAGATCCACCACGATCGGTGGATTGAACTGCTTGCCTCCCCGGTGCGGCCAGCTTGTAGCCAAGATGGCGGCGTTGACAATGCAGGTCTCCCTTCTCAGCATTTGCACTGCCTGACCGTCGCACCAGTCCCCATCGCCGTACGCTTGGGTATCTGCGCTCAGAAGCGGAGCCTTGTCCTTCTTCTTGTTCGAATTATGTCGAGAATTCAGGGCTACATCGGCAGCTGACCCGAAAGAAGATGATGATTTCAACGCCTTGGTCGCAGGACTCAGATTCAGTTGCGAATGAGGAATCAAGGATGAAAATCCATCGTTATCCAAGCGCTCTCCCCGTTTGCCTGTCAGGTCGACCAGAGCCTGTTTTTTGCTACCCGGTGGTGGCAAGACCCCCTGAGTAGTAACGCCGCTGTTGTCAGACTCGATAAGCGTGCGCGACAGTCGCATCTGCTTCGGCCAACGAACACGCTCGTAGCCCCGATCTTCATGCACATGACCGCAAACAGCTAACGGCGGCCTGATGCGGCTCAGTGCCTGGCGAAGCGCATCGCACCCGACCTTCTTGCCCATCGGCTTCTGGTCGCAGTGAGATTTCGGTGGCGTATGCGTCACGACAATGTCGGTATCTGGGGGGATCTGGTCCCAGAGTGCTTTTGCGCCCTTGCCATTATCAAATCCAAACGCCCAGTTCCCTTCAAATTGCGAATATGGGGACCCGAACACTTTAAATGCGGTTTTTGATCCGTCTTTGTGAATCAGATTGATGACAGCGGCCTGATGTTGGAGGTAAATGACAGAAGGTGCTGCACTTGTGACCGCTTCGAGGCATTGTCTTGGATCTTCGAGCTGCGAGCCGTGAAACTCTTGTCCATGTTTCTCATAGAAACCGGGATCCAGAGTGACATCGTGGTTCCCTGGATAGATATTGGTCAGGGATCGAACAGATCGCGCAAGCTCTTGTCATGGCATGCACATCGACAAAATAATCAAAAACAACGTGGAACGCTCGAGCACAGGACCATTGGGTAGCGTGTCTCATTTATAACCAAGAGAAAATGAACTGACCAGCCACGATGATCTTCACTTCAAAGTTGGCCTTAGATATCCAATCCATCGTCCGGCGCACCTCGGCCAAACTTCCCTTGTTAGTCAAGTCGCCCGCATGTATCAGTACATCTCCAGCTGGGAGCTTAAACCCTGCCTCTGAGGGCGTGTAGCCATGCGTATCGGATATGCAGACGAAACGTGTCTTGCGAAGCATGACTTTTGGCGAGCCCAGTTTTCTATCTTCGTTTGTTATGTACGGATGTACCGATGAGAAGTAAAATTGCCGTCAAAGCTATGCACATCGGTTGATGTCGTCCAGTAACGGCGCTTGGAGCACAGACGAATAGGCTGGACTGGAACTGAAGTTCATAGGGCGTAGACGCATGGATACTTGAGAGAAAAACATATTGCTACTGGGGCTGGTGATGCATGGTAGTTAGAGATTAGTCATCGGGCCCAGTCTTTCAGGTGCTCATTGTGAGATTAACATTGAAAGATACGTAATGCGATAAAGGCAAATTGATTGTTGCATCAGATACAGTAGGACCTATTGGATGTCTCAGTACAAACTGCATGCTGCGAGTGAAACCTATTTGGGGTTATATAGAGAATGATTTACATGGAATAATCGCTCGTAGGTGCTTAGATTGGTACCATACATCAAATTTCAGGGCCACTTTAACCCTTGCCACCATCCATGATCAACGGGCTTTCTAGAACATAACAACCAGCCCTAAACCAGAGCCCTAATGGTCGATGGCTATTGGCACACACAATTGGGGAGTCAGTTGTCTTAGTCAGCAACATGATGGAAATGTGGGTCTTACATAATACACAGTGGGGAAGGATTGGTCAGGATTAGGGCGGTAGCCCTGACGGCTAGTCCACACACAGTAGTCTCTGATCAGGCTCGCTTAGCCTCTTCGCCTGCGATCCATCCGACTTCGTTGTGCGTGCCTTTGACTCCAACGACAACAACCGCCGACAACCATCCAACCCATACACACGGTGACAGAGCAGGATGTCCACCTTCGATTCAGTGGTGCGTTCTTTATTCCCTACACTCGATTTACGCCGCCCACCGTGGCATCGAATTCCAACCCATCTCGAATCAATAAATCGCTGACTTGAATGTCTTCAATAGGTCGTCATCGACGGCAAGGGACACCTCCTTGGTCGCCTGGCCAGCACTGTTGCCAAGCAGCTGCTTAACGGCCAGAAGATCGTCGTTGTGAGATGTGAGGCCCTCAACATCTCCGGCGAGTTCTTCCGCGCGAAGTGTACGTTCAAAACTCCACCTTTTACCGCTATGGTGTCCAAGTCCAGTCCCAGTCCAGCCCAAGGGGCAGAGTGTTTGCAAAAAGAGAAAGGAAACTGGGGAAGATGAGATAGGGATACGAAGACTTGGACAACCATGATGGATCTGGCCCAGTGCAGAATACTGACTCGAATTTCGATCTATAGTGAAGTACCACGCCTACCTCCGCAAGATGACTCGTTTCAACCCCACTCGCGGTGGTCCCTTCCACTTCCGTGCTCCTTCCCGCATCTTCTACAAGGCTGTCCGCGGCATGATTCCCCACAAGACCGCCCGTGGTGCTGCCGCTATGGAGCGCCTTAAGGTCTTCGAGGGTGTCCCCCCTCCCTACGACAAGAAGAAGCGCGTTGTCGTTCCCCAGGCTCTCCGTATCCTGCGTCTGCGCCCCGGCCGCAAGTACTGCACCGTTGGCCGTCTCTCCCACGAGGTTGGCTGGAAGTACCAGGACGTTGTTGCCAGGTGCGTATCACAAGCCCAGAACCGGGCCTATCTTGATTTTTCACCGTATATGTCACTAACACATTATTTCTACAGACTCGAGGAGCGCCGCAAGGTCAAGAGCAACGCCTACTACGAGCGCAAGAAGGCCGCTCGTCGCAGCCTTGCCAAGGCCGAGTCGGGTGCGAACGTGGACAGCAAGACCAAGACCCAGCTTGCAGAGTACGGCTACTAGATACCAGATTGAGTGCGGCCGGTTGTTGTGTCTTGAGTGACGGGTCTGGGTTCGGATCGCGGACGGTTTTATTTCAGCGAAACTTGAACGGCAAGCCGGTTCGACCTTGTTCTTATGGGCTTTGTCCCTCGTCTGTTTCAATGAATATCCACATTTGTTTGTGATGCACCATGGGGGCAGACTTGGGGGACCCGGTTCCTTCGGAATTTTCAAAAGCAGAAAAAACGGAGTCGCGGGATGAAAGGTTGTTCAAAATAGCTGGCTGTTGTCTCGCGCCGTGGCGGTTTAATCCAAAATTACAAAGTTCAACATGATCTTATGATGATGCAGGTTCATTACTACTATCACTATCTGGTCCGCCTTTAGTATAACGGTATCTTCTTCATGGACATGCTACCTAGGTGTCCTATATTCAACTGGGTACTCGACTGCCCCAAACCTCGACCTTGTTATCCCAAAGCCCAAAGCGCCTATCCCCAATACATTCGACTAGTCTATACACCAACTTGCAGTCATATTGCAGTCCGGATGGGCTTGGTCATCGGTCATCAATCGGAATATGGAAGAGTAGAGTGCCATGCGGATCTGGCCAAAACAAAGATTCAATCCAGAAAATCTCTATAAAATTACGAACCCACAGATAGTAAAGCCATGACAATTGTGGCCTGAGTCTTATGTTCAATAATTGTGTGGTTCAGTATGGAGTACATAGATCCCACAACGTAGATCCCACCCGAGGACTAGTTCCCGAAGCCGGCCCGCAAATAACCAGTAACCTAGGTTAAGGGCATTACTAAATCGGAGGGCTCACCCTTCCCCGCATTTCTCCAACACCAAAACTCGCCCTTTCTTTGGCCCGTACCTGCACTCTACAACATTGTGTAACACGGAGCTTTTGTCCTTCACCTGGCTACAGGTTCCAGAATGTCTGGTGTTAAATCTCGACTCTCGAGTGTGCTCGCCCATCTCGCGCCGAATACCGCGGCTCCATTTGAACATAACTTCAATCGGCATACGCTCTCGCCAACATTTTTCCTTCCTAGGGCGGCAGCTATCGAACCTGATGTAAGGGGTCAATTCATCTTACCTTTCGGACTAATCAATGTCTTCTTAGACCTGAGAATGACATCACTAATCAGATGAGCAATTGTAGGCGGAAGCGATCTACCATGTGACGGCCGATAATCAGATTCTCCGCCGAACGTACAAAGAGACCGCGGCTCGAGCATGTGGTTTGGCATACTATCTCAAGAAGCACGGGCTTCGAAGAGTGGGAATCCTTGCTACTAATACTCCGGCGTTTCTGGAATCGATTTTCGCAGTTGCGGCCGCGGGCGCGATCAATGTTGGTAAGAACCCATAGTTGGCCTATTTACTAGATGAAACGAGCTAAAAGGTCTTCAACAGCCGTCAACTATCGACTCAAACAAGATGATATAGCTTATATCTTTGAGCACGGAGACGTGGACATGATCATCGTGGACAAAGAATTCGAACCACTACTTGCAACTTATCGATCGCAACATCCTAATGTTCCCTTTCTGGTGGACGATGATAAGTTTAGCAAGCCCTGGGAGGTGATTGGGAATGGGGACTTCGGCACTGCTATCGAAGAAGGCTGGAAATATGACCAGGAAAACGGACAGCACAGATGGGAAGGACTAGAGAGTCAGGCTCCCGACGAAGATTCTGTTGTGGCACTTGCCTATACTAGTGGAACAACTGCGCGTCCCAAGGGAGTGGAGTTCACCCATCGTGGCTGCTACCTGGCAGCATTGGCGAATGTGATTGAGTCTGGTCTGAATTCCGATAACGGACGAGCTAAATATTTGTGGACGCTACCCATGTTTCATGCAATGGGTTCGTTTAAGCCCAAGAATCCTTCGCAGAGCCAACCACTAACTTTATTGATAGGATGGACATTCCCATGGGCTGTGACAGCTGTTCGTGGAACTCACTATTGTCTCCGCAAGATCGACTACCCAGAGATCTGGAGATTGCTAAAGGAAGAGCAAATAACTCATTTCAATGCCGCACCGACTGTCAATACCCTCCTCTGCAATGCTCAAGAAGCTGAGAAACTGTCTCATTCTGTGCGCGTCACGGTGGCTGCTAGTCCTCCAACGGCGCATCTGTTTGAGCAAATGACGAATCTCAATCTCCACCCCGTCCACGTTTACGGTATGACGGAGACTTACGGGCCGATCACCAAAGGATACTATTTGCCACAGTGGGACCAGATTCCCTTGAAAGAGAAGTATCAGAAAATGGCTCGCCAGGGCCACGGTTTCATCACGAGTCTTCCCGTCCGGGTGATCAAAACTGATGTGCCCGAGGGAACAGTTACCGATGTCCAGCGAGATGGCAAAGAGATCGGTGAGATTGTATTTGTGGGTAATATCTGTGCCCGCGGCTACTACAAGGATTTCGAGGCCACTCGAAAACTGTTTGCCGGGGGTGTATTGCACTCTGGAGACTTGGCTGTATGGCACCCGGACGGCGCCATTCAAATCCTCGATCGTGCCAAAGATATTATCATCAGTGGTCAGTACCTATCCATAGATAATATGTCTCAATCCGAAAAGCTAACATGACATAGGTGGCGAGAATATCTCCTCTGTTGCCCTTGAATCTATGTTGGTTACCCATCCCGATATCCTCGAGGCCGGTGTGGTCTCCGTCCCAGATAGCCACTGGGGTGAACGGCCGCAGGCCTTTGTCACGGTAAAGCCAGGGAAAAGCTTGGAGGGCCTTGACGTAATTAGCTGGGCTCGCAGCTCCAGTGATATTAGTAAATTCATGATACCTCGGGAAGTGGTCGTGGTGGCTGAGTTACCCAAGACCAGTACAGGCAAGATACGCAAGAATGTGCTGCGAGAGTGGGTGAAAGCGCCTGAGAAAAAATGACTGGAATTTCATCATAAATCAGCTTAGAGAGGTTTGAATTTTGATCGAGAACACGTGAAGACAAATAATTGTTTCCAGGGAATACTTGAACATTCCAACTATATTTGCATGACTTCATTGGTGATTACAATTATATATCCATCTCGTGGGGGGATTCATCATCAGCCATCAGCCGCACGAGATCAGATCAAGGGACTCGTCACATCAGTAATTCTCTCCGAAACCTAGGGCTGGTAGTCATCCATAATCTATTTTTATTTTTATTTTAATAGTAGCCCATTTCCCCTCATTTAGTACCAAGTCAACTAAACCCTGACCATCTTATCGCTCGATAAGCAGTGGCTTGGCACTCCACGAACCGGCCCCATTGCCTCATCTTCCCCCTCCATTTACCTCTCCCCTTTACACCCTGCATTCAGGCGATCTCCAAACCAGGGGGTACATCTGCAGGCACTATTGCCCTGTGTCATAAACATTTCGGAACGCCACTCCCTTCGCTGCAACTACGCGCTGCGGATCCCACGCTACATCATCACCTTTCCTCTCGATCGGGTTACCGAGAGAAAAGGCCCAATCAAGCATCCTTTGTCAACAAATCCAACCTTGGAACAAAGACTGGGACTGGCGACCCTGCAACTAAATCCCCTAGAAGGACCCGCTGTCCACCCAAGTTCTTTGCTGCATCCTCTAGTCTGCACACGCACACCGCCCGTGCAGACATCACTCTGCGAGTGATGAGACCCTAGCCCTGCGACGATCCCAAGCCACCGTATATTGGATTTTCAACTCTTGATCCCAACTCATAAAGGCTGCCAAAATGCCCCGCCAACGACCTGCTGCTCGGATGCCGAGCGAAGCACCCTCCGAAACCTCATCCTCAACGTCACCGGAACGCGCCGCAGATGACGACACAGACTTCTTCATGGCCCAGGCCAACGATTCACAATCTTCGATTGGTGTCGCCAATTTTCGAGACCTCCGAGTGCAGAATAGCCAATCTGTCCCAGTATCCCCGATCGGCCGCCTCCCGCCCGAGATCCTGATCGCGATCTTCTCTAAACTGGTGTCCCCGGTGGACATGCTGAACTGCATGTTAGTCAGCCGCAACTGGGCTGCCAACTCGGTCGGAATCTTATGGCACCGACCATCCTGTGGTAACTGGGATAATTTGAAGAGCGTGGCGTCTTCTGTGGGCAACCCGGAGAGTCTTTTCGCATATGCAGACCTCATCAAGCGGCTCAACCTGTCCGCTTTGGCGCGTGATGTCAGCGATGGGACAGTTGTTCCCTTCACCCAGTGCAAGCGCATTGAGCGACTGACTTTGACCAACTGCTCCGAAATCTCGGACAAGGGTGTCTCGGATCTGGTTGAGGGTAACCGGCACTTGCAAGCGCTGGATGTCTCAGATTTGCGACACCTGACTGATCACACACTCTATACGGTATCAAGGAACTGTCCGCGTTTGCAGGGTCTCAATATTACCGGCTGCAACCGGGTGACTGACGAATCGCTTCTTGTCGTATCACAAAGCTGTCGCCATATTAAAAGATTAAAGCTCAACGGCGTTACTCTCGTCACCGATCGGTCCATCCTATCTTTTGCAGAGAACTGCCCAGCGATCCTGGAAATTGACCTCCACGACTGCAAGCTGGTGACCAGTCCATCAGTAACAGCTCTCATCACCACCCTTCGTCACCTCCGAGAACTGCGCCTCGCACACTGTATTGACATCGATGACTCGGCATTTCTAAATCTACCAGAGGGTAGAACGTTTGACAGTCTACGGATCCTAGATCTCACAGCATGTGAGGAAGTGAAAGACGATGCTGTGGAGCGCATCGTTAATGCTGCACCTCGGCTACGAAACCTGGTACTGGCCAAGTGCCGCTTCATTACAGATCGCTCCGTACAAGCCATTTGTAAACTGGGCAAGAACCTTCACTATGTGCATCTAGGCCATTGCTCCAATATCAGCGACGTTGCGGTCATGCAGCTCATCAGAGCTTGTAACCGTATTCGATACATCGACCTGGCTTGCTGCAACCGCCTGACTGACGCCAGTATACAGCAGTTGGCCAGCCTCCCCAAGTTGCGACGTATTGGTCTGGTCAAATGCCAAAATATCACAGATTTGAGCATCAAGGCATTTGCACGCCGTCGAAGCAGCCCTTCGATCAGTAATCTGGAGCGTGTTCACCTTAGCTACTGCACTGGGCTTACCATGAATGTAAGTTGTATTGTGCCTTTGTCTGAATGTCTCATGCTAAAATTAGTCCTTAGTCTATTCGGCCTTTGATCAACGAGTGCCCACGGCTCACTCATTTGAGTCTAACAGGAGTTCCGGAGTTCTTGAACCCAGCTCTCACAAAGTTTTGCCGAGAAGCGCCACCGGAGTTTACGCAACAACAGAGAGACGTGTTCTGTGTGTTCAGTGGGGATGGTGTGTCCCAACTCCGGGACTTCTTGAACCGAGATGAATGCGAAGCCACTATGTATGATGACGATGACGAGTTGGACGAAGATGCGGGTCAGATGACCGGTCTTATGGACGCTACTGGCATTAACGACGAAGATTACATCGATGTCGAAACACTTCCATGATTGATACCCCCTTCCCTTCTTGTTCGTCTCATTTATCATACAGGAGGCTCTTTATCAGTTTGTTTCATCGGTTGTTTCCCCCCCCACACTTTTCGTTCCCTCCATTCTACAGGGCCATCCAAATGCCAGGCTCAAAAATGAGGATCAAACAGAGGTCATACTTCCACCCATATGAGCGAACATTACCCTCTGCGTTACTTTCTACGTTACCCATTAGTATCGGTATTCGGAAATGCATATTCTCTGTTAGCGAACGGGAGCAAATGATTTTATTCACATTCTAGTGGATTATGCGAAATTATCAGATTTATGCACGGACATGACTTATGCTTTCGTCCATTTGTAGTTGTGTGATCTGTATCCGTAGGAGTTAACTGTAGATTGGCGTTATCAGTGCCTTAAATCGGCGGCAACATCCGAGCTCCTCTCCCCGCATTCTTGCTCCAACTTCAACCTCCTTCGCAAAGCCACTTGGTGCACCCCCTCCATGGCTTTCCCAAAGGCCAAAAACCCCCTGGCCTTTGCGCCATGGCCGGTTACGATCATCATAACTGTGGTGTATCTGGCCCTACTCATCCCTGTGATTGTCATCCACGAAAATGTCCCGTCCGCACCACGAACAAGCCCAAAGGGCCTGGACCTGACCGAAGCTTGGTCAGACCTGCAGACTCTGACCGAAGGCTTCCACCCGTACAATTCTCACCAAAATGACGAAGTCCGATCTTGGCTGCTTTACCGCATCAACGCCATCCACTCATTATCCGTCGCGACAGCCAAAGCCGCAAATGAGACTACACCGGAAGTCTTCGTGTTCGACGACCTTACTTCGAACCTGACTTCGATCGACGGACATACTGGCGTGTACTTTGAAGGCAATAACATTCTCGTCTACATCCGTGGCTGGGAAGATAAGCAAGAGAACTGGTGGGAGACCGGTAAAACTCCGGCAGGAAAAGGTGGTGTACTCGTCAACGCGCACTACGACAGCGTCTCGACCGGATACGGTGCCACAGATGATGGCGTTGGCGTCGTGACTTGTCTCCAGCTTATACGGTACTTCACGACGCCTGAGTATGCGCCGCGCCGTGGATTGGTGGTGCTGTTCAACAACGGCGAGGAGGATTACTTGAACGGCGCACGCGCGTACAGTCAACACCCGATGGCCAAGTTCGCGCATACATTCGTCAACCTTGAGGGAGCAGGGGCTGGTGGCCGTGCTACGTTGTTCCGGAGCTCGGACACGGAGGTTACGCAGGCATATGCGAAATCGAAGTCTCCCTTCGGGTCGGTTTTGAGTGCCAACGGGTTCCAAAAGGGGCTTATCAAGAGTCAGACGGATTATGTGGTTTTCCAGGGTATGCTGGGTCTGCGTGGACTTGATGTTGCCTTTTTCGAACCCAGAGCTCGATATCATACCGATCAAGATGACTCGCGGCACACCAGTATGGGCTCATTGTGGCATATGCTGTCTGCTGCTGTTGCCTCGACCCAGTATTTGGTTTCAGACTCGAGCGACCGGTTTGATGGCCGAATTCGGGACGATGGCCTTGTGCCGAGCGGGACAGGTACTGATGCCGTCTGGTTTGATCTCTTTGGCAGTACATTTGCCGTGTTCCGCGCGCATACGCTTTTCGCGTTGTCGGTGACTCTGCTGATTGTGACGCCTTTGACGCTGCTGGTCACTTGCATTGCTTTGTCCAAGGCTGATAAGATGTATCTATTTCGTTCTTCTGTGCGGGTGGACATCAGTGACGAAACAATACCGCTTCGAGGCCTGCGGGGCTTCTTCCGGTTCCCATTTCTCATTGCTATCCCCACAGGCGTTACGGTAGGTCTCGCTTACTTGGTTACGAAGATCAACCCCTACATTGTGCACAGTAGTACATACGCCGTATGGAGTATGATGGTTTCTGCCTGGGTCTTCTCAGCCTGGTTCGTGTCCTGCGTTGCCGACTTTTTGAGACCGTCGGCATTCCACCGAGTATACACCTGGACTTGGATGTTTGTTCTGACTTGGGCTTTGCTGGTCGTTGCCACTGTCTATGTGCACGAGGAAGGGCTTGCTGGTGGCTACTTCATGCTCTTTTACTTCGCTGGTACCTTTTTGGCAACCTGGATTTCGTACCTTGAGCTCTTCTCTCTCCCTACAAAGTCGGAATACCTCGGGTATACGGCTCAGAGCTCTCGGCGACCCAGCGGATTTGGCACTTCGTCTGGAGATGAGCACCAGGATGAGGATGAGACTGAGGGAGAACCGACAGAAAATACCTCCCTGCTTCGTAACCAGCAACGGACTACATTCGCCAACTATGTGAATGTTGGTGGTCATGTCGACGAGGACGAGGACGAGGAGTATGATCCTAACGTGTATGGACACGAACAGAAATGGAGTGCTTCAATGCCGAGTTGGACCTGGATCCTGCAGTTGCTTCTCACCATTCCTATCGTTCTGATGCTGGTGGCCCCGCTCGCACTTCTGTTGACGAGTGCTCTTCACCAAACGGGTCAGGATGGTAACTCTCAGCTGTTTGTGTACATTTGCATCGCCAGCCTGACAGTCGTGCTATTCATGCCGATACTACCATTTGTCCACCGCTACACTTACCACATCCCAATCTTCTTGTTCCTTGTTCTACTTGGCACTCTCATCTACAATCTTGTCGCATTTCCGTTCTCAGATGCCAATCGCGTCAAACTTTACTTCTCGCAGCAAGTTGATTTGGATCTCGGAAACTCAACCGCCTATCTGACTGGCGTGCTCCCCTTCGTGGAAGATGTGGTTCGAGGTCTTCCCAGTGCCGGTGGTCAGGCAGACTGCGTTTGGAACGACGCTCTTAGCCGTTCGCAGTGTTCTTGGACTGGTCCAGAGCCGCATGTCGTTCCCAGCGAATATGTCTCCAGTAATTCGCCTTCTCCATCCTCAGACTGGGTCTTCTTCACTACAGAATCTACCGGAAAATCCTCCGTGCGCTTTGAGATCTCAGGTCAGAATACCCGCTCCTGTCGCATCACTATGGACGGCCAACCCGTCAAGAATTTCAACGTTCTCGGTAGCTCTGAACCCGATCACCGCTTCCTCCACCCATCTCAAGATGGTATCCATGAAATACGGTTATGGAGTCGCACCTGGCAGAACAAGTGGACCGTGGACGTTAACTTCGCCGAAAAGGAGAATGATACCACTACTGCGGACGCAGCCTCGTTCACAGGCCGTGTTTCCTGTATATGGAGCGACAATAATACCCCCGGCCTGATTCCTGCTCTTGACGAGCTGAGGAAGTTTGCTCCTTCTTGGGTTGCTGTGACTAAGTTGACCGATGGCCTGGTAGAAGGATACCGGAAGTTCGAGCTGAAGCAAGCTAGCTTTGGAGAAACTAACTCGCTGTGAGATTTTTGTATCTTTCTAGGTGATTCTTTTAGTCTTTATATTGGTTTTACGTCACCACAAGACCTTTCGTTATTGGGCGGTATCTGTCTACATCATGTACGCCATATTCATAGCAATAATCATTCTTTCGGTGACAACAAGCATTTGATTTTATTCCTACTCAAAGTAGCATTTTTGACGCTGTCATAGTACGACAAAAAGAGATGTTGACCACGCTCTGGGGCTCCAATGCATCAGCCATCGTCATACTCCAACACAGTTTTGCCCTAATGACAAAAGACCATGGAGTCTCACGACAGAGATTATATCTGTTTTGTATCCATCCAATCATCCATGCCTATTTCCAAACGCTTACTGATAATTCGAATTTCTCGAAACAGCCAAGAAAGCAAGCGACCATAGCTGCAGAATATCGGATTCTAGCAAAATCAGCACAATTCTCCCCATGACCCATGAAACAAAGAGAAAAAACCCCAACTCACCAGTCTGACCCGAAAGCCCAGGCGGCGGTGGCAAGTCAACCAACTGCGCCAACTGAAACTTTCCATCCCCATAAACCCAAGACCACATCTCCGTCGAAAGCTGCTCATCATTCAACTCAATAGAATCCCAAAGCGCATTATACGCAGCTTTAACGTTATCGAATATCGAATCATCGGTACAAAAATCCGGCACAGCCACAACCCTCTCCTCTGCATTCTTCGAAGGCGCGGAGAAGTTTGCTCTAACCTCGCACCGCCCCATCTGCAACTCAAGACCCTTCGCCATCATAGCGAGCTGCCAAGACCAGACAACCGTACCATGATAGGCGCCGGTAGTCCAGTTCTGAGCATAAACGACATCCCCACCGAAAGCCGGGTTCGCGATTAACATACCCACATCAGTCATTAATCCAGCCGGGAACGTGCGGCGGATATTTGTCGCGGTTGCATTCAGGAATCTGGATAGTTGGGCGTTGTTTGTTGTGTTTAGGAGGTAGTGACGGAAACAGTCGTCTGTGTGCATCACTTCCACCTTTGAGAGGTTGTTATTGCCATCTAGAGCCAGGGCGTAAAAGGTGACGTCCGTATCAATTGATGAGGTTTGATCCGGGCCCGCGAACGCGGACGCGTTTTTGTATGATTTGACCAAAGTTTGTGCTTGAGATTGGGGTACTGACACTTCGAAGAACTGGAGAGTTTGATCTTCCCATATTTGGGCGTATTGATCTGCTAGTTGGCCCCATTGCTTGTTTCTGTAGATGCCTCCTCGGGCGAGGGAGGCGATGGAGCGGAGAGCTGCTGGGGCAAGGGCTGTGTTTACGTCGAAGGGGATGCGGCCTCCGCCGATGCCTGTCAATGTTAGATCTTGTTTGTGAATGGAAGAGAGGGATGTGTGTACCGAACTCGCTATCTCGCCATTGGCCGACGACTTGGTCTTGTTTCAGGTGAATTAAGTTATCTTTTGTTTGGTTTTGGGCAAATGGAGCTGTGAGGCGCATTATGCGCTCGGCGTTTATTAGGGCTAGTTGGCCCCAGGTTAGATTTTTGTTTGCTGCGTTGATGGATCCGGCCTTTGTGCTTTGAATTCTATGTTAGACCGAGCTTGATGGAAGAAGGTTTGGGAGCTTACTTGAAGAACACAGAAGCTCGCTTTTGACCAACTGGGTTGTTTAGGAAATATCGCTGCATCAAGACGGGCAGATAGTAGTCTGGGTCGATCTAGACACTGTTAGGGACTACACAGTAGGTATGGAGTAGAAGAATAAATCTCGCAAGAACGGACAAAAGGGTACAGACCATTCCATAAGTGCAGATCATGGCGCTACTAGTGATGTTATCTTGCATATTGGTCCAGGTCGCGTAGTCACTAGCCATTGTCAGTATGCGGTTATAAGTGCAGAGCGAAGAACTCACCCAATAGTTTCTTCATGGCAGACACTGCCGTCAGTCCGGTTGGTACGCTCCAACACAGCCCCCAGAACAGCTTCCATAGCGGTTCCATTTCCATTGCTCAGGACAGGCTCCAACAGAAGCGCAGAAATCATTGAGTCACGCCCAAAATACGTCAGAAACCGCCAAGCACCTGCAAGCAATTTTTCCGAGTACGATAGGAAAGAAAGCGCAGTTGTCTGATCAGGCATCTCGGTAGTGAGATGGGCTGACTCATTGTTTAGCACTGCATCTGGATTCAATGATGCTAGCTGGGGATAATTCAGTTTTGCCGTGAAAAGATACTCGCCTGCCTCGAATGCCAGTGTGCGGTCAGCAACCGTGACAGTAGAATCACCGCCGATGGCACCATTAACCCATGGCTGGAAAGAAAGACTCGTGGTAGTAACGTTATCGAGCCACTGTCGCTCGACCGAAGCGCTTCCATCGCTGTTGGAAGTATACTGAATAGCATTCTGAATTTCTGGATAGAGGATACTAGCACCCTCTACGAAATCTCGGATCGTGCGAATACTTCCCAATATGGGCAGAGAGAGGGTAGCAGAAGAGTTGAATCTTATGACCCCCTGAATACCCACATTGGGATAGTTGCTTGTTGAAGAAGCATTATACACCGGTGCTAATGGACTGCCGATTGTCGAGTTCACCAGCTCCACTGACAAAGTTCCGTTGACTTTATTCTCGGGTGTGAAGAAGGTGCATATGCCACTGTTACCCGCGGGCCAGGCAATGATCAGACGTGGGCCGATGGTGGATAGGTTGCTGTCAGGCAAGGGACTAGTGACCACCGCCTGGGCAGCGACATTACAGTCGGAGTAAAAGTAGTTACTATAGGGCGGGTCACTCAAAGACAGTGTCGAAGCTGAGTTGGTGCATAGTGGTGCAGAAGAGCGAGAATGGAGGTGCTAAGACTTGCTTAATGTGGGATGAAAGTGAATATCATGGTTCTGCGCCACTTACTACATCACCACTTGCTATAGCGGCGGTTGCGGTTATGCCCAGGAGGGAGAGCTTCAATCGACTCTTCATGGTGCATTTATTTGAATCTGGGGATAGGAAGGATGGTATGGTCATGGACTATTTATGCCGTGCAATGTAGTAATGGAATGGACCTGAAGGTGGAGCATGAGGAAAAGTGGGTCGGATTTCCCCACGGGGAGTCGCAGGTGGAAGGTTTAGGTTCCCGATATTTCTCCGCGCCATCGACGTCGGTGTGAATCTATACCGGACTTGGAAGGTCTTTAGAACCGTGAAGCTTAAGTCAAATCCATTAAGCTTATTTAGCGTCGCATTGACTCGGATGTTAGTTTCCAAGAGAGTCTTGATCCACTATACCTTCAACTTTGACATTCTGGGCGACTTCACAAAGCACGTGGAAAGGGAAGTTTTTTTTTTTTTAATTATTTGGCTCTTCTTTTTCATTTCTCGACTCTTTCACTCCTCGAAATCTTGCACTCCTCACTGGTGCACTTGCCATGTCACATTCTCCATGTTGTATGGTCTCCTGCACAACACAGCTCACAAGATTGCCGGCACGAAACGGAAGCCACACCAAACCTACCTGGAAATATGCCTCCAAACGAATGCTCAAGTCTGTGACTGTGCTTTCCTCAGGTAGCGGTCGCGAGGTTTTCTGAGCAAAAATTCCTTGGAAGGACTTGGTATTTTTATCAGGCCATACCTCCGCCACACGCAGACGTGCCGATACTTAGATTCATTGCAAGCAAAAACACAACCCCCGTACCAAGAGTCTGTGGAGTGAGTTGAAGACACAGCAAACTCGAGTCATTCCTCACGGACTTCATGCTAGGCCAATGACTTGATCAAGTATGGGAAAGTTATAGACAGAGCAGAAAGTCTCGCCAACGAGCTCCATTACTACATCAATCAACCCCGCGCCTGAACGGGGTTATAATTTGGACTGTTAACTGTGGCGAGGCCACCATTGGACCGATTTCTTCAATGAAACATGGACCCTTTAAGATTGGAAAGGAGTCCACTGAATTTCTCCTACGGGATATTTTTACCTTGGCCCCGGGGAAGCTGCAGTATGCCAAGGATGCCCTGACGGATGATTATGAGATTAGGTTTACGCATTTTGATTTCTCATTACGGGATATTTCTTGTTGAGGGGGACCGTGTTACGGCTGTCTCTTGGCTGCTGGGTTGATGCAGGGTGGTATCCCGGGTGCTGGGAGCATGTCATTGCGCAGGGGCTTCGAACACCGCTGGCTGACATCTCGGAGTATCTTTCGCGAAAATCTTCATATTAGGAGGGATAGGGGGGCATGAACTTTCTTTGGGAGACATCAAGGCACTAGGTGACTCGAAATCCTTGCAGTATCAAGCTATCTATCTCGAAGTAGAATAAAGTAATCTAAAAGACATAAATACAGTATCTACCGGAATGATTGAATATCGGATAATAACTAATACGTATATTGAACAAACTCAAAGGGAAAGGACCACTCCGTAGAGTTCCATCCGCTAGGTATCATAAGCGCATATATACAAAACAGAATTAAAATGACATCTAAAATTCGGGAATCCTTCAGGGAGTACGAATTCAATACTCCACTTAGATATGGCTATACCATGAAGATATGGAAGCACACGGATAACCGAGGTTTCGAGGGCCGGGCGCAGAGCCGGGTGCAGAAGTAGCGCAGATGGGGATGTCTCTCATCGCAGTCGTACTTCGGAGGTAATAAGCTGATGGGATATCACTAGTCACAAGGACAAGGGGCGTATCTCATATAAGTCATGAGTCATAAAGGAGAAAATACAACAATGCTTCGTAGACCGAACCCGTTACCCTGGTTTCCGTGGTTTTTCGGATAACCGAGACGAGTGTCGCTGGTATCGAACAAAAGGATTCGTGAAATCGATTGGACGCACGGAGTGTGTGTCGCAAGAGTCAGAGGAGTTGGTGGGAGGCGAGTGCTCAAACATGGCGATGGAAATATCGTCTGCGTCCATCCAGTCTGGAGTCCGGGTGATGAATGCTGGAGCAGCGTGGGTGATGTCGGAAGGAACACGAGTCGCGTCGACAAAGTCGGGCAGATTTTCGGGTCCAGAAAAGGATTCGGGTTTCCAGACGTGGTTATGGACTAGGTGGACGAGTTTACCTAGGACGGCGAATTCGAGCTTCAATTTAATGCTGTAAACGGCCCCCTTCAGCATAGTTTCCATGATATAGTAGTCCTTATATTCCGCTACCAGTAGTCCCAGGTCCAAGATGATGATGATTGTGTTGATAATGAGAAGCTGCCACTGGATCTTGCGCTTGGTGCGATCCGGGTCGAGACGTAGCATGCGCACCGTTTCCCAGATGTATAGACCCGAAATGATAAACTCTTGAATACAAAAGCCGGTCATTTGTATTTTTTCCATCACATTATATCCACGGATCCATGGGCCGTTGGGTTTGGCCAGGTTGGTGCCGTAGGTTAAGACGGTGGTTGGGATATGCAGCGCGATGGCGTCGACAATGATCATGGCTAAGACGCGTCGTAAGACCCGATGGTTCGATATCACCAGATGCAAGCGTGAGTATAAGACAATCGACTGGCCCGTAACCATACACCACCATCCGATGGTGAGTAAAGTGACCGGAAACCATGTTGCGGAGGTGAGGTCGAAAAATTTCATGAGGAATCCCAGCGAGTATGGGACCAGACCGAGCGAGGAGGATATAAGTAAGCTCCAGAAGTATAGGCCTCGATATTGTGCAAAGGTCACGAAGAGGAGGGTGACGAGCTCAAATGCATTATACCAAGTGACTCCTGCCAGAGTCGCGATGGTGATCTGCATCCCCAGTGAGCTGCCTTTGGCGCCGCCGGTGATGCCCTCGCCGGCGGCGGTTATATTAACCATGGCGGATCGTTGTTATGGAGGGTGCATTCTGCGTGGAGGATGTGAAAGGAAGGAATTAGGTGAGAATAGATTTGATATGTGGAGAGAAACAAGCCCTGGGCGCAGGGTTGCGGGGGCGGAAGAGGTCAATGTGGACGTAAAACCAGATCGGAAATGACCCGGGGGGGGCTTAAACAAAGTGCAGGATTCGATTCCTGCGCCATCCTATTTTGGTATATTACTGTACGGAGTACTCCGTATTGATTTGGGATTGCAAAAATTCTTTGATCGGTTTACCCTTTGTGCCATACCCTCATCTGATTTTGAGTAACTGGTTATTGGATATTCTTGGTATATCTACTATACTTCAGGGCTATCCAAAGTTCGGGGCCAAAAGGTGAATAGAAGCATGTCTTAGAATTGCGTACCGGGGATGCGGTGACTTCATCAATACCTGTATTTCACCCCGGAAATGCGCATGGCGTGAACCACTATTCGGCCTTAGCGCAAGGACCAGTGGGGGCCTCATCCAGGCGGGTCTCGCCTTTTTACGGGAGCAAGGAGTCCCGGTTTGAAATATAGTCCTATTTCTTCCGCCGTTGGAACTCTATTGATTCCTACCGCCCATCAACAAAGACCAACATATGGGATTTTGTGGGATTATGGGGAAAAGCTAGGGCAAAAAGCGGTCTGACCCACAGCCTGACCACGCAATGACTGCACGCGTCTCATTGGCATGGGTAATCAAAGGGCAGGTATGATGTGGGATCTAGGGCTATTGAGCCGTCTGATCGGATCCATCGACTCGATCAGAAGTACCAGACATGCAGGCTTGTATTTGTCGACGGATCCGCATTGGCCTCCACACGAGCTCCAGCAGGAGCCCGGTTGGGCACGGCCATCATAGTCGCAGGCATGGTAACTGACCCTGTGTTCCGGTCTGAAACGTTACAAATGGTATGATTGGAAGCGGACTTTCCATTTCACCGCAACCTCTCTCATCACACTCTCTACTCGGCGAGGACCGGAAATTGAAGTGATTTCGAAACTTTAAAAACACTTATAATGCCTCACTCAAATGCCGACGGGAGACAAAGAGGGCTATGCCCCACTCAGGGCAACAGGGAATGTATCCTAGCGGCTCGTCGGCGCCCATTATCCCGCACCCGCACCGACTTTCCTAACCAAGGCTTTGCCACTGCGATCCATGTCAAGCTCATGAAATCTCCGAGATCAACGTAATGATAAGATTCAAGGCAGACCAGGCTTATGAATGTCTGAGTACGTATTCTGTTAGGCTAACTGGTGCCAATCCAAGCCAACAATATCTAAGCCCTTGAGAAAGATGATTAATGGGGTATACAAAACGTAAACAATGCAAAATAACGTGAGAACACTATTTGCGGCCCATAAAAAGGGGCCCAAGACGACTGCAAAGCCTTAACAGGTTCATTGGATTTTCATTTCCATACTGAAATCCTTGTATGCCTTGAATGGGAAAGGGAAGATGAGCGCGTACTCGACAACAGGATCTTGAAATGACGTCATTTAATATCAACAACCAAACAAACCGCGCGCCATGACTCAAGCAATGGTCCAAATTGCTGGAGCCTTGCCTTGAGAATACTGGGTCGAGTATTGACCTTACTGTACTCAAAAATACTATTCGCTGCCCAAGTCTTGAAATGCTTAGTGAAAACGAGCCCTAGATTATCCGATTCAAAATTGTATGTGTACTAAGGATATATAGGACACGCTCGATATTCTGACTGGGGAGACAATAGCCTCATCGGCTATGATCTGCATTGAAATATCCTCAGCATGGTCTTCGAGGTCCCTGTGGAGACAATGTGTGTTCACACATCGCGGTCACGATATTTCAGATAATCTGCTCCCCCAAGTGGCATTGTTCAAATGCGCGTGCGGATCTGATTGCACATGAGTACGAACACTAGTTCGAGAATCTTCTTTGCCATGGGATGACTGTGCCGCGCTTGAAGGGTACATATGTCAGAGTACGAATACTCTGCCGGCACGGCCCGGTCCGGGCGCCGCGAAATGAAGGGATAAGCCACATGGTTGGCACTCTTTCCAAGGAGGGAATACCAACGCTTCAGAGATACCACCGATGAGATAGACCTACTTAACTTGGAAATGAGGGTCTTCTGCGAGCTTCAGAACCAACAGGCCAACCGCCTGACAGCCAATTGCCATAGTTGTTCCGCACATACCTAGTAGACTTGGGTCACTTGGGCGATACTCTGGAGGAATCCTGAGCGATATCCGTCCCTTGTAAGTAGGAACACACCATCAGAGCTCAGTCCATATTCTTCCTGCTGCGGAGACGAGCTAATGCTCATATTGTTGAAAGTCTCCTCGACAGGTTCATCTTGTGCACGATGGCCTAGGATGAATGTACCCGAGCCGGTATGTATCTTGTCCGAATCAAACCTGTCAAAGTAGAGATGACCTGGATATTCCATTTCAAGTGTAGCAATGCAAGATTCGGTAGACAAGTCCCATATCCTGACAGTGTTGCTAGATCGCGAAGCTGATGCAATTTGATTCTCTTCGTGTGACCATGCTAGATCCCATACAGTGAATGTATCCTTTTCAATGACCAATATTTCCTGGCCAGATGGGTCCCATATTCTGACGGTATTATCAAGCAAAGTTGATGCAAGACTTCTAGTGGGTGGCCAGGACAAAACCCCAACCAGATTCCCGTGGCATTTGAGTACCATATTCGACTGAGACGATTCATCCCAAATATCAATACTCTCATTATCTTCTGAAGGTAATGCAATCCTTCCATCACAGGACCAGGCAAGGCTGTCTGATATCCCGAGTCCACCAGCTTGGATTGTTTTCGCCGATCCTTGAGCCCGATCCCAGACTTAGATAGTAGCATAAATTGAGCACGACGCAAGTTTGGCTCCATCGTACGACCAGGATACGAGACGTACTGACTCAGTATGCCCGCTGAGAGTGGAAATGCATTCACCCGTTAAGGCGTCCCAAATTCTCGCCGTTTGATCGTCTGAGCCGGATGCTATTCTTTTACCATCATGGGACCATGAGGCGGAATTGATCTGGTCTTGATGGCCTTCGAGAGTATATCTGAACTGACCAGTGTTAAGGTCCCAGATCTGTATTGTATTGCCACTATAAAGAACTCTTTAGCTGACTGGTGAACAAGAAGGATCGTCTGATTGCGGAGCGTTAAGAAGGAGCCACATAGCCCAATGATTTCAGTCAGACATCCGAAGTCTTGAGCGACGCCATCAGGAAGGCCAGTCAACGAGGTCAGCTCGCTCAAAGTAATAGATCGGTATACCGTAGAGGCAATGGCCAAGATATCTTTGCAAAGGTCTGCCTTCTCTGATGCCACAATATCCTTCATCATTCTCCCGTACAGCGCATGAAGGCCCTGTGGCAAAGAATTCAGCTTTGATAAAGTACGCCACCGTGATGTTGACGATTTCCCTAGCTCCTGACATGCCAAGCGACCCAGAGAAAAGTTCCTTGTGACTTCGACGAAAGTTGTTCTTCCACTGCAACTCGAAGCTCGTTGCTATACTTCTTCACCCGTGCTAAGTAAAGTACCTTATGCTGGATGTACTTATCGACTGCATCTGCAATGGATTCCTCATTCAACTCTAGACATAGTCTAGCCCCGCTGGCGTCTTGAAGGCCCTCTTCAATTTCAGGCCAATTACGACTGGCCACAATCCATTTGACATGGGAGTGACAAGATGACTTCTCTGTGATAAGATCTAGAAGTAGATGGAGATCTGGGGTGCATTCATCTAGAGCGTCGATTACAATGAATGTAGACTGTAATTTCGCGTCCTCCAAAATAGCCGTTAATATCTTCGAAAGGGCCTGCCATGCATTGGTTCCAACTTGAATCCCATAGTTTATATTTGAACCGTGGATTGTTAAATCCGCGGGTCCCATGGTGGACACGGGAAGAGATTGTCTAAAATCGGCGACGATGTGTGAGGCTTTGTTGCGCGTTTGATGTTGACCCCGCAGTCATGTATAGCACATCGTTGGTCAAAGGACGGATAATTCCTTTCTCCGTATTTCCACTCCAAGTCTTGCAGTTCTAGCATGAGCAGGGCTCACATGCTCAGAGCTACTCAGGAAGCAAAGCGGCGAGAGGGGTGAGCACTCATATGGAAGGAAACTACCAACCGTCAGGAGAAGCCCAGTACACAGGTACATTATTATAAATGCGGGCTACTAAAGAAGAATAAACTGGAATAATGGAAACAATGGTGATATTGTGGATTCGATGGAGAGAAAGTATAGCGCGAGATGAGCTTCTCTAGCCGGAAGAACGCACTGGTCTCGTTAAGGTCTAACCGCAATGGCCTGCCATAGCGCGCCTTGACGCCTCGGGCCCGAACTACCCTGTCAAGGGAGTCGAACGCTAGGAGAACGATTGTGGCACCCCTCCTTTGCCACATTGATGTAGTCTGGGACGTGGGGTCCATCTCGCGAGCATGATCATCACTCTTGGCCATTGTAGTGAGAGGTCAAGCAAGGTCAAGCAATCAGTGACCCATTGCCAAGCTTGTCACCCGTTTTTGCTTCTATTTCGGTAAAACAGCCAAAAGATCGAAGCGATCCGGCTATTCATAGCCATAGCAATCATGCCCAGTCTCTTTTGCTGGTGCTGCGCCTACTTGCCGTAATCTGTAAGGCGTACCGGCCCTTGAGCCCTTAAGCAAGGAGTAACAAGACTCAGGCTCAACATCCGCTCGTATCACATGTAGGTTTGTACACCCAGTCACTGCGCATTTTTAGCCCCAGCCCCATCATGATCAACACTACCCCCGGTCGCAACGACAACGCGATCAACCTCACCCCGACACTCGGGCATCGCACTCCGCATCTCGCGGGCCAACACGTCCCGGAACCCAGCAAAAGCCTCTCGCTTTCCCTTTAGATCCTGGTTTCCGCGCTGCACCAGCTCCACAAATTCACGGGTGTAGATGTCTGGGTTGCGTGCGGAGTCCACGTAGTCAATTATCTCGGGCGGAAGCTGAATGCTGGCGAGTGAGGGGTTTGAGGGGTCGTTAGATTGGCCGTCGGCTGCTTGGTCTGATTCTTGTGTGTGGCTGGAGAGTGTGGAGAGAGTGAGGGTGAGGTTTTTGCTGGGAGTTTGTCAGTTAAATGCATCAAGGTGTGTCATTTATGTTGGTGTTAAGGAATGTCTTATTGCACGTACATCTTGCGCACTAGCTCTTGTTGGGTTTCTGGGCCTAGATAGCCGTGTACTGCGGATTGGATTTCGAAGAGGTGTTGGATTGCATCCTTGAGGTCGTCTGTGGTCACTTTTTAGCTTGCTTAACTGTCGTATTCTGTGCCCTTACTTACTATCGACCGTTTTCAGTGTAACTGGAGCCATGGTGAGAATTTAGTGAATAGAAATTAATCACTAGCCATTTGCGCGCAAGGAAGTTTCGCGGAGGTGGAGAAGGCGGTGTGATGACGAGGTCTTGATAAGAGAACGTTATCGTAAATGGTGATACGCAAGGAGTACGGAGTACACAGAGTAAGAGGTAAGAGCAGGTCGGAACATGTCTATTTAATTTCTCCGGGCTTTTAGAGCCGAATGCCTGGTAAAAAGCTTCAAGACCTCCAAATAGTTCAGCCATGTCCAATATGTCACTTGTCTATATGTGCATCACCATACAAGATCATACCTCCCCGGAGCCAAGACACGCCCAATTCGGCAGAACACGCTAAAGTGCACACTAAAATCACATCTATCGACATCTCTTTACACTTCCCGGGTCCGCATCTTCGGGAACTTGGGGATCTCAATCTCTGTTTCCATCTCTATGCCAGAAAGGCTAGGGAAACGCCGGCTGAAATTGGCTTCCCAGTCCTCGCCACCTTGGCCCGCCGATGATTGCTGGAAAGCTGGGCTGCGATCTTGACTGGCACTCGTGCCTGGTCGAGAGCTCGCCTGTGTTCCCACACGCAGGTTCTTCGGCTTGGGAGGCGCAGGTGGGCGTGCTGTCGCGGGCCGCGGCGTAGAAGAGGTAGCGGACTGGGGAAGTCTTGAAGGAGCGCCGGCTCCATCCCGATGGTCTGGCGGAGCTGAGACAACTGCTTCATGTCTGCTGTAGACCGGACCGGGAGTTTTGGAACTGGGCAATGTACCAGTATTCGAGGATTGTACGCTATCCTGCTTTGCCTGCAAAGCAGTGGTGTCGGTATATTTCCCATAGCCAGTTGCGGATTTTGGCACAGCCGCTGGCTTCTGAGTCTCACTCAGCAATGTCTGAACTCTATTTTGAATAACACGAGACCGTGCTCCATCAGCGCCAGCTCTGCCGCCTCCGTCTTCAGCGACCCGGCGCCGATATTCAGCCGCAGCACTGGCCACACGTTTCTCCTCTTGGGAAAGACGACGGCGTTCGAGCTCACGGCGCATTTCTGGGGAGATGTCATCGCGTTCCAGGTCATCTAGGGGGTCATCGTGATATGGCGAGAAAGATTCAGTGGGTGAATCCACGCTTTCTGAGCTGCCGATAATTTGTTGCTGGGGAGGGAACTCTTCAGCTGACGGAGTCGTAGGCTTATCCGGGTTGCTGCTCTCAAAACGACGGAAAGCATCACCAAATCGGCCTGCAAACAAGTTTTTGCTTCCAGAAAAGGATAGCGTAGACAAGCTGCTGCGCTTGCTGTGCTTGGCGCCATTGCTGGCACGTTTCTCGCGCTTTCGGTTACTCTCTTCCTCCTCTTTGACTCGAAGGTAGTCCATATCTGACGATATATTGGGCTGATCATAGTCTCGGTCCAATTCTGCCCGAGATGGGCGATTCTGCGCACCTCCATCATAGCGTGAGAGGTCCAAAGAGGAGCGCGAAGCCTCGTGGTCGCGCGGCAAGTCGTATCGAGCTGAAGCCTGGACTGAGACGGGGCGAGCTTTGCCAACCGCAGATCTCGACCGAGCCGCGGGCTCCTTCACATCTAGCGTTGTAGTCCTTCGCAGTGCTTCCATAGAAGGGCGTGCGGAGTTGGACTGGTGAGAAAATTGGTCAGATGACAATCGTGGGCTGGACTCTGGTCTCAAATTCGAGGAGGGAGGCGACGGGGCCTTCTGCTCCTCTGGAGACCATGGCTGACTTGCAGACCGTTGCTCCTCTTGGGGCGGGAATCGGTAAATCGGGCGACTAGACAGCTTCGGCTCTGATAATCGAGGAGTCTGAGCTGGTGATGTCATTGTACCCGTTGAAACCATTGCGGGGCGCGTAGGAGTGGGCTGGTACAACGGAGCGGATTGCCGACTTTGGACTTCTTGAGGCTTGGGTGCTCGAACAGGCGATGTATGTGACTGCCGGCTGGTAACCGGTTCTTGTCGTTCAGGCGAAGATCGCCGAGCAAAAGCCTCATCAGCCAAAGCATTGGTAAGTCTCTGTGAAAGCTCCTCATCCTCCGGTTTAGACTCTTTAGACGGTGGCTCAAATTCAAATTTATCTCCCGTTTCGTGTAGGATGTCAAACTGTTCCAAAGAAGGGAATCGCTTAGCTGCTTCGTCCGCCGCTTGCTTTCCCCGGCCATCCAAAACTGCGAATGGATCAGATGATGTGTTGGGAGAGCCACGGTACGGAGAAGGACTGGGCTTGGCAGAGTCATGTTGGGACTGAGGCTTCCCAGGCCGACCTCGTCGCATAGGCGCAATCTCAGGGATGATCTGCGTTTCTTGCATGGGAGGTGTGAATTTCGCGCCTACTGCAGGGACCTCTACAGGCGTAGGAGGCAATTCCTGGTATTTTCGTGCTTCTGAGACGGATCGATTGGAATAGATCTAGACATGTCAGTATGCAAAACAAACTGATGTACAGTGGTATAGAACTGACATCTCGGATAGGAACTTCTTTTCCTTGCATCTTGCACACTTCCTGCACCACCTCGTAGATATTTGGACGCTTGGAGGGGAGCTCCTTGAGCATCGATGCTGTTGAAATCAGTCATAGGCACTGCCTCGGGTGGTTAAGGATCAAACTCACCAATGAACAGCTTTAACCGGTCTGAAAACTGAGGGTATGCGGGGTACTTGAAAGTGGCGTTTAGAATGGCCATTTGGCCAACTTCTTCAAAGGGGGTCGTATAGTAGCATAATTTGTACAAGAACACACCAAGAGCCCAGATATCGCTCTTCTCATCAATGGGCTGCTTCCGATAGACGTCAATCATCTCCGGACTTCGATACTGCAGAGTCGTGTGTCGCTGCACATCATCCTCAATCAATCGACCCTCCGCAGCGGACGTAGCAGCAGGCCGAGGAGGAGCCGAGGATCCAAAGTCGCACAGTTTATAGCAAAGCGAGCCGCCGTTCCGCGAGATCAGGACATTCTCCACCTTGAGATCGCGATGGAGCAGAGGCGGTTTGAGATAGTGCATGCAGGCCACACCTTCGGCCACATCTGAGAAGATCTTGATGATCTCCGGCTCCGTCAACCGGTTCTGCAGGCGGGTATTCATGAAGTCAATCAGACCGCCACCCCCGCAGTACTCCATGAGCAAGAACACCTCATACCCGCCCCCGCGCAGCTGAGATGCATGCGAATCAATGTATTTTACAATATGCCGATGGCCTTTGAGCTTCTTCATCGTCTCCACCTCTGTGCGCATGTTTGCTAGAGCCGACTTGTCTGGCACGGCGACCCGCTTCAGCACCGCGGTCTCTGCGCCATCGATTGGTTTCGGAGGTCGCACAACGTAGACGTGAGCAAAGCCACCCTCAGATAGGTACTTTTCCACTACCACGCGGTGGCTGCCCACCTGGACTTTAGTCCCGGGGAGGAAAGTCCCCGCGGGAGCTGTGGCGACGGCGACCGGATTGTACGCAGCGAATTGGCGTGATGGCGCCGCATTTCCCTGGTGGGTTTGGGCAGAGGGTTGGAATGAGGACATGGTTATGGAGGGGGGGGGTTGCCCTTGAAGGGCAGGAGGGTAGACGAGGTCGTTCGTTCTATTGACGCAGCATAGGAGACGGGAAGTCAGATGCCTGGGGGCGAAGAGGACAAGCTGGCGGGGGCAAGAAAAAAACAGGGTAGTGCCTGACTACCACGAGCAAGTCAAAAGCCAAGAACACAGAGCCTCTTTAAACGTTAGACGGGGAGACTATGCAGAAGGAGGGAATGGGTGGAAAGTCGGGGAATACGATCCAATCATCGGGTGCGGGTCACGTTGCGGTTCCTGTCTCCTTGCGGTTTGCAGGTTTGCATTGTCACAACTATAAGAACTTCAGTAGTCAACGAGATATGATTTCTTTCAGGATCTTCGCTATTTTTTTCTTCATTCTTTCTTTTTATTAATCGAGATAGAGTCGACTGTCATGAACAGTGGACCGTGACTCGAACTGAACAGTCTTGATCAGGGTTCCATACCGCCTGCCCCGATCATGGGGCATTCCTCCGCGCTTGGTGGGCATGATGCGGTGGCTGATTATCTTTCCGCGGTCACATACTACAACTATATCTAGGCATCCTGTGTAAGTACAGATCATTAGAATCACTACAAGTCCAGGCTGCTACATATGAATTATGGGTTTATTGGATTCTTCCACCATCCTGACACCGAACTCACGAGTTCCCCGTCATGATGGCCCCACAATGCGGACTATTAGTGCCCCAACACTTGACCGCAAAGTCGACACGGTTTCCAGTCAACCCCTAGTGGCCAGGGGTCCCGCCCCCAAATGTACAGGAAAAGCCAGATCTATAAGTTCGTGTCTCGCATTGCATGGACCCATTTTATTCTTTCGAGATATCAGATCTTCAGGGAGTATGACGTGGGGAGGCTTGGTTTTTGAGTCAAACACTCGTCATTGCTAGCAACAAATAGACTTCAGTAGGCGACTTAAACTAGGTGCAAAGCGTGGCGCATGATCTGCCTGAGGCTCGACGATCGGCTGAAGTCAGCGGCCAACGCTATCCCCGATATGGAAAAACCAAAACAAACACTTCAGGCCATCAATTTGCCCTTTCGATCTCGAATCATGGATGTAATTGGGAGCTATACGGGCTTGGAGGATGATCACACTCTTGAGTAATTGTGGACAGTATCCAGTTGCAAGAAAATCACGTCAAGGTCGAAAAAAGAATTAAGGCTTAGACCGAATTGGTATCCCTAGATGCTGTGCCACAGGGTCCATTCTGTCCAGTGAACGACAGACTTGACCTCGCGTGGCCTGTGAGGAATTCAACATTTTAAAGGGAAAGGAAATTGGATTTCTCGTAAACAATTCTCGATGAGACACCAGCTGACGTGACATCGGAACAAACGCGCCCTTGTTTCTGTGTGTGATGGCCACGTCTTCGCTGCATGGAGCTGCCGATCCTTAGCGGCTCCCACTTTCTCCTAAACAAACCGTCACCCCCATAGCAACAATTCCGGCTCCTCCTCTTCTTGTGACATCCCATCCCTTTTCTCGGTTCCATCAATTGGACCCTGAAATTGTATTTTTCTTGGTTCTTGACATATATACCTTTATTCCAAAACCTCCCCCTCCCATCTGACACGGCTTCCGGCGCACTGAGTGGCCTAGGGCCTCAGTGCAGATCTAATCTCTAAAAGATCATGACCTGGCCATCGACTCACATTTGCGCCGAGAACCTGTCCAACTAAGGACTAGCCAGGTCATTTGAATCGACAAGAGGCGCCAGGAACCGGGTTGCTACAGGCGGGGTAGTTGGAAACGGCGCAGTGTACAAAGAAGATCTGAGATATTTACTTTGCCTCGAACGCCGAACCTTTGAACCCGTGGCAATTTCGATCGGTCGCAAATATATACTGAAGCGCGAATCCTGTCACTATGGATGGACCGCCGCCCCCTCCGCCGCCGCACGGCGAGAACCCTCATACCACCGAAGGCGAATACCGTAAAGCTTCCGACTTGCCACAAGGGAACTACGATATCTTCGTGATCCCCCCACACTCCTCTGGCTCCGGCTTCCTTTATCTTCCATCCTTGCAAACCAATCGCAACAGCTTCTTCGCAGGCGCGGCAAGTACAATGCTATTGGTGATAGCCTGGTCTTTAATTTCACCGGCAGTCAAAACTTGGTACATTGCTGCTGTCTCATCTAATGGCAATGGCAACAGTACAATGGCAATGGTTGTCGTGGCTTTTGGAGTAGGTATCGCGGGCTGGGTGGTTGGATTATCGCAGTCAAAGATAGAGGGCTTCTTTGGAGATAAAGGTGGAGGCTCTTCGGGAGGTTCTGGAGCTGGTAGGCCTAATGCCAACGGTCAGACCAATTCCAATCAAGGCAACGGGCAGCAGAATTATAGTGGCGGACCAGGACAGCAGCAGTATAACGGCGGATCGGGACAACAGCGACAGCAATATGGTGGAAACTATGGGGGACAGAAGCCGGGCAACCAGTATGCCGGCAATCAAAGCCAAAGTAATCCCGATCCTTCTCCAGACCCGGAAGAAGAGAAGGAAAGGGAAAGGGAACGGGAAAGACAGAAGGAGAAAGAAAGGGAGGAGAGAGAAAAGGAGAAAGAGAGGGAAAGAAAAGAAAGGGAAAGAGAGAAGGAGAGAGAACGCGAGAGAGAGCGTGAGAGGGAGAAAGAAAGAGAAAGACAAAAAGAGAAGGAAAGGGAGGAGAAGGAGAAAGAGAAGCAGAGAGCCGAGAAAGAGCGCGAGCGCGAAGAGGCTAAGCGCAAAGAAGATCTACGCCGAAAGATGGATGAGTTCAAGCGTAAGCGTGAACAAGAGGCCAAAGAGAAGCAAAGGGCAGCAGAGCGCGAGGCTATGGAGAAAGAGTTGAAGGAGCGTCGCGAACAGCTTGAACGAGAGATGGCAGCCGCCAAAGCAGCTGCTGAGAAAGAAGCTCGCGAGCGCTTAGAGAAAGAGGTCGCTGAGGCACGCGCAAAGCATGAGAAGGAGGCTGCCGAAGCCAAGGCGGAGGCCGAGAGGCTCACTGCTGAAGCAAAGGCAACAACTGACCGGCTGGCGAGAGAGGCAAAAGAAAAAGCTGCCAAAGAGGCTGCCGAGAAAGAGGCTGCAGCTAAGGCTGCCGCTCAGAAGGAGGCCATGGCCAAATTCGCTGCTCTCAAAGAAGCTGCCGCGAAGAGATATGCCGAGAAGAAAGCCCAAGAGGCTAAAGAGAAGGCAGCAAACAACAGACCTTCTGCTCCTGCGAGTGCTACCAGTGCTCCTCGAACACCTTCCCCCAAGAAACAACCACCTTTCCCAACTGCCCGGACCACCGTCGAGGAAGACGATGCCTATTCATTTCGACCCTACGATCGTCCACGGCGGCCGTACGGCGGTGCCTCTGGGTCCTCTGCCTATTCCGAATCATCATACGCGCCATCTCAATCAACAGCTCGGACGACTCCTCCACCATCAACTCGCAGTGCATACTCCACCAAGGATCCTGACAAGATCGTGATTCAAGGAGTTTACCAATTCAATAACGCCTTCATGAAGACACCAGTCTCTCAACTTGTCTCAGGTCAAGGCATGGTAACCGACGGACTCGTACTAAGAATCACAACTGAAGGACTCTTCGTCGACGACGACCTCCGAGGAGTCGGTCAACGCGAATGGGACGTAAAGGCCTGGACTCTAAAGCTGACCGAGGTCTGGTGTCCCCAAATGGGTGCACCTTCTGCAAAGCCGGGCTCCAGTAATCCCTTCTCTTTCCGTCGCGGCGGTGGCGCTCACTCGGTGCCCACCAACGAAGAATCCGATGCCTTCCTTACCAACTTGCTCAAGGTCTGCAAGAACACCTGCCGCCTCGCATCTCCGAGTGCATGTTTCGCTCGTAGCGCGAATGCGAGTGGCATCAACGATGCACGTGCTCCCCAGTCTGAGTTCCGTGGTCTCCACGTTCTTCGTGCCAGCATCCGCGATCAAGAGGGGAAACGTTACGTCTTCGTGTTGCAGGATACCGAAGCCTGGAAGGTTGCTATTGGCCTCCAGCGTCTCCGTGCTGGAGCTCTCGTCCGTAACCTAGGTGTTACCGCTCTATCCATCCCAGACTGCAAGAGCATTCTCGGTGGCCTTGGTTACGTCTAGACTCAACGATCTACACTAGCTTTTGCTCCCACCTACCTACGGTTGAATAAGGCCATATTTGGACATCTTTCCTCACATTTAGCGACTGGTTCTCTTGTTTCTTTTCCTTGCGCCGTTATTATACTTTCTTTCTCATTAGCGGCGGAGTTTGCTGCATACTCTTCTCTGGTACATTCATTCGCTCTTGGCTATGCCTTCCACAAACTTTTGAGATTCCCCCACCATTTTTGTTTCTATGCCTTATGTCTTATGCTTTTTGTTTTAATAGTACAGTTGATCAGCATGTGGATGAGTTGATTGGGGACGTATATAGCAGACCATTAAGTGAATCGTTGATTTTGTATTTACATATATCTTTCGTCTAGTTGAAGTATACTTCGAACAGTGGCCTCAGGGTCTTCCAAGTTTATTGGTTTCTTATCATGCCATTTCCAAGAATTCATAGAACCTCGGAGCGTTATTTCCAAGATTTGTCCGGACCTCTGATCTCTCTAGGTTAACAGCACATAGAGACTTCCAAGTAGAACAGCTATGGATGAAGTTCACGAGGAGCCTTCGAACTCTACCATACACGCAGCCTAGATGAACTTCCAAGATTATCCACAAATTCCAATCGTTTATTTCTACCGTAGGCCTCACTACCTAAATTATCATGGATAAGATCAAATCAAATGCCAAAACCCCTCAATTCAATCATGAATATGAATGAGATAGATTAAAAACAAAACTCCACGAATGATGTTTGATGTATCGCATATCCCGGTGAAACAGTCCAGAACGATGCACCACGGTCATTTATTCATTCCCCTCTCATATACACAAACACAGCTCAAGATGGCAGAGAAAGAAAAGAAAGGAAAATGAAGAAGATAACATTGGAAACAATTGGGAGAAAAAAAAAGAAAAAACAATAGAAAACAAGACTCTATCGTTGGGAATCATTTTGCTTCGAGAAGCATCAAAGTATAGGGAAATTAAGGCGGAGCCATTTCAACAACAGATGGATATCGTCTTCTCGTCTTAAACATGGAATTGAGATATCCAAGGAACAGCTTTGTATCGGTTTTGCTGATCCAATAATCTGGTGGACATCAAGTTGCGACCAGTGCGGTGACAATCGATGTTCTATCCCAATGGTGTTGGATAAGCCGTGATTGTTATCCCTGGGTCTGGTATTGGAGGGGGTGTCGTATCAGGGGATGAAGATTCATGTTTAGAAGGAGAATCCGCCAGGGAAGCCACCACCGCGAGCCTGACCACCGAATGGGTGGCCGCCAGCGGAGGCAAAGCCGCCGCCACCGCCGCCGTTCATCATGTTGAACAGGATGTTGGGGTCGATGTTGATATGGGAGCCGTTCATGCCGCCCATACCTCCCATGCCTCCCATTCCACCCATACCGCCCATGCCACCCATGCCTCCCATGCCGCCGAAGCCGCCACCGCCACCGAACATGTCAGCAGGGTCCATCAGGTCATCACCGTTGTCATAAGCAGCACGCTTCCTGGAGTAATTGTTAGTGTGTGAAAGAAAGATGGGAATAGAGAAATAGAACTTACTGAGAGTCCATCAGAGTCTCATAGGCTTCACCAATCTCCTTGAACTTCTCATCACCCTGCTCACCGTCGCGGTTCTTGTCGGGGTGGTACTGAATGGCCATCTTGCGGTAGGCCTTCTTGATCTCGTTTTCACTGGCATCCTTGCCAACTCCCAAGATCTTGTAGTAATCCTTGCGCTGGGACTTCTTCAGCTCGAACTCGGCCCGACGGATATCCTCTCCGATGCCCTTCTCAGATGGGTTCTTCTCGGCAACACTCTTGTAGTCACGAGCAGCCTCCTCCCACTTCTCGGCGCCACCGTAAGCTTTAGCACGCATCTTCAGAGCCTTAAGGTAGTCAGGATCCAGACGCAAAGCCTCAGTGCAGTCTTGAATAGCAGCATCGTGCTCCTTCAGGTTAATATAAGCCTGAGCACGATTTTGCAGAATCTTCGAGTTCATATCCTTGTTGTTAGGATCGACTTCCAAAGCCTGACCCCAAAGCTCAATAGCGCGACGGTAGTCCTTGGCCTTGAAAGCGGCATTACCCTCCTCCTTTGTCCGGCTCAACTTCTGCACCATACGCAGCAACTTGATCGCCGCCTTCATATCCGGGTCCAGCCCAAGACACATCTTCAACAGCTTCAGCGCTTGTTCCGTCTCGCCGGAAGCGTAGAATGCACGCGCCCGGATCATCATCGCATCGGGATCCTGGCTGTTATCCCGCAGTAAACCGATGGCCAGATCCTGCGCTTTGCCCAGCGAGTTGCTGTTGTTCATCTTCAACTGCGCCTCAGCAGTCAGAAGAGTCCACTTGCGAGGTTCCTTGACGCCCAGTCCGAGACCCTGGCGGGCCTGGTCGAGGCAGAAAATGGCCATCGAACCACCACGGTCCTCGGCAAGAGTTTCCTCGGCCTGGCGGACGAATTTCAACATCTTCTCGGCAGGGGCTCGGTCGGTCGCGGTCGCAGGTGGTTGCACACGAGACAGCACCTCGAGGGCCTCGGTGGGGCGACCCAGGTTTGTGAGAATCTTAGCCCATCGGTGCATGATCTTCGCATTGGTGGGGTCGAGCTCGTTCGCGCGCTCAATATCCTCGAGGGCATTTAGGAATTGCTTTGCGGACATGTGGGCCGCGGCGCGGTTGGACAGGTAGGCGGACGAGTTGGGATTAATTTCGATGGCTGCAGAAATAAGGTTTAGTAAACTAGTGTTTCACTTGACACATCCCATGAATTAAGATAGAAGATGTGTCGCCATCTCAAGTGTGACGTACCCTTGTTGTATTCCTCAATGGCACGAGCGTAATTTCCATCTTTGAAGAATTTGTTACCGGCCAGCTTGAACGAGTCTGCCTCGCCCGCATCGGAGTTTGAGCGGTGCGGAGGTGGGGTGGGACTGCGCTCTTGAGTGTTCACATCCTTCTGGGCTTCCTGAGGATCAATGTCCATGGAGCTCCGCTGGTCATCCCGAGAGGCCGCCATAGCGGACAGACGACGGCGCAGCTCGTCGGGGGGTAGGTTGAGAGGGTGAGAGTCCTGGTCTTTAGAAGACCGGGTTCCGAACTTGAATGGTGGAACGTTTGACGTGGAAGAAGACCGACTGTGAGAAAATCGGTTCTTGGTGGGCGACTTGGAGGAAGATTTGGAGGGGGATTTAGCGGGATGAGATTTGGAGGGTTTGGTGGAGAAGGAGGTTCGGGGTGACGAAGCGGGACTATCGGGTTCGTGTTTGGGTTTGGGTGATTTTTCAGAGTCTTTGCTCTCTTTACTCTCTTTCTCTTTCTCCTTGTCCTTGTCCTTTTTGAAGATGTGGGCGAGTTGGACCATTGGGGGGCAAGGGTTTTTTTTTTTCCTTATGGAATCGAAGGGCGACGAAGGCGGTAGAAGCGCCGAATCGGAGGGTTCAACTGGGTTCAACCACGGTTTCTTCCACCAAAAGATTATGAACTTGCAATCATTATCGAGTTTAATTCGAGTTCAAGTCATTAGGGGTCAAGAAGATGACAACCAAAGTGGGAAGGTCTCGGGTAGAGGGAGACACTGTCCTGTTGGAATGTAAGAATAATGTAGAAAGAGAGAGAAGGAAAGAATTGAAAATTAAACGCCTTTTTTCTATATCTACTTGTTTTCTGATTACTACTGGTGGACTCCCACAAATATTCCAGAGGCTGGTGTGAGCTGCTGGTCTGTGTTAGCGCGCAAGAGAACTGGAGACATGCTGTCACTCGAATCCTCCCCGGCCGCAGGACGCTTCACCGGACCAATGTGATAGAAAGTCGAGATTCGAGAAGTTTCGATACGAATTGATCTGATCCCCAGCCTCCTCTGCAGTCTTCGTCCTTTTGCTCAGGTACTGTACGCGCCATTTCGAGGCTTAACGTACAAGCGGTGGAGGATGTGGATCCGATATGCAGTTTGCAAATGGCAGCCAACACTTGGGCCAGGGTATGTCTTTGCCCCCTCCTAAAAATGCAGAAGTACGAAAAAGGAGGGGGAATGCAGTGCGGTCATATATGTTCATTTCGTCGCGGCATATAAACATTGGAACCCGCCATTATTATACCGACACTCGACACTCTCCAAATACCGGGAATAAAAAAAGAAAGAAAAAAAAATCAAAGATCGTCCCCGAATGACCCGAGAGGTCAGTCGGTGGGGAAACGAGCGAGGGGGTATCAAATCGGTGCCTCATCGCACAGGCATTCTATCGTATTATTGTATGCTCTACCAATGTAGAACCAGTTCGCTTTTTGAGTTTTGTTCTGAGGTGTCTCTGAATCATACTCCAGCTATGAGCTTGAAACAGCCGGACAAAAGGACAGTGGCGTCAATTAGCCGAGACATGGGGCACGCGACGGGTCCATCCAAGCAACGGCCCATCTTGCATTCGCATCACGTAGGTTGGACTGAAAGCATGGCTGTCGTATGATGGGGGTGATTCACCTAGGGCGCTGTCAATATGGACACGAACGGTGTCGAATTGATTTGGCGGCCATCCATGATGCATGTGCATAGGCCACCCATCGGGTATGGCACTGAAGACCGTCGAAGCTGAGGATCGACTACGACTGCGTCGACTGCAACTTGGTTGACTGCGTTGAGATGGGATGGTCGCCCGTGATGGCCAGCGGCTAGGGATCTCCCATAGGCCTTCTTCTTCTAACCAGACAAGAGGATCACAGGTGTGTGATCGTCTCAGATTAGGGGCGGTCGGGGTCGTCAAGGTTTGGAGGATTGGATGTGAACTATCATCGTTGTCCTCGTCTGCCGAATGCTCCTCGTTAGGGTTCACTCGGCCTCGTCTAGCGGGGGCGCGTCTGAGATTGTTGCTGGTGTTGGTTTGGGTTGATATGTCGTCATCAAATATGGCTCGTCGCCTGACGACCCTGTGTCGTTGCCGTGATGGCGAGGAATCTGTAGAGGCTGGCCTTGGGGGAAGAGGCTTCGAAAGCAAGTGATACCGGGCGTCGGCTTGTGGGATAGGTGGCTCCTCGTGGATACAAGGAACGGTGGGATTTGGGGGATGACAGGTTACTGAGTCGGTGATGAATGGACCCCCGTCCAAGGACGAGAAGTCGATGGGGCCTGATGTGATGGTGTTCCTTGTATCAAGAATAGGCGGCCCGTCTAGTGAGGACAAGTCCATCATAGGAGGACCGGGGCGAGCCAGGACCTTTTGAACCCCGAGTGGGCATCTCTGGAGGAGAGCACAGAAAGGCATATTGAATGAAAAAGCCAGGTACTATATATATAGATATAGATATAGCACCTGGACCAGCAATGAAATCCTTGTGACGATGGACTCGCAGAGCTGGGGGCTTTGATAGGTAGAAAGTAGAGCGTAAGAAAGGGCTCAGTCAGAGGTGAAATTCTGAAACTTTAACCCTGAAACGAAACCAAGTACCCGGCAGAACTTTCGAGATATAAAAACTCGAGTGCAAATTCCCCGTGCTAAGATATAGCCTTAATGATTCAATCAGGGGGGTAAGAGATTTCTTTATAAGGATTAGTTGACTCGGGCTGGTCTCCCACCGGGGCCGATCCTTAGTCCCTGAAGTGTGATCCTGGCTAAGCGGGGGCCCTAGGAACCCCTCTCTTCCCGTAGTAAATAAGGGATTATCGAATCCTTTGTTCGCGTGGTTTCACCGCCAAAAACACAAGGCGTTGAGGCCCTAAAGTGGTGTTGCCATACCCGATAATAGAGTTGAGCTTGCAACTGTCAGCCTTGGGGCCCAACTGCCATCACAAAGTTCTAGTCTTATCCAAATCCTCAGATATTACCAATGTTTGTTTTTGTTGGGCGCTTTGACAGTATCCGTGGGGATTCGGACAACGCTATTCCCTAGCCCCGATCCTTGGTGTGCTAGTTCAACTTCGCAACAAGCGCGCTCGCTGACAGGATGACGGAATTCTTGGAATACCTGGAATTAGCCTGTAGTTTCTGGAGCCCCTGGCCCCAGTGATAAGCACAGCCTTACCGCAATGGGGGCTGCTACTGATATAGAATGTAGATTTTATCAACCTTGTGCCATTTGACTCTAGGTTTTCTTCTCATGGTTTCGGGATCACCGGTGTAATGAGTACCAAACCAAGCAAGACCTCCGGGATTGTCGTATTTCGTACTTCGGGATCACGCATAGCCATCGCGTGTGGAAAGTAAAGTTCAATCTTAGAAGCGGGCACAGTGAGCCACTAGAGTCGCATGAGGTGGGCCGACTATTTTTGGCGCACCAATCACAAAACCAGGAAGGTATAAAATTTCCGCTCATCTCCAACTTCGAATATTCCATCGGGGGCTCCGTACCGTTACCCAATGACTATTTAGTTAGTTCAAACATTGGAACTGTAATTCTGGATAACTCCAGCACAAAAATGACGTGGATTTCATTCCTTCGTTCCTTCAAAAAGCGCCTATCAAGAAATTGAAATTGGTTCTTTCCGAATCCCCGCCACGAATATAAATTTACAGAATCAAAACATAATGTAAAATCAGCAGCTTATTCCCATGTGTGCAGGGATTTCATGGTAAAATTAGAGATGGAAACCAGAAAAAATTGGAGTAGATTAGATGTTCACCATTTATTTACTATGCAAGCCACCTAGTCAGCCCGTAGCCCTAGAAGGGTTGAAGGAAGATGCGAAGAACACTACTCCACCTTCCACGCCCCTTTATCATTCAACAACCCAACAGCCATGGTTTCTCCCCAACTCGAAACAGACGAACCTCAATGTTTATTTTTGCGGCGCCATGACCGCATGCGTCTAATCGGGTATCCATGGGCCATCACTGGTCAAGCCGATTGGGTTCATTACTTGGAAGGATTCTCCTGTGGCTTCTAGACAAGAGCTTGGGGAAATTCGTATGGGGCCCTGGGGGCTAAAATGGACACAATAGCACTAGGAGCACGTGGACTGGACTAGCTTGTTTCAAGCCACATGAATATCCAGGATTCGATTCATGGCCAAAGGTAGTATGCAGCGAGTCCATGACATAAGGTTACTTGAATAATGTCAGTGTGCTCAAGGTAAGTGGTACAGCATTTCACCTGGGTATGAGTCCACGTACATGGTCATAGGTCCCCGGATCATCGGATCACTGTGTATCCGATAGAGCCGAAACCTTCCGTCCGATCTTGTATAAATAGAATCTTCTTCCTCATTTCTTTAATATGTATATTCCAAGCCCTGGAGGTTTACCTTAAATCTTTGCTGGTATATTTCGATACACAATCAATATTCGAACCTATCCTCATCAATTGACATTTCGATATCGGTGGATGCATCTTGAGGTCCAAGGATATATGTCTGGGGCCCTCAGGTTTCATTGCCCAACTGCACAATGTTGGTGTTTGGCCTTGATATGGATCCCAGCCACCTATTTCTATAAGGATGCGAGTAAGAAGCACGCGAGCAAAAGGAACTAAAATCTGCAAGCCGGGCACACTCATCACCTGCAGGCTCGAATCACGTCCGCGTTTCAGATGCAACGACGGGCCGAGCCCGTTCAGGGCCCAAACCTTCCCCGGAGCCAAGGAAGGCGGGGGAGATTAAACTTCGCGACACATAATTTAGCGAACTGGATTTGATTTGTAGAAGATGAGGCATGGATTGACATTCACGCATCTGGATTACAATGAAAATAGGATAGCAAAGTGGTATGAGTACATTCAAAAAGGGTTACGGGAAACGCTGGTAAGCGAGGAAATGGTGAAAGCAGTCATGGTTTACATTAAGGTCGTGCTCAAGCCACCAAGCGCTTCACACAAACTTTCGAAGCTATCCAGGAAGCCCAAGAAGAGGAAATATGTATATCGAGAAAAGCAAAAGGGGATAAGGGATATCCAATCAGAAGCAAGTAACAGACATCGGTCAGGTAAATCACCAGAACCTATTTAAATCACAAAGAAATCTTCTCCATTCCCGTACCATACCGTTTAGGATTAAACTACACGCTAATCCAAGCAAGTGGAGTTAGGTATATAGCAAGCCATCGATGGATGGAATTATTTAAGCCAGGACGAAGGCGGCAACGGCAGCAAGACCGGCGAAGCCGATGGAGCCGGAGACGGCACCAGCACCGCTGTAGGCGGGGGTGGCGGAGGGGGGAGGCAGCGGCAGAGCCGGAGGCAGCAGCGCCGCTAGAGTATGTTAGTACATATCGAGTAGAAAGACTTGGGAAGTAGTAGCTTACCTGGGAGCGGGCTTGCTGGCGGAGGGGGCGTGGGGAGCGGAGCCACCGGAGCCAGCGGTCACAGGGGAGGTACCCATGGGGATGGGGACGGTGGAGTAGATGACAGTGGGAACACAGGTGGTGTGGGCAACCACGCTGTAGGACATGGAGGAGGCACCGGCGCCACCGTTACCAGCGGGAACGGAGGGAACGGGGGCAACAGCGGGGACGGAAGTGGTCCAGCTGGGAGCGGCCGAGGGAGCAGGGCCAGAGGCAGCGGGGGCAGAAGGAGCCGGGGCACCGCTGGAAGGAGCGGGCGAGGAGCCAGCGCCAGCACCCTGGGGGACGGAGGTCACAACAGCAGGGGCGGAGGTGGGGACACCAGAGTTGGCAGGGCAGTTGGTGACGGTAGGTCCGCAGGAGGTGATGGTGACCTCATCAGTCTCGTAGACGGTGGTGTCAGCGCCGTTGGGCATAGCGGCAGCCAGGCCGGCGAAGAAGGCAACGGTAGCAATGGTGAAACGCATTTTGATTTGTGAGAAATAGGACCGTGAAGGTGATTAAAAGCGTAGAGCTTAGGGAAAGAATGTAGTAGTTTGGGTTGAAAGAGTGGATGACCGAAGTCTAGAGAGTGACTGAATGCGTAGGCAACGAAGATGGACTTGAAGAAGAAAGGAAAGAAGAACTGGGGGATCTAGGGGCCCTTTGTATGAACAGGGAGATTAGCCGGAGATCAACACCCATCCATTTCGCCCCTAAAAAAAAGGGGAAGCTTCTTGGCTCTGGTACCTGCAGTCTGTAGTACGGTGTGTACGAGATGTTACTTGTGAATTACCGGAAGTCAGTACAGTTAGTGTCAGGATGGAGGCGTCATCATGGTATCAGTGACTTGATCTATGAGCGATATCCACACCGCATATTCAAGTACTCGGTACCAGGGGAGACTTGCACTGCCCGAAAGGCTGGACCCTCAATCGAGCATAGCGATTGGATCAGAGAGGCGCTTGGGAGCAAGGCCGTTTCATCGTGACCAGTGAGTTTCAGTAATTTACTGAATTTACTGTGCCGCTAACGAGTATTAGCGTGGGAACTGCACTGCCGATCGCGCCATTAAGTGGTTCTCCCATGAGACACACTTCCTTACATCGCGCTTGGTGCTGTATTTTGATTTCGGAGTCTTTCTTGTGCTTTACTCTGCCGTATGGGCTCGTTATTCTGCTTGTTTCATTCTTCAATACCCGTTTAATTGCACTATATAATTACGAGGTCTGGAAATGAACCCGTTCTTTAGCGGTTTCAGCCCGCTTGTCCTGAACCAATCCACCTAATCACCGCCGATCCACTGCCGGTTCCTGGTTTCCATCCACCACTCACTGTCTTTCCCCGTGGGTCCAAGATCCACTTTACCCCTGAACAACCCGTGGGTGTATTTCCGCCATTGTGTGTAAACAAGGGCGCTTCTCTTTGGGGTGACGGCACGGTCTCCCCCGCGACCACGATAAACCACTCACAGTACTGTACGGAGGACTGGTACGAGGCTCCGCTCAAGGTTCAATTTTCCCCAATAACGAATCGATATTGAGATCAGAACGCGCATGGCCGAACTCCTTTTTCAAGAAGTATGATGCAAATAATTGTTTTGATTTCCCTCTGTATTCTATTTCTAGTCTCGCAGGACCCTCTGTCTTTGTTCAGGTGGATCCCATGGAACACTGCAGGTTCCATTGCAACATGGCGGTCCAAACGCTCTTTGTTTGGTGTATTTTTCCCTTGAAAAAGTCCCATCAGCCCTCGATTTCATCACTAAGCGAAACACGGAACTCAGATGGGCTCCGCTTGCGGGTCTAGTCTCACTTGCGCCGGGACCATGATCCCCGAATGGTTTAGTTTACAAGCCTCCTTAGTGCTTGAGCTTACCCAAACCCAGGTAGGAATAAGAATGATAAAGCGGGGGAAATCCAGAGGCTTGGGTTTAGACCTAGAGGTTTTCCTCCGTGCCGCTTCGGCGTTAACGTACTGTAGTGGCTTGAACGCTCCCTACCCGTGGATTCTGTATGGCGCGTGCTGATCGAGGCCAGCACGCATGGTCTCCCTAACTCAAAATAAGTAATTACCCCTTACCCAATACCCTCTTCCCCTCGTAACGTGGTAGTGATCTGTGCGGAATGAGGATCATCATTGCCTTTGAGTCGTTTGAGTCGAGACCTTGTATGGTGCGGTGTCGGCGACCTGCGTGCACTTTGTCCTCCCAATCCTGGCCTGATGTCTCGGCCTTTCTTAGGTTCAATACTTGGTTAGGCTCCATGATAAGGGGGGCGTGTGGTTCAAAGAAAGCTCAATGGCCTCGTGGCGCCCCCAGACTCCACATTCCATAACTATTGATTTTCGTTGAATCTCACTGGACCACATTGCCCCCTTTTCAAGATGTACAGATTTAGTCGGCCTCGATCCTACTCAAAATCCATCCTTGATAACTCCATGAGTTCTATGTTTAGATTGCCGAACTATTGGTCCGGCCTAAGAAAAAGGGGTAGCATTGAGCGGATATTCATAGTGTCCAGTGGATCTTATTCCAACATGTGATTGATCCCAGCACAGACCAATGTTCTTTCAATGCACCGACGGATACTACAGCATACACTATCATGGTATGGATGTACGGAGAGAGAAAAGGGGCAATTGCCGGTCAAAGATTAACCCATAAGATGTTGCCCGCAGTGCTCAATATCTTGATCCTGGTGCCGACTTACGAATCTGGTGGGTCCGGTATCTCTGAACCAACCCTGCACACGAAGAGCATCGGGGCTGCTCCGTCAGAATTCCGTTTGAAGTACGTACACGGCTGCTTCGTGTGTACTCCTTTGTCCGCATGTGCCTTGACTTGTGTAGTCCATTTCGACTCTTGCCGAGAATATGGGCACATGCATGAAAAGGGATGATGATCGGTGGACGGCAGATCAGGTACACACGGGATTTTCAAGTGACGTTGATCCGGCTCGGTTAATGAATTTGCACTCTGCAATCTTCTTGGTCGCCTTCAAATCTCCATTCAATCGTGTACGAGTGATTCTGTAACTGACTGGAAATTACCACCAATGCTGATCAGTAGCCGCGTGTCACACAGAATGGAAAGTATCCATCGCCGATGATCACGATGAGCCATTGATAACATTGGCCTCGTCCACGCGTTCCGTTCTACGTGACTGGGCCTGAGCTTGACGAGGCTCTCGGCATATGTCATTATTCCCAGGATACGGGGCACCATACATATCATATGTCCATGAAATCTAGACTGGAGCTTACTTCACCTTCCAGGTATCGTTGACACTAATTTTAACTCCTTCGCAGTTGTGGGGCTTCAACGCTTCGTCCTTAGTTTCCACGATTCCTCCGAATTTAGCAACCTTGCGACGCCTTCACCAAGCATTCCTTGATTCGAATCGAGCCTCGCGTCGGAGCAAGGCGGAAGTAAGCCGCAGATGACATCGATGGAGGTCTGTGTATACATTACGGACAGAGTCGATCTGCAAGGGCTTTCCAGGCCAGAACCAGTGTGGCTTTCCTGGCTGGCTGTGGCTTTCGGCAGAGGTATTGGAATGTGTGGCTGTACACTCGGCTTCCCGAGTGGATTTGCTCTGTTGGATTAAGGATGGAGATGAAAGCTCCGATCGTCTCAGAATTGACTTCACGGTCCTTGATCCGAAACCTTGGACACCTTGGCCGTGCCACAGACTCAGCCACAGGATGTTTCAAGCAGAGTAATCATCCCGCATGCAACGGTCGGGAAATACCGAGCCATCATCATGACTGTCATCATATGTAAAATAATTCGAGAAAATCAAAATAAACAATCAATTTCATGGCTCTGATGACATGCTTCATTCGGCGTACCGTGGTTGAACGTGATGATCGGCGCTTTTCCTACGCTGTGATGACATCGGTCTCGACGTATCGACTCGTCGATCCCAGGGTCTTTGAGTTCCCGCCTCTGTCAAGGGGTACAAAACCAGGCACATGTAGAGATACAGGTGAGATGTACTGATTACGCTGGTTGACCCCCAGGATATCCACTGTCAGCCCTACTACGGAGTACACACTTTAGGTACACCTAGGGGTTGTAGATATACATAAGGTGTACAAACCAACAATTTGTGATGTTGGTTATTGCCAAATCCTAATTAGCCTTCGACTGCATGGTTCCCCGCGCAGGGCTAAATCCCGGGATCAATCGAGTTGCACATATCTGTGACTTGACAATGCAGTGACAGGTTATTCTCCCCTCATTTCCAAGTGGGGACCTGTCTGTGAGTTGGCAATGATGTCGACGGACGCCACCCATGTCTCTGAGGGCCGATGGTTGGCGAGAAGTCAAGTGGAGTTCCCGGGCAAAGGAAATTTGCGGCTCCAAGGCAACCACATATTGGCCTTCATGCCCAAGATTGTGTGTGATACATATCAGTGACCTTCGTAGAGGGGGAAAGCGACATGGGAAGGCGACTTAGCGATGTGATCAGAGGGCACAGGGTGCATGAAGAATGCAAGCTGATAATAAGTCGACCATGCGTTAGCGTCAAGTCCCTGGTTTGTTTGATCCATGGTTCTTCGTGAGAATTCAATCGGACCTGCAAACTCTGCAATGCTCCCAATACACACTGGCAGAGGTGATTTCTTTAATCGAGTTGATCGTCTTTTCCAACTTTTTTGTAGTCTACAATCGCCCTGTTTCAGTCGAGGGCGCCTTCTGAAACAGCCCCACCACTGCCCGTAGGACCCGATCTTGTCGTCGCCCTGTCCCACTCGGCGGCTGTGTTGCCGTCTATTAATATTCATGGTGATCTGAGCTTTAACAGAATCCATCTTTAGGAATCTTGTGTTAAAGCTCAATCATTCCTTCGACATTTGTTCTGTGGTCTGGCAGGTGGAGAATCAAAAAAATCGCTTGTCTGCGCATTTCGCCCCGAGTCACCTGCTTTCCCCTCTCTTCCCCTTCACATTCCGCTCGTTTACGTGTCCACCCTCTCACTTTACCCCAACGCTCGCTACTGTCTTTTCAGGGACTCCATCGACACTGTGGCTACCCTGGCTGACCCAAACGAGTTGTTCTTGCCTGGCGATAGGCAGAACAATCTCGCTATGTCGTCCGTGCCGCTACTTCGGACCCCGGTCCCTAGCAATCAGCGCAACAATGGCACCCCCAGAGCTCCAAAGCTCACACTGGGCATCCCTCCATCGCCAAACGCCAAACCCGTCAATGGCAATGGCGTCCCTGCCATGGTGGCCCCTCCACAACCTCAACCTGCCCCTTCCCGCCCGGCTCTCCGCCTGGCGACTCCTATGATCAACCCGAATGCCCCGCAGCCGGTGAACCGCCCAGCCAACGGTCGACCAGGTCCTCCTTCGCTAGCACTGTCCACGGGTGGGCTCGGTGTGAATGGCCAACCGACCTTGAAGACCAACGGCGGAGGCAGTAACCCCATCTCCGCAAACTCCTCTGTTTCAACAGTCGATATCGCGAGGGGTCTCCGTGAGCCTGGCGGCTCCGATCCAGCATCTGCAATCAGTTCATTTGATGAGGAGGGTAATGATCAGCTGGAAGGTGAGAATGGTGTGAGTGCACTTGGTTTCGACCTGGATCGGTTGAGTCTAGAAAAAGGTCGCCCACTCGATGTTGAAGACTTGGATGATAAGGGCTGGCACGCGGCCAGCGAACAAAAGAAGATCATTGAGCTGGGTAGTTTGGGTGAAGGTGCCGGTGGTGCCGTTACTCGGTGTCAGCTCAAAGACGGCAAGACTGTGTTTGCATTGAAGGTGTGTTTCTCCGCTCGTTATCTCAAACCCGTTTCATCAGTGACTGACTTCTTATCGCGGTAGATCATCACCACCGACCCAAACCCCGATGTTAAAAAACAGATTGTTCGTGAGCTCAATTTCAACAAAGACTGTGCATCCGAGCATATCTGTCGCTACTATGGTGCCTTCATGGACAAGACATCTGGTACAATTTCTATTGCAATGGAATTCTGTGAGGGTGGCAGCCTTGACAGTATCTACAAGGAAGTGAAGAAACTAGGTGGACGCACGGGAGAGAAGGTGCTTGGAAAGGTTGCAGAAGGAGTACTCAATGGGTTAACATACTTGCATAGCCGCAAGATCATTCATCGAGGTATGAGATTCATCGTGCTCGGCCTTCTTCGAATCACATTGCTAATATCTCATTTAGATATCAAACCCTCCAACATTCTCCTGTGCCGAAACGGTCAAGTCAAGCTCTGTGATTTCGGTGTCAGCGGCGAGTTCGGTACCAAGGGTGATGCCAACACTTTCATCGGCACCTCCTATTATATGGCCCCGGAACGTATCACTGGCCAATCCTACACCATCACCTCCGACGTTTGGTCCTTAGGTGTGACTTTGTTAGAAGTTGCGCAACATCGATTCCCTTTCCCCGCCGACGGCACTGAGATGCAGCCCCGTGCCGGATTAATAGACCTCCTCACCTACATTGTCCGCCAGCCAATCCCCAAACTGAAAGATGAGCCGGAGAATCGGATCAAGTGGTCTGATAATTTCAAGTACTTCATTGAATGCTGGTATGTGCTGAAAACCCCCCTCCGGGATTGTCCTTCCTAACCCTAATCGAACTAGTCTTGAGAAAGAGCCTCCTCGACGAGCAACTCCTTGGCGGATGCTGGAACATCCATGGGTTCAGGATATGAAGAACAAGAAGGTCAACATGGCGAACTTCATCACGCAAGTGTGGGACTGGAAGAACTAAAACAAAAGTCATTCGCCTGGGCCCTTTTCTATCCTGCATGTTGTTTCCATGGAGTTCTCGATTTGTTGAGTATGAGTGGCTGGACCCTAAGGATTGACCTGGCTGTCAACACGACTCAAACATGACCCCATTACGACACCCATTGTTCTCTATTCACAGTTGGCGTCCATTTGATGATGCTTCGTCCCGGGCCGGAACTTGGGTGAAGCGAGCTGTCATTTTTCTTATATATCTTTTCTCATACCATACCCTGTCATTGCTTTCATTTGCCAGCGACATCGACACGAAATTTCACCCGGCTTCCTACTGCGTACGATCCTTCACGGCCTGATACCTACAATTGTCATTGCATCATCTGAGTCTTCTGCCTCCCTCTGCTCCTTTACCCTTCTTCCTTTCTCTCCCTCTAAACTTCTCATGATATTTTTCGAGCTTGGACATATCGACCATCATATATTGCTTGCTTTTTGTTGTCTTCGTTTGTTGAGGTATAGCCTCGCTTTTGTTTCAGGCTTTTCTTTTCCCTTTTTTTTTTCTCTCTTTTTGGGGGGGATTCCTACTCTGGTCGTCGTGGAGTATATGCAATGCATTGAAAACAATTCTCGCACATACTAGGAACTTAATACCGTTGCATTTGAAGTTGAGTCTTACAGTAATCTCAGTCGAAAGACTCCTAGATCAGCAAATAAGTTCCAGATGGGATACATATATTGATATCTATCTTGTCAAATACATCGCTAAAGTTATCATCGCTATCATGATGCCAAGTATACTCCCGGCAAGACATTCCCGGCCGTTTGACTACCGATTCACCGGCTCAGCGCCCAAAACCCATCCAATTCCACTCGCCAACCCCCCTGTAACCATATTACTAACCATATCCCTCTTCCGCACACGATCATGCTCCGAATGCTCGCCATCACCTTGAATCTCCGCTTCAGACCCAGGCCCAGCTGCAGCCGAGGAAGAAGCCGCAGCACCACGCAGCGGAAACGCGTTCTTGTGCAACGCCATCGCAGCACCCCTCGCAACCTCAAACAACCCCATAGGCGCCTCATGCGGATGGGAATGCGGCATTGCAGCCCGAGCACGAGCCCGTCTAGCTGCACGTTGTTGCGCCGTATCAAAGGCGTCGCGCTCCGAGTCCGAAGGTCCAAAGCCACCCGGTACAGTAGATAGGCTATCGCCCTTAGCGTCCCAGACGTCTTCCTCTGTTTGTTCACGGGCTCGGAGGGATGACATTTCCTCGTCGCAGCGGCGCCAGGCACCTAGGATTTCGGGGAGAGGATCGGGTGTTGGGGTAAGGACTAGGGCTAAGGAGAGAAGTTCCATGCGTTGGGAGAGATGGTTTATTTGGGATGTGAGTGGGGTCGAGGGGTTGGGTGTTGTAGAGCGGAAGCGGCCCGCATTGTAGACTGCGCGCCAGGAGATATCGTCTGGTGTAGAGGTGGATGTTAGGAGGGGAGATGTGGTGTTTAGGTGAGAGGGGGGTGCGAGGCGGGTCAGGACATAGGAGTAGGCTGTGCCGAAGTCGTTGGAGGAGAGAGCGGAGGAGATGGCTAGGGAGGTGATTCGACGTTCGGCTGTGATGAGGGTGTCTGAGACTTGTTCTTCTATTTCGCTTGTTTGGTCTGCGGGTAGGCCTGTGACTAGGTTCCGGCCAATGTAGAGGAGGTCATCGAGTTTTGTGTAGCTTTTGTCGTTTTGTTCGAGCACATTTTCAACTAGTGAGAGAGGGTCATGGTGGACCCGGATACTGACTGGCTGGAATGGGACGCCGTGTTGAAGGATCAATGAGTAGAAAGATAGCGCATGGGTTGCTGCTATCAAAGCATTGATCTGCTTCAAAGGGATCGATTCGGGGAAATGCGGCTGAAATGCTTGCAAGCTATGAAAAAGTTAGAGGGTGCACCGAACGTTGGCCTGGTGTTATCAAAGCTTACATATCATAGGCTCTCTTCATGCCTCCACGGGTCCGGTTGCCATTGCTGGCATTATCATAAGCTGTGAAAATAGAGCCAACCACGGCTGCCTCCACTTGAGTGGGACTCAGTGGTGCTGACTCTGATCGAGTATATAGCTTGACGGCCAATTGATATTCTAGGGAGGTGTCAGATACCGACCATGACGTATGCGAATGTTTGTTCAAATCTTACCTCTGGCTCCAAGTAGGGCCTTGAGAATTTCCGTTTCAACAGCATCTCGTGATAGTCTCCAAAAGAGACCGTGGTGGGTCGATGGCTCATCCCAGCCATTATCGGAATGCTCTGCCTGCCAATCCCGAAGCCAGAGCAGATGCTGCCGAGCTATTTCCCAAGCTTCATCTGATCGAGGCTGCTTCACCATAGATGATACCACGGCTTGGAGCTCTGCCATTTGCATATCCTCACTGCTATGAAGGCACATGCTTGCTGCGACCCGACAGGGAATCACATGGCCAAGGTTGGTTAATATGCGTAGAGACAGGAGCAAAGCACTTGCAAATGATATCGAAGAGGGCGACGGTAATGTCAGAAGATTTTGCGGCCTCAAAAGAGCGTTTTGCAATAGATAAGGACGTAAAGTCGACGAGATCAAGTCTGCATCGAATTCCACAGAGGGAAGGACGGCATCGGAAGATGAAAGGTATGAGCATTCTTCGAGGCCGAGCAGCTCGGCAACTCGCGACAAAATCCTAAATGAACCTTCAAGCGAGCCTTTGGATGAATCCGCCTGAGCGTATACCACAGCCAGACCGGACTGACCATACCGATTCAGCAACGCCTTTGCGCTATCTGATGTGATCTGGGCACCACTCTCCTCATACCCACCCAGATCGACATCCTCGGGTCCATTCCAATTAACAAAAGCATTGACTACACTCTTAGGGTCCACTAGACTTCGTGACAAGAGCCATTCGTTCACATGTTCCCAACCAACCAGCTCAGTGAGCTCGGGCTTTGGCGTTCCCTCGACGAAGGAGATCGAGTTTTGTTGGGCCGCTTCATTCAATCTGCGCCGTTTTGATCGGTTGCTTCCATATAGCCAAGGACCAATCAGTCCCCTCAAGTTATTGACCAAGTCCATGTCGTTCCTCTCTGGACCGGCAATGGATAACAGAATATTGACCGCAGTCTGGTCATCTAACTCTTCCAGAGTCTCCAATGACAATGTTCCGTCGCGGTTCGGATAATATTCGTAATTGAGTCGAAGTGCCGGTAGTAGGCTTGAGATCAGCCATGCTCGAATCACTGGTTGTTGTTCGTAGAAGGGAAGAATGAGGTCAAGGACTAATGGTTGAAGTGCGGTTTCGGCGTCAATCAAGTGTGAGCGATGAATAAGGAATTTGGTCAAAGGGTCACACGATTCCACCTCCTCTTCTTCGTCGTCCCGCCTCAGAGGTCGTAGGCGGAGCTTCCGCACGCGCTGCCTTGCTTCCGGCTCAGACAGGTCCTTGACAGCAGAAATATCAATTTCACGGGCTTTATTTGTACGGTCGGAGTTCCCAGTCAGCTCTTGGAGTACTGGAATATATTGGGAAGGTTCTATGCTCTCGGGTAGGAATGTCAAGATGATGCGTAGGAGGCGTTCCAACGGCAAACAATGAGGGTATTGCGCTTGTAAAGTAGGAAGATCGATCACATCACCACCTGCACAAAGGTGAGTCGCAAGCAGAATTGCGTGGGCATCGGATATTCCTTCCAGAGTCATGGCGACCGAGGGGAGGCGTAATGTAGTCCTGTGACTTAGTAGCGACATACGTAGCTTGAGGATGCGGGTAACTCATGTACGGCGGAGCGCACGGGCCAGGTCGGAAACGAAAGGGAAAGCGTCGCATCCGCGAACATCTCACCATCTTCTCTGCGGTCTCTCTGTCTTCACCCTGCCAATTCCTCTATACAACTCTTCAAAATGGCTTCTGGATATGGTCTCAATGGCGGTATGTGATCTTCTGGCTCTTTCCCCGACTGTGGGGTCCGCACGCGACGACATTACCATCATCATCACATCTTGCGCAGACCCTCCCCCTCCCCACGAATCACTAGGCTAACTAGCTATGACTCTTTTTAGGTCCCGGCCGCTGCTACCCCTTCTGGCAAGAGGTCCTTGGATGCTACGTGGTGAACTCTGGCGAGGGTGAGGCTGGAAAGAAGAAGTGCACCCCGGCTCTGGACGATTATTACGAGTGCCTCCACCACCGCAAGGAGGTATGTATTGACGCTTTTTAGGAGGGATTGAAGGATTGTGGAAGGACTAGCTTGGAATTGATCGTGGTATGACTAACTTTGATCCCTGGTGATAGGCCATGCGCACAATGAAGATGCAGGTTGCCTTCCGCAAGGCCGAAGCTGCTCACCCTCGTGAGAATGCCCCCAAGGCTGAGCAGATCCGCAGTTTAGGTCTGCTTGGGAAGGAAGAGGAGGCAACTGCTGTGATGTCGCAACTGTGAAGGAAACCCCCAAGGGCGCGATGATTCTTTTTCTTTGATGCGTGTGATTCCTTGTTTCTGCCCCGGAACTTTTTGCCGGGTGCCTGTGACTGTATAGAAATGCTCAATTTTGCAGGCTATTAAGCCTCGTTCTTGAAATGATACTCCGGTTCTATGAAGTATGTTATTGCGGATGTTTTGTCGTATTCAAGATGGGCTTGGTACGTAGTTCAGCAGACCTCATGTCTCTGCTGTGAATATAGGCAGCTAGTTGGAAAGCAAAAAATAAATAAATCAAGCTACCTATCCATCGACTAGGCAACACTTTCAAGGTTGCTAGGTAATTGAGCGATGGAATTCTGTATATTAGGTGGATAGGTATACGATACTTCTATGGACGTCACCAGAGCACTCAAAGCTGCCGTGGCACCCCACCTGGACATCTTGTGGGACGATGATAGAGCTCGGAGAAGCTTTAATTCAATCATTGGATGAGACTGGTAACTTGCAATTGAATACATATGTATGATGATGAAATCAACTACATCCGAGAGTATACCATTCACGTTCACTGTCGGGGTAGATGTTCAGCTGGTGCAAGCTTTACTATCTAATGTGGATATATAGTTCCCGGATATTTGCAATATGCGCTTGTCCATTGGTAGAATATAAAGCAATTTTGACCCCCACTAATATTATGGTAGAAAATACAGATCACAAATTTTCGATAATGGTTTGATGCATCCAAGCGAGACATTACATAACTGCCACTAGACACGCATACTCGGTTGAACCCTTTGATCATCAGGGGATTCTCGACACTGCTTGAGGCCATCTGGCATGTCTTGGCATTGCTATGCCATGCAGGAAGTCACTGAGCATTAGAAGTTGTGATTCGTTCCATTAGATGAGAATCAGAATATTGAACAAAGGAAATGAAATTATAAGCACAAGGTATAGTGATCTCAAAAGTGAAAATTCCAGCATGAGTTCTAATACAAAATCTCTGATCGAACGCGTCCACCACGTGACCCGCACAAACCCGGGAGTGGAGGCCCAACCACCGCTAAGCCCTAAACAGGCTAGCGCCACACACCCAAACATGGACCGGCGCGCCAGGCAAGAGCCCCCCAATGATATAAACCCGGCTGCGTGACCTCGAATCTCGCTCTTTGTGTACTGAATCTAATCCTCCCTGCTGAGTCATCCCCTCCCGGCTCACTGGTGTTGGGCGTTGGTGTTATTTGCATTTCGCACTTTGAAGGGCATTACACGCTTTTTACAGTCGCGTGTACTTTCTCTATCCCTTTTCTTTCTGTTTTCACCTTTTACTTTCGGCGGTGCTGCTCACTCGGCATCAAGAGTGACGGCCCGCCATGACTTCCCGGTAAGTGACTTGGACCAATTATGACGCGTCAGTCACATGATACTAATGCCCCACAGACTCGACCGCCTGGTCACGTGAGTACCACCATCAATATCCAAAGAGGTAAAATGATCTGAGTGAGAGCTCCCTAAACTAACATTTCTTGCACAGTTTGCTTGAGACCGGAAGCACTCAGTTGATTCGGAACACAGCAGCCCAGCAATTAGGTGACGTTCAAAAACAACACCCGGATGAGCTCTTCAACCTCTTGGGCAGAATTCTGCCATACCTGCGATCTAAATCATGGGATACGAGAACTGCTGCGGCGAAAGCCATCGGTTTGATCGTCGGCAATGCGGAGATTTATGATCCAAATGAAGATGATGGTTTGCAGATTAAGTCTGCAGCTGAGGATGATGAAGTGGAGATTAAATCTGAAGTCAAATCAGAAGATATTCCGTCCTCGTTTCTCCAACTTGACACCCTGGACATTGGATCGATACTAAAGCACGGCAAGCGATTACTTGGCAGTGCTGGAAAGGAGTATGAGTACTCCCTAGCATCATTGGATCCCGCGACACGACTTCAGCACCAGAAAAAGACACTGAACGGCCGTCTCGGCCTTGCTGGCGAGTATATTGAGGATGATCTACTTGACACGGCCGAAATGGTCCCCAAAGTGGCAACTCCTGCTCCAAAACGAGAATTCGCACAGGCTCCTGTATCTCGAGACAACAGCGTTTCGGATATAGCCTCTCGGCGGCCATCGTCCCCGGACGCCAAGCAGGAAGAGGCGGGTCTCAGTAAGCGCCAGTTGAACCAGCTTAAGCGAAAGAACAAGCAAAATGCCAAGATGGGCGCCAATAAAGTCCGTGTGGTCGACCTCTCCTCCCGTCGACCATCGGAGAACGTTGCGACACCAACCACCCCTCACCCTATCAAGGCCGAGAACGGCGACGATCAGAACGGAGAAAGTAAACCCGACTATTTCTCGTTTGAAAAATCCGCCGAAGATGATGATTCAAAGATCGTTGCGGAGTTCAAGGGACCCATCGCACCCGAGCGATCAGTCATCCAGCCTGATTTTGTGGACCAAGGCTCAGGTTGGCCCTTGGAATGCATGTGCGAATTCTTGACAATGGATATCTTTGACTCTAACTGGGAGGTTCGACATGGTGCAGCTATGGCTCTTCGCGAGGTTATTAGGGTCCAAGGTGCGGCAGCTGGTCGGTTGGAGGGTAAGACCCGGACAGAGAACGATTTACTGAACCGCAAATGGCTTGATGACCTTGCCTGTCGTTTGCTTTGTGTTCTCATGCTCGATCGATTTGGTGACTACATTTCAGACAATGTGGTCGCCCCGATTCGGGAAACCGTGGGGCAGACCCTGGGTGCCCTTTTGTCCCACTTACCACCTAAGTCTGTTCGTCACGTTTACCGAGTCCTTTACCGAATTATCATGCAGAATGATCTCGGTCTGGATCGCCCTGTGTGGGAGGTTTGCCATGGTGGTATGATTGGTCTCCGCTACTTGGTTGCCATTCGCAAGGATCTTCTCATCAATGACTCTGTCATGATGGATGGTGTCCTCGAGGCTGTCATGAAAGGACTCGCCGACTTTGATGATGACGTGCGCGCTGTTAGCGCCGCAACACTGGTACCAATTGCAGAAGAGTTTGTAACATCAAGGGGTGGCACTCTTGGGCCTCTGATGAACATTGTTTGGGATTGTCTTTCCAACCTGCAAGACGACCTCAGTGCCAGCACAGGATCCGTGATGGATCTCCTCGCCAAGTTGTGTACGTTCAATCAAGTCTTGGATGCGATGAAAGCCAACGCAGCGGTCGACCCGGAGGCTTCGTTCGGCAATTTGGTCCCTCGTCTCTACCCCTTCCTGCGGCATACAATTACCAGTGTTCGTTCCGCCGTTCTCCGTGCTTTGATGACCTTCTTAAAACTAGAGGGAGAAGGCAGCACGGATTGGGTGGAAGGCAAGGCACTGCGCTTGATCTTCCAAAATCTGCTTGTGGAGCGCAACGAGGATGTGCTCAAACTCTCAATCCAGGTTTGGTCGGAGCTACTAAAAGCCATCGAGACCCATGGATACTTCAAAACCGATGCTGAGCTCTCAAGCTCCATTGAGCCCCTCATCACTCTTACCCTTGGGCCATTCGGTGTTCCTCGTTACCCCATTCGGATGGACGAAACTCTCTTTATCAAGCCATCAGGTCTTCCCTTCTCTCTTGCCGCTCAACCTCCCGCTAAAATCTCACCCCCCGCTACTGCTGGTGGTGCAGAGCCCCCCAAACCTGGCCGCAGACGAAAGTCGGAGAAAAAAGAAGCCCCGCCACCATCAACTCACAACGTGGATGGGCATATGTTGTCAGGCGACATCGACCTTGTTGGTGCAGACACTATGTTGCGATCCAAGATCTATGCCTCAAGGGCATTGGGTGAATTGCTATCTGTTTGGGACAAGCACAATCTCCCGAGTTTCTGGTCGCCCATTTTGAATGGCCTGAACGCCTCGGCGTCTACTTCTCAACTCTCCGCTGCCATGGTCATGGAGGAATACGCCCGTTTCACTGGACCAGACAGCAAGTACACATCATCTCTTACAGAAAAACTTCGCCCGATTGTCGAAGATGAACGTCCACCATGGTATTCGGACATCTCCAGCTACCTGCATGTCGCTCGCGCTCAATGCCATTCCCTGCTGAACGCCTTCCGGGACCACGCACATGTCCCAACCTCGCGGCTCCCGACCTTGGCTGTTGTTGTTCAAGGCGACCCTGAAGCCGGGCCTAATGCATTCTCTCTCGCTGATGCCGAGAAGATCGTCGGCCCTGACTTTGAACGCCTCAAGAAGAGCCTGACGCCTGCGCAGAGAATTACTGCCACTCAGGTCTTGAACGACACCCGTGCAACAGCGCAATCGGCTGTCAACGAGGCTCGTGGTTTCAAAGAGCAACGAGACATGCGTGTTCCAGCAGCCGCTGCAGGCGCATTAGTTGCCATTCGGGATATTCCGAAACGCCCTGGTCATATCATTAAGGGTATGATGGACAGCGTGAAGAAGGAAGAAAATATTGAGCTTCAGCAACGCTCAGCAACCGCAGTTGCAAGCCTTATCGAGCACTACACAGCAGCCACAAAACGTGGACCAGTCGACAAAATCATTGGAAACCTCGTCAAATACTGCTGCGTGGACACCTCGGAGACTCCCGAATTCCAGCATAATGCCCAATTGGAGACATCAATCTTGTCTTTACGCAAGGAAGAAGATCGGCGAGACCACCCCGATGCTGCCAAGTTCGAACGCGAGGCTAAAGAAGCTCGTATTATGCGACGTGGTGCCAAAGAGGCTTTGGAGCAACTGACTGTCAAATTTGGCCCCGACCTTCTTGAGAAGGTGCCCAACCTTGCAGCGCTAGTTGAAAGACCATTAAAGGATGCTTTGGTGGGTGAGCTGCCTGAAGATATCACCAAACCAGAGACGACGCTTGGCCAGGAGGTTGTAGATGGTCTATCCACTCTTCGTGCCCTTCTGCCCAAGTTTGATTCTGGTCTCTATCCTTGGGTTATTGGTCTCATGCCTATCATTGCCAAGGCTTTACAATGTCGTCTATCAGTAATCCGCTATGCAGCAGCAAAGTGCTTTGCTACAATCTGTAGCGTTATTACTGTGGAAGCTATGACAATGTTAGTAGAGAAGGTGCTTCCGACAATTAACCACGCTTTGGATGTCCACCATCGTCAAGGTGCTATCGAGTGCATCTACCATCTTATCCATGTGATGGAAGATGGAATCCTACCCTATGTCATCTTCCTGGTCGTTCCTGTACTTGGACGTATGAGCGACTCCGACAACGATGTTCGACTTTTGGCAACCACATCATTCGCCACTTTGGTCAAACTCGTACCGCTGGAGGCTGGTATCCCCGATCCACCTGGTTTCTCCGAGGAATTACTCAAGGGTCGTGATCGAGAGAGGAAATTTATGTCCCAGATGCTGGATTCGCGGAAGGTGGAGGCATTCGAGATTCCTGTTGCGATTAAAGCTGAGCTCCGGCCGTATCAACAAGACGGTATCAATTGGCTTGCTTTCCTTAACCGTTACAACCTTCATGGTATTCTCTGTGATGACATGGGTCTTGGAAAGACCCTTCAAACTATCTGCATCGTTGCGAGTGATCATCACATGCGAGCAGAGGAGTTTGCAAAGAGCCAAGCTCCTGATTCTCGCAAGCTCCCCTCGCTGATTATTTGCCCACCTTCTCTTTCTGGCCATTGGCAACAGGAGGTCAAGCAGTACGCTCCATTCCTCAACTGCATTGCCTATGTCGGTCCCCCGGCAGAGCGAACAAGACTTCAAGCTCAACTTGGTACATCCGATGTGGTTGTAACCTCCTACGATGTTTGCCGAAACGACAATGAAATTCTCAATAAGATCAACTGGAACTATTGTGTGCTCGACGAGGGTCATCTCATCAAGAACCCGAAGGCCAAGATCACAATTTGCGCTAAGCGACTAATGAGCAACCATCGCCTGATTCTCTCGGGTACGCCGATTCAGAACAACGTGCTTGAGCTTTGGTCACTCTTCGATTTCTTGATGCCTGGTTTCCTTGGCACAGAGAAGGTCTTCTTGGATCGATTTGCCAAACCAATCGCTGCTAGCAGATTCAGCAAATCTTCATCGAAAGAACAAGAAGCCGGTGCTTTGGCGATTGAAGCCTTGCATAAACAGGTCTTGCCTTTCCTCCTCCGCCGCCTGAAGGAAGAGGTCTTGAATGATTTGCCTCCTAAGATCATCCAAAACTATTATTGTGATCCCAGTGAGCTTCAAAAGAAGCTTTTCGAGGACTTCTCAAAGAAGGAGCAGAAGGAGCTACAAGACAAGGTTGGAAGCACTGATCGCTCTGATAAGGAGCACATTTTCCAAGCCCTACAGTACATGCGTCGCCTGTGCAACTCGCCTGCCCTGGTCGTCAAAGATGGACACAAGCAGTATAATGAAGTCCAGACCTACTTGAATGCTAAACGTTCAACCATCAGGGATGTGTCTCATGCGCCGAAGCTCAGTGCACTGCGTGATCTGCTGGTTGACTGTGGTATTGGTCTCGATACCCCAGCTGAGGGTGAGCTCGATACAGGTGCAAGCTATGTCAGCCCGCACCGTGCCCTTGTCTTTTGTCAGATGAAGGAGATGCTGGACATTGTGCAAAATGATGTCCTTAAGAAGTTACTACCATCTGTCCAATACCTCCGCCTGGACGGTGGTGTCGAAGCAACAAAACGTCAAGATATCGTCAACCGATTCAACACCGATCCTAGCTACGACGTGTTGCTACTGACAACCAGTGTTGGTGGTCTTGGCCTCAACCTCACGGGAGCAGACACTGTTATATTCGTCGAACATGACTGGAACCCGCAAAAGGATATCCAAGCCATGGATCGCGCCCATCGTATCGGTCAAAAGAAGGTTGTTAACGTGTACCGCTTGATCACCAGAGGTACCCTAGAGGAGAAGATCCTGAAGTAAGTTTTCGTCCGATCTTTTTCAAAGTAATATTGAATCTCATACTAACGGGCTTTTGTCTAGTCTACAACGATTCAAGATAGACGTCGCCTCTACGGTGGTCAATCAACAAAACGCCGGCTTAGGTACAATGGACACAGATCAACTTCTAGACCTATTTAGTCTCGGCGAAACAGCTGAGACAGCCGAGAAACCAGACGCAACCGGCAATGAAGTCGACATGGTCGACATCGACGGTGAAGTCAAGGAGAAAGGCAAGAAGGGTTGGTTGGATGACTTAGGCGAACTATGGGATGATCGACAATACCAGGAAGAGTATAACCTGGATTCATTCCTGGCTACGATGAAGAACTGACAGTGTCTTCCGTTTGCCATGACGCCATTATACCCCCCTGAAAAGCCTTTCCACCTTGAGTTACCCTCCACGACTTGTTATGTCACGCCTCACGTCCTATCTTTCTTTTTGTCCCTTGAGGGATATTTCGCGTATCTGCGATTATTAATCCTTATTTCATTCCCCCTCTGAGTGGTTTACTGATTTGACTCTGTACTCGTTATACTTCCACTGTATTTTTAGCTTGAATTTTCCCCACGACCAATAATCTCTAATGTACATAGAGATAAAATGCTTCTCACGCTTCACCTTCTACACCGAGTTTGTAAAACCCGGTTGATCGTAGTTGAAAAGAGCACGGCTGCTGTGAACCTCGAAAATGTGCAAGTTAAAGTAACCACCATGACTTCATCTACACAGGCATTATCTTACGCGATGGCTTCTTGGAATCAGATCAAGCGTAATAACAATTTTGAAAGGAATCTTGTGAAGTCATTATGTCATACATAGGCCTAAAAGCAGGCAAAATGGCAAAGAAGCACCATACCCATAGCTCGTCTCCAGTCACCAAAACCTGGCAATTGTCCAGCCAAAAGAGAGCCAAGCTGAACCTGAGGATCAATAATGGCACAAGATCAGAGCAAAGTAATGAGTGGCCATAGAAACAGACAAGCAGGAAAGAGAGGGACCAGCCAACGAAAAGAAAAGAGAAAGAAAAAAAAGACAGAAACACCGCCACCATGCCTAAATTGGTTATTTTCCGGCTCCAGCAAACCGTAGATGCAGACCGGAACACATAGTATGTGAAAATCAAAAAGAAAGAAAAGAATGAGACACCCACAAAAAAAGACGTAGAAGCCATGAGGGGAATAGAAAAAGATAAAATGCAACAAGGTAAAAATGCGGTTACCGCCAGAGAAGCAGAGCAGCAGGCAGCGGCCAAGTGGAAGATTAAACGGTTATCAAAACACGGACCAAAAGGTCCTATGCACTGAAGTCGGGTGGCACCAGGAACCAAATGCCCAGTAAACGCTCCAGGCGTCATTCACGCCAAAACGGGGTTTAAGCCTGTCCCTTTGGTTTGGCGAGCATGTTCAAACGACTCAGACTGAGCATGCCCGGACGCTTCTGTTTCGTACTAGCAGGGGTGCCAAACCGATTGGAGGAAACAGAGCGATTTGGAGTTTTCATAGGACGTGATTTGATAGGGCTGGGAGTAGGCGGGTTTGCCTTCAATCTCTTCGTACCACGCTCATCGGACTGGGCGTCAGAAGGTGGCACGTTCTCAGCATCCTCGGCATTGGGAACATCATCATCGTCAAAGTCCTCCCGGCGTCTCTTCTTGTTACTCAGACCATGAGACACCCCGTGGGCCACGACGGGGAGCTCGGGCCAGGTAGGCTCCAATTTGCCCACTTCCGAGGAGCGAACATGGCGAATAGAGGGTGACCCGGTCGGAGTAGTGCTGGCCTCAGTAGCTGATTTATGATCCGGGGTAAGAGTAGGGAGAGTTGGATAGACAATCTCAGACAGCTTGGAACGGGATGGAGTGGTGGGAACCTTGGAAGGGGAAGGGGAGGCCTCAGCCACTCCATGACGAGACTTGACGCTGGGGGTAAATTCAACGTGCTTCTTTGGCGATGGACTTGGGGCGGCGTCATTCTGATCATTCTGGCCAGCGAAAAGCAAGTCAGGGTTGAAGTCAGGGGCAGCAGTATGAGTACCAGCGGCAATCTTGGCTGGGTTGCGAGAGAATAATGGCTGGCGTCTGCGAAGAATAGACTTAAGATTGTTAAACGTGGGCAGGTTAGTCTTGAACCGCGGGTTGAATTCAGTTCGAGGAGTGCGCGGAGAGGCCAGAGCCTGGGTGGAGGGCGAGCGTGCCAAAGAAGGAATCAGCGATGTTTTGGGGGCCTTGAGGCTAAGGGAGATTGATGACGTGCGCGCCATGGAAGACCGAGTCGGTGTCATCAGAGAGCTGCGAACTGCGGAGCGAGGCCGCGCCCGAGGGGCAACAGGTTTCGGTGCAGCATCTTCTTTCTTTTCAGCACCCTCAACGTTTGAACGGCTGGCTGTTGTATCATCTGCGGCGTTGCGTTTGACACGCTTAGCCGTGGCAGTAGGAACAGGCACGGCCGATGGCTTTGCTGACGACGAGGATCGTGATGGCGACTCGTTTTGGGGTTCGGGTTCGTCCAACTGAGCCTTGGACTTTGTACGCTTCAATGACTTTGTTGCAGGCTCGAAGCGACCAGGAGCGGCCCGGAAAGAGGAAGGGTGATTGGCAATCGAGTCCATTTTCTTGAACTCGGCCATATGCACATCGCTGAACCGTCCCGCCTGACCCCTTGCTTTTGCGATCTTTCGTTCGATGGGAGCCCGAAGATCGCGCTTCTGCTGTTCTGCTTCGGTCGGCTCCATGTTTGCTCTAGCCTGCCTGGCCTCCTGACGAATTGTTTCCATTAATTGCTGGGCCGCATTGCTCAGATCTGACTCTTGTCCGAATTTGAACTCGTAGCCTGGTGTACCGAATTGACTGGGCGCAGGCGAGGGCTTGGTCTTGGAAGGAGTCTTTTCAACCGCGCCCTCTTTCAAGACATTTCCGGCCGCGTCTTTCTTGATGGGGTTGAAACCGAGGATTAGGCCTGAATCGACTTTCTTGGTAGTGCTTTGGTGTGCCTTGCTAGGATGCATTTCGTTCGCAGACGGGCGAACAGCAGACGCGCTAGTTGGTGTTCTAGCCTCCTTGGACTCCTGGTGCGAATTTGTGAAAATACGTTTCTGGGTCGTCTTTTTGGTGACTGGTGTGCGGACAGCAGGCTGATCATTACTCGGCGCCTCATCGTTTTCCTCAACAGAAGGAAGTTGAGAAGGTGCGACAGGCTGAGGGGTAGATTCATCGCTCTAATGAGGTAACCATATGTTAGTCTGGATCATGTTTTAGCCATGACATTGCAAGCCCCTCCCTCGGGCGTTGCTAGGACACGCACATCTGGAGTTCCCTGGCTACGCAGGCGGGCGGAACGCCGAACCGCCATCGCTAAAGGTAAAGTGTGTGTTTTCAAGTGGAAATGATGTAAGATCGGATGCGACCCCGAGAGAAAATTGTGGATTGGAGTGGGGGAGGGAATTGGACAAGTGGATGTTCTGGCGTTGAAGTTTAAGTCGAAGCGAGTCCAAAATGTAAACAAACGCGCTTGACGTCACATGACTAATCACACCAATACAACTGAGGATGAATCAACAGGTTTCAACGTACATACTACTATACATAATCAGATACGCCAAATATATTCAGTGCTCATAGATTGCGGATAATTTTCAGCTAACACAGCTAGCTAGCCGACGTCGAGCTGTCATCAATGCGGCAGTTGTCCCGTGGTTAGGCGCAAATCATTGATCATCACGGAACGCTCTCAACAACAAGCGGCTCAAACACACTTCACTGTATTTTAGCGCATCCAGCAGCCGCTGAAGGCCATATTTTACGATAAATTCATAGGCATTTGCTAAATTCTCATTCTTGACGCGATAATATGCAGTTCCCGGAGCCTCACATACGAGCCCCTCGAAATGAGCATACCCATACGGCCATTGTACTTCATGGCCGGGGAAGCGATGGCCCGGAATTCGCTGAAGAGTTATTTTCCTCTGTGACTTCACAGGGGAAAAACTTGCCCGACAGTCTCCCGAACTTTCGCTGGGTCTTTCCGACTTCTGGTGACCGATGGAGTGCAAGGTTTCAAGAAGACATGCCATCTTGGTTTGATGCATACTCCCTCGAAGACATCGAAGCAAAACAAGAACTACAAGTCGATGGACTCAGGGAGTCAGTAATGCATATGCTAGAACTGTTAGATCGTGAGATCGAGCAAGTTGGTGGTAATCCTCATCGTGTCTACCTCGGGGGCATCAGCCAGGGTATGGCGACCGCCCTGTGGACACTGCTTTGCGCACCAGGGAGAACCCAAGGGCCCCTTGGTGGTGTTTTGGGATTTTGTGGGTGGTTGCCTTATGCTGGACAGGCAGAGAATCTCATCAAAGGATTTTCAAATATTCCTGACCGATTAGATGTGCCCAGCAAGCGACGCCAAGGGTCTCAGTTGTTGTTGGATGTGATTGCTGGTCCAAACACGACACATATCAATGAAAATACTGACTTATCTGTTCTATCAACTGCAATATTTCTGAGTCATGGCTCGGATGATGAATGGGTTCCTGTGAGACTAGGCCGTCAAGCAGCCCGGGTCCTTCAGGGCTTTAACCTCACAACCGAATATCACGAGTTTATTGGTGCTGAAGTAGAAGGCCATTGGATTGCAGAGCCTAAAGGATTCGACCAAATTGTTAGGTTCATCCAAAAACAGGTGGAACAAAATCATTAGAGGGCCAAGGAAACCACTTGTTATGATTCTTATCAGACAGGTATAGGGCCATTTGAAATACAAAAATACAATTATCACATCTTCTGGTGTCGATCCATTCTATGGCGACCCATCAATACGAAGATCAACTACCGCATCATCAATGCTCGGTGGCCCAACATACTTCTTCCGTCCCCATGCCCAATACCAAGCGGTAGCCATAATGATGAAGGCGACAAAGACAACTGGGGCATAGTTGACGGTTTCTGCAGTGACAGGAATATATGAGGGCATACAGAAGAGAGGCACAACCAGGATGCTCCAGGCTGCGATTCAAGTTAGTAAGAGTTTCTGAAAGGGAAAGAGTCAAAGCCCACCTAAAGCCACAACATTACAAAACACCCCGAGTTTCCCCAAGTCAAAATTTCCGTTTCTGATCTGCTTCCGCCCTCCAGCAAAGGAGACAGCAATTGGACAAGCATAACTCACGGTAAGAGTAATGACACCGACTCCAGAGAAAGCATTGAATGCAGTGGTTGATCCAAAGTAGATAAGTCCAAGGGCGATCTCTATTACCATACCCAGCATCATAGCATTGAAAGGAACACCCAGGGTCTTATTCACCTCCTTCCATTTGCGGGAATAAGGAACACCCCCATCTCTTGCAAATGCCCACACAGATCGCGATACAGCTGTGGTGCATCCAATACCGCATAGTAATGCGAGGACGGCAAGTGGAAGCAGTAGAAGAAATGCACCAGCCGAGTTACCAATGGCTGATTTGATTATGCTGGGAATAGGTTGGCCAGACTGAAGTGCAAGAAGCTCTTCTGTATTGGGAAGCACGAAGACCAAGGGAATCAGGAAAAGAAGACCTGCGAGTGTGTTCAGAATGATCGTGCCGACAATAGCTTTTGGGACCTGGCGGGATGGTTCTTGGACTTCTTCGCACATTCTGTAAGATGTGAGTATACACGATCGAGGACAAGGAAACTTTGAGAGAAAAGGCGGTACATACGATATGACCATCCCAGTCGATGAAGTCGTATAAGCTGCTTGTAAAAGTCCAACACAGAACGACCAGCCAACCGGCCATCCTGACTGAGGCTCAAAGTTCGTAAACACGTACGCAGCATCATGTCTGCCATTCTTAGCAATGACCAAGACGCAGATAACAGTCGCCAAGACACCAGCTAGTGTCCAGAAAATGGCAAATGTCTAGAAGAGGTGTGAGTCAAACATCCAACAGAAGCACGAGTCCAACGTACATCAAGATGGGGTAGCCATTTATTACCAAATGCCGAGACAGCGTTACACAAAAGGGTGATGGCCAAGAAGATGAGAAATATCTGATACGTTTCTCCTGCAAGGACTCCAGCTCCCGAGGATGTTTCAAACACATTGACACAGGCGACTATAAATTGGGCTGACCCAAAGTTCACAGCGAGCGTGATCATGATATTGCCTACCACGTAGGACCAACCGCAAATCCAGGCAAAGATTCTTCGATACGCGGGTGAAGAGAGCATAAATGTTTGGTAATAGACGCCTCCGGCAGTTGGGTAGACTGAAGTGATCTCACCCAGGGAGGCTCCGACGCAAAGGATAATCGCTGATACCATCAGCCATCCCCAGATAATATTCACGGGACCCCCGCCGTAGAGTGGGTAAATGAATGTCGTTGACAATCCGTAAGGAATGGATGCGAGAACGAAGGACATGAAAGCCACTTGAAGTGTTGATCTGTTCCTTGTGAGCTCGGGCTCATAGCCAAGGGCTTCCAGGAGGCCATTTGCCGGGACCGAGTCGGATTGTTCAAGGTCGGCACCATATTTGGCGTCTTTTTCATCGAATGAAGGATGACTTGGCGCAGAAGCCGACTGTGAATGGGAATCTATCTTGGTCGCCATGATTAGAACCACGACTCCTGGTAGATAAAAGGATCAAGACTGAAATGAGTTGAAAAGTTGGGAGAACACAGACCCCTTATGTAGCGGTCCTCCAGAGTGATTGGGGCGTTATATATTCGGGCCCTGAAAGGCTACGTGCTATGTATCATAAGATTGAATGTAGCGAATAATACTTGACGGCCTACGATAAGTTTTACTAGTGGTAATCATCCTAAAGGTCGATGTTTTTGTCTTGTGGACCTTTCCGTAGCATGATCGGCACCCTGGACATGAAACGTGGGGTAATTGCCTATCACCTTGTTTTTATTGGAGTAGGCATGATGACGCACAGTGCGGAGCAATGCCGAGACATTGAAATCAGGATCAGAATTACTAGCTGGACCGCTTGGTCACTAGAGGGACTTCCCTACCCAAAAAGGTAAGATCAACTCTGCGATGAATCCATTGATTATCCCCGCTTTATAGGGTCTTTTGCAAAGTGAGTCACATTGAATTGGTTTATAGGGTAGCACTATTAAAGACTCTCTAGCCCCCCTGGGTCATGAGACTAGAGTTTATGACATCGATGAGCTTGTATGGAGCAAGTCTTTTTCAAAGTGAAGTGACATTCTCTATGAGGCATTTTGAATTTTGAAACGCCTTAGGGTACGCAAGGATCACGTTGTCGTGTGCGTATATGGAAGCAACGCAAAATCTTATCAATTAAATATCAAATTGCGAGAGTGTCTTGATACCATTGTGCTGAGGGATTTGAACTGAAGATTGGAAAGATTAGGTATCCAACTGAACAATTATTGTGGAGCTTGACATTAGCGCCCCGAAGACGTGATTGGAACGTTAGTCCAGAAGCAGTTTATCTTTCCTCTGAGACACGAGACTAGGTGATTGTCATCTCTTGTGATCTCATAATGTAATACTATCTTGACCGAAGACTCAAAGCCAACTTTGTTATCCCAACCTCTATACGCTCAGGGCCTACTGAGCCAGAGTTCGCGGCTGGGCTAATGCACAGCGGCTAGGCTAGTCCGAGAAAGGAGAGCATCCGAGGAATCTGATGGGCCCATTTCAGATAAGGATGGGCCACGTAAAAGTATCAGCCTCAAGTAGAAATCTTAACGATTACGATTCCCTATCGACATAGTTTCGGAACTTGGCACCCCCGCAAAGACGGGAAACTCTCTGTCTAGCCAATAAAAATTCGTATATGTAGCCGTCAGTGGCTTTTTTTCTTCGGATGAGAAACAGTGGAAGCCGATCACGAGACCTCCCCCTGAGCATCGGATCCCCAAGATAATGATATCAGTGATGTTAGCCCCCTTAGCCCCCTACTCTCATAACCTGAAACATTATTATGAATACCCTGCCAATACTGTAGATATTTATGGAGTATATCATCCAGAGATTTCCCCTCTTTACGGTGACCAGTGCAGATATAAGGTATGAATTGGTATTATTATTATCCCATCATAGTCTCAAGGTTATGTTCAAGCATTATGTCCAGCCAATATTCACTAACGCCAGCATCCGCTCTACTCCAAGTTTCGTGCACAATGCGAGACATGCGTTGTAACCGCAATTTTGGAAGAATCAAGGTAAGTTCCGAAAACCACATACTAACCTTTCGCCGAGCCTGAGCAATCTCCACGTCTAAGGCGCTTAAACAAGCAATGGCATTCGCCGCGGGACCGAAAAGAGATTGATTTGAAAACACAAGATCGCTCGAAATGCAGGTAAGAACTACAGGGTGCATACATCTAGTTCCAGATGTGGGAGGTATTTGATCAAGAAGCGATACGATGTGGAGTGCCAATACCCGACGTGCTTCTTCCACCGTGGGTAATGTGGAATCTGGTCCAAAGAGAAGAGAGAAGAGAACGGAAGGTTCTTGCTCTGGGGACTTTTCGCGTCTAAGACGCTCATCTAGAATGTCGGGGAAGACATGGTAGATTTGAAGTAGGGCTGTGCAGCGATATGCTTCTGCTAGAGTGATGAAGTGGGTTGGGGGCGTGTCTGTATCCCCAATATCAACCGGTCCACAGTAAGAAGAAATACCTGTAAACAAGATTTCTTCTTCAAGCCGTTCGGCTGTTCCATGTTGGTTTATCTCCTCGACGAGAAAGTCAAAATCAATATTTGCTAGATCTAGATCTTCGTCGCGGGTGCGATAGGAGATACGGGCAGCTCGAATCAATTTAGCCGTTTGGTAGAAAAGGCTGATTGATTTAGAAAGTGGCCCTGTCCATGGATGAGGAAGGGCTTGACCATCCACCAAGTATACCGACATCTCTGTGTCAGGTCTTTCCAGCACCTTCTCTTCACTCAGAAGCAGCGAGTCCTCAGCCACAAAAGCGGCCATCATGTTCCAATAAAGCAAGCATTGCTGGAAAAGAGGGTATTGTTTTGCAAACGTAGATTCGGGACTCTGACACATTTGTTGCTGGTTCACGAGGTAATCCTTCGCCTCTTTCAAATATTCCAGCCCCAAGTCGGAGGCGTTGTGCCAAGCTGTTGTTAAGCCGATCATTAGAAGAGCAAGGAAAAACTCGTCATCGTGATCATCTCGATGCAGCGAACCTATGCGAGGATTGTTTCGAAGACATGCAATTGCTTGTTGTTGTGTTTGAATCCCAATCGCCCTCATACTCGGAAAATCATTTGCAAGCGAGGCCGCCGCCATACTCTGAATAGCATAGTAGATTGCCGCATTTTGACTCCAAAGGCGACTGACGATGAGCCGGAATGGATTCAAAGGCGAGTCAAACGATGACCATGCTTTGCAGACAAAGTCAAAGTAGTATTGGACTAGAATGGCTGGCATGTGAATCAGAAAAGCGGGTACCGCTGTATTAGCCAGTCGGCGATGCAGACTTGCCAGGCTATCTGATTGTGTTGTCGTCTTGAAAACAGTGATATCGTTCAACCTGAAGTCTGGCTTGGAACGGAGATCCATAGACGTTTCAACGTCTGGAAGTTGGTCCAATATTGTGGAGCTCGCCTCGTCCCACAGCTCTTGTAGGTGCTTGCTGTGGCTAGCCTCCGTGTCGCTTTCTATGCCTCCGGAAGCATCTTGTGCTAGAGCAATAAGCGATTCTGATGGCTCCACTGTTGGTGGCGAGTCAAACTGAATTTGCTCTTGATCTTCACCTTGATCCCCATCTTGGAAAACATATCGCCATTCTAGAGGCTTTTTCTGATACCCAGGGCATATGAAGCCCTTCCTCGAGCACTCTCGACAACTAGGTCTAGTTTCATCGCACCTGCGCTTTGGGTCATGTTAGTCCGACGGGGCCGATGTAGAGAAAAGCATTAATCACACCTCAACTTACTCGCCGTTCCTTGCATTTCTGACAACCTCCTTTAGATTTGGGCTTACACCGATTCGGGTTCTTCTGCCCTTTCTGTCGCGCAGACTCACTCGTGCGGGGCATTTTTCCGACCGAGAAAGCGAGTAGAAGTGGACAAGTTCTTTATGGGAAACGAATGCGCCTTATCATTGTCCGAACGACTTCAGGTGATCGGGCCGGATATCGCCTCACCGTTTTACCCCGCACATCACTTCTCGGATCCAAAGGAACCAGTGCTGTTGACACGCCCAATAACTTGGATTCTTGAAAGTCACCGCATCTTACGCCACCTGGCAACTTTGCTATCTTTCTTTGTCGCCCCACCGATTCGATGTCGTGGCAACACACATTCATCCACTGGCGTGTTTGACTTCCAGATCGGGGTATGGAACCCGCCAGATTGATACCACGAAGAGTGGACCACCCGTCGATCGTGTTCCTTCCCTAGACAAACGCCTTATTTTGTTGGATTGAGGTCTCGTGATGTTGCTGAAGATAAACAGTTACTGTTTAAATTCATGGCGCTATGTCACGGTGACCTTATACCGCCTCTTGAGTCTTGGCTCGATTTTACAAGGGAAATGCTACATAAAGATACAGTTCACCTGATCGCCCTAGTATCTAGCCTAACTTGACCTACTTAATCATCGTACATACGCAGGCTGCTAGTTCTTCAAAAGCACTAGTCAGTGTAAGTATTATGGAAACAAAAAGGTTAAAGCAACTCATGAAGGGTATATATGATGGCTATGTAGAATAGTCTGTTGCTATCTAACAGAACTCCCGACCTGACAATATCGCTCCGTGTGACCTGATACAACAGCCACAGCATTGGCCGCATTTAGGCGGGTACATATGCATTCAGGGGAAGGTGGAAAGCTTTGTGGCTGGATCTAGCGCGAATGTTATTTGCTAAAATATATACTATCGTACAGTGATTGGTCATGGCCATGCCAAGGTTTAGCAAATCAATATTAAATTGCTCTGGTTCGAGAAGAACCTGCTGACCATATTTTGGTTAGACTCTTCCTTCCATACTATTTCTAATTGACTCAGGGCCGTTGACATGATCCCCATTCCGAACTCTTTTACCAAACACTGTAGATAGGTACGAATCAGCATTTTGTGGTGGCTATGTTGAGCGAGGATCCCAAAGACAAAGAGAGGCCAAGTGGCCGTGGTGGCAATGGGTGAGGTTGGAGGCAAGCGTGCAAGCAGCGATTCGAGACTTTCAAAGGCGTGCTCAATGTTAATTTGTGCCCCATTACCGGCATTACCCGCAAAATGAGATTCCAAAAGTAGTAGGAGGCTTTGTTGATAAAGTTTTGCACAGGGGACCATGCCTGGTTGTTCGCTATACGGCTCCCAAGCTCTAATCCGAGCACTTATCTCATGGTATTGGATAATGAAATCCTTCCGGCGCAGCTCCGGGTCATGTGACATAAAGTCCCATAAGAGAGCCGAAACCCTCGGCACATATGTGAACATTTCATAAGCGCAGCCGCACATTACGCCATCAATGTTGGCAGGCGCTATGGGAGAATCGATCGAAGATATGGGTAGTGATGTGGGTGGGCAATTCGTTGTGAATGACGCAAGAGAAGAATGATACACGTATAGCTCTGTTGTTAACGATACAATGCTGGTCTGAGTGTGATTAAAGGCCGAGCGTACGGCATAGGCCATCAAGTGGTGCGCGCCGTCGAGGTGCCTTTGCATAGCCTTGTGGTCGGTACCTCTAGTAGCCTAAATGCATATAAGCAACATTTACAGGCAAGCCAGGAGTCCAGACCTACCTCTAATAAATAAAATATTAAGACAACTAGCAAAGCGCGCCAAGCTGCATCCATACTAGTGCCTGTACTGAAATCCGTTGATAAGGCAACTCTAAGCTGCTTCAATGCCCGATTATAGCTTGACCAGGTCAGAGACTGCATTTCCCGATCTAACTGAGGAAGTCGCTGCATCATATGTGCCCCAGACAGGGCCAGAATCGAATTCATTAGAAGCTCGTCATTGAGAGCAGCCGGGAGCAGTGTATGCAGGAACGGGTTTTGGCTGTCTTGCAAACATGACAAACGGTTGGCAGTGTCCTTCAGGTAATGATCTAGAAGTCGCCACGTCTCAGACACTGGCGGGATAGACCCCGGAAGAGCGAAGTTGGACGGACTCGATGGAATTGATCTAGTCGGGAAATTGGGATGTGCAACAAAGGCGAGGGTCCGCGCACCTTCAATTGCAGGTCGCGTGTCCAATGCCTGTAGTTGCGATGTCAATCCTCCCTGTGGACTTAAGTCTGGCCACAGACAGCCAAGACTATTGCGCAAACAGGCTGTGCAGATAGGTTTCTGTTCATCACATTTCTTCTTCCGACGCCTGCAGGACAAACAACCTGCGCGAGATCGAGCCCCCATGTCGAATACCAGGCAAAGTGACACATTCCTTCTGCTTTGAGGCGCTGCTCAAACGTTCCTTCAGGGAAATAGAGCTCTCCATGACAAATGCATTTCGGATCCCATCGAATTGGGCACTCTTTCTCCTCATATCCCCGCTCGACAGCGCCGTCACAACCGCCCACGTGATCGGGAACAAAGTACAATGTTTCAACAAAGACCCCTTGGGACAGCAAATGATTCTCTCCTGCAAGGGATGCAGATTGACAAAAAGGAACGGGCGTTGCCTCATGTGACCCCTCGTGAAGGTCAATCACCGGACTAAGATCAGCATGACCCCAACTTCCTGACCATGGGCGATTTGAAGTCCGTGCGAGGACAGTTCGCTGCGTTATTTTTAGCACGGATTTCTCTGCGCAAGAGCCGATGTTAAACAGTAAGTTTCACATTGGAATCCTGGAGCAGGTCCTACTCGGGATCTATATCCGGGGATCTATCATTTGAGACCGTGGGGGAGAGGGAGAGGGAGAGGGGGAAAAGGGGAAGATGACGATTTATCGCGCTAATGGCGCCAGCGATTACGGCGCGGATTAAACCAAAACTTCGAAAAAGTCCTCGAAAAAGCAATTCACTCGGTACCAATTGCTTGATGCATCGAATTATGAACTTGGCCACGAATGAGGGCATTTGGTTTATCAATCAATTCCAAATACAGAAGCTGGAGAAAAGAAGCAGGCTGGAATGACTAGTGCTTGGATGGATGCTGGTATATATTGTCTTCCTTGATCCAGCGTAAGTGACATTGAACTTAAGTTTCAGTCGCCTTTCAACCATCTTAAAACAGCCATGCCTTTCTCACGTTCACTTACCGTCGTCGGCTGCCATGCAGAGGGCGAAGTCGGAGATGTTATCACCGGCGGCGTTCTCGACGTACCGGGAAAAACCATGCAAGAAAAGCTCGTTCACATGTCCACCAAGAAAGATCACCTTCGGCAGCTTCTTCTCAACGAGCCACGGGGCCGAGCATCCATGAACACGAACCTCATTCTCCCACCCTGTGATCCGAGAGCCGATGCAGGATTCTTGATCATGGAAAGCGAGGAGTATGCTCCTATGTCCGGATCCAACATTATTTGCACCACAACCGTCCTTTTAGAGACCGGCATGATTCCCATGAAGGAACCTTTCACCAAAATAGCGTTGGATACTGCCGCCGGGCTGGTGACAGTCACTGCGGAATGCGAGGCCGGAAAGTGCAAGAATGTTGAATTCAATAATGTGCCGTCATTTGTCCTCGAACTCGACTATAAAGTCCCAGTTCCAGGCCTTGGAGAGGTGACTGTCGACATCGCTTATGGAGGCATGATGTATGTGTTGGTTGATGCCGCATCACTAGGCTTAAGGATCGACAACCAAGAATCTGCAAAACTCGTGGAGATTGCGGAACGCATCAAGCGAGCGGTTCAAGCGGTTTATACCCCGATTCATCCTGAAAATGCTGGTATAACAGGGTTTAGTGTATTGTCATTCACGGAACCTGTGACATCAGAAAAAGGTTGCAAGATTTCTGTCAATGCTGTGGTCGTCTCCCCCGGACGATTTGATCGAAGCCCCTGTGGAACCGGAACATCTGCCCGGCTAGCAATTCTGCATGCTCGGGGCCAGATAAAAGAAGGCGAAATCTTCAAACATCGCAGTATTCTGGGGACTGAGTTTATCAGTCGAATTCGTGGTACAGCGACAGTCGGGAAATATCCTGCTATTCTTCCCACGGTCAAAGGTCGGGCTTGGATTACTAGCTTCAAACAAGTCGTTTTAGATTCGACGGATCCATTCCCAGAAGGTTTTCGTCTTGGCGATCAGTGGCATACGCCACCGAATTAATAAAAGCATTGTTCGAATTAAATTTGACAAAGAAGACTAAATACAGGTATCATAACTTTAACGCTTCAAGGTTTATCATCGTATAGCATACAAGTCTTTGTACATCAAGACTCGGTTGCGAGAACCCGAGTCGCATCTTTCATTGTACCCGGCATGCCAGGGAAGTCGTATGACATGGACGGTGAGTATTGGGGAGTCGCCTCTACCTGTGGAGACACAAGAGAGTACTTCTTGCGCTTGAAAATGTAGAATCTGAAATAACCCAGCCATTAGTCATAGAGTCATAGTAAATAAAAAAAGGGAGAATGTCTTACCCAATTCCAAGGATCAGAGCCGCCAGGAATGGAACTCCCAAGCCAACACTTAACCCGATGATGAGCTTATTGCTAGTGCCATTTGTCGTACCATCAAGAACGCTGCTTCCACCGCCCGTTGCTGATGTAGTTGATGTGCTGGTTGCGGGAATATAGGACGTGGGAGATCCTGATGTTGCAAGCAGACTCCGCACATTCGTTCCAAATGGGATTGCGCTCGTGACAGAGGCAAACGTGTTAGCAGGGAACGTCGCCGAAGATCCCGATTGAACGGTGACTTCTGAAGTGACGATGCGCTGGTAAGAAGTAGTATTCTGCAGATTCACGGGACAGTTGATTATTCCCGAGGAGAGACAATTGACGATCGTGTAGGACTCAGTTGACGACACAGCTGCCGTGGAGACATCATCTCGTGCATTAAGCTCTGCCCGAGCAGTGATCATAGCGGACGTGGTTGATGATGCCTTGCTCGTTGCGCAGACACTAGCCAAGGTGGTATACCAGACAGGGACGGTGGTGTTGGGCGATGGACCCCAGGAGTACTCCTCAACCGCAACTGTGGCGCCAGCTGCTGCTCCAAATGCCATCGTGTATTCTGCAACGGCAGCTAATTCGCAGTCGCCATCATCTACCGCCGTAGAACCGTTGACTTGCAATAGAAAATCGGCCACGTAGGCAAAAACATCGGCCTCAACACCAGCGCTGAAGGTAAACACGTCTTCCAGGCTGCTAGAAGACATATCTACACCAAGGCTCGCCTTGAGGCTTAGAATAGCTTGCAAGGAGCCTTCACCAGCAATAGTGACAGGTAGAAACTCGTAAATTCCGCCGGGACTATCAAAGATATTCTCGGTCAGACAGATTTCGCGGTTTGAAGAATGCCAACTTACACAGAAATGCTTGACACGTTTGAATTGAACATCTCCAGATCAAAGCTCAACCCATCCTCGAGTTTGATATGAATGCCGCTTCCAATGTCGATCTCAGCATCAGCGATCAGGATCAAGTCCACGCTAAAGACCGCTCCCACTGTGAGACCTGGGACTCGGAATCCCTCAGGGGTCTCTGATGAGAATACGTTGAGCGTGTATGTGGCGCCTGCTGACAGTTTAATGTCAAGATCAAGATACAATTCTAAGTCGTCGAACTCAAAGTGGATCTGGGCCTCTGGAAGAGCAGCAACGTTGTCCAAATTGAAGACTAGATCAAGGGTCGGCCAGGAAGGAATGGCCTCAAGATCGAGATTGACGATGTCTTCAACCGCATCTTCAGCGACAGTTTTGACATAGGTTTCTAGCTGATCGATGGCTGTATCTGTGATATTCAAGATTTCGTCTCCGACGTTGTCAATGGCTTCGGTGAAGTTGAAGCCTCCGGTAAGTGTCAAGTCACCGGTGACTGAGCCATTGACATAGCAGGTAGAACATATGATTTCAATGGCTGCAGTCTGATCTAAAGTGGTATTTCCGTCGGTGGTGTAACTGAGAGGCTCTTAGCGATTTGTTTTCCGGCTAAGCTCGCACCCATGAAAAGCTCTCACCTTTCACCAAAGAGAAATAAAGTTGCGCCATTCCAGCTTTTGGCGAGAGAAGTTCTATTCATTGAATGCTTGGTATCGCGAGACTGTAGCGTTGCCTTATGAAGGGCACGCCCTATTGTATTAATAGTGTCTCCATCGGTCGTCCCTGGCGCATTTCGAGTTCGTAGTGCGGCATTTCCAGGCGCGAGAGCGTTAGCAAGACCCGATGAAGGAAACAAACAAAAGATTCCTGTTATAAGAGAGACAAGCATCTTGAAATCACCGTGCGACACAGAAGTACAAAGAACAAAGCTTATTCCACCTGCGACGCCCGATCTGAAGAAACAAGACATCTTTTAACTGAACAAGATACCCCGGGCTAGTAGATTCCCTAATTAGAGTCAACCCCATCCTAGTCCTCTAATATCTCTTATCTGGTCATGAGTTCGTGTTTGCGGGGACATGGCAGGGGTTGTGTGAGCCATTAAACGACGGTGCGTGTCTAGTTCGAAGCTGGTCACTGAGCTAGTAGGGAATAGAATCCTTCGACCCAGCCTGAGCTGTAATGGCCTCACACCAGCTTCATCCAGAGCGGGGAACATACGAAACTAGGTTAGTACCATGCGGCTTATTTTCTTACAAGCTAAATTTGATCGCGTAGAGGGTCGTAGAGGGCTGGTGTGTACCTTGGTTCGTGCGAGTGGGGCGACGCAGTCCTGTGCGGGCCGTTCCTGTGCACGGCACTCGTCCCAAAAAAAGACAAAGAGCCTTGGAGGTCTCGGCAGAGCAGAGGCGGAGCACATGCCTCTAGCCGATATTCGTTTGACCCACAGCCGCTGCATCCATCGTGGCTGGGCTAGAGCCATACATGTGGGAATTGAATGGGGGCTGGAAATAGCGTGCTTCGCGTGGGAACAGATGGTGTGGGGGCCGTTTTAGATGCACTCGCAGTATGAGTTGATGAGCCCGGTGAAATGCGACGGCTCTTCTGTCATAGAATGCACAAGTATATGGAAATTCTTGGCTCTGGGCTTGTCATCGAATGTGTGCTAGGTACTATAAGAGATGCAAATAGACGTTTTAACTTTTAACGTGTGCCCGGATGGTCTAGTGGTATGATTCCTGCTTTGGGTTAACATCCTAACTGCAGGAGGCCCCGCGTTCGAATCGCGGTTCGGGCCCTCCTTTCTTTTTGTTTATTTTTAACATTGATTTCCATGTCTCACTCTTCATGGAACTCACTGAGTATCATGTCGTACTCAACGTACGTGGAAATCAATTTGGAGTTGTAGATTATCATGACATGCCTCCATACGACGGTTTTGCGCGCGCGTGTAATGACCATCCGAGTAGATGGCGATGAGCACGTCTTCGATTTGAGACCAATTTCAGTTGTTTCATGTTCAATGGGTCATGAGCCTGCTAGACCTTGTCTTCTAGCAATATGAGGGAGCAAACTTCTGTTGCTCCTTCTCGCTCGGTCAGGCAGATCAGTCCTTCCTTGGATTAAATATCCACCCCAACCCAGCAATACTCTGCAGCCATTGCTTATCAATGATCGCGTCGGTTTCTCTTGATATTTGAGGGCCTCGTGGCGTTCCGAGGTGCTGGAGCCCCTAAATCATGAACCCACAGCCACCATCGGCACTGGTCACGCCGTTGAAGAATGCATGGTGATGAATATCCTACGGCTTCACTGGTTTCCCGAAGGTGAGACCACCAGCGGTAGTATAGCCAGTTATAAAGAGGTGGTAGGTTTCAACTCATTGAAGAGGCCTGGAAATAAGACTTGCTTAAATGTAAGTAGTATTGCGTGATATTGAAATATAACAGGAGGGTAGTACTCACGGTAGAAAGAAGTGTGCACTTGCCTAGAACCATTTGAGTACGGGGATGCAAACACCTTGAAAATCTCTGAGCACCTGGTTCGTGTCATCTTCTTGTCCCTGCTTTTCCTTCTTCCACCGTTTTCGTGGCTTCATTTTTCATCCTACTGCTTTCTGCCTTCTGCCTTCCTGCCTTTTTCTTGACATTAATTCACTTCCTCATCCACGGTCCGTATCGTGCATCTTTTTCCCCCTCGCATTGCGTATAAGAGCCAATACTGACTCTCGTTCTACCATAAAGCAAGTTCATCCCACATTTTCCAGACGGACGTACCAAAGCCTACGGAATGGATTCAAGCAACTTTGATGTTGCTATGCAGCTGTACCTCGATGATATTGCCAAAATCGAATCTACACAAAAGGGAAAAGGTCGTGCCGGGGAGCTGAGCGACAATGAATACGCCATCCAATGCATGAAAAACAACCTTTTGTCAATCAAGACTGCGAAAGATGATAGGAGTGTTGCCCTCAGCACGCTGAGAGCCGCCACCACTGATGCAAATGCTCTTGCTTTTATCAGGAAAGATGAAATCATTGCCCTGAGCGACCATCAATACGCCCTTGCCCTAGAACGCGGTGAGAACCCTGATTCGGCTCTCCCGAAAACCATGAAGCGTCAACAAAATATTGATACAGTTTCGCGCGGCATGGGATACCTAACCAGTCGGATGAAAGAAGAAGATCTGGTCGATAATTATGATGGACTCTCGCCTGTTGGAATTCAGAAGAAGAAAGTGACGTGCACCTGCTGCCTTGAGCAGCGAGAGGATATCGCTTTTTCTGGGAGATGTGGTCATCACTATTGCCATGACTGTACGCGAAGACTAATATTCTCAACTCGAAGCGAAGCCTTGTACCCACCCCGTTGTTGTGGACAGGTCTTACCACCCATCGTTGTTATTACGGTTCTGAGCTACGAGGAGCTTCGGGTGTTCAGCAACAAGGCAATTGAATACAACACGACGAGCCGAGTGTATTGTGCGGACCCCAAATGCTCTCAATTTATTCCTCATTATGCTATCGAGAAGGGCAATGCAACCTGCACAAGGTGTTCCAAGATCACGCATCAGCCATGTCTCTCGTTGGCCCACCCAGGTGTTCGTTGTCCAGTCAACGGCACACGCCGCGAAATCTTCGAGATGGCGAGGACGGAGAAGTGGAGGAGATGTTCTAAGTGCAAGAATATGGTTGAGCTGTCGCTTGGATGCAATCATATCACCTGCATGTATGCTTACTCCCCGCACTCCTCACCGCAGAAAGAGGTTTCAAAAACTAACATAACACCAGTTGTGGATATCAGTTCTGCTACGTTTGTGGATCAGTATGGGATACATGTGACTGTGCCCTGTGGAATGAGGAAAGACTTGTCGCTAGAGTGCGCGAAGAAGTGGAGAACGAGGTCGCCCCTGGTGCAAATGAGAATGTTCGACGGAGAGCTTTCAACGACATCTACCACCAACTCCAAGGTCACGAAGCAAACCCCTGCGAGCATCACAAAAGCTCTCAATGGATTTACTGCGAGAGAGGAAAGTTGAAGTGTGACTTTTGCGATCATCATGAACGACATTACATATTCAAGTGCAAGAATTGTCGAGTGAGGGCATGTTATCAATGCCGCAAGCATCGATTGTGATCGAATTATTCTGGTATGTATTCCGATGTATCGATAGTATTTCTGAAAGACATCCAGATTATTGCAAGGAATTTGAAATTCTTACTTTGCTGGGTTTAAGGATATTGGCACTAAGATAAGGAGGCATATGATTTTACTAGTTATTAGTTCACTAACTAGATGATCCGGCTCAGTTTGAAAACTTCTGACAAGCAATACTTGAAACTAAACCTATCAAGATCAATATTCATCTTAATCCAAGTACATATTATTTTTAATCAGAGGAACTCGAGTCTCAAAGCGTTATGCCTTATTTCCCGAATACATTTAAATGGACCCGGTCTGCATGTAGAGAGAGAGCTCAGAAAAATTGGATGAAACATGAGCTAGGTATGAAGAATTATACGGGCAGTCGCATCGTATGATACTGGTTTCAAGGGGTACGAGTCGAGTTTCGATATTCGATCCAAATCAAAGATTCAAATACATACACGTAATATATCTAATTACACCATACCTGTACCAATATAATTACATATACCGCGGCTGTGTTACGACCAGTATTACAACCGTTTTTCGGTAATATACGGGCAAATGGGGGCGGGTACCGGCCAAAAAAGCAACATGGCGCTAGGTTTAGTCCAGTCGCCAGGGTAATTAAAAATAGAGCTTAAAAAGCAATAATTCCCCAGGAAGGTGTCCACTTCCGCCATTCAGTATCATCTACAATGGTCTACCTCTTGTCCTCGCTGGGCATTGCGACGGCCTTGATTGCAGGGCTGTGGTTCGTGCGACGGAGCAGCCCACCCCCAGCACGTCCTCTGCCGCAAAACCCCCTGAGACCAAACCCAGTGGTAGAAAAGCTCACCACAGCACTACCGGATATTTTAGTATTGCGTTACGATACAGACGCCTTCCGCCAGTCCATCGACGGCTACTGGGCGCAGCAAGAACGCGAAGTAGCGCAAGCGGCTATCATCCAGCCGCGTAATGCTAGCGAGCTGAGCAAGGTCATAGCTTTCCTTAAAAAGGAGTATGATACGCGATGCGTGCACAAAGAGAAGTTTGATGATGTGTTGTTTGCTATAAGAGGTGGTGGTCAGTCTCCGGTTGCTGGTAGCGCAAGTGCTAATGGGGGCATATTGATTGATCTTTCTCTATTTCGTGAGATCACGGTTGCGGAGAAGAGACAATCAGTCGCCATTGGAGCTGGATGCCGGTGGATTGATGTCTCACGAATCCTGGATGAAAATGGTTTGAGCGTGGTAGGAGGCAGAAGCTCTGAGGTTGGAGTGGCGGGTTTCACGTTGGGGGGTAAGCACGTCTTTTCTACTTTTATTGGGTTTGTTTCTGACAGTTCGTATAGGAGGTATCTCTTTTTTTACACCTCAATTCGGTCTGGGATGCTCGAATGTGCTGGCATATGAAGTCGTTCTCGCCTCTGGAGAGATAATTACGGCTACTGCTTCGTCCCATTCCGATCTTTGGCGGGCTCTAAAAGGCGGCTCAAACAATTTCTGCGTCGTCACACGCTTTATAGTACGCTGCTTCTCGTCCACTGATATATGGTTTGGGTCTCTGTATGCCCCAAGCTCTCAGTCCCCAAAGGCACTACTTGCCGTCCACGAGGGTGCCAAACGTGCTGATCCGAAGATCAGTGGGGCGGATATCGATCTTTTTGCCGCGGGAGCCATTACCTGTTTTACCTATGTCCAAGGATTAGGAATTCGAGTGGTCACGGCTTATCTAGCCTACACCAAGCTACCAGAACAACCTGGGCAATGGCCAGTCTACTGGAAGAAGTCAGGATTCGCAAAGCTCTGGCGCGTCTGGAGCTCTTTCAAAGTCCACACTCTGACTTCTGCGACGAGCGAACTGAACAGCCTTTCTCCACCTGGCAAAAGATGGCATTTTGATACGACAACCATCAAGAATGACTTGCCCACTATTATGGCTGCCCACGCCGTCTTCGAAAACTCTATTGCCTCACTGCCCAAAATAAAAGGTTTCTACTATACAATTAACATGCAACCGCTTCTGCCCTCCTGGGTTGAAAAGGGTGACCCAAGTCCGCTTGGCATTGCCGAGAGCACCAGCGACGCACTCATCATCATTAGTTTTTCGTTACGTTGGGACCGAGCAGAGGATGACAGCCCGGTATTCAATACGACACGAGGGGTCATCGAGCAAATTGATGCAGTTGCCACGGAAAAAGGAACAAGTCATCCCTATCGCTATCTGAATTATTGTGCCAAATGGCAACGGCCAATGGAAGGGTACGGAGAGAAAAATCTCAACTTTCTGAGGGATGTTAGCAAGACATATGATCCAGACGGACTTTTCCAGAGAGGCTGTCAAGGGGGTTTCAAGCTAGAGTCGCGCGTGTAGAGACCCAGGGCTATCTTCTTGTGCACATTAGGCAATGCTGATGGAATAACATTGAAGGCTGGAGTAATAGCCTAACTAAAAGAAGAATATAAAGTGCGTCTACTTGACGCATTTTACCACGCATGAAGAGAGTAGTATAAAGGTAGCAAGGTAAAATAGCATTGGAATGTTGCAAGCACTGCAGTCACCTGAAGCCCATAAAACCTCTATAGCTGAATATTCAGGTCGTGGGTTTCAACCTTATATAGTTCGAAGGCGGTATGATTCGGAGTCTGACTCTGAACTGGCATATCCACCCCGCTATCATTTTTCTGATAGCTCTCTTGATTAACGCTGCCGTTTTCACGCTGACTTCCATTAGAGTAATTTGCCCTCGAATGGAAAAACCATCGCTTTGAAGAATCGAAACTTTCGTATTCGCGAGTACTGCGCGGCTTTTTCAGCTTTGTATAAAAAGTGAAGAAGGATAACCCGGAAACGGCCGCGAGTGCTAGCACAGAGTTAGTATAGGAAACCCAGCGAGTGAAAATCAAAAACCTACCAACTAAGACCTCTACCACATTCCAGAAAACGAGCCAAGCAGGATTCATGATGCCCGTTTCTCCAACGCTGAGAAATAGCCGTATCAACGAGATCACGATGATGAATGCGGTCAAGAAGCTCACTGCGACCAGGCCTAGCTTCTTCGGTCGATTTACCTTCGCCCTCCACATGACATTACCAGAGAGAAGAATGACTGCGAGCAAACAAGGTAAAGATTGTCAGATTGCTGTAGAGCGCAAGCTTGGAAATGGAAGAGGAAACATACTAGCAGCATCAGAAACAATGTCCATAGATGTAGCTACCTTCAAGCTCACACGCTCGTACCAGATGGAATGCGCACTCGAGCAATTCACTACCAATGATCGAATTAGCCTCGCGATGACCGTTTATGTCCAGAGAGAACTGACCGAGACTGTCTTCCAAGCTTTTGCTCATTTCACACGGGTAATCTAACATACCCAGCGTCACCCCATAGGATGCAATGACGAACGCCAAAACAGCCCACCAAAGGATTCGTTGGAGGCGATAGCGATTCCCCAAGTGTTGGAAAAAGAACACAAACGAGAGTTTGATGAGCCACAGACTCGTATAAGAGATCAGATACCCAGCTAGCTGCCCTCGAAGATATCGCCTCTCGATCCACTCGATGTTTAACGGAAGATCGGCGAGACTGATCGTGCCTTTGCTCACAGCCATTATATAGTATAGTTGTTTGTAAATGACAGTCCATAGAATGCCATTAGCAAGGTACAGAATCCAAGCAGCCAGCACCAGAAAATCGTCAGTGCGCCATCGACGGTCGACTCGATACTGGAGAATCAATCTTGTGACCACAAAACAGGAGCCGAGGACCAGGCAGACCCATATCACGGCCTGAAAGGATCAGCCACTCGTTCCAGTAAGATTTGTGAAGGAATGGAAAGAGCCAAGTCCCCAAGACTTACCACGAATCCGGCCTCATTAATATTATTATTGCTCATGTCTCTTGGTCTTTGCTGACGCAGGGACAAAATGAGATGGAGGAGCAGAAAAGAATTCCGCGAATGGCATATATGGGATTACCTGAAGAAATGGCCCCAGAGTGCGTGGGGCATCCGAAGAGATCGTTGGTCAAGGCTGAACCCCATTGTAAGGTAGTCGGTTGCAGATGACGCATGGTGCAGGGTCTTGAGGAATTGTCATCCTTTGGGGGCTATTCGTGGGGGTCTGTGCTATGGTCTGGTTCGGTGTAACGCCAGCTTATCCCGGGGCCTCATTGGCGGACATGCAGACGCGGACGCAGTAACCAGTCGTGGACTTCCCGACTCAGGTAAATGATGCAGCCGTATATGCAGATGCAGGCGCCGCCGTATGTATTACCCCTCTAAAAATACATTGAAAAATACCTCTAGTAAAGCCGCTGAAATACAATTGAAATACACATTCCTGCAGATTGATCTTGTCGCTTGGGCTGTTTTCTGATGCTAGATCAGCATTTTTCTTTGTCTTTTCTTCCCTTTGTTTGGTTTTCTTTTCAGATTTCTTTTACTTTCGGATTATTTGTGGCTTGATCATGAACCCCATATCTTGTTATGGTTATCTAACATAAGCCTAAATCCTTCCTCCGAAAGCTTAACGGGTGAGGATTGATGGCTGTCAGGGCTGAAACAATCTCGGGATCTCTGGACGGTGACCCGTTACGTGCCTTATACAATTTGGCCCCCAACTAGCCCAACGCCAACGCATTTGGGGCTGAAATGCCTTTGACTAAGGAATCTAGACCACTCGCACAGCAAGGTGTGACAGAAGACAAAGAAAGAGGCCAAGGATAAGGTGGGGAAGAAGTTAACCACCAGGAATTAGCCGAACATCTTCTTGATCCTCAATATCCAGCTAAAACTAGTGCTTATTTTTCTCTCGACATCTCTTTTTCCGTCTCGACCTATACCAGTGACGTCTTGCGAGAATGCATCCCAATCCTCTATTTCCCGTCGCTGTTCAAACAGCTCTGGTGGTGACCACTATCGGATACACCTCGGCTCAGTCTCCACTAAGATTAGGTGTACTCGTTCTGGTTGCATTGTGCACTTGGAATTGCCTCAATACAGCATTGGAATTCTTTGTTCGACTGCCATGGGCCAGCCTTGTGGGAGGCTACTCCGTCATGCTATTATTTCATTATGTCGATATCGGTCTACTGACTCGATGGGAATTCAATTCATCCACTATCGCGTCACCTACTTCTGATGGAAAAGTGACAATGAGCCAGCCGACCTGGGGAAATCAATTGCGCTTTGGAATCTGGGCAGCATTCAATGCGCGGTGCCTTGGTACATCCGAGCAAGTGAGGAACATCCCTCAGTTCTCTGACAAAGATCCAAATCATATCCCATCTCGGGCGGCCTTTCTTCGTCGTACCGCCCGAATCGCGGCTCTCAGCTACCTAGGTATGGATCTTCTCAGCTCAATGAGTGATCCCGAAGTCGGGAACCGCTTCTTAGTTCCCTCTCGAGTGCCATTCTTCCGGCGACTGGGGAAGTCACGTGGGAGGAGGTCATTATCCGAAGTTTCAGTACTATTGCAATAGGCGCAGGGCTTGTTTGCAGTCAGGGCGGGATCTATAACATCTTTGCCTTCATTAGTGTTCTGACTGGAATGAGTGACCCGTCTGACTGGCCTCCCTTTTACGGATCTCTATCGGATGCATATAGCCTCCGACGTCTGTGGAAGTAAGTTGGTTGCTTTGAATGTAGAACGATGCGGTGATCTTTGACAACTAACATGAATAGTCGCACTTGGCACCAATGTAACACGCATAAATTTCGCCGCATATCCTCTTTTATTGTACAAGACGTCCTTCAAATCAAATCGACGAGTCCAGTGTTCGGTTACGCGAAGATCATCTTTGTTTTTTTGACTTCTGCCTTGATGCACTATCTGATCGACCTCTCCATCGGATTTTCAGTATCAAACTCTGGCGCCATTCCATTCTTCTGTACCCAGGCTCTAGGGCTCATTATCGAAGATCTTGTAAGCAGCACCTATTTCTCTGTTCGCGGTATCACAAAAGATCAGCCAGCTACCCGGGGCCAGAAAATGCTCGGGTACATTTGGGTGGGGGCTTTCTTGGCCTGGTCATTACCAGCTTATGTTTATCCGATGCTTTATCGAGGCAACTTAGGCCTTGATGACGCTGTTACTCCAGTCAGTATCGTTCGAATATTGAAGGACTTGACTGGGCCACTTCGGGTGGCACAAAAGTCCTAGCGATCAATAATCAGAAAAAGCTTTGAGTGCCACTCGCGGTTTCCTTTTTTTGTTATTTTTTGTTTATTTTTCGGACTCCGAAAAAAAGCGGATAGGGGACTTAGTTCCAGTACTCATTGCAGCCATAATGGCCTTTTCTCAGCCAGGCCATGTGTATCCACACTTTCCAAAATAAATACTCTTTCTGAGGACTCAAAAAGGCTGTAGGGCTGTTGCCGTCCCAGTTGCCGAGGAAGATCTGTACTTCGTAGATGGCGTTGCAGACAAATCAATGCATGGAAACTTCCGGTATCAGCAGCTAAGACCATTTGTGCCGGTCCAAGAGATCTGCGGGATGTTTCTCAAGATAGCGCAGTACTGTGGGGTCTGCAGGTGGCGTATTGTTATTCTTGCTTCTGCTGCAGTTTCGTTTGCTTTGGGAAGGTGGCGGAGCATCAAGGTTGTAAAGAGCCAATCTGAGGAGACCACGATGCACGAGCTAATGACGCGTCAGATATCTTGACGCCGGGACTAACCTGGGTAAAGCCGCAATGCAGGGGCCAAAAATGGACGTTATCACCCGGAACGCCTCGTATGTAATGTCGCTTAGGACCTGTAACTTTGTCCGGGTATAATTACTCGTATACAGCACCGACGGTAAGGTAATGGAAATCACGTCAAAGTTTCGGCCGGGTACATGGAAAAGGGTCCAACGGCGCACCAAAAATGTTTGCTGCAGCAAATCGGAAAATTAAGAGGACAATATAGGTCAAGGGATTTTATCAGTGTATTCAAGTTAGCTACCATCTCCCCGCGCTTGAGAAAGGTGGACAATGCCCATGTGAACCACAGCTCAAACGTTTCCCATGAAGAGCCTCCACTTCCATACAGTTGCGCTGAATCAGTGGGCTGATCGTCAGAACCAAGTATACTTCCTCCAATCTCGATATATTTTACGTGTATTTAATCAACTGAGAAATGGTAGACCGAGCTCTTGCAGCCAATAACCATTGAGCGACGGGATTGCACTTGGAGGCCCTAATTAACTGGGCGCGCAATTTCTATTTATGAATAATTCCCATGGACCATTCACACGTTAGCGAGAAGGCACTAAGCCTCGGGGATTTAGGCGAAATAAATCGCCTGTGGGTTTAAATAGAAGCTAACGGGCCCTACAAAATTTGCATGATTGTTTATGGGATTTATTGATTCTACTACAATACTCATCAGATTCGTAATGCTTGCAGTTTGGCTCAATGATAGCCAGTCATTTCTATGGCAGCTATGGCAACATGCGACGGTATCTTACCTACTCGGCGCAATTGCTTTCTTATGGTGGTCAGCTACCCTGCTCGCAATGTATTCCAAGCGACCGGTAAAGGAATCCTCCTCTCCGAATACAGTGAACGATAAGCTCTAGACTACTGACTGGAGTGAAAGGAGATAGAGTGGGACATACATAGGGGGTACATCCATTCTGCTAGGCAGGTGGCTTCCAAGCCTAGAGTTCGTTTTTGATGGATCAGGAGTGATTTGCAGTCTATATCAAAAAGTAATTATCTTGGTTATATTCTTCACTTTGAAGTCGTACTAATGCTGGTATAGCTGGGTGGTGGTAAATCATTTGCCATTCCTGCATTGGGTGAATACCAGGTTCTGGTATCATCTGAGCAGGATATTCGAGAGTTGACTCGAAGCTCCGAAGAAGTCCTCTCTTTCCATGCCGCCATGCACCAGGTAAGTTGTTCGAGAACTCTTTCTGGCAGAATTGGAACATTGACACAGCCATAGAGAATCAGGCACGAGCATACTATATACGGGTTTCAACATAACGATGTGGATCCAAACAATGATATTCCTAAGCGAGTATTAAAAGTTTTGCTACGCACGAAGTTGCCGGAAATGCAAGAGGGTCTGCAATCCTTGATCCAGGATACTATTGCACATGAGCTACATGACACCGGAGTCGATGGTAAGATAATCTCAGCATGAGAAAAATAGTCGCTGACAACCGTCTTCAGGGTGGAGTGAAGTGAGCGCTCTGGGACTAGCGAAACTTTTGATTGTGCGACTGAACAACCATGTCATTCTGGGGTCCGACTTAGGTGAGATGAGGCAGTGCATGGATGTTCGACTGGTTATTAATGAGCTCCTAGGCAATAACGAGCAGCTCGAAAGAGATACAAGCCAGTATTTGCAAGACGCTGTGGTGACCATGGAGCTGTGTCGTCATGTGCCATCCATTTTAGTCCCGTATGTTATACCGTGCTTCTTTCAATTTGCCTCACTAACAAAAATTTAGGGTGATAGCACCGATTATGATGCGCTGGACCGGAGCCATGCATCGCGTTGGAAAAGCTGTCACCTTGGAGATTGAGAAACGCGTTCATGAGAACCAAAACTCAATTGAATCAAAACACATAAGAAACGTGACTTACTCTTAAACAATCACTTCGTTGTTCTCTACTAATGTGCTAGCAGGACTGCATTCAATGGGTAATGGAGTCTTCCAAAACCGCCGCACAGCGGACAGTTTCCAGAATGACTCAACAAATGTTTGGATTTTTATTCGCCTCGGCGCATCAGATGTCAATGGTGAGATCTCACCTAATTGACTAAGGGCTTGTTCTCACTATTTTATTTTATAGGCTCTGGTATATGCAATTATTGACTTATGCCTTCATCCTGAATACATCGAGCTCCTTCGCGACGAGATCGAGCAGGCGAAAACCAAAACCAAGTTTGGTCCAAACTTTGATCAAATGCCTTTGCTAAATGGTTTTCTCCGCGAGTCGTCCCGACTTAATGCCATGGATGCGTGTAAGTTGTATCTTGATGCATTGAATTCTGTTGTTACAGGCTGACCACGACAGTGACCATCCAACGTATGGCCTTATCGTCCTACACATTTGCTGGTGGTACCCACGTCCCGGCCGGTAATCTGGTCGCTGTTCCTCAGGTAGCAGTCATGCAAGATTCAAATCATTATTATTCCCCAGAGGAATTTAATCCATATCGGTTTGTGGATGTAGATGAGACAGATGGATCGGTGAGAGGTTTCTCGAAACATACTGACGTGCGTTGGGATTATCCATATTGGGGGTCAATGAAGCGTCCATGGTAAGATTCAGAGTACTTTTATTGCGGAACCTAGCTGACGTTGATAGTCCCGGCCGATGGTATGCTTCGAGGACAATAAAGCAAATTCTCGCACATCTTGTCATGGAATATGAGCTTGAACTAGTGGATGAGAAATCCCCGAGGAGTTTTGTATGGACAACAGCGGTTGTGCCACGGTCAGGGGTGATGCTGAGGATAAAGAAGAGACAGTGACTAGGGAGCATCAATATTCATCCTAGTATTCAAAGAGGACTGGTCTATAGAACCTTCAAAATCGTCAATGAGCACCGTTTAGGAATTCTCTCTTCCATTTTCAGCTAAGAGAAGTGGATACATTTTGAATTTAAAGCAGCCATAAACATGGCTAGTCCGACTGAAAACAGTAACATCACAGCATTTTAAAGTCCAAAGGGATAGGTTTCTTCTTTTCCAAGAGCTGTTTTGGGTTGAATAACCTCCAACGGCTTGACAGCCTCTGTCCGATCGAACCAGACATATCCGTCAAACTGCTTATGGAGAATTGCTTGAGAGTAATGAGATGCCCTTTCGGTATCAGGTCTGTAAATCACACCAATAAACCGCTGCAGACGGATTTCTTTAGCAAGACCAGCACGGAGGGTGGAGTCAAGGTAGCCCCGTCGAAGATCGAGAAGAAAGCTCGGCACGCCAGTATCGTGTGCGATTATCTCCCAACTATCTTCTCTGGAGGGACGAACGTCCATGATCTGCATATCCTCGTCCCATTCATGAGCTGCAGCAACGGTGCCCGTGTGGGTACCACAACCAATAATCGCAACGTTCTCTCGACCCAATCGCTCTCTGCACAATTGGCCAATATTGAGCTCGTCGCGACGTATTCCCATGCTTGTGTAGCGAGCATCCCCAACGTGCGAGTTATGAGCCCACACGACCGCTTTGTTCTCTGGTGGTGGACGGTGCTGCAGGATACGTTGTAGAGTGCTGAACATGTGCGTATCTCTCAGTGTCCATGAACTAGCCTCACTCCAATACATGGCCTTGTAGTATTTCTCCGCATCACGCACGAGATAGGCATTCTGTTTGCCACTGTGATATTCATCGCGGTCTTGGTAATCCTCTGTGACATATTCTAGTCGTTTCTCCAACAGGTCTTGCAAGATGTGCAGCACTTGCTTCTCGCAGTCTTTTATTCCATGAAGGGCAGCCAGTCCATACTCGATTGGCTCCTCTGTCCACGGCGCAAGACATCCATATCTTTTACGTGCTTCTTTGCCCGCTACCGGGTCCACGCTGTCGAGGTAGTCGATCACAGCTCGAATAGAGGCTCCCATGCTATATAGATCCAGACCGTAGAAGCCAACTCGCCTGTTTGGGGGTAGATCTTTGTTCCAATTGCGCATCCACTCTACGAGATCTTGCATCTCGCGGTTGCGCCACATCCAAGTTGGGAATCGCTTGAATGGCTCGAAGCCGCGCGCTGTGCCGCCGATCTGCGCTTGTGGACCTGTTCGCATGCGCACGTATCTGTCGATTGCCTCGGCATCGGGCCAATCTGCTTCGACAGCGACCATGGTGAAGCCATGTTCCTTTATGAATCTTTTCGTGATCTCGGCCCGTGCGGTGTAGAACTCAGATGTGCCATGGCTGCCATCGCCGAGAAGTACAACTTGTTTGTCGGCAAATCTGTCGAAGTAAGATGCGAAACTCTTGTCCGCAAGTCCCGGGAGTGGCTCTATAGCTCGATTGAATAGGTCTTGTAGCTGTGACATGGGTGTCGATAATCTCCAGAGAGATCCCAAGCGCATAGAGCAAGATACTGGGCCTACTTGAAATCTCAGAATATGTTAAATAGAAGTTAAATTTCTCCATCTATGAATTTTTGGCAAAATATTAGCTGCTCCGGAGCGATCCATTTCATGAGATCAGACTGAGTAAGGAACTCAGTAATGATGACTTCACACCAACCGTCGGCGACCCAATCAACGGTCACGTTTTCCGACAAACATATCTTTTAGCATACTGCAAGACGAATTTATGATTATATTGCATCCAAGGTGGTATTTAATACATCTCACATCCAGGAATATTCAGGGTTCCTTAATCCGCGCGAGTACGCGATCTTCTTCCCAAAGAGGAAGTATGGCTCTCCCGATCAGTAGTCCCTCCCCGCGCGTGGACCGCTTCCAGCAAGCCATGGAATCGGTGTACGGTAGCTTCAGCCTCATAGAAGATCCCAAAAACTGGAATCCTCCTTTGAAATCAGGCGGGCACCGCGGTCGGTACCTATGGACTGATGCATTCGGCGTCGTCAACTTATTGACCATGCATCATGATTATTGTCGTGCAGACGGGAGAAACGGCTCTGATGATCGATACATCCAACTTGCCCGGCGGCTCATCGAGACTGTCCATGATATACTAGGTCGCACAAGGGACGGTTTATCTCGGTTGCCAGGAGCCACTGAGTCGAATCCTCTCGGTGGAGGATTACGAATCGGGAAGACGGAAGAGGATGGACGCGATTGCGACGGGCAGTATCATCATTATCTGACCATATGGATGTTTGCATTGAATCGAATGGCCATGGCATCTGGTGATATGGAGTACAATCGTCAAGCTGTCAATCTGGCACGCGCAATCCACCCCAAATTCTTCGTGAATCGGTCATCGGCACAACCGCGTATGGTTTGGAAAATGTCCATGGATTTATCGAAGCCGCTTGTCTCATCTGAGGGAAACCTGGATCCCATCGACGGGTTCGTTGTCTTTCGCATACTCCAGGCCACGGCTGCAAATGCCGGTGATGGAGAAGTATTGGTGGAGGAGATCGGGGATTATAAGCGAGTAATGGAGCGGAAGGGGGAGCATTTTGTTTCCAGTGATACCTTGGATTTGGGTATGACTTTGTGGACTGCGCATTGGTTCTCTGAGAAAGAAAATTGGGCCACGAATCTCTCAACGAGATGCTTTGAGCAGTTGTGTGCGTTTTCCAACCAGATCTCGGAGGATGTTCGTGCTAATGCTTGTTCGTGATAGACAATCTATTCGAGACTGATCGGTACCTTGCGCGTAACATCAATTCTCGCTTGGCCTTCAGGGAGTTTGGAACGTGTATGGGAAGCCAGTGTCAGTCGCAACAGACAACTGACAAAGAACGGGCGGTTGACTTGAAGACATGGTCTGATGCTATCATCGCTGAATGGGATCCATATATGGACTTGTCCATACATGATGAATACACACCTGAAGACCTGCGACCTATCACTCGTGTGATGTATGCATCGGCATTGAATGCAGGTGGTATGATCTCTCCATATACCAGAAGGCGAGGAACATGATTTGCTAACTCTTTGCTGTTAAGCATTCTGTGCTGGGTATTTAGGCCACGAGCCTCCGGCCTTGCACACGTAACAGAAAGAAGCATATTCTCTATTGTTTGTGACACGCAGAAGATTAATTTGAAGATATCTATCAGTACACTGGAGCTCTTTGTCTAGGAGCACTTCTTCGATTTTGTGAACGAATAATGCAATATATCTTCGAAAATAAAATATGCAAATCAGAAATGCTAGTCGGGGTAATTTACGCCCCTGGTAAACCGACAATACCCCTCCAAGGGGCCAATGACCTTGGGAGTATGTAAATGACATATACAGTGCTCAAGGCAACAAATAAGCCAGACCACTGTGGAAAGAAAACGATTATTAGCAAAAAATACCAGCAGAAGTCCCGCATCAGATGAAACTCACCTTCTCCAGCCATGTATGAAACCAGATGGCGGTCATGAAGAGCATCCACCAACCCAAGCCTACAACTCCCCAAACAAAGCGCAGCGACCACGTCCTTGCTAGCGAAGAGCCACCATCTTGCTCGCGCGTCTGAATATCATTGGGATCGCTCCCCTTGCGCTCGCGCGAAACATCTCCATCCACACGAGAACCAAGCGAGAAGGCACCAACGCCAATTGCCTCGAATGCGAGGAGTGCCGTGGTCAAGACCAGCATGAAAACATGACCACTGATGTCATGACCACCTCCCCATGCCCCACCCGCAGCTTTACAGGCAGCAGCCGAAAACACCGTCTCCAGCTGGGTAGATGGACTCAAATTCGTGCTCGCCTCTCCTGCCTGTTTTATGAGCTCTTGGCATTTCCCGCCCGTGATCACAAAGCTGCGATCAATAATGGCTGGGCCGAAGAACCACTGCGTCATCAGATACCAAACTGTCGTCGCGATTGCGTAGCGGACAATAGCCTGAATGGTCCGGCGGAATCGGATTTGCTGTTGTGACTGGGGAAGCGAGGCAGAGTAGTGGAAAGCCGGTTGTGCAATGAGAAGCGAAGCAAATGCGAGGGTTGTCCAGAGCCATCCTATCTTTACGAAGTAGATGTTGAAAATGTTGTTCTTTCGCGCAAAATAGTTGACTGGACTCTCTGATATGTGTAGGTCGGCGGCGAGGGAAGGTGCCAAGGCTCCTGCTGGCTGAGAAGACCGGGGCGGTCCTCTTGAACCTTGAGCAGTTGGTGAGATGACTGAGAATAGGGATCCCAAAAGCAAGGTCGCGGGGTATATAAAGAGGACGGCCGGGGAGGGGGGAGGTCGGGCGGGTGTAGGTGTGGCCATTGTTGATATTTTGTGAGACCCTAGTCGAGGCAGCCTCCTAGGGCCAGATGAGTTTGAGTAGTAGTTGTAGAATTGCAGAATATAGAGGAAACTAGGTCCGTCTCATGCCTCGTGGAATTGAAAGGTTCAAAGTCGTGATAAACAGGGAAAGTGTAAATGCTATGACAAGTGAAGGATGACATCAATTTCGCCTGCCGAGGCATGCACTTGACGCCTCAGGCACCGAGGCTCACACTTCTACCAACATCAAGTACTAGAATCGAAGACTTGTTTAAAGAGCGCCCACACAGCCATTTGCGGCCGTTTTATGAAGGGTACATAAAATTATCCCAGTCTGGTCATGGGCTTTCTTAAAAGCTAAAAGAAGCCTAACCAGGATATGTCAGAATAACATCCCGGCTACCCGCATGTGCTTGCCGGCTGAGTATCGCCATAGATGGACCTTATCCAGACCCCTACTTCATACCGAGGGATAGATCGCTTCCAGCCTACCATATGATATCCTTTGTCTGTTCTCTAGCTGTTTTATATGAGCGTTTCTATGCAAAAGATAGAGAAAGTATAACCCTAGGGGTTTGAACCCAGTCTTGGGCCATCTTTCGTTATATTGAAAGAGCCCGGGAAGAAGCATTAAAGAAATGCAACCATAATATTTTCAGCGGGCTCAAGACAGACTCGGAAAAATGGGAAGACCGTGCTGTGACGTGGACGAAAAGAGTTCGTAACATGTTTGCTATATCAAACAAGAACTTATAGAATTCACGCTAGGCGGACCCATTTCCTCGACTCTAAGTATGCATAAAATACCTTATCGCCCGAGTGATGTGTTATGATTTTATACCAACTACTCCACAACATAAAGATGAACAAGCCCGTCAATAGCGCGCTAGCGGCACCAAATATTAAGAACCTTGACGCAACCAATTAAAAAACGAAGATCAAAACAGGTTACGAGTCCTTTTTGCAGAAATTCGACAATGCCCGTACAACCATGTGTCAAGCCAGCGAGCACCCACGTAATTCGCATGCGGTCCATGGGTAGCGAGCAAGTCGGCGGGGGCAAAAAAACGACCACGGGTGCATTGAGTTACAAAGGTCGGACTTGGTGCGGTGTTCATCTCCGCTTTTAGTGGCTACGACCCAGAATGCCGGGATTGCATTTCCGCCCAGTTTCTGCGACAAGGACCACACCGTATGCCAAGAGGACTTTGGGACTTGAAGCGAACCTCCCGGATGCCCCGGGATTCGTGGGCCAGGGGAAGATATTGGAGTAAGCAAGTTGAACCTCCGAGGCTCACCAAATAAAGGCCGAAAAGCTTAGCGCTTCAGTAATGGTGAACGAACTTGGTAATCTCGAAACCGTACAGTTGACCCACCGCGGCTGATGATTGGGGGAAACTTGGCCCCCTTTTCAATCCTGCGGATCTCATTACCGTTGACTAATGATCATGAAGTATTCAATACGCTAGCCCTTGCCTCCTTCCTAGAGGGCTATGTGATTTCCATGGGGCCAGAGCCGAGCCTGACCCGCCCGGTTGGTACCGCAGTGAGTTTTCTCGTGTTAGTGCGCACAGGGACCACTTATTTGGCGATGATACATCAACGGGTGAATAGCGTAGATCCCGACGCTCTGGGTCTTTCCCAGTTATCGTACGGATCATAAGACTGGAGTCGGTGTGGCTGTTGACGCTTTTTGCCATTTTCACTCCTCCATCCCTTCCATCGCTTTTCCTTGAAATCCCACTCGCGTATTCCCAGGGGAATCTCAGGGATGCAGCTCAACACGTCGGATAGCTCCAATAGCTCTGGGTTTATTGAGCCTGATGTTAGTCGCTTGTGGAGATTGGAGTTTGAAGAGACTGTCAATTAACAATAAACAGGTTTCCGACAATGATTCAGCATATTTCGGCTCGTGAGTATGGTGGCCAATGGATGTGGCGCTTGTGCTAACGCTCTCTTCAGGGAAAAGAGCTATACCCAGAGCATGACGTCGAGTGCTTTAAATTACCAGTATGTTTTCCAGAACCTTTGATATGAAGCTAGGTTACCCCGCAATATGGTTGCTGATCGGATAGATATGAGGTACAAACCGTCCTGGTCCCCCATCTGGGCCATTCGCTTAGTTTTTAGAACGGTCGCAGATATCATTCCTACCACGAAGGGGAATATGTTCTTGTACGTGAATCTTGTCAACCTTTTTTTGTTTAACTTTGACGTAACAAAAAAAAAATATCAAACTAATCTTGGATCTAGCCGAATGATGAGCAAGAGCAGGACCGCCTGGACCTGGTTAGTTCCCGCGCAATGTGACATCATTTATGATTGATATTGACAGCGATTTACAGAGTCATCATATTTATTTAATGCTCCTGAAAGGAGAATTGCACAGAGCTCCAGTCAAAGACCCTCAAAGGGTGCTTGACATTGGAACAGGCACGGGGATCTGGGCAATTGACTTTGCAGAGTAAGCCATTCCAACCCTTTCTCCAGCAGTCATTACTGATACAAAGAAGTGAAAACCCCGGTGCTGACGTTATTGGTATGACGCTTAAAAACCCATTGCTGCACCTAAACCGAGACTAAACTCAGCAGGAATTGACCTCAGTCCCATCCAACCGTCATGGTACATAAAACTCACCAACAAAGCCTATACCAACAAAGCTAACGTTTTCAGGGTACCATCAAATTGTCGCTTTCAAGTTGACGACTTTGAAGAACCATGGTCTTACAGCCACCCATTCGACTACATTCATGGACGCGAGCTCGAAGGGGCCATTCGCGATCACGACAAACTATTCCAACGAGCATTCAACAATTTAACACCAAATGGCTGGTTCGAAATGGCATCAATGGAAGTTAATACACATTCAGATGACGGCACCCACTTAAACGCAAGATGTTTAGTGGAGAGTGTGAAAAATCTTCAAACCTCATCAATAGGTTTCGGGAAGGACATGAACTCGGTGGGCACATGGAAGAGGCGATTTGAAGAGACGGGCTTCATCAACGTCCACGAAGACGTATACAAGGTAATCAATTTTGCCAACTATAAAGTACGACTACTAACTGCCTTCTTCAGCTCCCCCAGAGCCCTTGGCCTAAAGACCCTAAATTGAAGGAACTCGGACGATATCACCAACTCAACATGCTTGAAGCCATGCCACCATACACATTCGCGCTTTTCACTCGCGTGCTGGGGTGGACTCGTGCGGAGATCGAAGCTATATTGGCGGGTGTGCGGTATGAATTGAAAGATCTTTCGAATCACCTGTACACGAGGGTACATATAGTATACGGACAAAGACCACCATGAAGAGAACGGGACTTTGGAGTGCATAAAAAATAATAATGTTAATAGTCTAATGAATGATGATATGCATATTTCATAGATGGCAACTTCCCAGCTGGTAATTTCCCGCGCGAGAGAGGCAGAGGTATACGGACTGAAACTCATCAAATTGATTTCAACTATTCATAATCATGATCTCGTTATTTCAAGGGTATATCAAAGTACGCCAAACCCGCATAAACATGAATCCATCACTGCGTGGATTTCTTCTCCCTCTCAGCAAAAATCCGAGCCAGAGACTCAGATTGCTGTGTTTGAATGTCATTCCTCGTCTTTCCCCAGGCCATCATCTCGTCCATCTCCTTGTTTTCATAACTGCTATACTCATCCATTTCCTTGCTTCTTCTCTGGTCCTCTGACAAATCCTCCACCACCTGGGTCACAATGATCTTTGGTATTGGCAGCATATGCTTGCGCTTGACACTATCTGAGGCGGATAGTTCTCCGATCAATGCCTCGGTCGATGACAGTATCGATCCAGAGGGGAGTTCAGCAATCACTGGCAAGGATGATGTAATTTCATACTCGACTGGGAGTTCTGCGAACGACTTCACGGTTGCTTCGCAAAGTGGGGGTTCGGAGAATGATCCCGTTGGCTCTTCGGGTGAGATGTCCGGAGAAGGCAGCATGACGGTCAGGTGTGTGAGCACCTTTTCCAATCGGCTTTGATGTAGCACGAGACGAGGGTATTTTTCTCGAACGCGTTGGCAGTCCTGAGTTCTCCAGCGCTTGCGGCTTGATGAGTTCAATCTTCCTTTGCGCTTTTCTGCGACGAGGCGATAAAAGTCGAGGATTTGAATCATTTCTTGGTTTGAGTCTTTGGCGTCGGTGATGGTTGAGTTGATCCAATTGTGTTCGATTTCGCCTAGTTGAGCGGACTTCGAATCTCTTAGTTGTTTGGCTTGTTCTATGTCGGTGTTGATCTTTTTGGTCAACTCAATCAGTTCTTTGGCTTGTTGATCTGCTGCTTTCTTCTTCTCTATGTCAAGATCGATGGAGAGTGAACTTGACGATGTAGAGTTGGTATCTGATTCAGATTGAGATCGGGTCCGAGATGATGGTTTTGAGTAGGGTACATATTGTATTTTTTGGTAGGATGGCAGGGGCCTGATGGGTTCTGGTGATCCCAGGGACTCGGGTGAATATGGAGAAATGGTGGTTGGTGTGAGCGCGGATGATGTGAAAGAAGAATCCATTGTTGTCGAAGCTATCGGTGCTTTCTTTTCAGTTCTTTCATTGCTCGTAGTCTGCAGTCTGATTGCAGAGCTCGTCAACTTGTCCGTTGAGTGGAGACAACGGTTCATTGAATTTGTCCACGAGTCGGCAGACCGATGCCACATATCCATGGTGGTTTGTTGACATTTATCCTTTGAGTCGTACCACAAGTTTGTGGACCGACGCCAGATATCGGTTGTCGACCGCTGCATTTTATTTGTAGATTGTTGCCATAACTCCCCCGGTCGGGTCAGTATCTCGGTTGGTGCCATTCTGTGAGAACGTATCGTGACATGCAAAAGTTGAAGAGTTGTTCAAAATTTAGCTTCTGGAAGACAGAAATGTCTCAGTATCTCACGCATGAAAAGGCTGCCTTATTATAAGGTAACGCGAGCCCCAAGGCGCGATCCGCATGGATTGATCATCTCTCGGTGGGGTGGCCTTGGCTCTTCCTATTGGTGAGAAGGCAAGGCTGTGGGATTGATTCGAGGCTTAGAGCTTACCGGAGGCACAGCGTCTTACTGGGGCGAAAACTATATGGCAACCTTGAGGCCCTTGTCGACGATTTGATTGGTTGTCGTATGATCATAGCGGGGAAATCCCATTCTCTCCGCCATGGCTATTTTTAACTAGAAAAACAGGCTACAAAGATCTTGGATGAGACTTGCCAATCTAATCTCCGACGTTTTCATACCTTGACCCATTATTTAGGCCATGGACTCCGATTCCGGAATTTGATTGGCGCTCATGATTCTCGTATAAAAATAGTTAAAAATGACGTTTTGTTCTATCGGACTTCCAGAACATCTTCTCGTAGTCTGAATTTGAAAGAACATACTTAAGTAGATTTTATTCTTTATAACATATAGCATAGCTTGTGGCAAAGAGGATTGATTCTACACAAAAATATAGGTGGTAAGAACAGCCCTCCAAGCAGTGCACTGCAAAGCGTTGAAGTTTGGAAATATGAGAAGCATGCTTTACGTTCTAATGGAATGTTCAATATTTTTATACAGTTCATTTCTGAATGTCCTAAAATGGGCATATTAAGTCATACCTATACAATCTAGATCAATTACACAGCTACATACAATATTAGTAAACCGAGGTAAGGTTCTGCGTGTGGGAGACCTGGTTTGAAGCATCCATCTTGGTATCGATCTCGTTGGTCTCCATTGCGAATGACTTCGGCATGTGAGTCTCTGGAAGAGATTTCTTGGGTTGAGGCTCGTCATCAACAGCTGTCAATTGAGACTGTTCGCCCCACGCTTCCTCAGGTGTCGCCATGGTGAGCAGGCCATTGGCCTTTTGCACAATCACAGGCTTGAGGCAAAATTCTTTCTCATCGTCGCCTCCGAAGGTACAGCGCTCCGTTCGGAGGCCAGTTCGCAATTCGTCATCCAAGATATCGGCATAGATATACGCAGCCTCTCCAGCAATGGTTAAACGTTCGTAGGAGTCCAGTCCACCCAACTTCCACTCAGGTATGGACTTTGATGAGTTGCCCATATAGTACTCAAATCTCACGTTCCCTTCAGCATCTTCCACCTTGCGCCGCTCATATTTGCTTCCTGGGCTAAGGGGCTTGTATAGTGGGTGCTTGCTGTCCTTTTTGCGTTGTTCTTTCATGTGCTCCACCCGGAAGTTCACGACCGGGTGAATGAACTCGAAAGTTTCGCCAAGGTCTTTTCCATCCTTAAAGCCGTATTGTCCTGGTGTGCGCCATTTTTTTCCGTTCAGCCAGTACATGGATGTAAAGCTGTCTATCAGTTCACCTGTTCCCCATCCATATTCACGGATTTTCTTATATGCTGGCTCAATGCCGGAGTTCAGAGGGTGAATGATAGCTGAAGCTGTTGCCTTGGCAGCGTGGTAAATCCAGCTTTTGAGAGACTCTGTTTTCTTGGTCTCTGCGGTCTGCCAGGCAAGGAACTCCTGGTTGATCTTTTGGAGGTATCTCTGACGAGCATTGTGCTCTTTAATGATGAATCTCTCATCAATTGAAAGATGTGCCTTGATTTGATCGAGCATCCATGCAAAGGTGATGCTGGACATTTCTTCCATATCACCGATATTTTGCAAGGTCTCAGTATTTCCTCCACCGATGTTGACGTGATAGCCGGGGAACCACACTTGCTTCAACTCGGAGTGGATTCCCACACGGTTTTCAAACTTGATCCGTCTGCGGGTTGCCTTGTTCCATGCTCTAGCAGCCAAGTTGACATCGCGGGCGGCGTCGTTTACTTCTTTGTCGGTGGCTTTGCCTCCTGCTTTCAGTTCCTTGGCTTCCTCCAAGGTTGTCCAGTATTTTTTTTCAGCTGCGACTTCCTCCTTCTTCCTGGCTTCTACTTCTTCGGGAGTGGCTTTTTTGTTCGGTAGGTACCACACCGATGGAGAAAATGCCTGACGGTGTTCGTCCAGAGCCAGGGCCTGGTAAGCATGCTTGATGTCTACGGTTTTCAAGAGTTAGCGGCCCATTATGCATGTTGCAGTATCGACGCGCAGGGGAAAAAGGGAAGAGACTCACTTGGTGACAATCCAACATTGTGCCAGCCGTTCTTTCCTGCGGACGGTAATTTCATCCCAAGAACCTGAGGCATCCCTATAGCACCGACTGTGTCGAAGACTCCCACGACTTCAACCTCCTTGGATCCTTCCTGTGCCCAATCACCCTCGGGAACCTGCTCATAGACAAAATTCCGGTTGTCCTTTGTGCCAGCACCTTGGTGTTCATCGGCTTTTCCCCATGTCCAATCGAACCAAAGGTCACTCCGATCAAACCGCTTTCCGTGTCTGACTTTCTTATACATGGCCCATAGATCAGGAAACTTATTCAAGTCCGACTTGTGGCAGATGCCAATGTCTGAAATCAGGCCCGAGATTGTGCGTGCCGTGTACGCTCCGCGCGAGAATCCAAAACACATAATCTTGTCGCCTGGCTTATAGTTAAGCACACAGAAATTGTATGCCTCGATAACATTCTGTTCCACACCCTCGCCGAACGCGCCCTGCACGACCTCTTCGACCACTCCTCCGTTCGTACCAACCCCTGAATCATACCAGACAACTTGTTGCCATTGATCGCCCTTCTCGTCAGTACCGATGTGATTCAGAGCCCGACATAGACGGGTGACATTGGATGGGACGTTTTTTTGCCCCGACACGGCAGACTGCCAGGTACCGTCGCAGCAAATGATAATACGTTTTCGGACAGCGGCGTGCTGGGCATCTTTGCGCTGGCGGAGAATATAGTCCTCGCCAGGGACATAATCGACATTACCCAAATCCATGGCGGAAAGTGACATAAAAATAGCGCGACCGGTCAGGGGTAGAGATGGAAGAAATTGAAGCGAAATGAAGGAATCCACCGTTTCATACTTATACATACGCCATTATTCTTACGCCTTTCAGCACTGGGGGCCTCTTGCTGACACACAGGCCTACCATCGGTCAACGCTATCCACTTGGAACTCCTCAGCACGAACTTGTGGAGCTGACGCGGGCCAAGCTCCCCAATGTTACCAATCATGAATTTCTTTATGGGGGCCGGGGACGCTAAGGCTTTCAGCTCCCCCACCGTTTTGCCTTTTTCTTCTTCAGCTGCAGGACCTGTGGATGCGCCTTGTGGGGTTGATCGCGGCTCGCATCGCCCGTGGGTTTGCTCTGCAGCCAATTATCGTGCGACGAATGCCAATGATACGAACGATCAAGTTCTTCGCTTTGCGTATGATCGCATGTGGATGTCATCATGTGCTGACTTTCGAGCCAGTCTGTGCACAAGGCGAAGCACGATCTTAGAAGAGCCCCTGAATGAACAATTCTTATTGGACCCCCTGCGGCGTTCTCCCATCTTTCACGGCCCCTGCCCCTGCCCCTGTGCCCGATTTTCCCGAAATACATACGTTATTGATATTTATGCGTCGTTGTTGCTCCACTTATTGGCTGGCGCGTTTCTGGGTGGGCCATTATGACCCGGGCAACCCGCAAGGCTGTGCCCAAGCACAGTGATAATATGAGCAGAGGACAGAAATATAACACGCCACAACGCTTATGCCCGCTCTAGTGAATGAGAGGACTAGATAACTCTGTGGATAACAACTTTAAATAGACACCGATCCTTCGTCAGCCTTGACGATAATCACCCCGGAACAGTTCTTGATGTTTCCACTGAGAGTTTTTGTCGCAATCACGCACCCGCTGATTGATCATTTCATTGGCTGATTCAGAGTAAAGGCTCATGAAAACTTAGTATCTACCAAGCCAAGGCCGCCCGTCTTCCTTCTCCCTGCGGATACGGACGCTCGGATACCCAGGTGTTACACGATTTATCAGCTGTTTCTGGTTATGACGCATTATTCATAGTCAAGAGAGCCGATCACTCTCCGGCACTTCCATTGTTGAGTTTGGTATTTGTGGGATTGTTAAAGGCGTAAAATTTCGTGTCCAGGACAGCCTGCGGTGCCTCCGCCCACGGGTGGAGTCAAGGCAGTATAGATCTGATGTTTTTGGCTTGGCTCGGTCGCTTTTCTGACTGCTTACCCGCAGATACGAAACAACGGTCCTGCCCAGTGGGGCTGATGAGCGAGAACGTTTTTGTAAGGCTGGAGGCTTTATGTGCATGATTTGAGAAGTTATAAATGGGGAATGATAAGTCTGGACGTTGTTTTTTCCCAAGTGTACTTGCTTCTCATTTTCTTCGATTCAGCTGATAATTCACTTATTTCTACACAAAAAGCACGAAGCCTTGCAAAGCTGAATACCAAAGACCACATTGAATGTAAAATTGACAATAGTCCCCAAAATATGTAATATTGTTGACGGTAAGGCTTCCGGTTCGGGTAGAGATCGGCTCCCGCAGCACAGCCTGAGTTAGTCCGGGTGCCGCCCTGAGCACGCCCAGATCAACCCTGAGTACTCCCTGATCAACCCTGAGCCCTCTTTGAGCACGTCCCGAGCGCCTCCCCCGGGCCAGTCCCTATGGCCTGCCATTTTGCCTCTAGATTATTGCCTGCTCCGATGCTAGCCGGGCTATAGTGTTCCTAGGAGCTCAATGAGATGACGTATATTCATGTCGCTACAGTGGTACACCCTACGTTCTACGCTTCCCGTCGACTCGATCCACCTTGCTGCGCAACATAGAACACTCACTAGCCATTACATCTAGTCACTACATTTAGTCATTATCACTTCTCGCTAGCGGATAAAAGGCTAGCTTCTTTCCTACAACATTGTCGGTCAAAATCAATAGGCAAAAATTAATACAACAACTATTTCCATGCCGCCTTGCTTGAATAGTGACGTTTAATCCTAGGATCAGCCTTAGCCACGCTAGGATCGCGATCATCACGCATTGCCATGCCGTATTGCGAAGAGCGACGATATTAGCTATCCCATAGGGAAGCTCCCGGGGACTCACTCCACGGCCAATCCTCCACGAGCGTCCATGACAGCGATTGGCCGAAGCACAGATCGGACAAGACGCAAGATCAGTAAAAAAGTGTTCACATTGCCGGATTTGCCTTGTCTATGGACTCGGAATCCATGCCGACGCTACGTCAGCTGTAATGTTAGGCCGGACAAGATCGTCGAAAAATTGAAGGAAGAGTGGCATTCAAAGACTCAACTGTCGCTCTTTTGCAGCTTTCACCTAAGGATCAGTCAAGCTCATATTGGCTCTGTCCTACTCCTAATCCCCTTTGTCTTTCTTTTCATACAATCGGATTCCAACATGGTCATGCTGAACCGTCAAAACTTTTGGCAGCCAGCGCTTTCGATTTCGGCAATGTCCCCTTCCACAAACACAGAGAAGGATTGCTAATGAAGTGACCGGCTGGCAACCTTGGATGAGAGATGCGAAGCAGAAAGCTACACCTTGCGGATTCCCTGACTGTAGAAAAAATCGGTCCCCATAAGCTAAGACTGCCACGGAATATGGCGCAGCCGTAGCGACCGCTTCGTGAATATCGAACCGATGTCGAATGGCTTCGCGGTAGGTATAACCGTTTTGACAGAAGGCCAATTGTCCTTCTTTACTGAATGGGAGAAAGTTCTGTGTAGAGTCAGATTTCGCTCCGCAGAAGTCTTTTTACCTCAATAGTCTTGCGTGCCATCGCATCACTCCGGATCGAGTCGTAAAGCGCACGGTTAGTACGGCTCGGGTGGTGGATAAAGTCACGGTCGTCCAGCGACGTAGCAATTTGATACAAGATATCAAAGGGAAGTGAGTGGGGATTCCGAGACTCTTCGCAGCCGGCATGGCTGTGGATTGGGTGAAGTGAAGAGGGTGTAGAGAACATGACTTGATGATCAATATGTAAATCGATTCATTGGAAGTGATAGGAAAGGTAGCAAAAGGAAAGCGTGAATGGGGCTCAAGTAGGATGGACCATGTATCATTGTAAATTTTTGCACTATAAGAGTCTCGGAGAGGGGGCAATTTGGAAGAGATCAGCATAGCCCTTCACCACAATCGGTGTCGCACAATTTATTCGGGGTTTATTTGTTGTGCTTCAATGTGTGTCATTCTGCTCTTGGTTACAGCCCCCTGCCATTATAGGCACCGGTGTTCGGTCGCTTCGATTGCGAGACCTGGTTATTCCAAAAGTCTCGACCTCCGTTATCGGTAATTACAACACCCAGGCGCAATGCAGGACTCCCATTCTGAAGCCTATACCCATCTGCCGACTCGAGAGTACTCTGACCCATACCGGGACTGAGAAATTGAGGGTCCCCCGTGCTGCCGGCGGTTTCCACTGGCTTCGGCACTGTCTGGAACATGTTCGCGTTCCATTCAATCCCGTCTCCATTCGGCAGGGTCGAGTTTGCGGTTCCCACCCAAATATTGTTCGACATATTTGTGCGTGGGGGCACTGCGATTTCGAAATCTTTCTGTGGACAGTAGACGACATTGTTGTAAAAGTCCAGCTGCACGTTATCACCATTGCTGTATATTCGACAGTCATTTTGGAACACATTGTATCGAACAATCTGTCGTGCACCACCGGGAGTTCCACAGCCATCGCAATTCAGAAATATTCCCCCTGCGTTGTCATGGCTGTAGTTATACTCAACTGTACACGTGCCTTCGTTACCCCAGTCACAGTCAAATGCCTCGCTGTCTATATCTGACATTAGTGAATCGTGAACGACATTGAATCGCATGACTGCGTCTTGACACCCCAGCACCCAGATGCCAGCGAAATTCCCCCCAGTCCATGGGTATTTGCCATGACCAAGAAACCCAGCTTTGTTCTGTTCGATAATGGGTGACTTTCCATATGAGACAACAACGCCGTCACCACCGACGTACGATATTTCGTTGCCCCAAACGTGTGTGCCCTTGCCACGGTTGTCCATTTGACCAACGCGAACTTTGATACCTCCGCCGCCGCAATCATAGATAGTATTGTTGTAGATTTGCACGTCGTCATAGCGACTGAAGTTCTCGGTTCCATTCACGAGGATGCCACCAGAAGCAATAAATGCGGCGGACTGGGTCGCTTTGTTCGTCTGCCCGGCAACATTGTGGACAGCAATGTCGTGGATATAGAGGCCGTGGTGGACTGTCCCATCACTTGAAGTCCCAACGATGCCACGCCTCCAAGCGATGGAGGATGCGGGGTTGATGATTGCAATATTTGAGATATCCCAGTAATCCTGATTCGTCAGACTCACTGCTTCAGCCGCCCCAGAGCCGTTGATGATAGGTAGTGGCCCGCCTCCGTAGCTTGTCAAGGTAATAGGACTGTCCTGAGTGCCACTGCCCTTTGGCGACAGTGTTCCGGCGCAAATAGTCCCCGATTTGACTTTCAGCGAGTCTCCGGGGCTCAAAGTAACATTGTTGGCACTGGTGAGGGTCGAAAAAGGACGCGATCTGCTTCCATCGCCTGATGTAGCCGACCCACAGTCCAGATAGATTTCTTTGGCGAGCAGGGGTTGCACCAGAGCTGCGAAGAGGGCAATGCAGCGAACGAAGCGAAGGGCGTTTATGATCATGTTTGGCAGTCTCGTCTTGATGGTAAGTGAGGCCTTTCGCGCCGTAGATGTTCGCGAAGTTCTGGGGAGCAATGAAATATTGAATAAGGACCCTTTTCGGACGTGAGAGTCATGGCGCTCTGGGGAGTTGCATCCTGCTGATGTCGCATATTTCCTGGGTGGACCTGCCGAGGCAATCGAAGGTTGGAAGAGGGAAGACCATCGCGGTTCCTTCCTTCGTCCGAGGCGCGTTTGTCGGGCGATTCCTTCTCCCGCGACTTCGCACCGAAAAATCGACCATTTACATCACGTTCGCATTAGTCTTGAACTCATGCCGATCAATATGAATGTTGCATCAGAAATCTGCAACACACATTTGACAAACGGGAATCAGCCCGAAAGATATTTATTGAGCAGAAACAATCTAAGTTATCGTGTGGTTCTTGTTCCTAGGTCGGTCGTAGCAGCCTTGTGATATACTCTACATTCTTCAATCTATCATGTTGTTCCAAAAAATTTTCCTTTCCAGTGTTATCCCCCTTCTGGGGTTCCCACCATCCTGCTATGGTGATAGTTCGCCAACAGTCACTGCCTCGGCTCCTTCGAAGTGGGTGCACCCCGGGGCGATGATCAGTCAATCTCAACTGGACTTCATTCGCGAGAAAGTGAAGAATGGCCAGCAGCCCTGGAAAGATGCCTACGCGTCTCTTCTTGCCGACGATGGTGTCTCAAATCCCACAGATCCATCACCGCATGTTATCGTTGAGTGTGGCCCATATTCGGATCCCGACGTCGGATGTACCCTGGAACGCACTGATTCGATCGCTGCGTATGGAAATGCGTTGGCTTGGGCAATCAGTGGCTCCAGAAAATACGCTCATCAAGCTATCAAAATTATGGATGCGTATTCATCAACGATCAAAGGCCATAATAACTCCAATGCGCCGTTGCAGTCTGGATGGGTTGGCTCGGTGTGGGCCAGGACAGCAGAGCTCATCCGCTACACAGATGCGGAATGGTCATTCGACAGCATCAATCAGTTCGAGACGATGCTCCGTGATGTTTATATGCCGCTTACAGTCAATGGAACGGATCATAATGTCGCCAACTGGGAGCTAGGTAAGCCACAGTCCTCTTCGGATAGCAAGGATCAAAGACTAACCTTTTACCCCCTAGTCATGACAGAAGCTGCAATCCTCATGTCGGTCTTTTTAGAAGACGCTGAATCATACAATACTGCAATGGGATGGTTTCTGAAACGAGTCCCAGCAACAGTCTACATGAAAAGCGACGGCGAATATCCCGTCGCGGCCAGAGGACAAAGCTCCTCCCCCGGCGCAATTATCGCCTGGTGGTTCAACGAGGCCGTCTTCCAGGAGGACGGCCAAGCGCAGGAGACATGTCGTGATCTTGAGCACACAGGCTACTCATTTGCGTCCATGGCGCACGTTGCCGAGACTTCCAGAATCCAAGGATCGGATCTTTACAAGACAGCTGTAGGGACGCGACTTCGTTATGGACTCGAGTTCCACTCACAATTCATGAATGGAGAGTCGGTACCTTCGTGGCTTTGCGGAGGAAAGCTGAGTCTCACCTTGGGACCTATCACTGAAGTAGGATATAATGCCCTCGCATTCAGGATCGGTATCGATATGCCTCAGACTGGAAACCTCACGTTCAAACAGCGACCGGCTAAGGATAATGGGCTTTTTGTGGCGTACGAGACCCTCACACATGCAAATAACAATGCCTAGAACTTGTGCTAGGAGAGAATATTGTCAGAATTTGCTGGAATTGATGCAAGATTCAGTATCACGTATTCAACGCGACCTGACTCTGCAATCCAGGGCTAGTGGTCTCCTCATCCATAACAATTCAAATCGATTCGTTTCCATTTTGGATTAATTACAGTTCAAATTTCTGCGTCAATGGTAATACCTGCTCAGACAAGACCCATATCTAGAAATCTATTGCCCAGCTCAAGAAAATAATAATCCGCGTAGACCAATCCATGATCCCAAGTCCGATCTGCATGATCTTGATTAAAGTTCGATGTTGACCTTTCCAAAATCCCATCAAAGGATCTTCCGTCGACAGTTCCTATTGCGTAGGTCTGTATCTTTCCTGTTTCCGAGTCGAAGCTCATGCCCATCTCATCGTTATTATAAGCGAGCGCAACCGTGTCCTTGGCTATGACAAGGGAATAATCCAAGTACCGCTTTGCTAGCTCATTCTTCCCAGCTCCCTGAAGTAGACCGTAGAGGATAATCATCCCATTTGCGGCAACCATTCCAGCAGAAACATCTCTCAATGGAGCCTCAGAGCCGTGAACATTTGTGTGCTTTATTGGAGCATCAAAGTCCCACAAAGGAACATATTGCCCGACGCCATTCTCCTTGACAACATCCGGAGATGATTCCAAACGGTAGATAAAATAGTCTGCCAGGCCCAATGAAGCCTCCAGAAACCTTGGGTCCCTTGTCCAAGCAAAAGTTTGGGCGTAGCCTAGAATCGCCCATGCTTGCCCGCGAGCCCAGGTTGAGTTGTCGTCATAGCCTTGCGCTGTGAGCCTTCTCTTCACTTTTCCATTGTCTTTCGGAGAGATATTCGTGGCGTGGTAGGTTGAGAACAACGTCTTCCCGGGCACGACGGACTCTGTTCGAAGGTGCGTAGATAGGAGGGTTTCGGCGTGCTTAGATGCGATCTCAATAAGGCGAGGGGACATTTTGTAGCTTCCGGCGTAGAATAAAAGATCGAGATCTAGACGCTCATTAGCTTCGTGAAGCAAGATCGCAAAGGACCTATCTTACTGCAGAGACTATCAATGATAACCAGGAAATCATCGTCCATACTGGTGATGCTGTGGTGCGCATTTTGGAAACTGTCCCAGCTGCGAATGGCCCCAACACGCTCATCATATCGGCTGGCAAGACTCTCGGCTGCAGTGAGCAATGAAATCAGGGATTGCTTATTGCCGAAGAGTTCCCAGTCTCGGCGGAGGGCAGGCTGAACGATGAACCCGAGATCATGAGTGTCCGTTCGTTTCGACATAGCATGTAGCGGAGCAGACCACTTTTGGCATAGATCTGTGACGTGCTCAATAAGGCTGAGTGGGAAATCCCGTGGAACGTCCTCTGGCTGGCAAGCTTTGGACACGCTTGATCCAGGATATTTTCTGAGCCTCTCGAGGACGCAATAGATATTTCCGGGAAAAAAGCCACATGTCCAAAATTCGGCATCCCTGCACTGGTATATTCCCTTTTGTGGACCGGTTTGGGGTACTGTTTCGGGGAAGCGTTTAGGGGGATCCTGCGGGATGTATCAGTGCCAGCGTCAACAATCCGTATTTAGTTGTCTGCGCACTCACATTCTCGGCCAAGTACTTTTCTGCAGTACTCAGAATCTTGGCCAGATTGCTCGTTTTGTATAGCGGGGCGAGAATTGTGGCAATATCATTGGGGCTGCCAGCTTTACCAAATACTGGCTTTCTGGAAGCGAGAATTGAAGCGGCGCCCATTTCCACGTCTCCGCCCCTCGGAGGAGAGTTGATAACACCCGGTGCCATGCCTAAGCAGAGTGAACGAAGAGCTGGGTTTATTTGCTCAGAGTGACCTGGCAAATTGTTATTTAAACCCGAGCGGGCTTGAATGTCGCGATCATTTTGGTTGCCGGCCTCTCGGGTGGATATCTCCCCCGAGGCCCGAGTGTACAACAACGCTAGCCGATCGACTGTAGCATGTAACATGCAGGGGCCGAAGGACACTGACTAACCCATGGAGGGACTGGCATGGTGGTGTGTGCTTACAGCAGTCTTTTTTTTTTTCTTCTTCTGTTTCTCCCCACCTTCTTTCAAGGTTCCTCATTTAGATTCGACGAATTCCACTCAATATTCTGCAAAGCGGTATTTAATTAACAAATGAGTCTTGAAAGCTGATAATACGATCCATGTCAATATATTGAGGATCCGAAAGGAAGGTATAAAGCGGCGCGAACCCATCAATGCCACCTGCCAATGGCTGCATTTGACGGTGCGCGGGAAAGAGATCGCCAAGTTCCATATCGGCTCTTGTGTGAGGTGTTCTCATATATGACAATGCTGTGTTAGACTGTATATGGCTTTGACCTGGCGCTCTCTCACTTTGAAAGGACCTTGACATCGATGTTTGCCTGCTATTAAGATGGCGTTAGCAAGGAAACATGACGTCTTTAGGAAGTGCATGTACCTGGAGCCTAGCGAACTACTATTATGGCTGGAGCCTCCCATTACTCGGTCATTGCTAATGTAATGTAGCCGGTTCCCGGTGACTGGAATTATACTGTGTCGTTGTTGGGCGCGACGTTCCTCTATCCATTGACTGTTGTCTGGGCTACGTGCGGGACGCTCAACACCCAGAGCACGATTCACCTCGGTGATGTAATCAAATGATAGGGGTCCCGATGCTTCTTGAGACACTTGCAGCTGTTCGAGTAGATCCCCGGCAAAATTTTTGATGTCGTTGTCCATTTTGAGTTCGGGATTCATTGAAGTCCATCGGTCGGACATTTGTTGTAGGCTTGACAATAGGATTTTGTAAGTATCCGGGAGCTCCTTTTTGTGAATATTCGAGTGCACTGTGGTTGGCGTGTTAGATAGGGCCTGTGCCGTCGATTGAAAAAGCTCACCTAGTATAACATGAGCACTGATGAAGGTGCAGAATGAGAATTGAGGGCTGACAAGGCCCACAAACGGAGTGTATTGCAGGTACTTTTGTACAATGTTAGCAGTTTCGAGAGCTGCCAGCTGACAAGTCTCGGCGCTTGCCGTGCTGGCCAACTCAAGCTTCTCCAAGATTTGCGCTCGCGGATAGGCAATGCTCTGGTGGAGTAGAATCATGGAGGTGTTATGGGTGATATGTGCGAGGGTCAGGTTTGGATCCATGTGAACAAATGCCGGCTCTCTCGATATATTGGAATCCTTCCATCGCCGTGGGAGAAACATTTTCCAGCTATAGATCTGTCAGCTGCGCTCGGCCTTTTGGCCATCTCTGTATGGGAGGCTATTGTTCTTACTGAATCAATTGAAGATCCAATTCTTTGAATCGTGTCAACCAAGCGCTGAATGCCTGCCTATTTTGGAGATCGACTGGTCGCTGAAGGAAGAATTTAACCACTCTGTTTAGAGCCTCGGTCGCTTCTATGCAATATGCAAAGGATCCGATTGTCGAAACATCAACAGCTCTAGCTTCGGGGGCTTGGACAGCGGGCGACACTCGCTCTGAATTCGGACCTGTAGGTGGAGCCTCCTTTTCCTTATCGGCCAGAGATGCAAAGTGACCAGTAATAAAAGAGACGGATTTTCCCAGTCTGGCCATAGAAGAATCCCAGATATTCAAAAATGGGGTGGTCACAGGCTCCTCTTTTACCCAGTATAGCCCATCACTTGGCAATCGGACCTGAACATCATCGCTTGACAGGTTCATATTCCACCTGCAAATAATTGGCGTCAGGCTCAAAACTGAAAAGAATATTTCAAGGTGGTACCCTACCCAGTCGTAATGGAACAGAATCTGGCGACAGGTCAGAAAGAGTCGAGGTGGGAATGCCGGGCGACCTTACCGATCTAGCAAAAACACATTCCAAAATACTCGTCTTCGTTCTTCCGCTTCAGTCCAAACCCTTGCAGGTGGTAGGCACTGCAATGGCTTGAGACAGGCTTCTCCAGGTTCTGTTTCATCAGGCTCGCAGTTAAGACCCAAAAGCACGACCGCCCTACTCAGGGTCCCAATGGTGGGCCAGGCCTTTTTCGCATTTCCGTCCCCAATATGTACAAAGGCGATTATGATCAGGGCCTGTATATTTTCCACAGTGATATCATTCATATTTGACAAAAGAACATACTCCCGTGATCTATGGAGAGCATCGGGATGTTGTGTAATCCATTCCTTTGCTAATTTCTCGTTGGCGACATAGCGAAGGGCACACACCATCATAGCATGCAATACAACGATCAGCTTCGGTCGCTCAGTGGGGTCTCGCAGGCGTGACCGGAAGAGCATCTCATGAATTATTGGAATGAACGGATGTACAGCGGAGAAGTATGCATCAAGAACCGCATTGACCAAGTTGTCCGAGGGCAGATATGTCGGTTGTCCGCTGGGCTCTCGTTGGTCCGGTAATTCTTGACGCCTTCTCTTGCGAGAGGCTCTATTATCCGGGGCTGTGGTAGGTGTCCTTGGCTGAGATGCTTCGTCGACTTGGATGCCTTCGATTGAACTGCGTGGACGGGTCCCATCCTGGCGAGAGTTGTTGCTCCACCACTCTTCCATGAAGGATGATACCACACCGCGGATTATGTTCACATCATGGCCCCCATACTCTGTAGTCGGAGCTACACTGAGTCTTTCTTGTTTAGATCTGACGGCATCCAGCTCTACTTCCAGTAATTCTATAGCAGAGGCATTCAGTATCTGCACACAAGAGCCCATGGGTGTGTCGTACCAACTCTCTGAGTCAACGTCTGGATAGTCCCGATCTTCACGCCCGGTTTGTTCCTATGATAGTCGTACACGCATTCCACGCCTCTCTCGGGTTAGTGTCAAGATCGGTTTTCCTCGTGGGGCACAATCTCACCAAGGCGGGCACAGCGAGAGCAAGTTGGCAGCTCCCTCGTACAACGCAGTTTCCGGCTTCGACATGTCTGGCAAGCGGGTGTCTCTGTATCGGCTCCCTGCTGGATGGGGGCATCTCGGGCATCGGAGGATTCCATGCTGTGGGTGTGTAAGTAGCGGAGGAAGGGAATCTCCCTCGGACTAAGCTCCTGCGCGCATGGGCCTTGTCCGAGCGTGGAGAAAGTGTGGGGGGGGGGGGGGGGGTGAAGGCCGGGGAAAATTCCGAGGGCGCTGGATGTCACGTTGCTGTCGGGAGAAGGAACGCTCTGATCGCTTCACACTTCCCTTCGACAAAGACGGATTAGCCGGTTTCGAGCAGTCCTCCCAGTTCGCAAGGACGTGCCAATTTGGGGACCAGCTTCATCATGCTACTCTTTCACCAACGACTAGAGACACTAGTGGTCCTCCAGACTATGAGGAGTCTTTGTGAAAATCAGCCACACCTCGACGATTGAATACCTAGGAGAAAGAATGCCCCCTCTCTCAGGATTTTCCGACAATCAATTCTGCGACCGGAAAGATGTCTTGCTAGCAACTCAAGCTCTCGTCGGCGCGTTAATGCCATACTTTTCTTCAGGGAAAGCTCGTGTCCAGCTACCTATTTACTCCGGTGCCCACTTTGACGAAGCCGCGGCACAGCTCGAAGGCTTCGCACGACCAATATGGGCCATAGCTGCAGCTGTCGCCAGCCCCACCAACGAAAGTACTCCAGACATTGCCAATTATTGTGATCGATTGGTGACTGGCCTTGCGAACGGAGTCAACCCCGAACATCCCGAATACTGGGGTGCAGTAGGAGACTGGGACCAGCGGATGGTCGAGGCGGAGCCCATTTCATTTGCGCTTCTCATCGCTCCCAAGAGATTTTACGAGACTTTGTCGGCAACCAGCCGGCGACATCTATCGGATTGGCTCTTTGGCCTGAACGGCAAGGTCATGCCCGTGAACAACTGGAGGTGGTTTCGCGTATTTTCAAACCTTGCCTTGTGCCGAGTGTGCGGTGTGCCTTTTGAAGACATCAGAGACCATATCGATGCTGATTTTGCTGTACTTGATCAATTTGAGATTGGTGATGGCTGGTCTGCTGATGGCATATGGAGAGCGGACGATTCTCCGGCACACGAAGCCTACAGCAGACAAGCGGACTATTATTCGGGAAGTTTTGCAATCCAGTTCAGCCAGCTGCTGTACTGCATCGTAGCTGCAGAAACTGACCCCGATCGAGTCGTGCGATATCGTCAACGAGCAAAAGACTTTGCTCGGCAATTTTGGCGCTTTTTCGATCAAGACGGCGCTGCAATTCCGTTCGGTCGCTCTATGACTTATCGATTCGCAACGGCTGCCTTTTATTCGGCATTTGCCCTGGCACAGTGCTGTGATTCAGACAAATACACGTCTGTGGGCTTTGTCAAGGGGATGCTTTTTCGTCATTTAAGGTGGTGGGCAAGACACTCGAGGGATATTTTTGCCACGGACGGGACCCTGAATATAGGATACACTTATCCAAACATGTTCATGTGCGAAGACTACAATTCACCTCAGTCACCCTACTGGGCTATGAAATCATTCGTGGTACTGGCGCTACAAGATAACGAAAATTTTTGGGCAGAGGCTGAAAATTCTCATCCTTTGGCTGCTTCGAATACTCATTCACGTACTGCCGGTGTTGAACTGGTCCACCCACCACTTCAAATACTTTGCAATCAGCCAAAGGGCCAACACCATTTTATGCTTTCTGGTGGTCAATTCTGCAAATGGCCTTTGAAAGCAACACAAGCCAAGTACAGCAAATTTGCATATTCTTCCGCCTTTGGCTTCAGTGTTCCGACTGGAGGGGTGTTGACCCAGATTGCTCCAGATAGTACTCTCGCTCTTAGTCGAGACGCAGGAGAATCGTGGACTACGCGATGGGAGACAACTGGCAATCCTCGGTTCATGACCCTATCCTTTGGCGGTGCCGAGGTTCAGTGCCTTCAAAGTGTATGGAGACCATGGAAAGTTGGTGATATCGAGATTGAAACGACTCTTATCCCCCCGTCTGATTCCTATCCAGACTGGCACGTCAGGATCCATCGTATCAGGAATCTCAAGAGGGAACCCACGGACTCCATCAGGTTGAATACTGTTGAAGGGGGATTTGCAGTGCAAGCAAAGCGACCGAGGCAGATGTCACAGTTGACGGAAGACTGGAAGAGCACCTCTGAGCATGGAGGAGTGTCAGAAAGCAATGACAGCTCGCTCGTCTTCAGTGATGCCGGCATCTGTGGTGTGAAGAACCTTCTTTCGGAACGCGCTGGCGCTGCGGAGGGCAAGATCTTGAAATCGGACCCAAATACAAATCTGGTGGAGCCTAAGACATTGATACCAACAGTTCAACATAATATCGAGATACGTTCAGGGCTCGATGCCACCATTGCTTCAGGGGTCTTTGCGATTGCGAAGGGTGTGAAATGTCTGACCCAGGAAGAGCTTCGAGAAAGATGGCTCCGACACCCTAGTCTTGAATCGGAGCAAGTGCGATTAATTGGGGAGAATAATCGATTCAATTAGTTCTTGTTGAAGTCTGCCAGAAAAGCTGTTCGTTTCGATCGAAGCACCCCACATCCTAGTTTAATTCAATCGTATCTTTGCCTCGCTATTGTGGGTCGGTGTTGGTATGTGTTCTATTAATTGCTCTACGCAGATACACCGCCAAGATCAAATTTATAATTTGAACCAACTAAGAAGCACCTCCGATGCGGGTAATACACCTCCAAGCCTCGGACAATTCCTTCGCCCGAGCGACGGGCCTTTCCCCGCCCGACGTAGCGCCAGGACTAGCCATTTGGATACGACTCACTGTAACAGTGGGTCCAATCTAGCAAGACAGCACTGCCGCTTGGTGGCATGCAAGCTCCCCGGGATTATCGGCTGATCAGTTTAGACGACATACATATTCTATGCTTGCCGCCAGGTCACTGAAGGATGTTGCGCCGAAGATCGCTGAATATCCTTTTCAATTCGAACCTTTATCGCAATGGGTCCTTCACGACCACAGAAAGAAGACACACGCAGCGTAAAGGTTCCATTAGAGAAAACGACGAGCCATGATGAGGGCATGCCAAGTCGCGAGGCTTTGCTTGAGGCTCTTCGAGCTGAGAAGCCATCGCCATGGTCACCGAACCTGAGGAAGCTATATGCTTTTTGCCTGATTGCGTTCCTCTGCTCGACAATGAATGGTAAGTACTAGATCATCTTCACACAGCCATCAGGAAATTCTTGCTCACATCATGATATGAAGGGTATGATGGATCCATCTTTGGATCACTTCCTGCATTGGACTCCTTCCGAGAACAATTCGGAGTTGAGAAGAACGGTTCGAAAATCGGATACATCTCCGCCATGTACACCGTCGGTGCAATCTGCTCGCTCCCATTTAGTGGACCGGCCTGTGATATCCGCGGAAGAAAATGGGGCACATTTATCGGGTGTGTCATTGTGGTTGCATGCACCTTCGTCTCTGCCCTTTCCCACGGCGTGCCTCAATTCGTCGCCGGTCGATTCTTCCTCGGATTCGGAGTTAACATCATTCGATCAACAAGCTCCATCTGGTGTGCTGAGGTCTGTCCTCCTGCATATCGCGGTATTATCATGGCCTTCTACAACTGCACATATGCAGTCGGCTCGCTCATTGCCGCTGGAGTTACTCGAGGATCTGCTGGATATGGAGGCAATGAATCCTGGCAGATCCCGTTATGGTGTCAAATGATTTGTCCAGGGATCGTCCTACTTACCGTTCTATTCTTCCCCGAATCGCCGCGATGGCTTTTTTCGCACGGTCAAGAGGACAAAGCACTGGAATTTCTGGCCTACTACCATGGCGAAGGGAATCCTAATCATCCACTCGTGCAACTCCAACTGCAAGAATATCGGGAATTCATCTCTCTTTCCGGATCCGACAAGCGCTGGTGGGACTTCAGCGACTTTTACAAAACCAAAGCAGGAAGATGGCGATTTATCAACGCTCTCATTACCGGAATCTGGGGCCAATGTTCCGGTAACGCAGTCGTCACGTACTATCTCCCAGCAATGCTTCTAACTACCGGTATCACGGACTCGGAGCAAGTCTTGAACGTCAATCTGGGCTATACCGTCGTTTCCACCGTGGCAGCATACCTCGGCGCAAGCCAGATCGAAAGAATGGGCCGTCGACCCACAATTATCTGGACAGCCGTCGCATGTTCAATTTGTTTCGCCTGCATCACGATCGGATCTGGGCTCTTTGCACATACACACGCCAGCTCCGCCGCGTCTGCCGGGATCGCCTTCATTTTTATCTTTGGTTTCTGCTACAATTTTGGAATGACACCCTTGCAGGCGCTGTACCCAGTTGAAGCACTTTCCTACGAGACTCGAGGGAAGGGGGTGGGGCTGACCTTTTCAATTGCTCATGGCTTCACCCTTCTCAACCAATTTTGTTTTCCGGTGGCTTTGCAAAAGATTGGTTGGTATACGTATATTGTGTTTATTGTTTGGGATCTTTTTGAAGCGACTGTGAGTTATTTTGTTTCGGTTGAGACGAAGAATCATACTCTGGAGGAATTGTCGGAGATTTTTGAAAGTCCGAACCCTGTCAAGGCTTCGAAAGGAAAACCTCTGGCTGGAGGTCCGTGAGCTTATCACACATTCGGCTGTACCGAAAATTTCTATTTGGGGCTATGAAGCTTCTTTTCGACAGTGTATTTGAGCTGTGTGTAACTCTCGGTGAATAAATAGCAGCGAATCTTCTAAGGCCACAGAGTACACATGAAATCTATCGACGTTTAAAACTCGAACTTGAACTCTGATGACGGGTAAGCACTTTTATTTTCATAACACATGCATATAGACATCGCCAAAACCCACAAAGCCCAAAGCCCAACCCAACCCAACCCACAAATGGGTTGGGTTTTGGGCCCGTTGCTCGGCCCATTGTTGGGAGCCCATTGGGGGCCCACTAGTCTACAAACAGTACAAACATTTACTAATTTTAGTAAAAAATCAAAATATACAGTCTTTTTGTGCATTTTCTATATTAGTCAGCAGATCTATGAGCGCCAAGACCAGTTTTATGCAAAGTTGGGCTTTTATGGGGGCCCCATGGGGCCCCCATAAAAAGCCCAAAGCCCATAGTGTCCCTCTCTTATCTATAGGCTTGAGAGTCTCCGTGGCCACGGCTGTCGCTGCCACGAGCCCCGCGATGTAAGACTGCGCTCCCTCATAGCAACGAGCCCTATGTTATAAACGTGTGCTCCCTCACAGCCAATAAGCCCTATGTTATAAACCGGTGCTCCGCAGGGGATTGCTGCGATAACAAGGCCTTTTCTCACACTCTGATGTGCCATGGTGTCCCTCTCTTGTCTGCAGGCTTAAGAGTCTCCGTGGCCACGGCTGTCGCTGCCACGAGCCCCGCGATGTAAGATTTGCGCTTACCGCAGGACGGGCTCTGCGACATCAACTGTGCCTCGCAGGACGGGCTCTGCGACAAAAATGTACGAACTGCGGACAGATCGGACATAAGAGGAATACATGTAAAGTTAGAGATTAATCTATCTTATAGTGTTGTGGTTGATAAAAGTGTAAAAAAGTGTAGAATAAGTGGATGGGTGGCTCAATCGCTTACATGGCTCACTCGCTTACCGACTACATTATCCTATCCCTTATCTCAATACTTGTTACTAGGATTTCTGCAGAAACCGAGAAACTTCCATTTCTGTTTTTGGCCTGACTGAGGAGTCGGTCCGGGCAGTGGATGAGCGCTCAGATGCGTGTGTGGAGTGCTGAGTGAGTAAACTCGGAGCCGTCCGGGAGTATCAAAGCCCTCCTATTGCCGATATCATGGTATACGTGTAAATTATTGTAGCTTAAAGACCTGACTAGAAGCTGAGAAGAGGCCGTGAGTTGCTTACGCTCACATCCTAGGTAAGAGAGAACAACTGTCAAGATGCTCAAATTTATAATGGAATGTACATACCTATCAGCAAATCTAATCTAAATAGTACTGTACCCACTTCGGATACATGTACATATATAAAATTCAATGACGCTCAACATGAACATTGGAGTTAAGTTATATCCTTTAAGTGGATTTCTGGCTTTCGGATAATTAGTGTTTGTACAGTGCTTAATACTCTAGATTTCTGCTCACAAGTTTGTTCTATTGTAGGGTCTCTTTCTGAGTTATAGGAAAATTGCCCGGCAAGTTCAATTCCAATACAAAGGGAAAATATGATGTAGCTTGTATGCCCAACACACGCAACAGCAGGGAAGAAGGAACTAAACCCACACAGGAGCATAACTGTGCCTATATATAGGGATCACAGAGAATAACGACTGTCAGCTCAATATAGGAAGCAAATACTGAGTCATCTTCCTACTTCCCCATCCCAACCGTCTGTACCTCACCCCCACAAATGCATGAACGTTATTCCCTTGCTGATAAAGCCAGCTCAGAGCGCACGTCGACTGATTCCAATACCACGTTTCCTTGAATAGCGGACAAAGCGACGCCGTCCGAGGAAATATTGGGGAATATCAAATCAGAAATCACCGCCTCCCCTTGCCCGCCATAAACCTCAATGGAGCATTCATCAACCAATACTCGCAGTTGCACCTTCCCATTTGCATCGGTCTGGAGAGCGACCGTGTGGACTCCGCCAGCAGCAGGATCATATGAGGTGTTTCCACTTGCATTGCGATCGACCGAAAGTTGGTTGTTGGACTGGACATATTCAATCACAGTCTGTTGAGACCCTCCCTTCCGAACGGAGAGAGACAATCTGGAGCCCTGGGCAGGAACAAACGTAATACGGATATCCAATGACCGCGAATGGATGTTGGAGAGCAACGTTTGTCCAGGTGCAAGAGTCAGATTCGTGATAGTCGCAACTGAAGCACCGACCGCGTCTAGTTCGCTCACGGGCAATTGGAGGAATTGCAGTTTGCCATTGAGTTGCTTGAGTTCCAGTGTACGAGGGAATGAAAGCATTCCCTTCCACGTATTAGTTGGGGGGTTGACGCCATAACTGTTCATAACTGCAGCAAGAACTCTGCGCCCGTCCGAAGCAGGTGCGTTTTCCCAACTCATGGCCCCATCCCAATCGCGACCATAGTCGAGCCATAGAGTGGTGGGATCAACTGCGTCTGCTGTAAATACCTCGCCGTCAAAGGATCCAGTGAGTGCAAAGACTCCATTACCACCAGCAGGCGATCCAGCGGCGGGGGTCACAATCAACACCCATTTATTTTGCGTAGTACCTTGAATCTGAAGTTCGAAAAAGTCTGGCACTTCCCAACCGTTGACTCCACCAGGGAATCCCACAATATCGCTTGCAGCGAAGTCACTTCTCCAGATCCAGTTCGTTGTATCGGTAGATGTCCAAAACGTTACTTTGTTTTGTCCTCCGTGCGCCAGAATCATGACCCATCTGCTTGTCGGACTGTGATAGAACACCTTTGGATCACGTATCTCCAGACCCTGGGTTATATCCTGTGGCGCTTCTTGGCTTCGTGATATGATTGGATTGCCTTGGTACTTAATCCAAGTCACTCCCTGGTCCAAGCTATACGCAAGCCTTTGATCCTGTACGCCACTTGAGGGTGCGTAGCCAGTATAAAAGGCAAGGTACGGCGGGTTTGATGATGTCCCAAGCCCCGATTGATTCATTGCATCAAAGTAAGAGGTCCCTGTGAAAGCCTGTATCCCATCTGCGCTCGAAACTGCAACCGGTTTATAATCCCAGGACACAAGGTCAGTGCTAGTGGCATGACCCCAACTTAAGTTGCCCCAAAAGTTTCCAGTTGGGTTGTGTTGAAAGAAAAGGTGCCAAGTAGAGCCGATTTTGATCAGTCCATTAGGCTCATTCATCCAGTTCTCTTCTGGCACAAAATGAAAAACAGGACGAAAATCGTAGGGCGCTGTGGATGTAGGGCTAGCGCTAGTGGCGATTCTTGTACTGGTGGTTAGGCTGTTACCGACAGAGGTAGTGCTGGTGGTACTGATGGTGGTGGCAGTACCGGTGGAGGTTGAGCTCGTACTGAGAGAAGTACCTGGGGTGGATGGATTATAAACTGAATCAAGCACCATTGCATCAATCGTGACACCATTTGTACTTCCGCCTCCGGAGAAAAGCCGGATATCAACACCATTGTCCTGAGGAAAGATTTGAGCGGATATTGTGACCTCACCCTGGCCTCCAAAGACTTCAACGGAGGACCAGTCAAGAAGAATGCGCATTGTGACTTGTCCATCACCGGAGGGCGCCAAAGGAGCAAAATAGGTGCTGGGAAATGTCCCGTCAAAACCAACATTTCCAGATTTCGTTCGATCAACAAAAAGGCTTTTTGTGCTAAAGTCATAGCCAATTCGTGTTTGCTGTGCTAGGTCAGAGGTTGCCCTGAGAATTATGCCGAATTTCGATGAGGATGACGCTGCAACTCTGTCTGAAAAGGCCACTGTGATGTCAAGCAATTTTCCGGAGAGTTGTACGAGCTGATTGCCTTCAGCCACCGTATCAAAGCTGTTAGAATACGTTGTTGTCTGTAGACTGGTCCAGTTTGCCGTAGGTTGCTGGATCAGTCTTGGCCTGTTGTCGATCGTCTTGAGCGAAAGCTTCCGGGCAACTGATAGCATGCTGCGCCATGGAGAAGTGGGGATTGCGCTAGCATATCGCCAATTGTTCATCCACGCAATATCAATTCGATTTGTGGATGCTAATCCATTGAACGTTGTTGCGGCGTAGAAGTCTGGCCCATAGTCCATCCAGCTGGGTCCATATGGCTCAATTGATATGTTTGAGAAGGATATCTCATCGATCAGAATGTGCCCCCAGCCAGTCGTGCCAAGATCAACGATCTCGATAACCGCAGATTGGCCTATCAGATCCGTGACATCCCAGGTTGTTGGTATGAGTTGTTCTGCATCAGCGCCTGTAGCCGTTCGCACAACCTGGCCTTGGACCTTCAGGTTGATGCATTCCGTGCCCGGAGCATTCCCGCCACCGATAAGAAAGTTAATCTTCTTCTCAGTTATGGTGAACGTGGGGGACGTGAGTGTTCCAGTGGTAGCATCTCCGCTCAAGAATGTGTTGACGAAGTTCCCCATATACCCAGTCACAACCTGTTGTCCTGCAAGTGTGCCCTGGGCTGGCCCTTTTCCAAGCAAATCTCCAGTGGCAGTCCAACCATAGTCCGTAAAAGTGCTAGCACCATTGAAATCCCAAGTATCGCTAGTATCACTGCGTTTGGGGAGGTTGTTGGTGCTGGTACTGCCTGTGAAGATAATCTGATCGATCAATATGTGTCCCCAACCACCTGTTTGCTGATCCACGATCTCAAGCACAGCATTTTGACCCATCAAGTCTGTGACATCCCAGCTGTTGGGTATAAGCTGTTCCACATTCGCGCCTGTCGCCGTCCGTACAACCTGGCCTTGGACCTTCAGGTTGATGCATTCCGTGCCCGGAGCATTCCCACCACCAATAAGGAAAGTGATATATGGAAGTGATATGGTAAAAGCGGGGGATGTGAGCGTGCCAGCTGTAGAGTCTCCGCTTAAAAAAGTATTGATCAGCTGACTTCCAGCGTATCCAGTGACGGTTTGTTGTCCGGCAAGAGACCCTTGAGCGGGAGCAGCCCCAAGCAAACCTCCAGTGGCCACCCAGCCGCGAGACGCGAGGTCACCAGTACCTTCAAAATCTTGAAATACGATGTCTCCAGTTGCAGTTGCAGTTGCGGTTGCAGTTGTAGTTGTCGTTGTGGAAGTGGAAGTGGTGGGTACTGAGGTAGTGGTACTGGTGGATGTAGACGCCGGAGGCGGAGAGTTGGGATCCGCAACAAATTTGTTTCCATCAAAAGTTCCCACAATGTATTGCACCCCTGAGCCGGTAACTCCGGGGGGCCCGCCAGGGTTGAGTCCGATTTGCATAACCCACTTGGTATTGGTGTCATCTCCGTCAACAGCAAGTGAAAAGAGGCTAGGGCACTCCCACACACCTCCTACTGCATTCCAAGGGCCAAATTCGCTGGCATAAGTCCAATCCTTAAGGTTCGGGGAGGTGTAAATAAGCAACTTGTGGAGTTGAGCCAGCGAAACCACTGAGATCCACTTCTGGCTGGCTTCGTGCCAGAACACGAATGGATCTCGGAAGTCCCGCCATTGGTCTGCATATGGGGCGGGAGGGTTGAGAATGACAGGATTGGCGGCGTCGTAGGTAGTCCATGTTATGCCTTCGTCCAAACTGTAGGCAATTGACTGCGCTTGCTGCCCACCATTGACTGATTTCCCACTGGGTAGATTCTGGGTACCAGGGTACTAAGCCCCAAAGACGTTAGAGTAGCTGGCTGCAAGGGCTTCATATGCTTACATAAGAAGTATACATTGCAACAAATGGCACCTTTCCATTAGTACCAAATCCGCTTGTATTCTGGGTATCGGCGACAGCAGAGCCAGAGAAGAACATCTCTGTGATGTCACCTGGGTAGCCACGAGCAAGGAGGGCAACGGGGTGGTGATTCCAGTGAGTCAGATCAGTGCTGGTGGCATGGCCCCAAGACATGGCTCCCCAGGTGTTTCCTCCTGGGTTGTACTGATAGTACAGATGGTAGGCCCCATTATAATATAAAAGACCGTTGGGATCATTCATCCACTTTTCAGCTGGAGTAAAGTGATACTGAGGACGGTAGAGCTCATTGTAGGTTTGAGCAAATGCTGCCTTGAACAAAGCGAGCCCAAGAGTGAAGGCTAGGGCAAGCCGGAAAGCCATCGCAAAGAGAGGAATTCAGATTCTTGGAAAGAAGGGCAGGTTTGAGCAGACAGGACTCATGAATGCTAAAGTATTCTCAGTTTGCGGCGAAGTACTGGCTTTTATACTTATTTTGGTCCTCAAGGTTTACATCGCCAAGGCGCATCTCAGTTGTTCCTGGAGGGTAACACCAATTCCAGAATTTCTACGGAAACTTCATCTTCGCTCGTAGGCCAGCAAGCATTGGCCAGCAAGCCAAAGCGTTTCTCAATCCCCGGTTCGGTTTTAGCCGGTTAGAATACAGTCAAAAATAACATATCGAATATTATACTTTGAACCAGGACTGCTTTCGCCGTGACGACAAATCTGTATTAGGCAACGCTCCTTGATTCTGTACATACTGTGATGTGAAACATCAGGACTTCAGGAAACCGGGGTCTCCTGGCAGGAGGGTTGCCCGGCACAAATCAACCGCTCACAGATTTTGAGATGTTGGGGCGTGGCGTCTTCTCCGCGGGGTCTATTCACGACCAGCTTTTTATGGACCTAGCGTTGGCATAACCGAAAACAAGAGTCCAGGAGCCAAACAGATCATTGGTGGGTGAGGGTGATGTCTTTATTTCTTGTCCTACTTCGCCGAGAAGGATTAAAGCGCAAATTTGTGAGCAGCTACAAAAATGGCTTTGTCGCCATTCTTTGTAGGTATCTCTATAGAAAATGCAGAGCAAGGAATTTTGATTAAGGAAAAAAATAATAACAATAACCCCTGCTAGCAGCCACAGGCAGAATAAAAATTCTGAGGGGTGGAGGACCTCGCTAAAGAGCTTCTGTGCATGCGTCGCTGCATAAGTCTGATTCCCTCTTTCACGCGCGGGCCGCTGTCGGTTGGCTGTCGCTGTGGCTTCCGACGTCCGCGAGATTCTGCGCGATTTGTGACTAAGCGAGTAGGACAGCAACGCGACGGGTAATCTGCTTTTTGTCCAGCTTGCACTCTTGTCGCTTTCTTCAAGTTTGGCGCCACAGCCACACCAAACTAAATGACAAGATGCAAACAAGGTTTAACACGTGATTTGGGCGGTAGTGTGTCACGCTGGGTTGGCTCTCTGTTGCCAGTGTTGTTTCTCAATATGGGAGAGCAGTTTGACCCCTAAGCCTGACATCAGGAGCTGGCTCCGCTCGAGAGTCAATCTTTGAGACGCTTTTTACAAAGACAGAAGCAGAGATCACAGAAGATGAAATACGCAACTGACCGGTCCCATTGGGAGATGTTCCTGACGAGCATCCCAAGAGCAATAGAGGGGGGGTGGGGTATCCGAACCCGCAAGCCATGGCGTTTCCCCCACAATGATACCTCCACGAATGATCAATGTGGAGTCCAGGTTCTCGCGGAACAGACTAAGTGGTCCGCGATGCCCCGACGCGCTTCTCGTTTGGTTTCTCTGGGTAAGTATGCGGGGGTGATTTGCAGGGGTATTATGCCGTGGTAATTGCAGATATTTTCAGGAGTTACTCAATCTGAAGAACACTAAAAGTTGAGATACCACTAGGCTGGGTGCAGAAGGGAACTCCTTGAGTGACGATCTTGAAGGCGTCTTGAGGGTATAAATAAACTGTGTCGTCAGAACTGAGGATGGATGCCAGCACACTTCTACCTACCGCTTTCCAAGCACACCTGAATCGTTGCAACAACCATGTTCCTCGCCTTAGCATTCGCACTCGCCACTCGGGTTGTGGCGGATGACTTCCGCCCAGTCTACCATTTTGTCCCTGAGGAGAACTGGATGAACGAGCCCAACGGGTTGATTAAGATTAAATCAACCTGGCACCTGTTCTATCAGCACAACCCAACGGCAAATGTCTGGGGCAATCTGAACTGGGGCCACGCAACCAGTAGTGACCTGGTCCACTGGACTCACCAGCCCCTTGCCATAACAAGCGAGAACGGGGTCGAAGCGTTCACCGGCACCAGCTACTATGATGCCGACAACACCTCCGGTCTGGGATCTTCTACCAGCCCACCCTATCTGGCCTACTACACTGGATATTTTCCTTCCAACGGGACCCAGGACCAGCGTCTTGCCTTTAGCGTCGACGATGGCGTGACCTGGACGAAGTACCAGGGCAATCCTATTATCTCTGCCGCCCAGGAGTCACCCCATGATGGGACAGGGGGGTTGGAGACCCGCGACCCCAAGGTCTTTTTCCACCCGGCATCTGGGAAATGGGTTATGGTCCTTGCCCATGGCGGACAGGACAAGCTGACGTTTTGGACATCGTCGAACGCAAAGTCCTGGACGTGGAAGAGCGACCTCTCTGCTGGCCAGATCGACGGTCTACCCTCTGGAATTACTGGGTGGGAAGTGCCTGATATGTTCGAGCTCCCTATCCAAGGCACCAACGCGACGACCTGGGTGTTGATTATAACCCCTGCAAACGGATCTCCTGCTGGTGGTAATGGTGTTCTAGCCCTGACAGGTTCCTTTGACGGGTCAACATTCAAACCTGACCCTGTCGACCCTTCTACTCTTTGGCTCGACTATGGTCGCGACTTCGACGGTGCCTTGAGTTGGGAAAATGTCCCTGCTGCAGATGGGCGGCGGATCCTTGCCTCTGTCATGAACAGCTACGGCGCTAGCCCACCGACCAACACCTGGAAAGGGATGCTGTCTTTCCCTCGGACCATTACCCTGAAGGAAACAGCCTCCAAGCGATACTTCCTCCAGCAGCCTGCCACTGAGCTCGCCCTCGTTGGTTCCCCGCTGGCGACAATCCAGAATCAAACCATTACTACTGGCGAAACGTTGCTGTCATCCATCCACGGAACCGCGTTAGATATCAAACTTGCGTTCACCATTAACGCAGGTTCCAAACTCTCACTGACAGTGCGCAAGGCCGCATCGGAGCAGACAATCATTCAGTATGACCAGACAGACTCGACGATATCTGTTGATCGAACGAAGAGTGGGGACATCTCCTACGACCCGGCTGCAGGCGGAGTCCATAGCGCTTCCTTGAAACCAGATGGTTCTGGGGTTATTCATCTCCGCGTCCTAGTCGACACTTGCTCGGTGGAGGTCTTTGGCGGGGAAGGAGAAGTTGTGATTTCAGACCTAATTTTTCCCAGCGAGACCTCCGACGGGCTATCCTTGGAGGTGACTGGGGGATCGGCCAATTTGCACTCTGTCGAGGTGCGCGGCATTTCGCTCAACTAACGTGGGAGCCATGGAAACCTCTCGTCATCGCTAATGTGCCTTGCTGAGTCCGATAATTGTAAATTTGTGTGCTCTAGTCCTGAACATGGTCTACTTTACCTCCATCCTTGACTTTCTACTTCCCAGACGTCCATGGATTTGAAAGAATATACAAACCAGGCTGCGTTTCATGCCAATTACGTTTGATCTTATTTATATCTCTTTTGTATTCGTCGATTAAAGCAGGTTCGGGCTTCATCGCATCCGCCAACTACGCCACGGGTGTCTAGAAGAGGAATATACCTGAGTGGCTCGCCAGGAGAGGAGATTGTCACCACATCGTATTGGCTGTTGGCCTGGTGCTACACAACTTGCCTCTAAAACCTTCGTCCATAGTACTCGCCCCGCTGGATACTCTTATCTCGTCCTCGCTTGGGAGTGGCTTGGGACTTGCAAATGGGGATTCGCGGTTGAACATGGCGACCTGAAAGTGGCAATCATCATCCTCCGTGAACTATCTTGAACCACCCCCTGTGTCAACATGTGCTCTGACCTAGAGAAACTTGAGTCAAAGTTCAAATCCCAGAATCCCGCAGGAAGCTCCGGCTTCTGAGCCGACAACCTCCATTCGAGAGTTTGCACCAAAGAGACTAAGAGGAATAAGCGGAGCAGACTCGTGTCCCTCGTAAGGCCCTTCTTTAAAGCTGGATATCACCGAAATTTTACCAAAAGAGAGTTCCTTCGAGTCTGGCTTCAAACTTGTCTTTAGTCAACGTCGAAGCTTGGGCTGCAACAATTATGGGGACGCCGTGCTCTCGTGACTGATATTCGAATCGAATGCCGGGACTCTAGAAAAGCAAAGATTCGTTGCGACGCGTCTATTGATGAGCTCGAAGGACCCATCAAATTCCTAAGCTAGAAGCGAGCGAAGGCTAGTAGTCTTTGCAATTTAAATTCGAGCATTTCACCCTTAGGAAACAGATAGTGACCGCGAGTTTGTCTCAATATTCCTCTCTAAATGTTCCCAGGTTCCGGCACTGGAAGTCTCGAAGGTCTCGGATCATGCACCAAGTGACGGTACCAACTTCCGACCATTTCCAAAAGACCAAGGGGGAAAAGCGCATTCGGAGCCAAGAATTGACAATTAAAGCTAGCGGTTAGGGAAGGCTGGCATCACTAGGAGACATGTCGCTAGTCCGAACAAGGAGCAATGGACTTAACGGCAGATTAAACCTCACAGTGGGGGGAGATATCTGGGTAGCGCCCTGCCTTGGTAACTTGCGCCTTATAATGGGTGTGGTATTAAATTGAGATCTTCATTATACTGAGAGACTCTCCCCAATAATCGCGGAGACTAGGGGATGTTCCGCGACACGTAACTGTTGACTCTAGAGGTGACACAGATATTGAGGGTGGCGTAAGGTATGTGGCCACCCACTTTTTCGCTTACTTGAGGAGTGGTCCTTATCGGGATACATGCAATAATGTAAAATTTGGTATGCTGGCCAATATATACAGAGATACAAAGGAGATATAGAAACGAACGGAAAGGCTACAAATCCGACGCGGGTAGCTCAGTTTCATCGGAATCCAGACCACGACGCAGGTCAGAGATGTCCTCGCCCTCTACGAGGTCTTCTTTCGTGAAAATTTCAATACCACTATCAACTCGCCTCCTTCCTTGCCTCTGCCAAACTCGACACCAGCTAGCTGTGTCATGCACAGGAGAGTGATGGGCTCACTGCTGTTCACCGTAGTACCATCCGACATGAGGGAATCTGGTCGCCTAGGCTCATCTACCCCTCGAAGCGCCACGCAGCTTGGCCCATCTCCTTCAACCGCTCCAAACCACCCGCATGATTTGCAGCACATTCATCCATGCTGATACTCAGCAGACCCATTACTTCCAACAGACGCATTGCACCAATTGCAAAAATTAGAACAGCCAAAGAAGGCTGGGCATCTGGATGGATATGGAACGGCATGAGAGAGCAGAGGTGCATGGCTTCATTGAACTGGATCCGTAGATCCACATCGCCTTTGCCTCCCTCTAAGAGTTTTTGAATAGCGGGTTATAGTCTGGCGTTTAGGTCTGCGTATTGTGCTCTAAGGGTAGGCACCCAGAAACTTGTAGTTGATCGTTGCTGTGTCCCCGTTGACCTCATAAGAGACTTCATGCAAGCTTCATGCAGTAAATCGCGGCATCGAAACCGGATGAGTCGACTACGCTTGGCAAGAACTGGGTTGGGGAATACATTCAACGTACAATAACTATTCAAACAAGCTTCTCGCGTCGGTATGACTATCAGCGTGCAGAACAAGAGGATCCTAGAGTGATACGTACATGGTTTCGTCTAGTGGAAGATACGATTGTCCGCTATGGTATCCTACCCGATGATATCTACAATTTTGATGAAACTGGCTTCGCAATGGGCCTTGTTTCTACTGCAAAGGTAGTTACAAGAGCTGAATACTATGGCCGTCGATCTGTCTTTCAGCCAGGCAATCGCGAATGGGTTACTACAGTAGAAACTGTCAATGCTTTGGGCAGGTCTTTACCCGCAATGATCATCTTTAATGGTGTCCGTTTCATCGAAGCATGGTCTTCTGTCGATGTCCCTAGGTACTGGCTTATCGAGGTTGGCGAAAATGGTTGGACTACTGATGCTGTTAGCATTTAATAACTTGAAGCTATTAAACCCTATAACCGCAAGCCGGCGACGTGGTCGATATAGGCTACTAGTCCTTGATGGCCATGGAAGCCATCTTACGCCTGAATTTGATCGACTATGCGCCCAAAACGATTTTATTCCTATGCGTATGCCCGCGCATAGCTCGCATCTATTACAGCCATTGGGTGTAGGCTGTTTCACGGTCCCAAAGTGGTCGTTACGGCCGGTTGATAGACCAACAAATGCGTCTAGGTATCAACCATATCGACAAGCTTGATGTTCCTTGAAGCATACCCACGCGCGCGCGAGAATACATTTCAGTCTATAACGATTAGTAATGCATTCAAAGCGACTGGTCTAGCCCCACTAGATCCAGAACCAGTGCTATCAAAGATGAATATTCTAGTTCGGTCACCTACACCTGCGGTGGAACGACCTACGAGCCGATCAAGCTTATATTGCCCTGAAACACCTACGACTATCGTACAGCTATCGAAACATGCACAGTCGGCTAAAAGCTATTAAAATACCGATCGGAAAGTCCACCAACACCAACTAAACTGATCGTCAATTAGGCATATAAAGCATGCGAATCTGTCATGAAAAGTATGCTTCTATTGCAGAAAGAAATCAAGGATCTACGCGCTGCAAATAAGAAGCAGGTAGAAAAACGGTCATTACCCAAGAAACAAATACAGCACGATGAGGGTTGGTTTATTCATGAAGCCCATGAGCATGGTATCGGCCTACCAAGTGGTATAGAAGGTGGTAGTGTGTCCTCCGCAGCACCTACCCAGAGCGCTTCATTGGCCAAGGAAGGAACCAATAGACGGCAATACAAATGCAGTATATGTGGAAAGCTTGGCCATAGGGCTAATAAATGTCTAGATAGTGTTTATTGTTGAAGATAAAGGCGTCGCGGTTATTTAATGCTTCATGAATATGGAAATAGTTAATGGGGTGGGTGGGAAGACCGGGAAATATGTTAGAATTGTTTAGTTACATAATTGAATCTATTTGGCTTCCAGCTATAATTTGATGAATTATACGGAGGCTGCTATCCTTCGGTCAGAAATGCCTCTTTCTTTTCAAGCAGGGTCAAACCAAGTTAACGCATTACCTGCTGCACAATCAATGGGAGATGTAGCACCATCTGGTTCTCCTGGAAAACTGTTTGAGACGTTGACTTCGTGTGAAAGTGTCGCGGAGGATACGCTTGCTTCCGCGACCCGATGTAACATAGAGCAACCAAAAGAATACGATTTCGATCTGCATTAAGCTAGTAGCGGGCCCCATTTCTCTGTGTCTTGGTTCCGAGTAAAGGCCGCATAGGGGAGCTGAGTGAGGTCCGCTATGTGGGTCCGACTGCATAGTTGACTGACTCCTTGCCGAGCAATGGTTCAAATTTAATGTTAATGCTTCACCGGGAATGGCTCGTACCCCAATTATAATGATTTATATTCATTAACTACGAAACGCGAAGATATTGGGGCCATTCACAGAAAAACATTCCATTAGCACAAATCAAGTAATTCAGCTCACCATGGACGTTCAAGAATCCAATATGTGAAGGGGCGTAGCATGAGACACAAGAAACGGTAAAAAGAGACAAACTTTAGATTATGGATGTCTGATACCTCTCGTGTTCTTAATAGGGATGCTATCGTTGGCCCATTAATATATACTGTACAGAGTCAGGATGTAATGGTCCGCGGGTAGTAGGTGGCAACCAAACTCCACCCCAACACGGATGACCAGCTAGTGTGCAAATGTCCCTGCTATCTTAGAACTCCGTGCGCGAATGGGTTGTCAACTACGCACATCGTCCAATCAACTATTACGGGCCCCGCTATTGAGCGCTTACTGCTTTGTGGAAGAAAATCGGAATTGTTCTGCTGGGGCGCCACAAATTGTTTTCGTAGGCTGAGAGGAATACGGCACAACCGTGCCCCAGCAGGGGTGTTCGAATTAATAAGTGACATAAACACTTCCACATTCTTATAAAGAAGGCTGACAAAGCAATCATCGCCGTCTGTACTCCGACAGACTGCGCCAGGCCTTAGAATCACGCACCTCCAAGCCGGTGGGAACGAGAGATTCCACGGGGCTACCAAACGTTCGCCAAGACGAAGAACATCAACCGCATCCTTCAGGATCCGAATTATCAGACGGAGCGTTTATCGATGACAAGAACCAATGCTCAGACGAAGGTGAAGAAGACGACCCAAGGGGGATTGAGTCGGACAGAGACGCCGACCGCGGACTCGAGACGAGAGTCCACTCCAGACACGAAGTTCCTGACAATACAGTAATGTATACAGTACTTTGACAGTAGAGTAAGTCCAAACATACCAGAATCCAGGATTTTATCTATATGAATATTCATTTCTGTCTTCGGAGAGTGGATATCTGCCTATAGAGAGCGGACCTCTGCTTTCATGTTTCGGACTTCGCGCGACATCTTGACGACGGTCTCGTGGATACGCTTAGTTAAAAAGAATTGTGTCTTCAACTGTTTTTCCTGTGTGCTGAGAGCGGTGTTAGTCGCCGACATTGCCTAGAGAGAAGGATGGGAGGAGTCCTCAGATGGATTGAGGCGAGATGTACAATACTCACTTGATTCGTTCGTCCAGGCTGGGAATCTTCTATTGGTACATCTCTCAGCCCTCAAGGTCGCTAGGCATTACGCACTCTGTAGCTAGGGAACCCAGAACACATCTATGGTGGATGTCGTTGCTTAGGGCAGCACCCTTGTGTTCCTCGGCCATTTGGCATTGTCATGTTAGTACTTCGATGTTTTTGGAAGCTAGGCGTACTTAATAACAGTACCACGAGCTGAGAGATGCTCCCTTAGATCGGGATGGAATTAGGCAAATCACACACTTCACGATGAGGTGCTCTGGCCAAAGCGGCTAAACCCTACAGTACATGTAATCTCCTACTCTCTGCTCTCTCCTCTATAGAAAGTTCGTTGTTGAAATAGACACATAGGAAAGTAGGAGAGTGGCAGAGTGGCCATCAGTACGATGGCCAGGAACTGTCCAAGTCGCAAAGTCGGCGCCGGTGTGCCTTGCGTGCTGTCAAGTGGGGGTTTGCTGGTGCTCTGCCAGGAAGAGATTGAAATTCCTGTTTCTCCTGGTTGGTATTGCCTCGTATCGACTGCATTGTTCTAGGAATGCCTAATTCTTGGAAGTATCTCTCTTTCTTTTTCGCTTTCGTTAGGTGTTCATTGTAAGACAGTCGTGACGGGAGATTTTGCTCTTCCCACTCCGAGCGGACCCGGGGCCCAGGTTGAAAGAACTCTCACTGAAGCTCCTGAGCTCCAAGATGTGTTGGTCATCACTGCCATTCGGAACGGAAATTATCGCAGGAATGTTTTGTGACACCAGCCAGGGTGACTGGTCCTCACGAAGCATAGTGTTGGTAACTAGTCGGTCAGGGCCTTGCCATGATGGAGGATTAAGTTGAGACAATGTGGGAGAGATGTGAACGTCGGGAAGTTCAGTCCGATCGGTGGACCCATCACTGGGCAGGACTTGGCGAGTTTTTCCCGGCTCCAGCACATTGCGAGGGACGGTTGGTTGTTCTGGGTGCTGTCGTTCTACCCCAAGGGTCGAAAGCGACCAGCTCCGAGCTATGCCTGCATGAATCTGATTCCGGGCTGCTGCTTCATACCACTTCTGCCCGAATTGGTCGGCCTGACACTGTTGAGCCATCTTGCATAGACGAAGTGTCTTGCAATGTCACCCAAGAGAGGTTGAAAATTGGAGAGGTTGAAGGGTCTCTCGGCGATGGCACCTAGGTTTTAACGACCTGCTTTCAAACTTTGCCAGCTTACCACATTGTTGCACGGCACTCCTGACTTTGTATCTCATCATACCGGTGGGCCATCTGTGCTGACGGATATCTTCAACTACTAGGGTATAGGGTCTCTCATGTGGTCACTAACTCCAGTCGGGGCGCAACTTCACTTGCGAACCTTAGGTACCAGGCGGAGGGGAAGGGGGGGGGGAGGAGGAAAATACACCGTTGGCGCCATCAAAGAACGGGTCGGCCTCGAGTTGCCATGGTCCCTCCCTTCCGTTGTGATTGGAAATGGTCTCTGTATTTAAGAGCCTGTGGCCGAGCTGTGGCAACTAAGTCAACTGCTACGTCTAACTACAATCATACAGCTGTACCCTTTCCTTCAGTGTCGCACCCATTTCTGCTAGGGACGGGCTGACCTCCGCAGCCCCGTCGAAAACTTTGATCGCTAGTTCCAGACCGAGGATAGCCTCTCGAGGAACAACCCCAACCAGGCATGGTTCCGTCAGCCCTGCCAGCGCCGCCATCGAGATGGTAAACACACTATAGGCCGTAACCTGTCAGCCGATTGTAATCCAGCGGATGATACGGCGAAACAAAGGCACCGGCACAACTCACCTTGTACACAGAGTCCACAAATTCGGCTTACAGACGGCTACTGCAGCGGCAGCACTGGGAACAAACTCGGCAAAACTGGTAAAGAATCTCGTACAGTGGCGGAGGAGGTCGCTATTGGCCTCTCCCGCAGTAAGGGCTTCGTAGACCGCTGGCCAATAGATCGATGCCTTAAATGCGTAGTACTGCGTACGCAGAAACTTCACCTGGGCCGAATTCGGATCCCGCCGCGGGTGAGATCCAATAGCAGGGGGGGCACGGAAAGATAGCTGCTGCGGGAGTAATTGTAGCCACTCGTCTAACTGACGCTCCAGCTCGGCCGCGACGATGGGCGCATAGACATGGCTACCTTGCGCCAATGTCCTTGTCGACCAAGTGCAGTGCCGGAGCATTTTTCGCATCGCGATCTCCGCGACGAAATATGACAGATCGCTGCTTTGGGGGGTGAACTCGCTATCGCTATTGCTGGGTGTAGAGGACTCGAAAGATTGACTTGAATGCCATGTCCAAGTGCCCGAGCTTGTTGGGACCGGGGCCAACGAAGTCATATTGCGGATCCCACTGTTAACGAGGTCTAGCTGGACTGTAATCTCGCTATAAACCGGTCAGCTTCCATTTTGTTCTCTTGACACAAGGGCGGACGAGGGGTGGAACCTTTCAATCAGTAACGCTGACCAGAAGCAGTTTGCGAGAATCGACATTTGGGTGGCATCACTGTCAGCGTCAAGTTCACTGGGTGGGTCGATTGTCAGCTATTGTATCCGAGCAGAGATCGTCTCGAGACGCCTCTGCTTACTTTATGATATAATTCTGCAGTTTATACGACGCCATGGCTACGAAATCGTAAGCCTGAAATGGCTGCCCATAGCATAGGTGGTATATAGCGAACAATAGCAGGCACTGCGCGCTTCGTGGGCCACTATGTGCGAATGCACACGGCAACATCTTCATAGCTGCTTCGATGTACAGTGCTTCCGGGCGGCTCCGCAGGGCATTAATGACGGACTCGCATTCCACAACGCAACCAATGGCCAAGACGAGGAGAGTAAGGCAGGATGTCACCGACATGGGGAAACAAGACGTTATTGCCTGGATGAACTCCTCGGTATATTCTGCATGCAGGATCGGATACCAGATATGGATCTGCCCCCAGAACGCATTTAGAAGACTATAGGAAGGTGAATTTGATGTCAGAAGCGCGGCGTCTAAAACGCAGAGAAACACATTCATAGCTCGTGTTGACGTACATTGATGCCTCCTGGAGATCGACCTTCACGATGTTCGCGCCATATGATTGAGCGGGGTCTACTTTTCTGCCGCGCTCTACATGCTCGAGGAGCACAGGCAGGGATTGCTCGAGGCCAAGCAAATTCATGAATGCCTCGTTCTGTATTACCATAAATGGAAAGCCTAGAGACGGGCCAGGGCCTGTAAGAGTAAAAGAGTCCTGTCGTCCATTACGGGGGGGAGAGCTCCGTGGGGTTTGGCCCTGGGCTACGGCCGTGATATGGTCTAGTTGTTCCCATAACCTTGAAAGCTCTGCCTTCAGGCTAAGATGATATAAGAAATCAGAACATTTCTTTCTTTCGATAGGCATGTCACTCACGAAGAAGGGGGCAGCTCTTGCGTTTCCGGGTAGAAGCAGTCTTTGCCACGTTCAATGCAAAAGGAGCATTTGGGGCGCTTGCCGTCACATTTTGTCCGTCTTTCCCGACATGTGTTGCATGCGAGAGCGCTCCGGCGTCTCTGGATGTCGTGACCCGGGAGGCCAACACGATTCATTGTCTGGTCGCAGTTTTTCGGGCCCGGTGCTTCACGGCTGTCTGCAGTCCATGAAAAACGCATACTTTTGGGAATTGTGGACAGGTGATTTGCCTGGGTTCAAGACGAGTCTCTTCTTTTGCAGGGTATGGTACACCGCCGGTGTGCCTCAGAGGCCCAATGGCGCTCTGCACAAGCGTCCCTGATTATCCTGCCCCATGGCACCATGTTTCAAGAACACACGAAGAACATCTCTATTTCACGCACTGCGGAGAAAGGCAACGTGGGGAAAGAATAACGAATCAGGATTCAGAATCTCCGCCCGACGGCTTCGGGCACATGTAGACTTTGACTCCATTCCGCGTGGAGACACGTTGCCAGCCATTGAAACCACGGACTACGAAAAGCTTCGGGCAACGGAGACCGAGGAACAGTGTGATGTGACAGTCAAATCTCGGGAGTCAAGCTCCTCGAACCAGAACAGGACTGGCAGGGATTGTGCCGGTGAGTAGTTAGATAACGATCAGTAAGCCATCCCTGAATGACCCGGAGCGGAGGAGTCCGAAGGGTAGCCAGTGGCTGTCGTCCAGCCCTCGTCTGGAGACCAATTATCCTGCCTCGCTTCGCCAATCCAGCCCCATGTAAGCTAATTGCAGCTTCTTCAGGTATCGAAGTCTAAACTAGGCAAAGGGTCCTCCTGACTACACTGACAGGGGAGGATAGGGAATATTCTTGGGCTGTGGCAGATTCCGGGACTTTGACTGGAATGCACATTATTTCGGCAATTTTATTGGCACCCACGTACATAATGCTTACCCCCTTGTTCCGCTGGATAGGTATACACATGGTTTTTTGTTATATTAAATAGGGCCTCGTCCATCTTATACTTCCAAAGGCACAGGTTAGTCACAATTCTCCCTTTCGCTCAATATGCACAGCGCTGACTGGGCGCTTCAATGAGATAATATCTCCAATGCGCGGCGTAGCACGCTCATCAGTAAAGGTCGGGTGGCTTCTAAAATCTAAAGATACTCAGCGCGTCAGGACTTAACCGCATGAATGAGGAGTGGAGGAAGGCATATCGAAGAAAATGCTAACCTAGTGGATGGGTTCCGTGAATCCCTTGCCTCACAAACCATCTAGCACTAAGCTTGTCAAGCGCAGTCTTGAAATCGTCCAGGATAATGGTATCGCACAGGCACTTGAACATAAAGCATAGCTGAAGGATACACCACCCGTCAGCCCTGGACACAAGAGGAATCAAAATACTTCCCGCGGAGAATGAAGGGGAGCACACTTTCCAAAAAGGGTTGATGCCCAGCGGCATGGCGGACCTGAGTGCTCCAGTCACGCTGATAACGTCGAGGGCAATGAAGACAATGGAGAGACACATTGAGCCCAGCATGAGCCCGAATCGAGGGCATTCGCGTACTAACTCGAGAATGCCAAAGTTGTAGTGTGTCTTGACCACCCAAAAGAGGTTGCACGTTGTATAAATCCACCATGGATCGCTGAGTCAAGGGTTGGTTAGTCGACGCAGCCACGGATGAAAAAGATGACACCACCATGATAACTCCTACCGAAATAGTGCTTCCCAGGGGCGGATCTTTTCGTAAACAGTAAGGTTTATGTTGTTGAAATAGGCGAAGTTGGCGTAAATCTCGGTTGCCCAGTATGGCTGAGCCAGGATGATCGTGCCGACATAGAAGAGCGCAAGTTTGCGGCCCATGAACGGCCTGTTCTTCATCCACGCGATCACATTATGCAAAGACCAGGATATGATCAATCCAATCGCGGATATGGCCAGGTACCACCCGTACGCAGGGTCTGGGGCGAATATGAATGTTCCGTGGGCTAGGGCCAGAATCAACTATCAGGAAGTGGCCACGTTAGTGGGTATATTCCACATCGATGGCGGCAGGACTACCTCTAATAAGATCAACTTGTGCAGCAAAACACCAGGTCGCATGTTCGCATAGGTAACTGCAGCCATGATGACGAGTGAACCGGTCATCAGGCCTTGGGACCAGGCTTCCAGGATTAGAGCAGCGTCATCAACTGGGCGTTGAACTGCTCTTTTCGCGTGATCAGAATGCTGTACCGAAAGCATGGATGAATCGATACTATTGGAGCCTGTCATGGTATCGTCGCAATCACATTGTAGATGCAATATTGTATGGCGATGAAACAAAGCAACAAACGAGTGCGCCGTCCTTCGAGTTTGACGTGAAAAATATGTAGCTTTTCCCCTCTTGCCACAAGCGAGAAGGGACGAGGTCAAAACTCTCTCCGCAATCGTGAATGCGGGAATTCGGAGACTTGTCCAAGAAAATGGGCCATTACGATAAAGTTCCAGAAGTCAAGCTGTGGGGATTGAGAATGAGCGACTGGGCAGAACAAAGCGTCTCGCGGAGAGGAGGAGCCGCTCCGCGATCGCTAATTTCGACCCCTCTGATTGAAGCCTTTCGAGGACACTAAAACACTGTCCAATGACAATCCAGATAGACATTGCAGCTTACCAGTAGAGGCAGGATCCCATTCCACGACTCGCCACCCTCAGTCATAGTCCACGACGAAATACTTACTACGGTACCGGCATTTGTGCTACTAGCTCCTAAACTGTAGCTGGAACTGACAGTGTCACCATTAGCGGTCATAAAATAATGCCGCCATATCAGTCCAGGGCAAATCTTCTATGTTCATGAGCGTCCCTACTACAATGCCCCCATATAGAATGGCCTCAGCCTGCGACCACTGTCGCCTCCGTAGGAGGCGATGTGACCGAATCAGGCCCAAGTGCTCATTCTGCGCCTCCAAAGGTGCAGAGTGTGTCTATGGACAAGCTCCTGACTCTCAGCCCTCACAGTAATTTGACCCTTTCCACACGACGACATCTACCATGGCTTATATGCTTATATGTTTGTGGTAGATTAGTACAGGAGCTCATGAGCATCCGAGAAAGACTGGAGTTCATCACCCCATTACTGGAACCTCGACTGCAGCCGCCAGCACGACGTGACGATACCTCTCCACAGAATTGTCCACCTCTCATCCTCAAGTCTCCTCATCTCATGCAGGTTTTTGGCTTACCGTCGGATCTAGCATCCAGTTTGTACCGCTTAGAAACCGCAGTTCCCCGAATGCTCGCGTCTGCGACAGAATCACCGTGTGTCGAATGCACTGATCTGTAGGTCTTCAACAATGAAGATCAACAAACCAAAGATCACTCAGCTTACCTTACCATCAGTATCTTCCGCCGGTTTCAGGATCAGGTTCATCAGTGGTACCCCATCCTACATTCTGATTTCACGCTCCATTTCTGCGAGTCCAATGCCGCCGGCTTTCCTTACTCTACAATATCTTGCCTATCGCTCCTCGTTGAAGCGATTGCGAGTATAGTCAATGATCGACCTCACTCTTCACACTATGAAGCTGCCTTGTCCATGATACCAATAGCGATCCAGGAATGCAGTATTACAAGTGTTCAATGCTTGGTCCTTTTTAGCATATACTTCTCTTGTCTCCTCCAGCCAAGACAAGCCTATGACTATATACAAGCTGCTTTTCTGAAATTGAGACCGTTTTTGAAAAGGTACGCTATTATCTGCACCAGGAAATCCCCTCCGAGTCGTGTCACCGCTGATTTACCCTGCGTTAATGGCATAAGTCACTCGTTTTTCTCCGAGGGTTCGTCCGAGTCACACCTCGTCACGCGTTTGTACTGGGCGATTTATCTAATAATGAGGTCTGCTCCTGCCGGCTTCCTCCTGCTTTCTGAACTAACAAGCACCCAGTGAGACATCCATGCATTTGAATTTACCACGCTTCGGCGAAACGCTACGCGGCGGGTTGACAACTACTCCATTGCCCACAAGCACATACGTGTGGGATCATTTCGGTGATTCGAATACGCCCTCGCGCTCCTCTTTGTCCGGAATTTTTCAAAATAGCGAAGCTTATTCACCAAATGAGACGCTGCAGTCACCGTTCAACTTTTGTACCGAAGTAAATTTACAACAAGTGCTGAATGGCTATGCTAGCTCAGCAACAGATGTGCTGAGTGCATATGACGACGGCTCTCCCCATACGGAGTGGAAGGCAAATTCAAGCCGCTCACTGGACTCTTTACCTGATACGTTCTCTCAGGACAATGGCTTCGAGTCTCATAACATTAACAGTCCTATTTGCCGAGCTAAGTACCATATGTATGAGGTGTCAATCTACTGGCCGGTGATCTACCGTATCATACTTGATGGAATCGCAGACACCGAGTTACTACCATACGGCCCCTTGTTTTTTGAATCGGTGACCAGCTTCCTTAGTGCAGCTAAGATCGCCCTTCAGGCATGTTTGCCGAAGTCCTGGTTCCTGTGCGCAAGGTTTGTGCTTGCAATCCGCTTCTCGATGTTTGAAATCTATGCTTACACATTGTCCTCAGTATATACACGATTTCCTTTGCCGCAATCAGAGCTTTAGAAGTGCGGTGTCTTCGGTTACTCGCAGAGCCACGGCTTTGGCAATATCTCGAGGCTTCTGTGGATGCTCTGCATGGGCCAAGTGAGCTTAGTCCATCCATACAGGATATGCGCGAGACTTTGAAAGATCGATTGGAAATGGCCAAGGATCAGAAGAGCGGTTAAATGTTCTTGTGAATGTAAAAGCTATTCCACACCCTCGTGTTTCGCAGGGAGATAAAATGCTGGTTACTTGGAAATTGATTCGACGTAAATCACATTGGATAGTATGAAGGGTTCCACACTTGACCGTGCCATACAAAGTCCACTGAATGACATCGCTTTTTGAGCTAACTTACAGGTTTCATCCGGAGTCTTCGCTCCCTCGAAATAGTGCTAACTTATCACAGTGTAGAGCGCACCTCCCTTACTCGCAGCTTGACATTGCGAGTTTCCCCGCCAGTAGAATAGAGACGACTATCCACGGCATCTTTCGAAGGAAAAGTTTGGCTCGCCTCGCCATGACCACCAAAGACGTCAACACTCGACCAGTCAACAAAAACCCGGAGGAAAACAGTTACATCTGCTGCCGGACAAAGGCGCATAGTACGTACTCGCAAACGTACCATCAAATGAGACATCCCCTGATTGTGTCTGGCCAATAACGTCCGGCTGGATCGAAAAGTGGTATCCGACTCTCGTTTCATGGCTATAGTCCTTGCTAGCAGCAACGGCGATTTTGAACTCTGCCTTAGCCGTCGAGGATGGCTCTCTGTTGGAAAATGTCAACTCAATCACCAGTGCCTTCCATTTCCCTGTAGGCTCCTGGATCATAGCTGTCGTTCCATTAATTGTCTTGAGCGCAAGGCGCCTAGGAACTGTCATCGCACTACGCCATGGATCTGTTGGTGTAACCGCCCCATACTACCAGTTATTCATCCACGCGACGATAGTGCGCTCGTCACGGAGGAGGCCGTTGAACCCAAGCGCCGCGTAGAAGCCTGGGCCCCGACCAATCCAGTTCGCAACCTGTTTCGTCGCGCGTGTTGGAGAAGGTGATCTGATCAACGTTGATATGACCCCAGCCTCCAATGGCATTGTCAATGATTTCAACCACGGCGCTTTTTACTTGAAGGGCACTCACGTCCCAGCTTTCCCAATTAAACCCTGCGGAGGTATACACCATCCGTCCATCAGATTTCAGCCGGATCACGGTTCCGTTGACGTTGCTGCTGCCCTCCGGCAAGGAAGTTGATGTACTTGTTCGATATATTGAAGGGAGTAAATGTGAGAGTACAAGTTGTTTCATTGTTGAGGAGCTTGTTCAACAGCTGCTTTCCAAGAAACGCACTCGCAGGATTTCGCCTGGCCAGAGTACCCTTCGCAGGGATGCTCCGGTGAAATCATCCGTGGTTGTCCAGCCTCGGAAAACGAAGGATTTCTCGCATTACTTAGTGTCGGGCGGAGGGTGATATTCAGTCACGAATGGCCGATAGCAAAGACGAGCGAATGTGCATGAACTGGACCTTCGCAGGTGAGTTATCCTATATTATGTGAGAAATCTGGTTCACGAATGCACATGCTACCCTCAGACAAAAGGGTTCGCTAGGAGCCGATGATGCTTCACAATAAGAAGGGAGCTTTCCGCAGCTTTTCACGTTTACAAAACGTTTGAGAGGGATAGACGGATGTTGGATACTGTAGAAACCCACTGACCAATGATGTATTAAACTTCCTCACTCAGTGATGATGAATATCTATCAATACTAGTCAGGCTACCACTCATAATACGGGAGATATGTTCTGTTGTTAACATATAATCGAACCCTTATTCCATATTTGAGAAAGCCCCGCTCATGAAATTTAATGTTCCTGAATGTTCAATTGGAACACTTAAGCAAATTACGTATCTAGCGGACGATTCAAATGACAATACAGACACCCAACACGAAATTGAGAAAGAAGTTACAAGGAACACATAATGTTTCCTTTCTTGATATCCCGTATAGCCCTCCTATTCTAATTGGTCTTAAGTTTCCCAATATTCACTTCCGTTTAGGGTTTTAGTCTCAGATTTGCCTTGGCCTGGTTCATAGCTTTACTATCCTTAATTTAGCTCTGAAAGTCTCTCACCTACCCAATACTCATAGGCCGGCTGATTACGTGGGTGTAATGCATAACTAACTGAATTATCTTGGTAGACCCTGAATAGGACCAGGCAATGCGGTAAGCCTTCTGAAAACTGGACTTAAACCTTCCATGGATGGTACTCCGCCAGTCTGGGGCAAATGCCTACGGCCATCAAGCATTAGCAGTATGAGAGATTTAGAAAGAGAGAAAAAAAAGGAGAAAAAGTCGCGGATATTTGGACCCCTTCCGCGATACCTTTGCAGCAGAGTGGCGCACATCAACAAAAGCTCCGCACTCTAGACGATTTGCGGGGGTGAGTTCTGGAAACTAGCATCCAGCCCGTGCACACCTACGAGGTACCCCCACAATTTACGGTTACTATCTCTCGAAACCCAGTGTCTTGTGGCAACCCGGGCTGGAAAAAGCGGGGACCGTCCATGGACTCCCTGACGGCTTCTGTAATCTCCTGCTGAAATTAAATTTCTATTTTTCCGAAGACACAGAATTAAGGGTCAATTCCGTGTGGGCACCTCGATGGACTCCACTGCAATCTTGTTTCCTTCGGAGGAACCTCGGAATGATTCTGAAAGTATCCTAGAACTGCTTGGTAGGGGTTCTCCACCGTCAATCTATCCATCATGATCGCAAGTCTTCACTTCGGCACTGGCCAGAACTTCCGACATCTCCGCAGTACGACCGTAATAGGGTGAGCGTCGAAAGCCACATATGGGGGTATGGGACATTTGGAGAAGCAAAAAGGTCATACCTCCTCCCTAGCATGTATAAATAGCGCCATGTCCACGCCGAATTTTTTTCAGAATCCAACCTTCCATTTGCTAAATCCCTTACCCACGAGCATCTCGGCCGCTCCTAGGATCTCGCCATGGTGATTATGCTCAAAATCCTTCTTCTGGGGCTCGGCACATTCCAGGCTGTGTCGGCGGAAAAGCCTAGTTACACAGAGCTCTACCGTCCTCAGTATCACTTCACTCCTCCCAAAAACTGGATGAACGACCCCAATGGCCTCTTGTATCACAAGGGTATCTACCACCTTTTCTACCAGTACAACCCAGGCGGAACGACGTGGGGTGCCATGTCATGGGGTCATGCCACCACGCGGGACTTAACTCATTGGGAGCAACAGCCGATCGCCCTCCTCGCCCGTGGCTACCCTAACAACATCACTGAGATGTTTTTCTCCGGATCTGCCGTGGCTGATGTTGACAACACAAGTGGTTTCGGCCACAGTGGCAAGACGCCATTGGTTGCCATGTATACTTCCTATGTAGGTTCTTTACATATATTATCGAATCTTTTTGAGCTGATGCGGCTGACGCTCATCCTTTAGTATCCTTACGCACAAACTATGCCAAGCGGGAAGACGGTCCAAGCAAATCAGCAAGCCCAGTCCATTGCCTATAGTCTGGACGATGGCATGACTTGGACCACGTATGATGCGGCGAACCCAGTAATTTTGGACCCTCCCGCCCCATATTCAGATCAGTTCCTCGACTTCCGTGATCCCAATATCTTCTGGCACAAACCGACGAAGAAGTGGATTGCTGTGCTCTCTTTGGCTAAACTCCACAAGCTCCTGATTTACACATCTAAAGACCTTAAGAACTGGTCTCTTGCGAGTGAATTCGGGCCCGTGAATGCCATCGGCGGGGTGTGGGAATGTCCAAATTTCATCCCACTGTCTGTCGATGGTGACGACAACAACGTGAAATGGATTGCAATGATCGGACTTAACCCTGGCGGACCCCCTGGAACTATCGGCTCGGGCAGTCAATATGTTGTTGGAAACTTCGACGGAACCACTTTCACCGCCGACGCCGACAGTTTATTTTCAGGGACCACCCCTCCGCCAAGCGACAGCATCGTTCTTGCAGACTTTGAAGGTACGGGAACCTTTGCCGATCATGGTTGGACCCCTGCTGGAGATTTGATCGGCCAGTCACCAGCTAACGGCACCCTGCCTGGACAAAACCCTGTGACCGGCTACTTGGGTAAGCGCCTCGTCAATACATTCCTGAACGGGGATGCCACGACTGGAACACTCACGTCTAAATCCTTCACAATCTCTACGAGGTACATCAACTTCCTCATCGGCGGCGGCCATGACTCCAATAACACAGCCGTGCACTTGAAGGTGGATGGCCAAATAGTGCGTTCCGCTACGGGCACCAACAGCGAGAGCCTCTCCTGGCAGAGTTGGGATGTCAGCTCGCTGCTGAACCAGACTGCCGTGATTGAGATTGTTGACACCGCAACCGGCGGCTGGGGCCATATAAATGTCGACGAAATTTCCTTCTCGGACTCCATGGCGCGAAGCCAAGTGGCGAACTGGGTAGACTGGGGCCCGGACTTCTATGCGGCCCAGGGCTACAATGGACTATCTTCAGACGAGCACATCGCTATTGGGTGGATGAGCAATTGGCAATACGGTGGTCTGATCCCTACTAGCCCGTGGCGCAGTGCAATGTCGATCCCCCGAGAATTCTCACTGAAGACGATCGATGGAAAGGCTACTCTGGTGCAGGCCCCTACGGAGAATTGGGGCTCCATCGTGAGCCGCAAGGGCCTCGATCGGTCCTGGTCTTCCGTGAATGAAGGCACAAAGTCACTAGGCTCCGTTGGAAAGGCACTGCAGATTAGACTAAGTTTCTCTGACCGAGAACCAGCTACCGCGGGATCTTCTCAGTTCGGAATCATTGTTCGGGCTACCCCAGACCTCAAACAACAGACACGAGTTGGCTACGACTTCGTTACCAAGGAAATATTCGTCGATCGGAGCCAGTCTGGCAATGTTTCATTTGACGGCACATTTCCAGCCACGTATTACGCTCCCCTGGCTGCCAATGCCGGAGGTCAAATAAACCTACTGATTTATGTGGACTGGTCTAGTGTTGAGGTCTTCGGAGGCCAGGGCGAAACTACAATGACCATCCAGATATTCCCGAGCGATGGTGCAACCTACGCTCAGATTTTCTCCACGGGAGGAAACACCCAGAATGTCCGAATGGGAATCAATAAAATTTCTTCGACGTGGGACGATTAGTTAGGATTGGACGAATGCTCCAAAAAAGAGGAGACTTGGTTTACAGATTTTGCGAATGTGATAAAGATGGCTTTCTGACCCTGCCCGATCAATATGCCACTCTAGGGGAGCAAAGTAACTATTGGTTCGGGACCCTAATGTATATATTGGCAAGTGGAAATACGAGATAACTGTAGGGAGACATATCATACTACCAGAATAGAATGCTGCATTTTATGAGTATTGTAAGTATATGTTCACATATGTGGATGTATTCTTAGAATTCTAGAACAATTCAGAGCGGTCTAGCCATAGCGGAACAAGTGGCATATTTCCAGATACAGTCATAATTAGGAGTGAACAAAATTTTTCGGGCCGCGTATCATGTAACTAGATTTTTAGTTAATATTGTCATGCCAGCAAGTTTGCTGTATAGCCTAAGTGAAACTTGAATATACATCGGTAAGTTATGAATAAATAGTGCAAAGTCAAGAGTAGAAGTCCATGTTTATCTATTAGCAGCCGCTATTCTGGTGGGCTCCAGACAATCTTATAAAGATTCTAAACTTCTTATATATCTCCTGATCTACCAATCTGATTCAATCTAAACCCAGGCGTGAACAATCAATCTCGGCATATCCTTCTATCATTTTCACATGCCGGACTGTTCTGTTCTGCTCATATGATTAGAGATTCTTCCTGTCAATATCTTGCCGAGATGACCTGGTATGAGTAGAATATACCTTGAACTGCTCAATCGTTCCAAGCCACTAAATTATAGAGAGTATTAATTGGGGAAAGTATCCGTTGAACTATGCACTACATTTGCGAACATCTAGATTTACATGGGGTTATCTCAATGCCAGAATAACTCAATCTTGTCGATTGCATTATGATATATCGATGAGGCTTACAAAAAGAAATTTAATGATGATATAACAGGTTAACAAATCTGGTCATGTAACTATTGACTTGGATTGCTTTTTCCTACCATGACCAGTAATTCTATAGGAAAGGAACCTAATATCTGCACTTATGTGGTGTATCTTGCTTGGATTTCACCATTCACATGCTGAGATGGCCCGAAACCCCCTCCTGAAGCCCGTCAAGGAATGCTTCTACATGATGATTATCCCGACAGTACGCCATTCAATTTCATCAGCAAGGAACCTTTCATCGGCATTCGCCCTCACAAACCCCGCAAGGTTCCTCCGATTAAGCCTGCGCAAGTGCTGCTTCGTGGAACTCTCTGTGTTCCTCAACTGGGCCCTTCTCTCCAACGGTATTGGATATTTCCTTCTTCTCGGTCCAGGTAATGGTTGGCTTCCAGCCAACACTCTTCCTAGCGGAGCTGACCTCACGGTAGAGCTCATCAACTTCCTCCAAGGTCAGGCCCTTGGTCTCATAGATCATGGTATACACAAAAGCGATGCAGAGGAAGCAGCAGCCGAACCAGATAAAGAAGATCTTGGATTGCAGGTTGGCATTACCGGGCCCATAGTTGACTAAGTAGGGTGTAGAGAAACTCAGCGCCCAATTAAGCAGCCAATTGGTGGCGGTGGTCATAGAGAGAGACTTAGCTCTGACCTTAAGAGGGAAGATCTCTCCTGTCACAACCCTTTAATCGTATTAGCTTCAAGGAGAACTGGGGAGAGCACCAAGGGAAAGAGAACTGTTAAACTTACCAGGCGATCGGCCCCCAAGAGGCAGCGAAGAAGAAGATGTAGATGCAAATAAAAGCGATGGCCGCCTTTTGAGCACCTTGATTGTGGACAATAATATTTCCAAGATCATCTTGACTGGTGGTCGTAGTTCCTAGGACGGCAACGAGAAGCTGAGACACAGTCATGCCAATAGCACCCACAAGCAAGACTGGGCGCCTTCCCCACTTGTCAATAGCATAAAGACCGGGAATCGTAGAACCGACGTTAACACAGCTGGTAATCAAACTGATGACAAACTCGTTCTTGAAACCAGAATTCTTGAAGAATTGGGTGCCGTAATAGAAGATAAAGTTAATACCAGTTAACTGTTGAAGACCCTGGAGGAAACATCCAGTAAGAAGGCGTTTTCCAAGATTACCCTTGAAACACTCGATATAACCAGCGCTTCCAATGCTCATCTCATACTCATGGTTTGCTTGGATTTCGGCAAGTTCCGCGAGCAAAGCAGAATCAGCTTCGGGAAGACGTCTGAGCTTGGCCAGGCTCCTAATAGCAGCTTGGTGGTTATCTCTCTTAATCAAATAGCGGGGTGTTTCCGGAAGGATAAGCATGCCGACCACAAGAACAATGGCCCATGCAAATTGAACCGCGATCGGGATGCGGTAAGACCCAGTGTCATCACGCGAATGTGTGGCATTATTCACCACAGCGGCCAACAAAAGACCGACCGTAATAGCAAATTGGTACGAGCCAACGATAAAGCCACGAATCCATTTCGGGGCCGTTTCGGACTGGTAAAGGGGAACTTATCAATATAGTTTGTTAGCACTAGGCAATTCATGTAACGGAATAGAAAAGTACTCACTTAGTGCCGAGATCAAACCAACACCGAAGCCTGCAAAAAAACGTCCCGCTAAGAAAAAAGGAATAGCTGTCGCAGCGGTCTGGAAGATGACTCCGAGTGTAAAGACACCCGCCGAAACGATCAATCCCCAACGACGGCCAATGAAATCTCCCATGGGGGCTGCACCAAGCGCGCCGAAAAAGGTACCCGCAGACAGAATAGATACAATAGCCGAAGATTGACTGGAGGTGATGGTAAGACTACCATCAGAGGCTCTGTAGCCGGTAGAGAACACCCGCTCCCAGTACGGCATGGCGAGAATGCCGCTGATTGTGCCTGTATCATAGCTGCGCAAAGGATGAGCTCAAGCTTGCACTCAGGAACTGGGAGACTATCCAACTTACCCGAACAGGATACCTCCAAAAGCGACGAACCCGCTGATTAGAATGGCAGGCCATGCCTTTCCCGCAGTTCCCTCGGGCTGTTTTATCAGGATACCCATCTCTGCGATAGATGAGGATTTATATTCGTGACAGGAACTTGGAACAAAGATCAAGGCCGGCTTGTGAGTTGTGCACAATCAAGCTGGAATATGTGAGACCTGAGGAGAAGATGCTGCTGGAATGACAAGGATAGAAGGAACAAGTAGTGGTATTTATATGCAACTGTGGAAGCGAGCTGTTCGATGTCCAACACCGCGGAGACCATATGTGAAGTGGCGTACTTCTCAAAAAAGCTCCATCCAACCAGCATTTTTCATAACTACGTGGTCCGACAGCAATCCGAGCATGTACGGGGCGGTATTACTGCGGGAACAGAAGTGTGCAAGGAAGTTCTATTGCGGAGGAGTGGAGTTTCTCCGCGATCTTCTCGGGAAGGGGACATAGTTCTCGGTTAGTGATTGGTGTTCCTGGCCGTTTCTGTCTGTATCGGGCGGGGCTATCGGGCCATCGGGCGCAAGAGCAAGGCTTTTCACACGGCCCGTGCGACCGTCTTCACCCCGCACAATCTCCGCTTCTCCCGACTTGACACCAACGCTTCCATCCAGTGCATCATCGTCAACGCTAGTAGTGCTTGACGGGGTATCTTCGGGGCAATACATGATCGGCTAGAGATCCCCCTCCTCTTTGCAGTCGCCCCGCTCTTCTCGGTAAAGACTCCCATCCTAGTGGTAGATGCCGTCTAGGCGTTCCCCAAAGAGGAAGGAAAGGGGGAGGGAGAGAGTCACTTGCCAGTTGACCAAACCAATTTGGCCCGAATAAGCTGATCACGGGGCGTGGAGGGAAAGCTAGCGCTGATATGGAGGAAGCAGCGATTAGTTCGCAATTCAGTCCCAGTAATAGGACAGACGACGCGATCTAGAGTCCCAAGTGCTTACACAAATTCCGATATGTCAGCCAGTTGGTCGCCGACTTAACCAACGCCCAGTACGAGTACTTTTTCTCAGCTAAGAATGGCGTCGGAGCATAATACAAGGATTACAAGCCAAGTTCTTCGCCAATCGTTGAGTTACCCAAGTGCAAAAGGTTGAGGTCACCCCTTCCACTATCACATCAGTATTCAAATCCCACCTCGGAGTTCTCCGTGGGCTGCTGTGGCTAGAGCAATATGAGAAGAGACCTATTTGACTCAACTGGTCGGGGTCCGCGAGTGGCTTTTACAGAATGCGCTGGCCGCTAGGAAGTTATCTGCTCTTCTTTCGCTACCATCAAAATTAATTTTTGTTAATTGGAGGTGCACCTGTGGTTGCATTCGCTCATATGATTATTCTCTTGACCCGTTCACTGTGACCAGAGGAAAAGCCTCTGCAACAACACAGAATGGGTGACTAGCTGCAGGTGGCATGCGAGAGCTTGTGATCTGTGCAGCCATGACTTCTCACTATCCTCCCAGGGGCCAATAGGTACGAAAGCGATTTATTCAACCAGTAGATAAGGCCTTTGCTGAGTGAAGTCTCGACAAATGATTCGACATAGTTCAATATTTTCTAACCACGCGAATAATCAAGGGGTAAAATCCAAACCAAATTTGAAAGATGTGGAGAAATAATTGATCGGGCAGATTCTGAATATAGAGGTTGACATAACTGCCAAGGCCTTCATACCAGTATTGCTCCAATCGAAGAGGCATGACGAGAATAGTAGTAACTCAAGATCGTGCTCCGGGAGCATGATGAGAATGATAGACCGAGAGTATTTGAATGACCGTCATTAACGCTGTATTTATTCCTACCTAGTGCAGTTGTCTTCTCTACCAGAGCCAGCTTACCTTTCAAAATAATCACCTTATATCCTTGAACATTGTTGCATTACGATGTCCTCTCCCCCTGTTTGGAGAACAATCCTAATCCCTGTCTTAAGAAGGATTGGCAGACCTGACCTGGCAGGGTCTTGTTTCCTACCCCAGGGAGAGCAAGCGGTCAAGTTATGAAGATTCTACACCTCATGCTTCTATCATGATAGACAAAAAAGTGGGCGAGAAAGCCTTCACAAACACGAGATATCCATCGGTCTAGCCACCGTCAGCGACATGAGACAGATACTGGACGCACAGTGTGAGGCTGCCGCAATTAAGGCGAGGGAAAGGCTGATACAAATCTTAAATATAAGTATTGCACTTTGGATGAACGCACGTGAAGCGCAATCTTCGCTGCTGTTAAGAATCTAGTCACCGATACAAGAATAGTGGGCCGTACAGGGGTATTTCTGTTCACGATGATGAGATATAACCCCTCCCAGTATAGGGTAGTTCCAAAGAAGTGGCATTGCGCTCTAATAGGAGCAATTTGGGTGTATTCAGGTGTTATTTTGTGCGGATCTGGGAGAATGCTCAACTGGTATGTTCGTGATAGATAATATCCAAGACCTGGTTCACCTCCAGCATCTCCGTAAAATGTGGCTAGTCTGAGGAAACCCGGGCAGCGAAGGAGGTATCGAACACTAAGTATGTATCCAACACTAAGTGCAGTTGGGTCTCTTGCAACATGGAGAAAGGCAGTCAGGAGAACGGCCCTGGAGTCGGCTTCAGGACTTCGACGTGATGGCTGTGTAGTTGGAGTGAGAGGAAACGTCCAGACTTCCTTTCTAGTAGGCTATGGAATGTGCATATGAGAGCCACTGGCCAGAGATTCATAGCAGTGCCGCTGTCCTGTGAGACGGATCCTTGACTAGAAAGCATGTAAGTTCTGGAATACCCTCCCGTAGTATCGCTGCAGGAAGGCTTGGTCTCGAATTGAGATTAGTCTTTCTGGTTGCTTCGCACGATTAGCTCCTCATTCCAAGTGCTTCTTCTCTCCCTTCGGGGGGAATGGCTTGGCGTTTCCACTGGGCGTCACCGGGACGGTGAAGATGCTGGTAGGCCTGGGACCCCAGATTCAGCTACAATCGGGCGGGGCCAGCTTCGCCTTCCCGGCTGTCCTTCCGAGCTGGATTGGATGAAGTTATGTGAAACATACAAGGAGACTTGTGAGGGAACCGCCTGGTTGGCCGCGCAACAACATGCAGAAGAGCATTTGTGACCCCAGGCGATAGAATTCTCTAGAAGCCATTAGCGTTGGAACTGGATGCTTCGTGGCGAAGATTTCTAGCCTCGTACAAGGGCAAAGTGCAGATGTGCCAGCTCCTCCTCTTGGTTCTCTATCGGCATGACTCGTTTAGGCACGTCTGCTAATGACGTCGCCTCCTCGAGTCCTAGTGGTTACACCGTGTAAGGGTGCCAAATTGGCAGCATCAGGCATCCCCGGTTAGGCTGTAAGTCCGAGATTTTCTGGGCCGAAGGTTCCCTGGCAGGAGAGAGAAAGGAAGAAAAGAAAGCTTTATAAACAAAGGTCATGTCTGATGAGTTCAGTGTATACCACCAAATTGGCTGAGTTGGCATCCAATAGCAAAAGTACGGAGGTCAACAAATTGTTCCTACCAGGAGAAGAGGTACAGCTTGAGATCCTAGAATTTCTAAATAGTCAATTAATCCACAACTGCCCTCGCCGTGGCACCACTGGAGCCGTCGAACAGAAAAGGAGGAGACGACCAAATCCCGCTGGCAGACAGGGAGGCCTGTGTGAAATGAAGGATGTAAGGCAAAGTGAAAAAGTACGGACAACAGCAGAGAGATACGCCGATGAACCAGCCCCAACAGAAGTGGCCACTCGGCGCATACGCTAAGGCAAAACTATTCACCGGGGTTATTTTCCTTCTTGAGACCCATATAATTGCAGCCGCAGCCTAGGATGCTGGCGTGACGTTCCGCTGGTGAAAGGCTCTCAACGTCTCCATGCATCGCCGGGCCATAATCAACGTTTAACCTTTTTCCTTCTCAGTAGCTCCCCCACTGATCAATCCTTCAATCTAAAAAGTATCGACTGTGTCTGTCGCAAATTTCTCTCTGCAACCGCTCTCTTTTCACTGAACCATACCATGACAAGAACGCCTGGCGGTCGCACTGCAAACAGCGGCTCCTCCTCCATAAACAAGTCCTGTATATGCCACCACTCCCATTCACCTCCAAGACATGAACCAGTGACGGGCCCCAATGGGCGTCGATTTATCAGGCGAGTAACTTGGCGCTCGTCAACGTACAGACTCATGGCCTCCCTGTGGGTGTTGGGTGCGTTTTGTATCCTGTGGCTTGTACGAGATCTTTTCTATTTGCCATCATCCCAGTTCGAACGCAGCCGGCTCGCCCGTACCACCAGTGAGTACATTACCTCCTTTCTGCAGAAAGAACTTGTGTCATTTGTAAGAGCTCGATGCTCACTATGTCTTGCTTACCCTTCAGGCGAAGAATGAAGGGCGACAGAATTGCGACTTCAATGTCTATTTTTCTATATGAGCGCGATCGGGTGTTACGGGCCATTCGTCTCAGACAATCTCTCTGTATATAGAGAGAAAACTGTTCGGCTCTGTCTTATCACTTACTGGGCCATAGTCTTTTTGATTTCTTTCTGTTTGTACAGATTGTACTTTAGCATGCTCACTGTTCGGAACTACCACTCCGTGCTGGCTCGTGTTTCACTTCCCCTAGAATCCTACCGCAATAGTATAAAAGACCGGACTGGCCTGCTTCATGTTGACCGCCAGTGTGCAGGGTACAATATTCAATAGAGCTAAGAGTAACAAGTATTTTGAAACCCTTCGCTTATGTGTCCTACCAATCTTCTCTGGAACTATAGTACCAAGCTTTTCAGGCAACGCAGTGGTAGATCCGGCCAATCAGGCTAAACTGGGCTCTTATCATCCGCCAATCATGACTCAGTATTTATAAGGAACTTGCAAGGACAAGGATTGAGACTGTAGCGGATGTGGAGGACGAGGACAGGACGATGGAAGTGAAGTGGAGATCTGTCAGAAGCAGGGCGGAACTCTCGGCAAGACTGAAGGGAATTCTGCCACATGTACTCCGTATCTAGTTCTCTCATGCGGCTTCATGCATTCCTCGCTTCCCTTCTCTAGAGTTGATACCTTCGTTGGGCGGTACGAAGGATTATTCTTCCTTGACTGCAACACAGACCAACGTTTCAGTAGTGATTCAGACACTAAAAATATCAATCAGATTGATATTCCCTTGCTAGTTTTGCTACCGCCTCAGCTAAAATGCTCTGCATCATACGTAGCGATGGACCAAACGCTAATGTATCATGGAACAGCTGCACAGCGGAATGGAAACTCTCCAAAACTTCGGGGGGAATAATACTGGATAAACTGGGGCTTCCTTTAGCTTAAAGTGCTGCCATTGTGATGTTAAACACACTGGGATATCGTTTAGCGTCCAAGAAAAACACCACAGAAAATAATCGTCATACCTGGCATAGAGTGTCCATATGTTCGGAAGGCACTGTGGGATACAGGCAGCCGCACTCAAAATAAAGTGATTATAAGTTTGATGAAATTCAAGGCAGAATGGTAGGAGTGTTTTATCGTATTCCTCTCCTTCTACCAAGGCCTGGTGGACTTCCGGCCACAGTATTGACGCTCTGTACGCATGATATTGAGTTCGAAGAAAGAGCAATTGCGGGTTTGTATTGCACTCGGAAATGAAATAACGATCGAAGCGAAGGAATTCCGGTAGGTGCGAGTGCCACTGCTCGAGCTGCAATTGCAACTCAGTCGATATAACAGGAGCGAACGATTGCTTTTCGCTAGGTAATCTTTGAGTCGATGCCGTACAGCGTTGGAGCATCCGTCGCATGGCGGTCTCTGCTAGAAAGTATGAAAACAGCTGACTTGAGGACTGGGAATTGCTGAACGATCCGCCAGGAGAGTCAGCTGGCGCGCTGAAATGGGATGGGCGTGCCTCATCTACTGGATATGACCAAGATGGCAAGGGGACCTCATAATCGAGGGTCCAGACACTGCGATTAGTCAGATCTAGCTGAGTTGCTAGCTCACTTTCGATCAACAGAGCCACCCATAATGCACGCCGAATAAGTTCCTGGTTTTTTGGGTCGAGAGAGGCACTCTTCAGCGGGTTCTGCGCACGTATGGACGCAATGAGAATATAATCGTGCGCTTGGCAGGGCTTGACCAAACATAAATAGTACGTATTTGTGAATATCAAACACTGTAAGGCCGTGAGACTGCTTTCATAAGTATGGTTGGCAGTAAAAGAAGCACCTGTTCCATTAATGGAGCGTCGGGTCGCTCTCTGAGCGCCACAGGCAGCGACTCGCACTGGGCCAGCGACCCTATCGCCATTAAGATCAGATACAGGCAGCGTTCCGAAGAAATCCTTGGGGGTCTCCTGTGTTACAGAGCTTCTCACGCTGCTGAAGGCTAAGGATGGAGTACCAGGTGTGAATTCTGTTGAAAAATGCCGTGACAGCGCTACCGCAACCCATTAGTTAGGGATCTTGAGATCAGGCGGACTTCTGAGGATATGACTAGCTAGAATGTTTTAGCACGCGCCTGATTGGGCTGGAACCTCTAGAAAAGAACTTGCGCACTCCGAGGGGCGACGGATGGAGCGTAGGAACTATTGCTCGTTCAGCATCGGTCATACGGTGAGCAAGGTCCCGTTTGAGGCCAAGGAGTTCCATGAAAGCAGCGTTCTGAATCACCATGCATGAAACGGAAGAGGACCTAAGCTCGTCTGCTCTGCCATTCTGCTCTCGCTCCCAGCCGGAAATCGGTACAGCGGTGGACGCCTGGTTTACCAGACAGCATCCGCACTGCTGAACGGAAGACAGCAGTTTCTCGACACTATTCAGTCTGTCCCGGATGCTGACAAGTCTATCTCCACTCTGGATGTGTTTTAGCTAAATTACGCCTTGTTTTAAGTATGTATTTGTCCTTTTATAATAGGTAATTCTAGCACATTTTGATGAATTAGTATTATTTGAAGTATAGTTAAACATCATGGAATTTACTTTAAACAACTAAAATGGCTGATTGAAAATTCAATGTCAAATATGTCAAGTACATAATCCTAAGAAAACATGGTGCTCCAAAAGAAGCACAAATATGTAATCTGACAGGCATTTTATAAGTCCACACTAACTTTGCTATTTAGTTATTTTACTAGTTACTACTACTATTTATAGCTAAAGTATCAGGGTATACGCTATCTAGCAGTGTAATGCCAGTTGATCAGGTAGAGAGTCTGGTAGAAAAAGGGTAGCATAATGGAGGCGAAACAATGCTTAGTCAAATTGTCATGTACTGCTGATACAAAGCTGAATCTTGAAGAGATTCAGACAAGGACTCAAAGGAGGAGCCTTAAGGCCCCAGTCCAGGCCTTGCGGTCTAATCGCGGCCCAACGTCCTTGAACCGTGACCATCGAGGACTTCGGCCCATTCGTGGGCCCTGATGAAGCCTAGACGCTTATAATCGAAAGGTTTCAGCTTTTCGACGGGGCAGTGAGACGGCGACTTCGTATGTTGCATTACATTTAACAATGATAGTAGGCCGAAAAAACAATGTTCAAAATGTAAAAGAATCAGCCTGTCCCGGTCTTCTGGTAGCATCAAGCCTCAGGTCGCTCAACATGGACGCTACTGGTGTCCACTTTCATCTCTCCTATCGCAATTTGTGGAGTCTCCTGTGCCATTTGCTTGAAGTGGCGTGGTTTCTCCTTCAGAGCGAACAGTTCGTCAAGTTTCTCGAATGATATTCCCTGAACAGACCATCAGCATATATTCGCTGCAAAGTAGAGTCTAGACTTACCTTGGTCTCTGGATACAGGAAGAATCCCCCAACAGCAGCAATTAAGCCAGTGCCCAAGAAAATGAATCCTACTTTACCTCCGAGGTTTCCGGCATCAGGGTTAATCTTCATGGTACAATGTTAGCAGGAGCGGGGCCGAGGGGGTGTCTTGTATAGTATACCAAGGAAGGGAAACATACCATGTAAGGAATAGTGAACTGCATAATCAGGCCCCAAGCAGCATTCGAAATGGTGACCAGGCCTTGAGTCGCACCACGGAGGCGCATGGTTGCAAGCTCCGATGCAAGTACAAATCCTGTAGCCCCAATGGAAAGCTGGTAAATGATAGCCCAGACGTATATGAAAGCAACGATGCCCCAACTCGCTTTGGCACGATTGGGAATACATCCCATGATCCCAATGACCAGAAGCATAAAGCAAAGGGCAAACTGAGGCCCGACAATCAAAGTGCGGCGGCCGACAATCTCAGTGAGTGGGAAAGCAACCATGCTCGCGAGAAGCATGACAACATATAGAGCCACAGAGGCGTTGAAATAGTTATTGACGCCGATGAGTTCAAGGAAGTATGTCGCGTAGCCTATAACGAAAGTCGCACCGATCATCTGTTGGGCGCTCGCTGCGAAGATGGCCGTCAGTGTCCTTTTGAGGTTGGTGCCTCGGAAGCACTCGGCCTCGGCCGAGAAGTTGATACCACATGGTCGGCCACTGTGTTTCGCATCGATATCGCCTTGAAGATCCCTTGTTAAACGGATTTCTGACTGCATGCGATTGATTTCGGCGTCATAAAATGATTCATCCTTGAATCCGTAAACAACCTTGAGAGATTTTCTGCCCTGGGCTGTCTTGCCCTGACGGATTAACCAATAAGGCGATTCTGGGAAGAACAGCCACCCAGACACGAGGATAACTAAGCACACTGGTTAAAGAGAAGGACCTCGTGGAAGTAAGTGAAGGTAGAGGACTCACGAGGAAATGTGTACATGGAGACAACAGGTAGCCACCATTGCCTACAAAGTGAAGTTAGTATAGGTGGAAATACAAGGAAATACAAGCACAGACTTGGATCTTACCATTTAGTTGTCAGATAGCTGCTCCCTTTCGATACAGCCACACTAAATCAAAAAATGATTTGTTAGTCGAGATCGATCGCCATCATCACGATGGTTGCTCACATTGCAAATTGTCCAAAGACAATACTCGTATTGAAAAAGCAGAGAAAGAATCCCCGAAGCTCGGGCCGACAGGTCTCTCCAATCCAGAGAGGAGAGACGGTGAACATCATCCCAATGGCAATGCCTGTTTGAGTGTCAGCAACGCTAAATGAGAGGGCAAGTGATCGGAGGATGTACCATTAATGCCACGACCAGCAAGGTGTACTATCCAATCACCTGCCAGCTGCTGGAGGAGGATACCCCCCGCGGAGATGAAGGCAGCTACCAGAATCCCAGGCTTCCGCCCGAACTTCTCGAGCAGCGGCGCGAAGATAAATGTCGAGACAATCTCACAAGCCGGAGCAATAGAGCTCCAAGCAGAAAGATAATGAGCTGGAATCAAGTAACTGCCGTCCGCCTCCAAAATGCCAAATTTCTTCTGGAATTCGGGCAAGGCAGCTAGCTGACCGCCACCGACGAGATCGTAGCCCTGCATGACCACGCCGCTGGATATCCAGAGAGCTGGTTTTTAACAAGTCAGAACTGACTGTATGACGGGATATCAGGCGAGAGGGCACATACACCACAATGCGAAGTGCCATTGTTCTCTCAGCATGCGCCACTTATTGGCGGGGTTGATGACCGAGTAGTCTACGCTGCAGGATGAGCCATTAGTTGAAAATTCGGATTGCACCAATAGACGGGCTAAAATGCCTCATGAGAACTCATACATAGACATCGCCAAAACGTGAAAATGGGCCTAGATTCAGGCCCAAAGCCCAACCCACTGTGGGCTTTGGGCTTTATATATATCTTAAGCCCAACTTTGCATAAAACTGGTCTTGGCGCTCATAGATCTGCTGACTAATATTGAAATGCACAAAAAGACGGTATATTTTGATTTTTTACTAAAATTAGTAAATGTTGTAGACTAGTGGGCCCCCAATGGGCCTCCAACAATGGGCCGAGCAACGGGTCCAAAACCTAACCCATTTGTGGGTTGGGTTGGGTTGGGCTTTGGGCATTGTGGGTTTTGGCAATGTCTACTCATACATGGCTGCCATAGAGTCTCGCTCGTTGGGAAAACCCTGATTGAAAGGGAAGTGGTCTTTGCAGTTGGGAACCCAAGATTGCCCGGTTGTTCCTAGAGGGCTTTATAGACATACCGTGATGGCTTTAGCGCTGAGAAGACGTCTCCAGGGGTTTTAATTTTTGGAAAACGAGTGCCAAGCCATGGGGACGCAAATATGGGGAAGAATAACGTGGATCGAACAGCAGGGGACGTGCCTCGAGTTTACACGGATTTGGCCAGTCTGGCTCCTTTTTCGCCCCTCCGGCTTCAGGCGCGGAGCGACTTGGTAGCTCCGCGATACGCCCCAAGCATTCCAGCATTCCTTCATGTATCATTTATTGTGCCATAGAATGGATATTCAGCATTTTCTGCATACCCAAAAATTTAAGAGACAGCAATACTACAAACTGATCAATACTGAGCACTGAACACTACGAAGCCTGCACTCGGAGACGATGATCGGCACCGAGGCGAAAGCTGTTTCCACGGCATTTAATTCTTCCTCGACGCTGTGCCAAATGTTAGCGCTCTCTTCTCTCTTCGTGGTCACGTACTGACCGCGGGGGGGGGAGGGGACGCTACGCTGGCGCCCGCTTGGTAGATGCAGCGCACACCACGGGTTTGGCAATAGTGGCATGACGGCCTCTGTGAATCGCACTTCGTTCTCCGTGTGCAACATGCGTCATATGCCGGAGTTGTGCGTTTGCTCTTGTATGGGCGGCGTTCTTCCATAGTCAAGGGTACGTTGTGGAAGCGTTGGGAGACGCTCGGTCTGAATTGCGGAGGAGGACGTGGCCTCCGCTTCTTGAGGGTTCGGTACTCCCCGCGCTTGACCTCGCACTTGACTTGGCGGAAAACCAGCGATGCTCCGCCGTACGAAACTCATTTCCTGTATCTTGGGTGAACAGATCCAGGCGTAAGCTGGCGTTCTTCGCCGAATATCTCGCGGCTCAAGATGGTCAAATCGCTGTAACGGAAAAGAATCCTCTCATCCTCTCCTTGAGGCCAGCAGGCCTATTCCGATCGCGATAAGCAAAGGATCAGACCTTTGGTGAGGGGGTTTGTCAAAGAGTGATACGGACTCCAAAGGCTTGTCAGGTCGCATCAACGGTCGCGCACCACGGAGGCCACAGAAAACTGGTGCGTAAGGCTTCTAGCGATATTACTTGCAAAGGGTGGCATTTACCATCACCCCACGTGGTTGGCCGAGGATCTCCAGCATTGGAGCAGTGGCCAATCGGTCGCAAGCATTTGAAAGCGAGATTCGAGGTTGGAAAGCTCAAGACTTGGCTTCATGGTCTTGGTCTTCCGGTCAAGGATGGCCCCTTGAGGCATACATACAATTTTGACGAGATTGGCTTCCTATTGAGTGATGGTAAACTCGGATATTTTTAAGGCTTATTATGCCTCATCGGTCACTTGAACTTCCAACGGCCAATCAGCGTGAATCTGTCACTGCAGTCGAATATGTGGTGCCAAAAGGGCTTTTGGGGTTGTAAGCAATATTTTTTCGGTGGATCCATAGCCTTTGATGTAGATTAGATATTCGAGATGAATTATAGGTTTGCTTGAAAGTTCGATTGTGACCAAAAGTTAGATTGCAACCAAGCCCACCAGAACCCTACTCCGCGGAGGTATTAGTCCATTCCCCGTGTCTCGGCCAAGGATCGGGCCAAAGAAGGTTGTCCATGATGGCTTGGCAGTGCAGCTTGAGGTTATAAACGAACGCAAGGACGGTGCCCTAGATCCTGCTTGCATCAAAATAAATCGGTAGTTCGATAAAACCGTGACTCCGCGCAAAATGCCTATCGGAAGTCATCTGCTGGCCAGCCTGGCCAAGAGAAAAGTCGCCCGCACGGCTCGGGTGGCTAGTTGGGACCATAGGGGCCTCAACGAAGATGCCTTTGTGGTGCTACCCGGGGAGTCCATTGTCCTCGCCGATCTCGAGGGACCCGGCGCCATAACGCACCTGTGGTTTGTGCAGACCTGCCGCAAGATCCTAGGCCCGGGGTTGATTCCCTACTCCAAGTCTGGGGTCGCGATGATGGAGATCCACAACGCCCTCGGCCTCAACTACGAAGTCAGCGACCCGGACTACTACCGTACGGTGCTTATCAAGATGTACTGGGACGATTCCGAGACTCCGAACGTTATCGCGCCCATCGGCGATTTTTTCTGTCTCGGTCATTCCATGGCGGCCAACTTTCAGTCTCTCCCCTTTACGGTGTCAGTCAAGCCATCCGAGGAGAAGAAGTTCGGCGGTGCTGCAGCATTCAATTGCTATCTCACTATGCCGTTCAATAAACGCGCACGCATTGAGATCGAGAACCAGAACGACGAGGCGTATTTCCAGTACTTCTACATCGACTATGAACTGTACCCCGAGCCTTTGCCAGCGGATACGCTTTACTTCCACGCTCATTGGCGCCGCATGAATCCCACGAATGGCTGGGCACCGTCCCACATTCAGACCAACAGCCTCGAGACGCAAGTGCCGAACCTAGACGGAAAGGACAACTACGTCATTTTGGAAACCGAAGGCAGCGGGCAGTACATTGGTTGCAACCACTCCGTTGCACACTTCCAGGGAACCTGGTGGGGTGAAGGCGACGACATGATCTTCATCGACGACGACACCTGGCCGCCTAGCATGCATGGTACTGGTGGGGAGGACTATTTCACGCAAGGATGGGGCATGCAGAAGAATGCGTACCCGTTTTGCGGCACTATAATCCATGAAGAAGACGTACCCAACTACCAGGTTAGCTACCGCTGGCACCTGACGGACCCTGTGCGTTTCAACAAAAAGATTAAAGTGACCCTGGAATCTGGGCATGCGAACCATCTGCGGGATGACTGGAGTACCACCGCATACTGGTACCAGACCCTTCCTGGTCCAAAGCTCGACACCCTGCCCGTGGAGAAGCGCATTCCGCGCAAGCCTCAGTTCCCGCCCTCGGATGATGTACCTGAGCCAGATGTGAGCAGCATGAGTGCCGAGAAGCAGGCTATGGTTAAGCAGCGCGATGAGCGGATGGAGGCATTTGTCCAAAACCGGAATGAATGGCTGGCGAGGAGGGCACACGATTCTCAAGAGCGTGCACGCACCAATGTTGAGATTTGCAAGGACATCCGGCGACGCTTCTTGCAGGGCTTGGGCATGTAGCGAGCAAATGGAGTCAATGGAGGTCTCGCACTCGAGTCTAATAAAAATATTTCCACGTACCTGAACTAAGCCTCTACTTTTGCCAATTTATGCGACAGATGACATCCAAAGCCAATTGGCGGTCGAGAAAGACAAGGGCCCACCTCAAGTGTAGCTGTATCCTAGGAGCCGTTATTGATCCCTGGCTGTAGATTGATCGCGATGGTGCATGCTTATGACAGCCAAACCATCCAAGACTAGGACTTCCAGCCTGGTAAGAACCTAAGAAACCCATGCGACGAATCTCCGGCATTAATGGCCCGTCAAAACTTCTTAGACGAATCCCAGCCCATAGCGATACTGCACTTATTGCTCCTGAATAAAATGCAGGGTTAGTTTTATATTATTTCGTTCTCGGATACAACGAGACCAAGTCGTAATTCTTGACTAAATGTGTCAAATGTTTTCCGTTTCTCCACCAGAATGGGGGAAGAGCCTATTCTTCGGGAAAAGAGTGCATTCCGCAGCGAATACTGAGACTGGAGAGAAGAGAGCAAGGTGAAGTCCTGGAACTTCGGTGCTTGCCTTCTCTCTTCTGCATCCACCAATCAGATCGCTCAAAACTAGCTGCTCTCTCTACACATAGTTTCCCAGCGTCACAGTGGGTCTGCTCGAGTTATTTTGGTGAATAGTGAAGTGTAGAGTGGTAAACATAAAACAATGTGAAATTTGTCGCGACTAAGAGCGCGTGCTTGTAAATGAGCGTCCTTATATATCTAATCCTTCCTGACGGAGTGCAACGTTGCTGCTAGACGCGTCTTGACGGGAGCTACCTGTCGATCGGTATACCGTATACCGTATAAGTCTGCTACAATGATCACGTGTTATCGTCTTCTCACCTGTGGTCGCTTGTTCGTGTGATGGAGTCATCTTCTTGACGGTAAATCGGAGGCTTTCTCTGTACATTCAACTTACTGGGTTTCAGCGTCCTTTTTTGCTTCGGAGTACTTCTAGAGTCTAGTGGGAATGATTCATGATCATGTTTCCGGGATGGGTGGATATCAGGAAATGCACGTGACTGCGTTAACGCAGTGTTTCTGGAAGTGGTTGGCTCTTGGTGGCCCATCTAGTAGCTACAGCTCAGTGCGAAAATATTCGACGAAGGAGGTAGTGAGTTAAGACATCCGATTATTAAAGCCAGATTATGCCTGTGACTACCCACCCTAAACTACAGGAATAGAATTTGGTCCGCGGAGCATCGCTGGTTCTCCACCAGTCAAGTGCAGGGTCAAGTGCGGGGGTACCGAACCCTCCATAAGCGGAGGCCACGCCCGGCTCCGCGATTTATACCGAGTGTCCCCGTCAACGCTTCCACACCGTACTCTTGACTATGGAAGAACGCCACCCAAACAAAAGAAAACGCACGACCCTGGCATGCGATGCATGTCGCACACGGAGAACGAAGTGCGATTCGCAAAGGCCGTCATGCCACTATTGCCAAACTCGCGGCGTTCGCTGCATCTACCAAGTGCCGCCAGTGGAGCCCCCCGATCGGTACGTGACCACTCTCTCCGCACCACGAAGACAGCACTAACATTGGGGACAGTGTCGAGGAAGAACTGAGTGCCATGAATAAACGTCTTGATTTACTTGTCAGCTTGATGCTTCCCACACAGCCCATTTCCCCGAGCGTTCATGTTGGGGGGTCCCGGTCGGAATATGAGGTGTTGGCAAGCCAAGAAGATTCGCCATTCGATTTGCCTTCCAAGCTGCTTAGTAATTCATCCCTCATGCATGTGCTAGGATTAGACGCAGATTTCGCGCAGGTCCTGCTACGAGAGGAACGGACTACCGCGTTCGAGGCCAATGCGAACGCAGGTACACGGATGCTTATTGTTCGTCATCGGCATATAGTGAGGTAGGTCGAGCCAAATTGAATTAAGGTATCGGCAACTGATTACCATGTTAGCGCCTTGGCTGGATTCTCCGCACACGTCCACATCTGGTATCCCATCCTCCCCTCGGGATTTTCACAAGAGTACTTTCGGGTACTCTCTGGATCCTTGCCTCGCTCTTCGGAAACTTGCCTCTCACTTCTCGTGGTCGCGGTCGGTCTTGTTGTCGAGGGAGACGAAGCAGTCCCAGATATCCCGTATTTTCAAACCGCCATCGCCTTGCTGCCGATCATCATCTCCGAGTGCAGTGTTCGCAGTGTTCAATGCTTAGTGTTGATCAGTTTGTATTATTGCTGTCTGTTAAAGCCTTGCCAGGCACACGACTATTGCTTGATTGCGTCTTCCAAGATCCAGAACATCGTCAAAAGGTGATATACCAGCCCTGGCCATAGTGAGACAGTGCTGACGTATTTAGTCCAGTGGACTGGAAGGTGATGACCCAGATACTATTGACCAAACTCGGCGTGCATATTGGGGTGCACTACTACTCGAGAAGTAGGCAGTCCAACGTTGCTAAGTATCATTCATCGCTGATTTTAATTGAAGTGAAATTGCTGGCCAATTGGATGTCCCCAAGAGTGGCATTTGGTGTCTGGATGAACATGTCCCACTGCCACTATGCCAGCAGACATGGCATTTTCAGCCAGAGATCACGTCGCCAGCTGCTACTGCGCCTGCTTCCCCGGATAATGCACTGTCCACTCTCTCAGACGAGGAAAAAACGCGATCCTATTTCCTGGCTGAGATTGCCATGAGGCGTATGCTACATCGATGCAACACAGCTGTTCAGGCGACATCCACGGGAGAGTACGTTTATGCCCCGAGTATCGCACTGGAGCTGGAACACCAGCTGGAAGAGTGGTATCATTGCCTACCCGAAATGGTCCGTTTTGAAAAGGGTGATGTGTCTCAGTTCTTGGAATTGGTCAAAATACCGCCCTGTCCTCTATCGAACTTTCTGCGGGTCCAGTACTACTGCTGCAAGCTTTCCATATACTGGCCGGCCGTTTATCAGGCGATGCAGGATGGAGCCGTTTCCGGCCACCTCTTGAATCACTGCCGGAGATTCTTCGATTCTTACGTGATGTTGACACCGAGTATTGTTGCGGCGTTCGATAACTGTCATGTGAACAGGTGGACATTATTCGTCAGGTTTGTCGAAAATATCTCTGAGATTGGGGGAACATAACTTTACTAATACTGGGCGATAGTATTTTCTTTACTTCTGTGGCCGCCATGACCGCAGGAAATACCCCTTGTTTGAGTGAGCTCTGTTCACCCCAGTTCCGTCAATGTATCCAAGCACCAGGTCGCGTCGACAAGACGATATTGCAGCAGAGCCCGTCTTTGATGATGATACAAGAAGTACTGGAAGAGCGTCTTTCAGAGGCTAGTTTATAAGGCGTACGCACCGATAAATGATGGTACCTTTAACTAGTGGGATACCAAAAGCACCTTGACACGAGATCATCTACATCTTATTTCAGAGTACTTGACAAACCATCCCAGACAATTACATCGTCAATAAAAGCGCTCCCTGGGCCCCCCTCTGAAAATGCTGCTACGACGATAGGGCTAATACAACTCGGAGAATAGATCATCGTTGTAAGAGCAAAACGATCATTTGCAAATATCTCCAAAACATCTGAATCAGCGATAATGCGGATACGCAAGTCCTCCAATTTGTCTCTGGGTTCGGGTTCTTGATCATCGGTCCTATAAAATAGTGTAAAGGGACCTTGCTCAGGGCAATTGCTTATGTTGGGATTCAATGCTGGTCTTCCCTTGTTGACCCTGATCGTCTCTTCCTAAAGCAAAAAGGTGATGGTGGTGCTTATGGACGGGTCGCCATTGTGGCTGATAGAGAAGCCTACCTCAACGCAGCGGCTTGGGGCGATTGTAATGGTTGCCTCGAGCTCCCAGGCAGTGAACAATGCGGAGCAAAGTGCCTGTGCTGCTTGAGCTGTCGAAGATGGGAGTGAAATACGATAGCGTTCACAAACATTATCACAGTGCCTGCAGAGTTGCGTAATCTCTTCAACCGGCCGAATACCGAGAGTGCGTATAATGACTGAACCGTCTTTGTCTGGAACCTTCTCGACAGATGCTATCTCAGACAGAGAACTGTGAAGAGCACAAGTAACACTTGGTATAGAAAGGAGAAAGAGTTCGCGAGCAATAGCCAAGGCACCGTTCCACCCTTTGCGTTTGGTTTAATCGGCTGTAGTGTCTTCTTCAGAAATCCATGCATGCATTATATGTCTTGGATAACGCATCGAAAAACGAATTTGCCGCATACAACGACCCGCAGTCCAAATATCCGCCATGAGCGAAGTCAACAGGAGTGGTATCTCTCCCTGCTCGCAGATCACCAAACATCCACAGCAGAGAACGAACAGTCCTTGGAGGAACGTGTGAGTGGTGTTTGAGATTCCGGATGTGTTCCCGTTCCACGTCTCCCTTCGCACCAAGAATGAGGCACTCGCGGCTAGTGCTCTCGGATCTAAGCGTCAGAAAATTTGCGCATTCCCAGTTGACTCCAAAATTCCCAGACCACTTCTGCGAGGGTTGGAACCGCGCAGACATATCGACCAAGGGACACAAATAGTGCCATTCCGATACGTTCTCATGCGGCACTGAATATAGGAAGGCCGTCGGTCCGTAGCCGTCGATTCCGCCCGAGACAAGACCATAGAGGGACTTCTGACTACTGAGTTGGTCCAAAGCAGGCCATTCTGATAGGAAGGAATCACGGAAGTCAGTTAATTGAAGCCCTTGGGTTCGCCCATCAAGATAGCCTGGTTCTCAGAGAGTTTCGTCGTCCAAGTCTCTCCATTATCGTTAGATTGGGCGATTGCTAGTCGAGCAGCGTCGCTGGAATATGGGGGTGTGCTCCAGTGAAAAGGCAAACGGCGGACAGACGAGTATATAACTTCAGCGAATCTTGGGAATTCGTGGGTGGTACCATGCAACCGGTAAAGACTCCATCACGATCGTAAGGCTAGTCAGGAACTAAAGCGGGCGTGGCGGAGGGTGTCCAGGAAACGAGGTTTTTGCTGGTAAGACGACCCCATGACATAGAGCCCCATTCAGTGCTATGTGGATTGCCTGGATAATGTCAGTGGAATCCACCCACGGCGCCGGAAATACCTACATTGATAGAAGACATGGTATAAGCCCGTGCTCGGATCATAGCCGGGCGCACAAGGATCGTTGATCCAGAAGCCAGCCGTGAAATGTAGAGAGCGCCTGGTGTGATCGGAGGCCATCCTTGCTGCCTTTAAGATCAAACTTATTGTCGAACTTACATTATATACGCCGCTCTTCTCGCCATGGCCTGTCAAGGCCGAGCTCGGCATGTACCGAGTATCGCGGAGTCGGGACGGACTTCTCCCGCCACGGGCCGATCTCGGTAGGTGCCAGTGTGTCGCGGAGTGGCGCTGGATCTCCGCGAGACTCATAGATTCGCTATCCAGATTGCGTTCTACTTCAGAATTAACGTATTTAACCTCATTGTCGATCCATGTAGATTTTTGATGCTATACTTAACGTTGTCTTCATCATGTTTGGAACCAACACTTCCGCCACATATTCGTACATAGACATCGCCAAAACCCACAAAGCCCAAAGCCCAACCCAACCCAACCCATAAATGGGTTGGGTTTGGGCCCGTTGCTCGGCCCATTGTTGGGGGCCCATTGGGGGCCCACTAGTCTACAAACAGTATAAACATTTACTAATTTTAATAAAAAATCAAAATATACAGTCTTTTTGTGCATTTTTCTGTCTTTCACCCGCGGGGCGGGTGGGAGCCAGGTCTAATGATACTATAATATAATATCAGACCATGGAAGCCTAAGTCCGATATAGTTATTATCTCCCTATATAGCATCATGCTACCGGTTTAGGCGCACTTAATAAAGTACAGATTGGTTCTCTTTTGAATACTCAATGGTGGATAGAATACGCGATGGAAGAAAAGGATGGCAAAGACATTCTCATTTTGAGGACAGGGCAGATTTCAAGTCTTTCCGCGGGTAACATATTAGGCGTCCAATATTGCATTAAATATTATGTTCCAGGTCAAACAAAATCGATTTGAAACGATTAATCTGCTAAGACCATGGATCAAGCAGCAACCAATGTCTGCTTACTCAGATCAATCTCCTTGATATAAGGAATTCCTGTCAACCTGAATGCCCTCTCGCTCAGTTTAGGATCATTCAGAGGTACAGATCGGTTATGAGGGTCTTCCTTCCCATCACGCTGAGCAACGTTCGATCCAGTGTGTTTGGCGTTTGGCCAGTGTGTGGTGCCAACCCGACGCTCAAAAGCATCTTTCTTCCGATGCAGATCATCCTGCGTCGCATCTGCAACAGGCATGAAGCAAGTGTAAATCGCGAAACGAGGCTGCTCCTTAGTGGGGCTGAGATTGTAGTGGGGCGTGCGCGAGTCCCACAGTAGAAGATCACCAGGTTCGGCGCATACCTTCTCCCACTTGCAACCGTGGTCTTCCAGCCACTTCATTCCTCGGTCGGTAAATCCATACCATTCCGGTGTCCATGCTGGAATTCGCTCCTCGTCGGCCATTTCTTTGTGGAACTGCTCGGATAGAAGATGGCCTCCTCGACAAACGATTAGGCCACCGTCATCTGGGCCGTTGGGTAGCATGTTGACTAGACCTTGCATGCAGCGGAATCCGGGCTTGGCAGGATCCTGGTCCTGGTGAGGCCAGGGTTTGTTAGGCGCGATATCAGTGCGGCTAGAGGAATGTCAGCGTATTCATTATCCTGATTGGATCAAGTTCAACAGACAACGTACTTTGGGAACTGGAAGTTGATGGCGTCAAACGAGACGATCAGATCTTCGTCATCGTAGATCTTCTCGAAAGCGCTTATGACTCCTGGCTCACTGCGGATTCCCCACACAAAATCTTCATGGGAAAGGCCATAGTTAAGACACATGCCCTTCTCGTTGATGACTGGGAGATTGTCTTTGTGAACGGTGGAGAGATCGTTGCGGTCGTAGCCCAGGTTGCTGCCAAACTGGTTAGTCACCACTGGCACATGCTAGATAGCTCTGGAGGTGTACATAGAACTTACAAATTTTCAAGCCATGAGTGCATCTTGTCGGCATATTGCAAGGACTTCTCGTGGGGAATAGCCCCCTTCACGACGACAAACCCGTTCTTGGTTAGCTCATCGCGGAAATCGCCAAACTCCTTATCGGTTCCATCAACACGCATTCGCCCGAAACCGTGGAGGTTCGGGTTGGGTTGGTCCTGTTTGGTGACGGTAGTGGTGACAGACATTTTTCGGCAGGTACGATGTGAACGTTCTATCTGCATCTGAGATTTTTGACCTTCCGTAGAGCTGTCGACGTTTATATGTTGACAATCCCAGGACACAGACGACACGATGATAAATGGGGTCATCCCCGTACCGACCCTCAAACCAGATCAGAAGCGCCAGGAAGAAAATCAGCAGATCGTATGCCCCGTGTTCGGTTCGGTTCGGTTCGGAAGGTGGAAAGAAGAAAAGGTCCTGGTGTTTAATGTCTGAAGCAATTACCTCTCTAAGAATGTCCGGGCCATTTCGTATCGTTATTGCTGGCGGTGGCATCGCTGGCCTCTCAGCCGCCATTGCGCTCCGTGGTCCTAATAGGCAAATCACAGTATTGGAACAGTCAAGCCTGTGCAAAGAAATTCGAGCCCTCATTTCATTGCAACCTAACGCGTCCAAGATCCTTCAATCCAATTGGGATTTGAAAAATGAACTGCACAATGCCCGAGAGATGGTAGACGAAGGCTTTCGCATCCACAACACCGATGGAACGTTGGTTAATACCATTCCCCTTCTCGCAAAGCCTGAATATGGCTCAGATCGGCTCTTGTTTCATCGGAAAGACCTGCATGACGTTCTGAAAGACGCTGATGTTTCACCCGATCGCGAGGGGGGAGCCTGCCATCTTGCGGCTAGCATCGCGGGTGGTTGAATGTGATGCGGTTGCAGGAATCGTGACTCTAGAAACCGGGGAAAGGATTAAGGCAGACTCGATTATCGGCGCGGATGGAATGTGAGTTCTCCACGATAGAAATACCTTGCTATGTGCTGACCAAACCATTACCAGACATAGTGTGCTTCGGAAATATGTTTTGGGTTCGGAGCCTTGTGCAATGCCAACAGGTCATTCTGGTGGTCTTCTCAAGTGTCTATTAAGCAATTGAATACTGACAAATGAATTGCATAGCGTATCGTCTGATGGTTTGTCGAAACCTTCAAATTGGACTTTCCCCAGCTAACCTCCATAATAGATTCCCTCTGACATTCTTGAGGGAAAAGAACCACAATTTTGCGCAAAAATAAATCTTCGTGATCCATTCACGTCAATGATAGTTGCCCATGACTGTCATATGATCATAGGGCCCAGAAGACAAGGCGAGGTATATGGAATTGTGGCTCTAGTGCCTGATGGTGAGTCATGTTATTGATCTAATGATTTTCTGGATCATCGCTGCTGATCATCATAGACCAATGAACGAAGACCCCCACGCCAAACAGTCTTGGGTATCAAAGGGTGATTTGGAGAAGATGAAGAAGACTTTTGCCAATTTCCCAACTTGGGTAACAGACATCTTCAAGTGAGTTACGATGTCTCGTTCATTTACTCATCTGCTGACCGATACCATTAGACATTCACCAGATCTTGGACTTTGGCAGCTTCGGGATCTTGTATGTTGTACACGCCCAGATGTGACCACTAAATGATTTTAACCAAAATAGGACCCTCTTGTGACATGGCACCGAGGCCGAGTAATTTTGATTGGTGATGCTACACATGATATGCTACCAACGCAGGGCCAGGGCGCTAGCCAGGCGATTGAAGATGCGGAAGCATTGGGCGCCTTTTTTGAGGACGTCACAGAGGCACCGCCTTTCCATTCCCTCACCGAGACTCTTGAGGTAAGTTCGCGAGCCCATCCTTGCATGATGTGACCGAAATGCTGAAAAGCCAAACAGGATATCTTCCAGAGCCGGTATACCCGAGTCAGCCTGATCCAAGCATATAGCCGACAGGCAGCCAAACCTGCGACCGACAAGGGCGCCAAAGTAGTGAACATGTAAGTTCGATCAATTCTCCATCCCAGCACCACTTCTCATTGATTGATTGTTTTCTTACCAGGAAACCGGATGAGTTCATGGACTACAATTGTAAGTATTCCGGGGCAAAGCAGTGGAGATTGGAGCAACTAGCAAATTAAACAAGGGAATACGAATGGCAGCCACTCCCATGAATTATCATTGGCTGAAACTTCACCCAACTTGTAAATAGAGAGAGAGAGAGAGAGTGTGTGTGTGTGTGTGTGTGTGTGTGTGTGTAGAAAGATGCTATATGCAAGATAATGGCAGCTATTGTGTAACAAATTGATTTTCTTCATAGGCCATAAAATTCATGTCTGTCATGTTCCATAAGTCCTCGAACTCAAAGTTCCCAAAAGGATCAGACGTCTCATCGATCGGACCCGATCTCTCAAAATATTGGGGACCGTGTTGCGATATTAGATGTTCACCTGTTCTTGGGACTTCTTGTCGCTCTTGCTGTCCAGCAGTCGTCTCGGCACCAAGCCCTCTAGGAATGTCCATGACAGGTTTTCGAATGCTGCCGTCGGACCGCTGAAATATGGAGACAACTCGTTCGCGCAGGTGCGTGCATGTTTGGGTGAAAGTAAGCTCAAAGCCACGTTGAAGATACCAGGTCTCTACAATCTCGGTGGCAGAGGCCAAAAGCTCAACGTCCGACCTAACAAGTCTGTTGTTTGGCTGTCGAAGAACGCCGAGAGCGAGGACTACTGCGGCTAAATAGGTAGGAGGAGCCGCAAGCAGGGCGGATTGCAAACGGCTGTCGGCCATTTCAAGAGACTGGGTTATGATGGATCTTGCTGCACTTGCGCAGATTGATGCTCCATTCAAGAGGCGGGAGTGGCTTGGCAAATCATCCTTGTTCTTCGAGACTTCTCGGTCAATGCTTTTCTGTGGAAAGATGACCGCAAAGCGCATGACACTGAGCTGCGCCTGTTGTTTGCTTAGTATTAATTTTACCGTACTGGGTTTCAGGCGACTGACGTGGTAATACTGTTGGGAAAGAAAGGCTGAAATGAGCTTATGCTCATCCTTCGAATAGTTCGTAGATGTGTTCCAGGGCTTCAGCGTATGTGGTAATGAATTCCCCCACTCCAAAAGCTCCTGGTCTAGTTTTGCAACCTCGCTGAGCATCTCAGCGGATCCGCCCTGAAACCTGTGTGAGTATAGACGGTTCGAGATTCGACCCATGATTGTACTCAATGCAATCCATGCGCTGAAGTACGGGATGTTCTGATCCGCATTCTTGTCAGTTTGATAGTCGAAATAGACGGAATCATAGCTTCTGTCAATGATGGATGGTCTACCGCACTCTAGCTGCATGAGCTTCTCCAAGGCGAAGCAGGACCACCAGACCCGTTCTTGTAGAGATTGTGAGCCAGGCCCAAGTGTGAACTTCTGTTCAGACGCATTTGTAGCTGCTTTATGTAGTCCGATGGATTGGGCCACCCGGATTGCATGCCCGAGAATATGCCACGCCTGGCCATCCTTCGCAAAGGCTCTCAATGCAAGAGACAAAAGGAATAGAGCTTGCACGCTCGTCAGATACGGTAAGGCGGTTAGATGTCCATGAAGACTGTGGCTGGCTATAAGGCATTCGAAGCTCAGTTCTGAGTCATCGGATGTCTCGTTCATACCCAGTGAAATAATTGCATACGCACTAACAAGAGCAGGAACCTGAGCAAGTGTAACTTTTTTCTGCCATGCTTCGGCCCCAGCCTCCTGCAATGCGAAAATCGTCGCGATGTCTGCTTTGAAGGTCGCTTGGTCGACAACGGGGTAGATTGGCCACAATCGTGCAAAGAAGGCATCAGTGTAGGTAGTCAGGCATTGACGGTCCGGCAGCAGTGATAGCTCGGGTATGAGAGGCATAGGAAATTCTTCCGTGTGTGACATGCCATGTCTAAATAATGGAGCGGCCTGGCTAAAACCGTACCTTGCGAGATGCAGGTCGACAAAATTGAAGAGGCACTGCACACTGCTAGCACCAACGTGCTGAATGTCATAAAACGTCAGAAAGGAGTTTTGATAACGCCGAAAGGAATGACCATCACTCACCTTGACTCTCTCTTCTGTACTATCCGTGTTGACTGCCTCATCCTGTGTAAATGGGGTCTCAGTGGCACCCTGCCCTATCATATGAAGTCCCGGTCGACCATCTTGAATTTGAGCGGCAGTGCTCTCCTGGTATGCCCTAGACTGCCATGAAAAGTGGTTTTCTCCTAGTCTCTCACTTTTGTTTGTGCATGAGGATGAGAGAGCTGGGCTCGCGGATGATCCGGGTAAAGCGGAACTTCGGGTGGCATCTCTTGCATCCGGCGAATCCTGACCCAGCAGGGTTCTCGGGGCAGGGCCGATCGGGTTCAGCACCGAATTGATAGTGCTCCCTGCGTCTGGAGTAGCTGCAGGGAGCTGGAGCGCGACCGGCGAGAGGTGGGCCGGTGACGGAGTAGGGGCTACTTGCTGCCGAGTCTTTGACTGCCAGCGTTTGGCAGCTCGTCGGCGGACAGCAGGGAGGTGGCTCGACTTTCGGGGGTCCGACGTTTCACATGTGTCGCCTCTGACACTGCAGTTACGGCATTTCGGCTGCTGGGCGTCACAGCGAACCTTCCGCTTTCGACACTGGTTGCAGGCTAAGGCTAGCCGAATCGGCTTGCTCTGTGAAGAAGCGCCCCTGATTGCTGAGGGATCCTGCTCGGTAGGCGTGCCGACATGATTTGGGGAGGAAATAGTGCCAAAATGGCGTGGTGATGACATTGAAAGCAACTGGGTCGGATTGTTAAAATGGTGCCATATGCTGGCGAACCGAGCCGCGAGCTTCCTTTTTGTTAGGGAGATCCAGCCGCCAGCGACCCGAGCTCGGTTCTGGTGTCCCGAGATCCACCCCCGCAGTTTCCCCGGATTCCTAGTTTTTCTACCCGAACCGAGGGTATTACGGAAGCATTCCTTGGTCATTGGTTGAATCCTCCTGATCCAACAATTGAGGGCCCTCTACTTCAGAATTGAGGCTTGATCACTCAAATACTGGCTTTGAAAGTACGACCACCCAAGCAGATTCTTCTGAGTAGATCGAGTAACTGTATTCATCACAAAGTCGAGTATGTACATCCACATTTCTACAAAGTGACATGCATTTAATGTCAAATAGATAGACCCCAAACTAGAAAATCCTAGAGTGGCACAAAGGGCAGAATGACTCGACTGGGGAACTCGCCGCCGAAGTGAACAGTGTGCTCACCTTTGTTCTTCTCGTAATCGGGTCTAGGCTTAGAGAAAGCAGCAACCTCAGTGAAACCGGGATACTGGCCTAATATATCCACCTGAATACTCTCCCCCTCCTCATAGTCGACTCCCATGGCCCAGATACCAATTTCCAGCTTGACTATCTCGCCCTTCGGCACCTTTTGGACTTCATCATGAGGATGGAAGGGAAACTGAGGGTGAATCGATCGATGGGGGTCGATCTTTCGCTGGGAAGCACGCAAGATACCGATAGAGCCGTTGTGGGTAGTCAAGCTAACTCTGTCTTTCTCCTCAATTTCGTCCATAGAATCCACGGGGGCGCGACTAAAGGGAAACTGCAACTGTCCAAGCTCTCTCCCATCTTTGCTGAGCTTGCGCAGTTGCACAAAGACTACCATGTCATCCAGAGCTGTGCAGCTCATAAATAGCTCGATCTTGGGGAGGCCGAGGAGGCGGCTCTGTTGAGAAAAGGTGTACTTGAACTTGGAGATGGACCATCGGTCTTCCGAGTCATGCACAGCGGTACCACTGTGACTTGGAAGGTTTGGAGAGAGGCCATCGCCTGAAGTCAGATATAGGGATCGGTATTCGGTGTTTGGAACAGGGAAGTCAGGTAGGATGATGTCGCTGGTGACGTTTTTGTCTCCAAAGGGAAGAGTTGTCCAGCGTACCTTGGGAGTGTTTTCCCAATCGTTATCGATACCTCTAAGGTATTTGTCGAAGAATTCCTGCTGTCAGTCAGTGGAGTTCCATCGCAAAAATTGAAAAAAAAAAAGCGAGGATGGTTATGTTTTCTAACCTTCAGCTCTAGGTAACTTTCGGGAACCGCGTAAAGCTCGAACCACTCTTGATATCCACTCCATTTAATCCACTTCTTGTCTGTGTTGACTTCCATCCATCCTCGGATGGCACCCATGGTGTGAATCTGACTGAAGTCGGATCCCGTAATAAAACACGGGATGTTGATCTTCTTCATGTCAACACGCTTGTCAGACCAGTAAATGCTGGACTGTGGCTTGCGGCGATACATCTCCGCAATGTCCTCAACCCTGGAGTTTCCCTTGATGACCAACTTGGTGATCAAATCATAGTTGCTCATGTTGAACCATCCGCCTCGACAGAATTGTTCCCGAAAGATATCTCCGGACCCCTCCCAAGGTGCAATAGCTTTGAGCGATGGTGGGTTCTGAGCAGCGGCGTGCCATTGCATGATGGCGAGGTATGAATTACCAGCCATACCGACGTTGCCATTACACCATGCCAGCTTTGCCAGAGACTCAATCACGTCGTGTGCATCTTCAGCTTCTTGCCTTCCCATACAAGTTGTGTCGCCATCGCTGTTACCAGCTCCTCGAGAATCAACACTGGCGATGGCGTAACCTCGTGCTACCCACCAAGCCGGGTCCAGGCCTTCGAATTTTTCCAATCCGCTCACATCTCCACGCTCAAGACAACATGCCCAGTTGCAAACATTGAAGATCATGTGAAGTGCAGAGTATTTCTTGCCGTATGGTGACCATGATATAATCACAGGCACCTTGTCGTCATTCGTCGGTCGGTAGATGTCGGCGAAGAGTCGGCAGCCGTCACGAACAGTGATCTCGATGTCATGATCGATCCGAATGTCTGAATCCAGCTTTCTAGCGGAGAAGGGTGCAGAGCCCTTGGATAGCACCTCGGACTTCCCGGGAGAAGGCTCAACATAGCCATTCTCACCCACTTTGGGCTTGGTCAATGGCTTGAATGCGACTTGGTATGGGATGGGCATTATTTCGGTTAGGTGAAAAGATTGACGGGAGATAGTTTAGCAATGAGTGTGGACTGGAAGAAAGCTTGGACGTCCTTGGAGTTAAGATAAAGAGCAAAAAATACGGAAGCCCCTCTCCCAGGCAAACAATTTCATTGACTATGCCAGAAGGCTACAATTCAAGCCATCGTGAAACGCCGAGCCGACCATCAATGGCGAAGTGGGGGACTACAGCCGACTACCCTCGGAAGGAGAACGCGAGTAATTCAGCTCCTACCCCGATTAAACATTTCTTGGGTCATGAGTTCTCTGCTGCATTGTGCAGCTGCTTCTTTGGGCGGTAGATAGCCGAACCGAACCGGATCGGACCCGAACCGAGTGTTGCTACCAACTCCTGCCATTCTGCCCACCCTAGCGATGTGTAGATAAAGTGTGCGGAACATTCCAAGCATATTTGAGATCACACAGCAAGTTCTTTCTCGACCAACACCAAGTTCACAAAACCGAAACCAAAACAAACATGCCCACCATGACCGAAACTAAGCAGCGCACCGTCGCTGCGCGCTTCGAGACCAAAGACTTGGTTACTTTTGACAAGAGTCAAGTCTATGGTGACTGGCGTGATGAGTTTCACCAGAATGGCTGCGTTCTGATTAAGAACGTCATTTCTCCCGAACGTGCTCAGTACTACTGCGACAAACAGATCCAATGGTTGAAGAACTTCGAACTTGGCTTCAACGAAAAGGATCCCAGCACATGGACTGCTGACCATCTTCCCGTGAGCTTTAAGGGTGGTATGTACTTTTCATATGGCTCCACCCATGAGAAGATGGCATGGGAAGCCCGGTGTGAGCCCAATGTTGTCGCGATCTTTGAAAAACTATGGGGCACCAATGAGCTCATCACTTCTTTTGATGGAATGAACATCTCCTTGCCAAACCGCACGGATCTTAACTGGAGCCCTTGGCCTCATTGCGATCAGAATCCAGAGCGAAAGGGGTAAGTTGTTTCTTTCGGTTCATACAAAAAGCCTACTGACAATTTGTAAAGCATGCAAGCGGTCCAGGGTCTCCTCAACTATGCTCCCAATGGCCCAAAGGACGGAGGTCTGATGCTCATGAAGGGATCGGCGAATCTTTTCAACGAATTCTTCGAGCATAAGCGTGAGTCTGCAGATCACGAAGATGCCCCGCCCCCAGAGATTCAGTACATGGACCTATTCCTCTTCAGCGAGAAAGACATCAAGTGGTTCGAATCGCGAGGCTGTGAGTTAGTCAAAATTAACATGGAGCCTGGTGACTTTGTACTCTGGGATTCTCGGACCATGCACTATGCTTGTTTGCCCGAAGGCGACCAAATCCGGCATGTGCAGTATATCTGCATGACACCGAGAAAGTTTGCCGATGAGGAGGCCCTAGAAGCAAAGAAACAGTGCTTTGAGACTTTCACGGGCACCACTCATTGGCCGCATTGGTAAGCATGTCCTGCTAGTGAGCAACTCAAACTATCGCCTCCGCTAATTCTTCTCTAGCAACATCCGTCCTGCTGAGGACAAGCCTCTTCGCAATGGAGAGGTTTGCCCCAAGTATAGAACGGAGCCATTTGAGAAGCCGATCATCACTGACCAAGTGCTTCGACTGGCTGGAGTGAAGCCGTACTGAGGGAAACCTTGCTATTTTCTTCAGATAGATATATGCCTATCAACTAAAGGCGTATGAGACCGTGACGCACAGTCATCTTTCATAGTGTCTTCGAAAACCTAGCTACCTCGAATATGGTGTTTTGTTATTGTTACAAATTTCCTCGTAACATTCGATGATAGCCTTTGTAATATTTGATTATAGTCTTCGTATACTATGACAAAATAGAGGCCATGACTGCTCCCAAGGTAGACGTCACTTTGCACATGGGAACCAGCTACACCTATTTCTACAGATTGTTTATCACAATGTCAACTGATACGAGTAAAACTTACATCTATTGTCTTCCTAACGACACTTGTATTGCTAGGCTAAGATTCCACAGTGCAAGTTACTCTGTCGTGAGACACTGCCGTGAGACACAGTGCACAGAGCTTGTCTTCTGTCGAACCGAGCTTCGAATGCCGTTCGCTACTTGACCAACCCCGGACCCCGCATTTGCTACCTTCGGTTCGGGTGGTCTCCCCTGCTCTCTCCCCCACATGTCCGGCGCCACAAGTTGTGGGGGTTTCGTTTTCAAAGTGAGCGTGCGCAGGCTGTTTGCACGCTAGCACCTAGCCGAATCGAACCTGAGCCAGCAATTGGTCATCTTAATCATCCAGAAATCATTTGGCCCAGCCACCACCAGCAGACTTTCCGAACAAGGAGGTCGAGTCAACTTGGCCCTCGCACGCCCATCCCTCCGGGCACTATAAACACCATGTCTTCCAGCCCGTTCGATTCCCTATTTCCATTCTGAATCTGGTTGAACACCGGTCTCCCAGCTTATTTGCGTTTCATCACCTCAACACCAATTACCGATCATGAACAAATCACCGCCTTCTCAGCATGTCGAGGACATCAACATCGAAGCGGATGGAGGGGACATACATGTCACAAAGTCCAAGGTGAACGTCAGTGGAACCGTGCAGCTCACTGCAGGAACTATTGTTTATATTCCGACCCCTACGAGTGACCCTCAAGGTTTGTCTCTTCTACTATTGCCACACGATAGGATAACCTGCTGACTGATGACAGATCCACTCAACATGCAAAGATGGCAGAAGACAATGGTTTTGATTGCCATATCTCTATGTGGGCTTCACCCCGATGGTAACCTCGAGGCGTACTAACTCGCTCAGTCTCGACCGTCGGGTTGTGCCTTGTCTCTGGGTTTGGCGGCCTATTGACCTTTTACATACCTGATTATGTAGCTGATGGCAAAACCTATGCTGACATCACCTCTCTGATGACATACCCAACTATGACTATGTGAGTGACTTTCCTACCCTTTCTCTTGCCTCAACTCATCAAAAATAGGGGTATTGGCAACTTGATTGGAATGCCAATGGCCATAGCCGTCGGCCGTCGGATTGTCTTGCTTGCCGCAACGGCTATCATGTTGGTCGGTGCTATATTGTGCGCGTTCGCAACGAACTTTGATTGGCATCTCGGGGCGCGTATGCTCGTCGGCTTCGCCGCTGGTCAGAGTGAGGCTCTCGTCCCCATGATTACTCAGGTAAGATGAAGAGATTTGCTGCCAGCACCCTTCATGTCACAGGATATGGAGTCTAACTACATCTTGTTGCTCTAGGAAATATTCTTTCTCCACGAGAGGGGCACATTCCTTATGCTCCAGCAGAGCATCCAGTCAATTACAACTGCTGTCTTAGTTCTCTTCGCCAGTCCTATTGCAGAAGCTATAACACCTCAGTGGTGGTATGGCCTTGGCGCTTGCCTTTCTGGGCTTGCTTTGGTCATGGCATTCGTATTCGTTCCCGAGACAAAATACCACCGCCCACGGTCTTCCCTTCAAGAGAATATGTCCTCGAATGGCTTGGACAACGTCTCAGATGAGCATGTGGCCAAAGATGCCCACAGAGTGGTCACAGAGAGACCGGCCCTTGACTTTGTTACCTATCAGGCTCGGACTTGGCGTTCTGACCTAAGACTCTGGATAGGCTCGCCCGAGTGGCGCAAGGGAGTTGATACATTTATAGTGGGTTCCACAGACCTCGGAAAAGTTACATCTATGCTAAAAAATCTCGATCCAGCAAGCGTTCCAACTTCTTCTTTTCCCCAATGTCCTTTGGGCTATGGCTTTGAATGGCCTCACGCTGGGCGTCAACATCGCAATTGGCACCACCTACGGGACCATTATCACAACCTTGTATGGCTGGCCGGAAAGGTCAACAAGCTACGTCAATTGTGGCCAAATCGTCACTTCGCTTGTAGCTCTGCCGTTCTTCGGCTTGGGCTCGGATAAGCTCATTGCTTGGTTTGCTAAAAGGCGAAACGGCATTCATGAGCCCGAGATTCGTTTATTGCCACTTGTACTCCCAATTATCATTGGTACATTTACTTCTGTACTGTACGGATACGGTGCCGCAAACCCGTCATCTTACCACTGGTTTGTCTACGTCTGGGCCGTTGGTGGTTACTACTTCACTTTTGTCGGTGCAAATATTGTGGCGATTACTTATCTGCTGGACAGTTACCCTCAGCGAGCTAGCTCTTTGCTGATCATTATTTGTGCTTTCCGTGGTATTATATCTTTTGGTGTTAGCTACGGTATTAGCCCATTCATTGACAGAAGCGGGTATTATGGAGCATTTAGCACCTTTGGGGGTCTAACTGCCGCGCTGGGGCTGCTTGGAATTCCTGTCTTCATCTGGGGCAAGAAAATTCGTGAGTTCACCGGTAGGTTTGCAGTGGACAAGGAGTAATTGTGTGATTTTGAGATTGTCTCTATGGCTTCACTATCAAGTAACATCTCATTTACGGGCTCTCTAAAGCTTGAATCATGATTTTAAACATTCAAACAAATTCCATCGAACTCAACCCCGCATTTTTTATTCAGTGATTGACACAATTGAGACTTGACTAGGAATTGGAAGGTGTACCACAGATTACTATTGTACCACAGACTAATCGTTATTATAAAATCGTCTTTTTTGGTTTTTGGTTTTTGGTACATCACCTACAGCGACGGACAGGAGTATCTACCTACTTGAATAATCTAAGCCCCTTGAATTAAGAGATGTTCTACGAGCCAGGACCTAAAAACCTTTCAGTAGCAGAAAAAGTACAGGAAAAAAATAGGAGATAGAGTAAGAGAGAAAGTATCTACATATATGTATGTATGTATTGAATACTACAGGAGGTACTGGAGTTGTAATGAGGAGAATCGGTGAGTGGAAGGGTATCTATGTACGTGGGGGTATGTAATTGGAAGAGTGCGCCAAAGTTGTAAAATCGTAAATTCGTAATAGCGAACTAAGCCAAACCCTAAATAGTTTCTGTTATAGGGCCGGTTTCGGAATCTATAATAGTTACTAGGGTCAGGTAGTGTAGTAAATCATCTAAACTAAGCAGGTTCTTATCAATATATTATTTCTATGATTCAACTCTGTTTCTCTAGAATATGTTTTACATATAATGTAGGCCTCTTTCTATTATCCTAAATTTTTTAGATATATCTAAGCTCTCTCAGCTACAGTACTAGATTCCTGATAGCTATCAGAAAAGAATGATTTGGGAGCTACTATCTATATACTAGATTTTCTAATAGCTATCAAAAGTAGTCTATTAAGCTATAGTATTAGCTTTTCAACGGCTACTAGAGATCCTGCTAGGCTATAAGCAAGAGTTGATTTACCCTTATCTCCAACATATGAGGGAGAATTGAAGAAAGACCTCAAAAACATACTCTAGATGAAAAGGCGGCCTTTACCAGTCGACCACTTATTGGTCCACGGCCGAGACCTTCTTTGATCTATGGCTGGGACCTTTCTTTGGCTGTAGTCACAGCCAAGTTTGACCCTCGCCGCGGACCTTTTAAAAAGGCAAATTTTTATGCGGCCACACATACAAATGTTTATGAGTATATATCTTATACTTCTATATGGCCTAGAACACTCCTTTTTTCTGTGGCTATTACTAGGTGACATGATTCAACGTCAACACTATATGTGTATGATATATATCTTACACGCTGATATGGCCTTGGAATTAGGCTGCGGCAAATCCGCTCTGTTGGATGTCAAAATCCAACAATTATCCGCACTAGCATAAAATTCGCTAATTTGAATTATTTTGGCATTTCATGTGACCCTTATACAGCTGACCAAGCACTCTTTCTTCCATCACATTACAGATGTATCAGTATGTCATGGCCGTGTGTGAATTACTATCTTATATATGATCTACTAGTTGAAATAATATGAAATATGAATGAATTTAAGACGAGATTCTATTCTCTTAGCCATGTGTAATAATTTGATTCCTAAGGGATGTAGTAGGTAGTAGTAATTTTGATTTATTGAAGTTATGGTTCTCGTTATTTTGCTTACTATGGAAAATATATACTTCGTGCATGAAAGTTAGTGTGGATGCTATAGAAGAAGACCATCAAAAGATGAACCCGCTGAATTTGCTATAATCTAACTAAAACTTCCTCAATATAAAATCTTTAAAGCTTAAAGAATCAGGAAATGCAATTTAATCAGTAGATTATAATATAAAGACATAGTGAAAACATGGCATGTTTATTGGAATGGTTGGACTTAGTGATTTTGAATTCGCTCTCATGCGGACATTAGTTGGATATTCCTTGGATATCCGGCGGATATCAACAATCATCCGACAAATATCTAATTTAGTATCAACCTGAATCTTCCAATCCAATCAGAGACCTAGATAGAATATTCTACTAGACTACCTCATTGGTTATTCCCTATACGTAGGTGGGGAATGTGAGATATCGTTGTTTCATATTCTAGTCGCGTCTAAGTCACGGTCGCGCAAGCTATACCTTGTAGTGAGGCATCCCCCCTGATCTTTCTAGCCCAGTCACTTCTAAAAGTATTCGAATTCTGTCTTTCTATTTCTCTAGTTATACTCTATACCTTACTTCCTCCCTTACCTTACCACTATGCCTCGATCCCAGCACTCAGATAGTCAATACCTAGCATCTCCATATGCTGAGTCTTGTATTGATCCAGATATCCTGCAACCGGACGACTTCCTTAACTTCCCAAACCAAGCAGGTCGTACTGCAACCTCCTTTTCTGATTACTCTCTCCCGCCTACACGACACCGTTATACTATTCTCGCACTGGAATCACTTCGTCGTGTCCGCAAGCATCTCCAAAAGCATTGGATCCTCTTTAACGATAAGCTGACCGTAGCGTGGAGCATTGATTTGCATAGTACCCTTAGCATTTCCCGATAATTGTGGCTTCCAGTAGAAGCTAGTCGGATAATGATTGAGTTTTGGCTTAAATTGGCGAATCGGCTCGGCTCGGTTTGCTATTAGCTCGGTTCACCTCGGGTCGACACTCGATAACTGGGGTTGCAATTTTCAACGCGTAGAAATTCTTAATTGATTGAGAAATCTGAGTTTTTTGAAAGTATGTGAAGATCCTCTCGAACAGAACCTCGCCATGGACACCCAGAAACCCCTTCGCGACGAATCACAAAGCGGTCCAACCTCAGCAGTGGCCGAGATCGACGACCAAGTATGCATCTTCGAGCCCACTGGCCCAAGCATGGGACGCTTACGTCGGCGCAGCGTGATGTTCTCGCTGTGCTTGGCTATGTTTCTTTCGGCCCTTGACGTGACGATCGTTGCTACAGCCCTTCCGACGATAGCGCGGCAGGTCAACGCCAGTACCGCCGGTTATGCCTGGATCGGAAGCGCCTACACACTCTCGAACACTGCTTCTGTCCCCGTATGGGCGCAACTCTCCAACATCTTTGGCCGGAAGCCCATCATAATGCTTGCCAACTTGGCTTTTCTAGGGGGCAGTCTGATCTGCGGTCTCGCAAAGTCTGTTGGAATGCTCATTGGCGGCCGAGTTGTACAGGGCTTGGGCGGTGGTGGCTGCCTGATCATGGTGACGATCATAATTGGGGATATGTTTGAGGTGAAGGAGAGAGCCAAATATTACGGCCTCACGGGGATTGTATGGGCTATCTCAAGCGGCATTGGGCCCATTCTTGGTGGTGTCTTCACACAGACCATTGGCTGGAGATGGTGCTGTAAGTTGACTCACATTCTCTGACATATTGTTCTTCACTAATACAAGTCACAGTCTTGATCAATCTTCCCTTTGACGGATTGTCCCTCGGAGTGCTATTCATTGCACTGAAATCTCAAGCCAAAACTGTACCCGTCATGACTGGCCTGAAGCAGCTCGATTGGATTGGCTCCCTTCTGATAATTGGCGGTACAATATGCTTTCTGTATGGACTTGAAGTTGGCGCATCCGGCGAAGGTTTATGGGGAAGCCCCATGGTTATATGTCTCTTAGTCTTCGGTGTTGTTATCCTTGGGCTCTTCTCCTTTTATGAAGCACGCTTTGCGACCAACCCACTCATCCCAAGCCGGGTACTTTCCTCCCGGAGCAACTGCGCATCTATTACCGTTCTTTGCTTGCACAGCTTCGTCTTCATCTCTTACGATTATTTTCTTCCTCTTTACTTTCAGGTGGTACTGGGCTTTAGGGCTATTATCTCCGGTGTTTCCTTGCTTGCTTTAGTTGTCCCACTTTCGGCTTTCACCATGGGCACTGGCTGGTACGTCAGGCGAAAAGGGGATTACCAATGGCCCATTTGGATCGGTAGCTGCTTTATGACGATGGGCACTGGCCTGTTTATCAGCTTTGACTCTGTGGTCAGCTGGCCTAAGATAATTATCTTTCAGGTCATTGTCAGCATAGGAGCTGGTCCACTTTTCCAAAGCCCGATGATCGCTTTGCAAAGCCATGTGAGGCAAGTTGACATCGCAGCAGCTATGTCCGCAGCATCTTTTATGAGAAGCCTTTGCAGCAGCATGTCTATTGTCATTGGCTCTGTTCTGCTTCAGAAGACTTTACACGGTGGCAAACTCACCCTGGAGAATGAAACTGATGTAAATCAAGATACAGATCAGGTTTCGAGCGACGAAAACTCGGCTTGGGCACTTAGCATCATGTGGATATTCTATACAGCGATGTGTGGGGCCATGATTTTGGCATCGCTTTTCATAAAAAGGATTGTATCACAAAAGGAGACTAGGCACCCTGAGAACGAAGATGTAATAGAGAAGATATAGCTTTCATCTGAAAATCCACTTGCTGCCAATCAGATGGCCGCGTCGTTATTTACGGAAGGGTCCGCGTTCCAAGTAAGATTAGGCGAGGATCGGTTGGTCCTGCCGAGTGATGCAAAATTCCCTAGCGCCTTGTCTTTCTTCTTGAGCCACGTCACCTCCTTAGTCCGGAAGCCCTGGTCTGTCAATTCGTTCTTTTATGATTTTTCCGATAGCTTTTATATTCGCATTTTCCAGATCGAAGTCCTCGGGCGGGGTACGGTGTACGACGATACCGAATCGTGGGTTAACCAGCTTCGTTTTATTTCCTAATCTGCTTAACCATTCAGTGTTATTACAGGCGACTTTGGCCGACTCTAGATCCTTGAATCGGATCGTATAGCCGTTTGACTAGTGCTAATCCCGGCTGTCTAGACGTCTTAGGAGTACATTTCACTTACTAAGTCCGTAGTTTCCCCTGACCTAGACTAATGTGATAACTAGAGGTTATATACCGACCCTTAAAGTCATGTTCCTTATAGTCACTAATTAGACTGCGCCAAAACATGCAATTGGGAGCAAATTTTGCTACTTAAAACTAAATCACAATACTTATAGTTTAAAACCGCCTAAACTAAACTAAAGTAAACTATAAACTATTATAGTTCCCTATTATGAAGCTACGACTATCTAGAGAAAGCTATAAGGCAAAGGCGATGAGAAATCTAACAACTTTCTCGCGAACCCTTCCATGACATAAGAATCGGAGATAAGGGTGCGAATGTACACGCTAGTGGCTACCTTTCAGTATTTATGCATGCGGCCTTGCATTCTTGAAAACCAATATCTTTATGCCTTCAGACAACACTTGTTATCAAGATATATCTGCTACGCCATGCTATCTCTTGCCTGACAGGAAAAAATGGTACCTAGTGCATGGCATCTAATGATTATTAATCTACATGCATAACATACACTCTGGTTATATTTATCCGTCGCGAAACTCTAGGCTCCAAGTCCATGTTACAGTCAACTCTCGCTAATTGCACACCCTCCCAGTGGGTACTCCCTGAGGAGTTCCTGAGTAGCCCTAAGCGCTCCCTAAGCAGTCCTTAAGTACTCCCTGGGTAGTTCCTGAGTGATCCCTGAGCAGCACTTAGTACTCCCTGAGCAGATCAGAAAAGTGGGTTAGTCGGTATCACGTGGTTCAATGATGACTCAGATCGCGTGTAAAAAGGGCGCCAAAAACGGCGTCCCAGGTAGCCATTTTGGGCGCCCAATTTACCGTCAACTAGCGTTGGGATGTAATGTCGAAAACACCAAAAGCTCCATGCATAGTGTAGCCCAAAGAGACAAAATCCCAACGGACGCGTTCCCTTCTTCATAGTAAAGTAGTAAAGGAGTTTTAGTTCGGTCGCTCTTGGGAACAGCTCCCCTGGTTCTTCGTGTGCGCAGGAGACTTTTCGCTCTTATCTTCATAGGCAGAGTTATGCTGATAGGGAGGAGGAAAGGCTTGCATCGATCTTGAGCCCCCATTAGTTGCTGGGTCCTCGACACCTTGGCTGTACTGTTGAGGTGGTATCCCTGGTAGTTGCCACCATAGCCTTGGGGATACTGCGGAGCACCATATGGGTTCTGTCCATATGGAGGCTGGCCATAAATGGTACTGTGGTGGGTAGCCAGGGGAGCAATAAGGCTGCGGTGGTGGGGTCGACTCGTACTGCCGTTCTTTCTTGTTTTCACTACCGGAACCTTTATCACACAAGAGCCAGTCAGTTTCAAGAAAAGCGAAAATGATAATTCGAATAAAGCTACTCACTTTTTGCCGATCTTGTAGGCGGTGGTCCCAATCAGAACTATCCTCAAGATACCCATGATCTAGATGTTGGGGCTCAAGGTTGACAAGTGACTTTTCGATGTTTGTGTAGACTGAAAATTGAGAGATGTCCATCTAAATCGTCTGGCGACGAAGGCCATCTTTATAGGAATTGGTTGTTCATATCTCATGTGGCGAGGATAGTGCGCAATGATAATGCGCAATTATGGTGAGCGGAATTTCTTCGCATCGCGATAGGATAATCTGGGGCTGTCAAGATGAAAAGTATCCACTTTGGAAATCATACTTGTCGTGCTTTAACTATTATGATACAATGAACCGAAACCGAGCACAGCCCGTGGGGGCTGAGTGGCTCTCCCATACTAAACGCAAAAACACCCCACTTCCAAGTCTTATCCAGCTCCTCTACTCCAGCATCTCTCCCGAAACCGAAACCGAAGTTGTTTTCTATCCTCCTTTTGATGGACTCATTGCAGTGCTACGTACATCCTATTGGCCAAGTCTATAATGCCTCCGCGCCTCAGCCACCGAGAATCCACAACTGGCTGTCTTCGTTGTAAATCTCGGAAGGTCAAGGTAAGAAACTCTGCTGGTCTCCCGAATTAGATCGATATTCATACCCATCAGTGTGACGAAAGACGCCCGAAATGCACACATTGCAGCCGACACGGCATACAGTGCGAATACTCCTCATTAGCGACTCGCATATATGATCCTCGCCAATCTAGGCCCGCAAATACTCGAGGACGCAGGGTTGTCGAAGCTCCTAAACCCGAGGTGCCCTCCCCACATGGAGGGTTGCCAGTCCTCCAACTACGTCTCATGCACCACTGGGTAACGGCTACTGCAGCTACGATGAGCTCCGCTGATCTGCCAGCCGTTCACGAGATGTGGAGTGTTGCTGTACCTGAGATGGCATTTGAGTATGAGCCACTTCTTCACACATTGCTCGCACTAGGCGCCGCACACCGCGCCACATTGTTCCCAGACCAGGCAAATTCTTTGCGACCTATTCAACATGCCTACATTGACTTTGCTCTTCGGGAACATCGTCCAATAACAGCCGATCTAGATGGGAATACCAGTGAAGCGGTCTGTGTCAATGCGGTGTTACTCTCCTTATACACTTTATTTCTCCGGTCGGAACCGTCCTCGGATTCCTATGAGCCTCCTCTATTGTGGCTATCCGTAGCACGGGGTATCCGAACAATCCTAAAGACAGTCTACCATCAGCTCGTCCAATCAGACTCCAAGCTTAAACCCTTGTTATTGGCAAAGCCGTCTCTTTTTCACGAAGGTTTGAGTAACTTCAAGGGATCCGCAAAGCCATTCCATTTTATTCTCGAATATCTCCTAGATGAAGAAGAGATTGATGAGAAGACGCAAAAAGCCTATTCAGAAAGCATCAACTACCTAGAGTGCCTCTATACAGCATCGAAGGCCCCAACACCTACGTGGATTCTCCGTAAAATGTTCACGGGATTTCCACCAATGGTCCCCCGACGATTTTGTGAGCTAGTCACAGAGAAACGCCCCCGCGCTCTTGTTATTCTCGGGTATTTGTTCGCGTTGGCCAAGAAGGTAGAGAATGTTTGGTGGCTTCAGGGGATTCCTGAGCGAGAGGTGCGTGGAATCGAAAGCATTATACCTGCTGAATGGAAATGGACCATGGTCTGGCCTCTCAACTTGATCGCTGAAAACCCCTCTGTTACATCTGAAGGCGAGATTATTGTGACTGCAACCCCTTTCGCTACATCGAGCATAGCAGAGGCTTCATCATAATGAGCTATCACGAAACTGTCAGGAATCCCATTAAAACGCCACTCGGTTGTTATTTGCCCACTTGGGAATAATTGAGATACTCAATTTCCAACTGATCCAATCAGGTGAGGGTTAAAAAATTATTGCAAGTTCGCCTTCACAGTATCTGTTGCATGCAACGGTCAAAGTAGGCGCTTCAGACCAGGGTCAGGAGCGCAAATCTCGAAGGCGCGACAGAATAATTTGGCTCAGTAGCCCTTGTGGGGGGCATACAGGGCAGTACTTACCTGTAAGAACTGGATGCGCCATGTGAATCAGCGATAAGACAAGGGAAATGAAGGGGAATTCCACTCCCTAGTTAGGCCCTGGGAGCCATGAAAATCGCCGGGCTAGCTTTCGGCCCCCGACAGCACGATCCGACTAGACTGTTATCGCGCCTAATAATTCCCCTGCACTCCCTTGCTTCCCCTCAAACATAGGCCAGACGAGGCAAGGATCCCACTTCATAGTCTTCTACCTTGATGATCGCCATGAAAATAGCCGTTGGGGGATACAAGGGCGAAAATCCCATCTTTCGCCCCATAACAGAAGAATCTGAGATAAAGACATGTCAATCCCTACATACTCAGTCGATCATTTTATTTCTGTCCCGAGACCCACGCTTTGCATCGCGCGCTTGCATAACCCTACCCGCAAATCTAATCGATTCATCGACAAGTAGACATCATGGTCTACCCTCCGATTGAGGCTCTTGAGTTAGCCAACTTAATCTTCTTCGGGATTTCAATCATCCCGGTGTGCTATTGCTTTTATATGCATGGCCGGGAGGGCATTGGTCCTTGGCTTAATACGTTTGTATGGAACACTCTGCGCATTACCGCTAATGCCATCGCATTCAAGTCGATCGCGACGACTGGCATACCCAGTCTCATCATTCCGCTCGTGGTAAACGGGGTTGGTCTCTCACCGTTTACACTAGTGTGTCAGGGATTTGTGAATGAAGCGTGAGTGACATCGAATTCGACTGAGCGAACAAGCTGACGGTATCATCAGCAACTTCTCTATCCGTAAAGACCTCCCGATTTTCGCTGGGATTTGGGGCTCCCTCATTGCGCAGATATTAATCATCGTTGGCGTGTCTTTGTCGCTGAAGGGTCTCACCGAGCTTACCATCCTAAAAGCTGGTCTCATTATTTGGCTTCTCGGCTGGGTCTATACAGGCCTGATGATCGTGGGAAGCTGGTCTTGCAAAGGTCACAAGAAACGCCTCCCAGATGAGAAAGTTGTACGTCTATAGTCGCCCCAAGTCCTCACGTAGACTTTCACTAACAGCTATGAAGCTTTTATACGCCGCCACAATCTCCTGGCCTCTTGTTGGATTCCGTGTCGTCTACGTCACTTACTGTGGTTATGTTTACCACATCTTTGACCAAGGTGGTATCACGATCATGTCAGTCTTCGGTGTGCTTCCGGAGTTCCTGTGTATGATGATATATCTCGGTGCCGGTATCTGGACTCGGAATCTGTCGCGCACACATAAGACTTTGCGGCAAGAGGAGAAAGCAGCGAAGAAGCAGGCCAAGGCTGGTGTGCTGAACTCCTTATCGGCGAGCACAGAGCCTCTGGAAAAGTTTTCCTCTTTGACTGGGTCAGACAACACTCGCACAGCTGGTACAGCGAGTATTTCTGGAACCACAGTATGAACCACGCTTACAATGTGGAGGATGACTTGTGAATTTTCTCACTACTATCGTCTATCAACGATTTGGAATCTTTCACCCACTACCCTGTCAGGACAGAAGGCAATTCCTGGAACAATTGGTCCAACATGCTCGATAATGCTGCTTTCACCCAGCCGCACTGCTAAGTGATTACATGGCACAAATCATCGTTGAACGTCTGAATTTGATGCACGAAGATAAACAACATTCTCTTGGGTGATTCTCTTCTTGTCCGAGCTCGGAGTATGGGAAGTGGGCAAAATGAATGACCAGACTGGGCTCGATCCCAGGACCTTATCGGTGTCAATGATACGTGATAGCCCATGGTCCGCAGTGGAAAGGCATGATATGCGTGGTACTTGGTTTGGAAATCGTGGCATTCGGGAAGCCATGGCGCCCTAGCCCCACCTACGACGCTAGTCGTCACTAAGGACGCTAATCCTTATCAACGGTGATAATGTCTCTGAACGTATCGTTTATGCTAGATAGCCGGTTATTGCGAGTTTAAGTCGCGAGACGTAAATATAAATAAGAAAGCGTCCTCACTTATTAAGTCTGATCATGTTCGAGTTAAATTCTACGACTAAAAATGCCGCTTCCAAACATTGCGACATCGCCCGGTCTAGGATTATAAAGGATATATATCTACCATTGAGGTAAAGATTCGACTTTTTTTAAGTAACATGAAATTTTATTAAGAACCAAATTCTAGTTTTCTTGTCGAATTTTAATATCTATTAAAGGATATAGACTTATTCTTCATATTTTACTATCTACATACTATTTTTACCTAAATCATATAGATGATTACATAGGCTAAACATAGGTATTTTTGCATAATCATGTTTGTCTTGTTTGTTACCCAACTGGGTACCCAGCACGGCGCTCTGGGTTTAACGGCAGAGTTATGTTCGAGAAAGAAAGCATTTTGCGGAAGAAAATATTAGGTATTCAGCTCCTTAGCCACCGTGAGCCAGAACATGGCGGGGCAACTCAGCGGTCTTAGGCTCTTATTCATTAGCCATGAACAATTATCCTTCATGAAGATACCAGTCCCGACAGCGTGCTCCATCAGTGAATTTGAGTAGAAAGAGTCAATATTCACGAAAAGAAAACACAAAGTTGTGGATAAGATTTCAAAAGAGTTAGACAGCGACCACACGCGTCGGTCATGAATTATTCTTTCTTTCTCTTTTTCTTTCATAGTCCAGTCTCCCTCCAGAATAGACTTCTTTCTCCTTCTCTTGATGAGATTCGTCTCATCGTAGGAGAGGAAGATGGCGATGATACCTAACGGAGTGAAAAAGTAGTACTATATATTCTTCTTTTAAAGCGTATTATTCATACAACAGCAAGTGTGGCCGAGTGGTCTAAGGCGCTAGATTTAGGTTGTTAACCTCTCTAGTCTTCACGGGCGTGAGTTCGAATCTCACCGCTTGCAATAACTTTTTTTTTTCTTATTTTCCCCCCTTGTCCATTTCTACTTGAGTGTAAGTAAGGAACATTATAATTTAACTAAACTCGGTGTTCTTCACAAATTTGCCATTCTTTTTACTTGAATATATTCCAAACGCCCCTACCTGTGCCAAATATCTGGAAGTCCACTAAATCCGTCTGATCGAGGCTTGCGAAGCCACTAAGCTTAAACAACCCATTTTTACTAGATATTACGTGCGAATATGTTGTCCTATTCGCTTGTGAAAGCATGCTGTACTCGTAGTATTGTCTAGACTTATCGATGTGCCATGAGTTGAGAGGACGTGTGAAGTTGTAATGGTAGAAGAACGTGCCTGGGATGTGACTCGTGTATTAACGAGAACCTTGGAAAGACAAGTACCTAGTTGTTTTATAGTTTCGGGCAAGTACTGATGTCTGAAATCAGTTGCCCATGAACTCTTACTCCTTCTCTCTTCCTTCCAGCTTAGTTTTTCTCCTCCGTTTGGAATGTCGTCATTCGGGTTAATTACATTGGAGGATACTAGCCTCTATACCAAGCCGTCCTCCTTGAATGATGCTGACTTCTATTATCTAGTTTGCTCAAATTTATCCACATGTAGCCGGGACATCTCAATCTGGGAATGGACTATGGAGGTTCAAGATGTCTATCAAAGTCTTCGCTATCACTCTGATCCCCGACTTCAAGAAGTTTGGCTTCAGGGATACCGCAAATTTCGAGATACTGCCCAGAAAAGCAGTCCTTTCTCTAGGAACAACCAAAGCAAGACAATGAAGATTCTAAACATTACCTCTATTTCGGTTCTTCAGAAAGGCACTATCTTAGTGATCATCAATGGACCTTTGAAAGACAAGGGAAGTCTCTCAAGGCTGCCGAGGAGTTTCTCTATTATGGAAAGAAAGGTCGTATCTACAGGAGTACTCGGGTATCTTTACTGCTTAATATTCCTGGCACATGCTCTCACTTTCTAGTGTTTCACATATCCGGACAAGGGCGGGTATATTGCTGGATGCTCTTTTCCTTAAAACGATTCTGTTACCAGGGCCAACCCCATTACGATATGCACAACAGGCCCTTTTGAACGACCCTGCTAGTCGACTTATCGTGCTAGTAGATATCAATCCCGGAGATAGTACAGGTCTGTGTCACCATTTACAAACCAATTCCAAAGGCGCACCACTAAAAATAAATCGCCCAGTGGATCCAATGAAAGGGATCTGGTAAGGAGAGTCGAAATGCTTACCTCGTCGATATGTTAAGAAAGAATACGCCAAAGAGGGGGATGAAGAGAAGAATTAGGGATCCAAAGAGGAAACTCAGCATCTCGGCCGATAAATGCAGTCTTCACAAAGCTCATTCAGCCTCGGAAGGCTTTCTCCATAAATCATTCATTTGTTTTTGGTTAAAGAAAGAGAAGAAATGTTTTCTGCAGGAAGAACGAGTACCCGGGATATGTAATTCAAGGCACGCACCAAAAATGAAGCTGCTTCATACTTTGGAGACCAATCATTCTAATTACGGCCATTATACACACGAATGTAGTGCTTAATTCTTCCCGGTGTCAATTCATAGGCTTAAACCCTCCGTCGAGCATCTAGGTGGGTTGTACAAAATAAGCGCCCTTAGGCATCTGAACACACGGAGCCCAAAAAAAAAAAAGTCAATATTCTTTTGTGCGATTATCTTGTTCCAACGGGTTCGAGATCGTAGGACGTGGATAAAAAAAAAAGAAATGACCAGACTGGGGCTCGATCCCAGGACCTTATCGGTGTTAACGATACGTGATAACCAACTACACCATCCGGCCGTTCATGAAATGAAGGTTTGTGTTTTTGGCTTCTGTCCTTCTCCGGCATTTCGCATGGGTTCGTTTAGTCGGCCAAGCAAATAACTTCAGTCATCAGCAACTACATATTCGAGGTCTTTGGCAATCTTGATCACCATGAGATGATGAGCAATGGCAAGACGCTGCATGAAGCTAACTGTGATGAGCAAGAACAGAAAGTGCACAATTGATATAAATAAAATTTGATTTATATGGTATTTTCCAAGGAGGGTTCTTGCTTCTCTTTTTCTATCTCTCTATTTCCTGATGCACTACTCTCTTATTTATGAACATATTTCATGGCTGGATAATCCGAATCTTATTTCGATTATCCTCAACGATAGCCAATACCTTGGCATATCAAATATTTTAAACAAACCTTGGTTTTTTTTTTTTTTTTTTTTTTTTTTTTGCATATGTTGTCACATGACCGTTTGTGTGCTGACCAAAACGGACACACGTGATGATTATCAGATCCATCGGAAGGTTGAGAAACACAGGAAACGAATTGAATCGTCTTCCTGAGGTTATGCTTTTATCTAATTTCACATCGGCAGCTCAACATTTTAAATGTACGGGATCAAGGCTTCACTCAATGACAGCCCGTACAGCCACGTTTCACCCCTGTTCAAACATAGTCATTTAGCCGTGGCAAAGGATGTTAGGAACGCCCTGTAAGTTTTAACCTGCGCCCGGCTGTGCCCTGAATTTTAGATTGCTGAGTATGAAAAGGCGGTCAAGTGGCAGATTTCTCCTGCCTTGACCCTCAGGTCTGATCTTGTCCACTACCACTTCCTTCTGTTCATTCAATTCATTCCTAGCCCAATTCAGAATGATCTTCAATCGAGCTCTTCTAGCTCTAACAATGAGCTCAAACGAAGCCGTTATAATGGCATGTCCAATCATGCGCCAGCTCTAACTATCGCAGACCAATCATCACAACAATTTGTCGCACCCTTACTTCCCGCGTGAGATCAAATTAATTTGCGTGATTGTGTTACCGAACAAGACGAAAACTAATAAGATTGGAAGACTACACAGTGATTTCTTCCCACCTCCAGAAGCTGGATCAGCCCAGGTGATGGAGTGAGGAGGAATGTCACTATTCTCCTTCGTTGCCAGGTGATTCAATATTGGCACAATTCCGATCCAAGGTTTATGAGAATACCATTTTAGAATTCATAACTCTGGAGATTGATTGCCAACACCCATTCCATCTCGAGCATTTACACTCTCAACTCCAGAGCGTACAGTATGAGAGCTCGCTCCCCCCTTCCTCTTCCCCTTCGACGCCTTTGAAATTTTGACATACCTTGGTTCCTAGAACCCTTTTTTGATTCTTCATCCAGATCATTGCATTTGCTCCTTCTAAGCATTTTTCCCCCATGACTCCTAAACTCTGCACTCATCTACATTATCATTGAGGGCCATGACTCTAGCTGTACATAGTGGTCAGTGAGATACAGTCTGGAATCACACCATGGCTAGTTCATCAATTCGAACAAAAGGCGAAAATGTGCCATTAAAACTATATGCAAAAAGCAGTATTTCTGTCTATACAAGTCAAGAAACAGATATTTGAACTAGTCTTCGTCCCCGAATGTATACAGGCTCTGCTCTCAGTGAACAGAAGGCAAGTTGGCCGAAAGAGGCAACTTGCGAGACGAGTTGCCGACATACACCTTCTTGGGAGTCTTAGTGACAACCCAGTTCTGGGCTGCGACATCCCAGCTGGAGAGATCACGGCGGGTCAGGGTGGTGGTCCATTGGACCTTCTGGCCGGGGGCGATAGTGACACGGTCGAAGGCGCGCAGAACCTTTGGTGGGTCATTGGCACCGCCAAGGGAGACATACTAAATCAACGGTTAGATTCCAAATTGAAGCGGGTGTTGGTTTTGGGGGAAACTCACGAGCTGGGGAACTTCATCACCGGTCACGGAGCCGACGTTGGTAATAGTGGCAGTGACCTGGACCAAGTCCTCAAAGAGACCTGAGTTACCACCGCTGGGACCGCTAGCGGGCAGAAGAGGCTGAGCGGATCCGTTGGTAGCTCCAGCGGGGACGTACTTCGAGGTCTTCTCTCCGTAGTAGGGGTCACCGGATGACTCCTTTAGGTTGGTGGAGTTCAACCAGGGATAAAGGTACTGAGTAACACGCTTGATGCCCTTGGGGAAGAGGTACTCCGAGACAGGGCCAACCTTGCCCAGAACGGGAGCAGCTTTGGACCAACCAGTAGTCTTGACGTACTTATCGGCATTCAACGCCTTGACCTCCAAATCGGAGAATTCAAAGTCGGTGTAACTCAGACCAAAGCCAAACTCGTAGACTGGCTCCACACCATTCTTGTCGAAGTTGCGGTAATCGATGAAGACACCGTCGGTAAAATCGGACTGAGGAGCACCGATGCCATTGTTGGGCTCGGTCAGGATAGAGGGACCGTAGTCCTTGCGGGTCTTGCCCCAGGTGAAGGGAGTCTTGGCTCCGGGGTTGACGCGGCCGTAGAGGATATCCACCAAGCTTCGTCCGCTCTCCTGGCCAGGCAGACCAGCCCAAAGGATAGCAGTGATGTTGGGGTTTGTGTACCAGTCGTCAATTAAAACGGCACTTGGAGTGTGCATGATGACAACAGTGTTGTTGCAGTTCTCTGAGGCAGCCTTGATAACTGCTTCACCATTCTTCCAGAGGGTCATGTTCTTGCGGTCACCCTCGTTGCCATCAACGTTGATGAAACCCTCACCAGAGTCAGCATTGACAAACACCAGGGAAACACTAAAGTGAAACAAGTAAGCGACAGTATGCAACAGGATACTGGAGCTACTAACCTGGCCTGGGCAGCGATGGCAGCAATTTGTTCAATATTTCCATTATCGGTCACAGAGAAGACATTGCTCTGACCGTTACCGTAGTTCAGAATCTCGTTCTGAATAGCCTGCTCGGGAGTGACAAGGTAAGGGAAGTTGGCAGTTCCACTGCCCCAGCCCATGGCCAAAGTACCATCGTCACAGCCACGGTCAGAGCAGCCGTTGGCACCAGCAGGGTTGGAGCCCGCATCCTCACCTAGGATGCCGACAAATCTCTCCTCGTGAGTCAGGGGCAAACCACCATTGTTCTTCAGTAGCACAGTGCTGTCGGCACCAATCTTGCGGATAACATTGGCGTGGTCACGCTGCACGTTGACGCGCTCATTGAGCTTGACGAAGTTCTCGCTCACCATGAAGTGCTCGTAACCGTACTCATCGCGAGTCCAGGAGCTGAAGTTGGGAGGAGTACGGACACGGTCACGGCCAACCTTGTAGTAGGCCGCCATGATACGGGTTGCCATATCATCAATGCGCCATTCAGGGATAGTACCGTTCAGCACGGAGATGGTCAGGTTAGTACCCCAGAATGAGTAGGGGCTACCCAGGATAACGTCACCGGGCATGGACATGTCCAGACCAGCAAGAGCATCACCAACACCACTGTGGTGGGCACCCCAATCACTCATGACGAAGCCCTGGAAACCAAGCTCACCCTTCAGCAGCTTGTTCAAGGTGTAACTGTTGGAGCAACCGTAGCTGTTGTTGATCTGATTGTAGGAGCACATGATGGATCCCACGCCAGCACGCACGGCATCAACGAAGGGCCAGAGGTAAAGTTCGTGCATCGTAGTGTCATCAATGTTAGCGCTCACACTCTCCGTAATGTTATATCCGTATCCCTGAGCCTCGCCGGCCTGGCGGAAATGCTCCTGCTCATTTCCAATATAATGCTTGGCACAAGCAATGATACCAGCATCTTGCATTCCCTTGATGGTTTCAGCCATCATCACACCAGTGAGAACGGGATCGGGGGAGAATCCTTCCCAAACACGGCCACCATCGGGGTTCTTGCCCAAAGGACCAGCAACGGGTCCCAGCTGGACATCGACACCCTTGTCTCGATGCTCCTCACCCATGGCCATACCACGGGCGTAAGCCAGCCTCTTGTCAAAAGTCGCGGCAACATTGATACCAGCGGAGAAACCCGAGTTGTAATCACCTGTTCGTTATGAGTCAGTTCTTGATGTTCACGTTGCCGAATCATCCGCTCCACGTACTATCACGAATACCTAGAGGCGAGTCTTGCATGCACATGCCCCACATTCCTAGTCTTAACAATCGTGTCAATTATTTCCGCTCTCGCGCATCGCTGACTGCTACTCGCGTCTTACCTCGGAATACCTCCAGTCTCTCCGACACATCGTTCCTGTTCCCATCTGGTGCTGTCAGTTTCATCGGCATCACACGGTTGTATTCGCAACGTACCCAGCACCAGTGGTCAGATTGACCTTCTCAGCCAATGTTAAGTTGGACACGAATTCGACAGCGCGTCTGTGAGCCTCTGCCCACTCGCCTTGGCCGGTCATCCATGGAGAAGGATAGAAGGGAGGGGAATACGCCAATTCCTATCGCGTTGTCGTTAGTCTTTCATCCAACACGCATCGCACCAGCTTCGTATCGTAGTCCAACCTTAGCACTAGCCACCGAGGCAGCGCCCAAAAGGCCTGCTTCCAGCAACCCAAACTTCATGGTTGCTAGTAGATGAGCAAGGTAGATTCAGGAACCCAGATCTCTTGAGGGTACTAAATCGCCAAGCGAGGGAAGGTTGAAGAGATTGACAAGCACGAGCTTCTCCAGAAGCGCTGAGGGACTGGCGACTATTTAAATGCTAAATTGTGGATTATTTACAGGGACAGGGGAATCACGGTATGGCGTAGGTGCTCCACTTGAATTCCAAGACGGGGGGAGCTGGGAAGCGTGGAGAAACCAGTAAGGATCGACAAATAGTTGGAGTCAGGGTACTAAGGGCGTAATACGATGTTTGGGTTTTGTTTTTTGCTTGGCACACACGATCGCGTTAACTTCAATGATTTGTTGATCAAACATCCTCGATTTGTCCCTGGGAAAGGGAGAAAGTAATGCGAGTGGCTGGACACGCGAGGAGACGCTCAAGTATGGACCCTGCATTGGCCCAATACCAATCAAGGGATAGGACAATCCCTTCTTTGTAGGCGGAGTGACAATCCCAATCAATCATGGTCAGATCTGATTCTATCCTAATACTTTCCAATACAAGATCAAACAGTCTTGCCCAAGTTCCGATGCCGAGTGTGCCGGGGAATGGGCTTGCCGCTTAAACTTCGGGTGCATTCCATTGCTACCATGCCACTTACTGCTTGGCGGCTTGCTGGGCTCCGCTAATTCCCCGCCTCTTTTCAAGCCTTCCAGGAATGTTCTTTGTGGTATGACAGCGGGGTAATTCTCCGTTGCATTCCAGATAGACAAGGCTCTCGCCCGCTAACACAAGAGAAATTCCGATCCGGGCTTCGGTCAGTCCATTTGAAATAAATTTCGGCACAAGTTGGTGATTTCCGCTATTGATCTTCACTCATGTTGCCAAATGAGGGAAATCCCTCAGGCCATTACAGATAGGTTTCCACTGGGTCTTGAAGCAGTGCAAGCCAACAAAAGATATTCTTACTACTACCTCTGCGTGGGGGTGTTGGCATGGTGGCGTGCATTTACAGCGTGGCGGCGTAGCTAACACCTGGGCAGGTACCCTTGGACACTAAAGGGGTTTTCAACCATGGTACCACTGTATATATTATAGTCCCTATATATGCTTAACACAGGAGTTGGAAATCCAGTATGCTGTTAAGCGTAAAGTGTTGATTGAAAAAGGAATATTATTTTCCAATTCATTGAGATCAAGTCTCCGGGGAATCTGTGGGGACTAGTGCGGCCGGGGTGTGTTATGTGGGGTCCAGTCCCCCAGGTCATATGCACTCCGGACAAGTATTTTGGCGGGGTTCATAAGAAGTATACATTACCATTCGCAAATGATAATTCATGACGTTACTATTCCGTAGAGAACACTATAATACGAACATTAGAGGGGTCACTTCAACGTGGTGTTTTCTCTTGGCGACGCCCAAGGTGTTTTGCGTCCTGCGCTATGAAGTCAGCCGACCCCGGCCTGGGGTCCTCCCGGGCCCGTGCCGTGCTTATGTCGGGCTGGTCCGATTTCTTTTGCTCTACCGAGTCACAATGCCGTCTGATTGTTACTTCACAGCTTACTGTTTACCACCTTCCACTTCTGATGCGGTTCTCTTCGTTTGGGATTGACTTTGGTGCGGACTTCTCTTCCCATTGTTTAGTTACCCCACGTCCGCTCACGATGGAGAGGCTCCTCATCGAGCGGTAACCTCGAATTTGACCCTATGATTAGTTGCGCCTAATATGCTAGGATTAATTTTGACGTGCCATTATCACATTAAAACAGCGATTGCTTCGACGTCATATTCCCTTGTTCTGTCGGCACTTGTCCGGGCCGAGATTTTTACTCGGACAGGGTGGAGAAGCCCCAAATATTTCACAAGTGCACGGGCTCACAATTTTGTGGAGTGCATATTCTAGGAAGGCGTGTTGTTAGAGATTTTATTATCCAATATCCACCTGGGCACCGAATTTCTATCTCGAACCGTGGACGGAATTAATGTACGGTATATAGTACGAGGGTAGGGATCAAAGCCGATCCCTACTCATTTGTGTCTTTTAATCTAACGTACCAAAGTCCATAGCGATGCAAAGACATATTTGCCTTCTTCACGGCTAATAGTCGGTGAATTGCTCCACTCCAAGAGATGCCTCGAAAACTTTATTCGGCAATATTGGAAGCGGGCTTTCAATGAATTAAGAGCTATGCTCATATTGTGGCCATAAGCCATTCTTTTTTGATTTGCGGGGCCTTTGGGTTCAGTCTTGGACTATGTAGCTGTAACAGAATTTCTATTCTATGTAAGTTGGAACCGTGTTATTGGGCGAGGTCATGTTTGTTGGGCGGGAAAACAAACATTTATAAGATGAAGTGGTCCCTTCCGTCGATGACTACGCATTAAATGATTAAAGAGTTCCACAGACCAAATTTCTGCCCGGGCACTTACGAAGTAAGCTTGCTATCCTTCTATACCAGTTAAAGGAGGAGAGTTATTATTCCATCATGCCACTATCTCTCAGCATCAAAGATCTCAGGATTGGACTTATCTCTACCCAGATGATACACTCTCACAACACCTGAAAATAGGAGCTCCAAAGATATAGTGGTAACTGCAGTCATTTCATGTTTCCCAATATCCCTTCCAAATTATCCTCGTCACTTGATGATCCAATATGTACCCTTGGAGTCCAAGATATTTGATATGGCGGACACTGATAGTCTTTATGTGAAGCTTCGGAGCTTTCGGGGTAGTTGACTAAGAGGTAGCTTATAGCTTACGTACCAGCAGCGACACAGGCAGGTTTCCTGATGGGCTTGCCGTGCCCTGGTTGGTGCTCCACTTTTCTCCCCATTAACCGCGTAGAAGGCGAAAAAAAATATTGACGCAAAACAAAAGAAAAAAAAAGATAACAGGCCCGAGCCGTGGATCGAACACGGGACCTCGCGCAGGAGTGCTTAGGAGTTGCTGCCCTAAGCGCGAATCATACCACTAGACCACCCGGGCTGTTCTTGATGAAAAGTTGTGGATTTATGGTTCCATAAAGGTAAATTCACGATGCAGGTGTTAATTTCCATGTCTCAACCTCGACTTAATTGGTGGTCCGTACACTAGGACGAAGCACCACGGAAGACCACGCATCTGATTTTGAACAGTTGAGGAATTCCAAACGCTTCCTCCTCGTCTTGATATTTCTCACGCCAATGGGTTTTGCTTTAGGAAACATCATACATAACACTTCCCAGGTGGGACCAAATTTCAAAGGGAAATTTCGGACCCCTCTCTAGTGAGCGGCTTTATTGGGCACACTCAACATATGAGATTTTTTGATAATTGGTAAATATTATTTATTGAATTATTCAATTACTAATCTCATCCAGTACTTGAAACAAGACATTGTTTTGAACACGGCAGCCATCGCCGGGCTGTCCTTTTGTAAACCCCGAGCAGAGCCTCCGTCGAAGCTCTTCTATATCGGTACCTCGTGCATTGCACTGAACAATGAGATCTTCTGCGATCGCACAAAGAGTCGTGTTCAACACGTCTTGTTCAGATGACCATTGATCCGCTTGCTCCGCTGGGCAGTTGCAAAGAGACGGAGTTGAGCCCTCCGGTGGCAACCATTTTTCTCCTGGTGGTATGGATCGCTGCGAAGCGACCTTATTGCAACGTGATATGAAAGCCACTTCTTCGTTTGGTCGGGGAGTTGCAGGTATTGCGACTTTGCGATCCACCACTGTGCCTTGGCCGGCCAAAGTAACATATTGCTGGATCAAATCCCCGGACACCCCCAACGAGCCTAACAGAGTTTTGAGATTCTGGTTTTCTGCCTCTAATTTCTGGATGGCCAATCGATCTTCTATGTCTCTATGTTGTGATTGCTCTTTGTAGATTGCCAGTTGCTGTTCGAGTTCGCGGACATGCTCTTGCTTTCTCGCACGGCTTTTACGCTGATTCTCACGCACACGGGCCAGCCGTTCCAAGTTCTCGACCCAAGGTCAGATTTCATTCAACGGACCGGAAGGAATGTGGACAGACCTTGTGATTATCTTCAGCATCCATCTTTGAGGTGATAACGTCTGACAGTGAAGAATCTGGTTAGAGTTTAAAATCGACTATACTGCTTTGGGCCGCTTTTGATGCCCGAGACTTCAGGTGCCATTAAAATGGAACACAAGCTTAATCCTGATTCTCTTCCCACCAATTGTTGTCCACAATGTTTCGCAACAGGTCAAGGACTAGAAGTAACTCTAGTTTCAACAGGGATGTGATTTCCCCAGAATAAGGGGTGAATTCAGCCGATTGGGTCGACCCCGGAATGCACGAGCCCTGTCGCGGGGTAAAGATCATTTGATCGTGAATCGAGGTATACTACCTACTATGCGGACAATAATTCATTAAGGAAAATTAAGTCCCCAGCAGTTTGGTGCAAATCTTGGATCTTGGCCCGAAACCAGCTGTGCTGCACAGTTGCCCGCAAACGAACGTCCTCGGGGGCAACGACGTCACTGGACGTCAGTCGCGGCGAACTGTGGCATTCCCCAGCATTTCTCTCGCACTAAAGCAAAATAGTTAGCTTCCTATTTACCTCTCACGCGAACACTCTCCCCATATCGCATGAGCTTTTCTCCCCTATCTCGTACTATTCACGATCGCGCGACTATACTCTATACACTTGCGATTTGGTCCCAATATTTCAAAGCCCATTACCCACCATGGTCTCCACGCGACATCATCCTAAGGAATTCCCATCACCCACGCGCGCCGCGAAGGAACTGGCCAAGTCGTCACCTGCGCCCACCACTACCGGCAATTCGCGCAAATGGGTCCATACACCGTCGGTCGCCTTGACCCTCTGGCTTGTCTTCTCTGTGCCGCTGGTCATATGGGATGCTAGCTATGTGTTGTTGCGACCGCATAGTATGCCCGGTGGCCGCTTGCACTCTCCCCTCTGGACCCCATATGCGCTATATGGAAAAATCGACTATATATACGGCTGGCCCGCATTCAATGCGCGCAATGGTTTCACCGCTGCGCAAACTGCGCTAAACGTCGTTGAAACTCTAGGCTACCTCTACTACCTATTCATCGTATACCACCATGGCGCAACGGTCGTGAGTGGTCGCGGCGCATCGACGCAGAAGAAAGGCTTGGTTTGGTTGTTGACCGGCGACAAAGTTGTGGCTGGCCGGACGGGCGCAATCGCGCTCATGGTCGCGTATACTGCGTCTGTTATGACTCTCAGCAAAACCGTTCTCTATTGTAAGCTTGCCGTGGTCCTCGGAAAAAAAATACGCCCCGGTTCTTGAACCATGCTAATATACACAGGGTTGAATGAATTCTTCTCAGGCTTTGATAACATTGGCCACAATGATGCTTTGACTCTGATTGTGTTGTGGATTCTTCCCAAGTAAGTTCCAGGACATATCTGTGTGAAGCCTATGGCTAATAGTGTGTCCAATAGTGGCCTGTGGATTGTCTTCCCCACCTATAGCATCTACTCTCTTGGAGGCGAGATTCTCACTTCGTTGGAACAGGCGAGCCCTCGTGGTCGTGTGGGACGTCCCAAATCCTCATAGGAATTGAAGCCAACTTTGAGTATGAAAAAGAAGGAGTCTGCATGTGCACTATGACTCGATCGGATTGCAATTGAACAGAAGCAGATGACGAACAACTATGGTTATGTTAGAATCCTTACCTGTCTGTATAAGGATGTGACTGTAAGGAATTATGGGTGCTTATAATGAAATTCATTTGCTCAGTTCTACATGTTAAGAACCCTGTGTTTAAAGGATGTACAGAAGCCTGAAAAATCGACATGAATATCAAGATCGATTGCCCTATATTTCGGGCCGAGGGTGGACCACTTAGGCATCGCACTAAGTACAGTACAGAACCGTGTGAAAGTACCTTGTGGAACAATTTGCCTGACTTAGAATAGTGATTGATGGTCAGCAGTAATTATTGAAGATCTACAATTCAACGGATAAAAGTGCATTACCGAGTCCGGATGGAGGCATGTAACGTTAAGGCACTGCGTGGCTCCAGTTTCTTTCTTTTCTCTTTGCTTCTTTTTCACACATTTTTAATCTCGCAAATCCTTGTGGCTGAAATTGAGGCTCGTTCATTGGTGGTTTCAACGAAGAAAAAAAAAGCGCTTTGAGCTCGTAATATTAATTGAAAGCGCTGCCAGTGGGAGAGACTTCGTGCCAAGCCGCCCGTCGCCGCTAAACCTTTCCCCATATTCTTTCGTTCTCCTCTCTCCCCCAGACCCTCGACTCCCGCTTGCTAGCAGCCCAAATTCGAGACCTATTTTAATACCCTCCTATTGGCCTTGCCTGCGCCTCCGGCTGGGGCTTTCTCCTTTTTCTCCCGTTCTTCTACGCCGAACGATGCTTCGGGTCTGGGTCCTGGGGTACCCGCACCCGTCATGAGCCATCCCGACTCCGACGAATCGCCATTGAAGACCTCTGGTGCTGGCTTTGGCTTGAACCAGGAGGATCCCACCGCTTTTCTTGACGATTTTGATACTCAAAGCCATGCAAGCTCCCGCGATCCCGGTAGCACACAGACAGCTGACCCCGCGACGGGTCCCGACGGTGCGCTAGACAGCCACCTGGATGCTACTACCCGAGACATAAATTCTGCAACTGTCGATAAGGACGACAGACCCATGTGGAGCGAAATGAAAACTAAAGCTGGCAAGGAGCGGAAGCGGTTACCGCTGGCCTGTATCGCATGTCGTCGCAAGAAGATCCGTTGCTCGGGGGAGAAACCGGCGTGCAAGCACTGCACGCGCTCAAGGATACCTTGCGTATATAAGGTCACCACGCGAAAAGCTGCGCCGCGGACGGATTACATGGCCATGTTGGACAAGCGATTGAAAAGAATGGAAGATCGCGTGATCAAGACGATTCCCAAAGATGAGGCGAGAGACATGGCCTCGATCGGTAGGTCGGTCGTCAAACCCTCAGCGCAAGGGCAGCTTTCAAAACAACAGAAGAAACGAAGCGCGGATGAGGCTTTCTCTGCGGAAATGGATGAATGGACTCGAGAAGACCGCCGCCCGCCGCATGAGACTCTCCCGATGAATCGCGAAATCAAGTCCTCGGATGGATCCGGACTTCTGACCGAGGGGGCGGAATTCTTGCCTTCGCTGGAGATACAGGAGCACCTGGCTGAGGTCTTTTTTGACTGCGTCTATGGACAATCATATCTACTCTTACACAAGCCGAGCTTTATGCGGAGGCTCAAAGCTGGCACCGTTCCCCCAGTCTTGATTCTCGCGGTCTGTGCGGTCTCGGCTCGATTCTCGACGCACCCCCAACTTAATTCAGAACCACCGTTTCTACGCGGTGAGAACTGGGCCAATCCGGCTGCAGCGATTGCGCTCAGCCGACACGATGAGCCGAATATCACAATTCTCACCGTCTTTCTACTTCTGGGCCTTCACGAGTTTGGAACATGCCATGGTGGAAGAAGTTGGTCGTTTGGTGGGCAGGCTTTGCGAATGGCATACGCCCTGCAGCTTCACCAAGAGCTCGAAAGCGATCCATTACTCGGACAGGGCAACAGCAATTCACAGTTGAGCTTCACTGACCGAGAGATTCGCCGAAGGACAATGTGGGCATGTTACTTGATGGATCGCTATAACTCCTCAGGAAGTCAGCGACCACCTATTGGGAATGAGAAGTTCCTACATATCCAATTACCTATCAAGGAAACCCACTTTCAAATGGAGATACCTGGCCCTACAGAAGACTTGGACGGGGACATCCTGAATCCCACACCCGAAAACTCCGGTGAATTGTCCAATGCCAAGGATAACATGGGAGTGTCAGCGTACATTATACGTGCCATCGTCATTTGGGGTCGTCTTGTTGACTATCTAAATCTCGGTGGAAAAAGGAAAGATACACATCCCCTGTGGCATCCGGAGTCCGGATACACGCTACTGAAACGGCAAATTGAGGAATTTTCTTCATCACTTCCAGGACCTCTCACTTTTACCTATGAGAATCTCCAGATCCATGCTGCGGAAAAAATAGCAAACCAGTTTTTGTTCCTCCACATTATTATTCACCAGAACATGCTGTTCCTCAATCAGTTTGCAATTCCTCTATCTCCTGGAGGGCGGCCACCCAGAGACATGCCGAAACCGTTCCTTAGCAATGCAGGTCGAGCAGCAGTTGAGGCTGCTCATCATATTTCTGTACTGTTTGACCGGGCCTCAGCCTATCCGCTCACGGTTCCCTTTGCTGGCTACTGTGCATACACGGCTAGTACTGTTCATATCTGGGGCATATTTTCGAAGAATGTGCAACTCGAGGCTCGTTCAAAGGAGAATCTTCGACATACATATCGATATCTCAATAAGATGAAGAAGTACTGGGGAATGTTCCACTATATGGTCGAAAGTGCCAAAGACCGGTATCGACAATTCGCCGATGTGGCCATCAAGGGATCTGTGGCTACACACAATGGTACCTCATTGGCTCCGATGTTCCAATACGGCGACTGGTTTTCTAAATACCCCCACGGTGTCTCCAGGTTACACTGGGAGGACCCGGATACGCGACATAAAGAGACGGGTGACGATGCTGTTATGGGCCAGAAGCCGGACCTGCAGAGTGTCGAGGATTTCTTCGCCAGCCTGTCACCAACGCCGCAACCCGCTCTTCCTCGCAAAGTACGTTCGCGCAAAAATAGCAAACTCTCCGACAGCTCGGGCGTGGATCAAACATCCCCATCACAGATGGAGGTGACCATGGGAAATACCCCGGGTATCCCAGGAAGCGCATTCCCCCAGCCGTCCATGTACCCACCAAATCGGGCCTTGTCATTTAATCAATTTGACTTCAACATCCCCCAGGACCAATTACATCAGCTTGATCGACAGTTCGTCTACGGCTCGTTCTCGGAATTCGATCCCACAAACTTCATGCCCCAAAATAATCCGCCTATACCACCCGTCAACGGCGTTGATGCACAAGGCACGGACCACTCCCTCTTCACCGGTCAACTTGATCCAGGTGCGCCCTCCGGGACTGGTGAATTTTATCAACCCAGCGCATGGTTCCTGCCTTTCAACTTGGACCCGCTCGGCGGTGCCGCCCAAGGCCCCCCGCCGCCTGCTCGGAACTCACAACCTCCTCCTGCGCCAGCGCCAGCCCCTGTCCCCGGCTCGAGTGCTGGTGTAAATGTCCCCGGTATACCTCCCTTTGTTGGAACGGGTGATCTACCCTTAAGTGCGTATGATCTAGGCCTAGGCGGGTCAGACCTGGGACAAACCTCGCGGCATGGGTAAATTGAACCACACGGATATGGCTTCGGCCGCTCAACGACCGAGATGTGGTGTTTAATATTGTTTATAATGAGGTATTTTGATTTGGATATTGGTATGGCGGGTGTTTTGTTCTGTATTCTCCCTGGTTTGTTCCTTCACCCAGGTGTACATATTCTTGACCTATGCATGTACCTATATTTCCCTGTGTAGTGATCTAGGCTCTACCGAAATGTACTCGTGAGTTTTCAATCTCTTAACAGTGGACAAATTAAAAGAGAGCACCGGCTTATCGCTTGTCACTAACACTAGCCTTAAGATAACAAGCTGAAGGTAACTCCACCAAAAAAAAAAAAGAACAAAAAGAAGAGGACTGCATCATCCGTGAATCGAACACGGGCCTCGTCGATGGCAACGACGAATTCTACCACTAGACCAATGATGCTAGTTCATATAATGAGCGGCAGATTAATGTTAGATGAACTGAATTTTAGTTCTTCCCGATTGAGTGAGCAGCGCCGGGTGCTTAACGGGCAAATTTATTCCTATTCTCAACTTCGACTAAAGTTCGGATGACAATTCTTTCCTGAAAGTTTTCTGCTTACATGGAATTTCATGCTCTACTACAAAAAGATTAGGCCTAGCGAAATCGGGTGTCAATTGACGTATGAACTTTCACTAGACTATGTTCGGATGAAAAATATATATTGATCGATTCAGATTCCCATAATTCGCACTGCTTACGCATATATAGGTGTCCAAATTTGTCTACTTATTATGGCCCCGGAGCTGGAGATCAACTGACAGTCCTCAAAAATCCTTCCAACTCATTGGATTGAATATTGGATTGAATTGAAAATGTTAATGCTACAGTAAGATCCAAAATTCTTGAGCGAAGGCGTGAATTTGCCCTAAGATGGACACGACCATACCGAAACCTAATCATCCCACTCCTCGTCCAATTGATCTATCAAGCGATTCTCTGCGTCCACATCACCTCGGCCACCCGAGCCCCTTCCCCGACCACCAATAGCACCAATGAAGCCACCACGGTCATCAGAACCAGGGCGCGTGTAGCCACCATTCGAAGGCGAACGTCTCAAACGAAGGCAGTTGCCAATTGATGAGAAGGAGATGATGAACATGTCCTGTTTCAGGAGAGATTATTAGCATGATGATTTGCTGAATTAATCCCTTGAATTCGAGTCTCTGGTCATAGATATGAAGCAAAAGTGGCGGTGTACCCAATGAATCAACTACCTAGGTGACTATCTAGGATGCATCCAAGGTTCAGACCCCCAGGTAGAGGAATTGGGAATTTGTGTCCGAATAAAATGACTGGACAGTCTGCGATGTATATCATGGCACCTGGCCTCAACTTCGTAAAGAGAGTACATGCTGCGATCAATGCAGATACGAGAAAAGCTGATCGGTGAAAACGAAACGCGCCGCGCATGAATAGACATCAATCAATCGGAGAGACCGGCTCCCAATGAACAGACTCAACCAACACGAGCGCTTTTGATGCGATTAAGATCCAGACCAGCCGGGGTATGCTTAATCCAAGCGCGAAACGGGTAATCCAGCTAAACTTGAATTTTTGTGCTGATGCGAGGCCACATTGCCATATCTGACCCTTCGAGACCGACAGGGAACCAAAGCTAAAAGACATACCTTAATGAAGTCAAGCATTCCAGCCCACAAACTGAAGTTGGGGCATTGGCGCCAGCCGCGCTGGTGCATGACAGTGCGTTGATAAGCACAACCACCGATAAAGTAGGCGGCAACAGCAATGAGCATACTTTATTCAGATGTTAGGAATTTTTTCCATCTCGAAAATTAGGAGGCAGTTTGAGGTGAAGCTTACATGACACCGAAAACACCGGCCGGTCCCATGCCGCCGGAGTTGGGATCAACCGCAAGGCCACCACAGGCAGCAGAGCTGCGAATCTCAAAGTAGTAGGAACAGGAGTCCATAGTGCCGACGAAAGATGCGGTTGCCTGGTTTGCCGGTGCGTCGCGGTCACAGAGGAAGGACATCAGCGTGGACTTGGTTCGGACGGAAGCATTGGAAGCAGCGCCATTGAATTCATCAGGACACGGGGAGCCATTCGTATAGTTGAGAACCAGTTTGCGACCACGGAAAAAGGGATCAGAACGTTGTTCGCTATTGGAATCCAAGACAGTCAGTATGCGAGACACTGAGCTCCAAACAACAAGGGATCAGCCTACCCCAACGAATATATCTTCCCATGCTGCTCGTAGAACGCGCTGATATTCTGCCACCGCGAAGATGGCACGCCAACCACATCTGTGAAGTTCTCAATCACCGGCGCGCATACATTCAGCGTAAAGTTTGCGGGGTAGTCGTGCCCCTTGGCGGGCCAACTTTCATCCCGATCCTCCTGCGATACTTTCTTGCCGTTCTTCACTTGCGGTGGGGATAGCGAGATCGGATTGAGATCGTAATACAGGCCACTGGTTGGCGAGTGCGCCACACATGTTGCTTCATCGTTCAAGTGAGAGGAGCTGGCGGCGCAGGAAAGCCCCAGGATGGATGATAAGAAGAGAAGGGAATAATGAGCGGAGCTAGTTAGTTTCATGGCCGACGGGAGATGGTGCAAGCCTCAGACTTGTAAAGTGTAAAAAAAGGAACGTCTATTCAAAAGAAGAATATGAGTCCAGCTCAGAGTGGAGTGAAGAGGTGTTTTCGAAATGAAACAGGAGCTTACGTAGCATCAGGTGTTTCGCTGCGGCTATGATTGGCGTTTGCGGAGAAACCGGAGCACGGGATCCGGCATCGTACGCGAACTCAATCGACAAGGCAGCTTTGTTATTCGCGCCTATTTATTCGCTGGCTTTTTCCCCCCAGTTTGGATAGACAGATTCGCCGAACTTGATTTATTACGCTCGCAATGGCTCCCAAAAAATCCTCTAAGCCTTCCAAGCCGCAAGGACAGCCTGTGCCTGAACAGCGTGGCTATGAATTCGGTGGGCCGTACGTACTGAACCTGGACAATTGCAAGAGCTTGAGCTGACATGTCCATAGCCTAGGTGCATTCGGAATCGTGTTCGGACTCCCAATTCTGGTCTACATTTTCACCTTTGTCTGCAATGACGTGTCTGGGTGTCCCGCGCCCTCGTTGCTCAACCCCTCGACCCTAACTATCGATCAATTGAAACGTGAAGTGGGCTGGCCCAAGGAAGGCATTGCAGGACTCTTTGACCTTGATGTGACACTGTGGATCCTGAGTTACTATGCATTTAGTCTATTCTTGCAGGTTTCGTTGCCTGGTCAGGTCCTGGAAGGTGTTTCTTTGGCGTGTGGGGGCCGACACAAGTATAAATTCAATGGTATGGCAGGATCGGAGCCGTGACTCGGAAATTATTAGAAAAAGGCTAACAAATATTGTGTTCAAAAGCATTCCCCTCCGCCCTCATCATCCTCGGCGGTTTGGCTTCCGGTACCTATATGCATGGAGCGGATTTCGTGGTCTGGACCTTCCTGTGGGACAATTACGTGAAGGTTATTACTGCCAACCTTCTGATCTCTTCCGCTATTGCCATTTTCGTCTATCTGAAGAGCTTCTCGGTTCCCAAGCCTGGCAGCGCTAATCCTGACTCGCGCGAACTGGCCCCCGGTGGTCACACAGGAAATGTGCTTTACGACTTCTTCATTGGTCGCGAACTCAATCCCCGAATCCGTTTGCCTATTCCATTCGTCAGCGAAGAATCGCGGACCATTGATATCAAGGTGTTCATGGAGATGCGACCAGGTCTGCTCGGATGGACTATCCTGAACCTGTCCAATGTGGCTCACCAATACCGCACCTACGGCTATGTCACCGATTCGATCATTCTTGTCACCGTCTTCCAGGCATTCTACATCTTGGATTCACTCTACATGGAGCCGGCCATCATGACTACCATGGATGTGATCATGGATGGATTCGGCTTCATGCTTTCCTTTGGCGATGTGGTCTGGGTCCCTCATGTCTACAGTATCCAGAGCCGCTATCTTGCCGTCTTCCCTCTCCAGTTGGGATGGTCCGGCATGGCGCTTGTTGTGGGTGTTACTGCCGTTGGATACTCCATCTTCCGTGGTGCCAACAACCAAAAGAACCGATTCCGCACTGACCCCAATGATCCACGCGTCAAGCACATCAAGTTCATCGAGACTGCCAGTGGGTCGAAGCTGATGATCTCCGGTTGGTGGGGTCTAGCCCGCCACATCAACTACCTGGGCGACTGGGTCATGTCGTGGGCCTACTGTCTGCCCACTGGTATTGCCGGTTATGCCATCATTGAAAGCATCAACCCAGCTAGTGGTCACCTGCAGAAGCAGGCTGTGCAGACCCCCGAGGTTCGCGGCTGGGGAATGATTTTCACCTACTTCTACATGCTATACTTTGCCGTCTTGCTGATTCATCGTGAGATGCGTGACGAGGAGAAGTGTGAGAGGAAGTATGGCGCTGACTGGACTCGGTATACTTCTCTGGTTCGCAGCCGAATTCTTCCCGGCATTTACTAGAGAATTTACCCTACAGGCTTTCCCCCCCTCCTTTGTGAGAAACAAACAGAGTCTAAGGGGCTTCAGGCTTAGTGCAGGTCTGATGCCTTGTCTCTTATACAAAATTCGATTTCTGTACAATGGTTTTTTTTTATGTGATGTTTCATGGACTTGAGCAACATGGCTTCTTATTTAGTTTCTTGTGTTTTGGCCAGAGCCAATTATTCTTTAGTGATATAATTCTCGTTCTATACCAAGGGTCCGTGAGTTTCAGCGTTTTCGCTTCTTTGGATCAACCAAGACATCTAAACCCCAGTCTTCATCTCCTACATTCCGTATCCACCCTTTGAGAACCTCTCTGGCATCCCGTATTGCTTCTTCGCGAGGTTGATGGGGACCTAATACCTTGTCTGGGGATTGTTTCAAGACTTGGTACGTAGTTGCCTTTTGAGTATCTTGCGGAGGGCACGTTTCTGGAAGGGCCTCGACGGTTTTGTTCGCCGACTGCTCCCTGTCGTCTTGGGAATCCTGTGCGCGGCCTTCTGACTCAAGGATGTTTGACATGAGTGCCCAAAGCTTCGACCGAGATAGCGCTGACGCACCACGCGGAAGAGGCGAGGATGCCTTGTTACCTTGCTTCACACCTCCAATAATGCTTTCATATAAGCCAGTCTTGGATCGGAAGAGCGAGGGTAACTGCTTGCTACCGACATCTGATAGCACCGCACACCTATGCGAATGTGATGGAGCTAAAGTCCATACAGCGCTGACATTGCCTGGTTTGCTCTTCCTTGGCGTGATGGCGGCATCTGAAGCTTCTGGAGTGATAGATTTCGGCTTCGCAAATTTCCAAAGTGCCTCGATTTCCCGAACAGGCACAGAAAGAATCTGGAAAGGACGGAATTGATATCCGATGCGACCCGGGGTATCAGACGGCCAGGAACGCCCCTCTAAAGCCTTCATTCGGCCATTCGCACCGAATGCCCTTTTACACGCAATGTGACTGATCTCGTCCTCGGGAAGAACGAGGCCCGCCAGGTATGCATTTTGAGTTGGGGCAACCAGCCGACTGGTCTGCCATGATAATAGAGATGAAACCTGTTTCAAAGCGAGCTTATCTGAGCATGATTTACTGCGCGTTGACTCCGCATCTGTGCGTGCTGGTTTGCGACGCACGACGCCCAGAAGAGAGAAATGAGCTCGACCGTCGAGGAGATTATCTTCCACCAAAGCAGGGCCTTCCTGTGCCTCTGAGGTGTTATTTGTTTCACGTATCACCTCCCAAGGCGTTGCATCGTCTTGAGCGGCCATGCACAGCTCCATGCTTCCATCGCCACAAGGAGCACAGGTGCAATACATGTATAGTTTGACGTCGGGCCGAATCTCAAAAGGTGGCCAATCTATTGATGAATTTGACGTGCCACTGCAGTCATTTGGGAATGCTCTCCTCCGAATGATTGGCGACAGAGAGGGCTTAGTATTCTCAAGCTTTTCTTCGGTGATTAAGTCATGACATTCTGTTAAGAGCCAGTAGTTGAAGGCGCGGATGGCTAAGATTTCTGCATGGCAATCATGGAGGACGAGACCCCGACACCGTGGGATATGGGATGCTGATAAACATTTCGCACCGCTCCTGTAAGCAGTCAGTGGATTATGCCAGTCGTGCCCGTGGTGTAAAACTTACGTGACCGTTATGCAATGAAGACTTTCTGAAGATGTATTTTCACCTATAGATTGCAAAGAGCCTGTTATTTCAAGACACAATTTTATTTTCAAAAAATGGCACATACCTTTGACAGCTACAATGCCAGTCATTGGAATCCACTCCCTAGAGCCATCGGGAAAGATAGTTGGTTTACTGCGTGTGGGCAATGCATCGAAATGCGCATGCACCAACGAGGCTATTCGAGATGCCAAGGACGCTGTAGAGGGCGGTTCAGACATATCTGCACATCTATGATGAGAGAAATAGCTCGTAGAGAATGTGACCAAACCGTTCAATTCGACTTGAGCGCAAAATGTATGATGTGGGCTAAACTGCGATTTCGATAGATAGTCACATGACCGATTGACTTATCTCAACCTTCTCCAAACCTGACCGTCGATTACTTTGTCGACACACCCAGACAATTTCCACAACTCCAAAATGGCCGACAAACTCCGCACTCTCCAGAACCTTGAGGCGCTCCAGGCCCGTTACATCGGTACTGGCCACGCCGATACTACCAAGTACGAGTGGACCTCCAACATCATCCGCGACAGCTGCGCGTCCTACGTCGGTCACAACCCGCTTCTTTCCTACATGTCTGTTGGAATGGGTGAATCCAAGGAGAAGACCCGTGTCATTATGCTGGAGAAGATGGTCAGGGGCGCTGGCAACCCTCCGGAGGTGCGTGCTATTGGTTTCCTCCCCTTGAGAGCAGATTACTGACGTTTCTTGCTTGCATTCTAGACGCAGGAGTAACAAGTTTGAGATGACTTCTTAAGATACCCAATTCAATTTCTGAAACATACCCGATACCTGACACGCCAGAGCCATTCCAAGGTTGCGGAACTACATGTCCATGTCCTACTCTGTACTTGCAAATGCGCCTAGAGACTTGACATGATACCCGACTCGAATACATACATACGAAGATTCAATACGCTCGTGCCAATATGCTATCCGGTGGAATAATTACATATTAAAGATGAGGTTTCATTCATGGAGAATCAGCGTCTCGCATCCCCGGACAATTTATCACCGCGCAAATGAACCCTCGAACTTGGAGAACCCCAAGGCCATGTAAGCATCATATTAGCTGTGACCGGGGTCCGAGTATCATATTACATGTCTTTTCTCATGTGTTACATTTATTGGAATTCTGAAAATGCTTTAGGAACTCAAACCTTCTGTACATGCAGGATAGCGAATGTATCTGAAATAACCCAATCGCCATGCTAAATGTTTTAGCTTATGGATAGGAAGAGCTCCTAGATCTGCCAATACACCTCAATTCATAATAATCAACTCCATCGCTAATTAGTGAACAAAAGACGTGATATACATTCAAAAGCCCTGAATAAACCCCAATATACCATCAAGTAGACCCATCCACCGAACCCCCCGTTGCAACCAACTTCGTGTTCTCCGCTTGCAAAGAAGCAATGATATCAAGCCACTTTTGGCGCTCAGCACGCAGGTTGCTCACCTCCTTCTTCAGGTCCTTCACTTCCTGTCGTAAATCCTCAACCTCAGATCTCGACTTAGACTTCTCCGAGCGTTCGGCGTCCTTCCGCTGTCGAGCCTCGATCTTCGAAGCATCTTTCCGCTGACTAGCTTGAATCTTCGAAGCAACTTTCAACTGACTAGCTTCAACCTTGCGAAGCTGCTTCATCAGCTTGCCTTCTTCAGTAATAAGCTGCGCAGATACTTTGTGCATTTGTGCTAGTGGTTCAGGCGTAGGAGTCCGCATTTGTACAGCTTCCTGACCATCGCTGCTAGCACTACGTTGGTGACTTTGCCTTGTCGAACTGCTCGGCGTTCCGAATCTGTTCTCTGCTGCCCGCTTGATCATCACGCCTGTATCGCTGTCGACGTCGTTGTGATTTTTTGTAGGAGTTAAGAGGCCGCTTTGTATGGTGGTGTGTGTTTCCAGCTCCGAGCGAACGGTCTCGAGTTTACGTTCGATTTCGCGCTTGCGGAGGGCTAGTTTGGCGAGTTCTTTTTCATGGGAGCTTAATTTACCGTTCTTGCTCATTTCCATTAGTTCAGTTGGTGGGATATTGCTTTGTACCACTTCTTCTACCATTGGTGTGGCTGATGTGGAGTGCCCTGAGGCCAGTGAGGCTCGTTCAGTTTCTTTCTCTGTAGTCGACGACGCATCGTGGGAAGCTTTTGTGCGGGATGACTTCGAGCTGCGAACTTCGGTATCGTCTGTGGTCTCGTCGGAAGTGCCGAATGCGCCTGGGACAGAACGGGACGGCTCTTGATGGTGTGGGAAGTAGTCGAGGACTCCTGGTGCGTATCTCTCAAGGCTAGAGTTGACCAAGCCTGTGACACTGGCGATTAATCCGTGGTGGGAATGGACGTCAGAGTCTGTGAGATCCGAATCTGAGTCTGAATCAGAAGACTGGCTTTCTTCACCATCGCCTTCGGCTTCGTTTCTGGATTCCCCGGATCTAGGTTCTCCATCACCACCTTCTGATCTCTTCTCTCGTTTTGCGGGCTTGTCTTCTTGAATAGCCCAATCAACAAATTTGGCGGCATCTGCTCCCACGCTTTTGGGGGTGCCTTTGTCCACCATCCATCGAGGAATGCTACCACCTGGGTCACTTCTAGTAACCATGATCCATTCAACCGGGTTCGATTCGGGGTCATTCCCTTGCGTTGATTCATCCGTAGTTCCACTGCCCTCGCTCTTCTTCTCCGCACTCTTTGCACTGGAAGAGCTACTGCTACTTCCGGAGCTGCTTTTCTTGGGAATTTCACGGATGAGTTCAACAGACTCATAAACACCCCGAGTATACCCCGGCTTATGTGGTATATCAGGGTGATCACAAGGCTTAGAAATCATCAACCAGCTCCGACCAGGTTGCTTAGTGCCACCAATCCGCAAGCCATTGTTCGATGTGATAATCAGCGTCACAAAATCTCGCGGGGCTGTGGGCTTCGGGAACTGCGCCGAAACATGATAGACGGTGATCTTTGCCATCTCCGATCCATCCTCATCCTTCACCTCCACCACCTCAACCTTCCGTTCGGCTCCAATACCACGGATACTCTTATCGGGGGTTTGACCCTTCTCAATCTTCTTCAGATTGACCTTCAAAGTCTCATCATACTCCGACGACATCTTTTCTTGCCATCGTGTAAATGACATACCCTCGTGCACACTCCGTCTCCCAAACCATGAGCCGCCTCCATCATTAGCCGAGAGCTTCCAGACGTGTACGCCGAGGGGATTATCTCTCGGCCCACCCATTTTGATGGGCTTGCCCCATTCCTTTTGCAGAGGTATGATATCCGGGTCTGTTTCTCCGACTCTAGCTGATGAAGGGATAACGCGGGGTGCAGACGTATCATTGGGTCCTTCGGTCTCATATGATGGGGGATCGGGTAGTGATTCCGCTACCAATCTACTGTGGTGGAAGATATTGCGGACATATTCGCGGAGTTCATCGGGGGATTGGGGGACGGCACCCCATGTTGTCGGCTTGAGACATTCGAGCGCATCATATAAGGTGGCCATGGGGACTGTGGCTCGGGTCGTTCAAATTGGTATAGAAGAGAGGGTAATCAGGATTATGAGGTGTGCTGTGCTTCGAACAAGAGTTTCAATGCTCGTAGGGCGTCAATTAATGCGGGGAGGAGAACAGAATGCAAGACACATGTAGTGGGGAAATGAGTAGGTCCGATAAGATGCAAACCATGAGTTTGAAATAATCAAGGCCGCGGAAGCGTCAATTCACTGCGTTTGAGATAATGACAAGCTTTTGCCACTGTTTGATGTGGAGAGTAAGAGCGTCGACTCGGTTGTCACGGCTTCTGGCATTGATGACCGACGGTGAAGCCTGCTTGGTCGGAATTGCTGCTGACGTCATACAGCGGTATTGTAACTATCGGGGTAAGTGGAGTCGTGCTACGAACTATATTGGACTTTTGCCCTGGTTATTTGTCCACTCTTACCCCTGATTCTATAATGACCTGCAGATCTGCGTGGTACAATTCTTGTTTTCTTTGGAACTCGGTCTGGGGTTAGGTTCGTGGGTCTGGTCGAGTCTTGAGTCTTGTTTCTCGTCACGGAATATCGGCGGGCGTCATCTGGAATTCCTCTCCGCTTAAAAACCCAGGGGAATGGGACACAGCTAAAGTTATCTCATTGTGTTTCTAATAATCTACTGTACATACTGTAACTATCAAGTTATTGCCGTATCTGTAACTTACTCGAAGAGTGGAACAAGGACAGGGCTTTTGTGGTGTATGCACCTTTCAAAGAATTCACTCTAAAAGATACATACAAATTGGAGTTTAGGTGACAGATTGACAAGAAAGACAAGAGAAGAGAAGGCAGCCAGCGCGGGAGGTCTAGCCCCCCGATCGTGACAAAAGAATGGAAACCAGCATCCTAATCTCGGTGTCAGGAAAAAACAATAGAAAAGTTCGATCAACCTGTGACAGAACTCCTGACATCCGAACCCATCCGAGGCCCAGCCTGGATGATGTCGTGGGGGTTGACCCCAATAGAGTGCGAGCCATGGTGGTATGATAATGAAGTCGAAGAAATTTGAAGAACAGACCCGTGAGACCACTCGTCGCAAAGTCAGGATGTAGTGGATTGCTTCAAGTCACAGACCTAAAGGGTCAATCCAATCCCAGCCTTTCGCGCCCATCGTTCGCCACAGGCGAACAATCGGGTCTGGCGAGGGCGTTCTCAGGGTTTGTTTTCTTTTCGCTTGATCTGCACCACCATAGACCATGACAAGCGAGAAGAGAAGGGGTGAACAGTTCCAGCATGTCAAATGCTGATGCTGGTAACACCCGAACGCGTAGAATCATCCCTTCAACCGTCCCAATCAAGAGCAGGCTGAAATCCGGTATCCAGCACCGGTAAGGATAATGTTCAACGGCAATTGGCAATCGAGTAACACACGTCAATCCAGTCAACGATGAAACTCTCCTGCTGACCACTGTCGAACCGCGCCAATGATAAAAAAGACATAATCGTGGAGACATTCCACATCCGAATTCATATCCCGGTGCCGCGAGGCTTCCTGGTCTTCATGACATATATATGGGACATGAACAAAGGAGAAAATAACACACAAGAGCCGACCCGTCGCTTCTTGATGCAAAAAGAAAGCTGCAAAAAAGTGAAAAGACGCTGACGCTGGCTGAGTAGAAACAGAAACGCAGACAAAATCACAGGTACAACGCAGATACCAAAAGGATTATTCTGGATATGATGCAATGGCAACGAGGTGGTATCACAGATGCACACAGGTCTCTCAAAACAAGAACGCCGTCAAGAATGCCAATTAGTCAGAAGTTGGGATGTGATCAATGGTGGGATCCACTTCCACAAGGATTGTCGGAGAAGTCCGAAGTCGCACAAGGGAGGTCTGACCTAGAACGATCCACGTTCAGGGATATCAGGCGCGGCGACCCGGGAGGCTCGCGGAGGTGTCGCCGGTAGGAGAAAGGGAGGGGGAGAGTAGACACCATCGAGCTTAAGCAAATTGGGGGTCTCCCTTTAGATCGTCGTGCCATAGGGCAACGGAGCGAAATCTCCCCAGCCGAAGCCTGCCATGTTGGCTACCGTACTGCAAGGTTGCACGAGCGTACTCGGGAGCGGAAGGGGTGCGAGAAGGGCCGAGGTCGTTACCATGTTGTCATACGGAAGGTACGGGGCGGTGGTGAACGGCTGGCAGTAGGACGGGGTCGGCGATGGCAGCTGAGCATCACTGAAACTGAGACTGGCCCAAAGATTCGGATTAGAATCATCCGTGGCCGGGGTTGGGCTGGGCGGCAGTACTTTCCACGACTCGATTTGCGCGGACGGTGGGCAAGGGTTGTGCCACCAGACTTCGGGGCCTGTCGAACTGGGTAGAAGAGGGACGGCACGCATCACATCCACCACCCGTGGTGGAGGTGGTAGCAGGGGTACGAATAGATTCGCGATGGCCTGCTTAGCGTCTTCGCCTCGTCCACACATCAGGTCCCCGGCGCCATCCTCTTCCAATCCCTCCAGCGCTTCGGCATCGGTCCGGTACACGAACTTGTTAGCGGCTTGCACGAACTCCTCTTGTAACTTCTTCAGCTGGCTCTGCTTCCCCGACCAATCCCACGTGTTGGCGGCCGCATCCACCGAGTAGACATCTTGATGATAATCCACAAGGGATTCAATTGTTTCCGGGGTTAGTTTGAATGCGACTTCATTGCGAGAGACCATGTCGACGTGCACGACGTAGGCCTCTATGTGGATCATTTGATAGTTGAAAAGACCTTCCACGAGTGGGTTCTCGTCTTTCCGCAGCTCCGCCTCGGGAGCCTTGGTGAACATCATTGAACATAGGGTCCAAATCGCATTCTGCGACGACAAGGTCTCCGTCAGACACCGGGTGTGTTGGGTGACATTGTTCAGAGGACGCTTGACCCGATTAACTCGTTTCAAAGTGGCTGTCAACCACGGCGCCACCTTGGTATTCAACACGACGTTGGGCGAGGACCGCGGCGCAAAAGCGGCCGCGGATGACGGCAATAACATGGTTGGCATTATGACTCTGTGTGAATAGGGGTACGACCGGCGTTGTCAAAGATAATAAAAGAATGTAGAATATAATCGAAGGCCAAATTCATCAAGGCGACATTCGCCCACACAATAGACACCGAGTTGAGGTTGGGATCTGGTTTCACGGTGACGTTTCGGGATTCTCGTTTAAATCGATCGCATAGTCTGTTGGAGTGGGTTCAGGACCTATGAGCCGAAAAGTTGCGTTACTATTAAAGTGCGGGCGAATGCGCGTGGGAAAAAAAAAGGAAAGAATAGAAAATTATATCGAAAGGAACGTGAACAGTATAGAAAGAGAAAAGGATGGACGATATACCACACATAAAAAGAATCGGGAGGGGCGGGATCCATAACGGAAGAGCCAATGCAGTGGAGATTTGAATTTCCTTCTATATAGAGTGCATTAAGGCTAGGGCTTTCTGTATGCAGCCCGATGGAGTCGGGTACGATACAAGTAATGGACCACACGGACTCCCCGATCTGCGTACTTGCACTCGGATTTTCAGGTGGCAAGGATATGCACAGTTGAAACCTGCAGTACTCTAAACAGTTAATTCGAGAATAGAACATAGTTATTATCCTATAATAAAATACCTGAAACCGAAAACTGATCGCACAGTATTTCCCAGTCTCACGGTCTGCGCGTTGCACGTCCATTTGGTCAGAGCCATCTGCAAGATGCCCCAAACTGCAAAAGCTAAGCCCCGATGATCCGCACTGCGAAACAACTACAAAATCTTCCGAGTCCAGAATCCCCCCCCCTCCCCGCCCAAAAACTAAAAAAAAACTAGGATATGGCGTCTTGGCTTGCGTCTAGAATTTGACACCCCATTCGAATGTTCTATGTACCTATCGCTATGGATAAATGTTTACATTCTCAGCTGGAACCTTGGAATGTCCAAAAATACGCTGTGCGATGGGGAAGTTTATGTGGAAAGAGAAAGAGCAAACCATGGAACTCTTGAGCGCTTCCTATGCCGCTAATTCTTACTCCACAAACCCTAACCAGAATGATCTCTAGGCAGATCGCGCATCTCCCACGTTCCCTCCCCGCGACGTTCTAACGTTTCAGAGATCAATACTCCATGTACGTCTAGAAAAGGGGAAACTGAAAACTGAAGGGGGAAAAAAGGAGTAAACAATGCATTTTCTCCTTTGATCTTTGGATGAGTCGAATGGTGGACAATCTCAGCTGATGGAGGGTCGAGCAGACGTGGGGCAACTTGGTCTTGGGCCGCTTCTGGTCTCGGATTCGTCGGTCATGACCGAGTCCGGCCGCTCCACTGTGAGCTGAGATCCCTGTTCCGATCTGCGATTGGGCTGAATGATGACCGGGTCATTGACTTTTTGAGGCGCCCGGCTTTCAAACCGGCGGTAACAATACCGGTTTTGTTGGTTCTTCAGCACTCTGTGTGAGGCCACATGATTGTGATCTCATCTTACAGCGACTTCCCTCTTCCCATGCGCCATGAGGCTTCTCTCGTTCAATCAAAGCTCTGCATTCTAACAACCCTGGAGCCTGGCGGCATATGATTTCGGTCATGTGGTCTGGAGTGTCGTAAGGGGGGGTAGCGGTTGGAATCGGTGATCGAAGCTTTCCATATATGCATTATCCATGAAATCAACCTTCCTGCAGTATGTACTGTATTGTTGGCTTCAACTATGGAGCCAGGTTTTCAAGAAATTCAAGAAATTTCCCTGCTTTGTTGGCAGATCTCGGATAAGGCGATGGCGTGGAGTTGTGGATGATTTTCTTAAAATAGGTGTTTGTTGACTTAGCACTGCCACATGCGCCACGTCACTCGCCACCGGTTGGACGGAACTGTGGCGGTGCCTCATATTGTAGGCATTCACTCATCCATCTGTATTGCAGCGCGTAACAGAGTTTGGCATCAACCAAACTCCAAGATTGTGTTCATTTCCAATCGATTAAGCTCAGATGCTTGTTCTTCAAACTACACTGATGCACACAGCATGGGGCCTTGTTGAGAGCCCGTAGCACCCGGACTAAAATGTGCCCATTTCGGTATTATTGACGATAATCTGGCAAATTACCTTGATAGAATACGCATCAGACCAATCCAGATAGTCTCAACTCTATGACTCATGGTCAAGCCGATGACGGCAGATTTGAAACTGAGCTGTCTTTTTTCTCACCGACAAGATACTCGGAGCGCATTCGGAGCAATGCCCAACTAAAGATGTGAAAGTATCAAAACATCTTCATTAGTTTAGAATCTGCTTAAAAAGGCATATCTGGGCGTGAGTCATGGTTCGTTCTCCGAAAAAATCGCCTTTATCGCCTTTACAGCACGGGGATCATCACCCGTGGACGGGTGAGAATATCAGGTTTATGCTTGGGTCTAAACTCAACAGGTTACTTACTGCATGGACGTCCTGAACGCGTGTGATAGATCATTTAATTTAACATTTCCTATGACGAGCATATTGGCTTGTGTGATATATGGCAGAGTGTCTTGCATGGATATGTGACGAACTGCAAGCATCGCCCTATGCGGATAAGTGTCTTATCTACCGGCCTTTGTTTGCAGATATCTGGAACCTTGGGAAGACCCTTTCAAGGATCCATCTAGACGTATCTCAGAAAGGGGACCATGGAAGACTTCGGGGAACCGGGAAGTCAAATCCCGAAGAATGCCCATCATCTTCAACCTATATTCCAGGTTGGTATGGCATGACACTAGAAGGTCATGGGCTTGAAATATTGTTGTGCTTGTGATCTCACAATACTTTATTTTGGAGTTGTCTAGTGGTTCCTTCCGGATCAAGCCGGGTTGGTATTGTTCTCTTTCTTGCCTAGAAATTACAGTTAGAAACGAGAGCGTGTAACTATCAATACACTGGAGATTTTGGAACCTAAAAATGAACAGAATTCCTTATATTAGAATTCCTTCCACTGGGTGAAAACATATTCTGGTTATTCGAGCCATCATCTGGAGTTGAGTCAAGGTTAAGGGTTTGACGAAGCGCTTGGGTTACGACGTACAGCCCTTAGCGGCTACATTAGAGGTTGTAACCCACCATCATGACTGAAACCAGCTAAATCAGTAGTAGATATTTCAGTGGGGCCTAGGATATAATTTCAAGACTTGTTTTGGATCTATCAGATTCGGTAAACTGATAGTTCTTGCCCAAAACCCCACCCCCCAACGGCTTTAACACATCGTCCTTACTTGCGCCTCACTTTGGAAATGAAATAGGAGTTGTAATTCCGAATACAAAGTAGCTCACTGTAGCAAACCAAGATCCCATTGGCTCAATTCAGGAAGCCTCACTGCAGAAACTCACCATTCGTCTCCCTCAGGACCAGCTGATACTCAGGCTCAAACTGCATGTACATCGCCTCGGGGCTATCTGTTCCTTTCTTAGTGTATAACGCAGTCTCATGATCAATAACTGTCTTTTTCAGATTCCCTAAGATACTTCCCACGGAGCCGGGCGCAATAGAAGACTCCACCAGAAGCTGATTCTGACATGCTCGTTCAAGTGCAATGAATAACGCGGCTGCCTCTGCGACGGTCCCACCAGAAGTAAGAAGACCATGATTTTGCATAATCGGATTTTTCTTTGTTGGTCCAAGGTATCCTGCAATCCGTTGACCCTCTTCTTGCGCAAAAACAACCCCACCGAAGGCCGGATATACCGAGAGGTCGTCATAAAACATGCATGAATCTATGGGGATTCCATAAGATAAGAATCAAGCTCGACTATATAGTCTCTTACCTTGGTTTAGCATATCAGTCCCCTTACCAAAAGTACTCCACGCTCTTCCATACGGGCTATGCATATGACACGCCGCATGGATATCCTGTCGTTTCTTATGAACTGCAGAATGTATCATAAAGTCCGCAGCGTTCACAGGCTTATCAGCTCCACCTACTCGATTTCCCTGCTCGTCCCCCCGGACCATATCCGAGACTTTAAGAAGGGCGAAATGAACGCCATACGGATTTAACCAAAAGGTTTCGGGCTCGATGGGATCTATCTATGTCAGTATATGTTGAAGGCAGGGCGCTAGAGAGCTATGAAGACAGACACACCTCGAAGACTGATCTGTCCACTGCTACCATCCGCGAACCGTAGTTTGGCGAATATACGGAAAGCAGCTGCCATTTGTCCTAGAAGCGATTTTCTCTCTGCTTCTTTGGTGCCAGGTCGAGGGATGTGATGCAATCTTTTGACTTGGCCGTCATTCACTTTTTCTGTGTTCAGAGCTGAAGATCCGACTTCCGTTTCGGCCATGGCAATATCGAGTGGCATGATGACTGATTAAGACTGGGGGTTTCGGACGGGAATGCTCAGAATCAGTAAAAAAGTGAAGAAAAAGTTCGGATTTGGTGCTAAAGAGAGGGGAAGGATAGCCCCGCATAACGTTTCATGACGTGCCAAAGCTTTCCAAGAACAGCTCGAAAGAAGCCGAATGAAAGAATCCAGATGATATGAACACAATAATGAATTCAAGATTTGAGCGTATGTCAAGTCATAAATTCAGAACCTCTTACATAATTATGCACGCGAGTAACTACCTAGGTTGGTAAATCTAGGCCCAGGAGGTGCTCCGTGGATGTCAGGAAAGAGCAGTATACTGAGAAACCACTCAAAGGTCGTCCAGATGCATGGAACGTAGGACTCAACTCATGATAGAATCAAAAGAGTTATAGAGTGGTCGGTACCTACCCAATGATAATGAGCCAATCAAAGAAGCTAGCAGAATACCTGGTCACTGAAAGAGGGGCAAGGCTGCAATGAGAAGCGTATCTTGCTCCTCATTATATCAACCCGACCACTATTCAAGTCCCATTCCAGAAATGCCATCATTTCTTGATCTTCCACCAGAGATCCGCCTCTTAATATATGCTTATGCGCTCAATCCCAATGAATACGTGAAAAGCCTTCGGAAGATCATTAGAGTCGTGGCACTTGCTGCGACAGGTTCTCCTCTTTCTGCGACAGGTCTTCCACTTTGTGAGGAACCACGTTTATATGTGAAGCGATACACACCTTCTATTTTATTACTTAACAAAAGAATCACGACTGAGGCTCTTCCTGTCCTATACCGAAAATCGCTGAATTTCTATGGAACTCCAAGAACAAACTTCACAATGCGCCAAATGGATATTGCCGAGTTCATTAGCGAGCATTTACTTCAGAAAACTCAATATAGCACTTTACGACTACGGGAACCCAACAAAACCTTTGTTTTATCATTGCTTGATATTTGGGGTGCTGGTAACCAATTGAGAAGGTTGGATGTTCATCTTCCAGAGCAAGCAGCACGCAATAATCGACACTGGAATATTGTTGAAAGCAGGGTACCAATCCTTCCTCTGCAGCACCTCTGTCATTTTACATTTTAACAAGTCTATTAGCTTCAAACGTTTTCCACAATGGTCCCTATTAAGTGGCACGAGCTTGTCAACCCGTTAAAAGAGGAGACGAGAGCCGATTAAACCATGCACAGATTTAAATAAAGCCTGCATCTTGTTCTAGCTGTTAAATGGTCCAAGTCTGACATGTCTGGAACTTGGACGTTCATTTCAATATGAAATTGTTTACAGTTCCACGTGGGTTCCCACGGTACGGAACCGAGCTAGCAACCACTATGGATCTTTAAGGGTCCGTTCCCGGATCTGTTTTCAGGAACAGGAAGCTAGTGACGAGACCACATCCATTGAAATGGGTCCCCAAGACAGAGTAAGCCTGGCTCGGAGCGTATTTGAGGAAGCGATCGCCAATATTATGACGATCGGCCTTCAAACCTTGGAACCCTTACGAGATAGGCATGTTGTCAGAAAACAACTTCCCCAGGTTCTGGGGTAAGCGACTTGGCGACTTACTGCGCCTCATTACGGAGCCTTGTAGGACTGTTACTCCAAAAGCGTTATATAGCAGAATCTGGGTCTCGTGATCATCAATGAGATCGGCTTAAAGCACAAAAGGGTCTTACAAGGACCAGGGCACTCGTCGAGACAGATTGCATCAAGTCAGTGAAGCTAGTCAGTACTCTATTGCATTTTAATGATATACAGATTGTAGGTGACATCAATTGAATGACTGCAAAGAATGCCAGATTTGGTCCGGGGCTCCGGCTCCAAATGAACCCCGACGCTTCATTACGCGAACCCCGCGACGCCGATCATCATTGCGCTAGCAGCGCATACGACCCACTGTGAACGAATACGAGGAATCATGTTCCGTACGTGTTGCATTCTGTCGTTGAAGAACCCCCGTGTTTCATGCAGGGTCCACTCCATAGAATCAGTTCGGGTTAGACTAAATACTACTTCTATGCAGCCACCCGAGCACCCGAGCATGTATATGGGCAAACAACAATTGGATACCCAACGCAGCCATTGAAGTTAAATCACTGCAGCTATTCAAATGAGCGCAGAAGCGCAAGAACTGGTAGCTACCCCTTATAAGGACCAATTCCCCCCCAAGGATGGTGTTTTGGAAATTTGAATAGCAAATTACGCGTGAAAGAACCTCTTTGGCACGGACCCAAAAACCAAGATCTACTAAAACAAGATCAGCAGTCAATTTTCCTGACCATCCTGCCGCGCTTTGCTAAACGAATAACGGAATATTAGCGTATCGAGCTATGGTTACATGCAGATCCTCAAGACCGCGGACTGCCCCGGTTTTCACTCCCGTCCGAAGACCTTGAGACCCATGGCGAACTATAGAACCATGATTCTCATGACGAAAACGGAAAGTGACCCGTTAGAAAGGGCCAAAACACTCCAATTACTGACATCAAGGAGAATTCCGGCACAAGTAGAGCCCGGTCAACTCACATGTGGAGTCCCAACGTCCTCGGCTCAGGCAATTGAGTGGATCTGGGGAAAAGATACCTGGGACTTTAAAGGGGTGGAATATCTCCATTAGAGGTGAGTTTTTTTCTGCTAGACGCCAATTACCAGCCATCAACACCGTGCCCCAGGAGTGAGGAAGCAGCGGTTCAAGATGCGTTTCTCAGCAGCATTCATCTCAACCCTTGTGCTGTCTAGTACAGCTCTAGCTGGATCTGCCAACCAGACATCCCCGTCAGCTCAGGCAGATGTTGAGACACAGTCCATTGCTCAGCAGGACTCTAACGCTGATCTTGTGTCAGAGACTCCTTCTGTCGCCGGTACCCCGAATCATCCCGCCAACGCTGCTCCTACTCCATCGGATACCACAGAAGTGACCCACCATGCTGCTGCGACAGCTGACCCTTCCGATAACCGAGAGGAGAGTAACGAGGCTACCGATATCCCAGGTATTGAACCATCGCAACAGACGTCCCATCCAAGTGCCCAGAAGTCCGCTGGCACTAACATCGCTGGAGTCAACAATGATCCAATGACCGTCAGCAACTCCGCCCCCTCTGCCCCTAGCTCTGGCATGCAGACTGGCCAGAACACAGAGGCTCCGGGCTCAAAGCCTTCTGGCACACCAGCTTCTGAGCCCGCAACTGTGACCCGAACCCGTACTGCTGTAAGCAGTAGCAGTACATATAATGGCGATGATGACGATGACACTCTGCTTAGCTCCTGGAGCGATTTTGGCAATTTTCTGGATGGATTGAAAGGTCTTCTTTCACCCACGTTGCTGGAAGATATCGAGTCATTCTTCCACCATGTTGCTTGGTTACTGGATGATCAGACGACCACAAACACCAAGAACCTAATCAACACTGCTAATGGACTCCTCACCAAGAGCCTTATCAACAAGCTAGAGGCCCTTTTGGACAATGCTAGCGCTCTTTTGACCCCTGAGGTAGTCAAGAATCTCAAGGAATTGCTTCCAGAGCTCTCACCTCAGCTTCTGAAGGAAGCGAGCAGCTTGCTTGACAATGCCAATAAGCTTCTTACTCCCGAGACCACATCTGAACTACAGAAGTTGATCTCGATCGCGGCGCCAGTTATCAAACCAGAGCTGTTCCAGGAAATTAACAGCTTGTTGGCTAACGGCAACAAGCTCCTCACTCCCCAATTTGTTGATGAAACAAAGTCCTTGATCGGCACTGTGGCACCAGTGATCACCCCCGAGCTGCTGAAGGAGGTGAACTCCCTGCTTTCGAATGGTAATAAGTTGCTCTCGCCCGACTTCATTGACGAGACCAAGTCTTTGATTGGAGCCGTGGCACCCGTGATCACACCAGAGCTCCTGAAGGAGGTCAACAGCCTACTTACCAACGGTAACAAGCTTCTTACCCCCGACTTCATCAATGAGACCCGTAATTTGATCGGTACCGTGGCACCTGTGATCACCCCCGAGCTGCTGAAGGAAGTGAACTCTTTACTTTCCAATGGCAATAAGTTGCTCTCGCCCGACTTCATTGACGAGACCAAGTCTTTGATTGGAACCGTGGCACCAGTCATTACACCCGAGCTTCTGAAGGAGGTCAACAGTCTACTTTCCAATGGCAACAAGTTGCTGTCGCCTGACTTTGTCAATGAGACTAAGGGATTGATTGGTACTGTGGCGCCATACATTACGCCTGAGCTCCTCAAGGAAGTCAACGCGCTGCTCTCGAATGCCAACAGTCTTCTCACAGAGAAGACGACCAAGGAGTTGACCGGTCTTTTGGATATGCTTGGGCCAGTCTTGACGCCCCAGCTCTTGCAGAATGTCTCTTGGCTGCTGGGCAACGGTACCAAACTGCTTAACCCCGTATTCGTCAACCGGACGGCTGGTCTGATTGATGATATTGCACCTGTTATCACACCTGAGCTTCTGGGCCAAGTTGGTGGATTGCTGAACAATGCGGACGATCTTCTCACTCGGAAGTTTGTGAACGAGACACAAATTTTGATCGAAGATGCTGCTGATGTAAGTTGGTTTCCTGGGGTAGTTTGAAAGCTCACTAACTTTTTTTCTAGATTCTTCCTCTCGTCACAGAACTATTGAATTCGCTGTGAGATTTAAGGATGGGGGCCTGACAATATGTAATGTACAGTATTCATGGATGATGTCTGAGTACGTCTAATACGACTTAATTGATTGAAATGGGGAATTATTACATTCACATTGATGTAATGCAATTATTTTATACAGTTACGATTCAAGTGACTATGGCAAGCATTGGATGTGGGATATTTGGAAACCCATGTCTTCGCTGCTACCTAACTTGAAGAAACTCATTTACACCTACACAAACTCATATACGCAACGGGTTCCCAGGTTGCAAACCTAGCCACGAGCTTTTCGACCCCTTGGAACACAAAGTAATTGTCATCAAAATGAAAACTGAGGTAGATGAAACAGACCTATTCTGTCTGCCTGTTTAGTATTAAATTAAAATGTCTATAGTCCTGAAGTGGGTCAAACCCCCCCCCAAAACCCCCAGACCCTAAATCAGTAAGCTCCGATCCCTTACAATTAGATGCGAGAGGTAAATTGGCGGGGGTAAAATAAATCCGATTGACGTTTGACTCAAAGCTAGGCGTGCATCTAGTAAGAATGGATGTGCATGTATCAATTCTCTTCAATCTTTGGAGGATTCCCGCCCCTGTCTTGCCATCCTTTTCTTTGGTGAATCGTGGATTCGAGAAATGTGTCATTTTGTCATGAGAGAGACGAATGAGAGCGATAAGCAAGCCATTGGCGCCTAATGTGATTTCATTGGTGCGCACGACAAAGTTATGAGAATGATCAGAGTCGTTGCTGGAACACATACTCCGATTGCCGCACGATTCTTCAGGCAAGTAATTGGCTTGACCTACTTGTTTCCCAGAGGGAAGCAAAATGGTATTAAGGGTTGGGTATGTGGGATCCCAGGGCCGGTAAATGAGTCGAATGTATATCTCGATAGGCGCAAGCGCATATGGTCCCTTAGTAACAGGCTCAAGGCTTTCAAGCCTAGTACTTGTGAAGGATTTGTGCTTTGTTGACCAAAACTGGTGTTGCCTCCTGATTCATGGGAAGCCTTTCAATTGTCGAAAATGTAAATGGCAGAGTATCGTCTGGGGGGCCTCAAGATGGGATGTCGGATGCCTTCACTTGGTGGTATTTGGAAACAACTTTCAGCTCCGTATCCCGTTCCTTGATTTTCTTGTCCATTGCTCTCTGGACCTGTTCTCTCTTTTTCTCAGCTTCCTCGATTTTCCTTTTCACTTCCTTTGCGGCCTGTTCTTGCGCCCTCAAGGCTGCCTCCCGCGTTGGGAAGTCTTGGCGCAACTGTTCGAGCTCGACCTGCACATCTTGCTCATCAATTGGCTGGCAGGTGATTGGGTGGTAGCGATAGACGGGAAGTGGTTCCCCTGGTACTTGGATTTCAGGAAGATCGGGGTGGATTGGAGTGGTGCGTAGGGGCGAATCAAGCGGAACAGCGGAGGCAGCCTCGGATGGTGGAGAAAGAAGAGAAGCTTCAGTTTCGAGCATTGTTGCAAGCTGATAGACTTAAAATATGAAAGTGGCTAGAATTAATTCGCCGCGGCCTCTTGCTTTGAAGTAGGAAGGATGCGAAGTAGAAACAGAACGCCGAGCTTCCGCGGCATTGGAGATTCTGCCACAATTGCCCCACCGCCTTTGTTCACGACGTATGCGGGGGATCGGATCTCCATGGACTTTCAGATGTGCAAAATTCATGAGGCTATAGGATCTTCCGAATAATACTAAGGTGATTATCTTAGGCAGGTCCTAAGTGGACACTGCTGTGCCTTTGTCGCCCAAGGCTAAGCAACAAGATCCCTGACTGGAACACCGTCTCACCAATAGGGTGCATTGGGCTTGCTTGCATACATTGAAGAATCATGCAGGCATTTGGTACGTCTTCCCCCTTGAGTTCCCAAATATTTTTTCCATTATAGGCCTTGAAGTGGCGTACTAACCATGCCGTGGAATATAGTCCCGAAGACCAGAAGGGTAAGTCTTCGAAGCCTCCAATGGAGTGCAAGTACAGACTAACATGTGCCCCTAGCCCCGGTTTGAGCTTGTTTTAAGGGTATTTTGTCATTCAACTCGGCCTTTTGACACGTATTTATACTAACAAACCACAAGATCATTGACATCAACAATGTTCCTTTAGGAAATGGCACCGTGTGGGTAAAATGGCGCCTTCCATCATCATGTGGTGCGTCGGAAAGCCAGGGTCACACTGAAAAGGCACCTCTTGCGGATCACCGCGCATCTTGGAATTACGAGAAGACCTCTCTGGTGAGGATCACCATCGACAGAAATTCAATGCTACAAGAGTGCGATATCAACTTTGAAGTCATTCAAGAGTTTCACTCTTCACCTGCCAATGACAAGAACATACTCGGCAAAATCAAGCTCAACCTTTCAGAATATGTGGACAAGGTTGACGAGGAGGAAGGCGTGGTTAGGAGATACCTAATGTTTGACAGTAAAGTCAACAGCACAGTCAAGATTGGCATCGCTATGCACCAAATCGAGGGAGATCGCAATTTCACCACGTATGTTTTCCCACCATAGGCTATCCCTATTCAACAGCTAATCAAAAGCAGACCACCTCTGAAATCGGCCACAGTATTTGGAGGCATTGCAAGGGTAGTGCATACCGCAGAGCCCGGAGATGCAGACGAACCCGGCAACCTAGCATCAATCAGCACCAAAACCAGTGAAATGGCAGACATGCAAGACATGTACCGGCGTACCCTGGCAGCCTCTTGGACGTCCCGAGCTTGCGACTTGCCAGCTGATAAGCTGATCGAGGAGCTGTTTACCGGAAGTTCATCTTGGAACAATGATGCCCATAACGCAGACGAGCCAAGGGACAGCCATCCAAGCGCCTTTCTCAGCGTAGAAGCAGCTGAACGCCAAAATCGCTCAGGGAAGAGTCTTTCCCCCAGTTTCGAACGACGACCTAAGAGTTCTATCAGCGTTCACTCACATAGTAGTGGGAAGACTCCTGACTCTCTTACTAGTCTTGGGGCTTCACAAAAAAGCAGGGATCTGGAGCATCATTTATATGATGGGAAAGGCCGAAGCTGGAAGAGCAGGAATGCCGAGCACGAACGCTCTGAATTCGATGTCCGAGAGGATCTACGCAGCTGGGAACTACCATCTAAAGAATAGAGCGCTAGAAGCTTGAATGAAATGAACCCACCAGAATAGACCCGATCGTCAAACCCAAGCCTGGGGTATGTTTTTGTACTTATACTGCCCTCGTGACCATAAGAGCACTCAATATGTATGATTTGTCAAATCAACCTGGCTTGTCCCTAATTTTGCGTAGTTCCTTAGGTACAGAAATAAACTACCTGCTATTTTATCGATTAGAGTAGAATGCAAGAAACCCTTGAGAAGTGATCAGTGTCGGTTGGCGGAGCCAGATTGTAAAGCAAACGCCCCGGAGAATTCAGCCACGGAGAATCCAGCCCCACCGGGTATCGGGGACCCGAAGCCTGACCTCAAAGGTGTAACTCCTCTTTCCCAACCACCGGCTGTCCCTGCCCGACAAATTTCTGTCGTGACGGCTCGTTCGATCCTATAAAAACTTGTTTTTTTTTTTTCTAGCGACAATTTTCTAGCGAGAGCGTCTTTCCATCCCCTACCAGCGTGTTGTGCTCATTACCTAGAGCTGTTGAACCCCCACTCCATTATGAAGACCATGCGTGTATAGTGATTCACCGTTCCCGGCATGGACAAAACACAGGTTGCTAAGGTCAGCTCCGGCATAGTGCGGTCGTTTCTTTTCTTATCTTGGCAACTCACTAACTGCTGTTCATTTAGCAGGTTGACAATGTGACCTTGGCTCGCCGCGGCGAACAAGTGGACGGATCCCTCCATCTAACCCCTCACCATCTTATCTTCTCCCATTTCCCGCCCATCTCCGGCGAGGATCAGGCCAAGGGTGTGACAGTCAGACCGAAAGAGCTCTGGATCACCTACCCTATAATTGCTTTCGGCACCTTGCGACTGGCTCCCGCGGCCTCCCGCCAACTATCTTCTATCCGCCTTCGCTGCCGTGACTTCACGTTTGTCTGTTTTTATTTCGCCAATGAGCATAAAGCCCGTGAAGTATTTGAAAGCATCAAACAATGGACATGCAAATCTGGTCGGCTGGATAAGCTCTATGCTTTTACCTATCAGCCACTGCTCGCCGAGAAGGAGTTTAATGGCTGGGAGTTGTATAACCCTCGGAAGGAGTGGATGCGCCAGGGCGTCTTAAAAGAGAGCTCCGGCTGGCGTGTTTCAGACATCAATATTGATTACAGTGTATGTGCTTCTCGGGGCGGTCTGCTATGGTTGCTAACGCGTCCTTAGTTCTCTCCAACATACCCCGCTCTGATTGCGGTACCCTCCTCTATCTCCGACAATACGATCAATTACGCAGGCCGATACCGTTCCAGGGCGAGAATCCCTGCCCTTACTTACTTTCATCCGATTAACAACTGCACCATTACCAGAAGCTCCCAACCCCTTGTGGGCGTGCGCCAGAATCGCAGTATTCAGGATGAGAAACTACTTGCTACCATCTTCTCAACTTCGCGATCAGAACGGCCCTTGGGTAGCTTTTCTATCCCTACTTTAGAGAACGAGCAATCGGATTCCAGTCATGGCAGTTCGGAATGGAACGAGACGGGCCCTGACATGTCAATGGCTGAGGATGTCAAGGACGATATGCTTGCCGCTGCTCGTGGAAACCCTGAAGATGAGCGCTTGATATACGGTGCCCAACAACAAAATCTGATCGTTGATGCACGACCAACAGTGAATGCATATGCAATGCAAGCTGTTGGTATGGGTTCCGAGAATATGGACAACTACAAGTTTGCCACTAAGGTATATCTTGGTATTGACAACATCCATGTCATGCGTGATTCTTTGAACAAGGTTGTTGATTCCTTGAAAGAGACTGACGTTACTCCTCTTGGCCCTAACCGAGACCAACTGGCGCGAAGCGGGTGGTTGAAGCATATTGCGGGTATTTTAGAAGGGGCCAAGGTGATTACCCGTCAAGTTGGACTACAACATTCACATGTTTTGATTCACTGCTCCGATGGATGGGACAGAACAAGCCAACTTAGTGCCCTTAGCCAGGTCTGCCTGGACCCATACTTCCGTACCTTGGAAGGCTTCATGGTCTTGGTAGAGAAAGATTGGCTTTCCTTTGGTCATATGTTCCGGCATCGGTCTGGTCATCTGAACAGCGAAAAATGGTTCCAAATTGAAAACGAGAGAATTGGCGGCGACAACAATCGTGGATTTGAAAGCAGCGGCGCAGGGCAGGCCCTTGAGAATGCGTTCCGTAGTGCCAAAGGCTTTTTTGGACGAGACAACAACAGTCGTGACTCCCTGCAGGATTCTGATGGAGAGATGCTGAGTTATGACTCTGACACACCGACAAAGAAACCCAGTTCGGCTCCACGCTCCATTGTGGCTGAGAAAGAAGTTACGAAAGTGAAAGAAACCAGCCCTGTCTTCCACCAGTTCCTAGATGCGACATACCAGCTATTGCACCAATACCCAACTCGTTTTGAGTTCAATGAACGCTTTCTCCGCCGCCTACTATACCATCTCTATTCTTGTCAGTTTGGAACATTCCTGTTCAACAACGAGAAGGAGCGGATGGATACGAAAGCAAAAGAGAGGACTCGCAGTGTGTGGGATTGGTTCCTAGCCCGACGAGAACAATTCATCAACCCGCAGTATGATCCAGAAGTTGATGATCACAAGCGAGGACAAGAACGACTGCTCTTCCCTCGCCCAAAGGATACACGCTGGTGGGCTGAGTCATTTGGTCGAGCAGATGGAGAAATGAATGGACCCCGACCTTCTGATCCATCACTGACAAGTGACTATGATAGTCCCGGTGCAGTCCGGACACCCGTCTTGACTGGCATCGAGACCGCGCAGGAAAATGTGACAACTGGAACTTCTAGCGCCAATGTTTCCAACGTTGCAACGTCAGGTCTGGCTGCAGTCACGTCAGGATTATCCAACATTTCGATCCTTAAGAACAATCCACATGAGCCTAAAGGAGAAGAAAGCCGGAAAGAGATGGAGGTGGAGATGCAATAAGAAGAGAGGCAGCGGGTGGACATTTAGGATCTGATGTATCTTCTGATCACGGATTACCTATGGAACACATTTGAAATTACAAAGCATGGCATAGTGATATCCGCTGGGATGTCACATTTCCAAAGGACTGGCCCCAGATGAGGCTTTCTTCCGATTCTACTAGAACTGAAGAATTGAGCACATGAAACATTACCATACTTCCAATGACGACATTCATGCCTTCGTGCCTAAATTTGTAAAGTTTTTGACGCCCGATGGCTCAGGTGTCAACACTAGACCTGATCTGTGCTGTAATGTAAGCGAGGGTTGAGCCCTAGCCTAAACGGGCAATGGAAGCCCTACGCCCAAAAAATCCCCACTAAATCAAACTCGCAACCGAGCGACCAACCTCTCGACCTCGACCACGCCCTCCCCCTCGTCGACACCCCCCAATTCCACCAACCAGGAACGCAAAAATGGCCGCTGTCCAGGGAGCTATTTCCAAGCGCCGGAAGTTCGTCGCCGACGGTGTCTTCTACGCCGAGCTCAACGAGTTCTTCCAGCGCGAGTTGGCTGAGGAGGGATACTCCGGTGTCGAAGTTCGTGTTACTCCCACTGTCACCGACATCAGTACGTTCGCCCTTCGATTTCCCTATTGTTGATGGATATTGGGTGGAATTTGAGATCTGCAAGAGCACGGAATGTCTGGAATTGCCGACATTGAAAAATTTAAAGATCATCCATTTGGGGGGGCATATTCAGTGAAAATTGGGATTCAATGCTAACGGATGGTGCTTCCTACAGTTGTCCGTGCCACCCACACCCAGGAGGTTCTCGGTGAGCAGGGTCGCCGCATCCGCGAGCTCACTTCCCTCATCCAGAAGCGTTTCAAGTTCCCCGAGAACTCCGTTTCCCTCTATGCCGCCAAGGTCCAGAACCGCGGTCTCTCCGCTGTCGCTCAGTGCGAGTCCCTCCGCTACAAGCTTCTGAACGGTCTTGCCGTCCGTCGTGCCTGTTACGGTGTCCTCCGCTTTATCATGGAGAGCGGTGCCAAGGGTTGTGAGGTTGTTGTTTCCGGAAAGCTCCGTGCTGCCCGTGCCAAGTCCATGAAGTTCACTGTACGTTTGCACCGATCAAGAGAGGAAATATGGATGGTCAAGCCTGCGTGTTGGAGTTGGACCTTTCGACCGATCAGATTGTGTTCGGATCCAATGCGTGGGGGCTTCCCCATATGCCCCTCTCATGTCTCACAGTTGTCTGCGAATCTGTTTCTAACATGCATCAACAGGATGGTTTCATGATCCACTCCGGTCAGCCCGCCAAGGAGTTCATCGACTCCGCTACCCGCCACGTCCTCCTCCGCCAGGGTGTCCTTGGTATCAAGGTCAAGATCATGCGCGGCTCCGACCCCGAGGGCAAGTCCGGCCCTCAGAAGACCCTCCCTGACTCGGTCACCATCATCGAGCCCAAGGAGGAGCAGCCCGTCCTCCAGCCCATGAGCCAGGACTACGGTGCCAAGGCTGTTGCCGCCCAGCAGCTCGCTGAGCAGCAGCGTCTGGCCGAGCAGCAGGCTGCCGAGGCTGAGGGTGGTGCTGAGGCTTACGCCCAGGAGTAAATGTTATTCTTTCATTAATCCTGGCTATTCCTTTTCTTTCTTCCTCTCCTAACCTAACCTCATACTCTCTACCTCACGCAATCAAAATTACATGAAGATTCAAGATTTTTTGCACTAGGCATATTCCATGATATAGTCCTTCACTGCGTCTTTGGATCCACGTATTTACCATAAGAACTGTATTGTGCGGGTTAGGTCAGACCAACTAACTCCTGTGGATGCATGTCAGTCGATAAGAAATTATTATCCCACACACCTTTCTATGCATCCAAATGTATCACAAATATCAATGGAGCACTTGAGATAACCCAGACCTTGGTACAATATCCACTCTTTTGTTTAACCCTTAAGAAGTTACTACGATCATTTTACCATTTTAGTGATTTTTCATAGAATTCATACCCTGACATGATCCACTTCTATTTAGGGACCCCACAGCACAGCAATAATTGTATGCAAACTTTTTCGCAGTCTTAATGACCGCAGATGTATGATTCTGAATTTCTAAGGCAACTTGTTTCTTCGTGTTCAATGGATAATGTCCTTCGAATGTTTGATATACTGCGCCTTTATCTCTTCAAGAATGATCAAAGCTTGAATTCCACGTGGGTCAAAAAGTGGGTCCATATGTTTACACAACGTTCCAAGTGCATATCTATGGGCATATTCAAGTCCCTGATCACCATTTTCTGCCATTTGCCACGAATCTTTGCTTCCTCCATTCAATACTTTGAGCTCTTCAACCTCTCATTATGGGCATGAACGGACCCAGAATCAAAAACCCTTTGGAAGACCTACAGTGGGAAACAAGGCTCAAAGTCACTCTGTACAAGAAAAACGACTGCAATGCCGCCATTTGTGACCAAAAGTCCCCCTGGCTCTAGGGCTTAGAGTCCGCCGACTATGTGTTACACGTAGCATTCAGCACCGTGGCGTTTTCGCCCATGAAATACGGCGTTGCACCGAAGTTCACTTGTGTACTCAGCATGCGTGCATCTATGAGCGGAAGGATCCTAGACATCAAAGACCCCTCAGAGATACCCTATTGCATCTGGCATTCAGAGCATCCATTCCAGACGATCCTGCGCGAATTAAAAAAAGCATTATCCCAAAATGATGTATCACGCGGCTCGCGCCTGTGCCGTGGCGGGATATTCTGATCTCTACTCGGGACTCCAGACCTTCTAAGGTCCATATCGCTGCCGAAGCTCGCGAAGCTAGCTTAGCGAGGAGTAACATAGGCAGCGAGGCAATATACGAGTATGGAATGTCAAATTATTTGAATTTTGAGATCATTAATGATGATAATCGATCTGTCAATATTGACATTCCTCCCATAGAGAATGACTTAGATACCCCAGGCTTGATTGACTTTCTCAAGTTGTCAAATCGCATGTTTATGCCGAGGCTAAGGAGTCTTCAATTCGTACTATCTGGAAGGCATCAAGTCGCTCAGCGCAGCCAGTGTAGAGGAATTAAGATTCAATATTAAATACTTGGAGGACACCCACACTGCCAAAGTGCTGTATTCCCTGCGCTCGACTACCAATAGAGCTCTGTTTAAAGACGAGCCCTTCAAGTTAACAACTGCAGAGCAGTTCTGATGGAACCTCGAGGCGACTAAGCGATTTGGGATTTATATTCCTTGGCATGGATGCTATTGGCTTTATTAAGAAAATAGGAGAGCAGGAAAGTTACTAGGATGTCTAATAGATATGTGAAATCCCGAGATCCTTGATTCCAAAGACCTTTCTACATAGAATCATGGAAACGACCTCTAGACGGTGTTAACGTTGAAGCATAACATTTGATTTTATTTTGGCATCTCTGTAGCTCTAATCGAAACAAGGTGTATCAAAAATAAGAGCACTCCTCATCATGTCATCAGCTGCGTCAATCTTCACAGGATATAGCTATATTCAGCCTACAGGAAAGGCTCGATGTTGATCTCCAGGGTGCTGACGGGGTACTTAAGCTCGTACTTCTCCAGCACGGTAGGGTGAAGGATACCAAAAGTACCAATGACGTGTTCCTTATCACCAATGCGAACATGAATGGTTGCGGCATGGCCAGCGAAGTAGGTGGGGTCTGCACAGGAGTAAGTTAGTATCTAAGTAGGTGAAACACGGTGTCATGGAAACTTACCATCCAACTCCTTGATCCAGTACTGCGCAGCACCAGAAGCAGCGTTATCGAGACCCTCCTCGCCGATAATGAAGGCGCTCCGCATCATGGCCATCACGCGATCCAAGAGACCGTGCACAATCTCGAAACCGCTGGTCTTTCCGTACCAGGCAGCGGCGAAGTGTCGCTCGTTGCGGCTCTTGCGCTCCAGGGTCAGATCCTTGAAGGCGACATCGCTGACCTCGAAGACCTTCATAGGCACGCTGTGGCCCTTGTTCTCTCGGATGGTCTTGAGAAGACCGGGGAGCAGACTGGTGCGGACAATCTGGAACTCCAAAGTCTTGGGGTTGGCCAACTTGACGGCGGTGGTACCGTCGTCTTTGCGGTTCAACCAGGCAAAGTTCTCATCGTGCGAACACAAGATCAGAGGGAGAACCTCGGACCAACCGGCCATGGCGGCCTCCATACGAATGATATCGGTCAGCTTGTTGACGGGGAGGGGCTGGGCAACGGTGCCAGACTTGCTGGGGAACGAGCGGGGGAGGTTGTTGAAGCCGTAGGCGATGGCGACATCTTCCATGATATCGCACTGGTGAAGGACATCGGCACGGGTGGGAGGAATTTCGACTTCGACGATGTCTGGCTTGGTGGCAGAAGGCTTGGCCCGGAAAGCCATCTTAGACAGCCGGGTGCTGATGTCCTCCGCGGTGAGGTTCAGGCCACAGCATTGGTTGATGTAAGAGACCTCAGCCTCGGCGGTACGGGGAGAAAGGTCGGGAGTGATGCGAGTCTCGTTGTTGTGCTCCGAAACAATCTTGATGGGCTCGATACTGTACATTGAATTAGTATATATCCATAGGACCAAATGTAGGACTCCGCTTACGTGAAAGGCTCCGAGGTATATTGAGAGAACATGGTGACCATCATACGGTTCACGATCTCGAGCTTTGTTCGGTCAAGCGCGGTGATCTCAATGAAGACATTGGTGGTGTTCACAGAAATTTTGGAGTGGTCACCGTTGATAATCGGGGGCAGAGAGCAGACGGTCCGCTTCGAATCATAGATGACGGGGTAAACGGGGGAATCGCGAATAATGTGCAGGAATTTACCCAGCTGTTGGTGTTTCTGTTGCGCGAAATGAGTGAGCATCTGGCAAATACCAAAGAGTGTTAATCCTGCCATACCTCGTAGAAGGTCATCATCTCCTCGCCGTTCATTTCCTGGGTCTGGTTCAACGGGGTGAACTTGATGTCCTTGGGAGGGAGAGCCTCGTAAGTGAATGGCCCTTGAATGGTATCCAAATCATGGGTACCAATCGAGACGAGGGTTCGTTGACGGGCCAGGTTCTGGTGAAGCTTGTCCTGCAGAGCGATGAAGGACTCGTAACGAGCGGTGTCGAACTTGACGTTCCGTAGGATAGCACCGGAGACATAGGGTCGAATCTTGGTGGTCTTTTGTGGTAACTTAGTAAATAAATCACTTACAAACGTCACTACTAATACTGACCTCTTCCTTGACGATGATCTCCTGGAGCTGGCCGTTCGGGGGCGGAACCAACTTATACTCGGGCAAGGGTTTCCGGCCCAAGAAGATATTGAGCATCAATTGGATGCCCTCGAAGCACAGCAAGTCATATCTGTAACCTGTCTTAGTCTCCGCTTCAATGTGTCCTGATAGGGCCGGGCATACCGGTTGGCGGGAATTTCGATCTTAAGCTGCGGGGGCTCCTGCACGCCGTTGACGATGGGCCGGTCGGAATTGGTGGTCTGTAGTTTCTTAGTCGCAAGTTCCAAATGTAGGAGATCGCAGAGGATCATACGTCTTCGTCAAGCTCGATACCTAAGTAAATTGGTCAGCGCAATGCCCCGCAAGAGTTTATCAATGGGATTGACTCACCAAATTCGAAGCACAATTCATCAAATTCCTCCGTGGTATATCTAGAGATTTGTACAATATCAGGTTAGATAATCCGAGGTAAACAAGTTTCCCGAGGGAGTGACATACTCCCGGCCCAACTCCTTGAAGAGAGCGGCCTTGTCGACCGAGATAGTGGGCATGGCGGGGGTAGTTCGCTATGCGATGCGACACAAATCTGGCAGCGAGAAAACTTTTATGTTAGCGGAGGAAGATATGTGGAAACTTCAGGAATAACGGTATTGCCCGTCCATCGAGAGATCAGGGAGTATCGTACCAATTCCGAGTCACCCAAGGGAACACTTAGCGAGGAGAGAGATATGATAATGACTCCGAAACAGAAATTCTACGCGCAAGCCACCACCGCCACATTAATGCCCCCCTCTTTGTGACAGATACTGTATTGTACTGTCACACTTCCATGAAATCTGACCTCATAATGTGGGTTCATGGTGGGAAATGGTCCGTGCCGTGCGGTATGTAAATTACACCCAGCCGCAGTGTTTGATCGCTGAAAGCTCAGAAGTGATTCAAGTCGGTGGAAAACATTCAACGAAAAATAGATCTGAGGTTTTCCGGGGGCTTTCAACCCAAGACAAACTAGCTTTAGGTGATAGGCTATATATCACTTGTCAATTGTCTGGTGTGTCCTTGTCTTCCGCATTTTCCCTGCTTGCTGCTTCACTCCATCCAAATTGGTGGTCTGCGGCCCAAAACCCCACGAAACCTCGCTCCGGCCGCTCTCTCTCCAACTACCACTCTCCCCTACCTATTTTCGATCCACCCCGCGTCAAAACTAACCTACTCTCGGACTCCTCAGTGTCTTGAGTTCATGCCGTCATCCTTCCTTTGATCACCATTAATTTCTACTTCGCTGGGTCGAGCCTATCCCCGATATCAACCCTGCTCTCAGGACTGGGACCTTCCGCCCCGACTCCCCGACACGCCACCTAATACACAATCTACACTGATATCCGTGATGGAGGGCCAAAACGAGAACGATGAGCTTTACCCCATCGCGGTGCTCATTGATGAGCTGAAGGTATCTTAAGGATGAACTCTATGCTCTCCCCCCTCCCTCCGCCGGAGGAGGGGTGAATCTGATGTGTCAAAGCTCACATCCCAATTTCCTAGCACGACGATGTCCTCCTCCGCCTCAATGCTATTCACCGTCTATCTACCATTGCTCTGGCCTTGGGTCCCGAAAGAACCCGAGAAGAGCTCATTCCATTCCTGGATGGTTGGTTTCCATTTACCGACCCCTACCCATCTTGCATGCGCCTAACAGAGTTTATCTTTAGACTCCGTGGAGGATGAAGACGAGGTTTTGACCGCACTCAGCGAAGAGCTAGGCAACTTCACAGAGTATGTCGGAGGACCGGAACACGCGCACGTGCTCCTGTCTCCGTTGGAGAACCTGGCGGCGATTGAGGAGCCTTTGGTTCGGGAAAAGGTCGGTTGAGATAAATTTGAGGCTGGGTGGACGTTTTGCTGATTAATAACGCAGGCTGTCGAATCTCTCAACAAGGTTTGCGAACAGTTGTCCGAGAGCCAAGTTGAAGAACACTTTGTACCCCTGGTCCTCCACCTCTCCAAAGCCGATTGGTTCACCTCCAAGGTCTCAGCAACCGGCCTGTACTGCACACCATACAAGAAAGCCACCGCAACGACGCAGCAGAGCCTTAGACAGCATTTCGGTGCCCTTGTACACGATGAGACCCCCATGGTGCGGCGGCAAGCGGCCAACAACTTGGCCAAGTTCGTCAAGGAGATGCAGACCCCCGTCGTTATCGATGAAATGATACCCCTCTTCCAATATCTTGCAAGTGATGACCAAGACAGCGTTCGCTTGTTGACAGTCGATATCCTCATCGCAATCGCGGAGGAAATCCCCAAGGAACAGCAGCCCAGCCATGGAGTGCTGCTGACTTCGCTGCGGAATTTGTTTGAGGATAAAAGCTGGAGGGTCCGTTACATGGTCGCTGATAGATATGAGAAGGTTTGTGCTCTACATATGACACATTGGAGGTTAATTTTTTTATTTGCATTTGGTACTAATGTTTTTCCAGATCGCCAAAGCAGTGCACGAAGAAGTTATCACACGCGATATGGTACCCGCATTCGTGAAGCTTCTGAAGGATACTGAGGCTGAGGTCCGCACGGCTGTTGCTGGCCAAATTCCTGGTATGTCGTCCGAACCTGTATTTTGCCTCGTGACAGCTATTAATAATTCTATTAGGCTTCTGCAGCTTGATTGACCGCGACACTCTGCTCAACGAGATCATGACCAGCGTTGAAGATCTCGTTTCCGATCAATCTCAGCATGTTCGGGCTTCTCTGGGCACTCAGATCAGCGGCCTTGCACCTATTCTTGGAAAGGAGGAGTTCGTTCTAATACATCTATTTTGAAAATGGCTATACTTTACTAACCTAATCTCTAGAACTATTGCCCATCTTCTTCCTATGTTCCTTTCAATGCTCAAGGATGACTTCCCTGATGTCCGCCTTCACATCATCTCCAAGCTTGAGCAGGTGAACAAAGGTAATCTTATTTTTTGAATAACCCTTTTTTGAACTCGATCTAACTCTGTCTTAGTTATTGGCATTGACCTTCTTTCCCAATCCCTGCTCCCCGCTATTGTTCAGCTGGCTGAGGATAAGCAATGGCGCGTGCGTCTTGCCATCATCGAATACATTCCCCTTCTTGCGAGCCAATTGGGAGTTAAGTTCTTTGATGAGCAGTTGAGTGATCTATGCATGGGTTGGCTAGGTGACACAGTCTTCTCGATCCGAGAGGCTGCCACCCAGAACTTGAAGAAACTTACAGAAGTCTTTGGTGTAGAGTGGTCCAAGGAGTCTATTATTCCCAAGGTGGTCGCCATGGGACAGCATCCCAACTACCTTTACCGCATGACAACATGCTTTGCTATTTCTGTGAGTCTGACATCCATTCTCCACTAAGTTGTCACTCCTGCTAATTCTTACAGACTCTTGCACCGGTTGTCACTCTTGATATCATCGAAACCTCCATCCTTCCCATCCTGGACCGACTGGTGGCGGATGAGATCCCAAACATCCGGTTTAACGTTGCCAAGTCTTACGCTGTTCTTATTGATACCTTGCGCCGCCTTCCAGCTGACAAGACCCTGGTTGAGGTAGAGAAGTCGGGAGAGACCGTCACTCCTTCGCCCCACAGCCAAGAGCTCATTCAGCAAAAGGTTATGCCCAGCTTGGAGAAGCTCCAGGAAGATGACGATGTTGATGTCCGATACTTCGCCACCACTGCGGGTGCTGACCCGGAGGAAGCCATGCAGACCTCTCCTTGAGGAATTTACTGGAAACCTGTGGCTTCCCATGCAAATTGACTTTCTTGCGAGAACATCCAGTGCGCAAAGAAATAACGCAAATACCATTGTGGTTTCCGGGCATGGACATCCTGTCAGCTTAGAGAATAGCCAGCTTTGTGGGATGAGATGTCTTGATGGCGTTTCCTTTTAATGTAGAGGTTTTTTTGATCCATACATAACGGTCTATGCCGGTCCGAGGTAGTCATAAAAGCAACGACGACAGTATTAATTTTTGGTCGGTTAATTCGACACTTCATTCATTAGATTCTAGCACCTGGTCTATAATCTAGTTTCCCATTTATTCTGCTGATTGCTTACTGGGCTAAAGTCGGTTAATATCTCGGTGCCTCCCTCTCCTGTCATATGGCACTATTGAGTAGAATTATCTGACCCCCTTAACACGTAATCGCATTTACCATGAATAAACATACCAGTCACGGTTCTAGGCGCTAACAATGTACTCCAGTAAGCTAGGATGACGGACGAGTCAAATCGCATCATTTGTCAGCGGGCAAGGGACGGCGTCACCCTAAATCCGTTGCACGCGTAAGTCGATGACACTTGGTCAATTCCTTGAACAAAGCTTGCTAATGTTTACACTAGCAATTGCCAAAAAGGAATACCAAGCTTGCCCGTCAGCATTTCCCTCCAGTATGTTTATGTCCTGCTAATTCTGCACTATTTGGGATCCGCGGGTTCTACATCACATTTACAGCAAATAACCCCCATCAAGCGCTTCAGTGCATTGATTGACCTATTGGTCTGGAGATTAGATCTCAATTCATCACTTAATCGAGTCTAGAATCTGGTTTACAACATGGAATCCCCTTGGCCGTGGCATTTCATCACTCTTTCTGAAGAGGAGAAGCTCCATCGCAGGGAGCTCCTGGACATTCGGGGCGCTTTTGCGCAATGGTCCATCATGATTGTCATCATTCTTCTTCGAGTCATCTCCCAAAGCAAGAGGATCTCTCAGACTGAAAGCGGAGCAAAAACACCCCGGGCACCTGTCTCATGGTTGGATCGGCCTCCGGTCGCCGGGTGGCTTGAAACTCGGAGGCAGTATGCCTTGTGTGGCCTTTGGCTATCATGGTTGTTTGGCCTCTGTGTGTGGAATAGTGGCGATGGTAAGTTTACTTTTTTTGCTTCCCTTTGGTTTGCTTGTACAACCCTTGTCAACAGCAGCTTACGTCCCGCAGATTATCTCCACTTGACCAAGGCGCTGGGCCATGTCGCTCTCTCTCAGCTTCCCTTGCAGGTTTTGATGTCGCCCGCAGCATACATATCAACCTCGAAGCCATTTGCAGCATCTATCTTTCCGTTCATCACTTCTGTTCCTCAGAGTACCCTAACCCCATACCACCGGCTTTTTGGTCGTATGGTTATTTCACCTCTGATTTTCGGACATGCCACTCTCTACCTCTTGTTCTTTGTACAGAATAGCCACCCAGAATTTGGCACACTCTTGGCCAAGCGAGTGCGTGATTTCGATGTCCAGTGTGGCCTTCTAGCTCTATCTGCGGCCGTCGCTTTGTTGCTCTTCGTTCGGCCTCGTGGTATTACTCAGAAGGGGGCAGCTCGCTCCGTACAGGATCGGCGACGGTCATTCTATTTGGTACATATTTCGTTGGTTGTTCTGCTGTGTGTTGCAATTTACCTCCATGTTGCCCAGGCGCAAAAGTATATGGTTCAATCATTTGGTGCCTTTGTGTTGAACGGGGTGGGTTCTTGGGTCGCTGTGCGGTGGGGAGGCCGAGTATAGTATTTTTAAGAAAGTATTGTTCCAGTGAATATATCACTGTGAACTGACTACTATGGGGGTTTGGAGGTCTTATGGCCCTATGTATGGATCACCCTCAAGCCTGTCACCACGAACCTTTCCCAGTCCCGACCCTGCGACAGAGAGCCCAGGAGCGTGACGTTGCATATATAGGAAACTCAAGTCCTACTGTTGACCCAAGTACATGGGCAGTAGCATAAATATTTGGCATGGAATTAGCCACGTTTCCAAGACTATATTGATCTATGGGTGCTTCCAAAGTTTGCTGTATCGAGGGGGAAATAAATAAGCGAGATGTTGTTCGGTCTCCACTTGGAAGAACATTAAACAACTTTAGTAAGGGACCAGACCATTTATAGATAACTTAATCTTTGTCTATTGTACGTATGCTTAAAATAGGGGAAACTTCAGTTTAAGTATCTTTGTCCTTGGAAGTTCTAGCCTTTCCCTGCAACAACGGTATCGCTTCCCGATGTATGAATTCGCCCCCTCAGCTTGAGGAGATAGCCTTGGAATCTATTGGCCAAATAAAATAAGCATCATAAGATAACAGCCTTATAGGTTTAAAAAAGCTTGCGCTGGCATCGTACGTGGACAATTATGTCAAGAGTCTTGGCAAGTGGCCCCGGTTTTTTAAAATAATAGGTTTGGCCAGCCTGGACACCTCCAGAATGTAAATGGATCCCTCTCCCTAGACCCCTTTTTCCTTGTCTCTAACCCCCCTCCCCTCCTCCTCAACTTATTGATTCCTCTCCTTCATGCCTTCTCCAGATGGCAGGATGCGACCCCAACGTCTGATCATCCTACTTGCGGTCGTTCTGCTCGCGTGCTTCTCCCTCGTTTACCTCCGGCCTCCGAAAACAACCCCCCAGCCGCCGGTAGAACTCCCTCCCCCCGAACCGATCAAGCATCCTCAACTCCATGCCGGCCAGACCTCGTACACCCCTGAGAAGATTCATCCAATTGCAAACCTAGTTGACAATGCCGAGCAAAACTTTGCCCATGTGCAGTCGCGCCAGTCCGTCACTCTGGCCCAGGCGGTTGAGGAGTACAAGCGTCGCTACAAAATGCACCCGCCTCCCAACTTCGACAAGTGGTTCCAGTTTGCCAAGGCCAAGGGTGTGCAGTTGATTGATGAGTTCGATTCTATCTACCACTCTTTGCTTCCCTTCTGGGCCCTGAAGCCGGCAACTATCCGTGAACGCGCCCGTGAGACGCTCGGTTTCGACAACGCAGTGCTGGGTGTTCTGATTCGTGATGGTAAGGTGACCCTGACCGAAGGAGGCGGCGATGGGAGGAAATGGCAGCGCGATGCCACGGCTGGTATGATGGCCAATTTCGTCCAGTACCTTCCCGACATGGACCTGGTCTTCAATACCCATGATGAGCCTCGCGTCGTGATCCCTGGGGAAGACCTCCACCGTCTTGTCCAGACCGCCACCGACTACGTGATCCCCGCTACTTTCAATGGCAATACACCCACGAACGTATGGTCGCCACGCGCCGCGGACCTGAACAAGGGAGATCGTATCGATGAGGTGCGCACCACTCGTTTCAACCGTTTCGCGCACCAGCCTACATGGACCAACTCGCGCATGTCTTGCCCTGTGGATAGCCCTGCGCGATCGCTCGACGACGATGTGGCCGATAATGGCGACCCGTACGCATATGGAGAACTAGGCTTCATTTACAATGCTACCGCCTTCTCTGATATTTGCCACACCCCGTCCCTTCGATACACCTATGGCTTCTTCGACCGCCCGAATGCCTTTGATGTCGTCCATGACCTGTTTCCTATCTTTTCGCAGAGTAAAATCTCTAGCTTCCAGGATATTCTTTACCCCAGCCCTTGGTACTGGGCCGACAAGGTGCCCTACGATCAGCAAAAGGACTACAGCTGGGAAGCGAAGACGGATCGGATGTACTGGCGTGGGTCTACGACCGGTGGCTTCTCGCGTGCAGGCGGCTGGCGTCGCCAACACCGCCAACAGTTTGTCGACAACGTTAACTCCCTCGGTACAACCAAGATTCTCTCCCGCCAACCGGATAATTTGTGGGCCGCGCAGGAGGTGAAACAGGAGCAATTCCGGGATTCATTCGACGTCAAATTTACCTTCATTGGGCAGTGTGACCCGGATGACTGTCATGCCCAAGAGGAATACTTTGAAGTTGTCAAGGCAGCTGATCAGCAGGATGCATGGGCACACAAATACCTAGTTGATGTGGATGGAAATGCCTTCAGTGGACGATTTTATGCCTTCCTCCACAGCAACAGCTTTGTCTACAAGATCGCCATTTTCCGCGAGTGGCACGACGAGTGGCTCAAGCCTTGGGTGCACTATGCGCCACTCAGCTTGAAGGGTAATGAGTATACAGAAACCATGCGGTATTTCTTGTCGGAGGAGGATGGCCGGAAAACAGCGCCGAGGATCGCAGCTCAGGGCCAGGACTGGGCCCGGAAAGTGCTGCGAAACGAGGACCTGGAGGTCTGGTTCTTCCGTTTGCTCCTAGAGTAAGTCATTCTCCCTACATTGTTTCTGCCAACCTCTAACCTGAATAATAGATACGGCCGTCTCGTGGACGACAATCGAGATAGACTCGGATTCTCGCTGTGAACTGCATGACATCCTCCTCCCTTCCAAGACATCGTTTCTGTATATACCCTAATTTCCCACCCTGTCCCGCATGCTGAACCGAGACATACTCGTGCGGGAACTCGACGAGATAACGGCCTTTTCTTTGTTGTCTTCAATGTTCTAGATGTTATTCCCCCCCCCCCCCCCCCCTTCTTATTTCATCATGCCACTAACCCCATCATGTGTTAATACCCTTTTTTGACGTTGTTTCACTCATAATAATCGCTTCTGCCCAATTGGGGTCTTTTTGTCCCGCCTGATACACTTTTTTTTATCTTATTTTTCATCTGATTGCATGTGAAGATGGACTTGGCGTTTCCTGGAGGATCCGATACATTGAGGCGGATATCACTGTATTTCACCAAAATGCTAGAAAAGCACTCTTATCCAAGCGATTTGCATACAACTGTTTAAGTATTGTAATTCAAAAGATTGATATGTGAAGAGGAGGTTTCGTTGGCTGATTGTCAGGTGGAGACCTAAAGGCTAAAGTGGATGATTAATGGATCCGAGGCCGAGGTTTCCCCTCTGGCGTGAGCATTCTTTGATAAATACAGCTGTCACACCCTGAAACCCCCTCAGACAATCTTTTCACCTTTGTCTATGACCAATTGCTGATCATCGCACCACAATGGCAAACCTCCTAGTCAAGGGCACCATCTGGATGGTGGCCTACACCTATGGTTTCATTTCCATGGTCTTGTACGGCCTCCTAACGGTCCGATTAGGTATATTTTTCAAAAAGCCCACGGAGAAGGATCAGCTAGAACTCCAACTTGGTATGTACAATAGGTCTTCCAGTTCTCAGAGTTTCTTCTAATCTAGCACAGCTCATGACCGCCTGTGGAATCTGTCTAAGGACTATGCTGGACTCTCCCACTATTTCCTGACTCTTCCTACTGGATTCAAGTTTCATTTCCTCAGCAATGATGTCCCCAATTCTCAAGAAGTCTTGGCTTCCAGCAAGCCTTTGGTGATCTTTATTCATGGTTTCCCAGACAGTTGGGCTGTGTGGCGACATATTGTTAGCAACACTGACCTGCAAAAATCTGCTACATTAGTAGCGATTGACATGCCGGGTTATGGTGGCACCCAAGGCGTGAAAAAATACAATGGGACCAACGTCCTGGAGAACATGACCCAGCTTATCATCAATCTGCGAATCCAATACGGCGTTGATAATGCTACGGAAACGAGCAAGAAGAGAACTGTCATCGTTGCCCATGATTGGGGATGCGTTATCGCGATGAGACTAGCGGCTGAAGCACCATCGCTGGCTGACCGTTTCCTCCTGAGCAATGGCCCATTGGTAAGCAAATCCAAAGCGAATCCTCATCCCTTACTGTGTAACCCCAGCTAATTTTCGACTCAGCCAAGCCTGATTAATTCTAATATCCGCCGTATGCTTTCTACTGCACGGAAGATGCTTAACGATGCATGGAACTCTCCACTCAATGCTCGTGCGCCGTTGCGCCAGGCATGGCAAACCCTGGCTCCTTTGAGATACCAGCTCAAAATGTCGGGATATATCTTCGTGATGCAGCTGCCCGTTCCCTTCGCCCGTTTCTTTCTGACAGGCGGCAACCAAGCATTCATGAAGATGGTCCACATCGGTTCGCACGGCAATGCGAAGCCTACTCCTCAAGATCTGGCGAATTCCATGGCCAGCAGCATGGGCCCCTCTCTGGAAGAGTCCAAAACTGAGACTGCGGACGGCGAGACATACCCGAGCACTGTTCGCTTCGACTCCAAGTTTGCCAACGTGATGAATCTCGCCGGCTACTACCGGGACGGTGCGGCGACCAGTTATTGGAAGAAGTCTCTCGAGACAGTGGTTGCTTTAGATAAGCTCGCAGATGGAAAAACTGGGCTCCAGGGAGTCAAGGGAGCCCTCAAGGCCCGTTCGACCATATTTTGGGGCAAGAAAGACATTGCGCTACACACTGCCATCTGTCTGGATGGCATGTCGGATTTCATCCCCAAGGACAGCCAGGTCATTTTGCTCCCCAATTCGGGACATTTCACCCCCATTGAGTCTGAGAGTCGAGCGGCTCTGACGAAGGCGGTTCAGTGGGCCATTGACGGCGAGCAAGGCGACATCGGCGCTGCGTTGGCTACGTCCAGCGTGCAAGTCATTGCCCGGAAGTAATTCGGGCAGAATCTACCTTTGTAGGCATCTCGCGCACTAGAGATTCCTATAATTATCATGTCCGTTGTCCGGAGTCTTTTGTATCACCATGCAGCGTCTGTTACCGGGTGGCGTCCCGCTTTAACCCCCTGGCAACCGTCCCAACCAACCCCCGGCTCCGAACGGGAGGCCAATTTGACCAGCAACGATTAGTTGTTTTCACCCCTTTCTCTGCGAGATACCCCAAAACATTGGATCTGTGAGCAAATTGAACAATTCCAGGTGATTATGCGAATCAATTAAGAGTAACTGGAACGTAGCGCGGGAAAAGTCTCGTGTTGCAACTGCTATAACCTTGGAAGTGGAGCTACTGAACGCGGGTGCTAAAGCTCGGATCACCCGTGTCAGCGAGTGGAGATTCTCCCCGAAATCCACTTTTCCCCTCGATCGCTAGCTCTGAGGAGTTCAACGTTTCCCCTCTTTTTAATTTCATTTCTCTCAAAGTTGGAAGCTTCTCATTTACCCCTGATTGCCACATCGACTAAGAGTCACCTTGCACGACTTCCCCGACAGAATGCTGCAGCGCTTGTGAGAGCAAGTCGTTTTCGTTTTCCTCGAACCTGCGTCCGGTTCAGGTACCACAGTCTCTGTGGTCCGCTAGCTTGTTGAGCAGCGGGACCAGTCCAAACCGTCATTGGAGACAAGTTCGACCAGGATAAATATAACTGTGGGCCAACAGGGGTTTCTTTTGATCGGCCTTTTCCCTCACAATTGCGCGCGTGCTGTTTACTCCCAAGTGCTGGGTCACGTTGAGGCAAGCTTGCCGTCATGGGTTCTGAAAAGAGGGGCGTTTATTGTACGGTCAGTGACGGCGGCTTCCTTTCATCCGAGTTGGAAGAGAAGACGAATCAAGCTTACGTCCATCTATAGCTGCTGCTGAGCGATAACTATTTGCCAGGTAAGCAGCCTTCAAGGTTCCGCCTCGAAAATTGTATTCTGACCTGAGCTTTGCTTAGGTGCTATGGTACTGGCGCATTCATTGCGCGATAATGGAACGACAGCTAAGCTGGTGGCGCTCTTTACACCGAACACACTAAGGTCAGAGACAGTCAATGAGCTCCGGGTATGTTCTTATCGTCACCATACTCGTCTGATTCAAATTAACATATCCATGTGCTCCAGACAGTCTACGACGAGCTCATCCCAGTCCATTCAATCGTGAATGGCAAACCCGCAAACTTATGGCTGATGGACCGACCCGATCTGATTGCGACCTTCACAAAAATTGAGCTCTGGCGCCTGACACAGTACGAACGGATCGTCTATATCGACTGTGACGTAGTGTCTCTTCGTACACCAGACGAGCTATTCGCACTGGACGTGAACTTTGCCGCTGCTCCCGATGTAGGCTGGCCAGATTGTTTCAATAGTGGGCTCATGGTTCTCCGCCCCAATATGCAGGACTATTATTCTCTGAAGGCGCTGGCTGAGCGGGGCATTAGCTTTGATGGAGCCGATCAAGGCTTGTTGAACATGCACTTCCGAGATTGGCATAGGCTGAGCTTCACGTATAATTGCACCCCCAGTGCGAACTATCAGTACATCCCTGCATACAAGCATTTTCAGAGTACGATCAGCTTGATTCACTTCATTGGTTCGCAAAAGCCATGGAACATGCCCAGGCAGGTAGTTCCACTGGACTCGCCATATAACCAGCTGTTGAACAAGTGGTGGTCAGTCTATGATAGACATTACCACTCTCCTTTTGTGAGTATTGTGCTCCCGATGAGGAGCCCAGCTAACAGTGGATTCAGGTCTCCTATTCGCAATCGAAAAGCACTCCACAGACTTCGCAACTCTCAAGCTATCCCCAAACAGCCCATATTGCTGACCAGCCGGAACAAACGGAACAAACCCACCACGAACATTGGCCAGAACCTCATCACTTCCCTCATGCGGAGGATCACAATGTGCTCGGCCAAGTACCGGAGCCGATGAAGGCGTATTATGAACAGCCGCATCATGGTCACCATGTAGCCAGCCAGGATCCCATTACGACCGAGATACCAGTCTTGAGTGCTGTTCCGCAGTATGTTCGCGGAGAAGAACAGTATTCGACTTTCATACCGCCCGTTCCCTATGCTCCCGAGCCGGTGATTCATGGACACCATGAAACCCATGAAGCGGACCCAGAAGCCCAGCAAATGCAGCATGATCATCATCAACACCACCAGCATCATCCTCATCCTCATTCTCATCAGCAGCAGCACGATCACCACCACGATAATTACCACGATCATCACCACGATCATCACCACGATCATCATCATCAACCGCAGCACCACCAGCCATCTGACCAAGCTGAATCTCATATCCATCATCCTCAACCTGTTTCACCTTCGCATGTGGTGGAGAATTGGCAACGAGCCCCTTCGCCTGAGCCAGAAGCTCCACATTTCCAGGCACCAAAGGCAGAATGGGATGCCTCCCGGTAAGGCTGCTTTTTGTTCACCAGTCATTCATCTGAAAGCGGTCCGCTTACACAAGACAGAGAACCACCACCGCTCAATACTAAGCCCGAAGGTATTAGTCTGGAGCAGAAGACATACACCATGTCCGAGGATACCGCGCTATTCCAACCACCTCCATCGTATCCTGAAGCCCCCAAAAATATGTACTACCAAGTTCCCGAATCGAAACCTGAGCCCGACAGGGTTACAAAGATTTTCCCTTGGGAGAATCATGCGCCCAAGCCGACCAGAGTCTTCACAGAGCTGTCTGCTCCTCGTTCACCACCCCCAGAACCGCTTTTACCTACGCTTCCGCAACAGGCTGACCCGGTATCCTTTGAACCTACTCAACCTGAAACCACCCAACCCGAACCCCAGCATTTCCCACCTCAAGCAGTATTCGAGCCATCTGCACAGACTTACGAGCAATACTCCCGTTCCAATGCCTGGGATGAAGACCTGGATATTCAGCGCTACATAGACTCTCTTCAACAAGCTCGCCGTGGAAAGCCTCAGGTATTATCTGGCTCCGTGGAGGCAGGCTCAAGCCATAGCAGGAGTACTAGTATGAGCACAAGCAACTTCTCAACAGCCTCCACAGCCACTACCATCGGTACGACCGCTGGGCACCGGCCAAGCATGAAACTGACCGATTTCCCCACGGAAACCGAACGGCCCAGCCTCCCCGTGACCCCGGCGCCGATCCATCGAGTGCGGGGTCTGGAGGGCGACGATGATACATCCACCCTCCCTACCGCAGAGGGGGTTCCGAACCAGGAGGAATGGGTGGGTGTCACGGTTGATGCGTTCTCTCAACTCCTCCGGGCCACATACTTATTATGGCGATCTACAGAATCCCCTGATCCAGCTCGAAGAGCTCCGCCGTCGACAGTCCGCAGCTTGGGAGGATCCGGAGCTCTTAAGTAGGGAGCTTTCTGGACCTCGGGAATTCAGTTCCTAGCCCGCCGTGGGACGAATAACCGCCCATTCACGATTTCATTTTCATCTTTTTCCACTTTTCCACTTCCGCGGTTTCTTTGGTTCGAATGTGCATGTCCGCGACGTTATTAATCTTGATGACCATCTTCGTACTGAAGCTTTGAATTCCGGTTTGTGCCGATAAGTTTGTTACGCGTTTCCATCGCACATTGTACATTGCATTGCATAAATTAGGTAGTTATCACACCCATATGAACCGTGTTCTCCATATGGCTCCACCTGTCATTCATACGAAAAGGCAATTTCATCCGACATTTCAGTATGTCAGTAAAGCCAGTCATCCAGTCGAGATCACGTCTATCAGAGCTACGCGTCTGGCCCAAACATCAGTGCGATTCATCCGACATCCGAGATTGGACCCCACTAGGCTGGGTGGTTATTGACCTTCCTAATGCGGTAGGGCAGATCCGCCACAGCCAGGATAGCTCGGACGGCTCGAAGTCGACCTAGGGCTCCCGATGCGAAGACCAATAGAACAGTGGCAAAGGAGAAATAAGCAAGAGGCTTATCTCGTGCCCTACATAATGTCTTAACTTAAAATCCCGGGTGAACCGGTGAGAGAAAATTTGGTACGTAGATCTAGGTCAGCCACGCGGAGTAATTGTCAACCACGCGAGGGACTGGATTCGTATTCCGCCCAAACTTTGTTTGATTTTTGCCTCAAAAACTCTATAACGAAGTCTAATTGGAAAATCGAATATTGACATGTTCACTAAAAAGTCATTTTGATTTATGGAGAGCTTCTTTGGTAATCTTTGGTTGAGGAAGAATTATGACAAGTTATGTCTGCCAAGAAACAATGACTATGCCAAGGACATAAATGGGGACAAGATGGCAATGCGGACGATCGTACGCGTGAAGCTCGGGGTGCAAGAGTCCAAGTCCGGAGTCCTTAGGAAGAAAATAGAGCCGACCCGGAACGACTCAATTCCTCTGCGGCACCTTTCCGAAGCCACACCGGTGAACAATAGTAGAGGAGAAACCGAGAAAACTTGATTTCTGACGATTCATGGCAAACAACATTTTCATTCAGATCCTTTACATTTCTATAGAAAAAAAGTGTTTGCCATCACCTCCTCACCCAACAATCATTAGTGAAATGGCTATAGTTGTACCTGCATAGCGCGGCTAGGAACCGCCCAGGGTCAGATCGTTACCTGCAGAAAACTTTATTAGTCAAAGTTAGTGAAGCCGCACCGCTGATTGGTGAACCAGCCGATTCTCGGCCCGGTGTCAGCCCTTCAACCAACCACCATCCAACACGGAATGTTCGGTGGATCTTCCAAAGGCTTCCGAAAACAGTTTTGCCTCTAACGGGGCAAAATCGGCACGCGGAGATTTTGGGGTAATCAAAACTCTAACCCGGGGCCCTTTTAATAAATGCCTCGCGCTGTCCTTATTCATTCCCCATACCCTGCTTGTTGACAACCCCGGAATCCATCTCTCTTCACTACTCAACATGGAGTCCGTCAACATCCAGCCTCCCGCTTACACCAATGACAAGATCGGGGAGGAGCAGAAGTATCAGCAGGACATTGAGGATGATGTCCATGCTATGAAGCATGGTGAGGTCTCGGATGCTTTTGGTAACGAGGAGTATGCCGAGATTAAGTATAAGACTTTGAAGTGGTGGTATGTTCTTCCTTATACTTCGGTTTTGTTGGATATTGCTGATCAGGTTTAGGCAATGTGGTCTTCTTATGATTTGCGAGTCTGTCTCGCTCGGTGTCCTGTCCCTGCCTAGCGCTGTCGCTACCCTTGGCCTGGTTCCCGGTGTCATCCTGATTGTCGGCCTCGGTCTCCTTGCTACCTACACCGGATACAACATTGGTCTCATGCGTGAACGCTACCCCCACATCCAGAACCTAGGAGACGCCGGTGAGATTCTGCTGGGCCGCTTCGGCCGCGAGCTCTTCGGTGGAGGTCAATTCTTGTTCTGTATCTTCGTTATGGGCAGCCACATCCTCACCTTCCGTGTCATGATGAACACCATCACCAACCACGGCACCTGCTCCATCGTCTTCGCCCTGGTCGGCATGCTCATTTCCCTCGTGCTGTCCATTCCCCGTACCATGAAGGGTATGACCTGGATCTCCTTCGCCTCCTTCATCAGTATTTTCAGCGCCGTCATGATCACCATGATCTCCGTTGGTGTCGAAGAACACCCCGGCCGTATTATCCAAGCCACAACCGAACAAACCCTTTACACAGCCTTTCAGGCCGTCTCCAACATCGTTTTCGCCTACTGCGCCCATGTCGCTTTCTTTGGTCTGATCGCCGAGATGGAGACTCCCCAAGATTTCAAGAAGTCCCTCTTCATGCTCCAGGGCTTCGAAATCTCCCTCTACCTAACCGCCGGTGTCGTCATCTACTACTACGTCGGTAGCGAAGTCCCCTCTCCCGCCCTCTCCGCCGCCGGCTCCCTCATGAGTAAGGTTGCCTACGGTATCGCTATCCCTACAATCGTCGGCGCTGGTGTCGTGAACGGCCACATTGGTCTGAAGTACATCTACTTCCGCCTCTGCTCTAAGTCTGGTCTGATCCATCAGAACAACTGGAAGTCCATTAGCATCTGGGTCGGCCTCGGTATCTCCTGCTGGGTCGTTGCCTGGATTATCGCCGAGGCTATCCCCGTCTTCAGTGACTTGAACAGCTTGATCAGTGCTCTGTTCGCTAGTTGGTTCAGCTATGGTCTCAGCGGTATCTACTGGCTGCACTTGAACAAGGGTTCTTGGTTCGCTACGAAGCGTAAGATCGCTTTGTTTGTGCTGAATGTTGGCATTGCTCTCTTCGGTCTTGCTTTGTGTGTGCTTGGTCTGTATGCCTCTGGCACTGCTATCCATGATGACACTAGCACCGCCAGCTTCACCTGCAAGAACACTGACACTTAAGTGCGATGTGTGGGTTTTATTGTATATTTTGAACGTTTACGATCTTGCATTTGCACATAGCATTATTCTTTTTTTGGCATAGCTTGGGCTCTATAGACTGGGGCTTTTATAGATTACTGGTTAATCAAGCACATGTTTTATTATTGACTTTTTTATTTCCATTTGCGTAACCTTAACATTGAAGTTCAGGGTACACCTTGAATGTGTGCATAATCATTCTTCTGAACGTTAATTTTGCAGTACAACTAGATTAAGACGTCTCAGTATCCCCCCAAAAGAATTGAGTCAAGGCTTCGCCTTACTCTCTCATATATTATTGCAACAACTATGCAGTACACCTATATGGGTGCCTGACTAGAATTTACGTGGGTGCGGGACCTCTGGAAGAGTTAATAAAAAGCTAGTGGATTCCATAAGAATAAGTTGTCATTCAATCATAATAGCGTTATGCCTCTAGAAGAAGTCGTGAATGCTTCGAATGTGCAGCCGATCTTTTGCGACCCCGGAGAAAGAATCACCAAACAGAAGAAGAGATGTGCCTAGTACTGTCCAAAGTCAAGACGCTTCCCACGCACAGAATAGAAGTGGGTTTGCTTGATATGTTTTGCTTTGCCAGTTTTCTCATCATAGAGACAAAAGCCCTCCTTAGCTGCGTTAGGTGGTGTGTAAACTAGATGATGTATGAGTGGATATCCCATGCTAAACAAGGAGAAAAGACTCACGATGAAGCGAAATTGCGAAGTTGTTCGGGTCGGGGTTTGATATTCTATGAAGCCCAAGCTTCATGCCAGTCAGCATCGTTGACCTCTGATGAAGTTTATTGGGCATAAGACAAACCTTGTCGGACATGTAAGTAACTTGATTTTCCCCGTAGATAGTCTGCCGGGTAATCTGAGGTGGGGATGTCTCTCCGTGCTCTATCTTCTCTTGATCAGGCCATGAGTACAATGTTTCCTGTAGCTTTCCTTTGAGAATCTGCAAACAGTCAGCGAGGGTCCCGGCTTCACTTGAGCGGCAACCTTACCTTCATGACGCAGTGTGCATTGGCATGATCGTGGATTGCACTGCCCTTTCCTGGACTCCAGACAAGGATTAACTGGAAAGTTGAATTAGCACGGCCATGCGGCAGACCTTGAGACAGATCCATTCATTGGGCTCTGCGTCATCATCATCATACTCACAAGGTTGCTCTTGCCATTTCCCTCATCAATGAGGTTTCGGGTGTAAGATCTGCTGGCATCGCCCAAGGCACAAGATTCCCACTCTTCATACTTGGATACATATTTCTCCATGAGAAGTTCAATATTCTTCGGGTCGACATCATCTGAGTCAAGACCGGAGCTCGGGCCTAGAGCCGCACTGAGATCGTGCACGAGCTTTTCGAATGCATTCAAGCTTTCCTCAGTATCGGGAGGAGTCTCAGACCCATTTTTGAGGAACGGCATTTCTGGTAACGATACTTGAAAATGATAATGTGTTGATATGGCGTGTTGACTGTGGTCTTTGGGTAGAACGTGGAAACCGTTATCGGAGTTTGCAATCAAGCCGGAAATGCCGCTTTACTAGGGGTCCTCGTCCTCTTTCCCCACTGTCATATAATGAGGGGTGACAGCAGTGTGAGACTGAAGCCAATTGAAAGAGCGAAGTCACTTGCAATTGACCATTGAATGGTGAATAACAAGCTTGCACTTCAATCGAATAAAGTTACTTGCCACAAATTTTGGTTCCTGCAGCCGATGAGCTATAAGCGCCTGAGGCATAGATAATATGGCCCGAATTCTCAGGCAGTATATGACATAATTTCCCACTTTTACTGCCTCAGGCCTGCACCCCGCCCTGACTAAAATTCAAAGATTGTGGTCTCCACAACCCTTGGTGCACTTTGTTCGCCACAACTTACGAGTCGCTTTTTTGCAGAGGGAATCTACTCGGTAGAGAGAGCCACCTCTGCGGTATCGACCAGGACCACCCTTTCCCTTCTTTTCTTCGTGCCTGCTGTGATATTCGACCGCCAAAATGTCGACCACAATTGACAAGGTTAGTGCGGGACTCGAATACCTTCACACATTGCGCCCACAACGCTGACGGGATTTATACTGGCTTAGATCAAGGAGGTCGAGTCCGAGATGGCTCGGACTCAGAAGAACAAGAACACCTCTTACCACTTGGGTACGAAAAACCGAATGAATGAACGAGCGAGATTGAATCATGACAATGGACAAGGTTGACAATCGGTGTAGGACAGTTGAAGGCTAAGCTTGCTAAGCTGAAGCGAGAGCTTTTGACCCCATCTAGTGGAGGTGGTGGCGGTGGTGGTGAGTTAAATGGCGAAACTCTATATACTAGATCAATCGCTAATGTGGTTTCTTCTAGCCGGTTTCGATGTTGCTCGCACTGGTGTTGCTAGTGTGTAAGTGTCATGGATATATACTATGTCTGCTGTTATATCGGGCTGCTCACACATTGTTCAGTGGTTTCATTGGTTTCCCTTCTGTCGGAAAAAGTACTCTGATGAGCAGACTCACTGGCCAGCACTCTGAAGGTTTGTTTGGACATATCCTGTCAACTTTCTGTTGCATACTGACTCGCTTCGCAGCTGCCGCTTATGAGTTCACAACCCTTACGACCGTGCCTGGACAGGTCATGTACAACGGAGCCAAAATCCAGATTCTCGATCTCCCCGGTATTATTCAGGGTGCCAAAGACGGCAAGGGTCGTGGTCGTCAGGTTATTGCTGTGGCCAAGACTTGTCATCTCATTTTCATTGTTTTGGATGTGAACAAGCCCTTGGTCGACAAGCGCGTCATCGAGAATGAATTGGAGGGCTTTGGTATCCGGATCAACAAGTCGCCCCCCAACATTAACTTCAAGAAGAAGGAGAAGGGTGGTATTGCGATCACCAGCACTGTTCCCCTGACGAACATTTCCCATGATGTGAGTCCTTGTTCGGTCCGGAGTCCTTGAGAGCAGTCATTAACACTCAGGAACAGGAAATCAAAGCCGTCATGAGCGAGTACAAGATCACTTCTGCCGATATCGCCATTCGATGCGACGCGACTATTGATGATTTGATTGATGTCTTGGAAGCCAAGAGCCGAAGCTACATCCCCGTTGTCTATGCGCTCAACAAGATTGATGCCATTTCTATTGAGGAGTTGGATCTTCTGTACCGGATCCCCAACGCTGTCCCCATCAGTTCCGAGCACGGCTGGAACGTCGACGAATTGCTGGAGATGATGTGGGATAAGCTTAACCTGCGCAGAATCTACACGAAGCCCAAGGGAAGGGCACCTGACTACTCAGCGCCTGTTGTCCTCCGTGCCGGTTCCTGCACGGTGGAAGACTTCGTAAGGGACCTTGAACTTGTCATTCGGTGTGTTTTACTAACAATGCACTCAGTGTAACCAAATTCATCGCACGATCAAGGATCAGTTCAAGCATGCCATTGTGTATGGCCGCTCTGTCAAGCACCAGCCTCAGCGTGTTGGTCTTGCACACGAGCTGGGTGACGAGGATATTGGTGCGTACTTTTGTCTACTCGGAAAGTGAGACAGGGGCAGAATGCTGACGACAGTGGCTTTTAGTGTCTATTGTTAAGCGGTAATGGATTCTACTCCAGTACTCGACCATCACAGCCCGCTGGGCGAGGCGACGAGTCGGTTCAAAACATGCTGGGGGTGGTAGATTGGGCTGAGCCAGAAAATACCTTACCCATGTATCTCCATGCTGACAGGTACGGGCTTCTGGACTGTAGCCATCTTCCCTGTAAGACGCCACGGAACCCAAGTGTGGTTGGATCGCGAGAATCGCTCTCGCACGGACAACCAGGTCCGTCGAATAAGGCCTCTCAGAGTTTTGTTAAGGCTTTGAGAGTGGAGATTGATTGCTGGGCTGTGAGCATGCTTGCATGCACTTGCTTATTCTGATTTTCAATCCCATCCCCTGTCTCAAAGCGTGACCTGAGCCCACGAGGTCCAGTTGGAGAAAAGCCCAAGGGTCAAGGGCCGCAGAGATGGCCTTGTTGACGGTCTTGGCGGGCGCCATGTCTCAATCTTGTTATCCATTTGTTAGTTTGGCCTTTAAAGCGACCGGTCCATATTGTTATGATTACCCATTGATCTTTGGGGAAATTCTTGTCAGCCCAGAAAAAAAAATACAACCCAAAAGTTCTAAATCGTGCATCGTCAAACTATATACTGCATAATTCAGTTACATGTACACATCCCCGTGGCGGCGCCTCGTTCAAGAGAGAATTAAAACTGGGAATTTTAAAATGACGATGAATAGCGTCGACTTTGCTTCTTTTTGGCCCAACGATCATCCCACTTAATATCGACAATCATATTAACGACCAAAATATTAATAATCATGATCTAAGCCACAATTACCCTTCACGGCATCAATATACGACCTGCATTTAATTTTCTCGGCGACAGCCAATGATGCCGCCGGTATATAGTCCTTATCGGCGCGATATCCAGCCCTGGAAAAGACTTACCTCCTCTGCCGTCCTGCACAAACATCCTTGCTAGCTCGAAAATTGGCAACTCCCTGGTCCAGCCCCCATGGACAAACCCCGGTTTCCCCTTTTGCCGATCTACAGATTGCCACGAGTCGTCAGGTCAGCTTGACCTCAGGTCAAAGCTCCGGGGGAATCGATAGCTTCGACCCGACAATTACATACATGTGGAAGGGCCGGGACCCCGTGCACTGACCTACATCCACATGGATCCCCGTGCCAATTCGGCAACGGTGATCATGAAGCTGATCAAGGGGATGCGTATACCCGCAAGCTCCGGGGTAAATCAGCCCGACAAGCAAAAAGGGGATCCGATAGGTTCGGTCAGAAATTGCAGAGAGGGGGTGGAGGACAAAGCAAAAATGATATGTCAACCCAAGGCTAGAGCATCTCGAGTCGAGATTAAAAAATTGGACCTTCAAAAGTACGAGCTCTTCTCTCAAGGATCAGCAAAAACTCACATTTCCGGTTGCCTTCGTGCTGCATTTGAAAGACGGAGCTAGTAGGTCCAGTAGTTCGAGGTTGGAACAAGCGGTGAATCTCGGTTGGAATCGCCATGGACACGGGTTTTATCTGATCAACCCTGGGCCTCGGTGACTGTCGGAGTACGAGAACTCAGGTGCCACAACAGGTGTAGGGTCAGGTCTTTTGCAAGTACCCAATAGGGGCACAGCTTGAGCCCATTTGAATATGAATGGTTGCGGAGAACAGACTTTCTGGCCCCAAGTGGAGTATCGCCAATCGCCGATCTCGCCCAGACCACTCGGGGAGCTGTTCACGATCTGAAGATCGGCAGGATTCACCTGGAAGATGGTGCCTCTTGGGCCGTAAGAATTAATTAGGAAACATCGTAGTCAGCCTGAGCAGAGAGCAAATGTTTCCCATCAGGTGACTGTGGGCGTCCCGATGCCGGGTAGGTGGACTTTCTCGTGGGATCCATCGGTCGCCCCCGTTGCATTGCATTGCATTAGCCGGTTCTGCAATCTTTCCCCGGAGTTAAATGAGGATACAGGTTCATTACTGAGCATTATGTCATCGTCTTGACCAAATAAGGCTGGTTCGTCCTTTAGAGTAGTTCTTGCTTTCCATGGCAAAATGCGATCGACATCAGGAAAACATTGCGCAGTCCGGCCGAAATCCTCCGTTAGGGCAAGTCTACGGAGTGGGAGATTACCGTAATAAGAGGATCGGTACCTGACTCGACCCAACCATCTCATCCTGTTCTAATCCTTGTCCCCTCCATGCATTCTGACCTTGTGTTCCCCGACCAGTCTGTTCCTGAGTCTAACGGTGGAATGCACCTGGGCTTATCCCGCATGGGATACAGAGCGGGAAGGGTAGTGGGCATACAAGAAGCAATTATAGCCAGGTAGCAGAGGCGATTTCAATTCTGACTGGCCTAGACTCATTTCTTCTGCTGCTCCGAGGGATAAAATCTCTACTACGGAGTACAATACGTAGTAAAGCCACGAGTCAAGGCATCATCCACCATTTTCTCCCCCAATGATGGCGTCAGCCCATCAAAGAAATAAAAAAAGAAAACAAAAAAAGGTGAAAAAGCCAAAGGACGCACTAAGAAAGAATTTTCCAGTCAGAAACAATATGACTGGTGCAAAGTAGCAAAAGGAAATAAAAAAGAAGAAAAAAACCCGGCAACAAGCAGGAATGATTGATCTAATCGACGAATCAAAAGCCGCTGTCACCGACGGTTAATTCACAAACATACCGTAAGAAGTAATTTGTCACCTTGTTTCCTTTTTTTTTTGTTCATCCTCAAACATTGAACGATTCTACGCAAAACAAGGAACAGAGTCGATGAGGGCATCTACATGTAGAAATTGAAATTTCTAGTCCAATTCTACATTGGTTCCCTCGTGGGCTTTCGAACAAGCGGGGGAAACGTATAGTTTCTCGTAATCGTGGATGCGACCCAGACCGCATCCAAAGAAATCCAGATCTTGGAATATGGCTAACCGGCTATTCCTTTGCGTTCGGCTCGCGTAATCATCTCCGGTTCATTGTTCCCTCTTCCCACTTCTGTCCTCCCCCGCCTCCGGCGAAGATCCGTGTAAAAAGCTGTTTGATGATCAGGCTATCCGCTCTTGTCATTCTTTACTGAAGGTTCCCGGCTCGGAGAGGACCGCTGTGGGTCGCGCAGGGTAGAAAGTGGAGTCGACAAAAAACGAGGGCTGAGAGTTAGCGCTAAAAAGGCACGATCGCATCATTGGAGAGTTCCCCTCTCTTCGCCGAGAAGCCATCTCTGCCCTGTGATAGGGCCAGCCTCAGCCACCAAGTTCGGCCCTTGTATCGATTCCGTATTGCGCACAAGCGAATGGGCGTGGGGGATTCGCCCATAGGAGAGGAGCTATGCTGCTCCTCATTTGCCTATTTGCCGTGTCATGTCTGATGCATTCAGGAGCCTGGTTTCCCTTTCGAAAAAGAAAATAAGAGAAATATCCAAAATAACCCAAGACTGATCCAAAATCGCCCAAAAGGGCAAAATCAGAAAAAAAGGCCAAAATGAGATCGGCATATCCTTCACAGATCCGTTGCTCAAATACCATCTAGGGATATGCTCTCCTGCTGCTACCCCGATTCTGCCCCTACCTGACCATTTTGATGTGAAGGGGTTGGTCCAGTCATGAGGGAGATCATCTCTTCGACCTTTTCATTCGCAACCTTCATCTCGACCGAGACGAAGCTCCGTGCCCCTGATTATGTCACATGGTATGGATCAGAAACTGGGATGCGACGCTCTTGTTGGCCGCTTTGGTAAACAGACCGTTGGAGGTTTCTATCCTAAAATGGTGGACGGGACGAGACGAGCACCGCCGCAATGAAATTCCACTTGATCGTCCTGTCCTACACGGATGTCATGCGGGCTTTAAGTTCAGCGGTCCAACGATCCGCTATCCGGTTCCTAGCAAATCATTGCGATGATTGACCTGGAACATCGCCTTCTCCGTACATCGTACACGGATGATCTGCCTCTGATTGCCCACCGAGAGTTTTGTGGATTTCCTATAGTTTCACCGACAATGGCGAGTCATGCTGAAGGATTCGACAGCCGTCAAAAAACGGGAACAAACGCATAGTGACTGAATAAGTAATTGAAAAATACAGCTGAACCATGGATCCCCGGACCCCTTATACTAGGGGGACATGGGACCATGGGAATGATTTGGGATGGGTACCCAACAAGTTTGTCCGAACTATACGCAAGTTCAAATCCCGGTCAAACTGAAGAGATCTTGAAGAGATTAGGGGGAAAACGGAATTTAAGAAAAAAAGGAATAATAAAAAAAAAGAACATTTCAAAAAAAGACTCATATAAGACCAGATTACTAGGAAGATCGGACTTCCCGCGTTTGCCCTATTTTATAGAGCCACTGGGCCATACGATACATGACACGGTAATACCTGAACCAGGTACGCAACTAGATGCAACGCCATTATATGGCTCTGGACCAACCAGCCGTTCCCCTCACCATTTTGCAGGGGTATTTTTCGAATTTATTGCTCAACAAAAATTCACTTTAAATTCCCTATTTTTCTTTTCTTAGCCCGAATGGCTTTTTCACGGTATCAGCCAATCACCGTGTAGATCGGCAGTATTCTTCTCGGGGCAGAAGGTTATCAATGGATTTCTCCGGACTCTGTGCCCTTTCGTGCCAGTTGCAATCGAGATTCACGGTCTGTCGAATCCACGCGATTTTTGATCGTCTGAGTACTGGTTTTCTTTTAACTCCGTCCATTGCCTTACCCGCATGCCGCATCTTTCTCCCCTCCCTCCTGCATGTATAATCCCCTTTCGCGCCCTTTCTCTTTATTAGGCGACTAGCTTGCTTCCAAAGACATCTCGTTCTCGCGCGGCAATTCGACTCCCATTCTTATCAGGTCTCCTTTGCCCTCAATTTTATACGGGGTTGGGGTCTCTCTGCGGGTTGTTGTATGTGGAACATGCATTATCTCCCATTGTCTCACCTCTAATCACATTGTTCCCATTGCTCTGGGGGGCTTTATTCCTTTCCTTTGGGTTTCTATTGACCTGGAACCTTGCAGCTCAAAGAACTTCAAAATTCTACCACATTGAGCAATGTCCATGGAGGACTCCGCCATGGAGACCGAGCCCCATGCACCAGAAGGGGAATTCCCACATTCACCCTGGGTTGACTTGGGTCCATTTACCTCCCCTCATAATTCTCCTCCGATGCCTGAATTCAGTGGGTTTGAGTATGGTCCTTCGCCTATTATGGCGGTGGATGGTTACGGCATGTCACTGCCGCCACCTTACACCTCGATGCCACTCCCGATGCCTTCGCATGCTTGGCCCAGCATGCTTACGAACCATTCTCCTTTTCAGGAGGGACTTCCTCCAGTTCCGGCACCTATATCGGTTTCACCTTCTGCGCCCACGCCTCCAGTGCGGAAATCTTCTACCGGAGGAGCTACTCCGCGCAGAACTCTGACCGATGAAGATCGTCGGCAAATGTGTTTATACCACGAAGAACACAAGACCGCAAAGCAAACTGATATTGGAGGTAAGTCTATAAGTACATTGATTTAGAGATTTGTGGGGGCTATTGGGCTGACATTCAGCACACAGCATTATTTGGGGTCGAAAGAAGGTACATGGGTTGCTTCCCCGGTTTCTTAGAGCCACTCTAACATGAATGATTTTAGTACCGTGTCCAAAGTTTTGCGACAGAAAGAAAAGTACTTAAACCCTGATGATGGAAGTCGGTCACCTATTAAACGGGCCAAGGGTCGGGTCCCTGACATTGAGAAGGCCCTATCAAACTGGGCAAGAAACTACCAGCGCGGAGGCTACCCAATCAACGACGAGATGATCCAAGAGAAAGCTCTGTTCTTCGCCAGTACCTGCGGGTGCCCTGAGGGTAAAGATAAAGTGCTCACAGCTGCTTGGTTGGAGCGATTCAAGCAGAAGAACAACCTGATGGGTGCTACGTCACGCAGGGGTTCTCTTGATGCCCGACGAAGCGGGTCCAACAGCCCTACTCGCATCAACACTAATTTCTCTGGTGCGACCAACAGTCCTAAAGCTCACTCTCCCATCTCTCCTACCAATGCATTTGGATCACCAATCTCCCCCGGTCAAAGTCCGGACCGCGTCAAGCGGGAATACGATACAGTCCCTGAACTGTCGGGAGGCTATCTACATGGACATTCGAAAAGCACCACTTCCCTGGATACCTCCTCCAGCGGGATGATCAGTCCCAGCTCAACTTTGGTCTCCGACAGCCCCTTTACACCGACCAGCCAGTCCCGTCTTCCATACTCGGGTAGCAACAACAGCAACAACAATCGACCCCGCAGCTCGACCTTCCCTCTCCCGATCGACCCAACCCTAATCACGGCAGACCACTCGATCGACCGAGACAGCAAGACAGATCCACGAAAAGCTGGACCGGTCGCCATCCTCGAGTCGCCTCTGGAATTCGATGACGAGCAATCCCAAGCATTCAAGGGAAAGGACCCGAGGAAATTGATCAAGCGGAACCGCAGCAACCCCGAAATCACGACGAAGTCCATGCAACCACCGCCCGTGGTGTCCAAATCCGCTACCGTGTCCCCCATCAGTGCGCCTGGATCTCCGACACAAGATGAAGCCCGGCAAGCCTTGGAACTTGTGATGAACTACTTCCAACACCAGCCATCCGGTCTCGCAGCACAGGAGTACGTGACAATCGGCAAGCTGATGGAGCGTCTTGAGCTGGCAAAAAGCCAAGGCTATAATTTCCTCGGTGGTCTTCCTCGAATCGACGAGCATGACGATGGTCCCCGTGTGACCAAGAAACGGAGCATCCACAATCTCGGCTGAGACATCCTTGAGTATCGTTTGCATTGCATTTTTCCTACCGTTCTCGCATCGCATCTACCGCCCACTCTTACTCTCATTTTCTTACCACTATGATTCCCCTGATTTGATGCCCCTGGGTGGCCAATTTGCTTCTCTGTTACGCTTTCTTCACGCTTTTCTTTTACCTTTCGTTACATCTGTATTCCACACGCCGAAATCTGGACCTCGGCGATACTGGACATCCTCAAAAGATCCAGAATCATACACAAATCAGAGGGCGACCTCACACTTGCTTTGAATGGGTTGGATTCGGCGCTGGTACACGCATATGACGGAACTGACGAGTCTCGTCCCGGCTTTGGTACATGAGATATGGCACATGGGTTCGGTTCCGGTATATTACATCTCGATCGTGGCCTTTGGATTGGGCCCTCTCGTGGAGTTTGAATTGTTTTCGGTTTCTTTTCTTTCATATTTGCTTTCCCATACCCCATACCCTTTCCTTGATTTTGTTCTCATATTCTCATTCCATCCTTACGTTTTTGTTTTCCCTTCTTCTTCACTCTCTTTGATTCTTATTTTTTTACCTGGATTTCTAATTTCTTTTTCTTTCGTACTTCTCCGCATTGACTTTCTAAACTGAGCCCGCTCACGCGGAAAGAAGCTGATCCCCTTATATATGGTCCAGCCGGTTGTCAAATTAATCCCTTTTTCTCGTCTGTCTTTCTTATCCTTTGCTGTTTTTCTTTTCGGGTCTAAAGCCGTGATGAGTATGACTACTCTTCGTGTTTTTTACTCGAAGACTTGACACATTATATTATACCCTTCCCCCTGAAATGTCCACTTACGTTCAAGTTACAATCTATTTTATGCGTGATCAAGAACCAAAGTAAATTCAAACTAACCACTTGTAGCCTTGTACAAAAACGTGTCTCATTAAAGTATATCGCTAGGAAAGAAACTTATGTATCATGCAGGAACCGAAAGTGAAATTTAGCATCACGAGGATGTACGTATGCACTTAGAAGCCAGCGGGCACGGGGACAATGCCCCGATCCTCCATGAGATCTGCGACACTGTGCTCAGCCAGTTCAGGGAGGATTCTAGCGAAAACAGTCTCGATAATGGAGTAGACAAGATGTTTGTTACAGTACTCATCCGAGAAGGGATCTAATAGATCGGTCTCGATCGACTGCAAGAGGAACAATTTGTCCGGACCAACCTCGGTCTCGTCATCCATGTCTGTGCGCGATGTCTCAGCGGCAATGAAATCGCCATTTTTGGGCCCTGGCAGGGTAGACGCCGAGGGGTCGTGTGGGAATGAGCATGGTGACGTCCGCTTCGTCCCCTGGGACGACTGGCCCCCACCAGACTCATCGCTTGACACGGGTGGAGACGGAGAAGACGGGGAGGTGGTGAGGGAGGACAAACTCCCAGTGGTGGTGCTGCAGGTACCATCACGTTTGGATGAGGCCGGAACGCCGAAGAAGGTTCGTGCGACACTGGGCGGAATCAGAGCCAGGAGACTAGCTGCACATCGCCGCTTGGTAGTGGCGATCTCGGAATCAGGGAGCGATGATTTTTTCTCCGATCCCGTTGGTGAGTTTGTTGAGTCCTGGATCGCCTCTGCCGTCAATGGAGATGGAGTAGGTCCTGGTAGTACCGCTGGTGCTGCGGGCAGCTGATCATTGACGCCACCACTACTCTGACTGCCACCGTTGCTCCCGCTAGTAGCATGATTGCTGCTACTGCCGACACTACTTTTACCTATTGCCTCGCTACCAGGAATAACCTTGACTTTTTCCGTATGGGGTATTTGGGGAGCTGGTGCCGTGGTGAGGCCTTTCGCACTAAGCGTTAGAGCGGGCACGGACACCTGCGGAGTTGTAGCCGGGGCACCAATGCTACTCGTAGTGGCCGCTACAGCTACTGGGCGGGCATTGGCCGGGAAAAGAGTGGTCCTTGTTGCGAGAAGAAGGTTGGGCAACAAAGTGGGGGGCAGGACGTACTCCTCAATGGTTTCCCGGAGGAATCTAGACAGAGTGGAGTCAGCCAAAGATCTCAAATAATGAATTATGACATCGGCCGAACCGAAGAGACAAAAAGTAAAGTGAAGCGGAATATGGCTCTGTTTTCTTTGTTGCTCTCTCGACTGTGGAGCTTTGCCGGGACGTTAAGCCGCGGTCATGTATTTTTTTTTTTTTTCTTTCGATCCCACCGCCAGAAAGAGCTTCGGTTTGACCCCAATTTACTAGGGTGAGAGCGAAGTGGAGTGGGTAGGCGGAGCATGATCGGCTTAGTGGATGTGAGCTGGGAGCTTGGGCCATTTATCTGGTGTGTAACAGGGATGTCACTCCTAGAAACCTCAAGGCGACCAGCAAGTAAGGAAAAAAACAAGGCGAGATGCGGGCCCTGCCTCATTCTTTTTTTTTTCTTGGTCTATGGCTGTGCCTTTTCTTTGCCTAGTTCCCTTTCCCCTCTCTTTCAGGCGGGTAAGATCCCGGTAGCGTGCCTGGCCCTGGCACCAACCTGCGGGCTTCATGCGCCTGCCTCGGTCAGGATGCGAATTCGAAATCTCGCTACCAGGAATTTCGCTGATTGGACCCAGGCAAAGAAATTCACTAGCCTCGACGAATATATTTTTTTTTCATGCAGGCTCTCGAAAGGGCATGGTCATTCATCGCCCACCGATGAAGGATCGGCATCAGACGATTTCTGCTCGTGCATGCGATTTGCCCCGTCCGGCCGAAGTAAAGTTTGAACATCCTTCGGCAGCCAGGAACTTTCTCTGTTGGCGTTCTTTTCTTTTTTCTGCGTTTTCCTGTTTGTTTTGATTCCTTTTGCAGATCGCAACTTCGAGGAAATGAACGGATTTCGGCAGTAGTTCGAGATCCAGCGTACGAAATGCGGCACGGAAAGGGCCGGGCCCCGGCGCTATCACGACAGAAAAATGAGACGCAGGAAGTAGACCCAGAAAAGGAACCCTGCACGCAAATCGATGCTCGGACCAAGTTGCAACTGGCCAATCATAAACCAGAGTCGCTCCGTCAGCATGACGGTAATGACCGTACCAGCAAGTAAGAGCCACCGTATATTACCATCACCGTTTCGTATGCAATTTTTCTTACAGGATCAAGTGATCGCAACTGCATGCGAGCAAGACGCTTCTTCGTCCCACCATGACTTGCACAAGTGGCACTTGACCCTCGAAGATCGTGGTTCAGAGATCGTTGTAGCTCCACAGTCGAGAGTTCATGCGGTCTCGGGAGGCCCGAGCCCGGAGGGATAAAACAAGAAAAGATACAGGAAAATGCTCCGGATGGAAATAGACTCACCTGTCAAGGACTCCGTCCGTGTCACCAATCCGACCTGGCCCGGCCAGGATCAGGTGCTGGATAAGAGCAAGAAGCCCAGAAAGCCACGGCATTCTTCGGGACATCCCAAATAACTGCGAAGCCATCGAGACCACTCGATAGTCGAGAACAGGGCGCTTATTGGTGATATCGTCTGACAAGAAGGACTTGATGCCCTCCTTGGGAAGCTCTGGCGTTGCAACGGGAAATGAAACACCGGCTCCGTGCGAGGATCCTGGCCCTGGATTCGATGCGACGCGGAATAGGCCCGTCGCAATGAAACGCAAGGCAACGTAACAAACATAGATAATTTGGAGAACGTTCCATATCCAGACTGTAACCTGCGATTGGCTGATTGGTTGCGGACTGACAGGCTCGTCGTTGGTTGATAGTAGACCATATTTCTCTAGTCGATTCGTAGGGGCAGCGCTCGTGGAGCCCGTATTCTCAGAGCTTTTACGTTGTCTCATTATCTCCGTGAGCTTAATGGTGACTTCATAGAGGAACACTCCTTCACAGATTCTATCCCCAACTGCTTTGCCCAGGATCAAGTCTGCCAGAATGTCTCCGACTAATGTGCGAAGGCTACCATTTTCCAGGTCATCCGTAGGTAGCAAAATTGCCAAAGTGCCTTGGACGAGTAGTTGTCGGTATACTGCCTCATTCTCAGACTGCGCGTTAATTGTATCAGGATCTGCAAAATCAGGGACTGGGGATAAGCCAGGATGGGGATTCATCTCATGGTAGAGCGCTCTATGTGACGTTGTCAATCCAGATAGATGAGATCGTTGCTTGGCTAATCTGTAGGCTATAAAAAGTTGCCGTTGAAGTTAGAAATTGCCTTTTTATCTCCCTCCGCTAGGACTCAATACTGAGACAGTCGGGTCTTACAGGTTATATGTGCTTCCACCAATGCTGGAATCTCATCCAGGATCAACTGTCCAGCATTGATTTTCCGGATTCTCTGTTCCAAAGCTCGGGTGCAGTGTGCAATGACGTGTAGGACCTCATTTACGAATGTCTGATCCGGGGTGATCTTCGAGTACCACGAATAGACAAACTCTTTCATTATAATGGCCAAAATCGCATAGAGTTGACGATCAACGTCATTGGAGCTCGTGAGGGGAGGTAACAGCTCTTCTGGAGGCTGTGGAGAGGAGGCGCCATGGTTGCTTGCCTGAGGGCAGAGCACGCGTCGAATGAGAGCAAGGGTGGCTTTTTCGCTTCCAGCATCTATTGCTTCATCTCGATGAGAAGCTCTTTGGGTCCTCAACCGAGAAGATGGACGTGTCACAGACGGCTGAATCGGAGAAGGCAAGGCGGTGGATCTGGAGCTGGAGGTTGTTGGTCCAGCTTTGAGGTGGGAGACCGGTTGCAGACCGGGGCGGAGAAGGTCGGTCATGGCATCGCAGATGCGCAAGCCGTCTTTGAGTTTATTTCAGGGAAGTTGACAGAATTCCAGGGGTTCAACCCTTCTGGATGGAAGCAAACGACAGCTTGTCGCGAAGTTAACGATTTGGAATTTCCATATCGGGAATATAGGGCTTAGGGCAGGAGATAGGAAGCTTATCAGCATGCGGGGAGATATGTTGTTACCCCAACTCCATTGTGAGCCCCTTTGACTCATCAACTCTCCCCTTGGGCACTTTAGCAATGACGGTTAATGTTGGATATGAGACTCGGACCCCACTCTGGCTTGACTGCGACCCTGGTGAGTGAATCATTCTTTCATGCCTCAGAGTTTACTAAATTAACTCTCATCAGGCCATGATGTAAGTCTTGTTCCTATCCACAACTACAAGATACTAAAAGGCGTATCTACAGGATGCGTTCGCAATTCTGATTGCTGCTCTACACCCTGCTTTGGAGCTACTTGGAATCACAACCATTCATGGCAATGCCTCTCTAGCAAAGACTACCGCGAATGCTGGGAGTATTCTGGAAGCCATCGGCCGCCCAGAGGTTCCTGTGTATCCGGGAAGCGGAAAGCCTTTCTCACGGCCCGCTCTTCATGCCCCAGACATTCATGGTAAGCCCAGTTCAAGCAGGAAAGGAATATATGCAATGTTGACCTTATCGGATAGGTGAATCGGGCCTTGATGGAACAGACCTTCTTCCTAAGGCCTCCGTGGCACCAATTACAGATAAGAACCCGATCTTAGCTATGCGGGATGCACTTTTAGCTCAACCTAAAGGTACTCCGTGGGTTGTAGCCACTGGTACTTTGACTAATGTTGCTCTGTTATTTGCAACGTTTCCTGAGGTTGTGGATCACATCGCTGGCCTGAGTATCATGGGAGGTGCCGTCGGCAATGGGTTCACAGATGCTCCTATGAGCAGGCTGCCAGGTGAAAAATCACGTATTGGAAATGTGACTCCCTGGGCTGAGTTCAATCTTTATGTTGGTTATCTACATTCATGTGCACGAGGACAACTGCTAATTCACCCTCAAAGTGCGATCCCGAATCCTCGGAGGCAATTTTCAGCAATCCTCCATTGGCAGCCAAGACAGCTATAATGAGCTTGGACTTGACTCACCAAGTGCTTGCCTCGCCGGAAATTCAAACCCGCATTTTGCATGGTGGCAAAGACGCATCTGAAGAACCGACAGTTATTCGACAAATCCTACATGCTCTTCTGCTCTTCTTTGCGGGAACGTATGAGAAGGTCTTTGGTTTGTCTACTGGTCCGCCACTGCATGATCCTCTAGCGGTGGCCGTGATACTGTCAAACCTTAACCCAGCTTTCGCACAGAAACATCCAGACCAAGTTATCAAATTTGATGATAAAGGAGGCGAAAGATTCGCTGTCAGTATTGTCACTGATGGTCAGCACGGTCAAGATGTGTCTACCACAGGCCAACTGGGACGCTCGTTGGCTGCTCCAGTCGAGGGACCTGGTGTTGCTATTCCCCGTGGTGTCGACCTTGAGGCATTCTGGAACTTGATTCTGGAGTGTGTGCAGCTCGCCGACGACAGCAATGCAGCTCGTGGAAAATAAGTACTTGAACGCTTGTGTTGAATTTAGATTTGTGGATCTGCTAGACCTGGGAGGGGCACTCATTGCACATAGTACCGACCTGCACTACCCGTGGCCCCGAGATTTTTGATGGCTACATAATTAGAATATAGAGTGGGAGCTATGTAGATTCCTTGCAATTTAATTGACAATAAGTTCAGCACCAGTTCGTATAGCGTCGTAATTCCAGGGCTCCACCTCGGGTAAGTTCTTCATCATAGGTATATCTAGTGGCAGCCTTGGCTGCTTGCCCAGTCCCGACTTTAAGGGTCACCACGAACCAGGCATATATGGAGATGCTGACCGAGCCCCCGGGCTTTTTGAAGCAGCGGGTATAACAGGAGGATTGAATGCCAGGACAGAGCTGAGGCCTTTTAGTGTTCAATTAATTGAAATTTTATAAGTTTCTTCGCCACGCCATTCTAGAATGTTGAGGCAGCTCCTTTGCGATGGATATCGATTGCTTGGAGTTCGTTGGCATTAGCGTAGGAATGCATATAATGGCGCCAAGCCTCATCCATAACGGCTATTCTAATGCACGAGCTAGATTTTGACTTGATGTGTCGCACACTTAAACCCAGTGTTGTTTACTTTAAAAGTATATAGAAGGAGTTCCAAGGTTCTATCCATGGATCATATATGGTTACCTGTGTTAGTATTGTCTAAGTGGAACAATGAACAATCAGTTTTGTTCCGATTGTGATTATTATCAACGGTCAGGAGATGTGGCGTCGTTAGTCCTCTTACTATACGATGTTGATCGGGCCACTCCAATCTGGAAAAGAAGAAAGAGAAAATAGGAGATCTTTATTCCCCAGAAATGTGGAAATCCATTCCAAGGTTCAGTGGTTGAAGGTGGCAACAGTTTTTTGTGTCGCGTCGGCAGAATACAACCAAACGTCATTCAACCTACATCTCTCCACATTTTCAGAGTTGCGCCGGTTGAACACTCTCCCCTTCTGACTTGATCAAAATTTAGTGTTTCTCATTGATTTGGGCTCTTCGTATTGTCATCTTGTCTTCCCGCTCCCTTACCGCGGAATCCGGCCCAGTGAGGAGATGCCGCCTCCCAACTCGGCATCAGTATGTTCTCCGCGACATCCCACACTCCACCCCTGGCCTATCCCATAAATCCCATGCCGGTATCGCGAACTGCGCGCTAACCCTAGATATTATAGCACGGCACTCCAACGTTGTCCCCGACGACGCCGGCACCTGATTCGTCATCGCACCTTGACCACTGGGATTTCGATACCGTCGCCGTGGAGAGCGGTAACGCCCACGACGAGAATGTAAACTTTCTTCGTTCTCGCGCCCTACTGTATAATTCACATAATCCGTCGTCACCCGCCCTTACCCGACTTCGTCATCGCCGGTACCCTCCATCCTACTCGCAGCCGATGGAAGACGAAGAGGATCGCATGGAGGTGGATGATCCCAATGTATCAGTCGAGATAACCCATCGCATCCCTATTGTACGTCGTCCACACGGAGATTCCACTTCAGCCAGTATGCCCACCTACGAGGGCCGCCGATCAAATCCCCGATCGCTCTATGGATGGGCGCCCGGGTCAGATGATGAGGACGAGGACATTCGCCGTGCCAACGAATCAGAAGACGACCAGATCCAGCCCTTCCTCCATGCCATCTCAGACCGCAGTACGTCATCAAGTCGACCCCGGCGACGTGAACCGACTGGTCGCACCCCGCCCACCAACGCTACGGACAGAGAGGAAACACCTGAAAGGGAAAATCCGTCTCGGAATCCCCCGATCTCGACGATGGAGGCCCTGTTGCAGTCGGCAAGGCGACAACCCCGGTTATCACGAACCCGCACGCTGGAGAATTACCTTTTGGACAGATATAGCCGGGCCAACGACGAGTCAGAAGAGACCGAGCGACCGGGAGTGGGTTCATCCTCGTCCCGGGCATACCGATACCGACCCACGAATCGAGGTGACCCCCATCGGATCCTCACCCACAGTGATTTGCGTGCTCGGGCTGCCGCACACCGGCAGCTATACTCAGGAAGCCCTGGGGACTCGCTTTTGAAGGATACAATCAGCTACCTCGATTATTTGCGCTATTCCAACTCCGTTGAGGAGAGTATCAGCTCGGCTCACGCAAGGGGTTTCCTGTCACCTGAGAACTTCTCTAGCGATTTCATTCTCGATACAAGCACCATCGCCCCACCAGCAGCCTCTTCTTGGCTCCAGCCCGGCGTTGTCTTCACTGGTTGCCAAAGGGCTGCAAATGCAGGCTGCTCGGTCATGTCCGCGCGAATACCAAGTCCGAATGCACCAAGTGAACCTGTCATTGTCAATGGAAGCGATAGCAACGCTCGGATTACTGTGTCCACGACCAGTGGACGGCGATATCAAGCTAACACTCGCGACGAGAACTGGCCCGTTAAGGTCACGATTCACCATATCAACTACCACGAAATGACCCTCTCTGGCACAATGGAGGCCTACAACATTCCCGACAAGACTTCTCCGACTCAAGATGCCCATATCGTGACGTTTTTGGAAGGAGAAATTATTGACTTCAACCAACATACCCTCGAGACAAAGAACTTCAAAGCAGATGCGGACACTGACTCCACCTATTGGCGAGAGCTCCAGCCATTTAAGGACCTGTCTGATGCCGACATAGCCAAGAATCTTGTTAGCCGTACATGGGTTACCGAGAAACTCACGCAAGGGTGGATCTTGATGCGATGGAAGGGTAGGTTTCACAAGACCCCGTATGTTTCCCTTCTAAAAGTCTTACTAACGTGCAATAGAACGGTGTTTCATCACCCCGACAGATTCGCGTCAAGGCCTTACTATCTCTGGCTTTTACTATATTTCTCTTTGTCGAGAAACTGGTCATATCGAGGGTCTCTACTACGATCCGGGAAGCTCCCCCTATCAGCAACTCTCTTTAAAACCGGAAAGTGCCATGATGACTCGTCCGTCTTATTCTTTCCGGTAGGTGGAGCCGATGCGGTGCCAATTCCAACGCCAAGTCGGTTGCCAGCACTGGGCTCACTTTTGTCGGTGGCGCTCTCATTGAGCGGTGCTAAGTCATCCTCCGGCTCCGGTCACCCGTTGGTTTTGAGGGCGTTGATTGCTGTCTTTTGCGGGCGTTTGAACAATTTGGGATCATATTTCATTTTATCACTTTTGCATAGCAGGATGGTGTTACATTTTGATTTTCCTGCAGTACATTTAAGGAACAGTTCGAACTGGGTGGTTATTGGAAAAGCCGCTTTTCTCTACTAATAGGCGTGCTTATCTCCATTGTAATTACTCACTAGTCCCGCAAAGCTCAAATGTAATGAGAACCCACATCTTCTCAAGTTACAGATGCGGGGATGGTACCAATGTCGCACGAATAGTATGTTCAATGAGGTATAGCTGTGATGATCATTGCATGGATAACCCAGTTCCGCATGGACTTACCCGATCTTGCATCTTGGAACATGCGGATCTAGTAGAGGTTACATGACCCTGTCGATCCTAGGCATCTATGTACCTACTGTATGCAGTATTCAAATAGGTCTCCACATCCGTGCAGCACACTATGCGACAGTATTTATTACGACATTTTCACCCTTGGATTTCATTCCAAAACACACTGTCTGGACATTCTTCAGCGCTATGCATTTACCTCATCTATCCGTCTTGGCGGCCTTGGCTAGTTGCTCTATTCCAGCTGCTGCCTACGTGCCACACCAGTCGAGAGATCAGGGGAAATGCAAGAAGACGACTGTTGCTATTCTGTAAGCACCGGCTGGGATTTGGCTTCCCTATTCCTGACTCGGAGCTAATAATCTGGAGGGGAGGTGGAGTTGCAGGCATTACCGCGGCTGTGAGTTATTCCCACAACTTCTACTGTGGATCCTGTTAGCTTCTTATCTAACCGTTCGCAGCAAGCTCTTTCTAATGCCTCGGTCCATGACTTTGCCATCCTGGAGTACCGGGACACAATCGGAGGCCGAGCTTGGCACAAACCTTTTGGCAAAGATCCGAAGACTGGAAACCCTTATACAATTGAGATGGGCGCAAATTGGGCATGTTGAACTACACTGGGCGTATGATCTTCACACTAATGATCTATTCGTCCAGGTGCAAGGTCTTGGGAATCCAGGCGGTCCCCAAAACCCCATATGGACTCTGGTACGTATAAGACAGGCCCGACCGTCACTGAAGCATAAAGTAATGGGTTTAGTAGGCCCAAAAATATAATCTGAAGACTTATTACTCCGACTATGATAATGTTTCGACCTACAATGAAAATGGATACTCAGATTATAGCCATCTGTTGACTGAATATGACAATGCCTATGATATTGCCAATCAGAAGGCCGGTGAAATTCTTTCTAGGAATCTTCAGGATCAGACGGCTCAATCTGGCCTGGCCCTAGCGGGTTGGAGCCCGGGTAAGCATGATATGGAGGCACAGGCCGTTGACTGGTGGAAATGGGGTAGGTTTTCGTGGATTCACCTGCTTAAATTTGTTTCATGGGCTTATTTGTCTTCTGCCAGACTTTGAGGATAACTTCAACCCACTGGAGAGCTCTCTGGTTTTTGGCTGTGCTGGCGATAACCTAACCTCTAACGTCTTCAGTGATCACGATAATTTCGTGACTGACCAGCGCGGATTCAACACTATATTCAAAGGAGAGGCTGCCACATTTCTCAAGCAGGATGACCCGCGACTGTATCTCAATACACAGATCACGGAAATCTCATACTCTGATGATGGAGTCACAATACACAACAAGGATGGCAGCTGCATCACCGCAGCATATGCCATCTGTACATTCTCTCTAGGCGTCTTACAAAGCGATGAAGTCAAATTCACACCTGCACTCCCTGAATGGAAACAAACCGCCATCCAGAAATTCACAATGGGCACCTACACCAAGATTTTCATGCAATTTAACGAAACCTTCTGGCCAACCAACACTCAGTATTTCCTCTATGCTGACCCAAGCCTCCGAGGCTGGTACCCCATATTCCAATCCCTCTCCATGCCACAGTTTCTCCCAGACTCTAACATCCTCTTCGTGACGGTGACAAACGAGTTTTCCTGGCGTGCAGAACGCCAATCAGACGAGCAAACCAAGAAAGAAATAATGGACGTCTTACGCAAGATGTTCCCAGAAAAGACAATCCCCGAGCCAACAGCCTTTCTCTATCCACGCTGGAGCACAGAGCCCTGGGCACACGGTAGCTACTCCAACTGGCCTCCAGCGACGACGCTAGAGATGCACGAGAATTTGCGTGCCAACACGGGTCGGCTCTGGTTTGCGGGCGAGGCCACTAGCCCCACCTACTTCGGTTTCTTGCATGGTGCTTGGTTCGAGGGCCGGGATGCGGGCCGACAGATTGCCGGTATTTTGCAAGATCGGTGCATTCATGCTAACTCGACTAAGTTGAGGGAATGTGGGGCTAGGAGGCATTATGAGGTTTTGCATGGGACTTCGCCTTTTGCTGATTACTCGGCTGTGAACGGGTGGACTGCGAATAGCTTCTATGATAGTAATTCGGATTAGTGAGTCGAGTGGACATTGTCGGAATCGGGTGTATCTTGATTACATATGGTCATTGTTGATTATTTGACTCAGCAACCTGTATCTTCAATTCAATTCATCTTGACATGCATTGATCCCGAGATCGAACCACTATCTCGCATTCGGATTTTCGGAGTAAGCGATCGGAGCCGACCGATATCCGAGTATGAGATAGCAGATCACCGCTTCTCTTCTATTTATACTTCAGAATTCTCCATGTTCACCAAAGCAGCTATTTGAATCTCAAGTCCAACCAGCGCTCAGAAAACATGCCATCCGAAGATCATGAACTCGATGCCGACATCATCGGGGCCATTGGCCCAACCGACATTGAAGTGGCTCCAGCCAGCCATCCCAGCAAAACAGAGGACCCATTCCTAGTAGCATTTGCAGTCCCCTTCGACCCAGACAACCCCAAGGATTGGCGATCAGGTCGGAAATGGGCCGTCACTGACGTGCTCTCCGCGACTGGCTTCAACCGCATCATGGTATCCACTATCATGGCCCCGGCTTTATCGACAATAGCCAAAGAATTCGATATGAATTCTGCTGAGTCGGCTATGGCATTATCGATTTACCTGCTAGCCACTGCATTTGGTCCCCTGGCTATCGGACCTTTGTCGGAAGTATATGGTCGGAAGCCAATTCTACATGCATCGAATATCTGGTTCATGATCTGGAATATTGCGTGTGGATTTGCGACTAGTAAGGAATTGCTAATTGCATCAAGATTCTTGGCGGGCTTCGGTGCTAGTGCTATCTATTCGCTAGCTAATGGGGTCCTCGGTGATGTGTGGCGGCCAGAGCAGCGTGGTCGTTCTTTGGGCATTTATCTGCTTATACCTCTTCTGGGTGCAGCTGTCGGTTTGTGTTCCTGATCGTGATATCTTGGGGAAAAGATCTATTTTGCTAATCTGTAGCATAGGTCCAATCATTGGAGGCTTCATGGCAGAGCGCACTACCTGGCGCTGGATGTTCTGGTCAACATCTATCTTTCAAGCTGTGATGATCGTGGTTTCATTCACTTCTTTCCACGAGACATACGAGCCGTTGATCCTGCATCGTCGGGCGCAGCGTCTTCGACGTGAGACAGGTGATTCCCGGTACTACACCGCAGATGAACGTCTCAACGCAAACAGATCACCCACCAGGATTTTGGGAAGAGCGCTGGTCCGTCCACTTCGGCTTTTGACCTTCCACCCCATTATTCAGATTGCCTCGCTCATCTCCGCTTTTTATTATGGTATTTTATACATTGTGCTATCTACTTTCTCCGATCTATGGACTAAGCAATACAACGAGTCTATTGAGATCAGCGGGTTGCACTACATTGCGGTTGCATTTGGTGAAATTGCAGGTAGCCAGATCTGTGCAAAAATGATGGATGGCCTGTATCATAGACTCAAAGCCCGCGCCAATGGTGAGCACAGTCCGGAGCTTCGCACACCTTCTATCTTCCCAGGAGCGTTCCTTGGTCCATTGGGTCTGTTCCTTTACGGATGGGCAGCCCATTATCGCTTACATTGGATTATCGTTGATATCGGTGTATTCATCACTATGCTTGGAATGCAGATTACAAGCATGCCGCTGACGGCATATGTTATGGAGGCATACCCAGAGCACACTGGAAGTGCTGGTGCTGCAAAGCAATTCTTGTGCAGCCTTACAGCTTTTTTGTTCCCGCTTTTTGCGCCGACTATGTACAATGTACTCGGATATGGCTGGGGTAATACCACCATTGGACTTATTGGCTTGTTTGTTGGGCTTCCGGCTCCATTGATTATTTGGTATTATGGTGCTTCGTTGAGGTCTAAGGCAGGAAGAGTACATTAGTCGGTATCCTTGCAAACCAATTCAATATATCACTTTTTGACGCACAAGCTCCCGGCATAATTTTTGCTGAACAATTCAATCTTTACTGAAAGAGCTTGCTCTTCCCTCGCAAGGATGGCCCATAGGCTCTGAACACAAGAGGAATTGGAATCATGACCGCGGCTAAGCATCCAAGTAGCGTGCAAGCCCACTGAATTCCCATGTTCTCAAACATTTGCTTGGTGAATAGCGGAAAGCCTGCAGCGACCGATGAGCGCAGTATAATGTTGGCGGCAACAGCAGACGCGGCGCTATAATCACTGGTTAATTTTCTGAAGACTTTAGATTTGCAACGCGGACTCACAGTGAAATATAAGAGTCGACCAGGTAATTGAAGCACGGAAGAAAGACGCACAGAACTCCAAATCCAATGAAAACTCCCGCTGCAGTGGGAACAGCCCAGTGAATTGCAGGAGTAAAGCTCGTCCAGCCGAACCTAAAAACAGACAAATAAGCGTATGGTCCACCAAATAAAAAGACGTACACTCACCAGAAAATTCCAATTGTAAATACTGGAGCCCCAAGTATAGTGGGAGTTAGTCGCCATTCAGGCACAGGGACATTCTTGTTCTCGGCTAGCTTTCGTGCATAGGTCCCCTGCTGGGAAATGATGAAAGAGCAAGCAATGAGCTGACCTATGATCAAGCCGATGAATGGCAGTCCATCCACTCCGATGTTCATCCCATATGTATGCTGAAAGACATAAGGATAAGCCTCCAGAAGCGCATACACTAGCCCATAGATAAAGGACATGTAGAGGGAGACAAGAAGAATAATCGGCTCGGTGGTCAGCATCTTCAACGGCCGCGTAAAGTACTTCTCCACAAGCTGCATCAAGTCCACCTCAATCTTCTCGTGCTTGGCATGAATCGCCCAGTTGGCAGTCTGCTGGCGTAAATAAGCCGCTTTCGCAACAAGCAAACAAGGGGCATAGGTTTCACGAAGAAAGAAAACCGAAATACACCCATTAACAAAGCTCAGAATGGCCGGTAGATAAAGCGTCCATCGCCATCCCAGGTAGCTCGCTGTAATGAATCCACCGAGAAAAGGCGCTGTGAATGGACCAACAAATACTGTCAAAGCATACAGCGAGATAGCCATCCCCCGATATGTGTTATCGAAGACATCTGCCAGGACGCCGGGAACAACAGTGAGCTGACTCGCACCACACATCCCAGCGAAGAAGCGACAGATTATCAGTGTCTGTATATCTTTGGCTACGGCTGACGCGATTGTGAAAATGCCTCCGCCAAGCATGGCGATGGTTAAAGGCCATTTCCTTCCACGTAGCTCGGAGGCGGGAGCCCATATTAGAGGCCCACATGCAAAGCCAAGGACGTATAGAGATGTGCCAAGTGATCCGACTTCTGAACTGACATTGAATTCTGCGCTGGCTTTGTCGATCCCCGGGGCGAAGATGGCGCTTGTTAATGATACGATGAATGTCCCTGAACAGACTAATATAGCGGGAAAAAGCCTGAGTTTCAAACTTCTCGTGAGCGATTGCAAAGTCAAGGCTTTAGAGGAAAACAAACACACTTGGCAGATAGTCTCCAGTTGTAAGGATGTGTCGGGTCATCGGGGCCATTGAATTCAACGACATAGGCTTCGAGGTTAGGAGGTGGAGGCGGAAAAGTTTCTTCCAGTCGTAAAGATGACTTCTCATTCATGGTACCTGGCTGCATCACGGATTCCTTTCCCGTATTTGACTCGGTCGGTGGCATATTGTAGAAATGTTGTACGTGTTTGAAGTAGAAGGCTCTTTAAGACAAGGATGGAGGTGGCATCACAACTAAATTGTTAGGAATCTCTGTTGTCGATTCCGCAATAGCTGATGTCTTTAAAATTAATGGCTATTACGGATGTTTTGCGGGATGAACGGTGTCTATTATGATGTTATCAAACTGGGGCCGCAATTCCCGCAAGAGCCGCAATCGCGATGTTGGATTCGCCACAATAAGTACCGAAACCCCATACAAGACTCTTCACTTTGAAACAAATAAAAGAGTGAAAACACTATATATAAATCTCCAATCATTAGATGGAACCACCTGAAAAGGAAGACGTATCCATCATATCTGCGTTCAAAAATTGGTCAAGGTCTATCCTTTGTAGACCGGGGAGATCAGCGACGAGCGCTCCAAGCCACGAGTATTCCTCAGAATTGGGGTTGAGCTGCGGGGGAGACTCTATCAGTCTATTTTGCTGGTGAACATTGAGTGCCTCTCCCAATATAGTTATATCATCTTTTCTGCGTTGCTGATGCAATAAAACCAACAGACAGGCTGTGCTATAGGCTTCTGCCAAAGCTTCCGTATCGTAGGTAGATGCCACCAAACCCAGGGTGCGCATTGCCTCGGGAAGTATAGCTAGCGATGGTCGAGTGTCCATCGTCAGGAGAACACAAATGATTTGAAAAGGCACATTTGCGACCTGATGCCATGGTGAGCAATCTAGCACCATACTGCTAGCACAGCCGAGTCCCTTCTTCAATAGAATTAAAACTCGGTCGGCTAGACTTGAGGAGATATCCAAGTTCTGCATATGGATTCGTCGAAGAATGCAAAGTGCGAGATTGCATTGTGCGAGAACCGATGGAGGCTGTGTATGTGTTCCGTCCAGAAGCTTCGCTAGAGTCGACGTGAGATCGGTCTCATCTTTTGCTCTCCCTGGATCAAGGCTAATTGAAATGGGTAAAAGACCAAGAATTTCATCGGTATAGTCACCTGGTTTAGGTGATGGAGGTAGTGGTAGGTCGCTCTTTTGGAACGATACTCGTGAAAGGCCCAGGTCGAATGAGGTCCATATATTCAAGTGATGCGCAACACCAACCAGTCGTCTCCGAATATCGGGGTCGCATTGAGCACTGTGAGGAAGGACTGAGTTTTCAGGTGTCTCGGGGTGAAGGCCTGCGGCCTCGAGCAGATGCATAAGGGTTGAGCTAGCTATCCAAGTCGAATATGGTGAATCTGTTAGACGAAGGTAGATAGATCTCAGTGCCCATCCAGTTAAGAGATCGATGGATGGAGGACCACTCAGGTGGTGCATATTCAAGCAGCAGTTGGCCGTTCGCACCAAGTGCAGTTCCGTGACTGTGGCATTTCTTTGGGAGAATAGACAACCAATTGCGGCAACCCCCGATAAAACGCTCTCGTAAATATCGGGGATGAGTGGTGATAGCCAGCGTGCGTTCAGTCTCTCGAAGAAATTTCGACGATCGATAAACCCATAGCATGGATCCACTTTATCAAAGTACACTTGCGCCAAAGATTTTATGTGTTCAAGCGACGTGATCTCAATGATCGAAAGTGCAGAAGTGGGGATATCTTGAGTCGACAATTTCCGAGTTCCAATATTCCACCCAAAGAGATTGAGCTTCGGTGCCTTTGCAGGATCAATCTTGAGGCCAAGCTTCCTCACAAAAGCTGCCCCGGAATTGGCCTCTAAGCGCCGAACCAAGCCCGATTGATCTAAATCAATAGTTTTTGGCTCTACAGTAGTCTGTGGAGAGGATCGAAGCTCGGATTGAGCATCTGGTGTTGGTGTTGGTCGCTTGACTGTTCGAGGCTTTCTTTGTCGGGTTTCATAGTGGCACTCGTAGCCCCAGTCAGAGCAAGTGGTGCAAGGTTCACCACCATCGCATTTCCTTTTTCGCTCTCTGCAAGGCTTACAAGCTAATCGGGAGCGTTTCCGTTTCAGGGTCTGCATCAAGGCTGTGGCTGCGTTGATAATGAGAACAGGTATGGTGGGAACGAATGGGAAATGCGGGATTTGCGGGAGTAGCGGGGTTGAAACGGTTCAAGGACAAGGAAGCTGAATAATAGCGAGTCTCAAAGGATTTATTTTCTAAATGAAGTCATCTAATCAACATTTCTATCATCTAAAGTCTAGGCACCATTTTAATAATTTTTACCGAATTTTCCTGGGTTGTTTTGTTAAGATACAATCAAACATCCCAGACACAAGGGGTTCGGAGATGGACGTGAATGACTTCATCGACAAACCTCGGTTAATCCCCCTCACTCACCATGCGCATACAGGAAACTAATCACTTCCGATAACCACAGAGGCCCAGCCAATATGACCGCGAAATTATTATCACGCTATCCATGGGCATCAAGCCCGCTTATCATCAGCGCGCCGATGCGTGTCATGTCCGGCCCAGCACTGGCAGTCGCAGTCTCACGCGCCGGTGGCTTAGGCTTCATCGGCCCTGGCATTAAAACCACAGATATGGGGAATGACCTCGAAGAAGCATCGGCCCTCATCCAAAAATCCCGTGTCTCGTCGCCAATATTCAACTCTTTACCGTCCCAAAATTTACTATTGCCAGTTGGAGTCGGGTTTCAACTCTGGGGAGACAAGCTACCTGATGCCGTCGCTGCGGTTGAGAAATTCAAGCCTTGTGCAGCTTGGTTGTATGCCCCTAGTGATGGTTCGAAGGATTATGATGACTGGTCGAGTCAAATTCGCCAAGTATCTCCCCAAACCCAGATCTGGATTCAGATCGGTACACTTGGAGAGGCGAAGCAACTTCTGCATATATCCCAGAAACCGGATGTCATTGTTGTGCAGGGATCTGAGTCGGGTGGTCACGGTCGGGCGACGGATGGCATGGGTATCATGTCACTGTTTCCGGAGGTAGCAGACGCAGTTGCGAGCAGCCAGATTCCTCTGGTAGCGGCTGGAGGTATTGCTGATGGACGAGGAGCTGCAGCGGCCCTGTGTCTAGGTGCTTCGGGTGTGGCGATGGGCACTCGGTTCCTAGCTGCTGATGAAACGCGCATTAGCCGGGGTTACCAAAATGAGGTCGTGCGTGCGTCAGATGGAGCTGTGAACACAACACGGACACTGCTCTACAATCATCTGCGTGGTACATTTGGGTGGCCAGCTGAATACAGTCCAAGAACAATTATTAACAAATCTTTCGTTGAGCACCAGGCGGGTGCTTCCTTTGAGGAGCTCAAGGGTCTTCATGATGAGGCTATGAAATCTGGTGATGATGGATGGGGCCCAAATGGCAGGCTTGCAACTTATGCGGGTGCCTCTGTTGGATTGGTCCACAATGTGGCTAGCGCAGGGGATATCGTGCGAGAAGTTCAAGGAGATGCTGTCAAAAAAATTCAATCATTGGGTTTTTAACATGCCTAGGTTGAATGCCTCCACCTGAGGTCTTGAATCCACTCCATCCTACACAAGACTTGGCAGGATCGACAGGAGCAGCCCTGAAGTATTGCACCATCTACAGTAAACAAGACAATGATCATCCGTTACCAAGAATAATTATTCAGACTTAGTGGGGAATGCAATGAAGATCTAAAGTGGAGGCCGCTGGTATACGAAATGGATTACGACTTACATTTGCGTGAGTTCATTATACTATCCGGACCTTGACAATCAAAATCACCCGGTAGGGCTCTATTCTTTTCCAAGATTCTCGTCTTGTAATCCTACTTTCGACAGCCTGTGAAGTCTCTCTGTTACTTCGTGCCAAAACATAGGCTTCACAGGTCACACCTCGGTATGAGATCATCGAAGGTACATTATTCGATCTACCCTCGTAGCACAATCATTGAGTACCAAAGAACCTTCACTTTGGCGGCCTTTATTTGTATATATAAGAATAAAAGAATGTATCTCGGAATAAAACAGTAATGAAGAGTTTTATCTTGACAAAGCTCGCAAGAGAGAACTCATAAATTGGTGGTACAAGCGGTCATAATATCGGCTTTGGAAGTCCTGTCAGACTGCGGTGCTAGCCCTTATTCAGGTGGTTAGTTGGAAGGCTGGGGAGCAGCGCAAACCTTGTTGCCCTTCTGTTGAGTGAATCAATATTTAGCGCATGCATATTGAAGGCAAAAGGGGGAAATACTCACGGTCTGCTGGCAGGTCTGGTTCTGCTTGCAGTCGGCATCAGTCTGGCACTGGTCAACAGCCTAGTATGAGTTAGTCTCAATAGCTCTGTATCTCGTATCACAGATACTTACGTTGCGCTTCTGGTTGTCGTTCTGCTCGTTCTTGGGGGCAACGCAGACATTGTCCTGGCAGGCAAGACCCTTGACACAGTCACCCTTGACCTGGCAAGGACCTTGGGCCTGAGACTTGGAGTTCTACGTTATGAGATCATTAGCATCGTCTTTGCCGAGTGTGTTGACTGTTGACACTTACCTCACGCTTATTCTTGGGAGCAATGCAAGTGTCCTTCTCACAAACCAGGCCCTTGCGACAGTCACCAGTGCTCTGGCACTGTCCGTTCAGGGCAACGTCAACCTGGTTTCCCTTTGCAAAATATTAGACAAGTTAAATCTTTAGACTCTTCGTAGGCTACTCACGTTACGCTTGCCCTTGGTGGCGAGGCAGGTGTTGTGCTCACAAACCAGACCCTTCTGGCAGTCTCCCATCTTCTGGCATTCCTGGCCAAGCTGGGAGTTGGAAACATCGCGCTGCTGCTTAGGGGCAACGCAGGTGTCATCCTGGCCACAAACAAGGCCCTTCACGCAGTCACCAGAGACCTTGCAGTCCTGGCCGATCTCGGACAGAGTCTTTTATCTGTTAGCTATCTGTGAATCAAGATTTTAGTGAGTTACTCACGTCGCGCTTGCCGTTTGTGGCAACGCATATGTCCTTCTCGCACACAAGGCCCTTAACGCAGTCACTGGTGACCTTGCAGTCACCATTGAGGTGGACGAGAGGAGCATCACGCTTGCTCTGGGAAGAAACACATATGTCCTTGACGCACTGAAGGTTCTGAGTACAGTCGCCGTCGACGTGACAGGCCTCATTCAAGTTTGCCAAAGGAGTGTCACGGGCGACCTTGCTGGCAACACAGTTGCCAGTCTTGTCACACTGCTGGTTGGGCTTGCAGTCGGTGTCGGCCTTGCAGCTAGGAGGCTGCTGAGCGGGGGAAGCCATAGCGAGACCCGCAAGCATGGCAGAGATAAAAACAGAGGTCTTCATTTTGGCAGATTTGTAAATTGAATAATGCAATGAAAATAGAGATTGGAGATAATTAAGTTAGATGTGATAAATAATGAATGTGGTTGTTTGAATGATATCCAAAAAGGCAGAGTCGAATGGGTTCTTATAATCTTTCGGTCACAGTCATAGAGGTCTTTCAGAGTCTCGAATTGAGTCCATGATGTCTGATCTAGACTGCTATCCCGTGCCACGCGTTGTATACATGATGGTTCCATATGATGCTACACGCGTACAACCACCTGGGCAATGCTCAAGCGGTCAAAGCACGTCTTTGGTGTAGAGCCTTAGATCTAAGGGGCTATTGATCTACACTTCGGAAAGGCGCGGGAAGGCCATTAGCTTCCGGGGTGAAGTGGAATGCCAAGCCAATCCTCAGAGGCCCGCAATGACGAATCGCTGAACATTTCAGTCTTCTGATGCATGTGCGGATTACGATCAAATTTGACACACATATTATGTCTTCACAATTCGTTGCGCGCACAATACTAGCTTACATAAAGTGCCGGTCCGTTGAGAAATTTTGAAATGGATTATACACGCGTTCCAGAGCGAGACGTTGGTACTAGAGGACCATGGGATAAGCCCAGGTCTAGACCAAGTCGGCACTGCCGCACCAGAAACACAAAGGACTGTGAGCTAAGATCCTCAATAGCTATCATGCAGAACTTGCATCATAACGACAGTAGTTTACGTTGCCGCCTGTTCTCCTGAGCCCCCATTCGTTAGAGCTTATTTTAGAACGATAATCCGCTAAGGCCCGGCTTAGAGGCTCCACTGGTCGACGAATCCAATCTAATGCTTATTCAAACGTTGGGGCTGCAAGCCCACATCGTGGTCGTCAATGGAGGTACGTAATCTTTCCACTCAGCCTTACCCCGGATTGAGGTGGTGATCATCACAAACGTACGTGGCAGGTAATATCTTGTTTCCCAAATGACCCTCCATGTTGGCGAGTCCATAAATTAGAAGGGATATGATCGGTGAGGAACGAACTTGAACTGCTCAATTGTGAAGGCCTGAATGCATAAGTAAAGGCATTTTGTTGAGAGTTCTCATCAATTCCGTCCTGTTATGTGGGGCGGCGCGTGTATGCTCCACATTTCTAAAAAGAAGCCGGGGCTCCACTACGTTCGCAGGCCTTGACAACCCAACTATTGGACCATGCCGTGTCAATAAGGTCGGTGCTTGTTGACTAGATTGCGCCCCTTGAGTCAATTTTACTAGTTAGAACGCCACTTACTCGTTGTTTGGTTCTATCTAATCAGACTGCAGTAAAGGAGCATGATCCTCTGTATTGACAAGTCGTTGCGCTCATTAGTTATTTTGTAGGCTTCTTTATGGAAGCCATTCGATCATGAAATAAGACAATGGTCCTGGGAAGTTAAATAATAGCAATGATTTTGATTTTGGACCGCCAAGTCGATCTTAAGTGGATTCCCACCTGAGGTTCAGCGGGGTTAGAATATGCAATTCCGGTACTTTGAAACCGGTTCGTATTTTGACATTAGGGGTCAAGTTGAGAAGAATACTATTATATACATGGAGTGGATATTCTATAACCGTGAGAACGCCAAGAAGGAGAATAATGGATCACATGGAGCCAAAGATCTGCATCATCCACGCATCGTCAAGACCATTGATGGGTAACATGGCGAGATCAGGGGCCGGTGGAACGAATTCGTCACCATTGAGGTCACTAGAAGGCAAGCTCGGATACCAAACCTCCATCAGCTTTGGCTCCCAACCTTGTTTGACTGACTGGACTATCCTGATTCCCTTTTCAAGGACGCACCAGTCCGGATCACCGGGAGGCATAGCCGTTTCAATACATCTCTTCATACTGTAACATGTTCGGTCGAGGTAGTCGAGGACATTTGCAGTATTCCGAACCATGGTCTTGTCCCAACCGGGATCATCCAGGGTGGATAGTCTGAACAGGCTCACAATGACCCGTGAGAACTGGAAAAAGGATGTAAAGGGAATAGCCTGGTACAAGAATGGTGAGACGGAGAGCCAGACCTCAAGCCAGTTTTTAGTGGCATGGAGAGCGGCACAAAGGCTTTCAATTCGGTACAACTCGGGGGATTGTGGATCAACAGGGGCTTGGATGGCCCACTCGTGGATGACGAGCTCGGCGTGAAACACGGACGTCAAAATGGTTTCTATTCGGTCAGTGGCTATCAGAGCGACAGTCTGGCTCGGACTTACCATTTTGTTGCAAATGTGCGGGTATTTGTTTTCGTACCACATCAAGTTGTGCTTGAAATGATTTGATGTAGAAGCGTGATATCAATTGGTCATCACCGTCTCGTCGAGCTTGATAAACTTTGTCCACCACCAATTGGATCTTGACCAGATTTACCAGAACTTCATCTTCGGGGCATTCATTTGTTTCCAATAAGACGGTAAGACTTTCTTCCATGTGAGGACTCCATCTCAGAGCATCGATCCGGTTCAAGGCCAGTGCAACACTGGACAGAAAGTTAGATTCGCTGGTATAAAAGGTAGACCTGAAACTTCAAGCAGCTTACCTAGATGTAATGAGAAAACATCCTAGAACCGCTCTTCTTTCTTCCAAGGTTCTTGTGGTACTGGCTTGTGGTTGCCAGCCCACTGCACATTTGAAAGCCTGCAAAGTTGATAGGTCTTTTGGGATGGCTTTATTTATTCCTATGTCGCAGATGATCCCCATGACCATATGGGCATAAAAGTTGAGGAATGGCCTCTTCGAAAAGGTATTCCTGGATAGTAGCAATTAGCATTGATTAAACCATTTGATTTGTTCTGGATGCTTCTCATATGCCACTCACCACAATATAAACGTCATAATTCCTAAGAGGATGTCCATGCTTGGGGAGACCCCGACGATGACTTCTTGATGAATGAGCTCTGTCACTTTGTTGAACAACATGTTTCTTTTACTCTCGCCTGGGGTGTTGACAGCCATGATGCATAACCAGAGAAACGGCTTGTCATTGCGGAGTTGCTGAGAGGTAACATGAGGCGGGATGTAAAGAAAGGGGATCAACTTCAAGTTTTGTTTACGAAAATCGTTGATGGTCTTTTCGGCAACGTCAGGAGCAATGTGCAGTCCAGCGCAGACGTCCGTTATTGAGCTATTATTTGGCGAAGGTACCGTTTGTGGTGGAGATGGCATGTCGGGTCGGTGATAGTTAAACGGAGATGTTTGCTTTGACCCCGAGGTGCTTGAATCCCAGTCTCCGGGCAGACCGGGATTCGAATTGGTGGATTGCAGTAAGGAAACAATACTATCAAGTTTTGCCTCTAACTGAGCTGTTTTGGACGCCGACGAGCGACTACTTCGCTTTCGCACTGTCGGCGACGGTCGACAATCTTTCTTCAGTCGTTGACATCTACGGGCGGTGAGCCTTCAATCTCGCATTTTCAACCCTTGCAGTACTCACCTCTCACAACCTCTCCCGGACGTCAGCAGAATACATTTGCTTTTTGCTCGAGAGCAGTTGACGCATGCCCGGCCATAGGGTGCCGGGGTCCCACTTTGGCTTGGACTAGTGTCCATTCCAATATCCGATAGTGGAAATCCACGGTCAGGCCGCAATAGATCTGTTGAGAAAGGAAGCCACCGAAGTATACAGCAGTAGGGATTCAAGGAGCAATTCTAATCAGAATCCGAGAAGCCTGGAGGAATAGGAGTGATTAGTGCGGTCAGGGAGTGGTGCCTTGGTGAAAAGAACGGGGTTCGGACATGTGCCATTCTGAATTCCGCTCGCGGGGACAGCCCTCTGCTTACGTGCCCGCTGATGGGCCAATCATTCGACATCACTCACCTTATAACAGAAGCACAAATTTTAACAGAAGCAACAAATACCGAACACGCTCACTCGCGAAGTCCAGATTTTATGTTTCGCTTACCAATCTGAATATTGTAAATACTATAATGATCTAGATAACAGCATATTGCCGTGAAATTGCGAATGCTTACTAGGTACCTACTCTCCATATCTAGTCGGAGCTACCGGGATTCGGGATTCGGTTTTTAAGTAACACAAAACTACTGACGCCGTACAACCTTGGCGCCTACACCCACCCAGAATTGATTTTGCCATCTTGGAGGGATTTGCGGGCCATTGAAGATCTGTCCGTGGGTGGAGGCTTATAAAGTTGAGTCTGACGCGCCATGAGCTCTTCAATATAAAGCTGGTTTGGTTTCCTCTGCCAATCAACGGAGCTAGAAAACCAACAGAAACATGGAGACACAAGTACCCACTCCCCGAAACCCTGAAGACCCCACCTACCCGTCAAGCTTGGGATTCGAGAAAGAGGTCACTTCAGATTCGTCGCCACGCCATTCAACAAACGATTCTCCAAGGAAGAGTCTGGCGACCGTAGAAGATGTCAATGATGATGAAGGCAAATATCTCACTGGGATCAAGCTTAGCCTGGTGATCGCTTCTGTCACCTTGGTCACCTTTTTAGTACTCCTTGATATGTCAATCATTGTCACGGTGGGTGGTGGCTCCGTTTGATACGTTCAGACAAGGTTTTAACACATCTAAGGCTATCCCAACGATCACCACCCAATTTCACTCTCTTGGAGATGTGGGGTGGTATGGAAGCGCTTATCAGATTGCAAGGTATGTTTCTTCTTCCTAGCGTTGGCACTACTCTAACTACATTGTTCAGTGCTTGCCTGCAACCTCTCACGGGTAAACTATATACCAACTTCAACTCCAAGGTATTTACTAACATATATCTTCTTTTGATCAAGTGCTAAGAATTGTAGTGGACCTTTTTGGCCTTCTTTTTCGTGTTTGAGCTGGGCTCTCTGCTCTGCGGTATCGCAAATTCATCCAAGATGCTCATTGTCGCTCGAGCGGTGGCAGGCATGGGTTGTTCTGGCCTAATGAATGGTACCCTGACTATCATTTCGTCCTGTGTTCCGCTTCACAAGTCCCCGAGTATGTTCTTTACCTTTTCCGCTACAACGGTTTGCTAATCGGTCACAGAAATCATTGGCATGGTGATGGGCTGTCAGTACCCCATGTACTTAGATTCTTTGGCCATTTTGCTGACAATTCACACAGTCTGTCAAACGGGCCTTATTTGTGGGCCATTGATCGGAGGTGCCTTTACCGAGAAGGCGTCCTGGAGGTGGTGTACGTGACTTTGATAAATCTGTTCGCAAGCGGTGCAGCTAATTAATACATTCTCTCAGGTTTCTACATTAATCTCCCCATTGGAGCTGTCGTCGCAATAGCTTTGGCATTCATCAACATTCCTGAACAATTCCCCAAGCCATCAATTAAATCCGCTGCCAAAACCATTCTTCATAAGCTTGACCTCATCGGCTTCATCCTCTTTTCTCCCGCAGCGATTCAACTCCTCCTTGCACTGGAGTATGGTGCTGGCAGCTATCCGTGGGGAAGTGCGAGGGTCATTGGACTTTTCTGTGGATCGGGTGGCGCATTTATTGTCTTTCTCCTCTGGGAGCATCGTCAAGGAGACAAAGCAATGATCCCTCTGTCTATGGTTGCGCAGAGGACAGTCTGGACAAGCTGCGTCTTCATGATGGGGCTTTTCGGAACGGTCCTCGCCTTGTCTTACTATCTACCCATTTACTTTCAGTCAGTCAGAAATGATACGCCGATCATGAGTGGTGTCTCGCTGCTCCCTATGATGCTGTCACAAGTCGTATTCGCAGTGAGCTCGGGTATCTTAAGTACGTCACTACTCCTACCAGTCAATTTGGAATTTGGCATTGACCAGAAATAGTTGGAAGACTAGGATACTATCTTCCCTGGGCCGTATTTTGTGGTGCACTTACTGCCATCAGTGGAGGACTTCTTGCAACATTGAGTCCCCACACATCAGTCGGAAAATGGGTTGGATATGAGATTATTGCTGGCGCGGGTCGAGGAACTGGATTTCAAATGGTGAGAGTCCCCGAACACAAGGTATGGACTATGTTGCTAACTTAATTCCCTGCAGCCCATCATTGCCATCCAGAATGCCCTTCATCCAACTCAATTATCAGTCGGTATGGCTGTTCTTATGTTCACTCAAACACTTTCTGGTGCCGTCTTTCTCACACTAGCGAATGTGATTTTCGATGCTGGTCTCAAGTCACTACTCCCCAAAGACGCGCCCAATGCCGATGCAGCGGCTATTATTGCTGCCGGAGCTACTGGTTTTAGATCTGCTGTGTCGAGTGAAGATCTTCCTGGTGTCTTGACAGCCTACGCAAAGAGTATAGATTATGTTTTCTACGCGACTGCTGGCCTGGGAGTGGTCATGTTCCTTATTGCATTCGGCATGGGCTGGAAAGATGTCCGAAAAAAGAAGACATCTCCTGAAAGTGCATGATCTAGACTGGTTGGGCTTTGCATGTATATCTCGCATCACGGTGATATTGGACCCGGAACTAATCGATAGAATACATTTTTATCTCAAGCTATGATTACATTTACAATCATTCTCTGAACATCTTCATGAACAATGCGTCATCGGTACAGGAGTCTCGCTGAGAGCCTGGTTAGGGAAGATTAACCACTCCCCCCAGTCAGGTCCCAGATACTCGGCGATTGATTGTATCAAGTAGTGGCCACCATCCCCAAGCAACCAGTTATCCCGGTGCAAATGCAAGATAACTGCATAGTGTGCCAGAATTACCAGAGCATCTGGGGATCGACGCTCTAGAAGATCAATATATTCGAAAGTTACACTTGCTGGCCAAGAGAAAACTCCGGTACTGCAGATATTTGGCTTGCCAATAGAGGATGCTGAGTTGAACGCCAATTGCAAGCCCTCAATGGTTGATTGGTAGGTTCGAGTAATCGACGGGCCTAGCTTGGATTTTTCAACAAGTTCTAGCAGCCGGCTGCACTCCGGACCTAACCCTGCATTTGATTGCAATTGTAATTCTCCGTCTCGCAAGATCGGCCCCAGAGCGGTATCTGTCAGAATGTGCCATTTATCGCGGATCACCGAGCGAACACCACACTGTATTCGTAGATAGTGTGTGAAAGTATCGAGGAAGATAGTAAAGTCGGGATCTCGAAAATTTAATGTATCGCACAGCATATGCACGCCAAGAATTGAGGAAAAAAGGAATTGAGACATATATCCTTCTGGGTTCTCGAGGTTATTTGAGTTATGGAAGGAGGTCAATGCATGATTTTGTAATTGAGTCGCATGGTGACGGTAAAGGCTCCGGTCTGATGAGCGCGATATGCTAATGTGAGTGGCGGCTAGAGCAAGTAACTCATTCATCAGGTAGGGATTCACTGAGCTGCACCTCAGTACTTGGGTTTTACCCATACCCCCTTCATCTGCCTGTATGTAGGGCAAGGTCTCTGTGACCAAATGGCAAAATAGCTCTGCATGAAGGATGTTGACGGGTGGTCCTTGGAGAAAGGCAGCATTGTCATCCTCCGGTGAATGATTAAATGGGGAATCCCGAATATTAGAAGATGCCGGGGTTGATGACAGGCTTTGTCTCTGAGAAGGAATTGGCAATACCCTCTTTGTCTCCCGTTGCAGGTATTCACATAGTCGTTCTGATGTTGTGCATTGTGAACAGATGGGATGTCTTTCATCACACTTTACCATAAGTTAACTATAGATGCATTAAAGGGATTTTTACAGGTATAGTCCCACCTTAATATGCCTGCGCTTGCATTCCAAGCATCCGCCCCTTGACTTCTTATGTTTTCTGCGTGGCATCCCGCTTCCGGCTGTGGTAAGATAAGACAATCCAATATCAAATGCTGTGGCGAACAAAGATCATTGGGTGATGCGAAAAGTATTGATCTTATTGAAATGGCTCCATTTATTTTGCAGAGATATTGAGAGAAAAATTAGTACCGCAGAGTGGTAGCTTGTCCGTTTGCAAGGTAACCATATTCCCTCCGGAGAGTCTTTATTCCGGTCCGGTCTTAGAGTAGACCCATAGATCCACTCTTTGATTACATCTCCTTCCTTTTCTATTTCATTCAAATTGAAACGAATGTCAATTTGAATATATGGAATTATATCTGATCCTTCCTTGCATCCCAGGCCCACTGAAGTATCTGTATAAACTCGGGCCTTCCCATAACTTGTTTCCTAGTCCAATTCCACGCTCACATCGGATTGTGAGAGCTCGCAAGGGTACCATATCAGCCAAGACACCATGATCAACCACATCAACAGAGAATCCAATATGTACAGAGTCCACTCGTGGGTAAGAGGATATCCATCAGTACCTAATCCATACTCCACAACTCGGAAAATCGAGCGTATCATAATCATAATAAGCAAGCTGACCGCATACAGCAAGTAGAGATGTCTCTTCCATGAGATCAATCCACCTCTTGGCCTAAGAGTTGAGTCACGCTGGGTACGGACTTGGAACACTAGCGCGGTGACCATAAACAATCCAAACATAATCACTTGGATTAAGAGTCCAGCCATCACCATATCCTGACCAATTCCAGAATTTGACGCGGTCACCATCAAACCCGCTGCTCCTCCTTGAACCAAAAAGGACACAACGTCTCCTGCGACGAAAATCTTTGTAGCCCAGCGAATGGGGATTAACGAATTGTGCTTGTCTCCGGTGGCGGAGATAATTCGACCGAGTGTCATGTACACCGATGCCGCGAATAAAACGGTCCAAGAAGAATGAAGACGTTTTGGATGGCATAAGGCATAATGCTATCTGTGTTGTTATGGGCAAATGCTCGAGCGAAATAACCTATTATCTCGACTGCAAGCTCATGTTAGATTGACGACCGGGGTAGAGTAGAGAGAATAAAGAAACAACGTACATAGACCACCAATGGCAAATGGAATGCAGAATCGGGTTCGGGTCTTCCATACTTTGAAGAAATGCATCACCGTTGTGCAAAGAAAGAGAACAATGAATATTATAGCAGCTGCGAGTGGTGGCACATATTTCCTCATCTTTTTTATACGCGTATAGAAATGACATCAGTGGATCCCCGTTGGTCAGTGCACTCGCAAGGCTCAGGTATTTATACGCGTATAGACTCGAGGGCTACGGGACATGTAAAAACTGGCGACCTTTTATTTTTAAAATATTAGTTTTCGAGAATCTCCCTCCAATCCTTTGACGCGTTTGCCGCTTCACCTATCTGATGCCAGTTCTGCATAGAGCTCATGCCTAGTACTCGGCATACTGATCAAATCTCGGGAAGCGGAATTTCCCCCAATAGCCTCCGAATCCAGCTCACGCGGTTGCTTGTTGATATATCCGGTAGAAGTAGGGTTGAAATCCATGGCTTTTGAGTTCTTTTTTCGTTGCTTCTGTATGTATAACAATAACAAGCCTGCCGCTAGAGCCGCCCCGACTCCAATCCCTATGCCAATTCCTACTTTTGCTCCTGATGATAACCCCGAAGACAGATTGCTAGAGTTGGCAGAGTTATCTGAAGAATTTGAAGCTGCAGTGTTTGTTATTTGATTGGCACTGTTTGTCTGAGTAGCGGATAAGGATGCGGTTATGGCCGATGTGGAGGAAGTTCCTAGGCTGGATGAGCTCGATGTTGATGTGCTTTTATAAAGGTTCGCAGCAATAGAAATCGCAGCAGAGGTGCCGCAACACGTAGTGTTGAGAAGGCCACAACACCAGTATTCAGAAGTTTCCGTACCATCGCAAGGGGTTATCTGCGCGGTACCATCGGAAGCGCCATCCTAACAGAAAATATAAGTTGTTAGCTTAATGCGCCATACATGAGGCTGACATAATAATTTTGGAATGCGAAGGAAGATATCCTGCTGTGGCATACCATCCCATTAGAGCAAACATCCAAGCACCTCCCACTGCTCCAGTCGCTAACCGTACACTGATCCCGCCAATAATCTGTTGAAACTGACCCATCATCAGTTGTATGTGTATTCATACAAAGACCATTCTCGAGGCACATATCGGCGGTCAGCCCAGCGCTAAGGTGACCCCCAGACGGATTCGTGCGATTCGTGGCACAGCACATGCCCGTCCCACCGTTCGATCCAGGACATGGCTGATACACAAGCGACTGCTCGCTATGGCCATCTGGGTAGTAACAGACGAAAGAGTTCACTGCTGTGAGCAAATAAAATATGAGGATACCGCCATAGCGAATCATTGCATTTGCAATAGAGGTGTCGAAGAGATTAACCCAGTGAGCGAAAGGAAAGGAGTGACCTGAATTTAAGAGAGAGTATTGCGAACCATTCGGTCTTCTCCTTTTACGCCATTACTTTGGGGGCCTTAAATTGTAAATCGTCATCCTGGCTAATGCCGTGTAACCCGAGGCTCTGAAACCGGACCAATAGAGTGCATCCCTTCTACTATGCATTCTAGAAGTATTTGCCTTTTTCTAAGCCACATGGCTTTTCTTTTTTTTACCTTAGGAAAACTCTCAATACCTCTCACGAAAGCCGTCCATCTAGGTTTTGTAAATACTTAAATACCCTCGATAGTCGCAACCTTTTGGCGGGCCCCTAGCTATTCTCCAGAATCTTAATCATCTTTTGTACGCTCGAGGATCGGTTAAAGCCCCACAAGAGACCCAAGTTTGTAATATCAAGCTGAGATCTAGATAAGATCGGAAGCTAATCGAAGGATCATTTAGGGCGAAGAAGGGTTCATTTCGACCATGAAGTATCTTACTGCTTAGATGGAGCTTATGGAAACAACTCAATTAACAGCTTTCAGAGAACGATTTACGGGCGCTTAAAACTCTGCTAAATCTTGTACCACCAGGTTTGTAAAAGGGTCAGCTACGCCACTTTGTCTCACTGATGGCCTTACAATCCATAGCTGGGTTTCTGTAAGATGTACCACTTACTGGCGAGCGCATAGATTAGGTACATTTGACCTTATTCAGTTTCTAGTACATCAGAACCCTATCGTGGAGATACACATTCACAAAAATAAGCAATACACCACTCAAGAACTGGTCTCCCTTTTCACGGTATAAAGTACAATATGGCTTTTCCACTACGAAGTACTAATCACCGACAGAATGGCCAGCTCAGAATAAACTGGTAAACTCGATCAAAGACTCACGTATATATTTTAACAATAGCAAGTATCATAATTGTGCCTCTTGTGAAGGCTCTAGTGAAAAGTACATTTCATCACGACGTCAAACCCAACCGCCAAAGCATCCCACTTATAAGCATCAACAAACATTAAATCAAAGGTAACTCCGCGGTGTTCACATAGTCAATATTTTCCTCATATCCCTCTATCCGAGGAATATCTGTATTGAACAATCGATCCCATACCCGGGTCTGCTTGCCATAATTATGGCTATTCTTCCAGCCCTTGCGGTGATGAAGATCATGGTCCTCAATCACAAGGTCCATATCGCATAACCGTAGCAGCCATGTCCAGGGATTCACAGCAGTAGCTTTCATCCGCAAGCCACTGTGACCCAGGACCTCCGTAAACACCACGTACTGCTGACAGATCCACCACTCATAAAAGCCCATGGGAAATCCCATCAGCTTCATCGTAGCATACGTGATAAATGGTGTGCCAACAATATCAATAAATTCCTGCACCGTGTCCGCATACGCGGTCAACAGAGGATTGGGGTGCTTGGTCAAGTGGTGGGTACGGTGGAATTGCCAGAGATGCTCCATCTCGTGTGCGGAACGGTGAAGCATGTAGTACCAGAAATCGAGGACAAGCGCATACATGCCAGTCTCGAAGATGACCCATCCCCATCTCATGGAGGATGGGCCTTCATCAGGGCGGTAGGTGAGGAATGTGGTGAGCATTGGCCGGAGCGCTATGACCGATAAAAGTGATCGTGCCGTCTTTTGGACACCCACGTCTGGTACACCATCGCGAGCGTGCTTGTCTCCATCAAAGAATCCGATCGTGTGGCCCATACGACGGAGCACATGGGTTTCGTGCACGGCAATGAATTCCAGTGCAAGGCTGTAGAAGATGAAGACTAGCCATACCGAGGGGTAGCCGACGTAGTTGATGTAGAGTTGATGGAGGGCCAGTGGGACGACGGCGTGGAGGAGGACCCATCGGTGAAACTGTAACTCTGGTGCATATGGGACCTTGTCTGTTTTCTGATGGACTGGGACCTTTTGATTCAGGTCAACGTGGTGTACATTCAAGATCTCGAGAAGCCAGTGGCTAGATGTCCACTGTGAACGATCCCATGAACGCCAGGTGGACGTCATGGAATCCTTAGGGTTACGCATGGGGGCGCCCATTTTAACCAGCAGTGTAGAGGAAGTATGGTTGAAAAGATGATCTCACGGTTTCACCCCACGGAGTCCACCGGTTATTCTTATATTTATTTCATTCCTTTGGAACAACACATGGGAAGGTGGGTCATGTAGGCAGCGAAAGACTCGTGGAGAACCGAGGCGTACGCCGATCACTTCTCTCCATCGCTAGGTTACGGATTTATCATCTTTCACACTGGATAGTGGGATGGTATTGAAGCAGAATTTGCCCCTAAAACGACCCATAGAACGCCTTAGACTATCTTCATACCTATTCAGGCTAGCGGCGGAGTTTAGTTAACAAATAGTAGCCATCGAAGGGGAATCATATGAAGGCCAAATGATGTACAATCAGGTCATTCCCAACAGTTTAAGATTCCGAACGGCTTCTCCACGCTTTGTTCACATGAGAATGCCCAAAAAGCAGTGGGTAGGTTGAATTTTGTCCTGCTGAATTTAAGGTCAGTGCATCTGATACCGAGGCGTGGTGGATTACGTTATCTGCCTATTGACCACTCGGGGCGTTATTACCCAGTTGGGCATAGTCCAGATCCAACCTTTGATCGACGATCCATACTTCATAGATTCAATGCTGTTGGAAAAACACCACTAAGGTTTTTAAGTTAAGGGGAATTTACTGTCCCTGACGTTTTTGCCATGAACTACTGCTTGTCACGAACGCCTATAATTAGATGATTACCAAATAATTACATCAGAGTCGAATATATTGTATTCAACGTGGCGAGACCAGTTCATCTGCCTCTCGGACTCAGAGTCGAGCGAACTTTCTAGACTACCCATTGTTTACAGTCATAATACCTTTTTGTCACCTGCGGGGATACTTGGCTGCTTCGGGTTTAACTGGATAGCAGCGGACGAGCCATGTTAGCGTTCGTCATCAGGTGAAAGCTAGACAAACATGTTCACCTCTCTTGGGATACATGGTATTCAACGTCATATCGTCGGACCAACACTCGAACAGAAATAGGACTCAAGGCCTGGCGAGAGGATTCTCGCAGCCGGTGAATCCCCTCGAGCATGAAAGTGGCAACCACCTTCTATCCATCACTAAACAGCCAATCAGTTGAAAGCCAGTGTGCTCGGGCAGTTTTGAACCCAGTCACAAATCTAATATCCGGTGAACCGACCAGTGTCTACTTCACAGTCAAAGCCATCAAATGACATTATTGCGAAGATATACTTCTTTACTGGAGTCTTAGAACACGAAAGCGGCTTAACCCCGGCTTTGGGTCAGAGACCAGTACTTCCACCCTGCCAGTGCCAAGTCAAGATGACATTCAATGCCATGAGCCTAGAGCGATTGAGTCCGCAAATTGCCTCATGCTTCATGTGAAACCCACTATGCCCTATGACTGGGCTATCGAAAGCCGGCACATACCCTTGTGGTGCTTGGAAAGTGTCTACCGAAGACTACGAGCAGGGAAAATAATAGTGTCATCACACATCGTGTTGATTTTTGTCCATAGTTAAGACGCCCGGAAACCACAGCACCGCACACCCGAGCAAACGGGGCACAGCACAAGCCTGAAATGGCAGGAGTTAAAAAGATAAAGCGGTAGATCCGAATTAACAGGGCCCGTCCATCACGCCAGAAAACCCGGCGAATATTAGATCCATGCATCCCTCACAACCTTCTCTTAAAATCCTCGATATTCCGAATCGTCTCACCCCTAGACCGTTGCCACAGCACAACTAGCCCTGTTTGTTACAGAAACTAATTTACTGCTCGGTCTGGAAGTAGTTAAGGAGGACGGAGCGCTCCTGGGACTCCTCACCCCAGTCCTTAACAACGACGCAAGAGCAGTTAACGACCTTGCGGGCGTTACCCTCACGGTCAAGGGTGCCTGTCAAACAGAATCGTTAGTAAAGGTTTTCCCACAATTGTTCAGTCGGTGTAGGGGTAACGTACAGAGGCCGACCCACTCGCCGAGCATCTTTCCATCGGGAACCTTGATCAGGGGGATCTTGTGCTCAGAGCAGAGAGCGACAACGAGCTTCTTGTAAGCCTCCTCCTCGCAACCCTCGTTGAGGACACACATGTGAGCCTCACGGCGGTCGAGAGCCTTGGCGGCCTCACGGAGACCACGGGCAAGACCATCGTGGATGAGGGAGATGCGGAGGACACCCTTCAGAGCATCGAGGACGGACATCTGGCCGGAGCCAGCGTCAGCGGAAACCTCGACCTCATCGGCGGCAACGGGGGGGTTGGACTGGGTCTCTTCTCCGTCCGACTATCAGATGAATGTTAGTGAGGTGTCACACAGTGTGAGATTGGCAGTGGTAGCAATTGAGCAAGTGGCATGGCGGTGCTGTTTGAGAATTCAAGACAAAAATTTGTTGCTTGACAACGAGATCACAGCCGGCGACAGCGCAACTCGTTCGTTCTCAACGGCGTATCCATTCACATTGTTCAAGTTGCCAACAACACTGACAGAGTCGATCGCGGTGCCGGACGTACCATTTTGCTTGCTACTGTGGTTGTTGGGTAGCGGGTATGTTTTGAAATGTCGGAAGATCCTCAAAGAGGTATTTTGTGTTGTGGAGATTGGTTGGTTAGAGCACGGGGAATTTTTCGGCTTCAATTTCGATTTTCGCTCTGTGTGCCCTACGCTTATGTCATGCCCCGCCGCAATCATGCATCATGTGATTGGTTCACCGCCTACCTAATACGGAACAATGTGTCTTTACTGTAAAGTTGCCCTATCCCCAAGGCTTTAAATTTGCTCTACTTCGTACGATTAGAAGCAATGTTGTTTCGAGCAAATTTTGGCCATTCAAGAGCCAAAACTTATATCAAAGTAGTATTGAAAATTCGTTACATGAACGCAAAAGGTATCATAATCGTACAACCAGAATCCGACCTGTACACCCCGCTGGAATTCTGCCGATCGCGCCATAACCTGGATAGCGAAGACGCTGCAAACAAGGACTGAAGAGGCTAGAAAAGACTAGAAATATGTACCGGCCCGTGGATAGCCATGGCCGTTGGGAATTCCGGTGCCGTTTGTTTCAGCAAAGGCCACCGGAGCGTGACCGTTGAGTTGAGCAGACGAAGCCGAAGGCTCTGGATCGATGTGCATGGTTAAGAAGTCGTCGAGTCTGAGTCCGTTCAGATGAGGGATGTGGGGGACGAGGTCCATGAAATCAGAAAGCTGGATTGAGTTAGCGACTTCTTGTAAACCGGATTGAACAGTGAATAATCTTACCCTGATCCAGAACACATGCTCCATACCGAAATACTTGGGCTCCGTCTCCGAATCCAGTTGCATAATTTCTCCAAACGACGCATCACGGTACTTTGGGTCATCTGTGTGAACCAAGTGACGACGAGTACATCGCCAGAGGTTGTTACGCTGGGTCGGAGTGGCCTTGCGTTTTTCCCAGCTAGCATACTGCGACAATTGAAGATCATTAGTAGCTAGCAGAGGCACAACCAAGTAGTTCGGAATCCATCTTTCGTCCGCCACGTCCGCAGCACAAGTGGGCTCAAGCTGTCGAGTGAATACGGTGACCAGAGGTGTAAACTTCTGCAGCCAGTCGCGGCTTTTGCTATAGCGGTCGTTGGAGCCAACTAGATCCGCAGAGATGCGAAGACGGCCAGGGAGAGCGTCACGGCGACGTTGCTCTTGGATCTCCTGGTCGCGACGCATCTTCATAATGCGAGCTCGCTCCTGTTCAAGCCGCTTCTGGCGTTCATCTTCGGCTTGTTTGGCTCGTCGTTGTTCAGCTTCCTTGTGCTTGCGTTCATCCTCCTCTGCCTTCTCGCGTGCGGCTTGCGCAGCTTGCGCAGCTTTGGCAGCTCGTTCTGCTTCTTCCTTGGCGGCCCGTTCACGCTCTGCTTCTGCAACGCGCTTTTCTTCCGCCATGCGCTCGTCCTCTGCCTTTTTGGCTTCAGCCTGTCGCCGTTTTTCCGCCTCAACTTCGACCCTCTTCGCATCTGCCGAAACATCTACCACGGGTTTCTCGACTGATTCAGATGGCTCTGGTTTGATGTCACCATTGTTATGGGCAGAATCAACCTTGGCAGACTTCAGAAGTGCAGGCTCTGGCTTCTTCGACTCCACAGATTTGCGCGCTGGAACCTCCACGTTTCCATCCGCTTGAGGTCGACGATGTTTAGGTTTCTCGGCATCAGCTGTATCCTCGGATTTGCGATGATGACCATTAGGAACATTCGGAGACTTGTCATCAGCCAGAACACGCCTTTTCTTCTGCTTCCGAGACTCGGGTGAAAGTCGATCACTGTCTGCACCTCGTGAGCGAGATCGTTCGGGAGACGCTTCGGTTCGAATGCGTTTGAGGGAGGCGTTGGTATCTGGTGCAACTTCATTGCGCGATTTGGGAGCTTCTTCGCGGCCAGATAGAGAATCGGATGAAAAGAGACTTGGGCGCCGGTCACGCTCCTGAGGGCGGCGGCCGGCGATGAGCCGGCGTTTTCGAATCTCATCAGGGCGGATCGCACCACTAGACTCGCTGTCCCTGCGCACTGGAGCTGCAGATTTTGGTTTCGCAGAGTCAGGGTGGGTTGAGTCATGGTCAGAGTTGGCAAGCGCCTTCTCATTCGCGTCACGGTTCAACTTGGCGCGAGCACTGAGCAGTCCGGTCCGTTCCTTCTCGCGTCGCTTCTCCTTAATCTCCTTTATCTCCTTGAGGGAGTCGATATCTTTGGGATGGCGGGGTTTGCGGGTGGGACTATCATTGGATTTCTTTGGGCGGGGCACGGGGGACGATGAATCTCTTCGAGCAGATCGTTTTTCGTCCTTATCCTTGCGCGATTGGCGGGGCGAAGAAACAATTTTGCGGCCTTTGCTGCCTCCTGGATATTTCTCGTAGGCTGACTTGAGAATATCGTATTCGTCTTCCCAATTCTCACCTTGGCGGGATCGAGAGAGCTCGAAGTAAGTTCGGTCTTCATATAATCTACGGGTAGGATTGAAGCCTGGTTGGCTGAGGATGAGGTTGATGACGGCGGTGTTGCCTCGGCCTATCGCAGCCAACATCGGCGTGTTGTAACCGGGTTTGAGACCAGCGCCACGTAGCGGATTTGGATCGGCGTCCGCATTTCCCATGGCATACATCAACGATAGGACGTCGTGGTGACCTCCCTTTGCGGCAGCGATCAAAGATGCATTGTCCGCTTTTTGCAAAACGTTCAGAATGCTCACAACCCCCATCTCGTCGCCCTTGGCAGCAAAATTCATGAGATTCTCCGGGGTCGGTTGTGTCCATAATAGGTCATTTCGTGTCGCTTCGCTTCGGCCAGTTTTGCGACGACTAGCGGCGGCACTGCCTGCTGGTGGGGGACTCCGTGATTGACTAGCAGCAGATGCTCGTCGAGACGACGGGCCCTTGCTTTCGGACCCAACTCGCTCTTCCGATCGACGGCCTGGTCGTGCACTGGCCTTCGCATCCGCAAGCGCTTTCTTGATCTCATCATACTCGTCATCGTTCAAGTCGGTCGACACCAGCTCATATGGTTCATCTCCGGAGGCATTGACTGTGCGAGGGTTTGCGCCGGCTTCGAGCAAGACTTTGACCACATCCACATGACCATTTTCCACTGCGTCGATCAATGGTGTATCCTTATCGATGTTTTTGGTATTAATATCACATCCTGAATCCAACAGGAATTTCACAATCGAGGCCTCTCCATTGAGAGAGGCAATTTGCAAAGGCGTATTACCCGCATTATCGGGAACATTCAGATCTTCCGGGCGTTCGTTGAAACGCATAACCACTTGATCATGTTTTCGATCCGCACATGCTCTGGCGAGCGGAGTCCGACCACTCTTGTCGCGCAGCTTCTTTGGTCCCATATGTTTCGCGGGGGACGCCGAAGCCCCCACCCCAGAGCCCAGACGGCGTAAGTGAGCACTTGGTAGCGGAGAACCACTCGCCGACGACGATGTGGATTGTCGGTCTTCCGAAGTCTGTCGTGCGTACCCGGTAAGAAGGGGGGTAGGGGCTTTTTTCTTGGAGTGGATCTGAGAGCCCGACGCAGAACGTTGATGCGATGGGCGCGACGGGGAGAGAGAGCGGGTATTGGGGGGATGGGGAAGGTGAAGATGATTGACATGTTTGAGATCAACGTGCGAGCCACGGCGACGCTCGCCCTTTTCGTCCACGCTGTCACTGAAACTTCTCTTGCGATAGATTCGTGGCTTGTCTGTCTGGTTCAGACAGGCTTCATCCAGTACATTGCGTGGTACCGATAGAGGATCCTCGAATTTCTCGACCTTGACGACCGACGGGGGCGATCCAGCACGCTCCGAGGGACTGGGCGACCGGGAAACTGGATGCCTCCGGTCACCATTGATACGTGGTTTCTTTCGCTGAATGCTGTCAGCCCCTTCGACGGCCTGGCGTAGTGGATCATGGCGAATGTGTTTGCGTTTCTTTTCGGGGGACAGCGACTCTCTGCCGGACTGAATAATAGTTTCCGCCTCCGAATCCGCCTTTGGACTCGGGGGACCCTGTTCGTCGTCCTCCAATACCCCCGGATTCGATCCCAGACTGGCGCGTCGTGAAGGCGAAGTCGGCTTTCCAGGGGGTCCTGAGGCGTTCGCCTTCACGGCCGCAAGCGTATTGGCACCAACATCCAGGGTAGTGGGTAGTGAGACAGCCTCGACATCACTCATAGCGATAGCACTCGATGTGTGAGAATTCCGATCGTCATTTTGGGAGGTCGCGACCGGGTCCCGTCGGGGGTTGGCAACGCCAGCCAAAGCAGACGCTGGAGTGAGACGTGGGAAGACCGGCTCCCCAGTGAATTCCTCGATTTTTTGGAATTAGGAAAGCGTTGATGGTTGGGTGGCGATATATATATTATTAAGTTGAATTATACCACAACGAAAACGAGGAATGGGGGGAGAGAGGAGAGATCAGGCGAGGGAAAGATTGAAGGTTTTGAGGGAAGATTGGGGGGAAAGGAAGGGAAGAAGGGAAAACGGGAAGGAAAAGAATGGGGGGGGAAGTTGTTAGGGAACTTGGACTTGGCCACCTGTGGAGTTCAACGCATTTCGTCTTAACTCTACAAATTCTTCTCTTTTAGACCTTCAATTTTTTAACTTTCGAATAATACTATTACGGTCTTCATATTAAAATACCTAAAATCCAATCTTCGTCTGAATTCACTGCAAAAAGACCGTCTGCGGGCACGGCACGGACCCTCATCATTCCGGACGCAGCCAAACCAGCAGAGTCTCCACTATAGGTGGCGATCGTCTCGAGGCGACCACTCAGCTTTCGCCTCTTTATCGAGCACATGGGAGCTCGTCGTTTTACTCATACATACTGAAACTATACAATGGCCATTCATCACTCATATCTTGTAGGATCTGACTGAATCTAAGCATCTTCTTTCATGAAAGAAAGTTTGGCATAACAAAGCGGGATCGACGCCTTAATTCTCCACCTTTTTCAGCTGGGATGTGCTCAGCTATAGCTTATCATAGCTACTCCGTAGTCTATTGCCGATTATATGTCAATAGCCACCCAGGTTTAGCTTTGGGCCCGTCGAGGCTCTCTCCCTTGCCGCCACGCTATGCTGTCTAGCTGATGATCCTTCCGCCATGGACCCCAATCGAAAGCTTAGAAAGCCTCGAGCTTCCCCCTCCCGCTTCCTCGTATACGACAAGTCCCCGCTTGCTCTTAAGCTTAAAATCAAAGATTTAGAGTACTTGGGTCATCTGGGTAGTACACCGGTAGCGAGGTAATCCGCGCTATCTCAAGTTCGGGTACCATCGACCCCTAAAGTCGATATTAATGAGAGTCTGTAAGCGATATATATCCACGTGCACATGTGTATGTTCGTACAAGATGCCATATTTGCAAGAAGCCTTGACTCTCGATGATCAACGAATCTAGAGCTCTATCTCCAAGGTCAATTTGGTCTTAATGCAGTAAACACCCATGCTACTTCCTGCCCGATAGGTACCTCCGTATATGTATAATGTAGCTCTCCGCGTCACAATGCTGCCTCAGGCATTCGCCCCACCTCACCAGCATTTGAACCCTCCAATCCAAAAGATCACATATCCCCAAAACACCCACCATGGCGCCCAAAAACAACGCTAAGGGCGGTGACAAAGCCAAGCCTGCAAAGGGCAAGGGTAAGGATGCTGGTGACGATGCAGGAAAGGGAAAATTGAAGGCTGCGACGGCGATCAACGCCCGCCACATTCTGGTACGATTCTCTATATTTCTTCGATTGGATTGATAAATGCTGGAAAGATTCGCGTCTAATACTTTATTTGATCTGGCGTAGTGTGAGAAACACTCCAAGAAAGAAGAGGCACTGGAGAAGCTGCGTAATGGAGTCAAGTTTGATGAGGTTGCGCGCGAATTTTCAGAGGATAAGGCGAGACAAGGTGTGTTCAATCTTTCATTTTTACATGTTCCCTGAGGTTGTTGACTAGGACCTAATCTGTCTGTAGGTGGTTCACTGGGTTGGAAAGTCCGTGGAAGCCTGGATGCTGCGTTTGAGAAGGCGGCTTATGATCTGGAGCCCAGTACCACCGGCAATCCCAAGTATGCCGAGGTGAAGTCGGGCCACGGGTATCACATTATTATGGTCGAGGGCCGGAGATAGACTATTGATCATGACCTGGGAGATGTTACAGATTTAGCATTGCTACCTCGATGCTATCCATCAGTGGACCTCGAATAACGATTCATTTAAATGTGCTGATTGATTCGTATTGACTACCAAGCTCTTATAATGTTATTTTGTAAATTGATCAACTTCGTATATTGAGAATTTTCTAAAAAAACTCTACATTTACTTATCAATGCAAATGAACGCCTATAATCTAAGAAAAATTGTACACCCTACTGTGCCTTCCTGGCCGCTTCGATCTTTGCTTGTTCCTTAGCTTTCTTCTCCTGTCTTTGCACCACAGCCTCGGCCCCAATACCACCGAAGACCAAGGAAATTCCAAGCCACTGTCCACCGGACAAGGAATGTCCAAACCAGAACACACTCAGAAGCATGGTAAGCATCTTACGGGTTACTGTAACAGTGACAAGCAGCAGAGACGAGAAGTGCGACAGAGTATAAAAGATGAACAGTTGACCAACAGCGCCACATGCAGCAAAGCCAAGGACATTCTTCAGGGCCTCGGGATGACGCTGCAGGAATGAGACTGCAGACCACAGCTCTGTCCCAGTAGATGGGGGAATCGGGAACGGGAGCAGGTAATGCAGGATACCGCTTTGGGACAGGTGCGGCATAATCAGGAGATACGCAGTGGTGAGAATGGTCGACATCACATTCTGTGCGACCATCATCTGGGGCCCGGAGAACCGGGTGTACAGTTTGGGAGAGGTAAACACATGGTCTTGAGTGGTGTTGGTCAAGCCGTCGAGAAGGAGGTTGATGGACAGCAGAAAGATACCCCACATTGACGAACCAGAGTTATCCTTATCTGCGGCTGCAGCCACCTTCTTGTTCGTGCTAGGGTGATGCAGAGTGAACGTGGCTACGCCTAATGTAACCATGAGGACAACACCGTATTTATACAGCGGATACTTCTTGCGGAAGATCGTCAAGTGGAGGAGCATCACGGGGAGAAGCTTGCAGGACTTGGCGAGGATGAAGGTGAGGTAGTCGATATGCGCCAGGCTGGCGTACCCGAAGGGCGAAGCGAGCGAGGAAGAGATGCTGACCAGAAGTAATGGGAAGAGGATCCGACGTGTGGGGAAGATTGAGGGGACTTTTTGGCCCTTTGGCGTGGAGAACAGGAGGTAAGCGAAGCCGGTGATGGCGGCAAACGAGGACTGGATGGTGTTCAGCACTAGCGAGTATGTAAATCGTTCGGGTGCAGGTGATGGCTCGGCGGCTGTCGCGGGCACAGAGTAACTGGTTGTGGTGATTGCCTCTTGTAAGACACCCCATGAGAGGCTATTATCGTATTAGTTCTAGCAGTTCCACAGAGCCTCATATCACCATGCCCTTGCAAGGAACGTACAATGCGGCGTATATACCGAGGACACAAATGAGCAGTTGCATTAGACCAGGGGTCTCCGCGACAGTTTCCACTGCTGCTACAGCGGCCTTGGCGGGCGCACTTTCCGATACAACCGAAGAGACATTAGCGCTTCCATTGGTATGTTTTTCTTGTGCTTCGACCTCATTCCGCATCGATTGCGACGGGGTTCGCTGGAGCGGCGTCGTTTGCTTTTGCCGGCCCATTGTTCTGTAGTCGGGATTACAAGACTCAAGGGAAGGTCAGGCTAAATCCAGAGACTCGGCGGTATGAGCGCTAGCTTGAGTACCCAAGGGGATCGGAAAATATTTATTTATGAGGCCCTGGAGTGGAGCTAAAGAAAAAAAGATGATGCCATGTGTTCTTAGTTCACGCGCATCTTATCGGTAATCAGTGATCGCCAGGGGGCCCCACTTGCCCCCTGCAAATTAAACGTGATGAAATAGTATAGGAGCATTGAAAGGATCTTGATTCCAACTAAAGCATCACCAATATCAAAAGATAAAGCAGTAGATCAAAAGGAGAGCATGAACCATTCTCTCCCAGCCTTGTCCAATAAACTCTTCACGGAGGAAAGCGGTGGATCAACTCGATCTCCTTAGGTAGGCGGTGAAGACAGCTCCTCGATTTCTGCACAACTCTTTTCCGACGAATCCAATGCGTATCAAAAAGACGATCTCATTGCCCAATATGACATCCAAACAGCCGGAGGGCTCCGATTTGGAATCATCAGCCCTCACAAAACTTATTGCCTCCGCCTCCGCATCCGGAAACCCTCTCTCTGCAACCACAATCCAAGTCCTGCACAACCTCCAACACCAGCATCTATGGACATCTCTTCAAATTCACGACACTGATGCTTCGCCGGTTTCCACAGACCCAGTCCCTGAATCCCAAAATGACAAGTCCGGCGCCCCAACCTTGATTTCAGGTATCCCCCCAAACCGGATCTACACTCACCCTGACCAGCAGCTCTACATGCTTGGCAAGGGTATTCGCGAAGATGATCTTCCGCCAGAAAGGCTTTTCGTAATCCCAACTGCACAGGGCCAGTCATGGAGCTTGCGGCGTATGGCATCTGCGTTTGATGCAATGGCAGAGGCTAAGATTGTCGAGGATGGGGAAGGGCGGGCGGCGCCGGAGGTGGATGCTGAGAAGGCGCAGAAGCTGGATGAATACTATAAAAAGAGAGAGGAAGCTGTCGCTACGAAGGAATGGGGCGCTCAACGCTTATTGTTGGCGATGGTGGACAAGGGCATGGGTGGAGACGGGACTGTGGTGTACTATGTTGTGCAGGAGGGTGAGGTGAAACCTCGGCAGAACTAAGAGACCTATCACTTGCATCTTGGACATGGTTCGTTCAAACTCAACGGTATGTATCTTCCATTATTCCTTCGTCAATTGGTTGGACGTTATTTGCTCACAAATTATCTGCTAGAAGCGAAGGGTCGGCATCACATATATACGCCAGGATTATACAGGGTACAAACATCATGGGCCACCGGGTATAGTGTTTGCGTGAAAAGAAGAAAGACAAAGAAAGAAGCAACCATATATCTGAACAACATACAACATCCCCCAAGACAGGCCCAGACTGTAGCCTCAAAGTAGCAAGTTATCGTTCTTTTGAACCAGATCTTGCTCCTGTCGACAGCTGGTACAATACCTGTCATACCATTGCTTGACGCTGTCCGTGTTTTCGGCGAAGACGCGTCGGGCTTGCGCGTCTTTCTCGCCCTCGTCACTGCCACCACCAAGAAGAATTTCGACCTGACGACAACGCCGAAGCTCTTCACCAAGCCAGCGCTCCCATTCGGTCTGGATGACTTCCTTCTCGATGCCATTCACCACGCGCAATCCCACTAAAAGATTGTGTCGATAGGTTCCAAGGCGTTCACGAGTCTGCTGGAATCTTTTTGCAGCGCTCTTGGCCACTGCATCTCGGGGCCCCGAGGTGCTGAGGGATAGAGGAAGCTCTGCATGTCGGAGGGTATGCTCATGGAAAGCCCCAAAGCAATTGCTTGCATTCCCAGTATGAGCCCACATTGTCGTATTCGCGACCGCCTCATCGATGTCACGGATGTAGATGGCTTTGCTCATCACCATATCAGGCTGCACGCCAAGCTTAGCCATGAAGTTCCTTGCGTGTCGCTCATGCCACCAATCCCAAGTATCTCGGGAAGAGTAGAAACCATTCATGAGCACGCTACTGATCAACAGCACCAATATTATTTTGTGTGCACTCACGGTCTTCACTGACCAGCGAACGGCATCGATAGACCACATCATGAATAGTGATATGGTGCTTTCCAAGAAGGACAATGTTGTCTCGGTCATAAGTTGGGGCAAAGTGCGCTGGACTCGGGGCTTCCGGGGTTCTATTTTCAAATCGACTCCGACGCCATTGAAATGAGAAACGTTGTTCTGGCGTCCAACGTGACCGAAAATAGTGATAGCCTTCTTTGTGCGGCTATGTGCGCCCAAGCGTCGTACCTGGTCGCTCACCAGATCAACCAGATCCAAGGCATCCTCCTCTAGATCGTTACCCGCCCTCTTTTCGATCATATCTGGAAACAAACATTAGCAATTGATACCACTCTGATTGGGGGATGCAACCGACTTCTTAGACCGTAAGGGGACTTGAGCCACTCGACTTTGGTATAGATAGCAAGCTTGCTCTTGGATTTGGCAACAAAGGTGATTACAACCTTGCTGACCAGCCGGAAGTTTCGTCGGAATGGAAGATGCCATGGAGTTCGCTTGTCGGTAATCACATAGCACAAATGATCGTTGAGCACATCGATGATCTGGTAGTCGGAAATAATATTATCTTGGGTGTTCCCTATGAAACCGTTAGATGAGCAAAGATTCCAAGGATTTTAACGATAGATGAATTTACCAAGAATGCTTGTCGTCGCGATTTTGTACGTGAAGTCTCGCCGAAGATGTCGTGATTCATTGCTTGTCCAGGGGCCTTGCTTGATGTCTTCACGACAAGTCAGTATAGATAGTGAGCAAGTTCTTGAATAAAGCATGGCTTACCTCGTGCTTGTCTTTCATGAAGTAAGAGTTGCCATACCGCGCTCTTGTCTCCAAAGAGAATGTGGAATAATGCCTTGGGACTGACATCAAGTGTCTTCTCGGTCGTGAGGAAGAGGTCTCCTTGAGGAACATATTCCACAGGCTGGGTAGGAAGTCTGAATTTGGGAATATCTCTCCCACGCCCACCTTGACCCCTGTCTAGATCAATATCCTTGTCGATGTAAATGGGAGCGCGGAAGTCCTTGCCCATAGATGCAAGATGCCCCCCATTCCTAGCGTCGGATTCAACATCCTCCCAGCTGTCTGCGCTTGAAGTTCTCTTTGCAGTTCCGCTGTCCATTTTTATCAACTCCTTCAGGAGCTCCTCGAGGCTCAGTTGCTCAACAGCAATTGACCCTTGGATCAAAAAGTTCAAGCGTTTCTGAAGAAGCCTCAGTGGCTCGAGGAAAGTCTTAACGGTGACCCGACCAGGGGTGTCACTTCCAAGAGGGGGAATGGTATGAAGGAAAAGGAAATCGCAGTCTCTTCCTGTGGCAGCTGTGACTTCTTTGATGTTGTCTAGTCCAACACTTGTGGTCAACACAAGCCCGAAGTGATGACTGTAGAAATAGACGTTCCTAGTTGTGACATAGGCTCTGCCGGGGAATTCCTGCTGGTCATTGGGACTCCAGGTTGCCCTGAAAACCATAACTAGCGCCTCCTCTCTCTTGACATCGGGGAATAACAGCCGGAATTGAGCATCTTGAATCTTGAGTTGCTGTGGATAGATAGCCGGATACTGGGTCTGGGGAGTTTTCTTAACAGCACTCTGGGCAGCTTGTTGTATTTTAGCTGCAGCTTCTCCATCGAGGCTCACAGTCTGCCTGTGGCGGGGGCCAGACGGTGTATTGGTATCGTGTGACGTTATTGGAGGATCGATTTGCGCAGCAATTGTTCTGGTAGAGGAATCACTCATTGGGGATGTAGGCCGATCATGATCTCCGTTGACTTGCTGAGGCTTTTCCAGCTCAAACTTATTGATGAAGCCCCAATTAGAACTTCCCCAAAGGTTTGCCATCATACCACTAGGCATACCACCCGTGTTGTCCAACCGCCCTAGTCCAATGCCCCTTTCGCTGCTCACAACCACTGCAGCCTTGCTCATACTTGTTGGGGCAGGTGGGTTGGCGAGAGTTGGAGGGGCGAGGCTTGCTCCGGGCTCCTCTAGAGTGCTCATGCTGCGACCCCGGGTCCCGTCTCCGTCTTTCGCATTCACGAAATTGGCGCCATTATAAGGGAGAATATTATGGCTAGCCGAAATGAGACTAGCGATGCCACCCGCCGGGCCAGGAATTGAGGGTGAAGCTGGAGGAGCATTGTTTGACTTGCGATGAAGGTCCAGTTTCTGAATGATGTGTGCTCTCGTAGAGCCTTCGGCATCATGACCTGTAAGTCGCCGACCACCCACCTCGGTGCTAGCCCTGAATGCAATCCCATCTCGATCTGGCACTGGCAGGGTTGCGCTGCGATCCGCAGAGCTTGACTCGTCGTTGGGATGCGGTGTGAGGGAATCACTTGGATCTGCAGTAAACTCGGGAGCAGGAGGCTGTGAGATCGCAAACGCAGGGTCCTGCACAGTCATCTTTCCAGATACGGACAGATCTGTACTACTTGGATTGTCGAGGGCTTTTTGCTTAGCAGCCTCGAAGGCGCCAATCCACTCCATCAGCTCCCTTTGTGTCTCAGCTTGCAGGATTATGCTGCTATTTTTAGTCTTCACTTGAAAGCAGAACCGTCGTTCCTCCTGGAATGCAGGACGAACACTGCAAAGCAGCACGCCTATTCTTTCACTTTCTTCGACGCCACCAGTACGGGCTCCTTGGATAAGACATCCAAATATACCATTCTTCAAAAAGGCCCAGCGCCTCACCCATACCGTACGAGTGGGTTTGCCAGAGAGGGTCCGCAAGCCGAGCCAGCCCTGCTTTTCTGGCTTGGCTTCCTTGCTCATATTGAGAGATGAGAGGGGACGAGAGCCAAGGTAAGGCACAGTGGAAACGGAATAATCCTCTAATTCCCGGGAAGGTCTTGCAACAAGTTCAGCGGCTTCTTCGATCTGTTTTCTTGTCGAGAGGAGCTCTCGTTTGGAGGATCTATCACTCGCTTCCATCTCGTGAATCCATCCTTTGATACGGTCCATCTCATGCGCCCACTTGGAAAAGGTCGCAGCGTTGTTGTTGTGAAATCCTCGCACTTCTCGCCATTGGTCAAAGGAGACTCGAACAAGGAGTCGATCAAGTGCATTTCGAAGCTGGGGTCCTTGGACAGAGAAGTCCATGGAAGCTCTCAAATACGCCTTGCGGGCCTCGTGAAGCTGGAATGCTTCCTCCCTGAGAGTGGATGTATCCTTTGACTTCGATTGCGAGGCGTACCGTGCGTGCAGATAATCAAATTGCTTTTGTGCATGTTCAAGGGCGCGACGAGTATCCTATGCGAAGTCTACAGTTAGCCGCTGTGAACTGCAGGTAAACATGCGGGGGAAAAGATGAGTGGGTACTTTGAATTGCCGTAGATCTTCCTGGATGAAGGTCCGGATCGGCTCGGCGATTAATGACTCCATTTTCTTGATTGTTGCCACCAAGCCATGCCACAGGTCCTTCGAGCTCTCCCCATTCCTCCGCATCGCCAATAGAGTATAGTCATGGTCCACAACAGCTTCAGAGACCACCAAGGGGTGAGTGGAGTAAGACAGGAAACCGCCGACTACACTCTCTAGAGTCAGGACCTCAGAGGTGAGTTTAGTTGCGGCTCTAGCATATCCGTCAAGCCATTTCTCGATGAAGTCGATCTGGTCGCAGAAGTGGAGGGTGGTAGCGCGAAAGGTTGGCGAGTCGAGGGCAGCTTCTTTAAGACCAACAGGACTAGGTTTTTTAGGGCATGTTAGAATTGGCAATTCTTAGAAGGATGGGGGCCGCGTTCAGAACTCACACCACGCTCACAAGCTTCCCGACCTGGGGTAACGGGGTGTGTGATTGAGTCGACATCTAGTGCATGCCTCCGTCCATACACTTGACGCGAGCAAAATAAGCCACCAAGGGGGAAATAAAGAATAAAATCTAGTCTTCTCTTCACAGTGGAATCGAGTCTAGCAAACAAGAGATGCTGGAGAAACCTGGTGAGAGCTGCCCACGTGCAGGTCAGCGGATTTGAAGCCTCACAATGCTATGATCTAATTGGCTACGTCAGTCGGCGGAAGCTGGAGTACTCAAAGTGCCTTATTCCCCAGGTGTTAGTCAGGCGCCTATTCAGGTGGCTTGCCCAGAGCGGTGTGTGATTTTTTTTTCTGCCCATCGACTCTTGCCGCGAAACAGAAAAGTTGCTAGAGATTATTTTAGGATCCTTCATTGCCCAAAAAATGGAGCCCCCTTCAAAGAAAATGCGGAAGCTCATGGATGACGATAGCTCTGACTCTGGTGATGATGCTGGTGGCGTTCCCGTCAGCAAGTCGCCCGAGGCTGGCTTCAAGATCAACGAAGACTATGCCAAACGGTTCGAGTACAATAAGAAGCGGGAGGAGGTTGCAAAGTGTATGTTTGATCTACCGAAGTAATGAGTATCTTATTGTGGGAACTCAAACTAACTTGCACTTTCATTCCAGTGGAATCGAAATACGGCAAGAATACCACTCTAAGCAAACGCGGCTTTGAAATGGAAGAGGATGATGAGTCTTCCACCGACGAGGAGGAGGATGACATTGGAGAGCTCGCAACGGAGGCACTCGACGCAGAGATCATGGAAACTCTTAACGCTATCCGAAACAAGGACCCGCGTGTGTACGATAGCAACGTCACTTTCTACTCAAAATTCGACGAAGACGAGGCCAACGCAGCACCCAAGGAGAAGAAAGAGAAACCCATGACATTGCACGACTACCATCGCAAGAACCTGCTGAGCGGCGCTCCCACCGGGGAAGAAGATGCTCCAATGACCTTTGCGCAAGAACAAGCTGAGCTGAAGAATGCACTCGTCAAGGAGTTGCATGCTTCGGATGATGAGATGGAGGATGCGGACGACTTTCTGGTCCGCAAGTCTGCCCCAGAGCCAGTTGAAAAGAAGGAAGTAAAGTTGGACATTGAGGGTGCCGACAAGGACCCAGAGACCTTCCTCTCCAACTTCCTATCCGCTCGAGCATGGGTTCCTGAAGGTCGGCCAGAGCTCCACCCCTTCGACTCCGATGATGATGAGGAAGTCGACCGGGCCGATGTTCTTGAAGAGGCGTACAACTTCCGTTTCGAGGATCCTAACAAGCTCAACGAGGCGCTGGTTACCCACGCTCGTGATGCAACCAACAAACAATCCGTCCGAAGGGAAGAGAAGAGCTCTCGCAAAAAGATTCGCGAGGCTGAACGCCAGCGCAAGGAGGAGGAAGCCAAGCAGCGTGAAACCGATAAGAATCGACTGCGCAAGCTCAAGACCGAGGAATTGCAAAAGAAGATTGACCAAATCAAGGAAGTGGCTGGATTCAGAGCATCAGAACTCACCGACGATGACTGGATTCGCTTCCTCGATGGTGCCTGGGACGACAAGGAGTGGGAAAAAGAAATGGAACGGCGATTCGGCACAGACTACTACGCTGAGGGTGCTGCTTCCAGCGATAAGAAGCATCCCAAGAAGCCTGAGTGGGACGATGACCTCGATATCACTGATCTGATTCCAGACTACAAGGATGACGACGGAGAACAACCCACTTTAGAATTAGAGGAGGATAATGAAGACGAGGGCGAAGACGAGGCTCCAGCTTCCAAGAAGAGCAAAACCCAGGATAAGCGCGATCAAAAGAGGGAGGCTCGCAAGGAACGTTTGCGCATCCAGGAGGCTGTTGACCGCAATCTGGACCTGGACATTACCTTGCTTCCTGGTGCGACCAAGAAAAATGCGACCAAGTTCCGTTACCGTGAGACTTCGCCCCAGAGCTTTGGCTTGACAGCACGGGATATTCTCATGGCCGATGATACCCAGCTCAACCAGTTCGCTGGTCTCAAGAAGCTCGCCTCTTTCCGTGACGAGGAGAAGAAGGCCAAGGACCAAAGGAAGCTGGGCAAGAAGGCTCGTCTTCGCCAGTGGCGCAAGGATACTTTCGGCGATGAGGCTGGTCCTTCCTTTGACTTGGGTCCCAAGGTCAAGGAGACTGCGGATGAGGAGGCCGGTAATGACATGAAGGTCGATATCCGCGAGGGTGATGGACGCAAGAAGCGTAAGCGGTCCAAGAAGCACTAAGCAAAGTGCAGCCAAAAAAAGCATTTTCATTGTCCATAGTTATTATCTACATCAACGGGGTATGGAGTTTTGACATGATCCATAGTGATTCAATTCATGGTCTCATTGAGTTTTGCATCAATTGCCAGGTGTCCATATGCCGCTATTCGTATATCATTGAAGTCCAGCCCTTGAGTACTCACGCCCGTACTGCCTATATCCATTGGACTAGTGCATGCACAGTGGATATGTATGGATGCTGACTGTCTACTGTAGCTCCAGACGCGTGTCTACGGCTCTCCAACCTTGGAAGGCTTCAGGAGCACTGTCGGAGAGTTGAAGAGTGGAGATTTGTAGGTATATATTCCTGCGCATGTGACTGCTCAAGTACCTAAGAGCAGTACCATATGCTTCACTTCCAAGGCTAACCACGACCATACTATTACTACTACCCCTTGCCACTCTTGACGTTAGTTCATTGGACCAGTCCATTTATTTCTGCAGGCTTTTTTCCGACGACTCCTGAAAAAGCAAATTGTCCTTTGACCAGGGGCCAGTAGCACCAGTTTAGCAATGGCTCTTCAAAGCCAGGGCTGTAGTCTAAGATTCAAATTACGATGATGATATTCCAGCTGTCACTAAGGTTGGAGGCTAGAAGTTCAAGCTCTGGAAAAATAAAAAACCTCATGCAGCTTGGGGTTTCTGATATGCACATCCAGAGCTGCAGTGTACATGTACAGTGACGGGTCATAAGTATTTGCACCCCCTCGCCCCACACCCCCTGCTTATATAATATTCTGCCGGTCAAAAACCTTGGAAATTGTATGAATTCCTACCTAATATGGTGTATACCACCCTTGAGACTCAATAATTGCCTCGACACGGTGCGGCATAGTCTCCGAAAGATGGCTAAAATGGCTAAGATCAAGCTCATCCCAAGCCTGTTGCGCTGTCTCGACTAAGATTGCCTTTGTTTCGTTGTTATTCCTCATATGGATCAAATCAGGTCGAAGTTTATAAATTGCCGCTTTAAGTAATGCCCATAGGTTCTCAATAGGATTCAGATCCGGTGAATGAGGTGGCCACTCCATAAACTCGATATTCATCTCCTCTAAAGCTTCTCGTACAACGTAGGCAGTGTGTGTTGGTGCGTTATCATGCTGAAATATAGCGTCTTCATTCGCCATTAAAGTAGGTAAAATTCGACGATATAAATCCTCAATAACGAAGCGGTTAATACCTCCTCTTTCAGATTCAGGATCTCCAAAAAGCGGGATCAATCCAGTACGCCGCACAGCCCCTGAAAACGCTGCCCAAAACATCTACTTAACTTGCTTTCCACGCTAAGGTAGCCCTTAGACTTGGCCCTCTTTTGGTTAGTCTCTTGGACGAGTAAAAGTCCACTCCCGGCGGACACCAATTCCACGTTCAACCGTACACTCATCAGACCAGAAAACTCGGGCCCAATCCTCAGGCGTAAAGTGTCGATATCGGTAGGCCCATCGAAGTCGTTTCGTGGCATTCTCCTCAGTTAAGTATGGTCGCCAACTACAGCGCCACTTCCGGAGGTTCTCAGCGTTTAGAAGGCGTTGAATCGAACGAATTTTCACCTTATGGTCAACCTCAGCGAGTAGATCTTCACGTGTAATTCTTGGATTACCATGAATAGCCTCGAGAATTCGGTCTTTCTCTGCGTCAGAGAGCTTTTTTGGCCGACCAGAGCGTGCCTTAGAGACACCTTCTCGTCGTTCATGCTCCTTCTTAATTGTATATCGAATTGTAGATAGTGGGATATAGGGATAACGCTTTTGAATACGTTTATATCCCCATTTAATAGCGTGGAGCTCGCATATACGCTCACGTATGGCGGATGTAAGCTCCGCTGAGCGGGCCATGTTAGCTGAAGCTGATAGATATTAGGAGATATAGTGAATTAGACAAGAAAGGGGGTAGTTCTAATAATATTGAACGCGAGACTATACACGACTAATTTAGCGTGATTTCTGATACGCGAATTAGGAAGGCGGTACTAGCGGTGAGGGAGTGGGTCTTTAGGGGGGTGCAAAAACTTATGACCCGTCACTGTACATAGATAGCGTATCCGTAGTTCCCGGAACCCAGCAAGTGGATCCGTATTATCGGCGTACGGAGTACCTGGCCCTGTCTGGGTACATTGCACATGCGGCTCACCTCCACTTTAAACTTTGTACCCAGTACATAAAAATAGAGGAAAAAATGGCTCATAATGACATGAAAAATTTGATTGCACTTACCCAGGGGCTTATGTATATGGCGTATTTTGTATTGTGTAAAACCCTAGATACTCAAATGAAAAGCTTCAAAGATTTACAGTATCCATGCAGAGTAGCAGATGCATGTGAGGAAAATTTCATCAACCTTGGAAGACTGGCCCTGATGATACATGATAATTCGTATATCTCCGAGTCGAAGCCGATCTACTTTTGAATGATTCCAACTTTAATTTTTTTTTCTCAATCCAGGCTCTAGAACTAATCACCAACAGTGGATTCCTAATTTCCCCAGGAACAGAGATTTGGTTCGGGGGTATAAAATTCTACAGGTGGCAAGTGAGGTCGGGTCGCCTCCATCGGATACTCGGGGCAGGGAAAAAAGGAGTGTTGCCCCGGTTGTGAGTGGACCAGCGGATGGGGAAAGATACGCTCGTACCCAGACATGACGGTCCACCGGGCGCTTGGACGCTCACCGTTGCTCGGGCTACGTGCTTGGGAGTGGTCGATAGTTGTAGGTGAGGCTTCAGAAATTCAGGGAAATTGATCAGAGCTAAGTGAAAGAGGGCACTTAGCAGATATTGGTGATCTGAGTACAGACTTTCCCTTTTTTTTGTTGTGATTTTAAAGTGATCTATAGGGGTCCTTGTAACCAGTAAATTCATGCAGAGATTTTTTTTTTATTACAGGCCGATCGGGAGATATCGGCAAGGTGGCCGGCCATACAGGGAATTACGGTAATAAAATCCTGATTGAGCGTTAGTGTGCTGCGTGTCGCTTCTGCCCGTGTACGGCAGTATTTTTCTCCCTTCCGCCCCCTTCTCTCTCTTATTCTTTTTCTTCCCTTCCGTCTCCGAACCTTTCTCTCTTCTCCATCTCCTCTCTTTTTTTCGTTGTAGCATCTATTTTCTTGCACAACCTTCACAATGGCTCAGGGTGACGTTAACCAGGGCGATAAGTCCGTCTTCGGCATGCCCGTAAGTTGATTCCCCCCTGCTCCCCAGATGAGTTGGCATGGTGCTGTCGCACGCGTTTTGAATCGATGTCCTGGGCTCTTCGCCTTGGACTCAATTCAAGGGTATCAGTACAGCAAACCATCAACCAGTTCATCACAATGCATATCACTTGACGAAGAATAACTGGCTAACGTGTTTTTAATCCAGGGCTTCGTTGTCGACTTCTTGAGTATGTGTTCACTTTTCCAGATTTCAGCATCTGGCTGAGAACTGCCTATCTGTGCCATCTGCTTTCAATAATTGATACTAACTGATCTTACAGTGGGTGGTGTCTCCGCCGCTGTCTCCAAGACCGCTGCTGCCCCCATTGAGCGCATCAAGCTGCTCATCCAGAACCAGGTTGGTTACATCCCTTTCATAATAATTCATCGATTATCATGGATCGACCTCGAGAAGCATCAATCTCGAATCCAGGGATGATTACAATTGGATAACTGGTATCATCTACCGGAACTAGTTGTTTTGACACCTGGAGGCAAGAAAGAAAATTTTTTTCGTCGGTCCATGGCGGTCGGGAATTATGCCTTGTTTGTCCGACCGGTCATTAACCCGATGCTTTCCTTATAGGATGAGATGCTCAAGGCTGGCCGTCTTGACCGCAAGTACAACGGTATTGCCGACTGCTTCCGTCGCACTGCTGCCCAGGAGGGTATGGTCTCCCTGTGGCGTGGTAACACCGCCAACGTCATCCGTTACTTCCCCACCCAGGCCCTGAACTTCGCTTTCCGTGACACCTACAAGTCCATGTTCGCCTACAAGAAGGAGCGTGATGGATACTTCAAGTGGATGATGGGTAACCTTGCCTCCGGTGGTGCTGCCGGTGCCACTTCCCTCCTCTTCGTCTACTCCCTGGACTACGCCCGTACCCGTCTGGCCAACGACGCCAAGTCCGCCACCGGTAACGGTGACCGTCAGTTCAACGGTCTCGTTGACGTCTACCGCAAGACCCTCGCCTCCGACGGTATTGCCGGTCTCTACCGTGGTTTCGGTCCCTCCGTTCTCGGAATTGTTGTCTACCGTGGTCTGTACTTCGGAATGTACGACTCCATCAAGCCCGTTCTCCTGGTTGGTCCTCTTGAGGGCTCTTTCCTCGCTTCCTTCCTGCTCGGCTGGACTGTTACCACTGGTGCTGGTGTTGCTTCCTACCCTCTGGACACTGTCCGTCGTCGCATGATGATGACCTCTGGTGAGGCCGTCAAGTACTCCTCTTCCATGGATGCTGCCCGCCAGATCGTCGCCAAGGAGGGTGTCAAGTCTCTCTTCAAGGGTGCTGGTGCCAACATCCTGCGTGGTGTTGCCGGTGCCGGTGTCCTGTCCATCTACGACCAGGTCCAGCTCATCCTCTTCGGCAAGAAGTTCAAATAGATAACTCGCCCTCAAAAGCGGTTATTTTAATCACCTTGTAGTTATACTGGAGTCGGGGATGTCTTCCCTGCCCCCAGTGTAATCACTGGGCGCGGGAAGCTGAGGTTGTGGCAATGGCAAAAGATAGATGCGTCAAGAAATGGGTTCCGGGGGATCTTGAGCATAGAAATGGTGTGATTCTTCCTTTTTGGACCCGATGTACTTTACTGCCTGCAAGCTCTTTTTCTTTTCTTTCAAAATCTGTATTTTTTCAAACGTATCTGGCTTTTTTGTAAATTTTCCCATCTCGTAGAGAGTTCTCCTTGCGTAGTCCTTGCCCTGTCTGGGGAGATTTTCATGATGGCTTGTCCATGTGCCATCATTCCGGTGTTAGCTGCATGCTTTCCCCTAATGAGAGTGACCTTGGAACTGATTCTTTCCAGCATCCAAATCACAAGTCTCTATGATTGCATATGCAACGTGTCCCGAGTACCAGAGATACGTATTGGCCTTCCCACGGTACTTCAACATGTGAGAATTGCAAAGTATAGGCTTTGAATCAAGCAAACCTGGATACAGCTCCTGTGTAATAGCTTTTTCTTTCAAAGCTCCAAGCCAATTCTCAAGAAAGGGTTCTTAACTCCACAGCAAGCCCACCCTTGATGCGCCCCACAGTGGAAAGCGCATGACGTCTCGGGCGGCACTACAACAGGAGCTTTCTACAAGCTCCCTTCACCTCCTTCCTTAATCACCTCAACTCTACCCATAGACAAATAGCTGCAAGCCAAAATGTCTGATTCACCAGGTATTCCCACCTACACGTCCGCCCCTCTGAATTCAAACCAGAAGGAAGAAGACACCACCGCAGCCAAACCCCAGCCTCAACCCGCCACCGCAATCGAGTCCTCCATAACTACAGCTCCCCAACCTGCAACAACCTCAGCTACAGCCACCGCGCCCTCATACTCCCCCATATACGCAACATCCCAAAACCCCCCGCCACCACTGCCTGCCGCCGCAGCGAGCCTGCCAACTCCAACAGCAGCTCCTGTACCTCAACAATCAGGCAACCTCACCGCAACTCCAACAACCACAATCCCCTCCACGACCTCTCAATCCCCGCCAGCACCCCAAGCAGGTCCTTTCCCAACTCCCACGGGAGCAGGGGTTACATCGACAGCTCCTTCGTCAGTTCCCCCACCCCCTAAAGCAGGTGAAGCCATCACGCCTTCTCTGCACTCTACGCATCCACCCACCGGCACCTCATCTCAAACACCATTTACACAATCATACGCCTACCAGCGCCACCCGTCTGGATCACACGGAACAATTCCAAACTCCACTTCTTCTCCGTATTCGGCTGTGTACCGCAGCTCATCAGAGGGAGGCTCACGGCCACAAGGACTGCCCACGTACCAAAGCAATAGCAGCGGGGGCGGAGCGAACAATATCTTCCCCGACGATGAGGAGCCTGGATTCATGAATGTGGCAAAGGGGTGGATGCAAAGTGCCGGGGAGAAGTTAGCGGAGGTGGAGGCGGAAGTTTGGAAGCGAATTAATGATGCCCATGGGAAATAAGATGGAATTATGGAATTGAATTGGAAGAGGCACCAGTTCCTTTCTTGGCTCTGCTTGTCTTTCTTTTCGGGGTGGGCTTTGGGTCGGTTGCTATCTGTATCTTCTCTATGGGGTGTTTTCGGGGCACTGGATGGAGGTGAGATGAGGGTTTGGATGCCCTGGTATACTTGATTAACTTGAGCTACTACTGATATTCTTGGGATATGAACTTAGGGCTGTGGATCTGTTGAAGCTCTCTATGTACTTACTGGCGTTGTGAATTTATTTTTTATTAAGTTCGATCCATGAATTGATCGTCCGAATTATACTACACTCTACTATCTATCTTGTTATCGCCAGGGATCATTCTCTGAGCCTCGTGGCTTTTCTAAGATATCATAATTGCATCCCATATCCTAACATTGAATACACGGTCAGTGACATTGATGTGACTACGAAGGAAGACTTGGATATTTAGCTATTTGCAATGACTTGGCTCATGTTGATGAGAGACCTAGTCTCACTTGATTTAGGATATAAAGACATGCGAGCCTAAGCAATGTAGGCTCTTGAGAACGACCTAAACCAAGACAATGTATATACTTGTCGAGTTCCGAACAAGAATCCATAATCCACCGTACCCCATATCCCAACTCAGTCCCAACGTGAGTGTCCATAAACGAGAAAATCAGAATAAAACCGGAACCAAAAACGCACTCAGTGAAATCAGTAAAGATGACTGAGAGCACAACCACAAAACAGGAGCCAAAAACCAAACCAACATAGTGCGTTGCCAGTGCAAATCAGCCAAGACGACCAACAGCGCACCTGGTTTTGGTTGGAGAGATTCGACAATCTGTGTGCAATCGGTATGGAGCCCGGAAATACTCAAACAGGAAATTAGAGAGTTCAAATATTAAGTAATAAGAAAAAGCGAGCTCCACGGGGAAGGTTGAAGCCCGAGACTCGATGCGAAAGGAAACAAATGCCCACAAAGTTGCAATACCAAGAAAGTGAGCCCAGATGGAGGGGGGTATTCAGTACAGCCCAAAGAACTGTTTTCAAGGGTAAGACCATCTGGCTGCAACAGGAAATAACGCCGGAATCCACAAGAGAAATAAAAAATACAAAACTCCAACGCCGAATGGTATCCCACCATCAGCGTCATGTTGCAAGCGTTCCAGTATGGACGCCTCATTTTTCTGATGAGTCGTAACAGAAGTCAAAGTGGTCCGGACCAGCCTTGATGACCTCATTATGAATGAAGGGTGTATCCCATGGTAAAAGGAAAGTGAGAAACAGAAACGCCGAGCCATGAAGTGTAGAGCTTTACATAGAGCCCAGACGAAGAAGCGCCTCTACCGCAGCGCGTTCCTGGTGGTCAAAGGTGTGGGGAGTGGACCGAGCGATAGTGGATGGAGTGGGTCGGGCATTGGCGTTACCGAAAAGCCCAGGAAGAGGCTTTGCTCTAGCCGCAACATTGCGCACAAAGCCACCACCCCCAGTCATCGATCGAGCACGCAGTGCATCCGCACCAATCTGTGCCCAATCCTCTTCGTCGGTGACATCACCTTCATTCCACTCTTCGTCCTGCAGCTCGTCCGGCGCCTCGGAGGAAGAGCAGTACTCACGAACATCACCATCTAGCGACATCTTATCCGCCTCATGCTCAAGCATGTCGAGATCTTCGTACCGTGCACCGTAATCATCCGCCTCCGCATACGAAAACGCGATCGAATCATTACGAGCCTTGTTGACGGTATAATGATCCCGGCTATCACGACGGCTGTCCCAGGCTGAAGAGCCCTCGATCTGCAGTCCGCGCTGCTGGAAGGATTCGGCTACACTGGATGGAGGCGATGTCGCGTTAAAGGAGCGGTCGCGCGCGGGCTCGCCACGTCGACGCGCATCCCAACGTCCCCAACCGATCTTCTCGAACACAACATCGCCATCCACACTGGCTGTTTCCCCGTTTCCACGACCCTCCAACGCGGCCACGACTAGTCGACGTGCCTTGGCAGGTGGGATACGCGAAAACCCGGGCACCGACGTGGTCAGGTAGCCCATAACATGGCGAATAGCCAAGGGGCCCTGCTGCAGCAGGATCTCGGGCAGATGGTATTTAGCCAGCATGAGCGGGGTGATATCGCCGACGCTGTCTAGATCGCGGGAGGGCTGTGGTCGATCCTGGAAGTTCGCGTGCTCGACGGCATCATCCAGGTCGATGTCGGAGTCCAGCTGGGGTACGGTGGACAGCGGAGAGCCTGGAGAGAGGGCAGGGCGGTGTTTGAAGGCTTGAGGGTGAAGGGTGGGGGAGATAGAGTTGGGTGGCGTTGGAAGCATGGTAGGCTGTCCTGGGCGCGACTGGGTCTTGCCGTTCAGGCCAGCACGGGGCTGAGGGATATCAACAGAAGCGGTCTTGCCAGCAAGAGCCATAGCGATGCTGGAGTTGGACTGGAAAGCCATGATGGATGATGGAATGTGTCTGGGAGAGAGCGCACGCGCAGGGCATATACTAATGGTATGAGTCAGATTGGGCCGTTCCATACAATGCGACACCGCGCCATGGGATTGGTTTGGGGGTTTCAGTGGCGACAAGGGACGTTTCTATTTCCAGATGCATCTGCAGAAGAAAAAACAAAGAAGAACTTACCTCTCAAGAAAACAAAGAGTTGGTGGTTACGCACTAACACACGCAGGTACGCGAAGCTGCTTCCACGGAGTAGCGGGAGACGAGATGCGACGCGGTAAGGGAGGGGGGGTCTTTCGCGAAGGAGATAGATCACCACCAATCTACCAAAGTAGAATAAATTTGAAAAGTTGGAGGTTAGAGAAAAGAGAAGAGACGAGAGAAGGGGGAGTTAATTATTTGTGCGACTGTGAACTATACTGCCCCTCTTACACCTTGGAAAGGGAAAGTATGGGACTCCGCAGGTGCTGTCCAGGCGCAGCGCGTGGGCGGACTGATTGGCGCCTCGTGGATCTACTTACGCCCCGGGTGGTTCCGGACTTGGTCTATATTATGAACTATACAGTTATTGATTTCTTCGATGTCGATGTCATCTTGACATCTTCACGAACATGTTTGAAATCCCTGATCGGACCCAGGATCCTTTTCCTTTCTTACAGTAGTCGCAAATCATGCGAAAACCCCCGGACCTAAGGGGTCCAAGTGACCAAGGCAGAGAGAGATCGACCCCTCACGGTCTTATCAGTCACTAGTCCGGAAGCTGCAGGGCTGCAACCCCAAAATACATGGTGCGCCCGCAAGCAGCATATATCAACGAAAGTCACTCGGTGCTGAAAGTCAAGTCCGCGCACTGATAAGCCTCCCTCCCGGCACGTGGTGCGCCCAGTAGATACCAACCGTCGACTTGCACTTCACGTAACTCGGTACATTCGTCTAACTTTTCAAACCCTAATGCCTTCCCACACTCCTATTTTTCTGATCTACGAAACCGGCCATCAACCCCGCCAACCTCGCGCCCCATCGCACACTCCACTTTCACGGGCCTTGCATGGCCATCTGGACTCGACGACCGAGATTCCCTTGACGTCATGCCGGTACCAAAGACTTGGCGGGAGAGTACCCCCCTGTGCCCTAGGGTATCGAGCCCCGTAGGCCCCTTCACACGATCGAAAATCCCTCGACGCGTGTCCCAAAATGCGCCCTTAGCGCTGCCAATAGGAATTCCCACCATGCGCATCTGGTGGCTGGGATTTTGTGCTAACTTTGATCAGCCGTGGCGAGACTATGCTGCATTGTCCGGGTATGTTGCCCGGTTAACCGAAATAGTCCGAGGGAATGCCGGGTTACCATTGTAGGACATGTTGTGCACGCAGCCGGGGGAAATATACCTTGATTTCAACTTCTATTTCCAAGGTTTCTATTTTGGTTATCTAGGCATCAAAGGGGCCCTGGTCTAGTCCGGAATGACGCACTTTCGCTTCATGATGGTGGGGGTGCCGTGGGGTCTGATAACGCATCGGGGTGTATACTCTTCGGCATCCAGTCCGAGGTTTGATTTTTGATGAGTTTGTGTAGTGTCAAAACTCGCGAGATTGCCCCGCAGAACTGTTGGGAATTGCCCATTGGTCATGCGCTGATTCGCATAGAGGGTTGTAAGACCCCGCGGAAACGCATGTACAACTCAGAAACAGATCGTGGAATACGATGGAACAAAAGCAAGTGCATTGATCATCACTTGGCGGCACTTGAAGCAATATTTGAAATTCCATTGATCAATGAAAGAGCGTCTGTGCAGTTTGTGCAGGAGTCTATCCATCTCCAACCTTGCAAATGTCACCTGTTTCAGCCACTCAGTAAAACGTCCCATCCGATTTCCATTGTTCCCCACAAACAAACTCCCCACCTGCAGAAGTTCCCGCCAATCCAGGTACCGAATGCTGCAGATGGTCTCTCCAGAATCGGCCAATTCCTGAACGTACTTCCCTCTGGACATTGTAAACACAACCCTCCACTGCCACTTGGACCCCTTCAGAAGAGTTGCCATCTCCACTATGTATACATACCCAGTAGGTGAGGCAGACCGGACCGTTACTCGGGCTGCATGTCCAATCTCAGGATCTCGGTGAGTCTGCTCGGGTTTTCTAGGAACGCATAGCATTGTGTCCATATGGAATTAATCATATGGGGGCGCGGGTATCAGGGGCGGGGGCGGGGTGTTGTTGGGTTTAGTAGGAGTGCTGAGACCCCCAAGACTCTTTGAAAACTCCGCCTGAGTTTGCCAATTCGCTTTCTTTTAAGATCTGAGATTGTGCTTGCCTTGCCTTCTGGATAAATGGATTGAATTGAGCCGGCTCAAATGGTGGCTGAGATCAAGTCCTCCCACCGGATTATGCCTGATTCCCCGCTCAAAGCCACTGCAGATGCTGAGCTTATGGCCTGGTTTAACACTTTAGTCAAGGAGAATGTCCCGGATGATGATCTCGATACCTTAGTTACTCTATATGTCACGGAAACGCTCATGGACTTTAGTTTCCTTAACCTTAACTCTCGATAAACATCCGCTGACCCGGTCCACCAAGGAGATGGGATCTTCAGTTTGAACTTCTCGAGCCCGGTTGAATGCCATGTCTTTGGCGGATGCCATTTTCCCGGCGCGGGGTTGGGGTTTGAATATGCTTGCTAATTACCCTGACCACTTTCCTAAACGTTATAAGGAACATGGAGGACTCAAGAAGCAGTATGGATTGATAGGAAGATGATTTGCAAAGTTAATCAAAATGTTTAATATCATTAGTATATCCTGCTTCCTGGCAGCTACCGTAAATGCGGCGTTGAGTCCCGGCTCGATAGAGTCGGATCTCTCAATTCTTATTCATAATGACCTTCTAGGTAGCTACATTCCCTCTTGTCTCTTATAAGAAGGACCGATATTGACATGACTCATAGAAGGGAACAGCACACTGGCTGGATCTGGAGTTTTGCTTCTGGATCCAATGCCACTGCAGAAAGCCATTGAGACCTGCTATAGCCTTGGGGAGACTTTGTGGTCTTACAAAGCCGAGTTTTCGGACATCAAACATGACTTGCAGTATCTCAGTTATCAGGGCAAATATAGCGAGAACCAAAAATATTGGATCGCCCCTGTTCACAACACACCTTCAACAATCAATGCGAATGGAAAAGTCCAGAAAGCTTCTGTGAACACTCACCTCCCAGCACTCTGCACCCAAAGTGCCCCGTACTCCAACTCCGAAAGCCAAGATACGAGTTCGAGATGGCAAGTCTCTGTTCATTCTAATAATGAATACCTCACGGGGTAAGATATTCTAGTGTCGCTGTTGAACCATCATAACGTCAATACAGGTTTCGTGATCGAGTGAGCTTCCGCTTCCTCGGCATTCGATATGCTCCGCAGCCCAAACGCTGGACCCATTCCCAGCTTTATGAAGGAACAGGCAACGATGCTTCCGCCCTCGACTACGGATCTGAATGTCCACAGAGTTCCAGTGGAGCAGAGGACTGTTTCTTCCTGAACATCTGGACGCCATACCTTCCCAAATCCAGAAGTACACGAAAGGAAAAACTGAAGCCAGTCATGTTTTGGATTCACGGCGGTGCTTTTCAAACCGGTACTGGAAGCGATCCCACATCTGACGGAGGCAATTTAGCATCAAGAGGTGATGTAGTGATGGTCACCACGAACTACCGTCTGGGAAACCTGGGATTCTTAGCTCTAGATGATGGAACTACAAACGGGAACTACGGATTAGCGGACCAGATAATTGCACTTGAGTGGGTGCAACGCAACATTCGAGATTTCGGCGGTGATCCGGAACGAGTGACTATATTTGGACAGTCTGCTGGAGCAGGGTCAGTTCGAGCGCTCCTAGCCTCCCCAAAGTCCAGAGGATTGTTTGCCGGTGCCGTTATGTTGAGCAACCTAGGGGGCGTGGGTTATGGAACGACATACTCTGAGTACTACAGCATCGCCGAGGAGATGGAGGTCGTGGGGAACGATATTCTGAGCGAAACAAATTGCACAAATGCCCGCTCCAGGATTGAGTGTCTACGCAAACTTTCCGCATCAACGATTATCAATCTTAGCGCTAGTGCCAGATATCTCGTGGTCGACGGAGAGTACCTGCTGGCCCCAGAGCTGGGTTTAACGAGCCCCAAAACTACAGCAAATGTCCCATTAATGCTAGGCACAACCAGAGATGACGGAGCAGCGTTTATAGCTTATCCATCAGCCAACGAAACCATCCAAGAGTTCCTAGAAGCATCAGACCTCCCCTCAAACGTGGTTCCCAATCCGCTTTTCCCCATCCCATCGGGATCAAACAGTACCCTCGACATCTTCAACACTTCAGCTCGGATATGCACAGACGGTGTATTCCGCTGCATCGACCAAGCAACCGCATACGCAGGCCTCAAAAACCACATCTTCCCTTCCATATTCTTCTATGAGTTCAACCGCACCTACCAAATGCCAGGGTGGTCACCAAATCCGCCACTGTGTCAAGCACCCATCACATCAGAGTTCCCGTATGGTGATCCGAGCATGGAGTATTTCAAATGTCATTCCGGGGAGCTATACTATGTTTTCGGCAATATCCTGCGCGTGGGACTTCCGCTACGAGATGAATTTGACTTGCCGTTCGAGCAATACGTGCTTGATTCGTGGGCGAGCTTTGCCCGCTCTGCGGATCCGACGCCGGATTTGGGATTCTTGAAGGCAAGGGGTTATGTTAATACGACGAAGGAAGTTGAGAGGACGGGGTCTTGGGAGCGGTTTCAGAAGGGGAGTTATAAGATGAGGCGGTTGCAATGGCCGTCGGAGATGGTGGAATTGGATGAAAAGCCTCAGTGTCAAGCATTGAATTTGTCGTTGAATTATTATACTAGCTAAATGAGTGGTGAATTTCACCACCTTGGACCATTTGTTAATCAGTGGAAGCGAGCTCTGCGTTCATAGTGTCCACTTCAACGAAAAGTGATAACGATGTTCAGCAGTATCCCATTCGTATCTAGGTTTCACCTACTTTGTGATTGTGGATGTGATGTACGGATGAACATGTTCGGGTAGTACGAGGTGGCGAAAGGGAATCTGCAACACTCGAAAGCCGGAAATGGCTACCAGCATCCAAGGTTGGCACTTGTGAATCTGGAATACGAGGAAAAATACTGATGAATCATGAATAATTCATCACCTTAAACTGACCGAGCAATTCTTGAAGTAACTGATACACCGGAGCTTAAAAATCAAGTGTAACCTCATACACACCTAGCTCCCTTCCATCGTATCATTTCGTAAACATGGGACTCCCATCTGTTCAACAAGCTATCGTCGTCATAGGACCGCGGGAAGCAAAGCTCGTCGGCGACCGACCAATCCCGGCTCTCCGGGAACACCATATTCTCGTCAAAGTTGTATGTGTTGCTTTAAATCCTGCGGATTGGAAACACATCGACCTCCTCTCAGCCCCTGGAGCCATACCCGGTTGCGACTATTCCGGCATCGTTGAAGAAGTCGGCAAAGACGTAACTCGATTCACCAAGGGTGACCATATCTGCGGCGTTGTTCATGGAGGAAATGCCCTTCAGCTTGAAGACGGTGCCTTTGCCGAATACATCGTCGTGAAGGAGAACCTCCAGATCCATATCCCCAAGAATCTCAGCTTTCAGCAAGCGGCTACCATCGGCGTGGGTATCACTACCGTTGGTCTATCGCTTTATCATAACTTGAAGTTGAATCTTCCCACCGACACCATTGCTGATCCAGTCCCGATTCTCATTTATGGCGGCTCTAGTGCCACTGGGTCATTGGCGATTCAATTTGCTAAGCTTTCTGGATATCTCGTGATGACTACCTGTTCACCACACAACTTTGATTTTGTGAAAAGTCTTGGGGCAGATATGGTCTGTAATTACAAAGATCCTAGAGCTGCAGAGGAGATTCGGAAAGTCACTGGTGATAAGCTGAAGATCGTACTTGATACCATCTCGCTCGAGTCAAGTGCGAAGTTTTGTGCAGAGGCGATCTCATCCGAGGGGGGTGTTTATACTTCTCTTCTTCCGGTTACGGTACCTCGCAGTGATGTTAAGCCTGAGTTAGTTCTAGCCTATACTGCTTTTGGGGAGCCTTTTGTATTTGGTCCGCAGTCATATGCTGCATCTCCCGAGGATGAAGCTTTCTCTGCGTGGTGGTGGCTTCTTGCTGAGAAGTTTCTGGTGGACGGTAAGATCAAGGTACACCCCCTGTCAGTGCGTGATGGTGGTTTAGAGAATGTCTTGGAGGGGTTGGACCTTCTGAGGAAGGATCAGGTGAGTGGCCAAAAGTTAGTTTACAATGTTTCTGCCGCTTCCTGAGTGATGCCATGGAGCACGATGTCGATGAATATCTGAAAATCCAACCCCATAAAAATGTTTGTCATAGCTATTAAGTGGCATGTCGTGTCACTAAAATTAAGCTTGAAATAATCATTCTATGCTCTTGCTTTCAATACGCTCTCGAAGCTGACGCTGTTTCGTTAAGATTCGATCTATCAACTAGGTATTCATCTTGATTTGCAGCAAAGAAACATCTATCCAATCAGAAAGCGGTCCACTTACACTAGCTCTGAGATTAGAGAAGGGCCGTTCATAGATTATAAATCGACTGACTGGTGGGGCAAAAGGTGGAGTAGAGGTACTACTTCGAGGAGGTTCAAGCCATGGGGAATTAGACGAGTTACGGGAAACGCCACAATCACGGAGCAAAGCATGTATGGTTGAGTGCTTTGGGAAAGAAACAAAGTTTACACACGGCAAGGAAGAGGCTCTTCTGGTCGAAGGGCAACAGACTTGGGATCTAAACAGGAAGTAAGTCCGGGCATTGCTTGCCATTGCCAAGAAATGAAGACTGCACTGCAGGTCATGTGACCCGTTCTAGGGTTTTTGTGCCGGACATAAACCTGAATAGACTATAGTGGGTCCAACCATGAAGAATTTGTGCCCACGATCCCACTCTCTCGGCTTAAAATTTGGAGTCGGCTTGATATTTGGCCCGATTCCAGTGCTTGATGACATATGTGCTTATCAATTGGCTAGTAAATCTGTGTCTTAAAAGTTTAGAAATGATCAGCAACATGAGCCCGAGAAATTGCTTCTAACTCCATAAGAATTGTGAAAGCACACTCTAAAACGCCTTAGTGTTCCGATACAATTGCAACGGTAAAGTTAAAAGATATTTAATATTCAACAAAAACACCAACAAACACCATGTCGCAAGTTCCTCGATTTGAGAGCGCCGATGTCGACCCTAGCCCCTTAGGCAAGCCTCTCACTTTCACCTTTTCGGGTCGGACTGCCCCCAACCGATTCTTGACAGGTGCTATGAGTGAACGTCTTGCGTCTTTCACTTTAGCTGATGTCGAAAATCGGGGTGTTCCTACCCCTGAATTAGTCAATTTGTACAAGAACCGAGGCACTGCTGGAGTTGGCCTCAACCTAACCGGCAATGTGATGATTGACCCTGGCCATTTGGAGGCAGCTGGAAACCCAATCATCCCCCGGGACGCGCCTTTCTCTGGTGAGCGATTTGAACGTTTCCAGGAGCTCGCAACTGGCGCCAAGGCCCAAGGAAGTCTCATCGTCGCTCAAGTTGGTCACCCAGGCCGTCAAACACCTGAATACCTTCAGCCAAACACCATTAGCGCCAGTGCTGTGCCAATGAAGGCTGCTAACCTCGGTATGACGTTTGCTACTCCTCGGGCTGCGACTGAAGAGGATATTGCTGGCGTTATTGAGGGTTTCGCTCATGCCGCCGAGTACCTTGATAAGGCAGGCTTTGATGGCCTGGAGCTGCACGGTGCTCATGGGTATCTCCTTAGCCAGTTCTTGTCACCCACTACCAATCACAGAACCGATCGGTACGGTGGTAGCCTGGAGAATCGGATGAGATTGATTGTGGAGGTCAGAGCCGCAATCGCCAAAAGAGTGCGCCCTGATTTTATCGTCGGTATCAAGATCAACAGTGTTGAATTCCAGGAGAAGGGCTTCCAGCCCGAAGAGGCCAAGGAGCTTTGCCGGACTCTTGAGGATAACAAATTTGACTTTGTTGAGTTGTCAGGTGGAACCTATGAGAACTGGCCTCTGTCTGACGCTAAGCGGGCGTCAACCGTCGGACGTGAAGCTGTAAGTCTATCGTCCTGTTTGATTGATTGTTAGATGACTAACATGCGCCAAAGTTCTTCTTGCAATTTGCAAAGCTTATTGTTCCTGGTCTGACCAAGACTAAGACCTATGTCACTGGAGGAATGAAAACCGTTGAAGGCATGGTCAAGGCGCTGGACACTGTTGACGGAGTCGGTCTTGGTCGTGCTCTATGCCAGGAACCAAGACTCTGCAAGGATATTCTGTCTGGAAAGGTCAAGGGGGCTATGATGCAGAAATTGGACATGCAGAATTTCTTTGTGACCGCAGCAGCAAGTGGTCTGCAGATTAAGCAGCTGGGGCAGAACCTCGAGCCTATTGACCTGACCGTTGAAGAGAACACTGCTAAAATCTTCGGTGCCTTGGGTCAATGGAAGGCGGCACAGCAGGGAAATCCTGACTTGTACCAGTTCCCCATTGTGCCTGATTACATTACCCCATACATTGCCACCGAGGTTTAGAAAGACCACCACAGCAAAAAACTGTCATAGAGTTTGCGTACATAGATTTGAACTATAGAAAGCGACGTTGATTTTCACAATCAACATCGGTCAAGAGGTTATCTCTACGTTTTTCAACGAATTTCCTATTAAATTAAGGACGAATTGGACACGAATCGTTTGCTGGCTCTACCCAAGTGTCTGCAAATCATAATACCTACATGTCTTAATATCTAGAAATATCATATTTTGTATTTTGTTCAAAATCTCGCGGGAACAGTCCATTATTTCTAAGGCTTGCTGCCAGCAAAACCAGAAATTCAAGTCCCCGGATCTCACATCCCTCAAAGCCAATATCATGAGTCACAGATGTCCATGGCTGCGCGGATAGGTACTTTGTAATTCGAAATATTGGCTAGACAGCCAACATCTGATTTCTCTATATTGGTAATTCCGATTCTGATCTTTCTACCAGCTCAAAATCAGGTCAAAATACCATATTAGTTATCCGACCTCCAGGCCACTAATTATCTCTTATGACAGAGTGATTATCATTACACAATCTTTTGGTGTTCTAATCTAGGTAACGGAGCTCGAATTAGTTAGTGGCATCAGCTACCATAGTATTCGAACCTTGAATCTACATTCGGCAGCGGCTGCCTGCCCTCAAAACATACCTATCATTTCAAAATTCCGACGCAAATTTTTCCATTCTTCAAAAGAATTCCAATTTTCTTCGCAATCAAGTACCAACCTTTAACATCTTATGACCTACATAAGAATTGCCTGATCACTTCTGAAAATGTCGAAACTATGTTTTAAGACCAAGAATCAAAAACAGTCCCTTTTCACCACGACAGTCCTCCACAATACGACTCATGCCAGCCAAGCCAAAATATACTCACCTGTGTCATTGAGAATGAGCATACCTACCGAGCATTACATCAACGGTTTAATGATCTAGGCAAACGGATGAAAAAATTCGAAAAGATTACTCCAAAGTCAGCCGACGGTAACCACGTTCTATCTTCGAAAGTATTTTTAGAGTTAGCTGGGTTTTATACAGAGGTTTCTCTAATAGCTACGGAGTTAGCAAGTGTTGTTAAAGAACGCACTATTCAAAACACCGAGCTATATACCACTATATCAAGACTTAGTGTTAGTGAGTTCAACCGCACCCATGCTTCTTTGAAGCAGGGTCCAAACGGTCAGATACGACATAAGCTAGCCGAGAAATTCGAGAGAATTAAAAATGCCCCTACAAAGGCACCCAGGAGCTTTTGGAGGAGGCTTCTCAAGCATCTAGCTCGGGTTTGATGGTAAAGTGGAATGTGAGATTAGGGTCTCAAGAATGATCATGTTGTAACAAGACTACTGAATTGGTGTTTATCTTGCTTTATACTGTTTTGAGGAGCCATATGTGGATTTTGTATTTGCTGGGCATGTGCATTATTTCAATATGAATAGTTGTTTGAATCTCTAATACTACTCTTTTCAAACACTTCTAAGGTGGTCGATTTGAGACTTTGGCTAGCTCGGATTGGGATGAGTATCTCAGCTTAGGCAGAGTATTGCTTGATCTGCAGTTCTGATCAGCATCGTGATTGACCACTAAGCTTCGGGGGTCTACCAAGTAGGTACGCGTGGCTCAATGCTTATTCCGAGGTCCTCGGCAGCTTTCGCACAGCAAACGATAAATTCCGAATAACGCAATGACGCACATGTTAAAGTACTTAGATGGTTCAGATTTCTCAGCTCGGAGCACATTGCTTCTTCAAGCAAATGTTCCGATGAGTGTCTGATTCAGAAACATTGCGCTCAAATTCCAGTCGACTTGGCTGTATCAGCTTGGGTCACCGTTGTTTCGGACATGATGATCAGAGACCCAAGGGGATTTTGAAACCATGAAAGTTGTTCGAGTTTCGAGGCCGTGTTGAGCGAATATCCGCATTTGTACATATACCCTTTTCCAAGATTGAAGGTTCCAAGGTTACCTCATACATGTTCCGTGAAAGTGCAAGTCTGAGTCCAAATATTAGATTTCCACCAATCGGGATATACGACTGCGCCCCACTAGGCCCATCGATATCGATGAAAGCTTTTTTGAATTTTCTGGTACAATGGTAACCTGGTCTATATTGCAATGATTACCATCTGAATTACAATTTTCCTGCCATACCATATTAGCTTATATCGTGGTGTCAAACTAGTGAGATCTATAGATTCGACCTAACTCGGATTTTGCGGAAGTCTAGTCTCACGTCAGCCTAGGTCACGTTAACTAAATACGATGATGATGATGACATTCTATTAACCTAATGCTACCTAGCTAGTCATCGCCGTGGTAATGATAGATATCAACCTACTACTGTAATTATTTTACTCTATAAATCAAGTAGGGCTTCAGATCTGAGAAATCAATTTCCCCACCCCAGCCCTATTGCAATAAGAATTCGGATGTGCCTAGGCCATATTGCATTCAAGAAGACCTTTTCATGATGTCGGAAGTCCCTGAGAACCAACCTGTGAAATTCACTATCACTCACTATCGCCAACAACAACACTCACATGAGGCATTCATCAATTGGATCATTCAAGAGCATCTGCCTCTCGCTTTACCCGTCTTTGAAAAACATGGGATTATCGAATACAGCCTAGTGAGTACTTCTCGCTATGGCCTTCCCCTGACAACATCTAATAGGTAACCTAGTTCGTTACGCCGCCTTCTCTCAACAATGCACTTAAGCAAGATATTGAGGGGTTCCGGCCCACCTGGGACTTTGCTCAATTCGACTGCTTTATTGAATACACTCTTCCAAATGTGGATATTATCATGAAGGTAATGACAGATCCGGATTGGCAGGTCGCAGTGCAAGACCAGGATAAGTGGGTGGATATCCCGAAAGCCCTGGTTTCGGTGGGTTATAGCACTGGAAATCTACTGAATAAGGACCGTGTCATGTAGTTGTCCGAGTACATGAATATGGGAGAGTGAGGCGTGGGATGAATATTGCTTTGCAGGAAAGATAGGAAATGGACACGGGATATTACTTTGAGTCGTGTCTTCTTACCCCGCTCCATAGGCACAATAATAATGATTAGGCAGCCAACATATTGTATTCCCACTAAACACTATGGATCTCTCCAGTATGAGCAATGTTATATATGTTTGTTCTTTCCCTTTGTAAATTGATTCGAGTATTTGTTTAGTCTCTTTATGATGAAATATTAGAGCTAAACTATGGAAGGTAATTACTTGTAGTCAGCAAGTTGATCAGCCGGCGCTAAAGATGCATGATCTCCAAAGCCGATTCTTCCTCATCAACATGAGCCTGTCTATCGCTCAAATGCAACAAGACCCTTTCAGACCTCCCTTATGTCCTGCGGTTCATGTCACTACTCTGTGTAGGTGACTGCTACAGAGAACGGAAGGTATGTGGGATTGATGAATGATCGAAGGGAGCTACATGAGGCCTGCAAATTTGGGGGCCAGGGCCGGGGCTTCAGAGAAAGCACCTTTTCAGGAACCAGGTGAGCCCAAGAAAGCAGGTAGGGGCAAGGGAAATTCGCGAAGAGCTGATGAGGATTAACAGCAAGAACAATTCACGGGCAGGAGGGCACGAAAAAGCGAGGTGATGGGATGGGGGCAATGGGGGTCCTATATGACCACCCACCACACCCGCGCTAGACCTAAACCGTAAGGATCTAGTTCAAAAATTTTCAAACTCCACCACAGCAGTCCGATATGGTGTAGTGGCTAACATCGTCGTCTCTCACACGACAGCCGGGGGGTTCGATTCCCCCTATCGGAGTTACTTTTTGCTTTCTGTGCATCTCATCTCTCTTGAAGAGATTACGTTTTTATTGAACGATCAATGGTTCGGGGTAGAGAACACCGACGTGGGACAGCCCTGGAGGAAAGCCACATGGAAGGGGTAACTTGAATTTTTTTTAAACAATTGATTGCACATGGAATTTATCCTCATTGAACTTTTAAACTAAACAAAGAAAGTGAATTAAAAGTGTTCCCTGTATATTCATATGTTGGATGCAATGGCTCATTTATATGACGTGAGGCTCTGCCCTACATGGCCAAGGCCTAGAAAATCTATTTATGATGACATTTTCAGCTGAATATAATATTCCTTAATAATAATTAATCTATTCGATTTTCTAGCGTATTCGAATTCGGCGAATGCTCCGGCCGAGAACCAGGGGTGCGTAGTCTAGTCCCAGACAACTGCGTAGACATCCGAGGCATTGTGGGAGAATCAGGCGAGGGTTCACTGCGGAGACCCATTCTAGAAATGTCATTGCGCGATTGATACGATCGCTTACACCGGACCTTTTCTCCACTCAATCCCTCTGTGGCTGATAGGGTACCACTAGCCGCGGCCATTTTCCTGCCCTGGTCCTTCGCTTAGACAAAATCGCCTATTACTGCCACTTGTTGCACGAGGGCTCATTAGAAACATACAAAAGTACGGAACGTGACGCGGCAGATAGAGTGCTAAGATTTCGGTAAGAGATCTATCCAGAGGGAAAAAAAAACCTTGGACGCTTTGACCGTGCGATGGTTCCATTGGATTGGTGGCCCAGGACTATGGTTCTAGGCGACTCCGGCTCCACTCGATCGATCTATAGGTTTCTAACCGCCACCCGAGTCTTATGATTCTCTGGTTGGTTCCCTCCACTTGAAAATACCCCATCCTATTGCGGATGTTGGACGCGATCCGATGAAACCGGTACTTTGGTTTTTTTTCTCCCATCTTATATATGCTAGGGCCCTGAAAATGCCCGGTCTGGCTTTTGATCCTTTTACCTCCCGGTATATCCATCATGGGTCTTAGTGATCGCTACCCAGCCTATGGAGGGCGCGGTCCTGATGACTTGCGTCTGGGACTCGGCCTCGGCGCCGTCGCTACCATTTTTATGGCAATGCGTGTCTATGTGAGACTTCGAGTAAACAAATTCGGTACTACAGCTTTGATCTGGTCTCTTGTGGCTTGGGTATGAATTCAATCGCTTTTATACTGCCGATCACCAGACTAACCCCACCTAGTTCCTCACTGCCATCACACAAACTTTCGGTGTGATCTCCATTCTCCACGGACTCGGAAATAGGATCACAATTGTCGAGGAGACCGGCCAATTGGGCAATTACCTTCTGTTCACATGGATCACCGTCTTCTTTTTCAACATGGCCATCCCCATTGGAAAGGTTGCCGTGGCAGCGTTTTTGATTGAGATGAACGCACAAGGCAGTACGTCACCACGTCCCCCATCTTATCAGGATCCACGATCTCCGTGGACTACGACCGTTGGAAACCTTACTGACTATGCCTTAAGACCGCAGAATCCGCCAAAGTCTGGTCGCCGTCGCCGTGCTCAACATTGTTATCAATATCCCCCAGGTCTTACTCGCCTGGTTCCAATGTAGCCCGCCCAAGGCATTATGGGATCCCAACCGCCAGGACCTGTGCGACCACAGAACAAGTGTACACTACACCTACTTCGTCGGTGCGGTAGCCGCAATCTCCGACTTCTACCTCGCCATCATCCCCATCACAATGCTCGCTCCCCTACGAATCGACCGCAAGCTCAAATGGGGCTTGAGTTTCCTAATGGGCTGTGGTGTTTTCGCCGGAGCCGCAGCTATCGTCCGAACATGGGCAGCAAGTTTCATCATGAGCGATGACCCTTCATGTGAGTGGCGCCATCTCCCCCTTTCATGTAAGACATACTAATATAGAACAGACGGTGTCGGCATTTTATTCCGCTGGGGTGAAGTCGAGGAATGGGTTGTCCTCATTTCGATGTCCATCCCGCCAGTGTGGCCTCTATTCCGTCCCTTCACGAGACGGTTCATCAAGTCTACTGGACACTCGCGCAGTCCGCACCAGAACTATCTTTATAATCAGTATGACTCCAAGCGAGCAGAGCTCAACTCGCAGGCTGAGCCGCCTATCATCACCACTACTATTTCAATTTCTTCCACCAAGGGCGTGTCTGCAGCTGCTGAGCCTGTGGGTGCGTCGTCGTCGAGTGGTTCGATTTCTCGATATGAAGAGGAAGAACCTGAGATGCCTCACACTGTTCTGAGTCGCAATGGCGATCCAGAGGGTTGGGTGGAATTGTCTCATTATAAAAACCATCACGCTCCGTGAGAGGTGATTTACTTGCACTTACAGTGCGTTTTTCTTAGTATCTCAAAATATATAATTCACAAATAATAAAACATTCGAATAAGTGCTTCTTGATACACGTAGGTAAATTCCTTGGGATACAATACAGAATGTCTTTCCTCGATGCTAACATATTGGTTTTCGATATTCCATCAAGCCACCTAGACAGTAGTTAGCCTTAGAATGTGACAGTCTATGACAAGCATTCGCCAAGAGATTCTGAATTGAGCCAAGGTAATTGCGTCCAAGATCATCGCATGACGGGTTCTGGGCGTGTTTGATGTTTTGGATTGGTTTGCATGGGATGTTTCGTTTGTCAAAGGCACGACATCTCCAAGGAAGGCGCGGTTTCGAGCATCTAACCCCTCCCCCTTTTTTTTTTTTTTTTTTTTTTTTTTTTCGAATACCAACCCTTCTCTTCTTTTATATCCTTTCTATCATTCCTATCCTTGCAAGCCGCAATATCTCGAGTCTTTGAAAACCAATAGAGACAAAGCAGATGAAAATATGCAAATTAGCCAGGGTATTATCAACTCAGGGCACCGACCTCAGAAGAGCCACACTTATAAACTCATGTATAGAAAAAGAATTTCTCCCAGGAATCTTGCCGTTTCTTACAACCAGCCTTCATACTCTCCTCAAAAGCCCGAGCAATAATTCTATAGACTCAGCTACACGTAGACCCAGAAGTCGGACTTTCACCTTTCGTCGACAGGCATCTTTCAATTGGCGGGAATTTTTGGCATTGAACTTATGTTTCCTTGTAGCCTTGGGTCAAATGACATGGATATACTTTCAATACATGGTACGGGCCTTAATGAATGTACTCGACACATAGGTAGAAGGATATAGATCGTCTAGGTGGTACTCGGTCAAGTTGGACTTATGCCAGGGTCCACTCATAATGAACATGGTAGATACCAAACGGGGCATCAAAATTGGACAAGACAGTACAAGTACAGCAATCACGACATCTACGATTACTCTACGGCACAGAGGGAACGTTTTAACGTGTTCAGTCAGACATGCTCTTTATTTCCAGGAGACCGCGAGAGAAAACAGGATCAGAGACGCCGTAGGGTTGTTCGGGTCAAAGAGGTGAGGGAGATCAAAATATGTAGAAAGGAAAAAGAAACTCCCGTTTCGTCTTACAGACAAAACGGAAGCTGGATTGCCCTGTCTCGTCCTCTTCTCTCTCGCTCAATGCTCTCAGGAATGTCCTCCTCATGCATAAACACCCGTTCTTCTCTCCGCTAGCCCCGTCTGGTCGTCATGATAAAAAAGGTGGAAGTGTGGATGTGGGAAACAACAGAAAGGAAACGTAAACAAGAATCGCCGGGACCAAGCTCCGATTTTTTTGATGTCATCTCATTTTTGCCCTGCTAAGCATTTAAGCAAACTCAAAACGACCCCCGAAACACATTAAGCCCTGGGTGACATGTTTACTCCTCATCAGACTCCTCCTCGTCAACGGTGGTCTTGGCAATACGGTCAAGATCACGCTGGCCGGACTGGGTGATGCGGCGGCCACCCTTGTCCTCGTCGTGCTCAAGGACACCAATCTTCTCGAGAGCCTGGAGAGCCTTGCGGTCAACGGAGCCGGAGGCATCAACGTGGTGGGCGGGGCGGGAACCGCGGTTCTTGGTGGAACCGTGGACCTTGCGGAGACGGCCGACACCGACGGTCTTGCGCATGTAGATGTGACGGGCGACAGCGGCGGCGCGGATGTAGAACCTTGAAGAATCATGTTAGTTTCACTTGAGAAGCCCGTTGGGAGGTAAGTCGGTCGTACCAGTCAGCGTCCTGGGGGGAAGCTCGTTGGAGGCGGAGGTCTTGACAGTGTCGACCCAGCCGGGGATGGGGAGCTTTCCCTGACGCTTCAGGAAAGCGGAGTAGGCAGCAATGAACTTCTGCGCCTGTATGAGAGAAAATAAATATGTTAGCGTCGTTGATTCCTCGAGTGTGGTCCGGTCTTGGCGAAAAGGGCGCAAAATTGCATATTTGTGTTGGGTTCGTTTCCATTGGCAGGTTGTTCTGAATCCATTTCTTGTCGCAGAAGCAGAGTTTTATCATGCTTGTATGGCCATTGAAGTCCAATGTATCCGTTGTAGAATGTGAATGCTGATCAAGATCAACATTCAGTCCACTCAAGGCACACTTGAAACTTCAATGCCACCCTTTCTCTCAGCAGCAGACTGCCCTCCCATATCCATTCCAATATTTCCAGGCGATAGGCCTGCTGCCGCTGCGAATAGCCTCCTTTTGATGAACCAAGACCTCCGGAAACGAACTCAGACACATATATGCACGGCGAAGACCTGGCGGACGAGGGGCTGATCGGAGTGATCAGAGAGGACACTTACGTCCACATCGCGAACGGTAACACCACCCATTTTGGCGACTTGTTGAGGGCGTAGGGGTTGAGAGAGTCGTAGGGCGGGAAGTCGAGGTGGGCAGGGTCGAAGTCGAAGAGTCCAAAATTTCGAGACACACAAACTCTTGCCCCGGTTGGGTTGCGCTGGCGTCTGTGTGGTTCGCTTAGCCTGTTTGGGTTTAGCCGTACCCTAAGTGTGTGCACCTCAGGCACTGATCACATGACTCAGCGTGACCGAATTGCATTTTTTTTTTTGCCTGAAGGCATTAAGGCATAAAGGCACCAAGGCACAAAATATCATCTCATACACAGCCTTAAGATCTTACTCTCATTTGTTTATGCTTCAATATCCTAGGGACATATAATAAGGGTATTTAAAATATTCATTAATCATTCATTTCCTAATAGAACATATCTGCTGGTTCGTTTCTCATAAAACAGTAGAATCAAAAAACAAGAACGCAAGAATCCTTCACCAGATGCCTCTGGCCCTGTCTCGTTCTCCTGTCCTATTCTAATCATAACGCCATAAAACCATGAAAAGAGCCATGCGAATCTAAAAATTACAGAGTGGGAACTCTCTTGATTCCCGCGTACCGCGCATGGAGTTCGTCAATGAAGTGATCATGTCGAATACCAGGGGGTCGGCACCGGTTGAACTCAGCAACCGCATCCTTGACAGGATAATCCAGCTGCTCAATCAAGTAGCACACAATGAGGAAGCCAGTTCGGTTGTAGCCATAGTGGCAGTGGACACCAATCAGTGGACGCGGCAAGGACGGATCCTCTCGCTTTTCCATCTGGTCGTCAATCTCCTTCTGCAACCGGTCAACCAGAGCAATAAAGTCTCGAGTCTCATCGGGAGTCGGAGGAAGCTTTGAGACGGTAGGGTGTTTGCAGTAATGAATACCGCCCTTTTCCATCTGTGCTGGGCTGTACACTGGACTCTCGTGGCTGATGTCGATGACAGCGTAAATCTTGTCGCGGTACTCCGCAGAGAATTTGACCGGATTGTGGTGTTCATCAACCTCTCGCAGCATCTTCATCGCTCGGAAAGTATTGGCAATAGGCGCTGAGACCGGGGCAACCTTCTGCCATTTGGCCAGGTTCTTCACATCCCATTTACCCGAGGTATTCAGGTGTTGCAATTGCCATCCCAGTCCTAGACGCTTGTCAATATTTGAAGACAAAAATCCCTGAATGATGCCAGCCAAGGTACGGTAGGTCGCTCGGTCGTAAAGAAGAGCATGCGATGCGGGGGCCGGCAGAATGGCCGACTTGACCACTCTCTTGCGCCCATCGCCAGAGGAAGGGTTTGACTTTTCATTATCAATCACTACCTGGACGACAGGAGTTTCTTGTTGAGGAATGTTTGGTGGTCCGGACATTTGGTCATGGACTCGTGAAGCATCCGGAATCGTACTGCTTCCAGTGGTATCGATAGTAGTGTGAGCTGAAGCGTTGCCAAAATATTTCAGAAGGTTCTGAATCTCCACCGGCTTTGTCACTGCATCTGCTTCTCCTGCCACGAGCAGAATTGGCATGTGAACACCAGCCCACACCTTCTCTCCTGGCATTCCCCCAATGGCTTCATCACCCTTGTAGGTGGGAAGCGAGCCCCACGCCATTCGGCGCCAAACAGGTGTCCGGCTTTGCTTGTTGAAACGGACTTGAAGATCTCGTGTCTCTGCATCGGCATCATCGCCGACCATTCTCATAACGCTGGCACTCTCGATACCACCACGTCGGTCCCAGCAACGCCACAAATCAAAGATCGGACTCGGGATGTGAAGCAGGCGGCGGGCAATTGCGGTCTCATGAGGGGACGGAGGCGACGCTCGAGGACACACGGCGACTAATCCAATGATATGCTCCTTGAGAGGGGTTCCAATGGGCGAGGTGGACGAGGCGAGTAGAGCAGACAATGAGCATCCCAAGCTATGGCCGACCAAAATCACGTCTTGATCAGGGTCCCGTTGTTGCTCAATGGCGACAGACAGCAACTCAGCTAGTGCCTCCACGGTGTATGCATCCCAGTTGGTTGGCTCAAACTTAGACAGACCGCAACCAGGCAAATCGATACCAAAGCAAGATCCGACATTCGAAAGACTAGTGAGAAGGTGGTGGAATTGTGCGAGCGATCCACCGAGCCCGTGTACAAACACAAGTAAAGGAATTGGGGATGGTTTGGTCGGGAGGCGGTCCAGGTGCGGGTGCCGACAAAAGAAAGTTCGAATTCCAGGGTAAGTTGCCACGGAGGTGGTGTACTTTTGGTAAGAAGTAAACTTCTTCAAGATTCCAGGGTCGGTTTTGAAGGCTAAATTCAACTTAGGCATGATCTCGAGGACAGGAAAGGAATTTTGACTTACCATCGCAGGTCTTTTTCTTAGGCTGACATGGGTTCCCTTCGGCTACGCGAGAGGGGAGGATAGCATGGCGCAAAGATCCGTTGCTATCATACTCCTCATCTTCATAGTCATCGTCCGACGAGGTGAGTGTCTTCGAAGACGACTTGGACAGGGTTTTGCGAATTGAGGTCCGCTGCGAGCGAGGATTTTTCGCTGAGCGGCGCCTGAAAGAGGAAAAAATACCACAGCCAGCCATGGTTATCACACAGGTAATGAGAAACACGACTTGGCCCCAATTCACAGTATCATTGCGGTAGAGGTTGCGAAGGGAGTTTGCGACAGAGGTGAAAGAGGCTTGTTGGGCCGCGATACGTGCGGAATTGCAGAGCTGTACGAATGCCTCAAGGCCCGATCGATTGGTGGTTTGGGAGGATAACGATTGGAAGAGCGTGGCCAAAAATTTGGGCGAGTCATTGTTCCCCATGGCGCCTGGTCGGGTTTATACGTATCAGAAATCCCAGCAAGGAGTAACGAGATAGATCCTCCCCAGGTTCTGGACCCCCGGGGATCTCACTGCCAGGCCACGCGACGACACAACAGTTCCTCCTTGGATACGCCGGATGTTTCGGGACCCAAAATCCAGCAATGCGACGCCAATGAGAGGGATGCGATCGACAACGTTGAACAGAGAAAGTGAAGAAAGGGAAAAAAGCAATTAGACTCGGCCAGTCAAAAGTCAGAACATCGCCCGTGGGGGGAAACAACGTGACTCAGAGGATCCACTTGGCAGCGGATGACGCGGTGGCGGTGAGTGCAGTGCAAATAGGGGCTCAGATTAGGGGAAATCATCGGTTCTTCTAGAAAGATGGAACCATGGAAGACGGAGTCCATAAAACACTAATGTATAAAGCCCAGCCACGATGGAGGTTGATTGGATCATATGGTAAATATGATCGGGATCTAGCATAAATATGGACCGAGACTATACTAAGATCGAACTATCCCTGCTAGGGGGGATCCACATCGCTGCATGGCTTCGATGTGAGGATCTTGTTTGTTTTTCGGCCATATCATATCGCGGCAATAAGGTGCGACATACCTCACGCAGTCGCACACCGCAAATTTGTGTGGATGTATCACCTTTCTGGCCCTTTGTGAGCCTACGATGTATGCCTGCTGAGCTGCTATTACCAGGTATTCTGTAATATCAACGTACCCGGTTGAACAGGGATGACGTGAAACAAATTTTGATTCAAACAGAGGAGGCCTTTCCGGCAATGTACAGGGGGGTTAACATACCGGGCAGTTCTTCATTGTATGCATCTTCATAATATACCGGACCAAAGGACATAACGCGGAATAATGCCACGTCTAAAAGGTGACAGAGTAATCCGATCCCTCTCCACTGAATTATTGGCCAGGCGAAGAGAGCCCACTTTTGCCCCCTCGTGGTGAGCTATGGTTGCCTACTCCTGAAGCTGGGCCATGACCATCCTCAAAAGGTGGCAAAAATACCCTGCTCCCCCATGTAAACCTTCAATATAGTTTGCGGTTCCTTACTTGATGTGAAGAGCTTGCGGAACGCTTGAGTTACCAGCCGGGCTGCACGGCTCCAAGTGTAACATGACCAATCGGAAGCTCAGCATCCCCGTCATGCGCGGAGCTGTTGTCCACTCGTAGCGAGTTCAACCCTTTCACAAATCATGATTCCCACAGCCGCCAGCTGAGCCAATCACCCCGGGAAGGGTGCATTGTGCGTCGATGTGGACCAATGAGTTATAGGAGAGATTTTGAAATCCAAGGTTCAAATTTATCTATAATTGTATCCAAAACTAGAATAGGTCTGTCATGGCACCGTGCGAAGCGTCGCCCACCAAGCGCGCATACTTGGCCAACACACCCCGAGTAATATGTGGCACCAGTGGGGTCCACTGCAGCCGGCGCTCCTGAAGTTCCTCATCAGACACGGCCATAGACAGCTCATTAGTTTCAGCGTCAATGGTAATCACATCTCCATCCTTAACAAGCCCAATGGGACCACCGACGGCAGCCTCGGGTGTAATATGGCCCACAATGAATCCATGGCTGGCACCGGAGTAACGGCCATCAGTAATAAGCGCAATATTATTTAGTTTAGCGCCCATGAGTGCAGCACTGGCTTTGAGCTGCTCGGGCATGCCAGGTCCACCCTTGGGACCTTCATAGCGGACAATCAAAACCAAGTTCTCGCCACGGGGAATACGTCCCTCGCTCAGAGCGTCATTGAGCTCGTGCTCTTTGTTGAAAACGCGGGCTTTGCCTGTAAACCGGAGACCCTCCTTGCCGGTAATCTTGGCGACTGCACCACCGGGAGCAAGGTTGCCACGCAAGATCTGAAGATGGCCTGTCGCCTTGATAGGATTCGACAATGGGCGGATCAGGGTCTGATCCTGTGGAAGCGAGGGCCAAGATGCTACATTTTCGGCAAGAGTTTTGCCAGTCACTGTGGGGATATCACCGTCCAATAGACCCGCGGCGATCAGCAGCTTCTGCACGGATGGAATACCTCCAATCTCGTACAAATCAGCCATATAGTACTTTCCGCTGGGTGACAAGTCGGCAATGAAGGGGATCTTGTCGCTGACGCGCTGGATGTCGTCCAGTGTCAAGTCAATGTCCGCTGTGCGGGCCATAGCCAGGAAATGGAGAACGCCGTTGGTGCTACCACCGAGCGCCATGGTCATCACTAGAGCATTGTCGAAGGCTCGCTTTGTGAGCAAGTCGCGTGGTCGGATGTTCTTCTCCATGCAAACCTTAATAGCATCGGCCACACGCACACACTCCCGCATTTTGGAGGGCGATGAGGCAGGGGTGGACGAAGATCCTGGCAAAGACAGACCCATAGATTCAATAGCAGTGGCCATAGTGTTTGCCGTGAACATTCCGCCACATGCACCGGCACTTGGGCAAGCGTGCCTCTCAAGGTCATCCATGATCTCATCCTTGGTCTTACTGGTGTCACCGCCGTCGTCAGGCTGGCGGAGGGTATCGTATGCGTACGCGCCGGCCGCCTCAAAACACGTTGAGACATTTATGGGCTTCCGGAGGCACTCTGAGTATCCGATGTTGATTGTGCCCCCGTAAATCATGATCGAAGGGCGGTTATGGCGCGCCATTGCCATGACCACACCAGGCATGTTCTTGTCACAACCAGGAATAGCGATACAGGCGTCGTGACCCTGGGCACAAGTAACGGTTTCCACGCTATCCGCAATAATCTCTCTAGTCTGCAGCGAGAATCTCATGCCTGAGGGGAAAAGAATTGTCAGTATGGCAGCCTATACAAGGACTCCACTGATAGCTCCCATGCTTACCATCATTGCCCATAGTTATCGCATCTGAAACACCAATTGTGTTGTACTGCCACCCAAGCATGCCCTTCTCCATCACAGCCTTCTTCACAGTTTTCCCCAAATCCATCAAATGCATATTGCATGGATTTCCCTCCCACCAAACCGACGCGATGCCCACATGAGGCGCTTTAGCCATTGCCTCCTTATCTGGGACACCAGCGGCAAAAAGCATAGCCTGGAGCACGTCAGTCATCATCCATTAATCTATTTGAGCTTGACACGAACCCTTGCGCCCGGAAAATCATGACCATTGGTAATAGTCGATGACCACCGGTTGAGTGCAGGAGAGCCATCCGGGTGTTTGGCGTCCGGAGGAAGACAAGGGAAATTGATATATCTTGATTCCGACATGGTGGTTTCGGAGGAGTCCATAGTGATTCTGAAGTTGACAGAAGAAAGGAAAGCAACGGGAGAACTGGAAGGACATGTTATTTAGGCGTTGTGCTGCATATGTGGGGTTCGGATATCTGTCCAACCCCGCATTGAGCCGGAGTGACCACTCATTGTTGATGGATTTCAGATCTCGGAGTTGCGCCTATTCCCTCGTTTCCGTTGTGGGAAGGGCCGAGTCCCATTTGATGTCTAATAAAGTGATACTATTGAAACTGACTACCTAGGTGTCCGAAAATTGTCCAATGGAACCTTCGGGTGAAAATATGTTTCCCCGAACATGACAACATGCATCTCATGAAAGGCTTTCTATGTATCAATACAAGAATTGGAGCAACAAGACCTCTAGATTGGAAACAACTCAGACACATTGACAAATTACTACTGCCGCATGGGCACTGACCATGGGACAAACTCCGTACCAGTTACTTGATTCAAGTAAACGTCATCACCCGAGCCAGAGGTGAATCAGCTGACGGAATGTCAGATTCCAACATTTGAAACCCCACATTTCTTATGAGCAGCACCTAACTTGACATCTTACTTGGCAAGATTTCTTATTGAATATCATATACATTCAGACATTAAAATGGGTACAGATATCCTTGTGGCCCAGATGATTGGCACGCTCGGCTGCGGCTTCACAGCAGGTAAAGTTTCACTTCCACGGAGAAAAGAATGGATCAGAACTTACATTCTCGGCATAGGTGGTGTAATGACTCTCTCTATTTTGACCATCCCCAACCTCACCCTCCCAGCTCGTCAACCGGCCTCAGTCACCATCCCTTCGCAACAAGGACCGGGCACCCCAATTCCACACCTCGCACATCAATGGCTCGACACCTATGAGAGGGGAAAGAGAACATTTCCGGTCATTGCCTTGGGTGCGTCAGTTGCGAATGGATATCTTGCCTGGGCCTTAAGAGACGTGGCGGCACCGGAGTCAGGTATCGTGAGTGGAAGTTGGAGCGGATATTACATCACGGCCATCACTACGACAATGGGATTCGTTGTTTGGACCTTGACGGCAATGAGGAGAACTAACAACCGGCTGACGGCGATTGCGACGCGGGATGATGCCGCGACTGCGGAGGGGACGAAGGGGATGGTTGTGAGTGACCAGGAGAAGGTGAAACGAGCGAAGGAGGATGCTGAGGTTCCCGAACTGTTGAAGAGGTGGGCCAATTTGAACCTGTGTAGAGCTATGTTTCCGTTGACCGGGGCTATTATTGGGCTATATGGGGTTGCGAAAATGTAGAGAGATCAGTTGAGAAGAAGCTGCCAAGAGGTTCCGTTCTCGAACCCCGGGATTCCGCTCTTGGCACGTTCTCGTGTTTAACGGTATAATGTAAGACCCCAGGAGCCAATGAGAACCGCTGCTTTGACATCGTGCCTAGTGTGACGAGCGCTTGATCACTCCACTCTTTGACATCAATGTCACCCTAAGTCCAGGGAGTACAGGGCAACCTTGTCCCTGAGATACTTGTTCATGTACCTGAACCATGATAGATAGTGTTGTAACTGTGAGCCTTAGACTACTGAAGTTTCGCCAATGTACTCTCAAGTGGTACCTCCGCCTGTCAGATCTACCATACACGTGCTGCCTACAGCTGCTGTGCTCCCCCACAAAGTTGTTTACATCCTTCATCTTTCTTTCCTTGATCTTATTTCTCTTCCTTAACCCTCTCCCCCATTCTCTTCCATAGCCACTGTCGGATTTCTAACAAGAAATCATTGCTCGCGTTCAAGTCACATCTTTCGCAACAATGAAATTGGTCTTCTCGACCCTGCTGGCTACGGCCACTGTGGTTCTCGCCGGCCTGGCAACCATTTCTGAGCCTGCCCTTTCCGATATTGCGAAAGCCCAGGCAACAACTCTGCCCGAGGTCACGAACTCCAACGTACAGGGTCTTGTCTTCAACCGATTCTTCCAGGTTTGGTTGGAGAACATTGTAAGTTGCGACTTTGGACACTCAGAACACACTCATCACTGATAAACCGCAGGACTACGAGGACTCGGCCGCGGACAAGAGCCAGGAGTGGCTCGCCTCGCAGGGTATTTTGCTGTAAGCTATAAGGCACCCCTCTTTTTTTAACTTTTTACCTGACTGAACTTTGTGTCCAGTACCAACTTCTTCGCTGTTGCCCATCCTTCGCAACCCAACTACTGCGCTTCAGCTGGTGGTGACACTTTTGGCATGGACCACGACAACTTCTGCCAGGTCCCTGCCAATGTTTCCACCATTGCTGACTTGCTTGACACCAAGTCCGTCTCATGGGCCGAGTATCAGGTAAAGATTCACAAACTATTACACTTTGTTGCTTCACTACTAACCAGGTTTCTTAGGAGCATATGCCCTACCCTGGCTTCCAGGGGTTCAACTATTCGAACCAGCAGACCTACTTGCCGGACTATGTTCGCAAGCACAACCCACTAGTTCTCTACGACTCTGTCGCTTCAAACGATACGCGTATCCGTCAGATCAAAAACTTTACCGACTTTGACAATGATCTCAAGAACAAGAAGCTTCCACAGTATGCATTCGTCACACCAAACATGACCAATGATGCGCACGATACCAACATTACCTTTGGTGGGTCATGGGAGCGAAAGTGGATGGAGCCTCTGTTGAAGAACGACTACTTCATGGAGAAGACTGTCATCCTTCTCACATTCGATGAGGACAAGGCCGTCAACAACTTTTATCCCAAGAACAACCGTATCTTCAGTGTTCTGGTCGGTGGTGCCATCCCAGACCATCTCAAAGGCACGAAAGATGATACTTTCTACACCCATTACTCCACAATTGCTTCCTTGTCTGCGAATTGGGGTCTTCCTTCTCTGGGTCGCTGGGACTGTGGAGCCAATATATTTGAGCTGGTGGCCAACAAGACCGGCTATGTTAATTACGATGTCACCATCGACCGTCTGCATCTTAACAATACCTACCCTGGTCCCCTTTCGGCCAACGTTTACTCCAAATTCTCGGCTGACTGGCCTAACCCCACCACTGAGGGCAACTGCTCAGCTGGCCATGGTATCTTGGACCATGTCAAGAAGACCTACAATGGGACCAAACCCAGTCACAACTACACCTTCCCCTTCCCGTGGGATGAAAAGACGAGCTACAATGTCAATGTCACCGCCACCCGCATGTTGAACGGCAAGACAGTCAACTTGACTTCTTCCAATGATTCGACTTCGGGCAGTGGCTCCAAAAAGAACGGGGTGGCTGGTACTGTGGTTTTCTCCGGCTCAATTACTCTTGCCGGAGCCCTTATGGCTGCCTTTGCCTGCTTTATGTAGGCCGTTCGCTTTCATCGGCTTTTGGGCTTTACGCCCAGCTCACCAGACTAGTCAGTGTTGCTGGCTGTAATCCGCCGAGATTTTGTGCCTGGTTGAGCCAAAATGATTGCGTTTTATTTTATCAGGCTCCAAACATTTGTTGTTGCGCGCGTGATGACGCAAAGAGACAGATCGTCATTTAGTTTCCTAGCACTACGGGCTATGATCATGATATCTCAATGATTAGCTATGACTCAATAATGGAATCATGAATTTATCAATGGACTTAGACATTCGTAGGTTTTCATCATTTGATTGAAATATTTCAACGAATGTCACTATTTCGACTTGATGAGAATGGTCTTTGTCTGGAGGAAGTTCTCAAGGCTATACAGCAGACCCTGCGGGCCATTACCACTCATCTTGTAACCACTAAATGCACCATCCTTTGTATAGCTTGGGGTAGTGCAATTGACTGCGACCGTGCCCGCCTGCAGAGCCTTGGACAGACGAATTGCACGATCAATGTCCTTGGTAAAGACCGATGCATAGAGCCCAAACTCCGTGTCGTTAGCCTTCTTAATAACCTCTTCCTCCGTCTGGAAGGATTGAAGAGCCACAACAGGTCCAAAGACCTCCTCCTTCATGACTCGCGAGCTCTCCTCCAATCCCTCAAAGACAGTAGGCTTCACAAAGAATCCATCGTTCGCATCCCCGCCCAGAGTAAGCTTACCCTCCTTCTCACCGATAGCAAGATACTCCTTAATACGGTTGTATTGCAGATAATCAATTTGCGGACCATGCTGTGTAGTAGGATCAAGCGGATCACCCATCTTGACGCTAGCGAATGCCTCCAGGAAATGTTTTGTGAACTCCTCCTTGACGGACTCGTGCACGTAGACGCGCGAGTTAGCAACACACACTTGTCCGCTGTTAAACTGGATACCGAACATGCACTGATGAGCAGCAGATTGTAGGTCCGCATCTTCGAAGACAATGGCAGGTGACTTGCCGCCCAGCTCCACGTGGACAGGCTTCAGGTTAGACTTCGCTGCAGCGGCGTGGATCTTCTTGCCCGTCATCGAGGACCCAGTGAAGCTGATTGCGCGAACTTTCATATGCTCGGCAATGGTTGAGCCGGTCGGCGTACCGTAGCCGGAGAGAACATTGATGACACCTGGTGGGAAGCCGACCTTCTCAATCAATTTGGCCATATAGAGTGACTAGAAAATGTTGGCATGAGAAATTTGTATAGACCAGAGAGACGTCGATGCGCAAGGCAGAAAACTCACAGTCAATGGGGCCTTCTCACTGCTCTTCAGCACCACAGTGTTACCAGCAGCTAGAGCAGGTGCCATCTTTCCAGCAAAGCTCGCCAATGGGAAGTTCCACGGGATAATCAGCCCAGCCACGCCGTATGGTTCCTTAACAGTCATTGAAAAGGTTCCAGGTGTGTTGGTACTAGCCGTACCCTGTACAGTCCAGGCGTAATCGGCGAGATATCTGAATTGCTCTGCGGCCATTGCTCCATCCGGGAAAATCGAGATCGGGCGACCGGTGCTCAGCGTCTCGAGCTTGGCTAGCTCTGGGATAGCTTCCTGGATGAGATCGGACAGTTTACGTAGGTATTCCCCGCGTTGATCCACGCCGAGATCTCTCCAGGCGGGGAATGCTGCTTCGGCGGCGTCTACAGCGTCATTGACATCTTTGACATCCGCTTCCTGGACTGTGGTTTTGCTGTCAATACTCATCAGGATTCAGTATGGGATATTTGTACCTTTTGCAACGACATCTTGAGTATAAGGGTATATGATGTCAAACGTCTTGCCGCTTGAAGAGTTGCGAAACTGGTGAGAGAGTCAGTCTAGAGTCACTCGTGAAATGGGACGCCTGATATATGTTTCTTCTTGTGTAGGTGCAGAGCGTACTTCGCCGTTAATGAACAACCGAGTCTCGATCGGTTGCAATTCCTGAATAGTTTCAGCCATGTTTGATTGATGAGAATAATCACAAAATCAGTTTTATAATGGATATATAGAGAAGAGAAGGAAGAAAAAGAGACTAGGTTAGATTGAGGGGTAGGTAGCTATTTGTATTTAATATCTTTGTCGATCTTCAACGCAGCGTTGTACTTGTGGACCGAGCTTTACAAGATTCAACCAGCAGTTTTCTTTGGGGCAGCTGCCTTTTGCTCTGCTACAATTCATTGGTTGATCTGTATCTGTGCTTTCACACTGTACCCAAACGCAATCCGGAACAATGGGGGCCGTAGCCCCACCCTTTCGCTTTGATTGGAATCATCGTGTTATGTGGCTGCTTAGGCGTCCTATCCCAGTAAGACAGACATGTCGAGCTCCGTAGTACAACCGCCTTTATGCGCACTAGACTCCTACAAGTGGCACGTGATGCAGGTGTGACAAAAGTCTAACTACGATAGGAATAGTAATATCGGGTAATTTGATACATTCGTGGCATTATCGTAGAAGATATTGAAGTCGCTCTTTTATACAGTACAATATGATTCTTTACTCCGCGATTCCCCGCTGCTTCATACCCTGCAGATTCAGCGTATCCTGGTCTCCGGGGCGGTTCTCAGAATCAATCTTGATATTGTCTTCGGGGCCACCAGGTCCCTTAAAGTGTTCAGCCTTAGGAAGTCTAATAAGGAAAGCCATGTTAGTATTGGTTCGCCTGGACTTCATTTCGACTGTCTTACCTGCCGCGGTCATCGCGAGTACCGCCCTCATCCTCTGGAACCTTGCGGTGGTCACTGCCTGAGGCAGTAGCACCAGGGCCATACTTAAGACTAGCACCGGCATCCTCGAAGCGTTTGTTGGCCATCTCGTCGACGCCAGACTCGAGAGCTGTAGTTTTGAGGGTTAATCTCAGTCACATAGTTCGTGGAATAATGCTGGTAACTTACTTGAGTCGCTCTTCTTTCCAAGGCCCTGCTTGGCCTGGTAGGAGTTAAGATCCTTCTCGGCGTCGAATGCAGCCTTGCGCAAGTCTTCAAAGTGAGCGGCCATTTTGGAGAAAATATATCGGAGTTGTATAATAAATGGTTTGTGAGCTGAAAGGGACGGAGTTTAATGACAATTTAAATCGATGTATTTGGAAAAAAAATTATAGAGAGAAAGAGGCACTCGAAATATTTATACTTGGGAGCCATAACCTTGGGCAACAGTTGCATCATAGAGATATCATAGGTATGTCACCTTTTTCTACAGTGGGAACATGGTTAATAGTTAGCCGGATGCAGTGAACATAAAGGTCACCAACTCCCCAAAAAACAAGGTAGGAGCTATGATATCGACGAGACCATTAGTGACTTCATGGTCTCCACTTCCAATTGGGGTCAAAATTAGGGTTCAGACCTAGGGCTTCCGCCGGCCCGGGTCAACTATACCCCGTGATCCCGGGCCCGCTGAGGGGGATCGCGGGCAAGCTTAATAGTGAAAGAGCGTTGAACCCGAGAGTTGTTGACGCGTCATTCCAGGTCATCCAGTGAGCCTTTGTATGGATAATAATTGAATTTGAGATTTCTTATTCTCTCCAGCGGTGCATGTGGCGTTCGGCTGGCCTAGATTTCTCCGATAAACCTCTACGCAACCACAAACACCATGTCCCAGCTGATCGAGGTGCCTGGTGAGGCGAGCCCATTGGGATACCAGAATGTGGTCAACACCTTGGTAATGGCTGCCAGCTCGAATCAGCAGCAGGTTAAGACGGGCACTGCGCAGCTACAGAACTGGCAGAGACAAGGTTCATACCATTCCATGCTTCAGGTATCTTCAATCTTCCGATTGGTATCATGATCCACAAAAAATTGACAGGTGTATCCATAGGACGTTTTCTGTGACCATTCATTACCAACCGAAGTTCGATACCTCGCGATTATTCAGTTGAAAAACGGAATCGACAAATACTGGCGAAAGACGGCACCCAAGTGCGTTCCCCCAACGGCCTATCCATGGCATGATCCGAATGAAACCTACTGACCCCCATGGAAGCGCGATCGCGAAGGATGAAAAGGATAAGATTAAGACTACTGCTATACAAGCAGGTATAGCTGAACCTGCCCGCCCCCTCGCCCTTCAAAATGCCTTGATGATCGCCAAGATCCTCCGCTATGAATTTCCTCAGGACTGGTATAGTCTTTTCCAACTCGGCTTCTTGTCATAATTGTGATTAACTGTAACAGGCCGGATGCGATTACGACTGTGATTACCTTCCTCCGATCCTCGACCCAACCCGATGCAACTCCGATCCAGCTCCCCCGGACCCTCCTTATTCTCTTGCAAATCATCAAAGAACTGTCCACCGCGCGCTTACAAAGAACCCGAGCACAACTCCAGTCCGTTTCGCCAGAGATGTTCCATGTGCTGGGGAGCATCTATGTGGACAAGGTTAACACCTGGGTATCCATTTTGGAACACGGGGGTGGCGATGAAGCATCATTGTTGAATGCGATCGAACAAAGTTTGGTCTCCTTGAAGGTTCTCCGACGGCTCATTATTGCCGGATTCGAGCACCCTGGCCGCGATCAAGAGGTCCAAAATTTCTGGACATTGTCGTATAACCATTTTGTGAAATTTCTTTCCTTTGTGAACGAGTCTGGCAAGCTGCCGGAGCTTGTCGAAACAGGAATACAGAAGCACATCTTACAGCTTTCTAAGCTCCATGTTGAAATGGCCCAAACTCATGCAGCATCTTTCGCACACTTTGCACACAGCATTGAGCTCGTTAACACCTATTGGACCTTGCTTCAAAAGCTTAGTGAGGTCTATGTCAGTCTTGGGGCCGATGCTGAAACCGAAGGGCAATCCCTGCCCGAGAAGACGGGCCTCAGGGCTTTGCTTTTGATCAGAGCGTGCGCAAAGATGGCTTTCAATCCAGTGCACACTTTCAAATATCAAACCCCAGAAGACAAGGAGGAGCGAAAGCAGGCCGTTGAACGGATTAAGACCGAACTTTTCACTGATAAATTCGTCTTGGATACTATGGAGTTGCTTGTCACACAATTCTTCAGGTTCCGGAACATTGATTTCGAGGAATGGGAAGCGGAACCTGAGCAGTGGGAGAAGCGGGAGGAAACTAGCAGTGAGGCATGGGAGTTTTCTATCCGCTCATGCTCAGAGAAGCTGCTCCTCGACCTCGTCATTCACTTCAAGAGTTTGCTGATTGATCGATTATTGGATGTATTCCATTCGTTCGCACGTAAGTGACATCACAAGGCCCTTGGGTAACACACTCTAACCATCTTTCTAGGGACCGACAACCGCAATGTGATTTTAAAGGACTCTTTATACTCTGCTATTGGCTTAGCTGCAGCCAGTCTTGAGCAGCATTTAGATTTCAACACATTCCTCGAAGCGACGGTTGTTCCTGAAGTCCAAATTCAGGATCCGGAGTACAGGCTTCTGAGAAGACGAATCCCCATGGTTCTTGGGCAATGGGTACCAATTCAGTACGAGAAACTGAACATCGATGCCATTTACCAGATCTTCCAACATTTGCTGAACAAGGATGATCCGTTGAATGACTTGGTGGTCCGAATTACTGCTGGCCGACAACTCAGCAATATCATTGAACCCTTTGAGTTCACCCCAGCGGCTTTCATCCCATACGCGCCAGCCATTTTGGGAAGCCTCATGTCTCTTGTCCAGGAGGTTGAAATTTCCGAAACTAAAATGGGTCTGTTGGAGACTGTGCGAGTAGTGGTCGTGAAGATGGAAAGCCATGTAAGTCCCATGCATTTCCTGACTGGTTCTAGTCTAACGAAGATTATAGATTGCCCCCTTCTCGGACGCAATTCTATCGCTCCTCCCGCCTTTATGGGAAGAATCCGGAGATGAGCACCTGATGAAACAGGCCATTCTCACCCTTCTTTCGTCCTTGATCCATTCGTTAAAACAAGAGTCCGCGCGATATCACTCGCTCATTCTCCCACTTATCCAAGGATCCGTCAACCCTGAATCCGTGAGTCTTCCTACGAAAGGCGAAAAACGCGTCAAACCAAACGAGCTCTTGCCATTCTGACATAATTGATCTATAGGAAACATTCATGTACCTTCTGGACGAGGCATTGGAGCTATGGGCCGCTATCATCATGCAAACACCCTCGCCCGCGTCCCCAGAGATCCTCGCCCTCATGCCCGCTATCTTCCCCATCATCGAACAAGGAACAGACAGCACGGCCCAGGCCCTCAGCATCGTCGAATCCTACATCTTCCTCGCACCCCAAGAGGTTCTCCGTGACGGAGTCCGCGACGCCCTCTTGACCTCCTTGAAGGAAACCCTTTCCTACACAACAAAGATGCGCACCGGGGTAGTCCCCCGCCTCGTCGACATGATGATCCGCGGCGCTGAAACCGTCGACGGCGGCAGCGAAACAACATACAGCATCATCTCACGCTCCCTCCTCGAGACCTCATTCCTCCCATCCCTTCTCGAAGGCCTATACACTGCCTACGAGTCCAGCCAAACCTCTGGACCAAACCGAAAATCATCCAACGTCGTCGGTGTCATCGAAACAGATTACCTATCCGTTCTCGCAAGACTTGCCCTGGGAAGCCCCACTATCTTCGCATCAGCCGTCGCGGCCGCAACAAACTCCACGGAAGAACAATCCCTGAACTGGATTCTGGCCGAATGGTTCTCGCACTATGATAATATCGGTAGCGCGAACCAGAAGAAGTTGCATGCTCTCGCTCTTACGCAGCTTCTTTCTCTTCAGGGTCAAGCTGGCCCTTCTGGCCTTTCACCTCCGCCCCCTTTCATCCTTAAGCACCTCCAATCATACCTTACTATGTGGACTGATATCATCAACGAGCTATCGGAGGGTGGATCGGACCCGAATGCTGATTACCTTGTCTACTGGAACGCGGCGAAGGGGTCTGAGACTGCGAACCCGGAAAACTCGGAGGAGGTTGAGACGCCTGAGAACGTTCGCCGAAGTGAATGGCAGGCTACCGATGCCATTCACCGGTTCCCCATCCGCGACTTTGTGCGCCAGCGTTTAGAGCAGGTTATTCTTGCTTGTGGTGGTGCGCAGCGTTTCCAGGAGGAGTGGTTGGTTAATGTTGATGGGGAGGTTGTATCGGCATTCGGTGCTTTGGGACTTCTTTGATTTGGATGCTTTCATATGAACTTTGATTGCATTCTACCTAAATTCTTTTTTGTTCTATTGCGCTATTGCATATCCTACCTGCGACTTGAGAACTGCATGAACTCCATGTTCCCTGAGCTTCTTAGCAACATACCCAAATATACAATTTATTCTGTAGTTTGAATATCTTACTAAACTGCATTAGTCTTTTCTCTTTCGATATACGGAGTAGTTTTCTAAGAATACCTCTAATGATCGATGAGCAAGCTTGCAAGGGTTTTAAGAGAGAAAAGCAATGGGTTTATAAAAAGACTGGTCAATCCAGTAGTATCCTAAACATACACCAAAACACCTATAGGCTGATTTGCTTGCACCATGCAAGCTTCCAAACTCCAGCAGCCTATTGAAAAAGGTCCCAAGAATGAGAACCGAGCAAAGAAAGAGACCCCCAAGTTAGAAATAAGGAATAAAAAGTTATGAATTACAAATATGCTTCACCACTAGCATTGGCGAGGGAACTGGCGGCTGGTGACAGGGTTAGGGAAGACTCCTCCAGCAATCTGCTGCTGCATGTCCCATTCGGGGGCACCTTCAGTCTTCCAGGTCCAGTAAAGCCAACCGGATCCCTTCTCAAAGGCATCAAGCTGAGCCTCAATGAATTGGCGTATATTGTCGCGATCAGCCTGGGGGAGGGCTGCCACAGTTCCAACAGACTTGCCATCACAGCTACCGATCACGTTGCTGCCCATGTAGGTTCCGTCATAACGGGCACCAATACCCTTGCCATTGAGATACTTAGCACAATCAGTCATGGCACCAGTCCATTCACCAACAATTGTCCACTTGTCAGAGTGCAGGACGTGCTGGTCGACGAAGTTGCAGACATTGTTGGCGTGGCCCTTGGCGTCCATAGCAAGCAGGCTGCTATCAAAGACTTCGTAGTGATGAGTGTCCATCATGACATACCAGACACCAGTGTCCACGCTCATGAATTTGTTCCACGATTCTGTGGGCATGAATCCATCGTGAAGGACCACAGTGGTATCCTGGCTAGACTCACGTACAACACCCCAAGCATCATAGTAATATTGCTTCAGGCCATCCTCGACGACGCCACCAGGGATGCTGGGCTCATTAAGGGCCTCGATGGCGGTGACGACATCGGTATCACCCTGGTACCGCTTAGCCAGCGCTCGCAGAGCACTCTTAGTGTTGAGCACGTTGTTGGGGGTCTGCTGCCATCCAACGGAGCCTCGCTTGCCACTGTTGTCAAACCCATTTTGGGAACCAGGGGCTTTTGAAAAATTAGCATCGAATTTCCACAATGGAGACGATTGAGTTTGATTGACTTACCCCCGTGAAGATCAACCATGATCTTAATACCGGCCGCACGAGCCCAGGTGACTGCACGGTCAAGGTACTCCAGCTGGCCATCGGCATATGGGTCGCCATCCAAACGCTCTAAAGCCCAGTAGCCGACAGGAATTCGAACATGGTTCATACCCGTGGCTGCGATCTGGTTGAAATCATCTTGGGTGATGAAGGTGCTCCAGTGCTTCGACAGAACAGTGCGGCATTGTTCCGTACCGAGGACGGTGCAGAGAGACCATTCATCAACGGCAGCATCTCCGACATTATCAAAGATTGAAGGAGTGATCCAAGGCTCCAAAACCAACCAACCACCGAGGTTGACACCACGGACCTTGGTATCGGTACCGTAGCCAAAGAGAGGGCTCCTGCCAATAAGGTTAGCCCAAGAAGATCATAAAGCTAACACATGATAGATCTGGGGCTATCAGCACTCACACTTCCATAGCGGCCTTGCTCAATTTGGTGGCGTGGCCGAGTTTAGAGGCCTCGCCCAGTGCAGCCAAAAAGGCCAACACAAGCGTCTTCTTCGATACAGACATTCTGAAGTTCCTTTGATAAAGTTAATCTAGAATCCAGGAGACTGGGCTTCAGGAATGAAATGGAATAAGAATTGTGTCAAAGGGCATGGTGATCGGCTGCTATAAGTAAATTCCATGTCGATAATTGTGCTTGGAAGTGACCGGATGCAGCCCCATGGCCTGGGAACGGAAAAAGTTGAGGGCTTTAAAGGAGGCACACGACGCACCTTCAACTGTTTGTTTGTAGATCTTTTCTTGACGCAGCGCTTGTCAACCTTTGACAGATCTCTGACAGCTTCCGGGATAGGTTGAATCTGGCCGAAAACAGACAACAGCGGGTCCAGGTATTGCGGGGTCTGGGGTTGATATATGGGACAATGGCCTTCAAACTGGGCTTGGGTGACAGCAGCCTAGCTCACTCCGGTCATTTGTTAGCCCTTCTGGTGGGGATTCAAAACCTGACAGGTGTGTTCATCTCACAGAGTTGGATCTTGGGAGCACTCGCGGCCGGTCAAGAGATGGGGCAGGTCACAGCAGATACCGGGGAAGTGAAAGGTGGATCTAGAGAAAGGCATTGTTCGAGTCAAGTTTGGTCTTGACCCCAAGTGTTGCTGTTAGAGTTGCGTGTCTGTTTGGGCAGGAGCTCCCCACTCCAGCGTCATGAAGGCTCCTCCTACTTCAATTACCTAGCACCATACTCCAGCGCTACTACGATAGAATTACCACTGAGCTCTGTTAATGGCCTATTTGGAGAGCATCGTAATCCTGTCCAAATTTGACACATTCTCTAAATGACCAGTCAATTTCATCAAGCTCACGCCATGATGATCCTCTGAAATCGTACAGCATCGAGCGCTGCCGTTTGCGGCGAGTGGCAAGACCGCGCCCCGACAGAGATCGGACCGGCCACGTGTGACTTCGAAGAATGTGAATGGAAGCTCTTGAGACAGGTTCCATTGGACATCGAGACTGAGTATGAGCTATTGCTTTGAATTCGAGTACTTGATAGGTTGTAAGGCCCCTTTTTGAGGTTACTCGAGATGGTTCACGGGTATTCCCAAGCCGCCGGTTTTCAATTTGGCGCTCAACACAATTGCATTTTGCCTGAAGCTACTGAGCCACGGAACCACGAGACACAAGCCTAGTGTATCAGGTCGAACCCATGGGTGACTCGGATACATCCGCAAGACCGCATTTCCGTTCCCGGCGACCTTGAACATCTGTTGATTGTTCTGACCCACAATTTGTGATTCTGACAGGATTTGAGACTGTGACCTTGGTTCAAGGGTAAAGACTCCGTATATGATCGACCCTTCAATCTGCATTTCCGACCTGGGGCAGCAAAGCAGGAGTCCATGGAGGGGACTGCAGCTGCAGCGTAGGAATTGCGATCTTGTCTGTAACGCTAAGATCGCAGGGAATGTGGGCTAGGAATGCAGGTCAGAAGGGCAGGAATGCACGTGTCCTACATTACTCCACTTGTGACCTGGACTAGGTTCCAATTGGGCGGGAATGTATGAATGTCAGTATCGAGGGCGTTCAACGTCTCGGCAGAGGATGCAAGGAGTAAGACATGTTTCCATAGTCTAGCCAGGCACGATCAATGACTTCGATTTCCTGACGATCTTTATTGCCGGCGGTTCTCCTGTTCAGTATTGCTATGAGTGTGAGGAAGACAATGGAATAGATTTCGCCAGGCTGTTTTGAAAGCGGCATGGCCTTGAATGATGGCCCTGGATCGTCAACTGGTTCCTCAAATGTGTGATTATCTTGCATATTTGAATCAGCCTGTGAGACAGTCAGGTGAAACAGAGTGCATCCGGAGTCATTTTTCCCTGTCCTAGAAGATAGTAGCCTCGGCCTCAAACAAACTGTCATCAGCTGCCGAATCACAAGAGTCCACCTCATAATCTGGTGTAGCTCGATCGTCTTTTGCTAGTCCCGACTTCTGTTGCGGTACGATCATGTTGGTATTTGCCTTGAAAATGACCATCGCGGACTGTGAACCAACTATGCATTTGTGCACGTCTTGTTGGTCGAGGCCGGAAAGAATGATCAAATCACTGAATTTCAAACGAGGTCGCAGGCTGTGGTGTCGCTAGGACGGCTGAAGCTCTGTGATAACTACAGTTGCGAGGGCATGAAGAGCTCTTGGTCAGGAGCATTAGTGACCCCTTGCAGGGGGGCCTCCTTGGCAGGGAATTCGGCAGCCGGCGTTTTTCAGCTTTGGGAAAAATGAGAATTTCATTCGCTTTGAGGATGAATACAAGTGGAAAGGACACAAGAGACGCGAAAAAAAGGACATTGTTCACTGTGGGTCTTTTGGGGTTAACAAGAATAGCTACGTGCAACAGTGACAGTACATGATATGATGTCAAATGGGATAACCTCTTCTTCTCCAAGCGATCGGTCAAGCCGATACAGTTGATGAAAAAAGGATTCGCGTCGATCGGGGGTAGTGTGAGCCCGATGACACTGTGCGACCGACATGCGCAAGCACAGAGGTCGGTCGCGAGGTCCAAAAATGAGAATAATCAATGTGTTTCCCGTAGGAAACTTTCAGAGATTAAACTGAAAAGAACAGATACTACACTTGATCTAAGCCAATTGGCAAAGAGAGCTGGAAAAGAAAAAAGAAAAGAGGAAATGGAGGAGAGCGGGAGGAGATATTTATACCCTGGGGTCCCGCGCTAGTGCGAGCCTCGCGTGTGTGAGCCAATCAAACGAAGCAAAAGATGAGTCAGATGATGACTCATCAAAGAGCTCATTGATGACATAATCACAGACTGCCTGCCTCGACTCCTTCACCGCCATTCGAACACCCGGGCGATATATTCTGGTTATTGCTCATAGGTCACATGACTCTATCTCTCTATCCTTATCATCACAATACATCACGTCCTCTCAACTTATGTCACATCAACAAATCTTATGCTTTGGGCTGATTCTATTTACAGCGTATACTTTCACAACTAGGAAGAGTGGGCTTTGATGCTACTAGCAAATATTTACAGCAACTCTTCGACTCATCCATAGCTTTTACCTAGACGTATAATCAACCTTTGGCTTCTGCCCAGGAAGTTTATTACCTACCAAGAATGACTTTAAAATTCCCCTCTTCAAGTGCCCTCACGCCTTTTGTTCTCAACAACTTGTGTTCCATATCGACAACCCCTTTCAACCCTGTTTCTTTCTCCCACCTCGCCTTACCTACTGCACACCATCCACGATTTCCATGGATTCTGTGCGATGAGGCAGACTGCCACGAGATCAAAGAGCCATTTAAACAGCAACATCTATTGATAAAAAAGCCATTGAAACCCCCAAATATTTGATTCGGGTCCCAAAGTTGATGAAGATTCGAACGATAACGAATACACTGAGAGTTTCTCCTTCTCCAACTACCCCGCTTAGAAACCCCAACAGGTCAACGCGGGGAAATGAATATGGAAATTGAGAGCTCCGGTACAGAAATGGAAAATATCCATATGCCAGCGGAGCTGTGGAGCCGTTGGCCAACCCCCCAATCGCACAGGACCGATCGTCACGCCAAGTCCGAATGAGGGGGGAGAAGGCCAGCCTTCGTATTCTTATTTTCGGTGCTCAGCCGCTCCCACGACTCGATGATACCTCGAGGTGCGACATGGCATGGCGTGCTGTCTATTCGTTCCTGAATGTGGTTAGTATGAGGAATTCCCGGTCTTGGGAGCGGATTTCAGGGTCTCACGGACAGGATCCGTGCGGCTGCAAGGAGCTCTACGCACGATCCATCAGTATTACATAGAATGCCGAGAGTCCCGGGCTCGGCAAACTGCCAGTCATGATGTTACTAATGTGTTGTCTCTGAAGGATGGAAACCTTGTCAAAAAAAATGCAAGTCCAGCGCATTGTGATCGCCCCGATAATTCTCCACAAAGCACACGACCGAGAAAGACCGAAATCCGGTCCAGGGACTAACTTCACTGGTCTATGATTGTAAAACTGATCGAACCACGGAAATATCTGCTTTTATGTCTTCATAACTATCCTCGCACGAATTCATCGTACAATACAATAATGAATCTACAGATGTGATTGGCCACTCTATAGTTAGTTCCATACTCCACCATCAATTACGCCAAGCAGGTGCTCCCTGCAATCGGCCCACGGTAGGGTACTAAGCCTGTTGTTTGCCCAGACTGAATGATCCTGCCCCTGTGCGCCCTCCCTGCGGGGATTGCCGACCCTATGTGGAGATCATACTTCAGCAAGACTGGGCAGTGTCTAGCAATTATACTAGTCCAGGCTGACTTGCATCTCTTAGCGGTCTTGGGGCCCTCTTTTTGCCTTTTTAACTAGACCACAGCAAGTATGGTTAGATAGCTCGGTGTTTCGGCTCTGTCCAGTCCGTTATGTAGTGTACATAAAGCCAAGGATCTTCGCCGAGGTGGTTGTTCCCTGTTGTGTAGACACCATTGTGGCCTTCCAGTCCCACACGTTCCAGGCCAGCTTAGTTGTCCAAGACGATGCATTTGCTGTGGAGTACCGTATTCTCTCTGTTGGCTGGCAGTAGTCTTGCCCTACCAGGGAGTCATGATAAAGTATTCACAGTCAAGCAGGCCCGCGCCGCTGGGTATGTTCTCAAGGAACCACCATTGACAACCCCTTGGACGGACAAAGTAGGCACTGATCCGTGGCCTGAGTATCCGCGGCCACAGATGCAGCGATCGCAATGGCAGAATTTGAATGGAGTATGGCAGTATGAGAACGCATCTAGTCTCGCTGCCGTTCAAAATCCGCCTTTTGGACAAGACCTTGCACAGGATGTCCTTGTTCCATCTTGCTTGGAGAGTGGTTTGTCAGGTGGGTGCATTATTTTTGATTGATTTTGGCTTGCTGTATGAAATTAACAAACCTTTGCAGGGGTCCAGGGTGAGTATATGATATACTCGTGGTTCTCAACCTCATTCAAGGTGCCATCAGACTGGAAGGGTCAGAGTATCTTGCTCAACTTTGGAGCAGTAGACTATGAAGCTACAATTTTTGTCAATGGACAAAAAGCCGGCTTCCATCGTGGTGGATATTTCCGTTTCACGTTGGACGTTACCGCGTTCCTGAAACCAGGACAAGAAAATGAACTGTGAGTAGCTTCAGAGCTCAATTGGGACGGTGCTGACTTGGTATAGACTTGTCTTTGTGCACGACCCCACAGATGATGGGGATTATGTTATTCCCATTGGAAAGCAAACTCACAGACCGAGCCATATTTTCTACACTCCCTGTAGTGGAATTTGGCAAAGCGTCTGGATCGAGGCTGCACCACAGAATCATGTCTCACGGCTAGACATCGATGGAAACATGGAAGGCCAAGGTATGTGATCCACCTATTCAGATGATGTTCGATCGTTAACAGTCCTCAGTCAATATGACCGTGCACACTTCCTCTGTCAATACCACAACCAGTGTTCAAGTTGTTGTGCATGATGGCGACAATGTTGTTGCGACTTATAGAGGTCCGACAAACCAGCCTTTCCAGTTTAACGTCGACTCCCCGAAACTGTGGTCTCCGAACTCGCCCAATCTGTACAACATCACCGTCACATTGGGCAAAGACCAGGTCCAAAGTTACACGGGATTCCGCACCATTTCCAGGGGCACCGTCGACGGTGTCGTTCGGCCGCTATTGAACGGCGAGTTTATATTCATGTTCGGCACTCTCGACCAAGGCTTTTGGCCGGATGGTATTTACACACCTCCTACCAAGGAGGCTATGGTCTACGATCTCCAAATGCTAAAAAAGCTCGGCTTCAACATGGTCCGCAAGCATGTAAGTACAACGGTAAAAATTCGAGAGCGTGGCATTGACACATTGTAGATCAAAGTTGAGCCTGAGCTTTTTTATCGTGCTTGTGATGAGCTAGGGCTGCTTGTTATCCAGGACATGCCTTCCCTGCGACCGATTCAAAGCAGGAAGCTGTCTGACTGTACCTCCCAGACCATTTTGCCGAATGCAGCACAGCAGGCTGAATTCTCGCGCCAGCTGGAGGTCCTGGTCAATCAGCACAAGAGCTTCCCTAGTATTGCAACTTGGGTTAGTTGCTCAAATTGATTTTCTCTATCCGTGCTGATGGATTATAGGTTATCTACAATGAAGGCTGGGGACAGCTGACGGACTACTACCCCGAATTTGAGTTGACCGACCGGGTCAGACAGCTAGATCCAACACGGCTAGTGGATTCGACAACCGGTTGGTACGACCATGGAGCAGGAGACTTTAGCGTGAGGAACCCCCATGAAACTTCCAGAGTCCTCGCTCACTGTAACAGGATAACCACCACTACGCCAACCCACAATGTGGAACCCCATTCTACTCCACCTCCTCCAGCCCTTACGACGACACCCGAATCGGTTTCCAGGGAGAATTTGGCGGGATAGGCAACAACGTCTCCATTGAACAGTAAGTCACCCTGGTAATCTCTAGCCGAAACCTTGCTCACAATTTCAGTCTCTGGAACAACCAAGACGCAATCAACACTATCAACCAGACCTACGAAATTGACATTACCCTCGACGCCTGGAACTACCGTAGTCATTTCCTCCTCAGCGAATTGCAGGACCAGGTGCGCCTTTTCTCCTGCAGCGGTGGCGTTTGGACACAGACCACCGACGTAGAAGGCGAAGTCAACGGACTGATGACCTACGATCGACGCTTATCTCGCGTTGATGAGGACCAATGGAAAGCCGACATCCAGGGTCTGTATGATGCAGCTGCGGCACGCAGCAACGGCACCATGTCTGCGTGAGCGGGGCGATTGTAGCTTAGCCGAGCTCCAGATGATATCCATAGCAAATCCATCACAGCTAACCTATTACGAATCGAATTAAAGTTTTCTCCGGCATAATTACCAACTCGGCAATATTGCCGGACTTGTCAGGATGCATCCAAATATCTCAATTATATTATTCTGTACGGAGTAGATGAGAAAGACTGATCACATCCACGGATTCAAAATTGACTTTCTGATACATCTTATCACAGTTTCAAGCCATGTGGAAAGCCACATGCGGGCGTCCAGCTGTCATATTCTTCACAAAGTCAATTAGATTACTTGGCACGGCAATCCCACGGATCATAGCGCCTCCGTTGTGTCACAGAACGCGGGGGGGAAACATGAAACAACAGCGGCGAGCATGCTGAGCGTCTAGACCGCGGTTTTCTAAGTGATCAACACAGGCATTGCTGATCGTCTAACGCGCGTGTTTTAGAAACGGACGTAGCGCGTCTCAGCCTAATTAAAGGGACAAAACATGACATCAACCGGAGAACACGCTTGATGTATCCAAGCACCAAGTTGAAAAAAAGAACAAAAGCTCTCAACTGGTTCAGAAGGTCGGCTAACTGCGAGATCGGTCCCCCTTTATTTCCCCCCTTGTTAAAGAAAATTTCCCGTGTCCGTACTCGCGTCCAACCGGAAGGCATCCATTTGATCAGGCAATAAGCCTCCACTCGAATCCACCGTGATCGCGAATCAGGCCACGCCATCACGCGATCCAACTGGATCGATTTGCGCCAGGAAGAACAGGTGAGGAGATTTAGTAATGCAAATGACCTCGTGCTATGATTTATGCATGTCTTCGCGTGAAATTTGCGGGACCCACTCAAGCCGAACCGTTCGGCGGTTTTTCTGGAAGCCACTTTCAACGATCTTACTTTTGTTCTATGCTTTCCCTGGGGTCCAAGCGGGAATGGCGTTTTGATGTCATTGGCATTTCATTTAAGCCGAGTTTCATCCAACCTGGAACACTGCCTTTGCCGATCATCCTTTCTTGCAGATGAACCGGAAAAGCTATTGCCTATTCAGTGTAGAGAAAAAAAATCCATCGCGCCCCGAACCGTCGGCTCCGAGTCTAAGTGGAACTCGTCTCGGTTGGAAGCCGTTGGGGACCACAGCGGAGCTCCGGCTACGTCTTCACGTTTAACTTGGAAGCCTGTTTTAGCTGCATCGGGATCTGCGGGACAATTTGAGTTTTGGGTTTTCGTTGGGATCAAGACTAATTACACGTGTTTTAGCTCGACACGCAACCCTTGACCCTGAAGAAAGTGTCCTTCTAGAAGACTCGGGTTCAGAGTGAAGAGGCTGCGGATATTGTATCGGACACGAGTATTGCTGGTTCTCTGCGTTTCTCGTGTGGAGGCTTGTCTCGAATTCGACTATGACAGGATGGCGGTCCATAGTTTCGACGCCGTAACGCCAGTGGAGGGCAAAGGAGATTGCAGGGGATCAGGCCATACTTGCCGAAGCCTTGTTCTGTGGCCGGATTTTTCAACCAGGGATTTTTTACATCATCTGATTCGATGATGCATGCATCTATGTGACCTCCATCTGGAGATGAGCTGTCGTCTCAAATCGGGTCTTTTCGCTATTCTTGGTAAGAGGTCCGCTCCACTTTTTTTTTGTCTTCTTTTTTTCTGTTTTTTTTTTCGATTGCTAGGGCCCCTTTCTGGGATCTTGAATCGTGATGTCTACTGGGGGTCTGATCGGATGGTTTGTCCGTTGGGGGGTATAAAAGATCTGGTTGTCCTGCCCATGCGGATGCCACGAGGAGCCCCGGTTTTTTCTTTCTATATATTTGACCTTTTTCTGCTAAAGAAGAACCCTAAAAACTTATTCAACTGAACTAGATTGAGTATCTTGATCCTATCAGACCATCATGCCTTGCGATTATGGGGTAGATTTAGGCTTTGAGCCGGAACATATTGACCGCAAATCACTATATGTCAGCTTGGAAGAGCGCATCAAGTATTTGCATCACTTCCTTGAGTGGTCTTCTGGTATGTATTGGTCTGTCCTACTTCATGTTCCATATCCATATGCTAATCTACTTCTTGTATAGAGGATGTCGAACATCTCCAAAGTGGAGCCAAATACCTCAAGCAACTTATTCCCGCCGTCGTCAACATGGTGTATAAAAAGCTCCTCAAATATGACATCACGTCGCGTGCCTTCCACACCCGCACCACCGCAAGTGAAGAAGAGCCTACTGATGACTACCTCACCGAAGAGACCCCACAAATCCAACGGCGCAAGATGTTCCTGCGCTGGTACCTCATCAAGCTGTGCCAGGACCCTACCAGCATGGATTTCTGGCGATACCTAAACAAAGTCGGGTGAGTAATGACACCTTACCTCTGTATAGAACATACCTCTAACGCCGTATGCAGCCAAATGCATTCCGGTCAAGAACGCCTAGCCCCCCTCAACATCGAATACATCCACCTCGGCGTCTGCCTAGGTTACATTTCAGACATCTTCATCGAAGCCCTAATGTGCCACCCTCAACTCTCCAATCGTCGCAAAATCGGCCTCATCCGCGCCCTCAACAAAATCATCTGGATCCAAAACGACCTCTTCGCCAAATGGCACCTTCGCGACGGCGAGGAATTCGCCGACGAAATCTCCATTTACAGCTTCGGGTCCAATAATAAGGAGGGATACTTGAGTGGGAAGCGCATTATTGGCAGTAGCTCGGAAAGCTCCGTGGATGATGACCAATCCAGTATTGCGAGCAGTGTAGCGCCGTCCACGCAAAGTGGCGCCCACTCTACTCAAACGACCGGATCGTCGCGGACACCGGAGGGAGCGACTAAAAGCTCAGCATGTCCATTTGCAGAATTCGCGAAGAACAATTCTTCGACCGAGACTAAGATCTGGGCGAATTGAAAATGATGAATTAAAGCATTGGCATTTCTGGTGCGGGATTGGGAATTTGGGGCGCATGGAACATAATGCATTTGGCGGCGGTGTTTGCTTTTTTCTCTGTTTCAAAATCGAACTCGAATCTCGACTTCTTTCTCTTCAATCTTTTCTTCCATTCCTTCTATTTATTAAGTCGTATTCGAATCCCTTTCCACGGACATCTTCCGATTCTTCGGTCGCGCTTAACTAACCTTGTCCACATTTTCGACATCTCGGGACTTGTCCCCCACTCGGCTCATCTTCAAGGCAGTTCGCACCCCGTATATCCATTCTGGTCCGTGGATCCCCGCGAACCAATTTATATGTCCGGCGGCCTTATCGGATTTCCAGAAAACAACGTCAACGGAGATAAATCTCGATTTCCGAATTCCAGTGGGCTATTGATTTTCAGAGCTGCCATCTGCTCCACCAACCCCTCCAACTCCACACTCGATCCGGCAAGATCTGCTCTGCCCAGGCCGTTGAACCACCCTTGCACCACAACCATTCAATAGCTCTTAAACTCTTGTCCCCCAGGCTAAAAAAAGGGGGCTTTTTGAACTGTTTCCTGTATTCATCAACAGCCCTCAGTCCACAATTCACCATGTCTGGTATCGCTTCCAAGCCTGTGACGCCACTCATCATTAACGGTGAGTCGGTTGTCACCGACATCAAATTCGAGGTCATTGCGCCTGCTACTGGGGACTTGTCCGGCTACTGTGCGGGCGCCTCGGTTGACGATGCGCAACGCGCTGTTGATATGGCACAGGCTGCGTTCCCGGCCTGGGCCAAGACGCAGGCATATGACCGACGCGATATCTTGCTGCGGGCTGCGGAGATCATGGATTCACGCAAGGAGGAGCTGATTGCGTACCAGCGCGAGGAAACCGGCGCGGGCCGGCCCTTCTGTGAACACACCTTCAACTTGGGCGTTAGCTTCATTAAGGATTTTGCGGGTCGTATCTCGACTATCGAGGGTATCGTGCCCAATGTCACTCGACAAGGTGAAGGCGCGATGGTTTACAAGGAGCCATATGGTGTGGTTTTGTCAATTGCGCCCTGGTAAGATTGGATTATCTCTCTCTTTGCATTCCAAGTTTGACCTGGCTTGGCTTGATCGTTGGCCCAGATGCCAATTTTCACCTGCCACGTTCCGTTGTGTAACGCGCCGCTAATCAGGATCCATCACTACAGGAACGCACCTTTTATCCTCGGTACCCGTGCAGTAGCCCTGCCCCTTGCGGCTGGAAACACAGTCGTTCTCAAGGGCTCTGAGCTTTCACCTAAATGCTTCTGGGCTCTGGGTGATATCTTCCGTCAAGCTGGTCTGCCAGCTGGATGCTTGAATGTCATCTACCACCAGGTTGCCGATGCCGCCGCAGTGACAAATTCGCTGATTGCTCACCCCGCCGTGCGCAAGGTTAACTTCACCGGTAGCACCATGGTCGGCTCGATTATCGCATCCACGGCGGGTAAATATATTAAGCCTGTGCTTCTTGAGCTAGGTGGCAAGGCATCAGCCATTGTGCTGGATGACGCGGAGTTGGATAAGGCCGCGATGAACTGCGCCGTTGGATCGTTCATGCACGTATGTTGGAAACTTCTCGATCTTTTTTGATTTCGTATAGGACCATCACTAACGATCGTCAGTCCGGTCAAATCTGCATGTCAACCGAGCGCATCGTAGTCCAGCGCGGCATCGCCGACGAATTTAAGATCAAACTCGCCGAAACAGCCGAGAAGCTTTTCGGCAAACAAGCACCCGCCCTGTGTCTCGTCAACGCCGCGGCCGTCGCAAAGAACAAGCGACTCGTCTCGGACGCCGTCTCTCGCGGCGCGAACGTTCTGTTCGGTGACGCCAATGCCAACGAGGCCCTCAGCACCAACATGCGGCCCGTCATCGTCGCCGACGTCAGCAAGGAAATGGACCTGTATGCGACCGAATCATTCGGACCGACTGTCTCGCTGATGGTCGTCGACACCGAGGAAGAAGCCGTGGCACTCGCCAACGACACCGAGTACGGCCTCACAGCTGCCGTCTTCACAGCCAACCTGTTCCGCGGGTTGCGCGTCGCAAAGCAAATCGAGTCTGGGTAAGTTTTGAGTTCTTCTGAGTTCCGATCCGTAGCATGAGAATCCCCCCTGCTGACATGATCGTCTCTAGTGCCGTCCACATCAACGCGCTAACCGTTCACGACGAACCTGTGTTGCCCCACGGTGGATGGAAGAGCAGTGGCTTCGGTCGCTTTGGTGGCGTTGGGGGTTATGATGAGTTCCTGCAGACCAAGACCGTGACTTGGACCGAGTAAGCGGGGTTTCCTGGCTGGTCCGGATACGAGATATGATGCATCGCTGCCACTTGGTGGTAATGGTTCGATTCAATTAGCGGGCGCTGAGCTGCCTTAGCTCTGTCTTTGGGAATGGGGAAATGAGAAATGGACTGGACTGGTCACTCGCTGACGCTGGTGCTGATGCTTAGGCGACCAGGGATGGATACCCAATTGGATTGCAGATAGTGAATTTCAATATCACACGATCATTTCTACAGTATCTCTATTACTCCGCTAGACTGAGTGTGGTTCATAATTTGGTATGGTAGATGGCATCCATGGTTTAATGCTGCAATTACGGAGCACTCAACAATGGAGTGATGGACATAGCCGCAGCCTTATTTCGGGGCGTTGTTGCAGCCTCGCAGACCTATCCATTTGTGGACTGGGTTCAAATCCTTCCAGGCGCTGGATCCTTTTCACGGATCGGTCGGATGATGGCCGAGACCTATGTTTTCGCCTCATCACAAATCAGTGACCAATCTTTCAAGCTGAATAGGGCCGGATCCATTGCCGTGGCGTTTCTCGATACCCCCCATCGATCCGGGATTCGCGGTGTGGCCGAGAAGGCTTGGCAAGGCTTTGTGGACAGTGTAACCCTGGAATCCTCATTAGCGTGATCCTGAGCATCAACAAAGAAGGCAACGCCATACCCCGATCGGGGCAGGCCTCCGGACATCCGGCCCCGTAAGACCCTACAATTTCCCTGGATTAGCATCGACAGCGAACAGCAGAAACGCAACTTTCATGTCGTGGGTATGTGGTAGTCGGATCTACTGATCCATTTTGAGATAAAAATCACCATCCCGTTCTATCGCAAGGCTTCTCCTCAGTTCCAAAGTTTAGCCAAAACAACGGATCCACCGCCAGTTCAGGAACAGGAAATAACCGTAGCCACAGCGAATCAGCGGTGCCACACTCTGAGACAATCCAAATTTCCCAAAGTTTGCTTGTGTTTTGGTGGCTGTACTGAGTACCATACCGTCATCCGTCCTCAGTACCTCGCTTCGAATCCCCCTCCCCCCTGATCAACGGTTGATCACTTCCATGGTAAACACGGTTCCCGATGAACCGGTGGGATCGGCGATTTAAGACGTTATGATGGGTTCATGGGCTGTGGAGGTTCACCCGCGTCTGTGCGATAGAACTGGTGTCTCTGTGTTTGTTTTCACCTTCAGGGTCATGGGTAATCCAGGGTCTTGGTGGTATTGGGGTCCGCCGAGGATGATTGGTGGGGTGGAAAGCGGTGGCGCTAGTGGACTACATTTTGCGATGGGCTCATTTGCGGTTATTCTCCGGGCTATGTGCGCTGTTTACTTTCTCGCCGCACATCATATTTCGTGATTGGGCTCGGACTTGCCTACACCCGCATAACCTCCGTGTATGCAGTGTGCCCTGATCACAACTTCTGGATCCTGTGCAAACCTTCCACACACAGGATCCTTGGTCCCTGGTGTTAGCGGCGCGCCGTCGCTTTTAGTTTGGCTCGGCAGCCTGGAGGTTTTTTTTTATTTTCTTTTCTTTTACATTCCAATTCCAGTGTCTCTTGAAGGAATGATACAAAGTTATTATGAGTATTAAACTAAGAAAGCCAAGGAGGCCCCCAAATCAAAATAAAACCACCGAGAAAACAGGTTCATTTCCGACAGCCTTACAGTAAGGTACCGTACACGAGCTAAGCCACGAGCCACCTGCATGCCCCACGAGGATACCGTTTTCCCCTGTCCTCTCCATTTTGTTGTGAATCGGTCATTCCCCGGTCATAGTCATGAATATGAGAGGTCTGACTGGATCCTGGGAACATGAAGAGACCGTCTTACTTTCGATCTATAATTATCGCACTGCGCCCCGAAGCCTTAGTACCTCGCTTGGAAAGACGCTCGATGGTGTCTCCACTATGACCGCAGAACTGGGGTCCTGGTTGGCCCGCATGCTTGGCTTTGGGCCCTGATGGGGCTCTGAAATGTCTCTACTCCACTTGCTCAGGGACGCTTTGGCCTAGGGCCCTCCTCCTTCCAGAAAATGTAGCTCTAATCTCCTTTCCCGCTTCCTTTTCTTCTTCTCCTCTCCCACACTCATTCATTCTTTTTCCTCTTTCCAAAGTCACTCTTTCGCACTTTGAAGTCATTCTTTATATACTCCAACTCAGTCATTCTTTTCCAGAATATATTCAAAATGCGTTTCACCACTGCTACCGTCTTGTCGACCCTCGCGGCCTTCGCTGCTGCTTACACCCAGCCCGACTACACCAAGTCTCCTCAGGGTAACCCCATTGCCTACCCTTCTCTGAATGAGCAGGTTCCCGAGGGTGCTCCCTTCAAGATCCAGTGGGACCCTACTCTTGGTGACAAGATCTCTCTGGTCCTCCTCCGCGGCCCCAGCTCCAACGTTGTCCCTCTCGAGACCATCGTTGAGAACATCGACAACACCGGTTCCTACATGTGGACCCCCAGCACTAGCCTGACCGTTGACACCACCCACTACGGTATCCTGCTGGTCGTTGAGGGCACTGGCGCCTACCAGTGGTCCACCCAGTTCGGTATCGCTGCCGCCGCTGGCTCCAACTCTGCCACCGCTGGCTCCAGCTCTGCCACCGTCGTCACCGTCATCGACGACAAGACCACCACCATCTGCCCCGAGACTGAGACCCAGGCTACCGCCACTCCCTCCGTCTCCGCCCAGCCTACCTCCTGGTCCACCGCTGTTGAGTCCATTGAGATCACCACCACCATCTGCCCGGAGACTGAGACCGGTGTCGCTACCACCATGCCCATGCCCACCGGCTCTTTGACCCGCCGCCCCACCAAGCCCTCCACCTCCCCCGTCAGCACCTCCGTTGGTGCCTCGGCCACCACCTCCGCTACCCCCTCGGCCACCCCCGCCTACAACGCCGCTGGCCAGAACACTATCAGCTTCGGCGCTGTCGTTGCTGCCATGTTCGCCGTCATGGCCTTCTAAATGTCATGATATACCCCGGGTTCGGAGGTTTCTTTCACTTTTATCTTTCTCAGCTTTCACTAAAAACGATTGCTTGATCTTATCGATACACTTGATATGAACCTCTTTTTGAAAGCTTTTTTACTTTTGCCCTTAATTTCTCTCTGCTGGCCTTGTCTTTTTTGATACCATGTTCGTCTTGTCTGTATTTCATGGGAATTCAAGTCAGCTATGCTTGTAATGTCGAGTTTCATGCCTTGATGTCTACTCTGGGTTGATTCTGGGTAGGCTTGTACTGTAAATGAATTGGATTTTACTTTGTTCATAAATTTTTCCATTTAGTAGCCTGTTTCGCGTTTGTAGATCACCGTATAAGGTGGTGGGGTCCTCGGGCGGGTTCCAAGGTTGTGCGACTTACCCCGGATTTTGTCCAGGGTTCGGCGTTTCACAGTCAAACATTTGTAGTTAAATGTAACCCCATGGCAGTCTGGATCTTAATACTTCTAGTCCGCTATGCAGAGCCTCATGACTGTATAGAGAACTCCATCATTTCTACTTTTCTACTTTTTTTCTACTCCTATTCCCACCTCACCTTCGCATCTCCTACTTCACATCCTTAGTCTATACCTCAACCACGGACATTTCAAAGTCTCGGTCATCGAAATCATGTCTATCTATGACCTTGTCAAAAAGTGCACTCCCTATTCCACATCTCTTCATGCTAATGTATTTTATCTTCAGCTCGCGAAGGTATAGCTCCACGGTCGCGATTGAAGCCTCGGACTCCCAAGATACTCGTGCGACCCAGGTCCCTGCAAGAACATGTCTGGCGAATTAGACCATTGTACCTGATTATTCATTAGCCAGTCATGTTATAGAATAAAACGGATTGCGCTGGTTCCTTAGAGATGCGCTAAGAGATGATAAGAATCTCACATCCGGCCCGCTCGATTCATGGAATGTGGTGGAGAGCCCCTTACTTCCAAGGTTAAGAAGTATGTATCGAGATGCCTTGCACTACGTCATCTTGAGAAGAAATGCACCTAGGCTAGCTTAGTTCAGAATCCCTACAATACATTCTATGTGCAGGAACTACGGACATAGTAAATCTGTTCAAACACAGGACGATAGCCTTCGATTCGACTCTATATAATTATCCTTCTCGTGTGATTTTACATCAAACGATTGCCCTTTGTTTAGCACGCAAGGCGATGATGTTAGCTTGGTATTGGCGATAGATAATCCCCGGAGACGTCCTTTCAAAGAAACTGCCACCAGTAGAAGCTTGCTGAACGTGTTCCACTGACCACAAAATGCAAAGTTGCTCCCTGGATATCCGATACTAGCACCGACGCAGCTGTATGCGGAGATGACCTCGAAAATCACGTTGAAGGTGGAGAATTCCACTGGTTGGATCTTGTAGTGATCTGATTCGGCGATTGTGATGAGTAAAATGGCGAAGGATATCCACCAGATGTCGTGGCTGAATTGGGAACGTAGTTGTTGGTAAAGGAATCGGCTGCGCGCGAGTCTTGAGGGGGTTGGGGTGGTTTGTGAAGGCGGGTGAACTTGGTTTGACTCTTCGAGGGAGGATATAGTCGTGGGTTTTTCTGTGTTGGTTGTGCTTCTGGTTTGTATTAGAACAATGTCATAGATTCATAGGGTGGGAGTTAGCATACCCAATGGCTGCGGATACTGGAAAAGCAGAAAGATACTGTGAGGAGTTGTTAGACTTGATCTCTGTCATTTTGGCTTGATTCGTGTGAGTCCTACCATCATAAAGGCTAGGTGCTGTTAGTAAAATGTCCATTCAAGGTAGTTTCTGGATGTCAGACCTACCGTATAGCATAAGCAGTCCTTGAGGCAATCCGTCAAATTCCACGATAGAGAATCCACCACCACGTATAGCTATGAACTTCGTCAGCAGGGTCAAAAAACTGTGCTTATGGGAACGTACACAAAGACTGGAAAAGACCATCTAACACTCGGTACTTGGCGGGTAAAGCCCCGATCTCCAGATCACGGATCGATGCAAGCTCAAAGGCTCCCCACATAATCGCATTGAGAACGATGACTGAGCCAAACAAGAACCATGTGTGCCAAGTAGGATAAAGCGAAGAGCAGACCTAGCCACACTTAGTTTTGATTCCCATATTCCTCAAAGGAGACTCACATTTTGAGACTGGACAAGAGCAAAGTCCAAAGTGTGGCGCCATGTCTGCCAAGTCGAAATATCTGGCATCATCTTCCTCATAGTCCAAATGGATAACCGGAGTAAACAAGGGAACAACGTATTCCCAGCAAGAATCAAAGTTCCACAAATAAGAAGCGGAGCAGCTCTGTCCGGGTCTGGTCAGCAGTTTGCATGCCAAGAATGATGGCAGGTTGGACTCACTCTCTCTGGAAAGGAATCATATTAGTATCGATTAGAGACATGCCATTATTCGCAAGTGCCGATGTAGCAAGAAAAGCACCCGTCCAAAATGGGGATATTCCATCAGTCAGAGAAACCTCTGGGCTATAGATCTGTAACCAGAGGCCGACTGCCAGGCATCCAAGAGACAAGAAGGCAAGGAAGTAGAATATTATAAGTGCAGCAAGGAGTATGCGCGCTCTGTACTCTATTCCCTCTGGGTCCGTGTAGTCAATTGAGACGTCCAAGTTCAGTTGCTCTTTCGTGCGTTGTATTATGCCCGTGAGCCTGGCAAGCATGCGTGAAATGCGTCTTTTGGTGTTTAAGACATTATCGTTTTCATCGATAGGGACAAAGCTTTGGACTGGCTCTGGTTGTGTGAGGTCGGTAACTACAATGCAGTTATCGGCCATGTATGGTCCATCTGGTTCGATGGGTGATGAAATGTCGGTCGGTGCCTCCAACACTGCAATGGTTACTTCCGGTGAAGTTTTGCCTTTGTCAGATGCATCCTCTTGTTTTTCTGGAAGTGGCTTTTCCGGTATATCCAGGGTTGGAATATAAGCTTCTTCCTCTGCTTTTGTTTCATTATTTTGTTTGTTTTTCAGGACCGAGCCTAGCCTCCAAGAGCGCGTGAAAGAGAGGACACCGAGGATAGGAATAGCATGGCCCAAGATAAACAGTATAAACAGTATAGCTTGTTGAACAGTGTTCATCATAGAAAGGTCGATCTGTAAACCAGGTTAGCTATCGATTAGGATATTGATCGGCGGTGTACACGTACCACGGTCAACCCAGTGCCAGTCATTGCACTGAAGCTCATGAATGCCGCGTCAGCATATTGAAACCCGGGGATCTTCCTGGATGTATAGATTATGACACTGCCGATCGCAGAGGTAACAATAAAATAGACATAATGCAAAGTAACAGAGTCCCAGCGCAGAAAAGAGGATATTTTCGGCATACTCTGAAGAATTAATGTCGCTGCCGTGACCGATCCCAGGGCTGGGGTTTCCCACATCCATATAATAAAATTGGCATAACAAGATTTTCCCAGCCCAAGAGCGCCCTCCGTTGGCTCGGCATTGTCTACAACCTACTAATTACCACATGGGACCCTTTTCTTCAGGGAAAGGAATGTTGGTGTGGTATTCTCCCACCTTGGTTTTCGCTCTTTTGCGGTCTGGATCTAGATATCCTGTGGTATCTGGACGCAGGGCTCAGTGAGAAAGGTGCGACCGCTTATCAGAACTTCAGCCTGGTACATGTGAAAGTAAAACTTGGCATATTCCAAGGGATCGGAACGAGCGGCTAAATTCCCTGCATGCAAGGCTGAGGTATGTGGAATTGATGCAACAATGCCCGGAAAATCTCCGGTCTTCAGCAGTCTAGATGCTGATAAGAGCTCTTCGATCACCTGGCAAAGGGCGAAATGAGATGATGTTGAAACAGGTATGGGTTGTGATGTATAGTCATGGAGGCTCCCATAAGCTTCCATTTCCAGATCATGATCTCAGCAATCAAGGCATCTGGCAGTCGCTATATTGTCAGATAATTGGCACCGATGTGCAACGTAGTATTAGCCCTGGATTCTTTTCCTACTATGGCCTGCTGCACTGTAATAAGCCAGACCTCTTGTCTCCGGATGACAGGTCCAGATGTTCGCTGATTGTAGTTGGGGGAGTACTCATGATGCAGAATTGCTAATTGAAATATTGGAAGTGCAATTCTTGAGCACTTGAAGGCTCATGTGCCTTTATTCAACTGGTGGTGTAGAGGTGTAGGTGGGTCATGGACACAGCTGAGCATTGGCCAATGGCCTGGCGCTAGGCTTAATTTGGGGGTTCAACTCCCGGATTGGGATCTACTTGAGCCAGCATCTATTTGGCCTGTCCAGGTGGGTTCAACTGGTTCAAAGTGATCTTATGGGCTTCAGGGCAAAATCAATTCAAAGCCTTAGAGATCCCATCAATCCAGGCGCCCCAGATATCTGAAATCAAAATCTTCAGATTAACATTTTTGAGTTTGACACAGCATTACTCTGCCGAGATCCATATATATCCTGCTTCCCACCCCACCATTTCTCCTGCAACAACCTTCCAAGGTTGGAACGTTCAGTGTTCGCAACATGTGCCAGGGTTGAAAAGCCTCACCACATTATACACCCTAATGCGAAAATTAACTATGTAGGTAGACCTATGATCAAAATGCTATTGACCTCTGACACTCAGGAAAACCGGTGCTGTTTGAATAAAAAGGCAAAATAAGGCTAAAATCCCCTATCGCAAACTCTCTTTGCATGCTTGGCATGCGCAACGCCATAACCTTAACACTAGTGTGCAGTCCCAGAAGAATCGTAAATGACCATGGCGGTGGAAGTGTGTGTCCCATATGCAAATACCGCCGAGACTATAAAGTGCAGTGTGACCAGCCATCGTGCAAGAAATGTCGCAGGGCTAGCGAGGAATGTATCTATCTCGGACACAACGACCCACAAGGGGTATTCTCGAACCCTAGAGGTACTACAGTCCAGAAGCGACTAGGTAAAGATGTTTTAATTTCAGGTTTAATACGTTTTCTTTCCATGTTACTGCCGTCATCAAGGGGCTCCTGACAAAAACCTAGATGCAAAATGGTACCTCTAGAGACATCTGTAGGGTGGTCTTAATTTATCTCGACCAGTGTGGTCTGCTATTTGGAAACGAGTGAGTTAGTCACCTTGGCAATGCTCAAGATGTTGTCTGCCATTTCTCCAACCCCGAGCTTAGCTCCTTATCGGGGTAGATAAGAGGTCCCACCGAAATCGGATCACTTTGCAGAGTCATCTATCATCCATCCATACTCTGCATTGGCTTAGGCGTCCCAGCATGGCTTCAATCTGGAGAGGGTTGTCCAGAATAGGTCCACGCGTGACAGCCGTTGGGCCCAGATCCCTCCGGCGTTTTGGGACATCCGTTAACAATCGCGTCACGACCAACGCGTCTGGTGAGTTCTCGAACTTGTCCATCGAATTTCAATTTCAAGACTTTGACTAACGTGAGTGTCAGAAGCACCCTCAGATAGCAGAATAATCGTCATCTCTGGTCCGTCGGGCGTCGGCAAGGGGACTCTGATCTAGAAGCTCTTCGACGCGCATCCCGACACCTTCGCATTTACCGTATCCCATACAACGCGCGCGCCGCGACCCTGTGAAATCGAAGGCACAAATTACTTTTTCGTCAACTCTTCCAAATTCGCCGATCTAGTTTCCCAAGGCGCCTTTGTCGAACACGCAAAATTTGGTGGAAATCAATATGGCACGAGCCAACAAACAATCTCGGATCAAATAGCCAAAGGGCGAGTGGTTGTGCTGGACATTGAAATGGACGGCGTGAAACAGATGAAGGCGAACCCAAGTATTGATGCTCGCTATATCTTTATCAGTCCGCCAAATTTTGAGGCTCTAGCGAAACGTCTTCGAGGACGCGGTACTGAGAAGGATGAGGCTATCCAGAAGAGGCTTGCCCAAGCCAAGGCTGAACTTGATTATGCTCAAACGGGCGCTCATGACAAGATCATTGTCAATGATGATCTACAGGTGGCGTGCAAAGAGCTTGAGGACTTTATTTTCCTGACAGGTAGCTGATTGCATAACCCTGCGGACCCATGGTAACGAAAATGGGCCTGCTCCACCAGTTCTCAAAGCATGAGCATCTCTTCATCAAATTGAAGGACTGTCCCCCATTCGTCCATATTCTGCATTGCACATTGCGGATAACGATGGCTGGCCACTAGCCAGTGAGTACCGTTCTCGAGCAAAGATGAGAATTATTCCTGATTGTTTTACTAGACAGGTCACCCAGTATCTCCGATGAGAGTCGATATTATTTCATGGTACAAAAATGACAAAGTTCTTACGTAAGATGAGCGATGATTATCAATACAAGCTGTCGCCAGATTGATAACAGGCCATAGACCCGAAGTTGATTGGTAAAGGCTTACTAATTGTCCAGAGGGCAATCCTTCTCTAGTGTACGCATCTCAATCGGTTACTGGTAGTGTTGATGTGATTTGTACTCAAAGCACTGCTAGTCGGTTTCGCTTGGCTAGCGTCCCTCCCCTTTAAATAGTCGTCCTACGCCAGGTTCCCTCTACCAGAATTGACATCGTTTTTCTTCGCAACGAAGAGCTCAATACTTCATCTACTCTTGAACACTACAATTTTGAGCAACCAGCCATCTTGTCGTTGAAATGACATCCCGCCCCAGTATATTCCTCGTTGGAGCTGGATACATCGGCCTGAATGCCCTTGATCAGCTTCTCGCCGCGGAATATCTAGTAACGGTCCTGACCAGACATCCTGAGCAGGCCTCAGCCCTCGAGGGTCGTGGTGTCAGCACCGTTCTAGGCTCCCTGAGCGATTTGGAATTACTTACAGCTCAAGTAGAGAAACACCCGATCACCATCAACACGGCGTCTTGCGACGATCTGCCCAGTGTGCAAGCGATATTAACCGGCATACGGCAAAGAGTCACCGCAGGTATCCCGGCTATCTATATACACACCAGTGGGACAGGCGCACTCGAGGACGGCGCATCGGGCATGTACAAAAACGAGAAGATATACTACGACAACCGACCAGAAGACATAGAAGCCATCCCGTCTACATCTATGCACCGTCATGTCGATATTCCAATCGCCGAAGCAGCGCGTGAATTCGGAGACCGAGCGAAGATTGCGGTGATCCTCCCGCCCCTGGTGTATGGGTCCAACCCTATGCACAAGCGACATTCAATTGTCCTGCCTAAATTGATACAGTTTGCCTTGAAACATGGATTTACCGGGTATGTGGGTGAGGGTCTCAATACATGGAGCCTTGTACATGTCAAAGATCTTGCCCGTGCATATTCAACGCTGCTTGCATACATTGAGAGATCCTCACCGGCGGTTCTTCTAGAGAATCCTTATTTCTTTGCTGAAAATGGTTCCGAGGCCTCAATGCTTGACATTGCAACGCATGTCAGCCAGGTCTTACACGAGGCAGGTAGATTGGAGAGCCCCGAGGCTCATGCCTTTGCTGAGTCTGACTATGTCGATGTTTTTGGCCCTTTCACAGAAAGAGGATTTGGTTGTAACTCAAGATCTCGCTCTGTCAGACTGCAGGCGCTGGGCTGGAAGCCAACAGAGAAAGACATTTGGACATGTCTCCGAGAAGATGATGCTCCAGCTTTGTTGATGGATTAGGAACTTGAGATCTATTGCCAGGATGAGCGAGCTTGGTCGACATCATGTGATTTACTATAGCTGTGAGTAAGTGACTCACTTTTGAGTGATTTCAACGAGAAGTAAATTCTACATAAAAAGGATACTAAGTAATTCTAGAGAATGATGCCCCCGAACGCAAACAAGTTAGCCAAATTCTAGCATTTGGGCAAATATTCCCCGGAAAGGGCCACCCAGACACCACAGCGTATGCAATTACAACCCCGACGACTGATATCTTTAACACATCCAGCCCCTAAATCTGGTTTCCTAGCAGTCAAATACCTACCGAGATAATCGGTGTAACCTTCGGGAACCCAACCCAGCAACTCGAGACGCCATACAAGATATCGTGCCCAACGTTGACAGCTTTGCGGTGGGATTGCCTTAGCCTGTTCCACGACTTCAGAGTAATGACTAGTCCAAACTCTGCCAATGCATTTATTGGAATATACACTGTCGCTGTCAAATCGCTTATCATGATCAATTGCGTATGTATAAACAGAATCTCCGCATACAGAATGGAATCGTGTACAGCGTGAGAAGCCTGGATGGCGGAGAACAACCATCCAATGGGCTGGGTTGCCATGAGGGTTATCGCAAATTGCGAGGTAGATTTCGTAGTAAGAGGAACCTGACATGCTGATCAACAAGGATTGAAGTGGATGATCGGTACTGTTGAATATGACGCTAAACATAGGGTTATTATAGCTTTACTTTTTTCAGCTTTTCCTGATGAAACGAATGTACATTCAAAGTGATTGTTTTGCTGCCATATACGATGTGGAAGGGTTTCAAATTGAAGCGAGATACTCTAAGACGCCTACCTTTGTCCACACGAAGACCTTGTTGTATATAGATTAAAAATGCGACAGTATTTTCCTTTCATACATGGATTTATAATGAGTAATTGTCTCGAAAGTTGACCTATGCCGTCTTTATTTCCTTAGATCACGCTAGAATAGTCACGACTACCAATCCAAAATCATAAAGAGAATAGGGGTTGATGGGACAGTAAGTATAAGCTAGCCATAGCGAAAGGGAATAAATGGCAGCTTCAATCAAGATGTTCTACTCAGCTATGTGAGACAGGAATCTCGAATCTCCAACTGGACTAAAGGGCACATGGACGAGGACAAACATGATTAAAATCAAGAGAAATAAAGGAAGTTTTAGACTAAACTTCGCCAGTCATGATGGGCAAGCTTATCGCTTTCCACTCCGAAATTTCGATCTCGTGGTCAAAGGTCCACACAACGCCTAATAATCCATGAAACAGGTCGTTCGTAAAATCATACATTCTGACGTCTCCGAATCTTGCAAGGCCATCCATAAGGAGTGGCCAGGAAACGAGTGCCAAACTGCCATTCTTTGCTGGGATCGACCATTTCAACATCGTAGTCTCGCAATACGGTGGTGAGGACTTTGGATAGCTCAAACTGAGCCAGGTTGCGCCCGGGGCATTGATTGTATCCGGTTCCCCACTGTAACCATAGTTAGCCTAGTCAAAATATTCAAAAGTCTGCTTATACATACGTGAATCAAAAATGCATCCATCTTCTTGATGTCACCTTGAAGCCAGCGATCGGGGTTGTAGCACTCGCTGTCTTCGCCGAAGATTTCCGTGTTGCGGTGGATGACCCAGGGGTTCAAACTCACAATGACCTGAGGCTTCTTGTTAGCGCTAGTCCAATGACAGAATGGGGGAAGGGGTTCTTACCCCCTCAGGGAAATATTGTCCAGCAATTGTCATTCCTCCTTTAGGAACAATTCGGGGAAGATTGTGGGCGACGCCGGGGTGGATTCTGTACGCTTCTTTCAACTTTTATCGCTATTAGCATGCTGGGTTCTCTTCTAGCCATCTCTCGGTGACGTGTTTCGATACTCACACAAGCCTGGAAGAAAGGCAGCTTGGCTGCCTCGCTATTCTGAATCATGGAAGAGAGCTCTCCACGTGCTTGGGCGGCATCGATTTCTTCTCGTACACGCTTCATGTACTGGGGGTTCTTGAGCAAATAGTAGATCACAGCTTGTGCAGTTGCGCTGATCGTCTCTGCACCGGCGCCAATGTTCGCGACAGCCGCCGCGAAGATATCTTTCTCGCTAAGGCGATCCGGGTGGGAAGCACGAACATCAAGCCAGCGCTGCATCATGTCATACCGAATCTCCGGATTCTTCTTGCGGTTGTCAACTGCAATGAGACAAGTGTCGAAAATGTGCGAGCTGGGTTGTAGACCGAGTCGACTAAAGAGGGGGTTTCCCAAGGTGAGGTAGTGAAACCAGACATAATTACCCACTACGGCAATATAGTAGACTAAATGGCCAGTGTTGGCAATGGCGTTCCGAATATCGGTGCCTGATTCGACAAAACCGAAAGATTTAGAGAAAGTCACTTCGCCGAGGACATCGAAGGCAAAGAAGCTGAACCAATCGTGGAACTGGACCGTGCTACCCGTGTCGCTTAGCTCGTCGAAGCGGGTCTTGAACAACTGAAGCACGGAGTCAATATACGGCTCCATTTTTGTGATATTGGTGAGCGAGAACCCTGCCGAGAGGCTACGAGTCTTTTGGATGTGGCGCGATGGGTCGAGCTCGGACATTTGGTTGACGTAGTGGTAATCTGGAAGGCTGAACATGGAGTAGAATGTGCCCTGTCGAGCATGAGTGATTGGACCCAATAAAGATGATGCATTCGACCTGTCAACGTACCTTTGCAATTTGTGCCTGAAGAACCTGTTTGACTGCATCGGGATGAGAGATGCTGACTTCATTCTCCGCAATGCGAACAAAGTGGCCTGCAATATGAGAATGTATTCCTCTGCATTGGATCTATGGCATCATACCGTGCTTCTTGTGGAGATTGAGAATCGCCTCTTCACTATGTCCTTTCACCAGGTGATAAACTCGCCAAAGACTGGAAAACGAGGCCAGGAATGGACCCGGGACGCTCTTGATGGAGGTCCCATACTTCCTCGAGAGTACACAGATCACAAGCGCCACAGCGAGGAAAGATAATGCATGATACCTGTCAAACGATGCTATCAACGCAGGCATTACTATCATGTTCAGCTTATTCGATGGAGATTCCATGATGGCTGCAGGGTAATCCAGGGGGTTCATCAAAAGTTCAAACAAGAGGCAAGAAAATGGATCGAAAGAGGGGGGATTGGTCCTAGGAGCCCATCTGAACGTGATCAGAGTGGCCCCTCGGCCCCTCCCGTGTTAGCGACGTGGAGCTGTAAATTACCATTCGCAGGAGTCTAAACGGTGCACAAAGTACAGAAGGCGTGTGAGTGAAACGACTAGGTGTTGATCGACCATGTCTGAGTGGGGCCGGATATGACAGCCCACTTAGACCTCCCGCCTCAACAAAGTTGACAGGTAAACTATAATCTATTCGAGACCAATTGTCTGCTTACTGGGTGTGATTTTGTCCCAATACCCCAGACTCACGGGCTCGATGCAATCAAAAGCAACCAGAGAGTTGTACAGGTCTCGTTACATTCGCCGTTAGAATTCCTGGTGGTTGGCTAGTGTCACTAGGGTTAGTGCAACCGGGCGGACTACCATAAGCAATTAAATCAACTAGCTCTAGGCCGTCTGGACCAAGCCTACTGCATCCTGCGACCCGAAATCACGGTCTTTTGTAATTGACACGTTCTATTTTGTCTATCACCCCCCATTCAAGACATGCTAGCGTTTCGCCGATCAGAAGCAGGATCACCATGACCCGTGCGAAATCTGGATTTTCTAAGATTCCATGATTACGTTCACATTCTATCGTTCTCCACAGAGACAAGGCTTATATGCTACTCAAACCACTAATACTAAGCATTTCCACATTCACCAGCATGATTTTGGCCTACAAAAGGAAATTCTCAAACGGGTTTAAAAGTGCCAAGTGCATCGAACAGGGGGGACCGGGACTTATTTCCTAATTGTGGGCGAGTCTCCAGTTTTATTAATTAAACGCATATGAGTGGGACCAAACGTCGTGCAGCTCCGCGGGACACAAAGACAAGTTCCGCGCACGAGGCTGACGGGCCAAGCAACTTTGACGTGTGAGCTAGTCGGCCAGCCTTACCAGATTAGGACAATGTGGCTGAACAAAGACGTTAAGGGTGCAGAAGGATCGATTTATTTTATTATTCGCCTCGGCGTACTTAGTCTCTCGATTTATTCATAAACGCCCCTTTGAAGTCGAACGAGACTCGAAGTATCATCAACAAGCACAGTGATGGCTTCAACATATTCCGCTGCCTATTTGGCAGAGGACCGCAGGAAACCAGCTTTGATTGGGATCACGTTTGTGACGGCTCTTTCGTTTACTGTCGTTATGGTGCGACTTTACGCACGGAGGTTCTTGATCCATGAATTGGGCTGGGATGACCTTTTTATTCTACTTGCCCAGGTATGCCGCTATCCACCAACGAGATTCTCTCCACAGCTAATATATTGAAGTTGACCAGTTGGGCCACAATGGGCCTGTGCATGATGATTCTTCGTTATGGCTCTGGTCGACACTTAGCAGCATTGGTCAGTCACCCAGAAGAGCTTGTCAAAATGTATAAATGGCTTGTCGCTACGCAGATGGTGTACATGTTCAATTTATGGCTTTGTCGAGTGTCAGGCCTAGCCTTCTATGCTCGGCTCAACCCAATGCCTCGATTTATCCTTTACCTCCGACTCTCCTTCGCCTTCGTCACTGCTGTTTATGTCGCACAGACACTCATTATTGCTCTACAGTGTGTGCCTCTTGCCGCACTGTGGGGAGCCGCGGAAGGCAAATGCATGGGCTCGGCAATAACCTTCATTTCCACGGGCGCTCTTACAATAGCCTGTGACTCATTGATTCTCCTTCTTCCGATCAAAATTGTTCTATCATTACAAGCAAAGTTGGCAAGAAAGCTCGCGCTATTGGGTATTCTCTGCTTTGGAATCTTGTGAGTATTTACTAGCTGTACACCAATCATCATCGCTGCATTTTGCTAATCTATTGTTTTCTAGTGCCGTTGTGTGAGTACTTATTTGAATGCGTATCGAATTTCCAGCTAATACAAAATACAGAACATCAGCACTTCGATTATACTCAATGATTGTGTCAGTCAACCATGCTGATGATGCCACATGGTTCTTCTCACCTGTCATTGCTTGGACCTGCGCAGAGGTCAGCGCAGGCATTATTGCGCTCTCCCTACCAGCATTACGAGCCATATTCGGATTTGTTAAGGAACGGCGCTCGACGAAGGACCAGAGCTATTCCAATGGCTCAGAGGGAATCACTCTCGAATCAGTTCCTCGGACCTTCAAGCCACGATTATTTAGAGGATCCGATACTTATGAGAATACGGTCGAGGTGGATTGTGCAAGAACTCCCAGCCGAGAAGCGCTATGGGATGGAAGAGCTGATCAGAAGATTAGAGTCACAGACACTGTTGATATAGATGTTCGAGAGTAGCTGTGGGGTAGATAGTCATCATGTCAAAACAGGTCCAGGGGTTGACGCCCAATGCGCAGATAAGCATGATATCCGTGCTCCTTCAATTTCGGATTCATATGAACAGGATAAATAATGATCCGATCTTTAGAAGCCCAGCGGCCCCACCTCACCTTATCATGGATCTACACCCCGGCCCGCCACCCGTCCCGCACCATTACACACCAACAGCATGAATATCTCTGGAAACAGTAAATGGACCAACATGACTGATCAACTTGGAATGCAAAGGAATTGAACTGAAGGACGAAGCTTGAGTTGCCGGTAATTTGTATTGGGAGCAATGCTAAACTAAGTTCAGGAAAGCTATTCTGAGTCCCATAATTGCTAATTAACAACAATGATAAAATCACTCAATACAATGGCCCGAGCCATTGAATATCTTGGAAATTTATGCTTGGAGTTCACGTATTCCAATTTCCCATACCATATCAGCATGTCACCAATATCAATAATCCAGTCAATCTTCCAATCTCAAACCATTCCTCCGCTTCACATCCACCACTTCTCTTCTTAACAGGTCCCTTCCCATTCACTTAGCTTTCCTCCAACCCCGAATTTTAATTCAATTTGTCACCTCCTTGCATAAAACCGCAAACTCTCCACCATGGCTCCTCTCACTAAGAGTCAAGCTCCTCACCAGCTCCGATACAAGACCGAGCAACGCGAAGTCCTCCACTGGATGTTCAAAACTGCTTCCAGCCTTCGCAAAAATGATTCTTCCTCCACAGTGGACGCGATTCTGGAAAGCCCAGCATTAGAGCCCACATGCATAGACATTCAGACACTCGCGACTTTCATCGGGGAACGCCTCCACCCGGTCCCAGACAAGATCCTGAGAAGCTTTGACAGGGTCATTACCGACAGAAAAGATACCTGCCGCGACTACGAAAGATCAACGGCCAACAACACCGACCCGCTCATCAAGCAGCATAACAATATGCATCGGCGGTGGGTGGTGGGCCTTGCAATCGCTTTCGACTCACTTGGAGGAAAAGAATGGCGCGCCAGGCAGGGAGTTTCATCTGTCATATCCAAGACAGGTTTTGAAGAATATCTTTTCACCAATCGGTTCTCAGCTCTGGATCTAGATGAAGCATTTGAGGAAGGAAATCACTGCTCCTCAGCAACTCAGAACAGTCTCGCCACTACCTCAAGTGGTAAATCATGTGCCTCGAAAAGTGATGTCCAAATAGGTTCAACAAGTCAAAGTCTGTCAAGACCAAGAAACCAAGGCAGTATCGACAATGAAGATGAGGGGCCCAGGCTTTGGTGATCTGCACCTTGTTACCACTGCCGGACAACTCTGGTCATGGAAGGCAGCACGCAAAAAGAAAAAGAAAAAAAGCTCGACATACAAAGATGATTAGGGTTGACTGATAGTATCGTGCTACCTGTACTAGGACTTGCTTCATGCTCACGGGGCTAGATCAAGGGGCTTCAACAATATGAATTGGCAGCTACCTATGCCATCACCTGTCGCTTATGCGAGTATGCTAAAAGGGGCCCTTCCTTTTCTTTGTTGATATTCATCTGGCCATACAAAACTTCTTTCTTTTCTTTAAATGGTTCAGCGTTAAATCTGTTATAATAGGCTACCTACCTTAGATCAATTGACCGATTTGCGGCGAGACTAGAAAAGATCCCTCGAAGTTTAGGTTAAAGTAAATTTCTATCATCTCCACCAGCTGCAGTACACTACCAGGTCACTCACTGTGTCTGACTAGCTGGAAAGATACTTGACTATATTCCCATTCAACGAAATCCGTAAATCGACGATCACTAAGATATACTACACAAGACACAAGATGAAGATTTCAATATCTTTTTATCTTCTCAGAATAGCAGTATCTGCTTCAAATTTGGATCATTTCACTAATCACATATATATTGATCTTTGCTTACATTTTCCTAGTGAGAATCCAGAGTTTGGGAAATGAATGATTAAGATATAAGGAGGATTTAATATCAACTTCACTTTGAGTCTAGGAGCTCCAAGCGTCACTAGACTATCAAGCCCATGTTGCTGAATCACTTGATAGAGTTTTAAATACAATTCAGTTCCACTTTGGTTTTCAGTCTTTTCTACCTACGCGTGCACCCTTATGTATACCAAGTGGAAAGTATTTCGCATCCTCTCAATCCAGAACGCCTGGATCCTCATCGTCACAGTATGAGCAAGAACATTATGTTGAGATAGGTATTCATGAAAAGACATATATTTGCGCTCTGAATTGGTCGCTTGAGTCCAGATATCATTCTTTGCAAATTCAGCGGAATTACCAATCCAGACAGTCCACCAACTATATCCGATTTGATGATTTGGAATGTAGCAAGGTGTTGCTCGACTTTTTCGGCTAAAATATTCGTGGCTTGGGCTCCGTTAACATGTTCTATGATTATCACGAATGAGTTGTCTATCTCGAAGGCGCCGTAAAGTGTTAGGAAGGGCACTTTGGTTGCGCTGCGGATGTAGTGTAGTGCTGCGGCTTCATTTTGAGTCGTCATTTTTTAAGAGGGAGATTTTGGTTCCTACTCGGACGTTGATTTGGCATTCCCTTGGTCAGAGATAATCGTGGATTTGAAGCTCTTATGGTGGTCGTAGGCGCTTTCGGAGTATTGAGCCTTGGAACTCTGTGGGAGATCAATAACTCTAGGGTTGTAGCTTGGAATCACGGTCTCTTCATGTACGGCGCTTTCTGTCATGATTGATATGGGCATAGTCCTTCACTTGAGCAATGTGGGACTTATATTGTATAGCTTGGTCAGATCACAATCGCTTGGGGGGGTAAAGATCACGAGGCGCGGTGGCGGGGACCCCTCGGAATGCGCTTGCAAATCGCACTTATAAGGGTCATGATTGGACTTGAACTGGTGCTTGCTCTAGAGAAATCGAATGAGCAGCTAATTTAAGCCCCAAGAATCTTGCTCTCAAGTCATGTCCGTTCATCAAGTTGGGTCGATTTCTCTGTAGATGTAAACTCCAGTATCTAACCCTGATTGGCCAGGCTATCGGTGATCAGACCCACCACGTGACACCGATAAGTCGATAAGGATTTTTCCGTAGCAACCGCATCTGCATTTCTCTCCAACTACGATCTCCATTTTATTGCACATTGTACTGCTGGCAGTGCTCAATCTCACATATTCACCCACATATACATCTCCATCATGGCCCAGGGTACTTTGAAGAAGAACAAGCCCTCCACTGCGACGGCAAAGCGGTAAGTTTTGAATCCTCTCTTTCCTCCCAACAAGAAAAAGAAAAAAAATCCCCCGGAGATATGAAGTGCAAAAAGCAGTCTTTGCTAACCACCCTATTCATGTAGATCCTCGCTTCTTGCTTCTAAAACCAAGCCTGGTCCCAGACAGATTGCCCCCAAGAAGGCTGGGCTTGTGAAGGCCGCGAAGTTGAACAAGGTATGTGGGGTTCGCATGCGATTCATTTTCGGCGACGGTGTTAACTCATGTCGTATAGAAACTTACCTCCGGTCTCGTTGGCAAAACTGAACGCAGTCTCGCGACTAAGGCGGGTCACTTGGAGATGTTGGCTGGAGGAAAGAAGGACAGACTGAACAAGGAGAAGGAGAAGAACAAGAACGCGAGGAAATAATTGGCCGCAAAGTCCAGGTGTTCAGTTCTCGTTCTTTTTTCCATCGCATGTCTTCCATAGCGATGATTCATGAAATCGATACCCCGTTCGTGGCTTTCTAGAGAAAAGTTGGAGACAAGTTCATGGAAAATAGTAATTTTATTCACTCAAACTCGAGGCGAGATGACGGGTAAATATGTAACAAGAAGTCCAAAGTTCATGTACAGAAGCCAAAACAGGCCGCAGATGTTGAGATCAACATGATTTTGAGGTTAGAGCGGCATTCATCAATCGTAAACTGGTAGATAGGGTGCAATGTGCAGTGATCCAACCAAGGCGCAAATGGAACCAAATAAGAAACCAAACCAAAGAGATAAGAAAAGTAGATCCAATAATAAACAAAGAAAAGAAAAAGGAAAAAAGGGTATCTATTATGTCCAACTCCAGTCCCGTCGCACCTTGGCAAGCCAAGTGGTCTCCCATTAAAGCTTGGAGACCTTATTTGGTACGCCTGCTTGCTCAATCAAGTCCCGACCATGGTTCATCCAGTTCAAGAAGCCCTGGTCCGTTGGGTCATGGGGGAAGTCATCCCACACTGCGTTCTCCGAGTCTGCGTAAGAAGACCAAATACCCTTGGGCACCTCGGTCGTAGACCACGACGGCAGCTTCGCTAGAACGCAGGTGTAGTAGACATACAGGATGCGGCAAAGCAGTTCGACACGGTCAACGTAGTGTTGCTGGCTAGGATCGGGGCTTTGACCTCCGTCACCCAGTCGCTTCCACCAGGAGCAACGCCATCGCAGCGAAAGGAGGATGTGACCTAATTCACCCAGGAAGCGAATGTGGGTCTCGTGAGAGATCTGCTTCCACTTGATGTTGTAAAAGTCACGCTCTAGCTTGCGGAAGCCTTCAACTTCGAGCATGCGGCACACGATGCGAGATAACTGTGCTGCGAGAAGGATGTCTCGTCGGTCGTCGGGGTTGTTGATGTCCATGTCCCGTTCTTGGCCGTTAGCATCGAGGGGAACAATGGTGTACTTCGCACGGCTAGGCATGTTGTTCCATTGGGAGAGCAAGTTCTAGGAAAAGGAAATGTTAGCTTGATCAAGATGATTGCTAGGCGCTGCCAACTTACGTAGGCTTGGTTCATTGGGTCGCAGTCCTTGACGCAGGACAACCAGTTCTTGGACTTGTCCTTCGACTCGACGATCCGGCGATCGATGAATTCAAGGAAGGTAGACTTCGAGTTCCCGTTATACTCGCTCAGACCCTTCAGGAAACGGTAGGTCTCTCCAAGGTCGAGAACATACAGAGAGCCCCATGCCTGACTAGCACGGATGTTGAACCGTCCCTGGCGTTCGCCGAGGAATGACAGGAGCTGGCTCATGTCAAACTCCGATGGGATTTCCATGCGGACGGTGCCACTTCCATCCAAGGCCGGATGGTTGATAGCTCGCTGAGAGATATAATTGCAGGTTCCAAATTCAACAATGCTGGAGAAGCATGCACGTGCACACGGCTGCTCGTGTAGTGTAGGGCGGCAGGCATCACAAGGCGCGCTTCCATCGCACTTGCGCTTGTTCAATCGACATTGGACACAAGTATCCTTATTCTTGCGGCGTAGACCAGCGTTGGCTCGGCCGACCATACTCAGAGGGCCCTTGCGGCGGGCGCCCCTTGGAGGAGAGACAAAGTCTGCAGATGCAATGGAGCCACCTTGTCCATCTTCCTGGACAATCTGAAGAGGCTTGGCCGGACCCTGGTCCATGGAGCCCGGGGCACTTCGGTTCTTGCGCTTCCGAACCGTGGCCACGGATTGCATGGCAAGAGGCATAGGCCGGCCTGAAGAGCGCTGGTTTGTAGTCGAGGAGTTCCTCGATCGCGAGGGAACAGCGCCCATCAGTTCCGATGGGGACTCACTGACCATGAAAGCTGTAGTCTTCGACCCAGACTGTGAGTTCTCGGGGGAGCCAGTGTCTGGCGTGGCGATTTTCCACTGATTGGAATCATCCACCTGGTGCTCCACAAACGTGGGAGGTTCCTCGCTCGTTGCAGAGTACGAGCACTCATAAATTCCAGACACATCTCCCGAAACCGAGGAACTCTCAGATTTGTAATGAAACCCGTCATGTCCGGTCTGACCGCGTTTCTGCGATGCCATCAAAGACGGGGGCGTCATTTGAGAGACCGGCAACTGCGACTCCAGGTTATTAAGCCAGCGTGACTCGAGGGATCTGATCGAAGGCTGCTGGAACTCGCGCAGTGATTGATCCTTGCCGTTATTCTGGGTATCAATCGACAGCGGAATCGCGCCTTGCCCTGGAATATTCTCCATTGAAATCCCATGGGGAATCTCCCACTGTTCTGGGATCAAAGGGAAAGATTGTGGCATCTGCTGGAACATCATAGCCTCAGCCGGTGCATCCGGGAACCCCTGGCCTTGGGGAATTTCACCCATATCCTCCACAATCACTGCAGCATTCGAGGGGTTCGGGGCTTTGCCGTATGGGTACATGAGAGGCGTCTCGAGCGGCATCCCAGCCGCAACCGGGTTGAAAAGCTGGAAATGAGGCCACGTTTCTTCGGCGTGAAAGTGGTCATCGGCCGAGGAGGGCAGCGTCCGAGGACTCACAGTGCCACTCCCAGAGCCCTCACCGGCCCTATCGTAGTTGAAGTTCTCGGTCACATCTCGCTTTCTAGATATTGCATCACGATCAGTACATGTCTCGCGGTCGACCGGGCGAGGAATACGAACCGGTTATCCGGGCGCTGTCGATCGCCTGAGCGATCCAGCAACGAGCCAGTTAGCGGATCATGGAAAGCGCCCAGATCCGCGACGTCAGCGCACTGGCTGGAGTCCTGGCTTGTGTCCCACTCGGGAGGTTGTTCGTAACCCAAATGTTCCCACGACGCGACTGAGAAAGCCCCGTCGGTTTGCCAATTATCAAGAATTTTGGGGTCGATCCCCGCAGCCGTTCCAGCGCTTCCACAGTCCATACAGGATCAACCGGAAGGATGATGGGTGTCGGAGCCGACCAGTCCGAAGAGCAAAAGTCTCAAAAAGCTTCTTTTTGAGACCTTTGCAGAAGCAGTTGAGTCGTCGATAGAGGAAGGGTCGGTCGCGAAAAGCAACAGACCAGTATGCGCGCGATGAGTCGTTGGGGGCGATGAAGATGGAAGTAGTCGAGGGGAAAGAAGAAGGCTGACGGGGTTCCCCACCTAGAAAGTTTTGCGTGCTGCGATCGTCTCTAGCGTGTATCAGCACAGACCGCCCGTTGCTGCTCTCCTGCAAGGTTTTTTTTATTTTTATTTCTAAATCTCTTCGGTTGCATTTGGAATCATCTATTTTCAGTCTACTTCTGTTCAATAATCTGTGGCATCTATTGTGTGTCGATATGCAAAAAAAAAATAAAAAAATTCTAAGTACGGGACGATCGCACGAGGTGGACTGATACGCGAATCTAGGGACCCGTGGGACTGCGGTTGGAACAGGCACAAGCTTATTACATCAGTGCCCACCTGTACGTGGGATTCTGTAGCACTGAGAATGGTACCTGGTTATGTCAATCGATGCAAACTAAAATTTTAACTATTAAATCATGGCATCCTGGAATGTACATACCATCTGTAGCCCTAGACATCTGTCTCGCACAACCCGGTAGAACAGATGAATCAAAATTCCCTTAAAACCTTGGAATAGAGTCATTTGCCAAGTATAAATCTCTGCACTGAATTGGCTCACCGCAGACTCTATCCGGTCGGACACCAACACCGCACCCCGCCACCTGGACAGCTTCACCGCGACCGGTCTCGGTGACCAGACCGGTAAATGCCAATGATGGCTCAATGCTTACCCAGTACATTCATTATAAGTTTGGGGTACCCCAACTACGCGGGGATGAGCATTTGCAATTTTTCCCTTTTGTATCTAAAAAGGTCTTGAAAATATCACAATTATATCCCAAAATCCCGACTCAAACAAAATACCAAACTGCCCCACTTTGCCTGCAAAAAAGTCACGATGCATATCCTGGTAAGTTCAAGGAATTGACAACACCCTTTTCCTTCTGTTTGTTTTTTTTCAATATTTTCTTCTTTGCCTCCTTGGTTCCGTCATGGGACATCATGGATCGCACAATGAGTATAGAAAAAAGAACCGCAAAAGCAAAAATAATCCACCGAAACTACATCCCGCAGATCTAGTCCACACACTAGTCGCCTGGGTATTCCTACTATTACCTTTGATTTGTCCCAACTTATCGGATAAGCCCTCAATCCAAATTGACTCATATCAATAGCTTGTCAACGACGATGGCCCCCCAAATTCCCGTGTATCACCCTACGTCAGGCCCCTCGTGAACGCCCTCCAAGCATCAGGCCACCAAGTCTCAGTCGCAATCCCAGCAGCCTCCCGCTCCTGGATCGGCAAAGCCCATATTATCGAAGCCTCCCTAACCGCCAGCTACGTACACCCTGATTCCTTCCGGGAAGACGGCACCTGGGATGAAACCCCCACTCCACAAGATGACTCCGACTGGGTGGTTATCCAAAACGGCACCCCAGCCAGCTGCGCCCAGCTAGGTTTGTACAACCTGTTTACCGACCGACCGCCCGTAGACCTCGTGATCTCGGGCCCCAATCATGGTCGCAATGCGTCTACTATCTACAATTTGTCGTCGGGCACCGTGGGCGGGGCCCTGGAGGCTGTTTTCTGCGGGAAGCGCGGGATCGCTATTTCGTTCGGTAGTAAGGATCCGCAGACCGATGTGGTCATTGCTGCCGCGGCGCGCTTGGCGGTTCGCCTTGTTGATCATCTGTATGCGGTCTGGGATGAGCGGGTGGAGTTGTATAATATCAATATTCCTATGCGCGAGGATGTTGAGAGGAGACCTGTGTTGTATACCCGGACGCTGCCGTATTATTGGTCGCGGGGGTGTCTGTATGCCGAGACTGGGGCGGAGAAGAAGTTGACCAATGGGTTGACCAATGGGTTGACCAATGGGTTGACCAATGGTGGTCATTGCAATGGGGTTAATGGGCATACTGAGAAGCAACCCAGACAGCGCACTTTCAAGTGGTCGGCTGATCTGTCGGATATGAAGAAGAGGTTGCAGGAGAGTGAAGAGGGTACCGATGCGCATACCGTGTTGGATGGGTCTACTAGGTATGATGCTCTTGTTCCTTTTGTTTCACCTTTTTTTTCTTTTTTGTTCTTTATATTCTTACTGACTATCACAGTGTGACGGCTCTGCGGGCCAACTTCTGGCATGTCCCCGGTCTTGAGGGGCCTTTGACCCTGGACTCATAATCCTATCATATCGGTCTGGTCAGCCCGGTAATGCATAATGCATATCATGATTCATTGTTAGCGTTTCGTCTTCCTCGGGCGCAGTGCCTTTCAATCGCATTTGAGAGCTTCATTGATCACGTCGAGGTACTAGACCAGATACCCCTAGGCGTCTTTGTACATATCTATACATCAGGAATGAAATGTATACACCGTGAAACATCATTGATATTGAACTAAGGTAGTCTAAGCAAACGCAAGAATGCGCTGGTAAAACTTGGGAATAAACTAGGTAGAAAGTGGGGTGTATCATAAACAGGTCAAAGGATCACGCAATGGAAGATCCTAGATTGCACGAGCAACTTCACCAGCGCCGCTCTCAACAGTGGATGCCTGCTCCGCACGCATCTTGCCCTTTCCAACGCCACCCTCACCAACGCCCATGCGGCGAGCCACGTAGCGTTGCGCAACGACTCCAGCCGCCAGCGAAAGAGTCTCCTCGATCCACTCCGCAACCCACTCGCGAGGGTCGACACCACCGCTCTCGATGATCTCGGCAATAGCTTCGGGCACTTCAGCGTGCGCCACCTGCGCATCCTCACCATCGAGGTTTTCGGCAGCCGGTGCAGACGCATCAAGCCACTCAATCCACTTGGCAGGAATGGGCTGAGAGATGGTGTGGAAAGCAATGCCGTGCACAGGGTCATGGAGATATAGCGCGAAGGAGATCTCCTCGTCAGCTTCCGGAAGCTCGACGGCACCAGAGGCAGTCTCCTTCTCCCCTGAAGCACCAGCCTGGAAGAGGTCCGCCGACACAGACTGACGAATAGCCTGGATAGCGAGGAAGATATCACTGCTGCGGACCGGGTTTGACTCGCTCAGTACCTCACTGGCCTGCTTGGCTGCCCCCTCAATGCCACCCCGGGTCGAGAAGTACTCCGTCGCATAGCCTTCGGCGCTGGCGCGCGCCAGCTTGGACCCCTCGATAGTTCCAGGAACGGCGTTGATGGTGCGTGGGTTACCAGGCATCACGGTCCGCCACCAAGGCCCGTCGTTCCAGCCAGCACTGGAGATATAGCCACCAACATCGAGACTGCGCTTCGGGGCGGACTCTTGGCCCCGCTGGATGACGAGAAGGTCTCCACCCTCGACTTGGGCCATGACTCGTGAGAACACGGCGTATACAAGTGGGTCAACGCCCGGGTATCCGGAAAAGTCGTGAGTCACATGGATCTGAAGACGTTCATGCGATGAGATGGGAGGGGCGAGGGTGTGGATGAGGTTTGTGAAGGTCGGGATAGCCATGTTGCGAATCTCGCCACCTGCAGGAGGGCCGGGTCAATAGTGAACAAAAACGGAGACCTAGTTAACATTAATCACATACCGAAGTCGCGAAGAGCACCAACATTGCCCTTTACTTGTTGGGCCCAGCGCTGTGCTTCCTCGTTGTTTTGGATTTCCTTCACAGCAGCTTCAGCCTGCTTCATAGCCGCGCTGGCCGTTGCAAAAATTCCTCCCCACCATCCACCACCCTGCTCCTGCTGTGGTTGTTCCTTCTCATGTTGCGGTTGCGGTGCAGTGTTTTCGTCTACCTTCGGCTCCTGCTTCAATCCCGTGTGAGACGAACGACTGGTCTCCTCTGACTGACGAGGGGCCTTCTCTTCGGTCCGCTCGATGGTCGCGCTGGGGCGAGGCGACCGTGTTGATGACCGTGGCTTATCTGCAGATAGGCGTGGCGTACCCGGACCACTGCTGGGTCGCTGGATAGAAAGGTTGTCGAGCTCAGCAAGGACGTCTTCCTGTGACTTGGCGTTGTCGGCGGGGGCTGTAGGCTTGGCAGATTTGGGCTGGTCAACGCCTAGATTATCGAGGTCGAACTGAGCCAAAAGCTCATCATTGGTGGGTTTTGCACCCTTCGGAGGCATGGTGTCTGTTTGGGCCCTGAAGTGGTGGTTCAGGAGAGGTGACGACACTGGTGGGAGCTCCCGAAGGGTGTGGAGTCACTGTGCCAAGACCACGACTCACCTTCCGCCTTCACTGACATAGTGGCTGCACAGATGATGGGCCCATTTTTAAGCCACATGATTCACAACCTTCACTCGAGATATGCTCAGATATGTCTGTAGGCCGTTTCGTAATTTTAAGGATGTCTGTGGTGGCTGTATATTCCGGCGGCTATGAACGGTATACCATAGAACCTTCTAGGGTTTGGCGCCACAGAATGTACAGCAACATCGTCAGCCCTAGACGTCAACTGGTGCAACAGAAACAACTAGGGTAACCCTAGTCTATTAAGTAAAAACACGAAACTTGAGTATCGTCCTATCGGGTGGCATACCAGCCAATGGCAGTGGCGGTGAGGGTGATGTTAGTGGGCGGCGCGCCCATCCGTCATGGCAGAATTCTGGTATCACCAGCCCAAGGATTACTCATACTGACCCGACACTATGGTTCTCATACCCAGACGATGATCATGTCTCCATTTTCTCTCCCCAAAAATCTTTGTTTCATCGATAGCCCTAGAGCTGCTTAGTATAACCCGCCAATCAGGTCAAGACCTGGATAAGACATAGTAGATCCCGCCAATCATGAGCTTGAAGGGCCGGATACCCGACAGTTAGGTGAATATAAAGATTTGGGTACAACCTTCTAGTTCATTCCGCATGCATTCCAATCAAATTTAGATTGCTGGCTTCCGTGGTAGCGTGTGCCGCCGGAAAGCTGGGGAAATTCATTCGCGCACTTTTTTATGCGTGATTACATAGCTGGCGCATCCGAGGCTTAAAACTCACATTAACCTACGGTCTATGACATTATAGGCTCAAATCTTTTCCGGAAAAATCAACCAATGATGAGTACATAAGTCTCCCTTGCATGATGTCTCGTGGATGACTCTCCCCTATCCTCGGATGCTTACTTCATAGACATACGCGCCGAATCGTCAGTCTAGACCCAAAGTCAATCTACATATTTCTCATTGGACGTGTAGCGAATCCATCCTGTTCCGCTGTGTTCCTGAAGCTGGGAGAAGTATCCGCGGATCCCCTCAATCGATCGTATCCTCGTTCTTGAGGCACAAAGGACCCACCTGCACTCCATCCAACGCCGGCCTGTCATTGGTGGCAACTCATGCCGAAGTTTGACAGGGCCGCACTGGAATTCTATATATGTCGAAGTCAACAACCAAGTAGCTCAATTTAGTCCTATAATTCTACCTTTACACTGTCATGACCGGGAAACATCCCAAACAATTCAACCCGGATGGGTTAACCGCTCAAAATGATGAGCCTGGGAATCAACCAGAGCGACATAGTGCCCCTACAATCTCCAAACGCCCTCTAATTGTGGAAACCAGATCAACACGGGTCACCAAGTCAACACCATCGTTGGGAAACTCAGGGAACTCTAGTTCAAAAGTTGCAATCCCCCGTCAGAGTACGGGTTATACCCCTCGTTACAACCGCAGAGTCCCACGGGCTTGCGAGTCGTGTAGACAACGAAAAACAAAATGCAGTGGTGACACCCCAGTATGTCGACAATGTCGCGAGCTGCGGGTTCAATGTCAGTATCCTGTGGGATGGAGAGATAAAATGAAAAAGTGTGGACTCCATGATTATCAATAAATATAGGCTAAACAATGGAACTAATTTAAAATTATAGGGAACTCGACAGGCTTTCTGCAGAAGTGCAAGACTATGAGAACTTTCTGGAGGATTTACGAGCGAGCGCCGAGTCTCGAACGGCGGATTGGGTCCTAAGCTTATTGGAAAAGGTGGGTTTTTCTTATTTCTCTACTTTAGAACTCCTAGCACGGGACTAATGCTGTCACAGTATGGCCTCAAAGGGGATCGTCGAGAACGAAATCAATTCTTGATGCCTACTCCCCAGAATGAGATCGAACCTGACGAACCATCTCCCCTTTCATCAATCGGGTCTCTGGAGGCCATTGACCGATTAGAGGAGGATCCCAATCGGTCGGAAGACACCCGCGCAACGGGTGTGATGGGCAAAAGCTCGGAAATCTCCTGGATGCAACGCGTTCAGAGGGAAGCAGAGCAACGAGCGCGAGGGAATCCCGGTACCTTAGAAACGAATCCAACTGACGACGAAGAAAAGGAAGCCTTTTCCCTCCATGCTCTGAACTATCATCTCGACGACCTGGATATCTCCGTCCCCGAACCAGTTCAGCTGTACGCCATGCCCCCTCGACAATTAGCCGACCGACTCTTTGACGATTATTTTCAAAAGACACACCCCTTCTTTCCCATTCTCAGCAAACAACTTTTCCGTGGACAGTATCAAGCTTTTCTCGACACCTCCTCTCAACCCGACCCTGTCCGACCCGGCGACAAATGGCTCGCCGTGCTAAATATAATTTTTGCGATTGGCGCCAAACATGCACACCTCACCAATGCAGCGTGGCGTGGCGAGGATAACGATCACTTGGTATATCTCACTCGAGCCAGACTTCTCAGCATGAACAGCGACGTTCTGTTCAGTCATCCCGATCTTCAACAAGTCCAAGTCGAAGGACTGATTGCATTCTACCTACTGGCATCAGACCAGATCAACAGGTGTGTGTCCTTTACCACAGAACATTTGAAGCGACTCAAATTAATCAATATAATCCGTATAGAGCATGGAGAATATCTGCTTTGGCCATACGGTCGGCAATCACTCTCGGCATCAACCTCAGAATCACGAGCACCAAAACCCCCAGCATCACCAAAGAGGCCCGCTACCGGGTATGGTGGTGTTTATACAGTTTCGAGCATATGTTAGGCATTATGACTGGCCGGTCCATCTATAGTCTTGACGGAGGATACGCCACCCCGTTACCGCTCCCTTTCGAAGAAGAACAATTACAAGAGAACCCGGCAGCTGCCGAGGTTTTGAACAACCCGACCCTACGAGATGCATTGGTTGGCAATGTGATGGCGAGCTCATGGATCCGTCCGACCGGCAGCAAAGACGACACGCACAAAACTCGATTACGCGACCAATCGTGGCTGAAGAACTTGCCCGTCAACTTCGGACTCTGTTATCTTTACTACAGTGATTTGACGGTCGTTACACAGGAGATACTCAATAAAGTTTACACGACAACTGCAGTGATGCTTCCGTGGTCGGATATCGAAAGCCGACTCGATGATCTGAGATTTCGCATCGATTTATGGAAATCGAGTTTGCCCGCCTCTCTCGACTTTACACAAGAAGAGACTGACGGTAGCCCGGATCATCTTCGCTGTAAATTGTTTTTAGCATTTCATTATTACAGCGCCAGGATTACTTTGGGTCGACCATGTCTCTGTCGACGTGACGCACGACAACAGAACGCACCGCAAACATTCAGCCACACGATGGCGTTGATCGCCTTGGAATCGGCCAACGGGATGCTAGACTTGATCCCAGACAAGCCCGACGTTGTCCAGTTGTATCAAGTCTGCCCCTGGTGGTGCGTACTCCGATACCTCATGCAATCTGCCACGGTCTTCCTCCTCGAACTATCATTTGGGTGCGTCCACAACCCAGAGGAGGAACAGAAGTACGTCTCGTTGACAAAGAAGTCCATCCGCTGGTTCTTCGCCATGTCCGAGCACAGCATCGGTTCGCGACGTGCTTGGCAGATTTGTGACTCCAGCTTCCGAAACTTAGCCGGCGGCATGAAATACAATACCGATGACCTCCCAGGTCAACCAGAGCAGGAACGTACGACGACAGAGACCACACCATCCTTCCAAACCGATTCAAGCCATAATGTTCCTTCCGGCGACTTTTTTACTCTACCAACAGAAGACCTTCATCTATTCGGTTCTCACCCCATCCCCGACGGAGACACCTTCCCGAGCTCTTTCAACTACCCAACACCAGATCTCATGTCCTCGGTACATGGGAATACTGATATGACTGATGATTCCTACTTTCCATACGACCCTCTCAGCGGAGAATTTATCAGGTCCTTCTTTCCTTCGTCGGAGGAAGAAACCAAAAACTAAGACTAACGCCGGAGCGAGTCTTGATATCCCTTTTTTCATGGCGTTCTCCTTTTTCAGCATGACCGGGCCCGATCGAAAAATGATATCGTGGTCGACTGCACCGCTTAGCGTATCAGCATTTCAGGATAAAAGGCATTGCATCTATCAAAAAAATTCATAATCTCTACAGTTGGCAATAGCATGAGAAACGAATAATTTTTGGTATTAATGAGTTTTGATCAAGCACAAATAGGTAAGTCTCATTTTCAAGTCTGGGTTCTCAAGTTGTGAATAGAGTAGTGGCAACATTGTATTATCCATAAGTATATAAGGCAATATCAACATTTCTAGTTGTGTTCCACTAGTTCCAGAATTTCCTTTCAACGCCAATTCAATGGCTTGTCTCCTTTGTTTTGAAAAATATATCTTAGGAACTCTTCAAGGCCAGCTCGATAAGTTTATTGACCAGTGTTTGGTCATTAGGTCAAAGAGGAAGATAGACATGGATTAGTGTGATAGATAATTGTATTGGTGTATGCAATGTGCAGTGATAAAGGTACGGGGAATGCATGGTGGATGCTGGAACTTGGAAGAGATGGAAGGTTGGGACTAAAGAAAGAAGAGCAAGAGGAACAGAAAAAGATGACGACATATATCCCCATTGGGTGGGGCCCTGAGATGCTCCAGGATCACTCCATCTCACCTAGGATAAAACTTGATATTCAGAATCGACCAATCACGAAAAACATCATAACAACTGCAAGATCACGCATGCCAAGATCGACTAACCACACAAAGCACTACAACAAAATGATGATGCCATTCAGGGTCGATCCGTTACCCAAAAGGCTGTCAACGTGATCACCTTTTGAACAGTGTTTGATAGCCGTATACTTCAGAGCTCTGACAGAATTTGAGTCGTCGGTTCTCCAGATATTGTAACCACCGGGTAAGACTATTTGGATATGTTTATTTTTGTTGTTCATTGTCCATTATTTTTGTTTTGGAAATTGGTGACAGAAAACACGATTGATATCAGAACGGGTACCTTGCGATAGTGTATAGATCGAAGTGGAGACCTCGGGTAACAGGATGATGACTAATGGATCTACTCGCCTCTCGGTCTTCAGCCTTAAGGGACTTCCCTTTCAGGGCAATATGTGGCATCGGCGATATTCTCCAAGTATTCACGTCTAAACTAAGGCAGAGACACAAGATGTGTCAATTCAAATTAATTTTGTATCTCAGGTATGAATCCCTCCATTTGGCACCCGCGTGGCGACCCCACCTACCGTGACCTACACAGTACATCACGCTACTGCTAACGGGTTACTCATAAGCTGAACGGTCGATCCTAGATCGCGATTGGGTACTATAGCGCTGAAATAATCATTAAATAAACAGATTCTACCCAGATATAACTCAGCTTCCTTGATACACAGTGTGACCAAGTGGACGGGAGCGGAACGCAGCCATGCATCCGACTCCCGCGGCAGTACAACTTATCGGGCCCGATCCCGCAGCGGGACCACGCGGGGTTGGCGATAACATCAAGCATAAATAGGCGCCATCTTGCTTCCACGTTATACGCGCAAACAACTGCAACTTGGAAATATTTTCTGGGCTTCAGTAATTCATCGTCGAAATTGAAAGTGTATTTCCCCCCAAATTGCATAGGTGAGCTCCACCGGTTTCTTGTTCAAGATCCCTTAATCCAATCTACTACTTGAGCTACTTTGAACAATCAGAATCTCAATCTAACATGATATCAGATCACATCTAGCCACACATTATCCATCATGCGTCTCCCCTACGTTCCCGATCCACCACCCACCACCACCGACGACGAAGCCAGAATCCTAGCAAGCGTCCAAGCCCGCCGAGCCCCAAACCCCCTCCTGCCCCTCGACCTCGCACTCCTTCACTCCTTTCCGGTAACAGAAGGCTGGAATTCATTTATCGGTGCTATTCGCACCCGAACAAGTCTATCGACCGTGGTCCGCGAACTAGCCATCTGCCGCGTTGCGGTTGTCAATGGCGCCTTATTTGAATGGGAGCAACATGCACCATTGCTGCAACAAGGTGGACTGAGCCAAGAAGCGCTAGAATTGGTTGGAGATGCACAGGCGGATTTCTCAGATGAGGTTTCATTGAGCTTATTGAGTGAGGAGCAGAGGGCCGTTTTGAGATATACGGATGCTATGACGAAGACTGTCACTGTATCGGATGGAGTGTTCGGGGAATTGAAGGGGATTTTTAATGATCAGGAGGTTGTTGAGATTACGGCGACTGTTGCGGCTTACAATTGTGTTAGTCGGTTTCTGGTCGCGTTGGATGTTGGTGAGAAGAACTAAGAACACAAGGGAAAATACTTTCTGGATGTATATTGTGCCTACCTCGGGGGTCCACTTCCGAATGCAGGAGCTGATTTCTCCCAAAAGTTTTCTATACCCCTAACAATCGGAAAGCCAATATTTGTATATCTACCTGGTTGTCAAAGATATTCCAATGTTTCCTTTAGAATTTCTGATTTCATACTAGGCACCTCCGAGGTCTGTGCTGTCTGACCTGAAGTACTGTACATAACCGTTACGCTAACGTCTCCCAAGGTTCCAAGGTTATAAGTGCCGGTCGATAGAATGCATCTACGTAGCTGTGAAGCTAAGAAGCACATGTTGTATAAAATGTGTTAACGTGAGGGAAGTAGCATCTGATTTTGATTGGCAATATTAAATGGGATAGAAAGTCATGAATGTGATGTGTGGTCGCCAAAAATGGACATCCTATATTGGCGGTCTGTGCTCAGTTGAGACACGCGACGATCGGGTTAAGGGGCTAACAAAGGGATTTAGAGAAAACAGGCACGAAACCGACTCAGTTCAGCAGTAACTCTACCTTTTTTAATTTCTTTTGTTTTTTTATGTATGCATTTCTCTCCAAAGTGTCTCATTCGTTTGCTTAGAATCTATTGCTCGAGGTAGTGATAGGGTAGTGTTGAAAAACCGTTGCGGCGGAAGGGGTACCACGTCAGAAGAAGGAATCTCGTAAAAAAAATTTGCTCCGATTGGCGATACCTTGAAGCAAGTAATCTATAGGTAAATAAAATGCTTGAAGGACCCGAGTGATCCCTCTTAGAGCATGGTGCCGATCTACTATGGTAGCTAAAAATCCTTTTTTCCGTGGAGCCGAAAAAGCCCGGTCCAGCGCTCGCGGCGACAAGGTCACAATAGACGTATGGATATTATGCTAGATATGAATAGGCTTTGATCTGACTGTTATTGGGACATTCCAGTAGTTTCCTGACCAGGGGCCATATTCAGTTCATCTGACGTCGCGGCTTGCAGTAAAGTGGCCTAGTAGATAGCTGGCGTGTGATTGGTCGAGGAGAAGAACAGTGGACCCGGTAAGTTGTAATGGTCACTACAAACTAAACCACGCTCAATCTCTTTTCTTTGCCTTCTGCACTGTTTCCTTTCCCATGCTTTACTTCATCGTGCTGCGAGTTTAAATTAATTCGAGCTTGTGTCTCGATCTCTGTAACTTTCCTTCTATATCCCCCCGCTATCTTTTATTTCTCTCCCCCCCTTCTTCTCCCCACGGAGAATCTTTTTTTTTTCTTCTTTACTACCGCCTGGACCTGCAACCACTACTGCATCGCGGCATTGCTTGTTTTCAATATCTGGATCCCTGTTTGGCTGTCACTTGATTCCTGTGTTTTCTTACTTTCTCTTTCGTCTCGGGGGTTGTGGCCGCGTAGGTGAAAAGCCTCGTTATCCGCCCAGCCTTCGATTCAAGTACACATCCCTGGCAGCCGGTCTCACCACCAAGCGCCGTCTGCCGGTCTCACACCCAGTCAATTCCTTTCTGATCAGGATCAAGGAAGTCATTTCAACTCATTAGATTTGACTTCTGCCTTATGGTATGTTCTTGTCGCGTGCGCGCGCTCTTTTCCTTCGATTTTCCTTTTTTTCTTCCCTGTATCTGCCAAATACACTTCCGGGTCAGATCCTGATCCACACAATTTGCCGCGACCGTGTCTGCATCTACTCTTTACCCTTGTTTCTGTGTCCATGATATGCTTAAGTCAGTTTCGTATGGTACCCTCTGGTATTCTACATTACTTTTACTGTTCTCGCGACGCGACTTTTCTGTTTTATTCGTTGCTCTCGCGATACCTCCCCTGTTCTGGAGGGTTCCCGCATTGCGCTGCGATTACTCTATTGGAGGCTTGGCACCACAAGCGAAACCAGGCTAACCCATCTATACAGATACCTGCGCCATACATTCCTAGATCTTCACGGGTAAATTCCGTGTGTAATCTGCCTGGCACTTATTTTCTTTTTCTCGGACTGCTGAACTTCTAATTTCTATTTCTGCTATCTGCTCAAAATGGCCCCCATCCCGCGGGCCGATTTTGATATGGATAACCCGTCATCTGACGTGGGTGACAGCCAGGATCAAGATTCTCCGCTGCGCCGTCAATTCTCTGAACCATTCCGTCCACAGTCCACCTCTACTCAAATTTCACAGTCTCCTGAGCTAGTGGCGCGGAAAATAAAATGCGACTGGTGCGGGAAACTGTTGGAACTTCCTGAAGATGACTCGATCTCCGAGGAAGATTTGCTGAATTTTCACATTGCTTCAACCCACCCGAATTCTCACTCATTCGAATATGAGGAGGGTGAAGATGGCGAGGATGGAGTCGATGCCGATGAGCTTGAACTGGATGAAGAAGAAACCTTGAACGACGCGTCTCAGTTTGAAGAAAATGAAGATGCATACCAAGTTGAAGAGGGCGATGACGTCGAGGGCGTTGATGAAGCTGAAGATGCTGAAGATGCCGAAGACGTGGAAATGACGGAACAGGCTGAGCTGGCAGAAGCTGAAGATGCGGAGCCTAGCGAAGGAAATGAACAAGAGCAAGGAACCCCCCTCGCGTCTGCGGTCAACGGTGATAACAGTGAGGTCGACACCTCCAAAACCTCCAGCGTCAGCTTTCAAGTTGCACCCCAGGCCCAAGGAAAGCTGGATACGCTTGAATGGCTCTCAAATCCCAGAGGTGCATTTCCAGAGGACTTCCGCCGACGTCTGGCTACATGGCAAGAGTCAGATATCAAGAATCGCCTACCCAAAGTTTGGAACGTCCATAAACCTGAGATATTCTCAGATACTTATGATCAAGATATGGCTAAAGTTGAAGCTACTTGGCAACACGTCTTTGGCGACAAACCTAAGAAGAAGGATGCATTGGAGCCACTGGCACGACCAGTTCCTTACAAAAACTCACAAGTTTCCAAGGGTCAGTTCCTCGAAATCAGCTCATTCGACGAACTGATAGAAACTCTTCGGAAGCCGGAGCTTCTTACACCCGATGAGCTATATGCAGCCACTGAAGCTGTTGCGGCCGCAATGAAGACATGGCAGGATGAATACATTGCTCTTGATAAACTTTACATTCGAACCCACCGACACTTCCGGGCCCCACTTCCCAGCGATGCAAAGCGAGAGCAAAACGTCGGTCACAAAAAGCGAACAGGGCAACCGCTTGCCCGGGTCGCCGAGCATGAACGCGACTTCGAGGACCGGAAGGAATCAATGCTATACGGGTACAAGCACAATTTCTTTGGTCACAACTTGAGCAATGCAGTTAGCTGGGTTCCCCAGAACCCATTCGTCCAAGGCGGGTTTGTCCCCACCCCCGCGCAAGCTCGAAAAATGGCCACAAAAGTTGCCCCTGATGATCGCAACCCCGATGGCTGGACACCCCTCCTGCGGGATGGCGTGGAGTTTGTTCCCAAGCTATGGGAGCTCCGACGAGAGCCGGTGGTGAAAGTGACGCGCAAGCGTAAAGCTGTGGATACTGAGCCGGCCAAGGTCGAGGAGGCTGAGGACACGCAGAATGAGTCTGAAATCGCAGAGGAGAGTGAAGAGGACGCCCGCCCTGTGAAGCGACGAACTCGGGGCCGTGGTGGTCGTCGTACCACACTCGATACTTATCAACCCCCCGAGGCTCCAACCTCGGCCCCCCGTGGTCGTGGCGGTTCCCGGGCTCGTGGCCGTGGCCGTGGCCGAGGAACTGGCCGAACTACATCATCCCGCACATCCCTCGACGCCCCCCAGTCTGCAGCATTTGCTTCCCCAACCTCTTATCGCGGCCGCGGCCGTCGGGGCGCGAGTATTGTGAGCTCGACTACCCAGGCACACTCAGTGGAGGAGACTCCTACGTCTCTGCCTAATATCTCTCCCATGCCAGAGGCAACTCCACCACCGAAGGCCAATGCATCTACGAAGCGAGATGCCACAGCCGAAGAGATGGAGGAGGCCCGACGACTAAAGATCGCCAACTCCAAGAACCCCAAGCGCACGAAGGCCATGCTGGATCATTGGGAACGATTCAACCGCGAGGGTCGGATTCGCAATCCGAAACGGTCAAAGGCGCAAATAGAGTCAGACCGACAAGACGACCCTATCAAGTCAGACGCTCTGCCTCGAGCTCCTGGCCGGCGCCGGAAGTCTCCATCTTTGGCTCCCATCCCGAACGGCAACTTGGCCCCGAAGGCCCCGGTTGGGCCCCCCATGACAAGTCACTTGGGCCCTGGGCCTACGCTACCGCCGCTTGGGATGCCGCAGTATGCGCCTCCTAATCCCTACGCTCAACCACCACCCAATGTGCCGATAGGGCAGCAGTTGCCCCCGCAATATGCACCGTTTCCCTATGTCCCCTATGCCATGAGTCACATGCAGGGTCCTCCCCCGGGCCCTCATTCAGCTCCTCATCCAGGTCTTCATCCAGGCCCTCATCCCGGCCCACACCCTGGTTCCCATCCTGGCCCGCATGATCATCACCACCATCGCCGTGCTGTTTGATTGTGGCACTTGAGGAAGGGCGAAGGCTTTCAATATTCTCACTTACACGGTTAAATGATTGCTTGTGTGTGTAACGTGGGAGAGACCAAGATGACCAAAGTCCACGCCTGCTGTGGTAGCAGTGCAGTCATCCTAATCCACTCAAGAGACATCCATGCAGCAGTCTCAACTTCCAACATTCCATCTTCATTTTACTGCCTTTGGTAATGGACTGGCCTCACGATGACATCTCACTGGACAGATGCAGGTGTCTTCCGTCCTCAGACATAACATATCTATGACCTTGGTCTTTCTTTTCATCTTTGTTTGTGTCATTTTATGCTGGGAAGTTTGCGGGTCGGCGTTCTGGAAAGGGTTTCCGGGGTTCTGGTTGGGGTTTTAAAGCACAAAAAGGACCTGTACATTTTAATGGGTAGCTGCTTGTCTGTGATCTGGTCTGGTCTCAGCAGCTAGCAAGGCGTGTATTCTACTGGATTTCTGTGTATGATAGGGCATTGAGCATATTGACAATATTATCGCCTAAGGCACCGAACCTGTCACGTGTAGATTCTAATGTGACTGCCGACCGCCTAAGGGCAGTTTGCTCCATCTTCAGCTCAACGTCTTCGTTAACCACTCCTCATCTCGCATTGTCTCAGCTTCCGTTCTCTCTTTCAATATTTTTCTCTCGAATACTTATTCTCGCACGAAAAGGTTGTCACAATGGGAAAGAAGAGACGTGGTCCCTCATTGGAAGAACTCCTAGCTCGCCCTTGGTGCTACTACTGTGAGCGTGACTTTGATGACCTGAAGATTCTGACCTTGCATCAAAAAGCCAAGCACTTCAAGTGTGAGCGATGTGGTCGCCGACTGAATACCGCTGGTGGTAAGCTTACATTCTTACAAGAGGCTCTTAAGTGAACGCGACACTGACGTGACGTAACGTCATCCAGGATTGTCGGTGCACATGAGCCAAGTCCACAAGGAACAACTCACAGAAATCGAAAATGCGCTACCCAACCGTGCAGGTCTTGATTATGAGATTTTCGGCATGGAAGGAATCCCCGAAGATGTTCTGCAGGCCCACCACCAGCGTGTGGCCACTCAGTTCCAACAGGCCGAAGTTGAGCGACAAGTGGCCACAGGCAACCCTCCTGCAGGAGGTGCCGCAGGTGGCCCAGCAACCAAGAAACCTAAGCTGGAAGCTGTGTCAGACCTCAAGAAACGATTGGCAGAACATCGGGCGAAACGTGCAGATGGAGCTGCTGGTGGTAGCAGTGGAGAAGCAACCCCTGTAGGTGCTGGATTGACCCCATCTGCTTCAACACCGGGCACTTATGTAAGTTACGCTTTACTGGACTGAATTGATGCCAGAACTAACATGACCCTAGGGACAATCCCCTATTGCACCTGCGCCTGCCGCATCGCCCATTTCTACACAAATTCCTGCACAGCAGTACACCTACCCTGAACCTTATTCTCTGCATGGAGCCCCTCCTCCTGCTGCCCCCTATCACCAGATCGCCAGTCCAGGATTTCAACCCTTTTCCCCTGCCACCATACAGCCAGGCCCTGGGTCTATGGGTTATAATGCGCCTGGATACTCCCCTCAACCGTTTCCTGGCCCGCCTGGTTATAGCGCTCCTTCTCCTGCTTACCCCTCACAACAATCTACACCGACTGAAAATACCCCTCCTCGCTCTGGCAGCTTGCCAATTCCCTCCGGTCTTCCACAACGCCCGGCCTTTGCCGCCCCGCCGGTCAATGCACAGCAGATGCAACAGATGCACATGGGCCACCCGATTCCTCAGCCACCGGTGCCCGGATATTCCAATGGCGATGCTTCTCGGGCAACCCCGCCAGTCCCATCCGTTAACGATAGTGCGGGCGTCACGAACGACGTGACCGAAAAACCGGCAGACGGAACCGAGAAACCCAGTAAGAAGGACAAAGCGAAACAGACACGCATGATTTATTCGGATCAAATGATCAGCCCGGAAGAAAAGATGGCTGAAATCCCTCGTTACGCATTCTCGCGCGATCGATTCAAGCAGGAAACAGTACTAGGCGAGATCCCCGATGCGACGGTTACGGGAACGATCCGCGATCAGGATACAGTGGTCGACCCGGCTCATTAGGCGTCTCAATTTCGATCCCGCGATGAGACATGATGATGTTTAAGGGACGGACAACGAATTCCAGCTAAGTTCGACACATACTCTAGCGACACATGAGCATTTCCATTAGGCTGGCTTTCTTCTGTTACCTGCCCTGATCCATCAGTAGTTCTGGCGAACACCCCTTCCAACCAATCAAGGGAAAAACAAGTGTTTCCCTAGCGCGATATGTTTGATGATCCTTCCCGTGAGTCCTGTCGCTTCACAGGCCTTTCCCGCTAATCAGGGTCCGTCCTAGCGGGTTGGCTATGAAGGATTTGACTGTACGTCCCTACCCTGACTGTTTCTCCCTCCCCTTGTTCCTTCATGGCTCCATGCTGTAGGGGCTTCACAATTTTTGCCTTTTAGGCTTGACGATGCCATTGCACTCGGATGTAAGTTTTTTCTTTTATTTCTCCTTAGCGTTTCAGGTAGGAAATGAACCAATTTCAAAATGTCGTACAAATATCTACATAAAGTACGAAAGACCCGAGTAGCCTATAATCCTTCATCGAACCATTGCTGGACCAAAATCCAAGTTAATTGACTGAGTGGAGTATCTCGCTAGAAACCATAAAGAAAGTAACAGCAATCACCTCACATCACATCCTACGAGTACAAGCATCTCGGAAGCCCAAATGGATGCATGCATTCAAAACCGCAGACCCACTCATCATACGATGTCCGCAACCCGAAGCTGCGACACTTGCAAGCAAGGAATCTAAGCCCTCTTCTCCTTCATTGCAAGACCAAAGACAACAACACCGTATGTAGCCAACAACGAAAGTCCAACAGGAACAGCCTTTCCACCCGTCTTAATCGCACGGGGAATCGAGCTTCCACCCAAAACAGTTGAGGCAAGCAGACCGAGCTCCTCGCCGTATGCCTGGCCTTCGCGAAGCTGGTAGTATGAGAAAGCGTAGATCGCACCTACGGAGAGACCGGCTGCGATTGAGGGGATGGAGCCTGTGCGGGCGTAACCGATTGTGCCGCCGAGGGAGGTTAGGAAGGAGAGGGCTAGGGCGGAGGTTGTGGGAGATTGGTTAGACTGGTATCTGTTAGTGAATCGTATGCCTTTTGAATTGGATGGGATTGGGGATTTACCATTTTGAGGGTGTTGTTTTGGGTTACTGGTGGAATGTTGGTGTTTGGATGGGGTAGATGTAGCTTTGGCCAGTGAGCGGGTGGTGTTAGTCAGATGACGTGAGATGGATATGGGCCGATCTGGAACTATAGAACTATCTTTTGGTTCCGCGCTTTAGTGGTATGTGGAATCAGTTGATCCAATTTATCTATGCATATGCTGTATCAAGTATGTATAAACAAAATAGTATTCATGCATTCGTATCAATCTTTTGTGCAATCTGTATACATTAACGTTCTATCATGACTTGGTAGACTCACCTAGAGTCGTTGCCTGGTGATCTATCCTCGTAGCCAAATTATTTAGTCCGTAGCTTTCAGAGCTTCATGGAAATGCATCTTAATCTGTGATCATCATTCAGCATGCTCGTCAACATCCAACTCAGTCTTAATCAGTCCTAGCAGCCTTCACACCATTCTCCCTCGACACATCCAGGGCCCCATACCCACCAGTAGCAGCTTCTTGTTCGTCCTGCTCAGTCTCTTCCTCAACCTCCTCTCGACTGGGACCCTCCTGCTCCACAATCCAAAAAGCAGGAACAACACTCCACAGCGCTAACGCGCTCAACAACCACCATGGGATAATCACATACCCCCTCTTCACGCCATAAGAGAAGGCAGAGCCAATGATCGCGGGACCCGCCGCACGACCCAAGGCACTGACACTCGTACTGACTCCATTTAACGTACCAAGGACAGACATGCTCGAAGCCGAGTTCGTGAGCAGGATTGTCGAGCAAGGAATACCGAAAACTGTTGTGCTAAGTTTGGCGAGCATGATTAGGAGCACGGCTGGGAGCTTGAAGGGCTTTGGGACCAGAACTGTGAAAGGCGTGAGGAAGAAGATGATTGGCTGGGCGATGGCGGCCATTTTAAAGCAGCGGAGGATACCGAGGTGCTGGGCGATTGGTGGGAAGGCGAGGAATTGAATGACCATGCCAACTACACCGATGATAGTATAGTATATGCCGATTGTTTGAGAATCTGAGATGGGTAAGTTTATGGGGTGATGAGGTATACAGTGCTCTACTCACCGACACCGAATCCACCTGCAAACTTGAATGGTAGTTGTACATCTGGGTTATTGTCGAAGTCTTGAACAGGGTAGTTGAGGAAAACGGGGAATACGGCATCGAATGCCATTCCAAGTCCGGAGATCAGTGTGTATGAGGTAAGGATCAAACAGGACTGTGGCGTGAAGACCTGTGACCAGCTAGGCCGTGCAACGGGCTTCGCCTCCTTTGGTTTGCGAGGAAGCAAAGTGGCTCGTTCCTCATCCGAGGCCTTCGCTTCTGTACTCCGCTTATTCCGCGAAGTACATGGCCGAGTCAGTGCCTTTCCAAGCTCAAGACCATAATCGCGCTGATGTTTCCGGGTGATGTGTGTTTCCTGCATGAACAGTCAGCATTGACAACAATCTTCATCCCAGATTTCATTCTCACCCGCAAGAACAGAATGCCATTAAAAATCCCAACGACAAAGAAACAAGCCGCGACAAGATTCGGCAACGCAAACGGATACTTCTTCAAAAACTCTGAGCCTCCAAAAAGCCCTGGGAATTTTTCTGCTGGCCGCGCCAAGGCACCCCCGAATGCCGGTCCGAAAATACTGCCGATCGTCCATACCAGCGGCATGATACTAAAGGCCTGCGGCTGGAGCTCGCGCTCAGGCACGATCTCTGCAACCATCGTCCGGATGATGCCCACGTTTCCATTCATCAGGCCAGTCAGCGCGCGTGTCACAAGGACCATGGTCAAGGACGAGGACATGCCCAACAGAATAGACAGTATCATGGTGCAGAATAAGCCGCTGACAATTACCGGCTTGCGGCCAATATAATCGGATAACGCGCCCCAAGGGACGGCCATTATAGCCTGACTCACGGAGGCGACCGCTGAGGCGATACCGGCCCATTTGGCGACTTCGGGTTTGGGGACGCCGACATGTTGGATGAGTTCCGGCTGTCGAGGCGTTAGTGAGTGATCACTTCCAGGGGCGTGGCTATATAAGGCGAATGCTGTGGAAGACTGGACTCGACTCGAAACACGACTTCGCGTGAACCAGACGCGTTTTGGACGGACTTACAAGGTATGGAAGAATAGACGTGAAGACAACTGTGTCACACCATACATTTAGCAGATATTTTTCATGGAGTCGCTATACTCCGGGGAATCCAGAACCATGCACATACTGGGCTCAGCGAATCGACATATGGCTATAAGACCGTTAATAAACAAACCGCTGCCGAGATCCGGGGGAAAAATAAAAACATACCCAAAATCGCAAGCTGCTTGACCGGCAGACGGGGTTTCTGCATCCTTTTCTATTACCTCGGTACCGACACCGGAAGACGAACCAACTCTATCCTCTAAAACAACCAGAGAAAAAAGATGAGCTGAGAGAAGAAACGAGGAGTGAGCAACCCGATCTTTCGGATCGTTAATCCGCAGATCGGCACGACTGTAGAGGTCCGAGCCGCTAATGCCCCGCTAACGGACTTGTCGCCGCTATGTCCAATCGCGGTAGTTCATGTCGGTGAGACGCCGGATCACGCGTACAATTCTTGTGCTTTTATGTGCAGTGGCCATTGGTGCAATCGTTGATATCGTGGTGGGTCTTGTACGCATTTCTAATCACATTGGGGCTTTAGGTGTGATTCGGCATTTGTTCCGCGATGTACTTGTATACTTGTGACTTCAGCGGTCGAGAGGCTGGACATCTCGTGCATGTGCTGGATGATAAGAGATATATGAGGTAAGATTTGGGTTCAAATTTTCAACTGCTAGTATGTAACATCCCGAAAAGGAAATATCGGTATAGGGACAGGTATCAAAAACTATCATATAACCGCTGAAATGGACTCAGACAACAGGGCCTATCAAACCCAAAGATAAAAAAAAAACAGAATATAAGTTGCAACTCGGCTGCACCTAGTAATCGTCCTCTTCGACGGGCACGACGTCATCCAGCTGCGGATTGAGCTTCTGTCCAATTTCGATACTCTCTCTCATAATCCCACGCGCAACGCTAGCGTCAACGCCCATGTCTTCCTTGATGAGCCGAGTAGCAAGCTCAGGCACAATAACAGATTGTGCATACCCGGCTACGCCCACCTTGGCGACGAGAGCGTCATCTTTGGCTAGTCGACGTAACCTCACACCAAAGCGCTCCATGACCACATATAGCCTGTAACATCTCATTAGATATTTGGGATTGAAAATAGCAAAGGGACTTCTCACATTTTCTGGGCACCTTTCGTCCCATAGTATCCACAAGAGATCGTCTCGATACCATCGTCGTTTAAGGTAAGGCGAAGACTTTTTCCAGCTTGCTGAGCACTCTCGAGGATATTGCGATAGTAAGATGGTTGTTGCGGATCCAGATACTGGTCCATATCAGGGAAATGCTTCTCTAAGCGCTGCTCGAAGGTATCCCAGTTGATCTCGGGGTACCCTTGTGCCTCCCATTCCTTCGTAGCAGTATCTTGCTTATGTGAAGTACAGAAGCGTTGTTGTTCCCGGAGGCGCTGATTTGGCTGGGCCTGGAACTGTCTGAGAATCTCCGGATCCACTTCGGCATTACACATGGGACATAGTGCCTTGTGTGGTGGGTCTGGCGATGCCCTATCGGCATCTGACTCAAAGCCTGCTTCGTGCTGCAGAGCCTCCATTATAGATGACGACGGGGAGCTGAGGGGAGTGGAAAGTGTAGAATCAGATGAAAGGTCGTAAGCATTGAGTTGGGCATCCCGGGAAGAAGTACCAAGCGAGGATGTAGGAAAAGGGTCCGGTTGAAGAACTGGAGGCATTTTAAATTCTGGTGACGGCCTCCCCTTCTTCACATTAGTGCTGGGCTTTGACTTCCGCGGACTGGGCGTATCGATATGCATGGGAACTTTGAAGCCCACCTCCGGTTCTGATTCAGACGATGAATCTCGCTTTTTGCTTTTGCCATTCTTAGTTGATGACTGTGCAGAGCCGGTCTTGGATTTTCGTGCAGTTTTCCCTGGCGTTGTAATTGAACGCGCGCTTGAGGTGGGAATGCTGGAAAAAGACGTCGATTTTGATTTCGACCCATAACCGGTCTGTCTCGCCCGCTTATAACTCGACTGCGACGAAAGTGAGAAGTATGGGTTGTCATCATCATCATCAGCAGTCATTATACTCGAGGTCCGTCCTAACGGCTTCCTTATAGATGTATTTCGGTTGGTAGAGCTGCAATTGCTGCCGAGTGACGAAGACCCATTGCTGACGCCGGCTGCAAGTTTTTCCCCCAACACTTGTCTCTTTGTATCGTCTTTGGGACGCTGGGGTGCGTCAGAGTCACTTGATTCTGCATCGGTGGTGCTGAGGGGCTCTGCCTCTATTGAAGGTTCGCGAACGTTGCGTGGCGTCTCGATTTCGGGTTTGGGTGGAGTAGGGAGCTTGTTGTCTTGTGTATCTGGTTTGTTGTAACTTGACAATAGGTGCCTACTCAAATGGGCAGTCCTTGTAAGTCGATTCGAGGCATAACTAGCATCTCGTTGGGGCCTCATTATATGAAGGGACGGTGGGAGTGCGGAGTGCGGAGTTCGGAGGAAGAAAGGAGATGTGTGGTTTATGCTCCGACCAGTGCGCAACCTAGAATTGCGAATGTATTCGGTAAAAATCCCGGAGAATCCCAAAGATTACGAGCTCTTATCAACCTGGGGATTGGGCAGGTAATGAAGAACAAGACAAGAACAAAGAAGGAAACGCGTGACGCGACTGGACGTGCCTAGGTGGGCGCCCCACTTTGATTCCGTTCTATACACCGGCCTAAAACTATACACTTGCGCCTGTATAAACAATGCTCTGACAACCAAAAAAAAAAAAAAAAACAGCTCTAAAGCTATGGTCTTTGAAATGAATATAATAGGAAAAAGTTAGAGCAATCATTACTCAAATGTCATGGAGATTCCCCCGTCATGGTCATCGGCCCAGGCATTATGTTCCAGCGCCATGGCCCCGACCGCACTGCTTCCAACATTGTTGTTAGGCAGGCTGACGGTAGATCGTAATTCTGGTCGAGTAAGGGTATCGAATGAGTACTGGGGTGGCGGGTCATGGAACGAAGTATCAAAGGTCATTTCGAGTTCATCTTCCTTGTGCGACGCAGATTCATGCGGAGGATGAGACACTGTGTTCAACCGAGGCTCCGATGCTGTTCGGGTGACGGGGGGTGCTTCAACAGTCTCGGCCTTGTGTTCTTCGTCCTTTGGCGTCGCGGGCTGAGCGGGTTCCGGGCGGGGGTTCAAATCGAGCTTCATTGGAGGTAAGGTGGATTCCAGCTGCTTGACTTCGATGGCCTCGGAAGCCAGCTCGGCTCGAATAGCCTCTATATCAAATAGTACAGTACCCGGAGCACTGCTAGGCTCAGTCGAGGCACGCAGCGGAGAATTGCGGTCGACGTCATATGTCTCCCATGCCTTTTTCTCCGCCATTTTGCCCCGTTTGAAAAGGCCAAAGCGCTTTTTCTCTGGTTTCTGCTCGGCTTCTCGACGAGCCTCGTCGATTTCGCGAATCAACTCTCTCTGTCGCTCGGCATGACTATCTGGATCAGGGTCCTCAATCTCGGCGAATTCGTCCTCAAGAACCTCGAAGCCAACCTCCCTTAAAATACGAGGCATGGCAGCTCGATAGTCCATGTGACCGTTCACAAGCTCGGTAAGATTGAAATTCTCAATCCCCGGAATGCCTTCAATGGGCGCGAGACCAGAAACACGCATGATACCACCACTGGTGGCCCGGAAGAGGTACCCAAGAATCCAGTCGTTGTTAGAGTATCCGTTCACAAATCGACCCGACACGACACTGCGGGCTTTCAGATATTCATCCTTACTGGCCACGATTGGAGATCCAAACAGATACACGTTCTGAATGAGTCCATGGGCACCCTTGTCCGAAAGTTCCTTGAGACAAGAGAAGATGACTCGTGCACCCAACGAGAAACCAAGTAGCGTAATGGGCCGGTTTCCAAGGTTCCGGTCCTGCAAAGAATCCGCCATGATCAAGCCTGCGTAGTGAGCGCGAGCCAAAGAGACGTTCCAGGGATTATCGATGAGATAGGCGAGTTTTGTAAGAACAAGCGGTAGTTGTAAAGAGGCCATCAGAGCCATCAGAACAGTACTACCGAGTACTTGCTGGAGGCCTGTGGCCAATGCCTGGAAGGGTCAAAAGAAATTAGCACTCAACTAATAAATTTGAGGGCTTAGGTCCTAGATCAGACTCACCTCTGTTGCAAGAATGTTAATTGTGTCACCCATACTGCGAAGCATCTCAGGTTCCCAGAGAACGGAATAAATATCACCCATAATCGGATCGACAGTACTGTATGGGAGTCGGACATCATCGACCTTGCCAGTCATCCAGCCAGAGACAGTCACAATAAGATTAAGCTTCTTATTGTTGTGAAGAGGACGGTATTCAAATGTCTGGACTGCTCCTGTACGTCGATGTGAAGCCTTCAGACCAATGACGCTGCCACCCAAACTGGCACCGGAGGCAATCAAAGCGGTACCGCCAGCACCTCCCAAGAACGCACTGGTTCCAGAGATGCCCACGGTAGTCAACCCTGCAGCAAGGCCAGCTCCAATCACTGGAGCCAGCAGTCCAGCGGACAAGCCGATGACCAGCCCACCACCAACTGTCGCTAAGCCCATCAGCATATACTTGCGCTTTTGCGACATCACTCGGCGTTTCTCCATGTGCTCGGATTCATCCCAATTTTCTTTCTCTGCTTGTTCTTGCATTTCCAGAGCATCGGTCACTCGCTTCTCAAATCGAGAGATCTGTAGCCACGTCACCTCCATGGCTGCTCCAACTCTTTCCAACAAAGTCCGTGACCGGGCATCGTAGGCGGAGTCTGCAATAAGCACGAGGAATAGATCACATAGAACTGTCCAACGAAGATCAATGTCAATTCGATCGGAGGTCGGCATTTGAGATGGTGTTTGAACTTCTGGGACCATCCCCTCGCCTTCATGTGTCTCATATGGAGGTGGGGAGCCGGGCTCAGAAGAATTGGCAGTCTCGGTAGAAAATCTGTTTCGAGGATCTATTTTGGAGGTGGGAGATGAAACTGAAGAGGTTGAAGGTCGTGTATCACTCTCGGCCATTGGATTTTTGACCCGTGCATTTTGCATGAGAGGCCTGATAAGGTCCTCAGGTTGGACGCCATGTCCAGCAAGCTGTTCGATCATGATCTGCTCGGCCGTGTTGATATCCATATGGGCATATAATCTCCCCATCATTGCTTGTCCCCACTTTCTCATGTTATCGCGGGCCTTTTGTAGTGCTTTGCGTGTGCCCTTGGTGGTGGGCATCTCAGCCAGCTCAGAGTTCATTTTATGTATTGCCAGTCTGACCACACCAACATACGCAATTTTTTGAGTTTCGTTAAGGAAATCCTTTGTGGCTTGCAGTTGACTCATGGTATCACGAAGTTCCTCGCCTTCAAGGCCAGCCTGGTTGCCTCCAGTCTCTCGGAAAAGGTAGCTTGTGTCTTCATCCATACTGGTGGCAGACTGAGCATCTTCGTCCAGCTGGACTCGAGTATATCCTTTTCCAGCGCCACCTAGCCCTTGGTAAACAGCTTCATCGTCCTCCGCTTGAGCACCGCGTGCGATCAATCTTCCATAGTCATCATAGTAGTCGAATTCTCCCAGGGCTGGCATGGCTTGCCAATCCTCAGGTTCCTCTTCATCGTCGCTTTCAGTATTTGCCTCCACGGGTTGGGCCAAACGCATGTGTGACCATTCTGAAATCTCAGCAGTCCTGGACTTGGATGCTGACGTTCGAGATGGAGCTGACTCAGTTGGAGCTCCCGTATCAGACTTCTGCACGGGCGTAGTGTTAGGCTGAGTTTCCACCTTGGTGTCCGACAGTGCTGGTTGTTCCACCACATCGATACTTCCAGTTCCAGTTTCAGCCCCAGCCTTGGTTTCCGGTACTGGCTCGGCCAATTTTTCTGCATTTGTGTCTTGTTTTGGCTGTATATCGGGTTTTGTGTTCGAAGTATCGGTTGAGGGCTGCACCGCTTGAGCTTCAGGGCGATCGTCTGTATTCTCGGGCGAGCCGTCGGGGAGCCGTTCTGGCGTCGAGCGCGTTCGAATGGGGAGGCCAAAATCATCGAATTCTCCCGTCTCTTTTGAGTCCTGCCCATTTTTCTGCGTTTTTTCTTTGACTTCCTCGGGAGGGTTTATGTTCTCTTTTGCACCGGCGTCTGTGGCATCTTCGGACGCGCCCGCAGCGGGCAGCGGCGGGTTCGACGGAGAGGTTGCAGGGGGCGTAGACTGGCCGTCGGTGCCGCTGACAGTGAAACCTGCAGGCATTATCTCACATAGACCAGAGGCCCTTTTGAGCTTGGAGTTCAGTGAGGGGGCGTGCAGGCTTTTAAGATCCTGATTCGTGGTGTTGCTGCTTCCTCGCACGTTCCTTGTACGAACTCAAGCGGTCACCCATTCGGACCGAAGCTCGAACTCCTGCGACTCTTGGATATTCTCAATTTCACTTCGCCCTGTTCCCGATATTAGACCCAGTGGTGGTCATCCGACTGGGGAATCTCCGCAGATGACGATCGTTGACCACGCGGAAAAAAGGAGGTCGCGAGGGGCGGAGAGCATGCGGCGGGGAATGACACCACTGACGTACCACCTTGAATCTTGAGGGCGGTTCAGTGCTCAGAACTGAAAGAGACAATGTCAAATCAACAACCAAAGAAGCCTTGGAAATGTTAATTGCAGATGTCAAATGTCAAAATCTACGTCAAAGTCAAGGTTGGGGGATTATACGGAAGCGGAAATGTCTAGCTTGTGGAATGCTGTAGGACAGCCTTTGAACCAACTATAGAACTGGCCTAAATGAAAACAGCAATATAGCTTCAAGATTGTGTTATCGACTAAGACATTCTTATCGGATCTAATGAGAGTTTGAAGGAGTGGTACTGTCACGTACATACCCAGGTCTCTACTTATCCTGGGCATACTAAGCTACCCCAGGGCTTGACTGTCAGGTGTATACGGTTGCTGTGTCCAATGTGAAGGTGAGCAGGGAGCTTATAGACCCACAGAGCCACCTTTTTCATCTAAAGTTACCATAGTAGTGTATATCTGAGCTTGAATGAGGTGTGCGCGTGAATGTAAATGTGGCTGCTGCACTTGGCGGGCGTAGATGCCCACGGCCCACGGGTCATAACTAGAGGCTCATTCATCTGGAGCCAAGGGTTGATTGAAGCGTTTCCCATGGATTTCGCATATTGACTTGTTGACTTGACATATGCGAGGTCGCATGCTACTTATTCTCTGAGATAGACATGGTCAATGAGTTGTCCACTAATGTGTTCAATACACAGCCCTGGAGCCTACAGCATCAACCCAGGACCAGCCTCTATGGATTTGCAGACATTTTCTCAAAGAAGCCAATTTCCTGGCTCAGCCCTGAAATATTCTGCAGACTAGAGGCTCACAATGAAGGTGCTGACTGAATACGAGCATACGGGCGAACAATGCGTCGATCCTCCCGGTTGATCGAGGCAGTGCTTTTTGCCCGGGTTTCACGGGGAAGTGAAGCACGCTTACCCACTAGTGCTGAATATGCTCAAGATCGGCTAGTTTGTCTCTTTTCAGAACAAAGCAGACCAACCAGAGGCCATGCAGACGTTCATGGCGTCAGACAGAGCCGAGCCTTGCTTTGCTGACGGGCGTCGAGTCACTTGATAGGCATAGGAGTTGCGGCTCAACCCCAGGGTCTAATAGGTCCAGTAGATCCAACACGACGGGAATGCACATCATACTTGGCTGTGGCAACTTGTCCTGAAATAATCCATCAACTCCTCACTCTTCTCACCTCCACTCCACTAACGCCATTTCCTCTACCACCACCCCGTTTGATCTGAGACAGATTGGAATATCCGATACTGCTATTTGTCATGACCATGGTCCAGGGTAAGATATATGACTCTAATTTTGAAAGCTTCCCCACCTTGTGATGGCACTAACCCGGGAACTCTAATGACAGGTGCCGAGGCATCAATCATTCGGATCGCGGGGGCGGGGTTTCGACTCTCCTTACTCCTTAACGCGGCAGCATGTCAACTGGCACAGTCAAGAATCGAGATCCACAGCATCGCAAAAGGCATATCACTTTTTGCTCTGACGCTGAAAGATGTGGCACAGAAACTGGACGCGGCAAACCTTGAACTATCTCCCGAAGTGACAGGCAAGGCCTGGGAGATTGCATACCAAGGCCAGGTAATGTTCGTCGAAATCGAACGCATGTTGGAGAAACTACAAGGCACCGATGCCGATGATGAACTGAGAAGACTACCGATGCAAGAACGGCTGAAATGGTGTTTTAGAAAACAACATGTCACATATCTATTGGCGTCCCTCGAATCTCTGAAGCTCAGTCTGATAGTCATCACACGAATCCTGCAACTGGCAAACGCTATTCAATCAAATCCTGAGCTGGCAGGCTTAGACGCTGTCATGGCAGTCGACATGATCGCTCAAGAAAAGGCAGAAACTCAGAACATGATCATTGTTCGATATTGGTCCACAAAACGCTTGGATCGCTTGTGGGATTTGGTGGAACAGGAGGCTATGGATGCCGCTAACGATCCGACGAGCCAAAGGATCAATTTTAATTACTCGTCCAACACAACACCAGCAAAGCTGCCAATCGCGGCGACGACAAACTGTGGCATTACCAAGCTTCCGGTGATAACTTTTGGAGATATCGATATTGGATTGAGTGATGTTGAGCGCTCTCCAAAGGAAATGGTGCATCTCTCGGAGAGGGCGATGAATCAGCTTTTATTGCTCTGGGCTCCACCGATGAGTTTGGAACTGCAAGATGCCAGCATAATATCTCGCGGTGTTGAGCCTAGTCGGCCTCAAGTGTATGTCTCCTCTGATAGCGAGGAAGATATCGAAAATCAATATTCTGAAGGCCCTGGCGTTCGTGGGTATTACTTGGAAGGAAATACCACAGACTGGCGAAAGCCTCAGTCACAGCAAGCCCGATACGAGGCTGCTCGTTTGCGCCACCAGTACTCCGACTATCAGGCTCATGTGGAAAGCGAAGCCGAGACCCAAGAAGGTCTACATCGGCAGGACTCCACTAGAAAGTCGCGGTCAGCGCCGCCAAGCGAAGAAGGCGAGCAGATACCTCTGCCACGCTCGTCACCAGGGTCTGGCAACATGAACATCGGACGCAGTCATTCTAACGGTTTTTCATCTGGATATGTACCCCGCCCATATCATAATCCAGATCCCAAGCATGTGGCCTTTACAAGTGGAAGCTTTCCACCGCCGGATCAAACTACTCCTCGTTCTCGGGCATCGTCGTACCTTCAACTAGCTCCACCACACATCCCAGGAAACTCTCCACAAATACAACGAAGCCCGTCTAACCAAGAATATTATGGGAGCGCCCCAAGATCTATTCCGGTAAATCCGAGCCGCACAAACCCACCTACTTCTATGCCTGGTCATTCACCCCGAGGTACTCCTCCAAGCCCGTCCGAGCCCCCGTGGCCGAGGTCACAGGGATACAATAACGGTATATCCAAGCCTCGGCATCCCTACCCACTTTCATCATCCTCCCCTGAGGCTGGCTTCCAAGCGCCTCCTCGTTCAAACCAGCGGTCTCCGAATCACTCCCGTCGATCCTCTCGGGAGGAGACTAAGGACCGCAACAAGGATCTGAAGCGCAGCGCGACTAAGGGATTGGTAGGAATCGGTGCCATTGCCGGGTTTATGGATGCATTGGAAGCGTTCCAGATTCTTTAAGCTATCTTGAATTTTATAACCTCCTACAGATAGTGCCATGTCGCTTTTGATTGGACGGCTCATATTATGGATCCCCTGTGGTTCATGGATTTCGGAAATCGGGAAGCTAGCGTTCTCTTCCCAACTTCCACGTTTATGTATTAGGTATCTCAGCATAGTACGTACTGTACAGTTATTAGTCGATCTGTTTATTTATTCTAGGGATTTCATAAGGCATGAACAATTCTTTCATATTCTGTGTGAAGCAAAAGGGTATTTGGGGCTGAGTCTCGAAACTAGAAATAGGCTTGGCTTCTCAAAGGAGAAATCAAATCCGAGTACGTCGGTGTTTACGGATAGCGTACTTCCCATAGATATCAAGAACCTTACCACGGAAAAAAAAGAAATAAATAATCTGAATAATATATTTTTTTGCAGTTGGTGCTTTTAGCCTATTCTCTTTCGGTTCCATTTAACCATCGGACTGGATGTTCGGTCCGATCTATCGTTGTCAGACCGGAACTTCCGTTCTCACCGAGACTCCGACTTTTAAGGGTCTTGTACTCCATCCGTGTTACCCTTTGGGACTGACATGCTGGGTTGTGGGCTGGCTATGGGGTGAATGGCTGAGTTTTCATTAGAAATACTGGGTCTACAACCGTGCATTTGTTCTTATAACCAGTGGTTTCCCTGTGGGGGCTTGGTTTCTCTTCTCTCTCTATTTTTCTATCCTGGCACCGACCAGCATATGCATCTTTACTACTAATATGTATCGTCTACTTGACGTTTCTTAAGGTATTCACCTGGGCATCTGCCATTCTATCTTGAGTTCCGCAGGGTATCTGCCTCCAAGATCGGTGTTCTTCTCAGGGTCAAATTAATGTAAGTGTGATTTATATTGACAATTATTCTTTGTCTCGCCACCATCTATTTCCATCTCCGATTACCCCACAATTGATACATGTTTGTACATGGGTTGCTGACTGTTTTCAAGAAACAATACGTCTAGGTATCTACACTCGAGGAAATGCAGACCACTCCAACCAAATCAAAATTCAGGGAGAGGTGGCATACCAAAGATACTTCCATCAGGAAGCCACCCATCTAGCTCCATACCTGCCCCAGGAATTTGTTGAGATGCGAGTCTCTGTGGATCAAATGAAAATTGAGGCGGAAGTGATGCTGCCTGCTGGGGATATCCACCTAGGGGAGGCTGGAAAAATGTGTTTTGATGACTCACGTCCATAGGCCACATTCCCGCACTGCTCATAGCGACATATCCATTCTCGATACCCGGTGCCATGTGCGATACACCCGGCGCCATGGGAAAAGCAGAGTCCGTGTGTACAGCCGGATCATGTGAAGCCATCTGTGCTGCAGTCGTCCTTTCAGTGGGATTTGTTGAGTCACCCACCACCCTGGTTCTATCTGGGGAAGAGCCTGAGTATCGTTTCTCTAAACGTTCATACCAGTCCCTGCTCTTGACTGCTATCACGTGGTACCACCGAGTGGGAATCTTATATTTACCACCGCCGCTCGCCTCGCCGAGTTTATTGGACATCGCATCGAGGTAATAGCTAACATTCACGGTTTCAGGTGTGATGACTTCGCCCAGGGCACTAGTTCGCACCGAGAAATGGATCTTCAATAACGAGGTCATTGCCATTGTGAAACGCGTGTACATCAGGTTTGGGAACCGGCGCATCGTTTCTGCACTGCATGTCAAGAGGGCATCTAGGAGCTCGTGTGCTGCGTTCATCCATTTCACAGTGATATCGATACGGGTGACGCTCATCGGGGTAACTCTTTGTGAGTTGCCATCTTCTTCTAAATTTGGGAGCGTGAAATCTCGTCGCTTAACGGCGTCAGGATCTCGGTAGCCTGCACCTACGCTGAGTTCGTACATTGCGAGGATGGTGGATCGATATTCAAGGATCATGGGCACTGTGAACACTGAAGTTGAGCGAGACCTCTCAAATGAAGCCTGGAATGAAAGATTTATCATCTTACCTGTGAGCATCTTATTGGGGGTGTTCTTTCTCCATACTTCCATTTGCTTATCGAACCACCGCAGCACGGCTTGCACACGGGATTCAGTCAATGTGGACAAGGAGCTGGTGTCGTCAAGACCAAATGAGGACAGGGATTCATCAGTGATCCGTTGGAGTTCAAACCACACAGCCAGACGTTGATCTGTCTGGTGAGGTGAATTTTTCAACATGAATACGCACTCCTCCATCCAATTGTTGAACTGAAGCAAATTTGGGCGACGAGTCTTCATCCCAACACTGCTTTCAAAGTCAGATATGTAAGTGATGCTTTGAGCTTCGAGTCACTCACGTCGAAGATAGATGGTAGCATCCAAGGATAGCTCTAGCCTGTTCCGCCATAAGCTCATCGTGAGGCCCCGATTTTTTGCGATCGGGTTTTTTCTGCGTGACACGCCGCTTCGTCGCAAGTCCGATCTCCAATGCCATCGTTGAGGCAATGTGCGCGTACTGGTAAAACTGCAGCTTCAAAGGCGAGCCAGGCGGGAAGTAAAAGATCATCATCAGCAAGAGCGCCTGCACTAGCTCTAGCGATTTTTCGCCCTCGATAAAGAACCGGTCTGCATACAGGCGGACCAGCTCACGGTTGAGAACGCTTGCTAGATCTGTATCGATGGAGATTGCCGCTGCAGAAATTACAGAAAGGAAGAGTACTGGCGCTGCTTGTCGCAGCTGTGCTGCGGTAGTAGTTGGTGGAAGTATGACCAGTGGGAAAATTGTTGACAGTTCATGAATGAAGAAGGCGACCAATTGCTCTGCGTCTTCATGAGAAATGATGCCACGATCGACAACATCGTCATCGCGGGGTCTGCTGGGCACAGAGAGAAAATTGGCATGCAACCCAGACAGAGTCAGTGGCGCCGAGAGCGATCCACTTCCATGCATCCCAGGGTGTGGTGTGTCGATGAATTCGGCAGAGTAGTCCATGAACCGGGCAGACTCAGAGGTCCCCCCGGCGGACTCCGGGATGGAGCCCAGGGCACAGTGATAATCCATATCGCCAGACTCGTTATCCTGAGAATTATCGCTGGCATCAGAAGATTCGGGCTCGCTTTCTTCGCGAATCTTATCTTTGATCAAAGTGCGCATCACGCGCATCTCTTTCTCCAATTGAGCGACCCGGGAGTCAGTCCGTTTACGAGGCCGCCGCCTTTGCGGTGCTACAAAGGTACAAACCTTGTTGCCTTTGGCACATCGTTGGCATTGGTTTGGTGTGGTTGGATTGGGAAGACAGCGAACTTTGAGATTTCTGCAAGATTCACAGGATCGGTTGAGCGGCTGCTGCGGTGCAGATTGGGCTGGACTTGTTTCACCATGAGGAGTGGTGGAGTATTCGGACATTTTGACACAGTAGGGCGTGAAAGGAAAGGGAGAGGGGAAAACAGGAGAGAGAAGAGGAACTAGAGCCGAAGAATTGCAATGCCGAGCAAACAAGGGTAAAGAGTCACGATCCAAACTGATTTATTCGGCCGCAGAATTTCGACCCATCCTAACGAACACAGGTAATGAATTTGTCGAAGAGGGCATATGTACACCATCTGCCACGTCAGTAAAAAGAAAATGACACACTTTGAACCGGCGATCGACGGTAATCTTCACAAGGGATCATAGATGTCGCAGATCTCAGCGGCCCGGCCTCTTCTGCGCAGAAGACGAGAATAATAACGAGAGCCGAGCAGATTCCAGTCGGTCTTGGCTACAAGCATGTGCACAATTGCATCCGATGGCCAAAGCTTAAACCGGAAAATGTTAGGTAAGTTGACAATATGTGTGGTGAGGAACAGCTGCTCTGTGTCCACTTTGATGCGATCCACTTGAACTGTCACCCTTTGGGCTCTGAGAGGCTCTGTATGGGGTAGCGAGGTGTGGCAATGTCTCAGCTCAAAATGCCAGGGTCCAACGGGCCGTTGCTAGATTAGGGAGGAACAGGCACCAGCCGACATTACTATGAATCCGAGATGGAGTTGCGAATGAGAAGTTGACAGCGGAGAGGAACCCTAAAGACAAACCTGACGAATCAGGCCCATTGATCTCCACACACCCCACTAGACACATTGATGGGATTGGTTAGAAACTCTCCAGAATGACGGCTCCGGCCGATTACCCCATTGAGTCAACGCTCGCTGTTGGCTGCCTTATCAGCAGGGGACTTGGGCATCGGGATATCCGACCTAGAATGACATGAGACTTCGGGATATTCACTATTGACCGTTGTATACCGAACATTGAAAGGTTAACATTGTATAGATCTGAACTGGGGATAAGCTCGGCATATTCGGAATTCACCGTGAGGATAGCTGAAATTCCAGTATATAAATCTGGTACACAAACTGATAATTTTTCGATTTAAATTCTTGCCATCAGCCTAATTCTCTATACTACAGGGATATAATGAGTGTGACGCACTTGATAGACAAAATCAATGCCATGGCCGAGACGCTCCCAAGTCTGGAAGAGTCAGAACGTCGCCAACTGTTACAAGCATGTGACAAACTCAAGAATAAATTTGAGTCCCCCTTTGAATTGGCTTCTCGTCTTGTGTTCTCGGTATGCCGTGTGCGCTTCTATATGCTTGGGGGCTTACCAAGATCTGACGGTGCAGATAGGGCCATCAAGCAATAGCCCTGAGATTAGGAATTGACCTCAAATTGTTCGACGTGATAGCCGCCCAAGCCGGACAATGCGATGCATCAGTCAATGTTTCTAAGCTCGCGGAGGAGACAGGTGCAGAGCCACTGCTCATTGGTAAGTTTCTGGCACTCCAAATAATACCCACCAGGTCAAATTGACAATTGTAGTGCGCATAATGCGATTCCTGGCTGCCATGTCCGTGGTCAAGGAAGTATGTCCTGGATCATACATTTCAACACCGTTAGCTGCTGCGCTAGTATCAAGTTCCCCTTTGTCGGCTGCCATGATCCACGGGTGAGTATACTTCCTAGATTGTGATTCTGCTTCAACATTTTTAACATAGAAACATAGCACACATTTCATGACTGTGTTGTCAAGATTGCCTGAATACTTTCGTACCCAAAGATGGGAAAGCCCCAATGATGCCTTCAATGGGCCATTCCAGTTCGCCATCGATTCGCCCCACTACTTCGAATTTTTGAACTCCAGCCCATACTACCAGCAAGCATTCAACACCACCATGACCATGTCCTTTCGCCGTCGTGGTAAAGATTGGTTCGACATTTTTCCGGTTGCCGATCGATTGCGCGTACCAGGAGACGCTGATCCGCTACTGGTAGACATTGGTGGTGGCCAAGGGGAGGATCTCAAGAAATTCAAAGCCCGATTTCCGACCCTGCCAGGAAAGCTCTTTCTACAAGACCTACCGGCAGTGGTGCAAGGAGCCCAAGACCTGCCTGCAGGAATCGAGGTACAAAACCATGATTTTTTCCTGGAACAACCAGTGAAAAATGCCAAGGTCTATTTTATGCGGACCGTTCTGCATGACTGGCCTGATAAACAGGCAGGCCAGATTTTGAGCCGTGCGCGCGATGCGATGGATCTTGATTCTATCTTGCTGATCAGCGAAACCATGCTACCCGAGTCCGGTGCGCTCCTATCATCTGTTATATCCGATATGCAGATGATGGGCTCGTTTGCGTCGATGGAGCGGACAGAAGCACAGTGGCGGGCGCTACTTGAACAGAATGGGCTGGAACTGGTTCACACCTGGTTACCGAATGAATGTGATGGAAGTGCCGAGTCTTTAGCAGAGCAGCCGGCTCTTTTTGAGGCTCGAAAGGGGTAAAAGAACAAAAAAACCATGTATGAGTTAAGTAGAACGTCGCGACGATAATGCACTATGGCGGTGTATAGATCATGTCTGGCGTCGAAAAGTCTTGGCGGACGGGAACTAAGACAGCTTGCGCGGTCTGAGTCTAAAATGTTGGAATTAGGAGGCCGCGTATGCACTCTATAACTTGGGTCAGACTAGACGAAATTGCATTTCTCTATACGGATTGTACCAAGACTACATAGTCTACTTGATACAAGCAAACCAGACCAACAGTCAATACGATGTACTCCATCTTAAAATAAAGAACGCCATCACCAACTATAAATAATAACTCTCCTTATGCCAAGACAGCCTCGTACTCCGTACGCGTTGCCGGAATCGGTCGAGAGTAACAAGCCTCTCCGATGTGGGTCCAGGTGATGTGGCGGACCACGCAGACTCTGCTTTCTCTACCACGGAAACGCCGGCTCTACAGCCACCATTGGCGATAGCGAATACGAATCCTGTTGGGAGTCGTCGTCATCTCAGGAACCGTGACCATTAGTTCAAGCCGATTCTGATTCTGATCAAATAGATTGTAGAGGTACCAATTCCTCTGCAAGTAACATGGCAATCATCGTCTTAAGATCCGAAACGAACGGTTTAAAAACATAAACGAGCGGGCCATCTCCGAAATCCCGAGCCAATCCAAGCTCGTACATCTGATACGTAGGGACGGAAAAGTCGGTCGATCGATTAATCAATCTCCACTCCCCACGCTGGAATTGGCAACTGGCCACACGAGATTACGATAGGCCGGCTTTCTCTGTTCTTTAATCCACTCCGCCCTTGGCTCGTTGACTCCACGTCTTTCTCCTGACCTTCTCTTTCTTCTCTGTACATATTCGTTCGTTGTGGTGTATATACCCTCCTCCGACATCCTTGGCCTTATTGTCACGCCCCCCTTTTTGTTGCGCGCCGGACTCCCGCACAACCCGCCGAACGCCGAAGCCCTCTTGTACCACGTCGGGTGCTGTTGTATATATCGGGGCATGAAGTGGGAGGCTGCGGGGAACTTTTAATACATTGATATCCGAGTGATGCGGTTCCCTGTCCCGAGTCTACTGGGCCTCTTTGGAGTACTGTCAGCCACTGCAGTCTCCTTAGTCCATGGAGAAGGAGAAGGAGAAGATCAAGGCCTGGAAACCCAGGACCAGCCGCCTCATTTCTTGAGCGTGCGGCCAAGTCTTGCCAAGCTCTATGACAGCGAATTGAACATCCCGACGAAGAAATATTTCAGTAAGTCCAATTCCATGCAATCGCAATGATTTTCCCTGAGCATTGGGTCCAATCTTGGAATTTTGACTGACTCGCTATGATTTTAGCGGAATCAAGGTATGCTTTGACATGAAAAGTGGAGAGTGGAAAGATAGATCGAATGCATACTAACTTTGCTTTTTGGTATTAGCTTCCACCATCACTATGATGGCCGGTATGTATCTGCAACACCTTTTATCTTCTCTCCTTGCATGCGCTGACGTCGAGTCCAGATTTGCAAACTCAACCTTACCCGCAGACAAAGTCACCCCATATTTATCAAACCTGATTCAGACTTACCTAAACACTATGAACTCAATTGGCGCTGAGACATGGATTATGCATGGATCCCTCCTCTCATGGTGGTGGAACCAGAAGGTATGCAAAGGGTGGCATGTGGGGTCTACCTGCATATGCTAATGATCTGCAGATCTTCCCCTGGGACAACGATTTAGATGTTCAGGTTTCGGAACCGACAATCCACTTCCTGGCTGACTATTATAACTTTACCGATCACCATTTCGACATCCCTGGCGTTGAGGGCGGCCGCACCTACCTTCTCGAAATAAACCCCAACTATCTCGTCAAGAGCACCAAGGACAAATTGAACGTGATTGACGGGCGATGGATTGATAAAACATCTGGACTTTTTATCGATATCACAGCCGTTCGCCCGGATGACGAAAAGCGAAAGCGTGGCTATCCCGAGGCGCTTATGTGTAAGGATAGACACCACTATGATGAAAGCGACATATTCCCTCTCCGAGACAGCTATTACGAGGATGTCGCCGTCAAGATTCCCTACGCTTATGCCGCACTGCTCGCCGAGGAATATGGAGCCACGTCGATGACCAAGACCGACTTCCAAGGACATCATTTCAGCGACGAAAGCAAGCTTTGGGAAAAGTACACACTTAAGGTGAAGCGTTTTCTTCGACGAGGCTGGCGCGGTATTGATTTACCCAAGCGGTCTGGTACCGACTCTCTTATCCGCATGGATGATGTTTGAAATGCTTTTTCTGCATATTTCTTTTTGATCTCCGTGATATTCATGGAAACCCGATTTTACATTTTTGCATTTTCCTGGCGTTGAATATCCGTTTGGACTTGAACATAATCTGTTTGGCATTGTACTGATATCGATTTGCATGTACATATTATTCTGATGAGCATCGGTGTTTCCAAACTTCATGGATGAGCTTCTACTGCGACGAGCTTTTATATTTATGAATCAATAGCACGTTACTGAACCTTTTTGACCTTGTCCAACCTTATGCGTTAGCCCTAAAACTTCACCAATCACGGAAGTTTCTATAAAAAGTGCCAGGCTGTCGGGGTTAACGCGCATTTCCCAAATAGGGCAATGAAAGCCCATACCCCGGGCTGACTCACCCCCAGTCACATGGTGGGCCCCTCAAGTGTTTGCGCTTACTCAAGACTTCGGCGCTATTGGAAATTCTTCTTATCTGATGGAGGAATTTGGCAGGCGAGCTCTGACTCTCCTGCATCATGTCATTCCACTCGACTTCTGAAGGAGGTAACCACTCCTCCAGCGATAATTCTCCGAATGGGGTACCACCTGCAGTCCCCGCCACCGCCCCGCGCCCGTCAATCGATTCCGCGAGCTCACGAAGCTGTGTAACCTGCCGCCGTCGCAAGGTTCGCTGTAACAAGCGATCGCCCTGCTCCAATTGTGTCAAGACAAATGTCGAATGTGTCTTCCCTCCACCAGGTCGCGCCCCACGCAAATCCAAGCGCCCGCCCGATGCGGAGCTTCTTTCTCGCCTCCGACGTCTGGAGGGTGTTATCCAGCATTTGAGTGATAAAACTGGCGAGGCAGGCTCAGTTTCGAGTCTATCACCGATACAGACAGCTTCTTCTACTCTTCCGTCTGCTGCCCCTACCAACACGACCGCCAATACGTCACCACCTGCATCTATAAATCCTAAAACCTCCGTCGATTTCAAAGCTCAGAACGGTGTTTGTCCGTTTGAGGATAATGACCCCAAGAAGCTTGCTCCAGGCAAATTTGAGAATGAGTTTGGAAGACTGGTCATTGAAGAGGGTCGGAGCCGATATGTGAGCAATCGACTGTGGGCCAGCCTTGGAGATGAGGTATTTTTTTCTTCTCTACTCCCTATCTTTCGAAGCTTGGACAACCTGCTAACGACCTCAGGTCGAGGAACTTCAAGATATTCTCGATCATTCCTCGTCCGAAGAGGAGGATTTTCCATCCCCTGATACCTCCCATTCGGGTTCTCAGGATGGCTTTCTCTTTGGTTACCATTCCCTAGCACACTCCCTGCGAGAGTATCATCCACCGCTACCCAAGGTCTCAAAGTTTTGGGAAATTTACAATGAGAACGTTGCTCCCTTAATCACCATTCTTCATAAACCGACCGTCAGAGGCCTCTTGATTGAAGCGGCGCAGCACCCCGAAGCCTTGGATAAGAACTCGGAGGCCCTGGTATTTTCCATATATCTATCCGCCATTGTTAGTTCAAAGCCTGAGGATTGTCTGGCAAAACTCGGAGAAGATCGAAAATCAGCCGTCAAACGGTATCGATTCGCTGTTGAACAAGCCTTGGCGAGGGCTGGCTTCCTCAACACGCAGAGTTTGGTACTTTTGCAGGCAGCAATTCTGTTTCTGATATGTATACGCCGAGAAGATGACTCCAAGTTTGTTTGGTCCATGGATGCTATCGTTCTTCGATTGGCTCAGGGGTTGGGTCTCCACCGAGATGGTACCAACTTCGCATTGAAGCCGTTTGAGACCGAAATGCGTCGTCGCCTGTGGTGGCATATCTGCCTTATGGATATTCGGTCCTCTGAAGATCATGGGACCGATCCGCTCATTCATGAGAGTATGTATGACACTCGGCTACCGTTGAACATCAACGATGATGATCTCTACCCCGAAATGACAGAGACACCTACGGAGCGAGAGTGTTGCACTGATATGACTTTTCTTCTCATTCGTTGTGAAATCACAAGTGCTTTGCGACGAGCAAACTATACTTGCCCCGGCAGTCGATTTCGTATGGGTGACCCCGGTCCATCTACGGAGCGTTGCGAACGGATGATCCAGATAATCAACAATCGGGTTGAGGAAAGGTACATCAAGCACTGTGACATGAACATCCCTCTTCATTGGGCAGCTGCAACTGTCGCACGACTTATTTTGGCCAAGTTGTGGCTGATTGTCCACCATCCCATGACCCGGAAAGATCGCTCTACCAACGTATCCCAAACAACTCGTGAGAGCTTGTTCCTGACTGCCATCGAGGTCCTCGAGTTCGGGCGTCTTCTCGAAACTGACCCCAAAACAGCCAAGTGGGGGTGGCTATTCCGAACCAACATGCAATGGCATGGAGTCGCATTCGTTCTATCAGAAGTATGCGTCCGACCCATTTGTCCTGTCACAGACCGGGCCTGGAATGCCATTCACGCTCTTTACTCTGATTGGACCATATATGGTTCACATAAAAAAGGTATGCTTTGGCGCCCATTGGATGCTTTGATGAAACGCGCCGCCGCTACTCGAGCCAAAAAGCAAGAAGAGCTGCGAGAAAAATTTGGACCAAATCCTCAGCCATCATTTAACACGACTCCTGATTTTGCAACTACACACCATCACACCCTCCCGCAAATTCACATGCCTCTGGACTCACCATCCATTTCCCCTGGTGCCTCAAGACAGCTCTCGATGGCTAATGATACTGGGAGCATCGATCTCAGCAATGGGCCATGGGGTGCATTGCGGAGCATCTTCCCTGATACCAATATCTTAGCTCCGGCCACTGCCGATAATCCACCAATGGCAGATCCTGTTACTGCAAACATCCTGCCTACAGGATTGTCATTCAATTCTCCCATGGGCATGAGCAACGAATTCATGACCCAAGACAATATCACCGAACCAGCTCCCTTGAATTGGGAAGAATGGGACAGTGTCATGCGAGAATTCCAGATGGATGTCGAAAATGACACCACGACCGCAGGAAACGTTTCCAGTGTCACCGGATGGTTTGCATAGTTCAAGTCAATTTGGACTTTCTTTTCTCTTTGGCCCTGGGCGTGTTTTTCTTGACACATTGTGCTTCTGTTTATCATACCCTCGGCGTATTTATGACGATTTGATGACCACTGTCACTTATGGCTTATAGTTGAGCTACCATTGATTCCCTCCACTCAAATGTATGATACCACTCTTCTCTCCTACTAATGGTCCATGACCGATCAACAGATAATTACAAGTTACACAACTCGGTTATGATCTTTCAGCTACCCAAAATTAGAAATACCATTCACAACACTTTCAGTTTAGGAACAAATATAGTTGCTAAAGACTACCAAGTAACGCGACTGCTAGACGCCGAGGTCAGTGGATATACGCTGCTGCGACCACGCACATCAACGGAAACCATTGAAATGCGCCTGATTCACACTTATGTCACACTATTACGTTTTAATTTTTCGTTTTCGACGAATACCAACCTCAAAACATAGTAATTCTCTTAGTATACAAGAGTCGACTGTTCAAATGTCAGATAAACTCCTTGGTGGGCCTATCTCACACGTGACCCTCGATAACGAAGCTCCAAGCTGGCATCATTGATATCCGGTTGATCTCCCATCCCCCACGCCATTGTTTCTCCTAGAAATCTCAATTTCCCGGGAAACGAAGCTGCACTTTGTGTTTCAAAACCGGAGTATTTCTAAACGTCAAAATCAATACTAAACCTCATTCACCCTTCAATTCCACAACGATGCCTGCCAAACGACACGCGGCCTCAACGGCCTCCGCACCGGTACCTTCTACAACCTCAACTCTTTCTTCTGGCCCTGCGACCCTGAAAACCAATTCCTCGGTCCTCGATATTGCCAGCCATGTCTGGCAGCAGTACCTCGCCAATACTGCGCAGCGCACATTGCTCCTCGACGCCTTCATGGCCTTCCTAGTTCTAGTCGGCGGACTGCAGTTCGTATACTGCGTCCTGGCAGGAAACTACGTATGTCGCCCCTACAAAAAACAAATATTCAGCCCATCCATTTCAAGCCCATATGCCACTCAAACCTTCTCCCCACGCATTATAGACCCCAGGACAACATTTCATTCAAGGTTCCATACTAACTTATATCTAGCCCTTCAACGCCTTCCTGAGTGGTTTCAGCGCCGCAGTAGGCCAATTCGTCCTCACAGCCTCCCTCCGCATGCAGACTAGTGGCTCCGGCTCGGCGTCATCGAAGCCTAGTTCGAAGGGGAAGAATGCTCGTTTCGCGGATGAGGATACCGAGGAGGATAGTGGTATTTCGCACGAGCGCGCGTTTGCGGATTATATCTTTGGATCGCTCATTCTACACTTCTTCTGCATCAACTTCATCAACTGAGCGAGCAACTTGCTGGTTATTATGGAAGATGCTTTGGGCTGGGCTGCTCCTTGATGGAGATTAGCCGGCTGGATAAAACTATGAACCGTGACAGATGTTCTTTGTTTTCTTGTGAGGGCTCGTTGTGAGTTTCTTTGAAAACGAATTTTTGTCATCTTGTTATGTCGGTTGACTTGAACTTTGGTTGAAATTGCATGTTTCTTTGTATAAAATATCAATGCAGCGAGTTATGTTTAAGATCTTGAGCATTTCGTAGTGTTTACTTCTGTGGCGTAGAGGTAGGTATCTGGGTATCTTGTTGGGTTGATATGGATGCGGGCATTTGCATAGCTTTAGAATGCTTTTGATATTGTACAATGTTTAGGTTGCCAATGCTAATGTTCAGTGGAAGACTAGAACGTCCGACCTGGTCTTCTGGGAATTTGAGGCTTTTTCACAACACTGCCCCCAGAACCTCCACCATTGGCGCCAGGCCGAGACGATGATGAGGATGAGGAAACGAGACCTCCGGCCTTTCCAGGTTTCTTAACGACTGGGCGTCGCACGGCGGTTTTTCCACCGGCTTCGATCTCCCCTCTGCGTCGAGTGGGATCATTACGTTCCTCTTCACGCTTCTTCTGAGCAGCGGCGCGCTCACGATCCTTCGCCATCTGTTCTTCGATTTCCATTCGCTTGTTGAATTCCAGCTCAGTGACCCGTCGGTCACGCTGAGAGTAACCCTTCTCCTTGACGGAGTAAAAGACACCACCGAGTTCAGCGAGCCACTAGATTCAAAAGAGTCAACTGATGTCCCAAAACCGAGCAGGAGAAGTGCGGAATACAACTTACATGTGGGTCCACAGCTGTTACAGTGGACATGTACTCCTTGGCGGTCAAGATCAACTCGTGGTAGACGACGTACTCTGGAACATAACCAAGACCGTACAGAGCACTCGTCGGGTGCAACGCCATGGTCACGCTGGTACGGAGGTTAATGAACTCTCCGATACCCTTCACGCGCGCGGCTTGGTGGTAGAAGCCTGAACAGATACATTTTCGGATGACATCCCAGTCTGTCCCACAGCTGACAAGAGTCATCTTTTGCTGTATCATGATATCGTATAATTGGTCGCGGACTTCCTTTGCACGTCGGAGCGTTTTCCCGTGGAGAAAGTGTCTGACACACCATCCATCAGAAAAGCCGTTCGACTTCCACTGTGTGTAGACATGAAGCAGGGTAAGATGGTCTGACTCTGGAACAAAGAACTTCTCACGGGCAGAGTCGGACTCCTCCTGTCGCTCCTTTGGACGATAGAAGACATTTGGGACCGAAAGCATAGAGACAATGGTCAGCATCTCCTCACTACAGCCGTATTCTTCCGAGGACATGATGAGAAGCTTGGCAAGAGGAGGGTCCATAGGGAACGGCGTCATACGACGACCTAAATGGGTCAAATCGCCCAGGTTATCTAGGGCCCCGAGGGACCAAAGCTCGAAAAGAGATGTGGAAATTGTTTCTTGTGGCGGAGGGTCCATGAAGTCAAAATCTAGAAGATCCTTGACTCCTAGCGACTTCAACAACAGCACAGTGTTGGAAAGGCTTGTGCGTTGGATCTCAGGAATTGTCGCAATGTACAGCTCGTTCTTGTATGCGGTTTCAGTGTACAAGCGGTACGCTTTTCCTGGGCCTGTTCGCCCAGCTCGTCCAGATCGCTGGTTTGCATTGGCTTGGGAGATTGGTGTAATCTGTAGGGTGTCCATACCCATACGTGGATTATACACCTTGAGCTTCGAGTATCCCGAATCCACTACAAACATGATACCATCGACTGTCAAACTAGTCTCCGCAATGTTTGTGGCCACAATCACCTTGCGAACTCCCGCCTCCGCCCTCTCGAAGATTCTTGCCTGTTGCTCTGCTGGCATCTGACTGTATATAGGCAGGATACTGAGCGGCGGGGGATCATTCAGTAGCTTTAACCGCTCCTCGACCAGTTCACACGTTGCTTCAATATCCTCTTGACCTGTCATGAAAACCAGGATATCACCTTGGCCCTGGGAAACGTGGATGGCCAAGACCTGCTTGACTGCACTATCAACGTAATCCTCACAGGGCGTGCGTGAGAAGTGGGTATCGACTGGGAAAGTTCGTCCGGGGATAATAAATTCGGGTGCTCCACCGTAGAAACGCGAAAACCGTTCTGCATTCATGGTAGCGGATGTCACAATCAGCTTGAGGTCTCTGCGCCGAACCAAAACCTTTTTCAAAAGCCCCATCAAGACGTCGGTATTCAACGCACGCTCGTGAGCCTCGTCCATGATAATGCACGAATATTTATCAAGATCCGACTGGGTTAAGGACTCTCGCAAGAGCACACCGTCCGTCATATCTATTTCAATAATGTCAGAAGTTGTGCTTCAAAAACAAAATCATGATCCAAGGAGACTCACATTTAATCATTGTTTGGTCACTGGTGCAGTCCTCAAAGCGAATGGCATATCCAACGAGTCCACCAAGATCAACCTCCATTTCCTCGCTAACACGTTTAGCGACACTCATAGCCGCCACGCGACGAGGCTGCGTGCAACCAATCATGCCAAACTTCGAATAACCGTCCTCGTGAAGGAATTGTGTTAACTGCGTAGTCTTTCCAGATCCAGTTTCACCAACCACAATAACAACCTGGTTATCCCGAATTACTCGCAGGAGATCCTCGCGCACTGCAAATGCGGGGAGGTACTCTCGTTGCTCGCGCAGAGTCTTGCTCTTGCTGAACGAGCTAGCACCCCCCTTCTCTTTCTTCAGATGCTTTGCGAATTTGTTTCCTCCACCCTTGTAGACCTCCTCCACGGGCATGGCAACAGCACTATCGCCCTCGTCTTCCTTGACGCCCATCAGGTTTCCCAAAGCTGTACCGGCCATGTTCGTAGCTTCCTGGGCCTGCTTTTGTCGTTCGCGCTGCTGTCGGCGTTCCCGAACTACCTTACTTCCCTTCCGACTAAACACCGCCATGTCACTCTGCGGGTCTCGAACAGCGGATATAGGTTCCAGCTGCTGGGTGAAAATAGTACGGCCATCGAGGAATGGGGGTCGAAGGTCGTGAACTAGCAGGTGAACTCGAGTTGCCTCTTCATCGTCGGGCATGAAGTCACTCTCCATGTTCCGTCTTTGCGCGATACCCGATGTGAGCATGCGGTTCGTCTCCCAGTCGTCATTTTCCTTGCGCCTGGCATCTCGTATCTGGTGTGGGAGGTGCGAGTCGTTTTTTTGCCTTTTGGCCGGCGGGCCCATATCGTCGCGAGCCATTTCAAGGTGAGGTACCCGATTGCCGGGTCAGATCAGCTTGAAGATGAACTGAGAGGGTGTCGCGAGAGAACGAATTCAATGGTGATGAATCTCGGGGTCGGAATATCAGACAAATGGTGCAAACCGTTATCAGTCACGTGACCTAACATGCAGTTCCAAATCGCGTGATATTTTGGTATTAGGTTGGCGATTTTCTAGAAATTTAGTGGGACTGAATACGATCATTTTGAATAAAGAGACTAAGCCAGGGCCCAGATGCTACTTGGTTGTCGGTTTCGTGGCGTAATTAGAGAGTAGTCACTTTATCTTAGTCTAGCCCTCCAAACATCACAGAGCGGCCCCGCATCGTCATCTCGACTTTTGAGCTCCCTGTGCCGCATTGCTTGAAACTCCCACATCGCCGCCATGTCGAGCCAACAGCAGATTGACCCAAAAAAGCAACAGGGTATGACGCTACCTGACAATCGCCCTGCTCCAACTGCATGCTAATCTATTTCCGCCGTCTCAGAGCTGCAGGCCCAGTACACGAACTTTAAGAACACCCTTCAACAATTAGCACAGAAGATTGGCGATATCGAGCAGGAGGCTGAAGAGCACAAGTCAGTTTTCATGTGACATATCTCATTTTCCAATTCTCCGAGGCTGGAATCACACTGTGCAACAAGGGACAGTGGTCGGCCTCAGAGTGAGGATCGGGTTTGGTCTAATGGATGCTAACTCGACACTTTTTGATCATAGGCTTGTGATTGACACCTTGAAGCCTCTCCCCCAAGAGCGCAAATGCTTTCGCATGGTGAACGGAGTGCTAGTCGAGCGCACAGTTGAAGAGGTTCTCCCAACGCTCCAGACCAACTCGGACGGACTGCAACAGGTTTTGGAGGATATGCTGAAGCAATACAAGTCCAAGCAAACCGAGTTGGACAGCTGGAAGGTGAGTCTATCTGACTTTTCCTCGCCCACATTGCATCATGGCTCTCATAGAGTCATGGCACGGAGGCCCAAATCTATGCATGGTACTGACCTTCTCTCGTTTCAAATTACAGAAAAAGAACAACATTCAGGTCGTGCAGCCTTAAATGGGGTTGTCTCATGTAAGATTTGATTGCCGATCTTCTCTAGGCTGGACCAACCACCCACTTATCTGTGAGGGAGCAAGAGATACTGGCGTTAATGGGAATGACACAAAATTAGAATCTAGCATGGTTTCATTTGATCATGACGGAATGAAAATTAAAACGTGACACAATTTCTACAAAAATAAACCTAACAAGCCTTGTTATGAGCTTAGACTAGCCTGTCGAAGACTAGAACCTTGGTAAGAAATGTACCTAAGCAGCAACGGTCCCCGTGGACTGCGATGGAGAAACTTCAATTGTATTCCCCGAACCATGAAGTCTATTACTCAACTAAGACGCCAGATTATTCGTCCCCATACCACTAGATCCATTCTACAGTATAAGAGGGATACTTGCTTGTAGACCTGGAATTACCTGCGCTTCGTCATACAAGAGTCAAGGGTATTGAAATATTCCTAGTTATGCTGTATCTATTATCTATCAGAGACTCAGCGCTTTGCAGCAAAGGCCATACAACTCCACGTACAGTAAGAATATGTTCTTTAATATTCTCTCAGCATTGGACCTATTCTGGATGCCAGAGAATTTACCTTATGATATAAGATGAGGAACCCAAATTGATGGCTTCTCATCTGATGAGCAGACATATTGGAACTCTGGAAACCCGCACGCTCATTCTCTAGCGATTTGCGAAAATAGCTCAACGGTACAAAACCTGAGTATCGACCGAGCCAGTTGGCTATAATGATCGGTGGGTTATGGGGGAGCTGAAGTGGAAAAGAAATGTTATCGAGTATGGCCTAAACCCCGATGTATCTATCCTGCATGCATAGATCCTTGTGCCTTTTCTGGCATCAACGGTACCTCCAAGGTTCTGTAACATTCCATGGATTCTTGGTCCAGACACAACTGAGGTATATATATAGAGTTTCAAAATCTCATTACTTCTGCAGGGCCAATGCAAGCCTGAGTGCCTGAAGACTGAGTCAAATTCTCGGGTCTTCGCGTTGGGCCCGAAGAAACGTAGCCCATGCAAGAGAGTCAATCATGCCGTCATGCCGTCATGCCAGGTCATAGTATGGCAGTGTTTGAATAGTAGAATGGCAGATTTCAGAATCTATCTTGAATCTATCTATATCTTAGGTGATAATTTATGGTCTTTTAGATGCCCTGAGATATAGGGAATGTATGAAAATTACAATGTATTACAGTAATGTATCTCCATTTGGGCCAATGTTGGTGATATAAACATGTAAATAACAGTAAATACAACCCTCCCGCGATCGGACGAGATTGCGACCGGGAGCTCATGGAAGCTCTCCTCTCTTTCTACCCTCCATCACCTCTGGAAGCGATTCTCAACTTATCAATATATCGCAGTGAGGAGCTGGCTCTATCATACCTCTTACCGTGACTTTGGTGGTCGATGATCTGATCTAAAGCTTGCATCTACATTGTAAGTACGGAGTAGCCAACCCGAAGGCGTCCTTCGATCAGGGAGTTCTGGTTCGCCAATTGACCTCAGGCTGGACGGGGACCCTCTTCCATTCGCGCGCTCTGACCTTAAAAACCAAAAACCCCAGACGAATCGGAACAAATCAGAGTTGAAATCCAGTTCGTTGGATCTTCTCTTTACCCGAAAAAGGTAGCTCCCCTTGCCCCCGTCTTAGTCCCCTTGCGCAACGTGCGACCGTCGGACAGTTGGGCTCCTCCCCCAAAATCCGACCCACTCTCGACGCTTCCCGTGTTGCATCCCGCGTCACGATCCAGCTGGCTTTCGCGAAGCGCGCATAATTGTTATTTGTACTGCAGTGACCGGTGCAACGCGATCGCGCTCCGCTGGAAGGCTCGAACCCTTTTCGTCTCCTGATCCTTTCCCTTTTCGGCACACGAGGCTAATCGGGTGTCATTGCGCGCGTCGTCAGTATAGGAAGCCACCGCGCATTATTGCCAAATCCCCCGCTTGGCTGACACTCTTTGCTGTGAAGCGGTTCGTACCCAGCCAATACCCACTCCCCTTCTTCCGATCTTGCGATTCTTGTTGGGCTGTCTGCATCGGAATCGGTCGCGCGCCAGGCACTCGGATCTGACGTGGTTTTGCCAGCAGAGCGACACACCCCCCAGTCTTTGTCGCCCAAACCTAGGACCCACACATTTTCCAAACCACTCATAATCATGTCGTCGGCCTCGCCATCCAAGGAGCCGGAAGTTGACCCCGAGGTTCAATCGGGCGAAGAGCAGGACCAAATGGACAAAGACCAGCACGACCCTTCGATGCAGGGACAAGGCGAGTTCGAAGTGAAAGAACAAGATCGGTGGCTTCCGATTGCAAATGGTTAGTTGCGTCTGCGTGCAGCCTCTTCTGTTGTTCTGATTTGCGCGTACCTTACTGCTGGCCAGTGCCGCCGGTTACTTTTGCTCTTCCCCGCCTTTCACTTTGCCCTTTCACAAACCCACCCGACTTGTCTTTACCTCTCGGGCTTTTGTTTTCTCAATCATGATGCCTTGACTTACTACATCGGATGATACCACTCACTACGGTCATCTATGTTCTTTTGGTCTCAGCTTGTCGCATTTTCTATCCATCTAGACTTGATCTCAACTTCAAGCTGATAATGATTAATTCTGACTTTATATCATTCTAGTTGCCCGTATTATGAAGTTGGCTTTGCCAGAAAATGCCAAGATCGCAAAGGAAGCTAAGGAATGCATGCAAGAGTGTGTGAGCGAGTTTATCTCCTTTATCACTAGCGAAGGTGGGTGTTCTTATTCCATGTGCTCACTTGTTTGACCAGTCATTGATCATTTATACAGCATCTGAGAAATGCCAGCAGGAGAAGCGTAAGACCGTCAACGGCGAGGATATTTTGTTTGCCATGACTTCTCTCGGTTTTGAGAACTACGCGGAAGCCCTTAAGATTTATCTTTCCAAGTATCGCGAGGTATGCTTTGCAGTATCCGCATCCGTTTAATGTGCATTCATTAATTCATATTCTAGACTCAGTCCGCGCGTGGTGAGAACCAGGGCCGACCAACTAGCAGCGGCTATGGCGCTGGCGGTGCCGCCCAGGGTCGCCCAGCCGGATTTCCTGAAGCTGCAGAGGGTGGTAACAACATCCTGAACCCTGGATTGGACCCATCAGAGGACGCTGCTGCGTATGGGTACCCTCCCATGGTGGGCCAGCCTCATAATGGAGCGGGCGGCGACACGTACTAGTGGCATTGATGAATGCCTTCGATCCATGTTGTCCTTATGGGTCCAAGAAACGACAGCGTTGGCGGTGTGCAGGCGTCCTTGAATTCTTCTCCAGGGTCTATTGGTACCCTGCAACTGGTCTCTTACTTGGGGTTACTTTATAAAGAACTTGTAGGGATGTTCCCTCAAAGCTTCGGGTGTCATTGAATCGAATACACTGTGCATGGAAGAAGGGGCTCTGGATCGGATTTTCTCGTATGGGTTTGATTGTTTTTGTCATAGTTTATCTTCTGTTCTGTTCTACCATGACGACATGAAGGATCCTTCCATTGAGGGTTTTTCGCCTGATGCTTTTTTGGAGTTATGCTGGGAATTTATAGGTGGAAATATGAAGTCGGCAACCTTGTACTTATGATGTCTTCTTCCAAGTCCCTTGGGGCCGAACAAACCCTGCGGTTATACTTCTCGCCAATCCCCGATAAGCCCTGCGTGCCATGATTGGCCATTTGCTTGCATATGGGCCCAATCCCACGCTACTGTAGATGTTTGATACACTATGTGTCTGTCAAGGCCCCCCTTATACTTGCCCCCTGGTATATGCTTCTTTGAAGCTTCTCTACCTCGTCTAGGGTTTCTCCAACTTTTTTTTCTATCTGTTACATAATCCGGCCGCCCACACAAAGTTCTCCGCATCCACGTGAGCTCCACCGGACCCGATCCCGCAGTCCTCGCTTTCCCGAACTTTTTCGCTTTCTCTGTCGCATAGATTGTTTCTTACCCTCGGCAATCGTGTTCTCGCCTCATAATGCCCTGAAACCGTCGACGTGGGCTTTTTTTCTCTAGAGAAGAATGCGGAGTTGTGGCCGATCTGCACCTAGGATGATGCCGATGGTCCTTCTACCATGTCCTCCGTCAACGATAACGCCTCTTCACCCGGGAGCGGCGATGGGGTGAGCAAGCGCAAACAGGGTAAGGATCCCAAGACCCCTTGACTAGTCTACGGAGGAACGCACAATATACTTCAATTTGTCTACTACCAACTTTAGAATGCTTTCGACTTCCAGATTGGACCTCGGATAATCAAGTAGATCATGAATTCGCTGACCGGTGACTCAAAATGCTTAGGCTCGGCGGCGTGCGTTCACTGTCACCGGCGCAAAGTCCGTTGTGATGCTCGAGTCGTCGGAACCCCCTGTACCAACTGTCGCACCTCTGGCAAAACCGACTGCCGTATCCACGAGAAGAAAAAACGTCTCGCAGTGCGTTCAATTCTTGATCCCGTTCCGATCCGATCTCGGCCTCTGCCGACATCTGATCATGCCGCCAACTCTATAACTTCAACCGGCACACCGCTGCCGCCAAGCTTTCCAACTGCATTTGGGGGTGGCTCTGCGCTTGCAGGCAATTCCCCGCAGCAAACCTTCTTGTCCAATGCCGCAGAGCCATTTCATCAAGGCCCGGATCTGTCACACGCCCAGGAGGCGCACACGGAGATGGAGCAACATCTTGTGAAATTGATTGATGAAGAAGAGTCCGGTCGAAGAGAAATCCAACGCGGCGTGCGTGCTTTCTACGTCGGCCATGAACATTCCAACATGTCATTCTTGATTCGCCAGCAGCGGGATCAGGACGACGATGTATACCATTTTGCCAGCAATGAAATTCCACGGCGCCAGATGAAGACCGGGCATGACCAGCTTCTCATGGATGCGCTCACTCTCCCTGAGCCAGCTTTGGCGGATGAATTGGTGCAATCGTATTTTACCTACGTCAATCCGGGATACCCAATTGTCGATGAGGATCTTTTCATGACGCAGTACCGAAATCGAGATCCTGCAGATCCTCCTCCAATTTTGTTGCTTCAGGCCATCTTGTTAGTTGGAGCCCATGTCACTCGCGGCAAGGCAGAACGCGATGCACTGAAAGAGATCTTTTTCCGCCGGACCAAATATTTGTTCGACAATCGCATTGAGCGAAACCGAGATATTCTGGTGCAAACAGCGCTGCTGTTGACTTGGCATTCCGATAGCGCCGACGATGATGTCGCCGCAGATGCCCACTTTTGGGTTGGCGTAGCTGCCCGGATCGCCACCGGCCTAGGAATGCATCGCAACCCGGTCTCGAGCCGTTTTGTCACCCGAGACAGGCGAATGTGGAGAAGAGTATGGTTTATCTTGGTCCAGTTCGATGTGATGGTATCTCTTTCATATGGTCGACCACAAGCTATGTAAGTCATTCGAATTTGACATTGACTGAAGGTGATACTGATATACTTCTCAAGAAACCTGGATGACTCTGATGTCTCACCCCTGACGCCTGCTGACTTTGAAAACTGTGGACCTCGTGTACAAGCCGAATTTGTCATTCACTTCACAGCGCTGTGCACTATGATTTCGTACCTCATACGGGATCGGTTCGGCCTTCGAGCTAGTGATGAGCGACGCAAAGCCGTTTTACAAGAGGCCGATGAATCTCTAGCGAATTGGTCGTTGAAGCTGCCTGACAATCTGCGTCTTCGAGCGTCGGATATGGACCCCTGGTCAGCCATGTTGCACCTCACCTATAACAACTTCCTCATTTTACTTCATCGGCCACATCCAAGAGCATCGGCGTATTCCGACGACTACGGTCCTCACGACGCAGAAATCTGTAGCGCCGCTGCTGGAGTTATTGCTTCCATCTTTGAGGAGCTCCGGCTTAATGATCGCTTGAAATTCTTATGGTACACTGGTGTCCATACCCTGTTCACGGCCATGATTCAAGTCCGTGTGGAACTTCGGTTCTCTAATCCAGTTCTTGCCATTAATGCATTGCGCCGTTTCGATTCCGCATCTTATTCGTTGCGAGAATTGGCCCAGTATTGGGTTCACGCAGGCACTATTTTGCGGCTCTTTGAAGATTCTAAGCGTCTTCAAGAGGATTTGCGCCTAGCAACTACCGACCGATCCAAGTCATATAACGCTGTTCCGCCTGTGAATAAAATGCCCATCACGGTATCCGAGGCTGCCGCAGCCATGCAAGCCGTGCATACTCCACGGCCCCTCTCCTTTGGCGTACCGACTCCAGAGTCCTCGCACACTCCAATGCAAGGCACACTGTCACCGCAGCCCGCCCCGCAGTTCGACAATTGGATTACCGCTCCTCTTCGACTCAATGTTGGTCCTATGGACAGAAATGATCCCTACGCAGCCAACATGCAGGTAGACCAAATGGATCAAACTCGTGATTATCCAGACTGGAGACAACTATTCTCATTTACCGATTCTGACCTCGCGGTGCCCATGGCTGGTGAGGGACTCCTCGAATTGGAAGACGAATGGCGGCAGATCTACTGGCAGGATACACCAATGGCAGATCTCATCCAAGATGGTAGTTGGCTTCCTGGGTAGCCTCTTACTCTCCGCAGCAGTGCCTGCAATTTTAAAGGATTCTGCGAGCACACAACTTACACCGCCCTTCCTCCACGAACTGCCTATTGAGCACGCTCACACTCCCTTTTACCTCCTCCCTCTTTTCTCCCTATCACCACGAACCCGTGACCTGACGACGAGATGAGATACGCAAGGCACGGATGACCGCAAGATTTACAAAAGCTTGATCACGATATCATGTCGTACACGATTACGTACAGCTTCTTTTCGATAGATTTATACACAATTGTTATTTAATTGGAAGACCTTAACAGGATTGACATTTGTTACCATTTCTTATAGCTTTACAGGGTTGACCTGCGGGTATATGTATGATACATATCGGAATGATTTACTCACCTTCCAGGATGATTCTATGCAGTGTACATAATAGTAATTCTCACGAAAATAGAAGATGAGATAAGGTCGCATCGTGCCTCAGCCAAATACGAACCGCTTCCAATTATCCGCGAGCTGTTGTACACCCCTCCGCAACTCCCAGCCCCGGACCTCACATACCTGACGAGCCACCTGCTCCAGTAAATCGTCCATTGACGGCCCAGCAGTGTGGAGATCACTCTCAATCAGAATACGGTCCTCCGGCAGCATCTTGACCACATCAACAACCTTCCCAGTCCCTGGCCCAGAGAAGTTAATCAGGCACGAGAAAGAGAAGTAAACATCAGATGGATTCGTCTTGTTCAAAAACTGCCGGAGTTGCTCAACGGGCCCAGAGTAAGAATGCATACAAATGCGCGGAGGAAACGGCAGTGGCGAGGACTCATGCATATCTTCGGCATCCTCATCTCCCGAGAGAGCCCCCTCCGCATCCCGACGTCTCTCTCGATCCCGTCGTGACATGAGCACCTTTTCATGTCCGGCCCATAGACCTTTCAATGTATCAAACACGGCTCCGTGTGCTTGTACACTGTGCACCGAGACCGCACGCTGCATCTCCCCGGCAAGCCGGAGCTGGGATTTCAGCACTGTTTTCTGATGCTCCATTTTCACCTTATACGGGGAGAGTCGTCGGTTCTCTCGAGATCCAGGCGTGAGCTGGTCATCGCGATTGTCTAGTCCCTCTGTTGTCCAGGGACTGGGGAGCCGAAACGATTTGTCCAGACCTATTTCCCCAACGAGGGCATAGGGAAACGATTCCAGTCTCTCCCTCGTCTCGGTGATAAGCTCAGAAAGGGGCTTTGGAGTTGGTAAGAATTTCAAAAATTCTGGATCCTCGGCTGGCGATGGTGTCAGGACTGCTGTATAATGGGCTTCTTTCTGCTCTGAAGATAGCTCTTGCGAGTTTATATTTGTCGTTTGGGTGTCATCTAGGATCTGGTGCGAGAACCATGGATGCCATCCAAAACATGGAATTATTCGGTCTGCTACCTCGGATGATTCGTGTTGTTTATTGATAGATTGGGTTATTTGATGCACCAGGTCTTGGTCTTCTGCTCGTGTGGCCATGACGGTCAGTGAGTGGGCCTTCATGTGTGGAATCATGGCGGTCGAGGCCATTGTGTCGGTGGGGTGGCAATGAGCATCGTGGATGCCGATATCCCAGGGGAACTCATGATCGGTTGACATGGTGCAGTGTAGGGAAGAGGGTAGTGTAGATCGAATGTTAAAGTTATTCTGAAATTGGCTCGGGATGACGTAAGTGGGGAATATCACATGCTATTTCTCCGCATTTTCATCCGTCGAGAAACAGTCGTGACTTCCTCTCCAGCTTTGACTTCAGTACCAGGGGGGTACGTATATCTGGATATTTGGATACCTACTGTAGGCTCATACCTGGGTAGGTATACAATGTACATATTGCCCCGGGAGCGTACTCTATACGGGTCAGCATTATGCATATATGCATATGCGTGTAGTTTAGACTAAGGTTATAAAGGCAGCTGCAACCCCCCCAGTGGTTCGTTCCTTCCGAACTCGTATTTTCCCTCCGGGGGAGTCCATACCATGTGCGGTTCCGTCTCATCACTTTTGGCGTTGCCGCTCCTATGTCTCATATCGATCCCCCTCATCTTCTCGGCATGGCTGACTCTCTCCATCGCCTTATTCACCCTTCTCTTGCGAGTGTCCGTGGTCTACCTTGAGGTAGGCTATGCGCTGATCGTCAACTTCTTTACACTTCCAGCCTCTGCCAACTCGTCTTCGTTTTTAACCTTTGCCCCCTCCGAATCACCAACGCCAGCAGCTGGCAATTCTCGAAGAAACTCGGCACATGGATTGACACAGCCTCACCGAACCAATGATGCTCTCTCATCACTTGGGTTAAATGGATTCCAAGATGACCATTCTACGCGTAAGAGCAAGAAAAGCTACGCTCGCAGTATGATCAAAGCGCATGATCTACCTACTGCACCATTGCCTGCGAATTTCATCGGTTTCCCCGTCAGCGGTGATAAGAGGCGGGATTTCGAAGGAGTGGGCGGTTGGCGCTCATACCCGGATGTTTCATCTCGAGCCTCAAAGCCACGCAGCATCCATTCTGGACAAGAAAAGCCTCTGAGCTCGTCATCCTCATCAACACATAGCCTCGCCGGCGAAATCGGCGTGGGTGAGGATATCGATGCTGATGAGCGTGCCTGGCTATCTCTAAACCATCGCCTGGAACTACCCTCTCGAGTCGTGACATTTGGACCAGGCTCCACGGCTCCTTCAAACGTGACAAGCCCTGTATATGGAGATTCTGTGAATGTCTCGTCCAATGCCCTTACGCCTTTGTTTTCGGCTGGCTCCTACGATGACCATGTACATTACCCAAGCGGGCGTAGGCACCATCATCGTTCTCATACCACTTCTGCTCTTACAACGTCTGATCTTCGTACGGGAAGCGGTCTTGCCTTGTCCTTATCTACAAGACCGGATCAATCGAGTCGTCCTGTTTCGCCTTCATCAATGCGACGTGCTCCTTATATGACTCCACAATCGTTTTCACCTTCACAAACACGACCGTCGATGCGCTCGCTTCCGGCTAGTAGTGCACCACATACCACAGGGCATATTTTGGCGGGCAGTAGTCATGGTGCTGGGGGTTACTTTGCCTTGTCACGACCTGGTGGAATGCCGGTGCCAAACTTTTCGACGGTCGTCAGTCCAAGCTCTAGTGGGCGTACCACGCCGGGTACGGAGGACTACAACTCGTCATCGCAGTTGACTCGCTTTATTGCGCATTATCCCACTAGCGTGAGACATCGAAGACGGAGTATCTCGGGTCCTCATGCGAGACGGCTTTCTATGGGCGACCGGCAGGCATGATAGCGTTACACTTGGATGAATCTGCTAACTCTGAATTCAAAGAATCAAGTACTACATAAGGGCCTAGGCAGAGTTGTATAAAGAAGATATCGTTTGAGATCTATGTCTAGAGAGAAGATGTACATACAATATGGAAATAAGCAACAGTGAACCGAAGTACCCACGCCAAATTATAAACTCCAAGCTGGGATCCTGGAATCCCAGCCCGCGCTCCAAATCTTAATATTCATCGAACATCATTAACGGGCATTTCACGGCAGAAAGACGCGTCGTGTCGTCAATGATGAAAATTTTGGTTCATGAAGAGGCCCTCTCCCGCTTATTAACATCCTCCATCTCCGATAAAACCACTCGGTTAAACTCTTCCCATCCGTCCAAGTACAAATGGTGTCCAGCTTTACTGATGACAACGACCTTTGCAGAGCCTTGGTCTTTCTGTCGTTCCTCTGGTGTAGCATCGGCCAGAACACGACGCTTCTCTTCTTCCAGACGAGCCGCAGCGGCATGGCCGCCCGATACGTCCATCCAGTCGTGATCACCGTACATTAAGACGACGGGCAGTCCATTTTCGCGTCGTGGCGCGGGGGTTTCAGTTGAAGCAGGGGCGGGTTCAGTGACTGGCGCATCAGCCGGGGTAGAGGTTTTAGCCCCGACTTTGGAAAAAATGGAGCATGAAGAAGATTCAGTAGTCGTTGATGTGGGAAGCGAGTTGCCAGAATTGATCATTTGTCGGCCCACGCCCTGGATACGGTGGATAAGAGGGCTGCGTGCGAATGCACCTGGCGCAAGAATGTATGCTAGTGCATACTCGCCACTTCCTCGAAGACTGAAAATCGAGTAAGAATAGTCATGCAGCGCTTTAGATTCCTCGGCAGGGAGGTGCGAAAAGCGGCGGGAGGTCCAACCGGACACGATTCGTGGTCCGAAAGGACCTGTCCAGCGTACAATGCTGAAGGGGGAGATGTTGGCTTCCCACAAGTATGCAAACCACTTGGGAAGAACCCGACGGGGTGGTTGATTCGTGGCCGCGGATTGCACTTCAGGGTTCCGACCTGTGATAAAGCTGCCTTCGCTGGTCTTTGGCACAGAGGCTGGCGTTGCAGTGATATCCCGTTGGTCCTGGGTCAGTTCGTTCGGGAGCGTGGAATCTGACGGCTCAGCTACGTCTGCAGTGACCGCATATGGGTCCTCGGGAATGCCAACAGGGGATGCGAGAATGAGCTTGTTGAGGTGGCCCGGGTACTTGAGGGCGTATGCGACGGCCATGTAACCACCCAAGCTGTGGCCGAGCAAGGTGAATCGATCAATCTTGCGCTTAATACGCCATTCTTCCAGGGCATCGACGAACCACGCTTCGGCTTCCCGAATAGCTTCTTCGCGCTCCTTGGCTTTAATCTTGAATGGCGGACGCGTGCTTCGACCCATGCCTAGCATGTCCAGCGCATGGAGCTGCCATCCCTTCAACCGGCTCAGTGGCTCGAAATTCTTGTAAAAGAAACCAAGTCCAGCACCATATCCATGCAGCATGACCAAATGCTGGTCAGCCTCTTCCCCAACCCTCTCTACCGAGAACTCGTTGAGGGCCCGATCTTTCCCGCTGAGCTCCACCATGCTGGAGCTCCACCGGCGGGGCCCATAGGGGTCATCTTGAGATTGCGTTGAAATCTCGCCTTGCTGGTTATGGTCTGCAGATTGCAGGCTGGCCGAGGAGCTTCCATTAGGGAAGTCTGATGTGTTACCAGTCTGGAGGTGGGTGGGGGGTTGGCGATGTAGATAAGGGAGGTAGGACAGAACCTTGTGTTCAGCTGCCGCCGCAGGTAGACGAGCCCACTAGAAAACCGAAAGGCACTTTAGCGAATCTCTCCAGGAGGGGTTGTTCTGGTAGACCACATACCCATTGGCTGAAGCCTTCTCTGTATCCCAACGGGAAGAATGCTGGGCTCGCAGCTTTCGCCCCAGCAGCAGCGCCAGCGGCATGTGGGAGGCGCTCGCGGCTCTGTGAGGGCGAGCCACGATTGCCATGCTCGCGGACATCTGCCTGCGACGTGTTAAGTGATTCGGACGCCATTGAGGAGGACTTGCGCCGCCCTATCGAGCACGTGGCAAAAAGTGCAGGGCGTGTTGTATAGACCCTCTGCGCTAACAGGGGAAGTCGTGTGAAGTTGTTTATACGAGTGCCAGACCGACAGGTGATTTCTGTCACTGGAAGAAATCGAGCCACGATGCGCATGGACAGAAGTGAGAAGAAGCCAGAAAGAAAAGGCGCAACCTTGGAACCCGGAGACAAATCGGTGTCGCCGCTTAACCCCGACAAGGCAACAAGTCAATACGCAATTAACCCCAGAAACCGGGATTCCGACCCGAGCCAAAATGGAAGTTGAGTTTTGTGTGGCAAGTTGATAAACAGATCTCAATCTGTATCCATATACCTCGGTATAGGTGGAGTATACAAGGGAAAGGCGGAAGGAGAAAAAGCAATGATGTCGCGATCTGCGGATACCCAGATTCCCTTTCCACTCCCGCCTTCTCCTCCCTCAAACACTTGCGATGACGAACGTATTGGGCCGCGTCGGCCGTTGATTCTAGGAAGTTCGCAGTGTCTTGTGTGTTTATTTCCATCATGACAACTTCCTTGGACCAGCTCGTCAAGGGCGCTCCAGTGCCTGAAGCCCGCGCCCCAACACCCGAGCCATTGACTTCTACACATGCTTCTTCCTCGCCACGGCCCTCAACCCCAGATCCACTAGCCTCTCTCCCCTCTTCGCCACCCCAGATCTACTTAAATCTTTTGATTCTCGAAGCGTCGCTCCGCGCACAGTACCTAGCTCTGCGCGAACGCCGCCGCCAAAACACGTTCTTCCTGCTACTCCTAGCAGCTTGGATTGCCTACTTTGTATATGCACTGTTCCTCCGCCCTCGAGAAGATGGCCGCGGAGTGGGTGGCTCGGTATATTGGGTAGTGGAGATGGGAGAAAAGGTCGCCCTGCTTGGTGGGGTGGTGACCGCGTTGTTAGTATGGGGAACAGGGCAGTGGGAACGTGGAATACGCTGGCCACGACGATGGCTTGCTGTTGCCAACCGCGGCCTACGCAACATGAATACTAAGATCATCGTGATACGTGGGCCTTGGTGGCAAGAACTGCTGTCCTACGTCTCATTCTTGTTCCCTTTCTCTGCACCCTTCTTCCCCTCACCTACTGGGAACTTTCATTTTGTTGAACGCCATCCCTCTGAAAAGCGCGGTAGTCGGCAGCACTACCAGCAATACTACAACGGTGGTGACAGCGAGTCAGGCTTAGTGGAGGAAGACCTCAGTGCTGGTGGTGACTATATCCGCCTTTTGCTACTGCCTAAATCGTTCTCCCCGGAATTCCGTGAGAATTGGGACGACTATCGCACCGATTTTTGGGAGAAAGAGAATGAGCGCCGAACTCAACTCCGTCATAAGTTGCGCGAGCGCGAGCGCCAGCTTGCTCAGGCCGAAGGTGGATGGTTTTGGCGAATTGGACTGGGCTGGCGCGCTTCGCAGCGCCGCCGTCTAGTCGCAGCGACCCTGCACCGGTCTCTTGATGCAGAACCCAAAATACGACACCAACATCAATCATCCGTCTCGTCGCGACTCAACCAGGACCACCGCGCATCTTCTCGCCGCCCTGAATCTACCCATTCCCGCACCTCGTCTTGCAGCCCCACTCCCGAGGACCGACCACCGTCCCGCTCTGGATCCGGTCGTCCCCGCCGCGGAAGCACCACCCCATCTATATCTGGCGCTGAGCAAAGCCCTCAGCAGCGGAAGCGAAAGGGCTCCAGGGCATCACGGCGTGGCCCATCGCCTCTCACACAGGCACAGGCCCGAGAGGGCGTGCGGATGCCATCGTTCTCTTCTGACGATTCGGGTATCACACCTATGACTGAGATTGAAAAAGACATTATACCAACTTCTGTATCTTAATTGAACCATGCTGTCTAGATTACGAGAAGCCGACTATGATATGTTTATACTTTGAATTCGGGGGGTTTTTTTTTTGCTGTCTCGAAACAGCGTTTTCCTCAGATCTAGAGTTCTATGCCAACTAATACACCAAGATAAACAGGCTCCAGAGGAGATAGGTAATTAGCCAACAGTACGGTCTAACGTGCATCTCATGATCAGGATCGCTTGAGTCATCTGATCAGAAACCCTCCCCCCCCCCCCCTTCGCCCGGAATGGCCATATTACGATCGTAGCCCATGAGCCCTTATGTCTGGGATCTTGATATCCCTGGTAACTAGGCTTCGACAAAGCACTCGTCCAATCTTCTATCCAAAGTCGGTTGAAAGGCGCTGGAGATATCCTTTACGTGAAAAGTTATTCTTGTCGATTCCTGAAAGAAAGAATTCAGCTTGTCCCTCTCTGCATCCACTTTATATCACATCATAAAGAATTTGAACAAAGCAAAAGGGCCATCGAACCGGCTTTTACCCAACAGACATTCCGAGATGATCCTTGGTGGCTTACATATGGTCAAGGATCGAGAACAAAGAGAGTTTTCCACCGACTGAATCATCCATGGATGCAAGATGTGCTATGACTCTTGTTGAAAATGCTGGATTGATTATATTATACACGTGTGAGACTGGACTTCAAACCACATCTTGCTATATCCCACATGTCCAACATGGACTGGGTTCAATTAGCCCAATATCCCTTTTTCGACCATCGCAAGTCCCCATCAGCCACACAGTGTGATGGCATCGCTCAGTCCCTAACTGGTGCCACGAACATCGTCCCAGTTAACAGTTTGAATACAAGGACCTATTCTGTCATCTGCAACGATTGTTCAACACTGCCGTTAGACCGCATCGTGGTCTTCCGAGAAGCAAACTCCAAGACTGAGCCCCTTGACTATATAGTCAAACTTGCAAAGGAGACTTATGGTCCTTTGGCGCCTGAACCCACATTTTACGATAGATTGGAGAGCACAAATCCTCCACTTTCTATCTACACTATGCCGTGTCAGCCTGGTATATCTCTTCTCAGTGCTCTACGCTGTCAAGTCAAGCTCTCACGGCAGCAAAAGGCCAAACAGGTTAGCTTTATTCGGGACGTAGCAAGGTATCAACCCTATCTGATTCATACAATTTTGTAATTTGAGACTGATCAATTTTCTAGATTCTTTGCTCTCTCCTGGTCGAACAATCAGATCATGGATCCCCCCGAACTACTCTATATCCGCCAAGCAGGCATCCGCCACCAACTCCGCCTATTCAAACAATTAGCACCCTTAGTCCTCCCGGTCCACTTGATCGATGAACTGATTCAGGTTTTACCTACCCTTTTCAGTGCCGAGTATCCCTCGGTCTTGACAAACGGGAACCTTTCCCTAACAAATATCGGCGTGGACGAGGCAACCTATGAAATATCAAATATCGTCGACTGGTCTCTAGTCAAGGTTCTGCCCTTCGGAATGGATCTGGATGTTTTGTTCTTGGTGACAGGATACATGGGGTCGAGGAACTGGAGAGATTACGAGTGTAAGCAATTCATGCTGGATTGCTTCTGGGATGAGTTTTGGGCGAGTGTGGAACCATCCGTTGATCGGGGAAGGGACAGGATCATTGCAGAAAAGGCTGCGCTGATAGGGGCGCTTTTGAGATATGGCTTAACTAGACGGGAGGATGGGGCTTCGGATAGTGAGGTTTCGGTTTCTGATCGGGATACTGCCTTGTTGAGGGCGTGGTTTGGGGTTACTGCATAGGGCTTTCAGCATTAGACTTTCCTTGTTGGTTCTTAGTAGACTAGTCTGTAGAAAGGTTTGGGTAAATTTTGGAGCTATCAATTCCTAGGTGGGGCTTTATCGTATTTGTTGCTTGATGGTTTGAATGGCTTATTGGGGCTCGTGGCTTGGGTGTGGCAGGTCAATCAATAGAAAGGGTCAAAGTTCTGGTTGTATTAGACATTGAAATGCATATATTCTTTAAGAAATTGATTCGTAAATCCCCTAGTCTGTCGACTCCATACTCCATACAAAGAGAACTATGATATCACCCCAATGCAACGACTAGAAAACATGCTCATAAGAAGGACCAGATGGCCCAGAATTTCCTGATAATACACCCATCCTAGGGCTTAGATTCGGTATACGTTGTCGTCATCCTCGACGAACCTATTCAAGTGGATTAGTCAAAGTTAACACATGTACTGATAGGGTAACTCACATCATCAGGTTCTCATCATTCATTTTCTGCAGAGCCTGAATAGCCTCGGGCCGTGGGAAAGCATGCGCAGCGCCACGGCTAGGTGATGTACGAATGGCTGTATTGACCTCGTTGATCAACTCGTCAACATTGGTCATGTCTCCATCAGTGAAGACACGAGTACCCATGAGAGGACCCAGAATTTGGCGGAAGAATGCATAGCGGTCAGGTGTGATGGGGTGGTCCGAGGAGGTGGACTGGGAGTTGTCGGTTTGCGACTGCACAAGCTGTGAGGCGGGATGGGAGGACGCCACAGACATCTGTGACTCGGTCTGCTGAGTGCGCGTCGCTTGGCTGCGAGAAGCACGGGGGCTAGCCGTGTGGAGACTCTGGCTCTCTTCCGCACCCGCAGTGCTGGCATCACCACGGGATCTGGTGGTGCGGGCTGGGGTGGCAGATGTCTGACCACGGTAAGGTGTCTCGTCATCGTCATCAAGCTCAGAGTCGCTCTCATCGTCGGAATCCTCGTCAAAGGTCTGCACCTTGCGGCGCTTACGGCGCCCATCGTCTTGCAACTCCTTGAACATGGCAAAGCGCAAGATGGCCTCGGCATTCTTAGCATCCTTCTCATCGACTCGGTTCGACAGGCGGGCCTTAGCGTGGGCGGTAGCCAAACGAATCAAGGTCTCAAGAGTACGAGGTGTGATGGGTGAGGTGCGACGCTGGTTGTTGGAGAGGTCGTCATTTCGGAGGGCGGAGTATACGGCGATAATGTGATCGGCAGCGCCCTTGGATAGCACAGGTTTGACTCGGGATTTGGCGTACTGGATGTACTTCTTAATGAAGGGGATGCTGATGATTTCCACGTTCTTGTTACGATTGCGGCCATTTGTAGGAATCATGCCACCGTGAAGCATGACGTTGAACTTTTCGAAGACCTCTGTGGGTTGATTGGCATCTTGACGGTCTTCGATTCCCACACCCAGAGTCTGATTGAGCTGCTCACGAACAGGGGCGCCTTCTTCCGTTCCGGGCTGGCGGTATCTGTGCATGCGGAGGACGTGCTCTGAAATGGTGCGGTCCTTGGCATCTTCGATGTCATCGGTCACAATGAAGAGCAAATCAAAACGAGAAAGAAGGGAGTCGGGCAGGGCAATGTTCTTGTGGGGGTCCTTGTGTACGTCATACTGGCCGTAGACCGGGTTGGCAGCAGCCAGGACACTGCATCGCGCATTCAGACTCGTGTGAATACCGGCCTTAGCGATGGTGACGGTCTGCTGTTCCATAACTTCGTGAATGGCCACACGGTCGACATCGCTCATCTTGTCGAACTCATCAATACAAACCACTCCACGATCACCCAGAACCATGGCTCCGGCCTCCAACCGGCGCTCTCCAGTCTCCTTATCGGAGGTGACGGCTGCAGTCAGACCGACACCAGATGAACCCCGACCAGTTGTGGCGATGGCCAACGGAGCAGTGTTGAGTACGAAACGAAGGAGCTGGGACTTGGCTGTCGAGGGATCACCAACCATAAGAATGTTGATGTCACCACGCAAGTGAGTGCCATTGTCCAAGTTCTTCTCCATACCACTAAGCAGCATGAGCAAAATGGCTTTCTTGATGTAGTCATGTCCGTGAATACTGGGTGCCAGAGATTGTGACAGCAATTCAAAAACATTCTTCTTCTTCGCAATCTTGTTGATGTTTCGAATGTCCGTGTCTGTAATGGTGGCCTGGGCGATACCTCCACCGGACTTGGATGAAAGTTGAATGATGTTGTTGGCCATCACAACTGTGCGGAATGTCGACGAGCCGGAGCTAGCATTGCGGTTTCCGAGAGACCGGTAAATTCCCACCAGCTGGATTCTGTCTCCTGGTTTGGCCTTGTCAACTAGATCGTCATCCAGAATAACGTCAACGCTGCGGGGTAGCTGGCCGGCCGGAGCCCGTTCGGGCATTTCTTGGATCGAGATAGACTGGTGGTCCATGTAGGTCGAGTAGCCGTATTCGGTGATAAGCTAGGCATACTTGTTAGACCAGCTATTATTGACTCTCGACCACAGATTTTCTACTCACGGGATTCTTATCTTCGTCCTCCTGAGGGTAGACATTTAAGCTTGTGGCACCGCTGGCGGTCATAGTCTGGTCCCGATACTTTCTGGCCAAAAAGCGATCCTTCTTCTCGCTGTAGTGAACACTCTGAATCACCTTGGGCCGGACCAAGGAACATTTCGTCACAATTCCTTCCAGGGAAACCATGCGGTTCAAGTGCTGGGATCCCAGTGTGCGTGGGTTGCAAGAAAATTCTCCAAAAGCACCAACATATGCGCAGTAGTAGTTCTGTTGGAAAGACCCGTTAGCAACCAAAAAAAACCCTGTCTTTATATCTCAGACACATACTACTTCATCCGCAGTTTCCTTGGCTGGCCTACCGGGCAAGGTCTTCACCACTTCTTTCAAGGCCCGGTCGAAGGCTTCCGAGTATTCAAAAGGGGAGGTGAGAAGCCTGTTTAAAAACAAGTTAGAAATTCGTAGGCGATACAATGAGTGGACTTGATATACTGACCCCTCGGCAAGCTCCCGGTTGTGTGCTCGGAGCTCATCAACGCTAACCTACGGGTTCATCAGTATTTCATCCCACAATTCCAGGGAGAAAATCAACGCACCGTCAAACGGCGCATTCCTCGATTCAGCATCACCACAATATCTGCTCGATAGCTAATTGAAACAGTCAGAATATTCACATATCATTTTCGTTTCGATTAACGGACCTGCGCGCCCGTGCATCGCCTAGATAAAAAAACCAAAATGTCAGCTCAAAGCTCCAGAATAATCCAGTATTCCGATGATACTTACTGGGATCAAGGAATTCAATGGCAGCACGCACGCGATCCTGCGCGGCCTCATCTCGTAATTGAACGCCTTCCATGGTGTCAGGGGGGTGTCTGGTGTGGTTGTGTGAAGCACCCGAGTCGAGGAGGTTGGAAGGGAAAGATGGGAAGTGCGTGGATCCCGATCGGGTAAAATTGAAACGCGTGAACAACACTGGCACGCGTTCGCGTTCGCTTATGTCATCGGCGCGGGGCCGTCCTAGTTATCCATGGGTTCCTTAATTGTTTCTACTATACGAAGTAGTTCATCAAAATAACCTAGCTCTTAAGGTTTAAGGTATTTTTTAAAGGTCTGCATCTAATCAATTATAACTATCTAGGTAAATACATGGAAATGTTCCAATATTGGGATGGGTTTGCAACTGATTGTATGCAAAAATGGGGTGTTGTACATTGGATCTATACAAATGGTGTAGTATACATGAACAGGCTCAAAATCAAGGAATAAATATATACATGAGAGAAAGGTTGTCCAGATACCTCTTCTCTGGGTGTTTCATACCGGCGATGTGGTCGTATGAGACCATTCTGAGGACTCGGGCCGTTAGAAGTCAGTCTCGGGCCGGTTGAAAAGATTCAGTGGTTTGCCCTGCGATCGGGTGCTGTTAGATGGCCGTTTTCTCAAGACGCCTGGTCTCGTTGCCTTCATAGATTTGCCTGTGTAGCGGTCTTGGCTTTGCAAGTCAAGTAAATTTGCCGGAGAGAGAATACCGTCCCACCCTTCTTGGCTGAGTGCTGCACGCTCGTGGTATTGTTTGACAACGTCTGTTTTTTGATTGTGCTCGTCTGGTGTCTGCGCGGACTTGTTGGTAACTTCTTGTTGCTTATCATCGTTCACATCGATCTGCTCGACCCATTCGACTATTTCAACCTCATCCACCTTACCCTGGTGGACGAAAGTTGCACGTTTGGTCCGACCCCCAGGCCCAAGGACACCACCAGGGGCGGAGCCTAAAGCAGAGGGCAACGGCGCCTTATCATGATCTGGTTGCTCTCCACGCTGTCGAAGAACAACACCCTGGATCCTGTCGCGCAGGTAAGGCATTTTGATGATGGCATCAAGCGTCCTCGGTGCTGTATTAGACAATTTGTCGAGCTCATGACTGCCTTTCACAATGGTTGCGCTCCGAATGCGTTCCCAGGCAGCAGCAAGGTGAATAATCATATTGTATGTGGGCTGCATGTAATCTGGAGACACGTGCTTCCAGTACTTTGCCGCCTCCTTCCCGAGGTAACGGCCAGACTGTAGGGGTGTGCGCTTGTCCTCAATCAGGGATAAAGTCCTCGGGGTCCCGCAAGGCTTCAGCGATTGGCCTCGGATAAGTCGATTCCATCCAGGCCAGTGAGGCATGAAGTAATCCTCAAATATCCGGAATGCTTCGAGTATGTGATCGAACTTAACGGAAACCGCAAGCATCTGCACAAGGGTGGACCGATTGAAGGTTGACAATTCAAAGCCAGCTGCCTCGACCTCGGCCACGACTTCAACCATTTGTTCGGGCTTGTGCTGGTGAGCCAACGACTGCAAGAAAAGAGAAAGGGTTCGAGAAAGTATGAAGCGGCGTGAATGGATGATCTGATTATTTTGCTTGTCGGATGGATCGTTGGGAACAATTTCACTCTGATCATGAGCAGAGGAATCAGAGATGGCACCTGGAATCGATGCCGAAGGCTTGAAGATATCAAGAACTTTTACTCGGCTAGCTGTCTTGATTGCACTTGAAAAGGCAAGTTGCCAACACTCACCCACTTCTTTGTACTGTTCGGCGTTGAGATGCGCAGACATCATAGCATTTACAAGGCGAAGTGGAGCAGAGAAAGAGCCTGAACCTTGTGCGCTCGTAGGTGCCATGCTAGACAACTGTCGCTGGTAAAGTTCACGGGCCATAGATATCGCACCAGTTGCGCCGTACTCCTGGATAAGGTACTCATAATGCCAGGTACCAAAAGCCTTTGCTAGAGACTCCGTTCGACCTTTGGATGAATGAAGCATGCTTGCGAGCGCAGTTGTATCACATCGGGATATTGACTCGATAAGCAGTATCTCGAGAGTCTTAATGCGCTTCTCAGCATTAGCAGTTTTTTCATCTTTTCGGTCTTTTCGGTTAGGTCTCTTCGTCCAGTGGTCGGGTGGTATTTCTGCTTCAAGGTTCAAAAGACTGGACTCCAAACCGGAATGATTGAATCGCTCAAGCATCTCACGAAATATGACCTTGACCATCGTAAATTGTCGGGTTTTGATATATCCAAGAATTAGGATAGCATAGTGAAGCTCCGTCGCTTGCAAGACCCCTCGCTTGTGGTTTCGCCTTAGGGCCATGCGCGCCTGATCAGGTTCGCTCACCAAAACCAGGCGGAGCAGGTCAGTCGCATACGTTATCTCATCTGGCCGTAACCCAGCTTCTCGCATAAGAGAGCACACTCGAAAGAAGGAGTGGTGGTCAATCCTGAACGCATATTGCATCAGAAGTGCGTTCCACATCCGCATTGGGGAACCCTCCACATTGAGCTTTAAGCACGTTGTCGCAAGCTTTTCGGCTAAGTCCAGACGGCCGTTGCTGATGTATGCTTGAGCAACTGTGCTGAGCATCGCCATTGTGACGGTTACCCGCTGCTTCTCTGCCTCGCGGAGCAGCGCGCGAACACCACCAACATCTCCTTTATTAGCACATACTCCCATCATGATGCCAAATGTGTGGGAGTCGGGTCGCATTTTAGCCCGAATCATTTTGGAAAAATGATAGAAGGCGCCTGCCGAATCATCGTTGTTTGCATATGCGGTGATGAGGATATTCCAACACACCGTGTTTGGCTTAAGATGAAACTCCTCTGCCAGCCTTCGGAATTGATTGACGGTCCCCGGAACATCTCCCACACTCGCGTGGGCATATAAAAGTGGAGTCACCAGTCGGCGGCTCTTTGGCTTGCCATAATCTGCCACAAGCTTGTCAAATATAATGTTGACTTGGGACACATTTCCAGAACGACCGAAGAGATTCAAGACGTCTCTGTAGGTCTGCATTGATGGTTTCCCATGAAAGTGAGCGACTTCACCAAGGAAATACTGGATACTCTCGGTCAATTCGAATTTGACGAGAAGTTCCAATTGACGGTTCCAAAGCTTTTTCGAAAGGCGCTGTTTTGGATCGCGATCAAGGAAGGCCCGCAATTCTTGGTAGAAGATGATTGATCGGGCAAAATCCAATTGCTTCGTTGATGATTGAAGGGATTCCATGATGTTGACATGGTGTTGCAGAGTCATGATTTTCAAATCATCAGACACCTGTATGAGAGGGATCAGAATATTCATCGAAGTACCTGTGAGCAACTCAGAGGATTTTGAAATGCGTGTTAAAAATGATTGCACAATGTCTCGGCGGAGAGATCCTTGAGCAGTGACCTCACTTGCTTCGTCTTTAGCATAGACTGCCAACGCAAGTACGTATTCAGGGAGTTTCGGGTTCAGCGAAGCGGGTGATAGGATTTCTTGTTTTTCTTTTCTTTTCCCGTGAAAAGACTTCCACTGGGAATGAAAGGTCCATATCTTCTCTGCGTTGGCCCAGTCACGACGGTTCACGAAGTATGAAAATGCCAATGTAAAACAAAAATCGGCATTTTCCCTTGCAACGGCCATTTCACAGATTCGCACCAGATTCTCGGGCTTTCCGCAACGAAGCTGGGATTGGATGATCTGGTGAAAATGGTCATGGGTACATTCTTCCAGTGGCAGATCTTGGAAAAGATTCCATGCCCGCTCCGCATCTGCGGCTTTCTCTGACAAGCTGAAAAAGGCACAAAGTGAAGCACGAGCATTCAAGGGACGCCCAGCTGCGAGGTAGAGCACCCAGGCCCTGTCGGGTGAAGAATCCTTTTCTGGCGATTTCAGAAATTTCATAAGATCATCAAATGACCTTTTGTCTTGGATGCTAACATCTTTTATATCCTGTGGCAAAGGTAGCCGGTGTGCCTTTGGCTCCTCTTGAGGGTGTTGCTGAAGACTGGAGGCTGCAGGATTTACCACTTTCGCCGTTATGGGTTCGATGCTCGCATCTGCCATGTCCTGCTGCAAAGGTCGCTCGCGTGATTTGGGCTCATAATGAGGATTTTGCTGAAGACTTGAGGCTTCCGAGGCATATGTCCTTCGGGGGTTGGCGAGTGTCCTTTTCCTCCGACGCAATCCCGGTCTCCTGGGCAGACGAGATGCCCGAAGAGCCACAAATTCTTGTGTCTTCTGGGGATATAGAAAGTCAAGGAACGGGGAGACGGTTTCGTTTGCGCTTAAACTTCGATATGGAGGATTGGGAACGGACGACAAGTGCTGACCCGGTGGCTGCGTGAGGGCTAGAAACCAGTGGGCGGCGTCTCTTCCTGAGGTATTGTACTTCCAGAAGTGATGACACAAAGACCTTCTGGTTCGTATGGCGCCATTAGGATCTCGAAAGAAACGCCGACCCGCGGTCTCCAAGCCGCTGGCAGCACGTTCGAGCATTACCCCCGATCGTCGCTGCTTCGAACACTGAAATCACCGATATTGATATACAGCCTGCATCATATTGTACCCGAGTTACCTATTGGTTCAAAATGGAAGTCAGTCGCCAATTCTGCTGAGGTTTTTCTTTAGATGCGAGCGATCAAACAAGCTGTTTGGAAAGCATCTTGACCTACCCGGATAAAAAGAGAACGCGAGCCACTCTGCAGGAAGGTTTCGGGTCTTGGCCTTCGCGTACTGTAGCCAATGGTGACACTATGTAGAGGCCGCTGATTGCCGAATACCAGCCTACCAGTGAAGGGAATGGAGGGAAAGCAGAGAAGTTGAAGCTTCGGCAACAAAAGATTTGGCGTTGGAAAAAGCCGGGCATGTTGGCCCATAATCCTCTTTTGCCCACCGCCTTCGTCGCAACCCACCAACCTGTCTTCCATTTGGTGGCTGATTATCTCCCCAACCAGATTGCCACGACAAAAGAAATGGAGATCACTGACTATATCTTCAAGGAGCGAGAGGAGGTGCTCCTTGTTGGGGATTACAATGCCTATCGGGCCCATGCCACTCGGAAGTTGCACAAACTCCGCAAGAAGCTGGGTCAGGCCACTGCCAAAGGCCGCAAGTACACTGCTAAACCAGCTGTGACCCCTGAGAACGTTGGAGACAATGTGGCGTATGAGATTCTATTTACTTCCATTTCCTTTGCATGATACTGACTCCTTTCGCTGTACATAGATATGTGCACCTTTTGCTTCTCGGGTCCGAACGAGCATGGGCGCAAGCCATGCATATGAAATCGACACACTCTGCAGACCCATCGGCCAAGGGAATCTCTGGTGCTGCTCGACGTCATATCATTTCACGGCTGAACAAGGCGACTGGCTACGCACAGCACCTTGTCTCCCTACTCCATGAGCAATCGGTCTCTTGTGCCAGTGACATCGACGTTCTTGAGGCTCGTGCTTACCTTGCCACAATCTCCGGTGCTTTGTGCTTGGAAAAGCGTAAATGGGAACAATGTCTTCATGACTATGCTATCGCAAGAGTTATCTACACGGCTCTTGGACAGCAAGTCAAAAAAGATGCCTTCCGAGACCTTCTTACCGGAACTGTTGACCCGAGCCTGCGCTACGCCGCCTATCAAATGAAACTCCCCCGCTCTAAACCTACCTCGTCTCTAGCGATTGAATTTTTCCCCTCCAACTCCGAGATTCGATCCGAGGTGGAGAAGTTCGACCCCTCTTGCCTTGCCGAGGAAGCAGCAGGAACACGGCGAACCGCCGAAGGTGAGGTACAGAAACTACCCGAGTCTGTTACCTGGAGATCCCGTACAGTACCTTTGGAGGATGCATCGATCTCCCAAGCATTGGCCGCAGCCTCCGCTGCGGAAGCTCTGCTCGCTACTTGGTTGACTGAGGCAGGGCGATCTGCCACAGCCAAGGACCAAGCTGCTGCGTACGACAATGTGATCATTGCCAGCCAGGATGCGGTTGATGCGACCAAGACCGCCATTGATGATCTAGCCAGTGAAGGTGTGGATGCTGGAGACAAGAGAATGCAGGCTTTGCAGATTACTCGCACTTCGGTCAACTATAGTTTGATCGGATGGCGAGTTGGCCGTAATCGCGTGCTGTGCGGTGGAAAGGATGGCCTGACTTTTGAGGATGAGCAGGTCTCTGCCAACAAGAAAACCTCGAAGCAGAATAGCGGCAATGGCAAGAAGCTGAACCGAATCCGTGAACGGGTGGTGCTATATGACTCGACCCTGCAAAGCTTGGATTTCATCCTCGAGTTGCCCGGTGTTGCCGCCGATTCGGCCTTTGTTCAGGATCTCGAAGCAAAGCGAAGCTACTTCCGCGCTCTCAGGTATGGCTTCCACCTGTGACATCTTTCATTGAGTATTCTTGACTAACTTACCTTTCGTTCAGATGCCTGGCCTTGGGACGCTCTCATGCCGTTCTTGGCAAGCCTACTGAAGCGTTAGCACTCTTTGCGCACGCCTTTGATCTTGTCCGGTCTGAGACGTCACTATCCTCTATTGATTCCGAGGGGCCTCCACGGCTGAACGTTTCTCGGGTACAAGTGAGTGCCTTGACGACTACCCTCCAGGAATTGGTTGCCCAGTATCGTGGTCTTGCAACACTGGAGCGATTCGATACCAACTCTGGCGCATCCCAACAACGACCTCTGGTTGAGCGCCTGCAACAGTTTGCGCCGGAAACTGACCTGAAGAACTTGGTTCCATACCCGCCGCAGATGCAGCCTGTTCCTGTGAAGCCCCTCTTCTTGGATGTGGCATGGAACTACATCGATTACCCACGCAGCACGAACGCGACTGCGAACCCAGACTCGGCGCAAGCAGCTGCTCCTGCGCCCGAAGAGAAGACGAGTCGGGGTTGGTTTGGCTTCGGTCGGTCATAAAATCCACACCCATATTCATAGTCAACCTCATTTCTTGCAAATTTCACCCATCATACATATCCGTATTTCCGTATATCAGGGGGTCCCCTTATCGTGCACGTGCCACTCAAGCCCTGATTCCGCGGCCAATCAGCGGCAACGGAATAAAAGTAGCCGAGTCAGGCTATGGTTGAATCTGATGACCATAAGTCAAAGATCATGCATTTGCATTAAAATTACGGAGCGTAATACTCTTCCTAATAGTATTGCACGTCTGTTGCGGAGTAGGAAATGCCGATGTTTGTTGGAATTTTGCTGGGGAACAGCTGTGATAGGATCTACTCCGTACTGCGAGGTAAAAAAAAAAAAAAAAAAAAAAAAAGATTTTTCCAAGGTTCTTACTTGCATATGGGAGTAAAGAGTATTATGAGGCGACAAGATGATTCGAAAAGATAGGGCAATAATAGGACTGCGAAGTGCATCAGATCAATGTACAAAGTACAATATATTAATCAATAATCATGCCATAGCAACCATGAGATGTGGGACAGCGCGCGCATCCGGGCCCCGGAGTGGAAATTGGCGGCATTATTGGCGTTCCCGCCCCTGACCAATTTCGATTTCGATTCTTCCCCTCTCCACTCCTTCAGTCTCCGAAGTGTGCGCGGGATTCCTCTTTTCTTTTTGATCTTAAGAAAATCCGAAGAAAAGGTCCCTTCTCCAGTGACCTTGTGAGACATCATGGTCAATATCACTGGGAGCTTCATCTCGCCTTCGGCGGACGCGACGGTCTCTCCCCAATTCATCGCGTCGGCGGGACTCTTGGCCTCTGTCCTCGATGGCTTCACTGTCTGGAAGCTGCTAGGAACTCTGTTTATTGCCGCTGTCATTTACGATCAGTGTAAGTGCGCTTGCGCTCCGATCTCTTCAAAATCCTTTTATTCTACTCTTTTTTGGTGAAAACCACTAACAACCCCTTTTCCAGTCAAATACCACTACTACAAGGGTTCAATTATCGGTCCTGCATACAAAATTCCCTTCATGGGCCCATTCTTGGAGTCTGTCAACCCCAAGTTCACTGAATACAAGGCCAAATGGGACAGCGGCGAGCTGAGTTGTGTTTCTGTCTTCCACAAGTAAGCAGCCCCGAACAGAATATATAGATGGATCTCCGACATGCAACGAGCATATCATGCAGAGCATCTAGGAAATACTTTTCCGGCACAGTACTGACAATTGCCCCTAGGTTCGTTGTAATTGCATCAACTCGTGACATGTCCCGGAAAATCTTCAACTCGCCGGCATACGTGAAGCCTTGCGTCGTAGATGCTGCACACAAGCTTCTCGGTAAGGACAACTGGGTGTTTCTGGATGGTAAGGCGCACGTTGATTACCGTAAGGGTCTCAATGGTCTGTTCACCCGCCAGGCTCTGAGCATGTACCTCCCCCGCGTTGAGGAGGTCCTCAACGACTCTTTTAAGCGCTTCCTGAATAAGTCCGCAGCTCTGAAGCACGAGCCTACTCCCTGGATGCCCGACTTCCGTGAGCTCATGACCGCTCTTTCTTGTCGCACTTTTGTCGGCTATTATATGTCCGATGAGATCGTCCAGAAGGTCGCCGATGACTACTACTTGATCACTGCGGCGCTGGAGTTGGTCAACTTCCCTATTATTCTACCCTACACCAAGACCTGGTATGGCAAGCGGGCTGCTGATATGGTCATGGCTGAGTTCGCCAAGTGCTCCGCTAAGAGCCGTGCCCGCATGGCTGCTGGTGGTGAGGTTTCGTGTATCATGGACGCCTGGGTCAAGGCCCAGCAGGACTCTGCCGCGTACCGTGAGAAGATCGCCAAGGGTATCCAAGTTGACGACTCGGAGAAGCCTCCTCAGGTCTTGCGTGACTTCAGCGACCACGAGATTGCCCAGACTATCTTCACCTTCCTTTTCGCCTCGCAGGATGCTACCAGCGCCGCCGCTACTTGGTTGTTCCAGCTCATGGCCGACCGCCCAGAAGTCTTGGATAAGGTCCGCGAGGAGAACCTCCGTGTCCGCAACGGTGACCGCAGCGTTCCGGTCTCTATGGAGATTCTGGATGAAATGCCCTACACTCGTGCCGTTGTCAAGGAGACCTTGCGTTACCGTCCCCCCGTCATCATGGTCCCCTACCTTGTCAAGAAGGATTTCCCCATCACCGACAAGATTACTGTCTCCAAGGGCTCCATGATCATTCCATCTGTTTGGCCGGCCACCCACGACGAGGAGGCCTACCCCAACGCTGACTCGTTCGATCCGGACCGTTGGATCACCGGTGATGCTGAGGCACAGACCAAGAACTGGTTGGTCTTTGGTACAGGACCCCACTACTGTCTGGGACAGACCTACGCCCAACTGTCGCTTATGGCCATGATTGGCAAGGCCAGTATCGAAATGGACTGGGAGCACACCCCTACTCCTCTGTCTGAGGACATCAAGGTGTTTGCCACCATCTTCCCCCAGGTATGTTTTCTCTTCAATTCTTCTGCCATTTGGTTACCTCCGGTTTCTAACGGTTATCTTTAGGACGACTGCCTTCTCACTTTCCGCCCTCGCGCTTAACTTATGAGTTCCTTGAAAGTAAATCCAAAAGCCATGAAGCTGGAACCACGCCCCCACCTCTGGATAGAAGGGCTAGGTCATCCAGCTTGGCCTTTCTGTCCTGGAGATAGAGGGGCCATTTCACTTCACCCTTTCTTTTCTCAATTTCGGCTTGGCGGTTAGGTAGCACCAAGGGTGGAACAAAAAAGCCCAAGTTGTCTTACACTCAACTGCCAGGTGAGAGGGCGCCTGGAACCCTATACCCAGTCCTCGTACCATGCGCATTCCTGGGCTTTCCCGTTTCCATCTCCTACGATTGGAGCAACCCTACAGCCACTCACATAGAATAATATTAATCCACTTTTTGTATTCTTTTACAATTGTAATATGTATAGCTCTGAAAGCGCCAACCCACCTAGCCCCATGCTGCCCATCTGAGTTCAATCAACCACGTTGATTACTTATGCCTCAAATGGGCGTTGCATATCCACATCGCCATTTCGCAGACTCTCTCTATTCATAAAGAAATGACGAAGGATTCCTTTCTTCCTCGCAAGCATCACACGCCCCTCTTGAGCTTCCCCCTTCTGATAAACACCAAACCGCCGAATATCATCCTCATCCAAAAACTCCCAGTCAAGATGTTCATCCGATATAGTGATTGGAACTCCTTCGGCAACCTCCGCGATGAACGTGTAGCTAGCTATCCACGACTCTTTGTGCCAAAAGGCCGTTCTGTACACAAGTGGGAAGACGGCGTCAGGTGAGATGTGCACCCCCGCCTCCTCATACGTCTCTCGAAGCGCAGTTTGCAAGATAGAATCGTCTTTTCCAGGCTCATGCCCTCCCCCAGGTACCTCCCAGCTCCCGCCCCATGAGCCATCATGTCCTCGTTGTATTAGTAGAACCTGTGGCTTGGCTGGGTTGGTTGTTTGATGGAAGACGATGAAGCTAGCGGTAAAGCGGCCAACGTTGGGGTTATTTTCTTGGAGGACGGTGATGGGAACATCGACTTCTTCGAGTTTTAACACAAGGGGCTCTGTTACTGAACCATTGGAGAGGGATGTCATGGTTAATGAAATGAAGCAGCTGTGTAGGACGTTGTCTTTAGGTATAGAACGTGTTGACAACCCCCCTTCTCCTAGTTGGGTAATTTGACACCTGAGCACTTGACACCTAAGCAATATGGCAAACTAAAAATCAGGTTGCAAGATCAGGTTGCTAGATCAGATTGCTTAGTGCCAACCTGATTTACTAGGTGTCTAGTATTTCTTGTTACAGATGGCCAATAAAGACTATTTGAACTCTAGAAGACTTTCGTTATGGCGTTTGATGGTGCCTTTTCAGTCAGAACAGTGTCTATCACATCGGGAAGACGTTTCATTAAACCATAACTTCTTCCACGGCATACTGAAAGTCAAATAATGCCTCGGGCGTGATATATCCAACGGCTCATAAATCACACGATTAACGGGCCATCCCCCCACGTTCGCTCTGAAACTCAAAATAGAAACTGAATTTCAAAGCGCCCATCATTGCAACAGTAATATGCACAGACCAACAGAATAAAGAGGTTGAATGCCATAGAGTACATGTGTGCACTACTGTAGTGATGTCCCAACAAAGCAGGCGGTGACAGCCGGCACTGACATCATCCGTCGTAAACCATCCAGATCCCCATAAGTTCGCCGACCTCGGGATACTCAACATAAAAAGGACAATGGCAGCTTTACCATCTGCGATGTGGCGCTCAATCGCCACAATCTCCTCCACAGCTATCAAAGCTCCGGCCCGTCAAAACATCTCCAAGGCCTTCCAAAGAGCATCTCTCCCCGCAACCAGCCGAGGAATCACTTCCCTATCGTCGAGACGCGGTAACATTGCGCTCACGAGTGAATTGAGCCGCAAGAACCAAAGCCAGGACTCATCACGTCTGTTTGGTCAAATCCGATGGAGCAGCGATGAACCTGGAAGCTTGCGGCAGTGGGGATTTGAAGATGTATGTGATCTAACCTCGCCATGATTAACCGAGGTTCTGAGAGCTATTGCATGCATCTTTACGAGAAACCTGAGTTCTAATATATTTCATGACTAGATAAATACTGCTCTTCCTAGCACCAATGTCTCTTCCCCCACCCACACCCCCATCCTAATCGACGTTCGTGAACCCGCTGAGCTAAACGCTACCGGAATCATCCCTACGGCTATCTGTATCCCGCTCGCGTCTCAGCCCGATGCGCTCTACCTTACTGCTGATGAATTCGAGACCCGCTTTGGGTTCCCCAAGCCGTCTGTGAGCGATGATCAAAAGATGGTGTTTTACTGCAAGGCTGGTGTAAGGGCTCGGGCTGCTGCGCAGTTGGCCGTGCAGGCGGGGTACGATCCCGAGTCTATTGGAGTTTATGATGGTAGTTGGTTAGATTGGAAGGATAAGGGTGGAAAAGTAGAGGTCTGGGAGGGCGGTGATTTTTGATTAGTGCTTCTGGTACTATGGAAACTACGAAAATGGATAGGAGGAAGTACATACTGGTGCCTCGAAATTAAGTCAGGGAAGACTACAACTATTAATGGATATTAGAATAGGCAGGTGAATTCTAAATAACTTTCATTAAAAAAGCAACTACAAGTCAAAAGAGATATCTGTAGACCAGGTTCCTTATCTTCCCATGTCATTCATGTACAGGCGACCTTTTCTTTTTACCTAGTCGTGGTCGTTCCATGATATGTCCACATCATAATCAAAAACACAAGAACTTTTTCGCTTTTTAGACGTCATAGTCATATATAGCACTGAATTTTGTGCCAACATTCTCATAAGACATACCACATCAAGTCCGATAAACCTTTCAACTAGAGGCGGTGAGGGTCAGGAGGTAGCAACGTTCACGCGAGAAAAGGCCAGCCAGAAAGATGAGATGGGAACGTTTGAATATCCAATGATGGGATGTTCTCGAAACACCTTTTAAGCTGGAAGCTATAAGCCTCACGCTCATGGAATGTCGAAAACGGGCTTGAGCTTCTTGACCAGACCCCACTCCTCCATAGTGACCTCGGCACGGTAGAACTCCTTGAGAGTGTCGATACTGGCACGGGAGATGACAGAGTACAATTGGTCCTTCTCCTCAAGCTGGCGGCCGTACATGGGCTGGTTGGGGCCCTCGACCTTGACGGCAACCGAGGGCTGACCCTTCTTACAGACAGGGATAGCCTTGTGGTCGCGCTCAATGGATGTCCTGTGTTAAAAGGCTGGTTAGCATGTGAATGATAGCGGTCCATTAGAGATTATAGCTTACACTCGGCCAATGTTAATGATTTCCTTTTTACCGTCGGCGTTAGTTCGCACAGCGGCCAGCGGGGTGTGCATTCGCAAGCTACCCTCGAGAACATCGATACCAATGACAATGGGATCCTTCTTGTTGAAGACAGCAACAGGGCTGATCACGCAGGGGAAGACAGCAAGCAACTTGCTCTCCTCCTTGCGCTGTTCAGTCAGCTCCGCCATGTGCTTGGTGAAGTCGTCGAACAGGTGGTAAATAATGTCGGCAGTAAAGATCTTAACGCCGACCTCAGCAGCGTAGGCAGCAGCGTCCTTGTCAACCCGAACGTCGAAGCACAGCATGACTGCGTACTCCTTGGCCTTCTCCAACATAGTTCCAGCCATCATGACATCACGCTTAAAGACAGGACCAATAGAGATGTTGGCCACGGGAATCTTCGAGACCTTCAAGAACTCCAGAAGGGCCTCCAGAGAACCAAGAGTGGAAGCCTGGACAGTGACACCACGGTTATCCGTGGAGACGCGGCTGAGGAGGTTCTCAAGATCAGACATGATCTCGTCCTCCAGATCCTCCTCGTCATCATCAGGGCCCACAACCATTAGACGGGAACCAGCAATAGCGTTCTCCAGGTCGTTGGCAGCGATCTTGACACCCAAAGCAGCCTTAACCTCCTTGTTGTGAACGTACTGAGACTTCAGACGGAGTTCTTTGAGTGGTGCCGGTGTTAACAGTGCTCGAATATTGGTTGTGATAGCACCATTCAGACCGCACAAAACGATTCGGTCACCCTCACGCAGGATACCGTTGGACAAAACAACGTCAATTGTGGTACCAAGACCTTCAATGACCTTGACTTCCAGAACAGTACACTCGACCTCAGACAAGTACATCAGGGAGTTGGTCATACGCTCCTGGGAGAGAGTTGTGAGAAGCTTCAGCATGTCAGGAATACCCTCACCAGTGTGGGCGGAGGTGGGAACAAGGGACACGTTCCGGGCCATGGACTTGTTCTCGAAGAAGAGTTCGGAGTTGAAACCCTGCTCGGCGAAGGCGAGCTTGGTGGCTTCCAAGCGGGTGCGGAACTCGTTCTGGACACCCTTGTTCTGCATCGACAAACTGTCCTCGAAACCGTTGTTGTCAATCTTCTTCCAGCCGTACAGACGATCGATCTTGTTGAGGGCTACAATGAAAGGAGTCTTGCGGTCACGCAGCAAGCGCATGGATTCCAAAGTCTGGGGCTCCAATCCGTGCATGATATCGACAACCAGAATGGCAATGTTGCAAAGGGAAGAACCTCTTGAACGCAGATTGGAGAAAGACTCGTGACCAGGGGTATCGATGATCAAGAGACCAGGGACCTTGAACTCGAACTTGCCATCCTTGTTCACAACAGCAGTCTTCTGCTTCAAGGCATCGACGGGGAAGTAAGTAGCACCGATTTGCTGGGTAATACCACCAGCTTCACCCTCCTGCACATTGGTTTGACGAATCTTATCCAGCAGCTTGGTCTTACCAGTATCGACGTGACCAAGAATACAGCAAATAGGAGAGCGCAGGTTGTCCTTAGAGCGGGCCGCAAGAGCCTCCTCGTGCAGCTTCTGTCGCCGATCAGCAGCCTCGGCCTTCCTCTGGGCAATGGCTCTTTGGTTAGCAGACTGCTCCTCATCCTCGGAGGAAGAGTCATCATCGGAATCTTCATCGGAGTCTTCGTCAGAATCTTCCTCCTCACCATCCTCTTCTTGCTCTTCCTTCTTCTCCTCGGTAGCGCCGTTAACCGCGGGCTTCTTCTCCTCCTCGTCATCAGTAGGAGCGTCCCAGCTGTCCTTCACGTCGTCATCATCCTCGGCAGCCTTCTCCCAGTCATCAACGGCATCATCGTCTTCGGCAGGAGCCTTAGCAGCAGCGGCCGCGGCTTCAGCCTTGGCCTTCTCCTCAGCCTCCTTTTTCCGGCGTGCATCCTCAGCTTCACGCTGGAGGCGTGCACGTTCGGCAGCAGCTTCAAGATCGACCTCCTCTTGCTTCTTGCCACCCTTTTTCTTGCGGTTTTCGTAGACAGGGCGCTTCTTGTCGGCACCACCTTCCTCAAGACCAGCAACCTTGCCAACACCGGCCGCAAGCATCTGCTGCATGCGCCTCTCATTGCGCTCCTTGGCTTCCTTCTGAGCCTTGGTAAGAAGTTTGCCCTCCTTGCGCAGCTGCTCCTTCTTCTCACGCTCACGCTCCTTCTTCAAGGCACGAGCGGCCTCGCGCTTAGCTTCTTCTTCAGCATCTAAGCGCGCCTGCTCTTCCGCGGCCTTCTTCTCTTCCGCGGCGATACGCTCTTCCTCCTCACGCTGCTGGCGAAGCAGCTCCTGCTGCTTCTGAAGAGCAGCAAGGTGGGGCGGAAGCTTCTTCTTCTTGCCTCCAGTCTCGACAGCAGGAGCCGGAGCGGCCTCTTCTTTCTTGGTTTCAGCGGCGGCCTTAGCGGCCTCGGCCTTTTCCTGGGCAGGGGTAGACTTCTTCTTCAAGGCAGCCTGAAAAACAGATACAATGTTAGTTAGGGAAAAAGCAGTAGGCAAATGCCGAGATCCGTGTAAAACATACCTGCTCCTTCTTCCTTTGCTTCTCACGCTCCTTCTTCTCCTTCTCCTTCTCTTTCTTGGACTTGACGCGGAATTCTCCCTCTTCGGGCTCGGCAGCTGGAGCTGGGGCCTTGATGGGCTTCTTAGGCTTGCCAGCAAATACATCATCCTCATCGAAATTGCCCTCCTCGGGCTGCTTGCTAGCAAGATCGACTGCAGGTTCGGCGGCAGTATCGGCAGCATCCTCGCCCTCAACAAAGTCGTTGACAGGCTTGCCCTTCTTCTTCTTCTTCTCCTTATTCTTCCGCAAGGCAGCCATCAGGCCACCAGCGGCAGGAGCTTCTTCGCCAGCCTCAGCACCATCCTCAGTCTGGTCGTTGGTGGGGGTATCAACGGTAGGGGCCGCCTCGCCGAGCTCAGCCTCCCAGTCCTCGTCCTGGCGCTTGTTTCCCTTCTTCTTGGGAGCCATCGTGTCGAATGTTATGTAATTTTTCAGGTTTGATCTTTTTTACGTTCGTCGGGTTTCGGATCGGAGGGCGATCGGAAGGACGTAGTGGGCGCACAAACGGAGCTAACCGTTCACTTGCGGGATGTAGCCGTTGAATATGGCGTCGCGACCACGTAAATTAGGAAGGGAACTGTGGAAAAAGTGTTCCTGTTCCTCTGAAACCCAAATCCCCAGAAAAGAAAGGCGAAATTTGGTGGACCGAGGGGGAGAGTTGGGAAGAGAAAAAGAATTTCGGGAAATAATCACTTTTGGTGGGGAAACAGTGCAATCTGTCTAACGTTGCCACTCAATCGAGTCTTGAAAGTATACAGGCATAGCAATGATTATGCACTGTTATATGATTCAATTTTACGATATTAAGATCCACCTTCCATCATTACATGTATCTCATTCCTATTGAAATTTCACTAATATTCAAATTCGATGCTCTGTGGCTAGGGTGCTCTGCTTTATCAAATCTCCATGAGACAATGCTCATCGGACCACCGGAATCAAATTGTGATATCGAGCGTTTTTCGCAGCCAGGAAATGATTGCTTCGGAAGACGGATGCCCTACAACCGGAAGAGCAAGTCGGTTGAAAAGTTCCCTGGCAGAATTGGAGTCCAGCGATGTAATGATATTTTCAAGGAAATCCGGTCCACGGTGTGACAGACGATTCAGGATGTCACCATCAATATGAGAAGCAGTCAGATCGTGGGGATTTCTTCGTCGCAGCTGTTTAGGAGCAGACGGACAAATACTGTCGACCTTGTAACAGATGTTTTGCAAGAATCTCAACATTTTCAGCTCATCTGCGTTGGGCAAAACAAATCGGTAGATGGAGCCAAGGACGGTGAATCCATACAGACTGCTATCTGTCTTGTTACCGGGGACAAAACGCAATATCGACTCATGGAGCTTGGCTTCCGCCATAGTGCTGGAGGAATTCATTTTGTTGACCGTGTCGCGGCTCCATTGATCCTCGTCAAGCGTGGTAGCACAGACTCGACCACCGCGGTGGCTCATGTAGATAACAGGGTTGTCATCATGAGAAATCAAATGAGTCAATCCATCGCGTTCAATGCGATCCCATCTGCGGGCCACCAGTACAGAACTCTCATTGAGACCCGGTTGATTAACAATCTCAAACACTAGCCATGAATGTCGCGCACTCAACGTAAATATGAAATTTCCATGAATGGAAATGGAAACCACGGCGGAGGGGAGTTCTATTGGGGCCGTTTTATGCCACGTTGTAGATGCTGCCTTGGATGCCATCGGGATCAGGAAGTTCCCTGCCCCAATTATGAGGCTATCTTCGTAGGCCGCCAGTGCATGGATTGGCCCTTGCATGATTCGGGTAAACTGAGTCATGCACTTGATGTTGTATGGTTCGGATGAGTCTCGTCGGGGAGCAAGTAGAATGAGCCTACCCTGCTGGGGGTCGTTATGGTATAATGCCGGCATGGACGTGCCAATGGCGACCATGTAGTAGGTTTTCCCATCTCTTTCAAACGTCCAGTCTAAGATGCAAGAGACTGTCTCCCCACGGGCCGACTCAGGTCTCCAAACATGGTGGTCGGAATTATTGTGGACCACTGAGCTCTGTGAATCTGGATCCACAAATTCGATGAAAGATTTAACAGTCTTGGTGAGGGGATCTTCAGGGTCCTCCACACTTGAAATATTGTATGACACAATTAGAGCCTGAAGAATGGTCGAATATGCCATCTTCTGGGGTTTTCCAGGCAAACCAATGCGACGTGGAACCATCTTAGCTTCTTGGCTCAGAGAGCATACCAGAAGCTGTCGGTCTGCGAAGCATAGTAAATTTCCCAGGGGAGCTCCTGACTCTGGGTTGTGTGGATCGACAAGGTCAAAGCCATGTATAGAAATAGGGAAGTATGCAGGCTATGATGAACGTTAGGTCTTGAATAATGATGGAGTCTAGATTAAACTCACATTGCTCTGGTTTGTGATCCAGACTCGTCGAATGGAATACTCGGAGGGAATACAGTCTGAACTGTACGACACATGCCATAACTCATCCCCACATGTAAGCAAGGCGAACGCGCCATTCGTCTTGAGTCGAATAGACGTTGTTCCGATGCGTTTTGCCTCCTTCTGTTGTAGTCCTGTATGCAGTTTTTGTGAGCAAATTACCTCAAACATATTACACGAGATCCAACAGACGGAAAGGACATACCAATCAAGTTGTTGGCATTGAAATCCACTTCAAATGAGACAAGCATCCCGCTTCGCAATCCGCAGAGTAGAAACGCGCGTAAGAAGCCATTTGCCGAAGTAGTCCGGATGGTCACGAAGCTTTCAACGACCGTGGACAAGTCGGCATTATCTTCAAGGGCAACAGAAGTCTCAAACAAGAAGACGATGTTCTTTTCCTCAATCACGAAAACGTCAATCGTGCCATCAGGGTTGCCCACGAAGAGAAACGTCATGTCGCCAAACGTTTGCAGAGAAAGGCAAATGGGCTCTTTGGCAATAGTGACAGGCTCACCAACGTCTAAGCGGACTTCATCACCACCGGTGACAACTATTTTAGTCATGTAAAGGCATGCTTGGTCTTCATACCGCACAGCAGTAATCACTGCTGATTTTGGACCATCGACGGCCACTGTAAGGATAGTCACCTGGTCTTTGTGCGACACGCGCGTATTCAAAGCAACGTTGTGGAGAGCGAAGAGATGAGTTGCTTCTTCGGTGACTTGAATGAGAATACCATCAGGGGTGCAACCTGCAGCCAACGTTTGTCTACTATCCAGTCCTGTCTGTTCTTCTTCAAGGGCGATGATTGATTCCTCCATACCCTGGTTCAGGTAAAGAAGCAAGGTTGAAAGAGGATCAGAAAGCAGTATGTAAACACCACCGTTCACATTTTCAGGTAAAGTCCACATGTCTCGGATACTCGAAAAATCATCAAGCGGCACATTGAAGCCCTGTTGGGCCTCAAAGCCCCATCGAAACTCATGAAGCGCACCACGACTCGCCGTAGAATCAGAGCAAGCAAAGAGACGATTGCTAGCAATACCGCCATAGGGAGTACTTTGGGTCACTGGGCAGACCATGGTGGCATCCCGGACTGGGGCCCAGTTGAAGAATCTTTGCACACACCTCGGGCCGGCTCGAGCTTCTTGTACAAATAGTCCGCCATCGCCAGTGCTGCCAGATGCCAGGATGAAGTCACCGCCTTGGGAGCCCATGTCAAGGACATCAAACGCCATATCGACATCACAGTGGATCTGACCCAAGGAGGTTTGAGTTTCTAAATCTCCCTCATTGCCGAACTCTAGAAGATAAATCCAGCCATCCTCGCGGCAAAGATAAATTCCATCGTGGCTCTGACTGTACAGCCAGTTGCGGGCTGGTCTTGCCCAGCGAGTCCACATCGATGCGGCGCTGATGTCTGGATTGGGAGCGAGAAAGGGGTACCTTGTAGGACGGGTTTCGCCATCAAAAGAATATACTGCCATGGAGGTGGTGGTAAGGACCAAAAAAGATGATTCCTTGGTCAGCGGAACAATCATGGTCGGTAACCTGTGCTGCTTGCGAAGTTTGAAGTCGTATATCTCTGGCTCACTAGCACTGAGACGTTCGTTGTCTTTCCATACATACGTCACAGCATCAGTGACACCGTCCAGTTGTACGATCAGAAGTAGCATTATGTTCTTATCGTCGGCAGTCTTGGGGTAGAGAAATTCCATGAACATGATGGTTCCATCAATTCGATAGAATTTTTCCTGCATAGCAAGTGTCAATGGTTGATTACTCAAGGCTGGAAACGATAGCTAAGTACCTCTTCGATGGGATCCAGTGTCCCGTTAGCCATTTGCGATTGGGCTTCATGGGGAGGTTTAAGTCGCATGATTCCGAAGAAATCTTTCGGTGCACATACTGCGACGGCGCGAGACCTAAATCATAATTAGCCTGCCACATGGTAAAATAGAGTGAAATTCTTACTTTGGATCAACAGCAATTTGTTTACCAAATCGCATTTCCAAGCTCACATTGACCGGGAATGGGCGACAAAAAGTGACGAATTCATTTGGCTTCGACGGGGAACAATAGACGAAATGCAACTCTTTCATGTCCACGGCAAGTACAAGGATCTGTGATGGACCATCATATGCAGCCTCAGATTGTATTTGTGATTCCAGGGGGAGCTCCGTGCTCACATTAAGAACCTTTGCTGCACCGATCGAGCCTTGAAAATCCGTCTTCTCAGCCACATCCTCGAGATAGCCTGCAGATATTGCTTCTTTGATCTGGACTCGCTTCTCTCCAACAAACACAACATCATTGTGATTCTTGTTTCTCAGACGCGCTGGTAAAATCCATTTGATCACTGGACAGGCAAGGATGGTTTGGGTGAGAATTCCCGGTACTTCAAGCTCATTGGAGGAGGGAGATGGACGCGTTGTAGATGCACTGGCCATGTTGTGGATGTTGAAATATCGAATGGCGATTATCCGAGGTGTTCCTTTTCAAAAGACTGTATCTGCGGGGGCAATAAGGGTAGAAAATAGTAGAGGAAGCTGTAAGGAATGATGTGATGGCAGAACAGATAGGTAGCAGACAGGCGAATAGACCCTGGGTAGAATCTCTATTCGATGCTTCACTTATATCACTGGCTTGATCTAATGATCACGTGTCATTCGGGGAGGAAAGGCAAAGGATATCAAGATGAGCCTGAGGCTTTTCACTCTGGCCAAATGTTTTTAAACGAAATGAATGTATGTTTCTTGTTGATTGAGATTGGGAAGCTATGACAGTTGATTTGTCCCAGCATTGAATCAGACCGTTCAATTAATCATTTGTCTCACAAGTGTCATATACTGCTTGCCCTGGAGACCCTATATTGGTTAAAGTTAACATACGAAATTGCGTTAGATAGGAGGGTTTCAATCAGAGCATGAGACCTACAGCTTTGACGCTAATGATCGAGGATCAACGCAATGTTTTCAATGAAAAGCAACATCAAGCAGACTCAAATCAGTACATAGCACTCAATGGTACCCATGAGATTTAGTAGATGTAGCTTAATATAGCTTTGAGGCATACAGTAGCTCTAGATCGTCAAGAGCTACTTCGTCCTGCGGGGTGATTGTCCGATCGCTGCGGGACCCAAGGTCAAGGCAGCTGAGAACAAATCGGATCCCTGTATGTGCTGCTAACTTTTTGCTCTTGTCTTTATCCGGCCAACTGTATTGCAGAATCACTTGGATGTGGGATCGAAGTGGATGTTTTCTCAGGATCCAAAGGGCAAGTGGAGGAATCACGTTGGTGTTGGTGCCTCAGGCATATAAGCGGGATCGCTCCACCTGATGTGCATATCAGCCTCCTGTCCTTTTTCCATCACTCATGCAAGTTCACTGTTGATTTCAACAAATATCAAGATATCTTGTCCTCCGGGCAATATCGAAGGCCTTTTAGTCACAAGATCTGCACATTTGCTGTGTCGTTCAAAGAAGTCGTGACCTATAAGGGCCAGTCATCAAACCTTCAGGTCAAATGCATATCGAGCTGGCCCGGATGGCCTGAATATCGTTTGCCAATTCCATCACAAACTTTGCCTGCTTCTCCAGCCTCCTCTCTTGTCCTTGGTTAAGTGCTTTAGCTTGCGCCTTGTGAGTGACATAGATTTCGGCAATGGCCCTATCCGGCGTTGAGCTGCGCAATGAGAGCTCGACAGAGGATTCCATCTCCCTTGGTAGCGAAAAGACATCAGAGACGTCAAGCGAGATATCTGAACGACTATTGGAGACGCAGCTGAAAGAGAAAGCCCGATCGGAGAAAGCAGAGGCAATCCGCCAAGCCTGTTGCGCTCATGACATGAAGGCGATTGTCCACCACGCTGTAAGCGAAGGTGGACTTTTGGAGGATGAGCTCCGACGACAAGCGTGTAAGAGTCAAATAAATTGTCGGGTATACAAAGGCTAACGTCTTCTAATAGGGCCTATTCTTCTGCAACTCGACAAGGGTATACAAAATGACAACCTGAAACCGTCAGATGAACTCCCACCACATACCGATGAGGAACAGGTCCAATTGGACGTGAATCGGTCATTTGTCTATTATCCGAAAAATCTTCCTGCAGAGGATATGGCGGAAAAGAAGGCGCAGTTGTCAACCTTAATCACCCAAATCCTTCGAAACTACCCCATGCTTTGTTATTTCCAGGGGTATCATGATATCGTGCAAGTCTTTTTCTTGGTTCTAGGAAACCAACAAGCAGCATCAGTCATGGCACATATATCCCTTTTTCGTATCAGAGATTATATGCTCCGAACATTATCACCGGCTATCAAACATCTGCAGCTCATACCTGCCATCATTGAAGCTGCCGACCCGGCTTTGCGACAACACCTCTCCCACATTCAACCTTTCTTTGCCCTTGCCGCCACGCTCACTCTTTATGCGCATGATATTCAAGAATATAGCGATATTGCCCGCCTTTACGATTTTCTATTAGCAAAAGAGCCGGTAGTATCGATCTACTTATTTGCCGCAATCATCCTGTCCCGAAAAAAAGAACTCTTGAATATTCCTCTGGATGAGCCGGAAATGCTTCATTTCACTCTTTCCAAGCTTCCACAGCCACTGGACCTAGATAGCCACATCTTGCATGCAGAGAAGCTCTTCAATGACCACCCTCCTGAGTCTTTGCCGCATGGAATATGGAGAAGCATCTCGAGATACAGTGTGCTCAAGACATCAAGGGTCTCGTCCCCAGACTATACTGTCAGGGAGGCAGTGAGGCTGTTTGAGAAACAAAACCGGCAGCTTTATCGTGAGGAGCTTCGAAAGAAAGCCATGGATTTCACGTGGAAGCATCGGCGGGCGGTCGGATCTGTCGCATTGGCTGTTTTGGTCGGTGCAGCATCATTCTATATCCGCAGGAAAGGACTGGACACTTCTATTTGGTCTTATGTTAGACAAGTCCAAGCTTTTTTTGATTGATTCAATTTTGTTATGATACTAGAATAATAAAAGCAATGTACTCGAGTTTGTTTGAATATTGGATTCGTTGGACATGTAAAACATTAACTGTTCTGATAAGACGAGTTTCACGGAGACATGTGGGCTGCTTGAAAGAATTTCTAACTTTCAAATTTTTTAATTCATATTCTTGTTGAATGTTTCACCTAGATATCTCTCTTTCCATCAGGATAGAGTTCGGGATATTAAAAATATCAAGCTGCTGTGAGATGAGTGATACTGGCTCAGGTTCATGAAATTGGTGCCCGGATACGAATGACTAGGATGTGTATTTATATAGTGAGTATCCTCTTGGGTTGAAATTTTTGTCAGGCATCTATGTTTCATCTCCAATGACTTTGAAAGTTAGTAGCACATCAATTCCAATTTCAAGTACCCGATAATCAATGTAAATTGCACAGAAAAGTAGCACCCTGAGTGGTGGTTGTAGGTAGGCTTTTTGACCACGTGTGGCTGCAAAGTGTGGCGCTGTCCCGGGGGAAGCTGATGTGTACACTTCCAACTCTCCGATAACAATCATCTTCTACAACTCAACACATCCACCATGGCGAACAGGGGCTATGATGTCGTAGTTGATGTAGATGCAGAGGTAGGTCTGATACTACACCACGTGAATGTCAATCTTCTCACACATCCCAGGGCGACCTCGGCCATACCGACCTGCAAGAGGACCTTGAATTCCATTCGTCCAGTGAGTGCTAAACCACCTGTGATAGAAACCACTGAATACCTTTAGTAACCGTCTTTTCCTCACAAATAGACTTCGAAAGTGACCAACGCACCGCCAAAGCCCAAGCCGACTCATCCCCGTTCCTGGGTGGTTCCTCCTCCCGTGGCCGCGACCGATCCCCTGGCGGGACACCTACCAAACACAGCTGGTGGTCAATTCACTACTACGAGCGATTCTTCGATGTCGACACGAATGAGGTCTTCCGCCGCTGCATGGCGACGCTGTACCCGCGTTCAAACTTCCTGGACGTCCTCGAGGGAAACGCGGACCTCTACGGCCCCATCTGGATCGCGACGACGGTCGTCGTGATCCTGTTTCTCACCGGTACCATCTCGCAATGGCTGTCTAATAACGACGACAAACACTTTGAGTACGACTTTAGATTGCTGTCAGGTGCTGCAGGTCTAATCTACGGGTATACTGGTGTCTTGCCCATTGCCCTTTGGGGAGCTCTGCGCTGGTTCGGGAGCTCGACAGCTGATCTGATTGAGTGCTGGGCTTTGTATGGTTATTCGAATCTGGTATGGATTGGCGTTGCGCTGGTTAGTTGGAGTCCACTTACGGCGCTGAACTGGGCGCTTGTGGGTGTTGGCTTTGCGTGGACGGCTTTCTTCTTGCTGCGCAACCTCTACCCGGTGCTGAATGCTACTGATGCCAAGGCGAGCAAGATCCTACTTATCTTGGTTGTCTTGTTGCATGCCGGTTTGGCTATTGCGATTAAGATTCTCTTCTTTGCGTGAGTTCCCCACATCCATGAGGACGTTCTGTCTGGATTTATGATGGCATCTTTGCTAATTTGACCTATAGCCATGCGAGCCCCGTTTCTAAGAAGAACAAGGACACGGGCAGTGACGATAATAACGACAATACGCGCCGCATGATGTTCTAAGCTTAAAATTGATGGTGCGATCTTCCGGTGAGATTGAAGAATGTCTGTCTTGCTCGCATCGCGTACTTGTTTTCTCTATTTCCTTTGCACGGTACACAGATAGGCCATGCATGTATTGTATTTTACACAGGCCATTGTATGGCTGATCAAATCCAATGAGCATTCCCCCAAGAGAACACTCGTAGGTGCTGTGGCCGTCTAGTATATCTCGTTCTCCAAGTCGTGAACCGTCATATCGAGAGAATCACGCATTTGATTGAGTGCGGGGCGAGAGCGCGAAACTACTCTAGAACCCCTCAAGACATTGAGAGACCATGATGTCCTTCATAAAATGACCTCAATGAGCCCCGCACTACGCCTAATCTAATCAATCTAATCGACAATGAAACGGCTTTTGCGCTGCAAAATTTTGAATATTTGAACTTTTACTTCAATTCATGGATTGCGACTTGGACCTCGAGAGGAGCCAACTAACATAAGTAGTACCGTGGCTGTGATTGTTTCATCATTTCTAACGCCATGTAAAAACCTCTCCGTGTCGCATCCCAGCCAAAACCCAGACCTGGAATCGGCACCACAGCACCCCGAGCACAACACCGATCGATAAGCGAATCGTCTATTTGAGCTTCTTCTTGGGGCGGAGCTGGTTGGTGTGACCGCACTTCTTCTTGCGGCAGTTGGTGGCACGAGGAGGGAGACGAGCCTATAGTTTCTATGTTAGTGTCTGGTTCTGATCTTAATCCGGAGGTCGAACTGTTGTTGCCGATGTCGAAGGAATGATCGCATGATGCAGTATTCCAAGTCGATGCATGGAACCGGGAATTTTCAGGTGGATTGGGATTCACGTACGTAGCACTTGCGGCAGATGGACTTCTCGCAGTTGTACTTGGAGGCAAGGGCCTTCAGGGAAGGCTCAATGATACCACCACGCAGACGGAGGACAAGGTGAAGGGTAGACTCCTATAGAGTGAAACCAAGTCAGTCACGGTTCCAGATGTGTCGCACAAGTCCTTTCGCAAACGCATCAAACATCGACCGGTAATCCTTCTCTTTCGTATCCTAGAATATATTTGTCGTGATGCATGTGAAAGTGTCGGTCGGAATTCAGATCCACATTGGATACAGCCCCCACCCAAACCGGTCGATATCGAGTACGAATGAAATGACTTGTCGATCCAGATAATGAATTTGCCTCATACCTTCTGGATGTTGTAGTCGCTCAGGGTGCGGCCATCCTCGAGCTGCTTGCCAGCGAAGATCAGACGCTGCTGGTCCGGGGGGATACCCTCCTTGTCCTGGATCTTGGTCTTGACGTTGTCGATGGTGTCGCTCGACTCGACGTCGAGGGTAATGGTCTTACCCGTCAGGGTCTTGACGAAACTATATCCAGCCGCATTAGTGGCTTGTCCTTAACGTTGTGCGGATTCTTGCTTCTTCGTTGGTGGGTTCGTTGAAGGTTGCGGATTCGCGGGTTCTCGGAAGTTCAGGATGACCTACATCTGCACTAGAAGCAGGGGAAAAGGACATGTTAGCTCATCTTGTTCACAAAGACGTCGGGAATGCGTATTAACGAATTTCAGGTCACGTACTGGTTGCGAGTTTTCGTTGGTGTCGGCGGTCGGTCGCTGTGTTCGAGGCGGAGGAGGCGATTACAATTTGAGGATATCTCGCTTAGGGGAGGTGGGCCAACCATACTTACCCTAAGCCCTAACATCAGCACCCGCGGATTGCCGCTTTGAGACATCTCACGTGACTTACAGCGCCTTCCCTGTTTAAGATGTCTCGCGTCATTTTCATTGGATGATGTATTCCCTGTACATTTCATGTGCTTGACCAACTTCTTAATCTCGAGATTGATCCACTAGGAATATCAAGGAACTTGATATGTTATTACCAGTAACTGGATATACTATCAATTGAGGTATCCTCGCACCATTACTCACCCCCAACATCCAGCCCCATTAGCTGTTCATCTAGTTCATCTAAATCATCTAGTTCATCCATCTCTTCCCCGCTACTTCCATGTAGCTCTTCCTCAGAATTTGACTCCTCTTCACTCTCGGATTCCGATCTCTCTTCACTGTAGGATTCTGATCCATATCCTGTATACTCTGAGCACCCCTGGTGCTCCTGCCCATGCCCAAGCCGCCATTCAGCAGCTGATACCGCTCGGACAAGCGTATGTAATGAGACGGCTGCTAGTTTAGCCGCTACCTCATAAAAGGAGCGTGCTTCTTCGGGAAGCGCTGACACCCATCGGTATCGACGGTACCATATGCCTGGTCTGGCAACTATCTCCCCCTCTTGGTCTGGAACAATGGGTACTGAGAGCATACCTTCCATGGATCTTCGTAGAAGATCGTCAAGCTCTTTTTCCTCGTTATCAGTATAAGCAGACTGCTCTGCACCGAGATCATGCCTTGAAGGAGTCTCTGTCTCTGTCTGTGTTTCCGATACGGGGAACATGTCGGCAACCACGTTGGGGTCCTTCGTGGTATCCAACCAGTCTTTCTCGTACCAGTCCATGTACTGATCTAACTGGTGAGGTTCCATCCTTGATACATCCGATGCGGACACTTGGATAGCTTTTTCTACCCCAATCCTCCCCTCGGAATGTTTTTGGGATTCATACTGCTGCTGAGCTCGCACCCATTCCTGCCAGTCGATGCCCTGAGCGGTGGGCTCCATGGCTGTGACCGGATTCCTTGGTATATTATCAAACGGGAAAAGCAATTTGGTGGCTATGACAATTAGGACAACCATCTGGATCTCAGGCAGCTGAAGCGATTCTATACGCTTGTCGTCGTTGAGGTACTCTGGGTATTCGAAAGTGAAACCAAGGAGCCTTTGTATCACCTTGGTCATCTCATACACATCAACTGTTTCAAAGTTAGTTTTCTCAAAGCTGCGTTAAGGTCATAATTGCATACTTGGAACAGCCAATCTTTTGATGTGCCGATGAAAGATGATAGGGGAGTTAATGGGAGGTAGCTCCATTCCAAACTTGCGTTGGTAGCGAAGCGCTATATCTCTGATCGTTCGATGCAAAGCCTCCACTTTTGGTATTTTCTATTGGAGAGTTAAGCAAAATGAAAGCAGGGCTGCATATATGGCGGTAATAAATGACTTACATTAACAGTAAGAATCTCAGTAAACTCTGGAGGAAGCTGCTTCTTGATCTCCCGAGGTACAACCTTTAACGCTCGGATATAAGGAATATCCTGGCGTAAAATCAATCTGTTGAGCGGGAGCAGGTGGTTAGTATAAGCCAATGCCCGGAACGTTCAAGATGACAGCTGCCGTCATACGCAAACAGTGTATGAGCAGGTTACATACTTGTGAAAGTCAGCAACACAGAATGGAAGCTGCATAATAAGTGCTGCTAGATAACACAGAGCCACAGTCTCGGGCATGCGAGGCCAAATATGATACGTGGGCCTAATGGTGGCGCTCGATTCATCGTCGTCTTTCTGCGAGGCCTGTGAGCTGAAAATCTCGGGTTCACTATCAATATCCTCGTCTTCTGTAGACTCGGTGATCTTCAAAGCGTAGTCCTGGAGCTTGAGAGCCCAGAGATCATGAACAATACCCTATTAGATCTGTCAGCCTTTTTCTAAAAAGGTTGCGTACATCCCTGCGGAAGATTTACCTCAAACTGCTCTGGGAACCCATGTTCGTGGACCAGAGCATAGCATTGTTTCCACAGGATTATCTGATAAGCTTGCAGGAGCAGGGTTTGTGCCTTTCGACCACGAGCAGCTGATATGGTATTAACACTGAGGCTATTTCACGGAGGAATGAAACATACTCTTTCTCGATTTTTCCTCCTTCTCCCTCTTCACTCGGTTGATTCTACCCAGTTTTCCGAAATCATCTGCGTCTTCTTCAATTTGCCGCCCCTAATGGAAATCTTTAGAATGAGATATCCCTTTGCGTGGACATGGATTGGCGACACGTTTCGTGCATACCTCTTGCAAATGTCCGCGACGACAGAACCAGAGGCCATTGTCGACATAGTATCTTCGCTCACGGCATGACTCTTGGCCACAAACCCCTCGGGTGACATAGTCCATGCCGAGGCAACGGGGTCATGCTGGTTGGGGGATGTTGAGTTTACGGTTCGGAACGTAGTTTTTTTTCTGCCTTTTCCAGCGACCGCCGGTTCTGTAATCACCGACATGCGGTGTTGAAACTCCCGTTTATATTGAACAGCCTGGTTTCAAGGGCCCCGAATATGGATCTGAGACTACGAGAAGTACGAGGATTTTTTTTTTCTATATATCTCTAGGGAAGCAATTACAGAAATTGGTAACAAGATTTACTAAGTTTAATTGTTCGTCATACTGTCATGAGATGCTAAGACTCAGAGATGATCATCGGACAACACGTACTATGCCAACCAAAGCAATTCTTCTCGTCGTTTAAGCCTACATTCCAAGGCCTATATTGGGAAAGCGGATCCGAGAAGCGATAAGACACAATAGACGTCCGGTCAATTGGCCAACGGACCGTATCCTTCATCGAACCATGGAAGCTGAGATTTTGATGTGAAGGGAGGTGGGGCATGTGCCCGATTTTTTTTAACGTAAAGGTTGACATAACATGTGAAAGATCCAAGAGTATGGCGCTTAATTACCCTTGGGAGCCTCCTTGGCATCAATGCAGGCCTCCTCACCCATGGCAGTCTGAACGATGACGTCTGTAGATGGTTTGTTAGCGAGACTTGCTCTCAATTGGACGTAATAAGAAAGATCCCTAGTAGGATATAGTGTGTACTTACTGACGTCCTTGCTGTCATCGTTGAACAAGTCCATCAGCTTCTTCTTCAGCTCAGTCTCCTCGGGGACCTTGACGTCGTCCTTGAGATCACCATCATCGGTCAGCATGGAGAGGAAACCATCCTCAGAAATGTCCAACTAAATATAGTGTCAGTAGAGACTCGAATACAACCTCAATTTGCTGGCGAACTCACAAGCTGGTACTCGCGGCGGTTGACGATGGGGACGTCCATGTTGTGGGTGGAGGGAGACAGATCCTCAAGCTTCTTGCCGGTGAAGATATCGGTGGCGACCATGTGGACCTTGGCGTGACCGTGCTTGCCAGTCTTGGAGGTGGACATCTCAATGATCTTGCAAGGGCGACCCTTAATGACGACGTGACCGTTCTTGCGCAGAGCGGAACACTGCATAGGGAAGGTGGTCGAGGCACCGGCATCAGCCGACTCGAAGGTAACGTCAAGCTAGAGAAGTATGTTAATTCTGTACGTGAAAATGCCATTCAAAAGAGATGTTTCCGCGCCGGGCTCGATAGGGGGCTTGTGGTGCGCCCTTGAAAAGAGGGGAGAGAGCCTCTAGATGCGGGGCTCTCGCACGCACAGTGAGCGAGTGGCTTGGAAGGTTGCAGGGTTGGGGGCAAGAGGGGAGAAAAGACGCATAGACAATTCCGTACCTCTTCAGCAGACATGGTGAATGAATGAGAGTTAGATGAGGAGTATAGAAAAACAAGAGATGGGGGTGAAGAGAAGGGAGAAAAGAGGAGTTTTCTTCGAGAAGAAAAAGACAGAAAAAAGGCTTTGTGGTGGGGGGCTTGGTCGCTACCCTGTTTTGGGTTTAGCGTCCCCGGGGCGCTGTTTGGCTTCACGATTACTGGATGTACTCCATTACTTGTACACATCTACCTTTGACCTAATTCTAGGTAGACCGCCCATTTCTGGCTTGCGTTTCAAAGCCTTTAAAATGTGGCGTGACCGCATTGCAGGCCAATCGACCCTCTCCGGAGTAAATCGTAATCCTCCCTCCTTACCCCGGCGTTCTTCGTCTCAGCTCTCCCGCGACCCCTACAACGCCCGTCCCGGCATTACCCCGACAACCTCCTCGACCTCATTGCTCGTGTCTCCGAATGACTCAACCGCCTCGCTCCCAGGAACCGCACGTCCACCTAATGGCACGGGATTCAGGCAGACAAGTGCCCAGCGACCGCGTCCGGCGGTGATCCCCGATCCGCTAGAAGTATTGAATGGAATCATTCGGAAAGAGAAACAGGGCAAAGGGGCTCTGCAGCTCCCCGCAAATTCAGAAACACGGCCACAAGAGTTAGTGAAGGCCATTGACTTTGAGGGATTGAGCTTGGAAGAATTCGTGGCGAAAGCAACCCCGAAGCCGACCAGAAAGTCCCCTGGTAGTGATGTCAATGCGCAAACGATTCAACAGTTCGAGCAGGAACGGGATAAGTTTCAGGATCTCCATACCGCTATAAGCGGCTGTGACGATGTCTCCAAGTCAGTGGAGTTGTACCTGAATGACTTCCAAAATGAGTTAGGAGCCGTGTCCGCGGAGATTGAGACATTGCAAACCCGCTCTACCCAGCTAAATGCGATGCTGGAGAATCGGAGAAATGTGGAACGGCTACTTGGACCAGCGGTGGAGGAGATTAGCATCTCACCAAAAGCTGTTCGTGCGATTGTTGAAGGTCCTATGGATGAGAACTGGGTGCGTGCCCTGAATGAAATTGACGCTCGGACCACCGGCATCGAAGCCAAAGCGTCTTCCTCAACCGGTTTTAAAGCAATAGAGGATGTACGGCCACTCTTAATCGATGTGAAGAACAAGGTAAACCCCCATAAAAGGCTCATGATACAGGCTTTGTATTGACAAATATAGGCGATCGAACGAATTCGAGACTATCTGGTGTCGCAAATCCGGGCAATGCGATCGCCAAACATCAATGCGCAAATCATCCAGCAACAGCGATTGGTGAAATTCAGGGATCTTTATACCTACTTGTCAAAGGTGCATCCAACTCTTGGTGGGGAAATTTGCCAGGCGTACATCAACACCATGCGCTGGTACTATACGTCCAATTTTACTCGCTATCTCCAGGCTCTCGAGAAGATCAAGATCTATCCGAGTGATCGCAATGAAGTACTTGGAGGTGAATCTTCTACACACAGAACAGGTAAGACCAGCAATCACATTGTCTCTCGAACAATCTTAATGATCCATAGGAGGTATCCTACCGGGCGGCCGAGCTGGCTCTGCCGCACACGACCCATTTTCTCTAGGTCGACGGATTGATGTTCTTCGAAATGGGAACCAACCTGCCATCTCCTCCTACATTGCCGAGGAAGATCACTCCTATCATGGGATCGAACTGCCCTTCCGGAACTTCAACGTTGCCCTGGTCGACAACGTATCTGCAGAGTACTCTTTCCTCACTGAATTTTTTTCTCCTTTGACATTCCATGAAATTTCGCGCAAGGCCGGGGAAATCTTCGAACCGGTGTTCACCCTTGGCCGAAACCTGACGAAGAAACTCATTGAAAATACAAATGATTCGTTGGGTGTCTTGATGTGTGTCCGTCTGAACCAACACTCGGCTTTTGAATTCCAGCGGCGTAAGGTTCCCGTTGCAGACTCATATGTGAATGGAATCAACATGCAGCTATGGCCGCGCTTTCAGGTTATCATGGATCTTCATGGCGAGTCACTCAGACGAGTTGGTTCCAACACTGGACGAAGTGCGATGTCCGCTCTCTCCATCGCAGGCGGAGACGATTTGAAACAATCATCTGCACCGCACTTTCTGACCCAGCGGTTTGGCCAGCTCCTTCATGGAATCTTGGTGCTCAGCAGTGATGCAGGGGATGACGAGCCTGTGTCAAATAGCCTGGCTCGGCTACGCTCCGAGTTCGATTCCCTCTTGGCGAAGCTGAGTCGAAATGGCACCGACGCAAAGCGCAGAGAGCGATTTCTTTACAACAATTATTCATTGATCTTAACCATTATTAGTGTACGTTTTCTCCCTTATCTCGTTTTCACTAGATGCTTATTGAATCCCAGGATACCCAAGGAAAACTAGCGACCGATCAGAGAATGGTGAGTTGTTGTATATCCACTAATTGATCTACTGAGCTCGACTGACGGCCCTTTAGCATTTGGACGAGATGCTGAAAAGCTGCAACAAGCGTTGACTGCATAGCGACTTGCCCTAACATAAATTCCCACTAGTTCTGTATGAGCGCTTTCATGTATTTGAACATAAGCATCTAATCCACTTTATAATTTTTCTCGAACTTTGTCGTTTTCATGTTGTGCCGCATAAGATGTATGGCGTGACTAAGTCGTAATGTTGCTGGTGGACTCGGAGTGCTGATCGGCAAGATCTCCGCTCCGCGGGGCCTCTCCCTTATCTGCAATTGCCGGTTGTTGCACCTCACCTCTATTTTCCTTCGCAAAAATGCTGGCGCGTGGAATTGCAAAGCGCAGCCCGGTGCTTCATCGCTGCTTTTCCAGCGCACAGGCTCGTCCTGCTGATTTTACCCATGCAGTGAGTTCCGCCCAGCTGTTCTTCGCGCAACACCATCGAGAACAGCCGAGAAGCTTCGAGTTCCCCAATTAACGTGGTATAGGTCATCGGCGCTGGCGTTGTTGGACTTGCAGTTGCGCGCCAGCTAGCAGCACACGAAGGCACCTCGACAATTCTCCTGGAGCGCCATGATGCACCGGGAACGGAGACAAGCAGTCGCAACTCCGAGGTGAGCATCTGCGGTGTTTCATTACTAGACAATAACTAGTGTGACCTCAATTGTGGATGACATAGCTAACAACCGTTTTTTTATTTTTTTTTTATCAATATAGGTTATCCATGCAGGCCTCTACTATCCCGCCGACTCCCTCAAAACAAAGCTCTGCATCCGGGGTCGCAATATGATGTATGACCTTTGCTCGAAACACGACATCCCCCACCGCAATACAAAGAAATGGATTGTCGCCCAAACAGAAGAACAATGGGAATACACTCTGCGAGTACATGAACACGCTCAATCCTTAAGCGATGCACCAACCCGGCTCATCGGGGCTGAGGAAGCAGCCCGTCGCGAGCCAGATGTCAAAGCCGATGCAGGCATCGTCGAGAGCCCAACAACCGGCATCGTAGATAGTCATGCCTTGATGATCTATCTACATGGAGACTTCGAGAACAACGGCGGTGATTGCGCATTCAAGACACGTGTGGCGAACGTCGAGTACATCCCTGGCGAGGGATACAAAATCACTGCTGTTTCAGATGAAGACGGCTCCATCACTTCCATCACTGCAGAGACGCTTATAAACAGCGCTGGCCATGGCGCGTGCGCTATTAACAATCTGATTCTCCCGAAAGAGCGCCATCGAACCCCGGCCTATGCAAAGGGTACATATTTCTCCTACACCGCATCCCGACCGCGCACTTCTGTTCTGGTCTACCCTGCGACATTACCCGGCCATGGTGGTCTAGGCACTCATCTTACACTGGATATGGGCGGCCGAATCCGTTTTGGACCGGATGTGGAGTGGGTCGATGATCCAAACGATCTGAAGCCTAGTCCCGCGCGCATGGAGCAAGCTATTCCGGAGATCCTGTCTTACATGCCTGGTGTGGACCCTTCGGCTATTGCGTTGGACTACTGTGGTATTAGACCTAAGTTGAGTCGTGGTGGTGGAGTGAACATTGGAAAGACGTTCCAGGATTTCATCATCCAGGAAGAAGAAGGATTTCCTGGTTTTGTCAATCTGCTGGGTATTGAGAGTCCGGGTCTAACGAGCTCGCTGGCCATTGGAGAGATGGTTGATGGCATCCTTTATCGGTAAGTATGCATGATATGCATACTACATCGTCTCCAGATTCAATTGCCTCTAGAAGTGCAGGGCAGGGGTTGTGAGCGCCGTGGAAAAAAGCGATGCTCATACCTAGTATATAGACAATGCAAGTAATTACTGAACTTTGTGCCAGTATCCAAAACAAGCCGTGTCTCTGTTATGAAGGGTTGTATAGCCCTCAAGTTGCTGAGTAGAAGTATTGAAGATAGACAGTAATACCCATATACCTAGACGGGCTTGGAACCACTGAAGTATGATAGCCAAGGCGATTTCAGCCCATTGTAGCAGCCAGCTCCTCGAATACTTTCCCAAGCCTCTGATCTTCAAGCCAAGAAGTAACACCCTAACGCCAGGTGAATCCATGAAAAGAAATGACTCTCCGCATAAAGTCTTTCCCGTCACTGTATCATGTAGTTCGGGAATTCCAGATGTCGGAAACCATTACCCACAAAAACCGGGGTAATAAGCCCGAGTCCTTACAAGTACGTATTCAAGGCATAGCTTCTGCATATCCTGGTTCACGGCCTCTTTCTACCATTCTGCCCATTATGCACATTCTCGGCCTTGCAAACGGAACGCTTAATGGCAACTCGGAGATCCTTCTCAAAGCCGCCTTAATAGCTGCCGAGAAGGCCGACTCGTCCATTACAACTTCATGGATCCATGTCCCCTCCGTCTCTGTGCCCCGAAACCCAAGACCTTTAGAGGGCGCACAAGATGTCAGCATGGGAACAATTGGCCAGACCGGAGTCGATGGTGACACGGTCCTAGACGACCGCAGAGATGTACTCAATGCAATTCTGACAGCCGATGCTCTGATCTTCGCAACACCCATCTACAGCCACCAACCAGCAGGTACCCTCAAGGCGTTGGCCGATCGAATCCTTGGCCCATTCACCGATGCCGCGTTTGTGCAACGAGTACTTGATCACCAGAAGGCAGGCGAACAGATCTACCAACATATCAAGGTTGATAGCCGCATTCTAAAACCTAGAATCGCTGCTTTCATTGCCGTGGGCGGGTCCCCCTTCAAGGAGCAGGTCACCATGGCACTGCCTACTTTGCACCAATTCGTCTACTCTCTCCATGCAAAGGTGGTAGACCAGCACGTATTCCAAGGCTATGGCCGTCCAGGATCGGTCTTATTGCGTGGAGGAGAAGCGGTTATCAGAGCCGAGGAGCTGGGTCGAAATGTGGCGAGCCAAATTGGCAAGACTTTTGATGAAGCGGAATACTTTGGACCGAAAGATCCTGCCAGCTGCCCATACTGCCACATGTCTAAGGTCGAGATCGACTATACTGAGGATAATGATGTTGGTTGCATTACCTGCGGAGCTCGGGGAAGGCTTGTTATTGGAGAGAATGGACGGATCCAGCCTGTTTGGGAGGCTGACTCCACAACAAGCTGTATCACGTTCAAGGGCAAGCTTCAGCACCTTGATGATCTTCGCGATGCTGCCATGCAGGAGGGACCGGCGATGGATGCTGACTCAATTAAGGAGGAGCGAGAGCGGTGGGCTCAAGTCAATATCGCCAAAGTCCCACTCACGAGCCATTCCAGAGATATTTTGCAACAGAATTAAAGCGGGGGCGAGGGCTGTTTCACGCACCCTATTTGGAATCAACCTTTTACCCAGAATGGTCTGCGACATAGATAACCTACCAAGAAGCAGCGTTTGATGTATACTACTTCATCAGTAAAGATGTCTTTGATTTGAAGTGTGCGATTTGGCAACACATACTTCTTCATTCGGATAAATCAAATAGATCGCATGATGTGATGTCAGGTGGTGAAAATGAAACAAGTAATATACACAAAGAACCACAGCGGTAGACATCCAGAAAATCATACATGGCTAAACAGAGTTCATTCCACATCCATCAAAACATCACTCATGATATGAAGCACATACGAGAACTTCTTGACACTCCACTTCCCCGAGTCCTTGAGAAGACTCGCGAAATCGAGCAAAATTCTCCGAGCAGATTGGTAACCCCCTTGCAAAGGCACGCCGCGAAGGTAAATGGTAGCACCATTACGAATGAAGTTTATGGCAGGATTATCCGTCGGTGAGAATGATTGGCTGCCCCTGGGTTCCATAAAGCTGGTGAATCCTTCTGTTCCAACCTGCTGCCAGTCGATGTCATCCATCAAATCAATAGATCCGACGCTGGATGCCGTGTTTGCGGAATCGGGCACCATAAATGTATATAGACCTAATACCAGGGCGGCAGAGAAGATAGCAAAGACTGAATGGAAGGTTGGATGGTCGGATGCTTTGCGGTTGATCATAGCTTTATAGATGTGCGCTGCATGTAGACATGCTCGTCTAGCAGCGGGGGTCTGCGACCACTCCGCAATATCATCGAGTGCTTTTCGTGCTGGCATTGGTCCGGCTCGACCGGCTGCGAACTCGAAGATCTGAAGATCAGCCGTCAGGGTCATGCACATGTGGTGCCACATGACGAGAGAGTTTGGATTGAGTTGAAGGAGGGATTCGCCGTATTCTGTTGATATTTGTGATTGGAGGGATGGAAGACATCGGGATCGGCCGTCCATTGCGTAGGTGTGACAGGGGGCGAAGGGATAGCTGGCACGATTGGAAAGTAGGCGATGGTAGGCTTCTGATTGGCGTAGTTGGACCATTGCAAGCACGGCTTGGATACTAAATTCGTCCGTAGGGCCTTCTAGGGTGGGGATGTTGATGTTTTCTGACGGCGCCAGCACCGTGGACATGAGGATTCTTTTGCCACCGCGGATGAGCTGAGTCCAGCGCATTGATGAGTGTGCGCGGAAAAGAGCTTCATTGCAGGGCATGATGATTTGTATTGAGTCGGGGGTAACAATTGGACTTGTTGAAAGTAGGGACGAATACCAGGAATCTAAAAGAAGAAGACCAATAATAACTCTTTTTAAAAAGGAATTAGTAGTTATAACAAGAAAAAGGGATGCTACTTTACCTCTTAGTAGATTCAACTTTGCTCCAGGCTTTCCATCGCATATCAATGTCAGGTACGCCTTCAAAAAGGCTCATGTCAAGTATTTGGCCCTCGGTTGCAGCAAAGAGGCCATGTCGTTGTGTAATCTACAAGGGTGAGTATTATTGCAACAACAAGAGTATCCCCATCGCAAGTTTTACATACCGACATAAGGTTGACATACAGCATTTGGCACTGTTCCAAATGGGACTTTTCCTAGAAATAATCAGCGGCGATACAGATGAACGTAGGTTTAGAGGGACTCACTCCGGTTAAAACAGCCAAGTTCAAGAATAGTAAAGCAGTAGCGAAAATGGACATGGTGCTAGCTGGACTCTCCACGCCCATAGTGCATTTAGCAAGCTCGGAAGTGATCTTCTCAAGCACATGCTGGAAAAGAAAAGGTCAGTAGGCTCCATACCAAACATGGATCATGTAAACCAACCGTAAAATTCCGTAAAACAAACGTAGATGTGCCCTTAGTCCCCAGAAGCATCATTCCAATGAGGCACATTACATAGAGGAGGGGCAGACGGGTTTTCTTTGCAGAAAAAGTCGGGAGGTGAACAAACGGTACAAGCGGATGAAATGTGCGGAAGAAAAGGTCTAATGCCATATCCAATACCTCTGCCGGAGGGAAATGAGGGAATGGAGTCGAACTCGAGCCAGACATAGCAGGGGAAGCACCATCATTTCTTGGCGACTGCATTTGGGGAAAGGCAAATGACGTTTGGGCAAATGCTGCCTGAAGAGAGCGTCTACAGTCCTCATCAACCCCATAACGTGACCCTTGAAGTAGATGAGTATCGTTGAGAGGACCCGGAGATTTAACAGAGAAGACGTTGTCGACGTTGGTGTACACAATATCACGCCAAAGGCTGTTCATCAGCCGACCAGTATAATTCGGCGGTGCAAGCCAGCACCGCTGTACCTTGGCAAATCTTTCGTTGGGAATATTGTCACTTCCAGCCTTGCCGCTGTCAACTGGATGTCGATTTTGTTGATCTGGTGTCATCACCATACTGTCTCCCATCATAGGAAAATGACCCAAATCCAGCGATCCATGATTGGAGCCTCCATCTGTGCGAGGCTCGAGCCATAATTGCAGCATATCATTGGGTACATCCTCGAGCCCTGCACCACTTTGCTGCATAGTTTGATCTGCAGGAGTCACCTCGTTCCAGCCAAAGTACGGCTGTTGTTCATCAAGCAACATGGGGTGAAGATCGGCATCGGCTCGGCCATGCTGCGCCGATATATTCGCGAGAAAGTCTAATGGTGAATGAGGTATTCCCGGAGTGGAAAGTGACATATCGCGCGGAATTGGAACATTGGAAAGTTGGTGCGCATCAGCACCAGTGGTGGGTAACAAACGCGTTCCATTCTCTATACCAGGGCCAGTTATCATCGGCGAGGCCCCGGATACAGCGGAAGAGTATTGATTTGGTATCTGGTTTGCCGCTAAATCTTTCGCTTTGGTCCCGGCAGCCGCGCCTGCTTGATTGTGGCCTTTCGCATGGCGGCTCAGGACATCACTGTTTATATTCGTCAGATTACCGCTACATCATATATTGCGGTCGTTCGATGGAATCATTTCGCGTATCACAAAATCTTACCTTCGAGAAAAGCTTTTATGACAGACATTGCACTCATAGGGACGCTCTTTGGTGTCTGGATTGACGCGTCAGAATAGAATTAAATTTCATGCGGTCCGGGAACACTGACGTGACCGCTCATGGCGTTTAAAATGCTCAGTCTTCTTGAACCGGCGGTCACAGATGGTGCACTTTCGAAGGACCATGACGGAGCTTGCAGATTAACTATACATCACAGAAGGCACATGTTCGTCTCTCATTGCAAGAGCAAGGGTGAGCAAAATAAGAAACTTAGCTCACAAGTTGGGACGGAAGAGGGGGAACCTTAGTCAGCTCTTGGGGTTGAGCCGATCGCAGCTCAAAAGTGACGACTCTCCTTTTCTATTCTATTGGGTCATTCAAGTGGTGGCTAATTCTACCGAGGATGTGCCGCGAGGCATAACCAATCAAGGGACGATGGCATAAACATAGGATGTGGCTTGGGCCCCTAGTGTCCAAGCTGCTGGGAATTCCCCGTGGGGTGAGAAAGGCCCCGGACAGTGCTCCGAGCCCTAAGGCCATTTAACCGCACACCATTACTGGTCCACAAAGTAATATTTTATTTCAGCAAAGAGAGGAAATAGATTGGAGTTGAAACGTTTGCAGAAATTATACAATATAGCCAGTATATCTTGCAACTCTGTGGGAATATCTGCATCGTGAGAAAGGAATGCTGAGTCAGCTGGCCTTATAACGATGCCATTGGCTGCACGCCGCAGTATACCGGCAATTGACAGCAGGCCCCGAATGCCGGTCCATGACATCAGGAGGCTGAAGTTGACTAGGTCGAGCCGAGACAAACAAGATGCATAAGCATGATACATTCTTAGGGACCAACCGCCTCCGCCAGGAGATTGTCATCATAGAATGTCTCGATGTGCTGCTTGCGAGCCTCCTTGTCTTCTTTGACCCGTTTAAGAATCTTCTGGATATTCGGGTACGAGGAGAATTTGTCCTGAGCAAGTTTGATTAGCGATAATCTATGCCTCGATTGGTAAAACTTACTGGCAATGCATCCCACACCTTCGGGTCAGTTCCTTGGTCTTTGAAGGTGCCACAGCCGCTTCGCGCATACTCCGTGAACAAGAATGTACGGCTGCTTTCCACCATGATAGTCATTTGATCTTGGATCATCAGTATTACAGTTGCGGTTATCAAGTATGAGGAAGCGGTAGCTCACCTTCCAGAATTTTTCGAGGTTCATTCACCTGATTCCTCATCTCATATACGTACGCCTCGTTGAAGTTTCCGTGGGGTGTATGACTGATCTCTACACTGCCACCACCGGGGAGGAAGTCATCCGAGCGACCAAGCCCGTTCCCATAAAGAGAGGCCAAGAACTCCGTAGCTGAGTTACGATGGAAGTATGGCAGGCGGAAGGTGTTGGATGCGACATCCCAGCGGGGACCAAACCACAAGAAATCCGCCAAGGGGGTCACGGGGTCACGAGACGCGGCTGTTAAAACGCAGTTGACAGATGGATCGGTATGGTCGATGGATGTTGCATTCTGGGATGAAAACTTCGTCAAGTCGTACTGATATGATTATCTAGTGTCAGTCTGATTCCAAGATCCAGAAGCTGAATATGCAACTCACCTTATAAGGCACAACATTTCCATGCCAGGCCACCAGATCGAAGGGGCTGTGATCCTGTGCAATGGCATTGTACAATCCGTTTGCTTTATTCACAATAGACCAATTTTCGTGAAGGTTTTCATCGATGTAGGCAACAGGATGCAAGAAGTCACGCGGATTAGCCAGTCCGTGGCCTCCTAGTGGCCCCAAGTCTGGCAACTCCCATCTCGAACCCCAGATCTCTGTGATATAACCACGAGCAGAATCATGACCAGGTCCTAGTCGGACTGCAAAGCGGATACCACGAGGAACCACACAGATTTCACCAGGTTGCAAGAACAATTTCCCTAGTTCGGTCTGAATATCCAAATTACCCAGTTGGGCAACGATAAGGAAGTCGCCGTCTGTGTTGCAAAATGCGCGGTGGTCCATATCTGTGTTAATCATAAAGACGTAGAGAGCAATTCCCTCGCGCAAATTAGGGTCTCCACTTCCACCCAGCGTGTGTAATCCGTCAACGAAGTCGATTTTCTCATCATCCTTTGGCAGGGGAAATGGAGCCCATTCACCTTGTTCTGCCAATGTCTTCACTTTGGGGTTCAGAGTCAAAAAACAATTCTCGATATCGGCTTTGTGAGGTATGTTGGCCGTGTAGCCATCTATATCATATTAGCATGTATAGCCAACTTTACGTGCCTAGAGACATACTGTGAGCTGCAGCTGGCCGTACCCGGTACATGTAAGTACTGAAGTTGGCATGACGAGGAGCTGCGAAGGCTGAGTAGGTTATTCCCTCCGTGTATAACCCAAACCGAGCTTCCTGAGGGTTGTTTTGGCCTGCTGGTAGAGTTCCCGGAATCACTTCGGATTGGTGACGGTTACCAAATCCGGCCATGTATTCGTAGGGATCGTTGTCTCTTGTTGGCTTGCGAGTCATAGTGTCTGTGTAGTGGAAGACCTTCTGCAGGTCTTTGACCGGCTTTCTTTGCTGGACTGGCGGAGCAGTCATTTTGCGAATGATATACAAGAGTATAAGCTGTAAGCTTCAAGTTAAAAGTCAACAATGAAGAAAAGACAAAGCCTTGATTAAGAATGTGTTTTATTTCAGCATTGTGAGACATGGAGACCCATGTGGCGTCCACATCTTGCAGGACCCACATTGGCCCCATTCACCTATCGAGATCTCGGGTCAGGTTTGAGCTTGATCGGAACCGCTGTTTTGCAGCATGGGTCCTTTGCGGGGCCATGTGAATGTGGAGCAATTTCACTACCATGGCAATGATCTTGAAGAAGTAGAGAATGACGAAGTTAGTATGACATGTCTTGCTACTAGAACGTAGAATCTGTTCCCGAACACAATTTTTATAGTTGCAATGCTTTAGAAACTGTTAATCATTTGTACTTAAAATAGTAGTAATATCTCTCTATGTTTGATGCTAGCCATGGATAGAATTCAATGGGGAATGTTCTAGGGCGCCTTTATGATGATCTCAATGAATTGCCAGAACATCATCCACCATCCGCGATGAAGCGCCCAAGTAGTTCACTGGGTCACAAAGTTCACTCAAACGCTGTTGGTTCATCTTGGCCATAACTTCTTCCTTCTCAAGAAGGCATTCGAGCAAGGTCCTTCCCTTCTCAATGCTTTCCCGACAGGCTTCATACACAATATCATGCGCCCTCTGGCGACCCACGTATGGTGCCATACCCATCATGACAGCCTCAGCCACGATTAATCCCTTGGTGGAGTGGAGGTTTTCCAGCATCTGCTTGCTATTGACGGAAAGTCCAGAAAGTGCAAAATGTGTTTGAGACAAGGCTCCAACAGCGAGAACAAAGCTCTCTGGTACAGCGACCCATTCCAAGTGCCAAGGACCCGAGGCACGTTCAAAGTCAGCCACCATCCCATCAAGAACAAGACCCGCGTTTGAGCGAAGAACCTTAGACGCGGCCAGAATAACTTCGCTAGAAATCGGATTGCGCTTTTGAGGCATGGTTGACGATGCTCCTCTATGTGGCACGAAAGGTTCAGCCACTTCACTAAGCTCATTCGAGGACATGATAATGATATCCAGGGCTAGCTTTCCCATAGAACCACCCACTAGGGCAAGGAAATTGGTAATCTCAGCCACACCGTCGCGTGCTACATGCCAAGTAATCGAAGGATCGGTCAGATCAAGCTCTTTTGCCAATGCTTTGCGTACGCGAAGGCCATCGTCGCCATTTCCTAGAGATGCAAGCGAGCCTGCCGCACCGCCGAACTGCACCATCAAAGTCCGATCTCGAAGCTGTTCCAGTCTCTCCAGGTGTCGCTTAAAACCAGAAAGCCACACAGCGCATTTGTATCCAAAGGTCACGGGTAGCGCATGCTGCAAGTGTGTTCGCCCTGCCATAGGGGTATCCTTGTACTTCTCCGATAGTTCGCGCAGAGATTTGATAACGTCCTTCAAAAGTCTCTCGACAATGTCCAAGCCTTCTTTCATTTGTAGCACGCTGGCCAGGTCCATGATGTCCTGCGTCGTGGCACCCCAGTGCACATACTTGCCAGCCTCCTCGCCACATATATCCGATAGCTGACGGACGAGCGGTAGAATTGGGTAGCCGACAATTTCAGTTTCGTGACGCAGCCGCTCGAAATCGAGGTTTGATTCTTGTACTCGCTGGGTCACCAGAGCCCCAATTTCAGATGGAATCACGCCACAATGAGACTGCGCTCGAGCCAATGCAGCTTCTGCATCTACACAGCGGCGGATGTATGCTTCATCATCGAAGACCTGTTGTGCAAAATATTAGTCTCATATATTGGATGTTCTGTCCATTAATTACCTTGCGAATCTCATCAGTCCCGAACAAAGTACGAAATATGCTCGAATCAATTGCACTGACGGAGCCAATTGACCTCCGTCCATTGGTAGTAGAGAATCTACTAGAGACAGAACTGACGAACGAAGGGGTCGCCCGTGATACAGGGCGCGCGAGACGTAGATAGATAGACATGATGCTAGATGGCGTTCGTCCAGCTAAAAAATTTCCAATTACAAAAGAACCAGCCTTGTCAAGATATTCCCCCCAAGTGCCAGGTGGTTCGGCCCACTGGATATGGGGGGCTTGGTGGTGGTCATTGTCAAGCCAGCTGCCCCACATGCCTGTATGTGGGGTCGATGGGCCAAGGCATCTTTAAGGCATCGACATTGAAATCCGTTATTAATAGATTAAATACCATAAACCAACAGCTTACAATGATGAAACACAAGGGCATAATAATTCAAGGAGAGAAGCCGAGTTGTGCCTAATTTAGCTTGCGTTACCAACTTCGGGAATACATGAAAGGAACGTTGTGAATGGCCCCATAACGCCCTAGATTAGCAGTGATTTGGATCTGTTGTAGGAAGTTTTAAGTTTGTTTTCAATTGAAGCATTTACGTAGATACGTTTATAGTTGTTCAAGGCTTACTCGCGAATAAAGAGAGATGCTACCCCCATACCGGTACTAATACTCCAACGTTAGAGAAGAACGGAACGCCTAGAACCAGAATGATCTTACCTAGCACACATGCTCACGATGCCCATCTCTTTGTCTTGTCTTCGGAGCTCAGAAAGAAGTGTAGCAACTTGCCTGGCCCCAGTCGCCCCAACTGGGTGTCCAAGAGCAATGGCACCACCGTTCGGGTTAACCTTGCTCATGTCTAGACCAAGCTTTTGGATGCAGTAAATCGACTGGCTTGCAAACGCTTCATTCATTTCCACAATATCAATGTCCTTATTTTCGATTCCGAGATACTTATAAAGATTCTGGATAGCGAAAATGGGCCCAATCCCCATTTCATCGGGTGCACAGCCAGCAACTTGGGTGCCGGCAAACCGGGCAATTGGCTTCAAGCCTTGGGCATCGGCCCAAGAGCGGCGAGCGAGTATGGTGCTCGAAGCACCATCGGAGATCTGTGAGCTGGAAACATGTAAGTTTTTATGATATGATATTACTGCCTTTGGGGATGCGACTTACGAGTTTCCAGCAGTGCTGAATCCATTCTCTAGCACAGGACTCAGCGTCGCCAACTTCTCTGCAGTCACGTTTGTACGAACACCCTCATCACGTTCAACGACCGTCATTGTCTCCTCATCAATACCTGGGCTAATTGATCTGACCATGATAGGAACGATCTCGTCCGTAAACCTGCCAGATCGCTGCGCTTCAGTCGCACGTCGTTGACTCTCCGCCGCGAACTCATCCTGCTCACGTCGACCAATGCCATACCGCGACGCGACATTTTCGGATGTTTGCAGCATGGGCAATAAACAATCTGGAGCATCCTTGATAGGTGACTCCTTTAGCGTAGGCGATACATCCACAGGTATCCCACGCGTCGAGTAATTCCGCGACATACTCTCCACACCACCACCAAGCCCGACATCGATCTGCCCTGCCAAAATTGAATGTGAGATATGTGTGATCGCCTGTAGACTGCTCGAACACTGTCTGTTGACTGTGTGGAAAGTCGTGGAGTTTGGAAACCCCGCAGCATTGAGGGCCATGCGCCCGGTCTTTGCGAAACCCAGCTCCGCAAGAACATTGCCAATCATGGCATCGTTGACTTGGCCCGGATCAATGTTCGCTCGCTTCACGGCTGCTTGCATTACCTAAAGAGTTTTCAGCTGAGATGCGAAAAAGACCAACAAAAAGTTGACTTACAGGCATCAGGATTTCTTCAGGGTACGCATCCTTGAATCCGCCCTTGAATGCCCGTGCGATGGGGCTTCGCACTGCGGAAAGCACGACCACATCGTTTGGACTCTTCTTGAGAATCTCTCCCGCTGTCCTTCGAAGCATATTTGAGGTTTGTCCACGTCAATTACAGTAAGCGGGCACGCAAGCTTCTTGAAGAGAAACTGGGGTATGCAGGATTGTGGATGTGGATCAGGTTGCTCCGAAAGTGGTGGGGCGCTTCGCGATGATCGTTGTCGCTTTACATCGCATTACATGGGTTTCCCGGCGGGGTGATGGAAGGTCGGGGGTTATTTTGTCAATAGTTTTCAATACATCATTGAAATTTAGCGTCATTGCCGCGGTTCTTAGTCACATCAACAGAGGACCCTGTACCCAAACGCACTCTTATTTGTGACTTGGTTTTCATGACGTCACAAGATATGGAGAAGTTTTCCTTCACACTTCACAGGTTATCTCATTCCCCATAATTCCTGTATCCCGCTTGATTCATCATCTCCAAATCCTCCCTCTCCTCAATGTCGTGGGACTTTGAGAGGATATCGCTCGGATGAAAGTAGTTGAACAAAAGACAACAAATCACCATCAACGTTGTATCAAAGACATACACATAAACCTCTTTGCTCTGCAGGTACCCGGAGTTCCCTTGAATGTATTCAGCCACGCGATAAATTGATCGAACTAAGATCAGTGCACTACCAGAATACAAGACCCTCATATACTGTGTCCAAGGAATTCGTGTCTTCACCAGTAGGTGCATTGGAGTCATGAGCATGCGGCGATGAAAGATGATCGAGACAAGGATGAAAACTCCAAAGGAAATGACCTGGACGAAAAGGCCCGCGACGATGATATTCTCGCCTAGGCTCACACTGGATGTGGTTTTGGCTGTAGCGAGCATGCCACCTCCTGTATCGCGATACTCGAATTAGTCCATTTCTCAGAAGTAACTAGCGATAAAGACCCTACCGCTACTTTGCATAAGGAATGACAAGACATCGCCCGTCACAAATATCTTTGTCAGCCATGATGGCCGTATGAGGGAGTTTGATTCGCCGTTCAAGAGGCGGATCACTCGTCCAAGGATCATATAGATTGACGCGGCGAAGAAAGAGGGGGCCAGGAGAAGAAAAAGCTCTTGGAGCACGTAGGGCATAGTTGTCCAGTCGGGGGTCTGTTTTGCACTGTAGTATCTCGCTGCATAGCCAACGGTCTCGACTGCAGGTGTACATCTGTTAGCTACCACATCGACGTAGATTTTGTTTAGTAGGCAACTTACAAATCACACCAATGACAAATGGGATAAAAAACCAGCTTCGCTTTCGAATCACCTGCCAAATGTGATATGCCGCTGAAAGCCCAAAAATAACTGCAAACGCGACAGCTGCGCTAGATGATGGGTCATAGTTGTAGAGCTTATAAGTCATTGTAAAGGAAACACATGAAACAACAGAAAGAAGACAAATTGACAGAGAATTGAAAATCTAGGAAAAGGAAGGACTGGACAATGGAGAACGATCTTTGAAAAAGTGCTTCTGTTTAATAGGAAAAAATATTGTCATGTTTACTGTTATGGAGATCATTCTTCATTTGGTAAACTAGCTAGCGTGAAACACTGCTCGCTTTTTCCAGGCAGCGATCAAATTGAATGTGGGCTTAAGCAGTCGAAAATAGCTGAACTGACCAAGCTCCTGGAGCTAGACTCTTTCTAGGACAAGTATACGAGATCTGGAACGAATGGAAGATTTTTCATCTGCAAACCATTGAGCCGTGGATACCACACGTAGATAAAGTTACGAGTACGAACGAGGCGATGGATGCAGCGATTGGCCACAGATTCGACGCCCCACATGGACCTTTCCCAACTCGGACAAAGACACGAGAACGAGATATTCGTGATAGAGATGCATCGTGGATACACGTACTCCTGAACTAGGCGGCAAAAATAGAAGATTAGTTCCACTTGCAGAAATAATCTATATAATTAGTCTTGTTCTCCCCAGGGCCTAGGACTTTCATTGCACATCATCCGCTTCTGCTTCTAGCAAACCAAGTCAATACTCCTGTTCAATTGACTACGATCATCTATTTTCCTATTTAATTTACTAAAGCGGTTCTCGGTAATCAATCACGATGAACTTTACATTTTACTACTATACCCCTTCAGCTGCGGCGGCGGCTATTTTTGTCGTGTTATTTGGGCTGAGTACCCTTCTACACTTCTACCAACTTGTGCGGACACGAACATGGTTCATGATTCCATTTTTGATTGGAGGAATTCGTGAGTTCCATATGCCTCTCTGGTCCTTTGTTTGTCGTTCTAACATTTGAGAACTGTTATAGTCGAGACTATCGGTTACATTGGTCGTTTACTATCCTCGCGCGAGTCACCTGATTTCACCAAAGGCCCCTATGTCATGCAAAGTGCCTTGATTTTGATCGCGCCCGCATTTTTGGCCGCAAGCATCTATATGACTCTTGGTCGGATCATCGTCATGACTGATGCAGAGCGATGCTCGGTTATCAAGCTTAAATGGTTGACCAAGCTCTTTGTGACCGGTGACGTTTTGTCTTTCTTGATGCAAGCCTCAGGTAGGTACTCGGTCCAAAGGGATGGCCATGTAAAGCAGTGTGCTAACAAGATAATAGGAGCGGGTCTCATGGTTGCGAATTCCAGCAGTCCAAGTACTGGTGAGCACGTCATCATTGGTGGTCTCTTCGTGCAGATTATCTTCTTTGGCTTTTTCACAATCACTGCTGTTGTGTTCCAGGCTCGGATGGCCAAAAGCCCCACTAGTCGCTCGATTGAGCTGGGAAATATCTGGCCTCGGCACATGACCGCCCTCTATGTTTCCAGCATTTTGATTTTGATTCGCTCGGTGGTTCGTGTGGTGGAATATCTCCAAGGATATAGCGGGTACTTGATGAAGCACGAAGTTTTCATCTATGTGTTCGATGCACTGTTGATGTTTTCAGTGATGATGGTTCTTCAGTATTCGCACCCCAGTGAGATCAACTGCTTGCTGGGCCGGGGCGAAAAGTATTCGGAAAAAATGATCAAGACACGGCAGTTCGTTCCTCGCTCAGCACTTGAGCTCGGTGAAGACCAAGTGTAGAGAATTGTTGCTTCTTCAGCGCATTTGAGTTCGTGATAGGTCTTTTTGTGATAGTTTCTTCTGTTAATGTATCTCAACTTGGAAAAGCTTGGTCTCAATTTCCACCCATCTCGGCTTCTCCAAGGTCGTTATATCTCGGAAGGGCAGGGCCCTACCTTAGTAAGTTTGTGGGTAGATACCCAATTATACAAGGAGTGTAGAAAGGTATGCAGGGTGACTGAAATGAAGAATGTCAGTCAGGAAAAATATCCACTTAGAACCCTCTTGTTAGGTGCTGATTCTCATTTCATTCTGTAGCCGAGGGGAGAACTTGTCGAGTCGCCCATTCAATGTGAGGTTGCCATTCAGGTTCCAATATTTGAGTGATATCCTTTGAAACCTCACGGCCCCAAGAGCCTATGGACCAGTTATCCCGTGCCATATGTAGAAAGACACAGTAATGGGCCAGAATGACCAATGCGAGAGGTTTCTTGGCTTTGAGATCATCGAAATATTCTTGTGAGGCTCGGATAGCCCAACCAGCAGCCATGGTCATTGAAGTAGGCTCGGCGTAGGTGAAAGCAGCAAGATCACGCAAGGATTTGATCGTTTGCATATATGCTACGGAGTTGATGTTACTATCAGTTGGGCTGCACTTGACTTGTAGTTGCTCAAGTCGATCCAGCGCAGCAAGAACGTGCTCGGGAATATCAACCTCAGGGGCTGTCATATCGAAGAGTGGTGCAAAGTTGCTTTCCTTCAAAAAGCCTGACTCTGCATCTAGCACTGTCTGAACTCCTCGTGCCAATATGAAGGCATCAGTAAGGGAATTCAAGCCCGGCATGTCTTCTTGAGTGCCCATGTTGAGAGCACTTGCTAGGCTAAACGCAAATGCTAGACCGGCGAAAATCATCATAGCTTTCGCATTGGATTGGCTAATGTTGCGCAGCTGATCGGAGAACATAATCAAGGCCGTGTTTTTGTGTGCTATGGCGACGTCTAGCCACATCACATGCCTTCCATCCTTACGCAAATGCGAAAGATGCAGGGCTGAAAGGGCCAAGATCCCGTGCATGAGAAATGGTGCATTTAGAGCTTCTTCAAGTACCGGCATTTCCCAGACTTGTCTAGTCTTTTCGCTCCGAGCAGCGAATTTGTGTGTGTGATTGATCCATTGGATTATGAGTTCTAGCTGCGTCATGTCCAACGAAGGCAAGTTGGGAATTGAACTCAGACTACCGGATAAATTCGAAGTCCATATATCCGAGTGGAAAACTTGAGATTCAGAGCTCGGCAATGTTTGAGTATCTGGTGGTGATTGAGCTTTCTTCCGAGATTTTCGGGTGCTCTCAGCAAAAAAGTGAGGGCCCAGTCCGGGATAGACACATGTTTCACGTCTCTGGGTGCAGTTGCTACATATTGGGCGTAGCTCATCGCACTGTAAGAATCATTAGTATGAGAAGGAGATGGGGATGAGATAATCTCGAACCTTAACGCGTCTAGTCTTGCAAGTCATGCAGCCATGTCGGGATTTAGTATGTCCCCGACGATGGTGCATCGTGCCCGGTGTCCCATATAAAAGGGAATATTGTTGTGCTAGCAAAGAAGCTGTGCGTATGCTGGTATTCTCAACAATCAAGGTTGGAAGGCATAGGCCGCATGGTGCTGGGAGGCAGCAATAAGATCAGATCCACATTTCAGCAATACCCGGATGCGGCGAGAAACACGAGTACGAGACCCCTCGCCGTATTTGCGACTCTCTGATTGGTGGATATCAAGTCACCCCACATCATTATGCGAGACGCGAGATCCACAGCCCTGCCCCAGCCCCCAAAAGCCACTCCAAGTGGCATTTAGATAATTTTACTGGGAATGTAAATATTGCGCCAAAAATAATATGCCCACCTCTATCATAGTAGGAATGGCTACCATTGGGAAAGGCATAGCCTGATTGAGTAAAGCATGTCGGATCTTGTCTCGTACATGAAAAGCGAGACCAACAGAACACTACAAAATCAGTGGGACACCTCACTAGTCCACGTCTGGGGGATCGTGGTGTTCCTAATCAAGAGTGGAGATCTAATCGGGTACATACTCGGGTATTTACTGGCTCACATTACGCTACCCAGTAATGAAGGTGATGCTAATGTAATGCCCACTGAAACGGCGCCTTTTCTTACCTATATCGCGGCTTAAGAAGGGTAATATTCTGTATGCTAGTCTGGGTTGTGAGAGGCCATATGTTATTTTACAAACAGAGAACTAGGTACAGAATTATTCTGCCTAAAGTGCAATTGCCGCGCTTTTTTAGACATGGGCTACTGAGGTGTTCAACTAAATTTATGGTGTTCAATGATTGATCTCCATGAATCATCCTCCTTCAAGAGATTTACTCTGCGACAATACCAGCTGCTTCACAACTCATATCTGCGCCTGAGCAGCAATTCTCACCAGCTATATGACTCAAATTTTCAAAGATCCAGCGCCAGGGCTCACACCATTACCCTCAGAAGCTTCGTTCTTCGCACTCATCTCCCAACCGCGTCCGCGATACCGAGCTGGCCAAACGCCCGATTTTCCAGGGGCCATGATACCATTCGGATCCAAACAGTCCTTGATTTTCTCGTTGAACTTCAAAAGAGCCCCATCATTCCAATTATAGGTGCCAGCAATTTGATCCATGAATGCAAGATGTGTACGATACTCGCCATATCCCTTCTTCGCCGCATCATCAATCATAGCTCGAAGACTCGCTCGTGCATTGCTTCGCATAACTGGATCGTCTCGGTTGAAGACGATTTCAACAATCAGATGCATTTCACGCAACCCCACAACGAATGTTGGGAATAAGTCCAGGTCAAACTCTTCACAACGCCGACGCGCGATATCCCACAGGGCCGTTGCATCTTCCCCTCGGACAGGTGAGACGGGACTAAAGGCTACATGTCCACCGTTTGCGTGCCAGTTGACCCAACGCAGCTCTTCGATCTCAGGAACTCCTGACGCGACACGGTCACGCGCCCAGAAATAGTCATCTGCGGGGAGAGTGGATGGGTCGATACGACGGGCACCGGGGATCTTCATGAATTCCTTTTCGATAATATCCAGCTTGTACTTGCGAATTTCTGGCGGACCATAAGACATGCCATAATACAGCCATGCGCAGTCACCGTGGGAAAGTTTCTTGGCGACATCGTGGATAATTTTATCAGGGACGCGACCTTTGCCGTTGTAGTAATGGCTTCGCGGCTTTCCCTCAAGGCCAACCTGGAGACTGACATGCCGAAGCTGAGCAACATTTTCGAGGATCATGGCGATACGCAGGGGGCGAATGATTTCAATCTGTGATATACGTTATTGAGTGATAATTAAGTCATTTTGGTCTGACTTACCAGCTGGGTTAGGTCTTCTTCCTTGGGAAATGTATAGAGCTAGAATCAAATGTAAGCGAATTTCTTCTCATAGTCGCGTACCAAAGGTGGCAAACATACATAGGCTTCATGGCCCCCAGGATTGGGCATCAAACCAAATCCCATCTTTGTCACGATTCCCAAATTTGACTGAGAAAACAGGCCACTATTTGAGATATCAGTATACGCATTCAACTTCGGCCAGAAGACGTACATACTCTGGAGTAGGTCCAAAGCCAGGAGCGAATAATTGCCAACTGTTGTTTCCCGGCAGAGCTCCCATGCCAGTCCTGATTACCTCGCCAGTCGGAAGAACAACTTCCATGCCAGAATGCATTCCCCAGTGATCTCCGTAAGGCGTATAACCGACACCACGGTCGACGGCATTTCCCAACACGGATCCACCTCCAATATCGGGGACATCGATCCAAAGATGTTTGTATCCACGCGCTTGGATCTCTTCATACAACGCAAAGTATGTGACACCCGGCTCTACAAGACATGTGCAGTCGTCGGGGTTTATGTCGAGAATTCGGTTCATTCGCCTTCCAAGATCGATCACGACTGCACCGCGGACTCGAGGGGCCGCACCGCCGTAGCCGTCTTTTGGGGAGTTTGTCAGTGTTTCGACCCATACCAGTGGAATTTGTAAAACAGCAGAAAACGTACAGTTCCGACCAATCGAGATTGGTGAAATTGGGATTTGATGCTCATTCGCCCATCGAACAATTGTCTGTACCTCTGCTGTACTACTAGGATAGGCTACAGCAGAGGCAACGAGGTCATCTTCTTCCGCCACATGCATTCCATCATGAGTGTTTGGATCTATTATGCGGCTTGCTTGCTTAGTACTTGATCTAGCATTATTAGTATTAAGCGTGCCATTTGCGCTTACTCTCGATGTACCTGATGAAAAATGAGTTAATTGGATATGCCTCTGAATTGATATCTGCGACTACATACCACCCGTCAACCAGTTTTGTTACCAATTCAACATTCTCTTGACCAATTTGGCCCCGAAGGTCTTTGATTGCCTGATGAAATGCAGAGCTACTGACACCCTGAGGCAATGCTATCTGTGTCCGGTTGCTCTGAGGCTTAGTAGCGATTTCAAAAATCCCAGTTTTAGCTTTCTGGGCCCGATCAAGCAATCTTTCTGGAATCCCGTTGTGTTTCTCGGAGAGGAGGGGCGGCGGGGAAACATTTTGCTTAGCAGTCATGGCGTATATGTTTGCTCCAAGATTAGGGATCTCTAGTCTGAGGTGACTAAAAACATGTATCCTTTGTAAGTTTCTATACCCTTCTCTTTATAGCACGCACGGAGGGGTAATTCCGATATTGAACACGTTGGCACATTGCAGATCTTGCGAGTGACTGACATGATTGGAGAACAGATAGCTCATGGCAAGCAGAAAGCGGAGAAATTTCACTTCTTCGCGCAGTGTGGAGAAGTAGACCAATACACTTCTGATAACCCCAGGGCTCTTTCCTAACCCCGCTATTACCCACCTAAACCCCACCTCTAGGGCCTTGTATATCAATTACTTAGTAGGGTCAAACGGTTGGCCCTTTCTACTACAAGGCTGCTTTATAGCCATGCAGTTCAAGCACTTTAATGTTGAGCGTTTTTGATAAAAATCATCAGTATATATGCTATTTGACAATCCTTTTACGATGATCACAATGCGCTTCATGTATTCCTCATGCACAACATTTGAATCGCTCTAAAAATTGTAGATCCTTTTTTTGTGCCGTGTCGACTCTTTTGAGACTAGACTGGCTTCCCAATCTAGTTGCAAGGCTGTGAAAGTCAAATTCGAATTGAGGACAGTCAAATGCAGGTATGTGCTCCTTAAGTAAGCGTTCTATACATGTTACCAATAGATTTGCTACATTGGTAGCTACCATGGGATGAACGCGTCTTCCCGTCCGACTTCACCGCCATGAGCAATGAGCAAATCAACCACCTGCTGATATTTCTGAAGATTTGCTTCAAAGAGTAGCATATGCTCCGTACGCCATCCACTCCCATACTCATGAATATACTTCCCTTGATTAGCGATTCGCGCAGCGAATATCGCGCGATCTAATGGTGTATGATTTGTCCCATCCCTCGCATTGACATTAGCGCCATTAACAAGTAACTTCTCAGTCACATCGAGGTGGCCGTTCCGTACTGCAGCATGGAGTGCAGTGCGACCTCCGATGGCAGACATCTTATTAATGTCAGCTCCCATTTCAATCAGAAATTCGACGATATCGGTCGCACCCGCCCATGAAGCACAATAAAGAGGACCTCCCTGAGGATGTCCATAATGATCTTCATGCACTTCGTTGGGGTCCGCGCCATGAGCGACCAATAATTTGACAATGGCGAGATAGTCTACGGGGTTGCCGGATATCTGGGTTGCTTGATAGCCGGCCCCATCAAAATACCACCCAGGACCTGGCTGTTCGCACATATAATCAGGGATATGATATTCACTCTCTCTCAGGGGCTCGCCAACGCCCGCTCGTGCAGCATACTGCAGGGGGCTCATCCCTCTTCCATCCCCTTCACTTGCTTTCGTCCCCATCTCGAGAAGCATCTTCACAACGGTATATTGCCCGCCTCGAGCCGCTTCCATCAATGGTGTTTGGGCTGCAAGGTCCATACAGTCACTCTCCATACAGTCTATATCTGCACCAAGTGATATGAGCAATCTCATGATGTCTTCATGCCCTTCAAAGGCGGCATAGTGCAAAGGCGTCAGGCCATCTCTGTCTTCTCGGTGGAGAGAATCCCGCAGGTTGGCCCCTTGGTCAAGCAGCCACTGAACCATCATTGAGTGCCCTGACTGGGCTGCATAGCTCAGAGGGGTCCGCTTTTCAGAACACTTTGCATCGAGTTTCGCTCCAAACTTGACCAGATACTGAGCAAATTCGAGTTGGCCGCCTTGTGCTGCCCAGCTGAGTGGGGTGCGGCCGTGGTAGTCGTCTTTTTTATTCATATCTGGCTTGAGACCGAGGGACACCTCATGATCTAGAAGCATTTGCCATATTCCAAAGTCCCCATTCTCAGCTGCGTAGGTCCATACTGTGCGGGAATCGGAATCGGTCTCGTCTCCCGCTGCTCCCAGTTTCAGAAGGGTTTGCACGCCTGATATTACGCCATATTTAGCGCACAGGGGCAGTGCAGAGCCATCATTTATAGATAAATTATTCTGAAAAAGACACTCCCCAAGGACAGTTTTCAGACGGCGGTTTGTCTGGAGAAGAGAGGCGATATCCCGATCTTTTTTCAGAAATGTGGCGATATGAAGAATTAACTCGTTAGGCAATCGAAGCATCGACATCGGACACATGAAGGAATGAAACTGAAACTGAATCTTTTTGCCAGGTTTTTTGCGCACGTTTCGGAATCTGGGTAGTACGATTGCCTAGCTTTCTGAACATTTTGGCATTTGAAGATCTCTATCACTATTGTTGCCTAGAGGTCCAACGTTGAGTCATCTCCATATCAAGGCCCCACTTCAAAGGTTTTTCTTTTTATTTTTTTTTTATTTTTTATACGCAGTCGTTTGTTGACTTCTCAGGTGAAAGACGAAAAGCAAAAATGGGAGGATGTTCTAAGTTCAAAGAAGCGTCCGAGATTGGATGACTCTTCTTCCTACTATCCTTTCCCTCTCCTCTAGACGAAGTCGTATAGCAAATGCCCTGAAAGCCTCTGTGGAAGAGTAACCTCAGTTCTTCTATAGTTCTCGCGGACCAATACGAAAAACTCTGGCCACTGGTAACGCCAAAAACACCGTCGGTGCGGCACCGCGGCAGCAATCGGGTCCTTATAGTCGCATGAGCACATGAAGTTCCAAGTGTCATTCAAGGAGGGAAAATTTCCATGTGTGAGGTCAGAAACGTTCGAACTTTGCGAGATGAGCCTAGATAGGCGTAGAAATTGCAGGCTGTGATTAGCATTCGTTCGACGACGTAGCCGAAATTCTATTTTCTGACCCAACTGGCCTCCACCACGTAGACCCCGTTCCAAGGCCTTATATCGCAGATAAATCACTGAGCAGAATATGTTGGATGACTTCTTAACAAGGATTCAATGACTCTTTTAGACCGCCTTTCACAGAGAGATTGGCAACCATGGACGAGAGAAAACCGATAGTCCTTGACACTTATTACGCCTGAAATTCCATCAAGGATATTTGGCCCGAAGAATCTCCCAGAGCAATTACATTCCCCTTAATCACTGAGCACGTAGGCCGAGAGTTGAGAGGAAGTCTTAATACCTTACTCCCGTTTAGGACTATCCACTGGCCATCCAGTACAAATAGCTTCATATTCGATAGAGAAGGTGAACTGGGGGCATGATGGCTAATGCTTGAATGGATATCAAAGTCGGTTTTAAAATAATTGAATATTCTCTGCGGCTAACCAGAGAACACATCATCGGGTTTTCGAACGTCAATGACAGACTCCTCTACAGTCATTGAAGCTATCAATCCGATTTGTCTCATAAATCAACTCATGAAAATTGCGCGTCAACGGCGTTAATCAATCAAAGCGGAAGGGCAATGCCTCATGCGATGGATAGCATGTACGTACTACTCAATGTCCAATAGATCCTGGAGTAACCCGGCGGCCCGGCCCGCGGCTTTAAGAGCCCCGTAGCCAGTAATGCTAACTTTACCACCCAAGTCGCATAGATCGACCCCTAGTTCAATGATTGAAGAAAATCAGGCACCAAAGATTGTGAGAGATATTCTCCTATTTAAAGTCAAGTATCGAAGCGCTGTGCCTATACATATGCTATTATACATGTGTGAAGTATAAAGGACCTAAAATCATTCGTGAATGCTTCGATTTTGGTTTAGTGGTCATTGTGGAGGACTCCGCCACCGACTTCGTAATTATTGTTCGTCAATCATAGATATTCAATGATTAAACAATTCATCATGATCTTCCTGCAGCCAAAGAAACACCTCTGGAAAGCAGTGGTCAATAGATCTATAAAGGCCTTGGCGGTGCCAAGGTAAAGTTCGAACAGGAGTAATGAAAAACCTAGATCTGTAGCAAGATCAATGCAGAACGAGTGGGGGACTTCCCATGATCTTCGCTGCTACACCGAATGGGGCAGATCTGACGTTAAATCCAACTTTTATTGAACTAATCTAATTCTCCGGGTCGCACGGGGAATTTTGTAAGTGCCGACAGATTCCTAGAAGGTGTCGGGAGGACCAGGAATGGCATTGCCGCCAAACAGAGTGAGATCCCGACAATTGCAATTTTGCTGCCGAAATGAGTCCCGGGTGTAAATTACGTGTTATATTACCGTCAATACAACGCATATTTCACATTCCGTTGGTTGGAGCAGGATGCGTAATTTTCAATCCCATCACAATAAATTTTGTCAGTAGAAAAGGTCGGATGATAACTTTTTTTTTGTTAGTATATGGGGATCGTGTGACATCCCACATAATCTTCCCACCTCCACATCCTCAAAAGTCCCCCAAATTTTTCCACCCCGCAAAGATGCAAGTGGTTTTGTTGCCTCCTGACTAGAATCGGGTAATGATGTGGGGTCGGCTTCCGATGGCGGCAAAGGGCTTAGGGAGCAACGCCGCGACGCACTCCGAGATGTGGGGAAAGAAGGCGGTGGCCACCCCGGGCAGGCCCGGGTAAGCGTTTTTTCGGCTTCTCTGGATCAGTGACTAGCCGAAAAATTGCGGGTTGGGGCACTGGGGTAGATAGCTTCGCGATGCTGTTCTTTTTTTCTTTTCTCTCTCCTTCTGCTGGATCAGAAAGACCTTCTCCCAGACATTTCAAGGTAGTCGAGACATCATGTCGCGGCCTCTCGCCCCTGTGATGTCGGTGTTCCGCCCCATCTGGCGGCGGAACTTCTCTGCTTCCACCTCCAAGAGCGCCATTAACAAGCTGTGCGCCTCCGCCAATGAAGCCGTTAAGGAGATGAAGGGCTCATCAACCGTCCTGGTTGGTGGATTCGGTTTTGCTGGTGTTCCTCTCACTTTGATCAACGCTGTCCGGGACCGCCCGGAGGTTAAGGACCTGACCGTTGTCTCGAACAACGCTGGTATGCCTGGTGTTGGTCTTGGTAAGTGCAATTGGAAACTCGATTAGGTTCGTGAGGGCTGTAGCTGATTGTGTTTATCTTCTTTTAGGTCAATTGCTCGAGACCAAGCAAATCAGCAAGATGATTGCTTCGTTTATTGGCGAGAACAAGTTGTTCGAAAAGATGTACCTTGGTGGCGATCTGGCTCTGGAGCTCACTCCCCAGGGTACCATCGCTGAGAAGTGCGCCGCAGCTGCTGCTGGCGTTCCGGCTTTCTACACTCCCGCGGCTTTCGGCACTATTGGTGAGTCCACGTCAAGTATACGGGTTTACAGGCGAAATAGGCTGACTAGGGCTAAAATAGTGCAAACTGGTGAACTTCCCGTTCGGTATAATAAGGATGGCTCTGTGGCAGAAATGTCCAAGCCTAAGGAGACTCGTGTTTTTAACGGCAAGGAATTCATCCTGGAAGAATCTATTTTTGGTGACTACGCTCTGGTTAAGGCCTACAAGGCCGACCGTCTGGGCAACTGTCAGTTCCGCATGTCTCAGAACAACTTCAACGAGTCTATGGGCAAGAACGCCAAGTACACTATCGTTGAGGCTGACCACATTGTTGAGGTTGGTGAGATCTCTCCCGAGAACATCCACCTCCAGGGTATCTACGTCGATGCTGTCATCCAGAGCACCGAGGAGAAGCAGTTCGACAAGATTGTTTACGCCAAGGACCCCAGCGAGATGCTCGCCGGTGGTAACAGTGAGGCCACTGCCCGCCGTGAGCGCATTGTCAAGCGTGCCGCCAAGGAATTCAAGGACGGCATGTACGTTAACCTCGGTATTGGTGTTCCTCTGCTCGCTCCCGCCTACCTGCCCCCTGGTGTCGAGGTCGTCCTGCAAGCTGAGAACGGTATCCTTGGTCTCGGTGACTACCCCAAGCCCGGCCAGGAGGACCCTGACCTGATCAACCCCGGCAAGGAGACCGTCACTCTGAACCCCGGTGCTTCCCTCTTCGGCTCCCATGAGTCCTTCGGCATGATCCGCGCTGGTAAGATCGACCTCACCATGCTGGGTGCCCTCCAGGTTAGCCAGTACGGTGATCTCGCCAACTTCATGCTTCCCGGAAAGGTTAAGGGTGTCGGTGGTGCCATGGACTTGGTCGCCAATCCCGAGAAGACCAAGGTCGTCGTCACTATGGAGCACACTGACAAGAAGGGCAACCCCAAGATTCTGCCTGGTAAGTTTTTGTTCACTTCCTGTCTTGAAGCCACAGCTAACATTTTCCAGACTGCACCTTCCCTCTGACCGGTCCTCGCTGCGTTTCCACCATCATCACCGACCTCGCCGTCTTCGACTGCAGCCCCACCGAGGGCCTGACCCTGATTGAGCACGCTGAGGGTGTCACTGTTGAGGAGATCACCAGCAAGACCGCTGCTCCCTTCAAGGTCTCCCCCGACCTGAAGCCCATGCAGCTGTAAAATGCATTTGAATATACACATTAGAATTGGGTCTGGAACCGGTGTCATGTTTTATTTGCGACTGTCAATACTCTTAGTGGTAGTTTGAAAATCGAATTTTTTTATTTTTTTTTTATCATTTCCTAGTGAGTGCTTAGGGAGTCCTCCAGGGCTACCATGATGTAATATTCTTAGTCTAATATAGAATGAGTAAATGGCCATCTGGAATGGCAAAGAATGGCATGCACTTAAATTAAACCATAGTGATTGAGAATGTTGGCTGAAACTTCCGTTGGAGAGGCAGCCGCACTAGATGTAATTTTCGTCATTTTCATAGAACTTATATTCTGTGTAAAGGCTACAGAATAAACAAACCTTCTCCTGGAGGCAATTTCAATAAGGTTCCTCAATTTGCTCCCTGCGAAAAGCTACAAATGATTTAGTCTGTGTTGCATGTCCCTCAAGGCGTGAGCTTATGTGGGGTCGAACCCACCTGCAGATCAAGCAGTGGGGCTCCCCACAAGCAGTTTGCGACGAAAGTGGTGCTAATTGGAGAACTTTGTATCGCAATTTCTAAGTATTCAGCGAAAACCTTTCAATGTCAGTTGTTCAACAGTGATGGTAGCTGCAATGTTGTCCTTTGGTTTACCACGCTTATCGACTCTGGGGAGGACAGCTCCACTGCTCGGTCGCTTAAGGTTACAATGTACAATTCGTGGAATTGCTACAGGAGCCAAAGCTGTGGAGACAAAAAAGCTACCACTCACAGGTGTGCGCGTACTGGATATGAGTCGGGTCCTCGCAGGGGTACGTTTCAAAGTCGAAAGACTGTCTGTAAGCGAGAAGTTGGACTGATACTTAACAGCCATACTGCACACAAATTCTGGGTGATTTGGGGTACGTACGAAATCAGATCTTGAAAAGGGGAAAAGCTGATAAGTTCCTTCACATAGAGCGGAGATAATTAAGATTGAACACCCTGTTCGAGGCGACGATACCCGTGCCTGGGGCCCGCCCTTTGCAGCATACACCGACGGTCGTGCTGGCAATGGCGAAAGCGCATATTACCTTTCTGTATGTACCTAGTCAGTCGGTTGACTTTAAACAATGTACTGAATCTACCAGGTCAATCGTAACAAAAAATCACTCGGTCTCTCTTTCGCCCACCCAGAAGGTGTCGAGATCCTCCACCAGCTCGTGCGAGAGTGTGACGTGGTAGTAGAGAACTATCTCCCTGGCTCTCTCAAAAAATACAATCTTGACTACGAAGCTTTGCGCCAGATAAACCCGCGCCTTATTTATACCAGTATCACGGGATATGGCCAGACAGGTCCTTACAGCAACCGACCAGGCTTTGATGTGATGGTAGAGGCGGAGTTTGGGCTCATGCATTTGACTGGTACTCGGGATGGACCACCTGTGAAAGTCGGAGTTGCCGTTACAGACTTGACGACAGGTCTTTATGCATGCAACTCCATCATGGCGGCTTTGCTGGCACGGGCGAATACGGGAGAGGGACAGCACCTTGATGTGTGCTTGAGTGATTGTCAGGTGGCAACGCTTGCTAATATGGGAGAGTCGGTATTGATTAGTGGGAAGAAGGATTCTGGGAGGTGGGGGACTGCTCATCGTAAGGGAAATCTTGTCTTTCGGTTCTCTGGTCAAGATACTTATGAATGATTAGCATCCGTGGTTCCTTACCAAGCATTCAAGACAGCTGATGCAGATATCTTTGTCGGAGGCGCCAACGACCGTCTATTCGGAATTCTGTGCGACAAACTTGGTAGGGCGGAGTGGAAGACCGACCCACGATTTATCAGCAACAGCGATCGTGTCCATAATCGATCAGAGCTCGAGTCACTGATTGAGGTTGAGTTGATGAGGGAAACAACGCAGGTGTGGCAGGATCGTTTCGAGGGAAGCGGGCTGCCCTTTGCGGTGGTGAATGATGTTCAAGGAACGATGAATCATGAGCACGGTAAGTTCCTACAAGTGTTCTGTTAACAAAGCTAATACTTGTTTGAAAAGTACGTGCTCGTGGAATGGTTCAATCTATTGACCATCCTGCTTGTGGACCAATCAAGGTTATTAGCCCTCCCGTTAAGTACTCGAATGCCGAGCCTAGTATTCGAAGCCCACCGCCACTGCTAGGCGAACATACCGAGGAGCTGCTGAAGGGCATTGGGTTTGACGTCTCTCGAATTGGGGAGCTAAAGAAGAAGGGGGTCGTTGCATAGCTGGCATTATGTACGAATATGTATGATACATCTAGAGGTTTTTGCGAAAATAGACGGACGACTCGATTGAAATGTAAAGTATGAAGCCTCGAGTAGATGTATAGTAGAAGCCGCTCCGCCCAATCGTCTCATCAATTCCTCTGTACCTGGGAAGATAGATTTTGTTGATACTCGCGGAAGACAAAATGTATTCTCGGATCCGGGCGCGGACATCTCGGATCCGGCGAGGGTATCATATAGTATAAAGGCAAACACTTCACTATTCACTTATCCAAACCAAGTTCTCGCTTTCATATAAATCCAATCCTACATTTCAGGTGTCAAGACTACTTTCACGTATATACAAAAATGCGAGTTCTTGTTATTGGCGCAAGTGGCCGTACAGGCAAGCTGGTCCTCGACGAACTCCAGTATCGAGGTACGCTCCCGGCAATTCAATGTCAATTTGTGAAAACATCAGCTGAAAGAGATTCCAGGACATCAAATCACTGTGTTGGTTCGAAATCCAGCAGCGTTGGAAGGGTATCAAGTAGATGTCGTCAAAGGTATGGAAAGAAAAGCTGTACCTACATGTCACTCGACTAATCAGTCGAATGATAGGCACACCAACCAACATGTCCGATATGAGGGCAGCGTTTAATAAAAATACCCCAGAAGTTGTCATCGTAACCCTGAGCGCACCTCGAGCCAGCGACAGCCCCTTCGCCGCACCGATCTCCCCGCCACGCCTGATGGCCGATTGCAATGCCAATGTGGTGGCAGCCATGAAGGAATTTGGGGTTCCCAAAGTCGTTATTCTCCAAGCGTTCGGAGTTGGCGCATCATGGTCCAACATGCCATTTATGCTACGGTTGCTGATGGGCAAGTCCAACATGCGACATCAGTACGAGGACCACAACCATACCGACCGTGAAGTCCGTGCAAGCGGAGTGAGTTTCGTTCTTGTCCGACCATCTCGGCTAGTGGACAGCGATGTGCTGGAAGTCCATGAGTGGCCGGAAGACGGGAAAGGCGTTTCGTTGATGGCGAGTGCTGGTCGGAAAAGCGTGGCTCATTTCTTGGTCGACGCGGCGACCGAGTCCAAGTGGGACAACACGGCGCCGGTGATCACAAACTAGATCCGATGGACAGACTATTTGTATTAGATTCGTGATTTAATTTTTGTTCTGTATCTTCAGTAAATCAATGTCACTCCGAAACATGCGCACTCCCGATCTCCAAACAGGAAAAGCGTGGAAAAGCCAGGTCCAACGCGGGCTGGATGCTTGGCGCCGCTTATACTCTTCAGCCTTGTCAGATTGCTTCGATCCCTTTATGTCTAGCCAGCAATGGAATCTCAATCTCGGAAAAGACCACGGCCTGTAGTATCGTGTCTGCGATGTCGAGAGAAGAAGCTGAAATGCGACCGGGTGGCGCCCTGTCAGAATTGTGTTCGTGGGGGGTTCGAGGCCCAATGCACTTACCACCAACAACCCGATTCCGTTGGTCCACAGCCAAAACCAAAGCGAGCAAAATTAGCCGAAGCCAATGCAACAGACCGGACGCTGTCAATGGGCCCGAGTATCGGCATCATTGAGGATCTGCAGCAGCGGGTTCTGAAGTTGGAGTCTCTCCACGCGGTTAGACCTCGCGCTGATAACTTCAGTCCCATTAGAGATGCATCGGTTCAAGATTCATGGTATGGCAATTCTAATACATTGTTTATTTTTTCGCCTTTTTCTTCAATGACTGATGAGGATAGGCCACGACCAGAGATCTTTCAGTCGAGCTCATCGTACTTAGGAACTTTGGTGGTCAAGGGATCTCGATCGAGATATCATGGACAGAATGACAGGATCACTCTTTTGAATCAGGTTTGTCTTCATTGCAATGCAAGAGCTTACATGCACTGACAATCTCAAGTTTGCAGAAGCCAAAACCTTCATAAATCAATCCTTGAATGACCCCAGTCTGGTTGGACTAGCCAAAGAGGTTCAATTCCTACAGAACAAATCCCAGACTCCAAAGGATTCTCCAGAGTCACTCTCGGGTATAGACAGCTTTCCTGAGCTCCAGAGTCTTCTGGGCTCATTGCCTGCAAAACCTGTTTGTGACCAGCTCCTTGCTGTTTATATCAAGAATCTGGAGAAGAACCTTAGAATTCTGCATATTCCCTCTTTTCGGGCATGCTACGGCTCCTTCTGGGCCAATTCGGATCATGATGCATCTTTTCTGTCCATGTTCCTTCCTCTTCTCTCTGTGGTGTTGTCCATCTCGGTCATCATAGACACCACGCCCCCCTCGCCGGAGTATTCCCCGTCATGGGAGTATCTAAAGCAACATGCAGTCGGTGCAGTTCAGGCTTGGATGCAAAAGCTTCCACGGAAGCCAAGAACTGATATTTCAACACTCCAGGTCAGGGCGCTTCTCTTACTGGCTCGCCAGCTAAGACTGGTCTCGGCCGACGAACTCTGGAAGGAAAGTGGCTCCCTCGTACGCTCTGCAATGGTAATGGGGCTCCATATCAACTTATCACAATCCAAGAGTCTGTCCCCCTTTCAGGCCGAGTGTCGACGTCGATTATGGATTTCGATTGTGGAAATGGACCTACAGGCATCTATTAGTGCAGGGATGCCTGTGATGACACCGGCACTTGACTTCTCCCCTCTGACACCTTCCAACCTCAACGACGTCGACTTTGATGAATCAACCACTGAAATCCCGCCATCAAGGCCTAGGGATGAGGAAACAGACTCTCTTGCACTAATCACCTTGGCCCAATCTCTTGCACAGCGTATAAGGACCATGAACTTGGTTCAGCATACAAATCCTCAGGAAAGCTTGGAAGAACGCTTCCAACAAGGCGAACAGATCCAAGAGGCTTTACAGAGAATTCCGACTCCGCTCAAATTATACAATTCTGACACCAGTGACCTTGCTTTTGCTTTGAATCGCGTCATTTTAGATGTTTATATCCGCCGTTCACTTCTTTCGCTTTACAGACCTGTCCTTGCCTGTCACACACATGATGATTCCTCTTTCCTTGAAATCCAACGTGCTTGTCTTGATTCATCCATCGCAATTCTTTCATATCAAGACATTTTTGATCCAAACATTGTTGATCTTGACATCCACAATATCAACTCATTTTGGAACATGTTTCAAACCTTTTGTCAAAATGATATCATTCTGGCAGCTCTCAGTGTTTGTGAATATCTGAAGCTCCTCAGCCAACAAGCCTCTATTCACTCTTCCTTCAGTGATTCCACTTTCGAAAGAAACAATCAACAAAATCACGACAATACCATCCACGACAATTCTACCAATCACTCGCTGTCACACAACAAAGCAAGTTTGATTCGTTTGGTTGAGAACACAATCGATAATTTAACTCGCCGTATCGGTGAAAAAGGAACCAACATGAAGGACATCCTTCTCTTATCAGTCGTCCTCCAATCTGTCCGCGCTCGTGGCCCCGCAGAACAAAAAGACCGCCGCATGTCGCAAGGAGCAAAGAAAGCCCTATCCGCGTGTCGGCAGAACCTTTTATCTGCGGCCAGCGAGAATATCTTTCCTTATTATTGCAATGGCCCAGACCCGCTATCAGACTACGAGGTATTTTGAACTCCAGATGCATATGCCCTCTTGCTAACTCTCTCTAGTCTACACATGCAATGTTGCCATCCCACGTCTCGGCTCAGTCGCGTCAACCCTCCCCTTCCATGCCTGATCTCCTGCAACAATCTGCCTCCCTCGCCGCGGAATTTGATACTTTTCAGAGCGATCTTTTAGCCTTTGATGAAGGATCGTTCATTTGGAATATTTGATTGGTAGTCCATTTCCTGATACAATGACAAAGACGAGTCTGCGAAACGAAAACAAAATAAGAACAAACATCAAAGGCAGCGTGGAGGCATAATCTGTCGGGAGATGGAATAGCGAAGCTGAAGGTCCAAGAAGGGCGATATATGGCCATATTGGTGACCGATCATCATCGCCCAACAGTTCATGACCCACGGATGGGAGATTGTCACCGTGGTAAATGGTCAATGGCATGTTATGGCATGCAGGGTAGAGGCGCAATCTGCAGGGCCATTGTCTACAGCGATGAGGAAGCATCGAGTGCACAATTGATTAGGTAGCAGTGCACTGAAGGACCCGAGCGCTGGTCCGTGTGCACTTTTAGGCAATTGAGTACTGTCGTATAATATCAATGCAAACTTTACTACATTATGCATCCTAGGTTCTATATTAGAGTCGCGTATGATGCGGTTCATTCAAGTATCAGCGATAAATATCTGCAAAGAGCCACTCAATACGCCTGTGCAAGTTCGCTCCATGTCATTTTGAGTAGTACTGCGTCATATCATGCCGAAGCATATCCAATCCCTGTATTCCAGGTTAACAAGCGATGCAGAATGCCGAGACAAATGGAACTCACCAAAACGATACTCTTCGCTGTTTCCTCATCCGTCTCACCCTTGACACAAAGCTGGAAAAACTCATCATACTCGCGAGCCTTGGTCGGATCTTGATCATATAGCCGTCTGAAATTCTCACGGGATATGGGATCGATTATCTCAGCCCAGATGCGTTTGCGGATTTCACTGTACTTATCAAGGATGGTCTCATCTGCTAGGCCCTTGTGAATACCCATCAATGAATCGAAGAGACTGCCAACATCGGCAATGCCGCCTGTTAGACCGAGTCCACCGCTAAGGTCTGGGTCAGTATGGTATTGCACTAGCTTGATTGGGTAATGGTCTTTACAATGGGTTACAGAGATGCGCTGCATCTGCTGCAAGCAGGATCCTTCCGACTCTGAAGCTTGGCGCGCATCGCTGTTGCAGCTTATACGGACTGATGTTGGTAATTCGATATTGGTCAGGTTTAGGGTTTCCAGGTAAGAGTGTCTCGTAGATTTGGGGCTGTCGAGCAATGTATTCTTCTTTGCTCAGCCCGGGTTTATCGCCGTATGTGACGCGCCAGAGGCCATCTGTGGTGACTCGGGCTGCCATATACCAATACTCAGGGTGGACGACGAAATTGCTGTCCCAGTATCCGAAGCGGTCGAAGTCATAGTAAACCTGATCCCATGTTTAGTAACGAATATGTTTCAAGTCGTGAAAATGTGTCTTACGTTGGTTGCGATAATTTGCGCATTCAGCGTTTCCCCTGGGTATTCGGGCCCAAACAGCTCTCGGCGCACGGTACTACTAGCCCCATCGCATCCAATGACATAGTCTGCCTCGGACCGTTGAAGGCCATTTGGTGTTTCAGTTTCGACCCACGCCTGTCCCTCCTCCTGACCGAGACGCACGACTCGATGGGACCATTTGACTTGCGCTGTTGGTTGCTGCCGGATGTGTTCGTAAAGTAACTCTCCCAGTCGATCCAATGGAAGCACAACCATCTTATTCGGGTAATCATCAGGAAGTACAGCATGGTTCATGCCAGCGATAAAGGTGCCATCAAATTGCCGCCAAGCAAATCCAGCAGGTTGAAACCCTCGTGTCTTGATATCTTCGAGGACCCCAGCTCTTCCCAACTCGTATACTGCTGGACTTGCATAGTGAGCTGCTCGGGGCTGTTTGTCAATTTCCGAGCCGGCATCTAGTAGTTCGACTTCGATCCGTTGTTTGGCGAGTAAGAGACCGAGGATAAGACCTGACGGCCCAGCTCCGACTATGATCACCTAGAGCGAGTAAAGTAAGTTACAGTAATTCAACTCGGGCAAATGTATAGTACCTTCTTGATCACCATGACTTTGAATTTTGCTCAATTGAGAAGGGGTAGGAACATCGCGTGAAATGCTAATGATCTTACTCAAGACATTTAACAGGGTCAAGGATGACCCCTCGAGTGGAGTCAGGAAGCCCACCCCCGCCGTGGGGCTAGTCTTGGACTGCCTGCCATTGCTACGAAAAGTAGTAGGATTATACTTTGAGTGGACCGGTGACATTGCGGGGGAAGACTGAGTGGGGGCACTCATCCGGGGGGAATCCCGAGAACCGCTGCACCCATTAACATAAGTGCAGTCCATCAAGCGAAACAGTCTTTTTAGCTTTCAATTTTGAGTTTCTTTCCTAGCTTCACCAAAGAAATTGCTGTTGAAAATTCGCTGAAGGTGCACCGTCCCAGGAACAGCTGGTTAGGGGAGGTGTGGGCACACTGCCTTCGAAGCATTCTTCTTGGTCGTCATGCAATCCCCAGTAAAGCAGTTGAGAAGACCGGGGGTATTTCTCTCGGCACTCATCTAGACCGAGTGATATAGAAGATCGATATTGTTCGACAGGCAATGCTTCTGGCCCGTGTGTGATTCTATCCTCGGTATTGTCGACTTTTCTCTTTGTACCTCGAGAATGCTTGGTATTGGGAGGAGAAACAACAGCCTCATTAGGGTTCAGGTTGCTTGAATCGTCAAATTTCCAGCCTGTGCAGACATGCTGCCATTTCCGAATGTTCTCTGCAGTATCTAGAGGATACTGCGCCCAATGATCGATGCCCTTCTTTTCTATCCTTGCCAAAGGTGCATATGACGTTGCAGTGTCTTTTCTACAGCTTGCATCCGCAGGAAATAAAGCCTTGAGCTGGCTATCTGGAACATCAGACAACACTTTGAAAAGGGCATTCTCAGTAACTTGAAGTCGGTGCTCCAGTGTTTCGACATAACCTTTTGCAGGACCTCTTAAATTCAACTTAGTATATATCTTTGATATCCACAAATTGTTGCTCCTACCTTTTCAAGTGCTCGGGCCATTCACATGGTCGATTGTATTCGAGACACTGCCCACATACCGGTCTATATAGTGAAGTTAGTTATAATATTGGAAATATTTTTCCATCCCTCACTTTTCGCCACTACACTATATTGAAGGTAAGTACCATGTTAATTACTGAAAAATAAAGGCACACCTTTTGTTTCCTTGATCGACAGGCGGTACATGCCGTGGTGGCTCTTGACGGTCCTTTCTGAGACTTGGGCATGTTGCTTGCGGGTAAAGATGGGCGCAAGAGATAGAGAGAGAAAAGTGTATATGTTCAAGAACTAATGACATTACCATGAGTCATTCTCCAAAAGTATAAGGGACCTTAGAGAAGAAATCGCAAGTCAGTGAGTGAGAGAGGAAGCTAGGTGAAGTGCGGGGGATGGAATCGCCTGAAAGTTCTGCCGACCGCCGCTCCGCGTTAGGAAGGAACTCCATCTACTCTATATCGCGAGTATTTATAGTACATTCTCGCCCAGATGTTCTTTCCTATACCTGGAATCTTTTTGAGTCATACACTTATCATATCCATTACTCTTTCTTGCACATCCATCAAGTTCGACTCTTTCCTCTTTTGGCCCGATACACCAACCTGCTTTATTGGAGTTTCTTCTATTCTCCGTAATGCCTGCCTCTTATCAGATCGCATCCATTCCAGGTGATGGTATTGGCCCAGAGGTTGTCAGTGCAACAATTCAAGTTGTTGAAAAATTGGCCAAGACACTTCAAACCTTTCAGATTGATTTCACCCATATCCCATGGGGTACCAACTACTACAAAGAGCATGGACGATATCTCTCGGAAGATGCCCTGAGCACCCTGCGAAAATACGATGCTGGACTCTTCGGCGCAGTGGGAGATCCAGGTATGGAGTCTGGTTATAACGATATCCATGATCAAGCTTTGATTCTTACACATTCTAGGTGTACCGGATCACATTTCTCTATGGGGTCTTCTACTTGCCATTCGTGGTCCTCTGCAGCTGTATGCCAACGTTCGGCCCGTACGTACATTCCCAGGAACAAAGTGCCCCCTCAACACTGCAACCGGTGGTATTGATTGGATGCTGGTACGTGAGAACTCCGAAGGCGAGTATTCAGGCCAGGGAGGCCGCTCGCATATTGGGCAGCCATGGGAAGCCGCGACAGAAGTAGCCATATTCACACGAGTTGGAATCGAACGCATTATTCGGTTTGCCTTTGAAACTGCACAGTCTCGGCCTCGAAAGCACCTGACAGTCGTTACAAAGAGCAACTCCATGCGCAATGGAATGGTCCTCTGGGACGAAGTCGCAGCTTCTGTTGCTAAGGACTTCCCTGATGTCACTTGGGATAAGATGCTCGTGGATGCAATGACAGTCCGAATGGTTTGGAAACCGGAGTCTATCGACACAATTGTGGGCACCAATTTGCATATGGATGTTCTCTCGGATCTAGCTGCTGCGTTGGCTGGTTCTATTGGTATCGCTCCTTCTAGTAATCTGGATCCAACTCGCAAGAATCCATCTCTATTTGAGCCAGTTCACGGGAGTGCCTTCGATATCATTGGAAAGGGAATCGCCAATCCCGTTGGAACATTTTGGTCAGCCGCGGAGATGCTCACTTGGTTGGGAGAGAAGGATGCCTCGGCTAAGTTGATGCAGTGTGTTGAGAACGTCTGCGCCGCTGGTATTTTGACGCCTGACTTGGGTGGAACCTCGAATACCCAAGACGTGGTCGATGCAGTATGTGCTGAGATTGAGAAATTGAAGGCTTGACTTTAGGTCTTAGAATGGCACCGTCTTAGCAATCCCTTCATTAAGGTCGGGGTTATGTGGTACCTCCGAAGAAGAATCATTGAAAACAAACTTTAGTCAAATTTGCCAGATACAAAGAAGAAGCGACACGGAGATCTCAAAGAGTCGGCCAGCTGAAGGTGGCTCTAAGAAACGTTAATGCTTTGCTTAAAGCTAGGCGAGTAGATAATCGAAACAATCCAGACTATCGTTCACCTTGCGACTGGTTTTTTTTTTTTTTTTTTGTTTAATCGCACTTGAGATAGCTTTGACTTCAGCGGTGTTCAGAGCTGCTAGGTTTTTTCGCTAGACTTGCATGCCCAACAAGTAGGAAAAATGTTCAACTGTCAACTGTACAATGCCGATGCCGGCCGACTTAAATTGCTTAGTAATATCTGCTCCAACCCCGTTCTTCTCAAGGAGCAAAACTCTATAGCAGTGATTCATGCATATCTCTTGGCCATCGCGATGTCCAGCTCAGCATGGAGCCTCCTGAATATGCACCTGGAACGTCGGAGATTGGCTCCTTGACGGCCCACTCCAATGAAGACAGCCAGTTCGTCGGCAGCTCCAGTGGCGTCTACTTCATCAACACTGTCAAACGAGCATTTTCAAATGGACATGACGAATCTGGGTCCCGAGAGACCGAGTTCCCCACTGCAGAAGATACTCTTGTTGGTGTGGATGATTCATCGCAGCAGAAGCGCCGACGCACAGAGTCCAGAAACGAGTCAGCCTCATTTGGAGGCGAGCCTTCTGTGTCGTGGAAATATGATCCAGCTCTCGCCTCCTCTCTGGGCACTGCACCTCCTCCAGATGTGGCAAAAGAGTTCATGATGTCGTACTTCAAAGTATGGCACCCGCTGTTTCCGTTTCTGCACGGTCCTACCTTCCTGCAGGCCATGGAGAAATTGTACTCCAACAGTCCCATGCCTAATGACCCGGTTGATGACTCAACTTCGGAGCATAGAGCTACCTGCTGGACAATCATTCTGCAGTGTATATTCAATCTAGGGAGTCTCTTGCATCCTGATCTCCAACTCCCGAATTCCTGCAAAATCCAGTCACCTAGTTGCATGACACCCCTCCTCTCGATATTGGCATCCCGACATGATATAGTCTCGTTGCAGGCGTTGCTAGCTATTCAGGTTTACCTTGTTGCAACTATGTCTCTCCGACTGGCGTCCACGTTTGGAGGATGTATTCTGCGCTCAATGCTCCATGCAGGGTTACATCGTTGTCCATTTCGTTACAGTCAGCTCTCGTCGCATGACCGACAGCTGAGGAAGCGTATTTTCTGGTGTGCGTATGCGATAGACCGGTACCTGAGCCAAGCACTCGGTTTACCGCTCGGGATCCAAGACTTGGATGTTGATGTCTGTCTGCCAGCGGCTCCTGAAATGCACTCCCCGCGACTTATCAGGGATCTGAGCATGCACCCTGCGAATTTGGATTACCGCGGGACGACCGTTGCTCAGTCACCTTCTCTCGTGCTGAGCCCTAGCCAACAGCAAACGGCGGATCACCGAAAGAAAGAAAGTGTCTTAGCCAGCTATGTCGATTCTGGGACCCTTACCGGTCGCGCACTGGAACTATTTCATAAATCCATTTTGGTCCGCTCTGTACGACGCAGCTCAGTACTATTCTTGGTAACTGATGTGCATAAGTGGTGGAATAGCTTGCCGCTTGAGCTGCAAGGAAAAGTGCCAGGCTGCGAAAAGGAAATCCAAGGGAAAGGTGGCAATGATGACCCCTTTGACTTTGGTCCCTTTTTCACTGTGCTCTATCAGCACTTGATTTTGATCATCCACCGACCATCTTTATCTTTGAATCCATCAACTGCGGAATTTTGCTCGGGGCTACAAACATGCATTGGTGCCGCGCGAGGAATTCTTGCGGCGCTAAAAACCCATTTGGATAGTCGACAGGCTTTTTTTTGGCCTGGCTTTTTATCTGCTGCCTGGATGTCGGGCTTGGTCCTCGCGTTTGCTTGTCAGTTGAAGCAATATGTTCTTTCAAAAGGTCTACAGTGAGTCCATTGTTACACTGGGCTTTGTCGCACAAATGCTGATTGCTTGTAGGGAAATCGATGACTGTGCGGCATTTCTTCGTCACATGTCCAGTCAGTGGGAAACTGCTAGACCATGCCACCATGCCTTAACTTTACTGTCCAGCAAGATTAAACAAATGGGCAATGAGCAACGAAGCGTTGCCAATTCTCATGCATACGTGGTGAGGACACCAGACAAAAATGACAGCTCTGTTGATCCTGTTGATCGGGAAGGATATCAAGTGAAGCATATGAATCCAGCTGAGGGCCATCACACAGAAGCTGGCTATGCAAGTGTCATTCCCGAGCCACGGCCTGAAATCAACCCAATGCCTTCCAGATATAATGAGTCGGAAAATGACTGTACTCCAGCCGAGGATCTAGGCTTTCAAAATGAGGATGCCGGTTATCTGGCCGGAGGATCTAGCTTTGATTTGAACATGGTTGACCTCCTAGACGGAGCGGACTTCAATTCCCTATTCGACCTGATCGGTCAACAATATCCCAGCTTCTAGAAATCATCTAGATGTACATATTTCTTTGGCTTTAAAGATCACGAAAAACAACAAGATAAAACGTACAATTCATGGTGAATATATTTCCATTTTGTGCTTTCTCAGTTGCGATTACTCCATTGTATGCAAATACCACCAGGGCTGGCACTTATCAAGGCACCTGCTTAGGCCTCTGAGTATACTTCAGTTTATTTACATCTCTCTGCCCCCTTTCATCTAAGAAGAGAACTGTCTATAGGCTTGTATAATAGCCTCCCACCCACCTGGATGATACTCCTCAGTGGGATTAGACTCGTCATCAAGAATCATAATATCTGTCTTCCGCGTGCTAACTGAGTACCAAACCAGGTTCTCGGGACCATTAGCCACACGCATCATATTCGTCTGACACGACCCATCACACTGGGTACTATAGTCACCGGTCCACTCTCCATTGAAGAAAGCCCATGCCGCACTATTGTAGAGGAACACATCTTTTCCACCATCAACATTGGTAGCAAGCGAGGTACGACACTTCTGATCGCCACCATCGCACCACGAAAAGTCTAGATCACCATATGCTGATTCTGCGGTCCACGGTGCAGGTGCAATTTGTGTCGCACCGTCACCTTGCATATAGGGTGATTCGGTTTGCAGCATACCAGCATACACATTCTGCGCAGAGTGGAAGTTATAATTGTAAAGCCAGTTGTGCTCAGATCCAGTACCGGTTAGCCAGGTACCCTTCGTGGCCTCTACGAGAACCCCACGACCGGTCGAGATGACAGTGTACGAGGATCCACCATCTAGATTGTGGTCTGCGGTCCATGCCCAGAAGTTCTCGATGTATGCAGATGACGAGGTCGTAAGGTGCATTGCCATGAATGCTGCCATGCACTTTGAAGTATCTTGCTGATCGCAGTCATCCTTGATACTCGTCTCTGCAGTACCGCCGACAGTCACCAAGGTGTTCCAAAGTCCCACGTCACCGGGGTTTGTACCCGCGGCGTTGACTTCAAGGATGATCGCCCCGGGTAAAACCTCCGCGACGCTGAACCGGATATTCTGGATCTCGATGATTCCTTCGTCACCCGTTTGTCCAACCTGTACAACAGCCTTGGGATTTGAGGCATCTTTGAAAACATCTCCCACACCGGAGATCACGGCCCAAGCTTCACCCATAATTCGCGAGCCGATAGGGATCTTCAGTGTATCTTCGACGTGATACACTCCGTACGGGAAATACGTGATCTTGCAGTTGGCTGCGTTCTCAGCTAAGATAGCGTTCAGCGAGTCGACGTCGTTGGTTGATCCATCGCCTTTCACGGGATAATCTCCCACGTTTTTGACGTTAACAATCTGATCAGAGGCGTAATCGGCGTATGTAGGTTGGCTGCGCGTGAAGTATTTTCCACCAGAGAGAAGGACTTCGGAACGAGAGGTCGTGAGGCTCGTGCTGGTCTGGTACTGACCCGGGGTCACATTACCCCACATCCAGGTATCGATGGTATCTGTAGCACCAAGTTTCTCGTTGTTGTTGCTGTCGACTGCTATAGGATTGGAGGTGTCGTGTGCCAGATTTTGGATAAGCAGTTGACTGTTGCGGTTGCCGCTATCGTTGGAGGAGTCGTGGAATTTGATGACGGTGCCCGAATTGGTAGATTTGGAATCCAGTAACACCATGCTTCCAAGTCCGTTGCTACTCATGTCAATGCCTAGTCCGACAGTATCGAATGTGGCACCTTGGAGAAGTACGGTGTGACCGCCAGATGCCTCAAAGGCAGTCGTGCAGTACTTGAAATAGATGTTTTTGAAGTTGACTTGTTGGTTGGAGTTCTTGATACCAATCTTACCACCTTGTGTTCTGGACATCAGTCACCGCAATTGTTGAGCCTCCACTGATATTTATGCCAGTGTGTCCAGTTGAGCTTGAAGGCATGTTGATCTTGACGTTCGTCAAACCAGACCCTTGCGCCACACCCACTGCAATGCGGTAATTGTTGTATCTGCGCTCAGGGCCGTTGTATCGATCACCACGTTGCGGAGAAGGGTCATGAAGCTTGTCTCAGCGGCGCCATTCCCACTATCGTATCCATTGATCAAGGTATCACCATCAAAGTCAGAGGAGGCCTTCAGCACTGGCGGATTCAGCGGATCTCCCGTGATGACCGTTCCGACACGTAGGTCCAAAGCACTGCCCAGCTGGTAGGTTCCTCCTGGGAGGAAGACTTCGGCCGGATACCTAGTCACACCTTGACCTTTTCGACTGCCGCCTGATCCGTCGTCATTGATTGCATGCTGAATGGCGCTCGTCTGGTCTCCAGAACCGTCTGTGACGGCAGAGTAGTCCTGCACATTGCGCCAGACGGGGTAGTTTGCATTCGATACTTCGGGGGCGTAGCCACGAGCATTGCCTGTGTGGTCTTGATCCAAAAGCCAGTATGTCGTAGGGGAGGAGACAATGGGTCCAGTGCAGGTATCTCTGAGTAAGGGTCAGATTATTGCATGGTAATGCAGCGTTGAAGACACTTACCTCTCTGAGGAAGGAAGTGCTGCCGCTGAGGCTGTGGCTAATATGCTTGTCATGGCGGCCCAGGAACAAAGATTCCGCATGATTTTGGTCTCTGTGTATACAAGCTATGTCCAATAGAAAGGGCTGTACAATTGAAACGTTTTGAATTATAATGAAAGAGAGTACGGAGTAGGACGTATAGATTTGACTGTCGTTTTATTTATGCAGCCCACGCGTATATTACCGCACCACTGGGACTTAGTATCCAGGTCAGCAATAGCTGAGCCATCTCCCATTTGGGTTAGGTGGATGGTACCTGACGGCGATCGCCGGTGGGGCCAAGACATGATCAATGATGGAGCAGATGCCCGACACTAGGATCCCCTTTTGGAAGTTGGGTTTGCTGATTTCTTATGATCAGGATCATTCATGCATGTTGACGCTATTTTGGGGGGCAGAGCAACGTGGTTCTTACTGGAGATTGGTAACTGAACACCACAAAAGCAGTGGAACACTTCACTAGCCCATGTCTGCACTAGCGCGGTAACTGCAATTTGGGCAAGATGCCACTGTACCTGGTAAACCAGGTAAACCAGGTATATATCAGAGAGCATACAGTGACCTCTCTAAATCGAGGCCAGCATACAAAACAGCGCTTCATCTGAGTCGCGATTTAGGTAAGAAAAGGTGCCGTCTCAGTGGCCATCGCTGAGGTCCTAGTCATCTTCACGCCCCCGGGTAGCCCAATGTAAACAATCATGTATCTGGATATGTACTCAATAAGATGGCTACTCCGAATTGCAATTACCGCGCTGTTTCAGGTGTGGGCTAGAGTGTCCGAGTAATTTTGTGGTGTTCGATTATCGATCACCTTCTTACAGTAGGTTTTCCCTTTCTCCAAACCCTAATCGGCGCTAATTTCGGGGGTCAACAGATGCAGACACACACGTCAATTAACTAACGAATGACTGAAGCAAAGCGGGCTCTTGACCATCTCATTCTTATCAAAGCGTACCCTTGAACCCGAGCACAGGAAACCGAGACAGCACAAGATCCCCATCCGCGAGAAAGGTATACTCTATGTTACACTCGTGTAGCGGTAAAACAAATACGTGGAGACCTGGTAAAATGAAAGAGAAATTGGGGGATAGGAAGAGAAAAACGTCACAACTCCCTCCCAGAAAAAATAAAAGGGATAAATCGAAAAATGCCACATCCGGCGCCCAAAGAGAACTTTTACCGACCCCCCAATACAGTACCAGTCCCTCTGTACGTGCTTTTCACCCGATTCCCGGCAATGATCGGAAGTGTGTGTACTAGGTAGATAGGAAAGAAAGAGGAAGAAAGAGAGAATCAACGTGTCGCGTTCCTAGACACCAGTAGGTGACACTGCCTAACACAAAAAAAAGAAACTTTTCAAACCGAGGGATATCAGGATCGGATGGGACAGAGGGAAAAGAGCCAAAACAGGGTGTTAATGTAAAAAAGAAAGAGACAAGAAAGTAAAAAGGTCATCAAAACGTGCATCCAGGTTTCCGAGAGGCGGTATGTGAGTTGGGTATCCAATCACAGCCGTCATTGATGCGTTCGACCGTTGCGAGAGACGTCCCTTAGGACTTGTTCTCCTCCGAGGAAGCCTCCTTGGGGGCCTCCTGGGGCTTGGTCTCGGCAGCCGACTCACCCTCGGTACCCTTGTTCTTCATATACTCATCATAGACGTTAATGGCCTCATCGACCTTGGCGCGAAGAGCATCCTCCTCGTCGAGCCTGAAATAAAAAATATTAGCACATGGTAGGAATAAAGTGAGACAGGGGAGAAACTTACAGTCCAAGGAGCTCAGTGTTATCCATCTCCAAGAGCATACCAGTGATCTTACCAGCAAGCTCTGGCTGCTGGGCCTGGATCTTGGGGTAGAGAGCCTCACCAAGCATCTGCTTCTGCTGGTTAGGGGGAGCAGCGGCGAAGACCTGGTGGTTGATACCGGAGGCGTTAGAGGCCTCTTGGGCGGGCTGACCGGCAGGAGCGGGCTGACCACGGCCACGACCCATCTGAGGACCACCACGGCCAAAGCCAGCACCACCACGCATGTTACCCATGGGCATTCCGGGGACCTGACCACGGCCACCCGCGCCACGACCGAACTGGCCCTGCATGGGGTAACCCATACCGTTGGGAACACCGCCGGGAACTTGCATACCCATGGGCATACCCTGGAAGTTAGGGGGAGGAGCCATACCGCGGCCACCCTGCTGACCGGGGAAACCAGCAGGGTACTGGCCGGGACGTCCACCAGGGATTCCCATAACCATGCCGGGCTGGGGAGGGAAGGGCATACCACCACGCTGAGCACCGGGAATGAAGCCCTGCTGGCCGGGGCCGTAGTAGACGGCAGCGGGCTGCATGTAAGGCTGGGGCATACCAGCGGCAGCAGCAGCCTGCTGCTGACGGATGGTGTTGCGGGCCTGGATGCTGGCCTCGAGCTGGCTGCGGCGGACATCCTTGCGCTGGGCGAGGGCGACGTAAAGGGGCTTTCCGTTGACCATGCGCTGGTTCATCTCAGTGACAGCCTTGGAGGCCTCATCGGGGCTGCTGAAGCAGACGAAACCGAAGCCCTTGCTCTTGCCAAGGAGCTTCTTCTCGCCCTTCTCGCCCTCCTCCTCAGTTTCCTTAGTCTTCTCCTCAGACTTCTCCTCAGTCTTCTCTTCAGTCTCCTCCTTCTTCTCCTCGGTCTTCTCCTCCTTGGCCTCGGTCTCCTGATCGGCCTCCTTCTCCTCGGAGTCGGGGCTGGGAGAGCGGTCGGTCAGGCTGTCGCGCATGACCTTGGCAGAGGTGATGGTTCCGTAGGAGGCGAAGAGCTCGCGGAGCTTCTCGTCATCAACATCATCAGTCAGGTTCTTGACGTAGAGGTTGACACCCTGGTACTTGGAGGCCTTCTCAAGACGGGCGGCCTCGTACTGCTTGCGGAGCTCCTCCTCACGCTCGTGCTTCTTCTGGGCACGACCAACGTAGAGCTTCTGGCTCTTGATGTCCTTCTCGTTCATCTCGTCGACGGCGGCCTGCGCAGCCTCGTGGGTGGAGTAGTTGACGAAACCGAAACCACGGCTCTTGCCGTCCTGGTCGTGGCTGAGGGTGGCGGAGGTGATCTCACCGAACTTCTCGAACATGATGCGGAACTCCTCATCAGGGATCTCGGTGTCAAGGTTCTTGACGTAGATGTTGGTGAAGTTGGCCTTCATCTCCTCGAACTTGCTCTGGCGGTCCTTCTTGGAGATGTGGTGGCCGACGAAGACCTTCTTGTCGTTCAGAAGCATGCCGTTAACGTGCTTGATGGCGTTGTTGGCAGCCTCGGCGGTCTCGTAGTGGACGAAACCGTAACCCTTGGAGTTGGCGAACTCATCCTGGGCGACCTTGCAGGACAGAATGTTACCGAAGGCAGCAAAGGTGTCGTGCAGGGCCTTGTTGTCAATGGCGTTGTCCAGGTTCTTGATGAAAACGTTGCCCTGGCCAGTCTTGCGCAGAGCAGGGTCACGCTGGGACCACATGATACGGCAGGGCTTGCCCTTGATCAGGGTGTAGTTCAGGTCCTCCAGAGCACGCTCACCATCGGCGGTGTTGTTGTAGTTGACGTAGGCATAACCGAGCGAACGGCGAGTGACGGCGTCACGGCAGACACGGATGGAGGCAACCTGGCCAATGGAAGAGAACAGCTCGTAGAGCATAGCCTCAGTCACAGAGGGGTCGAGCTCACCAACGTAGAGCGAAGCGGAGTGAGGCTGAGCATTGGCACCCTCGCCGGCGGTCTCGACGGCGGCGGCAGCGGCGGGAGCACCGTTAGCCTCGGGGGTGGTGCCGTTGGCATTGCTGTCAGCGACAGGGGGGTAGTAGTGGCTTCGGCAGACATGTTGACTGATTTTCTTTTTTACTGATAAAGATTTAGCAGTTGTTCACCAGGATCCGGATGTGCGGAAATGTTCAGGTGCTCTTTCATCGTTGCACGACATTCCCAAATTCTCTCTATGTGGCAAAGCCAGATTGCCAAGATGAGAGTAATGAGGATGGGGGCAGGGGATTTGAACAGAGAAGTTGCCCTATAAGGAGCACCGTGCTCATTAAGTGAAATGTGTTTGTGTTCTTAAGACACGATTCACAATAGTGACCAGCGCCGCGACAAGTAGGAAACGAGGCAGTTCAGAACGAAAACACCTGCAATTCAGGGCAGTGCGCGGGGGAACGTGGACAAGAGGGATGTTTCGAGGGGCGCGACCAACCTGGAAGAACGGGTGAAAGAAGTTCGACACACCGCACAATGGAGGGGGAGATAAGATAGGGATTTGAATTTTCGAGGGTTTTCTGGGTTTTTTTTGGAGTTTTTTTATGGCTTTCGATAAGAGGTTCGAAAGGAAAAAAGGTTCCCTAAGAAAAAGAGGAGGGGAAAGGCAGACGAGGGTTGGAGAGGAAGAAAATTAATGTGAAGGCGGTTTTTTTCCAGAAAACTCAGTCCGTAACTGAGTGCCCCCACTTGGCCTGATGGGGAAGGCGGTGCGTGCTCATATTGTTTTTTTTCTTTTACTGGATCAGGTGATTAGCCACATCACTCTCTACTTGGAGTTCCTTTACAGTTGAATAATGCTATTTCTCATTCGGACACTCCTGAGGACAAAGGGGGAGGTAATTCAAAGCAGTGCCGTTCATAACAAATTTCTCTAAATCTACCAACACAACCCGGGAGATACGGAAGATAGAGAGGAGATACGCGGATTTGTTGTGTCCACAATTCGCATTCCTTACCCTCGGTAGATCCTCTTTCCGCAGCCAATGAGCTGCCCCATGTTTGGTCAACGCCAATGATATGCAGAGAACGTACACAAAAGCACATACAGGTGTAATATTATGGAATGAAACCAGAAAAAGAAAATAAAATTCAAAAGTAAAGCCCAGAATAAACGACTTAGCTCAAATCAAATCCGGCTCCCGAACTCACCGCATATAACAGCTTTGTTCGGAGCCTCTCAGCATTCGAGTACCGTGGCAACTTCAGCAAGTTCACACACGTACTTGTACTTGGCAATCGCTCCTGGTCATCACTTGAGTCTCGGATACTGAATCGCGGGTGGAGATGGCTGAATCCAAGCAGCGGAGCTCGGGGAGTAGATGTCACAAACCGCAACACCTTCTGCTTTTCGTCGGTGTTCATCTCGTGCAGCACCTTCCAGAATAATTGAATGGTCGGGTGCTCCTGGTTATCATCACCGATGACATATACTCCGCCATACTGCGTGTTGCGTCGCAGATCTTCCACGTCGATGTCACCTGTCTCCCCACTGACTAGAGTCTGCAGTTCAGACTGGTTGAACATAGACAGCCAAGAGGGTTGGATGATCTGTCCTAATCCTTGAAGGAAGGCGTTGGTTTGCTGCGCTGGTTGCGCCTGTAGGCGGTATCGTGCGATATAGGAGATGTAAACCAAGCGATTTTGGTTCGTGACAGGAATGTTCGAGCCATCCGGTCTCAGCTCTTTTGTGACCATACGATCGTTTGATCCCGGCATCGGAATGGTATCAGTGACGGTAAAGTCGAGAGCGAAGTCCTCAACTTCGCCAGAGTAGTTCTTAAGTTTCAACAGACCCTGGTACAGGCCTGCATCAAGGTCCTTCAAATCATTGATATTGGCCCGGTAGGAGGACTCTTTCAAGGCAGATCCACTGCCACCAGTCAACGCCCATTTCAGGAGGAAGAAAGGCGCAAAATTAACGTCAACAAGGATTCCTTCATACAGACATTTACCAATGATACGTCCAAGGAACTCGTATCGGCGGAGCAGCTCTCGGATGTTTCCTGTCCATTCCGCGCTCTGCTCCGTCACCTGGTTCTCTCGCATCAGTTCTTTACACTGTTCAACAGCGGTGGGATTGGGATACAAAAGATGCTGATCGTTCTCTGCAAACATGTTGAAGCCATCCTCGGTCTTGAATGCTTCACTCGTGATGCTGGTCAGAAACTCCTTTGTAACGCCACCACCATCAATACCCGCTTCCATGGATCCGAAACGGTCAATGAAACTGATTTGGATCGGTTCTTTCAGACCGTCACCCAATTGGTAAAATTGGCCCAATGCATCATCAAAGATATGCTCTCGTCGAATCTCTGCCTGATGTCGGGCAAGAACGTCCTGCACACCTTGCTGATGACCATTTATCATTGCAATCTGGGCGACGGATACGCGCCAAGCATCAGGTTCCACAAATCCATTTCGGCGGCGATATTGGTCATGGTGGATAAATTCACGGAATATTTGGACTCTGGTGGCGAAGGGAATGAAGAACGGCATGTTTCGAAGAATCTCTAGCCTGGGTGCAATAGCCGCCAGAATTCGTCCACGAGCAGCTCGCTGCTGGTTTCTTCTCAATGCTTCAAATCGAATGTTCTGCTGAGCACGACCAGTTCCTGCCAACCCGGATGGCTCGTTGGATCGATCAGTCTCCTCGTTCACAAGATCAACGTCCTCCGAATCATCGGCCTGTGTTTGAAATTCGTGCCTTTTCTCTTCTTCCGCGACAACAGAGGATATGAACCCTTCCATGTCGAAGCGACTGGTCATAAGCCAATGGTCCTTGGGTAGGAATTTTCGACGAGAACTATCAAGACACCTGTAATTAGTATCACATAGATCATCGGAGTGCGATTTACGATTCCCACTTACTCTCGTTCATGTAACATCCGAAGCAAGCCTGTTACCAGCCCTTTGAAGTACTCAAGCGGAATTCCAGTGACGCCGGGGAGGTAGGTCGTTTGGCTTTTTGCTTCCAGTTCCTTTGTGCTCGGGAAAGGATTAGAATTAGAGGTTTGACCAGTGTTGCTGAAGTAACTGCTCAAGCTGACTGCAGTGGGTCGAAGCTCTGGCTCACTCAAATCGACAGCATTCCAGTAAAGAGTGAACGCCAAGTTTTTGAGAAAAACTGTCATGTCCTTGACATCTTCCAAAGGTAAGGCACTCTCCCTTGTCCATGAAATTTTGTCATCATCTGAAGATGTGAAGGAAGATGTGCTAGAGAAGAACTCGTCGTCATCCATGACTTTCAAAACAAATGTATAAAGTTCAAGGAAAAGGAGTATGGTAGTCCACTCTTGATCCCGATGGTTCTGGGATAGCTGGGCAGGCTCTTTGGTGTCCTCGTATGATTGCAGTAACGGAAGCACTTTGGTGGAGTCACTGCTAATTACTTGAAAGACGCGACTGGATCTAGATGCTTGCCAGAAATATTTGATCGCAGGCACCTTTGCATCCGGTTGGCCGGACATGTGCTGCCCTGACGGAGCCGAGCCCAGATACAGCCACATTCGAATATCATCTCCCCGGCGAGGGAAGATCCTCAGCAAATTCAATGCGTATGTAGCAAGAACCTGGGCTTCCTTTGATGCATCAGACTCGCTGCTCGTCATTTCGGACTGTGTCAAACGGGATGATCGAATAGGAGAAAGAAGTCCAGTAACGCTACTTTGGTTCACAAGGCCCGTGAGTTGCTCCTTGATGAACGGGTGTAATGGTCGCACGCCTGTTGACGAGTCCAATTCACTTGGATCTTCCGCCTCCAGGCCTTGCATGAGATAAGTCGCCGTGGATGTGAGCAGATCAGAAATCACACTCACAAACTCCAGCTCCGGTGGTCGAACATGGGCATCGCTACCCAAAGCATATCGATGAAAGAAGATCAAGTATGAAAACAACCAAGTGCGAGCCTGCATGTCATCCAAGGTGCGAGAACCCTTGGCAGTTGATTTGAGCCTAGACGAAACAGCTAGTGCAAGCATGCGATAGTTAATCTGGTTGGCCAAATCATCCAGCTTCCCCAAATATCTCTCAAGGTCTGGTATGGTGAGAAACGAGGTAGCAAAGGATTCGTATGCCGACATGGTTTCCGAAGTAATGGGCCTTAAAAGAGCCAGGACAGCGTCCTTAATACTTTTATGACTGAGAGTAAACCTTTGTGAGACGGACGAATCCGTATTTGACAGATTGATTGTCAAGAAAGCCATAGCATCGTAATAGCTATCGGCACTAACAGCCATTTGCTTAGGGATCAGTTCGGCGAGGAAAACCGCTCCTCGGAGTAAAGGCTCGATAGCAGTGGAAGGACCACTAGAAGTCGATGCAGAGTTCAACGCACGCAGCACAGCTAGAGCCAGTCGTTTGAGGAGCTTAGTCCATTCGCCTTCAGTAGCAATCGTAGGTAAAGTTCGCAAGGTCTGTTCGAATGCATCGACAAAATATACCAGTCGCGAGACATCATCCTGCCTCCTCGCTGATATAAACTGGACCAGAAGCCGAAGCTGGCCCAGACATTGATCTGCTGTGGCATACGGTGCAGGGCGACGTGAGGAGAATGCCAAATTCTCCGAGCCACCTTCAGCTACAAAAGCGACACCCATGGCATCTGCCATAGCCCGCTCGTTGGTATCCCACTCCGATCTCCACGCATTATGTGTAGTCCTCCTGCTGCTGTGGCCCCGCCACACTCGCTGGATGACCCGGACTGCATTCTGTTTATCTCTGTCCCGCTGTCTTTGCATCCGCTCTTGCTGTGCAATGGCAACAGCACTTTGTGGGTTCGAGGCATGCGGAGCCTGTCGGGAAGGAGAATTTCCGGGGAATGCAGCGAAAGGATTGTTGGTGCGGCCACTTAGATTCACCTGCCGTGGACGACGAGAGCTTCCGGTAAAGGACTGAAACATCGTGAGGGCCTGGTTACCGGGAGGCAAAGGAAGGTTTTGGGGGGCCGGTCTTTTCAAATCAAGTCGCTTTAGATGCAGGGAAAGAGGATAGATGCAAGCCCATCTCGCAACGCTGGGCAATGAATGCGAATGAAGAACTATGACATACGCGGGCTACGATACGTGAGCGCATAGCGACCTTATCGGTGGTATGCGCACGGCACACGCACTTATCATGGCCCACGGACGGCCGAGGACTGCGAAAACGACGCTATTTCCACGCACCAGGCAAAGTTCTTTTGCGGCACCGTTTATGCTGTACATGAATGGATTGATGTAGAGAAAGTGTAGGGAATTCACATATAATTGATCAAATCCAATTATTTTGCAGGTATCTTCTATAAAACGGTCCAGAATGCTTAATATATGCATTCCAGCTCTTCGTCCCAAAAGCCTGGTGGCCGGGACATGCATAACGTCGACATCCACTGACGCTTCATGCTGATAGGCCTGATCAGGGCCCGTGTTCATTCAAGTATGCTGTACATATAATACATAGAGATGCGATCGGCCAGCGAGCAGCAGAGGGGTAGATCAGGAGGAGGGCCGTCGGAGGGGAATTGGTGGGCGACAAGCTGTATTTCTTGCCTAGGCAGCAGCCTACAGGAATAGTTAGAAATTTGCAATGTATAATCCGTAGGAAGAATATATGTACTCACCGTCGGATATAATGGTATGCTTCAAATACGGCTATTGACTGGGCCGAGAAGAGTCCTCTTGGCTCTGCTTTTCGGCAGTCTCGCGAGCAACGACTTCCTCTGCATTCTTGTCACCCCAGATATTGATGTAGTCCTGGCCCTTCAGGCTATCAACCACGGTGACCGTGCGGCCATTACGAGTGATCTGTTTGACGAATTGATCACGTTTGGGTTCCACTTTTTTCGAGACAAAGGGAGTGAGCTGTCTTCTGGTCAGTGGTTATACAATAAAATGGCTTAAATATGGTTGCACAAACATCAAATTCCTCCAAATCATCAGGAACCACGTAGGTCCGAACCTTCTTCCAGTCGATCACGTAGTTGCCCTTCTTGTCGAACTGACCCATCGATCCAGTCCGCGTACCCTTGTAGTAGCCGCCATTGACCTGCTTCGTCGTAAAGCGCAGGCGCGCCATCATGGTAGGTGAAGGCTTAAACATATTGGCGGAGGTTATCAAATTGAGGACGAGACAAGGAGGGCAACAATGGGAAGCAGTTGGAGTTGAGAAATCCTAGGTCCGGGCGGTCAGACCGCGCCAATCTCCACGCCGAGAACTTTTTTTCGCTGCCAAAAAAAAGTTGAACGGACCACTCAAACCAAACCCTTTCCTAACCAACACAGGAACTTGGTCCTTCTTGTACAACCCTGTACAGAACCGAGGCTCCTTTATTTGCGTTTTGCGATTTTTCCGTTCCATCGCAAACATGCCTCGCCAGCAAACCAATCTGCGGGGTCCGAAAGACCGGGGTGCTTCCAAAGGCAGACCAGCACCGAAGCGCAAGAGCGGCCGTGCCATTAATGCTCTCTCTATCGCTGAGAAACAAATTCCTACCAAGCTCGGTGTACGCCGGAATCGTTTAGGTTTTTACGATGATGGCTCCGAACGCAAATTCAGCAACAACCGTGATGAAGACGAGGACGGCGAAGACGAAGACGGGGACGTGCCAAACTACAAGCGCCGCAGATTTAACACTGCTCCCGACGATGGCAGCCTCAATGGTGGCAGTGATAGCGAGGGTCATGAGTGGAAATTGGGACAGGTGGACAGCGATGACGATGAGTCTCTAAACAGTGACGAAGCTCTTGGAGAAAGCGACGAAGAAAGATTTGAGGGGTATACATTCCGCGGAAGCTCTAGCAGCAAAACCCAACCAAAGCCGAAACAATCTACAAAGAAGCGTGCCGAGATCAGTCTATCCGAGGACGTTGATGCATCCGAGTCCGAGGATGAAGATGAAGCTGAAGATGAAGACGACGATGACCTTGGTGAAGATGCCGTGGATCTTCTGACTGCCTGGGATATGAACACTGCGGAGGAGGAGGCTGAAGCCAAGAAAGCTGCCGCAAAATCTAAAAAGGCGGCAGCCGATGACAGTGAAGAGGATTCAGGCTCAGAGGCAGACAGCGAAGAGGACCAAAGTGACGATACTGGGCTATCTTTATCTGATGACGAGGAATTTGATGGACAGAACGACGGCTTGAGTAAACTTCAAGACTTCGTCAATTCCATGGAGACGGGACGTCGTTCGAAATCCACACAAAAATCACAAGAACAGAGCAAGCCGTCTGAATATGGCTTGACTTCCACAAAGAAGTTGACTGTCGCCGATCTTCTGCCCTCGATCACGGACTCCCGCCTCAAGAGCTCTTTGAAGCATGTCGAAGCTACCCCTCAAACATCCAAGGCTGGCATCCCGGGCAAGCTAGATGCTCCCTTGGCCAAACGCCAGCAAGATAAACTCGACCGTACTGCAGCTTACGAAAAGAGTAAAGAGACTTTGGATCGCTGGATCGACACTGTCAAGCACAACCGCAGAGCCGACCATCTTATGTTCCCTCTACCCGACCCGAATAGCGAGCAAGTCCACCGCATGGACATAGCAAAGCCGACGAACGATCTGGAAAGCACTATCCAGAGCATTCTCGTGGAGAGTGGATTGGCCGAAACCAACGGCAAGTCCGCTGAGGAGCAAGTCCAAGGCTTCGAGGATATCCAAGCCCGCACATTGCCTATTGAAGAGATTCAAGCCCGTCGCGCTGAGTTACGGAAGCGACGTGATTTGCTTTTCCGCGAAGAAGTGCGTGCCAAGCGAATTAAGAAGATAAAAAGTAAATCTTACCGCCGTGTTCACCGCAAGGAACGTGAGCGTCTTGAGCAGCAAGAGAAACAAGCACTTTTGGAAGCTGGCGTGGACTTAGATGCGATGGATGTCGAGAAGAATGAGCGGATGCGAGCTGAAGCCCGCATGGGCTCCAAACACCGCGACAGCAAGTGGGCTAAGAGCTTGAAAGAGACTGGCCGTACTGCCTGGGATGAAGATGCCCGTAACAATGCGGCCGACTTGGCTCTCCGTGAAGAGGAGCTCCGGAGACGAATTGAAGGAAAGAGTGTCTCTCGCGGTGACGACGCTTATCTAGAATCATCTAGCTCAGAGTCAGAGGATGACGATCCCTGGGCTTCCGATGCTTCTGACGTGGAGAAGCGCAAGATACAGAAGAAGCTGCGTGCTTTGGACAAGGAAGAAACTACTGAGATTCCCAAGGGCCCGCATTCCAACCTTTTCGAAATGAAGTTCATGAAAAATGCGGATGCGGCTCGCAAAGAGGCGAACGATGCAGAACTCAGACGCCTCAATCGTGAGCTGCATGGCGAGGATTCACAGTCAGAGGCTGAGTCAGAAGTTGGGCGACGGAAGTTCGGCCAGTCTGAAACGACCGGAACTCAGTCGAAGCCGAAGCCATTGCCAAAGAACGAATTCGAGGAGAGGCCTGACTCTGATGATGAGGACCAAGATGTTGACATTGCGGTCGATCGTCCTGTAAAGTCAAAGCCCGCCGCCTCTGCCCCGAAGGCCACCGCCAAGCCCTCTCCCAAGATGTTCAGTCAACCACCAAAGGAGGCTGTTGAAGAAGAGAACCCGTGGCTGGTTCAAACTGAGCGCACCAACCGCCGCCGGACTGGTACAGATGCTCAAGAGTCTATGGATATCACAATCGACGACGAGCAGCCACAAGCCCCGCAAGCACCTGCTTCATCTAAGAAGAGCAAAGTAGCGAAGGCAGCTCCTGCCAAGAAACGTTCTCGTGACGAACAAGACAGCGACGAGGAAGAGAATGTCCCTGTCCTGCTGAAGAACCACGACTTGGTTGCGAGAGCTTTTGCTGGCGACGAGGTCGTCCAAGATTTCGAGCAGGAAAAAATGGACACCATTGGCGAAGAAGGCGACAAGGTTGTGGACAACACTCTGGAAGGGTGGGGCAGCTGGGCCGGCGACGGTGTCAGCAAGAAGGCGCAGAAGAACAAGAGGCGCTTCTTGACCACCGAGCAAGGTGTGAAGCCCGAGAAACGCAAGGATGCCAAGCTCTCTCGTGTGATTATCAACGAGAAGCGGGTGAAGAAGGTACGTGCTCTCTTTTCAAAACTACATTTACATCTGCTGACCTTTTCCCAGAATGTCAAGTACATGGCAAGCCAACTGCCTCACGAGTACGAGACGAAAGCACAGTACGAACGCTCACTGCGTATGCCTCTGGGTCCAGAGTGGTCTACAAAGGAAACCTACCAGAGTGGAACCAAGCCTCGTGTCATGATCAAGCAGGGCATCATCAAGCCCATGGAGAAGCCCATGATTTGATGATTCAACGATTGACAACTGGGCATGTTTCGCCTAATGTATATTTTTTATCTGGCCTGTCCTTCATAAGTTGGAGTGACATTCTGCATTGCTATTCTTCAGTCAAAAATACCACATAGATAGTGTTGATTCCAATTACAAAAGCTTTTTGAGGACTCGAGTATGACATTTCTACCAGATGGTAAAACAAGTCCGTAGAGCCTTGAAACTGGACTGCTAACTCTAGGTACCTAGCGGAAACTTCCTTAGATATAATTTTTACTCGTTCTTCAGGGCTCTGGGCAAATTGTAGCTGGACTTGCGCAGCTCTTGAGTGAGCTATTGACTAGAGGCTGGAGTGACAATGTTGGATAGTTAACTAAGTTATGACATTGGTGCCTCCCGATTCAGGCCTCAATACTCGGCATCACCTACAAACATTCTCATGGCTTTTTGTTATGTACCTCAACAGAAACTTAAAGGCTCTTTGATCTCAGTTTATCTGACTTCAGAATATGATAGGCTTTTTTGGGTAGAGTAGATATCTAGCTTGCTTGGCAAACGGCGGGGCGTTCGACCTCGGGAGCCCATTGATATATACCTGCATCCTCCACTTCCGCTTCCTTGGACTTAAAACTTTAAGATTCTAACTTTGGATCCAAATTTCAAAAATTGACTTGGCTTTTCTTTAATTTAGGCCTGCACCTATTTATATCATATCTCATCAATTCATTACAAAACCAGCGCCCCAGAGAAAGCCCAGTAGAAATCAAAGATGTCAAGTCGAACGCAAGCCATAGACCAGCTCATTCTTGCTTCGTTTCATTCAGTCTTATCTTGTGCCAGCTCTCTAGTCTGGTCGTCGGTGCCAGCCAAAGGAAGATCCAGATCAACAACCCACGGCGCATTCTTCGGGCGGTAGGAGAGAGTACAAATACTGGCATTTACAAAAAGCGTTTCCTTCCCGAATTCGAGCGGCTTCTCACCACTTTCTGAGGTCATATCATAAAACACTCCGCGGTTCTCCAGCATTTCCTTTTCATTTGTAGCAATAGGCTCCTGCTTGACACCGCCATCGGCGAGAGTATCCCACATACCGCGCACCGCGCCCCAACCTTCGTGGATATGTCCGAAGAGGTAGATGCGGGGACGGGCACGCTCGGCCGCACGGAGAAGATGCGTACAGCCCACATGGGTGTCTGTCGCAGTTCCATGTCGGTCAATGACTTGACCCGTGCCCACTAGATCGAGAATCCCAGCCGGTGGACCGTGTGTTAGCATAATATCGATGTTTGGGTGGTCAGGGACCGGGTTGGCAGGTGGGACTGAGTTGGTGCCTGGGACCGGAGGGTTATAGCGGTCTTCGCTGCGAGGGTAGCCAAAAGCCCAGCTACAGAACTCAGGTTGGTATGGCGAGGCGTAGACGGTAAGCTTTGCGCCATTGGATAAGATGAATGAGTGTACGCCTTCTTCGAGATAGCGAATACCGGCATCTCGGGCTGACTGGTTGGTCCAGAGGTCCTTCACGCGACGGACGTAGGCCTTCATGTCCTCGGTGGGAGGAACAGCCCCAGTGCGGATTGTTTGCATAAGTGTTTGTTCGTCATTTTCGAGCACTGGTGGTGCGACGCCGAGGCGAATTGGTTTGCGATGCCGTTTGTAGCCGAAGGTCGTGAAGTGTTCTTCGTCAAGAGTGATATCGTGATTGCCGGCGATAACGAGCTTCAGTTCAGCGTCTGCAGCCTTGAGCATCGAGACCGTGGCCTCGTACTCGATACTGTAGCCAACTTTGGTAAGATCGCCGGCATGGAGAAGGACGTCGGCTTTTGGGAGCGGGTCTCGGAACGCGTGCTCCTTGTCGTCGGCGGGGAGAGGCACGTTCGTGTGGGTATCGGAGATCATGCAAATGCGGGTTTTAACCCGCGCAGGCAAGGCCATTATGGGAAAATGGACTTTGGATGAATTGGATAGGTATTATGAAGGTTGGATTAAAAAGGGAAGAAGTGAAAGATGAGATCAAACGTTTACGATGCGGCTTTGATATGGTTCGCGGGGGAAGACGTCAGGTCTCCGCTTCGCAGCCCGCTCTTGCCCCATCAGATATCAGATAGTGATTATTGCTACGAATGGAAAATTTGGAAATGGACTAAGAGGAAAAGTGAAGAAGAAAAAAAATAACGTAAACAGGAAATCATTCCTATAGAATGGACGGCTCAGAGCTCTACAGACATCACATCCGTGGATGCCCAGATCATGAAAGTTTTCTGGTAAACATAGCTCAAACTCCGATAACCACCCGTGCAACGACAACCCATGCGGCGCCCAACCGTATGGTTTTCCCTTTTGTTTTTTCGTTTACTTGCGGATAGCCTTCTGGTAGAAAGCCAACTCCTCACCCTCAAGGATGTAACCGTCGACACGGCCGGACTGACCGGGGCGGGAGGCAACAACAGCGTAAAGGCGACCGGACTCGAACTGGCGCTCGATGGCACCCTCAACCTTGCCCTGGTCGGCGTAGCGAGCAGCCTGCTTCTTGGTGACAGACTTGCTCTTCTTCTCCTCGGGCTCGTCGGTCTTAGCCTGGCGGCGACGGCCGATGCTCTGGCCGTAGTGGGCCTCGTACCATTGACGGAAAGGAGCAGCGTCAATCTGGACAACGGCGGACTTGGTCAGGGTGTTGGTGCGGACCAGCTCGTTGTTGGAGGGGTGGAAAGAGACACCGAGGACACGGGTCTTGCGGGCAACACCCTCGGAGCCCCAGGAGAAGTTACCGGACTCGAGACGGAGGGCACGGAACTTCTGGTTACCACCACGGGTGCGGACCAGGTGGATGCGCTTGGTACCAATACGAGTGTTGGCGGGCTGGCGACCCTTCTCGAAAGCTCTGTTGGAAGATATCAAGTCAGAATTCGGTGTTCAAAATTATAATCCGTTCTGGCGTTTGTGTATTCATCAGTGCCACACAGGCACACTAATGGGTCACAGTTGCTCTCAATTTCCGTGCCCACAAAACATGGGAAGGAAAATGTCCAGTTGAATTAACAGGTGCACCGTACCTCTTCTTGCGGTAGTAAGAGCGCTTGGCACCGGTGGCGCTGCGCTTGTGGCGAGAATCACGAGAGATACCCATATTTGCGGTTGATGAGGGGGTCTGTTAATCACAAAAGAAAAATTAGAACTCGGGTCCTTTGATATGTGTGCTTCCAAAATCCTTTCTCCGACACTTCTGGTTCGTCTCGAGCGTAATACAAGGTCCAATTCGAATGATAGGAACGTGTGTCGATGTGTTGAAAGGGTTGTCAAGGACGAGTGAAGGCGATCTCGAAATGGAATAATTCCCGATGGATTTTCTCGAATGGTACCCGATTGTCGACTCGAACGAAGCAGAAGGAGAGAGAAAGAGAAAGCGATGCGATCAGGAGGGAAACTCACCTCTAGTTCTGCAGCCCTTCACCAAAAGCAGAACGGTTGTCGATGGGGTGTCGTTGGAAGTTACGGTCGTGGAGTCCGTCGAATTTCGCAAGGCGCACTGTGTCGCTCGCTTGTGCGGTTGCCCTAACTGACACTAGTCTGTAAACGGACTAGCCTGTAATTAGATAATCACGGATACTCAGATCCCGTGACTCGAGGGGCGAGACTGCTGACTCATCTTATCTCTCCCGCTTTTCGCTCTTCACGTACAACACAGGTTCACCGGAATCAATCGTTCGATCAGTGGCCAAGAATCGATGTAATCTAGAATGATTTATTTGTTTAATTAATCAAGATATTAATTTCTCAGCAATTTTCATGCACACTCCTACTTGCTCTTCTCGCCTTTCTTCGCCCGCTCCTCCTTGACAAACTCCGCGATGCGCTGGAAACACCCAAACCCTTCCACAAAGCAAGAAGCCATCCACTTACACCATAATCCCGACAAGAGCGGAACTCCATGTGGCTTCAGCTTGAGGACGGCCAAAAGAGCTGACTCGAAAAGATGAATCCCCACCACGGCCGGGAACAGTAGCGGTTGGATATTGTAGACCCAATGCGCAAAGTCTGGAACATACTTGTAACCGAGGTTTTCGTAGACGAATGAGCCCGGTAGCAGATTGCTACGCTGGAAGCAGCTCACGTAGGTGAAGAGACACAGAGCAAATACCACAGTCTGGACAACTCCCCGTGGAGCTCGGTACTCGGTCAGCGTGATGTCGGAGCGGCCCAGGCGCTGCAGGCTGTCCTTATGCAGTGCGACCAGACGGCCGCGAGATTCACTGAAGTCTTTCATAGCAGGGTCGATGGGAACACTGTAACGGGCGCCATTGGCGCGGATTACAAGGTTGGAGAGGGTGAGGTCTTCGATCTGGGCACCGCGTGCTTCGCGAGCGCTGATCTTGTTGAATGCTTGTAGGTAGAGCTGGAGGGAGTCGCCATGATCGGCGTTCATGTGCTTGATAATAAAATCTTTGGACATGGCGGCAGGTGGTGTCGGATATGTTGATACCACGGAATAGATCGCGGAGACCTGAGAACAAAGGCAGTTGATGGTTTTCGACAACCTCCGTGAATGAGGGAGCGTATGTCGATCCGTGCCAAGCCCGAGCCTCGGCCCCATCTGCCCGCTCTCCATGTGCAGCCGTGCATTATCACTCGGCAAAGTTCGAAATTCTCTGGGCGTGAATTGAACTTAGGAAAGGAAGGAACGGTAATCATTCGTCGAGAATGTCATGACCAATGATTTTGCTAGGGCATGGACAATTAATTGATACTCGTCCCATAATATATATCAATATTTCAAATTTTAACCCGTTTGAAGCTACGATCAACGATTTTAGCTCAAGTCAAAAAGTAAATGGTATAACCAGGGCTTTTTGTAGAGAGTTCCGTCCACGGAAATTGGTTGAAATAACTGCCTACAATTGTCGAAGGGCTTTTTTTTTTTTTTTTACCGGTGAGATCCAGGCTATGGATCGTGAGTGTGTGCATGTTTTGTTCGCGCCTGAGGCTGCAAAAGTCACAACATTTGAGTGGCAATTAGCCTTGTGTCTAGACCCCAATTTCTGGCAACTAAAGGGAAAAAAGTCTAGGCCAGACTCATCATCACTTTCCTTTCATCTGAGAAAGGCAGAAATACAGTCGTGGCGGGAATCGGATCCAACATGCCGAGACGAACGCCACCGAGGGTTTTGTGGGCCTATCGAACCATGTATTGAATTGCAGTATAGAAGTTGACATTCAAGGAGAGGAAAGCCCTAGAAGAGACAAGAGAATCTGGACAGGCGTAAGCCTTCCAAGGTTCCAGATGGCTAGTGTTGACTGCAAGTGCTGCACAAAATTTGATAATCAACAGGGATTCCTTGTGTCATTGCCTGTCCAGTAAGCCAGGTAGATTCACTGACATAAATATGTGATTCGAATGAACAAAATACATGTTCCACACGTAGCCCGTAGTATCAGGAAGGTTTTCATGTAGGCTTATCAAGTTTTGAATTAACTGGGGAGGAAAATATGTACATTTAGTAAATACAGGGTCCGATATACTAGTACTGAAATCCCTGCGCCATACCAATCACCATGAGGTCCAGAATAGTCAGAAAGAGAACAGGGATTAGACCACCAAGTCGGGGTTCTATGAAATGAAAGAAAAAGGGGTAAAAAGCTGCAGAAATAAGGACGGAATATCGATCGTGACAATCATGAGCATCCACGAGGTGACGGAAACTCTGAATCAACAGAGTCAAGAAGGGTCCACTCGAGAGGAAAGTGATTTTCGAAGTAGGAGCACTAGAATCGTGCCATTTACGCACTGTGGCAAAAGTGATCAACTCCTAATCTCGGTTGAGCATGGTTCATTGTAGGAAGGGAAGGAAGGGGTAGAGGGCAAGTAACAACTTACATCAGAGCAAGGGTCAGATCACCGTGGATGCGGGCCTTGAGCTCCACTTCGATCTCCAGATTCAATTCAATCTTCAACTTCATGCCTTCTTCCTCATCGAGGTCCTCTTTCTTCTCTTCAATCACGTTGAAGTCCCCGTCCGGTACGCCATTGGCGGACTGCCCATTGTATGGCTGCATGGCCCTCCGGGGTTGCATAACGTCCTCATCGTCGGAATATTCATCGGAGTATTCGTCCGAGTAGTCATCTTCGTCCGAGTATTCGTCGAGCTCATCTTGTTGCTTTGCCTTTTGTTGTTGCGGCCGACGGCGACGCTGAAGCTGATTGTTCTGAGCGGGACGGTTCTGGTCATCGTCGTCCGAGTAATCATCGGCGCTATCATAGTCTTCGCCAGACTCAACGTCGTCCGGAACTTGAAACTGCTTCTGCTTCTCTTGAGGCTTTTCGGCGGTGGCCATAGTGAAGACGATGGGCCAGGTATTCGGTGGAGAAGGGCGATGTGATCCAGGTGTATATAGTTAGGGATCGAAGTAAAATACCAAGAATGAACCAAAATAGGAAATCAACAGGAATAAAAACGAAGAGGAAGCAGCAAGCGGTGATATGGGTTGAATAGAAGAGTGATCGGAGTAAATCAACTCGAGAGGGATAATGACGTTAGCGGCTGCGCATCTCACTGTGATAGAGATGAAAATGGTACTCCGTCATAAATGCAATTTTCCAAGACCAGAACCACTCGCGTCATGCGAGATTGTACACTGTCCCACTCACGGGCGTGTCCATAATGTCGGTGGGTTCCAGGGATCGACCCCCGGCCGAGACAAATTTGACGCCTGGTTAACCCACTCCTCGGTACTATACTTAGTTGTTCAACGGCCCCTGGCTGGACCCGTGGCAACAATGGTCTTCATGTGGTCGGAACCAGACAAGCAAGCCATGACAGCTGGTACAACTGTGGCTGAACACGTATTTGGTGGCATACAATTGGTACACCCTTGAAAAAAAAGCAGGGTTGAACCACACGTTGCGTCATATGCCAACTTCCCTCTTATTTGCGAAGACGGGCGGAAATCGGCAACGGTCTTACGTCTACTTAATTTATAAAAGTGGAGCCACCGAGGGGCTGCCAGTGCCAAAATTGTCCGAGGTCATTGATGATTGGTGCATCCGATGCAAGTGGAGTTCCAGTTCCTTTTTCTAGGTGATAATTTTCAGTTCCAATGACCCTCGTTTCACACACCAGGGCAGCCATCAGTGCCCTAGAATATTTCCGATCTTAGTGCTGATCATCTTGCAGTGCTAGATTCTGATTGCCCCCGGACCTCGTAGTTGGTGACTTGCTCCATACGGAGGCGTTCCAGGTCCTCATCCCTGTCAGCCCCAACGTCATACTTCCCCCCCCCCACATTATCGCAACCACGAACCCGCCTTTCCATGGACTCCCCTGGTATCGAACAATTGGAGCGTCGTACCCCTTCCGTACGGGTCGCAGCCCAGACTTTTACCTCCCTGACGTCGGAGGCGGCGGGAAACTCGCTCATCAGCACCGGTTTTGTGCAGTGAGGTGGCTCCATATAAATGACAAGCGTACAAGCATTGTCCCGTGTCGTTTCCCACATACATCATACCTCATAGGGTCAATCTATCCTAGTTCCTCTGTAATCCTGCAGCCCACTTCCCTCGCACCAGTGACGCTTTGTCCCTCATAACCCACATCTTCCGCGACTGATCTCTTCATATTCGCCCCCTCATCCCCTCTTTTGTCCTTTTTTTCTTTCCACCATGGCCGATCAAGATCCTCAATCTCAAAACCCGGAGTCAGCATCTACTCCCACCAAGCAAAAGCGCTCTCCTCCCAAGCTAGGCAAGAAGTCTCCAGCCAAGCAAGAACAAACCCCGCCTGCGTCAGAGCAAGAACACGAAGAAGAGAAAGACGAGTCCAAGGAAGAAGGCACTGAGAACCAGGAAGAGCAAAAACGTGAACCTGAACCTGAACCTCACAAGCAAGAGCCCGATTCAGACGAAGAAAACAACGACCAGAAGCAAGAAGACAAGCCTGCACCTGAACCTGAACCTGCTCCGGAACCTCAGCCAGAACGTCCTCGTCGTCGACGTCCTCGCCCTAAACAAGAATCAGACGTTGAGTCAGTCCCGCGTAACGATATGGATGCCCAACAACCGCAGCAGCGCCAGCGCACCCGTCGCTCACGCCAGCCTCAGCAACAACAGCAAGATGGCGGTCCACTCGGCAACCTCGGTGGCGTAGGCGGTGTCGACCAAGCCGGTCAGCTAGTCCAGAACACGGCAGGCAATGCCCTAAATGGTGTGACAGGGTCAGCAGGCAAGGCTGTCGGCGGAGTCCTTGGCGGAGGCCAAGAAAAGAAAGATGACGGCGGCAAGGACGAGCAGCTGCGTCTGCGACTAGATCTCAATCTGGATATTGAGATTCAACTTAAGGCGAAGATCCACGGTGATTTAACCATCGGATTATTGTCAGTATTACCCTCTTATATTTCACCCCCTCTTTCTTCGTATTAACACATGTGTTGCCTTCGTCATTGTCTCGGAATACTCGATTTCTATTTTTACCAGTTCTTTCACTGACTAACGTTTTAGGAATTGATTTGTCCCGACTATAGCTCCTAGAGAAGCATTCCATATGCTTCGCTCTGCTGCTTTAGTTCCACATCATGCTTTTTATCCAATTTTGATTTATTCCCGCAACGAAACGACTCTTACGCTTCTGGTGACGCAAGGTGCAGGGTTTGCTTGACTTGACCTGGCTTGTTCTGTGCTTTTTATTCTATTTTCTTATAACCTGGTATTCTCGGGACTTTCCATTCCCTGGATCTGGTCTGTGTGCCTCATGTTGAATGTACAGTATAATTATTCTTCCCAAGTATAGTGACTGGATTCGGCGAATGGGATAATGAAAACTCTACGGAGTACACGGTTCACATTTGGTCTTGGTCTTGATCTAATTGTAGATCCTGTGTTTCTTTTGGCTGTAAAATGCTTGAACCTTGTGCAACTGTTCATCTAGTACTGGTGGTTGGGTCAGACAAACAGGGGTTTCGCTGTGGTACCTAGAGAGTCTAGCCTGGTGACACTGACACACTGGATTCTGCGGACTTTTATTACGATTCTCGTTAACGAAAAACCATTTCTCAAATGTAGACCTCGGGTATACTTTTACACAGTAGTGTCAGCCCAATCTATCGAATTCGTAAATAACAAACACCACAGTAGCTCCAGCGTTAATGTTAAAACAGCACACGCCGAAATAAAACACAAGAGAATTCACCAACTGAGTCTACACTCCTTTCCCTTTATCCAATTGATTCACCTTTATATCTCCCTCCAAAAACAACAACTATCTCACAAGAAAAGTCTACGGCAGTCTTCCCTGCCTGATACAGGTACCACAAAAAATGAAATGAATTAGGAGACCCCTGGATCCAAAGCCACTTTACAGCCCAGCAATCACCATCAATCCATAGCCGATGGTCACGATGACCACAAAGGACATTAGACTGGATGGAATACCACGGGAGAGGAAGTGGCGGACATGGAGATACCGCTGGCCCGTTTGAGGGACTTCGGTCATGATCGCAGCTGGTGAGAGAAAATAATCAGTATCATTATGATTCATAGTGAAGCCTGTGGGTCTTACTCATGTTGGGGAACCCGCTCGTGGGCAATCCCATCGCGACAGAGCACATCAGAGCACTCGCCATGACAAGCAAGTTCGGGTGGGGATCCTCCATGCTAACGCCGATCTGGCGAACGAGGGGCAAAATGATCAATGCGGCAACGGTATGCGAGATGAATGTGGCGATGACCAATATGAGAGCGCAGAATACGAGGAGGACACTATACAGGCTGAGATGCTCGACACGAGCCGTGATACCAGAGGCGATTGTGTGCAATAGACCGGACGATGTAACCGCCTTGCCCAGGCAAAGACCTCCTGCTGCGAGGATGATGATGGTCCAGAGGAAATTGTTGAAGTCTTCTTTGTTGAGAATACCGGTACCGAAGAAAAGCACAAGGGGAATGATCGCGATGACACCCATATCGCCAAAGATGTGCTCGAGCTGGTGGCTTACGCACCAGAGTCCAATGGTTCCAAGGGTCACTGCACTGATGAAGTACTGAATACCGGTGAAACGGTCCTTCACAGGGCGCATGGGTACGATATTCTGGTTGCGACCAGGATGGAACGTCACCAACAGTAGGCCCCAGATCAACAGAATGGAGATTATGCACACGGGTAGCGAGATGAAGAACCAGGTACCCCAGCTGATGCTAGGGTACATGTTCTGCAAGGCGATGATATTCTGCGGAGATGCAATTGGTGAGGCCGCTCCGCCGACATTTGCTGCCAAGGCAATGCCTAGTACGAGAGATTTGGCGAAGTTCGACTCTGGTGGCAGGTTACGCAGAAGAGGTTGAATTATAGAGTAACAGAGCACGGGGGATGCAACGTTACTGATCCACATACTCAAAAACATACTCACGAACATGTTGGTCAATAGGACGACATGAGGTTTCGACCCGGCCTTGCTGAGCACAAACATGGCCATGCGTCGAGCAATGTCATATTTGGATAGCGCTGCAGCAATGGTAAATCCACCCAGAAGAAGCATGATCACCGGGGTCCACATCGCCCCAAAGACTACGCTGGTTGCCTCCTTAGGCCCCAATCGCTTGTGGGGCTTGTCATCAGATCGCATGATGCCAAGGATCACAACCAAAAAGGGAATCAACAAAGATGTAACAAAGAGAGGAATGGCCTGGAGTGAAAAACAAAGATAATCAGCAACGAGAATCATTTACAGGTAAGTGGGAAAGGTAGGCTCACCTCGGTAGACCACAAAATGCTAACGAGTACTAGCATCGCTAGACAATTCTGTTGCTCAGGCGTATCCATGATCCGCAAAGAAAGCAGGGCGCCAAAGACAGCAAAGCTCAGAACTAGTGTTCCAAAACTCAAGCTGCAGAACCACAAAGGGAATTGAATCCGCCCAAGTGGGGTTGAAACCTCTGTTGTGAGAATCTCTTGCTTATCACCTTGCCGCCGCGCAGTTTCAGGATCTTCATCAGTTCCAAGCAGGGTTTGACGGATACCGACATTGAGGGCCTGGCCACGACGTTCAATGGCAATCATCTCACGCCATACAGTGTTTCGCTCCCACACCAACTGTTCACGTAGATGCAGACGCAGCTCGCGACTGGCTAGAGAACGATTGCCTCTGGTGACTATCTCGGCGTACACACCTTCAATTTTGTCGATATAAGCGTCTACAGTTGCCATCGTCTCTTCAGTGAATGGCAATGCTTGAGAGACGACGGAGTTCAGATACTCTCGGCGCATATTGCGGAACAAGGTCTTATCGTATTTTTTCAGAGCCTTGGAGAATCCGGTCTTGTTCAACTCGATAAAGGACCGGAGCTCACAGAGGGAAACATAGGCCTCGACGAGCCGTTTCTTCAGCGCTACCCCATTATTGTAGAGATCAAGAAAAGCTTGGTCGCCTAATTCTGAGCCAGGAAGTCCCCGACTGCTGGCCTGTCCGAAAAATGCAGAATCCGCCATGTCACCCGGTTGTGCATCTGTCGTAGACTCCCCATCTGTCGACTGCGGTCTGTGTCGCAAATTCCCCAATGAGGCAGACTGTGCATCATCGCTGTCCCCATCTTCATCGCTGATAGCGCTGGAGCGACGCCTTTGACCGGGGCCGTTGCGAGAGAAACTGCTTCTATCACGACGAGAAGTAGCCTTGATGACAGTCTCACTGACAGGATCCATGTTAACCCCGTCTGTGTCATTCAGGTAGACGATGGCATCCCGCATTAATTGATCGGTGAGTTGAAAGATCTCCACCTGCTTTTGCTCAAAAAAAGTATAGATCTTTTCCAGCTCCGCATCCAGGGCACGCTTGAAGATTCCATCCGGGTTGGTAATCTGAGCGCCCAGTAAGGGTGCAGATTCGACATCCGGACCACCTGGGGCATCAGAACGGTTGACTTGTTTTTCGAGTGTATAGATTCTAGATGAAGAGTTTCCGAATCAGCAATCCATGCATCGCGATCATGCATCTACCCAAGCCTTGTGCAATGTAACACCCGCACATAATGTGCAGTTGCTATACACGCGACTCTAGAAACAAGTACCATCTCCATTCTTCTCGTTTGAAGCATCAAGGCAGAATCGGCTTTTCAACTCACAGTTTCTTGAGATTGCTGTATGCAATGTAATGAGAGCTCCAGTCAGGCACCGCATTGAACTGAATGCTATGCGAGAACTTCATCTTGTCTGCAGCCTCAGGATTGAGAGCAGTGTTGCTCCGACTCGCTTTTTGTGCCCGGCGTCGGAGGGCCTCCGACCAGAACCTTAGTGGGGTGGAACGGATACCCTTAGGGCGCTTTGCAGACGAAGGTGACTTTTCCCACGCAAAGTCCTGCCCAATCCCAAGCCCCGCTGACGGCCGTGCGCTGGTAGTGGGCTCAAATGGCGGCGAGGTGGGCTCGGTTGATCGATGGAGAGCGGATGCGGAATCCTGGACTCGGTCTCCAGACTGACGAGTGACGTTATAATCGGCGAGCTCGAAAGATTCGCGACTCGCGGAGGAAGCCACTGTCGCAGTGGGTATGTAAATATTCTCGGGTAAGGGCAATTGCGCAGTGAGAGGGACCCGCTTGAATGAGATGGGGAGGTATAGCGGGGCGCCAGGCAAATCGAGGTGCTGGTCAGCTGGGGGTCCGCTTGCGTGGGTTGCACTGGTGGTCAGGCTGGCAGCAAGTAGTGCACAGCAGGCGGAGCTGGGACAAAGCTGCGCGTATTATCCTCCGATATACGCCTGACTGGGATACCGTCGTTCGCATAGAATATTTTTGGACCTGGACGTTCCGCGATGATCTCAGGAACCGTTGCTTGCTCAATCGGGGATGACCTGTCATGCGCTGAGGTAAGCGGCGGGAGCCTATCAGCCGGTGGATATAACAAGCAGGGTCCCGGAGGATCCAAAATTAAGGAAATAGCATGGGTGGATAGGGCAAAAACATCAGTGGATGAGATGGGAAATATGGTAGATTTGATTTGGTAGGGAAGTGCCTACACATCTGGTGGTGTCAAAAAAGTATACAAAATATTGGATCACGTCAAATCAATGCGGGCAAACTAGATATACATGTACAAATGCTGAAAAGAAAGTGCTGGATAAAGATCCTTCCGTTAACCCGATTAACCAAAGAAAAAATACAAGGCAAAGTAATGATTCTTTTAATGAATCGATTACCGGCGGCGAGGTCCAATGCCCAGGTTTGCACGACCCGCAATACCAATCTTGTGCTGTCCGTCTCTGCGTTCCCACACGCCACTGCGGCCCTCTGCAACAGCGACCAGCTCATTGGCGACACGGTGGGCCAGCTGAGCATCCCGTCGCTTGGCTGACGCATCAATAATCCACTTGATTGCGGCGCGGCGACGTTGGCGCAGAGTCAGCGGGTGTGGCATCTGCAAGGCTGCACCACCACCAGCAATACCCTTCATTAGGCGAATGCGGAAGAGAGGTGCAACCGAGTCGACAATCAAGGTGAGGTAAAGGACAGGGTCAAGAGGGAGCTGAGAGCTAGGAGGACCACTAAGTAGGGGGTGGCGGGGGTTGATGTTAGGAGGAGGTGCGGTGCGGAGGTGGTCAAGAATAATTGACATGTTCTGACCATCATGTCAGTAACTGAATTTCCACAGCCCACGCGGGGGTGCATTCGATAGCAAATGACGTACCTTCTGTGCTCGTGCCAATTTACCATCCTGCATCAGCATCTTGGTGAATTGATCCTGCATCGAATCGTAGCGTTTCCGGAAATTGTGTGTCTTAGTCGGGGCCTCAGGCTTCTCAAAGATCAAGCCAGGAATCCGCTCTGCGGCCTGACTGTTGACCTGATCGATCATGCTGGCAAGCATAGCAACCGAGGCGTCATTGCTGGATTCAAAGCCTTGCGTCTCCGGCGAGAGGGTGCGAGCGGAGGTTGAAAATGAACGAGAGCCACGGGGTTTCTTAAATTGGTCCTGCATGACCTTGGGCATGTGTTTCCGGGCCTGCTCATCGCGGGAGAGGATCTGCTCCACGGGAGTTCCTTGCTCCAACTCTGGGCTTGAGGGCGTTCCGTCACAGCTCTTCTCTTTCTCCATGATTCTCGAAGTCTCAGCGGCCTCTTCGGTAACTGAAGGCAGTGGGTCCTGTGTAGGGAATTTCTGTTCATCGGGTTGAATGTTCTTCGAACCATTGTTGGACGAGTTCCATCTTTTCTGGACAGGAGCGGACTGCTCAGCACGGAATCTGAGAGATAAAGCAGCGGTGCGGGGTGCAATAGAGGACACGGTCGACTGGCGGAGGGCAGTGGCAGCCCTGTGGGCGGCAAAAAGGTTGAGTCGAGGAGGCATTATGTGAAATTAAGTTCCTGTTCCAAGGCAATGCGGTGGTCAAGATGAATGATGAAATCTTGGCCAAGTTCGAAGCGGTCTGCAATTCTGCAATTTTCCACACTGATTAGTCACTCCTGCCGCGCCCATCAAGATTGACGACAAGATCGAACTATATTCATAAAGCTCACGGATTGTTTTGCTTACATAGTGACTTTTTGAGAATCCTTCATCTTCCTAGAAGTGTGCTGAAATTCTCTTGCGCACTGTGGCATACAGCACAGGCGTGGCTCACCGGACGCATACAGCTGAGGCAACAAATCTAAAGAAAGGTGGAATTTCTGCCATACTACATCATTGAAATTGTTGCAATTCGAAGATGGAAGCTATCGGATCGAACAAATGAAAGACTGTGGGAAGTTGCACCTACCTTGGTAGTCGACAAGAATCACTCTCCCAAGGTTGACGACTTTTGATCATCATGTTCTCCAAACTACCCTCGGAGATCATCGTTCATGTCACAATATATCTTCCCACCATCACCGATATAGCAAACCTGGCACAAACATGTCAACGACTTCACAAAATTGTCAACACAGAAGAATCAGCAATATTTCGATCATTTGTTCAAAATCAATTTCCATCTACCTATACCCCATCTTTTTGGAAAGATGCCGCTCGAGTCCTTACTGCTCGATCACGGGCCTTGGACAGACTTGGAATCATTGGCCGGTTCGTCATCCCGCCAGCTACCACAATACGAATTGGGCTCAATGAACCAATGCGACTCGACAATCCTACGCTTGGATACAGACCTGCCATTGATTCGTATGAAATCTGGAATGGCGACCGATGGGCTGAACGAAGAGAAGTGCTTGCTTGGGGTGCAGGCCACCAGATAGTCATGCGAATTAAACAGTCTGGATCTCGCCCGAAAGAGCAATGGGTTTCATTTAACGACGTGAAAGAAGCGAGCAGCTACGATGATATCTGCGGATTACATGTTCTTCAGTCAGAATTTGGCAAAACCACTGGTGTCGAACACATGATCTTTGGCCGAATGCGAGGCGGTCTTGTGCACGTTGCCCTTTCTGTCGACAATGCAACTCATGAGTATAAGCGAAAATTCATGACTAGTGGAGATTTACTCGAGAGGACAGATATGGAAGATCATACTTTGGCTGCCCATTTCGATAATGGGTCTGTTGCTTTGTACCAACTCGAAAATGATCACAAAGAGGTTGAGCCATTTGCGTGGGTCATGGTGGGCTCTGAAGTAGATCGGTCACGAAGCCGGTACTCGAAGCTTTTATCATCATCAAGAATCGCGGTGGCTACTGGCCAAATCGAAAATTCCTTATCTATCAACACGATGTCCCCTGATGGCATATGCCTCGATCGAGAAATCGGCTTAAATTCACTTGATTCTGGCGATCAAGTCGGCAGATCTGTACATGCAAATGTTACTGCCATCGCTCCTCTCAATAGTCATCCCTACGCCGGCTCACCAGGAGATGTGTTTCTAGCAACATGGGGAGACCGCACAATAAGGTATCTTTGCAACAAAAAGACTAATAATTCGGAAACGAAAATTAATCTTCTTCATATCCTAGGCTTCACGATCTCCGTTCACCAAATTCATATGAAGCAACATATCAAGATACAACCGACAGCAACCTTATCTACAGCGTACAACCATTCGGCCACGATCGCTTTCTGGCCGGGGCCGCCGGTAACGCAATCCTTAAAATATTTGATCTTCGCATGAGCAATGCCTACAGCCACTTGGACGCACATTTCCCACCAACCAAATCCCAAATTTCACCTAAACCAGCGAAAAGGAATGGTGCTCAATACCCTCGCAAGGATTTCTCGATGTTCCTATCTTCCCAGATTCCTTCTGCTGCACCTCGAAGCTCCCGAGCGAACAGACGTCGGCCCTACCGTGGCCCGATTTACACACTGTCTACACCATCTCCATCGTCGCCGACAGTATATGCTGGAATCGTCGATGCTGTGGTACGGTTAGATTTTGCGTCGACTGATGATTTGACGGGGCCATCGCGCGATTGGTACGAGTATAATTTAGATCTTGGGGTGGAGACAGGTCAACCCTCTGTTCCTGTCGAGACGGACAATGTGTTTAGAATGGCAGGGTATGAACGCCCAGACCCAGGTGATTTTACTACAACTTCCAAGCTGAGGCATCAGCATGGGTTCTGGTATCCGGAACAGAGGTATCTCAACAATGGGACAGGAGCTGGTTGGGATAGGCGGTGGGAGCCTCTTGAGAAGCCCGGTGCCTGGAGAAGGAGAGATAATTGCAAATAAAAGCAAGAGCTCACAAAACACCTAGAATAGCTAAGAAGCGATTGGCAAGAATTGTGAAAAACCCCGAGAAAAAGTAAAGCTTGAAACTTTTGTGGTATTTAGAAGAGCAAATATCTAAGCAAATGATAATAACAGTGAAACCGCCATAGCTCCGTATGCGCCATGCTGAGTGAAAGGGGTAAGATGGAGGAGATAATTGTTATCGATGAGCCTTTAAAAGGAGGAGCCAAAGTGAAGAATATTCAAAGCTACACAGCACCTATTAGGCCAAAGAAAAAAAAGTCTACTTCCAACAGAGGCAAGTCAAGCGAATCGCTATGCAAGCTGAAATTGTTGACACTGTTCAGACAACAAGAGCAAAAGGTGCCAATTGGGGAAGTAGTGGCGAGGGATGACGATAATCATCTAGTCGTCAAACTTGAAGGACTTTCCTCCAGAGATGTCGATCGGGCCGCCGCGGTAGGAACCGCGCTTCTTCTTGTTCTTCTCCTTGGTGAAACCCTTTCCACGGGTGACCGACAGATCCGCGTAGGCGCGATCGGCATAGGCGTAAGACATGTATTCATTCTTAGGGCCGTCGAAAGGAAGGGCGCTCAAGGCAGCAAGTGGGGTGGGACGAGCTCCAGTGTGTTTCTTTGCGGAGCCGTTTGCAGGAACGGGGCTGGCACTCGACGAGGAGTTTCGCACGTTGTCGAGAGCCTTGTTGTTAACGGCAGAAGGAGAAGCAGCGATGGTGGCACTGGAATCAGAAGAGGTAGAGACGGTGACACCTCCAGCCTCTTCGTCATCAGAGCTATCGTCCGATGAGGAGCTGGATGAGCTCGAGTCAGAAGATTCGGGAAGGGGGGTCTTCTTTGCCTGCTTGAGAGCCTTAGCATCTTGCTTCTTGGCAGGCTCCTTCTCCGACTCGGAATCAGAGCCAGAGTCAGAGTCAGAGTCAGATTCACTGGAGTCACTGGAGTCGGAGCTGGAATCAGAGGACGAAGAGGATGATTCAGACTCAGATTCAGAAGAAGATTCATCCTTCTTAGTGGTCTTGGCCTTCTTAGCCTTGGGGGCATCGCTTTCGGAATCAGAACCAGAGCTCGAATCAGAAGATGACTCGTCGCTGGATTCAGCCTTGCGCTTCACACCCGCGGACTTCTTGGCAGCAGGAGCAGGGGTAGGGGCGGCCTCATCCTCCTCCTCGTCGTCGGCGTCACTCTCAGAAGAAGAAGAAGATGATGATGATGATGAAGGAGAGGGTGAGCGAGCCTTCTGGTCCTTCACAGCTTTGGGCGCATCCTCCATCTCAACGTCCGAATCGCTAGAATCGCTATCCGAGTCAGAGCTGGAATCAGCGCTGCTATCGCTGTCACTATCGGAGCTGGAGCTTGAAAAGTCACTCTTCTCCCAAGCCCGGAAAATTTCCAGCAAAGACGGAGCGTTCTTTGCGTCGGTCTTGCCGATTGTCTTCTTCAATTCCTTTTCGAATGCGGTGTTGGTGGTAACAAAGCCATTGCTGGACAGGAAAGAAGAAATAGATGCGAGAAGTCGCGGGGGAGCGGCAGTGGTGCTCTTCTGGACGTCAGTCTGTCAATCAAAAAATTATCGTCAGTACAGTTCTGCCAAGGTGGAGTTAGGCATTGTAGCTTTACCTTCTTGACAGAAGTCGTCTTTTGCTCCGTTTTCTTAGACATGGTCGCAGTGGATATGGGCTCTAGTATCCGTAGGCTCGCAATTGCTGGAGTGATCGGGAGGCAAGAGGGCCAGGGAGTAGGAAAATTCAACTGTATATAGAAGTCGCCATCCAGGAACAGAAAAAAAAAGTCTGGAAGTATAGTAAAGGCGGTGAGGTAAACAAGGCTTTTCATTTGAGGAGAGTAGCAAAATATTACTGTCAGCAAAACTCTCAGCCCACACGTGACTTTGGTCGGTACAGTACAATGTGGGTAATAATGGACTAACCGTTGGAGGGCTATACCTTGGGGGGCGGCTGACTACGAAAAATTATGAAATGGAAACAACATCGTGTAGATTGGGTCTGAAGATGAGCTGCATGTGCTATTTATGAATTTCATAAAAGCCATGGCAGTTACATAAAAGTGTACATAGTAACTAAACGCTAAGATAATGTTGAAATTTTGCATATTATTGGAAGGTCGAGTACGCTCCACCTTTGCGACAGCATCATGTGATCTCTGACGTTCACATGGGTCATTCAGCTGCCTCAGACACCCTAACGGTCACCCTGCTCGACAGTGTAGATCAGTAGAAATTAGTAAAATTGGACGAGAAGGCGTCCAACGAATGAAATAGTGAAGGGAGGGAGTCTTTTCCGAAACAATTTTCTATTTTGATTTTGATTTTTATTCTGTTCATGATGGGTATTCCTCTTGTTGGCAGACATAACAATATACAATCGTTGCTCCCGGATCAACTGAATACTCCGCTCCCACGAGCTCTCCGCCTTAGCCGCAACCCCAAACAGACCGATGAGCTAATGCATTCTGACTGCCAACGGCCATCTGGCATTGCCACGAATTACCTCGCTACTGGTCTTCATTCTTCTTCTTCGTCTGCGGCATTTGCCTTTCTTCGAACTTCCAAAAGTCACTCTAGATCTAAGCAGCGGAGTCGTGTGGGACTCCGTCCTCATTTGGCCTGCCCGAACACATCGCACCCCAACCATGATCCCTTGATTTCGCCAATTCTATCCAGTGATTCTGCTGTCGCATGAACGAAGTGATGATGAATGGTCGAGACCGCCCACGGCCACCACCCTCTGGTGACCCTCGGCGCGGGGGCGATGCCCGCAGTGGCTCCGGAGACGGCTCCTTGAGCAGGGCAGAGAAATTCGAGGACGAGAAGAGACGCATCATTCAAAGTTGCTACTCGAAGAAAGATAATGATGGAACCTGTGCGTAAACCTTCCAATGCCCCGTGGTAACTTGTCAGAAAGTCCCCAGCTTTCCCGCAGCTAGGGGATGGCATTCTGGAGTGGACCGGAGATATTCTACATGGACGTGATCAATTTAATTTCAAGGGCTTATTACTGATTGGTGTTTGACATAGTGGTCGAGTCTTATATCACACACGTCCGAATCACCGAGGATGCATCGCACCCTTCGGCCCCTTCTCCGCCCAACTCAGCTCCCGAGAACAAGAAACCCCGTGTCATTATCGTTTCAGTACGAAGGTCGGGTAGAGTCCGGATGCATAAGGCCCGGGAAAATAGTGACGGCACGTTCTCTATTGGCAAAACATGGATGCTCGACGATTTATCTGCAATCCAATCTTACACTGCCCTGGTACCGAAGACACCGATCGAGCAACAGCATAAGGAATGGGCTTCAAATGTTGGGTTCGTGGTTACTGTGGGAAAACCCTACTACTGGCATGCCCGCAGTGCCAAAGAGAAAGAATTCTTCATTGGCAGCCTGGTGAAAATCTACAAGAAGTATACAGGGGGCAAAGTCCCAAATCTGATTGGATTTGAGGAGAAGCAACGACAAGCGCTTGTAGGTGGAGCTACGCCAGGACCATCAGGGCCCTCCGCGCCACCTTCACGAGGTGCCGCCTTGGGACCACCTCCAGAGTCGATAACATCTCAACCCGCACCACCATATGGAAATCGTGAACCCAGTAGAGAGGGAGCTCGCGACTTAAGGCGGAAGCCATCTGAGGATCCTACTCTTCGGTCTCAAAAGAGCCGCGAACAGATGTCTCGTCCGTCAACTGGGAATAAGCCAGCTCCGTCCCCTTTCGGTCCACCATCTAACCCACCGCCTGCTGTTCCCCCGCCGCGAAAAGAGCCGGAAAATAGAGAGCCGCCGGTGAAATTCCCCTTGCAAGATGACTCCCGGCCATCGTCATCTCGCGGGGAAGGCCGTCCTCCGAGGACCCCAACATCCGAGCTTGTAGCCCAATCTGCTGAAACTCTGTCACTGAGCCAAAAGCGAAGCGTCGATGGACTGCGACCGACTACGCCAGGATCATTTTCAAATGAAGCTCGAGGGATACCCCCAAGTCCTGGTAGCAGTCTGGGTCAGCAGTATACACCATATCGGGATACTGACAAGACGCCAAACCTCGAACCGCTCCCACAGCCTGTTCAGAATAAGATTATAAACGAAGAAGCCCAGACCGCACCTCCAGCCGACGAATTTCCAGCGAAAGACGAAACTCCATCTTCACCACTCTCTGTAGACCCCGCAGTAGCAGCGGCCGTGGTCCAATTCTCCCAACCACCCGAAGAGGATGCACAAGAACAGCAGCCGTCAATTGCATCGGAGGCAGCCGAGGACGATGGCGAGGAACATCGGCCTGGCTTGGGTCCTATGGTGAAAAAGAAGGGACCGAAGGAGCTTGCAGGTGTTCTTCGAAAGGCCGCAAATGCATATGGGGCTTTCAAGCCACGACCTGGAGGTGCTGGCGAGCGTCTCCTGGCAGCGGCGAAGAAACAGCAAGCAGAACAGGAAGCGGATGGTATCACAGGTGTTTTCCCAGCTCCATCCCTCAGCAAGTCGGCAAGTGAGGCCCCGAAGAGCCCAGTAGATGAACCCACAGACAGGGAACTCATGGTGTCGGCACCAACCCCCGAGGCTCCCACTGTTACTACACCCACAGTTGAAATTACTCAGCCTGAGGTCGAGGTGACCTCACCCCCACCTGAAACAATTCCCCTTCCGGAGAAAAGCCAAGATTCTTTGGTTGATATTGTAAACATCGATGAACGTTCAAGATCGCCATCTCCAGCTGCTCGGGGTCGCCGCCGGAGACGGGAAGATCATACTGTCAAATACTGCCAGGCTCTCGGGATCGACCCAAGTGTACTCGATGGGCGTGGAATTGACTTTGATGATATCTTAACTGACCTTGGGTGGAATGGACGCCTCAATGACGAACAGAAGATTGAGGATTTGGAAGCCGATGTTCGCCGCGAGATTGGTCGTGTTGAAGCTACCAGCTGGCTTGGTAATCTTGAACAACAGGAAGGGAAAGTGGAACAGCTGGCTGTTCTCATCGACAAGACAATTGAAGAGTGTGAGGAGCTGGAGGGTCTTCTGACACTATACTCTCACGAATTGAACGTAAGTAGTTTCGTACCTCACATGCTGAATCTGCTCATTATGGATACTAATCTCGCTGCTAGACTCTGCATGACGATGTGTCGTATATTGAAGCTCAATCACAAGGTTTGCAAGTGCAGACAGCAAACCAGAAGCTTTTGCAGAACGAGCTTCAGAATCTTCTGAAGACATTGTCAATCTCCACATCCGAGCTTCGGCCGCTCAAGGAGGCCTCTCTGAATAATCCCGATGGATTGAAGGATACCGAGAATGCCCTCTCCACACTGTACAAGGCGATGCTCATGATTGATGCTGAGATCGGGCAAAACAGAAAGCGTTTAGTCGATGCCAGCGTCGGGGTGTATGCCAACACAGAGATTGGCCAAATGCGGGCAATCAAAGAGAAGAAGGAAGAATATCACACCGCTGCCGTGATGTTCCTGCAACAGCGCCTCAAGCCATTCATGGCTCTGGCTTTTAAGACCGCGGAACAAAAACGTGCAGATGTGATGACCGCCACTGTTAGGGATCCTATGAAGCTGGACAGTGATGCTCGACAGCAATTCCGAGCTGAGGTGTGGAGATACAATCCTCTGATGCTGTTTACCAAGGAAGTGAGCATGTCGGAGTGGCATGCGTTGGTGAACCTTTATGAGCACCAGTCTAAGCCATCATACCAAAGCGATTTTCGTGATAATAACGCGATCTGGAAGAAAACAGCTCGCAAGACTACTGGAGAGGAGCAAGAGCTTCTCTTCACCCACCAAGAAAAAGAAAAGGAAGCCGAGGGTATCACTATGGCGGCTCGCAAACTTACCGTACGACGAGGTAAAACCGTTCGCGCCGCGGCAGGGTTTCGATTGGCTTCTGGTGAAAAGGCAGAGAAAAAACAGGGCAGGGTCGAGCCATGTGAAGCATTTGCAGGGACGCTACGCGAAACACTGAACACGATCACTGATGAACAAAATTTTGTGGTCGAATTCTTCCACCTGAATTCCTTGGTGAACGTTGATTTCTCTGACTTGGTGGCAGCTGCTGAGCCAGAAGGTCGGCAATGTCCTGACTTTTCGGTCAAGCAGTCGCATGATCCAGATCGTGACATGGCCAAGCGCGTTGAGCATATTATGGATGAGATTTTTTCGTTCTGGCCGAACGACATGCAAAGCATGGTGGACTGGGCCATTAGCTCAGATCCCCTGCAAGGCATTGGCATCCTCTTTGCTCTGGAGTCGGCCATGACGGATCTTGACGACACCAATCAAGAGTTCATTCTCCACTCGCTCCAGAAAGTGCACTCTCGTCTGATGGGACTCTACAATCGATTTGTGGATGAACAGATCCGAGGTATTGAGGATACCAAAGTAAAGATCAACAAGCGCAAGGGTGTCATTTCGTTTATGCGAGTCTTCCCGCACTTTTCCAACGCTGTTGAGAATATGCTGTCTCATCCAGGCGGTGAATTCTGCGACATTCGAATTAGTGTCAATGACGCCTATGACCGCATCAACCGGGCGATGTGGGAGTCCTTGAAGTTCATTGCCAAGGAAGCCCCCGGTCAACCTCCTGGCGTGTCTGCCACTGCCGGAGACCCTGAAGACAAGGAAGTACTCAACTACCACATTCTACTTATCGAAAATATGAACCATTACGTTGAAGAGGTTGATGTGCACACCTTGCCGGTGCTCGAACGCTGGATGTCCCGGGCGCACCAAGACTTTGACGAGCATATGAAGCTATATTTGGATGCGGTGATCCATCGACCCCTGGGCAAGCTACTCGATTTTATTCAATCCCTGGAGACCCTGCAGGCATCCGGTAACAGCTCCGACATCGCAACACGGGCCAGCCATTCCCGCATGGTCGCCAAGAAGGTCCTGGCTTCCTACGATGCGAAAGAAGTCAAGCGTGGCGTGGAGTTGCTCAAAAAGCGTGTAGAAAAACACTTTGGCGACGCCGATGATCCTGGCCTTAGCCGCAGCTTAGTGCTGAAGGTGCTACGGGAATGTGAGCAACGTTATGAGGCAGCCTACGACCGGACTCGACACATCATTGATACCGTGTACGAAGGACAATTGGAGCTGGAATGGCGAAAGGAGGATGTGGTGGCTATGTTCCGGAAATGAGCGAATGTCAATTCAATGTGTTAATTTCTTATGACTCTCTGCGACGCAACGCATGAGCCTGGGTTTCACGGCGTTGACTTGTAGAAAATCCCGTGGTTCTTTTCCAGTTTAAATTTCTTTATGGTTCGGACGATCTTCCTCGTTGATTGGCGCGGTGAGACCCCGACCCACTGGTTCGAGGCCGATGTTCATTTTAACACTTAGCAACTCAGGGGCACGCTCTGGTCTGTGCTTGGCTCTCGAGATCGAGGATCGCATCTTTTATCTTATTATAATTTTATTGTCTTTGCGATGTGCAGTGCTCGATAATTGCAATATTACCCTTCCTATAGGCGGATTTCTCTTCTCAATGGCTTTCCACCACTGGGGAGAGCTCCATCGTATTTCGGGGAAAGATATGCTTGCCGTCAGTGGCTTATGCTTCAACCACGGGATCATACAGGGGGCAAAAGAGTAGGAAAAGAAGGGAGATGTTAATGAAATCAAAAGAAAACATGCTTGTTTCATCAGGATCAGAAAACGTAGCTATCCTTCAGCTGAAACTTATATAGAACAAATTGACTTTGCTATCTCAGCGGTGTGGGGAGCGCAGACCTTAAGATTTGGTTCTTTGATCGTCCCCTTCGCCCAATTCCTCCTTTCGTATTCTTTTTTTGGTTCCCTTTCCCCATCCTTTAATCTTCTTTTCTTCATCCTTACTTCTTGACTGTCCTTTTTTAATCAGTACGTTTTCTTTTCTAACGGTGAGTCCGCCCCCAAGCCCCTGTTTCCCCACTGTTCTCGCCAATGGACTCCACCGCGCGAAAGTTCCTCGCAAGGGGGGCACGGATACCCCAATCGCGCGACTCTGTCGAAACTCCGAGGTTGCCACCTGCATCTGTATAGCCAGAGTTTGTGCCTAGGCCCCTGCCTCGCTACTTTCCGAATGAGGAATCCTTGCCCCCCGAGAACCGCCATTGTGCAGACCTCCTGCCCTAGCATCTGCCTAACCTCGAATCTTGAAACCGTTTAGCTGTCGCATTCCTCGCCCACGCGCATTCCTCTCCTTTCCTTCCCCGCGGACCCGACAACTTGGAACATTTTACCGCATGTTGCGTGCCATTGAGACAACCGATCATTCCCCCTCGTGACTTGGATCCCTACATTCTTTGCCCCAGAATTCTTTCGATCGGATCGTCGACTATAACGTGCGGGGGCAATTTGTCCCAATTAAACTTCAGACCAGCGCGTCTGCTGAACTCACATTACCGCAGCTATGCCCTGGCGGCCGCTGCCTCGAATTGCCTTCGCGGTGGCCATATACCCCTTCCAACCTTCCTCCCCCGCAGACCTGCCTCTTGAATTAGGCGATGAATTGTATATTATTGAACAGGGAGGATTGGATGGAGAATGGTGTCGAGGATATTTGGTTGCGCCGCCGTCCTTGTTGGCGGGGTTAACGAGCACCAAGGGTCAGACCCTCGAGGCTCGTGTATTTTCCGGCATCTTCCCACGAAACTGCGTTGAGATCCGGGAAGTTCTGGGTGATGGTGAAGGATACAAGGCCCTCCTTAATGGAAATGGCGATCGCAAGAGTATCGATCGATTGACACTGCCAGGATTGGATCTCGAGGGACAGTCGCGGAGTAGCGTGGCATATTCGATGGCCGAGTCCCAACTGGGTGAAGTGTCGGATGTGGTACTTGCAAAGAAGGGCAAGCCCGCACAAATTGTGATCCATAAGACAGACGAGCTTGACCACGCCAGTCCGCGATCCATTCAGACCGATGGAATTGGTTCAATTCCTCACACACCGGTGAATTTTGCGCCCCGGGATCCCGATGCGCCCAAGCCTGCAGCGCCTGTGCCTATGTTGAAAATTGGCGATGAGACACCAACTTCCTTGACAGAACCCTTGGTGGACGAAATCGCGTCTTGCCTCCGCGAATGGCATTCCACCAACTTGCACGAGCTCTTACTGGCCCAGCAGTATGATGTATTGGATGAGATGTCCACAATTGTACAGGAGCTGGATTTTGCAAGACGCCAATTACTTCATAATGTCTTGACTAGCCAGGAGAAGGAGATGTTGCGGGATGAAACGGTCTGGAAACTCGTTAAAGCGAACAAGATGCTTAGTGGAGACATTATTGTTCGCGACCCAGACCAGAGAGGCCGATTATTGACAGGCGAGGATTCTGCTATTCAACTAGCAAAGCTGCAGTCTGAAATGGCTATGCTGGAGAGCAGGCCTACCACCGCCTCGGACACCACTGCTCTGCACCACATGCTCTTGGAAATCAATGCGGTGTCTGGAAACATTCCTGGGCCCGTGTCTTTGGCGATCCAGCTTTACTCCCGGTCTGACTCCGGGGTATTTAGTCCACTTTCTGAGACATTTAGTTTGGACATTCCGTCCCCCGAGAAGTTTGTCAGCCTGACCCAGAGCAACAAACTAAAGACCTTGTTTACTGAACTAGCGGCCACGGATATCGGAGACGGCTCTGTAAATGGGCGTCAGCTTTACCTTGCCACATCAGTTCGTGCTGCAGAAGTACGCTCAACAGCTGACAGTACCCCTGCCTCGCGACCCTCCATGTCGAGAGAGAGCCCTTCCACTCCCAAAACAAATACATCTGCAGGCATACAGCCCTCAGTGAAGGGAAGCTTGCGAACGCGGCGCAGTATGATGTGGTCTCCGAAGGCCCGGGGTCCCAACGATGGTGTAACACCGAAGACCACTGCCCAAGGAATCCCACGTTCGTCGAGCAGTTCATCGAGTGTAAAGGAACCACCAGCCCCTCAGCCCACGACGACAAAAGAATCATCAGCCATTCGGACCATTGGCGTTGGTATTTTGGAGATTTCGCCCATTCTTCGACAAGATCGAGATGCTGAACAGGTGATCAATATTTGGTCGCCTTCCCGTGATGGCGATGAAGGTGAAGGAAACGCCGATGGGTTTGATAAACTACTCCATGTGCTTCTGCCTAGCCACACTGGTCGTTATGTGCGCTCTGATTATGCTGCACGCCTACATGTCCATCTCCACCCCTTCGCCAGCACTGATCCTGAAACCCTTGTTCGTGAAAACCCCACAATTCTGCACGATGTTGTCCAGACAAGGCGCATCGGATTCTCCAAGGCCCCCACCAAACCACGCTCCGATATCTACATCACTCTCTCGCAGGCTGTGTTCCCAACAGATGCTCTCCTCTCTCATCCTACCGCTGGTCAAATTCCTCTGCAAACAAACACCGGTCTGCATAATCTTCAGCTCACCTTGGAGGTGCGCGATGTCAACGGAGCTCGCATCGATCGCTGTGTGTTCCCTTCTTCAGCGAACGCGTCACACACGGCATGGCGAACTACCATCGCGGCACGGGGCTCGCCTTGGAACCAGACAATCCGTCTAAAGATCCCGACTGAACAGATTCCTGGATCGCACATCATCATGAGCGTTGCAGATGCACCGGAGTTCCCATTTGCTCTTTCCTGGATGCCCCTCTGGGACCAAAAAGCCTTTATTCGCGATGGAAGCCATTCATTACTGCTTCATGCCTATGATAAGCAAACTTCAAGCATGGAGAATGGAAAAGGCGCTTACTTGAGCCTTCCGTGGAGCGCACTTGGCAAAAACGAATCTGCCAAGGATGAAGCACTTACAGGTCCATTGGCAACTCTGCGCCTCGAGACACATCTGTGTAGTACTGAATACTCACAGGATCAGGTCATATTGAGTCTGCTGAACTGGAAGGAACGCCCAGTCGATGAGGTGCTGGACACGCTGAAGCGATTGCTCTTCGTCCCCGAGATTGAAATTGTCAAGCAGCTGCGTGGCGTTTTCAATGCACTTTTCGGAATATTGGTAGAAAATGCCGGTAACGAGGAATACGAAGATTTGATTTTCCACAATCTAGTCACAGTACTAGGGATTGTTCACGATCGACGATTTAACCTGAGTCCTCTAGTGGACCAGTATGCCGATGAACAATTTGACTTCCCCTTTGCCACGCCATGCCTTATTCGAAGCTACCTACGACTACTGAATGCCCCCACAGAGCCAAAGCAGTCCCGCAACCTCCGCGCTGCTTTCAAGGTTGGCCGCCACTTGCTGAAGTTCATCATTAATGCTCGTGAACAACAAAAAGCCAAGGAGGAGGGCATTGGCATTACTTCAGTGCAGTCCACTTTTAACCGAGATCTACACACGATCTTCAAGTCAATGGAGAAGTTGATGAAGAATTCCAATCCGGCATTGGTCGGCAGTAAGACATTGATCGTCCAGCACTTCCACTCCTGGTTGCCTGAGCTTTCTAAGGTCTTTGGCCGTGACGAAATGATTATGATTGCGTTGAGTTTTATGGATTCCTGCAAAGATGTGACGGGCATGCTAGTATTGTACAAGCTGGTGCTGATCCAAAGTTATACCCAATTTGAAATCTTCTCATCTGGTGAAGAGAGGCAAACTCTGATCTCCAGCTGCGTCGGTTGGTTGAAGCCGTATTGGGGCTCTGGTGCGGGTGTTTCCGACCAATACCGGGACCAGGTGCGACTGAGCAGTGCGATTGTCGCTCAACTGCTCACTCAACCAGATGCACAACTGTATGACTTTATGCCAAGCGTTGTCGCCTCTTACTGCGCTATTGTTACAGAGGGGGTGGATGATACCGAATACCTCTCCCTTCTCTTCAGCAAGTCCTTCCCCTTCCAAGTCAAGCTGTCCAAGACACCCCAGAAATTCGATGAATCTTTGGTGGAGCTTTCTGCTATTATGGCAGCTCTTTCTAAGATTGTCTCGCCTAAGACACCCAACCTGAAAGAATTGGAGCTCGCAACCTTTATAGCGCAGGCTTTCGAGGCACACAATTCCATCATCGATTGTGAGGCATACCCCGAAAGTTGGTTTAGTATTCATGTCTACAACCACCGTGCCGCCATCAAGGGTCTTGAACACCTGGCCCTGCTCTTAATTGAAAAGTTTCTTCCCGCTCCCGATGATGCTGATACCTTTGACACGAAGCTTTGGGAGTCATTCTTCACCACGTTATTGAAGGTTATTTCTAGTGACGCCCTCGCCCTTGAGACCTTCCCCGAGCAGAAGCGGCGAGCTGTATGGAAGATTGCCGGTGATGTTCGTGAGCAAGGTGCAGACTTGCTGCATTCAACCTGGGAAGCTATCGGTTGGGAGACTACCGACGATGAAAGAGAACGTTACAACCTGAAGCGTATGGGTGGCTACCAAGTTCAGTACGTTCCGAATTTGGTACCCCCGATCATCGGATTGTGTCTTAGTGTGCACGAGGGCCTGCGTCACGTTGCTGTTCATATTCTCCGGACCATGATCTTGAGTGAGTGGGACCTCAACCAGGATATTTCTATAATCGAAACGGAAATTATCTCGAGCCTGGATTCTCTCTTCAAGTCCAAGCACATGAGTGAGAGTGTTAGCCAGAAAATATTCATTGGTGAACTGCTTGATCTCTTTGAGGCAGATGCCGAATCTGATGAGGATTTGTTCAACGCCGTCAAGGGCCTTATCTCAACTGTGGATGAGCTTCTCGACCTCTTGGTGGCCTCTCAGGGCAGTGCTGCAATTCAGAGTTTGCATGCCCTAAAGCTTATGGAGTACATGAAGGATATGGGGCGCGAGGATATCTTCATTCGATACGTGCATGAGCTCGCCGATGGTCAAGCTGCTGCTGGCAATTTCACAGAAGCTGGACTGGCGCTTCAATTCCACGCCGATCTTTACGAATGGGATGCTGTAAAACTCCTGCCCGAGACAATGACCCCGGCTTTCCCTGCGCAAACTGCATTTGAACGCAAGGAGTCTTTGTATTTTTCAATCATTCAACACTTCGAGAACGCTATGGCGTGGGCACCTGCTCTAACTTGCTACAAGGAATTATCTGCCCAGTATGAAGCTGCGACAATGGACTTCGCCAAGCTCTCCCGGGCCCAGAGTTCTATGGCCCGTATCTATGACTTTGTTGCCAAGGGTACTAAGCAGTTCCCGCGCTATTTCCGCGTTGTTTACAAGGGTCTTGGGTTTCCTCCTAGCCTGCGTGACAAAGAATTCATCTTCGAAGGATCGCCGACAGAACGTATGGCTTCGTTTGTTGACCGTATGCAGCGTGAAAACCCTACAGCACAGATCATGTCTTCAGGCGATATTCCTGATTACGAGGGTCAATTTCTCCAGATTAGCGGTGTCACTGCTCATCGCGAAGTTGCTCATCCCGTTTATCAGAGGTCTAAGATTCCTCTTTCTGTTCGAGATCATCTTTTGATATCCAACCCCATCAGATTCGCCGCCACTTCACGAAGGCACACCTCCAGCCCAGATGTGCGGGAGCAATTCGTTGAGAAGCTGATATTCACCACTGCGGAACAATTCCCCAATATTCTTCGGCGAAGCGAAATCATTGCAGTCGAAGAAATTGCCTTGTCTCCCTTGCAGACCGCCATCGAGCGTACATGCCGCAAGACCCAGGAATTGCATCTATTGGAACGTCGTGCTACATCGGGCGAGGATAATGGTCTGTCGAATCTCACAGAAGCGTTGGAGCAATTGCTGGATTCACGATCTTCATCTTCTAACTGTGTTGCCTCGTACCGTGGGTTCCTGCGCGGCGCGCAAGGTGCAAAGGACAAGCTCGACGAGGCAGATGAAGATGACCTGAACGAAGAGGAGGACGAGGAAGAGGAATTCCCGGAGACCATGGACCCAATGGAGAATGCGCTTGCTGTTGCATTAATTGATCATGCTCTGGGAATCAAACATGCGTTGACCCTCTACCAACGTCCTGCCCAGCAAGCAACCCAGGCGGAGCTTCTCCGACGCTTCGAGAATGTGTTCGAACCCGAACTGGCTTCTCTTGCTTCATCACCACCGGACATGCATAGCCCAACCCCAACTCAGACAGCCCGCCAATCCTTCAACTCGGGAAGCCGCCGAAACCAAAATGGTCAGAGGTCACTCAGTCCAGAGCAGGAGCTCATTCGGGCTTCACGGACCAACGGTCACACTCACAAACGATCAGAGCGTCAATCCGTCAGCCACCGGATCAGTATCATGAACCCCTTTAAGCGTCACGGCGCCTCAAACTCCATTTTTACCCTCCAGCAGGCAGAATCTAAAGCTCAAAATACCTCGGCTGAGCAGGATGATGTCGATGACGACGCAGCAACAATCCACAGTCGAACAACCACCCATTCGCGAGGTGGAAAGAGTGACAAACGCCGAAGCTGGTTCGGTGGCGACAAAAAGCACGGCTCTTCTCCTTCAATTGCCGGAGCGGTTGATGAGAACGGAACCGCCTTGAAGAACAGACCCTCCCGTAGTGCCTCCCGCGACACCGCCGCCCAATCTCAGGACGGCCGTAGTCGTGCAGGTTCACAACATCGTGGCCCTACTTCCAGCGGCACCACAGGCACAACATCTGATCGGCCTGCTCCTGCTGCGAGTGGCGGCTGGTCCACACTCCCCCCTACACGTGATTACTCCCGCCCTGTGACACGCGATAGTACCCACGGTCCTCGCGAGTTGTCAGTGAATTCCAACGGAAGCGGTACCGGGACTACCACGCGTGTCTCAACCACCTCTGCCGGACCTAACGCCGGTGTACGCGACTCCGTCTTTCGCCGATTCAGTCTCCTTAAGGGTGTCGGGCGCAAAACCAGCCGCATGGACTTCAAAGCCAACGGCACCTTGCAAGAGGAGTGATTGCCATTCCTTTCGTCGATCTTTAGATCTTTACTCTTTTTTCTATCTACTGTTTAACTCTTCTCGATGTGACTTACTACTCCCTACTACTTCCTGATCTACCTCAATTCTTCACTTTGTCCATTCATTCTTATTCCCATTTTCTCACCTGTGGACCGGGGAAAGTTCTTTGTCAGTTTTGGTGTTATGAGATAGATACCACTTGTTTTACTCCTATCTCCGCATAGTCTATACGGCTTTTGATTTTGATTTTTGTACACTATTAACTACCCTTGAATGCTAAGCATATTCGTGTTTAAGAATTGATTTTTGAAGTCAGAATTGTGTTCCTCCACATACCTCGGGACTGATTTTCCGATAGGGAGTGTCTTATTGGTTTAAGTATTAACCCCACTGAGTACCATAGATCCGCCCTCCAAGTGTTTGACTTGACGAGCTCCAAATCCAAATTTCTGTGGTATCATTAACCTCGAATGTCAATATCAGGATCGCTGCATGTGAGCCTTTCGCCATGGGGTCGACAAAAACCTCAACTACGCGGAAATATGTGACGACTGCTTGCGACACATGCAGAGAGAGCAAAGTGAAGGTCGGAACCCATTTTCCATTGCGTGATGACAGCAAGGAAATATCATTAAAAGTAGCATGAGATTCTGACTTCAATAGTGTGATGGGATTCGGCCTGCCTGCTCAAATTGCCAGCATAAAATGAGGCCTTGTCACTACAAACTTGAAGATAAACGAAAGTAAGCTTCCCCCTCCCATTCAAAGCGATCTCGTTAAGAATTCACTAGGATATCGTGGAAATCAGTGGTGAATCTGCTTGCCAGCCGAGTCAATGAGCTCACTCAATTCATTATCGACCAGGAGTTCACACCACCACCAGCGCTTGTTGACAACGAAGCAATATTCAGGAATGTATTGGACAGCTTAGGAATTCAACATATCCAAAAGTCCTTGAATGGAGCTGAAAGGAAGAAGGAATTTGATAAGCAGACCAACCTTGCAGACTCCGATCAAATCTACTCAAACGATGGCGCTGACACCCAGAGCCTGGATATTGAAGAGTTGGATCCGGACATGAACTTGCTCATGGAACCTTTCATAATTTTGGAAGATAACCATCCATGCGATGCTCATTCCGATGTCTTGACTGCACAAAGCGCCTCTGATGATTTCATTCAGCCCTTTTGGGATGGAGCCTCGTCTGCCCTGGACGAGGAGCGCAGCAAAGATCGTGGCTCTTTACCACAGCAATCTGGCCTTAGGCCCAGCGTCAATGATTTAAGGGAACCCGAAAATGTCCCAAATTCCGAGATCAGTGGAAATGATGGCACAGAAGATATCGTTGACAGACTATCCGACCGCATGGGCAGTCTTCAAATTGGATCAGATGGACAGGTTAGATACTACGGTCCCACGTCTCATTTCAATCTTCTACGGATGCCCACTCCTGATAATTTGACAATTCATCGCACAATCCGGAAGGATGGTCAAGACCACCTCAATCGCATGGGACTCGACAAAGAAGTTCCCCGGAGTATGGAGGAGCACTTGATCAATTTATACTTCACGTGGCATAGCCCATCCGTTGACGTGGTGAACCGAGATATGTACGAGATGGCAAAGCGACAGTGGCAGGAGCAAAAGGAAGAGACGTCTTCTTATTCCGAGGCTCTCACAAATGCTATGTGAGTACCTCAAATGATATGAGGGATCTGAACACATGAGTCTGACGGCATCCAGGTGCTGCCTTGGGGCTGCGTTCGAGCCCCGATACCACCCGAACTTCATTACATATCCCAGGTCCCTATCCGACTTCTTTGCAGATCGAGCGAAGACGCTTCTTGATATTGAGCTCGATTCTCCCACTATGGCCACTGTGCAGGCGATGGTTGTTCTTAGTGGGCATGATATTGGCTGTAAACGTGATGCTCGGGGGTGGCTATATAGCGGTAAGTCATACTCCGGGGCATTGAACGACAATAGTTCAGGACTTACATGACTATATTCAGGAATGGCAATGCGTCTAGCTTTTGATCTGGGGTTGCACATTGACATGTCGCCTTATGTCGCGAATGGATCCATCAGCGAGGTTGAAGCTGATGTGCGACGCATGGTATTCTGGGGCGCTTATACATTGGACCAGTAAGTCCCCACGTGATCTCCATTCAAGGAATCATCCCTAAATCATGTTGCTTCCAGCCGCTGGGGTTTCCTTCTAGGACGCCCATTCAGGATAAACCTCGAAGATGTCACTGTCCAGAAGCCTGGTCTTGACTTTAGGCAGGACCAGGCCCAACGGTGGTATCCATATGGACTCCCTCATCCTACCGAATTCCCTCATGGTCTGTCAATAGCCAACTCTGCTTCATCACTAAATCTGCATCGCATTGCACTCTGTGAAATAATGACACCACTGGGTCATGTTCTGTATGGATCTTCAAAGATCTCCAGAGAATCACTTCAGAAGCTGAATGTGGAGACTACTGATAGGCTGTTGCACTGGAAAGCCAATTTACCAGAATTCCTACAAATCAATATCAATGAGTCCACATCCCCTCATCTACCGCATGTGTTACTGCTCCAGTAAGCTCTACACTCTCACATTGCCACGCCAGATCTAATAAATATCTAGTCTATACTACCATCAAGCGGTAATCCATGCTCACCGACCATGGATGTCAAAAAGCTCAATCCAACCCCAGCCCCAGCAAGGCGCCGGTCACGTCCACGCAAGACAAATGTGCGTGGAATCAGGTACCGCAATAGCCAAAATCCTTCAAATCTATGAGAAATTCTATACATTCCGCCGCATGAACATCCAGGTCGTGTCAATCACCTGCTCAGCTGCACTGATGCTCATTTTCGCCAAAGCCCTTCACCGCAGTACTCACGACGACGAAGAAAATGTAGCAAATCTGAACATCTGCTTCCGCGCACTGGAGGAATGTGGATCGGCCTGGGAAAGTGCTAAGCGTGCACAAAATTTTCTTCTCCATATGCAAGGGCTCTGGGATATCCAAATTCGGCCTTACCGGGCTGGTAAGCGGGTAGGATCCCAATTCATGGGTGGTTCAGGCTTGCATGAGGATTTCTTGCAGTCTAAGCGATCACGAACTTCATCTAAACCCCTGTTGAGTGGCAATCCTGGGCGCTTGTGGGGTGGCGATATCCCTGATATTGACTCTGATTCTGGGGAACTTGAATGTTTGTGGGCTGCTACGATGAGGGCTATGCCAACTTCACAATAGATATTGTTTGAACTTGCACAGATTGAGACAAAGCAATGAAGAATCACCTTGCCCTGCACCAAACGCTCTTCAAGAAACTGTCGTGCCTCGTAGCCGAGGCTCAGTAGTCTGCTCAAGCCATCGGCCGTCTTGTGCTTGCTGCAAGGGTGCAGATACCGGCCACGACAAGCCCGCTGACAAGTTACCTAGAGGAGGTGCGGTAGCCCCTGAGAATTAAACAGTGGATGTCATCTATTCACTTCGAAACAGAAAATAAAGATATGAAAATATGAAACTGATTGAAGTAGTTCATTCAATTATAAAAATGAAATATCTGACCTGGAAAGCCAGGCATGACCTGCATCCATCAATTCAGTAACCGAATCAATGTCTTCAGTGCCAGGGAGGGTTTGGTCCACTTGAAACCCTTTCTGGGACATCACCCAAGACAAGCATTTATAACTCTCTCGGACTTTTGAAAAGTCAAAAGCAAAGTCCGAAGAGCCGACCAAGGGCATCGTCGGTACCAAAGAGTCTCGATCATATATGACGACCAAGGATACGAGCTTCCACCCATCGTCCGTCTTTTGAAGGCGGGATATAAATCGACCGTTGGACACGCAGTCAAATTCCTTGTCTTCTAGACGTATACGTAGCTGTATAGTACAGACAGATTCTGAGAAGGCTTTTTGGCCAACAATTTGGATCTCTACCGGCATGATCGTGTGGAGAGCCTTGGTTTCGCATTTGACCATGGCTTGCGAGCCCGAGACAAAGCCGTCAATATCGCCATTGAGCCTGTTTCATATCATCAGAGGAAATTCAGCAGTAGGAATCTTGTTGCAGAACAGAGAGGGAAAAGCCATACCAGCTGATTTTGACATTTGTTTGCGTGGGGTCCGGATGCCAGCATTGACGTAACTTTTCCCATTGCAAGGTGTCCCTGTAGTAGCGCTCCTGAACCAGGAGGGATTGGATTTGAAATTGAGTTATAAGTGTATCGTCACTCATTTTGTCTCGACCTAGAAAGGATCCAAAATTCAGGTAAGGCTATAGATGAGGCACGAAGTGTCAGGTGCACAAAAGAAGCCAAAGAATGCACGGATCTTATGTATCAATTTGTCGAATATAAGCGTGACTCATGTGGCACCAAATTTGAAGACTGAATGCAAATCTGTCTCACATGCCGAGTAATTTCCCCTTCAAAAGTCCTCGGTCCTGGTATTTAGCGTTGATCCCAGTTGTGGGAAGTGAAATTATAGGAAATCATGATTTGTAGTCCCACATCCGATATTAGCGCCCCACAACCTGGGATGACACGACGGAGATACGGATCATCAATTACAAAATGGGGTCTGTGCAATCTGGAGATTTCGAAACTTAAAAAATAGCGACAGTCCAATGGTGCCTAACATGGTTCTGTGAATGGTGGATACCTTCTCGTGTACACGGAGTATGTGGAACCCTAAGTGGGACGTTGGGATGGTCTCAATTGGAGCGCATATTTAGAATTATCATAAAAGCCGAAGTCAACTTTAGAGAACGTTATGTATGAACAAATTCTAGTGTCTATTTTAATAATCAGTTTGAGATTTTATGTTAGCATTCCAAGCCATGGCCATACTTGAAAAGAGGGAGCTCTGTATCGAAGGGGACGTCTTCCTTGCTCTTCTCCACTGCCTTCATACTGCTAGGAAGGTCAAATGGAAGCTTGCCTTCGGGATAGGTTTTGCCAAAGATGACATCAAAGAATGCACTCTCACTGCTACCATAGTTCACCAGCAAAGCGGTTGCTTGGTCTGCGATTCCAGGAATGACGGCCGGACGATCAAGGTACACATCCACAATGCAAGTGGGGACAGTGGAAAAGATCCTTGATATCGAGCTTGTTCCTCCGCGGAGAATGCTAAAGTGCCGGCATGGAAAAACGATTCGAAGCCACCAGTGCGAGGCTCGTAAGGGCATTGGAGGCGCAAGAACGCTATTTCTGCTTCTTCCACGGAAGTCAATTCGAAGCCCCACTCCTTGACAGCTTCCTCACTGATACCCTCCACGTAGACCTTCCTGCCAGTATGATCCTGATTTTGGAGAGGGAGAATGCTCTTAGAATTTTTCAAAAGAGTGAATGCTCATCTTTGAGCTTGTTCTCCCTCCTCTTTCCATTTAGGCTGTCCAACGATCTTTGCGGCCTCTTCGACGTCAACAAATGGGTTCTCGAAAAGACCAAGAAGGAATTTCTCCCGCAAGATACGACCGACCGATTGATCAATTCGAGATTCGGGAATCAACTTGTCTTCCACCAATTGAATGATCAAATCAGTACGCGTCTCTCCTCCGAACTGGTCACATCCAGCATCAAGGATCTTTTTTGTACGCTCGAGCTCAGTCAAGCCCTCACAGCCCCAAGCTCTAGCAGGCATATTTTGTCCCATAATGGCGGTATCTGTGATCAGGCCCCAATCGGTACAAACAATACCGTCAAAACCGAGCTTCTCCCGCAAGAGACCGGTCATAACAGCCTTGTTGAACGCAAAGCCAACTTCCTCCCACTCGGTGCCTATCGGCATACCATAGTATGGCATCATAAAGCGCGTACCAGCCTCAATGGCCTTTCGGAAGGGCTTGAGATGATACTCGATATTATCTCCGGGATAAATCTGCTCACGTCCATAGGCAAAATGAGGATCTTCACCATTCATTTGTGGACCGCCACCAGGGAAATGCTTGGTCATAGTAGAGACACTGGTAGAGGTGATATCCTTGCCGCCTTGAAACCCACGAATATAAGCTTGAACAAGTTCTCCGGACAGATCAGAATCTTCACCGAAGGTAGCGCAGATGCGAGCCCATCGATACTCCGTCGATAAATCGACCTGGGGGTGAAGAGATACACGCAAACCCAAGCGATGTATTCCTGTCTAGCGATATCGGCAAATCGCTCGACAAGAGCGGCATCCCGAAGAGCGGCAAAGCCCAAAGGTTCGGGCCATAAGCTCAGAGAGCCGGCACTGAATGCAGTTCCCACGTTCTGCGTGAAATGATTGCGGGGGTCGGTGGAAATCGTAATAGGTATTCCCAGGCGTGTCTGCTTGAGAGCATGTACTTGCAGGGCATTTTGCCATTTAGCGACGTGGGTTGGATCTTGAACTGGTCCGAGAAGGTTGAAATGGGACATGAATTTCTCTGACAATAGTTGTTTGGTGTCTTCAATCCCAAACATCGGGTGAGCTGGGGCAAGGGATCCCTCGGGCCCGGGAAGGAGCATGTTGTGAAAGAGTTGACCGGCCTTCTCAGCTAGAGCCATGCGGCTCAGAAGATCCGCTACCCGCTCATCTATCGACTTCGAGCTGTCCCGGTAGAGAGGCTGGGCCTCTGTTGTGGAAGAGCTCATCTTGCAAGATTATTACCGATGTATCCAGGTATCCAGTGATGGGAGAGAAGATAAAGAGATGCCTGGGTGGAACGAATAGCGAGTCTCTGTAATTGAAGGATCGTTATATGGCCAGATTCTGTGGATGTGTATGCGCGTCCGCATTAGTTGGATTTCACATCACAACCCCACAATCCCGAAGATTAGCCGACCATGATCTCCCACACTTGCCGGGTACGCCGGGAAGGAGGTTGGAGCAGCCCCGCGCGTTTGATTGGATCCCCACCCCCCACTTATGCACTCGGCCCTTTGTATTGATATATCCGCCGTACACCAATGCAGCTAATGGTGGGTTAGGAAACCGGCCACATGGGGGAAAATCTGGGGAAGTATGGGGAAGAAGGATTGAAATTGGGGAATAATACGCGAGGGATGGCGCGCAAGGGCGTTTTGCCAGAGTGTCTCGTCCTTGCGCCATTTTGGCGAGACTGTTATTTTACATATCAACATCTGCTGTCCCCATCTTGATCTTTTTTCATCTTTATTGAGTCCTTTGTTTGACCAATTCTAGGCTCGCAGGATGTGATATTCACTGGTCTTTGTGTCTTGTTTCTCGACATGGCCAATAAGTCTGAGATAGATGTTTCTGCAGCAGATTCGCCTGGCGAGTCATATGACTCGATAACCGGACCCGTGAAAGACGCCTTCAAGTTATACAAGAAGGCTATTCTATGGTCCCTGCTATATCTCTAGGGCCAATTATGGAATGCTATGATGTAATCTTACTCAGTAGCTTTTATGGGCTCAATAAATTTGCAGACAAGTGGGTTGAAAGTCTTCGGATATACGTTAACACGGCTGACAATGACACTGCAGGTACGGTACAGCTGGTATAGATGGCACGAAGGTAATCTCAGCGGCTTGGCAATCCGGTATAAGTTGTGGAATGCTGGTAAGTGCTCAAAAAACATACACATTCCGCTCTGAAAGTATACTCGTACTCCGGCAGGCTGGTTGTATCGTCGGTCTTACTCTGAACAGCATGCTTGCTGAGCGACTTGGGTACAAAATAACACTCATTGGGTCTTTGGTTTTGACCTGTGTCTTTATTTGCTTGAAATTCTTTGCGGAAAACATTGCAACTATCGAAGGGGGCGCGATTCTCATTGGAATTCCTCTGGTCTGCCTACTCCTACCCCAATATCCCCTCGTTTTATCAAGCTAACTCGACACATAGGGGCGTCTTCCAAACTCTTCCCCTCACCCATATTGCGGAGGTCCTTCCTCTTTGTCTGCGTGGATATATGACAACCAGCATTGACCTCTGTATGGTGACGGGGCAACTGATAGCCGCGGCAGTCGTTCGTGCCTTTTCTACTCGGACAGATGAATGGTCTTATCGATTGCCATTGGGTCTGCAATGGGCGTGGCCACTACCAATCATCATATTTACTTTTTTCGTACCTGAATCCCCTTGGTGGTTGGTGCGCCGTGGGCGTGTGGAAGACGCTAAGAAATCACTTAGTCGATTGACATCCCCGACCTGTGGTATTCCAATTGATACTGATCGGGAAATCTCGATTATTCAAGCCACTAATGAACAAGAAATATTCCTGTCCCATGGTGCTGGCCTGACAGACTGCTTCAAAAGAGTCAATATTCGTCGGACTGAAATCGTCATAGTTGCTTGGATGATCCAGACACTTTGTGGATTCGGCCTGGTTTCTTACGCAGTGGTATTCTGGCCTGAGTCAAACCAATAGCTTTTCTTTCAACATTGGGATCTTCGGTCTTGGTTGTTAAGGCACACTCGGTGCGTTTTCCCTTCCCGAGGTCGAACCTGGATTAATTCCAAAGATGGTCGGTCTGAACCTGGTATTCTCCGAGTACAAACTAATTAATGCCGGTTCTTCTAGGATCATGGTTCTTTCTAGATTGGATCGGACGCCGCACTCTCTACCTCGCCGGACTCACAGGAATGTTCGTGACCTTGGCTGTGATCGGCGCCTTGGGAGCTTGCAAGCAAGGGAGCGGTGTCAGCTGGGCTATCGGATGCCTACTGCTCGTACTAGCGCTAATATACGATATCACTGTTGGCCCGGTTTGCTTCGCCATTGTTTCGGAGGTGCCTGCCACTCGCTTGAAGATGATGTCCATGGGAATCACCCGTAACTTCTACAATTTGGTTAGATACTACCAACCTCAATGAATGGCTCAAGTTACTGACGATGTTGGGTTAGTTTTTCATCATCACTAACATCCTCGTTCCTCGGATGATCAGCGCGCAGTCTTGGAACTGGGGTGCTAAGGCCGGATTCTTTTGGGCTGGATCATGCGTGATATTGGCTACGTGGACATATTTCCGCCTTCATGGTGAGTTGACCTTCCCTCATCGTGAATGTACATGACTTAATGAAGAAACGCAGAAACTGCCGGAAGGTCATTCGCCGAGATCGATCTTCTCTTCGAGCATCAAGTCCCCGCTCGGGACTTCGCAAAGACAGACGTCAGTCAATTCTCATTTGAGTTAGACAATGTTAAGGAAGTTCAAACAGAGCAAGTTGAGAGTGTCTGAAGACTGTCTGAAAGGCTCGAAAGAGTTGAATCGCCAGTACCTGGCTCAACGCCTGTGGACGGATAAACCAACATGGAAATTCTAAGGTTCAAGTTGTGTCTGACGTGTTAGATAGTGTTGGCGTTTCATAGACCTGCACCAAGACCGGAATAGGAGGGAAAGAAAATATTAGTTACAGTAGAGGTAAAGAATGATCAGTAATATACATGATTCTTGTCCAGAAGATACATCGCTCGGGCGTTGGGATCGGTCTCCGCTCAAAAGTGAAAACCAATGGCCGGTGGCCGTCGATACTCAACGCTCCAATCCCCATCATCAGTCATGCGTGAGGAGGCTCCAGTCTGCGCCTCACCATATCGAACCTTCATCCAGCCAACCTCATCCAACGTACAGCCGTACACTGGCTCGTGTCCATCGCCTGGCCCCCCTCCTGCAGCCAACTCTTCGGGGTCCCACTCTGGGGGCCACCTCCCATTGATCAGAATGACAAATCCAGTGGTATTATACGCTTCCAAGTCCTCGGTCGGTATATCCAGCACAGACTGTAACGCCTCCTCGTCAACCATGATACACAGCCGATATCGGGCCGAGTACGCGCACTCTGCACGTTTATATGGCACCCCTTGCTCCGTCTCGCAAGCCACCCTCGCCCACTCCTTGAAAGCGTCCCGTATTTGATCAGGCGTGGCCCCGTCAAAGCGGCGCGCGTCTTCCATCACAACAGGCCGAAAGGAATCCAACATGTCGAGTCCATCGTCGCTTTCCAGTTCTGTGCGGACACTGCCCATGAACCGATCAAGGAATTTCGTCCAGTCCGCGTCGCTCTTGTAGGTGGTTCGGTACATGGTGATACCCCAGTAACGGAACCCGTCCGTCTCCAGATTTCTCTCAATGAGGTCAGCCATGTTCTCGCACATTGGACGCCATGGGGTTCTCTTGGAGTCTTCGATGACCATGGTTGCTGATGTGGACGAAAATGGCCGAGGTAGTGATTCCCCCCTGACCCGGGGAAATCGTTGAGTCCTTGGCTTAGTGCCCGGATATGGTATTTTCTCTAACTGTGAGGCAGAGACGGCTTGTCTAGTGTAGCACGTAGATAAAGATGCAATGCTAGAGAGTGTTCTTGTAGGGGTGCTGAATGGGTTTGTTGAGCTTCCGAGAAATACTCGGGAAGAGAATGAGAACGACATTGAATCATCCGTAGCTTGCCGAGGAATTTAAAGAATTAAATCCAGATATAGAGACCGGGAAATCGCGATTCGAATCCACGCTTGTGCGCTAGCCACTTACATACTGTGATACTTGGCGCGTTTGATGTCCTGGCCTTGGAGCCTCTCATATTCTAGTTGTAATTACTTTGCCCCACGTCGTTTCCGGAAGTACGGAAGCTGTATATCCGAACGGCATATCCGATCGTCGCTGTTTGATTGCGGGAACAAGATGGCCATAACTTAATTTCGAAGTGAAGTGAATGCGGGGAAATGCTCTTTATTTCATCTTTTCTCAAGATCTCCACTGTGAAAGGTGAATAGTCGTCTTCGAAGGGTCATGGATACATACAAAATACGGCCAAGTGTGCACGTGTGAGACAAGACCACTGGCATTGCAAATCCCTCAGGATACAATAGCATACCTTAAGCCTCATCAAAAAGGCGTACCCGTGATTCAACAGCCGTTTACATGTCCCATGTACCGGCTGCGAGCGGAGCGAAAGGCGGGGTATGGGGTACGGCGCCGGCTTCTAGCGCCAAGCTCTGGGGCCTCGTTCTCTTCAACTTCCAGCACCCTATCAATATCAGCATGGCCACAACGAAACACTGGCTTCTGTTCAACTGCTCATGAGATATAATTCACAGCAGCCATAACTGTCTCTCATCCACCACGCTCCAGGCAGCTGAATGGTCTCAATTCAGCCACATTCTGCCCACTTCGCGACAGAGCATATGCACCATCAGCTTTCTCACGATAGGACCACAGTGTCGCATCCTTGTGACGCTGAGCAGAGAGTGCCTTGATGTCTGGAGACCAGAGTAACGAGGTAGGCAATCGGCCTAAGAAGCCCCAACAGCGTAATTTCCAATGCAGAATCTGTACGCGAAGCTTCACCAAAAGCGAACATTTGCTCCGTCACGTTCGATCACACACAAAAGAGAAGCCATTTAAATGTCCCGATTGCGGCAACCGTTACAGCAGACAGTAAGGCAAGCCATGAGTAAGCGCATATTTGTGTAGCTGACATTTTCCTCAATGAAGTGATATCTTGATACGACATCGACGTGACGTGCGCTGTAAGGTTCCCGCCAATGCTAGCGAGCCAGCGACTGAATTCAATGAGCCGACACCGATCGTCAATACACCGGCAACCAGACCTGACATCACTGCGCCAAGATTAGGCCCAAGGAGCCCAGTCTCCCAGCAAACAGATAACACACATATTTTTGATTTTAATTTGCCCAGAATTGAAGTTTGTCCACAAGCCCCAATTGGTCATAAAAATGCGCCAGAGCCAAGAATAGAACAAATTTGTCCAAGCGATCTGGGACCAACTTTTCCACCCGGTCCAAATATGATGAATGATGACTTTGCAGCATGGATATTCGGCTCGGAACTCTACTGTGGTGAATATGGAATGGACGTTTGTCTATCGGGCTCTGATTTGATGGCAGAAGAGACAAATGGGGATATGATGGATCCAGAGCTCTTACAACTTCAGCATGTGAGCTCTTTGTGGTTTACTAACGTCTGGAAGCCATTGTCGAGCGAGACCCCCCATTCAGTCACTGAAGGCCCGATGCAAGGTGGAAGTGCAACACTCGATGAACAGTATCGGCAGAGCATACGAAAAAAGCTACATATTTCTTCATATGAGCCCACAATACCCTCGGCAGATACGTTGAATATGTGTATCCACTATTATTTTATCAAGACACAACCGGTGTTTCCGATCGTTCATCGGGCCACTTTCACGCCATGCAAAGCAAAGGCGAATATCATAGTCGTGATGTGCGCCTTTGGGATTCTATTCACTGGCTCTGATCATGGTTTGCAGCAGGGCCTTCATTTTTTCGGACGAATACAAAAGGCTTCACTACAAACCTGGGAGAATTCTGTGGGCAAAAGTCGAGAGATGATAGTCTCAATAATTTACGGTGCATCACTGGCCCAAGTATTTGGAATGCTATCAGGTAGCGCAAAAACACTGCTCAATGTCGACGCGTTCCATGGACCACCAATAGCATGGGCTAGGAATTTGAAACTTGACCAACCAACGGTCGAGATCCTCATTGAGCCCGACATAGAAGGCACGCTACTCGAGGAACGGTGGCGAAGCTGGGCCCGTCGTCAAGAGATCATTCGCGTGATACATGCGCTATACATCGTTGACGCCGAACTTTCCAGCCTTTTACACCATGAGCCCATACAAAACTTTGAATCCTACACTTTCTCCCCCACATGCTCAGAGGCTGTGTTTATGGCGCCGAACTCCATCGACTGGAAGAATAAACACCTAGCAGAGACTCACCAACTAAGGGGCCAGTCATGCTCGTTTGATGGTCGAATTCTGTTATCTGACCCGGATAGCCTTCGGAAAATCCCCGTACATAGCCGATTTACTGCCTATGCCGTGCTAGAAGGTATCAGCATGCGAGTCATTTCATCGCGAAAATCCTTCATTCAGCAAGTCTCAGCCAGGGCGTTTGATCAATTCCTCACTGCATTTTATACCCGATTCCTGGACCGTCGAGAACAGCAACCAAGACATGACCCCCTTCAATTGGATATTCTGTGGCATCTTGTGTACATGGAAACATCTGCAGACTTCAACCTCCTGGAAAAGGCCATCGGTCGTGAAGGCTCACGGCTAGACCCGGCCGAGCTTTCAACCATCATTGCCTGGGCAACTTCTCAAGATGCCGATCGATCAATACTCCATGCATCAATGATTCAGAAACATGTTCAAGCCATGAGTGTTGTCTCAGAATTTGCGATTCACGTTCCTCGCGCCCTCTTCTGGGCAGGTCTAGCGCTTATCTGCTATATGCGCTTTGGGTCCAAACCTTATACTTCACCGCACTCTTCGCCTCCAACCAGCCATCGGTTCCCAGAGTTTGCCTTGCTTGCCATGGATGACTTGATGCCTATTACTGGGATAGGTGAGCATGGCTTTGATGGTGCTTTCTCCCAAAAAACCCTCCTCTTCTCAATTATTGACCTACTTGACCGCATTGGGCACTGGGAGCTTGCTCGCAAATTTGCTAGTATCCTAAGGGCTGCCACTGTGTTTGTATCCGATAATCATGATATCCGAGTTTAGCAATCTTTTGTCTTATTTCTATAAACAGAAATACAATTTCGACTCGTATATATTGTCACCAATAGAAGGACTATCGGGTATTTAATTCAGATCTAGAAGAATTAAACAAACTTGCTCCCGTTCAAGCTCCATGTCATCAATCTAGTCTCGGAAAATTCTCGGAGACCAGAAAGGGCATTATTGCGCCCCCATCCACTTCCTTTAACGCCTCCAATTGGGAAGGTAGCTAAGTGTGTGAGTTAGCGACCGTGCAAATCCATCCAAGAGAGTTTACTTACGCTCGTCATGCGGTGTCATATTGTTGGTATGAACTTGACCAAAATCAAGTTCCTGTGTCATCATCCAAGCTCGATTGAAGTCTTTGGTGTGTATGGCAGCATTCAGGCCATATTTGCTATCATTGGCCAGTTCAACTGCGTGTTGATCATCGCGAGCAATAAACAACGCAGCGGAAGGGCCGAATGACTCTTCATTCCAAAGGAGCATGTCTTTTGTGAGACCCAGCAGGATTGTTGGGTGGAGCTTGGCAGGGCCCATCATGTCTGGCTTGCCCACAAGGAAAGTCGCTCCCTTCTCCTTTGCATCGAGGAGCTTTTCTTGGCATGATTCAACAATCCGGGGGCTGACACCATCGGTGATGGTGAATGATTCTGCCTCTTTGATCAGAAGCTGTTGGAATTCCGCAGCAACGCTCTCAAGGACGACGATCCGCTCTGTCGAGAAGCAAAGCTGTCCGTGATGAAGAAAAGCTATTATAGCTGTCAATATACTGCTCATAAATTCACCGCAGCTGAAGAAATGAGATCGCATACCTCCAGCAATACAACGTTTAGCAGCAGCAGCTAGATCCGCATCATCGAGCACAATGGCGGGTCCCTTTCCACCCAGCTCCATGAATATCGGCTTGAGGTGCTTCGCACAGACCTGGCCAACAATCCGTCCTACTGTTGCACTTCCAACAAATTCGACCTTGCGAATAGCGGGGTGCGCAATAACAGCCTCGGTCACCTCGGCAGCCTTCTCTCTGCTCGCCTGGATCACATTTACGACACCTTTGGGAAGACCCGCCTCTTCAAAGATTTTGACGAGCAAATGATGCAGCTTAGGACAATTTTCTGAGGCTTTGAACACCACGGAACATCCAGCTGCAACAGCGGTCGCAATGTTCCTCGCACCCAGAATGATGGGTGAGTTCCAGCTAAGACTCTGCGTTAGCGGCACAATATTACGGAGAGAATTAGTGATAAATACGGAGCAATGACTAAAACTGGTCCAATAGGCACTGTAAAAGCGAGCGGCAAGATACCAGATGACTCGCTCTGTGGTATCTCACCCTTCAACGAGGTAATACAGGCAGCAGTTTCTTGAATCAAGCCAATGGCCAGCTGGACATTTTTCTTGCCCCATAGCTCGGCCGCACTGGTTTCCGCAACTTGAGTAGCAATTAGCTCGTCTGCGTGACTTTGAAGTAAATCGGCGTATCTCAATAGGAGATCCCGGCGATCTTTGGCAGAAGTCTTTTTCCAAGTCTTGAAAGCCACGGCCGCAGCATCGGCTGCGGCTTCGGCGGTTTCAGCGTTGGCGGACTCGGCGAGGTACACGTCTTTTTTTGCGCGTAGCTATAGACTGGGAATCTGTCGTTTGGTGATCCGGCTGTTTCCACGCCCCCAATGAGCAAGGGGACAATGGGAAGATTTTCAGTGGGTTGAGACATGTTAAAAAGTGGATTGTTATCTCGGGTTAGGGATCTTGATTTCTAAGTGATATCGAATTCAAGTTCTTTTGAGTCAAATTATCTGTATCTTAGCTCTGTAAGTATACGTCCAGTGATTGGGGGAGAGACCGGAAAAGCCGGTAGCGTGGGGCCAAGCGACGTCTGGAAGGGCGACGTGGGACGCTGGGTTGGTGGAGCTCGCGGGGACGATGTATTGTCTTCGTGGGTCCTTGTCACGTCGTTATGGAAAGCCGGGGCCCCATGCTACGGTTCAGTGGAGACCTCGGGAGGTCTGGGGACGTAAACTATCTGATAGAGTCTAGTGTCTATCAACCAAAATGTTGACTGAATGGGAATAATATGCCTCAGATATAATCTTAAGTATAACCTCATCTCCGATCCGTATCACCACGCTGCAAACTTGAGCATTGCCCTAGTCTCTCTTCTTTTACATTTTACATTCTTCTATATCCCGAACAGGAGGTTTGAGATGGATTCCTGGACGTTTCACACCATTCGCCATGGTGACCCCGAATACGAAAAAGCACGATGCGCCGCAGTCTGGAATGGTCGAGTTCCAGATCGATACCCCGAACTGATCACTTACTATGAAAATGATACCCACGTTCAAGCAATCGTCCGTTACGCGAAGGAAAAGAAAATGAGCATCGGAACCAAGTCAGGAGGCCATTCCTGGACAGCCTCCTTTCTTCGCGATGGGGGTATCATGGTCGACCTTGCGAAAATGAACAACTTCACATTTGACGTGAAAGCCCGTACTGCAATTGCTCAACCTGCAGTGTATGGTTCGGACCTCAATGCTGCCCTTGTTCCGCACAACCTCATGTTTCCTGGTGGACATTGTCCGACTGTTGGACTGGGAGGCTTTCTGCTACAGGGAGGCTTCGGGTGGAACTCTCGCAAATGGGGTGTCGCATGCGAAAGTGTCATGGCGATAGACGTGGTCACAGCGGATGGACAGCTTATCCGTGCAAGCCCAACTGAGAACTCTGACTACTATTGGGCTAGTCGTGGTGCTGGGTGTGGATACTTTGGTCTTGTCACGCGCTTCTATCTTAAGCTATACACTCTTCCTTAGGGAATCATGACTGCACGGTATATCTTCGAAACAACCCACCTGGACGAGGTTCTTGCTGCTATCGATGCTGTCTCAGAGTCAGTTTCCCCGGATCTTGAAATCGGGCTTTTTGTCGCGCGCGATCAGGATGGTATCATGGGTCGACCGACACTTGCAATCACGGCTGATGCGCTTTCCGACACGGAAGAAGAGGCTTGGACCGCTCTCGATCTTCTACATGACCTACCCGTGATGAAGAAAGCCATCAAGTCAGCTCCATTTGTTAGTTGCACGTTGCGAGAAATGCTTAAGCGATTCGATGATATTCTCGACAACCGCGGAAGACGATACGAAGCCAATAACCTCTGGACGGATCTACCTGTCATAGATCTGCTCCCCAATTTCCACAAGATTATTGAGGCGCTTCCTTCGGCGCCCTCCCATCTCTACATGATGTGGTGGCTCCCGGTTAAACGTCGTCCGGAGATGGCGTTCTCTATGCAGGCGCGTCTATATGTCGCTCTCTATGCGATCTCTACGGATCCGGGACAGGATACTAAGAATTCCAGTTATGTGATTTCTTCTTTGGAGGAGATGGGACATCTGCGAAAAGGAATTCAACTCGCCGATGAGAACCTACCGGGTCACCCTGGAAAGTTTATGCGTACGCAGAACTATGTCAGGTTGAAAAAGTTGCGCCAAAAATACGATCCAGAAGGTCGGTTCTATAGCTATATTCGAGTACCACGCGAGTTCGAAGCTGCTGAGCTGCTCTCTCTTCACTGTGAATGAGAATCCAGTCCTATCCATATAGATACAGACAATCGAGTCTGTTGTAACTTAGTTGGTTTTGAACAGTGAAATTGGTGCCACAACAACAGTTCCTTCCAACATGCATTATATTCTGATGATTTTAGTTGGAGCCGACAACATTTACTGGCCATTCCATCAGAGCTAATAAATCTTTATCACCGACCTCAGCCACAAGGACATTAATCTTCATGATCTCAGCACCAAAATTCTTCCCGAGATACCAGAGATCATCCAGTAACACAAGCAGCAAATATAGATGGGCAAGAATGGTAAAAGACAGACCAGTGAGCACTTCCGGTCTATTATTAGAATCAAGTGAAGAGATGAAAGTTTCCTGGACAAGGTGTGGCCACGATGTAATAGCTGCGTCCTCCATTTCGATTTGGATGTCGCGATCAGATGAAATTGCTTCGATATGTTGAAGCTCAAGCACGTATATGACTCGCATATACATCTGCTCAACGACATCAATTGCTTGATTTTGTGCTGCAAATAAGTCACCAAGTTGATGAGAATCATCTGACTCAGGGCCAAGACAATCACCGACCTCAAGCATCGTTGCTTCCAGGGTATTCAAAAATTCTTTGAGACTTGAAATTGCTTGACGTGCTCCCAGCGCGAATACGGAAAGATTTTCCGATCGTGTATAACCTTGTGATGCAGTTGTGGGCACATGATCTGGACCGAGTAGCTTCCAGTCTTCGTTGGCATTGTTAAATAACAAGAGTGGTCTCAATCGACCCAATTTGAGCGTCCTCCAAGAGTGCCGCGCAATGGAGCTGGCGCCGCGCAGAAGTCGGAGCCATTCTAAACGAGGCCCACCAAAGCGATGAGAGGGGTCCGGGAAGATGCATTCCCTATAGGATTTTTGTGATACCTGTGTAGAAGGATCTAAATTCTCAATCCGCAGCGAGCCGAATGCAAAGGCGACGATCAACATTGATCCAGCAAATAACACCTCCGCGCTAGTTTCTTCAATAGCATTCAATTTCTCTTGGAGACCCTGTAGTCCCTTTTGGTGATGCTCAACTAAATGTTGAAGCCTAACAGCATCCGATGTATCAGGCATTTGATGGTCCGGTTTTTGAGTCGTCAAGATATCCAAACCAGCCAGTGCCAGAAGTAAATGCATGAGAAAAGCGTTTTTGGAAGCCAATTCAGGAATCACACGTTCCCATACCGGAATTTTGCGGGGTTGTAGAGTTAGATTCTTAGAGGTATACAAGATGTAGTGCTGTAGAAGGTTCAGGTCATGCATGTTCATATCTCTGGCGCCGAGATTGGAATCGGCTACCCGGGATTCAGGCACATTGAAATCTAGCGGATAGATGGCACCCTCGGGGATGCTTGGCGGCGCCCTCGGTTCAACTGTATCATGGCGCATTAGAGGGCGACGGGTTCGAAGCTGTCTTCGTGCCTGGTCACGTGTTTCTTGTGGGTGTGGAAAGGTGCATTCATCTCCCCTGACGGAGCAGGCACCACAGATTGGTCGTTCTTCGTCACACTGTCGCTATCAGTCCTTGTTGACGGGAGCGGTATTGTTCTCGAGGTACCTTGACACGGCGATTCTTGCACGGGAAGCAGCCATTTCTTGATTTGGTGTGGCTGATCCGATGCTTCGGACGCCTAGGCACATTCGACATTGGACAGCAAGGTTGGGCCCTTTGGATGCTTGACCTGGCGTAATCGATACTCTTACATGTGCAATAGGTGTTTTCGCATGGTATGATGCGAGGCAATGGCCAAGGAATTCGATTGCGCCCGGGGTTTGTGAAGAATGTAAGCCGAGGTGATGTGGCTGGAAAGTGCGGGTCCAGCTGGTTGAAGTTCTACCGCGGCTCTGTCTCTAATTTGTCCATGGTACTACTATCTTCGAGATACCTATTTAATGCATCAATTTTTTTTCGAATATTCCTTGTCACTGTGTCCTTTCTGTATAGGAGCGGAGGGAGACAATACTTTATCTTGTAGCTGATAAGGTTCGATCGTAGCCAGCTATTGTCAGTTCTCACTTAGTTACTATGAAGATATATCACTTCCAAAAGGTATTTATACGGTCTATTGATAAGCAGACATTTAGCTCGCCATGCTCAAAAAGAATGCTAGAACAGGTAGAGATAAACGAGGAAAATCTATCCCAGAGTCGTTCAAAATCCGGGATTCTAGGGCAAGGGTCCCCTGTGTACAGATCCTTCCTCCGTCGCCACAAGTTGAAGCTCGCTATCTCTCTTCCTACCCTGGGCTATGAAGCAACCTGGATAAACAATGATCAACACTATGCCAGTTAACGACATGAGACACGCGTCAAAAATATACAAGAGATACTCTCTTCGCATAATGAATCCATTGTTCCCTTCAACAAACTCGACGACTCGAAATACCGATCGCACTAGAATGAGAAGACATGCGATATAAAGCACCCACATCACAGCCTCCCATGTCATACGTGTTTCGGGGCCATTCGACTGTGCGCTTGAGACATGGATGTACCGTGGCTGCTTCCTGAGACGCCAGTGGAACACGGCGGAGACGATAACGAAGAATCCAAAGAAGAGCAGCTGAACCACTAGGCCCCCAACGACAATGTTGGCTCCAGTGTTCATAGCGGAGGTTGATCCAGCTGCCATATAGCCACCACCTGTTGACAGTCAATACCTCGATCAATGGATACAGCAAAGACCAAGCGCCTGGGATGTCATACCTCCACATTGCAAAAGAAAAGATATTACATCGCCGATAACAAATATTTTCGTAAGAAAGCGAACGGGAACGATAGATTGGTCTTCGGCGCCGAGGTTGACCACAATCCGACCGAGTGTCATGTATATAGAAGCAGCGAAAAGTGGGGGAGCGACCAGAATGAGCATGGTTTGAACGATGTATGGCCCAAGCGCCATTGTATCAAAGTGAGAGAAGATGCGAGCAATATAACCGGCGCATTCAACTGTTCCCGTGTTAGTTATTTGAAGGTGAATCGGAAGCTTGGATCTCACATAACAAGCCCACAATGAAGGGGATGAAGAAGTAGGTGCGATTTTGAATCAGTCGAACCAAGTGAAGGATAGAAAGAATAAGGAAAATTCCAGCAAATATTGCGGCTGCTGGGATGGATGGTGTATACCGATAAAGAGCGAAATCGATTCCGCCATCACTACTGGTGGAAGACATGGTAGACGACTTGGAGAAGTGAAAAGAGGGACAATTAGATATTGAATTTGAGATTATTGCAGCGAGTGGTCTTATATTTCATTAGTGTCCACACTTTCATCCGCGGTGAAAATTGAATATATACGAGAATGCGAGAATCCCAGAGTGCGAGAATACGAGAATGCGAGAATGCGAGTGCTAAGAACAACCTTATTTGCCGCAGTGGGGCCGATGCAGGGCAGATGCACCATGGATCTCCAAAAATATCTTCTACCTTGAACAATCCACTTCATGCCATTACAGAGCCTCCAAACGTGGAAAAAGCCTTTTTCAGCAAACCCTAGATTCAAGTCGGATGTTGGAAAATCTAAGTGGATACACACGGCGCATTTCTAGGGGGCCTGCTCAGCCACTCTGAAAATGTACTCTACGTCACGCCTGCAAACCTTACAACGGGGCAGACTCACATTTTTAAGCTATTTCGCTATCATACTGTCCTTTTTAGCTCACCAAAGTGCTATACGCAGTGACATCGAACTGCATGGCCACACAGATGCCGTCATTTGGATTAGCTTCAGCGCGGACGGTCTATTAGTCGCGTCTATAAAATAAGGGAAACGTCAGGTAGCGTTATATAAGCAAAAATAGCAGAAAATTCCGGTAAAATTGAAGGATAAATAAAGAACTTAAAGAGCACGTAAGGACGCTGTTATCTAATAGAATGTTATAATGTTGCCTGTTGTTTTTCTTAATCCGATTTCTTGGTGCTCACAGAAAATGGACAAAAAGCAGCGACCCCCTGATGATTTTGGGAAAAGTAGCTGGGAACCTAGAGTCCAGCTTCCTTGTCTGTTCCTTCTGGCTCTTGTCGGCCAGCTGCAACTGTAGTGTTTCCTGATAGCTGATTTTGGAATCTGGAAAGAATGTTTCCATAAACCACATGAAAGTGCCAACCAAGAACACAATGATTCGTGCAAAAATTGGATTGGTTGGCTGAATCCGATGCACTTTCAGTGTTTGCGGAAGACTGAGAGTGATCGGAATAGACCGTCCTAGTGATCGAAGTGCAGAAGGGAAGAAGCGATCGGCGAACTGATCAAATAGTGCCTCTGCAATCATATGACCTTTTTCGGTTGTTGCCATGTGTTTGTTTTCAAAGCCTTCATAGTATTTGTACATGCCATCCCAACCTCGTGGAAAGTCTTCATGGGCTGAGAGGGGCTTCCACTCTTCAAGGGGCCTGTGTGGAACCTCGACTAAGAAGAGGTGAGCCATCTCTTTCCAGAAGATATGGGCTGCAAACATTTGCTTTTCGGTAAAGCCAGGAAGTGCAGTCTTAAACGAAGACGGTATACTGAGATTGCCGTGAAGCAGAGAACGTATGTGAAATCGGACGTATGCGAGAAATTACCGGGATATTTCTTAGCGTAGTATGCATGTCGCTTGTTGATCGTATCCACGGATTTCCGGGTTTCTGGATGGTGCGGTCCATGATACCACCAGACAGAATTATGGTATTGCGTCTCGTAGACGCGATCTGTCGCATGGTGAAGTACTTTTCCTCCATCATTACGCCATACTGCCTCGGATCCCCACTCCGAAGCAATGAAATGCGAGAACGTAGTGGCATAAATGAGATTTTGGATGAAATCACCACCCCCAGTGTATTCAATAGACAGTCTCCAGATTTTCACGTAGTCTTTGTATGGAGCGGACGACTCAATTGTCTTTTTCACCCACTTATAAGGCTTCTTTTCAGCCTCGGTTTCAAAAGCCATTGTAAGTATAAAGTACAAGTCTCAGTAGGATATAAGGTGAGATGAGGTATGATGAGGGATCGAGGGTATTCGGAAGAAAGTGGAAAAGTAGAGATGAAGGCTTAAATGCCACAAGATGATCTGCTTGGCTTTCAGGTTTATATGGCTACCAGGCTGGGTGATTAACCAGTTTAATGAGAGGGTTTGACTAAGCGGAATATCTAAGCCGTCGCCGATCAAGGCATTTCGATGGACATGTGGCCTGGGGCTGGCTACGAGTCTCTAAGCGGAAGCGGGCAGACAATCCTTATGGTGACGAGGTTATGCATACTTTCCTGGAAAAGGACGCACAGCCACTGAAGCCTGGTGAGAAGGTGGAAATGGATTTCAATATTCAACAGGCTGCTACCCTGTTTCGTCAGGGCGAGACTATTCGGGTTGTTGTCCAAGGTAGAGACTTCAATGATTATAGCCCCAATTGCGAAGTGCCACGGGCTGGGACTGGTTGCAATGTTGGTCAACATACCGTCTTCATGGAAGGTACTTTTTGTTGAATTGCCAATCGTCCCATTTAAATACAGCTGATTGCTATATCTATGAATGAAATGTGGAGAATTGCTTGAGAACAGTTCCCAGGGGCTCTATCTTATCAGCTTGCGGGGTTCAACGTGTAGCCATGAATGTCGGTTCCAATGACCGACCGCGTTCCGGAATAAATTACACACATCCTTCCTTTAGCGATTGTCTAGCAAAAGCGCATCATTGACAGTTTTTACATCATGAAGCTGTATGTGCAAAATGTACATAATATACCGCTTACGTGTGGGGCAACGAGCATGACTCAACTTGGGATACCCCGCGGCTACACCTACCGAATGGTCGGATGCCCATACCGACGCTGAAGACATCTATCTCCGATATCGCGACTCACAATTCTAATCGCATTCCTGTTTCAATTGCTATAACTCACATTAAACTTCACGTACATACGCTCGTACATTCACGTATACGCAAAGACAACATCCTTCACCATGGCAGCAGAAAAGACACTCGCATTCATTGGATGCGGTAGGTGACACTCTATCCCAATCGCAGACCAGGATCGACCGACTGACAAAAACCAGGAAACATGGGAGGCGCAATTCTCAATGGAGTTCTCGACGCTGCATTCAAATCTTCCGGCTCGGAGCAACAATCGCGACCAATTTCGAAATTCATAGCGTGCACCAAGAGTGCAGGATCTGCCGAACGTATTCAAGCAGCCCTTCCAGAAGAATTTAAATCTTACGTGAAAGTGGTCTCATCGAAAATTGTTGAGAGCATGCAAGAAGGCAACGTCGTTGTTCTTGGATTCAAGCCATTCATGGCTGATGACGTTCTCAGTATGAAGGGCGTAAAGGAGGCACTTGTTGGCAAGCTTGTGATCAGCCTATTAGCCGGACAGACACCGCAAAACCTCGCTCAAATTATTGAGAATTCAGATTCCAGATCAATGACGCCTCCGGTGGTGGTTCAGGTCATTCCGAATATGGGTGCAGAGTTCCGCCAGTCAATGACCATTATTCGAACACCTGAGACTCCACTCCTAACTGAGATGAAAGATACAGTGGAATGGATCTTCAACCAGGTTGGCTGGATTAAGTACCTCCCTGAAAACCAAATGGACGTGGGCTCTGTGCTTGTAGGCGCAGCTTTGGCGACCCTGACGGTGCCGATCGAAGGAATTCTGGATGGCTGCGTGGCTGAAGGTATTAAGCGTCCTGATGCGATGGAAATGGTCTTGCGGGGTATTCGGGGATTATCAGCTGCACTAGAGGCAGGCATACACCCTGCTGTTCTGCGCGAAAGTATTTCCTCTCCACGGGGATGTACGATTCAAGCACTTCTGTCGCTTGAGAGGGCCGGGAGCAGGGCTGACTACGCCGACGCAATTATCAAGGGAACTCAACATTTGAAGAAATGAGTTAAAGTGTAAAGGTTCATGCAGATAGTTAAAAGTTAAGATATTTGAGAGACTAAAATGGACCAAGGAGAATACAACCAGTGTATAGAGATGACGATGCGCCCCCAGGGCGGTTTAAATGACATCAAGATTCCGAGGTTTTCACGCGAAATAAATCCAAATAATGTTTGGTTGAGCCTATCCCCATATGTCACCGTCATCCTTGACCAAATCATCCTCATTCAAGGCTTGAAGGTTGGTTCCTCGCTCTTCGCGCTTCCGTTGACGTCTAGTCACGGTTCTTCCTGGCGTGAACGGGGTTACGGGAGTAAAAGGCATGTAAGGGCTGTAAGGGGTGGGCATGCCAGTGATGGGCCCGTTCTTTTTGGCGGGCCGTTCTAAGAAGGTCGTCTTCGTTGCTGGCGCACTCTGTTGGGGATAGGCCTGGCGGAATGGCAACGACGATGATGACGACGGAGAATGTGCAGAAGTAGCCAGACTCAGTGGAGCAGGAGCACGCGCACGGGTGGTCGGAGGGGCCATGACCGGTCCGATTGCTGGTGCTGCCCGGGGGGCAATTGGAGGGGGTCCTGGGGTATAGAATCGTGGAGACATCGGGGGATGTTCTTGGCCATAGGACTGACTCGCTTGGGCATTTGGCGAGGGCAAAGGAGATGAAATCCCCAACTTTCGGATGGGAAACTTTGGAGACTTCAGCTTTCCCGCATCGAGATCGGAAGAGGTGGCTGATTTCGAGCTGAATAACTTGGACAGTCGATTGGAATATTTGGGGGATTTTGGTGGTACCGGTGGTGCTGAAACAGAAACTTGTGAAGCTGCACGATCGGTAAAGGGATTGCTGTACTGGCTGTCTGGAGATGGAGCCAGCGAATCCGAATCCCTCAAAGAAGCCACATTGATGCCAGCTGCCTTCTGCGCATCGTGTTCCATGACCGCTGCGTATAATCTTTCCATCTCATCCTCGGCCCTCTGCCGATCGGACGCAACAACAGACTCATCCACAGTGACCATACTGCCGTTGATTGACGGTTGTGAAGGTCGGCCTGCTCTAGGAATGCTGCCCCAAGAAGTAAAGGCACTTGACCTGGTCGGACTAGGAAGGTTCTGTGTGACTGGAGTAATAGGACTTGGATCGATGCTGACTGGAGGCCTCACTGGCTTCAGCATCTCCATCTGCAACGAATACTGGGATGACTGAACGGTCCGACGCAGTCGCCGCCCAACGAACAAGACCAAGGCTAGAAGAAAAGCAACAAATACCACGTAGGATGCAACGATGCTCCCAATCTGAATGGCTAGTAGAGGTTTATCGAGAGCAGGACGGGCTTCCGCACTTCTTGGGATCTGGAGATGTGCTTCTACCGCGGCCACTGGACTAATATGCACAACCACGAGAAAAACCAGAAAAGGGGAGAACGAGGAAACCGGAGGAGTCATCGCCAGTTCCTGTGACGGGGAAGTGCAGCGGGGAAAAGAAAAAGGGCACAATTTTAAGTGCCGGTGCAGTCAGATCGACATGTCGCCGCGTGGGAATGGCGAATCTGAAGTGAGCGAGGATCACATCGTGAGGAAGTGATGGGGCGGCAGGAGAGGGGCATGAAACTTTGTGAGCCATCGGGTGTGACGAGGTGAAGAGCAGTTTCGGGCCTGCAGGTGAAACTGCAATGAGATACAACCTGTCGTTGGTCGTCAATACGCGCTGTCATGCGTGATTGTCACTCGGTGGGGACCAATCAGCGGTCATAGATGAGTGTGATTGGAAGTGATCAAGTGTGGATCAGCAGTCTCCACTACGGTCTTGGCACCATTCAGCGGGAGTATACTTCCATAAGTTGTATACAGACTCTAGGATCCACGCTTGTCAACAAGATAACTAATGGCAGCTTCACGTTTACATCAACATAGAAAGGCTGCTCCTTCCTCTTGTACAGTCCTTGCGCTGCGTTCCTTCCAATGTTCCTCACACCATCAAATCTCAACATGGCTCTCCTCTCTTGCGTTAATTTCATACGCCTCCACATATTCTCATCATTCAAATCTACTTCATTCAAATGGGCCATAACATATCATCAATCAATGGTGTCAAGTCCGACAACTTCTATGAGCAGGGCAATGGGATCAATGAAATCTGGGTGGACGACCTCGAAGTGATCTCACGATTGCCGTTCGGCGATTCAGACCTGGGTCAAGCCGGTTGGCCTGCAGGCAACTGGCCGAAAATCCCGTGGCATCAGTTCATAATTCCACTCAAACGTGATCTCAACTCCACCAGCAACGTCAAAAGGGTCAACGTTTCCAACAACACCCTTACGATGACAGAAACCGTTGCTTGCTGCCCATGTCTTAAAACCTATCCGGAGATCGGGTACTTCGGGATTTACAAGAACTGGAACCCATCCGCTGCTGTAAATTTTGGGAATGCTATGATGGCTTTTGGCTTCGTTGTGCTAGGATCTCTCCTCTTTTTGCTCCAATGGAATGAGGTTCTCATGGACTTGCATGGATTTATGCCGGATAACGCTGCCGTCAGTGCAGCAATCAGCAAGCCTCCCATCCGCGCTCAAAGTTGGCATTCCCTGAAGCCGTGGCTTTGGCGGCGTTGCTTGTGCAGACTCTTCATGCTTGTGCTTGGCACCGTTCTTGTGCTGTGTGGACTTCCAGGCAGTATGCTAGCCGTGAAAGATCAATCAGGTCCCGAAGTTCACTTCGAAAATCATAAGTGGGCTGTCATCACGATCACGACATATATCAGCTTTCAGCTTCTCATGAACATGCTTCTATTTCGCTTATGGGGCTCAAAAGTGAGGAAGGATACGGATATTTCGCGGAATCTTGAGCAGAATCAGAATTCTGCTTTCCCTATGAGAAATCTAACTTCGGACAACCCCAGGGTGACTTTTATTCAAATCAGAGAGATTGAGGAGCCCACAGCTGGAGATGCTTGAAAACAACCCTACATAATGAGGACTTTATTGTCTGACGCGTCGAGTCCTTTTTGTGGTAATACTGTCTGACTTTTCTGTTGTTGAGGAGGATAGGGCCTGGCTGTGGCGATATCTCCTAATGCTCCTCGGTGATACCCATATTCGAAAGAGGCACAGAACATGTACACTATTCTTATTTCTTTCCAGTCAATGGAGCTTCTGTTGCTATATTACACTTCGGTTTTCGTGGCCGAGACATATCCTTCCTAGGTATATTTGTATAATGCCACATCTAATCACTTTTCCTCTTTAGAAAAGAGATCCCGCCACATTTCCTTCCAGCCGTAAGCTTTATTTTTGTCTTCTTCATACACGCGCACCGAAGGCCCAGGGCCAAGCGACCCGAATGCGCTGACTGAGGCCCTAACGGGCGAGCTTGGCGCACGAGCTCGCTCTGTTGCTCGTCGTCTAATCTCTTCGGCCAGTTGAGGTGCGACATCCGCAAAACAAGATTTCAACTCGCGGTCGAGATTTGTATACGGCTTTTGAGCAGAGCGAGGAGCTTGAAGATTGTAGGAGCGTGTGATATTGTTCAGCTGTTTGACAGCGAGCTCATGGTAAGATCTTTCGTTGTCCATGTATTGTGGGTCTCGCAACGGAGGCACATGAGGAAGTTCCTCTTTCTTGTTGCTCGGTTTAGATTCAGCATCAACCTTCGAAACAATGCGGCCATCGTTTGTTATTTCCGATACCACAGTCTCATCTGAGCTTGTGGCACTGCTGTCTTGAAGTGCGGCTTCCAGCTTCGCCTTTTCTGATAAACGCACCTCGGCAGCAGCGTAAGCTCTTGCTCGCTGCATCTGGGCTTCCAAGGACCCGCCCTGGCTAGCAATGAGTCTGGAGGCGTGTCTCCTCCACTCGGTCCGTAGACGCTGCCGGAAGCGGCTTATTTCCATAGCAAGTTCCTGCTGCTTTTCGATCCACGGTGGAACAATTTCTTGCTTCTGAATAATCTTGTTCATGAAATATTCCGTGGTGTCGATGAAAGCACTATTAGCATTATGATCCGTCTCGGTATTGACGCCTTTCCCACGACGGATCTTTTCAAACTGCCCTCGCCGTATTGCATCTTCTATCCGTTCGTTCGCCAGTGAAGAAAGGCCCTGGACAGATATGGGCATGGACATCGCGCCGGGCATTAAATTTTCGCGCATCTCATTGCGGATGCCTTCGCGTTCTTCTTCTGTTAAGCCGGGGCCTTTACTCAATGCATAGTTGGACGTCCGTTCCTTCGCCCTGGCGATACGGACCCCGGGAGAGAGCTTCGGCTTCGGGGCAGGCTGAAGATTGATCGGTCGGGGGATTTGGTAGGGGGTTCGTATCGGTTTGCTGGCGTCATCCAGCATTCTAAGTGCTGAGTCTTCTAAACTTTCAATTCCTGTCCATGCAGGCGCTGCTGCAGTCTCTCGTGTGCCTTGGCCTGCGCTAGCCTAGAATGCAAATTAGTCGCCGCATACTTAGCGGTGGGTCAAGTTGTGGCCATACGGGCATGTCAAGGATGGAGTGGGCAATGGGATTTTCGCTTCTGAAAGATGCCGCCTTCACTCGCTCTTCCAATTGTTGCTTTAGGTCCTCTGAGAATCCCGCCTGCTCAATGTTGCGGCGTGCTGAGCTCCCGCCTTCGAGCAGAGCATCCTCTGCCATCTGGGACAAGCGACGTGCCATAGCACCCTCCTCCTTGTCTTCATCTTTATCCCCTGTATCATCGTGGCTTTTCGTTTTCGTTGAGGCAGAAGAGGTGGTGTGTCTACATAGCTGCGCCGGAAACCGTTTGGATGCGGGAGTTACCGTGATTCGCGATGCACATAGCGTCGATCCGAGTTGGGATCTCAAGATATGCTTTCCGGGCATAGCCATCAATAGCGAATAAAGGACCAAATACCTGTACAAATACAGCACAGAAAGACAAGATATTCAATCCAAGTTCGTAAGAAGTGGCAACCCCATCTTCCAAGTTGACGGCGGATCTGCTTATGTCATCAACTTCCGCGGAGTCGAAACTTCCTGTGATTTTGTTGCTGCTCCGTCGCCGGTGTCAGCTTCCCGATCGTTGTCCACGAACCACCTCGCGGCATCTCAATACCTCTCAGCGCGAGCGTCCTCGTCCCATCCTTCATCATGGCTCCCAAGAATGTCACCACCCGCCTTAACCCGCTCCGTTTGAACACCATCAACCACCTCCGTGTTCGCCGGCCGAACCAGAACGAGCAGAACACTTGCGTGACTGTTATGTCCTCGATGTTGAGTATGTTTCATCGCCTACCATTTGAATCGAGCCATTTTTCCCATATCGAATATCGCGCCTCTCCCACAGCCCGTTGCCAATGCGATCGCATATCCCCACAACTTGAATGAACCCGACTGCTAACAACCCCCTCTCATAGACTGCTGGGCTTCGCACGGATACGGCTCCGATGGATGCGCGGCCCTCGAGGCTCAATTGCGCAAGTGCATGGACCAACCGGTACGATCCTTTTACCAGCCCTCCCGATTTCAAATTCTAGATGCAGATCCGTATCCACAGAGCACACTTACTGACCCTATATTTCAAATCCAGAAACCACAAGAGAAGAAGAAGAACACCGTCAACTACCACCTGATGAGAATGTACCCCAAGGTCGTCGGACCCCGCAAGAAGGACGGTGTGCTGGGCTAAATTGCCGCGACAACCGTTCAATGGAGTTTTTGGGATGTTTTTGCGATGAATCCTGCAAGGGCGAAGACTTTGATGTGCACTTCATACGTGTATTTCTGGACTTGGACTCCTTGGATATTGCATGGGAGTTGGTTCGTTTTTTAATCGCACATTTGTATAGTATATAACTACGTCGAGTATGGCATAGCTTTTGAAAATTGATTGTATCATTACTATAGATGTCCTACGTCGATCTATGGGTTTCTACTGAGTCAAACAGCATGGAACTTGAGAATTAGCTTCTCCGCCTTGGGGTGCACGGTATAGGCATCTATGGCTTCGATGTCGGTATCATCAACGATCGTGGTGCGGAAATTGGAGTAGATGGCAGCTGCCACCAATTTCGTTTCTAATATTCTCGTTAGCTTCATTTTATGGATTATCACAGGGTATGCGATATGTTACCTTGCAAGGCGAGATTGCTGCCCACGCACATCCGTCCACCACTTCCAAATGCCCAGAACCAGCGGCGCCTTTCTTCGAGCTCGGCGACCGAGTTCTCTTCCTTCAGCCACCGTTTCGGCTCCCATGATTCTGGGTTGGGAAAGACCTCCGGATTGCGATGTAATGAGTACGCTTGTGCATTGACCCGCGTGTTCGCTGGGATATTATCATACCCCGCCAACGTGCAAGACGGCGCGGGCGTCACTCGCGGCTGGATGCCCGGGATCGGGGCATGAAGACGCAGTGTCTCAGTAACAATAGCTTCCAGAAGAGGCAGGGAGTCAATTGATTTCGCCGAGGGCAACTCGTTGGACTTAGGGAATGAGATTGGTGGGTCGAGAGTCATCAGTTCTTCACGCAGCTTCTCTTGAATCTCCGGGTGCCTTGACATTTGCCAGAACAAATATGTCAAACCCACGGCGCTAGTTTCAAAGCCGGCTGTAAGTTGATCGTACATCTCACAGGCAATCTCATTCCGCTGCTCGACAGGATCTGGTTTGGAAAAACCTGCTTTCAACGCCTGCTTATCGAGACCCTGTTTCAGCTGCTTATATACAATAGGTTCAAACGCTGGATCTGTTGAGTCGATTGAGTCACCAGCTTTGGCGCAGAGATCCAGAGCCCAGGCGTCGAGCCTTGCGTTGGCGGAGTCGCAGTATTTCGGGATAATCCGTAGGCCAATACACTTCATCCACGGAGCCAAATTGGGAGCTTCTTGGTGGTAGAACTCGAATGGCTTGCGGCATAGATACAGGTGTAGCCACTGCTTGCGGAATGCGTGGTCTTGTAAATGGTTTGTCCCGTTCCGTAGACCGAAGAGGTATCCCGAGACAAAGTCGAGAGTAAGTCCCATGTTCAGATCATGAACATCCATGGTTTCATCAGCATCCACTGACTCCTGGATGATTGGCAGGAGACGATCAAAGATTACGGCATCGGAGACTATGCTTAGATGAGGAGATGATTGCAGCGTAGACTTGGAGTAGATGTTGGACATCATCCTCTTCCGAGTGGAGTGGGTCTTGGTGCCGACCATTGTGAACATGCTCACGGTGCTGAGTTCCAGTGTTATTTCTTATCATCTCTTCAGTGGTATTGAAGTAAACTCACTCAAGTGATCCAAAGACACGAGGATACCACTCATGCTTCTCATATCCACCAGTATACACAGACTTGATACCTCCATCAACGCAGTTAACAGAAATCTCCGACGGTCCAAGCCGGACAATCGGACCAAGTCTTTCGTGTGCAGCTTGGATAGTCCGGTTATTTCGCATTCGAAAGCGTTTCCAAAGCATCCATACTGGCGAAATGGGTACACTCCAATGCGCATTGGGGATCTTGGCAAGTGGCGAAACAAAGGCCGGGTAGATAATTCCTTTATATAGCACGACGCCCACGATAAAGCCGGCCACCAGAGACGTGAGTGATATCGCCATTATGATAGTCCTCAAAGCACCCAGTGTAAGACAAGTGGTATAGGTTTCACCCCGCGCTCGTGCGATCTTGTGGTTCTTTTCGGTGGGAACCCACGGGCACTTATCTCTTTCCGCGGGATCCTCGGTTTAGGTAATTGAATCCTACACCCCGCGCGTGGATAGTCACTGCCGGATAAGGGATGAGGTAAAAGATACTTTGCCGATGGAGTGGGACTGTGGCTTTTGCAGTAGGATTGGATGTCCAACCAGATTGTGGATATTACTTTCTCTCCCCACAGGAGGCAGATAAATGTGCGATAAGGACTAAGAAACCCATGACATAACAGGCGATTAGATCTCTTGGATATGAGCTTCTACTTCCGAAAGCATATTCAATTGCATCGTCTTTCTGGATTATATGCGAAGTTTACCTGGCCTTGGACATTCAAGTCGCGTGGATATATTCAAATTGGCTCAATATACATTGAAGGGCAAATTTTGAGTATAAGGAGAGGCCAAAGGATAGGCATAGACAAAATACAATAAAAAAAATTCACTACCCCGCTGAGAATCTCAAGCTTCATAACACTGACCAGCAGGGTCGCTTCTGGCGATAAAGCAAGTAAGTTCACTAGCAGAACGCCTGGGCACTACTATCACATCACCAACGCATCAAAACTTAGTTGAGAAGCTTGGTTAGGACGCCTGGGGCATCGGATGCATCATCGGGGTAGACATAGAAAGCAAGGGCGAGAATTATGTACCTGAGAAACCAATTTAGTTGAAGGGAAAATTTTGGGGGAATTGATGGAATGTACGTACATTCCCAGGCACATGCCACCCTCGAGGTAGTTCGACTTGCCGTCCTGGATCAGCAAAGTAACTACCAGGCCGGAAATGAAGAAAGCGACAGTCTCAAAGGTCTGGAAGTGGAGGGTCATCTCGACGCCCATGATCCAGCCGAGGATGACCAGGAAGGGGGTGACAAAGAGGGCGATCTGCAAACTGCTGCCGATGGCAACTCCAATAGCGAGGTCCATCTTATCCTTGTATGCAACCACAACGGCGGTGACGTGCTCTGCAGCATTACCGACGATCGGGATCAGCACCAGACCAATGAACGTCTTGCTAATGCCGGTCTTCTGCACGATGCTGTCAATACTGCCAACCAAGTAGTCTGCACAGATCGCAACGAGAATTGTAACAACAACAAGAACAATGGACGCAGCCCAAGGGCTGAGAAGACGCTCCTCTTCCTCCTCTCCCTCGGCGCCCGCAGTGTTCTCGGTGTCACTTTCGTTGGTCTCTTCGAACAGGTGGGCGTGGGATCGCAGCTGGAAGTAAAGATACATCACGTAGATGATCAGAAGAATGATCGCAGTGCCGTGCGACAGAATGAGAATGTTGTCTTGGGCGTTTTGCGAGGACTGCGACAGCGCGGCATACAGAGTGGCCGGGATGATCAGCGAGGCGGATGCGACGGCCATCAGAGATGACATAGTGGAGGCCACGGTGGTGTTGAAGGATTGCTCGGAGAAACGGAGGCCGCCAACAAAGAAACAGCATCCTAAGACGAGCAGGATATTGGACAGAATACTTCCCAGCATACTAGCTTGCACCACCCGAATCTGCTTTTCCTTGAGGGCGATGATGCTGACCTATTCAACCAATTGAAGACATCCCATTAGCTTTGTAAATAAAACAACTAAAAGCAAGCAATGGCTCTTACAATCAACTCGACGGCGTTGCCAAAGGTGGCGTTCATCAGACCACCAAGGGCCTGGCCCATGGTGGCTGCCAGCTCCTCTGTGGCAAAGCTCAGGAGGGAAGCAAGAGGAATAATAGCAAAGAAATTGAGGACAAAGATGGCCGTAGAGTCCCATTTGAGACCGCCGGCGATAATACCAAGTGGCACAAAGATGAGAAGGACATTGACGTAGTCACGGACCAGGGTCAACCAGGTCAGACGCACTACATGCAACGGCCAGCGCACCCAGGCACGATTGTCCTTGGGATGATGGTGGTGGTTACCATGGTCCTCATGCTCGTGAGCAGACAAGCCAGAGAGGGACCGATGACCAAGAAGCGAGGTCTGCTCGCCGGGCTCTACAGACCCATTACCGGAGCTCATTCTTCTTCCAGGACCGAAGCTATGGCTTCGAAACTCCTTGCGAAAATGAACGGAAGCTGAAGTGGTCAGTATGAGATGAACAGGGCAGGATGGTCGAAGCCGGGAATGAGCGGAAGAACAGAAGGCACCATCACGTACACATGTTGGGACGATACAGCCAAGCTTTAGGAAAGTGAAAACGCGAGATTGGCGGGGTCTTCCAGCCACAGGATCCGTGGTTCACACGACGTAATCGGTTAATTAGCGGAGAGGATCCGTAGTGTGAATGGCGCGAAAATGAAAATCAAGGGATCCGTGACAAGCACAGCCTCGATGGTTTTCTTTGCTGCAACAGCACACGACCTTGGCACGGAGCTTGGACGCTGATCTCACATCCGCATTCTCCACATTTCATTTGCTCCACTGCGTCATGATTCGCTCCGATCCAGGGCCAAGACGTGCACTGCCACACCAATTACCCAAGAGCAATGCGACAGCAACACTGCAATTGCCGATTGTGTGGAGACATGATCATAGCTCTGTACTCCTCCATTTTAATTTGCAGTTCATCGAGCTACATGTATCCTACACTTACTGTGAAGATGGATAAGTGGAGCATTTCCGCCATATAATGGATTCACCTACTGAGTACAGTACTGTACAGGGTAACAAGCTATAAGAGTACGAGTGGAAATACGTGGCGCACTTATATTGCCACGATCCTGAGGCGGGGTTTTAACCTATGCAGAACTGTAAATGACGCACAAAGTCTATCACTAAATTCAAATTACGCCATCGGGAAATACATTCGTTGTCAATTTAGCTTACCACAACAGTCTATAATATCAAGATAGGCCCCGTGGAAGTACTAATGGACGGCTAATCGCATCCACGATTGAAGACTCAACTGGATATTCCAGTTTGTTGTGCCCCAAATTTCTCCGACAAATCCATCAATCCCATACTTTTCAACATAAACTGTTCCTAATAAAAAAGTAAGCCGGTCCCGTTCTGGAAAACCAGGAGCTTGGAAGTTCCGTACCCATTGCGTGGCCACCTCCGGGTTCCAAGACGCTTTCTTGGCATCTTCTGCATGGCTGCCCACCCATACTTTGCCGGTTGACCCAATTTCAATGTGACCAACGACCTGATTCGCGTATTCCATCACCGGCATTCGAGCGTAAGCGCTATTGCCACGTGACTCCTCAATGGTGGCTTCAATGGGCTTATAGAGCGATGATGGTGGCAGTGCACTATCACCGAAGGCCTGGGAATCGGAGGCGACACCCCCAGTCACGACTGAAAGGACCTTTACTTGGAATGGATGTAGCTCAAGACGAAGAACCTCCGAGAGATGCTCTAATGATCGCTTAGACGCCCCATACACCCCTAGTTTAACCGTCGTCAGTGATACATCGATGAAATTGGACCATTTGGCCCTTACCTGAGTACGGCACAGCATTATGTCCAGCAATCGAGGTGATATTAACCAGCATGCCCCGGTCTCTGATCAAAAGTGGTGCAAATGCTTTTGTAAGAGCAAGCGGACCCCACACATTTGTGTCGAAGGTCTTCTTTGCCGCTTCAATATCGTCATCTAGCAAAGGCATTTGATGAAAGCTGCCTGCGTTATTGATCAGCACTGACAGTGTGCCTCCAGTTGTTTCTGTAACAGCGTTCACAGCAGCATGAACATCCTCGGGGTTGAGAACATCTAATTGCAGCAGATTGAGACTGAAAACCCCTTTGAGATCTGACATTTTCTCGGTGTTTCGGGCTGTCGCAAATACTTGGTAACCTTTTTGCTGGAAGGCGACGGCGAGACCCGAGCCAATGCCGCCATTACTGCAGCCGGTGATGAGAACCGAGCCTTTGCTTCTCATTTTTGTCGATGACCGTCTAGGTGCGGAATGGAGGAAAATTCATACAATAGGTAAAATGAAATCTAATGATGTTTTATTTTTAACAGAAACAAAGCTCTTTATGTCCTTGCCTGCCTAAGTAAATATGGGGGGCACTTGCAACTTTCGGTGCCGAGCTCGTAGAATCTCGGCGCCGAAGGGAGCTGAATGATGACATCGATTCTAGCTTTGACTATCAGCTGAGTTAACAAGGTATCCCCTTGCAACAATTACTGTTTTGCCAAAACCTTGCGTCTTTGCTTAAGCATGTAGGAGTACATCATCACCGAACCTATCGCGAATCAGACATTGCTTGCACGTTCCAAGGAAGAGAGGAGACTAACCAGGCACGTAAAGGCCCAAGAAGAAATAGAAAATGCCCAACACAGCCCAATTGATTGCGACGGTAGTTGCTTTATACATCAACCACCATTCGCTACTGATTCCGATGGGATACAGAATCAAAAAGAGCGAGTATCTAAGCCAGCTCTACGTTAGCACCTCAGAGTGAAACATAAATAAAGTTTCACAAAATAGGTAACCCACCTAGACCATTTTAAAAGCCCCGGAACTGAACACCCAGCTTGCATAATTGCAAAATACAGATAGCGGATTGTGTCTGCCGAAGACCAAGCCAAGAGCATGGCTGCGTACGCCACCGAGGGAGCGGCCACGTCAGGGAATGCATAATTAATAGCCCACACCTGCACGGAACGAGCGAATATCTGTGTGAATGTGGTAAAAACGGGTGAGCGAGTGATATCTGCCATATTGTGTTAGTATTCGCGCGACCGAGGTTAGAATGCTAAGGTAAAGGGGTAGGTACTGAGTGCGGCGTGGAGAATCTCAACGGCAGCAATGGTTTGAGTATATCTCGTCAAAGGTTCCGCAGATTTGTACACTGCTGTGATATCGGGTGACTGGATCCAAGCAGTCACCGTCTTGACCAAGATGGACAGCCATAGAGCGGCACAGGTGGCATTGTACAGCAGAAGATAGGTCCGGCTTATCGAGGATTGAGGCGGAGGTGGGTCTTTGGGTGCCATTTTGGGTTTTGATGATCACAGAGGCTCTGCCTACGTGCAAAAAGCAAAATTGAAAGAATTGATGTTTTGACGTGCCGGGGGTTTGACATGTGAAGATGCTCAGCAAATTTGACATCTTCAGGTTAACCCAATTGGGAAATCTTGGACCCACAGTTCAAGTGCTACGTGATAATGTTTTCTTTGAAGCACAGCGTGCAAGACGTAGAGTAGAGTGGATTCGAATAGACCTATATCTAATACAATATAGCTAAGCTAATAACATGTCATTCTAAGAAATCTTCGAATAATGAAACATCGCTAACCTCCAATGCTACGCAAGACTGCTCAAACGACGACAGTCTCTATCTTCTTTCCCCTGACACTGCGCCATTCAACTCCCAATGCACCCACAATGCTCACACAGCCGATGATCAGTGCTAGCTGAAAGACATGCACTAAAGCGTTGTTGTAGGCTTCAAGCACTCTCGGCAATTGATCTGAAGTCACAATTCCCCGTAAGCCAGTCGCACCCGCATGCACTATCGCCGACGGATCAAGTCCTGACATATTGAGTGCAGTCAGATTTTTTACCAGCTTCGTAGTGAAGATAGTCTGCGCGGCTGTTGTGAAAAGTGCGCCACCAAGCATCTGTAGGAACATGACGACGGCAGTGCCGATGGATGCATCTGCGAGGCTTAGAACAGTCTGAGCGGCCACTCCACCTTGTTGGAATCCGCAACCCGCACCAATACCATATAGGAACATGAAACCAACCCATTTGGCTTGGGATATGTCAACGGTGAAAGTAGTGATAAGTCCAGCGCCTATTGAACAAATGACACTGCCCGCAATAAAGAATGGAGTGTAATAGCCAAGATGGGATGTCAGGGCACCAGACACGATTATGGCGACTACATGGGCGAGAACCAATGGGAGGGAGTCGATCCCTGCGCCGACTGCAGTGGTGCCGCGGATGGCTTGGAACTAGAACAGCCTTGTTAGCAGAATGGGGCATATGGGCACGGCAAAGTCAGCAGACTGAGTACAACTGCTCGTGACTTACCCATATTGGGATATAGTAAATCATAATAAAGAAAGAAGCACCTATGCAGAAACTGAATATTGAGGCGAATGTAATCGAACGTTGCTTGGCAATTCGAATAGGAACTGCTTGAAGTCAGTTTTGTGCCTTCGACCTTGAGACGCTAATGTACCCGTTGCATTTTCACCCAGAGCTATCTGCAGCCCGATGAATATGACGATCCCAATGACGAAGATAACGAAGAGGGCGATGATCCGCCCATTTGACCAGGGATACTGCACGCCACCCCATTCAAGGGCAAGCAATAGGCAAACTATCGATGGCACAAATACCACGGTTCCTAAAGGGTCCAGACTCTTTATTGTTTGTATCCGGGAACGCTTTTGGGCCATGGCTCGTGGAGGTAATTTGAGTAAGGTTAGGATACCTACAACAGTGACTCCACCGATTGGAAGGTTGACATAGAAGCACCAACGCCATGTCGCATGATCAGTAAATGCACCGCCCATCTGTTGAAAGGTCGTGGTTAATGCACTGTAAAGGGACACTAGACAGAGACTACTCAAGCTCGCATACGTACTAAAGGGCCAGCGACAGACGCAATTCCATAAATTCCACCAATCATAGAGAAGAAAATGGGTCTTTTCTTGAGTTCGACAATATGACCCACTGTAATGAGGGCTCCGGTAAAGATCCCAGCACTACCCAGCCCAGCAATGCCTCGTCCAATTATCAACACTGTCGAACTTGGTGCGACACCGCAAATCAATGAGCCAAGCTCAAATATGCACAGGGCCACAAGAAAAACCCATTTGATGTTGAACAGAGTATAGATTTTGCCGTAGAGTAATTGAAATGCTTAAAAACATGGTTAGCTATGCAATAAAAATGACAGAATATGCTAAATTCAATGGATTGATACGCACAACAAGTGGTCAGCAGGTAGGCTGAGGCATACCAGCCTACGTCGTTGAGGTTATGAAATTGATCGGTGATTCGGGGGATGGCAACGGCGATGATCTGTCGGTCATTGTAAGTAAACAGATGAGGGATATAAAGGATCGCAGTAACGCACCGTGTTATCTAGGGCGACGCAAAGCACTGCCAACATCAAGCTGATCGTAATCAGTACCAGCTTTGTACCATAAGGCATGAAATGGTCTTGGTTGGTGTCTCTGGGAGGGCTCGTACTTTCCTCCACCTCTGCATTTGTGGTTTTGGTGGTCATCTCCATCTCATCAAGTTGGAACAGGAAATTCAGGGGAAAATTTGAACGAGGACGAAGTTGTGAGAAAGAAAAGAATTGGTCCGGAGAAGAGAGATGTCACTCTCACTGCTACCACTGTGACACATGACTACGGGGCCCTGGTCAAAATGCGCTCATACTGAAACCTCAGGAAAATGCTGACATGATACAATCTTAAACGGCTTCGTCCGCTTAGCATTATTATCACTTCACTCTACCGGAATTCAACCGAGCTCTTTATTAAATTTGTTGTTAGGATTGGACGAGAGGTGAAGGAGTACTACTGTCTTCAGTCAGTTGGGAAAGCCAAGAGATCTCGAAAGCTGCGAAGTACGTATACCTTTATGTGAATTATTGTGCAAATATGCGAATTTGAAACGTCTATCTAACAGAAAAAAGGTAGGTGTATCTGCTTCTTGCAATGTCGAACCGGAGGAATGTCATGGCTCCGACCAGTGATGGCAGAACCCCAGGTTGAAATTACAGCAAAACGCGAAAAGACTGGTCAAGACTGGTATCCAACTGTAGAAAATCTGCCAGACGACCCAGGTGGTCAATCCCCCAAAACCCTTCTTGAATCCCTTCGGTGTTGACACATTCGAACCACGGCAGTCCAAAGGCTCCAGCATCAAAGGCTCGCTGAGTGTTTTCGAGCAAGGCAGCTTTCACATCCGAGGTCACCAACTATCAAATATTAGCAACATTATTACCGAAGCATCGAAAGCATATATCTATACCGTGTCCTGGATTTTCTTCGTAAGCTCCTGGCCTAGCTCATTCTCAAGAACGGCGAAGAATCGTTCAGGTGAGGCTATTTTAGTGTCCGCCTCAGCCCAGAAAACATAATAGAACTTTTCGATGATAGAAACAAATTTCTCGGGGGCCTCTTTGGCAAGGGCGCACAGTGTTGTCTGGATGTCTATCGTCGAGGCGGGAAATCCCTCGGGCACGGCAGCGGTTATAGGAACCCCAAATCGATGACCCCAATACAGACGCTCACGTTGAATCCACTGTAGCTTGTCTGTATATCTGAATCAGCTCACTGTATCCTTGAAAGCTATAGTTGGTAGAGTCTTACTTTTCACTGCAATTGGTGGAGTATTGTTGCATTTTTGGAATAAGTCACGAAGCAGAACCGGCACGTAGTCGATCTGGCATTTGGTGAAGATGGGGGAGTTCTACCGAATATCAATTAGTATTGTTGATCAGTGTATTCACATATCTCCTAAGTGGGTTTTCAATACCCTGAGAACATGGAACCCAATTTGGCTGAAAGGGCTTCCAATGTCAAAGTAGAGGGTAATGCGAGGAGTAGCCATGATGTGCTGTTTGATTGTTACAAACTTGCAGGTTGTATGATTGTCTTTATAGCAGTAGAGATTGTCATAATTATGCATCAATGTCCGTTTGAGTCATCGTGAGAGTCCCCAACCATCCGAATTATCATTGCCGGGAAGTTTGTTGAGAAAGGAGTGAATGGACGGGTGACGTCCCCACACTTAATCCTCACCCGAAACGCTAATCTACGTCATTCTCAGCCTCAAATCGGACTTTAACAACTTTTATAGGCCTTTCTTCGATCTGTTCAATTCAATGTGCAACATCAAAAGTCGTATGTATTAACAATATTGGCCTACTCTCTAAAATACACGATTTATGATGCAAAACTTCAGCCACGGTCATCAAGGACAACCCTGTACAGGGACTAAACACTACTCCTATTCCTCAAGCCCTTCAAACTTACTAAGAGCCCTCAATCTCTTTCCGGTCGCGAATAGCACCCAGGGTACAGGCAGAAGCGCAATGGCGACGAACCCGAGAAAGGTCGAAGCCCATGAAATATGGAGTTTCGAATACACTGGGGCAATTAGTTTTATGCTGTTTTCAAAATTGAGTGAGGACTTACTCTGAAGTATGAACAGTGGAAATGCTCCCGCAAGCCCATATCTAGCCAGGCTGTTTGCACTCATAGCGCTAGCTACTGTGACGCCGCGATAAGTGTCTACCATGTACTGTGATGTACTAATAAACACACATAAATTGCCCCACGCGAACAGCATAATTGCCACAGTCGGACTAACCCACGAAATGTCAGCTTTGGATGTCCAGCCGAACCAGAATAGACCGGTAGGCAATCCAAAACTGCCGATCATAGCTGGGTACAGACGTAACTCCGGAGGTGCTTGATGTGGTGGATACTTTGCTGACTTCGGACGGTAGAAAAATATGTCGCATAGCAAAACAGTGAAAGCACCGAGGAAACAACCGACGACTATGGCTAAGAATATTAGGCCTGATTTTTCAAGATCAAATTTGTAAATAGTTTCGAACACCAGGGGGACCGCGGCGAAGAATGAGAAAAGAGTGGCAAATTCGCATGCCACATATAAGGAGATGAAAGCCACGATGGGCTCTGTAAAAAGCATTTGGATCGGTCGAATGACAGCCATCGTTACAAAGAAGTGAATCCTCGAAGAAAGTGGCTGTGATGGAGGTAAAGGCAATCCTAGTTCCTTCGCACGCCGGCGTTTCAGAACTTGATGGAAGGTCTCTTGAGCCATGATGGTAGTGATCATAGTGAAGGCTGCGAAGAATAGCAATGTCCACTGTGTCCAACGCCAGTCTTTCCGGACGACAACGAAGCTACCAATGACAGGCCTACGACAGTTAGCAATCTCCTTGGAGGATAGGGTCATGGAACACTAACGCGATGCCAGGACCCAAAAATGGTGTCAATACAAAACAAATCGCTGGAATAGCCCGCTGTGCAGGTCTCCATGTTTCGTTGATAGTCCCCGCAGCAATTGCCAATATCGGCGCAAAACAAAACCCCGCGAGGAACCGCATTACGCAGACTCCTGCAAAGGTATTGCTGAATCCAACTCCCAGGGTGAACAAGCTGCCAACTACAACCGAGCCGACGTATACAGGATAGCGACCGACAGTTTCTGATAGAGGTCCTCCAACCACTGGACCTAGGGCCAGGGCAAATACATAAAGCGAAAGGGGCAAGATTGCAACCGTGCTGCTGACGTTGAATCTCACCATGAACTGGGTGTGCGCTGGTGTCAATATAGATGTTCCAAGAGAGCTGGATATGACGTTAGCGTCATATAACCACTTATCTATCTTATGGTCAGACTAACGTTGTGAATGCAGCGCTTGCGATCATCAAAATTTGTCGAAACTTCAGGTTTGGTGGCCAGTTGTATGGGTTCTTGGGATCATCATCCCAGTTCCATGAAGACTGGTCTGATTGGTCTATGGAGGCATCCTTGTGCTCGTCCAAAACCCCTCTATCAGGTGTTTCTTTACCGGCGGAAGAATCAACAGAGGCAACAGAGGCAGTATCCATCACTTTTGTACCTTCGGAGTCTGACATGGTTACTAAATATGTCTAGGTAACTCACAGGTGGAGGTGGAGGTATCAAGTTCAAGTGCTGCCCCGAGTGTGTAACTCCGAAGTGTTTGAAAATGCATGTTGTCAGATTATTTACGGTTGGTACTTAAATATAAGCATGTAAGCGAAGTACGATGTACGTGGAGGGATCACGCCCGTGCAACATCAGCCCTAGAAGTAATCTTGATCACTAGTCGATCCACGACAGTGGCGCCACCTGCATGTACATGCCCAAGCGTATTTGTTTGGACGCCTGGAAGGGAATTTTGGTCAAGTTATATAGCCAAAGAAGTAGGCAAGGGACGGTCTCGCGTATGTATTTCTGGTGGATATGGAGGCGAGACTTAAAGTGGCCATAATTCCTTGGATTGTTGGCGGATTGATCGTTGCTGAATACAAAGTGACTCCCTGGCTGAAGATGACTGATTTGTCAACAAAAAGTGGTGCGCCTTTTGATTGGCTCATTGAGGCCCACCCGGCTAAAAGGCCAGCAATTGAAAGGTCTGAATTACCGATTATTAAACAAGAGTTTTGTTGAGCGCTTGTTCTTGCTTTGTCTCACGAGAGCGAGTATGTGATTTCCAGAATCCTGGCCGAGATCCTCCGAGATAAATTGCTTTGCGGCTGAGCTGACTCAGTGGTAAGCAGCAGAAGTCCGTGACCCTTGGAAGGAGCCGCGTTTTATTATCGACATCCCATTGGCTACATATTAGAGTCGTTTTCGCACTGTTCGAGATATCGATCAATATTCTCATCTTCTAAAGGTTTCGTTTCCTCAATCAAAGATCGTTATCAATTTTTGTCACACAACCGCGACGCGACGCACAGGAGCACCATTGTAACACCCACGCCACAATACCTGGGGCCAAAACTGCACAGTAAGTACTCTGCAGCGTTGAAGATCACATTATCACATATCACATCGAATTTGGTCATCTGACACGGCTATCATGCCATGGTTCCTGAACATGGACTTTCATACCGTAGAAGCTCCTATTATCCTGTTGATTCCTTATATTAGACACTTCAGTAATGCAGCATTTCCTTCACTCTCAAGTTGAACGCGCCAATGATTTAATTGTCCACTGAGAGCATTATCAGTTATCAACCCCTCATACAGAGTCTCCACTTCACCATAGCGGCATAGATCGACCAATTCAACCCCATTAGGGGATGATCTCCATGTTTTCGAACATTGATTCGAACGTTGAATCGGCATAGCAAGAGAAGTGGCCACTTGTCACAGCCTTGCGCGAAGAGAATCCAATGTGGTATAGTCAGACTTACAATGTCCACAGTATGTTTTGGCCCCCTGCCCCGCCCTCCCGCTGCAAGCCGAGCAATGCTTGCTTCTGTCGGCTGCTATTTCTTTTCGCCATAATCAGTCAAATTGATAAAATGGGTGATATACAGGCCAACCAGGGATATCAGCTAGGGGTTGACGTCGGAGGCACGTTTACAGATGTATACGTTCTTACTCCGCACGGTGAAACCGTTCGAGCTAAAGTCCCGACTACTGGCGAAGACCAGAGTATTGGCATTAAAAACGGGATTGTGAAAGCCCGCAAATTACTTCAAGAGCGATTTGGCTGGTCGGGTAAATTCCAATTCATGCATCATGGCACTACAACTGCCACAAATGCCGTCCTAGAGGGAAAAGGTGCTCGAACTGCACTTATAGTCACAGCGGGGCATAAAGATATTCTGGCATTGCGCCGTTCTCAAATACCTGGTGGTTTAGGAGCATGGTTGCATTTCACGCCACCTGAGCCAATTGTGCCGCTCGAAAGAGTTGTACAGTGCAAGGAGCGCATGTCTGTGCATGGCGAGCCGGTGACTGATGTCGACATTGAGGATTTGCGGCAGAGTCTACGAGAGCTGGCTCATGAAAATCCCGAGGCCGTTGCTATCTCGCTTTTGAATTCTCATAGTAATGACGCACATGAGAAAGTCGTCAAGGAGATAGTCCGTGAAGTACTCGGTGAGGTGGTTGAAATTGTTTGCTCTGCTGAGGTCCTTCCTGAAGTCGGAGAATATGAACGGACTGTGACAACGTGTACCAATACACTTGTGAAGCCTGTGGTTCAAAATTATCTCCGAAACCTCTCCAATGGTCTTGCAGAGCACACTGATACGATCCACGTTCTTAAAAGCGATGGAGGATTGACTAGTCTTGATCTTGCTTCCGAGCTCCCGGTGAATATATTGATGTCAGGGCCTGCTGGTGGTGTTAGAGGAGTGGCGGACGTGGTGACTAGGAGCACACCATACAAGAACCTCATCACCCTTGACATGGGCGGAACATCCACGGACTGTGCTGTGATCTACAAGGGACAGCCTCAATTGCGACGCGAGACGGTTGTCGGACACCTCTCAGTCCGTGCGCCTGCAGTTGATGTCAAGACCGTTGGAGCTGGCGGCGGCTCGATAACATCGTACATGGAACTCACCGAGACCCTCCGGGTGGGTCCCGAAAGTGCAGGCGCACTGCCTGGGCCTGCATGCTATGGAAAGGGTGGGCGACAAGCAACTGTCACAGATGCGAATGTCGTTCTCGGGTACCTTCCGAAGACACTGCTCGGTGGAGAGTTTGAACTAGACGTCAATGCAGCAATTGCGGCTGTTACTGAGATTGCAGATCAGATGAAGCTTCCTGTAACGCAGACTGCAGAGGATATAATCACCATTATCAATGAAACCATGTATGGTGCTCTGAGGCTGGTGTCTGTCGAGCAGGGGTATGATCCTCGAGAGTTTGCTCTTGTGGCGTTTGGAGGTGCCGGTCCTCTCCATGCCAATGCTGTTGGTCAGTTACTTGGCGCTTGGCCTGTCATAATTCCCCCGTCGCCTGGCATTCTCTGCGCACAGGGTGATGTGACCACAAAGCTGCGGCATGAACAGTCTGCCACTTTCATCCACATGGTATCTGAAGTGACGGTGCATCAAGTTCGGATACAATATAAGTCTTTGGAGCAGCAGGGCCGAGAGACTCTCCAGCGATCAGCCAGCGATTCTTGGCCAGTGACCTGGAAACCCCAATATCAAGCCGATCTGAGATATAAGGGTCAAGCTTTGACGATCACTATAGATTTTGATGAGGAGGAGCTCCTCTTGGATACAGCTGAATGGCGTGGAATGCTTCGGGAAAAATTTGACCGCCAGCATCACCAGATGTTCACCTACTGCCTATCCGATTTTGAACTGGAGCTAATGAGACTTGGCGTTGTTTTGGAAGATTCATCCCCAAGCATCGAGATTCCCGAGGTCATTGGATCGATGACAGTCGAACCTCCTCCCGAAGCAAAGATTGGAGAACAAAATATTATTGTGCAGGGCAAAGAGCAGCTCGCCACCCTGTGGGACCGACAGAAAATCACCCAGCGAGGAATGACAGTTCAGGGGCCGTGTATCATCTCGGAAATGGATAGCAACACACTTATCCTGCCTGGCTACTATGGCGAGATTGATAACATTGGCAATGTTCTAATCAATCCCTTGAAAGAAACCCCAGTGGCTGGAACGGATCATACTGCGGAGAAGGCCGCAGAGTTAGTCAAGACGACTCCTGCAATTCCAACTTTGATATCTTCAACTCTTGCATCTATTCGAGGTGAGATGGATACCATGATGCTTCGGTGTAGCATGTCGCCTGCTATTCGCGAACAGCAGGATGAATTCAACGTCATCACCAATGCTGAGGGAAAGATGCTTGTTGGCCAGTTCGGGAGTTTCATCACCGAGTTTCTCGAGATTTGGACAGGCACCATTGAGAAGGGGGATGTGTTCGTGACTAACGACACTTATCAAGTCCAAGGTGCTATCAGCCACCTCAACGATGTAATCGTATTTATGCCCATCTTCCATGAGCATACACTGATCGGATATGCCTCACAATTTGGCCACCTGACAGATGTGGGTGGTATTGTACCCGGGAGTATGTCCATCAATGCCACATCTGTTTTCGATGATGGTGTACAAATTCCTTGCATCAAGTTATACGCTCGAGGCATCATGAACAATGACCTGGTAGAGCTCCTATGCCGCAATTCTCGGCAGCCTGCATGGTATCGCTCGGATCTGACCGCTATTGTGGCGTCGTGTTCTATGGCTGCAACGCGAGTACGCGAGCTGGCGACTCGGTTTGGCCGCGAGGTCTATCTGGCTTCATGCGATGAGCTGTTATACAGAAACCGCAGTGGCTTTGCAAAGATTGTTCAGCGCCAATTTGATGATAAGAAGAGCGTATTCACCGATTTTGTCGACGATGATGGCCACGGCGTTGGTCCGTGGGCACTGCGTTGCTCCATGGAAAAGATTGATGGTGAGCGACTGCGCTTTGATTGGAATGGCAGCTCTCCTCAGAGTCAACACGGCATCAACTTTTATCTTTCTGAAACCATGTTTAAAATGTTCATCGGGTACTATCTCCTTGCAGCAGCCGCACCTGGAACTGTCATCAACGATGGTTTTCATGATCTAATTGATGTGTCCATCCCACAAGGCAGTGTATTGAAACCCGTCAGACCTGCACCTATCTCCTGTCGTACTCACCTCATGGGTCGGACACTAGACATCGTACAAGCACTGATCGGCCAGAAAGACGACGCATACCAAGCTGCAGCTGGCTTCAGCGACTCACCCCATTTTTTCTATTCCGGCTTCAAGCCTACTGGCGAATGGTACCAGCTGTACCAAATTGGATTCGGAGGCGTTCCAGCCCGGCAGGCTGGCGATGGTCCAGATTGCCACTGCCTCTTTCCAGCAATCAAGTCCATCCCCACTGAAAGCATTGAGTTGAATTACCCTCTGCGTATCGAAGCGAATGAAAGTGTTGCCGACAGTGGCGGGCCAGGGTTTTTTCGAGGCGGCAATGCTCAACGAACCTTGTACCGATTTTTAGCCCGGGGAGAGTTCAGTCTGCACGACGACCGATGGTTCACCAAGCCTTGGGGTCTTAAAGGAGGCAAGCCTGGCCAGAGATCTCGGAAGGTGCTTTACCGCTACTCTCAATCGGCAAAGAAGCCGCCTACGGCAATTTTACCGTCAAAATGTGATCACATTCGTGTCGACCCAGGTGATCTTCTCGAGTGGATTACTTGGGGTGGAGGCGGTCTTGGGGACCCTTTAACGCGACCGGCTAACAAAGTCGCACTAGAAGTTCGCCGCAAACTTGTCACGGTAGATGGGGCCCGCAAAGGGTATGGTGTGGTTCTGAGCAGTGACCTCAGTGTTTCTTGGGCCGAGACTGAGGAGCTGCGGGCTCAGATGCGGCTTGAGCAGGCTCAGCTGGAGGAGCTCCCCACGTATGATCGTGGTGGCGATATTGAGGCTCTAAGACAGACATGTCTGCAGGAAACAGGGCTGAAGCCACCGGCCCCTCAATGGGAGACCGATTTGTATGGCCCTCATTGTGCGTTGAAGTACGTGAAGGATTGGTATGAGGAGATGAAGGTTCAGAAAGGGTGGAGACTAGAGTAGAGGCATTCGTGGCTCGTCCAGATGTTTTGAGCGTCCTCGTGGCTGGATCAAGCATGGCACTTGGCTCCACTTCGGTGATTTGACCCTGCTTTGGTACTTATTTTTGGATTTCCAGTTCTAGAATGGTTTTCAAAACTGTAGGGCTTAGCCGATGTTTGCCTCAGGCCTCAATGATCGGCATATATAACGTAATTCACCACCGAGCGGATCATCCCGGTCGGCCGGATCACCCCAACCAAATTATGATAATTAAACCAGTATAATTCAACCAAAACAACGTAATATTAAGTATCTAAGCTATTTAATCAAATTTGGACAATGCGTTCTCTTATGACCCTGGATACCACAATTCGAGCATTTTGGTGGCGCCCTAGATCGTCGTTCTTGTGCTTCTGGTTGACCGGTTGGCTGGTCGAATGGAGCTTTAAATCGAGTATTTCTATCATTTTGAGCTAATTTTCTAAGCTCAGCGACAGAGAGGCCTTCTGGGGCTACTATCTGGAGCTTAGAAAGTGCCTTTTTTTGCTTGATTTTCTCGTGACTAGCGCGTAAGAGCTCGTTTTCTCGAGCTAGAAAAGCCGTTGATTGCATCGTGATTTGGCACGCTTTAAGCACCTGGTCTATAGCGGAATTCACTAGGCTTGGTGGGCTCTTAGAGCGCTGTTTTAAGAGCTTTTTAATCGAAGAAGCTTGCTTCTGGAGCTGCTTATAATTCGATGGCGTCTTAGGCTCCCACGCGCCACTGCTTTGGCTTCCTTGAGATGGTGGTGGTGTAGGTGTCCGGAGCTAGATATCAAGCTTTGAAATAACTCGATCTGGGTTATATGGAACTAAACCAGTTGCCGAGAAGCTATTCTTGGATCGTTTCTGCTTTGAAAGCTTCGATTCGAGCGGTTGGAAAAGCGTCAAGAAAGTCTATCTTATCGATATGGTTCTGACCACGCCGCATCATATCCTCGACGCACTTCCCGTACGCGCGCTTTAAGACCGCAAAATAACCCACGTCGAGCGGTTGTAAAAGATGTGATAAGTGCGCTGGCATGTAGATTGGAATCACATGATTTTGAGAGTAAATTTCGTCGAATTTTGGAGTTAGATGGCTTCTATGACCATCTAGAACTAGAAGTCGATATATCCCCTTTAACCTTAAGAAAGTTGATGGAAGAAAGACCTTTTTAAGCCAGCAAAGTCCAATTTCGTCTAAGGTCCATCTATTTAGACTGCCCTAGAATTACTAGTCGTCTAGAAGCATCAAATTTTTAGCCTAGCCTCTAATAAGTATTTTACCCTTAAAGATAACTATTAGAGGAAGGCTATATCTAGACGCGCCTATACACTCAATCGAGGTCACCTATTCACGATTTCTAGGCTATAAAAGAGAGCGTCGACCATAATATTCTACTCTTATAACGACTTTTGCGGTCGCGGTTAAGCCCATCGCGAAGCCTATCTTATCAAAGTTATAGATATCATCTTGCTAAATACCATACTTAAGGATCGTCTTTTGAACCAGGTCGAACCATTCCATAATGATTCTTGGGTCCTCGCACTTTGCCCGCTCATAATTATAGCGTCTAGAGAACCTTGTATCGAGTTCTGGGTGTCGTTTAACATATTTTGTAACCCAATTTTTGCCGACGGTTTAGATCGGGGTTATTCCACGTGTCGCGAGTAAGAGATTAGCCATTTCTTGCACTATAGAAGGTCGTGGTGCTACTCCACGTATATCCATAGAAATCACCTAATTTTTTTTTAAGCGAATTCTCCTCAATTTCAGTCAATTTAAACGAATTTGCGCGTAATTCGACGCGGTTTTGACGTCCGTGAAGACGCGCGTATAACGTTGTATATGGGATATTGTATATGCATGCTGCTTTGCGAATTGACAAATTTTCCTGCTTTTTGATAGCCTGGATAGCAAGTAAGATATTGCCTTCTTGTTGTGTCAATTTTTGACGATTTTGGGAGCGAATTGGTGGCATGGTGGTTGGTGGAAGAAAGATGGTCTAATTAATTAACGCGTTTTGGTTGGGGTGATCCGGCCGACCGGGATGATCCGCTCGGTGGTGAATTACGTTAGTCTTCCGCTTTTAGTAAGCAGCTGAATGCAGCAGGGATTGGTTGCTGTCAAGGCGATCGACGTATATGCACCTATATAGACAGGATAAAGTCTGCCGGGTGGGGCCTTTCCTATCTAGGCTGCCGCCGCTTTATGAGGGCGCTCATGCTCAGGATCACTGAGTAGACGTCAGTACGGGCTCAGGCTCAGTGATCACGCTCAGTCCTATCACGTGACCGATGACTAATGCTCAGTGATTGCTCAGTCGTGCTCAATGTCGGCTCAGTGAGTGTGCTCAGGCGTACTAGGTGGTGCCTTATTAAGCCTCACGTGAGCACCCTCTGATTTGGCCAGCCAAAATAGACCATACTCAAAATAGACGGACCCAACAGGGGCCATTCATTCCGTGATGGCTACTCCGTCGGTCATGTTTGGGCTGCCCTCGTTTTCTGACTACCCTACCCCACAGTGATTTGCGTCATATCTATCGTGCAGGGAATAAAATGGAAATAGTCATGCACTACGGGGCGATAATGTCAAAGTCTACAATTTCTTGAGGTGGCTCGAGCTCAAAATGTCAGGTACAAAAGGGGATCATGTCCAGCTCTAGATATCTCATGACTCCTTTCGAATTCAGATCGCTTTCCTCGAGCAGTGCCTCCAAACTTAGATCAGGCAGCGTCTTCGATAATGGGCGGACAGCTCTTTTTCTCCGAGCGCGATGAAAAGGCGAAAGAGAAGCGTCGACTCCTTAGAGAGAAGAATGGCTTCGTCCCCGGAGCACACAAGGAGGAAGATTCCATTCGAAACAAAAACAAAAAACTTCCCAAGACAAAGAGGCTCGATTTCAACGATTATTTCCCCTGTTTCCACTGGTGACCAAAACGACGCTGAAAATGGCTCCCCTCTGTATCCAAACCCAGGCCGCCCTCCTTTTTGCCCAGCCTGGTCGAGCGGCTATAAGTTGCTTCGTCTGCCCTCCCCCCCGGAGGTCTTTCAATAAACTTCTCATCCCACCTCCGCTGCCTCGGTCGGCCTCTACACACTTGACTCTTAAGTCTCCTATCACAAAATCCAATCCTTGGCCTTTGTCTCTTTATTCTCCCCATGGCGGCTGTCTCCGTACCTCCAGCTCAGGTTGATGACCATCAGTTCTGGAACGATCCAATTCTTTGCGAGGAAACGCGAGCCAGATTGAAACATTTCCGCAGTCCTGGATGGCTCCCTCCAAACTTCAAGCCAAGAACGCTAATAGGAATCGCCGTGGTCGAACGGTACTGGCGGAAGTGGGTTTGCCCTTGATGAAATGAAAACCTTGTGGTTGGGCACTAACACCGAAATAGATATTGTATTCAATCGAACCAGGACTACGTGAACTATCTTCTGCTGGAAGACCAAGCGATCTACATGAACCTTTTCGACTGGATGTTTAAGACATCAAGAAAGAAAGCACTTCAATCGTATGACGAATACTGGCGCCGCCTTTGTCAATACTTCGAGCTATTCGCCCGTCGCAGTGTTAATGACGATATTCATAAGCAGATGCGACGCGTACGGTTGCTTCTTCTGTTCTGAAGGGGATTGAGCTGACTGGAGCATAGTTTCTCAATGGCGTATTCCCGGCAGAGCGCAAAATTTCCAGACGAACGAAGGATAAGAATACTCTAGATGTGAATGTCTTTTGTGTGATCTATCGGCATCACTGGGTCCATTCGCGGTTTTTTCGTCACGGAAGTATGATCGTCCAATTTGCTACCATCCAACTCTGGTCAGCCATTACCGGGACCCGACCCGGCGTCTTACTTCCACAGAACACCTCTCTACCTGATGAATCCTCTCTGAGCAAGCGCAAACAAAATCCCACTTTTCAGAGTGATCTTCCGAAGCACATCCCCGTAACAGACCTTCCGGACTCGGTCTGTTACCGCTCTTCTACCTGCGCGACCCTCAGAGCAGACGTGACGTTCTTTGTGCGGTGATAGAGTTTCGTAATTTAAAAGGTCGGCCGGAAGGTGCTGATGGGTAAATGTGGTCATAGTTTTAGATGCAGGAGCACCGGATTCACTACTGACAGTCACTGCTCACTGCCAGAACCAAATTTTTCATGCACGGCGATTATCAACTGGTATATTGTCCGATCACTCAAATTATTTCTTTTGCTTTTCGAGATCGAGCGTCTGTTAATACCAAACTTATACCGGAGCTCATTTGGCGGCTCCGAATTCCAAAACGCAGTTCCTCGCTTCCGCTCCGCCGAGGTTCTTAATACGCCCCTCCTTCGGCGGCTTGATCGCACAAAGTGTGACTATGAGCTTCATCCGTCGTTGCCGATGACTTATGAGTCAAGTCGACGAGCACTTAGGGAATTAGGTCGAGATGCTCGATTTGAAGACGATATCGGACATTACAATTCTCGTCGTTGGGCCGCAAATGAAGTCAATCGTGAGTCACCCAGTGCCAAAATTCCGCAAGCCTTACTGCCATTCTCCGGAGTTCTTATTATATTAGATCTGACTAGGAGCGGACAGGGAACTTCACTAGCCAGGAGCGGCGGAGGGTAGATCCGCCTATGTGACGCAAGTCTCTGTCCTAAATAGGCTTAGTTTCAATCATGGATCCTATGTATTGTGCTCCACTACACTCTACAAGTATCCCCGCACATATCTTGATCATCTATCTCCATCTCAAAGATTTCGATCAGTGGTCTCTTCTCTCAGTTCTTCTTTACTTGGACTCTCCTTTAGAATAGCTATCATGTGCTCTTCCAACATGAGTCACCAAGCAGCGCGTGCACAAGAGGAAAGCACGACCGAGATGGAAACTCGTCCCTCCTTCGCGCCCCATCAAATTTCTCAGACTTCTCACCTATCCAACTCTTCACCTTCCACCTCCTATCCCACTATGTCCTCTGGCAACGCCGATTTATCCCAGGCCAATCCTCGATCCCGCCGTGAGGCCCAAAGCTCTGAGTCCAGCAGCTCCAAAGCTGCAACGTCTGTGTGGAGTCAAAAGTCATCCACACCCCAATCTCCGGCTTTATCTCTCCCATCCTCCAATCCCGAGAGTAGTGACCTTGGAATCGATCCCACAACCCTGCTGACCGCTCATATCCTCGACCGACCCTCCTCTCTTGACCAGCTTTGCGACTATCTTGACGTACTCAAAGATGAGCTCGTGTCAGATGACCCTCCTAGCTCCCAATACGTTCTGGTGCAACGGATCCCAGCCGATCTTTTTTTAACGATTGTTGAACACCCTGAACTTCTAAAAGGGGTGCGCGCAACAATTCGCCACCACGAGCACGACGTCCTATATAAGATGTCGTACCACTACCATGAGAAAATCGGCTGTTATTTTGATATCTGGATTAGCAATGCTCTTGGTGATATGGGGTTAAGCATTCTCAACCGTGATTTTTGGCTTGGAGGGGCTGGACGGTCCACTGGTCGCGTGTGCGACAAGCAGGCAGACAAATCGTTTTTCCCTGGAAGGAATCCGGCGCCCGGTACACCTGTACAATGGCCCTCTCTTGTGGTAGAGATTGGGATATCCGAGTCCCTTCCCCAGCTACGGACGGATGCCCAATGGTGGTACTCCAACTCAAACCAGAAAACCCAGCTTGTGGTGCTCATCTCCGCCAATCCCACCACTCACGATGCCGACATCGAGATTTGGACGCAAGTCGTCAACCGAAGAGTTGGAGCTACCACCAGGGGTACCACCAGGGGCGAGAATACTTACGTCCTGGAGCGTACCAAGTCGGCTAGGCTTAGGAATGGAGTGGTGTCTGGTGATGTACTGGAACTTGATTTCCAGACTTTGATGGGGCGGCCGACACGAAACCCCCAAGAAACGAATCTACAGCTTACTCCGATTTGGATACAGAGTATGTGTGAGTAGCGTGCCATTTGGCGTTGTCAAATTGTTGTGCTGTCGCTACAACCTGAATCGAAATCGTATACCTTATCGTCTGTGGTTTCGAAACATTTTATGAGTTTACCTTTGTTAACTAGCTAGCTTAGTTCGATGTTTCCGATGAACAATCTTTATCTCCCATCAAGCTTGTTACAAACTAGTAGCAAGTCCGGCTTTCGCCTGGTTTCTGGGTAAAATTTTCTGGGAGGATCGTCCTAGGTTGTTTTTCCGTCGTCCCTTTAGCCTGACTTTGCGACGCTCCAGGGCTTCCTGGATGCCTAGTCGTTACGGTCTCAACTGACCGACCCGCCAACCCGACCCCCTACGTGACTCCAAGCTCCTCATCTATGGAGAGGCGCCTTCAACTTTCCCGACAGCTTGCACTGCAGTTTCGCAACTACCGAGACGCCAATGATCCCTGGTCGAACGAGTTCGACCCAGAGACCCTCGCTAGGATTGGCGTTATCCTGACCGCAGACAGCCCAGTGCACTTACCCAAATCGGAGGACCTATTCCCAGCTGCCTGGCCGATAGACCGGTCCGTGCTCAATAAGGCCGTGAAGAACTTCCTTCGTCTTACTTCCCACCTTCCTATCACCCCTGCTCCAACCTCCACACCAACTTTCCCTCGCCCTGAAAGGTCACTTGGCCGTTCGTCAACTCGAACGTCAAGCCGGGCGTCTTGTGTCAGGTTCAAGCCAAGCGTCTATTGACCCCCTGCTACAAGCGCCTATTGAAGCGGTTGAGTCGAACCACATTCCTGGCTATGCCTTCCGTTCATGGCGGTACACCACAGCAACCGTCGGACTAACAAACCTAGATATACTCACTACCTACTGCTTGGATTCCGGTTGCGTTATGATGTTGATCGATTCAAAGATGTCCGCATCCGTCCCCTAGGATCCCGCCCCTAGAATTGACTTTCACGGCGTCCCTTGTGCACCCGTCTGGAAAAGGCACTACGCTCTGGTCGGCCTCCAAGCTGCTGCTATCTTTGGTTTTCGAATCGGGGAATCAACAGCTTCACCTTTGCATACAGGGACGGCGAAGTCTCCACCGGTCAACGCCCAGAATTCCGGTGTAGCCATGATCTTAGTGTCGGCATCGGAACTAAGCTGGTCTGTCTCATCGCGGCATCAACCCTCGTCAACATGGATCACGATGGGATTGGAAGCCGAGCCCAGTGGAGCAAGATCATCTCCGATCACTATAGGATTAGCCTACGTGCCTAACTTGGGGGAAACGATAGAGTCGCATACGACCACTTCAGGCTATTCACACACGGCCTAGTGGGGATTGAAGCTTCGCAATATCAAGTTAGCGAAATCAATCATGCTTGTAGAAGGTCTCTTACCCAAGAATTTGTGTGCTTTTTCTGTAATAGAGGTTATATTGATTTGAACCAGTAGAAGAGATGGAAACAAATACGTAGTGGATGACGAACGGAAAGCTGAGCACTTGGTGACGATAAAATGATCAAATTGGAATTTTTTTTTTTTTTTTTTTTTTTTTCTCACGAAGACGGCGTGCGAGGTACACGGCTTTATACCTTTCATCGGACCGATTACGCGTTGTTCAACCTGTAAGCTGAGGTGGACTCGTTCGGAGAAAGTCTCAAGCTCAGGGCAATGCTCCGGCATAATGGCATCTAGACGAGACCTATCTACCAATCGATTCTGTGACTAATGGACCGTGTATGGTACTACTACACGAGAAAATTGAGTGCGCGGTTAGCTGGTGGTCGGGAAAGCTCCAGCCTGTGATATTTGGGGTCTACGATAAGATGGTCAAGTCCTTGCACGAGCACCATGATATGTTTGCCCAATGGCACATATCGTTGAATTTACGGCCAATTTTGCCCTAACTGGTGAATGACAAGTGGACATGTGGATCTATTCCAGAGACCACTCTACGCATCTTTTACACTGGCTGTCCAGGGTAGCAATTGACCGGGCGGCGGGATCAAATAAAATCGTCCAGTTACACACTGCTGTGTTGACCAATATTGTTTTTGCTCATCATCACCGATCAGGAACTAAATATTTTTTGTCTCGTGGTAGCCCCCACAATTGCAAAGATATCATAGCCAGCAGTTGTTGTTAGTATTGTTGTTAGTATGATAATATTGATTTGAAAGGGCATTACTCTCAAATGCAACTGTAGTGGCTCCTAGGAATTGATGTGCCGTGAGCATCAGGATGCTAGGGGCAGTTAAGGAAGCTTCTAGGAGTACTTGTGAAGTTCTAAAGTTCCCAGGAGCAAGAAGAAGAACCAACTCGCTTGTTCCTAGGATACTCCGATGGGCCCCCGGATAAGTGACATCGACCTCTGAAAAGCCATAGCCCTCAGACGCAAGGTTTAGTCCAAGAAAATTTCATGATTCGGTATTCCTTTATGGAGCGCTTCAATGAAACCCTATGGTTCATAAGAGACATCATAGGGCCAAAAGGACCAAGGGCCGCAACGGCACCATACTATAATAGTATCATACAGGATCATACCTATTTCATGTAACTCCTAGATTACAGGTGTTCCAAGTATTGTGGCTTATCTGTCTTAAAGCGGTGGCTGTGCAGGCTAGACAAAGCTCCTGTAATTACCTTACATCGGTAAATAACAAGTAGCTGTATCGAATACGGGCCCAGAACATGACCTAAGCTGGTGACCGAAATGGCCCGGCTATTTATCAATCGAGTCTTAAGGCGTAATGCACTTTCTGCGGATTTTGATTTTCTAAGATTTAATGTGTTACAGAGATAATCTAAGTGTATGGGAGTAGGTTGTCGGGCCTTGTTCATATATCCACCGTAAGGGGATACAAGATGAAGTCTAACTGGTTTTCAATAAGCTCGTTCATTCCTATAAATAGTGCAAAATTAATCTCGATGATGCGGCTTGGGTCCTAGTCTGTAAGAGCCTTAAATCACAATATTCTAAACCTGTCATATGTAATCTAATAGCATTGACCTGGTAAACAAAGATAATATAATAAGATAAATAAAAACTGTAATCTAGCAGCGAGTTGAATGGTGGCATAGCCGCAGAATAGTAAAACTAATAAATATAGTCCCACCTCCCAGCTGGAGGCGAAGCAACCAGGATCGACCGCCAAATTGATGATGCCAGCCTTTCGTTGAGGGGACAACGGTTAAGAGTTCTGGTGACTAACTGCATTGGGTTGGGGCTAGCGTGGTGCATTTTATTGAGGTGAGCTGCTGACTTAGCTCAAGTCGTGCGCAGTGAGTGGATCAGGCTGCTCAGGTGATGCTCAGTGAGCGAAAATTATACTTATATAATACTCAGGGCTATGCTCAGTTTTACTCAGTGAGCAAAAAGCGGCAAGGGGTGAGCACTAAAACGGAAAGGGAAAGCCAAGACTTGTCAGACATTATCCTGTCTATATGCGTTTATCATCTCTTTTTTCTTTCCTTATTCTCCGGCACAGACCTTGGACAGTCAGAAACTCTCGACTGTTGAAGGTGGGATATTAACTCCTATTGCACCCGTCCACGCTGATCAACCCCGCTCCCCGCCCTAAAAAACGCGGCTGTCGTCATCGTCGGCGAATTCGATTTGGTCTCGTCGGACCGGACTTGTTTAAATTGGAGCATCTCCACGCTCGTGCCCGATAACCCTTGGCGTGGCCGGGCACTACTACACCTTGTGCGCGAAAAAAAAAAAAATTGGAGGTGGACTCGCAGTAGGTTTCACTTATCTTGGCAAGTGTGCGCGGCCGGTGGCGGCTTTGTTGACGGAGATAACAGTTCAATCAAATTTATGACTCTTCCTTCTCTTACTCCTCATTTTTCTCAACCTAATCCTCACCCTCGCTGATTCGACAACCCGCCCATATGCCCCTCACTATCCTTTCCCGATCGAACCTGCGCGAGCTCTTGCACTCTCTGACCCGTGACGAGATTCGCAACCTCCAAGCCAATCTTTCCGAAGCGCTACGGGAATACTCCACAGGTTCTCAGGATAAAGGTTGCTCAGCTACCTATCAGCCACAACGAACGGCGATCACACGCCAGAATGGTTGCACCACATTGTTTATGCCTGCCACCACGGGCCAGACTCTAGGCATCAAGATGATTTCTCTCCAGGATGGAGCCAAAGCAGGCTGTGCAATTGAACGGAGTGGCTTTGACGCCGAAGAGAGTGACTCCGGCTCAAGCTCTCGGCGAAGAGCCTCCGCTCGGAACTCAGTAGCCTCAATCTCCTCTGACATGAGCGATGTCTCAGTAGGCTCCTCCCAAGAAGATGGTGGTTCTGTGAGTCCTACGGCCACCAAAGATAGTGGGGGTTATAGCACCGATAGTTCGACTCTTCTCACCGGCTGCGTGAACCAACAACCAGTCATCTCCAAGACTCTTGGCGCTTGGCCCGGAGCGGGGACCCGCGACACCTCACCTCGAGGCAGCGTAACACTCCTCGATGGGGAAAGTCTCCCATTTGCCCTTATCAACGCCCATGAACTCACAGCCTTCCGTACTGCGCTGGCCTCGTTGATGATCTTCAACAAGCGCAAGAAGGTGCGCACCCTGTTGGTCTTTGGAGCTGGCACTCAAGCCTATTGGCATATCCGGCTCGCGTTGACACTTCGCGGCGACGAGATTCATCGCGTATATATTGTGAACCGATCATTTGATCGTGCTGCGAAACTTCTTCGGGACATCTACTTGCCTGAGAACTCGGATTGGCGCCGCGATGTGAAATTCTCGGCCGTGAGCAGCGATTTTGGCGACTATCTTCGCATTTTGAAAGAGCATGTGCGTAAAGCGGATGTCATCTTCTGTTGCACGCCTTCTCTCACTCCGCTTTTCCCGGCTGAGTTCCTCACTTCGCGTGAAGGTCGTCAGAAGGGTCGCCTAATTATCGCCGTCGGGTCGTACAAGGCACACATGGCAGAGCTACACCCTGATATCCTCCGAGATGAGGTCAACGTGACCCCGCCTCACCGGCACTTCCATAAGCACACTCGCCGGAGTGGGGTTGTGGTTGTTGACAGTCTCGACGCGGCCATCAAGGAGGCCGGTGAGGTCATTCAAGCTGGCGTCAAGCCGAAGCAATTAGTCGAATTGGGCGAGCTGTTGATGGTGCGCCACGCCACACTCAATGAGGATGGTCAAAGTGAAGATAAGGGTCTGACGGAGTGGGTAGAGAAGGGTAATGTTATCTTCAAGAGCGTCGGCCTGGGCTTAATGGATCTCGTCACGGGTGGTGATCTAGTACGGCTGGCGAGGGAGCGCAATCTGGGTACTACAGTAGACGACTTTTAGGATATTTGCATTTGATCGTGTTGGGCGCTGTATTATACCCTTTGATACTTTTTGTTCTGTTCGTTCCATTTGGCTGTGAATTCAAGATATACCGATCATCCGAGGATCCTCCTTCCCCGCGTTTGAATCGGCAATTCTCGGTCTGACTTCATTATAATAAGCGGTAAACCAACCTAAACACAATAAAACACGTTTATTCAGAAGAGCACAAAGATAAAAGATGCTTCCCAACGCCACAATCCTCACAAACATCACTCGCAGAACAACAGGAACCATAGCCCACCTCACAATCTCTCGCCCAGCCAAACTAAACGCCCTTAACACCCCTCTCCTTGAACAACTCCCAAAATCTGTCGTATCAATCACATCCCAAAATGCAGACCTCCTCGGCATAGTCCTCACTGGTGTAGGGCCGAAATCCTTCATCGGCGGAGCAGATATATCCGAGATGGCACAGTTAAACTCCCCTCCGGCTGCAGAAGCATTCATCACGAAGGTCCACACGGCATGTAACAGTATCCGCAACTGCCCTGTCCCAGTAATCGGGCGTATCAACGGGTATGCACTCGGTGCAGGGTTGGAAATGGCAGCATCCTGTGATTTGAGGGTTGCAAGCTCAAATGCAGTGTTTGGAATGCCAGAAGTATGTATTCTGCTACTCTATAATTCATAACTACATGATCGCATTGCTAACTGATTTCAGGTTCGAATTGGGATTCCCAGCGTTGTCGAGGCGGCTCTTCTGCCTGGACTTATTGGGTGGGGTCGTACCAGGCAGCTTCTTATGCTTGGGGAGAATATTGATGCTCGAGAAGCGTTCCGGTGGGGTCTTGTGGAGAAGGTTGTCGAACCGGAAGAGCTGGATGAAGCTGTGGAGATTTGGTTGTCTCAGCTAGATAAGAATGGACCCCTTGCTGTGCGAAAGCAGAAATCATTGATGCGGACTTGGGAGAATGTTTCAATGGATGAGGCCATTCAAGCCGGTATTTCTGTGTTTAGCGAGGCTTTTGTTGCCGAGGGAGAGAGAACGGGGCCAGCAAGAATGATGGGGGCTTTTTTCCAGGCTTAGGCTTAGGATGTTCTACTTTATCTCCGAAACAATGATCATTCATGTCAAGTCAAGCATTAGTCGATTAGGCATTTGCTTTTATGTCTATTCCATCAATCTCCAGTCTAAATTGGTAGGAAGAAAGATACAATCAGACTCCAATCCCCGAAACCCAGCCGTAATATACAAGCCACATGATTACCGATACATCAATCAATCCAAGATCCAGAATTCATTATGTGCCCCTTACAGCTTCAGGCGCAGCAGGTTGGAGATCATCTCACGGCCAGTGATGCGAGTCGTCGCCCACAGGGTAGGGAAGTCCAGGGTGCTGGTGAAGGTATCGGCGTAGCCGAAGAAGAGCATAGGAGGGATCCAGCCACGAGCGTACTCGAGCGCGAAGCAGGACGAGTCCATCTTATACTGCTTGACCTGGCCGCGCTGCAGGTGGTGAACGGTACCGGCAGGGTAGGTCTCGGCCTCGAAGGCGCCGGGGACGTAGGCCAATTGGGTTCCAGACAGAATGTTGAAGTAGTCGTCAGCGGTGTGGCGCCCAGTGTGACCCTCGGTACCAATGGAGGTACCGAAGATGATCAGGTACTCAGTGATACCTAGGAAAAGATTGTCAGTCAAAAAGCTCTTCATTGATAGAAATAAAGATGCGCTTCGAGTAGGGTGATGCGCAATTCAGCATTCACGTACTGGCATGGATGATGTACATCGCGCCCATGGCACCACCGGCATTGTTGAAAACCCACTCCTCCTCGGTGCTCAGGTACTTGGGTCCAACCTTCTCCTCCAGCTCGGAAACAATGAAGTTGACGATGGAGCGGGTGTCCTCGCCATGGGTCTTAATGGCGCGCTGCGACAGATCGTGCAGGTGCTCCGGGTCGAAGATGTAGAACTGCTCCAGGCGCGCGTCGAGGTAGCTGTAGACGGCAGTGAACAGGGCCAGGAAGATGGCCAGGAGGCTCAGGTTACGGATGGAGAAGCAGCGGCAGCCGCAGCTGGAGCTGGTAGGCTTCTTGCTGGAGGATTTGGAAGGCATTGGGAGGGACGTTGGGGGGGGAGGTGTAGGAGTTGCGAAAAGTGAAAACCCGAAAATTAAATAGCAAAGTTATCAGCCCCTGGCGAACCCCGGAGTTCCACTGTGGAGCCTGCACTGTCCACAAACAAGAACCAGGGCAAATAGATGCACAATGGAGATGAAGCTGCGTGATTATAGGAAATAGTCAATTTGTTATTCCAACGAGTTATTGATATTTGACCTTTATATAGTTTCGCTTTGGTATCACAAACAACCATGGCTATCGCAGTATGTGCCCGCGGGCCCCGAACTATCCACACGCCATGTCGGATCGCCCCAATCCGAATCATATTTGCGCTGATTGGTCATAGCTCAACAAAGATGATATGACATAAGATTCAATTGGTATACAGCTTAAGAGCCTTAGAATACAATGCAGAGAGCAAACATGGAATTTTTCACGGTCGGCTCAAAGCCGTGTATAGCTGACTAGGTTTCAAGTTCATTGGGTCGTATGCCCAGTTTCCCCTTGCAGTCTGTGTATCTATATTGTCAAATATAGGGGCTAGAATTCTAATTTTATCTTTATTCAGTAATAATTACATTATTTGGAACTTCGAGCAGCGTCTGCCTAACTGACTTATAGCCTCAGGGGTACATCTGGGCAGCAGGGCCATCTCTTTCAAGCGAATAGAATGTGGAAATCTCACTAATCTGGCTGTGTGTTTTGTTTATGCCTCCAGGGCGTTGACTATTACCCGTTTAGTCAATAATCTCGTGTTAATAATATGTTGAAAATATTGGTGCCCAGGTATTGGGGAATGGTCCTATCTCGAAGGACTATCCTTGCGACCCTTTAAAGTCCAATGTTCTCTTGAGATCTTTAAAGAATATAAAGTCTGGGTCCTGTTTCCAGGGCCATTAAAGAGCAAATAACCAATAGAAACTCTATCGAACGGGGACTTTACCTAGTCAACAACTTTATAATTCATCTCAGGGAAAAGGCCCCTCATGCTCTTAGCAACATGTCCAGGTAGCTAATTACATACTTGATCATACTGGAGACCTCGCACTCAGTATATAGCGTGTATCTTGCACATAACAGGAGTTGGAAAGTTTTTTCCCGATGTCAAGTCAACCTGACTTGTTGATCCCAGAACTGTGCTCCGACATAGGCATGCAGCACACCCGAAGATATATCTCTCCGCGTACCCAGCCGACGGCAACCGTCTCTATGGAAAATTTACGTTCATAAAACTGGCTTGCACTGAGGTATGGCTCAGTGACCTCAATGATTTTTGATCTGCTCGGTATTCATATTTAGGCGTTTTTTACCTTTCCTTGGGTTGATCGCAGGTTATACCATATATCGTCCATGACGTGGTGCTGATCATCACCCACTCTAAAACGGGCCTGTCTCCGGACGCGCGCCCACATCGGATATACGCTAACTTTTCACCCTTGTCACCTACGAGCTAAGTCCTAGGATACTCTGGAGTGACAATGCGGGGTGCATATAGAGAGTCTTCAGGAAAATGTGGCTTGAGAATTCGTCATCCGATCTGCCTTGCGGGTAATAAAAACCAAGCTGCGGAAAATTTCAAGGCTGAACCATGGGAGTAGATTTCGGTGGGCAGGAGTCAATTCTTCCAATAGGACAATTTATGCGCTACATATCTCCGTACTATTACCTACAAGGTTGTGCACGTCCTCATGAGATACCTGTCACTCAAGTTGAGAAAGGGGCCTGTAACTCGGGAGCATCGGACCAGGAGCCCCTGATCTCTATATGGATCATAGACGTTGTCTGGAGTGGTCGAAATGTATATTGCTTCTAGAAATACCTCTTGGAACGCTTCTTCGGAGCATCTTCGGATATCCACACTGGGTCGATTTGACCACGTTCTCCGATCCAGCTTGATCCAGTATGATACTCCGCTAAGCGGGCCGGCGCCGTCGTCTCAGATTCACCGTCACCGGAGATCTTCCCCAAATGCAAAGCCTCTCAAACTCAAATATCATCCGCTACACCTTCGGCAAAAGCCCAGTCGTGGAAAATCTTCACGGACCAGGCCGAGGTTGACATCGCGGAATAGTATGAAGCACCGTTAAGAATAAGCCGGTGGAGCTCCGCAGATGACAAGCTGAGACAGGACTGCTCCGTGCTCTATAGGGAACCCACCACGGACGAATTTCCAAAACCATTGTCTCCGAACAATAGTATTTAAGCATGTTGATCGCTGCACTCCATCTCGTTTAAACTTTTAGAATCAAGAGACTGTCCTCGACCACATTCCTCTCATTAGTAGTCATCTCGATACCTTTCACCCACCATGAAGTCTTTCCTTGCGCCATTGTCGTTCCTTTCTCTTGCGCTCGCTGGTCTGAGCAATGCCGCTACCATCCCTACCAAGTCTTTGGATAAGCGTGCCACTTCCACCTGTGACCAGTGGGGTACCATCACCACTGGTAGTTACATTGTCTACAACGACCTCTGGGGCGAAAGCTCTGCCACCAGCGGCTCGCAGTGTGTCGGTGTGAACTCGGTCAGCGGTTCCACCATCTCCTGGTACACTACCTGGACCTGGGCCGGCGGCTCCTCGAGCGTGAAGAGCTTTGCCGATGTCTCGCTGCAGTTCACAGCCAAGACGCTGAAGAGCATTTCCAGCATCGCCTCGACCTGGAAGTGGAGGTAAGCAAAAAAAGGAAATGAAATAGGTCGATATGAGAAGAAGCTAACGACATCCAACAGCTACTCCACCACCTCCATCGTCGCCGATGTCGCTTATGATATGTTCTTGTCTTCCACCGCTGATGGCGATGACGAGTACGAGATCATGGTCTGGCTTGCTGCGCTGGGCGGTGCGGGCCCGATCTCCTCGACCGGCTCTGCCATCGCGACAACTACCATCAATGGCGTGACATTCAAGTTGTACTCTGGTCCCAACGGATCCATGACCGTGTACAGCTTCGTTGCGGAGTCGACTACCACTAGCTTCTCGGGTGATATGCTGGACTTCTTCACCTACCTCATTGATAACCAGGGACTGAGCTCGAGCTTGTACCTGATTGATGTGCAGGCTGGTACTGAGCCGTTCACTGGAAGTGCCACTCTTACTACTTCCGCGTACTCCGTTGCAGTTGTGTAAGCTGTCCGAGGCGCTTAGCTGGAGGCGAGTTAGGGATTGGGGCTTTTTTTCGTATATAGTCATTTGTATAGGAAGATCTGGAATCAATCCTGAATGTGTTGAATAATTGGCCATGGTCGTAGCATAGAGATGAAACCTGTATAGCAGTGCATGCAAAGTTGCACACCTAGCAATCGTTTTTGCAGAAGTGACGCCATTGGCATGGCATAATCCATTGCGTTTCAGCCCCCGGTCGCAACCAGTGGATCCTCATCTTTAAGCGCTGAAACTTGACTTCGTGGTTCCTGAAACCCAGCGCTAAGTCCCTTTGAAACAGACTTCCGTTTCACCATTGTCTTTCACCACCGGTCGCATCATGGCGCATTCTCTCCAGCATCAACAACGAGGCATCTGGAACCTGTAAGCGAGACGCGGTCGCCCCCAAGCTTCAGTTTCCACTTCCCACAGTTCTAATCCATCGCACATTCTCAACCACTGCATTTTGATCTTCCCCTCATTACAGCAAGAACCGACGTCAAATGTAGCATTTGTAGCGGAACCCGACGAGGGCCTTCCCGAGCGCGTATGCATGCTAAGAATAACACGACTCTATCAATAGATTTAGCGTAGCGGTAGGGCTTGGATAAAATTAGGAACAGTGACGTTCAAGTTGCAACAACATGCGGAGATCTGTAAGCGCTCGCGGGGGAAAGGGCGCTTATATAGAGACTGTGCAAAAAGCACCGAAACGGATCTTTTTTTAGACCCCAACACCCTAGTTCGAGGACCGGGAGGTTGCATGCATTGATAGCAGATGCAGTAACGTACCTGGAACTCGGAATTCAGGATCGAATTCTAAAATCGATAAGTCGAGTCCATGCGGGTAATGTGCCACCCCCCGTCCCAGCCCCGATGGAATCCGTGATAATTGACTGTTCTCATGCGAGGCGGCCAGACTATTACACGAAATCCATGGGTCGCGTTCTTCCATATTGGATCAGTCATTTGGCATGTTAACACGCTTCGACCCACCGTGGCGCCGTGTGACAGGGGGTCATTTTGCAAAAATCCTCCGCACGGACACAGGATTGGATGAACCCATTTCGCCAGATTGAAACGCGAACTCGCCACATTATTCCATAGGTTCTGGTTATGCCGTTAATATGCTACACTAGCTTGGCCTCAGCTGCAGACAGGAGATCCTTTGGCCCCCCCCTGGACCTAGGAAAGGGTGTTTTTACCCTTCGGAGTTCAAGTGGGCGCGGGCAAAGGTTGACAGGATTAGGATTCAGAATTCAAGGTTGTCAAATCCAATCCTAGATCGCCCCTCATTCTCTAAGTTTTCTAGGGACGTGTCAGAGGGTGGAGAATCTGACCTGGCATTTCGAACCTTGGATAACTAGGACCTTCCCCCGCGTCTTGGACAGGAGGAACTTGAGACGGTCGCGAGTTTCAAAGTATATCGAATGAGGAGGCTGGACTTTGAAGCTGGATAAGACTCCACAACTGTTGTTCTTTTCTTGGTTGTGGTGGGTCCCCCGGTTGATCTCCTCGCAGTTCTACAGCTGGATTGGCGATCGCCCCCTCAATCACTAGGATCTTTTTCTGTTCTGTTACAGGAGCCAGCGCTTGTAGAAATTACCTATTCTAGGAAGACTCCAACTAGGGAATTAGTGGAGGGTCAACGTACGAGACGAGCAAAAGCACGAATAAATCAATTCCCTGAATGAATCTAGGGATGGATTGGGCACTAGGTACATCTCGTAATGCATAATCCCCACTACATTCCATAGGGGAAAGTCTCAGCCAAGGTTCATCTCAGATCCAACTATGCATCCCCTGTACACTCTGACTGGCTCTGGGTCCTTGCAGGTCCTCCAGCCGCCTGGTCCTTTCTGGCTCCCCTGATGGCGCATACCGGAGCTATATCTACTCCCAGATTCCCACTCGGATTCTTCACGGGATTCATCCACATGCTCAACGTCGTCACCCTCCTTTTGACATCCCTATAATTATTCCATTTAATCGTTATAATCTCTCCTTTCCCTGCAGGTTGCCAAACTATTGATTCAATTTGAACCAACTCATAAATTGTGGACTTTGTCTCTCCTGATAAAATTCTCCGCTTCGACAGGTCTCAAACTTCACCTCAGTTAGGGCTATCGATAAGGGTTGACACGACAACCTCATCCTTGCTGCATTCTTTTTAACTGCCACGACTTCGCAAATTTCCATCCTGCTGGTCAGGAATTCGGTCATCTCATTTGCTTTTGATTGCTTTGTTTCCCACAAAGCCATTTGTCCGTCCAAGCACGAACAAAGCCTTTCATTTTAAGTGAAGCTACTCTAACGCACTTCATTCACTTGTCTTCACTTTGTGCTTGCTTCACCCTCAACACTTCAGGCTATTTATTAGCTTCGACTTGCCCCTCTACCCACATCATGCAGAACAACACCTCAGCAACGATGGCTCTCAACCGGGCTGCCCTCGATGAATTCGTTACCCAGCGAGTCACTCGGGAGATGGTTAGCTATTTGGCTCAACAAGCGTCACAAGTGATTCGGTGCGAAGCCCATGTGACCAACTCTGTCAGCCAGCATGGCCAACCGACACCCCCTGCAACACCTCCCATGGATCCAGAAGATCCCTCTCTGCCCCCATTGCCCTCTACTGAAGTCTTCATTGCCTCTCTCGTTGCTCGGTCGCAGGTGCAAGTGCCCACACTCATGAGCTCCCTGGTGTACCTTGGCCGTCTGCGTGCTCGCCTGCCCCCCGTCGCCAAGGGCATGCGCTGCACTGTGCACCGGATCTTCCTCGCCTCGCTGATCCTCTCCGCCAAGAACCTTAACGACTCGAGTCCCAAGAATAAGCACTGGGCTCGGTACACAGCGGTCAAGGGTTACGAAGGATTCGGCTTCTCACTACCCGAGGTGAACTTGATGGAACGTCAGCTGCTCTTCCTGCTGGATTGGGACACCCGTGTGACCGAGGAGGATCTGTTCACATACATGGAGCCCTTCCTCGCTCCCATTCGTCAACGCCGGGAGATTCAACTGCGCGAGCAAAAGGCCCAGGAGGAGCATCAGCGCAAGCAACAGCAGCACCGTGAATGGTATGCCTCTTTGCTCACCAGCATCCATGATATCTCTACTCACACTCGTTCCAGGCGTCGTCTGCATGTTTCGGCGGATCTGCTGGCCAGCCGCCTTCGTCGTCAAAAGCTGGAGGCTAGAGTTGACGGTCGTCGGGTTCCTGATAACTCTCTTCGTCGTCTCCCGAGCCATGTCTCTTGCCCCAGCATCCACACCACCCAATCTCCGCAGTTCGCTGCCGAGTCCGATCGCTACAACCCATATACCCGTCACCGAACATCGCCTCACAGGCCCGCTCGATCGATCTCTCCCCCATCCATCCGTGATGTTCCCGGCCTCTCTCATACCGAGACTTTCAACTCCCTCTGCTCTCGTTCGTCCAGCGTCGCCCCCAGCTCCCGCGGTACTCCAGGAAGCATTAGCACCGTTTCGTCCCATGGGAATGATGATTTTGCTATCTCCGACTCGAACAGCAGCCCTTCCGCCTCTCTGACCTACAGCTACGTCAATGTTGGCGCCATGGACTCTAAGCAACCTTTCGAACCAGTCCGCCAATCCAGCAAGAAGATGAAAGTCCACGGTCACTCCGGCGGCTTCGTTGCCCGCTTCCTCGCCTCCGCCACAGGCTCCTATGGCCGCATCGGTCGGCCACACGCTTAAATCGAGCTGGTCTCGAATCGTGACTGGCGCCAATCTAATACCCCCTGCATCTTGCAATTTCCACCATGCTCTTCCTTTCGTCCATTTATCTCCCCATCTCACATCTACATTTTTATTTCTGCTTGGCTAAAAGCATTTCACCCGTTGATACGTCTTGACAATACCCTTCATTTCCCAGCTCAAATTTGTCACCTCTTTCATCCATTAGATATGCCACTCTCTTTACTTCTTTCACCCGCTACGCTACACTGCATTCAGGCACGGCGTTTTGGTTACTGGTCATTGGTACGGTTCGGTCTGGCCGGTCTACGGGTTTTCCTTTCTTGAATCATTTTCTGGGGGTCGGTTGGGATGATGGAATGTTCATTAGACGCCTGTGTCATGTATCTACTGGATGTATTTACCCTTTTTTCATTTCAATGTTCTACCCAATCCCTGCGTTGGACGTACAGTGCAACGTACTTAATCAATGAATATCCTGAATTTGAAACATCCGATCCCTATGCGTAACCGCTACAGTGTGTACATGTACAAGTAACTGTACATTCCTTGCTTCCGTCTCCGTCCCGCAAATATCTCCGCAACTCAATATGGCAGACTCGAGGCAACTGGTCGTGTTTCAACGGTCCTGCAAGGGTAAGGCTATGCCCCACATACCTTACCCTCCGGTCCACCGGTCCGGCGGCGAAACCTTTTATTACCCGTTGCTCATTACAGATTTCTTTTTATTGCCTAGGCGATCGGTAGGTATCCAAGACATGCACATAAAAATTCAATAGTTAGATCTTCAATCGTGGAAGTCGGGCTAGTTGTCTATGTAAATAGAGTAAGACAAATGGAGCGCCCCGCCACAATGCCCCTAGCACGAGCGTATAGAGTTGCATCTGGTGGTGTCGCGTAAGTAAAAATGGATACCTTGCTTTGGATCGCTGAACTGGAATCTGCTTACAGATAGCAATGGATCGACGCTGGTCGCTTTCAATACGGTCGTCATCCACCGAGTGATGGGTGAGACGGAGATGAGATCCATGATTGAAGGAGGTCTGGAATGTGCGGATGTGCGGTGTGTCGCAGATCGTTTAAGTACGGTGTAGTCTAGCCCGTGTAGTGTTGTAGAAAAGAGTATGATAGATAGAATATCCACTCGATCCTTGAACGTGTGGAAGCGAACATTATGTAGTCAGATCACGGAATGATCGCTATCACATTAATTGGGCTTACTGTTTCCAAGGCTATCTCACCTCGTAACGAACCCTGTAAGCCCTCAACTCAAATTCGTGACCGTCAAATCCGGATGCCTTAGGGGAACCAGCCCGTTTCAGCAATATGAGCAGCGCCCGCGCAAGAGATTCCTTAATAGGAAGAGTAATCAGTGCTATGGGGCCAAATCAAAGGAATTGAATAAGCGTGATATGATCTCTCGCTCCGTTCAACAATGATCGGACTCCGGACTCCGAGTAGTCGCACGGACTTTGGGTTTGCGACGAAATTTCGAGGTGCATTTCTAAATAGGGTTTGAACCCATTTTTGGTCGATCGTGCGGTTGCCACAAGGGTTGGAGCTGGACCAGTGGGGCTACAATTTTGGTGTGGGGGATGGGGGCGGTTGTGTGTGGAGCTTGGGTACTTGTGCTGGAAGAAGATGGTTGGAAGCATGTAAGGAAACTGTGGAGGGTAAGTTTCTGAATATTGAGACCGTTCGCAGCCTGTTCGTTCGTCTGAATGTACTTTTGAAGAGTGATTTTGCAGGGTTGACAATGTCTTAGACCGGGGGTGGTCGACCGTTGATCTATGTGACGGGTCATATATCTCGGCCCGGAACAAGCTAGTAACTCCTAACTCCCGAAGTCTTACCAGAACGCGGCATTTATTGGAAAATTTATAGATCTAAAGTAAGACATGGGATAGAGGTTAATCATGATAAAGGACCGTGGTAAAGAAGAGGGGACAGCACGACTGGCTACGTCATAGTGGATATATCAGGGCCAATAAAAGGTTTCAATACTAACCTGATATTGTGCCAAATCTCGCCCTTCTCGATGGATTGAATCGTAAGTATACAAATATTTTTCTGTATAGATGTCTAAGAGCCGTCCTTAGAATAGATTAGCAGTGAAAGGAGCTGTCATGAGGTAAATCATTCTGACAATGGTCATTTGTAGATGAAAGCAATATTCAATCATCACTTAGCGTGGTATCAAACCCCACAAATAATCAGCCCCTCATCGCGGACAGTCTAATGCTGCAGAATAGTGAAAACTCATTCAACCCACCTCGACCCGTGTATAACGTCCAATATAGTCATGGCTCAGATCGCGATACTCACGGGTGGCTGTAAGAAACACCCCCACAACATGAAGAATATCAAAAGAGCCCCAAATGAGGTCCCTAACATCACATAGCAAGCGGCATAGGCCTCGACGTCGCCCAAAGACTCAACAGCACCGCAAACTGGAAAGTCCACATAATCGGCAGCAACAAACAACGCGGTGAAACCGCAGCATCCAGACTCAACAATGCGACCTTCCACCAAGCAGACATAACCAACTACCAACAACAAGCAGCCGTCTTCGACAAAATTTTCGCCGAACACGGTCGTGTGGACTTTGTGTTTGCAAATGCCGGCATCGGACAGGACCCCGGGGCTTTCTTTTCGACACATGAGACTGGGATCCCGCCGGAGCCTAATATCGAGGCACTTGTGGATACTAATTTCAACGGCGCTATTCACACGAGCTACCTGGCGATGCACTATTTCCGACGATCTCCACCGGAGAGTAGGGGTGGAAGACATCTTATTCTTACGTCGAGTATTGGGGGATTCTATCCTTGTGTTCCTACCCCGATCTATTCGGCGACGAAACGTATGTATCCTTTACCTTCATTCTAAGTTTTCTTGGTACTATTTGCTGATACTGTGGCAGATGGGCTGGTGGGATTTACGCGCTCCATTGGGAAGAAGCTTGCGGAGGAAGGTGTTAAAGTGAACGCTATCTGTCCAGGTGTAGTCGAAACATCTTTGTTGACGCCTGAACTGAAAGCTATTTTTGGGAAAAGCCTTGTTCCAATTTCAAATGTCACTGACGTGGTAATGGGAATCCTGTCTGGCAATGAGGTGGTTGATTCGAAGGGTGTGATTGTTTCCGGCGAAGACTTGCATTCGCGGACCATTTTGATTTCTGGAAAGAATCATTACTTTGTTGAAATGCCGGGGATTTATGATGAGGAGTCTCGGATTACTCTGGAGGCGATGATGGGTTGATGATGTGTCAATGTGGAAGGACGTCAAATGTATCATCCGAGTCTCAGGGGCTTTAGAATGGATCATATCAATTTGGAGGCTGAGTGAATGATCGTTGCTAGATAGTGGCAAGATTTGAATAGAGAACTGTGTCTTAGAGTGCAATCGTATAATTTCATATAACTAATCATGCTTTGATGTGCGAGACCTAAATCGACACTTTAACCCATGCTGCTTTGCAAACCAGAATGTCTCAACTTTCCATTCAGGATGTTCAGATGCCCATTCGATTTCGAAATGGCGAATAAGCTGTGGAATCAATTTCCCCATCTCCATTATAGAAATGTTCTTTCCAATGCATGTGCGAGACCCATATCCAAACTACTAGATGTCAGTCCCGACTTCTTAAATTGAAGCTCCAGGGAACCTTACCGTCATGAGATGCCGGTCCATACGTTTCACGTCCTCTTCACTAGACTCCAGCCACCTTTCAGGTCGAAAGTCTGCCGCATCGTCTCCAAAAATAGACTTGTCATGGTGAATAACAGCTGGGTTGATTCCGACAATGGTTCCCGCCTCTAGATGGACTCCACAGAGTACAGCTCCACCTTCGGGAATCATACGTTCGAGGGGGAATGATACTCCGGGATGACATCGCATTGCTTCTTTCATCACCACTTGTCTATGGCAAGTCAGCTTTCCTCAATCAAATACTCTCATGGGGTCAGTGGGTGGCTCACAAATAGGGGAGCTCCAGGCATTCAGCGTAAGTGATATAATCGGATAGTCGTCCTGTCGCATCAGCTTGATCTATCTCTTTTTGTAGCTTTTGATAGACTGGTTCGTTTTGGACGAGGAAGTAGATAATAGCACGAAGGGAGATTGCCGTCGTATCGCTTCCGGCGAGCCTGTCAGGTGTCAACAATTTTCAGATTCACACGTAGGATTTTCTGGACTAACAAGTTATTGCTAAGATGGTTCATGATATCGCGGTTAGACATCGGTTTTCCCTTTATCTCTTCACTTCTGAGCCATGCCAGGAAGTCTGGCCGATCATTATGCTGCTGCGCGGATTGTCGATCGTAGTCATCAATGCAGTCTTGAGTGATCTGAATAAGGTTAGACTTATGACCTTCATAAAGTAAAGGGGCACTCGCCTGGACCATAGTTCGAAGAGGATTAGGAACAATATGAAATGGCTGAGCAGCCAAGAATTTGCCAACCCAAGGATCCCCAAGCGTCCAAGAATGAAGCCAGGGAATCTGGCCAGCAACCCCTCCATAGCGTAGTCCAGCCTCCAGCCCACCAATCATACCCTGTACATCCTCCCGCTTTTCCATGAAGCCAAAACGGCGTTGAAATGTAATTGCTCCGATAACATCGAACGCATACCACTGGAGCCAGGCACCCAGGTCAATCGGCTGCCCTTCCAAGTCTCTCATTGCATCGATGAAGATCCTGGTACATTCATCCGCGAACGGCTCAAGCGATTTGATAGATGACATAGAGAATTTCTGAGCAACTGGTCTCCGTAATGCCTGATGGGCGACTGGGTCACGCACTGTGAACAAACTAGGCATTACTTTGTCCTCGAAGAAAGGGCTGAAGACATCATAGAATGCGGACTAATATCATGTCAGCTTTGGTGGTCTGTTAATGCTCTTGAAATATACCTTTAAGAACTTGCTTCCTATTCCGTATATAATGGGAAGTGTGTTAGGATCAGAGATGTCGACAGTGTTCGGTCCAGTACGGACAATCGGACCATATTCTTCGTGCAGGCTCCGGTAAAATATCGGGGCGTCTCCTTTGGAGATTTTCCATGCGCGATAAAAAGGGGTGAACCTAGCGATATTTGGTCCTGGGAGAGACCTCAGACCTGGTTTCAAGGCAATGAAAATATATTTGATTGAGAAGAGAAAGATTGTCACAAGAATGGCTGGCCAAATGTTGCCCTGTAAGTGGCGCTCTGCCTCTGATAGAATCCCCATGGCGTGGATTTTTTTAAACGGAGAGTCCCACAATATGCGTAAAACTCTGCCCTCTTGTGCGGAAATGATACGCTTATATTTACGTTCTGAAATAAGGATTCCTCTCCATCCCCACAGAATAGCAACGGGCAAGCAAGATTATGGGGTAGATCCCACCTCCAAGGATCTACAGGCCCTAGAAGGTGGGATCTATGAAATACGTAGATGAAAGTGAGGGGTAGAGTATTCTAGCAAAGGGGATCTTAGCCAAATGACGATACTAATGTATAATTTCCTTGGCTTCAAATCCATGCCATACTGCAGAGCTCATTCAATAACAGTGATCATATTGGATAGCAACGATTTAGCTACAATGATAAATCTACGTGCCCATGTACCCCAGGACTAGAGAGCTGGCCGGAATTGAGACATCAGCCCCTTGGCATTCTTAGACAGTATTTTCTGCGCCGTTCCCGATCCAAAGCTCTCCTCGAGATTATCGTCCAATCTTTTGGCCAAAGCCCCAACAGCAGGAGCCGGGGTGTATGGATAGTCACTCCCATACACAAGTCTAGATGTATCGACAGCCCGCAGCATTCCATGAATCTGGTCCGGGAAAGGAACACCAGCGATATCAATATAGAAACGAGTCTGCAGCACGTTCTTGATTTCCTTCTCTGTTACGGCGTTCCCACCTAGGAACTTGGAAAATTCCGCAATACGTGATATGATTGGCGGTAATGTCGCTCCACAGTGGCATATCAAGAAAGTGATTCCTGGGCACCTAGTCACTGTTCCAGAAGTGATAAGACTGGCGATGGAGCGGGTGGTATCGAACATGAATTCCATCAAGGGGTTGGGTACTCCTGGGTTCGGAGTTACCCGGATGACAGATTCAGTTTCCGGGCTCTGTATGTGGCAGCTAGTCGGATGGAAAAAGACGGTTGCTTTTCTTTCGCTGAGTTTGTCGAACACTCCTGCGAACCTTGGGTCTCCGGGGTAGATGCCGTGGGAATTGGTCAAGATTTGGAAACCTACGGCACCGAGGTGGTCAAGGGCGTAGTCGATCTCGGCAAGAGAGCCTTCGACATCGGGCAGTGGAAGGGATGCGAAGAAAATGAAGTGTTCGCTGTGCTCGGAGCAAACCTTTGACATGTCCTCGTTGATTCGGCGGGTCAGAGACCGGGCCTCTTCGTCATTCCCCGGAGTCAGATGTGTGCCTGGTGACGACATGCTGAGAACTGATTTTGTGATGTTGAGCTTTTTCATCAGCTCAATGTGGGAAAGGGCATCCCAATCCTGGGAAAATTAGCATATCTTCTCTTGATCTCCGAGACTTCTGGCTGATGGCTCACCGGAATCGCTGGCATTCCGTCGGGATGGCCTCTTCCTGCGAAGTCATTCTCGAGACAGTACTCGCGATAGGAGGCCGGTACGCAGTGTGCGTGAAGATCAATCTTCTCCATGTTGAATTGTCGATTCCAATACCTGCGAAGCTATTGTGGTAGGTGGTTTACATTGACACGACACAACCATTTGTACCTTTCTGCCAAAATGTGGAGGGGCCAATGGATGTCCCCGCATTGAGTGACTGCCGTGGTGGGGCTTATAGAACCACAGAATTCGATCCACGGATTATTTGCTGATTAAAATACATGTGCCTCGCCTTTAATATTGTATGGCATCCCGACTAGTGCTCTTGGACTTTGAGTCGCTATATCCATCACAGCCAAGAGTCCAAGATCCACTTGCTTATCGATTAACCAATGATGTCAAACCATCTTCCGTGGTTTGGCTCCACCTACCCAGTTGACAACGGATTTGAACACTTTAATGACAGGATGATTGACTAGTGGAAGCTTCTATTTGCAAGGCTCGCCTGGTTCAACTTGAAAGACTGCACCCAGAGGCAGGCATTTTTCGAACCTTGAAATGGGCAACCAACCCCTTACAGTTTTCTTCTACTTGCGCTGATGGTAAACTAATACTAGACGTGCTACTCCTAGTTCTAGTATGTTTTTATTTTGTTTTTGATTTTTTCATATTACTCCTCAACAAGGCGAGCGAAGACCATCTTGTTATTGTTTGTGACCTGGTGAGTAGCATTCTCGATGACCGTTTTATCGAGAATAGCGAGATACGGGATAATCTTGACCGCCATGGATAAAGTGATGCCACACGAGTCAGCTGATGCGTCACCATAATTCCCAATCCAATGCCCACGTCATGAGGGTCTGAAAGGTCAGTCAGCAACTTTCAGCTGCGGTGGGCCTCTATCTCCCCGGGTTCCCCGAGATGAACCTCAGATCGGCGAATCCTTTCTTGATTGGGTCGTACGACACCGATCTGCACAGATCGTACATCTGTAAATTTCTTCATCCCTGAACTACTACAGATTTATCTTGGCTTCCACGTACAAAGCATGTTCGATATGTACTTTCCAAGGAATTCGAGGAGTAGAGTTTAGACTTATTAGCTACATAGACCGATAGTTTCAGCACCGAGGACGGAATACCTTCCCCTGATATTTACATTGCAGGCATCATGAAGGCTGGATCTTTGCAGTGACATTTCTTACGGAAAGTCTTGAGACTTGATCCCAAGCCACAGCTATGCTAAGGTTTGACTTTCACTGTGCCTACCGGATAACTTTCCCAGTCTTTACCTCTCATGGCCTCAATTTTGCCCTCCACGACGTGAGAAGCCTTACAGATAAGCATTTCCCTCGTACTACCTACCTCAATGTACTTCTCGCATAGCGGTCTGGATCATACATCAAATAATGCCTCGTAAAGGTTTGCGACACTCACATCATGGATGTCTCCAATGCAAGCGAAGAGGTGTCAAGGTATGTATATCATGAATCGACGAAAACGGAGGGCCTTTGGGCGGACTCAATTGACGTTGAATTCAGTGTGATGAGAAGAGACCAACATGCGTGAAGTGTGAGCGCCGCCTAGATTCCTGCCGCTACACTGCCTCCGGCCCTTGGCTGTGGACAGAACCCGCCGTTGCCGGACACAACTCCACAAAGTACTCAGAAGTCGTACTCAGCCCGAGACCATCAACACAGATGAGTCGTGGAATTGGAATCGAAGTTTCACCCATCTCCACCAATCTCTCCACTGGACCCCTAGACCAGTCATCTCTAAGGCTACTACGAAACTGGACGATAGGTACTGCCGCCACTATATCTAGAAACGATACAGATCGTCGAATATGGCAGATTGGAATTCCCCGCAGGGCTTTATCTAATCCGAGCCTATTGCATGGCGCTTCTGCGGTTTCGGCAATTCATCTTGCACTTATCCATGCAAAGAACGTTGAGCGCGAGCAACTCATCAAAGTCGCTGAACACCATCAAAGCGAAGCAATCACCTTATTGGCCCGTCTCATGGAGACGAATCCTCAGGCTCAGGACATCGAGAATTTCTTCCTTTCCAGCCTATTGATCGGCTTCGCTTTTGCCTTTTCTTTACCAAATCACGGATCATCTGATCCCCTGGAGGAAATGATTCGGATTATCTGGCTTGTAAAATCAATGATGAAGTACTCAGTACCTATACTAACAGGCATAAAGTCCAACGAAATGAGTCAACTGACTCATGTTGAAGAACCTAGTCCTTGTCTATTAGGGCCTTCTTACTCAGCCATCTCTGCTCTATACGCACTCAATAACACTCATACAAAGAGCCAAGAGAATCATCAAGCTTTCCGCAAGGCCATCAATCTTTTAGAAGGTCCTTTTGCTAAGATAGACAGTGGTGCGGAGCTTACTTCAAAGGCCGTCATGTGCATGTGTGAAATATCTTCTCAATTCTGTTCTTTATTGCAGCAACGCCATCCTCTTGCGTTGGTTGTTTTCGCGCATTACTGCGTTATACTTCACCATTTAAGACGGCTTTGGTGGATTGCATCTTGGGGTCAGCGTGTGCTCACTTTTATCGACAGAACTATGAGTCCTGACTGGAAGCACTCTATGGAGTGGGCCCTCAATGCAACGAGACTTTGAGAATTTCGTTTCATTGGAGCTCTTCAAAGATCTCAATTTGTGATCCAACTTCTTATTCACCGTGACCTTGTATACCAGATACAGCTTGCCGGAAGCTCATCGCCCTAAAATCCCGGCATGCCATTCAAATAGGTGACGAATCCCAAGTCTTTCATGCTCCTGTTGGGACAGTTCTGCTGCGTCATCGGAGTACTCGCTCAGTGAAGGCCTATGCGCACGTCTTGGTGCAGAGTGACGACCAAATGTTCTAGAGTGGGGGCATATTACGAGTCCTGGTCTACACGATCGAGGTCGTAAAGCCGAAAATTGATACCATTGCGCAATACTAGCTAGCGGTATCTGTTAGTTTCAAGACTCTAACAATATAATAACCCAATGTCAGCACTATCCTATCCAGTCAAAGTTTAGATAGGGCTAGTCGCGAATCAAGTATTTTACGCCATAAGAAAAACGTAACCTATCAGTACTATATAGTATGTAGTCCACTCATAAATGTCCTGGAGTTAATTGATTGGTTAACAGATTAGAATCTGAGGTCTAGCCTAGTAGGTATATGAGGGTGATTTCCCTTTTGCTGAGAGGGGAACCGATAGCATTTCCAGCTCCGATTTAGTTGTTCGGACATTGACTGGGTTTCGAGAACCACCGCACCTGAAGAAAAAGAGGGTTCAGGACAAGTTGTTTCCAATGACCATCATGTCGACAATTCTCCCAACCCATACCCTCTGCCCACCGACGATAGCTACCAGGTTGAACCGGCCTCTTCTAACAGATAAACACCAAGACCTTTCCTTTGTCGGACTTTATTCCGCTGGGGCTTGTGATAATGAACCATGACTAGATGATAGGCTAGAATTGGCCACCAACCAACGAGACCCACAAGCCAGATAAGCGGGGGTGGTGAGAGTGGAGGAGAGTTTCTTCTGTCAACAATGCCAAGCCGGCCTGTTTCGACGCTTTTGATTCGATCGACTACTATCGCTGATCTTTGTTACCCCACATCCCTTATTGATCTAGATAACACGGTCGCCAGCGTCTCCGCACGTCCATGCGTTGAGTATACTTATAACCATGGATCACCTCGCATGGCCAAGGCAACGTGCCCCTTGAGGAGCTTTGAACCTTGCCCCTATTTCCCCAGCTTGAACCCGGCATGATGGACGAACAGGATCGGGATGAGACCTTTTGGGCTCCTGGAACGGTCGCTTTGGAAGATAGTAGGTTGCAATTGGCTCTGTAGATAGGCCGAGACTGACCCGTCTAGTCAATCGTACCAGAGACCAAATCATTCTTTTTCCGACCCCCTCGGACGATCCCAATGATCCTCTCAATTGGTCGACAGCTCGCAAAGCCTTGAATTTCACACTCGTCAGCTTTTTTGTGCTATGGACGTTTGTACAACTGGATATCGGGTTTACGGCGTGGGGACCAATGGAAACAGAATTGGGCTTCTCGGTGGACATCTTGAACGCTGGAGCGGCTGTCAATTATGGCGGTCTTGCCATTGGATGTTTCTTTTTCATTCCTTTGGTCCACAAATATGGTCGCCGGCCGATCTATATTTTTAGCGTTGCCCTCCAGCTTGCATCCTGCATCTGGCAAGCAAAGATGACGACTGTGGGTGGTTTTATTGGTTCCAACCTCATCTCTGGCCTGGGGGGTGCAATTAGCGAGATCGTTGTCCAGATTACCGTTGCGGATCTCTTTTTCGTTCACCAGCATGCAACTATGAACGGGTGGTTCGTCATTTTCCAGTCCGCAGGTGCTTTTCTAGGGCCCGTTGCTTCCGGATACATTGTCGATTCTCAGGGGTGGCGATGGATGTGGTGGTGGTGTGTCATCTTTTTCGGGGTGACTTTGATCTGCGTCATGTTCCTCTTTGAGGAATCAAAGTATGTTCCTGTTATACACGGTCAACCAGTCATTTCGCAGCCCCGGCTGGCTCAACAGGAGTTGAACCAAGACTCCAAGGACACCAAGCAGGCCGACGACGATGCCCTGGCGTCTAACCCGGGCATCGCTCGCACGGTGACAATCAATCCAGACATCAGCCTCAAATCATATCGCGAGCGCATGGCCTGGCTCACGGTCACATCAGAGTCTATGTGGCCTCATTTCTACCAGCCGATCGTGACGTTGTTTACCTTCCCAGCAGTAGCATATGCTGCTCTCACGTATGGCTCTACACTGGCCTGGTTTGCGATTATGACTTCGCTCCAGGCTTCATATATGCTCTATCCCCCTTACAACTTTAATGCGATCGGCGTTGGTCTTATGAATGTGGCACCTTTTGTAGGAGCCATGTTGGGTTTCCCAGTGGGTGGCTGGTTGAGCGATAAATCTATTCTCTGGCTTTCTAAGAAAAATGGCGGTATCTATGAGCCAGAGATGCGTCTCTGGCTTGCTTTGCCTTGTGCGATCCTTATTCCCGGGTCGATATTGATGTTTGGGCTGGGCCTTGCCCATGTTCGTATTCCAATTCCTTCGTGTCTTTTTTTGCAGCGGGCTAACATATCCCAGGGCGTACAATGGTCTCTGCTCGCGGTTGGATTTGGACTCTTCGGATTTGCTTTCTCCGCCATTAGTGGCATCGCGCTGTCATATCTTATGGATTGCTATCAAGATGTGAGAACCTTCTTACATGAAAGACTTTTATCCAGTTTAATACTAATACTTTCATGCAGATTATCGGTAACGCTCTAGTGGGTGTGATCTTTATGCGCAACATCATTTCTGTCATTGTGCTCTTCGTGTTGACTCCATGGGTCAATGGCATGGGTATGCAAAACCTTCACATTCTTTGCGCCTTCTTGGCCTTTGGAATCTATCTTATTCCTATTCCTCTTTTACTTTGGGGAAAGAAAGCAAGGGTCTATACTGCTGCATCTTATAGGAAGATGGCCGAGAAACAAGTTACCCACCGTGCGGTATAGCCCGTTGTGAGTGCATTTCATTCTCTTCTATGGGTATTGCAACAGATAAAAACACACAATACTATAATTCTCCAACCTATTTACAAGTACCTGCGCTTTTCGACATATACTTCCCCATCTCGAACCAATAGAACTGGGCTCCAGAGTCTCGAGCCTTCCAGATTGAAGTCAATGAGCCTTTGAACTTGATCTGTGCTTGTTTTGAAAAAGTGATGATTTCCAAGCTTCGAGTCAAGGCGCGCTCTCTTTGCTCTTCGCCCACCACCTCGAAACATGCCGTAAGATATGCGAGGGCAGTACATGGCACAGATCGCCCTGTAAGCTGAATGACAGAACTGAATTGATATTTGATAGATTGAGACAATATTTGTGCCTCAGAATCACGTTGTCCAAACGGAAATCTTAACCGATGAATAATTAGCAAAGCACTCAATTGCAATATCTTGGCCTGTGCCAACAATGCCACGACCTCGGCCTGAGTAAACCTCTCGAGAAAGTCTACAGGGGTCGACGGATGCCATTGATCCACAGCAGCATGTATTTCATTTAACCGAACCATGACTTCGGACCGATTTTCCCCTGGGCCACATCGGAGGAGATTCCCCATTTCACAAATGTCGAAAAAGTGACCAAATAACGGGTAGCTCAGACCAAGATAGCGATCGACAGTGATCCCCCGACGATGGGTATCAATCTTCCAAGACGGAAGCTTGCATTTGAGCAAACATTCAAATGTTTCCGTACAGACAAGACACATCAATAGGTCCATCATCGGCGATTCAAAATCAATCAAGTTCTGAGCTTGCGATTTGATCAGAGTCAACGTGTAATGCGCGATAAGGTAATGCTGTCCATTTTCAACATGCATCGCAAATGTAATCATCGCCACGCTGAGAACGAGTATCGTCGTTAAATCTCTTTCGTCACATAGTTGGAACGATCGAAGGGAGGATACAGCTAAAGCCGCACGTTTATGGCCGATGTCGGAGGCTTTTTTGGATCTTTCCGTGGATTGGTCTCCAAATAGAACCGCCGCGCATGCTACTGAAGCGTTTCTCAGCTCAGGTGTAGGTTGGATAAGATTTTGGATAAAGGAAATATGATGTGATTCGTGAAAACTTGGACCGACTAGGAATTTATCAAGTGGTGAAGGTGTGTTGGTATCTTCCTTTTTCATGAGATTTAAGAAATGTCTTTCCCAATGATCCAGGTCAGAGAAAAGGACTGGGTTGCTGCCTAGCCCGGCATTGTATGGTGAGGGATATTGTGTCGAGAGATCAAAGTTACTTGTGGTGAACTGTGGTAGTGTGTAGGATAACTTCCGAGTGCCTCGCGGCTTTCGCCCCGCCTTTGCAGTAGTTCGTATTGTTTGACAGGCTTGGCCCAGTCGAGAACATCTTTGACAAGGTGCAGTGCTACTGGTACGTCGACACTTCTCCTTCAGCGTGTGACACTGGTCGCAAGCTCTTTTGGTTGGGCAGCTAGTCGGCATGGTGTTACGAATATCACCATAAATCTCCACGGCTTTGAAGGATTCATATAAGCATGAGTTAGATGCATATGACAAAACGTGTCAGCAGTTTAGATTGAGATGATAATGCGGAGGCCTGATAAGGCTCGGGTGGACTTGACATTCACGGTTAGACTCGGATCCGACTTTTGCGGGGAAGAGATAAGGTCAGATGACCATGTTCATTGATGCAGATTAATCTCGGAATACCATTGCAATTTCTGTTTAAGTACTTATGACAACATGCAACATGCCTTGCTACTAAGATATTCTCAACCTATTCATATAAGTCTGCATGATCGCGCTTGATAGCATCGGCGCCTTTCTCGGCTACCATGTAAACGGAATTCTGGATTCGACAGTCGGGGATCACAGGAATCACGGAAGCATCAATAACCCGCAGGTTCTTAATTCCATGAACCTTAAGATTGGGGTCCACCACACCCTGCTGGATATTCTTGGATAATCGTGTAGTTCCACATGGGTGGAACGAAGTCTGGCAACGATCCAAGACAGTCCTCTTCATCAGATCGTCGTCGTGAAGTGGCATCTCCCAGGGATACTCATCCACGATGATATCCTTGAATCCATCTCCATTTTTAAGGACATCGTAGCTAAATCTAATACCCTCGCGGACAGCGATGATATCAAGATCATTGTTGAAGTAATTCAAGTTGATATTCGCTTGCTGAAGCGGGTCGGCACTGTGGAGGGTCACCTCTCCAGGCTCGGACACAGGGCGAACTAGATCGACCATCACAGTGACGTAGTTTCCCTTATTTGGAGTTGGGTAGTGCCACTGGAACGCACTACCAAAGAGACAGACGAAGTCGAGTTCGAAATGGGGCTGGTCGTAGGGGCAGAATGGATCCTTGTTTCCATTTGCCGCCTTTGCTTCCCGGTACTCAGGGCATTTTTCTAAGTACTTGTCGATGCGAGGGAATCCAATCAACTCGAGGAACCCAGATCCCATTGGGCCCCCATAGCTGCCGTCGTGATAAGCCTGGAGAGCTTTTTTGTGATGCGGCGTTCCCTTATGAAGGACATAATCATCCATGCCGTAGCCATCCTTGACGCGAAGAACGAAGGGAACACCCGGGTGATCCAAGAGGTGTTGACCGACATGGCGCGAGTCAACGATCACAGGAATATTGTGCTTCTTCAACTCTGCTGCAGGTCCAATGCCGCTGAGCATCAACAGTTTGGGACTCTCAAAGACACCCTCCGCGACGATGACTTCACGAGTGGCATATAGTTTCAGTTCCTGTCCAGAAGGAAGGATCACAACCACGCCCTTACATGTGTGACCTTCGTCGATAATGAGGTTTTTCGAATGAGCCTCGCCTAGGATGGTGATATTGGGCTTGTCAGCAACACAAAGGAAACTTCCCGACCGTCGGCCCTGATAAATCGAATTCACACTGTACGCGAGACCATTCAATTGACCATCGAAGACGTTCTCCGTGACCGGCTGACCGGTGGACTTCCACGCCTGGGTAAGAAGATCACGGAAAGGCTGCATCTCAGGGATGAGGGCGGAGTGAGCGATAGGAATTGGTCCAGATGTGCCAATCTTCTTCAGATCCTCTGAATACGCTTTTTCATCGTCGTGATAAGTGGCGCTCTTCCGCAGATACGGGAGAAGAGGATCCCAAGTCCACTCTTTCCCTCCAAACTCCTCCCACATATCATATGTGCCTTTGGACCCAGGGACCCAGCTAAAATAGTTCAGAGATGAACTACCACCAAGAGCCTTCCCGCGGGTATTGGGCTTCTCGATACGCTCATAATCGTCTCGCTTGACCATGGTGGTCTTGTAAGCCCAGTCGTACTTGCTGTTGCGGAGGTTCATAGCCTCGCAGGGCGTTCTGATTTCTTCAATGTCTTTGGCGTTGGCAACACCGGCTTCGACAACTAGAATTCTGGCATTGGGACACTCCGCCAAGCGGCCAGCGACAAGGTTGCCGGCGGTGCCACCACCAACGATGATGAAATCAAATTCACTATTGTCCGGGACAACCATGATGAAAAACTGAAAGGTTGAATCAGTTTGAATGTCTGAATGTCTGAATGTCTTGTTTGGATCACAACAGCATGGACATTCAGCACCCCTTGGCTCTTTATATGTGTAATCCCAATAGAATTTCGGGAAGACCGGGATCATGCGATGTTGAACAATAATTCGTCTTGGAATTACCCCTTTGGCACCTAGGCGTCATTGATTCAGATACGCACTCGAGGGACAAATTTTGAAAAGGTAACACATATATTGAGAAGGAAGAGTCATTGATTATGCAGTCTTCATAGAGTTCGATACGAGTTGAAGTCATCGTTTTCGCCATGGAACGTCTATACCGGGGTTTGTTCCTCTATGTTGCGCGGCCTGTGACACGAGTGTTATCTCTAATCCCAAACATCCAATAAAACACATGAATCATCTGTTCATCGTTGCAGGCAAAACTCTAGTGGTCAAATTTAGAATACGAGAGATGCGTCGTCCCGGACCACTAAGTATAACCGTGCTGGCGTTTTGCCCGAACCATGTGCCTAGCTAAAGCCTGCCTTAGGCTTAGTTCAGATGATAAGAGAAGACAGAGTTCTCATTGGAAACCCTCATATCTTTACTCTAAAACAAATGGTTGCCGGTAAAGTTTTCTTTGTTGGTCAGTTTAATCAGCGTCAAGACCTTGGAGCTGGGATGTCTTAAAACTTTGCTATGTAATACAGACCGAGCTATAGACCTTTGTGGGTCCAGACAGAAAAAGGAATCGACAGATCTGGTAGTGGTATTCACCAATAGCATCACCCGTCGCCACAGCGGAGAGCTTTGTTTGTTTAGACGTTTAAGCGCGGCAAAACGACATCACCTCATTGGAGTGAACAGAATGTTTTGATGTTGCCGTCTACCCGAAAAATGCCTCGTAGATTCGTATCTGATATCCAATTTTGGGGCATCGGACTCCACAAATGTGTCATCTAGTGGTGACCTTCGATACGAACGACGATGGAATGGGGGTCAATTGCGGCCAAACTCTCGCTGTCGTGCAAATATCACTTGAGAGTGAAGGAGAGTGTAAGTGTAATACTGGTGGAGCCTTACCCAATCCAGAACCACGAGGTAGACAAGTGGTGATACACTTTAAACTCTATATAACTCAGCTTTGGAAACTCAGCTCAAGTGTGATACCAGCCTACCTCCGAAAATACACTCTTACTACCAGAAATATCATTCAACATGGCAGACTACTACACATTAGCGGAAGGTAGGAATCCTTCCGATCCAGATCTTCCTTGAGCTTGACTATATATAGGCTGTCCATTCGCAAGCAGCAGTACAGCTGTTCAGCTACGTAACGGGCAAGGGGGTGGACTTGGGTTGCTTGAAGATACCCAGCTCATTGAGACTCTGGCCCATTTTTCGCGTGAGAGGATTCCGGAGAGGCATGTTTCCTGATCAATCAATTGATAGCCTTAGTCAGAGGGAAAGAGATCTAACGATTGATTAGAGTCGTTCATTCCAAAGCTTCCGGGTAATCCGGCTATGATGGTTATTCCTTGGGTTTCAATTGCTGACATTTATGTAGAGCCTATGGCGAATTTGAGGCTACCCGCGATTGTTCCGACTTTACGTCCGCTAGTTTCCTCAACAAGGTCGGGAAGAAGACCCCAGTGCTGCAGCGGGTGTCAACGGTTGGCCCTGAAGCGGGCTCTGCCGATACTTCTCGTGATGTCCACGGATGGGCGATGAAGTTTTATACTGATGAGGGCAATATGGACTGGGTTTTCAACAACACAGTATGTGTGTCAGTCTCTAGCGTCGTGATGTTAAATTGACTTTTGAATTTCTCTTCTACAGCCAGTTTTCTTTATTCGTGATCCAATCAAGTTCCCGTCCCTCAACCGATCTCACAAACGGCATCCTCGGACTCATCTTCCAGATGCAAACATGGTGAGTCAGTTCAGTCTCAGGACATGGTAGCCAATCTAATGAGCAAACAGTTTTGGGAGTATGTGTTCTATGGGTTCTAATTTTCAAACTCCATTCTCATACAATCTAGCTTCCACGTCGGTAATCCAGAGGGTATGCATGAACTGCTACATCTATTCAGTGATCGCGGTACTCCAAAGTCTATCCGGCACATGAATGCATATAGTGGGCATACATATAAGTTCACCAAACCGGTAAAATCCAATCTTTTTTACTAGGGAATCTTGTTACTCCGTCTAATTTTATCTAGGACGGGTCATTCAAGTATGCCAAAATCCATGTCAAAACGCAACTAGGAGTGGAGAATTTCACCAAGGAAGAGGCCACCAAAATAGCCGGCGAAAATCCGGATTATCTCATTCAGGACATGTTTGAAGCCATTGAGAGGGGTGACTTTCCCGTGTGGAATGTCTATGTTCAACTGATGACTCCCGACGAGGCTAAGAATTATCGATGGAATATCTTCGATATGACCAAGGTTTGGCCACATAAGGATTTCCCTCTGCTGCAAATCGGACGCCTTACGATGAACCGTAATGTAAGTGGCATCATTTTCTTTCGCACCTGTCATTCTGCTTGGTTCTAATGAGAATAGCCAAATAATTACTTCGCGGACATTGAACAAGCCGCATTTTCACCGTCTACAATGGTGCCAGGATTTGCTGCATCGGCTGATCCTGGTAAGTGGATACGCTTATCTATGTCTATATATGTATGAAACAAACTTAGGTACAGTTCTGCAAGCCCGACTGTTTGCATATCCCGATGCTGCGCGTTATCGGATTGGCGTCAATTACCAGCAACTCCCGACCAATGCAGCCAAAGCCCCTGTCTATTGCCCTTTCCAAAGGGATGGTGCGATGAGATTCGACGGAAACTACGGCGCTGATCCTAATTACGTCAGCTCGTCCCTTCAGCCAACCAAGTTCTACCCAGCCGTGAAAAAGACGGATCCTGCAGCACTGAGTCTACACACTGAACATGAGAAGTGGGTGGGCGAGGTGGTAAGTTACGCGAGCCATGTCACTGATGAGGACTTTATCCAACCCGCAGCATTGTGGGAGGTTATTGGTCGGGAGCCCGGTCACCACGATCGGTGTATTGGGAATATCGTTGCTCATTTGAAGGGCGTGAAGAGCCATGAATTACGCAGAGCTGTTTATGGTGTGTGTTCCTCGTCAAGTATCAGGGGTACACAATGAAGGGATTCTTCATTGCATATACTAACCTGCAATCAGGACTTTTCTCTCGTATCAACAAAAGTCTGGGATTGATGGTGCAGGAACGTACGGAAGAGGCAGTTCAATCCCCCTGATACAACAGCACTTAATTTACACTTGATAGGTAAAAGATAGTCTTGCAGATTATGCAGATAATATTCAAGACGGAATTATCACCCTCGGGTATAAAAATCGGAAGTTTGTGAGCTACTAATTCCAAATTTGGCTTTCATAGGTTGAATCGGAAATGGCGATATAGGTAGAAATAATAAACAAGAAAAAAAAATGATTCCGTTCGACGAAGGCGATACAATTCGCCACTGAGCAGCCGCTCACTGATTCCGTGTGATACCTTGTTACAAATTGCATCCCTTCTCATCATGATATCTGTTCATGATTCGTTTACGGCGGACAAAATCCCCCAAAATAAGTTCCAATCACCAGTCATGATCTCATGGATTCAGTGAAACATGACGGGTCAATTGCGCTTGGGTACCGCGAGATATGAGCGACATGATTCAACCGTCGAGCATATGTGGGATGCACGACCTTTCCCACGAGCCAAAAAAAACGAAAGGAGTTATGATCTCCCATCGTAAAGTTTTGTTCTGTCCATAGATCCGAGAGGTATCTCGAACCAGCCAAGGCCTTAGCGATCGGACCAAGCTTCGTGCTTTGGCTCTTTTCTGAAATTTCGAGATAAGCGAATCCATGTGCTGTTCAGGCATGAAGCGGTGTGCACGATTCAAGTAGTCGACACGTTCTGGTCAAACGCCCCACGTGGATTCGCAAGCATCTGGCTCATGTCGCATCCCCGTAGCACATCCGTAGCCGATTTTGGATGTTTTGGTCCAGTCGTGACACCACGGCAAGCATCGGGGAAGGATGTTCCAGCAATGAAAGGCGGAAGTGCCGCAATCGAGGTGGCTGCATAAAGACAATCAATTGCCCCTTTGGCGCATCTTACCGCTGTCATTGATTGCGGTGGTGGATATGAATGGTTCGTGGGTCCAGGGTGGCCCCTGCTGCCTTGGTTACACAACATGAAGTTCCCCTCACCGTGACCTGCACACTGCTGCATCAGTGCATTTCGGGTGTCGAGGCTCGACTTTCATAGTTGCTACAATCTGTGCTTGCATTGCATTTCGGGGCGCTTGCGCAGCTATTTATTCTTCAGTGCGACCCACTGGAAGCTTCTTCAAACATGGGTCCCCAGCGTCGACGTACAGTGTCCGCTTCCAAGCTCCGAGAAAGCTCAATCTTTCGAACAAAGAGATCTGGACTAATTTCAGACTTGCAAAATGATATGGGAGTATTATAACGGCAAAATCCTGTTTGTCACTGGTGGGACGGGAGTCATAGGCACTGCGCTCCTTTATCGTCTCTTGACCCAATCCGCGCCAAAAAGGGTCTATGTGTTGAGCCGCGGTGGTTACTCGTGAGTGACAAAAGCCAGCAGGGATGGCAAGTGCAACACTGACATAGAACATTAGAAATGCAAAGGCAAAATGGTCCAGCTTGATGCCTGCTCACTTTGCCAAGGTCCTTTACGATAGCAAATGTATGACCGTCATGGATGGTGAACTGGGAGACACGGCAACAATGGATCTATCCGATGAGGACCTGCAAATGCTGAAAAGAACGGTACACATCATTATCCACGCTGGTGCCACTATGGAGGTCACAAACTCGCTCCGCGAGCTATCATACAAAATCATCGCGCCAACCCTGTGTTTGACTCAATATGCATTGAAATTCGCCAACCTGGAACGATTCGTGTTTCTTTCGACAGCATATGCCAATGCCCACCTGTGGAAAACCAGCAAATCTTCCGACGTTCAGGTCGAGGAGAGGGTGTACCCCCTGGGAGACGAAAGCGAGGATCTACCTTATGCGACAGCCCCGGAAATATGGAAACAAGTACAGAAGACGGGTTCATCAGACGAGTACGACGCACATGACTTTCCCTGGCCCTTTGCCTATGCCAAACACCTTGCCGAGCGGCTAGCTCTTGAGAAAGCCGCCCAGAAAAACGCAATGGATAAGATTCTTATCATTCGCCCTTCGGTCGTTGGCCCAGCTGATAAATTACCTTTCCCGGGTTTCACAACCTCAAAAACGACCCCGTCTACTGCCTGTGCTGCTGCATACGCACTACACCCGGGTCGGAAGATAATGCTATCCTCACGCTGCCCGAACCCAGACCAAGAGGTTACCATCGATGAAGTCCCCGTGGACGTCGTCGCAGATCGACTACTTGTGCACGTAGCCCTGGGCTCGAGCGGATGTGTCCATGCCGTCAGTGGGGAGAAGGGCAGACTTCGGATTGAGGACTGGTGGAGTGCGTTCAAAAATGAGCGTCGACTTCCTTGGAATGTGAAACCTGTTTGGACGTCTGAAGATTGGCACTCTACGAATCTGCATCATATGGCGCGGGATTTCAAAATCATCGGGACTTCGTTTGCGTTTTCCGATGATAAGACCGATGCACTGGCGGAGAAGATTAGTGCGGAAGAAAGCGACAAACTTCTCCTTTATGCAGATCGGTCGAAGCCGTATCATCATACTATAGTACATCAACGGCATCATATTCATAATGCGGCGAGGTCTTTGGCTAAAAAGACGGGATGGCCCATTTGTTCGGTGCGATTACTTTGTCGGAAGGGTCAATCTCCGCTGCAGATGAACCAACCGAATGAGAAGGCTGTAAAATGAAGCAACGGAGGAGAGATCTTGAAAAGTAATGATATATCGTCGAAGACTTGGTAAAATGCTTCTAATGTCCATCTGTTCAATGTTACCTCGGAGTCTTTTCCTTAGCAGGACTTGACTTTTAAAATGTTCATAACTATCTTTCATAATCAATGTTTGGATTCGTTTTCAAGTATATGCAGAAATTGAATACTATTTCTAACATAATCGATCTATGGCCGTAATCGGGATACTCCAGTTGGCCGCGGAGCGGGTCCACACGCGGGGAAAAATAAATTCTTTTTTTTTTTGCCCCTCAATACTTCCTTATCACCTTGAACCAAACCTCGAACCCTCACTCACCAACGGCCCACCATGCCTCCATCAACATGCTTTAACTGCAAGACGGCGCGCGCCGTAATCATCCGACCGAAAAACCGCCACAAGCTCTGCCGCGAATGCTTCATCCAGATCTTCGAACTCGAAGTCCACGAAACAATCACAAGCGCAAACCTATTCTTCCGCGGCGAGCGAATCGCAATCGGAGCCAGCGGCGGCAAAGACAGTACCGTTCTAGCTGCGGTACTGAAGACTCTTAACGAGCGACATGACTACGGACTCGATCTCAGTCTACTCTCTATCGATGAGGGTATTCGCGGATATCGCGATGATAGTCTCGAGACTGTGAAGCGCAATGCAGTACAATACGAGATGCCTTTGGAGATCGTCGGATACGGCGAGCTATACGGGTGGACTATGGATCAGGTGGTGGAACAAGTGGGCAAGAAGGGAAACTGCACGTACTGTGGCGTGTTCCGCCGACAGGCTCTTGATCGCGGTGCGGCGCGATTGGGTATCAACCACGTTGTAACGGGACATAATGCGGATGACGTTGCCGAAACGGTCATGATGAATCTGCTGCGCGGTGATCTACCCCGATTATCGCGTGGAACAAGCATCGTCACTGAGTCTGGAGCTTCAGATATCAAGCGCAGTAAGCCGCTGAAGTACGCTTATGAGAAAGAGATTGTTCTCTACGCGCACCATCGTCAGCTGGACTATTTTAGTACCGAGTGCATTTATTCGCCTGAGGCATTCCGCGGAAGTGCGCGCACCCTGATTAAAGACTTGGAGAAGATCCGACCGAGCTCGATTCTGGATATTGTCAAGAGTGGTGAGGATATGGCTGCTCTCGTGCCCTCGCAGGTCCGGGGAGCCGGGAAGTGCAAGTCTTCTGCGCCTGCTGAGGATGAGGCGGCTGGTGGTTGTGGAAGTCAGAATGGCCGGTCTAGCGGTGGAGAGATGGCTGCCATGGAGCACCAACTTGCTGCGAATGAGACTGCCGAGTCCCGCGAGACGGAGATTCGGATCCCGAGGAAGGGCGTCGAGGCGAAGAAGATCAAGCCTCAGACTTTGCAGTATTGTGAACAGTGTGGTTATATCTCAAGTCAGCGCATCTGTAAGGCGTGTACGCTTTTGGATGGATTGAATCGTAATCGTCCCAAGACTGCGATCGAAGTTGGTTTGGAGGATGAGGAGGGCAGCTCAACGTTGGCGAGACAGATGGAGCGCACTCAGCTGACCAACAGCTGATTGGTATTACGAAGACATACAATATACAACATCTGTCATCCGCCGTCTTATCTGGTGAAGCCTGCTTCTGATACAGGCAAAGGCATATTCCCAGAACTCCAATCAGGCTGCTCTTCCAAGAGATTCTGAGAAAATCAGACTTGCACGACACAAGCTCTGACTTCTGAGCTGAAGTACTACTCAGCAAGCCCACGCCAGTCGCTTTCGAGTCAGAAAAGCTTCATTCAAAGGCATCTCATGAGCTATAAAATTAGCTCCGAAAGCTATACTCTCCCGAACCAAAGGAGAAATTCTGAATGTCTACGATACATACAATAGTTAGACAATTCCAGATAGAAAGAAATATCCATGTTACAAGTTCTCTATATTTTGTACAGGTGATCAAGAAGTAGTATACAAATCCTGCCAATCAAGGCACATCACACTTCAGTATATCGCAATCATCCACTCAATGCCAATCCAAGATTCTTCCAGGTGACGATTCCACTGTCGTCACCACCCGATCTGATCCCGATCCAGTTTCAATGTAGTCAATCCGAGAAGCAGGTCCCCAATATCCAATCAAGCCCAGTGCGAAGGTGTAGCATAGCACAGCGGATTTCGAATATCAAATCTTTGGACGACACAGACAGGTCAAGGCTAAATAGCCAGCCTTCAGATCAAATTACTCACCCTTCCCCTTCCCCTCAGCCTCATACAACGAAGGAACATCGAGTCCAACTCTTCTAGCCGTAAGTCTGACCCTCTCCTCCTCATCCATACCCATACCGGGATTATATCTCTCAAGCAACTCAACATATGTCCGCTGCGCGCGAGCATACTTAGCCAGCTGCTCAGCTTCCTGGAAGCGCAAAGTAGCCTCTTCTGCGGAAGTGGGAAGTGAGAATGGAACGGGCGGACTTGAGGAGGAGCTTTCTGTGGAGGTGGCGGAACTGGGTGTTGTTGCTGGGTTGGGACTTCCGGTTGTGGAGGGTGTTTGTTCTTGGGAGCGGAAGAGCTGGCGGAGGCGTTGGTGGAGGGGGGAGGGGGAGTTGAGGGTGCGGCTTCTCGCGGGGATTTCGCGGAGAAGAGAGCGGTAGGCTGTCCGCATTTGGGAGGTGTTTGATGTCATTTTTGTGGGTTGGGTGGTGTTTTGGAAGTTGGGATGTTGGCGAGATCTTATCTGCGGTTTTTGGCGGATCGCGATGGATGGAGGTTGCACGTGACTTGGCTGGAAGTATTGAGGCAATAGCACACCCGGCACGAATTATTGGCAGAATGAAGTTTTTTCTGCTTTGGTACTACATGTGCAATGTTTGATGACTGATAAATCCTTTTAATAAAATCTACCACAGGTAGATATTGTCATCCGCACCGCGGCTGTTGATCATGACTACATACCACATCAACGTGCTCCTATGTACAAAGTGTTTGGCGGAGCTTCGCCATTGAATCACCGCCCCGAGCTTCATCATTCATGCCATGGAACAATCCAGCAAAGCATGCAAGCAAAAAACAGAGATAGAACAGGACAGGAAATTGCAGAACGCAGTATATATCAATCATAGAAGCGTATCAACGTGAGGAGGATATGGTGGACAGAGGTTAAAGCAAGGTACGCGAGCAAGGGTGTTGTAGCAGGCCACGGGAATATTGGCATGCTTCTTTGGTTTGTAATCGGCATTTAGGCACGTAGCCAGCCAAACTTTTTTCGTACGGGCTCGCCGCTAGTGGATGGCTCGATTTGCAAGCTGCGAGCATACAGATCCTAATTCTGTTAGTTTGAGATTAAGATGAGGAAAGCAGGCGTATCTTACCTCTTCATCACCGGAGAGCTTGCAGTCGAGAATCAGTCGTTCGATATCTTCGAATTTCTGAGCTTGAGGATGGGGTGTCTTTTGGCTTCGCTGAATACCAAGGACGGCCTCACCCATGACCTCAAACTTCTTCCAGTTGATCCGGGACTTGTTTTCACCGACAAAGGTCTTATTTCCTTCTTCTGCAGAGACCAGATCGCGGCGGTGTAATGGCAAGAAAGGAATCCTCTCGGAGAATGAGTTCTCCCACGCTAACCGGTAGGCGAAGTGGCTGCGCTGGGTGCTCATAAGGATAACGAGCCGCATGAATTCTTTTTGCGTCTGGACCGGGATCAATTCCCGGGTCTGTGTCAATCGATGGACAGGTGTGCCATTGATGGCGGCAATCACAGCACCGAGAGCGTTATAGTTGTTTTGACGACGGAGTTTCTGTATACAAGTTAGTGTCTGAGATTAGCGGGTAGTAAATTTGGATACTCACCACTGCGATATTCATGAATTTTTCAAGACACCTTGCCCGGTGCTTGGGTTTGTCACGAAGTATGATCATACTTGCCACGAAGAACGCCAGATGATTGAATTGTTTGATCATCCGGTTGACGTTGGCCAAGCTCTTGATCTTGTCCTTGTCAACGCCAGAGATACTCACATGGCGCACAAGATCACGTGGACGGAATGAGTTGTACATGACCCAATCGATACGCGTAAGCTGACGGGCAAATTCTTCATCTGGTGTCTCCATGAATTGCCGCCATTGAACTTTTGTGAGCGGATGTCGAGGGTGCAGTTCCAGACGGAGCGCTTCCTTTTGCGCGGCCTCCAAGGTCAGAACAGTGAATGATTGGTTGAGGGTACTGGATGGTTTGTCGGTATTAGATGAGATGGAAAGGGTTCCTGAGAGGCGAGAGGTTGAGTCATGCGGTCCATCACTGAGATCCAAGGCGCTCATGCTATAAATCGGGTCTTCTTCCTCTTCTCCTTCATCTTCATCGTATGTGCCAGTCAGAAATGGTGCTGGCGAGCTCCGACCAGAGTTATCAAAAAAAGTCTCCGTGAGGCTGGAGTCATCAATGTCTCCGTCTCGGAATGCCCAGCCGATGTCGTCGTCATCGGCATTCGTGTCAAGGAATGATCCAATTTCCTTCGCAGCGAACATGTAAAAATGACTCTTTTCGAGTGTAGTGACAAATTCATTGACCCGTTTGCGAGTCTTAGGGTAAGCAAAGTCACCGGGGTAATCTGAAGCCCATTGGGCCATGACGTTCAGTAATCGCAGCTGATCGGCCATGCGGGCCAGTTGATCTGCATTGCTGGTTTCGTTTTTGTCGAATCGGCCAATCAAGGCATTGAGAAGGGTTGCGGGAGCAGCGAATTTGCGATAGAGGCAGAGAAAAATGGTGACGAACTTGCCGTCCTGTTTTGACATGGGCAAGGCGACGAGACGGTCGACTAAGTCATCAAACGACAATCCCGCCTCGGCGCTGCAATTGCTCTCGCTACTCGGCTTAGGCCGCACGACACTAGTCGGACTCAATGGGGCTTCATCCATCTCGTCCTCCATATTCAAAAAGCTATTAAAGGCGTCCGGGTCTCCACTATGCCGCCAGGCAGTTTGTATACGTTGTGAGAAGCTGGGTTGTGATTCTTGGTTTGGAATATCTCCCTGTGCTGATGGTCGGCGGGTATTCATCCGCGCCTCTGGAGGAGATTGCGGTCGCACCGGCTGGGAATTACTTCGGGCATTTCGTGCAAAACTTGGAGCATTCTGTTGCGCCAGATTGGAGCGCGGGGCTAGGTCGGTGGGCAGACAATCACCATTCCCATCGACACTTGGGTTCGAAACCGACGGTATCGAGCCGCCAGCGGCTCCCGTTAACACGGCGGTTGGGGTTTCGGAATTGGCTCGAGTATGGTGCCAATCGAGGGGTGGGGTGGGTTGGAAGGACTTGGTCGTTGTTCGCGGCGGGGGAGGGACGGAAGGCGCAGGATTATTATTAGGGTGGTCAGACGAAGCGAGGTCTGGGCAAAGTGGGAAAAAATGGCAGAACTGAATTAGCTCAAGTGTACCAAAGAGCGGACAACGCCACAAATCTCTCCAAAGTCTCTTCTGCTCAGGATTCCCTCGTTTGGGGCTCCTCTGTCGATCGGTGGACTCTGGACAGGAGAGTGAAAAAAGGGTAGCGAAATGCTAGTACCGTGACCCACTTTGGAGCATTCACCCATGGGGGGTCATGGCTCACTAACAATTCCGTTTGATCCATTGTTGCCGAGAGGACAAAGAGAGAAGACCGAACGAATCAAAAATAAAAATAAAAAAGACTCACCTGCTCGGAAGGAAATTACGGCCCGCAGAACAAGAGCAATGCACATTTGCTGGGATCGGGGCGACTCGGGCGAGGTCCGGTAGGTCTCGTGTCGCTCATGGATAGCACCCAGGTCACTGTCCTCCGGGCGCAGATCACACTTGCAGGCAACCAACAGGAATGGCAATGGGGATGCATCAAGCGAGTCTAAATACACCAAAATGGTCAACTCAAACCCCAGCAAATCGGAGTGGGCGGTCCATGCTTTACCCCAGGATTACGGGGCGATGTATGGGGTAACCTGCCCGGCGATGGAGGGTTATATCGGGGGATTTCGTGTGCAAAGACCATCAACCTACCTACGAGTTCAATTGTTTCGGCGAATTTGTCCGGTTGAGTTGCATCATGCAGCACCAACACTCCGTCAATGGTCGGAGGAGAAGAGTCCTTTCCCAGATGTGGCCAGAGAATGTTCTTTTCCTGATCGAATTGAACCTTCTTCAAATCGATTTCCAACAAGCGCACAGTGTAGATGGACCCATCCAATGACATCTTCTTCTTGGTCAAGATGGAGGAGGGCGTGCTTTTCATATCCAAGGCGCATTTTATAAAGCTCGTCTTGCCAGCATTGAACAATCCCACAACAGCAATAGTCACTTCGGGGAGACTGGCCTTGGGTTCCTACAGAGAATCGACTACCGTTAGTAATCTAATGATTCTTCTTGGTTGCAGTTATAATTCTGCATGGCCTATCAAATCCGCGGGGTCTCGGGACACACCTCATCACCTTGCCCTTGCCGGGAGCGAGATCGCTTAGGCGTGTGATTGCTCGGCACCTCGTCTTCCTCCAATGTCTGACCAAGTTTTGCTGCAGACCCCTGTCTTCGAACCGAATCCAGTTTGTAAAGTCCTCCTGATGGGGCCGAGGCTGTACGGCCACCCATACCCGGACGTTGTAAAGCTGCCGCGGACGTTGGCATTGCTTGTGCTCTGTCGCTGGAAGCCCGCTCATGACGGGGCGGTTGGGAAGCCATGGCGTCCGGTTAATGGCGGATATAATGCGTGGGCGACGAAGTAACCAATTGCGACAGCGCAGGTGATCTTTATTGTGTTTGTTCGAGGAGCCCGCACTGCAGCGTATCCATTATTGCCGTAGAACAGATCAGATTCGGTCACGGGGCGAGGTACCCATTTGGCGTAACAAGGCAATGGAAGGCGAATGCTACTACACGTCGTAGAGGATTTCAACTACACTCAATAGCTAGTTAGACCTAATTGAACGATCTGGGGGGTATATGAGCGGGGGGGGGGAAGCTTCCTTCATAACTCACCGGAGTTATCCAAACAGCAACGAAATGGAACCGTGGAACGGACAAGCCCAACCTTAAGAGGAAAAAAGAAAGGGTAATCCAAAGAAAAGGTGAATGTTCTTTATAAACAAGAAATCCAAAAATGTATGGACAGATCACAGTGGAGGATTTACAATTATTTTTTTCTCGGGAACCGAATTCTCCTTTCCCATTGGAGTCAGGGAAGTGCCGTAGTGGCCCGTTCTCCAGATCGCAAGCCCACAGTTCAGTTCCCATCTGAACTCGAGCCATCCGAGCCTTTCCATTCGTCGAGTCACATTCTGAGCTGAGCTGAAACCCCATATCCATTATTCCATAGCTGCGATATGGAGTATGGGCTACCAAGATCGACGCAGAACTGTCCCTCGTGGCGCCGCCACCCAACATGAAAATATTAAATTGACAGGATGCCAGGATACTCGCTTACGAAACCAAGACAATAAAATACTAGCATCACGTCCAATGGTGCCAGAAATTGTGGTCTCTACTGGGGAGCGGAGAAACCGCAAGTCCAATGATGCTGCAGAAGTGGTGATACGTAGTGGGATTCGTTCAATGTGACAGCTAATCCACAAACTGCACCAAGCCTACACCTCCAGGCTTCTCACTGTGCATAACAACGAGATCGGCAGCTCTAGCTCAGCCCTCTTATTCGAAAACTGTTTCCGAGGCTGACGAGACACACGGGGTTCAACAGGTCGACTTTTGGGTATGCCCCGTGCAAGATGCCTGAAACTGCCGGATATCCGCCCCCAATCCTATTTTATTCTTGCTGAATTTGTGGTCTTCATCCCCAAGTGTACTGGTCTGTTAAGGCCTAGCCGCATCCGGGCTCCGCTCTGGAGGGGGCATGGTTTGGTTGGGCCCGCTAAGGATGCGCTATAATGGCGCTTGTTCAACCCACCGGGACCCGGCACTTCGGTTGCGCGACTGGTCTTGGCTCGATCATCCCCGTTGGGTCTTTGTAAATCAATAGTGGCGCGCAATATGGCAAGTACTAAAGCTAACGGCTTTGACAGAGTCTCTACCATACACACAAAGAGAAATAACTGAAGATTGAATTCGTGGTGGGTCCCACATTTCATTGTCCCGCAATGATGCTATATAGATCCCGCTACGGAGGAGATGCTTCCGAGGCTCATAATTACAGTCTGCCGAGATGATTCGACTGCAGTTAGGCCGAGTTTGGCATCTGAGTACTCGGGCTATTATTGACCAAGGCGAGGAATTGCATAAACGCCTCGGCTGTGACACCTGTCTCTGTCCCTTCCTCGCAATCCTGTCTTAACTTCCGTACCTTGCCGAGAGCACGGTTGAACCCTTTCTCTGCAGTCCATGGTCCCCGGCTACGACGTGTAGGTCCTTTTCCTCCCCGGCCATAGGGACGTCCTCTGGTCGGTGGGGTGTACCACTCGACCCATTCGTCTTCCTGTGCCGCTTGGTATATATCGTGCAGCTGCGTACGTAGCTGAGGGTAGCGCTGGAGGAGATCTTGGAGCTCGGATGATGCAGCACTAGCATTGCCAGCTGCAGTGGACGCTTTAGGTTGGGCTTGTATATCCCCCGTATTTGGGGCAGTTTCACCGTTGACCGGGGGTGAAGGGTTGGTGGCTGATGTCCCGGTCGGTTCCTCGATCGATGGCTGCGGCTTAGGAGCGCAATATATCTTATGAGACTGGGTACATGCAAGCGAGCAGCTGTTTCGGAGCGAATTAGCAAATGAAACCCAGGGGTACATTGAATAGCGGAGTTGTACCTCATGAGCCCGCATGCTGGACAACGGTATTTCGAGGGTTCCGAAGAACACACCTCGCAGGAACCAGGCATTTTATTGGGTAAACCAGGATCCGGTATTAAATACGGTGCCCACCATACTTGGCACGTCGATGCGCCGAGGTTCAAGGTTCAAGAGAAGTTCCTGCCTGAAGCAAACATCTTAAAAAAAATAAGGATAAGAAAAATGAGATAACGGAGCTCCGATTGCTGCCTCAGGCCACAAGACCCGCTCCATCCTATTTGTGGAGCTTACACGTGATAGCGACATCGCATGAATCCCAGCGAGGTTTCCAGAGCTTTAACCTATATTATTTTCGGCAACGACAATTTTCGGTTCTGATCGCCAGATCTTGAGACTCGGAGCTGATGTGTGACATCTCTCCAGGGCTGATCTCCCGCGTCGGCCCGGCTCGAGGTTGATGGATCCATCAATCCACATCAAAAATGGGTGGCGTTCCGTATGGATCTAAAGGCTGCAATACATGCCGCCGACGGAAGGTCAAGGTATTGTCAAAAATCCCCCAGGCAGGGGGTAGTGCCCAATTTACAGAGCATCCAATCCTGACCCCTGTTTAGTGCGATGAGAGTAAGCCGGAGTGCATACGGTGCCTGAAGAATGGCCACGTCTGTACCGGGTATGAGAGGAAACATGTTTTCATTCACAACTCAACTGACAGGAAGGTTCTGGCTCAGCGGCCTCGAGAGCGACCCCAGGAAACAGTTGTCAAAAAAGCAGCAGTGGCATCATGCCCGGTCAAAGTGGATCCTGATATTCCCCGCTTCAATGTCAACGTACAAGTTAGGACGCAAGTCGTGGCGAAGTTTATTGATCTGTATGCACCATCGGCGCTAGTATGGGATGCCAAGTCGGAGTCAAGTATGCACCTGCAGGATACCTTTCCAATCTTCATTGGGAGAAGTCCGGTCCTTGATAAGGCTGTAACAGCGCTGAGCTCTGCCTTTCTGGCCAAGCGGAACCAAGATCACCAGTTGTTATCTTACAGCACACGGCTCTATGGAGAATCTTTGCAAATCGTGCATCAAAAGATTCAGACCGGGCGTCATTGCAGTCAGGATTTCTTATTTGCTACAGTCATTTTTCAATTGTACGAGGTATGCGTATTCCTGGCAGCCAGATACGTTCTGGGAAAATATGCTGAATAGAGTATAGTTAATCAATGCTTCGCCACTGGGTTTCAGAGCATGGCTGGCTCATGTTCAGGGAAGCAATGCGATTCTGTCCCAATATACCAGTTCCAGCCCGTCGTCGGTGACAGATCATCTTTTTTGGCGTCAATTGAAATTCGCCACCGTATGATCAATTCTCAAATGGGGTCACTGAACAGAATGACTGACGTGGTTGATAGATCTGTAATGCTGTTGGGAGACGCAAGTCGGTCTATTCGTACAGTCCCTTCTGGCGACATACATCTCTGGATAATCCATGGCGGGAACCGATAGATGAGATTCAAGACTTTCTCATTGAATGTTCCGCCCTCATGGAACAAGTTGACAACTTGATACAAGGAGGACATCCAGACTTGCAGGATGATATACGTATCGGTGAGCGCTTATGCCACAGTTGTCTAACACTGAAAGATAGGCTTGACACCGGATTCGGTGAGATGCAAGCGAAATTGGGCATACCTTTTTCTTCTCCTGATCAAAGGTCCTTCTGGAGTGAACTGGACGATTCCATACCAAGCGATCTATTTCCTGATGTTATCGAATATCCCTCCATCAGCTGTGCGCAGACACACTTACTCTGGTGGACAACGTTTATTTTGATCTATCCATTGATTGACCAGTTATTCGTCTTTCTGGGTCGACCTCGCAGCAATGTCTCCTTTACTTTGTGGACAGTCCCAACATCATCTTCACCAACAGATGTCCCATCCTTTTCAAGAAGAGCTGGGCTTCCAGATAATCTCCTTGAGGTTGCTGATCATTACGCAAGCTTAATCTGCCGCTCAGTGAAGTTTCTTGTGCAGCCTAGAACAAAGGGCATGGGTGCTCAGGTTATACTTGCTCCATTTAGTCAAGCCACCCAGTTCTACCATAGCCAGGAAGCCACCGATAAGCACCGATGGTGTCAAGCAGTGTTCATGGTCCTTCCCCGATTAGGCTTTGGAATTGCCCCGTTTATGAAAGATATCATCTGGCCTAAATATGAAGCTGCCACAAAAAAGAGTCCTACCACTTCACCTCAGTCCCAAGGTGATGAGTCGGAAGCTGGGAATTTGAAGAGGAGGGAATCGGTTCCTTATTCTACGAGCGATAGTGGTCAGTCTGGAGATTTATAATCGTTTTTGATATGGCTAATAAACTCAACCCTTTTTCTAAAGTCAACAAGACTTCAAAGACATGAGTCCACAGACAAAAATAGATAAAGCACAGTGTGTCCACAGGGTACAAAGTATAAGTGTAGCTCAGAAAGAAGTTGATTAGCGAATGCTTGTTAAATACCTATTTTGATCACTTTCAAACATGAGCCCTGCTGCAGTAGTAGTTTGTCCCGACTTCCGAGTTTCGGCAAATTCTGGTTGCAACGCCTTCTCTCTCATTGGCCAGGACATACCCAATTTGTAATCCGCAGATCACATGACACATTCATTGCGTCAGAGTCCCGGCCGCGGAGTTTCTCAACTTTTTAAACAGTATCTCCATTGCCCATATTGTTATTTTGGCCTGGTAAATCTTCCAAAATGTCAGTCAGCTCAACATCCACAACCATGATTCGACGCGCGCTTTCCAGCGCCCGGGTCTCAAACTCTTTCTCCAAGTCCATCAGACCCGCCGTCTTCAGTCCCTGCAGGAACGTATCGAGCGCTGCTCGCCTGCCCACCATCACAGCCTCAGAGACTCGCCGCCGGCCAACACTAAGACCAAACCAGCAGCCCGTGGCCGCGACCGGTGTGAATGGACCTTCGCCGACGAGCAAGCGCACAATCTTCATTCAGACCGAAAACACTCCCAACCCTGATGTATGTTCCATTCACGTATACACCATTCAATAAGCAGATTTCTAACCCAAGACAGGCCTTGAAATTCATTCCCAACCACGCCGTCCTTCCTGAGGACTTCCCCACCACCTTCCTTGAATACCTAACCCCCCGCTCCACTCTCGCCCCTCCATACCCATCTCCCCTGGCTGCAAAGCTCCTGGACGTTGACGGCGTCACCTCTGTTTTCTACGGATCAGACTTTATTACCGTCACTAAGGCTGGTGACGCGAACTGGGCGCACATCAAGCCTGAGGTTTTCAGCCTGATCACACAGACCGTTACCTCGGGGGAGACCATTGTGTCAGTCGTTGAGGGCACCGGTGAAGCGGGTCAAGAGGTCGAGGAGGATTCGCTCGCCTACAATGAAGACGATGATGAGGTTGTCAGCATGATTAAGGAGCTTCTGGAGACGCGGATCCGTCCTGCCATCCAGGAAGATGGAGGCGACATTGAGTTGCGTGGGTTCGAGAACGGCATTGTCATGTTGAAGCTGCGTGGAGCGTGCCGCACTTGTGATTCGAGCACGGTCACGTTGAAGAATGGCATTGAGTCTATGCTGATGCATTACGTGAGTTTCCCTGGGTTGGAATTGTATACTTTTGGCAGGTTACTAATGTTTTACGTGTTACAGATCGAGGAGGTCAAGGGTGTGGAGCAAGTTCAGGATCAGGAGGAGATTATCTCCATGCATGAGTTTGCCAAGTTTGAGGAGAAGCTGCGACAGCAGAAGGGTGCGGGAGCTACGGCCTCTGCTCCTTTGGACTCTGCCCCGTAAATTGGGTCTGTGGCTTGAACTGTACTATATTCACCATACCACTCTGTTGAGGTTCCTATAGATAATCAAAATTCGAGGTGCAAGTGAGCGCGACTTTGGTTTCATAATAGCGGGGTAGCTGCAAGCTGATATCACCATGGCCATTGCCTAGACCTGGTCCATTTCTTACAAATTGGGAAAAGCATTAGGTCCAGGGATCTTTGATACTAGACCCACCGTCATTTGCAAAAGTAATTGGAGGGAATCCACCCGGAAGACTATCTCCCGGTATACTTTTTATAGCGGCTCTGAAGATCAGAACCTAAGTCCGCGAGAGATGGTGGTGACCACGCCAATCATCCACTAGTTCAAATGTCCTGGAGGGTTAGAAAAGGCTAGGCATGGAGAGAGAGTTCTATACATCTTACATGTGCCAGGAGTTAGTGATTGCGGGGTATGACGGATGATCTCCCATGGTTAAGATTAATGACCCCCTCTTTGTATATCTGGATCTGAAATCATTGATTCATAAACTACCTCGGATTGTCTTTGTTCGAGACCCTGCGAATGTATCTTGGTCGACCGAGATATCTGGTTCATGACCAGAAATTCTTGTTTGTGGAGTTGTGTATGCAGCACCCCACCATACGTCAACCATGTCAAATGAGCCGTGCAGGACAACCCGGAGGCCCGGAGCGCCCGGTGATTCGTGCCCAGGCCCTAGGCCGTGTTCCTTTGAATTTACATTCCCTGCTTAACTTTGAGACTCCTTGCACCTGTATCACGCATGATTTCTCGTACGACGTGCGACCGTTAAAGCCATATCTACAAGGACATGTCCATCGTACCGAGACGGAAACCTAAAGAATCCAACAAGTAAGGAGATCGGGAGGTACCGAATGATAGCGGGGGAGTTAATGCAGGTGAGCTCTCCCCGCAAAAAAAAAAAAAAGAAGGATCAGCCCCTCTTGGTCCAGGGACTCCATTCCGTTCCCCACATCTTTCCTCGTAAACTTGGACTGGACAATGATCCGGGGGAAAGCAAATCAACCATCTGGACCCCCGCAAATGTGCAACCTCTGGGGCCGTGCGAGGCTAGCTGCTCTCTTTTCTGATTGAATGCACGGGTAGCAATGTGGGCTGACAGGGCCTGCAGGGCGGCTTTAATGGAGTCGCTCGCTTCATAAACCAGTTAGAAGTGCCAAACGATGGTCGGCTTCAACCTCCTAATTTCCAGACCCGCACCACCTAGATCGGTTAGAAGAGTGGCTGGGGGAGAGTAGAACCAGTGAAAAGATGTATAATGTATCACTGCGTAGAATCATCCGTGATGGTCCGTGTCCCCTGAACGGGGCGACGTTGCCAATTCCGGTTCCCCCTCTTATACTGTATAGCATACGACCTTCTGTAAACCTTTCCCCCCTTTTCTTCAATTTCTCTTACATTTGCGAAGAGATCATCTATCCACTCAAATTCCCCTCAACCATGCATCACTCTTGAGGGGATTTGGTTGATCCACAACGTCATCCCGAGGTGGTCACGCTACCCCAGCTCCCTTAAAAACCTCCCGAGCGCATTTCCACCCTTCAAACCCGGGGTGGCGATCATTACGATCATTACCATCACAAACTGAACCCCCCCTCCCCGCCCCAATTTTGACACCCGCGCATCCCTTACCTGACCTCCCGCTCCCTGACGGCACTCGTTGAATTCCATTCCCCGGTCGCGGTGCTCGTGTGGAGACACTGAACGCGGAGTGATTCTGACGAGACCCACGATCTTCTTCACGGCGCTTCTGTTCTTCCAAATAGAATTCTTGAAGATCCCTTAGACTTGGTGAGTCGCGGGTCTTTCTTCCGGAATTCTGCGCGCGCGATCTGATATTTATCCTCGAGACTTCGTGCAACAGATACGATTACGATCACGCCCACTTGCTGCTTTTACCTCATTGACACTTGTTTTCGGCTTCCGACTTCCATCAGGCGTCTCGCGGGATTCACACGGGTCCAAAGTAGACGCATCCTAGATTATCTTTCTGCTAGGTACGTTGCTCACAAGAGCGCTTTCCTTTTTGTCACTTGTCGTGCCGCATCCCCTACCGGTCGTCACCATCATTCCATCCCCACTCCCACTTTCACCTTGGGGCGCATTATCGAGACGAATTCCCGGTGCCATTGAGGCCCTTCACTTTACACTGCGCATGTATTGCTGTCGAGGTCCTCCCGCTTTTGTCATAATGAGCCTCAGTCATGCCACACTCAACACGTGCCCCGCGCATCGTGGCCTGTTTCTGCACGGCTCACCGTTGCGATTATAATTTATTCTTTGTTACCCCTGGATAGCTGACATGTTCTTCGCAGTGTTGCACATAGCGCATTCAGTCAGCCATCCATCGTCTCTGAAAGATCGAGATTACCTCCTTCCCTTCGAATTCCAATCTCGTCGAGCGCGTGGAAACAAAGACTGGTGCTTTGTCGCGTGTCCATCAAAATTCAAGAGTACTTCTTTACAGTACAGCTTAGTTTCTCCCTACACACAGATACCACAGGTCAGCAATTTCTTTGTCTTGGGGCCTCGCTTGTCTGCAACAAAAGCCTATTGAGGGGTTTTGTGTTCGATACTTTGGCATTGCATACACCGTGATGAACTATATGGGCTGACACCAGTACAATATCAATTCAGACGTCATGGCCGCGCCATCCCACAAACAAAATTTGACCATTCAATCCAGCACGCCACCGGCACCGGCGACTGCTAGGCTTGAGAAGAGCCACCCGGGAGTGCGGCGATCTACCCCGGATTCCGAGGCCCTCGCTTCGTCGGATGATGATGGAGACCATGCAGGCGTCACACAGAATATGATTTCGTCCCCAATAAAGCCTCGACGTCGAACATCATGGCTCAACGAGGTTCCACTCTCAGTGCAAAGGAAACACTCTCTTCCTGGTGGCCCCCTCTCCTCTGCACCCTCTAACCCCACAAGCCCCGCGACTGATCAAGCGCCTTGGGCTACAAATCCCAGTCCGGGCATCGGTGGTTCATTCAACTGGAATCAATCCACAGGCAGTTCATTCCCCTGGGGAACGGGTATATGGAACACGGATTCCCGTAAGGAACCACCGTCACGTCTCGCAGAGATGGTCCCTTCCCCGACCATGACCAACCCCGCACCTTCTATGGGTGATGAAATGCTCAGCCCAATCACCCGCACCATCTCCGGCGAATCGGCCATTCCATTTTCCATTCCGCTGCATCCCACCCTTAAGACATACCGTTCCCAGTCGTACTCCGTTGGACAAATGGATCCCGAGCATCTCGGAATGATGGCCAAGGTTGGAGCTGGAGCTGGAGCTGGCAGTCAATATCCGAGCAGCCGTGCTCGAGCTCCCGGACAGACCTCAGTTAGCCAGCAACGTGGACAGCGGCCCAGTGTTCTGGGTGAATTGGGACATGACTCTGCCATGCTTGGTCGTGTTCGCGAAGACGACGATGGTGATGAGATTGTGAACAGTGCCGAGGGAGATAGCTACTCAGCAAGCCAGGCCAGGCAAATCGAACAGCTGGCGCGTGAAAACGCACTTCTCCGTCAAGCAGCAGCTGCAGGCCAACTAGACAGCCGATACCGGGATCGTGCACCCTCATCTGCCTCGACAGGTGGTGCTCACCCACTTCATCGTATTCGAGGCGGTGTTCCCGAGGAAGATCTCGCGGGCGAGGACCTTGGGGAATTACGGGACATTTCCGGTTATGGACAAATGCGCAGCAACGGCAGGCGACGATTTTCTGAGCACTCGGCCAATTTGGAACAACAGTTTTCCTCATTTGCCACTCCTCCTTTGGAGAACCGGGCGCTGGAAAATGTGCGCAAGGCTCATTGGCAGACATCGCTTGGTTTCGGGGGTATTCCTGAAGCTCCTCAGAGCCGTCGCCACTCCTTTGCTGACATCTCCCTGCGCCATGACTCTGTTGGCTCGATTGACTCCCACAATACTGCTACACCTCGTGCTCTTGGAGATCGGAATGATGGATATGGCAACGCCAGTGATGGATATGGAAACGTCAACGACTTCCCCGGTGCCTTGCAGCAACAATACTACGCCCGTGAGCAGACCTTGCGCGGCGATGGATCCTCTGGTATTCCTGCAGCTCTCAACCAATACGCGATGTCCGGTGCCTATGGTCGCCAACCCCCAGCGTTGTCTCATGCCCACCAGAACCAGCTTCTCTACATTGTCACATTCAAATGCCATCGTGCGGACGTTTTCTACATCCAAGAGGATACTGGCCTCCAAGTCAAGGCTGGCGATCTTGTGATTGTGGAGGCAGACCGAGGAACAGATCTGGGTACCGTGCAGCATGCGAATGTGTCTCTTCAAAGAGCACGGGAGCTTAAGCAGCAGTACGCTGAGGAGCACTACAAGTGGCTCATGATGTTCTCCCGCCAGGGTATCCTTGAAGGTGGCTCTAGTGTAGCCAGCGCTGGCTCAAACGCTCGAGGCGCTGCCGAAGGAATGGGCCCGCATGCGCATGGCGTTCAAGAGACATCTACCGAGATCAAGCCTAAGCTCATCAAGCGCCTTGCTCAAAATCATGAGATTTTGACGTTACGTGACAAGGAAGGAAATGAGGCCAAAGCCAAACGTGTCTGCCTGCAAAAGGTTGCTGAACATCGACTCAACATGGAAATCTTGGATGCCGAGTTCCAGATGTAAGTTTATCTTCCCGGTTAGCTATGAGCGCCGAGACTGACCATGATACAGGGACTGGAAGAAACTTACATTCTACTACTTCGCGGATTCCTATATCAACTTCAACTCACTGGTCACGGATCTGTTTAAAATTTACAAGACCAGAATTTGGATGTCCGCCATCAACCCTGCTTCATTCGTGACGCCACCGCCTGCTGGCCTGCCTGGACCAAGTGGAATGGCCAACCCACTATACAGCCAAGATGCGCCTCATGGAGATCGGCGTCACCAGCAGGAACGGCCTTACGGAGGACGAGATGCAGATGCTGGGCGCGAAATGGCAAACCCCGTGGGCATGCTCCGTACTGCCTTCACGGACACTTACCAACCATTTGCCCCGTCATCCCGGCAGGTCGATGCAGGACAGCCGGACCCTTTCGCCCCATACTCTCCCACTAGCTACGGAGCGTTGGAGACTGGTTTCTCCGACTACCCTCCTGGTAGTGGACCCAGCACCCGCATTCACCCAGCACAGGGTGAATGGGTTGGCCGGTTCCAAGGCCTTTCGCTCAACTCCTAAATTCCCACACCTCTGTACAATTCGAATGCCTTCGACTTTCCCTCCCCGGTTTTCTGGTTTCTGGTTTTCTGCAACGTTTTCTGCAACGAAAGAGATTCACCCGTTAGACCTGCTCCATGATTTGTTTTTGTTCTTTGTCGTTCTTGTTTTTCATGCGAGTTTACGCGAAAGAATGTTTCTAGTCCACGGTTCGGAGATTTATTTTTCATTCTTTGACCCTGTACTACCTTGTTCAAGCTAGAATTCATACCCCAAGGTTGTTATGAACAGCCTCACAGTCGTTACCATATTTCTTGTTCTGTGTTTTCCTGGTCGTTTCGTTCGCTTTATTCTAATAGACTCGTCTCTTACGACCAAACAAATTATGTCGATATTAAGGCTGTTTGCGCTGCGTGCGTCATTTCAGTCAATTGCAAATCTTATCCCAATTCATTCCAAGTTTATTGAAGCTTCTTCTTCTCCAGCGAGATTTTTTTATTCTTTCCTTTTGAGATTGAAGTTTCTTCTAGGTATGGAGGCATGCTGTAATGCTTCCGTATATATTCTGATGTTTGTCTTCGACATTGGTACTCAGCGGAATCTCGAACTTGGATCTAATTATGCTTGATCTTATTCTATTACTTGATTTGGCTGGGTATGGGGTTTGTGCTATACAAATTGTGGAAAACGATCACGGGGCCAAAGCTAATGGGTCAACTGGTCTGAAACTGGACCGCGAATACTCGATTCCTATAGTTATTTTGACCGCATCTATTTCATCGGCACGTTTCCCCCTCTTGCTCAAATACTCGATGTACTCATTGTAGTAAGTTTGATGGCAAATGCGTATGAACAACCAATCATGATAATGAGCCACTGTCATAGTGAGAAGCTCAATTTGATTCATCGATTAATTCCACTGTATCCACTGTGGAGCCATGGCTTGAACTCGGAGATCTCCTCTCCCATTTCATCGCGAGGACTCTGAATATGGCTTACTTGAGGCCATTCGAGTTGGTAGTTCTTGAAACATGCATCCGCATGGACACTGCAAATCCGTATATTCTGAAAACTTTGAAGTGCAAAGAACTCAAGCAAACTTATCATGCTTCCCCTTAACCTTAACATCTAACATAACCTCATGGAAATCACCCTCCCTCCTCGCCCTCCTCAACCTCTTAACCTCCTCCGCCTCCAACTTCCTCCCCACAATTCCCTCCAGCTCTTTCTGACTAATCTTCTCATAAGCCTTCGACTCCTTCGACGCCCGAAGTCGCGGCTTGAACCTGGCTTGCATACGTATATGCACACCAGTATCAAACGAGATATTCTCTGCATCACCACGGATCTCCACACCAGCAGACGCTTTGGCATTCTCTTTCACAGTGAGAAATGTCTCCGCGTCACCGCCGCGAGTCTGGAGATAGAATGTCCCAGGGATATCGGGGGACGGTATCACGATGAAGGATTCGTAGTGTCCAACCGCCGACGCGGTTGCCGTGAAGAGACCATGATTATCGCAGCCGAGGTACCTGAACACATTAGTGACGAACAACAATCCAGCTCGAAGGAAGACATACTTTCCATGATGCCCCTTAAAACTAAACCCATCCGTGCCTGCAACCTTCGTGACAACCCAAACCTGCCTGACATCATGCGGCTCCGCTGTCGCGGCATCCCCCTCGACTAGATTCTCCAGCTCACTTGCGAAAACCACACCGTTCGGGTCACTGGCCACGCAAGTGGGTTTATCAGATGGTAGGACTAGCACGATTGGACCGCCCAGATCGGTCGGCGCGTCGGCTGAGACCCAGCTTGTGTCGTCGGGTGGGTTTTCGTCTTCATTGTCGTGGTCTGCGGTGGTTTTGCGGGTTTTTGTGCTTGTGCCGTCGGTGTCTTCGGTGCGGGTTTTGCGTTTTTTAGGCTTGTCGCCTTTGAATGTGAGGGGCTTTACCATTTTGTCTGTGGTCGTGGTTGTTCTTGGGTGATGGGGTCGAGATTCGCTGAAAGTTAAGCTGCGGGCTTATCGTTATCGGGAGTGGGTCCAAGGTTTATGAGCACGAGCTCCACCACTTGCTAATATGCACACGCATAATTCCTTGATCATTGTAGATTTCTTGACAAGGAGCTTGGAAATATAAGAGTGTGACTTCAAAGCTAGACCATCTGTGGTCTAGGGAGCTGGAGACCTAGAGAGGCCCCTTAATATTAGAAGGGGGGTTACAGCTTGGAATATAATATTGGATAATGATCTAATTCCAGTAAGTCTACAATATATACTGCGATATCTATATGGCTAGTTGGTGTTGATCTTCAGAGTCGTAGTAAGAGGTAGCTTCCGACTCGAAGAACCGACATAAATCTTATACTTTCCACTCTGCAGCTGCCACTTCTGCGCTGTAACGTCCCAAGTACTGAGATCACGACGGTTCAGCGAGAAGGAAACCTCGGTAGACCGACCAGCCGCAATCTTAACCTTGTCGAACCCACGAAGTTGTCGCACAGGACCACCGGGGATGCCAACGTAGAGCTGGGCAACCTCTGCGCCGGCTTTGCTTCCAGTGTTCTTGATCGTAGCAGTAACATTGACAATGTTATCCCATAGATCGACCTGGCCACCTTGCTCAATGACACCACTGGGATAGGCAGCGATACCATCCTGCACAGCAGATACCTTGAGCCCAGAGTATGCGAACGTGGTGTACGAAAGACCGAAGCCGAATTCATAGCGTGGTGTGATATTCTTCGCGTCAAACCACTTGTAGTCCGTAAGCACGCCCTCGGTGAAGTTGGACTGCGGGAACAGCTCGAAAGGCTTGTCTGCGTAGCTGTGCCAGTAGGCCGGGTAGTCGGATTCATTCTTGCCCACTGTGTACGGGAGCCTTCCACTGAAGTTGTCATCCCCATAGAGCAGGGAAGCGATAGCGCGACCGGAGTCTTGGCCGGGGAGATGCGCGAATACAATTGCAGTCACATTGGGGTTCTCTGCGAACGATTCCACCATACGGGTGCCGGCATTGTGGATGATAACGATTGTGTTGGGGCAGGTCTTTGCAACCTTGGCTACGAGGGCATCGGAGTAGCTATCGTATGTTCCGGAGCGGTCGAGTCCCTCGGTAGCAAAGGCATTGATGAACACCAGACAGGCATCTGATGCCTCCATCGCACTGAGCAATTCCGGGTTTTTACCGGTATCCCACATGACGACGGTGTTGTCCTCGTATGCGCGCTGCTGGAGGGCGTCGAGAGGGGCGCTGAGGTATGGACCTGCATTGGCACCGGAACCACCTCCAACACTGAGAGTACCGTTGAAGGCAACTTGGTAGTCATACGGCTCGTCGATGAAATCGGAGGTCTCAGCCAATCCGTCTAAGTAAGACATGACTGGCTCATAGCCCATCTCCCAGGCGTCCGTCGCGAGGACATTGTTAGGCATGTATTGAGATGGAGCGGTAGCATCCCATCCAAAAACAGAGAGTAGCTTCGGCGACTTCAGCGGCAGAGTGTTGTTCACGTTCTTCACGAGAACATGGCCTTCCACCGCACCTTCAAAAAGCGTAGGCTTGGCCTCTTTAGTGAGGGCATTGACAATCTTATGGGGTGCACTGATGTTGTAAGGCATTCCAACTCCAAGTGAAGGGTAGTTCGGAGAGTCCTGGCCCATCTGGTACCACGTTGCGATAATCCTGTGTTGAGATCAGCAAATCCGAACTCGTAGTGAGAGAAGCTTATGGACAGTACCTTGTTGCCATGTCGTCCAGGCGAGAGAGCGGAACACTACCGTTCTTGATGGCTTCGGTGAAGTTGGTTCCCCAGAAGCTCAAGCCAGTGGGCATGCCCATGTCCAGACCAGCCAGTGCAGCACCCACGCCAGAGTGCTGGCCATACCAATCCGTCACGACAAAGCCATTGAAGCCCAGTTCTGTCTTGAGTAGACCGTTGAGTGTCTTGCTGTTTTGGCAGGCGTAGGAGTTATTGATACGGTTGTATGAGCACCTATATCCCATTAGCCACTTCCTTGGAAGAATTGTAGACGTGGACTAACATGATGTTTCCAGCACCGGCTTTCAATGCATCTTGGAATGGCCATAGGTATGCTTCGTGCATTGTCTTGTCATCGATGTTGCTGGAGACGGACTCCACAGTTTGGTTATCCGAGTTGGTAGTAGGGTTGCGGTATAATTCTTGTTCGTAGCCGATAAAGTGCTATAAGGAAACTTCCGGTCAGTCATGTTTCCCTTTCTGAGGATCTTCACACTTCCAACAAACTCACCTTGACACTTGAGATCACACCCTGTCCTTGCATGCCCTCAACGGTCTGTGCCGCAAGTACACCACTCAGGTATGGGTCGCTAGCGGCGCCTAAATTTTGTTAGATACATAATCCAGTTCCTTGTGATCATACATACCTTCCCAGTTTCTTCCGTTCGTAGTGGTTCTTCCCATTGGCGCAACAACGGGACCCAAAGCAATATTGACACCCTTTGTCCGGAACTCGCCTGCCATATGCCACCCACGGTCGTGAGCAAGGGATTTGTTCCAGCTAACAATTAATGTCAGTGATGATCGACGGTAAGATTTTTTTTTTCTTCTCACCTAGCACCAACATGGATTCCACTTGGGTAGCTGTTCACGAAATCCGCCATGCGAACTCCATTGCCCGCATCCTGAAGACACAAGCCTGGGAAGCCAAGACGTTCAATAGCGCCAATGACTCCAACACAGCTCGTGCTAGTCGAGTCGATTCCGAAAGTTAGGTTGTTCTAGGGATCAGTTAGTTTTGTTCCGATGCACTGTAAATAATTTTGTTTACCTTCTCCTCCAATGTCATCTGCGCAACCAAAGCGGTGGCTTTCTTATAGGCTGCGGCCCAATCACCACTTCCAGTGCCATTTGCTATACCACATTAGCCCCATGACAGCATAAAAAAGAGGGAAAAGAGGGAGAGCATACGTGACGGGTATACAGCCGGAGAATCTCCATAGAAGTAAGTATCGGAAGTAATATCGCTTCCAGCGTGACCAAGTCCACAAAGGGACAAGACGGCCAAAGTCAGGCCAATCTTTTCTAAGAACATTGCGCTCGCAGTCACAGCTGTCTTCACAGAATTCTTCGACGCGTCCACTGGCGAGGGGAATTGACTCGGGCAAAGACCGGCGTACCTCTTATATGTGCGACTTACCCCATCATCCTCGCAACAAAACAGCATTTCGGCCTGCTCACCGGTAATTCTGGTGATCTCATCCCGTGAGATCCGGTCAGGTTATGTGATCTCCAGGTCATATTTCCTATTCTGATCACTTTTTCTTGGCCCGATGTGTAGTGCTTCTCCACAGCAGCCTGAATGGGAGTCTAGTAGAGGGCGAACCCCGCATACGTGCCCATATAGAGCCTGTTGCCCGTGGGGTGATGTCCATGGCTTGCTATGCGTGGGGCTTAGTTCATCGGCGGTGACGTTGTTTCGGTTAGAGGATGGGTAAACTTCGGGCAAAGTAAGCCGTGTTGCGGCCTGAAGCTCGGAGATTGTGGAGCTCCAATTCTTGGTATTCATTGGCATTGACTCCCTGGTGGTGGGGGATGGTACTAGTTTAAACTTTTCCAGGACTAATGTGCCTCATCTAATCTACATCGGAAGAGAGCCAGGTGGTCAAGCATTGTCCGTCTTTCAGCCAACACAAACAAGCATGCGGGAGAGGGAAAGGCGCGGGCATTTATCGGGTGAGCAAGCCACTAGTCCGGAAAATCTTTAGTCTGGTCAGGCCGTGCGAGACCGTCCGAGATGTGGAGGACATAAGCCGAGTGCACACATTTCCAAGGTTGTTGTGTGGGGAGAATGTGGGGCCCCATGCGATTAAATCCGGGGTTGCAGGGATACAGAGTACAAATTAAAAATCGTCATCGCCGGAATTAAGAGATGAATGAAAGGAAACTCATCTCCTAGTTTTGCGTAAGAAAGATCGACACACATGTCTGTGCCCTCATAGATGTAACATTCTGGCGGAAGCCCACCGAGGTTTGTCAAAGCTTAGCAAGATCCCCGCTTATTATTACCCCGAGCACAAAGAAGTCCGAGTTTCTGGGCCCATATCTGTGGCACTTTGTGGGTTGCCAAGCCAGCCTGTGGGATTAGCAGTCTAGGGCCGGAGAAGGAGCTATGTAGTGCCGATATCCGAGAGGGACTGGCCTTGGTGTCGGGATGAGCAGTGGTGCTAACGCCTCCCTGGCCAAGGTTGATCCTGGCCTACGTCAGTCCACGACATCAATCTAATCTGAACTCCTCTATAACCAAAGCACAATGAGCATATGGTATTTTCAATGAAAGAGCCAATACAAAGCAAAGATCCATGAAAAGAATGTACGGTGCAATTCCAGGGTCTACTCCTGATCTATCCAAGTACAGAAAGTGAAGCCAGTCAAGTTATATCCGAGCCGCTCATATTCCTTCAGTGCAAGTTCGAGGAATCCAGTATACCATTTTGCTCGACTTCCAGGCTCATGGGAGTTCCAAGACCAGACTGGTGTGAATGGGCTCTTGCTGAGGACATCCTAGCAGATTCGTGGTTTGCTATGCATTTCCGGGCACATGTTGCTCCCACGGATGCAGTCATTAGCGGAGAAGAGTGGGGGCAGATGGTCATACTGCATAAGGTTTTCATGGGCGCATACAAATCAGAGCCTCTCACTCTCGTGATCTACGATATCGGGAATTATAATCTCTAGGTTTGAGACATGTCACAAATCTCAGTCGTCGCATCCAGGAATCCGCGTGTATACTAAGTTTGGACTTCGTTTTTGCATGCAACTTCGAACCCTCGAATAAGCTGGCTGAAGGAATCTTTAGTCTGCCTTGATAATTGTTTAATGTCACCGAGGTCTGCTTTTGGCATTAGTCAAGTTAGTAGGCTTAAGCATCTAGCTACTGCTAGAGGATCTTTTTGAAGAGTGAGAGAGTTCAGGCACATGATACTGGTTGATCGATTTCTTGTGGTACCAATCACCAGCATGGCTGGGGGTATTGCTTGTACTTCCAAATCTCAATGACTCTTGCAATGCTGCTACATGTACCATGTACCCTGTCAGCGCGCGACGTGCGGGTCAAGTCTAAGTCATCAACCTCACATCGGCGAATTAGAGAAAAGTTTCGAGTCAAGAGCGGATATCTCGAATCCGATTGGGTTGAGATGAAATCAGATGCCGTTTCTCCCAATGGAGAAATAATCTCTCCTTGAAAGCGTACATCTTCTGCCATGGAAGAGCTCGCGGCATACGAATCTTTAGATCAAGCTGCAACTTGATCCACAATACCCGATAGGACCTCCAATGACATGCTGACTTTCCAAGAGAACGAGACCAGCTAAGTACTGATTCTCTTGAGAGCCTTGTCATTCCTAGCCTCCCCAGCCGGAGTCTCGAATCCTAAAAATGGAATCGTCCTGTAGCCAGCCGCCACAGGCATGCATTAAGTCATCGTTCATGTGATATTGGAAAAGTGACTCCCACTTATTTGAAAGTTGTCTTGACGTCCATCAGAAGTGCTTGTTGGGTTATCTAGCTGAACTTGGAAGCTATAGGATACTAGCTCGAGGCAAAAGCAAGCGTTTACAAGATGACCGGGGAGAGAAAGCTGTATACAATGATTATAGGCATATCCTATATAGTCAAGTAGCATGCTAAAGTCTAAGTATAATTGGAACCGCTCTCAGGCGATACCACTATCCCATTGGATCAAGACGATGATTGTAATACCATCCACCGGCGCCCAGTAGAGTCCTTGGAAGCCCGGTATTGTTCATTTAAACTCCACGGAACTTCGCTAGAGAACAAATACAGGCTGGGAGCGATCGCCCAGATTGACAGCTGATCTGAACCCGGACTGGAGAATACTGAGAACGGGAATACCCGGCAGAGACTCCGTTGCGTGTCGCGAACAATAATGAATGTGATCCGTCAAGTCACAAGGAATATGATCTAGACAGGGGTTTCATTTTGAATCCAATATTTTGGGGGTGAATCACGGTAATGCACAAGGCTGTAGACAAGGATAACTTGTACACATACGTTCCATGGTTGTGCAAGTACGGCTAAAAACTCTGCAAAGTGGATCAAGACTTGTTGACTGAAATTTGTAGAACCCGCTACACCCGAGGACACCGCCTATGTGATACTGCCCAATCGCCATGTTTATCTGTGTTTACTTACCCTGAGGCTATCCTGACGCCGAGCATCCCATGGGGCTGAACACCTTGGGAACCCTGAGAATCCGTTCTAGATTCGCAAGATCCACTCCTTGGTTCTGTACTGAGCTAACGTATCCGTACGCGGTACAAAACCCTCGGAGTCTCGGATCCGCCCCGACGGTCATAAAACTGCATGTGGAGATTGCGTACAGTGGTGGGACCATCACTAACGCTCGAAAGGGCTTGCCACGAGCTAAGCACGAGATGCACCTATCACATTGCATTCTGCTTGTTCGGGTCAGCCCGAACAGTGTCGATACCACGCTAAAAGAATGTCTTTAGAGACATTTCGATGCGCCTAGCGTCCCTACTGGAAAAGACCAAATTTTCTGCTCTGCCCAAGGTTCTGCTAGGCAAGCCTCAAATCCCCACCCGCACTAATCGGGCGGATTAGCTCGCCTTTTATTAGATACACAAGCAATGGATCCCACTTAAGTACCCGCTCAAGCACCCTTCGCGATGCCTTCGATCGGTCCCTTTTTTTCAAACCTAGACCCATAGGCTCCTGCTGCCTCTCATTCTACTCTTGAGATGGCTGTGGTGCTCTCATTACTAGTCCAGGCCGTTCTCGTGGCAATTCCGATTGGTGGCAGCTTAGGGGTACTGTTCGGGATCGACGCTTACCGATCAAATCACGGACAGGCTGCGCTATTCAGCGGAGATACTGACGGTAATGGAAGCGGAGGATCGACGGGTTCTGGCGGCAGTAGCGCCACCAACAATGGGGTTAATCACTCTATCTACTGCCAGCTATCCTACGGCATTACACCATCCACTACAGGGGAGCAGTTCACATGTGAGTTCGCGGAGGAGTGGGCAAGTGACAATTGGCTGACTCAGGAATCTAGTAAACCCTAATCAATGGGGTGTGACGGACAGCACTTCAGGTGCCCTCTGTATGAATGTGAGCACTCAATTGCACAAATATGTTTGATCGCATCCTGAATGTGCTACTAATTCATATCACCAGGTCACCACATTCAACAATGAGACCTATCCCACGAAAACGACCGCTCCCGAATTCTCCATCACATGGCAATTCGACCCCGGCCCAGAAACCGCACCAGTGCATGCGTTCCCCAATATTATGGTCGACGATGTTCTCCCTATAGCGCTAGACAAGATGACGAAGATCGCAATGGATTTCCGGTGGACATACGGTGTCGGCGATACCCCCGTGGAAAATACAAACACATCCGACCTGACCGCCAACTCGGTCAACGTGAACGTCGCGGTCGATATGTTCTTTGACAGCGACAAAACGGCCGCTCAGAACAGCACCAAAGCTAAGTACGAGGTGATGGTGTGGTTTGCACGAATTGGCGACGCTACCCAGCCGAACGGCAATCAGACTTCGACTTCGAGGAAAGTGGGCGATACAACGTTTGACCTGTGGTCTGGTACAAATGACGTGAATCAGAATGTCCTCACTTGGGTGGCCTCCGAGGTAACCGGGACGTTTAACGGTGATCTCTATCCTCTTATCACTGATCTATACGAACTCAGTGGTGATGACTACCCATCTAGCACAGACTACATGGGCATCTTCAGCTATGGCTCTGAGGTATTCTCATCGGACAAGAATGTCACTTTCTGGTCGCCAAAATTGTCAATAGACATCCAGAAATAAGCCTCTGGGTCTGAAAACACATTTATGTTATTATATGATATAGTAAAGCAAACCAAAGGAATGTACTTATATGAAATCGAGTGTATGATTCTCATTTTAATCTGGCTATGCCTTTGCATTGAAACCCGTGGACTGACCAATTGCATTGATGTCTCTACTACAAGCAGACACAACATTTAGGCAGCAATAGGCAAAATCGAGAAACACCAGGATTGTAGCCTGGCGATTGTATTGAAGCTGTATACACGTCTTCAAGACTAAGTAAACAGCTCATATAGCACCTGCAAGTGCGTCCAAGAGCAATCTAAAAATTTGAGATGCAAATCCAAACCGAAAACAGAAAAAAAAAAGACGACAGAAAGGTCCTGGAAAGCTTCGTCGGCTGCTAAGGATCCGTGTGGCCCACCAGTGGGCATAACGTCCAGCGTCGTCGGTTGTAAATAATCAGAGTCCAACAATTGCAGGATATGGAGGGAGACGGATATCATTTCAAGCCAAATCCTTCACTGTTCAAGACTGCATCCCAGAGCAGCTTCTGAAGCTTTTCGCGTGTACCATATCGGTACAGGCTCAGTGTGTTAAAACAGGTTCGTGCAGTAGGGTATCGGGAAGAGTCATCGCCCAGACAAGCCAGTCGAATGGTCAGACTCGTGGCTCCCATGGCGGGGATGCGGTCACTACCGGTAATGAATGACAGGATCTTCCGTTGCGATGGGGGCGGGGCAGCCTCGAAAAAGTCCCAGAACCACTGGACCACAGGGATTGACTCGGGACGGTGGTGAGACCAGTTATCGTAAGTGGCTACCGCACGCAGGGAGGTCACATCGAGTGGCTCGTCAGAACCGCGCACAAGTAATTCAATTTCCTCTGGTCTGAATAGCGACAAGGCATTGCCGCCGCAGACTGTGAAAAATCCCCGTTTGAACGGTTCGTACTGCCGAGCTACCGCGGTGTCCAGAAGATAGTACACATACGCATCCACAAACTCGTGCCGATTTGCGTTTGTGACGGGTCGCTTCTCGCCTCCTGTGCAAAGAGGCACGCTGACTATCTCTCCGTACCGATCCGTCTGAGCAACAAAGTCATAGCAAAATGTTTCGGCAACATCTCCGTCGTATTCCAAAAGCATGCGGAGTCCTTTAGCGAGTGCTGGTCGGTACTCGGCAAGATCATCCAATGTGCACTTGAATTTCGATCGTTGGGAGGTTGCCGTCTGCGGAGTAGTGTTTTGTGGTGCCGAGGCCAACAGCTTTCTAAAAGCGAAGGGTGGCAAGTCAATGTCGAGAATGGTGGAGTTGTAAATGGCAAGTCCTAGCAAAACCCCAACCAAGAAAAATTGCTCAGATGACTCAAAGCAGAATGGGTTGAAGTAGCAATACTTAGAATCGTCGTCGTATATGAAGAGTCCTGTAGGGGGTCAGATACGTCAACCAAACACAATTCATATTTACTGACCATGGTGCGGGTCGAAAACCTCGCGGACAAGCAAGAGGAACCATTCTTTGCGCAGGCCTCCAGCGTCGATCCCTTCCTCTCCAACGAACTCGATTCGAAGGCCCTTCTTGATCTCCTCCTGGCCTGTGCCCACAACTTCGCTGACACCACGAAGACTATCTTCAACAAGGCATTCTCGCCGCACCTTCAAAACAAGATACTGGCTGACCGCTCGGTGGTTAAGAATGCTGTTGAAAAAGGCTTCACGGGCTTTCAGCTCCATCTGACGACGTGCATCATGCTCGAGAATATGAATTTTTGCCCAAATGCTGAGGAAGAAAGGGTATTGGCAAAAGGAAAACTTTGAGCCTCGAGATTCCCAGTTCTCAAAGTCTGCCACAAGATCTGAATAATCCAGCAAGGTATTGTAGAACGAGCTTATCGGAACCACATAATCTTGGATATATCTAGAGCCATTGGCAGAGTCATTTGGACGTGTCCGAGCGTCTGAGCCCGTATCGGGCTTGCGCGGCGCTTGGGAGATATTTGCCGTAAACAGCAAAGACATGATCCTTGCCGCTGATCTAATCTGCCAGTCTTCAGCGTAGACAATAGGAGATTCCTGCTTCTTGGGAGGTGGCTTGCTGGGATGACGACGGTTTATAGCAGCATGCAGCTCAGCAGGCGTATTTCCAGACGCACTTGCAAAACTTGGAATCAATTCATTTCCATCTTTGGGGTTTTCACTGCGCTTGCGACCATGTTGGCGCGTCAAGCGATACGTAACGAATCCACCAACCAACTCCACCAAACGTTCAAATTGACCTGGTGGGTAACGCGCGAACCAGGACACAAAGTAGTGGTGACAATCATTGGGCATGTTGGACAGTAGACCAAGAATTCGCTTCAGTGGCCCATAGTGATGGTTGGAGCTTCCAGAGCGAGCAACCGGTGCAGAAGCGTCTTTCCTGGAAAACTTTCCATCTCTGGTTGTTGATTGGGGGGCATCTCTTGGATGAGATGGACGCCGTTCATCCCGGTGTGATGATTGAATCATTTTTGATGAAGCGTAGCCCATTGGATTTGACAATAGAGGATTTGCCAACAAGATAAATAGAAACCGAGTGTCTTCTGGCTTTTTCAAGATCTTCCGAGGGCGCTTCAGAAGATTCTCGGTAGCTTTCATCAATGTTCGCTGGAGGTGCAATCGAGATTCAGTAATATCTTTTTCAATAACAGACAGGTCAACCGATTCCCATCTCTTATACCTGGCCAGGTCTGTACCAGGACGTGCTGATAGGTCAGGCTTTCTGGCTGCCCACCGCTCAGACCAAGAGCTTCCTGCAGTCAGAACCAGCTGATACCACTGATTGGCTTCAGTCCAGTTGATACGGGGACTTCGAGATGACACTGAACGAGACTTATGCGGGGTTTTTTCTTTAGCATTTATAGGGACTTGTCCCTCAGCCTCGGCCCACTCCGTCATCCACCAAGTTGAATTCTCTGCAACATCACCCAAGAGAAGGGTTTTTGCATCGGGTTCGAATACAGGGGCATTGACAGCCGGGTCGGGTACGCTTTTGGGGTCAATCTTCACACGGGGAGGATTTCCACTGCTAGCAGACCGCATGGACGGCTGATAGACGGGAAACGACGCATTGAGAGCTTCACAACCTTTGAAAGCCGCAATAATGTAGTTTTCAAGCCGCTTGAAAACTACTGGCTGGTTCTCGCGATCCTTTTCCTCGGTATCTTTAGACTGCACCGTCGCCTGAGGTCGCTGGTCTCCCTTCAAACCATTCTGCAAATCAGATTTGGCACGATTCCGGATCGGCATCTCCTTCCCTTCCCATGGGATAGCATGTGGTTTCAGGAGATTGGAGTTCTCCTTTGTCCCATGAGATTGACCTCGCTCAGTTGATGTGGACGTGCTCCGGCTACGAGGATCTCGTGGGGTTGAAAGCTGTCCAGGAATATGGCCACGGTCCGGCACCATGGAAGTCGGTTGGCCATTTGCTGGGCGATCCCTGCCTACGCGCTTGTCGTCCGGGGTCGCTCCTGAACGGGGTCCATCGAGCAGGGTCTGGAAGTATGAAGCAATACATCCGTCAATAATACGCCTGGTATGGCTGATTGACAAAGGCGCATCTTCGATTAATTAGCAAATTTCGGACAAAAAAGAGTTCCATGGTGAATTACCTGGCCTTGGCTCATGCGGTAGAGGTAGCGGTGAGAGCTGGGACTCAGGCGGGTCTGGGGGCAGTGGTTTATGTAGCCGACCTTCCAGTTTTGAAGAAGCTGAGTCCTTGACGTTCTTTGAAGGCTCCACATCAAGGTCGGTGACCATCAAACAGGAAGTGCAGCGGTAGACTTGCAGGTGCCGTGGCCAGCGCACAGTCGAGTTGCAGGTCGAGCATTTCCCCTCCGCAAGATCACTTCCTGGCCCTCCCTTAGGTACATCCTTGCGGGGACTTGTTGCGAGGGACTTGGCGGGGTATGTGGCCTCGTCGGAGTCCGAATCCGAGTTCCAGGCGATATTTTTGGGCGCAGTCTTGCCACGCTTCTTTACAAGACCACTGAATGGAGAAGTAAATGGGTGACTGATCGAGCGGTTGTGCCCGCGGCGGTACGGGCTTGTGGGCGAGTTGCCATTCATTGAAGGCATTGTTCGGTCATTCTGAGGCTGAGATGGGTATCGTAGAGTAGTGTCAGAGGTAAAGAGTGAGGGAGGGTTCGAGGCAGTGAAGCTGGAGTCCGAGGTTGGTGGAATCGGTGAATTACGTCCGGACCGGGATGGCATAAGGGTGCATTTGTTCCAGTTGATCTTGGTGGAATGTTCGGGATGGATCAGGCCAGGTAGTAAGCTAAATGGTGGAGCTTGGGCCTCGTGCTGAACGCATACAACTTGTTCGTGGGGAAGTTCACGATAACGACGGACAGAGAACGGAAGAGGTAACTTCCTTTTTCTCGAGCTTGACTGTTCCTAGGCTGCCAGCAGCTGACAGAGATCTTGTCAATTCAAAGTTGAGACCAAAAACAAGAACAAAGGATTGAAACGAAAAGCAGAGAAAGGTGTATTGTTCATAGTCCCTGGACGGATTGGGAAAGCGGGCTAAGAGTGAACTGGGAAGGCGCGGGCACCGGTGGAGTGCCTCAGGCGGCAACCGTCCTTACTATTTTTGGCTTGGGGCAACGCAATCCAAGTGGGCTGATCCAGTGATCTACCCTAAGTGATTTTTTAGTTCTTATCGAGTACATTTTTAGACTGCAATTGATAAGGATTATGCTAAACAAACCCATATTTTTCAGTTCGGGTGGGGTACGCATGAGATTGCCCCAGAGGACGCGGCCACCCGGCGATTCTACTGTAATACAACATACGAGGACCAGGTGAAATTACAACCACCATGCTACCAATGGTAGTTCTACAAGACCGTAGCGGCATGGAGTTGAACCAGTCATACTTCGTTAATCAAGGGGGAATTCAACATAAAACAAAATGGCTTTTTGGCTAAAAACAGAGCCTTCCGGTCTGCATTAAACTCGGGCCCATGGCAGATGATACTGCTCGGGTGAGAAATGTTTGAAAAGATAACCACATGCAGCCAATATTTTCCAGCCTATACCACAGTGCATTAGCGCACTTAACGGTAACGCCAGTAGCTCTGGGTGTTCTGGAGCTTCCAGGTGTGGCGACGGCCAGCCTTGGTGTTGTTGTAGCGGTGACCCTTGTTGATACCACGGGACTTCTTGCCGGTGGCAGTGAGACCACGAGCCTCGCGGTGCTAAGAAAAAAATTTTCATCAGTATGGCTATTCCGTGGAAAAAAGGTTTGTCGGGCTAGGAATCTCACCTTGTGGACGGGGTTGCAGATCCAGTTGATGCGGGCATCACGGCGGATAGCCTTGTGCTGGGGGTCGACGAGGATGACCTCGAAGTACTTGTAGGTCGAGTCCTGGTTGATCCAGTAGGAGTTGAGGACGCGCAAGTTGGCGCAGCGGCGACCGACACGCTCCTCAGCGGTGGCGCGGAGGGCACGCTGGTACTTGAGCTGGTTGATACCGTGGTTGGTGGGCTTGCCGTAGGTGGCACCCTTGGGGGCAGGGCGCTTGCGGCCACCGCGGCGGACACGGACACGGTAAACGACGTAACCCTGCTTGGCCTTGTAACCCAGACGGCGAGCCTTGTCGGGGCGAGAGGGGCGGGAAGCACGGTGGATGACGTTCAGCTGGCGAAGCTATATTGATGCACTCTCAGCAAAGTTCAACGAGTGTATAGCAAGACACACGAGACAAAAAGTCTCTTGCGTGCCACAACCATTTCCGCCGCAGGTTCGTTTCGAGCCACCAATACCAAAATTCAGGCATTTCCTATGGCTGTACGCAGACGAGCGCTCGGCGGGAATGTTAGGCAATCGAGGGTCGGGGGATTTATCTCACCTCCCAGCAGCGAACGCGGAGCAAGAACCGAATAACATCGGACTGCTTCTTCTTCTGGATCTCTTCGACGTACTTGAGGGCACCCATCTGGACAATTGCGAGCGGTTAGAATTGGATGATAGAATGTCGTTCGTGGTGGTGAAAATCATACCTTGTCGGCTTCGTCGTCGGTTGTCGTTTGTCGCAACTGCAAAGAAAAGTTCAAGAGAGAAGAGAAGAGGATTGTGTGTGGGACGCTAGTGATTAACCGAGTGTCAGTGATTAGCCAACCACGTTTGTGTGACCCACTTATTGCCAACCCTGGATCTGATGCCTCAGGTATCTAGGCTCGGGTTTCTTCCGGATTGGTTTCAGATTTGAGTGTAAACCTACCAGACGGCAACCTTGGCCTTGGAGTTGTGGAAGAAATAACCGTTAGAAAAATAAGAATCTATGAACAATATGTCACTCATCAATCAATGCAATATAATGTACAAAACTTAGAATAACCTGACAAATGCTCTCCATGCAATTGACATATGCACCTGACACCCTTCTTTCCTGTAGTCATAGGAAGGATATAAAGACACTAAAAAGACAAAGGGTACAAAACACGCTCATGACTCCAAAAACTTCGATATTTACGAATGCTTGTAGGTTTTGGAAGGTTCATAAGGAATCATGATGACCTCATCCACTGCGTCGTGAGGCATGGTCTTGACGAACCATATCGTTCGTCACTGAGATTTCAAGGGAATCCAGCGGCAACACACTCTTTTTACACAGTGGGCACAGGCTGCTGTTTTCCATGAGAAATGGGTCGATACATCCGGGGTCGAATATGTGACCACAAGGCAGTTCACGGACGGTGGACGATCCAACAACGAAATCATCGAGACAAATTGCACAGGTCGTCTGGGTGTGGCTCAGTCGATAACGATTGGGAGTAGAGCTAGATGAAGTGGACTGGTCATCTGTCACCGGGTTTATTACCGCAGCCTGAGGCTTTCGGATCCCAGTGGGCGTTTGAGGGGTCGGTTCGTGTTCTTCTGGTATCGGTGAGGGAGTCTTGCTTCGGGGGTCGACCTCAGCTACTTCTGCTTCCACTTCATTCTTTGAGTCTGTGGTTGATACATTCGGGTATGTATAAAGAGGCATTTTTTCCACAAGCTCTCCAGGCACTTTGAGCTGATTTAGTGCCAGGTGTTCAATGTCCACTTCGCCTGATTCGATTCGTTGGCGTAGTACCTCTCGTCGTCTTCGTTGCATCATGCGATACAGGACGACAAGAATTAGGGTTAGGCCGAATATTGTTCCCAGAATTGCGAGCACAAAGCTCCAAAGGCTCGGTGACGAGGCGGCTGCTTTGTCTGTGTCTAGTTAGCATTGACGATGTAGTTCGAACCAATTACAACTTACCCGCATCAAGCATTGTGAAGAGTCGTGTATCTGACTTCCGCGCCGGGTTTGATGAGGTATCGAAAGCGTTATTGGTTTTATTGTGGCTGGTCCCGTCTGAGAATGTTGCGAGTTCGTTCATCAGGGTCACCCCAGCTGGGCCTGGCACGGCATATATAGGATAATTGTTATCAATCATCCACTGATCGTCATCATGCAGGCTCCATTGATCCGAACTGGGTGGCGGCGGTATTCCAGACTCGTTATTGGAGGGCTGGAAGAATACGAGTGCATTGGTGCCTGCTTCTCGGGAGGCGGCCAGAAAGGATTGAGTACACTCCGGGGAAACCCATGGTGCCAGTCCAATAACGGGATAGCCGAACTCCGAAACATCCTTATGACGGGTCACGTCTTCTGGAATGAATGGGCCCGTGATCTCATTGCATGGGTCGCGGGGTGACAGATCTGGCACAAATAGCAGACCGGACAAATGGCCAGAATCTGGAAGCCCATGGTGGGAGAGCATTTGAACGGTCCGGTCCAGAACGAAACGAAACCCAACATTCTCCTATTTCCATGTGGTCGTGTGAGTATGAAATTTTGGAACATTCCAGGAATAAGGCTAGGGTTGTCCAATGACTTACATTGACTGAAGAGGAGGAGTTAGAGGCGCTGCCAGGGCCCGCGAATAGCGTGGCAACGGTGCCCTTGGAGTCCGGGGTCTCCGTGCGAGACATGGCTGTAGCAGATTGGGGCTTGGTATGCTGGGGTTTCGGCTACAGGGCTAGCAGAATAACATTGTTCACAAAGCAGTTGAATCACAGCCTTTACGTATCTTGCTCGAAGGTTGAAATATGAAGTGGAAGAGAAGGTCAAATGAGATGGAAATGGTTAATATTTTACTCATTTACCTAGGTACGCTTTACATCATGATTTTGAACGATCCCGGCGATTTCAGGCCCAACATGACCGTGGTCGCTAATTCTAAATCGGTAACGGCTACAGGAATGTAAGGGTAAATCCAAGGCCAGGGCCAGGGCCAGCACAAGAATGTGGGATAGATCCAAGCCGCGGGGCAGGCAATCTACTTCATAATATGCAAAAAACATGATTCCTCAAAGTAATTCATGAGAAATTGGTGCAAACACCCTGAAACAGGAAATGGCATCATTGTTGGTGAAGTATATAGCCCTAGATACCCCGGATTTGGCTGGCCGGTTGCGGAAGCCGCGTGCAGTATTGATCGGCAATTCCGCCACCTGTAATATTTCTGTGTTTTTTTCTACCATTAGATGATGTATTTTTATCAAGCATTGAAATACTATGCACATTGGCTTGATTTTCTTACCATGGTGCGGTCACTGGGGCGTACAATTGTCATGTATTTGGGTACAGATATATCTTGTATCTACAAGCCCCGCTGGAGCGTGAAATATTTATAGTACTCCAAAGCCTTCTGGGCAGATATTCAAGAAGACACATGGCGGCTGCCAAGTGCAATTTGGAATATGTTGAGCTTATTTTATATACGGAGAATAGGACTCAGCATCATTAGCAGATGCTTAAACCATAAACCTTGGAAGTTCCTTAGCATTTTCTGCCTCGTTGCTTAGTGCCATGTCAATTGCTAGACTGCGGCTTAGTGAGAAACCTAGAAACCTCCAACCTATCTTCACCGCCCATCCTACCGCCTCACGTGCCATAGTCTTTGATCACGTGTAAGTATCTCCAGATCTAGGCACGGCGTCTCACAGCTTTAAGTGCTTCATCTCGAATCATCAGAACCATCTTGCCAGTAGCTTTCTTGACTTCACTGTACCAGCTGGAGCCCAACCTGATATTTTGACGCTGGACCTGGCCAGAATGTGGCTCCCGATTACCATTAACATCTAAGAATCCCTCAACCAACTCGCGAACCGACTCCCCAACCGACTCCTAATTCCCTCCCGCCCTCGAGAAAGAACTCTATTTAGTACGCTATAATGCCATCAGCATACAAGAGCAAAGGCAAAGGCCGCGATGCGCGTCAGTCGCGTAGTCGCAATACCACCCCGTCCAACGCCGGCGGTGCGCCAGTCGTATCGCTCCCAAGCTACCTGGAGAATGACGTGACAAAGCTCATTGACGTGGCCAATGGCCAGTATACGGAACTGCTTGAACTAGTTGCAGCTCCAAATATCCCCGACTCCAAGACGTTGGAAACCCTTGTGGAGCATCTCAACAATCTTAGTGATATGGCAGATACCCGCGGAGAGGTCTTCAATGCGGGGATGAGGGAGATGTCACAGAAGCGAAAGGAAGTAATGGAGGACCAGGAGCTGAGCCATGAAGTGGCAGACCGTGCAAAGCTGAAGCGCGAGACGGAGGATGATGACGATCCGATCCACAAAGGAAAGGTGAAGAAGCGCAAAGACCGGTCAAGCATCAAGGAGGAACGACCTTTAAATCACGGAGCTCATGAACTTAGCCGCCAGGATGGCGCAGAAACGAAAGTTGAAGGTGGTAAGTTAACCAACAACCCTCTCCAAGGCTCCGACACTTTTGTTGTGAGCCTCCACCTCCACTTCCCACAGTTACTCCACCTTCCATCTTTCTTTCTCAAACCCCATCCGCCCCAAACAGCGAATTGACAAATTACAGCGGCATCCCCAGTATCGAAGCAGTCGAAAACCGCGGCCTCCGACGGGAGTTCTTCCCTTTCTCCTCCCTCCATGTTGTCTCCAAACGGCGCCACTACCGGAAATGATGGCGTTGAAGCGCCTGAGTCCCCCGATTCCGATTCGAGCGAAACATCTCACCAGCCCGAGCCCCAGCCGGCTGTGCCAAATGTTCAAGTGTTTGGAAGCAATCCGTTGAAATTCGATGACCCGACGATCTACCACATTCGAGATATTCTCCCCGGCATGAGCGATGACGAGAAGAAGGAAATCTACAGCGTTGCTCATTTTCCCAAAAGTGATCTTTCTCATATGTTGGGTGGTGTCCCACCGGACAAGGACTTTAGCAATGCGAAGCCCACCAACCAAGTCAGTGCCAATACCTTCCAGGCCTACATTGAACCTTATGTTCGGCCTCTCATGGAGGAGGACATTGCTTGGCTACGGGAACGTGGAGATCGCGTGACGCCTTTCATCAACCCGCGCCGAGGAAAGAGATCCTACCGTCAGGTCTGGGCCGAGGAGGACGGTGTAGCCTATGACCAGAACCAGGATGACAAAGACCAATTTCCGTTGAACCAAGGCCGCGGTGGTATTGAACAATTGACCGATGATAAACTTGAGAGCAACGAGGTTTCGATCGGACCGCTGCTTAGTCGCCTCTGTTCTCTCTTGCGCTATGAGCATCGTACTCTTCCCGAGGACAAAGACTGCGCGAACTCGACCAACGGTGATTCAACTGGACTACCAGGGCCCGGCGGGGATGCAATGGATTTAGATCAGCCGGCCAATGGGTCTGGGACAGATATGGAGACCAAGCCTGACAGTAAAACCCTCCCGCCCGCAACCGCCTTCCGCGATGCCAATCCAAATGAATTCAAAACATCAGTTGCCAAACTCGATCATGCCCAGCTCGATGAGCGCGCAAAGGCCGAGTTGCGATATATTGGGTTCCTAGGGCCTGAAGATAACCCAGACTACGACGCCCACTATGACGACGAAGTGGCTGAGCGCCTGCGTCTTCTTCAAGGCGAGCTGAAAAAGCAAATCGTCACCAACAACGCGCGCAAAGCCCGCATCCTCAAGATCGCCCAGGATCACATGGCTCTTCTCGAATTCACGACTATTCAAGATGACCTCGACTCTCAGGTCCAGCAGGCTTACCTTAAACGTACCCGTACTATGGGTAAGAGTAAGAAGGGTGCTCAGGCCAAGCACCGGCCCGGCGGTGCGGGCGGTGGCAGCCATATTGCTGCGGGTGTCTCACGCCCCGCTGTTGGGGATGCAGCGAAGATCGTTATGGACCGTCGCAAGCGCTGGAATGACGCTTTCCTGCCTATCTTCGAGGATATCAAGACTACCATCCCGTCAGAGGGAGAGACGATCTTCGATCCCGCCACCATGGCTGAATATGAGAAAGCCGAGCTGGAGAATTGGGAGGAGGAGTAGTTCCAAGGTTGTCTTTGTGCACCCTTCCCCAATTTCTCCATCTTTCTATCCCTTACCTCCACATATGTGCTTCTTTTGCTTCCTCTTGATCATATGTTTCAACATGGCTCCTATTACCATGTACTCCTTTTTGTTCTCGCATGATACAACACGACCGGAATGATGGGTTGGCGCGGCGTTTATCGGTTTCTTTTATTCTTTTGGCTGTCAGTGTCGAAGATAGCTGTCCTACGGTCCCATCCTCGATTGCGATGAGATGAATTGATTGTCATTTGGTTCCTCATTATGGCGGCGGCATCTTGACTTCTTACCTGCCATGTCGTGTATCTACCCTATTCATAGAACGTATGAACTAGAATCCTGTATGGCTCCTTCACACTTCATTCTTCGTAAGATAAGGCAAATTGTAGCTGGTATATGGCCCCAGGACTCCCAGTGCATAGGATATAGGTGACATGCGCCTTCCAAATAGTCATCATGATGATCAACATCAGCTTACCTGATATACAAACTAAGGGTATCTAAACTCAAAACACTCTCCAGCACTTGAGAGAATATCACCGATGAATAATAACCACCTCTCCTGGAAACCTCTTCAACCTCGCCGTCAACTCCCGCTCACTAATCTCCAACTCCGTACAAATCTGATCAAAACAGTGTGTCCCATCAAGATATCGTCCAAACAATCTCTCGTCAATCCCATCCTCTTCATCCTCCTCGAACAACCCAGTCAATGGCGCATTCCCAGCAATTCTCACATTCCCACTCCGACTCCCACTGTGAAAGCTAGAAGTCCGCTCATGTGAGCCCTCCTGTCTACTTCCGACGGCGGAGGAGATGGGCGCCTCTTCACCAATGCTAGATGCATAGGGTGTATTATTGCCCGTCGTAGTACGCGAAGAAGGCCCGGTGGATAAATGCGCAGGTGTATTCGGCGCCCCTGTCCCTGGAGCTGTTCCACCTGGAACGAGCGGAGAAGGGTTGCGTGGTGCAGGCGCAGGCTGACCTGTTGCACAAGCATACTTGTGCACACGGTATAAAAAGCCCTTAATCACGCCAAATGTGATAAATCGTCTTATATCGATGTTTGCTAGTTCGCGGCTATGTTGTGCGTACCATTGCTTGATACTTTGGCCCTGCTTGAGCGCAGCATAGAGCTCAATTATACCCACTCCATCGACGACAGGTGGTCCTTGTGGGATACTTGGGTTTATTGTTTCAGGGCTGTGCGGTTTCTCTTCTGGGTCACCTAGTAACGGCCAGATCTCTTCTGCGTCGAAGCGGGATTCATCGCGGGATAGGCTGGTTGCTGGGTCTGTGATTGGGCTGGCGAGGGGCATTCCGCCGATCATGGTGTTTGCGCTGCCGTTGCTTGTTGCGGCGATGGCAGCCGTTGTTGGAGGGAGGGAAGAGGGTGGTCCCAAGGGACTATGTGGTGCGAATCGAGTATTTACGTAGCGGGCACATTCAAGTTGCATTGCTTCGTCTGAAGCGATGGTGCCGTTGAATTGGGCTGTGGGTGCGTAGATGGCTGAGAAAGAGAAAATGTCGAGGAGGAAGACACAACCGTAGTAGAGAAGATGGCGGATTGCGCGACAGGTGAGAGAGAAGTCGGTGTCAGCGAGAATAGAGATGATACGGATGCTGTTGACACCGTTGATGTGTGGAACGACCTGGGAGTAATAGTGAGCAGGGGTGTCTCTATATGTGGCGGGGACATCATACTCTTTGCATGGTCAAGTCCCAATTCTCGTCCATGAAGGCTTGATACCGTACTGTGAAGAGCGGGACGTACCATGCCTTGACAGCCGGCGGGGAAGGGTATATTGGGAAGAGCTTTATGTTCAAAGTGTTGAGCTCGTCTGTTTCAATCATCAGTTGCCATCGCAGCCAAATTGTCAATCGACAAACATACCAATGGGAATCATGCACTCGCAATAATTATTGAGATCCTCCATCAGCATCTCGCAGAGACTGTATACTTTCCCCTCGCCGTTTTTTGAAAAGTCGCGCGACAAGAAACCGCTCTGCTCTTCTAGGGCGTGCATCAAGTCGGCCAGCTTTCGCACCACGCTTTTGTATGTGCTAAAATCATCATCTTCGGACAATACGAGGCAAAAATTGAAGATGAACTCATTGCGATCATAGCGAGCAGATTTCATGCAGATGGGATAGCCCAGGATGCGGTATCCATTTGTGCATACCTGAAGCAGATTTCCGCAGAGCTCCTGGCGAGGAATCACGAAGAAAGAGACGTCGGAGAAGGTCAGGAAGAGGGGTTGCGTCGGTGCGGTGGAAGAGGGAACGATGGCCCCGTCGGGAACTTGGTGGACGACCTTGGGACCTTGGGGAAAGCATTGTTAGCACGATAGTGTAATCAAGAGCACATCTTGCCTACCCTCTTGCGTATCGAATTTGCTGTAGAAGATTGCCTTGATCATAGTGGAGCTTGTGGGCGCGAAGCCCGGGGTAGCGCCGTGGCTGGCAGTAAAGATAGAACACTCGCAGCCACCGCAGAGCTAGCAGCTGGTTCCCTCTACTGTGGAACAAAAGCGCGCGACAGGGCGGAGTTACGATCGACGCGTGAAGTTGGAGATGCGGGAGTCGGAGTCGACGCTTATCGGCGGGTCCAGCTCCACTCAACCCAAATGTCTACAACTACATAAATCCAATCATCTTGAGATTAGACTATGGGTTTAAGTTTTGTGTATGCAATTGCAAGGCCAAAGGAATCCGATAAGCAAAAGAACATCAAGTTTAATTCAAATGAGCAACGGAATGCACTAGCAAAGCCGAGGGTATTACGTCGAAAGAATATGAGCCATTGCCCGCAGTGAAAGATCTATGCGTCGAGTTTGATCTTAGGCCCCGCAGCGCATATCGAGACGGGCAATAAGAATCTTCGATTTGGAACCAGTCCTCCTCGAAATGGTGCAGTGTGAAGTGCTGAGGCTAAGAAAGCGAGAAAACAAAGAAAGAAAAAAAAAGCGCCGAATATGCATGATCATCTTGTCTTTTGGGAAAGAATTGCGCGAGCAAATCTGGGAGTTCATCGTGCTGTCCCGGAAACGTGGCTCGAAGATTGAGGAATTACGGGATTTGAGGCAAACAGGTTGGCAGTCGAGTATAGGAATGTTTCTGCAGACAGCGTTGTCGGCAAGGGTCCCTCGTCGACGTGAACCTCATGTCGGAGTGCAGATGTTGGTACCTCGGGGATGAAGCTCAAGGGCTGCGTGGATCGAATGGCATGGACCATATCCCCGTAGCCTCCCCTTTCCCCGGCCTCCTTCAACCATTGCTCCCAGTCCTCATCCAGAGGCACATCAGCTCCCTCGTCGCGCGCGGCCATGGCTGCCAGCAGTCGATGGTTCAATGCCCAGCCGCAGCTCTCTATTTCATCGTCGCTAGAGTCTTCCTCGATGAGTTCCTGCGTCGCGTAGTCCGACATAACACTGGAGCTTCGGGTATCGCTCGCGCGCACCGTGTCATCGCTACCGGTCTCAATGAATTGATCGTGATCGTCTTCTGGCCCGCAGAAGTCATCATGTATCGTAATCGAGGGTGGTCGTGTTGGTGACGCAGGCTGGATCAAATGGCCCGTTGTGTCCCGCACTGTGACCCCTTCCTCCGACTCATATCGCGCCCGCGCGAACTTGGTGCCTTCCCAGCAACATAGCTCCAAGATTTCTTCCCTGGTCAGCCTCAATTCGTTGAAAGTCCTAAAGAGCCGCTTGTGCCATGGGAAACGACCCAGTCGCATGCGATGAGGGCCATAAGTATAGTCCAGCCCTGGATATTGGGCTTCAATGCAATCCAGGGGGCCATAGAAGGTGTTGGTCTCCACCCGAACTTCAGGAACTAGGTGCTTAGCCACATGAGCTGCAAAGGATTGCGGATCATGGGAACTTGGGTGGGGGAAAGTCGTGTTGTACACAACCTGAGCGACCGAGGGTTTACGCATGTTGGGGATAGGGAGGAGAGACGGTTTGGAGGAGAACAGGAAAAAAATGAACGCAAGGGTTTGGGAAATGGAGGGGGAGCGCTTGGAAGGCGCCTCAGCCACTGAGATGGATGAAAGGGAAGAGAGATGAGACTCCCGCAGTGGGGAAATGTCTAAACGCGGGACAATAAACAGTTCATTGACGTTTCAATGTTATTAGGAAGAACCCAAGTAAGATGCCCGTGGTGAACTTAGAAGAAAAAGAAAAGAGAAGGAGAGAAAAGGAAAGGAAAGAAAAGGGTGAAGGCTAATAAGCATGGGATCGTGTCACTGTGAGTTAATGTGATGTGTTGTTCCTGCACGAACAGCTGGTTCTACTCAACTCCACTTCTTACCTTCGCTTGAGCCACTTCTGCTCCGATGTCGACGTTTGATGGAATTGTCCAAGGTTTGCTCATCCTGAATCTCTATATTCTACTTTACTAAATTCCTTGCAGAGTTCCCGGAGATCCAGAGTATGTATCCCTGTACGCCTGATCAGGATCTTTCAGCTGAAACCATGCAGTCGATTACTTCCGGAAGAACCCTGAGAGACCAGCGCCGCTAGCCTGCTTTCTAAGCCATGTCCACAGCGATCATTTACAGGGCCTCGAGTCCTTTCGGGCTCCCTTCATTTATTGCTCCCCTGCAACTCGAGAAGTGAGTCTTTGTTCCATGTCTTGGCAACCCAGCTCGAGTACTAATGGCAGTGTATAGCTGCTGCTGCGCATTGAAAAGTATCCACATCGCATGAACTTCCAAAAGGGTATCTTAGAGTCAAGGCGACTGCACTACAAGCATCTAGGAAAACTCCTGGTTAGTCAATCTCAACTATGAAACAAGGAAGATCTCAGCTCACTCCAGTCAGCGCCCGATCCCGCTGAATACACCCACCGAGATTGAACTCACCCCGAAAAAGCATGTCCGGGTCACTCTGTTCGATGCGAATCACTGCCCAGGGGCTGTCATGTTTCTCATCGAGGGGGCCGGGAAGGCCATCCTCTATACGGGGGATATCCGAGGTCAGCACTTTCCTCATTGGATCTATCAGAAAATTAACATTTGACAGCGGAACAATGGTGGACCAATGCCCTGGTGCGACATCCGGTTCTCATTCCATATACCCTGTCTCGGAAGCGACTGGACAAGGTATACCTGGACACAACTTTTGCCGGTGCATCTAACCCGCTCCGGGAATTCCCATCCAAAGCCGATGGGCTCGCGGAGCTTCTTCAAAAGGTAGAGGCCTATCCGGAGGAAACAGTTTTTTTTTTTCGCTCATGGACGTTCGGTTATGAGGACGTATGGCTCGCATTGTCTACCGCATTACATACAAAGGTAAACCCGACATACATTCTGAATTCCGAAAATATTTACTCATCATTGACCAGGTTCATCTGGATCGATATCAGATGGGTCTTTATCGGGCTCTCTTGGATGCGCCCGGGGGCGTTAATGAAGCTCCTGGACTTTGCGGCTTTCGGTTGGGCAATGGATCTGTGGAAGGTTGCTTGAGTGACAATGAATCCAGCAGGATTCACAGCTGTGAGCCGGGGGTATCGTGCAAGGTTGCTCAGGATTTGAACACAGTCTATATCACACCCATCGTAAATCGCACCATTGATGGGGTGGAAATCCCCGAGGTTGGGGCTGGTGGCGGCGGTGGCGATTTGTATCAAGTCCATGAGCTAGAGCTACCAGACGAATCTGCTCTGGCAGGCTTGGAGAAACTCTGTGCTCAGCATATCCCCAACCAGGAGGTATTATCACAAACTCGAGATGCACTTTCGAAGGCATTCCGGTCAAGCAAAAAAGCCCTGTCACTTGACGAATACGGTGTTCAGGAAGACGAAATTTCTCTGGAGCAGCTAGTGACGAAGCTCAGCCGGGGCAATGCTCAGGTCACGAAATCCAATCTACCAAACACTATTGTGAGTCTGATTCATTCCCAAACTCGACCTCTACTGATCCTGTCAGCGATTTCCATATTCTCGGCATTCATCGTACTCTGAGCTGTGTGCACTCGTTGCCGCGTTCAGACCCAGGGATATTCACCCCTGCACAGTAGACCCCTCCACTTGGTCTGAAAATGTCTCCATCAGGAGCCTTTTTGGTCATTTATGCTCTGGGGAGGATTTCATGCATGATACTTACATGCGTGAGACGCTCGACTTGCAGTACGACGAGGAGCACCATGCAAGAAAACGGGCCCGGTATGACTTAGCCTCAACCCAATCAACAGAATCCAGCGAGGACGAAGAAATCCCCTCGGGCACTAACGAACGACAACACGCTGAATCTTCAATCATGCGCACATTACCAGACAGATTCCATGTCAAAAATGAGGAAATCCGACGGGCACACCGCTACTTACTTCAATACGCCGACCCGGAACTATTGCAAATCGGCCCTCTCCCCTCTTCAGTTCTAACAAATGAGGGGGAAGATGATTTAAGCACTACCGGTAACTCAGGACCAGACGTAATGAATCCGCACCAGCCTACTCACACAGACTCCTTCAGCAACAATGATGGAGCTAATTCCCCACTGCCGGATAGCCAATCACGCTCCCAGATACAAGAAAGTCAACAAACTGATAGCTTCACGCTCCCAATCTCTGAATCTGCACTTGCTCCCTCTTCTCCCATAAATGCAGATACTGCTCTTCTTGCCGAAGAGTCTTCTCCGGATCGAGGAGAGCCAGCCTCCCAATCTGGATCCGGATCTGGACTAAGAGCAAGCGCCGGTCGACAACGAATCATGTCGCGCCTGCGTACCCGTATTTCGGCGTATCTCGCAGCTCAAGACGGGTCATATTCAGCGTGGGAGGATCACTCGCTCGTTTCAGCAGGGTCTAATCATGCTGAGGAAGAGACGGAGTTGTGACCGAGCATGGGATAGCAAGTGATTAGTTGCAGGGGACGCGGGATGGCCTGATCATTTCCATTTTCGTTGATATCCTCTCTTTGGTCTTTTATTTTCGAATCTTTATTAAAAGCGTCTTTTGTCTTCTACTACCTATACTAATAAGCTCAGTCGGTAGCTTTAGCTATGATACGACTAAAGCTGCGAGATTTATACCCCAGTCACTTATTTGATCGTTTCTTGTCTCACTGCGATTTAGAATACTCTCCTGCATGTCGGGAAGAACCCTGATAACCCCACCGGGGTATTTTCTAGCGTGGGGTCCTATGGCGCATTTGCATCGGAGAATTAATACGTGGTACGCTGCGGCGAAGTCCGCCGAGTGCCCCGGTGGGGTCGAGTTGGCCGGGCGTAACCCGCCGTATCTCGCGAATACCTTAGTTGTGAAGGGAAAAAATGCAAGTTTATGCCTTGTCATGGATATTATGAGTTTAGATGAGGATTGAAATCCAGACAGAGAGATAAGATATATAGAAAAGTCATCACTTTCGTTCGTAGCTAAGCTACCTAAGCTAGCTACATTATGCATAAACAACCCGCGTACACACTCTTCGCTATGACAACATGACAGACATGAACAAAATAGAAGCAGGAGCAGAGTAGGAACATAACACGACACAACACTAACTCCTGGGATAATAGCAAACGCTCGAAGGAGGTATATAACCGAGACAATGCTGATGGTGAATTCGGAGACAGACCAATGGAAAAAAGGGGGTAATAGATAAATGAAAAGCCGAAAAGAAGAGAAAAGAAGAAGCAGGTGTGAGAATGCTCATCTAGAAGATGTAGTAGGCCTGTGTCAAGGGTAATTCGGTCGCAGGTTCAGCGTCACAGAGCATATCGTCTGCTTCGACAGTCTAGAAGTAGCATTAGTATATAAAAAGGAATGAACCAGGAAACCAGAGAAACAACTTACATAACTCTCCGGATCAACCTTCATCTTAGGCATGGTGTCATTAAACTTCATATCTTTCTTTCCAACGGTTCGGCATCCCTTCACGGCTTCGATTCGTTTCTTAAGACCATATGTCTGGACAATACCTTCATCGATAGAAGCTTGAGAAACGAACATGATCGACGTGCTAGGAACCCGGGCACCAAACATTGGTCGCATGATCATCGGCTCAATGGTCGGAATCGAGGCGTTAGGGTCACCCATCTCTGCCATGACAATCATACCACTCTTAAGAACCTGCACAGGCTTCGTACCAAAATTTCTTGGGTTCCAGAGGACCAGATCGGCAATCTTGCCCACTTCCACACTACCGATCAGATGGCCCATACCCTGTGCTAGGGCAGGGTTGATGGTGTACTTGCTAATGTAACGCTTCACGCGGAAGTTGTCATTGTTGGTACCGGCGTCTTGGGGGAGGGGACCGCGCTGGGTCTTGTTCTTGTGCGCGGTGTGCCAGGTACGCAGGATGACCTCGCCGCAGCGGCCCATGGCTTGCGAGTCGGAGGACATCATACTGATGGCGCCAAGATCGTGGAGAACGTCTTCGGCGGCGATGGTCTCGGCGCGGATACGACTCTCGGCAAACGCGACGTCTTCGGGGATGTTCTTCGACAGGTGGTGGCAGACCATCAGCATATCGAGGTGCTCGTCCAATGTGTTCAGTGTGAAAGGGCGGGTCGGGTTGGTACTGCTGGGCAGGACATAAGGGTGCTCGACGACACTGATGATGTCGGGTGCGTGACCACCACCAGCACCCTCAGTGTGGTATGTGTGAATAGTGCGGCCCTTGAAGGCTTCAACGGTCTGCTCGACGAATCCGGACTCATTCAGAGTGTCGGTGTGGATCATGCACTGCACGTCATACTCATCGCAGAGTGTCAGGCAGTTGTCGATGGCAGCGGGTGTGGAACCCCAATCCTCGTGCAGCTTGAGACCGGCAGCACCCGCCTTAATCTGCTCCTCGATGCTGATCCGTCCGCAGTCATTACCCTTGCCCGTAATACCAATGTTGATGGGCAGGCTATCGCACGCCTGCATCATCTGGCGCAAGTGGTTCGGACCCGGTGTGCAAGTAGTCGCGTTCGATCCAGTACTGGGGCCAGTACCACCACCCAGGAAAGTAGTAATTCCTGAAGCCAAAGCCTCGTCCACCTGCTGTGGGCAGATCAAATGGATGTGCGTATCGAAACCACCAGCGGTGACGATCTTGTTCTCACCGGCAATGACATCGGTGGAAGCACCAACCACCAAATCGGGATGCACACCATCCATCACATCCGGGTTACCGGCCTTTCCAATTCCAACAATCATACCATCCTTGATTCCAATATCAGCCTTGAAGATACCGGTCCAATCGATGATAAGCGCATTCGTGATAACTGTGTCTACGCACTCAGAGGCCGAGCGTCCTGATGCCTGACCCATCCCGTCACGAACCGTCTTACCACCACCGAAAGTACACTCGTCTCCGTGGCTGGTCATATCATTCTCAACCTCCACCCACAAGTCGGTCAAACCGAGGCGCACCAAGTCTCCAGTTGTCGGGCCAAACATACGAGAGTACGCCTCCCGTTCCATTGAGAACCCAGTGATCAACGCGCTATCGGCCATTGGCTCGGGGACGTGCGCGAATCCAGCAACCTGCAGCTTTGTCACAATCTCATCGGCGCGGCTGAGATCAACGGGCCCGTTCGCCAAGAAGTTGCCTCCACGGATAATCTTGTTACCAGCAATTTCCACCAATGTAACAGTCTTGGTATCACCAGGTTCGAACCGAATGGAGGTTCCGGCGGCAATGTCCAACCGAAATCCATATGATCGAACGCGATCAAAGTGTAGTTGCGGGTTCGTTTCAACAAAGTGGTAGTGCGATCCAACCTATTCCCCAAATTGTCAGTCCCCACTCATGCTGAAGAAAAGGAGGGCGGGGGAGATGCATGTCCACCACGCATAAACATACCTGGATTGGTCGATCACCCTTGCTCATAACCTTGAGCTTAATCCGCTTCCGTCCATCATTCAGATGCACCCGCGCGTTCTTCACAGGGATGACCGCGCCAGGCATCTTCTCCGGCAAGAAATCACTAGGATCCGGGTCCGGGAAGGCCTCGGCGGCGGGAACGGGTAGGAAGCTTCCATACAGCGCACGCTCGAGGTCACCCTCATCACTACTGATGGGGTGATGTACGGTGACCAGGTAGGTACCTGATGGGAAAGTTCCTTCGACCTGAAGCTCAACGAGGGTAGCAACAACGGAAGGGAGGACATGACGGCGACCCAGCATGGTCTTTCCGATGGACATCAGATCGGCGACAGAATAATGGCCATCGCGAATAAGCTAATCAATTCATGATGATCTATTAGTCTTGTTTCAAATTGGCAAATTGGCAAATTGCAATGCCATTGGCTGTTGGATTTGTATTGTATGATCCGACAGAGGGGGAATTGGAAAAAAAGTGGGGAAATCGTACCTCGTGCAGGACGGATGAGATCAAGGCCTGCAGCACAAAAGATTAGCGTCGGATACTTCCACATCATATTGGTATTTTGCTATTTTTGAGTATTTTAGGAAGTACATACCACTGATTCGGCATGGTTAAGTCGAACGCCCCGGGCCAGACGCCGTTGGGCCAGGAACCCGAGGTTTGAGATGGTGAGCTTGTCAAGCTATAACCGGATGTCAGTGGAAGGGATCATTGGAGACCATTTTCAAGATGCTTGGCAAAGTAGTACCTCCTTCGGAACAAGCTGCATAGCGCAGGTGGAACCCGAACCTCTTGCTTGGCAGGATGAGGGGACAGGAGAAAAGTTTGACTCCTGATATCAAGATCCCCAGAAGGTTGAGAGAAGACAGAATGTGGGGGACGCGGTATATTTCAAGTCGAATGCCGTGTTGGTGACCTCCGATAACGATGATAAGAGCCAAAACGCTGGCCGATTGGATCCCTACATTCCCCCGTTTTAGTCACGGTTTTGCTAATGGATTTCTGTCAGGACCCAGAGGACCCATTCGGCAGGTTCTTATGAATAATAGTATTGAACATTCGAAATGTTTAATTACTTTTCGATATTAGAATTGCCTGGACTCTGGTAGGTTCATACACTATTTTGACATAACCCTACACGCACTTTTTTCCCAATCGCCCCGCAAAACAAATTTTCGGCAAGTTATAGTGGATTATGCCTATTCCGTACACGTCAAGAAAATTAAAAGAATAATATATGAATTGAAAATTTTGCTGAAAGTAGGAAGAAAAATATTTAAGCCTCGCTCTTGCGCTTCCTGCCCTTGCCCTTGGGAGTCTTGGTCTCTGCAGCGGGAGTCTCTTTAGCCGCGGGCTCCGCCTTTTTGCTGCGGGATCCTCTCTTAGGAGGCGAGGCCTGCTTCACAGCCGACTCGGGAACTTCCTTCTTGGAATCACTGCCACGGCGGCGCTTGGTGCTGCGGGGGAGTCTTCTCCTTGGGAGGAGGTTGAGCGGGAGACGGGGAGGACTCGCGGGATTCTTCTTCCTCATCTTCATCTTCGGAGGAGGAAGAAGAAGTCTCATTATCAGAAGCCTCCTTGGGAGCATCAGCAAAGTCAGCCTGCAGCTGGGTAGCAGCAGGGTCCTGGTCCTCTTCGTTCTTGCCGGCCTTGTACGCGGCCATGTCAGCCTTGTACTTCTCATAGTTTTGTGAGTACAGCTCCTTCCAGATCTATTCGAATGTTAGTCATATGTTTTTAGATTTCCTATCAAGTGAAATGAAATTTGGTTTCTCACCTCCTTCTGCGAAGCAGGCATCTCCTGCCAGCGACGTGTGCCCTCATCAGCAACATCTTTAGGCTTGGCAACATCGCCCAGGTCCGCGGCGATCTTTGCGCGGTTGCTCTGCATGTACAGGAAGTATGGGGTCAGGGCACGCTTGGGTGCATTGGGGTCCACGGGCGCACGCTTGCGCTTCTTGGTGCCAGCCTCAGACTTGGCGCCAGGGCTGCTGGGCCGTTCAAAGTTGCTTAGGTTCAAGCCGGCGGGCACAGCAGGGATGTCAATGGTGGCAGGGCCACCGGTAGCGACACTGTTGGCATGTTCCAGGTAGGCTTTGCTCAGGTCGGCAATGTAAGCTTGGATGGTCATCAACCGCATGAGCACCTATTGGATTGTTAGTGCTGTAATTTTTTTACAATGACATGGTCTCTAGACAAGACGAAACGTGTCACATGGGTATGCTATAGTAAGGTGACACGCATGTAAGAAAGTGAATGGGGGAAAGGCCCTGTCCAGTGTTGGAAGGCAGAATCACACGCGCATGATGTCATGACTGTTGAGAGTGTTGACGCGCAACAGATAAATTAATTATCCGATGATTTTCGAGTACATCAACGCATCGCGATAAATACTTCATGGTTGAAAGAAACAGTCAGGTGCGATAATGCAGGTCAAAAACTTTTGTTGATATGCGACGCGTCGTGGGAAGCGCGAAGTGGATGCATCGGAACATAACAAAGAAGAAAAAAAAGAAATCGAGAAAAAATGAAGAATTGAAAAGATAGCAACGCGAATAATCAGGTGAGAGGGGAAACATACCGCATCCTTAGAAGCATTCAGCTCGTTGAGATTAACTTCAACAGTAGCCTGTTCGGCCTTAGAATCGGAGGGAGACATGGTGATAGGTGATGCCGAGAGTGAGAAGGGGGGAAGGGAAAAAAAGAATTTGGGGGGGGGGAAAGCCTGAAGGAATAGGGGGGCTGAGGGGGTGGGAACGAGGGCTACTAAATAACGCAGGGCTCAAACTTCCTTAAGCCCCCGGCATGTTCGGCCTGTCGCTGCTTTAGGCTTAGGGGGCCTTGCTTCTTGGGAGCTCGGGGCTCAGGCTGGTGTCGCCTCACCTGGTCATGCAGTAACCCGGGCATTGGCTCTAGGCTTGTGACATACCGAACCTACCCATTTGGTTGACTATCCTACATTTATACGTTTTCCACTTATTTAAAGACCTGAATGGATAATAAGTGCTTGATCTATGTGCAATGATTCTTGACACAATATTTGTGAAAGTTGTTCCAAGCGCTCCCCAATGATATATTTCGGTACCCGTCTACCCTCCCCAATGTGCGATGGCTCTGGTTAAACCCTGGCCCCGGGCGGCCAAGGTCGCAGAATAAACCTTGTAACCGGAGGTACCTAGGTATATATACATTGGAGGATTTTGACAATTATTACCCCAAGCGAATTTCATGACATTATGAGAAAAGAAGATATTCCGAAGTATATTTCTAGACCGAAGATGAGAATTCTAAGCAGACAAGTGCAGCTCAGTTAGGAGATACTGCAAGAACAACGCTGATAACGGGAAACACATCAATGTATACAGCTATCGCATGTGATTATGCGCTGGTTCAAAAAATCTACAAGTTATCTAGAACTTGAAAACCTGCTCCTTGTTGTAGCCAAGCTCCTTCAGGATACCCTCGAGCTCGCCTTGGTCCTGGGGGCTGACCTTGGCACCAGAGATGGCCTTGTACAGGCCAGGCGGGCCACAGACGAAGAGCTTGATGTTCTCCTCCTTGGGCTCAGGCAGAACGGTCTTCAACAGCTCCTTGTTAATGAAGCCCTTACCACCGACCCAATCCTTGGGGGGCTGGTCGAGGACGTAGAAGGCGCGGAAGCGCTGGGGGTAGGTGTTCTCCAGCTCTTCGAGCTCCTTCTTCAGTAGGATATCTTCCTCCTTGACATTACCGAAGACCAGGGTAACCTTAGTGCGGTCATCAGGGTTCTTGAAGATATGACGGGCCAGCTGGTACATTGGGGTGATACCAGTACCACCAGCAATCAAAGCGATGTGGTTGTGCTTGTTGGACTCCCAGGGGTACTTGACGATGGGGCCCTTGAAGGCCAGTCTCTGGTCAACAGCCAGGGAGTGGATATGCTCTGACATGGGTCCATTGGGGTAGACCTTGACGACAAGCTCAAGGTAGCCGGGCTGTTCTAAGAGAAGAGTCAGCGTGGGTAAACAATAGCAATGCAGGAATCATACCTTCATCACTGGTCGGGGTGTAGGGGCGAATAGTGAACTTCTCCTTGCCCTCGGGCTTGAAGCGGGTCAACAGAGCAGCTATTATCTGGGGTCAGCACGGAAGTCTTATTGACAGAGATATGAGAAAAGTACTGACAGGCAACGGGAAGACCACCGACAGCCTCCTTATCCTCAAACTCAAAGCGAATCTTCTTAGTGTTGTGGCTCAGGTTCTCAATGGCCCCGACCTTTAGGTCCACCCAGTCCTGGCCGTTGAAGACCTTGGGGCGCTCCTGGGGCTCAGCAACAGCAGAGTTGCTGTAGCGGTAAACCCCAGCGCCGAGACCAGCAAGACCAACCGCAACGTAGATGGGAGTCAAGTTAGACTTCTTAGGAGGAGGGGGAGGAGGGGTGGCCTCGGCAGCCTTGGGAGCAGCCTCCGCGGAGTACTTGCGGATGCTCTGGAAACAGACGGTTAGTTTCGCACGGGTCAAGCAGAAAACTTCTGACGAACCTGCTTCAGGGGCTGCGCACAGCGGAAAGCCTGGCGAGCGAACATATTGGCAGATTAATTGAGGTAATATATGGTTCAATGAAAGGAAGGGGGAGTGTAAGGAGAGTGAAGGTTAAAAGAGGGAAGAAATCGGATGCGGAAAGCGGACAGCGTTGCTCGGCTCCCCAACACATGACGCAATTGGGGTTCCTGCAGTGCTGGGATTAACGATATTTAGCCATATTGCGTAACCGCACATTGGTGGAGACCAAGGTACCCAATTTTCTGAGTAAACCCGAGCTTTTCTGGTTTGCTTAGAAGAATATATCCGAAATACGACACACAGGCTGTTGCGGTTGGCCCGGCGCGGAGGGGGCTTCGGGTACGGGCTCAGGCACGCCCGAATCCCCGACGGATTACTGTTGTGGCGCCCCGGAATGATAGCCAGGCCCGTAGGATCACTCTGCGCCTACTTCTCTATCGGCTTAGTTCTAGCTAAGACCATGAGTGAATCTAGATCTGCGGCCCGTCACACTATCTTTAGCACTGAATAAAATAGCACAGACCATCTGAACTCGAGAGTACCTGGTTCATATTTTGTTCCCTGTGAAGACTATAGGAATTGGAACAGTTCTGAATTACACTCTGATTGTCCACTATGTCTCCATAGCGACAACCAAATATCTTGTCTATCTTTGTAGATTATTCCAGCGGAAAATCTAAGATCAATGCAGAAGGTCTACAAAGGACAGATGCAGAACGTGAACCCGATATTTTTGAAATTTAACCTCAGATGCCACTATACGGGGCTAGAGACATCTCCCCATTACTGGGTACAAACAGGCCGTAGCCGCGCGGCCAATATCTTTCATGCATGCTATGGCCGTAACGCAGTTATTCATCCACACTCCTTTCCCAAACCCAAAAACATCACATTTAAGCAAAGGTAGAGGGGCGAGAGTAGGCAAACAGCTTCTTGCCAGGGTTGGCAGAGCGGTGGGGCAGGGGGAACTTGACGTTCTTGCTGAGGAGCTGCTTGATGTAGGGGCGACGGATGCTGTCGGCATCGGTGATCTCAACGACCTTGAGGACCTGTGGGGTTGTTAGAAAAGATGCGCAAGAACTAGGAGTGATTCGAAACGTACGTGGATGGAACCGAAGCGGGCACGGTGACGGGCAGCCATGTCCTGGTAAAGGGCATCGACGGCGTCGGTGCGGCTCATCTCGCGGAACTCCTTGTACATGTTGTGGGTACCGGAGCGCGAGTCGTAGCGGAGCCAGATACCGAAGTTCTTGACCTTGAGGGGGCGCTTCTCGGCGATCTAAAAAGAAATCAGCAGTTGTTCCCTTGGTTCTGGGGGAAGAATTTTATACATACCACGTTCAAGCTGACGATCTCACCGTTGGCCTTCTTCAGCTTGCGGAGCTGAGCAAGGAAGTACCAGAACCGGGACTTAGCGACAACGGTGTTGGGCGCAAAGATGCGCATGCGGTACAGCTTGGGCGTGGGGTTCGCCTCGGTGGGCAGGTGACGCCCGATAACCTGGTACTCAGTAAGACGCCCTGTGGTGAATTCGTCAGTCATGACTCTTGGAATTGTGTGCGCTCAGCAATTCTCCTCGGACGGTATAGCGATTTGCGATGGTGGTTGGCGATTATTCCTGCAGGCGACGAGGGGGAGGTTGGTTTGGTCGTTGTTGAAAATTTCAAGATCGGTACTCCAGCGGATCTTTCTCGTTGAATTCCTGTCGACCCCATCAAATAAATCCTCCGCAATGATGTCGCCAATCCATCGAATGTTTTTCTTATTGTTTCGAGACCCTTTGTGTCATTGTTGAAAAGATTGCCGCTCCGCCTGATATATCGTCGAACCGATCGCACACACCGTAACCATCTCGAGAAGAATGCTGGAAAATCGAAAAAAGTGACACGTACCCATCTGGAAAATAGAATGTTAGCAATGACTTCGTCGGGGGTGAATATGGGGGTGTACTGACTGTGATTGTCGCTGTGGTGGTTGAGTCGTTAGTGTGCCGGGGAAGAGGAAATCAGGAAGTGTGTTGCATTGTGCTTAGGGCTATCGCCCTTCGGTTAAGCGAGTGGATCACATCGGATTCGTACTAGTCCCAGATAGGAAGTACTGTAACGGGGTTCATTCAGCCACAGTCTCCCGCCACATTCACTGCACCGCCACAGCCTCCCCACTCCAAAGAGATGACTAAGCCACGGTTGGAATCGTGACTTTGGTGAAGCTCATCCAGTGTTACTTGATACGCGATACAATACGTTCCACGACTTTCTTCTTTGTTCAATTATCCTAGAAGGAGGGGCAGCGCTCATCATGAGCACCCTTGCAGCTGAATTTCGAAACGCCTACATCCATGGGTCGGGTCCTGGTCTCGCGGCAGTATTCACTCCAATTGCGACTACGAATAGCCCTCATCGCTTGAGCTCGTTCTACGAATTCACTAATGCCCAATACCTCACACAAGACCTCGCTTCCTCCTTATTTCACGGGAAAGGCCTGAAGGTATCGAAAGCCGAACAAAATGCTTGGGTCAATGTTTTTGCCGCGTACTGGGAGGCAGTGGGGGAGGTTTTGAAGTGCGAAGATCGTCATTCCGAGGCTAGCGCAGCGGCTTTGTTCAAAGCCTGGAAGAAGGTTGCCATGGCACTTAACAAAGGATATACGGACGCCAATATTCCTGCCTGGACACTGCCGTGCATGTACACCGTCGGCAAGTTCTTACGCACCTTTGCGATCAAGGCCGACAACGAGGCAGCCTCCCAGAGTTCGACCGCATTTGGAGTCTTGGATGATGTAGCTGCTGATGTTGAGAAGAATGCCTACTTGGAAGATGGAGCTCGAATAATCAATCGCATGTTTACCTTATGTCTGACAGACCGGTGAGTATTGGCTACCAATGGTGATGGGTTTGGGCGCTAATAAGATATAGTGCTCCTATTGAAGACTCTCGGAAGTGGGGGATCTATAATATCACCAGTCTACTATTCAAGACTTACTTCAAGGTTTGTACATGTACCCTAGTACCGCTAGTCGTCCTTTAACTGGGTCTAGATCAACTCGGTTGGCCTCACCAAGAATCTGCTGCGTGCGATCAATGCCCAGTCGCATGAACTACCGCCATTGGAATCGTTTCCAAAGTCTCATATCGTCACATTTGAATACTACATCGGTGTCATTCACTTCCTCGATGAAAATTACACGGAGGTCTGTGGGGTACTTCGGTGATGAGATGCGTTCAGCTGGTTAACATTCTGCAGGCTGAAAAACATCTGTCTACTGCTTGGCGCATGTGTCACCGGCAAGCGCTTAAAAATTGCGAGTAAGTTGATCTAGATGATCTTGTTTAGTCCCTACTCACCGACCTAATAGGCTGATTCTCATGTATTTGATCCCCTGCCATTTGGTAACGACTCATACACTCCCCAGCCAACAACTCCTTGCTCCCTTCCCACAACTCGAGTTGTTCTTCCGCCCTCTATCGAATTGCATTCGGAAAGGCGACCTTGTGGGCTTTGACGCAGCCATGGCCGCTGGTGAAGAGGAGTTTGTGAAAAGACGCATTTATTTGCCTCTAGAGCGGGGGCGTGACATTGCCCTTCGCAATCTGTTCCGAAAGGTCTTCATCGCTGGTGGCTTTGAAGAGCCCAAAGAGGGCCAGCCGCCTATTCGACGAACCCGGGTACCCGTCGTCGAATTTGCCGCTGCATTGCGGATCGGGACCCACGCAACGGGTCGGTCCCGAGTTGATATCGATGAGGTGGAGTGTTTACTCTCCAACCTTATCTACAAGGTTCGTGCTAGCTCAAGATCTTGATGGATCGTGCTTACTGACAACTACCAAAGGGTCTCATGAAGGGCTACATTGCCCGCGAGAGAGGCTTTGTCGTGCTAAGCAAGAACAATGCCGCCTTCCCCGGAACTGGGGTCTAAGGTAGGCGAAAAAACCGAATATGCCACACTAATACTACATATGTTCTTGTCAGTTAAGGCATAGCAAAGGCTGCAAGATGAATGAGCAGCAAACCCGAGTTGCATTGGTCTGGTACCAACTATTATTACGAGCTACTATGAATAAGAGTTTGCATAGAACAAAACACTTAACAGCCTTCAATTTGCCTCATTCTCGAACCTGCATTATTGGTACATGGGTATAAAATACAAAAACACACCTGCGAAGTACAGCTAAAAAAGAAACCCAGCAAATACCACCCCAGCCCAAGAGTACATTGTCGTCCTTGTCTCCAACTCGCCCAGGTCGTAGTCAATACACCTTTAATCAAATATTATAAAAGAGAAAACCAGCCAAAATACCAGCCTCAATCACTCTTTTGCTGCAGCAGAACTACAAACCGACAAAGCCGGGAAAACATCATCCTAAAACTCGTTAGCCACAGTGTCCAATCACCAAGCAACGAGTATTCAACCAAGCTCGGCAGCATATAGATAGGGAACATACCATATGATTACACATAGCAACAAACAAATCAAAAAACAGCTTCCCGCCTCTTTCCATCTCCATCTGCATAGTTCCACTACGCTTAAACGTCCCCCGACACCGAATAATCAGTGCAAGGTAATGCGCCCGCAGCTTCGATTCTGTATCGGGCGTATTCGCATATGCGTACCGCGCACTCGCAAGGATAGTATTGACCGTGATACCGGAATGCAGACCCTGCTTGCGGAGCGCTAGTCGTTGGAGAGCAGGAAGATTGAATTTCTCGGCAGCACAGCTGAAATTGAGAATTAGTTTTTGAGTTGCGTGCGTGATTGAATCTGGGACTTACTATACCGCCGTATCCCGCAAAATCACTTCACCAGCTCCGGCGTGGAACAGAGTTGCGCCTGCGCTTGTTGCTTCGTCGTTGTCTTTATCACTTTCGTCTCCTTCCTCGAGTTCCCATGTCCTGCGTCGCGCGTTGTGGCGCAATCGGGGGTAATAATCGCCTTTGTAGAGGTACTCTAGGACGCAGGAGAAGACTTCGGGTTGTTCATCAGGGAGATTGACTCGTTTACCTGGGGATTGGATGTGTGGCTGTGAGCGGGAGGGTGGGGATGGGGTTTGCGATTGACAGCGCTCGGCGAAGAAGGGCGATGCGGAGAGGATAGCTTCGTGTGCTGCGAAGAGACGTTTCTCTGCGCCGACGTGGATGAGGACGATGGGAGATGTTGATGGGGTCGGGGAACTGTTTGATTGTCATGTTAAATTAAGGGATTGGAACACGCAGATGATCATATTGCTGAATCCAATGCTAAGAAATGGGGAAAAGTACTTACGATACGTCTGGTGGACACGCCGGCCTTCGCCGCGAGTCTATCTCTATGCGCCTGGAGCTGCTGGAGCTGGAACTATCTCTGATATTCCGTCTCGGTCTGCTCATGGACGCCTTCGTCGCTCGATAGCGTGTGAAGGCGTCCGAAGGAGTCTGGGGATTTCTTTTGGAGAGCATATTGCGGAAATAAGATTTGATTCTAATGGGACAGCTGTATTGAACGAAGACCGTATGATGCGCCAGCCTGATTCAAAGGCAGAATTTGAATCAGGGGCTACAAGCTCTATTTATACGCGAGCACAACTTACCCGGGTAATTCCCCTGGGCAAATTTGTAAACCTGGACTTGGTCACGAATGTACATGACGGGATCTGGACGGGGAAGTTGTGACTTAAATATGGGTCTGACAGGGCCAATATTACCCGAATTGGAGCTTTCAGGACGTTCCGACGCGTCATGACGGGGTTCAAACGCGTAAAAGGGGAGTGGGGAGTCACCAAATGAGCGCGTGGTCACGGGATGACGAGGGCCAATGAGGAGGTGATTTGCTGGTGAAAGTGGAGACGTGGGAAATTAGTGAAATCTGAATAGACCAGTCCAATTACTGTTCCCCTATTCCAGTTTTCATGTTTGAGGGATTATCTACGTGGTGAGAAAGGTCGTGTGACAGTCTATGAGTGACTAGGCGGATTTTGTTGACTCAACGTATGAATCATAAGTTGAGCTGAGAATACATGTGGAAGGCGGTATGTTATACCCTTCGTCTCTTCAAATGGACCTGACACAACACCTTCCAAGGTTGCGCTTTGAAACGGGAAGATGCAGGAATATGTACGGAGTACACAGACTAACTCGGTCTCTCACATTCGAGTAGAGTTCCACTCTGCAGCTGAAGACAGGGTTCTACGACAATTGGTTCGGAGGCTCAAAGTATAAAAACGGGTGGTATTCTTTCTTCTGAGGTATCTATGCCTTCAGAAAAGACGCCCAGGTATGTGTGGTAAAGCACACCTGGGTGAGGTTATCCACGCCCGTACAGCTAACCCTGAAGTCAGCCTGTAATTATTGTGTATGCAAGCCTTAGTAGCCCCTTGTCGTAAATGAGCCCCTAACCACGATCTAGATGAAGAATAAGTACGTAGAAATGGGACAACATATGATGCTTATTTGAGGTCAGTTGATACTATTGAGCCACAAAAAGATTGATACGTTGATCAAGATGACCGACACGATATAAAATGAATGACATTCAAGCTTGAGGCCACTAACCCCATTTTCACTCAATGATACCCATTTCCCTGCTATCGAGGTCAAATCTCAATTTCAGGACAGAGGTCGGTTCTTCAGTTTCAAAGAGCGTAGGGGCTGGCTTCACCGACTTGAGGTACGCCCAGATTCTAGAATATGCCAGACACCAGTAATGCGATGGCGAGGGAAATGATGGCGCACATCAATAAGAGTAAGACGACGGCACAAATAGTAGCCGCCTTCTCCCGCTTCTCGCAGATAGTAAGGGAAGATACTTGGGCCTCAAAATCTCCAGTTATCTTGAACCGCCATTGCCTGCCGAGGTATGCAGGTTCAGGCAATGAAATCTTCATGTGCATAGTGTCTTTCATTATTGAAAATATTGCTGTCGGGTGAATTGTGATGTTAACTGAAAAGCACAGAGTGGAAGAGAAAACAATGAGAAGAAAGGGAGGGGTGAGTGAGGTATACTTGGACTTAAACCCCTAATTAGTATTAGTATCAAGAAAAGTGATATACATATTGGAGATCATGATCGCTAAGTTAGTCTTAGTCCTTATGGGCGGCGACTATTTTAGCCAACTCTGATCAACGGTTATCACTACCCGTCATTACCCTGTGGACCGATCATCGCGCTAGTCTTCCTGAGTATATGGTCCCTACTGCTGAGCTCTTTGCTGAACTCGCCACCTACGGCCGCAAAACCTACACTTGGCACTCCTATTCCGTCAATGACGTGTGCTATGGGCTGGGCCCTGCTTCTTTAAATTGGGTGATGAAATTGCAGAGTGATGACAAACACCGTCCGCTGCCGTGATGCAGGAAAGCTGCGCGGTTTTTTATCCACTCTCTTGTTGTATGTAATTCTCTAGTACAACCGACGCAACGAAATGATAATCACAATCATTTTATCAATTAATCCCGACCCAGTTCTAATATCAGATACATCAAACGCCTACGCCGTGAGCAACAGGGTAAGTGGTCACCATAAGAGCATCTGAAACAATGGCCCCCCACAAACCCTGGTCCTACCGCGGTTGCTTATGTGCGAGCACAAATCTCAGTCTTCTCAAAGGATACATGACAACGCCAGCAGCTGGCAATTTAAATGTGCCTGTCTTTATCGCAAGCTTTCAGCGAGGCCATCATTCTAAATATATATATGGAGCTAGGATTGATGCGCTATGCAAAGGCCAAGGTGTGTAGGCTATGAGCTACGGTTAGGACCATAGATAAAAAAAAAATACAGTAAGTCATTTCCACTTTAACGCCTATCCCTAAACGCTAGTGACATATCAAAGAGAATTTCCGGACACCTGGCGCCGCTGACATCAAAACAATATCGAGACCTTCAAAGTCCGCTACAGGAATATCTTTCGGGCATCCTTGGGGTGACTCTCATTGGGGCAGTAGGGACACTTGAAACGGTTGCTCTTGCTGAGTCTGTGAAGGGACTCCTCGGCGATGACATGCCCGCATGGCATCATCATGGGTGGGTTCTCGTCAGTCGCTTGTTCCTTTGAGACAGGGCAGACGAAGATTGAATGGAAGAGGTACGAGGGTGGCAATGGGATTTCGACCTAGGCACATGTAAGTACGAGAGTTATGGTGATAAGATGGAAGAGGGCGCACGTACTGGAAGCTCATTCTCACTGGTCCACTCGGTGCGCTTGGCCTTCATGATAGTCTGTAACTTCAGAAGCGTGGGGAGCGCAATGGCACCAGCGGTGGCAGCCACATAGAGCGGGGAGTCAGCAGACAATCCCAACAGGGAGCAAAACTCGCGAGTAAAGAACTGGGCCACATCATCCCAAGCAGAGGGATTGTTGAAAATGGTCGAGTATGGTGAGCCCTGGAGGTTCGGGCAGAAGGCCATGGCACCCATCAGTTGCTGAACCTCCCGCAGGTAACGGGGCATGAAAGCTTGGAATTCCTGTTGGGCATACCGGACGGCCGCCTGCCAGTTGCGAACGTCTTGCGCGTGGGACTTGCCGTGGAAAAGCCACACAAACTGCAGGCGAGACAATTCAAACTCTAGATTGCTTCCACGGGCCTCAAGAGCTTCACGGTTCTCTCGAGACCATTCAATTGCGGGAAGGAGATTCTTTTTTTCTTTCATTTCGTGGAGAATGTAGTACATGGAAGCAAACTGTTTCCGGATTTCGCTGGAGGGGACCTCATCGATGTCAAGTAGACTAGGAGCAGGTTTGGGGGAGAGGGGGGATGAATCGGGATTATCCATGGCCTTTTGGTCTGCAATCTCAGCAAGAAAGGTTGCGGCAACCGAAAATTGCCCTTCACGGAGGAGGTGCATTGCAATCGCACGGTTGATTAAATTCTCTTGTTGCGAGAGAGCGTCATGTTCTGTGGTAGGGAGGGGTCGATCTTTGAATAGCTGAGAGAACAAGTTTGGATGTATTAGAGTGGGAAGTTTGCGATGCTTGAGCTGAAATGCATTACCTTATCGAGAGACTTGGTGTACTTGTTCAAGCCGCTGTGGGTTTCCTTCAGATTGTCATTGATGGAGTCAAATGACGACTTAACCGGGTTCTGAAGTTTAGCCAGGGTAATAGCTGCTTGGTTTGGATCTACAAAGAGGGTCAGTTCACGGTCAGCCCAGCGACAATATGCGAGTCGTAGACTCTCATGGATGCTACATGGGCATGCGGAACTAACCAGAAGCTATAGTGTCCCGGGCTGACTGAAGTAACTCGATCGTGGAATCCACACTTTTTAGGCCGTGAGAAGCCTTCAACCTCTTCAGAAGCCTGTCATGCTCCTTTTGCACAAGCTCCATGATGTTTGATGGGTGGGTACTCAATGCGGAGTTGAGTGAGATTACCGCCCGAATCCAGCGGAGGCCATATGCAAGTTGAGATCGGAGGGGCTTGCTTAAGATGCAGTTTTAAAGCCCCAGATATCCAAATTTTATAGCACGCGTGTTCCTGGTGCAGGTCCAGGGAAGTAGAACAATAACCAGTTGAGAAGCGATCACGAGAGTGGGACGTTGGTGATGTTGGATCATTTCCGGGTGATCGACGCCATAGGCACGTGACCCGATCGAGCAGTCGACTGATGCTGTTTACAGCGGGGTGATACGGGCCCCTGGGTAACTCACTGCATTGAAAGATGCAGAATGGTTCCACTTAAAATTTTATGTGCTACATACATGCCGTGAACACCCAGTTACAAAGCTGAGAGTCATGCTTCATACTGTTCGTAAATGAGAGACGGAGCTTCAAAGGCACTAGTCCTAGTTAGGAAAGCACCCGCCAGGGATGAGTCATTCACCCCACTTGCTCCAATCACATGCAAGGCTGCAGCCTTGGCCCCCACTCTCGCTTACGCTAGCGCGAGTCCCCCCTGGGTATAAATATTTCTCCTTCCTCTTCTCCTTTCCCCTTCTTTTTCTTTTCTTCTTCATCCTAGTGCACGGGTTTTACACGCGTCAGTGAGGAGACATCCGAGACCGTGTTTTTGCTAGTTGAAAACTACCAAATTGACCTCTCCTTCTGGTCCTCCGGGATCGGAAGGGAATTTTTGAAAAATTAAGATACCTCCAACCTCCTTGGTTAATCCATCGAGCGTTTTTACTCGCAGCCTCTTCGAAGGCTTCTGCGTTGGACTGTTCGCATTTCTGCAACGTCCAGTTCTGAGTATTGTCTGGTCTTTTCACTACTGCTTGTCACCCATGCTGGTGGCCTGTAGAGAAGAGATTTACCTCATATCCTTTGTTTGTAGAATGTTGGCACGCGAATACGCGTTATGCCACCGCACTTTAGCTTTGTGTGCTTCTAGCTTAGCACTTATCTTTGATGAAGCTTTCTCCTAGTTGCAGTACAGTAGAAATACAGACCATTTAGTTATATATGCAGCTGGTCCCTGAGTTAAAAACCAAAATCCCTGGTTTGGTGGACGCCTGATGTCGATCTTCACCGCCCACTCAGTGACGTCGCTCATTCTGCAGGCTTGGGGAGTTTAATCTACACTTGATAATTGTCTCAGTTTCCAGTAATTTTTGGTGGTAATTGCTGTCTTTCTATTTAACTGGAACATGCCTCCAGTGCTGTTCCTACCTTCTATTCTCTTTGTGTTTTCTTGACTCTACTCAAATTCAAACACTCGGCGGCGCCTCCCTGACCTGGGCCGAGGCGTGGCGCCGGAGCTGGTGTAATCAATGGTCCTCTCCATCATATTCACTATCTGTTCTCTCGGGCTTTCTCCTCGAGATTCTGCGTCTCATACTAACCGACAGCCGTCATGTCAGCCAACGCAGCCGGTACGCCGGCGCCAGACCGTCGAGACTCCGCGAAGGTCGCCGACGGCCTCAGAGGAAGCCCCGCCTCCCACACGAACGGTCACGAACAAGTAGTACGCCAGGGCCACCAGAGACTGGTCTTCACTGACCCCGTTGCCCTGCGATACCTCGAAGAAGACCCCTCCACCGACGTCCTCCACCGCCGCTCCACCCTGCAAGGTTATGAAATCTATATTGTCGAACAATGGGCCTGCTCTCGGGTGCATCCGACCTTTGTTATTTCAACCTATACTGGAGACCCATCGCATACAGTCATTGTTGGGGTACTCAGCGTACCAACAGATGAAACCACATGGTCACCTCGCCTGCGGATGTACTTTGACGCTGTCAAGCAATACCATGCTCGACAGAAGGAGACCCCTCTCGGCACAGTCATGGTCACAGACTTGGGGACTTTTCCATCGGCCCTTACTGTCATTCCAGTCCCACAAGGCGATGTCAAGAAACACCGGGAGGATTTCATTGTGAACGAGGACTTGAAGCGATTGGGTTGCGCTGGACGGGCAGGCCTCAAACTCCAGTCTCCATTACCGGCCACAGAAGCAAAGTTCCATCAACTTTACCGAACAAATGAGCGGGTTCCTCTTTATAATGCGGTAATAGAGTTGGTAAAGCAGTGTCAAATTGCCTTGATGGTGTTTGACAAACTAGCGCCGGAATATGTGGACGGTCTCCTGTGCGATGTGACCGAAGCAGCAATTAGTGACTGGTGGGCTGATATCGGGTCAGAACTGTATAACATTGAACCAAGTGATGGTATGCTGGGACCAACCACCGTGTCTGCCCTCCTCGGAACACTGCTTGGTGCTCGAAATCGACTCCATGCATATGGAGCTCCTGTGGGGAAGGACGCCTTTGATATCGACAACCTGAAACGGGGTATCAGTGGTTTCCAGAAATCTCAGAAAATGAGTCGAACAAGGAGGCTAGATCGGCGAACCTTAGATCGGTTACATCGCGCTACGGCTAAGGCTGCTAATGCGGAAGGGTGGACCGATGCTGTCAAATCAACGATGGCCGAGCTCAGTGGTCAAGGTGGTGAGATGGTCATGGGGATGGTTCGTGGACGTGAGAAGGGTGGAATTGCAGACATTGAAACACTTGACATCGATACCTTTATCCAGTGCTGTTACGGATCAAGAGCAAAGTGGCTGTGGCTGGGAAAACTCCGCAAGAGCGGTCATGATGACTCGTTCACGCGTGCCCCAACGTCGGACATGATGTTTACCACAGATGACCAGGGCGGCTATGTTTGGACAAGTCGGAAGAAGCACTCTGGAGAGGACTTGCACGCGGAACGAGTGACCTCTAGCCTTGAACGACAGTGGAAGCCGTCGGAAATGCTAGCCGCCGAAGAAAAAGAACACCGGAAGAAGGGTGTTAGCGGAAGGGTGTCGGATGCTCGGGCTGGCCTGGGCCGTTTCAAGGACGCAGTGGGCTTGCCTGGTCTGCGATCTCATCACCACAAACATTCCCGTGACGGCTCGGAACTAATGCATGATATTGCGTATCGCCCATCCATAGACAGTGATACTGAGCCCTCAATCACCAAAACAAGAACCACCACTGGTCTGACATCTGACTCAAAGGTTGACGGAGAGTTGGAATATCGACCTGAGGATGACCAGAGCCAACCATCCGCTCGGGCGGAATCAGTGCCCGATATCAAGCCCCCAGAGATTCACATCGAGTCTGCGCCTACAGACACAGAGCCAGAATTGCAGACGCAGCAACAAGATCACCTTCCGGTTCCAACAACCCTCCCCGGGGTGGAAGAAGAATCGGATCTAGAGCGCACTGCAACACGGTCTACCGCCGCATCAAGCGAGCCGGGAGACCCAGAAGACCCAAGGCCAAATTTAGCTTTGATGTCTCTCCGGCGAGCCCAAAGCTGCGAAGAGCTCCGAAGTAGTGAAATCGACCCCCGGCGCTGTGATGAACGATGCCCGAGGCATCTTTCCTTTAGTAATGTGGAAGAAGTGATCCACGCATCCAAGCCACTGGTTGAACAGCCGAGAGTCGATAACTGGGCCACTTTGGAAGAAGCCATTGCCCAAGAAGACATCCTGGCATCCGATGCTCGTATCTTCAGCTCCCGAATATTGCATTTGGCTGAGCATACTGCTCCTTGGGTCGAGCGTCAAGTGGATTCTGTGGATGGCCTTAATACCACACTCTATGATCAACACGAAGAGTTGAATTCAGTCTACATTGATCGGTTTGGTGACTACCAAAAGCTTCGAGAAAGATCCAGCGATCTCTTGACCGATGAGAGTTCCTATTTGAATGACAGTGTTAAGCGCGTCGAGCTACTTGGCGCTAAACTGGACTACGAGCTTCATGTCCTCGAATCTAAAGTCGAGGATATGGAGGAAGGATTGACCGACTTTGAGCGACATATTGTCAACGTGGAAACCCGTGTTAAAGCTCTGCTTCAAGGCGAGGAAGAGCATAGCGTCTCCTGGATGACATGGTTTCAACGATCTTTCGGCTTCGCGGGGTCCGTAGGTTCCTCTGGCTCGTGAACCTTTCTCACGCGAACACGCCTGTATAATCATAATTTTCTTCCTGTTGGAAATTCTCCTGTGTTTCCATTTTTTTTCGCTATTGTACATAGATAGATTGGCGTTCCTCGCCTTATCCAAATGTGATGATATAAACGTGTCCCATCACGAAACAGAAACAAATCGATCCTCGATAGAGAAATGGTACTCGTTGCAGTAGCCAGTCTGCTCTCTAGATGATAGGTTCTCAGAGGGGGACTCCGATTCGTTGTCTAATTCCTCCTCCCGCGCGTCAAGTTGTAAAGCTATGTCACTTTACATGCCGAAAGCCTGCTGCTTCTGAGCGGCATCACCCTGCATCTTCTCGCTAACCTTGATGTTGACGTCGAAGAACTTGGAGACACAACGGTCGAGGCAGACGGACTCGCCCTTGTTCAGGTCACCCTCACGGTAGTCGACGGGGACACACTTCTTGGTGCAGGACTCGTTCAAACTAGTGACCATCCTGCATTAGCGCATGGTCGAAGTGTATATCATAGAAGACAATTCCTCACCGGTTGAACATGTCAGAGATCATCTCGACTTCGGTCTCGGCCTGAGCGAGCTTCATCTCCGAGGACATCTTGGGCTGACCGCCGAAAAGGAAAGACATGGTGAATGTGATGTGGTTTGATAGAGGTTAACTGATAAAGGCGCAATTGATTAGTACATGCTGGCCCAAATTATGAATGAACATGGTGCATACCTTGATAGAATGGATGATGGTTGGTTGTCAGGGTCGATGCGGACCGGAAGTTGTCGAGTTTGGAAGCTTGGGCCACCTAGTCTTGTCCGCCCGAGTTTTTCCACTTTTCCCGTTTCTTCGCTATTTTTTTTTTCTTTCTTCTTCCTCTCTCTCAACCACGCAATGTGAACTGTGAATTGTTCGCAATGCAATCAATTCGCTCAAGGGCTTTGTCCCGCAGTTTGGAGGGTCTACGCTTCAGGTAAGAAAGACTTTAATCTCTTTTATTTTTTCTCTCGTTACCTTCTATGATGATATGTACCCTTCTGCTTCAGAACCGCTGCAGTTGATACTCTCACGAGTATATGAACGCACGGACATTATAACTGATCTACTATCCTACTCTTGTTTCTTGCATTGCAATTATCATGGGAATTTTAACTGACTCCCTTCAAGTGCAGGACGCCTCCAACAAACCCGTATTCAGCCCCTCATACGGGTTCGACTAACACAGGAGACCATCCGGAATGCTAGCTCTGCTTCATCTCCTGAAAAGTCTTTCCAGGAACGAGTACAGGGGATCAAGTCTGCCCATGCGGACCCATATCCCCGGCTTGCAGTGGACGCCCGTACTATGAGCTGCAAGGAATTCCGCTCACGGTACGACGGGTTAGCCAACGATGATTCTGTAGAAGACACAGTCGTCATCTCTGGTAGGTTGCGTCTGTTGTTCTTGGCCTAAGGCCTCTTCATTGTCCTTGTACTTAGATTAGATTAGGTAGAATACGTACCTACAGACTCGCAGGGAGCAAATTATCTTTTTTCGATATCGTGCAAGATGGCCATAAAGTCCAAGTGATGTGCAACAAGGGCCAGCTCCAAGGCATCGAGAGCAGCCAATTTAAAACCTTTAATCGACTCCTTCGTCGTGGTGATGCATTCAGTATGTATCTGATCGAGTCTGAGCTTGTATAGAACTTTCCCACTAACTGCTGTTTCATTTCAGCTGTAACTGGCACTCCGCACCGTACCAGTCGTGGCGAGCTTACTATCAAAGCTACTCAATTGCCTCAGCTGCTTGCGCCATGTCTGCATGATGTTCCGGTTCATGATAATTCGCATGAAACCTCGCCTTATCCCCGCCATGTCCAATTTCTGGCCGATCCCGCAGCCGCGGATATCATTCGAACTAGATCAGCTCTGACTCAGTATTTGCGTCAATTTTTCGTTGATCGCTCTTTTATGGAAGTCAGCACCCCTATCATTGGCGCCGTGGCTGGTGGTGCTATTGCCCGTCCATTCATCACTTCTGGCACGGAGTTCCCAGAGCGCCAGCTGTCTTTGCGCATTGCGCCAGAATTATGGCTGAAGCGGCTCATCGTCGGTGGGTTCGACCGAGTATTCGAGATCGGACCATCATTCCGTAACGAAGGTACGTCCAGCTGTGATATCGTGAGCAAGAAAATAAAGACTGATAGTTTCAGGAATTGACAAAACACATAATCCCGAGTTCACTACCTGCGAATTCTACCACGCCTACGCCAACCTAGAAGACCTGATGCGCATCACCGAAGAACTACTGTCCGGCATGGCCGCTCACATCCAATCCCTCAAGACCAGTCTCCAACCCACCCAGATCAACTTTACCGCGCCTTTCAAGCGCATCGACTTTATCACCGGCATCGAGGACGCCATCAACCAAAAACTTCCCGACCTAAACTCCCCCGACGCCCTTGACCAAATCCGCACCCTTTTCCAGACTCTTTCCCTCCCCCTCCCCGAAAACGCAACCCTCCCCCGCCTCCTAGACGAACTCTGCAGTGTCTACGTCGAACCCCAATGCGTTGACCCAACATTCATCATCAATCCTCCTGAATGTCTCTCCCCGCTTTCGAAATCATTCATACACCCCACAACCGGCCAATGTGTCGCTGCACGCGGAGAACTGTTCGTCCAAGGGAAGGAGTTGGTTAATACCTATGAGGAGGAGAACTCGCCGTTCGAACAACGCCGTAAATTCGAGGACCAACTGCGGTTTAGTCATGCGGCTGGTGAGCCCGGCGAGATAGATGAGACTTATCTCGAAGCGCTAGAATGGGGACTCCCCGCGACAGGAGGATGGGGATGTGGTATTGATCGCCTTGTTATGCTTTTTACAGGTGCGAAGCGTATTGGTGATGTCTTGGCTTTTGGAAATTTGAGGACTGTCACGAGACGGTCTGGATCTAACGAGGCATAAGATACCTTTACCTGGCATAACATTCGTATGTCTCCTAGATATCTTGTACGATAGACTTAATTCATGTACCAACATCTACTCTACTTCATTCGCATAGTCCTAATCACTCGAGTTCGACGTGCATGTAGTGTAAACTCACCCGCTTTATCAAGCCGTCGCTAGCCGTCTTATCGGCCGCACCCGTTAACCCAATTGTTGAAGCGGGGAAAAACATGACACATTTTGTTACTTCAACAACATGGCTGTCAACAAGACACCAGTAGCCCAAGCGGTTACTGTAAGCCTCAAGGACCTCGAGGATGGTGAGCATCGCCTTGGAAATGTATCTAGCCGTTACACGATCACTAATTGGGAACAGGCACCGTCTCCTTCGACACCCTCACAGAAGCCTTTGGTCCATCCTCCCTAGGAATCATCGTCGTGAAAGATCTTCCAGAAAAGTTTGTGCAGCTGCGCACACAAGTCCTCTCAAATGCATCTTACCTAGCAGCTCTCCCGCCCAAGGAACTAGGTACGCAGTATAACCGCCGAAGTCAATAAGTACCGTTACTAACAAATCCAGAATGCCTCGAAAGCCCTGAATCAAAGTACCTAGTTGGCTGGTCCTGCGGCAAAGAAACACTCAAATCAGGCCACTTCGACACGCTGAAGGGCTCCTACTACGTCAACTGCGCTTTCTACCAAGACCCAAACCTTGATAGCGCCCCAGCAGATGGATTTCCCGATCTACCGCAGTACACGGCACCTAATATCTGGCCTTCGCCGGAACATCTACCTACTTTCAGACCTAGCATCGAAAGTCTCTGCTCTCTAATCATCCAGACCGCGGGACTGGTCGCGCGAGCATGTGATCGCTACGCTGAGGCAAATATCGAGGATTACAAGCCCGGGTATCTGCAGCGTGTTGTCGAGACGAGCCTTACCACCAAAGCAAGACTTCTGCATTACTTTCCTTCCAACGAAGAGACAGTATCTGCGGAGGAAGAAAACGATAAAGACGACGATGACTGGTGCGCTACGCATATCGATCATGGCTGTCTGACAGGTCTTACATCTGCTATGTTCCTCGACGAAGCAGCTACACCCCCGACACTCGAATCTGCATCATCTTCTCTTCCTGAACTTACGGTTTCTCCGGATCCCTCTGCGGGACTGTATATCCGTTCTCGAGCGGGCGAGGTCGTCAAAGTTAACATTCCCAAGGACTGTCTTGCTTTCCAGACTGGTGAGGCGCTTCAACTCATCACGCAGGGCAAATTCCGAGCTGTGCCGCATTTTGTGAAAGGGGCGAAGTGTGGAGAGGGACGGATTGCTAGGAATACGTTGGCGGTGTTTACGCAGCCGAATCTGGGGGAGGAGGTTGAGGCTGGTTTGACTTTCGCGGAGTTTGCGAGGGCGGTTGTGCAGAAGAACTACTAGTTCTAGGAGTATAAGAGAATAAAAGAGTGCAGCAGGTGGATGGATTGATTTGTAACGGTAAGAAGAGAGTAACGAGTAATTTAGGTCCGTGAGAAGCCAGTGAATACGATTTGATAGGCACTACTGTAAAGGCCATGTTGATATACGGAAAGCGAAGCTAAGAGTATCGCGTCTCTCGACGCACAAGTCCTAATTCTAGTGACTCCTTCAAAAGATTCAGGTCCCAAGTATTCAAGGTGGACTTTGAAGACGGCGGAATAATATCTTAAAAGATAATTTATTTTCTTTTCCATAGAAAGGCTGTACGAGAGAGCAGAATGAAACATTGATTATTTTGAGGAACAATCACGAAGCCGAGGAGGTACTACTGGACGGAGAACCGCTTTCAGTCCATGTTCAACCCAAAATCTGGCCTTGACTCATACATGTAAAATTGAAAACTTTCATACTCGAATGCAATGGACCTGGCGAAAATGCACCTCCATATTGTCCCTCCGGCTAAAGGACTTGTTGCACGACTGGCACTTGAACGAATGCGGATCTATATGCTGCGTGTTGACGTGCCGTTTCAGAGTACCCTTCGATTTGAATAGCTTTTGGCAATTCGCCCACTTGCACATCAAGGATCTGGGGGTTTTGTTAGCATATAAGAAACTAGATATATGTCTAGACATATGAACGAGAGATTTGAATCCAGGCATTATAAGCAAATTACATCTTGAATGACTTACTCGATCTGATGGGGTTGACCATAGGTGTTTGGTGAGCCCCTTGGGGGTTCAGCGGGCCGTACTTGACCATCACCATTGCATGCTGAGCACGGAGGGCAGAGCGCGTGGGCATCAGATTATCCCGACTAAGATCATCGCGCATCGTAATGTGCTGGTGTTCGTTGCGCTCTATTGGATCATTATTGTCGTGGAGAAAATCGAGTGAATTGGAACCAAGTAAATCAAAAGAAGGTTGAGAAAAGAGGCTCTGTGCCAAGGGCAATTCAGAATAGTAGATAGAAAAAGGTGTGGAGCCTATAGGCTGAGATGTTGATGCACGAGGTTCGAGCGCTGTTGAGCGACTAGCCGTTTTATCGGAGGGAACATGACGCCAATGGCCTGATGGGATGGTACACAGCGGCAAGTCCATCTTAGGCTATAGACAAAGACTTAATAGTTTGGTATTACAAAAAATAATTACTACAGCATCTGGGAGGAGAATTGACATTTATATACAGTCGGATAGATCGCTTAGTGGCTTAGACCGAGGAATATGTATGTCCAGTGGGCCGATCACTTGATTGGCGGTAATACAATCGGTGCAACCTCCTTACTCTCACCCCCACTGCACTTAGGACACAAGTACGACGATCACGTGAACACCTAAGGGGTCCAGTCCACGAGTTCTCGTCAATTTACGACCCGTGCGCAGCAAGACGGTCGAGGAATCCTTGTGACTCCAGAAGACCCAGAAGACGGAGAGGATTCTGGACACTTAAGAGAGGAGTTGCTCCCTAAAGATATATACACCTGAAAATACTAATAATATGTACGCCGTCCATCTGGAGAGGGAGCATTAACAGTGCACATGCGGCTGCCTCAGGTTGGAATTGTGCATTGCAATGTTTTGAACATGGTTGGTTGGAGTCCGCCACATATCTCGATACAGCTCTCTGGAACTTTGATCCCCATTAGGGTCGTTATTCGTTCCTGAAGACTCTAATGAGTGCGTTCGTCTAGGTTTCGGCATACCTGCTTGTCGTATGCTCCTTTGCCCATGTATAATGGAAATCCGATCATCCAAATGTCTTCATTCATTAAACTAGAGACCTTGAACTCGAATCCAATGAACGCGGCGTACATGCTCCTCCATGTTATCCTTACGGCTAAAGAACCTGTCGCACGACTGATCTGGACACTTGAATGAACGCGGAGCTACATGCTGCGTGTTGATGTGCCGCATCAAAGCGCCCTTCGATTGGAATGGGGGCTTTCGGCAATTCTCCCATTTGCATACTAGAGAACTGGAAATTTCGTTAGTATATTATATTACAACTTTATTTAAAATGGCTTACTCGATCCTCTCGGGACGGCCGCGAGTGTTTGGCAGACCACTTGGGGTCCCGGTTTTCCATGGCTGACCACCGTCGCATGCCGAGCATGGAGGAATAGGGTGTTTTGGCATTATGGTACTCCCACGCAGATCATCGCGCATCGTAATGTGCTGGTATTCGTTGCGCATAGGACGGAAGGACTCAATATGATCTTGACAGGCGTGGCGAACATCTAGGGGATTGGAACCAAGTATATCATAAAAGGGTTGAACTAAGAGGTTCTGTGGAAAGAGCTCGTCTGACGAGCAGGTAGAAAAAGAAGTTGAGTCTATAAGCTGAGGGATTGATGAACGAGACTCGGGCGCTGTTGAATGACTAGCGAAGGGAACATTGCTCCAATGGTTTGACGAGATATCGTATGAGGACCAGTCCATGTTAGGCTAGCGATAAAGTTCTGGTAGTTACTTTTGTATTGAATCACATTGAAGAAAAAAAAGAATGAAAAAAACGACGTCTAGGAGGAGAATCGTCATTTATATCTACTGGAAAGCTAACACGGATGTTAGATGGGGAGGTTTACTACACACGTATGCATACCTGTACACTTGCAGGTGCTTTAGTGCTACTGCAAGTAGGGGCTCTATTGGATCGCCACTCGCCACAGTACCCCTAACCATGCTATACGGGACGCATACTGACAGTAACAAGTGGAGTCGATGCAAAGCACTGCCAATGGGCGCTTGTAAACCGTATTTATTTATCTTGGTCCACTTTTTTTTGCCCCGACTCTCCAATAATTTCGCGCAAAATGTTCCCAGACCGCCCTGACCACACTTTTCACCCTAGGCTTACACACGAACGCGTAGAATGAACCTGCAGTATGTACGTACAATCTGTATTTCTGGCCCGAAACGTGTTTAGTATGTATTATATAAAAAACTCTAATCGTTGTTGTTTGAGTATACGGTATTGGAAGTTTCAGTACATCACCGCACGAGTCAAGCCCGAGTCAAGCCTGCAAGATTGTCCAATAGATCTGCCAATTGCTGCAGTATGACATCCCGGGATCTTTGCAGTAATGCCGTACTGTTCATGTGGTTTTGATTACCAACGTGGACAGGGTATCGATACCCAGAAAATGCAGACGATGCAGAAGACGAAGAAAATCCTTGCTGGCAGTACGACCTCTATGCGACGAGGGGGTAAACTCAGGGCGTATGCAGCCGCGTAAGGTTGAAGGGTTGCATGACGTGCATTCCAATAGGTTGATATCTGCCACATATTATAATACAACTAGCTGGGGCCTTGATACTTCCATTGGATTAATATTGTACATTAGGGTCGTTACTCGTTCCTTAAGACTCTAATGTCGAGTCTTATCTAGATAAGATGTAGCGATTTTGGCTTGATCGGCCATAATTCGAAATCTTTCCATCCGCATATCAATATCTCTTGCCCAGAGCATCCGACTCAAACATTGCGAGGATCATAGTCTCCGCCCTCACTTTCTTCCGTGCCACCGCGATACAGGACCGGGGCAGTCAGTTCTCCCTCCGAGAGATCCTTCTCAGATGAACTCGTCTCATCCTCGTCCTCAGCCATCATATCAACCTCCACCGCATCACTGGAACTAGAGCCAGAGCGTACACCCAGCCCAGTACTGACAAGCTTACTTGTCTTCCCCACTTCCCCAAACTTGATCTTTGGAGGCCGCCCAACTTTCCGAGGTAGCGCAGCTTTTTTGATATCTATGTCTGAATAGGGTCCATGGAGCATTCGCAAGATACGTTGCCATCGCTGGGGGTTCTCGCGTTGCACCGCCCCAACGCCGACGTCGACACCATTGACCGAGGCTAGGCCCAGGGTCTCCACACGATTATCGCCCCAAAACCAGTCGAAACCCTTTGGCATCCGAACATCCACTTCGCTTGAGTACCGACGTCCATTCATAATTCCATGGAGGTCGTAATCAAGCCTTTTACCCCCAAAGTGCAGGGTTGTTGCTTCGGGCTCGTAGCACCGGCCCAGAATCATTGGCGGAGAAACGACGCATGTGCGTCCACCAGCAACGCGATACCAGTCACCGTAGGTGCTCATTCCGATCTGGCAGAACGCATTGGCAGTTTCGTCGATGGACAATTTCTGAAGAGGGTCTTTGTCGAAGGGCATATCGCGGCTGAGACGATTGGCATCGCGCGTATACACTTTCCCTGAGATGTAAGGGAGACATCGGGTTGCGAGGAGAGGATCTTTTGGATCATCGTGGCATTCTTCAAGTCCAAGCCAGATCTTTTCAATGACCATCACGTCTACGGGGTCATGCTCACTGTGGAGAACATTGCCGCTATCCTCCATTTGTTCCTGCCTCAGGCCGAAGGGCTTCAGGCGCACAGTGTCTTTGACAGCAAGGAGTTCTGGCCCGATGAAAATGCCTTGACTGTAGACCCGGGCGTTGGGCCAGGTTCCTTTGAAGTGGGTATGAAAGAGGAGACTCCATGAGGCCATGGTTGTCATGGCATATTCGATGGAAGGATGGAGTTTCTCACGTGGGATCCCATGCAGAAATCTCTCATAAGAACCGAATGGTTTGATACATTTCAGTGGGACATAGTTGTACTGCGACGAATAAGCCTTGTCCTCATCGTTGAGAGGATCTGGGACCGTTTCGACTCGGAATCCCCAGTAGGAGATAGATGGGTTTAATTTGTCTGTTAACTGGACGATGTCCAGGAAACTTGTTGCTTCTTCTGGGGTTTGGGTGACGATACCAGCACGCCATTCTGGGGCGATCCAAGCGTCATTTTTGCGCATCATATAGCATTTGGCATCGCTGTTCCACACAAGCGGACCCTCGAGCTCATGGGTCCAAAGGACGACCTCCCCTCGACGTGGAATAAACGCTGCCTGAAGCTGTAGTCGGACGAAGTAATCGGCCAGCCATTCATGGGTCAAGGCCCAGTCCATATTGAGAGGATGATGGATCTCTTCGTCAATAGAGCCGGTCCTCTTCAGCTTCGCAATATGTATCTTCCAGTAATCGGGACCTTCATCATCTTGGGGCATGTCCGGTAGTCTGTCAACATTCACTTGTGTTCGTTTGACACTTGACCTGACACTTCCATCTGTAGTTGCTGCTGCCGTACTTCCCGCTGCCAAGGCCCTGGCAGCTTCCATTTCAGCCTTTGTGCGGCCTGAAGAATGTTAGAAACAAAGATGACTATGCGATAATGTTTGACTTACGCTTTCGAGGCTGACCTCCTTTTGCAGAAGCAGGCTTTTTACAAATGAAACATTCACAAGGCTTTTGTCTTCCACTCATCAACCAATAAAAATGTGGAAAGAATCTCACACGAGACTGGTAATAGGTGCCGCTCGGGTGTCCATACAGGAAGGCATCCCGCTAAGACAAAAAGTTAGAGAAAGGGTTCCAACAAATGAGAACATCAAGGCTCACAAATCTAGGGTCGGATCCTCGGGGCCGATCAAAAATTGCATAGCCCTCGGGCATTGAGTCAAGGGTATACCCAACACCTGGATGAGATTAGTCAATAGATTGCACAAGTATTGATATGTAAGATAGAGCGGGAGGTGTAAAGGCATGATAACGAATGAATCACCAGAAGCCAACAAGCGGCATTCGAAGGCTTTCAATGCAAGCCCCAACAATATGAAGTATGCAATTGAAATCAAACTTACTTTCTTCTAGAGCACCGGTCTCTTTGACCCACATTTCAGCAAGGGCCGCTCTCCATCTCGAGTCATCAATCTTAGTGTATTCAAAGCGTGCACCTGGAACACCTGGTTTAGGCCAACGATTTGCGTCTCCATCACTTAAAAGGGGATCCACAGGAATGACCACCAGGTTCGGGTCATCTGAGTCGTCGTTTGACATCTTGGGATATTTTGAACAGGAAACAGCTTGAGACGGCAAGTTGGGGGGCTGGGACGCCCCGGTGTTTGAAGGAATAGTTCAAGTGGTTTACTAGATGATGAAATTACAAGACTCAAGGTCCGGTTGCTTTTGGAATATTGGAGTAATCAATGCGTGACAGGTGAGAGACGAATGTTGATCCATTGACAAGTAGTCACGTGGTGATAAGAGGGGGTCAAAGGGGAATAATCTTTGTTGATGCGAGGTGGTCCAGTTCACAAGGTCACGAGTTCACGTTGGCAACTTGTTGATGTTTGTGGCAACTTTGAACGCAACTTGCTTAGTTTGGAACAGATGGATCAGATGGTGTGGCTTTTGAGGGGAAAGGTAACACAGCGCCTCTCTAAACACCCGGGAATAGCAAGGAAACCACGAACACCGATCTAAGTCTTTTCGCCTAGATTGAAGATGCATGTTGTACGGTCTCTTTTACCTTTTCTATAAGCTTGGAAACATGGAACGTGGCGATGTTTTCTCTAGCGCCTCTTCACGGGTGGTATTATATGCAGTAGAACAAACCTTGTGGAGATGAGCGCATGGGGAAAGCTCCTGCCGGCAGTACTTCGGAAATACCAGGTTCATGGGAAATTACTACGTCGCACTAGGTAGACATTAAGTACAATGAAGTACTGATGTGAACAAATCTATTTTTACTCTTGCATGACTTCCTTGATATGTACTCCGTATTCCCTATCACATCGTGCTCTCCGAAGCACACATTCAATTCAGTTATCACACGGGGATTGGTTCTTTCAGGCTAATTTCCCGCCAATAATAAATCATAACCCGCAGGTCTTTTCCCCCTGGAATTTGTATTTTCTTCACTTGCAAGCCAAAAAAAAAGGGGGCATGTGGCTACTGAACCGCTCAGATCCGATCGCCTTGGATGGATCACCATGAATTCCTGCAGTTCTTTTGGTCCAGGCCCTGCACTAGTTATTCATCCAATACTGGGACTGGAGTTGTGAGCGTCAAGTGGGCAACCAGAAATGAGGGGGATCCACCTGAACACTAAACCCAACTAAGCCGGGAGTAGAGCGTAGCCGCCGAGGGCTTGAGTAGTGGTGAAGTAGTGTGAATCGAGGTGAAAAAGAAAAACACTGGCCGAGTCCCCTCACGTGACATCGACTCCTCTTTCTCGACTGCCACTCCATGCTGGTCCCTTACTCGTCAAGATAAATCCTCAAGATTCAGTGCCCTTGCAAAGACATCTTTATCAAGTATTATTTTGCTATTCTGTGGGCTGGGGATCCGTCAGCCTTGGCGCAGTCCCTGAACGTGGTTGGTTCGACTTGGGGGCCAAAGGCGGTACGTGCGAACCTGAGCTTCCTTCCCCCCAAAGCAAAGGGCCCTGGGCGCTTGCTGATCCAGGAGGCGTGTTGACATCTTTCCCAGTTGCCGCGCTCTCTGCACTGTTGGAGGAGCTCTCCGCCCTCTATTCTTGATCAAGCTCATCTTCTCCTTTTTTGTGCTCTCTGGGTCTCGGTGACCCTCGCTCCCTAAGCCAAACCCCCGATGCGTGGAGCGAGCACGGGGCAAGATCCCTCTCCTCAAGCTCCCGATTCCGCGGGCACGGCGCTCATGAATCCCTCGGAGAATCCGGAGGCCTCTGGTGAGTCCCTGCGTAGACCATTCAAAATGCGCCTTCCCTTTGAAATCCCCCGGTCGCTGATGTTGTGCTCCTCAGGCCCGGAATCGACCCCGAATCAGAAGGTCTCCGACGCCGCTGATATCCAGCAGTCGACCCCAGGCGCGTCCGCTCAGCAAGTCTCCTCCTCAGTCGCCTCCGCCTCGAATCCGCCAGAGGTCGAAGGGGCCGACGCGCCGAAGAAGCGTAGTCTGTTGATCCCAATTCCGTCGCGCCGGTCCTCGAAGACGGATAAACAGTCAACGGAAAAGACCGAGGAATCAGCGCCGGAGGCGCCCGCTCGTCGAGGCTCCAAGGTCAGCATCCTCAAGGTGCACAGGGATCGTAGCCGGGCGAGTAGCAGACGGTCACGACGGGCGCAGGAAGTGGCAAATGTGGAAAAATCCCCAGAGTCAGCCACCCCAACTACCCCGGAAATGAATGGCCCTCCACGATCCCAGAAGAAGAGCAAGTTTCTGGCGTTTCTGAGTTGTTGCTCCTCACCTGGTGTGGATGGTGACGATGATGCGGTTCCTGCAAAGAAGTCCACAAAACAAGCGCCTACTTCGAACCGACTACCGACTCCTGACAAGGCAGAAGCTCACGCCGGGGACTCAAGTACTGCTGAGTCGAGAGATCCTGCTTACTTTGACAACGAGAAAGCCAATTTGACCGTCAACGACGAACCCAAGAAAGAAGACGAAATTGTCGCCCAGCCTATGGCCGATGCGCCTGGCGAGGGCACTTCCACTGGGGTCAGCCAACCCGAGGTCTCCGAAATTGCGAAAGAACATGAATCCACGAAGCCTGGCAAGGCCAATGGTGCTGTGCCTGAATCAAAGGCCGATGCTCCTCCATCCGAGGAGGCCAAGCCGACAGAAGAACCCCCAGCCGATGAATCCATGCCCAAGCAACCTGTGAATGGCGAAATCGAAGATCACTCGCACCAAGAGGACGTTGTTCACCAAGCTTCCCAAACGACCGTCGCATTGCCTCCCCCTCCGCCCCCGCCAATGCTTCCTGATGTACCCTCAGCGCCAGAAAGAGAGGATCAGCAGTGGCTGCTCCCGCCGATTGTGCCAACCCTCCAGGGTCGAAAATGTCTTGTCCTAGATCTCGATGAAACATTAGTTCACAGTAGTTTCAAGGTAAGAGCCTCATTCAATCCTGTTTGAACCCCGCTTATTGTTATTGTTTTCAGGTTCTTGAACGTGCCGATTTCACTATTCCTGTCGAGATTGAGGGACAGTATCACAATATCTATGTCATCAAGCGGCCCGGCGTGGATGAATTCATGAAACGGGTTGGTGAGTTGTACGAGGTAGTAGTCTTTACGGCATCGGTTTCGAAGGTGAGTTTGATGATCTTTGTCGCGACAGGTGATAATCACTGATCAAATTTGCAGTACGGTGATCCATTGCTAGACCAGCTTGATATTCATGATGTGGTACACCATCGGTTATTCCGAGAGAGTTGCTACAATCACCAAGGGAACTACGTGAAGGTTGGTGTTTACCCCTCGATCAACATGTACAAACGCACACTCACAATGATCCATAGGACCTTTCTCAAGTTGGCCGTGACCTCCGTGAAACGATCATCATTGACAACTCTCCTACTTCGTATATCTTCCATCCTCAACACGCGATACCCATCAGCAGCTGGTTCTCTGACGCACACGACAATGAACTGCTTGACCTAATTCCCGTTCTCGAGGATCTTGCTGGGGCTCAGGTCCAAGATGTCAGCATGGTCCTGGACATCACTCTGTGAATGTCTTGTCTGGAGATCTTTCTAACGCCCGAGATTCCCCCTTTGAGCGCACCGTTCCCTATGTTTGAAAATTTTTTTGTTGCGAGAAAAGCTTTTACTTCCCAGCATTTCCCTATCTCTTCGCATTTACCCTTAGTTCCCTGTCCCATTACATTGCCGCTTCGCTTCTTGACGCGACCATGGACCTAGATGGGAACTGGTTCCCTACCGGGCCATGGCTCATCTGATGCATTCGTCGTTTCTATTGTTCTGAATAGCCTTTCATAACCCCCGGCATCTATATTCTTTATTTGCCTTGCTTTCCCTTCGGCATTGTGTCCTTATCTGACATTGCTCCGAGCGAGCCTTCTTTCCTAGTCCTGTCGATTATTCCCTGTCATGCCCTGGTCTTCCCGATCTCCCCTTGTCGTTATTCTATCCTTAGTCCGCATTCTCCGATGCATTCTGCAGGCGTCTGTTGGTTCTCAATGTTGCCGCTGTATCCCCCCCTATGCGTATTTGTTTTGTCTTTTTGCGCCTCGCTACTCTGTCGACCGGGTCCAGCCATCACCACGGGTGTGGTAGGTCAGATTCTTTCTTGATTTTCATCAAACTGTGGAGACACTTCCAGGCTGTTAATGCGTCTCTTGACCCTGCCACCGCGTGCCAAGCTTGCGTTCCATTGCTGGATTGATTCCCCGCATGCAATGTTTGACTATCTGATCGGCTGCGGCATTCTAGTATATAGTCTTCGACATGTTTCAAATAATACATATAGCGTGGCGCACTGTGATAGCGTGATTCCTTTTGTAGACTTATGCTAGAGAACTTGTCAAATCAATTGTGGTTGGTCTTATCAGCACGATCTCATGATTTCGTCGGATCCATCGCGCTGCATTAGGTTGATGTAGTAAGCAACCAAAATGCAAGCAAACCAATATTAGACCATGCTCAAATCATTTATTGCGAGTTCAAATTAACTTACTCCCAGACTGATTCACGTTCCCAGCCCTTTGGCGTATTCTATCCAGGCGCCTGTGACCCCTCACGAGTCATCAAAAAAAAAGCTCCCCGCAATCCCGCTTCCACCGCCCGCCACCTCGCGCCATCATCTTCCTCACAACCCCCTCCCATCATGAAGAACAAAGAAGGCTGGGACGGAAAATTACGCATGGAGCCCCCGAAAGCTGTCATCACGAATCCAGAGGCTTTGGAGGATTCGGATTACTCCGATCCTGAGGCCCCACCTGTGGACGAGATTGATGCCGATGAAGGTGACGATTTAGACTCAGAATTGCGCATGGAGCTAGTGGGCTAATAAGGTGCAGATCTTTTGGAGGGCGAGGATGTGAATGTCGAGGTATGATTTCAATCAAGCTCGGAGTTCCTTTGAACAAGGATGCTGACTTGTTTCTTTGCTAGGATATCGATCTTGTCCATTGTCGCATATCTTCGATTGCTGCGCTGCACTTGGAACGGTTTAACAAGCTCCAGGTAACTCCATCCTTCCTCTTCATCTTTCATATTCGGGTTCTATGCACGGACAACACTTCACAATGAGTGATGCACCGCGCGAACTGTCGCGGTAACCTCGTCAAGATTCATGGCAGCTGGCTAACGGAGTGAGCACTAGAGACTATGCCTGCGCCAGAACCAAATATCGCGCGTCGACTTCCCGTCCAATGTCGCCGCTACCCTTACCGAGCTTGACCTTTATGACAACCTTATCTCCCATCTCAAGGGTCTGGATGAGTTCCACGACTTGACCAGCTTGGATTTCAGTTTCAACAAGCTTAAGCATATTAAGAATATTTCACACCTTGTGAAGCTTACCGAGCTGTTTTTCGTGCAGAATAAGATATCCAAGATCGAAGGGTTAGAAGGTCTGACCGCTCTACGGAACTTGGAGCTGGGCGCAAATCGGATCAGAGTGAGTATCCTCCCACACTTGAACAGAGGATCGGAGTACAAAGGCTAACTTGACGTAGGAAATCGAAAATCTCGAAACCCTTTCTGCATTGGAAGAATTATGGCTAGGAAAGAATAAGATCACCGAGATGAAAAACCTCGACAGTCTCTCTAACCTTCGCATTATCTCCATCCAATCCAACCGCCTCACAAGCATCACTGGCCTCTCCGCTCTCCCCAATCTCGAAGAGATCTATCTTTCTCACAACGCTATCACTGATCTGTCCGGTCTGGAGTCAAACACTACGCTGCGTATCCTGGACTTCTCGAATAACCAGGTCACCCACCTTGAGCACCTCTCCACGCTGAAGAACCTTGAAGAGCTCTGGGGATCCAATAACAAGCTTGTCAGTTTTGAGGAGGTTGAGCGTGAACTGAAAGACAAGGAGAAGCTGGAGACTGTCTACTTTGAAGGCAATCCTTTGCAGTTGAATGGGCCTGCCGTCTATCGCAATAAGGTGCGGTTGGCGTTGCCACAGGTTACTCAGATCGATGCGAGTATGTATTCCTCCCTTCAGATTCACTCTTCGAATGCTAACTATGCCCTGTAGCTTACGTACGGGTCTGAGCCTTGACCGCTGTATTGATTATCTGATCGGTGGTTCTGTCGCATGATCGGCTCAAGTAGAGAAAGCCTAATAATAAACGAAACTAGGTTTTATGCCCATGTGATTCTTTGTAGACTAGTGGACGGAATTAAGATATCCCATCGTGATATACACAATACCCAAGTCTTGCTTTAGAAGACAATTGCCTTAAATTATTTGTTCAGCCTATATACATGATATTTTGCCCTCCACAATATGTACACGGAGGGATCGTTCTGCGGCTCATCGGCAATTCTCCTGTGTTAGAGCCACAGACAAGCATTGCATGGTATGACCATCACAAACTTGTGTGCTGAAGAGAAGACGCGCCAAGAGACGGGTAATCTCAAAGGTTCCTCTTCTCCTTCCAAGAGAAAAGAAGGGAGCGAATGTAGATCTCAACCCTAGACCTCTCAAACCCTATGGACCCCCTCCTTATCAGACTTAGGCGGTCCACCCTCTTCCTCAATCCCTCGCTCTCTCCAAATGTCCATTATACTCCCTGTCCCAAGCGCCGATTTAGTGCCGTGAACCTTCAACGGCGTATATGAATCAACTTTCCCCTTCCGACTCAGCAACACATCTCCTAACGCCTTAAGCGGGACACCGGTTTGCGGACTGTTCATGTCTTTGTATATGGGATCTTCCGTGTCCGGGTAGAAGGTCGAGAAATAGTGGTTGCGTCGAATTGCATTCTCATGCTTGTGGCGCGATGGCTCAATTATGCATTTTATTGTTCCGGTGGCAACATCGTCAAATATAGGGTCGTGCGTTTTGTATTGTTTTGTCGGTGAGGAGGTCTTGGGATCTGAGGATTGCGACGTAGATGTAGAGTCGAGGGTTACTGTCATTGGCGAGGAAGCAATTGCGCGCTGCGCGGCGTCGGGCGACTCGAAAATGGCGACGATTGGACGGTGCTTATTTGTTGATTTATTGGAGAGATCATACTGGGAGGTCAAGGTTAGAGTCGGTTCTAGATCTTGGGTTGCGCGCGTGACGTTTCGCGGCGCGGCATGTTCTCACCTTGAGGTTGCGGAATGTGGTCACTTCGCCGAATTTTTGGAGCGCGGCTAGGATTTGTCGAGTCTCGCCGATTTTCCGAGGACTAGGGATCATTTGAATGTGTACTTGTGTCGAGGCTAGGCGCCCTAGGGCAGCTGGGGACGTCATCTTGGGTGTTGGAGAGAAAAAGTGTCGGGAGTGCGGAGATGGTTGAGTTGCGGTCCGCTCTTGGCGCGGTATAGTCCATGGTCCCTGGCAACAAATGTGCAAAATGCTCACCCTGGTTTGATGACCTTGAAAATCATGGTGAGCGAATGTCCACTGTTTTCTAACTTGTAATTTGCCTAGTAAAAAATTGGGCACGTCAGGTCCTCAGGTTTGAAGCAACCATAGCTTTGCGACTCCAGTTGCCAAATATGGCAAGTTATCGTCGATCGAATCTATGAGCATTGCCATGCTTTTAATTCCACTTCTCACCCGTCTAGCTTGAACCCACACGCTGTTGAATTTCCATCTCCCATACACTCTTTACTGTCACCACTCCAAGTCTCAAAGACACTCAGTGCCCCCCACAAGAACCTTCGGAGCTCTACCACTGCTGGTGATCACCCAACGACAGGATGTGATTATCTGATGCGAAGCTCAATTTTGTTACCTTGAGTAATAATGCAAAGGAAATTATCTTCCAAGGTCAGTTAAGCTGTGCAAATGGAATGAACTGTTGAGATAACAAGTGGTCATCCGGTGCAGAATAGCTGGATCATGTATACAGGCTATGGCTGCACCATCTCTAAAGCAAGATTGAGTATTCAGTATGCAGCCTCTCCGCTGCAGTGAGCTGCATAATTTGACTTCGCAGTGCTTATCGGATCGGGCCATTGCTTAGCCTGAAGCTTAACACGGCACGTGGGGGCCAAAGTCCCACACCGTTAGATAAGGCTGAGTCGGATCTCGAGCCATCTGCTCTTCTCCAGTCGCGTCGCATTTGCCCACTTCTACATCCGAGGTGGTACCACTCACTGGTTCTTGCTAGTGTTAATCAGGGTGTGGGCATCATGACCTACTGCGGGAAGCTTTCCAGTAGCTGTGCGCCCTGTCGCACAGGCAGGCGTCAAGTACGTGAAAGTGCACAGCCCTGCACTGAATCATGAATGGTAATAACTAAATGATAATTCAGTGTGACAAGAAGAAGCCGGGATGTGGTCAATGTGCCCGAAGAGGCGAAATATGTACTGGATATCCAGACCCCCAGGCCGTGCGGTTTCGGAATGAGACTACTCATGTCATTGAGAGATCCAGGTCAAAGTGGAAGAAAGCTCGAGAGCTACAAAACCAACGGCATTCAGATCAGGATAGGCCCGGGCTGTTCAATGACTCAATACAAGGCCAGCATCTTGAAACGCCGAGTACAATGCATGAAACACTGGACTTCTTGTGCCGGGGCCTGTCTTCAGAAACAGACAGCATGTCGCATTTGGTACCACGAACTGCTACCACACCCTCGTCTGAATGTTCCATGCCATCTCCTCGGTATTCATTACCGGATTCCATGGATAACCTCGGAGCAAACTACTTCATATCAACTGTCATCACACCTCGCACCGAGGGCTCGTCGCGAGGATACTATGAATACATTCCGGACCTTTTCCTCAGAGAGCAAAACTCTGAGGCCATGCTATCAGCAGTGTCGGCGGTGGGACTTGCTGCAATGAGTAATATCAATCATTCCCCAAAGTGGCTCCATCATTCTCAAGCCCAATATGCCAATGCGGTAAAGCTAGTCAACCGCTCTCTGCAATCGGCTGAGGAAGCCCGTCGGGACAGTACTCTCGTGGCAGTTTCGGTGTTGTGCCTATATGATCAAATCGCCCACAATAGTGACAGCAGGCTGGATACATGGGCTCACCATGCAAAAGGAGCGGCCAGCATCCTTGCCGTACGTGGCGTGGACCAAATGACCACTCCTTTGGGCATACGGATGTTTTCTCAGGTTATGGCAGACATGCTACTTGCTTGTCTCCATCAGCGGCTGTCAATGCCAATACATATGGTAGTCCTGCGAGAAGTGCTGACCCACTCAGGGTACGTCGATCCAAATCATCTTGCATGGCAACTGAATGGGGTTGGAATTGAATGCCTCAACCTTCTGGCCACTTGCCAATCACTCCCGTTAGTTGTGCTTATGGACCAAGCGCTACGCATAGACAAACAATTTCAACGTCTCCTCGATTCATTGTTATCACAGGGCCACTATATCACAATTCACGATTCAACCGCCGACCCTTCTCAGGTCTACAACCAACGTTTTGATATCTATCGTGAGCCGCAAAGCGTCAAAATCTGGGATGGCGGTCGAGCATTTCGCAGCTTACTCCATCAAACACTGCAAGAAAGACTAGTACAGGCTTTTGCAGACCGCCCTTCCGAGGTGGTCCATCCCCGTTTCACGCAACAGCTACAATCATCACTTGAGATTATGCTGCAGATGCGGGACGACATTCTGGCTAGCATGCCTCAATTACTTGGACAACTCCCGCCAATCAATCTGGAGACTGTTCCATTTCCCACGGAAGATATGGCCATTTTCACCAATGCTCGGGTTCCTGGAGGTAGCCATTTGCCTGTCTGGTTCCTTTATGTAATTGCCCAATCACCCGTGGCGCGGAAATCAGATCGTAAGTGGATCTTGAATCAGATGGATGCAATTTGGAGGGAGAAGGGGATTTTCATAGCCTGGGATCTTGCGGGGAAAATCAAGAAATTAGCCTCTGGGATCTCTAAGGTCTCAGATTAATCATATGTGCCTGATTTAAGATCATTTTCAAGAATGTTACTTGTACACTAGGAATTGGATTACATGGCACTTGAACTTGGAATATCTTTACCTAGAGATGTACGAAAATTATCTACTCTATTCCAATAACTGATAGGAGCTCTTAAAGTGGTTTGAAGTCAAAGGTATTCGTGAAAATCCGTGTCATTATTCTGTTTATCATATAGCATCACGAAAGCCAGATGGAACCCCTCCGGCAAGACTCAATCATTCCCATGAACGAGTTTGATCCCTTAGAAGATAGGGATGTCAAGGCCGTACTACCAAGCAAGTTAGCAAAAATTTCCAACCAGAATGAAGCAACGGAGATACTCACAGCAACGGGGTCGTTGAAGCGCAGACCCTTATCCAAAGCAGCAATAGCCTCAATCTCACCAGCCTCCAAGTCAAAGTCATTGACCTGCAAGTTCTGAGCCAAACGAGTGGGGCTGTTACTCTTAGGAATAACTGCAATGTTTCTCTGGGTAGCCCAACGCAGCAGAATCTGTGCAGGAGTACGTCCGTACTTCTCGGCAAGACCCTTAATAACAGGATGTTCAAACAAAGGAGGGGTACCATGGGCATCCTTCAAATCCAACTCCAAGAAGCTGAGGGGACCGAAGGAGGAGTAAGCAGTAACAGCAAGACCCTGCTTCTGTGCGTAATCCACCAACCGGGTCTGGGTAAGGTAGGGGTGGTGCTCGATCTGCAAGGTAGCAGGACGAACACGGGCATAGCGGAGCAGATCCATAAGCAGCTGAGCGCTGAAGTTGCTCACGCCGATGCTGCGGGCAAGCTTCTTATCGGTCAGAGACTCCATGGCGGTCCAGGTCTCCTGGATGGAGGCCTTGCCAAGCTCGACCTTGCCGTCGGCCTGGGTCCAGCTGGGAGGGTAGCGGACTGAGGGGTCGAGGTATTTCAGGGCGATGGGGAAGTGCACGATGTACAGATCGAAGTAGTCGACGTTCCAGTCTGCGAGCTGCTTGCGGCAGATGGGCTCGACCTGCTCGCCGTCGTGGAAGCTGTTCCAGAGCTTGGAGACGATGAAGAGGTCCTCACGCTTGACGAGACCGTCCTTGATGGCGCGGGTGACACCTTGACCGCACTCGACCTCGTTGCCGTAGTCTTTTGGGAGATTAGGTCAGTTTTTGCGCGTTTGCAGAGTAGGAGAATAGAATGCTTACCGCAGGCACCATCGAACAGGCGGTAACCAGCCTTAATGGCGTTGTAGACCTGGTCTGCGCAGGTATCGTTGTTCACCTTCCACAGACCGAAGCCCACGAGGGGCATCTCAAAGCCGCTGTTCAGCTTAACGGTGGGGGTAGTCATTGTGAGGGAATTGGAGGAGAATATCTGCGGAAGATTTAGCTCCTGGCGCAATGCTTTTAGATCAAATGACACGTCAATACTCCGGTGGCACTTACGGAAAATCGGGGGAGCACAATTCAGAAAAGAATCTCCGGAGCAAAGGACACTTATAGGAATTGCAAAGCCGGCCGTGGAATCTTTTAATCCGGCGGCGTGGACAGGCTAAATGCGGGACAACCTCGTATAGAGTCCGGGGTCCCACCTACATCCCGCCGGCTAATAGCGGTTAAAAGGCACACTTTATCCAATATACAGAAGGAAAAGTTAGATTAAATATGGAAGAGAATCGAATCGGACACGGGACTTGAAGGCCCGATTTCTGAAACACTCCTCCCCGATAGTTCACTCCGGGCCTCCACATATCAAGAGTTGGAAAAGGAAAGGCAGGAAATAGCAAAGGTATAAGAGTACATGGAACCGCTCCAGAATAAGATTATCATTACCAATAGAATTTTTGTTTTTTGATGGTTTGGGTCATTAAACTGCATCCACAGTCCCATCATCTGCGTAGGAAGTATGCGCATGTTCGGGGCCTGCCCCGTGCATACCAGGACCATTGGACATGCGGCCAACGAGCTTGTCCATCAAGTCTTCCGGTATGCCATCAAAATGATGCGGTTGCTGCGACTCACGCGAGACGGGGCCTTGGTGCTCCGAGTATGGAATGTGGTGATATCCACCAGCGCTCACATCTCCCGGGATAGAGGTAGAATGGGCTCCCCAGGAAGCTTGGGCGTGGCCAAGATCTTCTAGGGATTGAGAGCCCGACGTAAAGAAACCGTTTAGCACATTGTGGTTGTTGTTGTCGTGAAGACTAACACCGTGCTGTTGAGATGGCATGTAATGGCCAGTATCGTGGCCAATGTTGTAGCCAAGAGAAGGGTGAGAGAGCGGGAGGTCGTGCATGTTCATCATTACAGGCCCCCCGCTGGTGATGCTAAGACTGGTGGGTTGAGATGTCTCCGGGGCAAGGCTGGTGGCGAAGGAATCCAGCACGGAGGTGGCGGCCGTCTTGTCACCGAGGCCATCTTCAGCTTTCGAGATAGAGCTCATAAAATCGATTTGACCGGAGGAATTAAACATATTAGCCACGTTGTCGTGGGACGATTGGTACATAGGCCATTGTGAGTGGGATTGACTTTGGTGAATCAGGTCATGGGGTTGCGGTGTCTGATAGACGCTCTGAGAGGGTTTGTTGAGAAGGATGGAATCCAGAGAGAGGGGAGGAAGATCGACACCAACACTAGTAGCTGGCCGAGGGCTATTAGTTTGAGTGCGATCCGGGGGCGGGATAAGCCGGCGCCAGGTAGTTGTGCCGACCTCACCAGGTCGTGTTTGGCGGAATTTCCAGACCAAGATAGCCATTCGCTCGCTCTCATCCTGTTGTCCATGACCCTGAAATTGGTTGGAGAGGCGTCTGGAACTGGATGGCATAGCGCGAATCTCCTGTACTGCAGACAGAGAGCGTAGGTAGCGCCGAGTACGTTCATCAGTGGAAAGAATGGATTCTGGCTGAGCGGAATCTTCCGCAATGCGCTTGTCCTGGGTTAACTCAGTGAAGAGCTTCGCCCACCATTGCGATTCGAAGAGAGGCTTGACCTTGGTAGATTGAGGTTTCGGGAGAGGGTGGAATGTCTCCCATTTCTCTCGTCCGGCCTCGTATAGACGCGTACTACAGGTCCAATCTTCCATCTGGCCTATCATGAACACATCACCAGCTGTAGGGTGGGCAAAGTCAAGATCTAATTGAATACCAAGACGAGACCCAGGAGGAGGAAAATCAGACATGAGCTGCAAGTTGACTTCAAGCATGATGATGTCACAGTCGAGAGAGCCTTCATCGATAATAGATGATAGCTCAGGGAATGAGGATCGCCAGCCATTCACATTTTCCAAGGGCATCGGAGGAGCAGGGTGGTGCAGATCGCCTTGCAGGCGGGTGTATGCATGCAGAGAATTGTCGACTCGGTTAGGCTGCTGAGGCGTGCTGACCCACATGTCAAAGCTAAAACCATGGATGTTCTTGGTCCCTGTTTCTTGCATGTTTGATCCCAGAGTGTAGTGAGGTGGCGGTAGGTCTCCTGCGTATGATTGTATTGAACGCATGGGATCGTGGTACTGTGTTGAGGCTCCGTAGTGACTCGACGCGCCATGGTCGATCGAGGCTCTCCATTTCGGTGTGGAGGTTTGAGAATGTCCACTTGATCGCTCTGCAGACTGTTCACGGACAAGTCGCTCCCCTGAAGCTCTTGTTAATGTCTGGCACTTTGGCTTATGACTACTCGTATACTAGAACTCACAGTCTGGGTCCCCTTTCAGAAACGAGTCGAGTACTTGAAGGTGACTCGAAACCTGCTTACGAGTTCGACGCTTGCCAGTCAACTTGAAGATATACTCGGCAATCAACTCATTTCGGCCGTATGACTTTCCCCGTTCAGACCACTTGCGGCGACCCATAGGAGGGTTTGCCTCGAGAGCTGTACTCAAGTGTTAGTTTCTTTAATGCCAATAAGAATGGGTTCAATTCTTACCTTGCTGGAAAGCATCCTCCAATTCGTCAGACCACACTGGCTCTCCGTCCTTGCCAGTGTCCCGTCGAGGACGGGCCCGATACTCTAAGTACTTCTGCGACTTGAGGTAGCTTCGACCCCGTCGAGGAGCCACATTGGGCCCCACTGAATGGAGTCGGCGAAGCTTCCGCGCATGAAGCCGAGCAGCTACTTGCTGATGGTGGTGGAGATTGGGGGCGGCGACTTGGTGATGGACAGGAGGATGGGGATACTTGTAAGCCATCTGCTGAAGATGATCATCCCGGCCAGCGACATCGTGAGTCAAGACATCAGAATATGACTGAACGTTACCAGAGGTGTTCTGCAAAGCCCTGTCTGAATGAGCCCCCACGGGATCAATGGACGGCTGGTTCTGAGGCACAAGGCACTCTTGTTGCCAGTCAGCAGCCATGGAGCGGACCAAGGACGGGCTTCTCGAAAAGAATGACAGATTCCAACGAGGAGGGGGAGTTGAGAGGCACCGTCAAATGCTTCCTGCCTGGCAAAGAACGCAGCACAGTCACAAACACAGCGACCCAAGAACGCAAATGTCTGAAGAGAATGTCAGAACCTGGGAAAGAGAATGTGAGAGCGAGCAGGAAGGTGTTTATAGGGAACCATAACTCCCCTAGGAGAGGGGTGCTGTAGTCCCAGTAGCAACATTGTTCCGACAGGTTTGCTTTGCCTGCACCACGACCCTCGAACGCCAGCTCCATACTCCTACGCAGGTCCCAGACCCTAGGCCTTCGCGTCCAGACACTGTGTGGGGAGCAAAGGACGGGCGCCAGCCGTCCTTGCCGCGACAAATCAGGAGTCAAGAAAGGGCCTGATATGAAGGAAGTGCTGCCGAAGCAAGGGATGCTGCAGCAGCACGATCCAGTGACGAACGAGTCGGAGATTTTGTACAGCCCGAGGTGACCTTGAGGCAGCATCACTTGGGCTCATGTTGACAATCATCGACAATAATCAGTGGCGATTACAGGTCCGTAGGAATGTTGGATGTCCAACGGCGTCGCTGATTGCTCGAGTTGAGGAATGTTCAACCACCGACGACCACCACAACCCCCACTGGAATGTAGGTCAAGCTGATCTTTAAAATTAATCAACAAATAAACACAGCAGATAACGCATTCAGAAAATAATCCATGGTTCAATAACTGGGGGTGGGATCTTGCGGTTGGAAAGGAGTTCGTAGTACATTAGGGTTGGTTAGGGTTAAGAGAACCTAGGATAGGGACGAACATGGATGAAATGCAAAATGCACGAGCGCTGCACGTATGGTGCATTGACAGCCGCAGGAACGTGTTCGGGGTATCTCTTTTACTATCTCGTAGGTAATCAACAAAAAATGGCTGCAAGTAATCGTACATCGTTTTTCCCCTGAACGCAAGGGGTGGTTATCGGCCAATGGACTCGACGCCCTTCTTGCAGGGAGAAGGAGACTTAGCACCTTCATGCTTCGTCGTTCTCCTGGGCCCCTACAGTGAATTTTTTGCGTCCCCCGCCCGTAAGCTGTTGGATCTTGACCCTGTCCGCCTGTTGACCCATCTTCTTCTCTATCTTCTCGATCTCCTCCTCGGCATCGACAGCCTCCTCGTTCACGAATTCCAGGACCAAGCGGCGGCCAAGGAGATGCGTGTTTTTCAACGCGTCCATGGCATTTTCCGCTTCGCGAGCACTGATGAAATCCGCGAAACCGAAACCGCGAGCAGTCCGGTCGAACTTTTGAGGCACACGGACCGAGCGCAATTGGCCGTACGCTCCAAATAGAGAACGAATTTCCTTCTTGGTGGCCTGGAATGGCAAGTTCTTGATGATGATCTTGGTCCGTCTCGCCGCAATCTTCTTGGCCGTATCTTCCCGTCTCCGCTCCTCCGCAGCATCGTTGCCCTTGTGGGAGGCGCGGATGACAAGTTCGTGCCCATCTAACTTGTAGCCATCCATGGCGGCCAGTGCTGCTTGGGCCTGATCTTTGGTCCTGAACTCTGCAAAACCGAAACCCATGCTGAGGGTTTGTCCAGGTTTCTTTGGATCGGGCTTGGTCTTGATGCGGCCAGTGACAAAACCTTCCAACGGCTTGAATGCCTGCAGGAATCCCTCGTTGGTAGTCGAGAAGCTCAAGTTCTTCACGAAGAGAGTTGACGTGACGCTGGGTCCCTCGGCCTCGTCTGCGGCAAAAGTATCAGAGGTAGAGAATCCCTGACCCTTGCCTCGCACCTCCGGAGCAGCAACATGAGCACTGACTGTGCCATCAAACAAGTTCTTTGGAGCCTTTTCTAAGAAGAGAATCGACTCACCCACCTTTCGGTAGGCAAGACCCTTGAACGCCTTCTGCGCTTCGTCGGGCCTTCCAAACTCAACAATGGCAATGGTGCCACTGGGTGGCATCAGCAGCCGAATGATTGTGCCATAAGGCTCAAACAGCGACCTGAGATCACTAGACTTCACGCCATAAGAAAAGTTCTTCACCAAGATCGCTGTGTTGCCTCGTTCACGCTCCTTGAAAGCATCAATGTTGACTCCGTTCGAGGCAAAGTAAGCCTTTGTCTCTTGAATAACATGTGTCTCAGCATGTGCCTGCTTCACAGCAGCTTCAGACGAGGTTGGATCCAACAGCTCTGCCTTGGTAACACCGAGTCTCTCAGCCACGGATGACATTACGGCATCAGTCTATATCATAATTAGCATATGTAGTCCAACTTATCGCCCTAAAGGAACAACTAACGTTCATGTAAAGGGAATTCCAGCTGAATGAGGAAGACCCAGACTCCATTTTACGTTTGATCTGCTTTTGCTTCTTCAAGGGAAGCTTTGAAAGCTCATATTCGTCAATCTTGTAACTCTTCTTAGCTGCAGCCGGGAGAATATGCAAGAGGCGACCCTGGAAATGCTTTCCATCAAGGGTGCGATAGGCATCTACGGCAGCATCCGCATCATGATACTGCACATAGGCGAAGCCCTTGCTGGTCTCAGTCCGAGTGTCAAAAGCAACATGAATCTATATTCCATTAGTACTTGATCGAAGTAAAAAATTTGTGTAACAAGTCTTGTGCATGGAATGTGGTGTGTTGCTCTTTTCAGATAATCAAGAAGCATCTACTAAAATCTCTTGCCTGGTGACATCATTTGCGCTTGGCATAAGATGTCCCTATCAGGACAGTCATCATACGAGCACACCGCCGGCATTCGTTCTGTAAAAGAACGTGCTGGCATAGTGGAAGGAGGTGATAGGGAGAGAATGGAACCAAGAACTAACCTCTTCAGTTTTGCCGAATGGAGAAAATAAAGGGTGAAGGTCCGCTTCTTTCAGATCGTAGGAGAGATTTCTCAAAAACAGACGAGCAGAATCGCGAATGAGCTCGATGTTTTTAGCCTGCTCAGGCGAAATTTCAGTTTCCTTCTCTTCCTCATCTGCGGGTTCATCGACTGTCTCATCAACATTAGTGACGGGCTCGGGCTCGGGCTGAGATGTGATCTGCTCGATGGCGGCACTACGGGATTCATCCATGGGAGAACTCCGAGACTCGACCGGTTTGTCGACCTTTCGCTCTTCAAACTCGGCCTGCTCATCCTCGTCCAGAAGACCTAATAGACGGCTTGTCTTCGACCGCAGCCAGTCCATATCAGATGCAGGGGCAGCCTCTTCTTCACCCTGGCCATCCTGTGCCGATGTATCCTCATTCCTATCCACTTCACTATGCTCAACGGCCATCGGTTCAGGTTCAGGTTCCTGGGTACTAGCAACGGGTAGGGACTCTTCTATCCGGGCCTTCTTAGGCTGGGAAGGCACTTCCTCTGCCACACTGTTGTCTTGGGTAGGTTGGTTAATAACCGGTGTAGAATCTGCGGATGGGGCAGCCATAGTATCATCATTTGCCCATGTTCGGGTCTTGCCTGACTGCATCAAAGTCATGTACTCTTTGAGCTTAGGATCTTGTGCCTTTTCAGCTTCCCTCTTGCGCTTCTTGAGTGCACCCTCCGCGGAGTTATCCACATCACGGTTACGTGTCGGATGGACAGGCTTGGAATCAATCTACAATAAACCTTGTCAGTCTCAAGACCAACTGAACTGGTCAGCGTGCACGAAAGCAAAAAAGCAAAGAAAGGATGATAGGAAAAAAGTAATTAACAACGCAAACATTCACATACCGGTCGAGCAATATCTACCGTGATTTTAGACATTTTCAAGTAAGTCCGGTTGAAATATTTCACGGCTTCTTGAGCTGTTTCATTGCTTTTGAAGCCGACGAAACCCATGCGGCGTTTAGGCAAGACATGGGCATCTGTAACTTGAAAGCGTGTGGAAAAATGATTGCGAAGCTGATCATTGGAGCAAGTGGGCGGAAGCCCACTGACAAACACTCGAGTATTTTCCATCTTGAAGTGTTGTAGCTGGAAAAGCCCCGAGTAAGTGTGAAGTAAAAGTACTTGCAGCAAATTTTTTTTTTCTGGCTTTCATAGCATGTGGGGCGGTGAATAAAGCGGTCCTATTTGTTGCACCGGCAATATGGCCAATTGAGGTGAAAGCGGTCAACCCTATCGTCGACGCGCCCTCTTCGATTGCACCGCTGCACTCTCCAATTCCTCGCGCTTGCTCACGCTGACAACCCTATTACCTTCGAACCCGCCGCCCTTAGAGATCCTACCTCTCGCGATTATGACTACTGAAAAGAAAGAAAAGATGGAGGGTGGGTCTTGCTGCCAGCCAAAAGTTATCATGACGCTAACCCATGTACAGCGCAGGTCAAGTCGGTTGACATGGTAGGATAGCTGGCATCTTATACTTATGAATTGGGATCTGATACTTTTTTTTAGACTGAGGATATGCAGCGGGAAGCTATTGATCTCGGTATGGGACTCTGATCCTTCGACGGAATGAATTGCGACTGATTTTCCCAGCTATCGAGGCCATGGAGAAATACCACATTGAGAAGGTATGGACAACCCTTCTACTCTTCGTCAAGCTTTTGCATCATATGCTAATCAATTGTAGGATATCGCGCAGTACATTAAGAAAGAGGTCCGACCCCGCCATTCTAGCCGACCTACCCCTCCTCCTTTCGACACTAACAACCCGTCTAGTTTGACTCCCGAAAGGGTGCTACCTGGCACTGTGTTGTCGGGCGCAACTTTGGTAGCTTCGTCACCCATGGTCAGTACTAACCGCTCCACTGTCTCGAATTGATACTTATTCCTTCTACAGAGACGAAACACTTCATCTACTTCTACCTGGGCCACTGTGCCATCCTCCTCTTCAAGACCCAGTAATCGAGCGGATACAGCATAAATTTGTGGCATCGATGATTGGGGGCTCTATCTAAGGGTCGAAGTCTACAAAATATTTTGAACAGCGATCTTTTTTTTCCGTTATGTCTTGCTGGACTTTGATGCCAGGCTACTTCGACTTGTATGCAAATAATCGCCGCATTGTGTAAACAGGCTTTTCTGAATATTCAAGAAAATTTCTTTGAAGTTCTAAGATCTATATTAGAAGCATAGTTAGGGTAACGTAGTCAAGCTTCCTGGGTGCAAAGAACAATATATATTGTTGACAGTACCTGATCATCAGATGGACCTCACGTGCTCCCTGCCAAGGAGCCAAGCCACAACTTAAGCCGCTGCCTTCAGGTCTGTTGACGTCGGCTCCCTTTCTCCCTCTCTTCCTCAATCAACAACATCATGGCGCTCTGTATTCCAATTACTTGTGGCACCCACGGTAAGCTATGACTTCGGTTATGAACCTTTGGCGACGCCGGTGTGGGGGCCGGTGCCTTTGGCTGGTCCCGGGCGTTTAGCCTGTGGACTACCCGCCCCATCTAGATTGCGGAACGCTAACCAGGATTACAGAGTTCACCTCGATGCTCGAGGGGTATGAAAATGTCCGCGCTTACTGCTACAATTGTATGCTGCCTGTTTTTGCACGAACTGTCATAATGTGAGCCTCGCTGATATTATTTAGGCCGAAACTGGAATGGACATTGCATCACCCGTTGGTATGTGGCTGAGCACCTCGATTTGTGGGAAGCCTAGCTAACAACCATGGAAATAATTTAGGCCGTTCTTCACTGTTTGCTTCGTTGTATGTTTTTAAAGTCTCATGTTCAGGCTTAAACTCTGCGATAATCTTGGAATATTGCTAATGTTTTCACTTAGCCGATAATTCCTCTGTCAACTCACAAGTACAAGGTACGTCATTATGCCTCAAGACTACATCTTTTCTGGATGATTTTTGATGGATACCAGGTGGTCAGCTGGTTGGTATAATGTACTAACGAATCTTTTTAGGAGGTTTTGTGCTACACCTGTCGCTTTTCGCAGGATCTTCGGTAAGATACACTCCACCAAGCACAAGTGCCGATGACCCAAGTGCTAACAAACCCAAGCGATCGAACTGACATTACGCCTGATACTCGACCGCCAGTAATGCCAAATTATCAGTGGGGCCCTCCAGGCCCGCAACAGCCTCCTCAAGCTCACGGAGCTTCAGGGCCTCTGGCCGAAGCTCAGAAAGGCCAACCGCCACCGCAGCATCAAGGGCCAGTTGACTATAAGTGAGCACAAAATTTTTCAAGCCGTGTTTTATGGGGTTGCTACCCTTCAAAACAATTTGATTCGGGGAGCTTTCGGCGCTAAGCACTTGATTTTTCAACCTTTTCAACCTTTTTGTATCGTTTGTTTTTGTTTGGTTTTTTGAGTCAGTTATTATCCAATCCATGAATCTTGTCTATCCAGGCGGAAGAATATGTTTTGAAAGAATGATATATGAGATTTATAATATAAATCGTATTAACTACTAGGTAACCGGATAATAGGGGTATAGAAAGACATATCCGACCCAAACAAAAACCAAAGTGGTGCCAGCCCAAATTTTCCAAACATCATATACAATCATCAAATTCTAAGCAGAGGACTCGGCCTCCTTAGCCTTCTCCCCAACAGCCTCCGTCGGGGTCGCAACCCCAGAAGCCTGCATCTCATCAGCCTTCCTTCCCCGGTAAACAGCCGGCCTTGTACCCATAGCATCATAAGCCATCATCCGCACAACGCGCACAATACTTTCGCGTCCCTCATAGAGCGGGAAAATGACGACACCAAACAGTGTGCAGAATAGCCACAGGATACCGACAACAACCCAGCCGGTGAAGAACTTCTTGCTGAAAACATACGAAGTACCGTACATCGGGATCGGCCAGAGGATCAGCATAGCGAAGGCCATAAAGATGGTCAATGTGCGGGAGTAGAGAGCGGCTTTGTTGAGTTTGCGGATTTCATCTTCGTTCTCAGTCTCACTAGGTCCTGCCTCGCCAGGGACGAGCTCAATGTCGATGTGTGCATCTGCAGCAACTTCCGAGTCGTCCACTTTGCGGATTTGGCGCATGGACTCGTAGTCGTAGTTTTGAGAACCGAAGATCAGGGTAAGAATAGGGGAGATGACAACCGGACTGAGGAGAGCGGCAACGTTACCCGCTAGCATGGGGTAGTTGTCACCAGTGGTAGTCACAGTCAGAGTACCGTATTGCTTCTGTGCAGTAACCAGCCAAGCAATCAGAGAAACAGCCAATCCAAGCGGAGGAGACACAGCAGCTGCAATCCAGTTCTGGCCCTTCCAGAGCAATGTCATAGCACCGGGGAACACGGCAGAAGAGATAATAACACCCATGAGTAGGTATAGGTAACCCATGCCGATACCGGCGTAGTAGAGACCTGTTGCGAAGCTAGCCATGATAATGGAGTAGACGATACAGGACATGTGCGAGATCCAGACGAGGCGCTTGCCCTTGGCTTGCGGGTTGATGTAGGCCTGGTAGATGTCGTAGGTGAAGATCGACGACACGGCGATGAGCTGTGCTGAGAAGGCGGATGTCACGGCCATGAAGATCATGAGGGTAGTTGCGACTGCGCCGCTGTATCCAAGAAGCTTGACAGCAGCGAAGGGAAGGACGAGACCGGCTGTGACATCGTCGCTGCTTAGGCGAGCATTGCCTTCCAAAGCGAGAGCTGAGATACCCAGGGTGGTAGCGCAGAGCCAGGGGATAGCGAACCAGCAGAGGCCACCAATAACGTAGCCAGGGAATGCGTGGACGGGGCTTGCGGCAATAGCTGTTTAAAGTTAGTTTCTTCTTCTTTTGATTGAACAGCTGGTTTTCTTGAAAACTGACCCTTGTTGTAGTAACCGTTGTCGAGGAAGACAGTTCCAAAGTTACCGATCAAGTTGATGATCCAGAAAATACCACCCTCCTTTGATCGCATAGTCAGGTAGCTACCCTCGGCGTTACCCTCAACAGGGTGCTGCTTCGCAGCTGTAACCAAGGCATCATAGACTTTCCCAGGCGAGCCCAGCTCAGCGTTGGTTGCATAGGCTGAGAACGCGAAGAGGAAGATGACAACCAGAATAACAACAGTGTGCATATAATCGGTAATGAAAGTCGCCTTGATACCACCGAAAAGTGTGTACAGAACAACACCGATAGGAAGCAGGTAGCAAGCGGCGGTAGTCGAGACTCCAGTCAAGGATGTCATGACTGCCGATCCACCAGTCAACAGCATAGCCGTGACGAGAATGTTGGTCATCAGGCAGAAGACGATGAAGACGACGTGAACAGTGGTACCGTAGCGTGCACGAATGACTTCGAGGAAAGTGTGCGCATTGGGGGCTCGTCTCTTCAGCTCAATGGCAATCGTTGCGAAAAGGAGAATCTGAACTGTTGCACCAGAAGCATAGAAGAATGGACCTGAGACGCCATATTTGTAGGCCACTGCCGAAGATTGGAGGAGCGTTGCTGCCCATGTCCAACTGCTTACTACTGCAGCAGCGACAAGACCAGACTTGACAGAGCGGCCTGCTGTTGAGAACATTTCGGAAGTTTGGACCTCATTTTGGTATCTATTGAATATTGGAATTAGTATAAGACATACAATTAAGGTTGTTCCAACCGGGACGTACCGCTTTAGGGCCCAGGTAATAAAGATCATGAGAAGGGCAAAGGCAAACCCAAGACCCAGGATAATACCATATCCGAATCCCTGGGACAAGGGCGCCGTGAAGCTAACCGTGCCAGAAGACATGGCTAAGGATCAGTCGAACTGATCAAGTAGATAGCAACGATGTGCAAAAGAAAAAAAAAAAAATGAAAGGTAGGGCTCAATGTATGACGTCGAATAAGTGAACTAGAACTCAATTCAAAGGGGATAATGAACTAAGCCCTGATAATGGGGTTGTCACAAGTCAAGTAGTCTGGTTAATGTGAAATGCATCCAAATGTGAACCTGGGGCAACGCATTGATATAAGTATGGCAACACAAGAGCCCATTCACAAGGTTCTCCGACCTCGCACAATTAACCCCGGGAGTTGACCCTTGAGCTTAGATAGGAACCCGCAATCCACAATCGAAGTTCAGATAAGAGTCGCATTGGCTCTCGTAATGCCATTCGCAGTGACCAGTCTCGCCAATGATAGGGCTTAGATCGGCGCTCCTGGCGGTACACCATATGAATAATGAAGGGATCCAGCCCCGCCACCCCGCTGGCACATTATCGAATGGAGACACGGATTGAAAATTAAATGACAATCAACGGTACCATGCACCCCATGCGCAAGGAACGGGCTATCGACGAGAACTGGTTGATTCTCGTGGGCTTATCAGGTTGGAAGTAAACAGGTGATGTGATTGGTTGAGAGATCGACAAGATAAGAGCTTCCGGTTCTGAATCGTGCATTCGGGTGGAGTCTGGGGTGAGATGGAGCCTTCCTTTTCTTTTTTTTTCTGCCTTTTCTCTCGGGAGACTCCGCTATTACAGGCTGATAAAGGCTTTTACGCGTAGAATCCGTGATAGGTTTACTCGATACGTTATTGTCATGCCCGCGGGTGATGTCGATATACATGAGCCTAAAGTGTAGTAGTCCACCCCACAGCTCAGGATGCAGGGCTTTCTAATTGAACATGATTTTGGGTAATCGGCAAATGTTATGGTCTTTAACTGATCGTAGTTAGCTCTACATATTCGTCTTCTCTTTCATTTTTCGGGATTTTGCCATGTGCAGTAGCCTATCTCGGATGGGCTAGATCTTTAAAGCTAAAAATCTATATAAATTTCCCATGGTTGCGGACGTTTACGGTTGGGTCTCCTTCGCCCCATGAATCCACCAGAGCCGCGCATTTAATTACCGTTAATGCTGACCTTCCCTCAGGCAAAATGGGTCATAAAAGGGATTGGATGAACGAATCCCGGGAGAACGTACCACCGAGAGTATTATGAATATCTTGGGTTATAGGTATTTGCTGCTCCATTCGAAATTACCTATTATCAATATTGGATAACAAAATTCCGCGACAACTCTTCAAAAAAGCCGGTCCTGAAGGTCTGTCGCCTAATCCTTTAATCGGCTGGTACTCAAGTGACTATCTACATGACAAGGGCAGCGCATAGAAAATTGATGCACCAACCGCCTGTAGGTATCGGCAACTTGGAACCCAGATTTCCAAGTATAGCCAAGGATAGTAGACGTAACAATACGGCTTAACACGGCAAGCCCTACAATTGCAAAGCGAATACACCAGATGCAAGATCTTAAAGACCGAGTCAATTCAAATTCAATGCGAGACAGTGAACACATTTAGCTCGGATATGGTACACAGCCTCGGACTACATCACTGCCAAGACAGCCCATCGTACAAGCTCGCCGGCTTCCTCCAGCGCATGCAATCGCAGGGAAGGAAGCAGCAAGGTTGCAGGACAGATGCCATGAACAGAGACAGCCCAGCCGATCGACCTACACAGCGGATAGGTCTAGGATGCTCATTTGCAGCACCCACAAAAACGAAAAACACCACACATGAGAGAAAAGCTTTGAGTTAAAAAACAGGATTCACACCAGTAGCCAAACGGAGGGTCCTGGCTGCTTTTAAGTGCAGCGGAAAGGATCAAATGTCACGGGGTATAGGAGAAAGGGTTGAGGTGGAAGGAGGGAAGATTGGAGGTGGGACACAATCCATGTGCATGTCGAGGATAAAATTGGACATGCCATCGATTGCGCGTTAAAAGTATAGTCGATGGAATTGCTTATGCGGCGAACTTGCGAGTGATCTTGGCGATGACTGGATAACGCACAAACGAATCAGCAACTCATTCAAAGCAAACAAGGAATCTTTTGCATTCCAAAGAAAGACACAAAGCTTACCGTGCAGGCCAACGACCGAGAAAATGAAGCCCAGACTCAGGACCAGGACAACAACGGGATCGACACGCAGACCGGGGCTCTCATCGGTGTAGAGCTTGAGCATAGTACCGGAGGAACCACCAGCACCAGCGGAGCGAGTAGAGCTGGGACGAGCATTGCGAAGAGACTCCTTGTGGTCGGCAGCAGCACGGCGACGCATAGCAGCACGGGGACCACCGGGGGCAGAGGGCGACGAGGGACGGCTGACAGAGGAGCCGGAGGCGACAGCGCCGGCAGCGCCAGCGGACTTGGACTCGGCGCCAGACTCAGCGCCGGAGGTGAGAGGGGAACCAGGACGAGGGGAGGCCTGGATTCATGGTTGATTAGAGATGGTGATCAAGTGCGATCATTGGGGTATTGGGAAGAAAGGAGGTTTGGTGGGTAGGCATGAGGGAGCATTGGATGGAGATCGAGCTGCTATCTCAGCAATTGGGGAGCTGGATTAGCTTACCATGATGATTATTTAGGTGTGAATGATAGAACGAAAGAATGAAGGAAAAGGAAAGAAGGGGTTCGGGGAAGAGCGAGGTTTGCGGAGTTGAATTGAGGCCACGATCACGGTTTCCTGATTGATACTAGTCATTGTATCGGTATGGTAACAACAGCACTCAACTAGATAAATTACAGTATTCAATACAACGAGCCCACCAATGAGAAGGAAATTAGCTTGGAGGCCGGGGTAGTGCTTATGAGCTGTTCAAAGCTCCAGAGTTTACGTTATTCAAATCAATTATACATCATTATTTATTGATTTCATTATATTAGACACATTGATTTCTTGATATCCTAGACTTAACCAGGGTCGTGGAAAAGCGCCTAAGGCATGGGACTGTCGTAAATGACATAGATGAAAGAACTCCTCTGGGAATCATATCCAGATAACGCCATCGGTGCACTCGTGAAAGGATATGTAAAGCAGGGTGGAGTCACACAAATTTTGGACCAAAGCCTGACATGGCATTGGGAGAAGAACAAAAAGGAAGGTCGCTGGTGAGGTATCATAGGGCCCGAATAATCAAACACATGGGCTTCAAAAAAAAAAAAAAAAAAAAAAAATTGGTAAAACGCTTATCCAACAATCATGGATGGAAAGAAGTGGTACGATAACGCTCGTGATTCCAAGTTCGGGAGAGATCAGTCAATCATCATGCGAGATGGGATTGCGCTGCCAGCCAAGTTGGATGAAAGCTCGGTGGTCTTCTCCTCAGGTTTGACCTTCTTCTTGCTGATGTGCGGTTTTAGACCGCGATGGAAGTTGTTTACGCACATGCAAGCATTAATAATGGTGATCACAATCAGGATGAGCGTGATGACGGCGAAAAATGTCATTGAGGGACGAGCCGGGAGATAGTCGATGTAGGTTGCTTGGGCGTACATGCGGAAGAGCTTGAAGACGAAGTAGGCCATAGCGGCAAAGAACAGCAGCTAGATGAATAGTCAGATGCCGAGCTAATGCATTCTCAAGTTCGATTGACTTACAATGATGACGATCATGCCGCTAGTCGATTCTCGACGAACAAACCAAGCACCGAAGGCAAGGATAATGATGGTCACGGGAACAGCGACGATGGTGAGGTAGAACTCGGCATTATGGCTGGAGGACGACACGACAACAAGGAACTGTACGGTGAAGCCGAGGAAGAAGAAGAAATCAAACTTCAGAAGGGCGATGTAGATCTAAAGAAAGTTAGTTGCGTTCAACTCAGTAAAGGGATCCCAAATGTCCTACCTGATAAGTCAGATAACGGCGCTTCATGCGCAAATCAGCACTAATGTGCTTGTAGATTGTCCAGGCAAATTCGTCATACAACTTCCATGCCACAAAAGTCATCAACACAGTGCCTAATGCGACAATGCATGGAATTATAATGAGAAACGGCTCTGACTCCACCCAAACAAGATCATCAATCTTATGCATTAGGTGCAAGTTGTTGACCGCGTTTCGGATTTGCTGCACCTGGACCGCGCCATAGATCAACAGACCCACGTTGCACAAGCAAAGGCCGATAACCTGAATGGTGTTCTTTGCTTGCAAGGCATCATACACCAAGACCAGCTCGTAAAGGAAGCCGAAACTGTACAGCGCGAGGAAAGTTGGGATTGTTTTGGACGAAGGACTGTCGTTGGCCACTTCCTGGACTTGGAAATTGACGAAGATGTAACTGCAGGCCGTTAGTTAGGAAAGGAAAACCAGGTTATGATTTCGGGGCTTCATACATCTCCAGGGCGAGTGTTACGAGAGTTTGGATAAAAGTTACAACGGCGAAAGACCAGGTCCACGTCGTGTTTGGAATGTACATCTTGCGGTTGCGCGTGGCAGCGACTGGGGCGACATTCGTATAACCTTCCCGGGCGCGGAACCCAGGACCCTGGCGAAAAGACGGATCAAACGAAGTTCCACCTAGGAGAGAAGCGCGCGACCCATGAGATAGCACCTTGCCGAAATCCGACGCGGTGCTCGGCTCCGCGGAATGCTTTGGGGAAGACACTGTGGCGGCGTTGACCTCCTGACGGAGGGTTTCACTTATTTAAGGGGGGGAGAGCTGCAGGTGGAAGGGAAAGGACTGCCGGTCCCCGATACGTGGGAGCCTCGAAACACCGGAATGCTCGTGTGTCGTGAGTGGCTTGGCGGGTTGCACAAGTGACCGGGGGTTGCAGGTAACGAAAGGGGGGGGGGAGCGAGGCTGGGCGAACTAGATTCGAGGTCGTGGGAACATCGGAGGAGCACTGCGCAAAGCCCGTGATTGTGAACGTGAAGATAAACGAGTGTTTTGAAGAGCGAACGAGCGGTCTCCAATTTTTTTTTTTTCACGAAGTGGCTTTCGGGTTCTTTTGGGTCTGGCGGGGCGAAGCCTGGTCGGATCAGCGTTACAGGCAGCAAGATGTACAGTCAGGACCCTTTCCAAATCTGTACTCTTTAAGGCTGAATTAGGGGGTGAATTAATGAGAGAAGAATAACGGTTAAAGAGAAAAGAGAAAGATCTTCAAAGCTCATAAAAGAAAGGGTCAAGGGGTGGGATTATCCGGGGTTCACTAGTCTACGCATATCTTCGACCACATACCGGCTCGGCGCGGCTACAGTATTTGGGGGCTGACACATTCTAGTAGAAATGGACTCGTTCTCGAATGTCTAGTTAACACCCCTGAATTGGGAAAAGGATGAATCAACATGGTTCATGTGGGGCAAATTTTGGACCCAAAGATGCAGGTCAGGTACAACCAAACCCTGCCGTGGTCTCGAATTGTCGGTGGATGCTTGAATGCCTGTGTTCCTCTGATCGATTCCACTTGCCATGATACGTATGTCTTTCTGCATGAATGGAGTCCCCCAATGCATGTTCCTCCGACTACGCTGTTAACGTTTTGCGGACTCAGCCTTATCCACTCATCCGAAACCGTGAAACAAGACGTTAGGGATCACGGCACACGACTGGTCCACTGTTGTTGCTGCTCCTCCCGCAAGAATTCGGCACTCAAGGGGCTGTGGCTCGTTTCCCCGTGGACCCCCAACCGTGGTGGCTGGGGTTTCCAAACCAGACTGGATTAGCCGCATTCCAGTGGCTGTGGTCAGTCGGATAAGCCACGCTGCGGCCTTCAGCCCCATTATATCATAGTGTCACACACTGTTTATGATATGGAGTCGTATTCTCGGATACGAGACTATTCCTAGAATTCGAGCTCCGAACTTGACAACTGGATATTCCCAGGTCGTCTCTGCCAAGACGATATTTCTCCGCTAATTCGCAATAGGCTCACGAGGAAAGCCACCATTATTCGTCATCCTCCTGACTATGGGGTAACCTTAGATACAGTGGCCACGAATTGTGTACGACTAGCCTGTCTGGTGTGGTTATGTTACAAAATGGCTATTCGTCACTAATTTGATACTCAATTAGCGTAAGCCCATACCCATTGTGATAGAATAGGCGCGCCCCTATAGGCTAGAGGTCAATTAAGTGCTTAGAGCTACATTAAAAAAAAAAAACTTTGAATTTCCCGCGAGCTGGAAAGCCTTGCGTCATATCTTCAACGTGAACTAGGTAGGAAGACTGATTCAAACTTCAAGAGAATCATATCGCAGGACTAACGTTCCATTGCAAGCACAAATGTGCTAAGCGGGTAGTCTTCGCCATAAGGCACTTGACCATGGGCGGTCCTTACCAGCATATTATTGTCCTCTCAGCAAGAGCAGGTGTGACTCGGTTACTCCACCAGACAGACCACATTCTAAAGCAACAGATTATTGACAAGCATATTGGGTCGTGCCCCCTTTGCATGAAGATTCGGCCTACATAGCTGTTGATGAGAGTTTCCTTCCGAGGTCGCCCCGGTCCGTAAATTTGAAATTTGGGTTAGTTGTTGACTGGAAGACACCTGACATAATTGAGGAAAGAATGGACACCTGGAGGAGCTTCCTTAAATCTGACAGTCGCCGCGAGGACCTCGGTATCTTATGAAATCCAAGTTGGCGAGAGTGAAAATTTGGATCTGAGCCACGAGTATATTTTGACTTTGACACCAATCAGACATGGTCAAGTGAACTTGATCGTCAACCTTTAAGAAAGCTTTAAAACACGTCAGGGGTGAATCCTTCCATCATTCGTGCCCCTTGCCGCTCTAGTACAACGCCGTATCCATGGATCCAACCTGTTCGATGGTCAGTGGAACGATGACGGAGACACATAGAGAAAGACCAAGATGGGTATCGCGGGAGGCGATGTCTTGAATTGATAAACATATGGCTAGTTCGCATATCTTCATTCGCTCCTTTGTCACTCTTAATTGAACCTAAGATAATGCAACCTGCAGGAATAAGAGACTGAGGGGAATCCGTCATGTGATAACCATGGAAAGCGACACCCTATGTGATACCTTTCGCATGGTAATCGATCAGTGACCGCCACAGCTGCAGTCTTGCCCCGAGCCGCAGGTGCGATTCTCTGGCAAGGGAACAATATACTTGTAAGCTAGTTGTACTCAGGTAGCCCGGTAGCGGGTGAACGGATTCGAATTGTGGACCAAGATCATTTTCTGAAGAGGGGAATTACAAAGGCGCATTCATCCATCATGTATATATTTCAAGAATCATTTGTGATTGAGAGAAATGAATTTTCGGAAGGACCGAGTCAGACTGGTTGGGCCTGGCCAGCCTCGGCGATGACGGGCGACTTTGCAAATCCTGCGATTTTACCAAGCATAGCAAGGTATCAGCAAAGAGAAGCAAGTTCTGATGATTTTGTGGCAAAAGGATAGAAAAATCGTATATTTGCAGAGGTTGCGCCAATGGTATAACTTTTACTAAGTCATAGCCTGGACACTGAGAAGAACCATCCTTATCTCCCACATACTGGCCTTATATTCGAGAACAGCAGATAAGCGGAAAAGCAGGGATACGGCATTGTATCACGGAGCACCGATTCTTCCGACGTTCTCTAGTTTCATCTCTTCAGGTTTCCCTTTTAGTACCAAGTGCCAAATGTTATCGCTTAACTCTAAGCCACTGCCCGTTCACCTTCCCCGCACCAACCCGTTCGCGCCTGATACCGACTAACTAGTTGATCGGCAATTTGTCCATCGAGATTGATCACGATGGTAGGACTGCGCCTATCTAATGATTCGGAGTCCGCGGGCTCAATCATGTCCCCTGTTATAAATATGCCTTGAAGTGGACAGGGTATTGACTGATAACTACATACACAACCGTTTGAAAGCTATTCTTCAAGTTTTTCACCCCGAGAATACGAATACATTTCTTATTGATTTCGCCATGCTGTCGCTGTGGGTAGGAGCTGTTATTTTGCTTGGATACTTCCTGGGCAGTGGATTCTTGTCACCCACATCCAAGGTGCCAGGTCCATGGTACACCCGATTTACAAGCCTGTGGATCAAATACCAGGAATTTACAGCAAACAGAAGGGAGTCAATCCATATGCTTCATAGTATTTATGGGCCTGTTGTCCGTCTGGGTCCCAATGAGATCTCTTTCACCAGTCTTGATGCTATCAAGGAGATCTACGCCTCAGGAGGAAGTGGCTATGATAAGACCGAATTCTATACTCTCTTCAGACAGTTCAAAATTAGGTAAGTCATGCCTATTGCTTACTTTAAGACCTTTGCTGACGACTAAAAAGAACGATGTTTTCGACTTTGAATAAGGATGAGGTAATGACATTCTTGAATTTTCCATGGATCATAGTTAACATCTGTAAAGCACAGCAAAAGGAAACGCATTTTCGCGGACCGATATGCGATGACCAACATTATGAAGGAAGGGCCACTGGCGGCTATTCAAGAGCGGGCAATGGCATTTGTTTCTCACTGCACTGAAGCTGGCAAGAAGAGTGTCGACATCTATGTAGGTCTTCTAATTCCACAAGCATCCAAGCTTCGCTAATCTGGATCCAGGTACTGCTCCATTGCTATGCTGTCGATTGTGTTACTTATTTCATGTTCAGCCCTGGTGGACTTAAGTCCCTCAACATCCCAAAAGACTTTGAGATCATGGAGGAACTAACCTACCATCAAAGTCTCCAAAGTAAGTACTTTCTCGCCTTAGAATGAAACTCATCGATCTGACAAAGCTAAAGAAAGCCTAATCGCTTACTACTTTCCATCTTGGGAACCCTACTTCCCCAAATTCCTCCACCCAAGAAGCTCTCCGAAATCAAACCAATATGTGCTGGACATGGTAGCCCAATCCAAAGTCGAAAACTATACACTTCTCGAAAAGCTCAAACGTAAGGAATTAAATCTCGAATTCATGCAGGCAGCAGCAGAATGCAAAGATCATATGGCTGCCGGAATCGACACAACGGGCGACGGACTCTGCCTACTAATGTGGGAACTATCTCAACCGCAAAACCTACAATTCCAACAAAAGCTACGAACTGAACTCGTCTCGGCGCCTTCCGATGCCCCACTCGATAGCCTTATCTACCTCGATGCCGTCATTAAAGAGGCACTACGCTGTTTCCCACCGATACCTATGTCTTTACCTCGGTATGTGCCTGAGGGCGGGCGGATAATCGATGGGTATCTTATTCCTGCCCATGCAATTGTCAGTGTGCAGCCGTATACGGTGCATCGTGTAAACGGGGAAGTGTTCCCCGAACCGGATCGGTTTTTGCCAGATCGATGGCTGGCAGAAGAGGGGGCCGTGGAGAGGAATAGGCATTTCTTTGCTTTTGCGACTGGTGGACGAGGATGTATTGGGAAAAAGTAGGACCTCGTGATGAAATTCTAGGGGATCATTTGCTAACTTCATGATAGTCTTGCGCTGGTGGAGATGAAAATTTTACTCCGGGAGGTGTATTCTCGGTTCCAGACTACGGTTGCATCGGATATGGATGGATGTATGAAGTTGGATGACCAGATAATCTCTGCGAGGCCTAAGAGTCAGACGTGTAAACTGGTATTTACACATGTGGACCAGATCTAGGTCTTTGGGAGCGGGGTATTCTCGGTTAGACCAGCATAAAGACAAACACGAGATAATTTTTGGTGGTTGAATCATGCCTATACGTAAGATTAGCTTGTATAAAATAAAAACAAATTTATCAAGAGACTTGATCCAAAATGGATGCTCCAGCCGATGCGGGGTGAGGGGAACGATAAGGCGGAAGCGATCACTCTGATAGGCCGTTTCTCCTACATCTCCCCTTGTTTACTTTAACCGTGTAGTTCCTGCCTTTCTTAGTATACGGAGCTTTGAAACTGCCGACCAGTCCGACTTTCCGATTCCCGAGACTGGTTATACTGGCTCACGCACCTCCCCGCAGAGTACCGCAGCTCAACACCTACAGGGAAATACCGACACACATCACAATGGCAGAAGATACCCGGGCGGTCTCATCATGTCGCTTTTCGACACGAATCTCGCTACGATGGCTTCCAGAGCCAGCCCATGAGACAACTGACACAATTGTCATGTCCGTAAAGGACTGGTATCTCGATCTACGAATGGACAAACAAACCCAGAAAATCGACTGGGCAATTGCCGGTCAGAGAATCGTCGAAAGTCAAGAACCACGTATGTCCACGCTATCCATCTTTTCCACATGCTGATGCTCACTTCCCAAGTCCGGGTATCTTTCACCCACGAACTAGACTCGCATGACGCATTCGAGAGCGTAGACTGTGGCACCTTTGTCTCACTCCCTAATGGGGATGACCTGGAGACGGGCTCTATGCCTCGTCCTGATCTTCCTGGTGCACCAGATACGGAATATGAAGAGGTGTGGAGAGAATTACCGTTCCGGCAAGGACCGGAGGGGAAGGGCAAGGGTATTTCGTGGGTCCTCGAGTCTGACGATGGTGATCTCGGTGAGCAGGAGGGAGAGGTCACGGTGGTGAAGACGTTCTTGGGACGGATCTGGGGCACTTATTTGGCCTTACAGCAGAAGCAGGTTCATGCTCGGCGCAAGGATGCATCGGGGGGGTGGGTCGTGAGTAAAACCGGGGCTGCGGCCAGTGCTCGAAGGGAAGAATGGGTGGGCTCTGGGTGGGAGGAACGATATGTGGTCGGAGTTGCTGGTGATGAGCTCGCCTCGATGATGACCGGGATAGCCGGCGAAGGAAAGGGGTCGTGGAGGGTGTGTGGGGAGCGGGTTGTTGTTCATGGAATGACATATATTGTCCGAGCATTCGAGGAGATCTAGAAGTGAAGATCTGCTCTGTGTGTTATTAATAGATCTAATTCGGCTCGTCGAGACTCGGCCCCTTGCGATCATCATTTCGGGGAATCAGCCTTGTGCCTTACTCCGGACTCTGTAAATACATGTACAACCCTGTTCCGATTGACGTAAACAATGGAATCGGACCATCCTCCATTTGGATGCAATGTGTTTCATCGCCACAATTCACGTGCCGAGATGGTGAGGAAACGGAGCAAGCCACGACTGAGAAGATGGGCTAACAAGACCCAGCAGTGGGTTTGGTGGGTTTCAGCTCACCATGTAAGTTATCACCGTATCATGCATACGACGCCAAAATCCAAACGGGCCAATGAGAGCTCACTGGACGGAAGAATTGATTGAGATTGATTGAAAATTCCAATTTTAGGCCGCTAAATTACGCACTGTAAAGCTAGCAGACCGATAGTGTCGGTACCTCATCTCCCGTTCGAATTCGTCTCCACTTTCTTTCTCCAGCAGTACGTAAACACTTTTTTCTTGTCAATCACAATATTTACCAGAGATCTGTAGCTCATTTACAACTCTTGTTTACTCCATGGCCTCTAGCCACAATGCGATCTGATGTGGGAGCTGCATCTGTCTCCACCCCTATTCGATCTCTCTCTTCGAGGACCCGCTCCAGCGTTGCCTTTGCGAAATCGGCCTTTTCCCCCCACAATAACGGTCAATATGTTGAACTTGATGACTTTGGCGTCGCGACCAGTCCAATTGAAAACGAGGTGAATCATGATCATGATCGCTATGTCTCGCCGCCCAAACGTCGCAGCAAAATATACATCCCGCACACCTTGTGGACACGTCTTTTCGCTATCACGGGAATTATTGAGACACTAGGCACTGTTGGCATTGAGAGGTAAGTAGGCCTTTGCGAATCGATTGCACGTAAAATACCCAACCTAATATATTCTTTCTGTAGTTGGATCTTCATTAGCATCTCAAAACATTTCGACGACACTGGCGAGGAAGATGCGACGCTGCGCCTTCGGTCTTTCCTGGGTCTTTACATTTTCGCCTTATTTTATGAGCTTGCGCTGAGTTATGACGCGCTGCGACGAAAGAATACCTTCCAATTGATCGGCCTTTGCATTTGTAACCTGGGCTTGCTGGTCTATGGTATTATTCAGACGAAGGAGGTTAAGGATACGCTTTCCAGCCTGAGCGGGAGCACCGTCAACGCGGATCACCTTTGGGTGCAATACCGGATTGCCTTGATCCTAGTACCAGTGGTCCTAGGAGTTGGCACTATCTGTATGTCAGTTGTGACGTGGAAACTGCGCGCCGAATTCTCTTGGACTATTTACAAGAGTATCAGTGCAGATTTGCAGATGAGTTGGCGATATACGACATATCAGGTTGGTAGTACCTATAGCTTCTATACAGGATCTAGCTAACATCCATGGATTCCACAGGTATATATTGCGCTCTTGAAATTCGATTTCTTTTTCATTTTTGGTACGCAGCTTCAAGTGTTGCTCGCCCTGAAAGATTACACCGACGAGGAGTTCATCATCGAAGCGGCTATGATACCCATTGCCATCGTCAGCCTAATGCTAGCTGCTCGCTTCTGCCGACTAGAAAAGACTAAGTCTCTAGTCTGTGTGATGGTAAGAAAACAAGCTAATCTTGGGAGTTTCTAGCTCTTGTACTAACATATTGATAGCTTCTCTTTATTGTGCTCATTGCCACTTTTGTCCTCACTGTGTTGAGAGTGTTCAGCGGCAAAGATAGCGGCCAGTTGACCAGCTACCGAGTTTCCTTGACCTTATTCGCCACATTGGCAATCCTCCTTCTGGCCGGCACGATCGTTAATTCTGTGATGTGCATTTGTAATTTCAGAAAAGGACTCAAGGAGCACATCAACAATGCCAGAAAGCAGACGCCGGCTGCAGATCCGGAAAATGCCTGGACGGAAGACACGAAATCACGATTTGTATTAAATTAAAGATAGGATATGAACAAAATGTATTTATGGATGTACAAGATGCAAAGGGGTATGGTCAATTGGTTTATCGAATTTGGACTTCCTGAAATACTGAGCCCGGTGGCCAAGACCTGGTCTTCAGTAGCTCCAGTGCCCAGCATTGGCAGTCTCAATTATGGCTCAACTCACCTGGGCATACAGGGGCGTGAGGAAATTCTACAAGTCACGACGCAGTGGTTTCAATGGAGCCCTTCAATTAAGGATTTGAAGCTTAAAAGGCCCTACCGCTAGAATGGCCCACGGTTGAGCGCGGTTAGCTGATGACAGGTCGAAACTGATCCTGATCAGGCAAGGAGCTATGGCAGGAGACCCCCATCGATTCGAACAATTCCTAAATCCATAAAGGCATGCCAAACAGAACATATTAATCAAAACAATCAAACCACCTGGGCATATGATTCGTGAGCTTAATTGCTCACCATCCCAAAGCGGAAACATGCGGCAAAAAACTAGCTCCTCGCTTGACTCAATATTTAACCCACCAAACCTCGACTTCCCTTTCTTCTTCTCCAGGCGCCACCCCCATCAATGCTGCGTTTCTTTGCTACACACGACAGGGAAACCTGTCCTCGGCCCCGTCCGAGACCCTCGCAAATGAGAAATTCGGAGGAATCTTCAACTACCAACCCGCTTCCGATTCGCGCAAGTGAAAAGGAAGTCGGTACTGCCCGTGAGGGCCTGGTGTGAACTCACCTGCACTCGGCATCAGAAACATCGGGGCCACCCGGCTTTTGCCGGTCACTGGTTTTCCCCTTGGGAGAGTCGGTGCGAAGATTGTGCCTGATAACACTTTAGTGCAATACGCAGCATGCTGTTCTTTCCATGTGAGAGACGGTATAATTCGATTCCGATTATTCAGATGGGGGTGGCGCTTCCTCTTTTTTTCCTCTTGTGAGTTGCTTCTTTTTGTTTTACCCACTTACACTTGATTGTGTGCCTGGCTTTTGTGTGCTGGGTGTGGGAGTTGAGAGGAATGGGTTTTTTGGTGACTTTGCTAATTTGTGAGGTTTTGGCTTCGTTCTCGAAGTTTTAGGGGGTGTTAGATTATGGGCATTGGGAATTGTTACATTTGTTGAAGGGCTGGAGCAGATGGTTTGAAAAATCTGGTTGTGGAGGGATAATATGCTGCACTTTGCTGGCAAGCTTGGATCGTAACTAGATGGAGCTTTCAACTCAGTGATATACCATTTGGCTTTTGAATTTATTTTCTACTCTTCGATTTTTAAGATCATGTAATTGGAGTTTTGAGCTCAATATACCTTCGTTCGGCGCTCGAGTGGAATTGAAGAAATAATCATGTAATATTTGGAACTTTATCATCCCTTCTATTCCGGGATAAATTGCATAAAAACAAATCATTGCCTCCGTCAGGCGTCAGGTACTCTCCATTATCATAGGGGGGATCATTTTGTATTGCCTAATTAGGCCACTACTCCTCGTCGCCGATCTGTGAATGACAATTAGTATCGCCAGAAGTGAAGAAGACTAGGGTCGAAATACCTTAGGGGCCAGGTAGAACCGCAAGTGGCCACTGCCCAGACCGTACTCAACCAGGAGGGGCACCTCCTGCGATAGGTGCAGGGTTACCGAGGTGGACAGGTTGGAGGCCTTGCAGAAGTTGACAAGGTACTTAAGAGAGAAGGTCAAAGCGACGGGTTCGGACAAGGAGATGGAAGTGTTCTGCTCGGGCTTGTCGACGTTGGTGTGCTGACGGATGGTAACAGAGCCGTTACCAATGTCACCCTGGCAAGAAAACTTGACACCCTCCTTGGAAGCCTCAATCACGACTAGAAGGAATTAGCGGTGCAAATCAAGACCACACAGGACTATCTGCTTACCAGACTCAGACAGAGCGTTCAAATCACGGCAAATACGCTGGAACTCGCCTGAGGGCATCGTCACGGTGGCAGCATATTCGGTCTCGGGAATAGCCAGGTGCTCCTGGTCAATGTCCATAAGTTTGATATCATACTCGCTAAGACGGTCGGTCTCGGCACTCTCGAACATCAGGTTGACAGCATCGGGCGAGTCTTCGGCCTTCAAGGTGAGGATATCTTCATTTTGGGCGGCGCGCAGGACCTTGGTCAAGGAGCCAAGGTTGATACCAAGAGCGATATTACGGTCGCAGCGGTACGGCGAGAAACCCTCTGCACGGAGCAACATGGAGACCAGGGCAACGTGGGAGTTGTCCATGGCCTGGAGGGCGATGCCGGAGTCATTGCAGTCGAAGTTGCAGTCCTGGACAAGGTCCTTGATGGCGTCGACAACCTGTAGACGTCATCGTTAGAGGCCGATCAGGGGATAGGATATAATGTGGTTGCCGGCTGAGACGTACCCGCTTCAGGAGGGAAGCCTGCTCAAGTCGTGCTTCAAGCACTGATCCATTGAGTTAGTTTGGCTGTTTCGCGTACCGGTCAGAGGAAGGCATTGTGGACTCACTTTTGGCGAGGGGTATGTGGTATGTGTGGGTATAGAAAAAGTAGAGAGCTTATAGTAAAGCGAGATGGAAGAGTGTGAGATTAATGACGTGAGGAATTGGAAGAAGATATGGACACAAGTCTGATGAAGACAAAAGTAGGCAGAAGAGACAGGAATATAAAGAGAAATCGCGTTCGAGGGTTTAGAGTGGGGAAAGATACGCGTGAGCGCGTTTTTGGCGATATGCCCTAGTTAGGCTAGACTGCTGCCCCAGGCCACAAGGTGTCTTACTTACAGGGCTGCGAAGACTAAGGGTTCAGGACTGACATACACTCTTTGAATATTCTCTCATTGTTACTAGAATATTGATAGAAGCTATTTTGTACAAGGAAAAAAAGAAAAAGGAAATGGAAGGTGGAACAAGTAAAGAAAATCCAGCGAATGGTCGAGAACCCAGCTCCGGGTGATGATACAAATGAGAAAGGCTATGACCCCAAAAGACAAAAAAAAAGCACAAAGTCCCTGGAAACACCATTTTCGCCGGTTCCTTCTATTTACATTAGGGGTATCAAATATTCCACGGCAAACCTTCTTAAATACTGGTCACCCGTTTGGAATGGTTATTTCGCGGTCGTTGCTGAATGACCATCTCCAATTCCTTAAGCATGTTGGTATTGGCATCTACCTTCTCCCGAGCAATGGCTTGCCGGACTCGATCTTCTCGAACACGTGCCAGGCGCTCATCTCGAGTGAGTGAAGCGCGTTTATTTCTGGATGCGGGAAGGACGACTGCCTCGAAAATCTCCTCGTCGTCGAAGCTGTGTGTCAGGTCGGGTCGAGCCTCTCCAGTCAAGGCTTTAAGGGCGTCGGTGGGGCTGCCCTCAACCGCAGTGGTACCTCCAAGGCTAGGGGTGGGTGACATGGGTAGGATGGTGCTTGAGGGCCGTGTGTAGTCTGTAGCATGGAGACGATCTTGACTGTTCACAATCGCAGCTTTACCCACTTCCCATTCCTCCAGCAAGGATCGGATGTCACTGCCGATTAAGTCATATTGGGAGAGAAGATTTGATTCAAATTCACTGGTGTTGGAACGTTCGAGATTGGCGTTCGTCTCCTCGCCAATGATATGCATTTTGGCATGCAAGGCACGAACTCCTTGAGATAGGGAGTTCAATCTCCGAACTTGCGCGCGCAGGTGATCCTTGCTTGGGGAAGCGGAAGGCAACGGTGAAGGTGGAATTGGGGCATCCCCTGTAAACAATCAATTGAGGTCTTTGGATACATCGAAACAAACCCAGGGACACTTACTGTCTTCCTCATTCAAGATACTGGCCATCTTGCTCATACTCGTCCCGGTGACCGCCGCAAGCTCCCGCATCTCTTCCACGGCAGAGCTCCACCGCGCAATATCAGATCCACCGCCGTCAGCGCTGAGTGCTAATAAACAGCACAGTACACTTTTTCTTGCCGTATAAAGCTTCCCAAATAGATCTCTTAAGGAGCGTAGAGAGTACTGGTCATCCAAGTTCCGTTGTGACAATGTCAGCTCAATATTTTCGAGGTCCTCCAACGCAATATCATAAATATCGTAATATTTGGCTAGATTGGCATTATCCGTTAGAGGACGCAGCGTATTTTGAGATCGAACATATCGTTCGAGCATCGACCAAAAGCATTCTGAAACTGCTCTGCGAAGACGCAGACAACGGCGAGTCTGGACCTGATCTTCAAGTCGACTGATCGGGGGCAGGGGCGTGCTTCTATAAAGACGTTAGTTGGTTGTTGTCTTTTCAGGGTACAATGAAATCTCACATCCGATAGCCTCTGGAAACAAGCTCCACCTCCTGTATGAAAACCACCGAAGCCGAAGCAGCCGAATCGAAGCCCTGGGCGTTTCCAATAAATGTACCTGCAGCCTCGACCGCCTGGTGCCGCAGATATTTAAGCCATTGCCTCTTAGCGAAAGCATAAAATACGACCCCTAGAATGGGAACAAGTATTAAGAGGATCCCCACTCTTCTAGTATTGAATCCAGACCCAGTCCGTGACCGGCCCCAATGGAGCAACCAGGCGATGGAGAACGAAGTTGTGGCTGTGACAATGGCACCTTGAAGTCCGAATGTTGTAGAGAGGGATGGAAGATCTGATGGTTGCGAAGCTGACAATACATCTGCGGCAGAGGTGTAGGACGGTGCGCTGTGTTCGTTTAATAATTGCGATGCGACGATAACGTATCCAAATTGCTCTAGAAACCGCTCGTTATCTCCTCGTCCGATGCGTGCGTTCAAAGCGGACTGTAACACAGGTATCATTAGCAGTGCACTTCCCTCGGCGTTCAATCCCTAGCTTACAGAGCAAGCACCGTATAATTTCCCAACAACCGCACCCTGTCGAGTGTTTCGTAGGTCGAGAGGCTTGGGTAGCTTATTCCGAACTCGTTCCTGAAATCGCGAGGCACCCCGAGGAGCAAAGTCAGAGGAAGGATGATCCCCCTCGTCTTCCGTGTGTGTGTCACCAACTGGCCAGCTTTCCTCTGGTTCACCTTCTCCTGTGACCGATTTGTGAGTTTTGGCGACAAGCGAGTATGGCAGCGTATAACACGAACCTTGAAGGTAGTCGGCCAAAGGCGAATTCTCATAGACAAGTGACTCCATGACCGAAGATCATTCCGTGGCGCGAAGCGAGGAATGGGGGCGGATACGGGCGGTTTCACGAAATGGCCGAGGGAGGAGGTTGTGCGGGAAGGTGGTTATAAGGCTAGGCGCGCGCCTGTCATATCGTAGGAACACGGCACTCTCAGCAGTTGTAGTTATCGAAATCATACAAGGGGTGTTCCCAGGGTTCGAGACGAGAAACACGGCCACGTATCAAAGCAGTGGTCTGGGGAAAGGAGAGGTCACGAGAGTTTAATTTAAGGACCCACTCGCCTCCTTTTTACAATGACATCGGCATGCACATACATGCTAACCCGAGATAGTACCTGCATTTCGCGATTATGATTGGCCCGTTCTATATTAAAATGATATGCAAAACATTTGACCAGAATTGTGTCATTCACTGGGGCTATATGCACTTTTGGACCCTCCAACTTCGAACCTTGGCGCTTGCAACTAGACCACCTGAGCTGTCTCTAGTCTTATCACAGGTCCTAACGTGGAGCTGGGACTCGACTTCCTCTCCCATTCTGTCCCTTCATTAGCCAATGCCAATGGTCAAGGTGTTTTTAGCAGTAGTGGCCAGTCTTAGAATTATGCATATCTGTCAATGGTATATCTACTGGAGAAGTCTTCATCATTCTCCGTAGCTCGCCCGCTGCATCCGGTTTTACAATATCAAAGCGCTTTGTTTTCGTTAGATTGACATGATCAACGCGAGTTTCAGAGCTTTTTGAGCACCTGTGGCGCCAATATTGGATGCTCTAGCCTTAGCTTCCCTCAACCTAACCGAAGAATTTCCCTCTCTTGTAATATCCAGTGACAATGATGCTACTGTGATAATTGAATTGACCCCAACTATTGAGAGCGAGATCCAGGATCTAAGGTATCGGATTTTGAATATCATTTAAGATAAACTATCTCTACAATATCTTTCATCGAAGACCTCTGACAACTTGTGGCACACGAGACCAGGTTATCCACAATAAGAGTGCTTTTTAGTCTTCACCACCGCAGTACCCGCACCCTCGTCCGGGACTCCTCCTCGAGTACAGCCTGGTCGCCTGCGCGACTCGTTACCATAAGAGAAGTCGGGTGCAGAACAGTACCAAGCCCGTACAACGCTTCATCCCGTTTTGGATACAGAAAATGGTTACTAGGCTACGTCCAGCTTGTCAGACACGGGGAGCAGTCCACTTCATCATCAGGTCTGTCGTGCTCGACACTGCTGATGCCCAGGCCTGGGGATCTGGTGGACTGTGCCGAAAGTTTTTAGAGGCACCACCGCGATATGGCGCCCACTGCTGGATGTTCAGGCTCAGCGACCGTGAATTGGAAAATGATGCTCTTGATCTATACGCCCTAGTGGGCACAGCCACTAATAAGAGTCGCTGCCGTACTACCTAATGCGGTATTAGAGGATCTGAAGAGTCAACAGCTCCTGTCGTGGATCGATCACAGCGGCGAGTCTCATCACATGATGCTGCCCCGCGATGCTGACATAAGCAGCAGTTGCCCTAGACAACGCGTCCTGTCAATAGTAACCGTAATTAGATGTACATATCTCAGGTACAACGTGGACGCGAACGTGGCGCGTGGCATATCAATCTGCTTTCAGCGCGTTTTAAATATCTTTTGTTTTTTTCTGTCCTCACAATTACTGCTTGCCATATTCGACCACACCGCCTCTCTAGGACGACAAGCTGCAAGGGAGAAAGGCTATTGTTGTTGCCACTTCAATCACACAGCTTGCCCATGCCCATACCTATGCGCCGTTAACCATCCTATACTCAGCCGTGGGTCCAACGTCAAAATGTCTGGAATCCTCGGCAGCGCCATTACTCCATGTCCATCGAGATCGAGGCTCACCGGCTACGGAGATCACAGTGGCAGCGATACGTTTGACAGTTTGATTGATGGCGACACAGAATGCGAGAATACGGGACAGGTTGACTTTACTACCGAAATACGTATGCCGACAATGAGTGGGGTGCGGCCTCGACGTGCTAATCGAGCGGGCTCTGGGTTCCAAATCCATGACGAGGGAACAGAGAAGCCACCCGGGCCTGCTGAGAAAAGGCAGAGACCGAATGGAACAAGACTACCTTCCGACCGCAAATCGTCTTTGCTTGCCCAGCCTGCGCAAAGATTTCGCCCCAAGGTCGGATTTGCTCCAAAACAATCCCAGACTGTGAATGTGAAATATGAGACGGAAACCCAGCGAAGACCTGAACAACTCGACTCGAATCCTAAGGCGCAACCTTCCCGTAGGACGGACTCAGCCGCAAAAGAGATAACAGAAAGCCAACCCGATTATAGTCTCAAGAAAAATGTGCGACGGAACACTCTTTACATCCCACCAGGGGACGCAACCGTGCCTAGCGTATTCATGGGACTGTTCAGTCCTTTGAAGAAACAACCAGGTACGACTCAGTCGCAAATTATGCATGACACACAAATCAACTCCCTTGAGGAGCGGATGGCACATCGTCAGGCTAGAAAGTCATTGGCTGTAGGTGCACGAAAGGCCCCGCTGCAACCTAGTAGAAAAATTGCGCAGGAAGCTGCATCGAGAATGGATGTGGCCGGCAAAAACGGAGGAAAAGAGAATATACCTCCTGGCACGCTATTCGGCATTGAGAAAAAGACCGATGTTCAAACTAAGCCGCTCATCAAACCTCGAATCAGCACCATGTCATCCTCGAAACCAAATCCTACTTCTCACACTGTTCGATCGGCTGAACTTGCTCCAGTGGCTCCCAAACAGCCTCTTCCAAAGCGGAGTGTACTAGGAGAAAAGCAGAATAACACGAAGCGTCCCGCAGCGTCCAGTGGTCAAAATACGATGGCTAAGTCAAGAGGGCCACCCCAAAGTGCATCACTCAACGCTCGCGCGTCAGCACTTTCCGATCACCGCAGTCGGCCTGGGTCAAATCCTGCTTCAAGTCTTCATTCTGCAACTTTGAAACTAAAAGAGCTCAATCATGAACATCCAAAGCTGAGCGAGGATATACAAAAGCCTGCACTTTATGAAGATGATTGGCTCTCACACCAGGAGACTGTGATTACTCAATTGGTCAATGCTTTGTTCGAGTGCTCTATTAGTGATTTGACTTTTCATGATCAAGATTGCCTTCGGTTGGAGCTTCTCGAAATTTACCATACCGATAACTTTATTCAGCTGTACAAAAGGCTACAAGCTTCATTGTCTTGCGGTGCCCTCAGCATTCCCAAGCATGCGCTTGCTCGCAGCAGCCGCCTCAGACAAGACGTTGGCCTTCGCCGCAAGTTCCTTGATATCTGGATTCACTCATACGATCTCCATATCTTGGCTGCTGCTGCGGAGACAGTCATTGGTCGAAAGGTCTGCAATGATATTGACTTGTCCCAGAAAACGATGAAAGCTGAGACTAGTGCAAGGTGCACAAAAGCCATTGTTCGCAAGCTGGAAAACTTCCTGTGCACTTTCCTGCTGCGCAACGAAGACCTCGATCAGTCCTTGCTGCATGCCAACGAGATCTCTACAGAAGCCCAGGCCAAGGTATATCGTCGCACTGTGCTCCGATGCATCATGCTGGTTGCCCTCCTAGACCACGCAAAACAGTTTTTGGGCCCCAGTCTTCCCCGTCGGCTTTTTGTGCCCTCTTCTCCTCTGAAATCTTCAATTGATGTACTTCAAGCACTGACACGAGTGTTGTTGCCATCTTGTGGTGATATTTCGAAGCCATTGAGTCACCTCGGTTGCCACTTATCTTACCATCAACATCAGCTACTTGAGTACAACTACCAAATGGACAATATTGCTGTGGATCTCAGAGATGGCATCCGGCTTACTCGAATCGTCGAACTACTTTTCATTACTCCGAGCCACACTCGACGTGACACTGGAGATCAGACTGGAGTTACCTTGAACACTGGTGAGGCTCTTTCTCTACTTGGCGACCATGCAGATGTTCCTCTTTCGAAGCATCTCAAGTACCCAAGTATCAGCCGCGCAGCCAAAGTCTTCAATGTCCAGCTAGCTCTATCTGCTTTGGAATCTGTCAAGGGCTCCAGTGCAATCGTGGACAAGGTGCGAGCTGAGGATATAGTTGACGGGTATCGTGAAAAGACAATTGCTCTCTTGTGGGCTCTCGTTGGAAAACGGGGCTTATCAGGTCTTGTCGATTGGGATGATATCAATACAGAGATTTCCCGGTTAAGACGCAAAGCTCTTTTGCAGTTTGGCCAGAAGCAAGTAAAATACGAAGCTTGGTTTACTGGTGAACAATTCAGTGATGTTGATCAACATGAACAACTTCTTCGTCACTGGGCTGGGCTCTTGGCTGGTCTGAAAGGTCTTCAGATTAACAACTTGTCAACCAGTTTTGCCAATGAACGGATCTACGAAAGTATTGTCGACGAATATGAGCCCTACATTACCGGCAACCAAGACTTGCAAGCAAACGGGCGATCTGCTTCCATGTCTTTGGAGAAACGCCTCGGGCTACTAGGCTGCAGCTCGCAATTTGCACACCTTGTCTCTCCTAGTTCAAGATCTTCGCATGTGCTCAGTCCAGACTTTACACTCGGTGCACTCACCTTTCTTTGCTCCCGACTGCTTTCGAGCTCAAAGCGTGCTCGCGCCGCGACTGTCTTGCAACGTGCATGGCGAGCACGCCTGGAAGACCGCGCTTGCGTACGCCGCATGATGGCAAAGAACCTTGCCACGCATTGCGCCGCCGTTGTCCAGACCAGAAATAAAATCATGTGGGCAAAGGATGTGATCATTCGATGGTGGAGACAGGTCAGATCTCGAAACCTGGAAACTGCCGCGCGGCCTCGGTCTTTGCACAAGTCTGGTCATAGGATCGCCGGCGTCCTGTGATATCAGATCTTCTTCCCCACATATTAACCTCGCCACCTGACGACGATCACGGTGAACTCGCCCATTGACATCATGATATTACGAAAGCGTTGAAACGTTTATTTCCTTTTTCTTGTGCATTATTCATGGAGTTTGTTGTGTATGATCAGACACCGGGGTGTTCGGTTTTGAGTCGATCATTTTATTTCATTGCAGCACAATACCCTCGTTGTACACTGTACAGCCCGTCATTCGTTTACTGACTTTCCATGAGTTCTTATCCCAAGTATGAATCAATTATCATTGCAACTTTTCTGGAGCACTTAGAATATGTGTAGGCAAAGAAACTTGATTCAAACTTTGACATTGATTGATTGGTAGTGGTATATGAAAATATAATGTTTTCTGGTAACCTCGGCCGCGTAGTAAAGTAAACTCGATCAACAAGCTTAGTAACCGCAGGACTACTGTAGGTAGACGGTCTGACAATCCCAATTCCAGTCATATGATTTCGTGTTGTATAGGTGTTTGTCATATTTACCAGCCGCCGCCGCCGTGCTATGAGGATATTAGCAATTGTTAAAATCATTGCCAGTTCAAACTGAATACATACGTGGCCGCCAGGGCCGCCAGGGCCTCCGTGTCCTCCTGGACCACCGCCGTGGCCACCGCCAGGTCCCCCAGGACCTCCATGAGGACCACCTTCATGGGGACCACCAGGACCACCGGGGCCTCCGGGACCTCCTTGGGGACCACCGTGGGGACCACCCTCATGAGGACCACCATGGCCTCCGGGGCCTCCTTGGGGACCACCAGGACCTCCGTGAGGACCACCCTCATGACCTCCGGGGCCTCCCTGGGAACCGCCAGGGCCTCCGTGGTGATCGTGGTGGTGGCTGAAAAGACCCATTGTGATATGTATGTATGTGTATGGAGCGGTCGTGGATAGATAGGTAGATAGAAGGAGAATTCGATTGATGTAATGAAGCTTGGAGATGATAGCTACCAGAATGCGGGGTGTAGCTCGTTTATATACGAGTGCCAAGATTCCAAGGATAAGTCTCAGAGCTTCAATGGCTACGTGGATGAATCATGATCGTCATGATCCTCTTTCTAAAACGTACCCTGCCCAGGTGGCTCCTGGGTGGCGTGGTTACTCAAATCGAGGATGTGCCAAGCCACACTTAGCACTCTTTCAGATTAGATGTTCAATAGGCTTGATGCCAAGAGCCCCTGGTGCTGAAAAGGCAATGGTTGCCTAGACTGAGCAGACTATTTAGGCGGAGTTTTTGGACTTGGACTTCGGGCTATATGTTTTGCCTGTCTTTTATGTGGCTATTGCAGATCATCAATTTTAAGGTTAAACGGCAACCCTAACCTCTACACCCGCTGGAAGACCACGCAATTCTCCTAGAATAACAAAAAAACTTCATTCAAACGTGAAGCCTACACATGATCATAAAATCATAATCCCCCGGTGTGCAATTATGTCCACGCAAGCGCCCAACAAGCGGCGAATCCGGCACAGCCCTACCCGCTAAATTAGCTTGGCACTCCACTCGATATCAAACGTGGCGCTGACTTACGCGTCCCGAATAGCCACAGAAACTATCGAAACTAGTGATGCCATTGACGACAAAATAATATTCCGGCAAGTCCTCATACCTATGTACAATAATGCAATTGAGGCTGCCTAGGGTGTAGATTTAAAAGAATCGTTGAAAACCCCAATCTCTTTGTCTGTGATATTCTCCCCAGAAAGATCTTCTTCACATCTCCACAATGTTTGGAACAATTAAGAGCTGGTTCCAGGGGGCTGAACCTATTAATGAGAATAAGTGGGACGCCAACACCGTCACCATGCAACAACCCAATAGCCCTGCTGCTCCTTCAATGAGCCAGACCGTCACTGAACAGCCGGTACGCTTATCTCTATGCTAATCTCTGATATCATCGATCGACAATCGTGGAACTAATTTAGATCACAGGGTGGCGTTGAATCCATGGGTGTGCACATGCGGGGTGGTGATGGTGGCGATATTTGCTGTGGAATGTGAGTACCAGAAATCCCCCGATGCCAAATCTACATGAGGTTCTGATGTGAATTTGTATAGCTGTGCTGGTCTCTGCTGCTTTGAGTGCTGTGAGTGCTGCTGCGGAGACTGTTGTGGTCCGGATGGACCTCCAGGAGGTCCCCCTGGCGGACCCGGTTTCGGCCCTGGCCCTTGATCGAGAGGCTTGTTTAGATATAACGCTTGAAGATGTATTTTTACTGTTCAATTACCCTTATAGATGTGCTTGTATCATTCCTCACTTTAGAAAATTCTCGGAGTATTCAAGGTTCCAATTGTAACTTGATATTGCTGTCAGTCCCTAGGGTCGACCACCAGACTCTCGGGTTTGTAAAAGTGCAATACTTACTGCGCGAGAATAGTAATCTTGCTTTTTCTCACCTACAGAGCATCATTCTGTCTGTGCTTCGATACTAAACACTTGGTCACTATCTTGACCCAAAAAATCAAAGTTCTCCGGCTGCCTAGGCGCGAGACTGGCGTCTTTGTCTGGGTTGACCTTTTCTACAGCTGGTGATGTCTTATACCCGAGCAACGCCCTACTTCATGAAAAAAGGGTCATTCAGTACCCTTTCCACACAACTCTCTTCAATGCCAACATGAATTTCCCTCCTGCCATTCGGCAATACCGGTATCACTACCTAACTTTTCCGTTTATACAGCCAACGGATGGTGTTTGCACGACTTCAATGCGACCCAGCAATGAGCCCCAATTTCAAAGTTGATCCATGAGCTCAGACTACAATTGAATCCTGGAAAATCAAGGAAAGCCGTCAGATATGGCCGATCAATACTTCAAAACGCTGACATTGAAAATTTTTTAATGTTCATTTCCCACCATCCTGACGACACAGAGCCTAAATAACGACAGTTCATACCTGTAGACTACTCGAAGAGCTGCAGATTTTGGACAGGACTGTTCTTCTTGAGATTTGCCTATTCGAAATTGAGTGAGAATTCTGCAGCTCTATTGACGTAGAATCTTAAGATAATGGCTAGTCGTTTCATTTGCTGCGTTTTCAAAGTCGGAACTAGCCTAGGCTGGTGTCGAATTGAATGAGAAGCCAAACGAAAAATATCATATCAATAAAGGACTAGGCCAAGGGAATTCCTCCATTGGAAGCTACAAGAGTGCCTGAAATGAACTTGCCCTTCATAATGTAGATGTATGCCTCTGCCACATCTCCAGGGCTGCCGACTGTTCCAGTCAGAGTGTTATCCCGAAACCTCTTCAGAACTACTACATCGAGGTTGTTCCCAAATCCGTATGAACTACTCCGGGTGATATATTATTCACACGTAGGGGCTTGAGGTCCTGCGCTAAGCCTCACACAAGACCCTCAATTGCAGTTGCATTGTCAGCCATGACAGACAACCAGCGCGAGGCTTACGAGCATTCGACCCACCAGTCACCTTGAAACAGTTTTCGGGCGATCTATTCATGTACTGGGGGAGACTCTTGGTCAGGATCAGTGGTGCAAGATGAGTAATTAAAAATATAATAACTAATTCGATGCTGTATACATCAGTTGGATCAACATATATAATATGAAAATAAGATTTTACTAGATTCTTTCAGATAAAGAACAATAGTTATTATAAGACATATCAACTTAGTAAGATAGAAGATACCTATGTTAAGATTTCCAACTTATTTGTTTTTGATAAGCGTCCATAACGTCCATAACCTTCTTGGTATGACCTTCGAGTTATGTATATATTTGCTGGTCTATTCCGTATTTCTATCTTTGGTAATTCTCAAGCAACCCTTTCCACACTTTGTGTCTACGCAGAAGTTCTATCCAACCCTTTAAAGTTGATTTGATCTGAAGTTGAGTGGAGATTTCAGGTGTCAATGGAACATATCTTAATTCAAGCATTCCTCGATTCTTCATCTTGAACGAGGCGAATTTCATCAAGAAGCTCTCGTCCACCGCCGTCCTCAAGGCATTTTGCAAGCAACTTCCCAAGCGCCTCCGCTTCATCATCACTGGTCACATTGGCAACTGCGCTCTTCGAAATTTGGCTTGAGCCATGGGGATGAATGATGGTGCCTTCAAGGCGCAGACGACCACCGGGGACAGATTTGCTATCTTCGTTCTCCATTGTGGAGCTGACGGCAACCGGAGAGGAGCATCCTCCCTGCAGACTACGCAGTAGTGATCGCTCTGCCACACAGATCCACCGCGTGAGAGGATCTTCAATGGCTTGCACGACCTTCAAGGTCTGAGTGTCATTTTCACGAATCTCGATTCCCAAAGCCCCTTGCCCGATGGCGTAGGGAAACTCGGATGGAGATAAGCGCTTCGTGATGCGACTAGTCATGTTGATCCGGTTCAAGCCAGCCGTTGCGATGATGATAGCTGAGAAAGGCCCCTCTGGGTCATCGAGCTTCCGCAGTCGAGTATCACTGAGAAATTCAGCTTATTTGGTTTACAATGGAATGGGAGTTCATATCAAGGGAGAGGTTCTCACATGTTTCCGCGACATTCCTGCACTTTCAAATGAGGATACTTCCATCTGAGCAGTGCCTTCCGTCGAGTGGAGCTAGTACCAACCACCGACCCAGCAGGCAAATGGTCTAGATCGGTATACCGTTCTCGCAAGCTCTCCTTGACCACAAGGGCATCGGTAGGGTCTTCGCGGTGGACAATCGCACCTAGGACACAATCCTTTGGGAGCTGTGTCGGCATGTCCTTCAGGCAATTCACGAGCAGGTCTAGCTCGCCAGCGCAGAGCTTGGCCTCCATCTCCTCCGTCCAAATATTCTTGGCCGCATCGGAGGGGCCCCCGAATTTCAGGAACGGACTAGTTTTATCCACGTCTCCGCTGACGGAGATGGTTTGCCATGGAAATTTAATCTGGGGGTGAGCACTGGACAAGGCTTTGGAGACGCGCTCGGCTTGAACCAATGCTAATTTGGAATTCCGAGTTCCAATTATTAGCTCTTGGCCACGTGAAGTACTGTCTGTCATGGTTGAAGTGTCGGAGTCGAGTATGTGTATTTCAAGTGGTGGGAAAGGTGGGAGGGGAGGTCTGTGGATGGCGCTATCGCTGTTAGCCTAACTGATTACTATCGGTAAGACCCTGGCGATGGGCCCACACCTTGACTCAGTGCTAGGACTTAGTGGTCCTTCATTTCGAGGATGTGAAAACGAGCCCCTTGCAATCGCTTCGACACCTTCTACTGAAGCGATTTTCTCTGGACCGTACCCAAGCAACTACCCCACACAACCGAGCAAAATTGATGCTATGTCACAAGCAAGCACCTTCCAATAGAGATCTCACGATCCTTGTTTCATTTGTTCCACATATTTGGTTCGCGAACGATGAAAAATGACTCTCCAAGATGCCACGTGGCTTGATCAAAGCAATGTATCTTGGACTACGATTTCTACTTGAGGAGTATAGTAGAATTTTTACCTGAGATTGTTGATCGAGTTCATTCGGCATCGATTGTTTCGAGCTCTAGTGAAGGCACATGATAGTAGGGGGCTCAGAGGACGGTGAAATGCTAGATCTATCTTAACTTTGACCAACATCGTTCTCTCAAGAGTGGCTAGTGAGAGGGAGAGTGGTTCCTCATCAACACAAACAACACTTCTGTCAGTAAGATATGCACGTAAGCATCTGATTCGTCCAAGTCTGAAACGCTTCCTTTCATGTCCACGAGGAATGTCCAGTGGAATGTCGGGGCTGAGAATTGAGTTTCAATGGAAGGGATATAGTTCATGCTTCTTTCAAGTGTGATCGTTCACACTTGCTATGTTTCCTTTAGCTGACATTATTGATTTGATGACAGCCGCATGTCTGCACGTAGATTACAGCACATCCTAGTTAGTGAGATGGCACCCTTGCAAGGAGCCAATGACGTTCTGGCTCACCATGAGAAGTTGCTTAGGAGTGATCAACTTTCCAGTATGCTGCTTCGACAATTGAAGTTGGCAAATGTGAGAGGATATGCCATATTTGTTGTTACTGGTTCTAACCTCCAAAGCTACCTTATGCCGTTTCAAAATCCCAATCAGCCCTCTTCTTCTGTCAAATGTGGAAAGTATTATCACCGGTAAAGGCGGAGGTCCCACTGGACGAGATTATAGATAAATGTACCGGTCGTATTGAAGAAGCGAGTAGCGTACGATCTGAGCAGGATGCACTCAATGTAATCAACTCATGCTTGAGCCTAAAAAGCCAAGCAGAATCATGGAAATTTCAACCCAATGCAACATATTCCAATGCTCTTTACACGTTAGCCTCCGGTAAGTTCGAGTTCTTGTTTGTTGATATAGGAGACGCTTACATGCTCAATTGGAATGCACTGCTGATGATATACTCTATTTAATGTGGATTTGAGCGACGAAAAAACATTTCAACAGAATCATCAAATTCGAACAGTCCCGGGCGTGGCGATATCAATAATGAGACAATCATTGGCACGTTCTTCAACGATGCCCTGTTTTACGCTGACCAGATCTGCCGTGGCGTTGGCTTCTTTGTCCAACCACACATGCACATTCTCGGTGGGCATACTGTGCTCCTCTGCTCCTCCCTATGACGATATTCTCTCAGTTTTTCCACGAAAATGGATTGCATGGTCGGTACGAGTGGTGTCAGGGCCTTTTTACTAGTCTGGAAACTATGAGATTGAGGATAACCGGTCTTTTGCGAGCCACTCCGTGGCTCGCATGTAAGTCTGTTGATCCTCAGAGAATCGAGGAGGGGGTCTCCGTAGAGATTAGTGTTATAGTACTCCCGAATGACAGCAGTGATCAGCTTCGATACTCACATAATTTCACATAATTGATTGAGATGGCCATCTAGATATATATCTAGGTCGCGATATGGTTTACATACGTCCCAGTGATTGCGAGAGTTCTAGTAATGCACTCTGATGGGCGTGAAGCCCCAATCCTATCACAGATCCCATCAGGACGGGGGACATATCTTCTGATGAATGTGATCAACACGGCCACAATGAGAAACGGAATCGATCGAGCTCACCTGCGAAAGGAAACCACTCACGCGAGGCCAAGGCTCATACTCGAAGAACTACCTCAGAAAAACTACTACGCCCATCAAGCCGAGCACCAGCTCTGACGAGCTCATACAAAAAGCCAAGGCTCCTGACGCCATTATTCACGAGCCTTACGAGTGCAGTCCAAGCGGGCCAATATGGATCTTCGAAATTATCCTACTGCCGAGCTGTTCCAGTCACTACTCGAGCTATCCTAGCTCTTATGATCGGGTTGCCCTTATTTGTACAAGATTATCGAGAAAACAACCAGTGTCTTTCTATTTGCGATCGGACGGCGATTATCGTCTGTGTCACTGTGTGGCAAAGGAGAAGTCATCCAGTCGATACAATTCCTAAGTCCCAATCAGGGGACGAGAGGGAATCTTAGGATGGTTCTGGATAATAAAAAGCAGCGGTGAGATGTGGTTTCATCTGTGCGGAAAATATAGATGCAATAATAGATCGGTATATTAATTGTGACATCAGCGGGAAGGCTCATAACACTCCCTGCATACATATCCCGGGCCTAAATGCCTCACCCTTTCCCCAGACCGCTGAAACGTACCTATCCGAGCCCTATGTAAATCGTCATGCTAGGAGGCCCCAACACGCCAAGGATATGAGTGGTAGCCAGGCGAATAAGAAAACGACGGATCCAAGACCACTGGTTGAACGCCGTATTCAGTATTCCGACCCAAGGCTACACAATCAGTTCCTTCTGCGAGACTCCTGCACCAGACTGGAGCGTTTCAAGATGTAAAAAATGACAATTGTCGAGATCTGATATGCTCGATAGATACTAATATCCACAAATGGTAGCGACGACCAAATACAGTAAAGCCCCACGCCATGACTACGTTTCAGCCCCATCGGTGGCCACTTCACTACGGAAACGGAAATGATATCACACATGATATCACGGGTTTCTTCTTCACGCCACCACAACTAGAATGCACTGTATCCGACATCCTAGCTGATCATCGTTGCTCAGGCGATAACGATAACGTGGTCCCACATATTATTCAGATGACGGGGCTTCCAGAATAAGAACAGATGACATCTGCCCCCACCATGGTCGTGATGGCGATCATCACCCCTGTGCGCGTACGTGATGAAGATCCATAACTAATACCACTCCGGTCTCATCCGATGTATGATGGTGAGTGTACACTGTTTGTGCTGCTGCGGGGATACGGCGTTGTTATTGGTAAATGGTTGCCGTCCCGGTGACCAGGTGGCTGCGGGCCAACCATGTTTTGTTCCCAGGTCGATCAGCGATCTGTGTTTAAGATGTTCATGTTCCAAGGGCCAAAGCCCAATTTTACTTGTTTGATGGTTGACTGGTTCCTTGTGTACCGGTACATGCCCAAGTGGGTGTCATGTTACATGTATCAGGGTTCCAAGTCTTTTAAACTTTTGTTTCGGCTTGATCGTGCCGAGCTTGTATCCATGGATGGAGTTAGTGCCAATAAAGACTGTCGCAAGGATTCGATGCAGGGATTGAATATTAACATGGAAAATATATCCGTAACCTTTCATAGAGCTGTACTCAGGCTGGGCGCAAGAACCGGCATTGCCGACCATCGAAGCTGAATCGAAGCTGAAAACCTATTCTCAGCGTCGAGGTGTTTATACCTGTTGGGGCACATCTACACATCTAGGCAGCCCGCCTGAGCACCGGTGCCGGTGCCATTATTGGTGCGATGAACACAACGCAGACGTAAACATCGGGCGCAGCACCCCAAAGCTGCAGCGATCCTGCGCAGATCGAGGGCTAAAATCCGCGATCACTCCCAAGACAAAGCTGCAGCAATCCGTATCCCGTTACAAGAACGGGGTAGCATCTGGAGCAGTACGGAGTAAGCAGAGCAGCACAAACCCGACCGCAATATATTACTCGATCGGTCCGTACCGAATCCTAGCCAAGCCTGTAACCTGTAGCCGGTCGATCCCGGGGGCCGAGTATCATCGCACTGCCAATGCAAGGCTTCAACTCAATCCGCCCGATTTCTTCTCTCACCGGAGTTGTGTAACATCTTGGCGCCAACCCCAATAGTCCTCATGATAGTTCCTGTGCTGCCAAGACCCTCCCTTTTATGCGCGCAGGCAGAGTCGGATCGCCCATGATCGCCCTTGGCGCAGGACCATTTGCAATCGCACTGCCGAGCCTCAGGCGCGGTCGTGGATGTCGTTGAATTGGATTGAGGCATTGCTTGGCGCCGAGAGTGTCCTTACGTAGGTTCAAATTGGGCATTTGCACATTGCCCCTGAAACTTTCTCGAGGAGTAAATTAGGAGTCGATCTGGAAGGATCAAGGGGGTAAGCCAAGACCAAGAACTGGTGTTCGTCCACTTTCTTCACCCCAGAATATCATTGTGGAGCTGGAGCTGGAGCTTATTGTTCCACCCCCTCGTTTTTGTGGTTTTGTTGTTCTTTTTTGGTTCGGGGTTGGGTCTGACACCACCCTCGAATTGCGTCGGGCGTATTCTGAAGCATGCTTTGTTTGGCTGCAGAGGGCTTGGCGGTCCGAATTATTGATTCGCGCCAAGCATTGTTCCGGAAATTTGTTCGGCCTGTTTCTGTGTTGTCCTTCTCCTGACTTCTTGGCTTGATTTGAGTCCCTTTATGATCGAAGCATGGGTGTTTGTTTCAGGGAATTCTTGGCAGATGTTCCAAAATTGGATTGGTTCAAGATACGTTAGTGTGAACTGGGTATTTTATCGTGGAATGGTGTGTCATTTCGCTGACTGTACTCTGTAAGATAGAGTCCGGGAAGATTTCACGATCCAGCTTACATGTACATAGGCTGTACCTTTGACAGGTACAACCCCCCCGAGGTATAGGTATCATTCGCCACGGTAATCCTGTGGCAATGGCGATGGTTAAGAGCGAGTATATGCTCGTGTTGGTACCTGAGAAAATATTTGGAATAGTGAATTCAACGTTTCAACCGAATCCCAATAATAGATCGTGGTTACGTGGAAAAAGGTTGGCTTATGGCCACTGCAGCGCCGAGAAAGCGGGCAATTTGGATCCCGTGTCTCGCGAATGGTATCACCAACACAAGTACGAGCATTGGACTTTTGCCTTTCCGAGACTAAGTTGGGGTATTGGAGAAACTAGGAACAGCCAACTCCGCGATAACGATAAAGGAATTGGCAATCTCATTGCAAATCAAGGACTGAGTCACGGAAAAACAGAAAGTCCCTAAGCCAAGCGAGACAACCGCTGTCAAATGATGATTGCCATGGAACTAAGGTCAAGCCCAGGTAGCTCAGCTTCAACCCAGCTTAACCGCATCCGGTGCTCGTCGCAGCGTAAGTGGAGAGCGGTTAAAATGCCTCATATTAAAGAACGCCAATCCATGACCACAGTAGTGTGCCAATTCAACCGCACGATCCCCAAATACGTTCAAAGTTCGTCTCCACTTCCCCGGTTGATGCTGCCGGTCAACAGTTGCCTTGTTTATGCAGTATGCTCTCAGGATCGCGGACATCGTTCCGCTCGTGCCAGTCCTACAGTAGCGCCGCCTCCATCTGCACAGTTCACACCTTATTGCGCTACACAGCAGGTTTAGTCTACGTTGTGGATCCGTAGGACGGCTTGCTCGTCGAATCCCCCATGAGCGGATGCTGAATACGGGCCCGTTCTGGTGCCACGAGAGCAACACTGGGGCATTGTGAATCCACGACTTCAGGTGGGGGGCGATAGGAGATCTTGGCCCCTGCTTTTTTTCGTTGGTGGCTTTTTCTTCCCTTTGACGGAGTCACCGGGTGAATACAGAATGGAAATCGCCCGAGTAAGATTGTTCCCAAATTATGTGGAGTGCATTACGGGATTGTTATGTACTGCTAATGTACTGTACCCCGGCATACTAACCGAGTGCGATGTAGCAAAACAAAATGACCGGCTTCAGCCCGCCGGACCTACTCCAATGAGAATGGCTCACACGCGGAGGAGCAAAAGGCCCGATCGACAATCTCGTGGCACGGTCCTAAATTCACCGGACCCTCAAGTGATTTGATTGCCCTCGCGAAACCTTCTACTCCAAAATGGAGTTGAGAAATCGCATCGCAACGTGGGCCATCCCAGTGGCATCGCCGTTCCGTTGACAACAAGCTTTCGTCCGTGATTCCAAACCTGTCTGCACGGCTGCACCTTTTAACCGGTTCATGGGCGAAACCCTGCAGCTCAGTGAGCTTCCGCTCTGCTTACAGGGGGGATGCCTGCTCGCGACCGATGTGCTGCAGTGTGGGGTTACGATCCGAGGATTCGCGAAGCTTGTCCGATCTAACCGCTGAAGTGTTTTGAAACTGCAGCTTTTTTTATCCTTTGATCCAGGGTTTTGGTTCATATTTACCACTTTTGGCTTCCCTGCATTATGACTGGCTTGGAAGCAATACGGATGATTCTTTTAGTTTCTCTCGAGTACTTATCCATTGTTACTGGGACCACAGGTTTTCGGGGAGGACCCGAGTTGCAATCACGACTGACCGCTCCTCTCTACCCAACGTGGGCGTCCTTGTCAGCAAGCTCCTTTGCAAGCGATTGGTGCCTTTGCCCAATAAAACAAAGACTATGAGTGGTCTTTTTCCAAGGTCCATGTCTTGCTTCCTTTGAAGAATTTTTCGCCCTACAGTGGGGATTGAGGTACACGTTTCACCGCAGGTCGGGGGTACAGGGTAGGATAAGGAGGGTTTTAGTTTTCCTTTTGACCACGCGACTTCTTATGCCAGTTAGGTAGCTGGTACATAGGTACCTGAAGCCGAAGTACCTTGCCTCTTGAGCATGACGAATCCACACCAAAATTAGATCAATGCCCTTGGGTTGGGCTCATAGTAGATCAATAAAGAATGATGCTGCCTTTCACAAACTTGGCAAGCTTTGGGCAGGCAGTGCATTGAGGATCATACACTTTGAGCACAGCCGTATACCAAGACTGATCTACCCGGACGTACAGGAGGTACAACTTTGCTATGTGGGGGATGTGCCAGATTGAGGGTCAAGTATGTGCTGTACATCCATCAAAGGATAGGATTACTCTGTAGGGGAGACTAGTCTCCATATGTTCACAGTTGAGATCCACTCTGAACCCGACCACCCGTTCATTTACGTCAGAAGGTCCTGGAAGTGTATCCGCATCGAGGGTGCAAAGACTACCCCGGACAATTTCCATATTGAAATCCAAGCATTCCAATGGACTAAAGCAGCTGCCAAGTGGTGAGAGAGATTTGCACAAAGCGCGCAGAGCGCGTTTATAGTTTGAGAAGTGTTTGGCTTCGGTTCAGGTTCGTTACTATTACCTGGTTGGTTCTAGTGGACACGGTGCAGACTAGGGCCACTCTAGGGTTTGACCAAGAGGGTTCAGGCACAGGTACGAGGACTGCGATACCGGTCGATACGGATCGGCGCCGAGAGCGGTAGCTGTGACGTGGGGATAATGATACCGTACGTGGATGAAACCATCGATTTCAAGGGTTGACTGTTTTTGGGGGAATTTGGTATGGGAGAATTTGGTGACTGAGCGAGGATTAATAGGAATCATAACCAAGAGTAAGATCATATAATATTTGATACTATTTCTCATTGAAATCTCATCTATAGGTTGAATGTACGATGTAGTATTGGGTATGATACGGTAAGACGGCAGGTTTTTTTGAGCGGTGGCCCTGATCTGGTTTAGTAGCAACAAAATCCCTCATAGTGATCCAAGCGGTTGACCAGCAACTCGACACACAATAGTCAGCCGCTCCACCTTTAGACGGAAATCAAAATGAAACCAATTGTGCCATGGATGAAAGAATTAAAGGCGTCTATAGAGAAATTTGAAACTTGTTCAAACGGTGAAAAATCTGAGAAACACTGTATTATTTTGTACTAGGTAATAATTATCATCCTGTTACTGTAGTGACTATGTACTATTTCGAGGTGCAGGTAACTGCATAGGTGGGTCTGTAGAATCAGAGTGGAAGGAGTGTACAGTGGCGGGAAAGGGAAAAAGAAATTTTCTTTTTTCGATTTTTCGATTTTTTTTTTTAATAAAAAACCCAAATTCACCACGCTAAGCCTAAGCCGATCGTGCCGCCCATCGTCACTCTCCCACCCTACTTCATTCCCCCCTCTCCACTACTATACTATACTCATTTTCTCTCTATTCTCCCCTCTTCATTTTACTCTTCTTTCTCTTTTCATCCAACATTGCTTTTTCCTATCCATATCCAACGCGCCCAACGCCGGAGGAAATCTCTTGGCGAGCCAAGGACTATTCGTGCCACCCAACAGCATCATTGAAGTCGCTATTCGTGAAAGACAATTATCGTTCTTGGCAGTTTGATCTTCGTCACCTACTACATCTGACGCCTCCAAACATGCCCTGTATATCATGACAAGCTGTCCTGCGTGGGACTGAGTGTTCTTCTCCATCCGGGTCGATCTTACTTCGTGATCGATATCGAGAGAGCATCTAACTTTTGAATTATCTGAATTTTTCTGGTGAACCTCGCGCCACTGCGGACACTGCTTCGAATGTTTTCTCTGTCTTGGGATTGATACGACATGGCTCAATCTCGTGGAGATCGATTCTCTTTTCACAACCTCTTGAAGATGCTTCTTACGCCCAGCTCTTCCAACCAAGCGACACACGACGAGGCCGACATGGCTGAGGACTTGGACGAACCCCCTGATCAACATGTTTTGCACGCCACCCCGATGAACGACGATATGGTCTTGACTCGGCCGACCATGGTCGACCGGAAGGAATCGCTGCTCACTCGCGCCTTGAAGAGCAGCCCGGAAATGTCGCCTCTCGAACAGCACCATCCCTCTATGCACGACTCTGCCTACTCCTATCGCTCCTACCCGCACAGCAACATCTCTGGAATCTCCACCGCCGAGCTGACCAGCGATGGCGGTCTCACAAGCCCCTCCCTCTCCAACACCCCGAGTCCGCCACTCCCTCCGCAGATGATGGGCAAAGCTGCCATGGCCGGCAAGAAGGATTTAAATCAACGCGTAAAGGTGGTCGATACGAACGAGAACTCCGTCGAGGCCAACCTTGGACGTAAGCGTTGTATCAGCTTCGCCTGTGGCAAGGCTAAGGAGTCAGCCCAGCCTAAGGCTCCCTCGCCTGAGAAGACACAGACGACTACGCCTCAATCTCAAAAAGATGCGCTTGAACCTCCGAAGCGCAAATCGACTCTTACTTTCGTCTGCCCGAGCCGTCAGTCTGTTATTCAAAGAGAACGCTCGCCGGGTCGCAAGTCTGCGTTCCGGAACCGATGCCGTGGTTCTCCTGCCCCTGCTATTCGCAAGACTTCTTCCTCCGCCCAGGCCTCTGAAGAGATTAAGGCGCCTGCGACGGATTCGCCCAAGGGTGTTCCGACAAGCGGTCTAGGCAAGTTTGAGGAATCTGAGGCCACTCGGTTCCATGAGTTTGCTAGTGCCGTGGAAGACGATGACGAGTGGGTGAAGAAGGAAACTGAGTTTACCGAGAAGATCACCTTGAACGACTGCATGAAGAAGGAGAACGCTATTCGCCGCCTCGCTGAAGAAGCCGATCAGGAAGATGAAGACGACGAGGAGGATGACATCGAGGATCTCGCCGACGATGACTCAACTGTTCACGATTTCTCTTCCGATGACGGTAATGAGTCAGACAACGAGGCGGGCTTTGCGGATTCGGATGAGAGCGATGACGATGGTTCGGACTACGAATTCTGGGCCCCCTCTGCTGCTACATCCGAAACCAATGTTCCCGCTATCGACATCTTCCCTCCGATCTTGGAACGTCGGGCTTCGAATACCTCCTTCGACTCCATGACCGACGATCACCCAAAGTGGCTGCCGGCGCCTGTGCAGAAGATTGGCGGACGCCGTGGCGTAACCAAGCCAATCAAGATGCGACCCGGTACCCCTAATCTGCCTGACAGCACCGATTTCGTCTGTGGCACTTTGGATGAGGATCGTCCTCTCGAGGCTGCTTACAAGTCGTGCCTCGAACAGCGCCGCATTTCTAAGCATGTCCCGATCCCGCAAGACATCGACCCCAGCTTCCCCACCAGCGACCCCGAGGCTGAAGAAGACCTCGAGGATCTCTCTGAGGATGAAGAGGCATCTAATGCTGAGCCAGTCCGCGGCCGGACAGAAGGCCCGACTCGTTCTCCTCCACGACACTCACCCAAGCGCATGATGTCCCCGCCCCCTCCTCGTACTGGTCGTGCCTCTCCTAAGCGCCTCAAGTCCCCGCCTCCCCGTGCGCGAGCCAAATCCCCCTCGCCGAAGAAGTGGAAGGAGATGCCGGTTTTGGAGTCGCCTAGCGGTCTCAATATCAGCCACCTGGTTCAGCATCGCCAGCCTTTGGTGCGCACCAAGTCGTTGCCTCGTACACCAAACCCATTCTTTGCTACCGACCAGTCACATCGGTGGCACGGAATCCCACCTCTCTCCGAGTCTCCAGAGGATGAACACTTCCGCGCTCGTGAGGTATTACACACACGTGGCCCCATCGACATTGTCGAGGGCCTCGAAAAGAAACGCCAGAAACGAAAAGAAAAGTTCTGGCGTCAACATTGCCGCAAGCAAGCCGCTAAGGGACAAACAACCCAGCGGAAGACTCCCGGCAAGGGAGCCAAACGGATGAAGGAGCTTGGCCTCGAAGTTGCTGAGAGGTGCAGAGCTTATGGTGTCGCTGAAGACACCCAGCTCGTCCTATCTGTTTAGGCTTTCCCGTACATTCAAGGACTTGATTGTCCTCCCCATACCCTATTTCGAATTGTACATAATACTTTTCACCCCTTCGCTTGGTCTGTGATCCGAGTCCTTCGCTGATACATACTTTTAACCAACTTCCGGTCATCCATTTGACTTTCTTTTCTACTTCCCTTTTCTCTTTTCTTTTTTTACCTCAGCCTTTTCTAATATCCTGGGGAGGATCAGTCCTTGCATTCTTTCTTTACCGATCATATGTTTCTCTCTGGGGGGTTCTTCTGTCCTTTTTGAGTTTGCATGGTTGCGGTGCTTATACCCCTTATCTGAATTTGCTGCATTGTGGATAAAGCGAATTGGGTTCAATGAACAATAGATATATAACAAATAACAACAATAAATACTACAACCATCTCCTGAAAAATCTTAGAGGCATCATACTACTGGTGTCAATTGCCTTATCTTTGCTGATTCTCAAGTTCTAACTCGTTTTCGTCAAGTCCGCCACAGTCGGTGCCTTGTTGCCTTAGGCACCAAGATTTGGACGATCCCGAAAACAACATCAACCTGTCTTCTCTTCTCTTCCCCCTCCATCCACCTCGTCGCCCTCTCGTCTGCGATACCGTGCATTCGCATTCTTCGATCTGATAGTATTACACATACCTCACATTTCTCCAGTTTCGCCATGTGGATTATCAACTGGTGTAAGTGCTCCCCCGACCCCGACCCTCGGCCCAACACGTATCCGCATCCAAGCATCGGCAAGAACAAAGTCAAGAGAGAAGAACCCGCTTCACTGGACGGTAGTTACGGCTCGGAAGAGCTAGATAGAGCTCTTTAATGTCGTGATAGAAAAGGAGGGCCTGGCTCGCTGGATTCGAAATGCCGCGGTCCCTGTGCGGCTTGTGATTCGGGTCCTTTAATTTCAGCTTTACTGATGTGATATCTTGCTTTGTTTATAGTCTACGATGTGCTCGCCTCTCTTGGCCTGCTGAACAAGCATGCCAAGCTTCTTTTCCTCGGTTTGGACAATGCCGGAAAGACCACCCTGCTCCACATGTTGAAGGTAAGTCGGTCGTGTGACAATAGAACTGCGCCGATTGGGAATGGAATGAAAATAGCTTTAGAGCTTGATACCGGGGGCTGGGAGGACATTTGGAATGGTTGATTGAGACAAAACGGCTTGGAACATTGGACACTCCCTCGGCGCGGGATCTCGGCATATGGCATGACGATGGCTAACAGGGTTATTTCCCGACGGATAGAACGATCGTGTTGCTGTCCTCTCACCGACTGCGCACCCCACCTCTGAGGAGCTGGCTATCGGCAACAACCGTTTCACTACCTTCGACCTGGGTGGTCACCAGCAAGGTGAGTCAAGCACCTCTGACCCGCGGAACCATTTCCGGGGGTTTCCTAGTCTTGTGGAGCAGCTCCGCTGATTGATGCTCTCTATCTAGCTCGCCGTCTGTGGAAGGACTATTTCCCTGAGGTCAGCGGTATCGTCTTCCTTGTCGATGCTAAGGACTACGAGCGTTTCCCCGAGTCTAAGGCTGAGCTTGACGCTCTTCTCGCCATGGAGGATCTCGCCAAGGTTCCCTTCCTTGTCCTCGGAAACAAGATCGATCACCCTGATGCTGTGAGCGAGGATGAGTTGCGCCACCAGCTTGGTTTGTACCAGACCACCGGCAAGGGCAAGGTTCCCCTCGAGGGCATCCGGCCCATTGAGCTGTTCATGTGCAGTGTTGTCATGAGACAGGGTGAGTGTCGTCTCCATCACCGTCATGTTTTGGATTTCCTGTGCTAATATACCCGATTAGGTTACGGCGAGGGTATCCGCTGGCTGTCCCAGTACGTTTAAAGCGCTTCACTTTAAACATATCCCACACCCTTCACCCCACCCATCTCTCGCCCATTTGGCCCCCATTTTCCTCTGTTTCTCTTCCATTGAATCTGGACAGGATAGAAGGATAATGGCCCAACTCACACCACAACCCCATCCCCTCCCCAAATAATCACCCACGCCACAATACCTTTAGATAGCTACCATAATGGTATCTACCACCCTTCAACACGTTTAACGTCTTGATGTCCTTTTGACTCTACTTGTACCCCACTCAGTGCATGTCCTTTGGCTCAATCTCAGCCTTTATATCGTCCCCATTCATGTTTTGCTCCCACTTTCGTGTTTACACTGCTGCCAGTTAGCCGGTGACTTTGCTTTTTTTTTCTCTATACGATAGTTCTAAAATAGTGGATGGTTATTCTATATCATAGAATTGGCTCGTGTCTTGCATAGACTAAGGTAACTGTAGTCAATATTACAATCAAATTGTCTTGAGTAAAGATTTAGATGAGGTTGGCGACAACTCACGAGTGCCCAATCTAGCTATACCTAAGCCCGAGAATATTGGTATTATACACAGTGTATACACAGGTGTGTATAACCTACCACCACCTAGGACATGAGTTACCTTGAAAAGCGAGATGATGTCGTACTTGCAGCGTAGATCATGGCTCAGCAGAAAAGTCAAATGTTGAGGGTTGCATGGAGGGGAAACATTTGAATGGGGGGCTTCTGCCTCTTCTAGAAATGATAGGTCCTAGCACTCAACCAATTAAGAAGTATGTACTTTTGAACAATGCATTTCATAGGACTGTGCTTATGCTGTGAGTAATATTCAGGTCGCGTCCCAAAAGTTAGGAAATCTTGTATCTAGGTGAATAGTCTAAACTTGTTCTGATGTCTGAAATTGAACTCGAGATAGTAGAGGAATACTGTAGATATGAACACTGGCTATGTAGGAGGTTGTCAAGTCTGCAGGATAATGTACTTCACCAATAGTCATGGAGCACTCCGGAGTCAACGCACCAATCATACAAACTACTACGTGCTGTCCTGGAGTGGACGGACGTAGGTGGCAAAGAGATCATGTTATGGTAAAGAACCTTGGGAAAAAGGGGGATTCTACAGGTCCCAACGTTACATAGACCCTGGTCACGAGATATACTAATTCGCCATCATGAAGGTCGTTGTCTTTTGGATTTCCTTGTCATCTGATTAATGCAGATTACACTTGATATCTGCTTGATTTGATGTTGTACGTTTTGAGAAAAGCGGGGACATGTAGTAAGTCTCAGGATCTTACATTTGCGCATTGGATTGCAATCACTATCGCTCTGTTTTAACACATGACATTAGATCCATGATCTCAGCTGAAGGTGTTCAAAGTGCATTCTTATGCTTGCCTATCTTGGCTGATATCAACCTGGTCGGGGAGATAGAGATCAAGCTTCCAAATCTTCATGTAAACCGTGAATGTAGGAAATAACCGCGGAAAGCGTATTGGTCTATGCAGTAACTTACAGAGTTTCGCTTCATGGCCAGTCCATGTCTTACTTTTGGGGTCTAAAATGGCTCCCCGAGCGACATATCAGAGGAAAGAAATACCAAAGCCATATTCAATCAATCCCTTTGAGAGGTTCGTCAATCAGAGCTATGTTTCTTTCTCTCAGCGTCTGCCCAGGTGGCCATGCTAGGAAGCTGGGGAATGAGGACTGGAAGCGTGAAAGACGGATGATTGTCATCGCCGCAAGAAGCCATGGACAGTCTCAAAGACCCAAAGAGGAAACGACGGCTACGGGATGCCTAAATAGTATTACTGTAGCCTTGGTTACTAGGCATGGACCTATGCACTAAATGCGAGGATCAGCCCGTGGAAAGATGGAGAGTCAGCTATAACAAATCTGTAACCATTCCGTAGCCGGGATCTTATGATGTACAGATGTACATGGAGACTTCAATACATTTCACAATTAGGTTGAATGGGTGTACGTTGCGAAAAGGTTCACTAGCAATAATCGACCTCTCCTGCCTTCAGGACTAGTACCAAAGCCAAGCTAGATAGAGATACATAGTATCCCCAGCTAGGTAAGTAGGATGATAATAACCAAACATAGCCTCGGTTCACCTCCAGTGATTTCTTCAAAGATTCCAGAAGGGGTAAACTAATGCCCTTGACAGGTTAGATAACTTCGTTATATCCAATATCACTCGTTCCTATACTTTGAAATACATGGGTTGAACTGAAAGAGGGGAACTTAAGGACCTCTCGGCGTGATTGGCTACGGGAAACCAATGATTTCCCAACATAACTGACCTGGACGTAGGTGGCGTCCAATGAAAGGCGTTTGGGGCTATGACGCGCTTTTGTTCCTGACCATTCGACTAGGGCTGACTGCACGGGAACGAATACGGATTTATATACGTTCTTATCGAAAGACCATAATCTCGCGACAAAAAGAATGCAGCTCCTATTATCAAGCGAGTCTAAGATCTGGGTCTAAGACCTGTCCGGTACGCACTTGTAAGACACCTAGGTGGAGAACATGGATCAATTGAATTCAGAACACAAGACCAATAAACAGCAACAAGATAAGAATAAGATAGACCAGGTTTCCCAACCCCCTTTCCAGGATGCCGAGATACACATTCCATCCAGATGGTAAGAAACTAAGCGGGAAGCGAAAATAAAAAGTAAAATGGGGGCAAAGAAAGGGGAAAAAAAAACAGGTCAAGAGTTCCGCTCCGGAAGTAACAAAGGTCGCGCGAGTCGGCCAGGAATGATAGAGACGGGTTTTCGCATGTCGCACGGGGCGCGTCCGGGAGTCGAGAGAGGGGAGGGATTCACAGGGTTATCACGGAGGTTGAGGAGCGGGAGTAGGGTGTATTGGTATGGGCTGCCCCGGGGTGAATGAGGGTTCCTCGGTCGTTCATCGCTTCGTGGGTCTGCGGAGGTCGTAGGAAGGGTGATTGAGGGTCATATGGCGATGGGGTTTTCTGTCAATGCGTTGAAATGGCTTATCTCCGCCCGAACCTGCTGCACACGGGGAAGCTCGTATCGAATTCTTTATTTCTTCTTTTGCTTTCGCTGTGGGGTGTTGGGTCCGCCGGAGCTCATGCTACCGTAAACGTACTTTTGTTTCTTTTCGGCTGGTTTCAGGATCTAGAAAAAAAAGCAAGAAATATCAGTATTGGGTGTTATGTCCGATAATGGGAAGGAAGGGAAAAAATCACTCACCTGGAACGAGCAGAGCAGGCTTTCGTCGACACTCATCATTGCACCCGCATTGTCGAATTCACCACAGTAGTTGGGTGCGCTGAATAGCGTGACCAACTGGCGCTTGGAGAAGAACTCGTAACCGTCCTCAACAACTTGATGCGCACGACATATCAAGTCCATATCGTGTTTCTGTAGGAAGCGTGAAACCACATCGGGTCCGAATGTGAACGAAACACCGCGGTCATTTTCGCTCCAGCCAGTGATATCCTTATCGGGATCGGACCACAGGAGATCGCACAGAAGGCCGCAGTCGGGAATCTATTGTAGTCAGCGAATTTGGCTCTCAGCCGGAGGAGCTCTGACACCAATTTCTGGCCACTTTCTTTGAGTCCAACACAACCGCACGTGCCAGGAAATCCAACCCAGAAAGAAAAAAAGAAACTTACATCGGTGGGGCGCATGACACGGCGGATTTGCTCCATCGAGTTCAGATCGGGGCTCAGACCACCGTGCATGGTGAAAATCTTTTCATCAATGATGGCGGCAATAGGCAGACAGTTGAAGCAATCGGTAAAAGTCTTCCACAACTTGATGTTGTAGCGGCGCTTGCACTCGTCGTAGAATCCATAGATACGGTTGATAGAAGCGCACTCGTGGTTACCACGCAGAATGAAGAAGTTCTCGGGGTATTTGATCTTGTAGGCGAGCAGGAGGCAGATGGTCTCGAGCGACTGCTTGCCACGATCGACGTAATCACCGAGGAACAGATAGTTGGCCTCCGGAGGGAATCCACCGTACTCGAAAAGGCGCAAAAGATCGTAGTATTGACCGTGGATATCACCGCAAATCTAAATAAGAGCCCAACGCGTCAATAAACGGGTTGCCCATGGGGATGGAATGCTGGAGTAGAAGCCACAAACCTTGATGGGAGCTTCAAGCTCCAGGAGAATAGGCTGAGAGATGAAAATCTCACGGGCCTTGGTGCAGAGGAAACGAATCTCCGACTCGAGCAGCTGAACCTGCTTGCCCGGCCGACTGCCCCTCACCTCCAGCAGCCGGTCGATAATGGAGTCCAAGTCCACTTCCTGGTCGGCCATATCGGGCGGCCCCTAAAGAAACAGAGAAAAGGAAAAGAAAAAAAAAACACCAAGCGAACCGGAAAAAGCACGCACGGGGGAAGGGATGGCTTCCTGAGCGGGTGAAGTCTTGATGACGCGGTGGTTATTTTCTATTATTGACACACAGATTAGCGATCAGTCTAAGAAAGACAATGGAGGCAGCCCGATCCTCATATCCCGAACCAGCGCCAACCAGGACAAGCGCGTTCCCGATGACGAGATTTTTTTTCACCAGGCGAAGTTTTTTTTCCAGTTCGATCCACCCCCTTGGTGGAAACAAGAACCGACGGGCAAAGAAAGGCAGACGTACTGAAAAGGCGCTCAATGAGACCAAAGACTCAGGGATCTAAAGGCCCTTGCGGCCGCGAGGTGTTGGAAAGACTTGGTCTGGCTGTAATGCCGGGAGACGATGTCGGCAAAGCGCTCCAACAGAAAATTCTATGTATCACTGAACAAAGAGAACCAGGTGGATAAAACCGGTTGTTCGGCGCCTCGAGTCGAGTGGAAAGAAACCACGAGGGTTTGGATTCGAGGGGATAGGAGGGGGAAGAATCGGAAGCGACGAAGTTTTCCGAAAGAGAAAGTGAAAGAAAGAGTTCAATCAGGTGAGAAAGAGAATGAAGTTCTCTCACAAGAGCAGATGCGAAAACTTTGGACGCGATGAAATCAAGTCTCGACGGGATGAGGAGAGGAGAATCTTGCACAGGGAGAGAAAGCGGGAAGGCAAGTGTGTTTGCAGTTGTTTGGCTTTGCGATCAACGCCATAACTATTTATATACCATTTTTCTTCTTATAACTTCATCGTTGATGTAGACTGTGATTTTTGATTCTACTGTTGGTTCTTTTACTTGCAAGCTCTCATTTTCGATGTTCTTGATGTTCGTGGAAATTTTTTCCTATTTTTGTTTGCCACCATTCCGGTCTCGCCGTGGAGGGGCTGCCTTGCCGCCGGTCGAGACCCATCGTATAAATAGCTAACAAAGTACTGTGTACGTACAGGGTCTCAGCGTCATGCCTCAATGCGATAGTAGAAACACCCAATATATACTCCAGATATACTCCAGACTATAACAATATAACAATACAACACTAGAGCCATAATGTCATTGTTCCCCAGCACAGTCCCGGATGTCCTGCAAGTCCACCTGGGTTACCTAATTACGACCGAATTAGGTACTTTACGATGCAGCAGACTCTAGGTGAAGGTCTAAGCTGGAAAAGGATGAGGGTTTGAAAATGTAATTGAGTTTGTGAACTGGCTTATCGCATCATGCCACATACCCATCATGAACAGAGGTATTCGCAAAACATGCCTAAGAGGCATAGAACGGAAACAAGAGGGGAATAAGAATGCGTAACCGAAACATCAAAGCAGAATCATGCCACCAACGCCGACTAGCCCATGAGAAAACAAAGCAGTAAAAAGCATAAAGTACACGCGCTCTAGAACTCGGTCTTTCACAATAGTCTCCGAAAAGACGGTAAAAAAGTGCCGCAGGGTCATTTTGGTTGAAAACATGCTGGAAATCCAAGTGGAGGGCGCAAAAAAAAAAAAAAAAAGAAATCGACAAGAACAAAAAAGACGGCCGTAAATGATCATACATCCAACCCACCATATCTCATTAGTCATGTAAACGCCATAAACGATGCAAAGGGGAGCCGCTCAGATGGCATGCTCAGAGAATATCGATTCAAAATTGTGACAGGTGATGTTGTTGATTAGTCTTAAGGCCCAAGTCGGAGGACTCAAAGGTCGATGAAGGGAATCGATGTTTGTGAAGTAATGGCAAATGAGGAGGGGTCCTCAAATTTGTCTTCGAGGATATGAATTTATCCACCCAACGAATGGCCGGCGCTCAAAATGGCATGGCTATTAGTTCGGATGGGTGTAGCTGGAAGAGGGTGATCAAGGCCGGGTCTAGCCAAATGGGCCGCAAGCTCATTCTGTGGACTGTCCCAGGGGTGGTCCCCCAAAACTGTAAGCCAGTTTTGACCTACATCCTGACGGAGAGCTTCCAGCTGCTGGCGGCAGAGCTCTTGGTCCAAGACCCAGTCTTGAGAAGGGTTAGGTTGCGCTGCAGTCGCTTGCAAGAGAGGAGGACTGGAGGAATTTCCCTGCCTTGGAAGGCCCAGGAGGCTGGAAGATCCGGACTGTGCGGCACTGTCCTGCTTCCACTGATCATGCGGAACCACGAAAGATGATTGGGTCGGCGCATGGATTTGCTGGGTGGGAGAAATTGGAGGAACTGCGGGGCCTGGATTACCTAGACCATCCGTAGTAAAAGGGTTATCTGTTGATAGATCAACGATTCGGCGTCGCTGAGTCTTCTTTCGACGATTGGTTCCATCCATGTCATGCGGTACAACAGTCTTCGCTGGCAACGGTGGCTCAGCCTCATCATTAGGAATTTTGGGCAACGGCTTTCCCTGGATGGCCGTAGCAGTAGGTTTCTGCACTACAGGCACTTCATCAGCTGCACTGGAGCGCACCACGGGAGCCGCGTCAGGCTCTGCGACTCGGTCAACAAGTTGCTTGCGCTCGGTGTAGCCAGGTCCACGGCCATCAATAATGATGTCCTCGGAATAGCCAGGAGTGCGACGGAAAAGATTCATGATCACTACACGGTAATTGGAGTGGGTCTTGACGAACGGGTTGCCGGACACCCAGATCTCCCGTATCTCAGGGAGACTGGTCAGGCGCGCCATTTCCGTCGGGTCCATGAGGTTGTTGTCCCGAAGGTCCAACCTCTCCAGAGACAGGAGTCGCTCAATGCCAGCCAAGGAACGAAGTCGGTTACCGCGAAGGTTCAGGGCGGTGATGGCTGGGAGAGGGTTTCGGGAAAGAGAATGCATCGACTCAATCATGCAGTGAGACAGATTCAGAGCGCGCAGTGACATGAGGGAGGCCAAGCTATCAGGGATTTCAGTGAGAAGATTGGACGAAAGGTCCAGGGAATTCAAAGTATTGGCCACCGGGGCAAGGCTCTCCACAGAAATGGAAGTCAAGGAATTCTCTGGAACGCCAAGGTGACGCAGGAACCGCCACTTTGTTGGGGGGAGGACACCCGGCAACAAGGTCGAAGAGCTTCCAGCCCGGCCACCACCAGATGTATCACTGGAGTTGGAACTTCCCGAGCCAGTGCGTCGGATGCGGGCCGACTGACCTCGACGGTGACCGTGCTTGGTTGTGGGACGCTGCGGCGAAATGCTCTCTGCCCTCACACGGCGGACCTTTGTGCCCTCGGACCCGGCTCGAATCATCGGAACTGACTTGGGGCTGGTGCTGCTTGCAAGTGCCGTGTCAGCAACAGGGGAACCGGGAGCAGAGAGGGAAGTATGATCCGAAGCGTGGACGGGCTGTGTACTGGAACTGTTGTTCCACCCAAGTGGTGGGGACTGTTGCGACTTTGCAGAGCGCCGACGACGCTTGTCCATGTCGTCCAGCACAATTCTTGTCAGAAGATCCGCCGGGTCATCCAGGTGAGCCCGCTTGATCGACAGGGTGCGCAGCTGCTCCGATAATCGGTCCCAGCCGTAGAAAGAACGATAATCTATATCAATGATCTCTAAAGCACTCAGGTTTTTGAAGGAATGGAGTGGCACAGCTGTGTCGAAGGGAAACTCTTCATAACCGCGGATCAAACACGCACGGTGATCCGGAGCCAAGCGTAGACAGGGAATTTTAGTGAAAGCAGAATAAAGATACTTCAGGTCCCCCTCCAAGGCCAGCTGGGCCCTCTCGGACTTGGAGGCCGAGTCCTTGGATCCGAGGCCGAATGAGGACCAGAGGCCACTCATGCCAGACATAACGCTACGCACGCTGGATACAGAGTGGATGGAAGCCCCATCGCCGCCCTTGGAACGCTGAGGCTTGTTCAAGAAGGAAACATAGGATTGAGAGACCTCGGTATGGATGTTCTCTAGCCGGACATTCATGGGCCCCACGGCAATAGATAGGTCTTCGAAGCGGGATAGGAGGTAGAAGAGGTGGTGAGGAGTGAGCGTCAATTTAGCGGGCTTGATGTTTTGTGATGCGAATCTCAATGCCCCAAAGGAGAGGGCAGAGGCTAATGAAGTGGAAGAGAAGGCACCCGCTGTGGTCGTCGCGCCGGTGGGCGACTGTGGGGTTCCGGCATTGGACTGGCGCCGCAGTTGCAAAGCGTTGGCAAGCGCCTTTTCGTGTGTGCGGACGAAGCTTGCCAGGTTCTAGAAGTAAAATGATGTCTCAGTAACCACGCGAATCTCTCATGTTGATGTTGTACAAAAGTGGGTCAGAAAAAAAAGACGCCAAAAAAAACCTCTCACCTTTATGAAGATTTGCCCATCTTCAGTGTTCAGCTTCTCCATGGTGGGGATGAGGAGGGAATTGTGTTCAAAGGAGATCTTCGCCTGAAGAACTCAGAAGATTCAACAGATGCTACAAGGGACGGTCGACATTGTGCTGTTGCGACCAGAGAAGGATTGTCGCCTAGGCGATGCGAGGAGTTAGCGCGGGCGGACCAGCAAGGTGGAGAGGTCAGGGGAAGGGGTTTACCTGTAATGAGTGAACAGACTTGATAGATCAAATTCGAGATCTCAAGTCTAAGTATGTTTGGTTTTTTTTTCCCCTTGGAGATGAAGGAGGAAAGAAGGAGAAGAGGAAGGGAAAATGGTGACACGGGGTAACCGCTAAATAAGACTTGTCTGATGATCGCAAAGATAAACCATACATGTACCATTATCAAACAAAAAAAAAAAAAAAAAAAAATTTAAAATATTCCGCCTAAACCTTGGAACCATAGAATTATAAAAATTCTAATTATCATTCTTATTATGATTTGATTTGATTTGATCTGATTTGATTTCCCAATTTAATCTTTCCCCATCACATACGAGGTTGACTTCCCATCACTTCAAAAGGACCTTAACATACATACACGATAACGATGCGAACAATACGAAAGGCAAAAGACCGAAATTACACCATAAGATACCTCCAAAAGCCTCGGGCAATATTTGTTGCTAATTTCCTGCATCTACTAAACCCAGATAGGCGTAAGTGGCGACCTATGGAGGGGTCAGTCTAGGATTTAGTTTGATTTGCTCTTGGCCGCGTCTATCAGACCCTTCGGTTGGATCGTCCGAATCTCTCCTATGACGGGATAGCATTGGAAATGCTCGATGGTGTGAATCCTGCATTCGACTTAGTCGGCTTGGTATCATACTTCTGAGTCGATCCCCGAGCAAGGCCCATCAGTGGGTCCCTCCGAGTTGCCCCCCCTCCTTGTCCTTCGATCGACATACAAAACTTTGGAAAGGAAAGAAGTTACCTTTTTCAGCAGGACGTCGCAGCTGTCTGCACCAGCAATCTATCTCAACCAGCATCGATCTAAACTCGAAGCAGCCACAACCTCCAGCCGCCCATGCAGCCCGGGTGGAAATGCCGAGAATCAGCGAGCGCAATGTTTGGCTGACTTGCCCCGTGCTCGTTACTATGATCCACTTCATTTATTATTTTTTTTTTTCCTTTTCTTTTTTTATGCAAAAGCTAAAGCCCGCCTTTTCTTACTCCTTCCCGAGTGGTCCTTACCGGATCCTGCGGTTGGTCATCTGCAAGTCTACGCTTTCACCGTGCAGCAGATCAAGCCTCTGTGTCCGTTCAGGGGGCCATGATTGGTTCAAGGCAACCCCATATCGTAACTTGACGATGAATGGGAGAGAAAAAAATGTCTGACCTAGAAAATAATCCGGATCACGCAAAACAGAGAATGAAGACGAACGCGGGCCGTTGGTGTTGATGACTCCCAATGAACCATCCTATCAGCCAATGACGAGGCGGGGCCGACCAATGCGCTATCTGGGATCATCCGAGTCAGCTCGCACTGACATCTGACATTCCACTGGGTCAGGAAGTGGAGTCGACCCGATTTTTAGGAGAATCTCCAAAAGAAAAAACACAACTTCAGGAAAGATGACATCAAAAAAGAAATCTACATGGGGAGATAGTGGGATGTGAAGCATTCCACATTTGCCTCCCCCACTATCAGACTATACACACACACCGCTTCCTGCATTCTTGGGATTCATCCGCGGGGCGTCAGTTGAGCCATGGTTCGACGTGACCCCTTCATCTCGGGTCGAATGAATTCAATTAATGTGACGGGGGCCGCGCAAGTAGATTTGGATACATCGTACATGCTTCCAACGTTGCACCTCACCCCCTTGACCCGGGTGGCATGAGATGTTTCAAAATAGAGAAACCTATACCTTGTACAATCGGTTTGTTTTGAATCATTGAGAAAAAGCATCGAAGTGCCCGGGGCCGGGGTTATATCTAGGAGACAAATGTATGTGCTAGACACATTCCGCACCCCCAGATGTTACAGACGCTCGGTTCAACACCTGATCCTAGCCATGCCTGCAGTTGCAAGGAGTTCGCATGCAGCTATCCTTGCAGGTATACCTCCGTGTGCCCCTCTCAATGCCGCCCTCAGCTTGCCGAGCTTTTGCGCCTTTTACGCTTAGCTCACCCCTTGGGGCAATGTTTGAAGCACATGGGAATCTGAGAATCAGGAATTGGAGATCGGAATCAAGGAGGGGTTAGCCACATGAGAATGCGATCGGCCAGTTGCCCCACCTCCTTGAATGCGTACGCAGGGCAACTTTGAATGAATTTGACGTCTCTCGGACGTGGACCGGACTTTTTCCACTCCGTCGATCCAGCACGAGGAGACGATAACTCATTTAAATCGTGGGCGCCATCCTCATTGGGTAAGATGCAGAGTCATTTGTTGCAGTGCCAAGACCGGTGGCTTGTCTGAACCTGCATCTTTGCTTTTTGACATCGGGGAGTACTCACGCCACAGATACTTCCAGTGTAGCGATCTGCGGAGAGCCAAATAGAGACGGGGCCGACAGGATGGGGTCACTACTTTGTCTTTTCGTGAGCAGCCTTGCCTTTACACATCCACTCCTATACACGGGCACTAAAGTAGTGCAGGGTGACACTCGCTTCCCTCTTTAGTGCTGATTGTCCCCAAAACTAGCTAAGGCAACCTAAAAGATGCCGGCGGCTACCGCGCACCGCATTCTAATTAAATGCGACGCGTACCACCCATGGCCTCTGCCACTCGTAACGGCCGTAGCAGGCATCGGCATCTGAAGTCTGATCGGAGGGACCGACGTACAGGCGAGAGGCTAGGGGAAAGAAAGCGAACAGCCACGATGTTTGCTTTTACTTTTGCCTTTTCTTTTTCGCGCTCGATCGGCATGATCAGCAACAAGGGGGGGGCCACAATGACTAGGATTAGAGAGTAAAAGGCTAATTACTAGTAAAACAGAGGTTAATTAGCCTCACATCGGGGTTAACAGTCAGGTGATTATAGCTCGGTTTTATGCCGATATTCCGTGGGCGGCTAAAAGAGGAGCCTTGGCCAACCCATAGGGTATTTTCCAACCCACGGCCCCGATCAAAGCTATAAAAAAATGTTTCCAGCCTATCACCATCCTTGTTCAGCCCTGTGTTACGAGATCTGAACGCCTAGCATATAGCGGTGAAGCTTGCCGTGCGCGCCGGACGTTTTAACTTTCTATTTCCATGGTAAATCTTGGTATAGCTTCTTTTTCTATGGTACGTATGGGGTAGAGATGGAGCGTCTCGGAGGTTCAATGGCATGAGATAAGTCAGACCTGTTGCACTGCCCGGTGTACTAAACCAATTTAGCGTCGTACGATCGATCGAAATTTCTTCGGAGATGATAAGGAGATTAGAGCAGTGCTACAGTGAAGTTGCCCCGCGGTCGGAAGGGAAGATAAACAAACATTTTGACTTCAATGGTTTGGATTGAGATAAACCCCGCCATCAACAACAATTTTCAGTGATGATCCTTAGTGTAGAACCATGGGTCTTATTCCCTTATCTTTCTGCGTCTGCGGGGCTAACCAGCCACAATCCAGTTACCGTCAGCCACAGACCCCACTACATGTGGCTCACCAGTGTAAACAGTCATGTGATGCTGACGTCGACGCCGTTGAAAGCTGTCCCAACCGGATTCGGTTGCTTCAATTTGGAGTACCTGGACCTAGATTTGGAACCATTATGCCCTGAATATGTCGTCGGACAAGGCATCACCTCTTGATCAGTATGATCCGGCCGGATTACCAGACTACGACCATGATTTTATAGATCCCGACGAGCTTGACCGCTTCGAGAGGGCGTTGAATGCACCGGAAGCTTCCCCACTGGTAGCCATCAACGACTGGCGCCCGATCAACCAACGAGTACGCAAGACACGCGGTCGGCGCAAAACTCCCAAACGAAGCAAGGATGAAACGAGAGAAGGCGTCCTCTACACATTACTCAAGTGGCCATTCTTGTTCACCGTGTTCGCATGGATCGCCTTCTTGAGCTGTGGTTACGTGCTAGTGCGGGTGTACATCTTCCTCTACGAACAATGGGTCACATGGCGGGGCAAAAGAGAGCGGCTTCGCCGAGAGTTGTCTTCAAAGACAAACTATCCAGACTGGCGGAAAGCGGCCCAGGCGTTGGATGCCTATCTTGGGAATGAGGAGTGGAAGCAGGCGGACGCTTACGCTTACTATGACTCTGAGACTGTCACGAGGGTTGTATCAGAGCTAAGGAAAGAGAGAGAGAGGGCTGAGGCTGAGTTACAGCAAGGTCGCCCGGGCACCGCAGAGCCTCCAGCTGTCGAAGATCTTCGCTCATTGTTGGAGGCTTGTGTCAAGAATAATTTCGCTGGCGTGGAGAATCCTCGCATCTACAGTCAGACCTATTCAGGAACGAAGGAATTGGTTCAGGAGTACATCGATGAGGTACATGCCTGTGTCCAACTAGTGTTGGATAGCAAGCAGATCGACCGCGACACCAAGAAACAACATTTCAAACAACTCGATACCAACTTCGGACGCACAGCACTTTGTCTGTCAGGTGGCGCTACATTTGCTTACTATCATTTTGGAGTCGTTAGGGCATTGCTGGATAACGATATCTTACCAGAGATTATTACAGGGACGTCAGGTGGTGCACTGGTGGCGGGATTAGTGGCTACTCGAACCGACGACGAGTTGAAACAGCTGCTGGTCCCCGCCCTAGCCCATCGCATTCGCGCTTGTCATGAAGGGTGGACCACCTGGGTTCGTCGTTGGTGGAGAACGGGCGCTCGGTTCGATACGCTAGACTGGGCCAAGCAATGTAGCTGGTTCTGTAGAGGCTCCACTACATTCCGGGAAGCCTATGAACGAACAGGGCGCATCTTGAATGTGTCTTGCGTTCCCTCCGATCCTCACTCCCCGTCTATTCTGGCAAATTACCTGACTTGTCCAGATTGCGTCATTTGGAGCGCGGTGCTCGCTTCTGCGGCAGTTCCCGGAATTCTGAACCCGGTAGTGTTGATGTACAAAAAGCGTGATGGTACTCTTGCACCTTACTCTTTCGGGCATAAGTGGAAGGATGGTAGTTTGAGGACCGATATACCAATCAAGGCACTGAACTTGCATTTCAATGTGAACTTTACCATCGTCTCGCAGGTATGGCTAGTCAGGCAATCCATTTGAGTTCAACTGTTAACACTATTTTTAGGTCAATCCGCATGTCAATTTGTTCTTTTTCAGCTCCCGGGGAACTGTGGGTCGACCAGTCACTCATCGCAGGGGTCGTGGTTGGCGTGGCGGCTTTCTTGGCACCGCGATTGAACAATATATCAAACTAGACCTTAACAAGTGGCTTCGTGTGCTTCGGCACCTTGAGCTACTGCCGAGACCCCTAGGTCAAGACTGGAGTGAGATCTGGCTACAGAAATTCAGTGGCACAGTCACCATCTGGCCAAAGACTGTTGCATCCGACTTCTTTCACATTCTCTCTGATCCGACGCCGGAGCGGCTTGCGCGCATGATCCACGTTGGTCAGCAAAGCGCTTTCCCAAAAATTCAGTTCATCAAAAATCGGCTGAACATCGAAAACACTATTATGAGAGGCCTCCAGCAATGCTCCGCCACTGGACGCTCCTTGTCCCCGATTCTATCTCGCCGAATTCCATTTCCGGACAACGAAGACCCTCTGGTTGAGCGATTGGATGACAACTTTCCAGAACGCCATGACTACAAAGGTGACTCGACGGACGAGACTATGTCCCAATCAACCGCCTCGCGCCCACATTCCCCAACCTCAAATCCTAGGAGGGGTAGCCTTATGGAGGAAATGCGCCGCCAGTCAGCCGTCTTCTTCGACGACGACCTTTATGGCGACGACTACACTGCCGTCACCTGAGATTAGTTGGCGGCTCATGCGCCCGGGTATTACCTAGCAGCCCCCATGACGTCGAGCAGGGTCTTACTCATTCCGGATACATGCAGCCCCGCTTTCCATTATGGTCCTTCCGCCCGATGTGATATTCGATATGACAGGCGGCTCATGCTGATCTCATTCTAAGCTGCGGGTACTCTCGGGCTTTTCTATCTATCTGATGTCGTGATTTTATCCTTTTGCGCCCCCGCTTTCCATACCCCCAAGGAGTTCTCTCAGCCAAGCCTGGATACACGTTCAGCCTTAAACTTAAATTGTTTTTTTGTATTTTCAGACTGTTTTGTACGACGTTACGATTACCTTCTCTTTTTGTCTTTAGCTTTTATTGTGCGGGACGGTGCGGGGAAAACCTATGTCATATACATATCTCCGGCCATTCTGATCAACCCGCGTGTACCAATATATCATATTTCTAGTGAGCTGGTCCAATGATATCAATCCAGCCTTAAATCTACTATTTCCGGGATGTTACCATAATCCATGCATGATCGACGCCTGCAGTAGCGCGGACGGTGCCAATATATTTTTATATGACATTACTCATAGAAGCCACATGACATCACTTAACAATATGCAATATGCCCATGGATGCACCCGCGCGTCATTTCATTCAATTAGGTAGCCGCCGCCCGCTAATATACTGCGAGATGCTGTCATTCAATATATTATCTCCTTCAGTATGTATAGTCGATCTACTGCCAAGGTAGTCAAAATTATGGTAAATTCGTTGATCGTCGGGCTAGGTTGACCTTCCTACGTAACCTCGTCAGTGGTCAATGTGAATACTTTTGGACACAGACAGATTACTGCCAACCTTTTGCATCGAGGCAAGTAGAATCCACACGGTAGGTTGATGTTGATCTTTCAAAGTTGCCGATTCGTTTGCTCATGACCTCAACCATAGAATTCCTTTTCCAAGTTTTGCAGACTAGGTACCTACCACTCTCCATTGTCCGTTTCTGCTCCATGGGTATCTCGCATAGCCCATTGCATTCGAATCCCCAGCCATCCGTGCTCACGATAACCAGCACACACCTGTACAATGATTCGGACCTTGGGAAAAGCACATAACTACGTTTATTCCCAGGTTATCAACTATGCAAAATGATTAGACCATACATATCAGCTTCAATATTGCAATATCAATGGCACACAAAACCACAAAAACACAGAATGGACTGGTGAACACCAGGTTATCAAGGTACATGTGTATACTTTGAGAGGTGGGGCAAGTGGGGCCAATCATGTTGATCCTCACCCACTCCTATACTAGCGCCAAGAAACAACGCTTTTCGATTCAATCTTTACCTCTTTTCTTCATCTTTACTTTCATTTGATTCTCTTTCTGTGCGTCAACTTGGCATCAAGTTACATCCTTTAGATTTACGGTTGTATTTTGGAACTACCTGGTATATGGGAACTAGACTATCTCCATATTCGAGTCATCCTTTTAAACACACATGCTCATTGCTCAAGAGACTTGTGCTTTTCCTCCTATCTTCGGAGCCAACCACTGATTCCCAAAGCTCCCTGGCAGGCTCATCGCTAGACCTGCCTACAAAAATTAACCCCTCCAAAACAGCAAGTGCTTGAACCCAATCATGGACATCTATGAACCCTGCGGTGATCTTAAGATGTGCCAGGAACCAGCCATGGACTCCTCCTCCCTTCGAAATGAGTCCACCAAGGAACAACGACCAAAATAGAAGGTCGGGTGCCATTATCCGTAACTGATCGTAGCATCTTAAAATCCTCTGCTGAAGATTCCGACTGAGGTGCTCCAGACAAGGCTTGCTTTGCAACCCCCAGACTCGGCTGGTCGCATATACCAGAATTGAGATGCAAATGACGTCGTCGAATGGTGTGGTTGGCACTTTGTAGGGCAAGGAATACAGCTGATGCATAATTAAGAGAAAACATTCGTTCTCAGCGGGCATGTGCCGAAAGTCAATCTCTATCATTCGCTCGTGAAGGCATACGAGCTTTCCAAATGCTTTTATGATTTTGATTAGATCGTCGGGAAGATCCCCAAACCAAAAAGCGTTGTGGAAGCGCTGTCCAAGCGACAGTGATGCTGGAAATGGGCTTTCTTCGAGACAGCTCGAGTTTCCTCGAATCCATGTTTCCCATCGCTTTGATATTCCGAATGCCGGAGGTGAGTTTCGAACTATTCCTTGCAGGGCATCACAGCTTAAGAGCTATTAGTAGCGAACAAGAAATTTTCCATACAGCAACGTACCAGTATAGAACCGAGAGTGTTTGAAGAGATATCTTTTCAAGTCCACCTAACCTGGTGATGACATATTGCAGTCCAGCAATATGAGCCTCCACAGATACCAAATCAACCTGGGCACTCTATTTGTACGGTAAGCGGGAGTCTGTTGTCATTATCATTTCCAATATCCTCTTTCTTACCTCGACACACATTAGTAATGCGATAACTAAAAGAATCTCCTCCGAAACCTCCCCGGATGAGTGCACCAACAGACTCTGAAGAGAGTTCAATGACCGCGAGCGCAGCTGGAGTGTATCCTGCATCGTTCTTTGGAGCTGTCGAGTTGATCCATCGGTCATCGTTAAGCGACCAGCTAGGCACCCGGCGCCCATGAGCAAGACCGTTTCAACCAACGCTGGCTGGCTAAGGGCTGTTCGGAGGAACCAAACCGACATAACATTTGAACTGAGAGGAAAGGCAATTTGCGAGACATATGTCTTATCTAACATCGGAATCAGCGACAGATCACAGAAACAAAACAATTCAAAAATCAGGTTCCCTGTGTGCAAATACTGACAGTGGTGAAGATAGAAGTCCATGCTCTCGTTTGTGTTTTGCGGCAATGCATGAAACGCCTCAAATAAGCCTGCCTGCATACTTCTCAATAGGACACCTGGAGGTGCATGTCGATTATTTTCGTTTCCACCTCTCTCCCCATCTTGATAACTCTGATCACTAGTGCAGCTCGTTTTGGGCCTAGGAAACGGTTTCAAGGATGCTTTCAACTTTTGAAGCTGCGTTTCTTTCCTCAGTCGATGAGTCCTTGTCTTGATAAAAGATTGCTTCCTCCTTAAAGAGGTGTGACTTTGATCTTTGAGATCTTGAGTGGTCACCCAGAGAAACGGTGTTGTCTTCTGAGGGAGGCATGCCGAATCCGATATTCGCTTAGACCGATTATTGGGTGCTTCTGATATTATTATGAAATCATTAGCCATCATTACGATTGATTACACTGCATTGACTATCATTCTAGGATTGAACAGGGAACATCGAGGAGAGATTCTATTTCAGCCCCATGCGATCTGCAATGAGGGGAACATCACGTCAGCTTGACAGGGGGGGGGTGATTGGCTAAGGGAATATTAAAGGTCTTCAGACCGAGTGATCCCCCAACGTGCTCCCAACTTTGCAGGAAGGATACAGGGTCAAAAAGCAACATACAGCCCACTTTGAGGACGGGAGCTACCGTCGTGACCCCTATGTCAATCTTTCCAAAGTTACACTCTGGCCACGAAAGTACAAATACCCTATTCTAGGTACAGTACGACCTCGAAATACCAGGCAAAGTTTATCAAACAATTGATACGTGCACGTACTAAACAAACGGCCTACTCGGCAGCCAATGCGTTTATTTCGGATTTTAGAATGTTATTTGACTTCCGCGGGAACTCTAATCTCTTTCCTGATATCTTTGATTGAACCACCACCTTCTAGCAGCCATTCCCAAGATTCATATTCCAAGAAATGACCACGGGGCATGCTGTTGGACCAGCAGATCTGTATCACAAATTAGTGTCTTCCCAAAGGCCTTCCACAGCGAGTCTGGGGGCTCCTCATGGGGGTTGGCAGCTGTGATGGATAACAATCGACATTCATCAATGCGACAGATACTTAGACTCGCCACTATTCTAAAGTTGTACCCACACCTAGTTAGTGCCTACTTGGAATATATCCTTTTGAAGTCAAGTGACGTGTCTGTTCAGAAAATTTTGGCATTACTCAAAGCCATAGATAAGAGCTGAATGGAGAATACATTATCATACATGTTGTAAGCATTGAAACTTGTCGTGACAAGCGTTGCTGAATCATATGACAAGCCATGTATCAGTGATAGCTTTTGCGGCCTGTTCATCGCCACCGAGCGTATGAAGACATTGCAAGGCGTAGGCAGCCTCACGTGTGAAGTCTTCTACAAATTTTTGTGAGACTTCAGCTTGATGTGAGGATTGATCAGCCTCACCCATCACCACATCAGCTCCGTCTACTGCAACCGATGCTTCGTCGTTCTGTTCCTGGATCTTTTGTCCGAGCTTGAGCACTTTTTCGTACCCCTCAATGGCCAGGTGACCCAACCCAAGACCATGGTATGCTCGTGCAAAATTGAACTCCATCTCTTGTCGCTCTTGGAGCAACGTTCCAGGTTTCATCCGCACCCGGCGGTATTCATTAAGGAAGGAAAGCCCTTGCATAATCAAGTAGTGTCGGTTCTCAGACTGTCGCTTGAGAGAGTGGTGGATGAAGCAAAGCCCGATAGAAAGAAGCAAGACTGGGTTTTGATCATCAAGAGCATATGCGCGGAAGAAGTAGTTCAGGGCTGGGTAGAAACTGCCTCCCGAGTAAAGAATATGCCCGTAAAGGATAAGAAGGGCGATGTCGAGTGACTCTGCGGGAATTCGCTCCCCGGACTTGTCTTTGGTTGTGAGGGAGGCACGCTCCTTCCAGAGAGATGGCCGGACGAGACTAGGTTTGTTCGGATCGTCTGGAAGAGTGAAATCCATTGCCTTGATCTGACGGAGCATGAATTTCATGTTGGGAGAATTGAAAAATTGTGGCTTGTGTGCATCACCAGAGATACGGCTCAACATCGAGAAAAGGCGATATGTGTCAGTGACAAATTGGTATTCCTTGATGAACCATCGCGCTTCGTGCGCTAGGGCTTCCTCATCATTTGCCCGAAGGGCACAGGTAAACCAGCAGACATGAATCAGACGCGACTTTGGCTTAGAGTGGAACCAGATACTGGCTACAGCGGCAGAATTGAGCGCGTCATATGCTTCTTCAACCTCTCCCTGTGATGTTAGGAGGAGGGCGTATTGGAGAAAAAAATCAAGCCACTCATCAAAGGGAATGCCGTAGTATTCGTCGGGTATCTTATCTGACAAGGGTTCATCGGGACGATCATCGCCTATACGTGGATTTCAGCTCAGAGCCATAGCCAACTTATGGGGAGAGGGATTTGACTTACCTATGCTTTTCTGAAGACGACCGGCCATCTCGTGAGCTTCGTTTAGCAAAGTACCACCCTTGCCTTTGTCTTTCCTGTGGTATCCCTGGAATTCCATCTGCCTTGTCATAGGATAAAATATTCGGTTTGATCGGAAATCACGAAGCAGAGCATCAGCAATGTCAAGCCAATCTTCAGTAGCTTCATAAACGCCATCCTTGACTTGGGGTTCTAGCTCCTGCAATTTCTGGTACAAGAACTGAACATCCTCTATTCGCTGACCTTCCTCTCCGGCGGGCGTTTCTCGGTCAGGACTCAAGGGTGCCAGACCTGTAAAAGCCGTAGCTGGTTTTGGTGCAATTGGCTTAGGGGCCCCAGTTTCGGCTTCCCTGAATTCAGCTGCAAGTTGCTCGAGCCTTGCGTCTTGCCTGCGCCGGGATCTGCCTTCCTGCCGCCCAAGTACAACTGCCTCATTGATGTACTTCAATGCCTGGTCACTCATGCCCAGGCTTTCGTACAGCTTGGCGAGCGCAACTCGCGATTCCATATGTCTCGGATCATGCTCAGCAACAGTGAGATAGCCAGTCTCAGCCTCTTCCATTTTGCCGAGTTGCATGCAGCAATCAGCCATCGCCATAAAATAGCCGATATCTGCATGCTCATCAGTCTCTTGGATCGGGAGATAAAAGCGAAAGGCTTCTTCTGGCAATCCGCTATCCTTCAAGGCGTCTGCCACTTCGCGGAAGAGATCACCAAAATCGAAAATACGGGCACCTTCCGAAGTATCATCTGGGTTCAGCCACTCAAAATGATGAAGAGCTTCTTGGTGGTGCTTGTAGCCCATTTTGAGCCGAAAGAGCCCCATTTTGATGCGAAGTTCTAGGGGCAGCCCAAGTCCATATGAGTCTATCGGCCATTGGCCAGGCACATACCCATTGGTCTTGATACGGCGAGGAGCATCGTTGGAGTCCCATTCTCGATCATCATCCTCGAAATCATCCCATAGCACATCATCCCCGCGGCCCAAAAGCCATCTGGAAACAGACTTCAGGGCATGGAGTCCTTGAACAGGTTGTCCAGTTATGCTAAACAGCTCGACATAGATGTTGACCTCAGACCAACTGAAACGAGTCTCCTGAGGATCGAGAGACAGATAGAACTCTACGCTATGCACCCAGTGGTCGATGGCTTTGGGTACTTCATTGAGGTCGATGTAGATTTCTGCCAAGTGTCGAAGGGCTCTCGCATTGTGCGGCCGATCTCTCAAGATACGCTCATACTCACCAGCTGCCCTGCCGTTGTACATGAGTTCACGGTAGATTGCGGCTCTCTGGTACCGAATATTGTAGTTCTTGGGCTCGATTTCAATCACGCGGCTGTAGCAGTAGATGACATCATGTAATGCCCTTTTGCGGTCTTCACCAGCACGCTGCAAGATAAGCCGAGCGACCTTGAGCCAGACGGTAGAATCTTTGGGTCGGGTATGGGCGCCATTGAAGAGAGCCGCCAAAGCCTTATCCTTTTGGCCTTGGGCCAGGAAGATTTCGGACAACAAAGAATGAGCCGGGAACATTTCGGGGTTGTTCTGGATTGCACGCATCACACGATCCATAGCTCGATCGTAGTCGCCATCAATAAATGCTTCGGTAGCTTCTGAGTGCAATATCTTGAATTCTGGGCCAGGCTCCAGAGGTTTACGGGGACCTCGTTTGATACCTTTTCCACCGCGGGCTCCCCAACGACCTGAGAAGCGTCCCCCACCTCGACGTTGGCGTCGACGTCTTGCATCAGAATCAGAATCATCATCTTCTGGCTGCTCTTCGTTGCTGAAAATGCGGTAAGTCACTGAGAGTTTTTGATGGTTGAAGAAACATACCTCTCGCTTAGGTCTTCTTCGTATGCCACATAGTCCGAGTCATCATCTCCCTCGTCCAACCCTCGAGGATCCGGGGTGTCATCTTGGCTATCTTCAGAAAGGTCACTGTAGTCATACTCTTGGGCCTGATACTGAGCTTTATTTTGGGCCTGGGGAACATGCGCTGCATCCTGAGAGGGCAGGGCGGTTCCAAAGAGTCGCGGATCAATTGCCGCAGCAAAGACATCTTCGGGGACGAATGGTCGATTCTCAACTCCTTGCCATGGGTACTGCACCTCCTCATCGATTTCTGGATAGGCAGCATAGTCATTCGAATGACCCATGGGGGTATCTGAGTCTTCCATGGCGACTAATGACGCTGAGGGAATGACTAATGCATAGAACCAGGGCGTATCAATGAGAAAAATTAAGGTCTTTTTCTCCCTTCCACTAAATGGTCGGGCACACGATTTATGGCAAGTGCGTTGCGATCAAGCCTAGGCTAGCGCTGGGACCATGGCCCAGACCGCGTATAGAAGCTCGAAGCGTGCGCACTCGGAGGTCTTGTCGCGGGCGATTCAAGCGCAGGGGCGAATGTCCATAGTCACCAAAGCTCTACCCTTGTCGACTAAAAGCAATTTGGAGAGTGAATGAAGAGGATTGGATATTATGGAAGATAAAGTGAAATCAAATCCAGTTGGTTTTCCCTTTCCATTCCAGAATTCGCGGGAACCCGTGATCGCCTTGAAACCGAGACACACTCGCTTTTTCTGCCGCAATTCTCTTTCTCCTCTTCTCCACCATCTCTTTCTCGACCTCTCCTCCCCTTTCATCCCCGTTTTTTTCTTTTCTTTTGGCGCCGGGACCAACAGGGCTTGCTGTGTTTGACACACTATTGCCTTCCTGGTCCTGACTTTCCTTCGTTCGGACCTAATACCGATCGCAAATCTCCAGGTGTCTTTCTGGCTTCCGCTTCCTCCTGAGGTGCAGCCCACTGGACTGGTCTGTGCCCCATTACTTGTCGCCTAAATCTCGAGATTTGGGCTTTGCGGATCTCCGTGGAGTCTTTCGGTCCAGGATATTTGATTCTATTTCATTACGCAAACTCAGCAGGTGCTGCAGGTGTTTTGCAGTAATCTTTTCCACCCCACTGTATTTACTATTCAGACCTTTCAATCGAAATCCCAAACCCAGTAGATATGGCCAGCCATATCATTGGAAACCGCAACAGCACCCCGGAAGCCGCTCCGAACTCCACTTTGCGTCCTCCATCGTCCGCTCGAAACCTCGGATCGCACCAGTTGCGAGCGTCAGCCGACATGTCCGGATTCCCCTCGCCGCTGTCTTCTCGCAGTATGCGTCCGTCCTCGGAAGTTTTCTTCAACCAACAGGGTCAGAATTCGACGGAAGATGCGCTGGACCGGGCAGCTCAACAGTGGCTGGCGGACATTGACCAGAACGAGACCACACTGGAGGAGATGGCAGCCGCTACGCTCGATCAGGACTTCAAGGATGAGCTCAGTGCTATCGAGCAATGGTTCCGCGTTCTGAGTGAGGCGGAGCGGACGGCCGCCTTATATGCTTTGCTGCAACAAACTACCCAGGTGCAGATTCGCTTCTTCATCCAGGTTCTGCAGCAAATGTCCCAGGGCCACCCGATGTCTGGGATTCTCTCTCCGGCCAACTTCGGCGAGAAGGGTATGTCAATCATTTCCAATTTACGCGTGGAGAAGTAATGTAGCTAACGTTTGCTCCCATTTCTAGATGCCATGTCTAGTCGCTTAAGTGATGCTATGTCTAAACTCAACATGGACACATCACGAAACTCCATGGGCCGGCCCCCACCATCTCCAGGCGCCAAGCGTAACTCGGCTCTCGATTCCTCTACTATTAATGCCATGTTTCCCGATGCCGCGGCTGCGATTGCGAAGAAGAAGGCGGAATTTACCCAGCAAACAGGCAATGCACCTCCCTCGAATCGCAACAGTCTGGTCTTCGGTGACCGTACTTCGTTTGTTGCCCCCACCATTTCAGCGCCCGACAACAATGACAGCCTGAGCCAGCCTCCAGCGTCTCCGTGGGCCCAGCGTGGTGGCCTTTCGGACACTCAGCCCCCCATTGCCCGGCCGAAGTCATCGTCGGGCCACCAGCCCATGGGTCAGTTCAGCCAGCCCTCTGCCTCCGGCCTCCGCTCTCCTCTTCCTCAGACCGCCACCATTCCTGCCCCGGATATTGAGCCTCCTTTGCTTTCGCCATACAATGTTGGAAACCACAGCTGGGCGTCGATGACGAACACCCCAATGACTGCCACCTTTGGTCAGCAGCAGAACCAGGGCAACTCCCAAGCTGACATGGTGGCAAATGCGACAGCTATGAAGCTGGCCGCTTTGTCCACTGTGAACAACCGAATTGCTCTCGATGATGCGCGTAAATACCGCCGGTCCCGGTCCAATGATGGTCAAGGACGGAACACTGTCAATCAGGGCATTTCGCAAGGCTTGGCTAGCCCTGGTCTGCCTGGGTCCAATCCTATGGCCGGACAGTTCCTGAATGCGCAGCAACTCGCCGCTCTGCAGGCCCAGCAGCAAGCTGCCATGGCGGGTCGCCGGTCTCGTCCGACGTCTCCCGGTATTGCGATGCAGGGTGCCGGGGCACTCGGTGGCATGAGCTTCACCTCGCCCCAGAACAATGGATTCCTTGCAGCTTACGACCCGAACAACCCTCTGATGGGTAACGGATTAAGCTCTCTGGGTATTGGACAGTTTGGTCTTGGTGGTGAAGGTTATCTGTCTGACCATTCCGAGGTCACCCGTGGACGCTCGCCCCGTGGTCGACGTGGTAGCTCGAAGCCGCCAGAGGACCCCACGGACCCGACTCTTCTGAAGGACATCCCCAGCTGGCTGCGATCCCTTCGGTTGCACAAGTACACGGACAATTTGAAGGATCTCAAGTGGACAGAATTGGTTGAACTTGATGAAAAGGCGTTGGAAGACCGTGGCGTCAATGCACTGGGTGCCCGCAACAAGATGCTGAAGGTAAGTCTTTGCATTTTTCAGGTCTTGACAATAAAAATTCTAATTAGTTCTTCTAGGTTTTCGAGCAAGTCAGAGAAGCTCAGACTGATGGCAAGCTTGAGAACATTATGTGATGACAGCCTTTTGTGCATGAAGCATGGCATGGCGACTATTTTCGAGTTTCCTGTGGAAAACAAAATCGAGCCTATGCCCAGCGATTTCATGGAATTGGCAATTATATTCCATTGTGCTTTTTTTCAATTCTTTTTCAATTTTTATCATTCGTTCTGTGATCTTTTGGTTCACCCTAATATGATGATGGATGTGGGATTCGGCATGTATCAAACGCAGTGATGTCAAGAAACGGATTCATGAGGGAAATTCGGGCTACTGAACATTGAAAATGGCTGGGGTAATCGTAGATATGAACATGATTTTGTTCCATTGTTCTCCAATTGTTTTCCGGTATATAATCTCAATGGTTTATTTGATTCGAACTCTACGCTCTTTCGTACATCGTACTTGGTGGCCCGTGCACCTTCTAGAAACCCGCGCCAAACCTCCGCTCCGACCTCGTCTCTCCACGTCGACCCCCATCTCTCCCCACCAGCTTTGGACAGACCCATTGCCACTCCATACTGCACCTTTTAGCTGGGTTGGATAAGTGGGATATCATTTTACTATCTCAGGCCACATCCCTCCCATATCTGCCCGAGCACAAGCAACCACATTCCCGAATCCGAGAACACGACACAGACAAAAGAATCCCAGGAACAAATCTCCCTCCGGAGAAAAATCTAGCTCGCAAAAATGGCTCCTACAAAGCAGGAACTATCCCTGATTATCAATCCTCTTGTTCCCGAGGCTGTCCAGCATAACAACCGGGTATGTTACGTTAGACCCCTCTCTCAACTGCCTCCAACCCCAATCCAATCCTCGTCAACATAACCTCTCTCAGTCCAATCTCTCCAAGACTGAACACTCCATACAAAAAGCAAGAACAACAAAACTGATATCTCACAGGTCCTCTCTTCTATTCACAGCTTAAGCGCCTTCCTCCTAGGCCTCAGCGCCGGAATCCTCGCCCTCCAATCTGCAGCAGGCTTCGTCTTCTACTTCACCGGCACAGTCCTCCTATCCGGCCTCTTCCACCTGCTACTCATCAAGCGCTCTGGCGGCGCAGGAGCAGGCGCCTTCTTCCCCGGTGCTGGAGGCGAGATCGATGGTAGCATCGAGATGAATCCTAAGACAGGTGTTGTGAGCATGGATCTAGGGGGCAGGAAGGACCGGAGACGATTTGTGCTTCGCAAGGGAGCTTGGAGGGATGTGTGGTTTGGGGGTGGTGTTGTTTCTGAGGCTTTGAGTGGATTTGTGCTTGGGTGGGCTGGTGTTGGGGGGTGTTTTGAGGTGATTTTGGTTTCTTTGGATTAGATTGGAGGACTGAAAGTTGATTTGATCACTTCCTAATGGGGATGGTTCGTTCCTGTATATGAGTCGTGGAATAGATACCACTTTGATGGTTTTTCCCCTAGTTGTTCAATGGTACGTACATATTGATCACAAATATCGGATCAAAATCGAGAATTCCGGTAGGTAAGTTTAGCTTTGTAGTTGTGAAGATAAATGATGATACTACGATTAGAAAACTACGAGTGGCACAATTTGAAATAATCAACGCGATCTATTGTTTCAAGTCGAAAGGGTATCCCTAGTAAACATTCAAGAGGGCAACTAGGCAAAAGCCCGTCGTCCCGTAATTCATCCATATTCCCATCCAAACAAACGCCGGGGTAGATCATAACCAGAAAATCAAAACCAGGCGTATTTCGGGGAAGATAGCAGATAAGTAGTGGTGAAATGAGGTGGAAAAGATTAACGAGTCATAAATCCGGGCATATCATACGGACTCCAAGCCAGGGATGGTCCATTATCGATGCAACACAATATGCAATGAGAAGAAAGTTGATAAATGCACAAGTAAACAGATCATCGAGAACATTTAGTGGATCTCCGGGATCACGTCCGACGAGTTCGCAACAGCACTTTGCAGGGCACTGGTCAAGTCGATGTGGAAGAAGGGTCTGTTCATACCCTGCACCAGAGCGACCTTGCGACGACCGCGGTAGGCCTTGCTGTCTTTCAGGTCGTGCTGCAGCTGCATGTCCTCGGCGACGATGCCACTGTCCTGGGAAGAGGTAGACTCGATAGTTTCTGTCTCGCGCTCAGTCGTCGAGCCGGTCTTGTGGAGGTTGGCTTCGAGATCCTGCTGCTTGTGGAGGGCCTGTTCACGCTGGTTGTTGATCATCTCAGCGTGAGCGGCGGCGGAGGCACTGCCCTCAATCTCGGCAACACTGAAAATGGGTTTCCAGCGGTGGAAACCGTCGCTGGAGGTTGGGGTAGGGAAACCGAAGCCGCCGGCGGCGAGGGCCCGCTTGGTCCAGCGGTTGTTGATGTGGGCAAAGTGCCACTGCACAGTGCGGGGGGAAGCGTACAGATCCAATTGGTTGCGTACATCAATCAGGTTCTGGATGGAGGTAGTATCCACGTTGTTGACGGAGGAGAAATCCAGGATCACGGCTTGCAGGAGCGGGCGGTCGTCTTCAGTCTCCTCAGCCTCGCGGCCAGGGCGTGGACCCGGGTCATTCCAGGGACGATCGCCACGACGAGCGAAGGCATGCGGGTTTGTGCGGCGAGTGCTTTTGAAGATTGTTTGCACCAGAGCGTCGGTGTAGTGGTTGGCGTTGGGGTAGTTGAAGCCCTCAGAGAAGCGGTAGATGAATATACCGGGGTGGGGCTGCTCGAGCTCGATATCGGGATTGGAACCATCGGCATGGTTGACGGGAAGGAAGATCGAGCGGTGGTGGTGCTCGTCGTGATCGGGAGGGTGCTGGTTTGTTCCGAGAGAGCCGTATTTGCCGTCGTTGTCCAAAAGGTGATCGCCGACCACGGAGTGAATTGTAACCCGGCCGAGGAATTGACCCCGGGCCTTGGCAGCACGGAACAGCAGTACAGCAAGGGACACGCAGATGGTGCAGTAGATACCATCCTCAATAGAAGAGAAAACAGTGACGATGACACCAATGAAGAAGATCAAGACATCAAGCGGGGAGACACGCCAGAACTGGTAGACAGTGTTGGGTGAAGTAATCAGATCACCCACAGCGTGGATAATGACACCGGCCAAGGAGGCCTCGGGGATATAATAGAAGACCTCAGTCAGGGCATAGATAGCCAGGAGCACAACGAGAGCGGTGATCAAACCAGCCAACGGGGTCCGGACACCGGCCTTAGACTTGATGGCAGTTCGGGAAAAGGATCCGGTTGAGGGGTAGCCACCCAAGAAAGGACCGAGCAAGTTGGTAACACCAATTCCGATGAACTCCTGCGAAGGGTTGATGGTGTAGTTGTTGACACGACCAAAGGATTTAGAGATGGCAATATGTTCAATCAAGAGAACGATCACGGCAGCTGGGAGCTGGTTGGAGAAGGCGCTAATGATCTTGCTGTCCATTTTCGGCACAGCCGCGCCCTGGAAGCCTCGAGGCACCGAACCGAGCAAATTGAACAATGGGTTATCCTTGCGGTGCAAGTTCACGGCTGCCGAAATCATGGTGTAGAACAGAATGACAAACACGGTACGGAGAGTCGAGGCGAAGAACCAGATCTTCGCCTTGGCCGGGTATTTTTTAGCCGCGTAGGTGCAGCCAGAGCGGATGATGTACAACATGGCACATGCAGTGATACCCATAGCGGCATTGATATCCGCACTAGGGAGATGTTTCAGAGTGTTGATGATAACCAGGTAGGTCGCATCACGAGTAGAGAAATCAGCGCTCTCGCCGAGCATGTTTTTGACCTGACCGGTGGCAATGTTGATGGCAGAGCCCGTCATGAACGCAGAGATAGCTGGGAGCGGAATGAAATCCACAATGAAACCCAAACGGATCAGACCCAAAAAGCAAACGATACCACCCAAGATAACAGCAAGAGTGGAGGCAATCATATGAGCGGGATAATCGGGGTATTGGGCCTGAACCTGAAGCACGATAGTACCTGTCAAGGTAGACATGACGGCCACAGGGCCAATAGTAATATCCTTGGAAGTTGCAAAGAACCAGTAAACCAGAACACCCATGAACGAAGAATAAAGTCCATATTGCACGGGTACCTCAGCCAACTTAGCGTAGGCCATACCCTGGGGCACGACAACGGCACCAACAGTAATACCTATGGAAAGATTGTCAGATGACGGTTATTGATGAGATTATGCATTAGTCACATACCAGCTACCAAGTCACCCATAAGCCATTGCAAGTTGTAACGGGTGATCCAAGTCAAGAAGGGAAACAAATTAACGCAATAGTCAATCATCTGCTTGCCAGACGGGGCAATCTCGCAGAGCCAATCGATGCTGTTGGGCTCTGGTTCGTTGTAGGCACAGGTATCGACGGTGCCGACAGAAAAAGTCGACTCGCCTCTGGTGACGGGTTCATTGGGAAGGCCCATGGGGTCTCTGTAGGCGACCTTGATACCAAGGCCCTTGGCCAGGCCATGACCAACCTTGGAGGCTTTTTCACCCATGATGTGTATAGAAGGGATTAAAGGTATCAACCGAAGCAAGCAACGGTGACGGAAGTGGACCGGGGGTACCGGGGAGATTGAAGGTGAGAAAGTCGAGTGACGGGTCGTCAAAACGCGGTGACGGCTTCCAGAATATAAATGTCAACTGTCAGACGATCACGCACTAGTCATGTCGACCACACGAGAGCGATGTCAAGGTTCAAAAGGCGGATAAGGGGCAGTTTGTTGGTGGAATGAAATGGTGGAGTAAAGGTGTGATTCGGGTGTCGATGGCGTAATATCGAACTCCCCAGATTTTGGTCAATTGCAGTTAGAAACACGCACAGGTCGCTTTTGAAGCAGAGAAACTTCAAGGATTAATACGGGAGAAAAAGCAAAGAGAACAGTAGGGAACAGAATGTCCGCAGCAAGTTCCCACCGATGATCTCAAGCCATCCCACAACCCCGAGTGGAACCGGTGGATGGGCCTGGATGGTGAAATGACGAAGGAGCGTGGAGCCCGTTCTCGATTCTTCATACAATCTTATTATTCTGGTACATTAGGTACGATAGATTAAGTGATCACGGAGCGGTTCCTCTCCGCCCTGGATGTCCCTGAATGTGAAAGACGGGCTCCGATGTCCATGCAATTGAGCAATTCGATCTAGATGCCGCTCTTGACACTTTCCCTGACAACGTAGCAGCTGATAAACGTGCATTACATAAGAAATCTGGAAAAACGCATGCAGGGAAGCATGACATAAGCTTCCCGCCAAGCCTCGGCGGTGACGAATCACCACATCCACGCGGGCGTGTAGATGATCGGCCATGGGTCCCACCCACCAATCACATTCTTGGACGATGGTGAAATCGCCCGTGCTGATGGTGACAGCAAGAGCAAATTTCGACCAGTTCCACGTTTCGACTGGCTACGAATTATCCTGCGACCCTCTATTTTCACTGTGTCCCTTCTCCACGGAGGACCGCTCACCTCTGAGGTGCTGCGTTTCGAGTGGGTTCACATTGTGCTCCGTGTCGCCTTCTCCTTGGCCTCGCTCGTATACCTTTCTCCATCCGACAGCAGGAACGAAAACATGATTGTGGGGTCTTCTTGCCGCGTCCCCTGTCCGCGTTAGCTCTTTTTGCCATCAAAACGGTATCCACCCACACAACTCCCAGTCCGCGCTTGATAGGAGGGAGCGGGAAAATGGGAGATTGGGTTTGTCGGTGCCTCCTACTCTATCGGTTTAGTCCCTCGGATTACGAAGGGTTTCCCGTGACTCTACGCTATTCGCGCCCTTCTGCATGGTTCAACAACAATAGCTTATTCTGGCCTCGTGTGCACCTGGACCTACCGTTTCCAAGACTTTGACCAAGACTTTAACGCGCGGTTTCCAGGTATATTTCGTGCCCGGTTAGCGTAGGGAGCTAAACCCTGATCGGCACTGGAACACACTGGGTTTCCAGCTGCTTCGAACTGCGTCACAGATCCCGAAGATCCTGGTATCTTGGACCGAGCTCACGCAACCTGTTTACAAAGCTTTTCCAACGTCCCTGTTCCACTTTGGAATCACAGTAGTCTCACACTGTATGTAGAACCTTAGGCTTTTAGACACTCCACAAGCAATAAGCAATATGTGTATGCAGCCTGCGCCTCCCCACTAATTTCGCAATACAGATCCAAATCACGCCATCTAGCTTAATATGGCTGCGGCCCATAACTTAAAAGTAACGAGACGAGCCGCTGGGTCTAGTGCGTGTCAGGCCAAGCTTGAAGTTATTAATCTGGTGGCTGCTCCGAGACCTCGTCACGCCCGACTCAGCCCACGCCATGGCATGGTTCATGCTTTGAGTTCGATCTTATTTATTTGCTTTTTCTATCTCGTGTTTATTTCTCATGGAATTGTTCTTTGGATTTCCTAATATTGGTTTCCAATAACTCAGCGCAAGGTACACCGTTATACACTGACCTTGTGTATAGATCCCGCGTGGCTTACTCACGTGGCAAATAAGAACATATTTCCCGAGATCAACCAACCAATAACACACCGATTCCGACGCTCAATTCAACAGCAAAGCGCCCTTTGCGGCTTGCCTCGACATACGAGTATTTCAGCCATCCGAGGCGCCATCATGTAGCTAGTCGGTTCGCCTGACCGAAGCGAACTGAACACACCATCTTACTGTTGAATGGCGTATATGCTGCTGCTATCGCGGTGAACTCGGTCCACCGTATTATCCCGTCTACAGAATATAGGGTCTATGGTCTCTTCTGCTGTTTGACCAGATCGTGTTCCTAATTGCTGTATGGGATTTTACTTTTTTCATCCTTCTCACTTACATCATGCTGGCTGTTTTGACCTCGGTCCTCTGTCCTCCGCACAGATCGGGTGCTAAATCCGGATATCTTATGCGCACCTACTACATACACAGAGTCTTGAATCGGGCCCCTTTCCAAGGCTCTCGAGATCTGAATCATAGTTGCGCATCATGATGTCAGCCATGGCCGGATGATCTCGTTTCGGCACAACGCATATGCAGGGCCCGGACGGGCAACTCACTTTTCGCAGGGATGAATAAACTTCTAAGCTTTCCACTGGCGTCACAGTACCTCCTATGAGTCCCAAGTGCGCTGTTACACTGCTGTCGATGAAACATTCAGAATCCTTTCTATCTCGAGAGTTGGGCATGGACGAGGGTCAGGCATGAAGCTTTTGGGGCCGCGGTACTCCGTACATCGCCAAGAATACATTGCGGGGCTTTTTTTGGTGAGATGATTTCATCGAGCGTGCGGATGTGCGCATAACCTTCCAATGTTGTGATGCATCGGTCCTACAGTAACTTGTGTGAGCTCTGGAGTATTAATTCTATGACTGGTTCCTAGCACCGTCGGTTCTTGATTGGGTATGGTCCTGTGGTGAAGCTACCAAATACTTGAATATATTTGGTTGCGTGCCAATCTACAAATATCACTTGGTACAAAAACATCATGGCGGGAATCTAGTGGCAAGGTTTTCTTGTTCGAGGGGTAAGCGAATTCGATTATGACCTAAATCGAGATTGCTGTCAATTGACTAAGGGGAAAGCCCAGGTCGGCCACACAAAATCTGGCTGCTAGTTACTGACAGTCTCAGATGTATTCTGGGAGGAAGATTCCAGGACCAGCCACCTGGGCAACTGACGACCTGACGACCTCAAAAATCTCTTGAGCTTCCAAAGTTAAAGTCCTTGAATCTTCTCATCATTGATTATAATTGGCCTACCCACCTAAATTCAGTATGCGCCTTAGAGTCTCACATCATATACCGCCATTTCTGCGATAGTATGGTTGGCAGAAAGTAACAAGTAGATTATATATGTCTATCACCAAAGTATTGTTCTCATTTGAAGGGTATATATAGCTTGCATGTGTAGCAATAGAGGTACCTCATTCCCATTGGTATGTGAAATAATCACTCAACGACTCGCTGCCAACTCACACACATACCAAGTCAGATCGATGTATTCTTATAACACTACAACCGCCTGGACCATCAGGTGTCTCCTGGGACCGGTTTGACAGAGCCATTCTCTTTATTGTTTCTCAATGACGCTCCACGGCTTGGTGCGCAGGGTCAAACCCTCCCTCCAAACCTTGATCCTGACACCATCATCAACAAGAAAGACAGCCATGTCATAGTCACGATCCAGAAGAGATCCATATCACGTCTCATCCCCTCCAGCTTGCATCAACCGCTCCATACTCCAAAAACGGTTAAATCTTTACCATGCGTCGGTCCCACTTCTCCTGAGAAGGCTCTGGATAATGCGAACGGGGGTTTTGGGGGCATCCGCGCAACAATTAAGCTACTGGCCCCAATTTATCATCCCAGTTCATATTTGGGTCAGCGCCTGCCTCTAGCAGGAGACTAGTCGATGATTACTGGCAATTACAGGATAAACCTTGGTCTCTGTTCATTGCGGCAATTAACATCAAGACCTGTCACGAGCAACATATTCATGATATCATCTCTCGTCACTGTGTTTCTCAGTGCTCTATATGCATCATGGTAGCCTGAAATTGACCCTAGGGTAGCCTTCAGCTTCTCTATTTCCAAAGGTGACGGCTGACACAGCTCAACTCTCCCGATATACACGGCCGAGCTTGAAAAGCCTGAAATTCCAGAGCATTTGAACACGCCAGCTAATGCCCCGGGGATTAAAGTCTCTCACAAACAGCATTCAGACAATATCAATCCAATTTTCATATGTGACTATGGCAATGAGGCGAGGGAGAATATCCTAAGCAAGGTTAAACACGTTCGGTTCTTATACCTGTTCACCCTTATGTTGTATGTATTCTGTTGACGGCGCTCCGACGGACTGCGAGGGAACAGCAACTTCAACATTTGAGGGTGACGCGGCCCAGTACACCATCGATTGACACTTGTTTCTTATTCAAAAGGGCAGATGGAATGAAAGACTTTGAAACTATCTCAGAATGTTCCAAGTTTGCAACCTCGGAAGGTCGGTACTTTTCACCACCAAGGTCAGGTCTCAAGGGTCCTCCTCCACTTTCACCCACAAGCATTGGGAATTCCAAGTTTTGCTTCTTATTTCTACCCGTTACATCAGAGGTCATCGTCCCTAGGACGCCTAGGTAGGCAAGTGCCTAGAATACTGAAGTCCCAGTGGTTATACACTATGAGAATCACTACTTAATGCGTGGCGCATCTGGGCTGAATGGTGCAACCTTGTCAACCCACGTCGCGATTACGATTTACAGTTTTTTACAGCGAAGGATCCATGCTAACGAACAATGCATTCAGTTCAAAATCAACGCAATGTCTATTCAGGTCGTCATCAGTGCAGGCTAGAAAAAAAAGGACAAAAAAGAAACCCATCATGAATCACCCCAAGATCCCGTCCGAAGTCGAGACCGAAATCATGGAAAGAATGTGGGAGAAAGAGAAGGCAACATTCTTTTTGAGGGCTCCCTTCACAATCTGGGGCTGCTGCATCGTGGTCTCATCACGCCTCTTTCTCTTTGTTCATCGCAACTCCTGCCGCCACCCGGCAAAATTCCCGGCAAAAACAGATATAAGAGCGCGAAAAGCGTGGAATCAAAAGGAAAGGGGAAAATAGTATAACGGATGAATGGAGTCAAGGTTAAGTGCAAATGGAGAGGTAAGGATTACACACGAAACAAAGAAGGGGGAGAGGAAGGATAAATCCGAGAAGATGCAGGTGGGCAAATGGCATCTTCCAAGTCTTCAGAGCAAACGCCATCGCAAAGCAAAAGGGAAAAATAAACGAGTCAAAGCAATTCCACATGATCAGAAGAAAGGAAAACTCGTGATCAGGTAAGGATTTACCTGTCCTCAACCCCTTCGCATGGTATCATAAGCAAAGTTTCATCAGAGGACCTGGTGGCCTTTCCAATCACGGCGTTTTATGGCCCTATGCTTACTGCGAAGCGCACTGCACCCGCTCAGCACCACCGGGAACTCCATCTTCATCATCCTCGTCCATGGCGGCACCGTGGGCACGGGCCTGGGAAGGCTCGCTGCCATCGATACTCTCGATCTCGAAGTCCTCAACCATAGCATCGGCCGGGGGCTGGGTCTGCTGGATACGGGGAGGGAGAACCTTCTCGAGGAGCTCGAGGTTCTGGAGCTGATCCTTCTGGGGGAACTTGACGTCGAACTTGATGTACAAGTTACCGTGATCGTGGTGGCGGAAAGAGGGCATACCCTGGCCCGGGATAACCTTGATGGCGTCTAGAAAAAGAAAGTCAGCAACACATCTCGCAGAAATGCTAGGAACGTGAGAAAAACATACCAGGGACGATAACCTCGCCAGCGGCAATGTTGACAGTCATCCATCGGTCGTCAAGGTGCTCAATGTGGATAGTGCCACCGGCAAGCGCGGTGAGCAGGTCAATCTCGGCCTGGTAGAACAGGTCATCACCCTTGCGCTGGAAGCGGGAGTGGGGCTTCTGCTCGATCTCAAAGACCACATCACCAGGGAGGACACCAGGCATCTGGTCACCTTCACCGCGGAATTCGATCTTGTGGCCATCACGGACACCCTTGTCGACGTGGACGTGGAGCACTTTGCGCTCAACAATGGTCTTCTTTCCACTGCAGCGCTTGCAGCGGTCCTTGTCGCGGATGATCTCGCCCTCACCATTACAGTCGGGGCAGACAGTCTGGAAGCGCTGGATCATGGGACCCATCTGGCGCATCATGGTCTTCATACCGGAACCGTTGCAGCCAGTGCACTCCTTGACGGCACCTTCCTTGCCACCACGGCCATCACAGCCAGCACAAATAACTGACTTCTGCAGAGCCAGCTTCGAGACCTTGCCCTTGTAGATGTCCTCCAGGTTAACCTTGTGAACGTGGTGGATTGTGCGGGCCTTCTTTGGGCCAGTGTCACGCATGCCACCGCCGAACATGCCGCCGAAGGAACCACCACCGCCGCCGAAGAACTGGGAGAACAGATCCTCGGCGTTCATACCACCGCCACCACCTCCGTGCTCCAGACCCTCCTCACCATATTGGTCGTAGACCTGACGCTTCTCAGCGTCGGACAAAATCTCGTAGGCGTGGGACAGCTCCTTGAACTTCTCCGCGGCTTCCGGGTTGTCGGCGTTCTTATCTAGATGAGACAAAGAAGACGCTGTTAGTTAAATGGTTTCAGGCGCGGTCTTCGGATGGCCAGTCACGTACCAGGGTGGAACTTCAGAGCGCCCTTCTTATAAGCGGTCTTCAGTTGAGCCTCAGTGGCCGTAGGGGCAACCTATCAAAATGAAAAAACACCCGGTTAGTTTTCGAATGAATTAATCAAGCAACGGTGTTATCCGACATACCCCCAGGCAATCATAAAGCTTGGTATCATGAACCATTGTTAAGAAATATTAAGCGAAAGAGAGAAGAGGGATCAAGGACGTGTCGGGATCAAGAAAACCAGGAAAATGACCCAAGTGAGATGACACAACTCAACACAGATGTTGCAGATGTGGGGGGAGAAGGAGGGGATGGAGAGATTGATCAAAGGAAGATTGAATATCGTAGGATAAGAAATCAGGAGCCCGAACTTGGCTGAGTAACTTTTTCAGGTACTGTACGGCGATCGTAAAATAACCAATAGATTACCAGGGCAAAAAGGTCTCGAGCCGTAGTAACTTTGACGGAGATTTACGGTCTATATTATCAACTAATTTTTTGGAAACCTCCAGTTTTCTATTCTCATTGATGCCTGCTCTCTTCTGGCAGTTTCTATGTTCATTTTGAAAAATTCAGGCCCGAGCGTTGAGTCGACGGGATTCTGCGGACTTCGATGTGCTTCTCTGGCTTTCTATGCGCTTCCGCTGTTTCACGACTGTAAAATACCGCTGAGTAAGGCAGTTCAAAATGAAAGGCCATGGGTCGCCTTGCTTAACAAAGGAAAAGAGCGAAGGCGAATTATCGTTGAAGATTCTGTAGCGGGTTCCAAGGTTAAAGAAAAGGTTTCGATGGCAAAATCAGTAATGTACAGTAAACTTTGATTCAGAGAAAGTTTACTGGTTCAGAAGAAACATCGGTGTTGAATTTTCATTTTCATGTCATCCCCGCCACACTTTATAAGCCACAATCCCTTATCGATAAGCAGGAGGGGAAAGTTCTGCCGGTCCACCTTAGCCGGCATGCGGGACTCGCCGCAAAGGAAAATGAGATAGAGAGATAAGCCATTGTTCTGCTAATTCTCAGTTCTCCCTCTCCATTTACATACATACTGTTGAATTCTGTGCTGTGCTCGGGGCAACATCTTCAAAATGGAACAGGATCCTGGATTCATTGCTGCTGTGGAGGAGGCGACTATTGGAGCAGCAGAGGGCGGTGTCCCGATTGGTGCTGCCCTAGTCTCCAAGGATGGCAAGATCCTGGGCCGCGGTCATAATATGCGGGTGCAGAAAGGAAGCCCCGTCCTGCATGTGAGTACCCTGCGATATGAAAGAACCCCTTTTTCCCAATGCTGACTGATGAACTCCTCTAGGCCGAGATGTCCGCGCTTGAGAATTCCGGCCGTCTCCCCGCATCCGCCTACGAGGGTGCCACTATGTACACCACCTTGTCTCCCTGCGACATGTGCACCGGGGCATGTCTGCTCTACAAGATCAACCGCGTTGTCATTGGCGAGAACATTAACTTCATGGGTGGCGAGGAGCTCCTGCGCAGTCGTGGCAAGGAGGTCATTGTGTTGGATAACCATGAGTGCAAGACTTTGATGTCCACATTTATGAAGGAGAAGCCGGAGCTCTGGTAAGTGTCTGTGAATATTGTTTTCATGAGTCATGCTGACTGTCTGCTGTGCAGGAACGAGGATATTGCCGTCTAAGATTTTAGAAGTTGCATATAAGTAGCCCAAAAAGGATCTGGAATCTCTCATTAATCCAACAAGATCATTCCCATATTGCAATTGAACAGGGGATATTCTGATATATCATGAAATTTTAGATGCCCGTGGAAATGGATAAAAAGCCACTGGGGATTATGCGATTTTTTTTATTTGCAAAGACGGTGAATCTCCTCAAAGAAGAACTTGAGATTCTCGGGGTCAACGAAGGGAGTGACACCTATTCGAATCGTGATTAGTATTATGGCTTGGGATACAATGGATTCTTCACATACCGTGTCCGAGGTTGCAGATCCAACCCTGCTTGCCCTTCTTGAATCCTTCGACCATCTTCTCCACAGTAGGAGTGATAGCAGAGGGTCCGCCGTAGAGCATACCGGGGTCAGCATTACCCTGAATAGTGACCCGGCCGTTGGCAATGCGCATAGCCTCAGCAGGGTCGTGCAGCCAATCCAGACCCACAACATTGTAGCCAGAGTTGCAAAGGTCATCCAGCGCGTACCAGGCGCCCTTGGCAAAGACAGTCATAGGGACGGGCTCCAGGCCCATCTCCTGCAGGCGCTTGGGCAGGTTAGCGGAGATGTGACGCAGATAAGGAAGTGAGTGCGAGGCGAAAGTAGCAGGCGAAAGTTCACCAGCCCATGAGTCAAAGACTTGGATCATCTGCGCACCAGCCGCAACCTGGAGCGCCAGGTACTCCACACAGATCTCGGCGATCTTCTGTAGCAATGCCTGGGACTCCTTCGGGTACTTGTAGACCCACTTCTTGGACTGGACGAAGAGCTTGCTGCCACCGCCCTCGACCATGTAGCACAGCAGGGTCCACGGCGCACCGCAGAAACCGATGAGCGGAACACGGCCCTTGAGCTTGAAGCGTGTGAGCGAAATTGCCTTGTAGACGTAGTCCAGCTCCGCCTTGACGTCGACCTTCTTCGCCATCACCTTTTCGTACTGTCCATCGTCCGGCGATTGAAGGGGCTCGGGGAAGTGCGGGCCCTTCTTATCAATCATTTCCACTGTCATACCCATGGCCTGGGGAATGACCAGGATGTCGGAGAAGATGATGGCCGCATCGACGAGGCCATCATAGCGGTCAATGGGCTGGAGGGTCAACGTGGATGCAATTTCAGGCGAGCGGCAGCATTCGAAGAAATCACGGCCACCCTTGGCTTCGTGGTACTCAGGGAGATAGCGACCGGCTATTAACGAAAGTTACAGTCAGAGGACAGTTGCTAAAGGAGTATTGCAAGGGCGAAGGCGGTGTTCAACTCACCCTGTCGCATCACCCAGATCGGAGGACGCTCAACCTTCTCGCCTGCGATTATTAGTACTCTGTCGAAAATTATGGACGGAAGTCTGAAATACCGCGAGCAGCCCTCAGCAACAGATCATTCTTCAGAGGCTCAAATTGTTCCTGCATGGTGATGGTTGATTGCAGGCTGGAGGAGGGAAGTGGGATTCTTCGGGAACCGCGGGGCCGCCGAGAACCTTGAGGGACTCCCGAGCTACAGTATCACGCGGCGCTGCTCGGAGATCAAGACTTGGCACAAATTTCAACAATCCAGGCTATCATGAAATATTGAATGAAAGTCAAACACATTTTGTGAATTAAATTAGATATTCAGTTTCGGCTTTCCATTATTTGAAGCAATTTGTTTGACTTTTATTCAATGTTCAAAAAGTTGGGCGTTCATCTATACAATTCACCCACTCTTTTACTCTTCATAGTGTTTCTTCTTCATGTTTCCCAGATTGTACAGGGAATCATTAAACTCTTTCTGTTGTTTCTCGTTCAATCCAGTGGGAAGATCACTGGTACCGACCGAGTTGATGCTGACCACCATTGTATCTTCAGTCAGAGCACAGTTCAGGCCGTCAGGACCGAGGCTAACCTGGAATGACTCGAGAAGGGCCCCAGAACTAGGCTTCCAGATGTCAGTTGAACCAGGTTCGCGGACAGTATCCACGGATACGATAACCGTTCCCCGTGAATCGATTCCAACTAAACCGAGGACGTTTCCAGAAACCTGAATGGTATCCTGGGCCCGGAGAGCATTGTCCTCGATTGTGTAGCAGAGAACCTGCGAAGATCTGTTTCATATGTTAGATCAAGTTTGATATTATGCACGCTGTAACACATACCCTTCCAAGCTGACCAGAATTACGTTTACTGGGCCTGAAGCACCTGACTGCTCAAGGGAAACATCCCAAATACCGCGCACCATAGCTTCCGATTGCAAAGTTTCCTCAATCGAGATGTTATGGTGAATCTCTGCATTCCTCCAGTCCCACAAAAATAAGTTACCATCAGTGTCACCGGACACGAGAAGGTGAGGTGCCCAGGAGGGGACACAGAGCTTGCTAACGAGGGAAGTATGGCCCAGACAGAATTGCTCAATCACATGCGCCTGTGGAATACCACGAGACACACGAATATGCTCATCACGGTCTCCAGTCAGGATATAGTTCCGCCCAGACACAGATACAGAGATCAGGTCCGAGAGCACTGAAACGTGGCCAATGATGTTGTGGTGCTCGAAGTTGAGCGCGGCGGTTTCTTGCTTCGCAGTCTGGGCTTTCTTCTCTGCCTGAAGTCTCTGCATCTCCAGGGTTCGCAAATTACCTTTGGTGTGGACAGTGAGTGAGGTGGCAGACGGGATGGCGGGTTGCTCCACGATCCTCCTCACATACTCGCCGGGGATCAGTGGCAGTGAGTAGACATCACCAAATTTGTCGCCACAAAGGATTGTTTGACCATCAGGAGTCAAGGCCAGAGCACTCGGTCGCTTTGGCATCATTCTTTGTATATATTAGTATTTGCAGGCCGGAGAGCAACTCAAAAGGCACTCACCGGGAGCTTAATTCCTTGAATTTCCCATCATCACTCAGTTCGAAGACCTGGATTGTCTTGCCGTCCCCAGTCGTAGCAATTACGTATTTGCCATCGGGAGAAGTCACCAAGAGGGGTATGGTGGTACCCGTTAGAGGCTTCTTGTCAGAGGGCTTCTGCCCCTGCTGGCCCTCAGAAGCAGGAGATAGCTTTCTTCTTTTTTCAGGGGGTGCGTCGCCCTCTGTAGTGGGCGCTGCATCAGAAGCAGGCTCCACAGCCGATCCTACATCTTGAGGCCAGACGTCCAGGCGCTGACCACTGGTGGCATCGTAAGTGTAGAGATGACGCCCCGCAGCAGCAATCAGCAAATTTGACAGGCCCTGTGAGTTGCGCTTGGCATATTGCAAGCACTGAAATGGGTGTTGTAAGCTAGCCATGGCGCAGTGCAGGGAGCTATATTTCTTGTATGATCCCAAGGCAAAATTTTGACAGGGCGGACGGATAGTAGATATGCGCGGGTCAACTAGGTGAAAATAGCAAAATCACCACCACTCTGTCGCATCAAAGCTACGCTACTCAAAATACAGAGGAGCTTAAGATATCTACCACAAAGCAGCTTTCAAAAGCAACAAATCATCTATAAATTGTGTTTTGCGTCCCCAATGCCTATTCTCGTGTATCACGTTCGCTCCAAGGCGGTGACCCACTTTATATACCACGTGACCCACTAGCGAACGCACCGAAAAAAGAAATTGGAAATCGGAAGTTTTCTTCTCTCTTAACCAACCTCAACAACAACCATTTGCCCTTAAATAACCTCTCTTCAGAGACGTAAAAGAAGAAATGGGGGGCAGATCCGATTCCAAGGCCGCTTACTTCGATAAGCTCAAGGCCCTTGTATGTATCTCTTTTCTCGCTTATGCGGCTACTTTCCCGAATCACGATGCTAATTTTTCAATCGTTATAGCTTGACACCTACAAGACCGCCTTCATTGTTGGTATCGACAATGTCGCTTCCCAGCAGATGCACGAGATCCGTATCTCGCTGCGTGGTGAGGGTGTCGTCCTGATGGGAAAGAACACCATGGTTCGCCGTGCCCTTAAGGGTTTCGTCGCTGAGAACCCCGAGTACGAGCGTCTGCTGCCCTTCGTCCGCGGTAAGTTTAAATCACTGGAAGAAATGATTTGCAAGGTTCAATTACTGATATGGGATATTTTCAGGCAACGTTGGTTTCATCTTCACCAACGGTGACATGAAGGCTATCAAGGAGAAGATCCTTGCTAACCGTGTCGCTGCTCCCGCTCGTGCCGGTGCTGTCGCCCCCAACGACGTCTGGGTCCCTGCCGGTAACACTGGTATGGAGCCCGGTAAGACCTCGTTCTTCCAGGCTCTTGGTGTCCCCACCAAGATTGCTCGTGGTACCATCGAGATTGTTTCCGACCTCAAGCTCATTGAGGGTGGCAACAAGGTCGGTGCCTCCGAGGCCTCCCTGCTGAACTTGCTGAACATCTCTCCCTTCACCTACGGTATGACCATTACCCAGGTGTACGATGCCGGCCAGGTCTTCAGCGCCGATGTCCTCGACATTGATGACGAGACTCTCCTGAAGTCCTTCTCCCAGGCCATTCAGACCGTCACCGCCATCTCTCTGGCTGCCAACTTCCCCACCGTCCCTGCTACCATGCACTCCCTCATCAACGCCTACAAGAAGGTTCTGTCTGTCGCTATCTCCACCGACTACAGCTGGGAGGGTATTGAGGAGCTCAAGGACCGCATCGCTAACCCCGATGCTTACGCCTCCGCTGCTCCCGTTGCCGCTGCTGCCACCTCCGGTGGTGATGCTCCCGCCAAGGAGGCCGCCGCTGAGGAGGAGGAGGAGTCCGATGACGACATGGGTCTTGGTCTCTTCGACTAAGCGCCTTTTCCTCGAAAGGCTACGATCGCCATGTATTAGATTGTTCTACTTGACCCAGTCCTGAAACGGATGGGGAATGAAAATGACTATGATGGCTACGAGACACTTGTCTTGCCTTTTTTTCAGATCGTAATGGACGTAGAACTACGATCCATTACTTGTTCTGACATCAAAGAGTGAGTTTGAACCTTTTCTCCATGATTCGTTTCCCCTGTTTTCGTTTTCTTTTCTACTTTCCAATCAATCCTGGCGGATGATTAAACATTTTTAACCCCGAGCAAACGGTCTCCGCGACCGCGCTGACGATTAAAAACGCAACAACAACACTCTAATTTTTTGCTGACGCCATTACCCAATCTGCTTTTGTCTTCTACTTCACTCTTTGATTATGTTTTCGAAGCAATTGCTAACCTAAAAAAAAGTTTACAGATCCTCCCAGACTTGACATAGTCCTCGTAGATTAATGCGTAGATGAGGGCCCTGCGCACGTTTTCCTTAGCTTGGGCCTGTCGACGGATAGTCAAAATGTCCCTGTGTCTTTGCCATGGAACGAATGCCTTGAACCATGTCACATGCGTGACAACAAAGTTAAGGGCGCTTTCCATTTGGTCGCATGGACATCGTCGTCTAACCCGAGCGCTTGGCCAAGGGTTTGGCGTGCTAACATGAAAGCCGAAATACAGTTAATTCTCTTGACCTGGTGTCGGGTAAGCCTTGCGTAGTACACTAGTGAAGCACCATTCAATCAAGTCTCCCTTCGTCTCTTGCTTTGAATTCCGTCCTGTAAAAGTCCTCGCTGTCAGTTGCCCTGCTCCCACGCCTTGACAGGCCAAGTGGTCTCGTCCGGGTATATTGGGTCTACAGTGACTATTTGTCAGTACGCAATCAAGGCTGTACTCAGGTGACAGATTGAGAGATGAGTCGACCTGTATGCCTACGCATGCTGGCATTGCCTTTTATCTTTTCTGGTACCGCTTCATGCCGGTTACATATCCACCCAGTATGGCAATATCAATCTCTCAGACCAATTCCCTTGTACCAGCAGGTGTTGGTAATGCGGATGGATATCCATGCTTGCTGGCTACGATACAGTTTGGAATACTTTCAGTCTCCTACCAAAGTACCAGCCGATAAACCTCTTCCATACACTTACTCAAGAATCTATTCATGGTATCCAGCTCAAAACAAGTATGATTATGGACAGACGCTCAGGTATATTCAACATCGACATCCCACACATCACTCATCGGCACCACGCCCAAACCGACCCCCAAAGCCACCAAGGTCACGACGGAAGAACTTCCCAATATTCTTGAGATTCTCATTGAGATTGTTCGCAGCACTAGTTTCAGACGGATTCTGTAAATGGCTGGCTTGTTGTCCTGAGCTACCTGGTGCAGGCGACGAGGTACCAGATGTACCCACCGCCCCTGTGGATGTTGACCCAGTAATACCAGCAACGCCGGAAGCCAAGCTGGGATTCCCGAAGCGATCAACGCCATCTTTAGCGGCGGAGATGATGGCCGAGCCGAGCATCGAGGCGTCGAAGCGGGATGGCATTGATGGGGTGCTGCTACCCAACCCCAGACCCTGGGATACGGAGCCAGTTGATGTGGTGGCAGCCGGGGTTTGGAGGGCATTAAGCATAGGGTTGCTTTGTTGGAGATTAGCCGCGTAGCGGTCTGACGCACGATGGAGCTGGAATAGCTCCACGAGATGGTTTTGTTCTTGGCGGCTGCGGATACCCTTTATATCGAGAATTTTGCGGAAATTGTTGTTGTTGCGATCCGCGATGTGAATGAGGTATGCTTGTACGAGGGCCTCGGGTGGGGATGGTCGGACTTGAAGGGTTTTGAGGAGCGTTTCGATTTTGTAGAAGCTGGCGTTCACTCGCTTGACAAAGCCTGCTGGGGCTGGGGCGGGGAGGAGGGATGTAAGGCCACTCTTAAGGGTGAAGGAGTCGAGAAGCATCTGATGAACGTTAGAATCGAGGAAATGAAAATGGGAATGCTGGGCAAATTCACCTGTTCAGCGCCAGTTTCTGCAACCGGTCTGCATTGGAAGACGTTGGTAATGAACAAGCTTGACATCAATTCAACCAGGTGATCGGAGAAAGCTCGTGCATATTGCTGCTTGTGCAGCAATTGTAAAATTTCGGCTGCCTTGTCTTTGGTTCGAGAGAGTAATTCGCCCACATAGGGACTCTGGTCACTGACGGCCTCGATCTTACTCCAGGGTGTGTTGCGCATTTCGCGCCAGGATGGCTCCAATTCGACCTCCACCTGGCGGACCAGTCCTCGCACAGCCGCAGAAGCAATGCCCATGAAAGAATCTGCTTGACTTTGTAGATCCACCGACTGCTTGAGGTTCTCATCCAGCCGACCTTTGATCTTCTCTTCCAGTTGATTACAAGTGGTGTAGCAGTAATCAGCGGTATTGAGGACAGACACCAGATCTTCAATCGAGGGTACTTTAGACGGAGTGTGACCAGTAGGGCGTTCACTAATATAGGCAAGGAGAACCTGCTGTGCATATTGATCTAGGTATTTCGCAAATACCTTGGCCAGCTCCGCAAGACTTGGCCCTGTGGAGAGCTTAGAGCATTGCTGCAGAGCATGCCGGTAGAAAGTAAAGAGCTCGGTCGATGAGGAGATTACAATGTGTGAATTGAATTCATCGTCCGGCGGTCTGAGCGGTTGTTGGCGGTATTTGGGCAGGAGGGCAGCCAGCTGCTTGTCCTGTGCTTCCACCCAGACACTCAAATATGGCTCAAAGGCTTCGGAGATGGACTGGCCGAAGATAGGGTTCTCTGTTGAAGCAAAGGTATCGGTGGATGGGCGTGACGGAGGAGCAAAGCGGCGCTCGAGAGAATGTTCGAATTCCAGTGTTTCCTGCAAACAAGAGAGCAACATGTTGACATCGATATTTTGACCGCTGCGAACCGAACGAGACAAAATGCCTTTGTAGTCATCGCGAGTGCCTTCACAGAAGACGTTGGCCAGGATTTCATTGACACGCCACGCAGCGGGGAAGATAGTAGCGTTCTCTTCGTCGTAGGTCTTCAAAATGCGTCGAAACCAAGCGTATCGTCGAGAAATGTTGTCCAAAGATCCAGCCTCTTCATTGTTTCGGAAGATCTGACGGTACTCTCGAAGCTGAGTATTGCAGTACCAGGTGACCAACCGAGACCGCGCATGCTCGCCCAACGCATCAATAACCAGACAAGCCTCCGAGAGCATGCCCCGCTTCTGAGCGACCTCGCCCTTCGTAAAGGTGATTTCAAAGTCCTCACAGACCTGTTCCAAAAGATCCCGCTGAATATCCGCCACATTCCTACTCAGTATCGCAATCTGGTCAATCGATCGGTAAGACTTGAAATGGGCCATGAGCTGGATCACCGCCTGAAGCAGCTGCGCACAATCGCGGTATTGTCGTGTCCGGCTGAGGGCCATGAGCTGATCGTAGGCAGTAGTCAGCATCTGCAGTCGCTTGAGCGCCGTCATTGACAAGGTCAAGTTCTTCTTCGCGTTGTCCAATTGCTTGATGTCGGCGGTCATATCGGTGATGGCCTGTTCCGTCTTCATCGCGCGCTCGCGCACGTCGTCGATCTTCTTGAACAGCTCCGACAAGTCGGACTTCGCGGTCTGGATACGTTCCACGCTCTCCGCATTGGAGGTGACCTGCTCCTCCACCAGCGTGCCGATATCGTTGTCCAATTCATCTTCGTAGGAGTGGAGGCCGTCGGAGATCTGCGAGACTGAAGCGAGGGTGGAGGGATGTGAAAAGATGGCATTCAGGTGGTCAATCGGGTCGTAATCCACTGGGGAGATCTGGAGTCAGTGAGTGTTTTGGGGAGCATGGTTGGTTCCCCATACCTGCATCCAAGGCGTCGAGGGGCTCCTCATCTGGCGGCATTTGGCCGGTCGGAATAGTAATTGCAGTCATCCCATTAGTTCATCAATGTCATCCCGCAGCCAAAGGGGGGCAATGTGCAAGGCGCATTCGAGGGAGGTTCGCAGGAAGTTGGCGCGGGCCGCATCTCTCGGGGGGTGGCCAGCTTGGCGTTTTACCCACCGCAATTCTAACTGTATAGAGCTTTGTAGTGACTGCACCGTCAAATGTTAACATACAATTTAGAAAGCAGATCATTAGTCTTATGAGAGTTTCAATCATTTTCACCATCTACCTGGAGTACTTTCAATGCTTTTTAGAGCGCTCGCATAGCCAATTGACCGTTCCCAAATAATTATGATGGTGTCAACCATGAAAATGAACCCTGGGAAGCAGTTTGATCAAAGCAGCATTTGAGAACCTCTATAAATTCATATGCAAGTATACGTCTGGGCAGCATTTCGATACAAGCATACCCGAGAGCATGATCTCGCAGACCTCAAGAGCCTCGAGTTCCAAGGTTCCCTTTGTACTCCAAATGCATTGCCCCATCGAGACTACCTGTTGGAGAACCTTCTTTTGGGAAATATGTGTCAGGTATAAGATTCATCACATCTTGGTATTTGATTCGCTCAAAGTGTCTAACACGAAATTGCCCATCGCATATGCCACCCAGACAGGAGCCGCGCCAGGTTTCAGTTGAATTCAACAGCTCGTCATTAGCAAAGTGGTTCTTCCGATGTCCAACCTTTGGAACGCTACCAACACGGGCTATTCTACCATCCCATTACTTGCCTAGAGCAATGCGACAATTCATCTCAAATTTGAAAGAACAAATATTCTTGAAAGCTTTTACTATGCAACAGTAGTGGAATAAGCAATGATCATCTAAGATGCTACGTGATTCGCTCCATTGCCCATTTCCGCTTTTCACATTGATTTAGGGTTGGGACGATCCATTGTAGCCGTCGTTCTTTTCCATACTGGAGATCGAGGGCAGAAGGAATAAGAGGAAGAAAAGGATAGGCGTCCGAAAAGAGGAGGGGGTTCATACTGGAATATCCCGCTTTCCTATCACAAACCACTGGATCATACGTTCTTTTTTCTTTGTGTTTTTCTTTTGCTCTGATGAAAAGTCTGTGGAAGATACCAAGTAGTGAGATAATGACAGGAAAGAATACTTCTAATCGTTCATAGGTAGAGTCCTAGATACACATCAGGTAAAACCTACCTCGGAGAGAACTACTCACAACCCTTGTGCTTCACAATCAACAACACCCCCATAGAGCCCCCTCTAATGACTTCCCTCCCTTCTTCCACACCCGCCTCATGCAGGAGTTTCTCCACTGTCCTGCGACACACCCTAACGACATCCTCTTCCGTACCTACGGCACCAGGATTGGCCTCCCGCCAGCGCGTAACCGGACTCCCCACACCCATAATCTTTTCCACCTGATCCAAGCTCAGAACAGGCTCTCTATCAAAAAACTCCTCATCAACACCCCATTCTCGACGAAAGAAGGATTCCTTGTCAAACGCAGTAACTGGCTCGTCCATGTCCCACGGGAGAGGAAACTCGGCATACCGATTTTGAGTCAAGAGATTGCCCGGCTCATAGAATGGAGCGAGATACTCTTCTTGGATCTTTTGAATTGCCGCTTGGATGGCCGATGCATTCGGGGTGGAGGGGTGTATGGCTGGGCCACAGGGTGCCCATAGTGCGACTGTACCGCTCGGCTTGAGGACTCGGGCAGCAGCAGACCAGAAGGCTGGGATGTTGAACCAGTGGGCTGCGTTTGCGGAGATGATGAGGTCCACGCTGGTGTCTTGGACTGGCGGAGACAGGTTTGAGCCTAGATCTTCGGCGGTCGAAACTTCGAAGCGCACGTTCGTTGTGGGGGTCCTCTCGTTGTGTGCTCGGGCGGCTGCTATCATGCCTTCGGAAGGATCGAGGCCGAGGACATGAGAGAACCTCGGGGCTAGTGCGTGAGTGGCCATTCCAGGTCCACAACCAACATCGAGGAGGACATCGAAGTGGCCACCAGTGGAAGTGTGGTGGTCTATGATCATTTGGTATATACTGGGATGGTATTTCGGGCGGAGATTGGCGTAGGCCTCCCCTTGGGCTTGGTTGTAGGAGCTAAACGTCTTCTCCTGGGTGAAGGGGGCCTTGGTGGACATGATGGGCAGAGTCTGATGAGTAAGGAAAGGTAGTCTGATGAGTTGGATACAGAATCAATTCCAGAGGAAAACACCACCTTTATAGCCTGATACGAAGTATAGACGAAAATAAACCTCGTATCAACCGACCAATTAAGCTTCATGGGATCCACCCGCGCCAAACCTATTTGGGGCCACGACTGCGAATCCCGAATCCCGAGCAAGTACGGCATTCACAAGAATCCGTGGACGCTCTCCTTGATTCACTCAGTAGACTCATAAACTGGTCCTTTGGCTCCTCCTCTCCTCCTCTACAAGAGCCGGATGTAGCCACGGGAACTCCGGTCCGTTACGTCGTCATGGTCTATTACGGCAAGGTTAGCCTGGGCTGTCAGCGCTGTCGCCAGCGAAAAGTCAAGGCATGAGAACCTTTCACCTAATCCCAAGCACAAGATTAACCTGGTGTCTAGTGTGATCAGCGGAAACCAGACTGTGTGAAATGCGAGAATTCGGCCGTGAAATGTCCAGGCTACCGCAACTTAAACGAGGTCTTATTCCGCGATGAATCGGAGAGAATCATCCGCAAAGTTCGCCGGAAATATTGCCTTCTTAATGTTCCTGCTGCTCATACAAGGGCATTGGAATTACCTGCTAATTGCATTCCATCCATCTCGGCCCCGCCTTCACTCTCTATAAAGCACCTCGGCGCTAGTTTCTTTTTCACAAAGTACCTTCCTAGAGAAACAGTTGTTTCAAGGAACTTCTATGATTGGCTTAGTGAGATTTACTCCTCCGAGGACTCCAATAATGCACTGCAAGCTATTATCCAGGCGGTTGGAATCGCAGGTCTCTTTAATATTTCGCCGTCTCACGGGAAGGCAGTGGAATCTCAGAAATTATATTCTCAGGCTATATCTGTTTTGCAGAGGCTATTCGATGACCCGATTCATGCTACGTCGGATACTACCCTCACGGCTGTGATATTGCTTGCTCTTTATGAGGTATGGGTGTCAGATTTATCCGCCAATTCTACGTTACTTACTATTGTATAGATCGTCACTTTTCAGACGTGGGAAGACCAGTGCCCACTACCATTGAAATCCATGTCCCTCACGCACATCGAAGGAGCCATTGCTCTCCTCGAATCACGGGGCCAGAAACAATTTACCCATGAGCGTGGGGGTCACTTGCTTGGACAAGTGTGTACGAGGATGGTATGTCTCAACCACCCCCGTGGTCAGAGACGACATACTAAACCGAGCTAATCCGATACAGCTCCCAATGTGTCTACATCATGGTCTCGCCGTTCCACCAGCTCTCGTTCAAGCGACATACAACTTCCACATGAGTGCTTTATGGTCAAGTAGATCCTCCCACCCAGGCTCTCTGACCGAAATCGCTTTCCGGTTGGTAAATCTGCACGCAGCAATTAAAAGTGGCTATATCACGCAGCCACGGGTTCGCAGCGTGGCACTCGAAATTGATCATGACCTTGAAGTGTGGAGACAAGGCGTCCCGCCAGGATGGCGATATACGATAATACAAAACAAGGGGAATCGAAATATCAAAACCTGTCTTGACGGCAAATCTCATATCTATGCTAACCACAGGATAGCGGAGGCGTGGAATAGCTGGCGCATTCAGAGGATATCTATTAATCAGATTATCCAGAGGAATGAGCTTTTATCTGGTCCTGGGGTTGTATCCGTTACTGCGAATTCGGTAATTCGTCAGTTTTCGGAAGATATTTGCTCGTCAATTGAGTATTTAATGGATTCTCCTCGTATGTCTTGTCACTGTGGCTCTACTTTACTAATACTGGGTGTTTGTTGGTTGATGAATCCGTAGGTAGCTTCTCGCTCGTCCAACCACTTTACGTTATCTCGATTGAGGTATTGAATACGCCTGCACTGCGTCTTTTTGCTATCTCTGAACTGCGTCGCATGAGCACTTCCATGGGGATTCGACAGGCTGAGCTACTGGCTGAAAACTCCTTGAAGAGGATTGGTTTGTTAGATCGTGGTAGTGGAGGGTACTGCTCTTCCCAGTACTGAAAAAATGATCAACACATTCTGTACATTTTGACAAGACACAATTGATCTACATACAGACAAAATGAATGATTCAATAGCAACCCTGGAATGATTGTAAAGCTATCCATTGCGCCAGGCCGATCTGTAACTCCAGTTGATGCGCAATGCAAGATGAGCGAATAAAATGCCGAATTGAATGGGGAGAGGGACTTTTAAGCCCACTGTGGGGGTCTAGATCTAAAAGGAACCATGCATATGCGACGAAAAGTGATTACCGGAAAAAAGAGACCAAGGGAAGGAAGATAGGAGTAGGAAGGAAAATATAGCGAAGGAGGTATGCTAGTGATGCATGACGTTGGGGTTGCCGGGGTATACTCCGTGTTGAGCATAGGTTTGGCTATGTTGGTAGTTTGTCGGGATATGTTGTGTCGGACCAAGCTGACCGTACCAAGACTGACGGCGAGGTTCTTCAGGTCGGTTCATTTGGTGAACAGCATCCCATGTGCGATTTGCGCCAGCCATATTGTACATAGCGTTTGGACGAGATTGTGGTTGATGCTGGGCCAAAGACTGAGCTGGATACATTGAGCCATAATAACGGGCATCGGCTTGCTGGTTACTCATGTGATGCTGGCGTTGATTGATCGCACTCTGGACCATCTGGTTGGAAAATCCCTCTCTCATCTCACGCCTCTCTCGTTCGCGGGTATCGATGGTTGACACCAGGCCTCCGGGATTAACAGGAACTTGTGGTCGGCGATTGTCTTGTGACATATTGAAAAACGGAGAATTGGTCACTCGTGCAACGTGTTCTTGTTCTCGGGCCGACAGATGATTCGAAATGTCGTAGTTGAGCATTGGGCTTGTGCCCCGCGAAGAGGGCCGGTAGTTGAGCTCCTGGCTAGTCATGCGGGAGCCAGGGCGGGTGTACTGTGTCCAATCTCCCGAAATTGGACGCTGTGGTGGTGGGGTGTTGTTAGATGGAGATCGAGTGTGCATGTGCACCGGGGGACTAGGCGCTGCGCGTTGCTGGACATACTGCTCCGGGGTGAGACCTCCGCCAGGGGTGGTAGGACGGTTGGAAGCCATTCCAGGCTGCCAGAGCATACTCCGTCTGTGTTCCTCCTGGCCGGGGGACCGGTAATGTCCAATGTCCATGGTGTTCGAGGGCACCGAAAGCCTGTATCTTTCAGCTTCTGAATCCTTTCTCTGGTGAGACTCCCTGCGTAAGGCGTCGCCTGTACTTGGGCGTCCAGTGGTAGGCATGTAAGTCATTGTGGGTCCGAAATCAACAGAAGGAATATCCGGGTTGGCTTCTTTGGGCTTCTCGGTTGAGTAGTGAGCATCTCCAATGACGAAATCGCGTTTGGCAGGTTCTCCCACGGTCTTCATGACACCCATTCGCGGTTTGGTTGATTTTTGAGACTTCTTACTGTATATCGAGCCATGAGTGCTTGCGTAATCGGGCGAAACTGTAGAAGCAGCATCATCGTAAACGCTCTCTTCCTCCATTGCCTGGTTTCCAGTCGGAGTCACAGGAGATGAAAGGTGAGGGGCAATGCGATTGAGTGCATCTTCGTCCAGAGTGTGCCGAAGGTCATCCAGACTGGGTTCTCCGGGAGACAGGGGCTCTCCATTGGGTATCTGTCTTTGAGGAAGTGGTTTCCGTTTCAAAGACTTGGACGAGTCAAGTGGAAACTTGCGTTGCGGTGACGAGGACCCCGTGGTGCTGGACGTTGCAGGCCGATCGTCCATACTGAGCGAAGCTCGCATCGCGACAGCAAAACGGAATGCTTCGTCACTGGACTGATGGGTGAGCTGCGGGTTCGGCGAGCTTGTGGGCTCTGCAAATTGCACAGCAGGGGCGGGAGATGGTGCCTGGGATTCCTGGTCTTGGGACTGCTGATCGCTGGCTGGGGACGAGGAGTCCTGTGAAGCCAACGCTGTTCCACCTGTCCGACCAACGGATGTTAACTGCGCTAATGTCGCATTGGACATGCGATTATTGGCTAATCGCTGCGCCGTAGTTGCGTAAGGACGGTTTGGCGGCATCTCTCGAGGGCCGTGTGCGAAGGCAGGTGGGCTCGCGACAGGAGAAGGTGGCGTGCGCGGTGGAAGTTGCTCTTCATGGACCAGGGCAGGGTGTCGCTCCATCTGAGAATTGTATTGCTCCATGATAGGAGCTGCCAAAGCAGCTTGTCTGTCACGTTGCACCAAATCCTGGGCGGAAGAGTCAGGTGAGTTTGAGTCCAGAGATGAATAGCCAGGCCTAGGCCCTGTCTGCATTCCTGTAATGTCTGACATCCCGCGATTATGATAGGCAGGAGGCTCAGCTCTAGGAACCTCGCGTATTACTGCTTCTGTATTGCTGAACTCGGACTTGCTCTCTGCTGGGAAAGGTCGACGTGGAGACTCGGCTGGGGTGAAGTGGTTTCCAGATATACTTGAGCGGTACCGTGGCCGAGCGCTGTTGACGCTATTAGTCCTGCTTCGGCCCGTTGAAGCTCTCTTCTGGGTCGCTTCTTTCAGCTGTCGCCTCCACTCGGCTTCACTCCAACCTTGGCTCCCTGGAGTCTGAAGAAGGCTGGTGATATCCATGAGATCCAAATATCCAAATCGACGCTCTTGAGGGAAAGCAAACATGATGCTTTTAATATGATTGGTGTCTGCTACGAGACGAGTCGGCCGGCCATAGAGGTTGAAGGTATCGAATGTCGGGAAAAGGAATCGCAACATCATTTCAAATCCAGAAATCGCCGCATGCAACTCGGGCATGACATACACAAAACCCTCCGTGGTGGATTGATTCTGCTCGTGTATCGTGATCCGGCCTTCTAATTTGACCAGACTGGATTGGTCGATCAAAGCCTTCGATTGTGGGTAGATTGCATATGCCGAATATACATGGGTCAATGTTGCAATCGGGATTGCCTTTTTGGTCTTCCGAGTTTCGAAGAACTGAATATTTCCCGTGACGGGAATGGATAGACGATCGTATGCTGATTTCTTCAAGGCTTTTCGAGCTTTCGCGACCTGCTTCTCGTCTGGAGGGTTGATCACAAACCAGCATCGTCTCCACGGAGTCCCTGCGCCAAACCGTACCCGCGCCCAGTCTTCTTGTCGGAATTTTGCCGGGGCTAGGATTGATTGGATACTATTAAGATGCTTTCCTTTGGCCGCAATGAGAGAGCCGGTGTATGCTTCATATAAAGAGGTGTGTTCGAACATGGCAAGACGGACTGCTGCAGTCCACTCGCACATGGAATGGAATGAGCGGAAATGCAGCAGATATCGATTTTTCCCTGCGGACGAGATACTAAGAACATTGTTCAGCGGTGCTGCCGCTCCATTTCTGATCGGTAACGTTTCAATCTATGATGAAGAGTTAGCGCTCGGCCAATTCCACGGAGATTGGAAGTTCCAATGCAGGTACCATTTTGATCGACGCGTCTGCGACGTTGATAAAAGTCGCTGGGACCTCTTGCCCGCCAGCTCCGTCCAGCGCAGTGGCATCCCATAATGAAAGGACTGTCCCAACAAGTTGAGCGTAACATTCTTTCCACTGCCGATCGAGACACGGCCGCCCATCTGCATGAACCTTATTAGTCCATATTTGACCCAAACCACAACCATCTTTCACATACGATTATCTTGGTCATTCAGTTTCAGGAAGTAGCCTTCGTGATAGACTTTATTGGTGTGAATGTTGAGGAAGGAAAAGATCGGCGATAGCTCCGGTGGAGTACCATCCACCTGCGCCATTAGAGGAGGGTTGTTTGAAAAGATCATGGATGCAGGTCGCGACCCAATTTCACCACTCCTTGGAGTTGAACCACCTACTGGGGCAAATTCCGTGGGTGGTGACGGGGTATCGGGTGATGGTGTCTCCCATCGAGGTGGGGTTTCAATAGGGGAGGCATTATTGGAAGATTTGCGACTCAGCTTTCCGGAAGCATTGTTTTTGGGACCTCCGAATGTTGATATAAATGAGCGAACTAAAATAGATGCAAGGGAGAGGTCAATCCACATGTTCCGTTAGGTTCTGCCTGCTGCCGTCCCGGATCGACTTACCACGTGAACCACCCATGACGTCGAGCGATCAAACACCTCACTGCAGCAGTGGAGGAGCTGTGGAACGTCTCTCTCGAAAAGTTCTTGAGTCTTTGAAGAGACCAGGGGGCACTTAGGGGAAAGGGTCTCAAAAGAACACGGTAGGGCAGTGCACGGTCTGGTCCACTGTGGAGTTGTTTGAAACGAGGGAATAGACCACAAGGACTTGGAGAATTGGCGGAGTAAGGTTAAGCCATGGAGAGAGAATCAGGTACACCCAGGGAGAGGAAAAAAGATACAAGAATTCTGGTAACGACCGGACACAACGGAAAGGTTGGCAAGAGCACAAAAGCCGAGTGGGTGGATGACGTTACGGACGGGGTTCTCCAAGTGGAGTCAACTAATCACCAGGACTAGTTGATTTTAGCTTGACTTGAAAGAGGAAGATCTGTAGAATGTCGGTAAGAGGGAGAAAGCGAAAGGGAAAATGACAGGAAAGTTCGAAAGAGGCGAGCAGCTAAGACCGTGGGTCTTGCCATCTGGTCCCATCTTGGAGAGTTGGAGAGCATCACTCGCCATTGGTGGATGACGAGGATTCCATGGTCAAATCTAAGTGCCTAAAAGAGGCTAGAGCACTATGTGGGACGAACCGGACAAGTTACGTGTTGCTTATGTGCTACCTAATTGATAGTGAAAAAAAAAGAAATGGCAAGTCCAATAAGAACGGTACAAACGTCTTGGGCGCCTGCGTCATCCCGGACCCTCTTAGGTACGTGTGATCGGCGGTGGAGAGTGAGTCCTTTGTCTCACCTAAAATAGCACAGAACTATATGTAATCATATATCTGTTTCACTTGTCCAAAGTTCGAATATATTGTACCTTAGATTATTTTCATGCCACCAGAGTACGCCGGTCATCTTGCCACTTTTACCCCGTGACTGTGTCAGCGGGATACTTTTCTGCCGGGCCGCGTACCTAGATCTACACCGCTCTCACCATTAATTTGAATGGGACCTACAGCAGAGAAAAACAAAGGACTAATCTCATATGCATGATCTGCCTACCCAACTCAAATTGCATTTGTAATTTTGAATCCTTGGATAATCCGGTTTCTGTGCCAATGTCCTTGCCCAGAGCCATGCCCAGAGCCTTGGGCTGTGGCGGTTCAATGCATACGTAACCCTCTCCTGCTCGGCAGATTTAGGCGTCCCCCAGTTCTCAGCCACAGGGCACCTGAACCCTTTTTAACTCCTTTTGGTCGCAAGCGATGCTTGGCAAGGACCAATGACATTCGGAAAGAATCGGCCCACCGATGGCCATGGTTGATATTCCAATATTGGGCTAATCGTCAATCATGCACTGTTGTGCTGGCAAACAGTGGCGGTGCATATATCGACACCGTTCAACAGATCAAGGGTTCATGATTAAGCAGGTCAAACAGGGGGTGAACCTGGGCATTCAGGGTCAATCCCCGCAACTCACTTATAGCGCCACGTTCACCCGTTCTAGTTAGCTTGGCCGATATGACGGCCGCTTAATACTATTTCTATCCAATCTAGCCGAGCCACCACGGGGTCGTCATGCCAATAAGTGGGCCACGATGCTTTGTCTCCTGGATCAGAGTTAGATTTGAAGAGTACGTACGGAGTAGTGTAAAGCTGGATTTTTTCCCTTGATTTATTGGACTAGATTGTGCAAATGCTTAGTGTCGAGTCCATCACCTATCATGAATCTACCTAGCGTGCATGGCCTGAGTCGGCATACCTTATCCCGAAGGTTACATCGGAATTGATACTATTCGTTATGTGAAGCATTGACGAAGATCCCGTCTTCTAAGACCATCACGACAATCACGGCGATCAAGACGTTTGCTTGTTTCGAGCTAGAGTTCAATCTTGTTAGGGACAATCTATGACCCTGCCCCTGTGGCCAGTCCGAGATGGGATATCAACGCGGCCATGCATCAATGCCGACATACAAAGGCACGATGATCTGAGATAAATATCTCCCGATGGGGTCTATGTATGAACACACGGCCCATGATATCCAGGAATATTGCTTCACGGGTACTTGCACCTAAAAGCTTACTGGGATCAACGGCTTTGAATCTCCCCCAGACATCAACAATCCTCTAGCTCAGTTGTGCAAGGAACGAGGCTGTGATCTCAACGACGACACGGCGTTTTATGCAGAGAACTGAGATCTACTAAAGCTGTTTGTCTAGGCAGCCGAGTGACTTGCTCTTGCTCGCGGCTTTCCTGCAGTCCATCCTTTCACCGACATTGACCGCCTATTCACTGTCTACGGCGTGGATCTTGCTAATGCAACCCATATTCTGTTTTGCAAGTTCTTGGCTAGTATGCGTCTTCCCGACGATAGCACCTACCCAGCCCGCGACAAGATGCATTCGCATTTACCACCAAAATACCCCCTACCGGAACTTATACCAAGATGCTAAACATCACGACGGCAAATAACGTTATTCTATCAACGACAAAGTCAACAGTCCCTGGCTCGGGATAACAACTCTAAATCGTGGACCTCCACCTGAAAATTTGGAATGGGGATTACGGGGCGAGGGGGGGGGGGAGGATATACCTGGACCCGAAGAAGCCTTTCCTGAGACATCGCAATGGACTTTCTGATTTTATTAATGACATGGATGATAAGCTTCTCGACTTGCTCTCACAGTCTCCAAGTTTGCTGTGTCCCTTGAGCCTCAAGGTTCTAAGATTTATCCTCTTCTCAACGACGACGAGCTTGCGGTTCTATTGGGTTGGCATGATTTGAATGAATGAAAAAAGCTTGTTTAAAACGAAATTGCTCGTGAGACGTTACGTGACGGAGAAGTTGACCTTCTATTTGACGGCATGTCTTCGCAACTAACTCGAAGTTTGTGCTAACATCCGTTAATGCAGACGTGTTCCCTATCAATAGTCTTGATTCTCGTGTCAGATATGAAAAAAGAAAAACAATTACTTGAAAGCAAAAAATGATAAAGCTACGAATTCATTTTGCACTACCTGTAGATCAGAACACGCAGAAATTGCTCGAAAAAAATTTCAAAGACAAGAAAAATAGTATATTCACGCTGGAAATATCGTAACGGCGTAAGTATCAAAATTTAGGCATTTGCTTCAGCTCTCCATAAGATGGTAAGCCAGAACAGGGTCGATCAATGCCATGTCGTTGTGGTTGGGTATCATAGGATCGGCATCATGATTGACACCTGAAGGATATGCGTCTTGCATCATAATATCAGATTCTGGACCTGACTGCGAAGGTAGAGCCGAGGTATTATGGGACTGGAAAGCAGTCTCCTGGCCAGCAGTCGACTCATGTGAGAAGCCCATATTGGCATCATCAAACTCGAGCCCATAAATTCCAAGTGAGTTCCCTCCAGGGCCAGACTGGTCTCCTAGCAAAGCACGCTGCATGAAAAGGCCTTGAACTTCGTCTTCAGAACAGCCATGCTTGGCAGTCATATGCACCCACAAGTCATAGTCACGGTGAAATCGGTGTTCGCAGGAATCATAGATACAAGCAATGTGTCGACCGGACTCCTCAACATAGCCTTGGCCAGTTAGTGCTGCCAAGGTGGAGATTTGATTGTTGATACAGGCTTTCTTGCCGAGACCAAGTCGTTCGCGCCGCTCTGCTTTGGCATTTTGGAAGCCCAGATGTGCCGTGCGAATATGTTCTTCAAGCGCCAGTTTACTTCCGTATCTCTTCCCACAGCCAATCCCGTCCCAGCCGGTGACTTTCTTCGAGGCCGACAGGTCGGTTTCGCCACAGCCGAATCGCTTCTCTCCTTCGTGCACAGTTCGAACATGAACAGTCAAATTGCCCTTCTTGGTGAAACTGCGATTGCACCCAGGAAATGCGCAGTCAAAGACCTTCCTGTCCTCGAGGCTCGCATCTCCGTGAGCGACTTCAAGATGGCGTCGTAGCTCTCGTGAGGTTGAACAGACAATAGGGCAGTGGGGACATTTGGGGGGATGAACAGTCCGAATATGTTCTTGTAGGACAGCATATGTCGGGAAATAAAGGGTAGCATTCTCCGGGTCCTGCAGATTCTCCGCGCACTCAGCGCAGCTGAATCTCTTCTCGGCATGAACTCTGCTCTGGTGCGATCGGAGGTGGCCTGCAGTTTCAAACGCCATTTGGCATTTTTGGCCAGTAGTTTCATCAATATGTGTGCAAGGAAAGGGTTTTTGGTGCAAATGCACCGTCAGAACGTGTTTTTGTAGGGTCGAATGTTTTCGGAATGTCTCCTCGCAGGGTGGGTATTCAGTGCAGCGGTATTTGTCGCTTCCATCGTGTGCAGCAATATGGCGACGAAGACGAGAGCCTGTCACAAAACTCTTGTCGCAGCCGGGTCGCGGACACACATAGTCCCGAGTCCCGGTATGGGCACTCTTGATGTGGTGGTTGAGATGAGAGGCTCGTAGGAAGGTCTTGTCGCAGTCGTCAAAGGTACACCCAAAGATTCGTTCATTGTTGTGGGACCGAATATGTTCCTGGAGCCGAGCAGGGCGATTGAAAGCCTTATCACAGCCCTCGAATGGGCAGCGATGGGTCTTAAGTTCAGATGGGTATCGAGAGGATGTGGTGGAGAATGGTGTTGCTGGAGTATCATTCATGTCATCGCTGGCAAGACTAGGAGTTGCTGGAGCCGAGTATTCCATATCAGAATGGGCTTCTTCGTAAATCGGATCTTTAGAAATCAGTCAGTATGCTTAGATTGGGCTCGCAAGGCCGCATAGTGACGGCTCACCATCGCTGGGCAAATCACTCATGTGGTGTCGTTTTGATGACGACACCACATCGCCAGAGGCCTTTCGCTTTGAGGCCATGATTTAATGTCCTCTGAGAAGATGGCATTCGCCAGAAAAGCGAAAGTTGCAAGTTAGAAAAAGTTGCCCTGACGTGAATTAAAAATATTTTGCCGCAGTCAAAAAGGCGGTCAGGACGAAGACGGATTAGCGTGGTGGAAGATTTTCCGCTTTTTTGCATTCACGAGTTCAACAACTTCGGTCCCGCGCTCTGGGTTTCTCTCTCCTTGGTTCCCTCGGTCTTCATTTACAGCGAACACATAATGTCTGACTACGGCGGCGACGACCACGAGCCCGAGGCGTAAGCTCCCCAATGGCGATAATGAGGTCGGCGCATGAAAAGCTTGAAGGTCCTTGCAGATCTAGAGCTCGCGCATCCTGACCACACTGCTACCGTGATGATAAGCTATTCTAACATCCGATTTCTTATACAGCTACGACTACGAGCCCCATGAGGAGGTCTTCGATGATGCTGAGCCCGAGGATTTTCTTGACAACGAGGGTCTCGAGGGTGACGATGGTGTTGAAGGAGAATCGTACCAGCCGGCCGTGAACGGCGAAAACGTCGTCGTCTCCGGTGATCCAAACTCTGGACAATCGGCCAAGGTGATGGAACAGTCACGCGAGAAGAAGGTCCCCAATGACCAGCGCACCACCACCCCATACCTCACCAAATACGAGCGCGCCCGTGTGCTGGGCACCCGCGCTCTGCAGATTAGGTGGGTAACCTTTGGGAACGGATTGCGCACGCGCAACTGAATTTGATGATTTAATTGAGACGATTGACTGACGACTGGCGTAGTATGAACGCCCCTGTGCTCGTTGACCTTGAGGGTGAAACCGATCCCCTGCAGATCGCTATGAAGGAATTGAACCAAAAGAAGATCCCTCTGATCGTGCGGCGGTACTTGCCTGACGGATGGTAAGGGAACCTTCGGATAAATGACAATTGAATTGCAGACTAACATCATATAGGTATGAGGATTGGACTTGCGAGGAACTCCTGTAGGCAGGTCATCATTCATCCTTCTGGATATTGGGGGGGTTTCATCTTTCTGCTTTTGGGTGGATTTCAGCATAGCGTTCGGAGTTTGGGATATTGAAACCGCGGCTCCAAAAGAAAAAAAATTAGGCGTGAACAACTTTGGAAACATCCATGGACACGATCCAACTGTACATGAATTTAGACAGACCAAAAAAAATAATGACGGTTTCTGCAGTAATGCCCGACATGTAAATTGAGTCATGAAATGCATGAGAGCAGCGATTATGTAGCATGGACTTACGTACTTGCATACTTGGGTAACTATACTTCGCCACGTGAGTTTATCTCCGGGATCAAATCCTCCCCGAAGTCCCACTTTTACGCCCCTAATTGGAGAGCCGGGGAACTTGTTTACTCGCAGTTATCCAGGCACATAAGCGCACAGGGCCGTTCTTGGCCCCTCGCCTGGGTAATCGGCACGGCTCCCTGTAATCTTTATTGGCCGCCCTCTACTCGACATCCCACCGCTACTCAGACGTTTGATACACATGGCTCGCCTTCAAGGAGTCCAGTGGATGCTGGTGGATGCCTGTGGGCCCGCCGTACCCTAATTGCGGCTTAAGATTCGGTCTCTTCCGCCAGAGCTTTTACCAAGGCCCCGCTTGCTCGGCCTTTGGTCGTGGTTTATAATCAAACCAAAATTTTCTCTTTTTTCCTTCGGGATGGAGATAATTGACCCCAGTCTGTCTGTACTCCACCGTGCCCCGTGCTTTCGGCCCTCGAGTGCTTCCTTTTCCACTCGAGATTTTGTTCAGTCTGTTCGCTGCGAGCGCGCGAACTTCAAAGATGGGTTCGACTAATCTGGAAGTAGAGCAAAAGGTCCTCGCCGATGCTCCTGTGGCCGCAGACGAGGAAAATATAAACGGCTCTGCGACTGAGTCACCGACTGAGACTCCGAAAGATGAGTTCAAATTCGACCAGGGCCTTGTCGCATGGCTCCAGGTCCTTGGGTCCTTCTTCCTCTTCTTTAATTCATGGTAAGCAATGCGCCCGAAATCCACGTACAGTAAAAAATGCGCTAACACTATATTTCGCACAGGGGTGTGATTAACACATGGGGTGCTTATCAAACATACTATGAATCGAATATACTTTCCGGAACATCGTCGTCTACCATTGCCTGGATTGGCTCTCTCCAGTCGTTCCTTCTGATGCTCGTCGGAGTCATCACCGGCCCACTGTTCGATGCGGGCTATTTCCGAGTATTAATCGGTGGCGCCAATATCATGCTTCCCTTTGGTCTCATGATGACCAGTCTTGCCACCAAATACTGGCAATTAATTCTTGCACAAGGTGTTGTCGTTGGTATTGCAGCAGGATGTCTGTTCGTGCCATCGGTGGCCCTCTTACCGCAGTATTTTCGAGAAAAGAGAGGTTTCGCCAACGGCCTGGCCGCCAGCGGTAGCAGTATTGGCGGTGTCGTATACCCCATCATGTTCGACCAGTTGGAAAAGAAGGTTGGCTTTGCTTGGGCCACCCGGGCCATCGGTTTTCTCACTTTTGGAACCATTTTCATCTCGTTCAGCATCATGCGCATTCGTATTCCACCCAGAGAGAAGCGCAAGCTGTACCAGCTTTCCGCTTTCAAAGATCCGGGTTACTGCATCTTCTGTGCCGCCATGTTCCTGGGCTTCCTCGGATTCTACAACTTCCTCTTCTACGTCCAGTCTTACGCCATTGACACAGGTATCGTGGATGAAAACCTAGGATTTTATCTACTGTCCATGCTGAACGCAGCCTCAACCTTTGGCCGTATTGGACCGAATTTCATTGCTGACCATACTGGTCCACTGAACATGCTCACCCCGGCGGTGACCATCACTTCAATCCTGGCCTTTGTTTGGATCCGCGTACACACGGTTCCCGGTATCATCATCCTTTCCGTCTTTTATGGTTTCTTCTCTGGTGGATTTGTGTCGATGCCCCCGGTTGTCATGGCGTATATGACTCCTGATGTGCGTGATCTCGGCACTCGTCTTGGTCAAGTCTTTGCCGTTACCTCGATCGGTCTACTGATCGGTACTCCCATTGGTGGCGCTATTCTTAGCAGCACTGGTGGTTACCTCGGCGTGCAGCTCTTTACAGCCTGCTGCCTTATTTCCTCTGCGGTCCTTATGGCGACCCTGAGATTGGTGCGGTCAGGCCCACACTTGATTGCCAAGACTTGATCTTATCAACTGGCCCCTGTCACTCCATACTCTAATCTCATGGTGACCAAAGGGATACGTATGCATTGCGTTGCAAGTTTTCAGGCGTTCATGCTCCAGTTCAATGGCCATCACATGAGATCATTGTTAAAAGTTTCGCATATAGAGGGCGTTTTAATTTGGGCTGAGGAAAAAATTAGCCTCTTCATTCCCAACGCTATAAAGGCAGATTATTATTATAAGAATCAAAAGATAATAGAATTACGAATGAAGACAGATTTAATTCGTCCTATACAGTCATGTGGGTGCACCTGCATGTAATGCACAAGAAACTCCTTTATATATGGATAATGCTAAAGACAAAGAAATCCCCGGCGGTTTGTTCCTATTATGTGATTCCGGGTGTATTTTATGGGCTGCAAATACTGGCGTAACCCTTGTATGGAAGATAACACATCATACACTTGGGTTGCTCAACGTTGTCGGTTTTATGAAACATCTTCGGGGTAGACATGGAAATCTTGACCATTGTCGCGCACATGTTCCAATTTTTTGTCCCGACTGCATGGCTTACGCATGTCGAAGGCATCCTCTCCAGTATCCGACATGCCGCTTGGATCATCGCTGTAGTAATTAAGGACTCGTCGGAATACCGAGTACCTGTAGGGCAACATATTAGCACGTGACGTACTATTCGCCGCAAGTCTATACTTACCCCATTCCTTTGTACATATCTATGGCCACTTTATTACCTGCGCGAACATATAAGTCCACAAACCAGGCATTGTTGATGTCGGAGCCACTCTCCAACTGCTCGGTCAACCGGCTCGCATAGCCTAGTCGGCGCCAGGCTGGCGCAACGGTCAACACTGTGATGTGGCCGTGCCACGGAGTGTAGTGCTCGGACTGTAGCATGGAATCGGGTTGCTTCTCGAGTTTGCCCATGACTATGATATTTGGTTAATTTCAAAGTGCCAATTCCAACTGAAACTCCAATTACTCACTGTAGCCAACAACGCCGGCATCGCGATCTTTCACCGCGCTAAATAGCGACGGCCACTTTGTAAGGTAGTTGAGGTAAAAGCCGAGATCGTAGTTCTCTGTCAACGGGTCGAGGTTTGTCAAGTTCAAGGACAAGAGGTCCAGCGGAGTCATGCGAGTAATCGCGCTCATCTTGAATCAGCCACCAAACATAGTATCGAGGGGAAAGAATGTGGGGTTGGTTGATTTCAGTTGGAACGTCTTTTTTCTGCCTAGGCGGTGGCTCCACATGAGCAACAGGAACGGACTTTTTGGTGTTTCACTGCCTCCTACAGCTACAAAACTTGCGGACTAAGCTGGTCTACGTCGGTCCTTGCTTTCTGCTTCTTGTGCTGGTTTGCTGATGTACTTTGCATGGGCCATGACGCTATAGACTTTGCATTCCGAGACATCCTTTGGCATTGAAACAACAACTGCCCATCACCGCCCCGGGACCCCAATACTGTGTGTTGTTGGTCTACTTCTTTCTTTGATTCTTATTTTCTTTAACGACCGGGACTCTTCATTCTTTTTTATCCCGAAAGAATACATATATCTTATATCTTTCGTTTTACTTGGAGACTCAGAGCTCCTGTCCCTCCGATGCCCCTCCCTCCGTCTCCCCTGAAACTGGCTCACCGCTACCCCTCCAACATGGACGACTCTCCAATATCTCCAGGGGCCCCAGGAGTCAACGTCTTTGCCCCTGAAAGCCCCACGGAGCCTCAAACACCCCGACTCTCGGCACCACATTCCCCGGTCACATCGCGCCAAAACATGAACGGCATGAATGGGTCCCATCGGGAGTCGGTAGATTTCTCTGCTGACGCAGGCGGCGGTGGGCTGGGGAACCTTGCCGATGAATTAGCAGACGCATGGGAACAGGAGGAAGATGGGTATGGATATGCTTCCGGGCAGGAAAACACGGCGGGGTCCCAACAAACGGATCAGAGCGACGGCGAAGACGCATATCTACAGTCTGTTCGCGACATGCGCTCCCAATCACCGACAGACTCCCCGGCCAGAAACAAACTACGAGCCACCCAGATTCGACAGCACCGGCGGCAAGAGTCCCAGTATGATGGCTCGGACTATGGCAATGATTCAGATCTGGAGGAGGCGGCCGATCTCTCCCCCGCATTGGAAATCCAGATGGCAGATATTGAGAGCCTTGCGCGGCGGGGTATCGAGAACAATGGCAGCGAGAACGACCATGTCATTCAAAGGACAGTAGAGTCGCTCAGAGATCTAGGTGGACAGAGTGGAATTGAGAACAGTGCCATGCGGTATGGGCTCCTAAATGACAGTGGCTTCAAAGTTACAGAATCTAATTATTTCCAGGTTGATCACTGCCCACTCCTCTATTACATCTCACCTCACTCACCAAACCCGTATTCTGCAATCCCTCATCCACCCACTTCTATTTTCACCGTTTCCTCTCCTCTCCGACGACGCCATTGACTCACTTATGCCTCTGATTGACGAAGGCCTCTTGCCCAATCTCCCCTATCCTTTCCCCGAACAAATCCATCGGAACTCTAGACCAAATACTCCATCACAAACATCCGCCCTCAACCCGCTTGTGTCTCTCCAAGCTCTCATTTCGCAAACTTCAGACATTACCCACTCCCTCCGCGGTCTAAGCGACACCCTCTATGAATCCCGCCAGCTGACTTCCACCGCGTCCCGTCGACTACGGTCCGCACGGGAACTCGTTTCCGATATCCGGCGCGAGGAAGAAAGCCGAGAGGAGGGTTCACGGTGGATTGAAGTAGGCGAGTGGGATCGTCGACTTCAAGATCGCGAAGCTGGGAAGGAGTGTCGAGACGTTGTCAGTGGCTTTGAAGCTGTCTGCGGCGCATGGCGTGAGAAGCTATTTGGAGCTGCTGAGGTTGCTGCCGCATAACCCTAACATGGCACCTTTACCGTTTTGTTTTTAGAATGGCCTGGAATATTCTTCAGACTGCCACTAGATTGTTTTGAAGCTTATGCTTTGGATTTATCCTTCTTCTTGTCAGATATCCACTTGATCCTTTTCTTATGTTTCTCATCTTGTCCAATCCTAGATGGTTTGTTTATATCCCTGATTGTTAATCAATTGATCTGCACATAGCTCAGCACTAATTGATATCAATCCTTTAATGTATTGAATTATCATAATTGAGTCTTGAAACAGATACTCGTTCCATCCCACGCGATCTTTGTCCGTCACCCACTGCTTGTTCCTATCGTTCTCTGTATTCTTTCCTATTGCGTTTTAGTCCATCGTGATTTGTGAGTACCCACTTGCAACTTTCTTGAAGAAGGTGGATGGCAGTAGTTGAGGGATTAAGAACTTCCTGGGATTAGGACGGATGTACACATGAACAACCCCGCCTTCCTAATGATAGACCAAAGGTTATTTTATGCTTTAAACCTTGAAACTTAATCATTTTAAATCAATGATCGATTTCCTTAAGGCCAGATATAGTCCTTATGAGGACTCAGCCTGAGAACTGAGAACCGAGAACCGAGAGGAAAGACAAGATAATGGCAGGGTAAGCTCATCTAACTCGGTTCTGCAAGAACAACCACCTTCTTTGCAGACACCCCCTTCTTCAACACATCATAACCCTCTTGAATCCCCTTCAGCCCCCTCGTTTCCATAATCAAAGGCTCCGGCAAAGCATGATATTTTCCTGCCTCTAATGCCTTAGGTAAGAACTCCCGCCATAACTCTAGAATAACATTCTGGTTATCCCCAAAAAGCATCTTCGCACGCACACCATCCGGAACCACACCCTCTTGCAATGGCATCGTGGTCACAACAAACACATCAGACTTCATCAGCCTCGCAACCTCCAAAACAGGACCCAAAGATGCCCCAAATCCAGCTGCTTGGAATATCCCCACACAATCCGAGCGCGCATCCAGCTCACGGACAATTTCTGACACAACATCCGGGGCAGTATAATCAAAGACCATATCCACACCAAGCTTTTTCAAGCCTTCAAAGTTCCTCGGCGATGCAGTAGTCAGAACGGTCAGACCACTCGCAACCGCTAATTGAATAGCATTACTTCCAACAGAAGAACTTCCACCCCAAATGAGCACAGACTTCTTCCCTTCCCCCTTATCCTGATCTATAACTCCAGAGGAAGAATTGCCAGACGCCGGAATTGCCAGCCCGAAATACTCCTTGCTCACAAGGGCATAAGCAGCTGTCGAGAACCCTAATGGCAAAACAACACCCTGCTCAAACAACATCGAATCTGGAATCCGGCACATCAAGTCCGATTCCACGACGACGTACTCCTGGAATCCACCCATAGCCGGTCCCTTCGTTGCACCCTGCGCGAATCCGATTACGCGGTCGTTGACTGCGAATTTGGTTGCGTTCCCTAGTGCTACTATCGTGCCGGCGATGTCCTCGCCTAGGATAACAGGATAGCTGACAAAGGCCATCACGGTGTCTTGGAGGATGTGGTCCGCTGGGTTTATGGCCCATGCGTGAACTTTTATCAGGGCTTGGGTGGGTGTGAGGGCTTCCTGGTAAGGGGTCCTTTTGATTTCGAGGGGGGTGTGGCATCTTAGTTGCCAGGCGCCGTGATTTGAGGGCATCTTTGGAATTGGTATTCGAATCGAATTTATTGGAATATGTAGGATAGTGCGGTTGAATTACTGGGATTAAGTGTTTTGCGTGAAGTAGAGAGGTTATATAGTTGGAAAAGGCATAAAAACTGCCAGGGAATCCGGCAAGCTTTACCTCCGTTGTAATGGCGTTTATGTCCGACAGTGCCTTATCTATTGGGTGCCTTGTTCACTTTGTAAGAAAGCGAATGATGTGTATCTTCGCGGTTCCATTGCAAGGCTCCATTTGTGAAGGGCTGCATAAATAAATTGTTCTACATAAAGACTAGCCCTAACGGGATTAAAGCCGCTAAGTCCGAATGTTTGCGCGTAATCGCCGCTATAATCCCCGCCAGCATAAAGCATCAGTGTTTAAGAGAATTTTACGGAGTAAGGTGGATGTGTACGTAAGATGTCAAAGTCTAGAGATGATTTCAATCCTATTCACTGGATCCCGACCAATTCGGGACCAAAAGCATGGAGCAGAGCATGATATTGGCATCACGGATGACAAGATGATCCGAAGGGATAAAGGAAATTAAACTGGGGAACGCGGAAAAACAATCGAGAAGACCAAGGGGCCCGAACAGAGCCACATAATGGCCGATGATACAGGGGTCATTGCGAGAAGGGGGTTCGTGAAAAAACATGCGCCGGATATAGAAATGAAAAAAAACATCCGATGCCACTTTTTGATGCCCTCCCTAAAGTTGTAGGTGAAAAGAAGAAAGTAGAGTCATCCACCTGTGAAGCCGCTTATTGCTGCTGCTTCCACTTGGGCACCCAACGGCCACCGCTGGGCTTGGCCTCCTCAGGCTTGGCAGCCGGGGGAGCAGAACCCTGAGCAGAGGGCTCACGCGCGTGACGGGGCGTCCAGCGCTCGGAGGGGGCATCACGGGGCTCACGGGGGGGGAGGGGCGGATCCAGAGCCAGCGGAGGCTCCGGCACGGAGGTGAGGGGGGACATATCCACCCTTGCGGGCGGGGGGCTCCTCCCGGGAGGGGGCAGGAGCGGGGGCATCCGCAGAGTCCCCACGGGCAGCCAAACGGTCTCTCCAACCAGATCCACCACTAGGACGAGCAAGGTTGAGACGGGGGGCAGTGCGCTCAGCGGATTCGTAGGAAGAACCACCAGTCCGGCGAGCAGCTAGGCGGGCCTCGGCCTCCTCCTCGCGTTGCTTTTGGCGAGCAGCAATCTCGTCGAGCTTGCCACGCTCCTCGTCGCGACGAATCTTCTCCTCTGCAAGGGCACGACGACGCTCCTCGTCGCGGGCAGCACGCTCCTGCTCCTCGCGCTGAGCACGCTCTTCCTCCTCCTTGCGGCGGGCCTCCTCCTCCTCGCGCTCCTGCTTCTCGCGACGGCGGCGGTCCTGGACCTCCTTGATACGCTGCTTCTTCTTGGCCTCGAACTCGCGCTCGGCGGCCTTGCGACGCTTCTCGAACTCCTCGTGGCGCTTCTCCGAAACCTCCTTGCGGAAGTTGCTGAAAGCGGGAACCAGGCGACCCAGACGGTGCTTGAGGGCAACAGCCTCGGCGTGCTTCTGCTTGGCCTCCTTGAGGGTCTCGGCCTTCTGGGCCTCGTAAAGCTCCAAATCGTGCTTCTTCTGGGCCTCGTAGTCGGCAGGAATGTGCTTCATCTCCTCGCGACGGAAGGCACGCTCCAAGTGGTCGATACGCTTGGCGGTAGTGCGAACACGGTCGTTCAACTCGTTCTTCTCCTTCTCCAACTGAGCGAGCTTGATGGCACGCAGACGGTTTCCATCCAGCTCATCCATATCGAATTCGCTGATATCGATGCCCTTGACGCCGGTCTTGAGCTCCTCGAGCTGCTTCTTCAGCTCCTCTTGGCGGATGCGGTCCTGCTCATCCTTGATACGCTTGCGCTCACGCTCAAGCTGCTCATCGGCCAAACGCTTCTTCTCGGCATCTTGCAGCTGCTGAGTGCGGATACGCTTGCGAGTCTCCTCCTCACGCTGCTTGCGGTTAAGGGCGTCGGTGGCAGCCTCCTTCTTCTTGTCGATGATAACACGACGAGCCAGGGTCTCCTCGTGCTCCTTAGCAGTACCAGCCAAGGCGCGGGCCTGAGCGGCCTGCTTGGCCTGCAGACGAGCCTCGTTGTAGGAGGGATCAACGTACATGCAAGTGGTGTGCAGGGTCTTGGCCAGGCGGGAAAGCTGGAAGCGGGCAATCTCGGCGGGAGTGTGCTGGAGACGTTGAACGGAGGCGACATCGGACTCGGCAGAGCCGGCGCCACTGCCAGCGTGCATGGCCTTGGAAGAAGAAAAGACGTCGGAGTCGAAGGTAAGGACACCAGAGATGTGGTCCACGCGGATGGCAAGATCACCCTTCTTGCAACCATTCATGATGAACTTCTCGATCATGGCGGGGGTGATCTGGAAGGGGTCGGGGAACTGGGCGAGCTCGTAGACGAACTTGAGCTCCACGGACTCGTAGACCTGGGACAGCTGCTGGAACAGGCGGGTAAGAATGACCTGCTGGAGAGGCACGACGTACTTCTCCATCTCAGGATCGGCACCAATCTGCTTCAGGATAGGAGTGATCTTCTTGCAGATGGAGAGAGGGTGGAAGTCGACTTCAAGGATGTTGTACAGGTCACGAATCTCGGGGCGGACACGCTTGAGGAGACCCTTGTTCAGGGCATCACGGAACAGCACGGAACGAGTGGGAGGCTGGGCCATACCAAGCAAGTTGGTGAGGCGAGTGTTCTTGTTCTTGCGAGCCTCATCCACGTCGACCAGGGCACCGCGGGAGCGGGTAGTGCTGATGACAGGAATGGACAGAGCAGAAAGGAGCACGAAAGAAGCGGCCTTGGTGACCTCGGGCTCGGTGACGGAGGGGTTCTCCTTCTTGGTGCTCTGGCCGGTAGCCAAGGCCACGGTCGAGAGACGGAGCAAGTTGTAGTAACGGTTCCAGGCGGCAGCGTGGAAGAGGTAGTTCTCGCTGACGAGGAAAATGCGAGCCAACTTCTCGTAGTAGTTGGCCATCATGACGTTCTTAGCTGGGCGCTTGCTCAGGTTAAGCAGGGTGTGAATATCCTCAATGCTGCGGAAAGCCTCCTGCCACAGCTCGAGCTCGACGGCAACGTTAAGCTGCTGGAAGCGGGTGTCCAAGTGACGCTGCAGGGTGTCGGCATCGCTGAGGTTGATGGCGTGCATCTGGGAGGAGTACTTGGCGGCATTCTGGACGTGGTTGCGCAGAAGCTCACACAGACGACGGAACTCGGTCTTGCGGGCGTACTTGAGGCAGAACTGGAAGGCCTGCAGAGCGGTCGACTGATACATAATCTCGAGACGGGCGTTGTTCTTCAGGATCTCGAGGACAGTACGGTAGGTCTCCCACAGGAACTTGAGCCAGGGAGTGACGACGGCGCGGTCGGTGCGGTCCCGGGACTGCTCGCCGGAGACGGTGGCCAGCAGAATGGTCTCGGGGGTCTCGATAGCCTCCAGATCGTCGACATTAGAGGAGGGGGCGGCGGACTCGAGGGAGGACTGGATCTCGTCGGCCTTGGCCTGGGCCTCGGTGACCTTCTGCTCAGCGAGCTCGATGAAGCGCTTCAGGACGACCTCGATGGTGCCAACGTTGGTGTTCTGGGCGATGTTCTTGTACTGGTACAGGCCATCCTTGGCCGCCTTTCCCTTGCGCAGGTCGACAGACAGCTCGACGAAGAGGAGCATAACCGGCTCCAGGGAAGCAATGGGGCTGCTGCGGGTACGCTTGGAGGTGACATGTTCGTGCAGGACGGTCAGGGCAGCGGGGGCCTGACCGACGGCGATGAGTTCCTGGGCCCTCTATTTAAGTTAAGAAGCAAAGTAAGTATCAAATTGAGAACCTTCATATCTTATCGGGTCGATCATGATCACCAACCTTGAGGACATTCTCAGGCTTGATATGCGGTGGTGGCGGCATGATGGATAATCCACCCCTTTGAGGGTTTTCCTGGTTTTTAGGTGTTTTTTGGCGGAAATGAAAATCGTCAAAATCGTCCGGCGTCTCACACACGGGCAGGGGTCCAAGAACCGAATTAAAAGGCTGCCACGCGAAGTCCCGATAGACCTAGAGGGGAAGAAGGGCCTGTTGTGCGTAAACCGAAAATTCGCGGGTGACTGTTCCCACTTGGGACTAAGCGATGGGGCAGTCACGTGAAACCATCCCAATCAATGGGGTCGACACCTTGACACCTTAGGTACCTGTAAGTTCAATAGTTACAGAGCTGTAGTAAACAGCTCAAAAATTAGAGCTTGTGTATTGCATTCATGGGGTCTGGGGGATTGGAAAGCCAGGGAACCATGATATTCTACAACTATTGATTTCACCAGATGTCTTTACATTTCTCATCAATCCCCATCAAATGCACAATGCCGGGGCCGTCTGACTCTTCATTGCCATTAGGACTCCCAGCTGGATGGGTCAGATTTAGTTCCGAAAGTATCGGTACCTGTAGAACTATTGAAGATACCCATGTAATAGTGTGGTCGCAAAGTACCTGTACGGAGCGCGATGAATAAGCCACCCACGGACCGCCCCAGTAACAAATCAAAGCGAAAATAACGGGGAAAATCCCTCTAACACGGATCCAACGACCCTTCAATCCCTTCCTTTGGTCCTGCACCTACTCATTCTCTCTTTTCCTTTCTTTTTTCTTTGTTTCAGGGCGAAAGCGCTTAGATTCGAAATTACCAACTGGACCTTGTGTGGACACTTGGCCCCCCGTACCCAGTTTACCGGTTTCTAAGTTCAAACCCCCTCTGACCCGAAAAACCCCCCTTTCTCTCTCCTTCGCGAACCTCGTCCACCATACATACCCACGCCACAATGCCCGCCTACGAACTGCGATCTGGGGGTGATGTCAAGAACAAGAAGCAGAGTGTTGCCGACTTGAAGTACCGTCGATTGACTGAGCTGAATGCTCGTCTGAAGGAGGATCTGGACCGTCCCCGGGTCAAGGTCTCCGAGGCGGCGCTCTCGTGAGTGATGCCCCCTTTGTCGCATCAAACCACCAATATCCCCTTCCCCCCTCTAACGCTAAATCTCTTTGTTTCTTTCAGCCTTATCTCTTACTGCAACAATACTCGCGACTTCATGGTGCCCTCCGTATGGGGTCAGGTATGCGACCGTGCTCTTTCTTCCCGGGCGCACACGCGCAAATGGCTGACCTTTTCCTCCAGGTCGACAAGCGCGAAGATCCTTACGCTCCTCAGCAGCAAGGAAACGGCTGCTGCACCGTTATGTAATGGTCTTATGACGATATCCTCCCATCGCCACGACACGATTTCTCTGTTTTTGTCCCTTTTTCCCCCAACCTCTTAATCCCCGGATCTACCGCCCCCCTGATGATCGCCTTCCCCCAACTCAACACATCCATTGGAATCACCCAAGGCCGCGATCGCTCACTCACCGGGTGTGGATCAGCGACCCGTGGCCCTTCCTGAAGAAATCGTCTGCTGGCCTTGCACGACCACTTCGACTGCACCGACTTTCTACGGGCAAATCTGTTCCAAGGTTGCTTCTTGGCTCTACTTTTACTCTGGCCGCAGTGACGCGTGACGATGCGCACTGTGTAACCCTGTCTCTTTTATTTTCCTTCTTCTGGACCTTTTCACCATCTACTTCTACTTCTACTTCTACTTTTCGTCTCTTCTACCGCACCATTCCCCTTTATCGCCTCTGTTTTGAAGCCAATTTCCTATGTTTCTGGGTTCCTCAAAATTATTTTCGTCTGCTAGGACAAGAGCCGGTTGCCATTCGTGTATCATAGATTCGATTTGCATCCAATGACCAATACAATACCGTTCTAATTACCACTGTATGCCAGCACATGGCACAGGCCTGTGTATTCAAAATCCATATAGTATACCCTAAAAATAGTTCTTGACGTATTTTAGACCCCAAATTCACTTGAGCCTCATGTAATCATGTATGTCGACTACCATGCATAGCATCAACTCTACAACCCTGCTACTGTCAGGACCCGAGATGCAGCGCAGACCCGCCGAATCAGGCAATCCCGCTGACATCATCCCACCACCGAATTCATCGCTTGATATCATCAAGTATACCAGTCTTCAAGCAGCAGGCGTCAAGAACTTTGATTAGGATCCATTCAAAGTTATTTTTTTCATCAGGGATTTGGTATCCCCAGTCCCTCTTCCTTTTCAACCTGCCAAGCATACCCCACTCGAATACTCAACTTTGATATCATCACCATGACTGAACCAACGGCCACAGTCGAGAAGTCAGCGGCTACAGGAGCTGCTAAGCAGACGAATCCTGCTCCGGATGCTGGACTTACTGCCTTGGAACAAGTGCATGTTCCCCGTATCTCCATCAAGTTCTGTACACAGTGCCGGTGGATGTTGCGGGCTGCTTATGTATGTTCTCCTATCCCCTTCCGTTTTCGTCTCTTGCTCCATTTGAGTTTGATCACGTTGTACTGTTAAGATTGAGTTTTGTGTGTTTTTATGGTGGTTGAGCTTGCCCAGGTGTATTTCTATATATTGATGTGTAGCACGATACATACGCTTGATATGCTTTAGACGCTATTATAAATATAGCCGAGAACTAACGACATGATAGTTTGCCCAAGAACTCCTCTCAACCTTCGGCACAGATCTTGGCGAAGTTGCCCTCGTTCCTATGACAGGCGGAGTCTTCACCGTCACGATCTGGCATGCTGATAAAGAGGCAGTGGTGGATGGGGGAGAAGTGAAGACGCAAGAGATTATTCTTTGGGATCGAAAGAGGGATGGAGGTTTTCCCGGTATGTTATTGTATATTATATGTATACTTATTCTGTTTCATGCGTATACCTATGTGCTTCTCAGCTCCAGGGCTTCTGTGCTAACAGATTTTTCTTTGCAGAGGTCAAGGCTCTCAAGTCTCTTGTAAGGAATGTTATTGCCCCCGAAAGAGATCTTGGGCATACAGACCGGGCCCTGAAGCAGCAGGCGGAGAAGAAAGAGGCGAAGGAAGAGGGAAAGAAGGAAGAGCAGGCAGAAGAGAAGAAAGAGAAATGTGAGGACTGTGTGTGATGCACTCCAGGGCTACTTGAAAAGATACGCAACCTTGAGCCCTCTTATATTTTGAGCACTCAAGGGTTGATACAAGACCTCTAGATAGTTCGTCTACAAGCATGAAAATATTCAGTACAGTATAGACATGTATTGGGAAAGGATAGAAAGAATACAGGTTACTATCTCAGACCCCATAAGCGTAAAAAGGTCCTCAGAACAATCAACGCCACCAGCCCCGGATCCAAGTTCTAAAATGACCACCCAAAATCCAGTTGTAGCCTCCATAAAAGGGGAAAATAAACAAAACAAAATAAAACGTCGAGCATGTCCATGATCATCACATAGAGAAGCGGGTTGCAGGGACCCGATGCAAAGTACAAAGTACCAAGTAGAAGCAAAAATGAAAGCAAAAAGGACCAAAGACAAAAAAGCCGCCAGCGCCGGATCCATATTTTGGAAGACCAACTTTCATTTTTTTTTTCTAAAAAAAAAAAAATGCGCGGTATAAACATCCACTGGGCTTGTCTATGGCTGTGCAGGTGAGACAAGCCCATCGAATTCGCCATCCTGTGTCGGGAAGGGGCCCGACGTGGTCGTGCCAACAATTCCATCATAGATATCATTTGGATCGTAGGAGATAGAAGGGAAAGGAAGACCAAAAGAGTCCAATATATGTGTTGAGATATACCATCACAGCATATAATGGAAGACTCCAGGGTCGAATCGTGAAAATCTGCGCTCATTACAAAATGCACCGTTCATGAGACCATGATCGCATAATACAGCAGGGAAACAACCAGAAAGAACGACGAGAACAGGAATCAGCTCTCGCCATGGACCTCCTGCTGATGATGATTGCGGCGCTTCCAGAATGCAAGACGTAGTCGACTGCGTTTCTTCGGAAGCCGGCGCATTCCATGTCCATTCGGATCGCCGCCGTTTCCCTGAGAATGCTCATTCTTGATACTCTCGCCGGTCGATGTAGACTGGGGGTGGCTTGTAATACCGTTGAGAGCACCGTTATAGTCCTTGCCATCCTCTGATCGGGTGATGCCAGAGCTATGGGCGGGGCTGTAACTGCTACTTTCATGGTCTCCTGAGTGCGAAGCATATGAGGTACTCGGCCTGGTGCTGCTATCATCTGGACCACCAGCTTCGCTCTGAGGAGCACTATCATCCGAAATACGGTGTTTACCCTCGTCGCCGCTGTCCACGGCTAAAAAGCTGGTGGCGTTGGTGGCGGGAGAGATAGGCGTCATATTGTTGCTGTAAGCGCTGATGCTTTGGGTACGTGTACAGCTGTTGCGGTTGGAGCTAGATGGCCCAGAAGTGCGAACGGAAGAGCTGTGGTGTGCGTGGTGCTGGGAGCCCTGCGGGCCCTGGCGGGAGCTGCTCGGTCGTTCAGCAGCAGAATCAGCTGTATTGTCACGCTCGGTGGGCAACGAGACACTGCCATGATTAGATGCCGTATTGGCGTAATACACGGCAGCTAAAACGGCCGGGTCTTCCCGGGCGTTACCTGAGTCTGCAAGCGGAGCCCGGGCCGATTGAGCCCCCGGGGTAGGCCGAGAAAAGTATGAGAAATCCGGCATGGCGTTGGAGGACTTTCGGGACGACATCTCATCAAGGCCAATCGGAGTTCCGGTGATCTCGATTTGCGGACCTGGAGTATCTGGGGATACAACAGGTTCAATGTTGTTCTCGTTGTAAGCACCGTCCTGGATCACCGTCTCTTCTGAAGATCCCGACGGGGGAGATGATTCCAATGGGAGATCACCGGAACTATCCTCTGAATCTGCAAGAGCCCTCACAGTGTCATTAGAGTTGGTTGGTCGGACAGGGCTTGTAGAGCGGGGGGAGACGGCCTCTGAAACCGGGCCCTCTACCGACAGACCCCGCCGCCGCAGCTCATCGTTTGCATGTTGCTGCCACTGGCTTTGATTGTCGCGGATATAATCAGCAGTGAACTGCAGCTGCGGCATAAGATCGGAGACACCCTCGAAAAGCGGAAGCGCAAAGATAGACATGAAGCCAATCTGACCCGTTGCAAGCTTATAAATGTTGCCCAGCTCCGGTGGCCCGCCAAAGAGCGCAGTCTCCATGCCTACTTCCTTTTCCATCTCGCCTTGGTTGGCGAATTCCTCTTGTAGAATCTGAGTCCATTTCTCGGCAACGCCCCAGGGTCGAGCGACGTTACTGATGTCAGCACACTTGATCAAGAGGCCACAAATAAGAGTTTTATACATCTCGACATCCTGTGGTTTCCAGAGGTCGACAGACTTGTCGCTCTCGGAGTATTTCTCCTGCAGAGAGCCCATCCGCTCCATGAACTTTTGATGCACGCCCATATCCGTGGCCAGAATGGAGCTGATCAGCAGCTTTCGGAGTTGCTTGTCCTTGAAAGCAGCAGGCCAGTGGCGGCGAAGGATCTGGGAAAAAGCTGCGCAGTGGAATGCTTCGAGAACGGAGTTGTCGTTGTATAATTGTGCCAAAGGAGCGTTGAGTTTGACAAGGAAAAAGTTGTTGACGCCTGGGTGGCCAACATCATGTCCAATAGCGGATATAAGTAGAGTAAGAGAATCAAAAGGAGAGAGTAAAGTGGCAATCGGAGATTTCTCTTCAACAGACAGGCCAGATCGCCCGTACGGAGGCAAAGCCCCGATTTGAAGCAGGAAAGTAAATACCGATTGCAGCACGTCAATGGCGTGGCGGAAGTTGTGGTAAAGGACAAAGGAGTTGTAGGCTGCACGGCACGCAAGTAGGAATGTCTGGAGTTCACCTGATGTCAAGTACCACTGTTCCAGTCCGGGGAGATTAAAGGCATGTTGAAGCATTTGGCATGCCGCGTAGACCAGTTCATCCTCGGAGAATTCGTGGGCGGAGAAGTTCCACTGGCCTACCTGCTCTTTGATGAAGGCTTCTCGTTCTGGCTTGATATCGAGATCCCGTTCTTGGAATTCATCGACAATCTCCTCAGGATTACAGATGCCCTTCATCAGCTTTGCCACCATTGCCTCTCGTAGGTATGAATACGGTTCTTCGTCATGTACACCCACCCAAGACAACTTGCGTAACTTCTTCCGAGCCAAAAACCGCGACATTTCCTTCTGCGCCGAGCGACGGGTGCGATACGCATGCACTACCAATCCTTGAATGCGGGACCGATCGAGGGGGTGGTCAGGACGTCGATAGCGCCTGCATCGAGGCATCGAGCGATCTGCTTATGTTCCAATGTCACCGGATTCCGAGGTTGCGGGTCGCTCGTTAAATCCGCGGGAGCCTCCGGCTCTGCGCTCGAATCCCGCAGGATGGCGACTGGAATGACCAAGTTGGGACCGTCCTGTACTTGGATGTCGTTCGAAACACCAGAGAGTAGCCCTAGGCCCGCGGCTTCGTCATTGTGGGAGGAAAAGGTAAATGTGCGTTGAATTGAACCGGGCGACGGCGGCCCATTATCCATCCAGGAGGCCCGACTAGCCTTTCGCCGGGCGACATTTAATTCGTCGCCACCAAAATCGATACCAAAGAAGGCAAATATAGGGGTGCAATCGCTGCCTGAACGGTCGCTGAGTTCAGCCAGTTTTGTCGCAAAGGAAGCTCCGCTCTGGCAAAGGTAGACTTAATAGATGTTAGCCGGATTTCCGCCAAGCAACTCGACACACATCTGACAGGGCGGGGAACAAACTCTTCTTGCAGACATCTAGTAATTGTTCTACATCGGCCTGTAGAGCCTCAGGCTCTTCGGGCATGGTAAAAGACGACGCTTCGGAGACGGTCGACGTTGCGATGGAATTCCGGCGCACCCAACGCTCCGACCGAACCCGGTCGTCAATATAGACGCCCGAGCATTCCACACGGTCCACCATCATATTACAGAGATTCGGGAATGTCACCGGCGTCACACGAGCGCAACCAAGAAATCAGAGAAAAGAAAAGTGAAGAGACCCGTCCTAGTCTGTTTTGCATAAGGCTCACCGAACGGGGGAAGAGCGAGTAGGAAAGGGTGAAAAGTTGGGAGAGGATCAAAGAAATGAACAGGTAAATGAAATCGATGTGAGGGGATCACGAGTCAGGGTCGTCGAGTCGCAGGGACGGTAATATAGGAAGGGGGAGGGGAGGGGTGGACGAGAAGGGAAGAGAACGAGCGGCGAGAGAGAGATCGAGGAATTCGATGAAGTCGTATCGGTAAAAGGAGCGACCCAAGGAAAAGAAAACCCTCCTGTTGACAGAAAGAACGACTAGAAGATGACTAGAAGGGCTCTAGAAACCGAACAATGCAGTTGTGTCCTGCAGCAATCCCGAGTCGCGTTGGCGGACTGCACGTTCCGAGACAACCCCCAACGTCAGATTGCGCGCGGTTGTTCAGGGCCGGGGGTGTGCTGCGAAGAGAAAATTGACGCCACAGAGAACGGCACGTGAGTGGTGAAAGGAGGTGAGTTGTAGGAAAGGGAGATTAAGACGACATGATGCGTAAGTGGATCAGGAAAGGGAAAGGGAAAAATGGGGAATGATGAATGGAGAGGGCTTCTTTCCTTCCAGAAGAAACCGGGTCTGGGCGAGCGACCACACAGAAGAGGGGGCGGCACGGGATGATCCCTTCTTCTGGTGCAACCTATATCACGGTATCCCTGCTTCTATCATTTCTGCTTCTATCACTCTCTCGTCTACTGTACAGGGTACATCTACAGTATTGGATACTATTCCATCCCTCATGCCCTCTGTACTTTCCCTCGCTTTCCCCTAAAGCCTCGATCACCGGTGGATCCCACATGACGCCTCGTCTTTATTTGCGGTGATTTTTTTTTTCTAGAAGGCCCACCGTCCCTTAGGTAAGCCCTATCCCGCGGTTTCTACGTCTCCTCATTGGCGAGATCCCTGCAGGATCCCGTCGAGGCTCCGGGGAGTCCGTCGGGCGCTGAAAGAGAGAGATTGCAGGCCATTTCTGCGATCCGATCGGTTCCAAAGTTCCAAAGTTCCAAACTCACTGCTGATCTCATTGACTTCCCCTTTACCGATCTAGTCTTAGTTTCTTTGATCCCTAGGGTTTCATTTTTTTCTTTTTAGCCTTTCGCCTCTTCAAAGCGGGGAAGGCTACCGTTTATGATGATTATGATGCATGGATCATTTTGGGTGGCAAAACCCTGATGCTTGTTCATTTCCTTCTCTGTATCTCCTATAACTAACTTCCCCGTTCTTATGAACTTTGGAACCCTAGGAAATTTGGCTTTGCTCAAATCGTACAGATGATTTTGCCCTTGGTGGTGTTGCTCTCCAGCAATTGGTGGGCTTCCACAATTCGCTCAAAAGGCAGCACCTTTTCCACAAATACCTTGAACGTGCCATCCTCAAATCGGGGCATCGCATGCGACACTAGGGTATCCCTCAGCCTCTGCTGATATTCCACTTCCCGGCTACGCAGGGTACTTCCCTCAACTCGAATTCGCTTGAACAACAAAGGCGCAATGTTCACACCGTCGGGCAATTTGCCTCCACCCATCAGACCCAGCAGCACCACTCGACCATCTCGCGCGGCCACATCCAAGTTACCCTGGAAGTAAGTGGCTCCGATAAAGTCTACGGTCAGGTTAACTCCTGCACCGCCGGTAGCCTTAAGGATCTCGGCGGCCCAATCCTGGGTCTTGTAGTTAAACGCTTTGGTCACTCCCAGCTCCTTCTCCAGGAAGTCGCACTTCTCCTGTGATCCCGCTGTGGCGTAAATTGCTTTGGCGCCCTCAGCCTTAGCGAGCTGAATGCCCGAGATGGAGACAGACGAAGCTCCGGCGTGCCACAGTACAGATTGGCCAGTCTGGAAGTCACCAATCAGGAAGAGAGCCTGCGAAGCAGTAATCCAGGTCTAGTGCAGGCATTAGCAGGGTGCCCAGCTATAATCGTGGGAATACGCGTCAAAACATACCTCTGGAATACCAGCTGCGACTTCCCACGACAGGTGAGCCGGCTTATGAACCAGCATCTTCGTCGACACAACAATGTATTCCGCGTAAGCACCTACCATAATCAACAACCATGTCCCCAGCAGTGAAATAAATAGGGAATCCCCTTTGGAACCCTGGAAAGATTCACATACCGCCATATGCAAGTCCGAAGACCTCATCTCCCGCCTTAAAATCACAAGCTCCATCACCCCCAAGCTCCTCCACAACGCCCGAAAACTCAACACCAAGAGTAGAAGGCGCCTGCGGTGGAAGAGGATACAGTCCCTCCCGCTGCAACAAGTCCATCCGGTTCAGACCGAAAGCCTTAATTTTGACGAGCGCCTGCCCGGGCTCAGGGACAGGCTTGGCGATCTCATCTACGAAGAGGGAGGTGGCGGGGCCTTTGCCGCCTTTCACACCTATACAAGGATCAGCATAGGTCTGTAGATCACGGCAGAACGGCCAAATTTGAGCTCGGTGTGCAATGGAGACATGGCCTGATCTTCTAGACTCTGAATCAAATGGGATTCCATTCAATTCGAATTCGTGTCTCGCATGATGTGTATGATGTAGATGAGGAGGGGTTGAAGTGGGGCACGTACCGATCGCGCGCATCGTCGACATCTTGTGGGAAAGAAAATATGGTATGATGCGGATGTAAGGAGCAGAAGTTGCTTTCGACTTGGAAGCAAGGGATGATGCGGCTTTCTTATAATTGGAACACTTGTCCCCGCTCAAGAGTGTGGAGCTTTTTTCAAGCAAGAATTGATTGCTTGCAAATGCGGTGGATTAAGCTTGCATTTGTCAGCTTGGGGGGATCCACTGTTTCTATGCAGTTAATGCGGTTAACCGGCATCGAGTCTTTCCAACCAATCCTGGATATCTATTAGTCGAACTTTAACATAGCTTCCTATGTACAAACCGTCTCCTACAATGTCTCTACTAGCATCTACGCAATCCCCACAGCAGTATCATAGTATAGCAATGCAATCAATTCTTCTAACCGTGAACAAAGGGGGAATGTAAATCGTCAAAGTCCAGCCTACTCCATGCAATCCATCGATACGATTCCTTCCATAGAGCGCAACCATTCGACTCCGAAGCTTTTCTGTAATCGAGACGCCGAGATTCCACAAATAAATAGAAGAATAAGAAAATGAGTAGGAAAAGAAAATAAAAGAAAGAGGACAAAGGACAAAGTCATGAGACAAGTAAAAAAATAGAAAAGGAAAAAAAATGAAAAATGAAAAGCAAACAGCCTAGATGCGGCAACCAACCCACATATTGGGAGGCCTGTAATCGGGGCATGCAGTGAAGAGGGATTACCTCGGAATCGTTTTCATTCCTCGAGACCGCGCATATGCAATGGAACAGGGAGAAAAGAAAGACATAGCTATCATACAATTATGGGACCTCAACCCAATCATTAAGAGGAACATGACCAAGTCCTTTATCAAGAAAGGAGGTTCTTCAGTGAAGGACTTGCACTTGCGCCTGATCCTGCACTTGTCCCGTTCACACCTGAGTGGCGACTTGCGCTCGTGGGCGCCATGTGCGATGGGGGAGTGTTCTCAGGCCGAATAGGTGGCGTAGGTCCTCGCGGATCAAGACGAGCTTGAGCAACCGGCGGCGAGTGAGACGGTGCGCCCATGCTACGGTCGACAGAGTACATGCGGGGCGGTGGACCGCCATTCAGGGCACTCAAAGAGGTTTGCGGAGACCGGTTTATCGTCGCCTGCACGATGGGTGGGGATGCAGATGCTGCATATGAGCGTGGAGGAGGTTGTGACAGGTGAGGCGAACGCGCTGGCATCGGGCCATATGGACTCTGGTGAGTTGTGTAGGCTTGAGTTGGCGGGCCCGGGGGTCCAGGAGGGTAGTGCGACGGAGACGGAGCTGGAGGGTGATGATTTGAAGGATGAGCTGGGGGGTAGTTGCCCATGTGGTGTGGAGGTGGAGGCTGAGGCGCAGCAGGATAAGCACGAGGCGACATGCCATTGCGTAAGCTAGGATCATTTGGAGGTGGCCGTTGCTCGTAGCGCGGTGGGTATCCTGGATGAGCACCATGCGAGTGGGAGTGAGCTGGGGGAAGAGGCCGCCCGAGAACAGCAGTTGGGGGAGGTGGAGGATGGTTGTGCTGCACAAATTGGTGAGGGGCACCCATGCTCGGAATCATGGGACGTGGAGGTTGAGCTTGAGGTTGAGCTGGAGCAGGAGCTGGCGGTGGTGCCGGAACTGGTGCTGGAGCCTGGACAGGGGGATAAGGTGAGGGTCGGGGTTCTGGCACAGGTTCTGTGGCCGGCGGGTTCTTCAAATGGCATTTGTGACATTCATAGGTCGGCTCAGCGTCTCCATTGATATGTGCAAACGGAGAACCATTTACAAACATTGGGAAGCTCGCGGTTGCTCCATTCGACAATGGTCCTCTATTGTTCCTTGCGATCGGCCACCACCTGGGACTGAAATCGCTTGCACAACGAACACATTTCCGGGTAGTTGCTGCACCCGTAATCCCAGAAATTGGTCGCGGTGCAGAACGTTCCTCCGTGTCAATATCCATCTCATCAGGACCGGGCTCACTAGGCGGCTTCTGGGCATCCTTGGGTGTCGGTGGCTGTCCATTGCTGGTGGAAGCTCGGCGATATGCAGTGTTGATTGCATAAGGCTGTGGGGCTGCAACTGATTGCTGTACGTATGCTGCCTTTCTAGACGTGCCGGTAAGTGTAAGGTCGGCCTGCTTGTATGTTTGAGCAAAAAGTTGGAGGGCATTGAGACCATCCTGTCCAGCCAATTCGCCAAGGTCATGGAGCGTAGGGGGAACGGTGTGGTTAGGACAGTAGAAAACCGGCGTAGCTGCACCAACCTCACCACCAAGTTTAATGGTTTGGACATTGTCTTTCCGTGATCCCTTGACAGGCATAACATCAAGACCGAATCGGTACTGTGCTTGGAAAGCACAACCAACATGGAAATGAGCATTACATCCGGCAAAGTGACAGCCAACGCAGGCGCCCTTGGAGGTCTTGCAGATCTTGCACACCTGTCGCCACCGATCCTTGGGAATAGAGCCGAATCCCTCTGCAGGCTCCAGCTCCTTCGCATCTCCAAACTTGACCTCTGGGGTCCACAGAGAACACAGAACGTGAGCCCAGTTGTTGCCAGCGGTACGCTTTAAAGGTTCCCGAGGTCCGGTAGGCTTGCCGACGGCCTCCTGTCGCTGGCGATAGAGCTTGATAGCTTCCACAACCATTTCCTTCTCCAGTCTTTCCTTCTCCTTGTCGCGGTCTGACTTCTTACGGCTGGTGTTCTTGGTGGTCTCCATGAGTTCATGCTCGGTCCAGGACACGGGACAGAGCACGCATTCGTAGGTGGTTGAGATCGAAGGACTGCGGTCGTTAGAACACATATCGCAAAGCCACTTGCTACCGGCCCGAGAACCCTGCACTCCATAACAGTTGCGATGAACCGTCAGGCGGCAATCACGGCAAGAAAGGTGCTCCTCTCCAGAGGGTTCAACCATGTTGCAAACGGCACAAGGGAGAGTCTTCGCTCTGGGTGGATCAGGGACAACCGGAGGACCCTCTGGCACCTTCTCGGTCCCGAGCTTCTTCTTTGGCGGCATTGGCTCCACTGATGATGTTGCTGTAGAGGTCGCGGTACTTGGGATATCCGGACGAATTGGCTTTTTCTTGGATGGGTCCAATTTGTTCTCGTGCTGTAGTTGCGGATTGCTATCTACGGCGATTCCCATTGAGGTCGCGGTAGCAGCCGTAGTACTGTTGATGGTGAATGGAGTCTCAGTAGCTAAAATCAGCTGAGCGAGCAATTCCTCGTCGATCCGTCGTCTCCATGACTTGTTTCCACTGGTCGCAATTCTCTTGCCGAGTTCATCGACATCCTCATACTGAATGCTGTACTTTCGCCACAAGAGAGCACATCGAAGACAAAGAGCGACAGTCAGCATAGGCCCTTTGTCCTTCTTCGCCGAGGGATCGGAAGGAACTACAGTCCCAGGTGGCACAAGAGGGGCGCGTCGCCATTGTCGAGAGTGACGAGTAGAGCAAAACTTGCACTGGAATCCCTTCTTCTGAGCCACTGCTTTGTCGTTGTCGAATGCAGAATCATCGTGATCATCGGCGACATCGTCAACCAGTTTCGATGAGATAACGCTCTGTCTTCGGACCTCCTTTTTACCGCGTCTTCCTTCGTAGCTACCCCAGATCTGTTTTCCACGAGGAGTCTTCTTCCACATATAATAGAACCGAACAATGTGGTAAATGTGGACCGTTTTGACGTGTTTTGCAATGTTGCGCCACTCAGATCCATATCTCCGGACACCTTCTTCAAATGCCTTCAACTCCTCCGGTTTGAAATGAGGCTCATTGAGATCCTTATATTTGTTGACCTTCTTTAGCTTGGCGAGCGCTGCCTCAACGTTGAAGCTCTCAGAGTACAGAAGCCCCAGAGCCTTATCCAAGAAGTTAGTGCAATACTTCTCAACCCCAATTTCAGGAGCCAGCTCCTTCGCTTGACGCATATAATCATCGATAAATTTCTCCCGCTCCGCGTCGCTGAAGTGAGCGCCAGGTGCATTGTCTTCGCCACGGGAGGGAATTTGTTCTGCTGTCGGCATTATGAATAAAGGCTCGGCGGTGCGCACTTGCTTCCCGTTGACGGTAACGGGTTCATCTTCACCGCGTATAATATAGCCTGGGGGCTCATCTTGAACCCATTTCGGTCGGGTGGCGCGCTCGATCTTCGCAGCATCCAGCGCGGCCTGAGATTCCTTTGTAAGTTTCATGACATTCCGTCCACCCGCTACCTTGACAGCTTTCTTTTTCAACAGTGGAGGTTTCACATATTCCACAGTGCGTCCGGGCCAAGGATTAACAATCGCTTGGTGTCGCGGTCCAAGGCGAGAACTTGCACGGGGGTAAATCCGATCATCGTAGTCCAGGGCGTCCTCCACTCGGCAATGAATACCCAGATAGCGATAAGGCCACATCTTCGCCTGTGCCATTTGTTCTGCGGTTTCGGGCTTCGGCATGGAGTCCTCGGCTGCGCCTGGGGTGCTAGCGCCAGTCCCGCTCACCACTCCATTTGCATGATGCTCCTCCTCTTCCTCCTCAATAATCTCATCTTCGCCATCTGGTCGAGCCTCACCCATGTGCGGGGTGTTCCGTGCTTCTAGCTTGCGCTCTTGGGCACGGCTGCAAGCGGCACAAGCCCAGGCGAATCCTCGAGCTGGTTTTTTGGTCAGGGCAGGTCGAACACAGTGCATGTGATAAGTCGAGTCACAGACGGCACAATCCACTGACTCGGAATTTGCCGCAAATTGACGGCATCGCTTGCAAGTCTTGACAGCGCCTGTCAGTTCCTTTCCTTTGCCCATTTCGACCAAAATGAACTTCCAGCGATCATCAAGAACTTTCTTCACATTTGCAGGCACGTTGATCACATCTTTTGTCGGGATTACGTCGTACAAACGGTGAATGTATCGGTCAAACATCTTGTCGTACCAGAAGGAGTCACGAGTCTTCTTGTAAGCATTCATATCGTCAATTTCTGAAACGTGGCGGATTTCACATTTCCCGCGCAGGGAAGAAAGCGGACAGGTATCTGAATGCATGGACGCGAAGACAAATCGTGTGTCTGGGCTGTGTCGTTGAATGTCTCGTGGACGGTAGTACCAGTTGACTCTCAACGCTTCAATGACACCGTCACCTTTGGTCTTGGATGGTAAGAATTCCATGATTCGAGCCAAGTAATAAGGCTCGCCCGGAGGCTCACAAATTAAATAAACATGATCTAGATGATGTTAATAATTCGGCCCCATCTCATAGTTGAGAAAACAATTCAATGCATTACAACGCAAAAGAGAGGGGAAACTGACCATTGACAGCAAATGTAGTGCCATCATCTGCTTTTAATTGACCATCTTTGAGATACGGGGTGGTTGCCTCAAAGCTGACCATATTGGTAAAATAACCGCCGTCAGGATCCCCCGGGGCGGTCGTGAAGATCTTTTTCGCGGGATTGCCAGTGGAGCCTGAATTAGGAGTGCTTGCGGGTTGCTTCCGCTTCCTCAATGCAGATCCATTCTCTTCTGGTCGTGAAGAAAATGAAGAAGTCCCTGGAATTGACTCCTTGGAAATTGCATTGGCATTGGCATTGGCATTTGCATTGCCATTAACCACGGTGCCATTGGTCAGAGTCTTGCGTGATTGAGTGGGCGAGGCCTTTTCACTATCTGATTTGGAGCCGTTGGTGATGTTATTCAGGCCCACGCCACTAGTTCGCTTGGCGTTTTTGGGAAGTGCCGGTTCATAGTCCATTTCAATGTCCCGGTCTTCCGCGTAGTTGGGCCGAGGGGCGTTGCGGCCTCTCGATCGCGTGCCATAAGGGGCCGCGGCGGAGGCGCTGGCCGGATCGGCCACTTCCTCCGGAGAGTTGCTGGTGGTCATCGAGAACGACCCTTAGTCATCCAAGGAAGGCATGCAACAAATGATGGGAGACAAGAGCCCTGGAGAATATAGTTGAAGGCCCGATACACGTGAAAATAGGTTCAGATGCTGGGTGGTGTCAGTTTGGGGGGAAAGCCTCAAGGATGAAAAGTGGCGCGATGCATGTACGTGGATGTGGGTTGGTAGTGTGGAAACACTAGGGCCCGCGGGGGGCGAAAATCTCACAGGAACGGGTAAAGTGGGAAAATGGGAAAGTGGACAAATGATATGGAACAATCCCGAAAGGGGTGGTGGACACGATGGAACACGAGGACAAGATTTGGGGTGGAATGGGGAAAAAGATGGGAGGAAGGAAGAAAAAGAAAGTGTGTCAGATCTGATGCTGATTCACTGCAGGGGTGGAAAAGAAGAAGGGCGGACCAGCAGATATCAAGGTGGTCCACCCAGTAAAGGCCCAAATCCAGTGATAGGGGATTTTATGGGGGGGGGGAAGAGTGACACTAGTCGCTATAAAACCCGTCGAACACGAGAATGGAATGAAAATCAAGAAAATCAAAGATACATACCACGGTCCTCAAAGTACGTCGTGGAATATAGAAAGAAGAGAAAGGATACTGAATCCAATCTTGGAGGAAGGGAGGGGGAAGAAGGAAAGAAGAATGACGAGAGGCGAAAGATCTGGAAGCGCGAAATGGGCGAAGGGGAAATAGAAGCGCAACCGGGCGAAACAAAACAAGCGCGCAGCCACCCGGGAAAGTAAAAAGAAAAGACCACGAAGTAGGAAGTTCCCAAGTGGATATTATAGAGTACGTATTGGAGAAGGGAAGAAGAAAGGAACTGATGATGTGAAAAGGAAAAAAGCGTCGAGGATCCCGAGCGTGCTGGCCCCTAGTCCCGATATGTTAATATGACGGATCCTCAGGACATTGGAACCAAGGGAAAATGCTCCTCGATCCGATTGCTTCCCAACATGATGGGCAAATAAATTAAAACGTTCATGATCATTGGTCCAGTTAAACGAGAACCCTGCTGATCGACCTGAATAAGTTATACACGAGGATTCTACATTTCTATTGCTGCTTCGATTTCAATGACTATTCTAAGGGGGGAAGCATAATAACCATCATGGGAATTTAAGACGGAGAGGGAGAAGAGAAAAAAAAATTGAGACCAGCAAACCCATGAAAAAAAAAAAAAAAAACGGGCCGGCAACGGTCCAGAGTGATGAAACTCTTGTAATGCCGATTAGGAATGTTGTCACGTACAGCACCAAAGGCGCGTATGGGAAGGTAGGTAGATGGGGGGAAGGGGGAATGGAAGATGATAGTGGGAAATAATAGCCCATGTCACCCACCGTATGGGGAGAGAAGGGGAAAAAAAGAACTAGCTAACAATGCACGGCTCTTCAAACAGTGACCGCCAGGGCCTCTCCGATCTTGTGTCGATTCCTACATTGGAAATCATGTTGTGCGAGGGTACTTGCAAGTTCTACCCGTTACTTCCCCATACCGATTCACATTGGGGTGGAACCTCAGAATTTCCAATTAAGACTGGTTCGGATCAGACGGGGTGGCCAGTGTTCATGATATCGGAAAGCGTCAGGTTGTGGTAAACGTAGCGTGGTTGAGCAAAAGGGCACTAGTAGCCGGACTCCACAGCTCCATCCACGATCCCTGCGGAAATATTACTGTACCGGAACGGTACTTTGGGTACACTTCCTCACCTTTTTCCCTGTATGAGTTGGCCAGAAACGGGGCGTTTTCACCGTTCTTTGTTACACCTGTCTCTCTCCGTAAGCGAGGGCTTTTTAAATACTGATCATATCGTTCAGAAGCCCATCTGTCATACGGATATTCAAGAGCATCGGAGTTTTATATGCTTTAAATATGATAGTCCTGGAAATGATGCGGTTCCGGAGCGTGCATGATAGGACAAAATCCGGGGGGCGAAAAAGAGACTATTTAATAAGTATTGCATGCCGCGGCAGATGAGTCGCGAGGATTCTTTTTGCGTCCAAAAAAAAGCATATCTATGAATCGACGCAAGGGAAAGTTTGTTAGACCCGAACCCCACGAAACACGAAAACAGAAAACATGAAATTGAAAATGAGAATGAAATTAAAAAAAAAAAAAAAAAAAAAACAAGTGGTGAAAAGCTGGGCTCAATCTCCCTAGGTAATTTAAACTTCTACCGCCCAGTCGGTCCAATGACGATCCAAGGCGCCGAGAGCTGCCCGCAGTTGGCCGAGGATGATTTGCTCCCGGCGGCTGTTGCGCGTCGCCACCTTGCATAGGTCTAAGCTCAGAACGTGCCGCACTGCCCAACCCTTGAACCAACCTATATCAGAACTTCATTTGAGTTACCTGGCTACATACCTACATTTATATACTGGTTTTTATACTTGAACCAAGTAAGCTACTGGGATTCATAATCATGCGTTCGAAATCTTGTTAATATTATGTTCCCGGGGCGTGGAGTCTCAATCGTCCTGTGACCGCTATCGGAACAAGAGATATATATATTCCTTTGAGTACCAACTCTAACACACGACCAGTTTCACGTCCTTGGTTTCCAACGTACATGAATGGCGCACATGGCTCCGAGCAGATCCATCTAAATAAAAACCACATAGGTATAGGCATTCTGAGTCCTAGATAGATATAAATTCTTGGAGTCAACAATAGAGAGGGCCACGAATGATCATCTACCTAAATGTATATATCCTGGTCTCCCCATGGCCTTAGGGTCTACAGTAAGTAAGCCCCGGATATCTCACATTCCTGAAAAGCACCTGGCACAATCAACCAAATTCCAGTCTGCCGATCTGCATATTAACTACCCTCCTATAGGAAGTCGTATTTCATGGTTTAGTGGAGACTAGTATTTGGTTCCCAAACGGTCTCGGTACTTAACATGTACAAGTCCTGGATAGCTACCTAGTACACATGGCGATTTCTGTCCTACGATACTGAACCGTACGCCTTGTGAAAAAAAAAGGAGTAGACGTCAAATGCTTCGTATCGGAGAAAAAAGTTGGACTCGCCACCAGGGCTGGGCACTCTATTATCTCTATTACGCACTCTTCAGGACGCATCTGGGTCTGGGGCCTCCACCCGACCGGGATCCAGGCACGCGCAGCCCACCACAATTTGTCCAGATTATGAATGTAGGCAACAGCCTGGCAAATTTCTCAAGATGGTTGCTTAAGGTTGAAACTTGCACTGTTAAACTTTGTCCATGTGTTCGCCCATTTTACCTAGGCACCGCTTTTTAGAGAGATCGTCAGGCGACCCATCACACTTCACTTCGCTGAATATGACTCCCAAGTTGGTCATGCCGGCTTTCCAGTCTGTGCACCATGTACTTACATATGGGCCGTAGTTGGGTTTTATTTGGGCAAGGATTTCCCAGCGCCATGTCCCTTTGCACAGATTCCGCGCATAGAAATAACTCGATCCTTACATCCGATCAGGAACCAGCTCAATATTGATTACGTAATACCGATGGCGGTATAGGAGGCCTCAGGTGTCAAGTGCGACCCAAACGCGGTGGTCGCGTAGAGACAACAAAGGTGAAAGAAAAACATAATCTGACAACAGATCATTTTTTCAAGCCATCCATGACTGGCTCTTGGGCCTCAGCATCAATGACGTCGAAGCCATGTCGATGAAGTCTCACGGGTTCGAGACCTCGATGGACGTTGCGCGCCGACAACAATACCATGTAGCGCAACTGGCAGGTCATAAAAGGCCTTCCACCGAGTTGGAGACCACCAATGCAGAGTCTGAGGTGAGAGCTCTTCCGATACCTCGGTACCAACCACATGGCGATTTGGACATCGAATCCACTCCGTTGGAGTCCGCTCGAGCCTCTTTGGAGGCCCCTCCAAATAGATTTACCGCCAGCAAGATCCACACAGGTCCGGGCGCAGGCATAACAAGTCAAGAAAATGAGCTACAGAAGGCCTCTATAGCGGCACCGAGGTCAACTCAGAACCCTTTGCTTTCGCTATCCAACCCAAAGTATGGGCTTCCTGCAGCGCTCACAGCGAATTTTGCTGCTCTGGGTGTCACTAGCATTTATGCTTGGCAGGCATCATGTTTGTTAGCTCGGGGCTTACTCTCTGGTAAGCGACATTTGGTTTACACAGCCCCCACTGGGGGCGGAAAGTCCATGGTAGCAGATGTCTTATTATTGAAGCGTATCATTGAGAATCCCGAGCGCAAAGCTATTTTAGTCTTGCCATATGTGGCTTTGGTTCAGGAGAAGCTAAAGTGGATGCGTCGGATTGTTCAGGACGTGAACAAGAATGTCCCGGATGATGAGGGCGAAGATGATTCGAGCTTCCCTGGCAAGCAATGGAAGAGACCTCAGAAACAAATCCGCGTAACTGGATTCTTTGGTGGTAGTCGGACGACTAATACTTGGGCTGATACTGACATTGCGATCTGTACTATCGAGAAGGTAGGAAGCTCAAATTTGGAAGCCTGATAGAAGTTATCTAATGCAGGGTGATTAGGCAAATTCGTTAATCAACACTGCGATTGAGGAGTGCAGCATTGGGAACCTAGGCGTGGTCGTGCTCGATGAGTTGCACATGCTCGATGATGAACACCGTGGATATCTGTTGGAGCTTATGGTCACCAAGTTGCTCCTATTACAACAAGATATCCAAATTGTGGGAATGAGTGCCACGCTTTCGAATACCGAGATGCTGGCCGAATGGATGAACGCTAGGTTTTTCATCTCAACATACCGACCGGTCCCCATTGATGAATACCTGGTTTATGAAAATGCGATTTATCCAGCTGCAACGTCCAGGCAATTGTTTCAGACAGCCACCAAATTGGCTTCAACGTCACTGCCCGAAATAATCCCACCGCATAGAATTATTGAGCCCTCGTCTTACAAAGAGCTTGGCAATGCCGCAACCAACGCTATGGTAGCACTGGCCGTGGAAACTGCTTCAGCGGGCTACGGAGCTTTGGTATTCTGTGGAAGTCGCAATGCATGCCAGATTAATGCCGCGATGATCGGTGAAGCTATGCCTCATGCAGCAGATAAGGAAGAGCTGAACAAGCGACTTGATTTGCTTGCCGATCTCAGAAGCCTCACATGTGGTCTAGACCCTGTACTCGGGAAAACAGTTATTAAAGGAACAGGATTTCATCACGCTGGAATGACAACCGAAGAACGGGAGCTGATTGCAGCGGCGTATGATTCAGGCGTGCTCAAGGTCCTCATCGCCACATGTAGCCTTGCTGCCGGTGTGAACCTTCCTGCCCGACGGGTCATCATCAATGGAGCCCGGATGGGCCGAGAGTTGGTCGGCTCTGCGATGTTGCGGCAAATGTGTGGACGGGCTGGGCGCAAAGGGAAAGATGATACCGGCGAGACATACTTGATATGTGTCAAGGCTGATCTGGAAGCCGTATGTGACCTATTGGATGCCGATATGCCTGCCATTGAAAGTTCCCTTGTCCCCGAAAAACGAGGCTTGAAGCGAGCGCTGCTAGAGGCCATCGCAACAGGTCTAGTATCCGGATGCGAGGCGATCAAGGAATACGTACGATGTACACTTCTGTACCGCACCCTGGATAAGAAAATTGCTTATAGCATCATGGTCTCAGCTCTAAAAGAGTTGGTCGATGAAGAGCTTTTGGTTTTGAAAGAAGATGAGGCATATGGAGCAACACCTTTTGGTCAAGCCGTCGTAGCCTCAGCATTTTCCCCCGAAGATGGCTTATTTGTACACGAGGAGCTCAAGAAAGCTCTACAGGCTTTTGTGATGGATGGCGACATGCACATTTTCTACATGTTCACCCCTCTGCAGGCAGCCATGAGCACGCCAATTGACTGGCAAATATTTCGTGATAAAATCGACCAACTGGACGAGAGTGGTATTCGCGCATTGCAATTCGTCGGTGTTCAACCGGGCTTTGTCAATACCATGTAAGTCTCGTTGCCGCTATCCATGAAATGAACTCCAAACTTACGTTGAAAGGGTAAAATCCGGCGCATCACTGAAAGAAGTAACCCCGGAAGAAATCCAGAAAGCGCGTATCTACCGACGCGCATATACAGCTTTTCAGCTCCGCGACCTAAGCAACGAAGTCCCCTTAGCAACTATTGCCCAGCGTTACCGTATCCCTCGGGGCACGGTCCAAACGCTGGCACAGCAATGCCACGGCTTCGCGGCTGGCATCGTCAAATTTTGCCAGCGAATGAACTGGGGAATGCTGGCCGCTGTGCTGGATCACATGCGCGATAGACTTGAAGCGGGTGCTCGAGCTGACCTACTTGAGATGACGCAGGTGACTTTTGTTCAGAGCTGGACTGCACGATTACTCAGGGAAAATGGATTTCGAAACCTGCGCGCCTTGGCCGAGGCTGATCCGAAGGATCTGGTGCCTGTGCTTATGATGGTATGCTCCCTCCCCTCCTCTTCTCTGTTGTTTTAAAATGCCGACAGGAAGCCTTTGAACAGGTAAACGCCCGCAAGACGCAGAAGAACCAGCTCTACCCGACGGAAGCAGAGAGATATGCCGCAAAGTTGTTGGCGAAGGCTGAGATTATTGTAGCCTCTGCAAATAAGATTTGGGGTATGTGTTCGTCACACGTGCCTTGGAATTCTTGCTGACAATGCGGTCTGATTTAGAACGGGAGACACTGGTGGAAGTAGAAGCATGAGCTTTGCTATGACAAACCTAGCATGATGTTTATTTGAAATAGACACATGATGACTACTGGGCATATGCACTAGGGTTTGGTTTGAATTGTATAGCCGCCTACAACACATTGCTGCCACGGCTAATTTTGAGAAAAGATACCTGAAAAGTAGGTTCAAAGTCATACTGAACCAAGGTGTTCAAATGAGCAACACAATAGATACTTGACCTCAGAAAGCAGGACCTAGGTAGCGAGTACTTAGATAGGTACTACATGCCCAGGTGAATACCGAGGTAGAGTTGAGACTTGAAAGACCACCGGCTTGCAGACCGTATAGCTGCTCTATCATCAATATCATATGCGAAGTTACTGAGTGATACAGCAGATAGGTCAAATTATTTCGAGACATGTTTCAAATGAACTGTGGCACCTATATGCAACCGTATCAACTCACAAATTTAGAATCATTCTCATTGTAATCATTACTATCTACTCATCCCACCAGACCGAAGGATGCTATATGATCTACCTAAATATGTGTACTATATATACTTTACGAGCTAAAGCCATTCAACTCATTCTGCGCCTCAATAACTTCCCCTTTATCTACAAAGTCCGCCAACATCACATTCGGCGCGTGGCCATACAGCGCCTCACACTCTGTCGCCTGTGCACCAAGACTGCCTTCTCCAGTCGCGGCATTTGTAGTGGCCGCTGCGTCGCGGTCCGGAATATCAATGCCAAAGATATCCAGATCTAGGTAGTGGTTGACGAGGTACATGCGCCCCGAGGCGGAGGCACCGGCAGGTCGATCGATACTGCAGCTTGAGAAGGTCGCGTCTGTGACATCGTAGGGTGTTTCAAAATAGTAGGCAAATTCGTTGAGAATGTAGTCTACTGTACTGGTATCGGCGCCGTAATCTGGATAAGTGTTAAATTTTTGCTACTCGGTTCGAGACGAAGAAAAGAAAGGAAGCAACTAACCCAGGAACACGACGAGTCTCTTTCCACTGTCAATCAAATCACCTAGCGTAGGCCAATCGGCGTAAGCCAAGGGCTCAGACGAGGGAACGAACGCGTAGCTATCGATTCCGGCACTGACGAATGTGCTGCCAAAGAGAGAAATATCCAACGAGTCACCGTTCGTCAAAAGAACTGTCACCACTTCATTGGGGTTGTCATCTAGCCAGCCCTTGATAGTGGTCAGGTATGCTTTAAGCGTCCCTGCGTCCTCGAGCAGACAAGACGTGTGGCAGAGTTCGATGACCTTGTCGTCGAGCAGTGATTTGTGTGTTTGCGCCTGCAAATACCGGATGCCCATGTCTAGCTGTGCGGTGATATCAATATTCTGGTTCTGTTGCGGAAGAGATCCGACGAAGGCAGAGTCATGCGAGCCTATGAATGTAATGTTTGAGTAGGAGCGCGTGCAGTACTCCGTACGGCCGTTACAGGTGGTTGCTGCGTCGGCCGCTGTGGTGGTTGTCGATGCGGTGTCTCGTCCAAATATCTGGGACAAATTTGGCATTCCAAGAACTGGCTCTAGCATCAAAGCGCCGAGCAGAGCTCGTGCCAGGCCGCGGCTGATGGGACCCATAGTGATTGTTTTGCGATCTCGACGGAAGGTACAATCAGGCACAAAATATGGGCTTTAAGGCCAAAATTGAGCAAACAGGATGAACTGCCGGCCGGATCTTATGCTCTTTGAGAGACAGGAGAATGTTTTCAATCCCAGAGTTTGTCTTGATCATTCATCCACCATATCCACGGGGCCCTCCAGACCATTATATAAGGGTGACTACCAGCCATGACAGTGACGAATATGCCCCTCAGGACCGCTACATTCCACACACCGACGATCATTTTCCAGAAAAGAAAACACAAGACCGATGCATATGACGGACCTCATGTCTGTATCGCCCACATTGATAGGGCGCGAGATGACATCCTTGTGACTCGATGTAACCACAGCCCCGCACTAGCACGGTGCAGGATCACCAGGAACCAGGGACATTTTTGCTCTGCAGAAATAAGCTAGAGCCAAGCCGGAGCCGAATTCCAATATATCCATGTCGGCTGCGATAGTGCTTATGGCACGGCTGCTCCGTTGTCGCATTCGGGCTTGCTAGTTCCCGCCAATGACTGGCTTCATTGTACCCAGGAGGATCTGGCGGGCGGGAGGGGCACTGTACTTCGGACTCGCCGTGTTGATCCGCCGAATTTGGAGATTCGAAGGCTTCGGAGATTTTTTATTTCATTTTTAGCTGTCAAGACTGTCGGGAGAAAGGGCTGTCGAGTACGTCAACTGTACGGACTATGGTTTGTGTATGGTTGAAGAGAGATCCATGGATGCTGGGCGATCTCGGATGTTGGAACAATAACATGCAGTGAGCAACGGCGATATAGTGACGAAGGCGGGGACTCAATGAAACTACATACAAAATGACAGATGAAAAATGCTGGATGAACTCCAAATAAAAAAACTTTCATTTTGACTCACAGAAAACACCAAGGGGAAAGAGAGTAGAGCATGCATTGTAACTACTGGTATGATGTTGCCACAGTGGCTGGAGGCTCTCCAGCCCCCAAACGGCCCGAACCAGGCAACGGAGCTCAGGAACTCGCGCTGTCTCCACATGTATATCGAGCTCAACTTCAACTCAAGAACCTCGCCTGCTTGATCCGATCGCTCTTGTACCCATATCGAATACGAGCCGATCGAAACTCCCCCGGCTAGATCTGGATCTGCCAACTCGGAGCACCTCGCTGGTCCGCACACGCCCCCTCCTGACCCGCCAGCAATGATCATTCGAGGACGCTCATGAGCTCGATGGCAGAGGCCAGTGAGGGCTGGGAACGAGAGGATGAGCTTGATCTAGGCCCGGACGATGACAATTCCCAACTTCCCGACCATGACGCTCTCCACAATCCCGGACCTTCCCAGGAGCCACTCGACGAATTGGACACAATAGACACAATAGAAGACCATGCGCAAGATCATGCATCAGAGAAGACCGTTCAAGCGGTCAGGGATAGTTTACCGCAAACTCCACCAAATAAAAGCACCGAATTCAATGGGATCCCTGAATTACTGGATGAGACGGCTTCGACCCCAGATGACTCTCCATCGTTACATGTGAGTGGTGAGATGAGCGCGCATTGATGAAACAGCCTTCTGATTGATCGCAGGATTCCGTAATCTCGTCGCAGGGCAGCAGCGCATTATTACCCCGAGGCTCCCCACGAGTCAGTCCGAGTCCAGTCCATCGTCCGTTCGATCTCCGCTTCCAATCCCGTTTATCGTCGTCGCCTCTCAGTGTATCGCGATCCGGCTCGCCATTTCTAGCCCATATTCATTCCCGGCAGTCATCGCTCACGAGCCAGGTATCACCAACCCCGGACTCGGAACCAGAATCACCCCCAAGCCCGTGGGATGTGGTGCGATGGACAAAGCTGCGAAAGATCACCGGACAGGCGTTCTCGGAGATTGGGAGGCGCAATTTTGGGCGACCAACCTGTTTGGCGGTGTCCACCAGCATTGTGGTCGGGACCTCCAAAGGTATAATTCTTGTGTTTGATTATCAGCAAAGTCTGAAAACTATTATCGGAACAGGGACAAAAGCTGTGGAATGTGGTCCAATCACTGCTCTAGCGTTGTCCGCAGATCATTCTACCGTCGCAGGTGGCCATGGGTCTGGCGATATCTATACATGGGAGATATCCCGCTCAGCACGACCTTTTCTCCATATCCCTCCGATTCCCGCAAACCAAGTGGAAACTCGAACCTCGGATGGCCATATTGCGGGCTCGGCTGTCATTCATATTGGATTCCTGGGTACACGGCGTACTGCGATTGTGTCCGCAGATACGAGTGGAATGGCATTCTCTCATCTGGCAACGCGGGGGATGGGCGCTGTTGCGAGAACAGTGAAAACAACTCGAATTCTTGGCCGATACCCTCCTACTACTTTAGAAGAAGTGCGGCCGCGGAAGCCCAGTTCAGTCTTGGCATTTTCTCCTCTGCCGCTGGGCAATGTAGAGCAACCGTCCGACTCATTAGGTCTAGTTGCCATGTTGACACCTTATCTATTGGTCATTGTGTCTACTACACCTGTTGCACAGACCCAGCACAAAGCGCCGAGGCCAAAGGAAGTCCCGGCCCATAGTGCTATGACTGGTGCTCTTGCTTGGTTCCCTGCAATTCGACTGAAAGGAAAAGACAGCCAGACCTCTAATACCAAGCTCGTTTATTGCTGGTCAAATGTGTTGACTGTGCTGGAAGTGACCGAGGCGGAAACGGACGAACCTGTGGACAGGGACAAGCCACCAAACCTGGTTTTCAGAGCACGCAGCAGATGGAAGGCGGATGAGCCTATCGTCGCCGTGCAATGGTTGAGTCGCTCAGTCCTTGCAGTCTTCACCATAACCCAGCGACTCCTCATTCTTGAAGACTATTCCATGCATGTAACAGACTCGATCGACCTTGTGAGTCGACATGTCTACCATGCTGATCTTTTTTCAGCCCGGCTTCACACTTTAGTCGAGCAGCTGGATGAAGAAGACACTTCGATGCATGGTGTAGTGGCAGATGCATTCTATATGAGCTTCCGTGCTTATAAAGGTCGTCTGTTTCTACTTGGATATAATGAGGTCTTAGTTGGTAGTCTTTCGAATTGGGCTGATCGACTTCTTGCACTTATGGAAGCGGGTGATTTCATTGGTGCCATTCGATTGGCCACTTCTTTCTACACGGGTGCCGCAGAGAAGCTAACAGTCGGTCTTCCTGAAGAAGATTCCCTAAGACAGCTGATCGTCCAGGAGAAGCTACTGGAGATGATTTCTGCTTCTCTCAAGTATGCGTTCGGTCGCAATGCCGAGGCAGATAACGGGAGAGTGGACAACCAGCAACTGGAGGAATTGGCCGAGGTGTCCATTGCGGCCTGTATCTACATGGCGGATTATGAGTTTCTGTGGGAAGAAATATTCACGTGGTTCGAGGAAAATGATTCCGCAGGGATTTTCCTGGACGTTCTTGAACCACGCATCACCGACGGGACGACTCGTTCACTGCCTCCGACTGCGGTAAAAGCTCTGATCAACCACTTTGTGGTCACCCACCCACCTGGCCACCTAGAGGAGATTATTTGCCTTCTTGACACCACTACCATGGACATTGATCAAGTCACAACGTTATGCAAGCAACACAATCTGTATGATGCGTATATATACGTTTGGAATCGCTGTTTACAAGACTACGTCGGCCCTCTGGAGGAGCTTCTACGTATGATCCCATCTCAGCCGGAACCTATTGTCAACGGGGACCACACAAACGAGGTGACTAAACATACAAATGCAATGAAGATATTCCCCTATCTATCATTTGCCTTGACAAGCCGCATCTACCCAACAGGGGACGAGATGGAGGAAACCGAAGCCTTCCGTGCAAAAACCTCCTTGTACCAATATCTTTTCTCAGGCCAACTGTCTGGCACAGTGCCACACAATGATTCTGATGGTACTGACTCGTTCTCACCACTCAGGGCTATGCTCAAGTATGACGCATCCAGCTTCATGAGCATGTTTAACGAAGCATTTGAAGACAGTTTCCTGAATGAGCCCGAATCCGAAGAGGCTCTCACCTCTGGCGTGTCGATCAACCGACAATATCTGATTACCATTTTGCTTCAAGTTATGGATGCATCGTTATTTTCTCCTTCTGATACCATTTACTTGGACATGTTTGTTGCGCGCAATCTTCCGAAATACCCCCAGTACATTCTTCTTTCGGGCACGACTCTTTATCAGGTTCTCGTCCGGCTGTGCCAGTATCCCGAGCCGGACATGGCTGAGGACTGTGAGCTGAGTGCGGAGTACTTGCTATCTTTCTATCATCCACCTGACGTTCAGAGCATGGTGCCTTTGTTCAAGGAAGCTCGGTTTTTCCGCATCCTCAAATCCACCTACCGCTCAGAGAAACAATATCCGGAATGGATATTGACGTATCTTGATGATCCCAATGACAAAGAAGCTATTTTTACGTCCTTACACGACTGCCTACGTTCGGGTTCTACCCTTGGTAAGAAGCAACGAAAAGATGTTGTGGAAGTGGTGAAAAAGCACGCCACTGAGATCGCCGATATCGATGTCAAACGGGCAGCCGAGACAATGCAAAACCTGGCCCCTGAAGCACATTCTACGTTTTTACAGGCACTAGAGCAGAATCCACACAGCCAGTATCAATATCTGCTGGTGCTCGTGGAGCCCACTGTCCAAAGCGGAGAAAGTCGAGCTCCGCCGTCCGTTGACAATTGGATGATTGAACGCTACGTGCAGCTTCTCTGCAAATACAACCCCTCTCATATCGCGGACTTTGTTGACGGACTTCGCGTCGGCGATTTTCACCTTGATCAGTTGCTTCCGGCCATTGAGGAGAGCGGGGCGATTGATGCTGCGGTGATTCTACTTGCACGACAAGGCCAGCTACGGCCGGCCTTGAACCGTCTTGTTGCTCATCTGAGTACACTTGAGGCTGGTTTAGTTGGAATCATCCAGAGCATGGGAGAAGCTCCAGACTCATCCAGTGCGACCGAGGCCATAGATGATCTTCTGGAATCGCTGAAAAAGTACTCTGGTGTTGGAACATGGCTCTGCCAAGGCCAAACCAAGACTGCTTTGCAGTCTAGACCAAGCACCAATGGTCAGCGTGGTGTGCCTCCGCTTGAACAACCCCTGGCATTTGACGAGGTTCTCTGGCTCGATCTCATCGAGGCCGTGGTTCGGATCACAAGCAATGTCTTCACCGTGATGAGGGAGCACCATATCGAGGAGTCCGAGCAATCCCAATTTGCCCCTAGCCCCATGGGCGGGAACATCGGCCCGTTGACCATTTCCTTCCGCACTCTGGTTCAGCAGGTGTTTACCTCCTTGCTGGCCAGCACTGTGAAAAGTGGTGGTGGGTCGAGTAGTGAACGTACGGACATGTCCTTCCTGCGGATCCTCCGCGCATTTCTTACGCAGGCGGCTCGCTGGTCACCTTCCCTGCTTGAGTTGCGCGCAGTGCTTGCATCCGTCTTCTCGGCCTACTCATATGAGAAGTCCCTTTTGACGCTTGCAAATGGTATGTTGGATCGCGACTTATTCGTGCATGTGGACGAAGTCACCCGCCTCCGGCAACAAGGGTGGCGCCCCCGCGGACAAGTGTGTGAGATCTGTCGTCGTCGGGTCTGGGGCCCCAGTGTTGGCGCATCACACTGGACCTCCTGGCAGACCAAACAGACAGACGAGCAACAGCGTCGCACCGCTAAACGTGTTGAGGAGAGTTATGACCCGGCCACGGAGCGGGGTAAAGGGAAGGCTGCTGCAGTGGGAGCGGGTCAGGCGGTGATTATTCACCATGCCCCCAACCCTGCCGACCATGGGCATGAGCATGACCCAGACACAGGGGTCGATGGCCCCCCTGAGCCGATTGTCGTGTTCTCCTGTCGACACCTTTATCACCGACAGTGCGTTCTAGACGCTATTCCGATCCACGGTCGCTCCGGCCCTGCATTTCGACACGACCGTGCCGACTGGTCTAGCGATTTGTTCTGCCTGGCTTGTACATAGTTGACGCTAGTCTTTGCGTTCCTTTTTTATTATTATTTTCCCCCATCATTTCTTTATGTTTCGACTTGTGAAGTCAAATCACCATAGGACGTGTCATATAGTTCAATCCCCTTTCATTTCCGATCACTGACATCCTGCAATTTGGATATCTACCATCTCGTTGGTGATGGCATTCCCGTCTCCGTCTATGGTAGCATCCAATGCTAGTCTACCCTCAACTCCTACCCCTCCTTTTATCTCGCATGATACTCACACATGCGCCCGGTAAAACCCTTCAAGGTATTTTTTGTCTTTCTACTCCTACCTATTAACTCGAACTGTTCAATACTCCTTTTTGGGCCCCATGATAGTTCCCCGTGCAGCGTGGCTTTCCTGCAGGTACGGAACGCATGGCTTAGGGTAAACGCACCCCGAGGGGTGGCTTTTTATCTGTGACACGACTGTGGGGTCATATTGAAGGATTCTAGATCGATTTAGTGTGGACTCAGCCGATCGGCCATAAGAGTGACCCAACAAGGAATGTTGCAGAGGATGTCCGTGATCCATCGAGCACGGCTGGAAGATGACCGAGAGAAATGAAGAATCTGGTCAGGACTGGATTAGGTGACTGTTTTCTTAGGAAGTATACGTATCCCGTAAGCACGGTAAATCCTGCGAACATGGAAAACTACCGGGTATTTCTGCCATCAAATTCGAAACCCCTGAAACCAACCATGGAAGAGGGCAATGAAAAAAAAAGAAACTTCCTTCTAGAAACTGATTCCTCATCCTTCTTACGCACACCCGAGCGAACCGAATGGATTTTTTCGAGTCAAAAGACAAGTGACGAGTCCCTTTGGATGAAGTGGAACCCCCAGGGAAAAGCTTAAAACTGAATGGGCGCGTAGTACGCGCCCATTGGTTGATCATTCGCCACGGCCCAACCAGTGGATGACACTGATTGGATCGACGTAATCGCCAAACCAAGTCCATCCAGCCAGTGAGGTTCGTCGGTACCACTTCCTGCACATCCGTGGAGTCGTCAACCTGACGAGTCACCGCTCTCTCCCCTGATCGTCTTGCGGTTCCGAAACACCCAGCAAAAGTTTCCTCGTCTGCGGTCTGTACTCGAGAGCTGATTCGTGGTTGATCGATTCGGCTTGCCGTTCTGAAACCGTAGGGGCTGTCTCCAACCTCTTCTCAGTACTGTACAGACGGATCGACCTCCCCACCATTCGGAGACTGCCATTCGGTGAAAGGAAAGAACCATTAAAAAAAAGAAAGAGCACCAATCACAAAACACTTGGTGCGGCAAACAAAGTACCATCTCAAACCAAACAGTACCCCGTGATGAAGTATAGTCTCTGTAAATCTTTGATGACCCTGGATTCTGCGGTCACATACTCCGTCAAAAGTGCATGAGCTGTCGCCGCGTGGACGATCCAGACCTTTTCTTTCTTCAAATCGTGGATTTGAGTGAAAGAACCAAACAAAGCTGAAAGTTGAGTCTGGAACATCGAACCCTTGATCGGGTTGGTTCCGTGTCTCCACCCGGTTTCTTGGTCCTGCGGTTATCAATTCCTCCCAGTCTACACTGTGGATAAGGTCTCATCCTCAGTTTCGAGGACCCGCCGTTCCCCCCTGATCCCCCGTTTCGAATCTCTCACATGGGCGCTGTCAGGAAGTCGCAAGATCGGGTCGGGTGGATGCAGGCCCGCCACCCCGTGGATCACTTTTTTTTGTCAAGCCCCCAGGGATATAAATCATGCATTATGTCTCGCTTTTGTGTCTCTTTTCTCTTTCATCCCCAGTCTTTCTTTCCTGCGCGTTAAATCGCCGTGACTTTCTCTTCATTCCTTTTGCAGGCCAAAATACAATCCTTCTACAGGCTAGAACATTGTCATTCCCTGCACTTCATTCCTTTCTATCGGATTTGATTCGATTGACTTCCTACGGAAATTATCAGACCATATCTCGACAGTCTTTGACAGACCAACTTCAATCCTTATATCGGTATTCTTATAGAAATCACGGCAACCATGCACGCTTCTACACTCCTTCCGGCCTTGGGTCTTTTCGCCCAGCTTAGCACCGCAGGATACACTCTGCTGGATGACTATGGCACCGACTCGTCGTTTTTCGACAAGTTCGAGTTTTACACGGTATGTTTAACCGCCACACATGCATTGGGACGGGCGCTAATTTACGTCAGGATACCGACCCCACCAACGGCTACGTGAACTACGTCGATAACTCCACCGCCTCTAATGACGGTCTGATCGGTGCCTCCGGTAGCTCTGTCTACATCGGTGTAGACCACACCAATGTCGCCAGCGGTAATGGTCGCAACAGCGTCCGCCTGACCAGCAAGAACACCTACACTGAGGGTCTGGTGATCTTGGATCTGGAACACATGCCCGCTAGCACCTGCGGCACCTGGCCCGCTTTCTGGATGCTCGGCTCCAACTGGCCCAACAATGGCGAAATCGACATCATCGAGGGCGTCAATCAGGATACTACCAACCAGATGACCCTGCATACCAGCGACGGTTGCTCAATCTCCAACTCGGGCTTCACCGGTACCCTTGACACTAGCAACTGCTACGTTGAGGCTTCGGGCCAGACCGCCAACTCCGGCTGCGCTATCGTCAACACGGACGACTCGTCCTATGGCGACGGTTTCAACAAGGCTGATGGTGGTGTGTACGCAACTGAGTGGACCGGCGACGCTATCAACGTCTGGTACTTTGCCAATGCAAGCATCCCCTCCGACATCAACAGCGGTAGTCCCGATCCTTCGGGCTGGGGTACCCCCGCCGCCAGATTCTCCGGAGACTGCGACATCAGCTCGCACTTTAAGGACCTCCAGATCGTACGTAATTACCCTACCACAAAAAGAAAACATACGAAACAATACTAACATTATAATATTCAGGTCTTCGACATCACCTTCTGCGGCGACTGGGCCGGCGATGTCTGGTCCAGCGGCTCGTGCTCCTCCTACGCTAGCACCTGCGACTCTTACGTCCAGAACAACCCCTCCGCCTTTGAGGGTACCCACTGGAGCATCAACTCCCTCAAGGTCTACCAGGATAGCTCTAGCTCTTCCAAGCGCGATGAAGTTCCCCATGCTGATGAAGTTCCCCATGCCCACGCTGCTGCTCACGCCAACTCCCGCCGCACAGCCCACCACATCCGCCCTGCTCCCCGTCCGGCCTGGAAGCACCGCCGTGATGGATACAAGCACGGATCCGGCTTCTAGATGTTCCCTTCTGAAGCCTTGGGATATTCGATTTGGTTCAATTGATTTGAATAGAATCGAGGATATGAATGACCATCTAGATCGATGGACTGTATCTGATCTGTATTTAAGGGATTGAGATCTGCGATCTCCTTGTTTTATATTTTCTTCTCCGCTGGAATCGGTTTTGCATGGCGCCTAAGAGCGTTCAGTTTTTGATGTTTGATGAGATCTGGCATGTTCACGTTGATGTGATTTATGTTTGCATTTTTTGGAATATACCCTTACCACTCGTTTAGCCTTTGCACTATTATATTGCATTCAATTATAAAAGTTCTTATCACTGTACTCGTGTATTCGCTTGAATCATTAATTCCCAGCGTCCCTCACTGCCCCGCCTTGAAATTACCGTACTTGTGCTCTGAGGGGTTGGGCGTAAGTATTTTTATTCCCTATGCCTGACAATACTCACTGCACAAACTTAGCACACTGTCGGTATGGCACCTGTGTTAGGTTTTGGCGGCTCAAACTCTGGGATTTAAGTGTGGGATAATCATGGCCTAAACAACGTCTCAGGTAATCCGTAGTCATACTACAGAAAAATGTGAACTAAAAGCCTGTTGCAGTTTCAGAAAATGTCTCAGCGGACCAAATATGCCTACGTGATCTATGTATTTAAGCCGTAATTGCCCAATTATAGAAGAGGGCCTTAATGTCGTGGCTCAAAAAACAAGTATTGAGCTGGAATCGAATGAGGCGTCTATATCTATCTCGCCACCTTCATCGACTCCAAAGTGCAGGATTTGTCAGAAAAAAAAGGACTATGACCATAATGTTCATGATGCTGTTTCCCAACATTTGGTTTAAAATGTACATGGTACGTTACTCTGGGTGAGACGGTTTGCAAGATGCTCGCTTACGTCCTAAACAAAGACATTTGGAAGAAGTTGAAAGAATTCCCTTCTGGTCTTGTCAGGCTCTGATAAGCGATTAGCAACTTTGCAATCCGAAGACGCCGAGCCTTGCAAGTCTATTCCCAGTCTTATAATGACTGTTTACCGCCCCATGACATTGGAAGAATTAACATCTTGTATCGACCTATCTGAGGCAACCGTGGACGACCCAAATATAGTAGACATCATAGGCATTTTTGGATCTGTCTTAGCGCTCAAAGAATGCTACTTTTGCTAGTCCTTCAGTTAGCTAGGGACTTTCAACATCGACGAGTAGTCGATGACAATTCTACCACGGAAAAGACAGTTTCCATCATGTTATACTTTAAATTTCTTTATAGGCAACATTAAGGGCTCTTAGATACGATATGTATGACTTGGTTTCCCCTGGATATTCGATTGACTAGGTTTGCCAGCTAGATCCAGACCCGCTAGCTAGTATGCAGTACTCTTGTGGCTTCTGAATAGATTAGACTCATGCTCTCCTATCAAAAACACAAAAAAGGTCCTCCAGGGTGGTGACTTAGTTAAAGTCTTCTTCCGTGTCAACAGCCTTCAATGGCTCGAAGCATCTAGCCTACTCGGAAACTTATCGAGGGCATCGCTTCGATATCAAAGCAGGAGACTAGAGGTCTGTACTTATCTATACAACTAGATACCTATTTTGATATTATTATCAATTTAGACAACAAGGGAGCTCGCAGCTTCTTGAAAGGATTCGAGATGTATACTGCTTTTCCCTGTATCATAGAGTAGTCATCGAGTATCACCCACTTCAAGCATACGCTTGGGCTACCATTTAGCCCAGCTAGGAGCATCACAAGGACTATATTGGAAGAAGCATAAGCATCAGCGGGAGTAATTCTCAAAATCGATAGTGGAGGATAGATGGACTGCATCCTACAGACGTTTGAAGGCCATAGTGCCGCCATTACCCCATGGTACTACGCTTCTTATCTCAGCTTCCGGTGGCCAATTTTGACGGATTTTTATCAATATTGGAGATGCCAGCAGCGGAAAATGGCCACAGAAACCATTTGAAGTTCAAAGTGGTACGATATCTGACGTCGACTATCATCACTTGCTGGTGTAGACCATGGTAGTCGATGCAGCTCCAGATATGAAGATGTATTAGAGTTTCATGTAATATATCAGTCAGTGGCGCCAGTGACGGTCAGCTACGTAAATTACCGTAACACCCCCCATTGAAAAGCCTCAGATTCTAGTAGTCTTGTTTATAGCTCATCGCCTACTAATCTCCCAGAAAGAATGGCTTTATACATCTGGGTCCTTATATCACTTAAGTCCCGGGACAAAGCGTGACATTTGGATGCTCTGTCCTCAATCCACATGCAAGGGGCATCCACGGAGCAAGCTGTCATCCCTGGATCTTTTGTGGGGTATACCACGTACCCACTGACTTTGTACCTCGTTCTCCCTTCTCATACCTAGAAACAAGAAGCCACAAGGACTTGGATTTAGGTCAGATTAGATTATATTTTGGGTGCCGAGCGACCAATCAAATATTCCAAACTGGCTCACCTCGTCGGCAGCAATTCCACGATCTCACTTGCGTTAGTTCCTTGGTCCTAGAGTTTAGCGGCGCACGGATGAAATCCTGCTTGTGTTGACATGCACTTGGACCAATGAGAACATCCAACAGGCAGGTTATCCTCCAGCCTCGGTGACAGGCCTGGACCCACGGACCGATAAGGAAGGGCACTAGTGTCGTAGTCCAATCGCGATTATTTTAATTATGGCGCCATAACAACGTGCATGGTGACAGTTGAAAAATCTCCAAGTCAAATCAAATGTTAAAAACATTAAAAGGACTCGGACCTCGCTCTTTTTCGGACGTGACTTTTCGACCTGCAGGGTTCATCTCACTCTTTCCCTTGACTTCCTATTTTCCCACTCATTCAATAGCAGCTCGCTCATTACTGGGACTCTCTGCTCGCTTTTCCCACGGCGCCTCATAATGTCGACCAGGGTGGATGAAATCGACGAGAAAAAGCAGGGTGGCTATACACTGGGGACAGAGGTGAATAGCTCGGTTGACACAATCAACGCACTAGTTGCTGAAGGTGCGCGCCGCACTGCCTCATTCTTGAGAAGCATCCAGATGGCCTGCAATGAGACTGACAGCGATAGCAGATCATCAACATGATATCAAGCTGCGCACCATGTCTTGGCAGAAAACGGCCGTTCTGCTAGCAGGAGACCAAGTGTGCTTGGCCATCATGGCGCAATCGTGGTCTCTTAGTGTGCTGGGTTGGGTCCCTGGTATCATCACAATGGTACTCGCCGGTATTTTGTTCTGGATTACCTCGATCACAATGCACAAGTATATCATGAAGAACCCTCAGATTAAGGACATCTGTATGGCAAAACGCTCTCACCCCACGTATAAGACATATCCTTATCCATTGACTTTGGGCAGGTGACTTCGGATACTACGTATTCGGGCAGAGCAAAGCCGCCTACGTCTTCTCTGCATTCATGCTGCTGGCGAACAACATTCTCCTGATTGGATTCCATGTCCTTACTGGTGCTAAGGTCCTCAATACCTTGTCCGATCATTCATTGTGCACTGCAGTCTTTTCTGTTATTACGACCATCATGGGTGTCATCATGTCTACCCCGCGGACTTTGCACCACGTCAGCTTCATGTCTATGTTCTCCTGTGAGTCTTGTCCAGACCTATTACACCTTGTTGATTCCTTTGGCTGAGTCAATGCTGCAGCTGCCTGCATGGGAATCGCAATTCTCCTCTTCCTTGTTTTTGCCGGCATTGAAACGGCTCCCCTATACGGATACTTCGGCGACTACCCGACGGATGGACCCGTGAAAACATATGCGTTCCCTCTCCCGGGTACCACTTTCGTCAACTGCATGAATGCTGTGTTGAACATCACCTTCCTCTGGGTTCCACAGATTCTCTTCCCGTCCTTCATCGCTGAAATGGAACGGCCCCAGGATTTCCCTAAATCCCTGGCTGTGCTCGGGGTGATATCAGCAATCCTGTTTATTGTCCCTCCCGCCATTGGATTCCGGTATCTCGGTCAATACGCCACGGCTCCAGCCTTTGGCAGTCTGGGCGTTGATTCGTACAAGAAGGCGTCTTTTGGCTTCGTGATCGTTCCGACACTCATCATTGGCGTGATCTATGCTAATGTAACGGCAAAATTTATCTACCTCCGCTTAATGGGAGCCTCCAGACATGCGCACAGCAATACCGTCATCGGCTGGGGGGTATGGATCCTCGTCATGGTTGTCATCTGGATTATCGCATTTATCTTCTCCGAGGTTGTGCCTAGCATGGGTGACTTCCTCTCCCTACTAGGCGCGGCATTTGATTCATTCTTCGGATTTATCTTTTTCGCTGTCGCTTATTGGCAGCTGAACCGGGGAAGGCTTTTTGCTGGCCTGGGAAAAACGATAATGACTCTGATCAATGCCTTCATCTTGTGTGTTGGACTGTTCCTGCTGGGACCTGGTCTTTATGCTGCTGTCGAGGCCATCATTACGGATTACTCGGGGAGCGTGACGCCTGCCTTTACCTGTGCAAATATGGCCATCTAACATCTATTGATAGGTAGTCTGCTACATTTTTATACAGTATTGTGCTTGGTATAGCTTTTGAATGAAACCAATACGAGAAAATGAGAGTTCAGATCACTCTTCAATAGATTGAAGTGTTTACGAGATGATTGGGAGAATATAAGGAGGTAATGCCGAATTTGCCGCCTTCAGCTTGAAACTTTGGGTTTGATTGGGTCTTTCGCATCGAACAACTTTAAGGAAATTCATAGATCATCGATTTATTGTACAAAACATTATAAAATAGGCAGGTAGCACCTAAATCATGGCTTAAATCCGAGTTCTTCTCGTTGGTCATCGGTCAGACGACCCCATTCGAGTAGAAGGCGGAAGAAGTAAATCTCCATGTCTTCTTTGCGGAGGGCAATTCCGGCCCACTTTCGTCCTTGTTCGGCAATCCACTGACCATCCTCGTCATGGGCCTTCATTCTCATTGAACTGACATTGGGGTCATGGTCATCAGTGAGAGGGCCTGACACGCCGGCAAAGTATGCCATCGTACTCCAGAAGCCGTGGAGACGGATGTCGATAGGTACAAAATGGAACCACGAGATCATCCGGGAGTCGAACCATTGACGGAAAAGGCCTGTTTTGAATGGTAGGCTACGACTCTGTAGGAAGGGCAAGAATCGACCGCTGAACCCGGCACCATCAAGGTCAAAGAGGAATCGATGGGACCAGTGTTCCTGAAAGTCGACTTTTTCACTCAGTCCCAGTTCTCCTTGTTGCTCATCACAGTCCCCGCAGCGGGTGATTTGATCGGCGATATGGACATCAGCGCGAAGACCAAGCTTTTCTGATGGTTCGTTTCCATTCATGATTTCGTATTTGTAAGACCTTGGACCCGTTTCCAGAAGCACAGACACCTTGTGATCGGTGTTGTTGTTAATCAGATGTGCGAACCGCTGTCGTGGCATTCCCTTCCATTCTCCAAAGCGACTCATGCCTTCGGACGTGCCACCAATCCAGTACAGGGAGTTTTCCTTGTCATTGTACTCCGGATCAGGGTGCTCATGAGTTGGCTCATACTTCACTTTGTCAATATAGTTCCAGGGACTGGGGAAGAGAATATCGTTGAATCCCTTAAGTGCGCTTTGACTGAAAATCGGCACCAACTCCTGAGACACCTTAAAAGATGCAGGGGAGATCAATAGCCCATGAAGGAACGCCAGGTCAGGCTGGTGACAGATATCCGTTGAAACATCAAAATGTTTTGGGAACTGACCCATACTATGAGGATCCGTGCAGTCTAAACAGATGTCGTGCCGATTCCAGACTCGACGTGTGCGTGCTTTGGATGAAGCTGGACAAATAGCGCTCACATATGGATCAAAAACACCACGCCAAGCGCCATCGGTAAACACGGTTTCATTTGTTTGGTCAGCTGGCTCAATGGGTCCCCAGCGATTCTTTCGGCTCCCAGACCAAGTGCTTATCACATCTGATTCAGGATTGAAATCATTTTCCATTTCCTTTGCCGTGCGCTTATATGGCCATATCTTTTCCCACGGAACTGCGACGCGGGGCTCATCATTCAAGTTGAAAACAAGATCCATGTCTGGTAGATGTTCAGAGAATTTTTCGATCATTTGAGCAGCGCCTTGAACCATCCACGCATGCGTTGGTTTGATTCCTTCCTGGACCCTTGGCTTGCCATCACGAATACTTATGGCCCCCAGGTCGTTGAAAGGATTCGTTGCTAACTTTTGGGTGGCGTCGCGTAGTTCCTGGGGCGGGACAGATCGAAAAGGAAGAAGATTTTTGTGAAGCTCATCAAAATCGTCGATGATCACCGATGATCGATGCGTGGCATACTCGTACCACTTGTCGAAACCACTGAAAAAAAAATTAGGTAAGCACTGCATAGCCAAACATTAGGGGATCCAATACTTACGGAGGTGGATGCTGGTGATACCGGTTGCGATATTCCAAAACAGCCTCTTCCAGCGATCTGCTTGAGGCAGCTTGCTCAGAAAAACGATCAAATTGAATTGTTGCCTTGTGAACCAATAGGTCGATGGGGTGAGTATGTGCGAAATGGTGCTTGGTCGAAGCGAATATGAGGCCGATGCTGCAAAGGATAATGAATGTAACCTGCAAGGTAATATTGGCACGATACAATGACTTCGATTCTTCCTGCGAAACAATGCGTGCCAAGAGGAAGAGCACAGCACCTGCCGTAGATGTTGCGAAGGGAAGGACGGCATGATCCATGGAGATAAAGGGGAAGGGCAACTGTCGAAACAGCAAGGTTGATACGGCGGAGAAGTAGATAAACATGAAGCCGGTTAGAATAGATATTCCCAACACACCGTACGTTGGCACCTGTAGCTGTCAGTACCCATCAATGTCACTGGAATCGACACGATTATTACTCACCATCTGCCAAGCTGATAAAATGAAGAACAGAACCAGTAGGGCTAGACCAAAGGCACTTCGTGTGTACTTTGCGTCCAAGAATGGCTGGCCCCTATGCTCGGGGCGGCTCTGTTCGACAAAAATCCCGATTATTGACCAAACAAATGCAATAACCTGATAAAACCTTCTTGTCAGCAAGTCGTTCCCAGCGTCCAGCGGCATGCCACTTACGAGAAGGCCAGCTCCCAAAGACATGAGCGCCCGTTTCTGCCTTCGCGTTTCACTTCTTTCGGCACCGTATTCAAATAGCTCAGCAATTCCAATTAAAATAAGCGAGTCAAAGACCAGGCTGATTAATTTGACAATTCGCATCCAAAATGCAGTATCAAGAATGATTGGGCAGATATAGGTGGATTGACTCCCAGCCAAAAAGGACGAAGCCGAATACCCACCAATAGAAACCAAGATAGCGGCAATAATACCTCTAAGAACGCTCTTTGTCATATAATAGAAGCATCGTCGATAAACCGACTCGATCACCTGGATAGGTACGCTCTGAAATCGGTGGGAAGAGACATAGTCGTCCGTCGGCTGCAATCGTCGATAGCGCCAATAGTCATAGAGGGAAACAATGAATGGGATAAAATACTATTAGGTCAGGCTATCAGCCTTAATGAATCCTGTCATGGCAAGGGCGATGTCACCTTACCGAAAACCCGGCGGGCACACACTCGCTGTTGAGACTGATTCGTCGGAACAATTCAACTCGTAGACAGCAGATGCTTAACAGAAGACCAAGCTTGTACCAATACCCGGATCGAACTGGAGGCGCTGGTTCATCAAATGCCAATATTGGTGAAGAGATTGAAGAACGCGATAGTGAGGAGCGCGACGAGGATGGCGAAGCAAGTTCAAATTGATCGGCGAGTGGAACTCTAGATCGTTTGGAGATAGGCGACGAGGGTCGCGATGTCAACGGAACGAAGCGACCAAAAACCAGGAAAACTGCTCCTGTAAGGAAGCAGGTCAAGATAACCGTATTGACCGGGCGATCTTAAGGTTGAAGTCAGCGCGCGAAGACCCCGCTTGGAAAGGCAACTTACCAAAGGCAAAGGTCGTATTATAAGTCGCGTGCAGAAAAAATGCGCACAGAAAGAAGACCCTAGATAGAATGCCGCTGTTAGATTTTGGTTCCCCTTTCCAAATGAATCGGTATGGGATGGCGTTGATGGCAAGTTACTTACCCCACCGAAACCTTGAGCCCGGTATCAGCTGAGAGCTGGAGCATCGTGCTTCCAAAACGTTAAATTATACTCGTCCAGTATTACAGCCCATCGTGCCGTTTCGAAAATGTAGTTCGGGTCGCAGGGGAAACAGCTTTGCGCGCGCAGAAACAGGGACACAGGAGGGAGGGACCGACCAAGAAGCCCCAGGATCCCGGGCCCTGAATCTCCGGTGGAGCTCCGGTGGGTGGGGACATCAGGGGATTGACAGTCCAGCCACAGCCTGAATCAGGCTGGGGCAGGAAGCGCCGGGCTCGTGGCCAGTAAGAGACTCGCGGCCAGTCAGAATGGAGCTCACTAGCGATCAAGTTGCGTCAACAGTGGGTGGTTGGATATTTGGTTGAGCACGCAACCATGGACCCCTTCGTGTACGATGTGCATTTCTGCCCTGCCCGACCAATGAGACAGCATATAATCTGAGCAACATCCGCCTTGGGCCTCTCGCGCCCTTGATTGCAGTTCAGGCATGCCTCCAAGACACAACAAGATATGCCGGGCGATCGGCGCCCAGAAGCAGGACTTGGCTCCCGCGCACTCCACTTAGTGCTGGGCACTGCCCATCGTCATAGCCCTTGCAATTTTCCTTGGCTGTCAATTAGCCCCATCGTGGTGAATTCTATACTTCACCCACAAATACCTTGAAACAAAGCAAATGAGACATCACAACGTAACGCCATAAGCGCTCATCATACTCGGCCAAGTGGAGTCATTTGGCTTCTCGAAGCGGAACAGGGCTCTCCCTTCTTGGTTCCACTTTAGGAAGGAATCGACAGGGCCTTGTCATGTGACATGTCACCGCCTGTCTAGGTCATGTGACCTGTGGAAGTTCTGCTGCTGGGCGGTGAAAATGGACAGAAAAATATGGTAGGCGGTATGGGCTAGCAATATGATTTTTTTTTCTCGTTGCGGGCTGAATCGGGAATGTTAGCGACTTGGAGGGTTCTTTTTGTCTCTGATCAACGCCCTTTTACATCGGGCCATTCATCAAGGGACTAGAGAAATTCACTCCTATTATTAACACGTCAAATTGCTCATCTTTCCTCCACAGAGAGTTCAACAACAAGCTAAAAACCTCGTTTCCTCGCGGCCAGCTCCGCACCTTCACCATGCCGCGCAAGGCAATTGATTCGCGAATCCCCACCCTGATCCGAAATTGTGTCCAGGAGAAGAAGCGCAGCTTTTTCGTAGTGGTCGGTGACCGTGCCAAAGATGTGATCGTGAATCTCCACTATATCATGTCCAGTGTCGATGTGAAGCAGAACAAATCTGTGCTGTGGGCCTACAAGAAGGATCTTCTAGGCTTTACCAGTCACCGCAAGAAGCGTGAGGCAAAGATTAAGAAGGAAGTCAAGTACGGTATTCGGGAAGCCAACCAGGAGGATCCCTTCGAGCTGTTCATCACCCTCAATCAAATCCGCTATGTCTACTACAAGGAAACAGAGAAGATCCTGGGTAACACCTATGGCATGTGTATTCTGCAGGATTTCGAAGCCATGACCCCGAACCTTTTGGCGCGCACAGTTGAGACGGTCGAGGGTGGTGGCATGGTGTTGCTGCTGCTCAAGAGCATGAGCAGTTTGAAGCAGCTGTACACAATGTCCATGGATATTCACTCCCGGTACCGAACAGAGGCGCACGACGATGTTGTTGCTCGCTTCAATGAGCGTTTCATCTTGTCTCTAGGAAGTTGTGCTTCCTGCTTGGTTGTGGATGACGAGTTGAACGTGCTGCCTATCTCCGGCGGCAAAAATGTTAAGCCGCTTCCTCCCCCGGATCCTCCGACGAGTCGAGCTCTAGCACAAAGAAAGAATTAAAGGGAAAGGAATCGGAGAAGAATACGCCGAGCCTGTCGGAAATTAAGGAGAGCTTGGAGGGTACAGAGCCTCTTTGCTCGCTTGTGAAGGTTGCTAAGACGGGAGATCAAGCGCAGGCGCTCTTGGGCTTCACCGACGCAATTACTGAGAAGACACTGAAGACCACAGTTGCCTTAACTGCCGGTCGTGGACGAGGAAAGTCGGCTGCCCTTGGTCTTGCCATCGCAACAGCCATTTACCACGGATATAGCAACGTCTTCATCACCTCACCGAGCCCCGAGAACTTGAAGACACTGTTTGAGTTCGTATTCAAGGGTTTCGATACGCTTGGATATACTGATCATCTCGACTACACCATTCTTCAATCGACCAACCCTGATTTCAACAAGGCCATCGTCAAGGTCAACATTCACATTCACAACAAGCACCGCCAGACCATCCAGTACATTCAGCCGCAGGATGCACATGTCCTCGGACAGGCTGAGCTCTTGGTTATTGATGAGGCTGCTGCCATTCCCCTGCCTCTGGTTCGCAAGTTGATGGGACCTTACCTAATCTTCATGGCCTCCACCATCAACGGTTACGAAGGAACCGGTCGTTCGCTCTCTCTGAAATTGATTCAACAGCTTCGTGAGCAATCCCGAAATGGTGGCAAGAGCGACGGTGCCGACGGCACCGACGTGGCAGACCGAAGCACTGGAAAGGCTTCAAAGAACTCGGGCATGAATTTCGGTGGCCGAAAGCTCAAGGAGATTAAGCTCCAAGAGCCCATTCGATATGCTAAGAAAGATCCTGTCGAGCAGTGGTTGAGCCAGGTCCTGTGCCTGGGTGCGACTGACGTTGACGAAGCGGAGAAGGAGTCGATGAGAGAAATCATGGGAACAAAGGCCTCCTTATCTCTGGACAAGTATCAACTGCTACAGGTTAACCGAGATACCCTGTTCTCATTTAACCCTGTTTCGGAGGAGTTCTTGCAGAAGATGATTAAACTTTATGTCTCCAGTCACTATAAGAATACTCCCAACGATCTTCAGCTCATGAGTGACGCACCTGCACATCAGCTCTATGTGCTTGTCCCTCCAATTGACGAGAAATCTACAAAGGTGCCCGAACCTCTTTGTGTTATTCAGGTTGCTCTTGAGGGCCGTATCAGCAGACAGAGTGTCCTCAATAGTCTTAGCCGTGGCCAGCGAGCCGGTGGTGATCTGATCCCTTGGTTGGTTAGCCAGCAGTTCCAGGATGAAGATTTTGCCACTCTCTCTGGAGCCCGAATTGTTCGTGTTGCCACACACCCCGATTGTACAGGCAGGGGACTCGGTAAGCTCGCCATACAGCTCCTGGTCGATTTCTTCGAGGGCAAGTTCACTAGCCTGGATGAGGGTATGATTGCTCCTCAGGAAGAGATGGTCCGTGTCACGGACGAAGAGCTCGCCAACGCGAACCTTCTGGATGACGATGTGCGCGTTCGCAACATCCACACCATGCCCCCTCTTTTCACTAGGTTGACAGAGCGTCGCCCTGATGCCCTCGACTACATTGGTGTCAGCTATGGCCTTACACACTCTCTTCAAAGGTTTTGGATGAAGTCTTCCTTCCACCCAGTCTACCTGCGTCAAACTCCTAATGAGCTCACTGGAGAGCACTCATGCGTGATGCTTCGCACTCTGGCTACCGGTACCAACGATGCCGCTTGGTTGGGATCTTTCTCCCGTGACTTCCACCGCCGATTCCTTGCTCTGCTCTCTTACCAGTTCCGCCAATTCCCCGTTATCCTTTCTCTGATTATTCGTGAATCTGCCAACGCCGGTGCTAAGCTCGATACCGCAACCGCTCCGCGTCCCTTGAAGAAGGCCGATCTTGATGCTGATTTTTCGCCCTTCGACTTGAAGCGCTTGGATAGCTACGCAAACAACCTCCTGGACTACCACGTCATTATGGATATGATTCCCCGGATTGCTGAATACTACTTCTCCGGTCGTCTGGGTGACAAGGTTAAACTCGGAGGTCATCAGATGGAGATCCTGCTCGGTATTGGTTTGCAGCGCAAGACTGTGGATGATCTCGAGAAGGAGCTCCCCATTCCCGCCTCTCAAATTCTTGCCCTCTTCCTCAAGGCAATGCGCAAGATTTCCAGGCACTTCCGTAGCATCGTCGAGGGTGCCGTTGCCGAGTCCATGCCCGCAGAGCAAAAGTCTTTAGAGCCCGCAGGTGGTGCCCATGATGATGATATTATCGAGGACCGCTTCAAACCGCTGGATACTGGCCTAGACGAGGAGCTCAAGGAGGGTGGCCAACAGATTGACGATGAAATGCGCGAGAAGCAGCGTGCGCTGATTGATTCTCTCCCTCTGGACAAGTAAGTCAATATCCGTGTTCATTTCCTTCCTTGCGAGGTCCGAATGAACAATAACTGATTTCTAGCCTCCAGATACGCCATTGATAGCGGCTCCGCAGCTTGGGAAGATGCTGAAAAGCAAATCCGCAATGGCGGTGCTGCTACTGTCAGCGTGAAGTCTAAGCCGTCGAAGCGAAAGAAGGGCGAGACTGCTCGTGAGATCTTCGACAAGGAAGTTGATGCAAAGAGACAGAAGATGATCAAGAAGGGCACCGAGGGCCGCAAAAAATAGAGCTAAGGCTCTGATTGTTTGGTGGCGTTATCTTGCATTTCCAAGGTTTATACGGTGTTTCTGCGGCTTCTCCCAAGGTTGCTCTTCTTTTTAAAATTCATGTGCAATGCTTGACCCCTATATATACTCATTTGTACCAATATGATCAACCTGGGTCTTGTAAGTAAACATATCATGAAGCCATGGAATTTTGCTGTTAATGAGTTGAACCTAGTGTACCGTGTTGTATAATTGTAGACTTTGTTATAGAAACTCCCGCATGGCCTCAGGAGAGATCCATAGTTACACTATTCTTGAATTTTAAAGGATTTCCATTGCTACAGTATAGATACATCAAGAGTATCACAGTGCCAAGCTATTTACTATCCAACCACCCCCTGGAAATTGAGGAACCACTTGAGTAGCCGGTATATGTGAATCTCTAACACTCTTCAATGAAGCGAAAAGCTTCGGTTCGTGTATGGAATGACAGCTCTAGTTAATAACAAGTCTAATCCACAAATTGATCGCTTAAATCACCAATCCTTTTCAGGTGTACATAAAATGAAAATCGTCCTCGCATCTTCTGCGGTAATCCACGTATTTTCGATCATGATATTCTTTCAGTAAATTTGATGCTGCAAATATCCTTGGGCTGACAAGTAAGCTGGTCGTTATAATTCGGCACGGGTGGTACCTGCATCCTTTCAAGTTGCTCATCAACCATGGACAAGTCGAACCTTAGAAGCAAAGAAGAAGTCAAAAGCTTCATCGTCAACAAGGCAAGTCTCTGCCCTTTGCAAAGATGATTGCCCATCCCCCACCCTATAGATGGTACGTCGTTGTGAAGTAGCCGAGAGGGGTCCCAGCGAGTTGGGTCGGCATAGTGCGAAGGATTCATAGTTGTATCCAAGAATGAATAAACAACAAACGCTCCGGAAGGAATCGTGTAGTCCCCAGCAACAAGGTCCGGACCTATGTTTTTGCGAAGGGCTGTGTGAGGTTGGGCAATTCGCATTGTCTCACGGATGCAGAGGTCAAGAGAAGGCATTTTGGTTTCCCAGGCTGTGAGAAGAATTTGGGATAGTGCGTTGGTGAAGTCTTTGTGGGACGGATTGTGTGGTAGAGAGATATTGTAGGTTGAAAGAAGGCCTTCGACTTCTTGGCGAACAGCCAAAGCCCATGTTGGGTCAGATGAGAGAAACATGATGAGCCATTTCCCTGCAAAGAGAGTTAAGCGGTATAATCATGATTGGAGGAAGATACTCGGCACATACCAATTGTTCCCGTGGAACGAGCCCCTGCCAAAGGAAGAGCCATCATGAACTAGAGAGAAGAAGATCAGCATAAATAAATTCAAGATCCAAGCCATTAAAGAGCAGATAGTCTTACCCTGGTCATATATTCTTCAGTGTGGTTGCTGTCTATGAGCTTCTGAAGCGCATCCGGTCTTGTAGTTCCACCGTTCATTCTCTTGCGAATAAATCTTTTGAATGTTAAGTAGAGGTTTGTTGCAGCCCACAGTCTTCGGATCGAAGCAGGACCATAAATCCATGGAAAAAGAACCGAGAATGGCTCGGTAGAGGAATCAAGAACATCGAACCACCCCTGTAGGCGAGACAGAAGGGCCAAGTCGTCGGTGATATCGAACGAAGTGAGGGCCCGCATAACCATGACAAACGTAATCTAGTAAAGAGGTGGATTTAGCTTTTTGACTGTTTGAATACAAACGGATTCATAGAGAGACCAAGAAGTAATGACCCACATCATAGATGGCCAAATTGGGATTCAATAGACCTTGACCACCCCAAGTGTCTATCTTGCGCTGACAATCAGAGAGAAGGTAGGGTATCACTATACATGCATTAGAACAAAAGATATTCACTTTCCTGGCGAAGGCTGTAGACCCACTAAAGCTCAGGCTATCGGATTTCTGGAGATACAAGAGGTGCTTATAAAATGAATTGACTTGCTGATGATCGAAGCCCTTAGGAATCTGACACAATTTAGGGATTAGAATTAGTGTTCCAAGACGATTGCGGATATGCAACTATAATCAAATGACTTACAGACTTGAGAACAATCTGGAATCCTTCATAGAGATCAAGTCCTGACTCTCGCAAAAGTATTTTTCGCCCTTCTTCCCCAGAAACGGCTATAACCCGATTCCTGAGCAAGTTAAACTGAAACGCCCATGATCCTGTCTGTTTAAAGCCGTCTCTTAGAAAGTCGACACGCTTCCTGTAAAATGATCTAACCGTGTTTGCTTCTGACAGTTTGATATTCGGAGGCTCTTTGTCATGGTTGTAGCTTCGGAACAATCTCCCATTCCTCAATAAAGGTGGACAGGAAAGGGCGAGTAGGAAGAAGGCTGTAGCAGCTAGGATAATGAGTTCCCGGGTATTGATTGAGACACAGGCCGAGGCTATGGACACTGGTATCAAATCTAAACCCATCCTTTTTCAGTTCAACTATGTGAAATTCGTAGAAACCTTGGAGGGTACTCGGACTCGGATGGATACTGTAAATGAACCTCGACATGATGAGAGCTCTGTGTGAAATACAAGCACTATATACGTACTTCCATCAAGGCAAACCGTGTCAAGGCTGATTTACGTTGACAGGTACCTGGAAGGTACCTAGGCACCTGGGCAGTTTCCGAGCTCAAATGCTGCGCCGACTTCCAGATGTCCCGATCTGTTTTCTAATACGGCACTGAAGACCTCCACATACGCCATAATTCTGCCCATGTGGCATCTTGGTGCTAGTCTTGCCCCTAATTTAAGCATAGGAGGCCGAAATAGGATTTATAGCATATCGCCGATACTTGAACTACAAGGCGAAAGGACTCAGCGTTGACGTGGTTCTGGTTTGTCATGTAGCGTCCTGGATATCTCATACTTCGAATGTCCGTGGCTTTTATGCAATTCCTAATCCAATGCGGTGCATATTCTCCATGCAGTGTCGTTTGGGGATTTGGAATATCTGTATTCCGAGCCTGAGGAATCTTCCGGGTAGGACATCTGTGGCTTCCCCACCACCTGCATGCTAGTGCTTATTACATCGTGTTATACCCTTGCTTCCATGCAACGTTGAGTCATCGGAGCATCTGGATGCACCCGACCTTCCCAGGTGAGGCCACCTGAATGTAAACCCGCAAATGTGTCCTTTAAGTGGAGTCGATAACATAGTTTCGCTAGGCATACATTGCAAGATGTTAGGTCCTTCCTTATCGGGAGTCCGGTCCGATGATTGTTGTTGGATCTCTTTTGCCCCATATGCGGCTGAAAATAGAATTCTACGAACCAACCCGGACAATTCCATTGGCAATCGTGCTGCGATTCTCTATCATCCTGATCAATGCCATGCAGATATGTAAGGGCTATGTGGATAATTGTCAACCTAATGGGTCGCTCTACAGTCTATTGCCCGGCGCCCAGTAGCGCCTTATCACTTGGGCATTCCTGGCGTCGTTTGCACTGAATCCAGCTTGACCACTTGCATGAACCATGATATCAGTGAGATCGACGGCCAATAAGGACTCGAGGAGTGTGATTGGTTGCTCGTGTACATAACAAACCCATCTATTAGGCAAACCTCGGTTAATCTATACTGAGTGAAGCATTTGGCCCCACGATACCCTTCATTTTTTGAGGAAATTTCTCTATTTATGATTTCTTGCGACGGTGTTAAGCTGATGGGGCACTTTGAAGTGAATCTGATAAACGTGCGACTTCGGAGAGCGGTTCCAAGTTGGTGCCTGGCGTTGCCTACGCCCCGTGAGGGGCCGAGGGGGAGATCCAACAACTTCTCCGGGGGTATGCAACCTTCACATGCACACCGGTCTTTCTGGCTCCTGGCGATTTGAAGTCTTTTTCGAAGAACCTTCAAAGCATAACCATCATTCTCAAACTCCATGGTATGAACACCTTCGGGCGTTGGTCCAGATTTCCCCTCAATTGGAAGTCCCTGTAGACCACACGCATCGAAGTCGATAATGACTACCTCTTCGCCGTCCTGGGTTTTAAACATGACGTTACAGTCACGAATGTCGTTGTGAACGAGACTGAGGGAATGAAGATGATTAAGACCCGCCTCAATCTGTTGGTAACAGCTGTCGATATCGACAAGACGACCGGCTGCTTCACGGTCTGCGAGCAGTTCCGCGCATTTTTCAAAACAAAGCCCGGTGATTCGGCCATATTCGACCACGCATCCATAGTAACGGGCAATGTTTCCATGGGGATTTTTCATGAGAAGCTCGCAGATTCTCGCTTCTTTGAGTAGGTCTATGCTGGGCGCATGTGAATCGGAGTAGTCGGTCAGTTGAGGTTTCTTGACATAGATCTCTGGCCTGTTTGGATTAGAGCAAATTGTGAGACCCTCTTCATACAAAGGCCAGATGTGCTCTTTTGGGATTCTGGTGAGGCCATCCTTGGGCACATCGATTTCTTCTAGCTTGCTGTAGCGATCGGGCAGTCGGGCCAAAAAATAATCGTCGCCATCGTGGAATATGACCTTGGTATGTGAGAATCTCGGTTCTTCGCCAAGGTCCCAACATTCGGCCATGGAATGGCACTTCATTTTGCACGTCCAAGGCTGCCTTGAAGAAAGAATTGAAACCAGCGAGGTCAAGTGGTGAAATTGCACTCTGGTCTTGGGGCATCAAATCTCTGCAGTCTTAATTCAAATGACCTCGGGTTGCACTGCATGAAGCGGTCCACTTTGAGTCACAGATCTTGGGCATGGCGAGAGCAAATGTTTATTTGCGCCCTACACCGCTGCTATTCTTGTCTGGACTGGGCAACCTTGTTCCGTATACAGCGCAATGTGAAGACAAACAATTTGATATCTACCACTGTAATTGGCACTCGGACCCATTTCCCCACGATTTGGAGTTCCAATCATAATGGAATGAACAAGCAAATTGACGATGTCTATGAGCTACTGAAAAGGCGATTAGGGCAAATCGGAACTGTGGGGTAGGCAAGGATCAGCCCTGATCAGCATCAGAGGGAACCAAGCCATCTATACAAATCTAGTAGCAGTAGAAAGATGCGAATAGTTGTACTACACACTAATCCAAGACGAATACAATCAAACTTTTCAAGGATGACGACCAAATTCAATTCAAGATATGAAATACACGGCTGTAAGATGCAATAACTTGTCGGGATAAAAACAAATGTTGATCCCGATTATTCAAGTCTCTGGACCTTACAGCTCGTCATGCTCGACTTCTTCAGCCTTTTCAGCCTCGGGCTCGGGCTCAGTTGCGCCAACAATACCCTCGGGCAGCTTCTCCTTAGCACCCTCACCAAGACGGATGGCATCAACCCAAGACTCGACGGCAGTGATGCCGAACTCCCCTTCAGCGCTGTACCGACGCCACCAGCCGCGACGAGCGTTGATAGCGATGATTTCCACATCCTGGCTACCATCGAGACCCAATGCGGAGCGCAGGGTCTTGGAGGCGGTGTTCGTTTCGGGGACGGCGTACACGGGGAACATCTTCACGCCGCGGAGAGAGTGCTTGTGGGCGACCTCGGCCAAGCTGGACAGTGCGTCGTTGGCAGTGGAGGGAAGCGCTGCGTCCGCGCCAGTCTCGGGAAGGAGGGCGAGCACACAGGTATTGGACTTGGGGTCTAGACAGGCAGATGCGAGGGACTCAGAGGTGGCGAGGATAGGTGCTGGAGGTGCGACAGGTACCTCGGCAGGCTTGGATTCGGGAGTGACGGTGGGCTCCTCCTCCTCCGCCTCCTCCGCGATAGAGGTCGGCTTAGCCTTGGGCTTAGACTTCGGCTTAGAGTCGGTGGGGGCAGCCTTTCCAGTCGCGTCTGGGTTGGGCTCGGCGAACTGACTCAGGAACTCCAGAATAGGCTGCTTCTTCAGCTCGCCTTCATACACCGTAGGCTCCGCGTCACCGCCAGGAACCACGACCAATGTTGGGAACTGCTCTACGCCGAACTTCTCCACGGAGCTGGTTTCCTTGTTGCGGATCTGGGCGATGTCAATTGCACCCAAGAAGTCAATTGCCAGCGCGCGAATAAGCGAGCTGGTCGTGCCCTTCTCTGTGAAGAGGATGGCCTTGGGGCGCTCCTCATTTTGTTCCAGCCAGCTGTCCACGTCTTTGTCCGTCGCGCGCTTGACGTGGTTGGGGATGCGATCGACGACCGCGTCGACGATGCCCTTCGCGGTACGCGCGCCCTGGTAATCCTCCACGCGCGGCTTTCCAGGTTTCTTCGAGGGTGTCACGATCTTGAGGGTCGGGAAGCCTTGGACGCCCATTTGTGAACAGAACGGCTTGTTCTCGTCTTCATCGCAGTTGATTGCTGCGACCTTGGCCAGGCCATTTAGATTTTGAGCGGCCTTTTCGTAGGCGGGTTTGAGGTTCTGGCAGTGACCGCACCAGGGAGCATAGAATCTGTGGAGCGTTGGAAGGTCAGCGTGAGGGTCTTGGAGAAGGTTGATGACGGTGCGGGGATGGCTTACTCGACGATCTAGAAGAATGTTAGCGCATTCAACCGAGAACATGATTTAAACATGTTGTAAGAGACTGTCATCTCACCGAAGTGTGATTTGAGTTCGCAATCAGCGATCCGTAAGTCTTGGGGTTCAGCTGTAGCACCGGCGACTTTTTGGTGTAGATGCCATCGGCGTTGGCGGGCACAGCTGCCAGCAACGAGGCAAAAAGCAGGAAGGAGCTCGGAGGCAACATAGTGATGGTAGAATGTTGAATCAAACAGCAAGGCGCTCAGTAGAGCTTCACCAGATAAGTAGGGAGAAAGAAGCCAGATTGATTGAGACAATTACGCAAGGTGTCCTGAAGCTCTTGGCATGCGGAGGGAAGAGCTTCTCCAATAAGAAGCTTCCAGCTTTCTATTCCTTTCCGCCGCAGCACAGTGATGACCCAGCCCTGCACTCGTATGAATAATGATGACCTGGCCTTTTTGCCTCGGGACATTTTCTGGTTAATTCTAGCCTACTTGGCCCCCGGGGATCTCATCCGTTGTCGCCGTGTCTCTAAATCATGGAACGAAGCGTTCGACAACCCAGCTATCCTGGTCCCACTCTTGAAAAGACACTTCCCTTGGACAGAAGAAGCCAAAACAGTACGCGCTAGACTCATAGACTCCAAGGATCGCGAGGCTTGCCGTCTCTTTGATCAAGTCACTGCGCGATATCACCATCTGGAACACGGGAAGCCCCGCTCTGTACAAAAGTACCGCCTGTGTGACGACTTCGGAGGTGCAGGAGACCGGGAATGGTACCAGGTGCAGCCGTGGGAGTCGCACGCAAGCCATGTTCGGCAGACGGTGGATCGCCAGTTCTCCGAGGCGTTATGGACTCACGAAGATGGGCTGCTAGTCTACCCTAGTGCCCATCACCAATGTCTGGTGTTGATGGACCTGAGCAATGACCGGCACTTTATGGTCCCTTTCATTGTTCGCGGCAAGGTTGTCCGTAGGGTGCGATTGCAGAAGCGACTACTGGTTGTCGAATGGGCAGAACCAAAAGCTTTCCACTGGCTCAATGATAGCGATGGTGTGCATCGCCATTTTGCTTCGTCGTTCGACCTGAAGCGCAAACCAGATGATGGATGGAGCATCGTTCCACGAAACCAATGGAAGATCATGTTTCTTGGACATCCGCTCAGTGAGCGGGACCGATTCTTCTCCGCGCATAGTGACACTTATTATGTGATATACATCTGGCAACCCAACCGCAGCTTATATACCGCTGACGAAGACGCTCCCATCGAATCGTTGTTTGTGTGGGATATTTCCAAGCCATCTTCATATCTACCATCATTAGATCCCACTGGCCGCCAGACAGGCCCAGACGTCGACCAGTCTCCATCTATCGTGGCTCGGTTCGGCTTCCGGGACCTCGAATTCTTCGGCGTGCGCCAACGTGGTTGCCCAAGTATCCAGCGACTCGAGGTTACCGATGACGGTCATTCGATCATAATAACAGAGAACCTCAACACGTGGCTTACAGCCCCTGACCCCCTTGGCTTGCCTCGGGCCATAACCACCAGCATTCCATTACAAGGCCATGGTCCCCACTGGCGACAAGAAAGTAACCTTCTCCTTCCACCCTACCGTGGTAACTGCAGCCTACAAACACCACCAGTGAGCACTATGGCTTTGTTTGTTGATAGTTGGTACGGCATTATTGCACAGGTGACGGATTCGAATGCTGGGCTCAACTTCTGCTTGCATTTTGATCCAGTTCAGTGGGATGCAGATGGCAGAGATAATGAACATAAGGATCAGACCATAAACTTGTCGATTCAGACCATGGATTCTAGGATGACAAAGGAGAATCATGATTTTACAGGCCGAGGGAAGATCAGTGGTTGCGAGAGATATCTCATAGGTGAGAATTGTAATCGTGAACTGGTCATCTATAGATTTGATCGATGAGGGCAAAATGTGATATCATTTTTCACTCACCCCGGACTAACATGAATTATAAAAACCAGAAATGAAGCCACAACCGATGAGAGGTATATGAATAGATTGTAAGAAACCATGAATCTCAGTATCTCAGTATATAGTCCAACGAGGGAGGGCTTCAATCAGCCCGCGACACCGGCTTCTCTCTTAGAAGAGTTGGAGAAAGCTTCAAAGTCTTGCTCACCATCACTGGAATCTACCAAGCAGCCAATGCTGCCAGTTGTTGAAGCTGTTCCCACCTGCTTGTGAATTGAATCAGTAGCAAGCGGTTTGGTGGCCTCGTGGGGACTCTTTTTGGAATTGTTGGGGGGCTCGACTTTGTTCCCCTTGAATAAGTTGTGGTTGGCTTCATAGTCCTGCTCATCGCCACTCAGATCTATGAAGCACCCAATGCTGCCGTTTGCTGAGTCCGCATTATCTCGCTCATTGGCTGCAATGATACCAGGCACCTCGGTAGCCTTGTTGAGCCCCTCCTTGAGAGTGGCAGGCTTGAAATCATACAGGGGCTTGGCTTTGTTGTAGTTAGATGAATTGAGAATTGCTTCATACCCCTGATCATCATCACTTAGATCAATGAGGGGGCTTGCATGGCCAGTCGCCGAGAAAAAATCCGAACCTGCCTTGCTTTCAGCATCATTGAAGTAGTCGTTGTATTTCAACTTCCAAAGACAATTTCCATTGTGATCATTTCCCAGCCAAGCATTCGATGCATCTTCAGATGCTCCTTCAGTCAGACACCCTTCATCATCTGAAGGGACTCCACCTTTCATGCCGTATGCATAAAGCTTCTCAATTGACTTTTGTACTTCGGGATCAATATGACCATGCTCACTCCCATCTTCATTAGCTTCTGGAGTCCGTTTCTCCGAGCTCGGTCCTGGGAGGCCATCCTCACAACTATCTTCGTTGACTATTGCATCCCCTTCTGGTGATGCTTGGCCTTCCTTGAACTGTCTGTCATGCCCATAGTTTGCCTTCTGGACCTCAGGGCCAGTGCCCGCAAATCTCATCTCCCACTCGTCCATTTCCTTTGTGTGTCGAGCAATTTCTGCCTGTGCCCACTCGGAGTTCAGATTCATGTGAACAGACGATCCCCAGGTATATATGTACTCTTCCGGTGGAGATTTAGAATCGCAAGGCATACAACTTTCTTGCTCGAAATTTTCACTTCGCGGGTTATCAGATGGCTTGTATCGTTTGCGGTAGCCCCGAGAGATGAAGGTTGACCGCAGACTTAAGGTCTGGTCATAGAGGAGGCGGCGTTCGGGGTCTTGAAGAACTTCTCTTGCTTCCTGTATCTGTATATGCGAATACGTTAGAGGGGTATCATGGAAGCGAATCATGGAAGTTCAGATCCATGAATATACCGAAACGAATATCGTACCTGGCAGAAATGATCTGAGATGGCCTTATCACCGACTATCTTGTCAGGATGATGCAGAAGGGCCAGTCTTTTAAAGGAAGCACTGATTTCCTTTTGAGTGCAGTTATGCGGGAGCTCGAGAGCTCCGTAGTGGTCTATCGGGTCTTTCTTGGACATCATCATGGCTACTTGACGCGAAATTGTCTGTAATCAAAGTGCTGAGCAGAATAGGACGACGTTTCCGCAGCAAATAGTCGATTTGTCAAGAAGTTGGTGAGTTCAACTTCTTATCACCTCGAACAGCTGATGGATGTAGGAAGAGAAGAGCAAATTGACGTCGGAAGTTGAAAGTATATGACACGGAGAAGACCAGAAACAAGTTCCGAGCTTGAGTTGTTGGGTGAGATATCCAGGTGTCGAAGTAGGTGATTTAGCTTGGCTGTCGAGGAGTTAATGAGTGCAAGAAGTCGAAAGTGAATAGAAGCAGGAAGTGATTTTAGGCCTTGCGAATAAGGTAAGATCTGAATCCTGGCCTCTGGCCGATGACTGCGATAACAAATCACTGAGGTGGCTTAAGAAGTTAAGCTGTCGAAGACTTGATGAGTGTTGAAAGTCGAAAAAAAAAAGTTAATAAGTAGAATGTAGAAAAAGATAAGGAGGAAACCGTGGGCTTCTGTCGTCAGCGAGGACTTTGAGATGGATGTGGAGATAGTATAACTTTTGGATTCATTGAGGAGCTGATGAATGTAAGAAGATATGGATACATTGATGTAGGAAGTTGAATCTACCTTGGAAAGAAGCCCTGGAACGGCAAAATGTTAGAAGTATATAGACTGCCTCGGTTGCTGGCTGTGATATTGGGGTAGCGAAGCAAAACTGATCCAAGCGAAGAGACAGCTTCACAGTGCCGAGAAGTTGTCGTCACCAAAAATAGGATTGCAGGTAGAGAAGACAGATAAGTGGTGAAGTTGGCAATTTTCTATGGTGGCCACCTTCGACAAGGATGGACTACGAGAATTAAAGCAACGATACATAGTAAGTGAAGCCGGTTATACCGGAACCACATAGGAAATTGGAATGGATTGACACTGATTTTACAAAAAACGGAGGGTCGATCTAAATATCAACAGAGTCTACGCCGAGGGAGACTTCATCCCGTGAAAGCCCGTGAGAAGGCTCTTACATGTCGGCGGAGGCGGTGGCACCGGTGATAATCTCAACCAGCTCACCAGTAATGGTAGCTTGACGCTGACGGTTGTACAGAATCTGGAACCTGTTGAAATTGTTAAAATCAAATAACCGAAAACATGGGTATGACGGAAACACATACTTGTTGATCATCTCACCAGCGTTCTTGGAGGCGTTCTCCATAGCGTTGCGACGAGCCTGAGAACTACGTTAGTAAAAAGATTCCAAATGCGTTGCAAGATGGGATGGTGATAATCATACAGAGATCTCACAAGCGTGGCCCTCAGCCATGGCCCAGAAGATGTTGTTGGCAAGAGCGTACTCGCGGAGACTAGTCAGAGCCTCGTCGTCAATCTCGAAAGCGGAGATGTTGGCTAGAGGTATTGTCAGTATGGCCGGAGTTGTAAGCCTTCTAATGGGCGGGTAAGATCGTACCGGACTGGGTGATAGCCTCCTCAGAGTAGGCCTCAATGACGGTAGCCTCGTAGGTCTGAGCGTTGACGAACTTGTTGAAGATGACCTTGACGCTGCTGTAGTCGGTAGGCAGCAGGGAGATCTGGTCGGCGACAGCCTGGGCATCGGCGAAAGTGGGGATGTCCTTGCAGACGTTCGAGAAGGAGAGGAGGATCTTCTCGGAAGCGAAACGCGACAACTGGGCCTTGCCCTTCTCACCAAGAATGACGAGGTCGGCCTCAGGGTCGGAAGCCAACAAACGACGAGCAGCCTTGCTCAAACTGGAGTGGATACCACCGCAAAGACCCTTGTCGGAGCTAGCAACGACGTACAGAGTCTTCTTGTCCTCCAGCGGCTTGGTCTCGGCCTTCTCGAAAACAGTGTTGGAGGTCTCACCGTAGACGCGAGACTCGTCCATAGCTCTCTGGGCGCGAGTAAGACGGGTGGAGGCAACGACCTTCATGGTGTTGGTGATCTTCTGGATGTTCTTGATGGACTTGAGGCGGCCCTCAATCTCACGAAGAGTCGCGAAGTTGGCGGCATTGGGCGGGGCAGTGCTTGGGTGGAAGTCAGCAATGGACGACGAATTGATTGATTATCGAGGCGATTAAGCTTGGTTTCTCATGGGAGCAGGACTGGCATTCGTGGTGGTGATGTTGAATTCGGCGGGTGAAAGGACCGAAACACCTGAGCGGGCATCGGAAGAAGACTTACCGGGTGACAGCAGCACTGCCAGCCCTGAGGACCGGGCGGGCGGCACGGGAGAACATTGCGAGGGTGGGATTAGGGGGGTTTACGAACGGAGAAGTTCGAAACGGGAGAGGAGATGCAGAAAGGAGCAGGGTATGCCAGAAGACCTCACTGGTTGCTGGGAGTTGCGATGGTCGGGAAGTGCGAAGTTGAACTCCTGGCCGTCCCATGCGCGCTAAACCGTAATGGGGAAGAATCTACGGCGTACCATTCCGGCTTCCGGCGCACTTTGATGCCTTAATGCCTGGATTACGGGGCACGACACAGCCATTCCCGGCCTTAGGCAGTCCATGAGGTAACGAATCTCGTTTTCCATTCCATTCCCTCCATTCCCCCAAACTTACCTTTACTCGTGAACTTGGGTGCTGCTTGTTTCCCCCCCAATCTTCTCACCCGTCCATTCATCCCTATCCAAACCTTACTCTATTTCTCGCATCATTGATGCATCGTTCCTCTTAGCATTTGTTAGCCTTCAGTTCATTGGTCAGAATTGCTTTGACTTCATCGTTCTATCAAGCGGCTCGTTTTGTCCGACTCGGCGCACGAGGACATTTGCCTTTGATCATCCCTCGTTTCTTCCATACTCGCCTCCATTTTCCACTTCCAGTACTTCAAACCACGATGAGCTCTTCGGAGGACGATATGCCTCTGGCTCGCGCAAATGGGCGCGCAAAGGGTAAGTCAGCTACCGGGTAATTCGGTTCGATGTACTACGCCCTCGGCTCTTATTTTCTCTGTTGAGGGCTATGTACTTTGCTCGGAATTTCTCGCCTTCACTTCTCCATCCACCCTCCAATCCCATCTTTCTATTCCCATCGCTTTCGCATTGTGCTTGTGTCACTCTTTGTCGTCTTTACCTCGCGCTTACCTAACTTGGGATTGTCCTAGCAAACTCCGCCTCGGCCACCCCAAATACAAACGGTAACGGTGATATTGCGCCCGGTATCTCGGTTCGGTTCGGTGCAGTGCAGGACAAGGACGTCGAGATGAAGGATGCGGATGCGGCGCACAGCGCGGGGAAGCGCAAGTCTCGTACTAGCATTGACAATAAAAAGTCATATGTCGAACCGGAAAGCAGTGAGGAAGAGGACGAGCCCCTGGTACGCCATAACCTGCTCCGATGAGCACGTGTGGATTGCGACTTTTTTTTCGCATTTGGTTTCAGCGACTGACCACTCGACAGAGCAAACGCCGACGAACATCAGTGAAACACGAGGACCCCGAGTCCGATGACGACGTTCCTTTGGCTTTGAACGGACGGAAACTTCCCAAAGCTTCAGAAACCGCCATCGGGGAGGAGTCCGACTCCGATGTCCCGATTGAGAGGAAACTTTCTGCACAGAAAAAGAAGATTGAACAAAAAGCCACCAAGGAGGCTCGCACTTCCCGCAAGCCGGCTCCGAAAAAGGAAACCAAGCCTGCTGCTGCAGCCAAGAAGCAGACCAACGGTGTCAAGAAGGAGCTCACGGATGACAAGTCTGCCGTCAAGAAGGTGAAGGCTGAATCTGCCACCCCGAAGAAAGGGACTCAGGCTAAGGCAGAAAGCGAGGATGCTGAGATGAAGGGTGAGGAAGAGGAAGAATACAAGTGGTGGGAGGACCCTACTAAGGGCGACGGTACTAAGAAATGGACAACCTTGGAGCACAACGGTGTCGTTTTCCCGCCACCGTATGAGCCCTTGCCAAAGCACGTCAAGCTCAAGTACGACGGAGTCCCGGTGACACTACACCCGGACGCTGAAGAAGTCGCTGGGTTTTTTGGTGGCATGCTGAACTCGACTCACAATGTCGAAAACCCTGTTTTCCAGAAAAACTTCTTCACGGATTTCAAGGAAATTCTCAAGAAGACCGGTGGTGCCAAGGATCCCCAAGGCAAGAAGGTAGACATCAAGGATTTCACCAAATGCGATTTCAAGCCCATCTTTGAATACTACGATGCTCAACGCGAGGAGAAAAAGAAGGCCACACCTGCTGAGAAGAAGGCGCTCAAGGCCGAGAAAGATGAGCAAGAAGCACCTTACCAGTACTGCATGTGGGATGGTCGCAAACAGAAAGTCGGCAACTTCCGCGTTGAACCCCCTTCGCTTTTCCGTGGGCGAGGCGAGCATCCTAAGACTGGTCGCGTTAAGACTCGCGTACAGCCAGAACAAATCACCATCAACATTGGCGAGGATGCCACCGTACCGCCGCCTCCGCCTGGCCACAAGTGGAAGGAGGTGAAGCATGACCAAGAAGGAACATGGCTTGCTATGTGGCAAGAGAACATTAACGGCAATTATAAGTATGTGATGCTAGCCGCCAATTCCGATGTCAAGGGTCAGAGCGATTACAAGAAGTTTGAAAAGGCTCGTGAGCTCAAGAAGTATATTGAGAAGATCCGTAAGGATTACCAGAAGGCCTTGAAACACGACCTGATGGTGGAGCGCCAGAAGGCTACGGCCGTCTACCTGATTGATCAGTTCGCTCTGCGTGCTGGAAACGAGAAAGGCGAGGACGAAGCCGAGACGGTCGGTTGTTGCTCGCTAAAATACGAGAACATTAGTCTGAAGCCTCCGAACACCGTTGTCTTTGATTTCTTGGGTAAAGATAGTATCCGGTTCTACGACGAAGTTCAGGTTGACCCTCAGGTCTTCAAGAACCTGAAGATCTTCAAGAAGGCACCCAAGAAGAATGGCGACGAGGTTTTCGACCGATTGACTGTATGAAGCATTCCCCTTGTCATAAAAACCACTTTGCTAACAGCGCACAGACTTCTGCTCTCAACAAACACCTGCAGAACTACATGAACGGTCTTACTGCCAAGGTCTTCCGTACTTACAACGCCTCCTTCACTATGAGCGAGGTGCTTAAGGAAATGAAGGCCACCGGTACGATTCCAGAAAAGATCAAGGCCTACAATGATGCCAACCGCAAGGTGGCCATTTTGTGTAATCATAAGCGAACGGTCACTGCTGGCCATGCCAATCAGATGGAGAAGATGGGCGAACGGGTAGGTTCCATCGCATTTGCTTTGAGGTACACAAAAGCTGACCTTGTTTCGTCCCACAGATCAAAGGACTTCGCTATCAGAAGTGGCGATTGAAGCAGCAGATGCTTGACTTGGATCCCAGTTTGAAAAAGAAGAAGGGCGCATCCTTCTTTGAGATCGACGAGGATCTTACCATGGAATGGATTAAAGATCACCAGGCCTATCTACTGGAGGAGCAGACCCAGAAGATCAAGAAGAAGTTTGAGAAGGACAACGAAAAACGGGTTGCCGACGGTGAGAAAGAGATGAAGGTTCCAGAGCTTCATGAACGCCTTGAGCCCGTCAAGGAGATGGAGAAGAAGTTCGCCAAGGAAAACAAGACTGGCAAGGTTGAAGTTGAAGGCAAAGGCCCAACCGTGGAGAAAATCGAAGCCGCCATTGTGAAACTCGATCAGCGCGTTGAGACGATGTCCCTGCAGGCCCAGGACAAGGAAGACAACAAGGAGGTTGCTCTTGGAACCTCAAAGATCGTAAGTTTTCTACTCAAAACACAACTGTACAAAAGCTGACCGTGACTTTCCAGAATTACATCGATCCTCGTCTTACTGTTGTCTTCAGCAAGAAGTTCAATGTCCCCATCGAGAAATTCTTCTCAAAAGCACTGCGTGAGAAGTTCGAATGGGCAATCAAGTCTGTTGAGGAGGATTGGGAGTTCTAATTGAGGTACCGCTCATCCACATCATCAGTCAGCGTAGATGTCAGTTTGATACAATTTCGTGGCCTTTCTTTTTTTTTGTATAACCTGAACAGGTGCGCTTTTTACTGTTTTGCTTTGCGTTATTGGCATATTATTCATTCTGCTTCCTTTGTCAAACGTCTTTCTTCTAAGTCGGTGCGGGCTTTAAAGGATCCGTGCATAGGAGCTGTCGTCGATCCATAGCTTCTTGCGGGGACTCGTATACACTGAAAAGATACGAAAAACAAAAGAGAAAAAAGCACAAGATGACAAAGATGCACATTTGTTTGTTTTAATTGCATTAGCGATCTTCTCTGTTCACATCTAGTGTTGACATTGTCGATAAATAGACGCGATACGGGGATTGGAAGATCACACTGTATTCTATTCGGCTAGCTCCGCTATATTTACATTTAGAAAAACAAATCCAAAGCTTTCAAGGTTCTAGGTCAAATTTCAACAGTAATGAACTGAACCATCTTCTAAGGTTCTGGAGCTTTGAGGGCTTGGTGTCACTACCAGCCATAGAACCGCCTCCAATCAAAAGTCCGTACTCTTGTGATAATACTAACCCACTCTCTCTCTCTCTCTCTCTCTCTCTCTCTCTCTCTCATATGAAATGAAATAACTGATTTAACTCACTTAGACCTTGAAACATTCAAAGCCGTTAATGTAATCTTGATCTGCCCACCCTGGCGAAAGAAACTTTACTCCGGAGTATACGTTGTCTGTTTCTCTGCTCAGTTTCTCAAGGCTTCGCTTACAGTCGCTCCGCTGAATATCTCAGGTCATAGGTATGCCACATCTCTCAGCTAGGTATAGATTGGGCTTTCCTCAATTAGAAAGCTGCAGCAGAGCTCTGCCACAAAGGCGCCGCAGGACCAGATTATGGAACTTCAAGGAACTTCTGCAGGAAGCCTTATTTGTACTTATGTTAGTTCAGATTAATCTTCATCAAAACGTGCTTATATGTGACCTACTGACATTGAAAGAATCTAGTCTTTTCGTTATTGTATGAAATTCACCACTTTATTTTACTGTGTAGCTCATCATCACCTAGGCAACGGGATATTTGCATGTCATTCACGGCTGTTCACTTCACCCAAAGCTAGCGAGATTATATCGAAACAAGCTCCTGTCAGACAATCTTGAACATGGAAACGTGAAAATAAATCAATACTGGTGGCTATGGCACGGGGTTACCTCAAGTCCGAGACTCACGCGACGCACGTCTGCTATTCTAAGGGTTATACCCAAATAGGAAGGTGCCCGCCCACCTAGGCAAGACTAGTCTGATCGGTAGCCGCCTTAATCAGTAGATGAAGAAGAATATTATGACTTGAACCAAGCAGTGAATAGCCTCTTTGGGATTCGGACTATCTGTTACATGGCTTCATTTTGTACTTAAGCGCGCGGTGCTGCACCTCGTCTGTTTTAATTTAAAAGGTCATGATGGCCTCTTATTCCCACCATCGACCTTTAAAGGTTCTAACCACCCTTCCAATCATCTGACTAACAATGCCTCTCCAGCGTCATGACTACAGTCTTCTCAGTACCCCTCCATTCTTCTGGTCACCTCTCCCACTTTCTAATTCCTTCTCCCCTCTCGTTCCTCGGCTCTGTACCTGACACTCTGCGAAAGACTCTGAGCTACAGCTAACCGTCGGCGCTTTGACTTGACACTGACCTTTATAGTTTTACTAGAAAGTGCCATTGGAACAAAATTTGAACAAGGGAAATTGGTATTTCAAAGAAACGGATTTTAAATACTAATCATGTACAGTTGAAGGTTCGTTCACACATTACCCAAAGGGATTTATACCACAATCTACCGTGGTGATTTTAACAAAGCTCTCCCCTTGTCGACGTGGACCAGCCAAATCCAGCCTCTAGTTTCATCAAAGACTCTCTAGCCAAGTTGTTGACATCACTAAGTTGTCTTAACCCGATCATCAAATTCTGAACACCATCCTGCCTACGACCCGTCGGATTGGCAAGTTGAGACGTGGCGATAGTCAAGAATTTAGCAACCAGGCAGATCGAGTTTGGAAGGAAAGGGTGCATTTTGAAAAATGCGACACGAGGCAATTTTTGGATGAGATGGACGACGTCGTTTGCAGCCTGGTAGGCTGCTTGCTTGTATGCTAATGCTAGCATTTGATCATTGACATTTTGCCAGAGCCTTTCCTCGGCTGTCTCACTTAGTGAGATACATGCACTGTAGGCGAGAATATGATTAAAGAAATCCATCGCGTCACATTTTATTGAGGCGTCGCGTTTGCTGGATTGTGTTGAGAGAGGTGTCATTGTTGCGGCGGTGGCGGCGGAAGCTAGCCATTCATGTCTTGTCCAGAAGTCTTGGGATTGCGACTCTGTGCCTGGGGGTGGAATCGACTGTTCCATTCGTCGGTGTGATTGGCAGTGGCCATATAGGCTTGCCAGCACGACGCATTGGGCGAATGATGGGAGTGATGCATATTCGTTGGTGTTGCTCATTGTTTCGGAAAGAAATCCCATGGGGATTGGGAATCGGCCGCTTTGAAAATCTGCCTCGGGCATTGGGAGACGTGTTTGAATCTAGGAGATGATCAATGAGTGACATGTTCAATTCGGTACCGCAAAGTCAGGAGAACTCACTATTTCTTCGTGCAGCATCGATGGTCGGTCGTTGAGCATACTGGACAATCTGTCGAAAACGAATGCAGCCCAAAGCGTCCGTCGCTTCTCTTCGGTCTCCATCCAGGATTCATCTGATATTGCCATCGAAGTATATGAAGACGTTCCGGAATTAGAGCCTGCATACTCACTCGGCGGCGAGGCCTCGACATTGGGCGTATCAATTTCAATTATGTGAGAGAACTGAATTAGCGTGAACGCATGTCCAGCTGTGAGGAGAGCCTGTTGCTCTGACTTGCGCATGAGCTCGCAGTGGGCAAGGAGCAGCCATGCCGCAATTACTTCATGATCCACTCCGCTTTTGGGATCCCTGGGCATTGCCATCCAAGGGAAGCCGGTCTCGCCTGGTACTTCCTGCACCTCAAGCATGCGGCGGGTCCTCGCATACAGAGGCTCAGTGAAAGTGCAAAATTGAGAGGACATAGCGGCAGCAATGGTTCGCATAGCTGATCGTAAGCAGATACGAGAAGGCGAGACATTTTCATCATTGGCCCATGAGAAATACCGCTCCTTGTGGATTATGGGAATAATAGGATGCACTCGCTCAAAATATAATAGATCCCTATCGGCGTAGGCTGTTAGCTTTCATTTTGCTCCTTCTCGGTCTTTAATTTTGGGGCCCATCATACAGGTCGGCAAGCATAAGATCTGACATGTTCAAATCTTCTCCGAGGGTCATCTGATTTATAGGCGTCTGAGCAGGTGACATTGGTGACAGAACGCCTAATCCGAGGCCATGCATGTGTTGTGGATTAGACGCAAAGCTCCCAGCTGCAGTCCAGGAATTAGCCCGACAGGACGCCAGCGTCCACTCTGTCGGCCGTTTAAATTCAGTTATATTGTCGGTGGAAACCGACCGCGGCGGCATCTGATACGCATCCATGTCAATCCCAGTTGAGCTATCGTAGGCGAGCTCGCTCGGATCCTCAAGCTCTGGAGTTGACATGCCATCGTCGAGAGGTCGGTCTTGGCTGATCAATCGTTGTTCGATTTCCGCTTCATTGGACCTTCATGTCAGCGGATACGGTTTGGTGAAGAAACGGACACGGGAACCTGACTTACCCACTCGAGACCGTAAATCCTTCAGCTGCCCCTTTTTAGGTCCTCTAGGAGCCCTCTTTTCCACAAAAATACATTCTCGGCCCGCATCAGCGCAGATCCCACATTGAGGGCGCCCACGATCACATCGTGCCTTCCGTCGGCGACATTCTTCACAGGCAAGCCCCGGTTGCTGCCTTGCCATGACGAATATGGTATAGAAGGATGCTTATTCGATATAGTAGTAAGCGAACAATAGAGCGAAGTTCGTTTTTCGTCTTTCGTATTTGCGTGAGGGTGCGTGTAGGTGCGTATCAGCGTATTTGAAGATCGGCGAGGTAAATGGAGAGATCTTATATTCTAGCAATAATCAGAAACAAACCTCAAATCTTCCGCGTGGCAGCAGGTGGATCGGAGATCGCCAGTGCCAACCCCCTTCCTGTCCGTATATTCTAAGCCTCTGGGGCGCTAGTACTAGCATTGGCCTACTACTACGACTATTTAGGGGCCGAATGCATTGACTGGGAACCCACTCAGACCCCCACATTAGGATTCCAACAATTGAATTTGCCGGAGTTTTGTCTTTAAAAATAAGAAAAGAAAAGAGAAACATTAGTGTTAAGCACATTTAGTCATAATTAGATATAATTGAACACCTCTATACTAACATTTTTTGTCCCGAGGGCGGAATCCTGTACCGTCGAGGAGGTTGGAGATTGTACTCTGTGAGACCCCGTTGACTAGTTTCCAAAACCCTAATCAAATCTTGATTCCTTTGCCTCTGATCATGACAATCTATACAGCCCTGGAGACTACCGGTGAAGACTCGCGATAGCCCCTACATGGCATAGCTATGTCATATGCGCAAGGCTTTGAAACCATCATTGCACATGGACCCTTAGGGCTTCGTCGGATGCTTCAAGCCCTCAAGCCCTCCGCTCATGAGCTATTCCATGTAACTGCAGAAAGTGGCAAGTTTCAGACTCCTTAATGTGGGGCAAGAATCCTGTCGTTGTCACGGTACAGGTCATCCTCGGGGCCAGAAATGCATCAGCAGCATCACTCTCCACCCCCACAATTCGGCCCCCCTAAGCAACGTCCAGTGGAGGAAAATAATAGCGAGTGTTAGTCACCATTGGCCGCTCCAAAAGGACTTTGATAAATCGGCTTTAACCGATGATCTGTCCGAATTTGCTTACATTATACCACCTCAGCAGATGCAGAGGCGCAAGCTAAACTCTCTATACGTTAGATACGTTGATAAAATCGTATCCTGAAACATCCCTACGATTTCAGACACTCTTGGTGATTGCATCTCAGTCAGCTCGATTTCAGCCCCTGCCTCATGTATGGAAGGCCCCGCTGGTGCGACCGAGACAGATAAGGAAACGCCATTAAGCCACCGATGACATGTTCGATATGTCGTGCTTCAGTGGCTCGTTCCAAATGTCTCGTAGACCATGCCAGGAAGAGCAATGTAGATGCCGTTATCGTAAATAGGCATGCTCAACACCGAGTTATTCCTGGCTATACACACCCGGATATGAATATGTATTCGTAAAATTGCATCCTGTCCAGCTTTCTGATAACCCTTCTAGTGGGCCCGAGTGGCCGACCACGGGAGAACGGTCCGCGCTGGGCCCTTTCCCCATTAATGAGGCTGATTGGAGAATTATAATTACCCACATACTAGCAGGGGTTGTAATGCAGGATCTCAGAACCATAATTAGAAGGACCAGGGCGACTCCAAGGGGTGCGTTGTACTTGCCGCCTAAGCCGAAATGTTCGGCCTTAACCGATAACACGTGGGCTCTGCACCCTAACTGTTACTCTACACCTTGCGCTTCACCATTTTCGACCGGAGTTATTATGTCACTAGAACCTTCAGCGACAACTACTGCATCCTTTCAGATGTTCTTATTCCTTTCTGCAGGCGATGAAGTAGAACCAAGATTTAAGCTTCATCCAGCAGGAATGTCGGGTACGAAGGAAATCGAAGAAATCAAGGGAATCAAGGGAATCAAGGAAATGTGCAGAAAAGAGGAGAACTGTTGGGACGCCAATAACGATGTTCTTCACAGCGAATGACCCCCTCTTTCGGCCCCCATCTCGCTGCCAATTTAACGTTCATCTGGGTGTAAACTAAACATGCAAGTGCTTCCAAAAATACCTGATCTAAACCACGTCTTGGCAACCATGAACCAATCAACGCATCCCAACCCATAGCTCCTCCCCGATATGGCTATTTGCTTGCAACTTTACAATCTCCCCTCGCTTGGGGGCTAAAGGATCAACGATTGAACCCGGTTCATGCACCCAACCAGTTGCAGGAACTGTACTCGAGCTCCTATCATCCCCAAAGATGAAACAGCCACAGACGTTTGAACTTGATTCTAAGCCATGGTCACGTTTGATTCCTCGGCGATGGATCGGCATTTCCATGGCCAAGCATCCTACGAGCACCTGCATGCGACCTACCTCATCTTAGCCATACCATGCGGCAATGGTCATAGCCCAAAGATGAAACAGCCACAATGATCTCAGGCATTTTTGGTCTATTTTCGCCGCGGGTCGGCAAACCCGTGAACGCCACGGGTACTCACCCAACTAGACCCAAAGTTACGTATGCTGTGAAAATTACTGGTCAATAGTTCTTGTCGCATTTTCCCTAATGCCAAAGTAATTATGGAGTACATGCTGAACTGGAATGGGTCTCTGACCCGCGGGTGAGTATTTTCAGCCCGCCGTGGGGCAACTCAGAATTTAGTTAAAAAAGGTCCGTCTTTCAACCCCACAACAACCCACGAACACACCGCAAATTTGACCTAGGGTCTTTAAAGACATGGCTAGCAGTTACATCGTGGATCTTAGCCGGTTTGATCTCACCCCTGTCAGCTAGGGGCCTTTTATGTAAATAGCAAGAGAACTCAAATTAGAAATGTAATATTAACTCATACTAGGCGCTCCACAAGCTCAGGAGATGTCCGAGGGGTATTTTGGTCGCATACCAAGGTTCATCGAGATCTATCCTTGTGCACCCCCGAACCAACCGGAATTTAAACTTGCCTGGCCCCTGCTGCGGGAATAATGGCTCTAAATTAGCTTTTCTGTTGTACGAGTCTTATATTTAGAACAAGCCGTTTGCTATTATAGATGGTTTGCGGGGTATCTGCTAGGGGCCAATGTGTGTGCTGGTCTAGTTAAACATAGTAACTGATCTTACTTGACTCTTTCAAGGGCTACACAAGTCCATGAAAGGGACAATCAGCAATGGTGTGCGAAGTTGAACATATGAAGGTTCCAGAGGGCATTAGGTAGCATTAGTTCTAGGGTAGGCACGACTTCTGGGTCTGTGGAAACATAGAGAGTTGTGCAAGTAGTGAATTCGGTCAGATGTCTATTGATAACATCGTTTTGTAGATGCTTAAACCAGTTGATATCTGGATGTCATAGCTTCCTAGTCTCTAATCTCCGGGCGAGCCTACAACCTTTTTCAGTGAAAGAAAACGCCTAGTGATGCTACCTTATGCCCTCTCTATGGCTTCCACTAGCCTGCCTATTTGTCGGCCCTGAAGGTGATACACTATCTAGTCAAAAGTATTTCCCCAGATCAGTTTTCGGGCCTACCTCATCAATTATGCATATTCACTAAACAGTTCACCACACCACCATTTCTTACTGGAATTCTATATAATTACTCCTAGTAATTGATACACATCTGACACACAGAAACATCTCTTAATATTTCGAAAATCTACCCTAAGATTTTTAATCACAAGTAATTGTCTCGTCACCCTTTATACTAACACATTGATTTTTACGTAAAGTATTACTCACCATAATTCTGGTACATACCCCTGAAGGTACTATTAAATACCATTATATCTTCCTCTTTAAATGAGATTTAGATATAACCTAAAAAGTCGTTGTTTTAATAATGTGTAAATGATGTTAAAGGGGGTGAAAAGCTTAGTGAATGCCTCGGCGGGTCCTCCATAATACATAAACTTTCAAACCGCTCTGTTGTCACTAAAAAGCTATGTGGATCTTTACATTATTTTCTCAAAATACTTCTCTATAGTCACGGATCAAAGTAAAACCTTTTGAAGCGAGCCCGCTCAATACTGAGTGGTACATGCCTTCCCAAAAGTTGGTTGTTGAGTTGACCCTACTGGACCCGCATTTGGGGAAATACTTACGGTCCCCATTGTAGCTGGAACATAGGGTGGATTTGAGCGAATATAAAGCAAGAAAAAGGACATGTAAAAAAAAGCTAAAGGAGCTAGCTTTATGGGATCGGCATGACCTTAATTTTTATTATTTACCTCCGTAATGTCTAACAAGCTGATATGCTTACTCGAAACTTGAACAAATCAACAACGTCAGAATATTGAAGTTTCAAAATGACTGATGGCGGTACATCGCCCTCGACAACGAAATCAAGTATTTGTTGGTCAAATGTTCCAATATAATCCAAACAAGGCATGAATATGCTTTGAATTCTTGGACAACTTAATAGGGGCATGAGAATCATTAGATCATCATCAATCAGTGTCGCGGCTTATCGGTCATGTCGCCTCATCTGCCCAGCTTCGCACGATGAGCAGGATGTCCGTAGATCCGTGATCAAATACGCATTCCAATCGTCAACCTTGAAAGTCCAGTTTCTTACTGTAGTGATCTCATTTATACGCTTACTGGCTGTTGACGTCATAGCAAGATGATCTCTCTGCTCCACTGGTTTTGTCAGATGATTCGGCTGTTAAATCATCCGAAGGGGAACTCTGTACGATGGGCCTGTATTTTGAAATTAGATTATCCGACGACTGCAGGGAAGGAAACTGGAATTTGCTCCTTGTGGGGAAGTTGATCCGCATTCAAGCATTTCATCTCTCGGGATCTACCAGAACAAGGCGGAGAATTAATGAAAACAGGACGATGCAGGACAATCCCTCCTCTTCAACCAACGATCTGTTTTGTCATCCCATCGGTTCCAGACCAGGCGAGCGGCATTTTGGTTGTTGACCACTACCGCTGACTGCCGGTCACCTTCCAGTGACGGAAGCTGTTTAGTCGATCTGTCACAGCTTCATTGACCTCATAATCCACCTTCGTAGCCAGGTCTGTCGATTTGACTAATTGCGCTGGTGCGCTGGTGCCGCCCTACGCTGTACCTGCATCATCCGTAGTTCCAAGGCTGTGCCAACACAGACAATGGAGACGGTCAGATGGTGTGGAAATGCACTTATATAAAGTAGCTCCCATACCTCCCGAGGAATAGATGTTACAATCCAAGTTCTCAAGTCAAATTAGCCTGTTGTAAGCAATGACGAACTGGAATTCGGCGCTCTGGTTAGGAGTCCTGGGCATGATGCCCTTGGCTTCTGCATCACCACTTCGATCGGAGTCAGCTCCTCCAACCGCAAGCCATCCGGCGTCTCTCCCCCATACCCCGTTTACCGGAACACCGACAACCACCGGTGCCCTGACAGCTTCCTCGATCGGAACGGGTGTCGTCGAATCTGCTAGCATAGCTGCCGCAGAAACAACCTACGCAAGTAACGGTGAGCTTCAAAACGCCGAGCCTGCACCCTATACCCCAGCTGGAGGCGTCGGAACCGAAGGCCAGATCCCAGTATACAACGCTAAAAGCGATTTCGACTATGAGTCTCTGGTAATCATTTCTTCTCCCCTCTTATCCACAACAACCATGCTTATTCATTCCAGGCACTAGCACTCTACCAAGAATGGATCGAACTCGACCTATTCCAAGATGGTCTCCGCCGCTTCTCAGCCAAGGACTTCGAAGATGCCGGCCTGAATGCGGCAGACCGCGAGTTAATCGCCTTTATGGCGGAACAAGAAGTCGGTCACGCAACACTAATCAGCAACATGCTCGGTGCCGACGCGCCTAAACAATGCCAATACGACTACCCCTACACCAATGTCCAGGAATACCTCGACTTCTGTCAGAAACTTACTCGTTTCGGCGAGTCGGGTGTGTACGGATTCCTTGGTCATCTCGATTCCCGTGAGGCTGCCACTCTGCTCACGCAGTCCATTACCACCGAGGCACGTCAACAGATGATCTTCAGACAGTTCGAGGGTTTATTCCCCATGCCTGTTTGGTTTGAGGTTGGGGTTCCGCAGTCGTGGGCTTGGACGCTTCTGGCGCCGTATATCAGCTCTTGTCCTGCTGACCAAACCCGTTTGGTTTGGCAGAATTTCCCCGCGCTGTGGATTGAGAACCAGCCTACTTTGGCTGATGCTGGGAAACACAACAATGGGACTGCGTTTAACAACACGTTGGCTCCTGGCATGAATGTCGCGAAGGCTTCTAGTAAGGAGAATCCTAACTCGAACAATGGCGCTTCGGGAGCGAGTGTCACACCTGAGGGATACTCACCTCTTTCGTTCCCTGGGAGACGGGTTGATTTGAGGTGGGAGGAGCCTGGCAAGGCTGTCGGTCCTAATAACAGTTATGTTACTTCGACACAGGCTGGGGAGGCGAAGTTTGTTGCCTGGGCTTCGCAGTTGAACGTAACCTATACCCCATTGCTTGGGGTGCATGGTTCGAGTGGCTATACCATCCAGCCTGATATGGAGACTTATGAGGGGGATCCGGCTGTGAATGGTACCATGTTCATTGCTATCACTGATTCGGATACCTTCTTGACTCCTTTCAATTTGAGCATGATCAATACCCATGTTGTTGCTGGCCCGGCTCTTTATCAGGCTGATTAGATTGGGCTGAGCTTAAGGGCTGGATATGGATATTGAGGTTCTTGATTCATGTATGTTGGTTTTATAAGTGGATATCGCAACACTTTATATCACTTGAGCTTCCTCCGAAGGTCTTATTTACTTTCGGGTTTGGTTGATGCCAGGGGTTGGTTTGTTTACAGCAACCAGCCCTTAACCATGGTATACAGGTGTCCCCATAGACTGACTGATGCTGCCACTTTAACTGACTACATGTTTTCCTAGTCAATGATGAGTTACAAAGTAGAAGAATATAATCCAGGATTTTAAGTCTAAAATACATATCCATTAAGATGTGCCAGCATAAGCCGATGCCATTCAACGAGGGTTAGAAAGATAAAAATGATGAAATAAGATAAAAAAAGGCTCATAATGCAAGATGAGATGCAGACTGAATTGAACGAAAGAAATGGTGGGGATATATGCATGAGAATAAAAAAAAAAAAAAAAAAAAAAAAGAAGAAGAAATAAACCCAAGACCAGAGGATCATTACAGTACAGAAGCAGATCCATCATGCTGAACTGTCTGCCAAACCTCAAGAGAGATGGCGAGATAGAAGAAAGGGGCAAGGGTTCGGAGAAAGGTATATGGGAGACTTGAGGAATCATCAAGGGTCGTTGGGCTGTAGCAGACAATGTAATGCGATGAGATGTCGAGAATGGACGCGATGTCCCAAAAGAACCGTGGACTATCGGTCGAGAACAAATGGATAAAGTAAGAACTGGGACTGATTCCCTTTTATGTTGTGAGTTGGCGAATTCACGGCCACCAGCCCATCCGCTTGTAGCTCTCCACCATCTCACGGACGCTGTCGGCGTCAAACTTCTCATACTTGGGCTTCCATCCTGTTGTCTTCTCGAAGAACGCGCCGTCGATGGACATATCCTGGTCCTTGAGAACGTCGAGCTCAAGAAAAGGACCGATAGGACCGGGGCGCTCGATCTTGCTCCTCTCGATCAGGTCCGCCCACTCCTGCAAACTGACCTCGTTCATGTCGTCAACAGCATCATCCAGGCTCATCTTGGCTAGAGTGGAGACAATCGAACCGAGGAACTTGACCTTGAGGTTGAACACCTCAGCCAAGGCATTGGCCAAATGCTCTTGTTGTGTGTCGTTGTGGTCCACCACGTTGAACGCGACCGGCATCTTAGGGTCTCGGAACAATTCTGGCACCTTCGGGTCGCTCCTGTCCAGCTTGCCAAGTTTCGCGCGCCATTCAGCCGCCTGCCACAGTGCACTGGCGGCATCCCGCACATGCAGCGTGTTCACCTTCACATCCTTGGAGTATAGCAGCTCAAGGTCCTGTCCCAGTTCCAAATGCACACGGGCCAAGCAAATGGCCATGGCGAAGTAGCCTGCGTTGTATTCACCGTAGACGTGGGGCATGCGCAGCGCGCAGTATTGCAGGTCGGGGATCTTGAGCAGTTCCTCCGCAGCCTTCAACTTCCACTTGGCCAGTTTGTGCCACGGTTGCATCTTGTCGGTCTCCTTGCGCGGAGACGAGCCGCTCTTGTAGACATGCGCGGTGGAGGTTTCGACGAAAGCGCGGATGCCGCGTCGGGCGCACTCATGGCCGAGGGCGATACTGAGGCCGCAGCTGCGTGCTTCGTATACGTCGTCAGGCTGGGAGTGGCGGGTCTCGCCGCCACAGTTGATCACATAGTCGAATTGTTCACCATTGGCTCGATCGAAGATTCGCGGTAAGTGTTCTGTACAGGATTATGGTGAATAAGAAACCTGTTTTCTTTGCTTTGCTGTGTCGCTTGGACAGCTATTTCCGGCAGGAGAGCGCCACTTACGTTCACGACTGGCGTCGGCCTGAACAAATTTGTCTTGAGAGCATGCCTCTGCAAACTCGGGGGCCAGTCGAGCCAGCTGGGGAAGGACTTTGTCGACCAAGCGGACCTCCGAGGCCAGGTTATTTTGATGGATGTGCAGCGCCAAGTGGCGGCCGATGAAGCCTAGGATGGTTAGAGCGGGTTAAGTGATGGGGGTGTGTTTCACATACCGAGACCACCAATAATCAGCACGGTGGGCTTAGCGTCGGCCATAGTGAACCAAGAAGAAAGTACGAGCCAATTGCTTTCAAAAGGGGGAGGGGGGAAAGATGAGAAAAGGGAAAGGTTAAAAAAGGAGGGGGGGGGAAAGGTCCTCTCTCCACTGTAGAAAATTCGCGAACGCAGTTCCTTTCTCCCCTGCCAAGCCATAGCGCCCTAGTGACGCCGTTGATCTATAGTTCCTTAAGTGGATGGATTCCAGTGGATTTCTATGTCCTATGAGCATACGAAAAATATGAAGTCGCTGACGTCGTGGAACTGCTAATGTCGGAGGTCCACGGATGCGCCATGGTACTGGGATCTGATCGCCCCGAGACCCATTGTTCCGATCTGGGGTCTTACTCATTGTGCATCGAATAGAGTATTGTCCCTTTCATCGATCGATTTTGCATCGCTTTCTCTGACCTCAATAGCAGCGATTAATTTATTTCCAACTGATCGCCCTACGCCAGGTATGCTGGAGCTCGCTTTCGATTTTAGCATAGATCGACCGCCAACAGAAAATGGTGCTTATGAGGGTATTCCCTCCACTGAGAGGATTCACTTATTTAGCCAAAGCCCCTATACCGTATGTATGTACTCACATTGTTGCAAATGAGAAGGTATGCATCAAGGGTGAAATGAAGCCTCTTCGAAATTCTCCACCCGCTCCCGCTTCCTCTCCCGCTCCTAGAATTATTCGCAGATGCAGAACCACTTCATTCCGATTATCAACCATGAAGACTAGGAAACAGCAAAACTTGATGACTCACGCAGTGTTGCCTTTGGCGTATCAGCAGGTATACACACGTGCAGAGTACAGTAGCAACCAATTTTGCACCCTGTTCATCAAAGGCCACCTAGATAGCTCGAGAACTTCCTCCTGCTAGCGCCCAGGTATCTATCTCCTGATCTCCTTTTATTCTTTCAATATCTGAGATCAATAGGATCTATTTAGGCATGGGCCTAATTATGAGACATCTTTTTTGATCCGAACTGTAGCATGCCACCATGTCCACGACTGGCTCCTAATTATATCGAATTATGCAGCCTTAGAAGTAAGCGCGAATTGTTAGCCATCAAAGGTATGAATACATCCGGTCTAGGTACAGATATTAGGGTTTGGTAATTGACTACCTAACACCTAGGAAACTCATATAAACAAGGTATGGTCACGCTCTTGGAACAACAGAAAGATGTAAAGCAAATGATATCCATACCCGAGCCCATCACTCCGCCCCGAGATATTTGAGAGAGCTCTTCAGTTCCTTGATCGCCGTGTGAACATCGTCAAACGTCAGCGCCGAGACTGCCCATCTGGCATGTTTCTGAGCAAGGGCAACGGCATTATCGTCCACCGAGTGGGAAGGCTGGCTCGAGGCGGCCGGCGCTGGAACCACGGGGGGAGTGAATGAAGGCGGTCCAACTGGGGCAGCTGCCGGAGCAGGGATATGAGCACTGGCAGTCGATGCGTCGTAGAATGAAGCTGGGTCGGGCCCGGCGACAGATGGGCTCGAGGGAGGGGGGAAAGACTGGAAAGCATTTGACGGAGCTCTGTTCGTATTGGTAGACCCAGGTGTGTCCGGTAACTGTGGGATAGAGGCTGATGTCCCAATTGTACCCGGGGTTGAGGGAAGCTCAAGGCCGCTGGATTGATTATCGACGTCCATTTTTTGTGGCGGGGAACCCGGTGCATTTTGTGGAACCGAAGGAATCTCAGGTGGTGTTGCAGTAGCGGAGGGTGGCAAGGAGGATGTACGAGAAGGGTGAAGAGACTCATCTAGCGATGATTGAAGAGCCATATGCCGCCCAAGACGGTCGGCCTCGTCAGGGATCTCCTCCACAGATGCTTGTCTCGGTTTGGCCGCTTGTTCGGCCACGGACTCGTCAAAGGCCTGTATGTCCGAGCTCCCAACTTGGGTTTCTTCCTCCTCCTCTTCCTTGGGTGCAGGATTTGAAGCATTGGGGTCTTCTCCTGCTTTAATAGCTTTCGTGATGCGAATGGCATGGTATTTGGCAAATTTGATGCGCCCGGCAATTTCGGGGTCCATATCTCCCCATATTTGGCACAGCTCAAGGAACGTAGCCGCTGCTAGAAATGTATCACCTGTTTGCCTGAAAAGAAAAAATGAGGATCGTTCATATTGGGTAGGGCGCAATGGAAGCTCACTTAGTGACTTTATTAGCAGTCATGGCTGCCTGGGCGCGATCGAAGACTTCCACTCCAAACTGCTCCACATATGCATTTGCGGCGACACTATCTGTAACTGTTTCATTCTCTGGGTTATCGTTCTTGAACTATTCTCAGTGTCCGGAGTCAGTACATAGAAACACGGGTGAGAAGCGGGGAGCGGGGAGGGCGACGGTGCGACAGACCTGTTCAAGCTTGTCCATCAGATCAACAGTGTATAATTTGGCTTCATCGTCGGAATTATGAAGCCCTCGGGCGATTATCTGGTTCACGATGTGGTAGTTACCTGTTGGCAACTGGGGTTAGCTCAGTGTCTTCATCGCGAGAGGCCAACACTCACACCAGTAGGCAATGACCGGCTTCGCTTTTTCAAGCTGCGCCGCGCGCAAAGCAAAGCGCCCGATATCTGCAGATCGCACACTTGCTGGGATATTGCTTGTCATCTTGGAGTTCGTTGAAGAAAGGGGAAGCGGTAGTGGGGAGGACCAGATGACGTTTGAAGCTCGGGATAATCCCACCGCCCGTGGTACTAGTGCGGAGATAAAGCAGCTTATCTACTGCGGGCAATCTATAACTATAGATGTGACATAGTGTAATAGGTTCACAAACATTTGGTTTTAAATGTCTTCTCAGAAACTCGGATATATTTCGCTTGAATCAGGCATCTTCGACTATCCATTCGCCAAACTCCACTCGCTCCTCAGCAAGCGCCTCAACCTCGAAATGGTCTTCCACCTGGCCGCCGGGTCCTCCGACCCTCTCAATGACTATCCACACCCTGCTCTGGGATTCATATAAATCAAAGTCATCAATACGGACACCAGAAGCAGCATCACAGTGGGTACCGTCCTCCGAGGCGGCAAGCGTTTCTTTATAAGGACCCTGTCCACGTTCCACGGTCATCAGTACAGGCGAAGGCGCGACAGACCTAGAGTCAATTGTGGACCGCTTGTTTCTTGCAATAAGCTTGATACGTGTCAGACGGTATACTTGCAGCGATGCCATCATCCGGTCTTTTCCCGGAAGGAGAACCCCGACCTTAGACAAGGTGACCCGGCGACCTGCAGATTCCGAAGCTAATGGTTGTACCACGCAAGGAATATCAGATGATATCCAAAGTGTGAAGCGACCGAGCTGATCGGGGGCAAATGTAGAGCAAACTACAGTGTATATACCCTTTTCCAGCGATCTTGTTGCAGCCAAAGCGCATCCTCGGCGGTAGTCACCGCTGTCAGCGATCATGTCTCGACTGCGAACTCTTGAGATGCGCTGGCCATTGGACCAAAAGATTTTGACATGGGTTGCAAGTTCGGAGCTATTGGATTCGAGGACGATGGAGACATCCGTTCTTTCTGAAACCTCGAGACTAAACTGTGGATTTGACGAGTACCGAGCCGACTCTGCATTGCCGCCAGCGGTCAAGGCAGTCCAGCAGCCACTTGCTTTATTGAGACACATATACTTGTCCCTTGAGGGTGCGAGCGACACGGGAGAATTCGATAGCGCGGAGAGTGTGAAGTTTTGGCTGGATGATGGCAGCGATTGTTCCGAGACGACCACCGTATAGATAGTCCTCGGAGGCATGTCTAGTCTCATGAGGGTATTTGGTGAGTCCACATATGGTCCACGATGGAGCGCTCCATCGCTGAGGGAGACTCTTTTGCCATCTGCCTTGAATATATAGATACTAATGAACCCTTGTTCATGTTGCGATTCCATCCCCTCGAAAGTATGATGATTAGCGTTCTTGAAATGCTTTCCTAAGAGAAGCCAAACTTTGCCGCCATTTTCACTGTATATTGAAAACTGCGGGTTCTTGACGAAGCATCCAGCAATGACGCGGCCCTGTGAAAGATCCCAGGTAAAATGGATATCCTCGCGATACTTGAACAGGCCCGGATTCCAATTCAGGTAGAGATGCTCGAAATTCTGCAATACCTGTTCGCAGTCCATCCAGAATGTACCTGGTGATAGAGGCGACGGTGGACTCGATAATGTTGATGGATCAGGGCTCCTACTCTGCACGGTCGGTTCGGCCCCTGCCCAAGGGTTTTTCAATAAGAATTGGCGACGTCCGTGTACCTCTTTCATGTCTAGAATTGCATAGTCATGTTCGCTCACCAAGCCTAGACCCTGCTGTTCTAATTCAGTCAGCTTGCCAGTTCCGATCGTCAACACAACATCGCCATTAGAGAACGATGGGTACACCCGCCCCCATATCTCATCAGAGGTAGCATCGTCGTGATGTAAAAAAACCTGCTCAGGAATCCATCCGGTAAGTACCCAAAGATCCGTTCCTGAGTTGCTTCCAGGAAAGTCATAACCACCACGGATCTTGAGATAGGCTTTCTCTACCAGGGCTGGCCACAGAAAATTGGGGTTGTTGCGGTCAATAACGTGCAATGATCTTGCGGTATTGGAGGATGGCAGTCGGTCATCAATGACTACCTTCCGGAAACTTCCATTGAAGTAGAGGGAGAAAATGTATTTTCCGGAAGGCGAAAGCTTCGGTACGGCCGAGTCGCTTTCGCATGGATACATCACTGGGGAGGCGTTCTTATTTCGTCAGTCTAGGTCTATGGACCTAAGAAGGTGGCACATACCATACCCAGACCACGCTCTGATCGCGAAGTCGTTGCGCAAAGACTGGCGACTACGGAGCAATCGGTCAGGACATCTTGTACCAGATCGGTTGTCTTAGTCACTGCCATAACCGGTTCAACTGAATGGGACTGGTCTGCCTTGTGTCTTGTACGAAGCAAATCTGCCGGTCTCCTCCATCCTGCGAAGATATTATGCTGGCACTCGGAGAGGTGCAGATCGGGTGAATCCCTTTGTCGAGTCAGAATTGATCATGACATGGCATTCTCAGGACTTACGTGAACGGCCCACCCTCATCAATCACAAAGTCTTGTGGGAGTGGGGAGCTCTTCCATGGTGGGAAAATAAAGCCATTCAGCTTCGCACCCTCTAGAATAATGATTTCTTCACGGGTGGTGAGTTTCCGCTTGGACGCGGGGGCCCGCAGACCGGTAATGCTTCTTGCGAGGGCAGCCGATTGCCAATCCTCCGCGGCTTTGATCTTTTCAGCCCGCGTGAGTAGTTCCTTGCATTTAGAGTCGAGGAGCTTCTTGTCTTCCCCCGAGGCAAGGTTCAAAGCTTGCATATAATGTTCAGCGGCATCGATGGCAGCCTCGAGTGCCGCCTTTTGAGAGGTCGCGGTAGCTATGGCTCCTTCGGCTCTCTAAATGCCGGTTAGCCGCTCCGCGGGGTTCCATACAATTTGAGGGGCTCCCTTACCCGCGCTTTGGAGACAAACGATCCCTGCGTTGGACCGCTGGGTCTAGACATGCTGGATCTTCGGATCGAGATCGTAAGAACCGTTGCGCGACCCTGGGTTGTGGTTGGAGACAAACGCGCCCCGCATATTCGGATCCGGCAACGGTCCACTCCGTCAAAGCCTTGTCAACACTCCGGAATTCTCAACACCATGTTTCCGAAGGTTCCCTGAGCTTTTAAAGTACTTTTTCCGACCTTGATTGCCCGGACTCAGTGACTTGCACCTATATATGTTGCACTGACTGATTTTCAGTATCTAAGCTTGGTCTCAAATTCTCAATCACTACGTATACATTCAGATGATACAAGTGAAGTTGCTCTATCCAAATGTCACCAGTTGTATACCAAAGTACCAAAGAACCAAACCAAGGTAGGTGCCTATGTTGCAACCATAGGCAAACTTGGAAGTATTGTTAGATGCCCAGGTGAAATCATCCATGAACCCTTATCCTTTCGGTGTCAAATCATGACTGGATGATGTGCATAGTTGTCGCTTCAGCCTGGGTTGTCGCTATGAATATCCTTTCAAGTTACCTCGAATTGATTCTATACCTGGTTTGTGGTGTAAGTAAAGTTAACTAAGTATTGCTTCATCGTGAGCCAACTGATCAGATTTGACGGAAGCGGTGAGAGCTGGCAGATATCAAAGCCAATCTCCACCGGCAAAGAACTTCGGCTACTAAATAGGCGCTGTCTTCACTGTAGATACTCTATGCTTGTCTCAACCAATGTTGACTTCTTCAGTAAAAGCGTGGTCTGGAATTAAATTACTTTTAATACTCTCAATCCATACATCCAGGGCCCTTAACCCGATTCTAAGGGCCATCAATCAAGATCAGATAATACCGTCCGCATCCACAAGGCAATAATCTAGTGTCTGACTAAGGAGCCGAGTGGACCTCGGCTCGTCGTGTCGTCACCCCAAAAGCACCTCGGCGCTGCATGATGATCTTGTGGTCCGGTTATCAGAGTGCACTTCGGGTGTCGTCGGTTACTATGTGCTAAACTCTGAATATTCCGAGATCTTTCTGTAAATTCCCGGTCCTCCGAATCCTCATCCACCTCCAGCAACTCGTCCACATTCAATCTCACCGGTCTTCGGACAGAACAAGCGTGGTCTTAGGTCCATAGGCCCCGCCCGGTATCCCCTTTCACTCGCTTCGAGCTCGACCGTTTTTCCCCGTTCTCCAACTCAGGCGTCGACTTGATTTCATTCCATAACACACACTATGGCTGGACAATCGAAGCTTTCCCCGTGGGGCAGCGCTGTTGCAGGTGCAACGGGTGCGGTGTTGGCGAATTCCATTGTATACCCATTGGACCTGTAAGTTTAAACCCCGAGCTCGGTGGTTCAATGAGCTGACCCCGCGATTTTTATAACAGGATTAAAACAAAATTACAAGTCCAAGTCAGGGCGAAAGATGGCGAGGAGGACGACGGCGAACATTATGAATCGACTTTGGATGCTATTACCAAGATTGCGGAGAAGGAGGGTATCAGTGGCCTGTACTCAGGAATCGCAGGCTCACTCTTAGGTGTCGCATCCACCAATTTTGCCTATTTCTACTGGTACAGCGTCGTCCGCACTTTATACATGGCTTCCAGCAAAGCATCAAAGACCCCCGGAACCGCCGTCGAGCTGAGTCTTGGTGCCGTCGCGGGCGCTGTGGCCCAGATCTTCACTATTCCGGTTTCTGTCATTACCACTCGACAGCAGACACAACCAAAGAATGAGAAGAAGAGTTTGATTGAGACCGGTCGGGAGGTGGTGGAGAGCGAGGACGGCTGGTCTGGTCTGTGGCGTGGTCTGAAGGCTAGCTTGATCCTGGTCGTCAACCCTGCTATCACCTATGGCGCATACCAGCGATTAAAGGAGATTATCTTCCCCGGCAAGAGCAACTTGAAGCCATGGGAGGCATTCCGTGAGTAGCACCGATTTCTTTTTACTCTTTGCCTACGCACGCTAACAATTGCAGTGCTCGGCGCCATGTCCAAGGCTCTTGCGACTATCGCTACTCAGCCTCTGATTGTTGCCAAGGTTGGTCTGCAGTCTCGCCCGCCGCCTGCTCGCAAGGGCAAGCCTTTCAAGACTTTCGGAGAGGTCATGAAGTACATTGTTGAAAAAGAGGGCGTGCTTTCCCTATTCAAGGGTATTGGACCCCAGATCACAAAGGGCCTTTTGGTGCAAGGTCTGCTGATGATGACCAAGGAGAGGTATGTTATGGCTTGTTTTGTCTTGCATGCAATGTTGCTAACAATGCCCCAGGATGGAGCTGGCTTTCATCGTTCTCTTCGCCTACCTCCAGAAGATCAAGAGGGAGAAGTTGAAGAAGGCAGCCGAGACTGTTGCAGAGACGGCCAAGACAAGCATGCCTGCAACTTTGAAGTAAATTGTCTGCCTATGCCTTACTAACCGCCTATTTACCCTTTTGTTTGTTCCTTTTTACGGCGCGATGGTTCTTCGTACTGCGATGTTCTTGAATAGTCTAGAATTCCTCAGTAATTGTCTTTCCGAAGCTGTTTCTCGTCTTGATTTTTTACGATAGACTTGGTTGTACATAAACGCACTGTCTTATTGGTTCGGCTTGGCCTATAAATGCACTAGACATCAGGAACAATTTTTAGTACTTGTGCCCCACTTTCCCTTCCTAATGTTTGGCTAGTAAACTTCATACACCGGCAGAGGTTAAGGTCTTTCAAGAGTGAGTCAACTAAACACTTAGTTATTAGTCAATTGCCTCCAATGTCAGGCCACATAGCCTTGCTCGCATGTTGATATTCCCCTGGTAACTAACAGGATGACATCAATTCCTGGTACTCAATACTAGTCGGCTTTATAAGATGATATCATGCATGAGACACATAACAAGAACCAACAAGAGAATTTGTGAAGTCTACATAATAATTCCCTCTCACGCCGAGAAACCAAGTGAGCGGATCAGGGTTGAGCGGTAGGACTTGAAGCAAACATTCACGAGGCTTCTGCTCAACATTGTTAAGGCCAACAGAAGACTTCCAAATTCACTACCTGCTTCTTTGCCGGCCGCGCATTGGAGCAAAGCTTTGAGGGCGCATCGATCGACTTCCAGGTGGATAGCCCGTGGAAATCATCCAGAGTTTTAGACTGCGGCACTTTTTCGAGTACACTGCCGCTCTGGATAGTCTAGTTGAAGCTGCCGTCTACCACCAGGTTTGAGGAAGAGGCATCTTTCTGAAATAGGTTGAGGCATGGGAGGGAAACCCTAAAACCACCTTCTCTATGCAGTAACCTCTCTTATCAAACCATGGGTCACTCGGGAGGTAACCTTGGAAGCATACGGCACCCGAGCCCTATCCAGAGTAGATCGGTCAGATGCGAAAGATCGTCTAATAGGATTGAATCGCTTCCGGACTATGAATTTGCCTGGCCAGAACCACATCGACGATGGCTGGTGGTACTGTTACAGAGTTTGGCGCCGCTTGGACTATTGCAATGAACCGGTAGTTAGCAGAGGGGCTCAGCGCGCCTCGTTCACTCCTGATGAGGAATGGTGGACTTGGCAAGTGACTCGAAGGCGTCAATGATATTCGACTGAAGAAAAACTTTGTTCAAGGAAAAGTTCGTGTATGCTTTGTGAGTCTTTGGGGTTGTCAATCTTATAGCTCTCGATTCGTGAAATCCAATATCTTGCACCATGCGGATCATCTTCCGAGGGTATGTAAACTGTCACATCTGTGTCTAGATGAAGCTTTGAATGTTGAAATGGTGTGCTGGGCGATACTCCAATGTTGTGTGTAGCTGTGTGGGGTCGAAGGCTGAGTTAGCTTGCAGCCAAGGGTCACAGTTCTCGCCAAGGCACGTGGTGCAGCGCGGAGGAGTGACCGCCTTCCGATATCACGACGGTGGCGCGCATTAACCATGTGTGTGGCGCTCGATTGTGAACGCTAAACTAGTTAATCTGTTCCTATTGCCGACGAGCCCTAGAAGTCTCAGTTCGGCTCGAAAATCGATCCCGATTTCAAGTGTTCGCAGAGACGCCACGGAACAAATCTGCACGCTAGTGGTTCTAGACTGATTGCATTTTTGCGTTTTTTTTGCTTGGCGTCTCGTATTGTGCTAGGGACAAGCCACCTGCAGGGCTAGTGGACAGTGGGCGTGGGGCGCCTGCAGGTGTAATAATCCTTCGTCGATCGGTGTCACCACTTTCTCGTTCCAGGTTTAGCTCGGAGTGGAGGCTCCCTCCACCCTTTATGATTCGCCACGGCGGACTTCCGTCCTACGGCAGCAAATCAACTAATGGTTCCAACAATTTCTTTAGTCTAGGCGACACCAATCAAGTCATAGTAACCGAAGCAGATTTCCGGGAATTTGTTAGGCTCAGAGCCGGCGGATTTCAGTATGCCATATCTCCACGACTCCATCCGCGTCTCAACAATGTTTTCCGTCGACCGCAATTGCCTGAAACAGAATTAGTGCTTAACGCTAGCTGCAGCTAGGGTCAGGGGAAGACCCTCCGGTTTACAACAAAAAGTCCACAAACCCCCCTCTCCACGTTGACTCAAGTTAATGTTCTGAAACATCGATTTCAATTTCGGCAGTTGACTTCGCTCTCCACCCCCCGCAATGGCCATCTACGCAGATAATGCCCCGTCTTTGGCGGGCAGCACGATAATGTTAACGGTTTTGGCATTATTGACCTTTGGCTTGCGAGTGTACTGCAGAGTGACTCGCAAGTCATGGGGAGTGGAAGATTGGATTATGACAATAGCATTGGTTAGTACCTCTCTAGAAATTTCCAAACCCCAGGCTAACACGCAGTCAAAAGATTCCATTTGCCGTATTGGTAGCGGGATGCGTTGGAGGAGCTTTCAATGGAATTGGCATTCGCAATTCGACATTGGACCTCCCTGGAAACGAAAAGTACACGGCGGAGGGAAAGAAGGTGAGCGTAGCTTTCATCATGTCGACCGACATGGAACTAATCAATCAACTAGTTCTTCCTGGTCTTCGAGGTTGGCTACTGCGCGGCCATTATTCCAATCAAGCTTAGCATCAGTTGGATGTTGATTCGAGTGGCAGGTGGCCGCAAGTTGTACCTCTACGTACAATATGTTGTCATTGCCATATTCGTGGTTATGAACATTATTGCTTTGATCTTCATTCTGATCAACTGCATCCCCGTGGAGTAGGTCTTCTCAAAACCACCCTATCAAGCAAATTTGGGTGCTAATTTAGTCGCAGAGCTGCTTGGAGTGCTGAAGCTCTCGCGAATGGCGGCCACTGCCAGCCAAGCTACGTCCTCGCCGATGTGTACTATGCGTGTACTGCTGTCAATATCCTTACTGATTGGGTGACAGCTTTCCTGTATGCCTTCATTGCCCGTCTACACAGACTGGAAGATAAAAATCTGACATCAGCAATAGGCCGGTACCTCTACTTTGGAACGTCCAAATCAATCGCAACACAAAAATCTCGATTATTGCCTTGATGGGCCTCGGTGTCTTGTATGTGACTGTGCAGTCCTGCTCTTTCTTTTGTACGTGGCTAATATACTTCTTCTTAGTGCATCGCTGTCAGCTTGTGTCCGGCTCAAGTACACTGTTGCTCTCACCAACCAAGATGATTATCTCTACGCTGTCGCAGATGTCGTTATCTGGGGATTCGCAGAGAACGGTATTGGTATGATCGTCGGAAATGTGGCAACCCTCCGCCCGCTATTCCGCATCCTGCGCGATGGCAGGAGCTCCGCCTACAAGAACTACCAACAGACACCGGGGTCAAAGTTCAAGAGCTCCCACCGCAGTGAGGGGGCTATCTTTTCCGGAAACTACGAGCTCAACGACCACGAGAAGAACCAGATCACCACCACCTCTGTTGCAGACCACACAAGGCGTGGCGGCAGCCTGAGTGATGGTGATAGCCAGAAGGACATCCTCGAGAATGGTCAACGACCTGGCCAAGCCGATATTGTCGTCAGCCGACAGGTTGTTGTGGCCTATGACTAGATTTTTCAGCCTGGGAGGGTGCCCCACGGTTTTTGGGAGTATATACATTCATTTAATAATATTTAGGTCCCCATGTGCATCATTCCTTTGTCCTTTTCCTTTCTTGTTTATATCATTTTGCGCGAAGCTTCTACACATACATGAGCATCGTGCTAATGCCCTCGCTGATCAAAAGATTCGCGCATACGGCCTTTACGAATCTAGAATATTTACCTCCTTGCCTAGAGACAAGAAAATCAGCCATACATGTACCAATAACATGAACTCAATTTAATCAGTCAAAGATACTGGATCTTATTATGCAGCACAATTAAATTCATAATGACAAATATGGAGAAATTGAGCCAAGAATTCTCGAAGTCTGATCCCCATTACAGGGTGGATACGTGTAATTTAATTTCCGACGAGCGGAAATTAAAGAAATAATTTTTAATGTCTCCCGGGGAGGAACCTTAATACCGCCCTACGGACCAGTGGAAATCACGTGTGTCTGTCAGGGGAGCAGGACGGGGCTGTGGCTAAGTGATCAACATTGGGAAAAAGAAAGGGGGGCCACAACTAGACAGTCACCTGCGTCTATTATTATGGGGATATGTGTAGAGAACAGGATTTGAAATCAGGTGCGGAGCTGTCCATTCCTATCCGACGGTGCTGTACGGAGTACTCCGTGCTCGACGCCCAAGATGACGAGGCCTTGGACTCGTCATTAACGCAATGTACACAAGTGATCTGAGCCCATGGACATAGCTTGTCACTTCCAAGGTGCAAATCTTTGGGTTCTCTTGGGATGCCAACTCATGTATGTCAGATGGAGCATATATACGATGAAAATGGTATTGAAAAATAAGAAACAATCAACTACTGACCTTTGTTGATAAATCAAATACATCACCAGGTGATCGCTTAACTAGCGCCCGAAGCCAACTTCGTAAAGGTCTCAAAGTCCACACCAAGGCACGAGGCGCACACCCCCCTATCAAAGACGTTCCAGGCGCCATTTGCCCCACTGCTATACCCACATGTGTTTGACCCCTTAATACATAGTAACTATTGCGAAGGGACCGGGGACACTTCAGGCTGGACAAGGAAATGGAGCCACCCATTTCCAATTGGATTCCTTGTGGCCTCAAGGGGGGCCAGGAGTCTGAGCTTGTGTCTGAGCTCGCGAAATCGTGATGCGATGTCCTTCACTTGGACGACATTTCTATTATGGGGCTGCTGAGATTTCAAGTGGACCGGAGACGAAGGCCGGACCCAATAGGCCGGGGATCGTGCACGTTGACGGCAGCAAGGGGCAGGGTGGGAAGACCCATCCTAGAGGCGAGTCCCACACTTTCCACATCGTGTCGAGTCACAAAAATTTTTGAAGATCCCGGGACGAAGACTGCGGCATCGGTAATGAGACGCCTGTCATTGGAAGTGCTATACACTTTCAAATTCTTGGTATGCTGCATTGGCACTATATGTGATTGCAAACCCAGTTGTCATGGGGGACGTATTTGAAACAGCATTGACACTGCGTAGATAATTATTCGTCACTAGCTGTACGTGTATCGTGGGATTAATCAGGTGGACTGCAGAGCGGTCATTTTGTGGGAGCTCACCCCTTTGGCGTTGTACTTCCTCCTCGCCATTTTGCCTCTGTACCTGTCTTAGACGTTGTTCGAGAGCTAGTCTGATGTCAGGCTTCTCTTCTGAAATAAATCTGGATCCGAATAGCCGACGTCCTGTGGCTCTGCTTAGCGCTATAAAGGGTTCAAACATGGTCCGGACGGAGTAAAATACCGAGGTGAAAGCGTAGGTAAGTGCTCGACATTGTGAAGGTCGTACCGGGCGGAGTGAACAGGAATGGTCAGTCATCTTCTGCGGAACATCATATCATGCTATGCCTTCCGATGCATTTTCGATGTGCTATTGGACGTCCTCTGAGGCATTGCTATATCAGCTCGTATTTATTCTTAGTGCCCTTTGTTAGACTTCCATGAACCACCCACCAGCTCTCAACCCGTGAGACGCCCCGCCGGCTCGGCCTCCCATCGGATGTCAGCTTATTCTTGATAAGGGATTCCCCTCGGTTCCGTATCAAAGTCTCCCCGTAACGACGCTGCATATTATCGCATATTCCATACAACATATGCCTCTTTGATGATTATGCATAACCTTAGGAGTGGGTCGAACTGGGACACCTTTGCGTTCGGCTCCGGAATTAGACCCGAAACCTAGTGGGGCTGATGAATATGGTTATTAAGGGTGCTTTATACTACCTAAGAAGATGCCCATTATAGACCAGATTGGTTTTTAGTTCCAGGCTATGGATTTGAGCTGTGCTAGAATCTTGATGGCGTGCGCAGTCAAAATTCGGGGATTTGTACGCCGTGCCGGAGGGCACTCGCCCCGGGGCCCGGCACTACAGTAATACCCCAGTCTACTGCAGCTGACTTGGTCATGCCCTTGGCACTGTATTACCGATAATCAATTCATGTAAGATGCAATCACGTATTTAATAAGCCAAAATGAAAGAAATGTTGTACCCTGCAGGCTGCAGCTCTGTTTTTCACCGTTTCTAAGGTTCACAGACTCGTATAGCTCCAACAGCAATACTTGTAAGTTATCGGACTCCCTGGGGCGAAGGATTGCCTAAACATCCATTGCAATTTCCCGCGCTGCAAATCTTTGAACATGGCGTACCCATGAAATCATATTGGCTAGTGCTGTAACTTGAAGGCTGACTTATGAAAATGGGTACCATTCCTGCAACAGGATAGGGTAGGTAATTGGTACAAACCCTATATAAGCCAACCCTGTCTGACGTAGACTGCTGAACAATGAATGCCGACTAAGGAGTGTTCAGAAACCATGCCATCTCAGACATCACAGCAATCTATAAGGGCATCCTGCGATCGTTGCCGTAATAAAAAGCTCGGCTGCACCGTCTCCGCCACTGAAAAGTCCCGGACGGGGGCCCAGCGATGTGATCGGTGCATCCGAGCAAAATTGGATTGTGTCTTCAGCCGCCGGGCACCGACAAGGAAGACTAGTGACGCTCGGAGAGCAAATCGAAACTCCACCAGGAGCAAGTCACTATGGACCTCCGAGACAAGCGGTCTGCCAACACCTACGGAGATCTCGTCCTCTCTAGGTTCCTCCGATTCACTTTCTGGCCTCACCGATTTATCAATGCTGAGCTCCACTGGAGAGCATATCGGCACAGACTTTCTGAATGTGAGCGATCACGTTGTCGATCCTAGTATCAACTCCTTCTTCAATGAGGAGCTCTTTATTAGGCCTCATTCGTCCACGAGTTTCTTCGATCTGTCCTCATTTCCATTGATGGCTGAGAACACATGTGGGCCAACTGCCTCGCTGCATGACAGCTCGCCCAGAAACACATTATCATCGACTGATGAACCTGTCAGCCCCTCCTGTTTCGTACATCTCTCGGGGCTGGTAGCTGAAATCCATGAGACGATAAACGTGCTGAACGGTGAACTACGCCATCCAATCCTAAGAGGCGCCGAAGAAGACCTCGACACCTATTCAATTGGCCCAATCTTGCAATTGACTCGGAGATTTTCGGCAATACTTCGAGATTGGGCACCCGGGACAATTCACGACTTGCAACAGCGATCCCGAGCCGACTCTTCCTCACCTCCAATTTTCCCCGTATCTCCAAATAGCACGGACTTTTTCAGCGTGACTCAAGCCCAACTTCCCCCGTCGGACCATTTTGGTCAAGAGTCGATCACATTGGCCATGCCGGACATGCCAACTAATCTGCTGATGTTGACGTGTTACGCTTCCCTTGTGAAGTTGTACATGATGGTACTTTCGCAAATTCGCAATCATCTCAGGCGATTGCCTGCGTCCAGCTCTCATCACTGCACGCCAGCCAATGCTCAAGCTGAAGGACAACTTCAACCGGAGGAGCTATTCCCTTTCACCAATGAGTACTATAGCAAGATTTATACAGTGGTGCAAATGCTTCTCGATGAGTTCCAATCGATGGAGTATTTTCTCTGTTATCCCAATCCGCATGACTCCGTCAGTCGGCAGATGGAGAGAGAGAACAACCAACCAGGAGAAGTACAGCAGCAACTCGAAGCGGATCTCAGAATTAATTCTGGTTGGTTTGCTGACCAAGTGGAAATGATCAGAGCCCCTTTGAATCAAGGCGCCAGTCGAATGTTTGGTAATGGCAGTCAGTGTTTGGAAGGAGTAGTACAGCGATGCCATCATCTTAAGGCAATCCTCCGTGAGAGGATGGAGCTTTAGTGACTCAACCAGACAGGGCTGCTGACATCTAGTTAGTCATGAAGTATTCTCTCTCTCACAATTGTATTCACTTCTATTGCCTAACTACTGGCTGTTCTCCAAGGCTTAGCTATATTTCTTATGGCATTCTTTCAGCAACCCTCTGAAATGATATTCACTTATTCGGGTCTAGGCTTCTTCTCTCTTCTTTGTCTGACTCCACGAAAAGGAGCGTTCTTCCTCTGTTCATGGCAAAAATCATTACATACTAGTACGGTGACCAAGTGAGCATCTATATCCCGATTCTTGATCACGGCCTCGGAACATGCAAGAACAAGATTTGCCCGAGGGATTCATACATTCTTTCGATTTTAGTCATTGTACAGGAAGCATCGACCTTATGAGATAGGGACGGCTTCATCCAGTATCGATAACATACTAGTCTTGAATGGTATGTAAGTTCGGTGCTTAATAACAGACGTCGTTCGAATCGCTTAGCCGGAAAAAAGTCGCTAGATATTTGAGTAGAACCTCGAATTTGCCGTGCAGTAATATAATTTACTCTGAGGTCATAGGTAGCTTGCTCAGTATTTGTTTTCACGTTTGATCTGTATAATTCTCATAAAGCGCCGGCACCTCGGGCGGGAAAATCATGACCGCGGTGCATAGACGTATCTGGCAACGATCGCCCTCTGGCGCGCTCTCAAGCTTCCCCACGGCGATCACCTCGTCCCAACAAACCACTTCCCCTCATTCTACTCTCCTCTCTGCCAGAAGCAGGGGCATGGGCCGATATGCGATGGCCTCCATGGAGTTCCAAGTCAAACAATGACGACCAACAACAACAAAACACCACTTCCGAAAGCTCCTCCTCCCTTTCCACGCCCACACCGCAATCCCCCAGCTCTTTTCTTGGTTGGTCCGACTTCATAGAACCTAAGACCATAATTCCTACTATCCTCCTCACAAGCGGTATCCTACTCGGCGTTCGTCTACACCGTAGCTACCTCCGGCGCATCCCCGACGCACCTAGCATCTCGCCATCCTGGCTGCGCCGCCGCACAATATTCGGGAAGGTTACCAGCGTTGGCGATGGAGATAATTTCAGGATCTATCACACACCCGGTGGACGCTTAGCTGGCTGGGGCTGGTTACCTTGGAAGAGGGTTCCCACTACTAAAAAGGAGTTGAAGGATAAAACAGTGCGTTTGTTTACACCTTGCGCCGCGAGGCGTCAAACTTTGCTTTGGCTAACGGGAACTTATTTGCTCAGATCCACATTCGTCTAGCTGGTATAGATGCCCCTGAACTAGCTCATTTCGGTCGGCCTGAACAGCCCTTCGCTCGCGATGCGCACGCCTGGCTTACCTCGTACCTACTTGGTCGCCGCATACGTGCATCTATCCACCGACAAGATCAATATAACCGCGTTGTAGGTAGTGTGTCTGTGCGGCGCGCATTCGATTTCCCGCCTTTTCGACGCCGGGATGTTTCTTATGAGATGCTGAAACGTGGACTCGCGACTGTTTACGAGGCAAAGATTGGGGCTGAGTTTGGGGGTCCGGCGAATGAGAAGAAGTATCGCAAAGCTGAATGGTGGGCAAGAAAGAAATATAAGGGCTTGTGGAAGGATTACAAACGAATTGGGTCGGATTGGGAGAGTCCGAGGGCATATAAGACTCGAATGGGGATGGGTGATGTGGATAGCTCAGGCAAATCGAAGTAGGTAATTTATCTACGTCGGTGTGATTTTCTTTTATATGTACGCATGACGAGATATGACTACAGTGTATATACATATATATATTTATATTTGGAGAGAGATAATTCTGGTTCAGGGGATGTGACCCTTGGACCTAATCTGAGTGTATAATATGGTACACAAAATCATGAATGGCTATCCAAAGTGCTCCAGTCGGGCCCAGGAGCATAACAGGGTATATCAAAGCCCGAAATAAACCTCGAAAAAAAGCGTGGAAACTTCAAAACGGTTCAATAAGAAGACGGGATAGGTTTGGGAAGGGTATTGGCCTGTGTCTTAGCAGAACCGCCTCTCGACCTCTGCGAAGAGTTGTGGGGAAATCTCATCACTGCTGTTTCCTTCGACACGCCACACGCAACCACGACTTTCGTAGTGCTCGATCAAAGCGCGGCTTGTCTCCTCAAACTTGCGCAGTCGCTGCCTCCATGTATCGATAGAGTCGTCTTGTCTCTGGGTCAACGGCTCACCGGTGACATCGTCTTTGCCGGGGACTTTGGGAGGGTGGAAATCCGTGTTGTATACCCGCCCAGAAGGTTCATGCACCCATCGAGATGCGATCCGAGAGAGAATGACAGAGGGAGGTGTAATAAGTTGCACGACAAAGTTGACTGGGACTAGTGTATCCAAGCTGGTTGCTTGCGGAGCGGTTCGGGGGAATCCGTCGAGGATAAATGAAGCGGTGGGTGATAGTGTGTGTGATTCATTGATAGGTTTTGTAGAGGACGAGCCGGGTGAGGGGTTGAGCCAGCCCTTAGATTTCAATTCGGAGGAGATGAGGTTGAGGATCATGGAGTCTGGAACCAGGTTGCCGGACTGCATTGCAGCCTCGGCTTCAATACCTATTGGAAAGCAATTAGCACTCATTGATCTATTGCGCATGCAGTTCGGACACATAGACAAAATCGCACTCACCCAGTGGTGTCCTTCGGCGAACATTCTCTCGTAGAAGATCCCCGGAGCTAATGGAGGCCAGCTGCGGGAAGCGAGACAACAAGCGCTCTGACTGTGTGCCTTTTCCTACTCCAGGTGCTCCAATCAGAATAATCCGGGCAGGCTTCTGAAGCTGCCTAGTAGCTTGCGACATCCTGAGACGTATTGTGTGTGAAGTGCTGTGTTGGTGTTGTGATTTCTCGTCTATGAAATTACACCAAGCGTTCCTGGAACTGCCGCGTAGATGACAGGATGCCGAGGAATGTTGAGTACAGAAGCAATTCAACCACAGATGCGCTATCGCGGGTGCATGACAGGATAAGAATGTATAATCAACTGAGATATGAGCACGATTATCTAGCACTTATTGCTCAAGCTCCAATTTCCCCAATTTCCCGGTTCTCCGGTGAGGGGGCGCGGTTGCACGCGGGTTTCCTGTCTTTGGTTACCGGTGAAGTCCCGAGGGAAGAACAGTTGACCTCAAATCGAAGATATATCAAAGAGATGTATGAGGCCACGAGTATTAAGGTGGGGAAGACGTTGTTTTGGTGTTTCGGCTCCAGCTCCAACTCTAGCTCTCACATGCCCAACTCTAGCTCTCACATGCATTTCCCTTGAAACCAATAAGAAGCAAAGGCCTTTGGCCGATTCAAGCCTGAATCCTGAGGCCGCAAGCAGAACACCAAGTCACGTGGACTTGGGTCGCGTGGATCGCGTCGCGTCGCAGCAATTTAGTGATCGCGATAAGCTGAAGTCCCACCATTACCATCAGGACATACACACTGAACCTGTGTATAGCCGACACAATGATTCGTCAAGATGCTCATCGAATTGACTCAAAACGCCGGGCTATCATCGATCCCAAGAAAAGACAGTTTGCCACGCCAATTTACAAGCAACAGGACTACCCACACCGTCTGAACTTGTATGACACGCCGCCCACGGCCGAGATCACGCTTGAGCAATTTGAGCAATGGGCTATTGACCGGCTGAAGGGTAAGACTGCTATATCTATCTGGAACTATCGCTTTTGCTAATACTGCTATGCAGTTCTCGCCGAGATCGAAGCATGCTCCTATCGCAACAAGACCCCCGCGGAGACCGCAACACACATCACCCCCCTTCTCGACAAATATCTCCCTCTCGGCTCCAATACTTCTGCTTCCAATGGCACCGTGGACCAGCGTTTGAAAAATGAGCGCCAAAAGGACCACTACTCCCACTTTATCCTACGTTTGGCATTTTCGGCTACCGAGGATCTCCGTCGACGATTTGCACGGGCTGAAACGATGCTCTTCCGATTCCGCTTCCAGCGGGATGACTCTCGAGAACGACGAGCATTTATCGATAGCTTGAATTTGGACTGGGAGTCCGTGAGCGAGGAGGAGCGGAATGGGTTGGCCGATCACCTGATCAGCTCAACGCCAGGACTGCGTCGACTGGATGAGGAGACATGGTATAAGGTGGACTGGGAAAAGGTACCCGAGCTGGTTGAACGGCGCTCTGTATTCCTGAATAAGGGTAAGGCCTATGTTCCTGGGAGAGAACAGCTTGCCATGATCATGGCCGAGTTCACTGCACGCCTGGAACGGTCCCTTGAGGTACGTTGGATTTATTGAGCCCAAGGATATCCATGAACCTTGACTGACAATCTCACAAAGCTTACGAGCCGTGCCCTGCCCCGATTAGACGAGGATGACCGTCTGACTCCAATCTTGAACCATCTTTCCAAGAACTTTGGTAGCGCCGACTCTACATTTACCGAGGGCGAAGGACATGTCGATGGGACGGCAATTACTGCCAGCTCTATTGATCAGCTCTCCCAGCACTTCCCACTATGCATGCGGAACTTGCATATGAATTTGCGCAAGAACCACCACCTGAAGCACTTTGGACGACTCCAGTATACGCTCTTCCTCAAAGGCATCGGTCTCTCATTAGAAGAGTGCATTTTATTCTGGCGCCAGTCCTTCAGGGGCAAGACGGATGACGAGTTCAACTCTCAATATAAATACAACATCCGCCACGCCTATGGTGATGTCGGTGGTGATGCCCGTCGGGGTCGTGGTTACCCACCTTATTCATGCCAGAAGATCCTGGGTGATAACAACGTCGGCATTGGTCAATCGCACGGATGTCCATACCGTCATTATTCTGTCGATAACTTGGTTGGATTGCTCCAGACAACTGGCGTCAATGATAAAGGCATTTTGCGTGAGGTCCGAGAGGATGTGGGCAAACAACGATACCACATTGCCTGCAATCGCGTTTTCGAATTTTCGCACAAGAATGAGATTAAAAAGGTCAAGGAAGATGGGACCTGGAGCCAAGCTGACTTGGACACCATTGTGCATCCCAATGTCTACTTCAAGCGCAGCTATTTGCTGAAGCAACTGGCCAAGGCTCCTGGGCGAGACTAACTTCTTTTACGCTTCTTGTTTTTTTTTATGACGTTATGTCGGCCTCCCATCGCGTCCAAGGCTGTTCAACGGGCGTTTTGGGCGTCAGAAATTGTACACTTTATTCATTGAATGCATTTAGGTAGGGTTTTTGTTGATTGAAAGGAAAGCGTATGATTCATGTTGTCTCATTGTAGAGTAAAATAATTTGATATATTACGGGAGAGGGATGTGACCACAGCTGATTCCCAATAAATCCGAAAGGATCAGAATGACCTTTCAAAACCAGGTGCCCAGCAACGGGTCAAGTCGATCTCCGCTCGACGCGATGACAGCTTCGTCATAGAGAGACAGAAGCCGTCGGATGACAAGAATGCCATATTTTGCCGGCGTGAAAAATTTATGGAAAAAGAAAGGAAAAGGAGCGGAAGCTCGAGAATTTAAGGATTTTTGCTCCTCGAGGTTACTAAGCCAGATTAGGTATCACTTTGGCCTGAGGTGTCAATCGATTGCGGCGCTTGTGTTTGTACGGGTGACAACAGCAACCAGTAGCGCTGCAACCTGGCCTTAGTCGGGGAACAACCACTCCCTCACACAACTCCCTCCACCCGTTCGATCATCTCCCCGAAAGCTGACGTCGGGGTTTTTGTTATTGGGATCTGGGTTAAGCTCCGGTGTGGTCTATTGATCTAAAATTTTCTAGTATTGTCCCATACCGAGGTTCTGTGCGCCTTGGTTTGCTCCATCTACAACAAACCCCCCTCTCCCCTTGGTCAACACCGGACCCCCGAATTCACCAACCTCTTGCCCACCATGGATTTCGAAGCTCTGAAGGATCAATGGAGTGACGTGGAGGACCGCGATGGTGTCCGGCTTAGTTGGAACACTTTCCCGAGCTCTCGCATGGTGTGTGATGGATTGGACCCTGCTCGCCCCTCAATGTCGCGTCTTTCCCACTGACCCCGGATTTAGGAGGCCTCCCGCTTGGTCGTTCCCATTGCTGCCGTCTATACACCCCTCAAGGAGAAGCCCGATTCCCCATTGCTTCAATATGAGCCGGTCACTTGCAAGCAGCCCTGTCGGGCTGTGCTCAACCCATATGCGTATGTGCCCGTATCGTTGATCCCCGGATTGTGTTTGGAACTGACTCAGTGTTTAGAACTGTCGATATCCGCGCACGAATCTGGATTTGCCCCTTCTGTCTAATGCGCAACCCTCTGCCGCCTCACTATAAGGATATCACGGAAAACACAATACCCCCCGAGCTCCACCCCTCGAGCACCACGATCGAGTACCAATTGGCACGCCCAGCCCCAGCTCCCCCGATCTTCCTCTACGTTGTCGATACTTGCCAGGAGGATGACAGTCTGCAAGCGCTCAAGGATGCGCTCATCATGAGCTTGTCTCTGCTGCCGCCCAATGCGCTCGTTGGTCTGGTTACCTATGGAACTATGGTAGGGCGGAACGCCTCTTGAAATAAACGCATTTGTATATTGACTGTGATCGAACAGGCTCAAGTGCATGAACTCGGCTACACCGAGTGTGCCAAGTCTTATGTCTTCCGAGGAAACAAGGACTACACCGCCAAGCAAGTACAGGAAATGCTAGGCCTCGCCCACGGTGTTCGCCCTGGTGCACCTCAACAACAACCAGCTCGCCCTCCTCTCCCTCCTGCTGCGCGTTTCCTTCTGCCCGTTCAGCAGGCCGAGTTCCAGATCACCAGTGTCCTCGAACAACTGCAGCATGACCCCTGGCCTGTTGCAAACGATAAGCGTCCCCTGCGCTGTACCGGTGTGGCTCTGAGTGTTGCGACTAGCTTGTTAGAGAGCTCTTTCCAAAATGCCGGTGCCCGCATCATGAACTTTGTCAGTGGTGCCGCTACTGAAGGTCCCGGCCATGTTGTTTCGCCCGAGCTGAAGGAGCCAATCCGTTCCCACCACGACATTGATCGCGATAACATTAAGTACTACAAGAAGGCTGTCAAGGTGGGTCTTAGTTTTTCTTCATGCCTCATTCAGATACTGACCAGCTTAGTTCTACGATAACCTCGCTAAGCGCGCTGCCAACAACGGCCACATTGTCGACATTTTCGCTGGATGTCTTGATCAAGTCGGTCTTTTGGAAATGAAGAACCTGTCTAACTACACTGGCGGACACATGCTGTTGACGGACAGCTTCACCTCATCTCAGTTCAAGCAATCCTTTATTCGGGTATTCGACAAGGACGCCAACGATAACCTTCTCATGGGCTTCAATGCCTCATTGGAGGTCCTCACAACCAAGGAGCTCAAGGTCACCGGTCTCATTGGTCACGCTATCTCTTTGAACAAGAAGTCTAGTGCTGTTGGTGAAACCGAGTGTGGTATTGGAAACACATGTGCTTGGAAGATGTGCGGTATTGACCCATCTTCAAGTTACGGTATTTACTTTGAAATTGCCAACCAGGGTGGTCCCACTGCTGTGCAGCTTGGTCCTCAAAGGGGCATGATGCAGTTCTTGACATACTACCAGCACTCTTCCGGGCATTACCACCTGCGCGTGACTACCACCGCTCGGCCTCTGAGTGGCCCCGCTGGTGACCCGACACTGGCACAGTCGTTCGACCAGGAGGCTGCAGCGGTGCTCATGGCTCGAATTGCTGTCTTCAAGGCGGAAGTGGATGATGGTCCTGATGTGCTCCGCTGGGTGGACCGCATGCTGATCAGGCTCTGCTCACGCTTCGCTGACTACCGGAAGGATGACCCAACATCATTCCGGTTGGAAAAGAACTTCACCCTCTACCCTCAGTTTATGTTCCACTTACGACGAAGCCAGTTCTTGCAAGTTTTCAACAACTCCCCCGATGAGACGGCATTCTACCGTCACGTTTTGAACCATGAGGATGCCGGTGACTCACTTGTCATGATTCAACCTACCCTGGACTCATATTCTCTGGAAGAGGAAGGCGCCAATCCCGTGTTGCTGGACTCGGCATCCATTCAACCCCAGCACATTCTTCTCCTCGACACCTTCTTCCACATTCTTATCTTCCACGGCGAGACCATTGCCGAATGGCGGAAAGCTGGTTACCAGGAGCAGGAGGGCTACGAGAACCTCAAGGCACTTTTACAGCAGCCCAAGGAGGATGCCAGGGTAATTATTCTCTTTCTAATTTCATCACAAATGATCAAGCTGACCAATTTTGCAGGAACTTATTGCCGAGCGCTTCCCTCTTCCCCGATTCATTGTCTGTGATGCCGGTGGCTCTCAGGCCCGTTTCCTATTGTCTAAGCTGAACCCATCGACTACCCACACTACTGGAGGCTACGGCGGTGGTGTGTCGTCGCAAACCATCTTCACCGATGACGTCTCTTTGCAGACATTCATGGATCACCTGATGAAGTGAGCTTTTCCTCTTGCAAGAATAGATGACATATTGTTTTAGAACACATACTAACTGCCCATTAGACTCGCGGTATCTGGCACTAGCTAGTCATTTATACATGATAGCCATGAGAGCAAAGGGCGGTCTCTGACCCCTCGGGTCTTGTGTATCTTTAGCGGTGATTTAAATTTTCAAGTGTTTGCCTCGATATAGTAGTAGATTGAATGGATTGATACCAGTGTTCAATTTACATATATTCCTACCCAGGTGGGACAACCTTGGAAACCTTTCAACTCCGTATGGCCAAGCAATCAACATGATACCCCAGATGGCTAGAGCCTCTGGGCCTTGAACCATGGTCACGTGACGGAGTGCTGGGCCGCTGTAGGGTTTGCCCTAGCTGCCTCATTGGGTCACTCGCTTACTAGCCCCTGTGGGTCCGGCTGCCGTGATAGACTTCTCTCGTCCGTTCCTTTAATTTTCTTTTCCTCTTCTCCATCCACCCCTTCGACAACCCAAGGCAGATCGACTACCTTTCGCACTAGCCATGCGTAAGTATCATCACCTGGGTCAGCTATTCTATAGCGGCTAATGTAAATTTCTACTCACAGCTCCCAAGTTCGACCCCAATGAGGTGAAGATCATCCACCTGCGTGTGACTGGTGGTGAAGTCGGTGCTCAATCTGCGCTGGCTCCCAAGATCGGTCCTCTCGGTCTGTCTCCCAAGAAGATTGGTGAAGATATTGCCAAGAACACTGGTGACTGGAAGGGTCTGCGTGTGACTGTCCGTCTCACCATCCAGAACCGTCAGGCCGCCGTCTCGGTTGTTCCCTCTGCCTCTTCCCTGGTCATCAAGGCCCTCAAGGAGCCTCCTCGTGACCGCAAGAAGGAGAAGAACATCAAGCACTCCAAGTCTATTCCCCTTGACGACATCATCGAGATTGCCCGCCAGATGCGCTCTCGCTCCATGGCCAAGGCTCTCCAGGGTACCGTTCTCGAGATCCTCGGTACTGCTTTCTCCGTCGGCTGCCAGGTCGATGGCCGCAGCCCCAAGGATGTCTCTGACGATATCAAGGCTGGCGAGATTGACAGTATGTTTCGTCCTTCCCTCATGCTTTGGTTCTTGTCCACTAACGAGGTTCTAGTTCCCGAGGAATAAATTATCCTCTCGAATGCAGGGAGGTAGCTACCTTCTTTTGTGACGGTTTGGATTTTTGCGTAACAGCGGTCCTAGTTGCAGAATACGATTGTTGCCTCAACCAAAAAAAAAAAATTATTCATGAGTCATGACTTGATACCACTTTCTTTTGCGCTCCTGCGAGTGATCGAAATGAACATTGGATTACTCGCATTCCGATTCCCTTCCGTTTGTATATGCTCCAATCTCCCTTCCAATCTTGCATTCATTTCCTCTCGCTGCACTCCAATGGCGACGTGGTTGTTTGAAAGACTTCTAGATCATCTTGGCGCAAGCCCCATTTTCCGGAACCCTCTGATACACTCTGGCCCTTACCGTTCTTTCCTTACGAGGTCTGAATATTACTGCGTGGTATAGGCTTATTTTAAGCAGAGGAGAGCAATTGGCCCATTACTCACCGCGGTATTCTCGGGAGTTGACCTCGTGTCAAGTCCTTGTGGATACCATGGTCCATTTCTTGGGCCTACATCTCGAGATTCAGACTTTTCTGTTCTTGATGTAGGTTGTAGACCACTCCTAGATAGATTGTAGATGTCTTGAAGACTGAAAAAGCAAATGAAGTTCAAATGAAATCCAAATGTGAAAAAAAAAACCCCCCACTCCTGTTCCCGAGATTCTAGCCCTTTCCAATTCAACCGCGTACATTGTGGCTGGCCGCATTGCCTGGGTCACGCCTACTTGCGTATGATATGCCAGTCCACTGCACGACTAGCAGAATCTCAAATCAGATACTGCTGCATAGGTCCATACAGTGACATCCATGTCGCATTCATGTCAATGTCGATCGTCCTGAATCCGTTAGTCTGGTCCCAGGGTCTTCCCCGCAGAATCCAAGTGTTTGCATTCGACAGTCTCTCCTGTAAGCGTGGATATATATATCTTCACATGTATAATATAGGCACACCTGGGTATAGCACGCCTAATCAGAATCATCACCATCATTTTTTCTTTTCTGTTTCTGTTTGCACAGCCCCCAAATGTATATGCACATGTACCCCTCGGTAGACATGGATGTACTCAGCACCGGAATCCGAAACCCCCAACGGTCGCTAACACCGTATTCCCGGTGTGTACGATGCACGAACAAACCACAGCTTCGTACCTTGGATCTAGACTTGGCCCTTAAGTCCTGCAATGATTGGGCCACGGCATTTGAAATGCCTCAAGGTTTCAATATTGGCCTCTGGGGCTGATAAGCAATTGGAATAAACCATAACACCGAATAGGATATAGATGGAGGAAAACTCATCACTTCCATAGTACGTGTCCCAGTGGACCTGTCAGCACTGCACACCGAAGGACTGGAGCGCACCCGGGCGTCCTAGGCACTGGCCCCGGCAGGAGTCCACCGACTCCACCACCCCGACGATCATTGCTGGTTGGCCTTGTTAGCACATAGCGGGTGATGTTCGTTGGTCCACCTAGGGGGAGTTCGGTGGAGACCAAGAAAAAGCAAGAAATTCCAATTAATTTTGTTTTCAATCCTGGTCAAGGATTCTCGTCTGCGTCCCTTCTGGATTCGGTACGGACGACTACAGAGGCCCTGGAGCTTGAAATGTGAAGGTCGGGGAATATTGATCGTTGGACAGATGAAATGTCGGTCCCCGGTCGACGAGATGAGCTTGGTTGATGTATATTTTGGCTTCCAACCGGTGTGCGGTTCCGCTTCTGTATCACCCGACCCGCATACCTGTTAAAGTAGAGAGAGAGAGAGAGTTTGCCGATCTTGGGGAAATGTGTAGAGTATCTTGATTTCGATCATTCCGCAGTGCGACCGTATGAGCGTTAGCCTTGAGGAATTTCTATACGAACTTCCCCGAGACATGTACGGGATTCGTCGAGAAATCAGCAGATCGAAGATCTCCTCACCCCGGCATTCGCTTGAGGAAAGAATCGTGAGGCGAACAGGGGGTTGCCCCTATGATTTGATTTTAGGGATCTCAGTTCCGGTATACATAGATAATATCAGCGCGTACAAGGCTCGACTCGATCATCACAGCGGGGACCGATCCATGACTAGTCCGAGCGGAGCCAATGGTCTACTGACGTTGGCCGCTAGATGGAGACTCTAGGTTCAGCCGTTGGATCAAGTGGGTCAGTGGAGCTAGAGTGCGATAGAAAGAAGTGGAAAGGGGGGGGGAACTTCGAAGCTGCGCATACGGATAGTTGAAGAACTCATAGAGCACTAGCACTCCTCAAAGAGAGATCAGGCTCACCGTGTAGACAAAGCCAGTAGTGTGCGTGGTAGTCAAGAGAAATCGAATAAACAGGGACCGAGTGGCCAGGATCCGCATCCTTCATATCCCCCACTCGTCTTGGCTAAACAGGCCCCAGGTCCACTCTACTATACATGTGGACTCGTTTTCTTTCTCTCCCCTCTTTACTTTTTCTATCCTTTCAACACCTCCAATACCTGCCAAGGTTGCCCTTCATTGGCCCCGGATCTTGCAGTGAAAGCTGAACCCCCTTCTCCCTTGCGTCCGCCCGGGATCGATCATCTTTAAAACCACTTGGCCCTTTATCACCGCGTGGATCCAAAATCCCTCGATGACGATATTACGAGCCTGCTGAATCGACATTCAGCCCTGCTCTCTCTCGCCCTGTGCCCCATAATGCGGTGTCGGAAACGATACAAGGAGGATGCTTGTTGATTACCCACGAATTTAAACTTCTGCGTTTGATGTTGAATTCATCTTGGTAACCAACACCCCTGTTGTTTTTTCCTTCTTTTCCCGCTCCTTCGACCGCCCGCTCGACGAGAGATCGAGAGATCGAGAGGGGGATTGTGGTGGTCGAGGAGGTGATTCTGAATCGTCAAGGGAAACTTCCCCACGACAAAAATCGGAGACATCTCGATAAAAAAGAGACCGCCCAAAATCCACAAGATGTTTCCGACCGTCGCGCCATTCCCTCCGGTTCAGCCGCACCACCTCCATCACTATCCTACCCACGATGCCCTTCACCAACCCCCGTACGACCTGAATGACCCGGCCTTCCCCGCCCGCAACGATCCCTCGAAACCTTTCTTCAACCCATCCCGATCACGTCTCCAACTGCCACACCCCGTACAACGACTGGACGCTCGCGATGCCTCCGGGTCTGGCTCGAATGCCACCGGCGAACATGCACTACGAAGGAAGACCCCGAACGGTACCCTAGCTGCCGGCTACGATGGAACTCTAGGCGAATCGACCCTCCAACCCGCGACAAAGCACATCTTGGTTTCGCCCATGGACTCGGGACAATTCCTCTCGCCCCAGGGCATGCCGACCGACACCTGGCAGCAGCAGATCATGGACCCATCCACCTCGAAACATATGAACTTTCCCCCGGTCTTCAAGAACGAGGCGTGCAATCCTATCGCTCCTGGAGAGGTAGTTCAAGATGTAAACGGCACAAGCTGGGTCCGCCCGGTGAATTACCCGCCCGGGATCGACTCGATGCTTAACCAAAGTTTGCCTCTGCAGGCCTCGCAGCGGTTTCTGTTGCAGAATGGTTCCTATATCCCTACCGTTCTTCCAGCGACCCTCCAGCCTTGCGTGGGGCCGACCGCGTCAGCAGGCACGGGCCCATTTGGCCCATATTGGCCTGATGGGGCCTACATCCCATATCGTCCTGTGGCTTTTCGGGAGCCGCGATTTGGAACGCCCGAGCCGAACGCCCAGGCATTTTATGATCTTAGCCAGCCAGCGTTCAATCAGCCTCAAATCCCACTCGCTAGTCGGGCGGATACAGGCTTTGCATGGGGCCAACAGCCTGGGATGCCAACCCAGGATCCGATGATAAAAGCCCATTTCCCCCCCTCGTCACTCTGAACAGTTACCTTATCACACTCGAATCAGTCGACCTGTGTCATCATACTCATCAAATCCTCTACATAATGAACAAATGTCATGGAACAACACTCGTCCGGCACCCATCCAAGCCCCAGGGCCAACCGTCCCAGCCAATGTGGAGTTCAAGGAGAAGATCTTGTCGTGGGCCCATGGGGTCTATGTCGACCTCCTTGCAACCATTCACCAGGCTCGGCGCAACAGCATGTCAAATGGGGCTGATGGCCAGAACCCACGCTTTTTGAAACCAAGCATCTACCCCAAGCCCCCTCGTCAGCCGGGGCTTGATTTTTCACAGAATAATCCTCCTGAACTTACTCGTCACAACAGCTACCCGTCTAGTCAACATGATTTACAACGGCAGAAATTTGGCTTCCCGAGAATTAATGATCCTCACTCTAATACTGTACTACCAAGTCATGGCCATAATCGGCGGCCATCACTAAATCAATTTCCTCAGCACCCTCGCACATTGGACACACGGATACATGATGCCGGACGATTTTCTGGAGCGCCATCACGGTTTTCAACCTCTCTCTTTAATGAGGGTTCCCCGGTCGCCAACGCCAAATCAGCTTTGGAAATGCTATCTCACCTCTGCCACGAAAGCCATTGGGAGTGGATCGACGGCATGCTACTTGGAGGCTGTCTGGCTTATGGATTGGGAGATTACCACAAAGCCCTGCGGTGGTATTCTCGGATTATTGCACGCGACACATCGTAAGTATATATTGTATCTCTTCTAGACATGATGCTAATTTAGAGTCAGACATGTGGAGGCTATATCTAATCTAGCAGCAACTTTGTTCGCCCTCGACCGACGCGAAGAAGCTGAGCAACATTGGCTGCGTGCTGTCAAATTGCGTCCGAGCTTCTTTGAAGCTGTTGAGCATTTGATAGGGCTCTTCTGCAGTAGCCATCGTGGTCGAGAGGCGGTCAATATCATTGATTTTGTACAAAACTCGCTGCGTCATCCAAAGGATGGCGATTGCTTCAAGACAGACGAGCATGCTAGTGAGCCAGAGAGTGACGCAGAGAGTAACGTATCAGATGTCTGCATGTACGACAAAGCATCTTTCGACTACGATGATGACATGGGCCGTGTCCAGAATCTGAATCTGGGCTCTGTCGATGCGACTCCAGTTGGCTTCGCGACCAGTGGCTACGCAATTCCTGGCTCGGATAATGGGCGGATGCTGGCACTGGTCCATGCCAAGGGCAATATGCTTTATGCTCTTGGTGACAATGCTGAAGCTGCTGGAGCCTTTGAGGATGCAGTCTTGATCGCCGCTGGCAGGAGGCGGCATGGTATCCAAAGCCTCATCAAGCAGATTTTTGCTGCCTTCTCCCATGGCGCAGGCCCCGCATACCAGCCAGAGGAGGGCAATGAGAGCGTACTCTTGTATCCGGATAGAGCTTTGCAAACGTCGAAACTTGTATTCTCTGCCAATGGGACCCCGCCCGGTCTCAAGTATGTGGCAGAAGGCATTTCGCGAAACGCGGCGGTTTCGACTACTAGTAACTCTCTGCTTTCATTGGCAAAGATTTACCAGGACGGGATGGCGACCGTGTCATCTGGAGCCTTGAGGTCCACGCCTGGCGTTCGAGACATCTTAGCTCTTTACTACCTCTCCCTTTCCCTCCAGCCAAGTCCATCGACAGCGAACAATGTTGGTATTTTGCTCGCTGGTATTCAGAACAATACCCCGGCCCGTGGACTTGTGCGCCCCAACGGAGAAAGCCAACATCCAGAGATCCCTGGTGTGATCCCCGGAAGCGGTATATCATTGGCATTGGCATACTATAATTACGGACTGCATCTTGACTCTCGTCATGCACACCTGTACACCAACCTTGGCAGCCTTCTGAAAGACATTGGTCAACTCCATGCTGCTATTAAGATGTATGAGCAAGCGGTTCAGTGTGATGGCAATTTCGATATCGCATTGGCCAACTTGGCAAACGCTGTCAAGGATTCTGGCCGAGTCAACGACGCTATTACCTATTACAAGCGCGCCGTCAAGGTGAATCCAGAGTTCGCCGAAGCAGCTTGTGGTCTAGCTAACGCGTTGAACTCGGTGTGCAATTGGGTTGGTCGTGGTGGCATTGTGAATGGACGTGGCTTTCATGATCGATGGCATGTGGATGACAAAGGCATGCTTCGGGATGCCCAGGCCAATGACACAGGCGCTGGTTGGATTAAGCGTGTTGTGGACATTGTTGACCGGCAGCTTCGCGAAGGCGAATACTGGGGCCGAGGGCTATTGACTCAAAGCACAACCGAACAACTGTGTGCGCAATTGGCGAATGCATTGGAATCAAGTTTCACAGGAAATCGGAGATCAGCTCTTGCCAAAGTCCTGAAGTCATGGGCAGGACAGAAATGGGAAGGGTCTCGCATCGTTCGGCTTATTGAACGTGCCACCCGATCCATCACATGGCAATGGTACCAAGATCGGTATGTCTATGGCAAAGACTATCCTGCATCTAAGTACCGTCGGCCCCAACTTCCTGCTGCTTTGAGTGCGCCAAATGCGCCCACCGTCTTGCCCTTTCACACTTTCACCTGCCCGCTGTCCGCGAAGCAGATTCGTCAAATCTCACAGCGTAATGGTCTCCGGATCTCAACGTCCACTCTGCGGCTGCCCTGGCTTCCAGCTACAGTATACCGTCCACCCGCCCCACCGAACCCAGCTCTTCGAGTTGGCTATGTGTCATCTGACTTCAATAACCACCCCCTGGCCCACCTCATGCAGTCGGTATTTGGGCTGCACAATCCAAACAAGGTAACGGCGTATTGCTATGCCACCACTGCCAGTGACAAGTCCATTCACCGCCAGCAGATCGAAAAAGAGGCACCCGTCTTCCACGACGCCAGCGCATGGTCAGTGGACCGCTTGGTCCAGCAGATCGTCGACGATGGGATCCACATCCTGATCAATCTGAATGGCTATACTCGTGGTGCTCGTAATGAGGTGTTTGCCGCTCGGCCTGCACCAATCCACATGTCTTTTATGGGCTTTGCAGGGACCCTAGGTGCGGAGTGGTGTGACTACATCCTTGCTGATCAGATCTCGATTCCTACAGAGACTTTGAGTCCTGCACGGCGCACCACGCGCATTGAGGATCGCCTTCTTGACGAAGACAATGGGGAGGATCTTGAGAACTGGGTTTACGGCGAGAAGATTGTCTTTACACGGGACACTTTCTTTTGCTGTGACCATCGACAGAGTGCTCCTGATGCTGGGGAACGTCATCTCTCGTGGCATGATGAGCAGATGCGACGTTGGCAAATGCGAAAGGAATTGTTTCCCAAGCTGAGTGATGATACTATCATCCTTGGGAATTTTAATCAGTTGTACAAGGTAGGCACTTCTTCCTAGCCACAACATTGACCTCTGCTAATCAAGATAAGATTGAACCTACCACATTTCGAACGTGGTTGCGGATTCTGGCGCGCATTCCTAATGCCGTTCTTTGGCTACTCCGATTCCCGGAAACAGGCGAACAGAACCTACGAGACATTGCCAAAGCATGGGCGGGTGAGGCAACGGCATCGCGAATTATATTTACGGACGTGGCACCGAAGAATGCACACATTGCACGGGCCAAGGTCCTAGATCTATTCCTCGATACGCCCGAGTGCAACGCACACACCACGGCCACAGATGTCCTGTGGAGCGGTACGCCGATGCTCACATACCCGCGATACAAGTACAAGATGTGCTCGCGCATGGCAAGCAGTATCCTCACAAGCGCACTCCCAAGCACAGAAGACGGGAGACGAGCCCGGGAGGAACTGATTGCCTCTTCTGATGATGACTACGAGAACAAAGCTATTCAGCTTTGCATGGATTTAAAATACGTGATTGGTGGCAGTGGCCGAGCTACAGGTCGACTGGCGAATATGCGACAGATGTTGTTTTTGCAGCGATACACGAATAGGCTGTTTGATACGGCGCGCTGGGTGCGTGACCTAGAACTTGCGTATGAGGCTGTGTGGGCGAAATGGGTGAATGGCGAAGAAGGCGATATCTGGTTATGATGTGCACAGCGATATACCCCTTGAGCGATTTTTTCTTGATTCTTGGTTTTGTATCACATCTACATGGTCTTGCTGGTTCATTTGGAAAGCTTCAGGTTCTCATTTCATTTCTTCTTTCACTTCTTGATGACTTCGTTTCTTTTCACTGCGGTTCTTTTTTCTTATATTTTTTTTATTTCTCGAGCATGGAGCTAGAAATGTACACGTATGCGGAGGTTGCGATTCAAATAGATTTGAAATCGTGAAGACATTCGTCCTGTCTTTGCAGGAGATCTCGTCAACTGGCTATTCCAAGCATGACATTCACCGTACTCCGTCCGTACTCCGGATTTCTTCGGGAAACCCGATCGTATTCGCCGTATCCCTTCCCAAATTTGTACAGCTTTCTCCACGGTTCCACAGCAGCATCAACTTAAAATCCCACAAATCCCACAGTTGAACTCCATGATCTGGACCAAAAATAAGGCGCTCGCAATCACTTCCTCGATCGAGACAAAGGCCAAACCAGGAGATCCATCAGGATCTGGGATCTATAGTCTATTCAGGCAGGTTCTTAACAGCTTTCTGGCTAGTCGCACCACGTTTCAAAAAGCTTCTTAGACTCAATTTTTCGACGCCGGTGGGGAATGACCATGTGGACTCGGAGACGCCCAAATCTAGTATACCCTGCTTACTGTGGCACTGTGGCACCGCGAAAACCTTGGAAAATCTCTCGCACGCATAGTTTGATCCATGGTTTGATGGTCGCTGTAGTGTACGCCACATTACAATACATCGCATAGAGATGCGCATTGGGAAACTGGTTGATCGTATAGTGCTAGCTCCGTCGACTAGGCCACCTGTGTGAATCTAGTGCGAACTATCAATATTCTAGATCTCAGCCGCTAGGCCCAGGACGTCATGACTGACCCAGTCCTCGGGTTCACAGCTTCCAAACAGAGATAAAGAAACAAAGAAACAATCCCGACACCATGGTTCTTTGAGTTGAGTGGGAACGTAGGCCCAAAGTAAATCTTTGTTACGACGATCAGATATGAACTCGATCTGAGCTCGATGTCCATTATCCCGACGGACGGGTAACTTACACACGCTAGCCGGGATGGTGATAGTACTCAGATTGCACCGAGATCCGCCGTCGACCAATCAGAAGCTGTAATGGATGTATTTTTGTGGCACAAGTTACGGACCTGCACATGGATGCTCTTTTAGGCGATTTGAGTTTTGTGCATTGCGTTAATCTTGGGAGCTTGTTTGATGAGAGGTATCAGATTGATCGTGCCTAAGGTTTATAATTTTTTTTTCTATTTCTTATAGAATCTACTATATGCAAAATTTCCAATCTAGTTTCTCGTTCCGTGTGATTCACTATTTGTTCCGTATTGGTATGTTTACTTACGTCATCTGGAGAACTTCAAAGCTCGGTGGATGTCTCCAGCTCAAAAATGGGGCTCGCGTCAGGACTGCCATGTCGGGCGAGAGGGAGCGTCGATCGAATCCGATGGCTTGGGACAACGGGAGAACCGCTGTAGAATGATACGTATGGATCGAATGCGCGACACGCAGATCGGTTCATTTCCCCCTGATCCTTTCGTAAGTGGCCCATGGTTATGCCCATAACTACATAGAGGAGAACTCCACATATCAGCCGTTGCCTGACCGTTATTTTCTTACACCCCCTTTTTTGGTGGCGTTGCCTCCTGAATGGATTTCCTACTGTCCTTTCGGTATGTACCAGATCTCTCTCGCGTCTTGGCACCCGTTTCTCTGTCAGCGCCAGTGCCGGCTGTTGGTCCTGGCGGACTAGTGGCAGGTCAAACTCTACTCCGTACATTTTCTCTATTCTATTTTCCTTTCACCAGCCCCTCGGCTCCTCCCTGTCATAATTCTGTAGACGGTGTGCACTATTGAATAAGTCAACCATGGCGTTGGGATTTGATCCTGGTTCTTTTTTTCATTTTTATTTTATTTTTTTCTTTGTTCGCAACCCAGGGGTCAGGTTCGATTCGATTCCCTCGTCCCGTCTCCCGGGTCCACCGTTCTGGAATTTATTCTTTGTGTTTTATCTGATGTGCCGCTTTTCTTTCCCCCGTGGACGTGTATGGTGGGGACTCGATCCCATCATGGTGGTTTGTATTATATACCGGGCATTTACATATATTACGCAGATTCCCCGTTATTCCAAATAACTTGCAACCTCGCTAACGCTTTTGGGTAACTCCTGTAAGCACTCTAGTGCACGGTTAGGAGGATTTGTGAGGTCCGATCTGCTCTCACAGTACACTATTGATTGCTGTGCCCCCGATGATCCGGTATGAAATAGGACTTGCTTCTTTGAGCATCTGATTCGATCGTGCTTCATATCGTTGCTTCTCGGGGCGGGTCTGGAGTCTAGATGGCTGACATACTTGGTGGCGGTTATCACCGTCAGCTGAAAAAAGGGCCTGTTGATTGATTTTCGTCCGTGTACTCTGATTTATATTTATTTATATTGATTTTAGTCTGTCCCTAGTTGCATATCATATTCGCCTTGTGATTGTTTGCATCGTAGAAATCCGAACCGAGCTACTTTGACAATCCGGTTTTTGCAGTAGGGTTCAGCTCACCCATCCTCACTCGGGCGAGATACTACTGTGCACTCCTGAGATCGTAGATGTCGGTGTAGAGCAGGGGTTCAACGGATTTCAGATTGATTAAGATCCACCGTTAACACAGTAAACGGCACAGCAAACCATGGTACGGCGTATTCCGTACGTCTCTATACAGTAGGGCTCGGGAGTGCATCTCCGTATTGTACAACGGGTGGATCCCACCAAAACCACACATTCCAAAACATTTGAAAACAACAGTGACGTCGGCTACAGAGTACATGCTTTGAGGCATATTATAACGTTAGCTATAGGGTACTACTGTACAAGGAAGAAAATAACTGCTCCGGCCCCCGGAACCCTCGCCCCGGGCTTGCATGCACGAACACCCTCCACGATCCCAAAAGCCCCGCCGTTCATTCCGTCAGACATGACCAGTCCGATCGATGCATCAGGCTATTGGCTGGGGTGGCGGGAGGGGGGAGGAGGGGCGCCACTCACGCGCAGATGGTGTCACATCGGTCAGCGATCGGGGGCTTGTGGTTGGTGACGGGACCGTTGGGGGATGATTCTCCTGCAAGTACGGACGAACCTGTTATTAGAGTTTCCAACTGGCGACCAAGTTTTCCTGTGTCTTTTTGTGATGCCATCATTTGTACGAAGTTATTCATATCAGTGCATCGGTTTATTTCTTTTTTTTTCCTCCGTAGATCAGAGGAGGGATCTGGAAATTTTGGCGAAATATTCTGGAAGGTGATATTCTGTAACCCTAGAACCGTGGTTGACGAGGCACCTACGCTCTGAACCGCCCGCGATCGTCGTCACTGTGCAGCCGAGACCAAGAACACATTGTATGAAAAAGGCGCCGTGCAGATACTGTGGGTCCTGTGCCTCACTCTCGACTTTGGCCAGGCGTTTTACAATCCCTTGCGTACTGTCCTCGTGAGTCGTTTTTTTTCCAGTGGCGCATTCCTCGGAAAAATAGCCTACGCCCTCGAGGAATACATGAAACAGTAGACGGTTACCAAAGAAGGCGAATCTGACAGATGAGATCAGAGCGATGTTACCTGAACCAAACTTAACCGTGGAGAAGGTGAATAACTGGAGTAGATCGAGGGACATGTACCATGGTTAGTATTATTGGGCGGAGCTGATGTACGACCTAGGGCTTAATCGATTCGATATCCTTGTGCCTGTGGCCCAGACGCAAGTCCGATCTGTACATGTACAGTTCTAGTGTAATCCTTCTACTGGTTCTCGATCAAATCATGATAAAACTGAACGTTCAAATTCCTATAGCAGCAGGGGTATTGTAAAATAAAATAAAAAAGTGCTAACCCAGAGAATAAGCCCATTGATTTTTTGTGGTTCTTTCTCACGTAAAACAAAACTCCCCGGGACTTTTCCAGCGTCCCTGAAACGAAAAAGAGGAGATCCCTAAAAATTGAGAAAACCCCCCACATTGACCCGAAAACACCCAGGTTTTTGAAGATCCGAACCGAACCATGGTAATACACATTAGGAACAAAGGAGAGGATTGTCGCCAGCGAGGAAACGAGCGAGGGGCTTTTTGACACATGTACAACCTTGCCAGGAAATCTCCCGGACAAGGACGGGAATAAAGTATAGAACAGAGAAAGCCAGGTTCAAGAAAGTCGTACAGTCATAAGAGAAAAAAAAGAAAATGGACACAAGAAAAAATAGAGGAAACTAAAGATCGCGGTCGTTGCGATTTTAGTTAAGGAGATTGTTAACCCCCATGCGAGTATCGCGGGGAGCTTCGGGCGTATAAGCCTTTGGTAGATCGGTGGGCTGGTGCCACGATGCCAACGTAGGCTGGTGTTCCATCCATCGCCGTTTGGAGGCAATGTCGGAGAGTGATTCCAATGATCGTCCGGCATAGCTTGGTGAATCCTCGACCACATGTACGGATGCCACGCTGGGACGGCGGGTATCGTACTGCGCACGCATGTCGACCGGCAACGGTAATAGCTGCGGTGAGGGAAGAGTGCGCGGAGAAGAAGAGCAGACAGAATTGTGATCCGAGACCATGGAAGGGGGCTCGACGGAAAGAGCATTGGAAACATCGGAGAAAGCAGGCGAAGTCAAGGGGGTTTCGATGGGTCGGTTGATGGAGGGGAGAGTGTAGATGGGAGAAAGTTGACGAGCGGCGGTAGTAGACATGGATTCTCGGCGAGAAGAGTATGCATCGGAAGAAGCTGTAGACTCGGTGTCCCATGGGCGAGTGCTGAAGCGAGGTCGAGTTGGGCTCACCACTGACGCCCGAGCATACGGTGCCTCAACCCGGCCACTGAAAGTCCGGGAGACAGTCGGGGTTGATGAGAGACCACGGCGTTTGCGGTTCATGCTGCCATTCCACCAGTTCTTCACGGCGTTGTCGCTACGGTTTCCCAGTCGGCGGGCGATCTCGGCCCAGCGTTTGCCCATTTCGTTGACCATGCGCTCGATCATAAGCCCCTCATCTGAGGAGATGGGCTCGCGGTTTAACGAAGGCTTGAGATTTTGGTGGAAGCGTTCCCGACATTGTTTTGGCGAGCGGTAGTGCATGTGTTGGGAGATGCGCACCCAGTTGTTTGGACCTTGTTCGCGGACGAGCTGCAACAGCAGTTGGTCTTCCTCGGGAACCCAAGGTCCACGGCGGTGAGAAGGAGCCATGAGGGGAGATGTTGAGGTGTATATGGGTATTGGTAATGATATGGGTATTGGTATAGGTTGGAGTGTTGATGGGTTGGAAGTTGGAGTATAAGTTGGAAGGGAGGTATGTTGATATAAATGGTTGAGAAGAACAAAGTCAAGCCACAAGAGCAGCACGGCGAGAATTATATCTGCACCCAGGGGGACGGGTCCAACGAAAAATGACCAGCTCCACCCGCACACGCTATGGAAAGAAGATCACGATCCAAGATCTCGGAGCTGACAGTTCGGAACAATACAGGTATTGGTATTGGTATGGATACAGGATTATTTAGATTTATCATTATTTATTATTTATTTATTTATTTATTAATTTTTTATTTTAAAAAAATACGTACACGTTGTGACTCCACATTACCCATTTGGGACCACGAGACTATGGTTATAGGCAAAAGATAAACATCTTCAATACTACTACAACAAGGTTCATGTCGAGAAGAAAATTAAATAGTCTGCAAGTATCCTTCAATGATTTTGAATCAAAGGTCCAAAAGAAACGAATGGAAAAAAGATACAATAAAAATAAATAAAATAAAAAGAGAAAACAAAAATAAATGCTCCGGCGATCGTCAGTACGACCCGGGAATCCGGGCTGAGGAAATACCGTAATGATCGGAGGGATCGACCCTGAGCCCCGTTGCTGGAATTCCAAATCACTGCCCGCGCTAATGGAAGCTATTTTTTAAAATCGTCTGAGCACTGCGCATAGACCCAAAACACCGGTTCACAAAAGCATGTATATTTCTTTTTCCAGACCCTAATATGATAGGCGTTTACATTGGATGAAGCTGAGCCAGCCCCAAATTGAATGTCAACTACCAGGAATAGTCAAACTTGAAATCATTCTGGAGGAAATCATGGAATGACAATCTAAGGAACCATGGAAAGAAGTAAAACCGTTTAACGCCCCTGACAGCATCCAAACCTTCTCATTCCCCACCCACGACAGAAAGGGGCCAGGGGCAGATCGATGTCAAGCGAACAGAGGCGCGGTAGGGTCAGTGATGTTCCAATCCTCAGCCAGCCATGCACAACACTTACTCGATCATAAACGATCCATGAGGAATCGGCCGGAGATGTCCGTTCATTGGCTCAATCGGCGGCTCTGCGCTCATGGCCGGCTTGCGATACCCACTATTTAGGTGGGTCCAAGCATAGAGTGGAGTTCGATCGTGACAAATTCCCAAGAACCGGGTCACTTGAAGAAGACCATTGGAATATGGGGAAATTATGCTATTCCCATTAAACAAATTAGAAAAAAAAAAACGGGAGTCAGATCTGACAACCGCCACTCCGTGCTAGCTCTCTCCCCCCCCTTTTTTGGTTTTTGCTTTTTGAGGAGCTTCGACCCCGAACAAATCCGACGGTGTGGTGCCTGACGGGAGGAATGTGGATCTCAAGTTCTAGTGCAGAGAGTAAAGTAACAGTGCGCCTGGAGTGCCTTGCAGTCAGAGCCCCCTTTAAAGACTTCGGTGTACATATTCTACGAAGTCTCTAAGTATAGTGACCTAGTTAGAGAGTATGGTTCCATTCTTTCACAGCGACAAAAGGTACTTTACATAGCTCGCATACCGTGTACGTTGACATGTGCAGACTGCGACTCCGAACCTGCAAGTCCATGGCTCGTACAGCAAAAAAAAAGAAGAAAAAACCCCACGCATGGACCACCTGCCACCTGTCACGGACTGCTGGGGCGATCCCGGGGAGACCGTGACGTGATAGAAGTTTTGGTCGATGCGGCAGATCGGGGACGATCACTTGGCTGCAGGCTGCGTGCAATGGAAAGAAAACAACCCCTGGTAACCAATCTATCTCCCGTGTCGTTTCCCACTATTTCCACCCTAACGTTTTGGTGTACCAAAGTTGAACCGCGATGAGGTATCACATCTTTCCATTTGGTCTTCGATCGAGGCTAGCGGGGATCGCCTTCATTCTTTTCGTGGGTATTGCCCGGTTTGGCGTCTTGCAGATGGATCCCTCCCCACAGTGGAAACCGTTGAACATGCCGTCGCAAGCCACACCTTTTTTGCTGGGTTCTGTTTGGGTATTTTACCATCGCATCACCCACACGCTACTGGCCCACTGTGACGAACCTCTTCCTACCGCTCTGATTGGTTCCTCCAGGTATTTGTCATTGTTGTGCGGGTCTGCTGGATCAGGCAAGGATGCGCTGGGCGGTTATCGACGTCGAGGGGAGTAATCTTAAACGATACTTAATCTATTCCAGACGGCCTATACGACTCCAATGGGGTCCATGGGTAAACTATTTCTCGTAGCCAGCCCGTCGTCTAAGCAGAAGTGGTCAAGGTCTGAAAATAACCATGTGGAGCTGAATCTCGCGATATTAATGTCGCCCCCTTTTTTTGGGGCAACATTTTGACTTTATCGATCCGAGAAACAAGGAACAAGGAACAAGGAACAAAGCACTTGGACAAGAATCAAAGTGACTGTAATGGAAACGTCTTTCACATTACTGCGTATACGTATTCTTAAAAAGCCACGCTGAGATCAGTCCTCGTGTGGACCGATCGGGGACCATACTCCTGGGAAAGAAAGCCGTTGTCGACCGGATGAACCCGTTCTGGGATGCAACATCGACTAGGGTAGACCCGAGATATGACCTGTCATTCTACATTTCATCAATGCACCAATCAAAGACGCGGCAAGTATTTGAGATAAATCCCTGCTGGTCTGCAGGGATCACCGCTGATCGCGCCCGTGCACGTCCAGACCAAAATTCTCCCCTGCCGTTCCCCTGTCAAGTCCGTCATAGAGGAAACCGAAAATAAACCCCATTCAACTCACTAGTTCAGACGATGTAACCAGGAAGCTGGGAACTTTGATGAAATTATCCACCCCCCCCCCCCCCCCTTTTACCCCGGGTCCAGGCTCACAAAGCATAAGCTTTTGTTTTGGGGATCTAGAAGATACAAAGATACAAAGGGAAAGCATTCATTAAACAGAGTATAATCAACATCATTGATCATGGGAAATCAAGAAATAAAGAATACTCCAATGGTCAACGGCTACCCTGACTGTCGGGTATATCACGTGCGAGACCCGAAAAATAGGATAAACTACGAACGGATTAACCTTTTTGCTGGTCCGTGCGTTCTCGGGCTTCAGATTTAGCATTCGGGGACCATATGGTGCCCGATCTGTGGGAAACCGTTTTGGCACGCGCTTCGGGCTTTTATTTCTTAGGGTTCTGGGGTTTCGGGATTGAGGATTTTGGGACTGAAGGATTTAAGGGATCCTGGACTAACCCCTGTCATACAAACTGTGTGGTTGCAAGGATCCACCTCTTGCAACCGTTTTGACGGTTTTACGGTACACCTGCACCACGAAGTAGAAAAGAATTTTGGGAAAAAAAAAAAAAAATGGTAACATGGAAACATGGAAATTACTAAATACGGCTTTCCAGGTGTTGACCTTTGACATCGTCATCAGACCTGTTGTCACTTACCGTTCTAGGACTATCTCTCCGTTCCCCCCTCCCCCCACCTCATCCCCTCTCGATTCTCCTGGCGTACAGGAGTAACAAAGGGACTCAATTCGACCCAGCTCCATTAGTGTACCGTACAACGGCCAAACCGCCCCAAAGCGGGCGAATAATGGATTCCTATTCCGTGTGTGATGTGATGTTTTTGAAAACACCAATGAAAAAAAGAGGGGGCAAGCGGGATGAGTTCAACCGTTCTGGACCTCAACGATGGAGAACGGGCCAGTGTGGCCCCGCTTCATGGCCGTCACCGTATCCCAGGACGGACGATGACTGGCTACTTTTTGCTCAATGGATGGGTTTGACAGCGGTCCCACGAACCAGTTCGCTTCGAAGCTCGATCCCTGTGGCGGTTTTCGGGTTTTGGTTTTTGGATTTTTGGATTTTTCTTTTTTCTTTTTCTTGCTGCCACAAACAAGGTTTCATGCCTAACGGGTGGGATTAGTGAAGTTTAATCCCCATCTCCAGACCCTATTGTGTGGTTTGGTGGCTTGTTCCTTATCCATAGCGACAGGATATAAGCGAGAGCGAGGAATTGGTCTGGTCTTAGTATAGCATAAAACAATCTGACAGGAAGGCGAACTTGTCAATGTGTCGGCTAGGTACACTTGGCCCTTCTAGGTATTTCGTCGTGTCTATCAACGGAGTTTAGTCGTGGTTTTGTCCAACCACGTTCGCTTTCCGTTGCCCGGCTCAACCCTATCTACCCGGTCCAAACTCAATCGGACTTTCTGTTACGAACTTTTAAGCACAAAGGTACCCAGATGTTTCTCTCTAATGGGTTTAAACCCTAATTCTAGACTTTATTGGATCAGATGGACAATGAAAGGTTCAATAGACCTTCGACCGTTGAATGCCGTTTGACAAAACAAACTTTCACCCTTTGCCGCCAGGATGAAAGGGCGGCCCATCGGTCATCTGGAACCTTTTTTATTTTATTTTTGGGACTCCACCTGGGGCAAAAAGAAGCTCGTAAAAGGGGCGATTGAGTGGCGGCAAGGCATGGCGGGCGAACAGGTGAAGGTGGAGTGTAGGTGCGGAGATGCACGGCAAATGTCATAGCAATTCCAGCCGGTCCGCTCCATTCGAGCCATACCGTTTTCCCTATTAGTTTGGGTACATGATGTATTCGTATATACGAATATTTCTCCTTTTTTTTTTTCTAAAAAAGGGAGAAAAAGAAAATCTACATATCAATGTGGTCACTTTATATTTTCACTTCGTATGGGTTTTAATATACCGAAGGCAGCATATACGGAGGCCAGCCCAATATTCACACCCCGGTCTATCCAAGCTAGGTAGGTCCGTAAGCTGGCCCCTCTTCTCATCCACGATATTGGAGCCGCAGTCAGGGGTGCACCCCGGCGCTTCTAATCCAGCAATGCCTCATGTGGGTATAGTCTTGAGACGCCGTGTGATCCGTGCCGTTAGTTAACCGAGTTGGGGAGAGAATTGCGAGGCTACGACACTGAGTTGACTTGCGCTCCGACCGAAGTTGCCGCAGCCTTGTTACAGGTTTCGATAGTCGCTGGGACTCTGTACCGTTTGCTTGGATCCACAGGTGGAAGCGACCGCTGTGATGATGTAACGGATCAGCTGTTTTCTGTTTACTCCATTGGCTCTAGTACACACGTGATGTGATGGTCCAGATGCAGTCTAGTATAGTTAGGGTTCGGATCTAGGGTTAATTCCAGTCTTGTTACTGAGGGCTTTGAGGCAGTATTGTATTATAGGCATCGGGACTGGCAGTGAGTTTCGTTCGAGATTCGCCTCGATGTCCAAATTATGTTGATTCGTATTCTATTTCTGTATTGCAGGGATTGTTTCCCATTTCGATCCATTTCATACTAAATCTCGTGTTTTCCCGCTGTCTCACCCAGAATATATATCTCAACCCGATGGGCAAACCCAAACAATCAATTCTAGAAATCAGGCCCACCTGGGCACTAATGATTAGACAAACTTCCAACCTTGGAAGTTTGAACTCTTCAGGTCTTAAAAGCCCCTCGGATAACTAAACTCTTTATAAGCAACTATTGATACAAAGGCCGATAAACCGAGCGCCATCCATTTAGATGCCACTGGTGGCGCTCAGCCCTGCACGCCACACCAGTGAGATCACAGCACAGCCGAAAATCATGCTGCTATCCTCCACCATGACTTCAGCCATGCCGTGCATCTGCAAAATGACACCGCACATGGTAAAGTATGTAATCCCCACCCCTAGCTCGTGGAAATCCCGACAGCTGAACACCGAGACAGAAACGAGGGCGTTAGTGTTTTATGCAAGGGATGCATGAATTGACAGGGGCGTCGATCAGGAGATCAGGAGATCAAGTCCATGCAAGGCTTGAACATTAGGTTTGCGTTTTGACGTTATTGCTTTTTTTTTTCTCCTGGGTTTACGTACCATCTCGACTCATTTTGTGATACTCTACCTAGTTCTGGTTCCATGCTCGGTTCGGCTACCTGGGTATATCCTTGAACAAGATCCTGAGCTGACACTCTTACCCCTCTCCTGCGCAGATCCAGATTATTCTATGTATTCTTACGCCGAATTCAAAATACAGGACGTTTTTGAGATCACGTCTTTCCCGATTTCCAGGTCCACGGATTACCGTGGTTGCACCATGTGGCCCGAAACAGGGAACTTGCAGCTGGCCCAAGGACGACGGGATTCGGCTGCTGGCATGTCTCAAACAGATCTGCTCCTTACCACACATGCTCATGTATGTAATCATACTGTCTCGTGCAGGCACCTTGGAGATACCCCGTCTTCGTGGAGAATGACTGGTTGAATGGGTAATCCCCAACAACATGCCGAGTGCAGATACTCGTAATCCCTACCGGTAAGTGTCTGACAGTATGGTGATATTTGGAAAAATTTGTAAAACGTATCATCAATACTGGAAATATGGTCTACGCGGTTCCGTTCTCGTCTGTAATGGACACTTTCCAACCTTGAAAGGATGATTTGTCCGAACTCTCGTTTGCACTACACACCATGACACAGCGTACTGTAGGCATGGCTTGGAAGCAGATATTGAAATATATGACATAATACATTACAACTATTGAACCAAACAAAATGTTGCCTCGCCTAGAGATTCCATCCTGAGAAAGCTCAGCTGAAGCCATCTTCGGGGTCTCGCCGTCTCCCCCATCCAACCATGCTGCACACATCGCCCTCTGTTCAAATCATTTTCAGCTAATCCCGACCCGCGTATGATTTCATACACTCATCCTGATATGATCGGTGACTGTGGACTCAGATACAATTGGCCCTAATTGAATCTTGTTCACTGACTTAGATGAACGGCGATGGAATCAGGGCAGAACAGGAGGTGTCTCAGCTTTGAATTTTGCTCTAACCGTTTGCCAACTGTCTCACCAACGGGCGGGCATTTCACTGGGCTCGTGGAATAATGACGTGTGTAGCACGTCGTAGGACGATTTTCTCCTTCGTGTGTCTCAAGCTGATGCTGGGGTTGATGCATGGAACTCTAGGCGTGGAGCTCTGTTCGCTGCAAAGAATGCCGTGCCACTTTTCAAGAATTTTCTGTAATCTTGAGAGTTTATCCCTCGCCTTTGTCAGTTTACTGGAGTGTTACGGATCTCTGTTCTCAGGTGATTCCGAAAGGCCCTAGAAGAGTCGTAGCCAGACCAGGAAAGACCACTCATGGTAGATAGGAGGTCTGTAGCTAATAAATACCGCCATAATCACGATATCTTATTAGTTTTAGAAGGGGCTATATATCGCGAAGAGCGCGCTTTCTTGGATGTTGGGCATTAGAGAAGCTTGGACACGGAAAATCCTAGGGACTCAAATTGATATTGGCTCGGTCTGGACATTGAATTGAAAATCCAGAATATCAAGCAGTCACTATCAAATTAAGTTCATTCAATCAGGGAGTGCGAACCCAACTATCTCAAGACTTATAAGAGCAATATCGTCGCTCCAGGGTTGCTGACCTACATCAAGTTCATCCAAATCAAAGTACGTTTCACCTATGTTTCAACTCGATTGTGGGCAAAATATGGACCTTGGACCCCACGAGCACACACCAAATAAATTGAAATTAAAAAAGAAAAGAAAAGAAAAAAAACCAGCTTATTGACCTCCCGTATTTCAAGAGTCTAATGTGTAGTGTATTGTTTTGCGGATGGTCTCCGAGAACGTGTATGGGGTAGACATGAAGCTTTCCAAGGGTGGGAGCGATTCTGCGACAGTAGTAACATACAGACAAATTGAGCGGGTTCCTTCCAAAGTGCAAGGAACTATAAATAAGACATCTGGGCCCTTGATGTGCAGCTAGTAAATTGCCCACCTTATTTAGCTGGTTGGAACCGTGTTAGTGCATCGACCGTTGTTTCGAAGTGCTACTACGGGGCACGGAGCAGCTGCCGATTTGCGCCAAGCACGGCGACCCTTCATTTTTTGAGAAGGAATTCTGGACTTCTGGAACATGTTGGTTGAAACATGCAATCTTTTCTTTGGAAGAACTTCCCCCACCAGGGGTCAGGAGTCAGGAGATCAACATCAATGATTCAGGTACTCCAACAGCACGTTTAAGAGGATAGCATCTCCACGGGGGCGAAAACAACCTCTTCAACGAGTCCATCTCTCGCTCACATTACCATGCCTTCCATGCGCCAGAACATTCTTCTCCTAGCGGCAACAGCGGTTGGGTCCGTGAACGCCGCATTTGGTCCTGCATTCAGCACTGGCCCTACTTCGGCCAACTCTTACATCTCCGAGGCAATCTCCACACTCGTCCTGCCTCGCGCTCCTAGCAACAATAATGGCGATCTCGCTCTGTGGGTTGGAATGGGTACATCGGCGGGCGATCTGATCCAATCTATTGCCGATAACTACCAATCTGATTCCTGGAATGTTTTTGCCTACACATTGAAGGAGACAAGATGTGAGTCTTTGGATTCGAGATATGCGTCTCTGGAGAGGATGCTAACTTGACTTTGATTAGCGGATTCGCAAGAGGTCATTCAGGGACCTGCCGATGTCGCGACCCCTGGCAACCGTGTGACTATGCACTGTATGAAAAGAAGCATCTCTTCAAAACTAGAGAACACATCTAATTGTTTATAGACAAATTCGACGAGTCCACCGGAAACTATACCCAGACAGTCCTTGTAAACAACAAGAGCGTCTCAACACTATCAACTAGCGACGGCTGGGCCGAGGGCTGGGGCAGTGCGGTGGAATGCGCGACAACAGACTGTGGCACAGTTGATGCCCATTGTAAGTTGGCGACTATGTTCTGACGCTTCAAAAATCGTAGCTAATGCATTACTTTCTAGATTGGATTAACACCAAGATTACCCTCTCCGCCGCTGATCCCGGCTACATTGACACCTTGGCTTTGGGTGAGGGTGTCAGTGGTAACATGACCACCTCTGACGGTGGCAAAACCTGGATCGTTCCCCGAATTAATATTCCTGAGTACAGTTTCTCGTCATAGATGCATGGAAGGAACTGCTTGACAGGATTGGGTAAAGAAGGAATCTGGAATTCCTGTGGCTTGTTAGGTTCGTCATACATTGCTTGTTATATTAGACTGTACAAATATGATGTTATGCCATTTGTATGATATCAACAGACCGGTTGATGTGCTGCGCTAATACTAAGCAAAAACATACATGATAATTGCAATTCTTGATAAGAGAAGCATAGCATCAGGCTGATTCCTCTTGAGCTATGAGGCTGCTATTCAGAGATTCTACCGATAATCTTCCAATTCAAATCCCCGACACTCATTTAAAGCAGGGGACAAAAATGTGATCAGTTTCCGGATTCATTATTGATATCCTGTAATCCACAGAACACCACTGGAATAGCTCAGGAGTTCACGCGGTAGAATACTGGCATAGATTCAATTGGACAATCGACTTCCACTGTGATACCACCCTGGAATATTTTGGGGATTTCTTCATGCTGGAGATTCACCTTACCCCAAGGGGCCCAATAAGCTCCAGCAGGAAGGTATACAGAGGTCCTGCGTTGACCTGGTTCAAAAACTGGGGCAACTAGGTACTTCGACCCAAACATGTAAGCCGTCTCAATATCCCAAGCCTGCTTATCTTGAGGAAACTCATAGAATAGTGTACGCATAACAGGCGTTCCTTTTTCATGAGCTTCTTTCATTAGGCCCCGAGTGTAGTCGCGAAGCTCTTCCCGGATTCCAATGAACCTCTTGCAGATTTCGTAAACTTCATCGCCATACGACCAGATCTCATTATCAGCTCCGCTGCCAGTTGCACCCTCCAGCTTTGGCTCACGGTCACCGTGGAGTCGCATGACAGGGCAAAATGCACCCCACTGGAACCATCTGGTGAACAGCTCTCGGAACTCAGGATCGTCTGGATTTCCTCCATGAAATCCACCGATATCAGTAGTCCACCAGGGAATACCGGCGAGACCCATGTTCAATCCGGCTGCCAGCTGGTTTCGAAATGAGCTCCACGAGGAAGCGATATCCCCACTCCAGACAAGGGCTCCATATTTCTGGCTGCCTGCCCAGGCACAACGCAGTAGGTTCACGATGTTTGTTTGTCCTTCTTTCTCCATGCCCTCGTAGAATCCGCGCGCGTATTCTTTCGGAAAGATGTTGCCAATCTGCAGATTGCTACCGGCGTGGTAACGGTAGATATCAAAGTCGTAGATCGAATACTCTGGCTCGGCCTCGTCGAGCCAGAAGACTTTGATGCCGAGGTCATAATAGTGCTTCTTTGCTTTACTCCAGACGAACTTTCGTGCTTCGGGGTTCGTTGCGTCGAAGTAGGTGATATCCCCATCGCATTGCATTGCCACGCGCAATCCGCGATCATGTCGGATCAGGAGTCCGCGCTCCAGCATTTCGGAATAGTTCTCGGATGCGTTCTCGACGGTTGGCCAGATCGAGACCATAAGTTCCACCTTAAGCTCTTTAAGTTCTTTGATCATGGCACCTGAAACGTGTGTCTGTTAGTCTCTGTGATCCCCCGGGGAAGTGTCAATACTCACCAACATCAGGCCAGAATTTCGGATCGAAACTCCATTCACCTTGATGCTTCCAGTGGAAGAAATCAATTACAATCAGGTCAAGAGGCACCTCACGGCGACGATATTCCCGAGCCACATTGAGCAGCTGTTCCTGGTTCCAGTAGCGGAGCTTGCATTGCCAGAATCCAAGCCCGTATTCCGGCATCATAGGGACGTAGCCGGTGGCTTTCGCATACGCCTCTGCAATTTCTGCGGGTGTGTCCCCGGCTACAACCCAGTAGTCGAGTGAGCGGGTTGAGTATGCCTCGAAGCTCATCACATTGGTTCCAAACACCGCTCGTCCGATTCCAGGGTTGTTCCATAGAAATCCATAACCACGCGATGAGACTGCAAATGGAACACTGGCTTGAGAATTGCGGTGCGCCAGCTCCAAGTCTGCTCCTTTGAGATTCAAGTACGGTTGCTGATATTGGCCCATTCCGAAGATTTTCTCTTTGGGGTCCAACGATTCGAAACGTGTTGTTAGGTGGAAATCACCGCCTAGTATGGGGCGCAGCTCGCGTGCTTCAATCTCCAGCGCGCTACATTTCGCATCTTGGGGGTCACGACGATTCCGCGCATACTCTTCGAGTAGCCTGGTTCCGTCCGCGTCGTAGATTATTATCTTCCCCCGCTGCGAAACGGTAGCTTTGATTTTGCCATTGATGATAGTTGCATCTTGATCCTTGGGAGTTACGATGTCGACAGAGGAGCTCGCGGGGTTAGAGTTGAGGGCCCAGTCCTCTGTAGGCATGGACGCTAACTTGGTTGCTCGCATCCGGAGGGCATTTTCACCCCATGGCTGAATCCAGAGGAGGTGGTCATCAAAGCGGAAAATGAGCTTATCATCTTCAGCATAAAGCATCTTGGAATGTTGACTTGGGTGTTGAAAATGGAAGGTGAACCTTGGTTCACGTGGTGAGGCGATGTGAAGAGGGGCAGCCTTGGCTAGATCCAAACTCGCAGGTATGACGAGAGTGACAACGGAAGCCCCATGTGCTTTGGGTACTTTTGCTCTTTAATCTCTGAAGTATCATGGAACAGCCTGTTTGTGTGGATTGACTGGTGCAATGACATTAGGCATTAGGTTGCTTCCTAAACGAACACGGCCAGATCTCCGTATTCTTTTAGATTTATCATAAATTGGATCAACTCAATCTACAGATTTTAAGATGCAGATTCAAGATCTTTGTGATTCCAGATGCTCGAAATCTTGTGATCTGATGATGACTGGAAATGATTCTAGTTTGACTTTGTAAATGACATACGCTATGAGAGACCAATGGGACTGATCTGCTCTCAATTGAAAGAAGAAACCATGGGAAAAAGGCATATTGAGTCCTTTCAAATGACTTGTTATCCAGGGTTTGAGTATCAAGGTGCCTCTATACGGTGCATTGCCTCTGCCCGCACTTTCCTACACTGTTGCATTGGTGAGGGTTCAAAAACTCACTGAGTGAATACCAGTGCGGGGTCAAGGTGTTACATTCAAGTCCCCAGCTGACACAATCCTGGCAAATCCAATGAACCAAATGGTCTTATTCAGGTCAGCCGCCCCATAGAGATCTATCCAAGGCAGAGGAAGTACACGCAGTGGATCGCATTTGTCCCCCACACGCTAAACTCGATCAGGTAATGGATGCGGGAAGCTCAAACCCGGGTTTTCCTCCCTCTCACCAACCTCACCTTCACTCTCATCTCTGCTGCTTCCTGTCTCTTTTACTATGGCCATGCCTCTAGATGCGACTAATCAGGCATCAATTGCCGATGCAACCATGGACATCGATATGGATATCGACCTGGGGCTGGAGCCTGAACCTGAACCCGAACCCGAATCCATTCAAACTGTGAGTGCTCTCGAATACCTCTGCGTGAGCCAATGCTGATGCATCCTGCCCCTGGCCTAGGAGACCATCCAAGATACCATGACCGATCCACCCACCGAGGAAGCCGTATACGAAAAAGTTCACGTACGCGGCGTGGATGAATTGTCCACCGACGACATCAAGCAATTCGCGACCAGTCACTTCGAGCACGAGACACCTGCACGGGTCGAATGGATCGATGACACCTCGGCAAACCTCATTTACTCTTCCACCGACGTGGGCCTCCAGGCTCTTCTAGCTCTGACTCAGGTCAACGAGGAAGAAGATGCCTCCGCCCTCCCACCTTTGCGTCTCCGGTCAGCGAAGCTCCTTGCAAGTCACCCAGACTCCGTTTTGCAAGTGCGATCAGCTGTCAAATCAGACCGTAAGCAACCGCGTTCGTACGAAAAGAGTCGCTTTTACCTCATGCACCCGGAACACGATCCTCGAGAGCGCCTGCGGGAGGAACTTGCGGAGAGAAGACAACGCGGAGACACAAATGAGGGAGATTACAGGCGTCGTCGATTTGATGATCGAGAACTGCGTCGAAGACGCGATCGCGACGACGATGACAACTTCAATGCCAATATGTACGACGATCAGCCTGAGAGCGTCTCGGAACCGGAGCGTAACCGCTCCGGCCGCAGACAGGGAGGACCGCGCGAATTGTTCCCATCTGATGACCGGGCATCTGGACGGCTGCGCAATCGCAGTGCCTCCCCCGGCAGAGATACCCTTGAAGAGGGAAACCGTGTCGATCGAAACCCCGACACTCGCAGAAGATTCCGTGAACGATCGCCCCAGCTTGGACGTCAAAACAGAGGCAAGGAGCTTTTCCCAACCGAAGCTGGCACCCGTGAACTATTCCCCAATAAACCTGCGTCGAGTTATATTAAGAAGGAGCTTTTCCCAACCAAAGCGAGCGGCCACCGCCGGTCTGATGCGTTTGATGCTGCCGATGAGACCCCAGATCTTTTGGGACGAAGAATCTCCGTTCCCCTTGCCGATGGCAGTTCTGACCAGCGGATCCGTGGAATGGCCAAAGATGTGGATCAAGGCTTTGCGATTCGGGGCGCCAGTGGCATCTCGATCAAAGGACGTGGCGCGTCAGTTCGGGAACTGTTCCCATCCAAGTACGACAATCAGACAGGACAGTCGGCCAATGCAGGAAAGGAACTCTTCTCTGATACTTTGGAGGGTCGCGGAGGACGCCGGCGAAGAGCAGAGGATATGATGAATTAAGAGGAACATCTCAAACACAAACATCTGCACCAAGGAGGTTGGGCGTCTTGTTTTTCATCTCAAAGCATACTATTTATGGCGTTATTTGTTATCCGCATGGACTTGGAAATTGGTCTAGTGATTGCATATAATTATTCCAGATACCCTTATAGTGCGCACCTATGGACATCAAAGTGTCGTCGACCAAATTTCACGTACGTGTATAGAGGCAATAATCCCTTGCCAAATATCTGGGACTATGAAGCACATAAATCGTTTAATGTCATATTCAGGTATTGACTATGCCGAGGTCCACGCGATTATCAGAGTTAAAAAATCAGGAAATGACATTATCTCATTCGCCGGCGCCCTTGAAATTCTCCCAACGACCCACATTGCCATGACCGTGTCAGTACCGGTCCCCAACAGAACCTCCAATTTGGATAATGCTGTACATTCGGGCACCGGATGAATTACCTGATCGGGGTTCTTCCATGTACACTTCCAGCCATTGAAACTTTCATTCCTGAGAAACCCTATAGCGGAAGCGCGGGAGACGAAATAACGCGATTTTTTCCCCTTGGAAATATTCGCGTCTGCCACTGCAACAATCCGATCAGATTTCGATCATCTATTGTAGCATAATGGTTTCACAGCCAGCGCCATTCCCGGGGTTCACCCCGATATCAGATAGGGTCTATCTTCGCAATGCCCCCGAAAATGCCGCACCTGCTCCAGCAGACGAGCCAACAACCATCATTCTCTTCGGCTGGGGTGACGGGATGCCTAAGCATGTCGCTAAGTACAGCGACGGATTCCATGAACTGTATCCCTCTGCTAGAATTGTGGTCATCCTATCACGCACTTTCCAGGCCTCAAACCAGCCCCTGGATGCCAGGGTTGAAGCCATGCTGCCCGTTATCGACACTGTCTTCCCAAAACCCACAGGCGATGGGCTCGAGGAAGAGCGCGTCTTGTTACATGTCATGTCGAACACTGGCGGCATCTTCTTAGCCGCCGCCTTCGTTGCGTACCAGCAACGGCATGGCGCAGATAAGAAACTCCCGCATCAACTTTTGGTCTGCGATTCTACCCCTGGCGGTCTGAACTTTGCGTCTCAGGTTGGCCGCTGGTCTCGGGCATTAGCTGTGAGCTCAGCGAAATATTTCCCTTGGCCGTTCTTTATTACCCAGGGACTATGGTATGGTTTCCTGTGGGGTAATTGGGCCTGGGAACGCCTGCGTGGTCTTGAGCCGTCGGGTGTTTGGGCGACGCGAGTTTGTATGGATCAAGACATCTGTGCGATCGACCCTACCAGACTTTATCTCTACTCCAAGGAGGATGAGATTATCTTTTGGAAGGACTTGGAAGAAAGTGTTGCAAATGTAAAAGCGGCGGGCTTCCCGATTGAACTTGAGATGTTTGAGGGCTCGCCGCATGTTGGGCATATGAGGATGCACCCGGAGCAGTATTGGAATCGGATTGCCTCTTGCTGGAAGGCGACACAGGAGAAGAAGTAATGTGATGCTCATTGATTGTGTATAGATAGATTTGTATATAATTTGACCCATTTATTATTAATTGATCATAGCTTGGAAGGTTTTATATCTCTGTATTTCTGAGAACTTAGTTACCTCGTGGGATTGAACAATCCAGACCATGTTAGAAGGATGGACGATGAAGATTATTGTACCGCAAGTTAAGGTGGTCGTTGAAGTTGTACTATCGCCGCATTTTTCCCGCGCAAGATTCATGCATATCTGCCGCCCCACCAATTCATTTTGACATCTCTCAACTCAACGTCAATGGCCTCCTCCACATCCGTAGATGCGCTGGCAAGCGCTATAGTTGCGCGATTCCTACGGACTTATAACTACACAGAGACCCTACAAGCCTTCATCCGCGAAGCAGATCTTCCACCTGACGTGGGGCAAGCTTCTGGTGATGACACCCACAATTTGACCGTCCAAAGCTTGCTGGAAGAGAAGAAGACGTTCGACCACACCGTCAATTTTGAGAGGTATGGAAAAGAAGGCAAAGAGAATGAGGGATGGAGTGTTCCTGGTGAGTCCGTCTTGTGCTATTCGCGAGATGATTACTGATGCCGTCTAGCACCATCAAAGCCAACAGTGATTCAGACACCGACATCATCAAATATTCTCTCTGCGTCTGTAGAGCTTTGGAATAAATCAAGTCATGATGCAGATGCACCTGACTCGGTACAGCCGCTGATTCTCTCTACAGGCGCTGATCGACAAGCGCATTTGTTCGAAATAGCGCCGGATCATGCCTCTCTTGCCTCCCTATCTGGCTTGTTTGATTCACCTGTGCTCTCCTATGCATCAATCCTCAATGGTCGATACATCCTGATGGGTACCATGTCTGGCAAGCTTCTGCTTCAGCAAGAAAATCGTGTCCTAGACAGTAGGAAAGACCACGCTAAATACGTTGTCAAGGTTGTCGCACATGAGGACAAGAGCTCGTCCGGGCCATCACGAAGATTTTGGGTTGCCACCGCTGGCTGGGATGCAACTGTCTACCTATACCGACTCGATATTCCAACCGAGGAAGAGCCGAACTCTTCGCTGGTCATCGGGGAGCCTGTGGCGCTTATCAAGCTAACCACGAACCCCGAATCACTACTTTTCGTCCCGCATGTTGATACCGGCGAGTTACTTCTCCTTGTCTCGCGCCGGGACTCGACAAATATCTACTACTACGAAGTCGCATCGTCCACCTCCGAGTCCCGCCTTCTTGGAAAGCAGAATCTAGCTCCCCACTCCAATGCCTGGGTTGCCTTTTCTCCAGCTTACATGGCGCTCAGCCCACACGACCCTGGTTTACTAGCTGTTGCCACTTCAACACTCCCGCACTTGAAAGTGATGATCGTGCGCCTTTTGTTTCCGTCTACCGAGTCCCTTGGTGATACCGACTTTGCAGATGCAGCAATGACGCAGGCATCTCAGGCTCTTGCAGCTTTGGCGCTGCAGAACCGTGAGGACGCTGCTATTTTGCTTCAGGCAAATACATTTGCGCCGCAGACGGCATACTCGACTCCACAGGTTGTGTGGAGACCTGATGGGTCGGGAGTTTGGGTCAACGGGGACGATGGGTTGGTGCGGGGAATTGAGACGAAGACGGGCAAGGTGGTGGCTACGTTGAAAAATGGCCATGAGTTTGGCTCCAAGGTGCGGACGATCTGGGCGGGTTACGTTGATGTTCCTGGTGAAGATGATAGTCAGACAGAGCAGGAATGGGTGATCAGTGGTGGATTTGACAAGAGGTTAGTTGTGTGGAAAGTATGATATGTTGATTGGATAGGTATGAATAGCTAGATTTCAATGACTGTTCTGCAAACGAATAGAACCTCGAAACCAAAGCTGACCGAGCACTACTCTAATATGCTACAGATTACGAATTTTGTAGCCATCCATCCTCGCACCCTTTCGACCACCAAGAAGTTCGAAAGGGTGATAGAGAAAGACAGGGGCTTGTGGGGTTTTGTCTTGGCACGTTTGATAAAATCCTTCAGCAGTCGCGCATAGAAGAGCACGTTGCTGTACACACATATGCCGTGTAACGAAAGATCGAGACACTCGATTTGGAAAAAAGAAGCAGGTCAATCAGAGACTGACGTACGAAGTGGCTGCAATCGACCACAATAAGAAAGATGGAAGATGGGGGAATTGCTGTCCTGCTTTGGGACTGGCACCGCTGCGTGGATATCGAATTTAAGCCTGTTGATTCTTGTTTATCAAACAACCCAGGACGCTAGCGCGCAAGGAACAAGCAGAAACCAGGCCTATTCGACACAGCGAATGTTCTTTGATCATCGCACGTTATTGTAATCCCCATGTCCTTGCGCGCACTGGTTTCCTCTCCAGTTTTCAATTTTTCACATTCAGAAAGACATTTACGCGACCTCACGCTTGCCCTCCTTGCGCTCCTTCTGTATGGTTGTTAGTATTCTGAGCTTGCGCTGTGGCCGTGGCGAGGTCAACGTACCAGGGCCTTGGCGGTGCCGTGCAGGGCGTGACGGTGGTTGCGGCGGAACTTGGCGTCAACACCACGGAGGGAGGGGTAACGGTTGGTCTTGGGCTTCTTGATACTGTATGGGAGGTGGCATGTCAGTCGTTCGGTTCTCTCTGAATTATGTGATGCGGCGCAGAGTAGAGGAAGTTCAAGACGTTTCCGGCAGACTTGAACATATGGCCAAGATGTTCGCTTTTCGTCCCAATTTGTCATGTTCAAGTCGGACCGGTCGGTCTCGAGTTCCTCCACTCATCAATCGTAAAAGACTTGTCGGTATGCAGCAAAATTGTTCCAGGATTGGGATGTTCAAGATCGGTAGTTCAGGAGGGTACGCACCCGTTACGGTGAGCCTTCTGGCTGCGGTGGTGCTGGGACGCGTTCTTGGACTCTGTGGAGAGCAGGTCAGATTAGAGATCGAGGTTTTTTTTTTTTCAAGACGATCTGGATGGCGTTGATCCGGCGAAAAGGCTGGGGTTCACATACTGGCCATCTTGACGAATGTTGTCGCTGATTGACGTGGACGGGATAAGGAGAGTAGAGGAGAGCACTGGAGTTGGACCCAAATGAGACTTCGGCTAGGGCTTGCTTCTGTGTGGGATCTCGCTTACCGCCATGGGTGCACGGACCTTCTATACTTAGCAGCTATACTCCGTACTCCAGCTACGTCAGTTCAATCCACATAATAAGCTTAATGAATTTGGGGTCATAATTCATGAAAATTTTGTATTTTGCTTGATTATAATATTCCTATCTCAACATAAATACCATATTGTGGCCTGGATTGAGGGCGATTACAAAGTAGTAGAAACGGGCAAAAAAATCATCAATCACGTGCAAATGACATAATCATGATAGCACGTGACTACGAGGTATAGATCTTTGAGCTCAAGTGAAGATGCTCCATATCTGCATCATTTCAATACCGGATGCTATACAAGCCAACTTAGTGAGTCTTCAAACACAGGATACCTTATTAGCTTTCAAAATAGCAAGCAATCGGCTGATTTAGAAAAACCCGACGATAAGATGTCCGACACCGCACCACTGCATGGGCGATGTTGGGCTATGAGAGTAGTATAATAAAGCAATTTTTGAACCGAATTAAATCGCTTGTTCACAGGTATCTTGATTGTTACCCAAGTATCTAGCATTATCATGCAGTATCAATAAACAGTAGACTCGACTGGCATGCCGGGTGGGCTCACCACGTGACCCGCACTAGGGAACAACCGGCGTTCCGACTTCGACCTTTGCACGGCAACTTCAAGAGGGATCACCCCCAGTCTTTGCATCCTCCCACCCCATTGCGACAATGAACTCCTTCCGCTTTGCTCGTTCCGCCCTGCGGGCTCGCCCCTCCGCTTTCAGCGCTCCCATCCAGCGCCGTGGATACGCCGAGGCTGTCGCTGACAAGATCAAGCTGTCCCTGACTCTCCCTCACAAGGTATGCCAAACCCGACCCCGGTCAATCCTCCCTAGCTTGATAGACCCCGGACTAACACCCTATCTCTTTGATAGACTATCTACCGCTCCACTGGCGTGTGCGTTGCCTCTCACCCTGCGCTCGTGTTATCCGTGCCCTGAATACTGACGAACCTTCCGACTACAGGACCCAGGTCAACATCCCCGCCGCCTCCGGTGAGATGGGTGTCCTCGCCAACCACGTTCCCTCCATTGAGCAGCTCAAGCCCGGTCTTGTCGAGATTGTTGAGGAGGGTGGTGCCACCAAGCAGTACTTCCGTATGTCCGATCCTCGCTTCCGAGCTGCATATCGAAAAAGCGCCTACGACAAACACGAGAATACCCGCTAACATACCTTTTTACCTTTGCGACAGTTTCCGGTGGTTTCGCCGTTGTCCAGCCCGACTCTCAGTTGAGCATCAACGCCGTCGAGGGCTTTGCCCTGGAGGACTTCAGTGCCGAGGTAGGTCGCGTCACTTTTTTCCGCGATAGCGCGTGATATACTAATCTTTGATGCTCCAATTCTAGGCTATCCGCAACCAGGTTGCTGAGGCTCAGAAGATCGCCAACGGTAGTGGCAGCGAGCAGGATATTGCTGAGGCCAAGATCGAGCTTGAGGTATGCATCGCCTAGTTTTCCTGACTTGATTAACGCCAACTAACTATCTATTCAATCAACAGGTTCTCGAGACCCTCCAGGCCCATGTCAAATAGATGTACATATTCACTCGCGCACCATGTTGAACCTGTAGAATTATAGCAATTCTTCTTTTTGTCGATTGACATTTCAAATTCGCGCTCCTTCCCTTTTCATCTATCTTGGTAGACCACGGCTGTGTCTCCCCCCGTTTTGGCAGTTTCTTGTTCCAGTGACTTAAACCTCAACGCCCCCGCAACTTCCAGCCATGCAGTCCATGAAATTGCCCATGGGCAATCTCGACCCTCGTGTGACGATGACTGATACTCCAGTAGATGTCTTACTTTCACCTTCTTTTGCATCGGTCCTAGCTTTCGATGAATCGAATGAACCGGGATTCCAGGATCTCATAGCACATGACGATGAAAACCACTGCGAGCACGCCATGGACTGGCAGGGTCAACCTGGATCCAGAAGCTCATGTGACTCGTCTCTCAAACAAGGCAGTGTCAAGCGAACTCAATACCCCCGACTCGAACTGGACGTTGCCATGGACAAATATCATGCTCTCGACGGGCCTACAGAACTATTGATCCCGCAGAACACCCCCAACTCAACGAATGGTAGCCCCAGCGAAGGGCACCGAGGGTACGAAGCCGAGATTCTACGAACGCGCTCTGCTCCGCAGGCACCTGTATTGACGCTAGATTGGCTTGAAGATAGGGATTCGATCAACCCACGAATTGAAGGGAAGGGAAGACGCCAGCCACCCAAACGCTGTTTCTCCGTCTCAGATGAACCACGTTCTAATTCGCCAATTACTCAAGGAAATGCCGACTGCCCGACCGTGAACTCCTCCCCCACCAAAGACTTTGCCGAAAGCATCACTACAAGGTGTGTTAGGTTCTCTCCACCTGAGTCTCCTCGATGTCGGTCCCCCCGTTCAGGCTCACGCCCTCTTCCATCAGTGGAGCGCAAACACGACTACATCTCTCTCTACCGCCAGCAGAAACAGCACGAAAAGTGGAAAGGCGCAGCCCGTGCTTTTGCTCCACGAGTCTCTCCACGTCGCAGTCCTGTCAAAGTACAGCCATCGACAATTTTTAATCCGCGATCCGAAATTCGCTTTTCGTCCCTGTCCAACGTGCTCTTCCGCCAGGATGATCTCGCAACTCACCTCCAGGGCACACAGCGGGCACAAAGCCCAGAGGCAGATCCCATGCTCGAAGACGCACACTCTAACAAAGAAGTTCCGCCACAGGAACGAGTTTATGACCTTGTTGTTCTGAATTTCGGCTTTTACCGACCTCGACACACCGAGCATCTTCCCTGCGATTCAAAATGGGCCTTTGTGCGAGTTCGAATGAGCCCTACTTTCATACCGGCCCGCAGCTTGGTCGAAGAGGCCCAGCAGACGAAGCAGATCGTATGCCGCTTACCAGCTGAGGATTTGCTTCTTCATTTCATTGTTGTTGTGCCCTATTTTTTTGTGCACGTCCCTCTTACTGCACTAGCCAAGGCCGGTCGACTGGCAAACTCCCGAGCAGGCCTCACGGCCCTCGATATCTTGAGAATTGTCTGGGCCCTCATAGCCACCTTCGTCAAAATTGTTGCACATCGAGTCTGGGGCATGAAACTCGGTTATCATGCGAATGTCAATGCTAAGTCACCGAAAAAATTTCGCCGATTCTGATATCAACCTCAGTGTGACTGTCCCTTCAACGGACAGTCGGCGTGTCCGTCTTGCCGCGAAAGGAACACGACTATTCTTAAATGTCTAATCGGATATTATGGACCCCCTTGCTCTCCTGCTTGTCTGTGGGACCAGGTTCTGTATTCTGAGGCTTGGAACGCCTTTTAATTGAGTAACTCTTATGAATCTATGATTGGTTTTGTATTTGTATGAGGCTCGGTAAGATGCTATTATGGTCTTATGTTCATGGTGGAATTATGGAGGGTTATGGTGTTACATTGTGAAATTGAACGCATTAGATATTTGTTAATTCGTGTCTTCTCTAGGCTTTCCTCACGTAAAATTGTCAAACACATTGCTTCAGTGACAGGCTCTACACATTGCAGCACGAAGTCAACAGGATGGTACTTTTCGCCTCAGGCCACAGTAAGCCCTATTCGGTTAGACCAGAGCCGGCTACGGCCTCAAACCTTAAATTGCACTAAAGTCCGCTCTTAGTCCGCCTTTCTGTACAATGCAACCCAGCTCTATTTTCACCTTTTCATCAACATGATTTTGTCCCTATCTTCCTGACTGTTGCTCAGTTACTGCATAATTTACGACACGCCATGAGACCACCTTTGGCTTGTCAGAATTGTAGGGTGCGCAAGAAGAAATGCGATCGTGCCTACCCCAAATGCTCACACTGCTTGAGGTTGGTATCGCTGCCATTCGATACAAGAAAACTACTAAAGCCCCATAGGTCAGATAATCGCTGCCAGTATAGAGGGCTCGGCCAAGGGACTCATCCTCCTAGCAGGGCAGTCCCTTTGGATCAATTCCATGATACCGATAGCTTGCCTGTCACAAATGTCCACACCGCCGCTGCATTCCTAGGCTATCCATACCTCCAAGGAAATATTTCACGGGAACCCGTAAATAGGGTCTTGGTATCAAAAGATCTACAAGATTTTGTTACCGATGCCAACAACGGTGACTACCTTGCCCAATTCTTATGGACTGTGAACTACTGGATGCCGATTATTCCTGTGCAGTACATTCGAAAGAATCTTTCACAACCCGTTACTTTGATGACCAATGAAGAAACTCTTTTGTTGGCATGCATCAAGCTTTTGATTCACCACCTCCCGGGAGATAACCGGTCTAATCGATATTACCTGGCCGTGAAAATCAGTATTGTGGCTTTTGAAGTCAATGACCAATTATCTACCCAGCTTTTACAAGCCCAGATTTTGGTTCTAATATATGAACACGGTCACGGCATATATCCTTCTGCCTATTTGACGCTGGCGGCTTGCTCGCGATATCTCACTGCTCTCGGAATTCATGGACCGAAGTCACCTAAAGCCTCTACTGACTGGATAGACGTCGAGACACAAAGACGTTTATGGTGGTCAGTATATATTAATGAGAGGTTTGCTTGCCATTTTGCTTCGGATTTTTCTTCGTTGACACGATCAGAATACTGATCCAATGGAGGAAACCAGGACTATGGCAATTGGTCGCCCTTGTGAGCCGTTTCTACTAGCAGAACCCGATGAAAATGACACTTTACCTTCGAATGATATGGAAGGACCGATCTCAATGGCAGACACAAAACTGACTCTGCTGTCACCGGTAACATCTCGCATGGGAAGCTTCGAGCTTCTAGTACATGCGACATATCTTCTCTCAAAGGCCATTCAGTGCGCATCTGAGTGCCAACAAAGCATCCCTATTCCTGATGAAAGATACGTGCAGCTGCTCCGTACTGTGGAAGCTTTGATGGCTGTTCTCGAAATTGAAGGGCAATCCGCAATCGTGGCGATTGGAATGCCGCGCAATATTCTCAATTGGTATGTGGTGATTTCTTTTCTTTTCTTTTTTCAACCTGTCATGGGAGGTTGAGCACTCATATCAACAGTACTATCTTCTTGCTTTATTCGCACTTAAGCGATGTCAAAAACCCACGCGTAGCACAACTTGAGCGTCCACGAAAGCTATCAGCTACTTTCTATCTTGGACGTACCCGAGACTTCCTAGATGGGAACCTTGGAGATGTACGCATAGCACCACCTTTTATTTTGCCGTGGGGCTTCCGAGTGATCCAATTCTACTCAGAGAAATACAGGATGGAAGGGCATGATGAATCCTTGAAAGCTATTCAGGATATTGAGAGATTCTTTGAGATATTTGACCGGAGGTGGAAAATTGCTGGTTGGTTAGCTTATACTTACTTTTCTTGCGAGAAATACTAACATTTCTTCTCAGGTGTTTACATGTCACTTTTGAAGGACATATTATGAGTGTGATCTGCTTACTAGCAAGCATTTGAAAAGGTCTACGGGGAACAAGGAGCTGGTATGGCTTTTACTCAATGCGTTGCATTGGACATTTGCTAGAGGGCAAGGCCTGACGATCATACCGAGCGCAAAAGCGACTTTCGACAATCTTCAAACCACAATATTGTCTCGACTGCCACCAAAGAAAAGCTTCTGATGCACCCAGATCCTTATTTCGAAGTAAAGAGCCCACGCTAAAATGCAGTTCCGCCCGTCCCTCGCCTGGAGCGGTGGTCTGTGCACCTCTAAAGCTGTGGCTTTTTTTGAAGCTTCGAACACGAGACTCAGCCCCTTACTAGACAGACTAGTGCATATTGATTGCTTTGATTGGCTTCTAGATATCGAATTTTGAGGCTATCAAGAAAGAAGCCCTTGTTATTAATCAGCACAGGGCAAGAGAGAGGTCTTAGCCATATCTCACTTCTCATACATCTTCACCTGGGAGCAGACACAGCTACTTTTCTCATATAATCAATTGAAGAGGTCACTTTGACTTATGAAGAAGAACCGATCAACTAACTAGCAATGGAAGCACGAAAGGAAGACCGCCAAAATACCAACGAGTGGTCTAGTTCCTTCTGGGATTGCTTCTCCCCAACAAAAACATGTAATTTACCTGAAAGAGCTCTGCTCACATTTCTATAAAAATTTGACTGACAGCCCATCTAGGCGTTCTGGCATGGTGCTGCCCGTGTGCCCTTCTAGGGAAAACCTCCTCTCGTCTCAAAGACCCTGCACTCAAAGAATACACCTATTTCAACGGTGATGTACGTATTTGCCTCCTGAGACCCACATATCCCGAGCCCATTACGCTAACAAATGGTTCCAAAAAGTGCTGTATCTACGCTGCAACCCACTACTGCTATTTGTGCTGGGTTCCTCTAATGATGAAACGCCGGGAAATCCGCCAACACTTCGGTATAGGTGGCTCCACCTGCAACGATTGTCTAATGGCCTGCGCTTGCCCGTGCTGTTTGCTCGTGCAGCAAGAGAAAGAGGTGGAAGCCCAATACACTCGTCTCCAGTCAGGGTACAAGGCTCCCGCTGGGATGGAATACCCTCAGTGAGCTTTGGAGGGCATCCCGTGTTTTGAATATTTCTTTGCCCCCTTATTTACAATATTAATCAGACTTGCTCTCTTCTGAATATTATAGGATTCCATTTAGTCTGGTTGTCACTCAAAAGCCCCTTTCTCTCTTTATTTGTAGCCCATAAACCCCGAAGGCCAACTGGGTTATCTGACACCTTCTTTTATGGCCATCAGCGCTAGGAACGCGTCCGGAGCCACAAAAAGCCGCAGGAGAAACTCTATGGCTTAGATTGGTCGAATGGCGCATACTAAAAGAGGGGGTTCTAGCGGCGTAATTCCTCAGTCCTTGGGTTTTTCTTAGTTTGGACAAGCAATTTGCCCTGCCGTGCCAAGCCCGTCAGATCGCATACCAAATCCACCGAAAATGCAAATTTTCATTTTATAAATTCTCGAAATGCATAAAATGCTCTTTTCAGACAATGCAATGGAATAAGGCTTTAGCGTAGGCTACGTTAAAGCCTGCATTCTACCGAGTCAAGGGGGGAAGATGGTCAGGGTCCGACGAAAACCCTGATTTAGTAACGAATGGGCTCGGGCACGGGGCTTGTGGGGAATTTCGTTAGACCAGAAGCTAATTGACTCTGAAGCGCTAATGAGATCTTGCCTGGACGTTTTCTGGCAATTTTAACCGACTGGCTGGTCTCAATGTCACTTATTTCAACTTATGGCATTGGAGGCATCTGTCACTTCTATCCCCAGCGCTGCCATCATCTCATTCTTTGATTTCTTTTTTATTGTCGCTCGTTGATACAAGTTCTACCTAATATTCCTGTATATCCATAATGCAGTCCAAGACACTTGCTACCCTGTTTCTTCTTCTGGCTCCCGCTCTGGCTAAGCCCCAAGCTACATCCGTGGCCTCCGACTCTTCTGGCTTCGAATCTTCGGGTTCTGAATCTTCAGGCTCCGACTCTCTGGACACCACGGACATCACCTCGATTCCATCAATTCCCTCTGATTACGTCAGTGTCCTAGAAACTGCTGTCCCAACTGCTTGGGAATATGAGATGATGAACTCTGCTTCTGCAGCTGCGGTCATGAGCGCCGCTGCGGAAGGCATCTACCCAGCCTGGTACAATGACCTGCCTGCCAGCATCAAGGCTCTTGTTACTTCCCTTGGCGGGTTTGACGAGGTCATGGTTGGTGAAACTAGCTCGATGACGGTGGCTATGAGCACCAGCTCAATCGGGCCTTCTTCCGGAGCTTCTATGGCCACCACTGTTGTCAGCTCATCTGGTTCAACTGCTACAGAGACTCAGGTTTCCGCGGCCTCGAGTATAGCTTCCAGCGCCAAGTCATCTAGTCCTGCATCTACAAGCTCGACTGGTGGTGCACCCGCTGCTACTGGCGGTATCACTATGGGTGTTGCTGGTGCTGCTGGTTTGCTGGGCCTTGCTCTTGCCCTGTAAATCACGACTGGGAAATGATGGTGGCACGAATGTCCATTTGCATGAATTTAGAATTATTATAAGTCTATTCTAGCCCCTCCATATAGGTTCAATCAAGATTTGAAAAGAAGCCTTGCCAAGGGAAGCCTCCTATCTGTGTAAGCCCAACCCCACATCTAACCACCTCATCCACCTTAATATCCTAGATAACATGATTGGAGCTAGTCATACTGGCAGAAGAATGGTCTCGCAGCCGTGGGGGTAAATCAGGCAAACGTGAGCAGATGTTGACCGTTTCCATTTACGCTGCTGGAGATATCCTGCGTCTGTGCTCTTTAGTATCAAGGTTTCCCGTGGACAGCTCAAAGCACCACATTCCGTGTTTCCGTGTTCCCTTCGGAATGGCACGGGCTCGTATTGAAATATGCGCTAAGTCTCGGTTAAAACACTTGGAATCTTAATTTAGAGGTCTTGAGGCTGGATGAATCGTGAGGAGAGTTGTCACCTTTTTACTCGTTGAAAGTCGCGAGTGGCACTAGCTAGTCAAGCCACGAGGGTCTGACCGTCTACAAATTCTTAGTAATTCACACAACATCGAGTCAGAGCTATTTGGTCTCAGTAGGCTTCTATATATGGTACCACTAGAGACATTTCGGTATAGCGTGACTACGTAGGGGAAAGTTGTTGCTTTCCGCAACTTGCGTTTAGATGTAAGAGAGCTGAGATAGATTAGCATGACAAAGTGTCAATGAGTCTTGCAAGTGATAATGGTGGTTTTTTACCTTGGGGCCCCCACGCTATCTATCAGACTAAAAGCACTTCATATTTGCAGGGACGTGGTATATTTGGTCTACCTTCTGCAAGCATGGTAAATGAGACAACATCTGTGCAACTTTTTCCCATAAGGAATGGAAAGCAGCTGTAGCTCCGGGTCACAGTAGCTATCATTCTATGTATTGATGGCTATTCTATGCATCTTACTTAGATGCGAGAGCTTGGAAGGCCCCTACAAATAGCTGCCCGTCACATTGATCTCCAATCGCTTGAATAGAAGGTACTGGCCTATGAATTTCCCCTGGAGCTGTAACAATGTCCCATTCCTCTCATTAAGATAGGGTTTTGAGCTCGTTCCTAGTTTCCCCAAATCGCACTTTAATGTCTTTCAAGGGATCCACATGTTCACCTTGGTAAGTATTTTGGGTATCGCAAATTTCCAGTTTCTAATTGAACACGCAATTGGATAGCAGATAAAAATTTTCATGCATGATTGCAGCCGTTAAGTACATATGGGAATCAGGAGAAAATGAGTAAGTCAGATGCGACTTGAACGAACCAAACCCGACCGATAATCAATCCCATAAACTCGCTTGCCCTGGACAAAAGAAAAAAAACAAAAAAATGAACAAAAAAATGACCTTCCATAACCTTGAAATTCGTGCATAAAATAATCAAATTTCAATCAGACATGAAACATATCGACAGGGGCCGAACCAGAGGACGTTTTGTACAGGTCGTAGAAATCCATGATGAAACGAAAACAAAAAGAAACAGAAAGACGTGGATTAGCGGGATTAGTATTACTCAAATTCCACTCCGTGCTGCTGCTGCCTCTCTTGTCGTGTCCTGGCTCGCTCTGCCCGTCTGCGGCGACGATTATTGGCGTATGACCCACTGGCTTCGGTGCCAGTCCATGTACCAGGTGAGGTTACACTGCCATAGGCCAGCCCGGAAGGTGCAGGGCCCGGGATAGGAGGTGGAGGTGGCATTGGCATATGGCTCATGTGAGATGGAGGAGGCATAGAGGATGCAGGCATACTGCCTGACGGTGCCATGGATATAGGGACACCCGCAGCGGCGGCGGCAGCGGCAGCATGACGTTGTTGCTCCTCTTGTTGTCGTTCCAACTCTTCCACACGACGCCAGCGATCGTGACTTCGTTCGTCACCAGAGAGGGAACTTGCACTTCCTGCACGACGTCTCGAGTTTCGTCGCTCGCGGCGCCTGGCTTCGCGGCTTGCAGCAGCTTCTTCTTCTGTGAGACGACGGAGGGTGACATGACGACCGTCGTTGTGCATCTTCACTTTGACGGAGACTGGCGGAGACTCGACGTGGTCGTCGTGACGTCGATTTCGGCTTTGGCTGCGGCTATGACTACGACTGTTGCGACGGCGGCTGGAAGCTGCGGCCGCCGCCGCAGCTCCCCCTGCAAATCCGGCTGCGAGCTCAGTTCCAGCCTCAGAAGGTGGTAGTTCTGACCTTGAGTCACCGGAAAGTTCGTGGTGGATTGGAGGCCTGGGAGGAGGCAGATCTGAGGGGACCGGGTCGTGGACAGCCCCAGATGCCATGGGCTCAGCCGAAAGTAGCGATCCATGAGACGCCTGCCGAGGAGGCCGAGGAGTCAGCTCAGTTGGTGTGAGGTCACTCTCGGTATATGAGCTCGGCCGGCGTCGGGACGGGTAAGGTCCTAGTCCGGGGGGATTGTTCTGTCGTCGCTTGCTGTTGACCCGCTGGATCCGCTCATCTTCTTCCTCTTGGCGACGAATATCATCTAGTCGCCTCTTTTCTTCGTCATCCTTGTTGCGACGACCGCCAAATATCTTCTTCAGCCCAGCAAAGGCGCCCGCGCCAAGCAAAGCATCTCTAATGCCATGTGATGGGCGCCTCTCAGGCTCAGTGAGATATGTGCTGTTGTAATAATATGATGAGCCAGGGCTTTGAGGTCGACTTGGGGGTCGACTGGGTGGACGGTTGAGGGGTGTACGGTGACTGGGCTCTGGTCTTCCATCTTCAAGTCGACTTAGGGATTCCTCGGAGAAACTATCAGTGCGCGAATGAGCAGGGCTATACCGTCCTGACTCGGCATCATCTTTGCGCTCCTTTCGACGATCCCACCATTTCTTCGCAAGCATACCAGCACCGGCTAGAGCACCAATTTCTAGAATCTTCTTGCCCCAACCACCGCTCTCTTTCCGAGAAACTTCATCAGAGTATTTTTCATCCGAATAAGATGTGCGTGATTCCTCATATGCGTGGCTTGAATGGCGACTTTTTGAGCGGCCTTTGAACAACGCAGCCAGTGCTGCAGCTGCTCCACCGGCAGCGAGAGCCTGTCCCAGTCCACCCCCGCCATGGTGCTGCTCTTCTACAACAGATGGCCCTGTGTAATGACTGTGACTCAACCGACTGCCGCCATGATCACTTGGAACATGATAACCTTCATCGTCATACATGTAGGACAGGATGAAAAATGCTAGCAAGTATGCGAATGCAGCCAGCGCGAACAGAATAAACAAGACCTTGGGGGAGCCATATAATGTCAGGCCCAACGGGATTTGGATAATTCCAAGAAGAGCTAGTGCGCGACCGAGCCATCGGTGTAGCTATATTCCATATCAGCACAAGTATAAGACCGAGTCATTTGCATCGCAACGAACCACTAGCTTCAATGGGACACGGTGTCGCATCTTGTTTCTTTCCACCTTATGGACGAACCAGCCCCATAGCGCTTGGAAAATGACCATGACATAGATTGCCAGACCGATTCCATGGTGCGGATTGGTCAGACTCCTCTCTGGACCGACAGCAAACCAGCCCAACACGAAAACGACTGTTGTTAAAAGTAATGTTAAAACCTGGAACCATGCATGAAGCTTGAATGCCCAGTATGGATTCCATCTAGAGTAATATCGGATGATGAGGGATGCCATTGGAACGAGGCCCAAGAAAACGATTGCGGCAATAACGCCGTGCGCGATAATCATCGATTGGTACCCGGTCATGTTCTTGAATCGATTTCCCATGCCTATCCACGTCCTTGTCAGTCGAACTTGCCACTGGAATATTAAATCGGTGTGTAGGACGCACCATTGTATCGCATCGTCTCAAAATTCAATCCCATGAGATTGGGCAGCAAGAATGTGTCGCGCTCAGAGTCCCACGTTCCATCTCCTACGTGCAGCGTATTCGAGGAATATGTGCTACTCCCTGCAGCTGCGAGCCCGGAGACCGTCATTTTCTCAGCACTCGTGTATATCTGTCTCTGGAATGTCGGGGTTTATTGAAGGAGATCTATTGAGATCTCCCGTTCCGAGGAATGCACCATGCGACGGGATCGGCGACTCGAGTGGAATGCTTGGTGACAGGCCTTCAAATGATTAATCGTAGTATTAAGGCGCTTGTCTTGAAGATGGTGGTGGGTGTCAGAGGGTTCGATGTGGTAGCGGTGAGCGTGAAAAAGGTCGTTCGAAGTCGTAGTCGTTAACAGAGTAGAGAAGGGAATGAAATGCGCAAAGGTCCAAAGAAATCCAACCAAGTTCCAGCCTGGGAAGATTGGAAAAACAGCCACGAGAATCGCAGTTAATAGGGAGAGCGACAGAGAGGAGTCGTACAGGGCCAGACAACAAGCGGGCTGCGCGCAACGAATCCATGTCAACTTTCTTCCTAATGCAGTTTAGTGTGCCAGCTCATAACCGGGACAACCAGAAAGTCACATGATAAGACCGATCGATGCCCCAACATCACCTGACCTTATCAGTCTATCAGTGACATGATCCAGCACTAGAATGATGCCTTGATCCCTGGATGTTCCTGATTGTTTTTCTTTCTCTTCCTCACGGTGAGGACACAGGAGACCACAGAAATTTAGGAATTGGGACAATACGATTTCTCAGCCGAATTGTCCATCCGCGATGACTCTATCTCAGCTGGAGATCTTTGTTCGGGCTCTGTCTCGGTAGGTATCCCCACTGGGCAGGAGATTGGAACGGAGACTGATAAGAAGCAGACTGTTGGGCTGGATATAGTATGTTACATCCGTAATTAAGGCTCGTATGGGGCTGACGTACCCGCACAGCATGGCCTGTTGGTCAACATCTTTCTATCCTCAGCCCATCTATAATTTTCGACGGGGCTCGACAGCTGGGACGTCAATTGATTTTCCCACAGTCAACTGTCTGGGGTTCATATATTACACCATTTACAATGGTGCTTTCCTATTTTCACCAGTGATTCGCGCCCAATACGCATCTCGGCATCCACTCTCGGAAGAGCCTACGGTCCGCCTCAACGACTTCGCCTTCGCGGTTCACGCGGTGATCATGAGTCTGGTTGTGTATTCGCAATTCTGGCCAATGATTTGGGGTCTACAGGTTTCCCGCTTTCAAAGGATCAGCAAGCCCATAGCGGGCTTATTTTGGGGGTCCGTCTTGGCACCACTCATCGCGATTTGGGTTGTTTTGGCAAAGAGCCCTGACGGGGGTCATGATCCTTCGACTTGGGCGTGGATCGATGTGGTAAGTTTAATCCGCAAGGCATCCCTAGGTCCTTCGTGTGGCAATCTAACGCAGGAACCATCTTTTTCCAGATCTACATATTTTCCTATATCAAGCTCGTCATCACGGTTGTGAAGTATGTACCGCAGGCCTGGATGAACTACAAGTGTCAGTCGACCTTGGGCTGGAACATCAATCAAATCTTGCTGGACTTGGCCGGCGGTGTGCTGTCACTACTTCAGCTCATCATGGACTCGAGCCTCCAGAGCGACTGGAGCGGTATTACCGGAAATCCGGTTAAGCTTTTCCTGGGGAATATTACGATCATCTCCGATCTGATTTTCATAACTCAGCACTACATCCTATATCGAGGGGCGGAGTCCAAGCCCGGATATCCGCATTCGGATGCCGACTCGACCGCGCCTCTATTGGCTGAGGAGTCCGCGCAAGCCAGATGATATGGAGGGGAGCATCTATAGAACGTATCAAGCAAATGTGAAACCGCGGGGCCGAATTAAAGACATTGTGGAGAAGGAACTACTATTTTTGCAATGTGAACAATCTGTGTTCGGCAGTTGGGTTGGTCACCGTGCGTTGAGACATTGGGGGCGTAAGGCTAGCAAACCTTCCACCATCTCCCAATCTTGGACATGTCTCGCGTAAAGTCGGGTCTGCTGGTTTAACAACTCAAAGTCTTATTTGGGATACTCTTTATTTGTGCAAAGAATCTTGAAAATCTTGGAAGCTAGAAGATGTTTGCGTCAGCCCTACCCAGCTCGCAAAGATGAAACTCAAATGAATATGAGCACGTCAGTCGTGTACATCTCACTTTCCTATTACATGATTCAGTGCGTCAGCGTTGGTTACTTGGCAGAAATGGAAGCGTGGCCAAATGTCTACGTGCCCTTGACCACCAAGTTCCCCACCGACATTGCAGGACTGTCGACGACCCGATCAATCGATCAATCTGCTTGATAATGTAATGCAGCCACCTTTTGCGGCTCGTGAGACACCGCTTCTCGTGTTTGGGGACCTTGCCCCACTGGACCGGAGCGTGGAATGTGAGTGGTGGAAGGGGCGACTAAGCACTAATTTTTTGCGAACTGGCCAATGGCAAGGGATCCAGGGGTAGTGACAGGGGTCGAGGTGGAGCCCCACCGGGTTCTAACCGTCGGTGTCGGGTTCAGCGGCCCCTCAGCTGACCCCCCGGACCATATCCTTAACTCATCGCTCCAATCCCTGCTTGTTTCAGGGATGGATCAGCGTAACATGCTGTCTCGTCAATCCTCGACACCTGAGCTGGCCTATGCCACATTTACAGGTTTGGTCGGAAACCCGATACTACCTTTATGCTGCCGTTGCGTCGAGGCGCCCAGACCGCAAAAGGGTTTGCTTTTTTTAGAGACAGAGAGAGAACGAGATAGAGAAATAGAGAGAGAAAGATGATTGGGAATTCCATTATGCGTAGGCAAAAGTACGATTGTTTACAAGATGCCTTTTCACGAAATAGGCATTCCCCTCCGTACATATATCGTCATAGAAAGAACAACACGATTACTAGATCTGGATTAGGGTCCATCGAGAAGATTCCGGAGTCCTTGGAAATCTAGATAATGGAATTGTAATCAAGTCCCAGCACAGTGGGAAGACGTTCTGACCTGGGCTTTGCTCCAAGTGGGACCCCGCAGCGACCATAAGCCGCATGTCTACAAAGGGTTTAACTCCGCGACGTATTCCCATATGGGATTGTCGTATCTAGCTCGTCCGTACGGACAACCTATCATCGCCATGCAATGGAATATTTCTTGGCTCATATTTTCAGCCCCGTACCGCTCTATTCGATAGCCGGATTGCTCAGCCCTACTGACCGGACCAATAAGCGTCCTTCCAACCCTATTCTTTGCTGCGCATCTCCCCTCTTACGTCGATCACCTTGGCTGCCAAAAATCGTGCATAATGTGCCATGCTCCGGGCCCCGGGGTCAGGATTGATCTGATTCATTGTGATTCATGGTTCTGGGAGTCCCACGGGGCGGGTCGATCTCATCGTCCCTCCAATCCCTACTTGCCCTTCCTTTTTTTTTTTATTGAACATGCGAACTGCATGTTTCTTCCTTCTTTCTGAGTCAAGACTGTTGCAGATCTCTTCTCGGTAATTTTTGGTTTTAAAATCGCATTTATCTTACGGGGCACACCTGGACCAAGAAAGCACTGCCTCGAACATTCTTTCTTATACACAGCTCAGGCTTCCAATCCATCACTATATTTACGGTTCCTGAATGCAACAGCCACTGTTATTCTGGAGCACTTCAATTCTCCACTGGACGGGATATAATCAAAGCTTATAACTCCCGCTAACTCCCGCCTGGATCGGGAATCCACCACGTTTATTCATCTATCCACGGACCTTCATCTGCTCTGTCCCGGACACGGGACTTAACGGACCACAATTTCTTCCGCAGCCTTGTGTTAATTGCTATGCGTATTAACAATTCCCCTTCAACGACCTTATTGGACTTGGACCGAGAAATTGATATATTATATTCACTATCGGACTGCGTTGTTCTCAATCAGCGTGCAAAATCATTGCCTGACATGTCCAACGAGCGCAATAATTACGCTGTCGCCACCTCTGGCGGATTGATAGCGCCTGGCAATACGCCATGTAGTCTGCCTCCACATCTGGTAGGCCTGACGGAAATCCCTGTCAGCTCATCGTCATCGCACACGCATTCGGCTGGGCTGCAGCCTTCCCTGGGCTATGCACCCGTCCACCCCGATTCCACGGGTTCTTTTCTAGCCCCAGAAGGCTATCTATCAGATCAAAGGGCCTCCCCCGCTAGCGACGCCATGGGATCTCTTTACACTTGGTCTAGTGCCTCTGATGCAGAGATGCTTCCACCTCCCGCTTCGGTAGACTCTGCCATCTGCTCTGCCTCTTCTTCGCCCTTCATGACACCCTACTTCGCCTTTGACTCCGCCCACGCTTCGATGGGTCAGCTGCTCCCAGAGACTGGCTACACTCATCAAGAAATCGGTCAGTGGTGCATGAATAGTCATGCCACCGGTAACTTCCAGTCTGCAACATCATACCCAGCTATCGGCCCTCGATACCAACAGGCCGAAACAACGGAAATGCCTCCAGCGGACTACGCATCTCTCAACGAGAACATGAACACATCCGCACCATGGTTCAACATTCAAGCCGATGGCTATCTATCGCCACCCACAGTCACCGCTGCCTCAGTCTCAACCCTCGACACAACCTCAGTAATGAGCACCTCCCCAACTCCAACTACAATCTCCGATCTCGACATCCCAATGCCAACTCTCCAACCCAACTCCCCACCGAAAAATCGAGCCGATCTATCCCACTACGGAATTCCAACTGGGGACGGAGAATGGCGCTGCGCCCACCCGGGCTGTACATCCCAGTCCTCATTCAAACGAGGCTGTGATCTGCGGAAGCATTTCAACCGTCATCAGAAACACCTCTTCTGTCGATATGAGGGATGTCCGCAGTCCAGACATGGCGGTTTCTCTAGTAAGAAAGACCGTACTCGTCATGAGGCGAGGCACAACCCCGGTGTTGTCTGCGAGTGGGAGGGATGTGGACGTGTATTCAGCCGGGTGGATAACATGAGGGATCATTTGCGGAGGATCCATCGTCGTGGAGTGAGTACTTGACCGTGGGCTGGTCCTCACATCCCAATTGTTGGCTATTTTTATGTTTTACTTTGTTTGGTTTCATTTTCGAATCTGTAAGAGATACGCATGGGATAGCGGGTATGGTTTGGCGAAATGGAAGATGGTGAAATTACTATATGAAAAGGAGTCAAGAAAGGCAATGGGAAATGACCCCAGGAATGGACCTTGGGCATAAGAGTTCGAAGCTATGTTGTGAAGTATAACGGCTGGACGGTTACTATTTCCACTTATCTAGATTGAATCTCGAAATTGATTTTTTTTAACTTAATCTACTACACGATATCTGTGTGCTTAGAAGTGCTTAGAAAAGTGATCACTACCTAACATTGAACTAACACAGAATCTACATACATCTCACCTGGGCATAGTCCTGCCAGGTACCCAACTAGAAAATGCATACGCAAGTCATATGAAGGAGATCTAAAAAAGGTTTCACACAACGCTCTTTTACTTCGGTTGAGTCCATCTAGTCCGGTTCCCAATTCAGCTAATGTACACAGCAACCCCTGGTAGCCCTTAGTCCTACGCCCAGTCCGTTTCTATATAAATATCCGAGACTCTATTTTTGTTTCCAGCCCCGAGCATCTCCAGTATTTACAACGAAAATAGACCATAAAACCCATCTGACATTCCATTCACACCGGCTGAGCCGAGTGGAATGCGACCCGACTGCCTTGAGATCGGAATTCTTGAATCTAGCCAAGACGTTGAATCGAAATGAGCAGCTAAGGAATATGGTATGTAGACTCAGCCATAATCTCGGCAATCATCACTTAAGTCATGACTATCTTCCCCTGGGATTATGTATATCATCTGTGGAATTGACGAAATGCATTCTTCGTGACCCAATGCCGCGTATTGGGGCCCCTCCCCGAGCAGACCAGTGGAATGTTGGAATGAGGGTACCGCATCAGCAGTGACATTCATCTGTATCTTATTACTCCAAAGGGCTGGCTTTGGATTTCGAGTCCATCTATTCTGCGCTATCTTTATTTTTTTTTTATTTTATCTTTTTTTATATATTTTTTTTTTTTTTTTTTTTTTTTTTCAATCTTAGTTGTGACGTTGCAGCAAATTAGATCCTTCACTGCAACCGCTGTAATTGTCGTCCTGTTTCTTTCGTTTCAAGTCATTTGATTTAACTTTGACAGTTCATCGATCGGGCGTGGACACGTTTAGTGTAGCCGGTTCGTGGAACCATGTTCTGGAAACTTTCTGTTATCAGATAGTTGCTCGGCTCTGAAGTCAACATTGCCTGTGCCGTATACCGCTACGAGTTCCTCTTGTCAAGGCTAGTCGATGCCTTAAATCGACTTAGAGAAAGCCTAAAGTATTCAATCCACGGATACTCTTAGATTCAGAATGACTTTGGAAGCCTTAGAACGGTCCCCCGTGCGGCCCGTGAAATCGTACATTTTATTTCTTTATGATGACTGTGTTTGACACTCTGGGCGCACAGAATCAGAGACCCTGATAACCTTCAAGGCTAAACAGTCGACACCAGGGACCAACGCAGAATGAGGCGGTCGTTTCAAACAGAAAATGCCTCGACTTGGCGCCACGGTCAGATTATGTCGGATCTAGCTGGGAAGTAGAGGTTAGAAAATGCAACATCGCACGAATCTCATGGATGACAGTTTATCTTTCAATATCCCAAAAATTGAAGCATGGCATGGATCTGTCCCGAGGTCGATTCCCGTTCACATGATGCCTGTGCCATGCGGCTCTTACCCGAGTGTCTTAGTGCGAAAATTGGCAAACCCTGGTCAGCCATTCGGGTCGTATAACCCTGTGGTATGTATCACGACATACATCTAAACTGCCCCGTCGTGCCAGATTCCAAGGCTCCTAGGTTCATCTGAATTCAACTCTAGGATTACCCTTGATCTTTAGAGTAGCATTGCAGCGTTGAACAGATTTCGCTCTGGATTTCCCACTTAGTAGAGTTACATGGCCCTAGGTACACAGCAGTGGAATCTAATTGTTCGCAGGTGCCGAGCTGCATCGGCGAGATACCGAGATTAATTTTCCGAGCCTTGTGTGACGGTAGGCGGCTCAAATCACCTGATATGCCAACAAAACCGCCAAGAGTCATTAAAGGGCTGTTGAAAAGGTGTTATACCTATATTGTTTCTTATTTTAGAAAATCTGTATAGATGCAATGTGGTCATGGTGGCGGTTCTGAAACGTTTACCCGACTCCCCCACTGATACGTAAGTGGCGGATAGATCGACCCGATATTATCACCGAGAAATAAGATTGCCTTACCGCTAGTCGCATGTAGGGCAAGTCAATTCGATCTCTAGTACAGCCCTACGGGCATCCCCCAGATAAATTGAACGTACGTTGTAGGAATTGAATTAAGCAACCGTTCAAATGTTTTATCTAGATTCTACTACGGGCAGAATATTTTTGGCATTTAGGTATCACATGTTCATTTAGATGCGTGACTGGAACATTCTAGGCACAGCCTATATGTACAATTTATTTACATTGAAATGTTTACCAGCCGTCACGGCCACCAGGAGCATTGTCGATGTGCTGGCGAGCCTGGTACTTAACCTTCTCACGGTCGACGAAGTCAAGACCCTTGGACTCGACCTCACGGTCGATGAAGGCACCAGCAATGCCGGCCATGATCTCCTTGGCCTTCTCGTGGCTAGGGGGCTTGCCTATTAGCCATTGTCAGCTCGGGATCTTCTTTTTTGGTACTGTTTCGTGTTGAGGGGCAATTGGTTGAGAAAGGATGGGTCGAGTGGGTCTTACCCTCGCGCGCCTCGTGCTCCTCGTAGGCCTTAGCGGCCTCGTAGCTGGCGGCACCGGCGAGCAGCTCGTGGGTGAAGCTGGCCTCGTGCTCACGGGGCTCAGAGTTGTTCCACTGCTGGTGGTGGGAAGCCTGCTCGGAGTCGCCTGGAGAAGAAGCCAAGATGTTAGTCAATGCTTGGGAAGCTTGGATTGCTTGGCGAAGCGGCTCCATGCAGTCCGAAGATGTAGATGTCAACAACTTACCGCTGAACCAACCCATTTTGATATATTTGTATGGAGATTGTGAATTGAGTAAGAGAAAGAGAGATGTTGATGAGAGAGAAAGAGAACAAGAAGAGGGAGGGATAGGGGGTGAGGAGGGGTTCATATAGGTACGGACTTAGGGGGGGGGGGGGGGTCCACATGAGGTGCTGATCATCGATTTCACATTTGCCCCTCTACCCTGGGCGGGGTCACGCCACTGAGCGGGTCAAACAGGGGAGAAAAGAGGCAGCAAACGTGTTAAAAGTACGATGATTGGATTGCTATGTATTGCTCAGGTCCTTTTCAAAATCCAAAACGATTGACCAACTCCCCGATTGCCGTGATCCTGGCATGGACCCTGTTCAATGCCACATAGGGGAGATAGAGAGAGACAAATCGGGGGAAGAGATAAATAGAAGACAGAGGAATAACGAGTGGATCATTTTACAATGGCGGTGACAAGCACCCACAACCAAACACATAATGAATGTCCCGTGTATCATCATGCTTCTAACAGTGATAAGTGGTATCATCGAATCGAGTAATAAACAAAGATAGAAAGAGCTGCTCAGAACGAATCAAAAGAAAGGTATCGCAGATGAGAAAGTCATTAACTCGTAAAGGGGTTTCGCAAAGGTACCGAGGTGGGCTGTCGTGATATGATCTGATCTCACATCCCCTCGGTGGGTCGCAACGCTAAGAAGGTCACAGCAACGCAAATCAACAAAGGAAGACATCATCCATTTAGCCGCCTCCGACGGCCTCGTGTACTGCCGATAGGACGTTGTGCGAGAACTCCACGGAGTATTGGGTCATCTTTGCTTTTATCAACATGATGGACACGAACATGCCTGTAAACAAAACCTCCGGAATTAGCTAAGTGACATTACAAAAGACTATGATATCTTTGACATACCGTTGAAGATTGTCGGGTCTGGGATACTTATGTTGCTGATCCGGGCAGAACGGACAGACATAGCCAGGCGAGTTATGCACTAGGCCATGCCGCATCATCTCATTTTTACGTTTAAACCCTTTCCCGCCTACACCACGAGGGCAGCCTTCTACGGGACAGAAATGTGGCCGATCTGACGAGTGCACATTTGCATGGGAACTATTCCTGGATTAGGGACGCGTGCGTTGGCATGGGCGGGCAGGCTTACTTGAGCAGATATTGGGTTTGAAATGGGGCCGCGGTACACCCAGGATGTGTACATTTGTAGACACCTATATTCGTGATTGCTGATCCATCTTCTGGTGAAGGATGCGAGCTGAATGAAGTCCGCTCCCCGGCGGTGGAGGCCACTGGCTCCGTGGGAGTGGGATAGCTTGTGGCCGGGCTTTTGGCAATCATCGAGGAGTGATGATGATTGGATTCCGATGGAGGTGGCGGTGGGGGTGGTGGCGGCGGAGGAATTTGCTGCTCGCTTGACACGGCGGAGGTTGGCGTACGCCAGAAAGATGGCTGTGAGGCCGGAGAAGCATTGGTGGATATATCTTTGATGCTGATAGGAGAGAGATGAGAGAGCGGACTAGGAGGGATCTGCGGTAAAAGACTAGGTAATTGACGCTCGTGAGGGGAATCATTGCGCGACGTAGCAGACGGTGGGTAGGAGTAAGAAGGGGGAGGAGGAAAGCCGTTGATCCGAGCTGAGGAGAACTCAGATTGTGATAGTCCTAAGGCGGAGTGAATAGAGGGTAGGCTGTGCGTATTACCGCCCGTATCTGGGGAAGCTCCGACACATGAATTGGGAGGCGAGGCTAGTGACTGGAGAGACGGGAGAGAGATGCGAGAGTGCAGTTCTGGCTGCTTGGAATCAGGGGAGTGTCCTTCTGCAGTTGAGGTTCTTCGATGCGGCGCGAGATATATCGGCGGGCCTGTCGGTGGAGCGGTGAGGGACAGGAGACGGGGACGTTGCGGGGAGAAGGCTGGTTTGAGATCTTGCGACGGGACGGGCGGAGGGAGGATACGCTCGGGCGATTGAGGGGATTCGTCCTCGCGTTCTTTCACCGGGGGCGATGTTATTGTCGGCGGACGAGCGGCAGGTTTTGACTCGAATTTCGGCGGCGGCAGGTCCTTGGGGAATCGATCCAAATCCTGGGCTCTGCCCTGTTTAGGGGACCAGTTCAACGGTTGTTCCTCAGCCTGGGTCGCAACTTCCGGATTGTCTGGTCCCATGATCCTCATCAGCACACCATCGCCGAAACGTGTTTGCGGCTGGGTCCCCGGCTGGTGGTGCTTACGGGAACGGTCATGCGTTCCCTTGTCGCACTCGGCCGCGGAGGCGAACGGCGGTGGTTCCTCCCCCACCCCATAATTGATCTTTTGCGGGACCAGTTGTGGGGAGCGATTGAACGCTTCTTCCGAGACGTAGATGTCGCACGTCATAGAGGCGGGTGGGGGGTGCATGGGCATAGGGTGATGTGATGTGTAAGACGCTAGGAAGCTGAGGGCAAATCCATCCGGACTATCGATCTAAGGGAGGGAACGTTAGCTTTTGAGACTCTTTCAACTCACAATGTATGCCCAATAAGAGGGTTGGAAAAGCAATATTGGAACCCGAAACACGGAATCATGCAAAACACTACCCGGCGCCTAGATGAGATGCGACCAGAGTGCTGGAAGATGTCGTCACAGGGGAATTCCCACACACCTAAATCAAAGGAGAGAACATATGGAAGAAAAACAAAACGGGAACAAGAAAGTAGGGGAGGCTCCAAGGACTATGGACAAAGAGGGGGGAACAAGAAAAGAGGGGAAAGCTTCGAGAGAACAAGATGAGGCTGAAAAAAGAAAGAACAAACTTACCGAGAAAGAACCAAAATGGAACCTTGAACGGGTCGGGTGAGGCTCAACGCAGCGGCTCCATCGGATCTCATGAGGGAAGGAAAGAAGAGAAATGAGAAAAAAAAGAGGGGAAAATGACAAGATATGAGCTAGCAAATCATCCACGTCAACGCACGGGAGAGAGAGAAATGCGGCTCTTGCAGTAACTCGGGAGTGGGTCGAGGCTCCTAGGAAATTCCCCGCAGGCCTGAATCCATTGTCTTCTGATGTATTGATTTCTTTACTTCTACATTTACGCTCTAGAATCCGCTGACCGGTGCAGATGATTGCTCGGAGGATTAGGGGAACAAGAAGAGGGAGAGGGAAAGAGAGGGGGGGGGGGGAGGAGGAGGGGATGGCAGTCCCCAAGTCGTACACACCCTTTTTCCTTTTTTTTTCTCTCTTTTTTTGGAACACTTCATCCAGGCTCCACTATTCGCTTTTCCTCAATAATTTCGGAATCAACAACCGGGGAAAGTATGAGTGGTGGTCACGTCCACGAATCCCCTCTTTCCCTCTCCCCACTTCCCCCATACACACTCTTGGACCTCCCGACCCAGGAATGGAAGCTGCACAAAGCGAGGCTCCACCCTGCTAATTAAGCCCATTTGGACGTCGTACGTATGTCAGATGTGGTTCTATCTCACTGTTCCGGAGCCTTGTGCTTCGGAGTACGGAGTATCATAAACTATCAGATAAGGGAATGGGAATCATGACAACGCATCCGTTTCAAGAGCCTTGTCCCGGCGCAGTTCAAAAGGGCAAATCACGCGGCCCGCGCCGAGATGCTCTAACTGGATGATTCTAACGAGTCTCGTACTAACCGGGGACGGTGTAGGAAGTGGGTTCTTCACCCCTTTTCGGTTTTGTTGCTTCTGACGTGCAAATTAATTGTCGGGGTTTGGGATTTTAGATTTTTGGTTTTCCCACTTTTCCATTTTTGCTTTTTTTTCTCTGATCCTCTTCTTGCATTTTCCAGTTTCCCTCGGGTGTCAAGGTTTTTTATTTTCTTTTTTATTTTTCGCCCCCTCAGCCTCACTCACGTTTACGTAGAGCCGCAGGGCCAAACGCAGCCTCATTCCTGCCGCCCCGCTTTCTCTACACCAATCACCTGGTCACGCCCACGAATCCTACGCCCATTATAACTGATGGGCGATGGAATATTATAGGATGACCAGTTATCACGTTCAAATTGGAATGAGGATTCGTAATGTATCAAAACAAAGTTCTGTTGCACTGGCGTGACAAGTATTGGCGCCCGCAGAATTACGGGCCAGATTCAACGTGGTTAGTGCTGACTCTGCACGGACTTTACCGTCATTGCGCCTAGAACTAATGAAGTAGGGGGAAGGGCAATCATTCTCAAGTACCCAGTACTTCTTCGAATCATTCCCTAGGATCTACAGACCAGGTCATTTCAGATTGCCTATGTACAGTGGAATTCCAAGGCCGACCGACTAGTAATGCTATTTATCATGGCCAAACAATAAGAGTCATCTTTGGTGTAGAAAAGCCCATGAAGAAATGAGGAGAAAAACCCCGAAAATCCCACCCCTACCGAGGTCCTCCGGTCCTTTTACAACTTCCCCTGCGAGAGTCGTTGCACCCGCTGCACCCGTTCCCACGCTCCCATCGCAAAAGGTTTAGCCCGCTTAGCATACTCTCCCGCCCGGGCACTACTGGCCTGACGCCCTGCAAACCGGGCCGCAATGCCCTGCATGATGACGGAGCCTCGGAACGCAAAGAACGCATCACCCCAAAGAATATCCTCAGCAGGATTGTATCCAGCCACCTCACTGTACCAACGCATGCAGTCCTCACGCGTCGGCAGCCCTGGCACCCGCCCGGTCTGGAACGTCTCTAGTTGAGAATCCGCGCCCTCCATGATCCACGGACTGCTCAGGTTGCAAAAGTCCGACAGTGGATGCCCGACCGTTGCCATCTCCCAGTCGAGAATTCCTATTACCCGCGGCTCGGTCTTGTGGAAGATCATATTGTCTATCTTGTAGTCTCCGTGGACGAGAGTTCCGCGGTCGCGTGGCTGCGAGGACTTTTGTGCGAAGAACTGCACCATGTCGTCGAAGTAAGGGAGTTCGCCGACGGGCTCTTTGGTGTCAGCGTCCACTACCGCTGCTTGCGCTTTCGAGATGGTGTTGAACGTGGCGAGTTGGCGGTCGAAGAAGTTCGTTGGCTTGCCAAATCCTTCAAGACCTACGGATGAGGGCACCACCGAGTGAAACTTCGCAAGGGTTTGCACGGCATTCTTCCATCTAAAACGGTATAAGTCTGATGTGGGCTTTCAGCGTGGAGTTGTGCGTGAAACGTACAATGCATTCCTCTCCTCTGCACTGACTCCAGGCATCGCTGGGTCGGTGAAGTGCCGCCCATCCAGGAATTCCATAATGTAGAACGGTGTCCCAATCACGTCGTTATCCTCACACAGGCAGAACACCTCCGGTACTGGTACATCGGTCCCACCCAATGCCTTGATGATTTGGTATTCTCGCTCCACGCGATGTGCCGTCTTCGACAGCAGCTTTCCAGGAGGCTTCTTCCGCAGCACGACCTTCCTACCATCGGCGGTGGTGAGCTGGTAGGTGGGGTTGGATTGGCCAAAACCGAACTGCCATGTCTCAGCAAGGGCATTCATGTCTCTATATCAGTGGCCAACTCACCTGCTTGATATCCAGTGGCGTCTTGAGTGCTGGTACGTTCTGGTCAATATACCGCTCCAACGAGGGCAGGTCTATAGGCTGGCGCACAGCTCCCGCCATGATTGTAGATATGGATATGTGTGTTCGAGAGAAAGAGCAAGACAAATAATGCAGGAGAAGCTTCCAGTAATGGCCAGGTTTGAATTCAAGGGATATATACAAGTGGCAAGTTCAAGGCATTAATTTGCACAGCCGTGAACCTCGGCAGTAGCCAATCCCCGAAAACCCTCGGCGTCCCCAGCGGAGCGGGGAGAGCTGCCCACACCGCCTTGACAGAATTGCTACAGTGGTCGCTAGAGGCCGTACTACCGACGCCCGTCACGCGTTTAGTGAAACGCGTCCCAGCGGTGAAAGTGGAAGCGCAAGGGACAAAAGATCCCCACACCGACACCGCAATTTCTAGAATCAATTGACCATTGGACCCATACCTGCTCCAGTTTTCCTTTCTTCTCTTTCCCATCTCTTTCTCCATTGATCCTATTTCCTTGCCATGACCAAAGAGACCTCCCCACCTACCGACACAACCACCCACCAACCCCCCTCCCTCCCGACCTCTCCGCTCCCCAAACGCACTAAGATCGCCGCCATGACTACCGATGCCCCCGCTGTTACCTCTATCCAGCAGCCCATGCCCCCGCTGCTGGTGAAGAAGCTTGTTGATTCCGCTCGCGCCCCCACGAGGGGCTCTGCTTTCGCTGCGGGGTACGATATGTACAGCGCCAAGGAGACCGTCATCCCTGCAAAGGGAAAGGCTATGGTTGATACTGGCATTGCCATTGCTGTGCCTGAGGGAACTTGTATGTCAATTGATCGAAATTTGAGCTTCCAACATGGAGCAGGGCAAATTGAGTGGGAAGGCGTGGTGGCTGATTTTTTCCCCCTGCAGACGGCCGTGTTGCTCCTCGTAGCGGTCTTGCTTCTAAGCACTTCATCGATACAGGTGCTGGTGTTATTGACGCCGACTACCGAGGCGAGGTGAAGGTTTTGCTGTTTAACCACTCGGATGTCGACTTTCCTGGTACGGTCTCTATTGAAGCTACTTTTGCAAGGTAAATTGCTGATCCACGGTTTGAAAATAGTCAAGGAGGGGGATCGCATTGCTCAGCTGGTTCTTGAGAGGGTGAGTCAAGTTTTATAAATTCCCAGCTCGTTGAGTTGTGCTCTAACATGTTTCGTTACGCAGATCTACACCCCTGAGGTGACTGTCGTCGAGGAGTTGGAGGAGAGTGTTCGTGGTGCTGGTGGATTCGGCAGCACTGGCATTTGAATTGCCAATATTGATACCTGACACCATTGATTAGAAAGTCACGGAGTACATCTAATGGGAAATGGTTCCCGGGATGATTTAATGATTTATATGTCGACAACGACCCAATCAACAGAAAAATTCATCACTTCAGCTTTGAAAGTATGCATGCATTGGTCTAATGGAGTCTATATTCAGACCCTGGTCGTCCCATCATGATGTTATCTCCGATCGTATTCTACCCTATTGTAAATGAGTGGGCATATCCTCCTTGCGCCACTCCTGCACAGCAAATTGAACCAGAGGGTCGCGCAAGAATCGCGCGTTCCGCACCAAACGCACTTCAGCCGCTTTAGTACGACGCAGGTACTCTTGCTTCTCTTGCTCCTCGGGTGTCAAACCTCCATTCTGGGACGACGCCGACATAAGTTCTGCATCACGGGCCTCCATCGTCCGCTCCAAAATACTGTGCATGCTGGAGAGGACCTTGGTAGTGGCCTGGGCTAATGGGAGGTTGCTAGGTACCACGTCATCTGGTGAGACCCAGGAGGCGGTATTTCGCAAGTCTGGGCTAGCGGCGTCGACGGCTTCTCGAAGTCGGGCAACCGTCAACGCGGCGAACATGTCGCCTGTGCCGCTGAAGAAGCAGTCTAGTGCGGGGACATCAATGCGGAAAAGACGCGGGGACCCGTCGGATCGGGTCGTGGAGCCAATGACTGTTAGGTAGTTCTCTGGTGGGCTTGGAGTTGAACCTGACTGCGACAATTTGAATAGTTGCACGGAGGTGATGATGACATGGGGAACGGCGTAGATGCGGTGGATGGCGGTGATGGCCTCTGCTAGTGTGGCCAGAGAAGTGATTTTGATGCCGGACAGGACCCTATTGGAGTTTAGAGGGGTGCACGCTTGTGAGATATAGCACTGGTCTTAGATGAACTCACTCTGCTTCAAATTGATTGGGCAGGATCAAGTCTGCATGGTGGATGGTCTTTTTATAGGCCGGAACGACGTCGTCATTGACATATAGTCGGCCCTGATCTCCCATTACTGGGTCCAGTACTATATTGCAGATTAGATTCAAATCCAAAGCTTGCTTGCATAATTCTACTGGAGTTACAGGACTCACCCCAAAAGAAGGAGCCGGGCTTATTCTCAGCCTTCTTTTGCAGATCAATTCCAATTGCACCGACGGCTTCCACAGCCGCCGCACTCGGGGCATAGCCTGACAACATGACGTCAAAGTCCGTGAGGTTACTCTGACACAGACCCTGGTATAGATCTGTTATCTCCTGGGCAGTTGCACGAGTACCCTTGAACTGCCGGTATCCAGTATGGTTGCCTACCAAAGCTAGTTAGCTTTGAACATGATATATCTCATCGGGTGACACCGATGAGTCGACCCCAATGGCACGAGACGATAGAAAACGCACTGAAATGCACAGTATTCAAAGCTGCCACTTCACAGCCCAAGGACTGCATGACAAACTCGGCCATTGTATTACCCACATGGCTAAAAAGATCAGTTTGATGTCGCATGACTCTTATCATCGAAGTAGGATCTCAACGTACCCATAAACGACCTAATCCGTGTTAGTTTCTGAATAAACTTACCCGGAAATTAAACTTACATGACTGGCGACTGCCAGTACCCGGGTTTCAGGTACAAGCAATTCGGACATTGTGAGATTGATGAGAGTGAAGGTGGTCGTAAATTGTGGGGGTTTGGACGGGGAAGTCACTGACATTCCTATTACCTAATTCTCATTGGCTTCCGTCTTACAGTATGGAGCCCGATAAGAGAGATACAGTATGGGCAGAATGCGTGTTATGAAAATAAGTCTTTGTCCTGTGTTTGGATAATCGACATGTCTTTTGTTTGATCAGGAGTTGTAACCCGTGTCTGGGCTCCTTGCATGGTGCGCGATTCCTTTAATTTCAGCCTCGCACATTGTACTCGGACAATACAACCCAATCGGAATGAGTGAAAATTGAGTAACGATCGATCAATTGATCTATCATTGGAAGTAGTTTCAGATGAAGAGAGCCAAGATTGCTCAGCCTTCAAAATCGGCATCAAATATCCTGAATCTGTACCTAGTTCTGTATGCACCTATACTCCGTGCAGGCGGGGCGTTCTAGAGGCTAGAGCTGCCGCTCTTGTGCGCGTTTCTGCTTAGTAAATCTCATGGCTTCAAGAGACCATGGATATCACGTGACCGATACACCTCAATATGAGCCTCATCCGTTTCCAACTCAGAAACCCACCCTCAACATACTTTTGGTTAAAAAAACCCATAAGCTTGATACAGCATAAACTCGGCTCGAGATAGACCTAACTGGAGCTGAATATTTGGTTTAGGGTGTGGGAACTTATTATTGGATTGGAGAGGTGACCAGATGTGGCTCACCTGAGATTAACGGATGCCTCCAATCAAAGCTCTGATGTCGAAGCTCAGGAAATTCGTTTGACTAGCTCAGGTTGATTACGAGGAGCCAAGCCTTTTCCCAAGAAGATTCCCGAGGTCGTGAAGACTATATTGGGGTAATTGTTGCTGCCAAGCGCTTTGGCAATGTGACGACGGATGTAAAGCGCTCAACCTTGGAACCTTGTCTGATACTACCCATTCAACGGACATCTGCAATATCACTGCTGAAGGGGAGGTCTTGAAATTGCTGTGCGAGAGACCAAGTACACGCTGCGCGAATACGACATCGGTGGGAAAGCAGGGGATCTCTATCGTCCACAACGTCGGTCAAGCACACATCACCCCCGGGGCCGTGGACCGCGCCAAGATTCAATAAGCTGGTGATGCCGTTTCTACAAGGTGGAAGGCCGTATATAGCAAATTTCAACCGAAATAGCAGGTCTTTCGTGACGCAATCAATATATGTGATTCCGGAGGCTGTAGCATGGTGGAGCCGGACAGATCCACTATAGCTCCATAGATAAATGGGTCGCATCAATCCTTTCTGCCAAAAGCTATAAGAGCCTTGCCAATATTGAAGCCATCGCTCTGAGGTGCAAGCGGTGAACACCGCCTCCCACCACCGAGGAGGTTGAAGATGAGAACCCGCGAGGACGACGCGCAGGTCAAACCGTCAAAACTCGACCCGAAGATTGAATTATTGTCAATGCCGGATCCCCATTGAAAGGAGTCGAGTTGAGGATATGAGTCCTGAGTATGCCTAATAGAAAGGGCCGTAGACCCGTGTTAGGTCAATCCAAGCAGTCAACGCGGGATTGAACGGAATTGACCAGAAGACGTGCGTCGTTGTGTTCTTACATGCGATTGGTTAACCAGCACAACAGCGTCGATCAAGAAGAAAACACATTGGACACAAGCAATTTTTGCCGACGCAAATCACCAAAATCCAGCATCGTTAGATATACATAATTCATATAGTCTACGAGTTGTTTGGACATGCTTTGGTGTTTCGACTCATAACCGAGAGGCGAGTACTCAAAAGAAGGGTGAATGTGGATTCGTCACAACTTCCAAGTCAATGGCCTCGACCAAAGCTGAGCATCCCCGTTAAGTGATCAACCCCGATCATCCCTACTCCGGCTTATACTTTTTGTTTGAACTAATCCCTTCTAAGCATTCGGTCCTGACAATTGGTCCTTGCACCCATGCAAGTTCCCCTGAACCAGACTCTCTCTGTCGGGCTGCGGGATCCACAGACCGATCTAGTCCTTGCGGCCATGTCTTTTCTTGGTCTTGGCTTGACTTGCCTGCCCGGCTTTTCTAAGATTAAAAGTCCAAACAGGATCAGTGCGGTGCTCCGTGCTTTTGCCGATTTCCCGCTTATACATGGTCTGTTTCCCTCGTGGGCAGCGGGCTTCGGACATGCCTTGAGCCTCTCGTGCTGTTGGGGGCCGACAACCGTGAATGGCCATGACGAGTTGTTAATAGTGTGTGGTCGTGTCTTTCACTCTTTTTTTCGCCCGTTTGTGGCTCGTCACTCATTTTTAGCTTCCTCATGGAAGCAATGCTTGGTCTTCCGCGCAACAGCCGGAGTATGGACCGTTCGCTCTCTATGGATTCCACGCGACCTCACCGGTCGCAATCCGGCCAAAACAAAAACCTGGGGTCTCTTTACCATGGCCTATTAATTCTAATTCTTATTATTTGCTTGTCGCCATCAACGTTGGCTCATCCTACTGCAATCGCGGCAGATCTAGTGAACGTCCCGCGATCGGCTTCCAGCCCAAGTGGAAAGATCACCGCAGACCTCCATGATTCGCCCCTCAAGCCCCGTGGAGACACATTCTTGGACACACAGGATCGGGATGTCATCGCAGAGTCTCTCGAAAGTGATGCCAAACACGGATTGCAGCGGCGAATCCTCAATGCCAGCACCGAGACATCGACGTCGATGCCCGAGCCCTTCGATACGAGCTCGAACAACTTTGCGAACTCTAGCTGCGTGAGCTTCTTCGATAAGTTCCTCGCCAACTCTACGGTGACGAAATGCCATGCCGTTTCACTGCTTCTCGAGAATTCGAATGCATTTTTCCATGATTTGAGCTCGGCGACGGAAACTACGCGCGTGTTGGATACTACCTGCTCCGAGAACCCCACCAAATGCCAGTCGATCATGACCTCGCTAGCGGCCCAGATGCTGGACGAGGACAACTGCGGGCCCGACTATGAGGCGGGCAACTCGGTCGTCACAGGTACTTATCAACAACTGATGGCCTACGAGCCTGTATACCGAGCCACCTGCCTGACCAACCCTACCACCAATGACTATTGTTTCGTCGACGCTGTTACCAATTCCACCGCCCCGAATGATTATAATGTCTACTTTATCCCGATTGGAACTCAGCTCACCAAGGGAAAACTCACCTGCAACGAGTGTCTCCGGTCGACAATGGATATGTACGCCCAGTGGGCCAGGGTGGATGGTCAAGCTCTTGACGCGACCTATCTCCCTTCGGCGAAGATCGTCAATGAATTCTGTGGCTCCGGCTTTGCGACTACCAATATCACCATCGGCTCTGATAATGTCACTGCCGGTGCCGGCCTCATGGTTCCATTACCCTCCCGATTTGCCTTGTCTTTAATCACTGTCACGGTCGGAGCTCTATCGTTGGGGATATTATAGCGCAGGCTAGATGTATATTTGGCAGATTTTTTTCTTTGGTGTTTATTCATGGCCTCTCTCCTTCATGCCCATTTTTTTTTGGAGTTACGGTCACGCTTGATGACAGCGAATTCCCATGTTAATATTTACTTAACCTTGTTTATTTTCAATCCGACTACATATCAACGGCTAAGGCTAGAATTGATTCTCCACTAAGGCAAGTTTGGAGTTCGTGAAGATCTACAAGCTCTATAAATAGCGGTCGCTATTTACTTCCCCATGTACGACCAATCTCCCCTGATTCCAGGGGTACAGCCATAAAACATTTGAACTGCAATTCTAAGGGGAAGAATACAACCCCAGGTTTGAATTTCATGCGAACTGCAGGATCCCCTTATCACTACCTCCACATCCCTTTTGGCCCCCACCCATGATGAGAAGCCTTGCGGGGGCCATTCTCCAATCAAGGTAAACACACCACTGAAGTCGACCCCAAAAAGGCAAGTCAGCGTAAATCCCAAAATCGGAATAAATCTCATACCGTTCGCAATCGTCGTTGGCGAAGGAATCCAGCTTACCTTACCCCTCACCTGCATTAGACCTCATGATGGGTTCACTTGGGGCGCCCCGCGATCCAACAGCTCAACTGGACACTGTTTGCCCATTGGCTGACTCGCTTTACAACTCCACTCGTCTGTCAACCTCACTCGTGAGCCAGGCAGCGAGTGAGTTGGGGTTACTGCTGACAGTATTGGCTTCTACAAAGACGAATGCGGTGCTATGTACGGAAACGCCGCTGATAACTGGCTTACCGGAGATCTTGGAGTGTTGTCGTGCGGTCCTATTGGATCTACAGACTGTTTCGTCGTGCCCTGGTGGAGCCGGGTCTCAGCTGCAGATTACCGAGATTCGATCGCGGCTTGGGTCGATTATCTTTGAGCTTAGTATGATGAATGCCAATATGGCTATGTGAGTGTATGTTTATCTTGATGAAGGGTGTTGACTAATGTTGGTGAAAGATCATCGCAGAATAATGTTAATAAGGCGATGAGGAGCTTCATTGATGATATCCATGCTGGCAAGCGAGATGCGTTGCTCGTTCTTAATGCTCTTGATTTGGGACCATCTCGCTCTCCAACGGATGAGGCATGGCAGAATCTGCAGCATGAACTAGTCGATGTTGGCATTGCTCCGGAATTATCACATCAAGATCATGACTTTATCATCAGCGTCCTTGACAAGGCTGTCAAAGATGAGAATCTCTTACAGAGCAGGCAGGCAGCACACATCAGGGACACACCACGATCACCAAGAGATCAAGCACCAAGGAATCCTTTCCCGAGAAATGCTGCACCAACAAATCATTATCATGAAGTACATATTATGAGTGACACAGACAAAATAGCTCTACCACGGGGACTCTCGGACTTACCCATCTCTGTCACGTCAGAGATGCAAGCGGACGCCGATAAACAAGTCCTACAAGAAGAATTTCCCGAACCAGTACTGTCAGCAACATACAGCCCAGGCCACGACACAAATGACGAGAATTTCTGCGAGAATTTTCCTATGCCCCTAGAAGCTGAGCCAGGAAGCTCAACCACTCTTTCAGGAACCTACTCAGATGCTAGTTCATCTAGGGGAAGTTCCTCATATCCGAATATTGTCCGAACCAAGAAGCCTAACATCATGCGGAAGATGAAATTCAAGTTCACGACCAGCAAGGACGAATTCATCGCTATAGTAAAACAGGGCGGACTGTACGCTGTCCAGAGCGCCCTTAATAAAGGCGCCGATGTGAATACGAGGGATTCACACGGTCAGACAGCCTTGATGGTTGCTATTTTGTTTTCACAAGAGCACATTGTCGATTTATTATTGGAATATGATGCGAATACAGCATTGATGTCTGCGAAGGGAGACTCTGCGTTGAGTATTGCTGCTTCGAGGGGCGCTGAAAGGATTGTCCGGACGTTGCTAGTTCGTGGAGCGGCAGTTGATGGACGCAAGAACTTAGGGAACAAGGCACTATCTCAGGCTGCCGAATGGGGACATGAGAATGTTGTTCGATTGTTGTTTAATGCAGGTGCGGATATCAACGGGCTTTCTCACACGGGGGACACTGCGCTTTCGCAAGCCGCTATGAATGGCCATCTGGATATTGTTCGGTTCTTGTTGGATAATGGGGCACTGCCGGATCATACTGCCTACCCACGGAAGACGGCTCTTTATAAAGCTGTTGAGCAGGATAGGCCTGAGGTGGTGAGGGTGCTATTGCAGCATGGAGCGGACCCTAATCTTCCGGAGTCTATTCGAGCCTGGACACCGTTGACGTTGGCTGCTATGCATGGAAGAACGGAGATGCTTGCTATGCTCAATTACGGGACGGGGCTTACACCCTACCAATACAAATACTGAGGGAAATTAGTCATTTTGAGCGTTTGTTTGGTGGATCATATAGCGTCAAGTTTAGCGTTGACTTTTGATTTTATTGTGCCTGAAATGTACTCGCGAAGATATCCATGTTGTTCACAATCTAATGAGTCCGTTGAGCTCGATTCCATGTTGGTAATAGGTGCAGACTCTGAAATCATGATGGAATCGTTGTTGGCAATCAGGCAAATATATTCCCGTCAAACCGCGGTAATGTATGTCCAGAGCGACAGCAATCGACGAAGCGCATTCAAGAAGTATGAACAGGCAATATGCAAAGAAGATCATGTTCAGAAGCAAAGACATAGCTCTTGTCGTCGTCAGTGAAAGCAGGAAGGTATGGGCGCAAGACATGAATAAAAAAGAATCGCTCAAGTGAAGGAAATCAAATCTACATGTTCAGCTCTGGCGTTTAAAACTGTCTCCCAGGGCAACGCCGACAAGACTCTGTGGTTCACCGCCAAAGCTAGTACCACTGTTGCTTGTAGGAGAGCCAGCCCCGGAGGCAGGACCAGAAATAGGACTTTGTGCGGCATCACGGTCCCGCTTCACGCGGAAATAGCCGAGCTTTGCAAATCGGCTGAGATGAGACCAGAAATGTCGTCCAGCTGGGTGTGCCCCAATACGTTCGAGTAAATCGCATGTCGCTTCACGTACCACCTGGTCGGGATGGAAAAGACCCATGCTGAGGTAGAACAGGCCAGCCTGGTTCTCCGGAGCAGCCGCGAGCAGTTGACAAATGCCAGCATAGTCCTTGACTGCATGGGCGAGAGCTAGATAGATGGCACCCGCGTCCGCATGAGATAGTTTCAAAGACCGCAGTCGATCGTGATGATGATTCAGGTCTGGTTTTTGAATAGGGCGCGCAGGCCAGTACTTGGCTGCAATGTCTTGAATATAAGAATAATATGATCTGGTATTCCGCCAGCCCTCGATTCGAGAAACAGATGCTGAAAGCTCACGTTGCTTGGCAACTTCATCTTGCCATACATAACCATGGCCCCGAAGAGATGATGGGTCTAAAGCATCTGTTTGTTGACCCGTAGGGCTGTCAGGGGACAGCTCCTCGCCAGGACCGATGATATAGAGATTAGAAGCTCCATAGACAGCCTCCTCGAAGGCGGCAGAGACGCGGACAAACTTCATTATGTAAGCAGACCACTTCGCCCGGATTGCATTCTCACCATGACGTTGGCTGATGCTGCGTAAGATATCTTCCATGAACAAAGTGTCTCCCGTGGGGTCTTGATTGGCATTAGAAGCCTGGCTGGGCAAAATGGAACTCTGTTGTTGGAAGAACAGGAGACCCTCTGTTACAGGAGCAGGCTCAACGTGACTGGAAATCTTCATTCTACCCGTTGGTAAATCGCATAGCACATCCCACCATTCTGGGTGATTGGCAAAAGTCGGATTTGTGACACCAGCAATAAAACCGGGGACCTTGAGAAGATCATCAATTTTGGTGAGATCAGTATAAGGGAAAGCATGACGGGTGAATCCCCGCAGAACACCGCCAGATGCAAGTGCACAAGCTGCAAGAACTGCCTCGGCCACTTCCCCTGACGGGCGGTTGTGTCCCAAAAAGACCACCCGTTTCTGGGTGAGAATTGCATTGACAAGCACAATAATGGGATGAGTGAGCGGGCCACTGGTGGTCAGATGAGGATGGCTCGGGAAAGGTTGAGGAGAAGTAGCATGAGGCCCGGCGAAAGTCTGGATGAGCTTGACGAGGGAAAAGTCTCCCACTGTCTCGGGCCAAATGACTGTAGGAATTTTGACAGGGATCGGTATGTCGTTATACACCACTTTCGACTCGAACTCGTGGGTATCTCGCGGGAGAACGTATCGACTCATTTTCTTTGGCGAGGGGGGAACATCTCCATTTTCCATCTCCTCTTCTTCCCGCTGGCGAACCATTTGCTCAAACTTTTCGATGAACATTTCTTTTGTGTTGCTAGACTGCAAGATGTGACGTTCCAAGAGTGACATCTTCGGCATTAATGAGAGGTCCATGGAGTTAACAGCATCGTACAAGGAAGCAAGGGTTTCGGGATAGGGTGATTTGAAGTAGTCTTCGAGCGCGAGTAGTAGGAGCGGCTAAATATGTCAGTCTTGCGTTTGGAATATTTTTAGCTGAGACGCACCTTGTATATGTGGAGAAATGAATGTCTTGTACAAATTGCCATCGCCTTGACCACTGCACCTCTATAGTGCTGTCAGCGCCTGCATGCTGCTACATGGACGAATTTGAATTACCTTCGAACCGTATTATCCTGCTTAGTATTCACCAAGTTCAGAACATACATCAAGGGCGGGCCTTCGCCGCCCTCCTCGTCGTCACTGCTGTCCTCGTCCGAGGCCTCGTCCGGCTGCTCTTCTTGAAGGTGGGCGGCTTCCTCGTTTGCATGATATTTTGACTTTCGTTTCTTCTTTTTCTTTCCATCCTCCGTCTCTTCCTCTTCTTCACCGCTGGTATCCTTATGCAAGAAGAAAATCGTCCAGTCCTGGCTTCGCACGTGTGTTTGGTCGGGCAGCATTAGCTCTGCTAGCATGCTCTCGTCACCACTGATCGCTGCGGGGTACTGATGCTCCATAATCGGACCTCGATCAATGTGGAACGATGCCACCAAGATATACTCCACATGGCGCTCCGACGAGTCTAGCGGGTATTGTGACTTGCATCGGCGCTGCTTGTACCCCGCCGAATTCTCGGTTGATGTGCGGCGAAAGGACATTTGAGAGCCGCTCGGCGAGCGGCCCACAAATGAGGGAGAAGGAGAGAGTCGAGGAAGGCCATTGGTCTTTGGATTAGAAGTGGACAGGGAGTCGTTTGACGGTCGATACGGCAGCGTCGTGGCCATCTTCGGAGGGGCAATTAATTGAGACAGGAGCTCCGGGCTAGGCGATGAGATTGAATGGCATGCCTGATTAAAGCAGGTCTGAACTGCAGGGAAATGAAGAAAATAGTGACAGATCAAGGAGTCGACAAAATTGTGTGTGCTGCAAGCCAATCACTGCAGGCCCGAGCGACGGTTCAGGGGTCGATGCTCAGAAAACGGAGGATCTCCACAGCGGGGGCGATAGGCGATAACAGCTGCAGTATACATGATGTCGCGTTACATGAAGGTCTCGTCGAATAAGATTTACAGGGATTGAATAGGATGTCTAATGAGTCCGGCTGATCTATCTGATTCACACAGAAAGTTGAGAGCTCCAAACTTTAAGAAATCCATTCTGTCAGTGTTGATACACCACTCTGCACGTGCCTTGACCGGGCCGACTATGTTGCCGGGGCATTGTTTACTTACCTTCGTCACTCCGATCTCCGCACTACTGAGATTACAGCTTTTCATTCATTCAACGATGGTATGACCAAAGAGAAATCAAAAGAATGGACATGCGCTAATTAAAATTAAGGCAAACAACCCAACTTTCAAGCCTTCACCATTATCTTTTGGTGGGCCGAGGGCTTCGCCGTTCCGGCGACCGTCCACGCCCAACTCCCCGCCCTCAGCAGGTCGCCCAGCCACCCCAGGGAGTTCCCCGAGCAGAGGTTACACTCCGATGGTATCACCGAGCAAGTTGAATCAAACATATACCGTGGAAGATAGGGAATCAGTCTCCCCGCGGGCGGAACCAATCCCGCAACCAAAATTCACTCGAGAACTTCCTCCATCTCCCACCAAGGGAGCACGGTCACCCGGTTTTACATCGCCAATTGTGGGCAGGTCGAGTGGAATGGTAAACGCGACTACCGACGCCTCCTCAAAGATACCGCCAGCTCAGCTAAGGGAGATTCGGGAAGCATTTCAGGTTCTTGATAGAGATAACGATGGACTGGTCAACAAAGATGACGTCGCTGATGTTTTGACCAACTTGGGTAGGTATTCTGAACCGATCAAAACATGCGACCAATGGTCAAGTGCAGTCACTGACTCCATGTCTTTTTCTAGGTCAAGATGCAAATCACTCCACCCTTTCGCGATTCTTCCCACCTGGAGCTGAACAAAAGATCAACTTTGCAACCTTTTTGAATGCCCTGTCTCAATTAATGTCCCCGATGTCGTCATCCCAAGAGCTTCTCAACGCCCTGGCAGCATTCGACGATGACGATAACGGCCAGATTGACGTCGCGGAATTACGTGATGCCTTGCTACATACAGCACCCGAAGATGGTGTGGTCCCGTTGACAGAGCGACAGATCGATGAAGTTCTCAGCGGGTTTACTGGGCGGCGCGCATTCGGCGCAAAATCAGGTGGAATGGGCAAGAGAGCGGAAGTCTTCCAGTACCATGACTTTGTTCGCAGCATAGTGGGAGGAGACAATGGGAACAATGGAAGACGGGAGACTGGCACTGCTCCAGCTTGAAATGCGTGATGCGTAATGTGGGCGTTGATGGTGTTTACTTTGTTTTTATATTTTGTATTTGCGCGGGCGCTCTAGCCAAGCTCGTATTTGTGAATCTATATTTTAAATCGATCGTGCAGTATGTACCAATCAGAACGAGACTTTGAATGTTTCAGATCTAAGCAAATGCGTAGCTGATTGGTGACGCGTGCGCTCAGGATTTCTCCAACGGCAGAAAATCATCTCCAGCCACCGCGCCAACTCGATTTCTTACCCAGCCCGTTACACAACCCCCTCAGTCCGTGTAGTGCCCATCAGATGCAATTACAGCTTTGAAATGGCTCACAGTCACGCTTCCTGGGCCTTCGATGGCCCTGCCGAGGCTCCGCCATCGCCGCGGACAATGCGCACGCTGCGGAAGATCCGATCGCATCAAGTCCTGACGACCTCGAGCGCCCTCATTGCACAAACCCAATCCTCTCAGTCTTCGGGGACCCGCGACAGTGAGGATGGAACAGCTATAGCACTTGGCAATGCTACTGTGCGAACACCCGCGCATCGTCGAGCGCGATCTAATAGTGATGCAGCTGCTCGCATGGCGGCTCTGACCGCACCCGCTCCAACACGACGCCCTCCACGGAAAACTGGGTCAGGGATAGGGATCAAGAAATCGCCTTTGGAAACATTTCTACGCGATGGGCCGCAGAACGGGCAAGGCCGGGAAGGGCTACAGGAACTGAAGCTACTTGTTCTATCATGCAGAGTAGACGCGGATGGAGATGGCATGGTAAGATACTTGCTGATTGCAGTAATGCTTGTCTAACATTGTCACAGTCACCTTACCGAATCTACTTATGGCTTGTCCTCCTCAATATCCCCCCCGTCCCCACCGATGAATACCTTGCTTTTATTCACCGTGGCCGTTCCCCCCGCATACGCCAAAATCCGCAATGACACATTCCGCACTTTAGCCACCGATCCTCTGTTTAAACGCCGCGTCACAGAAGCTAGCTTGATTCGATTGTTAAATGCTGTGGCATGGAAACTGCACGACTCAAAAACAAAACGGAAATCTCGGCCTTCTTCCAGACGACGCGAGATGGAGCTATTAGTCAATACACCACCGAGGATCGACGAGGATCCCGAAGACCCAGGCTCTTCGAATAGCGCGCATGTAAATGACTCTGCAATCTACGTGCAAGGAATGAATGTCCTCTGCGCTCCCTTCCTCTATGCAGCCCGCAGCGAAGTAGAAGCGTTTGCTCTATTCCACTTCTTTGTCACCAAGGAATGCCCGGGTTACATTCGAGGTGCTATGGATGGAGTACATAGGGGTCTTCGACTAGTTGACAGATGCCTAGAGATTGTGGAGCCTAAACTTGCTGCCCACCTCTTCTCCAAGGGTATGTATGCAGAGCTCTATGCCTTCCCATCTGTCCTCACGCTCTGCGCTTGTACACCACCGCTTCCTGAAGTTCTCCACCTATGGGATTTCCTCTTCGCCTACGGATCTCATCTCAATATTGTTTGTATTGTGGCCCAATTAGTCCGTATGCGGGACACGCTTCTCGCAAGTGATAAGTACGTACTGTCATCCATATTTTCAACTGGTGAAGCTAATAATGGACTAGCCCGAACAAAATACTTCGAAATCTCCCTCCTCTCAATGCCAAGGAAATCATCGCTCTGACAGTACTCCTGGTGCAGAGGATTCCTTCTGATTTATATGCTGAAATGGTCACCCATGCGAAATGATCCATCAATTCTCTTGCACTGCATTGTTTGCACTGTATTGTATTTCTGTTGAGCTTTTATGATTCCAGGTTCTGGCGTTGGTGCGTTTGCAACTATTAATGCAGCGGATGAGGCATGAGATACGATATTTGTATCACCACGGCATCTTAGGATATGTTTGTTAAATGAAATGATGATTCCACATGATCCAATCCATGTCCTCTATAGGTATACATGTCCTCTATAGGTATACATGTCCTCTATAGGTATATTTATCAGCAGTCCGCAGCCTCAGTGTTGTTTACGATGGACATATATGAACAGAACCTATTTTGACCCAGTATGCGTCGAGGGACAAAATTTGGCTCTCAATGCGTTTGCATTCAATATGAGTCTGACTTCAGCCCTTGATGGGCACAGGAGGCCTTTCTACTTCGTGGTGTGAATGTCCAGTAGTGATGTCGCAGATTCTCGAATACAAACTCAGTCACCTCCAACCATTTCATGTGTTGGCATCTTGGTGAGCAGAACTGAAGTAACCCCAGGAATAGTACTCACCAGGGCTGCCCGCCACCTTTTTTTCAGCTCCTTCGGTTTGAATTTGAGTGTGCTTGACCATCCAATCCCTGAAGGCATATCAGCTGCCCAGGTACTTGGCACCTTAAGTTCACCTCGGCTGATCAGGAGAAGAGTCACCTGCACGTCAGCAACGGTTGGAATTATTCTGAGCTATTTAGAACTTCTAATAACATTTTCTTCCAAAGCAAGAGTGGTTGTGGCTTAGTCTGGAGTCAAATAGCACTGGCGGCAACCCCGAGTCGATCTCGATCGTAGGAGGCCTTATCTTAGAAGTAAGCTTAATCTTAGGAATTAGTTGTGGAACGGATGACAGGTGCAGCTTTTTCCAAGCCCAACTTCTGACGAAGGTGGTGTATCTCCAAAATTATCTCAAAGATGCAAAGGCGTGGTGATATTAGGCGCACCGTCGATGGTATAAATACAAATATCCAGCGTCGCTCCCTTGTGCTTCAATTTTAAAACAGCCATTCTATTGTCTCTTGAGAAACTGCCACCAATTCAACTAGAACCTTGCCAAATATGTTTACACACGCAATTGCCAAGTTGCTCTTCGTTGGCTACGCCAGCGCAATCTCAGTAACTCTATACAGTAAAACTGGGGCTAGTAGTGCATATGCAGTGAATACTGACGGCAGTTGCTGTAAGGCTAGCGAGGACTGATCCTCTCTCACAAGAGAGAATTCAGCTAATAGAACCAACAGTTACTCTTCACGGAGGTACGCTCCAGCAATACAATGACAATCTCAAAGCAATGGATATTCCCAGTGGTTATCAATGCGCCATTTGGCAGTACGTTCTCCCGCGGGTTTGTCATATTTTACAGAATTAACAATGTTTAGAAACTACAATTGTCAAGGTAGACACACGAACAACTTCGGCGGATTTCAGCAGATAAGCCAAGTCTGCGAAAACCATTATCCCAACAATCCGACCAATGTTTGGAGCAGAGGGGCTTCATCTTTCAAATGCTGTCCAGCAGGTTCAACTGCAAGTTGGTGCGCTGGGTCAATTCCGGGCTGTACTTGACACTTCCAAGGCAAGGCTCTAAGACTGCGGTCATGTACCTAGTTGGGCTTATTATAGGAGTTGAGTGGGCGACAAATAGGTGGCTAGATAGCGTAGGAGAGCTTCAATGATCCGAGTCCTGAGCAGAATACGCATCCATCGATCTCCATAAAACCATACAATATCACCACATGTCAAGCTACAGCAAGATTGCAATCAACAAGTTCCATTCAATCAACCGACATAATACATTATATCCATAGCCATTACTCCCACGCAAACAGTTTATCAACCAGTTCCCAGGCCTAGGTAGGCGCCGACGTTGATAACAACTCTAATGATGGACCCTGACCCGATCCATCAACAACGAGCGGCTTACAAAGATCCATTCCCTTGGTCACATTCTCTTCATTAGCCTTGGCACACTTGGATCCTATTCTCTTCGAGATCATTTCCAGTAAGTCCGGATCGGAAGGCCCCATGGACCCATCCCAGCTTCCACTGCGTGTGATAGTAGGTCTGGTATCCATCTTCACGCGAATGCGCGAGCCCATGAATACCATATTATTGAGCATCGTGATAGCCCGCTTCGCCTCCTCGACAGTGTGCATAATCGCCGACCCGTGCGTCTGTGCTTGGTTCGACTTTGCATCGGAGGTTACAACCACATTACATTGTTCCACTTTCCCAGCGCCCTGGAGCAGATTCTCCAGGTCCGACGCTGTGGTTGTTTTGTGAAGGTTCTTGATACAGACTGCTCGCTGGGAAAGGTCGCTTGTCGGAGTGATGGTCGAGTCTCTGGTCCAGGGTTTGTTTGGGTGCGGGCAGTACTCGCCCATGCTGGACTCTGGCAGTGGCTGGATAGGTGACATTGGGTACATGGGGTACATGGGCATCATGTTCCAGGCTGGAGGGTCGAATGTGGTGCAGTGCATCATTGGGGAGGGCGGGAAGCATTGCATTGGCTGGGCGTGGGGGTCTGGCATGATGGGGACGAATTGCTGGGGGCCCATTGGCATGGTGCTCATCATGGGTCCGAAGTCGCAGGGGTATGTGTAGGTAGTAGCTGGAGACTGGACGGATCTAGTGACTGTTAGTTTTGCGTAGAAGGTCTGTAGATCTCGAAGACTTACTCGGGCGAGATTGGCGATGGAGGCATGGCTACACTGCCCGACCGAGGCGGGGTCGAATGACCGGACATGTAGCTCTGGATCATGGCCGGTGGGCTCCTGGTAGGGCCGGCAATGGGCTTTGTAGGAGCACTGGTACGCGCTAGCGTAACGACCAAGCTTTGGCCTTCCCATCCGTTGGTTGATAGCCGGTCTGCATATTCGGTCAACTTCGTTCGGAATTGGGAGCCCTGGAGATCACCTACGATAAGTCCGCCACGCTTCATCTTCATTCTTGACTATGATTTGTCCCAATCCAGTGGGGAATCCATGGCTGTCGTCGTATACAACAGCCTGCCGGATGTGTTGTGCCGTTTGGCGCACCAAGTCTTTCAATTCTTGCCAGCGACAGTGCGCAGGGATCTAAAACCAGTCAGAAAATGTATCAAGTGGGGGTTGGGAGAGACTGACGCCCTGGAGAAATACGACGAATTCATCGTCTGACCTGCGCGATCTCGGACTGCGTCCTTTCTCTCGGCCAAGGTAAGGCATTGTATATAGTTGAGGATACCCGGATGGTAGGGGCTGAATTGAGATAGCCCGTTTGACCGGGAGCTAAAGAGGATTTATCGGGGTATTGATGCGTCCAAGGTTGTCTCTACTAATTTTCGGTAGTAGATATTGCGAAACCGACGATCTCGTGTCCGACCAGGATAGTTCGGTCGGGACTGTAAGTAAAATCGTGGCCTAATGTACCTGCAAGTAGCTCGTCTCGATTAGCTTTAAGCCATTGGAGATCGATGCGAACAGGAATTGGTTGTAAATCAAACTAGACCGAGTCTCATGTGTATCGACATCACCAGGCATAAAGACAAGACATTCGAATGTTTCTGGGGTACGGATACGCAAGGCACTCAACATACCTAGCTTTTGCGAAGTTAATGCAGGATCACAACGCACTGGAAGAAAATAAACCACGAGCTGGATCGCTGGGACTATTATAGGAGAATCAATGCCAGGAGAGAAAAGGAAAGGTGTCTGGATGTTTCACAGAGAAAGCCCATCGTGGATAAATCATGGAGCAGCGACTAGCGAATAAATTGGAGCATTGCTAATAATGGGGATTCTGCACCAGCCGGGAGGCGAGACCCGGAGCTGCATTACGAGCAGGTAGCGCTAGCCAATAACAGTCAGGGAGGATGGGGAACTCTTGTCTGTGAGGCCGCGATATGTCATTTCTGTCACGACGAAGCCCGAGCTCAGCTCCATTCCGGCCACCAAATGCAATAATCATGCCCCCCCGTACCACCCCGCTGGTAATAGTTCACAGGAACAGGAAGATGCACTTGTCACCTTTTGCTTGCTTTTTCTTCACTGAAAGGGTGGTCCCGGTCTCTTATAGGTCGAGCCAATGACTAATTGTGAAAATCCTAGGAGAAAGTCGCACACCCGCAAGTGGAGTGCACGAAACGCAAGTTATAAGATCTTCTACTAGATGCAGCGCTTAACATGTTTCGAGTTACACCGCTGGAGATCGGATCGGACAAGGGTGAAGAGCTTCTGAATGAGAAAAAGGGTGGAGTTCTGAAGCGAAAGCGGGCCAAACCGTATCAATCACATTGCAGAAGTGAAAACCCCATCTGCAGAATTGCCTCGGGGTGGAGTTCAGATGTCCTCAGTCAGATCCGATCCGATGAACACCCTAGCGACAAATAAGAATGCCCTTTTTTTTATTTTAAAAACTGAGATCGACGGAGTGGCCGATTTTCCCCTGTAACCTGAGCAATCAACAGATGCACGCCATCCGGGCCGTGCCAAGTGGACGTCAATAGATCCTCATGTTTACGGGAGCACCGAAGGTTCCTGCAGATCTGCGATCGTGGCTGGCTGTAAAACTGCGGGTAGAGCCTGGTCTATTGACACTGCACCGATTCCCCCACATGAACAAGATTTCCTCGTCATTCCGGCTGCTCCAAAGCCTGGAAACCTTTCGCAGTTGATAAGACGGCATCCCCTGGTGGCGGCGTCAAGGGTCTGTCACACTGCAGCTGCCCCTCCATTCTTGTGGGTTTTGGTTTTCTCGCACCTTCTCGGCCCCGAGATAGCGTAACTTGGCGCAAGCCTGCGGATCCGCCTAGAGATCGACGGTGGTGCTTCCAGTGCTGATCTGACGATCTGAAGAACCCTCTCTAGGCGGTAGAGTTTAGCGCAAAGGGTTCAAGCGTACTGTGTGACTTTACAAAGTAAGTCCTTCATGTTTCCAAGTTTCGAGGACTAAGTGACGTGCCCGTCAGGTATGGAAGGCAGAATGCTGTTGAACACGCGACCGTGGGAAAACCCTGGGACCTTGGGAGAGTAGCATTGGCACCGGTGGAGCAGAAGGCTGAAAGGGTGAGGTGTGGCGTTTCCTGAAGAAGATCTATTTCCCGTCTACTGATCCTAGCCACTAAGTCTTGTTCATTGATCAGATCTCGAGTCTGGAGTATTTGCACATGAAATTCAAAGCATAGATTCTACTGTCTAATTCACACGTCGCAAATGATCGCTCAGAAAGAGCATGCAAGATACCAGGCTTCAAACGTGTATGCAATGCAGCAATGTATATGATACAGCAAACCCCGAATGCCGAGGTCCCGAGCTCTCGACTTCTGCTTTCCCTGTTCCCCCCCAATTTCCAGATACATGCGCCTGCACTGAAAAGGAGCGCAAGGTTGATTCTCTCGTGTATGGTACATATCAGGATGAAGTGGATCATTTGGTCGGAGAAAGAAATCCACTGCGACCGGCGTGCGAGGGAATGACTGGGTCCCGCACAGGCCCTGCCATAAGGAGGGTCAGCCGGGCGAGTCGAAAAGGTCGTCGAAGCGACCTTGAAATGTCGGGTTCATTGTTCAGCTTGAACAGTAGAAAGGACAGGCCTGTGGTGATGGTGTATCGGTGGTTTCCATATTTGGTAGATATTAATTCCAGTGGAGTTCGAGTTTCAACTCATAGTGGCGTTGTATGATCACCGGACGAATCCGACCTTGGACGCACATCGATTGCAGTAGTAGGAGTTCATGCCGAACTGGACGGCGCCGCTGGACTGGGTTCCCACGCTGAGAGACTGTTGACAACGGGAGCAACGGACAATATCCAGGGTGACAGGAGACGCGACGGTGGGACCGGGGACACCGGTTGAGATAGTAAGAGGTGCGTCCATGTTGGTGATGTGAAGGGAAAGAGAGGAAGGAAAGGGGTTTTATGTTTACTCAAGCTCATGAGCGCATCCCTTTTTGGGGCCCCAGTAGGTTAATCGGGTAAAGCCCCCAAATACCGCTAGAGCAGCCACGGGCATAATGTATTGAAATCCGGTTTTAAGGAAATGTCATGCTATTCATTCACTGATTCCCTCGGTCACAAGTCATATTAAAGGTCATTAAAGTCGTTGGCGTCATCCCTTATCTGATATATTAAGTCAAACAATGGTGACTCCCAGGAAATCCACGTTGGATCGGCGCTCTCCATTGTTTCATGGTTTCGCCCCCGGAGTTTAGGGCTGGGAGTATCATACGGGGATTTCAGATTTCAATGATTTCACTTCCTTTTTTTCTCTCTCACTTTCACCCTCCTGCTGCACGGTGTTGTCATGGCGGGTCGACACTACGCATGGCGCCCAACTGGGGCATCACGGCTAGCACCTTGTCTGCGATCTAGCGAATGGTGAGAGCATGAGGGGCAGCTAGTCCGCCGATAGAGTGTGCTCAAGCCGTGGGATTGCGTAGATTCTAGCCGAATTCGGTAAAACCCAAAGACTGGCCAATTCGTAAGTGGTCGACGTCATCTCGCAGGAGACGTATTTCCGATGGTCCTGTAATGGAGTATATAGATCTCGATCAGAGTGATTCCTTGGTCAGTACCACTTCCAAAAGCCGGGGAGAAAGTAAACCGGATACCATATTTGGACCGTGGAATTAATCTCGATTGGCTTTGTTGATTGTTCAATCAATGGAGTCGTCAGTAGTTAGCGATCGATTTCAATAGTATATCCGTGGTTCCGCAATAGAAGACACAATGAAACCCTGGAAAATATTTCCATGTCAATTGAAAGAGGGGATTGGTGGGATGACGAGGGGACTCGCACTGGACATCAGTGTCCGTGGGGAGCACAGGTAAACAATGCATGGTCCACCGGTTGTTTCCGACTCCCGTTTGGGATCGACGCGACCACTTCCACTCAACTTATCAGGGTGTGACACGCAATGTGGCTTTGATCCATCATGCCCATTCCAACCCGTACGGCCTCCTTGCGAGAGCCCCGTCAGGTGAATCTCCGGCAGATTCAAACCCTGCTTTATTCCACTGGCTAAATTGCTGCAGACATCCCACATCGCTCGTCTGGCGCCCGGAGCGAAGGCACCCGCCCGTCCCACATCTACCCTGGAACCCCCTAAAGATACCGTTACCTCCAATCGGGCTCGAACGCTTCTACCTCAGCGCAGTAACCCCCTGCGAGAGGATGGCGCGACTACCCGACTCCCTCCGCCTGAGAGACGGCCTCGAGAGACGTCACCCAAGAGACCGATAAACGAAAAGCAGGGCCCTACCCCGACGGCGACACCGCCGACCAGCACCACAGCTCCTACTCGTCGCCAGAGTCTCTTGCGCCCTGCGCCTGTGAAACCATCCACTACTCGCAATGTCTCAGTACCAACAAAGACCGCGACCGCGACCCCGGCGTTTAGACCGCCATCCCCGCGGAAACCGTCGCTGCGTTCGCCGACGCAAGCTTCCGCCCCCAGACCCCCTTCTCCAAAGAAGGCAGAGATGCCACCCCCTCCTCGTCCGACACGATCGTCTTCGCTGAGACAGCCGGTGAAGACCGATCCAACGGCGACCGTGAGAGGCCATGCACGACACCGCAGTCAGATGATTCCTCCAAACACAAAGTCAATGCAGCCAGATGCGGCTCCGAAACTCCGTTCGGGCTTTTCAAGCTACCAACAGCAGTCTTCGCCGAAGAAGCCGATTAAGCCTCCTACTCCTACTCCAGGAGAAACGCCTGCGTTGGGTGGTCTCATTCCGACGACCTGGCCGGACATTGCTGCTTTGCAGACGGAGTTGCTTCAGTTGAGTCTTTTTCATTCCAGCGCCCTGGAAAGACATGCAGAATGGAAGACCGAATGCGAATCCCAACTACGGACGAAATTTAATACTGTTGCGGGCCAATACCAATCTACGCAGAGAGACGAAAAGATGCGCCAATACCAGCTTAATGCACAAGCGCTAGGATCCTGGCTACAAAATTGTCGCGACCACAATGGGCAGCAAAGCTTTCCCGAACAAATCCAGATCCTATCTCAGGTTTTGCAGGAGGTGTCGGATCTAACCTGCACCGCAACCGGGTGCTATGCTCGCGTTGTCACCACATTAGAGACCTGGTTTGACCGTGCCGAAGAGATCCGGGGACGTCGCGAGACCTCTAGAGTTCTCGATGGGACTGATTTTGTTGATCCGCTGGACCGGACTTGGAAAGAAGAAGTACAAGGCTTGCAGGCCAAGCTGGAACTATGCGCACGGCAGCTTCAGACCCTAGATATCTTGGGCTTTGGGGAGGTTGAGCGTCTGGAACAGTCGGCTCTAACGCGGGTCGCTCAGGGTCTCGTGGAATATATTCAACTGCTGATGCAGGAACTCCGTGCCATGCGCATGGTCGAAACCGAGATGATCCGCTCTGAACGAGAGATCGTGGGTCAGCTCGCCACACAGTTGGCCTCGATTCCAACCAGCGGCACAAGGGCACGGGTTGGTGTCTGGAAATCTTAATGTAATGTGTATAATTAATAGTAGCAGTGACTATCCAATGTATGAATGTTTAATCCATTACAATACCATAAAGGGTTCATATTGATCAAGAATTGCATAGCTCTGTATTTATGCTGCCTGGTGACAAGGTTGTCTGGGCCGGGGCAATGAATAGCTCCGCGGTGGGAGAAAGTTGACATTCATCATAATCAGCCCATTCTATTGGTCAACCCGACCGGTCCAAAGAGCACAATGTGATGACGATGAGAATAACGCAGCCTTATAACCCTGGAAGCCTCACTGATGACGACTAATAATAGGGGCTAGTGCATCAAGACTATACCATGTGATCACACGTATCATATTCCAAAGCCAAGGCCAAACAAACTTCACTTCCACGTCAATACAATTCCCACAATGGAACCCCTCCCACCGCTGCCTAAAGTCCGGTTATCATCTATTCATCGTTTAAATTGTTTGATTCACCTCTGCATCTTTAAAGTCCTCGCAATTCTTTATTTCACTTACCGCAGAATCTACAATTCTACACCAGCGTCACGGCCTACATTCGTTAAATGCTATCCCTGCCGGCCGAGTCTGGAATGCCGCTTCTTCATTCCGCCAACGTATAAAAGTGGACAGGAGTTAGCCTTGTACTTCGATATCCACAGTGGAGGGTTTGCTTTCTGCGATGCAACTGTGGATGATGAGTTCTGTTCTTCTTGGGCCGCGCGGACAGGGATGATGGTCGCGAGCTTAAATTACCGCAAGGCTCCACTGTATCCGTTCCCGACTCCAACCTATGACCTCGCTAGCGTCATGAAGGCGGTGCTTAGCGATGAGGCTCTGCCTATTGATCAATCGCGCGTGGTTGTAGGTGGATTCAGTGCCGGTGGGAACCTTGCATTGTCGGTGTCCCAATTGCCTGGTTTCAGGGGAATTGTCAAAGCAATCATCTCCTACTACCCCATTCTCGATTTCGGTCAGCCACCTAATGAGAAGTTGGATTTAAGGCCGTGTCAAGATGGACCGAGGGATAGCCTGGAAAAGTCCTCTTGGTGGCTGGACTGGGGATATGTCTCGGTTGGCCAGGATAGACGCGATCCCCTGCTAAGTCCCTACTACGCAAAGAAAGAGAATCTTCCGGCGAATATCTACATGGTCGGTGCGGAGTGGGATATGTTGCGCCTGGAAGCTCAAGAGATGATCCATAATCTGGCGGGTCTTGAGAGCAAGGAGGATCATGAAGAGGCGTTTGAGGAGGGGGGTTACAAGTGGACTCTTGCTTTGGGATGCCCTCATGGCTTCACTCATCCTAACAGAAGACGCTATTCAGAGGCGAGTAGGTTAAAACGCGAGGCTGATGTGATCTACGCGGAAGCGTATCATTGGTTGAAGAAAAGGGCCCTCGCGTAAGACAGGGCTGCTGTTTATTCCTTGACAGATCAAGAGTAGCGTTAGACCTATTGAAATATTTCTCCACTCATGTGTACGTACGATGATACTGAAAAACAAACATCAAATTATTCATCAATCTAACAAGTTACTGCGACCATAGGCCACCCGGGGCATATATCAAGATATTTGCCGTTACATCAGGTACCACCAAACAATTATACCAAATTTCCAAAGGGATTCCATCCTCCTTCGACCATCTCCACTGCCCGCTTTGTGGCCTCGTCAAGATCCTCCTTGGGCAGACCGAGGATCTCGTTTGCCACCGTGAGGTTAGAGGCAAAGTCGCTCTTATCATTATCCGCCCGAAATACACCTCCGTACAGCATCTTTGGGAAACCGGTGAAGATTCCTTTGGCCATTTCCTCGGCACCATCCTTGAGGCGCTTGGAGACGGGCTCATATTTGATCTCCCAGTCAGAGTCCGTTGTGCCGAGCACTCTGTTCAGACTATCCAACATGTCACGCTGGGAGACTTGAAAGCTGTACATACGGACCTGATTGAAATCTGTCAAGCACGGGCTGCTACCGGACTCCGGCAGACTGAGCAAAGCAGCGAATGCCCGACCACATTGGTTCCACGTGCTGACTGTGATGGTACGCTTGCCGTCGTCGAAAAATGTGACTTTCCGATCTTTGATCGTGAAGCCGAACCACTGCTCACCAATCGCCAGACTCCACTCGTACCAGAATCCACAGAAAAGCGCAACTGGTGACGAGACACCGTTATCGGCATCTTTCAATCGCTCAACGACGAGTTTACCGTAAGTATCGTCACTGGCAGAGTCTACTGGATATCCATAGGCGTTGGGCATGATATAAGTGACGCCGGCTTTTCCGGCAGCGGCGGTGATTCTCGCATGCAGATCGGGAGGTGCCTGAACCCCAAGGGTGATAGCAAGAAACTGCTGGCCTTTGAGGGCGCTGATAATCGAATCTTCGTCATCGTAGTCGACTTTGATGACGTTTACCCCCTCGGGGAATGTGCCGTTGCTGCCCTCTCGTCCGAGGGCAGTGACGTTGTGTTTCCCGGTTTCCAATAGAGCCTTGGCGAATGCACCACCAATACGACCACTGGCCTGTTTCAAGTTAGTTCGAGTACAAGAAGGGAAGGAAGAGGGAGAGAAGATCACATACACCGACAATTGCAACATTTTTGATGGGTTCGGTCGACATGGTGAGATTGGGCAGTAGTCACAAGAGGTAGAATTGCAAGAATGATCTAGATGAGTCACAATATGAATAGTAGAATGGAATGATGATTCTCCAAGCCATTTGAGGCAATGGATTCTCTATTTATATCGTCGAACTTGAGCATCATGGACTTAACGTTGTTCCAGCGAGCGGAGCTAAGGCCCGGAGATATGACAGAAAACGAACGGAGGTTAGCGCGACCCATGGATTCCACCCGATTCACCCTCACGCTAACCTCCATTCGTATCTATTCAACTCTAATTGGAATCATAGTGTTGGTCTCTCGGCAAGTGGGTCGGTCTGTCACAGTAAACTCATGATCGATCGACAAAGTACAGGGATCATTCTTGAAGCTTTCCGGACTTAGCCCTATATCGGGCTTAACGCCTTGAGCAAGTAGGAACTCAGCGTGAGAAAGGCTTTATGCCGAGCTGATAGTTGAATTAGAGTCTTGGATCATGCTATAGTAAATTCAAACCTGGCCATGCAAGGGAGATGTACTTTGACATTTCAATAGAGTTTGGTCTTACACGACGTCAAAGTACCAAGGCTGTATGCAAGCCAGAGTAATCGTTCGCTCCATTACAGCTCGCTCAGCTATCAAAATAAAAGTCCAGGCGCTTATTTCCTTGATCAGTAGTAGTCTCCAAGTAGGTAGCCCTCTCTTCCTGGTTCATTTTCTCCCACTGTGTCTTCTTCCAACGATTTCTACTAACGTAGTAGACCTTGGCAAGAGCGTATGCTATAATAGCAGCGACATTGATTGCAATAAGTTGCCTGTTACCTCGACGATAGAGGGGCTTATCGTCGGTTCGGTAGATGTTCGAAGAGGCGATACCAGAGAGCTGAATCATGATATTAAACAGAGCGGCACTGACAGCTCGGGTTCGAACGGAGTTACTCAAACGGGAGCACCATCCGACTTGCGCAGCCTGTGGATTGGGCCAGCCCAACAGAACAAATGTGACACCGTATAGGCCCCAGTTGGATAACGTGCCTGCTGACGTATACAAGACAATGAGAAGCGGAAGAGACCATAATTGGGCAAAGAGTCCGACAAGAGAAATTTGATTCACGCGCTCGCTTATTTCGGTAATCAAGAGTAGGTTTACTGCGGCGAAGACGGTCACCGGGATCGACAGGAGCGTTGTTTGGAAAGTGGTAAATCCGATGCCGGTAAGCGAAAGGGTGAGATAGGTCTTTGGAGGGGACGTGGGAATTTCAAAAAGAATCCCGAGGACATAGATGGGCCATAGATCAAAGTCCTTCAAGCTCTGCCAGAGCATACCAAGGGAAAGGGCTTGTCGATTATGCATATCTCCCTTGGAGGGATCATCGCGTAGGACACGGTTGACGATTATGGTCTCTTCCCGCTCGTTGAAAATGCCTGTTGGATTCCACCACGTTCGAGTTTGCGTTGGACCGGGCACCAAGAAGAGGAAACTCAAGCACCCAATAACAAGACTGATGAGCGCCTCAATCAAAAACAACCATCTCCACCCTTCACGCCCATCCACCCCGCGCATGTGCAAAACACCGTAGGCAATGAATGACGCGATGACACCGGACATGGAGTCCGTAAACCAGAACAATGCAAGCCGGAATGGCATTTCGGTCTTTGTGTAGAAGTAGGACAGGTACAGGATGGAGTCGGGAATGAAGCCACCCATAAAGAATCCTAGTAGGAACCGGCAAGCAAAGAAGCCAGCGCGATCATGCATGAAGAATTGTCCACCTGATGCTAAACTCCAAAGGATGATTTGAACAGGAATCCACCGATCCGGCCCAAGTCGCTTTCCAATCATCTGCGATGGGATCTCCGCAATCAAAAACCCTATTCGATACATATTTTGCGCGTTGTTATAGTCATTGGTCGTCAGGTTCAGATTTTCAAGTAGATTGTCGGCGGCGGCATTTCCCAAATTGCCTCTGTCGAGATTGAGGCCAAAGAACATGACTAGAATCCACAGAAGGATTCTCCAGTCGGTCTTTCGCCTGACTCGGGCTTCTTCGCCATATGTCCATCTTGCCTGTGGGTCGAAGCGGTGCAGGTTCTCGTATCCAGGATGGGGCGTGTAGAATTTTGCCAGCACCGGGTCATCGAAGACACTGCGAGTTGTAGCGGTGGCATCGGGGTCGTTCTTGGCGTGGCGGCGACGAAAGAATGAAAATAGTGACTGCGATGAGCGGGTGGGTTCGGCCTCTGCTAGATTCACGAACCCCCCTTGCTTGAGGGTTTCTTCCTCATTGGACTGGGTCCCAGCAGGTGCTGCATTTGCTAGATGAGAACTCTTATCCATCTGGACACAAAGGTCAAAGTCGTTCACTTATATTCGAGATACAATGTGAGTAGATATTCTTTCGCTTCCATTTCTGCAACTGTACCTGTATTTAAGTCCAGCTACAAGCCCGGCTAATAGCAACCGTGATCAAGGGCGTGATCAGAAGAAATGATGGTGTCATAATATAAACTGGGTGCGATACTCATGTCAAAGTACTTTTCTTCCAGGTATCTCGATCCTTATCCTTCGGAATGTGTAACTAAACCGTAGAGTGGACTGTGTTGACTATGTGCCTTCGTTACCGCCACATTTGTTCGCATTGGTCCCTTCCGAGGTGATTCGCCATGCGGGTGCGGATGGCATCAGCTCTTATACACCAATCAAATATCCTGGTTGACTGGATGGAATTTCGCAGTTTGGCCCTCATATTAGCCTAATATATGGATCCAATGAGCTGGCAGCCCTACAGAAAGGGTATTGGTGGAAATTCTTTCGATTACCAGTCAATCAGTCTAAGCGACGAGGAACTCACTATTTGCGAGCACCCTCGACTATCTTTACTTCCTCAACGGCTCTCTAAGATCAAAGTGGGGTTCATGAATAGTCACGTAGAGACTGTCATTGCCAGCAAACGCCCTCCACCAGTTTTATTGACGCCAGTTGAGTTTCATAATGCTAACCGCCAGGTCCAGTTAGTATTCGATATTAGTTTTAGAATGGCTTTATGCCGGTGAGGGGATGTGAGCCCGGGATCGTCTTCATAGGGCTCCTCTTGAAGCTGATGCCGGCAAAGGCAATTGTTGGGGACTGATGTTAAAAGCGCACCGTAGCCGTGTTGCAAGTTGGGATGTATGAGAATCATAGTTATCGATCACAACGATGTAAGACGAGTTGACTATTTCTTCTTTAGTGAACTACACATTCACAATGTCAACTCTAAAAAGATATTGAGCCAGTATCGATCGATGGATTGACCGGTGGTCGTTAGGAATATGGTAAAAGAGATAATTAATTGGGGAATGAGCCGACCAGCTATCGCTTGGAATCCGAGATTTTATAACGGGGATTACAATGCGAGTGAACAGGACTAGGGTCAAAGGCTTTCGCCCGCATTGTTGAGATCGACAGGATTGTACATGTAACAAGTCGCCCATCTTAATAGAAATTTGGAGAGCATTTCTTGCCAGGAGCTCATTCTTTCACGAGAGGGAAGAGTTCGGATCCGGTGGCGTCGTGCTAAGATCAAGATTTAATTACCCGACACCAGAGCACATCATCGTTAGGGTAAATCGCGTTTCCATGTCCTGGTATCACATCACCTTTCAAGGCTTAAGCTTTCGGGTCTGGGCTTTTTGCCAAGCAATATAATGTCAATTAATCCACCACTACTTTGCTGCGCTGTCTTGAGTTCAGAACAACGCGCCAGTATGACGGAGCGGGGTCAACTGCATCCCTATACGTTCCCTCGGGGTTCAACTCTCAAAACATTCAATCCTCAAACAGCCTTTCTCTTCCGAGGTTCTCCAGTGAAATTTAATCTGCCATGAGTGAACACAAAAATGTGCTTCTGCTTATCGCAGATGACCTCGGAAAACAACTGAGCTGCTACGGGTCAAAGAGCATTCTCACACCAAATATTGATCGGCTTGCGGATGGGGCCACTCGGTTTGATTATGCCTTTGCGAGTACTGCCTCGTGTAGTGGAAGTCGCTCTGTCATATATACCGGTCTTCATACTCATCAGAATGGACAATACGGACTCGCAAGTCATCGACATCATTTCGTCACCTTTGATCACGTCGAAACTCTGCCCCACTTACTGAATCAAAGTGGCTACCGGACGGGTATTTTGGGCAAGATCCATGTCGGACCATCTAACGTCTATCCTTGGAAGGAGAGAAAGGAAAGCGTCACTCGTGATGTCGCCGTTATTGCCGACCAAGCCAGGTCTTTCCTTCATGACGTTAAGCAAAGTCATCAGCCTTTTAGCTTGACTGTTGGGTTCCACGATCCTCATCGTGATCAAACCCGGGGTGGATTTGGCAATGACGCGGAATACGATTCTCGGGTTACTAAAGGCAATTATAATGCAGAGAATGTTGAAGTTCCGCCATTCATTACCGATTCTCCTGGAGCTCGATCGGAATTGGCCGAGTACTACAACTCGATACATCGGCTCGATCAAGGCGTGGGGATGATTCTGGATGCGCTGGATGATTCAGGCCTGGCTCAGTCTACTCTCGTGATTTTCATTAGCGACAACGGGCCACCGTTCATCAATTCCAAGACCACACTGTTTGATGCTGGAGTCCGACTACCCTTGATTATAAGACATCCCGGGTCTTCGCCAGCTATCAGTACAAATATGGTGTCATATGTCGATATTCTTCCCACTGTTTTGGATTTTGTTAATCATCCAGGGGCGAAGGATCCCGCAGGCAAGCGTCTCGGACGCTCCCTTCTTCCTTTGCTTGGAACCGCGTCTGGATATCCAAAATTCGATCATGTCTTCGGCTCTCATACCTTCCACGAGGTAACAAACTATTGGCCGACTCGTTTTATCCGAGACCGACGGTACAAGTACCATCGAAACCTGGCGTGGCGTTTGGACTTTCCATTTGCGGCTGACTTGTACGGGTCACTCTCATGGGAAGATATTCGAAATTCAACGGAAAAAGAGATCATGATTGGCGGCCGAAGACTGGAAGATTATTTCTTTCGCGCACCAGAAGAGCTGTATGATTTGGAAATTGACCCGGATGAAGTGAATAACTTGGTGAAGGACCATGAATATGCAGAAGTATTAGAAAACCTGAGATCGAGACTGGAGAGCTGGCAACGTCGAACTGAGGACCCTTGGCTGTACCGGGATGGAGTTTCATTATGGTTCATACGCAATCACATCAAAAATGGGTTAAGGGTCCCGGATAGATTGGACTTTGATCAAAATGAGCCAGGCAACCACCAAAGTGAAGGATTCGTAAAGGAGACACGCTGGGGAGACGATGTTCCAGAGTCATATTGAAGTCCCATTATTAAGATCGCATAAAGAATAAAGCTGCTTCTTATTGCCATTTTATCTTTCTAGCTACCATGACACATTCTATATTCTATCAATTGCTCAGCGCATTCCCTGCTCATTCGGGATCAATAGCCGCTCATATGTCGCATAACCATGTCCGTAGGCTGTCGAGGGCATGTGCTCGGGACTCATATTGGGTCCAAATTCACTTTGGCTTCCAGTAGTCACGATATCATGTCTTCTAAATGCTTGTGCCATACCTAATCCGAACTTTATCGCACGAATAATTTCCATCGGATTGAAGAGCCCAATCCAAGCGCGCACACCCAAGGGTCCTCCTTCATATCCCCGTGGGATGCTACCTTGGGTGGGTTTCTGGTAACCACCAGCTGCAGATTCTTGTAGACTAGGGTCGGAGACCTGAATTCCGTTTGTAAGCTTGTATGGCCCTACATTATAGGCGTAGTGGAAAAATATCGAAAATGGTACCATGTGTAGGCAGATGACGAGGTTGGGAATTCCAATGTTGACATCGGCGTAACTCAATGTTGACGTGGATTTGAGAACATTGGTAGAGCGCAGGATGGTGAAAATAATCTGACAGTGGTACTTAGTATCCTGATTCCCATGTCATTATTCGATATTCTTGCTTACTCTTTCCAGGAATGTTAGACCGACAATTAATTTAAATGCGAGGAGCTTCGAAAGAGGCTTATGACTGGCGAGGTGAGATTTCAGAGTTCGGTAGAAGGTAAGAACTGAGATGACAGCGAATGCGATCGAGACCGAAGTGATAATGGTCAACTAATACTATTAGCTCGCAAGCTCCACTTGAACAAAGTCCAATAGGCTTGGTTTAGGCTTACCCAAAGATGCGCAAAGTACACTTTGTTACTATCCAGACAATAGACCCCCGCAACCTGAGTAAAGTCGGTAGCGAGGCTTGTCAGAAGTGCAACAACTGGGTATTGGAAAATTGCAATCCATTGTTTCTGCGGAATGATTGTGTCAGACTCGGCAAGCCCCAGGAAGATAAACAAGCTTTTGTCTTATCGGCACACTTACACGGAACCATTCCAATCCTGTCAAAGGTGCCTTGTTCCCCTTCTTTTGCGGTGGTTGAAAAGCAACAAAGAACACGTCTACATTGGCCTGACTATCCCTCGCGATGAATTCGCACAACAGAAGGAAGAACGACCCCAACGCGACCGCCTGGAAAAGATCCAACCAGGGCGTGAGATAAACAAAAGCATGCGGATAACATATTGAAAGAAATGATGTTATCGTGTAGAGAGGAATCAAAAAGCAGATTTTGAGGATTCTATCTCACGTCAGCCTGGCTCCATACTTGATAAGAGATCTCGTACTTGATTTGCTCTCTTGGCTTGCTCAAATGAATGGCGTGCCAAAACATCAAAATGAATATTGCAACGCAAACAAAAGCTGTACACGCTCCAGAGATTATCATGTTGAGGCTATAGAAGGACATGCTCGGAAGTATATCTTGATCAGCAACTGTGCACGTGATTAGCCACTGTGTCTGCTATGGCATGACACTCCAAAGTTGAAGCATTGGAGGGAGATATACCGATAGCAAATGACTTAGGTATGGGACATGTGTGGTTGCTTTTCCCATCATTGTTGAAAAGTCCCATTTTGAAAAGAGTGATTGCAAATGAGCGATCGAATATTATGAAGATAGTGAAGACCTTTGTTTAGGATCGGAAGAGAATATATATGGGAAATCTGTGAAATGAATCTCTATGATATCTTCACCAGCACGGGGACCTGCATCCCTTAAATATCCATTGGTGTCGGGCGATGACACTTGATTCTGACAAGAGTCAATAGCATAGCCCACGTTAAACATCGATTAGCCCAACAGCTGAACGTTTTGATCCTTCCACATGGCGAAGACTACCCCAGATAGGTTAGCCTCGAATGATATATCCTAATGCGGCTAGCGCATTAAGTTTAAACTTTATCCGCCGAAGACCAGCCAAGACCAAGTACAGGGCCGATCAGCGTCTTTTTAATGTTAGCTCCATGGCGTCTGACTAGAAGCTGAATCGAAAGAATATACTAAATTGAGAGAATCCGAGGTTCACTTAGCTGGTCGCAACTTGTTGGTCAAAATGTACGGTTTTGGGCCGATGTATGCAGGTGGACGCCATTTTCGTAGACTAAATTCTGGTTCAGGCACCGCCACTCTTTCTAGTCCCCTTGCCAAGGATCCACCTCGAAATTTTCCATGCTTATTCTTGCATCTAAATTCTCATCGAGAGGAAACATGACTGAGACTTAGAACTCTATACTATCGGTTTAACACTATCGACTTGGTCGGATGAAATGAACCCACTGCCTGCTTGATTCCCACTTCATGCGCAATTCTTCCCAAGGCAAGGCTTGCTGCCTGCTTAGTCTCGGATTCTATTGCTGGTGACGCGAGGATCATCCTTAAAGGCCACGTCATCCTAAGAGACTCTGCCCAGCTCGGAGAGATGATGCCATTATCCGGGAGAAGACATGACAGGGTGCTCAAGATGCGTTTTCCTTTAACCTGTGATTCAGCGGAGATAATTTCTTGCAGATGGGCAATGCGTTCGGCAGAGCTTTCAGAAATATCTGTCAGACCCATTGTATTGAACAAAAGGTCTAGCGCGATCGTGTGCACACGAAGAATGCAGGCATCGACATGATTGCGGATTCGCAACTGCCCGCTGTGGTTTCTTTGTAATCTATCCATGCTGCTTTCTGACGGACAGGAGATGCATTCGTCAGCAAAAATCTCCAACGAGACTTTGAGATGGTCGTAGGCGTAAACTAGACCATCAATAGCTGCAAGTTTGCCGACTGTGGATGTGGCTTCATGAAACGATGAGTTTGCTACCCAACAGGCTCGAGCAACCTCATCTCCATAGGAGAATGATGGGACAAAGGATAATTGCTTCGTATCCATTCGTGACTGAATCGTATTCAACCATTCCCTAGATTCTGGGGCTGGGTCCGTGATGGATCTCAAGGATTGAATTTGCTTTTGGAAGATTAGCGGAGCCTTGACGGAGGAACCATGACAACAGACGAACAATGAAATGATAGGCAATTTGAAAAAGTTGACAGCCTGTGGGTGTTTGGAATTGTTGGAAGCCTCTTGATCGTAATAGATGTCCAAGGGCTCTGCTGTGAATGTCCCAATTCACTGGGCCCTCGTAAGAACCACAATCGCCACGCATGAGCTGATTGAATGTGAGCGTGTTGAATTTATTTAGGATGTAGAGGAGGGCTTACCTCATATAAAGATGAGAACCAGACCGCTAACAGGGTCGAATCTTCTTTTTGGTGGGTAGGGTGTGATAGATCTGCTCGCAAACCCCGCAAAGTCCTCCCATATAGAGATTTGTGCGCAATTGCCGATTTTTGTGAGCTAGTCTGATTTGCCAGATATACATATCCTACTGCATGGGCCGCGAGACAGAGAGTAGAATCCGCCTTGGCGCGGCCCAGCAGGATAGGCAAACATTCTAACGATCCATTTGTGCGGCCTCCATGCGTAGTCGGAAAAGAAAACTGATTCACAAGCAATGGCACAATGTGAAGGTCCCAAGATTCCATGATATCTCGGGGGATGTTTGGTTTCAAATATTTTCTGAAGTGCAGGTCCGCACCGGACTGAGGATCACTTGCCTCGGTATGTAGTAAGCACCCAGGCTGGGGTCCACAAGGGCCTATGGATGTACGCTCAACTTTTTTATTTGTCGGCTGCTGCCATTGTCGGCCTTTTCGATTCATAAAAGTGGTTGGTGTGTGGACATGAAACGTGATATGAGGATTATTAAGGTCTCGATAAACACACGGTCGACCAATTTTCTGACATCGGCGACAAGACGGACGGAGGAGATCGCACTTGTTCTGTTAGCGATGGCTTTTCACGCTTCTGCTATATCAAGCTTTCAACCGAACGCACCTTCACCCGGCGTTGTCGGCACGTTTCACAGTCTCGGCTCGGTAAGCCCGTATTCACCATTTTGAGGATGGGTCCTTGTGGAAAGTGGGTCGATAATGCTTGTCGGTGACCGACGTGTTACCTCACATATGCTGTGATTCGTCTCTTTGGAAGCCTTCTTGGTGACACTAGAAACGTTTAGGAGGCCACTGATGAAGTCTTGAGATAGTTGCTACCAGAGAGATAATTTTGAAGGCACCGTTCCCGAATCATGATGCTCATCGCAGCTGAGTGGGGCTGAGTGAGACTGAGCCACCATCAGCCTCACACCCGATCTGGTAATCATCGCGAAGGATTGCCTTATTTCCCAGGTCCTGAATTCGCAAGTAACTAACTAAATAACAAATCACCAGTGATTGGCCGGGTGCGTTGTGGCAGGTAACTAACAAAGCCTCGGACTGTTGATTCTGAGCGTAAAAGGATCCCTTACAAATTTGGATACCTGGCAGTCAAGCAGGTAATAAAACTATCGCTGCACTTCAGAATCATGAAAATATACCGTCCTTGGTGCTACTAAATAAATGACAATTGTGACCTTGTTTGTTTCCTCATGACCGGTGTGAATAAATTTAACTATCCAGCTGATCATGAAACGATGAAGGAACTAAACCCCAATCGAACTCATCCATTACATTCCCAATGCCATCATTGGGCTGGCATGATAGAAGTTGGGGTGCATCGAAAGAGAGACTACAAGTGTCTTCAATTCATGGGAGAGTCCAAATTGAGGATTCAGTGAGCATTGAGCGAGATCTCGGGTCCGATTCAATTTCGAAGAAGTCAAGATTTACCAGGCTCGATGACATATCATGCGCAGCCTGGTTGCCTCGGCTAGCAGGATTGACCTGGTTTCCGACATTGAGCTTTCCAGCGGTTGATTCAATTTCATGAATTGGATTCTCATCATTTGCATTCCCGCCAGATTCGCCCACACATGAATGACCATCACCCGTTGTTGGCCTTAGGTCTATGGAGTCCAATCGTTCATTCACCCGTGATTGTGGAAAATATGTATGTGGTTTGTCATCCAATGACCAAGGTAGACGACACATCGAAAATTGATTTGAAATTTCCCGCACGAGTGCCGGGAGAGAGTTGTCGTATGGTAAGCGGCCCACGGAGAGGCTGTAGTCCACAGATGTTGAGATCAGAAGATAGGCGCGAGGGCATAGAATGAAGGCGTCTAACCAATTCTTGGCTCGGGTATGTTTGGGTGAAGAAGAGCGGCTGAAAAGGTCACTTTGGTCCATGTTGTTACAGCCTGTAGAATCATTTCTCTCGCCCGTGTTGTTCTTCGTCGGCAAGGTTTCTCTGGCAAGGAAGAAATTCTGTGTAGTCATATATGCTAGCTGAAGGATATGATTCGTCCCAGCTGCAACGAAGTCCGTCACATCATATAGGCTTTCTGCATGTCGAATAATTTTACTCAATGAATCCAGCCGCCTTTGTCTTGCGGCTGTTTCGGTCCGTGAGGGTGAAAGCTTCAAGTCTATGGCGGCTACAACGAGCGGCATACCCACATATGCGAGACTGCCACCAGGGATGATGTTACTGGGTGATTGGCATCCACAAGTCTTGAGGCAACTTACATGCTTAAAGGCAGGTTGTCCACATGGCCAGTAACACTGAAATACTCCATGATTTGAGACAATCCATCTATTCCACCCTTCAAATCTCTTCCAACGCTCATCATTGCCTGCTGGTACCTGTGACGTGGAAGGCCCGGATACTCTTCTATCAAAAGAGCCGTATATTGTGCCAGATCCACTCTAGCCGTGCTATTGAAGAAAATCCATTAGCAATCGATAGGATATAAAACATGGAGAAGCCTGGGAGTCTCTTACTGGTAATACATGAATGTCATGTTTTTTAGTGCGGCGGATGGATGGGGACATCGATTGTCTCGAGGATTTGGCGGATAGTGCGCTTTAGAGTGCCATTGAATTAACGAATGTGTGACTTTATTTAGTGTGTTCATTTGGCTTTCAAATTCATCCTCGCTGTATGACGCTGTAGGGGTTAATCGAGGATTAAAGATCAATGAAACAAGGTCCGTCAAAAGAATTGCTAGTGTGCATTGCTCTTGCAATGCTGAGAGGAATATAGCCTTTGTCTGGTAGTCGTACACTTCTGAAGAATGCATTTCGTCCTCAAAATCCTGCTCTCGGAGCCAATCCCGACAGCCATGAAGATTAAGTGAGGTCACCTGAGGGCGTCGACGGAGACCAATGCATAGGCTTCTATCTCGCAGTAGTATTGACCACCACAGTCTCTTTTTCATAGAATCGTTGATATAGTCTTCCACCAGTGATGGCTGAGCATCTATCAGCATGGCATTCTCGATGGCACTCGTCAGCCATAAGCTTCCTGCTAAAGGTGCGATGGCTGAAGTATGATGTGTAAGCAGGACTGCTCCCTGCGCCTTCGCTGATGGCTTCATCTCGACTTTGAGATCAAAAAGTAGCTAATAGGGCTCCTATATTAACCCTTAAGCACCATCAAAAGTCGTATGGAAGTGACATACCTTTGCTCTGTTGTACAAGTGCTTCCGCGCATCTCGCTTGTCGACAAACCCGCATTTTTGCAAAGTATCAAGGCTCATAAACTATGCAAAAATGGCATGAGATTCTGTCTCTCTTCCAGTCTCGTAGTAAATGGGCTAGCCTTACCGGTGATATGGCAAACATGAGAGCTCGAAAAATGAATAGAGATATTTTATCCATCGTGTTTCCTCGAAAGGCTCTCCAAAATTGCGCTTCATCCAAAACTGGAAGCATAGGATGAAGTTTTTCAAAGTATTTCACAACGAACTCCTTAGTCGTATCATGATCGGGTACATTCAAAGAGCCTTTAATCAAGAGGTAGTTAATGTCTTCGGATGGTAAGCATTTCAAGTTTTCGGTGCATAAGAAGCCATGTTTATCCATGTCGATTATCGCGTTATGGACAGATATCGAAGCCTTTTCAGGGCCCGCATTTTCAAATTCTGTGGATTGATCTGAATGGTTTAATTGCTCAGCTTGAGCGTAGAAGTCTTTATCATTATGTGGGGTAATATCAGTGAATTGCTCTTCGGGTGATGAGTTTTCATTGGTGATTGAGGTGATCGCATGTGTGAGCCTTGGTCTTTTATGAAGGTGAGCTTGACCTCGCTCTCTAAATCAAGAAGCTGCACGACTCACCGATTGGGCAGTTTGCGTCGCAGGACACAGTCTGTTCGACCATCTTGACGGCAGCGAGTACAAGGGGACCCAGAGATTGATGCATCACACCGTACCTAACTAGGGCGTCAGGATCGCTCATGGTGAGTCCAGTGTTGGAAATACCTTGCGGTGATGACACCATGCACAGGCTGTGGGTGCCCTGTGAGTTCGTCGTAGCATTGAATCAGAATTTCAGGGTGAGGCGAGGACGAGGGCGAGGTGATGACCCATAGGTGTGCCTTTGCACTGAATTCACGAAAGCAACATTTCAGGGGAGCAATTAGGAGTTGAATTTCCAAAGCTAACAAGGTGGCCTAGGGGAGTATCACCTGATCTGTGCACAAAATAATGAATTTAGAGTTGCAGGTTATGCCAACTAACGAAGTGATCGTTGGCCATTAGATGATGCTTCTACAATATAGAAAGCTCTCTTAAACTCTCCTAGATCTAGGAATAGGTCCTTAGTCCTAGTATCGTATTTATTTTTTATAATAATAAATATTGATTTGCTTTTCAGTTAGTTCTTCACCCCGAGATGGAAATGACTAGGAGGTATGATTGTTCCAGTCACACGGTGAATTAGAACCCATCTTAACCGCCCATTATGGTGTTAACAGCAGAGGCACGCAAATGTAAGGCACGGTAATCAAAGGCCCCGAAAATGCTGTGAATATGATGATCACCTTTGTCAACACCAGGATGTGCCCCGCCTCCTCCCCGGAATTGCGGGGTTCCCCACATACTTTGCCGCGGAACTCGGTTACTTGATCAGCCTATGCTTTCTCCCATATAACCAGAGACGGTTACCAGTCATAGTCAACCGATGATTAGCCTGAAACTTTAATGGAACGAGTAGTTAATAGATCATCGTAATAAGCATGTGGGGCAACCTAAGCCCAGGCATGTAGAACAGATCATTGGTAAAGGTATGCCAGCCAATAGATGATTCCAGTATCATGACATCGAACTGTATTAGCGCTGTTTGACCAATGTAAGTTGAGGCCCTAGCCATTACAAAGGTGGACGTAGCCCTGGAGTCTACTGTTGACCATGTCCGGAGACAAAGCTTGACTGTATTGATAGTGTAAATTATAATAATAACCTTCCAACTGCACAGGATGAACTGAGCCCGCAAAATGCAAAGATGTATTAATCTCAAGTTAATCTATAGTTGTCTGTGAGCCAAAATTCTAGGCCATATACGTCAAATAACCGAACAAAGTATCCGTTGCCTGAAGGACGTAGAATAGGCTAGTCCTTTCTAAGCCATTTGGCTGAGTCTTCGCCGCATATCCTTCAAATAGTACCGCATAGGATAGGTTCGAATCACTCGGGGAAGATGGGGGTATGTAACCCTGGTGAACCCCATCAGAAATCGGTAAGACCCTCTTCGTATCTTAGTGGACTTCAGGCCGTATGCCTCACGAATTCTCGGGGGAAGCATCTCAGTAGTAGTGAGACGCACCAGAGGAAGAACAGCACGCATTGGAATTGGTAATTTTTTGTTTCGGAGTAGATCTTCGACCACATGCTTTGCGTCATCAGTGATTTCAACGGTCGCTATTTTGGCATCCCAATATTGCCAAAAGGCCAAACGGGACGGAGGCCACATCCCTGGAGGGACACGAAGTGATGTGGCCAGGATCGAGTATTCGTGGTATATCGCATCAGAAGTCTCTTGATCCATGTTTCCGAAGACTCGTTGGTAAAGATCAGTCCCAACCGCATAGAGTGTTGCTGCTACCCACAGCTGAAGCTCGGGGTCATTGGCCGAATAATCGGGCCCACTGACGGGAGCATGGACTCGATGAACCATCTCTATGATCGCTTTTTTCTCATCTCTAGTGCCATATGTCATGCAGTAGATATATGTCATTGTAGTGCGAAGACGATCGAGCGGTCGGGATGCGAAGTCGCTGTGCTTATGGACCCCTTTCCCGACGCCGGGCTCAGCCACTTGGAGCAGAATAGCAGCTGCGCCTCCTGCCAGCAAAAGGCCTTCTTGAATGATCTGCTGAATTCTATGTGGCTCGTCTAGTGCATTCAAAACGCCTGGGTCTGCTAGATGACCCTCGCTTTTCTCCTTCAAAGTGTTAGCGAGGGCACCTTCGGGCGCCGCGTCCCCCTGTATGGGCGCAATTTCGGGTTTCTCGCTCATGGCTTGCGTTGGCGTGCGTTAACCAGGGTGTCGAAATTTGAGAGTAGAATATGGGGACGGTGTGATTTTGCAACTAAAGAGCAAATATAGAGTGCACATGCAAGAGATCTGGAATAAGCTGACTTTAAATTGACCACCCATGCCCAAAGGTAGTCTATGTTATATGATCTATCACAATTGTGATAGAATGAACTGTCATGTGCCTTCATCAATGTGGATTATTGCCTTTCGTGGGCCGCGGACCGGGCGGTTGCTGAGGGAGAGGCATGATGGTTGCTTTTTCTCCAAACCTTGGGAGCTCAGCTCATTCCATCCCGACGGCATCTTTCGTCGAGCACCGCACCTAAATTTAAGACTTCCATGTGAAGAGAGAGATATGCACAATGAAGTGACAGCAAAAGTGGGGTATGTTAAGATCGACGTCGTTTTCTGGGGTAGATGGGTCTATTTTGCCATGCATTTGATTCCCAGACCGTCATAATACTTGAATTTGGAAAGAGAGGACAAAGTGGAGATCAGCACATGGAGAAGCAAATATACCGCAGTGTAACAAATATATAATATCAAGCACAATAGACCAGTTTTCGGAGGTTACACTGCAGCATTATCTACTGTAGTGGGGAACTCCCTGTTACCTGTTATTACGGGTTCTTGCGGATAGAGTTTTTCCGAGGGTTTTTCCGGTTCGGGCCGTAACCAATAGTTTTCAGTACGTGGGCAGGTAGGCCCAGGATAGTATAACTAGCATCTAGTAGATAGCATGGAATGACACACTCCTACACCTCTCTCAACGGACCATGTGGTTCTCTCGTACGTCCAGCTGTGGCTTGTGTGGTTGTTCTGTGTGCTGAATCGACCCGCACATCTTCGAGTGTGCTGCCAACGAGCGTTCCCCTCTTCATATGGTGACCGACGCAGGGGGATTCTCTTTGGGTGGCTGACCACGCAGACAGTTCGATAAACACGGCGAGCTCAAGCGACGAGAGCATGGTAGGCGAAGAGAATGGAGTGTCAAGCGTTACGAGCGGGTAGTTAGTTTGACCCCGAAAATCAAGGGCTGGACTCGCCGGGACCTGGAATGCGCCAGAGTTCGCGGGAGCCGCCAGGAATTGCCTCAAGACTGCCTGGAATTTAACGAGTGGTGGACATGAGTGGTCCTTATACGGAATATGTGCAGTATCTACGCGTGCGATTATTTGACTGGTTTAGTAGCTATGATGAGGCAAGACTCCGAGAAGTGGTATGTATGACCCCTGAGGTACTTTGTTCTTCGGCCGAAGAGATATGGCCAGGAATATGTTGTTTATGGTGGACTTTATGGTGGAACATAGTATAGACACATACATATACGACTTTGATCCGTTTTCTATACACAAGAGAGACCCCTAGAGAGGATCCAGCGAGCAGCGTTGGAGAGCCTATCTCGTGTGTTTCGTCTGATTTGATTGATTTGATTGATTTGACTGATTTGACTGATTCGACTGACTCGACTGTTTCGTCTGTTTTGAGTGACTTGGCTGTCCTAAGTGACCTAACTGGCTCGGAGCTGTCTTTTGATGGTTCTTGTGGTTCCTCTATCTCTTCCACGACATCTATCTGTTCCTTGGACTTTCTACGCGATTCTGTGGACTCTGATTCTGTGGACTTTGACGACGAGTCCAGCCTGACCTGCTTATACAAGATGGGGGAGAATGTCTTTCCTACCGAGGCTCCTAGGAGTGCTTCCTTAGAGCCTGGGGCTAGTCCTCGCCCTGAGCCCCGCGACGAGACCGTAGAGCCGGCTAGTGGCTTAGCAATAGACCCGCAGAACCCATCTTTTACTAGCTACCGAGAAACCACTCGCCATGAGTCTGAAGCGTCTACGTCTACTAGACCATATATTCGTCCTGCTCTAGCCCAGCCAGCGCCGAATGATCCTCCTATCTTCCACCTAGCGTAAGGACCTGACCAGTCCCAGTAGACGCCTTCTTACCCTATGATCTAACCTCGTTAGATCGTGGTTCACCAGCAGATGATGCCGGATCCTGGAACCCCTGGCGCCCCCTTCTTTGATGGAAAGAATGTCTCTGAGTTTATTAGGACCTATGAGGGCATGTGCAAGAGACGAGGAATCCTAGACGGCACCAGCATATGTGATGGTCTCGCTGACTACTGCGAATTCACCGTGAGAATGTGGATTGAGTCTTCGCTAAACTGGAAATTCAGAGATTTTAAGGCACTAAAGGAAGAGATGCGAGTAAGGTATCAGGACCAGGACGGAGAATACTACCGCTATTCGCGCACTTCTCTAAGCGAGCTAGTTGCGCAGAATCATGAGTCTTATGACGAAATCCGTTAGTATTTGACGCAGTTTGCGGCTATCTCGGACGTTCTTGTGGAAAGAGGAGCCTTAGGTAAGCTCCAGCGCTGTGAGTGCCTTCTTCAAGGCCTTCTAGTCTGGCTAAGCGGAAAAGTGATTAAAAAGGGTGGAATTAGCTTTGAGAACCCTTCCCGGTCCCAGCCAGTGACTCTCTTCTAGGTTACGAGGCTTATATACACGATTATGGACGCTAAACGCGACTTTGACACGATAATCAAAGGTGTCCTTCCTCCGCGGACTGGAGGACAAAGAAATCAAGGAGATCAGGAGATTCCACAGTTGTTTGGTCCTGAAAGACAGGAAGGACGTGTATAGTGGCCTAGAGAGCCCACTTCTTCGGCCGAAAAACCCAGTTAGCCTAGTGGATAAGTCCATGGCGCATAGAATGAGCCGAGCTCCGATTTCGCACGAGCTCTAGAGCAGCTAAACCGCAAGTTTGACCAGATGGATATTAAGGTGAACACGATCCAGACCGGACTGGCTAGGAAAGATAGTAGGAGAGACCCCCAGTGGGTGCCAAATGACCGCGAAAACCCTACCACGAACCCTGGCTATAGCGGACCGAAAATCTGTTTCTTCTGTGGTGGTCTAGGGCATATATCGACGCCTCAGTCTTGTAAGGAGCTAGCTACCTATATTGAGGAAGGGAGAGTTCATTATGGAGACAGCGGCAGACTCTGTCTTGGGCGCTTAGGAGATGGAGGACCGTAGATCAGGAATAGGATGGGACTGCTAACAAGAGACCTGATTCCCGAATAGCTTGTAAGCTGGAGGACCAATTCTGCGCCTATTTCACATCTTCAGAGCAGACTGCCTACGGATAACCGGTCATCTCGTCCTACGTATGACGAGCACGGAATTCAGCGCGCTTAAGTCAACTATTTAGGCATACGCCTAGGTTCTTGTCCCGGAGAGAACCAAGAGATTGATAACGACTCGGATGAAGAAGTGACTGGCTTTGAGCAAGCTGGATTAAACGCTGTTGGCACCCGGAGTTCGCAAGATCCTGCCCGAAAACGACGTCGGGAGCAGGATATTGCCTCCACAAGGAACCCCTAGATTGGCAGATATGAGCAACCTATGGTGACGGATCTTGAGAATGAAGAAGTTATGATGGAAGGTGGCCCGAGTCAGTCCATATATATGACGCAACTTGAGAATACGCCTACTAGCAGCCAGGATGCCCGCAGGGACTCTAGCTTAGACTCGCGTGCACGTGGGTCTAGGTCTCCGCCTCAGCCTCAGAACTCGTCTAAAGTGAACAGAACGCCTCCGTTTGTGAGCATGGACACGGCCTTGGAAAATGACATAAAACGACGATTCTTGGATATGGAAGTCTCTATTAAGCTCTCAGAGATGGCAAAGCTGGCTCCAAAGTTCCGGAATACCTTATTTCGGGAGGATACACCTGGCGAACCTAGAGCCTCTAGCTCTAATGCTCTGGTCCTATATCGAGACTCCGATGAGTTGATAAGACCACCCGTGAACGTCGCGTCTGGGCAGATCATCACGGACCGAAGACGCTCGGTGCCTGTTGGAGATGCCCCTGAGACTGATGAAGGGATATACTCGCTCCCTCTCCTTTACACGGACGTGCGCATTAACCAGTTTATGGTCCGCGGGATGTTAGACTCTGGCTTAGGACTGAACGTGATTGGTAAGAGAGAGGCAAGAGAGCTTTCTCACCCTATTCGAAGAGATCCTTAGATTTCTGTGGTGCCCGTGAATGGAGTGGAAGTCCGCTGCCTAGGCTGTATGCAGGACGTTCCTATTTCTCTTGGAGACCTTATAATTAGGATCAACATCTTTGTGTTGCCAGCTTCTCCTGGCTTGATCCTAGGAAGACCATTTATGGAGAGTACCTTACTAACCATGGAGCACCGCGAGAATGGTCACGTGCGTTGCATAGTCTACAACGAGTCTCGGACGCGAAAGCTCCAGTTTAACGCCGCAGTCCCGCAAGAAGGACGAGTTGTGGGCTTATTAAAGATCTGGCCTGGCGAACCGCGTCTACGTCGCTTAGATCCTTATGGTGGAGAGACTTATGAGCAAGACGAGGATTCAAAGGTGCCTTTAAACTGATTCGCGGGTGTCTTACCTCTGGAATACCACCCGCGACGTCTATGAGCCAGAGAAAGAAAGAGAAGAAGAGAAGGACTCCGAGTGATTTATTGACAGAAAAGGTTCTCTTTGATCCAGCCCCGAACTGTAACCAGCTCTATAAGGAAACAGTGTTCCCTAGCACAAATATGCTAGAGGCGGTTTCTGGCAGTGTGATTGAGCTAGAAGACTGCTATCTACCGCCTAGGTGGACGCTTGTGGAGCTTGACGAGAACTTGAAGCTATGGGACGTGCACTTTAGGTCAACGGTGCGAGACCCTGGGATTCTGCCTAGGGAAGTGGACTGGGGAGAGCGGTTTCTTCGGCCGAAGAAAGACATCTTGGATAGACTGGTCCCAAGTAACACGCTCTATAAGCGAGTCGCGGATAAGGTCCACCTAGTCAACATACCTCTACAAGATGGATCAGTCCCGGAAGGACACGCTGGCTGGCAGGAAGTCTGCATAAAGAAATACCACACGCGATTTCGCGCACGAGATCAGCGGACTAGGTTCGACCAGTACCTAAAGCCCAGGATTGCTGAGTTCGCACGAGGCGCTCGCCTAACCCCAGAACGTGAAGAGAAGCTGATTTTCGGGACAAGTCTTTTGCCGGAAGAAAGAGAGCTACTAAGAGAACTGCTGTTTAAGCGAGAAGGTATGCTAGCGTGGTCCTGGGAGCACATCCAGAGGGTACACCTAGAGGTTTTCAGTCCATAGAAGATCAGGACGGTGGATCATGAACCCTGGCAGCACCCTGGGTTCCAGATTCCACGTTCCTTGTAGAAGATAGCCACGGAGATGCTTTAAGATAGGCTAAAGAAAGGTAGTATTGAGCGCTGTCATGGTCCTTATCGAAACCCTTGGTTCTTGGTTAAGAAGAAGGCTGCTAGGCAGTATTGAATTATAATAGCCACCATGAAACTCAATTCCGTGACGATTCGGGACGCGAACATGCCCCCAAACGCTGATGAGTTCGCGGAAGACTTTGCGGGCATGTAGATATGCTCAATGGTGGACTTGTTCTCGGGATATGATCAGATTTCTCTAGTAGAAGACTGCCGAGACATGACTGCGATTATGACTCCAATGGGCCTAGTCAGGATGGTCATAATTCTGCAAGGAGGTGCAAATTCAGTAGCGCAGTGCCAGCGTGTCGTGCAGTTTGTGCTCGCGGACGCATATGGTAAGGCTATCCAAGCATTCCTAGACGATTTTGGGATCAAAGGACCAAAGACGACCTATAACGACGAGATGGCGTTTTCTGGAGTTCGCCGCTATGTTCTAGAACACCTCCAGAACCTAGACGAGACCTTATACCTCCTAGAGCTTGCTGGGATGGTGATTTCGGCCGAAAAGTCGCAGTTTGCCATGAGTGGAGTTGCGGTGGTTAGCTGGGTATATGATAAAGATGGACGCCGCCCAGATGAGGTGAAAGTTGCGAGATTAGTCTTCTGGCCAGTACCTACCTCTGTTCCTGAAGTCCGCTCATTTGTGGGACTAGCAGTCTATTTTCGTGTCATCGTGGAGAAGTTTGGAGTTATTATTACCCCGCTATACCTTCTTCTAAAGGCAGGTACGGACTTCAAGTAGGAAGATGACCAACAGCTGGCGTTTGATGAGATTAAGCGGATTCTATCAACCTTTCCATGCGTCTTACTAATAGACTATGACTGGCTACCGTTGATTATTATAGTCGCTGTGGACGCGTCTGGAAAAGGGTGGGGGGCTGTTATGATATAGGTGCGAGATGGGGTCCGGAAACCTGCGAGATATGAGTCAGGCACCTGGTCCGAGTCCAAGCAGACCTATGACGCTGGAAAAAGGGAGTGTCGGGGGGTTCTGAAGGCGCTTAAAAAGTTCAGGCACTGGCTATATGGAGTCCATTTCACGCTGGAGATCGACGCTAAGACCCTAGCTACACAACTAAACAGGTCTGCGACTGACTTGCCAGGTGCACTAGTGACGAGCTGGCTGGCGTGGATTAGACTATTTGATTTTGAGGTTAAACACGTGCCTGGAGACCGGCACGGCGCTGCGGATGGCTTATCTCGAAGACCACATATAAAGGAGGAAATAGCGGAGCAAGAGACGGAGGAGGACGTTGATGAGTTTATATTAGCTAAAATAGGCACCTTACGGGTGATGCTAAACCCAGTCGCGGCGTCTATTGAGACCCCGCTAGGTGTGGATATGGAGGATATGACACAAAGCCAGGAGCCAGGAGACTATATACGAGTCCTATCTCTGGAGTACTCCGACGAGTCCGAGCAAGTTGTAAGGTGGCTAACCACGTTTCGACGACCACAAGACATGCCAATCCGGAGGTATAAGAAGTTCAAAAATCACGCGTGTGACTTTGTGGTACAAGGAGAGCACCTCTTCTATCGAGGAAAAGGACTGAATCTACCACTTCGTCGTGTTCTAGACCAGGTGGAGACCCAGAAACGCGTGATTATTGCTGCCCATGATGAGCTTGGCCATAAGGGGCGAGAGTTAACCTACCACCTCCTGAAACTACGATACTGGTGGGATGGCATGTATTCTCAGGTCTCTGAGTACGTCCGAGGATGTGCAAAGTGCCAGTTTCGGGACCCAAAACGCCTTGAAGAGCCACTTCTTCCAAGCCGAATCCAGTATATCTGGGAGCAGGTCTATATTGATACCGCTACACTACCTAACGAGGATGGATATCAGTGCATGATTCAGGCACGTGAGGCGCTAAGTGGATGGATTGAAGCTAGGCCCCTAAAAGGGAAGGCGACTGGCCTCGCAGTCTGTGAATTCATATGGGAAGACATTATATGCCGCTATGGATTTCCGTTGAAGATAGTCATGGATAAGGGACCAGAGTTCAGGTCGGAAGTGTAGTTTTTCCTGTAGAAGAAAGGTATTAAGCGCGTTGCGATCTCTCCATATAACCCGGGCTCAAACGGGGCGATTGAGCGCAGCATGAGAACGTTTAAGGACGCATTATCAAAGATGACGTCAGGTTATTCGGCCGAAAACGCAGCGTCTGAGCTGGAGTCTGGGTCTCTAGCCTATTCTCAGAGACGTGGGCATTCTAGGCAGCATGCGGCGCCTCCTTCATAGAGGGCTTGTTTCTACGCTGCACTTATGGCTGATAGGATGACGACGTGTGCTACCATAGGCATAACCCCATACCATTTCTTATACGGAAAGGACGCTATCCTTCCACTAGAGATGGAAGTGCCTACCTGGAGTACACTGCTGTGGGAAACAATCTCTAGCACTGAAGACCTGATTAGCCTACGAGCTAGGCAAATCCTACAGAAAGACCAGGACGTCACAGAGGCAATTCATCGATTTGAGAGGATCCAAGAGCGGAATAAAACCTACTTTGATAGCACAAAGGTGATCAGACTATACCCCCTGGAGGTAGGAAACCTAGTCTTGGTGCATAATACTCAGATGCAAGATGATGTGCGTGCACTTCAGAAGCTCCGTTTTCGGTGGCATGGACCCTACCGAATCAGAGAGGTAGTTGGAAATGGGTCTTATAGACTGGAAGAGCTTGACGGAACGCCCATGAAGCACTGGTTTTCAGCGGGCGAAGGCCTTGGTCACAGCGCCGTCAACGGAGACTAGCTAAAAAGGTTCTGGTTATATAGGGAGACTGGCGTGAGAGAGCAGTCATTTCCACCACGGAGTGCCGAGACTGAAGGATCAGAGAGTGAAGGTGGATAGGGAGACTAGATTCTGTCTAGATGCTTTGAGTTTTGCGTGCGTTTCTTTTGCAGTTCTATAGCCCTGTCCCCTGACTATTATCCTTGCTTTTGTTCTTTTTTTTATGACGTTTTCTAAAGGCGTGCCTAATATTCTGCGTGCTATCCTGCGTTTTTCTTTGTTTCTTTCATATTCTTGAGTTTCTTTCGTGCTTATTGACCTTCTTTGAGTTTTGACGCGCTATCCTAGGTAAGCAGCAGGGATAGCAGGTTTCTTAGGTGGGGTGGGGCCTTGCAAGTTTCGCGTCTCGAGGTCAGCTTCATAAGGACTATGGAGAGCCCTCTATGAGACTCAGAAGGATCGGAACGACCTAATAGCTGATTTCGGCCGAAGAACTCGACTTAGTGAGGGAGGTAGTCTCAGCACAGATTCTAACCTCTAAAGACTCAAAGAGATACGCAGTCTCGGAAGACCAGCCTTTGTTGTCCGCTCATGAAGGTGCTTCATAAGGATGTGCAAGAATAGAAGAAGGATAGGTAGGAAGGATGAGACAAAGAAGACATGGTCCTATGGAAGGATAGAAAACCAGAGTCCTCGTCAAGCAGTCCTAGTCTCCTCGCAACTTCTCGCAAACATCTCACAGACACTTTCAAGTCTCAGTCATAAGAAACTCTAAAGACCTCATCATGTAGAAAGACCCTCCTTACACACCTCCACGAGCGAGACCAGAGACCGAGACGTCCTTGGTGGTCGTACCAATTTCTCCAGAATCTATTATCATGGAGTCTCAGGAAGAAGGGTTCTTACGGTCTCTAGATCTTTCGATCTGCGGAGTCAGCGACTTAGAAACCTTCAAGAAAGGGATACAAGGACATCCTGCCGAAGATAGGTATGAGCTTCAAAGGCTAGTTTCCGCGTGGCTCCTACAGAAACATGCGTCTCATGAGTCCGCGATCGCTGACTGGTATAACTACGTCTATGACGATGACGCATAGAGAGCGGAGTGCTCCTTGGAAGACTTCTTAGAGGAGTGGAAAGAACTCCGAATTATCAGGACCCGGCACGCTAAGAACCTGACCTACCGCACAAACATGCTAAAGAAAGCCATTAAGGCGTGGGGCAAGAAGAACGCGGAAGGACTATTCCGGAACATTCACACGAAGACTATAGTAGAGGCAGTGAGCAAGCTGCTGCAGAAACGGGTTCCTTACAGCCATATGGTCTCCGCGGTCAATAATGAGGTGATTAAGCGCCTTAGGCGAGTGGGAAGAGGACACCAAGTTCAGAAAGGCATGATTCAAGGAGATCTAAAGAACGCAGTCTCAAACATGGACCTAGGACGACTTGACGTCCTAGTTGCAAGGGACCTGGGTCTTTAAGTAGACTCTGGAGGAGTTCTCTGTGAGAAAGGACTAGGATCGGACTTGGTTGAGACGGACCTAGACTTGCCAAGCGGGACTGGGGACTTGGAGTCGGAGACTGATAACGAGGTGTTAGACCAAGGCTTAGATAAAGACTCTAGCGAGGATGACGGGCCTAGGAAGCCTCGGAGAAAGACTGGTTCCGCGGAAGGGAAGAAGCCAGTGAAGACTCTAAAGAAAGGATGTGGGTGTAAGCTCACGGACTCGACGATAGCCCGGTTTCAAGGTCCACAGTTCGAAGGATCTGCCACACAACAGGAGAAACTGAAGGTCTTGAGACATGCTGGAAGAAGCTTAGGAGACTTTAACGAGGCGAATATCTGTTACGCCCACGCCAAGTCCTTTGGATTGTTTCTTAGACTATACACACGGACGTATACCCACCCCCAGCTAGCAACTCGCTTAACCGTCTGCTATAAGCACATTGGAGACTGGAAGAAGTTCGAGCAAGATAATCCCACGTGGTTCTATAAGAAAACTGCCTCGGGCGCGCCAGCAACGATCTTCCGATTTCGGCCGAAGATAGCCACACCTGAAATTGCGGACTTCGAGTCCTGTGGACTGTCCTCAAGAGACTTATATAAGAGATGTTTCGGAGTCCTAGAAGGACGGGATAAGGACCTCGCTAGCTCTGTCCTAGAAGAATTCTCCTTGGAAGGAACGGTAGTCTTGGAAGGGCTATTTGCCTAGGTCGTGGAGTCTCTAGGAGACCTTATCACGCTGGAATTCGACATGTATGACTACCATTTCCTGCCTCCAGTAGGTCAGCCTCGAAAAGGCTGGTCGCGTCTGATGGCCCATAGCCTAGTCCAGCAAGTTGTTCGACAAGACCCAGCGTATTATGCATGGTATGTGATGCTACGACCCGACCACGCATATAGACTAGTTGCTTGGCCGTACTACACAAAGAGCTCTTATCCAGAAGAAAGCACGTTTTTCAGACACACCGATATCAGTCTTTCGGACTATCTACAGAGCGGACGAGGTAGAAACCTGATTCAAGGATCTATATCCTTCACGAACGAAGACCCAGAGAACTGTACGGAAGTTCTGCCAAGGATCCACACGCATCTTCGAGACTAGTGGCCGAAGGTTAAGTCTTCTCCAAAAGCAAGGACCACTGGCTTGAAACACCGTATTTTACCTTAGATGTGGACCCAAGAACAAGTAAAGAAATATGGTACGGACTGGAAAAAGATAGTCTACAGGGCAGGTGACGTCCGCGTGTCTCTGCCCACGATTCCCCATGGAGCGACCGGGCCCACAACCATGATCAGACGTACAGTCTTACCGTGGTACGTCAGGATAGAAGAGGACGATGAGTGTTTTGAGACTGCAGAGAGTGGCAAGTGGGAGGACGTGGCGAGGTCTCATCGTGACCTTGCCCTATCTAAGAAAACTCCGTCGGGTATGGCTAGTGGGCACTATACTAGCCCCGAGCAGGTGTTTCCAGCGACTGCGCAGATGACAGGACTAGGTGCTATCTTGGACGCCTTGGTCGGTCGTGTTCGGTGGAGCTCAATTAGTGTGACTAGCGAACTAGACGTTCTCTTTGGAAAGGACCAGGCTGCTGGGATCAAGTTCGTATAAGACTGGAGAGCCAGGGCTGTCCTCCGATATAAGCAGCTATTCCAAGAGATTGTTGTCGCAGAAAAGCGCATTTTTGGAGAGAATTCGTTCTTCCACCTCTATGAGACTGGAAAACCTATTCCGCCACCCTTTCTGGTGCCCCCGGCTGGAGAGCTTGCCTCAATAGAGGTTTCTGACGAGGAGATGGAGGTTAAGGAGTAGATTTAGGTCTCTTTCTTATGTTTTCTGCATGTTTTCTATGTGCTTTTGGTGCGTTCTTGTTGCGTTCAGGCTCTGCTGTTTATGTTGGTTTCCTGCGTTCTGTCTTATCATCTCTGCTGCCTTGCGTTGTCTGCTGTCCATATCGACCAGGGGACGGTCGATTATTAGGTGGGGTGGTATGTAGTGGGGAACTCCCTGTTACCTGTTATTACGGGTTCTTGCGGATAGAGTTTTTCCGAGGGTTTTTCCGGTTCGGGCCGTAACCAATAGTTTTCAGTACGTGGGCAGGTAGGCCCAGGATAGTATAACTAGCATCTAGTAGATAGCATGGAATAACACACTCCTACACCTCTCTCAACGGACCATGTGGTTCTCTCGTACGTCCAGCTGTGGCTTGTGTGGTTGTTCTGTGTGCTGAATCGACCCGCACATCTTCGAGTGTGCTGCCAACGAGCGTTCCCCTCTTCACTACATATACTTTCAGGGGTCATTCCTTAGGAAAATCATACGCCGCGCATACAACATGGGCTTTGGAAAGAACCACGACTTTGTTGTTGGGGCCAACAGGGACTTGCCTACTGATTTGAAAAAAGGAGAAAAAATGAACTCTGATGCAGCATCTAATGTAGACTCTAAGCAGTCCACTGGGAGGCTCAAAGTAGCGCGAGCAAAATTTCAAAAACACTGGCGTCGATTTTGGTGCTGCTATCTTGTAGCTGCAATTATTTTCTTGGCCATATTCCTTCCAGTACTGTGAGTTGAAGGCCTAGAGGTTCAAACATGAAGAATGCCTTGACTAAATTCTTCTGCTTCTATGTTGGTAGCTTCCTCGTGATAATCCCGGCCATTGCACAACGAATCGTCGATGATACCGATCTACCGATCTACTCGGCTGAAATCCTCGACCCAAAGGCAGAGAGTGTATCATTCACCCTTCATACATCTCTGAGCGTGCCTGTGGGACTTCAAATCCGAACGAATGCTTTCGATCTCAGTCTTTTTAACCGTGATGTCAAGCCTATACAGCCATATTTGGAAGTGGGGCTACCTTCGTATACTTTGAAGGGCAACACGGAAATGATCCTTACTCAAAATGACACGACGATCCTTGATCAAGCACAATTTGTGCGAACCTTAAGTCAAGCAGTTTACAATGAACGCTTTACAATGTCGGCAAAAGGGAAAACAGTGGGGCATCTGGGAGACATCAAGGCGCCTTTCACCTTTGACAAAGACATAAAGTTAGACGGTACGTCTCCGCGATACTGGTGCATTGAACCTTGCTGTCAATAGCGGTCAACTATCCTTTTCTCTTCTCTTAATTCACATCACGAGCCGAGTGCAGGGGCTTCCAATTCCATTCCAGTCCATTTTCCTTTGATAATCAACGGATAGTCTACTCCGGAGATTTTGCTTCTATGGTCTAATACGAGTTCTACCTAGGTATGGATAAGTTGAGTGGATTTACCATTGATACAGCGCAGCTTGCGATTCCAAAAGAAGCCGACGGCAGCAATTTGCTTGCCACAGCAACCCTGCCTAACAAGAGCGTTTTTACCTTCGCTCTAGTATGCAACTCTCAATACCAATTTCCATTGAATATTGGATCCACATAGCTGACGGGTCTGATTACTAGGGCAACGTGACTCTGAACCTTCGAAGCTATGATTTATTGGTCGGACAAGCCACAATGCATAATGTTGTGCTGAAGCCCGGAAATAACACAGTCTCCTTGAGAGGAAGTCTCGACGTAAACGCCATTACTGAGAATCTCTCAGATATACTCACTTCCCAGCGAACGGCATTACTACAGGGCAAGTTCCAGCTTTCAGCCTCCGGGAATTCGACAATCTATAACGGTGTTCATATATCTTACTACGAGGAGATTTTGAACAATCTAACCTTGACAGCACAGGTTTCTGTTCTGGAGGTCTTGACTGGAACCTTGGAAAATCTCCTGAATAACGGCAATAATTCTCCACTTTCCAAAATTGTCCACAATATCACCAATATTCTGAGTGGTGTCTCAGACTCCACGGATTTCAGGATGGTCGCTCGGTCGCTTCACGCGCTTATCTAGAGTCATAATGCCCTTATTCCTAAGCTTTGGTATTTATTTTGACGCTATTACTTTCCGGTGTATGCACCTTGTCGTGCCGTGTTGCCGCTTGTGAATCTCGGTCAGTTTAATAATGTATTTCTTGAGTTTGGACCATGAAAGATAACATTGATAATGAAACAAATTGTTTAACATTGCTAACTGGACTTTCGGGTACTTAAAGCTTAGGCTTAAGGACTCCTGCCTCAATTTCCTTCTTTGCATCCTCTCGAAGGACTCGTTTGAGGATCTTTCCGCTCGGGTTCTTTGCAATAGAACCGACAAACTTCACCCCTCCTGTCAAGGCCTTGAATCGCGCAAGCCGCTCTAGAACATATTTCTGGACATCTATCTCTGTGAGTTTCTCTCCCTTGTTCCCAGGACGTCGCACCACATAAGCACGAGGGAACTCGGTATTGGCACCTGGGATGGTTATGCCTATCACTGCCGCATCGACTATCTGAGGGTGAGACAGAAGAACAGCTTCGAGCTCAGGTGGTGCGACCTGGAAGCCCCTTACTTTGATAAGCTCCTTTTTTCTGTCGACTATGTACCACTTTCGAGTCGCTTCGTCGCAGTATGCAATATCTCCTGTTTTATACCAACCGTCCGAGTCGAAAGACTGTGCATTCGCTTCGGGGTTCTTATAGTACCCTGGCGTGACTGTCGATCCGCGGACACATAACTCTCCACGCACTCCGTAAGCAGAAATGTTGTTACCGTCGTCATCAATGAGCCTTGAAATTTGTCAGTCATGGTACAAGAGATAGAATGTTGAAGATTCATACTTTGCCTCCAAATTAGGAATCAGTCTCCCGACCGACCTAAATCATTCATCAATATCAGATCGCCATTATTTGACATAAGAGCACATATGCTTACCCAGTATCATCATGCTCGGGGTATGGGAACATAGTCGCAACACATGACGTCTCTGTCATACCCCATACTTGTGTGAATGGGCTACCATCAGCCAGCATTGAGCGGAAACGAGCTTGAACATTCTTGTCCAAGGGGGCAGCTCCGCACGCCGCGCCCTGGACCTTCTTCAGGAATGGCCTTTTCTGGGAGATAGGAGACATCAAAATGGCAATGACGATGGGAGGCACCATTGCAAGATCGGTGACGTTATATTTTTCCACGTTGGACAAAAACTCTTCCAGATCAAACCGTCGCATCATATAGACCTCTTGCCCTGCCTTCAAAGTGGAGATGTGGGTCACCGGGGCGGCTGAGGCATGGAAGACAGGGATTGCAATAATTCGCGAAAGCTAAATGGAAGTCAGTCAAATATCTTTGGGCATTTAACACGAACCCATTCACCGGGGTTGATGCTGGCTCACCGGGTACGGACGAGGGTGCAGATTGATAACAAGCTCATGTTGAGCAATCAGATTATAGTGAGTAATCACCACAGCTTTTGGCAGACCTGTAGTTCCACTGCTGAAAAGTCTCGCAGCGGTGGTCGTCTCTGTTGTTTTCAAATCATTGAACCGGACCCAGTCTTCTTCACCATACTCCATTAGAGTCTTCCATGATTTCTGGTCTGGCGGGACAGTTTGCGCCTCATTGTCAAAGACCCAGACTTTCTCACGGGGGATTCCGACTTGCTTGGCTGCCGAGAGAAGATTGTTCAGAATTTCTGGCTCTGAGATCAAAAACTTACACTCGGCAGCTCTGACATGATGCGCAAGTTCATTGGGTGTGTATGATGGGTTCGAGCCAGTATATACTCCACCTGCACCAATGATGGCGAGAACAAGGATGCTGTAATTGATCTAAGGTAGTCAATATTAGTCTGGAAAATTCGCCCTTGTACTTATTTGACCGCATCGGACTCACGTCATTAAAAGAGTGGATCAAAACACAATCCCCTTTACGAATACCAGCTGCTCGTAGGCCAGCAATCAGCTTTCTGATTGTGCTGCGAGCCTGATTGCACGAAATCGAACGACGTGGGTTCTTCGCATCGACATAAATCTAATATAGATCCAGATATAAATTTCTGTATCTTAGCAAAGGGCAAGGTCTTGGATTTACTGGTTTGTCTTGATCATATGGTGGATCGTCAAAGATGTAAGACAGCAGGTCTTTCGTAGGGAGCAGTACGCGCTCAGCCGGCTCGAAGATCATGATCGCTCACTCGCACTGGGTAGGGCAAAATATGTGTGTAATCGACAGTAGTTCAATCTGGGGACATAGGTGCTATAAATGGGGATGGGAGCTCGGTGGGTTATCCAGGTGCCCAGGTGTGTGAAAATGAATTCGACCGCTTCCCCTCAGCGCAAGGAGCTCGGAACTCGGTTGGAGATCAATGACCAAACCGGTAGGATCAGCCTAGACCACTTTCCGCATAGTGATTCTCTCGGCTCATCGACCAATTGTCCAAATGATGCACAATCGCTTAGTGCAACCTTTGTTTCCAAGCAGAAGGCCGCACAGACTCTTGCCTAATTCGGGAGCTCATCTCCACCATTTCACGCTTCCCCGCTCGGCTCCAAACTAGCGTGGAGCAGCCCTGTGCCCGGACGAACACATGTCCTCTCTCTTTCTCGTCATCCTTGCTACTTTGTCCTTGGACCGAGACGCCTTTCCAAAATAGACTATCTGATATCCAAACATGTCAACTGACAACTTCGATTGGTTACACGGAGCACATGGCTGATGACGTCATACCGCCTTCGCTTAATACATCCGACTCGCAAGACACAGGCAACGTTGGCGAAGGACACTGAGAATATGATGTCGGGCGAGATGGTGATTGGTGGGCGGATGGATCAGGGGCAGAAAAAGCGATGGAGAGCAAAAAGAGTTGTACCAGGCGAGTCTGGAGACCCTTGACGTGACCTGGACATGCTACCAATTGTTACTACGCGAGGTAGAGAAGAAGTGGTAATAGCTCTGATATTGTAAAAGAAAGGGAAGCCGGATCTCCTAACTATGGTCTGGCGTCGTGTGTTGGGGTCACATGACTTACTCCTAATGGTACAGGTGTAAAAATGTAGGCGCCTTACTCCGTCAGAAACAAGAAACTTTCCGAAAGCGACGCCCGACAGTAACAAATAAAAAGCAAGAATAGTGACAGGAAGAGTCATTCTTCGCGAGACGCTTCCTTTGAGTGGTTCTTGGAAGCGTAAGGTGAAAGCGTAACCGCCTCCTGCATCATAAACGCAAGTGTGGTTGCGATATGTGTATAACCGCCTGGCTCTCCTGTATCATAGACCTTCATAGCGTGTTCCCCCTGTTGGTTGATCCGGATAAATTTCCACTGCACCCCGTCTGACATCACTCCATAGATGACGGCCGAACGCCCTTCGGTACGGAGACGTTCTTGGTGAATACATCCTAGAATCCCATATCAAAATTTAGGTAAGGAGGAAAGAGACTCTGGAGGCAGACACTTACCCATATATATGAGGGTCTGAGAGAAGCCAGTGTCTAAAACGCCGGTGCGCTTTGCCTCCACCACGACTAGGTGGATGGCTTCCTCGGGCTTGCGGCGGTCGCCATACCATAACGAGTAGTCGCAGAGGCCGCGAAACTTTCTCTTCTTGCCGTCAACCATCACAATTTGGGACTCCAGTGACGTCTCCGCTTGAATGTTGAGTGGCCAGGTATCAACTCTCATACCGTCATCATCATCGGAGTCGTCTGAACCCATAAATGTGTCCATCACAGCGAAAAGCACGATATTGATAATACATCTAGCCGCAGCCTCATTGGCTGCTGATCGATGCATATATCTTCCTACAATCACAAGCATGTCTTCTGTAAATCATTAGTTTTGCTTAGGGTTATGTATCAAGATAAAACAGAACATACTGGCTGTCTCTGGTAGATCAAGCCGACGTGGATTGTGTGGCGGCCAGGGTTGGTTTTCTCGTGAATGGATAGACTGTTTACGAAGGCCAAATGCATCTTCGACATCCCGGATGTCGATATTCTTGTTTGCTGCGCACCATTCAAAGGTTTCTAGCACCGGTGGGTTCTTGACGGCAAATGCCTGCCAACGCGCGGTATTAAAAAGGGCGTTAACGGCTGCGGCCATCTCCTCCGGTTCGCCGTCGAGCTGCCCGACAGCTAATCCGTAGTCGGCCCAGATTTTGGTAATCCGTCTTTTATCATCAGCGTCTTTCTTGGCGGTGTTCTCCTTGGCATTGGCGGAGGGTAGAGAGGGGGGTTGGCGTCAGCGGAGGATGGGGAGTTGGCGTCCATCTTGGCGACGAACACACACGAACTAAGGCAAGGAGCTTGGACTAGGGAAGGAAATTTAGGAGTTGAGGAATACCGTTCATTTGCTGAGGGGTAGAGAAGGGAGAAAGTGGTAGGTACAGGATGAGACATATAGTCACCATTCGCACTCCCATCGCCGTCTCCTAATCTAGACTAGTTTATGCTTTTTTTGCCGCACCTTAAACTTCTAGCCAAGCCCAAACTAATTTTTACTACGCAAGGTAGAGAAGAAGTGATAATAGCTCTGAATCTCCAAATATGCAAAACCTGCTGCGATAACTCACATATGGGTTCATCTAGTGGTGCTCATTGTAGATCTCCAGCACAGAGACCGCTCGCAATCCATCAGATATATTACTAGCAATATTCAGATATTGCAGCTCTTGGAACTGAAAAATAGTATTCGAATTCGATTCCCTGGCTTCGGAACATGAACCTGAAAGTTGAAAATCCAACACACCTCCATGTGTCCGCATGAGATGGGTATTAAGATTCATTCTATATGTACATGTACTACCTATAGCTTAGTCCTGGAGCTGTGCAGATACAGCAATCTTTGACGACCGGAACGTTATTTCCGACAGCATGAGCCGAAGCACATATCGGCCGCTTTGTGACCATCAGCAGGCACACTAGTGACGTATGGACAAGACAGGGACTCACGGTTGAATCTCTCGGGCTCTATAGGCCTTTTAGGTTTGGAACGATCGTCTTGTCTATGGGGTTTATCAGTAGAAGTTTCGATCACAATTTGATTTCTGATCGCGCCCAAGTAGGAGACATACCGGGACACCAAAGTGATATCGGAATCACTATCCGACTTAACTTCTTGATTTTTACTCCCCCGGAAAAAGATATCGGCAAGCCGGGATCGCCACTGTGGGCTGTCAGAATGTCCTCCCATGATGGAGGCTTCTGGTATTTAGGATATTGTTCTGAGAAGGGAATCGCTTTCCAATATTGTGGATGTCGGCTGTCGAGAAATGATTGAATGACCTTAGATAGCAGAAAATGCGATGTACGGGTATAGTAGCCTTTTGAGCAAACGTTCTTTTATATCTATGCCCCGTGAAACTTCGGCGACCATCAGTCATGACTCTCCAATCCATTTTTGATTTTCCAAGTTTCCTGCCCTTCGGACAATGTTGAATACAATCGACTGGGTTCCAATTCTACAATGCAATATAGTATCACCAAGTTCGCCGAGAGAAGGCGAAATTTTTTTCTGAGGTTGAAAAACTCGTTCATATGATGATAGCAATGGAACACTGGAGCTGAGATCGGCGGTCGAATAAGTAACTTCCATTGGTTGAGACTTCCATCTTCATCCTCAAGCAGCCAATCGGAAGGCTTGGCTCACTACGACGTAGCCACCATCTCGGCCATCTCGGCCAACTTCGCCGCTCGGCCAACTATGCTCGACTCCACTACGAGTATAATGTTAAAGCCCCTGCCTGCCTATACACGCGCGTTCTTTTCGCCGATCGCTGCGAAAAATCTTCATATCAAATATGGCATCTCCTGCTCCCGCTCGCCCATACCGATCAAAGCGTCATCGGCCGTGTGATCAATGCCGAGGTCGGAAACTAGGATGCCAAATTGATGATGGACTTCCATGTCAGCGCTGCCGGGCTTCAAAACTGGAATGTACATTTGATGCCCCTCCACCGAAACGAGTGCGACTCTCACAGTCCCTGTCCTTGGCCGAGCCAAGCGTTGAAGAGTTGCCGGCGACGGCCCACGGTGATGTAAGGGTCTTTGGCCGAGATGCCTCACAAGATGGTCAGCTGAGCACCGCCGAGCCAGTATTTCCCTCACTGGAATTCGATCAAGTCAATGTCGCATCACCAGCATCTGGAATACTACTTGCCGGTCGGCCGCCGACTCAGTTTGTACAGAGCATTGACAAACTTGACCAAGGATATGCGCAACTGTTTGGCGCTTCCTCTGAGTCGGACCCATGGCTTCTCAGACATTGTCGGTTCGATGATTCTGGGATGAAACATTTTTACAAGGTTCATTATCGCAATGCTGGAGGAGTACCCACGGCTCAACGAATACCGGTGCATTTTATGATCACCTCCCCGGAACTTTCAACCGCGGTAAAAGAAGAAACAAATGCCGGTATTTTTGCAAGCGCGCGTGAGACACGTGAAAAGCTAGACAACCTAGTGCCACCGGAGTATGGAAGGAGATTAGTGGCTCTGTGAGTGATAATATTCTGCTCGTTCAAGGACGTCCATAAATTCGGACTAACCGCTTTGATAGATTCGTTAAGTACGTGTTTCCTGCGCTACCAGTGATCTCACGTTCTCAGTTAGGGTTGAAAACAACTTCGAATCAGCTCCCGGAACAAGCAGCTCTGGCAAAAGTGCCGGTTCATCTTCTAGCAGCCATCTATGCCTCTGCATTTCCTTTTGTTGCGCATGATGATTACTTATGCGTCCTCAACACCTATCATTCGTCTCCGGTTAGAAAGCTTTGGCGTATGGTATATGAGCTTTTGACAGTGGAGATACATAGTCCCCGTCTTGCGGTCCTCCAAGCTGCGCTACTATACATTCAACAACAACCCATGGATGAAGCTAGATATACGACTGCCGACACGCCATTTGTATGGTCTTTTGTGGGTCAGATTGTCGGCCTAGCCTGCAGTCTCGGAGTACACATTGAATGCCGCATGTGGGGCATACCGGCCTGGGAAAAGCGGTTGCGTCGTCGGCTGTGGTGGGCTGTATATGCCGAAGACAAATGGCGAAGCTTGTTAATGGGACGCCCTCCTTATCTCTACCCGGCCGAATGGGATGTTAGTGATCTAGATGAAGGTGATTTCCTTGTTGGCCCGAGACAAGGATTTTCTACGCTCGCCTGCGATATCGATATACCATTCCGTTTCCTAGTAAACTTGGCCCGGATTGCAGAGGAAATACAGGGAACATTTTAGTGAGTCGCATCGCTACTTGAGACCACAGCAACGTCTTCTGACTCTTTCTAGCACCCTCAGAGCGTCGCAGGTCTTGAATGCTGACTTTGATACTTCAATCGCCTTGGGGAAAGAGTTGTTGGAGAAACTTAACTCATGGTATTCTTCCCTTCCAGAGACATTTCGCCTACCAAACTGGAGCAAATCTGTCCACGGGCAGGCCCCTTACCCGACATCTATTCACTTTGCATACCTTCTACTGGTCGTTTACGTTTATCGTGCCATGCTACGGCCGATGGCTCGCTCGTCAGATCCACCCATGATATTTGATCTAGAAGAGATGGCTGCTACGTCCCCACTGCCAGTCGATGACCCATCTCTTGACTTTGCAGATCTGTCAGGGCTGGATGCTATCCCGGATATTTCTATACCAGATGTATCTGGCACCAGCGAGATTACCTTGCACGCAGCGGAGAAGTGTGCGACAATTTTGGTGAATTTCACACGGCGCCTTACGCCTAGTGACTTTACTGGATTTTGGTACTCATGTGAGTTGCTGTTTTCCCTATTCCCTGTTATACAGAGCTCTGGAAAGAAGAAAAATGCTGATATATTCCAGGGTCTCGCATCGGCTTTGCCACGGTTTCAAACTTCCTGATGTTACTGCTAGTACAGGCCCCAAACATGGCCCATGCGATGCGAGGCAAGTACTTGGTCGAATCTTGGTTACAGGTCCTGCGATGTCAAAGTCCGAGCTTTCCGCTTGTCAAGCTAGGACTTGCACGCCTTGATGCACTACAGTGGGGCGGGCTAGCTGATACCTTTATGCTGCCGCCGCATGTCCAAGACATTATTGGTACGAACACGAATGACAGCCCGGACCTAACATAAAACAGACCTTAAGCCCGAATAGATAATCCCCAGCCGCGTATACTTTCAACAGGATCAAACAATAGACCCCAAAATGCCGAAACTCGGTTTGACCCCCTAGCCTTCTGTGAACATAATATTATTTTCCCATTTTTTCATCTTCTTTTCTTGATCTGTTTTATAGAAATTATTCAGGCCACTTTCCATCCCTACATTCCCCAGCTGACAGGAAAAAGACCATGATCCTGATCTCCAATCACATTGAATCAATAATAAGCCTTCTTATGTGCCTTGAGATGCTTGGTTCCGAGGTATCGGTAAGTGGCGCGGGCCCCACCATCCTTGGAACATGTTCTCACGCCCATGCATAAAGCGGGGATTCTGACGCCGCAGTTAGCCAAACCATGTGATAATCATTTAACTATCTTGCTCAACACACTTACACGGTATGAGACGCAACTGAAAACGTAACGCTTCATCAACATGGGGACTCCTCAGAGGATCAATATACAGGCCTACGCTAACTCCACGGGAGTCTTCGAAACACGACCGCTAGGGAAAGAAAGTTTAATCAAAGCGACAAACCTCTTGAACATGAACCATGACAACTATCACATTTACATCCACAATTTAGGACTACACAGTATGCAAGTAGATACCACTGAGGATATGAAATGAGTATTGAAATCTTTGTCAGATCACATTCTCCATCATCTCTTAGCTATCCTCGCATTGGGGGGTACTGCGGAACAACTCTCCCAGGCATATGATCTTGCCGTTGACTCCCAAAGATCCACGCGCCCGCCTGATGCTCGCATCGTATCTGATCTCGCCGACCCGGAAAAATTCAAGTTGTTCCTGGGCAAAGGGAAATATTACGATGACTACTTCGCCTTTTTCCAGAATGAGATCTCCGAGATGGGAATTTCGAGCACAGTCACTGAGTTCCTCTTCAAAGGTGACGCGAGGGCCGAAGACATGTTGCAACGGTTCTTCAGCGGTGAGTTACCATTCATTTGAACAAAGGATAACACTAAAGCGATCTATAGGATTTTTACACTCCCCCATCCATCTTGGGTACGCGATGGAATTTGAACAGCCACTTGTTGTGGCCGAGGCTCTCGCTTTGACAGCCATTCATGACTGTTCGTTTGGTCAAATTCTAGCTCAGATCGAGGAGGTCGCCCAGCATTCCCTTACCAGCGAGAGCTTGATCAACTTACAGAGGGCTATCCATGACAATGAGAAACTTCGCAAGGCCATGGACTACACGTACGGTATATCTCAAATCCGAGATGGCTTACTGGTGAACGCCAAAGAAGAATTTATGAGACTGATGAGCGCATGGAAAGTTCAACCCCATGAACTCGAGGAGAAAACTGCCGAGTCGCTAAACTCTACCTGTACAGAAACCCCCATTCATCATTTGGTTCCCGCTCTGACACATAATTCTTAGTATACTGGACAACCCTTGCTCAGAGGCCTGATAAGCAGCTTCGATTTGACTTTTTCCTCATGCATTCCATCACAGCCGGGTCTCTTTGGCCGGTGTTCAACAGCGTGTCCTGGATTGCCCCGGAAATGAAATGTCGATTGTTAGAATGGAAAGGTCGTGCAGACCTAATGTTATACTGCCAATCAGGAGCACCTACTTTACAGCCCGATGAGTTGACCACCTACCAACCACGATTTCCCTCGGAGTGGTCGGAGGTCTTCCGACGGGCTTGCGATTACAAAGACGATGGGCATTTGGTGAAATTTATTCGAGGAATCGCCACGGCTGAACAGATTACCAGATCATTCGCTGCAAAGCCGCAATTTATGCTCAAAACAGCTGACCAATTTCTCAATCTTTCTCATATGGGTAAGGGGTTTCTGTCATTATAGTCTTGTTTGTGCTATGCTAATCGCTCCTCCAGTGATTGATTCTGCGGAACAATTTAATCTCGAGTCGGCCGACCAGGAGACCGAGATGATCTGTGCCAAATATGAATATCCTCGTATGATGTCGACTGAGATCCAGCGGGTGACTGCCCGCTGGCCGCGCCATGTAGGGTTCGAAGAGTCTTGGTTCCATGTGCCCGCGCGCAAACTCAAGACTGTTGCTCATATTTGACATTGTATTACATGGGGACCTGGGATGCCTTTCAGTGGAGAGAAATCTCCCAAGAAGTCATCTACGGAGTGACTGACAACCGCGCCAGCGCCAGACTCACCCGATACGACAGTGCATGGTTTTGACCTTCAGAAGTTTTAGCTAGCTAAGCATACTGCCGACTGTCGGTTTTGATACCCCACGGGTGCCTTCATTTTCTGCGTAGGCGATGCACCACTTTGACTTAGCTTTTTAGCCAACAGGGTTGACGAAAGTCATGACTGACATTTTAGCGTCGAGTGAAGGAATTATGTATGAAGAATGAATAAAGACTGAGATGATGTTTCCACCCAAAAAGCGTCGTATTGCTGTGTTGCCAGTATAATGCTTGTACGAAAAGTGAAACGTGGAAGAGACAAAAGTAGGTCCGAAGAGATGGCCACCGAATTCTGCTGCGATATCTTTGCCTGCTCACTCACGCTCTTACGGCCTGCTATGTTTATGCGAGTTTTGGCCGCAGTTCAATGCCATATGTGGGTTGGAATTGGATGATCAGGTGTAGGGCACGACTATAAATTCTATTTTTCTTGGTTCTCATTTCTTCTTTTTCCATTCACCCATCATTTATCCTTTTGACTCTTAGATGGTACAGATTCTATCTGCATCTTTGACGTCTCTGCTGAAACAATCTCCCGGCTTAGGGATGGAGGTTCCCTAATCACAAAACACCTCAAATACTTCTCCTATTTTGACCAGGCGGATTCTGCGAGGCTTTGAATGACAATGCATACACAGTCTACATTGAAATTGGGAGTTTAGACACTGAGATAGGGCTCAGAAGTGACGCACGACATTGGATCGAACATGTCGTTTGGATGACATCTCTGGGTCCTCATTAATTATTTTGATTGATGGTGGTATGTTCGCTTTCTTCCAACTCCCATATTTAGTACTCGCCCATGCTAGCTTTCTATACCCTTGTGACTTCGGTAATGTATACATGATATTTTTTTTTTCTTGTGGTCCAAGCCGCTGCTAGACAGCATTGTAGCATGTGCAATAGATTGCAGTGTAGCTACCCATCCCAATTTATGTTCTTGACTCTCACCGGAGAACGATTCAAAAGAAATCCTCAGTGGCGTCTCTCGGTGAAAAAAAATCAAGTCAGCCAAGCCAAATGATAATGTGCAGTTTGATCTCAACCAAAGCCTCTTTGTTACGAGATTGACAATCAAACATCACAGAAGTAGTTGAGCACCTCGCTAGCCTATGTAGGAAACAGCTTGGCAAACGTCATTCAGACAAGATTAATGTATCTGATTCCCAAGATTTCAAAGAGGATATGCCCTCACTTTATTCAAACCATGACGCATGACACTTCGTTCGAGCCGGGATATAGGTAAGGATAGGCGCTTTCTCAGTGGGCATCACTTTTCAATCGCCTTCACGTTCCTTGGTTGTCTAGGATGAATCGGTAAGTACCCGAGTATGTATTCGACAATATTGCACTTAATTAAGTTTTACTGCGATGCCCTTAATGTGGATTGGTGGGATGTTCAATGATAGATTGTTTTTTGCTACACTGATGTGCAACGATGCACCGATCTTCACTTTCCCCACAATCGGACTTCATCCCGCCATGCCAGACAGTTGTTTTGATAAAGAATGCAACGCTGCCATTGGCGATCGAGGGACCGTGCCCCTTGCTTCAATTATTAAAATCAAAGTTCCCCGCTACGTCAAGATCTGCAATGTCGCACTACCATGACTTGGCACACCTTGCTCCTTGCTGCACTTGCAACGGCTGCCGCCGCCCTCCAAGTTCTACCGCCAGTCGAATTCGCGCCGGCTCAGGGAGATCAGATCTCGGCCGGAGATGGAGGCTTCTCATTGGAAACCGTCGACAGGGTCCTGTATGTTCAGGCAGACTTCGCGTTGTGGACCGATAAGAATGGGCTCACGTTAATTCCTCCGTCTGTCGACCAATTCGCGCAAACGTTTCGTGATGATCTTGAAGAGTTTACGAATGATACTTGGAGCTATCAAACTCTGGAAATTTTCCCAAAAGACGCGTCCGGCATTTTTATTGGCCGTTCAAATAGTCCAGCAAGTCAATTCACATACGAGGATGGCACGGCAACGGAGGAAGGGTATGAGCTTGTAGTTGATAAGAATCGCGTATCCATCTATGGCTCAGGGGCACGAGGGGTGTGGTGGGGAACGCGCACTTTGCTTCAGCAGACAATTCTCAATGGCACCCTTTCACCTGGTCGCATGAGCGATGCACCCGCGTACCCAACGCGTGGCATGATGCTCGATGCGGGACGCAAGTGGTATTCGTTGGATTATTTGAAAAATCTGTGCACCTACGCTTCTTTTTTCAAACTCTCCGAGTTTCACTATCATGCGACGGACAACTTTCCTCTAAGTCGAGGCCCGAACATCACCTGGACAGAGGTCTATTCGCAATTTGCCTTGCGACCGGAGAATCCAGAGCTATTGCCCCTGGTACAGCGCATAAACGAGACACTGACTCGGTCGGAATTTGACGATTTTCAACAACACTGCGCTCGTCGAGGAGTGACTGTTATTCCTGAAATCGAGAGTCCCGGTCACTGCTTGTCGGTCACGAAATGGAAGCCTGAGCTTGCCTTGGACAGCAAAGACCTTCTCAACCTCACGCATCCCGAGACCATTCCCCTGGTCAAATCCATATGGTCAGAGTTCCTGCCATGGTTCCATACAAAAGAGGTTCATATCGGCGCTGATGAGTATGATTCCACCTTGGCGGATGACTACGTCCGCTTCGTCAACGAGATGTCCGACTTTATTTACCAGACTCACGGAAAGAAAATCCGCATCTGGGGTACTTATGAGCCCAGTGCTCTGTTGATCGACAGCAATATCACCATCCAACACTGGCAATATGGCCAGTCGGACCCGGTCGCACTAGCACAAGATGGATACCAGATCATCAATTCTGAGGACTGGTGGGCCTATCTTTCGCTTAAAAACAACCACGTTCCAATCACACCAGCACCATACCCTCAGTTCTTCAACAACAACCGAGTGTTGGATTTTGGCGGCGTTGAGGGCTGGCAGTGGACCCCGGAGCTGTTCAATCCCGTCAACACCTCGGAGCAACCGGCGAAGAATGCCGTTCGTGGTGCCATACTTGCCGCATGGAACGACAACGGACCCGATGCGACCACGCAGCTGGAGGCTTATTATGCTATTCGAAATGGAATTCCGGTTGTCGCATCTCGTGCATGGTCAGGGAACCGAGGGCCACTTCTGGAACCGTCGACCCTGGACGAATCTATCTCTCTTCTCACCAGTAATGCGGTATCGCAGAACCTCGATCGACAAATGGTACGTGGAGGGAAAGGTCGGCCGAGGGTACTGTTCTCATGGTCCAAACCTAATCACCATGCGCAACAATACCAGATAGGTCTCGGAAGCAAAGGAATGAACTACACACTGGAACTGGATGCTAATGGTCCTTTCTCTCTTCACTCTGATGACGCAACACTCTCTCTTTCGGCTGATGGCGAACTGGTCTTTTCGGCGGATGGCTGGCCATATCCTCTTCATTCCGTTGCAGAGACTGATGGAGTTGAGCCCGCAGAGCCCGGACGGATCTGGGCGAATGGTACCGAGTCCTCACACCATGTCGTCACTGTTCCCCAGCGGGCTCAAATCACGATAGCAACCAATCAGTTCGAAGGTAGTCGGGTTTGGATCAATGGCCGTTTTGCGGGACGCTTTGAGGTGTTTGTCTATGGTGGCAAGAACCAGGTGTTCTCGTGGAGTCAGATGGCATTTGTTGCGCCCCTTGATTATGTCCGTGGGTCCGGTTTGCAGCACATGACTTTGCATGAGTAAAGAGTTGAACCTGTGTATATTTGACAGATAGAGTGTGATCTTCAGTACTCTGGTCGTCGTTTATAGAACTAGTCCTCAAAAGCCAACCTTAGAGATAGAGACAATCTTGACCTGGTCTAAACCTTGAAGCTTTTTGAACATTACACCTTATATTCGTCATTGACCCTTGCCCTTTGCCATAAGTAGCGTCGGCCCTGGCGAGACAAGTTCGAGCGAGGAAAATGAAATTCCCATCTTCCTTCAATTCGGTGATCTGAAACTTCGTTCAATACTTCATCTCGATTTTTCCCCAGTATGCTATCTGAGAACCTCAGAGCGATAGATGGCGACGGAAGAGTTGCACCTCAAGTGACACCAACGGCGTCATCCTCCTCCAAGAGCATTGAGAGTTCGTCACCCCATCTAAACTGTGTCGAAAACTTCTTTTATATAATGGAGTGTGAAGAACTCAGATCTTCAGCTGAAATGACGCCTCCAATTTCTGAGACATTGCCAGGTGGGTATCTGACACCAGTTCAATATTACAGGCAATAACACACAGAATAGACCACGAAAATGGGTCCACAGTGATCGCTAAAATTGAAAATCTGCAGAGTGTGTATAAGAAAAATCTAGACTATCATGAGGCAGCTGCAACAAAGGCGCGAGAGGCGGAGCACCTTTCAAGTATCAAGCTTCACCGACAAGGCGAGCTTCTGGAAGATGCCCTGAAAGCAGCGGATGCAGCGCTAAAGGAAAACAATGATCTCAGGCTTAGGCTTGATAGCCTTGGCAAAGGGATGCGGGATTTGAGCGACGAGGAAGCAAACCAAATGACAAGTCAACTGTACGACGATCTTGAAGATTGGATCAAACGACACTATGGAACGTTGCAACCCGGGAATCCAGAAAAAGGTCCGGACGTGGATTCGCACCAGGAACAAGAGCTTTTCTTCAACATATATGAGGATATATCGCAGCAGATCTTCCATATTATCCTAAGTCGCTTTGTTGTAGGCACAGGTAATCCTGGGATGAACCATGCGCTCCGCATGCTTGATGAGAAGGTACAAGAACTATGTATGCTTGCCATCACTGCACCACATCCTGAAAGTCCGTCTCTCTAATAGAATAATGAAGACCCCAGGGATATCGGCCAATATTGGCGTGCTGGAACAAGTAGTGCAGCTCTGGCGCTTGCAAGACCTGAGCTGGAAGTCACTCTCAGTCAAATAGTTGAGTTTATTGAGGCGCGATACTTGCATACTATGCCGCATGATTTTGCCACACGTAGCGGGGAACTGAAAGAACTGCTGTGGAGATTCGTCAAATGGAAAGGAAGATTGGAATGTCAAAGTGTCTTATTCTACTTCTGGTGGGTTTCGCCCCGATTGCCATTTCGCACGGAAATCATGACAAATCTCACCGGGGATGACGACCCCGATGCTATTGTTCATCGCAGTTTATCGCCAATCCTGTACAAGCTGATACCGGGTGATTCCGAGCCCACGCTTGTACACCGAGCATTAGTACAGATTACCAGTGATCCCTTGATCAGTGTTGACCTTGGAAAGCGAACCCGTGAACGAAATGCTTCAAATTGACAATCAAATGGTTACTGTATGCAAATATCAAGTCTAGCGAGCTCGCGCCTTGCAATTTCATCCAGTGGATAATTTCTCGCTTAGACACCGTCCTCGAAACCATCGCCTCCAGCCTCAGTATCCAGCTTCATAGACTCCATCAATCCACAAACCTCGAACAATTTCTTCGGCCCAAGTCCTTCTGGTGTTCCGACAACTCCTTCTGTCTTGAGACGCAGGAATGCTGCTCTGATTCCCATGTACGCAGGAATGATCGAGGCGAATGAGAAAATCATGATTCGAAATCCCATTTCCTCGGCCTCCTTGGTCGTGACCACGGGAGACGCGCCGTTCTCCACCATGTTGAGCAGGAGTGGCCACGGGGCAAGATCCTGGACAGCTTGTCGCATTTGTTCCCTTGTAGTGAACCCCTCAAGTAGACCCACATCAGCGCCGATATCGCGGGCTGCCTTCAGGCGGAGAATACACTCGTCATATCCGTGTTGTTGTAGGGCGTCAGTTCGGGCAATGAGGACGATATCAGAGTGCAGACGGTCCTTGGTCAGCTTTGCGGCCCGGATTCTTTGCAGGTACTCATCCAAGCCAACTACCCGCTTGCCGGCAAGGTGACCACAGCGCTTGTTTGAGATCTGGTCTTCGATGTGGAAGCCAGCAACGCCTGCTTGAATATACTGCTGGACTGACTTGGCTACCATCAATGGGCCTATATGCTTTGGTTAGCTAGGCATCCTGGTGATGGAACTCCATCTTTCCATTCTCATACCTCCATAGCCTGTATCCATGTCTGCAATGAGAGGGGCTCCGAATGGGTCGAGGTTGGCAATCATTTCTGCGTTGGTCTTCATGTCGTGAAGTTGAGCGAGTCCGAGGTCAGCCATTCCAAGTCGAGATGCTGTCGTTCCAGCTCCGGTCTATAGCCCGTATTAGTCCGCGTAACGCATGGTTGGGGGGTGAATAGAAAGCCCTTACCATGTACATTCCCTTGAAGCCCAGCTCCATAGCAATACGAGCTGAAAGGCCATCATAGACACCGGGACACACGATCATATCTTTGGTGTCCTTGAGCATCCGTCGTAGCTTGGACGCCGCGGGAATAACGTAGAGGGAGACAGAGGGCTCCTGCCTCATGCCGTTCACCTCATAGTAGCCATCCTTCTCAACGGTGATTGTAATAGTCATAATGAAAGGTTGCAATGTAATTGAGCACTGATCAGCGATAGGATAACTCTGACTCGAGACAAGCTGGCATCTTTATACCTCTCACCCCGCTCTTCGGACAAAGCCGTCCAACGAGAAAAAGGGACTTTTGGGTCCGATATTATCCAGAAAATTGGGGCCAACATCATCACACAGGCTATGAGCAGGTCTTGGTATCTTGGGGATGCAACATCTCACCGTATGCCAAGATGCGACATGCTTTATCTCTCATTCTTGGGTCGTACCAATTCGACATCACAATGCAGATGACCTTAATGACCACGGGCCCCACAGAACCTCAATACTCGGTAGTCTTGATGGCCACGGACAGTCGGAGGAACTGCTGAATGTAGACGTATCGATCGCCACGTTTTGCAGAATGAAGAAATACCATGCAGGGGCCAGGGATGTTGATAATGCATGTGTGCGATGTGGGCGCCAAGCAAGGTGCACTCCTTCGGAGTTTGGCCTCATTGAATCTACGTTCACGTCCATTATCGGTTTCTTGTCACTTGGCGCCTTATGCGCTGATGCAGATGCATGTGTGCCATCCTTTCTCACTTGCATAGTCGGTTCCTACTCACCGTTCGGAATACCTACCATGTCCCTTTTAGTAGGATCGCTCTTGCCGCTTTTGACAGGAAGATGAGTGATCCAAATATCGCTCAAATAGACGTGTAATGGTCTATTAGGTGTTTGGAGAGCCGGTCCATCTTCTAGTCAGTCCTTTCTACACCTATTCTACCCATAGTGCCAATTTCGTCAAGATCATAGGAGGCCTTTATCTTTGTAATGCAATGGACACTAGCGTGTGGTTGAGGTGTGAAGTTAATATATTATCTGGAGCCTTGGATATCTTATCGGCATTTCCTTTCGACTAGGAGAACCGAACGCGATGCAGGGACTACTGGGCAATCATCTTGCTACGCCACTTAATTGCGTATCCCACTCAATATCACTGCTTTAGCTTCTCCGAAAGCGGAATAGTTACGGTGTCGGCGAAACTCAAACTGAGGTCTTCCTTCCAAGGTTGCTTCGCTTCATTTTTGACCTTTAACCTGATAGATTAATTTATGATAGTGGATTCATTCAAGTCCTCTCCAGAATCAACATTTAGGACGTTCGTCCCATTCTCCAATGTCCTTCCCTAAAGAGAACAAATTCACTAGCGGCATGAAGTCAAGTATGTAGGCGGTAGTGACATCTCCTCGGGGCTTAGACCTAACCCATTCGAGGGTAACGATGAATTCTCCGGTTTTCCGAGCTTGAATCCTTGCAGCCACGCTACATGCGTGATTATTGGAGCTCGCGAAGGCTATTCCAAGCGCCGAGATACACATTACAAGGGTTATTGCGCAGCGTCGAAGCGAGATACGCCAAGCAGAAAGCTAATGTCGGGCAAAAGAACTCCGAACCGAATGAAGGCCTTTGATGCAAGGTGGTGCGCACGTATACGAACAGAAGACGACATGGAGGTCGGAGTATAGCATGTAGGGACGCGTTTTGGGGTCTTGTCAGTGGCCCTAGAAGGAAAGGATCGCGCCGGTGGTCTTGGAACCCCCTCAATCCCATATGCCGAAATGGATCTTACTGGGGCCAATTTCTGTACCATCATTCGCCCTCAGCTCCTCTATGTCGCTTGGCGCTTCTCAGGCCTACGGATATGGGGATCATGCAGCCCTGGAAAGGGAAATATGGAGACCGGGGATGTCCAGGCCACGAATCATGGCGATCGTCAGGCTACATTATCCACCATCTCGTCTGAAACCCCCAAGCTGTCTTCACGAAGATCCAAGTAAGGCTGCCCCTGATCTTCTCCGCCCGTTATTTAGCCGAAAGAGGGCGGGCGTGACCCATGTATGCCCGTATTCGGTGGATCCCGACTTCAGTGGGAAATTAAGCCGAGCGTGAAGAGCAATTCGAGAACGGAAAACCCGCGGGATTCGAAATCCTTCACAACATTGGCATCACCGCGTGGACGTGTAAATTAATTGTTGTGCTGGGACGGTCCGAGAGGGTTGAGAAGATAAGGCTTCCCACCCAGACCCACCAAACATGCATACTCTCCCATACACCAAGAAAACCAAGAGATCAACGGAGAATTTTATGCATGGCTCGTGGTCTGCACGATGGTAGGGCTGGCCTGCCAGAACCGCATGCACGGAAGGTCAACAACCATGATCAATACAAATCACCAAAGCCTTCCTGTTGAACTGTTCCTGTTCTCAAGGTTCAAACCACATCTACGCCACAGTCATTAAAGCGGCGTCGGGCCGAATCGGCCTAGTGAGGACCTCTCCGTGCAGAATCATACTCTGGAGAGATTCGGCCTTCCGGGGGCGCTAAAGATTGCGTCCGTCTGACTCGGGAATCAAGAACACCCCCTGTTCGCCAAGTTCTCTCCTCGGAACCATCATTCGGGAGATCAACAACCCCCCACTCCTCCAGAAAAGGCTATGTGGCCCACTGAAATCCCCCCCCCCTTTCAGCCATCCTTAGTCTTGATTACGCCTTAGCTTTCTGTCCACTCAGAATACGCAGTATAAATTTCCTTATCATGCACACTCTAAAACCTTCCGAATGCCTTTAAGGGGAGCAGAACAATAAATCCAACAATGGGAGTTCCCGGATTCTTCCTGCGCCACAATCGACTCTCATTCCCAGATCATGAAACTGAATAAATTGGCGCCAAGGTTCTCGGCATGGCAGAAATTCATGCCGATTGACCTTGGCGGCTTTCTAGGCACTGGATCGAGGTAAGAGAACTGCTCGGCGTAAGCCACAACTAAATTGCCATGTTACACCCATGGATGGAAAGTCGTTGGTGGGTGGGGAATGCCTAGTACTCAGCTGCAGATCCTTCTCGCGATTTGCCCGTCGAGGTGTGCCTTTATCTTGGCCTGCATCGTGCAGCAAAGTTGTGCTTGGCCAGGTAGGAGGGGAAGGAGGATAAGTGTCAATTGTTGGGAGTCATTGATCCCTTCCATCGTCGTGGCCCATGAAGGCAAACAATAACGAGGAATTCCCTGCCGTTTCCACTGGAGCTTGTTTACTCTTCACTCCCTTCACATTATGGATCAAGAACATGGTCGTGCGGCGGGAATCACACGCTTCTTGAGAGAGGAAGTTGTGTCACGGCATGCCGACTTGCTCTTGTTCACCTGCTGTTTGACCTCTGGGCTTGTGGATAGCACAATATACAATGGTGTGAACCCTTCATTCCCGTGACTAGATTACCGAGACTAACTCCAGCAGCTTATGCCACATTCGTCTCAATGCAAACTGGTAAGATATCTTCATTTTTGTCTCATTTTACAACCATCTGGATGTGCAAAATGGATACTTATCACTGGGGGTTCAATCAGGAAACACCATCTTCGTGGGCCTCGGCACATCAAATCAGAATTCACGTCCATACGGCTGGGCTCGCTCCTTGACATCAATCGGATGCTTTGTCCTGGGTGCCTTTTTCTTTGCGCGGCTGAACCAATGGATCGGGGCACACAAGCGGGGATCTCTGATGCTCTCCTTCTTCATCCAAGCCAGTATGATCATGATTACCGCCGCTCTGGTGCAGGCTGGTGTGGTCTCCAGTGCCATGGAATCCAATCTGGTGCAAACGACCACAAAGTGGGACTCGGAGGTCCCAATCGTTCTCCTCAGCTTTCAGTCGGCAGGCCAGATTGTTGCGAGTCGAGCTCTGGGATACAACGAGATCCCCACCGTAGTGATCACAAGCCTTTTGTGTGACCTGATGTCGGACCCGAAGCTGTTCTTACTGCGGAACGAAAAACGGGATCGGCGCCTCGCAGCCTTTATTCTCACTCTGGTTGGGGCTATTGTTGGAGGCTGGGTCACTAAAGCGACTCAGCAAATCTCGCCTGTGCTATGGTTGGCAGCCGGGATTAAGTTCTCGGTGGCATTGTGCTGGGGCTTTTGGAAGAGCAAATCATAAATCTGCGTTACCAGTATGTAGAGTTTCAAGATTTAAATACATTCTGGTCTACCATTTACGGGCCTAGACTGCTTCTCTTATCTCTCTCCCCTCGCCCGAACACCTAAGTTCGTTCGGGATTCCTATCTATGGCGATCCCTCTTATCTAAGTTGAAGCTGCGGATATCGGGTGCATCTTATGAAACACATTCTTCGGGTCGTACGTGGCTTTGACGGTTTGCAGACGTTCGAGATTCTCACCATAGATGTTTGAAACCGCCGAGTCTCCCGCTAAGATGAGGTAAGCATTAAAGAATATCCCTCATGCAACATTCGGCGGCACTTACGCTCTGCATAGTTGATATATTGTGGTACTTCTGCCTGGCGACCCTTGGTCTTCGCGTCCAGCTCAGCTTTCCATTTGGCTTGGATTTGACGTGCCCACGCGCGATGTTCTTGATCCTTGGTCTGGTCGGTCCATCGAAGGCAGATGATCCCATTCTGAGTTGAGTTACGGCTTGCTAACGCAGTTGCTGATAAGGGGGTTTCGCAAATTTTGCGCATGTCCATGAATTCAAGAATAATGGCGGACTTGATCAAGTCGCTGTCGCTCTGTATCTTGGCCATTAAATCTTCAAACATAGTCCGCACAAAGCTCAGATCCATCGGTGGCTCATAGAAGATTCCTTTGAAGGATTTCCGGTCACCGTAAGTGGCTTGGGGGTTCTGGAGAGTGTTCACCATGGAATAGGGAATCATATCCAGAGCGTTGAGGACAGGGCCCAGGTTAATGAGTCCAGAAAACCGTGCCTGGCCTTCTTCGCGACTGCCATTGTAGAAGCAGATCACGATGATGATCGGACCCGATCCATCTGGAGCCAGGGCGAAGAAACACATAGCCCCAGAGCGAGAGTCAGGACTCGCGAGGCTGCCATTGAGTTGCTCAAACACCTGTTCGAGCTTATCAGGTGTAAATCCTAAGACCCCAGAGAAGACCAGTTCTGCTTGGTCGTACGCCTGGTAGGTAAAGTCAACCACAACACCAAAATTGTAGCCCGCTCCGCGTAATCCCCAAAACAGCTCAGTGTGCTCTGATTTTGATGCCGTCACAAGCGTTCCATCAGCAAGCACAACCCGCGCAGAGAGAAGATTGTCGATCGTGAGACCATACTGCCCACTTAGCCACCCATATCCACCGCCGAGAGTCAATCCGCCAACTCCCGTGTGATTCACAGTTCCCCCGACCGTCGCCAAACCATGGGCCGCACCTGCTTCGTCAACTTCCTTCCATGTCGCGCCACCCTGGGCGGTAATTGTCCTACTAGAGGAGTCAACTGTGACGTGATTCATGCATGACAGATCAATCACCAGGCCACCGTCGCTGGAGCTGGTACCAGCAGTGGAATGACCGCCCCCTTTCACCGCAACTTCGATGTCATGGTCTTGTGCCCACAACAATGCGATACTGACATCCGCTGGGTCAACTGGCCGGACCACAATGCCCTATTCTCAGTCAGTCTGTTGAATCTTGTGTCACGCTCTTTTGCTTGTTACCGCGGGTTTCATGCCAGTGTCGGACCACCGAGTCAGACTTGCTTGATAGCCATCTGAATCCGGGGTTAACACCGAGGCGGAATGCAGCTGGCTGCGAAGAGCCTTGATCGATAAGTCACTGAGTTTTGCCATTGGTTGCAATTCTCTATATGTGTTATTTTCTTTCTTTTTGGTCCCTCGGTCTGCGGAGTCTTGGGTGAAGTGGGGTGAGACACGAATCAGAATCGCGGGGTATTTGCTCCGCGGTTGACGTCAAACGGGTGAGGCATTGCTGGCCTTGGCACTCTGTTATTCAAAATAGCTTCAGTGTGACTGGAGAAAGTTTGTTTGGGTAACTATTCCCACATATTGATGGTTGTTCCACAGGTAGTTATGTGAACTTAAGCTATGGAGGCTGTGCACGGAAACCCGCATCGGAAATCGGGATATATACATCAGGTATAATTCGATTCATCTTAGACTGTAGCTAAGTCATATCATTTTCGCAGACCAGCACACTATCTCCAGGTTTTAAGGTGTCCCTTTTGGGACTACATAGTGCCCTCCGCTCTCCAGCTCATTTGTGGATCTCCACTCCTTCATCGTTCCAAGACATTATACTCAATATTGCCAATATGATTATTTGCCTTTGGCAACGACATTGATAGGGGTGTTGTGAATTTTCCAACCCAGGTGAACAGAGCCCTGCTGCGCTAACAACAGGCTGACCCGCCCATAACATCTACAATTGATGGACTTGACATCAATGGCAGTATTCTACGGCTTCCAAAGTTCTTTTTAATTATCAGCCAATCTTTACGTGGGTTCATTTTTGCCGATTACCACGGGGTTTTCAGCCACCGTCACTTGTCCATTCTTCTCCTATTGGCCTGCCACAAAGGCCAAAGGCGCTGGCCAAGAATTACTCTCAGACGAGATCTCCTTGGATGTAGCTTCTTGTGATTTATCCGTGGTTCTAGCTAGTTATCTGATTAAAATGAAGACCTTCCCTCAATATGCCCTTGGAACCTAAAGAGCACTTTCAGCTGTAGCTTGCTGTCGCTTCTCTATTGGCTTCTCAGGACAGTCGAAGGAGGATTGCCAAACAACAGAGACTCCTGAATAATCAATACCAAGTGGTGTGCTAGTTCATTAAATTGAGGAGGATCTTGGAAGGCCGGTGGTTGGAGTGACTGCTCATTATGGAGATTCCTGGGACATCGGGAAGAAGCAAATGTGGCCATTGTCGATTATAGTTGAAAATAATTCTACCTTGACATCCTATATGCTTGGTTCGAGTATCTTTCGCTTCCAAGGTTTTTCGATCGCTTATTTCTTGTTCCATGGCCCTTTATTTGTTAGAAACGTCCCTACCTCTCAGCTCAAGCCTTTACAGGCGTGCCATCCGCAGATTGTTAGACCTCCCAGAGAGGTTGATCTCAGCGCCTTTTGCGCCTCCGTGCTCCCTCGTGACAAATATCAATGATACTGAAAGGACCCAAAGTTATTTAAGCAAGTCTCTGCTGGGAGTATTTGGCATATAGCTCTGGGTACCACCGCTGGCCGACGTCAGGATGGCTCAGGATGCGGTTTCTCAGGTGTGCCTCCCCGAACTAGGATCGGTCAGAACTGACAATCTATAGTAGATAAATAATTGACTTACGCAAGAATAAAGCGAAGATAGAAATTCACTGGGGACATCGACTGCTCGCTTTTTCTGGTCATCCGAGACGGGGATGCGTCTCACAATGTGAGCTGCGGACTCTTTGAGCTGGCTGAGAGTCAAGTCCAATCGCACACCTAGGAAGAATGGAATACTATATCGAGTTTTTGAACTCGGCGCCTAAGGAGATTTTCTAATTAGCGCAACGCTCATTGGGTTGAGACCGACTTCATACAATGACTCGGTGCGTAGTAGCTGCACAAATGCCTCCGGTGATTGCTTCGAATCCTTGTTGAATATTGATCACCAGACTTCCGTCTATCGGAGGAACATCGATCCATTCGCCGTTCTTGTTTAGAACCTGCAGTCCGCCAGTATTATCTTGGGAAAGAAACGTGAATAGACCAGCAGAATCCTTATGGGGACCGACCCCTTGGGAATTTGCGGAAGTTGATGGTGGGTACTTAACAAACTTCAACCGACTCATGTTGCCCTTGAAGTCATCGAAGGTCGCCGTGGGTAGGGACAAACATTCCGCCACCAAATGTACGAATCTTTGTGCTAAATCATCAATTCGGAAGATATAATCCTCAATGAGGCATTTCGAGCCAGGTTGATCTGGGTACTACATTAAATCGTCAGTCGTCGCACGCCTAGTGGTTTTTACCAGTCTATACCTGATTTGGCCCTTCTAGCCGCTGCCAAAATGGATCTCCCTTTTCCCATGCTCGCACTCCTGGTGTTCCGAAATCAAATTGCTTACTTGGTTAGTTGAACTCGAGGCTGACGGGCAGGTGATACTAACCTCGCGAAGGTCGGTCTTCAAAGCGGTCATCTCCGCTCCAAGGCGGGTGTAGCCAAGGAACGATGGTGAATTTATCATGTTACAATTTTCTTTCACCTCCATGGGCAGATCAAACAGGTGCGGAAGGGCTTCATGCGTGAGGCGAATTGGGTCCTTTTCTGTCAGTATGGATTCCTAAGATTTACAAATTGCTCATACCTCTAGGCCAGTGTTGGTCAAATACAGGAAGCCGACCACGAATATAGCCTCTTTCAATTTGGCTAGTTCATCGGACTTGGTTTGAGGGTCGGTCAGGCGAGCAAAGTCCACCGCTGGTACAGATGAAAACGTTCCCACCATGGTTCAACAGAGATCTGACTGGGCTTCGACAATTCACTTGCAGCTTTCGAGTTCGAGGAAGAATGTACGTGCTGAGGTTGAATATGCGACTCACGCAGTCAACCGATGCTTTCCCCGCATCGAGGCTATTACTCAGCCATTTTATACCGAATTGACAGAAGAAAAAGAACACGACAAGCACCCACTATTTCGAACACGTAAAGTAGACCACGGAGAGTCATGAGCATTTATATTAAGAAATCATCCAAAGGTATCATTCAAAATGCGAAAACTTTTCGAACACCATCCATGCAACCTAGCCGAACACCATAACCGTCCCAGAATGCGGTGTGAGCATCCACTTCATACCGTGTGCTCTTTCAGAAATGAATGCAAGCTGACTAAATCGTCACTCGGCGCAGGTGTAGGAAGATTGATTTTGGTTGCATCGAACTCCCACGCCGCCTCGCGTTCATCCCGGTGACTTCGGAGGTACAGCGGCATCATCCATTCCTTGAGACGACTTTCCAGCATACCCATGTCCCGATTCCGGTCCCACATGCGCGCAGATTCTTTGAATGCATGATTGATTTTGTCACGACGGAGGCCCTCATAAGCATCAAAAACCTCGGACAAAGGCTCGGATCGATAGCGGGCCAGTAAACGTGCGAACAAAATGGCATCGTCTAGCGCGTATGCGGCGGACTCATCTCGTGGAGGCATCTATGATATTATTGTTAGGAGCCGCAGCTTTGAAGAAGAAAATGATGGCAATAGATACATACTGCGTGAGCTGCATCGCCTAGCAGGATAACGCGATTCGTGCACCATCGGCCTCCGGGCCGAACTTGATAAACTGGATAAAGCATCCAGTCTGCTTTGCTGGCCACCATCTCCCGGATACAGGGGATCGAGGACTTTGAGAAGCGATCTTGCATTTGTCGTCGCAGAGCACTTCTAATGCGATGTTGGGTCGCCCAATCTTGACCCGAGTCGAGCTTGTGGTAGCTCAAGTCTTCCTGGCTGAACTGTATAATAGCAGCTGCGAAGATTTGCTCCTGATTCCGGTCACAATAGCTTGTCAGAATGGTTCCATGGCGTGAGTAGTTCATCGCTGATGAGCGGAAGTGAATAGGCGAGGAGATTGTTTGTGATGGGATGGTGGTTTGTAAGAACGAGATGCCTGTGTATTGGGACGGGCAGTCGGGATCCACCCAACGGGTTCGAACTGCGGAGTGGACGCCATCACATCCGATGACCAGATCTCCAATCGCTTCTGATCCATCTTGGAAATGTACCACAGCTTTCCTTCCGTGCTCTTCTCCCCCGACGACCTTTTTCCCAAAAACAATATCAACATTGCGTGTCCTCTCCACCACGGTTATCATCGCGATGGAAAGCATGATGCGCATGACTCTGCGCCCTTTATAGCCTCCAAAGCCGTTGCCGTCATGATCGACAAAATCAATCGACCCAACTGAGCGACCGGAACGCATAGAGTAGAGCTCGATGGCATTCACTTCCGCTCCACCCTCAGGACCCATGCGGTCAAGTTCTTCCAAAACGCCCAGCTGCGCCAGATGACGCTGAGCCACGGGCGTCAGGTTGATCGCACCACCGGATGTGGACAGGATATCATGTCTCTCGTAAATCGTGATGGTGAGGTCGGGCACGAATGGAGCCAGCTCCCGCGACAGGGCAAGAGCACAAGCGATACCTGCGATCCCCGCGCCGACAATGATAATGTTGTGTGGTAAAGAGCCCATGTTGGCCTGTCTTTGCCACCAATGCAGCTTCAATTTTACTTTGTGTCGATCTCGATTGTCCCAAATCTCGGATTTGTTTGGGTGTATGATGGGAGTGGCGAATTCGTTATTTCAAGTGTTCATATATCGTTAAGCGTGGACCGGGTGTATGTATAAAGCATTCTCTAGAAAGCATCAATATCCATGACCAAACGATCGACACAGTGGATGCCCCTTCGTCCACACGGGTAATTTGCAGATATATAACTGACCCAGCAAAGACTGCAAAACAAGGTTTCCTCGGCCGGGTTAGGGGATCGTTCGGCATTTAAAGCAAGATTTATCCATGGAACCGCTGTGGAGCTCCCCGTTGGCTTTGTCACCCACGTCAGGTCTGATGAATCACAAAATTCCAAGCTAAGTTGACCCGTAACCGAGGCCGGGACGGCGCGGATGAGCACGATTGGATGGGGGTTCAGGGGCCGGATTGTGTCCGCGATGCACAAAGATCCACGGGAAGAAGAAAGATTTTCGATTTCTTCTAAAACCGTTGGCCGTCAACGGGTAGCTCTTCCGAGACTAGAGCCGTTACTCGGTCCGTCTCTTGCCGTCAAAGTCCCACCAGTTCCACCTTTGCCTAACTAAGTATTGGTCCCCGTGAGGCCCAGTCGAGAACGAGCTACAGTATCCGTCTCCGCTTGGTTCATCGCGTAGCGAACTCGGGATGAGTCCCACTATTTTTGATTGATCAAAGGGGAAAAAAAGGCCAAAAGAAGAGGGCACCAAGGCGTGTCAGTTTCTTTCATAGCCTGCAGTCTGCAGGGTGACCCACGCCACCGCTGACGAAAACCCCTGCAACAAACCCCTGCACAACCTTGAACGTAAAGAAAACGGGCCGAGACACTCTTATAGGATCATTGCTTTGCCAATTGCAGCCTCGTGCAGCTGTCTGACAGTTGAGTTCATGGGCTTACTTTTGGGCTTTCGACAAGTCGAACCGGACTTCCTAGCGAACCTCAGTGGAGCTCATGGGCTAAAATGAAACGCTCGGCTCCTGTCTCCCTCCTCTAGACTCTAGCTAGCTGTCAATAATAGCCAGTGGTTGGCCACAGTTAATATATGTAAAGCGGCTCGGAAAGGCTTCGGTAAACTCGGTCTTTATTTCCGCGCTTGCGCCTTTGCAGGACGCCGAGGGACCGTGGATTTCAAGTTCCAGAGCACGAAAAAGGAGCATAGTGCGCATATCCCCGCTATGTTGATATTAGCATGAGTCTGAAGAATTGGAACAGGGGGGGGGATGCTAAACGAACCCAACACGCAATTCATCGCGTAATATCCGCTTTGCTCGGTTAGCGTCCCCGATAAAATGGGTCCTACAAAGGTCCCAAGCGTTGTACTCATTCGAGTTACAAAGACCGCTCTGGTATATCCTTCACGGGAGCAGAATATTTCCGGGTGCTCGTCCTCGAGCTCGTAAACGGCGCCTGGAATATTAACATCACCGTTGGATAGGGGAGCCATGGTGTCTACTCACTGGTGGCTTCCATCATGCCAGCCCCGTTTAACAAGGACATGGAAATCCCAGCACCCGCCACACTTCCGATATATAGCAAGATGTCTCGATTCTCGCTGTTCACCCAGGGGAACTGCTCGTCCCCAGGAACACCCATCAGCCATAGCATTATGGCCAGGGTAGCGAAACCAATGGTCGTTGGGTGACGCGTGCCTATTCGTTTCTTCAACCACGCGACAGGAATACCGAGAACAGCATTGGGGCCTTGAATTGCCGCGAATAGAAGCCCCGTTGGAAGACTTCCCCAGTGAAAGATGTGGCGAACGTGTAGCGGTAGCGTGGCACTGAAACTTGATGACACAACTGCGTAACAGATACTACTGACAATGCCTCCGACATATCGGGCATTCGTGAAAAGCAAAATGTACAAGTTCAAGTTAAACTTCCCTGATATGACACCTTCCAACTCGGTGAGATTCCCCGTCACAGCCGTTGGCAACAACGGGCTATCTTCGTCAACTGCAGGTGTCTCGCTCGCACATTCGTCAGTCGGGGACAATTTCGAATTCTCCTGTGGCTGTGGTGTATCGACCATCAAAGATTGGAGTCCAATGCCAATCGCACTCGCAATGAAGGCGCAGTTCCAAGCTCCCCAGTACCCCGCCAGCTGGAGAAGAGCACCGGCGATCAGAGGTGCAGCCGTCGTGCCGACCGCGAGGGAAACGGTCATTATGCGATTTATCTTATCGAACTCTTCCAAGGATACCTTTCGTGATAAGCTGGACAGCCCAAGAACACCTACACTTGCGTTTGCGACCGCCTGCACAAAGCGACCGGAGAATAGTAGCATTACTGTCGTTTTGTCAGTCAGGGTAAGACGGATAAGGGGGTCAGTCATACATGAATCCGCGGCGGCAATCATCACAGAACCGAGCAACTCGCCCACCAGGCCAGCGATCAGCCAGGAATCATTTTGAAACCGGTCGGCATGGTGGTGGATGAATGGGCTGACTATGAACGACACCAGTGCGCTTTCGGCCAGCAGAGCAAGACTGGCGTTCTGGATCAGTTCGGGGGCGAGATGAAGGCGATTCTCGAGCATCGAGGGAAGAATGGACACCAGAAAATCATGCAGAAACATGTCTACCTCAGTCAGTCTATTTCAACCGATGCAACCTTTCAAGCGCTATACCTGTCAACATCGTCGTTGCTACTGCTACCAGTACGAATTTCTCTGAGGACCTCCACCCATAACCCCATTGTCGATTCTTCGTTTTGAAGTCCAACATGTTTGAACGACCACCGATTTTCTTCTACTGGAGAAGATTCATCTGAGCTGAGAAGCAGAAAAGTGGACGAGTCAGCTCAGATCCCAATCATTCGCTCGGCGATTGGGCTCATGCCGTGACACAGTCCAGACCCTTGGCTTGAATAATGATCTACCATTGGACAGATGCGTCCAAACCTTGCAAGACCGACTGAGAAAAAGCAATGGGGGTCAATATTCAATAGCGTTGATGGTGCAAATCCCGAAGAAGACACGATCAGCCCATCTAGATCGCGATCGCGATCCACATACCCGTTTTCGTTAGCATAATTAAGCAGGAACAACAATAATGTACTCTTGGGATGCTATGACCAGACATTTTATCCTTGTTTTTTTGCGGCTGAAAAGGCTTGAAAAAGAAAACTATCCAGTGCTAGCCATTAACCCCCAAATGCTGGGTTGGATGCAAGGTGTACCTCCCTTGCATCTTGACATTATTCGATCTTACATTGTGATTCTACAGTATTCGAGGTTACTAGTCTACTGTGCATGTATTTGTAGAGGAATTCGAAAACACAGGCTACCATGCGATGAATATCGAATCAAGATTAAGAACCACAACTAGTGCAAAGGTTCCTGCAGTCAGCCCACACGTGAGCAACCTTATGTCAAGACATTGAACTGCACAATTGCCATTATGCCACGGCAATTCCGTTGGGGAAGTCTGCGTCGTCACCTGCGACCTGCCCGGCTCTTAGTTCATGTCTCTAATAGAGACCGATTTCGATGTGGACCATGTGGACCTCTATTGAATCTATTGACCCAATTGCAGGTCGACTATGAATCAAGGAGTCCAGCTAAGTACATAGCTCCGTGTCATGGATTCCCCGGGATTGGGGTTGAACCGGTGATGAAACTCAGAATCAAGATCGATAGCATATCTCTCCCAGACTAGAAGATTCCATACCTGAGATCCACCGGCATGCTCCGATACCTTTAGGGTAATTCACCATGTTGGTGATAAGCATGGAGGATAAGGGCCCACCAAGATTACAACGGGCCAGTCACGGGCATGCGGAAGAGAGACAGTTTATCAGGTACGGTCGAGTCGATGGAGCTTGACCGATTCGACACCAATCAGAGCTGCAATCGCCCTGGGCGACCAAATCTCGGTTTGGTCGCATGTAGATCCCTTCCATATGGGGTATACAGCATCTCCACTCGGGGATCATAGCCTGGGATAGCGTGAAAAACGCGACAGAAGATAAATCTTGCATAGCTTTTGGTATTTAAACTATCGTTTCTCCACGTCTGTCGGCGCAATTGGAAACGAACATTATCCAACATGTTGGCTCCGCAAACTGGTCTTCTTGCGTCGCTGCTGCTGGCTAGCAGCACACTGTGTGCCGCCTCGGCGCCACACGCCCACCACGAGGAAAAGATCGCCCCTAAGGTGTTCATCGTTTCGATGGTATGGGAAAATGGAACCGAGATCTGGGAACCTACAGTACACTAACCCTGAGATAGTTCGCACCCGAAGCCGAGGTCTGGTGGAACATTCCTGAATTCGACCTCCTTGCGCACAATGTCACCGTTCCTGGTCTCTCGCCCATCTACCCCGATGTTCACTGCACCGAGGATTTCGAAATCTGCCAATTGATCACCGGCGAATCCGAGATCAATGCCGCTACCACCGTCACCTCTGTTGCATTCTCTCCCCTCTTCAACCTTACTGAGACATACTTCTTCATCGCGGGTATTGCAGGTGTCAACCCCGAACGAGCAACCCTCGGCTCTGCTACATTTGCACGATACGCGGTCCAGGTTGCCTTGCAATATGAGATCGACATCCGCGAGCTGCCCAGCACCTACAAGACAGGCTACTTCCCTCTGGGATCTGACTTCCCCAACCAGTACCCCAGCAGCATCTACGGCACTGAGGTCTTCGAGGTGAACGATGATCTCCGTAGCATCGCCGCCAAGTTCGCCCGCCGTGCCAACTTGTCCGACTCGACTGCCGCCCAGGCCTACCGCGCGCACTACAACACTACCAACGGACAGTACAAGGCCGCTACCCTGCCCCCGTCTATTGTGGAGTGCGACGTCGCAACCTCGGATGTTTACTACAGCGGTAACATCCTTGGCCATGCCTTCACCAACACCACCAAGCTGTTCACCAATGGAACTGGTGATTACTGCAGCAGTGCCCAGGAGGATAACGCTACTCTCGAGGCTCTGATGCGCGCTGCTGTTCACAAGCTGACTGACTTTTCGCGCATCATTGTCATGCGTACTGCCTCGGACTTCGATCGTCCCTACCCCGGCTCTTCGGCTACCTACAACCTGCTCTATGCCGATGCCGGTGGTTATGCCCCTGCCATCGCGAACATCTACCGCGCTGGTATCCACGTGGTAGAAGGCATCTTGGGTAACTGGGAGACCACCTTCGCTGGTGGCGTTGAGCCTTCCAACTACATTGGCGATATCTTCGGTACCCTCGGTGGCCAGCCTGATTTCGGTCCTGGACGCACCGAGGCTCTTGTTAACAGCGGAGCTTACAAGAAGCGCAGTCTTCGTCGCAAGTAATAGTTTTGCGACCGAGTTGTATAAAAGTCGTGTGCTAGGTAGTTGGCCTGTATATATTGCATCCTGTTACTATGGTATAATTAGCTAGCCTTGGGACTTGGATGTACAAAATTCAAATATATGCCCGTCATCATGTGGACCAACGAGAAATGAGCGTCAGTGGTGGAAAGTACACATTGTATAGGTTGATTTCAAATCATAAGTCGGTGAATGACGTTCTGCCATATTGCCCCTCCCCGTAAATGTAAACACTATGCACCATCAACGCATAGCTCAATTGCACCCTTAATACTCTGCCAAAATGAGCTCTGTGATCCAGTCGCAAAAAACTGCTCTTATCACCGGGGCTGCCTCGGGGGTTGGCTTTGCTATAGCAAAGCTCTGCCGAAGCAAGGGCATGCATCTTGCCTTGCTGGATATTGACCAGGACAATCTGGCCAAGACAAAAAAAGTTCTGGCCGAGCTTGACCCTTCTCTCAAAACCGAGACATACGCGTTCGATGTCGCCGACGCTGCAGCTTGGAAGAAAGTAGCCGCAGGGATCAGCGAGGTCTTCCCCGGCGGCATTGACCTGGTGGTGCTGAATGCGGGGAAGGCCTACAGGCCGCAGGAATCCTCCCCGAGCCGCCTCAAACAATGGCTGGATGGGGAATACTGGCGAAAGGTCGGCACCTCTATCACCCTTCTTCATACTAAACTAACATGATCAGACTCTCGACACAAATGTCTACGGCCCTCTCAACGGGTTAGAGGTTCTTCTCCCTCTGCTGCTCTCGTCGAACTCCCAGACACCCAAATCTATCGTTGTAACGGGTTCCAAACAAGGCATTACAAATCCGCCCGGAGGAGGCAACCCAGCATATAATGCGTCCAAGGCGGCGATCAAGAGTCTGACGGAGCATCTATCCTACGACCTACGGTCTGATCCGACAACTGCCCATATCTCTGTCCACCTCTTGATTCCTGGCTGGACATGGACTGGACTCATGGGGAACGTCGGCCCAACCAATGAAGAGGAAACCAAGAAACCAGAGGGAGCTTGGTACCCTAGCCAAGTTGCGAGAGAATTGGTGGAAGGACTGGAAAAAGGGTCATTCTACATCATTTGCCCGGATGGTGAAACAGATCGCGCCCTGGATCAAGCGCGCATGAAATGGGGTGGAGAAGATGCTGTTGAGGGTAGACCGGCACTGTCACGTTGGGAGAATAGTTGGAAGGTTCGTGCTGAAGAAGCGATCCGGGCAGATGCAGAAGTGCGTCGAGGTTAAGTATATTCTCGGGATATGATCCCGGTCGATATAGATTGCTGCCACCCAGTTTAAGCTTCCCAATATCCATAAATACATTCATATCCTAAGTTGCTGCAAATGCCGTTCTTTATTTTCCAAGGTTGATGATTCCCGGGGGGACGTGCGCCTCCAGTGATGGGGAAGTCAGTGAGGTCAGCGATGCAACCCTATGCACCGCATTGGGATAGACTGAGGCCCAGATCTCGAACTTGACTTACCTTTGCAACATCCACCAAATCAAAAGTCAGAATCAATGACCTATTCATACTTCACATCGTGGAAGTCTTCCATGATCCCTGGTCGGAATGCTGATCACCTCGCGCCTCCAACCTCGGCAAACACCCAATCCGCGAGCTTTCCCCACGACTGGACCGCTTGGACCCTGAGTCTAAGATGCAACCGTCAATTAGATAGTCGATCAACTCCCCTTTCCCGTGCCATTGTGCGGAGAAGCGTGGGGGTGACATGTCGATGCAACATTCTTCTTATCTAATGAGCAAGGGGTGCCTGTGCTGCAGCGCTTGATAACGAACGTCACCCTCGAAGTTCTTCACACCTGCGGGAGCTGTGGAAACTAGTCTTTGCTTACACCATTCAGTAGATTATACTCGCCTTCGATTTTTATGATGGCGACGCAGTCCCCGCAGCCATCGTCGGTGGACGATATCACCAAAACGGCCTCGTTCAAGGCTGTCGATGACCCCAATAAGTTACAGGGATACGCGTCCGCTCCGGGGGTTATTGATGAAGTCACTCGTGTGGTAGACCACAAGGCTGAACGGCGCCTCTGTCGACGATTCGACTTTCGTCTGCTGCCTATCCTTGCAATCATGTGTAGGTTTTTATCCGACCAGGCGCTAAGAGCTTTATTAACAATTGCCAGATCTGTTCAATGCCCTTGACAAAGGAAATCTGGGAAATGCCGAGACCGCTGGGATGACCGACGGTGAGACCCTCGTATCGATCCGAGTTGCGCTGAATGCTAATTGACCTTTCAGACCTTCACTTCAAGCCTAACCAATACAATCTTCTATTGTCAATATTCTTTGTACCGTTTGTGATCTTCGCGCCGCCTTTCTCAATGCTTGGGAAGAAGTTCAGTCCGGCGCGTGTGTTACCAATCCTGATGTTTTCCTTTGGCTGTTTCACCATGCTCTCATCGGCCGCGCGCAACTTCGGCGGCCTCTTCGCTCTACGGTGGTTCTTGGGCATGTCCGAAGCAGCATTTTTCCCATTGGTGATCTACTACTTGACCACCTTTTACCGCCGTGGCGAACTAGCTCGACGCTTGGCTATCTTCTACGCTGCCTCTAACATCGCGAACGCCTTCTCTGGATTGATCGCATTTGGTGTGTTTCAAATCCAGGGGTCGAGCATTCCAAACTGGCGATATCTGTTCATTATCGAGGGCGCCGTCACCGTGCTCTTCGCAATCTTCGCCTTCTTCTATCTCCCCAAGAGTGCCGCCGAGGCTAAATTCCTTTCGGAAGACGAGAAGGCATTGGCATTTCATCGCATCCAGGTTGATTCGAGTGCCGTGGTGAACGAGAAGTTCAGTCTACGCGAAGCTCTTGTGATTTTCAAACACCCCACTACCTATGTTTTTCTGTGTATTGAAATTTGTCTCGGTGTCCCCTTGCAAGGCGTTGCCCTCTTCATGCCGCAGATTGTCGCACGCCTAGGCTATCCGACTGTCAAGACCAACCTCTACACAGTGGCCCCGAACGTGACGGGTGCGGTCATGCTGCTTGTTCTGGCATTCCTCTCTGATTGGACACGACTGCGATCACCATTCATCGTTCTCGGCTTCCTACTCACATTTTCCGGGTTCATGATCTATGCGTCCATCGACGACGTCCATAGCGAGCTGCAGGTGGCTTACTTTGCCACTTTCATGATGACCTGGGGTACCTCAGCGCCGTCAGTCATGTTGAGTACATGGTATAATAACAACATTGCACATGAGGGCCGCCGTGTGCTTCTAACCAGTATTGGTGTCCCATTAGCCAATCTGATGGGACTGGTGGGCAGCAATGTCTTCCGTGAGCAAGATGCGCCTAAGTATATGCCCGCATTGATTACGGTGTCAGCATTTGGCGCGACAGGTGCCTGTCTAGCGGGTCTGCTAGCATTGTATATGTGGCTTGATAACAAGCGGCGCGATCGGCGCGATGGTGTGACTATCCGAGCGCGGGATATTCCTACCGAGCGAATGCGAGATGGTCCTGCATCGCCCGAGTTCCGTTGGTTCCTTTAATGCGAGCACGTCTGTACGTATTGAGAATATGACTTTGTTATGCATACTCGTCTCTTTGTATCAATACGGCACCGCCTCTCGCGGGGAAGTTCGGCGGAACGATCGAATGTGGAGATGCGGATGCTTATTCCTTCGAACCCGAGACTATGAGCTAATGCGTATTTATGCAGCTCTGGGACTAGTATATACCTTCATAATGCATGATTATTGCATTCGGCTTATCTGAGACACCGAAATTCCGCGAAGCTCGCTGCAACTTCGATGCGACTACGTGTGACCGCACATGAAAAGAGGGGTTGGACAGGATGAGGAGCTGCAGGTCTGCGATAATTATCCTTTTTTATTTCAGAGGTGCATCTGCTTTCCCCTTCCTCTCCTCACATCTCTCTTTAAATTCAAACGTTTTTAGAATATCATCATCATGCCCGCCTCACAAGACGTCATGGACGCCGTCGAGCGCCATAAAGCTACAGCCCTTCGACCTGTGACTAGACATATCACCGGCCACAATGCAGAGGGAAAGGCTATCCTCCACTCTTCGACCGAAGTGCCCCTCTCTTTCCACAACCATGTCACTGCAGGCCAGTCGCACCCAATGTCCTTTAGTGTTGCCTACACCACCTCGCAATTCCCGCCGGATCTGAACAACGACGCCGACCTGGAAGCCCATAATAAGCTGATCGAGTCTGGAAATCTGGGCTTGGTCAACCCCGGCGGCTCGGTGTTCCGCATTGTGGACTTTGCGCCTAACAGCCCGGGCGCCGTTCATCGGACACAAAGTCTTGATTATGGCATTGTGTTGGAAGGTCAGATTGAGATGATTTTGGAGGAAGGGGAGCCCGTTCTGTTGCAGCGGGGTGACCACGCTATTCAACGTGCTACTATGCATGGTTGGCGAAACCCGAGTACGACCGAATGGACGCGCATGGCGTTTGTGCTGCAGGACTGTAAGCCATTGACGGTCGGTGGGGCTCGTCTTAAGGAAGATTTGGGTCCGATGAAGGGAGCTATCAACACGAGTGGGAATGACCAGTAAAGTACAACATGTACCTAGTCTAAGGTACTATCTTTTATCCTAAGGCTATACTTTAATAACCACTTTTCCGAAGTGACTACCACTTTCTAAAAACTTGAATGCCTCTTTAGCTTCAGCGAAAGAAAACACCCGATGAACCACTGGATGAATCTGGTTCTTCTCATAGAATCGGACCATCTCTTCAAACCGATCCTTGGGGCCGTTGATAATGCCTTTGAGGGTCACCGTTCGTCGCAAAGCCAATAAATTCACGTTCATCCGATCATCAGCCGCATCGACTTTGCCCGATACATAGCCAATACAGTCGATGAGGCCACCAAACGCAATGCAGTCAAAGCTTTTTCTGAGGGTTTGTGCTCCACCAGTCTCGAGAATAATATCGGCGCCGTGGTTATCCGTGACTCGCATTACCTCTGCTTCCCAGTTCGGAGTGGTGAGGTAGTTAATTGTAAAGTCGGCACCTAGCTTTCTGGCTCGATCTAATTTTTCATCGGATGAGGACGTGATGATGGCTAAATAGTCAGCACTAAGCAACCTGGTCCTGTTTTTCAATAATAGAGTGATATTACCTTTAGCCCCAGAAGCCTTGGCGATTTGCAATCCTGCTATGGCTACACCCCCAGTCCCTTGGAGCAGGATATACTCGTCTTTACCGCCATTGTGCCCCATTGGTCGCATCCCATTGATAGACATCCAGGCCGTCACCGCGGCAATTGGCAAGGTGCATGCTTCCTCATCAGACATGAATGCAGGAGCTAGGACCAATCCGTGTGCGGGGAAGATGCGGTGAGTGGCGAGGACGCCGTCCAGCGGGAGGCCCAGACTTCCTGCCAATTGGTTCTCCATCACTTGGCCGGTTTGATGCTCGGGTAGGAATGTAGACAAAACGCGGTTTCCAACGGTCCATTGTGATACATCAGGTCCAATGGCGATGATGGTGCCGCACATATCCGAACATGGCACAATGGTGGCGTCTTGATCGGCGGTTTTGTGGTGCTTATATTCACCCTTCGTCACTGATAAGTACTTATCAGTTATCAGGTCACTTTCTTGGTTATATTCTTCGTGCTTTGAGGGGGCTTCACCTTCAACGTCTCGATAGTTGAGGGAGACTGCGTTGATCTTCACCAGTACGTGCCCCGCGCCGGGTGTTGGCATCGAGTCCTCTATCTGGCGGAGGCTATCCAAGCCTTGGAGAGGCGTGATCCATTTTTGAATGCTCATGTTTAGGAGTATCGAAAATTGTTAGGAGGAAATGAATATTATAACGGGCAAATCCACAGTCGAAATACTTCGTTTGATCGGCCAAAGGAGAAGTCGCCGAGTTGGAGAAATGCCATAGCTTAGTCATCTCCATGAGGCTTCATCCGTCCGGACGTCTCCAACCTTCATTCTTCAGCATCAATTAATTCTTTGAGGCGTGTATAGAATTCTCTGGTTTTGCGCTTGGACACATGTCATGATGACACCGTGCGCAGTTCAGCAGCATTCCGCCCAAAGCAGAGATGCGCATGGCGAACCCGCCAAGGGCAGCGGAGACGCCGTTAAATCCGCACAAACTCCGAAAGATAAATGCCTCGTCACTTGCACTTTTTCTCGCTATTCCTCACAATACCACCTTGACATAATGACAGACGGCCCTTCATCACCTCAAGCTGATATCCCAGGTTTGTAACTCTAAGATCAGTACCATGCCAGCATTGTACACTAACCCAGTCCACAGCGCATTTCTTACATTCACCGACTTTACACAATGCTTCCCATCTTCCACAGACTATCGCCCATCGAGGGTATAAGGGTCACTATCCTGAAAATACTATCTGTGCAATTGATAAAGCCATTGCGGCAGGTACTCATGCACTCGAACTTGATCTGCATATCAGCCGGGATGGAGTGATCGTTTTGTCACATGTGAGTGTTTCTGTGGTCATAAGATTTGTCGAGAATCATGCTCAGTAAGTACAGGATGCATCACTACAACGTTGTTATGGTGTTAAGAAGAAAGTTACCGAATGCGACTGGGACTATTTGCAAACTCTTCGTACAGTCGAAGCGCCGCATGAGCCAATGCCCCGGCTGGTTGATGTCCTGGAATATTTGCGACAGCCAGGACGTGAGCATATCTGGGTTTTATTGGACATCAAGGTATGTTGAGACCCCGTATCGATTAGCCTGGAAAAAAAAGTCACCGTAGCTGACCGCCACTAGCTTAATAACGATCCTACTGCCATCATGCAGGGTATCGCCAAGGCGGTCGAAACAGTACCCATCCCAGCCATAGGTCCTGATTGGCATCGACGTATTGTTCTTGGCTGCTGGTCAGCCAGATATTTACCACCTCGTGCAAAGTATCTGCCACGTTATGAGATGGCATTGATCTGTGTCGACTTGAGCTACGCTCGCCAATTCTTACAGGTGCCTCGCATTTCATTCAACATCAATCAGAAAATCCTGATGGGTCCGCTAGGTCGTGGGTTTCTGGAGGAGGCGCGCGCGGCACGTCGAAAAGTTTACCTGTGGACTGTGAACGTGCCAAATTTAATGCGTTGGGGTATTCGACACAAAGTCGATGGCATCATCACAGACGACCCTGCACGATTCCAGAAGGTCTGTGAAGAATGGGAACTGGATCAGAAGAAGGGACCTCTGGCCTCACTTGATCCGAAGGCAGATCGCCTGACGTTTGGGCAGCGAGTAGAGATCTTGCTAGTGGCATTCTATGTTCTGACGTTTGGTTGGTTCCTCAAGAGGAAATATCTTCCAACGGTGGAGCGTGTGCATCTTGACGAGAGGAAAATGACGTGACGGGCGTAAGAGATCTGCATTAAGCAGCGTTGGTAATAGAATTATTTCGAGTTTTATGAATGAGGCATTATGTTCACCCAAGTTATATAGGAAAGAATAACAACACTCGACTGACCAAACACCGGTTCCATGAGGCTAAATCAAGATATGCGACAAGCTCTGACCGAAGGGAGAAACCCGTTGGTCCATATCGCGGCGCCAGAAAATGACAAAAGTGAATGGTATATAGATCAATTGATACAGTGAGAAGGCAAATCCAGGATGCAAAACGAATGACAAACGCCAGGTCGGCGGTAGCCGAAAGAAAATGCGTCAAGAGTCAGATGAGGGTATAGCGCAGCCTAAAAACAAAGGATATTCCAGGGAGATAAAAATTGGCGTCAAAATCAGGGGAATTGAGAAAGCAGGTAAAACAGAACAGGAGTCCAGCTCAAAGCAGGATGTCCCAGTGGACGCCGCACCGGGCAGGTCAGAGAATAAGGTCAAGAAACCTCCTTTTTTTAAAACATCATAAGCTTGGTAGTCCTTCGCTCAGGGAAGCGTCCAGCACCACCAGGGGGGAAGCGCGGGCCGGGGCGAAGACCCTGGTTTTGTTGAGGATGCGGGTAGCTGCTTGGGGGAGGATATCTAGCAGATTGAGCCAGGGGTGAGGAGCCGATCGTAGGTCGTCGAAGACCGGGCGATGGTGGGTAGTAGGTTGCTGCTGCGCGCCGGGCATCTCGTTCGCAGTATACGCCTCCGTTCCACTCAAAGTAATCGCCTTTCAGGAGCACATGACACGCACGACACTGCAAGCAGTCGGGGTGGAAGCGACGGCGCTCGGGTCGATTCTGGTTCCGCTCGACAGTTTCCAGATATTGACCCTCGATTCCGCAATGGCAAGTAGAGCATAAAGATCCGTTACGCTCGTGGTAGTGTTGTGCGCAATACGGGCGGTTGTTCAGAACGTAGAAATCGGCTGATGGGAAAGGCGAGGAGCATTCAAAGCAAACAAAACAGCCACGGTGGTATCGCCCTGTCAAACGACCGTCTGACGAAGAGATTGACTTTCCTGTGATCTCCTCGCCACAGCCTTTACATAGGCCCTTGCTCCTCGTTGTAGATCGAGTTGAGGGTCGGGGAATAGGTGCCGTCGCCGACCGCTGCACCGGCTTAGGTGAGAGAGGTACTTCAGGTTCAGGTTCTTTAGGCTCCTCAAAATTGCGGGATGCTTGGGCTTCCTGGGGTGTTGACTTTGGGATTTGATTCTCTCGTCTCTCCGCAATCAATGATAAACTGCCATGGTGAATAGCTGGATCAGTCGGGGAATCTGGACTAAAGAACGCAGCGGGAATGGTGGGAACATCATCCATCGGGCTACGCATGCGACCTGGTACTTCCAAGATAGTCTGTCGCGTTCGTACGGGTAACTCCTCAACCAAGGGTCCCAGATTGAGAGGGTCAGCAGGCTTATATCGGTTGACACTGACATCGGATGGAAGGCTAGACATGGAGCTTCCACTGCGGGTCTCTGATCGCGAGTCGGATGATACAGAGCTCTCTGCTTCGGGCATATGTTCGTCTAAACCCAGAGCTCGTGCAAAGCTTGTGATAGACATATTGCTCTCGCTTGCGTCGGAATTCTTTCTTGGCTCATCGTATGCTGACTCGGCAGCCGCAGGATGTAAATGGTTCTGCGGGGGTATGCTTAAGAGGTGATCGGGGTCGCCTTTGAACAAATCCGTGGGAGACCGCCCCTCAGGGAGATCGTGCAAGGCCGTAGACCCTGCCGGAAGGTCGAAATCAAATCCACTATAACTTTCCCCAGGTCGGTCACTCCGATTTGATGAACGTAACGACAAATGCAAATCTTGCGAGAAGGAGGACTTTTTAGGTGTGCGGAGTGGTGCAGGTGGCAGCGGCGGCGTATCATCTATAAAAGTGCGAAACCCCCGTGAGAAGCTATTCGTTGAGGATCTTGCTGTCGAACTGCCATAACGAGTGCTTGCCAAAGAGGTGCGGTAGCTGCTATGGCTAGCTAGAGAATCCCCCCGTTGGTGACTCACGTCCATGGTCTCAGGAGCTGGTGGAAGGGGGCTCGGTGGAAGTTGTATGTTCTCCGGTACCAGATCCAGCCCGAGCCCTGGTCGTGGAGATGGGGTTGTCATAGATCGGGATGGCGCTTCACCTAACAACCCCGGTGTCGATATACGAGTCGGCGCCCGGTTTCCCGGCATGGGAAATGAAAACACCGAGTCTAGATTAATCACAGATTCATCGTCCGGTGATACTTGCTCACGAGGGGATGGTTGAAAGGGTGAGCGAGGCGCTGACACTGAAAGCGGCGACGGTGCTTGCCCAATGCTGCTCGCTGGCGTCGGTATGTTCGGTTGAAGGAATGCACGATCTGGACTTAGTTGTCAGTGATATCTTCTCTACGTCTTTACTAATCACATACTTGCGATCGACGGATCAATCCGTGGCGGAGCCCCAGACCGACCGGGTTTGACAGCCATCGCAGCCGTCAGTCGGTCTGCGGAATCGAACCCCGCGGACGGGGGCGGTGATGGGGGTGCAATAGGGGCTGCTCGCGTGTCAGCTACAATCTGAGGTGGTTTCGAGATATGCCTTACCATGAAAGACCGGGGCACACACATGGTCTCCCATCGCGAAGATCTCAACATTGTTCCCACAACTGGAGCATTTAATAGTGGGCAAGAAGCCCATATCCATATCCATGGCCATGTTTTATTTCAGACCTGATGGTCATGGGAATTGCGGGATAACCCCAGCTGCATCCCTTGGACCTATCGGGGAAGTTCAGAATATGATAAAGAAGGAACTTGGATTTCTGGAAGAGGTAGATTTGAAATAGGCTTGGAATCGTTACCTTGGGGTGTGGAGGGAAATTGGGACGATCGCCTATCGTGAGTGGGAAGCGGGAACCAGTCGGTGTCCCCATGCACCGCGCTAGTCACGTAGCGTCTCCATTGCGGATGAAAGGACTCGTAAGTCCACGTTCAGGGGTAATTCATTGCATCTTTTCTTTTCTTTTGTCATTATTTCTTCTGTCCCTGTCTTGTTCCACAAAAATCCACAGGCTGATGCAATCTTTAGATTGGTTTTGCGCTTCTAAAGGACAAGTACGCAGGTAACGTCCCCACCGGGGCACCTCGTTTATGGTTCCATCCGTTGTCGAGATTGGCTGATCTATATAGTTCAGGGGTAGTATTTAGGGACTGCGAACACCTCGTCTCGCTCATGGCGTATTTGGGTACGTTTTTGTGTACACTTTTGAACCAAAGGGTCCTCGGATCCACGGACTGGTTCCACTGCCCCCCTCCAGGTCCAATCATGATGCAGTCTGAAGTCCATGCAGGATCGGTGGAGCCACTAAACACCACAATTCCAAGGAGGTAAACCGTAAACTGCAAAACCCCCCGATCTAGATCGAAGGCCGCTGACGTGCCAACACTCGCCCCCAATCATAACAATCCGTGATCTTTTCCCATACGAGGAAATGTAATTGATCATCGCCCGAGTCCCTCCAATCTCTCTAAAAAAAGAAATGACTCTGTCACGGTGTCACCGACTCAATCTTAATGTGCTCTGATCGGCGACTTGCATTTTCCGCACCTCGAGCTCACCGTGAGCCTCTTATGAGGTCGGCAACGAGGGGGTTGCTTTGGGCCCGATGAACGCCGCTTACGTACGGTGTAAGATGAGATCCCACAAATGAATCTTTCTGGCAGATATCTGCATGGAACCATGGGGCCGTTCATGCCATGCCCCATGTGTCGCGAAGTTGACGCTCGAGGAAATGGGTTGGCCAGCCGTGCCGACCGGAGGTTTTGGTCAAAACTTGGATTAACCGGTTCTGTTCCTGTCGATCTGTGAATCGATGACCACCTGGACCCGTTAGCTTTTTCCCCAGTCCTCGCCCCTTGCTCTGGTTATAAATGCACTTACAGAGATGAATGGCCATGCATCCAACAACCATCGCAGGAGGGACAGAAGAGTTAGATAGCGCCACACCACACACGGTCCATACCCCCTTACGGATTTGGAACTACGTAGGTCATACAGTACATCAGCGATTAGGGTTCACCCTAACATCTTATGAACATAAAGCACTCACATCGGCCTCCGCGGCAAGTCGCCTCCGCAAATACCCAACGGTCGGGATGCTAGGGTTGTGTACGGAGAGCAGAACTCGGGCCAATACGTTATATTGGTTTCCTATTGCTAAAGACAGGTCAGACTTCTGTGGAGCACCGGAGAGGTCATTGCAGTCGGAGAACCTACCATGCCAGGGAGAGCCAAACCGAATATCAGGAAACCTAACACCTACCTCAACGTCCTCGCCAACAAAATAGGGGTCGAAGGATGCCGGTCGCCCGTCGCGCCATTCATTATTTTGCTTTCGCAGATTGTCATGCTCGGCCACTGAGTGTGGACCCATGCCAAAGGAGAAGAGGAGGACATCTGCACAGTGGGCGATCGCCTGGTTGGCCCAGGCACAGTCTCCAGCATCCGGCCCCAGGGCGAAAAATAGAGAGTGGAGAGAACTGAGATCGATATCTGGGGCCTGTTGCAGGCTTAGTGCGTTAAAAATTTCCTGGCGAAGACCACTCCAGTAGACCGCTTGCCGTAGGCTTGGGGTTGTCGTCGCGGACGGGGGAGGACCCTGAATGAAAGCCTTGGTGCCAAAGGAATGGCCTCGAAGATCAGACCCAGCCAGTGGGACTATGGAGTGTGATCGTCGTTAACAGAGTGGATTTTAACGCGTAGTGACAACATCGTGGTGGGGAGGTCCACTCACCATCAAACTCCTCTAACAGTCGGAGAATCACGGTCGCCGCTAGCAAATCGTCATCCATGGTAACCCCATGGTCATTCAATGCTGGTATCAATGTCTTCAGGCACGCTTGATAGTACCGATCTGATACAAATGTGTTGAAAGCAGTGGTACAACTTAAGTGACGGGCGGACAATGCCATGATCGCGTTAAACAAGGTGTCACAATACCGTGCACGATAAGGTATGTGAACAGCAAAATGCTGTTGTCGGTCGGTACAGTCAAACTAAGAATCTCATTATTAGATGGGAAGCGACCGCCGCAAGCAACAGTACGGCTCACAAATGATGAAATATGATCCACGAAATGCATCAAAAGGGAGGCCTCCTCTGGATCTCTCAAAGGCCAAGAACGCGTTCTGGCCTGTGGCCCTGGATTTGCGCTTGATGACCTATAAGTGGTAAGCTCATATCGGTCGGTATTAAGTCGATGGTTCGGTATATGGACTGCTTCTTGCACCACTGGCCCGGGATGCGCCGACGCCTCGGAGTTGGACACTTCATTGCGATCGGCAAATGAGTGCACATTCTCAGATTGACCATCCACCAACGACATATTCACCGTTCCGTCTAGCTCTCCATTTCCTGATTCCAGTACAAAGTCCACTGGGATCACAATGTCAGACCGTGTCCCATGCCAGAGTAGTACTTACGACCAACCTCGGGGTGGCGGTTTAAGCCAGACTTGGTTGCGTGGAAACCGAGTTCTATGCTCTCGACCTCTCGCCAGGCGAAAGTTTGCCTGCTTTTGGCCTCGTGCACATGTGCGCCCTGTTCGCGCACATCGGCCGCATTGTGGGAGAGTTCCATCGCCTACTCAGGTCAGAGAAATTGGGAATCATTAGTGAGGGTGATCACATTTATGATGGAGTAGCCGACATGGGTCACTATGAAAAAATCAGTATATTTATCTTGGTCGCTGGTGGTCCTCTTACCAGCATTGGATTTTTCTTGCTGCTATCATGACTGGGATGGGGAAAGGTTGAGGTGGAAGCGGGGAAAGTCTGTGTGGATTTCGCGTGTGGAGAACCACGGAACAAGTATTTGACTTCATTTCTCAAACTACAATCAACCGAAGCTATTAAACACATCTGGGATACGCTGTTTCCAAGGAACGTATCAATGATCTGCCCTCTATAGCACTAGGTACCTTGTAGTTTCACCGTTATGCGATGCTCACTCATTGACGTCCTCACACCTTCAGGGTCGTATGTCCTTTTCTCTGCAATTCCTCCGGGTCTGACTGTGACAGCCGCTTAGCCACCCAGACCGGCTCCCAAATGGTCTTCGAGGAGATGAAAATCTGGTCTATCTCTTCCAGGGTGTGCCCAGAGGTCTCTGGGAATAAGAAGTATACCGCTGCCATGATGATCACATTAGAAGTAGCGAAAACGATGAAAAATCTACATCCATTAGCTTCAAAGACAATTGGTGTGACCTCTGTGATGAGGAAGCTGAATGCCCAAAGAGTGCTGATGCTGATACCGTTGATCGTGCCACGCATTTTCAAGGGTGCAATTTCTGACGCATAGAGCAGGGGCACCCCAGCAAAACCAACGATAAAGGTGAAATGGAAGAGGGAGATAAATACGACAGACCCGTGAATGACCATTTTATTCTCAGTCTGAGAGCCCAATCCAGCCACGAGAGCCATACAGATGGCATTGCCTGTCGCGCTTGACAACATTAGAGTCCGCCGGCCCAGTCCATCAACGGTAAAAACGCATACAATGCCTCCCAGGAGACTGACTATTTGGTAAACCACACCCAGAACCCTGGAAAGTAAAGGGTCCAGGTTCAGGTAGCTTTCAAATATGATGTTTGCTAGAGCGACAATTAGCAGGACGGGAGGTGTCCTGAAAGGGATATCACATACTATAGAGTCCAACAACATCGATGCCCGTGCATTGCGCAAACATTAACAGGCTTGCGGCAATGATTGTGCGATGGAATATACGCTGTGGTCCCTTTTCAAATACCCGATTTGATGAGTTCTCTCCTTGGTTGAGGGATGACTGTACGTTTTGAATCTCATTCTCTATCTTAGGATGTTCGGTAACAACAGCTCCCAAGACCGTGAAAACTTCCCGTGCTTCCGCCACTCGATTTTGCATCATGAGCCAGCGAGGGGATTCAGGAAGAACCCACGTAAATCCCATAGTCATCAGGGACAGCAGAGCTTGGAATGCCATGGGGAAGCGCCACCCTACACTTCCAGGAGCGAATGACATCCCAAGATCCAAGGCCAAGGCAAACAGGCCACCTATCGAGGCAAAGATCCCACTAGTCGTAACATGGGTGCCACGCTTTGCCGCTGGAGAGATCTCTGCTTGCCAAACAAGGACAGTCGACAGTAGTCCACCAACACCAAGGCCAACTACAACCCGCGAGACAATCAGGTGTGTAAAGGAAAATGCGCTTGTCATGATGATTGTCCCTATCAATTGGAGGGCCGCAGACACTATGATGACCCGGCGGCGACCCAAGATATCGCCTAACCCGATGCATGAGAGGGTTCCAAGCAAGGCTCTGATGGCAAATAAAGCAACCACAGTGCCCTAGAGAATGGATATGACCTGCTTCTCGGCTGGGTTGGCATTGATTACGTCCATTTCAGGGAACTGCTCCTCAAAGCTGCGTAGGGTCAACACCCTCCCCCCCCCCCCCCCCCCCCCCTCCCTAACAAGGCTAGATTATAGCCAACCGACATATGGGCGGGCATAGCGACGCCAAGTGTTGAGAATATATTGAGGCGGTTGCCTCGCAGGCCAAGGAAACGCGTCATCGAGGCTCAAATATGGTTTAGAACCGAATTAACGATGTGTTTGTATTGACTTTGACCACGCAATGACAATTCCAATGGGGTAAAAAAGAGTTTTCTAGAAAAAATTGACTTCCAATTTCATTGGTACCTCCTTCTGAGATAGCTTGTCTCCACTGATTTATTGTTTCTGTGCCGACATTCCAAGTTTCTGTTCATTCCCCTGGCTCGCGCGGGCTGGTCCAACATTTATCTGCGAAATCTCACAACGCTTTGGTAAATTAATTGGACTACACCGTTCATGTAGTTTTAAGTAAAAAACTTGACTCTCAAAGGAAATTTTTATCCTTTTTCGACGGCAACAAGACCATGCAAAGCATATCTGAAGTAGCTAAGGGCCATAGATACCGTCTCTCTCGTAACTCGTAAGCCCCTTGTCTCCACCGGTATCCCTATAATTAGCATATTTCGTGACCCTTTGATTATGATTGCTCTGTAGATCACTAGCCGGACAAAGGAACGTGGTAGACGTCATTGCCCATATTGAAGGCATGAATCTACTGTAAGATAATAATCAATCGATCGGACGCAGAGTATGCGGCTTATGTAAAACCAAATCTCGAAGTTGAATCAATTGAAGGCAGATTCAACTTCAATATTTCAAGTGCCCGCAAGCGTCCGTCTCGAGTTGAGCTTTCTAAAACTCAATATTGTCATTGTTGTCGGTTTCTAGATGTCCAGTTGGCGATTGTAGCAAGTGAGCTATGCGTTGATATATATACATTTTCCCCCCGCTCAAGTTGAAATCTCCTGCAAGCCTCGCCCGGAACCTCTGATTCATTTGCCAGGGTCTACCTGCCCAGATGACAACCCGTAGGTTGTGATCAACAGGAGATCAAATTGGCGATCAAAACCCTGATCCATACCCATGATCGTCTACAAACTCTCCGTCGCTAAAGATGGAGATATCTTCACGCTTCCCCGCAGTGATCTAGGCGCACAGACCAACCATCGCGCGTCGAAATTCCCTCTTCAGGTCTCATCGGGGTAATGATCAGCAAGAATGGCGACACACACCTAAAGTCCGCTCAACAGAAAAGATCCTACGTCGCGTTCAAGCTGCATTCCAGCGCAAATGACAACCGGACTATCGCCGAAGTTGCTGCATAAACCCCAGATAATGAACGGTGTCTCGGATCGGATCGAGTGTAGGTACTGCATTTTGAGTATATAACATGTGAGGACATTCCTGTTCTCATCTTTTTCTTTAGTTACTCGTCACCATGATATCCATCAAGCAAACCAAACTGATTCGGCCACCCCCTGGTACCGACTCCCTCGAAGTCCGGGTGGGTAACACGCCTTATCTCTACGCGGTCACAGCCTTCGCGTCCCTAGGAGCGTTTCTTTTCGGATATGATCAAGGGGTGATGGGTGTGATCGTGGCTGATCAACGATGGATTGATCTGATGCAACCGAAGAACTCCTGTACGTGAACCAGCAATTTACATGAGCACCAAGCTGACCCGACTCAGGGGTTATAGGCATGGTTGTATCCTTATACGATGTCGGATGCTTTTTTGGGGCCATGTCACTCGGATACCTTGCAGACCCAATCGGGCGTGAACGGACCCTTGCTGTTGCTTGTTTGGTATTTATCGTCGGCGCTGTCCTTCAAGCGACATCATACTCGATTGCACAGATCGTAAGGCCAGAGCCCTGCTTTCTTACTACTATGCGGATCGTGCTGACTATATAGACAATTGGTCGAGTGATTCTAGGATATGGCGTTGGCGCGTGCGCAGGTGGTGTGCCTCTCTACGTGGCCGAATTGTCCCCACCGGCTATTCGAGGCCGAATCGTCGCCATCGAACAAATGATTCTGTGTCTGGGAGAATTGGCTGCATTCTGGATGAACTATGGGTTCAACTTCCTTCAAACAGATGACTGGTGGCGCATTCCGTTAGCCATCCAGATATTACCTGCAGCGATCCTTGCTCTTGGGTGTTGGTTCTGGCTTCCTCCCAGTCCCCGATGGTTGGTTAGTCAAGACCGACAAGAATGTGCCAGAGAGGTTCTTACAAGACTTCACGGATCCGAGGCAGCTGATCTAGAAATTTTGGAGATTCAGGCCTCGATTGATTTTGAGCACGTTGTCAGCGAGGCGACTTGGAAAGACATGTTCACCAAGCCGGTTTTGCGAGTGACTCTTTTGGGAATGGGTGTCCAGTTCCTCCAGCAGATAACAGGTACCAACTCCATTCTTTACTACACTGTAAGTCATATCACCACTACAAAAATAGAGGCGTTTACTGATTATCAATATAGCCATCTCTATTCGAACGAGGAGGAATCAAGGACCCACGCACTGCGAACCTTGCAACAGGAGGTGTGGGTATTGTGCTGTTTGTCTTCTCTTGGGTGCCAATCTTTTACTTTGATCGATTGGGTCGGAAGACATGGCTGCAGATTGGAACCGTCGGAATGATGGGGGCCATGATTGGGATTACTGTGCTGCAGTGGCACGCTGGGCACCACCCCGATGACAGTGCAAACTATACTATCATCATATTTCCATACCTGTTCTATGTGTTTTTCAACATCAGTTGGGGCGTTGGGTCATGGACCTACGCGGCTGAGATCTTCCCCGGGTCTATGCGAGCCAAGGGCAATGCTCTCACCACCGCGTCACTTTGGGCGGCGTGCTATATTGTTGCACAGGCAAGCCCACCCATTGGTGATGCCATTGGCTGGGGTCTGTACATCATATACTCGGGCATCTGTGTCATTGCTTTCTTCTTTGTCCGATACTGTCTAGGTCAGTCGATTTTCTTTCTAGCACGAGCACGGACTGACTTTCTTTTACATAGTGGAAACTCGGGGGCGGTCACTCGAGGAGATGTCCCGACTGTTCGGCATCGAGACCAGGTTGGCGGAGCGCAGTGCCATCAACAAAATGGCCACCGAAGAACACTTGGAAGACGTGGGTTCGTCCTCTCGGGGATGAAGTCTTACAAAGATCAAATAATACATGATACCAAGGTAGAGATCGGGCGACTTTCAGACCAAAGCACTGAAAACCCTGAATTAGAAATGATTTGCATTGACACCGAGGCTAATTAGATTAGCAAAATTATTCAGATCAGAGCCTTATCTAAAGAGACGTTGCATAACATGACTACATGGCTGGGCATATTCAAAAAATTTGGAATGGTAGAAAATCATTTGCAAAAGATTTCCTAAGCTAAAGCATTGACACATTTCACATAACGAGGATCATGCCATGAGACATACTCCGTTCTCGCTCACGTCAAAGTGCGGTGTGGGTGTAGTGGGGCATGATGTGTAGACCGCTTGCTTTTCCCCTTGTTTTAGCCCCGCGCAGGTGCCGACTCTCGGCATGTGCAGAGGCACGGATCACCAGTGTGGGATCGAGGGGTAGTCGATGATCTGCTGCATCCGCAAATGACAGTTGAGTATTGGAACAGCAAAATTCTCAAGCAATTCGACTAGAAAATACAGCGGGACAGGAAAGGAGGCCAGGCACCGGAACAAAGACGGCCGAACATGGTCTGCCGTCCCTGATTGACGATGCCATTGGTCCCTGGGGACTCGTGGCTCTTGTAGCTTTATCGGACATAAACGGATCCCACTTTTCATGCGCTGCGTGTTCTTTTTCCATTTTTTGCTTTGGTCTTTTTTTTAGGCGAGCCAAATACCCTCTGTACAGAAATCACTGCCTAACCTCTCAACACCGGGACCACTGTTTGGTCTGAAGAGAGTTTAGTTCGGAGGGATTAGCGAAAGTAAACCAATTTTTCATTAGCTCGAATCCACAAAAAAAGGGGGATATTAGCGCAAATGGAATGGAAATCAGGAGAACTCCGGGGCTCACGAGAACCCCGGAGCCCGGCGGAGTCTCACGTGCGGGCCATACTATTTAATTCCAGGTCTACCTTCCTTCCTCTCTCTTTCCCCCCAACAATCCAATTACCACTTTCCCCTTTACTACCTTTACGGTTCGTATAAGCCTTATCAATAGGTTCGATCACATCTCGTCGAGACGTGATCACATACTACCGGCACCATTTTCTCCACACACCTCAACTCGTAAGTTCTAGACCATGGAGCACATTGGCTCCAATTGCAATACTGCAGCTTTGGAACAAAAAATTGACATGTTTCCTTTCTCTAGGCGCCACCACCCGTTCAACGGCCGACGCACCTCCAGCCGCGGAGGAGCACCGGATCAACCACTTTACACTCAGTAAAGCTTCCGCGCTCCACAGTTTCTCTTCAAGTTCACTCTCTTCAATCCCGTGAACACAATGGCTCCTCACGCTAGCTCGGATGGTGCCAATGGCTCAGTGAACGGGCCGGCTCGTCAAGATTCTCCTCTGTTTACCGTCCAGTCGCCCAATGTCCAGTACACGGCCGACGAGATCAAGAGTCAGTATGTCTACCAAACTACCGAGGTCACTCGTACTACCGACAATAAGTTGGTGGCCACCCCCAAGGCTACCAACTACCACTTCAAGGTGGACCGTAAGGTTGGCAAGGTCGGTATGATGCTGGTTGGTTGGGGTGGAAATAACGGTTCCACCGTCACCGCTGGTATTCTTGCCAACCGCCGCAAGCTTTCCTGGGATACCCGCGAGGGTCAGCAGTCTGCCAATTACTATGGCTCCATTGTCATGAGCTCTACCGTCAAGCTGGGCTCGGATGCTAAGACCGGCGAGGAGATCAACATCCCCTTCCGCGATTTGCTTCCCATGGTCCACCCTGACGATCTGGCCATTGGTGGTTGGGACATCAGCAGCCTGAACCTCGCTGCTTCCATGGACCGTGCCCAGGTGCTCGAGCCTAGCCTTAAGTCCCTTGTCCGCAAGGAGATGGCCGAGATGACCCCCTTGCCCAGTATCTACTATCCGGACTTCATCGCCGCCAATCAGGAGGACCGTGCCGACAACGTCCTCGAGGGTACCAGAGCTTGCTGGGCCCACGTCGAGAAGATCCAGCAGGATATTCGGTAAGTCTGGAATCACACCCGTGACTTGTAGAAATCATTTGCTAATCCTGGATGTAGTGACTTCAAGGCTCAGAATGGTCTGGACAAGGTCGTTATCATGTGGACTGCCAACACCGAGCGTTACGCTGATATTGTCCCTGGCGTCAACGATACTGCCGAGAACCTGATCAACTCGATCAAGACCGGTCACGCTGAGATTGCCCCGTCCACTGTGTTTGCTGTGGCCGCTATTCTAGAGGGTAACGTGCCGTTCATCAACGGTTCGCCCCAGAACACCTTTGTCCCCGGTGCCCTTCAGCTTGCTGAGCAACACGGTGCCTTCATTGGCGGTGATGACTTCAAATCTGGCCAGACCAAGATGAAGTCCGCCCTGGTCGACTTCTTGATCAACGCCGGTATCAAGCTCACCTCTATTGCCAGCTACAACCACCTGGGTAACAACGATGGCAAAAACCTGAGCTCTCAGAAGCAGTTCCGCTCTAAGGAGATCTCCAAGTCCAACGTCGTCGACGATATGGTCGCCGCTAACCACATCCTTTACGAGAAGGATGAGCACCCTGACCACACTGTCGTCATCAAGTACATGCCTGCTGTTGGTGACAACAAGCGTGCTCTCGATGAGTACTACGCTGAGATCTTCATGGGTGGCCACCAGACCATCAGCTTGTTCAACATTTGTGAGGACTCGCTCCTGGCCTCGCCCTTAATTCTCGACCTGGTTATCCTGGCTGAGATGATGACTCGTGTCAGCTGGAAAACCGATGCTGAGGGCGCCGAGTACAAGGGTTTCCACAGCGTGCTCAGCATTCTCAGCTACATGCTCAAAGCTCCTCTGACCCCGGCGGGTACTCCCGTCGTCAACGCTCTTGGCAAGCAGCGCTCGGCTCTGATTAATATCTTCCGTGCCTGCGTTGGTCTCCAGCCTGAGTCTGAGATGACCCTTGAGCACAAGCTTTTTTAAGGGTGGTTCTCTGGGCTGCCTCTTGGTCCTTTGAGCTATCTGCTAGTTATCCAACTTTAGTCGCTCCTTTCTCAATATAAGAACGAAACATTTGTATCGCCCATACAGTTTTTTTTTTTTTTTTTTTTTTTTTTGCTCCAATTGTAATTGTATTTGCAGTAAATTCTGTACGCCTTGTTATATTGCCCTTAAGAGTTCCTATTTATTCCTTGGTCGCACCAAGTTCAGAGTACGCATTCAAGGCCAACTGGCCACCTAAGTGTGCATATAACACATTGCTGCCCTGTATCTCGCCACGCTTGATCATGTCCACCATACCCGCAAAACTCTTGCCTTCGTAGACCGGGTCCGTGATGAAAGCCTCCATACGAGCGGCATACTCGATCGCATCCCATGTCTGACGATCAGGGATTCCATAGATTCCGGCATGGTATCTATCATCCAGAATGACGTCCGCATCGGTAATATCCTCCGCAGTCAGACCAATCTTGTTAGCGGTATTGCGAGCAATGCGAAGGACCTGTTCGCGCGTGGCATCAACAGTCGCAGATGCATCAATACCAATGATTTTCCGCTTAGGGTCTGTCGGATGCAAGCGCTCCAGAAGCTTGAAACCCGCAATCATACCTGCAAAGGTAGAACCCGTCACAGCGCAGACAAGAACAGTATCAAAGAAAACACCCTGCTCCTGCTCCTGCTGCCGAACCTCAAATGCCCACCGTGCGAACCCCAAACCGCCAAGTGGGTGGTCCGACGCCCCAGCCGGGATATAGTAAGGCTTCTCCCCCTTCGCCTTGGACTCCTCAACCACCGCCTGCGCGGTATTCTTGTGCTCGATCCCGAATCCAGAAGGATCTAATCGCACATCTGCGCCCATAAGACGAGATAGTTGAATATTGCCGACAGAGTCATACCCCTTGTCCGTCCAGTCAACCCAGTGCTCCTGAACCAGACGAGCCTTCATACCCGTCCGCGCTGCGACGGCTGCAACCTGGCGGGTATGGTTGCTCTGGACACCACCGATGGAGACTAGTGTGTCACATCCTTGAGCTTGCGCGTCCGCCAGGAGATACTCCAATTTGCGGGTCTTGTTACCTCCATAGGCGTAGGCGGAGTTTAGATCATCCCTCTTGGCATAGATGGTCACTGGCGGGTAGGTGCTTGAACGGGCGAGATCGGCACTGATGCGGGGAAGGGCGTGGATTGGCGAGGGCCCAAGGAGGAGCGGAGTTCGCGCGATGGAGGCGAAGGGCTCGGGGAGGGTGAGCGTTTCTTTGGTCATTGCAGTATATTTTGGTTGGAAGACTGGGACGTATGAACGATTTGAAAACCGGTTGATTGAGTGAGGACAAACGAGCCCTTGCAACTGACAGGAATTGAAGTATGAAGAGTAGAAGTCAATGATTGAAGCAGGTTAAAATAAAGATAACAGCCGCGAGGATACGCTGTTTATAAGTTCATGCTTTCGCTCTCTCCTTCCAATCCTCAGTCCGGACATCGTCCGTCGGTGGTATCATGTCTGCACCGTGAAGATCACCCCATTGGGAGTATCCCTATCTAGGACCGCGATGTTCTCTCCGATGGACTACCGACATCGGGCAGCTTATCGACATGCTGCGGAGAAAAGGTGGAGAACGCGGACTCTGCCCGCCTCGACTCAAGTGGCTGTGAGACCTGGTATCTGACCAGGATCGCCGATGTGGGAATCGAGTGGAATATGGTACCGTCCACGACGCCGAGTGTAAGCGATCCTGGCCAGAGCTGAAACAATTTGGATGACCCAAACAGGATCCTTGGAGAAACGGTCTACTGTAGGTACTGTTAATTTAGTGGGCCGTTGTACTAAGACGTAACACCCACAAGGTGCCGCGGGGTGAGGACCTTGGATGTTCCTCTCAGTCCTAAAAGTCAATTGGAATCCCTAGGAATTAGAAAACAGCATGAATGATGTTTTCCGAGGAAGCTTGCACACAAGAAAATCATATTTCACATCAGGTCTTTTGAGAATCATCGACTATTTTAACATATTTCTTATTTATTTCATATCCACGACACAGCGAACACAGTCACCCTGCTTCATCTGCTCAAAGGCAGTGTTGATGTTGGACAGAGGCTCGCGATGGGTGATGAACTCGTCAACCTTCAGCTCGCCGTTCAGGTAGTCGTCAACCAAGCCGGGAAGTTGGGTTCGGCCCTTGATACCACCGAATGCACATCCCTTCCATACACGACCGGTGACCAATTGAAATGCTGCGAAAGGAGGCATGTTAGCGACAACGTTCGAAGAAAATAAGGGTCATGCAATGACTTACGCCGGGTGGAAATCTCCTGGCCAGCCGCGGCCACACCAATGACAATGCTCTCACCCCAACCCTTGTGACAGGCCTCGAGAGCAGCGCGCATGACACCGACATTACCTGTGCAGTCGAATGTGTAGTCGCAGCCACCGTCAGTCATCTCAATCAGGTGCTCCTGGATGGTTTTGCCAGACAGTTTGGTGGGGTTAACGAAGTGGGTGGCACCGAACTTGCGGGCCCAGGCCTCCTTGCCGTCGTTGACATCGACAGCAATGATCATACCAGCCTTGTTCTTAACTGCACCCTGCATGACGGACAGACCGACACAGCCAGCACCGAAGACAGCCACGTTGGAGCCCTCCTCGACCTTGGCGGTCACGACGGCAGCACCGTAACCGGTGGTGATACCACAACCGAGCAGACAGGAACGGTCGGTGGAGATCTTGGGGGTGACAGCGACAACGGAGATATCGGCGACAACGGTGTACTGGGAGAAGGTGGAAGTACCCATAAAGTGCAGCAAGTCCTTGCCGCGAGCCCGGAAACGCGAAGTTCCGTCGGGCATGACACCCTTACCCTGAGTGGCACGAATCTTACCACACAGGTTGGTCTTGCCAGACTTGCAGAACTTACACTCACGGCATTCCGGGGTGCTACGCTGGTCAGCTTCCGAATCCTCATATTTGAGACAGCAATGCAAATTAGAACCTACTAGAGGGCGACGACGTAGTCGCCAACCTTGACGGAAGTCACACCTTCGCCAACGGACTCAACGACACCGGCACCCTCGTGACCTAGGACGACGGGGAAAGCACCCTCGGGATCCTTGCCGGAGAGAGTGTAGGCATCTAAATGGTGTCAATCTTTGTCATACTTTTCTTGCATGGCGGGGTTTATAGCGGAGCTTACCAGTGTGGCAGACACCAGTGTGGTGAATCTGAATGCGCACCTCGCCGGCGCGAGGAGGAAGGACCTCAATATCCTCGATGGAGAGCGGCTCGCCAGCACCCCAGGCAACCGCAGCCTGTTAAATTAGATCAGTATTTTCGTTCTTCTCTTTTGCTTTTTCCCCCTCTTTTCTTTTCTCTCATGACTTCTTTTATGCCTTTGTCAAATGAAAATTGGTGGCGTTCCGGCGCGGGGATGGACGACGTCATTGTTGGCGGGGTTGCATAGAAGCTCTTACCTTGCAAGTGATGGTCTGCCATTAATCATGTTTAGCTTTCAGATCGCAATGTGATCAATGTTGATCGGAGAAATAGAAAAATTTACCTGTCCTACTGTGCTAGCCATAGTGTATGATGTCAAGGAATTGATATCCACACAACTGGACGGGTGTTAGTAGATTGATAGTGATGGTGAGGGGGGGGGGTGGTCAATACGAACAATAAGGTTGACAGAGGAAGAAGAGGGAAAAGATGGGTTTTTGAAGGGAAAGTTCGCGAAAGGAGTGGAGCCGGCAGAGTGAGGGGAGTGGGGGTGGCAGGAGAAGAGGAGTAGATGAGGAGGATGAGGGGCGCTTCTCGAATATCTCGGTCTCCAACGGGTACTGGGCCCGATGCCGGGCAGGGATGGTAAATTCTCAGAACTTAGAAGCTAGATTCTGGATCGGGGGAACCGGGTCAATCAGCCGATGACGGCCTAAGGAGCTGAAATCCGCGTCACAGATCCATACAGACGCGATTAGATACTATGAAGACTCATGGCTTATCTGTGCCCACAGTCGGGAACCGAAATAGGCAAAGTTTTCCGCAATTGGGGCTACATATGCAAGTATCCCCCCAATTGTAAACCCAATCGAACTTTTGGGACATGAGAGATGCATATCCATGGGATTTGCTCATTAAGAAACAATGAAAACTTTAGTCACATCAACTGCGGCAATGCTACATTTTTATATTTGGGGGAATCAGGGATGGGGGAATTCGCTTTCGTTCCCGGTCCATCCCGTCCCGGATTTCACTATGGTACACGAAGAGAACCAAGCCTTGTTGGATGTCCTTGGTCTGCAGTGACCATACGAAGCTCATCCATCCAAGCTGGCTTCTATCAGAAACAGGGAGGTTTTCTGGAGCACTTTCCTCCTAACCCTGCGCACCCGAGGGGGGGTCTCCTCGGATCTCATCCAGTTCAACCATTTTTAAATTGAAGCGTTGCTTTACTGGGGGCCCATCTGACCACTCTGCATCATAGCAGCGTTCTGCTCCTGGAAGCGCTCTTGCAGGCGGGCTGAGCTCTTCAGGTGCTTGTCGACACAGCGCATGACGCACTGCTCCTCACGGTTGATGAGAGACTTGGTGGTGAAGTCGTTCACACAGTCATCGAAGCAGCGCTGGACCATTTTGGAGTACATCTGAGCAGCAAGGAATCTGAGTCAGCTTGAAGGATTGCATAAGGGGAAAGAGGACAAGATGATTTCTCGCCAGGTGTGTTAAGGATTGGGGTTGGTGGCTGTTCCACTGGTAGCACCAATTGGAGGCAAAGATGAGACGGTAGGGTTGGCACGTACGGTCATAAATTCCTTCAGCTGCTTGCGCTCCATGCGGTTCTGGAACTCGCGCTGCTCTGATGCGTTGAGGCTAGATATTCGATCAGCTTCAAATCTTCCGTGAAACCACAATCTCCTGACCGTGTGGCTGAAAAGCAAATCAGGCGCAATAGACAACTCACCCTTCCATTATGTAGTGATGTAAAGTGCAAAAGGAAGAATTCTGAGGCGAGGGTATTGAGATAAGGTCCGGATGTTGATGGTTCGTGATGCCGGAACACGCCTGCAAGCTCCGAAGCTGTTTCTTTCGGGCCGCAAGTATATTGATCCGACCTGCCTGGTGAATAGACACGTGATTCATATCACCTGACCGGCATCCGGGGCTAGACACCTGACAAGTCTGGAACGGTCACATGATCTGTGGGACCGTTTGCGGCGCCAAATGATTCGATTCAACTTGGTCCTTTCTGTACCAGAGATCACTGTCTGCTCCTTAATTACAGATAAATTGGAATCGTCCAGTCACGAGATTCCGCCCATCTCCCCTAAGAATAAATTATCGACCATGTATTGGTGACGTTCATTGGTGGTTAATTAAGACCGGTGCCTGGCTCCACACCAAAGGTACCTCCCCCAGTATGCCGCCTACCGAGCGAGTCCAGGTACCTGGATCCGGGCACAGCCAGACCCCTAAATTAGAACATGAACATCCCGTAATTCTCAAAGTCCAGACAATTCGACGGAATGTGGGATGAAAACATCGTCCAATTCGATCTTCCAGCTCGACCGTTTAGTTCCAATTCAGCTTTAATCCTTCAAAGTTGTTTTGCGCCCCCCATGCAACATCTACCGACCGCCTCTCGAATCTATATACAAAGTGACAGCCGACCCTGACCCAGTTTAACCCAGTTTCATCCCCGGCCTCGAACCTTGGGTCTGCATGAGATGACTCGACATAATCGATTTCTCTGAATTTCCCTTTCCCCTTTTCCAACGCCATTAAATCGAATACTTAACCCTCTACCGCATACACGGACAGAGAGGGCGTGCGCTCTGAAGAAACCGAGGAGCCCACAACGCCCTTGGCTCGTGCTCATCCACCTCCCCTCCCCCATTATTGTGATTCGACTCGAACCCTTTCCTTCCCACCCTTGTCCATCCCTTCTTCCTTCCCCTTGGAATAATTATTCGCGGGCCCGTTCCTCCCCTATATCCCTTTCCACCCTTCGCTCCTGTCTCGTTCGCTCTTTGGCCCAGCCCCAGGTATTTCCCACGGGCGGTGACGTGCACCTTGACATTCCCGCGATTTCTCCCCTCCAAATCGCTCGCTGAAAATCCTCGAATCTCGAACCACCCAAAATCTCGCCTACTACGTAAGATCTCGCCGGCGCCGACGCTTTTGATCCGGGCCCTACCATGGTGACCGGCAAATCGCAACCGGGCGTCGAGCCGGTCCAGTTGCCCGCGACCTCCTCCGAGCCCGTGGGCGCCACCTCCCCACCGTCCAAGCGAGACCTGGCATCGTGGTGGAGACAGTTCAAACGAAACACAAGAAAAGATGAGCTGAAAGGTGCGTTGGTTATCTCGGAAGTTCCAGCCTCGTATGCTTGCCGGGCAACTTCAAGGACTCCCGCATCATATTGCATCCTGCGTCATCGGCTACCGGCCGCTCGCCAATCTCCACCCCCTGAGGCATCCAACCCTCCGGGCGCATGGAAATGGCCGGAAATCTTCTCTGGCTACTAGGAGCGATTAATTTACCCGATGAGGTTTCATTTTGCGCAAATATGAGTTTAAGCTAACGCTCTGCGAAATAGAACCGCCCCGAGGCATCTTTGGCGTGCCGCTGAACGAAAGCATCAAGTATGCGAATGTGGCAATCTCCCTTACCAATGAACATGGCGAGAATTTCATTTATGGATACGTCCCGATTGTCGTGGCCAAGTGCGGTGTCTTTCTTAAAGAAAAAGGTGCGTGGAACTATTAAACGCTCCCCCAATCCCGTTCGTTTGAGCTGACTGGCTTGTCTGGACCTTAGCCACGGATGTGGAAGGAATATTCCGACTCAACGGATCTGCGAAGCGCATCAAGGATCTTCAAGAGCTATTCGACTCGCCTGAAAGATACGGAAAGGGTCTGGACTGGGACGGATATACGGTCCACGACGCGGCCAACGTGCTGCGGCGATACTTGAACCAGCTTCCGGAGCCTATTGTTCCGTTGGAGTTTTATGAGCGCTTCCGACAGCCTTTAAAAGCGTACCAGAAGCAGGTACAAGAGGAGACTGAGACAACAGATGCAGAGAAGTTTGACCATGCGAATGCCGTTCAGACCTACCAGAATTTGATTATCGAACTGCCACCGCTGAACAAGCAGTTGTTGCTGTATATTCTGGATCTCCTTGCTGTTTTCGCCTCCAAGTCAGAACAGAACCGCATGACTTCAGCCAACTTGTCTGCGATTTTCCAACCGGGCATGCTGTCGCACCCGCAACACGATATGTCGCCTGAAGAGTATAAGCTAAGCCAAGATGTCCTGATTTTCTTGATTGAGAATCAGGATCATTTCCTGGTGGGTATGAATGGTACCAAAGCTGATGAACAGACCATCAAAGAGGTCCAGGCTGGAGTTCAGCCCAAAATCATCATCCCTACAGCCCAGCCTGCCACCGGCACCAAATCACCCAACTCTACAATTCGACGATCAGCCTCGAGTGCCAGCGGGAGCACAGAAGGCCACCGCAAGATAGATTCACTTCGTCGCAATGCTTCCGTATCATCTCGCAACTCACGGACTTCGCGTGTCTCTAACACGGTCCCCAGCCCCGGCACCCCTACCTCCATGTCTGGCAGTATTCATCGCAGTAATACTCTTCCTTCCAAAATGGGCCCTGTTGTTGCCTCCGCACGGTACGCACGGGCAGGTGAGAGCGGCTCGGCCAACCCATCCACCCTCTCGGTCTCCCACGCCAGCTCTCGTTCGGCGAGTCGAGAACCATCTCTACGTGAGGAGACTGAACAAAAACCGGAACAACGAAATAACAGCCAGGCTGCGTCCACGTCATCGACCGGCTCAGCCTACGTTCACACCTCGACTCATGGCCCTATTCCCCACGCGGCCGCGGCACGCCTCAGTATTAGCGACCTTCCTCGGCCGCATGAGAACCTCGATACACCAACCTTACCACCCCATCAACCTCAAGTTTTACCGCCTCAAGTTGTTACTCCAACTCGTGAGCGTAAACTCTCCAACCTTTTCGCCAAATCTCCACCTCCGGATCGCGATAACCGAGAGCCACGACAGCCGAATCGTCTCAGGAAGAAACGGATTCCAGGCAGTGCAAGCATCAGCGCACAAAGTTCCGCAAATTCCTTACATGGATCATCCTATGAGCCACCTCTTGAACACTCCTCAGAATCGAGGGCTGGAAGGCGGTCTGTGGATATGACAGTAGGAGAAGCCACTCCAAAACCTCCCAACACAGCAACTCTCAGTAACCCTGATTGCCCATCGGACTCTCACCTCATGTTGGCTGAGGGCACTGCGCATCCGAATTACAACGACACGTCCTTGCGACCGCATCAGTCAAGGACACCATCTATGAATTCGCGATCCTCATTCACGGACGCCTCTGACTTTGAACAGAACGATGAAGGCAGCCGTGCCGAGCGCCGAGATCATCGCCGTAGCTGGCGCTTTAATCGTTCTGCAAAGCGCAGTAGTGAACAGGTCGGCCTTGGTCTTGCATCTCCTCCCCTTGGGGCCACTAATCCCGAATTCCAGCAAAGTACTAGTTCAATCGGCAGTGGCGCCCATCAGAGTAACGATCCTTCTGGCCAGCCCCTTAGTCTGGATGCTGGTATCCAAGCCAATTCCGTGTCTAGTGCCGAACCAGAGAAGAAGAGTTTGTTTGGGAAATTCAAAGCCAAGGTGGCCCAAGTGCGCGATGGTGGTCATGATCGTGAGCGAGTCAAGAGTCCTAGTCGCTCCGACAGTGAACCATCTACTGCCAGCCAACCACTTTCTCCCACGGCCAACCACACAAATGGCAATCCCACGATAGAGGTACCAAGTGACTTGCCCAAGGACGACTCATTACGCTCCCCGACATCACCTTTGCCAGGAGCAGGTCTACCACCTTCGATTCCCGAAGAACCACATAGCCCAGAGGTGACATCAGCTGGCCCAGTGGTAAATTCTTCAAGAGAAGTTCCAGCCACAGTTCCCGAGTCCACAAAGCCAGCGGATATCCATGAGCCGGCCCAAGAGGTCTTTGCAAAAGAGACATCCGTTTAAGACATGTGGCACTTTCCGGGGTTATCGCTATATTTAGATACGTTTGTTTTGCCTGATATCCTGTACTTGCTTCCATCAGCCTTCTCATGAATTACCTTACGATTGATTCTTCTCAGACATTGTTTTGTCGGGGCTGTAGGTCGTACTATGGCCCCAGGACGTTTGAAGTTTAGCTGGCGCTTGCTGATTCAAGCCCCTGGTCCATTGCAGCGGCTATTTGATGATTTGTGAACCATGCAAGCCCCTATAGCTATTGCTGTATTCCCTTTGTTCCCACTTATATCTATTTTGACTTTCAGCTTTGTGGTTACATTTAGCAGTCACGTTGCTATGCGATATGGCTGTATGTATGCTCGTATGATATTCAAGCTCGGTGTCCATCCGTCCGTGTTTGTTCTACTCTGCATGAGTACTTGGCGTTGGGATTCTCCAAATAAGATCTGGATGGAAAGTGGATGTCCCTGACGTTTGCCTGTCTTGCTTTCGTTGTCCTGTATATTCATGTATACACTATTCAAATCAGCCTCAATCTGAACACTTATGAAATGTAACTTCAAAGGCCGAGAATCGGATTGTGGCCTGTAATATAAGGCAAAATAGTCACCATGCCTGCCTGATGGCCCAGGCAGGCAACCACCATGCAATCAAGGCAAACAATCACTCGACCCTTTTACCCGCGCGAACCGGGAGCTTCATAGACACACGGAGCAAGGGGAAAAAAAGAACAACTCACCGGAACGAACGGCGAGGTTATACGCCATGGCCTCTCATTCTCAAGTCTCTTCAATCAATCAGGCCAACTCGTTATCCCAGGCCCCTATCGAAAACCCCTCTGCGCCCCCCATCAATATTCTCCCCTCCAAACTAGCGCAAGCGTATTCATATGCGCACCCCATACTTCTCTTAGCAATATGTGCTGCACGATTCGAGGCATTGGTAGCCAACCCAGTGCAGGAGCTGCTTGCTGACCTGCCCTGGTTGGCTCTGCTCCAACTTTTCTACGTGATACTCTGTCTTCCGCCTGCCGCATCACCAGCCGCAGACAGTTCATCTGCAAGTGATGCAAAGGCAACACGCTCCCGTTCAGGCAAGCCTGGCTATCGCCGAAAAAATTCTGGCAAGAACGTCTGGGCTGCTGTGTGGGCCAAGTTGATGGTATACGCGCCCATAGTCTACAGTTGAACAAGTTTGCGGGCTTGATGTGCTGACAAGACAATTATAGCCTGCCTGCGTTTCGCTAGGTCTGACATTGCTTGCAACTCCAGTAATTGCAGCGCTCCTCGTCATGTTCGGCGCCCCGCTCACCACTCACAATTACGAAACCGTACTCTGTGCAGCCCACATGGCCCTCCTCTCTGCTTCTCAGCTGGCATACGTCCACGGTGTTGATGGTCACGTCTGGAAGGAGGTTTGGGGCATCGCTCGGCCTGCAGATAGTGTCTGGGGAAGTGCCCTCGGCACAAGCCTGGGCGCCTGGTTTGGTGCCATCCCTATCCCACTGGATTGGGACCGCCCATGGCAAGCGTTCCCCATTACCATCCTGGCTGGCGCATACATTGGCTATGCGCTGGGCGCATTGGCCTCCCGGACACCTCTGCTCTATGGTAAACGCATCCAATTTTCCTCGAACTCGGAGGAAGAAGACGAGAAGAAGACCAACTAGAGACTATAGCCTATTGCTTTGAAAGGTTACATGATCTCTAATAGCTTACATGTATTCCACACGAAGCTAGGTCCGCAAAATTACATGTACCACTATTTGGATATACAAACTTCGCAATCGATATTTAATCGTTTAATATATGTGCACTTTCTCAGTGAAACTTTGAAAGACCTTCGGAACAGAACATACAGCACTAGAGTTCTTCCGCGCGTATTCATCACAGCTTACTGAATTCGTCAAAGATTCCATGTCTCCCAGCTCCTTTGCTAAATTTGGCGGCACCTTGAATTGCTTCTTTAGCAAGGACCTTGCGCCCCTCGGTAAATTCATAAGATAGAGCTTCATTAAAAGAATTGGCCTCATATGCGCTGTAGTAGCAGGATCGACGATCGGTGTTGAGACACAAAGCTGGGAAAGCAATGAGCTGCCGTGCAATCGTCAACGATTGATTCAGCGACTCTCCTTTTGGAACCACACGATTTGCAAGACCCATGGTAAGTGCCTCCTGAGCGCTGACTGACCGGCCAGTCAGGATCATATCCATTGCACGACCGAGACCAACAATGGCTTGGAGTCTGACTGTTCCTCCATCGATTAAAGGCACTCCCCAACGCCGGCAGAACACCCCAAAGACCGCATCTTCCTCGACGATGCGGAGATCAGCCAACAGACTGAGCTCTAGCCCGCCTGCTACGGCATGACCTGCAATTGCACAAATGACCGGCTTCTGGACAATCAGGCGAGAGGGGCCCATGGGACCTAGGTTGCGTCCGTCGACGGGTTGCAATTTATCACCAGGGACATCGTCATGCTTCTCTGCCACTTGATGTAGGTCTGCTCCAGCACAAAAGGTACCACCCGCGCCAGTCAAGATACATACCATCTGCGTGGCATTAGCTTCAAACCCAAGAATAGCGTCGTAGAGACACTTCGCAGTCCAAGAGTCTACTGCATTTTTTTTCTCCGGTCGATTGATCGCGAGGATAGTGATGCCTGGATGAGATGTAGTATCAGTCACCACAAGTTGTTTTTCCGCCATCTTGGTTCATGGTAGAAGTCATAAAACATTTACTGTCGGGGCGGGAACAATGAAGTTTAAGTTGGAAAAAAAGCGCCGACTGCCTCGGCTCCCCACACTTTGATCTTCTCCAACCACCTACGATCTACACCATGTCAAGTGCATGCATCATCTGCCATAAGCGCAAGGTAACATAGTCGCAGGCCATCGCCGGGGTATTGGTTACTAACGGCTACAGGTGCGGTGTGATTTCGCGACCCACAATCCCTGTACCAATTGTATCAGGTCCCAAGTGGAATGCAGGTGAGCGGACGTGCCGACCGTTGAAATTTCCTATCGGCTGATTCCGTGTAGACCATATACGCGAAAGCGCAAGAGATTCACCAACAGTCTGTCGCCGGGACGCAATGCACCGGCTTCGGATTCCATAAGTCGGCGCAGCTCGAAATTGCCGACGGACCCGCCCCTTGAAGGCGATGTCGCAACAAGATCGTCCAGAGGCGTGCACGGGGATGTTGTTGCGAATGAGACTTTGGTATCCATTGAAAATAATGTGACTGAGCCTTTTATCAAAGAGGAGAGCTACCGCGGTCGAGGTGAGTATTTAGGCGGTAGTGTTCCATTTGATGAAAATATGGTCAAACCTGGCCATGAGACCACATACACCAGCCCGAAAGCCTCTGCGGCGGACCTACAGATGTTACGCGAGCAAGGGGCGTTCGAGCTCCCCCCATCTCCATTCAGAAACAGTTAATGGATAATTTCAATAAGTACTGTGCTCCGTGGACTCCCGTTGTTGATCCAAAATGGCTCGATGGGAAAGCCCCACCGTCTATGCTCCTACTGCAGTCTATCTTCCTCGCAGGAAGTCGAGTTTCTAAAGCACATTTGGACTATGGGTCGAGCGAGGTCTTTTATCGACGCGCCAAGTTGCTCTTCTTTTTTGGTGGAGGCCATGGGTCACTGATCTCCATTGTGGCTGCCTGCCTCTTGCATTGGTACAACCCTGTTGGACCTGAGGATGTTTCAACCGATACCAGTGGATTTTGGATTCGAACCGCCGGGGCCATGGCTTTCCAAATTGGATTACACAAAGAACCGTCACCAAATGCTAAAGATCGGGGACTTCGGCGGCGATTATGGTGGTCTTTGGTGGTAAGTTTGTCACTGACCGGGAAAATGCCCAGATGGACTAATGATGCCAGATTCGAGATAATGTCATCTCTGTCGGAGTGGGACGACCTCGTACCATCAATTTACGCGACAGCGATGTCTTACCTCCGTCGATGAAAGATTTCCCGAAGAAGGATTTCCAAGCGCAGCTCTTTCTAGCATACTGTACAATATCATGTCTTTTAGGCGATACGGTCGAGTGCTGTCTACGACGAGAAATATCCCGACAGCGACGAGTCGATCTTGAAAATGCCGTGTATAGATGGGCCAAACAGGTCATCCCGAAACTGCACTCCTCGGCAGTGAACCAGGAAGATGCAATGACGTGTCAGCTCGAAGTTAAGCAGCTCTTGGTGATGTACTTTGTTGGATTGACGATTTTGCACCGTTCCCCGACTCCGAACAGTGTTCCACCCGCTGCATCACTCGTTGCATCGTCATTCATTGCGGGTATATACGAAGACTTTCTCCTACGAGATGAACTACGCTATCTTGGCCCGGTGTTTGCATTCTATCCGCTCTGCGCAGGCCTTTCCCTCCTTTCCTGTTGTCGTTATCCACAACTACAAAGTACCGCCGAGCATGAAATGACCGTCATGAAGCTTTCACTCCAGAAACTATCCGAGCGATGGCTTTCGGCGGTCGGCCCACTGAGAGCCTTGAACAAATTGACCGAAAAGGTCCGAGAGCTAGAACCCTTCGACGGTCCACCCACTCTAGACTTTGACACCGTGGCATTTTTTGAGGGATTTGATGTCAAGATGTGCAAGCAGTGGCGATTAGTTGGACAGGCCTCTGACTCGGAAATTACCAATGCGTTTGCGCCGACATGTACTTTAGCCGAGGTGCTGGACCCAGAAGCTGCGCTTCCGGCATTTGAGACGCGTCCGGAAGATACAATCGACAGCTATGCTTCCCCGACGTTGGATACTGGCATGGAACTCTTTGGAACTGACTGGGAGGGGTCTGGGTTTGACTGGAGTGGTTCTTGGCTGCTCAATGTGTAAATACTGCAATTACGACCATGTAAATATAGACTCGTGCAATCACTCGAACGTCATTTCAAGTGGAGTCCAAGCCGACTTGAATAGAGACTCAAGCCATGCAAGGCAGGCGGATCAAATGACCTTCCGTGGCTCCCGTATACTAGTCATTGTCATGCATCAAAAGGTCTATCTAGTCCTGTATGTGTAGCTCACACGTGACCGGCCGATATGAGGGGTTTCGTGATCATCCACAACGGTCACGACATCCCGAGGTCTTAGCGGTCACTTGGATCCTCGGCGGTATGGATTTTGTAACATAGGCCACGAGATTCCTGGACTTGATTGTCGACTCTCCCACTTGAGCCTCTTCGGCATCCAACCCTCCCAATGGAAGGCGTTCCATTCAAGGTCCGGAAACGCAGCCCCAAAGCCTGTAGACGTTGCCATCGTCGAAAACAAAGATGTGTGGGGTACCCGATCTGCACGAACTGTGAGGCTGCAAAGTCGTCATGTACGAGATCAGAAACGCCCACTTTCCGACCCGCGTCCGAAAGATACCATGGAATGTCCAAGGATGCCCTATTCGACAGAATCGAGGAACTCGAATCCCAATTAAACGCAGTTTCCAAGCCTGCCCAAGAGCAAACCCTGCATCTCCATCATGAAAACCCAGAGGAACTCCCTTTTCACCACTTGCCCGAAGTAGGTCATCTGTTCGATGTGATGGAGTATTTGACGACAGGGCAAATGCCAGGCCGGACACCGGTAAGGCCATCCTCGTCACCGGGAACTTTGATCGCCAAAGAAATAGACCAAATATTTGAAGACATAGTCTTGGAAAACGACCAGTTGAAGAATACCGAAATAGAGCACGATCCGTTCACCGATGATGCCCAACCGCCCGTACCAACCGATAAAGAGGGCTTGAAGTATATTCAAATCTACATGGAGACAATGCATAACCATATGCCGTACCTGGATAGCGGGGAGATATATCAGATGCACAGCAAAAGACTTCAACCTATTGCACTCGCACGCTCCGCACGCTGGAAGTCTTCTAAACTGTTTATGGTTTATGCTATCGGGGCAGCAACCTGCAGAGTGACAGAAAGCCAGCCCAGTATTACTGCAGGTGAACTTTTCCGCACGGCCTTGCGTCTAAAGCCTTCAGTCGCCGAGCTTCGTTCGCTTCAGAGTATTGAAGCGATGATGCTATTGATAATGTACAACCTACGCATACCAAACAGCTCCAGTATTTGGTATATGATAGGCCTGGCCATGCGGACCGCCATCGATCTTGGGCTACACCGAGAAGAAAATTACCTTCATTTGAAACCCCATGAGGCCCAGAGCATGCGGCGGGTGTTTTGGAGCGTTTACGTCATGGATCGAAGTATTGCACGGCTTCTTGATCGACCATTCAATATTGCGGAACAAGACATCGATGTCGAATTGCCCTATGATTACCAAGAGCCCCGTCCTTACAATTACCCCGATGAGAGAACAGCACACGAAGGAACAGCGCTCAGAACCAGCATCGCGGCTTTTATTCCTGTCATCAGACTGATCCGCCTAAAGTCGCAAATTCAAACCAGAGTCCATAGAGTTGACAAGGAGATTTCATTGTTGATTCCTGAAATCAATCCTTTATTCTCTGCATTGGAAGAATATAAGCGATCCTTGCAACCTGATCTCTCGCCTATAGACCATGATTGGATCAATATGCATTGGAATAATGGTATTCTGATTCTTATCCAACCCTTTCTTCGGGAGCTCCCCCTGATCATGAATTGATTCGTACCTGCATGAGGGCATCTGGGCAAACATGCCAAGTGTTTAAAGCTTTGCACCAGAAGGGCTACATTGGGTTTGGATATTTCCTCGTCAGCACCTTGTTCAAAGCTGGCTTGACATTATGGTAAGCTTTAGGCGTGGAACTTTTTGCTTTGGATCTTTACTGATATTGGATCTGCAGTTATTGTCTATTTCGATCCTCACAGCCTTGCTCAATTGATGTAGCGAATGATCTGGGAGCGTGCTCCTCTGTTTTGTTTGCTATCGCAGAGCGTAACAAACAGCTCGAAAAATACAGAGATACATGGGAAGCCGTTCTTGCTAAGGTTATGGAACATCTCGAGGAAGTATCTTCTTCCAATGAAACACACCAGAACATCATGCATCAACCCAGCTCATCCAACCCCTTCGCTCCTCTATCGATGGGTAGTTCGGCTGCATCGCTCTTGAAGTGCGCAGATCTTTCGTTTTTAGATAATTTGAGCTATGCTAGTGGCCAGAGACACCAAGCCCCTTGGACTACATCACCAATGGATGGGTTGGCGACTGAAGGATCATTTTTTCCCGACCAGCGGGGACTTTTCAGTGCATTTACAGACATTTATCCTGAATGGCAAGAAGATACGAAACAACCTCGTGGGTTAAAGTATGTGTCTAAGCTTGATAAGATACTTTCTGGGAATATTTTGGAGGAGGAGACCCGATTTGTCTGTCTTTGAAGATTTGTTTGGCAATTCCCAATAAGTTGATGAATTTAATGGCATAGTCCATTTCATACAGTTGTATGAATCAGCTGCACAAATGATTGAAAATCCATTTTCATGAATGATTCGACCACGGGTGCATGCCTAGGCGGGCATAAGTCGGTCCACCTCTCTATAGTCTTCCTCTGTTCTCATTGGAAATTTCAATATCATAGTACTGTCTGAAGTCTTGTAGACATTCGGGATTTGCGACAGTGCTACTGATAGTCTTAGGTAGCTTCCCAGAAGAAATGATTTGCTTCACTAAAGTCTCGACTTTTTTACCATTGACTGTCATAGGAACTTCCTTGACACCGATCACGAATCGAGGAACATGTTTGCTGCTCAACCCTTTGCGAATAGCGTTATTCATTTCAAGCGCAAGTTTAGCTGTGAACGATTGATTGGGCTGCATCACCACAAACAGAAACACAGCCTCATCAGAATCATGTGGCCGGCGCCTACCGACACACACGGTGGCGGAGACCAGATTGTTGAATGGAGCGGACTCTGTGATGGAATAGATGTCGGAAGATCCAAATCGGATTCCTTGGGGGTTCAAAACGCCGTCACTGTATAACGATCAGTGTGAGCTTTCCCACCGAGTGGAGCATCGTTTCCTACCTTCTACCATGTATCTGCCAGCCTTTTGTCTGAGGGTTGTAACTTGCCCAATCATGTTGAGCCCAACAGTTTGGAAACTTGTTAAAATACGTACTCTTGTATTTTGATCCATTTTCATCCCCCCAGAAAAACACAGGCATAGACGGGAAAGGCTGGCGACAGACGAACTCGCCATGTCGACCGGTATGCTTGATTGACTCGCCCGTAATGGGATCTGCGACATCCACATCCTGCCCCAACATGGGAAGTTGAATTTCACCGGGGTAGAGAGGACCAGCCGGATCAGTGCCGATCCAAGAGGTCACCAAGTCTGTCCCGCCAGTCACGCTTGTGAGATGAATGTGTGGAGGGAACGTGCGATAGAACCAGTGGTATTGGTCCGCACCTAAATGTGAGCCTCCCGTCTGTACCATTCTCAATGAGGCAAAGTCAAACTCGTCCTTCGCTACGCATCGGCTCATTTCAAGCTCCTGAAGGTAACGAGGTGAACAGCCCCAGTATGTCACGCGGTGGTGTTCTGCAATCTTTGCCATGCCCTTTGATGTTGGCCATAACGGTGATCCATCGTATAGAATGAGAGTAGCACCTACTGACATGTGGCCAATCATGATATTCCATAGTACCCATGAGGTACTGCTGTACTGGAAAACAACATCATCGGGAGTAAGTGAGTTGTGGAGTAGAGATGTTTTCTTATGCTGTAAGATCACACTGTGGCTATGGACAAGACATTTGGGTTGACCAGTCGTCCCACTTGTATAGAGAATGTAAAGCGGATGAGCAAAGGGCAGTCTTTTGAATTGGAGAGCGTCCCCTAGTTGGGCTCTTGATAAAAACTCCCCAAGGCTTGGAAATTCGCCTTCATTCGCGCCCGTGATGGGAACCAGGAAAACCTGAGGCTTGGCTTTCATAGCCTGGACAACATTGCGAATTTTTCGTACATTGGACCGCAGTTTCCCTTTATATGTCGACTCAGCATCCGCAAAAAGCACTTTGGGAGTGACCTGACACAATCGTAATACACAGCCCTTGAAGCCATTAAAATCGGACCAAGCTCTGTAATGAAAGAGTGCAACTTACCTCCTCGCCCAAGTCAGGTGCGATGCTTGTCCAAATAGCACCAATGCTTGCAGTAGCCAGAAATAAGCCTACCGACCAGACGCTGGTGGAGATAATGGCTGCTACTCGATCTCCCTCTCGTATTCCTGTTTGCAACAGAGCACTCCTCGCCTTTCGGACGTTTTCACAGAGCAAACCCCATGTCCAGACTTCCCCGTCTAGGCCCTGACCCTCGCGAATTCCAATCAACGCAGTCTGGTTTGGATCTCTGCCGCTCAGAACATTCTCCGCGTAATTCACAGTGGCACCGCGGAAGAACTCCGGTACGTTCTCCATTGAAACTGTGGGGTCAAATGCCGTGGTCATGGCTGCTGACAGAGGCGGAATGACCCCAGTATACGCATGGAGATCTATCCAGAATTCCTGCAGGTTTTGGACCGACCATTGGTGAAGTTCCTGGGATGAGTGCAGATTCTCGTTGAACTTTTGATTGATATGCGCACGGTATATATTCATTGGAATTTGACATTGCGGGACAGTGGGGGTCCAGATAGGACGTGGGTTGAGAGCCTCTGATCTTGAGGGATGGGTCATGTTGTCGGATTGTGACAAAGGCAAAGTACAGGAGTAGTCAACTAGAGGCGCCGATAGTCGTCAGTCATGGAACATTTTAAGGTCGGAGATTGGCGGGCCTCCGCACCTTCCCCGCACGTCTAGCAAAGACTCGGCGATCCAAGAGGAGATTGATGTTTAGTTAAGAGTGACCGTCGGTCATATTCGGTGATCTGGGTCGGCAACATCGGTGCCGGCTAAGAGTAGGCCTGCAACCCCGCATATGTATGCCTGCAGATAGCAATAGGGACTAGAAGACAGGGGAGCAGTGCTGTCTTATAAACTGAAATCTTTCTCGTCTTGCCATAATAACCAAGTGTCTTCAGGTTCTTGTCATCATGTCTCCCCAGCTATCTCCATCTACGGTAGACACAGGCTTTATACTCTCGCCAGCTGCACTGGACAACCCAGCAACCTCCGATCCAGTATTTCGACGTATTTTGGAATGTACGTTGTGACCCTAATCACTTGTTATCCCCAGTACTGAATGGATGTCCCAGGGCATCTTCCGCGGGATACGCTTTCGAAAATTGTTCCCGACTTGACCAAATTCGGATCAGATGCAATCTCCCAGGAAATCAATTCTCATATAGGAGATGCTGAAATGCAGCAGCCACACATCAAAACTCGTAATGTGTGGGGGGCGCGATATGATGCGGACCGCTTGGTGACGAGCACTGGCTGGAAGGAGCTAGGGAAATGGGGTATCAAGCAAGGGTGAGTACTTGAAGGCTACTGCTCCCAATCACCTTCTCTGAGCTGAACTCCTGGCATAGTGTTGTGGGTCTGGGATATGAAGAAGAATTCGGATCGCATCGTCGAATTGTTCAGCACGCCTTGTGAGTATTGCAGCATAGTTATCGATATTGGATATCGCACCATTGCTCACTGTCACTCAGCAACTACATCTTCTCTGCATCTTCTGCTGCATATTCATGCCCTGTGTCCATGACATCTGGTGCAGCCCGATTAGTCCGAAGTCAGCTAGCTAGTGTACCCGCAGATCATCCATTTCACGAGCTCTATGCCCGTCTCGTCGCTCGCGAAGATAATTGGATTTCAGCCCAATGGATGACCGAGCGACCAGGCGGAAGCGATGTACGCAACAGCGAAACAGTCGCAGTGTATTCACCCCTCACAACCAAGAATGGTCGATTTGGCAATATTGAAGAGGGTGATTATCTGCTCTCCGGGTTCAAATTCTTTTGCAGTGCCACCGATTGCGATGTCGTTTTGCTACTGGCCAAAACAGAGTCGGGGGACCTGTCACTGTTCGTCGCTCCAACCATGAAGACGATGATTAATGGCTATGGAACGACAAGACCAGTTTCCAATGGAATCCGTATCCATCGACTGAAGAAGAAGATGGGGACGCACGAGCTCCCCACTGCCGAGGTTGAACTTCAAGATGTGCGCGCGCACCTGATAGGCCCAAAAGACCGTGGCATCGCAACGGTAGCTCTCCTGCTAAACGTCACGCGAACACACAATTTCGTCACTGCGCTATCCTGCCTGCGACGTGCACTGGATATTGCGAAATCCTTTGCCCGGGCTCGAACAACGATCGATCAGCCGTTGTGGACATTCCCAATGCATTTGAGTGTTTTGGCCCAGTTGGAAGTTAAGCACCGTGGATGGATGCAGCTTGCTTTCTTCACTTCATCCCTTCTTAGCTATGTGGATAATGGTTTTCCTACAGATTTACCGGGAATATTCTTGTTTCTGAAAGAATCCCCGGAAGCAGCAACTGTGGTACTGCGAGCTTTCACATCGACTGCGAAGGCCGTTATCTGCAAGTCTGCTACCTTGGCCTTTCAAGAATGCCAGGAGGCGATGGGAGGGGTGGGTTATATTGGTGAGCTTAGTATTCCGCACATCTACTCACAATCTAACACAACTTGTATTAGATGAGCCCGACGAGCCCGAATTCAACGTTAGTAGACTCTGGCGTGACACCGCGAGCAATAGTGTCTGGGAAGGGACCACAAACGTACTGGCCAGTGAGGCTGTGCGACACCTGACTAAGGGCCATAACCTGAAGCTGTGCGACTCCTGGATTGTGAGTTCTATTGACCAAATTTCCGACAATACATTCCACACAGCCTTATCGAACGTTTGGAATCAGCTTAAGGCAAAACTGGCCGCCGGTCAAAGTGAGGCTGGACTACCTGCGGCTCTCGGTGTCGGTCGCCAAATCATCTTTACACTTGCATGGCTGGTTTGTGGCATCTTGCTCGTATTAGATGCTCTGCGGGACGATGATGTAGTTGCTCATGAAGTCGCTCGGAGATGGGTGATCGAAGGACAGGGTGTGCCTGGAGAATTCGCTTTTCCAAGTCTCATCTATCAACGATTAACCTTGGGATTGGATAGCAGGCTTACTGAGAAGGAGCATACGGAGTGGGATTGCCGTATAGTTTGGGGTGTTGAGCTTCCGGCCACTGCTTCTGTGGGGTATCGAGTGTCCAAAATCTGAGCCCAACTCGCAGGGCAACATAGTGTTTAATGAAACGTTGAATTATTTATCTTCCTCGAATCCACCGATTTATAGAGCCCGATCCCCCACGTCTACCTCACATTACGTGTAACTTGTCAAGTCTCTAGAGCCCTATGTTTCGAATTCATGCCTAGAAATATCTCTCTTCTGAATGCCCAAGTCATGATTCAGGACGGCAAAGGCCTCTGGAAAGTCTCTCTCTCTGAACTTGAATATCACGCCGACACATATAATGATCATCATCCGACCGAAAAACACTACTTAAAGCTTTGAGCCCGTCTTCTGTAAGGATCGATGACCAGATGCACGGTGTGCTGGTAGCTCAACCCCCCATGCAATTTTGCAGTCCCATTCTAGGTGCTGATCACCATTGCAACCAGCACCTTGAGACGTAACAATGTCATGAAATACCATGTCGCCAACGCCACCCTCAGCACTGAGAATCCAGCGCCGAGCAATCTCCATAATTAATGGATCTTGATCGCGTTCGCCGTCCAGTGCCAATAGTGTGCCGCATAATATCCAGGCGAGAGTAAACATGTGGCGACGAGCATCTGCCAGAATGGCAGTGGGAGATTGATCCTCTGCGGTGAATCGTTTTCTCAAAACAGACCACGCAGTACTCAATATTCCGCGCAGATTCGCATCCTGAATCAAAGCCAGAGTACGATTGAGCCACTTAGAAAACGTAGCTAAATTGTCGGCCTTTAACAAGAACCGAGCCACTTCGCTTGCCAGCACATTTGTCGTTCCCTCCCAAATCGAGTTCACTGAGGTGTTTCGGAAGATCCGTGAAATATTAAATTCAGGCTCATCGGGCTCATCCATGTATCCCACGCCACCCATGGCTTCTTGGCATTCCTGGATGCCTGCGATTGCCATTTTGCTAACTACTGCCTTGGCCGTGGCTGTTAGAGTACGGAAGACAACATTTGCCTCCTTGCCCGGACGAGGTAAATGAGCAAGTCCAGACGGCTTGGAACCTTGATCCTCAACGAGATTCATGATTGCAATGGTGAAGAAAGCAAGGTTCATGCCACCACGGTGCTTCACCTCCAGATCTGCCAGAAGCCGTAGGTGCATAGGGATCAACCAAAGAGGTTCACCGACTGTGGATCTGGCTTTGGCAAAGGCCTTGGTAATGCTGATAGCACGGCGCCAGCCAGATAGGGAACCAACGAATGTGTGAATGCGAGTGACATTAAGAAGAGGCGCAATAGTAACTATTCCCTGATCCAATTCGCCAACGAGATGGGCGCGCATGTCTTTCAATTCGAGCTCGGCAGTCGGCAGCTCCTTTGTTCCCAATTTGTTCTTTAGGCGATGAATTCTCACACCGTTTGAAATCTGCCGAGGGGTCCCATCCTCGTCAACAACTCTTCGTCGAAGGGGAGCCAAAAAAGTGCTCAATTTGCCTGATGGAGACTTGGCGAGCAGGAGGGCTACATTGGCATCAGTGGCAGAAGAAAAGAATTTGAAACCGCTAATCAAGTAGTCTCCATCTCCAAGGGGGCCCGAGGCCGAGGATTTTGGCAACGGGGAGTATGTTGCCCAAGTCTCAGTATTCTGAACATCGCTACCACCAGCTCTCTCCGTCATCCATTGACCTGAGGTCCAGTGGTCCTCATTTTCCGAGATGAGGCCCTTGAATACGGCATGGAATGGGTGTGCCGGTGGCAACTCGCCAATCTTTGAAGAAAGAATAAAAGCGGCCCCGTCCGTCATGCTGATGGGGCAAGAATAGAGACCAGATGATGGTGCATAAATATAATTCCTATAATCAGTCAGACGACTATTCATCTCGCTTTGCCATTCGGTACTAAGTCTCACAGTGCGTATTGGACTGTTCTTCTGTGCATCCCTAGAGCAGGGTCATATCCTGCTGAAACGACTTTGCTCCTGGCTCCCCAGTGTCCGAGTTGTTTCCAACCTTCAGTCGTGATAAGGCGGTCATAGTCATATCGTTTGCCCCAAACATTGTGGCTTTTCACGTAAGGTTGATTTCGCTCCGCATCTGCAGTCCACTCTCTGACTCGCTCGGATACTGCCTCACCACCGAGCTGGGCAAATTGTGGTTCCACTGAGTGTAATACCGCAGATGGGACATACCCTTTGGAGCTGTTAGAGCCGAAATATCGAGCGCATAATCAGAGGTAAGCCTACATTCCAATGTACGCCGAAGACTAGTGTCTGACGTATAAGTGTTTTCTAGCGGAGCGGGCTGCGTTATATATCCACTATCTGCCGTCGCAGGCAGGGGTGGAGATGGTGACATGTTCATCGAGAATAATTTGGGGAAGGAGTGTAATGTTCAAAGGATTAATCCGGGGTATGAAAGTGAGGGGCGCTGCCGAACTTTATTTGTCGAAACAACCACGAACCTCGGCGCTCGGGCTTGGTAGGTACCTCCGTGAAACCGCCGATCAAGGACCCTTTGATTAGAATGCTAAGCTAAGACCATGATCCTTGAATCTCGCCAGATACCCCAGCCCTCGGATGATTGCCGATCGCTTCTTTACCAATCCATACTATTGGACTCACCGTGGAAATTTTTTCGAACTATGAGGAAGCCCGTCAAGGCATATAGTAATGGGTATTTGATTTTCGACAAGCTATGTCGTTTTTGGTTTTCCGCAATAACAACACTGGGGGTTCGCCACATCGCCATGTCACCTACATATCATGCAAAGTGTTGTATCCAGTTTCGATCAGGCTTCGTGGACCACGAGAATCAGAGCAGATGTTCCAGTAGAACAAACCCCCCAGTTTCGTCGTCGTGACCAATTGTGCTTTTTGCTGGACCGTTGCCGGGATATCATACGTGACAAATCCACCATCTCCGCCCACGCAGTACGCAGCACCGGCTTGGTTGTCCAAAATCTCTTGAGATCCTGGGCGAGGCAGATCACAATAATCAAATACACCATCTTCTCCGCCGCAGGCAGTATATCCCTGACCCGGTCCATTGCTTCCAAGGAACGAGCGTCCGTATGTTGGAACTCCAAGAATGAGCTTTCGCGAAGGCACTCCTTGTGACAAGACATAAGAGACCGCCAGATAACAAGAGGTGGGCGTGCCGTAGAGCTGGGCTTGATGACCAGTCTCAGCGATCCAAGGCCCAGAGAAATCATAAGCCATTAGATTGATCATGTCAAGGTGCGTTTCAGCCTCGGACAAGTCAATATTCTGAAGTGCCCATTGTCCCGCCGGGAGACAAGTGGCCAGAACGTACCGAGGAGCAGGCAAGGCCTGTCGCAGGCGAGCGAGGAGGCGAACATAGTCTTTGCCCTGCTTGGAGTCGGCAGGGTGTTCCCAATCAACTAGATGATCAAAATCCATGCGTTAGAAATTCGATTCGAGGCCTCAGCCATAAGCAGGTTATGGCAGACGGAGCTGAAAAGATTAACTCACCATCAATGCCATCGAGTCCGTATTCGTCAACCAACCCCCGGGCTGTGCGCACAAAGGTCTCCACCTTGGAAAGACTGCAGGCAACCGCAGCGAAGTTCTCGCTACCCTTTCCACCACCGCCGACAGACAAGATGATTCTCATTTGGGAGTACTGTTGCTTTAGTTGAACGAATGCTCGTAAACACCCTTCAGTCCCGTCCACTGGCATCTGGGTATCAGCCCACTCATCACTCAGCTATCCCCGCTTCCTCGTTAGCACGGAACAAACACAAAGCGGAATAGAGTAGAAGCTCTGTCAGCCAGCTTCCACGGATGACATGACATACATAGACCGTGCCATCGTCTTTCACCCTGCAAGGGTCCCAGATCGAGATTAGCGTATCGTTTATCTCTACGCCCTATCGATAATGATTGGTTGATCACATACCAAGCAAAAGCGTAGAACACGTGCGAAATAAAGCCCAATCTCAAGGACGAGGGAGGTTGCTTTCGATAGATCCTCCAGTTTGGGTAGTATGCCGCATTTGTGTATAAGGGCACCTCATATGTGCTGGAAGAATCAGAAATGGCGGGGTCAGCCCCAGTCACGGGCCGCCGGCGAAAGAAATTGGTAGCAGCGGAGAACATCGTCTCCTTTCAACTCCAGGGTCATACGAACCCGAGTCAAAAAAGAAGAGCAGTGGAGAACAGGCGAGAAACGAGAGAGAGCAACACTATGGCCAAGGGTCCATTGAAGTAATAAAAAGGCCAGGAATCTTCGCTGCCCGGTGTGTTGCCTGTTCGGGAAGGGGTCACGTGGAGAGGTCTTGGTTATGCAACTCGCACGATTGGATAATTGGCTCTTTGTAACAAGCTGAAATTGAGATTCGCACTGGACGAGGCTACAGGCCACCCCAGAGTGGAGGCTGTTGTTCCCCACTTTGTGAACAGCCGATTTGCATCACCTGCAAGAGACTCATGGTGCGGGGGTTGGGTTAGTGCAGGCCACGGTGCAGGCCGGGGAACTCTCATTTGGAGTAATAAAAGGATCTTCACAGCAGGAACCAATCGATAGGAACTAGGACCAAGGCCAATCTGGCAAGTGCTCAATCGAGATCTCGCACTCGGTGCACCTCCCTACTGATGCTCTAACTAGACCGGTTCTAGATGGCCCCGTCCACATATGACGTGCGGTGAGATTCACCACTTTTCCCTGTCAGCGTGATCAGACGACCTCCAATTTGTTGGGCACGTGGACCCAGACCAAAAAGTTTGCGGATCATGGCGCTAGATCTGCACTGTTCCCCCTTGCCCTTGGAGAGAGCAAGGCAGCGCGCAATCGCGGATACTGCGTCAATATCGTGGAAGATGCCCTTTGTGGACTCCGTGATCGGGATTTTCCAGCAATGAAGTGGGACCTAGACCGTGAACGCCACGCTGGGACGATGTTTGCTTTTTTTCGTGCTTTTCTTTTTTCTCCCTTTCTCCAACTCGGATCGCGTGCAGTGGAAAATGATTGGTCGAGAATATCCAGGATGAGGCGGTGCTCCGGGGAATGCGGCCAGCCCCTGCTCCCCCGCGAAATATCTCATGCAAGTGACAAGCCAGTCACGCGAAACAATTGCCAGTCAACGAATTGGCTGCGAACAGTTGTAAGCACGTTGGCCAATGCTGAGACTAGGTGCCCTTTTTTTTTTTTTTTTTTTTTTTTCTGCTGTGACACCAACGTCAACATACCAATTAGTGTCCTTTGGGTTTCCAAGGCCATCCCAGAAAGGCTCCCTTATAAAATGCAACGCCCATTTTTCTCTGTGTGACCTCCCATTGTTCGGCCGACTCAATCAGACTATTGCTCTCTTCAGACCTGCGGCTCTGGCTTCGCAAAGAAGTCAAATCCTTCGTTTCCATAGAGAGTATTATCCTGTACTTGCCCATACTCAACGCCGTGCATGACAGTCAGCCACTGCAATCCACAATGTGGTCGCATGATATTCAATGTGGTGAAAAATTCCACGTGTCAATTCGCCTTCCTTGAAGAAAAACACAATATTCAAGTCATAGCAACGATTAACATATGTCGGCATGAGACTTCTTTATGTACCCACCGCTGGTGATTTCATACCACACTCTGGGAAGCAAAAACCTGGTACACCGCGCAAGCGCTTACGTTCAGGCGACCGTAGTATAGCGGTATCGTGAAGTACCCGCCTGCTCATTGACCTTTGCTACCCGGATCAGCTATTATATATACATTGGGGTTGGTCGTGTGTCACCACTCACAGTGCGGCTTGTGGTAAACTTGACACCAAAATGGACTTCAAGGCAAAGGATTGGACTTGACTCTCCTCCGGAGCTCCGTACTGAGGTCGGTAGTGCTGGACATCCCATGCCTGTGACACCATTTTTAATAACCTTGCTCTCAGGCATCCATCAATCATTTCAATACGCCGAGATTGACTCTCATCAGGTCAGACACACACAACACTCTTGGCCAATGGAGTACCCATATTTTTTTGAGCCCCCGGGGCTTAGTTGATCACGTCATTTTGATGGTCCAATCCATGCCACCATTACGACAACATCTGGGCTGGGAAAATTCCCTCAACATTGAGGGATACTCCCTTGAAGCGTGATATGATCCATATTGACACCCCGAGCCCTAGGCGCGGTTTACAGAGTGAAAAGTGATCAGGCCTTTTAACCCGCCTTAAGGTGGGGTGGATACAGACATCCTTTTAAGATGTTCCCCGCTCAGTTCGGTTACGAATTCAGATATAAAAGCAGACCCTCTAGTATTCTTAGCTTCTTCCTCAATATTTGAAGAACTGATTCCCCTTGCGCCTTCCTAGTCGCACGCATTTTCTGATCCGAAATTTCTCTCTTCAAATCACGCTATAATGGGCGAATTGATCTTCATTACCGGGTCATCTGGGTTTATTGGAAGTGCCACTGCATTGGAAGCACTGAAGAGTGGATATCGATTGCGACTTTGTCTTCGAAGACCGTGTAAGAAGCTGGAAGATTTGCTTTCGGAATACAGCCAGCAAGTGGAATATGTCATTGTTTCTGACTTGACCAACGAAGCGGAATTTGCAGGGCAGCTAGAAGGGGCTGACTACGTTATCCATGTGGCCTCCCCCTTCCCCATCACACTGAAAAGAAACAATTTTTCACTCCCGCTGTGAAGATGATCACAGCTGTGTTTCGAGAGGCTGCCAATGTTTCAAGTGTCAAGAAGGTTGTGGTCACATCGTCTCTCGCATCATTGCTTCCACTTGGCCGCTTTCCCGGCGGCATCGTTAAAGGTTCGTAGTTTTTTGGTCAAGCTAGGCACCGAGGCTCTCCCGGAGAATAAAAGTTAACTCAATGTTAGAGGACAATAATTGGAACCTGGAGGTGGACGAGGCCGCGGATTTCACTGTCGCTGAAAATCCCACTGCAACAGCCTTGAATCTATACCATGCTTCCAAGTTGCTTGCTAACAAGGCAACGTGGAAATTTCGGAAGGATCAACGCCCGCACTATAGCATAGTGGTATTGCACCCGGGGTTTACATTCGGGCACAACTACATGCAAACGAACGCCGAGGAAATAAGATTAACATCCAATGAGGGCTTCTGGCAAACCATCATGAGCAGCACGCAAGCCACAAGCCTTAATTGTGTGCATATCCAGGATGTGGCCGAGGCTCATGTTAAAGCTTTGAGTCCTAAAATACCTGACGGGTCGTCTTATCTTCTGGCGCCAAACAAAGTGACTTGGAAGGAGGTAGCAGAGATAGTTCATCAAGCTTACCCAGATTTACATACAAGGATCGCCGCAGATATGAAGGGCAACCCATTTTTGCCTTGTGTGTTGACCGACTGCAGTAGAGCCGAAGCCGATTTGAAAATGAAATGGCGATCAATGGATCAAATGGTGCGAGATTTGATGGACCAACAGCTTGCCTTCCAGCATCATAACTAGGATATTCAGCGTTTGGCATGCTAGTACCTGCAGAGCTCATACGTAGAGCAATGTTGGTTTTCTGCGACTAGAATGTACAGACATTCTATAAGCGTCAACCATGCGTTGATCTGCATGAGATTTTAATCTTTCACAAAGTTCTTCAATCCTTCTTGCGATCAAGAAATTGTATCACAGCTGGAAGTAGAATAAAAAGAGATACCAGAATGATACCAGATCGAAGTGGCAGCACATGTGGAAACTGGTAAGCCAAAAAGTATGCTAAACATTGATCTGAAAAAACATGATTGAATGTACTGGCATCAAGAACACATATCTTGGTCTAAGACCAATGAAACCCTTTGGGAATGTCCGGCAGTAGCACTCCAAAAGCATGTGTCCCTAGAAGTGTCATAAAGAAGCATACGGCAGTGAATGCGAAATTCCCTTTGACACAAGAGCTGTGTATAGAACTCTCGGATCCTTTCAACGGCATGCCAGTCGCTAGCGGGCTGATGCTGGGTTCAAGCTGACTCGGTCCAATCATGGAAGGCAGGGAAAACACAACTCTCCAGATCACAGAAATAGCTGCGATCGCATAAGACATAATAAATAGTATCCACGGGTCACTTGTCATCAGATTGGCATCAATTGGGGGCGCAACTGGCTCGGTGGCCAAGATAACCGCCATCATTTGGGAGAAGACATTTGCTCTGTTGCATGAGATCTTGGCAAATACCACTGAAATAAGCTCTGTACTCGTCATCGTAGCTCTGGTTGGTAGGATTGATCCTCGCTACAGCCGAGAGAGGCAGGGAAGTCACGAATTGTAGCCTGCCCTAGCCTCGCGCCTGGCCCTAGTGTGCGTACGAATGGCGTTGATCGTTCGCAGAAACCTACCGTTGAAGCAACTGCTTCTCTACTTCCTGACGTCGCCATACCGAATAAAGTACTGTCTCAGAAACTTACCAAGGGAAAAACACCTTGTTCTGGTCAGCAACGGATCGCATTTGCGCGAGTCTTGTTGAATCCGTTTCCCATTGTGCTGCTTTATCGTAACTTACAATGGGCTCTAGAAAGCCTGCTTGTTTCTTTGTCTATTCACAATGCTGCTATTACGAGTTTCACCCAAAGCCAACAGGGCTAATTACTTAGGAACATGTTGCTATGGTATAGCTACTCTATCAATTCCAACGTCAAGTTCTGGTGGCGATTCTATAGAACCTGCGGGAAAGCTAGATCCTTACTAAGCGGGATTGGATCAGCAACATATCGGCTTCGACATGGACTTCTCTCCCCACGCCACCTTTTGTCCTTAGACTGAAGCACCCACTACTATTCAGATTGACTGTATAGTACGTTTTACAAGCGAATATCACTTCCAACCTACCATTTCGCTTCGCGTACGGCTGTCTGCTTTGCCTTCGAAATCACAATGACAGCCGACGTGCGCAGCGCCGCCGCAAGCATTCTATCCGCCGAGCCTACGCGTGACCCAAGCTACGATGACTTTTCCTTCACCCCCTTCCTACGAAAAAGCTTTGGGTTTGGCCTCGCCAGCGATGTGCCTGTCTGCAAGGCGTACGGCGAGGGACATTGCCCACTGGGTCCAGCCTGCCCAGACCGACACCCGACCCCTTCTCGCGTCACCACGTCCACTACCACCGCCTCCGGTCTGGCCCCATCCACCACACACGGATCCTTGGTGTGCAAACATTTCCTCAAGGGTCTCTGCAAGAAGGGGGTGAAGTGCGAGTACTTGCATGAGTATAATCTTCGCCGTATGCCCGAATGTCAATCATTCTCACGGTCGGGTTACTGTCCCAACGGTGACGATTGTCTTTACCAGCACGTCCGGGAAGAAGCTCGACTACCGCCCTGTGAACACTACGATCGAGGCTTCTGTGAGCTTGGACCTCTTTGCGCCAAGCGCCACGTTCGACGTCGTCTCTGTCTATTCTACCTGGCCGGGTTTTGTCCAGAAGGCAAGGCGTGTCCCGATGCGCATCCTCGGTGGACGGAGAATCTCCCTCGTCCTACGATTCGAACGGAGAAGACGGAGGAAGAACTCGAGCATGAGCGGACACTCATTCGAGAAGAGCAGGAGCGAGAGAAGGAAAGAGAGCGCGAATGGCGCAGTGAGCGTGGACGTGGCGGTGGATTCATGCGAGGGCGGTATCGGGGACGAGGTAGGGGCTGACGCTGGGGTCAAAAAACAAAGCCACTTTCTGCGGGCTTGCAAGTTGCATTTGCATGGTGTGAGGGTCGTTTCATTTCTTCTTCTTTTCTTCGTCTTTTTTTTTTTTTCTTTTGCTGTATTTCATTATTCTATTCCAAGGTGTCAACAGTCCCGGAGTGGACTGGTTTCAACTGTACTAAGATACCCCCCCAATTAAATGGCAGATTTGTGTACCAACGGTTCCAATCTAATCTGATTGTATGGCCCTGCGTCTCATGGCCCCCGCTACTAGAGCCAATTGGTCCAGTCCCTGCATGCCTGTTCTAAGGTCGTATTGCCCGGTCACTTAGTACTACTTGGCGTCCTCGAAAGCAATCCCAAAAATATCCGCATAGGAGTCCATGACATCATGAAAATGCAATTCAGAGCGAGAAGAAACTCCCCCATGGAGTTGATCAACTGAAAATCACACCGAATCTGCGCAGGTTTGCTGATTACGCGCTGATTCAACAATGCATAATCATTATCCTAGAAATTGATTATCGTGCCATTTGTCAGAAATCGGTCAGACTCAACAAAAAGCCCGTAATGCCGAGTGGAGCCGGACTGACCAATCATTGCCGTCAGTGCTCAGTCATCTATGACTGATTGGATTGCGTGAAGCTTTGCTGTTCTGCTCATTGGTACCTCCTGCGCCATAGAATACACTATGGCGCAGGAGGTACCGTTGGAGTTTCCCTTGGACGCGGGGTCGATGGTCATATAAAGCTTTCCTTTCCCCCCATTGATTTTTCATTTCCCATCCATTCTTCTTCCCATTACTCCAATCCATTCTTCTTCCCATTACTCCAATCCAAGCATACGTCACAATGGCTCCCAAGATCGCTATCGTCTTCGTACGTGCCTCGAAGTCTTCAATGGCTTTCTATGGAGGAAAATGACTGACCTTCCCACTTCCGAACAGTACTCCCTCTATGGCCACATCCAAAAGCTGGCCGAGGCTGAGCAGAAGGGTATTGAGGCCGCTGGTGGCAAGGCCGACATTTATCAGTATGCGATAGTCTATCGAGGAAATTATCTTTAATTCCCTACTAATCGCTTCCTCCAGGATCGACGAGACTCTCTCCGAAGAGATTCTGACCAAGATGCACGCCCCTGCCAAGTCCAGCTACCCCGTTTGCCAGCCCAACGACCTTTTGCAGTACGATGCCGTTCTGTTCGGTATCCCTACCCGTTACGGTAACTTCCCTGCTCAGTGGAAGACCTTCTGGGATGCCACTGGCTCTATCTGGGCCACTGGTGGTTACTGGGGCAAGTACGCTGGTCTCTTCATCTCCACCGGTACTCTCGGTGGTGGCCAGGAGTCGACTGCCATCTCCACCATGAGCACCCTCACTCACCACGGTTTCGTCTACGTTCCTCTGGGCTACAAGCACACCTTTGCCCAGCTAGCCAACCTGGAGGAGATCCACGGTGGAAGCCCCTGGGGTGCTGGTACCTTTGCTGTAAGCAGTCTTTACACCTTGTTTTTCTTTTACTTCAGAACGCAATGCTCACAGCTTGTTTTAGGGTGCCGACGGTTCCCGCCAGCCTACAGCTCTCGAATTGTCCATTGCTGAGGCCCAGGGTAAGGCCTTCTACGAGACTGTTGCCAAGGCCCACCAGTGACTGCATGGTAGTGGCGAGTCGAAGCCCGAGACCTCGACCCCCGCTGCGGGGGATGCTGCGAAGAATACTGCGCAGCCCTCCCAGGAGCAGCAGGGTACCCAGCCTGCAGTGAAAGAGAAGAGCAATGAAGGACCATGTGGATTGCCCAGGAAGTGCAATGTCATGTAACTGGAAACCAAATTCCTTTCTGTTTTCTTTCCTTTCTCTGTGGTTTTCTGGGGGGCGTTTTAAAGGGCGTTCACATTATGATGATATGGATCTGTGACACTCCTTCTTAGAGGGAATTTTAGTTAGAGAAAGAACATTTGTTCGTTATATAGAACTTTTGTGCTGAAATAATAGTACTTCTCCCGTGTACAAACCTTGAGCCTGTGAGTCCAACTTCACTTGGTTGTGAAGAGGGCTTTCATTTTATTGGAAAGAATCTAATACTCGTACTTCACTCCCTCTTTGTTTTCAAATATCTAAAATCATTTTTTTTATTGGTAGCAAGTATGTTATAGGCCTCTTTATACATTATTGTTAAATTTGCTTAGTTGACCTTGGTATTGTAATCAGATTATCAATATTACCAGTATGTTCTGCCTGTTTGTGCGGGGAGTATGGTTTACTGATAACCATACCGCCCGCGGGATGTGACGTGACGTGCAGGGCAAGCTCTAAGAACAGCTGGACCTGCTTTCCATAACTTTCTCCAACCTACTACTCTGCTTCAACGTGTCTTCACCTTCTCAATTTCATCACGCTTTTGGATCAGAAATGGCTACTCAGCCAATCCTTTTACGATTTGAGAGTCGAAACGGCCAATTTCGAATCACGGCCAGGCCGGACGACCTCTTTTCAGCCCTGCAACAGAAGGTACCTATACCCTTTTTCTTCCTGTAGATATACAGGACACTAACCAGATTGCTGTCCATGTAGATTCTTGAACATCTCCCGTCAGAAGTAGACCCAACTTCTATCTCCCTCTCCAATAAGCCGATAGGTACCGGTGGAGAAGAAAGACAACTCCAGGCCCTGGATGGCGTTACGATCGGAGAAGTTGGCCTTAAGTGAGTGTTATTGACCTATCCAAAGGGCTGAAGATCTCCCACTGATCTGTATGATTGTGTCTAGACATGGCGACAAGCTTTTTGTTGGGTACCAAGATTGCACCACATCGCAAAATGGCCCTTCCAACGGACACACCTCAACCCCTACTGAACGCCGACTGAATGGCACGTCGGTCCCCATAGAGCAAAACATCCCTATCCGCGCGCAGCCCGACTCATCTAATGTCAATATCAAGAACCCCTGGGACGTTGTCAAGCAATCACCACTGGACAACTTACTGGATAAGAAGGATGGCAAAATTAAGCGAAACCAGGATCTACGGATGTGCAAACATGGTCCTCGGGGCATGTGTGACTACTGCATGCCTATAGAGCCATACGATGCGAAATACCTGGCAGAAAAGAAGATTAAACATCTCTCCTTCCACTCATACCTGCGCAAAATCAATGCCGCCACCAACAAACCGGAAGCTGGCAGTTCCTTCATGCCTCCACTCAGCGAACCCTTCTACCGAGTGCGACATGACTGTCCATCAGGACACGCACCATGGCCTGAAGGAATTTGCAGCAAGTGCCAGCCCAGCGCGATCAGCTTACAACCCCAGGAGTTCCGTATGGTTGACCACGTTGAATTTTCCACTCCCGACTTGATCAACTCGTTACTAGATTTCTGGCGTCAATCTGGAGCTCAACGCCTAGGTTTTCTCTATGGAACATATGAAGAATACGAAGAAGTGCCATTGGGCGTCAAAGCGGTTGTTCAAGCAATTTATGAGCCCCCGCAGGTGGGTGAGATAGACGGCGTCACTCTCCATGATTGGCATAACGAGCAGGAGGTAGACGAAGTGGCTCGTATGTGTGGGCTGCAGAAAGTCGGTGTCATTTTCACAGATCTTCTTGACGCGGGACAGGGGGATGGTTCTGTGGTGTGTAAGCGTCACATTGACTCTTACTATCTCTCCTCCCTGGAGATCGCTTTTGCTTCGCGCCTACAGGCTCAGAACCCTAAAGCAACCAAATGGAGTCGCTCGGGCCGGTTTGGCTCTGATTTTGTGACATGTGTGCTGACTGGTGATGAGACTGGAGCAATTGCTGTGAGCTCATACCAGGCCAGCGTTTCAGCAGTGGAAATGGTGCGAGCCAATATCGTCGAACCTTCCGCGGATCCCTCTGTCATGCTAGTGCAGTCGGAGGAAGACGAAGATGTCGGCAGCAAGACACGATATATCCCCGAAGTCTTTTTCCGTCGCATCAACGAGTATGGGGCAAGTGTACAGGAAAATGCCAAACCCAGTTTCCCTGTGGAATTCCTTTTGGTGACACTCACCCATGGTTTCCCGACTGAGTCTACACCCGTTTTCACGAACAGCCGCTTCCCCATCGCGAACCGCGAAATCATCGGACAAAGCCAAGAGTTGCGACATGTGGCTGATAAGCTTATGTCACATGGGGATCCCGACAAGGCGATCCTTGGCATATCCGATTTCCATCTCCTATGCTTCCTTCACGGGCTTTCTACATTTAACAAGGTCAGTTTCACCAGGCAGATTCACTACAAGTACTAAGCTCCTCTGGGATCACAGGACGAAGAAGGCCTTCTCTGCCGAGTTGCCACGACTCACTCCCCTGCCGATGGAATGCAGCTGCTGAATACCCCCGGGTGGGCAACCTTGATGACAATTCTTCAAGAGAGTGGTGAGCGGCCCCCTAAGCGCCCCTGGCCCACGGCGGCGAACCTCAAACGGCGGCCCCACTCGCCCGCCGTTGATTCCCCTCGCTCCATGTCCCCCAAGTCCGACGGTGAACAGCTTGCTAAAAGGTTCAAGGGAACTAGGCTAGAATGACTGGTGTTTCTATCTTCGCTATTCGGCCCCTTTTACCATACCATCCTTGCTCGATTCGGTTCGTCCCATCCACAGGACTCCTGGCCATCAAGGCCGACCGCAATTCGCAACTCGAAGCCAGCTTGCATGAAGCTTCCTCATCCCCCCCTCCGGGAATCGACAAGACCCCCGAAGGTGCCGGTTTGGTAGTGAGCGGGAGAAACGCAAGGGATTGGTGGCAGCGTGGGTTTTTTTTCCGATTGTTTACCATATCAACTGCTCTCTATCAAGGCATAGTAGATTGATAGCTTTAGAGTCCATAATACCCGGGGATCTTTGCCCTTTTCAGCGAACTGAATAGTAGTCTAACCCCCACCTGAGCCTGGCACGTAGAGAGGTAGTTATAGATCTGCTGGCTTCAACGAGTTTTCCAAGCTCCTGCCACGAGATATACCCAGGTGTCTGGCAGGCTGCGGTGAATCCAAAGCATGCAAAAACCAGTTTTCTACACTTTAGTAGTAAGATTCGTCCCTCGAGATTTCGTGAACAATATCAAAAGTCATATTCCACAATCTATTATCATAAAACTACTATTATCAATCATTGCCAGGCAAGGAAGTGCTCAGAAAAAATCATAAGAACCATATCATCTTACCCACCTAGGGCTGGGGTTTCTTGCTTTCCTTCACAATATCCCGCAGCCGCTGTTCCAGGACGTTCCGCCCTTCCGCATCCGCCCATATCTCATGCGGAGCGTCATGAACAACATCCCAGGAGAGGAGCCTCATCGTGATATGAGAAAGATCCTCTTGGCGCTCTGCCCACTCTTTATTACCGCGAACCTCAAGGCCAGAGCTCACCACCACCAATGGCGTGGTCCCCATTTGGATATGGCGAGCAGACTGTACTTCCGCTGCTGTCATCGAGACTGCAACTAGACTTTCTTGCAGCTTGGCCTTGATAAATTTGCCGGATTGGTAGGCCGACCGCCCGATTACCCGATCCTCGCGGGTGCGGCCACGCAGCAGAGCGCCCGCCAGACGATCAAGCCCTAGTGGAGAGACCACACCGCGAAGCCACAGGAAAAAGCCTCGACTTGGCTTTCCAAGGTCATCTAAGTAGGCTTCGTGCAGGGGATCGATCAGGAAAATACCGCTCACTTCAAGAAGACGGCGGCTTGCAAAGAGTCGAGAATATAAACTGCCGACTCCAGCAGAGACAACAACCCATGGGCCAGACTCATCTGCCAAAGCCAAGGCCTCAGAGAGGGCATCTACAGCCATGCCTGCTGAATGTGGCGATGGAGCATTGTCTGACCAGCCTAGCCCTGGTCGATCCCAGTAGCAATATCGACTTATAGCCCCATGACGGTATGCATCGTCAATGAACGGTTGCAATCCGTGTTCCACCGGTCCATAGTCACCCTCGAGTAATATGGTAGGTTCATCGGCACTTTCTGCAGTATGGTTTCCCACACATGCCAGATGAACTTGGTATGCGTCACCATGAACGGAATAACGCTGACCAGCAGGCTCAAGTGATACATCACGGGAACGAAGAGTCAATGTTGCAGTGAACAAGACCGTGGCGATGGTCATGACAACCAGGACGACCATCTCGACCAGCACAGCCAGCCACTCCCGCAGGGAACGGCGGGTCTCTTCACGGCCGGTGAGTCTCTCTTCCTCTTCCCGTTTGCCCCAAGCCACAGCTCGGTTCTGGATGACTTGATACAGGGAAATAAGAGATGCCCAGGCAACGGATGCAATACCCACCCATCCTTCTTCAAGTCGAATTCGTGGCACTGCCAGAATTACTATCATATTCACCAGAAGTAATACGGTCAGAACGCTTCCCCATATGGTCATTGGCTTGGAAGGTACTGCGAAGAAAAGCAGGCCGAGCATCAAGTATCCAGTTGCGAGAGTGACGTATGAAAATGCGAAAAATCCCGAGCCACGAGTGTGCATCAACGGCGGGCTAACGAAGATGGACACTAACAGAAATGTCCACCATACAAAGCTGATGGCCAAACCTAGAAGGGACACGGCACGCAAAGCGCGCACGCTCCATATATTATAAGGTGATACCTTATGTCTCCGGTTAGACCCTGGGTAACTCATATTCCGATGCATCAACTTACAGCTGGATCGTCAGGGCTCAGATACCCCTGAACGTTCTCCGGTGGTAGCAATCTTGTGCGCTCAGTTGGGTGAGGTGTTGGGTCACCCGCATTCTGGTCATCCTCGCGCTCAGGACCTTGACGCGAGTGGCCTGCATAGTCATTTTTGTGGCCCCATATGGAAGCCATCTTTGACATCGTCAACGCCTGGGCTTTCTCAAATTAATTCTGGGTGAAAGATTTCCCCCGCAGGAACTCCATAGATGTATGGGGGATCACCACAACCTTAATATGACGTCATGCATTCGACGTATCCAAGTCTGAACAGGAAAAGGGCGTTGGACAAAGGAGGGCTCACGTCGTCATTTGAAACCTTTACTCTCTGCTGTTATCGCATTTCAAATCGCCCTTTCCACCCTTTTATCCTGATTCTTTCCTGAAGAATATTTTCATGTTCGAGCAGCGGCCTTGAATGGAGTGGAAACCTGACTCAAGGTGCCTGCTCCTGCTACGTTCCAAGACAGTCAATTTTTTACACAGTGTCACTGTATACAAGTGATGGAGTCCGTCCCAAGATGTGTATACATAGTCGGGTGCCCTTTCCCCCACGCCAATAGAATCGAGGACACAACACCAATAAGACCCTGAGAATCAGATAAGAGAGACTACTTGTTCCGGGGAAGAGGGATTCTTTGGGTAGGGTAATTAGCAGATTATACATTCTCCTTCATGCAGAAGCCCTGAAGCCCATTGTAGAAAGACTGACATGCAACGAGATACAAAGTTGCGACTCTTAAAGTATTCACCGTAGGTCCCGGTTCTTAGTCAGCATGGTCGCGCTCTCAATTAAGCCAGCCAACTAAGGCGTGCATGAATCGCCCAGTCTACATCCTTTCAATATTCAAGTGGGGACAGTGATGCCCCCAGGTATTTTCGCCATCACAAATCTCGACTTGGACTACATTTCGTGGCTGATTCTTCCTACAAAACCCCAAGTCCGCAGTTGTGACTTCGGGTCCTTCGCCCCGCACCCTCGATGAGCGAGCTCCAGAGATCCTTTGTCAGATCCAGATTGGCCATGTTACCTCCAGAGGCACCACTAACAGACCCAATTGGTATGCCCAATGAGAGTCGAGATGAGGATAGCTCTTCAGCCTCCTCATTATCATCCACAGGCACGCTGGTGCCTTCGCCGACAAGACATTTATTCGCCCGAACAAGAAATCCGTCAGTCTACCTTCCAGCTCTGTGTTTACATTTGTTTTTATTTTTATTTTTTATTTTTATTCTATTCTTTGGCTTTTTGACGTTTTGTTGCAGGATGCTTGGATACCTTGAGCATGTCTGGAACTCTGAAGTTCAGAGCAAAGCGTCTGGACGGGACTAGCTAACATTTGCCTTCAGACAATCAACCCAATCACTGGCGTGGACGGACTTCTTTGAGCAGGAGCTATTCTTACCCCAGGAAGCAGAAAATCTTCATATCATCCATCATGTTTACCTAACTCCCCCACGTCACTCTGGGCCACTCTTCGTGATGCATCACGGTGCAGGCTCTTCGGGCCTCTCATTCGCAACATGCGCGGGGGAGATCCGGAAAATTCTTCCGGAGGCTGGAATCCTATCCATTGATGCAAGAGGACATGGCCGTACAACGATGACGTCTAACCCGGCAGATTTTGATGATCAGAATCCTTCCATCGCAGCAGCTACGCAAGCTGAAGCTGAAGGTCAGATTGAATTGGATTTGAGCCTCGAAACCTTGAGCAAGGACCTCGTGCATGCGGTTCGCAAAACCCAAGCGCGAATGAAATGGGAACAATTGCCAGATATTGTCCTCGTGGGTCACAGTCTTGGCGGTGCTGTCATTACTGATGTGGCGAAAAATGGTGAGCTGGGCCCTAAGGTCTTGGCTCATGCGGTGTTGGATGTTGTTGAGGGTGAGTCCTCTGCTTGGCAAACAATCAGATATCTCTGGACCTAATCAATATGTAGGTTCCGCTATGGATGCCCTCCAAAGCATGGAAAAATACCTCCTCGCCCGACCAACCCGGTTTCCCTCCCTGGAATCGGGAATTGAATGGCAGTATGCATCCCTTTCTCTTCATTCTCCGTATTCAAATTAGACAAATCACTAAATCATGCGAGTTGCAGCACCCGATCTCGAACAATTCGAAACACCGCCTCTGCCCGGGCTTCTGTCCCTTCTTTGATATATGAAGAAGCCCAACCTGCTGATCCCTCCAGGCCTTGGGTCTGGCGCACCAATCTATCCGCGACCAAACCATTCTGGGAAAATTGGTTTATTGGCTTGAGTAAAAAGTTTCTCGAGGCGCGAGGAGGAAAACTCTTGCTCCTGGCAGGAACAGACAGGCTGGATAAAGAACTCATGATTGGACAAATGCAAGGTATCCAACTATCTGCGCTTTTGCCCTGTGGAAGAGTCCCTGCTAACTTGCCCGACAGGGAAATACCAACTGCAAGTCTTTCCTGAAGCAGGCCATTTTGTGCAAGAGGATCAACCGGCCAAGACGGCGCAGGTACTGGCCGACTTTTACAAACGAAATGATCGCAGTGCCTTGGTGCTGCCACCAAAAGTAGGGGATATGCAAGCAGCCGCTGCAATGAAGAAAGGGATCGGCGCTACCATCAATGGACAATTCAAGTAGATACGAATGTGATAACTAGTCCACATATCGAGGAATGGATTGGTAGTCAAAGTCGCATTGTATACCCGACGATCAATGAGGTCGCCTACCCAATCTGTAGTTTAATATTGTTATCAAGCCAGTCCTTTGGGGCTAAGTCAAGGTCAATTATAGAGAATAATCTGACAGACACGAACATTACATCCACCGCTGTTTGACAACGGGAGCCGGTAGTCATACTGTCTGAACATTCTGAAATGGCTTAAATAGATAGTCACTGGAACTTACATATCGCTCAAACTTGGAGCAACTTGCAAATATTGGGGTAAGAAATACATTTTGGAGGTCATCATAGGGGTTGGCAACCATTAGGTGCCATGGTAAGATATGCAAGGGCTTTTGAACAATACCAATGTGGAGAATCCGCACCACCGTCAACCATGAACGCCAATGAAATTCCGGAAGAGACAACGAAACATTCGATATCAAAGAAGGGAAAGCTCAGGCAAATTAAAGAAGATATGCAGTGAAGAACCGGGGGTATTTGCGCCGAATAAAATAGATGTGTGGGACGACGGAACCGCGTGGTCGAGAAGCCCGAGAGGCCCGTTCTAGGGGAGGTATGCACCTCCAGCCACAACCAGATTCATGTTGGTGAACTTGACTTTGTACACGGCGGTCTTCTTGGTCGGGAAGGCACTGATTTGATCTGGAGTCACCACGACATCCTTGCCCTTCTTCTTCTTGCTCTGAGCCGCGGTCCCCGCAGGGGCATTACTGGGATCGATCTTGGCAGCACCAGAGCCTTCGCCAACCGCCCGAGCTTGGTTCGCGTCTTGGGGGCCAGTCACGTCCCAAATCCGAACAGTTCCGTCCGCACCACCCGAAACGAGCACAGTCGACTCGACACTCCAGCTGAGAGACCAGATCCCGCCCTTTCCGTGTCCACGCATACGTTTCAGCAGTCGTCCAGGGGCCAGATCCCACAGGAAAATCGAGCCCTGATCATCGGCAGAGGCAAGGATCTTCCCGTCGCGACTGCACTCCATGGCGGTGATGTTGCCAGTATGACCGGTAAACATACGCACCGCGTTTCCGGTAGTGACGGCCCACATCCGAACCGTGTGATCACAGCTAGCAGTGAAGATGTACGCAGAGTTGGGGTGGAAGCACACGCAATCCACATCCTGCTCGTGGCCAACAAAGATGCGCTGCTGACGAATATGATCTGTAACCCAGAGGCGGGCTGTCCGGTCAGACCCACCTGAAACGAAATAGTGACCAAATGGTCCCCAACACAAGTCCCAGACAGGTCGATCGTGACCCTTGTAAACAACCATGCATTGCCAGGTATCAAGAGACCAAAGTCGAATGGTCTTGTCCGCAGAAGACGAGAGCAAGAAACGGGCATTGGTAGGCACATAGTCATCAGGGTCCACGTTCTCGGCGCGCGTAGCTGAGGGTTGGAAGGCTACCGCATAAACAGGGCCGGAGTGGCCAATCAAGCGACGGGAATTAGCAGGGGGTTGGTCATCCATTTCAGGGTACGCGGCTTCAATATTGTTGCCATCGAGAGTCCAGACACGAATATATGACTGTTCGAACCCGGCAGCCACGAGAACATTGTCGTCGGAAAAGTCAAGGCAGTTTGCCCTGCGGATCTGTCAGCATTTTAGGCACATCAAATCGAGGCTAGGGGACTCACCCGTCATAAGTGTTGTGGAAAGTGAACATGCACACGCTAACACCAGGGCCCACGCCACCAGTGCGTCCCTCGATCTTGTACCGATCGCGGTTTTCCTTGACTTTCATAACCTCCATGCGCACGTCCCGAGCAGTTGAAGGGGGAAAAGGGATGTCCGCGCGGGTGGGGGCTTCGTCATCTTCTTCCTTCTTGATCATCTGATCGAACTCTTGAACAAGAGTGTTACGCCCGGGAACAGGAGCTTCCTTGGCATCCTCGTCGGCGAGTTCAGCACGCACGTCTTCCTCCAAAGCTGGTTCCATTGGCATCTTTCCGAGACGAAGTCGAGGCAGAGTACCTGCCATGGCTGGATTATCACCAGTGTAAGCCGAGCCGGGATGATGACCGGGGATACCCTCGTCCTCGGCAGGAAAAGACTGGCCTGCTCCGATCTGACCGAGCATCGTAGCAAAACTGAACCTATCATCGGCGGCGCGGTCCATGGTCTTGACAGTGCAGAAGCTGCTCAGAATTGCGTTCATCACCGATCCTCCTTCTTTTTCCTTGCTTTCAAGGAACTGCAGAAGATTGGTGTATGCAGGATTGCTGAGGACAATGCGGTACTTGTTAGTGCGGTAGAGTTTGGCTACTGAATTGGCCTGGACATGCTCTGGGAGACTGATGGGTTCGAAGACCCGAATGTCATCCGTATGTTCTGGCAGAAACATGTTCTTGTTTGTCTCGAAGAATTGCTTCGCATCTTGTGGGTAGAAAGAGGTGATCATGTTCAAGAAGGAATAAACAAAGAGTGGCCACAGCACTCGACGGAGTTCCGGCTAGATTGCTATCAGCACAGCGTTTGACTAGAGGGCTTGAATGTTACTGACCTTGTAAAGATCGAGGTTTTCCTCAACCCATGTCTTCAGAAGATCTAGATAGCGCGTTAGAATGCCGTTATGCCGTGTGAGGTGCTAAAGACTACTTACCGAATCCCTGCTTAAACTTGGGGCGAGCATCTTCGCCAAGAGGAGGGAGGGGTCGACCATCGATCTCTTGGTTCGCCGATTCCATCCGGAGCATGGCCTCTGTGCGGCTATAGCCTTTCTTGGCTAAATAATCAATGACCTGCATAGAACCACGAAATTAGCTAGGCAGCTCAGACGTGACAAAAAACCACGGAACAGACAGTCTCGCTTCCAAAGGGAGTTTCGGCCAAGAAAGTCGTCAGAGTAGACTGGAGCCCCACGGCCAGATTGGTCTCTGTCTTCTCGGGCCGCGAGGACTGCAAGGGCTGTGATGGCTGTGACTGCTGCTCGGGCTGCGAGGACTCATCCTCAACAGCGGTCTGGTATATTGGGAGTGCAGCAGTGCCCTTTTTGCCCTTTTCGCCCTTTGGCACGTCCTGGCGACCTTTCTTTTGGGACTTTCGAGCCATAACTTGGCAAGGCGATGATGATAATGTGATGACTTTGGGTGAAATGGGGATAAGGATGAGAAAAAGGGAAAAATAACAAAAAGATGACTGAAAAAAAAAAACATGAAGAGAGGAAAGTGAGAGGAAATGCGAAGATCGAAATTGTGAGGCGCGTTGCGTCAAATCACGAAGCCATATGATACCCTATTCTAAAAGGGTGTGGCCAGAAGACACGCTTCGTCTCTTTCCAGCATCCTATACTTCGTTTATAAACAAAGCTTCACTCCTCATAGGGAAAATGACATCCGTCACTAGCGCAATCTCATAGACACCACACTGTCTGGAAGGGGCCTGGCTTAATGGGATTGAAGCTCATATTCCCAAGAAAGAGAACGTGTACATGGTGAAGACGGAAGACGATAGAGATGATGGAATCGATAAATTTCAATCATCATGGGCAAGAAAAGCATAAGACGCAATCCAACCTCCTGGTAGACTGGATGCAGATTGTATACGAGATGTTACTCACAATTTGGTTCAGGTTTTGTTGAGACATGGCACCACTCTGCGGAGGAGGTGGGCCTGGAGTTGGTGGGGGATGCACTGGTGGACCAGACAAAGGTTGCTGGGAGTTCATGGGCATTCCGCTGCCATTTGCACCAGGGCCCATACTGCCGCTGCGCGGTACAGGGCTAGGGGCGCCGCCAGGCGCAGACATGGTGATCAAATAGGATGGGTGCCAGTGGAAGGTGGGTGTAAGGAAGATCGTTTCTCAGATAGAACATGTATAGCTATAAATTGAGTGAAGGAGATGACACAGCACGAGGTCGTGATGAAGAGGTACAACGAGGAGTGATTTTGATATCCCAATGGATCGGAACGCCGCATCTGGCACTATTCCACCGCCTTCCTCCCCCAGATTCTCCACGTGATGCTTCCAGCTTCACCTTAATTGCTTCATTTGCAATCAAGCGTTGAATCGGACCTGGACATTCCTGCAAAGAGGCAAATACACCCAGTCTCTCTGTGGATGTTTTTAACAGCAAAACATGGCGGACCCAACACAGACCCAAACATTTAGCTCTGCGGATCGTATCCGTCAACTGAATGATATTGACCAGGTACACAAGCTTCCCCGAGCTCGAAAATGGCATACTAACCAGGCTGCGGGATTGAAGGACGTTGCCAAATTGATCCATTCCGCTGGGCTTGGGATTCAAGCTCTAACGAATATGAAACCAGACTCATCTGCACCCCTCCACAACGGCTCTCTCGAATCACACAAGACCCAATTCAAAGAAGCCACTGCACAGTACTTCGCCCTCCTATCCTCCATTGACGTGCGTCTCCGACGCCAGGCCCACGCTCTGGAAGAAGCTTCAGTATTGAGACCTGAAACAAATTCTCGCACAGGCGATGCGACCGGCGCAGGTGCGGGTGGAGCTGGAGCTAGCGCTGGATCGGGCGCCGCCGCCAACCCTCTTGACATTAGTTGGTTAAACAGTCGGAAGGACACCGTCGGGAAAGATAAAGAGGCAGAGCTGTGGGCATCGGCACGGCAGTTTGTTGAGCAATTGGACGGGTCTTCGGGCTCGCAGCGCTCTGACAAGCCAAGTCGGAATGCAGAGCAGATGGAGGTCGATTAATCCAGGTGTATCCGCTTTTGGGTTATGAGAAAGGAGTAGGGTTGAATTTGCGATTTACTTTGATACCCCCCAAATTCCAAACGGTAATGGCACGAGAGATGAGGCAGGATCACAGCTGCAATATGCGCTGGAAGAGCGCTTACTATATAGAGATGGAATCGAGCTGATTCGTATATGACAGAGCGAACATATTGATGAGAGTAAAGATATGCAAAGACAACTAAAGAAAGACCGATGAGACGTTTATCACGGGCTCCCAGAGCCATTTGTGGTGTCAAGATTGCAAGAAAAGTTCTATTTCTGCATGGACTTGATCATCTCCAATTGTGTTGCGCGGTCCCGATTTGTCTCCGAAAGTGGTGCAAGGCCTAATAGATGATCACATTAGCACAGGATTGCAACCATTGTAGGAGGACCACTCACTCCGAAGCTCGCCAACAACATCCTTAGCCTTGCCAAAGTAAACCTCCTCTGAAAAATCACAGTAATGTCAGCCAATGACCACCGTTTCATCCATGAATGAAAAGGACGTACGTAGCAAATTTCGCATCTTCAACTCCATATCCTCCACTAGTCTGCCCACATTTGCGACGTGGCTGGCATCCGATTCCACGGGCAGATCCACTTCAATCTGGCGAGTCATGTTGCCGCTCAGGTCCATCTCGCCGAGGGCCGGACTTTCGTTGGATAGGTGAAGGATGACTGTGCTGGTCAGTTTGTAGTGGGACATGCGAGCCCGATCGGTGGCCTCGAAGACGTGGATGCTGTCCCAGGCGCCCGAGCTCTGGGAACCGGGCGTTACCCCTGGGAGATGCAATCATTAGCTACCACTGCTTTGGCATGTTTCTATCACCGTCCGAGAAAGAACATACCCTTTTTCAGAAGGATCACCCCAGCGAATCCATCATCCAGGTCCCAAAAGTACACACTTCCGACACCACCCTCGTAGTAGAGCTCCCGGTAAACATCAAAGGCGTCATTGGCCGCGACCTCCAGCTTGCGCACACGCTCACTGGGGACAGTGCCATCCTCCAGCGGGGGATCAAATTCATTGCTCCATGGTGATCGGTAGCTATCTCCGTCACGGTTGTAGTCACAGAGAAGGTAATCCCGGTTGGACTGCTTGCATTGGCGAATCTCCAAAGGCTGGTCTACAGAGGAGAGGAGATCTTCAGTAAGATCAGGTACAATTGTTGTGATGGCCTGGAGGTTGGCCTTGGTATCATGCGGGTTCAGACGGCGGAGGAGGTCGCTGGAAGGAAAGTGGTCAGCTCAGTGCATGGGGCGGGGTTGCTATTGGGGATCGGATTGCGGAGGAACTTGGGTCGCTTGTAGACTATGTCCTCAGGAGAAACATATAAATGAAATATCGAACATGTGCATATTACTTACAGCGCGCTGTCAAACTGTGCATCAGCCATGGTGGGAGAGGGAATGGGAGGTTTGTCTATTGATGATGCTCGCGGATGTTGATGGGAGGAGGTGCGTGCGCCGTGCTGAGGCGGCTGTTGCAGTAAGCGATCTATATCACGGATCCACCTTGCATACAATTTGATAATTGCGAGATGTCTACGTGGAGGATTCATTTGTATTGATCAAGCCCTTGCAATGAAATTATTCTTGAACTAAGTATTGCAAACATCAACCTAACCATTAATGTTATCATCCAATAATTATTTGATTCGAGGCCTGTCAAGTGCGACGCTGTGCTCGGGTATCGGTCTTATATATTTCAGCGACCCAAATAGCTCAACGACAACCTTGGGATTTTCTATTACTGTACACGAATCTTCCACTAGGTATCTGATTACCCTAAGGTTCAAAGTGTAACGAACTCTGATGATTCGAGGCCTAGGTTTATATGTCACCTATAGCCGACCTTTGCTTTTGACCTTAGATGTACAGTATGCATGAATCTTAAATGTGGCGCACCTGGACGGTTAGATGCCTACAGAGCTTGGATTTTTGACGTGCAACACTTGATTTATGGAGCATGTGCTGTTAATGTGAGACTTGGCAATGCTATTTTCATAATCCAAGCTTTCCAAGTTTGTATCGCCTTCGTAGCTGATGATATAAAAGGATCCCTTGCGGGATACACTAGGTATTATTAGCTCAGTCAGGAAGGGTTCAACAGACCCCCCTTGATCACGGACAAACCAAACGAACATCAGAGACTCATAACCCTTGATTCTCCAAGCAAGGTCAATCTTCCCACAAATAAAGCAATTCAGATATCCCATGTGAGACAGGGCCAATGAGAAGCGTGTCTAATTTCCTTTACGTTCTGGGGAATTGAACTCGGTTTAATTAGATAGCACGTAGGCTTGTGATTGTAGCAGAAATAGCCCGAGTGTTTCTAACGTAGTATTTAAGCTCGCGTTGCTGACATTCTTTCCTCCTCTTCTCCATACGCTCGTTTCCCCAACTCAGTCGCTACCTCTCGTTTTCAACTTCTCACCTTCTCAACTATCAATACTTCTTCACGTCCCTCGTTTCAAAATGAAGCTGATTCTTATCTTCTTTTGTGGCCTGCTAGCTCTCGTAGCTGCAGCGGATACAGGTGCCAAAGAGCAGTGTGCCAAAACATGTAAGCTTTTCTTTTTGTTCATCGCATTGAGAACAAGTCTCTTCTAATACTGCCTTCCTTAGGTGATCCCCGTGACAGTTGCTGCATCGCCAAGTGCTATCAGGTGCCTTGCCCCAGTGAGAGTCAGGTTGATGACACCCATGATTGTGTCGCCGCATGCCCTCAGGGCACTGGCTCCCCAGCCGACACCCAGAAGTATGCCGACTGTGAGCAGCGTTGCTTCGACACTCACTACCTCCCCGCCGCCGGTGTCGCCGCTACAACTACTTCGTCCGGTGCCACTGCTTCTAGCACTACTACTTCTGGCACCACCACCTTTTCTAGCACTACTGCCTTCACAACCACTTCTTCTGATACAATTGCCTCTGGCATCTCTGCTTCGGGCACCCATACTACCCAGACTGATACCACTGCCAATTCGGACAGCATATGTACGTGAAAGATTCTTCCGGAATTTGGGATCAAGGAAGCTCACATTTAGTCTCGCAGCCTCCAAGGAAAGTGGTTCGTCCAGTCCCACTAGTGCTGCGCACACCACCAATGCGGCTGTCAACATTCAGATCAGTGCTTTGAGCGTCAGTATCTTTGGCTTGGTGATCGCTGCTTTTGCTTTGTGAGCCATTTCAAGCCGAGCTCGCATGATGGAGATGTTTAGTCTCTGGTCTTACTGCCCTCCATGTGCCCTTTGTTTGCGTCCCATTTTCTATTTCAATATATGTGATACTCTTTTCTGGAACTACACTTGAATACGAGGGCCAGCAATAAATTTCCATAAACTTTACCTTTGGGGTCCAAGCCCGGTGAGGCTGTAACAAGACGTAAACAAACAAGGTGCATCATATGCAGATCATACCCCACAGCCCCGCATGGAACTATTGGAAATTTCAATGTGCACTGCGTTAGTAAGGTCGATGCAGGGAGACCTTGTGAGTAAATCTAGATCTCCGGCAGATAAGACGCACTTCACCGCCAACGCTCCGTTTGTTTAAAAAAAAATTGACTTTCTCCGCTCCCTCATGAACAAAACATCGGAATTCCATTGAATCGGAGTCAAGTCCCAATTGGATTGTCGAAGGCCTAAACACAAAACCCACCAAAGAATCATGGCAGCAACTCCCAGCATGTCAGTATCCAGCCCGCAATTTGAGAGTTTATACAACGAAATGTCCACTTTCGTGGATACGTGTATGTCGGGCCATGACCCTTCCCACAACCCGCCCCATGTTCATCGGGTGGTCAAACTGGCTCTCAAAATCCTGGACGCAGAACGCCAGCTAGACCCACAAGCACAGTACTCCGGCACTGTGGTGAAGCTTGCTGCCCTGCTTCATGATATCGGGGATCGAAAGTACTTGCCAAACATGTCGACGGATACAGCCGTGGCAGCGTCTTTGGATCCAAAGACAATGGTCGAACATGCACTATTGCAGCGTGGTGCACCCGCAGACCTAGCCTCCAGAGTACAGACTATCGTCTCTCATGTATCGTATTCCACAGAACGCAAGGATCCCTCCGTGATCCGACGACTGATAGATCAAGAGGGCTTGGTAGAGCTGGCAATTGTGCAAGATGCCGATCGACTGGACGCGATAGGGGCTATTGGCATTGGGCGTTGTTTTACCTTTTTGGGGGCGCAAGGAAAGAAATTTGCTGGAGAAGGCGGGTGGGTCATGAATAATGCAATTGAACATTTCGAAGACAAGTTGGTGAAAATAGAGGGCATGATGAAAACGACGACGGGCAGGAAGATGGCTCGAGTGCGGACAGAGAGATTGAAAGTCTTCGAGGGATGGTGGGAAGAGGAGATGGCGGAGGCAGCTTAGAGAGAGTCGAGGAAACACAGGACAGTCTGGTCTATGTTGAATATGGACCCTCAAGAGGGACTGAGTTTATATTGATGTGCATAGCTAATCCCGACCTAGAAGGAGTGATAGGCCATGGCAAAGAAACCAGAACCAGGAAGTAGAGAACGGCAAGGCACATTCCAACATCAAAATGACGCAAATCCTCCAGTCTATCACAATGCAATCACAAAATAAGTACAAGTCTGGGTATTTGGGTTTCTGTGTGAGCAAGTGGAAAACCCCAAAAAGGCCGCGAGACAGAGCGAACAGGCAGACAATCCGGGGTTTAGAAATCCATCTGATGCAATCTGATCAAGCGACAAAAGGGGAAGAAATAATAAGCAGTAACTCCGGGTGTAGTTCTCCAACGCCATACTCGTAAAGCACAAAGTTCTAAATCACCAGAAGAAAAGAGATATTGGAAGAGCGGAAATCGAGATATAGAACTCGAGGTCAGACTCGGTCTCGAGCAAAGTCCAGAACCTCACAATCATCTTCAAAGAAGCCATCGTCGGCTTTCAGGGGCGCTGATGTTTTCTTCTTTCGTCGAGTGGTAATAACGACCTCCTCAACGTGACCGGTACTATTGGTCAGACTGATGAGATTCTCTATATCACCACCAGCGCCAAATGAATGTCCATGGACAGCAGAGTCATCTTCATCGTCTGCATTGTCACTGGCACTATTGCTGTACGATCTCACATGTACTTTAGTAGTCGGGATTTCGCCCCCAAAGACCCATTGTTTACCAGAGTCAGCCATGGTTGGATCTGCCTCAGTGCCACGGGTAGAATAAACATGTAAGCCAACCCGCTGATCGGTATGGAAAGGTTGGTATGGCGTGTTCGTCTCTATCTCCGCCTGAGAGAGGGGCTGACAGAAGGGCCCATTCGAGCTAGAGGGGTGAGCGCTAGCAGATGGCAAAAGAAGCGTTGCCTTGACAGCTAATTCCGGATCGTATGCTTTGAGAGGCGCAGGTCCACAGGGGGATTGCAGACTAGCAGGTAGCTTGTATTGTCTCTCTTTACCGCCGATCACAGAATGAAATTGACGGTTTTTGTGGCTAGTCGGACCTCGCTTGAGGCGGTATAACTTGAAATTGCCATCATCCACCAAGCCCAAATAGATCTGGCCTTTATTACTGATCCAAATCACACGGGACGGGGCTGGGTCTCGTGCGAGTCCCGTCAGGTGAAGTCGATTTTCCCCCACATGTCGAAGGGTGTGAACAGTACCAGTGGCCGCAGCTCCCATAGATTTGCTGAGCCCGGCTGCAACGACCTTTCCGTCCTTGATGCCAGCTGCGGTTGGCAGAGCGAATCCGCTAATGTTCGGGAATGCAGTGCCGCTAGTTGAAGGAACACGCCCTCGAACAGCGGAGAAGAAGGGTTGAGTCTTCCCTCCGACCAACTTCATGGCTGCTGACAACGGATTCCCACCGGTCGCTTGTCCTGACATCTCCTCACTCGTTGGGTCAATGGTCGGAGACTTTTTGGGTACGGGGCGAACTCGGCGGAAAGGAGGCCATTGAAACGCACTCCGGGGGAGGTCAAACACATGGACAGTCCCTTTACGCGTAATGATGGCTAATCGATCGCCCACTGGTGCGGTCCATATCACATCCACAATGCTTGATGTGGTCAACCGAGCGTATCGTGCTACCTGACGCACATTCGGGCTTTGATCAGTTAGATCATCAGCCATGAACGCCATTGCTCGGCAATTCTTAAGCTGCATTAGATCCCAGACGTATTGGACGTCGCCTTTCTTACTAGCGGTGAAAAGCATCAGTCCATTAGGCGATAGGGAGAGAAAGCTGCAGCCATTAGGCGCCTGAAAGGTTGCCACAGGGTGTAGGGAAGCCGTCTTCAGGTCCATGCCATCATCAAAGCGCTGCAAATCAATAATAGAAACCACTTCGGGGGCAGGAGAGGCGGTAGATTGCGTATCCTGGGCATGCGTTGGCGGGAAAACTCCATATCCCGAGGCAGGGGAATCTGTGCCTCGACCTGGGCGTTGAGCGAGCGTCCCAGCCGAATTCTGGTTATTCCAGTAAGTATTCCATGCTTGCATTCCTTGATCTCCCATCCAACGAGCACCTTTGACAAGCTCTTGCGTGACACCTCTGGCAACCTTGTCGAGAAAGCTCTCGCCTTCGCCAACATCCGTTGCACAATTCACGGAGGGCATAGTAGGAGGGCTGCGAGTCTCAAGTCCTTGAGCTCGTTCATGTGTCAAATTTGTAGGGACTATTCCTTGAATAGATCCCCTGTACGAGGAAGATGGAGGAACAATTGCTAACCATCTCCCCTGCAATGCTAGGATAGGACGCTCAGACAACGACGTGCGGGGCAGGTCATTGTGAGAGCCATCCGGGTCTGTTGAGCTAGAAGAGGTGGAGTATCGCCGATTTTCCCCGGTCTGTATATTTGTCCAGGTTTTCCCCAAGCACTGATAGGACCCCAAAGAGGTTTGCCTGTACACATAAACTTCTCCACTGATACCAGAAGCTACAATAACATGGTTTCCACTAGTCATGAGCTTCAAACTACCCATAGGCGAGGGTGCCAAGGAAGGAAGACCGGGAATGTTCTCCAAAGACGGTATAGGGTTACTGGCAAATAGCGTTGCAACATGATCTCCAGATCGGAGAGAATAAACCTCGACTCGCGTTTGATAGAACGATATATCATCTCGAGGACGACGTCTGTCACTCGAAGGACCACGTGTCATGGACGGAGGCGCTTCATTGATCTCAGAGCCCGCAGAGGAAACACGACCGTCTTCGTCATTCGGTGCTAACGGTCCGTGAACAATGATGACCACGTGAGCCTGAGTAGATGCAGGTGACTCCGTGGAGGCGTGACTCGGCACAATCTTTGCTTCGAGAACCCGACCATTGAGGCCAGTGATCTGCCCGATGAGCCGTGTCCGATGGTCTTCAATCACCTGGACTTCCACTCCACTGTCTATTCCTACCACCAGAACATTCAAGACACCGCGTGATGCCTTTGACAGATTTGGAAGAGTATCAAATCCACAGAACGAGTAAGCGCCATCCACCACCGGACGGGCGTGGGAAGGAATATCGATTTCTGGTGCGCCGTAGAAATGGGCTTGAGGCAGGTGAGGTGGGGGCGGAAGATTACTCATTGGACTTCCATAGGAGTGACTCTTGCGTCGATCCACAGACTGCTGCCGGGACTGCATATTGGTTCGGTACCCACTACTGTAGCTGAATGGTCGAAGCCGCGTTGGGGGAGATGCCGAAGAAGGTTGGCTAAAGCCACCTCGTTCTTGGATAGTGGGAAAGTTGAGAGTGGATTCTTGAGGAACCTCGCCATCCATCAGATCCGTTGGAGGACTTTTTCCAAAAGGTACAGATTGAGCCCATGTGTCAGTGCGGCTGTTAAGATCAGTGTCGACGTTGTCTCTCATTGACCCGAGCACGTCGAGGACGGGCGATGTCACGGTGGGTGGGACATGGTGATCCAGAAGGGGATCTGGACAGGAAGATGGCTCTGCCGGTGGAGGCTCCGAGGGCTGAACCCTGAATTGTCACGTTAGTATTGTTTCGAAGGTCGAAATGAGGGATTCGAAGGGCCACATACACGTCGTCTGGAGGAGTCTCTGTCTCCGTCAAAGCCTTGGCCGCGGCCTTGGCCTTTTTGCTATTTTTCTTCTTTTTGCCTTTGCTACCACTTGACTCATGCTCTGGAATGATGCGGATCTGACCAGGACCGAAGGATGTCTCGTCTTCTAGCGACTGGCTCTGCTGTCGGATCAGATCGTCAGGTGCGGCCGGGGGCATTCAACTGGAGTGTGCCTCAAGGAGACACTGGACGGTTCAAAGCAGAGGAAGCCGCTCTCAGGACCTTTGAGGAGGTCTGAGAACGGAGAATGACCGGTCTGTTGCCGATCGTGTCGTGAAAGATAAGCTAGAAAGGTTCAAAGGAGGGGTTCAGTTCTATGTGCTACCAGTCAGAACAATTCACAGCCATTCTGTTGTACTTTCCAGCTGCACCGGAAGGTAAAGGACTGGTAAAATGCTACACAAATCATATCGGACTCACTGATTAAGTTGATTCGGGTGGATGATAACAGTCGGTCGAGTTGATCGAATGTCGAGGAGTGTTTAGAGGGACCGAGGCGTATCTAGAGCGGAGCTCACTCTGGATACGCGGGGAAGCTGATAAAGAGTGATATGCGTGGACAAGGAACACAGCACTCACTGGAAATAATTCCAGTCAGTGCACGAGGAAAGGGTCTAAATAATTATATGACACGTTTGATTTGATCCCAAGTTGGGTGTAGAAAGAAGGGACAAAACCGATGAAAGCGGGGGAAGTAAACGCGGTGCCTGAGTCAGAACCGTGACCAAATGACCCCTCGCTGTTCAGCCGGGCGACCCAGGTGGCCCCTTTTCAACTATGACTATTGATTACAACTCAAATCCAAGGTTATTGCCATAAAAAATTCCAGGGTTGACCACATCCTTATCTAAGCAATGGCCACTGTAAATCCATGGAACTCGTCATTGCTTCCGATCATAGCCGTTATACCTGAAATCCAAGGATGGACAGCTAAAGCTGGTATGTATGGTGGAGAATCGGGGACCCGGGGTCACGGGGCTTAGTGACGCGGATTTTAACCTTGGGAGTATGTTGCTGACGCTGATCATTCATGCGATCGTTCCTGTTTGACCGATCACACTCCGGAGATAGCCATGAGCGCCACGTTTTGCCTCAGCTCTCTTCACCATGACCGATACTGGAAGCAGGAATAGTAAAGGTCTGTCGAGGAAATGGAGAAATGACAAAGTGAAAAATAAGGAGAAAGGTTCTTTTGATTGTTCTATTAGATTGGAGGCTGCAATAGCAGGGACCGCGTGGGTAGTGATACAGAGCCCATGTGGGGCCGATGATGGTGGATGTAGATTCCCCTGATCGTTCCCAATTGTAACTCAAGTCTTCTTCTTTGCAGCAGCCTTGGCCTTAGCGGCCTTCTTCTTGTTGCTGTTGATCATCACAATGCCTATGAAGGTGCCCACCACGGCGGAACCCAACAAGGCCAGAATAACGGGGATACGGATGGCCCAAACACGGGGAGGGAAGAGGTCGTGGAGAGGGTGCCCGGGGTCAACGAAGGGCTATTAAAGGAGGTAATTAGTACAGAATAAATTCGTTTTCGGGCGGGGACAAAACACATACCATCAACAGAGTCCAGGCGGTATAGTAGAGAAAGATTGCGGTAGCAGCCAAAAGCATGGCGGAACCCACGAGTTGGCCCAGCTATCATCATTTGTTAGTGGAGGATAGGCAAACATAAAGCTAAGTCAAACAAACCATTGTTATCAAAGGGGTGCTCGCTTGAAGGGAGAGCTCAAGAGATCCAAGGGAAGAGAGTGAGAGCCCTGGAGATGATCACTTGTTGATTCCAGGAGCTCCACGTTTAGTCGCAATGGCGCTGACTTGGCCTCCGTGCACGTGACCCAAGAGCTTTCACTTTGGGAACGCGGATCCGAGTCAAGACATGATCATTCAACCCTACGCCTCTCCGAGGTCCCCCCCCCGTCCCTCTCTTCCTTAGCCATCCGAAATTCCTCCTCCGGATTTTTCTGAGGCTCTCACCATGGACGACCCCGGTGTTCTCCAGTCGGCGGTGCGAGTGCCCACTCCTCCTCCAGGCGCGCTATCACCCAGCGTAGCTTCGCGAAAGCGTTCGCCGCCTTCGAGATCGCCCTCCCCGAAACGTCGTCGCTCACCACCAGGGGATTCCTCCAGAGATGATGCAGATGTTGCGGGAATCAGCTCCGCCCGTGCGGTCGAGCGGGAGCGCCAGCTCGCTGATCGGGTTCGCGAACATGAACGGCAGGAAGCTGCCCGCAAGCCATTGACTGAGGAAGAGAAACAAGCCTCCGCAAAGGCCGAGTACGAGAAACTGCTCAACATGCGATCAGGTGGTACCTACATCCCCCCGGCACGTCTCCGTGCACTGCAGGCCCAGATCACGGACAAGACCAGCAAGGAGTATCAGCGCATGGCATGGGAGGCACTCAAGAAATCGATCAACGGTCTCATCAACAAGGTCAATGTGTCCAATATCAAGTATATTGTGCCGGAGCTCTTTGGAGAGAATTTGGTCCGAGGTCGAGGTTTATTCTGCCGTTCTATAATGAAGGCGCAGGCGGCTAGTTTGCCTTTTACCCCCATCTACGCTGCGATGACCGCTATCGTCAACACCAAGCTGCCCCAGGTGGGAGAGTTGCTGCTATCTCGGTTGATTATTCAGTTCCGCAAGGCCTTCAAGCGAAATGACAAAGCAGTCTGTATTTCGTCAACTACCTTTATCGCGCACCTCTGCAATACCCAAGTCGCGCACGAGATGCTTGCTGCTCAAATTCTGCTGCTTCTACTCCACAAGCCCACGGACGATAGCGTGGAAATCGCAGTGGGGTTGACTCGAGAAGTTGGGCACCATTTGGAAGAAATGAACCCCCCAATTGCGCTCGCCGTCTTCGACCAGTTCCGCAACATCCTTCACGAAGCTGATATAGATAAGCGAGTACAATACATGATTGAGGTGCTCTTCCAAGTCCGCAAGGACCGTTACAAGGATAATCCTGCTGTCAAGGAGGAGCTCGATTTGGTGGAAGAAGAGGATCAAATCACACATCGTCTGGGCTTGGACGACGAAATCGAATCCCAGGACACCCTCAACATTTTCAAGTTTGACTCGGAGTGGGAGCTGCACGAGGAAGCTTACAAAAAACTGAAGACGGAAATCCTTGGCGAAGATAGCGACGAGGACGACGACGAGAATGATGATGACGAGAGCTCGGAAGAGGAATCGGATGCGGAGGAACAAAAGATGGACATCAAGGATCAGAGCAATACGGACTTGGTCAATTTGCGCCGGACAATCTATCTGACGATCATGTCCAGTATCGACTTCGAAGAATGCTGTCACAAGCTGATGAAGATCAACCTTCCAGCGGGATTGGAGCCAGAACTACCCTCAATGATCATCGAGTGCTGCTCACAAGAACGCACATTCTCCAAATTCTACGGCCTGATCGGCGAGAGATTTGCCAAGATCAACCGATTGTGGTCGGATCTGTTCGAGGCAGCTTTCGCCAAATACTATGACACCATCCATCGCTACGAGACGAACCGCCTTCGCAACATTGCGCGCTTCTTCGGCCATATGATCGGCAATGATGCTATTGGGTGGCATGTTCTGTCTGTTGTCCATATGAACGAGGAGGAGACCACTTCAAGCAGTCGAATCTTCATCAAGATTTTGTTCCAAGACCTGGCGGAGCATATGGGCTTGTCGACTCTACAGTCTCGTTTCCGGGATGAGATTTTGCGACCAAGCTTCGAGGGACTGTTCCCGACCGATAACCCCCGATACACTCGCTTCTCCATCAACTACTTCACTAGTATCGGCATGGGTGCTCTGACGGAGGATATGAGAGAACACCTGAAGAATGCTCCGAAACCCGCACTGCCCGCGCTGCCAGCTGGGAGATCTCCATCCCGCTCGCCATCTGTTCGCTCCCACCCAGCATCATGCTCGACATGCACCCCACGCTCATCCCGATCCCCCTCTCGCTCCCGCTCCCGCTCATACTCTTACTCTCGATCTCCTTCCCGGGATCGGGGCCGTTCTTACTCTCGTTCTATTACCCCATCTTCGCGCGGTCGAAGCTACACACCTTCTCGAACCCGATCCCGATCTCCACCCCGTCGTAGCCGCCGCGATGGATCCTACAGTCGATCCCGGACGCCATCTGATCGTTCACGGTCGGTCTCGCGTACACCCCCTCGGCGCACTCGAGCTCGCTCTGAGTCTCGTACTCCCAGTCGTAGCCCGTATCGTGCCAGGCGCTCTGTTTCTCGGTCTGTCACACCGCCACGACGTCGACGCAGCTACTCGCGATCAGTTTCCCGCTCGGTCACACCTTCTCGCGACCCGGCATCCAAAGATGCCAGACGGTCCATTGCATCTGCATCCCCTCGTCGATTACGAGATCAGTCTTCTCGCTTGGTCTCTCATACACCTCCCAAACGGAGAGATGATTCGCGCCGCAGACAAAGCTTTTCCCAGACTCCCCCTCGGCGACGTTAATTGCTGGATGAGCAAATCATATTCATTTATGTCCGAGAGGAAAACACACAATTTTATTTCATGATCTGTCGCGATTGGTAGTTTCGATGATTGGGCTGGAGAGGTCTGGACGGCACATGAACAATTTCAAAAATCACTGTATTTTATCTATTCCTTACATTTCATTGGCCCTTTCCGCGATAATCCACGATTACCATGCATACGTTCACAAGTATAGTCAATCAATTCTATTGGGTATCTCAACACAATCCACCTCTAGTCTGTATACACCTTCCCAGTGCCTCAAGATCCATTTAGATCTCATGCGCCTCCCACACACACCGATCACACCGACAGTTTCCACCCAAGGCACCGGACGCCCATTCTCTTCGCTTTTCAACCGGGAGTCCAATGTCGCAGTAATGATTTAGTATCTCCGCATCCTTCGCGATGCCCCCAGATTTGGCGTCCTTCATCTCCACACGCCCATCAGCTGTAGCTCTCGTCCAGACGGCAGTCTCCTCGTCATTCCGCGCTCGGAAAGTGATCTCTCCACCCCATTCCCACCGCACATTGGGATCACAGGAATGATTCGCCAAACACCAAAGTGGATGCACGGCACACAGTTCAGGACCACCATCCCACGTCGACAGGCGACCGGAAGCGGTGCCCCGGAATTTAGCATACAGAGTATTCAGGACCCAGGTGTCGTAACGTGGGAGCGACTCATAGGGATCGATTTCCATCTCCTCGAGGAAGCGCATGGGCTGGAGGATGTTGAGTTGGAATGAGAAGGGGAGAGAAGCCTCTTCAGAGCTGGATTGCTCGATACTCTCGATATTGAAGTCATGGAAATCACCCCAGATGTATTTCACTTCAGGCAGATCCAACGCGTGCACGTCCTGTGTCGCAGACATGGCGAGCGCGCGGCCAAGTAGAAGCAAATACAAGTAGTCGGCTTTGTCCTTCGGGTCAGGGATATCCTTCCCGATAGACTCCAGACCATCTTCTAGGCCACAGATCGCAGCGTGGTAGACCTTCTGCGCGGTGTCGTGGCACGCCTGGCTACAGAAGATGGTATCCGCGCAGCCTTCCTCACATGCAATGGGGGGCTCGGCAGCCGAGAGGTCAGGCAGAGGCGCATTGCACGCATCGCAGAGATCATCATGCAGGCGATTCGTAGCAGTCAGAAGCGATGATTCGCGCAAAATTATCTCGTCTGCTGCGATGTCTTCTTTGGCGAAGAGACCCAGTTGCACCGAGACCTCAGTATCATTATCGGCAGAGGCACCATGAAGGGCCGGTAACGCCACCGCACGAACTTCACATTTCGGGGCCACATCTGCCAGCCGCTTGTTAAGAAACTCCAATTCCTCGGGGGCGCGACGGTCCGGCTCATGCTCATTCCAGGGATAGAGGACGCGACGAGCAAAACCCTGTGCCGGGAGAATAGCCGGGTCAATAGAATCCAAATCCACTTCCACATCCTTGTTGACTTTAGCACGAGCCTGGAAAACCTTCTTCACATGATTCATTTGATCATGCAAAACTGTGGAAGCAGTGGTGACATTGACCTTGTCTGCGCCTAGATCACCGAGCAGTCCAATACCGCGCACGCCGAACTCATACGCATCGCGGTAGCAGCCACAGCGCACCAGGCTACACACTAGAACCGCATATACCTCTCCAATGAGGATATTATATTCCTCCTGCGTCACTGCGACGAAGTTCGGATCTTCATCTTCATTTGAATCGTTTTCCTCTTCACCCTCCTCGCTTCCATCGGTAGTGTCTTTGCCCTCATCCTGAGGAATGGTGTGTTCGAGGGCGCCGTCGATCCTGCGCTTGGCATGGAATTCACAACCATCAGGATCTACAACCGACTCCAGCAACGATAGTGCACGATAGGCGTCAGCAGCGGCCAGATCGGGGAAGCCAAGTTGTTCATGAATGCAGGCTCGTTTGAGGTAGAGGTGCGGGTTATATGGGTCTTTGTAGAGCCGAGCAGTTTTTTCAGCTCGGACTTGCAGTGATGTGGCCATTGTGGTTGAGTAGTCAAGGGTTCTTGAACGAATTCTCGGAGCAGAATTTCTACGTGGGGCTGGACTCCGTTCCAAGTGGATCCGCGGGGAAAGCCCTAGTTGCGAAAATCGAACCAACAACTCAATTGCAAGGAGTGACACTCCAATGTGACTTTATTATACATGTTTCTTTGGTTTGAATCGACTTCTGTCACATCAATAGGCACTGCATAATTGTCTACAAGCGTCCTCAATATTCCAAATTTCATGGGCCTAGAGTCAAGAACATTCTCAGTAGGCTAAACCATTCTTATGTTCCTTGATTGATTATAATCCCGATGAAATAAAGATATAGACCATTCGCACCCGATTACATGCAGTCCTGCAAGCATTCTGTGACGAATTAACGATTAATGAAGAAAAGGAGAAAAGAAAAAAAGTAGAAAAGAAGAAAAGAAGAAAAGTAGAAAAGAAGAAAAGTAGAAAAGAAGAAAATTTAAGTTAAAGGTCGGGACCAACTCAGCTTTCCACATCACATTACCTGCCGTAATGTTAGCCGACCCCTTCACACACCTCAAGGAAGTTGCAACACGTACCAGGCAGTTCTCATCAAGAACCACGGTGGCTGCTTCGCCACCTTCTCCGCCTATACCCTCAATGCCCCCGCCCAGACCCCCTCCCAGAGTTTGGCGGCCTCGAAGGGTGGCGGCAAGTCGACTGAGCATGCTTCTCTATGGGACATGGTCAGCTCTCTTTCACGTGTCTGATAAACCTTAACATACAGTAATATAAGCTTCGCTCATACCACCTCGGCGGTCAACATCATTCTGGCTTATGATGCGATAGCTGTCATGAAGACGCTTGCGACTCGACAACCCGCCGAGGTTGTGTACGGTGGAGCCGAGAACATTCGCCGGGTTATCAGGGTCAAGGATGTTGATGCCTTGCTTGGCTTGCTCTTGAGCATTTCGATCTGGGTTGAAAATTTTGATAGTGCTGTCGATGCCGGACACAGCCATGGTGGGCTCATATGGGTGGCCTGCACTGTTTAATAAGGAGCTCCGTACTTAGATATAATCAAAACTCACCTTGCACGACATTGACAACCTCACTGTCTCCTTCCAATATATTCACCAAATTGGCAGTCTTTCGATCCCACATGAAAACATGGCCAGAATCGCTGCCACTCACCACATACTCGTCGTTTAATCCGAAAAAATTGACATCTTTGACGGTCTTGATATTGCAGTGTCCCTGATAAACCTTGGTGTGGGATGAGCATGGAGTATCGATCTCGACATCTCCTCGACGTCCTTTACGACTCCCAGAACGCAGAGAAACAGGAAATTCGATATCAGAGTCTTCTTCACTTCCATCTTCGAGACCAAAGTTCCATCCATCAGCACCTTCTTGGTCAGTCTCATCCCGATCACTCTCATTTGAATCGCTTGTCTCCCCATTATCGCTCTCTATTTCATTAGCAGAAGATTCAGACGAGGAAGAAACCTCCCCGGAGTTGCTTTGCTCATCGTCACCCGGGGATGTCTCAATTCTCCCAGAGCTGATATTTCGGTTGGGCCGGGCAGTGCTCACAAGGTTGACAGATTGAACCCTTTCTTCTGGTTCATTGAGATCAATGTCTTCTTGTGTTTCTTCCAGGTATCTTTCCAGCTCTAGATCACTGTCTGACTCGTCCACCTCGGGTTGTAGCCCACCAAAGGCACGATTGACGAAGGAATAGTTGACACATTTCCCAGTTGTCATTAAAATGCCCCTTCCGACCCGTAATATCCAAAACCTGAAGGCCGAGGCTCGGTCGAGTGATCTGACATGCGAAGATGGACTGGACACGCGACGTTTATCGATACGAGCAGCAGTCGTTCCAAGGTTCTCAAGTGGCAATCTCACGGCATTTCCAAAGGCAACCACAGCTGCTCGTTGGGTTGGAAATAATATACGGGTCCTGTCGTGTTCATATGGGGACGCATCCACATTTACAATCGGCGTGTCTCCTGCGAAGGCATGCAGATATGGGATGAGAACTCTTTCGATCGCGTCCTCGGCATCATCTTCTGAGATGGGAAACCGTCCATTTTGTCTTCGATGGCATGATCCACGCTTAAACCCGGCTAGTAGCTCTTGGCGACCTCCATGGAGCCAAAGCAAGATTGCCTTCAGGAAATCATAGCCGAACTGCGATTCTGGCTCAATAGATTCATCTTCACTGGGTGCGGGAGTAATTTTCTGGAAGTCTCGATATGTGTCTAAGTCATCCACCTCGGAGGCGTGCGATGGGGTTTTCAATACAAGGGCTAAAGTGCCAGCGGCCTGAATAAATCTCCACGACTCTTGGCGGTGACGGCGGAGAGTCTGTTGAAGAATGACGGTGTCACGAGATGGGTTCATAGGATACCTCCAGTCTCGAATGATAGAGTCCATTTGAGGTAGCACGGTACATGCAATCGCCAATGCAGACCCAAAGGACTCGGCATAAGGCGTGAGGTCATTCTGGTCGGATTCTGCTGCTTCTCTCATAGTCTCTTCAAGTGAGAACATAGCCTGTCGGAGCTTGACCATCGATTTGGAAATGTCTCTGCTCAGTCGCTGCGCCTCATTCAACACAGAGTACCTTGCGCGTTCCATTAAACCTCCGGGAGACTCCTCTTCTGACATTCCGGGAATGGGAATATCCGATGACTCGCCATTTTCGAACCGAACTCTCAGTGTGTTGGGGTCATTAGATCGACGTCGGGAATGATGACGGTCGCCACTATCTTGGGAGGACATCGACATGGGCTTTGGGCGCTTACGTTTTCGATCACGCGATCCATTTTTATATTGCTTCTTTGCAGTTTGTGAAACCGAGCTCTCCTCAGGCGTTGGGTCTCGAGCATCTAGGCTTTGAATGATATCGAAACTGTAAATGTGGTCTCCCGACCAACTGACCACCATTTCGTCAGGGTTTGCATCGCTGATTTTACAGGCGGTGATATGTCCCTCATCGAGATCCCGCATACGATGCTTGCCACGAGGGGCAAACCGTCGAACACATCGGGTGGCTTTCCCCATCACTTCATCGTCATGCGTACCGGCGCTCGGAGTCGCCCGGCTAGGAGAACCTCTTTCTGCCACCATGTCGCGACCGAGCATACGTCGATCATGAAGGAAGCAGTGCACGTGAGCACCACCAAGGGCAATATAATGTGGCTGTGAAGGGGAGCACGATATTGTGTTGAGATCGAGACTAAATTTCTTGTAGGAGATGAGGGGCGGGGGGACGTTCGAGTCGTCGTGCTCGCGGCCAGGCCTATAGGCCATGAAACCCTGGCCACCGTTGGGCGGAGGATATGCAGAAGTCGGCTGACGCAAGTCCCACTGTCTGACCTCACCGTCTTCCGAGCATGTTAGGAATAGGAAAGGGGAGGACTCGACGACAATTCGCTTCACACGGTCGGCATGACTCCGGTAGACCCTAGCGTTGGTATTGCCTTCACTCAGATATCGGGCCCCATCGAAGAAGTTATTGAAACGGCGGCTGCGAGCCGAAGCCGCAAATGCCGAGGTGTTAGCGACGTTGCCATTGCTGCTAGAGTATTCGATGTCGAAAACGCGCACCTGGGAATCGCCGGCACAAGTGACTAGGGTTCGGTCGTTCGAGTGAGGCATGAACTTGACGGAGAAGATATTGGCCTTGTGGCCTGTATGCACGGTTGTATTTAGCGCAAAAGGCGCATCGGAGGATTCGGGTTGATAGGAGTAGATATTTAAATGTTGATCATCCGAGCCCGAGGCCAGAAAACGTCCTGACCGGGACCAACTGCGAATGTGGTTAGAACCATGCAACGGCGAGGGAAGCAGATCAGCCTAGTAAACCAGGCCAAGGTGTTCTGCGAGCATGAAGAGAATTATACCTGAGGGCATTCACGCAGCCTGTGTGTCCACCAAGCTCGTTGACAATGTCAAGATCGCTGACCCACTCCTTGGAACCGTAAATGTCCCGGAGCCCGGCACGCGCAGATAAGTCCCCGCATTCTCGGCGCCAGAGACGATTGTAAAGCGAGTCTCTCATAATGGTGATCACTATGTTTGCCCAAAATGAACCTTTGACTAGGGGCGACTGGTGATCATCCTGAGCCGCAGCAGCCGAGGTAGTTGACGCTGCACAATCTTATCGGTCTCTCACACTTTTTTTTTTTTTTTTTTTTTTTGGGCGATGGCTCAGTCAGTAGATGACGTCAGGAACGGGACCAGCGATAGGAATTCCGCGCCGATGGAAGAAGGGAATGATGAAAGATCTGGGGTAAGAGATGAATATGACCAAGTGAGGGGGAAGCCCAGATATCGAAGAATTAAGGAGCTAAGGAGCTAAGGAACTAAAAAAGTAACTGCGCTGAGAATGAGAACCTGTTTCTAACGGTACTTTGCGTCTACGGCCGGCCTAGGCCAGCTGACTCATCATGACCCACATTAACTTAAGTAACTAACTGCCCCATAACCATAAATGCCAGTGGATACGGAACATATCTATAAATGTATCTGCAACTCTCAAATGATATATATGTATGCAAATATTTACAAAAAACGCTGATTGGCTGGGCTCATATTAGAGAGGAACTGGCCCTTACACGGGTAGTCGCTAGCTATCATTGCTCGTTTTCAATCTTCATGTCCGCATTACCGCCGGGTTTCCTAGCCCAGACCCTTCGTCTAGAAAGCGTTAACCGATAATTGAGCCATAGGGAAATGAATAAGCCTGGGAGAGCTTTGACTTACGCTCGCTGGTAGCTATGCACTTGCCCGCTTCTCAGTTCCGTCCGAATCTTGCTAACGTACGCAACAACCTGTTCTCGGGGCCATGGGCGAGGGGCACCAAACTTGGTGAGAAGCCACATACCCCAGCCCTCCAGCCCGGATGTCCACATATGGTAATTCAACCTACCCGCCTCTTTGAGACCTGCATCCCTGGCCCATGGTCCAATGGGCCACTTGTAGCCCTTTTCATGGACTTCAACGAAGCCAGCTTTCTCAATAGAGGCGCGCATGGTGTTCAGAGTGTCGATCCGACGACCAGAGCGCTCCGCACAACCAAAGGTGGTTTCTCCCCATGTCGCCGCCATACTGTCCTCGGGAATGCTGTTATCATCGGACTCGATATGCGCATCCAACTCTAGCTGTTCAATCCACCCACCGGGTTCAAGATTTCTAACGCAGCAGTATTAGTTTAGAAAGGACAAATCTGGTCAAACACCCTTAGGAAAAACCAGAGGAAAAGAAAACGCACTCGTAACACTTTTGGTAAATACTATCCCATTGCTCGGGGGTAAATGACCCAAGCATGATACGCATGTGAATGAAGCTAAAGGGTTCAGTCCACGTCCAATCACGTAGCACGTCATCGACCTCCAAGGTGCAGTTCTGGGGCATCCATGATACAGGAGGTGGAAACAGATCTACCCCTCGGACATTGGCTGTGACTGAAATCAGCGAAAGCCAAAAGACGCATCGGATGCTACTTGCCTTCTGGAAACATATCGGCAACGTCGCTGTGTCAGACTAAGTGAGATGATGAATGGTGATAGAGAGTTTCAGACGAACATAGCCCATAAACCATTCCCAGTTCCAATATCCAGGATATTCTATTCCATATGAGTACATCACAACAGTAGCTCGAGAGCTCGGACTCGTATTTCCATATACCTTTGCATTCTGACTTATGGGTGCCCGAAATAACGGGTTAGGCCTATCTGCATCCAGAACGATGGCAACGGCGTGACTATTCTTGTTAGGTGCGTTGGAGAGTTGAAGGGATTGATGAAATGATCACCCAGCTTCTAGGCTCTCAAATTGTAACTCGTCGGCAGGGCTCCTAAAGGATGATCAGTTCCATACTGGAGCCGTGGACTCGGTAGGTCTCCTTCTCACCAGTATTGGTTTTCTCTCATCGTTTGATATCGTCGTCCATTTTCAACAAGTCCCCTATAAATTGAAGATGTGACGGAGGTAGTTTCGCTATATCGAAACGAGTAAGATAGGGCCGTTGAAATATCCAGTTCCGCGCCTTGGAAGGTTAAGGATTAGATATGGGGCAGACGCACGATTGATAGTCGGCATCGGCCGGATCACAAATGTACAAGTCGGGATCCTATGCAGGTGAGTAACTGAAAGCCATGGTCTTCAGGAAGAGTAAATTACCACTACAATGGGGATGTTGGCCATTATGAATGGATCAGACTCATGCTTAGGTTAAAAGTGCTTGGATGAAGAGGAGATTTGTTGGAGCAAAAAGGAGACGATCCCGCCCCTCCTGATTTTCAGCACGGACTTTTGACACATATTACATTTACATATAATATATATATATATATGTACGTCTGCCAAGAAATTAATCCATGGGAGAGTTGTAGACCATGTAATATGATACGACGCTACTGTACATTATCAATTTTGTGAATGATAGTATGCCTCTAAGCTGTGAAGGATGTCTTGGGCAAATAGTATTCTTATTCTGGTCGAATGCCGATCATTTCCGACAGTTCAGAACGGTTGCAACTCGCCCCGCATAGTGGAGTTGACTATCAATTTAAGTAATTACCTTTCATTGGTCGCATTCAAAAAAAATACGCCACTTAATGGAGACTTCTAAAAAGCAGGCCAATATCCTTGTTTTAATGCATTGGCAGCCGTTTTAGAACACGGGTCTGACCCAAATAACGACAAGTGGCCGTCGGACTTTAATAAGCTAATTCCGCCACTTATCACACCGCTTCATCAACGCGCTTTCGTAATGAGTCTACGTTATGTTGATTCCACGATAGGAAGTATTGTGTTACCCCATGAAGCCAATTCTGAGAACATACAATCAATTTTTACTCCTTCTAGTCATCAAAAATATTCAGCATGCCGATGATAGGATGTATAGTCTTGCGTAATCACTTAGATCGCGCCCCACTTACTCTCCAATGCCTACTCAGAGGAGTATTAAGGCAATATAGTAGAATTACCTAAGAAGAAAAGTAAGGTCTAGTTCGATGCAATCCGATCTATCGCCTGTATTTAAAGTGACATACTAATAGATAGTTTATAGGGATGATGAGAATTCTAATTGAATATACGCATTTTTTGGGGGCGGGAGAAGGGGAACTCGCATGTTTCCAGGCCTGCTGTAATACCAAGCGAGAGGTCCAATTAATAAATGTCACTTCCTCGGATATTTGAATAGAAGTAGGTGTATCTGGATACATACATTGTTACGAGAGGGGCTATAGAAGTTTGAAATTGCTCCTTTTGCGATTGACATGAATCGCGCTCATTATGAAAGCCCTGATAAGATGATAGTGTTCCTTTGATACTTCAACATGCGAATGAAGATTGGTTAGTTGAGTAAATAGACACGTCTATAACATGTTGGTATGTTGAATTTCCTTTTGGTAATGGAAGCCATGCAAGTCCGGGATACCGTGATGGGACTCCTATCTGTAGAGGAGGAATTACAAAAACTCTTACTTGAGCCTTGTAGGAAGGGCTCTATCCTAGGACCTGTGTACTTCAACCAAACTGACGTCTCAATTTTTTTCTCTCTTCTAAAAATATTCATCCACCATTGCCTACATACCTTTGCTTCCTTCCCACTTTTTTTACCCTTCTTTTACCTCCAGTGTGACCTAATATCCGGGCATAAGTTAGGATTTACAGTGAAAGTACAGCCCATGTTTAGTACTCGTAATCACCAGAGAGCTCAGGAAGAAAGGGAAATGACATCAAGTCGAGAGGTCTAGCGTTTCCATTTGGAAAGAAACAATAAGGAAATCCAGCAGATTCTGGACCATATAAAAGACCACCACTGAGCCTGTTCACGGCACACGTCAACGTGACTTGGTCCTGATCGCCGAGATTCTTTGGTCCTCCTCCTTCTGTCACCCTCGCCGCCTCCCCCGAAGAAATAGCCTATGCATTTGTGTTTACTGGCCAGGGCACGCAATGACCACGGGTGGGCTCCGAACTGCTTCAATAGTTCCCCATCTTTCGCGCCGGGCTAGCTGACCAGGACACCGCATTGCAGTCCTTGTCCAACCCGCCGACATGTGGCAGAGATGACTATAGACAAAGTCCTCGTCGTGATTGACAAGGACAATAGTCTGCTGAGCTATGCCCTCCTGCCCGATCACCCCGACGCAACACGCCTCGTGTTTAAAGACATTACCACCGCGTCCAAGGATATTCTGAACGGCGCCACCTTCATATTGCTCATCAAGGCCACAAATTCACTACTTGCTACCATTCGTGATGAGAAAATGGACGCATTGAAGGTCGTCACTGACAACACCTCTGTCCTCCTATGGGTCACCTCGGGCGACATCATGCGCGGGTCTCGGCCAGACTTCGCTCTCGTCTCGGGTCTGTCTCGCGTCGCTGATGCTTGAGCAGCCCTCACTGCACTTTATGACGTACGACATTGACAGTCCCTCCGCGAATCCTGCCCGATCAGCCCAAAGTCCCGTTCGCGTTCTTCGGGGAATGAACGCCCCTCTAGTAGATCTGGAGTATGTCGAGAAGGACGGCGTTCTTCGTGTAAGCCGCTTCGTCCCGGACAATGACCTCAAAAGTGAGTGCTGTACGAAGCAGGGTTCCGAGAAACTTGAGTTGCCCCTCAGCCAGGCACGCCCGTTCCAGCTTTCTCTTGATCAGCCCGGTCAGTTTGGTGGTATCTACTTCCAGCAGGTTGCGCCACCTCCTACACTAGCACCTGGAGACGTTCAAGTACAAGTTAAGGCCGTGGGCTTGAACGCTAAGGATCTTTACTCCCTAGCTGGTAAAGTCAATACCCCCAATACTATTTGCACGCTTGTATTCAGCGGTGTTATTGAACGTATCGGGGACAGCGTTGAGGCGCTGCACGTCGGCGACCGCGTGATCGTTATAGCTTCCGGTAATTTCAAATCTTCTGAAATTGTCCCACGGTGGCCACGCTTCCGCTCGTTTACTCTACTGCCATCTACGCACTCATGATGCGTGCCCGCCTGCAGCCCAGTGAGTCGGTGCTGTTTCATTCTGGTGCTGGTGGAGTTGGTCGCCTCTATTCAGATTGCGTAAATTATCGGGGCTGAGGTATGCGCTATTTCTTTTCTTTCAATATCCCGGAAGTAATGTTACAGTGTAGCAATGTTCAGTGCTGATATATGGTTACTAGATCTACACGACAGTCTCGACAGACGGAAGAAGCAATTTTTGGTCGACACCTTCGGTCTTTCGCCCCAAAATATCTTCACTTCACGCGACGAATCTTTCGCGCAGAATATCCTCGCCGTAACCGGTGGTAAAGGCGCCGATGTGGTGCTTAACTCCCTGACCGGCGACCTCCTTTATGCAACCTGGCGTTGTATTAGTGCGTTTGGGCGCTTTATCGAAATCGGCAAACGCGACATGGTTAACGACGGACGTGTAGATATGAACAGTTTCTTGCATAACACGACTTTCTCGGCCTTTGATCTTTCCGACATCTACAACCACCCAGACAAGCAATACCATGAAGTGTGGTCCGGGCTCCTCGACTAAATTATCGAATTGTACCAATCGCGACGGATTGCTAAGATACAGCCCATCCGCTTTTTAGATGTCTCAGAGCTGAGTAGCGGTCTGCGACATTTTTCGTCACGCAACCGTATCGGAAAGGTTGTCATAAGTCTGCAGAACGAGCTTTTCTGTTCTCCCCGTTCAGCCCTTTAAGTACCGTACGACCTTTCTTCCCAGAGAAGACTTACCTCATGATTGGGTGTCTGGGAGGATTAGGCCGCAGTATGGCCAAATGGATGGTGGCGCGTGGAGCGCAGAAATTCGTCTTCCTTGGCCGCTCTGGTACGGATAGGCCGAGTGCGCGCCGACTCATCGAAGACCTCACCCAAAGTGGCGCCCATTGCAAGGTCATACGTGGCGATGTGTGCAAAAAGGCTGATGTTGAAGCGGCTGTCGCAGCTGTGAATGGATATATCGGGGGTGTGATTCAGGCCGCCATGGGTCTTAACGTAAGTTTCCTCAAAACCATCAAGCTTCTCTCATTGACAATATTTCCAGGAATCCTTTTCACGAGCATGTCGAACAATCACTGGCACACCGGCATTGATCCAAACGTGCACGGGTCATGGGACCTGCATCATGCCATCAAGGGCAAGGACTCACAGCTTGAATTCTTCCTGATGACCACTTCCTTTTCAGGGAGTGTTGATACTGCCACCGAGTCCAACTACTGTGCCGGTAACTTCTTCCTAGACATGTTCGCCAGGCACCGGCACGCTCAAGGGCTTCCCGCGCAGGCTATCGGACTGGGTATGATCAGTGAGGTTGGCTACCTCCACGATAGTTCGGAGATTGAGGCGCTGTTGGTTTGTAAGGGTATTCAGGCTATCAATGAAGACGAGCTGCTTCAAATCGTTGATGTTTCACTTTCCAACAAGCAGCTTACCGCTCCACACCCAGTGGACTACAATGCCAATGCCCACGTGCTCACAGGTCTGAAACCATTTGGCCTGATGGAGCTTCGAAAGAAGGGCTTTGAGGTTACAAACATCGCTTTCCGCGACCCGCGTGCTGCTGTCCTCGCTCGCGTCTTGGATAACGAGGATGACGGGGCAGCTCAGACCCAATCAACGCGTGGCTTACCAGCCGATGTGGCCAAGGCATTGGACGAGGGGGTCCCGCTTGCCGATGCAATTCAGACGAGTATTGCCAGTCGGCTGGGCAATCTAGTGCTCTTGCCATTGGAAAAGGTGCAGGTGGCCAAGCCATTGGCGCAGTTTGGCATGGACAGTATGATTGCATCGAAGTTCAGGACTTGGTTCTTCCAAGCATTTGAGGTGGATGTTCACTTTTTGGAGTTGATGAGCAAGACAGTAACTGTAGCCTCGTTTACACCTGCGGTGATTGAAGCGGTTAGTAGTCGTCAGTGATAGATGGGCGTTCTTGGTTTCTGCTTCTGTCTATGCATTAACTCTTTCCATCCCCATATTATTCCGTGTAGTCCCTCAATAGCATGCATCGTACTAAACATGTTTGTGCTTGTAGTAGCTACCCCGTAAATGTTTCAATTTCCCCAGTAAGGTTCCGGCCTTTAGCGTTGTATTTTAGATTCCCCTTTACTGGTACCTCAAGCACATATGACCATAGGGTGTGGAGAACAGGGCTTCGCGTCCGCTCGGCCGTACTTGAGCCACATACTAAACTCGGTCAGTGATCAACGAGCCTTAAACCTTAAACTAGCGTCAGCTTTAGTGCTAGGATGAGTGCAGCCCCGGGTGATATGGGTGAGAATTCTGAAGATTGAGGTGAGGGACGTAGGAACCGGGTGAGAGCGGGTAAAACTTCAGTAGGTATTAGTATCAAATGATCTTAGAATTTAATCCAGGTCCATCAAAAGATATACATTTTTGATCAACACATCCAGCGCCCACCCTCTCAAACAACGGCCCTTCACTCCCCTCTGCCAGTGGCTTCACAATCATAATATAACAGTACTCCCGATAGCCCTCCGCAGATTTCTCGCTCGAGTAAACCGAAGGCGCGTATGCTCTACCGACAATGGCACACTTTAGGCTTTTAACATCTTCAGCATCGGTGTCGAAGCGCAACCAGCTCGGTTCTATTTCATTGTCTCTTGCGTTGCTGGTTTGAGGTGCCAGTATAAAATGACTTTCTTTAGAGACCATCTGGTAGGTATTAAAAATCCCGGTTCGGCATTGAATCGTCCTCCTATCTAGAAATCGTACAGCATCGCTCCAAGCGACACATTCAGCATCAATATGCATGAACTCGATGTCGCCCTCATAGCCTGTCCATGACGGCAACAGTATGATTGCGACTACCTTAAGGACGAGCCTCGACGTACGTATAGCACCACTACGAGCGATATTCACTGTGACCAGTTAGCACCGCGTAACACTAATCTATTATTTACTATAATAACTTCTACACTACTCTCTTTTAGCACGGCCTTATATGCTTAAAGTAGGAGGCACTTTTAGTATAGGTAAGCTCTTAGTAAATGAGGTATTTTAAACATAAGCATGCGCCATAAGCGCCTCGGATATTCACGTCCTACCGTTTTTTTCTCCTTTTTTTATATACATTTATTTATAGCTCAATTAGTTTCCTTTTTAGATAAGAACGCGAAGAAAAGTAGATATGATTTAGGTAGCGGACCACATTTTGTCCGATGAGGGCCTACATCCTTATATAGATATAATCGACTTTTTGTATAGGCACGTATAGACATCACTCAAATGATCATTTCAATTTATCTTCTCTGTTCTAGAAGAGCAAGAAGCTTGTCTTACAGTTCCTTATAATCCGCTTCTCTTTTTTCTTCCCTTTCCTTCTGTTCCACCTCTCGCTTCTCTTCCCGTAGCCTCTGCTGTTCCAATTGAACGAGGAGCTTGGATACGCTTTGGAGCCTCTCGAAACTGCAAAGAATGAATTTCCGGACCAAAAAAGGACTTGAGCCCTCATCAGAGACAATGACTTCGCCGCCCAAGCGAGCTATTGACCGGTCGCATAGTATGGCTGTTCGGCTAACTCATGAGCTCATCTTTATCCGAGATCGTTGCACCAGTTTAGAGGCTGCTAATAAAAAGCAAGTAGATAAAAGGGCTTCGGGTGGGAAGCAGATGTCGCATGAAGGTAGTCTGCGAAGTTTGGAAGAGCTTGGAGTTGATTTGGTGGTGGAAAAGATGAAAGACAGCGATATATACCTGCGGCACATGGTGCTGCAAAATCACCAGCAGAACCTAGATTACCCTCTGTAAGTATTATACGGCGCCAGGTCACCTGTTCTGGCTGCGGAACCAAGAGCATACTTATTCCCAGTGTCCTCATAAATTTAGTTAGCGTTTATTCCTATACTTGCGTGTTGATGTTTGAGACTGTGAATTGACTAAAATCTAAGTTCTCGGAGCATCGCTCGCGCGACCGGGAACCACGTTACTGGATTTCTCCTGACAAGTGGGGCTTACCTAATATGGCCAACGCCGCTTTTATGAGGGCGCTCATGCTCAGGCTCAAAAACGTATTGTAGACCACAGCAAGATTGGAGAGACAATTTGAAGCTTTTTCCCCGTACTAATATTTTCACACAACTTTATCTCCTGAATGCTATCTGCTACAGCAGCATTAGACGCCTGCCCAAAAAGGAACTATTTAATTGTTACATATGCACAATGCTTCTTAATAGCAGCTCAGACACATCAGAACATGTTTGGCTGTCCCATAGGCTTTCCCCTGGTTGTGATATCGCTCGTCGATGCCGGCAATTCCTGCTGTGTAAAGTCCTGGGACACATGGATCCTCATTGGCTGGGCATCCGTCTTTAATGGGATGTCATCCTCAAATGATGTATCTCCCATTTCGATGTCAGTATTCCCCCCTTTGCTATGCTTCAGGCGATGCCAATGGAGTCCACCAGTTGTGGGATAAGATTTATTGGACAAATTTTTGCTACTCAGGACCTTGGTTGAATTTGCCGTTGATCCATGGGTGTGATCGCGACCACCGGTGCTGTGGAGGGATGTGCGACTCCAGAAACTGCGCACCCTTGTCAATAGTCCCTTACCGACCCCGATCAAATGGCCATAGGTGGGGAGGCATGCGGCAATCACGCTGGTGCTGGGCTCAATAGTTCCCCATATCACTCCCGGCGTGACGACGACGTAGCGATTAGCCCCCGTCGAAGCTGTGGATGCGTACACCTCGGTGTAGACGTAGTAAAATCGAAGGATGGAGGCAATGCAGCAGCTAGATGATGATATTAGTTTGAATTGCCTTGATTTCCGGGAAGAAAGATGTCTTCTGCGCTTACAAGATTCCGAGCCAGAAGATGCCCACTAATTGCATTTTTCGCCGAGTAGACATCACGAGACGATGAACAACCGGGAGGGGAAAACATAGCACAATCACATCAAAACCAATGCTCATCCCCGTAAATGCAATGCTAAAGTTGTTGTAGTTGTAGCGCAGTGGATTGATGGCCAGTGGATTGAAAGCTGCGGTTACCGGATTACCCGCCAGCAATTGAGCCTATGGGATGTCAGTTGATCAATTTTCAGGACTCAGGACTCTATCGTGAAAAAATAGACATACGATAAGGCAGGCGATTCCCCACATGACCAAGATGGCAATATAGATCCTCACGGCCAGCTGAAACCATGGAGTTACGAAGATCCTTTGATAGAACAGAAGAATAGAAACCTTCACGAGGACCAAGCTAGTAATGAGAGGAAAAATCTCAATCCATAGAGCCTGTCAAGCTGTCAGCCCAAACCACCTTCATCAGGGAAGGGATATGAACAAACCCGGAGAAAGACCCTAGAGGCATCTAGGGCAGACAAGCTGCTGTTACCAACCCCTCCTAGTCCCGCCGCGACATAAACATCAATGGGTACCCCCCACGCAAACAAGAGGGCCAGAAGGATAACATAGTCATCGACAAATAGCTTCTTTGTCCTGGTTAGCGTCGACCAGATGCGAAGCGCAACGGCTAAGGTAGCCAAAATCGGGAATACGATCGCGACCGTCAGCAGGGCGGTGGTGACCAAGGATGGACTTGATGCTTGGTCACTCATGATCTCTCTATCTTCCAAACTTGAAAGCCGAGAAGTGATGGGCCCAGTAAAAATACCCAGTCTCAAGGAGGGCCTCTAACTTGTGGCTGTTGTAAAACTAAAAGATCATTCTTAGCATCAACGGGAAGAGTGAAGGAGGGGAACATGGGGGCCGAATTCACTGCACCATGATCATTCAAACAATAATAGAACGAGGAGATGAGATCCTGCACAATCCTTCACAGGGTGGAGACCTTCCTGAGGGAACCGCACCAAGCCAAGGCCTCGCAGACATTAATACAACTGTGGATACTTGATTGGACCGTCAGTCTCTTGGCTGTTGGGGGGCTTAGTTACTGTCTTCTAACTGGTGGGCACAATGACAATAGAGATCACTACAGTATGTCGTTCGGACCAGGTAAGATAGGTAATGTTGGTAAGATAGGTAATGTTGGTAAGATAGGTAATGTTGGTAAGATAGGTAATGTTGGTAATGTTGGTAATGTTGGTAATGTTGGTAATGTTGGTAATGTTGGTAATGTTGGTAATGTTGGTAATGTTGGTAATGTTGGTAATGTTGGTAATTTGGCCCCCAGATCATCAAACATCGACCGATAGTCTACAGCTTGATTAGGTTTAGTATATGCAAAGTGCGTCACACACGCAATTGACGGCCGAGATGCACCAAAAAAAAGGGAAAAAAATGTCGGAAAGGTGCTTGACGTGCGACGATCCTGGACCTGAATCATTCGAGTGGGGGAAAGTCGTTTCCGCCGAACATCATCTGGTTCAATGCCTACTATGGAGATTCAACCTAGGCTTTTAATCGCGCTTCAATAGACGCAACACATAGAACCATCTGCAATGGGTTTTCTCTCCTTGGGCGTTCTAATCCCACTGGGGCTCTTCATTTGGACAGCGTGGTGTCTGGTCTCATTGGTGGTAAATGTGTTTCGTGCGCGAAAGACGGGTCTCGCCTACGTGATTGTCCCATGTTCTTTTCTGGGGGCGCCCTGGCTGTTAACTCAGCCACTGCTACTTCCATTATTGAATTCCCTCCCACAAACGTGGACGGAGAATTGGCTACCTCTTCTTTTGTTCAACGATGGATGGCACAATGGGTATGAACCCTTCCGACGAGCTAGGGCCGATACCTTCCTGGCTGTCTCGCCCGGCGGAGTCATCTTCTACACCTGCGACCCAGGCGTCTCTACGCAGATCTTGCACGATGGCCGGCTAGGAAAACCTGCTCATTTGATGAGCTTACTCAATCTCTTTGGTCCGACTATGACCAGTAGCGATGGCGCGGAACATCGATTGTATCGACGTATTGCTGCCCCCTTCTTTACTGATACGACTATGCAGGAGGTATTTGTCGGCTCCGTTCAGGGAGGAGCGCACTTGGTGACGGCACTGCAACAGCCGGGGGCCTATCGGCAGCTCCGCGCCCTCACCGCGAAACTGTCACTACATATCCTTAGTCGATTCTGCAACCAGACGGAGTCCGAGCAGGACTTGATGTTGACGCTTCGCGCGGAAGATCAACCAACAGGCAGGCATTCCATGACTTACAGTGAGGCAGTATTAACTGTGCTGGAGAATTATATGACGATCTTTCTCGTACCTGGTGCACTTCTTAGTAAGTGAACTCCTTCCCCCGGGGAAATGAAATAGCTCTCTCTAATCGGAAGACTCTAGGGTCGTCCCCGTCTCATAACCATCGTCAAGCAGCAACAGCGTTTGCAGAACTGGGTCAGTATCTACAAGAGATGAAAGCGACGAAAGAAGCCGAGGTGCAGCAAAACCCTGACATGGCTCACAAAAAGACGAAAAGTATCCTGGGTATGTAGTGTGCGGAACTTGATAAAGAAGGGCCACGAGAGCTGATGGGTCAACTCTTCTCTTGCATGCAGATTTACTCGTCCAGGCAGGAATGCCTTCTGAGGATGGAAGCCCGGCGATGCTACGACCGGACCAGGTCATGGGTAATCTCTGGGTGTTTGTGCTTGCGGGACACGAAACCAATGCCAATACGTTGACGTTTATCATTTTGCTGCTGGCATGTCACCCTATCGCCCAACGCGCCATGCAAGTGGACCTCGACCGGATCCTCCAAGATACCCCACCAGATCAATGGACTTATGAGGCACACTTCAGCCCCCTGATGAAGAGTCGTGTGGGAGCAGTGATAAACGAAACGCTTCGACTGTTCACTGTGTTACCTGTGATTCCCAAATATGTCCCCCCAACCGGCCCCCCCGTCTCAGTCACCGTCCAAGGCTGCGTACATCCTTTACCCAGGGATACGATTGCGTTTGTCAATACCAGTGCGACTCACCGGCACCCTCACTATTGGCCGAGCCTGGATCTCCAGGAAAACTCGGCCCCTCTCAAGAATCGTCCGACGCAGCCTTTTGCCCTGTCCGACTTTGATCCCGAACGGTGGATCCAACGTGGCGACGCGCCCTATCAAGAGGGATTGATGACACCCGTGCCTGGGAGCTTTGTTCCCTTCTCAGAGGGAAATAGAGCCTGCCTGGGGTATCGATTTGCACTTGTGGAGCTGTGTGCCTCGGTAGTCGCTATCTTCAAATCATCGTCGGTGCGGTTGCTTACCCGGAGCGAGGAGGACGGAGGCCTGACGGACCGGTCGACTGATTCCTGGGAAACCGCACGGTACCGGGCTGAGCGTGCCCTGTGTGAGGTGAAGTTTGACATGAGTTTACGGGTCGTTCATGACGTTCCGGTGCAGTTGGAGGCCCGGAATTGAGGAGAGACGCGGGATGAAGATTTGAGGCATATATCAGAGGCTACTTTGGGGGCACGCAATAGAAGTAAATGGAATCAAAAGGAAAGAGGCTGTAGAAACTGGTAAAAAATATAGTCATTTCTGAAATTTCTTACAGAGGCTTCCGCGCAACTAGGTACAACCATGGTGTATCCAGACTCGCTCCTTTCTCGAACTCACTGGACAAGCCTTTTAGAAGCTCTCGCAGACCGGATGCTTTGGCACGATTGGCCTCGGTATCGCTTTGCTCTAGGCCGTGCGTCACTTCCTCCAGGCCCATCAAGACACATTGGTTCCAAATCGGACGATGCTGATCTCGAAATCGAAGTTGATCCCGGGTAATCGGCTCTAAGCCCACAGGCCTCACCATTTCCCCATCATGAGTGATCCACCTGTGTGAAAATTAGTTTCCAACCATTGTAATTTCAGGGGGAAGAAAGAAAGATTACTCACGAGGCAGCGTCCGGTGGGGTGGTTTGCATCATCGTCGCGACTTTGGAGGTCAGAGCCAAAGAAATTCCTTCAGGGCCAATGGCCTTTACAGAGGGAGCATCGATATCGAGCCATTGAAAGAGACCGCCAGGCTCTACGAGACGGCGTTAGTTTGGGTGAAATGGTATACCATTTCGATGAAATACCAGATGGACATACTGAGCAACATCATCACGTTACGCAGAAATTGGTGGACATTGTGACCATTGAGCAAGGTCATGAAGAATCGCACATTGACAATATCGTATTTCCCGTGGTATTCCTCAGGGAATGATTGGAACGCATCGTGTTTATGGAGGTTGACGTTGGGAGGTAACCATGCATCCACCGGGTACTGATCTCCAGAGATATCGAAGCCATCGATTTGCCAGTGGGGTAGCGAATGAGCCAAGCTGATGGGCCAAATGCTAATACATGGTGTTTAGTGTCATCATGCACACCATAGCCCAAGCTGAACTTACGCAGTGCCGGTACCAATATCGGCGACCTGGTGCGGGGTAGCTAGTTCAACCCGCCCTCTGGTGAATTGGTGCAGCAGATCATTGTCCGTGAGTTGAGTGATCAGAAAATGCTGGTAATTGAGACTGCACATTTCAGGTCAATCTCACCAAGGGAAAATAATGAGCGACTTGCTTACCGAATACTGGCTCTGGTGCTCCTATCGAACACATACCGAGTGGACTCAGAATTAGAAGTCATGGTTAGAGATAATGCATTCAAAAAGGCAATGGGAGGAGCCTGCTCGCATATTATGTTCCAATGAGACCGGACCGTGGGGCCGTTCAGCTGAAATTTGAAACAAAGCGATATTTTGGTACGTGAGATGACTTGTCTGTATACTACAGGCTAATGCGGCCCATTGGGTGGATCTCGCTGAGATCACAGCAATTTATGACTTTTCGGAACATCCCAGATTTTACCTTGAGAAGACCTGGATTTTATTTGTGCTAGCATAATGGCCTAGAAATTGAGATACGCTGTTTTGCTCAATCCGTATCTACACGCCTTTCTTCACCTCCTTTTCGTTCAAAAGGGAGATAACTTTGGCGACAGACGGTCGCGCCAGCATGGCATTCTGCCAGCGAGTGAAGTGGGGAAACTCCTCCGGTCGCCAGCCATGCTCGCCAGTTCGACTCTGCATGAAGAATGGGATCTGAAAGTTCCACATCACAAAGGCCAAGTCCGCATATGTGCATTTGTCTCCCACCAGCCATTCTTTGTCAGTCAGTGTGGTGTTCAAGACACCGGCCACTCTTTTTACCTCCGATCCATAGCGGACTTTAGCCGACTCGGGGGATTCCTTGTAGATATTCTCATGGAAGATATTAAACCTTAAAGACCGTCAGTACTAAAATTTGCGTGTTGATCCATGAAATGAAAGGCATACCATGCTGCTTGTCCAAAATATGGCCCCTGACCTGATGCCTGAAAAAGCGCCCACTGGATCAAATGATACTTTTCGGGGAAAGTATTATAGTTAAGCTTGTTGTCCTTGTCGTAGGTGTCAATCAGGTACTATATAAATTATTAGCTCTGTGTCCATCCAAGAGGTCAGCGGCATTACCTGGATAATTGCACCACTTTCCCAGAGTGTTAGGTTCGTGTTAGGATCAATAATGACTAGATTTTACCCGTCAGATGCCCTATCACATAATATACGTTGCCCTAGAACTCAGAAATACCTGGGATCCGTCCATTCGGATTCAAATCAGTGAGAGGAGGCTTTTTGAACTCGTCCAGCTCAACGTATGAGCTTTCATAAGGAAGATCAAGCTCTTCTAGAATGATGAGCACCTTGGAGGGATTCGGAACGTGATCTGTATGAAATCATGCGGTCAGTAGCTTATTGATCCTTTTTCATGACCTAGATTTGTAACGTAGGGTCAAAGCATGGGCAGGATTACCTCTCCACCATATCTTTATGGGCTTCAGACTAGTAGTCATCGTTCTCGAAAAGGTCAATGTAAAGACTGAACGTGAGGTGATACGAAGGGGTGAAGATAAATATGCCAAATTTTTGCCGTTGTATTCCCACTGAAAAAGTGCAACCTTTGAGCCTGGGCTGCTTTGAGCAAACTTGTCAATAACGTATCGCCTGGCTTGACAATCCCTGCCCATGGTGCCATCGCTACTCACCATATTTAGAAAGGATCAGCGTGACGACCGAGTTGGTATAAAACACACAGTGAGGTATTTAATTTGGCCCCCAAAGCCATGCGTGAAAGAAGACAAACCTCAAGATTAATTCCGTGGAAGCGAGATAGAATGTGGAAACTAGCGTGAATCTACGGAGTACCTCGCTAGGTCTTCCAATCTCGGGAGGCCTTATGCCTCGGTTGGCGGCGTGATATGTCGCGTTGCTTACAACGTACAGTAGCCCGGCTGCAGGTGCCAACTGTTCAGCTCCTCCATAGTTAAGGTCACATATTACTCTTGCCGGATTCAGGAGGGATCAGCATGGTGGCCAGGGTGGTCCTAAATCACAGAGTGAGGCATTTTATTTGGCCCCCAAAAGCATGCATGATCCTAACCAACTCTAGAGATCCTTCCGGAGGAAGTGGCATAACTTATGGCCAGCGGGAACATGCTAAATCTTCTGTGTAACCTCGCTAGGCCTTATGCCTAAGTTGGTGGCGAATGAGGTCATGCCAATTACTGACCGTGGCTCTACTGCAGGTGCCAACAGTTCAGCCTCCGTAGTACATCCTTCCGGCCCGCGTCTTGTATCATATTTTAGTTGACGGTATTCTGCCGTTATGGAAATACTGTATAAGCAATGACGGATATCAGTAATTCGTTTAGAAGAAACATGTTACACGCGAATGCTATATCGATATCCAAAATTTATCCTTTTCGCGGCAGAATAACAGCACAATACACTACATCGTATTCACAGACCCTGCTCTTTGTTGAAAGAAAGTCAAGTTTGGGGGAGACTTGACCGCAGGATACCTTGAGCCGTTGTATCGAGCTCGGATCAAGGTGCACGGGCCCCATTCGCTCCAAACCGTTATCTATCGTAACATACACAGTACGCAGTACGGAATGGAAGTGGACCCTGAGGCACTCAGACAGGAGAAAATACGTGATCAACATGCTGTATCTCGATCTCTAATGTATTTTGTGTCAGAAAATGGCAACATAATTTGCCACGCATTAAAATACACCGTATTCATGGTCTATCGTGGTTTTTGTTAACTGAGTGGACCACAATGAAGTAATTAAAGAAATCAGCAGAAATATATGGATCGGCAAGGTCCGGTAAACTATACCATTTTCAGACTGTACGACTTATTATCAGTCTCTATCGCGGTCGCTCCAGCAATCATATTTGTCTTCCAACCTCTGGGATCTGAAACAGAAAGATTCAGCGCGAGGCCAATGGCTTACGAAAACCGATGGAACCTGAGCATGAAGGCCCCTGCCCTGATCGAAAGGGCTCAGCAAGTGGTGAGTGGAATCTCTCGTGGTTGCAAAGATGAGACTGGGTTCGGCGGGTTCAGCATGTCATTGTACGATACTGCCTGGGTATCCATGGTAGCCAAGTCGGACACTACAGAGAGTCGTCAGTGGCTGTTTCCAGAAGCTTTCGCGTATCTTCTCCGCCATCAACACAATGACGGATCATGGGGGACAAATGTCTCGCCGGTTGATCTCATCCTCAATACCATGGCTGGTCTCTTGGCAGTTTTGGAGCATTGCCCTCTGAACGCAGCCAGCTTCCCGAAGGATGATGCAATGGGTCTTTCTGATCATGGCTCGAGAGTCTCACGAGCCACCAAAGCCTTGTCGAACGCACTGTGCAGTTGGGATGTAGAATCCACTCTCCATGTGGGATTTGAAATCCTTGTTCCATGTCTCTTGTCTCAATTGGCCCAGAAGGGTGTCAATCTGGAGTTCCCCGGCAAAGAGAGGTTGATGAAGTTGCATCAGCACAAGTTATCAAAGTTCAGACCAGAAATGGTTACGTCAGAGCATCAAACCACCTTTTTACATTCATTGGAAGGGTTAATTGATAAAGTCAACTTTGCAAACCTGCGACACCATTGCACATCCTATGGTGGCATGTTGGGATCTCCAGCATCAACCGCAGCATACCTCATCTACTCTTCTACATGGGATGAGAATGCAGAGGTGTACCTTCGAAATGTCATCCAGAAGTGCGGGTCCCATGGAGCAGTCCCCAGCGCATTTCCCACGCCAATTTTCGTGACATCCTGGACCATATCCACACTGCTGGCAAGTGGGTACTCCATGGATGAACTTTCTGACCATGGCATCAAAGATATCGCGGCCTATCTGGAGCAACTTTTAACCGAGCAGCATGGGTTAGTGGGGTTCGCCCCGAAGTTTGTGCCAGACGCGGATGATACTGCTCGATCACTTCTTGCAATGTCATATCTGGGGATCCAGATTGATCCAACCTTTTTAGTGGAGTACTTTGAAGCCCCAGATCATTTCCAGACCTACAAATTGGAGAGAAATCCAAGCTTCAGTGCCAATGCAAATACTCTCTTGACCTTGTTGAAGGCACCCAACGTGGCAGCCTATGTTCCCCAAATTGAAAAAACTACCCGCTTTCTGCTTTCCTGCTGGAAAAAAGGTGGGGCTCGAGATAAATGGAATCTGGCCCCTGAGTATAGCCAAATGCTGTTGGCAAATTCATTGCTCGAACTTCTCGCAGCATCGAGTGCCGGTTATTTGGTGGGACTTGCGACAGAGATTGTCACCTTTGAAGTCCCAATTGTTCTTTGTCAGTTATTGGCAAAAACTGTGAGTCGCCAGGCTGACAATGGGTCCTGGGCAAATTCAGTGGAGCAGACGGCATACAGCATACTTCTTCTCGCCTATATCCTCAAGCTCCCATGGCCAATGTCGCTCCGGGAGACTGCCCAGGCCTCACTAGACATGGGGAGAAGCTACCTAGCTATACACGCAAATGAGTGGTCTGAGGGCGCGTATATATGGATTGAAAAGGTCACATATCGACTCCCGACTCTTTCCGAAGCATATAGCCTTGCGGCAATGAAGATCTCGACAGAGGAGGTGTCATGGAGCTCCAAACTAAAAGATATGTTCATTTTGATGGGAAAGAAGATTGGGCACATGTCAAAATTCTTTGAACAGCTGCCAATGTTCCAAAAGACTTCCCATGGAGTGATGACCTCGGCCGTTGCAGAAGCTCACTTTTATTCCCTCAAGTTGCGGGAATCCAGACTCGAGATCTTTCCACGAGACAATATGGGGATGACGAAGGACAACTACCTGGACTTTATTCCAATCACTTGGACCAGCGTCAATGCCCTCTTTGACTTTCCACTTTCGGGGGAAACGATGTGGGACATGATGGTCATCTCCATGCTGAACTACCAGGCCGATGAGTATATGGAGTCAGTGGTAGGAAGGCTCCCAGAAGACTCCTTGATTCAAATGCAGTATGAGCTCCAGGTCGCATGCCGTGACGGAATTTTATCTCGTCTACAAACATCCGCCGGGTGTGTGAAGGAGCGTCCGCTGGATGGCCAGCTGCGGACACCACCGGAGGAGAACAACTCCTGTCAGACTCCACAGCCATCGCTGCTGAAGCCCATGGAGGTCATCAAGAAATATATCCAGCATGTGCGGTCCCATCGGCGCGTTACGGTGTGTCCGCCAGCCGCGCAGAGGGAAGTGGCCGAGGAAATGAATCAATTCCTCCGTGCCCATATGGCTCATAATGCCGATAACACTCGTCTGCAGAAAATGGATGTTCATCGCGATGGCCTGTTAAACCAGTCGTACTTTCATTGGGTTCGGACCACGGGAGCCAATGACACGAGTTGTCCTTACTCTTTTGTCTTCTTTCTCTGTCTCATAAGCGATGAAGGACGCCCTTATTTTACTTCCGCCAAGCAGAAATACTTTGCCCGGGCTTTGGCTCTGCACCTTGCCACAATGTGTCGACAATTCAATGACTATGGGTCTCATTCCCGGGACCAACAAGAGCACAACCTCAACAGTCTTGATTTCGCTGATTTTCATGAAGGCTTCGGCAATGGCTCCGAAGATAAAAAGCATATTCTTATGCAAATTGCAGATTTTGAGAGAAAATGCATGGAAATATGCTGTGAACATCTCGCCAAAGAGATAAGTGCCACCACCTTGGCACAGATCCGAGTGTTCATCGGTGTCACTGATCTGTTCGGTCAAATCTACGTTGCGCGGGACATTGCTAGTCGCCTGGAAAGCCAGGTTTAACGTGGTAATGAGCGGGAAAGCCTCCAAGTCACTTGAGTTGTTTTCAGTTTCCCCTCTGATTCTTGCAATTTACAGTATGGTCTTGAAAATGTTTGAATACGATGTATGGACGTGTATGATTCGTGGCTCGGAGGATTTTATCTATTTACAATACAGATGCTCCATACGAAATATCGCTATTTTCAGTAACAGTAGATCGCCCGGGTCCTTCCGCATTTGCGGTGGGGCACGTGCCTAAATTGGCTGTTATTAGCCTGAATCTCAGACTGGCAGAAAACAAAGATACATGAAATACCAATACACCTGCCTTTTTTGGGGCTGTGCAGAGCCAAAAGAGCTTAGCGTCGCTGTAAGACCGAAGACAGGGCCAAGGCACAATCCCATTCAGCCCGCCTCCGTTTCCTTCAACGAAGCTAGTGTCGAAGACAACCGAGCCAAACCTGCACCAGTGAGAAGTTGCAGTGAGAAGTTGCTGGGATAGTGGACGTAGCCAACACGAACGGAGGTTGGATTGACAAGCACACCCTCAATGCCCCACCCTCTCAATATAGACCCCAAAATACAAAAGACATGTATCGGACCACTTGTGTGTGGCATTGTCATTTCTACCAAAATTCTTGTAAACCTCATCTTGGAACGATCTTCCTTTCGTCAATATGACGGATGCAACGCTTCTGGTTGACAGTCATGAAATCTCCCTGGTGACCAAAGATGGCCCTTCTTCACTCATTCTCACAATGTCAGCTTTGTTGACCACCTTCTACCTCTTGTCATTCGGATGGAGTCAAATATTCGGGTTCAAAGTGCCCGTCTTTGGCGTGAAGTCCCTGTGGGAACCCATTGTGGTCTCTAACTTCCGGTTTTTTCTTCGGGCAGAGGAAATTTTGACGCAAGGATACAATGCTGTACGTAGTATAAGACTCGATTTCTCGGTTAGTTGCTGATGCGCGCCAGTGCAAGGACACCATGTTTCAATTCCGCCGTGCCGACACGGATATGCTGGTCTTACCTCCAAAATATGTTGATGATATTCGCAAATTACCCAACCATGTGGCGAGCCCTACCGTGGCTCATGTTCATAACTTGATGGGATCGTCGACCAACATGCATATCATTCTTCGTAATAATCTGCATTTCCGCACGCTGCAGCTCAAATTGACCCCGCACCTCAACGCTCTCACCCGTCCAATGCAGGAAGAGGTGAATTTTGCGATGGAGCAGGAGCTGACAAAATCTGAAGGTAAGTAAGATGGAAATGGATGTGTAAGGGGAAATGGTTAATCAGATAATTAGATGAGTGGGTTACCATAAAACCCTACCATACACTCCTGGACTTCGTTGCTCGGGTCAGTGCGAGAATATTCCTCGGAAAACCGCTCTGTCGGAATCCAGAGTGGCTAGAAGTTTCGACGCAATTTACGGAGAATGGTATGCAACACTCGATGCATCGCTCCCATCGCATCATGCTAACTCCTAGGTAGTCTTCGTATCGCTGGTCTTTCTTCGCCTGTTGCCCATGTGGACTCATGGGATTGCGAACTGGTTCATGCCGTCTTCCTACAAGGGCACCGCGTATGTTCGAAAGGCCAAGAAACTCCTTGTTCCTGAAATCCTCCGCCGCCGAGAGAACGAAGCGAATGGAATCGAGGAGGAAGAGGAAAGCAAATTGAACCTGCTATCATGGATGATGGAGATCGCCACGGCAGAGGAAAGTGACCCGGCGTCTCTGGCACACTTGGAAGTTGTGATGTCATTGGCATCCATCCACACCTCCCAGATGAATGCCGTTCATGTCTTGTACGATCTTCTGGCACACCCCGAATATCTCGAGCCAATTCGCAAAGAGATCCGGGACGTGGCCAAAGAATTGGGTCCATGGATGACCTGGGAGAAGCCCGCCTTCTCTAAGCTTCGTAAACTGGATTCATTTATGCGTGAATCTCAGCGGTTCAATCCTCCCACTCTTCTCTCCATGCATCGCGTTCTCCTTCAAACGGCGGAACTTTCGGACGGGACTATCTTGCCCAAAGGGGCCCATATCAGCATGGCCGTGAACGCTATTCAAAATGACCCCGAGGTGACCCCCGAGCCAAAGGTTTTTGACGGGTTTCGTTACTACAAACTCCGGCAGCGTGAAGGTGAGGCACATCTTCATCAGTTCTCGACCACGCAAGATCGGATTCTCAATTTCGGCCACGGTCCCAACTCTTGCCCCGGTCGCTTTTTTGCGAGTCTGGAGATCAAGATCATCTTGGTCCGTCTGCTGATGGATTTTGAATTCAAATTCAAACACGGAAACAAAAGACCGGAAAATCTGCGGGCGCATGAATTCATTTTTCCAAATCCTGATGCGGAAATCTTGATGCGTCGCCGTCCTGCTTCGGAGCGACTGGAGATTTGAAAATGAATGCCAGTGTTTGCAAGAAACTGTCCGTTGGGTCCTAAGGAAAGCGTCAATATTACTCAAGCCTTGGTGGCGAAGGGGTTCCAAATTATAGTTCATAGTGTACGTTCATCTTGCACGGTTGGTATGGGACCCCCACCCCCTTCTTTTTCTTTTTGTTTTTCTTTGCTTTTGGCTTTTCTTTTTCTTTCCTTTCCTCCTTCTCTCTTCTTCCAAAAAATTACCAATTAGGCAGAAGGAAATATTTCACCGTAATTTCCCAGACAAATCCTATGGCTGGGCCAGTCATAACGCACTTGTCATTAGTGAGTGGGGCTGGATAGTAGTTGGATAGCCTCAAATCGGGCGACAGGGATTATCAGACAGCAGGATCACTCGGCTGGAGCCTTGTTTCATCTATTTTCCATAAGCCATTCTTTTAGCGCGAATTACTTCCTTTGTTACATGCACCTCCCGCCGTACTCCGGTTTTAGTGCCGCCACGCTTTCGTAGCAATGGGTAGATAAACAGACATCATCCCCCCCCCCTTTTTTTTTTCTTCCCGTATATATAAATCAAGAGTGAATCTTTCGGGGGCTCGAAGAGATTGTGACCCGAAACTACAATTCTCCATGTATTGGCTGCGCACAATTGCGCTGGCCACCGCAGCCACCGCGGCGAGCTTGTCACAATATGCCACGAACGGTTCGTCAAGAATGATTTCACGGCTTTTCGGTCGTCCCTTTCTCGAATTATCTAATCCATTTCGGATCCCCAACAGGTCGTTCTGGTTGGGGCACTTTGCCGTCACCAAACCTTCCTCGGTATCTCACGGACGGGGTAAGTATCGCATCCTTATTAGCCCCAGCCATTTTCGACACGCTAACGTATGCCATTCCCAGCCTTTTGAACATGGATGGCCTTGGGGCAGAGCTGACCCGACTGGAGATCCACCCAACACTGGCGTGACGCGCCATTACCATTTCACGATCACGCGTGGCTTTAAGTCTCCCGACGGCTTCAACAAGAGCGTGATCATGGTGAATGATCAGTTCCCGGGCCCCGCGATTGAAGCCAACTGGGGGGACATGATCGAAGTGACGGTGGTAAACAACATTGACAGCCAGGACGAAGGGGTGACTCTGCACTGGCATGGCATGACCCAGAAGAAGACTCCCTGGTACGATGGTGTCCCGGGAGTCTCGCAGTGCCCGATTGCTCCCCGTGGCGGTCGCTTTACCTACAATTTCCAGGCAGATCAATTTGGCACTGGGTGGTACCATTCGCATTACAGTGCTCAATATGATGACGGACTGTACGGACCCATGATTATTCATGGCCCAGTCCAGCCAGAGGTCAATTATGATTATGATCTAGGCCCCGTCATGATCTCCGATTACTATCATATCAGCTACTACAAGGCCCTGCAGCTGAGTTTCTCCAAGCCACCACATGCGCTGAACGTGGACAACAATCTGATCAACGGCAAAGGCACTTACGACTGCAATTCCACCACGGCGGATGCGGGCTGTTTGCCTGGGGCGGGATACGCGAAGTTCCAATTCCATTCAGGGAAGCGCCATCGACTACGACTCATGAACACGGGATCACTCGCGAATCAGAAATTCAGCATTGACAATCATGAGATGACTGTCATTGCGAATGACTACGTTCCCATCAAGCCATATAAAACCAAAACGGTGACCCTGGGTGCAGGCCAGCGAACTGATGTCATTGTTCATGCCACCGGTTCATCTACGGACGCTGTGTGGATGCGATCCGATATCGACATGGTTTGCCTGCAAACCACCGCGACAATCAGCACGGGGCTTGCGGCGATATATTATGAGTCGGCGAACACAACCGCTGCCCCTCGCACTGAAGGGACAACCTGGGAAAGTAACAACTGTCGTAACGACCCGTTAAATCAGACGGTACCCTATTATCCATTAACACCAGCCCAGCCAGATACCGTCCAGACGATTGAAATTACGGTGGGCTACAACGCGACCGGATTTATTGTCATGTTTATGGACAATTCATCCTTTCGTGCTGATTACAACGACCCGATCCTGCTCGATGCCAGAGAAGGCAATCTTTCTTTCCCACGGGAACGAAACGTCTACAATTTTGGTAGCAACTCCACAGTGCGGTTGATTCTGAACAACACCTATGCTACTGTGCATCCCATGCATCTTCACGGCCATAATTTCTGGGTTCTGGCGGAGGGTGTGGGAACCTGGAATGGAGAAATCACCAACCCATCCAATCCACTACGTCGCGACACACATAACTTGCAGCCTGGAACAGCGGACGAGCCGTCCTATGTGGTTCTGGAATGGACGCAAGACAATCCGGGCATTTGGCCTTTTCATTGTCACATGTCGATTCACTCTAGCGCAGGAATGTTCATCTTGGCCATGGTGCGTATTACATTGAATGCCCAAGTCATCAGGCTTTTAGACCGCTAACTCGAAGAATTGATAGGAGCAACCGGATTCGATACAAAAGGATATGCAAATCCCGATGATCATGGCACAAACTTGTCGTGATTGGGATAGATTCAGCAATACCTCATTCGTCGACCAGATTGACTCGGGTGTATAGTTAGATTGTAAAGATATAGCAAAAGGCTGCGGAAGCAACGGTGGAATATAGCTGACACGTTATCCTGTCCCACCACACTTCACACTTTGACTATCATGTAACATATCACTTCCACGTCAAGTGTTAGAGGGTGATATGTGGGCAGATGGATTCCTTCATTCATCCCAAACCAGCCCATTTACCCACATCTAGCACATCTAATGGAGGCGCCGGTGGCGTTGACGCCGGATTATCTATTCGGCCACTTAGTATGCTAAAAATGCTTCATCCCTATCCCCAAGACTAGACTTCACACCTCCATAGAGTCATTTAACTCTCGTTTTTCCCTCCTTAAATTCCGCTACCCTATACTCGATGCTTAAAGGGAATCAGGGGCTCACTTACTTTCTTCGCCCCCTGATTAGCTGTCGGTGCGTGCTCCCGCACCCACCGTATAAGGGCCCAGGGGTTTACCCTATTAAAAACTAGAAGATTATCTTGAACCACCGGTTAATTCAGGTTCAGCTTTAAGGAACTTCAAGCTTTTGGAATCTATATGTGGCTTAGATGCTGCACTTTAGTGTTCCTAGTCACTACATTATGGGACTTGACAAAGGGGGAGAATCATGAAGCAACACTTCGAGAATCGCAATTGGTGACCACAGGGCAGTTTTAGGGGCGGTTCTATAAACAGGGTAGCCAAGCAAAGCGATGGCGCGGTGATGAGTGGTCCGCCCTCTCAATCGTTGATGCGTTGTTTTTCATTAGGGAATGATAGAGGTTGCAAACCCCTTTTCATACAAAGAGAGCTCGTTGATGATGGAAAGCCCCTAAAAGAGACGACCGCTAGGCTGAAGCTTATGTCCGAGTACATAACAGCCGAGATGGAATTATCGCAAGAAATTCGCTTGCTATGGTCGGATAAGTCAGACTTTCAGCATAATGCCAAGGCTAGTCTCTTAGAATTGACAACAGAGATCAGGGAGATGAAGCAGGCGCAAAAAAGCTAAGAGTGTCAACTCGGGAATTGTTTGCTGAAAAGGAACATTCTTATAGCAAAGTGCTTTCGAAAGTACGTGACGAACAACGAAAGCTTTCTGGTGAGCTCCAAGAAAAGAAAGGACAATACAAGCGGTGTGCAAGACGAGATGAAGAGCGATCATAAGTTACGTGCGGACGAGAGCCACATTAGAGCCAAAAGAGAGCAAAACTTGAACACCAGGCTTGAATTGGTCGCCGCAAGAGAGCTAGGATCGAAATAGAATGCCACAAAGTTTAAGAGGAGGAATCGCTGCTAAACAAGCATCTGAACGACTTCCAGCACGAAAATGAAGACGGCATAGCACAAATATCCCAAGGTATGCTAGAATTAAGGAAACGAGACCTGAAGAAGCGAAATATGCTCCCATTTTTGGGACTTTTAGCTAGAGTGGGCCTAACTGCTGCTAGCGCTGTGACAGGACTAATTCCCTTAGCGGGAGCTAGGGTAGGATTGATTGTTAGTAGCGCCAGTGGGATGAAGCTATCCCGGAAGGTCGAACATGAAGCTCCATATAAGAACTATCATGGCTCGTTTCTATCCAACTCCTCCACGGCAACTTTCAACGCAGCTCAAATTTCGGACCTTTTCTCCAGTGTTAATAATTAGTATAGAGTAGTAATGTCGTCTTGATTGTAGTCTTCGACATATATCGCTATTGCCTAGACATTTCCCATGATAGGATAGTGTCGACATGAGATACAGACTAGAAGGACTAGCTTCTTTCTGTCAGCACGATCAACAAGACGGTCGAAACATGCTACGAGCTGTTGTGCGGACTCAGCCCCAGCCTCATCTAAAGCATCCAAACAAATCGCTCTCTTTATGCTAGACATGAAGAAACACATTACTATGAAGGATCCCACAGTTTTCCATGATTGTCGGTATCTAAGTCCGTACATGAGATTCGCAAACATTCATTATAGCAAACAAAACGTGTATGTAGCATGAGGGATTTCGGGACTGACCGAGGGTCTATAAACCGAGCGCTTAAACTGGGAAGGGGCAATCCAAGCTGATTTGGGCTCTAGTAGGATTTCTAATGGGGATTGGAATTAATGCCAGATCCTGACATCGACACGTACAAGCTTCGTCAATAGTCTCGGTTGAAGCTGGATTGGCTCCTGGAGGGCTTATGGAGACCTATAACACGGTAGCACGCTCCTTCTATGATAATTGCAGTGCCCTACTTTTCGAACCAAATTGGCGTATAGATCATGCTTAAGCGCGGCATAATCCCTAGTCATATGCTACTGCTTTTGCATCCTAGTCAGCCATTGTTCCTGGCCTATACTCTATTCTCAATGCCAGTCAGCCCCTGACTGCAATTCTTCGCCCGCTGATTCGCTCCGCCGTGCGTGCTCCCGCCTCACCGGACCGTCGCCCGAATGAGATTAGGGTCCAAGGCCCGTCGATCGACCGTGTGGAGGTAATACGAGAAGAATGATCTATCTCAATCACGAACCGAACGCGTCGCGCCCGACGTAGACGTGTAGTTAGTGTAGACCACTGTTAGGGGCCGGAGTGAACTAATATCACCTCAGTAGTGACCCTTTTCTTCCTTCAGGAACGAAAAACTTTCGGTATATAGACTGTCGGCCATTCGGTCACTGAGCATCATGGATCTCTTTTGGTATAACGCGGAACACCGTCTCTGGATATGTAAGTCCTGCCAGACCGGAGTCGCCCCAGCCTCGATCCTAGGTCACCTTCGGAACAAACGCTATCGTACTTATCCCACCGCGAGGACCGAGGCGTAACGTGTAGCCGTCGCCAAGGAAGTGTGGAAGGCGACCCCGTTCGACCCCCTCATAGAACCGTTCCGGCCACCGGCCCCGGAGTCTCGGCCTATCGTCGGATTATCCATCCACGATAGCTATGCCTGCCCTGATTGCGATTCGTATATCGCCCGAACACTTAAGACTATCCAGGCCTATCTCTTTAAGGCTTATGGCCGGCGAGGCTATCGCGGGCGACCCCAGGAGACAGACCGACCCGGTACCCCGGTCAAACCGGTGAGCTGCCAGCGCCTCTTTAAGGCGGGCAAGGCTTCTCATTTTTTTGTCGTTACGCTAGAAGCCCGGGCACGCCGAGCCAGTCAGGTACTTCGCATGACCGAGGCGGAATTCGTTCAGTCCTAGGTAGACGAAGCGCTACGACGATCGGATAGTATCGCGGAGGTAGAAGATACTATCGCACCAGTGGAGAGCGATATCACCGAGGTCTCTCCCTAGCTCCAACTCACTCGGTAGCCGAGATACGTCCGAGGGCATATATTTAACGACGTCGCGAGGCTCGCCGCCCTACCAGACCCTATGGCGGAGCCGATCGTGGTCTTAATCGAGCGTAGCATCCGGAGACTGATCTAGCTTGCCTTGGAGTCGATCTCCTCCCACCGGATCAAGCAGTTCGACCAGATCCGCCTAAATAAGTTCGTTCATCGACCCAGCGTGTGGGAGCGACCGACCCAGGTAAAGCCTCAACGGTCCACGTATACCCGCTACCAGCAAGTCTGGGTCACGCTGCTTAGCTTCGTCTACCGCACTAGCGGGCCAGAACAGTCAATCGAGCTCCGTTACTAGTTCACTACAGCCCAACTGACTGCAATCGATGAACTTGAGCGATGGGCACAGCGGCGGTTTCGAGTAGAGAATCCTCGTGCCAGCGAAGAGGCGCCTTACCCGGACAAGGAGATCGTCAAGGAGGTCACGGCTAGCCGATAAGCCTGATAGAGGAGCAACTCGACCGTGCGTGTCTAGACCTTTCGATCGCGCTCCTCGACTACGAGATCCGAGGAGATCTATTTGAGAGTCCACTCGTGGGTTTATAGCCGCGCTAGGCATCGATGCCCGAAACCAGACCTACCACGGACCGGCTACTTATACCAGTCGCTTGTCTGGCTTAGTGAAGATCTCGCAGATACTCGTCGCGTAGCAGGCAGTCTATCTGGCCGAATATGGCCACGTTGAACATCCTGGCGATGCGCTAAACGAGATACGCGACCGTTTTCTGGTGTACGGAGTCCGCGCACCGTTCGAGTGGATTACCCGCCTACGGATATATGGCAAGAGAATCCAGAACATCTACCAGCCTAGGATACCTCATCTGGAGCGACGATCATCAGTCTCTTCACTACCGCGAGCTCCAGTCACCATGGACGGACTCCAGCGATTCGTGCGGACACAAGTTGCGATTGCGCAATACGAGCTTCAGAGACTTTTCCTGCTTGATGAGAATAAAGAACGAGCCGACGTGGTGCCTCCTCTGCCGCTACACCAGCTCACGGACGACCCTACTGTACTATGCCGCACGGGAATGGGACCCATTCCACGCTTTTCGTCCGTGCGGCCCATAGTAAACCCTCCGGTGGACCGCCATTACACGCAATTTGTCCGTGCGTTGTCATCCAATCGCAGCGGCCGATATCACCTTTTCCCGCTCATTCTGTCAATTCGTCCAGGGTATAATTGAAAAAGGAATATGCTTTCTCAGACGCGACGCGTTCCTGAGAATAGTGGGTATCGCTCAAGATTTTGTCATGATTCTAAAATTTTAGTTTCACAGTATTCAGTGTTGTAACCAAACAATCATGATAGCCAGTCAAGCCGTAAGTTCCAAATCCCTAAATGGCACACCTACACCAACCCTCACCGGTATATCCGGTCTCTGCTCGGGATTGGCCGTCCCTTCCCTTGTTTCTAGACTGGGGTGAACATGTCGTGATATGCACACTCTGCCGGTATGCACTTTCAACTGAAGGTGCACAGGCGAGTAGCCATTTCCGGAAGAAACATCAAATCCCATGGAGGCAACGGGAAGGACTCGTCGGTATCTTCACCAGCAGGACTTTCGAAGCGGTAGCTTAGCCAGGCCTCGACCTAATGGGTCCCCACGCCATTTGGCTCTCCGAGTATTGATGGGATTTCAGTGTCGGCAATGTTCGTACATCAGCATAAGCCTCGACCTCATGGGTCGACACTTGATGAAGATACATATTCCTGATAGGCCTTCTCCACAACCAAACCTCGAACTGCTGTATGCAACAGTCTCTCTACAAACTTGGACCCAGTCAAGAGCAACCCAGTCATACTGGGTAATACCCTCCGATCATGACGCTCCCGATCAGGTTGTTAATGATAAAACTCCGCACGGTACCGCGAATAGTAATTTTCTACATGATCTCCGACAGCGGGAGTCCCGGTTTCAAACAGCCGACCAACATCAGAATGCCTATGCTTTTACTGGAACAGCTACCTATGAGAAAACCCGTCCCTGGCTGGACCGGACACGCTGGATCAGCACGTATCAAGGAATCCCACGCGAGATTTTAAAGCGAATGACGCTGCTCCCGACGATCTCTAGCGCTACACATGGCCTCCAACTAGGAGGCTACCAGAACCGAACCTTCGCGAGCCCGGCTGCAGATGAAGAACAGATCTATCATCTGATTGCCACCCCTGATACAGTCCTTGACCGCTGTGAGGATACCATGCGGCATACAGGTCAACCATTTCTAGCATGGCTGAAGAGCCACATGGTTGCTGAGCCATCGCCGCAACCTTTCTCTTTCCTTGGAACACAACAAAGCAGAAGTCGGTACCGCCGCACATGGAAACAATTCATTGCCTTTGTTCTCCACGCCTTTCGGCTTGGGCCGGTAATTACCCTTGAAGTGTTGCGGCTGACTTTACTTCCTCAACACCTGCCACAGTTGGAACAGCTTTGGGCCAATTCGTTCGAGACAGGCTCTCGAAGCTCTTCTCCTCGACCATGTTTCGCCAGAGAAATCCCCTGTTTAGGGGAGCAAGAGCCGGACGCTCAAGGCGAACGCGCGCTCAGCCCCCTGTTCGGTGATGAAGTATTTTCGTCTGATAGCGATGAAGATAAAGACCTCACTGGGAGACCGGACGCCATGGCTCAGAGCGACGAGCTGCTGAATTGCTGGAAACCTGCAAGTATTGGCCCTCTAGAAACATGTTCGCGACCAGGATCCAGCCTTCTCTCACCACGGGCTCCTTCAGACCAATTGGCTGAGGCACTTTTCAAGCTCTGCGTGCTGCTGATCACGCAACAATTCAAAGACGGGCAGCCGCATTCTAGTGTCCTTGTATATTTCAGCGGGGTTCTCGGCATCAGTTCCAATGGGGGCCATTTCCTTCCGGCAAAACTAAGATTACAAGGGCTTAGTAGATGAGTGGAAAGCCAAAGCATGAACTTAGTGATTTATTCTAAATTGGTTCTTTATCTTTATCTTCGTTTCTTATCTTCTTTCACGCATACCGCGAGATACCCCTTTACTCTATATCTATTCCACATCCATTACGATTATCATTCCTGCTTATATTTACCGGGACTAGCATCTACCATTTTAATTTTCAACAAATAAATTCCCATATAGCTCTCTCACACTTTCTCTAACCTTTACATAAGTGCTACACTATATAGATCCCGACAGGCTATACTTCTAAAGTTCATGTTAATTGTTTATGGCTAGGCCATAGGATCCAATAACTCATATTAATACGGATAGAGACATTAAGAGTAACGCATAGCTTAAATAGAGAGAGAAAATGGAATGGTATTTTAAGTGGTATAGGAGAAACGATCAAAGAGATGGGATGAATAGGGCTAAGCACACTACTCGGAGCTAGAAGTCCCCGGAGTAGAGGCCCACGCTTAGATAAAAGACTTTTGCGACCTCACTAAAGTGTTTTCAGTGATGGGACAACTATATTATCCAGATTAGCCTGTAGCATTTCGATGGTCTACTGCATAGCTACCGCATTTGAAGCACTGCTTCCCAAATACCCTAATGCGACCGACATCAACTGCTGTGTGACCTAAGTTCTACTCAGCTCGGTGACTATATTATAGTAATCAGTGTCGAATTCCTTGTAGATTGCCGGGAGATTCTGGAATCCATCTACGTATTCGGCCAGAATCTGGCATTCAAGATACAGATTTTGCCGGACAGTGTTGATGCGACTTAGGACCTCTTCGTGATGAATGTAGCTAAAAACTCCGATTGTCTGAAGAAGCAAAAAAAGTAGGTAAGTTGCTGTTTTTATTCTAATCTCGAGATAGGAAAGAAGGACTCACTCGTCGAATTGGGTCAAAAAACGCGTTTTCTCCCGAGCCAGTTTTTATTGCAGCTTGCAAGAAACCATTAAACGCCTTTTCTGCTTGTGGGGCAGTAAAGGTGTTCTGAAGCAACCCATTTCTATCCGGTTTCATGTAGAAAATCCTGCCTTTGATCATATTTAGCTCCTTCTCCGCCTTTAGAAAGACGTCGCGGTAGTTCACGCTCCCCAGAACGCTATAGAGGCGATCGTTCGGAATCAACGAGTTTCCATCTGCAATAGACGGAAGCGATTTGAAAGCGCTAACAGACGTTGCCCAGTGCTTCTCCCATTTTGCACCGTTAATGACCTTTAAAACGATTTTCGTGCTGGATGGGAGTATCCCACCCACAGTAGTACGGAAAAGGGCCGAAATGATACTTTTCTGCAACTGTTGTTAGGATGTATTAGATAACGGGCATCTACCATTCACAACACTTATATCTACCGGATGTTCAGTGTCTAATTTAATCTTCGAGCTCACATCCAAAGGGTCCAACATCGCAATAGCAACTCGACTACACGAGTTCCTAGTCAAGCTAAAGCAAGCCATGTTAGCATCGATATTGTCCAGGTTCTTCTCTCGTTCCAGAGGTCGATGCTGATATATACTCAAAGACCTTATAAAGGACAGTTTTACCAGCCGAACCCTTAAATAAACCTCCAGCGGGGGGCCACGCTAAGGCTTGGAATGTAGATTAAAATGTTTAGATAATACCATTCATAGCCTTGGGTCTTATGGCCCGTTTCTCCAGAGAGTGGAAACTAGTATCGAGATACTCATCCTCCTAGTCGTAATAGTCTCTCTTTGCTAGGTTTTCGCCTGTCTCTGGGTTAAGATAGTTATCTAGATCTTCGTCGTAAGGATCGTAGGATTGAGGATAGGTGGATAAAGGTGTGCCATTAGCCGTGTAGTAGAGCGCTTTCTTTCTCCACTAGTTACATCCTATCTAAGAGCCACCTTAGTTGTCTATCGCCAGAGTGACTTTAGCATCATTATAGGTGTTATCGGCGTAATTACCTTTGTTAACCTAGTGGTAATTTAGGAGCGGTACTGGATCGCTTTTATAGTAGTAGTGCTGTGGGCTATTCTAAGTGACGCACCAGCCTGATACTATCGTTCATTAGCTGAGTTTCATATTCGTCGAAGCTAAGATAAGGGAAAGACTATACCATTAAGATCCACGGCCATTATAACGCTCACCTTATCACTCTTGTAGGAGCCGCTATAGCTAGTCTAGTAATAATTAGTAGTGAGGTTATTAAACGTATTATCTATATAGTAAAATGCTTTATTGCCTCTATTGCATTTGCTTGTTCTGGACTCGCTTTTAAATCCTAGATAATCCCTATCTCTAGTGTTAGAAGTATAAAGTTCGATTTCACCAGAATGGTACTACCCTATTCTTATCTATTAGTGAACAATTTCTTATATCTATTATGTGGATATAAAGGTGTAGTAGCGTTTATACTATTATAATCCTTTCTACTTCCTCTCTAAGTGTAGCTTTTAGGGGTAGACGTGGTCGTATAATAAATTAGCATGCCCTATTTACTCTGGTTAAATGAAAGAAAAGCAAATTAGAAAAGCCATACTAGAAAATGTTCTTTTTTAGAAAATAGAAGACTCACGGCGCTACTGCGGCATTTACTCTTGTCATATCCGATAAGAGTATATCTACTATCGTAAGTAACTAAAGGGTTACCTAGGTCTACACACTTACTTCCACGATAATAGTTTTGGTTAAGACTGTCGCTGACGGCTGATATGAGAATAGACTAAGTAGCTATTGTGGACTTCTTCTATAGTAGCACCTATGCCTTAGTCACGTTTGAGGAACCGAGGAGTGCCTTATGCGCCGTGAAAGAATAGTCATCTTTGGTTTTGGAGATATTAGTAAAGCAAGAAAAAATATTGATAGGGGGGGGAAAGCGTATATGTTAAGTTAACTAATGTGCTTACCTTAGTCCGATGCCTAGATTAGGGATCCTCCAATGCCCACTTCTTTAGCCTATTCTAGTTTTTGCTTAAAGGTTATTACGTTATTATATAAGATCCATTAATTAGTGTTCCACTAAAAGTATAATACTGCTGTATCTTTATCATGAACGGGCGTAATACTAGAGTCTTTCTCCAGAATATTAGCGATCTTGTAGTATGCGAGATAACCGCTGGTGTCTGTATAGACTCCTATATCACCACCGCCACTAAAAGAGCAACCTAGTGTCCCATAACTGGTATCTAATAATGTAAAAGATCGACCATAGAAGCCAAAACCTAATATAACTTAAGATAGATCTATATCTACCCGCCATAAGAGCTCTACGGCTATTTTAATCTCTATGAGATTCGTGTGGCCTTAAATAATGCTTCTACTAATGTATATCTAGGAATTAGAGAAGTTCTTCCTCACTATGACTTTTTAAAATTTCAACTTATATTGCGTTATTAGCGTCCTATATACCTATGGTATGTAAGTAGTAAATATAAATGTGAAGATGGGATCTTACGAACCGTGCAGGTCATATATCATCTTCGAACAGGATTAGTCTTTAATAGGATAATGGTATTCGAGTGTTACTCACGAGGTTAACCTAATCGGCATACTTTAACAGTCTAGTAATATCAAACCATTTCAAGTACTAGTAGGACGAAGGAGCCGTAAAAGTGATACCAAGATCTCGTCTAGAGGCATTAAAGGTGCTTCGTAGCTCTTTAAGTAGTTTAACATAGTTATCTATGTCTCTCTCTTTCCTACCACGGTCTCCGGCGCTAGGGTACTCCCTAAAATGATTTATAAGTATTAGATTTAGTGCGCTAATAGTACCAGCTCGGAAATAGATCACACGTACTAATTAATATCAACCCTATTAAATCTATACTAGTTTAAAAACTTGAGCACATTAGTGGTAAATTGCGAACGATTATTAGCATCAGCTATAATCTCCCTAAAAAGTGGCTATGTGTCGGTATCATTATCTAAGAAGCTCTAACCACCAATACTAATAAATATTTTTAGGTCAGAATTAGTTTCCTTAGCTATAGTAACATTGTTAAATAAGTCCCAAGACATGTCTAATTCCATTAGTATAACCTTATATATATCGGGATCTAAGTATGTAAAAGCAAAGTTAAGGTAAGTCAACGAGCCCACTAATATTATAACGAGAGTTAGTAAAGTCGGTTCGCCTTACCAAGAATCTAGGTTAGATAGCATATAAGGTAGATCACTAACGCTTATCTAGTGGCACTTAGAATTGGCACTCTAGCCTTTATAGTATCCAATCACTATAAAGAATCAGTACATGGAATTAACCCTATTTCTCTTTATAGTCCGCTGCTTACCTTTCGATATAGGGCTAGCACTAGAGCTACTATCAGGAGGGGAGGGTTCTAGCACGCAGTTACTCTAATAACCGCTACTATAGAAGTCTTCTGTTATTCTATAGAAGCTATATTCTGAATAACTAGAGTAATTTTACCTTAGTGAAATGGATTATTAGAGGGGAAGACTTTTAATGACATACTAAACGTTTAGTGGATAGGTCGCATTTTTTGTGGTAGCATATTATCCATATTTAGTAGTAGCATCGCAGTTAGAAAGATAACTATCCCCGCAGTAAGTTAATCCATAACCGTAGTAATCACTAGCACCATAGCATGCTCTATTGCTGTATAGATTTGAGGCACTGTAGCTATAGTCATCTCGCGCGGCTAAGGTCTTGGACTTATGTAATCTTCCGTGGGATAAATGCTTATGACCATGGGAATAAGTTTTATGGCCTTGTGCACTAACACCTAGCCCTACTATATATAGCTAGCTTAGTATGAACAACCTCCCAAGATGGAAGAAGTATTTTAAAGAGACTATAGTAAAGGGTGCTAGCTCATTAATGGAGAAAGAGAAATTGCGAAGAAGGGGGGAATTGATATTCTTTTCTGGCATAGTAAACGTCGATGGTATTATAAAAATTCGTTTAAGTGTTCCTAGGTTTCTGTTTCTCTCTTTATTCGTCTCTATACCTTTATGTCTGGCTATCCCGTCCCATAGCCTAGCTAATTGCGTTCTCTACTTCTACTCCTATGTGAATTAGTTCTAATATGAATGCTCGCGTACTATTTAGGCCCTTAATAGAATGGTGGTACCTAGGCCTAGTTAGGAATAGTAATAAATTCATATACGTTGGTTATATGCTTCCTCTCGGTCGATTTTTGTCTTTGATCAACTTAGTGCTGATTTTTTTTATCTCTTGTTCCCCCTTCTTCTCCCTCTTTCTATATTTTTCCGTCTTTCCCTTTGTAAGGTGATATTAAATAAGCTCTTAAGCTATAAGCCTTCTGATAAGTATAAAAGCCTCCTTGTGTATTAGTGGAATAGGAGGGAAAAATATATATATACCGGTACTTATAATCCGCGGTATTAAACTAGCTATTAAAAGAAGTGGGCGCTATTCTGCTAAGACCTACACTAAATGATATAGACATTGCCCGACCCTTTTCTATTTAGTTGGAATGGCTAGGGTTTATTGGCATATCTATATACGCGCGGCCAAAAAGATAAATTTATAATCTATTTTTACGCACGCTTGGCGACGTGCGGGCCGATCTAGTAAGAAAAAACCAACCATAACCATATATAATTGTATAGGAGAGGAGAGAGATCCTAGGATTAGTAATAGATAATTATGTAAGACTGTTTATGTTATAAATATCCCTACTTATAAGATATAGCTACTGCGAATATAACGCCTAGGCGGTCTAGAATGGTTCGGTAACCCGTAGGGGGATAGGCTATCCACACTATACCACGTAGTAAATAGACTCCCTAAAGGATTTGGTGGCTTAGCGGCTTAGCGTTAAAATATACTCTAATTAGGCTAGGCCCTCTATCTAGTGGATATAAGATCCGTATGGCCCCTAAAATATATTAAATCATAGGGTCCTTAGCCCCACACTCAATAAAGTTGTTCCTGATTTTTAGTGTATAAAAGCCGTAGATTAGTATTCTATGCGATATAAGAATATAGCCTATTAAGGTATACTATTATGATGCCTAGTCCTTAGTAAATACCTGCCTTGTAGCTAGTATAACTGGCCGCTAATTAAATATGCCGATTTCCTAGGTAGTCAGTGTAATAGTCTAAGCGACTATTTTAGCGTCGCAGAATAACTAGAAAATGTTATGGGAAGAGATTCAAGATAGCCTAGAGGAGGTAAAGGATCGAGAGCTAGCCGAAAGAAATGGATAATTCGAAGAAATTTTCACTATCTAGCTACATTCTTGAGATAATAGTTCTAGGCACGATTTTAAAGGCTCCAAAAATAATGGGTTATAGCGATTTGATTTGATATATGCGTGTTTTAGCCGATGTAAGGGTAATTTCCCTTATGGAGGGGATGGTGGGGTCTAAAGGTGAGAACTAGAAACGAGGAAAGCAAAAGATCTATTGTCTTTTAAGATTGGCTTAGCTTATACTCTAACCGAAGAATTCTAGAGGGAAGTAAAGTATTTAGAGACCTGTACCCGCCATCTAACTAGGTGGTAGAATTTTCACTGATAGCTTGTGTAAAAGGTTATGTATTTCTTATCAAGATTCCGAATTGCCTCTCTGTGTTTGATAGGGCTTGTTGCTATTAATGTATAGTAATTCACGTAGTATTCCTATCTATGGGATCTGTTGAATGTAACGGAAGCATGCTTTATAGCACTTAACACTACTGTTTCGTCCTGTCCCTCGTTTCTAGCATGTAATGCTACTGGGTATGCCCTCTAATTCCATCTGTTTCTAACTTCTGTTTAACTGGACTGTAGTGACTCTACCGTCGGTATTTCGTCTGGGGAGAGTCTTATATTGCTTTGTGTTAATGATTACTGGAGTGAACTTGAGACTATCTAAACTAGCATAGAGTCTGTATACATAGGAATTAAAGATGTTATGACTTATGAGGACACGGTCTATCTAGGTATCGTATTAAAAGAAAAATTCCTTTACTAAGGCGATTTTATAATAAACTTTTCCTAGTAACTTTTATAGTAGATAATCTACTTTATACCTACGATGTTTCTTGCTATAAGGATTCATTGATAGGAGAATATTATGATCTAATCCTAGTAGAATGGCGCTAGGAGAGCAATGGCACCGATACCGATCATAACTGCGATGATTGTACTTTGGGGCCTATGAAGTTATAGCTTGAGTCTCCCTTAGGATATAACGAAGACTAGGCTTTAGAATTTACCTTAATGACCTCGAGCTGCGGCGTTATAGGTTACGAATATACATCGCCTATAGTATATGTATTAAGTACTTCTATCGCTACCACCACTATAGGGTCTACGATTACTAGTATAACTACTACTAGTGGAACTACTATAGAGAATTATTTATCCATATATATGGTGTTGTCAGGGCGCGGGCTGGCAGGGATGTAATAGGAGGAGATCGACAGGATCAGAACGTATCCAGAAGGATTCTAATTGATCAGGTGGCAGACGGGGGCAGACTAGCGTAAGCTTTTATATAAGACGTAGCTCGAAGAGCTATAACAGGGTCTAGGATGGATATGTAGATAAACAGACTAAAGATCACGTGCCCGTGATCTTCCTTATCGGTCCTGGCGGGTCCGGGCGGACCCTTATAGTTCACACCGTGATAGTACCCCCTCCCTTAGGGCCGAGCTCCGTTAAGGCGGGGCTTATAGGGGTATCTACGATAGAAGTTCCGGATGATTTCGCGGGCGTGCGCGAGGTATTCGGCGGGTTCTTTAGTAGGGTCATCATAACTAATCTATTTAACGGTGTATTTCAGGCGCGGGCCTCCACGACCACATCATTCCTAGCGGGAATCTAGGATATCTTCTACTTCCTATTCCTCTAGTCCTTTAACTTTAACTAGAGGCGGGGGTTTAGGTACCTGCTTATATATCGGGTTCTCGGCCGCGAGCTATAGTAGGCTAACGTTAAATACTAGGTGGATCTTTATGCTAGCGGGTAGTTTGAGCTTATAAGCGTGCGGGCTTACGGCCTCTAGGACCCAAAAGGGTCCTAAATTCTTCTAGTCTAGCTTCTTCTACGGGTGGAGGGTCTTAATGTTCCTGGCATTTAGCTAAACTAGTTATCTAGGACGGTAGCGGCGGGTAGGCGCGCGGTGACGGTTCGTTTACTCTTTATAATGGGCTTATGCGGATAGTATCTTAGCGCGGATATATGCGGTTAGTTCCTCTATATATGCGGCGAACTTCTTAGCGTCTCGGGCTATAGGGTGGCCACTTAGTAGGGATGGTTTAAACCTAATATAGGGGTGGAACCTATAATTGACATAGAATGGGGAGACTCGCGTACTCTTAGAGTAGTAGGAGTTCATGGTAAACTTGGCTAGCGGTAGCTATTTAGACTAGTTATCCTATAGATAGGACACGTACACTCGGAGGTATTATTCTAAGATAGCGTTTATACGCTTAGTCTAACTATCTATCTCTAGGTAATAGGCAGTGGATAGTAAGTTAGTAATTCGTAGGCGTCTCGTTAGGTGCTTCTAAAACTAGGCCATAAACTAGGGCCCTTAGTTGGACACGATCGTACTTAGTAAGCTATATAGCTTCTAGATATAACGGGTATATAGGCGGGCGACTTCTTCCACGTTATAAGTTCCCTTATAGCGTATAAAATACTTTATTTTAGTTAGGCGGTCTATAACGATAAGGATAGCGTTATATCTATGGCTTAGCGGTAGATATGTGATAAAATCTATACTAATATCTAGCTAGGCTCTCTTAGGTATAGGTAGTTATCTTAGAATTCCCTAGTGGGCTTCTTAGGCGGGTATGGCCTAGCGGCAGATATAATAGTTCTTAGTCTAGTCGCTTATGTATTAGTAAATTTAGGGCTAGTAGTACTCTCGAGATAGTAGTTCGTACGTTTTTGATTAGCTAGGATGGCTAGTAGCGGGCTTATTATAGCACTGGCGTAGGATTTTAGCCTTTAGTTTATCGTCATAAGGGACGTATAGATAGTTCTAGTAGTATAGGTAATTACCCTTTCGTTTATAGTTAGTAAGTATGATTTTAGGGTAGTGGCTCGCGTTACTATCTAACGCCTTTAGGATAGATTATACTATATCATCTTAGGTATACGCCTTAGCTAGTAGGTCTTTAATCGCGGGCGGTGGTTCTAGTAAGCTATAATCGGCGAACTAGACTCTCCTTATATATGTAGTTATAGCTAATGGCTCTTTAGAGGTTCTAGATAGGTCTAGCGGGGTAATTAAGGGTTCTCTCGTTCCTAAGCGGGTTAAGACATTTACTTATAGGTTCTCCTTCTTTAGGATAGTCTAGCTTTAGTGTAATAGGCGTTTATCCCCCTCTTTAGGGAGATCTTCTAACCTCCTAGTTAGGGCGTTAGGTTTCGCACCCTACTTTTTGGGTTAGTATATGATTTTAAAGTTAAATCGGGATAGGAATTTAGACTAGCGGGCTTAGCGGCGGTTTAGAAGCTTCGTTATTATAAAATATTCTAGGTTATGGTAATCCATTATAACCTTAACGGGCGAGGACGTGCCCTCTAGTTTAGGGCGCCACTTCTTAAAGTAATAGATAATAGCTAATAGCTCTTTATTATATATCTTATAGTTATATTTAGCTATGGAATGCTTCTTAGAAAAGAAAGCGATAGGGTACAGGACTCTAGCGTTATTATACTAGGATAGGACACTAGTAGAAACGAAATTAGACGCGTCTATTTCTAGGATTATCTCCTTAGACTAGTTAAAGGGTTTTAGGATAGGGGTGGACGTAAACGCTTTTTTTAAAGCTTTAAAGCTTAACTAGTAGGTAGGGGTCTATTTAAAATAGACGCCTTTCTTCGTGAGCTTTATAAGCGGGGCGGTGACTTTTAAGAAGTCTTAGATAAAGCGGTGGTAGAAGTTACTAAAGCCAATAAAGGCTTACACATTAGTTAGATAGGTTAGGGTTTACTAGTTTATAATTATCTTAATCTTATTAGGGTCTATGCGAATACCATCCTTACTAATAATAATACTAAGGAATTTTATCTTATAGACATAGAATTCACACTTAGATAGTTTTGCGAATAGGCTAGCCTCCTAGAGGCGTTATAGAACCTTCCACATATATTTAATATATTCTACTTATATACGGCTATAAATTAGGATATTATCTAGATATATAGTATAGAAGTAGTCTAGGTACTCTTGTAGGGTATCATTTATGAACCGTTAGAAGGATGTGGGCGCCCTAGTTAGGCCAAAAGGCATCACTAGGGATTTAAAGAGCCCTAGCCTTATATAGAACGTAGTTAGATATTCTTATCCTTTCGCGATTCATAGGTTATTAAAAGCGGAGATGATGTTAATCTTCGTGAAGTATTTTATGCCTTTTAGGTTATTTAGGGTCTCTTTCGTGAGTAGTAGCGGGTAACGGTCCTTAGTAGTGATCGTATTTAGCGCGCGGTAGTCTATATAGAAACGGAGGCCTCTATCTAGTTTCTTAATAAATAGAACGGGTAAAGCCATAGGTAAGGAGCTTAGATAGATAAACCCTTTCTTTAGGTTATCTCTAATCTAGTCCTTTAAGACTTCGAGCTTATTCTAGGACATTAGGTATAGGGGTCTAAATAGTAGGGGTTTATCTTCCTATAGTATAATCTTATAGTCGTATGGCCTATAGGGCGGTAAGCGATCGGCTTCCTTTAGGGAGAACACTTCTATAAAGTCTTAGAATTCTATAGGTAGTATAGAGGTAGGGTTAGGCTTAGTAGTGGTCTTTAGGTTTAGTGTAGCTTTAATATCTTTAGTATTTATAGTGAACATTTAGTAGTTCCTTCTAGTGTATATAGCACACGCGGATAACGACATAGCCACCACGTCTCGTTTCTCGAGACTAGCGGGTCGTATAGGCAGGGACTTCAGATAGGTCTTAACAGGTATGTTATGGAGCGCTTGGGTCTTCGCGCTTCGCTAGGGTATATTACAGTTCCTTCAATAGTAGTCACTATTAAACTTAATAGTGTGTTCAGCGAAGCGAATGTAGGGGTTATGCACTTTTAGCTATGGTAGGCCTAGTATGATTAGGTAGTGCGCTAGCTATATGGCTAGGAAGTAAGCTCTTCTCTCTTAGTGGTCATTAATATAGATATGCATCTACACGTAGTAGGTGATCGGGCCACTCTTAGCTTCTTACCCGTTAAATCCCTCTAGTTAGATCGCGTTTATAAGTGGTAGGAGGGTAAGACCGTTCTCTTAGGCCCACTCTTAGTCAATAAATCTCTTTCCTTCTACCCCAGAGTCTAATATAGCGTAACTCAGGAGTTCCTTTTCCTTTTGGCATAGTGTAACAGGTAATATCATTAGATTGGATTAGCGGGTTTCCTCTTCAACAGAGAGGCTATTTAGGGCGGCGATAGATAGACAGATAACACGCGGTTACAGCGCCTAGTCGCGACTTAGGCCAGGCTGACGCCTTTTACCAAGTCCTTAGGGGATAGCGAGCGGCTAAAGGTAGAGCGGCCGCGCGGGTTACTACCTAGTGTAGTGGGGAACTCCCTGTTACCTGTTATTACGGGTTCTTGCGGATAGAGTTTTTCCGAGGGTTTTTCCGGTTCGGGCCGTAACCAATAGTTTTCAGTACGTGGGCAGGTAGGCCCAGGATAGTATAACTAGCATCTAGTAGATAGCATGGAATAACACACTCCTACACCTCTCTCAACGGACCATGTGGTTCTCTCGTACGTCCTGCTGTGGCTTGTGTGGTTGTTCTGTGTGCTGAATCGACCCGCACATCTTCGAGTGTGCTGCCAACGAGCGTTCCCCTCTTCATATGGTGACCGACGCAGGGGGATTCTTTTTGGGTGGCTGACCACGCAGACAGTTCAATAAACACGGCGAGCTCAAGCGACGAGAGCATGGTAGGCGAAGAGAATGGAGTGTCAAGCGTTACGAGCGGGTAGTCAGTTTGACCCCGAAAATCAAGGGCTGGACTCGCCGGGACCTGGAATGCGCCAGAGTTCGCGGGAGCCGCCAGGAATTGCCTTAAGACTGCCTGGAATTCAACGAGTGGTGGACATGAGTGGTCCTTATACGGAATATGTGCAGTATCTACGCGTGCGATTATTTGACTGGTTTAGCAGCTATGATGAGGCAAGACTCCGAGAAGTGGTATGTATGACCCCTGAGGTACTTTGTTCTTCGGCCGAAGAGATATGGCCAGGAATATGTTGTTCATGGTGGACTTTATGGTGGAACATAGTACAGACACATACATACACGACTTTGATCCGTTTTCTATACACAAGAGAGACCCCTAGAGAGGATCCAGCGAGCAGCGTTGGAGAGCCTATCTCGTGTGTTTCGTCTGATTTGATTGATTTGATTGATTTAACTGATTTGACTGATTTGACTGACTCGACTGTTTCGTCTGTTTTAAGTGACTTGGCTGTCCTAAGTGACCTGACTGGCTCGGAGCTGTCTTTTGATGGTTCTTGTGGTTCCTCTATCTCTTCCACGACATCTATCTGTTCCTTGGACTTTCTACGCGATTCTGTGGACTCTGATTCTGTGGACTCTGACGACGAGTCCAGCCTGACCTGCTTATACAAGATGGGGGAGAATGTCTTTCCTACCGAGGCTCCTAGGAGTGCTTCCTTAGAGCCTGGGGCTAGTCCTCGCCCTGAGCCCCGCGACGAGACCGCAGAGCCGGCTAGTGGCTTAGTAATAGACCCGCAGAACCCATCTTTTACTAGCTACCGAGAAACCACTCGCCATGAGTCTGAAGCGTCTACGTCTACTAGACCATATATTCGTCCTGCTCTAGCCCAGCCAGCGCCGAATGATCCTCCTATCTTCCACCCAGCGCAAGGACCTGACCAGTCCCAGCAGACGCCTTCTTACCCTATGATCCAACCTCGTCAGATCGTGGTTCACCAGCAGATAATGCCGGATCCTAGAACCCCTGGCGCCCCCTTCTTTGATGGAAAGAATGTCTCTGAGTTTATTAGGACCTATGAGGGCATGTGCAAGAGACGAGGAATCCTAGACGGCACCAGCATATGTGATGGTCTCGCTGACTACTGCGAATTCACCGTGAGAATGTGGATTGAGTCTTCGCCAAACTGGAAATTTAGAGACTTTAAGGCACTAAAGGAAGAGATGCGAGTAAGGTATCAGGACCAGGACGGAGAATACTACCGCTATTCGCGCACTTCTCTAAGCGAGCTAGTTGCGCAGAATCATGAGTCTTATGACGAAATCCGTTAGTATTTGACGCAGTTTGCGGCTATCTCGGACGTTCTTGTGGAAAGAGGAGCTTTAGGTGAGCTCTAGCGCTATAAGTGCCTTCTTTAAGGCCTTCCAGTCTGGCTGAGCGGAAAAGTGATTAAAAAGGGTGGAATTAGCTTTAAGAACCCTTCCCGGTCCTAGCTAGTGACTCTCTTCTGGGTTACGAGGCTTATATACACGATTATGGACGCTAAACGCGACTTTGACACGACGATCAAAGGTGTCCTTCCTCCGCGGACTGGAGGACAAAGAAATCAAGGAGATCAGGAGATTCCACAGTTGTTTGGTCCCGAAAGACAGGAAGGACGTGTACAGTGGCCTAGAGAGCCCACTTCTTCGGCCGAAAAACCCAGTCAGCCTAGTGGATAAGTCCATGGCGCATAGAATAAGCCGAGCTCCAATTTCGCACGAGCTCTAGAGCAGCTAAACCGCAAGTTTGACCAGATGGATATTAAGGTGAACACGATCCAGACTGGACTGGCTAGGAAAGATAGTAGGAGAGACCCCCAGTGGGTGCCAAATGACCGCGAAAACCCTACCACGAACCCTAGCTATAGCGGATCGAAAATCTGTTTCTTCTGCGGTGGTCCGGGGCACATTTCGACGCCCCAGTCTTGTAAGGAGCTAGCCACCTATATTGAGGAAGGAAGAGTTCATTATGGAGAGAGCGGAAGACTCTATCTTGGGCGTTCAGGAGACGGAGGACCCCAGATCAGGAATAGGATGGGATTACCAATAAGAGACCTGATCCCGGAACAGCTCGCAAGCTGGAGGACCAATTCTGCGCCTATTTCATAGCTTCAGAGCAGACTACATACGGATAACCAGTCTTCCCGCCCTGCCTATGACGAGTATGGAATTTAGCGTGCTCGAGTCAACTATTTAGGGATGCGCCTAGGTTCTTATCCTAGAGAGAACCAAGAGATTGATGACGACTCAGACGAAGAAGTGACTGGCTTTGAGCAAGCTGGATTGAACGCTGTGGGCACCCGGAGTTCGCAAGATCCTATCCGAAAACGACGTCGAGAGCAAGGAATTGCGTCCACAAGGAACCTACAGACTGGCAGATATGAGCAACCTATGGTGACGGACCTTGAGAATGAAGAAGTTATGATGGAAGGTGGTCCGAGTCAGTCCTTATATATGACGCAAATTGAGAACACGCCTACTAGTAGCTAGGGTGCCCCTAGAGACTCTAGCTTAGACTCACGTGCACGTGGGTCTAGGTCTCCGCCTCAGCCTCAGAACTCGTCTAAAGTGAATAGAACGCCTCCATTTGTGAGCATGGACACGGCCTTGGAAAATGACATAAAACGACGATTCTTGGATATGGAAGTCTCCATTAAGCTCTCAGAGATAGCAAAGCTGGCTCCAAAGTTCCGGAATACCTTATTTCGGGAGGATACACCTGGCGAACCCAGAGCCTCTAGCTCTAATGCTCTGGTCCTATATCGAGACTCCGATGAGTTGATAAGACCACCCGTGAACGTCGCGTCTGGGCAGATCATCACGGACCATAGACGCTCGGTGCCTGTTGGAGATGCCCCTAAGACTGATGAAGGGATATACTCGCTCCCTCTCCTTTACACGGACGTGCGCATTAACTAGTTTATGGTCCGCGGGATGTTAGACTCTGGCTCAGGACTGAACGTGATTGGTAAGAGAGAGGTAAGAGAGCTTTCTCACCCTATTCGAAGAGATCCTCAGATTTCTGTGGTGCCCGTGAATGGAGTGGAAGTCCGCTGCCTAGGCTATATGTAGGATGTTCCTATTTCTCTTGGAGACCTTACAATTAGGATCAATATCTTTGTGTTGCTAGCTTCTCCTGGCTTGATCCTAGGAAGACCATTTATGGAGAGTACCTTACTAACCATGGAGCACCGCGAGAATGGTCACGTGCGTTGCATAGTCTATAACGAGTCTCGGACGCGAAAGCTCTAGTTTAACGCCGTAGTCCCGCAAGAAGGACGAGTTGTGGGCTCATCAAAGATCTGGCCTGGCGAACCGCGTCTACGTCGCTTAGATCCTTATGGTGGAGAGACTTATGAGCAAGACGAGGATTTAAAGGTGCCTTTAAACTGATTCGCGGGTGTCTTACCTCTGGAATACCACCCGCGACGTCTATGAGCCAGAGAAAGAAAGAGAAGAAGAGAAGGACTTTGAGTGATTTATTGATAGAAAAGGTTCTCTTTGATCCAGCCCCGAACTGTAACCAGCTCTATAAGGAAACAGTGTTCCCTAGCATAAATATGCTAGAGGCGGTTTCTGGTAGTATAATTGAGCTAGAAGACTGCTATCTACCGCCTAGGTGGACGCTTGTGGAGCTTGACGAGAACTTGAAGCTATGGGACGTGCACTTTAGGTTGACGGTGCGAGACCCTGGGATTCTGCCTAGGGAAGTGGACTGGGGAGAGCGGTTTCTTTGGCCGAAGAAAGACATCTTGGATAGACTGGTCCCAAGTAACACGCTCTATAAGCGAGTCGTGGATAAGGTCCACCTAGTTAATATACCTCTATAAGATGGATTAGTCCTAGAAGGACACGCTGGCTGGCAGGAAGTCTGTATAAAGAAATACTACACGCGATTTCGCGCACGAGATCAGTGGACTAGGTTCGACCAGTACCTAAAGCCCAGGATTGCTAAGTTCGCACGAGGCGCTCGCCTAACCCCAGAACGTGAAGAGAAGCTGATTGTCGGGATAAGTCTTTTGCTGGAAGAAAGAGAGCTACTAAGAGAACTACTATTTAAGCGAGAAGGTGTGCTAGCGTGGTCCTGGGAGCACATCCAGAGGGTACACCTAGAGGTTTTTAGTCCATAGAAGATCAGGACGGTGGATCATGAACCCTGGCAGCACCCTGGGTTCCAGATTCCACGTTCCTTGTAGAAGATAGTCACGGAGATGCTTCAAGATAGGCTAAAGAAAGGCAGTATTAAGCGCTATCATGGTCCTTATCGAAACCCTTGGTTCTTAGTTAAGAAGAAGGCTGCTGGGCAGTATCGAATTATAATAGCCGCCATGAAACTTAATTCCGTGACGATTCGGGACGCGAATATGCCCCTAAACGCTGATGAGTTCGCGGAAGACTTTGCGGGCATGCAGATATGCTTAATAGTGGACTTGTTCTCGGGATATGATCAGATTTCTCTAGTAGAAGACTGCTAAGACATGACTGCGATTATGACTCTAATGGGCCTAGTCAGGATAGTCACAATTCTACAAGGAGGTGCAAATTCAGTAGCGCAGTGCCAGCGTGTTATGCAGTTTGTGCTCGCGGACGCATATGGTAAGGCTGTCCAAGCATTCCTAGACGATTTTGGGATCAAAGGACCAAAGACGACCTATAACGACGAGATGGCGTTTTCTGGAGTTCGCCGCTATGTTCTAGAACACCTCTAGAACCTAGACGAGACCTTATACCTCCTAGAGCTTGCTGGGATGGTGATTTCGGCCGAAAAGTCGCAGTTTACCATAAGTGGAGTTGCGGTGGTTAGCTGGGTATGTGATAAAGATGGGCGCCGCCTAGATGAGGTGAAAGTTGCGAGATTAGTCTTCTGGCCAGTACCTACCTCTGTTCCTGAAGTCCGCTTATTTGTGGGACTAGTAGTCTATTTTCGTGTCGTCGTGGAGAAGTTCGGAGTTATTATTGCCCCGCTATACCTTCTTCTGAAGGCAGGTGCGGACTTCAAGTGGGAAGATAACCAACAGCTGGCGTTTGATGAGATTAAGCGGATTCTGTCAACCTTTCTATGCGTCTTACCAATAGACTATGACTAGCTACCGTTGATTATTATAGTCGCTGTGGACGCGTCTGGAAAAGGGTAGGGGGCTGTTATGATGTAGGTGCGAGATGGGGTCCGGAAACCTGCGAGATATAAGTCAGGCACCTGGTCCGAGTCCGAGCAGACCTATGACGCTGGAAAAAGGGAGTGTTGGGGGGTTCTGAAGGCGCTTAAAAAGTTTAGGCACTGGCTATATGGAGTCTATTTCACGCTAGAGATCGACGCTAAGACCCTAGCTGCACAACTAAACAGGTCTGCGACTGACTTACCAGGTGCACTAGTGACGAGCTGGCTGGCGTGGATTAGACTATTTGATTTTGAGGTTAAACACGTGCCTAGAGACCGGCACGGCGCTGTGGATGGCTTATCTTGAAGACCACACATAAAGGAGGAAGTAGCGGAGTAAGAGATAGAGGAGGACGTTGATGAGTTTATATTGGCTGAAATAGGCACCTTACGGGTGATGCTAAACCCAGTCGCGGCGTCTATTGAGACCCCGCTAGGTGTGGATATGGAGGATATGACATAAAGCCAGGAGCCAGGAGACTACACACGAGTCCTATCTCTGGAGTACTCCGACGAGTCCGAGCAGGTTGCAAGGTGGCTAACCACGTTTCGACGACCATAAGACATGCCAATCCGGAGGTATAAGAAGTTCAAAAATCACGCGTGTGACTTTATGGTGTAAGGAGAGCACCTCTTCTATCGAGGAAAAGGACTGAATCTACTACTTCGTCGTGTTCTAGACCAGGTGGAGACCTAGAAACGCGTGATTATTGCTGCCCATAATAAGCTTGGCCATAAGGGGCGAGAGTTAACCTACTACCTCCTGAAACTACGATACTGGTGGGATAGCATGTATTCTTAGGTCTCTGAGTACGTCCGAGGATGTGCAAAGTGCCAGTTTCGGGACCCAAAACGCCTTAAAGAGCCACTTCTTCTAAGCCGAATCCAGTATATCTAGGAGCAGGTCTATATTGATACCGCTATACTACCTAACGAGGATGGATATTAGTGCATGATTCAGGCACGTGAGGCGCTAAGTGGATGGATTAAAGCTAGGCCCCTAAAAGGGAAGGCGACTGGCCTCGCAGTCTGTGAATTCATATGGGAAGACATTATATACCGCTATGGATTTCCGTTGAAGATAGTCATGGATAAGGGACCAGAGTTCAGGTCGGAAGTGCAGTTTTTCCTGCAGAAGAAAGGTATTAAGCGCGTTGCGATCTCTCCATATAACCCGGGCTCAAACGGGGCGATTGAGCGCAGCATAAGAACGTTTAAGGACGCATTATCAAAGATGACGTCAGGTTATTCGGCCGAAAACGCAGCGTCTAAGCTAGAGTCTAGGTCTCTAGCCTATTCTCAGAGACGTGGGCATTCTAGGCAGCATGCGGCGCCTCCTTCATGGAGGGCTTGCTTCTACGCTGCACTTATGGCTGATAGGATGACGACGTGTGCTACCACAGGCATGACCCCATACCATTTCTTATACGGAAAGGACGCTATCCTTCCACTAGAGATAGAAGTGCCTACCTAGAGTACACTACCGTGGGAAACAATCTCTAGTACTAAAGACCTAATTAGCCTACGAGCTAGGCAAATCCTATAGAAAGACCAGGACGTCACAGAGGCAATTCATCGATTTGAGAGGATCCAAGAGCGGAATAAAACCTACTTTAATAGCATAAAGGTGATCAGACTACACCCCCTAGAGGTAGGAAACCTAGTCTTGGTGTATGATACTTAGATGCAAGATGATGTGCGTGCACTTCAGAAGCTCCGTTTTCGGTAGCATGGACCCTACCGAATCAGAGAGGTAGTTGGAAATGGGTCTTATAGACTAGAAGAGCTTAACGGAACGCCCATAAAGCACTGGTTTTCAGCGGGCGAAGGCCTTAGTTATAGCGCCGTCAACGGAGACCGGCTAAAAAGGTTCTAGTTATATAGGGAGACTGGCGTGAGAGAGCAGTCATTTCCACTATAGAGTGCCAAGACTAAAGGATCAGAGAGTGAAGGTAGATAGAGAGACTGGATTCTGTCTAGATTACTTTAAGTTTTACGTGCGTTTCTTTTGCAGTTCTATAGCCCTATCCCCTGACTATTATCCTTGCTTTTGTTCTTTTTTTATGACGTTTTCTAAAGGCGTGCCTAATATTCTACGTGCTATCCTACGTTTTTCTTTGTTTCTTTCATATTCTTAAGTTTCTTTCGTGCTTATTAACCTTCTTTGAGTTTTGACGCGCTATCCTAGGTAAGCAGCAGGGATAGCAGGTTTCTTAGGTAGGGTAGGGCCTTACAAGTTTCGCGTCTCGAGGTTAGCTTCATAAGGACTATGGAGAGCCCTCTATGAGACTCAGAAGGATCGGAACGACCTAACTAGCTGATTTCGGCTAAAGAACTCGACTTAGTAAGGGAGGTAGTCTTAGCACAGATTCTAACCTCTAAAGACTCAAAGAGATGCGCAGTCTCGGAAGACCAGCCTTTGTTGTCCGCTTATGAAGGTGCTTTATAAGGATATGCAAGAATAGAAGAAGGATAGGTAGGAAGGATGAGACAAAGAAGACATGGTCCTATAGAAGGATAGAAAACCAGAGTCCTCGTCAAGCAGTCCTAGTCTCCTCGTAACTTCTCGCAAACATCTCACAGACACCTTCAAGTCTCAGTCATAAGAAACTCCAAAGACCTCATCATATAGAAAGACCCTCCTTGCACACCTCCACGAGCGAGACCAGAGACCGAGACGTCCTTAGTGGTCGTACCAATTTCTCCAGAATCTATTATCACGGAGTCTTAGGAAGAAGGGTTCTTGCGGTCTCTAGATCTTTCGATCTATGGAGTCAGCGACTTAGAAACCTTCAAGAAAGGGATACAAGGACATCCTGCCGAAGACAGATATGAGCTTCAAAGGCTAGTTTCCACGTGGCTCCTATAGAAACATGCGTCTCATAAGTCCGCGATCGCTGACTAGTATAACTACGTCTATGACGATGACGCATAGAGAGCGGAGTGCTCCTTGGAAGACTTCTTAGAGGAGTGGAAAGAACTCCGAATTGTCAGGACCCGGCACGCTAAGAACCTAACCTACCGCATAAACATGCTAAAGAAAGCTATTAAGGCATAGGGCAAGAAGAACGCGGAAGGACTATTCTAGAACATTCACACGAAGACTATGGCAGAGGCAGTAAGTAAGCTACTACAGAAACGGGTTCCTTATAGCCATGTGGTCTCCGCGGTCAATAATAAGGTGATTAAGCGCCTTAGGCGAGTGGGAAGAGGACACCGAGTTTAGAAAGGCATGATTCAAGGAGATCTAAAGAACGCAGTCTCAAACATAGACCTAGGACGACTTAACGTCCTAGTTACAAGGGACCTAGGTCTTCAAGTGGACTCTAGAGGAGTTCTCTATGAGAAAGGACTAGGATCGGACTTAGTCGAGATGGACCTAGACTTGCCAAGCGGGACTAAGGACTTGGAGTTAGAGACTAACCACAAGGTGTCAGACCAGGGCTCAGACAAAGACTCTAGCGAGGATGACGGGCCTAGGAAGCCTCGGAGAAAGACTGGTTCCACGGAAGGGAAGAAGCCAGCGAAGACTCCAAAGAAAGGATGTGGGTATAAGCTCACGGACTCGACGATAGCCCAGTTTCAAGGTCCACAGTTCGAAGGATCTGCCACACAACAGGAGAAACTAAAGGTCTTGAGACATACTAGAAGAAGCTTAGGAGACTTCAACGAGGTAAACATCTGTTACGCCCACGCCAAGTCCTTTAGATTGTTTCTTGGACTATACACACGGACGTATACCCACCCCTAGCTAGCAACTCGCTTAACCGTCTACTATAAGCACATTAGAGACTAGAAGAAGTTCGAGCAAGACAATCCCACGTGGTTCCACAAGAAAACTGCCTCAGGCGCGCCAGCAACGATTTTCCGATTTCGGCCGAAGACAGCCACACCTGAAATTGCGGACTTCGAGTCCTATAGACTATCCTTAAGAGACTTATATAAGAGATGTTTTGGAGTCCTAGAAGGACGGGATAAGGACCTCGCTAGCTCTATCCTAGAAGAATTCTCCTTAGAAGGAACGGTAGTCTTAGAAGGGCTATTTACCTAGGTCGTGGAGTCTCTAGGAGACCTTATCACGCTAGAATTCGACATATATAATTACCATTTCCTACCTCCAGCAGGTCAGCCTTGAAAAGGCTAGTCGCGTCTAATGGCCCACAGCCTAGTCCAGCAAGTTATTCGACAAGACCCAGCGTATTATGCATAGTATGTGATGCTACGACCCGACCACGCATATAGACTAGTTGCTTGGCCGTACTACACAAAGAGCTCTTATCCGGAAGAAAGCACGTTTTTCAGACACACCGATATCAGTCTTTCGGACTATCTACAGAGCGGACGAGGTGGAAACCTGATTCAAGGATCTATATCCTTCACGAACGAAGACCCAGAGAACTATACGGAAGTTCTGCCAAGGATCCACACGCATCTTCGAGACTAGTGGCCGAAGGTTAAGTCTTCTCCAAAAGCAAGGACCACTAGCTTGAAACACCGTATTTTACCTTAGATATAGACCCAAGAACAAGTGAAGAAATATGGTACGGACTAGAAAAAGATAGTCTACAGGGCAGGTGACGTCCGCGTGTCTCTGCCCACGATTCCCCATAGAGCGACCGGGCCCACAACCATAATCAGACGTACAGTCTTGCCGTGGTACGTCAGGATAGAAGAGGACGATGAGTGTTTTAAGACTACAGAGAGTGGCAAGTGGGAGGACGTGGCGAGGTCTCATCGTGACCTTGCCCTATCTAAGAAAACTCCGTCGGGTATGGCTAGTGGGCACTATACTAGCCCCGAGCAGGTGTTTCCAGCGACTGCGCAGATGACAGGACTGGGTGCTATCTCGGACGCCTTGGTCGGTCGTGTTCGGTGGAGCTCAATTAGTGTGACTAGCGAACTAGACGTTCTCTTTGGAAAGGACCAGGCTGCTGGGATCAAGTTCATATAAGACTGGAGAGCTAGGGCTGTCCTCCGATATAAGCAGCTATTCCAAGAGATTGTTGTCGCAGAAAAGCGCATTTTTGGAGAGAATTCGTTCTTCCACCTCCATGAGACTGGAAAACCTATTCCGCCACCCTTTCTGGTGCCCCCGGCTGGAGAGCTTGCCTTAATAGAGGTTTCTGACGAGGAGATGGAGGTTGAGGAGTAGATTCAGGTCTCTTTCTTATGTTTTCTGCATGTTTTCTATGTGCTTTTGGTGCGTTCTTGTTGCGTTCAGGCTCTGCTGTTTATGTTGGTTGCCTGCGTTCTGTCTTGTCATCTCTGCTGCCTTGCGTTGTCTGCTGTCCATATCGACCAGGGGACGGTCGATTATTAGGTGGGGTGGTATGTAGTGGGGAACTCCCTGTTACCTGTTATTACGGGTTCTTGCGGATAGAGTTTTTCCGAGGGTTTTTCCGGTTCGGGCCGTAACCAATAGTTTTCAGTACGTGGGCAGGTAGGCCCAGGATAGTATAACTAGCATCTAGTAGATAGCATGGAATAACACACTCCTACACCTCTCTCAACGGACCATGTGGTTCTCTCGTACGTCCTGCTGTGGCTTGTGTGGTTGTTCTGTGTGCTGAATCGACCCGCACATCTTCGAGTGTGCTGCCAACGAGCGTTCCCCTCTTCACTAGGGAGGGGGAATAGGGTCTGTTCAGGGGCGAACAGGAGAAGATAGTCATCTAGCGGGCCGCCAGTAGGCGCTTGTTAGCTTACAGGCAGTCTTAGACAAAGTGCTCCTTCGAGCCATAGCGGAAACAGGCGTTCTATTCATAGCGGGATAGGTTCTAGCGGTTAGGGGAGAACCGGCGGCGGGTAGTAGATAGGTCCATAGCATTAGGGTTCGCGGGCGGGGGAGTTAGAACTCGTTCAGGGCCTTATCTCTAGGAGTTAGGCTCAGTGGCCTTCAGGGCGGCCCTTATAGCTGTAGAGGAAGTTCGGGGGGCAGCTAACTAGCTACTATTATACTGGGCCTAACGATTCTCTAGGTTCTGAAGGAATCGTGCTAGGTCGAGGTAGTCTCCCTTTAGCGGTTCATGGTATAGTAGCATACTCTTTAGCTCGCGGTTAATCGCTTACTTAAGCATCATGGGTAGGGCTTCCTTATGCATCTCGCCTTCTATGGCAAGACGCTGGAACTCCACAAAGAATAGACTAAACTCTTTATTTCCCTATCATAAGCGGTAGAGTTCGTTTCGGGCATTTCAGGCGCGGTTAGGGTCTCTAAAGGCCTGTTCTAAGATGTCCAGGATATTAGTAAAGTCATTTAACTAGCAGATACCTTCGCGGATATATAGCAGGATCTAGGCGTAAGGGACGCCCTTCAGACAGTTAGTCACATAGGTCATCCAGGACTACGGGGTTAGGAAACGGTCACGGTTGATGTTCAGCTTCTCCTTAACCTGGGAAACAAATCAGCGGAGGTCCTTTCGTTCCCCTTTAAACTTATCAGGGTCGGGAAGACGTTCAGATCGTACATAGGAGCTGGAAGACTTAGGAGTAAGCGATAGAGGCGCTCCCATAATAGCAGCTACGATAGGCTCAGCGGCAGGCTTAAGGGCAGGGGCGGGTGCGGTATTCACTATAGGAATGGCGAGCTCAGCCGCACGCATCCACGCGGCTTCTACGCGGGTAATATTCTATTATGCCTCGTCATAGAGCTTCTTCTAGTAATCCAGGATAGCAGCATCTCGCAGGCGGTTACACTTAGCCACGGCCAGCTTATTCGTGAGGCGGTTAATCTCTATCTTCGCGGCTTATAGCTATAGTTTGGCTTGGTCCATGCGTTCATAGGTATCGGTCGCATCTAAGTGGACACTTTCAATATAATCATACGCGCGGCGGCAGTATTCGAACCACTGGTCGGGGTGGTCTCTTACATACTTAGCGAACTGCTCTAGGTCGCTTGGCAGGAACAGGGGCTACGGGACTAGGTCAGACATCTTCAGATAATCAACTCCTAAGAAGGGAAGGAGCTACGTAGTATCAGGGCGCGGGCTAGCAGGGATGTAATAGGAGGAGATCGACAGGATCAGAACGTATCCAGAAGGATTCTAATTGATCAGGTGGCAGACGGGGGCAGACTAGCGTAAGCTTTTATACAAGACGTAGCTCGAAGAGCTATAATAGGGTCTAGGATGGATGTGTAGATAAATAGACTAAAGATCACGTGCCCGTGATCTTCCTTATCGGTCCTGGCGGGTCCGGGCGGACCCTTATAGTTCACACCGTGACACTTAATCTACTACGGCGATAGTGGTAGATATCTCGTGTAGTATTAAATAAACGCTTAATACTAGCACTAGTTACTAGAATTAAAAGTATATCACGTGTAATGTCACGGTGTGTATGCGTACAACCGTTCTGCCTGAGTTCTGCCTATAGATTAAGGTATATATATGCGAGAGCAGTGTAAAGCTTTGGCTTTACATACTAGTCTTTTGCTGATAGCGCAGCGGTTTAGCTTCTGAATGCTCCCAGAGGTCACGCCGTGACATGTAAGGGCTATAGTTACTAGGAATCGATGCTAGTATCTTCTCTAGAAATTAAGAGGTAATTTATTAAGTGTATCTAGACTTCTATAATTAGTATTTTAAAAAATCTTAAAAAAGAAATAAGAGCTTACTTACCGCTATCTAGATACCTAGTAAGCTTATTATTTTATATAATTTACTTTAGCTTATCTTTCTTTAATAGGTTATTAAGGCTATTACGTGCTATCTATTAAGTAGATACTAGCGATATTACTAATCTATTTTTATTAGTAAGGCGTTCTTAGTAGGGTACTAGATAGGTTTAAAAGCTCTTTTAATAGCGCTAACGCTATTTATTATTAAGGTAATAGGACGACCTATTACCGCCCGGCAGAATCTGGCTAGATTCTGCTAAGCCACACCGCCTCTAGCCGGACCCTTAAGAGGAGAATCATTAGGATTCTCTTTAGAAAACATGCAATCCTACTTAAACCACATCTAGTAGCATGTCCAAAAACCATATAACTATTCTATAGTATATATACTAGAAGAAAATACTCTTCTAGTGAACCAGATCCAACCTGGAAATTCGCCCTAGAGTTATTATGCGTCCATGCGGATCCAACCAGTCTTTACCGAGAACACATATAATAAGATAAATAACTCTAGAGGACTACATCCTTAGAAAGTATTTAGAACACTCCTAAGTTACTAATAATCCCACACTCACCCTCGAAACCTCCTAAGGAATAATGCTCGATTAGATAGACACCTCTAGTGTGGGCCCTGTGACTTCGTAAGAACCTTAACGCCCATGACTAGCCTAGGCATTATTTAGTGAGAACCACCACCATACTAGAGAATAACTACCCAAGAATATATAGAACACTCTAGGTACGTTAAATATAGCTATAGTAGCCTCTATTTACGAAATATGATATATGTTAGATGACCCTGCGATGCTAGCACTAGTCATAGAAAACCTAATCCACCTCGCACTACGCGATCATGACTATACATAGAGAGTCAATAAAGGGCCTAACCATAGCTAGAGAGAGCTAAATAAACTACTTATGAGGGATATAACCCCGATTACTTAGTATAAGGGTAAACTACAAGACTAAGCGGTAAGAAAGTTTCTAGAAGACTACAAACAATACTTTTATGATATAACCGTACTTATATAGTAAGCCCTAATAGAGGAGCATAAGGTTATCGCGGTAAGCGGGAAGCTCACGGGAAGGGCTAGGGAGGCATAGAAGGCGCACCAAGAAAACCACCTTAAAGAGACTATCACGACCTTTAAAGGGTTTAAAACGTAGGTTAATACCCAGTTTTCAGAACACCTTGGTCCTAAAAAGAGATAGGACTACTTTAATAGCCTCTAGTAGGGAAAGAAGGGAGTCTAGGTGTATATAAGAGACCTCGCCCGAGCTATAAGAGACACTAGATTTGATATCCCTAAAGCGGTGATGATATAATACCTATAGAAGGGAGCTAATATACCTCTATAATAACACTAGGTAGAGATGAACGTCTCCCTACATACCTTCCTTAAAGCTAAGTAATGATTAATCGAGTTTAAACGAGATTAGATGCTATTGAACTATATTAGTCAACACATAGTAGAGACTAACCCTAACGTAATAGACCTATCCACTCTCCCCTTAAAGCCCGCACGTGGATCTATGAACACGCGTAGATCTACTAAGGGTCGAGATAAGAGGACACGCTATTATTTTTAGTGTAACGAACCTAGTTATATTAGAAGAGACTATAAATAAGGAAGCGAGAATCTAACTATGTCTACCTAGACGCGCTTAGGAAACTAGTTAGGTCGACGGAAGCCCTCGTCGACTATATAAAGAAGGCTTCCTATATACTAGATCTAGAGGGGGATAATCCTCTTAATCTAGGTTATCATGGTTAATTAGGACTAGCCATTTTAATAGATCTAGCCTTAGACCAGTCCCTATAAGTCTAAGTTTCTTTAAACATTATAGGCGACTCGCTTATATACTTTAATTATAGAGTGGGTATTAATACACTAACTACTATTCAAGCCCTTATCGATAGTGGGGTATCTTACTCATTTATTACCCCTCGCATCCTAGAGAAATTAGGAAAGGACATTCCTATCTAGACCTAGATAGAGGCGCTTAAAGTCACATTACTAAATGGCGAGTCTCTACTAACGAGATCTACTATCTATCTCCCTATATAGTTTAGGAGGTAGACTAGCCATATTAAGATATAGGTCCTAGAAATAGTTAAATACTTATTTATTCTAGGTTATGACTTCTTACGCTAAGAAAACCTATAATTTAACTAGATAATATCTATTATGACGCTAAGAGATAGTTAAGATAGACGTTACTATATCTTTCCTTCTAGAAGTATCTACCTAGCTCTAGACGGAGTTACTAGGATTAATCTAATAACGGGAAAGTAGACGAGATAGGCCTTTTAGAAGAGAAGAGTAGAGTCTATGCTCTTTATTATCTATAATAAAGGCCGCCTAGAAACTAATAGACTAGCCTATAAAGTCCTATAGTATAGGAACGCGTAAGTATAAGCCGTTCTTAATAAATATACTTCGGTTTTCTAGAAAGACCTACTAGATAGACTCCCCCTAGAGCGTCCATTAGAGTATAAAATTAATACTAGTATAGCTAACCCCATTAATCTTAACTCCTATCTAATATTAAAGGATAAGCTAGATAAATAGCTTTAGTAAGTTAAAAAATTACTAGAACTAGGCCTAATACGTCTATCTAGTAGCCCTTAGGGCTTTCCTATGATCTTTATAAAGAAACTAAATAATAAATAGTAGATATATATTAACTACCAGGCTCTAAATGGTGTCATAACTAAGAATAGATACCTACTCCCGCGTATCTAAGATCTACTAGATCTAGTTAGACCCGCCTATATCCTATTAAAGATTAACCTTATCTCTAGCTACTAGTAGATATAGATGGATAAGGGATCAGTTAAGAAGATAGCATTTAATACTATTTAGGGAAAGTATGAATGGCTCATTATGCTATTTAGACTATATAACACTCTAGCCATATTCTAGACGATAATAAATGAGACATTATAGTCTATACTAGGACGATATGCCCTTATCTACCTTAATAATATCCTAATCTTCTCGGAATTAATAGAGGAACATTATAAATATCTAGATTAGATCCTCACACTTCTTAGAAAGGAAGGTCTAATCGCGTCCCTAGATAAGTGCGAGATCGTAACTATAGAATTAGAATTCTATAGATATATTATTAGTAATAGATACATCCGCCTAGTCCTAGCTAAGGTCGCCATAATCTATAACTAGCTAATACTAACTAATATCTATAAGATCTAATAGTTCTTAGGCCTAGCTATATACTATTAACGCTTTATTAAGGGGTTTTTATATATCTCTATATCCCTCTTAGAGCTACTAAAGGAGTTAGACGCTATAATAAGGAAGAAGAAGTTTAGATCTATCTAATAGACACTTACCTATACTAATACATTTAGGAGATTAAAGTAATAGCTTATAACGGCCCCCGTCCTAATCTAACTAGATCGCGCGAAACTATTTATAATTAAGATAGACGCGTTAGAATAGGCGATCAGCGCGGTATTAATATAGGTTAGAATAGATAGACGTCTCTATCTAGTGGCTTTTAATAGATAGAAGTTATAGGGAGCGGAACTTAACTACCTAACCTAGGAGAAGGAGCTCCTAGCGATTAAGTATGCCCTTCGCCTCTAGGACCGCTTTATTAATAATAGGACGAAGATAACTATTATCACTAATCACGCGAGCTTATAGTATCTATAGACGATAACTATATATAGTAAAAGACTGGCCTATTAGATCGAGGAATTCTAAGAATATAATTTAGAAGTATAGTACTAGAAGGGCGTAGAAGCGATCGTTCCTAACGCTATTAGTTAACGCCTAGATCTTATAGAAGGTAGTCCTACTAATATTACTTAGAACTAGCTAATATAGCCTACGGCACTCTTAGTAGCATAGCTAGTCTAATAAGTGCCTAAGGATGCTTAGTTAAAGGCGACGAAAGAGTTCCTATATATAGGCGAGCTCCTTAATAAGTAGCCGCTATAGAAAGCAGTTAAGCACTTTATACTAAACCTATCTCTGGCACTAGGGTCTATAGAAGTGAATAAGCATCTAATTTATAAGTACGACGATAGTCTTACCGCTCTATACTTAGACGCCCTATTCTAGCTAGACCTGGTCGCCTAGTTATATAGGGAATTTAGTTATCTTAGCTTATCTAGGCTTAGTAGTATTATTAAACCATAAGTATAGTAGCCTATAATATATACTAACTTAAAGAAGGAAGTACGGCAGTATCTAAATTACTAAGTATTATAAGGCTTAAAGGAGAGTCTAGAACGCGAAGCGGCTTAGTATATAGTCACATAGGACCTATAGCCATTTAAATAGTAGGGGATTGATCTTATTAGACGCCTTCTAACTACCCCTAATAGTAATCGCTAGATTATTATAGCGATTAACTACGCGATTAGATAGCCTATCGCGCGTATAGTTCTAGACGCGATAGAAGAGATACTTACTAAGTTCCTATATAATAATATCTTCACGCACTATAGTGCGCTAAAGGTATTAATATCTAATAATAGGCCGAACTTACTCTTAAGAGCTATCCACCACTATATCCGCATACTTAGAACACGTCACCACACAATAACGCCTTACTATCTAAGGATAAATAGAAAGGTCGAGAACCTTAATGGTCTTCTTAGATATATACTCACTAAATATCTTATAGGTAAACTAATAAAGGCCTAGGACCTTTTCCTATCGTAAGCGTTATTCTCTACACGGGCTAGGAGCCACGCTATTAGTAGCTATAGTCTATTCTACCTAGTGTATAGAATCTACCTATAGATCCCTAGCGATAATACGTCGCTAGATATAGGTATAAAGGATCGCGATATAGTACTATAGGATCTAAATAATACATAGTTAAAGGTGAATAAGCTCCTATTAAACCGTGCGATCTATATCAATCGCATTTATAACTTAGTAGTTATAAAAACTAGTTTCTAGGAAGGGGCCTAGGTACTTATCTATAACAAGTCTAGGGAAAAAGTTTAAGAGTAAGTAGTTTAGCCTATATAGAGTCATTTAGTTATATCTACTTAGAACTTATACCCTAGAGGAACCATCTAGATAGGTACTACGCCACCTTATTAATAGGTCGCGCCTAATCGAAGCGAACATAGATAATCCTAAAGCCCTATAGGCCTTATCCACGTCACGTTTAGCTTTAAGGAGAGCTAGCCTCCGCCTATAGAAGCTAGAGGAGCTCTAAAGGGTCCTTAACGATAAGGATGACTCCTAGCTAATATATTTAGACCTTTCGACCTTTACTTAGCTAGAGTAGGAGTAGTCACGATATATAGGTATATAGTTAGGTTTAGTAGAGGAGGAAAATATAGTTATGAAGCGCGTGCTCGCGAAGAGCCATATAACCGCTAAAAGGAAAGGCTAGTATATAGTAACTATACTACCTATAGCCAATACTATAGAGTAGGATGAATAGGACTCTAGCGTAAATAATTATAAATCGGTTATATTAAGCATAGTAGAGTTAGAATGCGAAGAAGCTAATAAAGCGACTATAATAAGGGTATGACTAGATTAGGACGCCATCTAGCTATAGCTAGTCTACTTTAAAGGGCTATTCGCGGTAGTGATCTAATCACTATCTACATAGTTAAGTGTGGTATATATAGGCATATATAGGACTTATAGTAAAAACGTAAGGGGGGGGATAACTATAGCTTATCTCTTATACTATTAGGTATAAAGGACGTATGGTTAAGTATAGGCTATATAGTTAAGTATAGGTCTTATATAGTAAAGTATAAGGGGGGATAACTATAGGTTATCTCTAGCGTTATTAAACGCGAATAGATCTAATTGGGTATAAGAAGAAATTTAATTAAAATAAACGCCTATATATAGGAAAGAAATTAATATAGAAACTCTTTAACCTAAATTAATACCCATGAATAGATCACTAATATCCTTAGACTTAGATAACTAAGAACTATTAGCCTCCTTATGATGCTCTAGAACCTTCTAAATAATTTCCTTCTCCTAAGCGATATATATAGTAACCTCGTTAAGCCTCTTCTAGAGCGCGCGGACCTTACTCTAGTCCTACTTAAAGAGCTTATTACGCGTTAGTATAGTATTATAAATATCCTTAGGGTAATCGGGACCCTTAGGAAGCTTCTTTACTCTCCTCTCCTCCTTAGAGGTGCTCTTAGAACTACCCTTAGTAGTAGCCACACCCTTACATCACCACTTTAATCTAGCCAAATCGTTAGAAGCCTTAGCCTTAACGCGAGCCCGCTTCTTCTACTTCTAACGCTTAATAACGGGAGACTCTAACTTAGAAGGGGTATAGTACTTACTAAGACGAGCCGATTTAGGGTTAATAGCCTAGATGGCGTTAACGATAAAGTTAGGTATCTCTATCTTAAAATTATAGCGCGAGGTCGAACCACCCTAGCTATAATTTCTATAGGCTCTATTAAAATAAGGAGTATCGCTAACTAACCTAATAATATAGGATTTAAATGGACCTAGACCATCGGCATAGTACTTATACTCCTCGCCTAGAGGAGCTATAACACTAAATTACTAAATATACATAGCATAGTATTATATAGCCGAAACTATTCGCTTAGGTTATTATTATCGCTAGTCGATATCCTAGTCAGCTAGAGTTAACATAAGTATATATTTAATATTAGTTACTATAAAGATTAGTAATGGATTATTTAAGTCATTAAGGCCCTTAGTAGTGCCCTCCTATTAGTTAAACTTATCTAAAGGAGCTCTATATAGCTTCTTAGGTATATTCTCGGGCTACTTACCCTTATCCTCAGGATTAGTAGGATTGGTTTCCTTACCCTAGCTCTTAGACGGACCCGCAATAGCTATCAAGATATTAGTAAATAACTAACACAAGAGAGAGGGGTATCTTATAGGATATAGTACTTATCGGTACTAGAATAGAGATATCTAAATAAGGAAATATTATAGGAGATGATAATAGAGTATGATAAATAGAAGAGAGAGGAAGATAGATAAGTTACGTCCTCTTATACCTCGCTAGTATTAGGACTCTCTATTCCTAGAAAGCAAATATAAAGAACGTCAACGGGCTAGTCATAAGCAAGGATAAGTAGAATCCTTTACTTAGACCTAACTAAGACATTACTAAGTCTACTAGAATAGAACTTAAAGATAAGGGCCGCTTTTAAGGCCTTTATAAGAGCTAAAATACTTAGCCCTATCCTTAAAGACACGTGCGCCTATTCCTAGTCACGCTAAGCTCTAGACGAGCGATTTCCTTTATCTATAATACGTATAAAGACCTAAGCATAATAAATTATATATATTAACCCCTATATATATCTAAAATTAGCTACTCTTCCCCTATATTACTTAAAAAGATCATAGAAGGATGCTGGCTCTCCTAGCCACGTCTAATGGGGCACGCACGGAGGATGAATTATCAGGCAGGATCTTATATACTTAGAAAATTTCAGTTTATGGAGCGCAGAATGTGCTCTGGTCTAGTGGGGGAGGATAAGGTAACAGGACGACCTATTACCGCCTGGCAGAATCCGGCCAGATTCTACTAAGCCACACCGCCTCCGGCCGGACCCTTAAGAGGAGAATCATTAGGATTCTCTTTAGAAAATATGCAATCCTACTTAAACTACAATAGTAGCGTGGTCTTCTAATTTTAGTTTATAAAGAAAAGGAAATATATTAAAGGAGTAAAAAGTGTTCTCTACTTTAAACTTATTAGTCTACTACTATCTTTATTTATTATATCTAGTTATATAAATATATACTCTACTTCTTAAGTTTCCTTAGTTTATTTAAAGATAGTGGCGTGGTCTTTTAATTTTAGTTTATAAAGAAAAGAAAATTAAAGTGATTCTAAATAGCTAGAATTAAATAAAAATAAATTATCCTAACTAAGGAATATAGAATATAAATCTAGTACCTACCTCCTCTTATAACCTTAATAATAAGAGTTTTAAATAGACTATATAACTATTTACCACGTGACTTTTTATCTTACTTTTAAATTATTAATATATTATAGCTCTTATACTAAGATAGCTAAGGAGTATAACTTATTATATTTAAATAAGTTAAAGTCCTCGCTTCTAGAAACCCTAATCTATTCTAGGGATATATGTCTGAGATTGGCAGGGCAACTGGTTACCAATCTCAGGGAATTAGATCAGATGAACAAGGTAATGTGGTCAAGCTGAGCTAATTCAGGGTCTTCTCAGGAAATTCTCAGGATAGAAAATGGAGAAGAAATTGGCATTAGATTTAAACTATTCTGCCGAAAATGCGAGAACTAAATACCTGAGATTTAGAGAAGAAATTAAACAGAATAAATAAATCAAGTAAAATATCACATGATATGACATAAATGAAATAGCGGAGAATTCCGGTAAAAAGGTGCGAACTTAGAGAACACGTAAGGACTCCATTCTCTGATATACCCCCCCAGATTTAATAGCATGTTAAATCTGCATATTTAGTAAGCAAATCCCATAAAATTTGTCAAATTCTGGAATATAACTAAGGAAATATAACGGGTTAAACCGTTAAAATTAACTAGACTAGTCAGATATGAGGTGCTACACGTTGACCATACTAAGCTGTTCTACGAAGCGTTGTTGTTGTTGGGATGAAAGATGCTTAGTTAGTCCATTGGCAGGCATCTCTGAGGTTGGAACCCACTTAATCAGTAAGTTTCCATTCTGGACTTCTTGACGTAGCCAGTTCTGTTGAATATCCATATGTTTTAGCTTAGTCTTAAATATCGAGTCCTGCTTGATAAGGAGATCGACCGTTTGCTGGTTGTCGCATTGTAGGATAAAGGGCTCTTTAAGATCGAACTTAATTGATCGAAATAACCGTTTAATCTAATATAACTATTTAGCGGCTGCTGTTATGGATAGAAGCTTGGCTTTGGTTATTGACGTGGTAACAGTGCGCTGCTTACGCGATTTCCAGTCAACAGCTCCACCATATAACGAGAAAATATACCCTTCTGAGCTCTTTCGATCAGGATTATCCGCAAAGCTGGCGTCTAAGGCAGCCCGGAATAGCTAAGTAGCTGGCTTGCGCCTATCAAATTCAATGGCAAGGTGTTTCGTCCCATATAGATATTTGATGACGTGATCTGCTGCAGCAATATGTAACGCACGTGCCTTGGTTAAGAACGTGGATAGAGCTTGTGATAAGAAGCATGCGTCTAGTCGTGTGGATATGACGTTAAAAAGAAGGCTTCCAACACGCTGTTGATATCCGTTTAGAGCGGCATATGATAGAGGTGGTTTAGTCTCAAATTCCGTTAGTCTTTTAGACGGCAATAGGGTCTTAGGTGCGGTATATCTAGTGAGGTTAAAACAGTGAGCAATTTTATTAATATATGCGTCCTACAGGATCCATAATCGACGAGTTGCATGTTCTTGGATAATTCGCATCCCGATAAATTGAGACAATTCTCCATAATCTTTCATCTTAAAGCGGTCATAAAGGAATGACCTGATTTTCTACGCTGATTCAGCGTGTTTCCGATAATATATTATCAGTATATCATCCATAAAGACTATAATGATCACATTCTGTCCTATATATAGACATGGGTCTTCCGAAATTGGGTTAAGACCACATACTCTTAATGCTTCGCGGAGTTCTTGTTGCCACAGAAATGGGGCAATTCGGAGACTATATAGGGCTTGAAGAAGCTTCAAAACGTGTCCTTTCTGTCCAAATCCTGGTGGATAATGATAGAAAACGTTATCCGTTAGCCGACTATTTAAGAACGCGTTGATAGCGTCTAATTACATGGTTTCAAGGTCGAATGCGGCTATAATAGCCAATAGAATACGCAATGTGGTGGCGGCGAGCGTGGTGGCGCGCGTATCACGATCCTCCATGATCTGCTGGTCTCCACGTGCACATAAGCGCGCTTTATGCCTTACAACGTACCCATTTGGGTCCGTTTTATAGGCGAATACCCACCTGACAGGTAGGATTTGGTGTGTCAGACACGATTTCTGTGGAATAGGTCCATACTTGATATGAGCCTGAGAAATGAGGTCTTTCTTGACTGGAATCTATGCTTTCATTTATTCCAGCTTCTTGAATTCTACCTCCATTGCTTCTCTGAATTGGACTCGAAATTCGTGTGTTTCAAGGTCATGATAACCTTCTGGAGGTGGTGGAATATCCTCAATATGAGCCTTCTTTGGCTGGCTCATCAGCGCGGCAGAGAACGCCTGGATAAATGGAAATAGGGCAAGATTCGACTTGAAACGTTTGGTGTCATAATCCTCAAAATCCACATTATATGTGCTATCAGAGGCACGTTTCAGGCGGTTATTCACCACGTCTTCCATGGACTCTGAGTCGTCTGAATCATGGGCAGGATTGTCGTTGAATATTGGATATTCTGACACGTTAAATCGTGAATTGTCAACTAGGATCATGGGTCTCATTGCCGATATAGCGGGTCTATCCGCCTGGTTTATTTCGGCCAAAAAAGACGGTTCTAGGAGCTGGTTGATTTCGGCCGAAGAAGACGGCTCTGGGGACTGGTCAGGTGATCCCTTCATGGTCTCTGGTGTACATGGAATATCGCCCAAGACCTCATCCTCCCCCTCAGAACGCATATCCTGCGTTTCTGCTCGTTCTGACGTCACATTTTCCATGCTTTCCACTCTCTGCTCGTCCTGCTCGTCATCTAGCATATCGAGATCTGTGATTAGAGAGTCAAATTCTGCCTCATCAAGGCAGTTGATTATAGATCCTGAATCGTCAAAAACCTCATGTTTCTGGCGCTCAATCTGGTCAGTTGGCTTGAAAAAACTGGTCTCGTCGAAAATACAGTCTCTTGCACGAATAACCTTGTTGCGGGATGGGATCCAAATTCTCCAGATATTTGAAGCCACATATCCAACTAGATAGCCAATTTGGGCTCTTGGACCAACTTTCTATGATTGTATAGTCAATGGAATGCGCACATATGCCTTACACCCATAGACTCGGAGATTGGAAAGAGACGGCTTTGGGTCCATATATCCAGGTGGATTAATCCCAGTCTCCATAAGCGCGTCATATAGAGCTTAGTGGGGCGTTGCCCAATTCAGTCGTCTCATGGGGGTCCGATTCAGCAAATAGACCGCAGAATTCGCTGCTTCAGGCCACAGCGAGCTTGGAAGACCTGCTTCAATCAACATGGAGCGGCATAATTCAGCAATTCGTGCTCCAGCACGCTTAGAATATCCATTCTGCTCCGGCTGACCAGGTGGCGTATAATGGTGTTGAATTCCGAGTCATATGCAGTCAATTTGGGTAAATTGTGATAAATTCGTGTCACCATCTGTATGGAGCACCTTGACCTGAATTCCAAATTGACGCTTCAGAAAGGCAATCTTGGCTCTTAAGTCGTCTGCAATATCCATTTTGCTTAACAAATTTGTCGAAATATGATAACCAGTCACGGGACAATATGCGTGACTGATATATTGCACCTGATTGTGAGTGCGCTGCATATGGGTGAGATCCCAGTGGATAGCCTTAAATGGGGACGTTCCGGTCGTCATGGGACGCCTTGATATCTAACGTTTTGCCTTGCTAAGCTGACACGTCTCGCAAATATGTGGAAATATCGACGTCTTGTCGATCTCGATGCTAGTTGTCAAATCCTAGACGTGCTGCACCACTTCCTTACTCACATGACCTAGACGCTTATAGACGAGCTCCATGGTTGCCTTGGTTATATGGGGACTAGACGACGTCCCATAGGCAACTGGTCGAATTGGCAAGACGTTTGATTATGCATGTGTGGTAGTTATATCAGGCTTATGGAGGCTGTCAATATGGCAGTTTGATGTGAGAAATGCGTTCTGAAACACGTTCTCTTTGTCCCATTTAACCAGCAATATGCCAGTTTGATAATCCACCTTGCATAACCAGTTGCCAGTTTTGCCTTCAAGGCAGCCAGTCCGGTCGTTGAGATACACACCTACTGCACGTGCACGCGAGGCGGAAATAAGGTTGACGTGGAATGATGGGGAATATACAACGTCATGGAGGTCGAAGCGGCTATTTCCCTCGGTTGGCTGGAACGAGACTGATCCAACACCTAGAACCGGCGTTCTAGTATCTCCGACTTTGACGTATGTGCTCCGTTCTACGAAATTAGAGAATAGCGATCTGTCGTTGCACACATGTGTGTTTGACCCTGTATCAAAGGCCCAATCTGGACAATTCTGCGGTGTTGAAACGTGGTATGACGTCCGAATTGGGGTCTCTTGCGGTTGATTCAACCCGATCTGGTTGAATATAGTCAGCATGCTGACCGCGTTAGCACCCATATTATCCTTTTTGAATTTGTCTAAGGCTGTCTTGAATGGCAAGCTCTTACTAGCTGCTCTCTCAAAGCGTGAATCCACGTCTTCATCCCATATATAATTCGCTGGTCTCTTTAACAGATTGAGGTAGGCGCAGTCCTGGAATCGGTGATTTCCGTCATTTGGCACATTCTGACAGGGACAGCGAGGTGTCCGTTTAGTCGATTTGCCTGATTTAGACTGTTCTGCCTGGTCTAGAATATCCTGGAACGTGGCATGTGACTGGCGGAATGAGGTCGTCTTGGGTTTTTCAATATCGAGATTCTGGCTGAAACTTAGACAAAGTTCGTCAAAATCCACTTGAATATTTTTCTTGATCTTTGATATGACCTCGTTGTAGGTTCGGTTATGCCATAATGGGGTAATATTGTGCACGGCGTCCATGAAGTCTAGAGGTGCACAATCCGTCGTCTATACGATGGCAATTCCCTCTATAACACCTTCATAATATATTGTCTACACCTAGATGACCCAATCCTCAATTTTCTGACCCTAAGATGGGCCCTGGATCGTCTTCCTCCACCGTTTTTCGACTGTTCTCCGGTGCAAGACGTCTCGCTGATTATATAGGAGATATAATGCTCGCAGCATCTCAAATCCAGTTGTTTTGTTAATCAAAAACTCCTTCATCGACCTATTGATCGTAGATTGTAGGGCAATTTCCACTTTTCGAATTCTCTCTGACACGTCTTTAACCTCTAGACGACGTTTGACTTGTCTATTATATAATGCATCGTCCACGTTGATATCCGTGATATCTGGTACCCTAGGTAACGTTGCTTGAGGTGCATTCTGTTCTGGATTGATATAATCCCATACAGTTTGCTACTTAGCAAGACGCTTAATTTGGGTATACCAGAGTTACCATGTGGTAGGACCCGTTAGGATCACATCTGTGGATGTAGACATGGTGGAAGTAAGGTCAAAATGAGGTCAAAGTGAGAGATATGTGAGAGATAAGTGAGGCTTGAAGGATAGGACGTGATTTTTGGGAGATTCGTATGGAGGATTCTAAGGATTCTGGACGTTCTGGAACGTTCAAGGATATGCAAATTGTCGAATTCTGAGCTTGACGAGCTCAATTTTGGCGAATATGGAGATGAGGTAGAAGAATATGATAGACAATATTGTGGGGTAGGCCCACAAGATCAGTCCGAGCTCCACCCGAGCTCCACCAGGTGGAATATCAGAATTCAACGTTGAATTCTCCACGGAATATGAAATAGAAAATATATGAAGAAGGAAGAATTCTCCACACGAAAATGGGGTATATATAGCAGGATATTGCCGGAATTTTCCAGCAAACTTGCAGAATTTTCACCCACAAATAACAAACACAAACAACAAACACACAATTTATGTGTTTATATAACACAAACACATAAACACACACAAACACGTATAGATACGTGTAGGTAACACACACGTCACACGTGTGGACAGAGAACACAAATTCTGACTTAGAATTGCGTCAAAAATGGTGAAATGTGAAAATATCACAATTCAGAGGTAATTCTATGAGGCTCTAGCTGACTAGCAGGCTCAACAGAATAGAATATGAGATATCTCTAGACCAGAGACTATCTCGGAATAACCCACACGTACAGCTACGTGTGGTCAAAACGACCTAAATCGTGTCTGTCTGAGGTTGGCAGGGCAATTGGTTACCAATCTCAGGAAAAAACGACACGAATAGCGTCAAAATATATGAGGATATTGTTGTGCTTAGAGAGGGCACACCGGGCTCATAACTGTCTAAGATTGGCAGGGCAACTGGTTACCAATCTCAGGGAATTAGATCAGATGAACAAGGCAATGTGGTCAAGCTGAGCTAATTCAGGGTCTTCTCAGGAAATTCTCAGGATAGAAAATGGAGAAGAAATTGGCATTAGATTCAAACTATTCTGCCGAAAATGCGAGAACTAAATACCTGAGATTTAGAGAAGAAATCAAACAGAACAAACAAATCAAGTAAAATATCACATGATATGACATAAATGAAATAGCGGAGAATTCCGGTAAAAAAGTGCGAACTCAGAGAACACGTAAGGACTCCATTCTCTGACAATATATATATAGTAAGAGCTAAATAAAATAAAGATATATATAAGCGAAATATATACTAAGCTTAAGTACGCCTAATCCCTAATAATAACCCTAGATAGTATCCCCTAGTATAGGTTTAACTAACTCTAGCCTAGCGATTATTATATAAATTCCTAGCTATAGATATTAATAATAAGCCTAAGTATCTAAACTCCCCCCTAAATAATAGAGTTATTCTTAGTAAAGAAAATACTAGGGTATATAATATCCTTATCTAGGGGGTTACTATATATAGCTAGGTTTTTAAAATATAGGGTACGTTCTATTAGTATATAAGATAAGAGTATTTAGGCGTAATATTTATGCCTAATAGGAAGCTAAGGTACCTAGAAGAGATAAAAGCTAGATATAATACTATTATATATTAGGTACTTATAGGTAGCTAGCGAGATATAGTATATTAATTTAAGCCTAGTTAAGGGGCTAATACTAGTTTTATTAGGTATTTGTTACGGACCTATAGGGGGCCGCACCACCCGCGGGGCACTTATACCCAATCATCCTGGATGAACGGGACGACGTGTAGATCACGTGTAAGGCATGGTTCGGAGAACCATAGCCTCTCCATAACAGGATGCACGATACGTGATAACCGAAGGACACTACGATTCGGTGCCATCCTGAGAAAAGAACGATCGCACGATAAGCACGATCGCAGGATAAGGAGTATCCTGCGATAGGCCATGGTTATCGCCAATAGGGAAGATCCTGCGACGGGCTCTGCCCTACGATCAGAGATGTCCTACGATAAGCCACGGTTTGGAACCAAAAGGGAGATTCCTAGGATACAGAGTATCCTAGGATCGACAACACCCTACGACAGGCCATGGTTACTAACAACCGTGAGTATCCTACGATACGAAGGATCCTGAGGAGCTTAGTATCCTAGGAAGATAAGGATCCTAGGGAAGGATCACGTGCCGACTCATCGGGCGATGAGTGCAGCTCATCAGCGATGAGACCGGAACAGATCAGTGATGAGTCCCGGACTCATCAGCGATGCGATGGATTAGATATATAAGGAACGGTCATTACCATAGATGTATTTAGTTCTTCGCGTTCAATCATACATTGTTACTTGGAACCTACAGTTCTAGCTTCACACTTGTTTCGTATTTAAGACAAACCACCCTACTAGGAGAGGTATACTTAGTCTCTTGTCACTTGACACAGATCCTAAGCATAGCTTGACTAGGCGCACTACCTGGCGCAGACCAACAAGAGTCTACTCTATAGACCCGAGCCCGTGTAAGGCCTTCAGGTAACGGTACGGTTGCGATTGAGACTTGAGGACGAGCCTCGACGTACGTATAACGGACCATACGAGCGATACTCACTGTGACCAGTTAGCACCGCGTAACAGTATTAGTATAATAGACTTAAGTAGATTATATATATTCTTTTTATATTCTACTAATTCCTTCTATATAGTATTAATAAGTTATAACTAACTTAGGAGAGAGGACTCTACCTTCTATATAATATAGGGAAGCCGCTTCTACTAATTTCTCGCCCCTCTAAATAACTATATACTATATATATCCCGTTAGTCTAGCCCCTAACTACCTATATAAGTAATCCCCTTTAGCCTATCCCTATAGGATCTAGGATAAGATACCTAGGATACTTAAGCTTAGGTTACTTAGGCTTAAATTACTTAGGTTTAGGCTACTTAGCGTCTAGCTATTAATAACTAGGCCCTTTAGGACTAGGCTATTAAGGACTAGGCCGCTTAGGAGGCCTAGCTTACTTAGGACTAGGCTAATATAATTATTAAGACTAATTAGGTTACTAAGGCCCTTTAGGTTACTTAGGAATAGTATAATTAAGAGGGTTAGGGACTAGCTTAGTTTTGGAATTTTAGGGCTATACTCACTGCTATAGCTACTAGGGCTCTTAGATAAGTTAGTTAGGGGGCTAAGGCTACTTAGGCCTAGGGATAAGCTAGTTAGGATACTAAGGCTACTTAGGCTTAGATATAAGCTAGTCTAGATACTAAGGCTACTTAGGCTTAAGAATAAGCTAGTTAGGATACTAAGGCTATTTAGGCTTAGATATAAGCTAGTTAGGATACTAAGGCTCTTTAGGCTTAGATTTAAGCTAGTCTAGATACTAAGGCTACTTAAGCTTAGGAACTAGCTAATATAATAGCTTATAGTACTTAGACCTAGGAACTAATTAATAAATAGGCTTAGGTTTTAGTAGCTAAGTCTTAGGTGAATATAAAGGGATCACTATATATACCTAGAGGTAGAGGAGGGGACCTAATAATAGGACTACCTATACCCTTATTAATAATAGCTAGATAATATCATCCTTATAATACACTAAGATAAATAACACCATTAAGGATTCCTAGTCCTACTTAGCATAGAAGGGGTAATTAGGGTTTAAGAAGGATAGATCCTAAATCTCTACCTCTACCTCGTTCTAAGTTACTATATATACTATATAATCTTTAATCTTTAGATCCTACTTAGGATCTAAGAACTTCTTAAGTTCTAAGAACTCCTTAGGATCTAGGATCTATTTAGTATCTAAGGCTATCTTAGGATCTAAGACCTTCTCTAGATCTAATACCTTTTCTATTACTAAGACCTCGCTAGGACCTAAGTACTTAGGATCCAAGTACTTAGGATCCAAGACCTCGCTAGGATCTAAGTACTTAAGATCTAAGTACTCAAGATCCAAGTACTTAAGATCTAAGTACTTAAGATCTAAGTGCTTAAGATCCAAGTGCTTAAGATCTAAGTACTTAAGATCTAAGTACTTAAGATCTAAGTGCTTAAGATCTAAGTGCTTAAGATCCAAGTACTTAGGATCTAAGTCCTTTAGATTATTAGATTAACTAAGAGAAAGAATTATACAATTTTTCATTTAATAAAAAAGCATTTAGGAATAATATACTTATATTAAATATAATTTATAATAGTACTAAATTACATAGTATTAATTAGCAGTTTTATATATACTAAGACCATAGTTTTATGCAAAGATGGGCTTTTTATGGGCCCCTATAGGCCCCCATAAAAAGCCCAAAGCCTATAGTAGGTTAGGCTTGAGATTTACATAAAGCCTAAAGCCCATAGTGGGTTAGGCTTTGGGCCTGACTCTAGGCCTATTTTCAGGTTTTGGCGATGTCTAAGCCTATACTAACCATGTATACAGTTAGCAGTCAATAGAATAAATATCTTTTAAAGCCATCGAAGACTAATAGCATCGTTAGTCCAACCATTCGGGCTAACCTCAATTCGCCAGTCTGTAGGCGTATCGTAGAACCATGATTCAATATATCGTATGCCTTTGAATATGATCAACGGTGGCAATGTCCAGCCTAAAGCATTGACTGTTTCAATTGTGGTTACCCATTCACGATTGCCTGGCTGCAATACAGATCGACGGCCATAGTATTCAGCCCTAGTAACCACCTTTGCGGTAGTCACCAAGCCCATTGCGAAACCAGTTTCATCGAAGTTATACAGTGGCGTCTAAATAGTCTAAGACAACCTAACTTTACCGCCTTATATTCTGCCACGTTTTCTGCCAGTTAAAACCCCCTATCTAATAACTAGTATACCAGCCCTCGTTTTCAAGCACTTATTGCACCCTATAGGGCATAGTTACAGCAAGGTTTTCAAGCATATCTAAATCCATATGGGACCAAGCTTCTTGAGCCACAGAAACGACGAATTTAAGGGTCTCGTCGTTATCTGGCATACCTCTGATTTCAGGGTGTAATTCATAGATTTTAGCCTTTAAGAGAGACCAAAGGTTCTCAATAGGGTTTAAATCAGGTAAATAAGGGGGCCAGGCCATGATTTCGAATCCTTGGTCCGCTAACCAATCACGTATAACGTGCGCGGTGTGCACAGGAGCGTTATCTTATTGGAAAATAGCGCCATTAACTCCATTTAATAAAGTTAGAAGGACTCGCTGGTAAAGCTCGAGGATTACCCATCAATTAACCCCTCCACGAGGTGAATCTAGGTCTCTAAAGAGAGGGATAAGGCCTATCCGTCGACCAGTTCCCGAGAAAGCGGCCCAAAACATCTATGATTGACCCTTATGACAATCAACTACCTCGATATCTCGGAGTGCGATTTAAGTCGAGGGTCGGTTAAAGGTATACTCTCGGCGAGCACCTTTACCTTTCTCGATTATTAATTCGTCAGACCAAAAGATCCTTATCCATTTCTCAGAGTTATAATCCTAGACTTATTAAGCCCATCGAAATCGCTTTTGAGCTTGCTCTTCTGTGAGCGCTGGGCGTCGAAGACGGAGCCATTTCCGTCGATTTTCTTCGCGAAGAAGTCTCCACATCGTATCTCGACAGACTTTATGGTCAACTTTTACAAGAAGATCATGATATTTAACGCATGGGTTATCATTAATCGCTTGATGGATATTCTCCTTATCCTCCTCATTAAGCTTCTTTGGTTGGCCAGAACGAGGTAACGTTTCTTGTGAAGGCCCTTTCTGATCAGCCCTAAGCCATGTAGACTTGATTATAGAGATTGGAATTGAAGGATATCGATCGTGTATCTGCTTATACGACCAGCCAATCGATTTAAGCTCTATAAGCTTCGTACGTTCATATGGGGCCAGTTCGCATCCACGACGATGTGCGGCTATATTATCACGGCGAATTGGAGGCATATTGATATAGGAATTGTATAATATAGGGGTTAAAAGGCGTGTCTAAACGTATGACATATGTTTATACTAGCGTGGTAAGACGCGTGCTAAGGTAGGCTAGCTAGATATGGAAGGCGGTGGTAGAAGTGGTAAAATAGGGTGTCTCAGACTAGTCAGACGCCACTGTAGATATCGTCCGGTATGATACCATAACGCATAATAGTATCATTGACTAGCTGAAACCACCCACGAAGGATACGTGGGTCTTCTTGCTGTGCCCGTTGATAGTCATATCGACGCGAAAAGCGTGTTTGAATAGTCGGTGTTCGTTTGATATACTTCCTAACCCAATGGATGCCGACCTCATGGGTACCGGTGGCAGCAAGCAATAAATTGGCCATATTACGTACCATAGCCTGCCTAGGCGCTGTACCGCGGTCATCCATAGATATAATCCACTTTGTAAGCGTATCCTCGTCGATCTGGGTCATTTTGAAGCCTTTGGTGCGCATAGTTGAACGAAAAGGGTGGCCATTGATACGGTTGCGTAGCGTTGAACGCGGTACGTCATATACACGCGCCGCGGCCGTAATAGATGGTATTTCTTTTTTTTGAATAGCTTGGATTGCAAGCTCTATCCTACCTTCTTGGTGGATAGAGTCTTGTTTAGATTTAGAACGATTTGGTGGCATGGTAGGTGGTTAAACTAGAAGTCTAGAGATGGAGACGCGAAAAAATGATGGGGTGGCGGCGAGGGGGTAATGGCGGTGAAGGGGTAAAATACGTTATCCACATTTTTGGGTATTTTGGGTAACCCACGGGTACCCGCCAAGAACCCACGGGCGGGTTTATAAAAGCCAAAACCCGCGCTGGGTATCCGTGGGCGGATAAAGAGATTGAAAACCCAACCCAAACCCACGCTTGGCGAGGTCTAGTCTTGTCCCGCTACCGATTTCTAGGGGGGGGGTGGGGGAAGGGGGGATTTTAGGGAAGCCGTCCGTAAATTGGCCCTGGAAAGTCCCAAACAACACCCCTTCCTTCTTTCTTTCACTATGCGTGCCCAGAACCCCGCGAATTCCTGCTGGTCAGGCACCTCACGACGGACGTCCATCATTGCCTTGCAGCCACGTGATTTGTTCGCGTGATGAATATTTAATATACATGAATGCTTAACTCCGCCAGTTTCCGCCAGTTACATAAGCAGTGGTCAAATAGGCAACTTTAAGTACAGGAAATGCGAAACGTTCCCACCGTTTCTCCGCAGCTTTCGGGATTCACAACTCGGCCCAGGAGATTAGACCCAACAACGCCGCCGCTATGAGCACTGCTAAGCGGAAAAGTATAGTCGAGGAATTTGATACGCGGAATGCAACTCCGAAGAAAAAAGGTGTCCGTCACCGTGCTGCCCTAGCCTGTGAGGAGTGTCGCGCGCGCAAGAGACGATGTGATGGTGCAACGCCAGCTTGCGGCGGATGCATGAAGCGCACATCCGTGTGTGTGTATAGCTCTGAAATTCAGACTAAAATGTGGCGGAATAGGTAAGAGCTACCGAATTAAACCCTTTTTATTCTTTTTATCTTTCTTGAGGTAGAGGCTAATATAGGTCCTAGTATGATCCTGTCCTTACGAACTCGTTTGGAAGAACTTGAAAAGGAGGACGATTCGGTACCCGGACTTGAGAGACTTATTTCTCGCAACGACGCTTCCATCTCGGCCTCAACTCGACATCTCAGTCCGGCCGTAGAAGCCAGCGGCGATGCAGTTGGTAACGAAGATGTTCAGCCCTTGAGACCAATAAAAGCGACCTTCCCAACTGTTCTTTCTTCTGCCTCTCAAGATCAATCGTCTATCGGCGCTGATACGGTCCATAGCCAGAGACAACCTGGCATCACCTCTGGGTCGAGAAGCCCGAATGACTATAATGCTAGGAGCTTGGAACCCTGTAGCGTGGAGAAGTTGATGAAACCGATTGATCAAGCCATTGACTCTAGAAAGGGCCAAAATAACTTACCTGCGCATCCGATCTTCCCCGCAAATGCTACAATCTGTGGTCCGACTCGGATCAGTGTCACGAGTTGCTCCTGTGATCAGCTGCTAGGCGCCTCGCGATGGCGTTTACCGCTGCGAAGCACTGCAGATGATTTAGTCGCTTTGTACTTTGCCCGAGTCAATCGAATGTACCCGATCCTTCACGAGCGGACATTCAGGAAACAATATGAGTGCTTGTGGCAGTCAACGGCGAGGACATCTACGACAATAGGTGTAAGCTGCTCTGGTTTGTGCAAACAGAAAAGCAAAGGTAAAACGTTTCCTGCGATGGTGCATGCTGTATTTGCTCTGGCCTCCTTATTCGAAGCCGGAAGCCCTGAGCAAAATATCCCTCAAGCAGACGACTACTTCCGACTGTCTCAGGAGATTGACCTCTTGGATGTCCTAGATTATGAAGTGGGGATTGAACTTGTCCAGCTGGGCCTCCTGATGGGGTTTTACCTCCAAAGTACCGAACGATTCTCAAAATGCTGGAATATCACTGGCCTCACGATTCGAATGGCGCAAAACATGGGACTGCAACTAAAGCTATGCGAGGCTCGACGCAAAGGGTTGTTTGCTCCTCTTGCAAGCCAGCTTGACTGCGAGATGAGGGTACGAGTCTGGTACGGATGCGTTCTATTAGATAGGTAAGAAAGACTGCGTACAATGCGTCCCTATGCTAACAATCATGATGCAGGGAAATTTCCATGTCCTTCGGGCGGCCCTTAATGATTGTCAATAATAGACAGGCTGTTAGGTTGCCCACTTCAATCGATGATAATCGTCTTTCCGAAGAACTGGGGACTTGCAATGTTCAGTCGACAAGTGTTCCGAGCTTGCTGGAGTCGTACGTCCGAACGATCAGACTCTACGATATACTCAAGATAGTATTGGACCGGGAGGAGCTTAAAGATTCACTGAACAAAAGTCCAGATATTCAGTCACTGTTGAGACTGGATACCATGATCATGGAATGGCGCGACGCTCTGCCCTCTTACCTACAATATGACCCTTTGTCTGAAGGTACAATCTCAGGGGAGCAGCATATTCCTGGCATGACGACTACACAAACCGACTTTTCCGCTCAGGCCAAACGGCTTTACGCAAGGTATCTATACCAACATCACCCCTTCCCTAAGGCAGCCCTAATATATTCTAGATTCCTACATGTACGAGTCCTAATATTGCGCCCTGCTTTGGATCTTCTGTTTCAGAAACAACAACATCCCACTCCATCGGTCAATAAACGTTCGATGGAGGCAAAGGTTCAAGACCTGATGCTTTCGGACATTGCAACGCAATGTGCTTCTTCAGCACATAATCTAATCAAGATTCTTGATGCCCAAATCTCTATGGGGAGCCTGGTTGCCTGGTGGTACAATATTAGCTGTAAGTGCTGAGTACCTCGCCTTTTCGCCTCAGACTGATAAGTTTTAGACCTGCACACCTGTGGCAGCACACTGTTAATGGCGCAACTATCCACCCTCAACGATATGGCATTATCTAGCCAGTTGTCGGGTAGCTGGGACACTTGCTTACAGTGCATCTCGCGCTACGCCGGTGTGAGCAGCATTGCAAAAAAGTCGGTCCGCCTTTTGGAGAAAAGCAGACAATGCCTCCTAGCTGATGGGTTCTCTCAAAGGGCTATCCTAGGGCACGACCTGCCCGCCACAAGCCCGGCCATGACAATGCTGGATGGCATCTCTCACCTTCGTCCGCAACATATTGTACCCCAAAGCAAGGCGACAAGTGCCCATGAAACCTATCAGCTGAATAAAGACCTGCTACCTATAAATAATGCCGGGGAGAGTTTCTTCGATCAGGATTGGCATTTTACACAGCCTAAGGCCCGTACAGAGCAGCAGTTTCTTGTGGACGAAATGACAGAATCAGCAAGCGATGCACCGCATTATGACGGGACTAATGGGATTCTGTGGGCTGATGAGACCTGTGCAAGTTCATATTGGCCTTTTATGCCGTATCTTTCCCAATTGGAAACACTGCCCTCGGACTTCGACCCATCAAATCTCGAATAAAGGCAGTTCTTCTGGAAGTCTAGTAGTGCCTACTTTTTGAACACCCATTTCTCAAGCTTCCATGAGGATACTGAATTTTGACATCGAAATTACGACCGGGTGCATGTACCATATTTATTCTCAATAACCACAGTCATTCGAACCTACTACTTGAATTGGAGCATACCACTGAATATGACAAGACTAAGCAAGCAAGTTGCTCCTCACCTTGCTTAATATAAAGATATATTGACCAGTAACTTACCCATAGTCTTCCGCCCTTCGAGGTCCTTCATGACAGGCAAGATCAGTACCGAAAATGATGGTTAAAGAAATGACTTTGAGGAATCTCACCTTGTGCGCTTGTTGTATTGTATCCAGTGGGTACACCTTGTGTATATTTATTTTGAGATTATCTCGAATAATCAGGTTGAATAATTTCTGGGCGTAAAATTCAAACTCTTCTCTAGTGTCGATGTATCCTAGCAACGTTGGCCGTGCGACCTTAACGCATTTCGGCGAGAGACGGCTGCATTCTGTTAGTTTGCACAGTCAAATAGCGGGATAAGCGTTGAAAAGAAGAAACTAATGAACAAACTTACTTAAACGGCAGAGGTGGAACAGGACCACTTGCGTTTCCGAACCAGATGACGGTCCCCTTCCTCTTCACGGCCTCAAGACTCCCCTCCCATGTGTCCTTTCCGACAGAGTCAAACACCACGTCGACTCCCCGACCTTCGGTGATGCTGTTGACAATCTCAGGCCAATTTTTCCCCTCGACACTCCGATAGTCAATAACGTGGTCTGCACCTAGACTCTTCACCAAGGCAACTTTTTCAGGGCCACCGGTAGTACCGATGACTTTCGCACCGATTTTCTTGAGAATCTGGGTCATGATGAATCCTACACCACCAGCGGCAGCATGGATCAAAGCCCAGTCGCCTGATTTGACTTCGTACGCCTCATGTGAGAGAGCCAGACATGTGAGTCCACTGAGGAAAGTAGCAGTAGCCTGCTCATCGGAAATGCCAGACGGTAGCTTAATAGCCTTGGCAACGGCAACTGCCGTGTACTCAGAATAGCCGGCGGTGCCGAGCCAAATGACTCGATCGCCAAGTCTAAGTCCGTGGGTGTCTGTGTTGGGTCCGACAGCCACGATTGTACCGGCTGCTTCACGACCGAGAATCTCAGGCTTTGGGGATGGGTAGAGGCCCTCGCGGAAATAAATGTCAATGTAGTTGATTCCCGAAATGTGGTTTTTCACCAGGACTTGGCCTTCTTTCGGAGTTGGAACAATGCCGTCGGTACGATAATGCAGGACTTCTGTGCCGCCTGCCTCATCGACGACGACTGCTCTTTGGACGGTTGGCAACGACATGACGACGATTGGGATAAACTAGATAGAAGTCACGAATAGATATATAATTTCTCTTACTGGATTGCAAGAACTTAAAAACAATTTCGTAAGAGATCTAGCGGAGGACTGGACAACATTCCATTGGCTGTTTCGATTTCCATAGGATAGATGCACTTTCCAGCGGACCTGCGGAGTTAAGGCGGATGCGCTGCGGCGCACTCTACACGCTCCCCGGCGTTAATTTGACCGCTTGAAATCCCCACGCCTATTTGATAACGCCCCTGCTGTTCCCCAAATCTTCATAATTACGCTTGTTACTGCTAGGTGCCAACTTCCGACTCAGCATGGGTGAATGCTGCCTCAAAGGCTTTCGCTGGGTTGCCCAGCCAAAGGGCCACGAGGCCAAGCTCGGAAACAACAGCTGTTACGTGACTGGATCAAATTCCAAGGTCGCAATTATGATCATTCATGATCTCTACGGATGGAAGTTCCCCAATATTCGCGTTTTGGCTGACCACTACGCGGAGGAAGTGAACGCAGTTGTATACGTACCGGATTTGTAAGGGCTGTTCCCCGTGTATCAAATTTTTGCTAAATAACATTCCAGTTTCGCCGGCGAGGAGCTCCCATTAGCTATCCTACAAGACCAAAGCCAATGGCATAAGCTTGATCTCCCCGCATTTATCGGCCGACATTCCAAGAAGGCCCGGGAGCCTGAAATCATCGAGTGTGCCAAAGCCCTTCGCTCCCAGTACCAGCGCACCGGAGCCGTCGGATTTTGTTACGGAGGCTGGGGAGTGTTCCGTCTCGGAGCCAAGGGTAATGCTCTGGCAGACTGCATTTCGACGGCGCATCCAAGTTTCCTGGAAAAGACCGAGATTGAAAACGTCGGCGTGCCCGTGCAGATCATGGCCCCGGAGTTTGACCCCATGTTTACGCCAGAATTAAAGGCTCATAGCAATCAGATTATTCCAACGCTCGGGGTTGCTTATGATTACCAATATTTCCCGGGGCTGGAGCATGCGTTTGCTGTGCGAGGGGATCCGAAGAATGCGGGTGAGCGGAAGGGGATGGAAAGAGCAAAAACTGCCGCAGTTTCCTGGCTTAAACAGTGGTTATATGATGTCTGACGATCAAGAAGCTTTTTTAGACAAATGAAGTGGATTCAAACAAGAGTACATGCCAAATTGATCAATTCTGACTACTTGGGGGAGTATTTTAGCCTGTAATTGTAAACTCGTCCGAGGGGGAGAAGAGATATGTCGAGATAAATGATTTGGTCCGAATCAGAGTACATGAGAAATATTGCGATTCTTGAATTAGCACTTCATCAGTCCTGAATTATTTCCTCCAGCGCAAGTTCCTTCCTACAAAGCTCTATGCTATCGTCCTGGAGATGCTGATAGAAGTCAATCTCATCTAGAATTGTGCAACCCAAAATACTCTCCAGCTCGGCTGCTCTGGAGGCAGTCTTCTGGATAGGCGATGCTGTAGACTGATCAAGAAGATTAGACTTGAAGATTCCAGCCGCAGAGAGTGGCAGAAAATCTTCGTAGGTAATTGGCTCGTATTCAATGTGTCCCAGGTGTAGCAGATGCGTGAGTGAAACCCTCGAAGTCAAAATCTCTTCTCCCGTTGCCTTCCTTCCTGCTTCGGTTACACTGTAATGAAAGTAGACAAGCCCACGGACTCGAAGCTCCTCCCATGTATCAGGGAACTTTCGAAAGGAGTTGTGGAGAATGTCGCTAAATTTGTGACCGGAAACATTGGCTGCAGTTCGAACTGCAAAAGAGTGCAATTGGTCGTAGAGCTCACGTCCTTTTTTCGTCACAGCTGCACCGCGCTGCTCGACTTCACCGAAGCGCGCGGTATGGGTGCCACGGACTGCTTGGCTGTCGCCTGTGGCAAAGTCTACTCGCTCTTCAAGAGCTTGGAAGCTCGTTTGACGCAGCAGAATAGGACACTGTCGTGTTGGGGGGCCCTCAATCACTTCTTTTGCTGGAAGGCCCCGTCGAATCATCTCCCGCTGAACATGGTCAATATCAATGGTTCTCGGAGTGAGATGGTTGATATGGGCACTAGGAAAGCAGACGATATCGGCCACTATCGCGTGCTCTGCTTTCAGTTTGAGGTAGTTGTCAATGGAGACTGTTGACTTGGAATGCCATTTGAAAACTTTCAATGCCTCAGTGATAAAATCATTGACTTCCTGCGCGGACAACGTGTTTTGGTTTTCCGCATGATCCAGGATCTCACTCAACCGTGGCGTAAATAAGTTCCGTTGACTCAAGATGTCATCGACTGTTTTTCGAATGTCGGGAGAAATCAAGTCTTTTCGTAAGACAGTCGTGAATACCCGAAATGGGTTTTTGCTGAGGGCGTCGTTATCGATGGGCCGAAAGGCAGTGCCGTAAATAGGAAATCCGACCATATTCAGATCATAGTATCCCACGGGATGCATGCCAAGAATGGCAAAGAGCCGTTTGATCATTCGCATCTCGTGCTCCGTTCCGAGTCGGATCGCACCATGGCGCTCCAGTTGATTGCGAAGCGGGAGTTCTTTGGGATGTTCCCCTTGTGCCTTGAGCACGGAGCTATCGACATCTCTCACGATTTGGACCAGATCTCCATAGAGAGGGACCTCTGTCCGATACATATCGGACAGCGCTTGGGTGAATCTGGTCCGGAGATCATCCGCATTCCAACTGGAAAATTAGTTAGCAATAATTCTTCCCTCCAAAAGGTGAAGTGACTCACCCCAATGGTTGCATCTTGAATTCTCTATACCGGTTATAATCAAAAATCAACTACCGAGGAACGAAGTCTACGTCCGTCGGTACCAGTCCTAAATATCTACCAGTCCTAAATATCTACCAGTCCTAAATATCTACGGAACTTACAAATTTCACATCTATGGGGGCGGAACGAATCGGTGCTCTGTGTTCCACGATTCTCCACTGAAGCGCATTTAGTCTGCAAAGTATAAATGGTTGCGGAGATGTTGCGGAATATCCGCACTAACATCCTAGGCTCACATTTGTAAAGGTCATCGAAATGTGTTCATATTTCTCTCTATCGTCCTTTTCTATAAGGCTATCTCATCTTTTTGCCCTATATCATTCATCCACAATGTCTTCCTGGGAGCGTCTGATTCGATTTGAAGACCAGACTGGCACCGAGCAGTTTGGAGAGCCGATTATCCGCGCCGATGAGGCCTCCTCCCTGGATGAATTGGTTGCAGGCGGTAAATTGACGGCGAAATGCCTGATTGGATCCGACATCTTTGCCCTGTCTGCTTCAATCAATGTGGCGAAGGTGAAGAAGATTCTTCCCCTGCTCTCGCCCAGTCAAGTCCCACTCGTGAAATGTGTCGGCCTCAACTACATGAAGCACAGTAAGTACCACCGGATTTCTTCATACCCTCAGGTTGTATTAATTATATGCAGTCAAGGAAGGAGGTCGCAAGCCTCCTCCATATCCTTCGATCTTTATCAAGCCCAGTGCCTCTGTGGCTGCATACAACGAGGATATTCCGATTCCCAAGCTGGCACAAGATGACCAACTCGACTATGAGGGTGAGCTGGCCATTTTTATTGGAAAGACCGGAAAAGATATTCCCAAAGATCAAGCCCTCAAGCACATCGCGGGATTCATCGTCACCAACGACGTCTCCGCCAGAAAGTGGCAGCGGGATCCCGCTTATGCCGGTGGCGTTCCCCAATGGTGCTTCAGCAAGGGGTTCGACAAATTCGCTCCGTTGGGACCTATGCTTGTCTCTCCCCAAGTGCTTGGAAATGCTGGAAACCTCCAGCTTCGGACCTTTGTTAACGGCGATTTACGTCAGGACACAAACACGAATGACCTGCTGTTCAATACCGAGGCCATTGTTTCGTTTGTCAGCCAGGGTACTACCTTGGAGGCGGGTACCGTAATAATGACTGGTACTCCAGCTGGTGTTGCTATGGGTATGAAGGAGCCTCTGTGGCTGAAGGATGGGGATGTGGTAGAGGTAGAGATTGAAGGCCTAGGAAGCGTGAAGAATAAGATGGTCTTTCTGTAGATATCGTTTGACTGAATAGTTACAATATTCATTGGCCTTTCAAAGCAGGATATACCATCTCATTATGTCATTTCTCCAGATCAAACTGTCTCGTAACTAAAGACACCGAAAGGAAAAACGAGTCTGATGAAGCTAGTGCCCAGGCATTGTCTCGAATGATTTTACGTGATCAGCGGCGACGTCTACCTTTCTGGAGGCAAAAAACTCGACCTTGTATGGAAGACGACTCAGACTGAATCATGCATCAGCACACTTCCATGGAAGAATATTTCAAGCAAAATATCACTTACCCATCTTCGAGCAAAGACGTGCGGACAATGAAATGACTTCCACCATGCTTCATAGGAATAGTCCACAGAGTACAACCACACTGGGAGCAGAAAACTTTGTGTTTCTCATTGCCACTTAGATTGTCTTTTAAGATCCAAGTCTTTAAGAGTTCTGGGTGTTGTTTGAGCTCAACATGCTCCTTCTTGAATTTGGCAGACTAATAAAGGTCAGCATGACGTAGAGTGATGAGGAGCCTTTAAAGGTGTGTGAGCTTACTATTTGACCAGTGGCCCCGGCATTTTTGGAGCAATGAGTACAGTAGCAAATGAAGACAACCTCTGGTTCGCCTTTAACACAAAACTGAACACCTCCGCAGAGGCAGGCTCCCTTCATGCTTGGCACCATGACGGTTTTCGGATTATTTCGGTGCTTTCTAATCCTTGGGATCAGAAGAATTCTAATGCTTCTCAATCGTCGGCTTTTATTTGCCGAGTCTCCCTAGTTGTTAAGCTGCGGCATCATCCGCCATCTCTCCGCAACACTCCCGCCTACCCTGATAGAGGCGAAGCGGCTCCGCTATCTCACTAGTATAATAGTCCGGGTTACTCAATAGTATGGAATAGATTATACAGCTTACTAGCAATCAGATTCAAGCAAAATGCCTCCCACTACCAACTCCTCCGTGCAACACTACTACGACTCGCTTTCAAGCAAAGATGTCTCTCCCCTCTGGACTGTCCTCGACAAGATGGTCCCTCCCAGACCAAATCCTCCTAGCACTGTTGCTATGTGGCGATACGACTCTCTGCGACCTCCGTTGATGGACGCGGGAGAATTGGTCACAGCTGAGGAAGCAGAACGTCGAGTGCTTATGCTCGTAAATCCGAGTCGCGAAGCACCTTATACGACAGACACCATCTACGCCGGGCTCCAACTGGTTCTTCCTGGAGAGACTGCCCCCGCCCATCGCCATATGGCATTTGCCCTACGATTCATCATCGAAGGCTCTCATGGCTTTACCGCTGTTGAGGGCGAGAAGCTGATGATGGCGAGGGGAGATGTAATCCTGACACCGACTTGGACCTGGCACGATCACGGCAGCGAAGGAACCGGTCCTATGGTCTGGCTGGATGGTTTAGATCTTCCTCTTTACCGATTTCTGCCGGTCAATTTTGCAGAAAACTATGAGAAATTGAGATACCCCAGCACGCTTACTGCTAAGAGCAAGCTGAAGATTCCCTGGTTGACGGCTGCAGCCAGTCTTGATGCTGATCTCTCCACGTCCTATACAAAATACGAGTATCGGTTTGAGGATGGATCCCATCTCTCGCGAACTCTCTCAGCACAGGCGGAGCGAGTCGCTGCTGGAAGTACAACGGCAAAGTCGCAGGAGACCTGCTCGTTCGTGTACCATGTCTATGAAGGAACCGGATATTCCAGTATTGCAACTCCTGGTGGGAAAGAGGAGAAGGTTGAATGGAAGGAAAAAGATACATTTAGCGTGCCAGCGTGGAGCAGCATCTCGCACACCTGTACGATGCCCAATGGGCAGGCATATTTATTTGCTATAAATGATAAGCCGATCGTGGAGGCTTTGGGGCTATGGAGGAAGGCGTGAACTCTTGTTTTAGGCTTAAAAACGATCAAATTCATTCTAGTTAAAATCCCTTGATGTAAATTCTTCGGGTTCTAGTTTCTGTATCCCCTACTGAATGGTCGAAAAACGCCCGATGGTGGCCACACTCCACTGCAATCACGGAAAACCTAGCTTGATATAAAATAGACATAAATGCATTTACAGGTTTCATCTGCGTACTCCATTGTTGTACACTTTTATGTATGTTCAAAAACTGACTGCAAGATCCAGAATCCATATATTTGAAGCAAGTTGGATTGTATTTGAACCACACGTGCAAACTCCAATTATATATAATCCGTAGTTCCAATCAAGGGCTTCCCAGACGCCATTGTCTCCATAAAAGTCTTTGGAGATTCCTTCTCAAAGAACATCTCCCCACTCAACAGACTCCTCGAGATGACATCAACCGCAAAGGGGAACATCTCCTTCTCATAGGCCATAATTGCCTGCTGCGTAATTCCCAATTCCTCTAGCTTATGAGCAAGAATCACCGAGTCTCGCATCGCACAGTTGGCTCCGTCTCCAACGAATGGTGTAGTGACGTGCGCCGCGTCGCCAATAAGGGTGACACCAGGGACAGACTCCCAGTTCAAACGCTCGGGTGGCATGTAATACATCAACCACTGACGGAAAGGGCCGTCACTCTGCCGGATGATATCCTGCATCTCTGGTGAGTAGGATCCGAAGTATTCCTCCTGGAGGAGGAATTTCTTTGCCACATCGAAATCGGAGAAATCCACCTTTCCGCAAGTGAGGAAATTCTCGGGCTCTTGAAGACCGATGTCGACACGGTAATGGCCATCGCCTTGGCGAGAGTTGAACATGTGCTTGCCATCTCCCATGACTATCATGGAGCCCATGCCGGCAAGTGACTCCATTTTAGGGTAGAATGGATTATCTGGGAGGATTTTCGTCGTGATGTAAAGCTTGTCGGAGTAGACTGGTTGGGCAGAGGTCACCTGAGTCACGTTAACAGAGCATAGAGGTAAAATTGGAGGGCACGAATCCGTACCAAATGCCTGATCTTGCTCGCCATCCCGTCAGCCCCGACGATGAGCTTGAAACCAGATGCCGTGGTGCCATCGGTGAAGGTGATTACCACCTGGCCATTCTCGTCTCTCGCCGCGCTCTGCACGGCCTTGGACCAAACGACCTTCTCATCGGGAATTCCAGTCAAAAGCACCTTCCGAATAGCCCAGCGATCAATTTCCGGTGCATCGCGGCCTTCTCCAAACCTGAAGAGCTGCTCACCCTTGTGGTTGTACAAGATATGGATGGTGGCGTCGCCGACGCGCGAGTGCTTCTTGAACTCCTCAAACACACCACCCTCACGCATGGCACGCTGACCGCTGCCAGGATGTAAATCCAAACATCCTCCATGTGGAGGAGCGTTCCTCTGAGTGCGCTCGTAAACAATGTAGTCAATGCCCTTTTGCTGCAAGATAGCTGCAAGAGCCAAGCCCGCAGGACCACCACCCACGATCGCGATTTGTGGTGCCATAGTTTTCCAGGGATAGAGATTCGAGAAATGAGAAACAGTGTGGAAAAGCTAGCCTACCCCAGGAAATGCTTCCTCAAAAGTCCATCCTCCAAGAAGCTTAAAAAGGGGTCTCTGGAACTTCGCGGATATAAAGACCCACTCATTACTGCGGAGTTAATGCGGATGCAGGACGGAGATGTTTGCAACCGGAATCTACCTCGGTTTGAGCAGAAGATATTGCCAGAAATGTGTGAAATCAGTTTGCGGGGTATTCTGAAACATGGGTTAGCCTCGAACTGATCCCCCCACTCCCCGAGTCATCCATGGCACACAGAGTTGCGAGTTTTTGATAGTTTCACTTGACTGGAGAAACTCCAATTTCTGGTTCACATACAATAAAATTGCTGGTTTCCTAGCTAAAATGTTCAGCTGTATGACGTATACTTCGAGGATAGGTCACGTGCGGTGAGTTAGCTCAATTAGGATACGGGGGTGGTAGTCTTTCTAGTTATTCTCTCTCTCTTCTGTTTTATTCCTTAGTTTAGGACTTTTCCAAATAGTATACGAATTATCTCGTACTAGCCTATAATATACATGTCAGATCTTCTTTCCTTTTTCCTTAGTTTTAGAGGCCTAGTAGTATCGATATACTATCATCGTTATAAGAGAGTATCCCATAAGTAAGACCTATATCCTAATCGAATGAACTACTAAACCGAACTAACACTACCACGCTCATCCGACTAATTATAGCTAGAGAAACCCTGACCCTAAGTTACCGCGGTTAACGCGTTACTAATATGTATAGTACTAGTCGCCTTAATAGTAACGAAGAAATTCCTCTAGGTCTAATTGATTTTAAGAATAATGAAATAAAAAAATCTGTCGGCCGGCGGGAGGGAGGTGCTACCACGGTGGCTTCGTGTGGTTCCCCCCTTTGTCGGACCGTTGTTCTTATCCGACTAGACTAGGACTGACCTAGTCGGACAAAGTCCTGCACTCCAGCACCAAAGGGATGTAGATCTTCCCACCGAATTACGGCCCTGCCATGAACATCTGCCAGACATCCATCAGTTTATCAAACAGCTCTGGCTTGACGAGCGCCTGCAATGCATATCTCCTTCCAGTTTTCTCAGGTGCTTCACTAGCAACAAATCCCGACAGATCTTGATCTCCTTCCATTGGAGCCTCGTATACCATCGAGCCCTCTGCAGTCCCAGGTTGGTACTCTGCCCACGGCTTCTCCCCATTAACGAAAGTGGTCAGGTCCGCGGCAAATCTTTCGGCACTGAGCTGTTGCCCGCGTGAGAGGTACTCTGCGTAATTCTGCAGCACAAATGCAATATCAAGAATATGCGTGGCATGACCTTTCCATGGTCCATCCCAGGGATTGGGGCAGTTGAAATTATACAGCAGAGCCTCTGTCTCTGGGATAGATGACAAACTCCATGCCTTGGTAAATGACTGTGCTGCTACGGCAAAACACACGTCGTTGCCAAAATTCAAAACATTTTTCGTCGATTCCGGGGTGTTGGAAGAAGATCTTGGACTCAGATCGTATGCTGCGGCGATAGCTGATGCAATTTTTGAATCCACATTTTCAAACGCAGTGGATAAACACTTGACAAGAGTTTGAGAGAAGATATCGGTTCTTGCTCCCAGACGAGGAGCAAGAGCCATTGCCTAGTGAAGTTAGGATGCCGATCAGTGTGATTTCCAAGACAGAAAGCCTATGAGGACAACTTACATCCATTTGACAGTCACCCATGATGATACGCCTGCAATGCTGGATTCCTGGAAAAAGTCTCTTTACTTCAGCATCATCGGCCAGGGTTTTGAAAGTGGTAATCTCAGGAATGAAGTCGCCGTCCACCATGGGTCCGAGGGGTATTTGGCGTCCAACTTTGGCCGTCAATTCGCTCATCGGGACTTCAAGGATCCTTTGAACCTGCTCTGCAGGTGACAGATCTTGGATTTCAAATATATCTGCAATCCTTGCGAAGGATTTCTCCAGCATTTCCGGTGTACGAGCGCGTAGCAGCGATGTTCCACTCATTCCGATTAGTTGATGGAACAAGAGCTCGTTAGAGTGAAGGTGAAAGCATCCAGATGCTATTCGAATCAGCACCTGGTGCCTGAAATTCAAAGGCTCTGAAAAGAAACAACGCACCACCACCTGCACTCTCTCCAATAAATGTAACCCGGTCAGGATCGCCCCCAAAGCCACTGATATGGCGCTTGACCCAGCGGAACGCTAGTCGCTGATCATCCAAGCCGTTGTTAGGCTTATACCCTGCTGCTTTCATAGCAGCAGAATGGAGAAAGCCGGGGACTCCAAGACGGTAACTGATCCATATCAGCAAATGTTCATGGGAGCACCAAGTGAGACTTACTTGACTGCAACAACAATCATCGGCTTTTTCAACTCAAGACTCTGGTTGGTAATCCGAGCAAGGTCATATTGGGGATACGAGCTACTCCCAGTGACAAAGGCACCCCCATGAACCATGACTAGTACCGGCAACGGGTCAGTATCCTTCAAATTAGGAACTGCAATGTTCATAGTCAAACAGTCTGTGTCGGACTGGGGGTATTCTGGAAAAGGCAGCGAGTGCTGAAGTAGGGTTTGCTCCCATGCACATCCATTTGCAGGACTCAAGGGAATTGGCCTACATATGGATAGATTAGTCACCGGTAACGGGAAGGTTATCTCAAACGCACCCTAGTTTGGTAGCATCGAGCACTCCATCTCTATTGAGATAGCCACGATCGTATGTCTCAAGGAGCACTCCGCGAGAGAAACGATCCTTTAAAGTTGCATATTGCACACCGAGATACTGGACCACCGTAGGTACATTATTCAGTCCCTTGATGGGACCGATTGTTGGGTGCTGTTTTGTTTGGTATGCCATAACGTCAGTAGATTGAAATCTTCGATATCCGCAAAAGAATGAATGAGGTAGTTAGTCAGTTTTTCAACTGATGAACCCACACCCGCATCTCCGTTACGGAACCGAGGACCGATTCCGAGGCACCGCGTTGATATGCCATGCCGCCTTAAACCCGCACAGGCTGAATCATCCCGCCGCTATCCCCGACGCCCAGACGATGTCGATGCACAAAACATATGAGCATGATTTAAGACCAGGAGATGATCCACGGAAGAAATCAACATCCGTCTCAGAAGCTCTTTCAATCAATCACCAGTACTTGTCAAGATGACAACCTCGACCGACAAGCTGATCAGTCCCTCCTGTATCGGCCACTTCGGGCTGCGCACTACCCCCGAAAAGTTCGAGGAGATGGTGAAATGGCACCTGAATTTTTTCGGCGGTACTATCACTCTCCAGAACCAAAAGGCTGCCTTCATTGCCTACGATGACGAGCACCACCGTCTGGTCATCGTCAACGACCCGAGCCACAGGCACATCGACGATCGGAAGACTGCCGTGGGAATATATCACATTGCGTTCACATTAGACAGTCTCTCCGATCTAGTAAGGAGCTACGAGCAGAAAAAGGCGCTAGGGATCCTACCGCATTGGCCCGTAAACCACGGCATGAGCACGAGCATGTACTACTTTGATCCGGACGGAAACGAATTCGAGTTACAGGTGGATAATTTCCCGACCCCGAAAGAAGCAATGGAGTTCATGAAGAGTGAGGAGTACGCGCAGAATCCGATTGGGGTGGATATTGATGTGGATGAGTTAATTCGGAGGGTGCGCAGTGGCGAGGATGAGGCGGAGATCAAGAGGCGGCCGGTCATTGGACAGCGCTTGTCTCGCTGGGAGAATTCGATCTACTTCAAGGAGTAGTTGTGTTATTTACGATTACCATTTTGTATAGAGGTCGAGAGGAAATTCCATGCTTATCTGCAGAATGCATATCTGTAGATGGAATTGTGATAGATCTGACCAGAATCCAACGAATGAGGTGCGGCTCTCGGATCATCGGATATAAGTCTCTGCAAGGGTCGGCCATACTACGACATTGACTATCACTGACCTGGGCCTTCCAACATTTTGCACCGCTCATCCCCCATCTCAAGGTGGGGAAGTTTATCGGGTCTGTGGGTGCGTCTAAGGGTCTCAGGATGGCAACGCGCGTGTACAGAAAGACTGATGCACAAAAATCCTAGAAATCCGGGGTAGGAACCGATATTAAGACTCGACTCATTTTCTGAGAGAAATCTTGGGAATTAAGACCTGCATTCAAATTTGCTAACTCAATTAGCATTATATGCTTCAATCAATGGCTCAACGCTCTAAGCGCGTCGTACTCTTCTAGGGTACCTCTTAGAAGTAGGACCCCAATAACTGGATGAACCTTGTAACGAAAGAATCATCTTCAGGGTCCATTGCCCCTACTTGTCTCTGGATCCAGTTATACGCTTTTATTTTGAGTAGTTCCCACTTATCCTTTGAATCGAAGGCTTTTTTCTCTAGGAAGTGGCCTACGAGGGCGGTGGTAAGTATATTAAGCTATTCCTCAGGAACTTCTGCCTGATTGCTTTTCTCGACCTTGTAATAATCATTGATATCCAAGAACACATTATTGGTATTTGGAAGTTTGTCAGCAGTTGGCCACGCCATAAATGTCTTAGACTCTGGATCGTCAGCTAGATCGGTCTCGATTTCGGGTACAACATAGAATTTGTATCGGCTTCCGGAGGTGATCTCGTACATCATCGAGCCGAAGCGAGCAATGTCGAACTTGGCTGAAATGAAAGTCTTCAGATACGAGGTTGGCCATGTCCTCGTCGTTTGGAACAATAACAGACTCGGTAAAATCGCACATCTGGAGCGAAAGACTCTCCTCGAGCAAGAGATTTCGTGTCGCGATGTCCGCAACCAATACCCGCCGCTCGTGTACTCGACGGATGATGTATGCGGCTTCCTGGAGCCATCTTAATCGTCGAATGTTGTCCACGCTATCACTACGAGCGCGCATATAGCGACTGACTGACCCCTAGCGTAGATATGGCATTTGAATCTCGGTGTCGGAGACCCGACAGGGTTGTATTACGCCTGGGACATGCCCAAGATGGCAATATACAAGTCCCTCATGCTTTAGGACTCTATGTTCTGCTCAGTCATTTGCTCCCAGCCGATGATTGTTGTCCCGGACGCGTCCTCGGGCACAGTCTAAATATTGGCGGTTTTCACTGCAATGTTTCCGAAGCGCATCACGCGTCCAGCTCGGCCAAGACCTATCAGCTCGGGACCATCACTGTTGTTCATGGTTGTTGAACTCAGCGAAGACACCTCGCTTGTGGGTGGTGTGTCGTCTTTACAAGGATTTTTGTACAAACCATTGATGTCAATAAAGCGAAGTTGCTGATTGGTTGGCAACCCAATGCAAATGGGATTTTCTCAGGCATATTAGGATTCTACATGAGATATTCTTCGTAGATGGCTCTGTCGCGCGGAGAGGCTAGCAATTGCTTGTATGCTCTGAACTGAGACGCTCGGTCGCGCCGATACGCGCCTGGTCGGGGTTCACGTGACGGGGGGTTGTTGTCGGCATATATTAGATGATGTAAGCTACCTAGATCACATGATATTAGTAAGCACACACATAAGGTGCGTGCTTGGAGATAGCAGAATGGACAGACAGACACATATACTCAAGGGGACACCCATTGGTCGCTATTCCACCGCCTGATTACGTATACGGACAGTTGTGCTGTTGTCTGAGGTCTCCGCGGACTGACCATATGAGATCCAAGCTATGAGGTGTTCGGTCGCAATTGGATAGAACTGGCCATGGCTGTGGCCTCGAGTATAGCTAATCGTCGTGATCTACGCAGTCGCATGGTCGTGACTCCCGTGGAACGGTACTAGACGAAACTCTCATACAAACAGCCTATTATTTTCAAGAAAACACCACTTTATCATCTTTCGAGTGTCAGTCGTAATAAAGCCAGATATCTGAAGTCATTGCACATAATTATCTTCAATGCTGTTGGGATTGCCGGCGTTCCTTGGATTCAGTCTGCCCGTGTAAGCTTGAGTGTCTCTTCGCCTACTTGCTTCGAGATATATCTTTGCAATAGTACCCCATTAGACTACTAATTTAGACACAACAAAGACCACGAAATTCGACAAGAGGATTCTACTGTCGAATATAGGAATAGGCTGAGCAGGGTCAAGATATACAGTAGTGTTCGAAATTCCACAATATCTATAGTCAATATGGCACTGTACGGTCACGCTTCAAGGAGGTCTTCAGCGAGTGGGGGGGTGAGGGGGGGGGGGCGATCCGAGCCTCACAACTCGAAACGACCGAACTGGCTTGGACTTCTGGTCCACCGTCAATGCCGACAGTAAAATGATGATGGTGGCAGCTAACGGAGCCTGCCAACAATGACGGTGATCACGCTGCAGTTCGTGTCTCACAACGGGAAAGCTGCGGTTGTTGAGTTAACGCGGGACCGTGAACTAAACCGATCACACCGTGAAAACGTGAAAACTTGAACGTGTAACGAAGGGCACTCCTGGTGACAGAGTAGTATTTGCTGAGGTCCGATATGCCCGCTCGAATTCTCTACGTCAATCAACGTTCCTTCAACGACAATTCCCCGTGAACTTGACACACTATTCTAGTACGGCCATGGAAGTGTGATTCGTTGACTCCCAGTCTGCAGTTGATTTTTGCTCAACACGAAAGGAGTTGAGGCAGAAGGTCCAACATGCCTCACTTTGGGCAAAACTCCTCACCAAGACAGACTCGGCCAAACCGGTGCAAAATGAGGCAGATGGGCGACCAGACAACCCGGGAAGTCTATAAATACCGCCTGCTGCCCCAGTCTTCTATTGGACCAAACACTACCTGGCTTGGTCATACCGAGGAAAATCCTTAGTATAAGGAGTCATCCGACGCTCTCTTGCAGCGAACCCATGATAAGTTCTTCTACCTCTAATTTCTTCGAGCTCTTCTTAGTACTGACGCGAATAGTACACATCATGATCATTCAAGTCAGCTAGGTCCTGTTAGGCGATTAGATGTGTTGCTTCCTTCTCACACCGTGCCAGCTAGCCAAGAAGGTATAGCTTTTGCCTGACTAAAATGACTCCAACATGTCTTCTGTACGGACAAGCGCCTCTACTTAATTGCCCACCTGCGCTAATCCAACGCTAACCTCTACTAGCTTTTTACCTCTATATCTCGGAATTCAAGAGACTATTCACGCGGGAGGTATGTCTACTCTTAGCCTGAATCCATTCGATACTGTGCTGATATGGCAGATGCTGTGATCGACCCAATCTGTATGCATTGAACCGCTACAGATGGGCGCAACGAGCATCACAATCGTTCTCCGCCAGCGTCGATCGAGATCATGTTCATTGACAACCATGACATGTGAGCCAGCTATCCCTTCTCGGAACTAGTAGCTAATATCTGGCAGAACGTGTCTCTGAGCGAGACCCCGAGCGTTCGATTGCCCCCGATACGAGTTAGGAAACCTTCTTGGGATACTCTCTTCAAATCTACGCACTCGTCGACAATGTCTGGCATGACTCAGAAACTCTGGCAAATCGCCAGCAACAAGACTACAGATGGGCTCCACCACGGCTTTTCAACTGACGCCATGCCACCGCTGCAGCTATCTCGCACGGGGGCTGATCGTCGAGCAATCAGGTATGTCTGCCAAGTGCCAGTGGCCCTGGATCGTTCCCTCCGATCGTCGGCCAGTATTCAGGGTGGAAATCTAGAACGGCCTTGCATATTCGCAATGACGAGCTCGTGGTCCATCGTAATCGGGCGTTCGCCGGCCGACTCAAGCCAAGGGCGATATCTGTGTTGTCTCAGCAGTCTGCTGACCACCGTGAGGTGCGTGCCGGGTCAACAGAGTCGAAGATGAAGAATTGTGAGTATAGCCTCATACCACCCGAAGCATACTGACGTATTTGAGGAGCCACTTGCCAAGTGGTGTAGGATTGCCAAGTCTGCGGGACATGCCGCCCTTGGACATGTACAGCACGCGTTTTGCACACCCTCACCGCCTTGCCGCGCGACGCGATCGATCTGCCTGGCCATGTTACTGAGGATGACGTGCGGCCACTCCCGACCGAGACGTCCTCGAGACACCACTCGATCTTCCATCGATTAGCCGTGGTGAGCCGACAATGAGCACTGACACCATGTGATATATTGCCTTATGACAAGCGGCTCAACGCCAGCGAATTTCCCCGACTCCTTTCAGCGAAACGAGGTCGAGTGACCTACACCTCACGATCTCAGGCGGGCAGTCCTCCGTGCCAGTCTCTCTTCGCTTCTCCGATTCGTCTTTTTCACCGATGTCCCGTCACCCGCACGGCCTAAACAATGACAATGAATATCCACGGCATTGGAGCCACGTCCTTGCACTTTGTCAAATGATCCGCGATCGAAGCAAGCCGATCTGCGAGACTCCATGATGGTCCCGACTTTCAATGTTGACCTCGATGACTACGTCAAGCCCAGTATGCCATATGATACTCTCTTCGTTCACACGATCATCCACCCGACACGTGCCTCGGAGCATGCGACGGCTGCCATTACAAGAGATACACGCGACGGGTTCGAGAGGCTTTGGCTGGTACTGTACAACGGCAGGCAAGCGCTCAGACGAGAAATTGGACGGTGGAATCAGCGTGTTCAACTTGACCACCCCTGCGCTGACTATCGGCGTACCAAGCACAAGAAGTGTATCATTTCCCCTGCGGTCCCAAGCAAAACTCGTGCCGTCTCTTGAAATATCGAGCGGATTCTAGGCGTGCGAGAGCAGCGCCAAGAGGATAAAAGAGAGCAACATTCCAATTGGCGCATCTTGGCCTTCTCGAATCCCGGAAGACTCTTGGACGCGTTGCGGCCGCGGCCGCAAGTTCATCACGTGATGCAAGGGGTTCAGCTTGGATCCTGCTGAAGAAAGTCGAATTCAAGATTCCAAAACTAACACGCAACTTTTTGCATGATTGAAAAATAGAGGATTTTTTGTGTTCGGCGATACCAGTATCACATGACGGAACGGTGGTGGGGGGAGAGCTACGAGAGAAGTGATTATGGACGAATCAGGGCAATGACAACCCACGACGGCCATCAAGACAGGATAGACGGCCACGCTACGAACCTCCGAATGATTGGTTCTTTGTTGTTTGTGTATAAAGAATGGCCCCGCGGGAGAAAGTCGGCTTTCTTTGCTCGGAATTGATGGCATACTACTCTATGTTTTACATTGTTCCGTGTTGCGGCCTGAAGGGCTGTCTCGAGCTTGGTCTCTACAAGACGCTTGCATTACCCCCACTGGGGACATGGACGGCCGGTCCAGCTGAGCGAACCGATTGCCGTTCATTGAACCTGCAATTAGCCCGGAGACACCGGATTAAGGCATTGCCTTGATGTCAAGGCTGCATGGTTAGCTCACGACCTGAAAATCAGATGTTTGAAAAGCGTCGCGGAACACGTGCCATTGACCATGCAAGCGATGATTGCAGACGCTTCGGATATGTACGATGACTGAGACATTCTCTGCGACCCTTTAAATGCCAGGATCAAGTTGGTGCTTCTGCCACGTTCTTCTTCCACGGTCCGCTCCGACAATAATCAGACGCTCTCATTCCGTTTTGCACTGGGCATACCAGATCACCAAATCCATTCGAGACCATGTTCTCATCAATTAAAGAACTACCGTGTTCACACCTTCATTACACCCACCGCACACCCTGCTTTGGACACTCCGTACTTCTCTCGAACCTATTTTCCGACCCTTTGTACTCAAAACTTTGGCACAGAGTCCCCGCCAACCTTGTACAAGAGCTGAAAAACCACCTTATTTTTACCGTCGGCGGTGCCTCTGTGATTCAATAGTAAGGCAGCTGGACAGTAGCATCCCTAGCGGTCCCTACCCTTTCAGTGAGTGGGGTGGGTTGGAGGCCAATTCGCTATTGACTATCAATATTAGGCCCTGTAACGTGAAATGATCTATTGATATCAAGCTCACATCTCATGTGGCTTATTCAAAGAGGCAGAGGCGGAGGGGGCGACTGGTTATCTCCCACGCCACCAGTCCATTTGCGTCGTTTCTAATTCCCAAAATTCCAGGAGGTACACAGTGCAGATCCTTCCTCATTCGGGTGGGGAAAAGCCGATGACGACCAGACTCGCCCGCCCAAAGTCGACTCACTGGTTCAAGAGGTACTAGCTAAAAGACGTAGCAATCTATCGCCGTGATCATGGGGCAAAGAAAGTCACTGGAATGATCGTTTAGGATGAGCGGCCTACAAATGTCGCCATGGCCTGGATCCCGATGACGAGAAATAGCCATTATACATCATCCATTCAATAACTTCCCCAACATTGCAGTATTTTCGAGCAACGCTGCCCCCAGCTCTTGGTGTCGACGGTGCCTTAACTTTTGGGCTCTTCGTATCGATGGCATCTTCAATTGGAGCTCTTCAGTATGACGGCTTTTATTTGCCAGAACGTCTCAGTATTAAGCAGCTACTTTGTATAATGAGCTACATGCTGATCGCATCGAGTGAGCCAGACTCTGTGAAAAACACAACGCTTTTGGCTGAGCTCGTTCACCGAACAGCGGCGGAATGGGAACCAAGTATTGATATCGAGAGGCTTTCAAAGCTCTCTCTAATTGGTGCATTTGTGAGTTGTCTACTAGCCCGCATCAGCGTCTCCGTTCTCCCGGCTCGATGATCGTGGATGGTAAATCTCGTACCAAACGAGCAGCCACTCTCATACATGCAAGGCCGATTACATTTGTCTTTTCGGGGAGAATGGGGCCCCATCGTGGGCCCGGATGATGCCTACAGTTGGCTAAGGCTCCGGAGGGCACAGATGCGGCATTCTCTTTCTTAAATACAAGTCTTTTTGGCTGACATCTCAGGGACTGCTTATCATATTCGCCACCTTCCTCACATTCGGCCATCAAATATTATAATTTCGACTAGTCTTTATCAAACGCAGTGTATCATGTTTCCGCACATGAAATGTCGACATTGTAACATTTTCATAAGATGAAACTTTCATCGGAGATCTGGAAGCCCACGCTCCGATGACCACGAAATAAATTCCCAGAATAGACTCACAAAAACGCCAACAACCTCTGCCTTGTCCGCTCCAAACAACTTCACATACATGCACTAGCTTCTGCGAGTTCTCTATCCATTTGGAATATTCTCTACAAAATGACGAGCAATGCCCTTCCTGATTTTCTTGTTGATGAAGAAATACGGATATCGGTCTCTGTAGACCTGCTCGAGATCCAAGCCATCGTCAAGACTCACGTCGCAGGCTTGCCGGAATGCGTCCTTGAGGCCGTCATCAGTGACATGTGACTGCAGCCATTCGTTATACCATTTAACTGCTAGGTCTCTGAATCAGGGGATTTTAATGTGTTCGCAGTAGACGGTTCATCGGTCTTTCAGGAAACTTCCTTTCCAGGGACCGGAGACTGTGAAGGCAGAGTGTTTGGCATTGATTGGCGGAGACGGACCTTCCGGGTCAAGGTAAGAATCTCCCTTGCACTTGTCTTTCTCGATATTCTGTTGTTCTTCCATACAGTGCTTTCAGCCTAGTGTGTCTTAGGGCGTCAAGAAGAAGGTTCCATAGGCACGCATAATGCGCCCTATCATCTCCGTAAAGATCTGTAAATGCTTGCGGCTTGAAATTCAAACCTACGGTCTTTATATGTGAGGCGGCCAAGAGCCTCTGGGCAGACTAGAGTCTATTGCAGATTATAGGCTAATATTTTGAAGAGGGAAAGCTGCAAATTTCTATAGCAATAGTATATGGTACGTGCTGTTATAGTGTTGAAGCGGGATCCCCCAGAGACTGAACTTTCATCTCAGGGAATCACGGGCAGCAGCAGGTAGTTCTCATGCTCGTTGTCGAAGTGAATATTGTTGACTCCGGAAAACTTCTCAACAGGTCTGCAGATTTAGACTGATTAGTGCAAGCATATCGATAAGAAAGGGTCTCTACATACCGGTCGATGGGAGAGTTGTGCTTGAAAAGGCCTACACCAGGATCTGTATCCTCCGATGAGATTTGCAACACCAACCAGCCTCCCTTTTCAACGACGACGTTGGTCGGCCATAGCTCCACGTCACATTCGTAGACTACACCACTCCCAATGGGCTGGACATCGATGGATCGATACTCTCGTCGAGGAAGATATGGCCTGTGATAGGGGCTCTCCGTGTTGACCTTGCGCATACTGGCTCGCAACCACCCCCTCGCCACGGGTACTGCGTCTCCGGAAGATCCAGTGTAGGAAAGTTCCTTGCCAGCAGCAGCAAAGTGACGGAGAGTCAAGAACAGATCCAGGTCCAAATTCTCGGGTGCTGGGGTGGCTGAGCTGTCAACGGAGACAGCGAGATGCACGAGAACATGGCCAGTCACCTCGAGCTCTGACTGAGCAGGCGGCGACTTGAATTCCAGCACCTTGATTCCTTTGACTGAGGAGTCGCCCGCATCATAAGAAAGAATGGATGGTTCGGTCTGTTTCATTCTGTAGCCATCCTGCTTCAGACCCAAATCAGGAGTCAGGAAAAATTTGGTATACACCGTTCGCGCGATAGGCCACTCCATCTCATCTCTGCGAGGGAAAGTCTTCTCGCCCTCAGGGTTATTGAATCCAACATCGCCCTTCCTCAAGCAAATACTGACCGGCGGAACCTTACCAGTCTTCCACCCGGCATAATCATTGTCCTTCAAGAACGCCTCCAAAAAGCTGCGGTGCACCTCGACCTCCTCGTCATAATAGAAAGGCAAGTCGTGCCGTCCCACAATGAACCGCAGGAACTTGTGCTGCGAGCCCGCCCACGTATATCCCTCCACGTTACCACGAAGATGAAGGGTGTTGCCGCCCCAGTTCGCGACACTCAGCAGCGGCACCTCGATATCCTCGAGACGGAAGACCTTTGACGAGTGATACTCGTCGTCAAGGAAAGGGTTTGCCGCATTGTCAGCATTCTGGTCTCGGCAATTCTGCGCCAGCTCGGCAGAATCGAGGTCACCTTCGATTGTGTCCTCGCCCCAGCGTGACTTGGAGCGGTTGGGTCGGCCGTATTGATTGGTGATCACTTGCCGGTTCCACCAGAAGTTGATGAAATTGTTGGATAGAATTCCACCATGTCTGCAACGATCACGGTAGTAATCGCTCATACCCTCGTGAGGCACGATGGCAGAAAGGCCTTTAGGGCGCTTTGCTGCAACACGCCATTGGCTTCCTAGAAGATAGAGGTCAGACAGATTGAAGGAATAGTAGCGCCTCCATCTTGGATCAATTTACCGGCATAGTAGCTCACGCCCAACAAGCCGACTCTGCCACTGCACCAGTCTTGCACGGCCGTCCACTCAATTAGATCAAAGAAGCTGTTGGCGGTGCTGGCAGACATGGTATCAAGTAGACCAGGTGACTGGCCAAGACCCTGCTCGTCGGCACGGACGACAACATAACCGCGCTTGGTCCAGTAGACAGGATCCGGGGTCTCCCATGCCGAATACTTCGATTTATGGACGGGATTGACTTCGGAGAAGGACTTTTCACGAAAGCTATAGTGGAAGACACTGTTAGAATGACACTGAAGGGAACATTGGAAAGTCTCGTAGAAATAGCTTACTCTCCGTAGTAGATATCCTTTCCATATGGCCCATACGTGACAAGACTGGGGTATTTCCCCTCCACGATGGGTCGGTAGACGTTGACACGAAGGACGCCTCCGTTCCATTTGAGGGGAACGGTCACATTCTTGTGGAAGATTAATTGGTTCTCCTCGTCTACGAACGTCTCGCTGATATCACGAATTTGATTGGGCATTTTGACGGGTAATGCTCAAGTTCAAATGAACGAGAATAAACTGCTAGTCCTGATAAACAAGTGTACGAAGAACCTATACGCCTGCTTTTATTTAGATTTAAATTACTAGAAAATGAACCCAATTTTGTTCCTACGTCAGTAATTCACGGAGAGCATCGTGACTATCCGGCGGCATTCCGGTGGCGGATCCGATCCCCCCACCTTCTCCGACGGCCGTTTCAATGTGAAATACGAGGTCAAATGTTATATCCGAGCATAAGCTATGATGATATTCGGAGTTTAGATGGCGGTGATTTAACATTTTCGAAAGTCAAGTAGAATACCGAAGAGAAATACTGAAGGTTTAATTTCCCCACCATCATCAGTAGCTAAGCGTAATACATGTGGCAAATTTACCACTCCCCCACCGATATCGTATCTTGTCAATTTAGGATAGAATCTCCCCAAGGTACTCTCATAGCTTGTAACAAGTAGCTGTATTTGATTCAGTACTATTAGCCTCGTTTATGAAGTCATCTGTGCCTAGGGTGCGTCATGACCTTCACATACCGAGTTCAAGCGCACGCCGTTCAGCATGACATTCACAAAGACCCATTCCCCGATACTCGCCCCGTTCGGACGTTCCGCGGGGTCCAGATTTTTATTGACAGGTCGGTGGGGTGGAACTCGTCTATAGTTGGTAGGCCATCGCGGAGGATTTCTGCCTACAACGCGCCTCCGGGTTATCTTGACTGGCAGAGCATCGGTGCTCCCGGTCAGTTGGATATGATAATCACGGATCGAGGACGAGACTGTGGTGGTAGCGGTTTGTGTTGCCATGATTTGGATTGTTGTAGAAGTGAGTGATTTTGAGATAACTTGGAATGGGGGAAAATGAAGCTAGAATGGGTTTACGTTCGGCTTTCTTATATCCGTATTGGACTTAGATTTGTTCCGGTGGGGGATCCCGCATATCAGGAGACGCGGAGTTCGGGAGTTGAATCCATCTCCACATTTTGCGGAGTAAGCTAGGTTAAGACCGAGATAAAACGAGTATTGCTCCTCAGTCCGACAAAATCTCTCTGTCTTTGGTTACTACTTGCGCTGCCAGCTATCAATGGAAATGTTGTCCTCGGATTCTCAGTTGAAGCGCGTCTGCGCTGCAGCAACAGACGGCCGGACATCCAACGTCCGGTTCTTGCAAAGTCAGTTGAAGGTACTTCATCAGAGTATCCTGGACTCGCGAGAGGAGATCTTGGAAGTTATCGCTTCCAATCCCCTTACCACTGAGACAGAAGCCGAAGTGGAATTCTCCATGGCAATTGCCACAGTCAGACAGCATTACGAAGCAATAGATTTTGATCAAGCAATCGCCAATGAATACAAGATTGCAAAGGGGAAAAACAACACTGAGCGTCGTGTAGGCCACGGGGTGGTTGTGGTGAGACCAACCACTCACACCAGATTCTACGGGATTATATCGGCGACGGCGTGCGCTATTGCTGCTGGAAACACTTTTGTCATTGAGGTATGATTTTGAGCTCTGTGCTTATAAATGGCTCTTACCGTTGTGCCTAATTGCTAAATTTAACTTGTTTATAGTGTGGAAAACATGCCATTGATGATTTGCTCCCTTCCTTGCTCCAACCTCTGGACTTCGAACTCTTTGGCCTAATTCAAGGATCTATAACTAGTCACGAGATGCTTTCAAAAGCTTTGATCATTGATCAAACCGGTACAACAGATGCTCCTAATGCGGTCAAATCACTGCCAAATCTTCGTTCAGTTGCGGTCATTGACCGTACGGCCGACGTTGAAAAGGCCGCCCAACAAATTCTTTCCGGTCATATTGCATTCTCCGGGCAGTCGCCTCACGCCCCGGATTTGATAGTCGTCAACGAATGGGTCAAGGACAAGTTCAGCGATACGATGACTCGAGAAAGATTGCGATTAAACCGTGAGGGGCGCTCGAGTCATGCTGATAAGCATGTTGCATGGAAGAAAACTGTGGCAGATGCAGAGAGCAGGGGAGAAGCTAAGCTCATCAAGAAAGAGGGCCTATACATGGTTGATGTCCAACAAAGGTGAGTGCCCATGACTCGAAATTCTTCAAAATGGTCCACTTCTAACACGGCGTGCATGACTCAGGTCGTCTTCCATAGTCACTCAGCGTGGTGAAGGGCAATACTTGACTCTACTCACAGTTGCTAGTTTAGCGGACGCTGTTCTTACACTGTCAAACATGTTGGTTCTGCACATGCCCATACTGTGGCATACTTATTAACTATGCATAGACCCGAGTATCTCGTCGCGTACCATTTCGCTGAACCTGCCGCTGGGAAGTTCCTGAGCCAACAGATCAATAGTCATTGGTCCTTTATCAACCACATTCCTGCCCAGCTCCTTGGTAAGAAATCACAAACTATATACCGATTGAATATCCGTTCAAATGGCTGACTGGTTCCTGTTCTTTCTTTCACTTCAGTCGGACCCGCTCTTCCATTTAAGCAAGAAAACTTTTCACTTGGTCTACGATATACCAAAGAGATGTTATCGAAGCCAAGACCAGAGCTCATACAACCAATAGAAAGTTCTGCTATTGGACTGGAGGATCTGAGCAACTCCAAGTCCACCAAACTGCAGCTTCTCCGACAACGAGAGACACAGTCATTGAGAGAGACCGGCCAAGGGCCCGGAACAGCTATCGGATTCTTTGAGCAAGGCATCATCGTGGGTGCGTTGTTTATCGTCTTGCCAGTCGTCTCAGTGGTAGGGTATTCTGGTTGGTTCTTTGCCCGGAAGGCTGTGCTGCACTTTGCAGGGGGGTCTTATGGTTTTTGAAGTCTGCTGTGTGACGTTGTTTGTAATATTGTACACGAATGAGGAAAGTCCAAGTCAAACTTCAGAATGTCGAACTACACCTTTATATGTCCAAATGTATCATTACTCATTAGTTGTGGTTCACCCTTCGCATGGTTCGGTTCTCCCAAGCTCACAGGGTAAAATTTACGTGAATCCGAATCACAGACAGCTTAAAGGTATGTTCTACGTCTCAATAACGTAGTCGGTAAGCGAGTGGCCCGTGTAAGCGAGCGGCCACCACCCCAATTTTTTCGCGTCTCCACGCAACTATATATCTTCTATCCACCACCATGCCTCCAATTCGCGTTGGATCAGGCCAGGATTCCGTCCAGCAAGAAGGGCGCATCTTACTTGCTATACAAGCGCTTCAGAAGAAAGAAATCTGCTCAGTTGCCGAAGCCGCACATCAGTTTAATGTTCCTCGTACAACCCTTCAACGCCGTATCGCCGGCGCGACATATCGCGCGAATACTCGCGCAAATAGTCATAAAATGACCCAGATCGAAGAGGAATCGCTTAAGCAACGTATTCTATCGCTAGATCTACGTGGAGCAGCCCCTACACAAAGCTCACGTACGAGAAATGGCGAATCTTCTACTCGCAAAGCGTGGTTCTATCCCTATCCAAACCGTCGGCGAAAAGTGGGTATATAACTACACCCAACGCCATCCAGAGCTTGCATCTCGCTTCTCCCGACGATACGACTACCGACGAGCAGAACAAGAGGATCCAAAGATCATTCGAGCGTGGTTTAACACCGTTCAAACTATTATCCAGCAATACGGCATCCTATCCGACGATATCTACAACTTTGTTGAGACTGGCTTCGCGATGGGCCTTTGTGCGACCCATAAAGTGATCACCCGAGCAGAATACTACGGTCGGAGATCTGTTCTACAGCAAGGAGATCGTGAGTGGGTAATTGCGATCGAGTCAATTAACGCTTCGGGGTGGGCGCTTCCACCAACGCTTATCTTTAAAGGTAAGCTATACAACCAGGCGTGGTTTAAAGACCTTCCTCAGGACTGGCGCTTCGAGGTTAGTCAGAACGGGTGGACAACCGACGAGGTAGGCCTTCGGTGGCTTCAAAAGCAGTTTATTCCGTCAACAAATCATCGTACGCGTGGAATATATCGATTTCTAGTCCTCGACGGCCACGGGAGTCATCTTACGCCAGAATTCGACCAAATCTGCACAGAACATAAGATTATACCGGTCTGTATGCCAGCACATTCCTCGCATCTTCTACAGCCCCTCGATATCGGATGCTTTGCGGTGTTAAAGCGCTCATACGGTAATTTAAACACCCAAAAGATGCGGCTCGGTATCAACCATATCGACAAGCTTGACTTCCTCGCAGCTTACCCACAAGCTCGCAGCGACACATTCAAAGCAGACACAATCATCAATAGCTTCAAAGCAGCAGGATTAGTACCACTTAATCCCGAATCAGTGCTATTAAAGCTCAATATCCAGCTTCGAACGCCTACACCTCCCGGAAGCCGTGGTAGTCAATCAAGCGCTTTTAACCCACATACGCCGGCAAACGTTCACAATCTTTATAAACAAGCATCCTCAATCAAAGCTTTCCTTAAGCGACGCTCAAAAAGCCCACCATCACCCTCGCACACTGCATTAAACCAGCTTATTAAAGGCTGTCAAATGGCGATGGAACGAGGTATCTTCCTTGAGGATGAAAACCACAAGAACTTGAGGAAGCCCATGATATATCTACACAAGCGACACAAGCACTAGAAGTGCTTCATGCGCAGGATACACAAGCACCTAGTACGCGGCGCCCACCAAGGTGCTCTAAATGCTGGCAGATCGGACATAAGAGGAATACATGTAAAGCTTCAGATTAAATGAATATAATAGTGTTGTGGTTGATAAATTCAATGAAAAGTGTAAGATAAGTGGGTTGGGTGGCCGCTCGCTTACACTGGCCACTCGCTTACCGACTACGTTAACACTAACGGGATTTGTCAGCAATAATTGGGTTGCTATAATGGATGGGTATTCAGTCTCTATGACAACTGTTACTTTAATTACCAAGCGAGAGAAGACAACGAATGTCAATTCAACCACGTTGAGTCTTCAATTATAGTAAACCTCATCAGATGTACACTGCCCAAAGTAAATCAAGACCCGAAGTATACACATCAGTCATCGACCAATATTCTGCCCCCAATATAATTAATTACTCGTCAACAGCCCAGCGCTGGGTGAACTTGCGGAAACTCTTTCCGAAGAAGTAAGTCACGAAGCCAAAGCTGGTCAAAATCCCGAGTACAATAGCGCAGATGTTCAACGCCCCGTCATAACCAGACTTTCGAACAAAGGCAGTGGTGCCAAAAGAGATGCCGAAGCTGATGAAACCTCTGCCGGCACACAGAGCGACCATTGCAACGTGACCACGCTGAGGATAGCAGTCCATGGTATAGACGAACCCAAGGACGACGACACTGACGAAACTGTAGAACAGGGCATTCATGGGAATGACGACGCCTGTCCACGCCCAGTCCTCCGGGTACTGGCACGAGCGACCGTAGATGACACATGAGACGATTGCAACCGCAGAAGGTAGAATAGCGGGAATGAGTCGATACTCAGGCTGAACAAGTTAGTCAGTTTTGCTTCCCTTGCGTATAGAAATGAAGAAAGAAGTACACACCTCGCTAACGCCGTTGTTGCGCTTTGTGAGATATTTCAGAACAATGTCACTGCCATATCCGGCAATAGGCTGTACAACAAACGCAACGACCGCCTGGCCACCCATGACAAACCCAAGGTAATTTGGGTTGAAGCTGTAAGGAGGTGACATCAGGACTTGGGCGAAGACGGCGGTCATCAGAATATATGTGCCCAAGAGTGCACCACTGCACAGAACGAGCCAGAAAACTGCAGGAAACAGGGTAAGTCGACCCAGATGATACCAAAACTTGGGGATTTCTTTCCACTGGGGCTTGACCGCTCCCCATGGCTTGAGGTCATTGAAGAATGATCTCTTTTTGAAGTTAACGAAGTCTAAGTTGCGCCTCTGGGAAACAGTCAACTTGGCGGAATCATCGCTCCCACCGACTGAGAGAAACAAGAATAGACTGTCAGCAAAGCCAGATCAGTGAGGATCGAGGAAGATCTTACAAAAGCTGTCCAGTGGTCGATCGTACTTGGTCTCAACCACAAATAGGATGGAAAGCAAGAACGTGAACCCGGTGATGATAGCAAAAATACCATACCACCAGCGCCACCCAATACTGTTGCTGATATATGAGCTAGCAATAATGAAGAGTGCTGTTCCCAGTGTCTGCAGGGAGCAGAACCACGCGATGCGATTGCCACGCTGGTGCAGGAAGAATGTTTCCTATTTGACTGGTCAGAATTACACCACATAGACCGGAATGAGGATTGCGCACCTCTGCAATAAGTACACACAATGCCTCGCTTTGCCCGGCTGCCAGTGCCATGAAGTCGCGGCCACCAATGTGAGAGCTCAGACCACCCGAGTAAGAGCACCAAATAGCTGATACAATCAGGATCACATTGGAAGCCAGATAAACAGGGCGGCGACCGATGGCGTCTGCAATTGGCATGGCAATGAGATTGCCTAACCCCATGTAAAAAGCTGGCCAAGTGACTAGATCATCGACGTGGGGATCGTTGTTATAGACTTCGTTCAATTGGGGTATCAATATGCCGATTCCACTGGCTAGCAAATTACCAGTCATAGCGTCTGTGGATCATTGACTGTTAGCTGGATAGGCTCGACGAGATGAATCGCGGATTGTGGAAGAGGACGGTCACGTACAGAGGGCAACGATGACAAGGATCAGCCATTTGTGCCACTCGGGTAGATTAAGGGGATCTAGCCATAGTCAGATGAAGTCCATAGTCATCCCAATTTTTTTTCTTACATACCGTTAGGATCCGCTGTTGGTCGCGGGATCAGAATGATCTCTCCATCCTCAATCAAATTGACGGTTCCGGTGATGCGAGGCTCGGGCTTGAGATTGGTTCTCGGGTCGACGAACTCGATGAAGCCATTCTGGGCTTTGTCGTCGGCCATGTTGGAAAATAAATTCGGAGAATGAAGATGTACACAAATATTGACACAAATGTCTCCCTTGATTGTCATTGCTCCATCCTGGTGGGATCTAGAGCCTGATATACTCGTCCACGAGTGTGTATAAAGTGCGGGGGTTAGCCACCGGAATTTAGCGTCGGGGGGCAAATTGATCCCCGGCTGGCGGATAATGTGGGGGACAGACAAATCTTCTTTTTTTTCTAGTCCTTCCGCGGATCCGATTTAGTCAATCCTTCTTTATCGGATCCATCAAAATTATCATTACCATCACGTCTTGTCCTGGTCGCCTTCTATTGTGGTCACATCATGACTAGTCATCCATTCGCCCGGAGAACTCCACGTAGCTGCACGGAATGTGCTCGGAGAAAGACCAAATGTGATCATGCATATCCCTGTGGTGCTTGTACAAGACGAGGACAAGCTGGAGCATGCATCCCCCCAGATTTTAGCCCCCAGTCAATGACCCAGTGAGTTGATCCGATGCACTCGCCATCCGGGGCCCCAATCTGACCATGATTAATAGCTCGGACCAGGTCGATTCTGACAAATTGACACTCCAGCACCGGATAGCCATGCTAGAAGCTCGGCTTGGCGAATCGAGTTCATCACAGCCATCAAACCAAGCGGGCACCAATCTGGAGGGTCTTTTGGTTATGCTCGAGTCTCTCTCGCATGGGAAACCCCCTGCCCCCACCGACCTATCCGAGAAGACGACTATTGCTCCACTCTATAAACCCGGAAGGCCGGTCTTTCTCATGCTCATCCCTGATCGGACTTCCAGTCAGCAGATCGTGAACTTCGCTCTAACGAATTTGAGCTGGATTCACTGTGCGATCAGGACAAAAGTATTCCAACACGAACATGAGGCTTTCTGGCAATCCATCGAAAAGGGCAATGATACTGCCTCCGCAAATGATCATGGCTGGCTATCCGTTTACTTTAGTCTCTTGACTGTCAGTCTCCCTTTTCAATCTTTCGTATCTTGTCGACGATGGCTAACATTATTCAAGGTGGGGTTGCTATACATGGACCCGGAAGAGCGACCAATCCTACACCGTCTCAATGGTTTCGAGGAAAATGCCGGCCAGTCAGACATGGAAAGTGAGCGGGGCTGGCATATCGCTCGGATGTGGTACGAAGCCGCAATCAAAGAGCTTGAGGCTTCGAATCCATTGACCAAGGCAGACTTGAAGACAGTCCAAACAGTAGCAATATTGACTTTGGCTCACAGTCATTTTGGTCAAATGGAACAAGAGTATCTGCTCTTAGGTTTGGCAACGAATACTGCCAGAGCTCTGGACATGCACCTGCTGGCCTCCGAGGACCACTTTTCACAGAGATTGGCATCGCAGCCAAATTGGGCTACTCTAGAGAATCGTCAGTTGGGGCGTCGCTTGTGGTGGACCCTGGTAATTTGCGACTGGTAAGTATTCAAATTGAAAGGGTGTAGCATCATTATCCTAACACACAAAAGGCTAGGGATGTTTACGCGACCATCGTCTATTTCACCCTCAAGCTTCAACACGGCATTGTCACCGCAGCCATGTGACAATGATGACCTCCTTATGGAAAATGTAATGCTTGAAACCACAGATATACCGGCACTTCGGTATCATCTCGCCATGTCAAAACTCGCCAGTGTCATTTACATCAATGTAAAGGCTCCACGTGATCTTAACACAGATAAATTCACCGTGGTCCTTAAGCACGTAGAGACAATCGAAAAATCAATGGCCCGCCGAACGATCACCCTATCAACCAACACTCCCAGCTGGGTTGCAGCGCAGGAGCACCTCATTGGACACACGATTCAATTGCTCTCGGTGACCATAGCGCGAGCTTCCTTGGTTCTTTGGCTCTTGGGCCGTCCAAATACGGAGCCAATTATCGAACGCGGATTGAAGAGTGCGCTGAAAATTCTACACATGCGCCAACAGCCGGTCCCACGCTTGTATCAGTGTCATTGGTACGTTTTATAACTCTTGGAGGTTTACGGGAAAGTATGGCTTACCCTTGGCATGATTTGTAGGATTATTTCAGCCGCTACATTAGCTGCGGGAGTCTATCTAGCCGTCCATCTGATTTGTTTCAAAGAGGCAACAGTTTCAACACAAGTCACCGAGCGTCGAAGGTTGATCCGTTACTGCATCAGTGCTATTCAGTACCCCAACGCAAGCACGCCATTGGCAATTCAAGGGTCACAGATGCTCGAAATCCTTTTGCAAATAGAACTGCATAGCCCCAGCGTTGCCTCGACCGACAGGTCCACTGTGATCAATCTGTTGAAGATGGCTTTCCAGAATGAAGGGCCTTCAATTGATCCCATTAATGAATATGGCACCATGATGCCTACTGCTCTTGACTCTTCCGCAGATGAGCTTGGCCTTCTTTGGCCAACTATGATGGGTGATTTCAGCTTGGATGAGCTGCTTCCGAATATGGATTGGGGGAATATGGATGGTCAGTGGGCAGGGATGAATTTTGATTAAATGATTTATGGTTTTTGAGAATAACCTCAATGTATATGAATGATTTTGGCTCCAAAGACGCCATATTCTTTTCTTCTCGGATTTGTGTATATTCTAGAGCGATTCTGGACTAATATGCAAAATAAAATGGAAGCACGCAGAGAGAAAATCATGCAAAACGTCGTCTCCGGCTTTGCTGCTATCCCCAAGGATGGATCATTAGTAAGGCTTGACACCCGCAAGCTGCAGCAGGCGATCAGTCAGAATAGGCCTCTCGAGGGGCTCATCTCTTTCCAGAGGATCAACCTTCCCGTCAACCATAGCCTTTCCATGACCGTGAATATTGCAATGAGGCCAATGAGTGGTGGTCTCCCAACGCCCGAAGAGCTCAGCCTTCTTCTTCAGGTCTTCGGGAGTGGCATGAGAAGCAGGAGTGTAGCAGGCGTAGATGATGGTCCGGATCTCATCGCTCTCGGGGAATTTGGCGTAGTGCATAGAGCGCGAATCCCAAAGAATCAAGTCACCGGGCTCAGCACAGACTTTGATGAGCTTGCATCCTTGCTCTTCATACCACTTGACGTGGTGCTCCTTGAACGGGTAGAAGTCGTAGTGCTTTGCTCCAATACCTTGAGTGCGGTCAGGAGGGTTGAGACTGAAGAAACGATCGAAAAGCTTAGAAGATCCCTCCATTAGGAGCAGACCACCATCCTTGGGGCCAGCCTCGCTAAGGTTGATAATACCCTGCACACAAGACAAGCCCTTTCGCTCGGGGGCCTGATCAACATGAGGCCACGGAGACCACTCGACATCAGTGCGGCCCGGTAGAGTGATGTTGATGGTGTCGAAAGACACCAGCAACTCATCGGTTCCCCAAATCTTGGCGAAGGCGTCAATAATCCCAGGTTCCCTGTAATTGGTGTTAACTTCTTGAAGATGCATGTATGGATATAAAGGGGGATTAGTGCTTACATTCTCGCGTCCCAGACATATTTCTCATGTGCGGCACAGTAGTTCAGGTACATGCCAGCCTTGAAGCTCTGGGGCAAGTTCTTCGCAGTCCAGGTGCTGCGATCATTGATATCGAAATCCGTGTCGAAGGATTGCAACCAGTCAAGAGCCTTCGTGCGGTACTTCAGTGCCTTCTCGCGAGAGATGACATTTTTCAGGACGACATATCCTTTGCTGTAAAAATCGTCGCGCCAATCACCGTAAGAGGTGGTAGCGTTCTGGTCGAGGATACCGGGTGCCATCGTGGGTTAAAGAAAATATAGTTGATGAAGGTTGAGTTTGATAGTAGAGTGGGTTCTCGAATTCCTTCTCGGTGAAAATTGAAGACTTGTTGATGACTGGTACTGAATGAAAATGGTCGGTCTTAAATAAGGAGTAGAGGCCTTCAATTCCAACAAAGTAGACTGGGTGCCCCTCGGGGTGGACGGCCGAACGAGCCCGGTGATCGACGGCGGGGAGAGAGTTTTCGGGCGAATGCCGAGAAAATTTGCGAATTTTTGCTATAACATGTCATGACCTGAACTAAGATCCCCCAGTTTTCTCCTCCCCCACACGGAGTCCCGGTGGGGGAGGCGATTGGGTTGGGCTTGGCACGGGGCATCCCCGATGAAAAGTGTATAACATCACCAATGGCAGTGTTTCTTAGACAGGAACTTGAGTGAAAGTTGCGAAGCCAGTCATTTTCCTATTCTTTCACTTTTTATCATTGTCAAAATGCCACCTCCCGCCCAAGTCGCCAACCTCGAAATCAAGCCGCCTGCTGTTGGTCACAATGGCTATCAAGGCTTCAATCCTCATACCGAAACCCTTCCCAAGGGGTGGAACGGCTTCAATTCTCGCGCTCTCAGCGAAGATTTGATGGTGCAACATGATGTGGCCATCCGTGTCCGCGATGGTTGCACTCTCTATTGCGACATCTATCGACCGGTCACCGAAGAGAAGGTCCCCGCCATTGTCGCATGGAGTCCTTTCGGCAAGAAGCACAATGGAATCAACATGATGAAAAAGGTTCGCTGGGGAGTTGGTGTGCCTAATGGCTGTTTGAGTGGTCTGGAACGTTTTGAAGGACCTGATCCAGCCGAGTACTGCCCTAAGGGATTCGCCATTGTCAACGTCGATGCTCGTGGTGCTGGCGACTCCGATGGGTCAATCGTGATTATGGGTACTCAGGAGGGAGAAGACGGCCACGACGTTATCGAAGCCTTGGCGAAGATGGATTGGTGCAATGGTAACCTGGGACTCGCCGGCAACAGTCACCTCGGAATCGTACAATGGTTTATTGCCGCCACCCAGCCTCCATCCTTGAAGGCCATCGCACCTTGGGAGGCATGTGGCGACCTCTACCGTGAGCAGTTCGTTCGCGGAGGAGCATGGGACAACGGTCTCTTCGATCTTATTACCCGTGAGACAATTCGAGGTCGGCACGGTCTCGAAGATTTCAAGGAGATGTTCCGCCGCAGTCAGACTATCAACCCATATTGGGCGGATAAGCGCGCCGAGATCAGCAAAATTCAGATCCCAACCTATGTCGTGGCTTCTTATTCCAGCTTCGTCCACACCATGGGCTCTGTTCGTGGCTGGTTGGATGTTAACACTGAGAATAAATGGCTTCGGTGGGACCCTTACCAGGAGTGGTATGATTTGTGGGTTGAAAAAGAATCTCGGGATGAACTTGCATCTTTCTTTTCAAAGTTCCTCAAGGGAGAGGACAATGGGTGGGAGAAGACTCCTCGGGTGCGGATGGCATCGCTGAATTACGGGAACACGGCACCCGAATACCCAATTTTGGTCGAAGACTTCCCTTTGCCCAACACCGAATATCGGGAGCTCTTCTTCACGGAGGACCACACTCTTGCTTCTCAAACGCCTTTGAGACAAGCAACCCTGTCTTACAACTCTGAGAGCGGAAGTGACCCTGTTGATTTTGTCGGTTTCACCCACAAGTTCTCGCAGAAGACTCGCTTGATGGGATTACCCAAGGCAGTTCTTCACATGTCTTGTGATGATCTGGATGACATGATCGTCTACGTCCTTATTCGCAAGCTCGATAAGAATGGCAAAGAGATGATCAATGTTAATATTCCCCTCTCGGCTGCGCCATATTCGAATGTTGATGATATTCCTCGGGACGAGTACAGCAACCTCACCATCTACTATGGCCCCACCGGTATCCTCAGAGCATCTCATCGCCAGATTGATCGCTCGCGCTCCATTCACAACCAATACCCATTCCACACTCATTCTGAAGTGCAGAAGATTCCTCCTGGAACCATTGTGGAGCTCGAGATCGGGCTGTGGGCTATGGGTATCGACTTTGAAGCGGGTGAATCCTTGCGGGTACAAGTCAGTGGTGAGTATCCTTTGATCCAGGAGACAAAGTACGCCAAGGTGGAACTGGAGGTTCGAAACAAGGGTACTCATAAGCTCCATGTGGGTGGGAAATACCCATCTCGCATCGTTCTTCCCTTTGTATAAACGGGGTGAAGTTGTACTCGTGCTTGGCTTTGCTTCCATTTGTACCGCTAGTGAGGAACATAGATGAAATAACATTTCGAAGCACATAGTTTTACGTATATGCTGCATAGTCAGCTCTTCCCAAACCTAGTCCCTGTCAATCAGTGTGCTTCTATAGGTATATCAGTCTTACGAAGAAAGACTACAGTATCACTGAAAGTCTTGCTCGGTTTATTAGCTTTGGGGTTTTTTTAGTTAGATTGTCTCGGTCCGAGGCGTGGCATGTTTAATGCACTACAGAGTTTACGTGGACGGATTCATGTGATTTAGAAGAGTGTTCCGAATCCCTAGGAAACACCAACTGGTGTGTTCTGAATTCAGGTTTAAACAAGAATCTCAGAAATTACTGCAAAAGTTCAAATGTAGAAAACTATATTGACGACACCATCGAACTGCGTTGTTCTTTTCTATTGAGACATATTCAAATTTGACTTCATCCGCTCGCTGTTTCCCATTTCCCGAATGTGAACTGTGTGTTACACATATTTGTTAGCTCCCAGTCCTCGGCTCCAATCTCAACTGGAGTACCCTCATCCTCCACATCTCCTACGAGCCCCGCCACAAACATAGCACTCATAATGTGATCGTCAGTAGCATGGGCTTCACGAAATTTCGGTATCTTCATCAGCATAGTCAGACTTTTTCTGAGCAGCGGTCCTGATGCTTTGGTCATGGCATCTTCGACCTCTTGACGGAAATCCAACGCCCAGTCTCCAGGCGGTGTTGGCATAGCAAAATTATCCGCATACCGAAGCAGCGGCCACCATACATTGCGGTAGAGATTGTGAACAGTACCGCCCGAGCCAATGAATAAGACCTTTTCACGACGGAGTGGTCGCAGGGCCGCTCCGACTCGCAGGTGATAATATGGATCAAAGCGAGCGTTCATGCTGATGACTGTCGTAGGTGGACAGCCCTCCGGGAAGGTTCGAATGAGGATCAAATATACATCGTGGATCCAATCAAAGTTGGGATTGGCCGAGGCATTAAATCCAGATTTTCGGAGGGTTGATATAACACGCTCACACATTGGGAGATCTGGAATCAATTCGTAATCGACATATTTGCTAGGATGGACGCCGCCAATTGGTGCCTTCTTGGGTTTCGGGCTGGTAGCGACTTGAATGTCATCGCCCACAGCAGCCCAGTGTGCACCCTGAATGGATTGTCAATTATACTCTAAGGCGACAAGTCAAGACCTCGGAGTTAGGGCTCAGCGTACCATAATCACAACATGCTCAATTCCATTTCGGCGAGCCGCTGCTCCACACTCGGCCCAATAATCTGCCGAGTCTGACTGCTCGCCTAGCATTGCCGTGGATCCATGAGAAAAGAAATGGACGGGGGCCAGACCGCCTGCCATAGTTTCTATGTATTGCCAAAAACTGTTAAAAGTGCATGACGATAGTATTCGGTGACCCCGGCCACTCAAATACTTTCTACGGGATGTGGACTCCGGGTCTCCGGAAGAGGTGGGGGAGTGCCAAGCTCTCCCCCCATACTCCCCGTCTTCGCGTTTGCGGGGAAACGCATCAACGACATCTTCCCACCCTGGAGAAGGCCGTATATTTGCTCTCCCAACCACCCCTCCACTCCTCCGCGGACCGATCATGCCAGGTTGATTACCCCCTCTTGATTCCGCGTAAATGCTCAATGGCTGGCCCGCACCGTCGAACGGGCACGCCGCCTAACCTGAAGCGCGTCAAAGCCGGAAAAGACTCGGACGCTGAGTACTGGTGTGACAAGTGCAATCGGTCCTTTGAGCGTTCAGATCACTACGCTCGTCATATGCATTCTCGTGAGTGCTCAAGCTCTTGCATGGAAATGCGACCCTATACTGACCCACTCTTTAGACGAAGATCTGCGACCCTATCGCTGTCCCCTTTGTCCTAAGGCGTTCAACCGGGGGTATGGACAAAGCTCATGACCCCCTGCTCCGTCAAGATACCAAAGCTAATGAAGAGCCACAGGGACCTTTTGTATCGACACAAGCAGGCCCATCTACGCAAAGGGGCTTCCCGGACTAGGCGTGCTAGTCGCGCATGCCAAGCATGTGTTCGGAGCAAATCCAAGTGCATAGACCAGAAGCCCTGTCAACGCTGCTTGAGTCGGGGTGAGCCTTGCTTGCCATCAGTGAAAGATGCCAAGAATGCCTCTCACTGGAATCAAACCCCTGAGATTATTTCCACCCCAAATCCTCCTCCGGCCATTTCCAACGAAAATGACGGGAATTTTGGTGTCTCATCCCCGTCAGCCATGGTGGAGCCACCACAGTCCTCTGAATCCCATCAACAGTCCATGGTAGATGAGGTGACAGCAGGTTCAGCCTCACCGCTGGGACCCGCGCTTACAGTTGATTGCTTGGCGTCTACCTATGCAAATGGCTTTTCTTTTACTGATGCGTTCTTACTTCCACCCGCGACAGGCGAGCTGGATGGTGGGTGCTTTGAGCTGGACCTCGACACCCTTCAGGCGTTGATGCAGCCTATTCCAAATGACGTGCAACCGTCTGTCCCAACTGAAGGAAGCGGGCCGACTCATGCTAGTCCAGCCTCTTCGCGGTTTGAGTTTTTCAAGAGATCCCCTTGGCTATGGGCGCCAGTGCATGTCGACAATGCATATGCCGGACAGGAGAGTTTGCGGGTCAATGAAAAGGCCGTTGACTCGATGTTGCGGAGAAGTCAGCAGTGCTTCTTTACCGGGAAATTCACCCCGACAGTACTTGATTCCAGTTGTCGGGACCGAATACTGTTCATGATCTACAATACTCCACATTCCAGCGTCCCATTGCAGGCATTTCCCTCGGAGTCTTATCTGGATCGCATGGTTCAGGTCTATTTTGGTTGGCAAAGCCTAGAACCAGCAAGCTGGATTCATGCCCCGTCATTCTCCGTTACTGAGTGTCACACCGAGCTCTTGGCTATTATCATTGGCGCTGGGGCTTCGTCGATATCAATCGATAGCGTATGCAGAATGGGCTACGCTTTGCAAGAGCGATCACGTCTTTCACTCTCGGCATCGGTTAGTGCCTGATTTTGCAATCGAATAACCGACTCAATTCGGGTAATAATGTTTCTCCAGATTGAAAAAGATAATAGCCGGGTCCGAGGCCTCCAGACTATCCAAGCATATTTGCTTTGGGTCTCAGTTAGCCTGTGGAGTGGATTTAAGCGTAACATGGAAGTTGCCGAGACATTTCTATCTGCGCCTGTGACTGTATGATGCTGAGAATCCAAAGGAGGTTTCACAGCTAACTCTTGAAATAGATGCTTCGTCGCTACGGTTGCTTCTCACGCACATTATATGCTCAGTCTATTTACCCCCGCCTGGAGGATGACCCTCATACCACTGAAGCAAAGTGGCGTGCATGGGTCAAACAAGAATCACTGAAAAGGTTTGTCTTTGTCGACATTTCACCAATGGGATGTCGCTGACCAGCAAAAAAAATAGAACGGCTATTTTCGCCGTGCTAACTGACCTTCGGTGCTCGATGGCATACCTGAAGCCTCCCAACTGCTCGGTCACGGAGCTTTCATGCCCACTTCCTCTTGCTCGAGATATATGGCTAGCACCCTCAGCAACTGCTTGGAAGGACGCCATGCTCTCTTATGGAATAAATCTTGACGAACGTCCCTCGTGGCTCGCGATTGCCCAGAACCCATCCGTGCTTGACAACCTGCCCATTTATTACGATAAGCCTCTTATTGCTCAGGTAGCAATGCACGGCTTCTGGTCTCAGGTTTGGGCGTATCAAGAGTCTCAACGTTTTTTCCGAGCTAGTGGCCAACTTTCCATCCAAGCGACAACCATCCTATGGCTATCCTGCCAACATGAAGATCTGGCCAAACGCATAGGAATCGCACAACAAGCCCTCTCAACCCAGGGGCCTGATCCTTCACGTATCCAGATGGTGGCAGAGTTCTGCTTGATGGCCCTCAACGTGTCCCCTCGAGAGTTACAACGGTTCGCAGGAAGACTTGGGGAAGAGGAGGCTGCTACTACCCATCATCTCCTGCGGGAGTGGATGGTCGGGCCGGAATTCAAGACCGCCGTTTGGCATGCGGGTCAGATTCTGCGAATTGCCAGGTCCGCACCTGCAGCTCCAACTACGAGAGTTCTCGGCAGTCGTGGTTTATCAAGCAAGTCTCACATTGTGGGCGTACGGTCTCTTTTCAATAAGCATGACTAGGCTCGGGTCCCCTCAATTATTCCCGACGGCCTACCAAGGAGAGGCCTGTCAAGTTCTTCTAGATGGTCCCAGCAGCCCGGATACCACAGCGTTTGTCATGTTTGGTAAAGGAAACCCGGGGATATCAGTGGGACCTGACCGGCTCTTTTGTCCATTGACTGACATCCGAACTGTTATGACGGCGGCTTGCGATGCGTATAGGGACAACTTCAACCCAGAGACGGAGACTTTCCCCCCTCTACTTGAAGGAATGATGAATTTGATGACGGATCTGGGAAATATTGACACGGCTTCTTTCTGAATTCCGTTGCTATTGGAGCGAATATAGACGACTGTATGAATAGTGAAGCTTAACCAGGTTTACTTCCAACCTTTTATAGAACCCCCTTCGGTACCTAATTAACGCAACATGATGAAATCTTTCACCAAATCAGAAGGCTTTTGTGATTCGGGCGAACTCTCGACCAGGAGCTATTTGTAGAATATCATCTCCAGCTCACTAGATTCCCATAGATGCGGGGAGGTAGTAACAAGTCTGTTGGACCCAAAAACATTTCTCCTTGCCTCCCTAGAAACTTTGCTGGGGAGTATTTTGATTCGGCATCGTTCCACCAAAAGTAGGCTATTTGCCGTACCATGGATGGAAATTTGGGACAACTCGACATTCATCTCGGTCTCCGCGGTTGTCCGCTGCAGTAGTTTGAGGGCTGCATCCGGAAATCTCATCATCCCCCACCCGCTTCCGAAGTCTTTGCTAAGCGGCATTCTCGGCTCTCCCACTGATTGACGATATTAAATCATCGAAACTATTCATTTTCAGTGTATTCTTCTTGCTCAGGATTGAACGTTCTATCAGTACGGATACGCCAGTATGGTTAACACTCACGAGGCAGAGCGCCTACACATTTTGATTGCTGGGGCTGGGATTGGAGGCTTGTTGGCCGCGATCGCCCTTAGACAAGCTGGCCATGTTGTACATGTACGTCATCGAGACCTTTGGGCAGCTCTGCATAGAGCTAATCATGTAATTTGAAGGTATTTGAATCATCTCGCTTTGCGGTCGAGCTCGGTGCCGCAATTCATCTCCCTCCAAACGTGAACGGACTTTTGCGGCGAATGGGTATCCAGCCAGAGGAGTTTCGGTGCAACGATGCGGAATTTGTAAGCAATGTTTTGGTTGAAAATCATCAAAGTTATGGGACTAAACAGCATAGGTATCCGTTTTTGACGCTCAGGGAAACGTTGTGAGCTCAAAGGACGTTCGCAACTTGCGAGAGATCTATCCATTTGTAAGTAGCATGCCTACAACTTATCTATAGAAATTAGCTAATGAAAACCACCAGCCCTGGCAATTGAGTCATCGAATCGATCTCCATGAAGCGTTGAAAGCAAAGGCTACTTCAATCCACGGCCCTGGCATTCCAGTCACCATTCACCTACGAAGCAAGGTCATTGACTGCGATCCTGCTTGCCCTTCGCTGACCCTAGCCGATGGAAGCCAGGTGCAAGGAGATCTTCTCATTGGTGCTGACGGTGTTCATGTATGTCACTCGCTGAAAAGATATCCTTACGGTCGCGAAGAACTTCTAACAAATGATCGTTTCATTTAGTCTGTACTTCGTAAGATTGTCGCTCAAGAAGACATCGCGGCAGAACCCTCTGGCGGAAGTGCCTTTCGGTTTCTTATCCCAATCTCAAAGATCAAAGCGAATCCAGAGACCGCAGCCCTTGTTCAGAAGCATGGAGAGCTTCAATTCTGGGATGGTCAGTATCGTCGCCTCGTGATTTATCCTTGCCGGTCAGTCAAATTGCATTTCTGTTTTGAAAGTCCCCATTGCTCACACAAAGCAGGAATAATACGGAACTCAACTTTGTGTGCTTACACCCTGATACCGAGAGCGAGGGTACAACTGAAGGTAGATTCAATACCTAGCATTGTGGGATTCCATATTACTCACACAAGTTCAATTACAGGATGGAACATTACCGGATCCCAGGAGAACCTCCTCAGAGTGTTCGACGGGTTTTCTCCAGCCATGAAAGCTCTTCTTGCGATGGCTGACCCTGACTCTATCAAGCTTTGGAGGCTCCTGGATCGCAAGGCTCTCGGAACTTGGATCAATGGCAAGAGTTGTCTCATTGGAGATGCGGCACATCCATTCCTTCCACGTTAGTGACCCTATCACCCAGAGATAAAATTTCGTGGGGAGTGGAACAAAGTGCTAATAGCTGAAACTCGAACAGATCAAGGCCAGGGTGGTGCCCAAGCAATCGAAGATGTGAGTCCCAAATTTTTCGAGAATTTTCCTGCTTTGCCAATGCTAAATCCAAGCAGGGAGTCGCACTGGGTGCATTACTCCCCAAAGGTACTACTCGAGATGATATTCCTGGTCGACTCGAGCTGTACATGAAGTGTCGCTACGAAAGAGCAACCATGGTTCAGAATTTTTCCCGTCAAGCAGCGTTTAAAATCAGTGCCAAGGACGCCGTTGGAGGTACATCAACCGATCGTGAGTGCACCTGAAATATCAATGATGCGACTCAGATTCTCACGGTTTATTGTAGCTCTTGAATTTATGCGGATTAACTTCGGACATGATGCGCACGACTTTGCGGCTAACGTGCTTCGCAAAGACCAGGGTATTCTGCCCCATCCAGATCTGTATTCTCTCGAGCGTGAAACTTACCACTTTTCCTGCAGTGAGTCGGACCCCGAAGCCAAATACATTGTGTACTCTGTTTGGTCCCTCGACACCTTTGATTTTGGGCACCCGTGGTTCTCACGGTATTCTTGGATCGCCCGCAAAGAGACTACTGGAGATTGAATTCCGCGCTCGTCGAAACTACCTTGAAACCTTCCTTCCAAGAATGGATTCACGTATTGCCTCGCCTGGCGGTTGGAGCAAGGCTTCCTGGGTTGTTAGGCGCATTCAACCCGAGGAGTGGAAGGGACACGGTGAAATCACCGTTGTAGGCCTGTGCATCTTCAACACACTTCTTTCACCCGATCAGAAGGAGCCCAAAGAATTCAACCCGGTCATCTTTTGTGATAATGCCGACTTCGTGATTGCGGCACGCGAAGAGCTCAATCTTCCTATTCTACTCGTTGATCTAAAGGAAAGGTTCATTGATACTCGGTACCAAATGAAACTCGAGCGGTCAGGCCATACTGTTATGGAGATTCAGGCGAACCTTGCAGCTGATCATCGTAATGGCGTGTCTGGTAATGAAACCAGTGGAGAATCATGGGTCTCTATGACTCTTCTGAAGCCGGAAGTCGTTGAAGCAGTACTTCCTTGTCTGGCCAATGTGATTGGACGGCTACAGAGTCTCGACATGAAGAACCCAATGATCACGCAATCAAACCTCACATTCTGAAGATACAGAAGCAATTATTGGATCATTCACCGGGAGAACATACATAGCACCATATTAGTTGTTCATCTCATAGATCAACCCCAATGTATCTAGATTTTCTTGTCTTGTCTTGCGAGACTGTCTCATTCAAGACACGGTCCACTTCTTCCATCATTTATCCTGCAAAAATCGAACATAGCAAACTCCAAAATTCAAACATGCTGCATTATCCAGAGAAATGAACCCTGACATCAGTTCTATCGCCTAATAGTGATCTTGGTCAAATCAGTCTTCTGGGGGGTTTTTTGACTTAATTTGAACACCGAGTCCTTAGACATTATGACTATTTCAAGGAAAGCAAGACAAAGTGGGATGCTCTGATAGTGAAGTTAAAAATTCATAGCGAAATTCTCTACAGGCAAAAATCATTGGTCTATCCTAGCCTGATCAAGGAGACAAAAATTCCGAAATAGCGCAGTTCGTCTCTTAGTGGGGTGTCGCATCATCAAAGTCGATATCGTCTACCTTGGTCACTGCATCCACGTTGCAACCATACGCTTTCCCAACTTTGAAGGCTATCTCCTGCGCGAATCGCGCCACCTCTGGACTTCCTCCATGCCTAACAATGCCTCGGGTATGCCACATGGCCTGTTGCGGAGAACCCGAGCAAATCAATGCTGCAGTGGTACACATCTGAGTCTCCACGGGATTCAAAATAGTGTTCTCGCTCAGCCATAACTCATAGATAGTTTCCAGATTGAGAAGGTCTGTGAGACGTTTATTAGTGAGAATGAGGTCGTTTTCTTGTAGCAACAGAAACATACATAAATCCGGTTGGTACTTGAAGTTCTTTTCTCTGTTTGCTTGCGCAGCTGCAGGTGTCCAGAGAATGTCAAAGTGTTGACGACCTCGAGCACGTCTCTCTGCCTGTGACTCCCCATTCTTCAAAGCCTCGGTACTTTGAACATGTTAGTTTCAATGTACGTGTTGGACTCGATCGGTGGGAAAGACAAACCGTGGGCCATAATGATCAATCTGCTCCTCCTTTAGGGTAGAAAACAGGGGCAATAATGCTTGCAAAGATTTAGGCACCCCGTACAGGATGCTCGTTTTCAGGATTGCCTCTTTCAGTCTCCTTTGTATATGTTTCTCCTCGTCAAGGCTGGTGCCCCTTGTCGCAATCTGATAGAGCTCGGTCACGTCAGGACCAGCGCCTGCAGCTGCCATCGCAGTGGCCTATACCCAATATCTTCTTGTCAGCTATTGATCTTCAGCAATCTGCCTATGTTGCCTCATACGTACAGCGACGAGGTACCATTGGTCTTTTGTGTCGGCACTCCCCCCACTTGAGCTCGGAGTTCCTCAAGGAGTTGTAATGGTGCCATAATATTGAATATATCCGAGGCGCTGAATAAAGGTAGTGAAACAAGTCTCAGGACTTCCGATGGTTCTTCGGTTGATGATAAATGCCTTGATCATTCTTTCCGTAGAAGTCCTTCCGGTCCCCGCCCCCACCGGGCCATCGGTTCTAGGCCTTTATGGTATGGACCCGCTAGATGCCGTTGTCCGAATATTTATTCCCATAACACAGGGCACTATAGCAGTTTGTTTATACGTCAAATCTGCTACACGGACTACGGCTTCTTCATTTTTGTGTTTTATCAACCTCGCTTGATTATCATGAGCGCTCAGCCCCTTCCTACGATCCGCCGACTTGTCACTGGCCATGATGGACAGGGCAATGCCATTATCTGGAAAGACGATGAAATCAAGGCATCCCAAGCACAGCATGGACCGTTTCTGACCCGAATTTGGTCATCCTCCGAACTGCCTCCTGATGTCAATACTGCCGACGACCTTGGCTTAGTCGATACTGGACTGGCCAACAACGGTACAATCTGCCGCATTGTCGATTTCCCCCCAAAGTCCGTGGGAATGGTTCACCGATCAATCACTCTTGATTACATCTATGTGTTGGAGGGGGAAGTCACATTGACTCTTGATGATGGTTCAAAGACCAAGGTTCAAAAAGGCGATATTGTGGTGCAGCAAGGAACAATGCACGGATGGGACAACGAGACAAACAACTGGTCACGACTGCTGTGTGTCTTGATTGCTGCGAAGCCTCCAATTGTTTCGGGGAAAATATTAAAGGCGGAGGTTCCCTTCCAGATTTAGGAGGACATTGAAGATGGTCGGTTGTTATAAAAGATTTTTGTCACTTGAATTTTGCCTCGTCATTAGGAGGGCCTCTGAAATTCAATAGAGGTTTAAGTCATAAATAACTATAAGATGGGCAAAGCTTCAAAGCTTTTTTTCAACGACTAAATTAAACGCCGATTGTAAGACAATATTCTACTGCCTTCCAAGGGGGTTCTCCTTAAATGGGTAACCAACTGATGCGGACTCAAAATAAGCCAAATCAATTCTAAACAATTTTCCCATCCCGCATAGCTGGAAAACACTCTAGTCATACTTCAGGCTTGCCTCCGTTGTTTTATCTCCGAGCCATCAGTCCGTGTAGTTCAGAAACCCCACCCGGAAGCGACGCGGGGAAACTGTGGAGAACCAATTGAAGCCGGAGGAGTCAACGGCCGAAGCATACTGATTCCGAAATTCATTGCAATGTGTGTGCCGTTGTTCTAAGATATAAGAAGAGTAAACGAATTACTTTTATTCTCTGTAATCAGATCAGAAACCTTCATTGCCTTGAAATTCTATCAATCAAGATGTCTCACCAAATTGGCGGCATCGACGTTGCTTTTACGCCGTCGAACCGCAAATTTCACAACTACTGGACTGATTTCCGGCCCTCGACAAAAGTAATTCTTCCTGAAGGATGGCAGCGAGAGCCAGGTTTTCGTGCATTGAGCGAGCCTATCATCTGGGAAAAAGACATTCCTATCGCCATGCGGGATGGAACGATTCTCCGTGGTGATGTTTTCCGTCCTTTAGCTAAGGATAATGTTCCTTTGCCTGCACTTCTCCCTTGGAGCCCGTATGGAAAAACAGGAAGTGGTTGGTTTCTCTCGAACGGAAATTGGAAGAGACAAAAATTGACAATTTTTCAAGGCCACCATCAGACAACCAGCTTTACCTGGCTGGGTGTACCTAAGAGCTCTTTGAGTGGCCTGGAAAAGTTCGAGGCACCCGATCCAGCTGAATGGTGTCCACGTGGATACATTGTTGTCAATGTGGACGCGCGGGGATGCTTTGATTCTGAAGGCGACATTTTCATCTTCGGCACCCAGGAGGGTCGTGATGGTCATGACACCATTGAGTGGATCGCAGAGCAGCCTTGGTGCGATGGAAATGTGGCCTTGGTAGGAAATTCCTGGCTAGCTATGACTCAGTGGTAGGTTGTTCAAGGCTTATATGATAAATTATCTTCGAGTTAACAAAGAGTTAGGTTGATCGCAGCAGAAAAGCCACCACATCTGAAGGCGATTGCTCCATGGGAAGGAATCGGTGATTTCTATCGTGAGAGTATCTGCCGTGGCGGCATTCCCAACTCGATGTTCTGGGACCTCCTTCTGAAAGAGTTCAATGGAAAGACTCAACGCGAGGATATTGTGGCTATGATTGAGAAGTACCCGCTCATAAACGCATACTGGGAAGACAAGAGACCCCGACTGCAGGACATCAAGATCCCGATGTATATCCTGGCGAGCTACTCAACCGGATTGCATACTGAGGGATCTATCCGTGCATGGAAGTATGCTGGATCGGATGAGAAATGGTTTGGTTTTTTCAATCCTTCTAATGTTCCAATATGTGACTAACACTTCCGCTGTCAGGCTACGAATTCATCCTACTCAGGAATGGTTTGACATTTACCAGCCATTTGCGAATGATGACCTTCAACGCTTTTTGGATCACTTCCTTCTTGGAAAAAACAATGGCTGGGAGGTAACACCCAAGGTCCGTCTCTCTTTATTGAGATACAACAAGGCCCCGATCAGCTTCCGCGCAGAAGACCGTTACCCTCCTTCCCGGATGGAATACAAGACTTTCTACCTTAACGCCGCCAAGGAGAACGGAATGGTTGCAGGATCTTTACAACCTGAGGCTCCCTCTGAGATCGTCACCACCTCATACCAATCTGATATGTGGGAAGACGATGGGGCTTACTTCGCGCTCAAATTCACGGAACAAACCGAGTTGATTGGCAGCTCTCAGGTATGCAAAATTGTACCTTGAAGAAGATTTTGACAATGACTAAGAATTCACAGGTCAAACTATACATGTCATGCGCTGATCTCGACGATATGGATGTATACGTGATTATTCGAAAGCTCGATCGCTCCGGAAAGCCACTGCTCAACTACAATATTCCCTTTGAGTACCAGAAGCCTGGAACTACCCCCGACATGATTGACGATGAAAACATTTACAAGTATGTCGGGCCAAGTGGCCGGCTTCGCGCTTCTAAGCGAGCTGCCACAACTGAAGAACCTGACATGCTTGAGAGCAGGAAGGAGAATCAAGAGCCTACAGAGCTTTTCTTCCCGCATGACAAGTCAGAAAAGGTTCCTCCTGGTCAGGTCGTGGAACTCAGGATTCCCATCTGGGCTGGTGGTATTGTTTTCGATGAAGGAGAATCGCTGAGATTGGAGATCAAGGGCCATGACCCTATTTTGCCTGAATATCCAGCCTTGATCAAGGGACCAAAGAATTTGAACAAGGGTCAACATGTCGTGCATACTGGTGGTGAGTCCTTGTCTACGTTGACAGTTCCACTGACCAAGGTGTGAAACGGAAATTCCAGTATGATGAAACGCAAAACGGAAGATCAATGGGATGAATGGGTGAGATTCCTCTTGGTTTGGTATAACCTGTATTCAAGAATATATTTTTATTTCTGCTGTAATACTAACAGTTTTCCCTTCCGCTGTCATTTAATACCTTCATTTGCTCGCTCTATTTCACGCATATTATTACTAGAGGCTCCCAGGAGTCTTTGATTCCCAGATTTTAGAGAAGCGTTCACAGGAACGTCCATCTCGATCCTGGAAGCAAACAGGGGCTAGAGCGTTAGTCGGCCTCCGGAGCCACATAGATCGTCAAACCAGCGTATCTCTAATAGATAGCACTCTCGTGCCCTGCTTGTTCTTTCAAATATTCAGTGAACGGATACTGGACTACTTCGAGAAATCCATCTAAGCAAGTAACAGAGACCGCTCATAGCTGTTGCGGCAGGTGCCATCTGGCACGGATCAACTGTCTTGCACTGTCAATCTATCTCAATGTGGGTGAAAGAGCAACTTTGCAAGGTGGAAATACGATCCATTTACTTGTTGTAATCTAACCTCATGAAGCTTCAAGGATTTATCGTCTAACCATTTCAGCTTGAAAGTTTTTGAAAATTATGGAAATTGATAGACTCAATATAAAGAATATAAGTCTATAGAAAGACCTTATAAAGGCCTTATAAGAAGCTACGGTTGTTAAATTATGAAGTTGTAATTCATCACCTCTACTATGGAGTTTTAAGGTGGCCCACTCGCTTACCAAATACGTTAGCCGGGAATAACGTTAGTCAGCGGACCGCATCTTGCGTGTGCGGAGAGGAATAAACAGACTGTTACACCGAAGAGAACACGCCATTGGTTGACGACAAAACGTCTGGTTACGTGATCAGAGACAACCAGGGTGTCAGGTGACAGAACATCGACACCTAGACGCCTGACGATTCTGCTAGAGAGATTGTCACCCACCGCCTTCTCGGACAAACGATTTTCCTACAAAGTCCTATTCTCGGTAACCAATTGTTTATCCCTTCCAGGAGGATCCCTTCCAGGAGGCTGAGCCTTAACTAATATCTAGTCGTGACTTGTTCAACATTAGCTTGAAAGACCCAAAACGTAGCCGTTGAAACCAACGCCACTCTACAGTTATTGTTGATGCTCAAAATCACCTGGGTTCATTCAACGTCGTGACCCTATACAGTAAGAAAGCAGCAACAATAGGAAAATAAACAAAACCGAGGAACAAAAATAGACAGGCAATGGACAGCAAATTAAATAGCATAGAGCTCCTTGATCTTATGTTTCGTTTTCGATCCACCTCGGACCACGATTGGTGCTGGCTGGGGAGTAATCCGTGTCAGTGCACACAATCTTCACTGCGATATCGTGAGCTGTGAGGCAGAACGTCCCATCTGCTGGGAGTGCATATATGACATCTCTCTAGTTCCACCACGTCCACCATCAGACACCCGATAGGTAGCTTTGTAGTCTGGCTAATGTTCGTTCTTTCAATGGAATACGCAAGACACTTTGGTGTGGATTCGAAAGTCGAACTTTCTTCCATCTCGAGGTGGATATGCAAAGGGCCAGCCAGGAAGAACGGCGACGAGGCCGTCGGAGTTATGACGCCGGTAAACGGGTCACGGGGCGCTAGAACACAGCTACTAAATACTTTAAAATCCTTAGACAGTTCTGCAGTTGAGACCGCTGTTTCCACGGTTCCGGAGCCTGGAGAGACACCAGAAAGCGACACCGCTCCCGTAGTGATTTCGACCGGATCTTGTACAGCGCTTATTGTCGACGCCGAGACCAATATAGGAAGTAACGTACTTTCATTCGGGTGGGGATGAGCACCCATTTGACCTTTGTCTCGAGCGCTGATAGACTGTCGAGCGTGGTCCACAAGGATTTCATTGAATCGATGCCGTATTACCAACTCTCTTGGATAGTTTGACGTCCGACAGCCCTCTCACCGCAATAGAATGCGTGTGCCATGGAGGCGTAGAACGAACAGAAATGTGTGTTGATGAGCATGGTAGTGAGTGTTGACGTGAGTGTTGACGTGAGCGTTGACGTGAGTGTCGACGTGAGTGTCGACGGGAGTGTTGATGGTGAGCGACGATGGTGAGTGACGACGGTGAGTGACGACGGTGAGACGGTGAGTGACGATGGTGAGCGAACGTTAACCGTCCTTGAAGTTGATGGTGGTGGTTCATGTGAAGACCACTGCCTCCTGTTGATCACCGAGCGGTGAGAGGGGTCTGGAGGTTGAACTGCCACCTCACCCCCTACACAGTCTTTACCTGTTAGATGCACTTGCACACATTATGGCGCGATGGGAGTTCTGCAAAGAAGGGCAGTGAAGTGACGAGCGAACGGTTGGTTAGTGAACGATCATTTGAGGAGTGAGCCAACAGTTGAGTGGTGGTTAGACACTTCACCGGTGAGCAGTTGACCAGTGAATGAACAGTTGAGTGATGAACGAACAGTTGAGTGGTGAACGAACAGTTGAGTGGTAGATAGACACTTCACCGGTGAGCAGTTGGCCAGTGAATGAACAGTGGACTGGTAGATGAACAGCGGAGTCGTGAATAGATAGTTAAGTCGCGAATAGACAGTTGACCAGTGAGCAGTTGACGTGAATGAACAGTTGAGTAGTGAACAGACCTACCCACGGAATAACTAGCCGTGGTGATGGTGAATCACTCGGTGAGATTGCACTACAGGATGAGGACATCCTAACCGAGCATGTCGCCAGTCCTTGGATGCCGACACTAGGTCACTGCCTTTGCATCAAGTATTGACTCTGGAGATGTGCTTTGGTGGAACTAATCATTGGCTTTTCGCTTCCAAAGATTTTTGCCCCGGCTACTACTGTTAAGGTAAGGTTGTTGACTAGGCAAGGTTCAAGATGTCACATGTAATTCAACTGTAGAATAGACAGAGACTAATCCTTGAGGAATCAACTAATTCCTCAAGTGTGCTGGATATATACATGATGGGGTAGAACCCGGATTAAGCGAGTCATGCAGGTGCATTTCGGGGGTAGATCGGGCATGATTAGGTAGCGTCTCGGCCTATCCTGGTATCATGCCCTATAACGAGGTTACGCCGTAACAACTACAGCCGTTTTTGCTAGCCGTCGCCCGCATCGCTGCTTCGCTGTCATGAAAGCGATATGTGCAACCTCGGTCTAGGGACGAGTAGGTACGTCTACAGGAATACACAACACATAACCATCCCGCAAAATCCTCTTTCAAGAACATATTCTGCATAGACCGCTACTTCGAGGTTGATTGTAAGGGCAAGACTCGATTCACAGGCCGAAATCTACTATACACAATACGTCACAAACAGGTCATGAAGAAGCCGCGAGAACCGGGCCATTCAGCATAGAAGGGCACTAGTAGCTGTGTTTTCCGGGTTGAAGTGACCCGCGCTCTGAGAAAAGCTCGATTGGGCCAGGAGACATTGCCAACGGAACCGAGCCGGTGGGTGGTTAGGGTG